>NC_044556.1:69570341-74370341 GCF_007565055.1 Rhinopithecus roxellana | reverse complement strand
CTTGGAAGCAGAAGAACAGAAAGTTCTTTTTGGCTCCTGGGCCAGATTGCTATCCCTACTCATCTACTTGGAGCATGGATAAATATTTTTTCCACCCTAGTCTTCATATTTTTCCCTGAGCCTGCACTGAAAATCTGACTTATACTAACTATGGCCTCTCGTTTGAACCAATCCAGGAATTTCTGGCAATGACAGCTATCAGCAGGCAGTGAGTCCAAAGAGGTTAAAAAGTTAAGTCTGTCTGATTTATCTTGGTGCTGAATTCTTAGCTTCAATGGACTACTGGTTCTTTACTCTTGCCCTTGGAATCTGCTAGAGTAAATGTCGGCCTGACGTATGGTTCACGTTTCTGCCATGCCTACAGATGTCACCTGGCAGCAGCTCTTGATGGTTTCAGGGTACCAGGCTATATTCACTGCATCCTTAATGGTGCTACCTGTCTTGCAAAAATACTGCGGATTATTCTATAATCCAGAAAAGCCATTCAGAGGGATTTTACTTAATTTAACCTAAATGAGAGATACTTTGAAGAGCTGTGTAGGTTTGTCCAATCACACCTAGAAATTAACAGTTTTCATACTTCTAGCTTCTTTCTCACAGCAAACAATCATGGGTTATCAAACCATAAATCAGCAGTTAATGGATTTTTTATCTATGGGCTTTGGCCTTCGGTATGGTTTTTAATTTTCTTTTAATTTATATCAGTCTCATTCCTGCTTCTTCAATTTTTCCAGCATCTTCAGGTTAGAGGATGCTGCAGTGATGCCCTGCTCCTAGGTGATCTGCAGGAAGGAAGGATGCGTGCCCATACCTTCACAATCAAACACAATTTTCCACAATGGAATGGCACAGGCTGGGAAGAGGAAAATACAGTCATGTGCCACCAACAATATTTCAGTCAATGACAGACTGCATATAAGATAAATACTACTGTATTTTTACCATGCATTATTTTTTTTATCCCTCGAGATGGAGTCTTGCTCCATTGCCCAGGCTAGAGTGCAGTGGTGTGATCTCGACTCACTGCAATCTCCACCTCCTGGGTTCAAGCAATTCTCCTGCCTAAGCCTCCTGAGTAGCTGGGACTACAGGTATGTGCTACCACACCTGGCTAATTTTTGTATTTTTAGTAGAGACAGGTTTTCACCATTTTGGCCAGGCTGGTCTCAAACTCCTGACATCATGATCTGCCCACCTCGGCCTCCCAAAATGCTGGAATTACAGGTGTGAACCACCACACCCAGCCTACTGTACCTTTTCTATGTTTATATACACTTAGATACATGAATACTTGCCATTGTGTTACAATTGCCTACAGTATCCAGTAGAGTAACATGCTGTACAGGTTTGTAGCCTCCGAGCATAGGCTATGCCACACAGCCTATGTGTGTAGTAGGCTCTACCGTCTGTGTTTGTGGGCATACACTCTATTATGTTCCCGTAACAATTAAATCACCTGATAATGCATTTCTCAGAATATATCCCTGTAATTAAGTGAGCAAGTACTGTATATGTGTGTTTAGAGTTAGGGTAGGAGAAGAAGGCTGAGAACAGGATGGATTCCCTCATGATAACTATGCATGGGAAGAGTCTGTCTTGCAGTTCATATGACTTCAGCCTCCAGAGAAGAAGGCTGGGTGAGCAGTTAGAAACATAAAAATTAGAGCTGGGGAAGCCTTCTGATTAAAATGGGCAGCCAGGTGACCTGAGTGTTGCATCAACTGAAAAATTCATATCCAGTACTAGGCCTATTAAAGACCAGGGGTGGAAATTAACCTCGCTTAGCACAATGATTAAGCTGCTGTCAATAGAGCCCTTTTCCACTAGTGCTAAAAACTTACTGATCTTTCTTTTCTTTAATTGGATTAAAATGAAGGCAACCCAAGACCTCAGGGGAAAGAAAGCCGAGCAGAAACCATAGTCTCTAGGGGTTCCAGACTCTGCCAACTGTGTTGCTCCAGGTGTGAGAGAGCTGTGTGTGCCTTTGATGCCTGGACTAAGCAGGCCAGCCATGTGGCTTAATTATCGCAAGGCAAACTGCTAGGATAGGGTCTGCAGTGGACTTGCTTCAGATACTACAGACTTGCAGTGCCAGAAAGAGAAGTGAAGCGTGTTGTTCAGCCTACAAGTGGTTTTAATCTGTTGCTCTCTTGAGATATTAGGTGAGCACCTGCCTGTGTTTGTCTTCTGGGTGGATTCAGACCATGCAGTATACCTCTCCTGTTTCTGCAAAGATCTATAACTTGCTCTCATTAGCCTGAGATGCATGAGGATAGATAAATAATGTCGCTGATGAACACCCTGGGGTAAGGGTCCTGAAGTGGATTTCCAGGGCCAGTGTGAACCTGCACAGTGTCTTTGGGTGAATCAGAAAAAGGGTGCCCCTCTGGGCAGTCACAGTCACTCAACCACACTAAGTGGCCAGATAAAATTGATGCCAAGAAAAGAGTGGCCCTTTCTGGGAAAAGAGATGGAGGAGGGGGAATCAGACACAGCCCTTATGGTTCACAGCTTGATAAACAGAATGCAGACTGGACTTCAGCCATCCCTCCCCGCCTCAGCAAGATGCATCAGGACAGGGCAAAAATCTGCATAACCATCAGTAGTGGCCCTGGTGACAACTTGTGAAGCAAGGAAGCAGTGAGATATCTCAAGGCACCAGGGAGGAGGAGCCCTTTACTTCTGTAGGACTTTCTTAGCAGCTTCTACAGGATTTTGCTAGCTCCGGGCTCAGCTAAACAAATGTTGGTGAAATGAGAACACAGGGCTTTTGGACCAAAGCAGATCTGAAGCAGCAGGCCAGGAACTGGTGCAAAGGGAAAGAAATGATGTCTGCTTCCCAGATATATGTCCTAATCAGCACCACTCATCTTTCCCTGCGGGTTGGTGCCTCAGTCTTCCCCGCAGTCCCAATGTCGTATTTTCAGAAAGATGGCTGTAACATCCCCAACGTTCCTGCCGCAGATGGAGTCAGGACGCACTCTTGCAGTTCGCACACAGATAATGGTGCACACCCCAGGTGCCTCACATTCTTCCTTTCTTTGAGGTTGTGTGCTTTTTTATGTCTTGGTTCCCAGCCACAATGGACTTTAAAGGATTTGAGAGGAATACGTGGAAAGAAAAATTATTTCCACGCGAGTTGAACAATTGAGAGGAATTTCTGAACCAGACAATGATCATAGTGCAAGAAAAAAAAATCTGTTGGGGATGATTTGAAAGTAATACTAGACCCACATATATCTACACTTAGATGGGAAGAAACAGTGCTTTCTTTTTCCTGTGTCTCCGTTTTTCTCTCTCCCTCTCTGTCTCTCCAAATGATAATCCTATTGCCGGAATAGAAACTAGTTGTTTTCTTCTTCCTAAGTATTTTTCCTTCCTGAATACTGCCTCTTCTTTAATATCCTAAAAAAAGCATTACCATGTGAATAGGTTCCAGCCAGCACAATCAGGAGCCTTTTCTGGGGTTTGCCAGATGCTTTTAACAGACACCACACTTGCAAGCATCCGTTAAACATTTAAAACTGTTTGTTCATCCTCCTCCACCCCCACCCATCTGCAGGGTTCTTTTCTTCTGCAGGAATACAAGTCTTACCCTGGGTTCCAGATTCTGGGAGTCCCCCCAAACCTTCTTCAGTGCCTTCTTGAGCTGTGCCTATTATGATATGGCCAGCAAGATAAGAATAGTTTTTTAAATGGTTGAATACAAACCAAAAGAAGAAGGCACATAAAAATTATATGAAATTCAGATTTCATGGATAGAGTGGAGTAGTGGCACAGAGATGGTATGGTCAATACAGCCCTAATTATTTGCTCTCTGGCCTTTTACAGAGAAAAGTTCTCTAACTCCTGAGCTTCTTAACTGAGCTTCCAGTCACTGAGGAAGAACTCAGTCAGAATTGTTTTCTAGGCTAGGCCCGTCCAGGGAAGGTGATATACTAGAGATAACAATTCAAAGGGAGACTCCTGTTGAGGGCTCTGGATTGAGATAAGCATAGATATTTTTGCAGTGGAGATTTTGGAAGTGCAGTGTTCATATGCACATGACACTATGCAATTTTTCACCACACACAAACACACATGCACACACACACACATACACACAAATCAGGAAGTCAGAGTTTTCTCTTCATGGGCTGTGGTTGCCTCAGACCTCTCTTAGGTCAGGTTGTCAAAGGGGCCAACGGCAACGTGGCTGGTCTGGATGGGGGATTCTAGGACTCTGCTCTTGATCAGTTTACTCCTGATAACTGAAATATTCAGGGGCATTGGGCTCTTATAAGTGAAACAGAATGCACGAGGAAAATAGTTTAGTCCTTCTGCAGGTATCTTGTTATCTGTCCTGTCTCTGCCTAATTCCAAATCTAACCTCTCTGCTGATTGGACACCCCAGAGGAAACTGAGCTTTTGGCAGCTGAGTGTGGGTCTATGCCTGACTCCTCAGGTTCTCAGTGCAACACTTTTATCTGGGGGTGGCTTGTAAGCAATTAAAAAAATATAAATCTGATGCCTACACCTCATGATCAGGAGAATGTGATCTGTAGGCCTGGGATGGGATAGGAACTAGTCATTTGCATTTTCAAAAGCACCCCAGGTGATCCTGATACACACCAAAGACTCAAAGCTGTCTTTCTCTTCTTCCTCACAGGTGTCATTGGCAGCATTTCCACCTCAAAAAGATTCAGAGGAAACACACCCCTGCTCCATCTTTCCTCATACCCACCTATTATCCTTCAGTTCTGTTCGGTTGGTTCATTAACTCTGCTAGAGAGCCTGCTATGTGCCAGACACTGCACTAGGCTGCATGAGTACCAAAGCAGGTTAGACAGGGAGGCAGGGGTAGGAGACATACATGCCGCAGGAAGTCATTCTCCCTGTGCAGGGTGACCAGTGCTCTGATGGGTTGCCCAAGGTGCTGTGACTCACATAAGGACATGGGCATGCTCCTCAACCTGCATTCACCTGGGCAGGTTCTCTGGACTTCTTAGTATCTGTGCCACCACCTTGCCCCTTTGCCTGGACTGCCAGCTTCCCTGTGGCTGGGTCTGCAAGGACATCCATAATTCCAGGAAGGAGGGATGCTTTGGAGAGAGTATTTGGCCCTTCTGTTGAACTAAGAGAGTCCTCTTTTCTTCTCTCTGCAACTCATCACAGGGGCTGGAAGGAACAATGAAGTTTGCACTCAGCTGTCGATTCAGCTGATGATGCATGAGGCTGGGAACGAGGTGCTGGGGCAGCCTTTCATGGACTGCTATATTGGCCCCATGGCGCTCAGCTTGGAGATAATAAAAACTTTGTTCTTTTCTTTACTCTTTTTGTTATCAGTAAACGAAGCAGATCCGCTGCCGGGGTGACACCGAGGGATGAGATGCACACTGACAAGGTGCCTGAATATATATTTTTCTGAACTATGATGAATTTTTTTTCAACAGAGTCAGTATTCGGACCACTGTCCCCCGTTGACACTTTTATTATCTGTAGCTCAATTTCATGGAGCAGATTTGGTTTTCTTCTCCAATCCTAAGATTCTTTTCAAAACAAATCGGCTTCACTGGTGGTGGCTTTGTTTGTCCCTTTTTTTTTCTGGGAGGACATTTTTTGAGGACTGAATACTTGTAGCTCTGTGTGGAATAAAAGCATTCATTTTCTCCAAGAAGCCCCCTTTTTCATCCCCTCTTGTCTCCAGAGAAGTAGGGCTGGACAGTGAGAACAACAATAATAATAAAAGATAATATTTGTTGAATGCTAACTCTGTGACAGGCACCTTTCATTTGGCTCTATACCCATGATGACTCTTATTTTTCACAACCGGCCCATGAAGTAAGTGCTAATATTATTCTCATATTACAGAGAAAGAAATGCAGGCTCAAAGAGATTTTGAAAGTCACTTGCCCCACTTCACAATTTCATAAGTTGCAGAATCAGGATTTAAACTCAGGCTCAGTCTGGCTACAGAGCCTAGGTTCTTATCCATCACCCAATGCTAGGTTGCTCTGGATACAATCTTGGCTCTCACATATGGATAGCATTCCTCAACTCCCTGGATACTGAAAGTGGCTAACCCGGAAGAGGAGAGAAGGGAAGCTATTCTTCTGAGATTCTTATGTCATTGCTTTCTCTGGACTTAGTGATATAAGTAACTGGGATTGAACATGGGGAAAAGAGCACACCACACAGTTCAAAATGAAGGTACTGATGTTCCCTTCTCAAGGAGCTGGGGTCCCTCATTTTTCCTCAGTGTGTTATAGTTATAGCCCCACTGGCTGCAGTCTATTTAGTTAAGATGGAAATGTGAGTTTAATAAACATTTCAAAGTGACTTTATTGACTGTACATTCTTGATGATGGCTCATCAAGAGAAAGATATTCGTACATAAAGATATTCAACCTCACTGAGTCTGTGGCTATGATCAATTCACTATGAGTTTTCACCTAGAATTAAAAACTGTGAATTATCGAGGTGAGGGTGAGGATAAAGATATAGAATGGCATATCAGAGATTCCAATAAGTAGCCAATATCTCATCAATTTTTCTAAGGGGATTTCTCTTTCCCTCTCTTTCCCTTCTAGCCTTTCCTCACTCCTTATTCACATCCTATCGAATTACATCCTGGAAATGGCTTGCCTGTGCCTGCCGCATTAGCTTACTAAAGGTGATGCTGAGCTGCCTAGAATCAGCTACCCTATAATCTAGTGTGGAGTTTTGTCAATGTTCAGATCACAGAAGCAAGGGAAAGAAGAGGTACAAAGCTACCTATGCACCTTATGGGACTCATCTAAATGGCACTTCCTCCACCTAAAGCCCCTAGCCTCATTTTTCCCTACTCATCATTCACTCACCAAATATTTATTCAGTTCAACAAATATATATTGGGTATCTAATGTAGGCCAGGCATTGTGCTAGGCCTACACAATAGGGAAGAAATAGAATAGCCCCTGTTCTCAACATGAGCATAGTTAAGTGGAGGAGGCAAACAATAAAATAAGTGCAATGATTCCATGTGGCTGGGATACACAGAACACTTTGGGAACTCCTGGTGGGAAAGTGAGTGTGTCGATATGGTAGCCCAGGCAGAAGCAACTGTCTATACAAGGCTTCCAAAGGTACAAGAAAGCAAACAAATGGGGGCAGAAACCTCCTTATTCTTTACAATTTCAAATGCTCATTTTATCCTAGTACCAGGCAGCCCAGTGCTCATGAACTCCTTCCTAGGCCCAACAGGTCAATATTGATGTGTTTAAGTCAATCGTGTTAATTCCATTTCCCATTGCCAGTGATCAGCCAAGACATGGACAAGGGATGCTGTCTTGGCCAATAAAAGGGAGTCTGCTGGGGGACTCTGGGGATATTCTTTTCACTTGTAAAATGAATTGCAGCCAAACACATGCCCTCTTTTCGCTTTTGAACTTTGTTGTATGAGGAGGATGTGATGCTTAGAGTTTCTAAAACTATCTTTTAAATATGAGGCAAGGCCAAGAACATTGCAGAGAAGCTGACACACAGCCCTGATATTATGAGGCTGCTCTATTTACCAGTTGTGGAACAACTAACTTGGTATGGGATTTAATAAGTAAATACCTAATATCTTTCTTTTTTTTGGAGATGGAGTCTTGTTCTTGTCGCCTAGGCTAGAGTGCAATGGCATGATCTCAGCTCACTGCAACCTCTGCCTCCCAGGTTCAAGCAATTCTCCTGCCTCAGCCTCCTGAGTAACTGTGATTACAGGCACCTGCCACCACATCCAGGTAACTTTTGTATTTTTAGTAGAGTTGGGGTTTCACTATGTTGGCCAGGCTGGTCTCGAACTCCTGACCTCAGGTAATCTGCCCGCCTCGACCTCCCAAAGTGCTGGGATTACAGGTGTGAGCCACCACTCCTGGCAATAAGTCAGTATCTTTTAATTGGGTTTTTCTGTTACTTGCAGCCTATTGCACCCTACCTGAAGAAGCATGCTTGAGAAATCACTACATATACTCCACACTCCTACTTCACTGGCTATGTTCCTGCACATTCTGCAAGCATAGATATCTTCCTAACAGCTCTACCTATATAGTCTTACACACTCTATGAGAACTACCTTAAATGTCACCTCCCTTCATCCAAACCAACACACTTCTCCTTCCCATATGACTTTATGCCCATTTTGGAAAGCAATGGTCACATTTTCCCTAGTATCACAATTACTTCTGTGCTTATCTGATTCCTGCTACTGAATTGGAAGCTCTTTGACCCTAGGCATGGTGTCTTATGCTTCTGTGCAAACTCTGCAGTGCTTTCACAGTGTCTGACCTCAGTAGATACTAAGTGGTGAATGGATGAATGAATGGATGCAATGGAATGGAGATCTGGGGAGAAGTGAGATGCAAACAAAGAAGAAGCTGAGATCTAGTGAAATGTGAAGGGAAACGGAGATCCAGCTAGGCAGATAAAGTGTATGGCCTGAGAACCACTGATGTCAGTGCATAAGGAATCGCCAAGTTGGAAAAGCCATATTGCTTGGCATCTCAGGTTAGGGCTGACAGTAGCATGTTGGTTAGGAGTTGACAGCTGAGGATAAGAAACTCAGAAGCTAAAAAATAGCAAGCACAGAGATAAATTTATATATATACATTTATAGTTCATCTCAAATAATGTCTTTCTACCTTAATAATGCAGGAAAGAGAGTCTGACTCTGAAGTCAGGGATGGCAGTGTGGCATGTACCTAACAGGTGAGATTACAGCATCATGGAATGATCACTTACTGTTAAGTGACTCTTAGCCAGGGCTTGAGAACCTATGATACCACCTTGCAACAGCTGTCTGGACCTCAGAACAGCCCCTAGTTGATGCTAAAGTGGCTTTTGAAATCCAAGAATGTGTGGGAGCTGCAAAGAAAGTGGTAAAATATATTTGCAACTGAGCACATTTAAGAACTTGTGACATTCAAGGCTGTAGGGGAGTGGGCCAGACATGCCCCAAGGGTAGGTGTGGAAGAGGCTGCTTTTGAGATCTGGAAATGAAAAGATGAGGAAGTGAGAAGTTCAAGTTTTATTTTGGGTGAAGAAATGAAAAAGTGAAACTTCTTATTCCAGGTCTGGAAAGGCACCTTAAGGGAGGCACCCGGCATGTTAGTATTGAGAAACTAACTTTTATCTAGTTGGCTAGACTGGATCCTTTTATTCTGTGTATACCAGAAAGTTTATTTACATTCTTCTTTACTTCTATCATTTCTCCCTTCATTTTTCCTCTTTCCTCTTCTTTGTCAAGAAATGGGATTTCTACATCTGTGAAGCAAGGCAATGGCTTCAAATTGATAAATGTGTGGCCTAGTCAATTCATGTCCACATCCCCTTTTAAGAAAGTGAAGACTTGGCTTGTAGGTAGAAGAACCAGTGTGAGCTGTGGGAGTGGGCTAGGGGGTGTCCATTTCTCAGGTGAGAACTCAAATCAAGCCTTCCGTAACACTCATAACTCCTATTCTGTTTTTGTGATGCATTCAGTTATTTATGGCACATTTCTATGTCTCTGCTGGACTGACGGTCATCCAGATAGACAGACCTGATGGAAGACCACAGGAAATGCTTACTGAGTGAAATGAGTCAGTTGAAAATTAATCGCTTTGTTCTCTCTGAGAAACAACTAGAGTGACAGCTCTGCCCATTGTCTGAAGATCACAGGACTAGAAGTTAAGAGTCAAGTTCAAGTCTAACTGTGGCCCTATCCAGAGCATGCTGCTTCTCCTTTCTAGCCTTCTTTTTTTTTTTTTTTTTTTTCCATCTGTAAAGGCAATGGATGGAATAATCCCTAAAATCCCTTCCAGGCATTTCACTCTGTTTTTCTATGCTTCTTTACTGTGCATTTCTAGGCTTGTGAAGCAAGAAAGAGAACACGCAGCACTAGAATCCTCAGAGCTGGGCACGTTTCATCCAGGAAGCCTCAGTCCTGCAGATGACGACTGGAGAGCTCACAGGCCCTAGATATTCTGGGCCACAAAGATGGGCTCAGCTGACCCTGGGCCCAGGCTGAGGTTAGGGGTAGTGTGGATTTTTTATAAAGAGAGAAGTTTTGTTTGATAAGCGTACATAAAACTCAGGGTTGCTGAGTGAAGCTGACTGTGTGCTGATTCCCTGTAGCCACGTGGAAAACACGAGTCAAGTGTGAGTCATACATCAACATATTTCATGATTCTTAAGTTGCAAAGTGTTTTGTTTTATTTTCATTTTGTTTTTTATTTTTATTTTTGCCATGTTTAGAAAACTGGCCCTTTCTCCTCTAAATGCCTCTTCTAATCTACTGCCTTTACCCATTATAACTACGTCTGGAGGATGCCTCTGGACATGCTATGGTCACTGCTATGGTCCCACCAAACTCCTTTTCCTTCCCACTCCCAGCTTACCCTGCCTCTTTTCCTGAAACCCTTGTCCTCCCAAGTTCTGTGGAAATCAATCTTAAAGGAATGCTGCTCATTTTATTCACTCTAGTTCTCATTAGACCTGCTGTCTGATTTCATAATGTTCTGGGTTTGTGAGCCAGTGCCGTTTTATGACTGTATTTTGTTTGAGTTTTCTAGGGAGCACACACACAGACACGAACATCAAGCAATTGATACTATGCTTGTTTTAAGTACCAATGTAAAGTCACAACTAAAACCTAAACTTGCCCTTCTCCTGAACCATGCCTACTGACCCAGCTCTACGATGTGCTCTGGAAGGGGCCCTAGGACAGCCATCTCCTGTCCCTCCAATGTTCCACTGAGCCCAGAACCCACATCTAACCCCTGCCACCCTGCCGCGGGAGGGGAGAAAGCTTATCTGAATGCTAAATTCATTATACTCAAAGGCAACATTTGTCCAAAAGTCAAAAAGAGCAAATGGAACAAAACAACAACTAGTGTCTGCGTATCACTGTATAATTTGCAAACCACTTTCCCACAGGCTGTCTCTTGGAGGTATTACCCCCCACCTTTGAGAACATGTAGACTATCTCCATCGTGTGGGTGAGAAAACAGGCCACAAAAATTTCACTTGCTTTTCCAAGGTTTTCTCATGATTAAATGGCAAATTCAGGCTTTAACCCCAGGTTTGCCTCCTATAGATTCCAGGGAAATTTCATGGCATGGAAATGATGTCCACTGTAGACGAATATAGGCTGTAGGACAGACTAAGTATTTTTACTGCATTTTAAAAATGAGTTCTGCCAATTTTGTTTTATTAGTTTCAAGGTAAAAGAGCAATTTTTTCAAACATTGGAAAATATGTGTTCTTTTCTATATACTTAGATAAAGGTTCAGCTGAATTGCCAGATCTGACTGCTAATTTATGTGGCTATGAATTTTTTATAGACTTTTTTTAGATGAGTTTTAGGTTCACAGAAAAATAAGCAAAAGATACAGAGATTTTCCATGTTCACCACACCCACACAAGCCTAGTCTCCTCCATTATCAACATTCCCCACCAGGGAGGTACATCCAAAAGTCCATAGTTTACATTAGAATCCACTCTTGGTTTCACTGAATTTATTAGACTGGGTATTAGTATTCCTTAGAGCTTATTGATTCTAAGATGTCTGCTATGATTGGTAACTATAGACCACAAAATACCATAAATATTCTTTTATTCATGCATTAAACAAACACTTTTAAAATCCACGTTGAGTTCAAGGTCTCGTGCTAGTTGTCATTGTACCAAAACCTGCCCCCTTGCACCTCAACACACATCGCAATCAAACATGTACCACTCCATCTCCAATCTGCCTGTGTCATGACCGAAGCCTGAGCACTGGTCTTCATAAGCTCTCTCCAAGTCACTGCCAAAGAGCTCTCTGTCAAAGGCTACCATGAAATAGCTTAAAGGGCTTTCAGGACTCCTGAGTAAAGTCAATTCAAAAGAGATTCTGGCAGTAGGTGGTACCAACACCTTCCTAAGGACCCCTGGTACCCCACCTCGCTCCCTTGAAGCTCCACTCTTAGCTTTTATTATCTACAAACAAGGGTACTTTATTTCCCCTCAGCCTGTTTCATAAATCCAAAGCGGTTCTATGAGCTGCAATACTAGTTGGTGGATTAAAACTACAATCTGGACTGGCAAGCTGCTAGTCAGTAACGTGCCTTGGGAGCAGGAAGGCTGGTAGAGGGGGGTGGGAGTGGAGGGAGGGAGGGTGGTGGGGGCGGGAAGGACAGCGCTGTCCGGTCCTGCGTTGTGCCACAAGAAAGATAGAAGACAAGGCCATTGTGTTTGCTCAATGGCTTTTCTTTGGTTTTGTTCTTTTCCCCTATGTCTGACAGCACGTGGGCAGGGGGCTTGTTTCATTGTTTAGGTTCTCTCTTCTCTCTGTGTTGTCACATGGCACCCATCTACAAAGAGACAGCCAAGGAATAGTTTGTTTGTTAAGAAAATAAAAAGGAAAATTCTTTTGTTTCCAGTTTCTGTGCAGCTTGGAAACAGCCTTCACAAAGCAGAATTTTCAAAGAAATGCTTCATAATTCAGAGACATGTCAGTCCATTTATTTCTGACCCCATCAATGTCCTAGACCCCTGATCTAGGTTTCTTCCCAGTGCTTCTTGCCCACCACCAAGGAGAGCCACCTAAAACCTGGGCTCAAAAAAAAAAAAAAAAAAAAAAAAAGCTGTAGACAGACCTCCTAACAAGATGGGCTACTGCCTGGCACCACCATAATTTATTTATTGAGTATAATGGGTAGGAACTTGGCTTATTTATGGCAGACTTTTCTGAGTATTTATTGATACTGCTAATTCTTGGCAACCAGAAGGGAGAGTTGGCAGGTTCAGTAATCCAAAGAGTAGCGCTATGAAGTTCCATCCTCAGAATAGCACCAAGGAAGCAAATGATTTATGATGCTCAGAAGCGATTGTGAATATTCAACTAGAGTTTAAGCTGAGGTGATTTCCCAAACAAATCATTACAGAGGAAATGTTTAAAGAGAGAAAACATAAGGAAATAAGGAAAGGTGTTGCTAGACAATATTTACTCCAGCCGTGAGGCCAGACTGAGTTCATGCAACCCTAAAAATAAAGCAGTTCACATGGTGAGTTTGGGCCTACTGAATCAGAGGGAATTCTGTGATTTGGATGTCACATCATATTTACAAGGCTTGTCCCTGTGGTGCCATTCACTATATGGAATTTTATATTTAAAAAATTAAGAAATAAATTATTAACATAGAATCTGACACATGGGTGGTAGCAACCATCCAAGTTGGCATATTAATGTCTGCAACTGTTGGATGCTGGACTATAACACCTACTGGCAAAGTTTGGGATTACATCTCGTCACAGACCACTTATTATTCGTGCAGTCAGTATAGTCCCTCAATAGTTATCAAGTACTTATTGTGTGCCCAGCATTCTTCTAAGCTCTGGGATTACAATGGTAAAGAAAGACTGACACATTTTTGTCCTATGAACAGAAAACATATTGAGGTGAGACAGACAGATATAATCAAATTAATATATAAGACTATTTCAGATAGTAGTAAGTGCTATGAAAATTAACAAAATTTAGTAATGTAATAGAAAACAGAGCTACAGGGCCAATGGTGGGACTGCTTTACTTGGGGTAGTTATGTAAGATCTGACATTGGGATGAACCCAGAATGAGAAAGAGTGAACCATACAGAAACCTATACGATCAACATTTCAGGAAGAGAAGACGTCAGGTACAAAGGGCCTGAGATAGGGACCTGTTTTAGTCCATTCTGTGATGCTGTAACAGAATACTACAGACTGGTTAATATATAATGAGTAGAAATTTGTTTTTCCCAGTTCTGGAGGCTGGGAAGCCTAAGGTCAGACACCAGCAGATTCATTGGTAAGGATCTGGCCTCTGTTTCCAAGATGGCACCTTGAATTTTGCAGTTTCTGTGTTGGGGGCGGGGGAGGAATGGTGTGTCCTTACATGGCTGAAGGAACAAAGGAAAAGGGTACAAACTGCACTCCCTCTTTCAAGCCTTTTTATAAGAGCACCTAATCCCACTTTTGAGGAAGGAGCCCTTCTTGCCTAATCACCTCTTCAAGGTTACATTTCTTAATACTATTACACTGACAACACCAGATTTTGGAGAGGACACATTCAAACCATAGCAGAACTCATTTTATGTGTTTGGGAAACAGAAAGAAGGTTAGTAAGACTAAGAGTAGAGAGTCTGGGAGAGCATGGCAGAAGACAAGGTCAGAGAAGTATGTAGGAAGCCCACCATGGTATTGTGTGCCTACAGTACCAGTACATGGAGGCTGAGGTGGGAGGATCCCTTGAGGCCAGGAGTTCAAGGCTGCAGTGCACTCTAACTGCACCTGTGAATAGCCACTACACTCCAACCTGGGCAATATAGCAAGACTCTGTCATTTGGGGTTTTTGAAGGAAGTACATAGGGGGCAAAATTAGCATTAGAAGTTTGGATTTTATTTTAAATGTCCTAAAAACAACACTAGATGGCTTTCAGAAGGAAAGTGACAAAATATTATTTCAGGTTTCAGATGATCATCCTGGCTGCTATGTGGAACATATAAGCAAGGAAGCTTAACCAGAGGCTAAGCAATTGTCCAGGTGAGAAGTTATGGTGGCACTGGTTATGGTGGCATTTATTTTTTGTATAGAGGTAGAGAGGGAAGAAAGAGGTCAAATTTGAAAGAGATAAGAGGACATGTTTTAAGGATTTCTAAGTATAGAATCACAACACATTGCTTTATACTTTAGATTTGCAAAATTAATATTTGAACTAAGTATTTTACTAATACTTAGTAAATACTTAGCACTAGACTCAACTGTCTCCTTCCAACACCACTCCAACCCATTCTAAATTTCTCTAAAAACTAAGGACCTATTGCCAATAGAATAGAGATTAAGAGGCTCAATTCAACTATCAAATGAGCCTGTTTTCAAATTTTTATTATACCAATTAGCAGTCCTGAGGTCTTTGGCAAAGTATTAAATTTCCTGAGACTCAATTTTATTAACTGAAAATGGAGATAATAATAGGAACCACCTCACAATTGTTGTGGGGCCTAACTCATATAGTGTATGTACATAGCCCACTTGCAGAGATGTAACAAATACTCAATACACATTAACTAGTAATCTCCTTAAAACTTCTTCTAAGTGGAAGTAGATGCCTTATCATTATAGTCTAATCTATAAGACACGTAAATGTCTGGTCAGACTTGCATATTTATAGAGCAACCTTGAAATTTTCAAATTGCCAGAAGTGTAGCTTTTATTTTTTTCATTTTTAATTGATGTACAAATAACACATATAAACTGCATATATTCAAAATTTGCAATTCAATTTTTTTTGTATAAGTATATAACTGTGAAACCATCACCATGATTGAGATGATGAACACGTTCACTGTCTCCAAAACTTTCCTCATGTTCTTTTGTGGCACCTCTTTGTCCCTCTCTGCAGCCCCCGCACTAGCCCCTAGGCAACCAGTGATCTCTTTCTGTCACTCTAGATTGGTTTCCATGTCCCTAGAATTTTATGTAAATGAAATCATACAGTTTGCAGTTTTTGTTGTTGTTCTGGCTTCATTCACACAGTCCTACATTCCTTTTAATTGCTGAGCAGTGTTCCGTTGCATAGATGAACTACAGTTTGTTTATAACTGCTGATGGACATCTGGATTGTTTCTAGATTTTTATTATTACAAACAAAGCTGCTATGAACATCCATGTATAAATCTGAATGTCGTATCTTATTCTATGCTGCTGTAACAGAACACGTGAGAATGGGTAATTTATAAACAACAGAAATTTATTTCTCATAGTTCTGGAGGCTGAGAAGTCCAAGATAAAGACACCAGCATCTGGTGAAGGCTGCTGTCTGTTTCCAACATGGAACCTTGAATGCTGTGTCTTCAGGAAGGGAGAAACGCTGTGTCCTCATATGGAAGAAAGAGGAAGAGTAAAAAGAGGCTAACCTCTGTCTGTCAAGTCCTTTTGTAAGGGCATTAATCTATTCATGAGGCAGAGCAGTCATAAGCTAAACTCCCAAAAGACTCCACCTCCCAACACTGTTCCATTGTAAATTAAGTTTCTGTGTTACTTCTTTTTAGAGTGTCTCACTCTGTCACCCAGGCTTGGGGGCAGTGGCACATTCATAGCTCACTGTAGCCTCTAACACTGGTGCTCAAGTCATCCTTCCACCTTAACCTCCTGAGTAGCTGGGACCACAAGCATGTGTCATCATGCCCAGCTACTTTAAATTTTTTTTTTTTTTTTTTTTTTGTAGAAATAATGTCCTGCCATGCTGCCCAGGCTGGTCTTGAACTCCTGGCCTCAAGTGATCCTCCCACCTCCATCTCTAACACGTGAATTTAGGGGAATACATTTAGACCATAGCATGTGTATATATGCTTTCATTTCTCTTGGGTAAATAGCTAGAAGTTAAATGGCTGGATCTTATGGTAAGTATATGATTAACTTTTTAAGTAACTACCAAAATGATACAACTACATTTTCCAAAGTGGTTGTGTCATTAAAGTGGTTTTATCATTTTACACTTCCACTAGCAATGTTTGAGAGTTCCACTTGTTCCCGTATTTTGTATGGCCAGTCTTTTTAATTTTAGCCATTCTAATAGGTGTATAGTGATTTCTCATTGTGCTTTTAATTTGCAGTTTTGTAATGACTGATGACGTTAATTAAGCATCTTTTCATATGCTTACTTCTTTCTTCTCTGAATTCTTTAGATAATTAATTGCCTCTAAGAATTCATTAACTTCTCTAGGCTATCATAAGTAAATAAAGAATTAAATAAATTATAAATAGGTAGGAAGGTAGGTAGGTAGGTGGATGGATGGATAAATATATTGATTGATTGATTGATTGATTGATTGATTGATAGATAGATAGATAGATAGTTAGATAGACAGATAGATAGAAATTTGAGTTCCTATCATGTGCCAGACATGATTTTAGGCAATAAGAATAGAGTGCTGAATGAGACAAAAATTCTGCCCTTATGGAATTTCTATTCACATGACAGAGACAGGCAATAAACAATGTATTAAAATATTAGATGTATATAATTATTATGAAAAAACCCTGAAGAGTACACGATGACAGATAGTGAAGGGATGAAGCAGGGATGAAGCAACATTTTAAGATGATCTTAAGACTGTCACATTTATTACCTGCATTTCCTGGGAGGCCCTCAAGAGCACTGTACAGTACTGCTCTGCAGTACTATGCACCATGGATTATGCTCAGTGCAGATTTGTTAATTATTCTGAGTCCTCTGTCCCCTTCACAAGGGTGGGGTGTCTTGGTCCATTTGGCCTGCTATAACGCAATACCATAAACTTGGTGGCTTATAAACAACAGACATTTATTTCTCATGGTACTGGAGCCTGGGGAGTCCAAGATCAAAATGCCAACAGATTTGGTGTCTGCTGATGCCCACTTTCTAGTTAATAGGTGGTGCCTTCTAGCTGTGTCTTCACATGGTGAAAGGGCCAGGTAACATTCTGGGGTCTCTTTCATAAGGACGTGAATCCCTCATGACCTAATCACCTCCCAATGGTCCCACTTTCTAACACCATCATTTTGGGAGTTAGGTTTCAACATATGAATTTTGGGAAGACACAAACATTTGACCATAGCAATGGGGCTCCTCCCATCTGTCTTGTTCCCTGATGAATCTCTCACATGTGGCTCAGGGTCAAGAACATGGTAGGCATTTGTTTAATAGATATCAATTAGATAAATTAATGGAGGAAGGGAGGCATGAATGGTACATAGTAAGAATGTGATGTGCAGGGAGAACTCAGTACCAGAAGTGAGGCAAGAATTCAGACTTACCAAGGCCTCTTCTGCCAGCTTCCTCTTCTTGGCAGAACACCTGTGCCACAGCTCATCCGGACAGTTGTGTTCGTCCCTTTTGATCCAGATGAGATGCAGGTGCTCTCCTGAGTATCTTTGTCTCCACCACAGAATTGTTTGATTCCAGGTAATATCAGTGGCTCCAAACCCTCTCCTTGTGGCCTTACTAGGTGGCATTTACCACACTCTGCATCATGAGTGATGTGGGAATTATGTTTCTTGAGATGAGAAAGAAGCCCAGATCATCAACTTTGTAACCCTCTTGGCCCCATTTCAGTATCAGATACATAGAAGCTCAGTAAATATTTATTGTATTAAATTGAATCCTAAGTCCCTCTAAATGATTCAAGATGTCAGTGAAATACCCTTCACCATTCCAAAAGGCAGAACAAGAGGAAACATCCTATGTTCCTGAAGCACGAGTAATTGGACTTAAGAAAAATTTTGATTTGGGTCCTCTAAGTTGTTTAAACAAAATCATTCATATAATTTGTGTTTGGTAATTTTTGAAAACAGGAGACATTTTCAGTCTGAAATAATTTTGAACTCTTCCAAAGAAGAGACAGAGGCATGGATGAGACGACCTTTAAAAGTTGTTTGCAATGTGTTCAAGATGCAATGTGTCACTTGTTTATCTGTATGTGACATCCTCAGTGAGCTCAAATTCCAAGTCCACAGAGCTGCATGGGCCACTAGAGTCCGCCGAGGACCCTGGGAAGCTGCAGATCCTGCCTCCCTGTCTCAAAGTTTACAGCCACTGCAAAGGTCAGGAATTGTGGTCCTCACATGGAAAAGACGAGACAGCCAGGGAGCAGGCAGGTTTGCAACCCAGAGCTCCCTTGAGGAACACGGAGCAAAGCCACCAGCCAAGGCATGTTGTTTCCATCATAATGTGTGCTGCACAGTGTGGAAGAGGTTTATGGTGGCCCTGGCCTAGAGCTGTAAAGTTTATTTCTGCACATTAGCCAGTCTATTGTCCCCTGCCCCCAATACCTCTTTCATCTTCTTTAGGTAGACTTGTCAGGATCCTTTTTTAAGCACAAGCCAACGTGGGTGGGACAGAGTTTGTATATCAGCACCTTAATAAATGATCTTCTTTTAAACACAAACCAACTGGGGCAGGGCTGCTTGTATATCAGAACCTTAAAGAAGGCACTAATGTGGCACCCATGGCATCCTAGCCTGTCTTCCTCATTATCTGCTGTATTATGAGAATCTAAATAATCTCAGCCTCTCCTGCCTGTGCACTGACTCTGAGGATGCAGTGAACTAACAATAGGTAGAATCATTGCAGACAAAAGGTAGCATCTTTGCATTGCATGGTGTGTTCAGGAAAATGAAGCATTGTATCTGTGTTCACATTTTTACTTCTACAAAATGCTGGGTTTCTCCCCAGGCCATGATCCCTGAATCTGAGGAAAAATATTTTAATGCAATTGGGAAGTAAGGTGGAGAGAAGAAAAAATACGGTGCAATATTCTCATCCAGAAGATGGGGATAAAATATCATCTTCTTTATGGGTATTTTGATGATTAAATTGTAAGATCCACATAAAGAGCTCAACACAGAAACTGGTACCTGGAAAGTGATCAATAAATGTTACATAGAATTATTATCTGCTATAACTGTTAGACCCAACTTTCTGGGAAGTCCACTGGACATGGAGGGAGGGAGAGGGAGATGTAATGGTAGGAATAAAAATAATACAAGTGAGAACACATTTCTTGCTGAGAGGCAATGTAACGTAGCAGAGAAAGTGCTAATGTTGAGTGCTAGACGAGCCTGATATGTTGTGGGAATGAAAGGCAGGTGAAGAGGGAACACTCAATACATGTTGGTTCATTTTTCTTACTTCCATCTTTCACTTCACTAATTTGTTCTCAATGGGGAATACTTTTTGTCTGAAATTACTTCACAATTCTTTCACAACTAGGTTCAAAGCCACCACTATTGATTTTTTCTCTCTCTTAAGAGATAGGGCCTTATTCTGTCTCCCAGGTTGGAATGTAGTGGCACAATCCTAGCCTTGAACTCTTGGGTTCAAGTGATCCTCTCAACTCAGCCTCTCAAGTATCTGGGACTAAAGGTACATGCCCACTAGGCTGAGCTAATTTTTTTAAATTCTTATTTTATTTATTTATTTTGTAGAGATGGATGCTTACTTTGTTGCCCAGCTGGTCTCGAACTCCTGGCCTCAAGTGATCCTCCCACCTCAGCCTACCAAATAGCTGGGATTACGGGCGTGAGCCACTGCCCCTGGCCCCTGATTCTCTTTTAATTAGGACAATCCTGGTTTCCAATACCAGTTGTGCTGTTTATTAAGCATATGGTCTTGTGTACGTGACTTAACCACACAGAGATGTTAACCCCTATACCAGAGGGTTATTAGGATGATCATATGAGATAACACATGGAGAGGGCTTATCATACAGTGGTACTCAATAAATGGTATCATTGGTAGATTTCCCTAAGCACAGCTGGCTTGCAGGAGTGACTGCTAAAACAATTACCTTGGCTAGTATTTATGGGATTTTTACTAACAAAGAGGAAAAATAATTTGCTTCATCTAAAATGTTGACAAGTGAGCTATCAATGAAAGAAGATGTGTGCACCCTAGAGAGGGAGGGCGTTCAGTTTCTCTGTGCTCCTACAGAGGTTTGTCTCCATTCCTGAAAATCTCTTTCATTGCCTCTTTTGATGAAATGAACAACATTCCTACCAACTGACTGTATAATACTACAGTTTCTCTCTGGCTTGCTTGTTGCTTCCTATTGAACTCTCTGGGGGAATATCATGCCCCACTTCCAGATATGTTGTGCTCACTCTGGGTCATTAAGTCCTTCCCTCATCAATACCAATGGCACACAGAAGCAGCTCATGGCAGGTGTTTACTTCTTCTGAGATGTGTTAACCTCAGGTCTTGTTGGACTGGTATTTACCACAATGGCTCTATTTTGTAGATTAAAAAACCTGAAGCTCATGGGTTAGAAATGAGTAGGCCAAAGCTCTAATGAGGAAAATAACATAGAAAGACAATGAATTTCAGGCTGTTTTCAAGCTGCACTGGATTTTGTTGAGTTTTTTTTTTTTTTTTTTTTTTTTTTCCAAGTTGTAAAAGCAGTTTGTGTTTGTTACTCTAAGACAAACAATACAGTTTCTTATAGGAGTTGGAAAGCAGGTACCAACCACCAGACCCATAGTACCTGCCTTACTTGGAAGACTAATTACAATTGCAAAAACTACTCTTTATTGTGCTCTAGCTGAATAGAAGGATTTAACATCTTAATCTCTTAGAATTAAGATCTGCATGATATTCTGGCCCTCATCAACCCATAGTAAGAAGGCTTGTTAAAACCTGGGCAGGATATGAGGTGAAGCAAGATGGTGTTGGAGAAGGGTTCCTGATCATCCCCCCAGACAAGGACACCAAGTTAACAGCTATCTACACAGAAAAAACACCTTCATAAGAACCAATAAACAGGTGAGCACGCACAGTACCTGGTTTTAACTTCTTAGTGCTGAAAAAGGCACTGAAGAGATAGAAAGAAACAGTCCTGAGTCGCTGACACCACCCTTCTCTGACCCCTGGCAGCAGTGGCCTCGTGCAGAGATCCTCTTTGGGTGCTGGGTCAGGGAGAACACAGCAATTCTGAGACATTGAACTCAGTGCTGCTTTGTTAGAGCAGAAAGGAGAACTGGGTCAAACTCAGCTGATGTCTGCCTACGCAGAGAGCATTTAAACCAGCGCTAAACAGAAGCCAATCATGGACCCCAGCGGTCAGAACTTGTGCCTGAAAATCTTACCACAGAGGGCTACAGTGCTCTGTGACTCCAAGTAAACTTGAAAGGCAGTCTAAGCCATAAGGACTGCAATTCTCAGACTAGTCCTAGTGTTGAATTAGGCCCAGAAGCAGTGGACTGGGGTGGAGGGCAGGTGGATGCAACCTACTAAGACACCAGCTGGGGCAGCCAAGGGAGTGCTGGCATCACCCCTCCCCTAACCCCAGGCTCCACAGGTCGTGGCTCCAAAAGAGACTCCCTTCTTCCGCTTGAGGAGAGGAGAGGGAAAAGTGGATAGGACTTTGTCTTGCATCTTGGATACCAGCTCAGCCACACAGGATTGGATACCAGTCAGAGTTGTGAGGCCACCATTCCAGGCCCTAGCTCCTGGACAACATTTCTAAACACATCCTGGGCCAGAAGGGAACCCACTGCCTTAAAAGAAAGGACCAAGTCCTGGGAGCATTCATCACCTGCTAACTGAAGAGCCCTTGGACCCTAAATAACGATCAGCAATACCCAGGTACTACATCAAGGGCCTTGGGTCAGCCTCTGGGACTTGCTGGCTTCAAGTGAGACTCAGCCATTCCCAGCTATAATGACTATGGGGCAAAACTCCTCCTGCTTGAGAAAAGCAGAGGCAGAAGTAAAGGGAAATTTGTCCTGAACCTTAGATACCAGCACAATCACAGAGGGGCAGAGCATCAGACAGGCGCTTGGGATTCCTGATTCCAAGACTTGACTCTTGGACAGCATTTCTGGACCTGACTGAAGCCAGCAGGGAGCCCACTGTCCTAGAGGGTGAGTTCCAGGCCAGGCAGCATTCACCATGAGCTGACTGAAGTGCCCTTGGACCTTAAGGAAACATGGGAGGTAGTCCAGCAGTACTCCTTGTGGCCTGGGGTGGCAGTGGCTACAGAGAGAGGCTCCTTTGTCCTTGGAAAGGGGAGGGAAGAGTGCAAAGGACTGTGTCTTATGGTTTGAGTGCCAGCTCAGCCGTAATACAGTAACATCAGATAGACTTCTAAGGTCTTTGACTCTAGTTCCTGACTCTTGGATAGCACCTCTGGACCCATGTGGGGCCTGGGGAACCTCACTGTCCTGAAAAAAAGAATACAGGCCTGGTTGGCTTTGCCACCTGATGATTGTAAAGCCCCAGGGGCTTTAGAGAACATAGGCAGTAGCCAGGGAATGGTTACAGCAGGCCTTGGGCGAGACCCAGAGCTGTGTTGGATTCAGGTCTGACCTAGCCCAGTCATATTGCTGGTGGTGTTTGTGTCACTCCACCCCCAGCTTTATGTGGCTCAGAACAGAGAGAGAGATTTCATTTGTTTGGGAGAAAGTAAAGGAAGAGAACAAGAGTCTCTGCCTGGTAATCCAGAGAATTCTCCCAGATCTCGTCCAAGACCATCAAGTTGGTACCTCTATAAGTCTGCAAGAATCACAGCATTACTGGGCCTGGGGTGCCTCCTAAAGCAGATACAGCTTAGATACACCCAATTATTTTCAAATATCTGGAAAGCCTTCCCAATAAGGATGGCTACAAATAAGCCCAGACAGTGAAGACTATAATAAATAACTAACTCTTCAATGCCCAGGTACCAAAGAACATCTGCTAACATTAACACCATCCAGGAAAACATGACCTTACCAAATGAACTAAATAAGGCACCAGGGACCAATCCTGGAGAAACAGAGATATGTGACCTTTCAGACGGAAAATTCAAAATAACTGCATTGAGGTGACTCAAACAAACTCGAGATAACACAGAGAAGGAATTCAGAATTCTATCACATAAATTTAACAAAAAGATTGAAATAATTAAAAAGAATCAAGCAGAAATTCTGGAACTGAAAAATTCAGTTGGCATACTGAATAATGCATCATATTTTCCTTTAATAGCAGAACTTATCAAACAGAAGAAAGAGAGAGCTTGAAAACAGGCTATTTGGAAATACACAGTAAGAGGAGACAAAACTAAAAAAGTAAAAAACAATGAAGCATGCCTACTAGGATATAGAAAATAATCTCAAGGGCAAATCTAAGACTTATTGGTCTTAAAGAAGAGGTTGAGAAAGATATATTGGCAGAATGTTTTTTTCAAAGGAACAATACCAGAGAACTTCCCAAACCTAGAGAAAGATATCAATATCCAAGTACAAGAAGGTTATAGAACACCAAGCAGATTTAACCCAAAAAAGACTACCTCAAGGCATTTAATAATGAAACTCCCAAAAGTCAAGGATAAATAAAGGATCCTAAAAGCAGCAAGAGAAAAGAAACAAATAACATAAAATGGAGCTCCAATATGTCTGGTAGCAAACTTCAGGGGAAACTTTACAAACCAGGAGAGAGTGACATGACATATTTAAAGTGCTGAAGGAAAACAAAAACAAAAACAAAAATATTTTACCCTAGAATAGTATATCAGGCAGAAACAGCCTTCAAACATGAAGGAGAAATAAGTATTTTCTCAGACAAACAAGAGCTGAGGGATTTCATCAATAGCAGACCTTTCCTACTAGATGTGCTAAAGGGAGTACTTCCATCAGAAAGAAAAAGAAGACATTAATGAGCAATAAATAATCACCTGAAGGTACAACAACACTCACTGGTAATAGTAAGTAAACTAAAAAGCAAAGAATATTATAACACTGTAACTGTGGTGTGTAAACTACTCTTATCCTAAGTAAAAAGACTCAAAAATAAACCAATAAAAAATAATAACTACAATAATTTTCAAGACATAATTAGTACAATAAAATATAAATGGAAACAACCAAAAGTTAAAAAGTGAGGAGATGAGTTAAAGCATAGAGTTTTTATTAGTTTTCTTTTTGCGTGTTTGCTTGTTTATGCAAATAATGCTAAGTTGTTATTCGGTAAAATAATAGGTTATTTATTAGATAATATTTGCAAGCCTCATGGTAACTTCAGACCAAAAAACATGCAACGGACACACAAAAAATAAAAGTAGGAAACTACATGATATGACCAGAGAAAATCCCCTCCACTAGAGGAAGATAGAAAAGAAAGAAAAAAGAAAGAGAAGACCACAAAACAACCAGAAATCAAATAACAAAATGACAGGAGTAAGTCCTTACTTACCAATAATAACACTGAATGTAAATAGACTAAACTCTCCCATCAAAAGACATAGACTAGTTGAATAGATTTTAAAAAAACAAGACCCATTGATTTGTTGCCTACAAGAAACACACTTAGCCTACAAACACAGACAAAGACTTAGAATAAAGAGATAGAAAAAGAAACCCCATGCCAATGGAAACCGAAAAAGAACAGAAGTCACTATATTATATCAGACAAAATAGATTTCAAGAAAAACCTATAAGAAGAGACAAAAAAAGTCACTGTATAATGATAAAGGGGTAAATTCAGCAAGAAGATATAACAATTTTAAATATATGTGCTTCCAACTGTGGATCACCCAGATATGTAAAAGAAATATTATTAGAGCTCAAGAGAGAGCTAGGTCCAAATAGATGAAGATTTCAACACTCCATTTTCTGCACTGGTCAGATCTTCGAGACAGAAAATCAACAAGAAATATCAGACTTATTCTGCACTATAGACCAAATGTATCTAATAGATACTTACAGAACATTTCATCCAACAGCTGCAGAATGCATACACTTTTCCTCAGCATATGGATCATTTAACAAAGATAAACCATATATTAGGTCACAAAACAAGTTTTAAAATGTTAAGATGATTAGGGCATCTTCTCTGACCACATGGAATAAAACTAGAAATTAATAACGAGAGGAGTTTTGGAAACTCTAAAAATGCATGAAAATTAAACAATATGTTCCTAAATAACCAGTGAGTCAATGGAGAAGTTAGGAAGAAAATTGAAAAATTTCTTGAAACAAATTATAATGGAAACACATCATACCAAAACCAATGGGATACAGCAAACTAAGAGGGAAGTTTATAGCTATAAGTACCTATATCAACAAAAAGGAAAAGCTTCAAATGAACAATATAACAATGCATCTTAAACAACTAGAAAAGCAAAAGCAAATCTAACCCAAAAGTAGTAGAATAAAATAAATAATAAAGATCAGAGCAGAAATAAATTACATTGAAATGAGAAAAAATACAAAAGACCAATGAAACAAAAAGTTGTTTTTTTGAAAAGTTAAACAAAATTGACAAATCTTTAGCCTGACTAAGAAAAAAAAAAGAAGATCCAAATAAATAAAATCAGAAATGAAAAAGGAGGCATTACAATTGATGCTGCAGGAATTCAAAGGATCATTAATGGTTACTATGAGCAACTATATGCCAATAAGTTGGAAAATCTAGAATAAATAGGCAAATTCGTAGATATATACAACCTACCAAGATTAAACCAGGAAAAAAAAATCCAAAACTTGAACAGATCAATAACATGTAACAATATTGAAGCTGTAATAAAATCTCCCAATAGAGAATAACCAGGACCTGATAGCTTCAATGCTGAATTCTAATAAACATTTAAAGAACTAATACCAATCCTACTCAAACTATTCTGAAAAATAGAGTAGGGAGACACTACTTTTAAACTCATTCTGCAAAGCCAGTATTATTCTAATACCAAAATCAAACACACATCAAAAAAAAAAAAAAAAAAAAAAAAGAAGAAGAAGAAAACTACAGACCAATATCTCTGATGAATATCAATGCAAAAATCTCAACAAAGTACTAGCAAACTCACTTTGGGAGGCCGAGGCGGGCAGATTACAAGGTCAGGAGATCAAGACCATCCTGGCTAACACTGTGAAAGCCCATCTCTACTAAAAATACAAAAAAGTAGCCGGGCGTGGTGGTAGGTGCCTGTAGTCCCAGCTACTTGGGAGGCTGAGTCAGGAGAACAGCATG
This sequence comes from Rhinopithecus roxellana, assembly GCF_007565055.1. Taxonomy (NCBI): domain Eukaryota; kingdom Metazoa; phylum Chordata; class Mammalia; order Primates; family Cercopithecidae; genus Rhinopithecus; species Rhinopithecus roxellana. Next base: position 74,343,858 of record NC_044556.1, on the reverse strand, counting down.
AACCTGGGAGGTGGAGCTTGCAGTGAGCCAAGATCATGCCACTGCACTCCAGCCTGGGCAACAGGGCAAGGCTCCATCTAAGAAAAACAAAAAACAAACAAACAAAAAATAACTAGCAAACTGAATTCAACAATACATTAGAAAGATCATTCATTATGACCAACTGGGATTTTCTCTGGAATACAAGGATGGTTCAAGATATGCGAATCAATCAGTGTGCTACATCACATCAACAACATGAAGGATAAAAACTGTATGATCATTTCAACTGATGCTGAAAAAGCATTTGATAACATTTAACATCCCTTCATAATAAAAACCCTCTAAAAACTGGGTGTAGAAGGAGCATACGCAAACATATTAACAGCCATATATGACAGACCCACAGTTAGTATCACACTGAATAGGAAAAAAATGAAAGCCTTTTCTCTAAGATCTGGAACACAGCATGGGTTCCCACTGTCACCACTGTTATTCAGAATAGTACTGGAAGTTCTAGCTAAGGCAATCAGGCAAGAGAAAGATATAAAGTACATCCAAATTAGAGAGAAATAAGTCAAATTATCCTTGTTTGCAGATGATATGATTTCATATTTTGAAAAACTTAAAGACTCCTCAAAAAAAACTATTGAACTGAAAAAAAATTCAGTAAAGTTGCAGAATACAAAATCAACATACAAAAATCAGTAGCATATTTATATGTTAACAATGCAATCCCTATGAAAATACCAATGACATTCTTCACAGAAATAAAAAAAAATTCAAAAATTTATATGGAACCAAAAAAGACCCAGAATTTCCAAAGCTATCTTAAGCAAAAAGAATAAAACAGAAGGAATCACATTACCTGACTTCTAATTATGCTACAGAACTATAGTAACCACAACAGCATGGTACTGGTATAAAAACAGACCCATAGACAAATGGAACAGAATAGAGAACCCAGAAACAAATCCACACAGCTATACCAAACTCATTTTTGACAAAGATGCCAATAATATAAACTGGGTAAAAGAGTCTCTTCAATAAATGGTGCTGGGAAAACTGGATATTCATATGCAGAAGAATGAAACTAGAACCCCATCTCTCACCATATACAAAAATCAAATAAAAATGGATTAGAGACCAAAATCTGAGGCCTCAAACTATGAAACTACTATAAGAAAACATTGGAGAAAATCTCTGGGACATTGAGCTGGGCAAAAATTTCTCGACCAATACCCCACAAGCACAAGCAACCAAAGCAAAAATAGACAAAAGGGGTCACATCAAGTTAAAAAGCTTTTGCACAGCAAAAGATACAATCAACAAAGTGAAGAGACAACCCACAGAATGAGAGAAAGTATATTAATGACTAGAATATATAAGGAGCTTAAACAACTCTATAGGAAAAATTCTAAAAATTTGACCAAAAAATGAGCAGAAGATTTGAACAAACATTTCTGAAAAGAAGATACACAAATGGCAAACAGGCATATGAAAAGATGGTCAATATCATTGATCATCAGAGAAATGCAAATCAAAAGTACAATGAGACATTATCTCGTCCCGGTTAAAATGGCTCATACCAAAAGACAGGCAATGACAAATGCTGGTAAAGGTGTGGAGAAAAGGCAACTCTTGTATACTGTTGGTGGGGATGTAGATTTTTACAACCACTATGAATAACAGTCTGAATATTCCTCAAAAAACCAAAAATTGAGCTACCATATGATCCAGCAATCCCACTTCTTGGTATATAACCCTAAGAAAGGAAATCAGCATATGAAAGAGATATCTGCATTTCTGTGTTTGCTGCAACACTATTTACAATAGCTAAGATTTGGAAATAGCATAAGTGACCATCAATGGAAGAATGGGTGAAGAAAATGTGGTACATATACACAATGGAGTACTATTCAGTCATAAAAAATGAGAACCAGTCATTTACAACAATATGGATGGAACTGGAGATCATTATATTAAGAGAAATAAGCCAAGCACATAAAGACAAAATTGCATGTTCTCACCTATTTGTGGTATCTAAAAATCAAAACAATTGAACTCATGGACATAGAGAGTAGAAGGATGGTCACAGAGGCTGGGAAGGGGAGTGGGAGGGTGGCAGAGGGAGGTGAGGATGGCTAATGGGTACAAAATAATAGCTGGAAAGAATGAATAAGACCTACTATTTGATAGCATAACAGACAATAGTCAATAATCACTTAATTGTACCTTTTAAAATAACTTAGAGTGTAACTGAATTGTTTGCAACTTGAAGGATATATGCTTGAGGGGAGAGATACCTCATTCTCCTTGATATGATTATTTCACATTGCATGCCTGTTTCAAAACCTCTCCTATACCCCATAAATATATACACATACTGTGTACCTACAAAAATTGAAATTAAAAAACAAACATGAGCGGAAGGAAAACAATTCTGCTTGAGGAGCAGTGGTTCAACCCAGTTTTATCTCATAGAACCCCAGTTGCTGTCTTGGAGTTGGCTTGTCTCCAAACCCTCCACTTTGTTCCATTTGTTCTGCTTGTGTAGCCTGTCTTTGCTTTTGATCAGGCCCATGCCTAGCTGTATAGCTATCTGCTAACCTGGACTGACTGACCTGGAGTGCACACCATGCCTGCTCTCTCATGGCTGGCCTCACATGCTGAAGTCTGAACTTGGCTTCCTTCCCTGGATTCATGGTACCAATGGGCACTTCCTGCTTTCCCTGGTGTTCCAGGGCCATTCCTCTGGCCTGGCTCTGGTTCCTGGCCTTTTCTGAGAGAAGTCCTACTTTGCTGCTGCTGCTACTACTTCTGCCAGACTGGGTTAGATTCCCTTGTACTCTTGTCTGAGCAGCTCAGAGTTTTTGTCATTTTTTTATTCCCTCACATTACCAATAAGAAGTAATTGCAAGAAGGGTAGAAAGTAGAACAAGAGTATTGTTTCCATTTTACAAAAAGCTAGACTCAAATCTAAAACATTAAGGTGGCTATGTTCATCAAATTAAGATCAGCTTAATATAGTACCAGCTTCCCCTGACACTCATTCCTGCTCTCTTCTCTGCCAATATTCTCAAGATTTGGGAGAATCCTGTTGCAGTAACATAGGAGATGAGACCCAAAGCAGGATACACCACCTGCCAATGTCTTGTTCACCCTCAGCCCTCTGACAGGACTTTGGAAGAAAGTGGAAATTCTGCTTCTATGTAAAGAAGGCCATCATGGGAATGTCTACTGTATTAGTTTCCCAGTACTACCATAACAAAATATCACAAACTAGGTGGCTTAAAAAAAAACCCCCAGAAATTTGTTGTCTTACAGTTCTGGAGGCTGGTAGTGCCAAATCAAGGTGTTCAAAGGGTAATGTTCCCTCAGAAAACTGTAGGGGACTTTTTTCTTGCTGCTTTCTAGCTGCTGGTGTTGCCTGCAGTGTTTGGCATTCCTCAGCTTGTAGATGTATTATCCTGATGCTCTACCTTCACGTGGCATTCTCCCAGTGTCTCTGTCTTCACCTGGCTGTCTTCATAGAGGATAACAGTCATATTGAATTAGGGGGTTACCCAACTCCACTATGATCTCAATTTAACTAGTTATACCTGCAACAACCCTATTTCCAAAAGAGGTCACATTTTGAGTTACTGGGGCTTAGGACCTCAACATATCCTTTTTTCAGTGACACACAAAGTTCACTCATAAAGTGACTATCATAAATTCAGTTCATAAAGGTATTAAAATAAGTTGAATTCCCTTTTAGAGAAGAAGTGGTCCAAGGGCGTGGGGATCACAGAGCATGAAAAGGCAAATGCACCTTAAAAATGCTTTTGAGGGCCGGGCACGGTGGCTCATGCCTGTAATCCCAGCACTTTGGGAGGCTGAGGCGGGTGGATCAAGAGGTCAGGAGTTCAAGATCAGCCTGGCCAACATGGTGAAACCCCATCTCTACTCAAAATACAAAAATTAGCTGGGTGTGGTGGTATGCACCTGTAATCCCAGCTACTTGGGAGGCTGAGGCAGGAGAATGGCTTGAACCTGGGAGGTGGAGGTTGTGGTGAGCTGAAATCATGCCACTGCACTCCAGCCTGAGTGATACAGCACAACTCTATCTCAACAACAACAACAAAAATATATATATATGCACTTTTGAGGTTTGCATCAAGAAGCAGGTATCCTATCTTCTAGGTCCCCTCCTCACAAGGCAGGAGAGGCTCACAGGCACCAGCTCCCCTGCAGGGCCTTGTAGGAAGACCCTGACAACAGCAAGATCTCCCCAACACGTATTATAAAGTGAGAGGCACAGGCATTTGTCCCTTTGCTTCTGGGAAGAGTCCTTGCATTCAAAACTTTTCTTGACACTTAATTCAGTCTTGTCCTCAAATTTTCCACAATCTAAAGGCCAAAACTAAGGTTCAATTCTTGAATTTGCCTCATGTTCAAGAGTTATCACATTTATTATACTGAGGAAGTGTGGTCCAGATGAGTATATTCTTTATAGAGGTTGGAGAATCTGGAAAATCTAGAAATCAAACTACAGTCTCAGTTGAAAAAGCCAGGCAGATTTATTCTGAAGAAGAGAATGAAGGATTGGGGAATGGAAATAATGACTACTTTCAAACAATTGAAGAGCTATTACTTAAGGAGACAAATGGTTCTTACATGTTATTTTTTCTTTTTGATAGAAACCCCTAGCAAACAAAAAATATTAATACAGAAGTATAAAGAAATTGAACAGGAAAAAGGAGAGAGAAAGATGCTGAAATTGAAGCAGAATGTTCCAGGAGATAGGCCAAGCTCTCTCAAAATCTAATTTTGAGCATGTCAAAGACTCAAAGAACCTGAGAGTTGTAAAGCAACTTGAGGTAATGTCATCATTTTTTCTTTCTTTGTGCAGAAAATGCTTTTATTGCATTCCTGACAGTGGTTTTCTAGCTACCACCTGATTATTTCAAAGACACAGAAATCACTAACTATACCACAGAGCATCCCATTTCCTTTTGGATGGTCAGTTTTAATTATTAGAAGATTCTTCCTTATTTTGAGCCACACTTTAACCCTTGATTTCAACCACCCTTTGGATAATCCTAGGCCTAGTTTCCAGTGTATGTCTTCCAGACAGGGTTCCATTCAGCTCTAGGGTTTCTGGAGACCCTCCTGTATCTGTCTATGATGGAATGAGGAAGAGAGAGTGATAACACTTGAACATGAAGACAGTGCAGAAATCATATAATTAATTTTCTCATTTACTTGTGGTCCTGAGACAGAGGGCATAACCTGCAGAAGTCAAGTCTTGCCTATATACATATATATATATATATGCCTATAAAATATATATATTTTTTTAATTTAATTTTTTTTTCCTTGGAGGCAGTCTTACTCTGCCACATGGGCTGGAGTGCAGTGGCATGATCTTGGCTCACTGCAACTTCCACCTTCTAGGCTTAAGCAATTTTCATGCCTCAGCCTCCCAAGTAGCTGGAATTACAGGTACACATCATTATGCCTAGTTAATTTTTGTATTTTTAGTAGAGATGGGGTTTCATCATCTTGGCCAGGCTGGTAACTCCTGAGCTCTGGCAATCTGCCCACCTTGGCCTCTCAAAGTGCTGAGATTATAGGCGTGAGCCACATTGACCAGCCAAAAAATTGTGATGCTGAATTCCAATCCTCTCAGAAGTGATCATGAAGAAGGATTTCCTGGTTCTCAAAGTTTTCCTTTATTTGATTTTTGTATGGCATTTTACTGTCACAGAATTGCTGGGGAGTAATCGTTTCCACTGTCAGCCTACTCTAAACATACACTATGCTCATTCTTAAATCCATGAGTGTGGTACACTTTATCCCTCAACTAGTACTGATTGTATTTAGCAGGTTGCAGTCATTGAAGGCAAGGACTCTGTATTCACATGTATGATGCTTGCCTTTTACTAGATGCTCTATAATGTGTGTTGAATGACTGAATGATGCATCTTTCTATGCTGTTATTCTTGGCTTCTTGTCTATCTTCCCTCTCCCTGCCAATCTAAATTGGATGATAAGCAACTTGAGGTGAGGTCTGATGCTCTATATGCTGCTGAAATGACAGAACACTTAGGGAATGCTGGGTGCTGGAGAGTAACAGAGTAAATACTGTTGATTGATGATTAGAGAGTGAGTGGGTCAACTGTTGTCATGTAAGTCTGGGACTCATACGCATGGGCATGTACTTATATTTCTATTCATGTTTTATGTAACTGGCTTTTGACTCACCTTGGTACCTTGATCCAGCTTCCTCCAGCACAGTCCTGTAGTCAGTGCTCGGGTCATGGAAATACTTCACATAGATGCGACAGCACACACATCTTTTATGAGCTCTGGTGACTTGGGTTGTACCTTGAAATTGCAAAAGTGAAGGTTTGTTTAATGATTTTTAATTAATTTTAATTACTTACATTTTGAATGGTGGCTTAGCATTCTGAATCCCAGCCCCTCAAATCACTCTGGGATGCATGCCAATTTCCTCATTACACACTGCTCCCCTAACACTATTTGATAATGAAAGGCTTTAAAGCAACCCCCACTCAAATATTCAATATGTAATGGGGAGCTCTTGGGAGACAGGAGTGGATTACAGTGTGGGGTATAGATAATATAGCTTATTGGACCTGAATTTATAAAAAGATATTTTCAGTGGGAGAACATTCTGCTTTTGGCAATGAGGCAGAACTCTTCCTCCTTTTACCCTTGTCATTATGCTTCAGTGTCCTAACCCTAATGCTATCCTCATCAATGCCTGGAATGATGAGCTAATAGGAGCAATAGTCCCAAAGGGATTAGATGGCATTTCCCCTAAAGGTTGAAATGTCATTTAATTTTAAAAGATGTATTGGAGATAAATCAGAGGAGAGCGAGAAGTGAGAAGCATTCACTTGCTAACAGAGAGGACATAGGTGAGATACTGTTTTTGTTTTAGATGGTAAAACACACACCAGCATAGACTTCCAAGCAAGGTTGAGAACTCCCTAGGGGGAAAGGCCATAGCATTTTGTAATGTACGTGAACTTTGACACAATACCAGTGAAGTCCCAAACACTGAGATGTTTTAGCTGTGGGATCAGGGCAAATAATTTGGCATTCAGAATTTAGTTTCCACAGTTCTAAACTCATTCCTGTCTCAACGACCAGGGAGAAAGTTCAATATAGTATTTGGCACATATTAGATGCCCCCAAGTAGTAATCCTTCCCTCCTTTATCTTATGTTTAAAAATATAAACAGGTCTTGTTGTTTTGAGACCATACAGGAAAAGTTCTACCTAGAGGCAAGGGAGGATAAAATGATTCGTGGAATTATATATAGTGCTAAAATATTCCAAGGATATGATAATTTAACAGGCATCATTTGTCTCTCTCCACTCTAATGTTGTCTAGAGAGAAAAGCAGTAGTAGAAGAAAGAGTTATATCCACTGGAGAATGTATGACAAACTTGATCCAATAGGTGATGGCCTATGGCCCTGGTTTCCTGAGTGTCCTGAGACTATGAATGAGTGTTGCTCGGAGTGCCTGTGCTAGTGACGTAGCCTGAACCAGCTGATCAGTCTTGGGCATTGGAGAACTATGTATACAGCTTCCCGCTGTTGCTGAGACACTCAGCCTATTATCAGAGCTGAAATGGGAGGGGGTCAGACTACAATATTTTTGTGGACAGTGTGGCTCACAGAGGAGTAAGATATAGTCACTCATGTTTATTCAAAGGATTTAGAAACACTACTTTTTGAGGTGGCAGTTGAATGTTACTCCAATTCCAGATGTTTATCAAAGATATATTTACTGGTCATGATGTAAGATATTTTCATTTCTCTCTTTTTCTCTGTCTATTTCATTCTTAATTGGCTTCTTTTCCATTTTCCTTATTTTTCCCTTGACTAACAACTGAGAGTTGCCATTTGAAATCTCTGTCAGGAGTTGTGAAGTAGAAATTCGTTAAGGTGATTAGAAATTGTTATCGAAGGAAAGAAATTTTAAGAGTTATATGAGGCCAGACGAGGTGGCTCATGCCTGTAATCCCAGAACTTTGAGAGGCCAGGGCAGGCAGATCACTTGAGCTCATGAGTTCAAGACCAGTTTGAGCAACATGGCAAAGCCCTGTCTCTACAAAAATATAAACATTAGCCAAGGTTGGCAGTGTGTGCCTGTAGTCCCAGCTACTAGGGAAGCTGAGGTAGGAGGATTGCTTGAGCCTAGGAGGTTGAGGCTGCAGTGAGCTGTGATTGTGGCTTTGCACTCCAGCTTGGGTAACAGAGTGAGACTCTGTCAAAAAAACAAACAAACAAACAAAAAAAAAAAAAACAAGAATTATATGAGTTCACCAAAGTCAAGGATGTTTGATCTTAGCAGACTTCTTTTCCTGATCAATTTCTTGTCAATAGACTGAAGCAGACATGATGGGTGCTGCCACCCAGGGATGTTGGAAGCAAAGGTGAACTCAGAAGAGGTGAGTCAAGTGGGAAGTAGCTGACCTCTTTTCTGTCCACAGTCTGTGCATAATTCATAGCACAGAGGTTACATACAATTTCTTATTCATGAACCTTTAAGCAGACTGGTTATTACTCTTGGCCAACTGAAAGGAGATGACTCCCTCTACCAGCATCAAGGACACATAAATATTCTCAGACCCTTAAAAAACAGTCATCAGTTCCTTCAAAGTCCTTAGTTTTGAACTCTTGCTAAGCTATTGCATATCCACTTTCAAAAGGACCTTTTGTATCCAAAGACTCCACTGTCGGCAGAGGTAAATACAAGTGTCACTCCTGGAGTATGGAGGACTGAGGGACAGGAGGTCTACAGGCTGAAATGGACAGAAAAAAATAGAAGGAGTAAAGTCTACTCATTTTCTTCTTTATGGCAGTTGGAATTGAATTAAAAATAAGCCAGGGGCCCAACATGACTAGGTTCCAATTCTATTCCTTCCTCTCAGCCCCATTTCCCCTGTCTTCTCATCCACATCAGAAGACGGTCCAAGTGTCTGCAATCTTGAGATGAATCATAACGGGTGTCTGAAATAAGGGCTGGGAGTACTACTTCTGCTCTTGTGTTTTCCATGTAGCCAGAGTGAGTGAAGAGAGAAGAGCAGATGGGAGGGGGAGTCAGGGAAGAAGTGTGGGCACACAAGCTTGGTGTCATGGGAACTTCCACCCAAGAATGGGGTGCATTGTCATCATGGTTCCACATAGGTTTGTGCCGCAAGATGCTGAGACTCACCTGCTTTCTTTATCCAATAGTTTAGAAAGCCAGCAAAATCCTTCTGTAGCCTGGATCAAATTCACTCCCATGCTACCCTGCTCAAGGTCCCAGCCCAGGAGTATTTTTGTGTTCAATGCTATGGAGTAAAAGCTAAAAAGATATAGTTCCTGTCTTTGCAGTTTAACAAATTTTTATAGGCATTTCATCTCTGACAGCCATTTCATGCTTCTTTTACTAAAGCTTGGGAGGCTGCCGGGGCCAGTTCTCAACACCTTTGAGAAGAGAATTTCACTTCTCTGAAATTTTAGAGCAAGTTTTTTATAGCTTTGGCTCCTGTGTGCTCCTCGGCGCCTGTATGTGACGCATGTTGTGTTGCTTCCACATTTTTGTCAGTGTGTGGAAGTCTCCGAAGAGTTGGCAATATCTCTTGCTAGCCCCAGGGACTCACTTTTGTTTCTTCATTGACTGAGTTTGTTCTCTCTCTTTCTACTCTTTTCTTTTCTTCTCTCACTTAAAAAAATAGCAAAAGGCATTTTAAATGAGTGAGGCAGTGAGGTGCCAGAGTTGTAACTTCCATACCTCGGTGAGTAATGATAGGATTAAAAAACATTCCATATGTTTCATTCAGGTAGCTGTCCAGGGACTTAGCCAGAAATAGAAAGCGATAGAAAGCAGGATATCACAGTGGAGCACAATACAGAGCCGTGTTCACAGAGTCCTGTTACACCTCTTTCTTCCCTTCCCATCCAGCTCCCCAGGGGCTGGAGGAGCTGGGATGAAAGAGCCTTTCATGGAATGAAAAGCCAAGAAAGCCACACAATTGCCAGTGTCTTGGAGACAACAGTAAATGGAGTGTGACGCTCAGTTAATTAAGTGATGAAGGCAACAGAGCTCTTCCTGAGTTCGGTTGCCCTGGTGCCTTCAGAAGCAGAGGCAAGTCTGAGTTCGAGCCCTTCTGGTCCTAACAACTTTGCCATCAGGGGTTTATCTGAGCTCTGCCTTGAGGCAGAGTGAAAAATAATCACCACCAATTCTAAAACTGACAAAAGTTCTTTTTCAAGGTTCTTCTCCTCCACTGCAGTGGCGTGTGGTGTGTGGAAATAGCATTGAATTTGCAATCCAGTAGTCTCAGATATCAGTCCTGGGTGAACTTCCTTCTTGCTACAACTTGATTTCTCCTCTGTAAAGTGAGTTAACAGTAATCTTACACCACAGGGCCATTGAAAGGGTCAAGTAACATAAATATGTGTTTTATAAACCAATAGGTATTATCGTGACATTGTAACTACTCCTAACTGGACTGAAAACATTCAGAGAAAGGCAGACTAGAGCTGATGAGAAAATGAAAGAAGTCCAAATGGAAGGGAGTGAATTGATATATATTTCTTTTTTTTCTTTCTTTTTTTTTTTTTTTTTTTTTTTTTTGAGACAGAGTCTTACTCTGTCACAGGCTGGAGTGCAGTGATGTGATCTCATCTCACCGCAACCTCCACCTCCCGGGTTCAAGCAATTCTGGGACTACAGGTGTGCACCACCATCCCCGGCTAATTTCTGTATTTTTAGTAGAGATGGGTTTTTGCCATGTTGGCCAGGCTGGTCTCAAACTCCTGGTCTCAAGTGATCTGCCTGCCTGAGCCTCCCAAAATGCTGGGATTACAGGTGTGCACCACTGCGTCCAGCCAATTGATAATATTTTTGTGAAGTTTTTACATATACAGACATATATATATATCTATATGTTACTTTTATTTAATTTTTTGAGATAGAGTTTCACTCTTATTGCTCAGACTGGAGTGCAATGGTGCGATCTTGGCTCACTGCAACCTCTGCCTCCCAGATTCAAGCGACTCTCCTGCCTCAGCCTCCTGAGTGGCTGGGATTAAAGGCGTGAGCCACCATACCAGGCTAATTTTGTATTTTTAAGAGATGGGGTTTCACCATGTTAGTCAGGCTGGTCTCGAATTCCCGACCTCAGGTGATCTGCCCGCCTCGGCCTCCCAAAGTGCTGGGATTACAGGCATGAACCATCATGCCCGGCTATATATTTTTATTTTTAACATTAGGTTACACATGCCATCTTAAAAATGAGCTCTTGTTTTTTCTTGTCTCCTCATTCTATTTTGTTTTATCTACCATTAGCCCACCCAGCTGGCTAGAGGAAAATTAAATCACAAAGGAATAATCATTTAATTGTGATTTTTGTAGAGTAGTAGGTGCTCAGGATGGGTATGAATTAACCAGAAAGTCCACATCTAGTAGGCAAAAAGAAGACTCCCTGGATGAAGCCTGGGTAGTTTCCTGGCCAATGCTCTGCTTGTCCCCGCATGGGAGGTGGCCTGCCTCTCAGAGACTCTTGAGTCCCTCCTATGACTTCTGGATTTATTGGTGTTCACTTGACAAATGAACTTAGCCATCTGAGTTTCTGAATTTGTCTGAACTATGTGAGTTTGGTCTCTCAGAGGTCTTTGCTCCTGGTGTCTATATCTGCTTCTCCCCAGAACATCATCTCAGCTTTTCATCTCCACATCCACACCCCTAGACTAATAAGTCAATCCTTCTCCCCAATTGTTCCGACTTTATTGATTGATGTTGACACCACTAGCTTGTCAGAGCTGTTGAGTAGGTAAATTTTGTATTCCTTTCCTTGACAGATTCAAAGTCTTCATTTATGTCTTTCCTAAGGTACAAACTTTCTCAGAATCTCAGGCATGTCCTATAATTTATAAAATAATACAAAACTCCAACCAAGTCTGGTATGAAAGCATATATCAACATTTCCAATGGTACCCTAATGCCCAACCCCAGTCTTTTCACATACAATAGGTGAGATTACATTAAAACAGCAACTCTCACATTCTCCTACAACCTGGCATTCTCAGATTAGAAGAGATAGCTCAGTACAGAAGTGATTCTTGTGAGGACAGGAGGGGTGGTAAGGGGAAATACCTTTCCTCAGTTGGACCAGAAGCTTAGGGAGGAAGAGGAGGTGTGCTAGTTTAAATAGGACTCTCCAGTAGGAGCTGGAATGTGGTTAAGGCTAAACACATAAATTGACTATTGAGGTTACTTCTTGAAACATGTTGCCATTCCTTGGCTTTCATCATCAGCTCCAGAACCACATTTTTCTGTATGTATCATATGATTATAATTTGACTTGTTCAGGCTCCTCCCAGGACCAGAGCACAAACTCATGCCCTAGCTCTATTCAGATGTTTTGATATTGTTCTCTGGAGCCTCAGTCTCTTCTGGGAACCGTACTAGGTTACATAGTGCGCCTCCCTCATATTAGTGTTCACTCAGAACCTCAGACTTTATTTGGAAATAGAGACAGTGATGATGAATTTTATGTGTCAACTCGACTGGGTTAAGGGATAGACCAGATATCTCGCCAAACATTATTTCAGGGTGTGTTTGTGAATGTGTTTATGGAAGAGATTAGTATTTGAATTGGTAGACTGAGTGAAAAAGAGCACTCTCACTAATGCAGGTGGGCAGCATCTAATATATTGAAGGCCCAGATAGAATACAAAGGCAGAGGAAGGATAAATTTGCTCTGTCTTCTAGAGCTGAAACTGTCTTTCTTCTCCTGCCCTCAGACATCTGTGCTTCTGGTTCTTGGGCCTTCAGACCCAGAATGGGACTTACACCTGTCATTCTCTCTGGTTCTCAGGCCATTAAACTCTAAAAGAATTCTATCACTGGCTTTCCTGGATCTCTAGCTCACAGATGGCAGACTGTGGGGCTTCTCAGCCTCCAAAATCACATGAGCGAATTCTTATGATAAATCTCTTCATATATATATTTATAACTAAAGCAGATTGCCCTCAGTAATGTGGTGACCTTAATCTAATCAGTTGAAGGCCTGGATAGAACAAAAGGCAAACCCTACTGCAAATAAGAGGGAACTCCTCCTGCCTGGCTGCTTTGAACTGGGACATTGATCTTTCCTGGCATTTGGACTCAAACTGAAACATCTGCTCTTTTTGGGTTTCAAGGCTGCTGGCTTTTGGACTGAAACTTATAGCACTGGCTTTCTTGGATTTCAGGCCTTCAGACTCAGATTGAAAAGCACATCAGCACCTCCGGGTTTCTAGCTTGCCAACTGCAGATCTTGGGACCTCTCAGCCTTCATAATTGTGTGAGCCAGTTCCTTATAATAAATTGTGTGTGTGTGCCTGTGTGTGTGTGTGTGTGCGTGCACAATCTCCTATTGGCTCCGTTTCTCTAGAGAACCCTGACTAATACAGGGGCTTCGAAGATGTAACTTATTAATCTAAGATAAGATCATACTGCATTAGGGTGGGCCCTGTTCCCATGACTGATGTCTTTATAAGAAGAGAAAACAGAGGCAGAGGCTCTTAGAGAGAACATCACATGATGACAGAGGCAGGGATTAGGGTGATGCACCTGCACGCCCAGAGACACCAAGGATTGTCAGCAACCACCAGCAGCCAGCAGAGAAGCATGGAGCAGATTCTCACTCGGAGTCCCCAGAAGGAACCAACTTTGCTAGTCTCTTGATTTCAGACTTCGAATCTCCAGAACAGTGAGAGGATACATTTCTGTAATTATAAGTGACAAGTTTGTGGTACTTCATTATGGCAGTCCTAAGAAATTGCTACAGTTTCCTACTCAACAACCTGCCTCCAGTCACCTCCTCTCTACCCTCTGTTGCCATCCAGGACTGAGGTGCTGGTTCCCAGACCCACCTAATGTCACATTGCTCCAGCAATGTAATGAAGGCCCTCCTACTCCTACCCTCCCCATCTGCCTTCCCTGCTGATAAGCAGCTGTCTGTGTGGGTCTCTTCTAGTGCCTGCCCTGAGTCTTTCCCTGTTGTGGTCTGGAACAAGCAGTCACAGCCTTCTTGCTACCTTCACTGGAACCATCGGATGGCCTGGACTCCCACCTGCTGCCTGATGTCAGCCCTCTGGCCACCAGGAGCCATCCACCTAGCTGCAGCAGGGTCTGTCTCCACAATGCCTACTCCATCCCCACTGTGTTGGGAGGGGATAGTCTGTTCTAGGTCTGATTCCAGTCTACTTTACCCTCTTAGATATCCTTCTGTGCTAGGTTACCTGGTGAGGCAGGGAAGTCAGGGTCTGAATTCTCTTAAGTCTTGTCGTCCCCTCAGAAAGTATTGCTTGCTGCAGGCTTCCCCCAGCCTCTGTTTTATTTACTATGCAGCAAGTAGAGTTCCTCTATCTGCCTGGCACTTGGCCTCATTTAGATTCTTAAATGTGCTGGCAAAAGAGTCTGTCTTTCTATGGGGAGCTCCTTTTGTTCTTTCATCCTTTTGACTTTCTTCCTTCTTCCTCTTTCTTTCTTCTAAAAATGAAAACAAAGGAATTTTAAATGAGCCAATTCATTGCTTACAAAAATGGTCTTATCCATATTTTGGTGAGTAATTAGTAGCATCAGAATCCTGCCTGAACAATTTTTTTTTTTTTTTTTTGCCTCCCATCCCACCCCAGTCAGCCCAAAAGTTATAATCTCTAAAATTAAAGTAAGAAGATACTTTGGCTGCTTTTTATGCACAAAAAATTGTATATATGTACATATGTGTACATATATATGTCTTTGTGTGTATTTATAGAGTGTGTGAGACAGAGAGAGAGAGAGGTTAAATAATCAGTCACAGGAGGCATATGACACATGGATACAAGAGGTAACTACAAGGATTACTAGAAGCCAATTGGGTGACAACCATGTACACCTGCACAGGACAGATGCAGGAAACAAAGATACACTATCTCTGGGACCTTTCTATGGAAAAATAAATTTACCTTACTTTGGGGATGTGTGAGTGTGGAGAATGTGGTTTAGTATTTATGGAGTGTTAGTCTTGTAGTTAGTGGTTTGTCAGTTCGTAAAATTTCAGAGCCAGAGGACCTCTTACCTTAAAGATGAGGAAATGGATCCCATGGAGGTTATCCATTCCATAAGCCACAAGCAATAAAGTATGGCCACTCACATCTAGAAACACATCTTCAATGCAGAATCAGTGCCCAGCAATCACAGGACTGAAAGGAACTTTCATGACTTTTCTTCTCTGTCAACAGTAATAGGTGGTCTTTGGGATTTCGATCATTTAGGTCACTCAGGAGCTGGATCCCAGTTTCCCCAATAATGTGTTGCATTTGCAAAGTCGACCCCAGAATAATCTGCTTCTTCTAGTCCCACTGTCCAGGGTGCCATGGGATAGATACCTGTTCTTCTTGTCCTTCTTTGTCTTCTTAGATAATATTTTTGTATACACTGTATATAATAAAGAGAAATTTTACCAGTGGTTTAAGATTGCCACAGACCATGCTAAAACTCTTTCCATGATTTAGCAGATACTCTCAGAGCACCTCTCAGATGCTCTCAATCCTTTGCTGGTTACCATTCGTGCATACAGTTTCAGATGTGTTTCTTTTCGGGACAGTCAGTCCCCAACTCTGTCTCAGGACTTCGCTTGGGATACAGAACTTCAGCTTTTCTTGTGTATGCAGACAGCTGCAAGAGCTTAGGAATTTACATCCCTCAGGAGGTATCCCTTAATGACTGATGAACGTGAGGGTATAAATAACCCAGCTACCCTGCTCCTAGTTTGGGATAACCCTAGTTTTGTGATTTACTCTCCAGTGTTTCCTTGCACAATGGAGCTAAAGTTACACTCACAGAACTTTGCTTCATATTGCATCCTTGCTTGACTTCCTTCCCTTTCTATGTCCCACTTCCCTTCTCCCCTATGGATTTTGCCAGGGGGCACTGTGTAATAAACCACCTTCATAAAGATCATCATCTCAGTCTGTTTTTCAGGGACCAGAACCCAAAACACATGGGCTATCTTACTTAGTACTCCCAACAAGCCCACAATGTAAGTTTTTACAGAAGAAAAAACAGAGGCTCAGAATGGTGGAGCCAAGTTTCCTGTCCAGTTTCCCTGGCAGCCAAACCCATGCTCTCAGCCCCTCCACTGTCTGAGGCTTAGTTCTGTGTTGCTCCTCTTCCCCTGACTCAGGGCTGGCTAACCCACTCTTCTTCCTGGGTAGGTGGAGCCAATGTCCTCTATCAAGTTTCTCTCAGCTGACCCCCCCGGCATGTCCACTAGGGAACTTGACCTTTTTCCCAAGCCTTTGTAGCTCCTTTGCTGAGTCTGGACTCTAGAAATCCCATACATCATTATCCCCCATGAGCACCAATGAATGATTTAGACTCCAAATGAATAAACATAGCATATATTGTACTCAAAACCTTCACCCCACATACATTTGAACTCTAGAGTTATATTCCTTATGCCCTTGCTACTCAAAGTGTGGTCCACGTACTAGCAACACGTACATCATCTGGGAGCCTGTGAGAAGTGCAGAAGCTCAGGCCCACCCCAGATCTGCTGAATCAGAATCTGTAATTTGAGAAGACCCCCTAGGAGTCATGTAGGTTGAAATTGAGCCCGAGAGGAACAGGACCTGATTTTGCCATGCACTCCCATGAATTCAGCCACCTGGATTCCAACCCAGTCCCTCTGCTCATCAGCCCTCCTTGGCATGAGCTCCCAGCATTCCATTTAGCCAGGAACAGGCCTTCTGTGTCTATTCAATTCATTGGATTGTGAATCTCTCCTCTGGCTAAGGAATTCTGCCTCTCTTCTCACATCAATCTCCCTCTTGATCAATTTAAAGTGATTTTTTTTCCTGAACTAAAATGGACTCTCACCTTGGGTGGGAACAAGATGGCTATTTGCCTAAAAGACAGATAAACTACACATACTCTTAATATACAGGATACAACCTGCAAGAAAGACTCAAGTAGAAAGTGTAAGATGAGTCCTGACTTCTAACTTGAATTAAAAAATACCTAGTGCCCTGACTAGAAAGATGCATTCTGAGAAAGGAATACCTCCACATCAGATCATTTGTGAAGAGTGATTCCTTGAAACTTGGCTGTATTGAGGGCAAAGATTGCTGCATTCAGCTGTTCTTTATTAGAACTCCTGAAGATGCACCTTCTTGGAAATACAAACCTGCTCTGTGGAAAAGGGAGAGAAATTTGTGGAAAAACAGAAGGAAGTAGTGAGGAGGCTGCTCCGTAGGTTTATTTTGCAATCTTCACAGACAGTTTTGTTAAAAAGCCTTCCAGTCATAATAGGGCTGTACGTGATGTTTGTTGAGAAAGGAAATAATTTGGTAGATGGCTAGTTCCATGTGCAGAGCTGTTGCAGCCACAAGGAGATCTGAAAGTATGCAGATTACTTCCGATATTTGTTATGGAAAAACACCAGTGGGCCTGATTCCTTTCCACCATCAGTGGCTCCTTTTAACTCCAGTAGCAATTCACCTTGGCTTTTTTCCCCACTCATTCAATTCTTCCGTGGTTCTTCTTAAGTCCTCCTTATTTGGCCTTAAGCTGATCAAAAGAGAGATTTCCATTGTACATCAAAGAAAAGTTTAAAAAACAACTAAGCAAATCACAGAACAGATAGGCTGACTAGCTTCCACAATACATTGCATATCCTTTGAGGCTATTGTTCAGCTCATAGCTCTGCAGAACATTTCCTATAAGGGGTCAGAAAGTAAATAATTGGCTTAGCGGGCCATATGGTCTCTGTGGTAATTATTTATCTCTCCCATTCAAGAGAGAAAGTGGCCATAGACAATATGGACACGACTGAGAGTAGTTGTGTAGCAATGAAACTTCACAAAAACAGGCAAAGGGTGCATTTTACCTGAGCCCTGCTCTAGAGAAACTTTATGATCTTCTCCATCACACATCTTCACCCTGGTCCAAGCTACCTTTATTCCTTAGTAACGTAACAATAGTTTTCTAATTAGTCTCCTTCTGCTTATATTCTTATCAGCCTCTAATCCTTTCTTCCCACAGCAAAATGAACTTTAAAACATAAGTCAGAACATGTTCCTCCCGTGTCAAAACCCTTCAGTAGATTTCCTTTTCAGAAAGCTTTGGATATTATGCCATCACCTCTTCTCCCCTCGCAGTCCCTAGCTTCATCTTTTATTGCTGTTCTCTTGGTGTCTCTGTCACAATGCCTTTCTTTCAGTCCCTAAAACACTCCAACTTCTTTCCTATCTCTGGGTTTCCCATAGGTGGGGCTCTACCTGAAAGACTCCTCTCCCTCCTTTGCCTGGATAGTCCTGCTCCTGTTTTAAGTTCTAGAATTGGTGTCATGTCCTAGACTGGCTCCAAACTGAATTCCATCTTCTTTGTTATTCTCTCGTATGGCATTTTTTTTTTTAAGCGCTTTGTGTAATTTGTAATTATAAGTATACCTTTGTTTGTTGACCACCTGTCTCCACCAGTGCAGTAAGCTCTATGACAGCAGAGGCTGTGCAGTTTGCCACCATGGACTCAGTGTCCAGAGCAGTGTTGTCACAAGGAAGGCTCAGGGTCTTGATTTTTGATAAATGAATAATTGGGCAAATGTGTAAATTAGGTGATTATCTGTGACGGGAAAAGGATTCTTTGGGTAGAAGCAAAACAGGGTACAAAGTCAACACCAGATCAGTTGCAGATTGTTTTGTGGAAAATGAATGAGTCAACAGAAAAGCCAAGTAAAGACTGAGATAGGGGCTGAGTAAGAACGAAGGAGTTAGCAGGCCGCAAGTGTTGGCAACATGCTCTGGACTGAATGTATCTCCCCAACATTCGTGTGTTAAAATCTCACACCTCAATATGATGGCATCAGGAGGTGGGGCCACTGGGAGGTGGTTAGGGTGTGAGGATTGAGCTCTCCTGAATGATATCTGTGCCTTATAAGAATAAACACTAGAGAGCTTCCTCCTGTCTCTCTCTCTCCCCCATCCCCCTCCCCTACCACCATGTAAGGATACAAGAAGACAGCCATCTGTAAAAACAAGAAAAAAGGACTTCAGCAAGAACCCAACCATGCTGGAACCCTAGTGTTGAACTTCCAACCTCCAGAACTATGAGAAAAAAGTGTGTTATTTAAGTCACCCAGTCTATGGCACTCTATTATAGCAGCCTGAACTAAATCAGTGACAGACAGAAGACCCTTGAAGGCAGAAACCAGATTTCTTTGTTTCTTTTTGTGCCAGCACATGACAGGACACTCCATAAATCCCAGTGTAAACTCAGAAAATGAAAAGAAAAGGTACTTGATTAAAGGATGGAAGCTTAGAGAGGGTTTTGGGGGTTCCCTATAGTTTTAAGGTTCAAAGACAAACACATTAGGAGTCAGGGGACATTCTACTTGGTTAAGTACTAAAGAGAATGGTAAATTGGAAAAAAGAATATGATTGATTCCTTAGGGTAATAGAGATAGAAGATTTGGTTAGTGGAAGTATGGTAGAGAAAGGAATGAAAGAGAGAGCTAATTATCTCCCAGTATTCCTTTCTTTCTTCTTTTTAGTAATAGAATCTCAAACCTTGACTTGAGAACACAAATTTTTGTGAGACCCCATATTTTCCAGTCTCCTTTGCAGTTAGATATGCCTATATTCCTAAGTTTTGGCCAATATATATGAGTGGAAGTGAAGCATGCATCATCTGAATCTTCACAATGTAACAAGTTTCCCTCTATTCTGCCTTTCCTTCTCTCTGTTCCACTACTGAGTGTGGTGACATCTGGAGTAGCCACCTTGACCCTAACATAGAAGCCTCATGTTGACGATGGAAGTACTGAGCAACAAGCCTTGGTCCCTGCGTGACTTTGTGGAGCAGAGCTGCCTGTCCACTCTGTGCCTCCCACTAAATTTCTGCCTTATTTAATCTCCTGTATTTGAGGTTAGAGCAGGTTAGCATATTACATAGCTAAAGCAGTGTGGTAGAACTAGAAAAAAAAAAAAAAATTCCCTTGTCAGGAGCCAGGTAACAAAGATCCCTGGGCCACGAAAGACTGAGAATGTGGTACTAAGTCAATAAACTCAGTTCCAATTTATCTATCAAACTGGACAACATAGTTATTCTAAATGGGTGTGATTGGTAGATCTTTAGATTAGTAGACCTCTCCACAGTAAGTTCTTATAACTCTAAACATCTGGTGAAAATGGATTAATCTTACTGATGACTCATTCCCTGGATGGATATAGAAGGACTAGGATTGGGCTAAGGATGTGAAAAGATAGCAAAAAGCAGACAGTTTCTTCAGTGATTATGACGAGTGTCTGCCTGGCATTTGTGGATTGCTCTATGTGTACATTCTATCTGCTCATGTAGGTTATAAGTTTCCTGAGAGGATGTTTAGGTCATATTTATGTCCTCCATGACATGAAACCCAATGTTCTGCACATGGTAAGTGCTCAGCAGAAAATTTCTGACTGAATGATTAACTGAAAGTTATTTTCCTCTGTCATCAACACTTCCTTATTTCCTGTGCTAACCTCACCCCTCTCAAGACTAGCCAAATATTCTGACATAACGCTGAAAGTAGCAGAAGCAGACACCCAGTAGTTCAGGAAACCCTGGGATTTCTTGGCAAGCTAAAAGCCAAACTAGGTTATTGGTATGAATTTGAAAACCGAGAACCTCCAAGGCTTTAGAAATAGAAAAGGATTGAATTCGCATCAGTATCTGTCCCAAACTGTCTCTTGTGGAGAGGGAGAAATGAATATCAGAATAGGTAAGATGAGACCCAGAGACCAAGAGATAGACAGAGAACAAGAGGTGGACTGAGAACAGCATATTCCAATTCCCTGAACTGTCAATCCAACACCTTTCACCCCACATCAAATTCTCTTCCAATTTCTCCTGTTAAATTGCAATTCAAAACACATTGCAGATGTGATATCATTTTCCCTGATAACTGGACCCTCTGAGTTAATGACTTTCCTTCCTTCCAGCGGGGAAACAATTTCGTTTTGCT
This sequence comes from Rhinopithecus roxellana, assembly GCF_007565055.1. Classification (NCBI taxonomy): domain Eukaryota; kingdom Metazoa; phylum Chordata; class Mammalia; order Primates; family Cercopithecidae; genus Rhinopithecus; species Rhinopithecus roxellana. The sequence continues at coordinate 74,322,835 of NC_044556.1, read as the reverse complement.
TAATGTAATAATCTATTGTAGTCTTTTTCTGTTCGCCACTCTGACCCGAGGAGGCCCAGTTTCAGAGGAACGCAGCTTCTCCTCTCCAGCTGCACGTGGGAACATTATTATTACTATAAGTCTACATTGTGAATTGTGGGGCAAAAGTCCACCTCATTCTAGCTGATGACCTCTCATTGACAATAACCAGGGTCGGCCAGGACACAAAACTGGTCAGTATGAAGGAGAGGTGTGTGCCCGAGAGGAAAATACAGACAAACTGCTTATGTTGTATGTTGTGATGTGGTTCACCCACAATTAAGTTCCCTGGTCTAGGAACAGAGTCTGGGAAATGTGAGTAGCTTGGTTCTGTCATTTACCTTTTCCTGAGCCCCAGGTGGGCTCTGGGACCCTCTTTTCCTTCAGTGCTCTGTACTTCTATCCAGAGGAAATTTAAAACAGACAAGGGCTAGCAGCATTGAGCCCCAGCAGCCTTGAAGCAATTGAATGGAGACTACTGAGCTCTGTGAAAGATGTGTCGAGCTCCTGCGAGGAGCTCCCTGAAACCAGAGGCAGCCACCTCAGCTTCTCCACTGCTGACTCAGGCGAAGGCTTAGCGTTTGCACCAACATAGTTGATGAATGGGAGTGAGGCTAATTTGGTGTCATTTGTTTCCCATTTCCAAGCCCTCATTAAAATAATCTGTTCTGATTGTCTAGGGAAGTTATTTTTTGCACTTCCTTTCCCTTCACTGTACAATTTCACAGGCAGCAGATTTCTGTGTGAAGGGGTCCAGTCAGCTCTGAGGAGAGATGGGAGAGGAAAGGAGGGGCTCAAGAATTGCTGGGAGCACAGCCAGACCTCTTGGCAGCCAGTGAGGTGGGAATCCCAGACCTTCCACTGTCCCCCGGACTGGATCCCTGAAAAGCATTGGATTCCTGGTATTGAGGGATTCCACCTCCCTGGGAAATTCTTTTGATCAGAGGGTAAAAATAAAGGGAAATCTTGGTTCTGGTTAGCATAATCAGAAAAGGGTTCTCCACGGAGGAAATGCAGCATCCCAAAATAGAATTCAGAGCTTCCATTCTCTCAGTCACCCATACATGATATAGTTTAGCACAGGCTGAGATGGAAAAAGGAATGACTGTCCATTTACTCAACTCTTGCTGAGCACTTGTTATGAGACAGGCAGTGTCCGAGATGATGGGGACACAGAGATGAGTGGAACACAGGGCCTATCTCCTTTTCTATCTCAGACTATATTCTTGGTCATCTGTCTCCATTAATTCAGAATACTTGTCTCTGCAAACAGGCCCGCATAGACATCTTCACACTCTTTTTGTGGATCCAAGCAATTTCCTGCGGGCTTTGTCTTGACTCACACCTCTGGCCATCATCATTTTCTTGCCCTTGGGTAGAAATGCTTTGGTTTAGATTTTACTGTTCCAAATCCAGTCTCTGACACCTGCTCTTGGCTTGAGACCAACCAGGCCCAGCCTCAGCCCCAATCCTATTGAGGGTGGCCCTTGAGTAGCAGCCCTAGAGAGTATTACATTCAGCTGGGGGGACAGAATGCCCATGTTTGCACAGATCATTGAAACTGGCTGGACAGCACATACTAGAAGTCTAATGCAGGGCTCATTCCTGTACTTTTTCACTCGCAGTCACAGGTTTGTTCCTGGCCACTCTCTTCAAGTCACAAATGACAGCAGAATTCCCCAGGGTCTCCGGCCCCAGCCAGATTTCCCAGGACCATAGCAGCAGTCTCCTTCATTTGGCTTCTGTTTAAACCAGTAATAGGATTTACCCTTGGTTTGCATAACAGAAGACGATTTCTTTATTTTTTCTACTATTTATTATGACATATAAATTATGATAATACTGGTTAAACTATTTTTTATTACTGTAAATTGTCACTTACTATTTGCCAGGCTGTATGCAAGGCAATGAAACACAAAAGTCAACAAGGTACAATCACTGCCTTCAAGGAATCTATTAAAAAATGGGCCAAATAGCCCCTTTGGTTTCTGACTGCAAAAGAAGAGTCCTTTACATACAGGGTAGATATTCATTAAAATGTCTTCCTCCTCTAACATCTTTTCTTTTTCATTCTGGTGTCTGAATCTCATTGACTCACTCCTGCCTCTTTTCCCCCCTCCCTCCCCTAACAGCTCCCTCTTATTCCAAAGCAGAGATGCCTCTTGCATTCAAGTGTATTACATGGTCTTCAGGCACTTCATGTTTCTACAATCAACATATTTTAAAGTCTTGGGAAAGATTTTTAATTGGCTGAAATGCTGATTGCCATAACAACTGGCTAATGAACCATCTGGTAGCACATGTAATATTTATTTATGAATTAAACAGCCAGGCACTATGAAGTCTAGTTTCCTCTCAAGGACAGCATGGGGGCCATCTTGGGAGAATGCAAGTTCTCTGCAGGGGTTTGCTTAATGGGTCTCCAAAAAAGTCAAGAGAAGGGAAATGATGCTTCATTCCAGGGCAGGTGTATATTCATGTTGAGAGGAAAACAGCAGAGTCATAGGTAATGGGAAGGAATCCCAGAGAGGAGGGGACAGAGCAGGGTTCCAAGGCCTAGAAACTGACCCTCCCTATCTTCCGCCCTTAAAGATGTAAAGAACTCTCAACAGCAATTTGCAGCTAAGGAGAATTTGTTCTTCCTAAATTTAAGTAAATTTCCCATTCTAGCTGTGATTGTCAGACACTGAATATATGGCAAAAAAGTTTTTATTTCCAACTGATGCCAGTCACTATGACTCTCCAATCTGAGGGTTTACTTTTAGGGGCTCAGAAACCCTTTGAATATCTGATTCAAGCTATGGGCTTTTCCTAGAAAAATAAATATATTCATAGTCACACAAAATATAATTGCAATATTGGGGCCCATACCCAATTGCCTACACCCCAATCTCAGGATTTGAAAATTCCAGGTTCAGATCCTGGGTCACCTCCATGAGTGTTTTAAATATCCACAGGTAACTAAATGACAAGGTGATTACTTTTTTCCCCCATAGTCACTAGATGAACTATTCCAAGATGAATTTAGCAAATATGAAAGTCTAGCACCACGATTGGATCAAAAGGAGATTTCAGTAAAGATTGGCATTGACATTTCAAGGGGTCTTATAGATAATACTTCTTTGTTTTCACCTGATTTTAAAGCAATTTAAGGACAGATTAGAGGCATGTAAATGGAGACCACAATGCCAGCTTTATTATTTGTTAATATATTTATTGGAAAGTATGACTTAGACTTTCCAAGATTGAACCCCAGAATTAAATAGACTTATCCTCATAGAGAGGGGAAGACTGGTGTTGATAGTCAATTCAGTGTCAGGAAAAACTGAAACCTTTAACAGGATCTGGGCATGAGGAGAAGCCTAGATCTAGGGCTTTGGGAGCTGACCAAAGAGATTCTTAGAACAAAAGTTTAGGAAAATGAGTTGAGTACACACACACACACACACACACACACACACACACACACCCCAAAAACAAAAACAAAACATGACTGAAATCAGTGCACCAAGAAGATGGTAACAACCTAGACAGGGCATCGAGATCTCTCCCTTTTGTGCTGAGGTGGATTTTGATCGTGCATGGGTTTTGGAGTTGTTTGTTCATTGGTTTGTAGTTTTCTTTGCTCTAGGCAACACTTGCAAAGCATATAAACAAAAAGAGAAAAAATCTCTATACTTGCTGGCTACCTTAAAAATCATCCTACAGGCCCCCATGAAACTGGACAGCACAGGATTCAACAGACTCTTTCTTTACTTTCTTTTCCCCACCTTCCTCCCTCCCTTATTCTCTCCAGTTTCCCTCCCGCAAAGGGGCGGGCGGGCGGGAGGAGGGAGGGCGGAGGGAGGAGGGCGGGGGAGGGTCTTTCGGGAGGTGAGGGGAGGGAGGTCTCTCTCTCTCGCTATCTCTCTCTCGCTCTTTCTTTTCTTTCCTTATTTCTTCCTTCTTTGACGGAGCCTTTTCTTTCTTTTTTCATGCCGTTCCGTCTTCCTTCCTTCCTTCCTTCCTTCCTTCCTTCCTTCCTTCCTTCCTTCCTTCCTTCCTTCCTTCCTTCCTTCCTTCCTTCCTTCCTTCCTTCCTTCCTTCCTTCCTTCCTTCCTTCCTTCCTTCCTTCCTTCCTTCCTTCCTTCCTTCCTTCCTTCCTTCCTCCCTCTCTCTCCCTTTCTTTCTTTTGAGACAGAGTCCCAGGCTGCAGTGCAGTTGCATGATCTCTGCTCACTGCAACATCTGCCTCCCAGGTTCAAGTAATTCCTTGCCTCAGCCTCCCAAGTAGCTGAGATTACAAGTGCATGCCACCACATCTGGCTAATTTTTGTATTTTTAGTAGAGGCAGTTTTCACCATGTTGGCCAGGCTGGTCTCAAACTCCTGGCCTCATGTGATCCACCCACCTCAGCCTCCCAAAGTGCTGGGATTGCAGGTGTGAGCCAATGCACCTGATCTGCCTCTTTTCTTTTCTTTTCTTTCTCTCTCTCTTTCATTTTTCCCTTCCTTCCCTCCCTCCCCCTCCCTTCTCCTTCCCCCTCCCTTTCTCCCTCCCTCCCTCCCTCCTTTCTTTCCCTTCCTTCCTTCATTCTTTCCTTCCTTCCTTCCCTTCCTTTCCTTCCTTCCTCCTTCCTTTCCTTTCCTTTCTTTTCTTCCCCCTTCCCTCCCTCTCTTTTCCTTCCTTCCTTTCTTTTTTCTTTCTTTCTTTCTTTCTTTCTTTCTTTCTTTCTTTCTTTCTTTCTTTCTTTCTTTCTTTCTTTCTTTCTTTCTTTCTTTCTTTCTTTCTTTCTTTCTTTCTTTCTTCTTTTCCTTCTTTCTCTCTCTCTTTCTTTCTTTCTCTCTTCTCTTCTCTTTTTTTTTCTTTTTCTTCTCTTTCTTTCCCCTGGTCTACCTGCCTGCCACCCTCCCTTTCTTGGTTCTTTCTTTTTCTTTCCTTCTTTCTTCCTTTTTTCCTTCTTTCTTTTCTCTGTCTCCCTCTCCCTACACACACACACACCCACACACACACACACCCACACACACACCCACACACACACACACACACACACACACACACACACACACACCCTAGCCACAGTAAAAAGAAGAAACAAGGCAAACAAGACATCCTCCATCTGTCCCAGGGAGCCAGCCTCTTGCCCTGTGTAATTTTCCTCTTTGCTGTCATCAAAAATCTCTTCCTCAGCCCCTGAAGATCCACACATCTCATCTGTTAACTTACAGGCAATGTCAATAAAGACATGTAATTTCTTAGAGGATCCTGGACATTTGTACCTACCAATCAGCAGCTCCTCCATGAATTGAATGGAATGAGGCCTCAGTTTGATGGGAATCAGATATATTTTTAGTTTTGTGGTGGGGGAAGGGGACTGAAGGGTGTAACCAGAAAAGAATGGAAAAAGCCCAACCCTATTTCATTAAATCTTCATGAATATGCAAAAGAGGAGTAATTGCCCTCTTCAAAAACTAATCATTCTGAATTTTACAAGCTGAATTATAAAACCTGACACACATATTTTTCTCTTTTATTATATTTGTAAGCACTACTCCTTCTGCAAAGAAAATCAAGTCCTATTTTTATCAGTTGCCTCCATCTCCCCTTTTTTTGCTCCCGACCCTGTTTCTCCCTCCCTTTTGCTGAATGCTGCAGCATTGCCATGTGTATTAATTGCCCTGTGAAATGCACTTGAAGTCATTAGAATTTCCCATTCAAAACTATTATCTTGTGCCATTATGCCTTTGCATTATATTTATTTAAATGTGCCTCTTCTGAATTAGCTCATTTTTAACAGCTAGCCATGCCTGAAATATTGTTCCCATCCAAGCTGCTCTCGTATCGTTTTTCTCTCTTCTTTGGAAGAGATGTCTGCACTGTACCCCTCTGCCTAGACAGGCACAGCTTTGTGGGAAGGCAGACGCTGGTTGTGTGTAACAGGCTTCCTTGAGAAGGAATCCCAGGCTCAGGGTATTTCTACGATGAGGGAACCCCAGGGTCTGGATTAGGTATATCCTGCCCAAGAGCAGGTTGCCTATTATCTGTCATATTTGATCTTCATTTATTCTAGGGCATTGACTGAAGAAATGAAGAAATCAAACCCAAGCTTCTAGTATGTTCTTTGCCTTTTGCTCTGAAGAATGCAACAGCGATGCCAATTATCACAGGTGTGACTTCCCAGGCACCATCCAATATCCACATGGTAATCCTGCCTTGAGGAGGAGGAATGAATTAAATGGCCATGCAAATTCCCTCCCAGATGCAGGCTTCTTGGGGCTATAGGGAAATTCTGATATCACTTCTTTGACACTGAACTTTTTTCTTCCCTACTAAGACTTTCCCTACTGTGACAAGGAATAGCTATTCCTATTTATCAAACTGACCTTTCTATTTTCACTTGTCTGTTAGAGAATTGGCCTCCATTCCCATCTTCTTTCTAGTCAGAGGAGAAAACATACTTGATATGGTTTCACTGTGTCCTCACCCAAATCTCATCTTGAATTGTAGCTCTCATAATTCCCACATGTTGAGGGAGGAACCCAGTGGGAGATAATTGAATCATGAGGGCGGTTTTCCCGATATTGTTCTTGTGGTAGTGATGAAGTCTCACGAGATCTGATGGTTTTATAAGAAGTTTCCCCTTTCACTTGGCTCTCATTCCCTCTTGTCTGCTGTCACGTAAGATGTGACTTTCACCTTCCACCATGATTGTGAGGCCTTCCCAGTTACGTGGAACTGTGAGTCCATTAAGCCTCTTTTTTTTTTTAATAAATTACCCAGTCTCAGGAACATGAGAACAGACTAATACGATACTTTATTCAATAACTGAGCTTAGAATGTATTATTCTTATATGTTTGTACCCCAGAAAGAATTCTACTGGATAGCTTTTGCTGCTAAGCTCATGAGATCTCTATGTCACATCTGTGTAACACACGAAACCAGTAACACAGCATCTCCCTAAGTGTGGTCTCACAGAGTTCTTATTTTACCCTTATTGTAACATTTTACTTATGAGAAAATTGGAATAAAGAGACTTGACTAAAGTTTACTATCTAGTGAGTGGTGGAGAATGAAGTTGAGCTCAGGTTCATTTGGGATTCTTTTTTCTTTCCATGACACCAAGCTGCCAACAGTAGAAAAAAAATCAATGTGTAAACATAAATAGTTGGCAGAGAAAATCAAGAAAAACATTACGATTAGGTTGGTCAGAAGTTTGACTTGGAGATGGGGAGGAGTGCTTTATGATATGAGGAGCAGGATAAATAAGTTTATCCTTCTGTAAAAGAAAGTTTAGACCTCAGCACTCTTAGGATTCTTGCAAGACTTCAATAAGGTAAGTTTAGGCAAAAGCTTTTGTGAGCTAAATGTTAACCTTTTTGTTCACTGATGAATCCCAAGTACCTAGAATGATGTCAGGGTAAATTCTTTCAAAAAGTCTTCAGCTGAATGAGTATGTGACATTATTATTATTGTCAGTACCCTTGGAGATTCCCTTGATGTTATTATTAGTAAAGCGTCAGACACCTGAGCTGGGAGTCTCAAAATCTAAGGGACTAGTCAGCCTACCAACATCACTGTCTGTGAACCAGCTCTGAACACCTCTAGCCTAAGTGCAATAGAGAGATTTGGCAGACGAGGGGACTCTGTAATTACTCTGGCGTACTTAAGACTAAGGAACAGGTAAGACCAGCACAAATAAAGATATTAAGATACATGTTGGCCTTCCATTAACCCATTCGATCTCTCACATCAGTCTGTCTGCTTAGACAGTGGAAACTTGTGCCAGTGGAGACTTATATTTCCTGAACTCTAAGAAGAAAAGGAAGTAACTGGGAATTAGGAAGTGCAGGGAATTGATTGAAATTCCCCCATGAGAAAGGCACTAGGCATCCTAGGTGAGCCTTTGCACATAGGCTGTGGGTTAGGGTTGGGCATCACAGTGGTTGGGTTGTCCACCGGCTCCCATGGTGTTATAAGCAGGCTGGGGCATAGGAAAATGAGGTTGAGAATATACTGCATATTGTAGTTGGTATACCTCATAATCTCAATACTGACAGAAACTACCATACAGTCTAGTTCTGTCTCTTGGATTTCTTTTTTCTTGTTAGGGAATGATAAGAGAAAATACCTTGCGGAGGTTACATCTGGCTTGATTTCCTCCTAAGGACTCATCTGGCACAACTAGCAGCCTCTTGCTGAAAGGAGAAATATCCCTCCCTGACCTTCATGTGGAGGACCTCGGCACATCCACGGCAGAGAGCTCAGAAAAGATGCTGTGTTGGTCCTGAGAGGTTTGCACCCCCATCTGGCTTGAATCTCTCAAAACTTCCTGTCCAGCCTTATTCCTTAGGAACATAGAGAGGGCTTTCTCTTATAAATATATTTTTTAAATAAGTAACATCCAGAAAAGGCAAACCCATCCTCCGTTTGCTATGTCAGCCCACAAGTCAAGACCTCCATCAACAATGCCTTCTTTCTAAAACAACCAAACCACAGAAGATTGCTTCTCTTTCAGAGGCTGTCCTGTGATTGTGCAAGCGGCTAAAGGCTGCCGTACTTGAATGTCCAAGTACCAAGAGATGTAGCAGGGAGGGATGACAGGCAGCTTGGGCTAGGGTAGGAGTAGGTGAGGCAATAATACCTGAGAAATTCTGTAAGAAATTAAAGGCTCTGTAGAGAGGGAGTGGCTGAGTGAGTGGATGGGGTAGAAGGTAGAACACATTTTTACTTTTCAAACACTTTTTAAAAAATTCTACTGTCAGATGACCCTACTCATTAATTCATTTTCTCCTTGAAGACTATTGAATATTTAAGCCAGGGTCCTGAGATGTGCCCAGCGATTTCATATCAGGGTTATATCCGGCTTAATTTCCTCTTACAAGGACTCTTCTGACACAATCAGCAGCCTCTTCCGCATTCCTGGATGACCCCATCGTTCACTGCCACAGGGACCCAGCAAGCCCCTCCTCCCTGCAGCCAGTCCATATCAAGCCGATTTCATTTCTTCCCACCGAGAAGGTTTGTTATTCTCATTTACGGAGAGAGAATTTAGAGATGAATTTTTAGGTGGAAGAAACTCTCTTCTGACTCAAAATATTCGTGTAAAATTGGCTGCAAACACTAAGCCAATCTTTGTACTAGGGTTGGGGTCAAGCCTGGTGACGAACCAGTCTCTTTTAAGTCTCAACATTTCCATGTCTTTTCCTAGAGTCAGTAAACAGTTGATCGCAAGTGGGAAGGTGAGGGCTGAGGGCCTGGCTCCTAGCTCCTACTTCATGGCTCACTAGCTGAGTGATTTTGCTCAAGAAGCCTAAATTATGACTGATCATCTCCTCATCTTTAAAAAAGAGATAATGATGTTACAAAATTCACAGGGCTGATGTGAGAATTAAACGTGATAATATTTGTAAAAGTGTTTTATACAACACTATAAGCATAAGACATATTATTCGTGCTAGCTGGAGGCAGATGTCTTGACAGAAAATCTCTGGAGGTTGCTCCCAATATAAACATTCTATGATTCTTCCGGCCATTTAGTCAGAGTGGAGATAAATGGCTGCAGCTGCTACCCTTAGCAACCAGCCTTCTTTGCTGTAGGCTGCTGTTTGTCACAGTGACCACTGGGTGTCACCTCCTTTTAAACTCTCTCCCGCTTTCCCAAGCGAATCTGGATCCTTTCAGAAGCAAAAGGCATCGAAGACCGGGATTTAGTCAATACTGGGGGAACTTGGAGTACTGTCTCCTCCACAGTGACAGAGGTCTTTTGCAAGAACCAAAAGGACTCTTGAATTGAAGAAACATGGATGTATTCAACACACCACCCTTTCTTGCTTGTTCTCAACTCTCTCAGGAGTAAGAATACGAGATTACACTGTTCATTCCAGTCTGTCCGAAAAACAACTGTGGAACCATTTGGAGGGGTCTGGGAGAAGAAAACTGGCAGGTTTATCTGAACCCCTTGAGAAGAGAACAGCATGAGGAAAAGCACCTGCAAAGCCCCCTTTCTTTTTCCATAACTAGAAATGTGTCTAATCTCACTGCCAGGACCTCTTTATCAAGAAGCTCCTACTCAGATTCCCCCACAACATGCCGCTAGCCTGAGCTCAGAGCAAGCAATTTGGTAAAAAGGCCATTGAGCTCTAAGGGTTTTCACTCGAAGTTAGACAGAAGGAGGCTTCAAGAGGTTCTAGAAAGAACACTCGACTGAGAATGGGGTCACTGAGGCTTTAGGCTTCAAGAGGTTCTAGAAAAAACACTGTGCTGGCAATGGGGACACTGAGGCTTTGGTCCCGGCAGTCCACACGCTAGCTGCACGACCTCGGGTGAAATCACTTTTCCCCTCTGCATGTATTTCCTTCTCTGTAAAGGTAGATTTGAGTAAGAGGGTAATTGAAATCTCCTTCAGAGGCTAAAAATCTATAAAATCACAGAGTTATGTGGGTGGGTAATGTATCAGATACGTAACATTGACATTCATCTGCTTGTTGCCTTGTCGGGACACTTGATGAGGATTCTTGCCAGTTTAAGAAACAAGCATCCGTTTACTTATTAAACTCCATTCTTTCCCAAGGAGTTCGGATCAAGTCATCAGTTTTCTTTTCCTGAACCCTTCAGAACGGTTCAATGGCTTTTCTGGAAAGATTACAACAGACAGTGATGAAAATCCACTCATGTTCTTATTACTCAGAGGTAACTAAGGACAAGCAAAAAAGAGTGGTATGTTTAATTTATGCATGTTTCTTAAATTCAAAAGTCCTTTCATCCCTGCTAGTCTTTGCGTGTGCACTGTAAACTCCTGAAGGCAGAGGCCAAGTCTTCAGTCTATCCTCCTTCCTCCTCCCCCTCCATATAGACCCAAGCCAGGGCTCTGTACTCTGTAGTTGTGCAGTAACTACAAATGACTCACTGACATCAGTTACAGGGGAAGAAAAGACTTAGTCTAGATAAAAAGATCTAGAGTGTTCATGTTTGGTATAGCATATCAATAATAACGATGGCTAATATTTATTTAACACTAACTGATAAGCAAAATAAGGACAGAGATTTGCCATCTGCCTTGTCAATTGCTGTATCCAAGAGGCCATAACGGAATAATGCTTGGGACATCTAAGGAGCTTGCTAAATATTTGTTAAATAAGTAAATGAATGAATATTTAGCATGGATTTGTTTTACACATTGCCTTCAGAGGCATTGCTATTATTTTCATCCATGTTAGGGGGGAAAGAACTGAAACTAAGAATACAAAAGTAACCTGCCAGTTCTCACACCTACCATGGGCAGCAGTTCCCAAATCTACCTTATATATAAAGCTCAACACTATGAAAATAACTTATCATTTCCTTTGATAACATATCTGAGGTGAGAATATATACTTTTCTTTTGTGATGCATTAATAATTGTTTTCCCTCAAAAGGGGAGGATAGGGAAAGATGTTTTCCCAGGTGCCCTAACTCCACAGAGTGAAGAGGGGAAACCTTCCATGTCTCTGGAAAGGAAGGCTAAGCAGGAGTCAATTTACAAATCTGGCACTAGGTGGCGAAAGGCAGATTAGTGTATGTGTCACTAAGGACCTGTACTAGGATTAAGCATGGATTAAGTGCTTTGTGTGTGTTGGTGGAAGGATGAAGAGGGAAACCCTGGAGGCATTCATAAGAAAAAGAATTTTGGCTTATAAGAAGAGGATTAGAAATGGCCATGATGGAAGAACCTAGGTGTGATTCATTTTCTCTCTATAATTCATGTGCTTGTTCTATAGATATGTGTTGAACACCTATTTATGTCATTATTATTCTCAGTGCTGGGGATACAAGAGTGAACAAGACAAACATCCCTCTCCATATTATGGAGCTTATGTGCTCCTGGCACACCATGGATCCTAAGCAAACTCATATTTCTCCCTTAGTCCTGCTACCCAAGGTTCAGGGGAACCTACTGAAGGCTTTGCAGAGATCCCAAATCTGAAAATGAAAAACATAAGAGTTGAGTTATTTTTTCTTAATTATTTCCAATATATTAAACTTCCATAAATACACACATCCTGATTTCATTCCACCTCTTTCTCCATAACGCCCATAAATTATATACCTCCTGATTTTATTCTACCTTTTTCTTTTCTAGTCTTCCCAAGGCTGGGGAAATTGGACCCTGTGAAGCACAAGAATGTGGAAACCAAATCAGATATTCTAAGACTATTTTATCAATGTTAACTGGCACGAGGAGAGTAATCCTGTGCTCGCTGCCAATGCTCTTCAAGAAACTGTAAACCTGGTGTTGAGAGAGACCTTAGAGATGATGGATTTTAACTCTTCTATTTTACAAAACTCTTCTATTTTACTCTACTGAAGACTCGAGAGGGAGCACGACTACCTTATGAAGGTCACAGAGACAGTTTGAGTAATAGGTCTAGATCTCAGGTCTCATGTTACCTAATCCAGAATGACACAATTGCAAGGCTCCCAGGGGAGGCACAAAGATAGGAAGAAACTTTAGTGAGAGAAAGCAGTGTGGATGTCCTCAAGCATGCTGGATATTAACTGTATGATTTGCTATAGCTTAAATTGATTCTTCCATTAAAATAGGCAGTGAGTATGCTCATGACATCTGTTCCCAGGGCTCTCCACTTCCACCCAGCAGGACCACAAGACCTCAAATGTGTCAGTAGGTATTCACTGTCCTCATCATCACATGCCTAGGTCGTTAGCACCACCTCCAGGAGTGTCTTAAAGCTTCCAACCTCTCTCTCCATACTTGGACGAAGTTAATTTTCAAAGCCCACCAGCTAGCCATTCTCCTTCTTGACACCCACAATGATACTATGTTGTCTCTCAAATCAAATACAGCCTTCAGAGTCTGACATCAAAGGGCTGGTTCAAAGTAAGCAGCCGTCATCAAACACCTTCCCATCAGGTACCAGACACCAGGCTTCATGTCAGCAAGTTGCCTCTAATTTGCCCCCAAGCCCTATGAGTTCAGTGTGAGCTGTTCAGTGTGAGCTGTTGAGTGCTGTTTGCCAAGTATATCCAGCTCTTCTCCTTCTGAACAAATACAAGATTGTACTTCCCTGAATCCCTTGAAGTAAAGCACGACTGATTAGAGAAGACCAAGCACATAGTTCACAGAGCATCCTACCCCTTTGACAAGGATAGGCTTGAAACAGGAGAGGAAAAGTAACCTTTTATAAGCCACAGAGATCTAGGGGATTGTTCCTGCAGCATGATCTATTCCAGCCTATCCTGACTAATTCAACTGTTCTTATTAACCCCATTTTACAAAGCAGGACACTGAGGCTCAGAAAGGTCTTATACATTGCTCCATTTATGCATCTAGCAATTAACAGAATGAGGTTTTAACTTTGAGCCCTGGCATGCCTGATTTCACAGCTTGTGATCTATGGACCACAAAGAGGTGTCTACCCATCTAGGCTGGGACTCACAATTGGCCATTCTGCCTTTAATTTCTTATGCTTCCAGTATTGGATATTCAAATGTTTATTGTCGTCTTTTCTAAGTACCACTTTTATCATGTTTTTCACTCACACAGAAACTTCCAAGGCTTTCTTTTGCCTATATAATTAAAGGAAGAAAGTAATAGGAAGCCCGAAACAAGATCCTTCCTTTCTAAAACATCTGCTTGCTGCTCCCCTGACTGCCTGGACTCTGATATCACCTGTGAGGTTGCATCAATCAGGATGAGCTAAAAGAAGGGATGGAACAGTGCTGTAGATTCCCTTGCCTCTGGCTCCAGGGATCCTGTGGATGAAACAGATCTTTTGGAGTTATTTTATTTTCTATGCCCATACTCACTCTTCAGAACATATCAAGAGAAGTCATCTCTACCTCATTGTGGAGTAGATCAACTCTGGAATTTTCTCAGACTCCTTGGTTACTCTAAAAATTGTTCTTCTTTTCTGTTTCTCATGAGACTAGAGATGACCCAGCTCTCACATGCAAAGAAGTACCAAAAGGACAGATCAAATATACTTGGAAGGATTCCACCATGCAACCATATACCCTAGGTTAGGTTCTGATTTCCCATGGCACCTGCATGCTCCCTTCAGCTATATCTCGGCATTGATATTTACAGAAAAATAATAAACATAATCCACATTGGCGCACATATTGATCCCTAGATTTCACTGACATTTACGAATAAATGATGGATTGCCTTTTTTGTGAGGCTAGCTGAGCTGGCCTACGTGGCCTGTACATAATTTACTTTTGATTAAAGGAGTGCTTCAACATCGAGATTCTGTTTGGGAGCGTGAGGTAGGATCGATGCGTTTATGACACAAACTTTCAAGCAATGTACTCTGAGCGAGAAGTCACTGCACTCAATTCATCTCAGATTTAGTTGGTGGGAGGGAAGGGAGAAGAAAGAGGAAAGGCCTGGGGTTTCTAAGAATCTGTCGTGGGGTACCATTCAAGAGTCTGAAAATAGAGTGGCTTTGTTTTCTGTGGCTTTGGGTCTATGCTATCATCAGGGAAGAGTGATAGAAGGGTTTTCAGGAGCCCAGGGTCTCTCCCAAAGACCCCTAGAGAAATAGGAAGAAACAGTGACAGCAGTTATTAGGAAGGACAAGCCTTCCAAGAACACTGGGAATTTTCTTATCCAGTGTTTTGCCTGCTTTTGCACATCCTGCAAAGGCAAAATTTTGATTGCAGATGGTATTGGTTGATCTCAAACTCTGGAAGCTGAATGCTTTTAGATAGATGGGGTATGCATGCTCTGTTTCGCCACATTCCACACTATCCCTTGTTGCATCACAACTGGCCTGTTTTAGTAACCTTTGCTTCTGCCTTATCCCCAAGTTAATTCATGTTGCCACTCCTGCTCAAGTTACTCTGCTTTGGTGATGTTTTTACTTTTCTCTTAAAGACAGGGCCTCACTATGTTGCTCAGGGTGCTCCTGAACTCCTGGGCTCAAGTGGTCCTCCTCCTCAGCCCCTGGGGTAGCTGGGACTGCAGGCATATGCCACCACGCTTGGGTGGTGATTTTTTTTTTTTTCTGAATGTGCTAGTACAGAATGATATCTCCATTTTCTTCATGATTACATTAGGTTGGTTATAGAATGACAATAATTATAGCAAGATGTATGAAACCTATACCTGTGTCTCATTTAAGGCTCACAACAGGCCTCTGGGGAAGGTAACGTCATTACCCTCATTTTCAAGATGAGAAAATGGAGGCTTTGAAAGGTAAAATGACTTACTCAAGGTAGCATAGCTGGCAAGTATGCTACCTTGTTCAAACCAGGTATGTCTCACTTCTAGGCCTTTTAACCAAATATTTGACTGATTAAACCACCTGAAGAAGCTACTATCTCTTCCTTTGTTGCAGAATAATTTTTATGAAGACGGGAGATTCATTTTACATGCCACTATAGCCCCAGGGCCCACACATTGTAAACACATTCTTCATAATGTGTGCGGCTGTAGCTGAAGCTCAAGGGGCCCCGACCCAGCAGCTATAGTTGTACAGGTTATGCCTTGCACCTGGCTGAGGATCAACAGGAGGAAGGGGTTGGGGGAAGCTGAAATCCAGCCCCCACTCCATGGACCAGACTGAGCCTCTTAGCTTGTGGTTACATCCACCTGGAAAAATGGGCATCTTTTTCTAATCTGTACAAAGGTGCTATTTGGGCAAATAGTGGCCTAGGTAGAGCTTCAGGAGGCCTCGGTAAACCCATTGCCAGTGACTGGAGGACACCAGGTCTCAACTTGGCATTTCAGGATGGGTGATGGAGGGGGAAACAGAAGCATGCAGCGATAAGGAATAGTCAAAAAGGATGCTACTTAAGGCCCACAGTCAAAGGAGATATTCTGTCCCATTTGTATTCTTAGTTCCCCATATTTCCCAATTCTTTCCTTTTTGTTCTCCATGGTAGAGGCCTTACTCAAATCTCTTATTTCCTATTTAGCCCTCCCTATCTACCTTCAACAAATATTTATCACACTTCTGCTATGCACAGGGCACTGTAGTAATATAGATCTGGTCCCTGACTTTGTGAAATTTGCAATCTAGTGGGTGTGGGTGTATGACCACTGATTAGTTTTTGTTTTTGTTTTTGTCTTTTGAGACAAAGTCTCGCTCTGTCACCAGGCTGGAGTGCAGTGGCACAATCTCAGCTCACTGCAACTTCCACCTCCCGGGTTCAAGCGATTCTCCTGCCTCAGCCTCCTTAGTAGCTGGGACTACAGGCACGTGCCCCCAGGCCCAGCTATTTTTTTGTGTGTGTTTTTAGTAGAGGCAGAGTTTCACCATATTGGCCACGATGGTCTCGATCTCTTGACCTCGTGATCTGCCCACCTCAGCCTTCCAAAGTGCTGGGATTACAGGTGTGAGCCACTGCGCCCAGCTGACCATTGATTAATTATAATAGAAATGCTTTTCAGGATGATAGTAACCAATAATTACATGTATTGAGAGGCTACTATGCATCAGGAATTTTGGTGAGCACCTTTAATGCATTATCTTATTAACCTTTACAAAATGCTATCAATTAGGTTTAATCTTTCTTTAAAGTCTTTTCTCCAGAAATTCTATCCTAAATGAGAAGATGAGAAGTAGTTAAAACTTTTCCAGTCATATGCTGCACTCGCAATCACTTGGATATTTTATATATTTTTTGTATGTGCTTGAATTTTAATGTTAACGTATCTACCTTAGTCTCTTCCATCTCCAAAGCTAAGGTCGAGAAACTTCAGCCTCCAAACCACCCACAGCTCTTTACGTCATAGCTCTGCACAGCTTTCCCAGGCTACCTTTGGTGTTGCGGCCATTGACGACCCTTCTCAATGCTGAACCCCAACTCACAAGTCCTCAATGTGTAGAGCTCATCTAGGATTTACTCAATAGTAAACAAACTCCAACCCCCGCTCTCTAAAACAGAGCCACCCTTCCTTGCCATTCTGTACTTAATGTTGCAGATACAGCAGTCATTAAACCAGAATTTAGACTTCTATTAGCATGGTTTATGGCTTTCTTTTTTGCATCTTCCATATGGAAGTATAATTTCTTTGGACTGAGCAAGAAAATGGTGACTGGCAGATGCTATATTCAAATAGAATATGTCAACATTACATGTAAACCATTTTCGATTCCATGTTATGGTCACTTGGTCACTAGACTGTGCCATTGACCATCTTAATGGAAGAACTAGTGCAGGACCACCTTCCTATATAAGAGTGTGGAAGACTCTAACTTGAATCAGGTCAAGCCGTAGGTGGGGAATGAGATAAGTTTTATTGATGTATCAGATCCTGTGCTAAGGACTTTATATTTGTTATCTTCTTTATTCCTTACAAAACACTTGAGAGAGATTATTGTTGCTATTTTTTTTTTAAATTTGAAAACTGACGCCCAGTGAGGCGAGCAGTTTGTCCAAGATCACTGGGTTATTCCCTAAAAACCTATGGGAATAATAATAATGATAACAAGATCACTAGGTCAAATAAAAAAAAGCCAGGCCTAAAAAGCTCTGAACTTCCCCCACCGGTGCACCCCTTGTTCACCCACACACGCCAGAAGAGGGTAGGGCTGGTGTCATAGGCCCAAGTGGCCACATTTGTAGTTCTCAAAATGTGGGGAAGCAGCCATTAGCATCACCTGGGAACTTGCTAGAAATGCAACTTCTTGAGTCCCTTCTCAGAACACCCGAAGCAGAAACTCCAGCCAGTGGGGATCAGAGATCCAGATTTATTAAGTCCTCTAGGCAGGCTAATGTTTGAAAACCATTGACTTATTCAGTCTTTGAAGCTCAACGAATCATCATTCCTTGCATAAAAAGAGAGAAGTAGAAAACTTCCTCTCTGAAAATTGGAACTAGGCGGGCAGACTGTAGCTCATTTAGAAATTTGAACTGGAGTTCCTGAGATTTGTCCTGGCAGAGGAAAAATGTTGAGGTTGACCATGGTGTGAAGAATGGTGGCTCCCACCCTCACGAGCAGAAAACTCAGAGAGGAGGAACTAGGGAAGATTACATTCAATCATCAAGAGCTTTAGTGGTTTTCTTAGCATAAGAGGCATTGGACAGAGGAAAGCTGGTCAGAATCCTATGGGATTCTCAGCATCAGAAAAGCGGTTTTGCTTCCCTCCTGTCCCCCAAGTCTTTTCTTCCTTAATGTAAAATAAAGTTACCTTTCAAATGCCAGCTTTATCTTTCCAGTAAAGGGAGTTAAGTGAAAAGGCTTTGCCTACCTTTGGACTGGGTGTTGATTATAAACGCAAGATCCCTGAGTGCCTGGCATAAAGATAGTTGCCTGAACCAGAATGAGGAACCCCTAGAATCCTGCCTCTTTTCATATGGAGCTTCTTTCCACTAGTTTTTCTCTCTTCATATTGTATCCCTGTGATGAATGCGTGTGTGTGCGCGTGTGTGCGTGCGTGCGTGTGTGTGCCTGTGCGTGCGTGTGCGCGTGCGTGCGGGTGTGTGTGCATGCATGCGTGTGGGTGTGTGTACGTGCGTGTGCACGTGCGTGTGTGCGCGCGTGTGTGCGTGTGTGTGTGCGCGCACGCAGGTGTGTGCATGTGTGTGTGCACGTGTGTGTGGGGGTGCGTGCACGTTCGTACGTGCGTGTGTGTGCGTGCATGTGTGTGTGTGCGTGCATGTGCGTGTGTGTGCTCGTGTGTGCATGTGCGTGCATGTGTGCGTGTGTGTGCATGCGTGTGTGCACACACATGCACATGTGCATTTTGCAGGGTGGTTGGGGAAATGCCCATGTTTGTGCTTTATTTTCACAGTGGGCCCTGCTTCTTAGCCGCTAGTCTGGGTCTGGAAAGTGAAAATCATTAATAAAACAAGAATGAAAACCCAGACAATGCAACTTTAAGAAATTTGGGCAGTGGAGCTTAAACTCACTTATGTGGGCAGTATCACCTCAGATATTAACAATTTAAATATCTGATTAAAATCATATCAAATATAGCCATAAATTCAGAAGTGTGTGTACACCCCCCGCCCCCAGCAAACACACATGCAATAAGTCTCCCTCTTCCTTGAAGCCTTGAAGGAGTAAAGACTTCACCGAGAGGCTGGCAGCTTTAAGGGTTATCTAATATCCTATGGGGGGTCAGGCAGCCTGTCCTAGGAGTGTGCCCTGAGAACTTTTTACTGAATGATTTTTGTTTGTTCGTTAGTTTTTTTTTTGTTTGAGACGGAGTCTCGCTGTGTCGCCCAGGCTGGAGTGCAGTGGCGCTATCTCGGCTCACTGCAAGCTCCACCTCCCGGGTTTACGCCATTCTCCTGCCTCAGCCTCCGGAGTAGCTGGGACTACAGGCGCCCGCCACCTCGCCCGGCTAGTTTTTTGTATTTTTTAGTAGAGACGGGGTTTCACCGTGTTAGCCAGGATGGTCTCCACCTCCTGACCTCGTGATCCGCCCGTCTCGGCCTCCCAAAGTGCTGGGATTACAGGCTTGAGCCACCGCGCCCAGTCTGAATGATTTTTTTAAAGCAGGTTCTCACTCTGTTGTCTAAGCTGGAGTGCAGTGGTGCGATCATAGCTCACTGCAGTCTCAAACTGCTGGGCTCAAGCGATCCACCCACCTTGGTCTCTAGAAGTGCTGAATGAACTTTTAAAAGATCCAGGTGAGAGCATTTCCTTGCTTAGACGTTTTTAATGGGTCCACTATCTGCACAGTAAAGTTCAAAATACTTTAACATGACATACACTGCACACACCTGCACAATCTGATTCTTCATTTTACCTCATGCAGCAACCACATAAGATCAATGTTCTGTCCATTCCCCAGAATCTTGGCTCTTTCATGCTTCCTGGGCTTTGCTCATGCTGTTCCCTAAGGCTGCATGTTCTGTCTGCCTGTCTTGTTCTGTCTACTGAAATGCTGTTCGCTCAGCAAGCCCATCTGAAATGCCACCTTTGTGGCATTGTTCCTTTCCTGATCTCTCTCAGGCAGAATAGATTGTCTTTACCTTTCCATTCCCACTCGTGCTGTTTTATTTGACACCCAGCTTCTCTTCTTACTAGCTTGTAGGTGGGCACATCATTAAACTTGTCTAATACTCAGGTTAGGTCCTTTGCACAATTCTTGTCTCATTCAAGTTACTATGCTGATGAAATGAGATAATATGTCCAACACACCTAACAGTGCAGTTATGCTCTCCATCCTCCCTCTTTTTTATTCCTCTATAGTATTTTTTAACTCTGCACACTCATTTGCTTAACTCTTGGCCTGGCTATTATCCCTTCAAAATGGAGAGTTCCTGAATGGCAGAAGTCATCGTATTTAGCATTATTTCCCCTAAATGCATTGTACGGTGCCTGGCATTTAGAGTGGTATTTTAAAGATACTTGTAAATTTGTATTTATATGAACTCTAAATCCACATTAGCACCACTGGTGATGATTTTTCTTTGCTCACTTGCTGATTTACTGAATTTCCCCAATGCAGTTTCCCCAGTGATGATGGGTTGAAGCTATGGAATCACCCTGTGGTTGATTATATTGTTCACACTGTCAGCTTTCTCCCATAAGTGTGTAATATACATCTCCATCTTTGCAAAGCCTTCCTGTTTTATTTACAGGCTTTTCCTGTGACTTGCTTTGGATAGTGGATCGGGGGTGAATATGAAATGTGCACTCTCAAACAGAAGTGGTAAATGCACTTGGGTGATTGGTCTCAAACTCTTTCATAGATGACAAGTATATCTCAGACTGTGGACACTGAATTCAGACTTGGTTTCTGAATAAGAGCTCAGCCAGCTCATGTTACTCACCGTCCTCATAGAACATGAAAATGCAAGAAACATTGTTGGTATAAGCCCCTTCGAAATTGGGATTGTTACTGCAGCAAAAGTTCACTAGTCCACAACCTTGAATTCTCATCTGCAGTGTCTGCTCTGGTCCCAGGGGTTGAGACTTCCTAGGCCCTAGTTCCTGAATTCCCTTCTCTCTGAGATTTGCTTTTATAAAGCTCTATACCTAAATGGCAGCATGTACTGTAACTAAATGTGATCATAAAGAGGGAAAAGTTATAATGTTGTTTCAGAAAATTGTTGTTCTCATTACCTACCTTATTGCCATATGTTCTAATCTAAACTACTACGATATGGGAAATTATGGTGACACAAAGATGAAGTGATGTTCTGCCTAACGATACCCCCCAAATATTTATTCTGGTTCCCTCCCCAGCCGTGCCCACATGCATAATTGATGCCAGCTTCCTCAATTAGAAGTCCAGGGCATAAAGAAAATGAGGACGAGGCCGTATGCATTTCTGAAGCTTGACAAGGAAAGATTAAAATCTTTTATGAGTTCTCCCCCTTCATATGTGGAATGTGGCGCTCGCATATTTCATTTTCTCGGGAAAAAATAGTGTTTGCATTATTTGGAGAAAATCATTACGAATGCGACTAGTCAGCAGCCGTGGTGGGCCCTGTTACATTACCATTTCTGAGTTATGTTTTGTACTTGGCTTTCTCTACATACTCTTCCATTTTGTTAGAGTTTCTGCATCAGGAAATGGATAAAACACAGCAGCTCAGTCACTGTGAGTGCACTGGACACACAACATGGAGAAGCACTTCTTGCAAACTAGAGAACACTGAGAAATGTGAACGGGGGCCTCCTGGAGTGGGAGGCCCAGCCATCAAAACCTACATTAAATTGCAGCCAAGTCTCCTCACCTTCTTTCCCTACAGATGCCTCTCACCCCTAATCTGAGTGAACTCTCAGGAAAAAGAAGGCAACCAAAGAGACTGGCTTTTCACATGGTTTGACCACATTATCTCAACTGTCTTTTGGTGACCTCTGTGTCATGTATGCTGGGTAACAAAGAGGAGGGCCCATACTTAGAAAAGAAGGCATCGTGACATTTTATGAAGAGCAAGTATGGGTGTTATAGTCACATAGAACTGTCTTCATACCCCAGTTCTTCCACTATGGCTGTGTAACCTGTAGAAAACTTTATAATTTATCTGTACCTCAGTTACTGCATGCATAAAATGGGGCAATGATTTTTTAAAAACTTGTGAGGATTAGTGACATTATATGTAACTTACTAGGCACAATAGGCATTCACAAAATGTTATTTGCTGAGTGGCTTTCTAACATTATAATAAAGGGATTCTTGGGGGTTTTCTTTCTGTTGTTTTCATTTTTATGTGTTTTTTTTAATTTTGAAAGAAAGAGACACCACTCTATTAGGCCACAGCATCTTGTGCTGACTTCAAAATTGGCACTGATCACATTGTAATATAAGCGTAAACCCACCTGCCTCTCCTATTCAATGGTAATCGCCAGAAGATAGAAACTCTATTTTTATTTGCCACTGCCACTCCAGTGTCTGGTTAGCAACATCTGGAGCACAGCAGCCACTCAGTAAATAATTGTGGAAAGAAAGAAAAAAAGAGAGAGAGAGAAAGGAAGAAAAAAAAGGAAAGACAGAAAGAGAAAGAAAGAAAGGAAGGAAGAAAAGAAGAAAAGGACTTAGCTGAATCACACTCCTCGGTAATGGTGAAGCTGAGATTTGAAACCATGTGGATTTGACAGCCAAATCCAAGCTGTTGCCATTGCAGCTCCCTGTATCTATTCCTTATTACAGCTCCCTGTATCTATTCCTTATTGCCCGAAACTCTTGCTGGGGGTGAAGGAAGGGACACTTAAGATCCCAAACAGGGCCAAGTACCATGTCCAAAAGGCATTTGGTTCATTTCCTGCTTCAAGTGATTAACCATGCTATCCTAAAAGAAATCAAGTGTCCAAAAAATGCATGGCAATTTTGAGCTGGTTAGCTCTTATTTAATCAGTTCTTGAGTACTCATGAGTTGATCCAATAGAAGTTATCTTCAGCTCCCTTCTTTTAAATTTATGACCTCTGACTCCAAGTGGACTTCAGAGATGCTTTGATTTGATTTGCCCAAGTTTGCTTCATATTTGCCATAAACTTTATTCCAAATTTGAAGGCTATATCTCCAAATTATGTGCTATTTCTGCATACTACATAGCATGGCATTAAGTCGATGTTGTAAGGACCATTCTGTAGGGAGACTGTCAAGAAAAAATTTAGATCCAGAGATTATTACATTTGGAAGACAACTTAGAGTTCATCAGATCCAGCCCCCTCGTTTTGCATATTGGGAAACAGATGTCCAGAGAAGGGAAGAAAGTTGCCTAAGGTCACAGTGCTGTGACTTCCAGTATAGGACATTTTTCACTATATGAGCTCATTTCTTGTTCTGTGATCCTGCAGGTTCTTCTTTCTCACATTCAAGATTGTCTTATAACTTGTTCTTTATTGGAGCCAACAACTTCCGGCACTCTTTTGGAGAAGCCAGAAAGGCAATCCCCTCTTTACCTACTGACAATCGTTAACATTTAGACAAAGGACCGCAAAGTTTGTATACCAAGATTCATCAATATCAATCCTAGGCACAGGCAAATTGTAAATATTTACTCCTTTCTCATCAGGTTTTGCAAATAGGAACAAGAAAAATTTGACATATTTCTTCATCGTATTTGAAGATAGACTGCCATACTCCTCAGATTCACTCTCAGCTGTCTTCCTTGGCTGCCCACTCTCCCTTCTTGCTAGGAGATGAACCTCATAGCTGGGCTCAAGTTTCAACTCCTTCACAATTGCTGTCCATCACAAGCTCCCAGTCCATGTTGATGTCAATGAATAGATAAATGGAGAATTACAAGTCACTGGGCTGCACCTGTGTGTCTTAGAAGACCAGTAATCAGGTCTTATCCTTGATGTCTTTAACATCACTAAAGGTAATGAAGGCATTTATAGCCAGAGCTTGATTGCTAATTTGGGTTTTAGTACAAGGCACTGAAGGGCATCTGGGTCATCTCTTCTTGGACCAGCTTGGGGTCTGCTGGGCTGATGGAAGCAAACACAATTTACGCAGATAAGATCATCAACTGAAATTGCTGAAGGCAGAAGAAGCCCTGATGAGGTGGAGAAGTCATCCATTTGCAGGCCTATGATCAGTGTTTTAAATATTCTAAGAATGTCTGTTTTAGTAGTTCTAACTAAGAGAAAATATAACTCAGAGTTACTGCAGTATGTCTCAGCCAGACCCAAGTCACCATGGATATAATTTATACACACATACTGGGCCACCTGTGCCAAGCATTGACATGTCTGGTTTATATGCTACCATCGTGAGGACCTCAATACATTTTTAATTAAAAAACAATTGAAAGGACTGAAACTGTAAATCCCCTTTTGCTAAAGAGAAAACTTTCTAAGAGTTTCAGTTTTGCAGAAGGGAGGTAGAAAACATTCTTGGCTGATTATTATTATTATTCTTTTATTCTTCATCTCTGTGTAACTGATCCCAGATTTTCCAGTTGTTTTCTCTAAATGCAATGTTGATAACTTACTGCCTAGGTTAATCCTATGTGACTCAGCGCCAAAGAGTTTTAACTGATTAGTTAGCTTGCTAGGTTAGAGGCCTGCTTAGAACATGGTGGAGGGGGAAAAAATGCTTACCTGGGAATCTGAAGAATGAGATCTTACAGTAAACTGAGTCACCACAGTTGCTTCATTAGAATTATGTATCTATATCTTTGGCCTAAGTGACCTAGAAGTACTTCCACGAGAATGAATACAATTTGTTTTCCTGTCCCACTGCTTCTTTGATTTAGCTCATCTAACTTTATTTAGCCAATAGAATGTAGATGGAAGAGAGAATGTTTCAGTTCTGAGCTGAGGTCTTAGGCATCTTATTTTTCTGCCTGTCCTCCTTCACACCTAAGCTCCACTATAACACAAACATGCCCCTGGCAGTGACAGATCCAAAAGGGTAAGAGACTCGTGGAGCAGAACTAGATCCAAGGAGAAGCCTGGAGCCAAGACCAGCAGAGCCCAGCTGCCACAATTGACATGCAGGTCTGTGAGCAAAAAATAAATACTGGTTAGAAGCTACTAACTTTTGGGGTGGTTTGTTACACAGCAAAGACTGACTACTATAGGCTTTATCTAAATCCTGTCAATAACTAGTTAACACTAATCAAGTCATTTCTGCTCAAGGCCTCCGTTTTCTCCTCTGTAAAAGGCAAGAGTTAAACCAGGTAATTTCTAAATCCTCTTCAAAATCTCTTCAAATTCTATAAATTAGTGTCTGCAATGTATGGCATAAATTTCTAGGAAAAACTCTTGTAAATGGATGCTGCTGGTTACTAAGGAGAACTGAACTAAACAGTGAATTTTTGCTTGTTACTATTGTTTTCTCTTCCTCATGGATAAGATTAAATTAAATGTAAGACTACAAATGTTATAATTTATAGCTTATGATAATTGGTGTATATTTTGCTAATGCAAAGTATAAAACCAATGTATTTACCACATTGGTTGTTAATTTCCTCCTCAGTGAATTGCTACACTTAATAGAAATATTGCTTTATGCAATAGGAAATTCATAAAATATAAAATGATTGTGGTTAAAAGCTCACTTCAAATTTGGTCAAAATAAAAATTATTCTCACTTATGAGAACAATGGTAATTTCCACTTTGACCTCCTATTAACAATTAATAAATGTTCTAAACCATTACATATATTACCTCATTTAATTTTCAAAATAGTTTTTTGAAGATTGTTTTATTTTTCTAGATGAGGTACCTGAAACCCTAAAAGTTTAAATGCCCTGTCTCAGATAACCACCTTGCAAAAACTAGAAGCAGATATTTGAACCCAGGTCTATCTGACTCCTGACCTGAAGCTTGTGCTTCAGATAGGGTTGCTACTTGCCTCAGAGCTCTCAGCCCAAGTCAGGTACAAGACAGGTGCCCTGTGAGGTAACTGTACCTTTTATTGCTACACCATACAACCACTGACTGTGTATTGTCTCTGACGCTTCTGGACATCTTTCAAATATGTGTAATGTGTAATAATTTCATATCAAAAACTCAAGTGTGAAAAAAATACCATTTCCACCTGATGACAAAAAAAATGTGCATATTTTCGTATAGTCTTACAAAATTGAAATGAAACATTTTTGGCATAAACTCAGCCGTATTAAGAGTTCATTCCTGTCTCCTTTCTGGCCAGGTCCCATCTAATGTTTGAAGGAGGGTCTTACAAGCAACCAAGGGGTGATGAGGGAAAAATGGCTAGAGACATTGCATTTGCCATTCCCTGCTCTCGCCCTTTGTTGGCCTAGGATGCCGTTTACTCTTTGACCATTAGCTTTGATCCCTAGGGTATGTACTGCCCTTGTCCATAGTCCTGCAGTTACCTCTCAGTACCAGAACTCATGGCTATCTCTGTGTCCTAATGCTATCAGGCCCCTTTAAATATATAAGGTATCCCTCAACCATTTCCACTTCTCTCCTGGAAGCTCAGAAAATTCTGTATGCTTCCCTTTGCTACTCCTAAAGAAACCTAGGAGGCTGTTTCAATTCAACTTTGCTAGACACACAATGCCACTTTACTATTTCAGTACTGCTGCCCCATGCTGGCATGCGGGAATTCTCTCCTGACTCTTCAGGTTTTACCAGCACAGTGAAGCCTACATCATCTCTAATCTGAGACCCCTTGTTCCTTCAGGACCTGCCCCACTGGGTAGCTGGCAGGACACTGGGCCCCTTGTCAGCTATCATCTGGTGTCTCATCACGTCCCCTCTGATCCTTGCCTACATGCTTCTCCTCTCCCTCCCCCTGCTACGGGCCCCATTTTTATCTTGTCTCTGGGGCTAAATAAAATGGCTCTTCTTTTTTTTTTTTTTTTTTTTTTTTATAAACTTTGAATAGTTTTTTATTGTTGTTAGTAGATGTTGGAACTTCATTACTATATAATGTTTTTGCAAACTTTAACTTTTTTCTGAATTTTTTTTTTTTATTATACTTTAAGTTCTAGGGTACATGTGCATAACGTGCAGGTTTGTTACATATGTATACCTATGCCATGTTGGTGTGCTGCACCCATCAACTCGTCAGCACCCATCAATTCATCATTTATATCATGTATAACTCCCCAATGCAATCCCTCCCTCCTCCCCCCTCCCCATGATAGGCCCCAGTGTGTGATGATCCCCTTCCCGAGTCCAAGTGATCTCATTGTTCAGTTCCCACCTATGAGTGAGAACATGCGGTGTTTGGTTTTCTCTTTTTGTGATAGTTTGCTAAGAATGATGGTTTCCAGCTGCATCCATGTCCCTACAAAGGATGCAAACTCATCCTTTTTTATGGCTGCATAGTATTCCATGGAGTATATGTGCCACATTTTCTTAATCCAGTCTGTCACAGATGGACATTTGGGTTGATTCCAAGTCTTTGCTATTGTGAATAGTGCCGCAATAAACATACGTGTGCATGTGTCTTTGTAGTAGAATAATTTATAATCCTTTGGGTATATACCCAGTAGTGGGATGGCTGGGTCATATGGTACATCTAGTTCTAGATCCTTGAGGAATTGCCATACTGTTTTCCATAATGGTTGAACTAGTTTACAATCCCACCAACAGTGTAAAAGCGTTCCTATTTCTCCACATCCTCTCCAACACCTGTTGTTTCCTGACTTCTTAATGATTGCCATTCTAACTGGTGTGAGATGGTATCTCATTGTGGTTTTGATTTGCATTTCTCTGATGGCGAGTGATGATGAGCATTTTTTCATGTGTCTGTTGGCTGTATGAATATCTTCTTTTGAGAAATGTCTGTTCATATCCTTTGCCCACTTTTTGATGGGGTTGTTTGCTTTTTTCTCGTATATTTGTTTGAGTTCTTTGTAGATTCTGGATATTAGCCCTTTGTCAGATGAGTAGGTTGCAAAAATTTTCTCCCATTCTGTAGGTTGCCTGTTCACTCTGATGGTAGTTTCTTTTGCTGTGCAAAAGCTCTTTAGTTTAATTAGATCCCATTTGTCAATTTTTGCTTTTGCTGCCGTTGCTTTTGGTGTTTTAGACATGAAGTCCTTGCCCATGCCTATGTCCTGAATGGTACTACCTAGATTTTCTTCTAGGGTTTTTATGGTATTAGGTCTAACATTTAAGTCTCTAATCCATCTTGAATTAATCTTCGTATAAGGGGTAAGGAAAGGATCCAGTTTCAGCTTTCTACTTATGGCTAGCCAATTTTCCCAGCACCATTTATTAAATAGGGAATCCTTTCCCCATTTCTTGTTTCTCTCAGGTTTGTCAAAGATCAGATGGCTGTAGATGTGTGGTATTATTTCTGAGGACTCTGTTCTGTTCCATTGGTCTATAGCTCTGTTTTGGTACCAGTACCATGCTGTTTTGGTTACTGTAGCCTTGTAGTATAGTTTGAAGTCAGGTAGCGTGACGCCTCCAGCTTTGTCCTTTTGACTTAGGATTGTCTTGGCAATGCGGGCTCTTTTTTGGTTCCATATGAACTTTAAAGCAGTTTTTTCCAATTCTGTGAAGAAACTCATTGGTAGCTTGATGGGGATGGCATTAAATCTATAAATAACCTTGGGCAGTATGGCCATTTTCACGATATTGATTCTTCCTATCCATGAGCATGGTATGTTCTTCCATTTGTTTGTGTCCTCTTTTATTTCACTGAGCAATGGTTTGTAGTTCTCCTTGAAGAGGTCCTTGACATCCCTTGTAAGCTGGATTCCTAGGTATTTTATTCTCTTTGAAGCAATTGTGAATGGAAGTTCATTCCTGATTTGGCTCTCTGCTTGTCTGTTACTGGTGTATAAGAATGCTTGTGATTTTTGAACGTTAATTTTGTATCCTGAGACTTTGCTGAAGTTGCTTATCAGCTTAAGGAGATTTTGGGCTGAGACAATGGGGTTTTCTAAATATACAATCATGTCATCTGCAAACAGGGACAATTTGACTTCTTCTTTTCCTAACTGGGTACCCTTGATTTCTTTCTCTTGCCTGATTGCCCTAGCCAGAACTTCCAACACTATGTTGAATAGGAGTGGTGAGAGAGGGCATCCCTGTCTTGTGCCAGTTTTCAAAGGGAATTTTTCCAGTTTTTGCCCATTCAGAATGATATTAGCTGTGGGTTTGTCATAAATAGCTCTTATCATTTTGAGGTACGTTCCATCAATACCGAATTTATTGAGCGTTTTTAGCATGAAGGGCTGTTGAATTTTGTCAAAAGCCTTTTCTGCATCTATTGAGATAATCATGTGGTTCTTGTCTTTGGTTCTGTTTATATGCTGGATTACGTTTATTGATTTGTGAATGTTGAACCAGCCTTGCATCCCGGGGATGAAGCCCACTTGATCATGGTGGATAAGCTTTTTGATGTGCTGCTGAATCCTGTTTGCCAGTATTTTATTGAGAATTTTTGCATCGATGTTCATCAGGGATATTGGTATAAAATTCTCTTTTTTTGTTGTGTCTCTGCTAGGCTTTGGTATCAGGATGATGTTGGCCTCATAAAATGAGTTAGGGAGGATTCCCTCTTTTTCTATTGATTGGAATAGTTTCAGAAGGAATGGTACCAGCTCCTCCTTGTACCTCTGGTAGAATTCAGCTGTGAATCCATCTGGTCCTGGACTTTTTTTGGTGGGTAGGCTATTAATTGTTGCCTCAATTTCATAGCCTGCTATTGGTCTATTCAGGGATTCAACTTCTTCCTGGTTTAGTCTTGGGAGAGTGTAAGTGTCCAGGAAATTATCCATTTCTTCTAGATTTTCTAGTTGATTTGCGTAGAGGCGTTTATAGTATTCTCTGATGGTTGTTTGTATTTCTGTGGGGTCGGTGGTGATATCCCCTTTATCATTTTTTATTGCGTCTATTTGATTCCTCTCTCTTTTCTTCTTTATTAGTCTTGCTAGCGGTCTGTCAATTTTGTTGATCTTTTCAAAAAACCAACTCCTGGATTCATTGATTTTTTGGAGGGTTTTTTGTGTCTCTATCTCCTTCAGTTCTGCTCTGATCTTAGTTATTTCTTGCCTTCTGCTAGCTTTTGAATGTGTTTGCTCTTGCCTCTCTAGTTCTTTTAATTGTGATGTTAGAGTGTCAATTTTAGATCTTTCCTGCTTTCTCTTGTGGGCATTTAGTGCTATAAATTTCACTCTACACACTGCTTTAAATGTGTCCCAGAGATTCTGGTATGTTGTATCTTTGTTCTCATTGGTTTCAAAGAACATCTTTATTTCTGCTTTCATTTCGTTATGTACCCAGTAGTCATTCAGGAGCAGGTTGTTCAGTTTCCATGTAGTTGAGCGGTTTTGATTGAGTTTCTTAGTCCTGAGTTCTAGTTTGATTGCACTGTGGTCTGAGAGACAGTTTGTTATAATTTCTGTTCTTGTACATTTGCTGAGGAGTGCTTTACTTCCAATTATGTGGTCAATTTTGGAATAAGTGCGATGTGGTGCTGAGAAGAATGTATATTCTGTTGATTTGGGGTGGAGAGTTCTATAGATGTCTATTAGGTCCGCTTGGTGCAGAGATGAGTTCAATTCCTGGATATCCTTGTTAACTTTCTGTCTCGTTGATCTGTCTAATGTTGACAGTGGAGTGTTGAAGTCTCCCATTATTATTGTATGGGAGTCTAAGTCTCTTTGTAAGTCTTTAAGGACTTGCTTTATGAATCTGGGTGCTCCTGTATTGGGTGCATATATATTTAGGAGAGTTAGCTCTTCCTGTTGAATTGATCCCTTTACCATTATGTAATGGCCTTCTTTGTCTCTTTTGATCTTTGATGGTTTAAAGTCTGTTTTATCAGAGACTAGGATTGCAACCCCTGCTTTTTTTTGTTCTCCATTTGCTTGGTAGATCTTCCTCCATCCCTTTATTTTGAGCCTATGTATGTCTCTGCATGTGAGATGGGTCTCCTGAATACAGCAGACTGATGGGTCTTGACTCTTTATCCAGTTTGCCAGTCTGTGTCTTTTAATTGGAGCATTTAGTCCATTTACATTTAAGGTTAATATTGTTATGTGTGAACTTGATCCTGTCATTGTGATATTAACTGGTTATTTTGCTCGTTAGTTGATCCAGTTTCTTCCTAGCCTCGATGGTCTTTACATTTTGGCATGTGTTTGCAATGGCTGGTACCGGTTGTTCCTTTCCATGTTTAGGGCTTCCTTCAGGGTCTCTTGTAAGGCAGGCCTGGTGGTGACAAAATCTCTAAGCATTTGCTTATCTGTAAAGGATTTTATTTCTCCTTCACTGATGAAACTTAGTTTGGCTGGATATGAAATTCTGGGTTGAAAATTCTTTTCTTTAAGAACGTTGAATATTGGCCCCCACTCTCTTCTGGCTTGTAGAGTTTCTGCCGAGAGATCTGCTGTTAGTCTGATGGGCTTCCCTTTGTGGGTAACCCGACCTTTCTCTCTGGCTGCCCTTAAGATTTTTTCCTTCATTTCAACTTTGGTGAATCTGGCAATTATGTGTCTTGGAGTTGCTCTTCTCGAGAAGTATCTTTGTGGCGTTCTCTGTATTTCCTGAATTTGAATGTTGGCCTGCCCTACTAGGTTGGGGAAGTTCTCCTGGATGATATCCTGAAGAGTGTTTTCCAACTTGGTTCCATTTTCCCCCTCACTTTCAGGCACCCCAATCAGACGTAGATTTGGTCTTTTTACATAATCCCATACTTCTTGCAGGCTTTGTTCATTTCTTTTTCTTCTTTTTTCTTTTGGTTTCTCTTCTTGCTTCGTTTCATTCATTTGATCCTCAATCGCTGATACTCTTTCTTCCAGTTGATCGAGTCTGTTACTGAAGCTTGTGCATTTGTCACGTATTTCTCGTGTCATGGTTTTCATCTCTGTCATTTCGTTTATGATCTTCTCTGCATTAATTAGTCTAGCTGTCAATTCTTCCACTCTTTTTTCAAGATTTTTAGTTTCTTTGTGCTGGGTATGTAATTCCTCCTTTAGCTCTGAGAAGTTTGATGGACTGAAGCCTTCTTCTCTCCTCTCGTCCAAGTCATTCTCTGACCAGCTTTGATCCGTTGCTGGCGATGGGCTGCGCTCCTTTGCAGGGGGAGATGCGCTCTTATTTTTTGAATTTCCAGCTTTTCTGCCCTGCTTCTTCCCCATCTTTGTGGTTTTATCTGTCTCTGGTCTTTGATGATGGTGATGTACTGATGGGGTTTTGGTATAGGTGTCCTTCCTGTTTGATAGTTTTCCTTCTGACAGTCAGAAGGACCGTCTGTTGGTCTGTTGGAGATTGCTTGAGGTCCACTCCAGACCCTGTTTGCCTGGGTATCAGCAGCAGAGGTTGCCGAAGATAGAATATTGCTGAACAGCGAGTGTACCTGTCTGATTCTTCCTTTGGAAGTTTCCTCTCAGGGGTGTACTCCACCCTGTGAGGTGTGGGGTGTCAGACTGCCCCTAGTGGGGGATGTCTCCCAGCTAGGCTACTCAGGGGTCAGGGACCCATCTGAGCATGCAGTCTGTCCGTTTTCAGATCTCAACCTCCGCGTTGGGAGATCCACGGCTCTCCCCAAAGCTGTCAGACAGGGTTGTTCGCGTCTGCACCGGCCCCCGCTGCTTCCCCTGTTGACTTCAGCTGTGCGCTGTCCCCAGAGGTGGAGACTACAGAGACAGGCAGGCTTCCTTGAGCTGCTGTGAGCTCCACCCAATTCGAGCTTCCCAGCGGCTTTGCTTACCTACTTAAGCCTCAGCAATGGTGGGCGCCCCTCCCCCAGCCTCGCTGCTGCCTTGCGGATAGATCGCCACAGACTGCTGTGTTAGCAGTGAGGGAGGCTCCGTGGGCGTGGGACCCTCCCGGCCAGGTGTGGGATATATTCTCCTGGTGTGCCTGTCTGCTTAAAGCGCAGTATTGGGGTGGGAGTTACCCGATTTTCCAGGTGTTGTGTGTCTCAGTTCCCCTTGCTAGGAAAACGGATTCCCTTCCCCCTTGCACTTCCAGGTGAGGCGATGCCTCGCCCTGCTTCAGCTCTCGCTGGTCAGGCTGCAGCAGCTGACCAGCACCGATTGTCCGGCACTCCCTAGTGAGATGACCCCAGTACCTCAGTTGAAAATGCAGAAATCACCGGTCTTCTGTGTCGCTCGCGCTGGGAGTTGGAGACTGGAGCTTTTCCTATTCGGCCATCTTGCTCCACCCCCCTCTATTCTTTTTTAAGTCACTTGCTTATGTCATCCACTTTATGCCATGATTCCTTCAGGGCTTTACCTCTGATACTGAAAAGGGCCTGGCTCTTACAAATCAGAAGCAATAATTTTAAAAGATCTATTTAGAAACTCAAAAAGCCCAGAACTTACTGGGTTTTCCCTCCCTTTTCATTACTGCTCTAATAATCTTAATCTCCCCTGGGGCACAGGGTGCCGCTGATTTAATAGGAGAAGGATGGCAGGATAACTTGTGGAGGTGAGGAAGGCACAGGAGGTGGGGAGATTCTTGGGTAATATCTCAGAATAGTCATCAAGCAATAAAGGGATGCAGTTGATAGTGAAAGCCATAAACGCTCAATTTCTGAGGCTTCACATTCATTCATTCAATAAATATTTGTTAAACACTGACTACATGCTGTTTAAGGAGCTGCATAAACAGCAATAAACAAGGCAGACAAGGCTGCTGCTTTCATAAAGCTTTTATACTCTAGTTGGGAGAGACAAACAATGAACAAGAAAACAAATGTATAAGGTAATGAATTACATATAGTGCTAACTAAGAAAAGAACACATTGAGGATCTATAGAGTGTAGTGAAGAGGTGGGGCAGCTACTTTAGACTGGTCGGGTAAGGAAGGTCTTTCTTAATGTCAATATCTGAAGTGAAACTGAATAGTGAGAAGGAACCAGAAATGGAAAGATCTGGGGATCAGATGCTCCATGGAGAAGGCACAGCAAGCACAAAGGACTGCATAAACAGCAGCTAAGGACAGGGGGAAAATCGGAAGGATGTTTGGAAGCATCATGAGTGAAAAGAGAGGGTGGCGCAGAGGTCTGAAAGAAGCAGGGGCCCGATAAAGGTCTTTCATGGTGGCATTTGAATTTTATTCTAAGAGCAAGAGGAATCACATAGGATTATAAGCAAAAGAAAGACACAATCATTCACTTTTAAAAACATTCTATCTGCTGGGTAAAGAATAGCATACAAAGAGGCAGGAGCAGAACAGGCAATATAGCCTTAAGGGTTCTGCGTAGAAAAAGTCCTATGAGTAGCTCTCCCTGCTGGTAGTGTTCCAGATTTCAGCCAATATCAAGGAAGTCCAAAATTCCCCTTCAAATAACCTCCTGATGAATGGTCACTAGGATGTAGTTCACTGAACTTCGGCAGCTTTTCCTGCCCTCTTCTCTGTCCAGCTGGAGCCCCTTGGAGGAGACTCAGGGAATGTTGTGCTCTGTAGGCACTGGCTAGAGACAACCATGTATCTAATTATTTTCTCTTATCTAAATTGAGGCTTCTAAGGTGGTGGTGGGGGTGCCTCTTTCTTTGCTTCATTGTTTCCCCTACAGCATTTATCATAGTGCTAGGCACATACTAAGGAATCAAAGAACATTTGTTGATTCAGAGATTGATTGATTCTGAGGCACTTGAGTACATTTGTAAATATCCTTTGAGGATCTTGCACCCCATTGGAATAAAACACTTCATGTTTTATTCAGTTATTTCCCCACATGCAAATGTGCAGGTGCCCCGATGGCATATAGATAACATCATTACACACACACACACACACACACACACTCTTGCACACCAAAGAAATGACTGCTCACATAGATGACACGATTAGAGGAAGATTGTGTTTGAGAAATCTATTGGGGTTTAGTGCAACAATTATTGGATGTGTTCCCCAGATGCTGATGTCCTGCATTTGCAGGGCAGCCTTTCCTACAAGCTCCACGAAGCAAGAGATAGTTAAGCTAGACAACCTGGGATAGAGCAATAAAAACTAGACAAGGAGCCAGGATGTTTTTAGTTCTAGGTCTACAATTCGTAGCTATGTGGCCTTGAGCAAGTCACGTAAGCAAGCCAAACTTCAGTTTCTGATCTGTAAAAATGAAATAAAAATAGTTGCTTTGAATAACTTTTATATTGGAATGAAGCATCAAATAAAATCATGTAAATGAAAGTGATTTGTAAACTGTAAAGTGAAATGTGTGAGAGAGTTACAAGCTAATTTTACCACAGCTCCTGTCAAATGTTAACGGCCCAACCCTGCAGAGCTGGAAAAAAAGAGTATGTCAATGTTTTTAAAACGGTGGAATCAGATCACTGGGTCCATTTCAAATTGCTATAAAAAGCATATAATTAACTTTCAGGATTTTACATTCCTTGACTATTCAGCAACAGCTGTTTCCATAGTTCTTCTGAGGTATTTGAGTTTTCCTCATATTTTATGCTTTTTTTGCAATAATTGGATGTCCCCATCTTCATCACCAAGGAATATATTGATGCTTTTAAATACTCTGTATGATATGAAGATGTGAGAAGTCACTTTTGTTCCTTATTCAAATTTTTCTATTTGTAATGTGTATGCTTTGATTATTTATTCCAGTGCTTTAAAATATCAAGATCATGTGTAGGTAGGTGTCCCAGACTCATAAATCAGAATGTACTATCTTTTTAATGGATTTTTTTCTTTCCGTTTTGAAAACTAAATACATTAAACAAAAATGAAAAAGAATATCTACTATTAACTAAAAAACAGTATCTACTATTAACTAAAAAACAGTATCTACTATTAACTATCACCATCATATTCTAAAAGCAAGAACTTTTTAAATAAATGAAGATTAAATTCATGGAAAATTCCTTCTTTTGATTAATAACTTTGTTTTAATTGATATTTTGAATTGTATTTTTAATAAATGATATATTCAATGTGGTTCTAACACTTAAAAGGTACAAAAGAAGGTTCTGTCCAAAGTTTTCCCATTTTGGTCACTCATCTGCTCAGCTCCCTTTCTCACAGGCAATTGTTTATCTTTTTTTTGTGTATACTTCTAGAACTTTTATGCACACACAAATCTTTCCGTGTTTGTGTGTACTTTTGGGTAGGTGTGTGTTAGTCTTTACAAATGATAGCATGCCATACAAATTTTTATTTGCCTCGCTTTCTTCACTTAATACATTTTGAGATTTCTCCGTATCAGCTTGTAGAGAGTTTCCTGGTCTTATTCATGGCAGCATGGTATTCTACGGTATGGATGCTCTGCTTACATACCTGCTGATAGACATTTGGATAGATTCCTGCTGACAGACATTTAGGGTGTTACCACTCATTTGCTATTGCAAACCATCTTTGCTAAATGATCTTGTGTATTCACCATCTTATTCATGTGCAATATATCTTTAGAAGACATTTCCAGCAGTGAACTTGATCGGTATAAAGGTATGTTCAATACTGACAAAATGCCCTCCTTTGATGTAGCTCCAATTTATATTCTCCCTAGGAGATCCTATTTCCCCATGTCTTTTTTATAGTAAACTTTTGTATCTTTGACAAAGAGAGGTGAAAAATAGTATCTCTCCTTGTAGTTTGATTTTTGTTTTCTTAATGTGAATGAAGTCAAGGACCTTTTTACATGACTAATAGCCAATTGTATCTCTTTTTCTGTGAACTGTATGTTCACGTCTTTCATCCTTTTTTTTGTTTCTTTTGGGATGTTTGTCTTTTTGTTAAAGGCTTATGTGAATTCTTTTTATATTACAGAAATTGGTCTTCTGTCCATAAGATTTTAAAGTATTTTTTCAGAGTTTATCACAAGCTTTTGACTGATTATAATTATTTTGCTTTAAATGTGTGTTTTCTAATTTACTGTAGTTTGGTGTATTAATTTTTTTTTAACTCCGAGACTTGTGAAATGGTTAAAAAGGCCTTCTTTCTATACTACGAGATTATAATTTGTTCTCTTGGTTTCTTCTGGTAACTCTATGGTTTCACTTTTTACCCCTAATTCTTTTGATCCAGTTTTAATTTATTCTGGTATGAAACTTAAAGTATGAATTCAACTTAAATTTTTTTCCAGATGGTGACCCAGTTTTCCAACAAAATTTATTGAATAATCCATCTTTTCTCACTAATATGAAATGAAAATTTATCATATACTAAAGTCACATAAGTCTTTTGGCCTATTTCTAGACTTTCAATTCTGTCCCATTGGCTGCCAGTTTATTCATGTACCAGAACCAAAATTTTATTATTGCAGAACGATATTTTAATATCTGATAATGTATTTCTCACTCCATTTTACATATTTTTAAATTTTGTTCCTTTTCTTTGTTTTTCCATTTGAATTTCAGAATAGGCTTGTATGCTTCCAGAAACAAATCTTATTGACACTTGTATTGGAATCATGTTAAATATAAAAGTTCAACTCAGGAATAATTGATATAGTCTTATGTTGTTGAGTCCTTTTATCTCACCATATGGTATGTCTAGCGATTTCTGTAGGTTGCAACATTTCCTCAGTAGAGTATTTTATGAGCGTGTGCACACATACACAACTTCTTATTAAGTTTATTACAAGATATTTTATATTTTACACTTGATCTTAGCCAAAAGGCTGAGAAACAACGATTTTATATTTTGAAAATCAACTGTAAATGGTGTGTTTCCTTCTAGTAGAGCTTTAGCTGTTTATTGTTTTTACATAAGAAAGCTATTTTCTTCCTTTCCCTTTCACCTCATTGAATTTAGTTTGTAACAGTTTTTTAGTTATATGATGTGCAAATAGGTAACTACAACTTCTAAGTTACATGCCTCTAATTCCTGCCTTTCGTATGATCCCATTTGCTAGTACTTCCAGATGATGTTGAATAGCACTGGTGATGTAGGCCATTCTTGCTCTATTCCTAATTTTAACACTATCTGACTATTAATGCTTCTAGTGTTTTCTTAATAAGCATAATGCTGACTTTGCAGTTGCAATACATTATATTAAAGAAATTTAATTTATTTCTATTTTATGGACTTTTCTCTTTTTTTTTTCTTTTTTAAAAAAGCAAATCTAAAATGTAAAGTGCCTGTCTTCAGTACCTATGGAGAAACCTATCTGATAGTCTCTTTTCCTCCTTAAATATGGTGAAATATGGTAGTATGTTTCCTAAGGATCATCTTTTTATTCCCAGAATAAACCCCATTTTGTCAGAATGGTTTATAGTTTTAATTTATTTAGGACTTTTGCATCATATTAGCATATGGAATTCATCTGTAGTTTTATGTTTCTGTGCAATCTTTATCAGGTTTTGACGTACAGTTTTATATAAAGATCATCCCAAGAGTTTGGTAGTTTTCTTTCCTTCCACCGTCACCACTCTGCCCACGCTCTGGAAGAGTTTAAATGAGTTTAATTCTGTTCTGTAAAGGTGTAGTAGAATTTCTGAAACTGGATTTTATGCCTTTGGTGTGTGGGAGAGGGAAGATATTAGTAGCTTTCTTATTTCATTTATAGGAACTGGTCTGTTTAATATTTCTAGTATATTGTCTAGTATACTTTCCATTTCATCTATGTTTCCAAGTTTGTATAAAACTGAGCTGGGTAATTTATTTAAATTTCCTCTGTGCCTTTGGTGCTACTTCTTATCAATCAATTCTTACTTTGTGCGTTTGTGCTTCCTTTTAAAACTGTTTATATATTTTATTTTATTTTAAAATCAGTTTTGAATGTATTTGCCTTCCTTTCAGTTTCAACTTCCTTGCTGTGATGGATTTTCTCTGCCATTTAGTTTTTTGTTGTTGTGTTCTATAGATCATGTCTCAGACCCTCCTGTTGCCTTGAGTTCTTGTATAACTTTTTTGTGTTATTTCACCAAGATGATTGCTTTAAGTTTTTTTTTTTTTATTATTACTTGGGCAAAATACTTTATCATCATTTTTAGGTCCTCTATCAGTTCCTTTTGGGACACTCATCTTTAAAGGAGGATTTTGTTTGTTTGTTTTTGCTTGTTTGTTTTTGTTTTTTACCTAAACCAGCAATTGCTGGAGGTTTCTGCTGGGGGAAGTCAGGACCGTGTCTCAGGCTAGCCAGAATTTTCCTTATTCCCAGGAGCTGGTATGCAAATTATTTATCCTTGGTTTCTCCACCGTCAAAGAATAAACAAAGGTGTGCAGTTTCCCACAATTTATAGTCTGTTCCTCTGTCAAACTACTTCAAACAAATCTGGCCTGTTTCTATGATTCCCTGCATGGCCTTGCTGCTTCTCCCTGGGACCAGACTGTACTATTGGTGCCAGCCTATGAGTTCTGGTCCCACTATTGCCTGTAGGAATTTAGCTTGCTCCTCAGCTGTTTTTAGATAATCTCTGAAAAGAAGAGGAGAAAATGCTCATTTGTGTTGCATCTTTAAACTGGAAATGTTTGAATATCTTACACAATAAATATTACATTATTTCTTTTACATTAAAAAAAAAATTGAGCCGGGTGCTTTGGCTCACGCCTGTAATCCCAGCACTTTGGGATGCCGAGGCGGGTGGATC
Organism: Rhinopithecus roxellana; assembly: GCF_007565055.1. Taxonomy (NCBI): domain Eukaryota; kingdom Metazoa; phylum Chordata; class Mammalia; order Primates; family Cercopithecidae; genus Rhinopithecus; species Rhinopithecus roxellana. Next base: position 74,283,550 of record NC_044556.1, on the reverse strand, counting down.
ACCTGAGGTCAGGAGTTTGAGACCAGCCTGGCCAACATGGTGAAACCCTGTCTCTACCAAAAATACAAAAATTAGCCGGGCGGGGTGGCAGGCGCCCGTAATCCCAGCTACTCGGAAGGCTGAGGCAGGATAATCGCTTGAACCTGGGAGGCGGAGGTTGCAGTGAGCCGAGATCGCACCATTGCACTCCAGCCTGGGGGACAAGAGCGAGACTTCGTCTCAAAAAACAACAACAACAACAACAACAACAAATTGATATTGCTTTGAAAGAAGTAACTGGTAAATATGCATAAATAGTTTAAATTCCAGAATCCGGTGTCTAGCCCAGCACTTGGCACATGACCCTTCAATATATATTTAGGTGTTGAACTAATGAATATATGCTATAAATGATATTCAACAATTACCTTAAACCAGGAATTGCACACCATTATAAACATGGCCTGTCAATATGTTGTTTGGGCAGAATAGCATTTGTTAAGCAGGGTGTGCACTCTGCAGTTCTTCCTACACTCTATTGTTTTTGCCTGGCTGCTTTATCCACATACTTTATTTACTTGACCTCTAAAGTTATAGGATATTGAGACCACTGCAAATACTTGATTAAATATGTCAGATTATATTATCTGGACATTCTTATTTTTTTAAAAAATGTTATCACACACAAACACAATCTAGAGTTTAGCAAAACTGTAGTCAGCCTGGAGTAAAATTTGAAGTGAGCTTCAGAGATTATTTAACCCATCCATAGCCTCAGGGAAAACAGTGCTTCATTCATAATAGGAGTCTGCCTTCTGGACCATATATTACACCTTGCACAGAATCCAGGAGGAATAAATAAAATGAAGTGGCACCCAAAGGCTGTCAGTATCTAGTTACAACTTCTCAGCTTTCTAGAGGTCTGATCCTGTACCAGATATCCAAGGGCACGTGCAGAAAGCAGCAGCTTCACATGGCCCTGGAGCTACCCATCTTTCTAACTAGTGATCCATACTCAGCCTTTTCCACGAAGCTCAACTGAATGGCAATGGGCTGTATTTTGAGAGTGTGAAGATTTTCTCAAGGGTTTAGGTCCTCTGATACGTTTCCTTTGAAGTACTCTCAGGAGAAAATGTTCTGAAACAGAGTGAGGCATCCCTGCAGCTCTGGCCAGTGAACCCACATTTATCTTATTCCAGGTGAATCCATCTTAGTATAACCTGTCAACTGAGTACATACAGAGAGGTGAGGAAAAAAGGAGGTTCTACACAGGATAATAATCTGATTAATATTCTCTGATCATAACATGTGGATCTTTGCCTCTTCTAAGATCTGACTACTGAGATGCAGGAAGCTACATCTCAATTCCTGTTCCCTCGGTCCTGACTCTACAAGAGTCAATTTCCATTCCCTTCAGCAAGTTAGAGTCAAAGAACAAGGAGAGTCACAGAGGCTGGAATAAAGCAATACCCTAGAAAAAAACTTCATCAGAGCAACGATAGTTTCAGAGTACTGTGGAAGCCTCCTCCACTAAGGGCAGGGCAAACAGATTTCCAGTCCCTACATGTCCTCTTCTCGGGAACTGCTAAGAGCTTTTCAGCTTCTGTGGAGTAAAAACCATTGAATAAATTGAGAACTTTAGAATGCTAAAGGAACTTAAAAATTGTCTATCCCAATCTCCTTATTTTATGGAGCAGATAGCAGAACTCCAGGGAAGAACTGTTACTTACCCAAGGTTACAGAACTAGTCAGTTGCTCTTTCTAAGGCTCTACACTGCTTCACTTTGCCAATTTCACTGTACACGTATTATATGCCAGGTATGATTAAGGGTTGTGAGACACATGAGCGTAAGACAAGTTCTTGCTTTTGAAGAACTTTAAGAGAAGTAGGAAAAAACGATCATTTCAGGAGGCAAAACATTTAAATTTAGGGCTATAGTTTCCCTTCTGAAAAGATTAAGAACAGATTATATTCTTAATCTTTTGATTACAAAGAGACAAAGAACATTCAAACAGCTGAACTCTTATTGTATTGCCCACCAAATACAAGAGCAAGAAATACATATAAACTGTCTATTACTGATGGTTCTCTTCAATAGTGTTAACAAATCTGGATCCCTGGATTCATGTGATTCCCTAAAGCCCACAGCCAAGTGTCTTCAAGGACAATGTGGTGACTGCTGCAATCAGGGAATTAGGCAGGAGAGAGAGCACTCTGGCCCTTGTGGAAGCACTGAGTGTTCTTGGTGGTGGTGTGTTCAATTACAGTTAATTTTTGCCTTAATTGGAAATACAGAACAAGGATTCCAGTGTATATATAGAAACATATAAAGAAGAACAAAACTGTTAGGATTTCACACCAAAACCATTTACACAGGAATTTACTAGACATTAATTGTTCACTCTTTCAGTACAGAGACAGGACCTACGTTTTTGAAAATGCTCCCAAAATAGATAATGTGTTCATACCGTTTGCTTCCCATATCCTCTTTTGAGATTTTCACGTTTCCTAAAATAAGATAGCAATGCACATAAGGAGCTATCAGAACATAAACAGTACATCGAGCTCCCGGTAGCCATCAAGGTGATAGCTGAGCTGGGTCCTAAAAAGAGAAAGACTGTACCATGAAGAACAGTGGGAAGGCATATCCGCAAGAGAAAAGAATATGGGGACACACACACACAGCTATACCAAAGAACGGCATGTGAGGAGCTATATGCCAACATCCTCTTTAAAAAGGGGGAAGCTGTCCAGGCACGGTGGCTCATGCCTGTAATCCCAGCACTTTGGGAGGCCGAGGTGGGTGGATAATGAGGTCCGGAGATCGAGACCATCCTGGCTAACACAGAGAAACCCCATCTCTACTAAAAATACAAAAAATTAGCTGGGATCTACTAAAAATACAAAAAATTAGCTGGGCATGGTTGCGGGCGCCTGTAGTCCCAGCTACTCGGGAGGCTGAAGCAGGAGAATGGCGTAAACCCAGGAGGCGGAGCTTGCAGTGAGCCGAGATTGCGCCACTGCACTCCAGCCTGGGCAACAGAGCCAGACTCCATCTAAAAAAAAAAAAAAAAAAAAAAAAAAAAGCAGGGGGGAAGCTGAGACCAAAAGTAACCAGGGCAGGTCCAAGAGTAGTAGCTAGTTAGTAGCAAAGCAAATGGAGCGCCCCAGTCTTCTGACTCCCATGCCTGTTGTGACTCTTCTTAGCATCTCTGCCCCTGACCTGACATCTCTAGAAGGCCACAACAAACAGGGGAGACAGGATGTACCTACAACATTCTTTTGTTTTTTCCAATACTCCACTAGTGTCTAAAATATCCTTGCTGTAGCAAGCTAGCTTGTTTTTTTGGCAAGCTTGATTAGAGCAGGAGAAAGTGCTGAATATCCAATATGCAAATTAAGTTAAAGGCTACCCAGGGATGAAGGAGCCCTACAGGAATGCTTTATTGACTGCTGCAAATTTACCCAAATAACTATTTTTTAAAAAAAACAACACCAAATAAATTGAGTTCCAACCTCCTTTGTTCTTCCCCTTAGGAGTCACATGTTTTTCACCTCTAATTTCATATCATTGTTGAAGTGGTGCATTGTGCATTATTTATAAATGGAATATCAAATGAAGGTGGCTACACTAAGAAACTAGAATTAGATTAATCACAAAATGTATGGATAATAGCCATTTGCTCTTTAAGTGCCTCGTTTTAGTGGGTGTAAACAGGGAGTAGAATTTAATTTTCTTGGCTAGTATTAGCAGAAAATATATAAAATATTCTATGTTCTTTCTATAGTTATTCCAGGAGTATTTGTGCAATTATAGCCTTTTTGTCCCCAAGAAAATCTAAAATAGTGAGGGCTACTTAGAGGTATACTGACATTAGGGAGATTGTATTTTTAAAGAACAAGAAATTAGGTGGCTCAGAACAATTCTATGTTGGTATTGTTGTACTACTTTGACTGGGTAAGATGACAAACCTCTTAATAAGTACCAAACTTATTAAGCCCCCTTGCATGGTGTCTAAAAGTGTTGGAGCCATTCCATAAAAATTTAAAATTTTAATCCAATTAGGCTCCTATTAACTCTAGAGGTGGTTAGAATTATGGCTTTATGGGTCTCCTCCCTGCTTCCTTCCTCAAAATGAGGGGTTACGACTTTCTTTTGCATAAAGTTTCTTTGTTTATTTTTTGAAAAAGGAATACCTCCTATGAACGAGGAGCTGGAACACCGCTTAGCTTAGATTCTAGCGAGAAGAGAGACAATAAACATAAGTAAAATGAGAAAATCATAAATTTTTTTGAACAAAGGGTTAAAGTATAATAGGGTAAATGGTTTTACACATGGAAGGGTGGTTGTTGGGACTGTAGTTTTATTTACTTATTTTTAATTTTTTTTATTATACTTTAAGTTCTAGGGTACATGTGCATAACGTGCAGGTTTGTTACATATGTATACTTGTGCCATGTTGGTGTGCTGCACCAATCAACTCATCAGCACCCATCAATTCATCATTTATATCAGGTATAACTCCCAAGTTGAAAGAAGACCAGTACCTTCAGCAGAGGACCAGCTTCTTACCACTTTCCTGTGTCGACTTCAGGAAACTGACACATTGACCACAGCTCCTTTTGGTCCCCATGTGTCCCTCACCCTTTGGTAGGCCTGGGCAAGCTCCCCAGAATGAGGGAGCATCAAGAAAATGGGCGGCATAGCTGTTGTAAACCCAAGCTCTGGAATCAAGCAAACTTGCATTTGATTTTTGACTTGATCCTCACAGGCAATAAGAGCTAGCAAAAGGAGCTTGAGACACTCCTCAGTGATATCTTCGATAACATAGTGATAATATTGCCTACCTCCCAGGCTCCTTGAGAGGAGGAAATGATACTTATAAAGTTTTGGACACACGGCAATTGTTCAACTCTAAGAAGATTTTCTTACAAAACAGGAGAAAACAAGATAGCTCAGGCTTTTGGAGTGTTTTTATGTGCCATGGGCTGTGTCGAGTGCCTTACTGTATTATTAGCAAAGAGATCCTTCTTCCATCTATTCAGTAGCAGAACCAGGATGAAATCCAGGCACCCTGGCTCCTGAATGTGAGTGTTTAATCACAAAGCTTTGCAATGGGCCCTCCCTGGAGCAGTGTGACCTGGCATAATGACCCAGGAACATTCTGTGCCTCCATTTGCCCATTAAAAAAATGAGAACATAAGGAAAGTAAGCCTGCCACCAAGGTCCTGAGTGTCTGGTATGCTTTCAGACTGCCGTGGGCATTAGGCAGCTGACAGACACATTCCATACCTCTCTTTAGGGTCCGTTGCCAGCCTGGCAGATATTTGTGGGTTTCTGATCAGCACCTTAAAGAAAACAAACAAAAATAAAAACAGAGATAAACCTGCAGTCACTGTCTTTATTGGAGCAATTTCTAATTCAAACAGTAAGTGCTTGTGACTAAATGAAAATGCAATGGTAGTTAATAACTGTTATTCTCCTCTAATTTGAAAATAATATGAAATCAGTTTAGTAAGACTGGAGTGAACAAGTATAAGGTGAATAAACTCGTACAAATCTCTACCACAGTCAAAATGACAGCCTCAGAAACTCATTTACAACTCTAGACTATATCTTCTGAGCTTTCAGAATAAGGTGGGAGTTCAAGTTGATGGTCTTATGGTCCATTTAAGATATATCTTGAATCAGTCCTTTTTTTTTTTTTTTTTTTGCAGGGACATCAATAACCCTTCAGTCTAAACCAAGGATCAGCAAGCTATCTCTAAAAAGTTGGATAGTACATATTTTAATCTCTGTGGGCCATAGAGTCTCTACAGCAACTACTCTACTCTGCTGTGTAGAGCAACAATAGCCATAAATAATACAGAAATGAATGGACATGACTGCATCCCAACAGAGTTCTATTTACAAAAATGGTTGATAGGCTGAGTTTGGCCCATGATTGTAATTTGCCAGCCCATGGTCTCAACCACCGTGACCTTTCAACATTTTCTGTTACTGTTCTTACTCCTTCACTATGAACACTTTCTAACTAAGGTTCTAAAAGGATATCTTTGCTTAAAACGCTTCAGTGCATTCTTATTGTACTTAAGTTAGAAGCTAAACTTCTTGGCATGACATCCAAGGTCCACATATTGGGAGCCACCTGTCAATCCAGTGTTTTCTCACATTATGCTCACTTCAGCTCACTTTATTTCAGTGTTTTTCAGCTTTTCAATTCAGGGCCTTTGCACATGCCGTTTCCTTCCCTTCAAAGTCCTCCTTCTCACTTTCTACTTCCCAATCCTCCAATTCAAATTAGATCGCTTCTCATACCTCCCATCGTATTCTATACTCTCCCTTCAGAGCACTTAACTAATTCATAATTAAATACTTATGTGTGCAAGTATTTACTTAATAACTGTCTTCTGTACTAGACTTAGTGCCTTAAGAGCAGGAGTCAGTCATGTTTAGTTATCACATACTTCTGACAAACAGTAGGTGCTCAACAGCTGCATGTTAATTGCACAAACAAGTTGTTTAGTTCTAAGTGTTCAAATGCTTTTATGAAATTCAGTCATCTTCCTTCCTTGGGAGAACAAAAAAATGTCTGGGACCAGGATGATTTCTTTTCTATGTTACAAATGGAGAAATAGGCCCAGCAATGACTATACAAGTCACCAGGAGGAGTCTGATTAAAAGTCCAAGCATGTTTTCCCAGCTTAGTAGTTTCCTGAGACACTTAGAAGTCCCACGGGTTCATGTTTGAGAAATGGCCATGTAATTTCAACCTTGCCCTGCTGATGTCTTTGGAAACCTTCCAGTCAATTTTCCAAGGCTGATACCTTTTGTGCTGGAATGATGCTTATTCTGGGAGCCCCTCTGATGCCATTATCACCTTCATTTCGGGTATTGACCCAGCACAAGAATTGTGCATTTACTATGTGCTAATTTTAAAAAGTTTACAGAGCTGGGCTCCTCTACAGATTTTCAAGAAGACATTTATGGTTCTAAGCACCTTCTCTGGAATCATTAGGCAACAAATTTGCTTGGAAATTTCTTTCATTGTGTCTCGGTGGAGATGAAATATAGTCACTTGCTGGGGAGAAAACAACAATAAAAAGAGAGAAAAATCTTTCTAAGTGCTCCCTAAAAACAAGGATATCTGATATGCAGCCTGTGTGCTGATACAATTATGAGACTTCTAGCTCAGAGCTGTAACAGATGGGTGTTTTCTCTCTGTCTTTGGTGATAAGGTGAATGGCTTCCCCCAGGGATGTGTGGGGAGAACTGCTGAGTTGGCCTTGTTGGTGCCAAGCAGCTGGCTGCTGACAGGATTATAGGCAGAGATTGGCACTGTGGGGAGGGTGGGTTGACAATATGGAGATGGAAGTCTAGAAAGCAAAAATAGCCCCTCTTTCTTATCCATCTGTAAAGCTGGAACTTTAAGCAACCCATTCTGAATAGTGAATGGGGCTGCCAAGAGAGGCTAAAGATGGGCACCCATTCACTCATTCCTTTATTCATGCAACAACCAGATTGAGTACTTGGTATGTGGCAGCTATTATGCTGGCTCCTGAGGAATGCATTCATAGCAGAAATGAATTGTTTTTACCCTCAGGAGGCTCCCAGCTTGGTGAAGGAGATGAATACTGAAAAAAAAAAAAAAAAAAAAAAAAAAAAAAACTTGATAAAGTGTTATTGTGAACAGAAAAGGCCTCATAGTGATAAGAATTCAAGATAAAAATTTGAAAAGTCAATGGATATTTCCTGTGAGGATGTAAGGACTGGAACGGGGAAAAAGTATGATTTAGATAGAGAATGAAGCATGAACAAAGAAACAGGACCTCTCTAGTTCCCTCTCTCTCTCTCCACCCTCCATTGGTCCCTTGCTAATGTCATGCCCACCTGCTTGCAGTTTCCTTATGAAGCATCATCATTTTTTGTTTCTGCTCTTTTCCCCTGGTGTAATTTCTACCTGATTTCCTGTCCTTCTCCCTTGAGTGCTCCTGAAACAGTAGAGAGCTTTTTAGACCATGCTGGACAATTTGAACCTTATTTGAAGGCCCTGAGGAAATATCAAGGATGAATAAGCAGAATAGTTATGGTCATATTTGCATTTAAGAAACTTTGGTTTTTTAAGGGAATGAGCTAGAATGTGAGACTGGAGCACATTTGGAGACAGATACAATTGTTCACCCAGAGGTATTGAAGACCTGAACTAGAACAGCAGTAGTTGTCAGAGACGAGCCTGAGTGTGAAAAATGTTACAGAGATAAATGCAAACCCAGTACCTGATTGGTTACAAGAGAATTTTTTGTCCTTTGATTCGCTGGGTAAATAATAGTAACAACACTGTATAGCTGATAAAAAGTGAAGAAGCAGAGCTTGGGGAAAGATTATTGATTTATCATGCATTGGTGATATTGGTTTGGGATTCAATGTTAGAAGTACACATTTGACATCCAAATGGAAATGTTAGGAGGTGATGTCACATAGAGATTTGGAACTCAAGAGACAGAAGTCATGGCTTTTATCAGTTAGGATGAGCTAGGTTATGATGTAATAAAAATAAAAATCTCAGCAGCTTAAAACAACCAAGGTTAATTTCTTCCTTACTCTACCGTCTACTGTAGGTCAGCAAGAGTGTTTTGCTCACTGTAGCCACTCAGAGACTCAAGCTGACAGAGTAGTCACCATTGAAAGTCATTGGCTCTTGGACCAGAGGGAAAAGAGAGATCTGGAAGGTCTTGTCTTGGTGATTAAATGTTTGACCAGAAAGTGACACATGACATCTCTGCAAAGAACTAGTCAAAGGCCACGCCTAGTTTCAGGGAGCCAGGACTGCATTCCTCCTGGAAGGAAGGAGAGCTGGAAATATTTGGCAAATAGCAGTAATGACTATCACAGGACCAGAAATAAAGACCTAGGTATGATCAGCATGTAGGTGGCAGAAAGGCTGTGGCAGTGGATAATCCCATAAAGCTACATAGTGATTAAAAAGAAGGAAGCTAAATCAGAGTCCTGGAAAAGGGTCTATATTTAAGGTACTTAGTGGGGGGAGGGGAGGAATAAAGTCACAGAGAGAGGATGAGAAGAAATAGTCAAAAAAGCATCAGGAAAACCAGAGTGGCATCACAAAAGATTATGAGAACATTTCAGTAAGGGAGCATTTCAATAGTTACTGACTGAATCTTTCTTTTAAGTAGTAGCTAAGCTGTCCTGATACGATGATAGATAGATATCTTTGTCTTTTTTTAAAAAATTGGTGTATCATAGTCATTAATTCCTAGAGTTGACAGGGTCCTCAAAGGTCATCCAGCTTACCTACCCACCAAATATGAGAACCCTCACAATAACAGGTTATAAATCTCTATCTTATATTAACCTGGAATCTTTGTCTTTGTACTTGTATCCATGGTTCTTCCTTCTACAATCACAGTTAAAGGGAGGTTTCTAGTTTTCTTTCCAGTCAACCTTATAATATTGAATAGCAGATAGGGTTGATGACGGATTTCTAAGACATAATTAATCTGCGTAAAAAGCAACTATTTTTTTTTAGAGAGATGGGGTCTCACTCTGTTGCCCATGATGGTCTCCAACTCCTAGGCTCAAGTGATCCTCCCACCTCAGCCTCTGAAAGTGCTGGGATTACAGGCATGAAGCACCATGCCCAGCTAGGCTTGTCAGTATTTAGGTCTGATTTCCAGATGGAAGCTCGGTTATCCAAACTACATTTCCTCTTTTGATTTAAGCAGAAAAGACAGGAGGTGAGGCAGGAAGGATAAGATGAAATGATATAGTATAATTTTTTTTAAAAAGTTAAAGATTGGCTGGGCATGGTAGCTCATGCCTACAATCCCAGCACTTTGGGAGGCTCAGGTGAAAGGATCATTTAAGTCCAGGAGTTTGAGACCAGCCTGGGCAACACAGTGTGACCCCATTTCTAAAAAAAAAAAAAATTAAACATTATTAGCATAGAATAATGTATACACTATTTGGCTTCTAATTGTGTGAGCAGACAAATCACTTAACCTATCTGAGCAGAAATTTTTCCATCAGTGAAATGAATGCCTGTTCTGTATTCCTCACCTGACTGGTTGTTATCAGTCAGGTTATCAGAAAAGATGGAAGTAACAGCTATCAATAAAATTCATATCTTTAATACAAAAAGTGGAAGAGATAAAATAGAAAAGATGACAACACAAGATTCAGGTTGCGCCAGTCATGGGCAGACATCAGCTACTCAGACCAAGAAACAAGCTGAGCTTGGAGGCCAGTAGTTGATTTAAGGAAACCCCCTCCTGTATTTATTGCCATAGTAAAATTGTATAACAGTAACAACAACAATAATAACCTCAAAACCCCTGGGTGCACAATGACAAACATTTATTTTAACACATGAAGGTATGGGTCTGATGGATGTTCTTGTGTTATGAACCAGGTTTGGCTAATTTTGATTTGCCTTAGTCATATGTATATAGTCAACTGGCATGTCAGTTGTGGGCTGGCTGGTCTAGGATGGCCTGATGTAGAGAACCCTCCTCCATGTGGTCTCTGATGCTCCACAAGCAGGCTAGCCTGGAGATGTTCACAGCTGTCCAGGAGAAGCCCTCTTGAAGCTTAGCATCAGAATTGACACACCCATCACTTCTGCTGCCTTGTATTGTCCAAAACAAATCACGAGACCAAGCCCATGTTTAAGGGGTATAAAAATTGGCCTTAATTTTTCATGGCATACATTTTGTAATCAGTCTATCACTATCTTTTCTATGGTAGCCTGTAAGCAAGTTGAGAAAGTTGTTCATATTCATAAGGAATGCTACAGAAATGGAAAGACCTCTCCTCCTGCCACCAAGGGAAAAGGCAAGAGCCATGGAGAACAATGAAATGAGGGGCCACTTCCAGGGAGCAGAAGTGAGGTCTAATCAAGGAACTCTCCCTATGTCTAGAGTGAAAGGCCTAGAAACATTTACTCAGGAGGATATCAGAGTTACTCTGAACCAATTCCTGGCTGTTTACTTTCTGTTATTTCCCTTTTTTGAGTGGAAGTGTTTGTTGTAGTCATTTTATTCCTATTCTCCATTGTATCTTTTGTGTTTTGGGGACATAACCTGTCTTTATACTCACAGACTGTGGATTATAAGCAGCTGCATCCAGACATGATGTCAATCACCAGATATTGGTGGAGGTCCTGAAAGGGACTGAAACTTGAGAGAAATACTTGTGGCTAGAAGAAAGACTATGGTAGACTACAAAACTGGCTGCAAGTCATCGTTCCTCCCTGAACCTTGTATCCATTTCAATCAATAGGTGGAGCCTATTTTCCCATACCTTGAGTCTTGGCTGGTCTTTGACTTGCTGTAGTCAATAGAATGCAAAAATGTGATGGTGTGCCATTTCTGAGGCTAGACCTCAAGAGGCCTTGACAAATAAATTCCTTTATCTCTAGGGACTCCTGCCTAACCCATGAGAACAAGCTGGACTGGAATGCTGGATGATGAGAGACACATGGCCCAGCCACTCATCACACTAACTGACAGCCAGACATGTGAGAAGCTAGTCCAGAGCTTCCCCACCAGGTGACCACAGATATATAAGCAAGCCCAGCTGAGCAAAGACTAGAGCAGATCAACAGGACCATCCAGCTGACATGTAGACCGATGAGAAATAATAAGTGCTTAATTTTTAAGCTGGTAAGTTGTGCATGTGTGTGTTACTTGGCAATATCTAACTGATACAACTTCAGTTTATTCTCCAGCATTTGGGAGACATTTCCAGAACACCATGCCTTGCAGATGAAGAAAACGCAAAAAAAGATAAAAGAAAGTTCTCATCCTGTCAGCTCTGTTGTCACCATAAGTGCTAGCACATTGTAGCTGTCTCTTTTGAAATAGCCCTAAGCTTGTGTCGTCCTTCAAACCACTGTTTTGCACTGCTCTTTCTTCCTCTTTCTCTTTATCTCTAAACCTCTGACAATCCTTCTCCCATCAGTATCTAGGGATATATCTAAGAGAGTGAGAAAGCAAACAGAAAACCAGTGGATTTGAATTTCAAAATAGTAAAATATTGTCGTTCTGCTAGTTTCCCTTCTCTTGATAGAGAGAGAAGGAGAGAGTAAGTAATGACTATCTGGAGAATTCTCAGGAACGGGAAGTCCAGAAACACCATGCAAATGGCCTCTAGTGTAAGGAAACATGGGTTGTTTTTCTTTTTCTGTTTTGTTTTGTACTTGCTTCTACTGGGAAAGCCAAGAATGAATCTAAAAAGACTCTGAAGCAATAGGCAGCATTAAATGTGCCTATCTTCAATGCTAACAAGTTAGGCATTTGGAGTATGGAGATTTGGGTATGGGGAGAACACAGTGATAATGTCTAACCATAAGAAGTTAATAAATTGAAAGAGAGGCAGGGCTGCATAAAGGAAAAGGCATGATTTGTGGTCTGGGATCGGAGTTGCTAGCTTTGACTCTTCTTATACAACATGGCCTCTCTTTACCTAATTCGTTGTACAATCTCGACCTGGTTACTTACCCTCAGAGTCTCTATGAGAAAATAGATATACTTGGTAAAGCTAAGAAAGAGTAATGTTGTGTTCATCAGATGAATCAATGTATGTGCCAGAAAAAAACAGGGGGCTTCATTTTGCTTAATTATTTTAGAAAGCAAGTCTCTGGGGGTCAATGATTTATATTATCTAGACAGTTTCAAAGGAATGCTTCATTTCATTTGAGTCAAAATAAATGTAGACACCCTTGAGAAAAAAAAACGGACATGATTTGTGTCCTATTTTAATCAATGAGCTTGTGCTCAAGATCTGTGCTAGGGACACTACCATGACATAGAAGAGTAAGGTGTTCCTGTTCTTAGAGAAACAATTTGTAAAACACCCAAGCTAAGAAATTGCTAAGTGTATGTTTGTTGGTACAAATCACACGTGCTGCAGATATTTAAAGGAGGAAGAAACTAGAATCCAGCAGATCAGTCTTTACCCAATTAATAACACATTCAAAAGGTAAAATGTAACAATTAAAATTCGCATTTAAAAATACCAGCCATACAAAGAAATAGGAAAATGTGATTCATAATGAGGAGAGGATGTAATCAATAGAAGCAGAAAGAAATTATATGGGTGATAAAATCAATAGACAAAGGCATTAAAAGTTATAACTATTACCTATGTGTAATATAGGTTACATATTAACCTATATTAGGGAGGTTATAGGAATTGGGCCTAGAGCTGGGTCTTAAAAGATGAAGGAGGGGGGCACACCGGGTCCCACTAAGACAAGAAGATACTATGTGCTAGACATGGCGCTCAGTGATTTACACGTATACAGTGCCTCCTTTAGTACTCAGAAGAACTGGAAGAATATGTATTATTACCCTTGTTATAGTTTCACAGAGGTTAAGATGTTTACCAAAGTCACATGGTAAATGCTGATGGTAGGAAAACAAATGTCTTTGACTCTAGGGCTCATATTCTTCTTACTGAGCCCTGCTGCCTTCCCAGGGACAAGAAGGAACATGCTGTGTTACCTGACAGTGAAGTGAACCACCAAGAAATACAAAGAATGTGTGTTGAGCAGTCCAGAGTTAATGCTGAATAGGTAAGGTGACGCCCTCATAGTCTGGATGGTCTGAAAAGAGTTGAAGCACCTAAGAATGATTTCGTGGGAGATAAAACCATTGGTGTTTTTTTCTCAACCTGTCACTACAGAGAGATACAGTCAAGCCCCATTTTCCTAGGGGAAGACTCGTTTTTCCACTCTAGGTGGAGAAAAATTGTTAAAACGTCTTGATTATCAGAATTTGGCCCCCAGTTTTTCTCATCATAACACAGCCCAGTATGTGTGTTCTGAAATATCCATGGGCCTGCCTGTTGACTGATGCAGACACAATGAGGATCTTATGGAAGAGAGAGAGATGACTGGAAGAGGTTGAGTAGGGAATATGTCTGTACCAGTTTTCCTAATACTTCATCATTGGAAGAGCCAGGGGTGTAGAAAATGGAATTAAAAGCCCCAAGTCAGAAAACAATGGCTCCCTTATTTTCTGTCAGGGAGTCAGACTGGTAGAGTGCCAATAGGTTTCATCATGCTTAGAATTTGATTATCCAGCACCCTGTCATTCTCAATCCATTATCCTGATTTCTTCTTTATAGCACTTATCACTTTACAACATTTTATTTTATATGAATTTGTTTATCTATTATATAGACGCCCCACTGAAATATAAGTCTGATAATGGCAGGGACTTTATTTGTCTTATTTACTGTTAGATTTCCAGTACCTGAAAATACTGCCTGGTACCAATGAGGTACCAATAAATATTTGTTAGGTAAATAAAGCTGATCATTGTATTAATCATTCCATTTACATTTATGGACTGATCATGGTAGTTGGACCCTGAGAAATAAAACAGAGCTCATAACCTGGCGCTTCCAATGATAAAGAAGTGTTGGAAAAGCTGGAACAGACAGATTTCTTACTCAACCTCCTCTGGTCATATCTCTGTCTCGCATAAAGATAATCCTTCTGGAATTATCATCAAACAGGGACTCCTCAGGACTAAACACAAAAGGCCACAGATCTGAGGAGCTACTATACAGACACATACTCAGATATAATCTGAAAAGTACAATGCCGAGGTGTATGTAGAAAATCGTGGGACTACAGAGAATGGTTCCTAACCAGAGGAATCACCTAACCCCAACTTTAAAGAATAAGTAGGCTCTGGGTTAGGTTAGAAATCAGTTGACCTATGTGCATTTTCCCCCTTCTTTGAGGAATTCAGGGCACAGAGACAAGTGAGTTAGGGACCAGAGGTATGAGGAAGCCAAAAGTATGTATTTAGATAACAGAAATCCAGAAAGATTTTTTAAAAGGCACATGATGGGCCACCAAACGTAAGTGCCAGAAGCAAATATTAAATACAAGGTAAAAGTCCAGATATCCAGATTGATGGGCACAAGAACAACATAGAGTGGTGAAGGTAAGAACAAAAGAGACAAAGAGGCCAGGCACGGTGGCTCACGCCTGTAATCCCAGCACTTTGGGAGGCCGAGGCAGGCAGATCATGAGGTCAGGAGATCAAGATCATCCTGGCTAACACGGTGAAACCCTGTCTCAACTAAAATACAAAAAAATTTAGCCGGGCATGGTGGCAGGCACCTGTAGTCCCAGCTACTTGGGAGGCTGAGGCAGGAGAATGGCGTGAACCCAGGAGGCAGAGCTTGCAGTGAGTCGAGATCTTACCACTGCACTCCAACCTGGGCAACAGAGTGAGATTCCATTTCAAAAAAAAAAAAAAAAAGAGGCAAAGATATTGAATAGTTTTGCAGAACAGGCACTAATGTTAAGGATTGCTTTGACAGGTAGACTGGAAATTGAGGCTGGTCCAACCAAGAGGAGAAGGCTCAGAAAAGACTCAGCCTACCTATGGCTATACTTACATATTGTCCTGGGACCCTCATCAGGAGAGCTGCATTCTGGATCTTTTCCCACCTCAATACAGTTTGCTTCTTTCATCCAATATGGATATAGAAAGTAATGTGAGGAAAGATGGGAGAAAAGATAAACCAGAAATAGAGAGGATTAAGTATGTAAAAGATATGAAGGAGAGAGGAAAAACAATTTTTATAAAGGTATAAGGGGAAGAAAGTTAAAAAATAAAACAAGAAACAAAGGAACTTTCCAGCCCTTATTAGGTTTGAGTGCTAGTGGTTATTTAAGTAGTCCCTTTGGATGGGTAGACACGTTGAACATTTCACTTCTGCTTTGTTTATATTTATAAACCATAAAGTCAAGCTCAGATTTCTGCTAGAAAAGCACTTTTAGAAGGTAGCGAGATCTTATCTTTCATTTTCTATAGATCAGTTTCACAGCCTCTTGAAGTATTTATAGTTTTAATACATAACCATAAATGCCCCCTAAACAAGGAATATTGCACCTTTCGATTACTATTATTGCTTTATTGCTCATCACAGCCATAAATTAGCAACATCCTCCAGCATACTGAAAGAGCACTGAATTAGGTTACAACACGAATACACAAGAACCTATTAAAGTTTTGCTATTTCTTGAAAGTCTTTATAGTTTTCTAGTGTGCCCCATAAGTGTTTCAATTAAAGAACTACTTGCCTGCTCAGTTATAGCCTTCTTGTTTGAGATAGGATTGCATATCAGAAAAGCAAGATTAAAAGAAGGAAAATGGAATATAAAACATTAAAAATGAAATTGCTATAAAAAGGAAGGCAAGAATTTAGATTACGCATATTAAAGCTATTTAAACCGTTTAACTCTATTTGATACAAGTTGATGTACATACATATATTTCTATATCAAGTCTATAGCTAAAATTGTGTGTATGTCTGCATTTACATACTTTATTCTCTCATGACTCTAGTGCCATCGGACATTTTTATTGGAGTTCTTGACCACATGACCAATTATTGAAAAGGTATAACCAACAAGATGAGGACAATTATGTTGTTGATGATGATATAACAGCTTGGAGCTATATACCACATAGAATATCATTATGATTACAAATAAAATACAATACAAGAGAAAAATTATTGAGAGCCAGGGGATCTACACATTGATTATAGTTCTACTAGTAATCTCTGTAAATAAGAGATTTGTCTTTCAGTTCTAGGTTTACTTGGGCACCAATAAGTTGATAACACGTGAAGTATTCATTTTAAATATGTATGAAGTAACTACTAGGCATTATGGGAAATTTAAAAGATTAAAAATTACATTGCTTGTCCTCAAGGGGCTAATAGTTTATTTGGGTATAAGAAAAACATATATTTGAGTATATGCAATGCAAATGGTTCTGTTTCTGGCTAGCATGTAAAAAGTCACAAAGGACTATCACTCCTACTTTAACAAGGAGAACAAGCTACATATGCTACAAAAACATAGCTTGTGTGTGTTTGTGTGTGGGAGGGTTGTGGTTAAACACATTGTAGAGCTGAGAATGCAAAGAAACCTCCTGAAAGTGATGACAAAAAGGTCCCACAATGGCTGTCATGCCTGGTGGAATGATAGTCATGAGTGTCTTCCTCTCATCTTAATAATGAGAACAAGCCAGATAAGCCACAAAATTTGTGAGTTTTCTCCAGTCCATTAGAGAAACAAGAATGCAAAAAATACAAGAAAGGAAAAAAAACCCACAAAATTTCAGAAGGTGGCAAGCTCTTTTTTTAAGAGAGAGGGAACTAATTTCATTTCTGGTAGAGCAGCAGGATGAGGAAGAATCCACAAGAAATGGAGATACAAAGAAACAA
Organism: Rhinopithecus roxellana; assembly: GCF_007565055.1. Classification (NCBI taxonomy): domain Eukaryota; kingdom Metazoa; phylum Chordata; class Mammalia; order Primates; family Cercopithecidae; genus Rhinopithecus; species Rhinopithecus roxellana. The sequence continues at coordinate 74,266,292 of NC_044556.1, read as the reverse complement.
GTCAAACTTTTAGCAAACATTTAACTTTCTCTTGAGCCTTCATTGCATATGAGGGGAAATACTCTTAAAAGATTAGGGCAAAGCAGGAAAGCTGAGAGTGGTCCTTCATTTTAGGCACGCAAGACCATCTTCAGGAATACTGCAGCAACCTTCAGAACAATGTGGATGGAAAAAGTGACCTGATAAACATGCCTCTAAGGCATCTGGCCCTATACAGTATGTAAGACAGCTTCTCTTCAAAGGCTAGTGTAAAGATAGCTGAGTGGAAATAGATCTTCCAAGTTGCAGTGATCTGAGGGTAAGACTAGAGACCAAAGATAACTCCCTAGTCACGCAAAAAGTCTGGCAGCTTTCCTGAAAAGAAAATTTTCTCGAGGTTCAGAAAGCTGGCAATGAAATACAGTTTCTTAAGAGGTCAGATACTAAGTTCGCCAGAATTGTAGTCCTGATTCTGCTCTCAAAACATTTGAAGTTAGTGGTAAACTAAATCTAAGTTACAACAAAGGCCAAACTCAGACCAGCTAGAGATTAAATTAGCTTAAGCATCACAAACTGCAATCTATCAGAAAAATAGAATGTCCAATTGGGGAGACAATATGTACTCCAGCCTCTACTGTTCTTTTACATATAATTCATGCATACCATTTTAAAATGCACAGAGAGGCAGGAAAATGAAATTCCCCAGTCAAGAGAGAAACAAAGAATAGAAGTAAACCCAGAGAGTACTTAGATATTGAAATCACAGAAAGGGACATTAATATATACATAAACAAATATTTTAATGAATCTAGGAGAAAAGATGGACATACGCTCTAAAAGATGGATAATTTCACCAGAGAGATAGAGACCATGAAAAGAGCCAAATGGGTCTACAGAGGCTTCCTCTCTAGTGTTCAGCTAAGTAAGAATCAGCACATGTATGTGAGAAAATTACCTAAATGTATTTGTCAAGGTTCGCCAGAGAAACAGGCTGAGATCATCTGAAAGAGGCAAAGCTATCAATCTCTGGAACTTCCACAGAGCCAACACAAGATTATGCTCTTATTATCCAGAGAGGAAAAAAATCTTCATAAGTTGTGGGACTCCAGTAGAATACTCAAAAGGGTATTACTGTATAGTAGGGCAAAATTAAGCTTAAAGGGCTCTGTGATCTCAACTATCAAACTTATAAATAAGTCTTGAAATAATCAGTTTACAAGAAACTTAACTGTACCCTAGAGAAAAATTTAAGAATATTTAAAAGAATTCAACAGGATATTCAAAAAGTAAAATGTTAAAATTAAAATTCCAATTAAAAAAGTTCAGCCATACAAAGAAATAGGAAAATGTGATTCTCAATCGCTGTCAGCATTAGAAGCTGGACAAAAAAGTAGCACAATAAATATGAAGAAAACTACACCAAGGAACAAGGCAATCACATTACTTAAAACCAGCAATAAAAAGAAAATCTTAACAGCAGGTTGGAAAAAGACACATATGAACAGAAGAATTATAGTAAGGATAAAATAACATATCTTATCAGTAAAAAGTAAGCCAGAAAATAGTTAACAGAAGGTTTAAAATACTAAAAGAAAAATTTGTCAACCTAGGACTCTCTGCCCAGAATAAATATTTTACAAATGTGAAGGTAAAATTTTTTTTAGCCAAGAAGTCTGAAAGAAGTAGTTGGTAGCAAAACTTCCATTATATGCAATTTTTAAACAAGTTTTAGGATGCTGGTAAAGCAGTGCTGAGGGTAAGATTTATACCACTAAGTGCTTACAGTTAGCTTTTAGGAGAAAATGTCTCAAATTAATAATCTAAGCTCTCACTTCTAGAAAATAAAAAAGCAGAGCAAAATGAAACAAAAGCAAGCAAAGAAAAGAAGATAATAAAGAAGAGAAATCTATGAAATTAAAAACAAAAAAATCCAAGGACTGCTACTTTGAGATCAAAAATATTGGTAAACCTTTAGCCAGAATAATTTGGAAAAAAGACACACATTATCCAGAAGAGAGAGAACATCACTACAGATCCTACAGTTAAGAAGAAAATAGGGAAATATTATGAAGAACTTCATGGCAACAAATTTGGCAACCTAGATAAAATGAAAAAATTGCTTGAAAAACACAAACTACTAATGCTATCTAAAGATAAATTAGGTGAACAAAATGACTCCTTATTAAAGACGTTGAATTTGTAGTTAAAAATCTTACCACCAAGAAAACTTCAAGCCCAGATAAATTCACTAGTAAATTCTATCAAACATTCAAGAAAAGAGTAATATAAATTCCATACAAATTCTTCCAGAAAACTGAAGAAAAATAAAACATCCCTACACAGTGAATAAGGCTAACACTTCTCTGACATAAAAATCAGAAAATGTAAGAAAACAAAAGACCAATGTTAACAATAATGATAAATGTGAAAATTATTAACAAGTTTTAGCTAATAGAACCTAACAATATTTTAAAAAATAAACTATTGCCAAGTGGGGCCTATCTTTTTATCTTATTAGGAAATATTTGTTGAATTTTTAAAATATGATTAATATTATTCACCATATTAACAAAGTAGAAACAAATTATCATCTCTGCAGTTGAAGAGACCATTTGTCTTAATTTGCTTATAACAGAATACCTAAAACTCGGTAATTTGTTTTAAAAAGGAAATTTGTTTCTTACAGGTATACAGGTTGAAATTTCCAAAGGTAAAACACTGTATCTGGTGAGGACCTTCTTGTTCCTGTAGTTAAACTTTCTGTAGTGTCCCAGGTTGATGCAGGGCATCACATGGCAAGGAGGCTGAGCATTCTAACGTATTATGCTCAGATTTCTCTTTGTCTTCTTAGAAAATCACTAGTTTCGGCCGGGTGCGGTGGCTCAAGCATGTAATCCCAGCACTTTGGGAGGCCGAGACGGGTGGATCACGAGGTCAGGAGATCGAGACCATCCTGGCTAACACGGTGAAACCCAGTCTCTGCTAAAAAATACAAAAAAAACTAGCCGGGTGAGGTGGCGGGCACCTGTAGTCCCAGCTACTTGGGAGGCTGAGGCAGGAGAATGGTGTAAACCCGGGAGGCAGAGCTTGCAGTGAGCCGAGATCCGGCCACTGCACTCCAGCCTGGGCGACAGAGTGAGACTCCGTCTCAAAAGAAAAAAAGAAAAAAGAAAAAGAAAATCACTAGTTTCACTCTCACGATAACCCATTAATCCACAAACCCTTTAATCCATTAATCCACAAATAAATAAATCCCTTCATGAGGGCAGAGCTCTCATAATTGAATCACCTCTTAAAGGCCATAACTCTCAATACTACTGTATTGGGGATTAAATTTCAACATGCATTTTAGAGGGAGCATTCAAACCGTAGCACCATTTGACATAATTCATCATTTATTTCTGAAAACAAAAAACAAAAGAGCTCTTGGAAAATTTGGAAAATAAAAGAACTTGCCTAACCTGGTATAAGACATCCCTGAAAGAAAGCCATAGCTAACATCACATAATTATGAAAGACTTAATTATTCCTTGCAATGTCAGGAAAAAGACAAATATATCCATACTCATCAATATTTTTCAATATTGTACCAAAGTTCTAATCAGTGCAATAAGATGAAAAAAAGAAATAAAATTTATGCAAATTAAAAATGAAGAGACTAACATTATCCTCAGCCAGCATTCACCTATGTAGAAAATCCTACGGAATCAACAAAAATGCTAGTAGAACTAATAAGTGCCTTTAGATTGAAATAAATTGATATACCATGTTGGAGAATACCAAGCCCATATGAAAAATACTTAGGGTAAATATGACAGGAAATATGTAAGATTTATTACAAGTTTCAGCACATTTAGCATTAATCACTAAGTAAGTCAGGTGCTCTCTGACCTGCTTCCTCAGAGTTGTTTGGTGCCTGTTGCCTCAAAATCATGGAGATCCTATTATAAGATTATAGTTCCCCTTATCTGCTCTATAGATAATATATTGAACATTATAAAACATTACCTTTTCCATATGAGGCATTCTTTCAGGTCCTGCATACCAATGAAACTACTGATGTCAGCTGGTCTGAAGGACCCCACAAGAGGTGACTCACAAAATAATGCAGTTTCCACATTCAGAGTATTTCATCTCCCTTACGCCAATCAATCAATGATCCAAATTTTCTGGTCCCTTGCCCTCCATGATCCTTTTAAAAACTCCAGCCCAGAAATCCTCAGGAATCTGATTTGAGGGTTTTTTCCCATGTCCTCACTCATTGCCCTGTGATCATTAGACTTTTTCTTTGCTGTAAACCCTCAGTGTAATTGGTCTGTTACTGTGTGATAAGTATATGAACCTGTTGATCCTATAACAAATTCTCTCCCAAATTAGTGTATAGATTCAATACAATCCAAATCAAAATGTACAGCAGGCTTTTTTCCCTTAAAAATTAAAAAAAAAAAAAAAGATTCTGTAAGTTATATGAAAATGTAGTGGGACTACATTAGCAAATCAACTTTCCAAAATAACTAAAACAGCTTTAAAAATAACAAGGAAAACCCAATTTAAAATTATAATACTCATTATAAAGCTAGAATAATTGATTCTGCATGGTTTGGATAAACAAGATATATTCAGCAATGAAACAGGATAGAAAATCAAGTAATAGACACGCATATATGTGATCAATTGATGTTCAACAAAGCTGCCAAGGCAATTCAGTAGAGTAAAGGCAATCTCTTCAAGATACATTGCTGGAACCATTGGAGAGCCATCTACAAAAGAATTTCAATCTTTATCTACCTCAACAAGAAACACAGAATAGATGAGAAAACAAATGTGGGAGCTAAAAATGTAAATATTCTAGAAGAATCAGGATGAAGTCTTAATGATCTTATGTTTAGAAAACATTTAATAATCAAAAAGCATGAAAAGAAAATTTCAATAAATTGGAATTCATAAAAATGTTAAACATTGCTTTTGAAGGCACTGTTAGTAGCCACAGTCTGGGAGAAAATAGTTGCAAAATATGCATCTCAGAAAAAGCTTATATCAATAACGAATTAAGAACTGTTACAACTCAAAAATTAGAAGACAAAAAAATTTTAAATTTTAAAAATGGGGACAGATTTGAATAGACACTTTTCAAAAAAGGTATTCAAATGGCAAATGAGGTAAAAATGGCATGAAAATATTCAACATCATTAATCATTAGGGAGCATGAAACTGAAAATGACTTTTAAAGAACGGACATGGTAACTTAATTGAGAAATAAGAACTTTTTCTGCAAATAATTCTGGAACAACTGGTCCTTCCTAAGAAAACACAAGAATTTCAACCTTAGCCTCTCCTTGTAACCAAAAACTAATTCAAAATAAAGGATACACCTAGAAGTAAAAGTAAAATTTTAGAAATTCTAGAAAAAAACTAATTAGAGAAAAAGTTTTGTGACATGTTACCCAAAAAGTATAAAACATAAAAGTTGGATAAATTGTACTTCATTAAAATCATTAACTGCTCTTCCAAAGACACCATTAAGAAATGATCAACAAACAAATGAAAATATGCTCAGCATCATTCATCACCTGAAAAATATAAGTTAAAACCACAATCGTGGGCTGGGTGCAGTGGCTGACACCTATAATCCCACCACTTTGGGAGGCCCAAGTGGGCAGATCACTTGAGATCAGGAGTTTGAGACCATCCTGCCAATGGGGGAAACTCCATCTCTACTAAAACTACAAAAGTTAGCCAGGTGTGGTGGTGCATATGTGTGGTCTCTGCTACTCCGGAGGCTGAGGCACAAGAATTGCTTGAACCTGACTGAGGTGGAGGTTGCAGTGAGCCAAGATCATGCCACTGCACTCCAGCCTGGGTGATGGAGTGAGACGCCGTCACACACACACACACACACACACCATAAAATTCCCTCACAATGGTATACTATTGCATGCACGTTAGAGTGGCTACGATTTTAAAAGACTGGCAAATCTAATTGTTGATGAGGTTGTGGAGCAACAAGAATTCACATGCATTATTGGTGGGATTGTAAAGTGGTAAAACCACTTAAAAAATAAATTGTGAGTTTCTAAAATGATCACACATATAAATACCACACAACTCAGCAATCTTATTCTTAGATATACACTCAAGAAAAATATAAACACGTATCTACACAAAAATTTCTACTCAAATATTCACAGTGGCTATATTCATAATAGCCCAAAACTAGAAACAACCCAAATATCCTCCAACTCTAGTATATCCATACAATGGAATACTACTAAGCAATAAAAAGAAACCAACAATGAATACGAGCGACAATGTGGATGCATCTCATAATAATTATATTCTATCTTATCATTATATTAATTGCACTCTGTCTTATTAAGATACAGACAAGAATACATATAATATGATTCCCTTTATGTGAAACTCTATAAAAGTCAAATAGAGAAAAATCAAAATATTCAAAAGTTTATCCTTTTGAAAAATTAAAAAATTGGTAACCCCTTTGCAAAAATCAGCAATATAAAACAAAACAGGCTGGGCGTGGTGGCTCATGCCTGTAATCCCAACATTTCAGGAGGCCGAGGCAGCCAGATCACTTGAAGTCAAGAGTTCGAGACCAGCCTGGCCAACATGGCGAAACCCCATCTGTACTAAAAATACAAAAATTAACCCGGCGTGGTGGTGCATGCCTGTAATCTCAGCTACTCGGGAGGCTGAGGCATGAGAATCACTTGAACCTGGAGGCAGAGGTTACAGTGAGCCAAGATCATGCCACTGCACTCTAACCTGGGCAACAGAGTGAGACTCCATCTCAAAAAAAGACAAAAAAAAAAAAAAATTATCACTTCATATCTGACTCCAGTGACTAATACTAATTTTAAGATGGATTATAAATTCCAACATTAGCTAGAACTCCAAACTTGTAAAAGAAAACAAAAGAGGTATCTTTGTAATGTAGGGATAGGTAAATAATTTTGTTTTTTAACCACTAACCAGAAAAAAAAAAGGCAAGGCACAGACTGGAAAAAATATTGATAGGTAGGTAGGTAGATGATAGATAGATAGATAGATAGATAGATAGATAGATAGATAGATAGATAGATACATACATACATACATACATACATACATACATACATAGACAGCTAGGACAAAGGACTTGCATAAAGAACATATGGATATTCTCAATCTGTTATGAATGAATAACAAGAAAACAAACAACCCAAGAGAAAGGTAGACAAAGTATTTTTAAAAAACCTTTACCAGTGTTGATCACAAGATTGATTACCTGGAAAGAGGCTCAGCATCATTAGTTATCAGGAACACACAAATTAAAACCAAAATGAAACACCATTATGTGCCCACAATGTGTCAAAATAAAATTTTTAAAATGTCAGTAATACTAAATCTTGGCAAACATGTGGAACAAAGAAAACTTTCATACATTGTTTATGGCAGAGTAAAATGGTAAAAGCACTTTGGTTAACGGTTTCTCTTTTTCTGATAAGGTTAAGCATAGATCTATTCTATGACCCAGCAACCCACTCCCATATTACTCAAGAGAATTGAAAACGTATGTCTACTGAAAGACAAGCACTACTATCATAAAGGCATTGTTCATAATAATTCAATATTGGAAGCAGCTCAAATGTCCATCAACAAGAAAAAAGACAATGGCATTGTTGTATGTTTAGACAATGAGTGCTATTCATCAATTAAAAAGGAGTGAATACTGACATATGCATCAGTATGGATCAATTTCCAAATATTATTTTAAGTGAAAGAAAGCAGATCCAGAAGGATACACACTGGATAATCCCATTATAAGAAATCCAAGAATAGGCAAAACTCACTACAATGAGAGCAATGAAAAGGATTTGCCTCTGGAGGGTGGAGGAATTGATAGAAAAGGGGAAGGATCAGCAGTATCTGTTAAATGTTTAGAACTAGCTGGGGTGGTGGGTGGGTGAAAGTTTTGATTTGTAGCATTTGTTGATTTTTATGCTGTGAATACTTCCAATTTCAAGATTTCTGGCTGCCAATGTGATGTGACTGAACTAGGAGTTAGGAATGCATGCGAACAGTTGACTCCCACAGTCACAGAGAGCTGGCTCCAGTATGCCACTGAGAGGAGATGAGGAAATATTCGTTGGCGATAGAAACATTCTAATTCTTCTTCTGGGATGTGGTTATACGGGTATATAAAATTGTCAAAAGTCATCATATTTATTAGAAATTTGAAATCTGTGCATTTTTGTATGTCTGTTGCATTTCAGTTTTTTTAAAAAGTGGTAAGTGCCATATGCTAGGTAAAAAGAAAGACTTGCCACTGGAATTGTCTTCAGGTCAACACTGTAACATGCCAGGATATCTCAGTATAACAAACAACCCCCAAATTTAATGGCTTAAAGCAATGACATCATTTATTTTGCTCAAGGGCTAAATATTTATTGTTATTATCAAATGAAATATCATTTATTTTGTGCAGGGTTTGGCAAGGATAGCTCATCTCTCCTTAATGTAAGTAAGCTCCACTTAGATTAGCAACATCAGTTCCGAGGCTGGACATTAGAATCATCTCTCACTGACTCAAATATCTGATGGTGGATACTGGGGCTTACATGTGACCTCTTAATGTGGCCTGGGCTTTCTTACAAACCTGAGCCCAGGTTCTAAGAGTGAATATCCAAGAGAAGGAAAGCCAGACAGAAGCTATATCATCTTTTCTAACCTAGCCAGGGAAGTCACACTGCTTCCCTCCTAGTTCATTCTACTGGTCAGAGCAGTCACAAGCCTGCCCAGGTTTAAGAGATGGGGAAATAGACTTCAACTCCTCATGGGGAATGCCAAAGTGCTAGAAGAATATATGAGACCAGAAATATTGTTGCAACTATTCTGAAAAATACATTCTGCCACAGACTGTCATCTGGCATCATACCCCTCCCTCTCACATACTAAATACTCAGTGCTCTTCTTAGAATCTTCCAAAACTCATCCTACCCCCAAAAGATGTATAGATATAATTTTTTAAAAAGACATCCCATTTCAGCATTATATTTTAAATGTAGAGAAGATTCAGAATCCTATCATCTAAGTCAGATACAGGAATAGGGAAGGCTCCTTGAGTCTGATCTTCAAGAATTCCAAGTACGCAGAACTGGGAACTAAAAAGATGAGTTATCTGTGCCCTACACACCTAATAATCCAAATTGTGTGACAAGCATGAGATAATCATAACGGATGTCTCATTAGTGAAGTGGGAAAACTGGAAGCACCCAGTAACTACTGGTTGATAGCAAATATGAAATACTTGCCAATCCTTGATTAGGACTCTGTTCTACTTCCTGGGCGTGATTCACTCTTCCCCTTGGCTCCGTTCTCTGGGCTCTGTTCTCTGGGTTCCTCCTTGTGCCCTCTGTTTGGCTGGTTCTTGCCTGTAGTCATTCTAGAGTCCAAAGGCCTCTTTCTTTTTCTTTTTCTTTCTTTCTTTTTTTTTTTTTTTAACACAAAACTACAAACTTTGTTCATATTTTCCAAGTTTTTCCCTAAATTTTCCATGAATGCCCTAAAATTTCTGGATCCAATTAAGGATACCTCATTGCATTTAGACATCTCTTTAGTCTCCTTCAATCTGTGACAGTTTTTCAGCCTTTCACAATCTTGACACTTTTTAAAATTTAAAATAAAGTTTTATTGAGATATAATTTGCATACCATACAATTTACTCACTAAATTGTACAATGAAATTATTTTTAAATAATTTCAAAGAACTTTGCAATCTTTGCACAATCTGATCTTAAGACATTTTCGTCACCCCAGAAAGAAACCTTACACCCAATTGCATTCACTGCTCATTTCTCTGCCTCAAAAACCTCCCAGCTCTAGGCAACTACTAATCTACTTTCTAACTCTTGGGACTTGGTTTTTCTGGACATTTAGTATACATAAAATTATAAAATATGTGATCTTTTGTGTCCGGTTTCTTTCACTCAATGTATTGTTTTCATCGTTTATACATGTTGTAGCAGATATCTACTGAATGAACTACTGTTCCTTCTTTTCTATTACTAAATGAAATTCTGTTGGACCAGGATGTCACATTTCACTTATCGGTTTGTCAGTTGATGGACTTTTGGGCTGTTTCCACCCCTTGGCTATTATGAATAATGCTGCTATGAACATTTTTGTAGACATTTTTTCTGGCAGAAGTATGTTTCTGTTTTGGAGGAGTATATGCCAAGGAGTAGAATTGCTGGGCTGTATGGTAACTTTATGTTTAACATTTTGAGGGGCTGCCAAACTGTTCTTCAAAGCAGCTGCACCATTTTACATGCCATCAGCAATGTATGAAGGTTGCAATTTCTGCACATTCTTTCCTACACTTATTATCTGTCTTTTTGATTGCAGCTATCCTGATGGATGTGATATGGCATCTCATTGTGGTTTGGATTTGCATTTTCTAATGGCAAATGATGTTGAGCATATTTTTATGTCCTTATTGGGCATTTGTGAATCTTTTTTGGAGAGATGTCTATTCAAATCCTTTGCCCATTTTTAAATTGGGTTATCTTTTTATTGTTGAGTACTAAAAGTTATTTATATAGTCTGGATACAATTCCCTTAACAGATATATGACTTGCAAATACTTTCTCTAATTCTTTGGGGTTTCTTTCCCCTTTGTTGATGACATGGTTTATAGTATAAAAGCATTCAATTTTGATAAAATCCAATTTATCAATTTTTTAGTTTGTTACTTTTGTTTTTGGTGTCATATCTAAGAAACCATCACCTAAACCAAGATCACAAAGATTTACTTCTATGTTTTCTTCCAAGAGTTTTCTACTTTCAATCCTTAAATTTAAGTCAACAATCCATTATGTGATAATTTTGTGTATGGTGTATTTCTGCATATGCATATCCAGTTGTTCCAATACCATTTCTCAAAAAGACTATTATTTCCCCATTGAATTGTCCTGATACCATTGTCACAAATCAATTGATCATAGATGTAAAGGCCTTGCTTCTGGGTTATCACTGCTATTCCATTGATCTATATGTCTATCCTTATGCCAGTACAACATTGTCTTGATTACTGTATCTTTGTGGTAAGTATAAAATTGGGAAGTGTTACCCTTCCAAATTTATTCTTCTTTTTCAGGATTATTTTGACTATTCTTGGTCCATTGATTTCCATATACATTTCAGAAATATATTGTCAAATACTATAAGACAGCTATGATTTTGATAGGAATTGTATTGAATCTATAGATTAGAGCATATCACCATCTTTATAATATTAAGACTTCAAATCCATGAACATATGATGTATTCCTATTTATTTAGATCTTCTTTAATTAATCAATGTTGCTTTGCAGTTTTAAGAGTATAACTTTTGAACTTTTTCTGTTACATTTATTCCTAAGTATGTTAATCCCCTAGATGCAATTTTAATGGAATTTTATACTTAATTTCATTTTCAGATTATTTGTTGCTAGTGTATAGAAATACAATGAATTTTTATACATTGATCCTGTATTTTAAATTTATTTATTAGTTCTAAGAGGGTGAGTATGTGTGTGTATTCATTAGTATTTTCTATGTATGGTACATGTGAAAATAGAGATAGCTTTATTTATTCATTTTCAATATCAATGTCTTTACTTTCTTTTTCTTTCCTACTTTCCTTGGCTAGAGATATCAGTATACTGTTGAGTAGAAGTGTTGAGAATGGACTACTTGACAGATTCCTGATTTTAGGGAGGAAAGCCTTTCCTTAAGAATGACAAAGCTGTGAAATTTTGTAGATGCCCTTTGCAAGTTGGAGCTTCCCTTCTATTCCTACTTTGTGGAGCTCTTTCCATTTTATATCATCCTTTTTCTTCTAGTTAAATTTTATTAAAGTTTACTTCATCAGACAAAAGCCATAACCATTGAAATTCCTTTGAGGTAAGGCCTCCTCCGTCTTGGGCTTCCCGCAGGGCTATTGTGAGACAACACCCTTATGATTCTTAGAAGCTCTTTTTTTAATAAAATAGAATTTATCCATGAGAAATAACCTTAAGATAATTGGAGCAAGATTTTTTTTTTTTTTTTTTTTTTTTCACTTTGAGATACCGTCTTAAATGTTTCTGATGTCTCACCATAGGGTTTTCTGGTCACAATCTTGTCTTCCTCTGTAGATAAAGCTCTATATTTGACCTTCCTGATAACAGTTCTCAATTTGACTTTTGCCGAGAAGCCATTTCCTTTTTTTTTTTTTTTTTTTTTTTTTTTTTTTGTGAGACAGAGTCTCGCTCTGTCACCCAGGCTGGAGTGCAGTGGTGTGATCTCGGCTCACTGCAACCTCTGCCTCCTGGATTCAAGTGATTCTCCTGCCTCAGCCTCCTGAATATCTGGGATTATAGGTGCACACCACCACACCTGGCTAATTTGTTTTTGTATTTTTAGTGGAGATGGGTTTCGTCATGTTGTCCAGGCTGGTCTCGAACTCCTGACCTCAGGTGATCCACCCACCTCGGCCTTCCAAAGTGCTGGGATTACAGGTGTGAGCCACCACACCCGGCTGCCATTTCTTAATTTTAGCATTATTTGCTATATGGAGAGGCTGGTAATAAAAGGGAGTTGTAATTTTTGAACCCAGTACATCCTGGTTCCTTTCTATTTAACCATCCCTTCTTCAGTTATAGCTTTCCTCTTGTATTTTACTATGAACAACTAGAAGCTAGAAGACATCTTGAACACACTGCCTGGAAATCTCCTCAGCTAGATCATCCAGTTCATTAGGTAAACTTTCTATCTGCTATGTCATTACAGGTGACAGTGTTGCTAAATTTTCTGTCACTTTATGTCAAAGGTACCCTTTCCTCAAGCTCCCAATAACATTTTCCTCACTTTTTTAAGCCCTCACAGACAACTTCCTCAGGGCAATCAGGCCTCAGCTAACAACTTCTTCAGGGTTCATCCACTTCTGCCTTCTCCTTACTCCCAAAGCCACTTCCACATATTTTGGTTTTTGTTATGATAGTTTTCTACTTCACACAATAAAGCCTGTTCTACTTATCATGGCTGTACAACAAGCCACTCTAAATTTCAGTAGCGTAAAACAATGACAGCATTTATTTTACTCAGGAATCTGATGAGTGAGGCTCAGCAGGAATAGTTCACCTGCACCCCATAGCGTCTGTTAACAGCTTGCAGAGTGAGCATCAAAGTTACCCGAAGGCTTGTTCACTCACATAATTGGGAGTCGATGTTGATTCTCAGCTGAAACCTTAAATAAGACTTTCAACCAGAGCAGATACAGGAACCTCTCCACGTGGCTTGGGCTTTCTTGCAACTTGATAACTTGGTTCCAAGGGCAAGCACATGAGGAAGAGAGATAGAGAGTGCACTAGGAAGAAGTTCTCTCATCTGTTCTACGATAGCTTCAGAAGTCACGTGACATCACATCCACCACATTCTCTATGTAACACAGTTACAAGCCTGCTAAGTGTAAAAGGAAGGGAAATAACCTTTATCTCTTGATGGAGAGTGGCGAGGTTTGGGGAGATTATGTTGTATGGAAATATTGCTATGCCTTTATTTTTTATTTTGTTTTAAGGGACATGGTCTTGCTCTGTTACTCAGGCTGGTGTGCGGTAGCATGATATAGCTCACTACAGCCTTGAACTCCTGAGTTGAAGCAATCTTTCAGCCTCAGCCTCTTGAGTAGCTGGGACTAAAGGTGTGTGCCACCACTCCCAGCTATGTGCCATTTTTTATAATTAAAATCTGCCACAAAAGTCAACTCATTTTCCTTACAGAAATGATGTATTAAGATTATCCTTGAAAAATAAAGTTGCATATGAATTGATGAGCTAAGTGAAAGATATATTTATCATATATATTTAACATATATATGTATATATTTGATAAAATTGTTCCCCTTTCCATACTCAGGTCGCCTGGGCTGAACGGAGCTTCCTTACTTTGAATTTCTTTTTATTTGTACATATTATACCTCTGATTTTTGTCTTTATATCATTTCCCTGGATCTCCCTTACAGAAGACAGAAGCTGGGCCCAGGCAAATCTCTGAACCAATCAAAGATAGTTCAGGCTTGGGATGTTAAATGAGATGGTTCAATGAATCACAACTCTTTTACCACAAATATGGGCATTTGAACACCTGCCCTTGCTAGTGTAGGAGGGAAAAATAAGCTGTGTCTGTATGGATGAAGACCAGATGGGGATGTGACTCCATGCCTTCAGCGTGACTTGCTCCACACCATCCAGACTCATTGGCATGCATCTGCGTTCTGCTCCCTGCCCATGGTCAGTTTTTCAAGAACTAAGTATCAGTAAGAAGGTAAGGGGCTCCACGGAGCAAGATGGCCGAATAGGAACAGCTCCAGTCTCCAACTCCCAGCGCGAGCGACACAGAAGACCGGTGATTTCTGCATTTTCAACTGAGGTACTGGGGTCATCTCACTAGGGAGTTCCAGACAATTGGTGCTGGTCAGCTGCTGCAGCCTGACCAGCGAGAGCTGAAGCAGGGCGAGGCATCACCTCACCTGGAAGTGCAAGGGGGAAGGGAATCCGTTTTCCTAGCCAGGGGAACTGAGACACACAACACCTGGAAAATCGGGTAACTCCCACCCCAATACGGCGCTTTAAGCAGAGGCACACCAGGAGAATATATCCCACGCCTGGCCGGGAGGGTCCCACGCCCACAGAGCCTCCCTCACTGCTAACACAGCAGTCTGCGGCGATCTATCCACAAGGCAGCAGCGAGGCTGGGGGAGGGGCGCCCGCCATTGCTGAGGCTTAAGTAGGTAAACAAAGCCACTGGGAAGCTCGAATTGGGTGGAGCTCACAGCAGCTCAAGGAAGCCTGCCTGTCTCTGTAGACTCCACCTCTGGGGACAGCGCACAGCTGAAGACCAACAGGGGAAACAGCGGGGGCCAGTGCAGACGCAAACGACTCTGTCTGACAGCTTTGGGGAGAGCTGTGGATCTCCCAACTCGGAGGTTGAGATCTGAGAACGGACAGACTGCCTGCTCAGGTGTGTCCCTGACCCCTGAGTAGCCTAGCTGGGAGAAATCCCCCACTAGGGGCAGTCTGACACCCCACACCTCACAGGGTGGAGTACACCCCTGAGAGGAAACTTCCAAAGGAAGAATCAGACAGGTACACTCGCTGTTCAGCAATATTCTATCTTCGGCAACCTCTGCTGCTGATACCCAGGCAAACAGGGTCTGGAGTGGACCTCAAGCAATCTCCAACAGACCAACAGACAGTCCTTCTGACTATCAGAAGGAAAACTATCAAACAGGAAGGACACCTATACCAAAACCCCATCAGTACGTCACCACCATCAAAGACCAGAGACAGATAAAACCACAAAGATGGGGAAGAAGCAGGGCAGAAAAGCTGGAAATTCAAAAAATAAGAGCGCATCTCCCCCTGCAAAGGAGCGCAGCCCATCGCCAGCAACGGATCAAAGCTGGTCAGAGAATGACTTGGACGAGAGGAGAGAAGAAGGCTTCAGTCCATCAAACCTCTCAGAGCTAAAGGAGGAATTACATACCCAGCGCAAAGAAACTAAAAATCTTGAAAAAAGAGTGGAAGAATTGACAGCTAGACTAATTAATGCAGAGAAGATCATAAACGAAATGACAGAGATGAACACCATGACACGAGAAATACGTGACAAATGCACAAGCTTCGGTAACCGACTCGATCAACTGGAAGAAAGAGTATCAGCGATTGAAGATCAAATGAATGAAATGAAGCGAGAAGAGAAACCAAAAGAAAAAAGAAGAAAAAGAAATGAGCAAAGCCTGCAAGAAGTATGGGATTACGTAAAAAGACCAAATCTACGTCTGATTGGGGTGCCTGAAAGTGAGGGGGAAAATGGAACCAAGTTGGAAAACACTCTTCAGGATATCATCCAGGAGAACTTCCCCAACCTAGTAGGGCAGGCCAACATTCAAATTCAGGAAATACAGAGAACGCCACAAAGATACTCCTCCAGAAGAGCAACTCCAAGACACATAATTGCCAGATTCACCAAAGTTGAAATGAAGGAAAAAATCTTAAGGGCAGCCAGAGAGAAAGGTCGGGTTACCCACAAAGGGAAGCCCATCAGACTAACAGCAGATCTCTCGGCAGAAACTCTACAAGCCAGAAGAGAGTGGGGGCCAATATTCAACGTTCTTAAAGAAAAGAATTTTCAACCCAGAATTTCATATCCAGCCAAACTAAGTTTCATCAGTGAAGGAGAAATAAAATCCTTTACAGATAAGCAAATGCTTAGAGATTTTGTCACCACCAGGCCTGCCTTACAAGAGACCCTGAAGGAAGCCCTAAACATGGAAAGGAACAACCGGTACCAGCCATTGCAAAAACATGCCAAAATGTAAAGACCATCGAGGCTAGGAAGAAACTGCATCAACTAACGAGCAAAATAACCAGTTAATATCATAATGGCAGGATCAAGTTCACACATAACAATATTAACCTTAAATGTTAATGGACTAAATGCTCCAATTAAAAGACACAGACTGGCAAACTGGATAAAGAGTCAAGACCCATCAGTCTGCTGTATTCAGGAGACCCATCTCACATGCAGAGACATACATAGGCTCAAAATAAAGGGATGGAGGAAGATCTACCAAGCAAATGGAGAACAAAAAAAGCAGGGGTTGCAATCCTTGTCTCTGATAAAACAGACTTTAAACCATCAAAGATCAAAAGAGACAAAGAAGGCCATTACATAATGGTAAAGGGATCAATTCAACAGGAAGAGCTAACTCTCCTAAATATATATGCACCCAATACAGGAGCACCCAGATTCATAAAGCAAGTCCTTAGAGACTTACAAAGAGACTTAGACTCCCATACAATAATAATGGGAGACTTCAACACTCCGCTGTCAACATTAGACAGATCAATGAGACAGAAAGTTAACAAGGATATCCAGGAATTGAACTCATCTCTGCACCAAGCGGACCTAATAGACATCTATAGAACTCTCCACCCCAAATCAACAGAATATACATTCTTCTCAGCACCACATCGCACTTATTCCAAAATTGACCACATAATTGGAAGTAAAGCACTCCTCAGCAAATGTACAAGAACAGAAATTATAACAAACTGTCTCTCAGACCACAGTGCAATCAAACTAGAACTCAGGACTAAGAAACTCAATCAAAACCGCTCAACTACATGGAAACTGAACAACCTGCTCCTGAATGACTACTGGGTACATAACGAAATGAAAGCGGAAATAAAGATGTTCTTTGAAACCAATGAGAACAAAGATACAACATACCAGAATCTCTGGTACACATTTAAAGCAGTGTGTAGAGGGAAATTTATAGCACTAAATGCCCACAAGAGAAAGCAGGAAAGATCTAAAATTGACACTCTAACATCACAATTAAAAGAACTAGAGAGGCAAGAGCAAACACATTCAAAAGCTAGCAGAAGGCAAGAAATAACTAAGATCAGAGCCGAACTGAAGGAGATAGAGACACAAAAAACCCTCCAAAAAATCAATGAATCCAGGAGTTGGTTTTTTGAAAAGATCAACAAAATTGACAGACCGCTAGCAAGGCTAATAAAGAAGAAAAGAGAGAGGAATCAAATAGATGCAATCAAAAATGATAAAGGGGATATCACCACTGACCCCACAGAAATACAAACTACCATCAGAGAATACTATAAATGCCTCTACACAAATCAACTAGAAAATCTAGAAGAAATGGATAATTTCCTGGACACTTACACTCTCCCAAGGCTAAACCAGGAAGAAGTTGAATCCCTGAATAGACCAATAGCAGGCTATGAAATTGAGGCAACAATTAATAGCCTACCCACCAAAAAAAGTCCAGGACCAGATGGATTCACAGCTGAATTCTACCAGAGGTACAAGGAGGAGCTGGTACCATTCCTTCTGAAACTATTCCAATCAATAGAAAAAGAGGGAATCCTCCCTAACTCATTTTATGAGGCCAACATCATCCTGATACCAAAGCCTGGCAGAGACACAACAAAAAAAGAGAATTTTAGACCAATACCCTGATGAACATTGATGCAAAAATTCTCAATAAAATACTGGCAAACCGGATTCAGCAGCACATCAAAAAGCTTATCCACCATGATCAAGTGGGCTTCATCCCTGGGATGCAAGGCTGGTTCAACATTCGCAAATCAATAAACGTAATCCAGCATATAAACAGAACCAAAGACAAGAACCACATGATTGTCTCAATAGATGCAGAAAAGGCTTTTGACAAAATTCAACAGCCCTTCATGCTAAAAACGCTCAATAAATTCGGTATTGATGGAACGTACCTCAAAATAATAAGAGCTATTTATGACAAACCCACAGCTAATATCATACTGAATGGGCAAAAACTGGAAAAATTCCCTTTGAAAACTGGCACAAGACAGGGATGCCCTCTCTCACCACTCCTATTCAACATAGTGTTGGAAGTTCTGGCTAGGGCAATCAGGCAAGAGAAAGAAATCAAGGGTATCCAGTTAGGAAAAGAAGAAGTCAAATTGTCCCTGTTTGCAGATGACATGATTGTATATTTAGAAAACCCCATCGTCTCAGCCCAAAATCTCCTTAAGCTGATAAGCAACTTCAGCAAAGTCTCAGGATACAAAATTAATGTGCAAAAATCACAAGCATTCTTATACACCAGTAACAGACAAGCAGAGAGCCAAATCAGGAATGAACTTCCATTCACAATTGCTTCAAAGAGAATAAAATACCTAGGAATCCAGCTTACAAGGGATGTAAAGGACCTCTTCAAGGAGAACTACAAACCACTGCTCAGTGAAATCAAAGAGGACACAAACAAATGGAAGAACATACCATGCTCATGGATAGGAAGAATCAATATCGTGAAAATGGCCATACTGCCCAAGGTTATTTATAGATTCAATGCCATCCCCATCAAGCTACCAATGAGTTTCTTCACAGAATTGGAAAAAACTGCTTTAAAGTTCATATGGAACCAAAAAAGAGCCCGCATTGCCAAGACAATCCTAAGTCAAAAGGACAAAGCTGGAGGCGTCACGCTACCTGACTTCAAACTATACTACAGGGCTACAGTAACCAAAACAGCATGGTACTGGTACCAAAACAGAGATATAGACCAATGGAACAGAACAGAGTCCTCAGAAATAATACCGCACATCTACAGCCATCTGATCTTTGACAAACCTGAGAGAAACAAGAAATGGGGAAAGGATTCCCTATTTAATAAATGGTGCTGGGAAAATTGGCTAGCCATAAGTAAAAAGCTGAAACTGGATCCTTTCCTTACCCCTTATACGAAGATTAATTCAAGATGGATTAGAGACTTAAATGTTAGACCTAATACCATAAAAACCCTAGAAGAAAATCTAGGTAGTACCATTCAGGACATAGGCATGGGCAAGGACTTCATGTCTAAAACACCAAAAGCAACGGCAGCAAAAGCAAAAATTGACAAATGGGATCTAATTAAACTAAAGAGCTTTTGCACAGCAAAAGAAACTACCATCAGAGTGAACAGGCAACCTACAGAATGGGAGAAAATTTTTGCAACCTACTCATCTGACAAAGGGCTAATATCCAGAATCTACAAAGAACTCAAACAAATATACGAGAAAAAAACAAACAACCCCATCAAAAAGTGGGGAAAGGATATGAACAGACATTTCTCAAAAGAAGATATTCATACAGCCAACAGACACATGAAAAAATGCTCATCATCACTCGCCATCAGAGAAATGCAAATCAAAACCACAATGAGATACCATCTCACACCAGTTAGAATGGCAATCATTAAGAAGTCAGGAAACAACAGGTGTTGGAGAGGATGTGGAGAAATAGGAACACTTTCACACTGTTGGTGGGATTGTAAACTAGTTCAACCATTATGGAAAACAGTATGGCAATTCCTCAAGGATCTAGAACTAGATGTACCATATGACCCAGCCATCCCACTACTGGGTATATACCCAAAGGATTATAAATTATTCTACTACAAAGACACATGTACACGTATGTTTATTGCGGCACTATTCACAATAGCAGAGACTTGGAATCAACCCAAATGTCCATCTGTGACAGACTGGATTAAGAAAATGTGGCACATATACACCATGGAATACTATGCAGCCATAAAAAAGGATGAGTTTGCGTCCTTTGTAGGGACATGGATGCAGCTGGAAACCATCATTCTTAGCAAACTATCACAAGAACAGAAAACCAAACACCGCATGTTCTCACTCATAGGTGGGAACTGAACAATGAGATCACTTGGACTCGGGAAGGGGAACATCACACACTGGGGCCTATCATGGGGAGGGGGGAGGGGGGAGGAGGGAGGGATTGCATTGGGGAGTTATACATGATATAAATGATGAATTGATGGGTGCTGACGAGTTGATGGGTGCAGCACACCAACATGTCAGAAGTATACATATGTAACAAACCTGCACGTTATGCACATGTACCCTAGAACTTAAAGTATAATAAAAAAAAAAAAAAAAGAACACTCTGAGAACTCAAAAAAAAAAAAAAAAAAAAAGAAGGTAAGCAATATACAATAACTGGTGGGGATTAATTAAGTCCACACTGGGCTGACTCCAGCAGAACACATGTCTAATGGCTACACAGAAAGGAGAGAATAACAATCAATCTGATTAATGTTATTCTGGCCTCTGTCAAGGGATGAGGAAATGGACTTATCGTGCTCTGAAATGTAATGCAAGCTTGGATATCAGGATGATAGACAGGATAAAATACAGAGAGAACTGGTTTTCTCCCTCCTACAAAGCTCCCTAAAAGAGCCAACTTCCCATTTGACAGACCAGGTCAATAAGGCTGTCTTTTTTACATTTTCATAGTGATAACTACAGTGTTAGTACTCCCATCACCATTGGACAGGAATAGGCATCTCTCGGCACTAGTACTGTGGCATGATTCTTGAGCACAAAAATTGGTCCCAGTCAGAATAGAGGCAGTAGGCATGAAAACGATCATTCCAAGAAAGGCTAAGCAAACTTCCAGATGCCAATTATGTAGACAGCATCCAAGAGATCAGATCTCATAACTATCTCTTCCTACCTGGATCAGCAGAATGATTTTGGTAGTTGTGTGGGTTAAGGGAAACATTAAATTAGCCATCAGGAGGTTTCATTTCTACTCTTGAACCTACCACTAATTCAAGGCCTCAGTTTATGCATCTGTCACATGAGGAGGTTGGTTTTCATGCTCTCCAAATAATTCCCATCTCTGTCGTTCCCCTGTGACTTCTCCCATTTAGTCCCAACCCTGCTTATGTGAAGTGGGTGACAGTTTTTACCCAGGCTCCCAAGCTAAAGTGAGACTGTGCAAGGTCCTGAATGTGGAGGTTTATTTTGCACCACGTGCTCTATCTAATTTCTAGCTTTAGGAACTCTAATCTTGCCACTAGAAATAGACTCTCACAAAACATTTCTGCCAGCAGGCCAATGTCCAAATCATCTGAGGATAATTCACAGGCACACCTGAACAGACTGAGGAGGGGTTGGCTTTCCACAACAGAATCCTTCTTGGAGAGAATGCTTGGTGAAGAAGCTGCCTACAGGAAGGTTTTTGGGACGTGGGACATGCCTGCCCTGAAAGAGATGGGAAGGTTTTAGAAATGCAGCCCTGTTGCACAAGTCTCCCCTCCAGTGCCTGCATATTTTTATCAAATTTATTCCCATCCTCAGTGACTAAAATGTGTGAGATTATAGAGGAAACACTTGGTCAGTGATGCTTTCCTAGGACCCATTTCATTTTGTTTTTGGTTTTTTTCCCTAGCTAGCTTATTGTCTTAAAGAGGTGTCACCTACTTCTCTATGTCTAGCGGCTTCCTCTGTTAAATGAGACTGTCTTTCTCAAAGAGTATATCAGTCAGAGTTCTCCAGAGAAGTAGAACCAACAGAGATTATACACCTATTGAACATATATACAATCTCTTATTGGTATTTATAATATGTTATAAATAAATATATATGTATATAAAGAGGTATATTTGTATTGGCTCACAAGATGATGAAGACTGTAAAGTCCCACAGTCTGTCATCTGCAAGCTGGAGATGCAGGAAAGCCAGTGGTGTGGGCTGAAGGCCTGAGAGCTAGAGGCTGGAGGGACAGACTCAAGGCCAAGTCTGAGGACTTGAGACCAAGAATACTGGGGGCAGGAGATGAAAGTCCCAGCTCAAGTAGTCAAGCAGAGTCCAAGTTCAACCTTCCCTCTGCCTCCCTTTTGTTCTATTCTGGCCGTAAATAAATTGGATGATGCCCACCAACATAGAAGAGGGGAGGTGAGCATCTGCTTAACTCAGTTCGCCAATTCAAATGTCAAGTGCCAGTTTTTTTCCAGAGACCCTCACAGACACACCCAGAAATAATGTTCAACCAACTATCAGGGGATCCTATGTCCCCATTAAGTTGACACATAAAATTAACCATCATACAGAGTGAGATATTAATTTTACATTTTAAAATAAGATTTTGTATGCAAAATTCTTTGAAAATGGGATAGTAGAATACGATTTTAAGGTACTTTATTACTGAGATATTAGCTTGCTCTAGAAACCCCTGGAGTAGTTTGGATCAGCGTTTGGTGCTTTTCAGATACGAATGGAGAGATCAAAGTCAGAGATTTTTGACTTCCAAAGCAACCTGAGCACTTAGGGCTGAACTATTTAAAGCCAGCACCACCAAGGGAACAGCAAAGGTGGAGACAACCTGCAGAGTCCAGCCTTTTCAAAGGAAATAATGAGCTATTCAGCTCCCATTCTGTGGGCTTTAAAAAATGTGGGGGGGAAATGTTAGTTCAGCCACTGCTACTGAAAAATGCTCACTGTTCAACTTGCCTGCTGCAAATTAAGCCGCCAAATAATTCAGAGCTGCTACAGATGCTGGAGTCAAGAGTGTTTCAAAAAGCATCAGCTTCCCCAGCTCCTAATCACATTTTAAAATAAAATTGGAGCTTTCAACCCAGCCTGGGAGCTGTTCTTTATATTCTTCAAGGACTTAGACATCCACCCTGGAGCTACTGGACCTTTGTCCATGTCTGGTTTCGAAACTTCTTCGTTTCCTTTGACACTTACAGCCTAGTAGGTGAAAGGTGGTGAGTTTAGCTGGTTTGGATTTTAGTGAGAGTCTCCCCTCTGCACTGAATTGGGAAAAATCTAGTTATCAGATACAGAAATTGGGCTCAATGACCATACTGCAAGCACTTACTGAGAACCACTATGACCCCAGCACTGTATTGTTGTGTTAGTGGAGACACCCAAGAAGGTGCCATGGCTTTCATAGTAAGTAATAAGGAATCTGAGAGTAGGGAGGATTCACTGACGGTCCTGGATGGATTCTTCTGGAGTTCCTTTTGGGAAATTATGGCCTCAGGCCTCTGCTTCTCTGGCTATGCTGACATGTTTTTGTTCACAGTAGAAAATTGTCCTGGTATTATCTATACCCTGTCCTTATGATTTCAGCATCTGGTCTGGACTCTCCATCTCCCATTCCTTCTTTAGCCCATCTGCTTTTATTTCCTAGCAATTTAACCTATTTATTTCCTCTTCTTTGCTTCTCCTGTCCATTCTAGTTTCACCTATGACTTGATTCACTTTGAATTTCTTTCTCACCTTTTGGCCAGGGACTAAGTTCCAACCTCTCCATGCATCTCTATCACATTGCCCACAGGGCAAGGGGCTTCTGTGCTCAGCCATTTATTTGATATTAGTTCCTTCCTGGTAGTCAGGCATATGTTGGTTAGAGTAATCTCTGATAGCAAAAAGCTAAACCTTCACTCATAACCCTTTGTTGGTAGAAGTGGAAAGGTAATGACCTTTTGGGAAAGGAATTTGGGATTATATACAGAGTTTTATTAAAATTATCACGACCTTTGGCCTAAGACTTCTACATTTAAGACTGCATCTTAATACATTGTTTCTTAATAAGTAACTATTTCACTAACACATAATCTAAAATAACACAAGTGTCTAAACATGATTAAACTTTTGAGTATGGTTAAGTAAACTTTTTGAAATATAATGTAACCTTTAAATAGGCACTGCATAAATATTTCTTTAATGAAGGAATAACACTAAAGGTTGTAAAAGAGGTCAGCTGTTCATGCCTGATTTATTCCTTTTCAGTATCCCATTGAGATAGCCATAAAAAGGCAGAAAACAGTCTGAATGACACCAGAAACTAATGAAATCATTCAATGATAGCATTCAAACTAAAGTGAGTTTCATGAAGGAAATATTCTGGGAAGGAGAGTGTCTGAACAAGATTGAAAAATCATTCAGACACATGAAACGAAACAACTACATTACACCTACACTTGGGATGTGGAGCCCAGGCTACAACCAGACAGCCTGATCATTCTTCCTCCTGCTAGAAGAAAACGGATTTTTAAGACACATAAAGACACTACTTCCACTGAAGCTCCTCTCATCAGTAATTATTGTGTTTCCAACTTCTAACTTTCAGCAATATAAAACTACTATAGCTGAAAGAGGAGCTTATGAATTGTAGCAGTGAAATATATTTTTACATAGGTAAGAGCCCCAAAAATATCCCACCCATGTATTCTTCCTGAAAAGGTTATTCTAAGGTACAATCTAACTGACAGATAATGTGAAGCAAGTGTGGGAATTCAAGAAAGATGAAGTTGGAGTAGAAAAGGATTGCAAGTACAATTCTATCCGTTCACATACATAGTTCTGTTGAAATATTTATTTAACTATTGTTTTTAAAAAGTGCGAAAGTAAAAACAATCTGGAAAGTGATATATAACAAAACTAATATCCAGTTTTATAACTTTATATTATGTTATAAAGACTGTGTAATGGTCAGCAGAAAGAAGTAAAATTGTACTAAATTCCTTATTTCACATTATTATAGGCTAGCTTTTATCAAAATTATTAGAATTATGAGAACAAAGTGATGAAAACATGTTTGACAACTCAAGAATATAAAAATTGACACAAATTTTAAATAATATAATGAATAAAAATTAATAAGGACTTCAATCACTATCAATCAGATTTTAATCTATAAAATTAGTCACTTTAACTTAATCACTAATCACAAATTAGTACCCCTTTCCAAGTGTTCATGCAACATTTACAAAAGTTGGCCATACACTACTTTAAAAAGAATGCCAATAAATTCCAAAGGACTTATACCAAATGTTCTTTCAGCATTTATTTTCTCTTGTCAGCCTTTGTAACCCATATCCAAGTAAAATCACACCCTTTGGTGGTCTTCTGAAACTCAAAGGTCATATCTTGCCTCCTTTCTATACCTGCTATGATTCCCAACATTTATGGCTTGAGAAGCTTTGAGTAGGGACACAATTTTGTTAAGAAGAATACATCAGAATATCCACTAAGAATGTACAAAGTTGTAAAGAAAGTTGCTTCCAACCTAACAAGAAGAAGAAACGGACAATATATAAAATCACAACTTTTCTTGAACCCATCAGAGAGTTGACGTGGCAGGGAAACCAGTTAGTCTGAAGTCTAAAGAAAAACAGGCACCTTTTAGCAGATGCAGGATGCAAGCTCTGGCTTATCTGGGGCAGAAGACAGAGGACTGAAAGAATGTGTTGCGGCCATGGAAACAAATAAGATTTCAGCTAAACGTTTAACAAATGGCTAAAATCAGAGTGTGAGCTAGTGTGAGAGCATACAGCCATAGGTATGAGGGAGTTTCCAACTATTTGAAGTTTCCTTGTTTTAATTTTATTTTTTTGAGATAGAGTCTTGCCCTGTCGCCCAGGCTAGAGTTCAGTAGTGCGATCTCGGCTCACTGCAACCTCCACCTCCCGTGTTCAAGCAATTCTGCTGCCTCAGTCTCCCAGGTAATTGGGATTACAGGCATGTGCCACTATGCCCGGCTAATTTTTGTATTTTTAGTAGAGACGGGGTTTCACCATGTTGGTCAGGCTGGTCTGGAACTCCTGACCTCATGATCCGCCCTCCTTAGCCTCCCAAAGTACTGGGATTACGTGAAGTCTCTTTATTAACCTCATGGGGGGTTCATTAGAAAGATTGGGAACAGGGGATCAGATCTCAAAAAAAAAACTATTGTATTGTAGGCTTGGGGAAGGGGAGCAGCCATTGCTACAGGAAAGAGGAAAGACAACAGAGCTCTGCCCAGGTCCTTCTCCCCCATGGAAAAACAAGCTTGTGTCACTAGGGGATGGCTGGCAAATACTATCATTCTCAAGTAAAGACCTATTGAGGCTAGGAGAAGAAAACAGAAAAACTGCCTACCCTCAGAGGAAAGACAGAAAACCATCCTGGGCCCAGATCCCTGGAGATCTACCACTAGGATGGGAGAGGGATCACTGAGAAGTCCACCCCTGGAAGCCAGGAATGCTGGGCTTGCCCCAAACTGAGGCTGAACAGAGGTTATAGAGAATACCCTTCCAGCCCCCACCACACCCAGGCTATTAAGCATCAAATAAGAACAAGTAATAACAATTTAGTATGTGAAGGGACAAGATCATAGAAAAAGACCCTCTTTGAGGTATAGATTCATAGAGAAAACCTAAAGCTGAAGGCCATACAGGAGTATTGAAAAAAGATCCACCAGCAGCCCAGACCTCACACTAAGTACAAGGAAATGTTAGAGGAATGTGAAGCCAGTGTTATATTGAGGATAACTTTTACCACGAAACTGAAATCTTGACTAGCTCAACACATGATTAAATTGACTCAACTCTGCACACTAAAAGTCTAACAGAAGTGTTGCATTTCCAGACACAAATACCATTGGCCTCAGTCTCAAGTGTTGTGTACTCAATGTCTGGCTTTTAACCCAGATTTACAACACAAAGAAGAGCAAAACAAAACAAAGCAAAACAATGACAACAAAAACCCTGTCAAGAGGCACAGCAATTCAACAGAACCACACACAGAGATATATGATTCATATAATTGAACTATTAGAGAAATAATTTAAAATAATTCTAATTAATATGTTAAAGAAAATAGTGGAAAAGGAGGACAACATGTATAAACAGATGGAAAAATTTCAGCAGCAAGATGAAAATATAACAAGGAATCAAATAAAAACAGTAAAATAATATTAATAAAAATGGTAAGAATAAAGAACGCCTTCTATACTTATCAGTACTTACAAGCAATTTCATTTTTTTCTCCAGCATGTCTATCAGTACTCTAGGCTGGAGAAAAAAATCAAATAGCTTAATAGGAATTACCTAAACTGAAACATAAAAATAAAAAAAAGAAAAGAAAGTGTGTGAGAGACAGAACGTTTAGGAGCTGTGAGAAAGTATCAAATTGTCTGATATGCATGCAATTGGGCTCCCAGAAACAAAGGAGAGAGACCACTGAAAATAGAAGAAAAATTTAAAAGACAATGGCTCGTAATTTTTCAAAATTAATGACATACATCATACCACAGATTCAAGTTCAGAGAATACTAACATTATCAAAAACAAACAAAAAGCCTAAATGTATTATAGTCAAACTGCTGAAAACTAAAGAGAAAATCTGGAAGGCAGCCAGAGGGGAAAAAAAGGCATATAACATACAGGGGACAAACATAAGAACACATTAGATTTTTTTCAACAGAAATTACACAAGTCAAGTGATATCTTTAAAATGCTCAGAAAAAAAAAAAGAAAAATTGTCAACACAGGACTTTATAAAGGTGAAAACGTCTTTCAAAAATGAAAGTAAAATAAGAATTGTTCAGGTAAACAAAAACTGAAAAATAAATTACCAACTAAAATGTACAATAAGAAATGTTAAATGAATTTCTTTAGGCAGAAGGAATATCATACCAGACAAAAAATTAAATCTACACAAAGGAATGAATAATGCTAGAAATTATAAAAGTGAAGAATTATACACTGAGAGATATTAAGTTTATTACATGTCACTTTTACCTCAATTTTTAAAACATGCTTTATTACTGATGACACTAACTTTGATTATTTGGTATTATGGGCAGAATTATGTTCTCACCCCAGAATTCCTATGTGGAGATCCTAAACCCCATTAGCTCAGAATGTGACTGCAGTTGGAGGTAGGGTCTTCAGAAAGGCAATTAGGCTAAAATGAAGTCATCTGGGTGAACCCTAATTCAATAGGACTGGCGTCCTTATGAGAAGAGCAAATTAGGACACAGACAACAGAGAAAAAAACATGTGAAGGGACAGGAAAAAGACAGACAGCTACAAGCCAAGGAGAGTCCTCAGAAGAAACCAACCCTGCTGATACCTTGATCTTGGACTTCTAGCTTCTAGGATTCTTAGAAAAAAAAATTATGTTGTTTAAGTCATCCAGTTTGTGGACTTTCTTATGGTAGTCCTAGCAAACTAATACACATACATGTAAAGGGGTGATTGCCAGGTTTCTCTACACTTATTTTTCCATTTGTAGTTTTAAGTATCATGTGGAGATACTTCAAAGCTATGTAAATACCTGTATCATACCTTTGCCCGTGATCCAAAGCCAGGTCCTGCTACCCAATGGACTCCAGAAATAATAACGTTTGCACATAAATGAAGATCCGACTTCCTACATCAATGTGTCTTGCTTGCAACAGCTTTCCAGCATCAGTGCCCTCCTATTAAACCCAAGTCCTACTCCACCAGAAGACCATGTTCAAGGAAAATTAAGGGTGAATAGGCCTGCACTGCTGCCTGGCTAAGAGAGAGTTCAACCCTTATGAGGGAAAAAGTTAATACTCTGATGGGCCTTTATAACTCCAAACCTCTGTAGAAGTGAATGCATATAACTGATTTCTAATTGTTCCTTTCATTACCGCAAATAGATCTGGTATTCTCTGAAGCACATCTCAATATTTTTCTGCACTTCCAGATTTTGATTCAGATATTTTCATTCTCTTTCAGTTTATCTAGCATAAATCTTATACTGTTATTTGCTATCATTTTAGCCTAACCCACGCCAGAAAACATTTGCTAAATATGACCATTTATTCTAGAGAGAGGTAAGTTTATATAGGTTGTTTGCTATGTGTATCAGTTCTCTTTTCTTCTACCGAGACTAGTATAAGAATGAAGAAGTCTTTTACTTTTTAAGAATTGTGGCTGAGCAACAGAAAGAATGTACTATCAAAGCTGTGAGACTCTGTAATATATGAACAATGCAGGACAATACAGATAAACAAACATTTCAATCAGAATTGAACCAGGAGTCACATATTTGAGTTCCAGCATTAACTTCATCATTATTAATTGTATAATGTTGGACCAATCACTACACCCCTCTAAGCCTCAGTTTCCAATCCATAAAACAGGAAAAGTAATAGCTCTGTTTGCTTTCCTGAAAAACATGTGATGGGAAGAAAGGTATCTACATCATGCCCAAGGCGATTTCAGAGACCAAAATAATGTCCCAGCAGTGCTTGGAAAACAGTTTAGTGCTATGTTTTTTAAAAATGTAATTTTTATAGGTATATAGCGGTGCATTATGGGGTATGTAACATATTTTGCTACAGGCATACAATGTGTAATAATCACATCAAGGTAAACGAGGTATCCATCACCTCAAGCATTTATCATTTCTTTGTGTTACAAACATTCAAATTATATTCTTTTAGTTATTTTCAAATGCATAATAAATTATTGTTGATTTTAATCACCCTGTTGTGTTATCAAATACTAGATTTGATTCATCCTATCTAACCATATTTTTGTACTCATATACTAGTTCAGTGCTGTTTAAATTATAGAGTTTCTGTGTGAATTGTTGTTGCTGTTTTTGAAATAGAAAGCAGGGTCTCGCTGGTGTATAACCCAGCTTAGGGTCAGGGCACGGATTCAGGCTTTTCTTTGTCTCTTCTAATACCAGAATACAAGAGGAGATGAGAGTCCCAGTATCTAAGAGAGACCCTGCCTTCTTCTATTTCCCTGTTCCTAGCCCACAACCTCTAGCTCACACACCAATGCTACAGGAGGTTTTTCTCCCCCGGGGCACAGTGGACAGTGACTACAGGGGTCCCCTCCCCAACTTCCTGAAGCACTACTCATTCTTGGGTGGGCTATTTTCCTCCCTGACTATTAAGCCTGATATCACAAACAAGCACAATTTGTAATTAATTTAAAGGTTAAAATCTTTAAACCAAGCAATAGGCAGTATTCACAGTATGTGAAGATGCTCAGGATTAAAATGATTTGTGTAACAGTTCCCCTACTCAATTAGCCCTGTTAGGTTGTAGTTACCACCTAATAAAAGTTGAAAGCAAGGGCTTTCCTAACACTGCATTCACTTTCAGCCCAGCAGGAAAAGGCGTCTTTCAACTGGGAAGCTACTGAGTTACAGCGGTTGCTTTGGGTAATGTTATTCTAATACATTCTAACTCAGAGATGTTAGCTATCTTATGCTAAAAAAATGTTATAAGAGGATATTTAAGAAGTCTATAAATCAGTATTCATTGTGGCACTAAAGATGCTAATTTTTAAGGAGGATAATGTATGGCATTTTGCTAGAATTCTATATGACCATTTTACTGCAACAGAGTTGTGGAGGTAAAAAGAGTTGTTGCATTCATTGACTCTAACTCTCATTTATGAAGGGAAATGCACTTGCATATCTTTTACCAGAAGAAATGTAATTGTTATTCATGTTGAGAAAGAGGTTTATTAGTAATTTTATCACAAAGATTCAGATAGAAATAAAGGCATTTGGGTTATTACAAGATATTAATTATGAATGTCAGCCAACTACAGTAGTAGGTTTCTTTATGGTATAAGGTGCAAAATTATCTGCTGATTTGGTGGGTGCTTTGGTCCGAGCTCACATTTTCATCACATGTATAAATACCCATACACTGTTCAGATTATGCCTGTATGTTTCTAAATAACTTACTTGAGGGATCCATAGCCAAGATTCCCTAATTATAAGCTGTTTCATAAAGTTACTTGTTTTTGTTTTCCTTCTAAGCGACAATAGCATTTTAGAGTGACTATTCACATTTTTTCATTCAGCAGGCATTTATTGAGTGATTTATGTTTCTAGGAACTCTGTTTAGATCTGGAAATACATTTGTAAATAACAGAGACACAGTTTTAGCCCTCTTAGAGCAGGAAAGACAGACAAGGAAATTGTAACATGCTGTATTACATAGTATGATATGGCTGTGCAGAGCACTAGGAAGATTCTAGAAGGGGCATCAGACACAGGTTTGGGGTGGTCAGAAAACATTTCAAAGGAGGATGTACGTCTAAGCTGAGACATAAAGGGTAGATAATTATTGGTCAGAGAAAGAGAGAGTAGAAAACTGTTCTAGGTGGGTATTAAAATGTGAAGAAGGGTCTGAAGGGCAGAGAGAGCCAAGCAGCAGCTTAAAAACTGAGGTTCAATATGTTGGGAGCATCGCATTTGAGTACAGGAAGAAATGAGACTGATGGAGATAGGCAGGAGTCGGTGTAATAAGAGAGTACATATCCTGTTAGGGGGTCTGTGTTCCATCCCATGAGTTTGAAAGATTTTAGGCAGGGTAGTGAAATGATCAGATTAGCTGCAATGTGGGAAATGGATTGGAATGTGACAAAACTAGAAGTAGTTAGGAGGCTATTGCAATAACCCAGATGCAAGTCGGAAATTTTGTGGCATAAAAGATGATGGCTTTTATTTTCTGCATGAATTAGAAAGAGAATATCTGAGAATGAGATGAAAGGAGAGGTGGTGTTCAAAGATTTGAGAATAGTAGGGAAAAAATTCTAACTAGGGAAACAGAAGGATTGCTGGGCAGTCCTGAGGGTCCCACTGGTGATGCAGAACATAAATTTATAGTGGCATCTGTATCATTGCATGATTTTCTTCATGATACTCAAAAGCACATATGTAATATGTTGCTAGTGAGCAGCTGAAATGATGGATCAAAAGACAGGATGAAGAGATGAACAATGGAATCTAAACTGAATAAGAAGCTAAAAAAATACAAAATGGGGCTAAATGATAGGATGGAAATAGAGAGGTCCAGGACTCAAGACCTGAGATCAGACAACATGGAAGTATTAAGAGGAGGGCCAGCTAAAGGAGTGCATAAGGCATTGATCTATCACAAAGGTTAGCACATCACTGATGACTTAAATATCACTGGGAATACACTAGAGTAAAATTTTAAATTTTAGATTCTTTTCGGGGAGAATCCTAAATGTGATTTAAACCTCTGCAAGTGAGAAGTCTGAAGGGTGAAAGGGATACAATCCATTTCTGCTTATTTCCTGTGTCTCTCCTTTGTCTTTTGGTCTCTTCCTGTCCGAGATGCTAATTACGGTTTATGAACTCTACGGGACCAGTGCTGGTAGAGGGAAAAAAAGATAAGGGAACAAAAAAGTCTTACTGGACTAGTACTATACTAAGATGACATTAGTACTCTCTGAGCTTGGCAGATAGATAGATAGAATGGATGGATGGATGGATGGATGGATGGATGGATGGATGGATGGATGGATAGATAGATAGATAGACACATGGATAGACAGACAGATGGATAGACAGATGGACTGACAGATAGATAGATAGATAGATAGATAGATAGATAGATAGATAGATAGATAGATAGATAGATAGATATTGAGAGAGAGAAAGAGAGAGAGAAAGACATATATCTCTATATATGATACTGATTCCTTCTTCCATGGGATGCTCTGTGGAAATTTCAAATATACTTCCTCCCCATCACAACACTGAGGATCTCCTACCTCCAGTTCTCTTAACATACCTTTATGTATCTCCTCGTGTTAGCCAATTAAGATTCCTTCCCTCCTCATCCATGAATATCCAGAGGTACACATTCAACCTCTTACTGCAGAGATCTCATTGCACCTCCAGGAGTCTCCTGGGAAATATCACCTATTGTTCATGTGGCCATATCTAGTTCATAAGCAAATGCACAATCTGGGTTGGGTGTGATAGCCATGGAGGTGTTCCACTCTGATTTCCCTTAAAAGAAACTGCTGTGACGAGCATAGCTGAGCTGCTGCAACTTTGTGTTCATCAAGGAATTTATCACAGACCACACTCTCCTGGGCTACTCCTGCATAAAGACTGAGCATGGCTGGGTTACTAGAAAACAACCAGTACTACCTGATGCAGGATTTGTCTAATGAACAACCTCAGCTCAAGGGCTCTCCATCAGCCTTGCTGAGACTTTCTCAGAACTAAGCAGCAGCCTCAGGCTCTTCCTACTGAATTCTTCCTTCTCTCTCTCCTTTCACAGGTATTAGACATGGGGGAAGGCTCTTGTTCTCTGTTCCTTTGTCCTTCATAGGTGGTTCTTCCATAAATATCTTGCACATTTGAGCCCATCTTGGCATCTGCTTCTTAGAAGACCTTAATGCCACAGTTACTTCCCAACAGGAATTCTACTTATCCTTTAGAATTCACAGGCCCTACTGAATTCTTTTAGAATTCAATCCATTATGGACCCATTCTCCATACCAAACTCAACAAATAGTCTTCTGTCTTAAGAGCACACAGGATTTATTTTCATTAGTATGGTAAGACATGCAGACATGGAAATGATGAAGGAAGAAGTTTGTTATACTCACAGATCGCCAGACACAGGAGGCACAGTAGGCCATGCAGGGCCACAGGGAAACACTAGGGTCTGTCAGAGGCAGAGGGAACGAAGTGGAGAAGTGTCCAAGATCTTTATTGTGGTTTCTGCAGGAAAGAGCCATTAAGAAGGGTAAGTAGATTTAGGATTAACTAGTTTAAATGATTTCAGCAGGCTGATGTGGAGAGGTCGTAGTTGTCTGGCTCAGGCATGATTAGGGCAGGGGAGTAGTGCCCCAGAAGATAAGAGTCTGATAAAGAAAACACTTGAGGGCATGAGCTCTAGCTTGGTGGGTTTGCATATGCAAGGCATGGTCCTAATTGAATTGTTTGCTACCTCTAGGAATTAGCTAGCCCTGGGAAAGACAGTCCATCCAGAGTTATCAAGACCACAAGATGTCAAAGATAAAAATGCAAAAATTAAAACTTCATGATTAACACAACTTTGAAGTCCTTCTCACTTGTCTTTAGATGAGGGGTAAGTACTCTCCCACATCTATTCCATTATGTGTATATGAGTGGGGTGATGGTGGGGGAGAGAAGCTCACGGCATTTCAACAAATTCTCTCTCTATAAAAATCCTTTTCAATTTCTTTGGGCCTCTCCAATCTCTTTTATAGACTGAATGTACAGATAATAAAAATATGTTGTTATTTTTTCCATGAAACTGATTCTTGGACAGCTTCTATGCAAATCCCACATATGTGGTCTAGAACTTCTCTTTGCTCTTGAGCCATACTTGACAGAATCCCATTTTTACATCCTATTAACACAGCTTTACTCTTGATTTCCCTACATCAGGAATGCTGTTTTCCACTTCTTTGTCTGAAAATCTTGCCTATTTTCAAAGTTTCAACTAAAATATCATTATATTTCTGAAGATTCCCTCAACTGCTCCAGCCAAATGTAATTCACCTTCCTGCGAGTTCTTGCAGATCTTTACTTCTCATTTTCATCTCTATATCAGCTTCTCTTAGTACTCGTACTGTTTGTATGCTTGATTTTGTTTTGGTTTTGTATTAGGCAATATCATTGCAACACAGTCATGCTTTGAGAACTCAGAGAATATGTTTGTTGAGAAAATCCGGGAATTATTGCCAACCCATGGTTGTCTCCATATGTCTTGGGAAAAATAGCAAAATGATTTTTTGAGTTGGTGGTTAGAATCCAAGACACAAAGATTCAGGCTCTGGTAAAAAGATTGCATTGGCCATTTTGGCTGACAAAAATGGTAAGAGCAAGAATGCAGAGGATTTATATCAACACAAAGAAGAGTCAAAGGTATGTGACCCATTTGAGAACAAAGATTCTGAAGCAGAGGTACTGCAGCTCCTTAGCATTTGTAAAAGCAAAGACTTGATAGTCTTTAATTTATTAAATTAATTTAATTTAATTTAAATTAATTGTCATAAAATTTTTTAAGGTAAAATGAAAAGAATAGTGGAACACTCATAAAGGCAAAATTGCTATTTTAAATTTATCCTAAACGATATCAAATATTTTGATAAAGATCTAGAAATTCAGATAATATGGTATAGGTGTAGTGATGGAAAAAAAAAAGTCAATGCAATACAATTAGGAGTTTAGAAAGAGATCTAAGCATATCTGAGACCTTGAAATACGATTAGAGAAGATATATAAAATCAGTTGGGATCGAAATGATGTTGAAACACTTGTCTTTTCATATAAAAAATAAAATCAAATTAGAGTTTCATTTCAACCAAACTCAAAAACAAACTCCAAATGTCTATATGAATTAAATGTGAAAAAATCTTTTAAAGTATTAGAAGACAATGTAAGAATAAATAGCAAAAGCTTGAAATAAGAAAGCATTCTTAACTACAATAATAAAATAGAAATCTTCAAAATGTAAAATTTCTGTGGAACAAAAGATGCCATAAACAAAATTAAGTTATACCACAGCCTAAGAGAAAACATTTACAGAATATATAGCAAGCAAAACATTAATATTCAAAATACCTTTACAAATCAATTTAGAAAAAGACAAATGGGAAAATGAATGAAAGATACAAAAAGGAAATTCATAGAAGATGAAGCCCAAAGAGAAGATAAATATTTTAAAAGTCCCACCTACCTTTAATCAGAATTCAAATACTGACAAGATACTCTTTAACCCCATTAGGTCGGCAAAGATATTCATGTCAGAGGTATCAAGCTTTGGCAGGGAAAAGGAAAAACGATAACTCTCAAACGCTGCTGGTAAAAATATAAATTGGCACAACTGTTTTGAAGTATAGTTTGGAAATATCTAGTAAAATTGTATATTTGTATAACCTATGACCTGGTAATTCTACTTTTAAGTATATACCCCAGATAAATTCTTCCTCATACGCAAAAGAAGCTATCTTCAAAGATAGTCACTGAAACTGTTTGGATGAACGGAGGCAAGATGGTGCACTTCCGGGTTCTTCATTCCCCCACCCCCAACTTTTCCCGCGCCGCGCGAAAATGCAGCCGGCCACCCGGGAAGGTGCAGACCAACTAGGCATGCGCCAGGTGATGTCAATCCGAAGAGACCAAGATTTACCTGGTCGCACCTGCGGAACGCCCCCCAACACGCCCGTGCCCCGCCTATCGCCCTCCCACTCCTAGAAAAGCCGCCCCAGACGAATGCCACGCACGGACTTCCCAGCTTCCCCACTGCGGTCGGGACTGTCGGAACTCCGCCGGAGAGCTCCACGGGCGACCCTGTGGGCCTCATTTGCCGGAGGCCGACAGACCTCTCCCTACCCACCTTCTTCCCCTGAAGCTAGGTGACCAAAATAAACTTGCAGTTTTGCTCCTACGCTTGCCTAGTCGCTGGTTCTTTTGTGCCCATTCTGGTGGTCTTAGAAAAACAAATCAGAAACATTGTTGATTATAGCAGAAACAAAACAAAACAAAAAGTAGAAAACAGAAAATATCCATTAGGCAAAGAAAGGATAAATAAAGTGGTATGGGACATATTATTCAGTAATTAAAAGAGATAAGGTAGATTATACCTATCTATCCATCTATATAAAATGTCACAGATCTGCTCATCATAATATTGAGAGAAAAAGCAAATTTCAATATGATGTTTACTGTATGATATAAATTTTATAAATTAAAAATTCAGTATGATGCTGTATATTTTTTATGAATAGATTCACATGCAGTTAAGGTTAAAAATATGGATTTGATACATACATATCACTATCACATTCACTGTCAAGTTCATGATAGTGTTAACTTCTGTAAAGAAAGGAAGGACATTGGAAGACAAAGGAGAACTGAGAAAACTTTAATTTTAGCAGTGACATATTCTTTTAAAAATAAATTTCTTAATCAAATGTGAAAAATATTTTAGGGGTAAGCACATAAGTGTTATTGTATCATATGTAATTTTTTATATTTAACTTTTTAAAACAATAACTTTAAAAGCTAGGAAGAAAAAGGGAAAGAGGGGAGAAAATTAAAATAGCTTCTAGGGAAAATTACAGAAGAGAGAAGTAGCTTAAGGATTGGAATCTATGCAAGAAAACTAGATGAATATTTAGGCACAAATATCACTAAAATTTTCTTGATTATTTCCAAGAGTAGATGGTTATCTGCAGACATATCTAAACTGATTTCCTAAATGCATAGTTTGTGATTCACATATCTGTCACCCACAGCATCTAGCACAATGTTTTACACACAAAAGGTGATATCTGGAAGTATGCTGACTGAATCAAATAAATCACCTTCTCATCAGGTTTCCCAAAAGGTGAAACCATAATTTCCCCAGTCACTTAGAGGATTAGTTGCCCTTTTTGAAAACAGAAAGACAAACAGGAGAACAGCCTGGAATGGTGGACATTTTCCCAGAATGCTTTGAGGAGTCCCCACCTGCATGACAGCTGCTTACACAATGGATCTTGCAGACAAATAAAGAAAATTAGCAAATGGGGAATGGGCCAAACCCTCTTCAATGAAAAGGGAGCAATAAAGATATCCTGTCTAACTCTTCCTACCATAGATCAGCAACAAAATCTTATCTATGAATCACCAATCCTGGGTGGGAAATGCCAATCAACATTAATTTGGTGCTCTGAATGTCCTGGCAGGAGGGACAGGAGGCTATCCTGCTAAATCATATTTAAATTAGCCAAGGTGGGCAGCTGCCTCACAGATAATACTGGTGGAGAACAATGCAAGACAGATGATTTACCAATTAAATGAATCAAGCTTCCCAAACACTGATGGCCTGAGGACTAGGGTGCCATGTGTTTCTGCCAGACACAGATCTGTTTCCATAACCAAATTAGGCTTCAAGTATATAACTCATATGTCTAACCCTCCCTACTTTGTCTCCCACCCCGTACACACATACAAAGTAGATTGCATGTTAATGAACAAAGCTCAGACTTTCTCCATTTCTCCACTTGTCAAAATCTTTCACCTTCGCAACCAACAGTAAATCACACGTTCTGCTTCAACAGGCACTCAGACAAAACCCCTGCCAAATGGCTATCATAGGAAAAAGGCCTTTGTCAGAGCACAGGCATTGTGTTTTTAAAAGGGAAAGATGGCCCACGTGGAAATAGGAAGGCTTGCTCTGGCTATCCTTTTAAAAATGCAACGTGTGGGGTGCAAACTAGAATTCAAAACTGAATTCAAGCACCAGCTTGCAAGGGAGAGCTAAGCCAATGAAAAGTTTAGGGGATTGTGTAATAATAATAACAAATAGCATTTAGGTAGAAAAGTTTGCAGTGTGCTTTATAGTATCTCTTGTTTAGTCTTCAGAAAAGTGTTTACTATTTTTATTATAATCTTTGTTTTGCATATGGAGAATAAGAGAAGTTAAGTAGTTTTCCTAAGATCACATAATTAAGACTTTTTAATAAAAAATTTGGGCCGGGCGCGGTGGCTCACACCTGTAATTCCAGCACTTTGGGAGGCCGAGGCGGGCAGATCATGAGGTCAGGAGATTGAGACCATCGTGGCTAACACTGTGAAACCCCGTCCCTACTAAAAAAAAAAAAAAAAAAAAAAAATACAAAAAATTACCCGGGCGTGGTGGCGGGCACCTGTAGTCCCAACTGCTCAGGAGGTTGAGGCAGGAGAATGGCGTGAACCCGGGAGGCGGAGCTTGCAGTGGGCCGAGATCGCACCACCGCAGTACAGCCTGGGCGACAGAGAGACTCTGTCTCAAAAAAAAAAAAAAAAAAAAAAAAAAAAGTTTGATGTTCTCTCTATTATAACATAGTGTCTCTCCAAAATCTTTTCTAATTCTGTGAGTATAAATATAAATAGCACGAAACAATGGAGAGGCTATTTGAAACCATTTATAGTTCCTACCACAAAAAAAAAAAAAAAAAAAAAAAAAAGAATGAGAAGAAAGGAGAGAGCAAAAAAGAAAACAAAAATTGAAACAAAAAATACAAACAGAAAAGAATAAAAAAGAAAACAGAGGATTAAAAATTCATTCAGAGATTAAGAGAGATTTGTTCACCTTGATTTTTGCTCAAAAAGGCAGTCACAGGCCAATTCATTTTTTTTTTTTTTTTTTTGTAGAGACATAAAAGGCACACAATGAAATCTTAAAAAATGTACTGGATGTTGCAGCATTAACTGATGAGCCAGACAAGGTAAAGACCTCAGACTACCAAATGTTTTGAAAGATGAATAGTGAATGTGAAACTGTGAACCAAAACAGATTTTTAGAATCCTTGAAAAAATAAAGCTAGAGAAAGTCGTTAAGACAATTTATTGCAAATATTTGAGTTTACAACTGAGCAAATGGAGAAAAGACAAGTGACTCATCAGTCCAACAAGTGGCAGAATCAGAACCAGACCACAATCCTTAGGTCTCCTGTCCCTCCTGGCACCAAAGGCACCTATCATAAGTAACTTGAGTTTCACAGGGGAAGGAAAAGACTACAATGCAGGCACTGCTCCAGACACTTTTTAGGGCACTCCAGGACACCTTGTGTAATTCCTATTTAAAGTAGCTGGAAGATTCTGTAGTATGGGAAAAGTCCGCTGAAGGCAAAAGTAAACATTACCTATTGTGGTTCTGGAAAAGAAAATCACCTCTCATTTATCTACTGGAGCTGTTTGACAAACTTGGTAAATATACGAACATGGAAAGCCAATGGGCATACTTTTGCAAAAATCCTTGACACTTTTGTCAATTTTCTAGATGTTTTAGAGCTTATTAAGCATAGAATGAACAAGGGAAGACAGCTTGTCTGTAAGCCAGTACCTTGCACTTATACCGTATATATACTCGTATAAGACATATAAAGTACCTTATACAAGAAACAAAAGGTAGATTTTTAAAAATGCTTTTCCTGTATGTTATATCAATAACAGAGAAACCTCCAGGATGTTAATTTGGGAATGTATCTAATATTATTTTTAAGAAATTATTTTGAAAATGGCACACAATGAAGGCAGGTGGAGCTAAACCATTCCACGTAGTAATACACCAAGCTGATGTGAGTAAATTACAGGCTGTGAGACAGAGTAGATATCTAGCCCATGAATTTCCATGTGAGCTGGTACAGGAAACGCATTCAAAGAAAGAAAAATAAATACACATGATACCTACATGATGATGGATTCACTATTAGTTACAATGTGTAACAGGGTTGTTGGGACCTTGCATTCATTCTCTGCAATATTTGCTCCACAGGCTGATATTACGGCCAAAAGACCAGCAATTACTTGGACATGATCAGAAAGGAGGCTGAGAATGTATAGACATTATTATCATTCTGTATACAAAATCATGATGTGGCTGCAGCTGGAATGCTCCATGTAATCTCAATGCATACTGCAAGAAATACTGTGTGACAGGACTGAAGAAATTCCATAGAAAAACATGGAAATAAAGAAAAGGAATTAGCTTGGACTAACCTAAAATAACAATTTGTCTACAAACATGAAGGTGACAGGGATTTAGCAAAAAACATACAATGTGAAAGGGACAAGTAGGTCTCCTCTCGCACATTAATTTTTAAACTTGAATGAGAGCATTTCAAGAAATAAAAGCATTAACTCTGTCTCTGCTACTAACTAGCTAATTGACCTTGAGTAGTTTCTTTAAGCTCTCTGGACTTCACTTTCTTCATCTCTCAGCTAAAGGGATTGGAATAGATTAAGTCAAATCAAATGCATCAAGGTTTTATTGAGCAGCTCCTATGAAAATACTGAGAGCTAGCAAACTATATGACACTTGGCCTGTGCCATTAAAAAGCTTACACCCTTGTCATAGGAATAGGATACATTCTAATTGCTGCATTAATACAGGTTAGGATGTATTAAACATCACCCAGAGGTACTACATGCTGACATGAAAACCTGGGGGAGAAGGTTTGCCTAATAAAGTGATTTCTAAACTCCAGAGCCATGAAGTCAACAGACAAGTCTTTGTTTTTATTTGCAATACCAAACTCAGTGACTGCTTCTTAGAAGGAACTTGATAAATAACTGTTGATCATAGAATGTAGCATCTAAAATAAAATTTGAAAGATGAGTAAGATTGTTTTTCTGTCAAAGATGAATTTGAGAAAATCACTTATGTTTGAGGGATTTACATAGAAAAATATTTAGATGCAAGGACGTGTAAAGTATTTCTAGAAGGAAGAATGGCATGATTTGCCTGTAGTATAAGGTATTGTGACAGAATTAGAGGCTGGTGCTGAAAGAAAATAGTCTGGGAACACATAAAAGAAGTACTTGAATTCCAAGGGCATACATTTATATCTGAATCCATTTAACGATTCTAACCGAAAGATCAAAATTGATTAATATCTAGTTTTTTGAAGATTTTTCTGAAGATGGTTTAGAAAGACTGAGACTAAGAGGCTATTTAAATAGCAAAGTTAGTGCTTAGTAATCCCAAAATTAGTGTTGTGGAATTTATTTATTTAATTTATTCATTCATTAATTCACCAGGGATTGAATGAAAGCCTCCTATGTATTAGTCCCTATGCTAAGGGTTGAAGATTCAGATGTGAATGAGGAGTGGTTCTTGACCTTAAGGATCTCAAAATGCACAGATTTGTAGTGAACAAGTTTTATTGTTACCTATGCAACATCTATTCTTTTCATTCTCAACAGTGCCCTGGTTTTGCTTTGGGAGCCACCTTTCTCTTTCAGATGCTGTCTCAGTGGGATGGTCAACCAACGTATCCTACATTTTGAGAACCAGCCAAAGGAAGTAATGATAATGGAAAACAAATAAGGAGAAGTGAGTTGGAGGGAGAAGGAGACTTTAGCATCTTCCTGAAATCGGGAAGAAAGTTTCAAGAATGAAGTAATCCATAAGGTCAAATACTGCAATAAGTTTGAGTAGGATGAAGAATGTAAAGATGGCATCAGTTTGGTAGTTAGGACATTGGTGACCTCCACAGGTGACCTTCAGAAGAATCACCTGGGGAACTTGTTGATTGAATTTGCGAATCTCCACCTTTAGGGATTCTGATTTAGAAGGAGTAGGAGGAAGGCCTTAGGATCTCCATTTATAACAACCATTACTGATTATTTTGATGCAGGTAATATACAGACCACATTTTAAAGAAACACTAGGCAAGTATGATTTTCATTCAAAAGACAAAAAACGTAAAGTTACCTAATTCAGGGACCATTTCAAAGACCAAATCAAATCAATAGCCTGGTTGATCTGATCGACTGTGCAGAAACTAACCATTACCATGGCAAAGTGGGGAGGAACAGTCAATAAAAAGCAATTGATTTATTGTTCATATATAAGATGAATATAGACATGGATTTTGTTTCAAGTGATTTGGATGAAAAATAAAAGCTATCTAAGCTCAAAGGAAATGTATGTTTTTATTTTTTTAAATAACTCGATTTCCATGACTGTTTTAATAAAATGGGCATAAAACATAGAGCATATATTATATCTCAGGTCTTTCTTCTGCCACATCCTTGATCTTACTGCTCCTCCATTAAGAAGAGTTGGAGAAAGAAAGATTGATTAATTCCTTATTTTCATTGTTGCCACATTCCCCTGCATGTCTTGATTGCTGTTGGGACTGGAACTAAGAAAATGACACCAGGACAAATGTTGTTGGGGCATTTCCAACCCATTAGAATTAGTAAATATTTGAAATCTTTCTTGACAGCTGGTTCTCGGGAGATAGCATCTCCCTTCCAGATTTACCTAAAAAAGTAATTTCTTTTACTCATGCAGAGACCTCATGCTTTCAGTGTTTGATCATTAAGGCTGACTTATTGAGGAGGAATTTTTCAGGAGTTCAGCTTATCTGGGAACACCTCATTAGACAGAACAAAATCCTTGTAAACTCAAGTACTAGAAGACCTTAGTTCTAGGCCCCGCTCTGTCCTGAATATAATATGCAATCTGGGAAAGAGTTTTAGCACTTCTGGTATCATAGGTGATTCTAGACTAGAGAATGTTAGTGCTAGATAGAACCTAAGAGATTAGATTATTTGGCCCACTCCTTTTGTTTTAAAGTTGAGAAAACAAAGGGGCTGACTGGGGAAATGACTTCCCTAAGGTCAGTTGGTGGATAATGGCTCTTGCCGAAGCTGAAACCTAAGCACTCTGGCTTCCCAATTTTATCTTTTTTCCACTGCACCTTATAGTTTTAGGATATGCACCAGGAAGGCACAGAAATTTCCATTTTAGAAATGAGGAAACATTTTAGAAATGAGGAAATTCACTCAAGGCAATTATCAATTTTCCCAGCGTCACATATTGAAATGGGAAAAGTTCCCTTGTCCCCCTCACAGGGTCTGTGATGGGTGGAGTGGCTCGCTTCTTCAGTGCACCACTGCTCAAACCTCTAGGGGGAGCATGCAGATGGACAGGGGGTGGGGCTCCAACCACACAGCAGGGTCTAGGAGTGAATGTTTACAGCAGAAGCCCGGTGGGCGTGTGTTACAGTATGCACTTTTAGTTTTGCTATCTATAGATGGCTTGTGTTAATCAGCTCAATTAGATCCTCTGCCTTATAGCAAGGACAGAAGCCTCCCTGCATCTCACGTTCTTGCCTTGGTTTACCAGAAAAACTGGATCACACATGGGTTTGGAGAATGGGCGCAAGTTTTTATTGAACGGTGGACGTTCTCTCAGCAGATGGGAGGGGAGCCAGAAGGGAGATGGAGTGGGAAGATGGTTTTCCTCTGGAGTCAGGCAGCTCAGAGGTCAGACTGTCCTCTGCCTGCCCTGGCCAGATTCCCCGCAGCATCCACGTCATTCTGCCAATCGATGGCCTGCTGGTGTCTGCTGGTGCCTGTCGGTGTGCTCTTCCACTCCTCTACATGTCTAGCCACTCTTCTGTCAGTGTGTTCCTCACAAAGTCCAGCGGCTTGTATCTCTGCCTGCTAGGGTCTCAGGGGTTTTTATAGGCCCAGGATGGGGGTGTGGTGGGCCAGGGTGGTCTTGGAAAATGCAACATTTAGGCATAAAAAACAGAAATGCCTGTTCTCACCTAGGTCCGTGGACACAGGCCTGGGGTTGGAGCCCTAGCCAGGGACCAGCCCTTCTCTACCCAGCACTTCCCAGCCCCCCTCCCACATCAATATCTCATACGAATAGCAATGCAAAATTACATACTAATATTCTGCCAATAGAGCATTGCCAAACACTTGAGGTATTTTCTTCAATATTCCCAGTCCATTGTTCATTTATTTACTACCCAGCAGATAGAAAAGAAATCTACCATCTTCTGTGGATGGTACATTTAATAGTCTCAACATTTTTTAATAAAACCAGGACTGAAATCAGTATCTTCTAACATCCAGCCTAGTGTTTTATCCACAGTAACACACATTATGTTCC
Source organism: Rhinopithecus roxellana (assembly GCF_007565055.1). NCBI lineage: Eukaryota > Metazoa > Chordata > Mammalia > Primates > Cercopithecidae > Rhinopithecus > Rhinopithecus roxellana. Next base: position 74,221,916 of record NC_044556.1, on the reverse strand, counting down.
CTGAAATGATTTAACCAAGGAGAAGCTTTGGATTGTGACACAGATGTCACATCATGGAGTCTAGCCATTGTGTCTGCCCTTTCTTACCACTCCTGCAAAGACAGCCTTTGGAATTGATCAGCGAAATAATTTGTTTTTAATTCAAAGAAGCATTTCTTGTCTATATTGAGGTCTCTGGGTTGTGTTTTATTTCTTCTAGAAGAAAAGTATCCAAGAAGGGCTGTTCCTCCATATTTGGCTAAAATTTCCTTCTTAGGGCCATGTCTCTATGGATACATTAATAGAAAGAGCACTAATGGACTTGTATGGGATTTGCAAATGCATCCAGAACACTGGATAACTTTATACAAGAAAACAGGATGGAGCCTGGTAACAAGAGAAGGAAAAGAAGAGACGGGCAGGTCTCAGGATTCAGAAGCCTTCACAGTTAAGAATCCTCTGTATATTAGTATTTGTTTGCTCCACGGCTTAAGCTTTGGTGAAGTAATATAAATAAAGGACTAAATAATTGAACAGAGCTAGTCCTGAGGAAAATTAGTAGAAAACATGAAATAATCTGTCACCATAGTCAGTAAAATTTGAGTGACACTTTGAAAGTCTTCTGAACCACCTACAGTAGTAGTTCTCAAACCTCTTGGTCTCAAGTCCCCTTTGTTAGCTCCAAACAAAAAAATGAATGAGAAAAGTTGCATTGTTTTGGCAAATCATTTTTACTTATGGCTTAACAAGAAACAGCTATGTTATCAAATATTCTTCTGCAATCAATCTATTGTGATACATTGTTCTGGTTGAAGTATATGAAGCAAATCCAGGCTTATCCAGATATGTAGTTGGAAAGGGGAATATTTTAATAGCTTTTTAAATATAATTGTGAATATTCTTCTTTGACATTACACCAAAACTGAACAAATAGTTTCTCTTTTTTGTGTTTGTTTATTTGTGTGGTTTTTGTTTGTTTGTTTAGATAGGGTCTCACTCTGTCACCCAGGTACAGCGGCACGATCAGGGCTCACTGTAGCCTCAATCTCCTGGGCTCAAGCGATCCTCCTACCTCAGCCTCCCCAGTAGCTGGGACTACAGATGCATGCCACCATGCCCGGCTAATTTTAAAATTTTTCTTTTGTAGAGACAAGGCCTCACTATATTGACCAGGCTGATTTCAAACTCCTGACCTCAAGCAATCCTCTTGTCTCAGCCTCCCAAAATGCGGGGCTTAAAGACATGAGCCACTGTACTGGGCCAAAACTGAACAAATAATTTCTTGAAGATTTATTGCAATGTGGAATCTGAAACTGTATTAATTTTTACACTTTTCTGCATCAAAATCCTTTGGTCTATTTTGTATATCAAATGAGTCTTTTACTCACATGACTCACATATGATTTGTATCACCGTATATTGGTGATATGGAAAGTATTGGTTCCTTGAATTGTTTAGATCTTCCAAATGTTGACATATTTCATTGTCCAATATCAAAAACATCTCATTCATTAATGTCATTACCAATCTCATCCAAAAAATGTCCTTAACTATTGGGAAACTGTCAAGTTTATGGCATCAGATACAGTTTTCCAGTTTTCTAATTTTTGCTTGAAAGTATAAATATTGACCAGGTACGGTGACTCAAATCTGTAATTCCAGCACTTTGGGAGGCTGAGGCAGGTGGATCACCTGAGGTCAGGAATTTGAGACTAGCCTGGTCAACATGGAGAAACCCCTTCTCTACTAAAAATACAAAAATTAGCTGGGTGTAGTAGTGGGTGCCTGTAGTTCCATCTACTCAGGAGGCTGAGGCAGGACAATCTCTTGAACCCAGGACACGGAGGTAGCAGTGAGCCAAGATCATGCCGTTGCACTCCAGCCTGGGCCACAAGAGCGAAACTCTGTTTCCCTGGCCAACCCCCGCCAAAAAAGAGAAATCACAAATATTAGCATTGGTCGAGGAGAAATACTGTTAGTTGTTTTCTTTGAAGTAACAGGCTTAATTCATTCTCAAAGAAATGTCTGCCAAATATCCAAGTCTCAATAATCATTGCTTGTTGGTCAGTAGGTCATTCTAGTATAAATAATGACACATGAAAAGAGCAAGTAACTCAGCTCACAATTTACACAGTTGCACAATTGCTTGGCCTGAGACAACCATCATACTTTGCTATGCATTTATGTGTTTCATATGTACTTTCCATTTTGTCAGACTATTAAAAATATGTTAACTCTAGGCTCAAGATTTAGTAAAATTAGAAATTTTGCTTCTTCATCAAGAACATTTTAATATTAAACAGTTTTCCACTTTCTACGTTTCCTCCAACCTGCTTTCACTCCCTCCTTCTCTTCTTCTTTTACACCTTTCTCCCTCCCTTATTTCTTCCCATCTTCTGTGAGTGGGAAGTGAGAAAGAATACAATGACTACCAGTGCAGCTTAGAGACATTGCCTTGATGTAAGGCACCAACAGTTGACCCACAATTTCTCTGTAACATCATTGCAAATGTCAAGACGGTGAAATATAATGCCTTTTATCATTATGAAAATAGTTTTGACAATAAAACGGGGAAAGATCATCGTTTCAACAAATTGTGCTGGAACAACTGGACAACGACATGTAAAAGAATGAATCTAGACACAAACGTTACACCCTTCACAAAAATTGTCTCAATACGAATAACAGACCTAAGTGTAGAATGCAAGACTACAAAACTCCGAGAAGGCGACGTAGAAAAAAAACTAGATGGCCTTTTTAGATATGACAACAAGGCATGATCCATGAAAATGAGAATTAATAAGCTGACTAAAATTTTAAAAATTCTGCTCTGTGAAAGACTGTCAAGAGAATACAAAGGTACACCACAGACTGGGCAAAAATATTTGCAAAATACATACCTGATAAAAGACTGTTACTCAAAATATACAAAGAACTATTAAAATCCAACAATAAGAAAATGAAAAACTCTATTAAAAACTAGACCAGGTCAGGCGCTGTGGCTCACACCTGTAATTCCAGCACTTTGGGAGGCCGAGGTGGGCAGATCACCTGAGATTAGGAGTTCGAGACCAAACTGGCCAACATGGCGAAACTCCATCTCTACTAAAAATGCAAAACATTATCTGGGTGTGATGGCAGGCGCCTATAATGTCAGCTACTCTGGAGGCTGGGGTAGGAGAACCGCTTGAACCCGGGAGGTGGAGGTTGCAGTGAGCCGAGATTGTGCCACTGCACTCTAGCCTGGGAGACAGAGCGAGACTCCATCTTAAAAAAAAAAAAAAAAAAAAAAAAAAAACTAGGCCAAAGACCTTAACAAGTATCTCACCAAAGAAGATATACAGCTGGCAAATAAGCATATAACACTTTGTATCATATATCACTAGGGAAATGAAAATTAAAATGACGACGAGATAACACTACATATCTCTCAGAATGGCCAAAATCTAGAACGCTGACAACATCAAATGCTGGTGAGGACGCAGAGCAACAGGAGCTCTCATTCATTGCTGGTGGGAATGCAAAATAGTACTGCCACTTTGAAAGACAGTCTGGCAGTTTTTCACAAAACTAAACGTACTCTAATCATATAATCCAGCAGTCACACTTCTTGGTATTTACCCAAAGGAGTTGAAAATTTATGTCCATACAAAACTCTACATGCAGATGTTTATAGCAGCTTTATTCATGATTGTCAAAACTTGGAAGCAACCGAGATGTTCTTAATCAGGTAAATGGATAAATAAACTATAGTACATCTGGACAATGGTTATTCAGAGCTAAAAGGATATGAACTATCCAGAAAACAGAAGACATTGAGGAAATTTAAATGCATATCACTAAGTATAATAAGCCAATCTGAAAAAGCTACATATTGTACAATTCCAACTACACAACACCCTGGGAAAGGCAAAACTATGAAGCAAAACTAAGAAAACAGTAAAAAGGTCCAGGGTTGCCAGAAGGTAGTGAGAAGGCAGAGATGAACAGGTGGAGCATGGAGAATGATTAGAGCAGTGAAACCATTCTGTATACTATCATAATGGCAGATAAATATCATTATACATTTGTTTAAACCCACAGAATGTACAACACCAAGAGTGAACCCTCATGTAAACTGTGGACTCTGGGTGATGTGTCAATGAAGGTTCATCAGTTGTAACTAATGAACCATTCTAGTTGGGAATATTAATAAAGATGGAGGTTATGCATGTGTGGGGGCAGGGCGTATATGTAATATCTTGGTAACTTCCTCACAATCTTGCTGTGAAAGGAAAATGGCTCTTTAAAAAAGTCTTAAAAAACAATTTTGACTTCATAAAGCCTCTAAAAGTGTCTCAGAGACTCCAGAGAGTTCCATAGACCACACTTTAAGAACTGCTAACCTATACTATCTATTTTTAATATATTCCCTTGGCAAATGTGTCAGAACCATGTGTTATTTTTTTTAACTGACAAAAAAATTTTTAAATATTTATGGTATATATTTTGACATATGTATACATTGTGGACTAGCTAAATCAAGCTAATTAACATATGCATTACCTCACATGCATCACTTTTTGTGTTGAGAACACTTGAGATCTACTCTCTTAGCTATTTTCAAGTATCCAATATTTTGTTATTAACTATCGTCACCTAATGTACAACAGATCTCTTGAGCTTATTTCTCTTAATTGAAGTTTTATATCCTTTGGCTAATATCTCCCTAATCATCTCTACCCCCAGCCTCTGGTAACCACCCTTCTACTCTCTACTTCTATGAGTTTGACATTTAGGAGTACACATATAAGAGTGATCACATAGTATTTATCTTTCTGTGCCTGGCTTACTTCACGTAACACAGTGTCCTCCAAATTCATCATACTGTCAGTTATGATAGAATTTCCTTCTTTTTTAAGTGTGAATAGTATTTCATTGTGTATATATACCACATTTTCTGTATTCATTCTGATGGACACAGCTTAATTCCATATCTCGGCTCTTGTGAATAGTGCTACAATGAACATGGGTGTGCAGATATCTCTTTAACATATTAATTTCATTTCCTTTGGATATGTACCAAGTAGTGGGATTGCTGGATCATATGGTAATTCTATTTTTATTTTTTTTTAGGAAACCTCCGTTCTGTTTTCCATATTAGCTATTACTCATTTACATTCCCACCAATGGTGTGCAAAGGATCTCTTTCCTCCTTATCCTCACCACTTGTTATCTTTCCTCTTTTTGATAACAGTCATTCTATCAGGTGTGAGGTGATATTCCATTATGGTTTTGATTTGCATTTCCCTGATGATTAGTGATGCTGATAATCTTTTAATACACCTGTTGGCCATTTGTATGTCTTCTTTTGAAAAATGTCTATTCAGGTTATTTGCCCATTTTATTTTATTTATTTATTTATTTATTTATTTATTTATTTATTTATTTATTTTTGAGATGGAGTCTTGGTCTCTCACCCGGACTGGAGTGCAGTGGCCAGATCTCAGCTCACTGCAAGCTCCGCCTCCTGGGTTTACGCCATTCTCCTGCCTCAGCCTCCTGAGTAGCTGGGACTATAGGCGCCCGCCACCTCGCCCGGCTAGTTTTTGTATTTTTGGTAGAGATGGGGTTTCACCGTGTTAGCCAGGATGGTCTCGATCTCCTGATCTCGTGATCCGCCCGTCTCGGCCTCCCAAAGTGCTGGGATTACAGGCTTGAGCCACCGCGCCCGGCCTGCCCATTTTAATTTAATTGTGTGTTCTTGGCATTTCTGCTATAACTCTATTGACCATAAATGCATGGATTTATTTCTAGGCTCTCTATTCTTTTCCACTGGTCTGTGTGTCTGTTTCTATGTCAGTACCATGCTACTTTGATTACTATAGCTTTGTAGTATATTTTTAATCAGGTAGTGTGATGTCTCCAGTTTTGCTCTTTTTGTTCAAAATTCCTTTGGATATTCAGAGTCTTTTGTGCATCCATACAAATCTTAGGATTTTTTTTTTTTCTATTTCTGTGACAATGTCTTTGGAATTTTTACAGGAATTGCACTGAACCCACAGATCGCTTCAGGTAGTATAGACATTTTAACAATATGAATTCTTCTAATCCATGAACATGGATATTTTTTCCTTTACTTGTGTCTTCTTCCAGTTCTTTCATCAATGTTTTATAGTTTTCAATGTACAGATCTTTCACTTCCGTTAAATTTATTCCTAAGTCTTTTATTTTATTGCAGCTATTGTAAATGGAATTGCTTTCTTAATTTCTTTTTCATTGTTAGTTTATAGAAACATTACTGAGCACCTGAGCAAACCCTACTTACTTAAACAATTTAATTCCTGTCTTCAGACAGCCTGTTTCATCCTTAGCTTCCGTTCTCAACTCCATTTTTCTAAGCCCTCAGCACACAGTCCATATGCACAAACAAATTTCTCTTTTTTTTTCCTTTCCACATCATATAATCTGCAAAGAAGATGGGCATGCATGGACTTAAAAAAAAAAAAAAAAAAAAAGGATGCTTTGTTCAGCTTTGAAGGCACTAACTACAACTTGGGTAACATGTATGGAATAATTAAAGCTGCTATGATCTTTTACGCTCCAAAAGCCTTAAAAGTTCATGTCATCATGGTCAACAGCTTTACAGTTCTAACAAGCAATTTTCACAAAGCACTATTAAAGGCCGTAAACTTTATTTTCTTCTAATTCTCCTTAAAAAAATTTCTTAAGTTGTTCTGAGTTGAGAAGGGATGGGGACAATGTATCTTTAAATAATAAAGAAACAATTTTAATATTCTCATAAACATCATCCCCTCTGCTGGCTGCTACTAACTTTAACAGCCCAGCAGCCAGAGAAGCAAGTAGGGCAAACAATACAAGAAGAGTCATTATTGTAACTAAATTAGACCGTTTGTTTTCTTTCTCTCAAATCAAATTGTGTAGGAGCTGCTTTATTGCAAAACAGACATTAAAATTCCAGCAAGACCTCAGAGAGAAAGTAATTTCTATTTTATCAGTGCTGTAAAGCTGTCTTTATGTTCTGAAGCAGGAAATATTGCAAGGATATTTATAGCTTCGGCTCCAAAGCCAGTTTGAATAGAAATGTTACCGCGGTCGCTGGAGCTGTCACACTGCTCGGTGGAGCAGGGAATTTTAGTGAATTTGTGAATTACTGTTTCAGTCTTGACAAGTCTCTCAGTGAAGCTGGTGTGTGTGTCTGGAGCCATTTGGTGTTTTGGGAGAAAATGATTAAAGACTTGGATTTGCTTTAAGAAGAGATTTAAATGATATTCTACAGCTAATCAGTTTTGCTCGTCAAGTCCTCCTGGAACAAAGGCAAGGTTTCCAAACTTTGCCATCCTTAGTGATTAGTGACCCGGCAGGAAGCATTCTCCAGCCCTCTTCACCTTCCTTCTCCCTTGCAGCCCTCCCCTTTCTGTCCTTGACCTTCCCATCCTGGTGTCCCTACTCCTCTTCTGTCTAAACTGCTTACCAAGATTTGACAGTTATTTACAATCCTGCTCCTCCTCTGGGGTCTGAGGAAATGATTCGTTTTTGTATCTTGCATTTATTTTAACCTTCTTGTGAAATGCTCCAGAATTCCACAAACATTATCCTCACTATCAAAGTGGAAAGAACTTTATTTGTTTCACATGGGGAAGAACTGAAGTCTAGACATGGGAAGACTGAGGTCACACAGAGTTTCAGGAGAACAGATGGGATGTGCATCTTCTCTCATTTTAGTTCAATTTTTAGTTCCCCATTGCCACTTCCATATCACACCCGCAAAAACAGAAGTTTCCTGACCGAGGTGTAAATAGACAACCATTTGAGCTAATTTATCTGAAAGTGGGGCAATGAATAAAGACTTTTCATAGCTCCAGGGCCACCCCAGGCTAGGAGGGAAGACAGAGTTATGCTGTGCCTGGGCATATTATTGCTCTGAAAGCCAGTGGCAATGGGAGTGGGGAATGGCTCCTCACAACTCTACCAGTCGCGGGATGAAAGAGACCATGGAAGTGTGCAGTGGTCTTTTTAATATAGCTGCTCAAAACTAATCAAAAGGGCTTTGCTTTCTGTTTGTGGGTCAAGGGTTTGATTTACGGCACACTGCTCATCGCCTGACCACTCAGGTCAATAGCAGAGTTTAATTCCCAGTTAGGCAATCTGTAGTGAGGTTTTCCCTAGAATCACATCCCAGAGAATCCTTTTGCTTTAAGGGACAAAGAACTTACCCTCTGCTCAGAACCCGCTGTTTTGGTGAGAGATGTAGATGCTTTTTAAATCTTCCTAAGCTTAGATAGAAATAACAGGCCTTGCCTTAGGGAATGTCCATCTGTGGAGACTTGGCCATTCTTATCCAATTTTGCATTGCACCGGCATCCTTGACTTGCCATTGAACCAGAAAACATAAGGACTAAAAATGACACTAGAGGCCCTCTAAGACAATCCACCATTTAAAGGCAGATTAGAACTCAGGTCTTTTGTGCTCAGGGCCAGTTATCTTTCCTCTGCACATGTGCTAGCCAAAGCAGTAGCCAGCAGCCACATGTGACTGTTGAACCCTTGAATATGGCTAATCCGTTTGGTCTAATCCACGTTGGCTAATCCAAATGGAGATGTGCTGTAAGTGAATAGACTATGACAGATTTCGAAGACCTACTAGAAAAACAAGAATGTAAAGTAGCTCAAACATACTTTTCTATATTGATTACATATTGAAATTATAATAAATACTGAGTAAAATAACATATATTAGCATTAATTTCACCTGTTTCTTTTAATGTGACTACTAGAAAATTTTAAAGTATATATGTGGCTTGCATTATCTTTCTATTGGACTGCACTGTTCTGCACATCTTCCCATCTTGACTATGGGTTCAGAAAGAAAGCAATGAGTGCCCAGACTCTCAAACCCTCCTGTAAGGATCCAACTTATTTCTGATTGGGCTACTCTGCTCCATTCCTATTGGCTGCCTGACCTCATCTTCCTTAAAAAAAAAAAAAAAAAAAACCCAAGGAAAAGTGTCCTGTTCTGCATCCCACGGCTGTGCAAAGTGATCATCTCTCTGCGAAAGTTCAGAGGATAGTGAGTGGTTTGAAATTCAAGTTTCCAATGAGAATATCCCAAATTAAAGATAATTTAGACATAGAATTATTAATTTCCTCATATCCACGTCTAGATTTTCCTAATCTTTCCATTTCTGATTTTTAGGATGACCTTGAAAAAGGATATATTCAAACCTAGGTTATATGGATACTCAGCTTAGGGAACACAGCTCTTCCATCGACTGAAGTCTACTACTGTGGTTTGGCTCTGTGTCCCCATCCAAATCTCATGTCGAATTGTAATCCCCACATGTTAGGGGAGGGACCTGATGGGAGGTGATTGGAACATGGGGGCGGATTTCCCCCATGATGTTCTCATGAGAGTGAGTTCTCATGAGATCTGATGGTTTAGAAGGGTGGCACTTCCCCCCTTGTACCCTCTCTCCTGCTTCACCATGGTAAGACGTGTTTGCTTCCCCTTCACATTCTGCTATAATTGTAAGTTTCCTGAGGCCTCCCAGCCCTGCTTCTGAACAGTGTGTGGAACTGAGTCAATTAAACCTGTTTTCTTCATAAGTTACCCAGTCTCAGAAAGTTCTTTATAGCAGTTTGAGAATGAACTAATATTCCTGCTTTCTATTTTCTTTTATTTCCCTTCAGATAGCATCTTGCAATGATAAAGTTGCTGCCCACAGATAACCTGTATTTCCTTTTTTTAACTTAAATGCTTTGGTTACTGGAGTGCTGCTAGGTAGATATAATCCTTTGCCTTTCAAAATTAGCTATTTGGGCCTTATTTATTGATATCAGACATTGGAGATGATACCTATGTCCTAAGCAATATCTCTGGCTTCATGAAATTAGAAATGTTTTGATTCAGAAGGATTCTAAATTGATAAATGACTGTTTCCTATCACGGACTCTGGAAGTGATTCCCAAACTTATCTGCACATTAAAATCACCTGGTGATCTCTTAAATCTTCCAAAGGTCAGAATACACCCCAGGCCAATCACATCATCATCTCTCAAGTGTCAGTAGTTGTTGAAGCTTCTCAGGTGATTCCAATGTGCAGTCAAGTTTGGCAATCACCGGCTTGTCAGAAAGCTAGATGAGAACCCAAACACCAAACACCTGCCAGAGCACAAGCCTATTTAAATTATACTATGTTATCTTCTGGGAGGGTCACTGTTTCTTCTTCCTTAATAAACCTTTATCACTTTTTTGTTGTTTTCCCTGTTATAACAAAGTAAAGGGTCTGAATTGGGAAGAAAATAGAGCAGATAATGTATGTGAATAAGAACAAGAGTTCTACCCACTGCTTGCTAAGAGATGGCTCTTGTGTTGCTGGGAAGGATTAAATTAGAAAAAACTTAAAATAGAATATAATTTTTAAAAGTCAGTATTTATATAAACAAGTTTCCAATTTTATTCCTTTGAGTTAGGCTTCAATATCACATTGCTTACATCCATGGTACCTATGCATATCATGAGTTTAGTAAAATTTCTTAAGATTGTGTTGGCTACACTTAACTTCATCCCCACTAAAATGCGCTAAAACCACGTAGATTCCCAGAGAAGGTAATACTGCTGAATTCAGAAATAAAAGCTGAGAAAAGACACTTCCTATATATTTCCTCTTTAAAGGACTTCTGTGTTCATCATTTCAAGGACTGATTGTACAACCAGACTAAGATGATCACACTAGGGTGTGTGTCAGAACCACTTGTCAAGGTGAACATACCTGCTCAGGTCATGGTGGAGTTCTTGATTCCAGTTTATTTTAGCTGCCATACATATTGTCTGAATTCTAGTCTGACTTCAAATGCAAAACAGAACCGGGATGACAATGAACAATTATCTGCAATATATACTTTAGGGGGAAGCATTAGGCCTATCAGCATGCTCTACAACAGCGCCTATTGATGCACCTGTGTCTTTTCAAAACATAGACCCCAGTTAAAGACATATGGGAAGTGACTAGTCTAGAAGCTGCAACCCTTAATTTCTGATGAAACACTAAGCTACACATCTCTGCTTTTCTGTCTATATCTGCTCTTATTTCACAATTTAAAATCTTTTAAGGAGCATGCCTTAAATGCCAATTATGTATATATAATTATAACAAATATATATTATATAATTTGATCTTCATAATTACTCTATGAAGGAGGGTACTGCTTCATACTGTGAAGTACATACTACATACTGTTAAGTATGTTTTATTCTGCCTACACTACAAGTAAGCATTGAAGAGAAGAAGGGTCAAATAAATCAACCAAGATTTTGTGGCTAGCAAATAATGTGACCACAATGTAAAGCCAAGTCTCTCTGATTCTAGAGTCCATGTTCTTTTTGGTAGGCTGTAATGTCTTCCAAAACTGGAGAGTGACATAATGAGGAAGGATTGTGTGGTATAGGTGAGATACAATAACATGGCAGTAAGGGATGCTTCTATGAAAATACGGTCGAATTATTCTTTTCTTTTCATTTTCGATTTTTATTTTGCAATTGTGTGCCATCGCAAAGCTAATGGAATCAGGACTTACATTCTGTATTTACACAGCTGATTACAAGTACTTTCATGGTTCATGATCTATCAAGTTTCTGAGAGTTAATGCATTTTCTCTTGGGGCACAGGAACACCACATTGGGATACTGGGGGGAATTATCTGATGAATGAACATGCTGGGCTGTGAACTAGCGCACACACTCCACAGAATCTCACTGAACCTGCTTAGATTGCCTATATATCAGCTCCGTGCCTCTTTCAATCTGTGCTGAATTCTTATGGCTCAGTCCTTTCCATTCATTCATTATTTAAACATTTTTTTGGTTTCTCCTATGTGCCAGGCATTTCTTTTATGTGCCATTCTCTTTGCTGGGGATGCATTAACAAGCAACATAGCAAAAATCCCTGCCTTCTTGGTGCTCACATTCTAGCAGAAAGAGAGGAGACAATTAAAAAGACAACTAAGTTAAATACAGACTATGCTGAACAGTGATAAATGCTGTAGAAAAAAATAAAGTAGAGAAAAGGGTTAGTTGTATGTGTGGGAATGGGGGGCAATTTAGACTGTGTGGCTAGAAAGGACCTAAAGAGGTGAAGGATCAAGCACTGTAGATGTCTGGGGAAGTGTGTTTTGTGCAGAGGGAATAGCAAGGGTCAAGGCCTTGAGGTGGAAGCTTGTGCTTAATAAGGCCAGATCTGTAGGAACTTGTATATGATTAGAAGGATGTTGCCTTCTACTCTGAATGCAATGATTGTAAGCTGAAGAATGACATGATTTGACTCACCTTTTACAGAGTTACTGTGGCTACTATATGCACAATAGGCTGAAGGTGAGCAAATTCACATCAAGAAAGACTCTTACAATAATCCAGGTAAGGGCTGACAGTGAACTGGGCCAAAAGGACAGCAATTGGAGTGGTAAGATGTGGTCAGATTCCAAATGTTTCTGAAGATCTAGCCAACAGGATTTACCAACAGATTGGGAGTGGACTATGAGAGAGACAACATTAAAGATGAATCTGTGGTTTTGGACTTGAGCAATTGGAAGGTTGGAGTTGCTATAAACTAAGATGGAGAATACAGTAAGTGCAGCCAAGTTCTGGGGAATATCGGGAGTACAGCATTGAAGAGGTGGAGTTTGGAAAGCTTTTTGGACATTGAAGTAGAGCTATGAAGAGCTAAGGAGAGTGTTCTGGGCTGGAGATCTACATTTTAGGGTCATTATGATGACAATGAAAGCCATTAGACTAGATAATCACACTAAGGAAATGTGTGTAGACAGAAAAGAGAAGTATAAAGACTGAACTAGGAACACTCTAATATTCAGAAGTCAGCAGATAAGAAGGAACTGAGAGAAGTAACCGAGAAAGAGGTGCCAACAATTTGAAAAGGAAACAAGAAGAGGGGATGCTGTCCTCAGAATGACAGGAGGTGTTGGAAGTCAAGTGATGCTGGATGTTGTTGACAGGCAAGTAAGAAGCCTGCTGAATATGGACTATGCTCATTATGTTAAGAGCACTGGAGTGAGTCAAGGGACCTGGATACAAACACTGACTTCACCACAGATTTGCATGTGGCCTTGGGAAAGTTAAGGAAACTCACCCTCCTCAGCTGGGAAAAATGACCATTGCAAAGGTGAAATAAGATAAAGTGAAAACTACCTAGAAAAGTAAGAATGTAGCACAGAGCAGCTACTTAACAAATATTGGCTGACTCTAAGCTGAATCCTAAATATTCAGAGCCCAGTTATTTGCTTACTCCTCTGCTTGACTGATTTCCTGTGCCTTCTGACTGGTCTGCAGAATCAGATGATCGTTACTTGACCAGTGTAACACAGATGGGTTGAACGTGTAAGCACTCCTTCTAGATTAAGCCTTGTGCTCACACTATTCTATTATTCTGTCACAACTGATTGCCCTAGATTCCCAAGTCATTCATTTAACAGTATTTTTTCACTTCCTACTATGCATATGAGACCCTGTGCTAAAAACTGGCCATGGCCCCTTGTACCTCTGACCTTACCAAGCTATCCATGAATCCTCTATGACAAACTTACTTATTTAAGCTTTCCAGAGGCTTAAATGGACTCCCCCCAATTACTACATGCTAGTCATGAAATATTGGAGAAATTATTTAATTTCTTGACCTTTTTGTCTATAAAATACAAATTGCTATGCTGGAAGATAGGTATCATTATCCACATTGTAAAAATAAATTATACCAAATATGTGAGGTATCTAGGTCTTTGTCAGTTATATAGTAGTTACTACGTGAATATTAATTTCCTCCCTCCATCCGACTCCATGCTGCTGCCTCCCAAGACGTGGTGCTAAGCATTTACAATTATCCAAATGAATATTGGAGGGTGAAAAATGTGCACTACAAATTCTCACACACTCTGTTAGGTTGGGATTTACACTGTTGGATTAGCTGTATACATTGAGAACAAACATGCTCCTCAATTACTAAGTCTCATAGTCACGTGGATAGGCAGCCTACATGCACATGCATAAACCAACACATGCATACACACATACATACATACATGCATGCATGCATAAATACACACAGACACCTGGTCCAGGTTGGTATAGTAACAAAAATTTTAGAATAAAAATCAGCTAATAATTCCAACAGCTTTTCACTGGGATTTGAGTCAAAAGTCCTGAGGAGAAAACAGAAGAGAAAATACTACTCCATCCCTAGGTTAGCCTGGTGTTCTCCTATCTGTTTCTATTTTCTTTCTTCAACTCATGATCTTGATTAAAAGGAAGCTACAAGTAAAACCCAGATGTTTATTCAGTCCTTGCCCACTGTGTATACATATTCTGAGGATGATCTGAAGATCTCTCCAGAATGAAATGATGGTGCTTCTGGGAAGAAACTGAAGGAAATACTTTTACTAAGGTTTTTTTGCAGTGATGAAAGGTCATATTCTTTTCAAGAAAAGAACCCAAGTTTTATTTCAGTGTGTTTATAAAAGGACATTCTAAGGAACTAAGAATAGGTAGACATTTTTAAATAGCAAGATGCTAATATTTTGAAAAATAAATCCTGATTTTTTTTTATTAATGATACTTGTGAATTCCTGGTTAGATTGATTGATTTGGTTTAGAAGTGAACTTATGCAGACTTAATTATACCATGAGATCAGTGTATTCTTATTGATTGTGCCTTTGACATGATTAGCTATATTAGATTATGATGTTCTCATCTCCCAAAAATCAAAGCTAGGATGGGCTTTCTGTAAGGGACATTAGTCATATGTGCATGGCATACACTGTATTTTTTTTTCATTATATAATAGGCAGGGGAGAATGTAAAAAGAGCATTAGCTTTATGCCATTCAAAAATCTATCTTAGAAATATGTCTGATGGAAACAGATTATCTCTCTCCTCCACATGCAACAGATGCTTAGTTGGCATGAATTGCACTGAGGAGGGAGCATTCCTATCAAGTGCTGTACAGAGTGGACCTGGGGTCCCTTCACAGGTCATCCGAAGAGCCACATCACTATCCATGGTCTAAGTGCCCTAGTCAGTCACTGAAGATGAGGGCAAATGAGCTGTGCTGTTTTTGAGTCCAGGCTCCAATGGATTAAATCCTTGTGCCCTGCAGCCAACTTGGGACTCCATACATTTTAGGCAGTACAGCATTTCTAATAACAAGAACAGCACAGAAAATATGAGACGCAGCAGCAGTGGCAGGGAGAATGAGATGCAGAGCTGTGCATGCTGGAAAGTGTTGGCCTTAATTAGAATGTGCATGTACAGTATTTATCTTTCTCCCAAAACTATAAATAAGGCCAGCCCTATAGCGATTACTGATGTCTGCCGTCATTTCGCAAGGCCTCTGTTTTGATGGAGCACCAGTTGCTGCAAAGTAATATTTCTTTCCTCTCCACTCTGCATCTGCTCCTGTATGGAAACCTCTCAAAGGCTTTCAGAGCTGTGACTGGACAGGAGAGAAGGGGTGGACATCATCTTCTGGGAATTCAAGTAAGAACTGCTCTTTGGGGAACCTTAACTGTAATCAGAGAGAGACCATAACATGTAGGAAGGAGCTTACAGGACAAAACAACAACAACAACAACAACACTTTTATCCAAAAAGAGACCTTCATCGCCATCATCCCTGAAGGCATTTTTCCAGCTCATCCTTGAATACTTTCAGTGTTGAGCCATTCACTATGTCCAATGGTAGTCAACTCCAGTTTTGGATGCACTAAAACCTCTGCTGAATCCTGAATAAGTCTGTCTCTCTACCATTTGCCTCTGTTAATCTAAATATACAAACTTCAAATGGAAACTTTCTCAATTGTCACAAGTATTTATCTGATTCTTCTATGTGTCCCAATTTTTTACGTAATACATAAAAATAATTATAAAAAGTACTATTTTTTTTTTTTTTGAGACAGAGTCTCGCTCTATCTCCATTCTCCTGCCTCAGCCTCCCGAGCAGCTGGAACTACAGGTACCCACTACCACGCCTGGCTAATTTTTTGTATTTTTAGTAGAGACGGGGTTTCACCATGTTAGCCAGGATGGTCTTGATCTCCTGACCTCGTGATCCGTCCACCTCAGCCTCCCAAAGTGCTGGGGATTACAGGTGTGAGTCACTGTAAGCCAGAGAGAGAGGAATTGGGCTGTGGAGGAACTGCAGCTCTACAGGAGTTTGTTTACTTTTGAATTTAGGTTCTGGGTGGTATTTGGATGAAGACAGAGGTAGGGCAAATTGGGAATAAAAAAAATACAGAACAATTCATAATAAGAAGCCTGAAGTGAAAAGTGAATGGCCAGCGGGTCTTGGATTTTTTGGTAGTATCTCATGATGACAAGAATATGAAAGATAGTGAATTTAGCTAGCATCAAAGCTTGAATATAACTTCAATATAAAGATACTCTTCTGTTGACTCTGGCTTGCATTTTAGTACCCGTTCCAAATAGAACTCTAGTGAGAATTGGCCAAGATGCTGCAAAAAGACACTTTCTAGGAGTCTTTGAAAGAGAAGACCTCAGGTCTTTGCAGCCAAGGACAAGTCAGAACTTTTCTGATGGGTATGGTAGCATTGTACCAGAGTTAGGCCACCAGGGGCACTCAAAACTTGTTTCTTCCTATGCTATTGGACAGACAGAAAAACACAAATAGGATAGAAATCCAAAGAGGTGGAAGGACCAGCCAAATAAACTGTGTGCTTTGCAGTTTGTCTGTGATCTTGTAGCAGTGGTTGCTGCTACTCAAAAAAAAAAAAAAAAAACCACAAACAAAAAAAATCAATTCTGTGGTTTCATGATTGTATCAAATATAGTATGGAAGGCTGAAAACCTCAACTTTCTCTAAGCCAGAATACTCTATCCAGTGCTATAATTGTTTTTAAATATCTTCAACTGGGAGAAATAGGGGAGAAAGGAAAAGAGAAAGGAAAGAGATCAAATGTGTAATGCGTACATTCTACCCTCTGTCCCCTTATCACACACGATGGTCCTACTGAGTATACACACACACACACACACACACAGTATACACAGATATACACAGATTCTTTCATTCTCTCTATATCCTTAGTTGAGAACAGAGCACTAGTTGGAGATGTTCCAATTTGTTGGAACTTGTTTATTATTATTATTATTAATTATTATTATTATTTGAGACAGAGTCTTGCTCTATTGCCCAGGCTGGAGTGTAGTGGCACAATCTCCACTCACCGCAACCTCTGCCTCTCGGGTTCAAGCAATTCTCATGCCTCGGCCTTCCAAGTAGCTGGGGCTACAGGTATGTGCCACCACACCCAGCTAATTTTTTGTATTTTTAGTAGAAATGGAGTTTTGCCATGTTGCTCAGGCTGGTCTCAAACTCCTGAGTTCAGGCAATCTGCCCGCCTTGGCCTCCCAAAGTGCTAGAATTACAAGGCATGAGCCACCACACCCAGGCTGTTGGAACTTTGGAAACTTCCAACATTTACTTTGGCATTGCTGTTTCACATAATGGACAGTAAATTGTGGAGGAATTCTTATGTATTTACTTATTTAGAATATTGATTGCTTGATTTCTTACTTATTTGTAATCCATTACAGGCTATCATAGTTAGAAATTTTAAAATGAAATTTATGAATGAAACACCTATTATAAACTACCAACAGGACCCAGAATATTTGGTGGAGGTCCTCTAAAGCCAGTTACAAACTAGGCATTAAGGCCCTTCCCCAACCCTGCTATGAGAGATACATCCAATCTCCCTCTCCTGGTGAGCAGGTTAAAAGGGTAAGGAGTTTGGCAAGGGAATTGGGTCTCAAAGAGAACAGAGTTCCACGTAAAGCCCACAATTAGCCATCAGGACCATCAGTGTTTGCAATGAGACTTGGGATCAAGATGCAAAGTCCAGTAGGGGTCAGAACTATGCAAACATCAAGTACCAAATCAGAGCAGGTAAATTGGGAAGGGTCTGGGGGAGTCCTAGAGATGCAAGGACTTGTCAGACACCAGGATCATTTAAAGGAGGCCAAAACAGGATGTTCAGAAATAAATACTTTCCCAGAATGAATCACGAATATGGCCCAACTTGTTAAATCCAACACTTTTAATGAAACTGAACCACGCAGTAGGTCTAGAAGGACAAGAACATCCCTGAGTGTATTAGCCTGAAGTATCACTTCAATGAAAAAGCCCACTCCATGTTAAGAATCATTAAGGAAGTTATAGAAGTACAAGATAAAAAACTTTCTCTGTGATCCCCTCAGGAGGCAGTGGGTAGGGATGATGGAGGAGAGAGAGAAATCAGAGTTCAGCTACAGAAGAGAAGGCTGAAAGAGCGAATAGATCCAGACAAGCAGGGGCCAGTCCTGAAAAAGTCAGTTAAAGTGTGACCAAGCAGGGAGATGTGACTGGTGACCAGAACTTAACCTTTGTGCAACATTATGGTTTGCAAAGCATTTCCACATGCAGTAACTACCACCCATCAGGATGAGCCAGTACAACTTAAGGGCATGGTAGAGTTGGAAATGCAATGAGATAAAGAGGCAGAAGGCTCAGTCCTTATCCCAGCCTTGCCACTGTGTTGTGTTAGACCCATTCCCTTCCTCCTTTTCTTTCTCAGTTTCTTCATTTCCTCATCCTCAGCACTATTGCCAATCTGAGGTGGATAATTATTCGTTGCACATGGTAGGATTTTAGCAGTATTTCTGGCCTCAACCCACTAGATGTGAGTAGTACCCCACCCCAGCTGTGGTTTTGCCCCCCCAGGGGGACATGTGGCAATGTGTTGAGACATATTTCCCTGGGAAAATTGCCCCTGGTTGAGTACCATTGATCTAAATAAATAAATAAATAAATAAATAAGCACACAAGCAACAAATTTTCCCTCATTGTTTTGATGATCTCTGTGCTCCCTTCCATCTTTTGGAAAAGCCCCTAGCAGGCCATGCTATTGTAATTGCATGGACTCTGGTTAGGTTCAGAGAGGCCTGAACTCATTCCTGGCTCTAAGATTATGCAACTTGCTAGATGCGTGATCTTAGACAAGTCACCTACTCAATCTAAGTTGCAGCTTGCCTTGTCTGTGAAATGGGGATAATAACAACACCATCTCAAAGGCTATAGTGAGAAAATGATGTGAGATAACTTATACAGTGCATATAGTGCATTCGGGGAGACAGGGACATGGTAAATGCTTAATCATTGTGAACTATCATTATTATGACCATTGTATGAGAAGGTGGCTGTCCTTGACCATTCAGTATGTCACCTTCTCTCTCTTATGGGAATAGGAAGATGAATAAGACAATTCTCTTCCCCTCAGGAGTCTGCAGTCCATTAGGGAAGAGAGGCCTGTCCACTGAATCACTGTAATGCAGGAAACCAAAATGATTGCCAGCAATAATGCATAAGTTGCTGCTGCTGGGTTGAGAAGCAGAGAAACAGATGCCAGGATCACCTCGATATGCACAACTGTGGTGCAGTGTCACCTGGAGCACTCTAGGAAGTTCTGGATGCCACATCTCAATATCAAAGAGGTCTGGAGAAGGTCCAGGGAAGGGCACCTAAAATGATAGGAAATGTTAGTGCTCTTCTGTCTTGGTCTGGGAAGGAGAAGGCAGAAAGAGCTCAGGATTGAAATCTGTGAAATCATGAAAAGAAGATATGCACTCATTCCTTCACTTGTTTCATTAATTAAAATATGAAAATATCTTGGCTCTGTTACATGGTTATAGAACTGAGCAAATACAATCACTGCACTCAAGAAATTCAGATTTACTGAGGGAAAAAAGCCTGTAAGCAAGTAGTGTGTTTATAAGACATCAATAGAATACATAATGGTCTGGCAGGGCATGGTGGCTCACGCCTGTAATCCCAGCACTTTGGGAGGCTGAGGTGGGCAGATCACTTGAGGTCGGGAGTTCGAGACCAGCCTGGCCAACATGGAAAAACCTGTCTGTACTAAAAATATAAAAACATTTGGGTGTGGTGGTACGCACCTTTAATCCTAGCTACTCAGAGGCTGAGGCAGGAGAATCGCCTGAACCCAGGATGCAGAGGTTGCAGTGGGTCAAGATCAGGCCAGTGAACTTCAGCCTGGGCAACAGAACAAGATGCCATCTCAAAAAAAAAATAAAAATAAAAATGTATAAAAAGGACAGTCTTATGACTGACCTGTAGTAGAAGGTTAGAGGGAGGAAGAGGCAGGGTCAAGTGCAGCTTCACAGATAACATGACACCTGATCAGTACCTTAAAGGGTGAATAGAATTTCTAGAGAAAAGAAAAGCAGGACGTTCAAGGGTGAAGAGAATTCCAACAGCACGAATGGTGTGATGATTGGAGAAGATGCCCTGGGAGCAGGTAATGCCACCTCTAGGATGAGTTCAGTCACGTCTTCTGCATTCTATCCAAGGGCTTCTCCAATGAGCATCCTGCTCAGTCTACACACAAATGGATACCGGAAGTTCAGAGAGCTTCCAGGGGCAACCGTCAGCCAACAGAAAACATGTGCCAGTGGCAACTGCTCAGTCCTCCTCCACGGGGCAGATATTTGCAGGAGGCATTTTGTGTGCTTCCTGGAGTGAAGGTAGAATTGGGCCCCCCTTGCCTACAGCAGCAACCCGAATAGTTCTCCTTTCCTGCCTCCCTCTCTCATCTGCCTCACTCCCATTTCCTTGGATATTAACACACAAATGAATAGCCTGCAGCCAGGTTTTTTTCAGGCTCTGCCCTTTGGAGAAACCCAAACTAAGACAGGACTAGAGTGCAATTAAGGAGAAACCAACATTTTCCACCAATACTTGAATTTCTAAATTTATAACAACAATACACTATGGTATACTTTGTGGTCAGAAAATCTTTCCAACATTGTTGAGCCACTAACTAGTTTTGCAATCTTGGGCAAATAAGTTAACCATTCTGAGACTCAGTTTCTTCATCTACTTCCTGTCTCCTAGAATTGGGAAAAGATGAGATATGGTATCTGATGTACTTAGCCTACATAAGGCAATCAATACATGCTAATTACTATTAATATAAATAATAATAATAGGCCGGGCACAGTGACTCACACCTGTAATCCCAGACTGTGGGAGGCCGAGGTGGGCGGATCACGAGGTCAAGAGATTGAGACCATCCTGGTCAACATGGTGAAACCCCATCTCTACTAAAAATACACAAATTAGCCTGGTATGGTGGCAGGTATCTGTAGTCCCAGCTATGCGGGAGGCTGAGGCAGGAGAATCGCTTGAACCCGAGAGGCGGAGGTTGCAGTGAGCCGAGATTATGCCACTGCACTCCAGCCTGGTGACAGAGCGAGACTCCATCTCAAAAAAAAAATAAATAAATAAATAAATAATAAATTGAACAACAGACAACAATATCCTCTTTAAAATCGGAGTATTATGGTAAAGAGATATGATTCTACTTTATGCAGTAACAGCTTTTTAACTTTAGTATCATAAGAAGTGTTTCTGGCTTGATACATTCAAAATGCAGCTTAAAAGTCTTAAAAAGTAATAAGACCATTTTAGTTTTGGCCCAATATATAACAGCACGTTTGGCTAAATAAAGAATATTTTTTTTCTTCAAAACAGTCTTCTTAAACTGTCAGTACTTGAATTGTTTTTAGAAGTCTTCTTTGGGGGCCGGGCGCGGTGGCTCAAGCCTGTAATCCCAGCACTTTGGGAGGCCGAGACGGGCGGATCACGAGGTCAGGAGATCGAGACCATCCTGGCTAACACTGTGAAACCCCGTCTCTACTAAAAAAAATACAAAAAAACTAGCCGGGCGAGATGGCGGGCGCCTGTAGTCCCAGCTACTCGGGAGGCTGAGGCAGGAGAATGGCGTGAACCTAGGGAGGCGGAGCTTGCAGTGAGCTGAGATCCGGCCACTGCACTCCACCCCGGGCGACAGAGCGAGACTCCGTCTCAAAAAAAAAAAAAAAAAAAAAAAAAAAGAAGTCTTCTTTGGGATAGGCACTCAAAGTCAATTTTCATGACACATTGAGAACACCAATCTTATTAAGTTATAGTCACAGCTCATTTTTGACCTAAAATGCTCATAACCAGCTTGATCAAGCACTTTAATCCCTAGGCTCAGCTCTTGGTGATCTTTAGCTGTTTCAAATCAAATTTGCTTTCAATGGAAAAAAATTGCAACCACTGAGAAAATTCAAAATAACATATTATAAGGGACAGAAGAAATTTCCAAAAGTCCCTCAAGGTTTGGCACATGGAAGCTATAGACTCATATGATTTTAGAGCTAGCAGAGATCATCAGCTCATCCCCATTACAAATGGGAAAACTGAGAGGAGGGAAAGGGATATGTTTTGATAAAAGTCACAGGACTGTTCATTAGTAGTGGACTCACATAGGAGCCTGATTGTCTACCTCCTAATCCAGTGTTGTAGCTACACCATGAATTAAGAGCATCTTGGAAAAAAAGTATATAAGTTTTCAGAGTGACTGCTCTGAAATGGATAATGCCCATTTGAATATGCAAGTTCATAAAATATTATCACATATGGTCCTGACTTGGTAATGGGTTGATGAACCTAGACAAATTCGTCACCGATAAAATCATATCAAGCTGTAAGCAAAATAAATGAATGCTGTTTTTCTGGATTGAAATCAGGGATAATAATATCATACTCTCATAGCACATCTCTTAGGGTAAAAGTGGATGATGAACTACTCCAGCAGTTGGTTAGGAATCCGTTTCATTACAGAAATTCCTTTGTTCCTGTATCACTATATTTGTAACACACACACACACACACACACACACACACACACACATGTGCCACATACCCTGACCTCTTCTCAATGGGGAGTGTTGTCTTTGCTTTGATAGGGAAGAAAAGAACAGTAATTACAGATTTTAAGTTTTAGACAAACCTGCGTGAAAGCCTGGATGCAGTGGTTCACACTCATAATCCCAGGACTTTGGGAGGCCGAGGCAGGCAGATCACCTGATGTCAGCAGTTCAAGACCAGTCTGGCCAGCATTGTGAAACCCCATCTCTACTAAAAATACAAAAATTACCCAGGTGTGGTGGTACGCGTCTGTGATCCCAGCTACTCAGGAGGCTGAGGCAGGAGAATCGCTTGAACCCAAGAGGCAGAGGTTGCGGTGAGCCGAGATCACACCACTGCACTCCAGCCTGGGTGACAGAGCGAGACTATCTCAAAAAACAAACAAAAAAAGCTGCATGAAAGCTCAGCCTTTGATTATTGTTCTAAGTAACAACTTGCTTAAAAGCTTAATCATATGCACACACAAACACACATACCTTTTCCGATATCATTTAAAGAAACCTCAATCCCATCTGCAAAGACACAGGCAAATAATTGATTATTTTAATTTTGATAGTTTAAGGTTGCTGATGCACAAGTTACAAAACAAATAGACAATTGTGTTATTCTTCATGGGGATTCTCTAGGGTGAAAAAAATGCTCTGGTAAAAGGTAGAGGTAGAAGAATGTTAATTATCAGCTAATTAGTTGGGGATATAAATCTGGCATCTCTGTTTTCCATTAATTGACCAGATTAAGTCAATCATCATTTGATTTCCATGCTTTTTTTTGTTTTTTCAAACACAAGTCTTTTACTTCAGGCGATAATTACCAGTTACTCAGGCCTCATTCAAGTTCATCAGAAATTACACCATGAGTTCAATTCAGCTCAGTGGAAAAAAATTAAAAAATAATTATTTTATAGTATAAAATATTTATATAACTACATAAATGTACATTATAAAAATATGACATTCACAACATACATTTAATGTGTATATAATTATATGTAAGATGGTCTACGCCACACATCATTATAGGTGCCAGGGATTCAAAATTAAAATGTCATCATCTAAAGGTCTGAGCTGGATCTGCTCAGCTATAGACTGGTTTGTGAGCATTCCAGAAACCTCTGAAAACAAGCTGCCATCAAGAAAGGATGCACTTCCCTCCTCCACAACCCGTCCTCCCCCAAGCACCCGCTCTCTCCAAGCCATGAATTTCCTCGTGTCTAGTGGAGCCGTTTATGAAATAACTGGCTCTATTGATTTCTCTGTCCAATACAGGTATGCTTGCTCAGCTGCCCATCTGTTTCCTACTTTAGGCAGGACCATTGAGAAAACTTAAGGAAAGAGAATACCTGCGTGTGTGTGTGTGTGTGTGTGTGTGTGTGTGGTCTGTGTGTCTGGAGATGTGTGCATGGAGGTGTGTATATAGAAGTGGTGTCAATGGGAGGAGTAGGGGTTCAGATCATTCTTCTCTGTCGGAAACATACTCATCTACAGCATGGTCTGTGGTATTTCCCCCAAAGTCAAGTGGGAACTTCACTTCCTGTTTAGAGATTGTCAGGGAGCAGAGAGAGCATTGCAGAGTCTACTGGACTCATGGTCAAGAGACCTGGTACTCAAGTGCCTCCATTTGCCAGTGCTGTAACCCTGACCAAAAACAAAACAAAATAAAAGCTGACCCTTCATTACCGTTTTTCTCATCTGTAAAATAGGTTAATGGCTCACCACTCCTACTTTATAGAAAGGTATTCAGAGTCATGTGGTGGGACTTCCTGGGGAGTTATTTGGAAACAATAGAGCAATGTACAATTACAGGCTTTACAGCATTGGAATACTTGAGATAGAGGATATGGCTGGAGAAGATGATCATGGCAATACTCACAAGAGACCATCCATCAGATCATACGGTTCTTTGAACTGTCTCCAACCACTGCCCCAAGTTTTTCTAGGGGTTGTCCTCCCTTCTTTTTCAGGTGGCTACCACACTTGCAGGCTATTTATTTTACATTAGACCCTAGAAGCCTGTTGCCTCTGGCAGACTCCATAGACACTATCTCTCCAAAAGGCTTTGAAGAATGATCTATGAAGGACGCTACAAAACATCTCAAGATCAATTGCTGTAATTATCCTCTGAATAATTTTCTGTCATTATTCAGGCTGTACATATTGTACATGAAAGGCTGTGTTCAGCCAAACCAGAAGCTTGCTGGGTCCGAGATTTACAGCTCACTGTGCAAGAAGATTTAGAAGGCAACCCCTAGGAAATCCATCTGGAGATTGTTGAGAGGATAAAGGAAAATATAAGTTCTTTTAATCTTAATATTCTTTATACTCTGCTCATTATGATTAGATATATCTTCTAGTTAAGCCTTGAACAAAAATAGAGCTGGCAATGAAAAGACTATTTATTTTCTTTTCTACTCTTAAGGGAAAATAGCATGCATAAAAATAATAATAACAATATAAATGCTCCAATGCTTAGCTATTTAGAGAGCCATCCAACGTCTCTCATTTACTAACTTTAGAAAGAAAAGAATTTCTCTCTAAAGGATGGAAAAACACTGCATGACTTGTCACTTCCTATACTTTGTAGTCACTCAAATACTTCTTTTCTTTTAAATATATAAGAGAAAGAAAATCATTGAGTTATGTATATCTGACTCCCTCAAGCTCTCAGGGGAAAAAGTTGCCTGAAAGAGGGAGGAACACAGGGCTGCTGAGAAAGATGGTGAGAGCTTCTTTCCTTTTTCTTTTTTTTTTCTTTTTTTTTTGAGACAGAGTTGCACTCTTGTTGCCCAAGCTGGAGCGCAGTGGCGCGATCTCTGCTCACTGCAAACTTGTCTCCCGGGTTCAAGAGATTCTCCTTCCTCAGCCTCCCGAGTAGTTGTGGTTACAGGTGCCCGCCATCACCTCCGGCTAATTTTTCGTATTGTTTTTTTAGAGATGGGATTTTGCCACGTTGGGCAGGCTGGTCTCGAACTCAGGTGATCCACCCGCCTTGGTCTCCCAAAATGCTGGGATTACAGGTGTGAGCCACTGTGCCCGGCCATTCTTGTCCCATTATTAAGATTATTACAGAAGCAGGGTTAAAGGGGAGAATAAAATTCAATATATTTGCTGTTGCATTGATCATTAATATAAACCAGCTTTGGTTCAGATGAGACAGTAAACACTCCTTTTTCTGACCTCTAGTACCTGGGTAATAGGCCATCAGTGGTGGGACAATAATGCATTTTAGCAAATTTCCTATGAGTCATGACTGATGATTTTTTTCTCTGAAAGGGCTATATAAAATCATATCAAGGCAAGAGTTTGAACATAACTAAGGTGCTTTCTGCTATTTTTTGCAACCAGACCCAAGGGGGAAAAAAATCAAACTCCAGGTTGTTTAGGCAATAACAAAAGAAAGATAAGTTTCATAATAGGACAATTCATTTTGAAGGTTCCATTAGTGTCCATAGGGGTTATTTAGTTGACAACATTGGTTTAGGCAAGGTTGCTAAAAATACCCTGAAATAAAATGGCTTAGATACAGCAGCTGAGGGGCATTGCTCTGCAGGCTGAGATAAATGTTTTGGGTCTAAATTCAGCTGGGTGCTCTGCCAGTGGAGGAATGAAATGACCTGGCCTGTAGACACAGGTGCAGACTGAAGGCTTCAGTCTGTTTAAGAGGCATAAATGGCCTTCCTTGATTCCTTTTTTGGGGGCTCATGATGGATGGGGTTAAGAGTAACAATGGGAAGGCTGAAAAAGGGAAAGCACAATGAAATGTCCTAGCATTCCTATTCTTCTACTGAAGAACTTCCACCTGGATTGAAACATCTGGACAGCACCTAAATTCTCAATAGACTTACTTTTCCCTCCTTGCTTCCTGAGGGATTTTGGAAGGAAAAAAACAAAAAGGGAAGATTGGTTCATGGTAGAGTCATAAAGCTGCTCCTTTGAAAGGATTTTAGGAATCACTGAATCCAACATAGTTAGACAACCAGCTTGGTAGGCCAAATCCTTCCTTCCCATGGTATCTCCTGGTGAGCACAGGCTTGGCTCACAATAGGAGCTTAAAACATATTTTAATATGACTGGCCTTTCTCATTTTATAAATACATATATAAATTGAATACCAAATAGGTGAAATGGCTTGCCCAAAGTCACAGGGCTAGATAGTGGCAGGATGAAATTACTTGAAATTAAAGCTCAGATCTCTTGGGTTCTTCACCAAAAGAAAATAGATCCTTAAAGGACCAAATGTTTAATATTACATCTATTATATCAGAAATATTTGTCATATGGAATTTTCTTTTCTTTCTGATTTGTTGTATTTGGCCAAATCCTAGTTAGAATTTTTATCATGAAATTTGGAGATTCTCGACTTTAGAAAAAATAAAAAGTTCTGGAAGTACTTGCAGATTTCATCAGTTGGATTGTGTCTGTATGTGTGAGGTGTGTGGTGTGTGTGTGTGTGTGTGTAGTATGTGTGAGCACACAAGTGCATGCGTGCTTGAGAAATTTCTGGCAGTAACAGGGTTCTTAGTAGACAGACTTCAGATAATTCCATTGCCAGGTAGGATGTCATGCTCTCTTGATACAAAAAGACTTGGGAATTTTGCTCAGTCTCTCAAAGGGCCACGGCACTCCAAAGCATTAAATGCATACCAATGCTATCAAAGTGGAAAAAAAGCCCTAAAATCTGAGGATAATTGCACACATCAAGCTAATTACCCAGAAGCACTATTAGCTAATGAGATTAGCCAGAAGCCCTGTCCAGCATTGATTAATCAAAGAATAATGCCAACGCACCTGCAGTACAAAGGCACCTGATCTCTAACAAAAGAAAGATTTGCCCATGTTTGGAAATACTACTGCACACTTATTTTTTACCATCTCTTGCTTTATAAGAATTTTTTAGATGAATGCTCCAGGGAGGACTACGATGAACTGTAAACCAACATTTCTGTCACTCTGGACAGAAAAAACTTAGACTGTGACTCAATTCCTCCATTAAAAGAATGGAAACACTCATAACCTATGTCCCTCTAGTTCACAAGATTGTAAGAAGTCATTGGCAGAGTTATACACAGTCTGAGCTCCAAGCAAAATCTTTAGTGCTTAAAAATAGCAAAGTGGTCAAATGCTCCAATTATGAAATTTGTAGCTGATGATCCCTCTGTCTTTCATTAGGAAAATGCTCACATTAAAGAGAAAAGCCACCAGTCTATCAGTTTACAATATATAAACAACCTAAAATAAAATGACAAATAATTTCATAGGAAAAAATACAAATAACAAATAATCATATAAGAAAATGTCACCTTACTCATAATTTTAAAAATGTAAATCAAAACAACAAAAATTCTTCTCTCATAGCTAAAGAATGTCATTCATTATTTACTAGACACCAATATCACTGTAAAGATGCAATGATCTTTTTTTGACAAAAATTACCAAAGAATCAGCACATAATTTAAAAATTCCTATACTAAATTGTATTTCATTTTCTTCTCTGGATGACTCTTCTTATTCTAGGCCTCATGCAGGGCTTTTTGTGAAATGCATTCAAAAAAAAAAAAAAAAATCATCAGGGTGACTGTCTTGTGGTGGTGTAGTATTGATGTAACAGCTAAAAGAATTCCAGATGGTAAAAGGCTGGGAGAAAGAGTTTATGTCACCACTTATTGCAAAGCAAATTCAAATGCTTTTGAACTTCAAAGATTCTTTGTAGGGAGAAATTAGCCAAGTTTCCTTCTTGTTGGGTGAGGAATTTTATTTTCTACTAGGAGGGGCATGGTAGAAAGGGCTGGTACAGCTCTAAGTTTTGTGGAGACATCATCAGAGGCAGATGTCTCTTAGAGTCCAAGAAGATGCCACAATGAACACCAGTGTTTCTCTCTTCTTTGGAATATAATTGCCATCTCAAAATAATTTTTCCCCCGAAGCCAACAATTATGAATGTATTCTCAGATTTTCTTATACACTGAATTTTATCCTAGGTAGAGGAATTATGGAAAACGTATCATAAGGCAGTTTCTTAAAGAAATAATTTGTGCATGTTTATATGGTGGTCCTCATTATACTGTTGTACAAGAAAAGGTTTACTTGTATCCCTGCCAGAAGGTAAGATTGTTGAGGGCCACAACCTGGTCCTATTTACTGGTGGGTTTCCAAGAGCATAGCACAGTGCCTGGCACAAAATTACTGCACAAAAAATGTTGGACATGTGATTAATGTAGTCTAGAACCTATCACTGAAGGTGTCAAATCCTTTTCAAGATACGACTTCATTTATGTATATTTCTTAGCAATCTCTAATAACTGATCTATTCATTCAACAAATATTCACTGAGTGACAACTCTGAAATAGCCTCTATTCTAAGTTCTGAGAGTACAGCAATGAAGAAACAGCAAAAATCACTGTTTTTATGGATCTTATGTTCCAGTAGAGAGACAGATAGATGGAAATAAATGCTATAGAGAACAATAAAGTTGGACTAGAGGAGTATTGACATTGTGTGCATGGGGTTGCAGCATGGAATGAAAATTTACGGGTTTCAGTTAGTCTTCTTTTAAGAAAAACAAGGAAGACTTAGAAATCTAGATGTATAGAAACAAGTCCATAAATTTTTTGAAACGGAGTTTCACTCTTGTTGCCCAGGCTGGAGTGCAAAGGGGCAATCTCGGCTAACTGGAGCCTCCGTCTCCTGGGTTCAAGCAATTCTCCTGCCTCAGCCTCCAGAGTAGCTGGGATTACAAGTGCCTGCTACCACAGCCAGCTATTTTGTTTGTATTTTTGGTAGATACTGGGTTTTGCCATGTCGGTCAGGTTGGTCTCGAAATCTTGACCTCAGGTGATCTGCCCGCCTTGGCCTCCCAAAGTGCTGGGATTACAGGCATGAGCCACCACACCTAGTCAACAAGTCTATACGTAAAAAAGGTGGCCAGGTCTAAAGACAGGAGCAGTAGAATAGCAATGTCCTAAAAAAATGTGTGAGCTATCAAACTCCTGTCTCTCCTGCTGTTGTCACTATACTTAGCCACCTCCCTTCAGTCACAGACTTGATTTTACCCATTTGAACTTGCAAATGGCCTCTTTTCTGTGGAATGCTCTTGTTATCTGTTCACATGGCAGCCCCAGTCAAGCTCATAACACATCTCCCTCATCACACTGTTCCTCAAGTGGATAAAACTGTCTCTGCTGCTGGGTAAACTCCCACTGCTAATGTAGCATGACCTTGGATGTCATTTTTGGCATGTTCCATCCTACCAGGAAATGACATCTGCCTCCCCCTGGGAAGCAGATCATATTAGTCACACTTTTCTTAGATGTAGAATAAGTCATGAAGTTTAGCTTTGCAATCTGATCGTTGAAGAACCTATACTGAAATCCTAGTCATTTAATGTCATAGTTCACACTCTTTCCATGGCACTGTACTTCTGCATCAGCAACATTGAGGGGCAGTGGATGCACAAATCATGCAGAAAGAAAGTGGGGAGAGTAGAATGATCCTAAACACAAACTTGCCTGATGTACATTATGCCAAAGGCTAGGGCTATGTGAACTTGTTTACTTCATTTCCACTTTCCTATCATAGAGAGCCCAATGACTTTCACAATCCTAGGAACTTTTTGCTCATTCCGACACATCAGTGGATCCTTACTCTTTCTGATGAGACAAAAAAAAAAAAAAAAAGTACTTGATGTCAACTTATTTCATGGCTTTTATTTGTACTACAATGCTTTTTTCTTAGGAAAAACATTTTAGCTAATATATTTTATAATGGGAACGTTTTTAAACTTAAAAAGGTGGAGTCTTGCAAGTTGCATGTCTCCTCTGTATGGTGTCTAAGCTGTGAGAAAATCTGTGGTTACAATTGTAAAAATAAAACTAAGGTGCCTTTTTTTTTTTTTTTTGAGACGGAGTCTCACTATGTCGCTCAGGCTGGAGTGCAGTGGCATGATCTCGGCTCACTGCAAGTTCCGCCTCCCGAGTTCACGCCATTCTCCTGCCTCAGCCTCCCGAGTAGCTGGGACTACAGCTGTCCACCACCATGCCTGGCTAATTTTTTTTGTATTTTGTTTAGTAGAGATGGGGTTTCACCGTGTTAGCCACGATGGTCTCGATCTCCTGACCTCGTGATCCGCCCGCCTCGGCCTCCCAAAGTGCTGGGATTACAGGCGTGAGCCACTGCACCTGGCTGGTACTTTCTATTATTTATTTGATTCCATCCTTCACATCTCTTTAGATATTTTACAGGAAAAAAATTGTCATGCGCTTTCTTTTAATCAGTCTCTCAACCCTGTTGTGTGTCTCTAATATCTACATTTACTGTATTTGAAGAAGAGGTTAAAAGATCAGAAATGTGGAAATTAACTTTTTAGAATTTTGTATGTACCTTAAGAACTTAAGGTAAATACAATCAGAACTGGTTAAAAAAGAAAGTGAAAAAACAAAGTCAAACACCAAGAAAAGAACAGATTGTACTGGGACTTCATTGCTGCCTCCGAAAATTTGAAATTATTACTTGGAAATGTCTTCAACAAAGGCAGTAAAAACATGTCAGAAATGTAAAACATCAGCCTGCTCCCCATACCTGCTTTTAAAAATTGCTGTTTGATTGACTCCACAGGGAATGGCAGAAGCAAGGCAATGGGCCTTACACAATGAAATACTTAAATATGATTGAGGAAAGGCCAGGGTCTGAGGCTATTGCAGTGAAGAATTTATTCACAGTGTTTTTAAAGGTGGATAAGGAGGTAAGGTTGTAGGAAAGGGGAAAGGAGGGAGAAGAAATTTGTTGGCAAAGGTGGAGTTGGGGGCATACTAGAGCAAAATATGGAGAAAAACATTTTTTAAATAAAATAAAATACCCTCAAGTCAGATTCCTTTATATAAACCTTTGGGGACCCAATAAAAAGCTACGACTAAATGAAAGTGTTACCAAAGCAGACGGAGAATAACATCAGAAAATCAAATGACACATTTAAAAGGGCAAAACATCAATATTACCTAAAGAACTGATCAAATGTGTCATTTTGAAATGTACACCAAAGCAAGAAGATCATGAAATGCATTAAAATGGTGAACTGGGGAATGGAGAGTGAGCGCTTGGTTGACTCCCGCCATGCAGAAAATCAGATGTTATGTGCTAGAATACATGAATATAAAGGGAGGCAGGTTGTTTCTATACACATTGAGAAATTGTCAAAAAAAAGTATCAAAATGACGGGCCATGCCCAGAGACACATTTGTTCCAGCCAAGGGGACTCCAGTGGGTTTCCTGGACAGACGTCCTGATGTTTTGCTTTGTCAAGTATTCTCTGCCTCTGAACTTTGGTATCTCTTTGGAGGAGGATTCACAGGTGGGAAGACTCACATCTAAACCTCTGAGCTCAGGACTAAGAACATGATGTGGTTTCTAATAGCAAGCCCTTTGATGAGCAGCTTATCTATGAGTGTCACCCAGCCCTAGTAGATTTGTCTGTAGCAAAGTCCTAATCATGTTGGCCAGAAGAGCTCATTCAGAGCAGCTAAACACAAGCTCTGTGTTTGGATTAGGACAGTGACTGTGTGTTAAACCATCAAGCCCAGCAACTTATCACTAGGTATATACACATTCTCCAGTGATTTTAAAATATTGCCAGAAATTTCAGATGGGGCTCTGAAAAACTTAGGAAACCCTTTGTTGGGTGCAGGCCTTGTGGAGAAGGGGTATGGGTCTCCCGTTCGATGTTTTGAAAATATGATGTGCCTTCCTCTGCTCAGAGTGTCGTGGATAAGGGTAAGGGCTTTATAATCAATTGACATGGAGTTTAATCCTGGTTTAGTCACTTATGAGCTATGAGACTGTAGGCAATTTACTAAATCCTTCTAAGCCTCAGTTTCCTCATCTCTGAAAGGGAGATAATAATGCTAAGTATCTCATGGGAGTCATTGGAAGGATTAAATAAAATAATGCAGTTAAAGGGCTTAATAAGTGTCTGGCACAGAGTAAACACTCAATAAATTGTTACTAAATTAAATCATAAGCTGTACAACTAAATGGGACCTTTTTATCTCATATAAACCTCTTTAATAAGGAATTAGTAAAAGGAGGCCCAGAAAGCTGAAACGCCTAGTAGCAGCACCACTGCTGTAATGAACCAGAGATTTTGTGTCTCCTACTTTCCCCATCTTTATACGTTGACCTCCAAACTTACTGTCTGTCTTAAGGCTGTGGCTGGAGGTGCTTTCCGTATTGTTCATTAGCTCTTCCCCTGAATCTCCTTCTTTCCCAATTAGAGAACTTACTCTTATTTAGTGAGAATCAACTAGTAAACTTTGGGATGTTAATGACTGATATGGGATTAGAATATCCATGTGCATGTCTTCTTGAGGATATTTGTATTTCAGAGTAAACAGCAAAACTCAAGTGGAAAGAATCTGACTGGGGTGGAGGGACTGGAGACATTTGTATTGCATATGGAAGGTCTTCTCATACCTCCTTCAAATGAGATCATAGAGCCATTGCACAAGAAACTTCAAGACCATCGTTAACCTCTGTGAATGACGCCCTGATAAATGTGCAGTGTATAGTCCACATGTAGGTCATGTAAACAGGAGACACTGTCTCTCAGATGATTAGCTCTCAAGTTATGAAAGATTGAAACAGCTGCCTTCAGTAATACTGAAATTAATTCAAGTCCCTAAGGAAGATCAATAGGATCAAAGGGGAACAATGTGATTACCTTTGATATAAACTAGAAATATTTTTTTAAAAGAGTCCTTTAAAATCTAGACCCCCAAAAATAAAATCTTTCTGATTTCTTAATAATAAGAGAGACTTGAAGAAGGGAAAGAGGAGAAAGAGAACAAACATACTTGGGAATTCTTTTCTAAAAGTAAAGAAAGAAAGCATGTGGACCTATGTCTGTCAAATTTTAAGCTTCCCTACTTCAGAAATTGGCTGAGACACCAGAGCACTCAGGATTCCACAAGATCATTCTCATATGGTTCCTCTAAGACCTTACATCTGTAACACTGGATGCTCTGGATTCATCCAGATTGAGGAATATGGTCTGAGAAATCAAGACCAGATGCTGAACAACAGGCCAGTATGTATTAGACAAGGATGACCTTAAGTTTCCAAGGGAGGTGGACAATGTGCCTCTAGTAATGTAGTGGCCTTGGCCAAAAGGCATCCTGCAGCCATCCGTGGTGCTTGCTGTCTCCTTTCCTTCAGATTCCTGTTTCAATCAGCATTTCAGTGAGGCCTTTCCTGATGCCACATCTGCAAGAGTAACTCCAGCCCACCCCAACGTAACAATCCCCCTTACACCTCTCCAGCACTGAACACCATCTGACTTATAGATCAATTTGCCTATCCATTAACTGTCACTCTCTGGTAGGTGAAAAGATAGCTTCCCCAAATCTGTCCACTTTATATGGAGAAAGTGTTTTTGGAGGTGTGATTAAGCTAAGAACTTTGAGTTGGACAGTTTATTCTGGGTTATCAGGATAGACCCTAAATGCAGTCACATGTATAGGAGAAAGGTAGAGGGAGATTTAACACACATAAAAGAGAAAGCCAAGTAAAGACTGTACAGAGAGATGTGAAGATGTTGGCCTTGAAGATTCGCATGATATGGCCACAAGCTAAGGAATGCCCACAGTCACCAGAAACTAGAAGAGGCAAGGAATGGGTTCTCCCCTAGAACCTCTGGAGGAAGAGAGTGTGACCTGATCAACACCTTGACTTCAGACTTCTTGCCACCAGAATTGTGAGAGAACAAATTGTTGTTTTAAGCCACCAATTTGTTGTAATTTGTTACAGCCACCATGGCATAATAATACACTCTCCTTTAGTGAAATATAATCCCCAAGAGGATAAAGACTTTTCTCTCTTTTGTTCTTTATTCTATCCTCAATCCTGCAGCTGGGGCCTGATATACACTAAATATTTAGTATTTACATTTGATAAATGAATAAATGGAAGAGAAAGAGTCCATACACCATTTGGATCTAAATTTCTATTTATTTTCCCCTTTAAAATAAAACTATTGTCAGCAGTTTCAAGAGTTAACATCTGCCGACATAAGTCAACAACTCACTCATAATATAATTAGGCCTACTAGAAGAACCATGTCAGGTAATAC
The DNA here is from genome assembly GCF_007565055.1 of Rhinopithecus roxellana. Lineage (NCBI taxonomy): Eukaryota > Metazoa > Chordata > Mammalia > Primates > Cercopithecidae > Rhinopithecus > Rhinopithecus roxellana. The sequence continues at coordinate 74,186,996 of NC_044556.1, read as the reverse complement.
TTTAACAGAAAGGTTTTGCCCAATTAGTAAGTGGCTGAGCTGGATCTAGAAACCAGGACATTGGGTATCAAGCCTAATATTCTGTCCAATCTGGCTCAGCTAGCTTCATCTAGACATCCGTTCTTTTGGAGGAGTTTACAGGGCCCAGACAGAACCAAGACTAGTTTCCACAGGTAACACAACTAACCAGTCTCATTTCTTTACAGCCATCTTCATCTATCATATCTCCAATAGATTTCTATCTTAATAGTCAAAGCCAGCTGCTACCACCCAAGGCTGATTCTGCCAACGATAGATTATTATAATGCATGTAGCTAATAGGGCTTGTGCTGTCATAATGTGGCAGGACTAGATAAATCTCTGTAATAAAACTAAGAATCTCTTGCATTTATATATTGCTTTTACTTTCTAAGTGCACTCACATCTGTTCTGTCATTTTCTCATTCCAATACCCTTAGAAATACCCTTAGGAATGACGGATCCGTCGGAGATAATGCTCCTTTTATTTAGATGGAAAAAACTGGGAGGAGGACTGAAAAGTGCTTTCAATAATCCCTTCTGGCAAGTGGGCATAGTCATTGCCCTTCTTACCCACCAGAACCTTATTAGGATCAAATATGTAAGTTGGTGTCCTTAGAAAAGCATATAAAGGTTTACCCATCTGATGAGGCTCCTCTGATGAACCGGTCCTTGCTTTAGAATAAAAAATGAGCCGGGCGTGGTGGCTCAAGCCTGTAATCCCAGCACTTTGGGAGGCCGAGACGGGCGGATCACGAGGTCAGGAGATCGAGACCATCCTGGGTAACATGGTGAAACCCCGTCTCTACTAAAAAGTACAAAAAAATTAGCCGGGAGAGGTGGCGGTCGCCTGTAGTCCCAGCTACTCGGGAGGCTGAGGCAGGAGAATGGCGTGAACCCGGGAGGTGGAGCTTGCAGTGAGCTGAGATCCGGCCACAGCACTCCAGCCTGGGCAGCAGTGCAAGACTCCGTCTCAAAAAAAAAAAAAAAAAAAAAGAATAAAAAATGAAATTCTGGCACTCTTACCCCATAAATTATAATTGCCTTTTTTTTTTTTTTTTACCTCCCCTTAAACCTAGTGCCCCATCCCTCTTTTCTCCTCCCCTTAGCATGTAAACTTAATGTTTCAACCAAATGAGTCAACCAGAACGGAAATGCTTAATTCACTAAGCAAATGTACGGAAGGTATTCATGTGCTATTGCAGTTAAACTGCCATTAAAACAAGAACAAAACAATAAAAATCTTGTGTTTATAAGATGATGCAATCATAAACAGAAAAAAATCATTCATCTTTGGTCATCAGCTGTTTTCTCCAGTCTGTCCATGATCTGCTCAGAGGAAGAAGACAAATGACAACCACTGAACGGGCCAGGATAACCAAACCCAGATTTGAGGGAGACAGCTTGTCCCACCTGTGCATGACAAAAGCGTAGCTTTTGACACATGTTCAGTTTTGTTTGGGGAAATGTGAGGACCATGCCAATGGGAAAATCTTGGTCACCAAATGTGTTCAGAGCAACTATTTCAAAATTGTATTTATCACTTCTTTTTTAGCTCTAATGGGAGCACATTGAAAAAAAGGAAGACAGAACACTTATACCTTTTTAGAACAAAATAAGGTATCGCTCTTACAAGCCATTTATTCCTAATTACACAATTACTTTATCATGCAGCACTTCCTGAAAAAAAGACTATAAGGCAAAGAATGGGCTGATTTAAGGGTTTATTGTTTTAAAAAGTTAACAATCTAGTTTCTTTTCCTTCTGGAATTCAAAAATGTTAAAGCATACTAACTATTTCTCATTTCTGGATAATAAAATAATGATGTAATTAACAATCAAATAGCATAACATCATATGAAATTGTTAAATCTACTTGTGAATAGAAGTAAAAGCCATACCATTTTAAGACATTTTAAAATGAGATAATTATCATGTAGTTTGAGATTGGAAGTCAAATTCTTCCAACATGCATGCTACTCTTGTTGAATTCTTTTAAAAAGTTGCTTTGATGGTGAGACCCCTAAGGTTTTGAATGGAGCCGGTTACAATTGCAGGTGCACTTGCTTCCAGAGCGTTATTTTTACTCCCAGTGACCTGCTCCTCCAGCTACCTTACCCAGAACACAGTGTCTGCTGGCCACATGGTTTCTTCAGCCGCTGCTCTGACTACAGACCAGAGAGAGCACCAACTGAGCTGGGGAGGAATGGACTGCACTTCTCCTGCAGAGAGGTCTAGTACCATCCCTCACCTAGACTGCTGAGTCTCCTAATGGTCTCCCTGTTTCCAGCCCTGTCTCTTTTTTTTTTTTTTTTTGAGACAGAGTCTCACTCTGTCACCCAGGCTGGAGTGCAGTGGCACGATCTCAGCTCACTGCAGCCTCTGCTCCCTGGATGCAAGCAATTCTCCTGCCTCAGCCTCCCTAGTAGCTGGGATTATAGGCACCCACCACCACACCCAGCTCATTTTTTTTTTTTTTTTTTGTATTTTTAGTAGAGTCAGAGTTTCATCATGTTGGTCAAACTTGTCTTAAACTCCTGACACCAAATGATTCACCCTCCTTAGCCTCCCAAAGTGCTGGAATTACAGGCATGAGCCACTACACCCAGCCACTGTCTCCTTTCAATCAGTCTACCCCACAGTAGCTAGAGGTCCTTCTGAAATGAGAATTTGATTATCTCTTCCTTACAAGCCTTCAAGAATTCACCGTTCCTTTAGGATCACATCCAAATGTCAATGGATAGCATTCAAGGACCTTCTCCATCCTTCCCAAACCTGTCTTTCCAGGTCCCCTCCTGCTATGTGTCACTTAATATCTTGTGCTCAAGCCTCATGGATGGAAAATATATTTATGTCTCTTTTAGGGGAAGTAAGACAATTTTTCTTTCAACCTCCATAAGTTCTTTGTTGGAACAAACTCCTGTTACAAAAGACAGATGAACATGAGAAAAGTGAGGAAAAAATAAGTTTACTAACATGTATATTTCATATATACATGGCAGACATCCAGGGAATAAGTAGTTCTCAAAGAGGTGGCTTTGAATCCCAGCTTATGCAGCATCTTCAACAAAGAACAGTAAAATTTTAGAGAAGTGACAAGACAAAGGAAAAGGACTAAGTTTCTGGGGACAGCAATTAGTGGGAAGACAAATAAATGGCAGATAAAGGCTGTTAGTAAAGCTTATTAATGTAAATTCCTCTAGTACCATCTCTAGGCCAAGAAGCACACAAAGTGGTCTTCAGTGCTTAACCTTTGTTCTCTCTCCAGTAGGAGGAGGAAGAGTGAACCTTTTGTCTCTGTTTTTTAGGCAAATAGAGGGAGGGTAGAGAGCTTTTCTGCACCTGCCTCTTCCAAATTGCCTTCAGCTCAACAATCCTTCATGTTTTCAGGTGGTGTTATGCCCAGACCGTTTATTCCCCGAAGAAGACCACCAGAGTCCAGAGTCAAAGCCAAGCGGCAAGGATCTTTAATGCAAGTTCGAACTTGGTCCCTCCGTTCTACAACATACAAGAGGGCCCTGAATGATGCATGTGCCCGCCTTTTATAGCCCGATGCATACAGGATATGTAAGGTTACAGAGGTACAAAGGAATTCTTTTGGTTGCAGTATCACAACTGGTAATTGGTTAATATTTTAAGTTATACAATTAACAGTTTTCTATTTGTTCCCGCACATTTAGTAAAACTACAAACGGTTATGACCTCATCAGGGGCTCTCTAGGTGGTGTTCCTGAGATGGGTGCGGGGGTGGGGGGGGATGTGTTTGTGTTGGGCTCAGGAAGTTGGGACAGAATAGAGCAATGTGTTTGTACTGGGCCCAGGACTAAGATATGTGGCAGACACCGGTAATTAGAACAGAACAGAGCAGGACAGAGACTTTCACAACGTTTGTCCTTACAATGTCTGGAGTCTATAGATAACTTAATCGGTTAGGTCCGGGGTCGATCTTTAACTAGGCTCAGGGCGCCGCCCGGGCTGTATGCCTGTGGACTTCATTTCTGCCTTTTAGTCTTTTCATTTGATCTCTTTCAGTGGCATATTCTGGCGTCCCACTGTTTTAGTCTGTTTGTGTCACTATAACAAAATACCTGAGACTGGGTAATTTATAAACCACAGAAATCTATTTCTCACTGTCCTGGAGGCTAGGATGTCCAAGAGCAAGGCGCCAGTAGGTTCAGTTATCTGAGGAGGGCTCTTCTCTACTTCCAGGATGGTGCCTTGCAGAGGAATCCTGCAGAGGGGCTGAGTGCTGTGTGAAGCCTCTTTTATAAAGGCCTAAATCCCATTCACAAGGGAGGAGTCTTCATGACCCAATCATCTCCCAAAGGCTCACCTCTTAATAACTACTGCATTGGAGATTGTTTCAACCTGACGCTCAGAGGTTCACAAACACTCAGACTGTAACACCCACAATCTCTACTCTCTGTCTTCTTCCATGATTTATCCTAGTGATGCCCATTCATCCTTTTACTCAAATGTCACTCTGGATTCTAAGTCTCAAAAGGGCGAGCATGACATCCTGTGTACTTCACAACACGTGCTTAGCTCACTGTGGCCGATGTGAAGTGCTTATCAGAAACTTCTAAACCAATTGTGAAAAGAAAAGAACTAGCATTTCTTCCAATAATATTCTTCCCCTGTTACTCACTTTTTCTGATCTTTCACTTATTTTCCTATTTCTTTGCTTTTTTTTCTTTCTTTCTTTCATTTTCAGTTTCTCTCTAACAGGGGAAGCAATAGGATGGGAAAGGACTTGAGGTTGGGGAGCCTGTGGTGAAACCAGTTGCTGTATCTGCCTCTACTGGAATTTCTTCTTAACACCCCATTGAATGCATCTGCCTCAGGGGCCTGGATTGTGACAGCTGTTTAATAAACCACATCAGCAGTGCACCAGGCTTAAGACAGAATAAAAGTGAGAACCTCATATTCCATTTCAACTCTGGTGATAACCTCTGAATTCCATTATTCACCATTTTAATACAACCTTTATTATTTTCCTGAATGTCCTTCCCCCCACCTCTAGTTTCCTTCTTCCCTTTGGTGTAGTCAAATGGCCTTTGGCTCAGCGGTTGGTGGCTTTATACATGCAGCCTCTATTCATATGCATAAGCTTACAGCTGCTCAAATACTTCAGAAATCTGATCAGCCTCCCCTTTCTGCTCCCCCTCCTGAATGCTTTGTGAAATCTTTGCTAGGCAGAGAAAAAGTCCATGTCTCTTAGCTGCTTCTGCCCTGCCTGTCCCCATTCAATTGTGAGGATGCATTGTAGTGGAGTGGTGGTGGTTATCCTTTCAAATTCCTGACATATTCCACCCCGCTGAATAGAAGTGAGAGGGGGAGGGATGGAGGAAAAAAGGATGCTGGTGCTCGCCATGCTGGAACATTATGGAAAGTCAAGCTTCTAAAGAGGAGCTTGCTTACAACAGCACTATCTTCTAGGCAGTGAGACGCGCATCTTCACATTTCACGATAGAAGGGACGGCAGCTAATTTCAATGCATCATGTAACTCCCAAGAAGTGTCATTTTACCTGGATACTTAAAGGCAACTTCCCTGTCTCTCTCCAGTGGGGCTGACAACATGGAATCTCCCCCAGCAAAGAATGTGTGCAGGAGTGACAGGCAGCTTGAGGAAACACCTGTTTCACTTGCCTCGCCCAAGCCCCAGTTATCTATCACTCAGCAGTTCAAAGCTGAACTGGCTAGGACAAAGCACCAAATTGCTGGCAGAGGCCAAGCTCCAGTCAAGTGCTGGCATCTCATCCAAACAGGTTGAAATTAGGTTTCAAAACTACCTGTGAGAAAGAAAGATGAGGTGGAAAGTCGCTGATGTGAGCAAAAATACTGCAGTAATAGCTGGTTGGGGAAGAGAGCGGTGGGGGGGAACTGAGCTGTGAAAACACTTAAAACATGCTACTCTGGAAGCCTGTGGCTCCCTTGTCTCCTCCAACTCTCTCTTTTATTAACTTAGCTTCTTTCATAAGTACTTTAATAAAACAAACTCTTTTCTACCCTGTGCAAGGAAGATCCATAAACACTCCTACGTTGAAAAAAAACAAAACAAAAATAAAAGCAAAAAACTTACATGTCCTAGGATAGCTGGAAGAAAGGAACAGGAGGGAGACAGAAGAGCAATAAATGGTTATGCTAAGGGGTCCTGTTATACGGAGTCATACATAAGCTGGGCACGAGGATGCCTTCTGAAAACCTGGCTGATGCCATGTGAAGGAAGGCATACTTTTTCAAGCCTTGGGAGGAAGATAATCCTTTATGACTCCTCATTTAACTTGTTTATATCTAGTGATTTATCATCTAATCCCTGGACTTTGCCTGGGGTCACAAGAGTCCTCTTTTACTCTGTGTGTAGAGTGAGGGCTGAAGGGTGAAAGGGAGCTTCATCTACAAGTCCAGGACATGTTCTGAACTGACTGGCCACCTGGAAGCCTTGAGACCCCTTGGGAGAGCAAGGAAAGAAGATGTTTTCTCTCTGACATCCCACATTGAATCCACATGCAAATCCTGTTGGTTCTACTTTCAAGATACATTCAATCCACTTTTGGCATCTCCTCTGTTATCACCTTGTATATGGTCCAAACTGCCCTCATCTGTCACCTATATTACTACAATAGCTTCTACCTGGTCTCCTTGCTCCCACCTTTGTCCCCACTTGTTCTGCATAAGACAGCCTAAGGTAGTGGGAGCAGTTCTCCACTCCACGCACTCACATCCTGCACCCACCAGCTCATTTACTGTGCTTCAGTTACTGTGGCTTCTTGGCGCTGTCCCTTGAAAATGGCAGGACTGTACTCATCCCTGTGCCTAGAACACTCTCCAGATATCTCATTTCCCTTAAGACTGCTCAAATGTCCCCTTCTCAGCAATCAGCAATTTCTTTTCCTTTTTTTTTTTTTTTTTTTTTTTTTGAGACTAAGTCTTGCTCTGTCACCCAGGCTGGAGTGCAGTGGCTCAATCTCGGCTCACTGCAACCTCTGCCTTCCAGATTCAAGAGATTATCGTGCCTCAGTCTCCCAAGTAGCTAGGATTACAGGCACCCGCCCCCATACCCAGCTAATTTTTGTATTTTAGTAGAGACGGGGTTTCACTATGTTGGCCAGGCTGGTCTCAAACTCCTGACCTCAGGTGATCCACCTGTCTCAGTCTCCCAAAGCGTTGGGATTACAGAGGTGAGCCACCACACCTGGCCTCCTTGTTTTCTTGATTATCCTGTTTAAGCTTGCAATGACCCCCACTGCCTTCACTATCCACATTCCCTCTTTTATGTTTCTCTATGGCGCTTATCATGGTCCCATACACTATATTTTACTCATTCTGTATCTGCCAACCTGTACGTTCCATGAGGGCAGGATTTTTGTTTCTTTCATACCCACATCCTCAGTATCTAAAACACTGCCTGGTACATAATAGGTGTTCAATAAATATTTGTTGGAAGAGTGAATATTATGCTCATTCTGAGGCCAAAATTCTTTAAAATTGGGTATAAAGGCTGTGTCAGCATTGGAGCTGTTGTGGCAAATCCCTATTAACCTCAGTAGGGAAGGTGCTAGGGTCAAGAGGTCAAAGAAAAGACCCAGGACCAGCAAACAAGATAAGTTTATTAAGGGACTACATAGAGAGGAAAGATTCCAGTGGTGGTGAGCTGGACAAGAGATTTGCCTTACATACAGAGACAGATCAGTGGCAGCAGCTGGACAAAATGTCTGCCTTACCGCCTTACCTATAGTCAACAAAGCCCAGTGGTGGTGGGGCTAGGCAGGAAAACCCCAACCACTTGCAAAGAGCATGCAGTTTATATAACATTTCACTCAATAACCTGCCCTTAACAACTGCCACCTGGCAACCTTCATCTAACCCAAAACTCAAGGCTTCAATCCTCTATACAGCCCATGTTCCACAGGATGGGCTGGGGTGTGTGAGTAGGGGTGGGGCTCAGATGTTCCTCATTGACAAGGAACAAATCTCCAAGTTGGCCATACGCAAATTCCCTAGCTTGGAACACGCATTCAGGTGTGTCTGCCATACAGGGTATGCTTAAGTTATTGCTGTCAGGTGCGTCTACTATACAAGGGTGCAACTTCCCAGTGGGCTACAGGACACAGCTCCTCCAGGGATGTGGGTGTGTAATGGTCAGGGCAGGATAGATCTGGAGAGCAAAGGCAGGAATGCCAGTCAACCGCAGGCCTAGACATTGAAAAACTGGTCTCTAAGTTTGAAAGGAGAATATAATATATATATAAATATATTCATATATATATATTCACATATATATTCATATATATATTCACATCTATTCACATATATATGTGGATATGTATGTATTTATATATATACTACCAACCACAGCCCAGTCATTGATGTTTAGTGAGAGGGCAGCTCTCAGTGGTTGAAAGAACCCCCCTTACCTCCCCCTTAACCACGTGGCCTCATTCTGGAACAAAAGGCATCCAAACATAAAGAAACAGCACTGCCACTCTGCCTTCTCAGCTCTTATCTTTACTGCTCTGTTCTTGTCATCATACTGGTCCTTAGAGTAGGCCACGCCAAGTGCAATGAGGGTAGAATTAGTTGCTACAGGATATCTGTGAAGTTCCTTAGAAGGAGATATCATGGCACAAATTCCCACTGGCTGAAGTGGAAGAGCTCAGGAGTCAAGGACTTTGTATTAATTACCCTGCCCTGGCTTCCTTTCCTTAATTCTCAGGTGGCCTGGTTGAAATGAATCCCATCCTCATTCTTCCATTTAAGCCCAATGATAGTCATCATAGTTCTAGCAAGGAGGGTGCAGTAGGGACATCCACACCCTGGACCTGCCCTGGATTAGGAAACTACACTGGTTCCTCTCTGCTATTCTTATAATTGGAATAAAAAGGTAGAACGGTCCAAACTCTCTTTCCATGTCAATGCAAGACCTCAGTCTGTGATCCAGCCTGACTTCCAGAAGTCCACAGTAGACACAGGAGTGATATGGAACTGACCTTTCAGGGCAGGGCTTAAAACTAAGAGTTATCTCAAAAACAGCATCCATGGCTAGGTATGGCAACCAAAGAGAAGCTCCAAATGTAAATGGTCTGGAGGTGACAACTGGGTAAAAGAAATCCCATAGCAAGAGGCAGCAAGCAGGTTTCAAAGGGAGTGAAGGCAGAAACCTAGACCCTTGGTTTTAGAGGCCTCTGCATCCCTCTCTTTTGGAGAGTTAGGAGGGTTCAGGACCTGTTAAAGGAACTGAGTCTTCAGACAAGAATAGACAACTCATGGTTAAGTTCAGGACAGATTCAATGGGAGAGATAGAATTTTCATTACTTTAAAAAATAGGCAAAAGTGTCTGTAAATCTAACTCAGCCAGAATCTATCTCAATATTCTTTTTTTTTTTAATTTTTAAAAGGTAAATAGACAAATTTGTTATATTTGGAGCATAACCAACTTGTTTCTTATTCTTAGCTCTGCCTCCCTGCCAGGTCAGACATACTCATGGACACCAAAGCCTTGGGTACCAGCCCTGTTTGTAGTGGATATGAGTTATGAGTTAGAAAGAATGTATTTGGAGACTGGAGCTAATGGAATTTGTAAACTATGCAAATAATTTCTTATCCTTCTTACTTTAAAAATGGACTATTCTGCTACTCTCAGCAGATTTCAGCCTATTCACTGAGTATTTTAGAGTTTACAAAATACTTTCATATACATCATCTCATCTTGTCCCTGTCCCTGCAGGAAGCAATGGGGTGGAAAAAAAAAAAGAGTGGGGGGGGATTACTTCAGATCAGTCTTAAAACATCAAAACGTGACTTAGCTGGTCCTAATCCCACTCTGTCATGGTTTGGTATTTAGCTCAAATAAACACATTCACCGATTTACAAAACTAGGAAATAAAACATTCATCCCTACCTCCTTCTCCTTCCTTTTTTTGAGACAGTCTTGCTCGGTCACCCAGGCTGAAGTGCAGTGGTGTGATCTCGGCTCACTGCAGCTTCCACCCCTCAGGTTTAAGCGAAACTCCTGCCTTAGCCTCCTGAGTAGCTGGGATTACAGGCACCTGCCACCACACCCAGCTGATGTTTTGTATTTTTTAGTAGAGACAGGGTTTCGCCATGTTGGCCAGGCTGGTCTCTAACTCCTGACCTCAGGTGACCCACCCTCCTCGGCTTCCCAAAGTGCCAGGGTTACAGGCATGAGCCACCACACCTGGCTGATTCGTCCTAGCCTTCTGACCATAGGATCGAACTCTTCTGTTAAATAGCAGATTCCTGGGGGCAGGAGGTGGGAAGAGAGTGTGACAAGTATAGCCTGTTTACTCCTGAAAACTCAACTTGCCTTCTTTTCCCCTCCCTGTGAATGTTAGTTGATACTAAGCCCAAACTGGTATAGTTCTTGTCTTTCCCTTTTATGCATCAGATAGAAGCTAATGAAGGGTTCTTCTGATTGAATTTTGTGCTTATAGTTCCCCAGGTGAGATTATAAGAAAGGAAAAACATGGGTAGGTTGTACTAATATAACCTCAGGTGCATGTAGCACAATTTGATGGGCTCTTAAAGGCCTTTCAGACTCTTAGTCTCCAGTCCCAAGATGGTCTCTGTAATTCCTGCTCCCTCCTTCTTTTTTCCCCACACCAAGACTTCCTATAACCCTCCCCACTCACTGCCACACCTAACAGGAGGAAGTGAGTCAAATCTCCCCCAGGGCCCCCAGCTTGTAGGCACTGATGTGGCATCTGCTTTCCTAAGGTCCTCTCCCGGTTTATCCGGCAGACACAGGCTTCCTGACAGCTTCAGCCACCACACAGTAGCCTCAGCGCTCCACCTTTCCTGCACCAATGACCCTTGTCAAGGTCCTCAGTGCAGAAATCAACTAGGAAGGCTGCCTCTCTGTGAGGTGCAGGCACACATGATGGAATACCAGCATCTGTGCCAGAGCCTGTCTCCCCGGAGTGAGGTTGAGGTCTGCAGGAGTCAAGAATCTGCCTCCCATTTACTGCCATTCTTTCTTAGCTGAAGAGGCTGAGTGCTTCTTGTCCTTCCCATGATTCTCAGAGCCCCTATTAAATGGTCTCTCTGAACTCAAGCATAGTCTATGGGACTGGGTGGAGGAAAGACATTATCTACCACTACTAGATTGCCCATGTCCCTTAACTCCAACCCCTGGTTCTAAAACAGCTTTCTTCTTACAGCCTCCTCCTTTCTCATCAAATCACTCATAGAAACAGCTGCCTGAGGAGCTGCCAGCCCCACACCCATCAGGGTGACAGCTTGCTGCCAGGCATTCTCAGTGGTTCCAGCAGTGGCTCACACCCTTCAAACTGCAAAGTGTTCTTTCCTCTCTCAGATGATCGACAGGTCTGCTAAGCGCTTGGTTCAGTTAGGCGACTAAAAAGAGGACTCCAGATAAGCAGAACGCCCTAACCCCTATACTTCACCAATGGGTCATAAAGCAGTGAACTTCCAGATGTTAGCACCAGATCTCGCTCACCTATGGTTTTCAGAGCTTTTGTTAATAACCTGAGTTACCCCGGCCTCCAGGCTTGTCTCTTTCCCCAAGAATCGACCCAGGGCTATTTAAGGCAGAGAGCTCCATTTCTTCGAATGAGCTGCTCTGAACCAAGACAAGTTCATGGTCTCTGAATCCTCATTTGTGGCCTGCTATCTTGTTAACAGCTCTCTTGACAGTCCTCCATAAGTTCTGGTCCAGGCTCCCCCTTGCAGGACATTTTTTCATCTTCAGAAGGTTCTAAGACTTTAGGAATGAATCATCGCTGGTATGCAAAGTTACGTAAGAAAAGCCAGGGACAAACTAGGCAAGTAAAGAATTCTAGTTCTCCCAAAATGGAAATTGTAGAAAAAATATAAAAAACAATCTTATCAAAGTATGTGCTTCCTCTGGCAAAGCATACCTCTCCTATCCACAAGGAGACTTGGGTGCAGGGGAAGGTGAAATAATGATATTGCTCATTAGAGACCAAGAGGAAACTAGATGGGTCTACAGGGAGGGCTCCTTCCTAGTGTTCCTTCAGAGAGGGATGCTTTCCTACTCTGTTGTGGCTTATCATGTGATTCATTCTTGCGTAGAAAGCAAATAAGAGAATTGAATGCCATCATTTCTGTGAGGAAGAAAAAAGAAATCAACATATCAACTGTTGTCCTATTTGCATCCCTTCCTTCTGCTTCCTTATAAAATTAGCAGCAAAATGACATTCCTTATTCCTCCATGCAAGTCGTACAACTGACAGCCTTAGCATCCCAAATAAAGCTCCTGTCCTTAAGTCCAATATTGAAGTCACTTAAGAACTCTCTGCCCTTGATTTTGATCCTTTCTCCTGTCAAAGTGAGGGTGACATTAACAAGTGTGCACAGGAGGGGGCTTTGTGCCAATTAACAGTTTCTCATTAGCTTAATTAGGGGACACATGTTTTTAATCACAGCTAAGAAAGTGGAATGATTGAAGAATTGATTCTGAGCTTTTGAAAGCATCCCTGTCAGTGCATGGAATTTAATTCTGCAGATGTGCTTTAAAAGACACAGTGGTAGAAAGAAATAGCTTTAAATGACATGGCCTCACTGAGCATAATAGAAGAATAGGAATCCGAACCAGATAAACAGTGTTTCCATTTTGGATCAGAGATAGTCTTTTTCAGGCTATCTGCAGAATCGAGGGTCTTGCCCTCTTTGTTATATTATGTGAGATATCCAAGTGGGACAATTTTCTTTTCCTTTTCACTAACCCTGTATCCCTAGGTTCCGAGTAAACACACCTGATGGTTGTAGAGATGTTCAGATAATGTGGATAGTTTAGATGCAGCTTTGGGGGGTTGCTGATGGTTTTTCTAGCTGAAACAGCTGTTAAATTTGGACTTCATGGATTATTTGAGAAGTCTAAATTTGCGAGACCTGTTTACATCAGGAAATGGTTTGACTTATGGCCTTGCATGCTTGTAACCTGAAGTTGGGTAACTGTCACAGCCCATATATCACCCAAAGGGCCACTCATTCAGATCATGCAAATCTAAAGGTGATTGTTAAGCACTAAAAATAATATTTATTTAAATGTCTATATTGTTTTGGGCTCTACACAATGCAGCAAGGCCATGACCGGTTTCATTTAAAACCTTAGTAGGCTTATGTTTCACTAGTTATGACATTTTAATACAGTATGCACACAGATTTGTTCTTTGTAGAATGCAATCTTTACTGATATATCCCTTTTGCAATTTATCTTTTATTTTTCTTGATTGCAAAGAGCAATAAACTTTAATTGCAAAAAACTGAAAAATACTGTAAAACACAAAGAAGAAAAAAAGTGGTACATAATTCCACCTACTCAGATATAATCACTATTTATATTTTAATGCATAGCATTTTTTACTATGGAAATTTCTTTTTTCTTTTTCTTTTTTCTTTTTTTTGTTTTTGAGAGAGAGAGAGGGTATCACCATGTCACCCAGGCTGGAATACAGTGGCACCATCATGGCTCGCTGCAGCCTCAACCTCCTGGGCTCAGGTGATCCTCCCACCTCAGCCTCCTGGGTAGCTGGGACTACAGGCATGCGCCACCACACTTGGCTAATTTTTGTAGAGACAGGGTTTCACCATGTTGCCCAGGCTGGCCTCAATCTCCTGAGCTCAAGAGATCCATCTGCCTTGGCCCCAAAGTGCTAAGATTACAGGCATGTGCCAACACGCCCGGCCACACTATGCATGTTTTCTAATAAAATGGGATTATACTGTATTTCTGGTTTTACAACAGCTGTTTTACTTACTATATCATTATGACCTCCCCAGATCATTAAATATTCTTGTACAACATAATTTTTAATGACTGTGTAGTATTCCGGCTCATGAATTTGTCATATTTATTATAGAACATTACAAATATTCCAATTTTTGGTATTACAAGCAATGATGAAGTGGTCATGCTTGAATATAAATCTTTTCAAGCATCCTTGATCATCTCCTTTGAATCGATTTCTAGAGGTGAAATTGCTAAGTCAAAGATTATGTACATTTTTAAGACATTTAAACATACTGTCAAGTTTCTCTCCAGAAGTTATAATCTACCACTTTATATTCCCATAACTAACAATATAGGATAGTGTTCTTTTTTTACTAAAGTCAAAACAATAAGTATAATCTCTAAAAATAAAGTAAAAAAAATTGTGTCATTATTTTTATTTGTAATTTTGACTACCAGTGAAATCAGATATTATCTCTGATTATAAGTTATATTTTTTTGTGTGAATGGTCAAATCATATATTTCTCTCATTTTACTCCTGGGATATTTACCTTTTATTATTATTTTTGTTTATTTTACCCGGGTTCCAGAAAAGGAAGAATCACCTTTCTGTTGGTCCATTTGTGAGAGTTGTCATATATGAAATATACTAAACCATTGTCACATGCATTTAAAAATATATGTTGTTCCCAGGTTGGTATTGGTACTTGCTTTTTTCACCCCCTCTAGTTATGCATTTTGTTGTTGTTATTATGTATATAAAATGTTAATGTTAGGTAGGTTGACTCAATTATTCTGTTATGGTTCTTTTTTACTAGAATGTTTCGAAAAAATTCCCCCTTCTGAGATTTTTATATTTGCCACTATTTTCTATTTTCATTTTTTACTTTTAAAAATTCATTCATAACTTAGTTTTACATACTGCATAGGTAGCTATTTTGTTTTTTCTTTGCAAACTGCCAACTGATCTAATATGTTTATGGAATTATTCAGCATTTCCCTAAACATGTTCCATGGTACACTACTGCTTCAGGATTCTGAAAAATAAAAAAGTTCTGGCAGATATACATATGTTTGAGAAATGCTGGGTAATGTAGTTCCTCATTAAGATTCATAGAGCATAGTTCCATTTTAAGGTTTCAAGAAGTCCTGCCGTACAGATACCTATTTTATCTTTCTTTACCTAGAATTACCATTTAACCATGTAGTTCTTTTACAAACAGCATCTGTTAACATAAAAAAAAAAAAACCCTAATATTCTGTAGACTAGCCAGTGAGTATCTAATTTGAAAGATCAAAAAAAAAAAATGTTTACCAAATATTATTGTTGGAGTGTCTGAAAAGGTTCAGTATGGATATAGTACCCTCTGGCCTACTTGGGTTCTGAATAAATTGAGAAATAAAAATCAGTAGGGCAGATGGGTCAAAATATTACGTTTGTTATTGTTAATAGAGGAGTTAGAAAATAGTGGGAGAGCCAAGTAGACTCTGTGAACTGAAACTCTAAATTAAATGTAGTACTCAGTCCCAGGCAATTTCTCTCTCCAGGGTTGCCTTCTCAGGTAAAACTTACATATTGGAGACTCAGAGGGAATCTCTGGCTTCCATATTTAGTCCTCAAGAAAAAAAAAAAAAAAAAAAAAGGAGTGTGCTGAGTCTAGTAAGCTGGGTTTATTCTTTCCAAATGTGCTAATCAACTAAGTCTACTCCCTTCTCCCTTGGTTGAATGAATGAGAGGCCAAGAGTGGTTACAGACAATGTCCATAAAGAATCCCAGGAATGGGAAAAAGACATTCCTCTCTTGCATTGCTCAGGTTTATTTCTCTAAGTCCGTTAGGTTTAATTATTAAGAGTAACCGGTGTGGCTATCTCCCCAAGGGAGAACTGCAATCTATCAGGAGAGCTCTGCTTTTGCCTTCTTAAGGCTCCTTTCCCCAACCTGGTTGCTGCTCTTTTGGGTACCCTTTCTGAGGCGAGTTGGGAGTTTGCTTCCAGAAGACTCTAAGATGGATCAAAACAGCACATTAATCAAATCAATTTCAAGGCTCTTCTACTGGAGTTGAAAACTGCTTAGTCTATTTCCCATCCTAAATACATCTACTTAAATTGTCCAGCATACAGTATTAGAGATTCTGTCATAAGATTAAATATGACACAAAAGATGCTCCAATAGTAAGACAAATAAAAGGCTTCAATAATAAAATACCAACAACATTGAGATGGCCCAAATTTGATTGTAAACTTCCTCCAATTTTCAAATTTCCTAGAAGTTAGATTCCCTTGCAAATGAAAATCCAAAGATATTAAAGTCTAAAATAATCTTCCATTGAACTTTCTATTCCCATGCCATTATCATACTGCTTGTGTATTAAATTTTATAACATATTTGGATATCAAATAGTGTAAACCTCCTTTACTCGTCTTCAAAAATAACTTAGCTTCTGGGAGGCTGAAGTGGGCAGATCACAAGATCAGGAGATTGAGACCATCCTGGCTAACACAGTGAAACCCCATCTCTACTAAAAATACAAAAAATTAGCTGGGCATGGTGGCAGCCGCCTGTAGTCCCAGCTACTCAGGAGGCTGAGACAGGAGAATGGTGTGAACCCGGGAGGTGGAGCTTGCAGTGAGCCAAGATCGCGCCACTGCACTCTAGCCTGGGTGAAAGTGCAAGACTCCGTCTAAAAAAATAAAAAAATACATAAAATTAAAAAAAAAAAAACTTAGCTTCATTTCTATTGGCTCTTCTAGAATAACATTAGAATCATTTTACCTAGACAAAGAGTACACTTTTGATCAGAACTGCATTCATTTTATAAATTAATTTGGGAAGGATGAACAATATTAGATCTTTTTATCCATAAACATGGATCAGCTCTCAGTGGAGAAATGTTGAACTACCATCAGATGATCTGGTACATCAATACAGACAAATGTGTTTATCACAATATATCATTCCCAGGGCTAGTTTTGTTTGGTTTTAAAGATGGGTTAGGAGGTATAAAAGGAAGGCAGTAGGTAGTGACTGGCAGCTAGCAAAAGTTAAGTTTGCAGCAATGTAGAACCAGGATAGCGATACTTAGGTAAAAAGGCCTTAGCAGCATTAGACAAAAAATCAAATCACAGAGGTGACTGAATGATCTGTCCCAATTATAAGGTTTGTTTGTTTTGCCTTTGTTAACTAAATTTAATCCATTTACATATGAGAAATGAGCTACCTGCATGAAGTTAGAGCAGTGACATGATTGTTGCGTAATCTAGAACCTGAGTAAAGCATCAATGTTCAGATTACAGAGAAAGACACGCTACAGGTTATCTGCTTTGCAGCATTGGTGGCTAGGTCCTCACAAACATCTGTCTGACAGATCTGTCAGCTGTTGTGAGTATATACAATATGGAGAGCTGAACTAGACAGCATCAAATGTGTTTCACTGTCTTTTGATGACACCAAATTAGGTGGCTACGCGGAGTGGGCTGGGGCCAGCAGTAAGAGCAGGCATGGGTTCTGAGCTATGATATCCTGAGTTTTGATCTCAGCATGGCCACATGTTAGTTCTGTAACCTGTCGAAATTTATTCTGCCTTTCTATGCTTCAGTTCCCTCATCTGTATAACTGTGTGTGTATGGAGGGGAACACCACCTACTTTATAGGATTGCTTGGACGATTAAATGGGTCAGTGAATATAATGTACTTATTTAGAATGCTGTTTGGCATGGAGTATGTGCTCAATAAATATGAGTTGTTATTTTTATTTTTATATTATTCTAGTCTCTCAAAGAGGGGCAAACTTTTTCTGCAGTGCAGTAATTGCTGAAACTTAGGGTAAAATATGTATGTGGTTTTTATTCTTTATTAACTCCTGTTGTGTCCTTCCACACACCCCACAAAGGTGACTTCCCTTCTGGGCACCAGCTGCCTGTGAAGTATGACAGATGTATAGCAAACATCAGGTAGTATCTGGAATAGCTACCCACCTGCTTCCAATTAATCATGTAATGTGGAAATTGGAGAAAACTTTTATATTTAGTGCAATGTTCCCCTTCACATATTTTGCATTAATTTGGGTTATGATGATTGCTGTCTGACAAGTGTAGACAGTGGAAAAGTCTGTGATGGGTCCATAACTTTTTAGTGGCTTGGTGTTAGCATTCTTCACAAAAATTTATGTCATCTGCTTTGTCAGGAAGCCTGATGTAAAGCTCAGAATTCTGAGAATTGCTAGAAATTCCAAGGGGCCAGGAGAGGATATTATACAGTGTTGCTAAATACTTCATCTGCATCACAGATCTTAACCCTGCCTGCGCTTTAGAATTACCTGGGAAGACTTAAAAATATCCATGTCTGGACGCTAGCTCAGGCCAGTTAAACCAACTCCCTGTAGGGCAGGGCAGATGCATGACTTTTAAATAATCTCTTATCCCACAGGACATGGCCTTGCTAATATCTTTGACAGTTCTTTTCAGGGCATTTCCCCCCAGATCCTGAATGCTTTCACTCTTCAGGTTACCATTAGAATTATTTAAGACTTTGAGAGCTGGAAAACTCTAAAACTTCAACGTATCTCACCTTCCACCTAGTGAAGGAAGCTGATCTATAGAATTCTTGACAGTTGGCCATCGCTAGATAATTGTATGCCTTTGGTGACTGAGAACTCAGTACCTCTCAAGTGAGGCCATTTCATCCAGACTACTACTGGATGGTGCCAATTATTTAAAAATATGTTCTTATGTTGATACAAAATATGTTCCTTCTGACTAAAATTCAGCTGGTTGAAATTTGCTTTCTAAAAAATCTAATCTCTTGCATTGGCAGCCCTACAAACATTTAAAGGGATCTATCATATCCTTCCTGACTCTTTTTTAACTTTAGCAAACTGAGATTCTACACCTCTTTCCCACAGGACAAAATTCATAGACCGCTCCTAAATCAGGGTAGCTTTCTTTAGACATACTGTTGTTGGTCGAAGTTCTTTTTAAAACACAATACCCCAAATTAAAGAAAGCATTCTAAATATTATCTCATACATATCTAATATTCACCTGAATGAGTACACCATGCTTTAGATAGATGAAAGACTTAAGATAGGCCTTAAAGGATATCAAAAGTGTATACCAAGGGTCTCGTATCTAGGAAAGAAGCACGTTCATCCACGAAGGCAGAAAAAAATGTGACATGTTTATAGAAGCCTGAAGAGACAAATGTAAACATAGATTTTAAAATATATGATTATATTAATTTTCTAATGCTGTCATAATGAAATGCCACCGACTGGATGGCTTAACAACAATAATTAATTTTCTCAGCTCTGGAGGCTGGAAGTTCAAGATCAAGGTGTGTGCCGGTTGGGTTTCTCCTGAGACCTCTCTCCTTGGCTTACAGATGACTCCCTTCTTGCCAGGTCCTCACATGGCCTTTCCCCTGTGCAGTGTACCCCTGTCATCTCTTTGTGTGTCTGAATCTTCTCTTTTTATAAGGACGTAAGTCAAATTTAATGGGAGCTCACCATGACAGCCTCGTTTTAACTTAGTGATCTTTTTAGATGCCCTATTCCAAATGCAGTCACATCCTAAGGTACTGGGGATTAGGGCCATATGAAACGGGGTAGAAGGGGCACACAATTCAGCCCATAGCGATAGCTAGCTAACCAGCTAGCTAGCTATCTCCTATGTATCATCTGTCTATATATTTCCTATTTATCTATAATATATCGGTGTATCTTCTTTCTATCTCTCTCTCCTATCTATTGATCTATCTGTCTATCTATCCATCTATCCAATCTGTCTACCTATCTCCTATCTATTTATCCATCCATCTATTTGTCTCATATATATGTTCTTGGGGCTTCTTTCTCTATTCTCCTTGCCACAGGTCCCAGGATCTCAATCTAATTTTCTGTCCTTTTCAAGGCTTTACCCAAGACTGACACAGTAAATTGGGACTCAGTTTCTGAGGCTTCCTCCAAAAACAAACACAAAAGATTCTTAAGTTTTTGTTTAAAACACTTCTGATTTTGAAATAATTTTAGACCTACAGAAAAGTTAAAAAAAAAAAAAAGTATAGAAAGCACTCCTCTATTCTCTACTCAGCTTTCCCCAATGTTAACATAACCATAGTGCAATGACTAAAACCAGGAAATCAACATCTATACACTATTAGTAACAACACTACAGATGGTAAAATTTCACCACGTTCTCCACTACTGTGCTTTTTGTATCTTCAGAGCTAGTCCAATATCCCACATTGCTTTTAGTTGTCTCCTTCAATCTGAGCTATTTCCTCAGTGAGTCCCTCTCTTTCATAACCTTCATACTTTCAAATAGCACCAGTATTTTGTAGAATGTTTCTCATTTGGCTTTGCTCAATGTTTTTCATAAAAATCTTAAATAGAAAGAAGTTCATACATTTTTGGTGAGAATACTACAAAAGCGATGTTGTGCCCTTCTCACTGCATCCTATCAGATGGTGTGTGATGTCAATGTGTGTTACTGATGGTGATGGGAACCTTGGTCATCTGCTTAAAGTTGCATTTGCCAGAGATTTAAACTGTAATTTATTTTTCTAATCACCAGGATAGACAGATAAGGGGAAATTCAGACAAACTTGGAGCAGTCAAAAAGATTAAGACATCATATAAGCTACTTATGGTTTTTGCTTCTGGTCTAATAATGTTCCAGATTATTTATAGATGACAATGGGAAATCCCACTGAACTGTGATTTTTTAAAAAATTTTTTGGGGTTAGACTCTTCTAATCTGAAATCAAACTTCATCTCTGTAGAGTAATAGGTGTTTGATAATAAGACCTCATGTAAGTAGGCAATTTGCTTTCCAAATCTGGTGATTTGAGGGGTGGGTGTTAGCCTTCACCATAGTCTCCATCAATCCATGACTTCCACACCAAATAAGCATATGCTCTAATTACAAATGCTGTGCTTACTATACCGCCACAGTTTCAAGACAAGTTCCATGTGATAAAAGTAAAACTTCAGCCAAATTAAATTTAAAGGAGTTTAATTGAGCAATGAACAATTCACGAATCGGGCAGCCTCTTGAGTCAGGGTAGGCTCAGAGACTCCAGTGAACCTATGTGATGGAAGGAGATTTACGGACAGAAAAAGGAAAGTGATGTACAGAAAATGGAAGTGAGGTACAGAAGCAGCTGGATTGGTTACAGCTCGGCGTTTGCCTTCTTCGAACGCAGTTTGAACAGTTGGCTACCTTTGATTGGCACAGTCTAAACTATAGTCTATTTACACCTCCACTTGTTACAGTTCACGATGTGCAGAGAAACCCTTAGGCTGAACTTAAAATATGTAAGGAGGCAGCTTTAGGCTAAATTTGATTTAACACATGGGACAACTACCTGTTTCTTTCCGACCAATTCTTTCTTAGCCCCATTATATCTGCATATAAGGGACTACTGCTTTCCCAGTCTCACTGATTTATTTTACGAGACTTATCTCAAATGGAACAGACCTTTGAAATTTATATATATACATACACACACAAATCCTATGGCATTTCCTTTCTGTATTTTTTTGTATATTGTTCCTCTTCTAGGGTTATGGGAA
Organism: Rhinopithecus roxellana; assembly: GCF_007565055.1. Taxonomy (NCBI): domain Eukaryota; kingdom Metazoa; phylum Chordata; class Mammalia; order Primates; family Cercopithecidae; genus Rhinopithecus; species Rhinopithecus roxellana. The sequence goes on along the minus strand of NC_044556.1, from coordinate 74,165,670 downwards.
GCTTACATCGGGGAAATTAGCAAATTTCCTTAGGCAACCTACAAAGAAAAGGATCTTAAAACCACTCTCCAAATTTTGTTGTGTGGAGCCAGAAATTCTTTTGTGAAACCAGCTACCACATATTCTATCATTCTTCATTTCTGAATCTCAAGTTCAGAGCATTGGATAAGCATGGACCTTAAGATCTACATCTCTAGATAGGAAGGTTGAGTCTTTAGTGGGCTCTGCCTAATATCTGGCAGGACACCTTATTCTGAGGTGCAACCCTTCCTTCAGACAAAGGAATGGAAATGTTAGTCTCTTTGCTGTCAACCAGTGCTTTGCAAACTGTCATTCATTAGAATCTCCCAGTATCTTGTTAAAATGCAGATTCAGATGCAGTAGATCTGGATGGGGCTTGCAATTCTGCATTTCAAACATTCCAGAAGATGCTGATCTGCTGGTTTGCGGACCACATTTTTTTTTTTTTTTTTTTTTTTTTTTTTTTTTTTTTTTGAGATGGAGTCTCCCTCTGTTGCCCAGGCTGGAGTGCAGTGACATGATCTCAGCTCACTGCCATCTCTGCCTCCTGGGTTCAAGTGATTCTCCTGCCTCAGCCTCCTGAGTGGCTGGGATTACAAGTGCACACCACCATACCCAGCTAATTGTGTGTTTTTAATAGAGACAGAGTTTCATCATGTTGGCCAGGCTGGTCTCAAACTCCTGACCTTAGGTGATCCACCGGTTTCGGCCTCCCAAAGTGCTGGGATTACAGGTGTGAGCCACCGCACCTACTGGACCACATTTTGAATAGTAAGCTGTAGAGTCTATCAGAGATATCTGGCCAGGTGAGAAGAGAGGCATGAGGACACCATTAGAAACGGAGGCCCTATCCAGCTGTGATGGCAATGTAGGTGGATCATCTAAGGTGGATCATCATCAAAGTAGACCAAACTTTCTATTAAAAACATCTTTCTGGAGGTACTTATTCTCAGGAGAAATTTAGGGAACTAGAACCACTTTAGACTCAGTCACTACCTCTGAAATTGGATACTTAATGTGGTATAGAAGAAATTCCCATCTAAAGGTGGTGTGATGAATTTGGAGGGAAGATTGAAGTTACAGCATATCATTTGAAAAGAACTGTGTGCATATGGCTTTGCTCCATAGGGTTCAGGTAGGAAAGGGGTAGAGGTGAAGGCCGGGAATGTTGAGAACAGAACAACTAGTCGGGAATGACAGAGACAGATATAAACTATAAATGAAATGTCTTTTACTATGGGCTAGAGTGTTTTCAGCACTGTCTACATGTTATCTCCTATGATCAAAACAGCCCTATCAAGGAGAAAATATTCTTATTGTCACTTTAGAGATGTGTAGTGAGATCGAGAGAGATTAGTATGCCAAGGGTGAAACAGCTAGCAAGTGATGGGGGAGATTCAAACTGAGGTCTTCTGAATTTAGAACTCAGTGGCATAACCTCTGCACAATAATAGTACTATGGAGCTGGAATCATAAGAACTGAAACACCAGAACAAAGACATCTGAGCCAAGCTTCAGCAACCCTCTTCTCTGATCAAAACTTGAATTTTGCCATCATGTGGTCTATAATACCTGTGAAAACATAAACTCCAATATCTTACTCTCTGGTCATAACTTCCTATATTTCCATTTATATCACTTTATTACTTATACTCCTGCTCTTAGATCTCATCAAGACCAACAGTCCCTTAGCCCTGACAATTCCCCATCCATCCCACCCTCCTGACTTCAGTCCCTTTGCCACCAAGGCATGCCCCTATTACTGTAACCACTCTGTCACTGTAACCCTTGCCCTGTGAGCCTGTTCTGCTGCTGCACACACTCTGCACAACCTTAGCCCCAGGCAAAAGTGGTCAGAAATGAGGCATGGCACTTTGAAGCCTGGCTTGTAAAATTCTCCAATAAATCCTTATTCACTCCTCCTTTCCACTGCCAGCTGGATATATGACTAGACATGAGTCATGTATATGCTCAATGTGATGAGCAAAAACTCTTTTGTCTTGATATCCTGAATGACTGTGGACTAGAGCCCCCGCCATGTCACTATCACTTGGAAGTTATGAAAAAAACAGGAAGAGAAATAAACATCCATTAAATTACTGAGATTTCAGGTTTATCTATTATAGAAGCTAGATTTACTTAACGAATGGAGAAATTGTCAGAATTGGGATATGATTGGATGAAAAACCTAAAATATGTGGCACTGACTTGGCAATGTGGGGAGAAGGTGTCAAAGAGACTGATCCTGGAGGCAGGGCAAGTGGTCATGTCCTTTCGAAGCCACAAATTTAGCAAAACATTTGATAAAACATGGAAGTAACATGACATGCATGCTGAGTCAGTGATCCTAAGGAAGATGGTTGAAAGGATCAAAAAGAAATGGTTATAATTGTTTGTCACTGGAAAGTTATTATACGAAAGAGATAACCTCAGGACACAATTGGTTGATTTTCAATGAGATTGAAAAGAAATAGATGTCAGGAGTTTGGAGCCTCAAACGTAGGAAAAGCCTACTGCCTGTAGACTCCAAACATTGAGAAGATATATTACTTTTGAGACAGACAAGTATAAATAGGTCCCTGGAGATCCTGAGCCAGCCTCTGCACTGGGGAGAGTACGTACTAGATAGAGTGGAGCCTCGCAAACCTCACATTGTTTGCAGGGGAAAGGAGCCTGGCCTCTCCTGCCTTAATCTGTGAGGCAGGAAGCTTACTAGCAGGACTCTTGCTTTGCCGAGAGTCCCTCTTTCCCTTTTTTCCCTTTTCACCCAATAAACCCTGCCTTCTCACCCTTCGAAGTGTCTGTGAGCCTAATCTTTCATAGCTATGTGACAAGAACCCGGCTTTTACCTGAACTAAGGAGAAAGTCCTACACTTTTAATTGTAATTTGCCATTACTTTTAAATGGCAAAAACTGCAATTACGTTTGCACCAACCTAATAATTAAAAAAGAAACTTAGTGAAAAAGGCTTCATAAAATGAGTCAGTTGAACAATGTGACTGATACTTGCAGCAGAGATGAAATTAAGAAATAGTATAAGGAAGGCTTAGGTAGGTGGGTTACCTGAGGTCAGGAGTTGAAGACCAGCCTGGGCAACATGGCAAAGCCCCATCTCTACAAAAAATACAAAAATTAGCCCCAATGTGGTGGTGTGCGCCTGTAGTTCCAGCTACTTGGGGGGCTGAAGCAGGAGAATTGCTCCAGCCCAGGAGGTCAAGGCTGCGGTGAGCCATGTCCACTGTGCTCCAGTCCAGGTGATAGAGCAAGATCTATCTCTGAAAAAATAATGAAATGATATAAGAGAAAACCGTACATTCCTATATATATTTCAAGGGTCTCAAAGTAAACTGATATTAAGAAAGAGAGCATGAGGCAAGAACCCCCCCCCCAAAAAAAAAAAAAAAAACAGATTAAGAACTTTGTCTAGAAAGTAAGCAGTAAGCTTGGAATGGATTTCAGGCACAAGGAACTGACTGGAAAAAATAGATCAGAAGCTTTCTAAAATGTTTAGGTTGTTCCATTTATTGTTATTTAGGTTATGGTATTGTAATGTATTATAGCAAAGATATGAGTTTAGACTAGAAAATCTTTGGCTGTGTGAAGCTAAAAGCAACTACTGGGTCCTCAAACCTCACCAGCAAAATCAAGCTGTAACTGAAATGATCGGTCTGCTTTTGGTTTCTTGTTTTTCCTTTCTTCAGACTTTTTTTTGCCTATAAAGCCCACCTCACTGCTCAGCTCATTGAAGCACCTTTGTATTTTGTAGATGGGATGCTGCCTGATTCATGAAATGCTAATAACAGCCAATTAGATCTTTGAAATTTGATTTGTTAAAATTGTGTTCTTTGATAATGAAAACAGAATTTACTTAATAATGCACTAGGGGAAGAGCATTCCAGGCAAAGCAAAATGGCACATAGCCTCTCCTCCGGTAGAGGCTAGTCTGTGTTGCAGCATAGGAATGCCATCTCTATTCACAAGTGTTTGTTTGATCCCACTGCCCAAAGTACATCCCACTGCCAACCTCTGTAACCAAAAAACATCAAATATGATTTTCTCTTCCATCCTACAGTGGGTCGGGTGATTATTTTTGTATTGACATACTTTCAGCAAGATCTGGGTTCATACACCAGTTTACCTCTTACCTGCAATGTGATGTGTAGTACTTTAAAATAATTATCTGAGGCTTAGCTTTTTCATTTCTAAAATGAAGTGTATTACTAAAATTGGGTCTTACAGTGCTCTGCAGAAAGCTAAGATCTAAGTAGCTTAACATGACAAAGATTTATTTCTATGCACAAATATCCGTGTGGGTGTGGATGACTTTTTAGGGCAACTTTCCTCCATTTGGCAGCTTAAAAGTCCAGGCTGATAAATGCTTCATGCTAAATCTCCACCATGTAAAACACACAGACTCCTCGATTAATGAATGGAAAGAGAGTCTAGAAAATCACCTATGGTCTTATTGCCAAAAAATAGCCCATGCTTCTTCTTCTTCTTCTTCTTCTTCTTCTTTTGTTTTTTTTTTTTTTTTTTTTTTTTGAGACAGGGTTTCACTCTGTTGCCCAGGCTGGAGTACAGTGGCATGATCTTGGCTCACTGCAATATCAACCTCCCAGGTTCAATCGATTCTCCTACCTCAGCCTCCCTACTAGCTGGGATTACAGGCGCCTGCCACCAGACCCGGCTATTTTTTGTAGTTTTAGTAGATATGGGGTTTCACCATGTTGGCCAGGCTGGTCTTGAATTCCTGACCTCAGGTCATCAGCCTGCCTCAGCCTCCCAAGGTGCCGGGTTTACAGACATGAAGCACCGCACCCAGCCCCCATGCCTCTTCTTTTAGCAGGCTATTGGTCAGAACTCATCTCCTAGCCTGATCCAACTGTAAGGAGGTCTTCTGCGAGCTAGAAGGGCAGCAGTAACATCTACCTTGCTTGGATAACAGAATTTTTCTCATAGGAATGTTGTAAAATTTATACAAGTTAAGTAAAAGAAAGTTGCTTTATAAACTCTGGAAAGCTATACCCATACTATAAAACTCTGATCTCTTGATATCCATCTAGGAATATAGATTTGTGAAATCTTAGAAGACCTTTATTTTGGAGAACTACTTCCAAATGACATCCTTTCTTATTTGTTTTGCTTTTGAAACATAGGCACACTAAACTGTAATTCAATTCAGTAAACACATATTAAATACCTACTATTCAAGTCACTCTCCCTAATTCAGTGCAATCAGACCAGATTTTTGAGGCTAATTCTAACAACAATGAATAAAGCCAAATAAACCCTTTGAAGGGTGCCTGACTTTTATTGGGCACCAACAAAGTCCAGATGCCATGTTTCTGCAAAGTCCTTCAAATGTTAGGGGAAAAGTAATTTAATGCTTCACACTGTACAAAGCATCACTTCATCTTGCCCCACACATTTTCCCCAAGAATAAGTGGCTGTTTAATATCATAGGGGTTTCTAGTAGCTCAGCTCACCATGGGCTGAAATTTTCTCTGCGCAGTTTAATGTTGTGTGTGTGTGTATGTGTCTGTGTGTGTGGGTATGTGCATGCGTGTGTCTTTATGTAGCTCAAACTTTTCTAAAAGGAAGTCAAACTGTCCTCTCTCTGCCTTATCCCCTTTACTCTAATCCATCTGCTATTATTCCCCTGACTTCTCTGAGGAATAAATGTCCCTAATTTAATTTTGTTGAAGTTAATGATATGGTGATAAGAAAAAAGACAGAGGGAGAAAATGGTAGGATGTAGATTGCCATTAGTCTATACATATATAATTGAAGATTTCAAGTGGGGGAAAGTTTGCTGCAGTGTTGTTAGAACTGCTCTTCAGGGTGCAATTGCCAACCAGGTTTCAAAATTGTAGAGTGGGAGAGCAGCCTGACATCAGGGAGGTGGGTAACAGGCTGCTGAGCCTCTTGCCAAGATGTAATAATTATGATGAAAATGCAATAGTCTCATTGCAAGAGGCAGAAGCTATTTAGAGCACCCCCCTCCCACCCCCACCTCGCTGTCTTTACTGATCAAGGCTCATTGTTCTCTCACTTAATGTAACCACAGCTTTCAGATTTCGAAGTGCTTCTTAACTTATCCTTCTTTGTCATTCTGCTTGAATCTTATCTTTGGGAAATGGAACACAACTCACAGTCATAACCTGTGCCCCTTGTGAAGGAGGATGACACGGCACTGGAACACAGGCTAATAAGTGCTTTCAGGGCTGGGTGTAGGCGGTAGGCTTTATGAAAGTCCTCTAACCCCCCGCGAACTTAGATCAACAAAGACACCGGTCAAAAATCTACCCTGGCTGTTCTTTATTTTCCTGGAGAAGTGGATGTACTTTTAAAATCTTTGCTATAAGTTGCTTGTAGCAACTACCCTCAGAAACCACTCTCATCCCAAATATTACTATTTTTAAAAAAACACACATTTATTTTAGGTTTGGGGGTACATGCAAAGGTTTATTACAGAGGAAAACATATGTCACGGGAGGTTGTTGTACATATTATTTCATCACCCAGGTGTTGAATCCAGTTCCCAATAGTTATCATTTCTGCTCTTCTCCCTCCTCTACACTACCCTCAAGTAGATCCCAGTGTCTGTAGTTCCCTTCTTTGTGTTCATGAGTTTTCATCATTTCACCCTCACTTGTAAGTGAGAACATGTGGTATTTGATTTTCTGTTCCTATGTTACTTTGCTAAGGATAATAGCCTTCAGCTCTACCCATGTTCCCTAAAAGACAGGATCTCCTTCCTTTTTTATTTTTTTTTTGAAACGGAGTCTTGCTCTGTCGCCCAGTGCAGTGGTGCAATCTCGGCTCATTGCAAGCTCTGTCTCCTGGGTTCAGGCCATTCTCCTGCCTCAGCCACCCGAGTAGCTGGGACTACAGACGCCCGCCACCACACCCGTCTAATTTTTTGTATTTTTAGTAGAGATGGAGTTTCACCACATTAGCCAGGATGGTCTCCATCTCCTGACCTCGTGACCCACCCACCTTGGCCTCCCAAAGTTCTGGGATTACAGTCGCGAGCCACCATGCCCGGCCAGGAACTCATTCCTTTATATGGCTGCATGGTATTCCATGGTGTATATGTACCTTTTTCTTTATCCAGTCGGTCATTGATGGGCATTTAGGGTGATTCTATGTCTTTGCTATTGTGAATAGTGCTTTGATGAACATTCTGGTGCATGTGTCTTTATGGTAGAATGGATTTCTATTCCTCTGGGTATATACCCAGTAATGGGATTGGTGGGTTGAATGGTAGCTCTGCTTTTAGCTCTTTGAGGAATTGGCACACTGCTTTCCACAATGGATGAACTAATTTATATTCCCACCAACAGTGTATAAGTGGTCCCATTTCTCCACAATTTTGCCGGCATCTATTATTTTTTGACTTTTTAATAATAGCCATTCTGACTGGTGTGAGGTTTTATCTCATTGTGGTTTTGATTTGCATTTCTCTAATGATCAGTGATATTGAGCTTTCTTTCATGTTTGTTGGCTGTATGTATGTCTTCTTTTGAAAAATGTTTGTTCATGTCCTCTGCCCACTTTTTAATGGGTTTATTTGTTTATCTCTTGTAAATTTGTTTAAGTTCTTTGTTGACTCTGGGTATTAGACCTTTGTGAGATGAAGAGATTGCAAAAATTTTCTCCCATTCTGTAGGTTGTCTGTTTCCTCTGTTGATAGTTTTATGTGGGGGTGTGTGTGGTGCAGAAGCTCTTCAGCTTAATTAGATCCCATTTGTCAATTTTTGCTTTTGCTTGCAATTGCTTTTGGTGTCTGTGTCACGAAATCTTTGCCAGTTCTTACGTCCAAGAAGGTATTGCCTAGGTTGTCTTCCAGGGTTTTTATAGTTTTGGGTTTTCCATCTAAGTCTTTAATCCATCTTGAGTTGACTTTCATATATGGTGTAAGGAAGGGGTTCAGCTTTAATCTTCTGTATATGGCTAGCCAGTTATCCCCAGCACCATTTGTTGAATAGGGAGTCCTTTTCCCATTGCTTTTTTTGGTCACTTTTGTCAAAGATCAGATAGTTGTAGGTGCGTGGCCTTATTTCTGGGTTCTCTATTCTGTTCCATTGGTCTACATGTCTGTTTTTATGCCAGTACCACACCATTTTGGTTACTGTAGCCCTGTAGTATAGTTTGAAGTAAGGTAATGTGATGCCTCCAGCTTTATTCTTTTTGCTTAGGATTGCCTTGGCTATGCAGGCTCTCTTTTGGTTCCATATGAATTTAAAATCATTTTTCTCCATTTCTGTGAAGAATCTCTTTGGCAGTTTGATAGAAATAGCATTGAACCTGTGAATTGCTTTGGGCAGTATGGTCATTTCAATGATATTGATTCTTCCTATTCATGAGCATGAGATATTTTTCTGTTTGTTTGTGTCTTCTCTGATTTCTTTGAGCAGTGTTTTGTAATTCTCATTGTAAGGATTTCAGTGGTTATCTATATTTCTAGATATATTATTATTTTTGTAGCAATTGTGAATGGGATTGCCTTCCTGATTTGGATCTTGGGTTGACTATTGGTGTATAGGAATGCTAGTGATTTTTGTACATTAATTTTGTATACTGAAATTTGCTGAAGTTGTTTATCAGGTGAAGGAGCTTTTGAGCCGAGGCTATGGGGTTTTCTAGATATAGAATCATGTCATCTGCAAATAGGGATAGTATGACTTTCTCTCTTCCTATTTGGATGCCCTTTATTTCTTTTTTCTTTTCTTTTTTTTTTTTTTTTTTTTTTTTTTTCAGATGGAATCTCACCTGTCTCTCAGGCTTGAGTACAGTGGCATGATCTCAGCTCACTGCAACCTCTGCCTCCTGGGTTCCAGCGATTCTCCTGCCTCAGCCTCCCAGGTAGTTGGGATTACAGGTGCACACCACCACATCTGGCTAATTTTTTTGTATTTTTAGTAAGGACAGGGTTTCACCATGTTGGCCAGGCTAGTCTCGAACTCATGACCTCATGTTATCTGCCCGCCTTTGTCTCCCAAAGTACTGGGATTACAGGCATAAGCCACCACGCCCAGCCCCTTTATTACTTTCTCTTGCCTGATTGCTCTGGTCAGGATTAAATAGGAGGGGTGAGAGAGGGCATCCTTGCCTTGTGCTGGTTTTCAAGTGAAATGTTTCCAGATTTTGCTCATATAGTATGATGTTGGCTGTGGGTTTGTCATACATGGCTCTTATTATTTTTAGGTATGTTCATTCAATACCTAGTTTATTGAGAGCTTTTAAAGTAAAAGGGCGTTGGATTTTATTGGAAGCCTTTACTCTTACACTTCAGAGCACTTAGACATTGCAAACAGCTGTCCCATGCAGTGCCTCACTTTTCCATCTCACCATGAAGAAAGGAAACTTCTATGTATCAGATGTCTTCTGCATGCCAGGCCCCATGCTGGGTACTTGATGATATTAGTTTCAAACATATTTAAGGTATTTTATAAGAATACATAAAATGTAAAATAACCCAAATAAAAACTGAGACAAAATGGAAATGAAAAACAAAGGCAGGAGCTTAAAATATAGTCAGGAATAAGGCTAAAATGAATATTCTACAAACTTGTGGTAAGCCACAAATTTGGTTTTCGAGTTCTATAGGAGCCAATGCCACAAAAAAAAGGGGGGAAACAATGTAATAACAATCAATGCAAAAAGGAAAACAAAAGATTACACCATTTACAACATTCATCAGATAAAAGCAAATTAGTGGCTTAGGAAAAACATGTGTATTCTCTGGACAAAAAATGGGCAGGATCTCTCCCGGGTTTTCTCATAAACAAAACTCTGTGTTTCATAAAGAGCAGTATCTTTAACACATCCTTGAACAAAAAACAACTACAAGTAGAATGTTTATTTTTGTTGAAATATGGGCTGCTACTACACTGTCAGTTATTGGGAGAACCCAGTGAGGCTCCGAAGGCACCAAATTTAAGGAGAAATCCACTGTCACGGTTGTGCACGTGCATCCTGAAATTCTGTGCCCTAGGTACCTCCCTTGCCTCCCACTAGCCCTACCCTGTCATTATATAACTCATAGCCATATTCAGCAGGAGGAATTCTCTAAGGCTGTGGTTTACAATAGGGGATGACTTTTCCTTCCAGGGAACATTTGGCAAAGACTGGAGACTTTGTCACTGCTGGGCAGGCACTACTGGCATTGAGTGGACAGAGGTCAGGAAGACTGGTAGACATCCTACAGTGCACTTGATAGCCACCCACAGCAAATAATTATCCAGTCCAAAATATCACTAAGGCTAAGTTCAGAAACTCCACTTTCAGCAGAGCCATACTCCTTACCGGTGCTCATGTGGTGACTTGCTGCATAGGATGATTCTGCTTTCTTATCCTCATGGTGAATTAATCATGAGCTCTGCTGTTGTAACTTCCTAAATATCACCCCATCTTGCATTTGGACTACTGCCATGGCCCCAGTGGTAGACACTTTTAATAGCCTACAATAGCATCCCGGCAGCAACAGCATCTTTGCTTAGAAAAGTCATATTTCACCTTGGAATAAAAATAAGAGAGCTCTTGATTTAGACCAATCATGTTGATCTATTCTTCTTTGCTAAGGATTGACTTAAGTGTGAGCATTCACCCTCTTTCTGGCCAGTGATATAAAAGGGAAGCCTGCTGGAGGACTTCTAGAAAAGATTTTGACTTCTGAAAAAAGGGACAGATAGAGCTAGTGTTGCTCTCCTTTCCCTTTTTCCTGACTTGAATGTGGACACTCCATGTCTGGAGCTGTGGTAGCCATTTTGATACCATGAGGTAACAAGGAAAAGGAAGGAAAGGCAAGAAGCAAAGAACACTGGAGCAAAAAGAATACACTCTTGCCACAGAGCTTTTTTGAGCTTGCAGTTCCTTTCGTCTGCGATGCTCCCCCTCTCTACCTCCCATGGTTAATTCCTAGTCATTCTTGACATCTCAGCTTAAGCCTCATCTGTGGGAGAGCCACCTTGACCTCCCTGACTCTGTCAGAACCTGTTAGAGGTTCATAGCATCATGTAAGCATCCTTCACAGCATTTGCCAAAGTTGCGATTTCTCATGTGTTTGCGGTATGACTTGATTTTTTTTGTCTTCCTGACTAGACTTCAAGCTACATGACAACTGAAACTATCACAATATCTCTAGTCCCTGATATTTAGATGCTAGATAAGCAATTCTATTTTCTTATTTTTTTTCTTTTCCTTTTTTGAACAAAAAAAAAAAGCTTAAATTATCTGGAAGTTAGAATGTCTTCAATATTTTAAGCCATCTTCCCAGAAAGTTATTTTGCTTGACAGAGTGTTTAATAAATAGTGAATGAGTATGAGTTCAAAATGGTTCTTCCTGGAAAATAACTAGAACCCAGATATTCTGTGTGGCCAATTAAATAGAAATTTTTACGACATAAGAGCACATTGAGCTGGGGCAGGCAGGAATAACTTCCCTTCTGAAAGCTGAGGGGCCTGCAAGGAGAATACCTAAAAGGAAGCCATTCCACCTGTCATCAGGTGAGCTGAGCGAATGCCACAGGCAGGACCAAGATTCTCAGCAGAAAGTCATTTTGAATGCTTCAATCACCAGGCTAATGGGTGAATGAAGCCCTGAAGACATACAGCATATAACATGGCTAAAAATCCCAGTGCTTAACATGGAGGATTTTGTTTAATCTTCACAGAAAGAAACATAATCATATGAGGTAGGTATGCTTATCTCTATTTTACAGAAGAGCAGGCTCTGCTGATAAGACAAAGAGGCAGCTTTGGAACTGAGGCTTGTCTTACTCTTCAGTTAATATTCTTTCCTCTCTACCAGTGGTTCTCAAACTTGACTAACATTGGGATCACTTGGGGAATTTTGGGTTCCATGCTAAAAAATTTGTGTTTAACTTTTTGGGAATTTAAAAAGATCCCTCCACGTGATTCTACTGTGCAGCCAGGGTTGAGAATCACTGCACTCCAGCCTGGGCAACATAGCAAAATATCACCTCAGAAAACAAAACAAAAAATACCCAGAGTACTAAAATCGTAGTGGGTTGAATAATGGCCCCTAAAAATATATGTACAAGTCCTAACTCCTAGAACTTGTAAATTTGACCTTATTGGAAAAAGAGTCTTTGTAGATATAATTAAGGATCTTGAAAAGAAACCACAGTGAATTTAGGACGAGCCTTTACTCCAATGACAAGCATCTTTGTAAAAGAAAAGCCAAGGGAGATTTGAGACGAAGAGACACAGAGGAGAAGGCTGGATGGAGGTGGAGGCAGATATTGACATTATGCTGTCATAAACCAAGCAACATCTGAAACCACCAGAAGCTGGAAGAGGCAAGCAACGATGCTCCTTCATGTTTTCAGAGGAAACATGGCCTGCTGACACCTCGATCTCAGACTTCCAGCCTCTAGAACTGTGAGACAACAAATTTCTGTTGTTTTAAGCCACCGTGTTTGTGGCAATTAGCTACAGAAAACCCGGGAGATTAATATAAAGCTCCACCACCAGAACTTCTGAGTCAGTTAATCCTGGACAGGACCTAAACATTTGCATGCCTGACAAGTCCCCAGGTAATGCTGATCCTGCTGGTTCAGGGACCATACTTTGAGAACCACTGCTCTGTATCATGCAGTCTTTATCCAGCTGTTCAGTTTTCATAGCCTCTGCTTGTAACCTTTCTATTCAGGGATGTGAAAAATAACTAAAGGAAAAAGAAATCTGTAGGCCTTCTAAATTTCAACGAACATTGTTGCTGATTCACTGTGTTATTGATCTTTATGAAATGGAGGTGATGCTCTCAGAAACTAGTGCGGTTCCTGAAAGTGGACCAGGAGTTCAATGTGGAATACTTTTGTTCTCCCTTTACAATATCACAGGAATTATATAAGCAATTGTGTAATGCACAAAACACCAGAAGCCTCTCAGCTTCCTGCTAGCAGACCTATCTATGTGAGTTTCTGCCCGTTTTCTCTGCCTGTCTTTTGATTGGTTGCAGAGAATGAGGTGCCTCTTCGCCTGCTCAGCGTTCTTACCTCCTGCTATGTTGGGCATCCTATTGACTCACCTCTTCAGAGATGTTGCTCCACCAGTATCTAGTATCTAGTGTTCTGTGGCTCTTATCCATTTCCATTAACAAATACTCAAGATTTTAATCTCTTAAAATGAGTCTTTCTTTAGCCCCCCGTCCTTCAGACACCCCCATAATATTTCCTTTCCATCTTACCTGCAAATTTAGTGTTGAAATATGCTGCGTTTTCTTTCTTCATCCTACTCACTTTTCTACCCCAGTAAGTTGCACAGCACCTTTCTAGGCACTCTTTTTCCATGGCTTTGAGATTTACCTTCCTTTTCCTACTCCTTACATCTGGTTGTTCCTCAGTTGTCTTCTCTGGGCCTTCCTCTACTCATGCAACTCTATTCCCGAGTTATTCATCTACTTACAGCGTTCCGTCTTTGCTGATAACTCTCTGATCTTTATTTGCAGCTTAGATCTTTTTCTCTTGAGCTCTAGTCTCTAGTATCCAAAATGTCTCCATGGACACTTTAAAGTCAACAGGCCATGCCCCAACTCCTCCTCCCTCTTCTTATCTCCCAATCTGTTCCTACTCCTGTGTGTCGCTCTCTCAGGGTTGCACCTTGTACCTAGTTTCTCCAATGACATAACTTGCAGACAACACCACCAACAAACACTTATGGAGTGCCTCCCTCCTGCCAGGCACTGTTCTATGAGCAAGAAATAAGCGGTGAACAAAGAAGTTGTGATTCTTACCTTAGTCTTGGATTTCTCTCTCACCTTCTCCACCTCTTCCCATACCCAGTCAATCATCAAGGCTGGCCAACTCTCCCCTTTGACATCATCTGAACCCACCTACATTTTCAATCTCAGTCTAACCAACTGCCATCTCTTGCCTGGATGAATGTATGTGCCTCCTAAGTACTAGATAATGGTGGAGCAATATCTCCAAGGAGGCAAGAGTTAATAGGATGTCTAACATAGCTCTCCCTGCCCTGCCTGTCTCTCTTCCCCACACTGAAGAAACAATGGCTTTTGAAATTGCAACTATGATTATACCACTCTCTTGCTTAAAAGCTGGCGATGTTTTAACACTGCCTTTAGGGAACAGTCTATCATCCTTACGAGGGTTTATCAGGCCCATTGTGATATGGTACCAGCTTGTTATCCAGGCCTCAAATCTTGCTACAATTCCCCCTGCGCCCACCACATTTTTGTTCTAGTCATATTGAAATGCCTTCAGTTCTACAAACATACCACAGTCTCTTTCATTTCAGGAAACTTTCGGGTGTGTTTGTCTCTAATTCTTCCCTTCCTGCATTTATCTTCTCCTCACTGCATTCATCACCCATATTTTACCAGTCATCCTGTAGATCTCTGCTCACAAGTCATTTACTCAGGGAAGCCTTTCTTGATTCTTAAAGTCTGAGTCAGTCCCGTTTCTATAGTCCCCTGAGTAGCCTCAACAGTGTAAAAGCTCCTTGCAGACTGCTTGGTAATTACCTGTTTACTCATCTTTATTCCCCATTAGCAGGTATTATGTCACTTTTTTTTTTGTTTTTTTGGTTTTTTTTTTTTTTTTGAGATGAAGTCTCATTCTGTCGCTACGCTGGAGTGCAGTGGCATGATCTCGGCTCACTGCAACCTCTGCCTCCTGGGTTCAAGTGATTCGCCTGCCTCAGTCTCCTGTGTAGCTGGGACTACAGGTGAGCACCACCACACCTAGCTAATTTTTGTAATTTTAGTAGAGATGGGGTTTCACCATGTTGGTCAGGATGGTCTCCCTCTCTTGGCTTCGTGATCTGCCTGCGTCGGCCTCCCAAAGTGCTGGGATTACAGGCATGAGCCACCGTGCCCAGCTGATGTCTACTTTTTATTTTGCACACCTAGCACAGTGGGTGACACATAGTAAATAATAAATACTTGTTGCCTAGATCAGGGTTTCACAGCCTCAACACTGCTGACATTCTGGGCTGGATAATCCTTGTTGTGATGGCTGTCCTGTGCACTGTAGGATATTTAGCAGCATCTCTGTGTCCTCTACCCACTAGAAAGCAGTAGCTCCCCGTTTTGCAGTTGTGACAACCAAAAATATCCCTAGACACTACCAAAGGTGTCCTGAGAAGCAAAATAACTCCTGGTAAGAGCATTTGGCCTAGATGGATAAGCTTACTGTTGGCAGATTATGAGCTTAGAAGTGAGGAGGCAATGGCATAGGCAAAACATGGACACACTGGACTTATAGAGTGGACACAGGCTCTGAGGTGGGATGATACTCCAAGGCCCAAGTTAGGGGCACACTCAGGAGTAAATAGTCATGTAAGTGAAATGTGGCCTAGGGTGTGTGGACACAGCCGCAGCAGGAAGTGAACACAGAGAGACAGAATAGCATTAATTGTACCCAGCTTTCAACTAGACACATTGGGCTTGAGTTTAAGCAGCTCCTGTTACCAACTGTATGACATTCAATGAATTATTTAACCTTTGTGAATTTTGGTTCTCGCAAGCATAGAATGAAGACAAGAATATTGCTGTATGGATTAAATAAGATAATATATCTATGAAATGTTGGTCCAGAGCACTATACATAATAAATACATGACAAAAGTTTATTGTTATTACTATTATCATTACTGTTATTATCGTTATTAATATCAGGAAGTCCAGTAAAGTGGAGAGTTCTGGCATGAGGGTCTGGTGTCTAGAAGTAGGTAACATGACAAACAATTGGTAAGCAGATGGGAAGTCAGTGAGAGAGAGATGCCGACCTGGGGTCGGGGAAGGATTCACTTGTAGGGAGAGAAGCATGGGGCACAGCTTCTGCCATGATAAAATCCTGATACTTTTAGGTAGAGTGCAGACACACTGGAAAAATCATTAAAAATGGATCTTGATGCAAACTGGGGAATCCCAAGTACTCTATATTTACTTTTAAAAAAAGGAGCACTTATTCAACCAAAGGAAAATAATCCCAATAGTGAGAGGTGACAATGTGCTAGCAGCCCTCATTCTCAGCGCCTCCTCGGCCTCTGCATCCACTCTGGCAGCGCTTGAGGAGCCCTTCAGTCCTCCACGGCACCGTGGGAGCCCCTCTCTGGGCTGGCTGAGGCCAGAGCCTCCTCCCTCTGCTTGCGGGAAGGTGTGGAGGGAGAGGCGCAGGTGGGAACTGGGGCTGCGCTGGCGGGCCAGTGTGAGTTCAGGGAGCACGGGGCGGGGGGTGGGCTGGCGGGCCCCACACACGGAGAGGCCAGCTGGCGCTGCCGACCCAGGGCAGTGAGGGGCTTGGCACCTGGGCCAACAGCTACGGAGGTTGCGCCTGTTCCCCCAGCAGTGCCGCCGGCGGGCACGTCACTCAAATTCTGGGGGTCCTTAGCTGCCTCCCCGCAAGGCAGGGCTCAGGACCTGCAGCCTGCCATGTCTGAGCTGTCCCCTCTGCAGTGGGCTCCCATGTGGCCTGAGCCTCCCCAACGGGTGCCGCCACTGCTCCCTGGCACCTGGTCCCATCCACAGCCCAAGAGCTGAGGAGTGCAGGCGCAGCTCGAAACTG
This sequence comes from Rhinopithecus roxellana, assembly GCF_007565055.1. Taxonomy (NCBI): domain Eukaryota; kingdom Metazoa; phylum Chordata; class Mammalia; order Primates; family Cercopithecidae; genus Rhinopithecus; species Rhinopithecus roxellana. Next base: position 74,149,096 of record NC_044556.1, on the reverse strand, counting down.
GCGGGCAGCTCTGCCTGCAGCCCCAGTGCAGGATCCCCTGGGTGAAACCAGCTGGGCTCCTGAACCAGATGGGGACTTGGAGAACTTTTATATCTAATCTGAGGACTGTATGTGCACCAATCAGCACTCTGTATCTAGCTAACCTAGTGGAGACTTGGAGGACTAGCACTCTGTGACTCTGTGTCTAGCTCAGGGTTTGTAAATGCACCAATTGGTACTCTGCGTCTAGCTCAAGGTTTATAATTAAACCAATTGGTACTCTGTGTCTAGCTAACTCTGTATCTAGCTAACTAGCACTCTGTGACTCTGTCTAGCGCAAGGATTGTAAAGGCACCAATCAGCACTTTGTCAAAATGGACCAATCAGCTCTCTGTAAAATAGACCAATCAGCAGAATGTGGGTGGGGTCAGATAAGGGAATAAAAGCAGGCTGCTAGAGTCAGCCAGCAGTGGCAACCTGCTCCAGTCGCCTTTGGAACTGTGGAAGCGTGATTTTTTTGCTCTTTGCCATAGATCTCGCCGCTGCTCACTCTTTGGGTCCACGCTGCCTTTATGAGCTGTGATGCTCACAAGGTGGTCTGCAGCTTCACTCTTGAAGCCAAGGAGACTACCAACCCACTGGGAAGAACGAACAACTCCAGACGTGCTGCCTTTAAGAACTGTAACGCTCATCACTAAGGTCTGCAGCTTCACTCCTGACAGCGAGACCACGAACCCACCAGAAGGAAGAAGCTCCAGACACATCTGAACGTCTGAAGGAACAAACTCAGGACACACCATCTTTAAGAACTGTAACACTCAGCGCGAGGGTCCGTGGCTTCATTGAGTTCAGCAAGACCAAGAACCCACCAATTCTGGACACAATAGGAAGCATAACAATGTTTAACAAAATAAATTTTACTAAAACACCAGGGGTTTGGTCTAGGTCCTGCTGCCCACTGCACAGATAGCCAATAACTAAGACAACAATTACAGCCAAGGAAGAAGGCTTTAATCGGATTCTATAGCCGAGGAGATAGATCAGTCTGAAATCCACCTCCTTGGCTGACTAAAATTAGGGGTTTATATAGCACGGAAGAAATGTAACTAGGGGAAAATAGGAACTACATAGGGTAAGGAAGCAATTATGATAAAGGAGGGCCTTGACCTCTCATTGTGTAGATGAGATAATTTTGTGGATTTCAGTTCTTTCATACTTTTTGAGAGGCCTGGGGGTTCATTCCGAAGGAAGAAACTCAGTTAAAACAAATGTGAATTTCAAGATTTAAGACCAGAAGAGTCAATTTCTATGTTTAACCAAAAAAACTAGCCAAGGGACTATTGTGTTGGTTTTAGGAAGAGCATCAGAAAAAATAAAGTAAATCTAAATAAATACTGAAAAAGTAAAACAACAATAATGTCTTTATGAGATTAAAATTTATATGCATTAAAATACCTAACAAATACAGCATAAAATTAAGGAGTAATAGGCTCAACTAAAGGTTCTCAGCTTCTAGAATTGTTTGGGATATGGTAAAGGTATTCATTTATATCGTCCTCTAATAAGTCAAGTATGCATCTGTTAAACTTAAGAGTAATCCCTAAATGAAGAGTGAAATAATATATTCCTAACAGGCTAATAGAAGGCTACAATGTAATAATACACGTATCTTTTGTTAATCCAAGAAATGGCTTAAAAAGAGAAGAAACACACACACGCACATACACACACACACACAGACACACAGAGAGAGAAAATAGATTAAATTTTTGAAAAAACAAATGTTATCAAAATCTCTAAACTGCAGCCAAAGTCATCTTCAAGGGAAATTTGTTGCTTTAAATGCACATACTAGAATAGAAAATACTCTAAAAATTAATCTTTTAGGTACTTGAGTAATTTCTCAGGAAGTTAGATAAAACTTTAGTAAATTGAAAGGAGAGAGATGGAAATAATAAACATAAGAGTAGTAAAACAAACATATAATAAAGAAAATAAACAAAACCATAAGTTTTTTTGAGAAGACCAGTAACATTTGTTTCTAATAAGAATTGATTAAAATTTTTACAAGGTATGTATTATTAATAACAAGACAGAAAAAGGTTGTATCACTACTGATCCAATAGATGATATTAGGAACAATTACTTGACATAAATATAGTGTAAATAAGATGAACAGATTTGTGGAAAAATAACAGGAAAGGCAACACAAAAAGACAAAAAAAATCTGAAACATTCTATATAAGAAATTGAATCCGTAATTAAAACCTCCCTGTTTAAGAAATATCCAGGTCTAGATGTCTTAACAAGTGAATTCTTCCAAACATTAAAAAATACATTAATTAAACAAATAAAAAATTATTGATTAAGGTAAACATAAAAGAATTCTTAGTGAAAATGCTTTTTCAGCTTAATTTAAACAAATTGACTTACATGGATTGAAGATGGAACGTGGGGTGTTATTCAAAGAAAAAGAAAACACGTATAAGTGCACATAGCTGGGAAATGGTGGGGGTTGAGAGAAATCACATACAGCAGTCCCCCTTATGTAAAGTTTCATTTTCTGCAGTTCCAGTTTCCCACAGTTGCAGTCTGAAAATATTAACTGGAAAATTCCAGAAATAAACAATTTATAACATTTAAATTGCACACTGTTCTGAATGGTGTGATGAAATCTCACGCCTTCCTGCTCTGTCTCATGCAAATCATTCCTTGGTTCAGCATATTCATGCTGTATGTACTACTTGCCCATTTAGTCACTAAGTAGTCCCCTAGGTTATGAGATCCATAAACAAACAGCATACATACATACATAAGGTGCCATACTATTCTCTGTTTCAGGCATCCACTGGGGGTCTTGGAACATATTTCCTGAGGATAAGGAGGGACGGCTGTATTTGGGACATGGTGAGAGATGAATCTTACTGAAGGGGAGAAACCAGATTGCAGAACTCCCTGAAATAAATTAGTTAGAAAGTTGGAAGGCTAATGGATAGAAGACTGAAAGCAGTAGAATGAAAACTATTGATCTGGACCAATAAGTAAGAGCAAATCTCTGAGATTCATAATATAAGAAGCAGCCAAATGAACGCACTATGTAAGATAAATATTATTGGAAGCTTTATGTGGGAAAGATTTGTGAGCAAGGTGGAGCAAGGAAAGGCACTCAGAGATGGTTGCAGGAATCAAGGTGTGAGGTGGAGAGATCCCGGCCTGGAGTGATATCTCCAGGAACTGCAAAGAAGGTTTGAATCTATGGATTTTTTCAGGGAGTGAGAGACAAAGGAGTAAGTAACCAAGATGACAGAAAGGCAAAAGGGAAGAAGGAGAGTGAGGTAGGAGCCCTGCCCCTGGGAATCAAGGTGGATTTCTATTAAATCTTGATGTAACAGACCAATTGTTCCAAGGTCACCTTGAATATTTTTATTTGATCCGCACAGGGCTGGTGGAGTGTCTCTCCCTCTGGACAATCCTCCCTGCTTCTCCTTTTCCTCATCCCATGGCTGCAATCCGAGCTAAAACAAAAAAGACATCTGTAGGGCATTCTGCTAAGTCTGCAGTGACCTTGTTTTGGCTGATTCGCCTGACTAGGTTTGGGACAGATTTTCCAAAATGAAGCACAGTTTTGTGTATAATAAATGCATGCACAGATATCTTTATTACTCTGTGGATTGTTTTTTTCTAATCCAATAAATATTACGCAAAGGTCAGGGTCAGAGTGAGATGGATTCTCCTCAGCAGCAGACTGTAAACACTCACACAATGAAACTAGAAAAGGCAAAAGGAGCACTAATGGTGTTAATCCTTAATATCTGCATTTTTTTCGCTAATGCTCACATTTTATAAAACTGAAGTTCAAGACAACTTTTTCAATTTATGAGCAATAAGGAGCAAATGGAGAAGATCATTCATGAAAATGAGAAAGTTTTCCAATTATCAGTGACATTCATCTTTAAACCCCCAAAAGCATGGTTTTCCAGAAATGTTGCAGTCAATGTGAAAATGTAACTATTGATTTTACTTTTATGGCAACATTGTAGGACAGAACTTTAGAAACTGAGCATCAAAAAAGGTTTTAGAGATTAGTTTTTTCAAGCCATTCATTTTTACAAATAATTCCTAGATGACTTCAGTGACTTGCCCAAGGTCATGCAGGTTGGGATATTTATAAAAGTAATAGTACAGGTATTTCTGATGGCCTCTGAGAGAGAGAGCAAGAGATTTCTAATTCAGTCTCTGGAGATGTTTCTCATTTGCTATCTGCCCACAAACATGTGACTCTGCTTTCTAGAATTGCTTTTTAGACCAAAAGAAGACCAAGAAGTTGTTTAAATTATAGTGATTATGTCTGAAAGACTCTCTTTCTCCTCTCCTGCCATTTGAGAAAACGAGAAAATCTAAATCAAGATAAAGACCAGAAAGAAGTGCAACTGTCTTTTTTTTTTTTTTTTCTGTCTCTCTTTTGAAATTTTTTTAAACCAAGTAACACCTCTGGATCTCAGATCCTTCCCCTGTAAAAATGAAACTGCAGGACTAAGTTGGGGCTAAGGGCTCATCCTCTATCCCAAACTTTGTAATGCCTTTTCTCATTGGTTTCACCAGGAGGATAGAAATGCGCTTTGCATAAAGCAGCCAATTTTCTGTCAACTTAGATGGCTTTTGTTTGCAGAAATATTGGAGCAGGGCAGTGGTCAAGGCCCGTGATTTTACAGGCAGGGCTTTCTTTTCGACTTTATGTGGATCATGTGTTTTAGCCTACAGTTCTGCAATGCCTGGGTTGTCCTATAAGAGTGCCTCAAGTCTCCTCCTCCCCACAGCTAACCAACAGGGTCTCAGGGGCAACACCCCCGCCCCAGGCTGTGAGATAAATCCAGCCTTAGCCTCCAATCTCTTAGTCTGAGTTTGGCTGACTTTTTCCCACATTACAAATGGGGATTTGCTTTGTTTCCCAAACCTGAACCCATCTATGTTCAGGTCTCTAAACTGAGTCTCCACCCTGTTTCCCTGTATCAGTATCCTGGTCTAGTAACCAGCAGAATATACCTCACACTTAGAACATGCCCTGCTTGTTCTTACCGTTCTCTTACTGATCATGCACATCCATCACCTCCCTCCACACCATCTCCATGGAATGGAGTCATTCCCCTACATATCAGTGACTTGGGGCCCAGCTATTGTTAAGATATTTTCCAGATGTCCCTCTGGTTTCTCTGGATCACCCAGCACTTCCTAGAATCTTCTCTGCCATGCTGTGTTTTCAAGTCACATACTGTATTTCAACTTCCATCATTCTGGAAGCCCTCATTCTGGCTGCTGGCCTGAACAACTTGCTACCTGGGCTGCCCATAATACATTCTCCAGGTACCATGTTCCTCCTGTCTCATGGATTCTCCAAAACCTGAGAAGAGTGAAGGATCTCCTTCCTCTGTGTGTTTTCCTTTTTGTTCATACATATTGGGAATTATTTGTGGATAAGACCAGATGTGTTAACTTTTTAATATCTGATGTTTAACCTAGTGTCTGCCATTTAGTGCATGCTCAATAAATATAAGTCAAATGAGTGAAATAATGTCCTAGCATTCATTATCTTGCCCAACCCACTGCAGTTAACACTTCTATGCCATTTTCTGTCTTAAGAGCTGCATCTCCTTTCTGTTATCACTTCTCCTTTATATCACTCACTCAACAATAACCCAGGCATCTCTAGCAACCAAAGACACTCCAATCAAAGACTAAATTTTTATCTTATTTTCCAAAACTTACTTATTTCTCCAGAAATGGTCAACTAGCCTTGTGGAAACCAATTGAAGTTCATTATCTTTCTAAAGAAAAGCAAAATAAATGCATATGCAAGGCAGAGTTAAAACTGAATAAACATATACATCTAAATGAATCATCCTTTTTTGCATTAGACCTGGATAAATGACATTTATGTGGTGCGGGTATAGTGCAGTTATCTGTCACTGGAGACGTCTAAGGATGGCAATCAGTGTGAGTACAAGTTCTCAACAGCACATAGCACAGGAACAGCTGCAGAAATAATAAATACTAAAAACATTGCCTTCTTCACCCCCGAACCCATATTTATCAGAAGTGAAGTAGGTTGAAGGAGAAAAAATAATAATTGCCAATCAGGAGGCACTTTACATACATAATTTTATAATGTAAGTCAGAGCATGTTCCTCCTGACTGCCAATGGCTTTTCTCATCATGCAGAGTAAAGGCACAGACCTGAAGGTGGCCTCAAAGGCCATGCAGAGTCTGCAACGGCTTGCCTCCCTCACCTCATCTTCCATTACTTGCTCCTCCTGCTTGCGCCTCTCCAAACACACTGGTCTCTGCTGATTCTCGAATGTTCTGGTACACGCCTGGCTCAGGGCCTTCCTACTTGCTGTTCCGTCAGCCAAACATTTCTTGTATTAGTTTGTTAGAGTTGCCACAATAAAGTACCAAAAGCAGATACGTAAGATCACAGAAATTTATTGCTTCATGATTCTGGAGGCCAGAAGTCTGAAGTCAAGACATCAGGAGGGACATCCTTCCTCTGAAGCCTCTAGGAGAGGATCCTTCCTCGCCTCTCCTGGATCCTGGTATTTGTCAGCAATCCTTGGTGTTCCCTGGCTTGTAGTCACATCACTCCAGGCACACTGCAGGCATTCTTTGTGCCTTCACATCATCTTCCCTCTGTACCTGTTTCTGTGTCTAAATTTCTACTTTTTATAAGGTCACCAGCATATTACATTAGGGCCCACCCTAATGACCATATTAAACTCGATGACCTCTGTAAAGACCCTGTTTCCCAACAAGGTTACACTCGGAATTACTGGTCTTCGGAACTTTCACCTATCTCTTCGAGGAGACACAGTTCAACCCGAACCACTCTTCTCCCAAATATCCCCACAACCTACTCTCTCATCTCTTTATTGATCACCTTCTCAGTGAAGCCTTCTCCAACACCCCATCACAATTCCACCTCTCCCTGCACTGTTGTCATTCCCTGCCCCACCCTCCCATGGTTTATGTTTCTTCCCTGGTTCTTAAAACCATCTTACCTACTATTTATTCTCCTTAATAATCTTATTTTTGTTTATCTCCCCTGATAAATTATCAGCTCCCCAAAGGCAGTGTTTCTGTCTGCTCGGTTCACTGCCATTTCTCCAGTGGCCAGAACAGTGCCTGATCCAATGTAGGCAATCAACAGATGTGCAATGAGTACATAAACTTTCATCCGCAAGTCAGCCTTGAAGTTATCAAAATGGTTGTCATCCACATTTCATAAATAAGGCAAGTGATGCTAGAAAAGGTTAGGTATCTTGCTCAAGATAATACAGCTAATGAGCTTTGGAGCTGGGATTTGAACCAGGTCAAATCGACTCTAAAGTTTGTGCTCTATCCATTATGCTGTGCTGCCCAAGGCTGAAGGAGGGACTTCCTGCAGATGTGTGAGGAATTCTGCAGCTGCTTAAATTATTGCTTTTTTCCTCTGGATAAAACAGCACTTGAAAAACATCATCAAAATGTAAATCTTCAAGTCTAGGTAAGTGGTCTGGCTCAGCTAGCAATGTCGCTCAGACAACTGCGACATTAGAACACACTGTGTGTGTCTCTAAATTTTTTTGTTTTAAATCCAATTAGACAAACTATTCTTTGGCTCAGGTGATGGTTTTGTTTCTCTGGGCAGATTAGAAAACCAAGAACCATATGCAGTCTGAGTTCCCAGACAGCTGGGAGTTAGGTGTGTATTGCTGCTTTTAAATTGTAGGCACAAGGGCTTCCAAACCAGAGTGAAACTTGAATGTCAAATGAACAGATGCTGTGGTTATAACCCCCAAACCCTCACTTAACCAGCAAACACATGTACTACATTTCCACAGGCAAAGAAAGTTAAACAATGATCTCACTAAATCAAGCCCCAAACCTGCCAGTGAGGCAAAAGAAGTTGTTTCTATTTGAATTATCCAGATTGCCTGTCAGCATGGATCACATCCACTGGATAATTGCTGATCTTTTCTCTTTGCTCTGCTTGCATGGCCACAGTCTACAAGTCATTGTTCAGTGGAAATCACCCATTGCTGACATGTTTCTGTCATGGCAATGATTCTGAAATAAGCCAGGGACATTAACCAGAGCTGATAGTCATGTGTAGCTGTGTCTGCCATCATCAAAGGTGGGTCTAATCAATGGTGCAGAGGCAGAAAGAGATGGTCAGGCTACATACAAAATAGATTTGCAATATATAGTTCCATATCTGGATAATATTAATAAAAAGAAAATTATAAAAAAAAAAAAAGAAAAACCAGAAAACAAGGAAAGTGACCCAAGTGCTAGAATTCAATATTATTATCCAATAAAGTCAGAAAAAAAATGGGATAAAAATGTCCAGTCTTTGGCTATAGAGGTTGGAAGAATTATGGATCTGAGTGCTGTAGATTGGCTATGTTGATCAGATTTTTTGGATATTTTTTATGCAGGTCTGGTTAACTCGTCTGACAGTAAATTGCACATGGTAAACATCACAACATGGAAAAGCATTGACTCTCCTGTATTCTAAACTAAAATTCATAGAAAGGAAATTTCTTGGGCTGTGCTGTGCAGACCTTCTAGCCTAGAGAAGTCCCGCGTACCTGGGAATGACTACAGATCTTGTTTTGCACAGCAGATGGAATCCAGGGAAGGGAAGGCAGGCTGCTGCTGGAGAGACATGGAACATTGTGTTAAGCCCATGCTGACCTGTCGTTGATTCAACTAACAATGGGCCATTGCTTTTCTCCCCGACATACTCCTTTTTAACTCCCCCACCCCTCACCCCCAGGGAATCAGGCCTTGTTATTAGTCATATTTCCCAATTCCGTGTGAAATTGGTCAGAGGCCGAAAATGACTTTTAGTGTGGCGGGTGTTAAATTTTGGTTTATAGCTCTCACTTTGCACCTCTCTAGCTTGGGTAGGCCTTAGAGATTACTGTACATTTTAGTACAGTTTCATCATTCCCATATATTGCAGTTCCAGGGAATATTGCTTTCTTAAGCCTACAAACTTTTATTACTCTATCCAAAGATGAGGATAAAGTTTCAAAATTTATTGCCCAACCTGCTTCTGTGAAATACATCCACATCCGCAAGCACGCAGCTGAATGTGCCAAATTGCATGGACATGCACGAATCAGTCAATCACCACCTGTGAATATACAAGCAATTGATGTGTTGTGAAGATGCAGATGGTTATGCGTGGATGCATATTACAACCTCCTTTTAACAGAGAAAACACTTTCAAGACAACGAGTGCTGTGTTACAAACAAAACATTTGGACTAGCGTTTCTACTTACAAAGGAGTCTCCTACCATTGCCCTTAACGGATAGAAATGTTTTAAAACTCTTTCAGGCTACTCTTAGGATGTGGAAAGCACTGTTAAGACAAAACCAAATAAAATGTTACAGTTCCAAAACTTATAGCAATTACTTCTGTTTCTTTGTCATACGGAATGGTTTAGAAAAAAAACATGTTATTCATGAAAATGTTTTGTTTGGAAAACACCTGTGTTGGATTTAAAACAGCCATATCTTGTCAACAAAGAGAACTTCTAGTGACTCACTTTGTGGTTGCAAATACTATCCTCAAATGTGGAAAATTTTTAAAGAAAAATGTGAGTTCTACAGGGAATATTAAATAGAGGACTTATTAGATGAAAAACACCATGAAATACTAGCTACCATAAAATCTAATGTTTCAGAAAACAGGAGATATGGAATCACAAAGCGTTTTAAATATTGTTTTAAGTAAATACCTATTGGGTAAGGGCAACAGTTCTGTATCACTCCTCTATTTAGAAAAAACTTGATCCTTTACAAAGTACAGGCAGTGAGCCAAGGGGTTGGGACTTACTCCACAGAGCAGGTGACCATGATGGTGGCTCTTGTGGATTTTTCACTTTTTTTAACCCCACGAGAAGTAAGGAATCTGGCTACATCTAAATAGAGGTCTGGCCTGTGCCCTTGGTTTATGGGGAGATAACCTTGAAACCCTTGGAATTTCCCAAGCTTTAAAAAGATATATAAAATGTAAGCATTTGTTTTTCATGGTGGGCCACTGAGACCACACCTAAGATTTGGTTTAATAAGATGACTCAGGATGAGGCTGGGCACACTTGACAGTCTTTGAGAGAGCAGGTAGGAGGTTGGCAATGCCAGAAAGGCCAACTGTATGATTCGAGGGTGGAAGCTTTTGTAAGGAAGTATCAGTAGACCTAGAGACTGAGTTCAACCCATGTCATGAGACCTCAATAAACACTATGGATTCAAAGCTTGTGTGAGCTTCACGGGTGAGCAATACTCTGTGTGTATTGTCACACATCAATGCCAAGTGGGCCAGTGCATCCTGAAGATGATGGAGGATTGGTGTTGAGAACTATGTTAGACTCCACCCTATGTGTCTCTTTCTTTGTCTGGTCCTCATTTATATTCTTTCCCTGTAATAAGCATGACTGTGAGTATAACAGCTTTTAGTGACTCTTTCTAGTGGATTATTTAGCTTGAGGGTAGTTTGGGATAACTCCTGAACTTGCAGGTGTCAGAAATCTTGGGCAGACTTGTCAGTCTGGAGGACTGGGCCATTCATCTCAAAGTATGGCTCGTTCCCAGGTACCCCTACCTATGTGGATGTCTAGAACCGAGCCAGACTAACAAAACCTATTCATGAAATGTCAATTTGAGGACTGGGGCGGAAGGTCATATCTCAGACTCATAGTGGAGATGACTCCTGCAAGTGAGGTTCCCATGCCTGTATGAACCTGGTAGGAGTAGAGCTAGAAAGAAAAAATATAGTAAGCCTTTCATATCCATGGAAATCAGTTCTAGGACTTCCAGTGGACACCCAAATTTGCAGATGCTCAAGTCCCTTGTATAAAATGATCTAGTAGGCCAGGCATGGTGGCTCATGCTTGTAATCTCAGCACTTTGGGAGGCCAAGGTGGGTGAATCACCAGAGCCCAGGAGTTTGAGACCAGCTTGGGCTACACAGTGAAACCTCATCTCTACAAAAGGATACAGAAATTAGCCAGGCGTGGTGGTGTGTGCCTGTGGTCCCAGCTACTTGGGAGGCTGAGGTGGGAGAATCGCCTGAGCCTCAGAGGTCAAGGCTGCAGTAAGCAAAGACTGCACCGCTGCATGCCAGACTGGGTAACAGAACAAGATCCTGTCTCAAGTAAGTAAGTAAGTAATAAAATAAAACAAAAGTAAAATAAAGTGGTATAGTACATACTCTTTACTGTCTGTTTCCTGCCCAAGGCCCAGGGAGCATGGAAGGACTAGCCAAACCTTGGTTACATGGGAAAAGGACGAGGAAGGAGACTAGCATAGGAAGACAAAGGAAAAGTCAGAAAGGAAATATAAAGAAGAGACAGAAAGATGTTGCAAGTCACTGCATTGAGTGATTCTTGTATTGCCAAATCCACCATCCAGCTAGAGAGATTTTAGCTGAGACATTTCAGCTAGAGAGATTTCATATTTGGACATCCACTCATTACATTATAGAAGTTTTATTTTTAATAATATTTTTACTGAAACATTTCAGAGAATCATGTTGATGGAAGCACTATTATACTTCTAAGTGTTGAAGGAAGGAGCAGAAATTACACATTTTTTGGCAGATATGGAAATTGAAGTCTAGGAAAATTAAATCGCCTGTGGTCATATTCTCCTTTGCAGACAAATATTTTAGAGAATAAAGTCTCAGAAGAAATTCCTCATCACTGACAGCAACAACAACAACAATTCCAAGAAGAAACTAGCAAATGGGAAATGAAATGATGTGGAGAAACCAACAAGTAGCACCAGTGTTTTTTTAAATTAAAAACTGAAATATATACCTGCTAAAAAAGGGGAAATTAAACAAACACTGTATGATGGAGGATAATAAAAGAAAATATTTCCCCAAGAAGAATTTCAGGATTGTATCAAAGGGTTCCTTTGAAATTGATAAAAATCCTTTCTTCATTTCTTCTCTCTTTCTCGGAAACTTTATCCTTTCATTAGAAGTCAGCCATGTGCAGGAATTATTGATAGCTGCAATATTTCATCTTGTCTTTTCAAATAAGTCACTGCAATGCATGCGCAGCCTGTGAACTGTGCTGAGGTTTCTAGGAAATGTTCTCCATTGCTTGGTGCAGCTGTTCCATGGGTTGACCCCAGTTGCATTAGTGATATTAGGAGAGGTGGGTTGAGTTGTTAAAGGATTAGCTTGGTTTGCTGGTCACTGATGATGAAGGCAAAAGCTGAGGAAATATTTTTAGACAAAATTTTAGCCCATGTACTTTGTTATTTGTTTGGATGGCAACCCATGCGTGAGACAGGATTGTAGTGACTACTGGACAAATGAAGGCTTGAAAGATTTACTGAAAGTCATACTCGTATCAAATGGCAGAGTTGAAACTCAAACATGCTGCCCATATCCACTGTTTGCTAGAACTCTCAAGTCCTTGTATCTGCAATTGAGGAAAGAATAGCATTACACAATCTTGCACTGCCCACTGCCAGCCCTGAGCACAGTAGATACTACTGCCTTTCATTTTATTGTAGGACAAAAGTCTCTTGGTCTATGGACATCAGTGTAAAAACTAGATGCATAGGAAAAGTAGGTCACAGAAAGCTAAGCATGTCAAGTGTCCCTGCCCTCCTTATCATCCTCTGAACCAACCCTCTCCGTTCCTCTACTGAAACCCCTCTCTGCTCTTCTTTTTTCTGTATCTGGATGGCTCTCCTCCTGCCTGGCTTCATTTCCAAATCTTTCCCCTAATGCCCAACTGAAATCCCACCTTTTCCATGAAATTCTTCCTGAATCATTCAATCTTTATCTTTTCCACTTTTCTCTGAACCCCTGTCACATAAAATGTAGCTATTGTGCAGTGGAAACTGCATGAGGCTAGAAATCAGAAGTCTCTGGTTCTAGTCCTTCTGTAACTGACAAGCTCAGGCTCCTTAAACAAGTCATGTAACTTCTTCAGGTCTGTTTCTGCCGCTGCAAAATGGGGTGGGGAACATCAGAATAAATGTTCTTTAAGGGCCATAATCAAAATGAATAATACACAACTTTTTCACATAGTTAGGTACACATGGTTAGAGACATGGTTAGAACATTCATCAGGACTACTTCATTCGTAAGTTTTGTTTCTACAGAAAAATTTATAAGCCATATTATAAATTTCCTTTATAACCCCACAAGGCCTAGTTCATTGATAAATTTGGTTATAATGGCAGGGCGCAGTGGCTCACACCTGTAATCCTAGCATTTTGGGAGGCTGAGGCAGGTGGCTCACCTGAGGTCGGGAGTTCGAGACCAGCCTAACCAACATGGAGAAACCCTGTCTGTACTAAAAATACAAAACTACCCAGGCATGGTAGCACATGCCTGTAATCCCAGCTACTTGGGAGGCTGAGGCAGGAGAATCGCTTGAATCCAGGAGGTGGAGGTTGCGGTGAGCCGAGATTGCACATTTGCACTCCAGCCTGGGCAACGAGAGCGAAACTCAGTCTCAAAAAAAAAAAAAAAAAAAAAAAAAGAAATTGGTTATACTTTGATTGATTGAAAAATCATTTTGTGGGCCAGGAGCAGTGGCTCATGCCTGTAATCTCAGCACTTTGGGAGGCTGGGGCAGATGGATCACGAGGTCAAGAGATCAAAACCATCCTGGCCAACGTGATGAAACCCCCGTCTCTACTAAAAATACAAAAATTAGCTGGGCATGGTGGTGCATGTCTGTAGTCCCAGCTACTAGGTAGGCTGAGGCAGGAGAATCGCTTGAACCCAGGAGGCGGAGGTCGCAGTGAGCCGAGATTGTGCCACTGCACTCCAGCCTGGGACAGAGCGAGACTCCGTCTCAAAAAAAAAAAAAATTCACTTTGTTGATGTATACATTCAGTCTTTTGAGGGGGCTCTGGATGTAATTCAAGATGATCATGAACTTGTAAATGTATTTCCTTCTAGGTACAGGCAGTATATGTATTTATAATGATAATAGCTTACACTGACTGAGCACATGCTCACTACCAGTTTCTGGTCAAAGTGCATTTCAGTTTTTATTCATTTATTTTCTACAACACTAATCTGAGATATGAGCACTGTTATCTCTCTTTTTATTAATGAAGGAACAGTAACATATAGGATTTGAGTATGTTGCTCAATATTGCAAAACCAATAAGTGTCAGACTCAGAATTTGAACAGATATGTGACTCCAAAACCAGTACTTTCCCTCATTGCTCTACACTTACATTGTGTTGGGCATAAAGGAGCACCGTGCCCACAAGAAGAAGGACATGTGATGTTAGCAAATAGTTTGTTTTCCTAATCTATGGAGCCAGAAAGAGAAGTGAGGTTTAAATAAGTGATTTCCAGGCTACTCTTGAATTTTAGGAATATCTCAGTCTAAGTTGGCAAAGGCAGCATCTCTGTTACTGGATAAATTTGTTTTAACTTCATGCAGACTTTTGTTATCAATTAATCCAGGTGAAAAAAGTAGAAGAAAAAATGGCAGCCGTATGGCCATACTTTTCTATAAAATACATTTACATATATCTGCGTGTGTATGCATTTAGATACATAAAATGGAAAGAAATACAAAATATAAACTGTGGCTACATCTGGGTGGGGTGGGATTATGATGTGGAACATTTTCTCTCGTTATAATTTTCTCTAATTTTCAAATTTTCTAAATGTTATTGCATTTTCAAATAAGCCTCATTTTGAATCATATAAAAACTACAGTCCCATTAAGCCTGAGTTTAGTTTTAGCAACTCACATATGGCAGGTTGTTACTTTGGCTCCTTAAAAGTCATTTCCAATCTCTTCCTGAGTTGAATGTGCTCAGAAAAGTAAATCATCTCCCATGCCTAAATCATGTCTTAATCCTCTTAGAATTGGGGACGTCAGGGCTCTGGGAAGGGTCTTGTAGTTTCTAGAGTTTGAAGAAGCAGACAAGGCAGGGAGTGGGACTATAGCCTGGGTGCATATACATTTAAAATGCAAGACACATATGTCACCCAGGGTTTCCCTCCCCTGCCTCGTGACAGTTTTGCATAAAGGGATATTGAGAATTTAGAAGAAACACTATTGGCATTTGAAGACCAATTAGTCTCATGGATCTCCACCCCAAGCTGTACAACACAAAGGTCCTCTCACTCAGCAATCTCTTCTCCCTGGGAGGAGAACCTGGGGTCACAGCTTGAATTCAGGGTTCTCCTCTCAGCAAAGGTATCCTTTGCTAATAAGCTCCAATGCCTGAAACTGCAGCTCTCCAGTTAATAATGGTTACTTTAAAATGTCTGTCTGATTCTTTAAGGCTAGCACAACTGAAAGAGCCATTCATTATAATAAATACACTATCCCTACACAACTGCTATAGTTTTAATGTCCCCTCCAAAAATCATGTTGAAATTTAATTGCCATTGTACCATGTTACAAGGTGGGAACTTTAAGAGGTGATTAGGCCATGAGGGAATTGGTACCATTATAAAGGAGTGAGTTTGTCCCCTTCTTCCTCTTTTGCTCTTCTGCCTTCCATTAGGGTCTGACACAGCAAGAAGGCCCTTGCCAAATGCCAACCTCTTGATCTTGAACTTCCCAGCCTTCACAACTGTGAGGAAAGAGACCTTTTTTTTTTTTTTTTTTTTTTTTTTTTTTTATAAATTACCCAGTCTTGGATATTCTGCTATAGTGTCACAAAACAGACTAAGACACCAACTTATTCACATTTGTGATTAGAGGACAGGCCAACAGATTTCAGTTATGCTTCACTCATTCATTATTTCATTTCCATACTTCATAAGCATTATTATTAATTGTTTACTATGTGTCCTACCCTGAGACAGGCATTGAACACATGACAAAAAACAATGTACTCAGCCTGATTCATGAGTTGAGAGTCTAATGAGGGCTACAGTTAAGTACACAGGCAATTACAGGGCAACAGACGATTACAGTGCTGGATTTGTGAACCAATTTCTCAGATAGATACCAAAATATTTCAAGGTGTACAAGACTTTGCATGAAAGTACTTGCATAGAAGTACAAATTAGTTTGCTTAAATGAGGGCTGACTACTGTTGAGACCAGTATATTGATCTTCTAAAATGAAGTGCTTTTCTGTTTAAAAGAGGTCAAATATGTCACCTATCTAAGCTCAGTAAGCTCAGTCATCAGATGTACCTTCTAAATAATAGCAACTTTATTTGCAAAGCATCTTTTATCTTGTTAGTCTATAACATGCTTTATAAACTCAATAAATGACTATAATATATTTTTATAAACATTTGTTAAAACACTGACATTTTAATTTATTTCATGTCATAAAGTATATTAGTTTTCTAAAAAAGCCCTCCAACAGTAATTTTGTTAGTACTTACATTAAAAGATGCCACTTGTACTTCATAAAACATATCAACCTGCTGACAGAGGAGAGCAATTTTTTTCTCTTGATAGGAACATAGTTTCCTAACAAACTACTGGGTCTGCTTTATGCTTCTCTCCTCATTTTCCCTGACCTAATTTTATAAAAGTAAAAACTGAAGAGTTGATGAGAACAGAAGATACACACACAATCACCTTTCTGGTTGATAATCCTGCTGTGATCTTAGTGTAATGTTAATGGGCCAAAAATGTGTGTGTTGTTAATTTAGTGACTTGTGAGAAAGCATCTGGAGTTTAATGTAGCAACGCCGACTATGCAAAAAAATGTAATCATAATGCCGGCAAGGCTCAGTGCTCTGGATGAAGCCCAACTTGTTAGTCAGCGCCACGAGGGCGTTTAAACCCAAGTTGGGGACAGGGTAGTTCACAGGAAATGCCACAACATGTTGCCTCAGATCGTCCACCATTTGGTTATAATAGAAAAACAATTTGAGGGAGAGTTTTGCATAAACAGATGGAAAAGGAACACGTTTTGGGAAAAGGGAAGAGAATAAGGAAATGCTTTGTTCTTGCTTTTGCTTTGCTTTGTTTCATGTCACTTTACATGTCCTTCATCTGATAAGTCATTAAGATATATCAATAAGTACTTTTCTGTAGAAAATATACTCAGTTTCCACAATGGCATCACATTCAGAGATATCTCGCCGGGCGCGGTGGCTCAAGCCTGTAATCCCAGCACTTTGGGAGGCCGAGAAGGGCGGATCACGAGGTCAGGAGATCGAGACCATCCTGGCTAACAAGGTGAAAACCCGTCTCTACTAAAAATACAAAAACTAGCTGGGTGAGGTGGCGGGCGCCTGTAGTCCCAGCTACTCGGGAAGCTGAGGCAGGAGAATGGCATAAACCCGGGAGGCGGAGCTTGCAGTGAGCTGAGATCTGGCCACTACACTCCAGTCCGGGTGACAGAACGAGACTCCGCCTCAAAAAAAAAAAAAAAAAAAGATATCTCTAGACGTTTGATAATATGGAGTCCTCTGTGGAGGAACAATAGTGGATGCTTGCTTCCTGGAAAGCAAGTTGGATGAGGAGAAGACAGAAACAAATACATAAGTGTTTGGAGCTGTATTTCATTCTCTTCAGAAGGCATAGAAGCTGGTAGCAAGTGTTTTGATTATTTGCCTATTTAAGCTATGTCTGTGATATTTTGACATCATCATTTTCAGTGCAGATAAGTAATTTGATGTCTAAAATGTGTATGTATTAATGTTAGAATTCTCTGGAGCTAATAACTGAGCATTATGAGAATGTATATCATCAAAAGGATTTACTTGGCCTAAATTTTATTGCAGTTATGTAGGGAATAACTTCACAAACCACTCTTCTGGGGTGGATTGTATGAAGAAAGTGGAATGGGTCCCTTCACATTGGGGTTTATATTCACGTGTGGTCGGGCCCAACATTCTATTCAGCATAGATGTATCATTCCAAGTCCTACTTCTATCTCCAAGTTTATTTAGTGAACTGAGGCAAGTCACTCTGCCCGTTTGCAGGACTTTTTTTTCTGTTTGTAAATCAGGGACAAATAGTATCCACCCTATATGTTTTTTGCAAGATTACAAATAGCACCAAAGGAAAAAAAAGTATGCAAAGTTATTGTGGAAAGCATAAGGAGGTATGTACATTTAGTAGTTTGTTGTTATACTAAAATAATTTTAGTATACCAGCTGCTTGTCCTAAGAGTTTCTAAGGGGTACAAAAGCTTTATAGAGGAGCTGCTTTCAATGATTTAGACTTTCTGTATGGAAAATAGACATCCCTGGAAGGGACTGGGAGAAGTATATAAATACGTATATGGGCAGAGTTACCAGCAGCCAGAACAGACTTCATGGTAATTCATTCCCTTCCTGTAAACTCCAGGAAGGTATGGGAAGAAAACTGATTTTAATGTGAGTGCCTCCCTTTTAACCTTACTGGACACATGATGACATTATTTCATCATATGTAATAATATGTCTGTGTGCAGGTGATGGTTTCTAGGCTATTTTAAGTATCTCTGCCTACATACATAGTTTGACACCCTTCAATTTGTCAGAATCTTAATTGCAACAAAAATTGACCTCCAGTCACATGTTCATTCTCATGATCCCATACAGACAACATGTAATTGAAATATAGAAGAGATAAAGTGAATAAAAATGAGCATCAAAGTTTTATCTTTATTCTTCCCTTCTAGTCCCTATCCACTCCTGTTTTCCTCCGATAATGAAAAAGTATAAGAAATAGAAGACATCTAAAGTAGAAGAGAGATTGTCAAATTGTTATTTATCATCTCAGAAGTTATTATAGAAGGAACTCCCAGTTCTCTGTAAAAGAATCAGCATTTTCTCCTACCTGTTGGCATCCTTCCTCAAGCCCTCACTACATAAAGAGGAAGCACTTTCTCTCTAGGAAGAAGTGATGGGTCATGGCAAGTTGACAGATAATTACAGGAGAAACAGAGAGCACAATTACCAGTGTTTGATATGGTTGATGTAAAGTGAAAAATTGAGACTTAACTGAATGACTTTCACAAAACAAAATGGAATTCCCAAATACTCTGTAGGGGTGTAACAGAGAGGGCTCTAAATTAACCCCAACCCACTTCTGTTTTCTCTTAGGCTACCTGCTAGACTACATTCTCCACTCTCCTTTCAGTGACATGAGCTGTTCCTGCAAAGAAGTAGTTAAGAAGTGGGAGTGTGCTTTCCCCCTATTCTCTGCCCCTCATCAACCAGCTGAACAGAAAAGACTTCAAGGAGATAGAAGAGGACAGGGATGATATAAGGTAGGATATTAAACAGGAATTTATATGAGTAAGACTATAACCTACATTAACAGATAAAAAGAGAAAGACATTGTCTTTCCAAACTGAATGGATAGAGCAATTCCACTGACCAGTGAAATCACTGACTTAAAGCTGTGACCTAATGACCCTCTAGAGTCTACACTAGTAGTCTTCCAAGCATGGTCTCCAAGCGAGCAGCATCAACATTACCTGGCAACATGTTAGAAATGCAATTTCGGGCCTGGTGCAGTGGCTCACGCCTGTAATCCCAGCACTTTGGGAGGCCGAGGAGGGAGGACCATGAGGTCAGGAGATGGAGACCATCCTGGCTAATGCAGTGAAACCCCATCTCTGCTAAAAATACAAAAAAATTAGCTGGGGGTGGTGCCGGGTGCCTGTAGTCCCAGCTACTCTGGAGGCTGAGGCAGGAGAATGTCATGAACCTGGGAGGTGGAGCTTGCAGTGAGCTGAGATCACCGCCACTGCACTCCAGCCTGGGCAACAGAGCAAGACTCCATCTCAAAAAAAAAAAAAAAAGAAAAAGAAAGAAAGAAAGAAAGAAAGAAAGAAAGAAAGAAAGAAAGAAAGAAAGAAAGAAAGAAAGAAAGAAAGAAAGAAATTAAATTTCTTGGATTCCACTCTAGACCTACTGAATCAGAAACTCTGAGGGTGGGGTCCAACAATTTTAATAAGCCTGTCTGGTGGTTCTGAGGCATGCTGAAGTTTGAGGACCATTGTTCTAGAGACTTCAGCACCAGGACAGATCTTAAAACACGTTTTCAGAGGTAAACGGCCCAATGCTTCAAACTTTGACATTTTGATATATTCTTCAGGCATATTTGTAAACATTGGAAGAATACACTGAAACAAAGGCATTTCTGACACTTTGCTTCAAGACACAATCAACTTGGGAAGAAACAAGACTTGCATCAGGTTAATGAGCATCAGGTTTGCTTAGTGCCTTGAATGATCCCAAGCCTGTACATTGCCTGTTCTTGACCATTAGGGCAGGTAGAGGATTTATGTGGGGTGGGAAGAGATAGAATAGTCTCAACATTAAATAGAAAGTAGCTTTTTTGTTGTTGTTCTAGTGCATATTTAAAGGAGCTGAGACCCCCCAGAACCTCAAAGCTTGGAAAGTTTTGCATACTTTTCCAGCAGTGTCCTGAGTGCTCAGAAGAAGTGGATGTAGTGCTGTGTTAGATGGTCCTATCAGCAAGAGAGCCTAGGAGGCCACACAGTCAGCCTCTTCTTTAACCAACAGTTGCCCTTTTGTTCTCAAGCCAAAAGAGTTGTAAGGGACAAATATGATGCCATCCCTGCTTTATCATGGGGCACAGCAGAAGAACCCCATAAAAATGCCTAATCCCAGGGGCAGAGTCTTACCCACTTGGATGGCAGTGAAAAAGGGAAAGCTATACCATTTGCATTCTGCTGTCTGACCCTTCTATGGTACCGTGTTGAACCCAGAGGGTCAGGTTCATAAATAACCCCACCTCCAGACTGGCCCCTATTCACATCCTATCAAGGAAGGCAAGACGAGATTTCATGGGTCAGCTAGGGGAGATTTGAAGACCTAACCTGTAGGTCACATCAATCTCAAATGTGTTTCCTTGCCTGCTTTTTGTTTCATGCTCAGCCCAGAGAGATTCTCTCTTCTGGGTGAAATGGACTCTCCCTTCCCTTCCCCTGCAATGACCAATATCAGGAGGGTGGTCCTTTATCAAGACAGTATATACTGTCACAAGGGTCCCCACACAGCCTAAGAGGATGGGAGGACTAGAACAAGACTGATTTCTGTGACAGCCAGGCCTGAGGCTAAGGTGAGGCAAGCAAAGCCCACAATGCACTTTCCTCAGACACAACACTAAAGTGTTGCCCCCCCAAAAATAAATAATCATCATAAATAATATTTTAACGCAACAGTTTTTGAAAAGTGACAATCATGCAAAAAATTCATGATGAGCAAAATACCAAACTTTTCAACAAAGACAGGATCAGTATCACTGAGTTTTCCTCTTGCTTTGGGCTCCAAAGGTTTTACACAGCACTGTTGGTGACAGTCAATGACAACAATGGAAATAAGTTCAGTTACATATAGAAGAGACAGGTGGGTGATTAGTAAAAGCTCATTCTCTGAGGTCAGAATTACTAGTGTAAAAAGAAAGAAGAGAGAGAGAAAAAAAGACAGAAGAAGAAAGGGAAGGGAAGAAAATCTACTGAGCACTTATCGTGTGAGGTATTGCATTAAGTACATTACATGTATTAATTCATTTGGTCCTCAAAACACTATGAATAAAATACCATCATCAGCACTCTATCAACAAGGACATATTCACAGAGAGGTTAAATTAGTTGTCCAAGTTCACATAGTAAGGGCAGAGCTGGGATACAAACCAAGCTTGAGAGTCCTTGTTTTTAAGCAGTATGAAGACAAGAAATAGAGAAAAAAGCCAGGGAAGAAATGAAAGGGAGAGAAAGCAGTAGAGAGTTCTTTGTATTTGCCAATAGCAAAGGAAACACGAAGAAATGCTGGCTGTTTGATGAAGACCATTTTAGCATCTTTGAACAGGAGACAAAAGCATATTTGAGGCCCTTGCTGTCGTGCTGGCACAAAATATCTACTTAATGTTGGTTGTTTTCACATCCTGACATCTCCCAATTGACAAGGAAATGCTTAGCATGCCATGAAATGAACAGGAGCCAGAGCTGAGCAGACGCGGCTGCCGGGCGATGGCGGGGATTGCCGCCTGTCTGCTTATTCGTCCTGCTCCCTTCAAAACAGGTCTCACTCTGCCTCGCTGTCTCTAAATTGTTTTCCATAGAACTTAGAAATAACACATAGATGTGGGCATGTATTATTTATTCACTTATTTATAGGGTATATCTGTGCGTATTGTGTAAGTATTTAAAACCTGACTTGACCCAGTGCAAAAAGAATGATGTCTCAATTGCAGGAGGGGACACATTGTACAGGTTTAAGTATGATAGATGGGACGGCCTCCCTTGCTTAGTAAACTGCAGTGAGAGAAACTGAATAACCCTGAAATTAGAAGGAGGGTGGGAGGGGGAGGGTCATGCTGGTGTAATATTACTGGAACAAGATGCAGAGAAAAGTAATTTACTCTGAAGTGACAGTCTGAAGGCGAAAAATAAACTAACAGGAGGGAGTTTAGGCTCATTAGCAGCTTGGTCTCAATATTTCATTATTAATGATAATAAAAAGAAAAAAGGAGGGAGAAAAGGCATATGAGTGTGTATGCTCCCCCCGCACCCCTCGCCTCTCCCCACACACACAGCGAGCTCAGAGGCTCACAATAGCACAGGCTCCTGGACTCCCTCTTAGGGCACAATAAAGGCACCTCCAGGAGAAAGGAAACACCAGGCAGGATGAAGAATGGGTTTGCTCTGGTTCTTGTTGGCTCTTGTCTAAATGCCTGAATTGGTGGGGCCTCTCTGCAATATTCTGGCTGATTTATTAGAACCTCTGCCTCAGGCAACGAAGCCCCCAGTGATTGCTCTGCAGCTTGGCCTGGGTGAGCAACACTGAAAAGGGAGACCACACTGAGCTGCCCCTGGGATTTCTCAGGCAATACTCCTCTGGGTGGGAGGCAATCACTTTTGCCTGAGATTATATATTGTCTGCACCTAGGCAGGGAAGGAACAAAGATACTGGGATCAATAGCTATGGTCTGGCTATAAAAGAAAACAGGATACATCCCAGAGATTGTGGCTAAAACCTAAAAATAAAATTCTCCAGTAAGCAATCATGTTGAATTCAATTTAATTTAACATGGCAAAAAAAAAAAAAAAAAAAAAAAAAAAAAAGCCATCAGTCTCTACCTGTTGCCCTAATAAAGAAAATAAAAATCATCCTCCATGCCACCAGCTGCCCCTCCTGACAAGTAGTTTTCTGGGAATAAGTAACACATTTTCTTCTTGACAATGATCCTTGTAGCTCAGCCAGTCTGACCTTGCCCATTTTTTCTGGTTTCTTGGACCATTTCTGAACACATTAATATGGTTGTATTAATGTTAATACTATTGGACGAAACAGTAACTCCCTTCTGCTGCTCTCACCCAATGGCCTTGAGCAATTGAAAACATATTCAAGGTCATTTTTTCCCATGGTTTATATGCTCACAGTGTATTAACTTGACAGAATTATCCAGGTGACTAATAGCTATGTGAAAGTCTACTGCTGTGCTGGGCACTATGCTAGGTTAGGCTGAATACCAAAATGAACCAAATATGTGGTCCTTTTCCTCTTGTTACTGATAGACTACTGAGGCAGGCCAATATGAAGCCGTGCACACACAAATGACCATGTCATGACAAATTGTGTTAAGTATCATGAAGAAAATGATCCAGGTGCTATAAAGGAGACTGTGGGTTATGAAGGCTGCTTTCCTTAGGGAGGTCCAGTTAGTTGCCTTGGAGGAAGTGGCATTTAAACTGATACCTGAAGGAAGAAGCAGCCAGCCAGAAAAATCAGAGGAGGAAGAGAACTCTAAGCACTGGTGTGAAGGTCAGAGTCAGAAAAAAGCTTATCCATTTTTTGTTCAAAAATGAGAAAGAGGCCAATGTCTCTGGAGCAAGCTGCTAAGGGGAGATCAGTCCCCTGTGTGACAAGAGATTGGGCAGGGAGTGTCATGAAGTGTCTTCAAGGTCAGCAAATCAGGTTGGATTTTATTCTGAAGGTAAGAGACAGTTTATTATGGATAATTTAAATCAGAGGGGAGACATGAACAGATTTACATTTTAAAAAGATTTTTCTAGCTGCAGTGTGTGGAATGAATTGAGGGTGGGACAAGCCTGGAAGCAGGGAAACCTACGAGACCTCCTCATTGGGACAGGAGGGAGGTGGGATGGAGATAGAAAGACAGGAGGAGATTCAAGGTAGTTTTCAAAGAAGACGACGCAGGATGAGGTAAGCGATTATGTGAGGAAGCATTCAGTAGGCCCCCAGGTATCTGGCTATGCCCCCTAAGATAATCGTTAGTATAACAATGGCATTGCAATCAGTGAGTCTAGACTTGGGCACACATTCTTCATAAACAATAGAAACATGTGGACGGATCTGCCTGTGGACAACTGTATGTAGTAGCCCCCAGAGGCCAGCCTACCCTACTCCATTTGGTAATTCAAGATGCCTATGTCCTTCTGGTTGGGATTTTATTTCCTTCCTTCATGTCTGAGTGCTGTTTCTCTCCTCTAAATCCAGAACCTTATGATGTCTCAGATGGGGCAGAGGAGCCTCTGGAGCAGTATCATCAAGGTATTGTCCTAGGACCAGCTTCCTCAGCGTCATCTGGGAACTTGTTGGAAATGTAAATATTTGGATCTCAACCCCAGATCTACTGAATCAGTAACCTTGGAGGTGGACACTCAGCCACCTGCACCTGTGTTTTAAAAGTCCTCCAAGTGATTTGATCCATGCGAATGTTTAAGAACCACTGCTATGGAGCTACACTGTCCTATAGGGCAGTCACTCAGCACACGTGGTTATTGAGTCCTTGAAATGTGTCTAGTCTGAATTGGATGCACAAGCGTAAAACACACATCAGGTTGCACAGACTTAGTACAAAAAAATGTAAAAGTTCTCTTTAATCATTTTTATATTGACATGTTGAAATGATAATATTTTTGATATTTGGGGTTAAAATGTATAATTAAAATTATCCCTTGTTTCTTTTTACCTTTTTAATGTGGCTACAAGGAAACTTAAATTTACATATGTACTATGTATCAGGTTGGTGCAAAAGTTATCGTGGTTTTTGCCATTGCGGTCAATGGCAAAAACTGCAATTGTTTTGCACCAACTTAAATACTATATTGTAATTGGACAGTGCTCTGGAGCATTACTGCCCCAATTCCAATACATGTGAGAATCTGCTAAAGTGCAGATTCTGATTCAGTGGGTCTGGGGTGAGAGCTGAAATTCTGCATTTCTACCAAACTCCCAGGTGATACCCCTGCTGCTGACCTGTGCACCACACTTTTGAGTAGCAAGGCACCAATATATGTTGGTAATGTTTCTGAAAGTAGCTCTGGTGCCAAGGTTATACCAGGTTTTACGTACCAAGTCTGCTTCTTATTAGCTCTATGACCTTAGACAATTTTTTTTTTTTTTTTTTGTAGATAGGGTCTCCCTCTGTCACTCAGGCTGGAGTGAGGTGGCATGGCCATGGCTGACTGTAGCCTCGATCTCCTGGGCTCAAGTGATTCTCCTGCCTCAGCTTCCCCAGCAGCTGGGACTATAGGCATGTGCCAACACACCTGGCTAATTTTTGTATTTTTAGTAGAGATGGGGTTTTACCATGTTTCCCAGACTGGTCTCAAACTCCTGGGCTGAAGGGATCCACCCACTTTGGCCTCCCAAAGTGTTAGGATTACAGGCGTGAGTCGCTGCGCTCAGCTGAACAAGTCATGTTTTAATGAAAAATGGAGATAACAGAAATAACCTCACAGGGTTACTGCAACGTTTAAACAAAATGTCATTGATGAAATTAGTTTTGTTTTATCAAAGCCAAATAAATCTAAATTTTTATTCTACATCTCTCCCCACCTCTCACCCTTACAACACACATAGAGATATACTGGGTGAATGATGTGCGGAAATAATTTCCCTAGTTTCTGAGATGATTCAGGGCTACCAAAAAGTAGCCCAATTACTTACCTATTCCAAATAATCTCCAAATTATTTCTGCATGGATTATCTGAATCACTGTAACCAAAAAGTCATCTGAGAAGGAGAATAGTATTTGGCAAGCATTTCTCTCAGAAGCACTTGGGGACTGGGGTCAGTGCTGACTGTTACCTTCCCAAAGGGTGAGGCTCCAAGGAAGACAGTATCCTGAACATTCAGCTCCAGGTCTCAGAGAATCAGAGCGTTGTCAAGGCTAGGGGACTCCATTAGATCAGGCTTCATCTGCAATTAGCAAGAAACCAGACTCCTAGAAAGAGCCGCTGTATGACCTGAGGGAAAAGAGAACAGTACTGACCATGTGACTGTGTCATCATTAGGAGATGGGGAAGGCGGAGAAAGATGCATAAAGCAATAGTCCCTTAAAGCATAATTATCATGCGTGTTGGCAGCACCCATATGGTGGAGATGAGCCCAGCTTTCTTTCTAGGGCTGCAGTGCTGGGAATACAAGATGGCAGGAGAAGACAAGGAGATTCTTGGAAAACTAAGTTTGCACCAAGCACTGTGCTAGGTCTCTCAGATGAAAACTGTTGCAATTTGCTTTGTTAAAGGAAAGAAAAAGAGAAAGTGTTTTGTTACACACTAGCACCAAGCAACCCCTCATTTACACACACACACACACACACACACACACACACACACACACACACAGAGTTTACTTATTCCATCCCCAGTCCAGCAAAAGGGGAGTGGAATACAAAGAGTGTCTTCTTTCAGGAGGTTTACTAAATGGAATTCCTGGACAAAGTAGGGCAGATCATCCCTGAGTATTCTCCAAGCAGTTTTCTCTAGAAAGGGAAAGACCATGTTGTACAGAGGAAGACTCTTGCCCTGCAACATCCATTTCTAGCTCTGTTGGTGGCAAGTGTCATGTACAGTCCAGAATGCTACATAAAACCAGACCCACAGCACTGAGTAGCAATGGATTCAAAAGACGAAATCTATTTACAAGCTACACTAACCCACAGAGAGCAGATTAGTTTTCCTCTTCCTGGGCCTTATGTGAAACATCTTTGAAATGAGAGGGTTTGACAAAGTGGTCTACAAGTCCCGTCAAGCCATAGTATTCTGCTATTGTAAAGGGTATTTGCTTTTATAAAATGTCTCCCCTAGTAAGGAACCTCTTTGCAGACAGGGTACATGTGGTTGCCCTGTGAAAGGCAGGTGCAACTGGAGAAGGGGTGGGAGAACACAAACACCATGAACATATATCTGAGAATTCACCAGAATTAGTATCTGAGAGGCCCAGGAAATAAGCCTCCTTGGGACAGCAGATACATTTGTTCTCCACTCCACTGAAGCAAGACCTCCACTGTGTGAGGAGGAGAAATCGGGTTCCAGAATAGGGGCTAGACGTGAAGTGAGTGGGGCAAAGGAGGGTCTAAGCAAATTGTGATGTTTGTCATCAGGGCCTCATAATTTCCTCACACCTCCCTCACACCCCAATCCAAAGGGTCTTTGTGGTATCTTCTCTCTTTTGTTGCTCCACAGGAAAGATCCGATGTTAGTCTCAAGAAAAATAATGAAATTAGTATTTAAGAAACTGCTGTATGCCAGGCACTTAAATAAAGGATCTCATTTAACTTTTGCTAGCAGGGCCAAGGCTAGGATGAGGCTAGGAAGGCATCTACTGTTCAGGGTACAAAGCAAAAGTGCTCCCAGGTTTGTAAGCACAGTGAATACTATTGTACAACTCTGAGCGTGGGCATCACCTTAAATTTTGCATCTAGCCACTTCGTCTGCCTCACCACACCTGTCCCTCTTGGCCCTATTTGTACTTGTGTTTTAATGCCTTAAATATGGAATTTGCCATAAAGAGACCCAAAGTCATGTTGCCACAGGATTAAATTAAGACCCGTCTGATTTGTCTACTCCAGAAACTTGGTGGTTAATGACTCAGACCCTGGAGAGTTTAGAAAAGCCTGCTAGTTTAGAATTCTGGACCTACACTTGCTAGCTGGTAGTCTCAACCAACATACTTAAATACTAAGGTGCAGTTTTCTCATCTGTAAGAAGGGAATAATAGCAGTACCTACTTCAGAGCCTTGTAATGAAGATTAAACAAGAAATGCCCGTAAAGTGTTTTAAGCGGTGCCTGGGACAAATTTCTGAATTCATATTAACTATAGTGACATATTGGTGATGATGGTGATGGAGGGGGTGGTGGCAGTGATGGTGATGGTAATGATGATAATGATATGAAAAATATTGGGCTTTGATATTACTATTATTCTGATCACAATAATTTATAACGCATGGTAAGCTATCCTTTCCATGTGGTCTTTGAATTCTAGCAGAAATTAATATCTTAAATACTACATCTCCAACAATAAATTACTAGATATTATCACTGAATCCAGGCAAATTATCTTTGGAGGGATTATAGGAGTTGCCCAAAATCACACAATGAATGTCATTTCCAGCTCTAATGTCTGGCTCATGCACTTGTAGTTTTGCACATTAAAGAAATGACTCTCCCTTTAGGATCATGAGCTAAATCCAACAGGGAGAATTTGCCAGGCAATGCAATTTGGGAACCTGTACACTCCAGCAATCAGGCCAGCATTTCTTAAACTTTTGCCCCATAGAAGCCAAGATGTGTCTTCTTCTCAGCTCACTGATTGTTAGCCCAGGATAGAGTCTACTCCCTTGAGATACCCTGGCCCCAGGAATGTAAGGTTGGATTGTCCCTGCCACCACAACTGGCCTCCTTTCACAGTCGATTACTCCCCCATTAATTGTTGTTGTTAATAATCTGCAAAGCACCTTCCACTGGCAGTGTCAAGTGCTGTGGGGAAGGAAAGCGGTGTCTGGCATTATTTAATTGACCTTCCCATTAGCAGCGCTTGCTAGTATGGTCATGGAGCCAGATCGCGCACAGACTAAATGCTGGTCCCTGTGCACAGCTCGCGTCAATCAGAATTAACTCATGAAAGGGTACTCTGCAGAGCTGCACAGGGTGTGAAAAGCTGGCTAAGCCAAAGAGGGGGCCTGATGGTGATGTGTGAACTTGATGTCCAGCCTGCAGAGGGGTGGCCGTCTTGTTGCTCTGTCACTGGACCACCTTTAGGGAGGACAGAAATAAAGCAGTGGTGATAAATAAAAAGTGAAGGCTGAATCACTGCCCTTGGGGCTCTAGGCTTGGCGTCCAGTGAGGCTGTCAAGAAGAAACCATGAGCTATGGCTTTACTTCCTCTAGCTGGCCTCCCTGGTCACTGTCACTGCTCTGCTGCTTATCTCCACACCGACAACTCTAATTTCATCAGCCCAAAGAGAAGCCCAAAGGGGCTCTTGATGGATGTCAATCTAGATGTCACATTGGACAATAATGTCCAAACACCCACTGAACCTCAGAGCTGAAAGGACCTTGAAAGAATCTGACATTAGAAATGCAAATTCAAGGATAGGATATTAAAGCCTTGGGGCCACTGGCACCAATGCCACTGGGTCTCCCTGGTCCAAGCTCCTGCCCTTTTTTCTTCTACTCTCTCTTTCTCTTTCTCTGCTTCTTCATTATTTGTTTATGTCTCATTTTTTCTCCTGTGATGAATTGCACCACCTCCCCAGCACACACATATTCATGCTATCATAAACCCATGAAAATGTGACCCCTTTTATGCAGTTATGTTTATGCTGCATACCTGAAAGAGGAGAGTAGCACAAATAATGCATCTGATTATGACTTAGAAAAACAAGAGCCTTTTCTCTGCCTTCCTGAAAAGAGCCTTCAATACTGACAACTCCTTTTGTGAGAAGAACAAAGATATCGCATGTGGTGGGTTTATGGGGAGCAAAGAGAATAGTTATAGACAATAGCAGAGGAAGAAAGTGATGAAACGAGGCTTCCCTGCAACCAGAGGAAGACAAGCTGAAGACCAAAACAGAGAGAGATGATATGGAGCCTGGACGGGGAACAAGCAGAGACCCACATAGATGGTGTTAGACTGAGGAAAAACTGTTGGGCTACCTCAAGTTCGCACGTGTCCTAGTAGGACTTTCTACCATTAATAGGTACCTTCATCCCTAACAGGAATCATGAGTGTGGTTGCAGGTCAGATGATTGGCTAACAGTTTATGATGGTCTGATACCTTACAATCAAAAGGAGAGCAAGCTTTAAGGAAATAGTGGCTGGATTTGGGGTTTCAGGGGCTGAGATCATAAAGGAAGTTCCTTTGCACAATTATAAATCCAGGGAGGCAGCAGTTGACCAACAGTGAGCTGTTTTATTACATTTGCACTTTGCCTACTACATTGATCTGTCTCATGCTCCCCACTACTGCCTGCACCACAAACCCTATCCACATTCACATCTCTGTCTTCCTGGGTACTTTTTTTTTCCAGATGTGACTGTTACTTGTAGGTGCTACGATGGCCAACAGTTCAACTGAGTGGGAGAAGAGAGTATTGCAGAGGAAACTCCTAAGCACTGAAGACCTGCCACGTGGCTAAGTGCGGTGGCTCACACCTATAAGCCCAGCATTTTGGGAGGCCGAGGTGGGTGGATCACGAGGTGAAGAGATCAAGACCATCCTGGCCAACATGGTGAAACTGTCTCTACCGGAAATACAAAAATTAGCTGCGCACAGTGGTGCACGCCTGTAATCCCAGCTGCTTGGGAGGCCGAGGCAGGAGAATCACTTGAACTCGGGAAGCGAGGTGAAGGTTGCAGTGAGCCGAGATCGCACCATTGTAGCACTCCAGCCTGGTAAAAGAGTGAGACTCCTCCATCTCAAAAACAAACAAACAAACAAACAAAAACCCTGCCATGCACACAACCCTCCTGAGGAAAACTGACCCAGCTAATAGGCAACTAGTCTCTTATCTGGCCAGCAGCCTGTTACGTAGCCTGCCTGAAGAGCTTCACTCACCAGCAATGATAAGGCCAACTGAAGAGTGAGGCTCTGTCTCAGGGAGTTTGTATGTGAGCAAAGAAGAAAAAGGAATAAAAAGGATAAGGAAAAGGGGCTTTGAGTAACTCTAATAGGGAAACCGTAATGTAGGATGTACAACTTCTCCATCAAATCACCAGGCTTCTGTTGAACTATTAGAGCTACTTAGGGCCTGTGCCCAGGCTGATTCCTCTTCTGGGACATGTTTTCCTCATTTGCCTAGCCAATTTCAATCATTCCCAAAGCACATGTAACTTGAGAAATGATGAGGGCTGCAGGAGGGAACACCTAGAGAATACTCACGGAATATTGTCGGGGAAATGTGGCCGCAAACCAGCCAAGAAAAGTTTGAGAGGATAAAGAGAAGGCAATGCCTAACGTGAAGACAGCAGCCTAAAAAACCGTTTCAGTCCCTGCATGGTGGCACTTCATCCCAGCTATGCCAGAGAAGTCTTTGCCTTGACATATCTTCTCCCAAGGCCATGGCCTAGCCACTGGGTGGCCACCACAGTGGCAGAAATAGCTCATCTCCAATCTAAACAAGCTTCAGTCTTGTTTTAAATCTTTTAAGAAAGTGGTTGAGCTAGTTTCAGATAAGAAAGAAATAACAGGCCAGGTATGGTGGCTCCTGCCTGTAATCCCAGAACTTGGAGAGGCCAAGACGGGTAGATCCCCTGAGGTCAGGAGTTTGAGACCAGCCTGACCAACATGGTGAAACCCAGTCTTTACTAAAAACACAAAAATTAGCTGAGATTGCAGTGAGCTGAGATTGTGCCACTCCACTCCAGCCTGGGCGACAGAACAAGACTCTGTCAAAAAAAGAGGAAAGAAAGAAAGAAAAAAAAAAAAGAGAAAGAAAGAAGGAAGGAAGGAAGGAAGGAAGGAAGGAAGGAAGGAAGGAAGGACAGAAGGAAGGAAGGAAGGAAGGAAGGAAGGAAGGAAGGAAGGAAGGAAGGAAGGAAGGAAGGAAGGAAGGAAAGAAAGAAAGAGGGAGAAAATGTAGATGAAACAGTTAATTAACAATTTATTGCTTGGACTCTACCTTGAGAGATACAGTGCTAGGATGGAAATATTATGGGTTATATTGTCACACAAACCTGGTGCTAAACCTATCCTGGCAACTTACTGATGTAAAGCACTGGATATGTATTTTAACTTACCTGAGCCTAATTGCCTCAAGTAAATATATATATGAATACCAGCTTCATAGATGGTAAGTAATAAACGTAATAACCTATAGAAAACCTTAAGCATATTTGGTTGTAAATAAATGTTAGTTTTATGTGGTAATATATTGAGCTATGAAAATATGTCCCTGCCACCTTCTATTTCCTCATCCCCATTCCATATTCCCACAAGTAATTGTCCTTGAGTTTCTTCATTCAATGAATATTTACTGAGAGTCTACTCCAAGACAGGTGCCATTCAAAATGCTGGGAATGTTGTAGTGTATTATATATACACATACATTATTGCCTCAGAGGAGACGCACTAAAGAGTGGGAAATATAACCACTTGTTTCTCTTGTTTATTTTTCAAGAGAAAAATAAACAAACAAAAAGCATCATGGCTTTTGCTTTCAAAAGCCTAAGCCACTGTTAAGACAAAGGATTTGAAATGGACACCGGAGACTCAGAAGCAGGAAGTGTGGCAATCGGATGAGGGATAAAAAACTACATACTGGGTACAAGGTACAGTACTCGAGTGATGGGTGGGTGCACTACAACTGTAGACTTCACCCCTGTACAATTCATCTATGTAACCAAAGACCACTTGTACCCTTAAAGCTATTGAGATGACAGATAGCTAGCTAGCTAGCTAGCTAGCTAGCTAGATAGATAGATAGATAAACAGATAGACAGACAGACAAGTAGTTAGATAAAGGATTTGGGTCTAGACACAATGCCCTGGCAGAAACAGTAGGGTAAGCATGGCCTCCAGGTTAAAAAGAGACTGTGAAGGCAAGAAACTGAGAAGACAGAGATCCATGGGGAGTCTGTGCTATCTTCCTTGTTCCTGGGAGGAAGCAGAACTCCAGAGGCACACAGCTATGTGGTTCATCTGGGACAGTTTGCCAACTGGCCACCTGCATCTGTGTTTTGTTTGGACTTCAGGGTTGGTCCATGCTTCAAAAAAGAATCACGGCCTAAAATGTTTAAGAAGTAATTGAGTTCCCCTCTTATTTTATCAATGAGGAACACAAGGCTGACAAAAGTGAAATGACTTACCCTATTCACAGAGTAAGACAGTGCTCACTGTGTGTGTAGATGCTGACAGTGCTGACCATGAGAAGCCAGGCTCAGAAAGATGGTCTAACTCTGTGTGCCTAAAAACCATCCAGAAAATAAAGGCTGGGTGTTGTGGCTCATGCCTGTAATCCCAGCACTTTGGGAGGCCAAGGCGGGTGGATTACCTGAGGTCAGGAGTTCAAAACCAGCCTGGTCAATAGTGAAACTCCATCTCTACCAGAAATACAAAAATTAGCTGGGTATGGTGGCATATGCCTGTAATCTCAGCTACTCAGGAGACTGAGGCAGGAGAATCACTTGAGCCCAGGAGGTGGAGGTTGCAGTGAACAGAGATTGCACTATTGCACTCCAGTCTGGGTGACAGAGCGAGACTCCATCTCCAAAAAAAAAAAAAAAAAAAAATTCCAGAAAATAAAACTGCTGAAAATGCAGATTCTTAGGCCCTGCTCTAAGGGCTTCTGATGCAATGGATCTGTGTTAGAGACCTTGGAAACTGCATTTAATAACTACCCTGCAATGATTCTGATACAGGTGGTCTGAAGACTAATTGCCACCCTAGGCCTCTCCAGTGCTAATCGGTATTGAAACCCACAACCTCTGAGATGTAATGAGGTGTTATCAGTTCCATAAAATCCTTGGCTAGTGTAGCTCCCTTCCAAAGGTGTAGGCTGAACCTCTTCAGATGAGTTATGGCGTGTATTTGCATAAATTACCATGTGAAACTTGTTAATATTTCCTAGATATCCTTTTTCATTGCTCCATTAGAAAAGGCTTTGCGCTTTTGTTTGGAGCTGAATGTCAGCCAATCCAGATCCACCACTGCTATGGCATAGAACTTGAAGTGGAAATTTATTCCCCTCGTGGAGCCATGGTGTCACCTCCTTGTCCTGAGAAATGTTATCTGAAATCAGTTGAATTTTATCATGCAAATTATAGGAAGTGTTATCATTATAAGCAGCAGGAGGTTACTGATTTGCTATCATTTATGTGTTAAATGAGTTCAACCTGCTAGTAATATAGGGGATGAGTTTGGAAAGAAGAAATGAAGGGGCAATGAGGGGAAGGATTCCATCAGGGGTTGAGGCCCCCAGAGCTTTGTGCCTCCAGTAAAGCGAGGCTTCAAAAAGATGCTTGGATTTGTTTGATAGAAAAAGGCTCAAAAACAGCTTGCTTTTTGGAGGAGAGGCATACGAGAGAAGAGAAACACATGACTTAACTACCTTATGATGATGCCAAGAGAAAGTTACACCTGGATGAATTGTTCAAAGCGGAACTGGAATGTGAGAATTTTGGCTTCAGAAGAGTTTGAAGATGTCAGGACCTTGAGATAATCAAGTGTAACCACTTTATTTTACAGTTAAGGAGACTGAGGCCAGGAGAGGAGAAGTCACATATTCAAAGTCAAATAAGTAATTTGAAAGTAAAAACTAGCCCCCAGCACCCAATTCTGCATTGTTCTATGCCCTCTTGCTTTTTGTCTCTCTATAACTTTTGAAATCACCACCACAGACAGCATTTACAGTTCCTATATTTACCCTGGTTCCTAGGGCACCTATTACCTACCACATGTCTCTAGTCCATTTCTGTTCTTTTTCTTGAACCCAAACTTCCTTACCTGCATTCTCTTGTATCTATACTAGAACACTGAATGAAAGTGAAAATGTCCTTCCCTCTAAGAAGTGTGATCCACTCATCCCATCCACAAATTATTTAGCCTTCTCTCTTGTTTATCCTCTGTGCTCATTTCTATTTACCCCTTTCCATCTGCCCATCTCCATCTCTTTTCGGACTTCTAGAGTCCAAAATAGTACATTTAGATGGCTGACCATTCTGCAATGTAATCTGGGTTAGGAAGTACTGCACTGAGGGTTCCTGCATGAATATATTCTCTTCCCAAAGATAATTGCAAATAAAAGAAATTGTAAAGAAAACCATGATGCTGGCCGGGCACAGTGGCTCATGCCTGTAATCCCAGTATTTTGGAAGGCTGAGGCTAACAGATCACCTGAGGTCAGGAGTTTGAGACCAGCCTGGCCAACATGGTGAAACCCCGTTTCTACTAAAAAAAAAAAAGAAAATGAGTTAGGCATGGTGGTGGGCACCTGTAGTCCCAGCTACTTGGGAGGCTGAGGCGTAGAATCACTTGAACCCAGGAGGCAGAGGTTGCAATGAGCCAGGATCGTGCTACTGCACTCCAGCCTGGGTAAAAGAGCAAGACGCCATCTCAAAAAAAAAAAAGAAAGAAAGAAAAGAAAACCATGATGCTTTAACCTTTGATATTGAAATTTCAACTACAATTATAGTGGTGTATTAGAAATATCTCCAGGAAAAGCTGCTTCTTAATGAATTCCCTCTGGCCACTTTGGCAAAGAAAGTAGAATTTATTTTCTATTCACCCAATTCTATGGGTCTTCTTGAAGATGACTGAACAGCATAGAGTCCTATCATGGGGGAGTGGAGAGAAGAAAACATAGTAGAAGAAGGCACAGAAATTGTAGAAAACAATATGGATAAAAAATAAGTTGCAATATACTCAAGCAAGTGAACATAGGAAGGCAGGAGAAGTTTAATCATGGAGTTTGGAGTAGAAGCATAGAAAGGACTGATAGGAAAATGACCAGTACAATCAATAATCTGAGAGTCAGAATAGCTAGATTATCATTCCTGTTTATCCACAATTATCCATTCGAACTTGGGTAATCTCTTAGATTACCTGTGTCCCGTTCTGTTAAAGTAAAAATGTCGAATGATCTCTATCATTGTATGATCCTTAATGACTTTATATCCCCAGGAGTCACTGGCAACAGTCCTGTACTAACACAAGGATTTCTGGAAGAGACATAGCTCCTGTGGTGCCTAAAGATTTCAGGAAACTGGCCAAAATGAGGAGAGGATCATTAATAACCACCAGCAGGAAGGGCAGTGCTGGGTAGTCAGATGGCAGGAACAGAGAGAGAAAGTGTGTG
Organism: Rhinopithecus roxellana; assembly: GCF_007565055.1. NCBI lineage: Eukaryota > Metazoa > Chordata > Mammalia > Primates > Cercopithecidae > Rhinopithecus > Rhinopithecus roxellana. The sequence goes on along the minus strand of NC_044556.1, from coordinate 74,113,085 downwards.
CTGGTTTCACAGCTCAGCCTCTCTCAGAGTGATCCATGTCTTTGCCCAAGAAAAGCAAGGATGTCACCCACCTTCTGCCTGCCCAGCAAGGTGATAGAGCACATGGGAACAGGATTCACCAAAGGCCTAAATTATGGTGATCAAGGTCCATCTGAACCGGACCGATTACTTCAATCCCCCAAGACCGTCATTTCCTATTATTAGCTTTAATAATAGTGATCAGAATTTTTCTTTAGATAGCACCATTTCTTGTCCTCCTGAAGAATTGTGAGCCCAGTCGGCAGATGGAAAAGGAACACTTATTTGGTGACTGCAAGGCCATGGGGGGCGGTAGTAGAATTGGAAAGGGGGATGTTAATAAGAGAAATAAGACCTCCTTTCATCCCAGACCTGTAGGATACTTCTAACTCCAGCTTACTGTGTTGTTTTAAAAATTAATGAGATTGGCCAGGTGCAGTGGCTCATGCCTGCAGTTCCAGCAATTTGGGAGGCTGAGGTGGCAGGATCGCTTGACCTCAGGAGTTCAAGACCAGCTTGAGCAATATAGCGAGACACTATCACTATTTAACAAACAAACAAACAAAAAAGAACTGAGTGTGGTGGCATGTGCCTGCAGTCCCAGATGCTTAGATGCTTAGGAGGCTGAGTTGGGTGGATCACTTAAGCCTGGGGGATTGAGGCTGCAGTGAGCCGTGATGGTACCACTGCACTCCAGCCTGGGTGACAGAGAAAGACCCTGATTCGGAAAAAAAAAAAAAAATTAATGAGATCCACAAAAGATCTGAAAGGCCTTTATCTCCAGCCTAGCTCCATTTGTGAGGTTATCATAATGGAGGAACGGGAAAATCTTTCTTTTAGTTATAAACAGAGAAAATCAAATTGCAACCTGTATTTTTCTTGGAAGCCTTAATATTCATTATTAACTAAGCCTTACAAATGCAAGTCAAGAGTTCCTGAGAATAAAACATTCATCTGAATCTAACTTGTTGAGTGGTAAGAAACTATGTATTAATCCCACTTAAGAAGCCAGTAGGCTGATTCTTCCCTGTTGGTGGCCAAACCCCGTAGTGTTTTGATAGTTCCAAAAACTGCATACATTCAGGTACCATTCTGATTCCTTGTTCCTCAAATTTCCTGTCGACCATTTGGTTCAGGAAGTGCAAACCCCAGACCTAGATGAGAGGTGTTATATGTCTACAAGGCATCCAGCTGGGTTTTGGGGGTATAACATATTTAATTACTGAATAAACACCACTCACAATAAAGGAGGTGGGACAGATGGAGTTCTTTGCCTCCCACCAACATCTTCTTGGCCAGAAAGACAGAAGGGAGGAACAACTCTGTAGCAGTAGGGAGCCCATGGAAGCTGACCTGCAAATGGACCTTGGTGCTTTTTTTCTGTGATTCTTTCCATGCACAGGAGGCATCAGTGCCTGGTAGCCAGTCCCCTGGCTGCCATGTCTGACAGTATCTCAGACACACATCCTGAACATGGGCTGTCCCTGGAGAAGCTTCAGTGCTTAATCCTGTCACTGTGAAGCATCCATGCACAGCCAGGCTACAGGCAGACCCGATGTTCTCAGGGAATGGCTGTCAGTCATCAGTAATCCTACAGCCTGCAAGATTACATACCAAACCAGGATACAGATGGACTTGGGCAGACATGGGAGAGGATGCAGGCTATGAAGGGCGCAGCCAGCACAGCCAATGTGAGAATCTGACACCCTTTGAGGAGTTTCCGTTGGAAATGATTTCCAGGATGATGTCCTTCCAGGAAGTTTGCTACTGTCATGCTTGGAAGAGGTCACCTCCATCGTCTCTGAGACATAACCTGTTATGGTTGAGCAGGCCATCACTTTGGGGAAAATATCTAGTGGCTCCTTAAGCGAGTCAGTCATTCATCCATCCATTTATCTCCCACATAACCTTTAGTAAGCAACTGTTACATGCATAGCATGGACCATATAAAGTTGAGGTTGGAACGATGCATCTCATGAAAGGTGTCTGGGCTGCCAAAATAAAGATACTATTGCTCGGGGTCTGAGTAACTGTCCTGAAGCTATCACTCAGTTCTCTATTTTCCCTGGCCCAATCCCTCCCTACAAATACCTTCCTCTTTGAAAAATGGGAGACATAAATTTAACACAATTCGTTAAAATATGCTATTTTCCTGATATGCTCAGAAATAGAATACCTTAAATATCCCAACAGACTTGTGGGTATATGCCACGATATTACTAGCACCATTTATAGATAATGTGTCTGCAAGTGAATTAGCTTAAACAACAATAGCAAATCCCCTGCTGATACTCTGCTTCTCATGTTTCAGAGTCCAGCACTGGAGTCCTCTTTCCACTTGGGTGTGACTGTAGGTCTTGCCTGCTGCCTGTTTTTTCTTTGCAAAAGCCTCCTAAACTCTTCAACTGGACGAGTCACATGCTTGGCTGGCCAAGGGTCCCTAGGTAGCAGCCTGGGCTGGGAACTATTCTCCCTATCACAAAATAGCATGCACCTAGAGAGGGGAACTAAAGGCACCTGAGAAAATATCTAACGTCCTCTAACAGAGAACACGAATCAAAGGCTGTTTGCAATTTCTTCATAGGAAATTGTCGTCTGGAAACTAGATGTCTTGAACTTATCAGGTGACATTGAGAAGGGACACAAAAGTGACTCCAAATAGCTCACCATGAAACACATATTCTGAAAGCTGTCTAGGAGATATAATTTCTCAAGATTATCATGTCTGTTTTTCTTCTCTCTGTCACATTTGATTCGAGATAGAGGGCATTTATGATGGACTAACCTTTTGGTCTCCTAGGATTTGTGTATGACATTTGACTGCAGGGTATGCGTATTTTTCCACAGCCGTGAACTTTTCACCAGGTTTGGTCCCTGGCAGGATGGTGAAGTAGGTAAAATTTGCTTCAGGGCTCTCCATCTACATTTTGCTGATTTTGCTTTTCAGGTTTCTTGCATTTCTTTCCCAATTGCTTTTCTCGGCCCATGAGTAGTAATCTCACGATCTCCCACCCTTGCTCCCTCATCTTGACCCATAAACACATTCTTAGGTCTTTACAGGTAGCTTAGGAGATTGTATAATATGGGAGCCAGAGGTTGCCTAAGACTGCCTGTAAAGGTGAACTTCCCCTAGATGGGAAGGATGAATCTGGGTGCTAAGAAGGTGCTGGAGGAGTTTCCCCATGTCTCCTCCCTACCCTGCACCCTGTTCCCAAGTCTAACACAGGCTTAGGTGTAAGCTGGTTATGCCCACCAATTCCAAGATCTACATGAAAACATCTGTGGATATATTCCCTCTACTCAGATATTCCAGAACAACACAGTGGTTTTTTGTTATTTCCTTTGAGTTGTTTCATGGTCTAAGGGAAAGGCTCAACTCACACACAAACTGAAAGGACAGACTTTCTTTTTATTTATTTATTTATTTATTTATTTATTTATTTATTTATTTAGAGATGGAGTCTTGCTCTGTCACCAGGCTGGAGTGCAGTGCCACAACCTTGGCTCACTGCAACCTCCACCTCCCGTGTTCAAGCGATTCTCCTGTCTCAGCCTCCCGAGTAGCCGGGATTATAGGCACACACCACCACACTCAGCTAATTTTTGTATTTTTAGTAGAGACAGGGTTTCACCATGTTGGCCAGGATGGTCTCTATCTCTTGACCTCGTGATCTGCCTGCCTCAGTCTCCCAAAGTGCTGGGATAACAGGTTTAAGCCACCATGTCTGGCCTAGGACAGACTTTCTTAACCCATACTGTTGAATTTTCAGATGCCAACATTTCTAAGAAACATGGAAAAGGGGAAGAAGAGACAAGGAAATGCTGAAAGGATTGGGGAGTAATATTCCCAAGGAAAAATTAAAAGGTTTATCCTAAACAAGGAATTCCTGAAGGGCTTAATGATAAGCTTTAAATAAATGAAGGCATATTATGCAGAGAAATGACCATCTGCTCCTCATTTCTCTCTCATCTGAAATCCTACAGCACATATTGTCTGTAACATTCTTTCAGCCATTCATCATCTCCCGCTTCATGACATGTCTTCTATTGTTGCTTTGAAAAGCCATTTAACTTTATCATGAGCTTCTCTTTCTTTTTCCCAATTAAGACCATTTCTCCTTGAGGGCAGGAACCAGTTCCTATTATTCTTTCTATCTCTTTCAGGTCTGAGCACTAGACTTTATACATAGTGGATACTCAAAAATCACAATAAATAGGATTTTTTATTTGGTAAATGATACTAGGAAAAATAAGATCACCTCTCTATCAGGGAATCTAAGTTAGACAGAGGAACATAAAACTGATTGGAAAAGGTCTGAGAGGCAGTATGACGAAGGAGAAAGAGAGTACCCTGAGGAGTGAGGTACTTTATAAACCTGAGCATACATACAAAATTACCACTTTTCAGCTCCATTCTCTTAGTCAAAATAAAATTTAACTTTTTTTCTTTCTTTGAGACAGGGTATCACTCTGTGTTCAGGCTGGAGTGCAGTGGCACTATCTCGGCTCACTGCAACCTCTGCCTCCCAGGTTCAAGTGATTCTCCCACCTCAGCCTCCCAGATTAGCTGGGACTATAGTCACGCATCACTGTGCCTGGCTAATTTTTGTATTTTTCTTAGAGACATGGTGGTTTTGCCGTATTGCCCAGGCTGGTCTTGAACTCCTGGCCTCAATTGATCCATCTGCATCAGCCTCCCAAAGAGATGGGATTACAGGCGTGAGCCACTGTGCCTGGTCTAAAATTTAACTTCTTCTTTTGTTTGTTTGTTTGTTTTTTGGTTTGTTTTATAGAGACGGAGTTTCACTCTTGTTGCCTAGGCTGGAGTGCAATGGCGCGATCTTGGCTCACCATAACCTCTGCCTCCCGGGTTCAGGCGATTCTCCTGCCTCAGCCTCCCGAGTAGCTGGGATTACAGGTATGTGCCACCATGCCCGGCTAATTTTGTATTTTTAGTAGAGATGGGTTTCTCCATGTTGGTCAGGCTGGTCTCGAACTCCCAACCTCAGATGATCTGCCCGCCTCAGCCTCCCGAAGTGCTGGGATTACAGGCATGAGCTACTGCGTCCGGCCCTAAAATCTAACTTCTCAACCTCAATTTCCTTACTGACAAAATTGAGATAATAATGACTACTATGAATAACTGCTTAGAGACTAAATAAGGTGAATATATGCAAAGCACCTGCTCACAGTAGCCATGTAGTCACATGGACTTTGGAGTTAGCAGCTTAGATTTGAATCATGGTTTTGTTCCTTACAAACTGTGGGACTTTGACGAAGTTAGTTTATACTAAGCCCTCTCCATAGCTTGTATGCCAAGTAAATGACTTTTCAACTTTACTTCATCCTCTTTATTTACATAGGGCGTACACCAAGCAACCCATGGAATCCTCTAGAGGATATTTAAACTCTAGAGAGTATTCTGTAACAGGGTCCTTGAACCCCTAAGCTCCAGCCCGCTCCCACACTGTGGAATGTACTTTCATTTTCAATAACTCCTTCTGTTACTTCATTCTTTCCTTGCTTTGTTTGTGCATTTTGTCCAATTCTTTGTTCAAGATGCCAAGAACCTGGATACCCTCCACCAGTAACAGAGACTATGGAACAAAGGGCTTAGGTTTTGGTGTCTTTTTCTGTGGTCTGGCATAATGTCTTACAAAATAGGCACTAAATTATTACTTAATTAAAGTGTGGAGGATTACATGGCCACTGGAATAGAGTATAAACCAGTTCTGAGATAGAAGGCAGGGCTGCAGGCAGACACATGGATAGAACAGCCAAAACTACAGGTGAAAAGAAACAAAATCAGAGAAGAAGATGGAAGTGGGAATAGGGAAAGATAAAGAGACACACAGAGGGAAGGCAGCTAATGCTTTTATTTGAAGATATGCAGTTCCCTTCTACATGTAAGTCCCTTCTCTGAAAATTTCATTTCTGTTCTGTTTTCATTGCTGAAATTCTTTTAAGCAATGCCTTACTTGTAAGCTAGCCCCAACATATCTCCTGCACATATCCTTCTGAGAGAGAACATGGGAACTTGCTGGTTAGTTTAGAGTCTTTGCCTGAAGCCCATTAGAGCCATTATTGCATTCACTGTAATCTTCTCACAAGGTGCAGTGTGCTATTACGTCAGCCTACAAGGTCACAGTCCTCATCGTAAACAAACCTGTTTATGACAATTGCTGAAAAGCAATCTCTGTCTCTCAAAGGTCCATCGCTTCATTAATGAACTTGTAATCCCAAGCACACCTGTTTATCTGATGTATGGATATTTCTGTCTCCTCAACAGACCCATACATTTATATGCGAGTCTCAGGGATCTTCTGGCTTGTCTGACAATAATAAGATTGAGAATGGCTCATCATTGTTCTTCAGTTCCACACCCTGAAACCCACAAGACCCTCTCTGGGGAACTGAAAAGTCATGCTCTGTTGCTTTCAAATGTTTTTAAAACATACAACCATTCATGGCAAACACCAAGTGTCCAACAATATGAGTAAGACTCCCTGAGGGAGGTCACACTGAGTCAAGATTCTGCATTAACCCTATCAGCTGCTTTATTCTAGAACAGCACAAATAAAGAATGTGTAGATATATTTTCTTTATTTCTGAGATTATTAAATCTAGTAAAGCTAACTATATACCCATTGTCTCCAAGACAAATGTTTCCACTGTTTCAACCCCGTTTAAGTGACGGTCAACATTATCTTTCTCAGGAAGATGGCAATATCTTTCTAACAAGTGTCCCTGAATTCACTTTTTCCTCATTCTGATCATTTCTCCACTCAGCAGCCTAAGTGATCTTAAAAATGTAACCTGGAATATGTCACTTACTTGCTTACAAATTGTTAGTGGCTTCTCATTCAGGCCAGTAGCCCATAGGTCCCTTCTGGACCCTCACATGTGCTGTTCCATCTTCCTTCCACTCTTCACCCAACTAATATTTACCCTTCAGAACTTCGTTTAAAGTTTGCCTCCTCAGAGGTTGCAGTGGGCCGAGATCACGCCACTGCACTCCAGCCTGGGTGATAGAGCAAGACTCTATTTCAAAAATAAATAAATAAATAAATAAACAAACAAAATTTGCCTTTGTACAGCTTTCCTGATTAAGCACTCCTTCCTCATTTATTCTCTCTCACATTTATCTGAAGCTGAGATTGTATATATATTTGCATGTTTATTTATTTATGGTGTATTTTTCTAAACACAATATAAGTTCTATGAGGACAAAGAATGTGTCTATTTGTTCACTGTATACCAAGAGCTGATTATAGTACCTGGCACTAGCAGATGTTTGATAAGTATTTATTGAAAAAACAAATAAGTAAACAAATGCAGCCATTAGTAATCAGGGCTTTGGAAATATTAACTAGTATGAATAAATGTTAGTATATAATATCTAATGGATAAATATCAGATAAAAATTTATATGTAGACAGTAATTACAAATTTAAAATGTGTGTATGCATAAGTACCTATCTTAGAAAAACAACGAGACAAACACATCAAATATAATAATTTTTCTCTTCGCAGTGAATAATGAGTAATTCTACTTACTTAACTTACCCTTTTTTAGTATTTCCAGATTTTTTACATTAAACATGTATTACTTTAATGGAAATACTATTTTTAATCAGCTATAATCCTTTCACAGCTCCCAGTCTCCTCCCACCAGGCTCACTTCTTCATTAGTTCCTTTTTACCAAACACCATCTGCTCTCTTCTGGCTTTCCACCTTGGTTCCTGCTAATCTTCTTGCCTGGAGCAGCCTCTCCATCCACCTGAATACACCTTTCACAGAAACCGCTCCTGCTCACGAAAACATCTAGCCTCCATGCATATGTGTGAGGCCTGGTGTCCAATTCTGACCAATTAGATGAAGGTAGAAGTCATGACTGCTACTTCCAGGACTAGACATAAAATCATCCCATAAAATCTTCCAGCCCTCTCTTCCCCTTGGTCATCTTGGAGGCCAGGTATTATAGCTTGCATACTTACAAGATCCCGTACAGTATTACTTGCGTGAGTACTGACCAGAAAGAGCTCCCTCAATTTCCATCAAACTGTGACACAAGCAACAAATAAACACTTATTTTGTTAAGTTCATATTATTAGGGGTTTGTTTGTTGCTGCAGTTAACATTAATTACTTGAACCCTTCAGGGTTAAGATCAAGTATTACCACTCCCAAGAGATCTTTCCCTAATTTGTAATCATTAAAATATTCATTCTTGCACATACTTGACACTAGATCTGAGTCATTCATGCTTCATATCTGACTGTGCATTTCAGCTTTTTTTTTTTTTGAGACAGAGTCTCACTCTTGCCACCCAGACTGGAGTGCAATGGCACGATCTGGGCTCACTGCAACCCGTCTCCCAGATTCAAGTGTTTCTCCTGCCTCAGCCTCCCAAGCAGCTAGGGCTACAGGCTTGTACCACCAAGCCCAGCTAATTTTTGTATTATTAGTAGAGACAGGGTTTCAACATGTTGGCCAGTCTGGTCTCGAACTCCTGATCTCAGGTGATCCACCCGTCTCAGCCTTCCAAAGTGCAGTGATTACAGGCGTGAGCCACTACTCCTGGCCGCATTTTAGCTTCACAATTAAAATTTAAGTTCTTGGGAAAGTTTCTTTGAAGTCTGTTAAGTCTTTTACATTATCTACATGCTGTCAATTAGGTGGACAATAAAGACAAGAAAGGAAGAAGGAATTGATTGTTTGACACTGGAAAACAATCCATGTTGATCAATTGAGCAGCCCAGGGTAAATGATTGTTTTTGGCATAGAAAAATTCATGAAAAATAGGACACAGAGGTGGAAATATCTGAGGGCAAGCAGAGAATGGGAAATATGGGAGAAATAAATTTTGTAATTTTAAAGAAATTTTAGTAACCTCTGGGGAAAATTAATTCCGTGAGTATTTATTGAAAGTATAATCTATGCCAAGTGTTGCAGTAGGATGTTTGTTTTGCATACATTAGTCCTCACAACAGTACCATAAATTTGGTTTTGCTATACTGGTTATATAGACTGTTCAAGAGAATGTTCAAGAGACTTTTCAAGAGATCAAGAGACTTTTCCAAGATCACACAGCTAGTAAATAACAAGAGACTTTTCCAAGATCACACAGCTAGTAAATAACAGACCTATTCATAACACCAGACCAGTTCCTCATTCAATCAACTCCTCAGAAAATATTTATTGAAAACAATCTATATGCCAAGTACTTTTCTTGGCACTGAGAAACAGACATCTTTCCTCTTATAAAGCCTTCATTTTTAGACAACGAGACATAAAATAAATACATGCATGTTTAAATATCATAATGTTTAAAACATAATATTGTGTTTATAAGTGCTATGGTGAAAAATAAAGTTCAGAAGAGGCTGGAGTGGGAGGATATGGGCCAGTGGAGATTACAGTATTAAATAAAGTGGTCAGGAGCGACCTGAGACAGTGAAATTTGAGTAACTTCCTTAACTAGATAAGAGAGTGAACTATGTAGATAACCAGCAAGGGCAAAAATGCTTAGGTGGGAACCTGTGGGTCTCAACTGAAGAATAATGAGGTCAGTGTGGTTGGAGCAAAGTGGTAAACAGGGCAAAGAGGAGAAGATTATGAGGTCATAGAGATTATGTGAACTCAGACCATGCCAAGTCTTGTAAGCTTTAACTGAGTGAGAGCTAAAGATACTCCCAGGTTTTCTTTTATTTCCTCCTCATAAAAAGAAACAGATGGCCGGGCGCGGTGGCTCATGCCTGTAATCTCAATACTTTGGGAGGTTGAGGCGGGTGGATCACCTGAGGTCAGGAGTTCAAGACCAGCCTGGCCAACATGGTAAAACCCTGTTTCTACTAAAAATACAAAAAGTAGTTGGGTGTGGTGGCAGGCGCCTGTAATCTCAGCTACTTGGGAGGCTGAGGTAGGAGAATTGCTTGAACCTAGTGGGTGGAAGTTGCAGTGAGCTGAGATCGTGTCACTGCACTCCAGCCTGAGCGACAAAGCAAGACTCCATCGAAAGAAAGAAAGAGAGAGAGAGAGAGAGAAAGGAAGGAAGGAAGGAAGGAAGGAAGGAAGGAAGGAAGGAAGGAAGGAAGGAAGGAAGGAAGGAAGGAAGGAAAGAAGGAAGGAAGGAAGAAAGACTATTCCTAGATTTTCAACAAATAAAAAATGACCTGGCTCAAATCTTGAAAGAGCAACTTTATTTATTTATTTGTTTATTTATTATTTGTTAATTTTATTTATTTTTATTTTTTGAGATGGTGTATTGCTCTGTTGCCCAGGCTGGAGTGCAGTGGCGCCATCTTGGCTTACTGCAACCTCCACCTCCTGGGTTCAAGAGATTCTCCTGTCTCATCCCCCAAGTAGCTGGGATTACAGGTGCCTGCCACCACACCCAACTAATTTTTGTATTTTTAGTGGAGACAGGGTTTCACTATGTTGACCAGGCTCATGTTGAACTCCTGTGCTCAGGCAATCTGCCCGCCTCGGCCTCCCAATGTTTTAGGATTACAGGCGTGAGCTGCTGCGCCCAGCCTGGAAAGAATCACTTTAGATTTGCTGTTGAGATTAAACTTCACAAGAGGAAAGGCCAGAAACAAAAGATCAGTTAAGAGGTTACAACACTAATCCAGGTAAGAAATGATAGCAACCTGAACCACCTGGTTGTTGACTTTGTACATAGTTGGAGTGCTGGAGCTTTTAAGATTTGTTGGTGGATCTATTAGAGTATGTGAGAAAAAGGCATAAGGATGGCTCCAAGATTTTGAGGTTGATCAGCTGGAACAATGGGGTTGCTGTTTACTGAAACGTAAAGACTGAGGAAAGAACAGGTTTGAATAAGAAGTTCAGGTGTTTCCTGAAACTCAGATCATAAAAAAATTATTGCTAGACCTAAGAAATGAAATAGCAACACAACAATATTAGGGGACTTCAATACTCCACTGACAGCACTAGACAGGTCATCAAGACAGTAAGTCAACAAAGAAACAATGGACTTAAACTATACCCTAGAACAAATGCACTTAACAGTTATTTACAAAACATTCTTCCCAACAACTGCAGAAAATACATTTTTCTCATCAGCATATGGAACATTCTCCTAGATAGACTATATGATAGGCCACAGAACAAGTCTCAATAAATTTAAGAAAATCAAAATTTTATCAAGAATCTTCTCAGACCACAGTGGAATAAAACTGGAAATTAATTCCAAAGGGAGCCCTAAAACTATACAAATACATGGAAATTAAAATCTGCTCTTGAATGTTTGTTGCATTAACAATGAAATCAAGATGGAAATTTTTAAAGTGTTTGAAATGAATAGTAACGGTGACACAACTTATCAAAACCACTGGGTTACAGCAAATGTGGTGCTAAGAGGAAAGTTCATAATGTTAAATGCCTACACCAAAGAGTCTGAAAGACGACAACCTGACAACCTAATGTCACACCTCAAGGAACTAGAGAAGCAAGAACAAACTAAACTCAAACCCAGCAGACAAAAAGAAATAACAAAGATCAGAACAGAACTAAATGAAATTGAAACAACAAAAAAAATACAATATAAAAAATACATGAAATGAAAAGCTGGTTTTTTGAAAAGATAAACAAAATTGATAGAGCATTGATGAGATTAACCAAGAAAAGAAGAGAGAAGATCCAAATAAGCTCAATCAGAAATGAAACTGGAGCTATTACAACAGATGCCACAGAAATACAAATGATCATTCAAAGCTACTATGAGCACCTTTATGCACACAAACTAGAAAATCTAGAGGAAATGGATAGATTTCTGGAAATATACAACCCTCTAGATTAAATCAGGAAGAAATACAAAGCCTGAACAGACCAATAACAAGCAGCAAGACTGATTCAGTAATTATTAAAAACTGCCAACAAAAAAAATGTCTAGGACCAGATGTACTCACAGCTGAATTCTACCATACATTCAAAGAAGAATTAGAACCAATCCTACTGAAACTATTCCAAAATACAGAGTTAGAGGGAATCCTCCCTAAATCATTCTATGAAGCCAGTATCAACCTAACACCAAAACCAGTAAAGGACATAACAACAATAACAACAAATTACAGACCGATATCTCTGATGAACATAGATGTAAAAATCCTCAACAAAATACTGTACTAACCGAATTCAACAGCACAACAAAAAGATAATACATCATGATCACATGGGTCTCATCCCAAAAATGCAGGGATTATTTAATGTATGCAAGCCAATAAATGTGATACATCACATAAACAGAATGATTTTTTTAAAAAACCATATGATTGTCTCAATAGATGCAGAAGAAGCATTTGATAATATCCAGAAAGCATCGCTTTCTGATAAAAACCCTCAACAAAATAGGAACAGAAGGGACTCACCTCAAAGTAATAAAAGCCATATATGACAAACCCACAGCCAACATCTACTGAATGGGGAAAAGTTTAAAGCATTCCCCCTGAGAACTGGAACAAGACAAGGATACCCACTTTCACCACTTCTATTCAACACAGGACTTGAAGTCCTAGTCAGAGCAATTAGACAGGAGAAAGAAATAAAGAGCATCCAAATTGGAAAACAGAAAGTCAAACTGTCACTGTTTGCTGATGATACAATCATATACCTAGAAAACCCTAAAGACTCATCCAAAAAGCTCCTAGATGTGATAAACAAATTCAATAAAGTCTCAGGATACAAAATTGATACACATAAATCAGTAACACAGCTGTACACCAATAATGGCCAAGCTGAGAATCAAATCAAGAACTCAATCCCCTTTACAACAGCTGCAAAAATAAAATAAATAAAATAAAATAAAATAACTTAGGAATCTACTTAACCAAGGAGGTGAAAGATTTCTACAAGGAGAACTACAAAACACTGCTAAAAGAAATCATAGATGACACAAACAAATGAAAACACATCCCATGCTCATGGATGGGAAGAATCAATATTGTGAAAATGATCATACTGTCCAAAGCAATTTACAGATTCAGTGCAATTCTGATCAAAATACCATCATCATTCTTCACAGAACCAGAAAAAGCAACCCCAAAATTCACATGGAATCAAAAAATAGTTTGCACAGTCAAACAACACTAAGCAAAAAGAACAAATCCGAAGGCATCACATTATCTGACTTCAAATTACACTACATGGCTATAGTTACCAAAACAGCATGGTACTGGTATAAAACTAGGTAAGTTGACCAATGGAACAGAAAGAGAACCCAAAAATATAGCCAAAAACTCAGCAGCCATCTGATCTTAGACAAAGCATACAAAAACATAAATTGGAGAAAGGACACCCTAATTCAATAAATGGTGCTTGGAAAACTAGCAAGCCACATATAGGAGAATAAACCTGGATCCCCATTTCTCACCTTGCAAAAATCAACTCAAGATGAATCAAAGACAAAAATCTAAGATCTGAAACCATAAAAATTTGAAAAGATAACATCAGAAAAACTCTTCTGAACATTGGTTTAGGGGAAAAAATTCATGACTAAGATCCCCAAAACAAATGCAACAAAAACAAAAGTAAGTAAATGAAAGTAAATGGGGCCTAATTAAAGTAAAATGCTTCTGCACAGTAAAAGAAGTAATCAGCAGAGTAAACAGACAACCCATAGAGTGGGAGAAAATATTTACAAACTATGTATCTGACAAAGGGCTAGTATCCAGAATCTACAATGAACTCAAACAAATCACAAAAAAAAAAAAAAGAAAAAAAAATCCCATTATTCTAAGTGAAGTAACTCAGGAATGGAAAACTAAGTATCATATGTTCTTACTTATAAGTGAGAGCTAAGCTATGAGGATGCAAAGGCATAAGAATGATATAATGGACTTTAGGGGTTCAGGGAAGAAGGTTGGGATGGGGGCAATAGAGGTGGGTACAGTATACACTGTTTGGGTGACAGGTGCACTAAATTCTCATTAATCACCACTAAAGAGCTTATCCATGTAACCAAAAGCAACCTGTATCCCCAAAACTCTTGAAATAAAAAATTTTAAATTAGAATTTAAAAATTACAAAAAAGAAGTTCAGGTATCTGGTTTGGACATCATAGATTTTTGCTATCTAAACGGAGTCATTGAGTAGGAGTCAGACATATGACTCCAGATATCAAGGAGAGGTTTAGACTAAAGATATAAATTTGGGCTTGCCAGCAGATATATGGTGCTTTGAGCCATGAGCCTGATTAAAGGCAAGAGTGTAAATATAGGGTAGGTTGTTAGAATCGAGTGTAAATAGAGACTAATGATGGTGCAGAATTGAGCCTAGTGTGTTTCCAACCTTCGAGTTTATGGAGATAAGAAGGGAGACTGAGAAGGAGCTGTCAATGAAATAAGAGGATAACCAGAAAAATCATAGTGTCCTCAAAGCCAAGTGAGGAATATACATCAAGGAAAAGAAAGTGATCAACTGGCTCAAATGCAGCTAATAGTCACAAGACACAGAGGGAAAATTAGCTATTATATTTAGTAACGTGAATGTCATTGTTGGCACTTAAAAGAGGAGTGTTGATGGAGTAGTTGAAATGGAAGCTTGATTGACCGTGATTTAAGAGACAATATAAGAAGAAAACCTTACAGGCAGTAAATATAGGTGACTATTTTGAAGTGTTTTGCTATAAAGGGGAGCAAAAAAATGAGACAGAAGTTACAGAGGCATGTGGTCTCAAGAAGATATTTTTTAGATGGGAGAAATACTATGTTTGCATTCTGATGAAAATGCTCTGTGGAAGAAGAAAAAAACTGATGTAGGGGAAAGCAAAGAATTGATCAAGTATATTCTCAAGGAGGCAAGAAGGGATGGGATCTAGCATACAGCTCAGCCCTTGAGATAGAATCCTGAGCTGTGTATCCAGAATAACTGTAAGAGGAGGGCAGATACAGTCGAGAGATGGTTGTTGTGATGGGAGCTTGGTAAAGTTATCTTTCAAGTTATTCGGTTTCTTAAAAAAATTGGAAATAAGGTAATCAGCAGAGTGTGAGCAAGGGGATGATTATTGGAGATTTAAAAGAGAGAAGATGGTATGAAGTAGTTGTCCAGAAGACAGCACAGATACGTTGCCCAGAGTTGACAGAAGTTTGGATTTAACTAAGGAATCGGATTTTGCCCAGGTTAGTTCAATTTGAAGAGAGATAGGCAATGGAATTGAGGAACTATGTAAGGGGGTGATTATGATGTGGCTAAGAATGGAAATGATGACTTGAAGGGGATGAGTGACAAAAAAATGGAGTTGTAGCAATGTATTGCAGGTTCTAATGTGGTAAAGAATTGTGCTGGGGTAACAGAGGCAGTAAAAAAGACAGGAGAAAGTTGGAGAGGGGGATATTATGGAGACAATGTAGATATTGGTAACAACAGGTGCTGTAACAGGTGGAACCCAAGATCATCAGAGAAGAGAGAGGCAAGGAAGTGAGCAGACGGTGAAGCAGATATTGTGGGTGTCCTCCTAGATCTCCTTGGTCCACTCTGGAGGTCACACTAGACAGTTCTCATAAATGCTGATGGCTTCCTATATCTCTCTGTCTGGGGGGTATTTTTTGGCCACAGGCATTTACTTGGTTTGCAGGGTGTGGAGGATTCATGTTCCAGAAGAGAACCTTAAGCAATTAGGAAAATAGATAAAACTGTCTTGCTCCTCTGGCATGGAGCTCGGCAGAATGTTCTACAATCTCTCAGAAGGTGCTAGTGGGATTCAGCCTCAGTTCTCACACCAGAAACTCATTCATTAATCCATCTGTTTTTGGCTTTTCTTTCTTTGTCTTGCTTTCTTAACTGGACTTACCAAATGAATCACCTACACCAAATACTTGTCTCAGGTATGGTTTAGGAAAACCCAATTTATTTATTTATTTAAATTTAATTCTTTTTTTTTTTTTTTTTTTTTTTTTTTTTTTGAGATGGAGTTTTGCTCTTGTCTCCAGGCTGGGATGCAGTGGTATGATCCCAGCTCACTGCAACCTCCGCCTTCTGGGTTCAAGTGATTCTCCTGCCTCAGTCTCCTGAGTAGCTGGGATTACAGGCGTGCACCACTATGCCCAGCTAATTTTTGTATTTTTAGTAGAGACGAGGTTTTGCCATGTTGGCCAGGCTGGTCTCAAACTCGTGACCTCAGGTGATCCACCCGCCTTGGCCTCCTAAACTGCTGGGATTACAGGCGTGAGCCACCTCCCCTGGCCAGAAAACCCAATTTAAGGTAGTTGAAATTTTGGAAGGATAAGTTTTGTGGATGTTGAAATTGCCAAGGAATAATCAAACAATTCTCAATTATATATGAAGATGGTATTATTCATAGCTCTATATTTTAGAAGTAAAAATCTTGTTTTTGTGTATATTGGTAGTGGGGGGAGCAAACTTCTATTATATTACCATTGCAGATTGGTTGAATACAGCATAGAATAGTTTTAATGAAACCCAATGTAATTTTTCACAATTATTATAGCTATAGATACAGTACAGTCATTAAAAGACATTCATGTTATATGCACATCTCTCTATATATATATGTATATATACACACACACGTATGTATTTTTTAAGAAAATTATTTAGCAAGCATGTATTATTTGTGTAATACATGTTTAAAAAACAATAACAGAGTTTTTTACCCCCAGTCTAGGGAAGGCCCTTCACTGTGTGACCTTGGAACTCAGTCATCTCACGTGTAATAATAGGAGAAATTATGGTAACCAGTTGTCCCAGTTTGCCCTTAATCTGAGGGGTTCCCTGGAATGCTACTAGATTTTCAGTGTTAAAACCAGGCAAACTGAAATGGTCCGTCTCATGTGGAAATATTTATGCTCTTTTCCTTGTCCCTTCCAATAAATGGACAAATGACAAAATAGAATGGAGTTTTGGACAGAAAAGCATGATAGAAACAGAAGAGATCATTATTATTCAGGAAACATGCTTTTTATCTTCTGGCTGTAAAGATCCAGGGATGAAATCAACACATTTGGTTGATAATCCCCTTCACATGTGCATGCTAGTTTGACTTTCATTTTCATCTGCAGGGAGTCTTTAACAGCTGTCACTGTCAGGCCTTTGCACTTGGCTTCCAAACTATAAGAACCACACAAGAGCAGGCATATTCTGAGAATATAGTTGCAAGGGCAAGGAAAAATAGCTCACCAGCATTATTATATAGAAATTCACAGCCTCCTTTTTATTTCTTTCTCAGTCTCTTGCTCTCTTGGGAGAGAACATGGGTACCAGGCAGAGATTCCAGAATGAGCACCGCTGCGTCTGTTTGGTATGCACACCATGCAGACAGTCCAGACAGAAGCCTTTCATTTCATTGTTCATTAGTGCTCTCTCTTAAATAATGTTTAATGTTATCTAAGAAGTTTAATGGCATCATTATTGGAAATATTAAAAAGACAAAAGGAAAAAAAAGTCATCCTTCTTGTATTTTCTGGACGTGTCACAAGCCTGCATGTCTCAAGACCCGAGACCATTAGCTACAGAAATAACACCTGTGCAATTTTCTTTCATTTACGCCAATTATGTGTGCTCTCCTTCTGTCCTGAGAGAATGACTTGACCACATCTCCATTTAAAGCAGGCTCTCCAGACCCTTCTGAAACATACTTGTATGAGGATTCAACTTTGGATGAGGGAAGTCTAAGGGTGCTAAACTTTGCCATGTTTAGAAGAACCCAAAGCAAATAGAAAAAAACTGCCTGAGCCATCTCAGAGCAATTAAGTGAAAATCTCTTGTGTGTCTCCTGGGCATTGGTATGTTTAAACATTTTACCAGATGGTTATACTGTGCAGTTTGTTCCAGTCCCTTCTCATATCTCAGCTCAATACTTGCTGCATTCATTCATTCACCCATTCATTCATTCACTCATTCATTACTAATTTATTGAGTATCCTCTATGAGTCTAGCACTCTTCTATGCCCTATAGAAGATAGAAAAGAAGTGGAAGATACAATCCCTACCCTTAGGAGAGTTATAAGCCAGAGGCAGAAACAAGATAAGAACATAGGTAAAGTGCCCTATAAAAGATAAAATTGGAATGAGTGAGAGTAATCAGGGAATACTTTATAGAGTTGGTTATATTTAACAATGAGAATGTAATTCCTAAAGCCAATAGACCTGGGCCTGAGTCCTGATTCCACAGTATCTAGATCTATAATCTATGCAAGTTATTCTCTACTTTGAGACTTGTTTTCTTCCCTTGTTTACAAACTATCTTCCAAAGTTCACAAAGATCATCTTAGATAATGTATGGGAACAAGCTTTTGTGAACTCTCAAGTGCTACCAGAGGTTTTATTAGTGATTGTATACTAAATATAGGGCCACATTTCCTATAATCTGTTGCCATCCTAGCTTTCAAAACTTATTTTCATTTCTAACTTTAAAACCTAAGCCCTTTTCTTTCTTTGAGTGTTCATCTATAACTGGACTCATCTAATGTGCTTTCCTAAAACCTGTCATGTATACTCCCAACATCACATCTTTGCTGATGCCACTTCTTCCTAGAAATATCTTTTGCCCCCAACTCCCTAATTCTTATTCGAATTGCTCCGCTCAATTCATTGAGAAACCTGAACATCACGTATTTTTTTAACTATGCTAACTCACATTGATTTCACTCTCCTGAAAACTTACAGTCATTATTATCCTGCATCATAATATGTCTTGGTTGTTTTATTTTTTCATGTTTCTGTCATGTCTTATCAACTGGTTTATAAGTTCCTTGAACAACATGTACCAGGGGCTG
Organism: Rhinopithecus roxellana; assembly: GCF_007565055.1. Lineage (NCBI taxonomy): Eukaryota > Metazoa > Chordata > Mammalia > Primates > Cercopithecidae > Rhinopithecus > Rhinopithecus roxellana. The sequence goes on along the minus strand of NC_044556.1, from coordinate 74,094,315 downwards.
CACTGCTTTGCTCAACTACAAAGACTTATGCCTAATAGAGGTTCAGTACATGCTTGGATGGATAGAAAGAAGACAGGAAGGGAAGAAGGAAGAAAAGAAGGAAAGAGGAAGGGAAAGTGTAAGGGAGGGAGGGAGGGGGAACAGATGAGGGAAGATACAAGAATTCTTCTACTTGAGCTAGTGTTTCCAAAATTTTTAACCCTTGATTTAGTGGCTTTAGCACCCACACAGTTTTAGGTGCCGATCTCATCAAGAGGAATGTCTACTGGTCACCCTTCACATAAAACTGCAATAGCCTCTTGCTCTAGATATATTTTATGTATTTTTTCCCTGAAATCTTGACTCTTCCTCTTCCTCTAGTTTGATATTTTAAGCTTCGCTTGCACAAAGGGCTAAATGAGGCTTATTTCTTTTACCTCTACTTCTTTCCCTTATTTTGAGAATGAGAGGGAAGTCTGATGATAGCTTCCTGGTAGGAATATTTGAGATGCCTGATCTTTGACCCATACTATATTCAAAGTTTGATGAAATCCAAAATATGATTTTTTCATGCTTCAGAAATTTTGTGCCTTGTCTAAAAAAATTGCCTACATCAAGGTTACAAATATTTTCCTTTACGCCTTCTTTCCTACAAGTTTTATAATTTTAGTATTTATATTTAAGTCTACAATCTATTTTGAATTCTTTTTTTTTTTTTTTTAGACAGAGCCTTATTCCGTCGCCCAGGCTGGAGTGCAGTGGCACGATCTCAGCTCACTGCAAGCTCCACCTCCCAGGTTCACGCCATTCTTCTGCCTCAGCCTCCCAAGTAGCTGGGACTACAGGTGCCCAACACCGTGCCCAGCTAATTTTTTGTATTTTTAGTAGAGACAGGGTTTCACCATGTTAGCCAGGATGGTCTCGATCTCCTGACCTCGTGATCTTCCTGCCTCGGCCTCCCAAAGTGCTGTGATTACAAGCATGAGCCACCGTGCCCAGCCTGAATTAGTTTTAATGTATGGCGTGAGGTAGAAGTTGCAATTTATTTTTTGTTTGTTTTTTCCCTAGGGATATCAAGTTGCTCCAGCACTATTTGTTGAAAACATTCTTTTTTAAATTGATTTGCTTGGTAGTCTGGTTAAAAATAAGTTGACCTGGTCGGGTGTGGTGGCTCACATCTGTAATCCCAGCACTTTGGGAGGCTGAGGCGGGTAGATCACAAGGTCAAGAGATCGAGACCATCCTGGCCAACATGGTGAAACCCCATCTCTACTAAAAATACAAAAAATTAGCTGGGCGTGGTGGTGCATGTCTATAGTCCCAGCTAACTGGGAGGCTAAGGCAGGAGAATAACTTGAACCCGAGAGGCAGAGGTTGCAGCGAGCTGAGATCGTACCACTGTGCTCCAACCCGGGTGACAGAGTCAGGCTAGTCAGGCTGTGTCTCAAAAAAAAAAAAAAAAGAAAAAGTTGGCCCTATATCTTTAGTTATAGCTCTAGATTCTCTGTTCTATTTCATTGGTCAATGCCTCTGTAGGTATACTTCTATCACCCTGTCTTGACTACTTTATAATGAGTCTTAAAATCAGGTACTTTGAGTCCTGAAACTTTATTATTTTTAAAAATGGTTTGAATATTCTGGAGTTTTTTACATCCATATAAATATTAGAATCAGCTTGTAAATTGTTACTTAAAAATCTTAGTGGAAATTTTGAATAAAGTACAGTTGAATTTTTAGATCAATATGAAGAGAACTAATATCTGAACAACGTTGAGTTTTCTAGTTCATAAACATGTCTCTTCAATTTTAGATCCTTTATAATTTTTCTGAGCAATGTTTTATGTTTTTCAGGGTAGAGTTCTTGCACTTATTTTGTTAAATGGATCTTTGACTATTTTATATTTTTCATGCTATTGTTAATAATATCACTTTTTCAATTTTTTTCATTATTCATTGCTAGTATTTAGAAATAACACTGATTTTTCTACATTGATTTTGAATCTTGAAACCTTGGCAAGCTTATTAATTAATGCCAGTAATGTTTTTACAAATACCTAAGAGTTCTTTGTTCATAATCATGTCATTTGTGGATTGAGAAAACCTCACTTCTTTTTTCCAATCTGTATTCCTTTATTGCTTTGTTTATTTTTTCCACTGTGATGTTGGATAAAATTGGTGAGAGCAGATATTCTTGATCTTAGGTAAAAATTTATCAACATTACACCATTAAGTATGATTCCAGCTTTCATAGATGTATTTACCAGATTAAGTTAGTTTCCTCGTAAGTTTGCTGAGAAGCTTTTATTTTTTCAATATGTCATGAATTGGTGTTGACGTTTTCTGAATCTACTGAGATATTCACATGATTGTTACCTTTCATTCTGTTAATATGTTAAATTACATTGATCCTCAAATGTTAAACCAACCTTGTATTTCCAGTATAAATTTCATTTTGTGGTTTATAATCTTCTTTATATCTTGTAGAATCAGTTTGCTACTATTTTGTTAAGAATATTTGCAGCTGTATTTAGGAAGGAGTGTGTTTTGCAATCTCTTTGTCTGGCTTTGGTATAGTAATAATATTGGCTGCATATTTGAGGAGGAAAGTCTTCTGAACTATTTGTGTTGGATTGGTATTATTTCTACTTTATATAGTTGATAAAATTTAACCAATTTAGACCTGGTGTGTTCTTTGTAAAAATATTTTTGACTGGCTGGGCGCGGTGGCTCAAGCCTGTAATCCCAGCACTTTGGGAGGCCGAGGGGGGCAGATCACAAGGTCAGGAGATCGAGACCATCCTGGCTAACACGGTGAAACCCCATCTCTACTAAAAAGTACAAAAAACTAGCCGGGCGAGGTGGCAGCGCCTGTAGTCCCAGCTACTCGGGAGGCTGAGGCAGGAGAATGGCGTGAACCCGGGAGGCGGAGCTTGCAGTGAGCTGAGATCCAGCCACTGCACTCCAGCTTGGGCGACAGAGCGAGACTCCGTCTTAAAAAAAAAAAAAAAAAAAAAAAAAATTTGACTATGAATTCAATTTCTGAAGTAGATATAGGGCTTTTTGGTGTTCTATTTCTTCTTGTATCAGTTTTCATAATATGAGTCTTCCAGAGTGTTTTTTCATTTAAACTGAGTTGTTTAATTTATTGAAATAAGGTTGTTCTAATATTTTTTATTTTTTTTTCTCAAAGGGAAATGCTTAGGATTTACTAAGTGAAAACAACAATGCACCTGATTGTCTTTTTAATGTTTGGAGAGTCTCTATGATGATACATGCTCATTCATTTTTAGTATTGGTGATTTGCCTTTTCTCATGTTTTTTCATGGTTATTCTAGCAAGACATTTCATAATTTTATTATCTTTTAAAAGAATCAGCTTTTAGCTTTACTGATTGTTTTCTTTCTTTTTTTTTTTTTTTTTTTGAGATGGAGTCTCGCTTCTCTGTCACCCAGCATGGACTACAGTGGTGCAATCTCAGCTCACTGCAAGCTCTGCCTCCTGGGTTCACGCCATTCTCCTGCCTCAGCCTCCCGAGTAGCTGGGACTACGGGTGCCCGCCACCATGCCCTGCTAATTTTTTTGTATTTTTAGTAGAGACGAGGTTTCACCATGTCAGCCAGGATGGTCTTGATCTCCTGACCTGGTGATCTGTCTGCCTCAGCCTCCCAAAGTGTTGGGATTACAGGCGTGAGCCACTGCGCCTGGCCTACTGATTGTTTTCTATTATTTTATTCCTGTTTTATTTATTTCAATTATTATTTTTGTCCTTCCTTATACTGAATTTTGTCCTTCCTTTTATTTGAAATTAGTTTTTTTTTTTAGTTTCACAGCAGATCATTGATATTAGACATTTCTTTTCTAATATAAACATTTATATGTTTCTTTGAAGTAGTGGTTTAAGTCTTTCCCACAAATCGTAATATGTTATGATTGTATTATTATTAAGTTAAAAATGTTTTCTAATTGCTTCCCTGATTTCTTCTTTGACACGCAGGTTTTTTTGAGGTTTCCTTTGTTCTTTTGAGATTTTTACTTTCCAAATATTAGGGGATATTCCAGAATTTTTTTAAATTTATTTTTAATTTAACTATGTTGTGGTCAGAGAATATACTCCTAATTATTCCAACTTATTTAAATTTATTAAGACTATTATTACTGTCTTGTATTATGCCCTATCGTAATGTTTATCTGTACTTTAAAAGAATATACATGCATCCATTTTGTGTATAGTATGCTAGAATATTCAATTATGTTAAGGTAGTCGATAATGGTGTTCAGATCTTTTACAGGATTACAGATGTTCTTTTGACTTGGTCTATCAACTGCCAAGTGAGGGGTTTAGAAATTTTCAATTATAATTATGGAAGTGTCAAGTTTTCCAACCACATTTAGAAGTATTAAACTTTCCTCTTTAATTGACTCTTTTATCGTTGTAAAATATTTCCTTTTGTCTTTAATAACATTTCTTGCTCTCACATCTACTTTGCCTTCATTCACATAGCCCCTGTAGTTTCCTATGATTCTAGTTTGCATGGTATACATTCTCCACTTTTTCCTTTTACCTTGTCTCTACTTTTATATTTAAAGGGAATCTTTTATATTTAAAGGGAGTTTTCTATAGGTGGGATTAGGTTTTGCTTTTCCATACAATCTATCAATTTCTGTCTTTCCTGTAGAGTATTTAATTTAATGTTATTTATTGATTTAAGTCTGTCAGATTTATATTTGTTTTCTATTTACTCTACCCTTTCTATTCTTTTTTCTTCTTTTCTTGTCTTTTATGGTTCTAAAAATATATTTTAGTATTTTCTATTATCTTCTTTATTAACTGATAACCTCTTAAAATAGTGGTTGCTATAGGAATTACAATACGCATCACTATCTTATCACAATCTATGTTACATTTGAATAATATATCAGCTTCCACACAAAATTTAAAAAATTACTAAAGAGTAACTCTCTGTCCTTATTTTTCCTTTGTAGTGTTATGGTCATAGATTTTACTCGTGTGTCTGCTATGAGCCCCACAGGCATTGTTATTAATTTTGCTTTAAATAGGTAATTATCTTTTAAGAAAGTTAAAAATAAATATATATGTGTGTATATGTACACAAACATAATTATTCATATATATACGCATACAAACACATTTAATTACTCCTGTATTTACCATTTTTGGCACTGCTCATTCCTTTGTGTTGAGCTAGGTTGCCATTATCATTTTTTGAAGGATGTGTTTACTGATTTTAGACTTCTAATTTAAGAGGTTAACTTCTTGGGGTTTTTTTTTTTTTTCCCCCAGAACTTTAAAGATATTTATGCACTATCTTTTGGCTTCCATTATTTCTGATAGGAAGTCTTCTGTTCATTATTTGTTTATTTTTCTGTACCTATTGTTTCTTTTTTCCCTTAGGTGCTTTTTATCTTTTCCTTCATTACTGGTTTGCAGTAATTTTTTTCTTTATATCCTTGAGTATATTTATAATAGCTGTTTTATGTTTATAATAACTTTTTTTATCTTTTTGTCATTTATGGATCTACTTTTGTAAATTGATTTGTCTCTTTATTATGGGTCATATTTTCTGCCTTTTTTACATTCTGGCAATTTTTATTAGATGTTTGACATCATAAATATTATATTTTTGAATGCTGGATTTTTGTTGCTTCCTTTAAATACTAATGAGTTTTGTTTTGGCAAGTAATTAAACTATATGGGATAATCTTAATCCCGTTAAACAAGCCTTTCATCTTTGTTAAGGTGTGTTTAGATTAGCTTTCACTCTATATTTATTTTATCTTTACTATTAAAGTGTGACCCTTTTCACACAGTTCTCTCTAATCTGACTAGTTGGAACTTGAACGCATCTTAGTCTTATCTCTGGGAATTGTTCAGCTTATAGCTCCTCATTAGTTGTTCTTCATTATTGCTCTTTGTTCACCTTTGTGAAGTCTTACCCAATATGTGCACAACTTAGTATTCAGCAACCAACTCAAACGAGCTCCCGTGATGGTTTCTAAAATTCTTTGTGCAGTTCTCTCCAAGAAATGTGAGACTCCTCATCCTCACTAAACTCCGCTCTATCTTCAACTCAGCAAGAATACTGTGCTCATCTTGTATTCCCATTTCTGCACTGTGCTCCAATAATTACCTTTATGCAGAAAGCCAGTACAATTGTAGGGCTCAACTAATTTGTTTCCCTTCCCTCAGGGATCCTAGTTCTGTATTGCTGTTCATCTAATGTTTGAATTCATCTAATGTTTGAAAACAGCTGTTTCATATATTTTATCAAGTTTTTAGAAAATTTTATCAAGTTTTCTAGAATTTTTGCTTTGTTTTGTTTTTGTTTCTTTGGTTTTTTTTTTTGTTGTTGTTTGGTTTTTTTTTTTTTTTAATGCCAGGGAGGGAAGCCCAGTACTAGTAATTACATCGTGGCTGACAACAGAGTCATCTGACTTAGTGTTTAGTCCTTCACCTTTCTGATAGTATCTGTGGTCTGGCAGTACCTAATACTTCTTTTATGGAAATCTTTTAAATTGCCTCTCCCAATTGTGACAGAGAAGGAGATTACATGGAGTGAACAGATATGTCTTATACTTTGATGAAAGTATTTGGGAACTTTGATGAAAGTGATTGGTAGACATCTTTGATGAAAGTGATTGGTAACTACTTATTTCCAAGATATAGGAAATAGATATCCATGACTTAGAGAAATACAGAAAATATCTGGGGATGGGGAATACAGGTTACAAGCTTTGTATTAAATATCATAAAGTTAGGGAAAAACTGATCAGTGATGCTGTCAACTTCTGAGATTTTTCTGGCACATCTTATGAATTCAAAGACCTTGTATACTTGGACTCTTCTCATCTTTTTGACTCAAATTCTGTTATCTAATAAGCGTGAAATAAATTTCCTATGAGACGCAAATGGCTTGTAAAACTCAGTATGCTATTTTACTAAAAATTTTAGAAAATCCAAAACCTTACATTGAAAAAAATAATTACTAATTGTGAGAACTTAGGTCTCAGCCAAGGGTATGGAAAATAAATATAGAAAGACTAGGTCCTTCCCAGCACTCCTTACATAGAGCACAATATGGGTTACTCTTACATGCTTCCTAAATCAGGCTAGAGTGGGAAAGAAGCAACAAATATTACAGCATTTTAAGAACGATTTAAGAGGAAGGGAAGAACACCCACTATTTCACCTCTTTAATAACCCCACAGTCACTACAAAGCATGGCTCTAGCCTTGCAATAACCTCCAGCCCTCCCCCAGCACCCATTAGCTGGAGCCAGAGAATTATGGGGAATGGCAGGAGCCCTCCAGCCTCTAGGGGGAAAACGACTTTAATCTCATCAGAGCCCTGAAGAAGAAGGGACTATTAAAAGAGTTAGTGGAACGAACTTCTGAATAGATGGGTCAGGCCATGACAAACCAAAGTCTTTTTGACTTAAGGAGGAAAAAAGAAAAAGAAAACTGGTGATATGGATGCTGTGGCTCCGATGGCCTCCAAGCCCCCCATCAAATCAATTCTAAATGCAGTAGAGTTCAGATAATTTAACGAAGAACTCCAGAGGTGATGTGGTGAATTTAGTCACAAAGGTGAAATAGTCCAGTCAACAGCGAAAATATGCCCACAAAATGAGTTTTCCCAGTCTCTCCAGGAGAAACAGTGAAATTATCACAATTGTTTGAATTTGCCAAACTCTTTCAGATATTTGTAGATTTAGTCTATAGTCAGCAGAGATAAAAGAGGGTACAAGTTTTTTTTTTTTTTGGCCATGCTTATTCTGAAAAGATCTATCCTAGGATGCATATTTTAATGAACAAAAATGTGGCCATATAACTAATTTTCTTTTAAAAAGGTCCCAAATGTAGATCATCAAGAATGTTTTGGAAACAATGATGTATCTAGTCATAGGTCTTTGGATGCCACCAAAAAAGTTAATTGGGCTGAGATACTTTATCTCAGCTACCTCTATGGGTCCTGGTTTTGAGAAACTGCATCTTTGGAAGCCCTTGCATCCTTGTTGAAGGAGTTGCTATCCAAAGTTCCTTTGTGAGCGAATACTGTGTTCTCATTCCAAAGAAATGAAAAACTACTACGATCTGGACTTCTGAGACTCTTAAAAATTACTGGGCTAATATCAAAACACTGCAAGTTAACGCCTATAACTCAAAGTCAGCTCCATCTAGTGTGAAACATTTCATTGCCTTAAATGAGGTCAGAAGGTGAGATTAAAGTATACTGAGTACCAGCACGGTGGCTCACACCTGTAATCCCAGCACTTTGGCAGGCTGAAGTGGGTGGATCACTTGAACCCAGGAATTTGAAACCAGCCTGGGCAGTATGGCGAAATCTCATCTCTACTAAAAATACAAAAAAATTTGCCTGGTGTAGTGGCATGTGCTTGTGGCCCAGCTACTCTGAAGGTCGAGGTGGGAGGATTGCTTGAACTCAAGAAGTTGCAGCTGTAGTGAGCCATGACCCTGCCACTGCACTCCATAATGGGTGGCAGAGCAAGACCCTGTCAAATAAATTAATTAATTAAATAAAGTATACTGACTACCTGCTGGGTATCAAGTGGTCTGCATACTTCATCTGTAAAAGACATGCATGTTTTGGAATATTTGGTTTTCATTTCTCCTTTCCAATAATTCCCATTTTTATTCATGTGAATACTTCTTCCTCACTGAATATAGTCTTATAGGGATACAGCAATCAGAGATGCCCCTTACTCCTAATAAAGTGACCTCATGAACCAATCTAGGCTAATTGGATGTTCCCTCTCTGATACTTCAAACACGATCAGAGAGTCAAAGAAGCTAACAGTGGTAGAGTTCTATTGCATTTGATCGAGCATGATCACACTAGAGTTTCGTTACAAAGCTATTGGAAATGTTTGTGCTTCTGGGCCTGCAGAATTGTTTTGGTTCAGTCCCATTTCCATGCCTGATTCTTGGGTATCTCCTGGATTGTGTAAAGCCTTAATGTTTTTCCAGCAACTTAACTTTGGCTTAATTTAGCCCGAATGTATTTATTTTTTTGCTCAAAATCACAAAATCCATAATGATATACAATCTCACTTAACACTAACACAATTCTAAGATGTTACCATTATAACCGTTTCTCAGAGGAGAAAGGTATAGCAAAGAACGGTTAAATAACATGCATACACGCAGCTAGTAATGGATACAGCCAAGACTCAAGTCAGATGAGTTCGACCCAGAGTTTCGAATTTTTAAGCTACATTATCCCAATTCCTATATTTAATTCTCAAACTTCTTTCCCAAAGATCATTGATGTTCTGCATGCCGATCCAAGGATTTTCATTGCTGAAATTGAATAATGGCAGTCTTGCCAATTTAGAGAAAATAATAACTTAATGGAAAGAATGTTTTCCATTTTAAATTTTTCTTCCATAAATTTTTCTAAAACCTTTGGTGGTTTCTACTGCTTGTCTGTGAGGCAGACAGCAAAACAAATGAACAAGCAGCCAATGAATATTAATGGCAAAACTCAGAAACAACAGATCGTGCTTCTCTCAAGAGCCTGTTTTTTGCATGTACATGTGTTGTGATTTCATGTTGCATACCTATAATATAGTCATTTTCTGCTAGTAAAATTGTTCCTAGTTCAAATGCTGGAATTAAATACATCCATATTTCATAGTGTTATGCAAAGAACACTATGATTTTCAAGCTGTCTACCATCTCATAAAGTTTAAGAAAAATAGTCCCAAATAAGCTGGAGACAATAGTGGCAAAACATCTTGGATGGTATTGCTTATATCACCTTTAGGAAACTCAGACCTTTATCTAAATCCAAAGTCATCAGATTTTTAGGATAAGGACCTTGGCACTTGCTGGATTCTACAAGAATAATGTTATTTGTTAGCCTAACTGCAAGACCTGGAATTCGTTTAAGGGGCTTGAAATTTTATTTTAATTCTTGGCCTGGACACCAAGTAAAATGCCTCGGGCCTTGAGAAAGGCCAGTGTATGGTATATTTATTGGCTGTGACTACAAATCTGGTTAACTTGATGGGAATGTATAAAAAATGAATAAAGCAATGCCAGATTTTGCTTTTGGCCACAGATGCATCAGGTTAATGAGACACAGGATAGTAGCTTGGTCTTAAGTCAGAATAGTGGCCCAGGCACAGTCAGGGATTGAGGATTCCTATAATGGGAATGGAAATCAGACCCCTGGACCTTTTTTCCCAGCTTGTCCTATAGTACGATCAGCTACCACTTCCCATTTCACGTTGTTTTTCCCCTCAAGATATTTCTCTTCCAAATTTTATACTGCTTCTGAAATTTCCTAAGAAGCCAGACCAAATCTATATATCTATCTGTCTGTCTATCTATCTGTCTGTCTATCATCTACCTTTCTATTTAAACATATATATTTAAAACCTACTTTGGGCCAGGGGTGGTGGAAGGGACAAAGGTATGCTAGTGATCCTGCCCATGTAGAGCTTATTTTCCAGCAGAATAAAAAAAAGTCCTGATTTACCAGAAGAGGAACTGATGATCTACCACCCTCCCCATTCTCAATGTAAAACTTTTACCATCTTTGATTGTGCTGATGTGCTTTCTTTAGAATACTAGACAGAATATTGTAAATAGTGTGTTAGTCTGCTGACTCTCTGTACTAATTTTAATCAACTCTGCATTGCTATTGCCTTTCCAGGAAGTCTCAGACTGAAATCTCCCAGATTGTAACAGATTGGATCTCATTGATTTAGATGAAGAAAAGGTTCGAATAAATATACAGGTAAGTGAGGCCCCAGGGAGGAATCCAAGTACCATGCTCCCTCCATAGTCATTCCTTTAAAGAGGCAAAGCTGGTCTTCATCTTTCCTTTCATGAAGCTGTATTGATTTCCATATGGCTTGAATGTTCCTCTATTTTCCAGACTGATACCACCCACAGAGTTTAAAATCTACTTCTTTGACATCTAGAGATGGCAAGGGAGCCCTTCCATCCCTCATTGCTGATCTTTATTACCACATGTCACCAGGCAGTGCACTGGGCTCATTTTGTTTACTTCCATCAGTCATTTATATTGAGATGTAATCCTGGATCCTAAAAAGAGGAGCACTTTATGTCCCAATTGAGCGATTCACACTCAACGCTATGTTGACACATTCTATGGGATGTAAAAATCTCTGTTCCGGTGATTTCAGCTCCATCAGCATAATTTTCCTCCACATGGTACAGGTAAATCATGGTTAAATATTGAATCATTTATCAACCAGTACTTCGTAAGCCAGATCTCATAAAATCTCAGGAATAGATTGTGCTAACAAAGCAGCTAGCAACCTACTATGATTATCAAAATTTTCCTTCCACAATCTGTTCCTCATTTAGAGAGAAAGTGCTAAGGAAATTAAAAATTAGTAAGCTTTACCCCTTTATTGGTAACAATATACGAAGTACTACGGTTTTCTTTAGAATAAAAGTCTTATCTGGAGACTTCATAACAAAGGAGGAAATTTGGAATCTCTGGCTCTTCTGGAAGATGGATTATAGTTCTCTGTGAAAATGTATTTCAGAGGGCCGGGCGCGGTGGCTCAAGCCTGTAATCCCAGCACTTTGGGAGGCCGAGACGGGCGGATCACGAGGTCAGGACTGGCTAATACGGTGAAACCCTGTCTCTACTTAAAAATACAAAAAAAAAAAAAAAAAAAAAAAAAATTAGCCGGGCGACGAGGCGGGCGCCTGTAGTCCCAGCTACTCGGGAGGCTGAGGCAGGAAAATGGCGTAAACCCGGGAGGCGGAGCTTGTAGTGAGCTGAGATCCGGCCACTGCACTCCAGCCTGGGTGGCAGAGCAAGACTCCGTCTCAAAAAAAAAAAAAAAGAAAAAGAAAGAAAAGAAAATGTATTTCAGAAAGTCTATACTCATCTTGAGTTCCCTCAATGCTTAGGCTTAAATCCACAGGGATAGCACATTGCATTAAAAAAAAAAAAACTTTATGATTAGATGAAGGGGTTCAGTAACAACCAGGGAAGTCGACGTTTACATATTCTAGGAAGGGAAAATAGTGCCTGGGTAAAGATGTTCCATCTGCAATCAAACCTCATTTACTTCTAAAATGGTATTACCAATTGCTTTGCTAGGAAATGAGATAAAATCAAGAAAGCATTTTCCAAAGGCCTTCAATTTGACTTGTGCATTGCATGGTTCTGTATATTTACAAACAGGGGCACACAGAGAGAGTAGTTAAAGGACAAAGGAGATAATGGTTTCCCACCTTAGACTCCTCTGTCCATACTTGAGCGCCACACACTTGATTATGAAAAGGAAGACCATAAACTTCTATCTATAGAGAGCACAGAAAATGATAAGCAGAGATGACCTCAGACGGAAATTGAAAAGAGCCTGGATATGTAAATGATTTGATATGATTTTAAAAGATGAGATTAAGGAACTTTAATTCCTCTCATTCCGATCATTCTTCTTCTCTTAGAAATGAAAAATTAAATACTATTTGTGCAAAGCAGTAATTTTTTCTATTTCAAAACATTGAGGTCATTGTTTTTTCAATAAATGGTGACCCAAGAAACAAGGTTGAATAAACAGTTCTCTCATTTAGAATGCAGAATGCCCAAACTTACCCATCCTTGAACTTGGAGATTGTTTTAGGAATAAAACAACTTATCTCTATACCCCTAAAATAAAATATTTGCTCTTAGCAGTCCAAAGGCAGTATGGCAAACCCTAAGCTCTTCCAGGGTAAAACAAGCTCTAAGCAGTCTAGGAGGTTAAGTGTTCATTTGTCATAAAAGGAATTAGACTACAGGCAGGAGAGGCCGACAGAAGTAATGTGGGAATACAAGTAGACCCAAAAGTCAGGCGTAAGCCAGAGGCAACACAGGGGAGTGCAGCCACTAATCTGTTATCTTTGGCGATTTAGGCAGAGATGGGAGTCTAGAAAGTAGGTTCCCCAAAGAGGTAATTAATTTGAGCCACAGAAAGAAAAATAAGTAGGGAGGAAACACCAGAGTATTTCTCTTAGCAAGAATGAGGGAAGCAAATCGCAATGTTTCCAGTAGGCTGGAAATCTGCACTGGATAAAGTAAGAAGATAGAGGAAAGGGCAACAAACTGCCTCTGGAGAACCAAGTTCCCCAGATGATTTGGTGGTTTGGCACATGAACCTATTTTTTTTTTTTTTTTTTTTTGAGAACAAGGAGAATCCAATGATAAGGTTCTTGGCACGTCGGAAGCCACCTGCTGCCAACCCCATGAGCAACTGAGGAAAGGTGCCTCACGCCACCTTCCTAAAGCCAGAATTTGTGCCAGATTCTAGGGCAATGTAGAACCTACAGGGAAAAATTAGTAAAGGAAGACTTAGCAATCAGGGTTAAAGAGATAAGGTTTTTGGAAATCTAGAAGGGAAATACAGTACTTCCTCATTTATCCAGGTCAGGAACCAGGCAGACACAGTGGAAGGAGCCCTGGCATTAGCATCCTATGCCTTAGTGTGAATATCACCTCTTTCTCTGGCCAGTATGCACTGTGGTCAGGAGTGCAGGGTGCTAAACCCCAGTATATGAGTTGAAGCCCAGCTCCATTGTACTGAGTAAATTTCATAATCTCTTGTTTCTTCATCTATAGAATTGTCAATAATTGTAGTACTTTTCTCAACAGCTGTTAGGAAGACTAGGTGATTGCGTACATGTAGACACATCAACCTGTGTCAGAACCTACTAAGTACACAATAAACATTAACCATCAGTTTTATGAGGCATTGAGAAAGGTACTTAGTTTCTTTGAATTTTCATTATTCTTATCTGAAAACAGGCACAATAACATCCATGTCATAAAGTGGTTAAAATATTTAAATGAGGTAAGGTATAGGAAAGTACATGTTTGGGTAGGGCATGGTGGCTCACGCCTGTAATCCCAGCACTTTGGGAGGCCGAGGAGGTAGGATCACGAGGTCAGAAGATTGAGACCATTCTGGCTAACACAGTGAAACTCCGTCTCAAAAAAAAAAATACAAAAAAAATTAGCTAGGTGTGGTGGTGGCCACCTGTAGTCCCAGCTACTCAAGAGGCTGAGGCAGGAGAATAGCGTAAACCTGGGAGACGGAGCTTGCAGTGAGCCAAGATCAAGCCACTGCACTCCAGCCTGGGCGACAGAGCGAGACAAAAAAAAAAAGAAAGTACATGTTTGGCACAAAATAAGGATGTCAGTCAAGAATGCTTCTGTATCCCAGTAGTAGAAAACCCTATTAACAATGACTTAAACTTATAAAGGGTTTATTTCTGTCACAAAGCAAGTACTCCAGAGTTTGGACAATGTTTATGGTCAGAGGTTTCATGATGTGTGAGTGCACTGTCAGCACCTCTGAGATCACTTTGACTATCATAATCCTTGTATAAGTCACAGGCTGGGCACAGTGGCTCACACCTGTAAACCCAGCACTTTTGGAGGCCGAGGCGGGTGGATCACAAGGTCAAGTGATCAAGACCATCCTGGCCAACATGGTGAAACCCCGTCTCTACCAAAAATACAAAAATCAGATGAGCGTGGTGGTGTGTGCCTGTAGTCCCAGCTTCTTGGGAGGCTGAGGCAGGAGAACTGCTTGAACCTGGGAGACGGAGGTCACAGTGAGCCGAGATCTCACCACTGCATTGCAGCCTGGCAACAGAGGGAGACTTCGTCTTAAAAAAAAAAAAGACAGAAGAGGGGATGCTGTGAGCTACAAGCTATGCAAATATATATATTTATGAACAGGATTGCCAGATAAAAGACAGGGCATTCAGTTAAATTTAAATTTCAGATAAACAATGAAGGCAATTTTAGAATACATATTTCGTAAGCAATATTTGGGACATACTTATACTAAATATTCATGGCTTATCTGAAATTCAACTTTAACAGGGTGTTCTATGTTTTTTCTGCCAAAGCTAGTAGCCATGAACCAGGAGATCCAAGCAGATTGCTTCTTACACTGTAAACTTTGTCTGCAAAGGAGGTTGGAAAACTATTTGATTTTTTTTTTTAGCCTTTGTAGTTGTCAAAGGACAAAGGGATAGGCAATAGCTAGACCAGTCGACTAGTAACAGTGCCTTGCTTAGTAGATGCTCAATATTCATTTCCTCCACTGTCCCTCTTCTCAAGGGCTTGATTGTCCCTTTACACAGAGGAAAGTACATATAAGCCTTACTACCTTAAAGTGTTACATAATTAATGCCAACATATAAAATTAGCAAGTTCATATTTTCAAAAAGGGAACTGAAGCTTAATTGGCAAATCCAGGGGTTAACTAAATAAAACTTACAGATTATATCCATTTGGTTCTATCGATGCTAACAGGCCTCCCTGGCCCATGGGGCAGTTTCTTTTCCGTATTTGAAAGCATTGTTGAGACTAAGGTGAGGCAAGTGAGATACCTAGGGAGCAAAAAGTAGGAAGATACTCCTTTTCACTCACTCACTCTTACAGGATCTCCTTCAGTCATGTACCCTACGCATCTCCCCTGTCTCACCCTAGCCCCAGCCTCGCACATGTTACCGAAACACTAGGGGTTCAGTCTAGGTCCTGCCACTTGCAGCACAGGAAGCCAGTCAGTGATGACGAGTTATCGTCAAGGAAAAAGGCTTTTCTCAGGTGCTGCAGACAAGGAGATGGGAATTCAGTCTCGAATCCATCTCCCTGACTGACAAAAACTAGGGCTTTACACAGCAGGGAAGAAATGTAACAACATGTAAGAAAACAGGAACTAGGGAGGGCAAGGAAGCGATCATGATGAATGAGGGGTCCTCATCTCATTGTCAGGTTATGGTGATCTGGTGAGTTTCAGTTCTTTGATTCTTTCTTTCAGAGGCCCAAAGGTCCTTTCCTGAGGAAGGAACTCAGATAAAACAAATATAAGTTTCAAGCTTTAAGACCAGAAGAGTCCATTACTATGTTTATCAAAAAGACCAGTCTATGAGATTTTGGGATGGGTTTCACATGGAAGTTTGCTATCTCTTTGCCTAAGCCAAAGGGTGACACACTAATAGTTGTTAGTTTCTAACTCCCAAATGTAGTCACAGAGGAGGAGTGATTGACTGTTTGGGCTATTTCTGTAGGAAAAGCTTCAGATGACTTATGTGATCTAATTTAGCTTAGTGAAGCTAGGAGAACCTCCATGCATGCTGAATGTATTCTTTACTCACATTCTCTTTCCAGTGCACAGGAATATATATGGCTTTAACTCCTCAGAAGATAACTCTATGTCAGAGTGTATTAGTACCCATCAAAACACTATAACCCGGCTGCAACATCCCTTCAATTATAGACAGCCTCTTGCTTTCTACCAGACAAGGGTACAGGTTCAAGTTTCTGATATGATTTGACTCAATTTTCTTTATCTGCCTGAAGGCACTGTAAAATTATTACTTCTTTTATTAAAAAAAATCTTCATTGTATTTCCCTTCTCTTTTCCCAACCTCCACTTCCGTCTTTTACAATTACTACCAATAAGGAGGCAGCAGGATTAACTGATAGCATATCATCCACCTGCATCCAAAGTCAGAGGAAAAATTTGAGGCAGAGAGCAACTCTTTGGGACAGTACCAACCATCAAAGATGGCTTAGACAGAGGCATTCTGAGCTACAATAGAGACCATATAAGGATAATAAACCTAAGAAAGAAGCAGTATGCTACATTAGAAAAATGTAGATGGGATTATAATTTTACATAGAGCAAAATTATCTCAATAGAAGGAAAGGATGCATCTATGTGAGACTAGACTGTGAGTCTTTAGAAAGAATTTATATTCATCGTGGTGAGAGTGTTGCCTTATTCTGAAGAAATCTAGCAAGAGCGATTTCTGGTGGAGGACCAAGCTTAGGTAGAAAGAAACACTATCTTTCTCATGTGTCCCATCAGAAAAAAAAAAAAAAAAAAAAAAAAAACTCACTCACATCCTTCCTTTTTGAGACCAGAAAAACCCCAGGAAGGAAACAATCCCACCTCCTACCGTTAACATCAGGGTGAAGACTACAGTCAGTGGATATTAGTAAAAGCTTCTAAAAGGGTTTATTAGAAGAAAGCAAGTAGGACTGGGAAGGGTTGGAAGTTAGAGAAAAGGGTTTATCCATGTGGGGCGCCTCCCAAAGGTGTGGCCTAGAGGGTCCTGGTTCCTTGTGTGGCATGAGGGAACTGGTTAGCTGAATCAAGTTGCAGCTGAAAATCCTCGGACTCAACGTCCTTGGAACACTTAAAGCTTTCATGAGTAGCTCAGAGTAATCCTGATTGGAGTCTTCATGTATTTAATTCTTGTATGCTGTGCAAGGTGATACTCAAAACGAGGCAGGTTCTGCTACCTTGTTGTCATGCCCACCCTAGAAGGTGGCTTTAACAAGCTGGTAACTTTCCAGTGTGATAAACTGTAGACTTGTTTCGCTGGCCTTCCCCGCGAGCTTACATTTTCCTTAAAGAAGAACCAGATTCATTCTTGTGCAGGAAAGAAGGGAGGAGCCTGGCTAGATGAATTTTTCTGCTAACTGAGACGTGGGGCAAGGAGAAAGATTTTAGAGTGGTAGTGGAATGAGGAAAATACCCCGAAGGCCTTCAGATTAAAAACAGGAAACACAGTCTAACAGTACTTATAAGGTCAACTTTGATTGAGAGGCGGAAAACCAAGAGCTGAGAAAAAGCAAACCTACGCTTTGTTATTTGAGATCAAATGTTTTTGCCTTTCCTCTTTCAACATCTTCTCTTTCTGTCTTCTCAGCAAATAAACTAATATTTGGAAGAGAAATAGATTTACAAACAAATCATCTTTCTATTTGGATACATGGTCCTACAAAGGAAAGGTTTTGTTCCTATACACACACAAAATCCTGCACAGAAAATGCATACAAATGATTGCAACTGTCACTATCACAACTTAGAGAAAATGCAGATGGTATAAAATAATATTCACAAATGGCTAATAGAATTTTAATAGCTACAAGAAAGAAGAGAAAATGAAGGCACTGAATCTACTTGGGATGTGAAGAGAATGAGATGGTCCCAGGAAGAGTTTGAAGGCAGAGCTATCCTTGATTTTCCTCATGTTTAGAAGTGGCATTCCCTGGTGCATTGATTTATGTGAGGATTAGGCAGCAATCATAGTCTCTAGACTAGCCTGGAAGGCATGTGCATAAAGTATGATATTTGCAATATGCAAATGTCATGTATGATAAATGAAATGTTCAGTATGTCTCGAGGACACCCAGATGCTAACCAGCCACTGCTTCTGTGCTGCAAATGGGAAAGGAACTTGGAGCAAAATTATCTTTCTATAGCTAATTGATTTCTTTAATAACATGATTTCTGAATCTAAATATCAGTACTAAACCGTAAGTCATTATACCTGTTAGCTTTCTATGACTTTAGATATTTCTTAATGATAATAACTGTTAGAACTGGGGACTGAGCAATAGGAAGGTGGGTCAACCTACGTACACATAGCACATATAAGGCAAAGCCACAAGGGCATATAAAGATTTTATGAAGGAGTGGATGCCATTTTAAGTCCAAATAGTTTGAATGAAACTTGGGAGCTATTCTTCAGGGAAGGAAGTGGATAGGTCACGAATGTCCTAAGCCAAGTTCACAACTAAGTGCAATATTCAGGATGATTCTTAAAGAGGAACAATTACAGTAAAAACATAGAGGTCCCATGAAAAAAAAAGACCAACATCTAGATGGTTTGGTAGTTAGCACCAAAAGAAGACAGCTCCTAGAGCAATAATCCAGTCTCCAGGCAGAGATGATATCATTGGGGAAGAAGAATGAAATCCAGTCAATGCAGATCTGGGAATTCAAAGTAAGGCCAGGAGCGATACCGGCTCAGGGCTGAACTGGGGGTAGCCTATAGAGCTATGGAGTTTTTGTTTTCTTCTTCTAGAAGGGATCCCTAGGGTCTTTAGAATTTAAGAATGAGATGGTTCCAACTGTACAAAATAAAGACAATATACAGATACTGGCTGATCATCCACCTAGCACCCATGCCTGAATGTCTGACACCTTGTAGAGGCTCAAAATGATTTGCTGAACTACATATCTTGAGTTCTTGTGGGTGAGAGTATGTTGCTTTTTACCAATTGTTGCCTTTAATGTTTCTGTCTTTTCTATACCAGAACTAAAGTGTTTCATTCTAGAGGATTGCTTGAAACTGAATGCAGGAGTCCTGGTGAGTCAGAATGTTTCTGAAGCTTAGAGGTAACTAAGGAAGTTTCTACAGAGCAATGGTGAAACCTCAAAGGGATTAGAGTCAGTAAATGTGGTAGCAGTGACGACTCTAGAGCTGCATTGCTCAATATGGTAGTCACTAGCAATATGTGCTGTTGTGACTTATCCAAATGGAGCCGT
Organism: Rhinopithecus roxellana; assembly: GCF_007565055.1. Taxonomy (NCBI): domain Eukaryota; kingdom Metazoa; phylum Chordata; class Mammalia; order Primates; family Cercopithecidae; genus Rhinopithecus; species Rhinopithecus roxellana. Next base: position 74,074,966 of record NC_044556.1, on the reverse strand, counting down.
GCTTTAGGTAGCAATACACACCAGATTTCAAAGACTTAGTGCAAAATAAAAGAATTGTAAAATAGCTTATTCATCATTTTTATATTGATTGCATATTGAAATTATAATATTTTGGATATATTGGGCTAAATATAGTATTTGAATTAGTATCTCCTGTTTCTTCTTACCTTTATTAATGCAGCTCCTAGAACATTTAAAATCTTATATGTGACTTGCATTCCATTTCTATTATATACTACTCCAGAGACAAAATCAGAATTTCATGGTTTATGCTGATGCTCCTTCAAGTGTGGCCCATGGACCAGCATCAATCCACATACTGTTACTAGTCATAAAGGAGTTAAGTAAAGAAATTGAGAGAAAGGATCTAGAAACTTGTTATATCAGTTTGACATTGTCATGACATCCAAGTGTGTGATGTTTTATTTTCCAGAAGTATCAGTTTATGACAAATTGGGAGAAAAACTCTTCGTTTTCACCAGAGATAGTTTAAGGAACACTGAGGATTTATCACAAGACAACTTCAGTGGGTCAGAGGAAGCTGTCACATGCTTTAGAAACTTAGGGATCTTGGAAGCAGCTGTCAGAGGTTTGCTCAATGTGCTCCCAGAGGAAGCTTACTTCTGAGGCCACACGAAGAAGAAAATAGGGAACAAGTTTCCATCATTTTCAGAAAGTCCCAGGTATGGGTCTGTTCATGGAGTGCTAAGTTTATTGCAGGACTAGGGAAGCAGGAAAGGTATGGTTAATGAGGTTGAGGGGTATCAAACTCAGAGAATTCAGGATCCAGATGGCTCCATACAAGTGAACATCTACTTTTCAAGGAAACATTTCAAAACTTCATCTTTCACAGACCTGTGGCAGATGTAGTTACTCATTCGTTCATGTATTCAATTAGCATTTATTGAGTAGTTACTATGTTCCAGGGACATTGCTGGGTTCTGGAGCTCCAAGGATAAGTGAGATATTGCAGCTGCCCACAAAGAGTACACAATATAGTAGGGGGCAGAGACACACACCCTGTATGACAACACATGATTTATGGGCCTGGCAGAATGACAAGTAAGATATGGTTACCATTAGCCAAAGGACTAAAGGAGTGCTTTGCTGGATCTTAGAAAGATAGGTAATGCTGCTCTCAGAGGCAGCTCCTAGTAGGAAAAGGCAACACTCAATTTAAGACAAAGAACAATGGTTTCAGATTCAGAGAAAACTAGGTTTGAATCCTGGTTTCTTTGCTTGTAGTTATGTAGCCTTGGACCTCAGTTCCCATTCCTCTAAAGTGAAGATGGCTACATCCACTCAAGGGATGCTATACACATTAAATGAAATAATATAAGTTAAGCACCAGGCACATTGTAAGCACTCAGTAATGGTAAATGAGTGCATAAACTTGACACTTAACATTACTTAGGGAAAGATTTTTCTGAATTTTCTATAAGGCTGAAACTACAAGTAGGGCCAAGTGTGTCCTGCTCTGAAGATTGAAGAATCACAGGGTCAGGGTGTTACACAAACCATTGAAGAAACAATGGACTGACACACTTTTAGGATAGACTCAGGGAAAGTTATTTCAGCTGAATGTCAGAAAAATAAAAAGGGATTATTTTCTGTCACTGAGGGCCTTGAGTTTGTGGTGACAGAGCTCAGAACATTCTACCCCCAAATGTGGCACCTTGATACATCGAGGTTTTTTTTTGTTTTTTTGTTTTTTTTTTTTGAGATGGAGTCTCACTGTGTCGCCCAGGCTGGAGTGCAGTGGCGCAATCTCGGCTCGCTGCAAACTCCGTCTCCCAGTTTCAAGAGATTCGCCTGCCTCAGCCTCCCAGGTAGCTGGGATTATAGACATGTACCCCCACACCCAGCTAATTTTTGTACTTTTAGTAGAGATGGGGTTTCACCATGTTGGCCAGGCTGGTCTCAAACTCCTGACCTCAAGTGATGCACCCGCCTGGGTCTCCCAAAGTGTCAGGATTACAGGCGTGAGCCACTGCGCCCAGCCCAATACATTGAGTATTTTAAGCTACAGGAAATTAAGAAAACTGCAGAAGCAGGAAGTTCTCTGTAATCTTTTCTCACTCTTCTCTCCTCAAGCAGGTCATAGATCCCATTGTGAGAGGTGCACTCCCTATACCGGGAGGAAGGGGAAATCCTTATCCCTGAAGGTAAAGTGTCACAGAGAAGCAACTGAACCAACAGGCCTGGCAAAGTTTCCCCAGTTTACTACCATTAGATCATACTCTGTCAATTATATTTTCCCATGACTGTCTACTCTCCATCAAATCTAGTACAAAAATACACAATTTTAACCATTTCTTCAAGGCTTCATTTCATTATGAAGCCTCCTGTGTGGTGTAAAACTTATACTAAATAAATATATATGCTTTTCCCCTGTTAATTTGTCTTTGTAGCTTTCCTTTCAGACCCAGCAAACACCCTAAGAAAATCAAGGAAATCTTTTCCTACCCTGCAAGGTCTATGAGAAGTTACTAGTCCACAAGTCCAGATCACCAGCATGTCACAGAATTACATGTAAGTTGCAAAGACTAGTGTCCATTACAACCCACAGGAATAGATGAAGTGGCCGGGCATGGTGGCTCACACCTGTAATCCCAGCCCTTGGGAACCAAGGCGGGCGGATCATGAGGTCAGGAGTTCGAGAATAGCCTGATAACATGGTGAAACCCCATCTTTACCAAAAATACAAAAAATTAGCTAGGGTGGTGGTGCACACCTGTAATCCCAGCTACTCAGGAGGCTGAGGCAGGAGAATCTCTTGAACCCGGGAAGTGGAGGTTGCAGTGAGCTGGGATTGTGCCTCTGCACTCCAGCCTGGGTGACAGAGCCAGACTAAGTCTCAAAAAAATAAAAAAAAAATAATAATAATAGTTGAAGTGAGATAGTGGATGTGCAAGTGCTCAGGAAGTGAAAAGAGCTAGTTAAGTAAGGTGTTATTTTTATTAATAAGAGCTGTCTATCTGAAAAGTCTTGGGCTGGGACAAATGGTCAACATGTAAGTTCGAAGAGTTTGTTTTACACACAGCCAAACAAATGGTGGTCCCTGCTTGAAGAAGCTGGCATCTGATTAGTTGTGGAACCCTGTTCCCTAGCTCTGGAAGCCAATCCAGGTCTAGAATGGACAGTTGCCAGTCCTGGCAGAAGAGCCAGCTGATTCAAGGTAACATCAGGCATTTAGTGGCACAGACAGAAAGTGGGGGAAATGAAACGCTCCTCTGCATCAATAGCTCCTCCTGGTTAAACAAAAACAAAATAAAGTACCTTTGCATTTTTCTTGCAGTGCTGTGCAGTTAGCTGGGAGGCCATATTCAATCCCATTGACAACATCTTTAAAAACACACCATTATGGATGACCATATCTTTACGCAAATGTGGTGACAGTCTCTCCAAACCTCTAATTGATGTGTATTCTGTGTGTGTCTGTGTCTGTGTGTGTGTGTGTGTGTGTGTACAATCAACCATACCTGAGGTTACACTGTAACCAAAATGATTTTGCTTTAATTTGATACAATTACTGTTAACTGGACCTAAAAACTTAACATGAGAAAACCATATTATTTGACTTTACTCTGTCACTAGAGAGTTCAAATAAGGATGCCTCTGCAGCTGTACAGTGGCATCCTCAGTATAACCTGATTCAACTCTCTTGACTAATATTAATGATACATACCAATTAACGGGTTTTTAAAATCTTCCCAAATGGCTCATTCAGTCAATCCCAAATTTGATTAACTTTTGATTTTTCACTAAATTAACTGAATTTACCTAACAGTAGTGGAACCATGTATGTGTAGACTCCTCCTTGCTGGTATGAACGTAGACATGTGTATGTATCTGTGAGAAAGGGACAGGATTAAGTTGGTATTCTGGCAGACACTGGGCTTTGTTATTTGGATATTGAAAATCATATCCCAAAGTGAAAAGTACAGAGTTTAAAGATATTTTATGAGAAAGAATCAGATATAGACATGACTGTAAAATGTTTTCTAGGAAAATTATACAGAAAGCAGAGTATTCTTTTGGAATAAGCTTTGAGTGACCAATATGAATATAATGCAGACCAGATGAGATAGCCTGCCTGACAACTCCACACCAGATAAGCAAATCTGGGAGAATTCGGTTAGGTTAGGGGAGGTTTGGGTTTTATATCGTATTGTATTGTATTGTATTTATTCATTTACTTATTTCAGGAGATCTAAAGTGGGGTTCATGCATCCACATTTTTAAAGAGCTCCCTAGGTGATTCTAATGCACACCAAAAATAGAAATTCTTACTCACAAATACACAGACAATGTACATATATTCACCATTATAAAAATAATATCATTGCATTAGAAACAAATTTAGAGAAAAGTTATAAAAGACAATGATTACCTATAATTTTACTATCCTAACTCAACTTCTTATAGCATTTTGAGATACTTAATTCCAGATTTTTGTTTTCCCTATGTATATGATTTGTTGCTATTTTATCAACAAACATATAGCCATATGATTACCATCTACTAGATTTTTTTTTTTTTTTTTTTTTTTTTAGAGACAGAGTCTCCCTCTGTCGCCCAGGCTGGAGTACAGTAGTGCGATCTTGACTCACTGCCACCTTTGCCTCCCCAGTTCTAGCAATTCTCCTGCCTCACCCTCCCTGGGACTACAAGTGACGCCACCATGCCTAGCTAATTTTTTGTATTTTAGTAGAGATGGGGTTTCACCCATGTTGCCCAGGCTGGTCTCAAATTCCTGAGCTCAGGCAATCCACCCACCTCGGCCTCCCAAAGTGCTAGGATTACAGGCGTGAGCCACTGGCCCTGCCCACCATCTACTAGATTTTAAATGAAACTTGAGGTGGAGTTTCTAGTAACTTGCTTTGTGAGGCTCTTCCCTACTGAATATGTCTGCCAATCAGAAGCATCTATCTCTTCCCTTGACACCTGTGACCAAATCACCCTCTGAATTAAATCTGGGATTAAGCTCAGGGTGCCTGACTACCTTTGTATTAATGCAGCTGTTCTCTTGGTGAGAGAGAGTGCCACCCCTTTGTCAGAAAGGCTTGAACTTAGGCCGGGCGCGGTGGCTCAAGCCTGTAATCCCCAGCACTTTGGGAGGCCGAGACGGGCGGATCACGAGGTCAGGAGATCGAGACCATCCTGGCCAACACGGTGAAACCCCGTCTCTACTAAAAATACAAAAAACTAGCCGGACGAGGTGGCGGCGCCTGTAGTCCCAGCTACTCGGGAGGCTGAGGCAGGAGAATGGCGTGAACCCGGGAGGCGGAGCTTGCAGTGAGCTGAGATCTGGCCACTGCACTCCAGCCTGGGTGACAGAGCGAGACTCCGTCTCAAAAAAAAAAAAAAAAAAAAAAAAAAAAAAAAGAAAGGCTTGAACTTAAAGTAGCAACATGGGGGAGGAGGCGGAGATCTTAACCTGGATTTATCCATATTTTCCACTGCAATTCTATGTTTATACATATGAGGAGATATGAAAGCACTGCTTGGAATCTCTTGCCTCCCAGGAGTTCATAAATCTCTCCCTTTCACTTACACTGCAGGGATATTAAACACATTATTCTGTTTTGATTGAACGCCAGTAAAATTAAATTCCATCTTTCCATCTGCGGCACCATGTGGGGCCCATTGCTTTATGGAAAAGGGGAGAGTGGCAATGGTGGAGGGACCCCTTCAGGACGCACAGGAGCATGCCACTTTTTGCTAGACAAAATGAATTTTTCTCTTCCATGGCACAAATCTCAACATCTGCTCTGTCTTTACCTCCCAGACACCCTGACAGGTGTAGCCGTCTTTAAAACATTGCTCGGAAGCAACATATGGACTGTCAACAGTGTATAAAGGATAAACACACACAGGGCAGGGGCAGGGCTATGTTTCTGATCTTTTGGCCTTATTTTTATTTCTTTATTTGGCTTTAATTTCTCCAGACTTTCCTGGGTGTCCATCTTTCACCTTCCCATTGAAATGCTTGGCACAGAATTCTGATTTTCACCCTTGGCTTTTCCAGCTGTTTCTCACCATTTAGCTACATCCCTGTCTCTTCCCCGCCCCCAGGGAGAGGAAAGTTAAATGATGTTAATGTGCCAAATATTTCTAATCATTAGGAAGCCATAAAAATTAACATAACCATCAGAGGAAATTAATTGTCAAAGAAGACAGGGTTAGAACTGGAGAGTGAGGATGGGGGACAGGAGGCAGGCAGAAAGGCGCTTTGTTTCTCCTTTGTGGCTTTGAAAGAGGGGTTACAGCTGGAGGACGGGAGGAGGCTAAGCACAGAGCTGCTTCCTACTCTTAATTATGTGAACAGCCCCAGAATTTCAAGTGGTGCCAGTGGTGAAAGACTAGCAGAGGGATTCCCTCGATTCCTTTCTCTTTTCCCTCTCCCTGCTCCACTGGGGGAGATTTCTGGTTATTTTTTAATTCCGGTTCAAAATAGAGGTTGGGGGAAAAGAAGCCCACACAGGCCTCCTGCAGGAAATACCATTAATAATTAATATCCAGTAATAATCAAATCCATGGGAGACTCATTACAAGTAAAGTCTTGACAGACTCACCGATGGATGCCCTTAGCTTTGCTCCTTCATCAGCTTGCAGGATTTGTTCAGCGGGGATTTGAGCACACATAAGCAGTGACACACACACACACACACACACACACAAAGGATAAATAGCAGGTTTGCTCACGGAAGAGGCTTATTCATCCCTATAGGGTTTTTTCATTTTAGGTTTATGGCTTGGTGGGGAATTTCCCTTTAATTGGGATTGTAATATAACGATGGAACCTGTCGACATTTACAAGAGAGATGGGAGGTTAATTCTTCCTATCTTGTTTGTTGTTATTATTACAACACTGTCTCCTTTAGCAGATACTGTATAAAGGAAGCAGACAATCAGGCTGATCAGAGACAAAGCAGTCAGTAAGAGAAGAAAGAGAAGAGAGACTACGAGCCACAGGATTGATCTGGGGCTAGCAACTGCTTGGAAGTCAGGCTATTCAGAGAGCACTTTGCACACGGAATGTGCGCTTTAATCTTCACACTAAGGTCAGGGTTACAGCCCCATTTTCTAGATGAGGAAACTGAGGAAAAGGGAAGTTTGGTAATTTACCCCAACATTTCAATCCATAAATGACAGGGTTGGGATTCTATCCCTGGAAGCTGGCTGAGAAGTCAGCTTTGATTTGCTACGCCTTTCTGGCTTTTTGAGGTGTGAAAAAATGACGCCCTCCAAAGTCAGGTATACAAGGTGGGAAGAGAAGCTCTTTTCTAAGTCTGGCTCTCTTAGGGGCAGAATCTTCTAGTGATTCTACCCTATGTTCTGTAAAATATGTGAAAATAGTAAGGCCTCTTTCTTTAACACCCTCACAGAGAAAGCAGGTGGAGTCATGGTAAGAAATCAGATTTCACTCAGATGGTTCAGCCAAGGGGAATTTAATGTAGAGATTGTTTACAGAGGTGTGGATGTATGGCTAATGAAGCCTAATGCGGACTTAAGGAACCCAGAAACAAGCAACAGCAGCCATTACCACCAACACCGAATTCTAGGACAAAGGTCCAACCCTCAACTCACTGGAAACCGTAGAGCACTTCCATAACCTTTAACCAAAACTTCAGCTACACCAGGCTGTGCAGATATTTAAAGGACCTCCTCAGTTGGGAATTTTGTTTATTTAATTAAGAAAAAATTTGGGGCCAGGCATGGTGGTTCACACCTATAATCCCAGCACTTTGGGAGGCCAAGGCGAGCAGATCACAAGATCAGGAGATTGAGACCATTCTGGCTAACATGGTGAAACCCCGTCCCTACTAAAATGCAAAAAGTTAGCCAGATGTGGTGACGTGCACCTGTAGTCCCAACTACTCGGGAGGCTGAGGTGGGGGAATTGCTTGAACCCGGGAGGTGGAGGTTGCAGTGAGCTGAGATTGTGCCACTGCACTCTAGCCTGGAGACAGAGCAAGACTCCATCTCAAAAAATAAATAAATAAATATAAAAGTAAATAAAAAAGAAAAGAAAGAGAAAATATTTGGAACGAACAAAGAATCCAAAAATAATAAAAGGAACCCAGTAAACACAATATCAAAATTTGTCAAGAGCTAACCTAGTCATTAACCTAGTCACTTCACATTTCTTATTTTCAAAGTAATTTAAAGCTACAATGTAACTGCAGTCTTCCCACACTCCTTCCCTTCCTCTTCATTCTGACTTATCTTCCCTCTCACCGTGAGTGATTGCTATTCTGGATTTGGTGACATATCATTAGCATGCTTTCCTATTGTTACTACAGATTGATATATCTATAATCGATAGATATTGCTTTGTATAATTTAAATGCATATAAATTGCATTTGTAAATACAGTTTATATATAAAATGTATTTGTAAACAACTTGCTTTATTTCACTTAACATTTTTAAGTTAATTCCTATTGCTATAGACACATCAAATTAATTATCTCCCTGGTATTCCATTGTATAACTAAACTATAGTTTGTCCCTTTTTTCTTGATAATATTTAAGTTGTTTTCAATTTTTCTGTTTAAAACAATGCTGGAATAAGCATTTGTGTACATATCTATGTGAATACATAATGCAGGAAATTGTCTAGAAGTGGAGTCACTGGGTTATAAAGCATTCCTATCCTTGATTATGCTGATAATGCCAGACTGCCGTCCACAGTGCCAATTTTATAGTCACCATCACTGAATGATAATTTACATTCTTCACATTCTGGTTTTAATTTACACCTTCTGGTTCTAATTTATATTTCCTTTATTCCGAATGAAATTGAACTTAAACTTTCTTGTGTTTACAGGACATTCATGTTTCTGCTCTTATGAGTCTGTTTAAATATATGTTCTATCTTTTTCTTCAATTGTCTTTATCTTACTCTTTAAAGGAGCGTTTTACATATTCTGGTCACTAATTTTTATGTATGTAACAAATACTTATCTTTTAACTTTTGAATGTTGAATGTCTTCAATATATAGTTTTTTTCTATTATTTTACTTTAAATTTTTTTATATTTTTCTGTTTAAAAAATTACATTTAATGTAATTATTCATATGGTTAACCATTAAATCTACTATCTTATGATTTGTTTTCTAGTTGAGCCCGATCCATTTTTGTTGTGTTTTCTTTTTTTTTTTTTGGAGTCTCGCTCTGTTGCCCAGACTGGAGTGCAGTGGCGCGATCTCGGCTCACTGCAAGCTCCGCCTCCCGGGTTCACGTCAGTCTCCTGCCTCAGCCTCCTGAGTAGCTGGGACCACAGGTGCCCGCCAGCGCGCCAGGCTAATTTTTTGTATTTTTAGTAGAGACAGCGTTTCACCGTCGTCTCGATCTCCTGACCTTGTGATCCGCCTGCCTTGGCATCCCAAAGTGCTGGGATTACAGGCGTGAGCCACCGCGCCCGGCCTTTGTTGTGTTTTCTATCTTCTTTTAGATCAATCATAATTTAAATTCTACTTCATCTTTATTATTGGCTTATTAGCTAAAACTTTTTGTTTCAGTGGTTGCTCTAGGGTTTACAGTGTTTACTTTTTATATACAATAGTCGACCTTCAAAAATATTATACTGCTTCTTGTAAAATGTATGAACCTTACAACTGAATGCTTTCATTTCTTCCTTCTATCCTTTGCTGTATAGTTATCATACATTTTACTTTTATATATGTTATAAACCCTATAATACATTATTGGTGTTTTTGTTTTAAATAGTAAATTATCTTTTTAAAACAATAATTCTTTTATTTTGGAATAATTTTAGATTTGCAAGAATGTGGCAATGAAACAGATTTCTTGCATAAACTTTACCCAATTTCTTCTAATGCTAGCATCTCACACATTTGTAATACATTTGTCAAAACTAACAACTAACATTGACACACTACTCTTAACTAAATATAGATCTTATTCAGATTATGCAAATTTTCCATTAATGTTCCTTTTCCAAAAAGACGATTATCGTTTTAATTTTTTTTAGAAAATTGAAGATTCACTTACATTTTTAAGAAATAATAAAGAGAGATCCTATGTATCCTTTACTCATCTTCCTTCAGTGGTAACATCTTGTGAAACTATAGTACAATATCACAGTGATGATGTCAATAGGATCAAGAGACAAAACATTTTCATCATCACAGTGATCCCTCACATTGCCCTTTTATACCTATTCCCACTTTTGTCTCATCTCTCTTGTTCCTAGTTCCTGGTGTTTTATCTCTGGCAACCACTAACGTGTTCTCCATTTCCATAATTTGTTATTTCAAGGTTATTACGTAAGTGAAATCATAAAATAGACAATCTTCTGTAATTGGTTTTCTCCACTAAGTATAATTCTTTGGAGACTTTTTCAATTTGCTCTATATACAATATTTTGTAATTTGTTCCTTTATATTTCTGATTAGTAGTCTATAGTATGGATGGATGTACCACAGTTTGGTTAATTATTCATTTGTCAAGAGACATCTGAATTGTTTCCAGTCTTGTGATCTTATGAATGAAACTACTATAAACATTCATGTATATGTTTTAATTATCTTTATGTGAATATATGTTTACATTTCTATGAAATAAGTCGAGTATTTGCTGGGATATATGGAAATTACGTGTTTAATTTTTAAAGAAACTGACAAACTTTTTTTCAGAGTGGCTGTGCCATTTTACACTCCCACCAGCAATGCGTGAGTGATCCAGTCTATCTCCTCACAGTCACTATTTTTTAATCTTGCCATTTTGATTTTTGTGTTGCAATATCTCATTGTAGTTTTAATTTGCATTTCCCTAATGCATAGTGATAATTAACATCTTTTTATATGTTTATTTGCCACCTATACAATCTTTTCAGTGAAATGTCTTCATGTCTTTTACCCATTTTCTAACTGGATTATTTGGGGTTTTCTTTCTTTCGTTTTTTTTTTTTTTTTTAAATGTTGAGTTTTGAGAGTATTTTCTACATACTAGGTATTAGCCTTTTGATGACTATATGCTTTGAAATTATTTTCTTCCCATCTATTGCTCCTCTTTTCATCCGCTTAACAATATCTCCTGCAGAACAAAAGTTTGTAGTTTTGAAGAAGTATAGTTTTTTTTTTTCTTTTGTAGACTGTGGTTTGGTGTTAAGTCTAAAATCTTTTTGCCTAGTTCTAGATCTCAAATATTTTCTCCTATATTTATTTTTTAAAGTTTTATAGTCTTATAACCACTTTTAAGTCTGTGATATATTGAGCTAATTTTTGTAAAAGGTGTGAGGTTCAGGTCAAGGTCATTTTTTGTGTATATTCAATTTCCCAGCACTATTTGTTGAAAGGACTATCTTCTACCATTAAACTGCTTTTGCACTTTGTCAAAAGTTTGTTGGTTACATTTTGGTTTGTTGGTTATATTTTGGAATTTTCTATTCTGTTCCATTGATTTATGCTCCCATACCTCTGTCACTCTCTCTTGATTACTTTAACTTGAAGTCAGTTTCATCTTGCCTTAGTCTTCATTTACAAAATTGTTTGTTAGTATCATTTTTTTTTTTTTGTTTTTTTCTTTGGGTCTGTTTTATCTTTCCATACACATTTTAGAATAATCTTGTCTATATCTGTAAAACATTCTTCTAGAATCTTGATAGGAATTATGTTAAACCTGTATATAAGTTTGGGGAGAACTGACATCTTTACTATCTTGTATCTTCCAACCCATGAACATGGTATGTCTTGCCATGTATTTAAATCTTTGATGTCTTTCATCAATAGTAACAATTTATAGCATATGAGTCCTGTATATGTTTTGTTATATTTATACTTATGTATTTTTATTATGTTTATCTTGTATTCTATGACCTCATTATTAGTTCTAGGATTTTAAAAATAGATTCCTTAGGATGTTGATATCATGTTATCTGCAAATAGAGACAGTTTTATTTCTTATTTTCTAATATGTATGCCTTTTGCCTCTTTTTCATTTTCTGCATTTCTCTGTGTTACATGCACATTTTTTCGAATTAAATTTGGATTTCTCTATAGTGTCTTTTAGTTTGTCTAATTTTTAGGTTTTTTAGTGGCTGCTCCAGGTATTATATTATATACAAATAACTTATCCCAACTTAACTGGTGTTGACATTTTACCAATGCAAGTAAGGTATAGAAATCTTATTCCCTTCATGTTTTTTTATCTTCTCCCAATTATAATTGTCTTAAATAGTTCCTCTATACATATTTAAAATTACCTCAGACTGTTAAATTGTTGCTTGAATTGTTAAATAATATTTAGAAAACTATATGGAAGAAAAATGTATTTGCCCATGTTTTTACTCTTTCTGTTATTTTTTTTCTTTCTAATGTTTTAAGATTCCTTCTTTTATCATTTCATTTCTGTTTAGAAAACTTCCTTTATCATTCCCTTAGGGTAGGCTTACTGGTGAAAATTTCTCTTAGTTTTCCTTCATCTGAGAATATTTTGATTTTCCCTTTCTTCTGGAAAGATATCTTTGCTGAATATAGAAATCTGACGTCACGGGTTTTTTTTTTTTTTTTTTTTTTTCTGTTAGCACTTGAAAATTGTGCAAATTCTTTCTGACCTCCATGGTTTCTGAAGAGAGATCCACTATTATCCAAATTGTTTTTCCCTTAGAGGTAAAATGTCACTTCTCACTCGCTGCTTCCAATATTTTATTTCTTTGATTTTCAGAAATTTGACCATCATATATCTGGGTTAGACTACTTTTTAGTTTATCTTGTTTGGAGCTCACTCTACTTCTTGAATCTATCATTGTTGTTTCACCAAATTTGTGAAGCATTCAGTCATTATTTCTTCTAGTCTCCTAGTAATTTTTCAGCTCTGTTAAGTTTCTCCTCTCTTTTCATGATTCTGATACCAAAGTTAGAGCATTTGTCATAGTGCCACAGTTCCCTGAAAATTTATTTACTATTTTTTTCAGTCTATTTTCTCTGATATTCTGATAGGATAATGATAATTTCTACTATATTATCTTCAAGTTCATTTTTTTCTCTGTCCTCTCAATTCTGCTATTGAGTACATCTATTGAGCTGTTTTTATTATTATTTTGGCTATTTTATTTCTCAGGGTGCTGAGCAAGAGAGCACCATGACCTTAATTATGTATTCAGAAGTTCACTCTGAGCGCTACAATGTGAAACAAAAATAGAAACAAGAAATGGTGAAGGTCCAAACCTGGGTGGTAGCAGCAGAGATGGTATTAAGTAGTAGAGTTTAAGATAAATGACAGAATTTTTGATGGATTGAAAATGTAGTATAACAGCAAGGGAGGAATCAAGGATAACATCTAAGTGCTTGGCCTGAGCAACTCGTGAGTGGTGATATAATTTTTTTAATATTGAGAGGAAGTGGGTGGGATTGAAAACTAGGAATCCCACATAGTATACTCTATGGACAGCTTAATTTTAAGATGTTTACCAGGCCAGGCACAGTGGCGCACGCCTGTAATCCCAGCACTTTGGAAGGCCAAGGTGGGCAGATCACGAGGTCAGGAGTTCAAGACCAGTCTGATATGGTGAAACCCCGTCTCTACTGAAAATACAAAAATTAGCCAAGCATGGTGGCATGCACCTGTAATCCCAGCTACTCAGAAGGCTAAGGCAGGAGAATCACTTGAACCCATCAGGCGGAGGTTGCAGTGAGCCAAGATCATGCCGCTGCACTCCAGCCTGGGTGACAGATTGAGACTCTGACTCAAAAAATAAATAAATAAATAAATAAATAAATAAATAAAAAGATATTTACCAGACATCCAAGTGAATATACTGAGAATAGAGCTAAATGTATACAACTAAAGCACAGGAAAAGATTAATTTTTGAGATTTTAAATACAGGACTCATCAGTATATGTCATGTTTCATCAAATCAAGATCGCCATTGATTATAGGATATAGCCTAAAGGGCAAAAAAAAAAAAAAAAAAAACTACCGATTGCACTATGACATAGTTCCATAATGGTTTTTCATGGTACATTAATTGGTCATATCTATAAATTGATTTGGTTATTTTTTTCTACCATATTTGACAAATTCTTCTGCCTCCTTTTACATCAATAAGTATGTGGTAGGTAATCATTTTGCATATATCTTAGTGACAAAATATAAAAAAGCCTCTTTTGATGGCATCTTTTTCTCTTTGGGTGCTTAAAGCACTTGATTGTTGTTTTTAAAGAAAAAATGAAATTTCATCATTCCGTATTCCTTAATATTTCCTATTTCCATGTTTTCTGCATACATAATAATAATCTTCTTTTTTTTGTTTTCTTTGAGATGGAGTCTTGCTCTGTCACCCAGGCTGGAGTACAGTGGCATGATCTCCGCTCACTGCAACCTCCGCCTCCCGGGTTCAAGCAATTCTCCTGTCTCAGCCTCCCGAGTAGCTGGAACTACAGGCATGTGCCGTGCCCAGCTAATTTTTGTATTTTAGTAGAGACAGGGTTTCACCATATTGGCCAGGCTGGTCTCAAATTCCTGACCTTGAGATCTGCCTGTCTCAGCCTCCCAAAGTGCTGAGATTATAGGCATGAGCCACCACGTCCAGCCATAGAATAATAATCTTTAAATGTCAAATCACAGTATTAGTTTTTAGATTTATTTTAAACACCATTAAAACCAACAGGTATAGTACTGTTTTTCCATAAATTTCGATTGAAGTTAAGATAATATTAACAACAATGACCAAGTTCTCGTAATGCATTCAAAGAAAACGAAATCAAGACCACTGCCTGGATGTCAACTATTTTTGGATGCATCCTGATTAAGAGATGTAAAAAGGTGAAACCATTTGTGTCTGAGATTGATGAAATGTGGCAAGTACTTCCACCATGAGAAACATTGAGAAGACATAGTAAAAGTGTCAAAAGAGTAGAGAAAAGGTCTGAGGTCTGAATTCTGGCACGTTTTAACAGAGAAAACTAAAACAGAGTATCCAATGAGGTAGGAGGGAAATTAGTAGAGTGTAGTTTCTACCAAGGCAAGAAAGAATTTTGAGAAGGATAGCGTGATCTGCTATGTCAAATGCTACAGAGGAGATACACAGGAGAACTAAGAATTGACCACTAGAATTGGAAACATGGTAATCTTTGGTGACCTCAACAAGGGCTGTTTCAGGGAGAGTAACTTGATTAAAATGGATTTAAAAGGGAATGGGAAATGAGATAGTAAAGGCAACCCTTCCCAAGCTATTGTTTGTTTTTACTTTTTGGTTTGTTCTCTTTTGTTTTGTTTGTTTGTTTGTTTGTTTGAGATGGAGTCTCATTCTGTCACCCAGGCTGGAGTACAGGGGCACAATCGTGTTTCACTGCAACCTCCGCCTCCCGGGTTCAAGTGATTCTCATGCCTCAGCCTCCCCAGTAACTAGGACTACAGCTGTGTGCCACCATGCCTGGCTACTTTTTGTATTTTTAGTAGAGACAGGGTTTCACTATGTTGGCCAGGCTGGTTTCGAACTCCTGACCTCAGGTGATTCACCTGCCTCGGCCTCCCAAAGTGCTGGGATTACAGGCATGAGCCACTGTGCCTGGCCTTGTTTTGTTTTTATAAGGGGAAGCAGAAAAACAGGGTCAACAGCTAGAAGCAAACAGAGGATTAAAAGATTTTATTTTAAATTGGGAGATTTTATAGTGTAGTTTTATGCCAGTAAGAATAGTGGTAGAGAAAGAAAACTTGATCATGAGGATAAAGAAAGAGCAACACCCCTTAGACGTAAACAGTAGGATATAGCTTTTTTTTTTTTTTTTGGAGATGGGGTCTCACTCTGTCACTCAGGCTAGAATATAGTGATGCAATCTTGTTTCACTACAGACTCAACCTCCCAGGCTCAAGCAATCCTTTCACCTTAGCCCCCAAAGTAGCTGGGACTACAAGCGTGTGCCACCTTGCATAGCTAATTTTTCTACTTTTTGTAGAAATGGGGTTTCACCATGTTGCCCAGGCTGGTCTCAAACTCCTGAACTCAGGCGGTCCACCCACCTCAGCCTCCTAAAGTGTTGGGATAACAGGGGTAAGCCACTGCACCCAGCCTCCATTTACTTTTTAATATTGAGTTGAGGCAGAATAACATGGTGTTCATTAGTGTGTACTAATTAGTGTAGGCCATCTGGATTTGGAACCTGAGTTCCAAAGACACTTGGATACTTGGACAACTTGCTAGCTGCATTCCTGATCAAATTATATATTAGATTTTCTATTCTGCATTTTCCTCATCCATAAAATGGGGATAATATTTCTTATGTGTTATGCAAATCAAAGTATAAATACATGTAAAGTGTTTAGAACAGTATCTGACATGTTACAAATACACAATAACTGTTAGCAACAGTTAGTATAGAATTTGGCACACTATGTGCATTCATGAGTGAATGAATGAATATTATTTAAAAATATCTTTATAGGTTAATTATTTCCTAGTATAGCTCTTTCTTGATTCCAGCCTTAAATTCTATCAGCTAAGGTTGTTCAACCCTCCACCTGCAGACAGCCTCATGCCAGTCTCTTGAGACCAATTCTGACCTTAGAGAAGATTTCAGCGGCTGCTGGATAATGTGTAAGCTCTAACCTTGGGCCCCACATGTGCAAAATGACATGGGCATCTGCCTTTTTTCTTGTGCTCAAGCCTCCTCCTTTCTTAGTCATCCTTGCCCCTCTGCTTGTTTCTATGTCTGTTTCTGTCCTTCTTGACTCCATGGAATCTGGATTTGCCTTGCTGTGATTCCTAGACTGTAAACTCTGCTTAACCTCACTCACTTAATGCCATTCACTTTGGAATGGGCATTAAGCTCCCAGGGCTCCCCTGTAATTAATGTTCATAATTAGTGTAAATATGCTGCAGAGATTTGCAGCACAATATGCCACTCGTGGACCTCATTGGGACCAAAAGATTTTAGCCCCAATTCTAAGGCCTTTAGGATATGGGAATTAGAGGCATATGAAGGGTTGTAAGAGGACTAATAAGGCATGCGTGAGATTAGGTAATTAATGGATCTAGTGCCATCCTAGAAAATTTTGTAAAAGGATTTCTCACTAGTCCTGCTCCTCTGAAGGGAAATTTCTTAATGTAAGATGATTCCTCATTTCTTTCTAGTTTGTGGGGGGTTTCCCTCTTGGGGAACATCTAGGGAGGATATAGCTTTAGTTTGCATTTTCTTACACCTGTGGTCTTGGAATATAATTAAAGCTTTATCAGCAAGGTGCCATGGAGGGAAGTGTTGAAGCAATTATCTGGATAGTCCACATTCAGGAAAAAGGAAATGTTCACATCTTGGTTTAAATTATTCTACGTGGCTTTGTCTTTGTGCATCAGTCAATAAGGTAACAATGCGGAGGATAGAAAGCACATAATATAAATTCATTAAATATTTGCTGGATGGATAAATCTTTTATTCAAAATACTAATTATTATCAGTAGTTCTTAATAGTTCTGGCTTGCTTTTAAGTTTTATATATGCTCTCATCGGTTGGCTTGGCAAGTTAAGATATAGGAATAAGAAGATCAATTTCATTCCCCAAATGTGCCTTAGTTTACTTAGCTGTGGAAGAGAATCTAGATTTTACTGGATGGTTTATTGTAAAACATTACTTTTGTGATTTACCAAACAATGTTGCACCTTTTCTCTTTTCTTAACTTGAACAGTAGAAACCTGATACCACAATGGCCTTTGAATTTGGAGAGAAAAATCAGTTGGCAAAGCCATTGGTTTGCCTCTCTATAGATGAATTATTGAGTTGACTGATTGACTTGTTTCACTAATCTAATAATTTCCTGAAGGAATGTTAATGCTTGGGGGCAGAACATGGGTTCTATGTCTTCTGTGACATTTGTGACTATGAAGTGTATTTCTCATCACAAGACTTTCAATCATCGACCAATAACTTTTACAGCTTGAAAGCTACAGACATCCAAACCAAGAATAAGAAATAGGAAAGAAGAAAAAGAGGATAAATTTGATGAACACATATCTTGATTTTGAGTTTATCTTTTTCTTTATTTCCTATTGTTCTTGGGAAAAAATGTTAGAAGTTTCAGAAACCAGAAGACTTGCTTGACTTTCTTTGTAATTTTACGTAGTCCCCTTAACTACCCTGTATCTTGTTTTGTCCATCTGTTTAAAGGGAATGATTGGCTGGGTGTGGTGACTCATGCCTGTAATCCCAGCACTTTGGGAGGCCGAGGCGGGTGGATCACCAGAGGTCGGGAGTTCAAGACCAACTTGACCAACATGGAGGAACCCCGTATCTACTAAAAATACAAAATTAGCCAGGCGTGGTGGTGCATGCCTGTAGTCCCAGCTACTCGGGAGGCTGAGGCAGGAGAACCCGGGAGGCAGAGGTTGCAGTGAGCCGAGATTGCACCATTGCACTCCAGCCTGGGCAACAAGAGTGAAACTCTATCTCTCAAAAAAAAAAAAAAAAAAAAAAAAAAGAAGGAATGATTGTATCCACTCACAAGACATTAGTGAGAACCCTACGAAATGCATGTAGAAAACTGAAAATTACTGAACTGCCTACAAATATAAGGGTAGTGTCAGAAATGTCTGTGATATGAAGAAACCTTGGTTTTCATATTGTGGGTATATCCCACAATCAGAAACCTAGAAAACTAATTCCATCAAATAACTTATCATGTCAATGTTCATGCCCTAACTTAAAGGTAAACTAATAAGAAAGAAGGTTGCATCCTGTGCTGGAAAGAATTCTGTATCAGACAGGCCCCTAAGACCATGTCCTGGATTAGCCTGCAGTGTAGTTAACAACTAAATAACACCAAAAGCATTTTACAAAATCAACAAACTATATTTTACAGCAGGTAAAGATAATTTCCTCCCTCTTTTTTCCTGAATGACACTTTCCTGAGTAGCCTGGGGGCTGACTGAAGAAGTAGCCCTATGCCTGAGAATGCCCTTCAAACTTGTGCAAGTACTATTTCTTTGTCACAGGGCATAAAAATGGACTGCTAGATTCCCTGCTAGGACCGTCCTTTCCATATAGAGCTTAAATCTCCAGTCCACCCAATGTTTGCAAAGTCCTCTGCAGTAATAGAAAGAGTTTCTGTGCTTAAAGGGGAACAGGACTAGTTATAAAATGTCAGGTCTGCTTCTTACTACCAGATTTGTCGCCTTGCACAAATCACCTTACCTTTCTGAATCTTAAATCCTAATTTTCTCTAAAATGTGGAAAATAGGGCTGGGCGCGGTGGCTCACCCCTGTAAACCCAGCACTTTGGGAGGCTGCAACAGGTGGATCACGTGAGGTCAGGAGTTTGAGAGCAGCCTGGCCAACATGATGAAACTCTGTCTCTACAAAAATACAAAAATTAGCTGGGCGCATTGGCGCATGCCTGTAATCCCAGACACTCGGGAGGCTGAGGCCAGAGAACTGCTTGAACCCAGGAGGCAGAGGCTCCAGTTAGTCGAGACAATGCCATTGCACTCCAGTCTGGGCAACAAAGAGAGACTCTGTCTCAAAAAGAGAAAAAAAAATAGTGGAAAATAAAATCTACCTCATCTGATTGCTGTGAGATACCTGGACCATTGAAGGGCTTCATCCATGTTGGTTTTCTTTATAGTTCTCTTCCCTGTTTGATTAAGGAGAGCCAAATGAGTGAATCTTTGTTCTATTATCCCAATGTCTCCCCATTTTTCTCTCTTTTCCTCCTAGATGACAGAATCAGACATCCAAAGTAAATGTTCATAGTTATTCCACCACCACAGCCCTCTGATTTTATTGTCACCAAGTAGAACAATCACATTCTGTAGCCCTCTCTTAGAGCTCAGTAACAGTTCAAAGCACCCTGTCCTAGGCCAAACAAGTCTAGAAAGACGGAAAGAGAAAGAATGAAAGAGACAGAGAGAGGGAAGGAAGGGAGACAGTGAGAGGGAGGTGGAAAGAAACCAATGAGGTCATTGTGCGTGCTGCCCAGATAGAGCGGATTTATTGAGACAGAGGAATGGTAATGGGGAAAGAGTTTAATACACATACAGCCCATTAAATGGGAGACCAGAATTTTATTACTACTCAAATCAGTTTCTCTGAAAATTCAGAGGCTAGGACTTTTCAAGGATAGTTTGGTGGGCAGGGCTCTAGGGAATGGGTACTGCTGATCAGTTGGGGGTGTCATCACAGGGGTGTGGAAAACTGTCCTTTGTTGCTGAGTCTGCTTCTGGATGGGGGAACAGAGCAGTCACTGGTTTGGATGGAGCCATCCAGTCATCAGAAATGCAAAAGCCTGAAGAAACATCTTAAAAGACCGATGTTAGGTTATATTAACACAATAGTGATGTTATTTACAGGAGTAACTGGAGAAATTTACAAACCTTGTGACTTCCAGAACAAAGGTTGGTTATTGCCTAACTACATCTACATCTTAGCAGAATTCAGGCTCCTCTTATCCTCCTAACCTGGTGGACTTTCATTAATTTTACCAAGGCAATTTAGTTTTGGGAAAGGCTGTTATCATTTAAACTATAAACTAAATTTCTTTCCAATTTAGCCTGGCCCACACCCAGGAAGGACTAGGGCAGTTTGGAGGCTAAAGGCAGAATAGAGTTGGTTAGGTCAGAATTATTTCACTGTTATAATTTTTGCAAAGATGGTTTCAGAAGGAAAAGTCATTTTCAACTCTGCACTTGGAAGCATTCCTTTAATTTGTGTATAAGCATCTGGGAAGGAAGCCTGGGGTACAGGTCACCTGGGGATGGAGAAAAAGGCAAGAAGAAAACATTTGAGCTCAGACTTCTTGTTCCAGCTGAGCAGATGTATAGTAGTAGGCAGTCAACAGACTGTCCTTAGGTGCTAGGTACTGGAGTACAAACATGAATGACACTCAGTCTAATTCAGTGCTATCTAATAGTATGTTCTATGATAATGGAAATGTGCTCTCCTGCACCTTCTGGTATGGTAATTACTAGCCACTATGGCTATTGAGCATTTGAAATGTGGCCAGTGTGACTGATGAACTGAATTCTTAATGTCACTTAATTTAACTTAGTTTAAATTTACATAGCCACATATAGCTAGTGACAATAATGTTGGACAGCCCAGTTCTAATTTGTTATTATTAGAAATATAGTTTTGTGAGTGCTGGAATAGCTAACAGAAGATGACTTTACTTTAATCTATATACTTTCTCTTCTGACATTAGCAGAGTTACCAAAGCTGTTGATGTTATGCAACTGGACTGTGGAGAGAGTAGGAAGACATTCAATGTATCCAAATCCAGCCAAATGAGTAATACACCAAGCAAACCTCCATTTATAACTGCCTGTCAAGGATGCTGACTAGGTTTCATTGGGACATGGTATATCAGCTTCTGTTTTTAGGACGGCTGTTCAGATTGTGCCTGCCAGTTGTCATTTGAGGAGTAGACATAGAAGAAATTCCTGCTGAAGTGGCAGTAAAAATGATCCATAAACCTGCTGCTGATCCTTAACCTTCTGCATCCATTCTAAGAGGATTCCTCGCACAGAGCTAATCCTTCAAAATCTTCTTTTTATGTGCTTTTGAAACACACCAACAACCATGTGAGACTGAGCCTACTATTTCCAGAAAAATTTTCAAGAACAAAGTGGTTCAGAATTAAAGTAAGTGTGTAAAGACAAAGAGATGTAATTGAATATACACTTTGTTCTCAGAGTGATGTTAATTATCCTGTGGGATATACTAAAATAAGGTTATATTCTACGTTAAAGAACTAGACATCTACATTAAGGAAAATAAAAAGAAAATAAACACCGACAGCATACAAGGCAGCGTTTGCAAATGCTATCCACTGCTGCCTTCTATAGAACCACATTGACATTCTTCATCCTTATATTCTGTCTTCACTGTTTCTGCCCAAACCACCACTAAACAGGGCAAGCTCTATTCCACCTACAGTTTGGGTCTATAATGAGTCTTACTGCCATAGATCCTGTAGTTAATGTGCTTGGTGCCTTCTCTACAAACGGTTCTCTTTGCCATTGTTCTCCCAACTCCACTTGTATTAAACTCTTGTTAAACAAATTTCAGTATTCTAGTTTCCTAGAAGAATCCCAAATTTTTTGGTGAGCCTGTACATCTGCTTAGTTTTACTCACCTCCTCCCCTGATAGACTGGACTGTTTCTTTTTCTCCCAGCTGAAAGCTAAGAATTCTCTCCAACTCGAGCCATCCTGTTCCCATGCATTTGACTTAAAGTTTTCCCACATCCTGGCCACTCTCACCATGGTCCACAAGCTGTGAGTCCAGTATGGACTCCCTAGAATGTAGATTGTGGCACCAGCTAAAATCAAGCCTGGCTTTGCCAGCCCCCTCCTCTACTTCCCTTCACCCCGTTATTGCCCACACACAACATGCTCTAGCTTGGAATTGGCTCCTTCTTCATGTAGGGCTTCCTCTTCCTCCCACCAACACTGACCACCCTGATCCTAACCTTCCCTGCAGCAAACCCGCCTGACTGATGACAAACCCCTGGTGCTAAGTATTTCAGGGATTCTTGGGAGCTAACTTCAAGTTGTGCTAATGCGTGATGTTTGGTGGTTTGGCACACATTATAGTTAGCTAAAAAAAAAAAAAAAAGCCCCAATTCCTTATCCCAGAGACTGACCAATGTCAAATACTTCAGCATTTGGAGTGTCTGTGACATTGAATCAGTAAAAGTCACTATCAGAAATAAAATGAATCATCTCCCTTGCCTTTACAACACACTTTCCAGCTCATTATTATAAGATGCCTGTTAAATTTTCTGGCCCCCTGCAAAAAGATTAAGCCTCGTGTGTTGCAGCGCTAATGAACCACTTGCTCTTGTATCTTTTTTCTAGATGGTTTGTCACCAGGGCTGTCCTGTCCTGTAAAGCCCCAGTGACAGTGAGCTGTTGACAGAGTATTAGAAAGAGCTCAGATCTTTAAAACCAGGGATGTGACAGAGAATTTTTTCAGTTTCCCAATCTTTACAGTCTCTGTGCTCTAACACGATTCCATTAAATCATAAAGATTAGAGCTTGTCAGGGCCTTAGCATCTTTCCTCTGATTTGCAAAAACGAGTGGGGGATTTGTTATTAATTCCCGTTGTTGCAGTTACAGAGCAGGTACCATTAACTATATCTAAGCCATTAACCTGATTTGTATTAATCAGAAGTGTCCCATGAGTCATATTGGTGCCAGAGGCCTGGATGTTTTTCAGTAGAGGGGCTTTGTAGAATCAAATGAGAATTGATTGATGATCCCAGAGTGCATGTATCCAAATCAGGAATCAGCCACATTGTGAGTGCTTTGCTTTAATGAAAACACTGTCCTCTCTGCATGCAAAGAAAGCAAGTTGGTTTAACTGACCCACCACAGAGATGGTCTGTGCTTTGAGTTACTTCCTCAGCAGGGAGATTGGACTACACAGATTTATTCACAGTCTCACCTAGCTCTTCCTGAGGCCGATGTTGTGTATCTTGAGAAAGAAGGTACTGTGTTTTTCAGAGAGAAAGAGAGAGAAGGAGAGAGAGAAGTAAACTGGCACAAGTGAACCATTGGCATCTTGTGCCCTTCAAAGATTATTCTTTGGAAGACCGGCCCAGAGATGCTGTTCAGCACTAGCTCTTCAGAGTCTCTCCAATGGCTCCCATACATGGCACAACCGACATGTTTGAGCCGATGTCAAAGAGTACAGTCCTCAGTCAAGGCACAGAAACAAATTCAAGGAGTCCACTAGGGGATTAACCCTGTGACCTTGGTGTCATCAGTATCATGCTCTAATTAACTGAGCTAACCAGACACAGATGCTCTGGACAGCTGAGCTAACGCTCTGTAGAAAATGCCAAAACAGAAAATCATTCCCCACAGCTTTCATAATCTATTATTTACAGCAACCTTCTTAAACACTTTCTTCTGAATGGCTGCCCTCAAAACCTACAGTCATGTCTATGTCAACAAAAAATTGGGTGACTACCCAGATTACTAAATAACATTTACATTGGATAGCATACCACAAAAAGTGATTTTGAATAAGTAATATTTATCAGTTGGAAAAATGAAATTATGTTCACAAAGTGGTTTCTAGTAACCTAATCCCAGTTAATTTGTCATCCCCCACACTGTCCAAATACAGATGGTGAAAATCCAGAGGGGACCCAGGCAAAATGTGGTTAGAAGACCTCTTCTGGCCTTGCCTCTTATGAACTCTATAATACAAAGTTTTTTTGTTGTTGTTGTTGTTTGTCACTTGCTTATATCCTGGTTTAAAAACAGACTTGAGAAACTTATAGAAAAATATTTTACAATATATGGAAATATACATACCAGCACTGTCCGGAGCCATGAGGCCCGGAATTAGCCGACCTCTGTTGCTTGATCTCCGCAAAGCGGAGACAAGAGGGCACATTCCCGGGTTCTTTATTTACAAACCCTTCCCACGCGCGCCCAAAGCTTTTCCCGCGCGCGCCCAAGTTTCTCCCGCGCGCGCCAAAACTGTTCCCGCGCGCGCCAACCTTTCCCGCGCGTGCGCAAACATTTTCCCGCCCAGGAAGATATGCAGCCCAGGGCGCAGGCGCGATCCCGCGCCCGGGAAAAGTACAAACCCACGGCGCATGCGCGATTGTAATTTGAGAAGACCCGGCCCCCCCCCCCCCCCCCCCGTCACCGCCCTGGCCCAACCTCTTCCCCTGCCAGCCTATATAAGGCATGACCCTACACTCAATAAACGAGACTTGATCAGGCTATTTGTCTTGTCTCCATTTCTTGTGTTTTCTTGTCTCCTCCATTCCCACTCCCCCTTCCAGGGCCTGTTCGACTGTCCTGCAGGTCGGGACACAGCACTACAGTATAAAAACCTGAATAACTGGAAATTCAGTGAAGTAGCAAACAAGTATAGGAAAATAAAATGAAATAACGAATACAGTCGGCAGGTGTACTACAAACCAGAAGGTCCTGCACAGTTGTTAAAGGTGTTCTCAAAATTTGGTTGTTTAGTTGAATGGAGAACACAATATTTGTAAAATACAAATAGTCATAGCCCAGGAGTTGCATAGTGGTTCCTAACAAAAAGACCTATAATGAAAGTATGCCAAAGTTTCTACTAAAGGGAGTGAGTCCCTCTTGTAAAACAGTAGATAAGGTCTTTACTACTGACATCTCCATATAATATCCAGAGAGGATATTATAATGAATGTCTTATGGCTGCTGCTTTTAGGGTTGATGTTACAAGTTACATAATGCTAGCATTCATTCTACTCACTGACACTGGCCATGCCCTACTTGGACTGCAGATTCAGTTTTTTTTTTTTTTTTTTTTTTTTGAGACAGAGTCTCGCTCTTTCGCCCAGGCTGGAGTGCAGTGGCCGGATCTCAGCTCACTGCAAGCTCCGCCTCCCGGGTTCACGCCATTCTCCTGCCTCAGCCTCCCGAGTAGCTGGGACTACAGGCGCCCGCCACCTCGCCCAGCTAGTTTTTTGTATTTTTTAGTAGAGACGGGGTTTCACCATGTTAGCCAGGATGGTCTCGATCTTCTGACCTCGTGATCCGCCCGTCTCGGCCTCCCAAAGTGCTGGGATTACAGGCTTGAGCCACCGCGCCCGGCCTGCAGATTCAGTTTCTTGTGCTCAGGTCCTGACTCTAACTAAACTCTGTTTCTCCTTAGAGCAAAGGTTAAATCCCACTTACTTGTATTACCTGAGGCTTGTACCTCAGACCACTGCACAAAGTAGATTTCTCAAAAATGTTTAATTAATTAAGATATAAGACATCTATTATTTTGTGTGTTTAATACCTCTCAGTGACTTCTAGCTCAGTGCCACCTTCCCTTATCCACATGGTTACAATGAGTCGGGGCAGCCACATTCAAACAATGAGATCCCAGACCCTTGACCAAATCCAAAGATGATTTGGGGGAAGGTACTAATCCAGGCTGCACAAACCAGAATCATGGCTTAACTTTGGGCATTTGGAGTTGAGACTAAGCTAGTATAGTTAACCTGACTTAACTCTCCAGTGGTGAGTTTTAATAACAGGCATTCTTGATGTTATTGAGAGCATTTTAATGCTCTGGAGATATGGAAACTGGTCACTTCTGTGGGAACTAGAGAAGAAAGATTCACAAATGCAAGAAAAAGAAGGAAATGAGAGGCACAGAGAGACTTAACAGTTTCTCCTTACACTTTATTTCCTGAATGAAGTTCCTTGGTTCTATAAGACATCTGTGTATCCACACAATAAATGTCTTTTTCTTAAGCTGGTTCAGTGTGTTTCTGCCATTCCCAACCAAAATTGTTACTAATACAATGGACCATAGTAATCTAATTTGCCAATAATATTTTCAGTCATTGAATAAATATTTATTGGACACATACAATAAGCCAGGTACCATTCTAGGAGTTTGAAAAGCATCATGGAAAAAACAGACAAGATTTATTCCCTGTTCTGTGCCATACTACTCCTCCCTACGCTTTGCCTAAGGAACTGGAGATGTTTATCAAGAATATAGTGTTAGGTGTATGAGATAGTTGTTTTCAAACACTTGAAGGTTAAACAAATCACAAAGGGACTTGACCCAAAAGAATTAGAGAAGGAGAAGCTACCAAAGCTACTATAGTCTGGTAGGAAGCAGAACACTGAAAGTTTTCTAAAGTGTGTTTCTCAAAGTTTAGTATGCATTACAGTCACCTAAAGGAGTTGTTAAAACATAGCCTCACCCACTCCCTGAGATTTTCACTTAATATATTTGGGGTGTGGCTTGAGGATTTGCATTTCTAACCATCTCCCAGGGAGTGCAGATGCTGCTGCTCCACACATCACTCTTCAAGTTATTAGTGGTTTACGGTGTGAAGGAGCCTGACTACACGGTCAATTCTTCCACGTGTTTAAAGAATGAACACCAACCCTTCACAAATGCTTTCAAAAGCAGAAGAGGAACAAACACCCAAATGTCTGTCAACTGATGAATGGATAAACAAAAGGTGGTATGTGTATGTGTGTGTGTGTGTATAAATATTATTCAGACCTAAAAAGAAATTAGATACTGGCTGGGTGCGGTGGCTCACGCCTGTAATCCCAGCACTTTGGAAGGCCAAGGTGGGTGGATCACGAGGTTAGGAGATCGAGACCATCCTGGCTAACACGGTGAAACCCTGTCTCTACTAAAAACACAAAAACATTAGCCGGGCGTGGTGGCAGGCGCCTGTAGTCTCAGCTAATGGGGAGACTGAGGCAGGAGAATGGTGTGAACCCGGGAGGCAGAGCTTGCAGTGAGCCAAGTTGGCACCACTGCACTCCAGCCAGGGCAACAGAGTGAGACTCTGTTTCAAAAAATAAATAAATAAATAAGAAAGAAAAGAAAAGAAATGAGATACTTTGGGTATATACTGAGTAATGGGGCAAATGTATCTTTGTTTTAAGTTCTTTGAAAAAATCTCCAAACTGCTTTCTACACTGGCTGAACTAATTTACCTTCCCACCAACATTGTATAAGCATTTCCTTTTCTCTGTAGCCTCTCCAGCCCTTGTGGTATTTTGACTTTTTAATGTTAGCCATGCTGACTAGTATGAGATCTCATTGTGGTTTTGATTAGCATTTATCTGACAATTAGTGATGATAAGCATTTTTACTGCATATATACCCAAAGAAATATAAATTACTCTACCAAAATAAATCATTACCAAATAAATCATTCTACCAAAAAGATATCAGCCCTCTTTTGGTCACTGCAGTGCTATTTGCAGTAGCTAAGATGTAAAATAAATCTAGGTGCCCATCAACAGTGAATTGGATAAAGAAAACATGCTACATATACAACATGAATACTATCCAGCGTAAAAGAATGAAATCGTGTCCTTTACAGCCACATGGACGCATCTAGAAGCCATAATCCTAAACAAATTACACAGAACAGAAAACCAAATACTGCATGTTCTCACTTATAAGTGGAAGCTAAACACTGAGTACACATGGACATAAAGATGGGAACAATAGATACTGCAGACAACTAGAGTGGAGGTAAAAGAGGGGTGTGGGTTGAAGAACTACCTATTGGGTGCTATGCTCATCACTTGGGTGATGGGATCCATACCCCAAAGCTCAGCAACATGCAATATATTCATGAAACAAGCTTGCATTTTTTATATTTTTTATATTATATAATGCCCCTGAACCTAAAATGAAATTTGAAATTATTTTAAAAAATGAGTTATGGCATCTTGAGTTATGGGATCCATACCCCAAGTCTCAGCACCATGCAATATACCCTCTAACAAATTTGCTTTTTTTTTTTTTTGAAATGGGGTCTGGCTCTGTCGCCCAGGCTGGAGTGCAGTGGTGTGATCTCAGCTCACTGCAAGCTCTGCCTCCTGGGCTCATGCCATTCTCCTACCTCAGCCTCCCAAGTAGCTGGGACTACAGGCGCCTGCCTCCACGCTTGGCTAATTTTTTGTATTTTTAGTAGAGATGGGGTTTCACTGTGTTAGCCAGGATGGTCTCGATCTCCTGACCTCATCACCTGCCTGTCTCGGCCTCCCAAAGTGCTGGGAATACAGGCATGAGCCACCGTGCCCAGCCCAAACTTGCATTTTTTTGTATTTTATTTTTTATATTATATTGCCCCTGAATCTGAAATGAAATTTGAGGTCGAACATGGTGGCTCACACCTGCAATCCCAGCACTTTGGAAGGCCGAGGCAGGCAGATTACCTGAGGTCAGGAGTTTGAAACCAGCCTAGCCAACATGGTGAAACCCCAGTCGGTTTTTTTTTTTTTTTTTTTTTTTTTGAGACGAGTCTCGCTCTGTCACCCAGGCTGTAGTGCAGTGGCATGATTGCAGTTCACTGCAAGCTCCACCTCCCAGGTTCACGCCATTCTCCTGCCTCAGCCTCCCAAGTAGTTGGGACTACAGGTGCCCGACACCAAGCCTGGCTAATTTTTTGTATTTTTTTTAGTAGAGACGGGGTTTCACCATGTTAGCTAGGATGGTCTCAATCTCCTGACCTCATGATCTCCCGGCCTCGGCCTCCCGAAGTGCTAGGACTACAGGCATGAGCCACTGCGCCCAGCAGTGAAACCCCGTCTCTACTAAAAATACAAAAATTAGCCAGATGTGATGGCACACACCTGTAATCCAAGCTACTCTAGAGGCTGAGGCATGAGAATTGCTTGAACCCAGGAGGCAGAGGTTGCAGTGAGCCAAAGCCGCACCACTGCTCTTCGGCCTGGGTGACAGAGTGAGACCCTGTCTCAAAAATGATAATAATAAATAAAAATAAAATGAAATTCGAAATTTTAAAAAAGTGAAATTTTGACATATGTTACAAAACCAATGAACCATGAAAACATAATACTCAGTCAAAGAAGACAGTTACGAAAGGTTAAATATTGTGTGATTCCATTTATATGAAATGTCCAGAATAGGCAAATTTACAGAGACAGAAAGCAGATTGGTGTTTGTCAGGGACTGGAGGGAGTGAAGGACAGGGAGTAATTGTTAATGGCTTTCTTTTGGAGTGATAAAAATGCCCTGAAATTAGATAGTATGAAGGTTATATAGGAGAGAAAAGATTTATTTCCTCACCTATTGTTAGGTTCATGGTAGATATCCCTATAAAAGAAAGAAAGATCAGCAAGAGAAAAGCATATGAATTTATTTACTAAGTTTTAGATGACATGGAGCCTTCAGAAAGGAAGACCTAAAGAGATGGGGAAAGCTATGTTTTTTTTTGTTTTTTGAGATAGAGTCTCACTCTGTCACCCAGGTTGGAGTGCAGTGCACTCGACTCACTGCAACCTCCACCTCCTGGGTTCAAGCAATTCTCCTGCCTTGGCCTCCCAAGTAGCTGGGATTACAGGTGTGTGCCACCACGCATGGCTAGTTTTTTTTTTGCATTTTTAGTAGAAACAGGGTTTTACCATGTTGGCCAGGCTGGTCCCAAACTCCTGACCTCAAGTGATCCACCCGCCTTGGCCTCCCAGAGTGCTGGAATTACAGGCATGAACCACCGCACCCAGCAGCTGTGTATTTTTCTGCATGGGTTTGATGAAGAGTGGATAGTCATGGAGATGTATGATTAAAGAATGAAAGGGCGTGGTCTAACAGCGATAAAAGGGGACTATCTTACTGAGGCCTGTTGGTTCACATTCTTTCTAGTGTCCCTTCGTGGCATTCCTTCCCTCTGGTATAGGGCAGGACACCTGTTACATGAAGGTCTATAGGGAAGAAGAAAGGGAGCTCAGAGTGATTTTCCTAGGTTTTATGATCTGCTTCAGAGAAGAACGGCCAGGAAAATTCTTGTTTCTATGACCTACTTTCGGGGAAGGGGGTTCAGAAGAAAGCCAGAATTCTTTCCTGTTTCTGTAGCTCAATTTCTTTCAGCTTAAAATATTCAGTATGCCAAGTTGCCATATTTTGGGGTAGCACTACTGAACCTCAGTTGTATAACTCTGTGAATATACTATAAACCACTGAATTGTATACTTTAAAAGAATATGTGAATTCTGTCTTGATAAAGCCATTACTAGTTTTTTTTTTGTTTTTTTTTTTTTTTTTTTTTTTTTTTTTTTTTTTTTTTAATAAAGGAATGCATGAGCCACCTTGGGGCTAATGATGGACAGGCATTTCCAGTAAACTTACGGTTACTGGAGTGGCCTAACCCTAATTGGAGATTCCTTGAAATAGATGTTGAAGTAAGAAAATATAATGAAGAACTTGACTTTCTAAAGTCCTTTCTGATCCTCAGATTCTCTAGTGAATAAATCAATAAAGAGATTGTGATTTTAAGGTCATACTTATGCTACAGAATTGTAGACAATTGACACATACCATGTATTTGTCTCATGAATTGTTTGGGTATTGTCTTCTTGATGTCGCTTTTAGGCAATTAATGACCTCACTACTTTGTACAGGATAAAAATGTAACTAATGTTCTTTATGTGGACCCTGCTGAATTGAACTCCTAATATAGCATGTCTACTTCGGTGGCTCATGTACAGATCAATACCTAGTATTATAGAAACATGGCACATTTAGACTCTTGTAGACTTAAACTCTGGTAGACTGTGATACAAATCCTTTACCACAGAGCAGTAGTATTAATGCAAAAGATATAGCACAGCCCACGGGTTAGTTATGGCCTCTGGAGCCAGACTCCCCGAGTATAAAACCCGGCTCTGCCACTTATTTGCTGTGTGATCTTATTCAATTTACATAACCTCTTAGCTCTTCGGTTCTCGTAACTGCAAAATGGGAATAATAGGTAATTATCTACCTACATACAGTTTAGTTTTATTATGAGAATTAAATGGCTTAATATTTGTAAAGCACTTTGAACAGATGTCTGACACACAGTAAACCATATAAGAGTTTGTTAAGTAAATCTACTGGGTCCAGTTTGGATAATTTTCCCATAAGGATGCCTATTTGGGAGGTAGATACTTATGAAAATGGGACGACCTTCCAAATTACCCTCTTTTCTTGGATATTTCTGTTTTGTTAACTACATAAACAAATTCTCAATTAGGCTATTCTCAATTTAAGACTTAAAAGTGGAACTTAGGAATGTGATTTGGATACATAAAAATTAATCATTGATATTGTCATGTGTGTCCGTGTGAAGAGACCACCAAACAGGCTTTGTGTGAGCAACATGGCTGTTTATTTTACCTGGGTGCAGGTGGGCTGAGTCTGAAAAGAGAGTCAGCGAAGGGAGATAAAGGTGGGGCTGTTTTATAGGATTTGGGTAGGTAAAGGAAAATTACAGTCAAAGGGGGGTTGTTCTCTGGCGGGCAGGAGTGGGGGTCACAAGGTGCTCAGTGGGGGAGCTTTTTGAGCCAGGATGAGCCAGGAAAAGGAATTTCACAAGATAATATCATCGCTTAAGGCAAGGACCAGCCATTTTCACTTCTTTTGTGGTGGAATGTCATGGGTTAAGGCGAGGCAGGGCATTTGCACTTCTTTTGTGATTCTTCAGTTACTTCAGGCCATCTGGGCGAATACGTGGAAGTCACAGGGGATGCGATGGCTTGACTTGGGCTCAGAGGCCTGACAGATATGTCAGTTTCAATATAAAATATATTGTGCATTGTGTTCTAGCTCTTAAAAAGCCAACAAGGGATATGAAAGATTTGTCTTTTCTCTGATGTAAACTAAAAAACTTTTCTCACCGTAAAAATATGCCTCTTTAAGATCTATGTGTACAAAACTCTAACTCATTTAATCATCATATAGGCATCATAATCTCCATTTTACAGATGAGGGCGCCTAGTCTCGGAGGTTTTAAGCGACTTCTGTGAGGCCACACAGCTAGCAAAGAGGGATAGAGACAGGATTTAAACCCAAGGCAATATAACTTCAATAGCAAGGCTCTTTCCACTTTCCCACACTCCTCACTGTACCTACAGTAATCTATGAAGCATACATTTTTCCCTTTTAAACTTATTTATATTTTCATGCTGCAATAATTTTTGGTGGTGAGTTCTCTAAAATAATAAAATGTTTTATAGGTTTGCCTCCTTCAAACTACATACAGAAAGAAAAGAAGACCGTAAGAGAGAGGCTAAAAAGTTGGGTCCTAAAATTAGCCAGCCCATGTGCCAGGTAAAAAGCATGGATAATCAGTGATTCCCAGTGTTGTCCTCTGAAGCTTTTGCAAACCAACCAGCAAGAGCCACTGCCTAAATACTCACTTCTCTTGACTGCCTTTGAGGACCAGCTGGATCCTCATCAAGCCCCAGTGATTGACCCCCATTCATTCATTAGCCTCTCCTCAAGGATGCGAGACCCTTCTTGCCTTATCCAGAGACATTAAAGAAAGCTCCTTGACATTGGACATCAAATTGATTTCATGCCAAGATTTCACTCAACCACGGGTGACAACCATTGACATGTCAAAGCCTTACAAGAAAAATAAACACGTCTGATGCAAAGAATCCTTTGTTTTTGATGCCATGTTGAATTATGCACCTTTGCACAGATCTGACACTGGCTGTGACTATTTGCTAGAAGGCAGAGTGGAGGCATGTAGGGTCTCAAATTGTAACGGCAAAGAAGGTCAAAGCATGGTGAATTCAAAGGGGACTGCAAATTTAGAGCTGAGGGAGAAGGCTCTTTCAGTGCCCCTCATCTTCCTTTTCTCATTCAGTCTTGTAGAACCCATCTCATCATTCTCTGTCTCCTGCTTCTGAATGCTTTAAGTCACTTATTTGTCTATCTTCCCCAGAGAGAAAGCCTGCTGCTTAGAAAGAGCTTGAAACCACCTGCAATATTTCTCCCCTCAGTCATGTCTGCTCAAGGTGACATAAGTCTTTGGATAAGCATACTTAGTAGCATCCAAGCTTTTTTGGCTTGGCTAAAGCTGGGGGCTGCCCACAGTTAAGACCTTTGTCTGTGGCTATTTCCTCTTCACCTACCTCGCCTGAGGGGTGCATAATCACTTCTCTGAGGAGTTTCCTAGCTTCAGCTGTTTCCCTGGAATCTTTTCTTCCAGCTGTGTTTACTCTTTTTATTTTTTTGTATTCTGTCTGAAGAAGACAGAATTTGCATAATTAAGAATGACCTGAGCAATCTCTGCTAATGCCTCCACTAAAACCTCTGACTATCCCTGTTAACTAATTACATCTATCATTGTGTCAGACAGGTAAAAGACTCCTTCAGTCTATTGAGACAACATTATTCACCTGGGATTATCAAAGGTTTCAATTCTGGCCATTAGCTGAAATTGCTTGGGTCATTCATTATGGCAAATTCTGCATCCTTTCTAGACAGAGCAAAGTAAATGCAGAATCAGGAATAGATTAAATAGCCATGCATCAGAAGCCTAGTTCAGAACCTCAGCCCTTTCTTTTCCTTAGAGCTAAAGGATGAAAAATGAACAGAAAAACTTTGTGGTTTCCTCTTCTTACAGCAGTGAGTATGTGAGCTTTTGCTTCAAGAAATTGCAGGTGATTATCCTTTCCCCAATTTTATTCAGCCTTTTAAATATCTGATTTAACAAAGCCATGAAGAAAAAAAAAATAAGTCCTTAGGCTTGAAATTAAATCTCCCCATTGAGTCACTAGCGGGGCAGGGGAGTGTGGGGTATAGGTAGACTTTAAGTTAAAATTACTTCATCTAAACTGAAAGCAGAACCCAAAGAGGTGGATTAAAGATGAAACTTAGACATTAACAACAAGTGGGGGGATGATGAAAACATCTCTGGAAGATTCAAAACATAGGCATGGTAGTTATTAAGATGAGTAGTAGCGAGGCCAGGCAGTATCCTCAATTCCTTCTGTATGTGTCTTTCATTTTCCGGGGATATGGTTTTATCTGTCCTGTTCTGACACAAAATTCAGCGTCCTTGTCACAAGTCAGTGAATATATTTTTATATTCATTCTGAGCCCATTATATACAACTACTATGGGCTTGGTAAAAGGATATCAAATGATACACTAAAATGTAAGCAGGTGGTGTTCAAATTGGGAAAAAAAAAGTCATATAAAAATAAAGATAACTAGCAATTAAAGTTAGCTAATAATATTGTTCACTAATGTTATGATAGTATGACTTCTTGAAAAAAACTCACTATCCAATCATAGTGTCCAATTTATCTTTTTTAGACACATTTTCATGGGTAATGCACATGGGCACTATACTCATTAAATGTGTGCTTGCCTTGCAGAAAGAGTGAGCTCAGCGATCATAGACCAAATCATTAGAGAACCCAAAGCATTGTTTAGTGAAAACATCTATATAAGTTACTAAAATCTATTTTTTCTTCAGTTTTTTGGAAATCTTATTATAAAGTCTATTTTGTTTATTGCTTACAAAAGTTTTCAATCAGAAGAAAAAAAGAAGGTAGAAATTTGGAGTGAGCAGGATGCTTCCTTGCAATTATTCACTTAACAAATATGTCCTGAATCCCTATTATGAGTCAGGCAGTGAACAACATGCTAGGGATATATTGTATACAAAACAAACAACAATCCCTGCATCTGTGGACTTTTTCTATTGTGAAGAGACAGACATCACACCTTAAACATAATAAATGAAGAAAATATACAGTGTATTAGAAGGTGGCAAATCTCATGGAAGTAAGAGAGCCGGGTGAGGGGGCCTGGAAGTACTGGGAGGCATAAATAAAGAGTTATGGAGAAGAAAATCATTGATATGATGGCATTTGATTACAAAGCTTGAATGAAGGGAAGAGGTGGGCCATGTGGATGTCTGGAAGAAAGGAATTTCTGGCAGAGGAAACAGCCAGTAAGAAAAATCCTGAGGTAGGAGTGTGTCTGGCCTATTCATGAATACCAAACAGGCTGAGATAAGGGAAGGAGGGAAAGATTTGCAGTAGGACCTGAAGTCAAGAGGTAACTAGGAGAGTCAGATCATGTGGATCCATTTACACCATTGTAAGAAAAATGGGAAGACTTTGATAAACTTTGAGCAAAGGAGTAAAATGCACTGATATTTTCATTTTTAAAGACTTACTCTGAGCCGGGCGCGGTGGCTCAAGCCTGTAATCCCAGCACTTTGGGAGGCCGAGACGGGCGGATCACGAGGTCAGGAGATCGAGACCATCCTGGCTAACACGGTGAAACCCCGTCTCTACTAAAAAATACAAAAAACTAGCCGGGCGCGGTGGCGGGCGCCTGTAGTCCCAGCTACTCGGAGGCTGAGGCAGGAGAATGGCGTGAACCTGGGAGGCGGAGCTTGCAGTGAGCTGAGATCCGGCCACTGCACTCCAGCCTGGGCGACAGAGCAAGACTCCGTCTCCAAAAAAAAAAAAAAAAAAGACTTACTCTGGCAGCTGTCCTGAGTGTAACCTGTATGGAGAATATGGGGAGGCAAGAAGAAAAGTGACTACTCTGGAAAGCATGTCAGGAGAGAGATTACTGTGATTTGAATCCAGACGGTAGCTGTAAGAGAGGAAAGAAGCAGTTGGATGATAGAGGCTTTCTGAAGATGGTGCTAACAGGACTTGCTTAGAGATGGAAAAACCAATAATAGAAAAAGAGAAAAGTCGATGATGACTCTAATTGTTTTTTCTTAAGCAGCTAGAAGCATGCGGATGTCATTAACTGAGCCATGAAAAAGACTGGAGATGCAACTGTCTTGGAGAGGAAAATAAGAAGTTTGCTTGGGTACCTGGTAAACCCGAGATTCTATTAGGCACCCGTGTAAAGATGTTGGGTGGGGTATTGGGTATTCTAGTCTGAAGTTCTAGGATGAAGAGACACCCAATTGGGAACTGTCAGTATGTAGATATTATTTAAAGTCATTGGGATGGTAATTTTGGTAATCTTGGGTAAGATTTCCAAGGGATTGCATGTCAGTAGAGAAGAGAAGGAGCCAAACACTGAAGCTTTGGGTATTTTAACTTTGTGAAGTGATGGAGAAGAAAATGAATCAGAAAAGGAGACTAAAAACACTAGCGAGTATGGCGCTACAGGAGCCCAGTGAAGAAAGTATTTTAAGCAAGAGGGACTGAGCACTTATGTCACAAGCTGGGCAGGCAAAATGAGGCTTGAGACTTGGCCATGAATTTAGCAATTGGAAGCAATCGATGACTTACACAAGAGCAATTTCATGGAAGTGGTGGGGGCAAAAGCTGATTTGATTTAGTTTAATAGAGAATGGGCACTGTGGAACCAGAGACAGAAAGAACAGTAAATTCTACTGTGAAATAAAAGAGGGATAAAGAAATCCCACAAAATAAATATATGACTTAATGAGTTCTTATAAGGTGAACATTCTTTTAGTCACAACCCAGAACAAGAAATAGAACTTTGCCAGCCAGTCCAGAAGGCTCTCCATGTGTCACATCCCTATTTCAATCCCCAACCCCACCCAATTTCCTGATCTTGTAGTAACCGCCTCCTTGTGTTTCTTTATGGTTGTATCAGTCAAATGCGCATTCCCAGACACCACAGTTCACTTTTGCTCACTTAAAACAAATGTATGTCTTTGACTGGGCGCTGTGGCTCACGCCAGTAATCCCAGCTACTCGGGAGGCTGAGGCAGGAGAATCACTTGAACCCGAGAGGCGGAAGTTGCAGTGAGCCAAGATCGTGCTACTGTGCTCCAGTCTGAGGGACAGAGTGAGACTCCATCTCAAAAAGAAAAGAAAAAGTATGCCTTTTTGAGCCACGATCGTGCTACTGTGCTCCAGTCTGAGGGACAGACTGAGACTTCATCTCAAATGGACAGACTGAGACTCCATCTCAAAAAGAAAAAAAAAAAGTATGTCTTTTAAGTGTCTTCTAATTTATAGGTTTTTCCCTCCCTCTCTGTATCTATGAATTCATACATCTGAACTTTAAACATCAGTAGTTGCTTACATCACCAAAAAGATACAAATAGACATTACATACCTCCTGATGAAAGAATACACCACCACCTAGAGCCTTGTTGAAGGGATCAGACATAAGTCTAATCAAGCCAATAGATCTAGCTGCCAATTTGCAGGAAGAGAACAAAGAAAATGTTGAACTTCACCATATATATACTGTAACAAAATCCAGACTGTGGAAAACTGTAAGTCAAATGCCCTGACTGATTCGATGGATATATTGTATGGCAAAGAAAGTTTTATTTTATCAAGAAGAGGTAGTAATAGCCTATTTATAAGTTGATGACAATGATCAAGTAGAGAGGGAAAAGAACCAATGATGCAAGTGAGATGGGAAAAATTGCTGGAGTCTTATGTACGCAAGAGAGAGAATCAGGAGGTGATGTGGTTTCATAATAAGGATGAATACACAAATGGAAGGCAGTAGATGGGGGCAGATGTGCTTAGGAAACTAGTTATGGTAGTGGGAGTCTGAGATGTTCAGAATACTTCAGTTTCCTCAGTGAAGCAGGAATCAGTCCTTAGTTGAGGGTGGGGAGGAGATAAAGGGGAGAATAAATGAAATAGGCATCAAAGAAAGTGAAAGACTTTGTGGGCTAGGGAAATACTGTATGGTAAAGTGAAAGAGTTCATGGGCTAGGAAAATATTGTATGGTTTCTAAAATAATTTTTTTTTTCTATTTTAGTAAAGTTCACTGGGCATGGGTAGTCATGGGTACCTTACAATATTTACTGAAAGCATAATTCTTTCAGCCTAAATTTTCCCAGCATCTCTTAAGAATTGGGTCTTCACTGAGTGACACTTATCTCTTCTCTGTATCTCAGAGATTACCACTGGTATCAAGTCATTCTCTTTGGTGTATATTGCTTAGGACTGACTGTGGCAGCTCTGTGCTGTGTCAAATCAGCTACATCAGAACAGTCTCCAGAGTTCCCTTCCCTGTATGGTTCTTGGTTGGGTTGGCCGTAGAGAATCATGAGATTTGGAAGACGGAGATGGAGTGACCATTTTGACCCTCTGAAGTATAGTGCAGGGTGTCAGGCACTGTAGCGGCTTCCACGTTGCTGCTGGTCAGTTGGTTCACCTGCTTTAGCATGGGGCAGCTCCTGGAAAAGCACCTAGATCTCCTTCTTCAGTTTTGCTGAGAAGAAAACTTGGGTCAACTGCGGACAAGTTTCCATGGTGAAGGGCATGGGCATCTCCACTGGTCAGCCATGACATCAAGGCTGTAGGTAGTAAAAAACGGAGAGGGATTCCAGTGTGTCCACATCCCGCCTTCCTTTTTGACTGCTGGTCTGGCTGACCTGGAGCAACTTCAGACCCCACACCAGACACAGCAGCAGGCTACTCAGCCAGCTCCTATGATAGCACAGAATCTAGTTCCTGTAATGACCCCCTTTTCTATGTCACTCACAGCATTTTTGCTTTCTTCAAAGCCTGATTCATGTGGTGGCTGCTGCCTACTCTATGAAGTCAGCTCTCTTTGCGATGAACCAGCTCTGCTGGCCTCCAATAAGGTTGTCCCAGTTCAAATGCTGAGAGTTTCTTACCACAGCCAATGAGATGCGGGAGCCAGCTGGTCTTCCCAGGCCTCTCATTTGTGGCAGCAAGAGGTCAGGGCCTTTGTCCCTGCAGATGTTTCTTTTCTCAGGTGAATTCAACTTGCAATTCCTAATATCAGAACAATGTGGTTGCCACACGCCTGAGATGAAATGCTTTTTATAAGAGCTAATCAGATTCTACATTAATGAGAGAAATATGAAGCTAATCAACACCACAGAAGGTCTCTAGACTCAGGCCTATTAAACTTCATAAAAAATTAATGACTGAAAGAGCAGACTCTTTTGTAAGGGGTCTCTTGTGGTTGGATAAGGGCCTGAAGTCCCATTCACCTCTCATTACATTGAATTAGCCTCACTTTCTAACCCAAAATATAATCCATCAAGTGGCATTTTCCTCTGGGTGTTAGACGGCCAGTGTTTGAAAACACTTGTAAAATATTTATTGCTTTTTCTCCTTCCTTTTCTTCCCTTCATTCCCATCCCCCTTCCACTCTCAGCCAATCCCCTCACACCTCGTTCACTATGGCTTTTCCCATTTTAATTAAAGAGATTTGTACTTCTAAAGCCTTCTGGGAAATGTCTTCAATGCTGTGGTTTGTAGATGCCTCTCTGGAGCTGCTTGGCAGGAAACCCCTAGCCCTTTGTTCAAAGCATGCTCACCATCTGCTTGCAGAAACCAAGAAGAGTGAGGCAAGAATTTAGACCAACTGGGTTGAAAAATAATCCTAGCACTCCCCTTCCTGAACTCAGGTGCACTTTTCTTCGTGTGAATGTTGGCTGTAATCATTGAATCGCTTCAGAATAAAAAACATTTATCTACAGAGCTGGTGGCCTCAACTCCAATTAAATCCAAATGCCCACCTACCTCTCCTGCTACCTTTGCCCCAAACTATAATTCACCTTAGTCGTGTTGTCATTTGAGGTTAGAGAAACTCAACTCCATTACTCAACCAGCAGGATATAACAGGCTGCACTTGGCTCTGGGTGTGAGAAGTAGGTAATTATATACAGTGGGATGGGAGGGGGGCGTCTATGTGGGTTCTCGCCAGAAAATTAACCATTAAAGTAAGTGCTTGAAATACAGAAATATTTTTCATGTTTAAGGAGCTCCTGTAAAAATGACACTGTCATTGGAGGCATCCTACCTTAGGGGGCTAGATCACGGGGCACTGTCCCTGGAGTGATGAGGACAGAGTCTTAGAGCAACAGTCTGGGAACCCTGGAGAGAAGTGTGCTGGCCAGAGATAACTGAAATGGGTAGAAGGGGAATGAAGGAAAAAATGGAAGCAAATCAAAGGAAATCTTCTCACACAGTTTGCCTGGAAAGCCAACCCTGGATCCATAGCTTATTGAAGTCTTCCCCATTTATCCACCTCTCTCCTAACTCACCAACCTCCAGGGTATAGCAATGCACCAGGCTGCCCAGAACCTTCCTCTATGTTTTTAAATCTTGCTTCTCCTTCTGAAGAGTCTAAACTTGGACACAGCTCTGGGGATTCTTGTAATACAAGCTATTAACAGGTCCCGGCAGCATGTGCCAGAAGAGGTGTGAAAAGGGGGGTCAGCCTCCACTGGCAGAGGTTTTGTCGGGGTGTGTGTTTTCCTGATTGCCATGTCGGTTCATATTTCTGTTTCTCTGCTGACATGTGCAGGAGGTCAGGAGCAAGGGTAGTTCAACACATGAGTTCATACCCATGATTCAGGAAACTCTGGTTTGCACTAAAGTTCAGTATGTCTCTCAAAGGGGCTCTGGGAATAAACTGAATATATCGATGTATGAAATAGACAACCTGCTATGGCAGCCCCAAACATTATGCTTAGTTGTTCTGTTTGCCATGTGATTATTTTATAACCAAGGCTTATTGATGAAGTATAATCATGCCCTATTTACCCAATGGTCAGCTTTCTTCCTTTCTTTCTTTTTTTTTTCCTTGAGACGGAGTTTCACTCTTGTCACCCAGGCTGGAGTACAATGGCGCGATCTTGGCTCACTGCAACCTCTGCCTCCTGGATTCAAGCAATTTTCCTACCTCAGCCTCCTGAATAGCTGGGATTACAGGCACCCGCCACCACACCCGACTATTTTTTGTACTTTTAGTAGACACAGGGTTTCACCATGTTGGCCAGAGTGGTCTCGAACTCCTGACCTCAGGTGATCTGCTTGCCTCAGCCTGCCAAAGTGCTGGGATTACAGGTGTGAGCCATCACTACCGCGCCCCACAGTGATCAGCTTTCTAGCAACCAAAATTAGCCAGAATATAGCTGTTAACCTAGACATAGCAGAAAACATACACAAAAAGAGTTATAAAATTTATGAACTTTATGGGAGAGACATTGGGCCATCTTCAGGAGGATTGACTTAAAAATCACATAATAAGTATTTGAAATTTGATTTGCTCC
This sequence comes from Rhinopithecus roxellana, assembly GCF_007565055.1. Taxonomy (NCBI): domain Eukaryota; kingdom Metazoa; phylum Chordata; class Mammalia; order Primates; family Cercopithecidae; genus Rhinopithecus; species Rhinopithecus roxellana. The sequence goes on along the minus strand of NC_044556.1, from coordinate 74,033,717 downwards.
AACAATATGTGATTTCTTTTAAGCTATCATCTACAACAGATGTAAAGTAGTTAAGTTTGGAGAGTGGTAGACTCCCAGAAGCCAATGCATTATGAAATGACATCTGAAAAGAGTAAGGGAAACACTGAAAGAATAACCAAATGTTACTGGATATACAAGTGAGTTTGGGGGAAATTAAGGAAGAAGATAAGCTATGCCCTCTACCACTAAAATAATTCTAAGAAATCTCTACACTAAGGCACAGCACATTTAACTGGTGTATGAGACCCTCTCTCATCAAAAAGGTTTAAATTTTTTTCTGCCTTCTGTCCTCAGTAAGGCAAGAGATTTTGTTAAAGTTGTCTTTTGTTAAAGTTTTTTGTTAAAGTTGTCTTTTGTTAAACCTTTGTTAAAGTTGTCCATAAATTGTCCATAAATATGCACACACACAGGTACACACAGACACAGTGGCATTTTGAAATCATTGTCATGTACATAAATACTACGGAGCCTCTGGTCCACTCTTGAGAAAATTATTCCTGTTTTACTCTGTCTATTGTCTAATGTTCTCTGGCATGATCTCCAACCTGACTTCACCCCCTTAGTGTTTTTCCATGATAATTGCAGCCATGCATAAGAGGCATGTACAAGCCTTACCATATTTGAGTATAAAGTTAAGTTACACTTGCTACTAACCAAATTACAATGACTTAGCCACTCTTGTCATCTTTGGTGACTCCTCTTCCTCTGGTATTTCTGAGAAAATTGACCAGGCAGAGGTGGCTCATCTCACCGCTGCATCAGTGTCTATTACTGCCTCTGCGTTGGTCAGTTGAGTCCTTCAATTATCAGGACACTACTGTAGCTTGGGATGTGACTTATATGATCACATTGTCCTTGCGGACGATAGTGGAAGTATTATGCTCCTTTAATTCCCACAGCAAAGCGGAGACCCAACTACACTTCTAATGAGATTCCCAAAGATTTGAGAGGTGATGGAAGGAAATTACTGCACTCTAAAGAGTGACTGACTTACTTCTTGACTACTGGCTACTAGACTTGAAGGCTGTCAGAGCCCACCCCATAATATTCTTATAGGTTGCCCAATTTCCTGGATGCCTCCAACTAGCAGAGAGCTTCCTTCTTCCTCGACTAATAGGATTGCCTTTGTCCTAAAATAATGGTCTACTCTCCCTTTACAGAAATTCTAATTTCCATCCACAGTAATGAGACTCTTTCTGCTTGCTGAGGAACACAATGTTTCAATAGAAGTGCATTTCTCAGCTGGCCGCAGTGACTCACTCCAGTAATCCCAGCACTCTGGGAGGCCAAGGTGGGCAGATCATGAAGTCAGGAGATTGAGACCATCCTGGCTAACACGGTGAAATCCCGTCTCTACTAAAAATACAAAAATTAGCCAGGCGTGGTGGCGGGTGCCTGTAGTCCCAGCTACTCGGGAGACTGAGGCAGGAGAATGGCGTGAACCCAGGAGGCGGAGCTTGCAGTGAACCAAGAAAAAAGAAAAAGTAGTATAATTATAAGACAGTCTCAGATCCTTTCACTTTTCAAAACTGAACAATTAGCCTCAATAGTATCTTGGAATTTATAGTCCAGTACAGTCTCAAATCTATATAGAAAAAGAAAGTTTTTCTCTTTCCCACTCTTTCTAAAGTAGTAATAGGCATATCTCTGAATAGGTGATCAAGATCATTGTGATAGTTCTTCTCTAAAGATGCCCAATGAACCACACCCCTGACATCCAAACCCATATGTGGTCCCCTCTCTCACTGAATCAGGATGGTTCTTTGACTATGAGCAACAGAATGCAAAGCCAAGTGCTATGGTCCTCCTCTCAGGAAGCAAGAGTTTTGTATTATTATTATTATATATTTTTTTGAGATGGAGTCTCACTTTGCCACCCAGTCTGGAGTGCAGTGGTGCCATCTCGGCTCACTGCAACCTTTGCCTCCCAGGTTCAAGCAATTCTCCATCTCAGCCTCTTGAGTAGCTGGGATTACAGGCATCTGCCACCAATCCTGGCTAATTTTTTTGTACTTTTAATAGAGACGGGGTTTCACTATCTTGGCCAGGCTGGTCTTGAACTCCTGACTTGTGATCCTCCCACCTTGGCCTCCCAAAGTGCTGGGATTACAGGTGTGAGCCACCACGCCTGTCCTCATGTCTTGTTTTTTAGATTTCCTTTTGTTGTTGTTGTTGCCTCATTGCCACTAAGTGGCAGTCTCATTGCCACTAAGGAAAAAAAAAATATTACCAATAAAGCAGCCATATCTGTGTCCAACTTCAACTAGTTCTATCTCAGTTCTCTTTTTATCCAAAAGCGTTGAAAATCTAATGATTTTTGAACTCTCCTATCTACCTAACTTCTCATTCCTATGTTATCTGGGCTCACAGAATTCTCTGTTAGCCCTTTTGGGCTTCATCCATCATGAGTAATACCACCAACTGATCATCAATAATATTATAAAGAGAAACTAGAATCACAGCTATGATGGATGAAACAATCTCTGCAAGCTGAAGTCACTGTTAGCCCTCTGTCATTTTTCTGGTGACCAAAGAAGCTGCAAGGGCTGGACGATAGCGTGTAAGACTTATTGAGCCCTGACGGCCATGACTTTCTTTCTTCAGTTAAATATCAATAGTTGACTTGCCATGAATTCTGTCTTTCAGTCTTAATTTTACATGACATTCAAGTTCAAAAATTATAATTTCCTGTGCTGAAAATAAGAGGACTTGTTGCAGACGGCCAGCCACATGTTTCCTCTCTAAAATACATAGACAATAAAATCACTGTAGACATGATATTGCAGTGTTTCTGCTTAGAAGTCCTTAATCTTTGTATCATCTGCTCTGGCTTCCCCAAGAACAATCTCTTGGGGAAATTCCATAGCTCTAAGTCTGGCTCATTGAATATCCTAGTGAGCCAGGACACTGCAGACTAAGTGCAGTATTTCATTTGTAACTATTCTGAAAAAATTAATTTCATTAGTTGCTAAACAGTGGAGGCCAATAAACAGTCTTTGCCTCCAACCAGGCCCATATCATTTAAATTGAGAAATAGTGTTTTCTTTCTGTGAATCTCCATAATCATCAACTAGGAACCATCCCCAGGGTCAAACGGGGAACAGGGACTAGTTGAGGAGATATCAATTGGAGATGTAAACCAATAGTCTCATTCTAGTCTCTGAAACAGGCTTTGCTTCCAAAAACTGCCTTTAATTTTTTCTCCCTCAAAATTCAGGCCTGAGATCAGTAGCCCTTGGGAAACAATTCCATTGCACTGTAAGACACTTACCTTGAGAGAGATGCCAGTATGAGTTTTGGCATTAGAAATAGAGGTGGCACAGCTTCCTGTGGCTAGGTCATTTCTAAAAGGAAAAGTGTTAGACTTTGCTGACCAATGTCAGGATTTCAAAAACTACTGCATATTTCACTGGTATGTCTCACATTTTAGAAGAGTTGGAATCTTATCAATGAGATTGCAAGGGTCTGTCAATTACCTGCCACATTTCTCTTAACAAAGTACCAATGACTTGAGGAGAAGAGTGATGCTCTACCTTTAGTGTGGGAAACAGTGGCCTAAAATAGGAGCCTGCATCCAAAGGCAACGATATGTAATTTAACTCCTGATGTTCTTGAGGATTGTGGTAGAAGATCATCATGAATCCACGATGTAGCAAATATGCCAATATCAGGAGTTGCTGGTCATGACAGTGAGTGGAAAACAGCACATCTAAATGATCCACAGGAGTCAGCTGGGCTTGGCCATTAGCTGTAGTGACTCCACCCTGCTCATTAATCATTTTACATGATACACAATGGGGGTTGAGCCCAAATTAAAAATTACTAATAACATGGAATTTGGAGATCATTTACAAGTAGTCAAAACTGAGATTTAAAAATATAGAAAGTCAATGGTTTACTGCAACTATAATTTCGATATGCTGAAAAAACAGTGTTTTCCTTCTGTGAATCCCCATAATCATCAAGTAGGAGCCATCCCCAGAGTCAAACAAGGAATAGGGACTAGTCGAGGAGATATCAGTTGGAGATGTGAACAGACATTCTCTATAAAAAGGGAGGGGATAAAACAAGCTTGGAAAATTCTGCAGTAAACAGATTTAAAGGCTTCTTCACTCTGAGACATATTGTGTCTTTAATTTACTGAAATATTTTAGGAACTTACAACTTCATACAGAAAATGACTGAAAATAATACATCTATTATTGACACATGTATACATATATGTATATACACATACTTACACATATCTAAGCAGTCTTTGTAAATTATGAATATAGCATTTGTTGTAGAAGAGTAACATAGCGTTTTGCGGAAGTTTGGAATCCTACAGGAAATTCATGTTAGGCTTCCAGAAGGCTTCTTTTAAATTTCCCAATTTATCCTTCTTATATATAAAAAAATTCTGAAGTTAAATGATTTCTCCAAGGAGTTGCAGATACTTGATAACACAACTAGGACTCACATTGTTCTATATAATATTGATTTTTAAATTATATTCAAAATTCAGTTTAGTCAGTATTTATAAAGTAGCAATATTTACATTTAACTCCTGATTAGATGCAAGACATAAGAAGCCTGTGTCCTGGTCATTACATCAAAGGTGTTTATAATCTCAGTTTTAAGAGAAGGATTGTTGCCCAGAAACAATGAGGCTTGTAGAGTTCAAGAAACTTGCCTGTGTATCTTCAAAACCATCAGAAAACGTCAAAGTTCAAATTCACACCCAGCCCACTTTGGTCATAAAGCCCACACTCATTTCATTATTCTACACTGAGATGCAAATGGTCAGGATTCTGTCTTATTTGTCTCTGTATTTGGAAGAACTAAGACAGAAGCTAGCACCCCACTGGAGTTCAGTTAATATTTGAATGAATACATGCAATGAATCTCAGACAGGGCTTTGATCATGGTTAGAATGTGACTAGAGGAAGAAATGAAGCAACTATTCCACACGTGGGATCTTGATTGCTAAGAAGGTGGGAGATCAGCAAGGCAGAATAAAGGGAAAGGAGCACACACATTTAACTTCAGATGAGCTCCTTTACTCTGTGTTTTTCTCCAGTGCTTGTGAGCCTCTGCATTCTACAATGCCTTTTCACCAGATCTGCCCATGGGCCCTGCTCCCTGCTGCACCAGCTTCTTCTGGACAAAGAAAGAGGATAGGGCAATGCGCTTGTCTCTGCCTCTTGGCATTTCAAAATCCTCCCTTGGAGTAGACGGTCAGACAGGGAGTGGGGCAGGGATGGCTGCAGAAGGGTTGGTGAGAATAGGCAGAAACAGGTGGTGATGAGCACAGAGGGGTTAAGGCAACTTTAACTAGACAGTTTGGCTCTCCTCTTCTAATTCATTAGAATTTGCTCTCTCTTTTCACAGAGCATGTGCCTGTGGCAAAGAGCACCATAATTTTTTCAAGAACTGGAAGGAAGGGGATGCTACAGAGAGATGAAGCATGTTACCATATCAAAAAATCACCTAATACTGGGTAGAATGCTCAGCTTTATGTGGGCAGCACACACACACACACACATACACATTCCTATGCTCAAACAATTCAGTTGAGCCCTGGAAATAACACTGATCTTGAATCTGGAAGGAATCAGGTATCAAGCGTAAAAGAAATTGAATGTTCCTTGCATTTCCTTTCTATTAGATTTATGTTTGGTTTCCCTGGGAAACTACAACTGGCAGGTGGAGGGAGTTGATGTTCTTCTCTTAGGTAATACCGTTCAGCTGAATTGACTGAAAAAGTTTATATTTGAAAATATATAAAGCAAAGTTGCTGCTGTTTTTGTAAGTGATAGCAGCAACATCTATGGACTTTTTCTCCTGTAAAACTGCATATTTAGAGAATCATATACGACGAATGGGCATAAAATCATCTGAAAATCTTGTGAAAATACGGTCTGTGATTCTCGAGGTCCAAGGTGGGGCCTGATATTCTGCATTTCTAACAAGCCCCCAGGTGATATGGAGGCTGCTGATTTGCGGACCGTGCTTTGGATAACAAGAAAACACGACAGCCTCTCTACAGGCAAACATGTGTTGTGAGATCTACAGAGAGAGAGAGAGACACAGAATCAGAGCTACCAGTTTCCAACATTCCTAAAAAGGTGATTGGATAGGAATCCATCAACTGCCTTAGTAGCAGATTTTCTTTACTGACTCAGAAAGAGCTCATTCCTTCACAAGGTCTGTGCAAACCATCCTGACAAAGGTAGTTCTGTGAGGGTTCCTCCTTCCCCTTTTCTTCTTCCTCAGGTGACATGGATGTATCTAATGGCAGTTTGTGCTTCATCACCCATCACTGACAGGGCTGTGAGCTTAGTCACTGCCCAGAGTGACAAGCAATGGGTTCCTCCATTTGGCCCTGCTGTGAACAACCAGATTAAATTTATATACTCCTTCACCCTGTGAAGGGTGTCCTGACATCCGGGGAAAATTGAGGGTAAAGAGGTCACTGCCACTTTATTTGAGCCCCAAAGCCTTTTCTCAATGCTGTTTGACATTATCCCAGTTACATTTTTAAATCTGTAACAGGAGTGAAGAGTTGTAATTGGTTTTAGGTACCCAGAGACTTCTGGCCAAGGAGGATCTAAGTCGTTGCCTCTGTAAATTACCAACAGTTGAAGGTACAGAGAATAGAAAATGAAGCTCTCCACATTGGCCAGTGAAACCATCTTCTGCCTTTGAGGGAGACTCAGAGTCTCAAATCCAGGGTCCCCTAGGAGCAAAACAATCTTTGCCTTCTGTGCAGACCAAGTCTACCAACACCCCAAGGAGCCCATACCCTCTCCTTTTAATTCTTTTCAGTGTTCTCCTCCCCTACTGAAGGGAATGCAAATCCCCCTCCAAATCCTTCCTGTGTAGGACAAGGAGTTTCTCTTTTACAGCATTAAGAGTCTGGAGTCCAAGCTTTGCTAAGTTCAACAGGTTTGAAGTCTATGCTGCATGTAAAGCATTCAGTTCCTTCCCAGCCTGAAAAGTCTATTTTGTCTTCTTTGGGGTGCTGGTCACCCATAAGCTAGCCACAACCTCTTTTCACAGCATTCTTTTTTTGTGTTTAAAATAAGACCCTTCGGAAGCTGCTTTTTTGGTATCAGGCACCAAGATATCCAAAATTTTTCAAAGGACTCTTCTTCCTTATGGTATATCCTGAAATCCCTGAAATCTCCAGAACCTCTTTCCTAAAGATGGCATTACACTGGCAATCTCTACTTTCCAAGATCTAGCACTTCCCTTAAAGTACTAATTCTTTTCAGTTCCTAAGTATTTTTTCTCTTAGGCTTCTTCCTTCCTTCACTGTCTCTGTTTCTCTTTATCCTTTCCACTCTCCCCTTACACACACACACACACACACACTCATACACACATGCACACACATTCTCTGTCTCCCCATCCTTTCCTTTACTCTCTGCTGCAGAAGAGAAAGATACTCTAAAGATGCCAAGGGTGATTTGAACTTGCCGTCAGGAGAATGGACATGTGCTATCTTGAACTCAAGAAGTATATGAGCCATATAATCAATAAAATGCATTAAATAAATTGCTTTTAGTTTTCTCCTCCTATGAGAAAGTCTTAATTTCTCAGCTGCATACAGCATGGTCCCAGCTGCTAGTCTTACAGCACAGTATTAGGAATAGGCAGGAAAACAGGATTAGTTTTTACAAAGTGATAATCTCTCTAGACCTCCATCATCTGCCCCACCCACTCTTATTCTAGTCCCTCTAGGTACATTCTTGGGCCCCAACAAATTAATTCCTAAAAGTGTCTATAGTCACCATTAATACACTCATGACTATTCTCTTCTGGAATAAGAAAGCGTAGAGTTCAGGTTAGAGGCACTCCCAGACCACGCATGCAACTGGATTGCATGAAAGTGCACCTTTGTCATCCCACCGTGGTGTATAACCTCAGGTTTGAGCCACTTGCTCCAACCACATCCCATCAGATTCCCATCCTTCTGATTTCTGGCTTCATACGTGTCCTCAGAAATGATACCCGGTTCCAAATTTGTAGATACAATGTGGCTCTCCTCACCTTGATTATAATTTGCATTTTTCCTCCAGATACCATTCACAGATAACCAGCAGAATTGTTCAGCCTGGCTTTCAAGTTGCTGCCTCAGTGCTCATTCTGTACCTTTAATGGGAACCAGACACAGACTGTTTACATAATTTGAGTACCGTTAAACACATGTTTTGATTTTAACAAATACAGGCAACTTTTATACGTGGTACAATTGGTTTTATAAATGATTGCTCGCTTATTCATGGTTATGCATTCCCAATATCAGGTATCTTGTTAAATTTAGTTCTACAATCTGGACATTTTTACTGCCTCTTACCAAAGCTGGCCTTCCAAGAGCTGTCGTAGAGAAGGCCCAAGGGAGACATCTTCAAGGACACTGCCATGAAAGATGATACAGATGAGAGAAAGAGAGGGAAACAAAGCAGAATCCCTCATGAGGAGCCAATGCTTTTTAGCTGATGGCCTTATCGTCATATTTCCATTCAATTTTGAATTTCCATAAAGATGCCATAAGTGATTTGGACTTGCCTTCAAGAGAACGGATACATAGTATCTTGAACCCATGGAGTAAATGTGCCGTACAATCGATAAAACGCATTAAGCAAATTGCTTCAACTTTCCCCTCCCCACGAGAAAGTTTTAATTTTGTTTTCTGCATGCTGTAGAGTCCCAGCTGTTGGTGTTAAAGGAAGGGAATAAGGAGTGAAGAAAATGGAATTTGTAACTGAGCGATTATCACAAGACTAGACCTCTATTCAGCAAGTTGTAAAAATGAGGGACATTTCTCCCTCTTTTGAGAGAAAAAGATGCCTTGGTTGAAGTAATGATTAAAGCAGTGCTCTTCTGAAGTGAAGTGTCTTTTCTATTGCGAAGGTAGCTCTGAGCTCCTCGGTTGCTCAGGTCAGGAGTTAGGGCATCCCAGAGTGGTGAGGAAGTGTTGAGAAGAGGGTTTCCCCAATAGAAAAGCACTTTGCTAAATAATCATTCAAGAACAGTAGGATCTTATAGAAGTCATGACAAAGTGGGTGGGGTAGAAATGAACTGTTGCTGAACTCCTAAAAATTGACTGGGTTGGGCAGGGCACGGTGGCTCACATCTGTAATCCCAGCACTTTGGCAGGCTGAGGCAGGCAGATCACAAGGTCAGGAGTTCAAGGCCAGCCTGGCCAACATGGTGAAACCCTGTCTCTACAAAAAATACAAAAAATAACTGGACGTGGTGGTGCATGCCTGTAATCTCAGCTACTCGGGAGGCTGAGGCAAGAGAATTGCTTGAACTGGGACCAGGAGCCGGAAGTTGCAGTGAGCCAAGATTGTGCCACTGCACTCCAGCCTGGGCTACAGAGTGAGACTCCATCTCAAAAAATAAAAAATAAAAAATAAATGACTAGTTGACCAGTTGAACGGAGACATTGCAAATGTTGGTTGGCCAAAAATAATGTTAAATATCATAATTTTGATATTAAAGACTATCATGTTAAACACTACACCAATTAACATGCATCATTTCATTTAATTTTAAATTAGATGAAAATTAAATGAGGTTAGTACTTTTATTTACGAACCCCATTTTACAGATAAGGAAACAGAACCAGAGAAAGCAGATTTCTCTCTGCCATATGGCTGACTCAGTAGCAAATAAATATTCAAAGCAAGGCAGTTGTCCTCCAGAATGTGTGCTCTTAAACCATACATAATATGGGAACAAATAGGAAAGAGTACCTTCTTTTGTTTTCCTTCTTGAATTTTAATCTTTCTCAGCAGATGGTTTCAAGTTGGCCTAGTATATTCACAAATATCACACAGCATAGAAAGCCATTCTCTTTTATGAGATTTCTCAAATGAGCACACATCCAGATGACACACAAACCACAGACAATACAGTCAGGATAGACTGATAGATATTAGAAGAGGGTCAGAAGCTGAAGGCACATCCCATCCCCGCCTCACATAGGAGAATTAAGAGAGTTCTAAGCAAAGAGACCCTTTGGGCTCCCTTTGACATTGATGGAAAGATGCCAATTAGTCTGGGACGGATGTTTTCTTCTAGACAGAAGTCTCTGAAAATGCCATTAATGCAGGCAGGCAGGGGGTAGAGAGCGGGGGCAGGGAGTTGATTGCTGGAATTCCATAATTAATTGTGTGGCATTTGGAGTAGTGTGACACAAGGTCTCCATTCAGCCCTCACTCTCTAGGGAGAGATGTCATTGTTGGAATTCATAGAATGCAAGAAGAGTTGAAGAACTATAAAGATCATATGGTTCAGACACCCCAATTAACAGGTGAGGAAATGGAGACCCCAAGAGGGGACATGACAAGCCCAAGGCCACAGAGCTAGTTAGTGTCAAGAGCTGGGCACGACCTTAGATTGCCTGACTTCTATTCCAGTGCCCTTTCCATTCTACATCTGTGTAACAACTGCATGAGAGAATGCCTCAGAAGCCTAGTCACCAAATGGCAGTGCAGAGTTTCATTATAGCAGAGGAGAGCAGAAAGGTCAAAAGAATATAAACAACCTCCCACTCCCACACAATTATTTTAATGATGAAAAAATTCCTAAACAATAGGGGGTGGGGAATTCATCTGCTAAGAACAGGCATTAATTGGATTGTTAACTCTGGTGTTTCATAGATATGGAGACTCCTAACATTGTAAGACTATTGTTGGAGTTGGAAGTAGTATTTGAACATCATTGAACTCAAGCCTCTCAGGCATAGATGATGAACCCGAGCCCCAGAGAAGGAGCAACTTAACCAAATAACTCAGCTAATTAATGGCAAATCTGGGCAGAGGACTTCAGGCCTCAGGCTTCCAACTCAAGTATCCTCTTACCTACATCACAGTTTCCTTTTAAGAGCTGGGCATGCTGAGGGTGAAGAGGTCAATGAGAGATCATCGAGGCCAGCCCCGCATCTTTTCTTTAAAGAATGACTTGAAGTAGTCCTTTCTCCAACAAGTAGCTTTAGAAGGGTAAAGTGCAAGGTGAAATTTCCAAACTTGAACTTCTATGAAGGAAAAGAGTTCCCAGTTGTTGCTTAAGAGCCAGAGCAGAATGGGCTTTATCTGAAATCTCTTTCGCAGGATTACTTTTCAGAAGGCAAACTGGAAATATTTCAAAGAGGAACAGAGATGCAGTCAATCTTGTAAAGTACCTAGGAGCCAGGCATTGTGTTAGGACTATGTTATAAAGAGTCTTAAAGCAACATCTCTGAAGAAGCACACAGTCCATTTAGCCAAAGAGAGGCAGACGTTTGAGGAGGGCTTAATGTGCTTGACAGAGAAAGTGATGTTTGAGCAGGAGGAATCTGTTTAACAGATATGGGGAGAGGGGCATTCTGGGCAGGAGCAACATCTATAAGCACTGAAAGTGCCCTACATTCATGTCATGTTCAAAATTGCCTTCAATAAATCCACCTAGGAGGTAAAAAGGCACAAATCACCACCCCTTACTTGAACTGACAAACAGTATTTCACCTGATCCTATGAAGCTGGTATCTGTGATTGGCTTTGGTGAGCCAAGACCATGACTTGTTTGCCCGGCAGTTTGATTTCCTTTCTCCAGAGACCCCCCACTCAATTGCTCTGCACACCAGGTTGCTGCTAGCATCAGAGGAAGTCATGGTTTAGTCTTGTAAATCCTATCAGAGCCATGGGGGAGCTCCTATTCTAAAAGAGCCAATTCTTAAATGCTAGGATGATGTTTCAGCATCAACCTGTTCTACTTGTACAAGATACAGGTTCCTTCCATTCATGTCCAATGTAATGTGACCCTGGGGAGCTGCTATTTGAAGAAAGTAAATGTAAGTTTTGAGTTCAAAATTACTTTTCAAATCACCCACCCTACACTAACCAATCCTGTGCTCTCAGCCCAGCAGTCTGATGGCACTGTGATTTTTCTGGGCACTTTGGCCTGCTCTAAGCATGTTCAAAGTCAAGAATATGGGTTGCTGCTGGGATGCTTTCTTTCATTTCTCCTAATTTTATTTCCTACACTTAAATAACCACCAACATGAAAGGGATTTGAAGGGAATTATTTTTCCCCAGACAGAATTATGAAAAAAAAAAGGAGAAGAAATCTAATGAGGAATACATTTCCACTTGCAACCTGCCATCTTTCCATGGTGAATGAATATGTTGCAAGGGATATAACTCGAGAAAAGTCTGCTGAGGTCAGGAAAGACACCTTACCCAAAAGGCCAATGGCCATAGCCATGTTTAAACTTTCTCCCTCCTCCTACGTCTCATCCTCAGTTTCCATTTGTGGGTGACTTACTAGGATTTGCAAAAAGGGTAACTACTTGTGGCTCTGTAATGATTTCTTACTGTAGGATGATTCTCATTGATTGTATTAAAGAGAGAAAAGGAAGAGGTACAGTATAACACCCAAATTGAGAGGGTTAAAAAGAAAATGGGAATCAGAGAGTCAGTGTGTGTTCAAGCCCCTAATTTTGGTTCCAGTCTGAGCCTTAGGGCAAGTTCTTATTTTTTTTATCTATTTACCCAGACGAAAATGGGTTTCTACATTACCCTTTATGTCCCTGGGGTGTTTCTTAGGCTAAAGAAAGATCTAAGAGACAGCTGCAGAAATGCCTGTTGTATCTTCACGTTTTGCATGAAATAGACAGCCTGGAGGAATACGGAGTAGCTCAAACCCTGATACATCCCATGCCAACTCTGGAAAAGGCAACCAAAAATATACACGGGGTCAATTTCATGGGTCATGCTTTCTCATCCAAGGGGTAAAATATTTAATAAAAGAATGGCATGCCACTGATGATAAAAGATAGAGTGATTTATTCATAAAGAGCATGTCTCCTGGAAGTAAAAATGGACTCAGACCAGGAAGTCTTAGGACCATTTGGTAAAGAGTCTCCACCAGGCATCTGTAAGATGGCTGGCTATATTATGCTTCTCAGCATCTATGGGAAACAGGGACAAAGTCCAACTAGTATGTAGCTGGTTGTGTGGATGACAAAAAGTGGGGAGGTTTGTTCAGCATCTGACTTCTATAAAAAATAAAGAAATGAGAAGAGAGCCCTACTTTAACACCTGGAAACATTTTCTGGAGCTTATTGATTGGCTCCTTATGGAAAACAGTTTGTGTAATAAAGACCATTGGAAAAGAGCAAAATGCATGAAGAGAAGGATATGTACAATACTTATAAGTATTATCCCTTAGCAAATACTGGATGTTCCAGTACCTAACTCCTGTTTTTTCCATGAAATATGTTCACCCAACAGAACTGAAACAGAAGCCACAGAATTACAGAACTATACTGTAATTCATAAAACAGATCAACTGCACCAAATCATAAATATGGAAGAAAACTATATATACTCAAATTCTGTTTTTTAACATCAGCCTATTGTGACCCAGACGTTGTATGTGACTATAGAAAAGCTGACCTTACAGTAACCCTGCACACACTCAGATGTTCTAAAGATTAGACCACTTAGTGAGCAACTCCACAATTTATGAATTCTAACTAATCCCTGCCAAGACCATCGTATGATTAACTCTAGTCCCTTGAAAATCTGTAGGAATGTTTCCCTAACTTCTTCCTTTTGAGGTTCTCCACAGTTTCCCAGTGTGTGCTTCTACCTTGCTACAGTCAAATTGAAGTTTGACTGCAGGAGTGTTCCTGGGGCTCGTTGGCTGGCGGACTTCAACACTAACAGCTCTAGAAACTGACTCAGGGGCTGTTCTTGGAGAGAGATGAATGGCCCCAATCAAGTCTCTTCCATTTCTCTCATTAGCTCAGTCTGCCTTTGCATCTGGTCTTTGTCATATCAAGAGAAGTTTCCATGCCCAGTTTTATTTGGCTCAGCCAAGTTCTTCTGTCAATTATTCCTTAGCTAAAGTCAAGAAGACTTTACAACCTCACTAATTTTCTAGTCTGAGGACACATTACCTATCTCATTTTTAATTCCATCTTTTCTTTTTATATTTGGAAGATGGGGTGATATTTGCAAAAGAAAAGAAAAAAACACAAAAGGTCTCTTTGAAACCTCTGAGTTCTGACAGACAGAAGCTTAGCCTCTGAAATGGACCCATGGTCTACTCAGTTCAAGAGTGCATTCAGAAGGCCAGGCCAGGCCAGGCCACATGGGCCTGACTCTTCAGGATTCTTGGATGTGGCTTTTCTTGACCAACATCTGAAAACTCTGATTTATAGCCCCGATCCCCCAGCTCACTACCAGTAATGTCAGATGAAACACTCCATTTATTCAACAATTACATACAAAGCCTTGGATGAGGTTCTTTGAAAAGTAACTTTCATTGTTTTATGTTCATAATATGTGCTACTGAATATTTAGAATAAACAGATATTAGTATCTGTATCTTGCATGAAAAGAACAATAAAAATAACTGTATTTATGTAAATAAAGAAAAAAACAAAATCTTATCATCAAACTATAACCAGTAGCTTTCTTTTGACATATTAACTTTCCAGACTTTGTAAATGTGTCTAGTATCTACACACGTTGTTTTAAAATAAAATTATGCTTACCTACAAGAAACGTTGAATCCAATCTGTATATGGTAAAGACAACATGGCTTTAACAGATTTCTGACTCTCAGTTTACCTAGATATAGTCTTATCATTATTAATAAAAATAATGCTATATTTTACACACCATTTTAGCATTTAAAACAACTTTCACGTATGTTATCAGATCTGATTTTCACACTACCTGTAAGAGACAGATAAGCAATTAGGTATTGTTTTCATTTGTACTGTGAAAAAACAGCTGCCAAGCAAGATAGGGACTGAATGGAGTGTTGTTGGATGTAAAAGGTGAATGTCACATGGCAACGCAAAGTCAGCTGTTAGAGAAATAGGCCAAGAGCTTCAGAGTCACACAAAGGGACATTTGCATTGTCCAAACTTTACTGTCCAAAATTCACAGGTTCAGGGGCCTTACCTTCTCAGTATTTAACTCTGGAATGATCTGACTCAGGGATAGTGGCTTATACAAAGGTCACTTAGACCAATATCTAGAATCCCAATTGTAATGTCTTAACTTATCATAAGAAATAAGATACAGGTGGACTACACGTTCACCTTGGCTGATCAACACTGCCATTCCCTGTAAGCTAGACATATTAGAAGGCTTCTCTTTTTTAGTTAGCTTGGAGAACACTGAATGAGAAGGATGATTGTCAGTTATGTATTCCAGGGTTTAATGCATGCCTGTCCTGTCGTGACCTGTCACAACCCATGGACATCCCTCCACCCTACTTCAGCTCCTATCCATGCACAGAGGACTGCTCTCACTCTTGCTTCCCCTGCCTTACTGATTTTGTTCTCCAGATTGATCTACCTTCTCTTCCTACCTCCTTTCATCAAACAGGCTAAACTGGAATTCATTCTATATCAGTTTATCAAATTACTATCATATCCATGCCTGCATCCTTAACATTGCAGCAGACCATGCTGGGTTTTGGTTCAAAGTCTTCTCAAATTCTTTAGTCACACATTTATATACAGTCTTTTGGTTTATTTCTACAAATAGTTCATCTTCTACCTAGAGTGCGGATTTTAGTAGTTTAGACAAACAGTGTATATATACTCTATATTAGCCCCCTGGCTTTTCTTGGGATCAATATGCTCCTACCTCAAGACCTAGCATTTGCTCTTCCCTCTGCCTGGAGACATTTTCCCTACCTCTTTCAGATCTTCATGCAAACGTCACCTTCTCATGAGTCCTCCCCTGATGCCTCATAATATTGCCAAACCTCTCCCATCATAGAAGTGATGTCCTCCTTCCTTGATTTATTTTTCTCCTTAGCACTAATCATTAACTTATATACCATGAATGCTATTTATTTATTAATCTTGTGTTGTCAGTGAAAATCCACTAGCATATTTGCCCTGTGAAGGCAGGGATTTTTGTCTGATTTGTTCACTGCTACATTTCTAGCTTCTAGAAAAATGCCTAGCATATAATAAATGATGAGTATATATTTACGAAAATCAATGGATTGTTCTCAACTCTGACTGACGTTAAAATCATCTGGGAAACTTTGGGGATATCTTGACCCCATCTCCCAGAGATACCAACTTAACTCGTCTGAAGTGGGACTCAGGCATTGAAAGTTAAAAAAAAAAAGAAAAAAAAATACCTTCCTAGATGAATCTAATGTGTAGCAGGGTTGGAAATCAAACATTTAAACTCTTAGAATACTTTAAATTCCCTTCAGTTTTTGGAGGAAGCACATACCATTACCCTTATGTACCCATAACCTTGAGCTCTACCCTGAATTTTCTGACTTCTCTTCATGCCTGACCAGACAAAGAACATAGAACAATATTTGGAAAATGTATGCATTTTATTTTGAGTAACGGACTCCTATAATACAATAAAATGAAATAAAACCCCAGAAAAAAGAAAATTTTCCAGAAATTTCTGATCTGATAAGAATGACTAACACTTATGCATAGGGAATTTCAAAGAGAGGAAGTAAAATTCCCTAGGGCTGAAAATGTTTCATATTACTAAGGCTCTCCATGGACATATTCAGGCTCATAAAAAAAAATAATAAAGTTGCACTTGTAGGCTGGGTAAACAAATGGAATTTCAGAACCTCTTGTTTCTGAGATGTAGACCTCCTACTGGTCCCCCCCAGAGTACCCTTCTAGCTGTCCTAATTGACGTAAAACTCATTAAGCCATAATTGCTGTGTAGCCTGGTGCTTGAGAAGGTGCTTGAATTCACACCAAGAAGTAATTTTGATGCTCACCAGTGCTCCCTTCTGGATGGAGAAAATCATTTCTTGGCCACTTCATGCTGAGTAGAGTCCATGAGTTAAAATTAGGATTAGAGTTGCCAACACGTGGCATCATTCTTTCATTCATCAGTTATTTGCTCTCAGAGATCTGACAATGTCGTCAGAGCAATTTTGTTCTTGGCACATTTCAGAGGCAAAAGGGGGCACAGGGGACCCTACCAAGGTAGTAATTTTCTAGGTAATCATCCTAATGTCTTCATCCTGAATGCATTTGTATGAGTAAGTTAATTAGGGAAGTTAATTTTCACAAATGGCACCAAAATGCCTATTTGTTGGTGATGCTGCCTTGTGCCAACGCCTGGCTCAAGGTATCCAGAAAAGATAAGTTGATGTTCTGGATCCATTACTGAAGCCCAGCTTGGACCAGGAAGAACCACATCTGCCAGCTTGGCAGATGTGATCAGGGTTTGGCGTTTTCTAAAAGTTGAGAAAGAGAAATTCTAACCTTGCCACCAGCAGAAAAGTATGGAGAATGCCTTCTGTCCATCCTTGACATTTCTGCTTATAAAGAAGGACAAGAGGAATGGCTCCATGTGGGGGTGACCCCAGACAGAGAAGGCCTTAGCATGTTCCTAAATCAAGTCAGTGACAGGCTCCGGCTGCCTGGATTCTTCCTGAACAGTGGCTTTCTCTCCCAGTTACTCTGAGGCTACGGGGATAAGAGCTACACATCACAGCACGTGGGATCTTTAGGAGCTCATGCTTTTCATGTCAGCAATCTGGTGGCTCTGGAATAGGACCAGAGTGACAAAGCTACCTCTTCTCTCCAGGAGAAAATATGTTTTTCTCATTGAAGGTAGAGGAGAGGAAGAAGAAAGGGAAAAACTTATCCCACACTGTTAGTAAACTGTGGGCGCAACTCAGCTCTCAAAAAAGAGGAGAAACGGGGTGGTGAGGTGAAGCCGGTTCTCAGGGACAGCAGGAGCCAGTCAGCTGCAGGGATAATGGAAAGCTGGAGTTCACACCTAACTAGAAACATTTGTTTGGGTTATTCTCTGTGGATCTTCTGGGCCAACTCACTCTGAAAGAAAACATAGTATAGTCAGAAAAGAACAGTCTGAGTTTCTATATTGATCCCTAATGAGTTCTATCACCTTATGTAAATTTCCACCTTGCTGACCTATTTTTTATTTTGGAAATGAAAGTATGAACATTTATCTCTGAAGACCAGTGGAAAGATTACATCAAATAGCTTCTGCTCTGCACCTTGCACATAGTAGGTATTTATAAACATTGCTTCTCTTCTGCTACATCTGGAATCAAAAGACATTTTATCCTTCCCTTTGTACATTTTCATCCTAGTAAATTATTAGAATGAAGAATCTCTGGCTTCTGCCTCAATTCTGATGGACTTTGCTATGAAGTAACATTTCATTTCTGCCACATCTAAATGTCTGATTGTCTTGACTGAGAAAAAAAGGTGGATAAATCTATTAGTAATTAGCATTAACTGGTAGAAATCTCGCAAGGTAGATTTTCCTGAGACAGACAAAGAGTTTTATGAAAAGAGAAGAATCAGGCTGGGCGCGATGGCTCACGCCTGTAATCCCAGCACTTTGGGAGGCTGAGGCGGGCGGATCACGAGGTCAGGAGATCGAGACCATCCCGGCTAACACAGTGAAACCCTATCTCTACTAAAAATACAAAAACTAGCCAGGTGTGGTGTCGGGCGCCTGTAGTCCCAGCTACTTGGGAGACTGAGGCAGGAGAATGACATGAACCCGGGAGGCGGAGCTTGCAGTGAACTGAGATTGCGTCTCTGCACTCCAGCCTGAGCGACAGAGCCAGAGATTCCGTCTCAAAAAAAAAAAAGAAGAATCAGTTTTACCTTTGTGCAGGGAAAAACATATATACCAGAACACATGACTAGCAACTGTATGAAAACATTTTGGAGGACAGGAGGAAAACTGCCTGGCAGAGATAATTGGAAGCCAGATGTATCTTGTCAAACACTATGTTCCCAAACACTCCAGCACTCTGTGAAGTGTTTGAAATAGCGGGTCTCCAGGACTCCAATGCCCACACTCCTGTCTTCTGACTGATACAAAGTTTTCCTTTCCTCCTCCATCATTTGGAGACTCACCAACTTCAAAAAAACAAACAAACAGAGAAGAGCTGCCCTTTGAATAGATGCCTTGAAAACACACACACACACACACACACACACACACACACACACACATATATATATATTATATGATAGGAGAAACTTTGAAAGTGGAACAAAGGCAGGAAACAAAAGTTTTCCTGTTCATGCCAAACATTACTGAAAGAATTCCAAGCAAGAAAGGACAATTTTTTTTTTTTTCTGTTTATATGCTTTGTTTTGCCTTACTTCAACTCTCTGAACAATATTTCCCGAAATATTTTCTCTCTTGAGGATTGGAGTCATGGAAATTGGTTCCATAGTTCTGGGTGCTTTAACACGGGATGTTTTATAAAGCTTCCAAAAGTCCTTGACCCAAACATTATGAAAAATTATTAAACTCTCACCAGGGTAGTTTCCTTTCGAGGTAAGCATTGCTCTTTTCCTATATGTATTTTTTAAATGCCCATATTCCTGGAAAAAAATTCAGTGACTGTTTTAAGAAAGAGGATATACAAAGACAATCCATTCTGTGTCTTTTCTTTTCTAAGGACGTTCCATATGCTTTTTATTTTACCTTCATGACATCCTTGTGGAGAATATTGTCTCCATTTTACACAAGAGGATGTTTAGGTGAAGAACGATTTGCTAACTTGGCAACACTGTCCAGCTCAAAAGTTATGGAGGCAACATTCAAACCAAGGTCTGCTCAACTTACATATCATACTTATTACCATTATTCAGCTGGACCTCCCAGTGGGGTTCTAGGTACTTGATCACTGGGAAAAGTAGAGGAAGAGAGTCAAGCAAGAAGACAATAAAGGCACATTTTGCCTACAGCACCTTTGCAGAAGCTGCCCAGCTCCTTGATGTAATTATTCCTAAGAAGGTAATAACCCCAGATCAGAACTTCAGAGGATATCTGTGATAGAGTAAAATAGGAGACCTTAAAATGGCCTTTCTATTTTTTCCAGGAGCAAGAATTGTTATAGCCTATATCTCTTCACATATTTGTTCAACATTTTTGAGTACATGCTCTTTTCCAGCATATACTAGGAGTTAGGAACTATTCAAAGATGAGTAAGATGTTCATCAAATCCTCAAGAGAAAGGGACTAATAATTTAGTGAGAAAATGTTCCTGTTGGAGACATGCACACAGAATGACAAGCCTGGATATAAAATGAATAACCACCATAATAAAATGATAGATCAAATGCCATCTATTAATAGTTAAGGGAATGGAGAGATTATTATAATTATCAGGGTTGGCTTCATGGAGGAGATGGCATTTTATCAGGGATTTGAAATACAGGTAAAAGTCATATACATAACGATGGGGTATAAAGCAAAGGCACAGAGAGAAAAAAATTATCACATGAAGTCATTAATCACTCTATTCTCTGCCTAGATTCTTTCTAAGGTCTAGTGTTATGGACCACGAGGCCTGACTCAAAAATGTCTTCTTAATAGATTTCTTTCTTTCCTTTGCAAAATCCTTAAAAAGTAGGGGCACGTTTTAGATTTAAATGGATAAAGATGTCAGATGTCGACACACACACACAAAAACAAACAGGAAACTGATACATAAATTCTATATTCAGTAAATGTAGGACATCTGCAATTTACAACCAGAATATGTGAAAAAGAAAAGTAAATGAAAGTAGTCATAAATTTGAAACTCAATTACACAGAGGAGACAGGGGTACCAATGAGAGGCAAGCCACCTCACCCAACAGAAACCCAGAAAAATGCAGAATGGCAAACAATAGATAAAATGAACTAGAATAAGGTGTCGGATATAAATCAGGGAAATTCACTGAAATTCTGTTTGCATGCTAGGTCTCCATCCTAACCCTACCCAGCCAATCAATGATTTCTTCTTCATCCACGACAGATCAGAAGACCTTTCTTTTAAGTAAATCTGCAGACTTGGAATAAAGACCTCTAGATGCTAATATTTGAGGTTCCTTAATATAGAGCCTATCACCAGTGTGCATGAAGTTTTTTGATAGTTACTTTTAAACCTACCATTTTTAAATAAGCTTTTTAATGCTTCAATCATAAGTAGGAAAAGATGGCTAAGTGTCATCTATCTTGAGAGGCATGACCAAATAAGCAGGAAATAAGGAACTCGGTAGAAAGAGAGAGAAATCAGGAAACAGAAGAAAATGTTAAAATAAGTTATGATTAATATTCCCAGAGAAATAAAGGAAGATACTGCTTCCATGACAATGGAACAACTGCAATAGTAAAGAAAAAGAAGGAAGGAGGGTAAGGAGGGAGAAAAAGAAAAAGGAGGAAGAGGAAGAAAAAGAATAAGAAAGAGAAGAATCCTGGAATAAGAAAGGCTCTCAGATATTAACAAAACAATAGTTAATTTAAAATAAAAACACTTAAATAGAAGGATTGGAGGGTAGAGTTCAGACAATATATAAGAAAGTAGGACAGGCTGGGCGTGGTGGCTCACGCCTGTAATCCCAGCACTTTGGGAGACCCAGGTGGGCAGAGCACAAGGTCAAGACATAGAGACCATCCTGGCCAACATGGTGAAACTCCATCTCTACTAAAAATACAAAAATTAGCTGAGCATGGTGGCTCGTGCCTGTAATCCCAGCTACTCGGGAGGCTGAGGCAGGAGAATCGCTTGAACCCCTGGGCAGAAGTTGCAGTGAGCCAAGATAGCGCCCCTGCACTCCAGCCTGACAACAGAGCAAGAGACCTCATCTAAAAAAAGAAGAAGAAGAAGAAGAAGAAGAAGAAGAAGAAGAAGAAGAAGAAGAAGAAGAAGAAGAAGAAGAAGAAGAAGAAGAAGAAAGTAGGACAAAAAGATAAAAACATTGTCTACATAAGTGATAAAATTTTTTCAAATGAGGTAAGTAAATAGGGAACTCTAGAAAACAAAGGAAATCAGAGGGAATAAATAAGTAATATAATTTATTCCAGAATTCAAGCAGTTTTTATTTATATTGAAAAATATATTAAGACCAATGAATGAAAAAGCATATCACAGAGTCACAGTAGCATCATGACATTTTGCAACATTACCGAAAAAAAGACCCTATAAACTTGAAGCGATGGAGAAAAAATTATATTCAAAGGATTCAGGACCTGAATGACATCAGATTTCCGAATTTTACCAGAAGTCAGAAGATACTGAGAAGTACTTTCAAAATTCGGAGGGATAATGACTCTCCACTCAGAATACTCAATGTAGCTAAATGAGAAATCAAGTGTAAAGGTAGAATAAAGACATTTGCAAACATGTAGGGTCTTAAAAATGTGTTTCTCATGCATCCTTTCTCTCAGGAACATTCAAGAAGATGGGCTCTTTGAAAGCAGGAAAGGAAATTGGAAAAGAAGGATACACGGAAACTAGGAAATAGAGACTTTCGTATAGAGTAGAAGTGAAGGAAAGTCCCAGGAAGAAAGTGAGCAGAATTTCCAGGATGGCTGTTGGAGAGCAGGCTTGGTGACTAAATAATCCAGATTACAGCAGGAGTCCAGAGAGACCCAGAAGGGATATTTCCAGGAAACAAATAAGAGTAAAGGAACTTATGGATCATCTCATACATTTAGTGGCAGAAAATTGCATTCAGAGGCTAGTGGAGGTTATTCAAAGACATAGTCAAAATTTCAAGGAAAAACAAGCAAATGAAGGGAAAAAATCAGGCAATTCATCACTGTGATATGACTGTACTGGTAAGATGGAAGAACAGGAGGCGTTCTAAGAATGCGATATTCTCTATACCCTAAAACCAGGAAGGGGAGAAGAGAGAAGAGGAGAAGGGATGGGGAAAAGAAAGAGGAAACAGAGGAGAAGAAAATAAAAAGAAAACCCTAAAAACAACAACAAAAAAAGACAACTTAGAAGATGTTGCCTCTCGAGAGCAGAAAAGGATGGATGGTGAGGAGACACCAGCACCCCAAAAAAACCTTTAAATTATGTCTATGTTTTGATAAAATAAATTAAAATGTCCAAAGACTAAGATTTAGAGTTAGGTTTATATAAGCATGAAGATGTGAGGTTAATCTAAAAATTCCCCATTCCTTCCCACTCCAAATAAACAGTTAAAACATGGTTTAAAGGAGTACCTAATAAAGTGCTATCTACCCATGGGGAACAATAATTTCTGGTTTAGAACTGAATTGAGGCTCTTTTAATTTCTAAAATTTACACACAGATTTTAAAATGTTACTGTATGTTTCATACTAGCTCATTCTCATGCGTACTTACAGTTGAAAAACATCTATTAGCATTGAGGAAAGTTCAAAATGGATTGAATGCTAAACAAATACATATAATTGAACATTGTGTGAAACTAAGTACTTATCCAGTGAATAAAATCAACGGTTACAACAACAACGTTAGACTGGTTCATGATGCGATTTCTGTGTACTTTTCTTCTCAGATTGTTTAGTAACGCATAAGAAATAAAAATGTTTACATAAGTAAGGATGTTCTTAAAGATTTAGGTCTAAGTATAATCATCCTGGCACTGTTTGTAACAGTTAAAGATTGAAAACTACTTAAAAGACAGTCAGTGGAGTATTGGTTTAATTATGTGATGTATTTTTATAATGGAATATACCCATCTGATACTTACAAACACTACTGGTTACCAAAACAAAAAATATGTTTATGATATTTTTAAAAGAAATAAGCAGAACTCCAAACTCTGATTCAATGTGATCCCATATTCAATATCCTTTGTTTTATTTATATATTTTTACTATATTTTACCTCAATTAGAATCCTACTCTATAACCTACTGACTATGTGTTTGAAAGTTACTTACGGCTTAAATTTTTTGCCTTCAATTCATTATGTGTAACATAGGAATACTAATAGTACCTACACCATAAGATTGTTGTGTAGAGTAAATGAACTAATATACATTAAATGCTTTGAACATTTCCTGGCATATGGTAATCACGATCTGTCAGTTGCTGATGGTCTTATTAGTAGCAATAGAAGGAGATGAAGTACTATTATGTGGGCCATCAATGGTTATCTCTGGAAGGTGGAATTCTGGGGATCTTAGTTTCTTTCCTTGGCTAACAAACTTTTTACAATAAGTGTGTTGCTTTCTTGTAAGGAAAAAAACTAGATTTTAGTAATCATTTTAAAAGCATAGATTTAATAATAGAAAAAATAAGATGATGCTTCTCTCACTGATAGTCTCATAAAAAGTGAGAGAACAATTCTATTTTTTTCTTCTTTAAATAATTCTCCCATTAGTGTGTTGACAGTGTTACTCAACAGATTTCCAGGGATCTACAGATAGATTTTTGATGGTCCAAAAGTTTTCTTAAAGAATATTTTAATTTAGATTAGTTTAATTCATGAGCATATCTGGATCTTCTGGATGCTACACATACACACAAACATTGCCAAGTGATTGCAGCCCATCGTGACTGTCTCAGGGTAAGAAAAGAACCGTCTTAATTATAATGATGTCATTTTGCCAAATAGGATTCCATTGACCTAATACCACATTGAAGAAATGAAGATTTTGCTGTGTTGTATACTGAATAGAAGAAAGTGGTGTAAGAAATGAATCATGCCAAGCTCAGAATCTCAAAGGAACTGAGATCACAGCACTCCCATATCTGTGATGTGGTTTGCTTTGGCAAACACCATACATCACAATAAATGTAAATGATTAATTCCAATTTTACAGCGTTTATACTATTTTTATATTTAATTTTATAAATTCATTTGCGATTTATAGTGGTTTAAGGACCTGAAGCTTTTATTAGGAAAATATACTTAGTTTTATGTTTATATGCTTAAGTGACATAATAAAAATTAACAGTGTTTATGAGAAATTTTTTTCTCTAAAGGGTGTACATGCATTCAAGATTGATACATAATATACTGTGTAAGCTCTGAGTAGAATAGAATTTTAATTTAAATTAATTCAAATATTTAAAAATTCTTATTATAGTTCTAACACTGGGCTAGCACTCTGGGTACGACAGAAAGCATTTACGCTATGTTCTGGTTCTTGATGGTTTCACAATTTTTAAGACATTACTCATTAAACTATTAATATTAAGTAGCAAAATAAGATAGCATGTGGTAAAGTACCTGGAGTTGTTCAGACAGTAAGTGTCTAAGAGTTTAGCTCAGGCAAAAAGCCCAGAGGGTTGGAATGGTGAGGGAAGGACGCCAGGGGCAGTTGGGACTTCAACTTCTGGTCTTGAGGGAGGAGCAGGAGGGATTCCAGTCAGAGGACTCTCATAGAAAAAGATAAGGGGTAGCAGTGAAGGTGTCACATCTGGCACTGGGTTTGTGAAGGAATAGAGTGGGAACCATGTGCATGACCTTGGAGCAGGACACAGGGAGCCCTTAAAAGTTTATCAAGAGAGTAATATAGGAAAAGTGACATTTTGAAAATGACTCTTCTGATAGAAGCGTTTCATAAACTCTTACAACATGCCAAGCACTATGCTAAGCATAAACATGTTGCCTCAATGCAAGATGGACTTAGAATGGAGGCAGAAAAGACCCCAGCTGTGACAAGAATCCACATTTGAGAATCTGGGCCATGTCTGATTGCCTATCTTGCTTTTGTTGCCCCAAACAAACAAAGAAACAACAAAGCAGGGAAAACTGTAATAGCCAAAGTAATAACTGGCAGCTGCACAAGCCCTCGGTCAGGTCCATGTCATTACAGGAGTCCCTGGTGCCCTGCACTTCCTAAAGGCAGAAGAGCCACAGAATGGCAATGAATATGTAAAGGTGAGCCTGGGTGGTTAGGTCATTTCTTCAGCAAGGCAAGACAGAAATAAAATCAGAACAGGGGGAATGTGTGTGTGTATGTGTGTGTTGTGTGTGTGTGTCCGGAGGATTTGGTGCGACGTGTCCAGCTTGTCTTTAGACAGGCGTCCTGTATGGTATGATCTTTACTTTAACAGGCTTACCTAGGCCATATCTTGTGGCAGTAAAGTCCTACAGTTAGAATTAGGGGAGTTTGGGGTTAAATTCCACCCTGCCTTTTACTAGCTCTATGACCTTCTACAAGTCATTTAAACTATTTTTACCTCATCTTCCTGAATCATAAAATGTAGGTTATAATAGTTCACAGAATTGGCAGGAAAAGGAAGCAAGGAATATTTTGTCAATGCATCATATATACAACCCTTACCCTTGCTCTGATGTTTTGCTTTATCACAGTTCATCAGCAGCTGTTGCAGGATCCCTGCTCTGGCTCCCAGAGAGCAACACACTTGGGTTGTGTGAGAGCCTCATGTGTAAACAACTGGGCCATAAAACAGTGCTCACCAGCTGCCACTCATGGTTCCTTCAGAGTCAACAGAGGTGAAGGCTACAGAGACAGCCCAGATTCACTAAGAAAATGACCAGGGATTGGAGTAGGATTGTGAGTGGGGAAGCAGGCTTGGAGCAGCCACATAGAACAGCCATTCTTAGCTCAGACCCTTGGCAATGACTGCTCAGTCCCTCCATGCCTTTTCCACAAGCCACTGGACTAAAAAAAGCATAGACAAGGCAGTCTGAGGTCTGGGAGTGAGGTTGCAGGGACACGTTGTATAATACTTGCCCACAGTGGAGATGAGACTGAAGCAAGAGCTCCCAGGTTGCCCAGAGAAATGAACTTGTAAGTGTGCACTGAACCCAGACATCACTCTCTGAGGCTAAGCATAGAACTGCCATAGTATGGGAAATCTCTTTTCTTTCCGTCCACCTTACGGTTTTCTCTCCTATAAGCAGCAACTTAGAGTAGATATGTATTCCTTTTGCCCAGCTCACAGCCTTTCATTCTCCTGACTTTGCCTATCTAGAAAAGGTCATTGATTTTATGTTCTATAGTTCTTCACTTGACCCTTGAATCAGACTGAAAAAAGACTAATTTTCTAGCACCAAAGATAGAGCCTAGAGCAGGTTCTTCTGTATGAAGATAAGTAGAATTTTACACACACACTTGGACTTACAGAATATAATTAAAACATAAGAAAGCTTTCATGGTCACTCCAGATTTCTTCTGGAAATCTAATGGGAAGAAATAGGTAGAACTTCCAACCATAGAAGCAGGTTGAGGGTTTCTACTCCAGTGGGTCACTTTCTTTTTTTCTTTTTAACCACCCCTTTTAATTCACAATCCTTATCAAGCATAGATTGAAAAAACTAATTATCCTGAAAGGGACCTAGGAATTCAGAGTTGGGCTCCCCAAGTACATCAAGAATGGCCAGACACCCCAAGCAGGGCCTCCCTATCAAAAGCAATTAACTAATCTTTTAAATATACATGACTGAGATTAAGTCACAAAACTTAGATTTCCAACATATCTTTGGAATTTGAATTCAAACTACTGAATTATGAGAAACTTGCACCAGCCAGCTTTGTAAGAGCCCTACAGGCTTCAACTACACAACGGCCTACTGGTGACCAAATTAAAAAAAAAAAAAAAATTAACTTCCTTGTAAAGTAAGTTTAAGTTAGAAAACTCTAGACCCCAAAAGAAGATTTTTATCTATAGTCTTTAATTCAACCAACATTAATTGGACATCTCCTAGTACCTGAGCAACACTGAGATATGTTACTGATTAACAGTAACTTAGTTCAGCAGTTAGTGTAAGATAAGCTTGAATCATCTCACCTAGTTCAGTTTAACCAGTCTACCTAAACCCTTTTAATTATCCATCTTTGTCAAGCACTGGATGTATTAAACCAGCACTTTACTGCATGGTACATATGCCTCCTTTCTTCCTACCTAGAGGAAAGATGAATAAATGGTCATCTCCAGGTTATTTGAGTACCACATTGTTCTATTTCCTTACGAATCTTCTAGAAGAATGCATATGAATTTCTCCTATATATATTGGTCTGAGAGGCTCCATCCACTTCTTCAATGCCCACATAGAAGTAAGAGATCAGCAGGACTTGTTTTCTGCACACCAGTCAAGACTCTGATAATCAAAACAGGATATAGCAAAGAAACCAATCAAAAACAGTCAAGACTTGGAATTATAATACATTTGCATAAAACACTCCCACCAGCACCATGATGGTTTAAAACTGCCATAGCAATGACCTGGAAGTTATCTTATATGGTTCTAGGAACTCTCTGACCCTTTTCTAGAAAATTTGTAAGTAATCCACCCCTTAATTAGCATATAATTTGAAGCAGGTATAAATGTAGTTAGCCAACAATCCACAAATGCTACTTTGCCTGTGGGATAGCCCTGCTCTGTCTATTGAGCAGTCATTTTGCTACACACTGCTGCTCAAATAAACTTGCTTTCTTTCACTGCCAGCCCACTCTTGAATTCTTTCCTGAAGAAAGCCAAGAACCCTCCTGGACTAAGCTCCAATTTTGGGGATAACCTGCATCAACATGACCCACTTTCTTTCTGCCCTCCACACTGTTGGGGCCAGAAATATAAGACATGCTTTCTTACCTCTACTTTTGTAGGATTGAATGGGCTGGGGAGGCAGTAAGTGACAAATCTTAGAAAAGAAACAGAGTGAATCAGAATCTAAACTCTACTTCGTCTTCATTCCGAGAGTGGCATCTGCTGACATATCCTTCTCCTTTTCCAGATGTAGTGGTGAGGGCTTCTGCTTACACAGGAGCCCTGGGAGAGCCAAAACTCCGCTGGCTGTTTATAGTTTGTTATAGGCTCCTAAAGTCAGCATTGATTCAAATCCCTTAGCTTAGCTCTCTGCTGCCTACATTTCTTAGGGAAGTGACTCTGGGAAACAGGGGAGGAATGAGCATGGAGGGAGGTAACAAAGCTATTTTCAAGTGTGACTTGGAATATATTAAGCTAGTTTATTCTGCATGGAAGAAATCTGAGAAGCATAAATAATAAAGGAACGGGGGTGAGGATGTTATAGAAAAAAACGCATAGGCTATGCACTCTAGAAAATCTGTTCTCTAATTTAACTAGGAGAGTTAATGATTTTAATGATTTGTTGTGATCTCAAAACAACAGTTAAGAGATAAATCCACATCATTAAGTCTATTATGGTGTTTTGCTTCATTAAGCAAATGGTGGTGGGTTGAGGGGCTTGGGTTGAATTTTTGAGGTTGTTTTGCTGTGAAGACACCCACATTTAAATAATAAGAACAAACTCCTGGGTCTCAGGAGCAATTGGCTTTTAAATCCTTTGTGGTGAGAAATGGAAGGATGCCCTGAAAACTTAACCCAAAAGTTTGCTCAAATGTCTTTTCTGTGTATTCAGGGCAGAAAGCAAACAAGCACAGAAAATTGAAAGTTGTTCTTCTTCTTGACTTGAGGCCCTAGTTCAGAGGAAAAGACACATGGTTCCCAGCACATTGATGCTCTGGGGAAAAGTCTGAACATACTTCCAGAATAAAGTCAAAGACTATTCCCATTGTCATGTGCAGAGAGATGTCTTATGTTTATAATGTTATTTATGTGATAAGGACACAGAACTGTCAAAATAATAACATAGTAAACTTGGCTGTTCAGAGTTCTCTATAAAATGCCATTTAAGCATATCTACAGTATCATGATCATCAAAATGTAAACAAAAATTCTGAGGCACAAAATATATTCTAAAATGCTTCTGAGGTCATCAGAAACCTCTATGTACATAATCCCTTCTTTGAAATTTGTTGCTTTGACTGACACCTGACTGTTTCCAAAAGATACTGCCTTTCTTGCAGCCCTTCCAAGTGATTTAACTTAGAAAATTCTAGAAAACTCAAGGCCTCCATACCACTGATAACACTGTCTATAGGCAGGCCATCTGAAGTCCATGTTTCCTATTGCCACTTCCAGACCTTTAGCCCTTATACCTACATAACTCCTTCTTTCTCCTCTCTGGCTTTGATGGCAACACCATCAAATTATATTATCACCCCATCCTCCTTTTCATCTAGTGATCCCAAGATGGATTAAGCCTCTTTATTCCTTGTTGGTTTTAGCCCCTGGTTTACTGATACTCTCTCTAAACAACTCCTGTCACAATTCTTCCTGATTTTAATATGCCTGAAGATGCCCCTTTCAATACTAGACTCTCAGTTCCATGACTTAATCTCTTCCATTTTCTCAGCCAACCAATCCCATGGTCATTCCCTAGACCTTGCCATTATCAATAACAATGCACTCATATCAATTTTAAGCGTCATCTTTATCTTACCAGCATATCTTGTCTTTCCAACTCATTCTAAGTGCCTCATCTCCAGTAATTCTTCCCAATCCCATGGTCATTCACTAGATCTTGTCATTACCAATAACACCACCTTAATATCAATTTTAAGCATCTTCTAATCTTGCCAGCATCTCTTGTCTTTCTGACTCAAGTGCCTCATCTCCAGTATTTCTTTTGTGCAAACTTGCCAAACTATATCTAAAAATCTATCCTTCGCACAAGCTTTTCAATATCTCTCACTCCCTTCATGACATCATTTCCTTTATGTGGGCATACATGCCATGATGAATAACTATAATCATTCCGTTGTGCACAATTTTGACACCCTTGACTTTCTCTCATCTTTTTTCTCTTCACCAAAATCACCCAGCAAAATTCCCACCTAAGCATTTAAATGTGTCTAGAAAAACCTAGAAGAAATGAATAAATTTCTGGACATATAACCACCCAAAATTGAACCAGGAAGAAATGGAAGTCCTGAACAGATGAATAATGAGTAGCAAGATTGAATCAGTAATTTTTTAAAAAATCTCCCAACAACAAAAGAGCCCAGGACCAGATGGATTTACAGCCAATTTCTACCAAACATACATACCTATTATCCTGAAACTATTTCAAAAATAAAGGAGGAGAGAATACTACCTAACTCATTCTCTGAGACAAGTATACCTTGATACAAAAACCAGACAAGAGCACAACATAAAAAGAAAACTACAGACAAATATCCCTGATGAACACAGATGCAAAATTCCTCAACAAAATTCTACCAAATTGAATCCAACAGCACATTAAAAAGATGTAATCCTAAGATCAATTGGGATATATCACAGGGATGCAAGGATGGTTCACCATATGCAAATCAATAAATGTGGTACATCATATAAACATAATTAAAGACAAAAAACATATGGTCATCTCAATAGATGCTGAAAACCCCTTTGATAAAATTCAGGATCCCTTCATGATAAAAGTCCTCAACACAGAAGGGACATACCTCAACATAATAAAGGCCAACATGACAAATCCCCCACAAACATAATGTTCAGGGGGGAAAAATTCATAGCATTCTCTCTAAGAACTGAAACAAGACAAGGATGCCCACTTTTACCACTCTTATTTACCATAGTACTGGAAGTTCTTGCTAGATCAATCAGGCAAGAGAAAAAAAGAAAAATGCTGAAATTGGAAAAGACAAAGTCAAATTATCCCTGCTTCCTGATGATACCATCTTATATCCAGAAAACCCTAATGACCACCAAAAAACTCTTAGATTTGATAAATGAATTAAGTAAAACCTCAAGATGCAAAATCAACAGGCAAAAATCAGTAGCATTTTCATATACCCATAATGAAATAGTTGAGGAACATATCAAGAAGGCAATCCCATTTACCTAGGAGTGTATTTAACCAAAATACCTAGGAGTAAACTTAACAAGGAGGTGAAAGATCTCTACAAGGAAAAGTACAAAATACTGATGAAACAAATTGTAGCTGATAGAAATGGAAAAACTTCCCATGCTAATGTAGTTTGGATATTTGTCCCAAACCAAATTTCATGTTCAACTGTAAACCCCAGTGCTGGAGATGGGGCCTGGTGGAAGGTGTTTGGATCATGGGACAGAATCCCTCATGACTTGGTGCTATCTTTGTGGTAGTGAGTTCTCATTAGATCTGTTCTTTTAAAAGTGTATGGCATATCCCACCCCACTCTCTCTGTTGATTTTGCTCTGGCCGTGTGATGTGCCTGCTTCCCCTTCAACTTCCACCATGATTTTAAGCTTCCTGACACCTCCCTAGAAGCCAAGCAGATGCCAGCACCAGGCTCCCTATAAACCCTGTAGAACCATAAGTCAATTAAACCTTTCTTTTAAAAACCACCCAGTGTCAGGTATTTCTTCATAGTAATGTAAGAACAGCCTAAAACAAAAAATTGGTACCAAGAAAAGGGCATTGCTGAAAATGTGGAAATGGCTTTGAAACCGGGTAATGGGCAAATGTTGGAAGAGTTTGGAGGGCTCAGAAGAAGACAGAAAGATGAGGAAAAGTTTGGAACTTCTTAGAGAATGGTTTAGTAGTTGTGACCAAAATGCTGATAGTGATATGGACAGTAAAGTATAGGCTGACAAGGTCTCAGATGGAGATGTGGAACTTATTGGGAACTAGAGCAGTGGTAATTGTTTTGTTTTTCTAAGACCACCAGAGCGGGCACAAAAGAACCAGCGAGTAGGCAAGTGTAGGAGCAAAACTGCAAGTTTATTTTGGTCACCTAGCTTCAAGGGAAGAAGGTGGGTAGGGAGAGGTCTGTTGGCCCCCGACAAAAGGGGCCCCCAGAGTCACCCGTACAGCTCTCGGAGGGAGTTCAAACAGTCCCGACCGCAGTGGGGAACCGACCGCAGTGGGGAAGCTGGGAAGTCCGTGCGTGGCGATCCTCCCGAGCGGCTTTTCTAGGAGTGGGAGGGCGATAGGCGGGGCAGGGGCGTGTCTGGGGGCGTTCGGCAGGTGCGACCAGGTAAATCTTGGTCTCTTCAGATTGACATCACCTGGCGCATGCCTAGTTGGTCTGCACCTTCCCGGGTCGCCGGCTGGATTTTCGCGCGTGCGGGAAAAGTTGGGGGATGAAGAACCCGGAAGTGCGCCATCTTGCTTCCGTTCATCCAAACGGTAATGTGTGTTATCCCTTAGCAAAAAACTTGGCTGTGTTGGAACTTTGAATTTCATGTTGATGATTTAGGGTATCTGGGAAAATAATTATCTAAGAAGCAAAGCATTCAAGATGTGGCCTGGCTGCTTTTAACAGCCTCAGTTGTGGGAGCAAAGAAATGACTCATACTTGAAATTTATATTTAGACAGGAAGCAGGGCATAAAAGTTTGGAAAATTTTCAGCCTGGCCATGTGGCAGAGGAAGCAAAAGCTTTTTTAGGAGAGGGATCCAACCAGGCTGTGAAGCAGCTGCTAGCTAGAGATATTTGCATAACTAAAAGGGATTCAAGTGCTACTATTCAAGAAAATGGAGAAAAGGCCTCAAAGGCATTTTATAGACCCTGTGGCAGTCCCTCCCATCACAGGCCCATATGCCTAGAAGGGAAGAATGCTTTCATGGACCAGGCACAGGGCCCCACTGTCCTGCACAGCCTTGGGACACTGCCCCCCACATCCTGGCCACTCTAGCTCCAGTTGTGACTAAAGGGGACCCAGATGCAGCTTGGGCTGCTGCTCTGGAGAATGCAAACTGTAAGCCTTGGGAGCTTCCACATGGTGTTAAGTCTTCAGGTACACTGAGTACAAGAGTGGTAAATTATTGGCAGTCTCTGCCTAGTATTCAGAGGATGAATAAGAAAGCCTGGGTGTCCACCCAGTCTCAGGTATTTCTTTATACCAATGTAAGAACAGTCTAATAAACATGCTCATAGATTGAAGGAATTAATATCATTAAAGTAGCCATACTGCCCAAAGTATGAAATCTAGAGGTTCAATGCCATCCCTACCCAAATACCAATGTCATTTTTCACAGAATTAGAAAAAACAATTCTAATGTTCATATGGCACCAAAAATGAGCCTGAATAGCCAATGCAATTATAAGCAAAAAAGAATAAAGCTGTAGGCATCATATTCTCTAACTTTAAATTATATTACAAGGCTATAATAACCAAAACAGCATGGTACTAGAATTAAGAATAGACACTGATCAATGGAACAGATGAAAACCCAGAAATAAAGCCACATACTTACAGCTAACTGATTTTTGAAAAGTCAAGAAGAATATACACTGGGAAAATAACACTCCTTTCAATTAATGGTGCTGGGAAAAGTGGATTGTCATGATCATAAGAATGAAACCAGGCCAGGTGGGGTGGATCAGGCCTGTAATCCCAGCACTTTGGGAGGCTGGGGCAAGTGGATCATGAGGTCAAGAGATTGAGACCATCCTGGCGAACACATTGAAACCTCATCTCTACTAAAAATACAAAAAAAAAAAAAAAAAAAAAAATAGCCGGGCATGGTGGTGAGCACCTGTAGTCCCAGCTACTCGGGAGACTGAGGCAGGAGAATGGCGTGAATCTGGGGGGCAGAGCTTGCAGTGAATGGAGATCGTGCCACGGCTCTCCAGCCTGGGCAACAGAATGAGACACTGTCTCAAAAAAAAAAAAAAAAAAAAAAAAAAAAAAAAAAAAAAAAATGAAACTGGACCCCTAAGTCATTATACACAAAAATCAACTCAAGATGGATGAAAGACTTGAGTGTAAATCTTGAAATTATAATAATACTGGAAGAAAACCTAGAGAAAGATTTCCAGACATTGGTCTTTGCAAAGAATTCATGACTAAGACCTCAAAAGCACAAGTAACAACAACAACAACAACAAAAATAGACAAATGGGACTATATTAAACTAAACAGCTTCTGCACAGAAAAATAAATAATCATCAGAGTGAATTGGCAACCTGTGGAATGGAAGAAAATATTTGCAAACTATACATCAGATAGCAAACTAATATCCAAAATTTACAAGGAACTCAACTCAGCGACAACAGAACACGAAATAATCTTTAAAAAGGGGGTTAAGAACATGAATAGATATTTTTCAAAAGAAACAAATGGTCAACAAGCATATTTTAAAATGTCCAACATTGTTAGTCATCAGAGAAATGCAAATTAAAGCCAGAATGAGATATATCTTACACTAATCAGAATAGCTATTACTAAAAAGACAAAAAAAAAAAAAAAAAAAAAAACCATGTTGTAGAGGATGCAGAGAAAAAGGAACACTTATACACTGTTGATGGGAATTAAATTAGTGCAACCTCTATGGAAAAAAATATGGCGATTTCTCAAAGAACTAAACGTAGAACTACCATATGATCTAGCAATCTCACTACTGTGTATCTTACCCAAAGGAAAATACATCAGTGTATCAAAAAGATACTTGCAGTCATATGCTTATCAAAGCACTATTCACTAAGTCAACATATGGAATCAACCTCAGTGTCCATCAGCGGAGTACTGGATAAAGAAAATATGGTGTATATACACAATAGAATGCTATTCCACCATAAAAAGAATGAAATCCTGTCATTTGCAGCAACACGGATAGAATTCATTATGTTAAATGAACAATTCAGACATAGAAATACAAATACCACATGTTCTCGCTTATAAGTGGGAGTTAAATAATGTGTAAACATGGAAACAGAGCATAGAATGATGGACAATAGAAACTTGGACTGTGTGTTGGGGAGTGCAAGGGAGGTGGATGATGGGAAGTTGCTTGTTGGGTTCAATGTGTGTTGCTCCAGATACACTAAAGGCCCTTACCTTAGCACAATGCAATATATCAATATAGCAAAAGTGCAGTTGTGCCCCATGGATATATTCAAATGAAAATAATAAATAAATGTGTCTAGATAAAATTACACAATTTTGCAGAATACATTTGTGATCTTAAGTAAGCCAGTAAGCCATTGGTTTTGTAAGGCAATATTTCCCAAATCCTTTCATCCTCTCACTTGTAGTTGACCACTTCACACCTTTTCCACTCTCTTCAAACTTCTATTATCTCCTCCCCAATTATCACTGTGGAATAATGGCCTTGCTTCCCATGTGACTAAGATAGCAGGGTAACCAGAAATGCACTCCCAACCACCTACCTGCATCTGTCACTGAATGCTTGCCCTATCCTTCTGTCTTCATGGATGAATAGTCTGTGCTTGCTAAGGTTTTCCACTCCTTCTCGTCTACTCCAGCAATTCTTCATCTCCCTCTCATATCATCATTTTTTCTCTCATGACTGATGATTCTTACAATTGTACAATCATGCTATAATTGGCAATCATTTTTGGCTCAGGTTGAAAAATTTGGGAGTCATTTTGACTCTGCTCCTTTTCTTGTACCCCTCCTCTGATCCACTGACAAATATAGTAAGTTCTATTTTCAACGTATGTTCAGAATCCAACAACTTTTTACCACCTCCCCAGGTACCACTTTTGTTCAAGCAATGCCATCTCTTGCTGGGATTATTACAATAGTTTATTAACTAATTTCCCTGCTTCTTCCCTTATGCTTTCTCATTTATTTCCAACAAATCATTGAGAATGATTCTTTCAAAATGTAAGTTAGTAAAGTCACTCCCCTGTCTAGAACTTACAAAGTTTCTTTAATACCTTCAAATCTGTTTCCCCCAGTACCTTGATGATTTTATCTCTAATACCCTCCACCTTGCTCACTGCATTCTGGCCATAGTAGCTTCCCGGATTTTCCTGGACTCAAGAAACACATCTTCACCTGAAGACCCTTGCATTTGTTTCTCCATCTCCCTAGAACATGGTTCCCCTCAGATATCCTAATTGCTTGCACCTATACTTCCTCAGATCTCTCCTTACATGTTGTGAGATTTTTTTAAAATTGATTTTTTTTTTGTTTGCTTTTCAGAGATGGAGTTTTGCTCTGTCACCCAGAGCTGGAGTACAATGGCACAATCTCGGCTTGCTGCAACTTGTGCCTCCCAGGTTCAAGCAATTCTCCTGCCGCAGGCTCCCAAGTAGCTGGGATTACAGGCTTGCACCACCACACCTGGCTAATTTTTGTATTTTTAGTAGAGACGGGGTTTCACCATGTTGGCCAGGCTGTTCTTGAACTCTTGACCTTGTGATCTGCCTGACTCGGCCTCCCGAAGTACTGGGATTACAGGCGTGAGCCACCGCGCCCACCCAAAAAAAAAAAAAAATGATTTCTGTTTATTGATACATAATAATTGTATATTTGTGGGATACATGTGATATTTTGATACTTGCATACAATGTGTAATAATTAAATCAGGGTATTTAGGATATCCATCACCTCAAACAGTTATAATTTCTTTGTGTTGGAACAATTTAAATCTTTTCTAGCTATTTCAAACTATGCTATGTATTATCATTAACTATAATTACTACACTGTGCTATCAAACACTAGATCTTATTGCATCTATCTAACCAAATGATTGTACTCATTAACCAACCTCTCTTTTTCCCCCTACCCCTGTTTCCAGGCTCTGGTAACTACCATTCTACTTTCTGTCTGTATGAGATCCACTTTTTTAGTACTAACACATGGGTGAGAACATGTGATATTTGTCTTTCTGTGCCTGGATCCATTCACTTAACATAATGACTCCCAGTACCATCCATGTTGCTGCAAACGACAGGAGTCTATTCTTTACTCTTTTTCATGGCTAAATTTGTTGTGTATATATATCTTATTTCCATTCATTTGTTGATGAACACTTAGGCTGATTCCATGTCTTGGCTACTGTGAAAAGTGCTGCAATAAACATGGTGGTGCAGATATCCCTTTGATATACTGATTTCCTTTCCTGTGGATAAATACCCAGAAGTAGGATTGCTGAATTTTATGGTAGTTCTATTTTTAGTTTTTTGAGAAATCCCCATACTGTTTTCCATAGTGACTATACTAATTTACATTCCCGCCAACAGTGTACAAGTTACCTCTACTCTGCATCCTTGCCAGCATTTAACTGTTGTCTTTTTTATATTGGCCATTTTAACTAGGATAAGATGGCATCTCATTATGGCTTTGATTTGCATTTCCCTGATGATTAGTGATGTTGAGCACTTTTTCACGTATCTGTTAGCCATTTTTATGTCTTCTTTTGAGAAATGTCTCTTCAGATTCTTTGCCCACTTTTTAATGAGATTATTTGGTTCTTCACTATTGAGTTGTATGAATTCCATGTATATTCTGGATATTAGTTCCTTGTCATATGAATAGTTTGCAAATATTTTCTTCCATTCTCTAGCTTTTCTCTTCCCTTTATTGATTGTTTTCTTTGCTGTACAGAAGCTTTTTAAGTTTAATATGGTCCAATTTGTCTATTTTTGGTTTTGTTGCCTTGCTTTTAAAGTCTTAGCCATAAAATCTTTGCCTAGACCCATTTCCTGAAGCAGTCCCCCTGTTTTCATCTAGTAATTTTGTAATTTCAGATCATACATTTGTCTTTAATCCATTTTGAGTTGATTTTTGTATATGGTGAGATTGGGGGTCTAGTTTTATTCTTCTGCATGTAGATATCTAGTTTTTCCAGCACTGTTTCCTGAAGTGGGTGACCTTTTACCAAAATATGTTTTTAGCTCCTTTGTCAAAGATCAGTTGGCTATAAATACATTGATTTATTTCTGGGTTCTCTATTCTGTTCTATTGGTCTATGTGTCTCAATACCACCCTATTTTGATTCCTATTGTTTTGGAGGTTTTTTGTTTGTTTATTCATTTGGTTTTTGAGACAGGGTCTCACTGTGTCATCCAGGCTAGAGTGAATAGCACAAGCATAGCACACTGCAGCCTCAAACTCCTGGCCTCAAGTAATCCTCCAGCCTCAAACTCCTCAGTAGCTGGGACTATAGGCACACATCATGACACCCAGCTAATTTTTTTATTTTTTCTGTAGAGATGGGTCTTGCTATGTTGTCCAAGCTGGTCTCAAACTCCTGGTCCCAAGTGATCTTCCTGCCTTCACCTCCCAAAATGCCAGGATTATAGGCATGAGCACCATGCCTGGCCTACTATCACTTTGTAGTGTATTTTAAAGTCAGGTAGTGTGAAGCCTCCAGCTTTGTTTTTGTTCCGGTATTGCTTTGGCTATTCGTAGTCTTTTGTGGTTGCATATAAATACATTTTAGGATTGTTTTTGCTATGTCTGTAAAGAATGTCATTGGTATTGTGATAGGGATTGCATTGAAAAATAGATGGTCCATGGATAGTATGCTCATTTTAATGATATTAATCCTTTCAATCCGTAAACATGGGACGTCTTTTCATTTGCTTGTGTCCTCTTTAATTTCTTTCTTTCTTTTTTTTTCTTTGAGACGGAGTCTCGCTGTGTCCCCCAGGCTGGAGTGCAGTGGCACCATCTCGGCTTACTGCAACCTCCGCCTCCCAGGTTCAAGCGATTCTGCTTCAGCCTTCGGGTAGCTGAGAATACAGGCACATGACAACACACCCGGCTATTTTTTTTTTTTTTTTAGTGGGGTTTCACCGTGTTAGCCAGATAGTCTCAATCTCCTGACCTCGTGATCCACCTGCTTCGGCCTCCCAAAGTGCTGGGATTACAGGCATGAACCACTGCACCTGGCTCTCTCTTTAATTTCTTTAATCAATTTTTCTTTTTGAGACGGAGTCTTTCGCTTTGTGGCCCAGGCTGGAGTACAGTGGCGCAATCTCGGCTCACTGCAAGCTCTGCCTCCCAGGTTCACGCCATTCTCCTGCCTCAGCCTCTGGAGTAGCTGGGACTACAGGCGCCCGCCACCACGCCCCGCTAAATTTGTTTGTTTGTTTGTTTTGTTTTGTTTTCGAGACGGAGTCTTGCTCCATGGCCCAGGCTGGAGTGCAGTGGCCTGATCTCTGCTCACTGCAACCTCCGCCTCCTGGGTGCAAGCAATTCTCCTGCCTCAGCCTCCCGAGTGGCTGGGATTACAGGCGTGCGCCACTATGCCCGGCTAAATTTTGTATTCTTAGTAGAGATGGGGTTTCACCATGTTGCCCAGGTTGGTCTCAAACTCTTGACCTCGTGATCCGCCCGCCTCGGCCTCCCAAAGTGCTGGGATTACAGGCGTGAGCCACCACACCAGGCAATTTTTTGTATTTTTTTAGTAGAGATGGGATTTCACTGTGTTAGCCAGGATGGTCTTGATCTCCTGACCTTATGATCTGCCTGACTGGGCCTCCCAAAGTGCTGGGATTACAGGCGTGAGCCACCGTGCCTGGCCTCTTTAATCAATTTTTTTGTAGTTGTTGGTGTAACCTTCTTGGTTAAATTTATTCCTAAGCATTTTAATTACTTTTGGAGCTATTGTAAATGGGATTTTCTTGATTTCCATCTCAGCTAGTTTGTTATTGGTGTATAGAAACAGTACTGATTTTTGTGTGTTGATTTTGTGTTTTCAACTTTACTGAATTCGCTTATCAGTTTTGAGAGTTTGTTGGTGGATTTTAAAAGCTTTTCTATATATAAGGTAAGGCTGTCTGAAAGGAAGGATAATTTTACTTCCTCTTTTCCAATTTTGGGGCCTTTTCTTTCTTTCTCTTGCCTAATTGCTCTGGCTGGGACTTCCAGTACTATGTTGAATAAGAGTAGTGACAGTGGATATTCTTG
The DNA here is from genome assembly GCF_007565055.1 of Rhinopithecus roxellana. Taxonomy (NCBI): domain Eukaryota; kingdom Metazoa; phylum Chordata; class Mammalia; order Primates; family Cercopithecidae; genus Rhinopithecus; species Rhinopithecus roxellana. The sequence continues at coordinate 73,993,496 of NC_044556.1, read as the reverse complement.
TCTTGTTCCAGTTCTCACAGGAAAGACTTTCAGCTTTTCCCCATTCACTATGATGTTAGCTGTGGGTTTGCCATATATGGCCTTTCAATTCTCCCTTTCCAAGCACTCCCTATTTCTGTGACTCAATTTTCTTCCTAGCACTGATCACTATTTGATGTATTGCATATTCACTTATTTTTTGCTCATTGTCTGCCTCCCTTCCCTAGAGTGAAAACCTCTATGACAGCAGAGATTCAAGTCTGTTTTTTAGTGCTGTATCTCCGGTAATAGAAGAATGCCTGGCATATGGTGGGTCCACACATACTTGTCAAATGAAAAAAGACCTGACCAAAAGAAAGAATAAGTTAAACAAGTACTTATTAGGAACTGATGATGTACCCAACTATACTAAGTGCTATAAGAAAACAGATATTTGCTCCCAAGTCCTTAGGGAACCTATAATTAGTTGGGTAACAAGATTAACATCAAACTATGTATTAATATCTTTTAGCCCACAGGACTGGGGTCAAGCTTAGATCACAGCAATAGCCTACAACTTTGGCAGATAGAAAGATGTTTTATGAGGCTACATAGGAGAATCTTCTTTCACCTTGGATATTAACAAGCAAATGACTCTTCTCACTAAAGGAAGCAAAATAAAACTTTTACCTTCCTTGTAAAGTATCAGAGAAAATGCAGAGAATATAGTAGGGAGAGAATACTGAAGGTCTGGCAGGAGCCACAGTGTGTAGATAAAAATGTATGCAGATGACAGAGGGAGAGACACAGACATGGAGAGTGAGAGAGAGGGCACATACCAAAGGGAATATATCAAACAGGCAGCAAGTGCTATGCAAAGTTGCTGAGGAAATATAAAGCTTCCATAAAAATTTATTTAAACCAACTGTGTAAACCAACATAACAAAACTTTGTAATCAGGTCCTCAAAGGAAGGCATCAGTCATCACAATCTCAGATGTACCAGGACTATTCTCACTGGGACACATACAGAGAGAAAGATTTTTTAAAAATAGACATGCATACCCAAGACAGGGAAAAAGAAGCATCCAATTTATCCAAATCCAAGACTTTTCTCTTGGCCACAATAGTGAACGATTCTTAAGTTAGACTGGGCGCAGTGGCTCATGCCTGTAATCCCAGCACTTTGGGAGGCTGAGATGGGTGGATCACCTGAGGTCAGGAGTTCAAGACCAGCCTGGCCAACATGGTGAAATCCCATTTCTACAAAAATACAAAAATTAGCTGAGCGTGATGGCAGGTGCTTATAATCCCAGCTACTCAGGAGGCTGAGGCAGGAGAATTGCTTGAACCTGGGAGGTGGAGGTTACAGTGAGCCAAGATCACGCCATTGCACTCCAGCTTGGGTAACAGAGCATTCCGTTTCAAAAAAAAAAAAAATTATTAAGTTAATATGCTTACTGCAGAGAGACTAGAAGTTGTTATTAAAATTACACACTTTAGTTTTTATAGATTCCTTAAAAATTTATGTCAAAGTTAACTATGTAGAAAATTCCATGATTTCTTTCTTATAGAAACATACAGGTTAATCTATTCTCAAATAATACTTGGCCCTATGCTTTCATTTATTAATGAATTCACATATTTAAGAACTATTAATTCAGTTCCTATTGTTCCCCAGGCTCTGTTTTCATCTCTGCTGTCATGGAGCTTACATTCTAATGGGAGGAGACAGACAAAAAATAAATAACCTAGCATTTCTATAGTGTGGCAGACAGTAAGATGTGCTATGGAGAAAATTAGAAGACAGAAGACTGGGGAAAGGTAAATAGGGTGCTGGTTAAATAGGTTAGTTTGAGAAGGTCTCACTGAAATGGTAACATTAGAGCAAAACCCAAAGGAAGGAAAGAAGTGGTTATTTGGAAATGTGGATAGGAAGCATTCCAAATAAAAGAACGAGCAAGGATAAACACTCTGAAGTATCATCAGGCTTTCTTTAGCTGAGGAGCAGCAGAGATGCTGACATGGTTGGAACACTGAGCTGGGGAGAGTGAGAGATGAGGTTAGGAAGGTAGTCATGAGCTTCATCATACAAGATCTTCTTAGCTATTGTAGGGACTTTTGCTTTCACTCTGAGTGACATGGGAAACCAATAGACACTTTAGAAGAGAGGAGTTTCATGACATGGCATAAAGTCTGAAAGTTTTATTTCAAGGATTGTGTTGAGAATGTGCTGAGGCTTAAGGCAGGGGGCAGAAGCAGAATTGGGAGTGCCAGATGTACCAGGACTATTCTCATAGGAGGCAATTGCAATAATCGGGAAGAGATGATGGTAGTCTGGAGCTGGCAGGAAGTGATTGTACTTTAGATACACTTAAAGGTTGAGCCCATGAAATTTACAAGTGGATTAGATATGTTTGGCAGAGAAAGAGAGGAACAGAGGATAAGTCCAAGGCTTTTATTTATTTATTTTGAGACAGGGTCTCTTTCTGTCACCCAAGCTGGAGTGCAGTGGTGCAATTATAGCTCACTGCAACCTCAAATTCCTGGGCTCAAGCAATCCTCCTGCTCCAACCTCCCAGAATGCTTGGATTACAGACATGAGCCACCACACCTGGCCAAGTCCAAGGCTTTTAGCCAGAGCTACTAAGAAGGACCATGTTGCCATTTATGGAGATGGGAAGATCACATAAGGAGCAGCTTTTGGGGAAAAAGTATTTCAGTTTTGGACATATTGTGTCAAGATGCCTATTAGACCCCAAAGGAAATACACAAATCTAGAGTTCTGAGAAGAAACAAGCTCCCTTATGCTATTTTTATTGTAATATGTGACACTAGGCTGAACTGACTCTTTTTATCTATAATAATCAAGATTCTGAATTCTAGTTGGGGGAAAATGGAGAAACTACATTTCTTAGAATACTCTCTCTTAAGGTTTATTTCTGCCAAAGTGTGATACATATCGCAATGATTAAGTGCTAAAGTGTGTGACACTTACTCTAAATGTTAAACCAGGTACAGGGGAGGGAATTCACTGGGAATCAGTGTCATCAAGAGAAACTGCACTGTGAAGGGCGAGTGGTTTGGGAAGCATCATCCTGGGTGTGGCTAGGATTTCCTTGGGAGAGGACCAGCAGAAGCAAAAGTGCAGCAACGAGGGAGAACATATAGCAGGGATGCACTTGTAATGAAATGTCCCAAAGGAAGAAGGGCTTTCGCCCAGTCTGGCATTCCTCAAACATGCAAATGATCCTTGGACTGTGGGATGTGAATTATCCATACCGTTGAATTTTTCAGAAAATACCCAGAGAAATGGGGTCTCCCTGGGGAAAAAGATAAGCATAATTTTCCCAGAAACCATATTTAATGGGGTCATGTTCTTTTAAATATTAAATTGATGCATTTTAATATTATTCTCAAATACTTTTCCCTTGCAACCTTCTATCTCCTAACTACTCTGGAGTAATGATTTACATTTACGTAGGATAATGGGAACCTAACTCCTGGCAAGACTGAACTTGAAAAACAGATACTTGTAAACTTCCAGTTAGCATATATCAAGGATCAAAATAGGCCCATATGTTTTATGTAACAGTGGTCCAGGCAAGAAAGTCAGTGCATGTGTGAGGATGAAAGGGTATTATGTTAGTATTTAGAGTGAAAATGCTCTGGCCCCTTGAAGCAGAAGTATTAAAGAATATTAGATAGTTTATGAAATTGTCCAACAAGCCAGACAATCAGGCTCAGAAGCAGCATCTCCACCAACTTTTAAATCATGCCACCAGAATGCACACTAAGAGTGATCCTGCTACCATAGAGCAGAAGAGCCAGCAAGTACACCAGCACCTCTATGACTCAGTAGCTCTCTGCTGTGTCGCCCATATTCACCAGGAAACCATGGCAGACAGCACCTCCTTCTCCCCACCTGTCTTCTAAATCCAGGTTTCACACTGATGGTGCCTCTAATAACTGAGTCTAGGTCACGGGCCATAAGGGGGACTGGAAAACCAAGTTCTGGCTTCTACTTTTGAGGACAGAAGGTGGGAAATGCAGAGGGGGGAGAGCAGGGAAACAAAGAAGCAATGCTGTTCAAAGATGCTGGGCATCCATAAAAGGTATAAGTGTCCAAAAAGGGGGAAAGTTTCCCGCATTAGGCCACTGAATGGCAAAGGGATAGCAAAGAGAAGGGGAAGGAGGAGGGAAGCAGGGTGACCATGGGCGTCTTTGTGTTTCCACTCTCTGAACTTAGGCTTGGAATGCACAGACACATCAGATCATGAGGATGGGGCATGTACAGGGAGCAGCAGGACCCTCTGCCTCTAGTCCCTCTTTTCTTTAAATTGCCCCTGCAACAATCAGCGTCCTAGCCATACTAACAGGGTGGGAAACTTGGTCAAGGAGCTGAAGTCCTGCTGGCGCTGTTGCTTTTCTAGACCACCTTAGACTGAAAAGAATTAATTTTTTTCTTCCTATTCTGCAAGTTGGAGGCTAGAGAGGGAAATTGCAGGAGTTATAGATGAAATAAAGAAGATTAATTTTTCCAAGTTGTCATGACAGTTGATTTTATGACTCTATCTGTACAACCAAAGAGGGAGGTTTGCACGCAGCGCTTTCAGAAATCATAACAAAGAAATAATCACAGACAGAGAAGTGATGGATCAGAGAGCACGCCTCTGAAAACACTGTCTAACTTTGTACTTCCCGGAGAGAGGGTGTTGTTCTTAAAAGACGAATAAAACGCCACCTGAGTCCCCAGAACCAGCAGCATGAAAGGTAAATGGTGGCAAAGAAAGCAGCACAGGCCTGAGAGGCAGTTCTGGGACACCGTATTGGACCAGACCAAAAAGCTATGAGGGAGAGAGGTGGAAAATTGTTCTGAAAAGAGAAGTGGTACTGCAGTAGCTGGGGAGCAGGGTGTGGCTGAATTGTCAAAAGCCCGGGGTGAAGACGCTGCAGAGGTCCTTAGGAGTCAGGGAGAGAAAATGAGACTTGATGCAAGAGGAAATAGAAAGTAACCAGGCGCGGTGGCTCACATCTGTAATCTCAGCACTTTGGGAGGCTGAGGAGGGCGGATCACCTGAGGTCAGGAGTTCAAGACCAGCCTGGCCAACATGGTGAAACCCAGTCTCTACTAAAAATACAAAAATTAACTGGGCGTGGTGGTGGGCACCTGCAATCCAGCTACGCAGGAGGCTGAGGCATGAGAATCCCTTGAACCCAGGAGGCAGAGGTTGCAGTGAGCCAAGACCATGCCACTGCATTCCAGCCTGGGTGACAAGAGCAAAACTCCATCACACACACACACACACACACACACACACACACAAAACTGAAAAGTGAGCAGAGTTTTTACTATCAGAAGACAACCAGGACAAAATAAGCATTAAGGAAGTGTATGCTGCTGTGGGTCGAAGAGAGGAAAATACATAGTGTAGGGTCTCTGACAGAATTCCTGGGGAGAACTGATATGACCTCCAGGAGGGTAAAAACGGTGGAAGGGGAAAAGAGGCCACATACATTTCAGAAAATGATGTCAGATGCTGTAGGAAGGTAGCAATCAGGAAGCAAAATGAGTAGACAATGACTTTGTGGGTTTAAGTGTCCTCAGTAGACAGGATGCTGGAGAAGGAACTGATTGTGATTTTTTTTGGCGAGGGTAGAGGCCTGGAAAATGATTGTGCTGAATTTGAAGTGATGGCCAAAAACCAAACTTTGTTTAATGAGGTAAATATGTTTAGAGTGCATGGATGTAGTCCAGGTCAGAGATCAGCAAACACGTGCAGACCACCCTGGTGTGCAGATCTGCGGGACTACAGATTTCATAGCATTCTTCTTCCTCCGAGCTCACCAGGCTTCCTGCGGTGTTCTCCTTTCTTCCTTGGGGAATTATTTGTGGATAGGAATCTTGTGGAATTATTAAAACCGTTTAAAACATGAAAATTGGAAAACAGAAAACTTCAACTATATGTCCCCAAATCACACAGCGTTTCCGGGGGAGAGAGACTAAAATTAGACTTCCTTGATCTCCTGTTACATTCTTGCATAAGATCGCTTGCCAATCAAAAACAACTTTTATTCTGCAAACAGTGAGAAGAGAGTTAGAGAAAAAACTATTCTTTTGGTCAGTTTAATGTGGATGAAGTACTTCTGACTAGAACTAAAGTCACTGCTACAAAGGGTCCCAGAATGCAGACAAAGCTAGGTCAATGAGACATGGATTTAATTGTCTATATTTTGTTGACTGCACATTTTGCCTCTATAAATGCTGTTGTTGCCTCACTTACAGGGTGCAGCACTCTCTCCTGTGAATTTCTCACTGGATTAAGGAAGACAGTGTCTGAATCTCTAATCTCTGATAGGCCATACAGTCACCCACTGTAGGCCATAGTCCTCTAAGGGGTCCCAGTCTCTCAGTATTGTATTCACAAACCATGTGACTGCAATTTAGCCATAAAAGTGATCCTGACTTTTTCATGAGCACAGAGCAGTCTGTGTGAAGGGGTAAGCTGGATCAACTGGCTACATGTCCCAGTTAGCCTGGTATATGGTAGGTGTTCAAGGTTTGTTAAACTGAAGAAGAGGATTCTGTATGGCAGTTAGTAAACTGAGTGTGTTACACAGATTATCTCACTGATTCTTTATAAGAATCACATAAGGTAGTGATTAGCCTCCAAATTTCTCAGATGAGATCGAGACCTAGAAAGATTACCTAACTTGGCCATGGTCCTAAATAAACTGAGGTTGTCTACCACAAAGACTCCATCTTTCCACCATCCCAAGTTGCCTCACATGCTCCTAGTCAGACAGATCATCCTACATTCAAATGAATGTAGATAAAAATGTCTTGGCCAGGCGCGGCGGCTCAAGCCTGTAATCCCAGCACTTTGGGAGGTCAAGACGGGTGGATCACGAGGTCAGGAGATCGAGACCATCCTGGCTAACACAGTGAAACCCCGTCTCTACTAAAAAAATACAAAACAACAACAACAACAACAACAACAAAAAAAAAAAAACTACCCGGGCGAGGTGGGGGGTGCCTGTAGTCCCAGCTACTTGGGAGGCTGAGGCAGGAGAATGGTGTAAACCCAGGAGGCGGAGCTTGCAGTGAGCTGAGATCCGGCCACTGCACTCCAGCCTGGGCGACGGAGCGAGACTTCATCTCAACAACAACAACAACAACAACAACAACAACAAAAATGTCTCTGATATATTTTTTTCTTGAGTGAGGATTTAGAAAAAGTTCAGGTTTGTGCTCAAAAATACCTTTGTGAACAAATAGGAAGCAATAAAATGGGACTCTGTAGCCAATCCATGGTTGGTCATGTAATAATCGCCTTGGTAAATTTACAGATTCCTTTATTTGGACAAACAATTGTTTGACAATGGGAAGATACGCTCCCAACATGTAGTTGGCCTCACCAGAAGGTGAAAATTGAAGAAAAAATCATTCAAACACCCATATACTAGATCTTTCTCATTTAATCTTGAGGTTTCCATATTGAGAGGAGTGAAAGGAGATTTCTGTACCCTTTAGCCAAGATTGTCTGACACAAATCCCAGGAAGATGTTTTGAAAGAAGAATCCATCAGCCTTATGACTCAGTTCTCAGTAGCTTCTTCAGGATCTTTCTTTTAAAGTATCATTTTAAAGTCATGCATTATAGCACTAAAAAAGCTAAAAGAATGCTAAAATTGCACTACATTCAACCACGCCAGTAAGTACAGCTATTTCCATTTATTCCTATTCAGAACTTGTCCATTCAAAAACATAATTTTATATAATTTAAACCACAGTATAGGTACAATTTGATTGTTTAACCTAAAACTACACAATAAATATTTTTATATTACAAAATAAGCCTCAAATCTATCATTTTAATGGCTACATAATATAGTATTATAGTGCATGATATTGTCATTTATTTAACCATTCCTGCACTGTTCAAATTGTTTCCAATTTCTCAGTATTGTAAACAATGCTAAAATGAAGACTCTTCATGTATACAGCTTTTTCCTACTTTAAGATTATTTTCTTAGGTTATATTGCCAGAAGTACGATTATAGATTCAATTTGGTATACTATACTATAGAGTTTTTTATTCCAATTGATGTATTTCTTTCTAAAGATATCCTACTTTTATAATATTGCTGTTTTCTGAGTATATGTAAAACTTTCACCAAGATCTCACTGTTACTGTCACTGTGCAAAATTCCCATTTTGAAGCCCTAAACCCCAATATGATAGTATTTAGAAATGAGGCCTTTGGGAGGTAATTAGGTTGAGATGAGGTCATGAGGATTGGGTCCCTAGAATGGGATTAGTGCCCTTACTTCTAAAAACAAAAAAAAAAAAAAAAGAAAGACACCAAACAACTTGTTTCTCTGTCTCCAACATGTGAAGATACAATGAGCAGACAGCCATCTGCAAGCCAGCAAGAGAGCCCTCGCCAGAAACAGAATCTGCTGCCACCATGATCTTGGACTTCCAAGACTCCGGAACTGTGATAAGTGTCTGTTGTTTAAGTCACCTGGTCTATGGCATTTTATTACAGCAGCCTGAGCTGACTAATATGCATTATATTTTCTGTTTTCACATCTAGTTGGTATAAAACCTAACTCCCTTTTCATTATTTGACGAATCCATTTGAACTCTAATCACATATTTACCTATTAATTCAATTTATATATAACGTTTCAATGTCTCTATTTGTAAGTGCAATTGAAAGTTGACAGAAGATTCCGTGGGGATAAAATGAACAGTGGTACAGACTGGCCATTACAGATAGAGATAGTATGTGTTAGGTGGGGGAGCAGGAGTGGGACAAAGGATCTACCTTACATTTTCTTACCTTATTAATTCATCATTTTTGAGCATCTGCAATGTGGTAGATATTGTATTAGGTGCATAGAAACAGAACAGCAGAGAAACATGGGTTTCCTGCTCTCAGATACCTTATAATCTAGTGAGGGAATCAAATAAGAAAAAAAGGAAATTATAATACCATATCAGAAGTTTGTGTTGAAAATAAGTTCAGGGACTAAAGAAGCACAATGAGGGAGGGGCCAAATCAAATATTAATGGGGAAAGGAAGGCATTCAGTTAGAGGTGACATCAAAATGGAAATTGGGCAAGCTAAAGTTGGAAAGATGAAGAGGAAAGCAGGCTGTGGTGGCTTACACCTGGAATTTCACCTACTCAGGAGGCTGAGGTGGGAGGAACCCTTGAGCCCAGGAGTTTGAGACCAGCCTGAGCAACATAGCAAGACTCATCTCTAAAAACACATATACATACATACATACAACATAATAAATAAAACTAGCCAGGTGTGGTGGCACATGCCTGTAGTCCCCGCTACTAGGGAGGCTGAGGTGGGAGGCTTGAGTCCAGGAGTTTGAGGCTTCAGTGAGCCATGATCATGCCACTGCACTCAGACTGGGTGACAGGATGAGACACTATCTCTAAAAAAATAAGAAAGAAAGATGAAACAGGAGCATGGAAGAAGATGGGCTATAATGGGGCGACTGGAGAGAGTTCTAAGTAGAGGCGGATAACATGGGCAAATGCTCAGAAGCAAAAGAGAGCTAGCCTAAGCACAGAAAGGAATAGCATAATATGGCTTGCTAGAGCTTCCAGCAATCAAATATGGGTGAGATGATTCCCAGATCCTTTATCCCACTCTCGCCCCACAACCTCATGGATGCTATCTCTATCTGTAGAGGCCAAACTGCACCACTGTTCATTTTATCCCTGCATAGCAACCTCTGCCAATTTTCAATTGCACTTGCAAATGGAGAAATTGAAAACCTGTGTTGCTTCTGGGTTGATATGGAGTGATAAGCTGGGAGCATCTGACTGGGAATGTTTTTCTTTATGTGTTGGAACAGAAAAGAATCTGCATAGATAGGCAGCACACAACAAATCGCAAACCCAGCAGTGACTGTAAAAGCATGGTCTGTCTTGTGTCTCCACCCCAGGCAAGCCGGCTCAATTCATTTCTTCAGACATCACTCCGAAATTGCCAGAGTGGTTTCCCACTGACAGACTTCATCGCTGCACTGTACATCTCTTCACTACAAAGGGGGAGATGAGACAGAGACAAAAAGAGAAATGGATTTGCTGTGCTGGGGAAGTTAAGCACACACTGGGCTGGAATTTCATTTCCACTGAATTAGAAGCTCTGGCTCAGCACGGATGACAATGCTGCTTTAATAACACAAAATAAATAAAACATGGAAAAGGTTTTCCAGTTAGCTTTGGGGGACGTTCATGCACACATGCTTTGCCTCTCTCCTCTCTAGGAACATTGGACACTTTCTTAATGCCTTTGTGCTGCTTCAAAGCTGCAAAGATTGACCTTAGCCTTAAATAAAGTCTGAAAATGCTTGAATCCCTGGGGAAACAACCCCTGAAGCCTCAACAAATCCATCATTTTATCAAGTCCCAAGACCTGGGGAGAACAGACAACACATCAAGCTTATAGCAACTTGGGTTGGGTGATCCTTGGACACATCTGCTCTGTGATACTAGAGATGTGCCTGAGAGAGGACAGGTAAGTCCTGTCTGAGTAGCACTCTCCTGCTGGCCCATCACAGCTTCAGGAGCTCCTATGCAGGTCAAGGGTTGTTGTGGTGATGTGGGTTGGCAAAAATTACAATGTAATTTCTAATCCTGCCCTTTGCTCATTCCAGCCCCAGGGAAGTCACCATTTTTCAGGTGTTCTCACCTTATCTCATGCTCATTCCCCAACTAGCAAAGGGATTTTGAAAGGCATTGGAGAATACAGTGGCTTTCTGGGTTTTGGGTGTTATTTTTTTTTCTTTAACATAAGACATGTTTTAAGTACTGTATATGTGTTACTGATAGAAGGGTGTTTTTTGTTTTTTTGTTTTTTTGTTTTTTTGTTTTTGAGACGGAGTCTCACTCTGTCGCCGGGGCTGGAGTGCAGTGGCCGGATCTCAGCTCACTGCAAGCTCCGCCTCCCGGGTTCATGCCATTCTCCTGCCTCAGCCTCCCGAGTAGCTGGGACTACAGGCGCCCGCCACCTCGCCCGGCTAGTTTTTTGTATTTTTTAGTAGAGACGGGGTTTCACCATGTTAGCCAGGATGGTCTCGATCTCCTGACCTCGTGATCCGCCCGTCTCGGCCTCCCAAAGTGCTGGGATTACAGGCTGGAGCCACCGCGCCTGGCCTAGAAGGGTGTTTTGTGTAAGTTACTCCTTCCATAACAACTTCCACCAAGAGGTGGAAGTTATCACTTACCAACTTTGAGCCACTTCCTCTTTTAACCTTTTACTGACCTCATTTTCTCTTGATATGATTGACCAGGTATTTTGCTGTACTCAACAAGTCCTTTCTTTTTAATAGCACTATAACCCTTTCTTGAATTGATCCATTTACATGTCTAACTTTCCTACTAAACTATAAGCTGCTTGTGGCTGGTTGCATTTTCCAATGATGGCAGTGAAAGTATCTCCTATTATACATGTTATTCTACAGTGTGACCTGACACACCTTCCATTAAGAGATAGGATCTATGTCCTCTTCCTTGGACTCTAGCTGGTGACTTGCATGTAACCAATACAATGCAGTGGATGATTCTGTCTGACTTCTAAGAAAAAGTCAGAAAAGATTCTACAACTTTCTTACAGCTAGGACATCCTCCTTTGGAATCACATAGGAAGTTCAACTTCTGCAAGGCCACCATGCAGCAAGGAAGCCCAAGCACATATGAGGCCACATGAACACTGACAAACAGCCCCAGCTGATGTCCCAGCCACTGAGTTAATCTACTGCCAGAAATATGACTGCCAACTATACCTTCACATGGTGTTAGCTCTCAGCCATCTGGTCACCCTCAGCCTTGAGTTTTGTCAGCTGAGGCCACAGGCATTGTGAGGGAGAGCCACCCTATCCTCACCACACCCTCTCTGAATTCCTGATCCACAGAATCTGTGAGCAAAATTTATAAAGCGTGGCACTTTAAGGAGTGCTAGTTAACTAGTGCATCCTAGTTAACTAGGATACTACCAAGATAGATACTATACCATTTATGTTTGTATTCTTAAAGTAAAGGTTCAGTAAATGTTGATTGTATGAATGAATGCATATTGTTAAACAAACAAAAAAGCATGTGCAATCATGAACCCAGATGTTACATGTGCTAAGAGTAAACCTCACAACAAAGAACATCTTCTACAATGTTAAGTCTTAGGGGAACTGGGAATAAAAGCTAAAATATTATTAGAACTTATCAAACAAATCTGCCTACTGCTGGTCAGAAATAGGCCTTGCTTTAGGGTGATACATATTTGCAAGCTTCAAAATAATGTTCTTTGTTGATATTTAATAATTTATAGATTCCTCACTTTGCAGTTTATCTTATAGTTTCTTCAATTTGGGTTGGGATTGCAAAGGAGCAGAGTGAAATTCAGGTGTAATACATTTCTCATCTCTTTTGGATACATTCCCAGAGGTTCAGACTGAAATGACTCAAGGTCTTTTTCTATAAAATCAATTTTGAAACAGATGGTTAACTGTTTAGTATTCACTGATTGAACAATAAAAATATAAGTTTTCTTTTAAGGTGTGAGAGGGATAAAGGAAGAGAAGAAAGAAAGAGATCCAGTTAATTACATTAGTTTCTGTACACATTCCTGTGAAGTGATAAGAATTGAGGACGAAGAGAAACAAAAATGGAAAAAAAACACAACCACCACAAACATTGTTAGGACTACGGTTTTGTTTTGTTCTGTTTAAATTTTTTTTCTCATCCCCTCTACCCTGGGGTAGTTAGACACTGGAATGTATCTAGTGAGAATGGGCTAGGAGACGTTGTACTTGGGATTCTGAGTTGGACCACTGCTCCTATGTAAACTTCTGTAACTGGGGCTATGAATTCTGTGATGTTGGAGAACGATTCCCCTAGGTAGAACAAAGGTTTTATTTGCTGCATGGCAGGCGTTTCATTAAATAAATCATACATTCATGGAGGTAAAGGAAATTAACAAGAAACTTTGCCTAGGAGGTTGGACATATTGTGCAGAACTTCAGATAAACTGGAGTGCACTTTGCAATTCAGAAGATGTATATATGCTGGAATGTGCAAAGGCAACACTCTTTTATTTACACATATATATGGTGATAGCTGTATACAAATATTTGTGTACATATATGCATATGAATACAAATGTAATGTTTATGTGTATATACATTTTTAACCTTCTTTACAATGGAGAGTTTAAAAAAATCTGTATTTCTTAATGCTTGCAACACAACATATGCCTGTGAATCATCTTTGTTCCTTTAACAATTATCTGAGTGATGATGGAAATTGTACGTGGTATTAGGAAAGCAAGGAAAACAAAACATGATTCCTGTTCTTGGGCACCTCAATTCTAATTGGAGAATGGAGAATACTCAAGCTGGCCTTAAGGCAAATTGTATCTGTACAAAATATCCAGTGATCTCAGAGTTGCAGTTAACTTAGGAAGCATTTTATTAAGCACCTATTGTGTGCCAGTACTGGGCTTAATGTTGGAATTACAAAAAGGATTAACAAAAGCCCTTCCCTCCAATAGATTATAATAAAAAAGACGGAACTAGAAATGCAAACAAATAATTGTAATCCAGTGGGAGATGTGCAAGAATAGAAGTTTGCATAACGCGGAAGTCAGCATGCAGGAGGAAGGGATTGACTTTGATTGGAGTGTAAAAGAGGAGAAGGAGATGGCTGAAGGCATAGGAAAGCCTCAGTAGACAGTGACATTGAAGCTGAGTTTTGAAGAATAAATGGAAGTTCCCAGGGGGAAATCATTAGTGAGATATTTCATGTGGAGAAAGCAGGATATGAAGTGACATAGTGATACTATTTTATATAGCATGCTTTGTTCAGAGAACTTCAAATATTGTTCATGGTTGCTGGAGTGAAAACAACGTGTCAATATGGCACAGGCTGAAGGCAAAGAGAAGAAAGGATAAAAGAAAATGAAGTGAAGTAAGTGGGAAAAGGGCTGGAGAAGTAGGGAGGAAGCCATACATTCTTCTGAATGTAAGTAGATGAATGGTAAAGCAGTGGATGAAGAGTGTTAACTCTGATACCCATTGATATGGTTTGGCTCTGTGTTCCCAACCAAATCTCATCTCAAATGGTAATTCCCGTATGTTGAGGGAGGGACCTGTAATCCCCAGGTGTTGAGGGAGGGAGGTGACTGGATCATGGGGGCAGGTTCCCCCATGCTGTTCTCATGATAGTGAGTGAATTCACATAAGACCTGATAATTTTATAAGTGTTTGGAAGTTCCTCCTTTGTTCTTTCCTGCTGCCTTATGAAGCAGGTGCCTGCTTCCCCTTCTGCCATGACTGTGAGTATCCTGAGGCCTTCTCAGCCATGCCAAATTGTGAGTCAAACTTCTTTCCTTTATAAACAACCCAGTCTTAAGGAAGTTCTTTATAGCAGTGTGAAAATGGACTAATACCTTTATAACCAATCTTTCTCCCTCATCTTCAGGTAGCAAGGAGTTGGAACGCATCACTAAGAGTTTGAAAACCAGTAACTCTAGAAGAGTGAGAAGAAGCAAAAGTGTTTATCCTGAAGAAGAAATGATTTAGTTCAACAATGTTAGCTGTCTTCAAATATTTTCAGAAGAGCAATTAGATTTATTTCAGGCACCTTTAGAGGACTGGACTAAGAATAATGAGTGAGAAGGAAGTCAGACACACTTTGACTCCATAAAAGGCAGAACTTTCTAACAGAGCTGTTCAAAGATTTTCTGGGCGATGTTGAGAGTTGGTAAGCATCCTATAGCTGAAGTGTACAAGCAGAGGCATGTTCCAACTGTCAGGGATGTCGTCGAGGCAATTACTACATTGAGAACATGTCACCTTTTTTCCCTAAGGTTTCTTCCATGTCAAAGATTCCATGATGAAGGTCACAAACACAAATATATTTAAATATACTTAAGGGTAACATCAATGAGTAAAGTGTTCACATGAGAAAATAGGGATTTCAAGAGGTTGTGGCTAACTATACACATTTAATATAATATTATAATAATGTTCACATTTCTTTAAAAAAAAAATAAAAGAAACTACATAGAAGTCTGTGGACCTAATTTGACCTGCTGGCCTCCAATTTGTACTTTCTATTTTATAAATCTTGAGGTCTAGGTTCTGGTCTAAGTCCTATGACTTATTGGCTTTCTATAATCCTTGATCCTAGGCCAGTTCTCCCATTGTAGCTCAGTTTCCTCATCTCTTCCGTGAGGGCCATAGATGATGTTTGTGTCCTGCCTCAACTCTGATTTTTCTCCCAGCTGCAGGCAAAAGCAGATACCCAGGAGGACAGAATACAAGCTAGGTAGGCAGGAAGCGTTACTCTTGTGTATGTCTTTACTGTTTAAAGGATACTGTTTACTTATAGAGCTTTGTGTCAGAATGAATAGAGATGAGATCTTTGTAAGTATGGACTATGTCTTAATCATCTTTCTTGTCCCTTTATTCTATTTTATTATTAAAAATATAGTAAAATATGCAGACGATAATCAACCCATGCACCTATCACCAGAATACATTGTCATATGTGCATTATCTTTATATAATAAATATTAAATATGTGACTAAATTCTAGTATGTCTCTGAAGTCATATTCACCTCCCTCCCTTTCCAGAAGCAACCATTATTAAGTAAGTTTATGCCCTACACTTCACGTATTTCTACTTTAAGTACCATAAACAACACATAGTTTTTTTTATGTTCTAAAAACTTACATAAAAGATGTAATATTCCACACATGTATAGGGACTACACAGTACTTCTTTCATTCAATAGTACAATCTTAGAGATCCATACAATTTGATGCATACAAATTTAACTCATTAATTTTAATTGCTAAAGAGCATTATATCCTACTATTACACTGCAATTTATTTTTCTTGTTCCCTAAACTCTTTCCAGTTCTCTATTTACAGTTCAAAATCGCATTGAATATCCTTATACATGTTTCCTTTGCATGTGACTATACCTGGAAAGTGAAATCGCTGAGTCATTAGGTATATGCTGCGCCAATTTTACTAGATACAGCCAACTCGCTTCCAAAAGTGTGTGTACCAATTTATACTCCCTTCAGCAGGATATATGAATCCCCCTTTTTTGTCAAATCTGGTCAACATTTAGTATTTCTTAGACTTTTAAAAATGTTGCCCATCTGATGGTTGAGAAACGTCACTGAGGTTTTAAATTGCATTTCCCTGATTAGTGAGGATGGGTATATTTTCATCTTTATTGGCAGTTCTGGCTTTCTCTTCCATGAATAACCTGCTCAAATCTTTTGCCTTCTGTTCAACTGAATGATCTGTCTTTTTCTTCTCTCTCTTTTTTTTCTTTTTTTGGAGCTAACACTCTGGAGCCAATCATCATGAATTCCCATTATAAATGTGTCACTTAATAGGCATGTGTACTTGGGGATGTGACTTAACCTCTCCTTGGCTCACTTTCTTCAGCTCTAAAATGGAAAAAAAAAAAGTAGTATCTCATAGGATTTTTGTGGTGGTTAAGAGAGTTAATACATATTAACCTGTTAGAAGAGATCCTGGAATATAGTAACTGCTTAATAAATGGTAGCTATTATTATCATCTTCAAGGAGTGTTCTCTATGTATTCCAGACTGATTCTTTGTCTATTAAGTATGTTACAAAAATCTTCTTTGTCTTTTAACTTTGTAAACTTTTGTCATGAATGTATTTGAAATTTTAGTGTAAATTTATCAATTTTCTTTATAATTTGTCCTTTTTTTCTATGCAAACATATTTTTCTTCATAGGATCATAAAGTTGTGCTCCTATTTTAACTTTTACAATCTTTTTTTTTAATTTAAACCTTTGTCTACCTTTAATTTGTTTTTATATAGAGGTACATCTCTAATTTTCTTTTCATACAGATAACTTTTTTGGATTTTTTTGTTTGTTTGTTTTGTTTTTGTTTTTGTTTTTTTGAGATAGAGTCTCTCTCAGTCACTCAGGCTGGAGTGTAGTGGTGCAGTCTTGGCTCACTGCAACCTCTGCCTCCCAGGTTCAAGTTATTCTCCTGCCTCAGCCTTCCAAGCAGCTGGGACTACAGGATAGAGCCACCATACCCAGATAATTTTTCTACTTTTAGTAGAGATGAGGTTTTACCATGTTAGCCAGGCTGATCTTGAACTCCTGACCTCAAGTGATCTGCCCACATTAGCCTCCCAAAGTGCTGGGATTACAGGTGTGAGCCACCACACCTGGTCTCATACAGATAAGTATTTAAATAAATTTTGATTTGTGAAACCACTTCTCTCATAAATCAAGTTCCTATATACCCCAGCGTCTATTCCTGAGCCCTTGAGTCTATCGAATTAACATATTTTTAACCCTGTAAAATACCACACTGCTCTAATTACTACAGCTTTAAACCAGTTATTGAAATTCAGGAGAATAACTCCTCTTAGTTCTTGTTCTTTACTGCCCTGCCTATTCTTGAACATTTACTCATAAACAGGAATTTTAAAATAAGTCCATCATGGCTGGGCACGGTGGCTCACACCTGTAATCCCAGCACTTTGGGAGGCTGAGGCGGGAGGATCACTTGAGACCAGAAGCTTGAGGACAGCCTGGCCAACATGGTGAAACCCCATCTCTACTAAAAATAGAAAAATTAGCTGAGCATGGTGGTGCCTGCCTGCAATCCCATCTACTTGGATGGCTGAGGTGCGAGAATTACTTGAGCTTGGGAGGCAGAGGTTGCAGTGAGCTGAGATCGTGCCCCTGCACTCTAGCTTGGGTGATAGAGAGAGAGAGACTCTGTAAATAAATAAATAAATAAATAAATAAATAAATAAATAAAATAAGTCCATCAAATCCATGGAAAATAATTTCATTGCAATTTTTGTTGGAATTACATTGAATTTATAGATCAATGTGAGAAATAATTTATAGCATATATTCAGGATGTTGAACTTGCATGTTCATAACCAAGCTCCTTTTTGACCTTGTATAGTTATGTAATTTTCTTTATAAAAGTATTAAATACTATTTGTTAGATTATTTTTGCCCTAGGCACTGTGTAAATTTGAATGCAATTGTGAATGAGATCTTTAAAAAATAATGTTTTCTATTTTCCAATTATTGTTAAATAAAATCTCACTAATTATTTTTGTATGTTGATCTTATTTCCGGCATTCTTCCTGAACTTTTTAAATTCTAAATAGTCTGTGAATTCTTTTTGCATTTCATATGCAAACAATGATACCATCTGCAAATAACAATTGTGCTTCTTTTTTTCAAATAATTATATCACTTATTTCTTTTTATTGCATTTTTGAATGGGTTAAAACTTCCAGTAATTGCTACATAGAAGCGGTTTTAGTGAATAATTTCTTGTCTTGAGTTTAATATGAATGCTTCTAAAATCTGACCATAAAGTATGGCATTTTCTGTGGGTTTGGGATAGATGCTCTTTATAAGGTTAAGGAAGTTCTTTTCTTATGTACTGGTCTTTTCCTTAATTTGTGAATGAATATTGACCTTATAAAATATTTTTCTACATTCACTGAGATGCTCACGTTTTTGTCTTTTTTTTGTTAATGTGTTGAATGAAGATTTATAGATCTTTTAAATATTGACATATCTTCGCGTACTTGGGATAATCTGTTTTATCCTGATGTACTATCAATCCAATTCTGGGTTTGTTATAATTTGTTCATCTGTGCTATAGTGAGATTGGACAATATATCTCATTTCTTATATTTCCTGTGCCTAATTTTGATATCAAATAATAGGTAGTTTACTCTCTTTGTTCATTTGCTGAAAGAGACTGTATCAGAAAGGAATTATGAGCTTCTGATTTGTGGTAAAAACTTCTCTATAAAATTATGTGGGATTGGTGCCTTTTTAGGGAGAATTTTTGATTACTAATTAATTTTTGTTATAGATCATTATTTTTCTAATACAGGTTTGTGAAGGCCCAACTGTATTAATTCTATTTTACTGTGTCTTATACTTTGCTAAGATGAAATGTTCTATATGATATCAATTATTTGGACATTTTTGAGACCTTTTATAAACTAATGCATGACCAGCTTTTTAAAATGATACATGTATATTTAAAAAAACATATGTGCACCTCATTCCTTACATAAGAATATAGTTACGTTGTATTATGATATGTTACATTATATTACCTGAGAGAAAACAGCTATTTTATTCAAATCTTTAGTATCTGTACTAATATTGACTTCCTGATCTATCAGTTTCTAAAATAGGTGTTAAAATCTTTACACAAGTATTGTATACTTCTAAATTCCTTCATGTAATTCTATCAGCATTTATTTTATAAATTTGTAAATGGTTTGGCTGTGTCCCTGCCCAAATCTCATCTTGAATTGTAATAGTCTCTACATGTCAAGGGCAGGGCCAGGGAGAGATAATTGAACCACGGGGGGAGTTTCCCCCATACTGTTCTCATGGTAGTGAATACATCTCATGATCTGATGGCTTTATAAATGGGAGGTCCCCTGCACACGTTCTCTTGACTGCTGCCATGTAAGACATGACTTTGCTTCTCCATCACCTTCTGCTATGATTGTGAGGCCTCCCCAGCCATGTAGAGCTGTGTGAGTCAATTAAACCTCTTTCCTTTATAAATTACCCAGTCTAAGGTATGTCTTTATTAGCAGCATGAGAAGAGTAAGAAAACGTATATATATAAATTCATGATAGTTATGGTTTCAGTCATAGTATCAGTATATAATGTTTGATACAGTTTAAGTTCTCTGAGAGGCAACCATGAGATAGTGATTAACAGGTAAGACGTTTATTAGGTGGCACTCCTGGGATCAAAACCTGTAGAAGAAAAGGAAAAAAAAACCAACCACGATTGGGCAGAGGGAGAAGTTGAGCTGTGATGTAGTCTCAACAGAGATCTAAGATGACCACATGAAGAGCTCTGGAGCTGGGATGGTTCTTTAGAGTTTGCCCAGTTAAGGTAAGGGTGCCAGGACTTTATAACCTCTGGATGATCAGTCACCAGATGTGGACTTCGCTGAAAGAAGTGTGATTTGGGATGAGACAGTTTTTTTGGTAAAGGCAATCTCTCAGGAGAAGTTTACAGCTGAAGACTGTCTTTCATCAGTACTTCTAGAAGCTGGGGGAGTATGTCCTTAATTAGTAAAGAGGAATCTGGAGGCATATTATAGTACTCACCACAGACTACACCTCAAGCTGCCTGGATTCACTTCCTCATATAGGTCCTGGGAGTGACTCTTCTAACATTCCAGAGGACAAACTTAGAAAAGAAAAAAAAATATATGATGATAAACTACAGTCCCCATCACTTTTGCTTATCTCAAGTCCATACATGGTCTTCACTATCTCCCTTCTCTACCACTTATTATAAATTTCCCTTACCCTCAGCTAGCACCTATGGTGGTCTTGGAGACTTCCCTGGTGATGTGAACTAGATCTTCAACCCTGTGCGGTCTAATTCCCTTCCTCATTATCATTACCTTCTCAGACCAGAGTTACTGTATTTGTGCAATTATTGTCAAAACTTGATACAGAAACACTCAAAGATACTTAAGTGTATTATCTGGCTGCTAAATATATTCCTAATGTTCTCATTGTGTAACAGCATCCTGACTTACTCCTGCCAAGATGGTGATTCATTTCCTTACCTGCTGACCCTTTGGCATGAATTGCCCAAAGTGCTAGACAGGAGCCATAGCTGGGCCCTATTAAAATCCGGCAGCCTTTCATATCATCTGGTGTTTAGGTCACATTAGTATTGCCAGATATGGTTCCCATAATGTGGAATATGCTGCCTTTGTAGCCCAAAGAAACCTGCTAGGCATTTTACTTCCTTCTTCATGCTGATAATACAAATCTTGATCATTTTTTCTTTATTTGGGGAGGATGGGTGACTCTTATCATGCCATAAACACCATACATCCATAATTTTACTAATGCGCCAGGCCCTGAATATTCATAGGGTTTAACTCCAACTCTCCAGGGAATATGCTTCTTAGCAAATCCTCCAACTAGCATCTATATTTGGCTCATCTGGTTCCATTAGCATGTTGTCAATATAGTGAACAAATGTGGTATTCTGTATGGATGTCTAAATGGTCTGTATCTCTTCATACTGTATTTAAACAAAGGCCAGAGGAGTTAACACAGCCTTGAAACAAACATGTAATTGATTCAGTTGTCCACTTTAAATGAAATTATTTTCATTTCCTCCTCCTAATGATGAAAAAACATATTTTCCAGAGCAGTGGAAATATGGCTGCATACCATATATCTGATGACATGTTAATCTGCTCTAGCAAAGATACCACATCTGCCACTGGGTCCAATGCCTGGCTGTGTTTGCAGTAGTCCACAGTAATAATACGTTTTGTTTTTGAAGAAATCAGATTGGTGAATTAAACAGAGACTGATGGGGACCATCATTCCTGTATCCTTTAAAAAACTGTAAAATGGCACTAAGTTCAACCATTCATATTGGACAATATTTTTTTGAAGTAACTATCTTGAAACAAGTATGGGAGGATGAGCTGTTTTCACAGACTTCTTCTTAACTTTTCCCTTAATCCTGTAGGGTAAAAATTCAATGTGGAGATTGTGCCAACTACCAAGCATGTCTGTTACAATTATTATTTGGGGTCTGCAGAAATGACCACTGGATGAGTTCATAGACATGGTAAACACACTGTGGGCTGGACTTGGTTATCCCAGGTCCCCACTCTGACAGAAAAATCATAATGACACTTTGACATCAATATCAGCTTGGAATCTGTTTCCAACAGTCTTTAAAGTATTTGGATATTCCACTTTCCCTAGGCTACAATTACCCAATAGAAGGCAGTAGTTCCCTTTGAGAAAATCTGAAGTAGCCACTACCACATACATTTGTCATGATTTTGCAGGGCTCCTCTAAAAGGGCCTCTTCTCAAGTCAATGGGTTCTGGGTTTAAAAACTGGATATTGGACAGGGGATTGTAATTTTTATTGGAATGATGGCTCTCAGCCTTGTTATTAGCAACCTTGAATTTGTTGTTTGATTTTACAGATAGAAAAGCACTCCTGTTAGCTGTTGCTGTAGTTTGAATGTGCTCCCCAAAGTTCATTTGTTGGAAATTTAATTCCCAATCCCATTGTTGACAGGCAGGACCTTTAAGAGGTGAATAGGTCCTGAAGACTCTCCCCTCAAGATGGATTAAGACTGTTATTGCAGGAGTGGGTTTGTTATTATGGGAGTGGATTCTTGATTAAAGGATGAGTTCATTCCCGTACCTCTTCCCACACCCTCTCTTTCATGCATGTGCATGCACAAGCACTCTTTTTTTTTTTTTTTTTTTTTTTTTTTTGAGATGGAGTTTTGCCCTGTTGCCCAGGCTGGAGTGCAGTGGTGCAATCTTGGCTCACTGCAACCTCTGCTTCCTGATTTCAAGCAATTCTCCTGCCTCAGCCTCCTGAGTAGCTGGGATGATAGGCGTGCGCCATCATGCCCGGCTAATTTTTGTATTTTTAGTAAAGATGGGGTTTCACCATATTGGTCAGGCTGGTGTTGAACTCCTGACCTCAGGTGATCTGCTTCCTCTGCCTCCCAAAGCACTGGGATTACAGGCATGAGCCACCATGCCCGGTCCACATTTCCTTTATTTCCTTTCTTTCCCCTTTCTACTGGTTTAGGAATTAAACATTGCATTCTTTCCTCCCTTTTTTGGTATTTGCCTTTATAATGCTAATGCACAAAGTTAACTAAATCTGTAACTAATCAATATCTCTCTTATACAACTGAATTAGAGGAATATAGAGTAATTAAAGTCAATTATCTTGCTATCATCCATGATATTGTGTCATAGTTTGATTCTACTTAGGACTGATACACGTCCCCACCCTTAGGTACAAATGTGATTCGTATATGCCCACAAACATTCATCATTCTACCACTCTGGCTTTGAGTTTCTTGTTCATTTCTGGGACTTTGTGATATTTCCTTCTTCCTGCTTTCAATTTCAGCTATATAGTTTAAGAAAAGGTATGTGTTCTATCTAAGTCAGCATTTCTACATATTTGGAGCAGAATGAAAGCTTGATTACTTCTGCTGGGGCCACCATATTGATCAGAAGTTTCCTCTTACTAATCTTTGCTTTTTTTCAATTCTTGAAAGCTCTCTGGCACATAGAGGATCATTCACGACATTCATTCATTCAAGAATTATTTAGTGAGCATCTCCTGGTAGCTGGTGCTAAGCCCTGGAGTTAGGAAAATTCACTTCAGTGTGTCTGGAAAATGTTTATTCTGTGGTTGAAAAGATGATAAGACGGTGTGTTTTTCATTGGGTGCTGTTATAATTATCTCTTTTAGTTAAACATTCCTAGGGACTAATTCACTTCTAAAATGAAGTAGACTGTGTAAGAATTTCCACTCTGTTAGGAATGACAGTAGAGTTTTGATCCCAGTAACCTGCCTCAGGGAAAGCCTGTGTAATTGAAATTTACCAATAAATTTAAAATTCATTTTAGCCAAGACTCCACCTCACTTTTCACCCACTCTCCCCTTTCTCCTATCCTCTGATGCACCCATACACTCTTCAGGGATCTCTGCTTGATCTGGCATGAAGTCAACTCGGGTGCTATTTTACTTTCATCTTCTATTTCTCATTGTTCACAGTGCTTGTCTCTCCCTCCCAGAAGCCTTCCATCACAAAGTAAGAACATGCAGGAAATCAATGTGTCTTGAGCAATATTCTAAGCCTCTCTGGGAGGTGCAGCAAAGCAATAGAAAAACAAGGAGAGTCAGTCTCCCAATTTTTCATCTCACCATACCTTCCTCCAGAAGCACTTGACTGCCTCTGTCAGCCTCCCAGAGCTGGCCCTCTGACTCTCTGGAGCTCCCTGACAGGTCCCAGGTGGTGAATATCATCTGCTTCTTGTTAGAATTCTGCTCTGTGTGAGCAGGTTTTGGAAGCAGGCTTTGAGAGCTTGTTTGCCATCAGCCCTCTGACACTTCTGTCTCCTTCACAGACACCCAGTAATTGGGTCCTCTTGGGTCATGAGCTACAAACACTTCTACCACTTACTCTACAAAGTTTTTTTTTTTTTTTTTCTTTTATAAAACATAGATTTGCAGCTAAACTGTTCCTTTGTCATGCCCAAGAAGGTGTAAAAATCCATCTTATTTTCTTTCTGGTCTTTGGCTCAAAAAGAGAAGTTTTTCTTTTTGAGTGGTCCCAGCCCAAGTGGCAAAATGAACTTTAAATTTACCAAGTTAATTATTCCCGGCTGGGCGCGGTGGCTCAAGCCTGTAATCCCAGCACTTTGGGAGGCTGAGACGGTTGGCACCATTTCAGTGCCACTCACCACAATTAGTAAGTAACACACCATCATTTCTGGCAAAGAGTTCACATAAAAACCAACCACTGAGTCACAGAAGGAGAAAAAGTTCACCAGGCAAAAGTTGTCAAAGTATTTCTGGTAGAAGAGGCTGAATGCACAATGACAAAGATCAAAAACCAATAGAGATAATTCTGCTAACCACAAGGAGTTTATCATCATAAGGCTGGAGATTTGGATGAAGGAGTAGACAGGAGCAACACAAGAAAGAGCCTGGCATGCCATGATGGTCCTCCGGGAGTCTTTGAATATAATCAAGATGTAAGAGTCATCCTGATTTGCATCCTATAGAAGAAAAAGCTATAGACAATTCAGAAGTGAATGCCATTAAGTCCTGATATGCTTCTGTTGTTCCTGAAATAGCTCTGATTTCCATTGATGAGAAGTTTAAATTCTAACCCTGAGATTGTATAACTTCCTTCCAGAGTCTGGTCGCTTGTATTTCATAAGCATTAAATGATCTGAAGAACAGAGTTCTGGACTGGAACAAAAATTGGGGACTTTTCACTCAACAAACTTTTTAAAAAACATGGTTATAATGTGTCATGCTCTATGACAGTTGCTAAGGATACCAAGTCAAATAAGAATGGAAGCTACCACTCATGCAGGTAATAGCGACTTGAGAGGCTTGAAGCTGGGGGATCACTTGAGCCCAGGGGTTGAACGCAGCCTGGGCAATATGGCAAGATCCTGTCTCTTAAAAAAACATTAGGAGGGAGGTTCCAAAATTGCCAAATAGAAAGAGCTCCAGTCTACAGCTCCCAGCATGAGCGATGCAGAAGACGGGTGATTTCTGCATTTCTAACTGAGGTACCAGGTTCCTCTCACTGGGGCTTGTCTGACAGTGGGTGCAGCCCATGGAGTGTGAACCGAAGCAGGGTGGGGCATCGTCTCACCCAGGAAGCACAAGAGATCGGGGAATTCCCTTTCCTAGCCAAGGGAAGCCGTGACAGGTGGTACCTGGAAAATCGGGAAACTCCCACCCTAATACTGTACTTTTACAATGGTCTTAGCAAACGGCACACCAGGAGATTATATCCCGTTCCTGGCTCAGAGGGTCCCACACCCATGGACCCTCGCTCATGGCTAGTACAGCAGTCTGAGATCTAACTGCAAGGTGGCAGTGAGGCTGGGGAGGGGCATCCACCATTGCTGAGGCTTCAGTAGGTAAAAAAAGCTGCCAGGAAGCTCGAACTGGGTGAAGCCCACCACAGCTCAAGGAGGACTGCCTGCCTTTGTAGACTTCTTTTGAGACACATCATCACTGGCCGTCAGAGAAATGCAAATCAAAACTACGATGAGATACCATCTCACATGAGTTAGAATGGCGATCATTAAAATTCAGGAAACAACAGGTGCTGGAGAGGATGTGGAGAAATAGGAACACTTTTACACTGTTGGTGGGACTGTAAATTAGGTCAACCATTGTGGAAGACAGTGTGGCGATTCCTCAGGGATCTAGAACTAGAAATACCATTTGACCCAGCCATGGCATTACTGGACATATACCCAAAGGAATATAAATCATGCTGTTATAAAGACACATGTACACGTATGTTTACTGCGGCACTATTTGCAATAGCAAAGACTTTGAACCAATCCAAATGTCCATCAATGATAGACTGGATTAAGAAAATATGGCACATATACCCCATGGAATATTATGCAGCCATACAAAATGATGAGTTCATGTCCTTCATCCATAGGACATGGATGAAGCTGGAAACCATCATTCTGAGCAAACTATCACAAGGACAGACAACCAAACACTGCATGTTCTCACTCATAGGTGGGAATTGAACAATGAGAACACCTGGACACAGGGTGGGGAATGTCACATACCAGGACCTGTCATGGGGTGGGAGGACTGGGGACGGATAGCTTTAGGAAATTTACCTAATGTCAATGACAAGTTAAAGGGTGCAGCACACCAACATGGCACAGGTATACATATGTAACAAACCTGCACATTGTGCACATGTACCCTAGAACTTAAAGTATAATTTTTTAAAAAAGAAATAACCATAAAAATAGGCAACCAGCCCTTGGGGCTGCTCCGTCTGTGGAGTAGCCATTCTTTTATTCCTTTACTTTCTGAATAAACTTGCTTTCACTTAAATAAATAAATAAAGTATCAGAAAATAAATAAACAAATAAAATAAAAAAAATTAATAGGGGATGCAAATATATAAAAGAACAAATAGCCCCTAGTGTGATGATATGTTCAGTGATAAGAAGTATGTATAAAACCGTATGAGAGCACAGAGGAGGTGGATAGCAGAGCTTTGGGGAGGGAGCTCCATAATGGGTTCAACTTCTGGCTCTGTTACTAATTATTAGGCAAGAAATGTAATTTCTTGGGGGCATGATTCCCCTTATCAGCAAAATCGGAACATTGGACGATATCCAAGTATGCTCTCAGTTTTAAAATTAGGTGATTAGAAAGTATCATTTTATGATACCACTGACTTAAAAATACTTGATTTACAAAATTCAGTATGTAGAAATATAAGCTAAGCATCAATTTCTTCCCCCACCCCCCCACTCCCTCTAGAGGTCAACTTCTGTAGCATATTTGGGAAAAATGCCCTCAAATGATGTTTTGTAAGTTGAAAGTCTAGGTATTAAAATTCTAAATGGCAGTTTTCTAGGCTAGCACATAGCAGCATAACACAGTGCTTTTAAGTATTAGCTCTGGAGTCTGACCAGTCTTCTTGTGATCATGGGAACATGATTTTATCATGGTAAATAACTTCCAGGCTTCAATTTCAATTTCTTTATCCATAAAATGGGGTTAACAATTGGATCCACTTTTTAGTGTTGCTAAGAGCAATGAATCAGTTAATACATGTAAGTGTTTAGAATTATACCTGGACTATGATGGACACGAAGTAAATATTAATTATATCAATCTATAAAGAAGTTCAGTGATTTTGCATCCTTTTTGCTTGTTTGTTTTAGGCCTGGGATACTTTCTACAGACAAGAGCTTATCTAATTACAGTTGTATATTGTAAACCCTAGGGCAAACACTAAAAACATTTTTTAAGTAGTATAAATAATGTCAATTAGGAAATAAAATGGAATCATAAAAATGCTCAATTAACCCAAGAGAAAAGAGAAAAAGAGTTAAAAAGAAATGAGGAACATATGGAAGAAATACAAAACAGCTAATATGATGGTAGATGTTAATCCAACCATATCAACAATCACATTAAATATGAATGCCTGAATGCACCAGTTAAAAAAGGGAGATTGTCAGATAGGATCAAAAAGCAAACCCCAACAATATGCTGTCCTCAATAAATCAATTTTAAATAAAAGACATTTATAAAGTAAAAATTAAAAGAAAGAAAAAATAAACCATGTAAACACTAACCCCAAAAGACTGAAATAGCTATTTTGATAAGAAACAAAATAGACTTCAGAAAAAGGAACATTATCAAGGATAAAGAGAGACATAACATAATGATAAAATAATCAATTTTACAGGAAGACATAACAATGCTAAACGCTTATGCACATAACATCAGAGTTTCAAAATACATTAGACAAAACCAAATAGAACTGAAAGGAAATAAAGGCAGAGCCAGAACTGTAGTTGGAGACTTTATTACTTTTCTCTCAGTAACTGATAGAACATGTAGAGAGAAAACCAGCAAGAATATGGAAGTCCTTAACAACATTATTAACCAGTTATACCTAATTGACATTTCTGGAGCAAACCATGCAACAGCAAAATATACTTTCTTTTATAAGTGCGTTATAACACTCACCAGGATAGACTTTATCCAGGCTCAAAATAAAGCTCAACAAATTAAAAAGAGCAGAAATCATACAAAGTATGTTCTCAGACCATAACAGAATTAGCCTAGAGAAAAATAACAGAATGCCAATTAGAAAATCTCCAAATACTTGGAAATTAAACAGCACAATTCTAAATAATCCATAGATCAAAGAGGAAGTCTTAAAAAAAAATTAAAGTATTTTGAAGTGAATGAAAATGAACCTGCAAAACTTCAACAAATGAGATGACTAAAACATTGATTACACGGAAGTGTACAGTATAAAATGGTTACTATAGAAATAAAAAGATCTCAGACCCACAAGATATGTTTTTACCTTACAAAACTAGAAATAAAAGAGCAAACTATGTCCAAAGCAAGCAGACAAAATTAAATATAAATAAAACCAGAAATGAATGAACTTGAAAGAAGAAAAAACATATGATCATCAATAAATGCAGAAAAATTATTTGACAAAATTAA
Source organism: Rhinopithecus roxellana (assembly GCF_007565055.1). NCBI lineage: Eukaryota > Metazoa > Chordata > Mammalia > Primates > Cercopithecidae > Rhinopithecus > Rhinopithecus roxellana. The sequence goes on along the minus strand of NC_044556.1, from coordinate 73,964,856 downwards.
ACTTCCATTTATGGTAAAAACTCTTAGCAAACTAGAAATAAAAGAGCTTCCTTAATCTGAGAAAGTGCACAATGAACATTAAATGATGAAAGACTGATTTGTTTCATCCTATAGTCAAGAATAAGGTAAGGATGTTCTCTGTCTCTCTCAATATCATTATGGAAGCCCTAGCCATGCAATAAAACAAGAAAATTAAGACAAAAGAAGAGAAAAAATATTTATTTATGAACGACATAAGTATCTATGTAGAAAATCCCAAAAGAAGTCTACAACAACACTTCTAGAACTAATAAAAGAGCTTAGCAAGGTCACAGAATATAAAGTTAACAATTGGAATTCAAAGTTAATTAAAAAAAGCCACTTACTATAATGCCAAAAAGTTCTGAGGTATATAAATCTTCAAAATTACATGTAGGATCTGTATGCTAACAACTGCAAAATACTGATGAAAGAAATTAGAGTCCTAAATAAATTTAGAGACATATCGTATTAATAGATTGTAAGACTCAATATTGCTAAGATATCAATTCTTCCCAATTTAGTCTAGAGATGAAACAAAATCCCAGAAGGCTCTTTTGTAAATATTGATGAGGTGATTCTAAAATGTATGTGCAAAGACAAAGAAACTAGAATAGCCAGAACAGTTTTGAAAGAGAATAACATCCAGGGGACTTCCTTTCTTTATTTCAAGACTTAAAGTTACAGTCATCAAGACAGTTGTGGTATTGATGAAAGGATAAATGCATAAATCAATAGATCAGATAGCAAAAAATAAGAAATAGATTCACACCAATAAAATATAGTCAACTGATTTTTTATAAAGGTGCAAATGCAATTCAGTGGAGAAACTACAGTGTCTTCAACAAACAGTGCTGCAACAATTGGAAGTCTATAGGTAAAAGAAAAGATAATAATCTCAGCCTATATCTCACAGTTTCTACAAAGATTAGCCCTAAATAGATTATAGATATAAAATATAAAGCTATAACACTTCTAGAAAAAAATAGAAAATTTGTGCCAACTTAAAGAGTTTTAGTTACATCACCAAAAGCATGATCCATAAGTGCAAAAGCTTAATAAATTGTACTTAATTAAAATGAAAAATGTTTGCTCTTCAAAAGACACAGCCTCAGACTAGAGAAAATATTTGCAAATCACGTTTCTGGCAAAGCACTTCTGTCCAGGATATATAAAAACTCTCAAAATCCGGCAATGGGAAATCAACCCAATTAAAAAGTGGTTAGATTTTATTCTTTGTACCACACCAGTCTGTATTATCCACTGAACTGGCCTCACTCTGAAGACTAACACTTCTGCTAGAAGTAGCTCCTGACTTACAGCTCCTTGTTTAACCCAGATATGTTAGTGGGAGAGATTTTGCTCCTTTAAGGGGTTTTTAGAAGGAAGAGTTTTTATCCACTAAAAAGAGTTCACAGGATTTCAAGAGCTCTCTATTGTATTATATTCCTCTTCCTATCTAATCCTTGCTTTTTAAGTCCAGATGGGAGAAATCTGTTGTCCTGGATGTTGAAGAAGTTCGTTGTTGTGATGGTGTCTGACTTCATCCTATCATCAATTCCATGGCACAAAGTGATGCCAAAGTAATTCAGCAGCAGTTAAACTCAGAGGAGAAAACTAAATAAGCAGAGTAAGCTTTTAGCTGCAGAAATTAGAATAGATGGGGTCTGCTTTAAATTGGGAGGACTCCAATACAGGAAGGAAATGTCCCTTTTCCAATTTGAAAGACTTTTTTTTCCCCTGAAGTCAGTTTAGCTCATATTTTGCTCTTACATACTTTTCTTTGCGTATTAAGGTAGCAGCCTTCAACTCAATCCATGTTGCATTTTATTAAGGTGGAATGTGTTGTTCACCAGAAAACTCAACAGAAATTGGCTGTAAGCTCTGCCTCCCGGGTTCACACCATTCTCTTGCCTCAGCCTCCTGAGTAGCTGGGACTACAGATGCCCACCACCATGCCCAGCTAATTTTTTGTATTTTTAGTAGAGATGGGGTTTCACTGTGTTAGTGAGGATGGTCTCGATCTCCTGACCTAGTGATCTGCCCCCCTCGGCCTCCCAAAGTGCTGGGATTACAGGTCTGAGCCACCGCACCAGGCCTTATTTGTTACTTTCAAAAGGCCCACATGATACAACTGGAGAAGTCCCTGTTTGTTTTTCTAAGTCACCAAAATGTATATAAATTATCTAGATTGGATAACAGTCTTGCACATCTATCATGGTACAATTTAATATGCATCTTTCCCAGTCCTTCTTCTCCCACCCTAAAAAAATGAAACCATTTTATGATGCACTACACACCTTCTGGGGAAACTCATCTTTAAATTTTGAGACAGTATAAAGAAAATCTGGTTTTGTCTCGCAATTTAACTGACACCATTTTTTATTCTGTATATTTAGAATAGAATTGTGAGAAATCTTTATAAAGTCATCTTTGATGTCTTCAAAAAAGAAAAAAAAAGTGGCCAGACCCAGTGACTCATGCTTGTAATTCCAGCACTTTGGGAGGGCAAGACGAGAGTGTCACTTGAGCCCAGGAATTTGAGCAGACCGGGCAACATAGTGAAGACCTTATCTCTACAAAAAATCAGAAAATTAGTCAGGCATGGTGGCACACACCTGTGGTCTCAATTACTCAGAAGGGTGAAGTGGAAGGATCACTGAGCCCGGAGGGGCAAGGCTGCAGTGAGCTATGACTACACCACTGCACTCCAGCCTGAGTGACAAAGCAAGATCTTGTCTCAATAAAAAAAAGAAGAAAAGAAAAGAAAAGTAGTTAAAAGATCTAAACCATTTAACCAAAGAAAACATTTTTATGAAAAATAAGCCTGCAAAAGGATGCCCAACAACATAAATGATAGGAAAACACAAATTAAAGTTACCATGATGTATTACTACATACCTATTAGAATGGTTAATTAAAAAAAAAAAAAAATTAGCAATACCAAGCATTGACAAAGGTATAAACCAACTAGAACTCATACATAGCTGGTGGAAATGCAAAATATTACAGTCTCTTTGGGAAACACTTCAACAATTCTTACAAAGGTAAACATATACCTATGCTATGATCCATTAATCCCACTTCTAGCTATCAAACTAAAAGACATAAAAACTTATGTTCCTACAAAAACATGTACTTTGTATGAACATTTATAGGAGCTTTATTTATATTCTTCAAAAATTGAAAACGTTCCAGATGTCCTTCAGCCAGAGAATTGATGAACAAGCGATGGTAGATTTGTATAAGGGAATAATACTATACAGCAATGAGTAGGAAGAGACTATTGATTCACAAGCAACATGGATGATCTTCTTTTAATTTAATTTTTTTTTTTTTTTGAGACAGAGTCTCATTCTATCACCCAGGCTAGAGTGCAGTGGAATGATTTTGGTTCACTGCAACCTCTGCCTTCCAGGTTCAAGCAATTCTTGTGCCTCAGCTTCCTGAGTGGCTGGGATTACAGGTGCACGCCACCACACCCAGCTAATTTTTATATTTTTCGTAGAGACACGGTTTCACCATGTTAGCCAAGTTGGTCTCGAATTCCTGACCTCAAGTGATCTGCCCACCTTGGCCTCCCAAAATGCTGGGATTACAGGCATGAGCCCGTCCTATGTGGACGAATCCTACATGCATTTTGTTAAGTGAAAGAAACTAGATTCAAAATGATACATGTTATATGATTCAATTTATATGATACTCGGAGAATAGGAAAACCCTAAGGAAGAAAAATAGAACAGTGGTTTCCAGGCATTCCATAGCAGGAGGAACAGTTGCCTATGAAGAGGCAGCACCAGTGGATTTCAGGGCTGATGGAGCTTTCCTACATGCAATTGTGGTAACAGACACATGGATCTATGCATTTGTCAAAACCCATAGAGCTGTTCACCAAAAAGAATAAATTTTACCATGTTTGTTTCTTTGTTTTTCAGAAAATCCATCAAGACAATGGGGAGGGCAGGTGGATTCCAGACTGTGACAGAATTTAATTTATGACAAAAGAATCACATAATACATGACCACACTGAAGGAGATGGAGAAGAAAGGAAGTCCCCTGGATGTTATTCTCCATAATGTATATAAGGCTATGATATTGGCTCCAACTACAGAAATTATTTAAGAGGTAAGTAAAGTGAATTGCAAGATAAGAGAGTGAGAAGAAGAAAAATATCTGTTTCCATAGTCCAAGTGAAAACACAAAAGCATTTGACAGAAGGTCTAGGCAGGTTCCATCCCCATTTGCAGCCTTGCTTCCCTTATCCTCGAATCCGCCCTCCTTTCAAAAATGCCTCCTCCTTCAAATATTCACAGTGCAAATCCCCACCATTCTTCTAAGGTCAACCCCACAAGAATTAATCTTATACAAGAATCCATTCCTTTATCTCTTGGTGAAGGTCATTCATAACAATACAATTCCTCAATCTAGATGAACTCTACGAGCATCAACTGTTCATAGGAAATGTTTCTTCTGTTTATCTGGATATCATTCCCCCAAATACAACATAATTTACAGAGATCCTTGCCTAAACAGAGAATTATGTTTTAAGTTATGTTAACCAAAATAGTGCCACCTGCCCCTTGAACAATCTTGACCCACAGCTGCCACCCAACAACCCCCATTTATGTATAAGTTATTTATTTTCTGATTTTAAAGTTCACCCCCAAGGCTTGAGGAACAAAGAAAAAGACCCTATGAGTGTACCTTTTTCAAGTCACCCAAATCTCTGTCTCCAGGAAACTGCCCAGTAAAAGTTTCAAAATGACTTTTTTATGTTCTTTGATCTGTGGTTATCTGTGGTTAGTGGAAGAAAGTGCTAGAGTATTTTTTCCTCAAATCTGACGTTCCAAGTGGTGAGAAATAGGGATTAGGAAGCCATCATTGTTTGTTCTTGATACAATAGCTGAAGTTCCTGATATTGCTCACCTGAAAATTTGAAGAGTGGGAGTGGGGTGAAGACCTGATGTCTTAGATAATTTCCAGGTTCAGAAGTAAAGTGCCAATAATACCAACTTATGAAAAATGATCCTATGAAAAACCTCACTAAATCCACTAAACATTTATCTCAATAATTTGAAAACTCTTATTTCCATTAGTTTGACTGACTGCAATTCCATAAAGTAGACATCTATTTATCAGACCTATATAGTGCCACTCAACCAGGGATCCCTCTCTTGATGTAACTTTGTTCAGATGGATCCTCTGCCCCATCCTGTACCAGTGATTCCTTTGCACTCAAAAAATGGGAATACTATTTGGAGGCTAGGTTAAAAATGAGAGTGAGGTAGCACAGAACAGGAAAAGGCTCAAGAACTCTAGGAAGATGTTAAGAATGGAACTGAAGCTGATTTAGGGTAGTATGAACTTTCAAGAGATCCTGAACTAGGCTGTGGCCCATATTCCTGACTCTGGTTCAAAACCTGTGAAATAAGAAGTGCTTGTTTTAAGACACTAAGTTTTGGAGTAATCTGGTACATAGCAATAGAAACTAATACGATAATCTATGAATCTTATGGCCTTTTATATGTGCATATGTTTAAATGTTATATATATATTTAATATATATATAACTGTAATAGTTTGGCCTGAGAATCTTCAATCCAGTTATAATGTCATTCTTGTGGAAGAGCAGACTCTGAATTCTAAACTTTTTCCTTAAAAGCTATTGAAGCATTGAAACACAATATATTTGTAAGTTGAGGATTTTCTACATTTAAAGGATACTCTTCTAAAATATTTTATCAATATTTTCATAATCTTCATAGGGTCTAAGTTGAAGGATTCTGTGTAATTTGATGTTCCTTTTATACTTCCTTCTGCATTTTCAAAGTTTTTCCACAATAAATATATTCTACTTTTTCCCCCTGGTAAACTCATATTAATTATTTTAAGACTAACCTGGCCAGGTGCAGTGGCTCATGCCTATAATCCCAGCACCTTGGGAGGCCAAGGCGGGTGGATCACCTGAGGTCAGGAGTTCAAGACCAGTCTGGCCAAAATGGTGAAATCCTGTCGCTACAAAAATACAAAAATTAGACAGGCATGATGGCAGGTGCCTGTAATTCCAGCTACTTGGGAGGCTGACGTGGGGGAATTTGTTGAACCCAAGAGATAGAGGTTGCAGTGAGCTGAGACTGTGCCACTGCACCCCAACCTGGGCAACAGAGTGAGATGCCATCTCAGGAAAAAAAAAAAAAAAAAAGACTAACCCAAATATTCCTTCACCCGAGGCTTGCCCTCTTCCAAAGCAAGATTTAAATGGCTCCTTTCAGTTCTGTTTTGAACTTCCCTCTCTCCCACCACTGATCACAGTATCGTAATTTACCTTTTAATCCTGTGTTCCCTGATGGACCATGTGCTTATTAATTGTATTCACGTGCTGTGAGTATAGCAAAGTGTTCATACACAGTGCAGGTGCTCAAGAGCCAATAATAACTATTCATAATAATAGCTTGTGAAAGAATGAATGCATACACAAAGGAACTTGAAAAAGAACTTTAGACATTTGGAGATACTGCAGTTGTGCATTTAAATGGGTGACTATGTGTGTGATGAAAACTGGACTAAAAGAGGCAAAATGATGTCTAAATGAAAAAATCTGATACATCATTTTTGCTTAAACTCTTCCAGTGGTTCCCACTGTTCTCAGGGGATGAAAAAGGATTGAAATATTTTGGCCTAGCTGCTGCCTACAGCTATAGCATCTCATCTTTTCCAAACTGTCTCTATCTCTTCTTCTCTTTCTGTCTGCACTTCACCTACCTGGCCATCTTCTATTTCTTACCATGTTTTCTCCACCGTTTTACACAGGCTGCTCTTTTCGCCAGGAATGACATTTCCTTCACCTACTATAATTTCATGTTGTTAAATTTGCCACAGTTGTAATTTCCCCCTTATTTGTGTGATCATGTATTTGTCTGCCTGCTACTAGAGAGCACACTGCATGAGAGAAGAAGGTGGCCTGTTTTTGCTCACCAGCACTCATGAATGATTGGATAACTTTCAGTCACAGGAGTTTATCTCTTGAATATATTCTCCAGTTGTATGATGAAAGGCTTGGGTTATCCACTATAGGAATTAACATGTAAGTGAGCTGGCAGGAGAGTATATAAGGACAAGAGGGTACGGTCTGAAGGTAAAACCGATTAAACCAGGGTAATCAGAAAGGAATGAAACCTTAAAAACTGTGCCTGTCATGCCCCACCACCACTTCAAGGCTCTTGCTTCTGATTCTGGAAACACAAAAGGAGACATGTTGACTAGATGAACCTCCCTGAGAGGCCTTTGTAAAATCATTATAAATCATATTAATATTCATAGACCAAGCACTAAGCACTGTTCTAAGCAGGATACATGCATCAACTCAATCCTCAGCGCAAGCCTTTGAGACACATGGGAACTAAGGTGACACAAGAAGAAAGTGGTAGACCAGGAGTTCAGACTCAAGCAGTCCAGCTTATGCTGGACTGAGAGCTGATAAAGCCTGCCATAAGAAAGGGGACTTAGAACATTCAGGGTTGCTTAGGGCAGAAAAATAAATAAATGTCTCCTCCACTTTCACGCACTACATGCATGACACTGGTTCTCCTCTATTGGAAGTAAAGGAAGTTGAAGGTGCAGCAAACATTTCTTCCAAGAACTGGGGCCACTTCTGTGTCTAAGATTAAGATTTCCCAGCCACTGCCATGTGTTTCCTCTCCTCCCCTAAGTACTCCAAGACGTATATTTCATGTTCTCTATTATGTTAGAGAATACTCAGTACGGATTCTGGGGTCAAACCAGCTAGATTAGAATCCTAGCTCTGATACTGGTTGTGCAAACTTAGGAAAGTTGTTCAAACTCTCTGTGCCCGTCTGGAAAATGAAATCAACAGCTGTATCATGCTACTGGGAGTATTAGTTAATGCACAGAAAGAGCTTAGCACAACATCTGTCCCATAATAGGCACTGAATTACCTGCAGCTACTATATTTAGTTAGCATTCAATGGCTTTTTTTTAATCCTATGAACAAACTTATCTGGTTTATAACATACCTCTTTATTATTTCTATATCCAGTGATAAGATTTTGGTAATATCCCATTGTTGAGAACATGCTTGTTTCATGAACATAAGGGTCACTGTGATGGAATAGACATGTGTCGAATAACAGAAATAATTTTCACTGTAAGTTATTGGGTTCACATGCCCTTTGATCAACTGAATCACTGAAAAACAAAGCACAATGCTCGTATCACAATTTCTTATTTTGAATTTTTATAAGCATGTTTGCAGTTTAGAAGTACAATTATTTTCTTGATCATTGGTGTTCAGTGCTGCAGCCAACTGTTTGTGTTCTCTTTTCTCCACCATGGTCAACTGGGGAGGTTGCCTGGTCCATTCCCTTTCCATCCATCATTTTCCAGTTTTCTGACACATGAACCCTTCCAGGAGCTAGAAAGCAGCATCAAAGAAAGGCTGTGAAGCTTATTACTGTGTGTAAAGTACCTTGCAATCCCCGACTGAAAGAAGCTATAGAAATGCAAAGAATTCAGTGTGATTTTATCTGCAGAATAAGTTCAGGTCAGAACATCAGGCAGGATTTAAGCTCTATCTCTTGCCTCTTTTGCTATTGTGGATTAAAGTCAGTCCATTTTAATGTTCCTAAAATGTAATTTTTTTTCTGAGGATAGCTAGACATGCGATGCTGAAAAGGATTTAATTCATTGTGTTGTCACAGGGATGATGATGTTGGCTCAATTTTGGATGTTAGGAGAAAGCTGTAGGATTCTAAACTCTCCCCCTGTTGCAATTCTCACAATGCAATAGAATTAAGGGGAAGCAGGAGGGCACCTAAGCAAAATGTTAGGATGCTGGACAGTTTGAGAGACGGGTCAGAGAAGGTTGAACTTGGCAGAACGGCTCCCTGGTGTGGGGCGTTATTGGGCCAGAATGGATGAGGATGAGAAGAGAGACACAATCAGCCAGAGGATTGCTGAGTGCAGTTAACTGCTGGAGGGTAATTCTGAACAAACCACAAAGTATTAAAATTTTTAAAAAAGACACCCTGGGATTAATTGTCATTCCACTGGCCTGTGAGGCAACTGATACCAAATATAATTGAATTACTTTGTAATTATTTCTTTTAGAGTATTTAACCTAAGCTAGGCTTTGGAGATGGAATTTTTTCTCTCTCTCTCTCTTTTGCTTTGCACTGCAAATGGTTTTGCATTATGGATATTTTTCTGCTTTACTATATTATCTTGTGCAAACTACTCTGGTTTGTTTTCCCCCCCTCTTTCTTGCCAATGGGGTTGTTTACTTATCGGAATTAAAGTCAGAAGTGAGCGTCTCTTGCCAGCAGGACAGAATTTCTAATAAATATGTAAATAACACCTCTCTCAGCTGTGGTTGCGGGCGCTGCTCTCACGTGGCCCACCAGGCTACAGTCTGAGGCTCAAGCAGGCTTAGAAAAGAGAAGCGATTTCATCAATCTGCAGATCAGAAAGAAATCAAATTAAATCAAAGCTGAGACAGCAAAGGAACAAAGGTGAGGTGGTAATAAAGGGCATATGTTCTTGTGGTTGTAGAGTTGGGCCATTTTCTTTGGCCTGTGAGTGAAAGTGTCTGAGGGCCGACAAAGCCTGCCATAAGAAAGGGGACTTAGAACATTCAGGGTTGCTCAGGGTAGAAAAATAAATAAATGTCTCCTCCACAGGCAGGCCATGATCATTTCAATATAATAGTGGCAATGCCTTTATCAATCACCTGCTACACCTGTCTAATGCCCCGCTCTGTGCCAGTGATAATTAACATCTGGTGTCTACATTACATCTTGAACTCAAAAATCCATCTTGAGGGCCGTGGGTGATGGCTTATGCCTGTAATCCCAGCACTTTGGGAGGCTGAGGTGGGTGGATCACCTGAGGTCTGGAGTTCGAGACCAGCCTGGCCAACATGGTGAAACCCCATCTCTACTAAAAATACAAAAATTAGCTGGGTGTGGTGGCAGGCACCTATCATTCCAGCTACTTGGGAGGCTGAGGCAAGAGAATCGCTTGGACCCAGGGGGCGGAGGTTGCAGTGAACTGAGATTGTGCCATTGCACTCCAGCCTAAGCAACAAGAGTGAAACTCCATCTCAAAAAAAAAAAACAAAAAAAAACAAAAAAAAGTCTTGAGGACATTTGTTGCATTTATCCCTCAGCAAACAAGGAAATGAAATCAAACTCCTGCAGAAGTTGGGCACACACCATTGAGTGATGCTTAAAAGCATGAGCTCGGCCAGGTGCGGTGGCTCACGCCTGTAATCCCAGCACTTTGGGAGGCTGAGGCGAGTGGATCATGAGGTCAGGAGATCGAGACCATCCTAATTAACACGGTGAAACCCTCTCTCTACTAAAACTACAAAAAATTAGCTGGGCATGGTGGTGGGTGCCTGTAATCCTAGCTACTTAGGAGGCTGAGGCAGGAGAATGGTGTGAACCTGGGAGGTTGCAGTGAGCCGAGATCTCACCATTGTACTCCAGCCTGGGTGACAGAGCAAGACTCTGTCTCAAAAAAAAAAAAAAAAAAAAAAAAAATGCTTGAGCTCTGGATTTCACTTTGCCACTTACTTGTTCTCTGCCTCAGTTTTCTCATCTGTCAAATGAATATTCATCCATTGAACAAAAATACTGATTGAGTACCACTCTACACCAGACCAGTTTTAGGGTGTGGGGATATAGCCGGGACCCAAACCAAGGCCCTGCTGTCAGGAATGTCTGCTCTAGTTAACAATAGTACCTACCACTGTGAGTTGCTGTGAGCATTAAATAAATTAATAAACCCCTGGTATACAATAAGTCTTCAATCAACATGAACTAGTATACTTCACCAAAAAAGGTAGAGTACGGACTAGCAGGCTCCTTGGCCCATTGTCTAGTGACAGAAAATGTTCAGTCTTCAGTTACACAGGGATCCAGCCAGATTATAAACAAGAGCCTTCCTTAAAGTTCTAAAACACTTGGATCCACTTGAATCAGGTCAGCAGGTTCTAAGAGAACCAGAGAGGTGTGTTACATGCAAGTGATTTGATTTTCACACTCTTGCCTCTTCCTGTTGGGAACCCGTCTCAAAGCCTCAAAGTCTAGAATATCTGCTTTGGTGATCTTGCCCTGGCTGCAATTATGTTTTATTTACTATCAGGCCCCAGCTGGTTCTCCTGAAGGAGGTGTGGCCTCAGTTAACTGGCACAGTCAGCTTTGTTTTCTGTTAGTCTGTTTCTTCCTGGAATAAAGTAGAATGGGGTGATGGTGGGTGGAGGGGGAGGGGTGCCCCCCTTTCTAATGCTCTGGATCTTTTGCCAGCTTAATGGGTTTTGCCAAATGAGTTCCCAGCAAGGAAATCCAGGGCTTCACTGGAACCTGGTATTGGAGCTTTGTCAGAATGGCACGCTTGGGTGAGTCTCTCTCCATGATATAGGGAAGAATTAATTAGAACCATAAATTCTGGATTACTAATCACTGTACATTGTAAGGAAAATATATGCAGCTAGGTGTGGGTATTTTAAGGGCCAAATGCATGTCTGCATACTTAGCACAGCTCCTCTGGGGTTTCTTGCCTTCCTCTCTTCCCCTTTCTCAGGGTGTCTGACCCAGATGACATCCCAGAGGCTTTATTGGCTTATCCACTAGAAAACCAAATGTGCCTTAGCTTTACAAGCCTCAAGGAGTAAATATTGTTAGAAAGTGCTGGAATCAGCAAGCGGATTGGCTGTTACCTTTTGGACTGAGGCCATAGCTAAAGAGAGAGATGTAATTTTGTAACATATTTAAACAGCAACCTTTGAGTATCATCAAGCCATGGAGACAGGCCTCCCACTGCCACCACCTACCTCCCTCAAAAGTAAAATTATTCGTTTAGACACTGGGCAAAAAACAAATTTCAAAATGAAATTTCTAATATCATAGAATGTTAAGCAGCTATTAAAATGATATTTACATAGAGTTTTTAATGATATGGAAAAAAATCTTATAACCTTAAGCACAAAAAGCGGAATAGAAAATTGCATTAATATACAGAATGATCTTAATAAGGTTTTAAAAGCATGAGGCAAATGTTTGAAAGAAATAAGCCAAAATTTCTGGATGATGGAATTAGAAATGCTTTTTCTTGCTCTTTTTAAAATATATGCACTTTCCAAATTTTTTAAATATGAGCACATATTACATTAAAAAGTAATGTGAAAGTATGAAAAGTTATAAAAATCCTCCAAATCAGCAAGTTGGTCAAGGACCACTTATCCATCCCCAAATGGTGGCCTTTAAGAATGTTTAGGGCAGAGGCAATGAATAGCCTGGTGAAGACATTTTTCTCTCTTTCTTTTTTTTTTTTTTTTTTTTTTTTTGAGATGGAGTCTCACTCTGCCACCCAGTCTGGAGTGCAGTAGCGTGATCTCGGCTTACTGCAAGCTCTGCCTCCCGGGTTCACACCATTCTCCTGCCTCAGCCTCCTGAGTAACTGGGACTACAGGTGCCTGCCACCGTGTCTGGCTAATTTTTTTGTATTTTTTAGTAGGGATGGGGTTTCACTATGTTAGCGAGGATGGTCTTGATCTCCTGACCTCATGATCCGCCTGCTTGGTCTCCCAAAGTGCTGGGATTACAGGCCTGAGCCACTGCCCCTGGCCTCAACACTTTTCCATTAGGGCGTTTTCTTTGTTGTTTCTGCCCCTGGGAGTGTTCTGGCTGTCCAGGGACCCATGGCAGTATATCTAGCTTAGAATCGGTGATTAGTAAGTGTTTTTGAAAAGATTATCTTGACAACAATGTGAAGAGTGTATCAGAGAGGTACCAGAGTCGAGAGCCTAATACAAGGCTATATAGGCAAGAAATAACAGTAGAGTGGACCAGTATGGAGGGAACGATGATGAGAGATAAGTGAACAGATTTGAGAGATAATTGGGAACCTAAATCAATAGGTCTTAATAATGGATTTCAGTTGGGAAATCAGTAAGAGAGTTAGTTGTCAAGAGTGATGCCTCTGTTCTCACTTAGAAGTGGGAACTAAACATTGGGTACATATGGTCATAAAAAATGGGAGCAATAGACACTGGGGAATACAAGAGGGCAGAGAGAGAAAGACAGGGAAAGTTTGAAAACTACCTGTTGGGTACTATGTGTATTACCTGGGTGGTGGATTCATTAGTACTCTAAACCTCAGCACCACACAATATACCTTTGTAACAAACCTGCACATGTACCCCCTGAATCTATTAATAAAATGAAAGTCGAGAAAAGAAAAAAAAAGAGTGATGCCTCTTTTCCTGGCTGTGTAATAAATGGGATAGTGAGTAATTCACTAAAAACAGCAAAATTGAAATATGATCTGGTCGTTTATGGGGGTGAAAGGAATATCAACTATCTTTTACTGTATAACAGTTGGTCCTACACTTAACGGTGTAAAATAACAACTGTATCTCAATTTCTGAGTATCAGGGGCTGTGTGGCTCTGGCTCAGGATGTCCCATTAGGTTGTAATCAAGATGTTAGTCAGAGTTGCATTCACCTGAAGGCTTGAGTGGGACTAGACAATCTATTTCCAAACTTTCTCATGTAGCTGTTAGCTGGAGGCCTTCCTTCCTTAACACATGGGCTTCTTAAGGGAAAACGGCATCTGGCTTCCCCAGAGTGAGTAATCCAAGAGAGAAGCTGCAAGAAATGAAATGCTTCTCATGACCTAATCCCCAAATTCATACACTGTCATTTCTGCTTTTATTCTGTTCACTAGAAGTGAGTTACTAAGTCCAACCCACACTCAGGGTGGAATTAGGCCCCACCTTTTGAAAGGCAGGTCGATTAAACTGTGGATACGGTTTAAACCACCGTGGGATGGGGTGCCAGATCATGAGCTTAGTTTTTGACTTGCTAAGGTTGAGGGTCCATTAGGAAATGCAAATCTCAAGTATACATACACATGGAGCTCAGATAAGAAACTGGGTCTTGAGACAGAAGATTGCAAGTCTTGCAGATTTACATGGTAATAGAAGATCTGAGCATCAATAAGATTACTTAAGTACAATGTAAGAGAGTAAGATAAAAAGGATAAATAGTTAAGGAATTCTAACACTTCATATCTGGTTAGAGAATGAATTTTCCAAGGAGATAGAGAAGAAAAAACCAGAAGAATGCTGTATCATGGAAGCCAAGCAAACAGGACTATGAACAGGAGGTGATAAGGAACTAATTTGGTGAAACACGAGGCTGGAGGACAAGGTGGAATAGGTTGAGTGTCTAAAAGTAGGCACTCATTACATATTATTTTAAATTTTTATTTTGAACTAAATTCATACTTACAAAGTATTTACCAAATAATACAGATTGTCTCTGTGTATTCCTCATGAAGTTTCTCATGTTAACCACTTACATAATTATGGGATAATTATCAACTCCATAAAGTTAACCTTGAAATAAAACTGTTAACTAAACTTTAGGCTTTGTGAAAGTTTTACCAGTTTTTCCATTATCCTTTTTCTGTTGCAAGATTCAATTTTATTTAGTTGTGCTTCCTTAGTCTCCTCTAATCTATGACACTGCCTCAGTCTTTCCTTGTTTTTCATGAACTTGACACTTTTGAACAGTACTGCTCAGGTATTTTATAGACTGTATCTCAGTGTGGATTTATCTGATAGTTTGTCATGATTTGAATAAGATTATGCTTTTTTGGCAAGAATATCGTGGAAAGATGTGTATTTCTCAAGGGCCCCATTACATCGATATATCTTATAACTGATGATATTAACCTTGATCACTTGGTTACTGTGGTATCTGTAGGTTTGTCCTCTGTAATATTACATTTTTCCCTTTGTAATTAATAAATATGTGTGGACATACTTTGAGGCTATGCAAATATCCTGTTTCTTCTCAAATTTTCTCCTACAATTTTCAACATCCATCAGTGGATCTTACTTTCAAAAATCATCACTTTGGTGTTTGCCTGATGGTGCTTTTTTTCTATTTTCCTCTTTCCCTCTACTTTTATCATTGGATTATTTCTGTAAGAAAGAGCTGGGAGGCTGAGGTGGATGGATCATGAGGTCAGGAGATCGAGACCATCCTGGCTAACACGGTGAAACCCCGTCTCTACTAAAAGTACAAAAGATTAGCCAGGTGTGGTGGCAGGCACCTGTAGTCCCAGCTACCCGGGAGGCTGAGGCAGAAGAATAGCATGAACCCAGGAGGTGGAGTTTGCAGTGAGCAGAGATTGCACCTCTGCACTCCAGCCTGGACAACAGAGCAAGACTCCATCTCAAAAAAAAAAAAAAAAAAAAAGAGCTGTCCTTTTCCCCCATTTATTTATTTATTCAACTATTTATATCAATATGACTCATGGATATTTATTATGTAGGTTAGAATCCAGACTGTCATTATTTTTAGGCTCAAATATTAACATTTCCAGTCTTAACTATTAGGGGATATTTTTAGATCCTTTTTTTTTAAGCACTTCCTTACTTCCTTACTTTGTGACACCATAAGATGCTACAAGCACATCTTGTTTTTTCCTGTCTCAGATTTCATATCAACCATTTCTCAGATAATGGTGTTTAGAAACCAAAATCTGGACACTAAGTATGCTCATTGTAATTGGTGTGTCATTACTTTTAGACACTTCAGCTGACATAGCAAGGACAAACATCTATATATGCTAACCCATGTATACACATACATCTGTATTTCTGTTCTCTTTGTGTGTGTGTATATATATACACACATATATATATTCATATTTATATATATGTGCATGAGCACACGTATATGGTGTATGTGGGTTGGAATACACACACGCACACACACATATATGTATTATATGTGTGTACATAAACCATAGGTTTATACTGATACTTCTCAGTTCCATCTGACTCCACAGAATTCATTTTAGTCCTCCCCTATTCTTTATTTGTAGTTTCACTCTGATGCAAAAAAGCTAGCCCTTATTTGTACAATATATTTACATATTTGATTGATACTGGTATACAGAAAAAGTATATTAACACACTCCTGTGAAAAACAAATTAAATGACTAGATTCAGCTCTTGTGGTCAATTATTTTTGCCTATAGCCTTATTAAAGTATCCAGTCAAGATGATGTTTTCCAAAGTTACTTCATTGGTTCTTTCCTTCTCTGTCCCCTTCAGTCTGGTTATGTTGTTCATCTGCTATAGAGTTAAGTTCATTTGTTACTTTTTTCTATTTTGTGTTGGGTCTCCCATCCAAATCCTGATTGGTTTGTTTATTTTGGTGGAATTCAAAGGGTGTGTGAAACCTTATTGTGATTTCAAGAGCCAGAAGTTGTACTCAGAGAAGGAACCTCCTTCACCATTCCTGCAAAGCACTCCGACTCACCTTCATTTCACTCCTTTCCCACAGACCTCCCACTCCAGAAAGTAACCAATTTCCTTAATTTGTGGTTTATCTTTTATTCATTTTTTGTACAAATGAGCAGATACATGTGCATTTTCTTATAGTCTTTCTTACATGAAGGGTAGTATGCCATAGATACTATTTTGCACTTTGCTTTTTCATTAATAGCATATTCTGGAAATCACTTTGTATCGGTTCCTAGATATATTTTTCATTGTTTTTCTTAATGGCTATGTAGGACTCCATTGTGTGGATGTAGCATAGTTAACACAATGGGTATAAAAGAGTGAATAAAATTTCAGAGTGTACTTGGGTCATTTTCAATATTTTACAATTACAAACAAGCTACAATGAATAACCTTGTACATATGAATTTTTATATTATTAGATGTAAATATTCAGAGCACATTCCTAGCTAAGGGGTATGGGTCAAAAAGTACTTACATACATAGTTTTATTAGGTATTGACAAATTTTACTCCAGAGTGCTTGTTTCCTTACAGCCTCACTAGCACATTGTGTTGCCATATTTGTAAATGTTTTTTAATTTGATAGGTGAGAAATAGCATCTCTGAGCTATTTTAATTAGTATATCACTCATTGTAAGCAATATTGAACATTTTTTGATTATTTGAGGACATTTTTATGAATTGTTTATGTCCTTTTTACATTTAAATTTTATATTTATAAACTATCATGTTTTGGGTACCTTGGTCCTCAATTTTAAAATTTCTTCATTTTATTGGAGATATTAACTCTTTGCCTGTGGTATATGTATGTTGTGAATATTTTTGCCCAAGCTGTGAGTTTAATTGTGGTATTTTTCATGATGAAACTTTTTTTTAATTTTAGGTAGTCAGATTTACTATTCCTTCTGATATGTTTTGGCTCTGTCCCCACTGAAATCTCATCTTGAATTGTAACTCCCACAATTCCCACGTGCCATGGGAGGAATACGGTGAGAGGTGATTGAATTATGGGGACAGGCCTTTCCTGCACTGTTCTTGCGATAGTGAAGTGAGTCTCATGAGATCTGATGGTTTTAAAAATGGGAGTTTCCCTGCACAAGTTCTCTCTTTTTGCCTGCTGCCTTCCATGTGAGATGTGACCTGCTCCTCCTTGCCTTCCACCATGATTGTGAGGCCTCCCCAGCCATGTGGTATTGTAAGTCCACTAAACCTCTTTATTGTGTAAATTGCTCAATCTTGGGTATGTCTTTATCAGCAGTGTGAACATGGACTAATCCAATCAATTGGTACCAGTAGAGTGGGGTGCTGCTGAAAAGATACCCAAAAGTGTGGAAGCACCTTTGGAACTGGGTAACCAGCAGAGATTGGAGCAGTTCGGGGGGCTCAGAAGAAGATAGGAAAATGTGGGAAAATTTGGAACTCCCCAGAGTCTTGTTGAATGGCTTTGACCAAAATGCTCATAATGATATGGACAATGCAATCCAGGCTGAGGTGGTCTCAGATGGAGATAAGGAACTTGTTGGGAATGGAACAAAGGTGACTTTTGTTGTGTTTTAGCAAAGAGACTGGCAGCATTTTGCCCCCACCCTAGAGATACGTGGAACTTTGAACTTGAGAGAGATGTTTTAGGGTATCTGGTGGAAGAAACTTCTAAGCAGCAAAGCATTTAAGAGGTAACCTGGGTGCTGTTAAAGGCATTCAGTTTTAAAATGGAAACAGAGCATAAAAGTTCAGAAAATTTGCAGCCTGACAATGCTATAGAAAAGAAAATTCCATTTTCTGAGAAGAAATCCAAATGACTACAAAAATTTGCATAAGTAATGAGAAGCTGAATGTTAATCACCAAGACAATTTGGAAAATGTCTCCAGGGCATGTCAGAGACCTTTACAGCAGCCCCTCCTATCACAAGCCAGGAGGTTTAGGAGGAAATAATGATTTTGTGGGTCAGACCCAGGGTCTGTCTGTTGTGTGCAGTCTAGGGACTTGGTGCCCTGTATCCCAACAGCTCCAGCCATGACTGAAAGGGGCCAAGATACAGCTAGGGCTGTTGCTTCAGAGGGTGTAAGGCCTAAATCTTTGCAGCTTCCACATGGTGTTGAGCCTGTGAGTGCCCAAAAGTCAAGAATTGAGGTTTCGGAACCTCCTCCAAGATTTCAAAGGATGTATGGAAATACCTGAATGCCTAGGCAGAAGTTTGCTGTGGGGATGGGACCCTCATGGAGAGCCTCTTCTAGGGCAGTGCAGAAGGGAAATGTGGGATTGGAACCCCCATACAGAGTCCTTACTGGGGCACCATCTAGTGGAGCTGTGAGAAGAGGGCCACCATTCTCCAGACCCCAGAATGGGAGATTCACCAACAGCTTCCACTGTATACCTGGAAAAGTCACAGACACTTAACACCAGCCAGTGAAAGCAGACAGGAGAGGGCTATAACCTGCAAAACCACAGGGGTGGAGCTGCCCAAGACTGTGGGAGCCCACCTGTTGCATCAGTGTACTCTGCATGTGAGATATGGAGGTAAAGGAGATCATTTTGGAACTTTAAGATTTTGGACTTGCATGGGGCCTGTAGCCCCTTTGTTTGACCAATTTCTCCCATTTGGAGTGTCTGTATTTACCCAATGCTTGTACCCCCATTGTATCTAGGAAGTAACCAATTTGCTTTTGATTTTACAGGCTTATAGGCAGAAAAGGCTTGCCTTGTCTCAGATGAGAATTTGGACTGTGGACTTTTGAGTTAATGCTGAAATGAGTTAAGACTTTGGGGGACTATTGGGAAGTCAGTGAGTAGTATGACCCCTGTTTCACCAGTGAAGGAACTGATATTTATGAAGTCAAAAATTTCTTTAACAGGTTTTGAAATGTGAGGACTTGAGATTTGGGAGGGGCCAGGGCAGAATGATATGGTTTGGCTGTGTCCCCACCCAAGTCTCATCTTGAATTATAACTCCCACAATTCCCATGTGTCATGGGAGGGACCTAGTGGGAGGTGATTGAATTATGGAGGTGGGCCTTTCCTGTGCTGTTCTTGTGATAGTGAATGAATCTCACGAGATGTGATGGGCTTAAAAACAAGAGTTTCCCTGGACAACCTCTCACTTTTTGCCTGCAGCCATCCATGGTAAGATGTGACTTGCTCCTCCTTGTCTTCCACCATGATTGTGAGGTTTCCCCAGCCATGTGGAACTGCAAGTCCATTAAACCTCTTTCTTTTGTAAATTGCATAGTCTCAGGTATGTCTTTATCAGCAGCATGAAAATGGACTAATGTACCTTCCTTTTGTTACCTCTGAAATTTTATTCACTCATTACATATTTATTGACTTAAATTATGCTCCTTTTCCCATTCTAAGCTAAATTCTCACACTAAACATGTTTAATCATCCAAGGAAGTAATAACCTGTATTTAGTCCTTGAAATCCCTCTCCTACTCAAACAAAAACAAATTAGAATTATCCTGGGTAGTCTCTGAGCAGGTTTATTAGGTTACAAACTTTCACCCAACCATTTCTCATTTGCCAACTAACCTTAGATTTCTGCTTAAACAGATTTCTTGGCTCTGTTTAATATGTTATTTGTGACTCAGAAACATTCTGTCTCCTGGAAGAACAGAAATCCCTTAGCAGTTAACTGCCACCTACTACCTACCTAAGAGTTAGCAAAACCAATGCTTAACACAAATTATAGTCAATAGATTCCATATATGTATATAAGCACATGTTTTACGGAAGACCATAGTGTCAGCAACAATCATTGAATTTCAGCATGATTAGTTTCCTGCTTAAAAATAAGCTCCATGCCAGGTACTGTGGGTCCTATCAGAGAATTATAACATACAGCCCCTGCCCTTACGGAATTCACAATCTTCTTAAAAAGCTAAAGTAAACACACATGAGAGAAATAGATTACAACAGAAAATTGTCTATAATCAAGAGCTTGCCTCTAGAATCCAGAACGCTGGCTCTAGCACAATAGTCATTATTTCAAAAAAGAGAGAAATCAGTGAGGGCTGGTCATGCAGTGAATCTTGAGCTAAGCCTTGAGAAATGGGTAGGATTTAGATGGGCAGTGAAAAAGGAAAGTAGGTGGGAAGAGCATCATTCACTCATTTCACCAAACTGTACTGAACTGAATACCTATTATGTGCAAAATAGTAAACACTGGCTACATGTAAAATACAAAAATGTTACAACTCCTGAGCTCTGTAGAAAGTACACACACACACACATTTTGCAAGATTTCCTCATTATTTTAATGTTTTCAAAGTATAGTTTGCTGAAATATGTAAAATGAGATTTATCCAAGCATAGCCTCTAAAATGTTACAGGTGGTTTTGTCTTGTATATTTGCAAAACCTAGAGAATGTTTTAAATGTTTTAGTCTTTAAGAGACCTTCTCAAATTTGTCCATGTCCCCCTTTTCTTTTTTTTCCCCCCTTAACAATATTATTAAACAGTGAGTAGTATAACCCCTGTTTCACTGGTGAGGGAACTGATATTTATGAAGTCAAACATTTCTTTAACAGAAGGGATAGAGGAGGACCCAGGGCCACAGTGCTGAAGTAACTCATGCTAGTCCACCTTTTGGGTTAGCCTAGACAGAATAGATAGAATCTAGACAACTCCGAAGCACCAGCCCTGGTGTGTATGGATAGTAGACCAAGCACGATGCTGGGTTGGTCTTTAACTACCTCTGTGATATGAACAAATTCCTTTCCTTTTCTAGAACTCAGTCTCATCTGAAAAATGAGGGGTTTGGACCGGATATTCTCTAATGCCCCTTGAGTGGTAATCATCTCTTGTTTCTAAGCTCCCAGACAGCTCGTGCTGCATTTTGCTCTGTTCAGTCATCAGAATATTCAGAGGTACAGGGCCCAATGCTGGGAAGGCACCTGGGCCAGTTGACCTCTAGAAACACCCTCACCTCCGTATTTGCCAGTGAGTCCTCATGAGTATGCTGCCACTTACATCACTCCAAGAACCTTTGATGCAGTAAGTGAGAGCCTTGAGCTGCAGAAAAACAGGTAGGAACACCGTGGAGGAAAGAAGTTGCCTCTGATGTGGGTATCTCAGGTTAGAGGATTTTGTACTCAAGTAGCAAGAAATGTGATAAAAAGAATCACTGGGAAAAGTGAAGTGTCCTAGCCCCTGTTCTGAGAAGCACTGTGAAAAATAAAGTAGAAAAAGCCAAATTTCCAGATCATCTAGGGAAGCTGAAATCCAGCAGTAAGATATTAAGCACAAAATAACTAGAGTTAACATGAGGCGTTATTGGTTTGGGAAGATGGCTATTTCCCCAAGGTCCATAATTAGAACCAGGAACTTTTGCATGTAATTAAGAGTAAGAGATTGTTTTAACAATCACAGCTGAGCAAGTCTAAAACTTTTTTTTTTCCAACTACCATTTGGGATTAGGGGTGGTTTGGCTTTTTTTTTTTTTCTTTCTCTCACTTGTGAAATGTGAGAGTTTCCTGACTATTAGGAAATTGAAGCTAATTCTACTTCCACAAGCATTTTTGTTGCTAATAATAATAGGATATGTTTTGCATATGTGATGTGAAATCAACAAGGTGCCCTACAGAAGCAAGATGGCCTTTGAGGCACTTTTTCCCCCTCAAGATAAGCTGTCACTGAGCACCTGATTAATTACTGCAATAATCATAATTTTTAAAAATTAAAAAAAAAAATTCTCTTCCCATTCATTAAGTAACTGCAGATAGGTGCCAGAGGTAATTATTGTCTAGAAGTACTTCCGAATTATCTTTTCTAATCCAGCCATGCTGACATTTTTGAGAGGAAAAAAAGTGTTTAGTCTTTCCTCTTATGAACAGGATGACATTTGAATATGCAAACAGTGTCAAAGTCTGCCCTGTGGATGTTTTCTGGAGGTATGATTTATGAGGCCAGCCTATTGTATTTGCTATCACACTAGGAGAAAGGTCATAAAACAAAGAAGCTCTACCTACTGGGGTCTACAGCTCATCGTGTGATATTTTAATTGTTGCTCTTGCCCTGACTTCTAGGCGTGCTTCATGGGGTGAACTGCATGGACACTAATTTGTCTGGGCTTTGCCTATATTCTCTGATATTTGTGGTGTAGTTTGTGCCTACTTTCAGTCACTCCTGGGATGTAAGTCAGGGATGGTGAGTATAAAGATAGCACACGGAAAATCTAAAAATCTCATCTTAGTTGATGGGTTCAACTTTCCCCCAAGGGAATTAATCATTTCTGAAGTACACAACTGATATGGTTTGGCCATGTCCCCACCCAAATCTCACCTTAAACTGTAGTTCCCATAATCCCCATGTGTCGTGGGAGGAACCTGGTAGGAGGTAATTGAATTATAGGGGTGGTTACCTCCATGCTGTTCTCATGATAGTTCTGATAGATAGAGATCTGATCCTTTTATAAAGGGGTTTTCTCCCTTTTGCTTGGCATTTCTCCTTGCTGTTGCCATGTAAAGAAGTGTTTGCTTCCCCTTCTGCTGTAATTGTAAGTTTCCTGAGGCTCCCCAGCCAGGCTGAACTGTGAGTCAATTAAACCTCTTTCTTTTACAAATTACCCAGTCTTGAGTATGTCTTTGTTAGCAGAGTAAGAATGGATTAATACAACAACATATTAGCAGCTCTAAACTTGACATCATAAAACATCTGAGCTGCTCGTTGGCAATTCACCTTCCAAGAGACTGACTAGGTGTGCCCTTCCATAGACTCTATGGTAAATACAACCGAAGTCAATATAACCACATTATAACCGAAATATAATCACACTCTTAGAGTTAGAAAACTCTCAGATGTCATCTTCCTTCCACAACATGACTCTCCTCTCTAACACTCCCAGAGTGGTCATTCGATCTCTGCTTAAATATCCCCAACGATAAAGAATTCACTTCCTAGTCTTCAAGAAGCCCCATCCATTTTTAGACAGCTCTGAAACTATAATTTTATTTTTTAAAGCACTGAAACTTTTCAGTGTGAATTTTGCCAGTTTCCTCCTAGCTACATCCTCTAAAACAATGTAGAATCTTTCTCCCATATTTCAAATAAGGCTCAAAATAATTTATTACGTAAATCTATTCGGTGCTCAGCTAAACATTTTCTCAGCTGAGAATGGTTTTGTATTCTTTCCTAATTTGTTAGAATAACACTTACCTTTAAAAAAAAAAAAAAAAAAAAAAAAAAACCACTACAGTGGACATAATAAATTGTGGTCACATAGAGGTTCTTGGTGTTACATATACTTTCTAATCTCCTAGACATAACTTGACCTCTTTATCTCCCACTAGAGAGGTTTATTGGAAAGGGGAAAATGTAGCATTATTAAAACCTTGAATGTTTATCATAGTGATCTTAGCTACAAATAAAAAAAATCCAACTCAAATCAGTTTAAAAATTTTTTAAATGTATAAGCTTGCATAATAAAAATTGTAGGAGTGGGGTGGGATTTCAGTATTGGTTAATTTGGTGGTGCAATAATGTCATAAAGGATCTGGTTCTTTCCACATCTCTGCTTGGCCATCTCTACTGTTAACTTTAATTCTGATTCCTTTCATGCTTATAGAAGAGCTGCCAGTGGCAAGGTGGCTATTCGCTTTCTTCAAATGCCTGACAGGAGGGAAAGACTGGCTTCTCTTTGCTATATCAAAGAACTAGGAAAAACTTTCTTCAGCAAATTTTTCAAGCAGTATCACTAAACAGAATTGGGTCACATACCTATTCACAAACATCAGTGGTGAAACTGATCCAAGAACCAAGCTAAGACCCATCAGAGTCCACCCCAACACCCCCAGAGCTGGAGATGGGGTTTTGCCCTGATTCCTATGAGGGTGGGTATCTGAGTCCATTTGGGCTGCTATAAAAAATACTTTAGATTAAGTAATATGGTACTATATTACAACATATGATATAGTAAATAATATACATTTATTTATTACAGTTCTGGAGGCTGGGAAGTCCAAGATCAAAGTTCCAACAGATTCAGTCTCTGGTGAGGGCTCTCTCTCTGCTTCCAAAATGGTACCTTGTTGCAGTATCCTCCAGAGGGGAAGAACAATGTGTCTGCATATGGCAAAGAGATGAAAGGGCCAGACAACTCTCAGAAGTCTCTTTCATAAGGGCATTAATACCATTCACAAGGATGGAGCCCTCATGACTTAATCACTTTACAAAAGGCTTCACCTCTTAATACAACCACAATGGGTATTAAGTCTCAACATACGCATTTTGGAGGGACCCATACATACAATGCATAGCAGAGGATGATTGGGTAACTGATACAAGACTGGAGTTTTAAGTAAAAGGTAGACAACCAACATTATGTAGTAGACTGTTGTAACAAAGCTAAATATTCAAAGTTCAATGTCTTTTTTTTTTTTTTTTTTGAGACAGTCTCACTCTGTCGCCCAGACTGGAGCACAGTGGCATGATCTCGGCTCACTGCAACCTCCACCTCCTGGGTTCAAGCAATTTTCCCGCCTCAGCCTCCCAAGCAGCTGGGATTACAGGCATGAGCCACCATGCCTGGTTAATTTTTGTATTTTTAGTAGAGACAGAGTTTCGCTGTGTTGCCCAGACTGGTCTTGAACTCCTGACCTCAAGCGATCCTCTTGCCTTGACCTCCCAAAGTGCTGGGATTATGGCATGAGCCACCGCACTGGGCCTCAATATCTTGTAATTAAAAACAAATTTTTTTGGTATATCTCTTGAGTCAATTGTTTGTCTCTTGCCTCCCAGCTCCATTTTTCCCCCTTCTTTGCGTTTCTTTACAACACAATAGTGGGAAGTATGCCTGTAAACTATGTTTCCCAGACTTCTTTCCCAGCTGGCTTACAATTCAACATACAGATAGATTCTTAACTTTATACAAGTTGGGGTGATGGTCATGCTTTGCAAGCTCTAAAACATGGTGCCAGAATTTCTAACAGCTGCAGTAGCAGAGCATGCTCCAGCAGCCTCAGTGACCAGCAAACCTGGGCTCTATGTAGCACCATCTTTCATTAAATTCCTCCAGCTGAAGGTATAATAATAGCTCCCTACAATTACATGT
The DNA here is from genome assembly GCF_007565055.1 of Rhinopithecus roxellana. Taxonomy (NCBI): domain Eukaryota; kingdom Metazoa; phylum Chordata; class Mammalia; order Primates; family Cercopithecidae; genus Rhinopithecus; species Rhinopithecus roxellana. The sequence goes on along the minus strand of NC_044556.1, from coordinate 73,939,449 downwards.
ATTTCTTTTTTACCCTTTTTGTTTCTTCAATCCTTCCCATAATTTTGTAACCACATCTCTAAATTAAATTTCCTCTGTTTGAAATATCTATACTGGTTTCTGCTTTCCTGCATGAATGCTAACCAATACAATTTTGAGCTAATCATAATTCTATGAGTCATAACCAGGGATCCACTGCCCTGAAAATCACTGTTTCTCTATCACAAAGCATGCCTAAAATTTGAGACGTAAATTTACTGCTTTGCAGGAGGTAACAACGAATAACTTCTGCCCATATCACCCCTGTTTTATTTAGCATTTGCTTTTTTGAAGGGGAAGGTGGGGGGTAGTTGCAAGGAACTGAAATTCACTGAAATTATTGATAATAAAGAAGATCTTTAAATTATTTATTATTACTAATATAATAAAAACGGATTGTGCTAGTTATTTTTATATGTATGGACTGGAACTGAAACTGGTTCCTTCACTCTGTCAGAAGCAATGTAGTTCCAGAAATTCATTGTTCTTTTTTCCTCAAGGGCCACATGAGCACTCTTATGAAGAGCATTTACTCCATCTCCTCCTATTGACACTTTTTTTTTTTTTTGAGGTGGAGCCTCGCTCTCTCTCCCAGGTTGAAGTGCAGTGGCACGATCTCAGCTCACTACAACCTCTGCCTCCCAGGTTCAAGTGATTCTTCTGCCTCAGCCTCCCCAGTAGCTGGTATTCCAGGCACCTGCCAGCATGCCTGGCTAATTTTCTGAATTTTTAGTAGAGACAAGGTTTCATCATGTTTTCCAGGCTGGTCTTGAACTCCTGACCTCAAGTGATCCACCTGCCTCAGCCTCCCAAAGTGCTGGGATTACAGGTGTGAGCCACTGCGCCTGGCTGACACTTGTTTATTCTTTCATGCAACTCTTTATACTTTTTCTCACCTCATAGTTTCTCCATATTTATTGTTTCTGTTTCCTAATAGTATAGGCTCCACCTGATCCCTATAATTATCAAATCTGTTGGATCCTCTAGTATTTCCCAATTCAAAAATCTGGAAGGAATAAATCTGACTGGCCCACCAACACTCTCTTGGGAAAGAAATGCCATAGATCTTGGACTATCCTGGGTATTGGGTACCCTTGGGTCAGAGACTACGTGAGGTCAAAGCAGCTATGCTCTGGGATAGCAGGAAGAGTATTTGTTTCATGATCTAAATAAAGCCTAATGACTTGTTTTACATCAGGGGCAGAAACAATGTTGACATGTCCAATGCAAACCTCAAAAGACTGTGACCTTTCCTGCCACACATTCACACAGCCGCACAGAACCCAAGTTGAATACTGGTATGGTTTAGCTGTGTCCCTACCCAAATCTTATCTTGAATTGTAGCTCCCATAATTCCCAAGTGTTGTGGGAGAAACCCGGTGGAAGATAATTGAATCATGGAGACAGTTTCCCCCACGCCGTTCTCGTGGTAGTGAATAAGTCTCACGAGATCTGGTAGTTTCATAAGGGGAAACCCCTTTCACTGGGTTCTCATTTTCTGTTTGCCTGCTGCTATGTAAGACGCACCTTTTGCCTTCTGCCATGATTATGAGGCCTCCCTAGCGATGTGTAACCATGAGTCTATTAAATCTCTTTTTTTTTTTTTTGTAAACTACCCAGTCTCAGGTATGTCTTTATCAGCAGTGTGAGGACAGACTAATACAAGTACTGTGTTTTGTGATTTTCTTTCCTTTAAGGTCTGCGTGTTAACATGTATAAGAACCTCATGGAGGCACATGGGGATTATTTTCTCTGAACCATTAACCATGTTAGGAAATGTTCTAGATCTTATGTCCCAACAAATATGACATGGACTGCACATATTAGATACTAAATGTATTAGGTACATGGAATAGTTTAAAAATAAAAAACACAGGTAAATCTAGGTTCAAAATAACTTTAAAAATAAGTTAAATAATTTATTTAAATACTTTTTTAAAAGATAAATTAAATATCTCAGTTAGACGTGGTGGCTGATGTCTGTAATTCCAGCACTTTGGGAGGCCAAGGCAGGCAGATTTCTTGAGCCCAGGAGTTCAAGACCAGCCTGGGCAACATGACAAAATCCTATCTCTACTAAAAATAAAAAAAATTAGCTGGACATAGTGGTATGCGCCTATCGTCCCAGCTACCTAGGAGCCTAAGGTGGGAGGATCACCTGAGCCAGAGAGGTCAAAGTTGCAGTGAGCCGTGATCACACTACTGCATTCCAGCCTGGGTAACATAGCCACACCCTGTCTCAGAGAAAAAAAAAAAAAAAAAAAAAAAGCAAGAAAGAAAAAAGAACGAAATTCTGTATATGTGAAGCCACATATAAGAAATGTACAATAGTCACCCCCATTGATGTTTATATTCTAATTTAAAGGGGAGATATACAAAATAAATGATTAAATGATATATTTACATGAGATAGCTAAGGTTTCATATTGAATCAGGTTTTTAAAAATGAACTGTATCATGTATAGAAGATATGCATGATATCCTTAAAACCTCTTAAAAGAAGCTCTGAAAAAAAAAACAACTGATTACACGTATCCCATTGTTTATTTTCAAACGTTTCAAAATACCAAAAGAAATCTAGATGTGCAGGACCGTACATATTTCACTCAGATGGACCACCTAATACTCCTCCTTAAGTCTTTCCTTCCTGTCACCTCGTTATCTCATGCAGGATTCCCTTCCTTGATTTTCATGCATGTCTCTAAATACACTCCCGCCCAGTGCATTTTTAGTTCCTCCTTTCCTGATACCCTTTTGGTTAACTCTGGTGTCACTCCCTCATATCCATTCTTGCTTCCTGGACTGCCTTAGACTATTCCTCTTTTCCTTTCATTTTAGTTTTTCTGCACTTTACCCCACCCAGTGGCTGGTTTGTGATACAAAGTATTGATGGATGCCTGAGAAACTGAAAATTGTTCCAAAAGATGTGAAGATGATCAATCTGAAACCAATCCATGTTTAAAATACAGCTTCTGAGCCAAGTCTAAAGGGACCTGTTAAAGATACTGACTGAGGCTATGAACTTAAAAGTCAAAATCCCATGCAAAGCATGGATTCCATGTCTTGTGTTGATTTAGGAGATCTTTGTTTAGATCATCTCCTCCATACTCTCCTTTAGAATTTCACTTGTAAAAATAAATGTCACAAAATCTAAAATAAAGATCACTAGACTACATTTCAATTCCACCGTACCGTTTCCCCTTCAACTCCAGGCTATTCATTTTCTAAAAATTGTTATGTTTTACGCTGCTCAGAAGAATAAAGGCTTTTTGACCATTTTCAGCATTTTTCTTTGCTTTTAATCGATATTTGATTTTTTTTTTTCCTTCTCTCGTGCCCTCATGCCTCTCCTGGCACATTGACATACCCTGTTTGTTGTCTCCTTTATTTTTTTTGTTTAATCTGAAGAGAAAAGGTGGCTTCTTTTGCCAGTAATGTAAATCCAACTTCCTGATTATTCAACTGAGATCAATTTCTGCCTGGGAGACTGAACATACTACATTCATGAGGCTGCACATCTGTCAATAGGAGTGAGATGGGCAATCTGTAAAGCAGCAAACAGCCAGCACGTGGACCGAGGGCACGCACAGGCCCACTGGGAGCCAGCCTTCACCTGCTGCTTTCCCAGTCTTCCCCCTAGAGGTGTAGGCTGTTTACATATTCTTCAAACCCTCAGAAATTGCCCATAATCTAAACGTACAAATCTGCTAATAAAACACAATGGCACTGGAAAGGACTTTCACAGGAGTGACTGGGTGTTTTGTCTGTAGGCATTATACTGTGTCACTTTCAGGATGGCAGGATTTGAGCTAAAGGGAAGTATACTGACTGGCATGAGGACAGGATTTGGGTCAAGAGCCTCTTCATGGATGGCAGAGAGCATGGGAAGTGCCATGAAAGAGAAAGCTGAGCGGACAGGAACACTTGCTTTTTGGTACCTGCCCCTCAGGGACCTCCTGACTGGGGCTCTTGGGCAAGTCACTGAAATGGGAAGCAGAGAACTTAAGCACTTAGAAATGTGTTTGTGTACAAAGACCTCACATTTATTTATCTCTTTATTCCTTTAAGTACTTACTGAGCACCTACTATGTGGCACTGTCCTAGACATTCGAGATCAAACAATGAATAAAGTGAAGATCATTCCCTTCCTTGTGGTGATTATAGTCCAGTAGAGAAGACAGACAATAAATATAAAAACATAATTTTGCCTATGTCTCAAGAAGAGGGAAAAGGCAGCATAAGTAAATATAGAATGACAAGGTGGGGGCAGTTATTTAAGAAATGGTTGCCAAGAAACCCCTCCCTGGGAGGGGGCACTTGAGTAATGAACTGAAGATAGAAGTAACTATGCACTTATCTAGGAAAAGAACATTCCATAGGTAGAACTAAAAAGGGCATAAGGCAGATATGGGCTTGTGTACAGGAGCCACAAGATATGAGTGTGCATGAACATAAGGAAGTGTGAGAAAAAATAATAAAGAAGCAAGAGGACAGAAGAGAAGAGCCTTGTAGACCCTGGTAAAGAGTTTGGATTTTATTCTGACAGAGTTGAGAAACCATTAAATGTCGTAGCATGGAGGCATTGAGATAAGCATGAGGGTAGTGATCATGGTGAACGTAATATTCAGTAAGTGCCAGATCTGGCTCCATCTCTGTAAAATGGGGCCATATGAGAGCCTTACCCCCTGGCCTTTTTGATGATTAAATGATACTGCATGCAAAGCTGTTGAAATAGTGCTCAATAAGAGTTATTATAGTTCCTGTTATGATCAACAGGGACCAGGCTATTTGTGCTCACCATTTAAACCCCATATTGACCCCCAAGTATATTTCAAATACAAATATTTTAATCAGAATTATGCTAACATCAATAAATTTTTGTGGAGAAAGTATTTTTTACAGTGAACTCCATTAAGTCAATTTAATTCCTTAATCAATGTTCCATATTGCACAATTTAATCATTTGTAATTTTTCCCATTTTCATTAGCATTATTTCTTTTCCATTTCAATTTTATGGCAAGATTTGAAATATCCCTAAAGGTTAAATGATGGAGTCAAATAGCGTTTCAATTTGGTGTTGTTTAAATATCCTGCTACTTAAGAATTCTGCATCTCAAGGAAGTTAACTGACTTGCCCAAAGACAAACAGCAGGTAATTTACAGAGGTGAGATCCCAACCTAAGCCCTTCTAATTGTGATACTATGATCTTTCACCATGGTACTTTTCTGGAATAAAAGAGAGAGAGAATAGAATAATACTAATAACCCCCTACCAGGGTTAATGTGATGCTTAATTGACATAATAAATGAGAAAGTACTTTTTGAAACTATGAAGCACTGTTATTGCTAATAATAACAATAAAAATAAGACCCATTTCTGGGTTTAGAAGAGTACAATGAATTAGTTTATTGTTAGCTGAGTGCATTCAGCTAGATCAAGGAGTTTCATTTCCTAAATGTCTCAATTTGTCAAATGTATCATGAACCCACTTCAGCATATCCTAAGAGCCTCCACCAAGAAGGAGGATAGAGTTGGGAGCCTGTTTGGGATTTTGCTGAAAATCAGAGAACAATTGACTACGGTGACAGAGGTGGTCTTTGAGAGGATCTTGGATCTCTAAAACAACCTCAGTTAGTGCTGGTAAAGTCCAACTGGGGCCCCTTGTCTGTTAAAGCGGGTCTAATTCAAGGCTTTAAAGAGATGCTGGTTCTTAGCATAAGGGCCATTCAGTAGTAGTCCTTCTTTGAGTGCTTAATATCTTGAGGCACTGTGCTATAGACCAATGGTATGAAAAGACACTGTCTCAACCTGAAGAAGCTCACAGCTTGCTAGGGAAGATAGGCATGCTAAAAACACAAGCATGATCGAATATAAAACTACAGTGGAGGCAGAGGGGAGGAACATCCACCCCAATATGAGAAGACTTCCTACAGGAAGACTTCCTTGATGATAATTTCAAGGACAATTAGGAGTAATCAGGTAGACAAGTTGGAAAGTACATTCCAGGGTAATGAAATACTCAAAGGGATAGTGATGAAACAGAATGGTGCTTCCAAGGGAACATATGCCATGGCTTGGGTGAAGAGGGAATGAGGCACGTGAAGTCAGGATGGGGTCAGGTACAAGAGGAGTAAGCAGATAAGTCAAGGAAAGGGGCTGAGTGCAGGTCTCTGCAAAGGAGGGTGGAGGCCAGAAAAGTATACCCATGCCTCAGGGAAAGAGATGAGCAGGGGCCCAGTCTGTTCAGAAGCCACTATAGGCACTGACGGGTGGGACAGAGACCAAAGCCAAAGGTCACTGAAATAAGAATGAGTTAGATAGATAAAGGAGATGTTACAATTACTACTAGACTAGAAAACTAAATCCATCCCAAAACAATGAAAAAATGGACTTAAAATACCAGTTGTTTCTGAAGGCTACTCCCATGGGCATGGCTCTCAATGCATGGCCCAGGACCAAGTGGGACTGAGGCTTCGAGGACAGATTTCTTGAAAAGCACCAGACTGAGGCTGGGACAGTTGAGGATTGATACAGCTTATATCCCAGCAGTTTGTGGGCGCTGAGAAATGAGGTCATTGTTATCAGCACCACGCTCTAACCAACTGAGCTAACCAGCTGTCCATGAGATCATTGTTGACTCGTGTATTAGTTCATTATCCTCCTGCTATGAAGGAATACCTGAGATTGGGTAATTCACAATAAAAGAGGTTTAATTGGCTCATGCTTCTGCAAGCTATACAGCAAGCGTGGTACTGGCATCTGCTCGGCTACTGGGAAGGCTTCAAGAAACATAATCATGGTGGAAGGCAAAGAAGGAGTGAGAACTTCACATGGACTGAGCAGGGAGAGAGAACAGGAGAAAGAGAGAGAGAGAAGGAGGAGGTGCCACACACCTTTAAAGAACAAGATCTTTTTTTTGTTTGTTTTTGAGACAGAGTCTCGCTCTGTCGCCCAGGCTGGAGTGCAGTGGCGCGATCACAGCTCACAGCAAGCTCCGCCTCCCGGGTTCACACCATTCTCCTGCCTCAGTCTCCAGAGTAGCTGGGACTACAGGCGCCCGCCACCACGTCCAGCTAATTTTTTATATTTTGTTTAGTAGAGATGGGGTTTCACCATGTTAACCAGGATGGTCTCGATCTCCTGACCTCGTGATCCGCCTGCCTTGGCCTCCCAAAGTGCTGGGATTACAGGCGTGAGCCACCGTGCCCTGCCAAAAGACAAGATCTTGTGATAACTCACTCACTATCACAAGAATATCACCAAGGGGATGGTAATAAGCCATTAAGGAAAATCCACCTCCATGATCCAATCACTTCCCACTAGGCCCCACCTCCAACCCTGGTAATTACAATTATACAGGTTTGCTGGAGACACAGAGGCAAACCATATCATTTCACCCTGGCACCCTACAAATCTCATGTCCTCCTCCCACTGCACAATAAAATCATGCCTTTCCAACAGCCCCTCAACACCTTAACTCATTCTAGCATTAACTCAAATGTCCAAGTTCAAAGTTTCATCTGAGACAAGGTAAGTCCCATCCACCTATGAGCCTATAAATCAAAAACAAGTTAGTTACTTCCAAGATACAATGGAGGTACTGGCATCGGGTAAACACTCTCATTCCAAAAGGGAGAAATCAGCCAAAAGGAAGGGGATACAGGCTCCATGCAAATCCAAAGCCCAGCATGGCAATCATTAAATCTTAAAGCTACAAAACAATCCCCTTTGGCTCCATGTCTCACATCCAGGGCACACTGGTGCAAGAGGAGGGCTCTTAAGGCCTTGGACAGCTTCACCCCTGTGCCTTTGCAGAGTTCAGCTCCTGTGGCTACTCTCATGGACTGCCATTGGGTGCCTGCAGCTTTTCCAGGTGCAGATTCAGCATATCCTAAGAGCCTCCACTAAAAAGGAGGATACAGTTGGGAGCCTGTTGGGGAGCTCTTGGTGGATATACCATTCTGGGGTCTGGTGGCCCTCTTCTCACAGCTTTACAAGGCAGTGCCTGAGAGGGGACTCTATGTAAGGGCTCCAACCCCACATTTCCCCTCTGCAGTGCCCTAGCAGAGGTTCTCCATTAGGTCTCTGCCTCTACAGCAGGCTTTTCCATACTTCCTCTGAAATCCAGGTGGAGACTCCCAAGCCTCAACACTTGCACTGTGTGCAACTGCAGGCTTAACACCACGTGAAGCCACCAAGGCTTAAGACTTGTACCCTCTGAAGCAACAGCCCGAGCTGTACCTGGGTCCCTTTGAGCCACAGCTGGATCTAGAGTGGCTGGGATGCAGGGAGCAGTGTCCTGAGCCTGTGTGGGGCAGTGGAAGCCCTGGGCATGGCCCATGAAATCCTGGCTGTGTCACTTATCAGCAATTGGATCTTGAACCAATTGTTTAACTTTCACGGCCTTTAGATTTTAAACCATGTAATGGGGATAGTACTTCCCTTTCAGGGTTATTGTGTGGAATATATAAAATAGTAACAGCAAATAATAGTAAGCAGTCATATTGCATGCCAGGAACATTCTGAACACTCTACATGTACTGATTCAGTTAATACTTACAACAATCTTATGAGGTATGTACTATTATCTCCCCTTTAAAGATAAGAAAACTGAGGTACATAGAGGTTAAGTAATTTGATCAAATTTATTCAATCAGTAAACAACAGGGCTGAGATTTAAACTCAGGCATTTTGAGCCCAGAATCTATGCCCCAAATTGCTTTGTATGGGACCAAGAAAGAGGTCAACAGATAATAGGCATTATTTTGCTGCTGTTGTGGTTGTTATAAGGTCAAATCCATGTGATTTGAGGACACTAAAATAGAACCGTGCCTCCAAGTGTTCAATTATATGGTTGGGGTAGATTAAAACACAGGGGCTAATATTTTAAAATATTTGTTCAGCATTTACACAGAGGAAAATCTGCATTCTGGACTGGAGAGTGTGAAGAAGTTGAACCAAAGACATCAATCAATGTGTTTTCCTATCGTCCAGGACAATTCAGTCCTGGTTGCAAACTTGAGAAATTCACCAAGCAAAAGAAAAGTTCTGTCGTCATGTGCATCCCTTCTTCTTAGAGGCTGTGTGTCAACTGTCTGTTGTTCGTGTCTATGCTCATTCCAGGCATCTTGTCATCTTTCTTCCAACCACATTTGATACTGTACCAGACAAGTATTCTGTTAAATGCCATTTATGCATCTGGTAACATTTCTAGGAGTGTGACAGTGTGCCTGATACACTTGTTGCCTGGGTAGCTGCCTAGCTGGCCTGCCCCTTAGTACAAACTGAAGTTGATCCCCAACTGAGGCCTCCAGGTAAAGTCTGAATTCATCTGAACAGTGGAAGAGGAAGGACAGCATCCAAATCCTGCCCCACCCTATACACACAGCACATTAGATGCCAGCAACTATCTCCAGTGAGGGCAGATAATTTGTCAGATTATATCGAACACGGAGTTAAAAGTTGGAGTATTGAGTGGGGAAGTGCAGAGGAAAAGATGGAAGATTGAGGCAACTAAGCTGGAAAGTCCTAAGCATCAGCAATTTTTCTTTTGTTAACAATCTGAAATTTTTTGGCCGAGGAGCTAGAAGCCTTTATTTCATATCTCTTTCAGAGTTTAAAAATCTTCACATCTACCCGTTCCATTTGCCCAAAGAAAAGGATGCTTTAAGTGACTAAATGACAGAGACTGCTTATGTTCCTTCTTAGGGCCTGGATGTAACAATGCCAGGGCTGTCAGCAAAGCCTAAATGAGTCCATCTTTCCTAACGTGGACTTGCGGCAATTCTGTCATGGTAGTTTATATGTGTGTCATTGGATTGACTACAAAGGTTTGAATCATGTCTCTCAATGAATGAGGATTCAGCCTAAAATATGAAACTGTTGTAAACTAAACAGGCTGTAAAATTAAAAATTTTACTTACAGGCATTTAGAAATTAATTCTCATGTGCTCAAGTATTTTCATGTTTATGCTACATTATATGATAAAAACCTATTTTTACTAACTTATTTGGCTTATTAGTAGCAATTGTCTATTAATGAACACCAAGCTGGATATTCCTGGGAGGCAAACAGTGCACTGAATTCTCTCTATCCCAAGGTACAAACACATAGTAGATGCTCATTAAATGTGTATTGGATAATAGGAGGAATTATTGTCTTTTCTTTTGTATGCAATATATTTTCAAGTGGTTAAGTTATAATCCTTGTAAAATATTGCTATTCAGACTTTCTATGAAGTCATATTTTACTTCAAGCTATACTCTACCCTGCCAATATTTTCAAACAGTAAACTTTCATAGAATTTACACAACTGCTTCAAAACTTAGCAATTAAATTCACTTTTATTTCTATAAGAAGAGAATATAGACTTAAAGAATTTGATTAGTAAAATTATAAGAACCCCTCCTCCAATTGATTCCATTATTGGCATTTTATAGGTAAGCTGGGGATCTTCAGGTATGTTTATTCCCCATACAATTGTCTGCCCTGTGGCACTGCTCTTTAGCAAAGGGTTAAAGCAGCCATTTGTTCTCAGAGCATTTTGTTTTCCCCAAGATTTCCATTACTGCTATAAATTTTTCAGCGTGGCTTTTATGTAAATGCAGCAAGAAAGGCAAGACAGAAAAATTTATTTGTAAGCTTTAGGGGGAAAAATGAGGAATCTGAAATTGTTTATTGAAAATAAATGAATATGGAATGTAGAATGGAGGCCAAAGAAGAAATGAATATTTTGTCTAAGTACCACCCACCTGAACAAACCCTCAGAGAGGCAGGTGGAGGCTAACAGGGACTGTTTCTGGGGCAACCAAGCATGCTTTTGGCTGCAGACAGGCCAAGGTCAAAACCCAAAGTCTTACTCAAAGAAGCAATAGATCCCACTGAAAGCCAAATCCTGGGCTGGTGGTCAGAAAACTCTGAATTGGTGTGTGTCCTGTAGCAGGTCATTTGATGTCTCTACTGTCCTCGATCTGTCATAGAAACATTTCCATACCCCACTCACACTTCTGATAGGATGCTATTTTCAGTACTCCCTTGAAAGAATAAGTAGGTATTATTCATATCTGTATACTCAAAGACTTCACACATAGGCAGTTATTAATACATTATGTTATGTGAAAGAATTTGAGAACCTTTAAGTATGAAGTGTTTTGTCAGTACTCTGCTTTTGAATACAGGTTATCATTCAGGTATGGTGACATCAACAGATCAGGAGATGACTACCAGTGGAAAGAGTTTGCTACTCACAGATGCCGAGGAAGGTGCATGCCACATTAAGAGGTGCGGACAGGTGGGTAAGGGGACATACAGGAAGGCACCAAGGTAGCTCAGGAGGCAGAGGGAATGAAGGGAAAACATGGGCAAAAGCCTTTAATGTGGTTTCAGTGGGAAGAAATATGTGAGGCAGGATAAGGAGGCTTAGGATTGGCCCATCTGAATAATTTTAATAGGTTCTGGGGGCGAAGGACTGCTCCTATTAGTCTGGTATCTGGCCCCAGGGAGATTAGAACAGAAATAGTAGCCAGGAATGTGAGAGCCTAACAGAATATAGGTGACTGGATTAAAGTCATGGGTTAGGGAGCAATCCCTCCAGGACCAGCAAGTCCCCAAGATGTCAAAGCATAAGAAAACAAAAAGCATGCTTAATATACTTTGCATATACTCTTTTTAGGTAAACATCAAATCTATTTTACTGTATATTTTTATAGAACAAAAGTAAGGCTCAACATGATTTGAAACTGAGCCATGGTTACACAGTAGTTGGAAGGACCAAAATTGACAACTCGGTTTCTATAAATCCAAAGGGCATGTCTTCTAGTTCTGACATGCTGCCTCCTGTGTCTACTGTTTCTAGTTTGGATTGCAATATACCTCTCCTAGCTACAGGCACACAGCTAACACACACACACACACACACACACACACACACATTCACACACACATACTCATTCACATATCAGTCTAGAATTTCTAGACTGGCAAGATAGTTCTGACAATAACTCAAACTTTAGATTCATATGGTGGAAAGAAGATTTGCATGGGAATGAGGATATTTAGCAATTAATTCTGTTTGTCACCCATATGTTGTGGACCTTGAAAGGTCATTTGGCCCACAGAGGCTGAGCACAATCCTTTCCACATAGTAGATGGTCAGATACTCTCCAAATTGACTTAGGTCTTAGTTTCCCTCCCAGTAACAGGAAGAAATTAAAATAGATATGTTTCAAGGTGATTTATATTATTAAAAATAATAATCATCTGATATGTTACAATGCCTGAAAAACCTAATATTTTACCCGAAAGAAGAGTCAACCAAAAATTACATTATCCCTGCTAGCTTATCCCCCTTCCCTGCTTACAGATCAGCAAGATTGGGAAGCTTGGTTTCACCAGGCCAGAGTTTATGACTAAATGTGTGAGACATCCGGGCTGTTAGGAATGAGCCACTTGGGCAGGTGGGCAGCCCGGGTGCAATGTCACCAGGAGCCCCAAAGCCTGCTTCTGTAAGAAACACTGTTGCACATGCGATTACAGGAAGTCGTTTGGCACTGAGCAGCCCTGTTGAGTCATCACTCTTGTTCTTATATGAGACTCGATATTTCCTCTTTTTAATTAAAAAAAGAAACATGCTGGCATTCCATAAATAACATTAGTGATGCAAAAAAAAAAAAAAAAAAAAAAGGCAAGGCACAAAGGAAGGAGAAACTGGAACAGCCTCACCCTAGCAAGGCTCGTCTTCTTTAAACTCTGTCCTCTGTCCTCAGCTCAGCAACACCCACAGATAACTGCTGCTGGACAGCGTCTCCCCTGCCCTTGTGGGAGCTAGAGGAATGAAGGAAGGACCAAAAAAAGAGGGGGGCTTCTTTCAAATCTTTTACTAATGGAAATAGAAAGAAAAAGCCATTGATCATTTGAATTGGAACTTGCACTGTCTCTGTGTTACATCATTAGGATGAGTTTGGAGACAGAGCAAAGGTTAGGAAGTGAGAGGTTGACTTTGGACTTTTTTTTTTTTTTTTTTTTTTTTTGAGATGGAGTCTCACTCTGTTGCCCAGACTGGAGTGCAGTAGCATGATCTCAGCTCACTGCAAGCTCCACCTCCCAAGTTCACTCCATTCTCCTGCTTTAGCCCGCTGAGTAGCTGGGACTATAGGTGCCCACCACCACACCCGGCTTTTTTTTTTTTTTTTTTTTTTTTTTTTGTATTTTTAGTAGAGTTGGGGTTTCACTGTGTTAGCCAGGATGGTCTCAATCTCCTGACCTCGCGATCTGCCTGCCTCGGCCTCCCAAAGTGCTGGGATTACAGGTGTGAGCCCCCGTGCCCGGCTGACTTTGGACATTTTCATTGCTGTTGAGGAGTTAATGGGGCACAATCTAGTGTAAAAAGTCCTAGAGTTTTCTCCTAACTTTGCCATTGTTTGTCCTGTATGACCTTGGGCCAAAATCTTCATCGTTCTGAGCTTTGATTTTTATATGCATTATACAAAAGGCTAATCCCGAGTTATTCCTTTGCTCATTCTACAGTCACTCTTATATCTTTGACTGTGTGCAAAGCAAAGGGCTAAAAGTTTCCTTTAGGGAACTCAGGGCCTTGAGGCGATGGGGTACAGTCTATGAGATTTTGTGCACTTTCCTAATGTCCTAGTGAATTACTCACTCCAAAGAGGCTGTATGATTCAGAATCCCTTACAGATCTCGTGGTCTGGGATCTGTGAGGGAGGTGACTTTGTTAATTCTCTTGAGCTCCCAGCAATGTTTTGAAATAATAATTCATTAGATCATCTAATCTTTTAAAGTAATGAAACCTTTCTAACAATAGAATCATATGTATAATTCCAATACATAAATCGGTCAGTAATAAAGCTGCTTTGGCCAAAACTGAGGTAGAAGGTGTGGAGCTTCTTGCTTGAGCCGTCTCTGGAACACCTTCCTCTTAATCCTTTGGCACTTGTAGAAGACAATTTTAAAACCATTGCTTTATTACCTTTCAAAGAAATTTGCAAGTAAACAAAGTTTTCCAAGATAAATAGAGCCTTGGCACCTGAAGACGGATGAGTTTGAGCAAAATACATGGTTCTTAGCCCTTGCCCCGCTTTTTGTTTCTCTGGTGTATTGGTGGAGGCCCATGTCATGTGTGGACTGGTTCATGAGACCTCAAGACAAGCCAAGGGCCTAAGAACCAAATGGTAGAGGCTCAGCAGGAAAGTTGTCTCTGTGCCATGGGCAGGAAAGGCCCCATTCTGCCAGCTTAATCCTCAACTCCCACATGGTAAGAGCAAAGCAACAAAATGAAGTCTGCCTTGGTTTTATTGAGAAAATGGCCTAGGAGATATTTAATAGAGATAGGTTGGAGGTACGAGAACAAACCATTTCCTATATTCTGAGTTCTTTGAAGGAAGGATCCATGCCAACTTTATAATTGTATCTTCCACAGTTTCTAGAGAGGCGTATGTAGTAAACAGAGACAATACATATTATGAGGGAATAAATGAGTTAAAATACACATACTCTGTTTCAAAAATATTATAGAAAAATCAACAAATTTGGATGGTATCTACCCACAAGGTTAGAAAAAAAAAACAAAACAAAACAAAACAGTGTATTGTAAAATTATAAATGTGGGGCCATGACATATTGATCTTTAAATGCCAACATCTAGCATACAGTCTAACACATAATAGGCTATTTTAGACCAGTTAGACTGGTGTGGTGGTCTTTAATGATACTCTGAATGCACAGTAAGATTGTACTTTCTATCCTTGATTAGGGCCATATGACCAAATTTGTCCAATGAGTTGTGAGTGAGGAATGATGTGTGTGACTCTCTGGCTGATTGTTCAATGGCTGATGTAAGACTCTCCAGGACTCTTTTCTCTGTATCAGGCTGACCAGTAATAATGCAGACAGTGACTGCTCCATTAGTCTGGGTCCCAGAGAGAGGGTAACAAAGTAAGTACAATATTGGAGAATATTCCTCAGACAACCTTCAATGATGAAGTAATATGAGTAAGAAACATTTGTGGTTTAAACTGCTGGGGTTTTAAGAAACCAAATTGTAACCTAGCTTATCCTAATTGATATAGCTAGGCTACAGTAATAAATAGATCTGAGTACTTAACTGCTTAGTAAAATAGAAGTTTAATTTCTGCTCACTAATTGTTCCATGTTGGTAGGTGGGAGTGGAGAGCACACTGGTCTATAGTTACTCATGACCAGGAGGTTGGCCACTTTGCCATATTAAATGGTTTTCAAGGTCACACAGTGGGTCTCCCCATTTCAGTTATAAAGAATAACTGAAGGTGGAAAAACATATAGCTGTGCCCAGGAGGAGGAAGTTGATTTTGGTCAACAGCAGTATTTCTCACATAGGGATTCAATAAGTACTTATTTTGGGGGCGGGGGGGGGGTGGCGCCGAAGATAGCTGAATAGGAACAGCTCCAGCCTCTAGCTCCCAGTGTGAGCCACACAGAAGATGGGTGATTTCTGCATTTTCAACTGAGGTACTGGGTTCATCTCACTGGGGCATGTCGGACAGTTGGTGCTGGTCAGCGGGTGCAGACTGACGACCGAGAGCCAAAACAGGGCGAGGCATCACCTCACCTGGGAAGCGCAAGGGGGAAGGGAATTCCTTTTCCTAGCCAAGGGAAACTGAGACACAACACATGGAAATTCGGGTAACTCCCACCCTAATACTGCACTTTACCAAGGGTCTTAGCAAACAGCACACCAGGAGATTATGTCCCATACCTGGCCCAGAGGGTTCCACACCCGTGGAGCCTCCCTCATTGCTAGTACAGCAGTCTGAGATCTAACTGCAAGGCAGCAGCGAGGCTGGGGGAGGGACGCCCGCCATTGCTGAGGCTTAAGTAGGTAAACAAGGCCGCAGGGAAGCTCGATTTGGGTGGAGCCCACAGCATCTCAAGGAGGCCTGCCTGCCTCTGTAGACTCCACCTCTTGGGGACTCCACCTCTTGGGACAGGGCATAGCTAAACAAAAAGCAGCAGAAACCTCTGCAGAGGTAAATGTCCCTGTCTGACAGCTTTGTAGAGAGCAGTGGTTCTCCAGAATGGAGGCTGAGATCTGTGAATGGACAGACTGCCTGCTTAAGTGGGTCCCTGACTCCTGAGTAGCCTAACTGGGAGACATCCCCTACTAGGTGCAGACTGGCACCTCACACCTCACAGAGCTGGGTACACCTCTGAGACGAAGCTTCCAGAGCAAGAATCAGACAGCAACACTCACTGTTCAGCAATATTCTGTCTTCTGCAGCCTCTGCTGCTGATACCCAGGCAAACAGGGTCTGGAATGGACCTCAAGCAAACTCCAACAGACCTGCAGCTGAGGGTCCTGACCGTTAGAAGGAAAACTAACAAACAGAAAGGACACCCACACCAAAACCCCATCAGTACGTCACCATCACCAAAGACCAAAGGCAGATAAAACCACAAAGATGGGGAAAAAGCAGGGCAGAAAAGCTGGAAATTCAAAAAATCAGAGCGCATCTCCCCCACCAAAGGAACACAGCTCATCACCAGCAACAGAAGAAAGCTGGATAGAGAATGACTTTGACGAGTTGAGAGAAGAAGCCTTCAGTCGATCAAACTTCTCAGAGCTAAAGGAGGAACTACTGTGTCCAGCGCAAAGAAACTAAAAACCTTGAAAAAAGAATGGAAGAATGGATAACTAGAATAATCAATGCAGAGAAGACCATAAATGAACTGATAGAGATGAAAACTATGACACGAGAACTACGTGACAAATGCACAAGCTTCAGTAACTGACTTGATCAACTGGAAGAAAGAGTATCAGTGATTGAAGATCAAATGAATGAAATGAAGTGAGAAGGGATGTGTAGAGAAAAAAAGAGTAAAACAAAATGAACAAAGCCTCCAAGAAATATGGGATTATGTGAAAAGACCAAATCTACATCTGATTGGTGTACCTGAAAATGATGGGGAAAATGGAACCAAGTTGGAAAACGTTCTGAAGGATATCATCCAGGAGAACTTCCCCAGCCTAGTAAGGCAGGTCAACATTCAAATTCCGAATATACAGAGAATGCCACAAAGATACTCCTTGAGAAGAGCAACTCCAAGACACACAATTGTCAGATTCACCAAAGTTGAAATGAAGGAAAAAATGTTAAGGGCAGCCAGAGAGAAAGGTTGGGTTACCCACAAAGTGAAGCCCATCAGACTAACAGCAGATCTCTCAACAGAAACTCTACAAGCCAGAAGAGAGTGGGGGCCAATATTCAACATTCTTAAAGATAAGAATTTTCAACCCAGAATTTCATATCCAGCCAAACTAAGTTTCATAAGTGAAGGAGAAATAAAATCCTTTACAGACAAGCAAATGCTGAGAGATTTTGTCATCACCAGGCCTGCCCTACAAGAGATCCTGAAGGAAGCACTAAATATGGAAAAGAATAACAGGTACCAGCCATTGCAAAAACATGTCAAAATTTAAAGTCCATTGATGCTAGGAAGAGACTGCATCAACTAGCGAGCAAAATCACCAGCCAATATCATAATGACATGATCAAGTTCACACATAACAATATTAACCTTAAATGTAAATGGACTAAATGGTCCACTTAAAAGACATAGACTGGCAAATTGGATAAAGAGTGAAGACCCATTAGTTTGCTGTATTCAGGAGACCCATCTCACATGCAGAGACACACCTAGGCTCAAAATAAAGGGATGGAGGAAGATCTACCGAGCAAATGTAAAACAAAAAAAAAAGCAGGGGTTGCAATCCTAGTGTCGGATAAAACAGACTTTAAACCATCAAAGATCAAAAGAGACAAAGAAGGCCATTACATAATGGTAAAGGGATCAATTCATCAGGAAAAGCTAACTATTCTAAATATATATGTACCAAATACAGGAGCACCCAGATTCATAAAGCAAGTCCTTAGAGACTTACAAAGAGACTTAGACTCCCATACAATAATAATGGGAGACTTCAACACCCCACCGTCAACATTAGACAGATCAACAAGACAGAAAGTTAACAAGGATATCCAGGAATTGAACTCAACTCTGCACCAAGCGGACCTAATAGACATCTACAGAACTCTCCACCTCAAATCAACAGAATATACATTCTTCTCAGCACCACATCGCACTCATTCCAAAATTGACCACATAGTTGGAAGTTAAGCACTCCTCAGCAACTGCACAAGAACAGAAATTATAACAAACTCTCTCTCAGACCACAGTGCAATCAAACTAGAACTCAGGACTAAGAAACTCAATCAAAATGGCTCAACTACATGGAAACTGAACAACCTGCTCCTGAATGACTACTGGGTATAGAACAAAATGAAGGCAGAAATAAAGATGTTCTTTGAAACCAATGAGAACAAAGATACAACATACGAGAATCTCTGGGACACATTTAAAGCAGTGTGTAGAGGGAAATTTATAGCACTAAATGCCCACAAGAGAAAGCAAGAAAGGTCTAAAGTTGACACTCTAACATCACAATTAAAAGAACTAGAGAAGCAAGAGCAAACACATTCAAAAGCTAGCAGAAGGCAAGAAATAACTAAGATCAGAGCAGAACTGAAGGAGATAGAGACACAAAAAACCCTCCAAAAAATCAATAAATCCAGGTTTTTTGAAAAGATCAACAAAATTGATAGACCACTAGCAAGACTAATACAGAAGAAAAGAGAGAGGAATCAAATAGACACAATAAAAAATGATAAAGGGGATATCACCACCGACCCCACAGAAATACAAACTACCATCAGAGAATACTATAAATACCTCTATGCAAATAAACTAGAAAACCTAGAAGAAATTGATAATTTCCTGGATACTTACACTCTCCCAAGACTAAACCAGGAAGAAGTTGAATCCCTGAATAGACCAATAGTAGGCTCTGAAATTGAGGCAATAATTAATAGCCTACCAACCAAAAAAAGTCCAGGACCAGATGGATTCACAGCCGAATTCTACCAGAGGTACAAAGAGGAGCTGGTACCATTCCTTCTGAAACTATTCCAACCAATAGAAAAAGAGGGAAACCTCCCTAACTCATTTTATGAGGCCAACATCATCCTGATACCAAAGCCTGGCAGAGGCACAACAAAAAGAGAATTTTAGACCAATATCCCTGATAAACATCGATATAAAAATCCTCAATAAAATACTGGCAAACTGAATCCAGCAGCACATCAAAAAGCTTATCCACCATGATCAAGTGGGCTTCATCCCTGGGATGCAAGGCTGGTTCAACACATGCAAATCAATAAACATAATCCAGCATATAAACAGAACCAAAGACAAAAACCACATGATTATCTCAATAGATGCAGAAAAGGCCTTTGATAAAATTCAACAGCCCTTCATGCTAAAAACTCTCAATAAATTTGGTATTGATGGAACATATCTCAAAATAATAAGAGCTATTTATGACAAACCCACAGCCAATATCATACTGAATGGGCAAAAACTGGAAGCATTCCCTTTGAAAACTGGCACAAGACAGGGATGCCCTCTCTCACCACTCCTATTCAACACAGTGTTGGACGTTCTGGCTAGGGCAATCAGGCAAGAGAAAGAAATAATGGGTATTCAGTTAGGAAAAGAAGATGTCAAATTGTCCCTGTTCGCAGATGACATGATTGCATATTTAGAAAACCCCATCATCTCAGCCCAAAATCTCCTTAAGCTGATAAGCAACTTCAGCAAAGTCTCAGGATACAAAATCAATGTGCAAAAATCACAAGCATTCTTATACACCAGTAACAGACAAACAGAGAGCCAAATCATGAATGAACTCCCATTCACAATAGCTTCAAAGAGAATAAAAACCTAGGAATCCAAATTACAAGGGATGTAAGGACCTCTTCAAGGAGAGCTACAAACCACTGCTCAGTGAAACAAAAGAGGACACAAACAAATGGAAGAACATACCATGCTCATGGATAGGAAGAATCAATATTGTGAAAACGGCCATACTGCCCAAGGTAATTTATAGATTCAATGCCTTCCCCATGAAGCTACCAATGACTTCCTTCACAGAATTGGAAAAAACTGCTTTAAAGTTCATATGGAAAATTGGCTAGCCATAAATAGAAAGCTGAAACTGGATCCTTTCCTTACTCCTTATATGAAAATTAATTCAAGATGGATTAGAGACTTAAATGTTAGACCTAATACAATAAAAACCCTAGAAGAAAACCTCGGTGATACCATTCAGGACATAGGCATGGGCAAGGACTTCATGTCTGAAACACCAAAAGCAACAGCAACAAAAGCCAAAATTGACAAATGGGATCCAATTAAACTAAAGACCTTCTGCACAGCAAAAGAAACTACCATCAGAGTGAACAGGCACCCTACAGAATGGGAGAAAAATTTTGCAATCTCCTCATCTGACAAAGGGCTAATATCCAGAACCTACAAGAACTCAAACAAATTTACAAGAAAAAAACAAACAACCCCATCAAAAATGGGCAAAGGATATGAACAGACACTTCACAAAAGAAGACATTCATACAACCAACAGACACATAAAAAAATGCTTATCATCACTCGCCATCAGAGAAATGCAAATCAAAACCACAATGAGATACCATCTCACACCAGTTAGAATGGCAATCATTAAAAAGTCAGGAAACAACAGGTGCTGGAGAGGATGTGGAGAAATAGCAACACTTTTATACTGTTGTTGGGACTGTAAACTAGTTCAACCATTGTGGAAGACAGTGTGGCGATTCCTCAAGGATCTAGAACTAGAAGTACCATTTGACCCAGCCATCCCATTAGTGGGTATATACCCAAAGGATTATAAATCATACTGCTATAAAGACACATGCACGTGTATGTTTATTGCGGCACTATTCACAATAGCAAAGACTTGTAATCAACCCGATGTCCATCAGTGACAGACTGGATTAAGAAAATGTGGCACATATACACCATGGAATACTATGCACCCATAAAAAAGGATGAGTTCCTGTCCTTTGTAGGGACATGGATGCAGCTGGAAACCATCATTCTCAGCAAACTATCACAAGAACAGAAAACCAAACACCGCATGTTCTCACTCGTAGCTGGGAATTGAACAATGAGATCACTTGGACAGAGGAAGGGGAACATCACATACCAGGGCCTATTGTGGGGAGTGGGGAGCGGGGAAGGATAGCATTAGGAGATATACCTAATGTAAATGACGAGTTAATGGGTGCAGTACACCAACATGGCGCATGTATACATATGTAACAAACCTGCACGTTGTGCATATGTACCCTAGAACTTAAAGTATAATAATAATAATAAATTAAGCACTTATTGAAGAACAGAATAAATGAACATACATAAATGCAAATGAAAGGCTAGATTGCTAAGGGCTTTTTGAGTTTACAGACCACTGAATCATTTTATCTAAGCAGACATGTACAAAACCATTGATAGCACTACAAAACCCTTCACAGCCTCTATTCTCTAATCTAGTGTATAAGTCTCTACTTTTCTGAACCCAGTCTACACTTCATGACTGTCATATGCCTAGAGTGATATTCAAAATAGTTAACTTATAGGACATGAGGTCTGTCCTGTCACAATAGTTTGCCCAACGAATAAGAATGGATCCCAATTGTAAATACTGGTAGAGTAGTCATATTAGGTGAACATGAGATCTGCCTCTTGCCACAATGATCATGTTGTCCAAACCAAAGATCAGGGTCAGAACATGTAGTCTAACAAGTATCAAGGTTTAAATATTAAATAATATAAATATTCAATTCCTTATATTAAAATATATATTTAATTACATAAAATGCAAACTGTCCAAAATTATCCAGGATGAATGGCCATTGTGTTCATACTGGAAATTGGAATCCTTGTACTTCGCCAGCACATACCATATAAACAAAAGGTATAAACAAAAGGCTATGGAGGGAGGTAATCAGAGAAGATTTCAGAGGATGGGTGGCATTGACCTAATCTGGAAAGGTAAGCCATACTTTGACAATCAGAGATGGTAATGGTGGAAAGGACTATCTAAACAGAAATGCCAGCATATGAGAAGTTTTGATCTTGCCTTTCTTGTGGTATTTATTCTGATGTATTTTATATTCAACTTTTGTGATGATTTGTCTTATCCTCCCTGCCAGATTGTGAGAACCTTAAGGGCAGAGGAGAACTTCATTCTCTGCATCTCTTTTGTTTTCTGCAATTATCTATGAATCTTCGGTATCTACTAAGCACCTATTGACTATATAATAAAGGGTAGAATCATTCAACAGGGAACGAAATAAAGTTAAAATATGGTAGCACAGTTTCAGCAAAAGAAAAGCCTTACTTAAGAATTCTGTACCTTCAGAAGTCAACCTTAGAGATCCATGCAGTTGAGGCAGAAAATAGCCACTGTCCCAGGCCCTTCCTTCCCACTACTTGTATCTTCCCCCATCTTTGAGCTATTTGTCAGTTTCCATCAGCCTTGCTCCCATGGGCACTGTCTTCCTCAGATGCTGGTCTACCTTATTTGTCTCCTGGTCAACCTCATTCACTTCCTCTATTCTCTACAAACTCTAGGCCTCACTGCTTTACTTTTCTTCTCCTTGGCCTCCTTTTTCCTGACCTTTCTGCTGATCAATGCATTTCTGGCCATACTGGCAGCTGGATACACTCTTCATCCAGCTTGGCCCAGCTATCTCATTCTTGTGGTGTTTCTGAACAAATAAATTAGAACTTGGGAAAAGAGAAATAGAAGATGCAATTATTTCTACTTTCAAAAAGCCTTTGACTAAGTTATATACTAAGTGATTTTTTTTTTCCTAACAATATCACAGAATTAAAGAGATCTTTTTTCTTCATAGCTAGGGAACTGGCATTGATCCAGGAATGAAAGGATTAAAATAAATGGGCAAGCTATGACAAAATGGTAAGAGTAGGATCACCAAGATACTAGATTCTTAATCACTGATATTTAAAGGTATGGCTGAAGAAGAAGAAGAAATATCCAGTTAAATCTTCAAGTTTGCAGATAACAGAGAATGAATCCATACAGGAAGAGAAAACTCCTGTGATGTACTTCCAAAAAACATCAGGAGAAACCAAGTGGAGGTAAAGAGGTGGAGGTCCATTTTGACATGAACAAGAAAAAAGTGATGACTTAAGAGAAAAAAAAAATCTACCTATACTCAAAGAACACCAGGATCTTAGTGATCATGAGAACTTGACAAGAGGTTTTAGGAGACATTGTAATCATTCCCTGAAGAAAGCTTATGACCTTTAGGGGCAAGAAGATATTGAAATAAGACAGAAAACATTGCTGCACCCTTGTACAAGCCATAAATCTTTCACTCTTGGAATCCTGGATTCAGCTGGGGCTGCCTAACCTGTCCTCATTTTATAAACAATGAAGTAACACTGCAAAGCTCCAGAGAAAACAACAAAACTTATCAACAGGATGCAATACATGAAAATGAATCAGGAAGATTAGAACCACCTGGGAAGAAAAAAATGTTGCGAGGGATGTGTTTTGAATCCTTTAAAAGACTAGAGTTTAAAAAATGGTGTCATATAAAGTATCTATCAACTGTAAAGTGTATACATATGAAGTATGACCTTCGGAATCTTAAAAATATAAAATTGAAACCGATAAGTCAGTGTTTGTCAATATTTGATTTTTCATTATTTCATTCTCCTGAAGAGTTATTGAGCACCTACTATGTGCCAAGCATTCAACTCAGCTCTCAGAATACCTAGATAAATAAGATGTGGTTCTGCCCTTGATGGGAAATTTAATCAAAGAGAGAAATCCACAGAAAACTAGGCATGATTGCATTATTTAAAGCATGTGGTAATGAGAGCAAGGGGTCACTGGACTTCACAGTGGAAGTGACATTTGATCTGGGATTTGAAGAATGAGTACAATTATGTCATCAGGCAAAGTGGAAAATAATATTTCAGATACAGAAAAAGAACATTAAAAATATATGGGGATATGAAAACAGGTGGTCTATTAAAAGATATGTGAGGGACTAAAGGGGAATTAGCAACTTGGGCTCCATTCTAGGTGAGAAGAGCCTTTAAAAGCAACACCAAGAGGTATTATGAGTGGCTGAGTCATTGGAGTTTTTAAGGAGTGAAATAACACATCAGATTGGCATTTCGGAAATGTAGCTCAACATTTGTTAACCTACGGGAGTAATGCAGCCTAGAAAATATCTATGTTCAAAAATGTTTTCATGAATTAATAAATAATAGAAAATTAGAAGAATTCACAGGAGACCCCAACTCTTTTTAAGGCCAACAACACTAGAACGCTAGGGCAGAATCACAAATGGCTTTATCCTTGCCAAGCACCAGTCAGGGCCTAAGCAATTCGGAGTGTGCAGTTTTCCACACCACTTGATCATCTCGAATAAAGCCTTCTCACGCTGAGTGTGTCCATGACGGTATTAGAAAACTAGAAGCCCTATTACAAATAAAGGAAGCACTGCCCTGCTCCAGCAATGAACTTTTGGGAACCTGAGTGGCCTTTGCCCAGCACTACAGTATCAACTGTGAGATTTCACATGGTTGTGCTGCTGCTGTTCAAAACCCCATCAGAGCTGCAGCAAATACAAAGGCAGCAGAGTAACAATCGGTAAGGAATCATCTATCATATGACAAAGAAGCTGGTACAAGGGTACAAAGTAAAACCACGGGGCTACTAACCTGGGATTTATTAAAAAAAAAAAAATGTAGAACACCTCCATGTATCTGCAATAGATCCCAAGCCTGTTTCTGGATTTTTTCTTTCTTTCTTTTTTTTTTTTTTTTTTTTTTTTGAGATAGGAGCTTACTCTGTCACCCAGGCTGGAGTGCAATGGTGCAATCATAGCTCACTGCAGCCTCAAACTCCTGTGTTCAAGCGATCCTCCTGCCTAGCCTCTCAAAAAGCTGAAACTACAGGCATACACCACCACACCCAGATAATTTTTTAATTTGTTTTTGTTGTTGTTGTTGTTGTTGTTGTTGTTTTGTAAAGTTAGGGTCTCACTATGTTGCCCAGGATGACCTCAAACTCTTGGCCTCAAGTGATTCTCCTCCCTCAGCTTCCAAAAGCGCTGAGCCACTGTATCCAGCCTGTTTCTGCAAGTATTTTCAGCAATGGTTAGAACAGTTGCTTGGTTAAGATAGAAGCTGGAGAAAAACCAAAGGATTTTCATTCTGCTTAAAAAAAAGAGATTAGCATTTAAAAGTTTTCATATTCACACTGGGGTCAGAGAAGTGAGAGGGTTTATGAGGAAAATTTAGAAGAGAAAGCTGAGCTAGGATCAGTAATGGATCATGAAAGGCATGAGAGATCCAGATGGAACAAGGAGAAAACTCATCCCAAAGATAAAATATTTGCTTGTTGTTAACCTGTCTTACAGATTTATATTTCTGTTTATAGCTTACAAAATGCTTTTAACAGTTTATATAATTTTACCATTATAATCTCCATTTTTACAGATAGAGAAACCTGAAACTCCAAGAGGTCAATGGCCCAGCCAAGTTAGCACAGCAAGTTAGCAGTAGGCTGGAATTGAGGAACAGATCTTCTGAGTCCTTTGTACTCTTTCCTCTGCTGCATCTCATGCTGTGGTATGAGGTACCTCTGATTTTTTCATGCTCCTGGACACTCAAGAAGACAGGCCTAGACGTGCATCATTGTTAAGATGTCTTAGGATGAATAAGAAAAATGGTAATAGAAGGGGCTTCCTTCCTGGGGCTGAGAGCTGCTGGAAGGCTTTTGACGGTTTCAGGTGACAGCAACAATCACTGGCACCAATTACTTCAAAGTGCTTTAAAACTTCTGAAGGACAGAAGTATTCTTGGTCGTGGAAATTGTGGGCTCAGATCTACAGTTGCCTCACTTTGACCAAGTACACCACTAATCACAGATAATGTTTATTAGTCCCTCTCCCACTATTCCCAGCAGACAAGGAAATAACATTTTTCCAGGGGGAAACTGCAGAAAGCAGGTGAAGCAGGTGATCCAGCATCCCCTTGAAGGTCTTTGACAGATACGAATGTGTCACTTAACACCCTGAAACACCTGGATCCCTGTCCACAGGGTCTCGCCCATTCCCTCCTCCTGCTCTGTGCTGCTCTACAGCACTGGACCTATGATTGAGTACATGTGGACGGAGGACAATGGCTCACGGTGTCAGATGATTGCCCCTTTAGAAGACCAGGGGATAGCCTGGCAATGATGCTCAACAAATTTTAAAAAATCACTTTTTTATCAGCAGATGAATATTAACAGGGCTGTAAAATGATACCATTTTAAGCAAAGACATTACTGATTTCCTTTAATTTTGCTATAATAGACTCATTGATACCATCTACCCCTACCAAGGGGCACTGTTTACTGCAGCCTGGATCTTCACTTTGAAAAACGGGACATTTAGAAGCCATCTTGAACAGGCCTGTTCTGTCCACACACATATACTTAGAGCTTTGGGTGCATTTAAATTGCTTTTTGCAGCAGTTGAAGGGATCAATAGCTCTTAGACTCTGTAAGAGACGAATAGTATACAAGATGGACATTTTAAGCTCTTTAGAAAATATATTCATGAGGTCATCCAGTTTCCCCTGGTACCCAACTTTGCTGGTGACATTTATTAATGTTTTTGTAGCAAACAGGAGGCGGAGTTCTCCAAAGGCTCTCATCTCTGTGCTTCCAGAAAATATTGACTTTTTTTTTTTTTACAAGAATCGTTGGGGAGAGGGGTAAAAAACTGTTCAAAGCAAAACCAAAATCTTACAAAAGAATAACTTAGCTCAAAGCTGGCTTGACAAAGTAATTCCATCTAAATAGCTTTGTGCCACTTGATAGAGACAATTTCTCCTGATTTTCCCTTTGAACAATTTCATAGTCTTCATGAGAGGCATGCTTTGAGAATATTATGTTCTTAATGGTAATGTAGGACTTTCTACTGAATCTTCTGACAAGAGAGAGAAGACAGTTTTACATTACTATGGATTTGGAAAGCAATTTTAAATTCCAATTAATTAGGGTTAATTAATTAGACATTTGGTAAAAACACTCTGAGATGCCAGGCTGAGGAGAAAAAAATAACTGCTTCGTGATGACTGTTTTAAAGAAAAGGCTGGAATCCATTAGAAAGCTCAGTCTGACTCAGAGAGGCCTGGAAGTACTGGGGGTACATGATTGAATTGGAGAGAAATCAGATACTAGAATTTCTTCCTCCAAAAAAGGAAAAATATAATTATACTGACTCTTTTGTTAAATTTATGTTTTATAAGACTTCAGACAATAGAAGACTATATCTGGGCAAGCTGGCTATGACAGTGGTCAGAGGAAGGGGTGCACAGGTATCCACTTAGCTGTGCACATTAGAGACATCTAGGTGCTGAGCCCCATGTAAGGCTGGGGAGATCATGGTGGGAGAAATAAGCCTCTTCACATTGTTTTCAGTCCTGAGCTGATACTGCGGCTCACACAGTCCACAAAAGAATGATCTTTTTGTCTACAAAGTGTTTTTGTAATTAGTTGTTAATGTTTAGAAATGAGGAAGCTTCACATGGAAATCCAGATATTTAGATTGTCTTGAAAAATCATTACATATGACAACACTAGACAGTATTCCTGAATCTCCTGTAGCTCAGCAGTAACATTCCCTTTAAATCAATCATGCATGCTCCAGTGCCCCAGCTGCTTTACTCATATATTACCCACCATCCCTTCTGTAGGCACTGACTTTGTCTTAGTCATTGTAGACACACACAGAGAATGGGCAAATGCATATGTCCATTGCACTGAGCGAGGATGGAGTGAGACTTGTGCCTGAACACTTGGAAATCCTGGCTAAACTATTGTGGCTGTTTTTGTATTCCCCGCATATTTTTGCATTCCCCACATTCATTTGGTCTTCTTTGACATTGTTTCAGTACTATTGAAACCTTCTTTTTCCTCAAGAATCCCCTATCCCTATAAAATCCTTTCCAATCACCACCCATTATTGGTAATAACAGGCTACCTAGGGTGCTTCTTGGCTCTAACCCTGGAAGCTCTAACCATCTTGAACAGGGGACAATACTTCCTGACCCACATATACACCTGTGTTAAGCAGTGTCACAGGAAGGGAGGCTGAGTAGTGGTATCTAACTTTCCAGCAAGTCTGCTGCTCTTTGCCTAGCTGGTAATTCTTGCCCATGAAGCTTCAGTTAAATGCCAGCTTCCTGGAGAATCTATCCATGATCATCTGCTCAAGCCCCTTCTCAGTTTCCCACTGTCACATATCCTTAACACACTGGTTTCATAGCACTTGATACAAGATAGAATTGGGTTGTTTGTTTGTTTTTTCATTATTTTTAAAGGCTTTCTACCCATCAAGAATGTGAGCTCAGTAAGGGAAGAGAGCATATTTGTCTTGCTCCTCATTATATCTCCATGCATGGTGTAATGCCTGATATACAGAGATCACTTAATATTTGCTAAACTAGGTGGCTGAGATGGCCAACTAGAAGGAGCTAGTGTGTATGGCTCTCATGGAGAGGAACAGAAGGCGTGAGTAAATACAGCACCTTCAACTGAAACATCCAGGAACAGGCATTAGGGCTAATCAAGGAAGCAACTCAACCCACAGAGAATGGGGAAAAAGGAGGCAGGACGACGGCCCACTCAGGAGAGACAGGGAGCCAAGGGAACCTCCCCCAACCCAGGGAAGCAATGAGTAAATATGTGACCTTGGGAATCTATGCTTCTCCCACAAATTTTTGCAACTTTCATGTCAGGAAACCCATTCCACCAGGGCCTTCAGTCTGACACACAGAGTTGCGTGGAGTCTCAGCAGAGCAGCTGCTCAGGCACACACAGAGGCCTGGGAGCTTTAGATACTCAGGCTCTTCAGGCTTCCTGGCAAAAGTAGCTGCAACTCGGGCAAAGCAGGAGGTTAGACCCCCGTACTTATCTCTGGGAAGAGGCTGAATCCAGGGGGCTGAGCAGTGACAATCTACAGGCCCCACTTCCATGGCGCCTCACAGGATAAGATCCACTTGCTTGGAATTCCAGTCAGCCACAGTAGCAGCATTGTGCCTCCCTGATATGGAGCTCCCAGGGAGAAAAATGGGCTGCCATCTTTACTGTTTGCACAACTTAACTGTTCCAGCCTTTGGGCTTTGGAGTGTCTGAGGTGACCAGGGACTGAAGTGGACCCCCAGAATAGCACATCTGCTCTAAGAAAATGTGGCCAGACTACTTTTATAAGCAGACCCCCAATCCCATTCCTCCTCACTGAGCAAGATCTCCCAACCGGGGTCTCCAGCCACCTCCTACAGATGCATTTGGGCCAGCAACAGCTCCATACCTCCCTGGGACCAAGATCCCAGAGGGAGGGGCAGGCTGCTATCTCTGCTGTTTTGCAGCCTTCACTGGTGATACCTCCAGGTCCTGGAAAATCTGAGGCGACTAAAGACTGGAGCGAACCCCCAGCATACTGAAACCGTCCTGTAGAAAAGTGGCCAGACTGTTAGATGGGTGCTCATTCCCCTATCTCCTTCACAGGTCCTCTGGGCCTGGGCCTCTAGCCACCTCCACCTAATGAAACAGTAGAAACTTGGCAACTCCCTGAACAGGGCCTCCAGGGGCAACTGAAAGCCTCTCTGCTACTGCCTCTGCAATGGAATTTTCCTTGCCACCCTTGACTAACAAAGGAGCAAAGACCCTAAGTGCTTTATCTGCACCTCCAATAAGCTGCAGTCTACCCAAGGAGAGGAGGCTAGTCTATCTCCCGTGGGTCCCACACACCTTCCACTGCTCATCACTAGACAGGGAACCCCTGGCTTGGGCCCGCAGCACAGACCCTTCATCCTGGGTTGATTGCACTGAGCAACTGCTCACATGAATCTCTCTGAGGTGGAGCCCTTAGGTGACAAGCAGAGTAATAGGGCAGCAAGCCAGCTGATGTGGAGCCCAGAGGGCTTGGTATGGGGGCATCTGTAGTGGAGCATGGCCAGGAATGGCCATCCCCCTAGGCTTGACTCGCTCCCACAAGAGACTTTAGCCACAGGGGAGCTGTTGGGCCTGATCTCTGCAGGACAGTCTTGCACATCAGACAGAGTTGGTTCGACCTGAGCATTCTTTGGTCTGCTGGCCTCTCCTTGGGCCCTAGCCTTGCCACACCTGCTTACAGGGCAGTCTTGGGTTCCCTGCAGGCCCATACCATAGCTTCTGCACTGCTGGACCATGCCTGACCAGTGGAGAGCTCCAGCGAGGTGGCCCCTATAGCCACACACCAGACTGCACATTCCTTTCCTGAGCCCATGGCAACTCCCCACATCACTTTCCTGGTGCATGTCTGCACAACCAGGTTTTGCTTTACTTGCCTTAGCAGCACACAGGAATGCAATGGCCTCCTACCCCCACTGACTGCCATTGCAGATAGAACCTTGGCAAGCTCAGAGCCAGCAAGCCCCACCCCTGCCAGCACTCCACCCCTGCAATAACACTGCATAGAGAACAGGTAATGTTTTCACACCTTAAGTGATCACTCCTGTTTGTGGGGCAAAGAGAAGGCACCTAGACCTGCACTGGGCAGCACTCTGCCCCAAACCACCACCACCCACTACCTCCAATGCAATAGCACACAGAATCTTCAGCAGGGCCCCCCACCCGTCGTCTTTCCCCCACTCCCCAGCTTCCTTTCCTCTGCCACTGTGGTGAATGCCCACAGAAAGGCAAGCACTCTGGCATCTGCTAACACTCTGCTGCAGCTGCCACACTTTGGTCCCCCCACAGCAGTGGACTCCAAGTCTTGAGCCAGAGAACAAAGTCAGGGCCCAATACAAGTCTCCTAGAGTTAGAGCATGCAGTCCTGGTGTTGAGAGCTGAACACTGGGCCCCTAAAATCTCCCAGAAATGAATCCGTTAGGCTGAATCCACCTTATTCCACAATCAAACCCTCAAGGTCATCAAATAGGATAAAATAAAATAAAAAAATTCAAAAGTCAACAAAAACTCAAAGATTGAAGGTAGATAAATAAGTGCACAAAGATGAGAAAGAATCAGCATAAGAACACTAAAAACTCAAAAAGTCAGAGTGCCTTTGTTTCACCATATCACCTCTCCAGCAAGGGTTCAGAACCAGACTGAGGCTGAGATGGCTAAAATGACAGAGGTAGAACTTAGAATATGGATGAGAATGAAGTTCTTTGAGCTATACGAGTACACTGTCATTCAATGCAAGGAAGCTAA
Source organism: Rhinopithecus roxellana (assembly GCF_007565055.1). NCBI lineage: Eukaryota > Metazoa > Chordata > Mammalia > Primates > Cercopithecidae > Rhinopithecus > Rhinopithecus roxellana. The sequence continues at coordinate 73,908,212 of NC_044556.1, read as the reverse complement.
AAATCATGATAAAACATTGCAGGAGCTGACAGACAAAATTCCCTGGTTACGTTCTCTGGTTACAGAGAACGTAACCAACCTGATAGAGCTGAAAAACACACTACAACAATTTCCTAATGCAATCACAAGTATTAATAATAGAATAGATCAAGCGAAGGAAAGAATCTCAGAGCTTGAAGACTAGTTTTCTGAAATAAGACAGGTAGACAAGAATAGATAAAAAAGGATGAAAATGAATGAATGAAACCTCCAAGAAATATGGGATTATGTAAAGAAATTAAATCTACAACTGATTGGTATACCTGAAAGAGATGGGGAGAATGGAACCAAGTTGGAAAGCATATTTCTGAATATCATCCATCAGAACTTCCCCAACCTAGCTGGAGAGGCCAACATTCAAATTCAGGAAATGCAAAGAACCCTAGTAAAGTACTCTACAAGATCATCCCCAAGACATACAATCATCAGAATCTCCAAGGTCAAAATGAAAGAAAAAATGTTAAAGGCAGCTAGAGAGAAAGTCCAGGTCACTGACAAAGGGAAACCTATCAGAATAGTAGCAAAACTCTCAGCTGAAATCTTACAAGCCAGAAGAGATTGGAGGCCAATATTCAACAGTATTGAAGAAATTCCAACCTAGAATTTCATATCTGGCCAAAGTAAGCTTCATAAGCAAAAGAGAAACAAGGTCCTTTTTTTTTTTTTTTTTTGAGACCGAGTCTCACTCTGTCGCCCAGGCTGGAGTGCAATGGTGTGATCTCGGCTCACTGCAACCTCCACCTCCCGGGTTCAAGTGATTTTCCTACCTCTTCCTCCCAAATAGCTGGGATTACAGGCATGCACCACCACACTTGGCTAATTTTTGTATTTTTAGTAGAGATGGGGCTTCACCATGTTGGCCAGGCTAGTCTCGAACTCCTGACCTCAGGTGATCCACCTACCTCAGCCTCCCAAAGTGCTGGGATTACAAGCGTGAGCCACCACATCTGGCCCAAGATCGTTTTTAGACAAGCAAATGCTGAGGGAATTTGTTACCACCTCACAAGAACTTCTGCAGAAAGTACTAAATTTGGAAAGGAAAAACTGTTACCAGCCACTACAAAAACACAATGAAGTACACAGACCAGTGACACTATAAAGCAACCACATAAGCAAATCTGCAAAATAACCAGCTAACATCATGATGACAGCATCAATTCCACATGTATCAATACTGACCTTAAATGTAAATGGGCTAAGTGCTCCAATGAAAAGGCACAGAGTGACAAACTGGATGAAGAACCCAGGCCCCCATCAATATGCTGCCTTCAAGAGACCTATCTCACATGCAATGACACACTTAGGCTCAAAATAAAGGGATAAAGGAAAATCTACCAAGCAAATGGAAAACACAAAAAAGCAGGGGTTACAATACTAGCTTCTGACAAAACAGATGTTCAACCAACAAAGATCAAAAAAAGACAAAGAAGGGCATTACATAAGGGAAAAGGTTGAATTCAACACGTTCTAACTATCCTAAATATATATGCACCCAACACAGGAGCCCCCACATTCATAAAGCAAGTGCTTAGAGACCTTCACAGAGACATAGACTTCCACACAATAATAGCGGGAGACTTTAACACCCACTGACAATATTAGACAGATCATTAAGACAGAAAATTAACAAAGATATTCAGAACTTGAACTCAGCACTGGATCAAATGGACCTGATAGATATCTATAGAACTCTACCCCAAAACAACAGAATATACATTCTCCTCATCACTACATGGCACATACTCTAAAACTGATCACATAATTGGAAGTAAAACACTCCTCAGCAAATGCAAAAGAACTGAAATTGTAACAGTCTCCCAGATCACAGTCCAAATTAGAAATCAAGACTAAGAAATTCACTGAAAATCATAAAATTACTTGGAAATTGAATATCCTGCTCCTGAATGACTTTTGAGTAAATAATGAAATTAAGGCAGAAATCAAGAAGCTTTTGAAACTAATGAGAACAAAGATACAACATAGCTGAATCTCTGGGACACAGCTAAGTTCCTGTTAACAGAAAAATATATAGCACTAAATGCCCACATCAAAAAGTTAGAAATATTTCAAGTTAACAGCCTAACATCCCAACTGAAAGATCTAGAGAACCAAGAACAAATCTCAAAGGTAGCAGAAGAAATAACGAAAATTATAGCTGAACTGAAGGAAATAGAGACATGAAAAACCATTCAAAAGAACAACTAATCCAGAAGCTAGTTTTTTGTTGTTGTTGTTTTGTTGTTTTTTTTTTTGTTGTTGTTGTTTTTAATGAGGTAGATGGCTGGGTGCGGTGGCTCATACTTGTAATCCCAGCAGTTTGGGATGCCAAGGCGGGCAGATCATGAGGTGAGGAGTTTGAGACCAGCCTGGCCAACACAGTGAAACCCCGTCTCTACTAAAAATACAAAAATTAACTGAGCATGGTGACAGACACCTGTAATCCCAGCTACTTGGGAGACTGAGGCAGGAGAGTCACTTGAACCTGGGAGATGGAGGTTGCAGTGAGCCAAGATCACGCCACTACAGTCCAACCTGGGCAACAGAGCTAGATTCCATCAAAAAAAAAAAAAAAAAAAAAAACAAAGGAAGCAGATAGACCACCAGCTGGACTAATGAGTAAAAGAGAGAAGATTCAAATAAACACAATCAGAATCAACAAGAGAGATATCACCACTGATCCCAAATAAATACAAACAGCCATCAGAGACTATTGTGAACATCTCTATGCATATAAACTAGAAAATCTGGAAGAAATCTCTAGACACATACACCCCCTCAAGACTGAATGAGAAATAAATTGAATCCCTGAACAGATCAATAATGAGCTCTGAAATTGAGGCAGTAATAAATAGCCTATCAACCAAAAAAGCCCAGGACCAGACAGATTCACAGGTGAATTCTACCAGATGTACAAATAAAAGCTACCATTCCTACTGAAATTATTCCAAAAAGAAAAATTGAGGAACAGGGACTCTCTGTAACTCATTCTATGAGCTAGCATCATCCTGGCACCAAAACCTGACAGAGACACACACACACACACAAAAAGAAAACTTCAGGCTAATATCCTTGATAAACATCTATGCAAAAATCCTCAACACAATACTGGCAAACCAAATCCAGCAGCACATCAAAAAGTTTATTCACCACAATCAAGTAGGCTTTATCCCTGGGATGAAAGGTCGGTTCAACATACACAAATCAATAAATGTGATTTATCACATAAAGAGAACTAAGGACAAAAACCACATGATTATCTCAATAGATGCAAAAAATGCTTTTGATAAAATTTAACATGCATTCATGTTAAAAAAAAAAAAAAAAAAAGGCCAGGCGCGGTGGCTCAAGCCTGTAATCCCAGCACTTTGGGAGGCTGAGACAGGCGGATCACGAGGTCAGGAGATCAAGACCATCCTGGCTAACACAGTGAAACCCCGACTCTACTAAAAAATACAAAAAACTAGCCAGGCGAGGTGGCGGGCGCTTGTAGTCCCAGCTACTTGAGAGGCTGAGGCAGGAGAATGGCGTAAACCCGGGAGGCGGAGCTTGCAGTGAGCTGAGATCCGGCCACTGCACTCCAGCCTGGGCGACAAAGCGAGACTCCGTCTCAAAAAAAAAAAAAAAAAAAAAAACTCTCAAAACACTAGGTATTGAAGGAACATACCTCAAAATAATAAACCATATATGACAAACCCCTAATCAACATCATACTGAATATGTAAAAGCTGGAAGCATTCCCCTTGAAAACCTGCACATGAAAAGGACACCCTCTCTCACCAATCCTATTCAATATAATATTGGAAGTCCTAGCCAAAGCAATCAGGCAAGAGAAAGAAATAAAGGGCATCCAAATAGGAAGAGAGGAAGTCAAATTACCCCTGTTTAAAGATGACATAATTTTATGTCTAGAAAACCCCATAGTCTTGGCCCAAAATCTCCTTCAGCCAATAAACAACGTCAGCAAACTTCAGGGCACAAAATCAATGTATAAAAATCACTAGCACTCCTATATACCAACAACAGCCAAGCTGAGAGTCAAATCAGGAAGGCAATCCCATTCACAACTGCTACAAAAAAAATAAAATACCTAGGAACACAGCTATCCAGGGAGGTGACAAGTCTCTATAACGAGAATTACAAAACACTGCTCAAAGAAATCAGAGAAGACACAAACAAATGAAGAACATCCCATGCTCATGAACAGGAATAATCAATATTATTAAAATGGTCAACTGCCCAAAGCAATTTACAGACTTATTGCTATTCCTACCAAAACTACCAACAACGTTCTTCACAGAACTAGAAAAACTGTTTTGAATTCATATGGAACCAAAAAGAACCTGAATAGCCAAGGCAACCCTAAGCAAAAACAGCAAAGCTGGAGGCATCATGCTACCCAACTTCAAACTATGCTACAGAGCCACAGTAACCAAATTAGCATCATACTGGTATGAAAATAGACACATAGACCAATGGAACAGAATAGAGAACCCAGAAATAAGGTCACACACCTACAACTATCTATTCTTCCACAAACCTAACTAAAACAAGCAATGGGAAAAGTACTCCCTGTACGATAAATGGTTCTGGGATAACTGGCTAGCTATATGCAGAATATTAAAACTAGACCATATAAAAGATCATCTCAAGATGGATTAAAAACTTAAATGTAAAACGAAAATGTAAGTGTAAAATCCAAAACTATAAAAACCCTGGAAGACAAACGAGGCAACCCCATTCGGCACATGGGCAGAGGAAAACATTTCACGTTGAAGGTGCCGAAAGCAATTGCAACAGAAGCAAAAATTTGACAAATGGAATCTAATTAAACTTAGGAGCTTCTGCACAGTAAAAGAAATTATCGGGCCGGGCGCGATGGCTCAAGCCTGTAATCCCAGCACTTTGGGAGGCCGAGACGGGCGGATCACGAGGTCAGGAGATCGAGACCACCCTGGCTAACACGGTGAAACCCCGTCTCTACTAAAAATACAAAAACTAGCCGGGTGAGGTGGCGGGCGCCTGTAGTCCCAGCTACTTGGGAGGCTGAGGCAGGAGAATGGCGTGAACCCGGGAGGCGGAGCTTGCAGTGAGCTGAGATCCGGCCACTGCACTCCAGCCTGGGCGACAGAGCGAGACTCCGCCTAAAAAAAAAAAAAAAAAAAAAAAAAAGAAATTATCAACAGAATAAACAGACAACCTACAGAACGGGAGAAAGTTTTGTAAACTATATATCCAACAAAGGTCTGATATCCAGCATCTGTAAGGAACTTACACAAATTTACAAGAAAAAAACAAGCATCCCCATAAATAAAGTGGGCAAAGGACATGAACAGACACTTCTCAAAAGAAGACATTCATGCACCAAAAGCTCAACATCAGTGATCATTAGAGAAATTCAAATCAAAACCACAATGAGATATCATTTTACATCACTCAGAATGGCTATTGTTAAAAAGTCAAAAAATAACAGATGCTGGGAAGGTTTGTGGAGGGAAAGGAATGTCTATACACTGTTTGTAAAGTGTAAATTAGTTCAACCATTGTGGAAAATAGTATGGTGGTTCCTCAAAGACCTAAAGACAGAAACACCATTGAACTCAGCAATCCCATTACTGGGTATATACCCAAAGAAATATGACTTCTATTCTATAAGTTCTATTATAAAGACATACCCACATATATGTTCATTGCAGCACTATTCATAATACCATAGATATGGAATCAACCTAAATGACCATAAATGATAGACTGGATAAAGAAAATGTGGTACATATATTCCATGGAATACTATGCAGCCATAAAAAAAAAAAAAAAAGAAATCATGTCTTTTGTGGGGACATAGATGGAGCTGAAGGCCATTATTCTTAGCAAACTTATGCAGGAACAGAAACCCAAATACCACATGTTCTCACATATAAGTGGGAGCTAAATGATGAGAACACATGGATACATAAAGGGGAACAACACATACTGGGGCCTATCTGCAGGTGGAAGGTGGGTGGACAGAGAAGATCAGAAAAAGTAACTAATAATACTAGGTTTAATATCTGGGTGATGAAACAATCTACAACAAATCCCCATGACACAAATTTACCTGTGTAACAAACCTGTACATGTACCCCTGAACTTAAAAGTTTAAAAAGTTGCTGAATTAATAAGTAAAACTGAAAAATATTACAAATGTGAAAGACTCTTCTAGCAATGACGGGGAAAGCTGAAGAATGCTTGTGGTTTACATATTAACCCTTAGGAATTAAATGCAAACTGAAGTGTATCTGAACCATTTCATTCCTAAGAATATAATAGTCCAAACCTAAGTCAGGGTCACAGTTGGGGCTACTCGAACATGTCCTTGCCCTGGCCTGTTTGTCATTAAGGATGCACTTAGGCCGGGTGCAGTGGCTCTCGCCTGTAATCCCAGCACTTTGGGAGGCCAAGGCAGGCGGATCACCTGAGCCCAGGAGTTTAAGACTGGCCTAGGCAACATGGCAAGACCTGGTCTCTATGAAAAAACACAAAAATTAGTTGGGCATAGTGGTGCACGCCTGTAGTTCCAGCTACTCAGAGGCTGAGGTGGGAGAATCACCTGAGTCATGATTGTGCATTGCACTCCAACCTGGGTGACAGAGCAAGACTCTGTCTCAAAAATAATATAATAATAATAATTAAGGATCCACTTTTCCTAAGGCAGCTGCAAATATTAAGAGGCTCTGCCCAGAAAATGCCAACTATGAAAACACCAGCTCATTGGTTTAAATGATCATTCCCAGCCTGCACCCATTATTTTTCCTGCAATGCCTGCTTTGGGATCACCTTGTGAGTCATGTAGAATGATACAAAGATTTGAAAAAGAAATCCCAATAAACAGAATCTTTAAATAATAGGAGATTTTCTTCCTTGGACCCAGCTTGTGCAGGAGCCACATAGGACTTTCTTACCACCCTCTGTACTATACTGGAAACACGGTGAGAAGTTTGGGCTGCTGTCTTGTGGAAACAGATCAAAGAAACGAACCAGCCACACACTGTCCAAAAATAATCATACTTCTCTTTACCCAGCTAAGAAGGAAGAGAAAGAAGAGAAATTGTCAGCTTTGCCAATTGTATATGTTTCCTCCAAGAAAGATTTCCGTTGAGTTGTTCTAGACCAAAAGCTATTACCACTTCTTTTTAAAGTTCTAGAGAAGCCATAAAATACCTTGATATTTTATTCCCTTCATTGTCAGAGATTATCTCTTTCCCAAATACTTTAAGATCTGAAGTAGAAATCTGCAACATTTCTTCCAATTCAGTGTGCATTTCTGGATGTTGTTGTTCTGGCGCTGGCAACCAACATGCTTACATATTATGAACTGCTAATATCCAAAGGAATACAAAGCCTTATCAATAGGCAGCTGCAGAACTCTGGCTTCCTGTGTCAATCTAGAGAGCTGTACCGGGGGGAGAAAGCAAGAGCACCTGAGGTGTCAGAGCACCTGCTTTTACCCAACACCTAGGGCTTTCTTCAACAGGCAAAAATGGGAGAACACAGGAAGGAAGCCAACTCAAGGCTGTAAAAGAGAGAGATTTATAACTGCTTCTTGGAGCCGAAGATTCCATGAAAGTTCCCTGCTGTGCAAAGATGACCCCTAAGTAAAAGGAGAGGATTCAGCCATTGCAGACATCAGACAAAGCAGCCAGCCTTCCTTGTGGGTGAAGACAGAGCTCCACTTGGGTCTCATTATCTCCTTCCTGCCTTTAAAGCCCCCTTCTCTTTGATGCCATCCCATTGGCCCGAAGGCAAGCTAGAACAAAAGATTACCTTCCAGAAAGGACAATTTTTAAAAATTAAATGCTAATTAGAGTCTCTCCTATTCTTCCAGAATAATCTGGTATTTTTATTTCTTGGGCATAGGTTGTATACTTCCTCAAAAACAAAAGAATGCTTGCCTCTAAAATTGCCACCAAAATTCCGTACCTCTAGACCCTCCATCACCTGTTAGACACATACAATAGAAGAAATGATTCTTTAAGAGAATTCTTGCCCTGCAGGCAAGTCAGCAAATGCATGCAACTGGCAGATATGCAGCAACATACACTGTTGGGGATTTAGGGACTATTCAACATGCCTCTATCTCTAAAACACTTATAATCTAATGACTGTACAAATTAAACAAATAAAATATCAATGCAAGGAGTAGCACATGGCTATTTCAAAGGGGATGAGACAAGTCATATAAACATAAGCACTGTGGAGATTGGAGCGGGAGAGAAATTAGGTTTAGAAAGGCTACATCAGAAAGAGTGTGGAGCTGGTCATTAAAGGATGGAGGGGATTTATACAAGTTTAAAGTACAAGAAAGTACAGCCAGGGGATGGCATTCTACAGATGAGACGTGGGAGTGGGAACAGTATAGGCAGTTAAAGTAAAGACAGGCAGTGCACCCAAGCTGTGGATTCTGCCTCTTGTGGAGTGTGCCCAGGAGGCTCTCATCTGCACGCTTATTACCAGCCCCTAAAGTACTCCATTATTTTATTAGTTCCCCATATAAATTATTTATCTAAGAGATTGCTGATGCTGACCAGCTCTGATAAGTAATGTCTTCTTTGGGAAATGCTGCTGGAGGGACTAGAGTCTCCTACGACTGCCAAAACATTGAAAATCAATTTTAATTCTGTGTGTGTGTGTATGTGTGAAGGTCTTAGAGAATGGGGGTTGTTCAGATGGTGGCTGCCCTTTCTAGTGGGTCTCCATCAGATCTCCAAATTAAATTTCTGGGGGCAACGTTAAATAAGTCGCCTGGGGATGCAACACCTGGTGGTGTTTGTTATAAAGCTACTCGTAATCACTTGACTGGGAGCAGCACATTAAAAGGTTGCCTCATTTTATCTCCAATATGCTTCCTTTGAAAAAAGTCACCTTGCAGCCACATTTGGAGAACAATTTGTTAGTGTATTTACCTTCTCCTCGTCATTCAGGCTGAGCTTAGCAGTCAGAAGGAGAGCATCACTTTCCAGTCTGTTTCTAAAAGTTCATAAAAGCTGTCCACAACTGCTTTTGCTTCCTTTACCAGCAAATGCCTCCCTTTACTACTCAGCTGCCAGTGTTTTCTTTGGTGCTGTATGGGGCTGCCCTGCTTGTTAATGTTGGCAACAAATAATTGCCAATAACATGCCCTTTTCAGGAAACCCAAGCTGTAGACAGTAAAAATGTACAAAGCAGATACGTAGCCTGATCTGGGGAGAGTAGACATTAAATGAAGTGGGACGGTGGCTTGGTTCACTTTACAAAATATTCTTCCATGTATGTGGCAGGCTTCCTTTGTGCCCTTTCAAATCTGACTCAACTTACAAAATTAAACAGAAGTCACATTTTCCTCTATCAAGGTAGAGATAACATATAGATTTCACAAATCTAACAGCAGGCTTTGCCTGTGGAAGAGCAATTAATGTCAACATAGGTGACATACCATTTGACCATATTGGGTATCCTGAGCCTTCAGCATCCTGGTCTCAAATATATATATATATAATGTATGTGTATACATACATACACATGGAGAAAAACGCAAGTAAGTTCACTGTGTATGTTCACCGTGTGCACCGTGACTGCCTCTGAACTGCATGGGTGAAGTACATGGCCCATGAGGACTCTTACTGGAGCTGAGAACCCTCAGACCAAGGCAGCTGGACCACAAGCGAAAGGCCGCCAACCCCTGGACCTTTACTTCAGATCTGTCCGGGAATATATGTATATATACATATATACACACACATTATATAATAGAGATGAGATACATATGAGAGACATGAGAGATACATGAGAGACAGATAGAAGCGAGACATGAAAGAGGTAAGAGATAAAGAGAAGCGAAGGGGGTGACAGAAAGCCGGGGTAAGAAACAAGTGAGACGTGAGAGAAAGGGGTAACAAAAAGATGGGTGAGAAGGGAGGTGATAGGGAATGAGGGGGGGTGATGGAGATGCAAGAGAGGCGTGAGACAAAGAGGTGGGTGAGAGGCGGATGATACATACACACATCTCTGTGGTTTGGCAACGTATCTGGACAATTCTACAGACTTCTGCATTCCATTCAATTTCGTGCAGCACCCGCTACATACTGAGCATGAAAACACCTACAACACTTATAAAGCTTCCACCAGAAGCTATGTTTATAAAGCTGCCATCCTTTCTTTCTGGAATTTCCTGTACATAGAGACACATTTGAGCCCATATTTATGAGCTTGGACTATCTCCTGTGTTTTACAGACCACGTCATCATGGAGGTAACCTGAGATCTGCAGCGGACTTGCCTCTAATTCCAGGAGAGAGCTGAAGGAAAGGTCCAGGGGGTGGTGGCCTTTCCCTTGTGGTCCAGCTGCCTTGGTCTGAGAGTGCTCCGCTCCAATAAGAGTACTCATGGGCCGTGTACTTCACCCATGCAGCTCAGAGGCAGCCACAGTGCACACGGTGAACATACACAGTGAACTTACTTGAGTTTTTCTCTGTATGTACCTTGAAGTTATAAAAGACCACTCAGAATTGCTTTTGGCTTCAACAGACACATTCACAAAGACATTAAGGGGCTGATCTCTCTCCTGCATAAGAAGTCCAGAGGGAGGATGCCCTCTGGTGTGGGGACCACCCACCCTGTGCTCCTGCACTGCCCCCTCAGTGGTCATCTGTCATCCGCATGGTCACAGGAACCTCTACACCTCCCAGTTTCAGCTCTTAGAAGAGAGGAGAAGGACAGTGAGCAAGGAGAAAATGCAAGAGCCAGATGAACCTGTACCCCTCCCCAAGGCCTTTCCAGAAGTTTCATCCAGTGACTTCTGATATCTCACTGGCTGGAACTGTTTTATTCAGCCACTTCTATGTGCAAAGAAGGACTGGGAAATAACTAGACTCTCTGTCACCCAAAACAAAGTCAGGGTTATACTACAGAAAACAGAGAGAAGGGTTGTCAGGAAGACAAGCTACAGTATCAGCCACAAATGGCAAGAATCCTTTTCTTTCTTTAGACACAAACTACAGCATGAAAGTTAACATATGTTCCATAGGCTACAGATGAGAAATAATCACATTTCTTATAATGCCAACTAGAAACCTTCCTCCCTTGTTTTTATTCCACTGGCCTTGCATATTTCTTACAGTTGGTGTTTGCTGTGGCCAAACCTAATTCATTCATTTATGAAGCTATCTCAGGCACCAGCAGAAGTCATAAACTATTCATCTCTGGAATGTTTATATTTGAGAAGGTCACAGTATTGAGTGTATGTATACCCCAAGGCCTCCTCTCTCTGTTTGGGCCCCTTGTGGCCTAGGCCTGCTATTTTCCTTTAAACAGTGAAATGAGATGTACACAGCTCAAAATACATATTGGTGTTTTCCCACAAGCTCCAGAGAACTCCCAATAAAAGGCATGGATGCTCTCTGACTCTCATTTCTCCTCTCCATCTCTCTAGCCCTCCCCACTGATTTCCATCATCTGCAAGTATCTGGTGATTAAGACAAATTTACTCTTTGTCACAATTAAAACAAGCAAGCAAACAAACAAAACCTGAACATTTCTGAGATTTTAATGGGATCTTAACCTCAAAATGCAGAAGAGAGGAAATTTCAGCCCCTGGTTCTTTCATTCAGAAACCCCAAATAAGAAGGGAGATTAAAAGAGAGCAGTCCCAGCTTTTCAAGGCATAGTGGGCCTGGAACCCCCTCTACAACACAACTCTTTGCTCATTCGCCCTTTGGAATGATCTCAGAGCTGAAATAGATACGGGCAGTCATGCACACAGGTGAGCGAGTTCTGACACTCGTCCTGCTGGAGATGGGCTTTGGAGTGAAGACTGCTGTGCCCCAGAAACATTGATTTATTTTCCATGGAACTTTAATTTGAATTAAACCAGAGCAATCACTGATAAACATAACCAAACTTAATTTAATGTGAGGACAGTGATGTTTAACATTGACAAACGCAAGCACCCAAAGCCAGGGTCGCCTCTGATTACTGCTTGCAGTTTCTAGCTCCATAAAGCATAGTCTAGTTCCTCTCACTTTTCACCCCACACTCAAGATCCCTTCAGGGGTTGCCTTCTCTCAGTAGATTTCGTTTTGTGGCAAGCCTGCCGCACCCAGCTCCCACTGCTGCCTGCTCCTCTGTAGCCGCTGACTCTTGGTCATCCCTGCCCACTCTCCCTGAGGCCTTCACTTGTCTGTCAGTTCCCAAAGTCCTGCGATGCAGCCCTCCCTTTCTACACTGCTACTACCACTTGCAGGCCTCAAAGTCTTGGGGGAGGGGGGTGTTAGGGAAGCAACTCTCCTCTTCACTGATAGAGGCCCACACAGTGCTTGGCTTGCATTCCACCCCCATGTTATTAACGTCATTAGCACAAAGGTTTATGCTAGGAAACCATTTTACCGAAGGCTCACATGGATAACATCCGGGCAATGTCAGATATTCTGCATAGTACAGGTCTAGAGCTACCAACGCTGCAAGGCGCACATTGCTATCGTTTGGATCTGCAAAGCCTACAGCCAATTCTCAATCTAGTCCATTCTCCCTTCTATTCGCAGCAAGGAACCCACTAGAACTCCACTCCATGGGACATCTTCCTCACCACTAGCCCTCATCAGAGCACATCAGAACAATCTCTCTGGCCCCAGGGAGAATATGCTTTTACATGACTATGTGGTTTTACACAGACACACTTAACTTCCCCATTTTAGATGAGACTCAAGGCTATGGCTTTTATGACCAAAAAACAACAACAACAACAAAAAAAACACAAACCATTAAACTGTGTTCCTAAACAAAAGAAACAAAAGAATACATTTTCCCCTGAGGTGAGGTAAATGCTGTGACTCCCCTAGAACAGACAAAAAAAAAAAAAAAAAAAAAAAAAAAAGCATCTATATTTAGTTCCTTATTTAATAGTAAGCTCGCTTTCACTGAATCTGCCTGGGAGCTGTGACTGCCTGTTCAGAGCTCCCGATTCCAATTCCAGTGCTGTCACAAGCTGTATGACTTGGGACAAATGCTCCCATTTCTCTAGGTCTTAGTTTGGGGTGGAGTTGTGGAGAGATAAATGATCTCTAAGACTTCTAGCATTAAAATTCTAAAATTTCATTCAAGACTTGGTCATAATTGAGAAATCAAAAACATCAAGATTCACATGTCTCAAAAAATATTTCTGGCTTGGGAATAAGGCTAAATTTGCCTACGATTCCCCTCAGGCAGAAGGGCAGGATTAGAGGGTTGGAACACAATTGAATGCAAAGCTATTTCAGCAGGCCTGGGTTCCAGCTGAGAAGCCCAGCAAGCAGGCTTCTAATAGCCTCCACTGACCCCACGGAGAGCTGACTTTGCTCCCTGGGGGTGATATTGGAGAGCTGATGCCTTACAGGCAGCACAAGCAGGAATTTTATTATTATTGGTTTTGCAATTTGTTCGCATTTTGCTGTCATTTGCCTTAGTGGCTGTGGATCTCGACATTAAGATTTCGATTCCATTCCCCCTGGGCTTCTGTGTTTTATGGAGATCGCTAGTGTTTGCCGTCTTTATTGAAGTTGGTGTACAGCCCCTGGCTGCTGTGTTGAGCATAATCAAATGTCATTTATGAAGTCCTCCTGCCACTGGAAGACTGAGAGCTGTGTGCCCCATGCCTGAGCAACTTGAAGAGACAGGAAACCACAGAAACGGACTTTCAGGTGCTGATAAATTACGGGGCTGAGGCTTGATTATTTCTGACCCTGGCTTGCCTGTTGTAAGTTATAGGTCACTTAAGTCTGCTCCAGTGAGTTTCTTCCAGCTGGGAGTGATCTCAGGTGCTGCCTGACAGCTGAGCCATATTCCTCTTCCTATGTCTTCTGCCTAGAATAAGCAGGCCACGAGAGGCAACACAAACAGAATGAGCAACGTGTAGATTCTGAACAGCTTTCTAATCGTGGCTCTGCCATTCTTTCACTGTGTAACCCTGACAAAGTCATTTCTCAGCCTCAGTTTACTTATCCATAGAGTTATATTTTGATTAAGTAATCACTGAGGATCATTTTATTCTAAATTGGTCTTTGTTGCTTTGATGTAATATTTCATCCCAGCTTCATTTTGGATGCATGACTTCTGACTTACGTGCATGCCCTTCTTTCTGAACCTCACTTTCTGATTATGTTACTGCAAATTCTGTAATTTTGGTATTTGATCTTGGAATGATTGTGACCTACTCAATAACTTTTCTTCCAAGCTCTTTTTCCTCTGATTTCTGACACTAACTGGAACTCCATTAATAACTGGAAATACATTACATATACTCACTAAGGTCACTAATGGCTTTCATGTTGCAAAATCCAGTGGACTCATTTTAGTTTCTTATCTTATTTGATATCTCAACAGAAACCAATAGAGCTAGCCATCCTTCTTTCTTGATATATTTACTTTGATAATGTCATAAGCTCCTGGTTTTTTCCTCAACCTCACTGGCTTCTCCTCATTTATGCAACCTCTAAATAACACCTATCTGCCAACTCCCACGCTTATATCTGCAGGTCATACTTCTGAGTTCCAGATCCACACATACAATGTCTATTTAGCATCCCTGTTTAGATGTCCTACAGACTCCTCAAATTCATTGTGCAGTGAACTAAACTCCTTATCTTTCCCCCACCTAAAATTGGCTTCTTCCTAGAGAGTTCAAGTAAATGGCATCTCGATTCACTCATTAGCCCATGACAGTAACCTAAGAATCATCCTTAACAACTCCCTTTCCTTCATCCAGTTCAATGGTTTATACTTTCTAAATCTATCTCAAATGAACCATGTACTTCCATCTATCTCCATAATCATGCCCAGTCCACGGCACACTTCTTCCAGGTCACCACAAAGGTGTCCCCGCTTCTAGGATTACTCCTGGTCTTAATTCATTCTTTTTACAGTAATTTATGTGATCATTTCTAAATACAAATCTGCCCCTCTCACTGTCCTGTTTACGGTCCTTTATTGGCCTTCCATTGCTTTACAGGTTAAAGTCCAAAGCCTTCTATGTGACTTCCAAGGTGTTGCACAATAGGTGGATTCCTTTGGGAACACTGGCCTCTGGTCTTCTTCCAATTCTGCAAATTTTCTGTGCCATTTATAGCCTTGCAGATTTGAAAGATGACCTTCCCTCTCCTTGAAATACTCACAAATTTTCACCTGGGCACCTTCACCTCCTACTGACTTTTCATTACAAATCTTCCATCTAAATGAAGTGTTCTCTCATTCTCCCCCATAACACCTTATAATGTTTCTTCATACAATCATTGCTATTTTAAATTATACACAGGTGACCTTCAAACAACATACAACTAACCCCCCACACATAGTCAAAAATCTGCATATAACATTCAATTCCCCCAAAATTTAACTGGTAATAGCCTACTGTTGACCAGAAGACTTATCGATAACATAAACAGTCAATTAACACATATTTTGTATGTTATGTGCATTATATACTGTATTTTTTTTTTTTGAGATGGAGTATTGCCCTGTTGCCTAGGCTAGAGTGCGATGGTGCAATCTTGGCCCACTGCAATCCCTGCTTCCCAGATTCAAGCAATTCTGGTGCCTCAGCCTCCCCAGTAGCTGGGATTACAGGTACTTGCCACCACACCCGGCTAATTTTTTGTATTTTTAGTAGAGACAGGGTTTTGCCTTGTTGGCCAGGCTGGTCTTGAACTCCTGGTCTTAAGCAATCTGCCTGCCTCAGCCTCCCAAAGTGCTGGGATTATAGGCATGAGCCACCGAAGCCAACCTATACACTGTATTCTTACTATAAAGAAAGCTATGGAAAAGGTTAAGAAATAGGAAGAGAAAATATATTTACTTCGTTCATTGATTAAAAGTGGATAAATAAAGGTCTTCATTGTCTTCATGGTTGAGAAGGCTGAGGAGGAGAAGCAAGATGAGGGGTTGGTCTTGTTGTCTCAGGAGTGGCAGAGATGACAGCAAATCCACATATAAGTGGACCTGCAAAGTTCAAACCTGTGCTGTTCAAGGGTCAACTGTATTATTTTATTTGATTGTTTAGTTAATATTACTCTCTGTATTTAGACTATAAGCTCCTGAAGGTAGTGCCTATGTGCGTTTTCTACTTCTCTCTACCTCTAATGCCCTTTTCTAAAGTTGTTATATATTAAAGAATCAATGTTGAATGAATTAACACATCCTAAATTCCGTTCATTCAATAGCTGCCTACTTGCTATAACTCTGAACCTCTTGCCCTAGTTTTTGACATATTCGTTTAATTAACATCTTTGTAGCACGATATTAAACTAGAAGTTTGATCTAAGTTGCAATTATAATGGACACCAGGTTCAGGTACACAATCAAGATGCCAACTTTCAGAGGAAATGATAAGAACCAGTGTTATAATTCTTAGACACCCCACCCCCATCTCTTTCTGTTCACATTAAGGATACAAGGGTGTAGAGAACGAAGATGAGGAGAATATTTGTGATGAGAATCTCTTTGGAAATAGTGGTGTTATGAGCATTCCCTCTTGTCCACCTAACTTCAAGACAAGAGTCACATGGAAATAATCAATGGGTCTCATATGTGTCCTTACAGTTAAATGGGGTTGGGGTACCTGCAGTGGGCTGATGTCTTATTGCCGTTCTGGGAATCTAAGATAAGCTGGCTAACTGCACTGGTGGTAAAACAAAGAAGGGTTTCTTCTGTGTTGACATGCTCAAAGTTTGACTGATCAAAGGATACCAAAGAGAGTCACAATTAGGGGATTTAAAATGCTTTTTAAAATAGTTCACCTAAAGGGCACCTTAGGTTAAGGTCTTAACCTTAACAAAGAGAATCTGGAAGTAGACTGTTGATTTTTAAGGACTGAAGAAGAACAAAGTCAGATAGAGAAGCATATATCCAGATTAAGGAAATTCCAGATGACAGAATATCTATGATAAGTTTCCAAAGAGCAAAATCTCATGGTAGAGACAGATAGATGGAAACATCTCTCAGGTCAACGTCCGTCATCTCAACAGTGCCTGTAAGCTAAAAACTTCTCTACTCCTCTTACATCTCCTTACATCCGTACCACCTCCCATGTTCTATAGTCCAGTTTAACCTGGGAAAGTCAGATAGAAAAAGAGAAGAAACCAACCACATCATGTTTCCCCAAGGCAGGAATCTCATCTGCAACATGCTACTAGCAGGAGAGAAAGTGAGAGAGTAAAATGTGACCTTTTGATGAAGCTGAAGTCTTTTGTTATTATTAATGTATAGGAATGGACATTTTTAATTTCCAAACTGAGTCTGTGTTTGCAATTTTAAGTAAACACAGACTTTATCTTTCCTGAAACTGACCAGAAAAGTCAAGCTGTTTATCCTAGTTTGTATCCATGGAAAGGTAGGGCCACTACCACTGAGCAAGTGTAAAAGAGCAGTAGAAGATAAATATAAAAGTGCTTTGTGATCAAATCCCATGAGGCCTGACTATTCATAGTTACAGCAACACCTATAATGCTGTGAGTAAATAACCCTTCTGAAGAAATAAGAGACATTTTGTGCTTTTGATAGACTCACGATATTTGAAGTACATTAGGCTACTATAGCAAAGAACCCTTCAAAATGTGTAATACAAACACACACACAAAATTATTTCTTGCTGGTTGGATGAACAGTTGGCAATTATTCAAGGACCCAGACTAATGGAGGCTATGCCATTTTCAAGATGTGGTTATTGTTCTTTATATATTCTCGTTTCTGCCACCTTGAAGACACAAAGAAGAAGACATGCATGGGAATTTTCAGAGGCCAAGCCTGGGAGTGGCACATGTCATTGCTGTGTCACCTTCCACTGGCTGGACTTCTATCACATAAATGCACCTACCAACAAGAGAGGCTAGCACCATAGTCTTTCTGCCCAGGAAGTAGAAAGTATAGACTTCAGAGAGAAGCTAGCAGTTTCTGCTGCATGGAGCACTATAAAACTGTAATTATATGTTGCACTGATGCTCTCTGGCCTCATCAACGCATGGATATAAATAAGATTACATTAATATTTATGTCCAAATTTGCAAATACATGTATATCAATTGATTGACCATAGACCCTCAATGCCCCCTGTGAAAGCCTGTGCAGGTTGTTTGTGGAAGCTCCAGCAAGGTATTTACTGAGCTCAAAAATAATTCTATTAATGTTATTCTAGTCTGACTTCCTTATAGCAAAAACAAAAATAACACCAATAATAGCAAACGCTTTCTGAGACCTTTCCGTATGCTAGTCACTGCTTTAAGCCCTTTACATGTATTTGTTAACTTAATCTTTAAATATTAGACCCATTTTTCAGATGAGGAAATCAAGGCACAAAGAGGTCAAGTAACTTACTAAAGGTTACAGAGCTAGTGAGTGGCAGCTCAGGATACAAATCCACTCAGTCCGACTCTAGAACCTCCCTGCTGAGTCTCTGTATTCTCCTATCCTCCCACACCTAGGTCACCAATAGCTGGAAACCATCATTCTTAGCAAACTATCACAAGAAGAGAAAACCAAACACCGCATGTTCTCACTCATAGGTGGGAACTGAACAATGAGATCACTTGGACTCGGGAAGGGGAACATCACACACTGGGGCTTATCATGGGGTGCGGGGGAAGGATTGCATTGGGGAGTTATACATGATATAAATGATGAATTGATGGGTGCTGACGAGTTGATGGGTGCAGCACACCAACGTGGCACAAGTATACATATGTAACAAACCTGCACGTTATGCACATGTACACTAGAACTTAAAGTATAATAAAAATAAATAAATAAATAAAAAACCAATAACATCTATGATAAGGGTGCTGTCTTAGTCTGCTATCATAACAAAATACCATTGCCTGGGTGCCTTAAACTGAAATTTATTTCCTCACAGTTTTGGAGGCTAGGAAGTTCAAGATTAAGGTTCTGATAGGATTTGCTTTCTACTGAGGGCCCTCCTCCTGGTGTGCAGACAGCTGCCTTCTCCCTGTTTCCTCGCATGGCAGAGAGAACAAGATCGCCGAGGTCTCTTCCTTTCATGAAGACGCCAGCTCCATCAGATCAGGGCCCCACCTCATGACCTGACTTAACCTTAATCACCTCCTGAAAGGCCCTGTCTCCAATTCAGTCACATGGAGGGCTTAAGGCTTCAGCAGGCAAATTATGGGGAGACACAATTCACTACATAACAGGTATTCTCTTCTAGTCCTCCCCACACCATAAATCCTAGAGGTACCTGAACTCCCAAAATAGGAAGAAAGCCCCTCTCCTAAACTCAGTTCTCTCCTTTACCTACTAGATCCTGAGCAACAATATTCATGCTTGGAATTTCATAAAACTTCCCAAGGAAACTATCCTGCAGCTCTCTCTATCGTGAAGATCAATTCCAGCTCTTTCTTTCAGTCTAGCACAGGAAAAGCAAGCTTTCCTTTCACTTTCCCCATGTTTCCCCACGTATTTATGTACAAAATGCCTTCCTTTCCTTTATCTCCCAAATAAAGACTGTATCCACACTCCACGAACATTAACTCACACACACAGGCTGAAGGAGAGCTTTCCAGATCCCCCCACAGTCTGATGTTCAGTGTGGTTAGGCTGGTTCCTTCAGTTACCAGAGATCCTGGAGGATGCTTCCTTCACATATAGTCAAGTTGACCTGTCAGAGTGGGTGGAGTTGGGTACACAGCTTGTCAGTCATCCCTGTGTTGTAAATAAGCTGAAAGCAGGATTCATCCCTCCAAAAGGAAATGAGGATATACTAACTGGGTGACCCAAAACAGAAAGAGACAGGCTATCTCGGACCATCAAATGAAGCTGTCATGATGCAGACAGGCTTCAGGGAAAATGGTGTGTGTTATCTAGGCCGTGTTGCCATTATGTATGACAGCTGCGTGTCCTGAATTTTCTAGGTCAGTCCCGATTTCAAATATTCTATCACCTTGTCAGACCATGTATTCCAATTTTGCATTTAGAAAATGTGGCCACTAAATCCTGAGGACACTGGATCAGCATATTAGTTTAGGGGGGTAGAATCAGCCTGAATAGTATTGATGAATATGTTTCAGAAAAATCAATCTTTCCTCAGGGGCAAAATTAGAGCTTATAAACTGAAGTCGCCGAGACCTCTAGAAGGAGGAAAATAATGACTCTAAAGCCAGCATGAGAGTTTCTGCGGTCCTGAGAGGCATTTGTGAAACCAAATAGGGTAGGACTCTCTTCTTTGGCTGATAAGGCAGAGAGACTCTGAGGGAGAGTGGCCTCAGTGCCTGTGTGTGGGTAACCCCCTTAGACAAGACAGAATGACCTGAGGTGCTGGGCAAGGAACTAGCTTTAGATTCAGGTATTGGGAGAGAGACCTAAGGCTCCATTATTAATGTAGAATTGCACTAACAAAATCTAAGACAGATCAGAAATCTGAACACACCATGATTTAGTATCCATTCCAAGGAGAGGTGACAGAGGGACACAGGATGGGCGTACACATGGAAAAGGGGCAAGGACATTGGGGATGATGATCCCTTCCAGTTCCAGTCTGAGGCACAGTTGGTACATCAGCCCCCACCCCTGTTCTCCTACAACTCCTCTGAGCAATGAATCTTAACACCCTTTACAATTTAAGCGATTTACCAAAATTAGCAATCCATGGATACATTTATTCCCCTTGTCTTCAGGTAAATATAAAACTAAGGTTCTCTGAGATTATGGTCATTTTTGATATTAACATTTCTATAGAAGGAAAAACCACCAGTATCAATGTCTTGATTTCTGACTAAGAAAATGCTTTATGTGGTCTACCCCCAGTATTTCCTGCTTTAGGCAAAACCCATAGCCAGGGCCTCTGTGAGCCTAGATAATTTTTGTGCAAATTAGAAGAGGGTGCCTTGACCTCCAGGTGGCATAGCCCTGGTTCAGGGAAGCAGGATTGGGAGTACAGTGCAGACTGGGCTGCAGAGCCACCTTACCCCATGTCCGTGTCCTACCATGTGCTCCAGGTCTGCCCACGGCCTCCCACCCAGGTCTCATGGTGGTGGAGATTGTCAACTGGTCACAACCCATGCTTTAGGCATTTGTAATAAAACTTTCCAAATCTGAAGTAATTTAAAGACAGAATCAGAAAACTACCTCCATAAAGGTATATGCTCTCCAGATAGACAGCACCCACAAGTTGAACTGTTTCATACAAAAGTCAATTGTTTTTTAAGACCTCAGAGCTTTATAGATTGTTGATGTTTCTAGAGTTACCATGGGCACGCCATTTAACATGGATGCTACAGGGACCACAGGGATGAATAGAGTACATTTTTTTTTCTCTAGAATCAGAACAGTTTTGTATGAGTGATAAGGTAGACATGCCTAAACAGCCAATGAAAGTGCAAAGCTGTATAAGTTTAAGTGTCAAGTGAATGGAACTGAGATATGCTGCAGAAGTTCAGAAAAGAAGAGAGAACATCATGGGCCATAGGACTCACAGAGGCTTCATGAAGAACTCAATTATATAAAATGGAGAAAGGGAGGGAAAGAATGATACATTTGTGACAAGGGAACAAAAATTGTCTAGTTTCACGTGCAGAGGCAGTGAAAGGCAAAGAAGATGACAAGAACAAAACTTGAAGGTCTGAATTGAACCTGAGATCATGGTAAACGTTCTTAGAGAAAAAAGTGATGAATATTGCATATGCATATCTGGGAAGTAAATTATTTATTTATTTATTTCATTTATTTATTTATTTATTTTGAGACGGAGTCTCGCTCTGTCACCCAGGCTCTGGCAAGTAAATATTTAAAAGACAACATTTATTTAGAAAGTCAGCTTGAGGAACTCAAAACATCAGAGACTTAGTAATAGAACAAACACAAGTTCAAAATTGGGTTCCACTCCTCGTGAATTATAACCATGACATGTTTCTTAATCTCTCCAAAACCCCATTTCCTTATTTGTAAAAGTAGAAATAAAAAATGCCAGTTCTCTAAGATAATTAAGGAGACTGAAAGCAATACAGAATATATGTGTCTGCCATATAGTAGGTGTTCAGTAGTCAGGAGGTCTTAGGATTATTTCAGCTTCAAAATCCTCTAACTATGAATGACCTGAGGGTAAAATAATCAGTTTTATCTTTGACTTCTAAGACTACTGCAAACATCGATGGCTTCTATATGCATCAAAAATAACCAATCGTAAATTGTAATGCAAGATGGACTCTTGTCAGGGTTCTTGGTTATAAACAACAGAAACTGATTCTGGCTATCTTACGCAAAACCAAAGCTTACTGGTAGGGTATTACGTAGTCCACTGCATTGACTGGGGACAGGGGTTCAGGAAGAACCGAGGCAAACAATGTTCAGCCAAGATCATGCCAAAGGCAATTGGCATAGCACGCCACTAGTGACGCCACCATCGGACGCCCACTACCATGCTGCTGGACTGCTCCATCCCAGCAATTGCACCACCACGCCACTGAACAGAACTCTGGCCTCCAGGCACCTGCTATGCCAGAAAAAAGTCTCTAACTAACCCTTTGCCTTATTACCTTACGGTTTACAACCTGAGAGTGGCATTTCATTAACCAAGCTTAAATTATATGTCCATTCTCTAGCTACCCAGGGTGGGAAGATAAAATGCCCCCACTACTTTATCTTCTGTAGTGAGAGACAGGTAGGAAACAGAGGCCCTCCTTTCCCATGCCTTGAGATTCTCTCAACGTAGAAAAGGAGTGTGGCTGGCAAAATAGCAAAATTACAATGTCCAACGTGCACTAGCAATCAAAATCTGCTGAATATACATGCACAAATCTACAAAGAAATTATGCAAGACCTATAGAAGAAAACTATAAAACTTTCGTCAATGAAGGAGAAGAGTCTAATATTAATGTCAAGGCATACCATGTTTCTGAAGCAGAAGCATCAATATGATAAATATGTCAATCTTCTCTAGATGTACAAGTTCACTAAAATTTTCTATCAGAATCACAGAGTTTTTATTTGCTCATTTGTTTTAAAATTTGACATTTCTAAAGTTTATACATAAAATGACTTATGTAAAAGAGCAAAGAAATTTTTGGAAAACAATAACAAATGAGCATTTGTCATACCAGATATCAAATCATACTATAAACCTACAATTGTATGGCATGGTATTGACCCAGGAATAGATTCACAAATAAGTGGAGCAAACTAACACTCAGTCATTATACAAACAGACATTTAGTGTGTGTGTATATATATATATATTTCAGATCAGTGGGGAATCAGGGGTCAGAAAACTTTTTCTTTACAAGACAATATTATACATATTTTAGACTGTGGGACAAAGTCTCTGTTGCAAGCTAGTCAACTCTGCTTCTGTAGTGTGAAAACAGCCATAGGCAATACTAAACAAATAGCTGTGTTCCAACAAAACTTTTTGTACAAAAACAGGTACTGAGCAAAATGTGGCCTTTGGGCTATAGTTTGCCAACTTCTTCTGTAGACTAATCAATAAATAGTGTTGAAATTAGCTTTTTTGAAATAAGTCTGAACTCTCCCACTATGCGCAAAAATAAAATCCATTTAAATGCAAGTATCTAAATGTGAAAAATAAAACTATAAAAGTATCAGAAAAAGGTAGAAGACACAGAAACACACAAAAAATAACAGATGTGACTACATAAAACTTTAAAGCTTCTATACTCAAAAGACTGAAAGTAATTATAAAACACCAGGAAAGACTGGGAGAAAATATTTGCAATGATTGTATTGAAACAAAGGATTAATATCCAAAATATATAAATCATACCTACAAAGTAATTAAAAAATATATAGACTAAATTTTAAAAAATACAAACAGGAAATTCACAGAATAAATCAAACAGTCAATGAAGATTAAGTTGCTCAGCCTCACCAGTAATAAGAAAGAGGTCGGCCGGGCATGGTGGCTCACATCTGTAAGCCCAGCACTCTGGGAGGACAAGGTGGGTGGATCACCTGAGGTCAGGAGTTTGAGACCAGCCTGGCCAACATGGTGAAACACCGTCTCTACTAAAAATACAAAAATTAGCTGGGCATGGTGGCACGTGCCTGTAGTCCCAGCTACTTGGGAGACTGAAGTAGGAGAATCACTTGAACCCGGGAGGCGGAGGTTGCAGTGAGCCAAGATCATGTCACTGTTCTTAAGCCTGGGTGACAGAGTGAGACTCCATCTCAATAAATAAATAAATAAATAATAAATAAGAAGTGAAAAAATATATATGCTTTTCTCTCTCTCTCTCTCTCTCGCTATATATATATATATATATAGTTTATATATATTTTTTTTCTATATTAGCAAAAAATAAAATATCAGCATGGGCGAGAACACACAAAAACAGGCAATCATGTACTATTTGTGAGAGAACCAGCCAATAAACTAATTTCTAGAAGACAGTAATATCTAAGAAAAATTTTAAATACATACCCTTTGACGTAATAATAGTGCTTATTGAGATCAACTCTAAAATGCTTGCATAGGTGTACGAAGATTTCTTTTTGCATGTTTGTTAACTTATGTTTACTTGTAATGGTGAAAAACTAGAAACACTAACTGCAGATCAAAGGTGGAACGACTAAGAATAAGGTAGATGTATTTGCTGATGTAAGACACAAATCTAAGAGAAAATACCCAGATGGAAAACAATACAAATAAGAATTATAACACAGCATGAACTCACATTCTTAAAAAAAAATTTATGCATTAATACATGAGGTCAGGAGATCGAGACCACCCTGGCTAACATGGTGAAACCCCGTCTCTACTAAAAATACTAAAAAAAATTAGCCGGGCCTGGTGGTGGGCACCTGTAGTCCCAGCTACGCGGGAGGCTGAGGCAGGAGAATGGCATGAACCCAGGAGGCGGAGTTTGCAGTGAGCCGAGATCCCAGCCACTGCACTCCAGCCTGGGCGACAGAGCAAGACGCTGTCTCAAAAAAAAAAAAAAAAAAAAAAAAAAAAAAAAAAAAAAAAAAAAAAATTGTGTCTTAATAGAGAAAATCATTTTTTAAACAGGGCTGAAAAAATTCCCATAGTAGTAGTTATCTCTTGGAAAGGTGGGGTTCCAGGGAGATAAATGTTAATGTTTTAATCTATATGTGTGTCAGTGCTGGAACCTTTTCCAAGATCTAGTGCACTTTCCCAGGGAGGAACAGGACCCATCTCCAGCAGACAGATCTGCCTGCTGGTCCCTTGCCCTTTCATTTTCCTATATGCCTCTTTCTCACATCGACCAGTGTGTCTTTTAATTTTGCTTATCAGTTGTTGTGAGTTGAATTATGTCACCCAAAATATATGTTCAAGTCCTAATGCTCATACCTGTGAATGTGACCTTATTTGAAAATAGGTTTTTGCCATTGTAGTCAAGTTAAGATGAGGTCATGTGGAATTGGGGTACTCTCTACAAGAGAAAGGAGAGGGCTATTTTGACACAAAGATACAGAAAAGACACACTGACAGAAGATGACCATGTGATGAGAGAGGCAAAGATTGAAGTGCTGCAGCTGCTAGACAAGGAACTCCAAGGGGCACTAAAAGCTAGGAGAGAGGCGTGAAACAGATTCTCCCTGAAGCCTCCAGAAGGAAGCAATCCTGCTGACACCCTGATTTTGGACTTCAGGCCTCCTAAACAGTAATATAATAAATTTCCATTGTTGTAAGCCACCCAGTTTGTGGTAAGTCAGTACAGCAGTCATAGAAAACTAATACAACGGTGTTTACCAAAAACTGTTTTTTGATCCACTATCCACTCTGTGTATGTGTATCTACAAAAAGAATAGTAGCCAAAAAGGTGTCTGATAACTGTGAGATATCTGATCATTATCAATTATCAGACACATTTTTGGCTGCTATTCTTTTTGTAGATACAGATGCACAGAGTAACAATTACAGGGTAACAATTACCCTATTATGAATAGGGTTCAAATAGATGTAGGTTGACTACCAGCTAGGGTATTGTCTGAGAGATTCCTGCACTGAAGGGTGGACTAGATGCCTTCCTAATGTTCATAAACATAGGAGTCCATGAGTCTCTGTGACAAAACAGCATTGTGCTTAACAGCAAGGATTTGAAATG
Source organism: Rhinopithecus roxellana (assembly GCF_007565055.1). Lineage (NCBI taxonomy): Eukaryota > Metazoa > Chordata > Mammalia > Primates > Cercopithecidae > Rhinopithecus > Rhinopithecus roxellana. Next base: position 73,882,108 of record NC_044556.1, on the reverse strand, counting down.
AGAAAAATTTGGTTTGGAATTCTGGTTTCACTACACACTAACTACTTGACCTACAAAAAATTTCGCCAAGAGCCGAAAATAATAATGCTGCTGCTTCTTTTTTTTTATTTTTATTTTTTAATTTTTTAATTTTTATTTTTGTTGTTGTTGTTGAGATGACATCTTACTCTGTCACCTAGGCTGAAATGCAGTGGCGAGATCCTGGCTTACTGCAAGCTCTGCCTCCCTGGTTCCCGCCATTCTCCTGCCTCAGCCTCCCGAGTAGGTGGGACTACAGGCACCTGTCACGATGCCTGGCTAATTTTTTTGTATATTTAGTAGAGGTGAAGTTTCACCATGTTAGCCAGGATGGTCTCGATCTCCTGACCTCATGATCCGCCCTCCTCAGCCTCCCAAAGTGCTGGAATTGCGGGCTTGAGCCACCACGCCTGGCCAATAATGCTTCTTTAATGCATTAGCATTCTTAGATAAAAGCAATTGATACTCACTAGTAATTCAAGAACAGAAATGTGCTAAAGGAATGTGTTAAAGGGATATTGTATAGTTTACTGGAAGCACCAGCAAGACAAAGGCTGCCACTGAAGTCTTCAGAACCAGTTATAGTTAACTGCTGTTGCAGCCACATGATACTCACTAGAAAAGATTTTTTTGGTAGGTCCTGCTTTTTCTTGTCAGTATGTAAAGTGAATGTCTCATTGGTGGAATCCAGGTCGTGGGCCCATGCCCTAGCTGCTAATGGGGCTGGAAATTGAATGATAATGGTAGCTATTATTTACCGAGTATGTACTATGTGCCAGGCACTTTTGTTGTATTTTCATATATTAATCCACTTAATTCCCACAAGACCTCTGTGAAATCGGTATTTTCACTGATGAGGAAACAGAGACACAGAAGAGTCATGTAACTTAACCAAGGTGCACAGCACTATGTGCAGAGCTGGGATTAAACCCTAAATTATCCAGCTCCAGACCCTGCCATCATTGGGAATACTCCTTTCTGCTCTTCATCTGGCATTTTCAACATTGACAGAGGTGGTCACTGACCACTTCAAAAAGCAACAATTTCTTCAAACCTAAGAAGAGGATTCAGATTTTGAATAGCCAAATTAAAAAAAAAAAAAAAGAAACACAAATGTTTATTACCTTTGCCTATGACTTATCTCAAAGAGCTGTCACTTATTAAAAGAACAATGCAGCTGGGTGCGGTGGCTCACGCCTGTAATGCCAGCACTTTGGAAGGCCGAGGCCAGTGGATCATGAGAGGTCAGGCGTTTGAGACCAGCCTGGCCAACAGGGCGAAACCCTGTCTCCACTGAAAATACAAAAACTAGCCGGGCGTGGTGGTGTGCGCCTGTAATTCTAGCTACTCCGGAGGCTGAGACAGGAGAATCACTTGAACCTGGGAGGTGGAGATTGCAGTGAGCCGAGATCGTGCCACCGCACTCCAGCTTGGGTGACAGAGCGAGACTCCATCCGAAAAAAAAAAAAAAAGGAAAAAAACAATGCATACCTAATGACTAACACAGTGACTGGTGCAAAGCATCCCATCAGTGGAAATTGTTTTTGTAATAATAGTTGCTATTACCACATCCTTCTTGACTTTGACCAACCACTTCTGGGCTGCTTCTGCCAGTTGTTACTTGTTCTGGTATAGCTCTACCACTCACTCTCTGACCCCAGGCAAGTGACTTCACCTTTCTGAGCCTCACCCTTCTCATCTGTAAAATGGAGATGTGTTTGGAAAGGGATAAAATTTTTAAACTGTGTTCTTTCCAGGATCCTTCCAATTTTGATGTTTTTTAACTCAGATCTTCCAGTTTCTAATGCCCAATCCCTTCCTATGGAATTCTGTAATTCTTATAATTCATAACTCACAATTTCATTCCAGGTTACATGCCACCTTCTACTGTTCTATAATCATTACCAGTTGTTTCCTCCTGAAATTGTTTTGTACAAAATGGCATTTCAGAACATAGGGTTTTCTGGAAATTAAATTGATTTTATACATAAGAGGTTGGTTGTGGCAGTCCTTTATGTGTACACACACACACACACACACATACACACAATCACTCAGCATCTGATATGATGCTCTGGTGCCCAGTCCAGTCAGGGCCATAAAAGGTAACTTGGTTGAGAAAGAGAAGGGGGAGTCCATCCTCAGTTGCCTCACAAAATGTCCTGAAGTTTTTCTAGAAAAATGACAAGCCCCTTCCTCCTTTATTAACAAAAGGGATCTTAAAGGTATTGCATCTGCATGTCTCTTGGAACAGCCTCTTAGAGTTCCGTCCCAACATCCTCCTCCATTTTCCCTCCTTATTTTTCATATTTGTTTCCAAGATAGTCAACCAGCAAGGGTTCCTTTAGTTTTCACTGCCAGATGGGATTCTTAGAGTGAAGATATTTTTGCACCTTGGTCACTGCAACTTACCTTGTAACTTTAAAATTTTTGCTTCCAAAAAAAGAAACTTTCTGACTTCTTCATCTTTAATCTCAAAGGTGCTTTCTGCTCAGCACCTTTTCAATTTACATTTATAGTATTTTTATTCTATGTGAGACAGTAAGATCTTCAAAGGTTGTACATTCATTTTTCATATTCAGGAAAACATCCATCATTTTTTATGTTATTAAATAATGAACAGGGTGAATTCTCATACATAGTAACTACCTTCTGAGATACGCAACTCTAGCCCATTTATGGATAAGAAAACTGAGGGTTAGAAAGTAAAGTTACCAGCCAAAGGTCACACAACTAGAACCAGGTCTAGTCAGACGAAGACCTGGATTTTCAGCCACCCTCTCAGTGTATTGCCTGCTGCACCCCAGGGGCTCCCTGATGTCCTGTGGATGGAAAGGATTGTGTTGCAGACAACTGACTGGTGTGTGGACAGCACTCAAGCTATTCTGCAGTTGGTTACTCTGCAGCACAGGTTGCTGCCGCTACAACCTCAAGGTCTGCTATCCCAGCTGGGCCCTCAGCGCTGCCCAGTAATCCTGCAATGCTCTCTAACTAGTTCCTGATCCAGTTATCCCCTCGGGGGTGCCACCCTAGTCATTCTCAGATGTGCCTTTGCTTATGTCATTATGGCAAAAATACAAGCCTCCAGGCAACTTCTCAGCTCCCTCCCCTGCCTCCTGTACACAGATGTCCACTATGCTTTTTCTTTCTTCCTTCTGGTTTGATGTCCATGCATACTTTCTCTATTAACGTTTTAGATCACATCCCATTTTACCACCTCATGAATGCTGTTCCATCAATTATCCCTCTTGTTTATTCAACTTCTCCCTTTATAATGGTTCTTATTCAGCAAACAAATACCTTTGAATCTCTCCCATTAAAACAAAAGCACAAACACACAAATCAAAAAAATACCTTCTTGCTCAACCTTCCTACCTCCCCTCCTTCCCTTTATTACCTCCTTGAAAGTATTAACTACATCAGCTCTTTCTAATACCTTATAAGTTCTAATTTCTCACATTCACCTTCCAATGTGAAGGTGATCTTCATCCTCATTCAGAACATTCATTCAGAACATTCTCTCTGAATGTTGATCTTCCTTTGGACGCCAAAGTCCACCATATGACTAAACTCTGTCTTTTAGAGACTTAACACTGTAGAATTCTTATTAAAACTCTCTCCTCTTTTGACATTTGTTGAGATAACTCTTTTCCAGTTTTCCTTCTACCCTGCTGGCCACACTTTGGTTTCCTTCCTGGACCTCATCCTTATCCTTTATTCTTCTCAGCCTTTACACTGTCAGTAGGTGATCTCACTCATAACCATCTAGGAACGATAAATCCAAATCCATATATTCAGCTCAAATTGCTTCCCTGATACCCTTATAGCCTACAGCTATACTGGTATCTATTTGAGCATTCTTCTAGCCTTACATTCAAAATATCCCCTAAAGAATTATTTTGCCTTAGTTGCTGCTCTTGCATGTGCTGTTCTGATTATATTCACAATCTTGGTAAATGGCACCACCCTACAAAACAATTTCCCAAAGCAAAATCCTTGATTCCTCCCTCTTCTTTATTCTACATACAAATAGTTCAAGCTTTTTATATCCTACCTCTTAACATCTTTTTAACACATCTGCTTTCCTGTCTTTAGCAACTGTTACTTCATTCTTGATCCCATCTGGATGGCTGCACTAGCCTCCTTACCCATCTCTCAACCTCCAGTCTGGCATCTTTCCAACACATTCTCCTCCCTGATGGAGTAATCTGTCCAAAATATAAATATAATCCTGCCACTTACCCGTATTAAAATCCTTCAATAGCTCCCCTTAGTTTTCAAGATAAAGTTCAAACTCCTTAGCTTAGCACATAAAGCTCTTTGTGATCTCTCCCCTGAATAATACTCCAGCTTCCTTCCTCCCTGCCCCACTATTCTACCTTGCATATCCCTTACTCCAACAATACTGAAGTACATACAATTCCCTAAACCCATTGCCTTAGTCCGTTTATGTGGTAAAGCATAATACCTGAGACTGGGTGATTTATCAAGAACAGAAACTTACTTCTCAGTTATGGAGGCTGGGATGTCCATGATCAAGATGCTGACAGATTAGGTGTCTGGTAAGGGCCACTCTCCACTTTTAAGATGGTGTCTTAATGCTGCATCCTCTGGAGGGGACAAATTCTTTGTCCTTACATGGATAAAGGTGGAAGAGCAAGCAAAACCAAGTGCTGTTTGAGGCCTTAATTACTTTCACAAGGGAAGAGCCTTCGTGGCCTAATTACCTCTTAAAGGCCCCAACTCTTAATAGCATTACATTGACCATTAAGTTTCAACACCTGAATTTGGAAGGGACACACTCAAATTAGAGTGCCCATCATGCTAATTAATGCTTGCATGTGAGTATACATGTTGTCTTCCATGTATGCAATGAATACCCTGCTTATCCCGGCCCAATCTCCCTCTGGTATATCCAGAGTGCCCCTAACCAGTGTTAAAATTCAGCTTAATGGCCACTTCTTCCAGGTGGTTCTACCTGATCCTTTAATTTAATTTACATTTACTTTTCCTATGGTCCTGTAGAAACACTAGACCATTTTTTTTTCCTGAAAGAATGGATGGATGAATAGTTGAGAGAGTGAATGAATGAATCAATGAATGAATGCCTTGACTCTTACTCATCTTACATCCCCATTACCTACTACAGTCAGGCACATACTCAATACGAGTTTGTAAAACTGATTTTACATGAGGGGTGCTTTTCTGCAACTGATCAAAATTATAGCATACCTTCATGCATTTTTCCCCTTTATAAATCCTAAATCTCAGGGCCGGGCGCGGTGGCTCAAGCCTGTAATCCCAGCACTTTGGGAGGCCGAGACGGGCGGATCACGAGGTCAGGAGATCGAGACCATCCTGGCTAACACAGTGAAACCTCGTCTCTACTAAAAAAAAATACAAAAAACTAGCTGGGCGAGGTGGCGGGCACCTGTAGTCCCAGCTACTCTGGAGGCTGAGACAGGAGAATGGTGTAAACCCGGGAGGCAGAGCTTGCAGTGAGCTCAGATCCGGCCACTGCACTCCAGCCTGGGCAACAGAGCGAGACTCTGTCTCAAAATAATAAATAAATAAATAAATAAATAAATAAATAAATAAATAAATCCTAAATCTCATCTAACAATGCATGTAGTTCATCTTAAGGAGCACCCTAAACAAGTGTGTGTATGGATCTACATTTATACATGGCACGGATTTCCTCTGCTTATTCTCTAATAAAAATAGGGAATTGCCAGGATAAGAGTCAGGGCCCTTGAAGATGATAGTCCAATATGGTAAGGAGCCAACTAACGTATAATAGTGGAAGTTTACTGACAGGGCCCTTCTATTACTTTCCCATGCATGCTGAGACTCTTGACTGCATGGATTTTGGAGATCCAGGCAATGTGGGACAGTAAAGCCTTTCAATAAAAACACGATATGCCAGGCAGCTGCAAATGCTCCCTGCAATTTCTTCCCTTCCTTCTTCGATCCCAAGGACATATGTCAGTGGCTGCTGTCAGATCAGAACAAGCCATTGATCTGTAGGGCGTGAGGGGAGGCTAGAATATTGATGTCACAGATTCTCTCTATGTATAAGCTGCTCCTTAATAAATGAGGTGCCTTGGGAATTCAGGCTTCTTGGACTAATAAACACCTAAAGGAGGAAAAGTCACCAGCATGCCCTGCCTTCACTCTCTAGGCCAATGCCTTCACAGCTGGCAGTAATTTGGGCCTAGAAATCAGTGTTTATATAATTAAAGCCTTTTCCTTCCGTCACCTTGACTTAAATTATTTTCCTGAAGGTAGTTTTATTTATAGCACACAGTTGAATGTGAGAGGTCCCATTGTGTAATAAAGGAAAAGTAGAGTAAGATATGGAAGACTGGGTTTCAGTACCTAAGTAACTGACTAAATATCCCCTTCTCCTTTGTCTTGGGGTTGGCTTTTCCATAAGTAAACTGATTGGCCAGATCAGGAGACCCAGAGATGGGACTTAGGGTTTCACCTGAGGAGATTTAACATGAGGCCCATGGATGGGACTCAGGATTTTGTTAAGTCCTAGAAATCAGATGTAAAATTTGATACATACATTCGTTTTTTTCCACTAGGAAGACCTATAGTTTTTGCCAAATTTACAAGTGAACCTAGGGTTCGCAAAATTATAAAATGGAGGGTTTTACTATGTCTTAGTCCATTTTCTGTTGCTTATAACGGAATACCTGAAACTGGGTGCTTTACAGAGAAAAAGAAATTTACTGCTTACAGTTTAGAGGCTGGAAAGTTCAAGGTTGAGGAGCCGTACCTGGTGAGGGCCTTCTTGCTGGTGGCAATGCTCTGTAGAGTCTCAGGGGAACACAGGGTATCACATGGCAAGGAAACTGAGCATGGTAGGCCAGGTCTGTCTCCTCTTATAAAGCCACTAAGTCCATTCCCATGATAACTCAGTAATCCATATACCCGTTAATCCATTAAGCCATAAATGGATTAATCTATTCCGTTAAGATTCTGCCGTCATGACCCAATCACCTCTTAAAAACGTCACCTCCTGACTGGTGCAATGGCTTATGCCTATAATCCCAGCACTTTGGGAGGCCAAGGCGGGTGGATCACCTGAGGTCAGGAGTTCGAGATCAGCCTAGCCAGCATGGTGAAACCCCGTCTCTACTAAAATACAAAAAAAAAAAAAAAAAAAAAAAATCAGCTGGGCATGGTGGCAGGTGCCTGTAATCCCAGCTACTCAGGAGACTAAGGCAAAGAATCACTTGAACCTGGGAGGCAGAGGTTGTAGTGAGCCAAGATCATGACACTGCACTCCAACCTGGGTGACAAGAGCAAAACTCTGTTTCAAAACAAACAAACAACGCACACACACACACACACACACACACACACACACACCCCTCACCTCTTAATGTTGCCACATTGGGGATTAATTTCTACATGAATTTTGGAGGGGACAAATATTCAAACCATAGCATACTAGATCTCAGCATTTGTACTTCTTGGAGGCAAAGTGAGGAAACTACTGAAGTTAAGGGGAAGAAGCTAAGAGACTTGGGTTCAAATCCCAGGTCTTCCGCCTGCGCCCTTTGTCTTTTTGAATGGGTCATCTTACCGCAGTGACTCTATTTCTTCATGTATGAAATAGCAATAATAATAGCTGTCTCACATGTTGTAAAGCTACCTTCATGTGTTGTGAAGAGTAAGAGAAATAGTGCACTTAAAAAAACTGGTATGTCAGAAATGTTCAAGGAATCCTTGTTCAGTGAATATCTGAAGAATCAGAACATTGAGAGCCACTGCTTCATCTCCTACCCCAGAATTCTTGCCATCTAAATTCGTACTTTCCTGGGTGTGATCATGAACTGACGAAATCTTAACATTGTTTTTCTTCAGGAAGGTGAGACAAGAAATAGACTTATATTATTACCATGTTTCCACACAAATGGAAGTCCATTTGAACTAATAGAATCATTCTAAGTCTTTAAAAGAAAGAGACAGGGTCCAGGCCAGGCGCGGTGGCTCATGCCTATAATCCCAGCACTTTGGGAGGCCGAGGCGGGCAGATCACGAGGTCAGGAGTTCGAGACCAGCCTGGCCAATATGGTGAAACCCCATCTTTACTAAAAACACAAAAAAATTAGCCAGGCATGGTGGCGCCCACTTGTGGTCCCGGCTACTTGGGAGGCTGAGGCAAAAGAATCACTTGAACCTGAGAGGTGGAGGTTGCAATGAGCCGAGATCACACCACTACACTCCAGCCTGGGCAACAGAGCAAGACTCTGTCTAAATACATAAATGAGAGACGGGGCCCAGCTAATGTGGCTTAGTCTTTGACCTGAATATTTAAAAAAAAAAAAAAAAAAAAAAAAAAAGCCATTCCCCTAGATCCTTATTTTGACATCATGTCTGTCCAAAAACCTGGTAATACCAGGTTAATACTCAGGGTCATGCACTGAAGGGTGTAGGTTTGGAGATCGCATGGGAGAAGTGGCCTCAGACTGACAAGAAGTTTGTTGCACAGCTAGTTTGCAATGCATTAGACGTAGAAAACCTACATACTTAGAATCAGCCAATAACATCCCACCAACACTTGTGCCCAGGTCACCAAAAGATTGGCTGCTTTACTGTACACATCTTTCTCTGTCTTACAATCACCTTAACCTACGTAGAGTTCTTTTGTAAAATCTTTTTTTCCAAGGAGCTTATGCATATTTTTAAAATTACATTAATCTTCAATGCAATTATCTTTTTTTTATTTTTTAAAGAGACTGGGTCTCACTCTTTCACTCAGGCTGGAGTACAGTGGTGCGATCATGGCTCACTGCGTCCTTGATCTCCTGGGCTCAGGTGATCCTTCCACCTCAGCCTTCCAAGTAGCTAGGACCACAGGCACATTCCACCACACCTAGCTAATGTTTTAAATTTTCGGGGGGATGGGGTCTTTCTGTGTTGCCCAGGCTGCTCTCCAATGCCTGGGCTCAAGCAACCCTCCAGACTTGGTCTCATAGAGTGCTGGGATTATAAGCATGAGCCACCATCTATCTTTATTTTATAGATGAGGAAATGAAGTTCATGAGCATAGTAAGAGATGGAATGGATATGAATCCAGGTGTCTCGGACTCAATAGTTTTTAAACTAATCCCTAAGACCTCAAGACATATTGATTAACAAAATATGGTCCTTGCTCTTGTGAACCAATGCGAGACACAGATATGTAAAGAGAAGACTATAATATAGGTCCTATGTCTTTCACTCTCCAGGTTGGCTGTATGCAAAGAGGATCTGAGAGCAAGGAAGTTCAACTACCTAGAGTTGTTGGGGAAAGAGAAGTGGATGTAAAATGTAAAGTTGATTAAAGGCCTCTTTTAAGAGTTGAGTCTTTGAAGATGGAAGATAATTAGTCTAAAGAAGGCAGGCCATGTCACACAGAACGATGAGCACATAAAAAAGCACAGTGGCAAGTGCAAGACATCAGGGAACCCAAACTCACATGTCACTAAGATGTAAGCGTTCCTGGCGATATGGAGAACTTGCAAAAAGCCCCACATTCTGTTAGCAGCCTTAAGAGATGGGAGGCTGCCCTTGTGCCAAGAATGAACTTGTGATCTTAGCTCTGGTGCTCTGGAAAGCGATAAGGGCTTTGGGGACCCCTGAAACTGGTTTTTCACTCCCTTTCTCTAACCCAGGTATCCCAATCTCAGCACGAAAGGTTACAATTTCCCTGGGAAGAAACTGTGCTGACCTCAGGTTTTCACAGAGTGTGGTATTTCTGCTTGGCTGCACAGCCGGCTGAAACACTGCTAAAATAACTAGTGAGCAAGATGTCCCAAAAGTAAGCAGCTGCATAGGAGGGCTGAGCAGAAGTTTGCTTGTGGTTTATTCACCTCAAGCGAGGAAGACAAGGTGACTACATTTTGAGAAGTTGTAAATGCTCCAGGGACTGGCTGCATTTTGCAACTCAGCTCCACCATTGCCCACTTTCTCATCCAAAGGAGAGGGAGTGTTCACTGCACAGCTGATAGCATCAACAAGGAGGGGCTCCAGGGCCGACAAAAGCAGTCCAGGAATAAGGGTCCTGATTTTCTTTCTGTGTTTTCAATTATTTGGACCAAGAATTTTCAGGCTTTCATTTGCCCCTCTGCAAAACAGGAAAATATTTCTCACTATAATACTGTAAACTTAGATGTCATAAATGTTCTCTAAGTATTTAACTGTTGATTGTTCTCAACAAAGATAATGAATAAATGTGGTCTGGATTTCTAGGAGGTGTAGAAATTAAATCTGATCTTACACTATGGATTAAATCTATTCAGTGCTTGAATTGAGAAAGTCAAATAAGCCAAAATATTTCCCATTGCATTTTCCTAACCCTGATTATCCATGGGACAGATGCCCCTTGCTCAACCCATATTTGCTAAAGGCATATACATTCAAGTTCAACTCTTTGGGGTTAACAAACTCTTCTTTTAAAAATAAAAATCTTATGAAGAGGGGAACATAAATTACTAACCATTTAGTATGATTATTTTACTCAGCTTAGTGCCCTTCCATACCACTGATGGCATAGAAACAAGGAGAACCTCCTGATGTGAAAAAGGAAAAAACATGTTTACCAGGGACTTCTGCTTCTGACTATAATGGAAAAACCAAAATCAGATTTGTCCTCCTGCCTTAAACAACAATAATAACAACCACAAAACCAGACTAAATACACACACACACACACACACACACACACACACACACACACACGATTTTCAGTCATTGAGCACAGGTTCCACAGTACTGTGAGTTCTCAGAGAAAACAATAAATAAATGAAGTGGCCCCTATAATTGTAGAATATAACAGTCTGAAAGCAATTTCTAGGTTACTTTTCAGGGAAATGAAACCAACAAGGGTTTGATGGTCTTGCTGAGTTGAAGAGATGGAGACTGAAATTAAAGGAGACCAAGGTAGCTAGAAGTTGGAGGAAGGACATAGTAGAGGAGATATTCACAGAGAGAGCTCCAGGGGTCTGAAGAAAGGGTCCCTGAAACCTTTGGCTGAGAGCTGCTATGAGTATGCATGTAAGAAAATAACCTGAAAATGGAAAAAGAATCACCAGAAAATAGAAGGCAGAACACTATCTGGAGATCAAATGGGGATGAGAACAATTTATTCTTGCACCAGTCAGAATGGAAAGACTTCCAATATGTGAGATTACATTATGTATAAATTCCTCGAGTAAAATTGCCTTAGTAGTGGAACTAAATTAGCGCTATACAAAAGTCTGCTCTAACCCTGGCCTAGAAAGTTAAAGAGCAAACCTTATAAAAATCAAACTAATCTGAAGTAACTTAAGTACAAACCAAAATAAAGTGTGATGCTCTTTAAAATAATATAACAAAATCCAACAATCCAACATAAAAAATTCATAATATCTGCATTCAATCAAAAATGTGCAATGAAGTACAAAAATATGAACTGCAACCAGGAGAAAACCTGATTAATTAAAGCAGACCCAAAAATAACAGGTGATAGAATTAGCCAATAAAGATATTAAGATAGTTATCATAAAAATGCTTCATAAGCTCAAAAAGGTTAAAAAAAAAGACATAAGCATAATGAGAAGAGAAACGAACTTTCTGTGTGTGTGTCTGTGTGTGTGTGTGTGTGTGTGTGTGTGTGCGCGCGTGCGTGCGCACTTGTGTGTATGTGTGTGTCCAAGCAGAACTTCTGGAGATGCAGATGTAGAAGTTAGAAAACTTTTGTCTACTTGAGGTATGTTAACTAATCCAAAAAAGTAAAGAAAAGAAGAGAGAAGGAAAGAAAATGTTTTTACTTAACTCTAGAGAAAGGAGATAAACTAGAGAAATCAAAGAACTGAACCATTCCTACTCCAACTTTAAGAATACAACTTAATCAGTTTTGACAAATATTACAGTCATTACTACTATCACAATCATGACATAGGCAATTTTTATACACCCAAAATTTCCCTCATGCCCTTTTGCAGTCAATAGTGGCATCTACTCCCAGTGTCCATCAAGTGATCAACTCTCTGCCTGTATTATTTTGTGTTTTCTAGATTTCATATAAATGGAATCAAACAGTATACCAACTTTTGTGTCTGGTTTCTTCCACTCAGCATAATGCTGTGAGATCTATACATGTTATTGCACATAATAAAAGTTTATTTTTAAATTGTTGAGTAGCACTTAATTTTATAGAGATGAAAAATAGAATATCTGCAATGAAAAAGACATTGGGTGGAGTTCACAGTAGATCAAACAGAGGAGAAGAAAAGATTAGTAAATTTGAAGATATAGCAATATAATCTATTCAAATGAAGGAGGAAAGGAAAAATCTTTAAAAGACGTGAACAGAGCATCTGTTTGTAGAACAATGTCATTGTGTATAATAGCAGTCCCAGATGGATAAGGAGAGGGATAGACAAAATGCTTAAAGAAATAATGGTCAAAAGTTTTCCAAATTTGAAGAAAAATATCCACACATAAACACAGCAAGCGCAAAGGAACTCAAGCAGAAAAAAGTAAAGAAAAGCACATCAAGTGCATCATGATGAAATTTCAGAGAAACAGTGATAAGAAAACCTTAAAAGAAGCTGGAGAGGAAAAAAAAAGCACTGCACACAAAGTAACAAAGATAAGAGTTAAGTAGACTCATCATCAGAAACCATACACATAGAAGACAATAGAACATCATGTTTTAAGTACTGAAAGAAACAAACTATTGACCTAGAATTCTATATCCAGGAAAAATGTAAGTAATGAATGAAGGTGAAATAAACAAAACAGACAAACAAAAGATGACATAATTTATTGCCAGCTACCTGAATTATAAGAGATGCTAAAAGAGGGTTTTCAAGAAGAAAGTAAATTATATTAGATTTAATCTACTGAAAGGAATGAATAGCACCATGTGTGGTAAATACGGAATTAAATATAAATAACATTTTATTTCATTTTATAATCTTTTAAATAGTTAACAAGTTAAAACAAATATAGTAACAACATAATGTATGACTGTAAAAGTAAAATAAATGACAAAAATTGCAGAGAAGACAGGAGAGGTAAGGGAACTATAACACTGTTAGGTTCTTACACTACACATAAAGTTATTTACTTAAAAGTATAATGTGATGAGTTAAAACTGTATATTACAATCTAGAGCAATCACTAAAATTATAAAACAAAGAACTGTGAGTAATAAACTCATAGTGCTCATAGAGTGAAACTATTTTTTAAATTTAATTAACCCAAAAGAAGACAGAAAAAGAGAGAAATAAGAACAAAGAACAGATATGACAAATAGAAAGAAAATAGCAAGGTGGTAGATTTAACCCAACTATACTGATAATTATGTTAAATGTAAATGAGTCAACAATTTTAGTCAAAAGGAAGAACTCGTGAGAATGTATAAAAAAGCAAGACCCAATTATACGCTATCTATAAGAAACCCATCCTGTATATAGAAACTTTTGTAGGTCAAAAGTTAAAGGGTGAAAGACACCCTATACAAACACTAATGAAAAGAATGTTTAAATTGCTACATTAGTACAGACATACAGACTTCAGAACCAGAATTTGAACCAGGAAAATGGAAGAATAGGTTACAGTTATAACAGGGTCAATTTATTATAAGGACATAATTTTTCTAAATATATGTACATAACAACAGAACTTCAAAACTCAGCATGCAAAAACTGATGGAACTAAAAGAAGAACTACAGAAATCCACGATTATTGCTAGAGACTCCAACACTCTTCTCCCAGTAATTAATAAGCTATGTAGTTACACACACACACACACACACACACAAAGTTAGGTATACAGAATAGTTGAACAATAACATCAACAAACATGACCAATTAGCATCTATAGAATAGTCTACCAGACAGCAGTATAGTACTCATTTTTTATGCAGACATGTAAAAACATTCACCAGATAGACCATATTTTGAAACATGTATCAAATAATTTAAGAAAATTAAAAGCTTTTGTTCTCTGACTATAGCAGAATAAAAATGGAAATGGACAGCAGAGAGCTAGCTAGAAAGCGCCAAAGTATTTTAAAACAAAAAATACAGTTCTAAATAACACATGAGTAAAAGAAGAAATTAAAGAGAAAATCAGAATATATCTTTGAATGTATGAAAATGAAAGTGAAATATATCACAATGTATTTGTGGGTAGAACTTTATAGAAAAGAAAAAAGTCTCGAATCTATTGTCTAAATTTCTGTCTTAAGAAACCAGACAAAGAAGAAAACATTGAAACCAAAATATCAGAAGAGTAAAACTAAAAAAGATGAGAACAGAAATAAGTTAGGTTGAAAACAGAACCTCAGCAGAGAAAAATTCAAGAATCATAAGCGGACCCTTTGAAAAGACCAGTATGATTAATATGCCTCAGGTATTGAACTGTCAAATATGGTAGCCACTGGCCTCGCCACATGAAGCTACTGAGTTGTAGTTAGAATAAAGTAAAATATGCTGTAGGTATGAAGTACATACAGGCTTTTGAAAATTTCTAGAAAAAAATATAGGAGAAAAATCTCTGTGTCCTTAGGGTAAGAAAGGTATCCTAGGTCAAAAGTTTTCCAAATTTGAAGAATTTGGAAAAAAGCCAAAACACAAAATTTTAAAATTGATAAATTAGATATCCAAATTTTAAAAGATTACTCTTCAAGCTTTTGCTCTTCAAAAGAAAATTTTAAGAAAATATAAAGGTAAACTGCAGAGGAGCAGGAATATTTGCAAAAAAAAAAAAAAAAAATTGATAAAAGAGGTGAATCTAAAATATAATTTTAAAATTTTAAGTTATTAGAAGATAACAGAAGAAACCCAATTTAAAAATGGGCAAAATATTTTAAATCATTTCACCAAATATAGAGTATATATAAGCACATTATGAGTTGTTCAATGTAACTAGCGAAGAGGAAAATGAAAATTAAAACCACAATGAGCTATCAGAATATACCCACTAGAGTGGCCAAATTTAAAAGACAAAACAGAGTGCTGGTGAGGGTGTGGGGCAACTGAAACACTCATACATTGCTGATAGGAACACAAAATGTTGCTGTCACTTTGGGAAACAATTTGGTAGTTTCCTATAAATTTAAGCATATGCTTTTTAACACAACCAAACCATTCGACTTTGAGATTCACCCAAAAGAAAGGAAAACACGTATGTACACACAAAGACTTGTCATGAGTGTTTAAAGTAACAGCGCTTCAGCCAAAAGTCCCCAGTAACATACCTAGAGTTGAACAAGCTGAGTTTATTACTCATTGCAGTGAGGAAGAGCAGATACCGTGGGGAACCTTGGGTATCTCAGTAAGAGGGCATAAAAAAGAAGCTCTTGCAGGATTTGGAGTTTGCTTGGATGATTTGTTGGGCAGCCTAAGGAAGTAGGAGTTGACTCTAGATTGGGGCTGTCAGAAAGACAAGGAAATTCTATGATTGGGTAATTCAATAAATCTTATCTAAGGGAGCATGCAGTTGCAATTAGTAAAGACGTAGGAGTTATTCATTTTAGCCAAGAGGGGATGTTTAGTATTTTGCGGATGGCACAATGACATTGTTTCTGTTTGTGCTTAGACAAAATTACAAGGTGGGCTTATGAAGTGGGTTTGTTTTTGCTTCGTTTTATCATGGTCTCAGAGTAACCATATCTGAGTTCTGATTTTGTGAGATTGTTTGCATCCAATAGGAAAATAATTCAACCTAGCTGTGAGCCTCAGGCCAGCTTTCAAATGTCAGAGGATAACCTTTTTCTTTTTTCTTTTCAGTCAAAAACTGAAAACAATCCAAATGTTCATCAACCGGTGAATGTATAAACGAACTGTGATGTAGGTGGGAACTTCTGGGTACGTGAAAATGGTCTATGTCATGATTGTGCTGGTAGTTATGACTGCAAATATTTGATATTTGTCAAACCTCATCAACTTGTACTCTTGAAGTTGGTGAGTTTTATCATATGTAAATTTTATCTCCGTAATCCTGATTTAAATATATATATATACACACACACACATACATATATATTTTAGAAAATATATAGATATATTTTCACCCTCCTTTTAGGGTAAAAAATGATTCAGTTCTTATAAACATTCTAACCTATCTCTTGCTTCTAAAGGTAAGTAAAAACATGTCAATTCCTTCTAATTAGTTAACTTCTCCCAAGAGTAGAGAGAAGTTTTCTAATACAGAAGGGGACAAAGTTGGTTTCTTAATGGATTACCCCAGTTAGCCCTGGTCAAGGGACACTTTATTACTTTTCTTTCCCCAGAATGGATGCTGTCAGTGGCTCCTGTACTCCTATTTTCACGGCCACAGCTCTGAGTATCCCAGATATGAATATCCTGGCTCTGATGAAGTAAGGGTCAGCAAACAAAACACTGGCAAATTATCTTCCCTCTCTAGACTTCAGTTCTTACCCCAAACAAAGGGATAGGGGCAGATAACAAGGATTTTTCATGGTACTTCCATATCTAAAAGTTTACTGTACAAGTTATACCTGCAAGGTTCAATCTAGGCTAAAATTTGCCTCAGATATTCAGTGTGTATTCGTATGCGCATGCATACATGTGTTGTTAATGATGTGGGTTGAGTTGAACGAGAGAGAGGTGGATGCTACAGAGTTGACAGATTATTTCATCTAGTTAAAACAGCAGAAGTCTGAATGATTTATGAGAATTCTTCAGAGTGTATAATGCTTATAAATTTAATAAAAAATGGTTATTGCTTATAATAATGGAAACTACTTAATAAAAATAAGATGGAAATATCCTTAAAGTAATAATTTGATGTCAGCTCTGATTCTTCTCACGTTAACTTCTCTGGCCAAAACTCACTGAGTTTCTAACACTAGTGCTACCATTTGACTCCACCAGAGGGGTCTACTCTGAGCCCCACAATTTAGCAGGCTCCTCTCTGTCCCACTCTTCCAACTGCTCTCTACCCCATGGAATGAAAAGTCCATGGGCAGAAAGGAAGTGCCTACCCAGTGGCTGTGGTCTCTCTCCCACCTCATCTATCTAGACCACACTCAGAGCACCTAGCCCCCCACAATCCCCTGCCCAATCAGCTTGGAGTTCACTGCCAGCAGCTAGGTAGACTTCCTCTCAGGTCTTTCTGTTTTCCCACGCCTCAGGTTGAGAGGCAGAAAGAGGTTTAGTGATAAAGATTGGACACAGTTGGATTATATAGACTGTGGCCTTCACATGCATGCTCACTGAGGCCCTTGTGATGCAACTCACAGACAGCAGTGGGAAGAAAAAGAAGGGTCATAGGTCAGGGACCAGGTGTCCCCATGTCCCCATGCTACCATGTTCAGCAACAGAATTCTGAGGGGTCTAAGAGTTCTGCATGCACACTGGGGAGTAAGGCTGTTACTTAGGTATAAATGTCGATGTAGACATTTAGAACATAACTTATTTAACAGTTAGTTGGTTTGATTTAAAATGTTTAAATAGGTAGACATATGGAATGTGAGCCTCCATTTGGTACTTTTGCCCTGGGGTTCATAACCATTAGGAGCAGGCCTGTTCAGAACCCGTAGACAGGTTGAGGGTATTTGCTTGCTATAAGGCGATGTACCTCAGCCTGGGCTTACACAGAAGGGTCTGAAGTGCACCATCTCTGTGCCATTGACTCCCTTCCTGTTCTTGAATGCAATAATTTAGACCATGATTCTCAATGCTCTGAGTACCTTCTATTTATCATTCCACTTAATTTAAAACAAAACTAATAACTGGAAGGATTCTCATTATAAACTCTGATTAGTGTTATATTTAATATATATTGACCTTAATTTTCTACCACAGAGATTAGTTTAGGAGAAAGCCAAGTCTAGCATGAAAAGATTGGGGAAGGGAGGTGTTTTCAAATGAGTTCAGAAAAAAACAAAAACATTAAAAGTAATTTTGAGCTGTACCAGTTAAATTGCTAGCCAGGAATGGGGGCAAATAAATCAAACAGAAAACAAGCAGATAATGAAGTACTTGGAGAATTTATAGGATACAACATTTACCAGAAATAGAAAAAATATATAGGTAAAAAAAAAATAAAAGCAAGGCCTATTCAGCTTTGTAAGGCCAGTTTTGATTAGTTCTCAGGCTTTCCACTGGAGACAAAGGGGTGTGTGTGTGTGTGTGCATGCACAGGTGTGTATAAGGATGAAGAGGGGCACAGGGAGAAAAGTCCCTGCAAACAGATCCTTGTTTTTTGCAGAAAGTAACCTGACCCATCAGATTATCCCCCATGGTAGTCATGTTTTCATATAGCTCCCTCCTTGGGAAACAAAATATCTCACAACACATTCTCAGCCTCCCTAGAACGTCTGGTGTCATCAGTTTGCCTTCAGAGTGCTGCAAGGTTAAGAAGAAAGTATAGAAGTCTTGCTACAGCAGAGATTTTATGATTAACTGTGGGGTTGACAGGTGTCCAGAACACCCAGTAATCTTGACATTTTTATGTCAAAATAAAATTACTGGAAGCAGGTATGTGGATTTAAAAGGTGTGTCCATATAGTGTCTGCTTATTTCACATGAGGAGTCATTTTTATAATCTATAGTGTGTTTCCAAACTACTTAAGCCATGAGTCAGAGACCCACTCAGACTGGGCAGACCAGTGCCAGTAGCCTACAGGCTGGGAGCAGGTCCCTGGCTGGGCTAGATCAGGGAGAACAGGCAGAAAGCCTTTAAGTGCTGCAAGATCCTGTGTTCCACCGGCCTCATGGGGCATTTAAAAACCATGACACATCTCATTAAAATCAACTTTAATTTGATGGATATAAGATTTTGCGAATGCTATTAATCCACTCAACCACTGAGTGTAATACAGTGGGAAAGTACCAGGCAGGATCAGGAGACTTGGCCCTATTCAGCTGAGCGGGTCACTTGCCTTCCCCATGCCTGCCACCTACCTAGGGCTAACTTTAGATGACACTGAGGCATGCCCCAGGAATTGAAAAATGAGGAAAACAGGAGTAGCTGTTGAAAACGATTAATTTCATGCAAAGTGTATTGGAGTGGAAACCTTTAAAATGGTCTGAAAGGGAGTCTAATTTCCAGAATAGTGTCCATTTAAAAGATGAGCAATGGAAACAAAGAACACAGGGAAACAGAGCCATCTATCTGAGTACTGCTCAGCAGAGAAAGTGCTCTGAAGGGTTAATGGGGGTTCGAGGCACCTGGCAGGTGGACCCCTATTGTGGACATGTAGGGAGGCTCTGGGCAGTATTAAACCTAGAAGCCCCACAGACACTTCCCCCTGAGGCTAAGCTCCACAAGAACCCTTCTAATTACTAGTTGGCTTCTCATGCAGCTTATCTAGAGGAAGAGATTATGTCGGCCAGAAAATGCAAGTGTAGTGTCACCTTGGAAGTTCTAGCTGAAATTGTGTGCTAGGCCATGTGCGGTGGCTCACACCTGTAATTCCAGCACTTTGGGAGGTCAAGGCAGGCAGGTCACCTGAGGTCAGGAGTTCAAGACCAGCCTGGCCAATAACGTGGAACCCCCTCTCTACTAAAAATACAAAAATTAGCCAGGCGTGGTGGCACATGCCCATAATCTCAGTTACTAAGGAGGCTGAGGCAGGGGAATTGTTTAAGCCTGGGTGTCAGAGGTTGCAGTGAGTGGAGATTGTACCACTGCACTCCAGCCTGGGTGACTGAGTGAGACTCCATCTCACCAAAAAAAAAATAATAAAAAAATAAAAAAATTGTGTGCTAATAAAAATGTTAGTCTCTTGTAAATTTATTCTGACTTTACCATTTACTAGTTGAGAGTCCTTGGGCATGTTACTTGCCTCTAAATCTCAGATTCCTCATCTACACAACGGAAAATACAACCTCACCATTCTCCTGGGTTTGCTGTGAGTGCTTAGTGATTAACGCATGTATTTAGCACAGTGCTGGGCACATAGTATTGTCCAATAAATGTCAGCTAGTATTGTCACTGTGTTCTTTTCCCTTTCTCTTTTTCTCTGCTGCCTGCTTATCTTTCCACCCATGTACCCTCCACCTGTCTACTCACTCATCTACCCAGCCAGCCAGCCATTCAAGTAAATTTAGCAGTCATTTACCATCCAGTAAAATGCTTTAGGGACCAGGGAATGGGCTGGACACTGAAGCTTCAAAGATAAATTGTACACAATTCATTTTCCCAAGGGCTCACTCTCTTCCAAACACTGGAGGCTGCCATCCTCTAATATAAAGAGCACGCAATAGGTGCAGCTGTATTGAACACTTTGATGTTATTATTGATGGTGAGTATCAGTCTCCCTGGTGAACTCTAGGATACAGATAACATTGAGTCTCTGAACCTGTAAAGCTGAAAGATGGTCTCCAAACCTTAATGAATTCAGCAGTCTTATTAAGCCTTTTAGAAGCCAGACCTCTCTTGGTGACATTCCTCTGTATTTCCTTTTACTATGATTCCTCCATGACAACTTCTACACTATGTATTATGATTCAAAATGTTTGCACAAGACAAAATCTGGCTTTAGTAGAATATTTGGTGTTGGTACCATAACCCTTTAGGCCAGACTGTCCAAGTCCTATGGATAACATATTTCCAAATCTCATAATAAACTGTATTATTCCCCTTGTGTAAGTTTTCCCTTAACATTATTTTCATACTTGCCATCCCTAGGCCCCTGCCCAGGATATTAGAAACCATAACACAGCATCTATTCCCTATAAGGTGCTGTTGGGGCCGGGCGCGGTGGCTCAAGCCTGTAATCCCAGCACTTTGGGAGGCCGAGATGGGCGGATCATGAGGTCAGGAGATCGAGACCATCCTGGCTAATACGGTGAAACCCCGTCTCTACTAAAAAATACAAAAAACTAGCCGGGCGACGAGGCGGGCGCCTGTAGTCCCAGCTACTCGGGAGGCTGAGACAGGAGAATGGCGTGAACCCGGGAGGCGGAGCTTGCAGTGAGCTGAGAGCCGGCCACTGCACTCCAGCCTGGGCAGCAGAGCAAGACTCCGTCTCAAAAAAAAAAAAAAAAAAAAGGTGCTGTTGGGACTGAGAACATTTGCCTTCCTGCAATGATGTTAACAAACTCAAAAGTCCTTGAAGAAAAATGTTTGAGTGGTCACCACCTTTACTCATGTTTCCACCTAGACTCTCTGAAAGACAGGGTAGGGAGGGTTTTCCACAACTATAAATGGATTTGAAAACTCGGTGAAGAAAATTATCTGTCTCTATGGAGAGCCAGGGTGACATGACAGATAATTAGCAGGACGAACTGCTTCTCTGAGATGGGAAGCTTAGCCATATCAAGGACTTAAAGCCCCCAGCCCTTCTTATATCCCCTAGTGAATTCATTCTCTGCAAACAACCAGCTCTGCCAACTGATAGTGACTTTCACCTTGAATCCTTCAAAGTCACCCTTCTTTGAAAATCCCTTCACTATGACACAGAATAACAATAGATTTGCTATTGTGGCTGCAGTTCATAGGGTATGTTGGGGTGGAAGTGAGTTGAACCCCAGAAGAACCGACCTGTCCAACAGGATCATGCCTTGAATATGGATTGCCACAGTAATCACAAATTTACTATCAGCAATTCCATATATCGGAACCAACCTCATATACTATCTTTCTTAAGAGGCAATTACTCATTTTTTTCCTTTAGAGTATAGAGCCTGAGCAACTAGAGAGCTTTCCTGATATATATTTGAGTAGAGAGGTTAGGGCAAAGTGGGAAAAATGCTCCTCCACTGGTACGTTATGCTGAAATACTTTTTGCTGATGTGCAGTGGTGCTTTGTGTAAGAGGAAAAGAGAAAGATGTGCTGAACAGGGCAATGACTTAACAAAGGGGCAAGTTACCCATCTATTTCCTGAGACCTGGGCTGATGGCTACTGAATTGCAAGGGTGTTATTACTTGTAATACATAAATGTTCCTCTTGACTAGCCTTAGGGGCCTGTTTTTAAAATAAACCTTTCGGAGTAAATTGGCATAAGTAGAAAATTTGCCCTTAACTTTCCTTCCCAGTAGGCGGTAATTTCACTTAAATTTCTCATCATTTTTACTTACATATTAGCCAGTGTTCAGGCTCTAGGAGGAGGAAAAAGCTTCCAGAGAACTTCACAGGAGAGACCCAGGGTAAAGGAAAACCAGGAGACTGACCAGGATGGGGAAGCTTGAGAGGAACAGCCCCTGCCACCGAAGAGTTGCCACTGGTTCCAAAAACTGAATTTAAGCTGATTCTTGACCAGTTCCCAATCCTTTTTCCTTACTGTTCAGTCTTATTCCAGAAGTAGCAAACAAGAGACTGCCATATGTCCTTTCCTATCTCAGTATGCTTTAGGACATCTCGCTTCACCAAAATTGCATAGGCCTCATGTAGCTTACAGGGCTGAAACTGGCATGCAGCAAATCAAGTAAAGAATTGGTGCCATTCAGGCATCCACTTGATGCCCAAGCCATAAACATAGAGGGCTTCATCTCTGCCAGGCACAGCCCTGAGTGCTGAGTGCTGTAAATAGGGCCAGCCATCTCTTTCCTCCCTATCTCTCCACCTTAGTTTTCTTCCTACTCTTTTGTCCCAATAACAATAATAATAGCTAACATTTACCAAACACAGTTCATGTTAAATGTGTGCTGAGCACCTCACATACTACTTCATTTAATGTACCCAAATCCTATAAATGCTATCATTTTCATCATCATCATCATCATCATCATCATCATCATTAAGAGGTTTACAGACTTGCACAATGACACAGAAGAGTGAGAGTTTGAATCCAGGTAGTTTGATTCAACACTCACATATTTTACCATCTCACCAGTTCACCTTAGCTCTATGTAGCATGTTGAGTCATGAGAAAAAGGGAGCAGTTTAATTATTCTGGAAGATGTAGGTTCGTTTAAAGCATTGGGTTTTGTGGTAATAAACGGAAGTAAACTGAATTGCAGGCATGAAAAAATGTAGGTTAGCAATAAAGAAGAACTTCTTGAAGGCAAAGAATATTTAAAATTTCCATTCCATTATCTTTTTGGATCAGTATAAGTCATGAGAAACAACATTAATACCTATGTTTTCAGAATTGTTTAAGTAGTTACTCCCAAAGCAGAAAATCGATTGTTGGCACTTTCCGGAACAGTAGATTATTGCTGAATGAATTTCTGGTATTAGTGTTTCCGGCTCTGTCCTTTCACAGCACACACAGGGAACTACTCCCTTAGCCCGTTAGTCTGCCACTTTTTCTCATTCATCTCTGTGCTTTTGGTTGACTGAGAATTCTTAAAAAATAGGATGGCTTCCCCTAACTGCCAGTTCACAGATCAATTGGTAGTGGCTGCCTCTATTGCTGAACCAAGAAGAACTAGCAAGCCAAAAGAATGCAGGCTCTATTTCCTCTGTCTGCCATGGACCAAGGAAGAGTGCATTTGCCAACTGTACGGAGCATAAGTTGCCTCCTTTAGAATGTGCAGAGAGCAGATGATGGGGCAATGAACACGAAAATGAGTTGGGGGCCTGAGGCAGCATGTTGGTGGAGTGTGGAGGGAAGAGCTTTGGGAGCCAGACTTGGTGTTGAAATCTCTCTAAATCACAAATTAGCTCTCTGACCTTGAATAAATTATTGAAGCTTCCTGAGCCTCGGTTTCCACATCTTAAAAAGAGTCCATTTATATCTGCAAAAAAAGGCATGCAATGAAAGTGGCTATTTATATTGCTTTTTAAAATAAATGTCCTTGCCTGATTTTAACCATAATTTGAACTCATTTTATGTTTCTCCATGTATTATTAAATTCCTCCCTCTGTTGTAGTCAAGCTGGGCCACTCAATGTGGTACGTTTTTGTTGCTTTATCTAGAATATTTCTCTCACCCCACAAAATCCCCTCCTACTATCATCTAAATTCCATATTGTCTAAGAAACTTTCCCTCGAAGAGTCTCACCCACCTCTCACCCTTTTAAACTGCAAAAGCACACAAGATTCTTTGTAATCCGACCCCCATCCACTTCCCCAGGCTCATCTCCTGCCGCGCACCTTCCAATTTAGGCATCAGAAATGCCAAATCACTTACAGTTCCAGAAGTTACCATACTGCTTTTTGTGTCTGATTTTTGGAACAGGTTTCTTCGTCTAAAATGCGTGTCGACTGGTGAACTCCTACTCATCCTGAAACTTTTTATAAGTCGTGTCACTTCCTCTACATAAATCGTCCCCTGAAGTCCTCTCCCTCCGGCCTACCAAAACTCATTACCCATATTTCTGCATTAATTAGGCAGCTTCTACATTTGCTATCGTTGCCTTCATCGTATAATATTATAAATTACTTATTCACATATATCCAGATATACACTCCTTGAGAGTAGGAGCAATGTAGTATGTTTTTTGGGGTTTGCTTTGTTTTTTTTGAGATGGAGTCTCCCTCTGTTGCCCAGGTTGGAGTGTAGTGGTGTGATCTCAGTTCACTGCAAACTCCGCCTCCCGGGTTCAAGCAATTCTCTCTGCCTCAGCCTCCTGAGTAGCTGGGATTACAGGCACCCAGTACCACACCTGGCTAATTTTTGGATTTTTTAGTAGAGACAGGGTTTTGCCATGTTGGCCAGACTGGTCTTGAACTCCTGACCTCAGGTGATCTGCCCACCTAAGCCTCCCAAAGCGCTGGCATTACAGGCGTGAGCCACCGCACCCAGCCTGTAGTATGCGTTTTTTATGACCAGGCTCTAGTACAGTGCTTGGCATGTATTAAGGAGGGACTCAAAAATATTTGAAGACTTGACCTAAATGTCACACATATCTGAACTGCTATTTTGCATTTGATTATATATTCTCTTAGTCTGTTCTTATGCTTATTTGTCTAGACTTCTCAATAGGTTATAAGTACATTGGAGACAGAAGCAGCCTTGGTTTATACTTGTATCTCCTAGAGGGCTGAGCATTTCCTAGATAATTATTTGTCAGGTGAGATGATGCAATAGAGAAGAGGATGGGAATGGATTTGCAGCAAGAAAGTGAGTGGATCCCTACCCCTCACAATCGTGAGGCTGGCAACAATGCTTCCAAACACACAGAAAAACCACGCAGGGCTGACCATACATTTGTCCTTCCGAGACAGCCTGGAGATCTTATTGATAAGGTCAAATTCATACTTTTGGATAGATCAGGAGTAGAAAGAAAGCACACGTTCTGAAGTTTAATTCAATTTTTAAAAACCCCTCCCTAACTCCCTCTTAAAGGCCATTGTATAGCCCACTAAGGAAAGGTATTTTGCTTTCAGCAATTACACATATTTTGCAAGTGCTAATCGTTCTGCAGGAAAAAAAAAAAAAAAAGAAGGCAGAAGGGGAAAAGAAAAACAAAGAAAAGTGAGAGAGAGGAGAGCTGGTTTGAAGGGATTTTATCTAATTTCATTTTAATTAGATCCTTTTTCTAACTGAGTTTCTAATTTTTCAATTAGCAATTAGCAGCTGCAACTCATTCTGAGCATCACGAGGTGCCAACGACACTAATTACACCACAGGAGTAGGAGGCTGGAAATGAGAAATAAAATTATCCATGAATGTTATTAGAAGAAAGGAATGATTACTCTCCGCAATAATATACTGATGTGAGCCTAATTAGATTGAAGGATTCAGAGGGAAAAAATGAGATTTAAAAATGGATCACATTTAGATGCCTTGAGGTCATAATTTTGCTATAAATATTGCTTTAGAATATCACACTTGAAAACACGTTTGCAAGCTTGATGATGTTTATGTCAGGTTGTTCAGCAATGACCCACATCCCTAGTATACAATAACCCAAAACATCAGTGACTTCTGAAATACCAGTACTCTTCCTGTAAAACGTGTCTGAGATTTCAAAAATAAACACGCACATGCACAGACATAAACAACGCAATAAAATAAGACCCAGGCACTGGGAGATACCAAAGCCAAGATGCCATTTTTGGCATTAGAAATCAGGGGTGGAGTTTTTAACCACGAAATCAAAAGCCCAAAAGCCGTGTGTCTGTAGTTTCCCATCTGTTGGTTCAATTAGTTTCCTTCCTCCTATGACAGGGTCGAGCCTGTGACTGTGTTTTAGGGAAGACAGGCGCAAGTTGATGATTCTCCATATCTAGAAGCTGCTGATTTGAAAAACACTCTAGTCATGAAAAATGTAGCTTTCTATTAGCAATGCAGCCACACAGACCATCCATACTCTCAGAGAAGAGCTAATTTTCTGGCTCTGGTCACAGGAAATCAAAACTATCGTATTGATCCTCAAGAGCAATTCCTAATTAGCTACAGAGTAATCTCCTAGATTTCCCCGAGGCCAGAG
The DNA here is from genome assembly GCF_007565055.1 of Rhinopithecus roxellana. NCBI lineage: Eukaryota > Metazoa > Chordata > Mammalia > Primates > Cercopithecidae > Rhinopithecus > Rhinopithecus roxellana. The sequence continues at coordinate 73,855,805 of NC_044556.1, read as the reverse complement.
TGCCTGACCGTGGCATTAGTGAGTTGGACAGAGTCACTAGCCTTGACACCCAGCCCCCTGCGCCACGTACCATGGAGAAATTGGACCAGGATGAGTAAACATTCTGGGAACTTCTGTGCGCAATAAGTTGCTTCCTCACAGAAGCAGATAATACCATTTCCCCCCCTTACTCCTCCTTTACTCCTCCTTCTTATCTGGGGAGAAAGGTAAAAGGTTTTGAAGGAAAGCAGAAAATTCAGTGAGCAAGTTAAGTCCAGGCATCCACCTCACCTTCCAATAAACTTCCTAAAAATCTTCCCTCAATTCTCCTGTCTATTCTCATTCCCTCCCGGCTTTTCCTGTTTCTTAATGATTTCAAAATGCCTTGACCCATCTTCGGAGCTCTATCCTGGCAATTTTGACCGTATTTGCAGTAGTTTTAGTGGTTGGTTCTATCAGCAACTTCAAATCAGTATCACATCTATAATGCCCCCTATTTGCACCCCAACATGCCCCTCAAGCTGCACTCTTGTGAATGGCCTGGCCGTCCTCCCAGTTGCCCAGACTCCTATTATTGAAGCAATCTTTGATTCCTCTCTTCTCCCCTTATCCCCAGTTCCTGCTAGTTCTGCCCAGCATTTCTCCCACAACACTTCTTTTCTTCACATCTGATGCCCCATAGTAGGTGTCCCTTGTTTCTTACCTTAGCTTCCTAACTAATCCCCCCTGACGAATGTCTTCTACCTTATACCTTCAGCTTTGTCTTCCTGCAAAACTGCCTGGGTCATACTATTCCTTGCTTGGACTTGTCAGGGTTTGCTGTGGAAAAAAGCCAAAGCTCCCAAGTTTCCATGTATGTTCTTGCTTCAGCCTACATTTTGGATATAATGTTTTCCTTTTCTGATTAAATATCCTATGTTATAGGTGAACGCATGTATATGGTCAATGCCTTACTCATGCTGCACCCTTCAGTTGATATTCCCACACATATTTCCAGAGAGTCAAATCCTATCCATTCTGGAAGATCCAGCTCAATGATGGTAATATTCCTAATCTTCCTTTGCATGTATATAGGGTTTTTAATTTTCAAAGCAAGTTCACATCCATAGAGTTTATTTAAGCCTCATAAGAGCTCCAAGGAAAGCAGAATAAATAGGCATTCTTAGCCCCCTTTTACAGAGGAGGAAACTGAGACACAGGCAGGATCAGTGAAGAGCCTGGTAATCAAGGGTAGACCAGACACATACCTGCTGATTTTCAGCAGATGCTCTTTCCTTTAAGCATTGGCAACGCTCAGAGCATGCTTGCTTTTGCTCTGCAATCACTTGTTTGACTGCCCTCCTGATGGAACCTGGAAAAATTGATGAGCTCCCATTCCTTGGGCGGCCTATCTATCTTTATATATCTCAGCACATTTGCCACTAATTATATTTCTCTTTATAATGTGAGCTCTCCCGTTAAGTAAGGTAATTGATCACCCCTGAAAAATATCACTAATTCCAAAATGGCCCAGAAGTATTTTGTCATGCTGTTTCCTTTTCCATTTCTCCACCTATGACGTTAGAATGATTAAGATGCCGCATGCATCAGAGGAAGAAAACAGTATGAAAGGCCAAAAAGGGCAGTGTCTGTATATATTAGAAGAGGGAGAGAGTTAGGGATGAAAGTTAGTACTTTATTTTATTTTTAAGACAGAAAAAGGCAAAAAAAAAAAAAAAAGTAACAAGCTCTCTGAACTTTCATTTCCTCTAAAAAATGAGGGTTCTGATGGTATATGTATCTTGCAAAGTTGGCATGTGAATCACAACAAATGTGATAAAAGATATGAATATACTTTTATTTTTTAATATAATGCACTATACAAATATTTGAAATGTGTAAACATTTCATTTATACATAGATATAGACATAGATAAGTGTATGCATATATTTATATGCACACACAATGAATATGAATGTGCATGCATATTGCATTATATACTTAAGAGAGCCTAACCTCCTCCACACACTGGGGCTTCCTTTTTTCAAGCCCTATCTTTATCCAGGTGGGAAAATGCCTCAAAAGCCTTAAGTCAGATCAAGCATTGATTACCAGTTAATGCACAGAAATAACTAAATGGTACTCATGTTCCTCTTGTTTCTGGGCAGGGTGGAGGAGGAAGAAGTCTTTAATCTTCCGAGTTGTGCCTTATTAGGTAGCAGAGAGATGCTCTCTGACTTGGCACATGCCTGTGATCTTCCAGGATGAAAAGTTCTGTCTGAAGGCAGGCAGGGATGATTTGCTAATCATGAATGAGATAGAGCAAGTGGCATGCCCAACAGGACAGGGACAGTCAGGCTGAGGCCACCCCTTCCTACTGATTTATATTTCTATTCACTGTTCTGAAATGTGGAGAGCTCATAACCCTCCGGAAAGACCATTTCAGCTGCTGGTGGGGAGTTAATGTTTCAGGGGTGAGGGTGGTGAGGAGAAGCCTTTGCTCTGAAACTTATGTGGTCTCGAAACTTCAGGATCTTATCTTCCTCTTTCTCGTCTCTCCTCCTCCTCATCTTTCCTCTCCTCCTCCTCTTTTTCCTCCTTTTGCTGTCAGTTGCCTAAGGGAAGGGATCTTGGCCTTACCTGCTAAGTTGCCAGGGCTGTTCAGGGAAGGCTAAAGATGCAGGAGGCAAGAGGAAGCCCAAGGCCTTTCTTGTCTCATCAGTCTTTCCGGGTCCTGGGCTGAGGCAGACAGCATGGCTCGCTGAGCTTGTGACAACATTCCAGGCCTGCAGCTCGGGTGGCAGCTGTCCATGGCAGGCCAGACTTTGGAACATCTCACTAGAGCCTTGCATGTCTCACAGCCCCCACCCCAAAGCTAACACCCCTTTGTCTCCAGCTGGTCCTTGGCCCCCTGCTGTTCTTATTTGTGATTTTATTTTCCCTGAATGCAGGGAGTTACTCAGAGCTGGGCTCTTGTCCAACTGGTCCTGCACGATCTTTCTCTTCCCCGGGCTGCTAGCTCCTCTTCGTGAGGATTCTTGCTGGGTCTGCCTTCCCTCTCTCCATCTGGTGCTGTACGCCTGCTGAGTGGGCCCTGCAGGGCTGGAGTTGGCCAGGCTGGGCAGCCAGCAAGCCGGCAAAGCCCCTACAGCAGTGAACCGGGAATCCAGGATGCCCAGGTTTCTCTGCCAGTCTATGTCAAAAAGACAAAACACCTAGAGAGGTTTAAAAACATTCAAGAGAAGAAAAAGCAAACGCACAGCATGAGAGCGCTTTGTCCAGCCAGCACTTTTACTAGCAATAAATCTGCCTTTAAAATGCATAAGGATATACAGAAAAAGAAAATTGGGTAAATCGCTTTGGTGGAAACCCATTTCTCCCGCACTCGGCCATTGCTCTGCATCAGTTCTTCACTCTCCCAGGGAGAGCTCCCAGCCAAGTAAGACAACAGTGTAAACAAAAGTCACCCCAGGCCCAAAACCAGGTCTCCTGCTGGGCACAGGCTGCTGCGGCTGGCAGAACCTACTGGGTTTCTGGCTTTGTGCTGACCCTTGCAAGTGTGCTTCAGTTGGAAAAATCAGACCTATCCATCCATCTACATGCTGAAGACCCCCCCCGGGTTCAGGCTGTACAGGGTAGACGGGCCTGAAGTGTCTCATCCTTCCTGATCCTGAGGATGGTGGTGGTTTCTGGAGGAGTCCAAAGTGATCCCAGCCATACTGCCCGGGAATGACTGCTTACCACCCAGGAACAGAACCTGGGGTCTATTCCCCGCAGCTGGATCTATGGAGGTCAAACGCGTCTGCTGTAACATATTTTGTTACGTGAAATAAGCCAGGCACAGAAAGACAAATACTGTATGGTCTCACTCATACGCAGAATCTAAAAAAGTTGATCTTGAAGGAATTCAGAAAATGCTGCCCCAAATTGTATTGTTTTAGAATTAAAACTGAGGGCACTTGGGAATAGTAAGTGAACTTCCTTAGCGTACCTAAAGACAGGTCCTCCAAAAGGAGCACAACTGTCATGAATGCCCTCCCAGGGAATCTCATCAACCAGGGAAGATTAAACTCAGATCATAGCAGAGGAGCCTGGAGGTTGATGCCAGGACTAGACAGACTTTGTCACAGGCTGTCACCTGCTTCTCTGGAGGGCTATTCATCTTTAGTTGTTTATTTATTTTTAAGTTTTTTAGAGACAAGTTCTCTCTCTTTCATCCAGGCTATGATGTGGTGGTGCAATCATAACTCACTGCAACCTTAATCTCCTGGGCTCAAAGAATTCTCCCACCTCAGCCTCCCAAGAAGCTGGGACTACAGATGCACACCACCATGTCTGGCTGGCTTTTTAATGTTTTTGTAGAAACAAGGTCTCACTATGTTTCTCAGGCTAGTCTCAAACTCCTGGCCTCAAGCGATCCTCCTACCTCAATCTCCCAAAGTACTAGGATTTTAAGTGTGAGCCATTACACCTGACTCCATTCGCCTTTTCCGAAAATCACTTACTCTAGGCTAAGTTGCCTACTTCCCCCTGCCTTCTCTCCTACAAAGAGGGTGTATACTCTTCTAGATCTCACTGGGATTTGGGGTATTCTCTTTTCCTTCATGTGATGCCCCCATACACGTAATACCTTTGTATCATAGTCCCCACTTACCCACAAGGAATACATCCCAAGACCCCCAGTGGATGCCAGAAACTGCAAAGAGTATTGAACCCTATATATCCTATTTTTTTCCTATACAGTAATGGGCAGGTAGCATCTACAGTGTGAATACACTGGACAAAGGGATGATTCATGTCCCTAGCAGGACAGAGTGGGATGACACAAGGTTTCATCATGCTACTCAGAATGGAACGCAATTTCAAACTTATGAATTGTTTATTTCTGGAATTTTCCATTTGATGTTTTGACTGAGGGTAACAAACTGCAGAAAGAAAAATCAAAGATAAGCGGGAACTACTGTGTAGTTTTTCTCCTATTATTCTGCCTACTGTCTGTTTATTTCATACACTCAAATATTGAACCCTCACAGGGTAGAGAGTCTTCCCTGTGTCTAGAATGGTGATTACCAGGAAGTACAGAATAGAATGGTGGTTACCAGGGGTGGAGCAGTGGCGGGGGAAGGGCTTGGGAGCTGTTAGTCTAAGGTTACAAGATCTCAGTGAGATAAGAGGAAGAAGTTCAAGAGATCTAGTGTACCAAATGGTGACTATTGTTAACAAAACACATTGTATTCTTTAAAAATGCTAAAATGGTAGATTTTTAGTCTTCTCACCACAAAAATGACAGTTATGTGAGATAATGCCTCTATGTTAATTAGTTGGATTTAGCCATTCCACAATGTACGTATTTTAAAGCATCATTATGTACATGATAAATATATACAATTCCATCTGTCAATTAAAAATAAAATAAAATATGTCTGCAATTCCCTTCAGGTATTCATCACTAGCTATGCAAAAGTGAAACTTCAGGTCCTTACACAATAAAGGCAACGTGCAATGGGCAATGCTTATCACATGTTTCTGAATGCAGAGCACAGTACTAATTTCTCAGGACAAGACTCCTTACTCATCTGCTGAGCTCTTTACCCATTTACCTTTGTGATCATTTAGGCCACACCATTGGGCCCACATTGCTGTTTTTGCTACTCACAGAAGAGCAAGAGAGAACCACCATAGCAGAATGAGATTCCAAGCCTTCTCATGCATCTCTCAGGGATCAGGCCTGGCCTTGGTCTCTAGGAAGCTCTTGCTGATTACTCTGGGAGTTTGAATCTCAGTGACCACAATCTGCCCTGGCCTGATCCCAAAGGCACAAGCATACAGGAACCTGGAGGCAGATGTGTAACCTCAAACAGAGTAATTATGTCCTAGCCAATAAATAAACAATCACTGGAACAATTAGTGCTCACCCCTTTGAAATTTGCATCTCACCTCAGGACAATATTGCTCTTCAACCTTGTCAATACATTGACATGTTATAAATAAGTGGTTTTACTGGGATGAGATGCAAGCGATCTTGAAGCTAACTAAGCATGACTAGAATACACTATATCTCACGTCCCAGGAAGTCATTTGCATTCTGATACAAACTGATGCTAGATTCCTAAACCTAATCATGATCCTCAGCTGCAATAAGGACCACTGACCTACTATGTTCTTGTGAAATATATATTTGGACCTCTTTCTCCACATTTCCTGGCCCACACATCTTAAAACTCTTGGAACCTCTGGAATAAAAAAAGTGATTTTTTTTGTACCTAATGAGATGACTGGTGGCTGGCAACCCCTATGTAGCTTCCAAAATACCAAGGAATGATTAGAGGATCGAGTTTTTAGCCCCACCAGCCAAACTCCTGGCAGGAAAGAGAGGCAGAAGACTAAGTTGATTACTAATGGTCAATAATTTAATCAATATTGCCTGAATAATAATGCTTCATAAAAACCCCCAAAGGACCTGGTTTGGCTAGCTTCTGGGTAGCTGAACATGTGGGAGCTTCTGCAGGGTGGTGTCCCTGGGAAAGGCATGGAAGCTCCAAGTCCCTTCCTTCACATATTGCCCTAACATTTCTTCCACTGGCTATGTGTATCCTTTGTAATATCCTTTATATTAAATGGGTTAAAGTAAGTAAACTATTTTCCTAAGTTCCGTGAGGCAATTCTAGCAAATTAATTGAACAAGAAAGGGTCATGGGAATCCCTGATTTATAACAAGTGGGTCAAAAGTATAAAATGTCAATCTGCTACTTGCAACTAGCATCTGAAATTGGGGGTAGACTTGTAGGACTCAGCCTTCAACCTGTGGAATCTGACACTATCTCCAGGTAGGTAGTGTCACAATTGAATTGCACTGTGGAGAACACCCAGCTAGTGTCTGCTATGGAACTGCTTGGCTGGTGTGTGGGAGAAAAACCCCAGGTGTTTTGGTGACCAGAGGCAAAGTATTCTGTGTTATAGTGACTGTGTGAGAGTAGAGAAAAACACTTTGTATTTTTTTTCCTATATCTTATAGACCCACTAATGGACTAAGTAATGTTCCTGTTGGTGACTCTGAGCAAGGAAAATGAATAAGGCAAAGAAGGAGGTAAAAGAGACAAGTAAGACATTATCTGAGAACCTGCAATGACTCTTGGGAAGACATCAAAGTAGAAAAAGAAAGAAGTGACAAGTGACAAAAGAGGTGCAATGTTTTAAATGTTTGCCCCCTGCAAAACTCATGTTGAAATTTAATTCTGCCCTCATGGATGGATTTATGCATTATGTTGGGAGGGATTTTATTATATTGGGGATGAGTTTGGCCCCTCTTGCTCTCTCTCATCCTTCTGCCTTCCTCCATGAGAAAACGCAGTAAGAAGACACCAGCCAGATCTTAAACTTCCCAGCCTCCAAAACTGTGAGGAAATAAATGTCCGTTCTTTATAAATTACCTATTTTGTGGTATCCTGTTATAGCAGCACAAACAGACTGAGACGGGAGGTATATGTCGGGGTGCAGTAGAGAACCATTCACTGCATTAGGGATTTCCCTTCCACTTTTTGCCTGCTCAATTAATTCAATACAAAGAGATCAGGCACCAATTACAGGCAAGACCCACTAGAAATCTTTAGCAGTGGGTTACAGAAATGAACAAGATGCATGGTTTCTGCTTTCAAATTGCATACGGTTCAATTGGGGCTAAATTATAGACACAAATACCAATATTATAAGTTAGGACATTCATTTAGCATGGATAAAATTGTCAAAATCCAGCTCCTCCACAAAATTTCCCACCCCTGGCTAAGAACCTCTCCTTTGAAATTCTAAAACCTACCTCTATGGTGAATGTAGTAAAATCTCTTTCCTGGAACTAAGGAATTTTACCCTTCTGGGGATTCATGGCAAGAAGATACAATCCTTGATCTCAGAAGACATTTTGATACAAAATGACAGACAAGTTGATAATGAAATGTAAAACTGCTTCCAGAAGCTTCTAGGTGTTCAGTTTGACCACGATGCAGCTACCATCATGCATCTCACTCATTTCTACATTGTCTTCTATGTCTATTTCTGGCCCCCTCCTCAACTATCCTAAGCATTCAGAGCATCTCCTTTCCCTATAACAGCCATCATAGTTTATGTTTATGGCTATGTGTTTTGTTTCTGCAAATCTAATTGTTCCTTAAGAGTAAGGATTACGTCTCAGAGCCTCAGAGGAAGGCACAGAGGAAGATGTCAACAAACAACATAGAACTATTAATTACTGACAATTCACATGCCACATTGCTAAATGAGGATAGGGAGGAAGGAGGAGACCAGGCCACTGAGGCATTAAGAGAACAAGGATCCAGCATGGATCAAGCAAATCCCACCACATTTAGCTCTGAGACCAAGGCTCCGCTCTATCACTTGTTAGTTGTGTTGTCTTAGACAAGTCAATTTACTTCCTAAGAAGCCCTGCCCTCTTATATAACAACATGTCTGTTGGATTTCATTCGTTCTCAAATACTGAGGACAGTCTGCAACAAAATTTTCTGTGAAATTGTAAAATACAGATGAATAAGCCCACAGAGGGTGAGCCGAAATTTCTATATTTATAAGATCGCTGAATGAATTTAATGAAGAATGGTATCTGCAAATCAGAGGACTAATGCTCATGCTGTAAGATTCTTCCACCTGTTACATCAAGAACACTGAAATGTCTTACTGTAATGTAGAAACAGGGTGATGGCCTACTGAAAGCCAGCACATAATGACAGCATGGAATATTTTGCTTGTTAATTTTTTGTTTGTCTGTTTTTCAGATGTTTCAGACCTTCGTGAAGAAGAAGTTCGGTGGTGGGGCAGGAGCAGAAGTTAGAACTCGGGATTTCTTTGTTCACCTTGGCTGCGAAGCCATATATGACCAGTGTTGAATCTCATTGCACCAGGCCAACCAATTGGTCTGTAATGGTCCCATAAACTTTCGGCTGACAAGTATCAGGTGTTTGAGAATAAGACTGAAAAATCCTTCTTACCTCCCCCTACAAAAAAATTCTCCAGCCCCAGAATGTTATTCCTTTCCAAGAAACACAAATTAACTAGCTGCCACTAATGACCTCCAGACCAATACAAACCCTTTCCCCTTGAAATTAACCTTCTATTCTGAATCTAAACAGTGTCTAATTAGCCCCAAACGCTGGAGAGTTAACTGGAAGAGAAGTCTGTAGGAAATTAAAACAAGGGGATAGTTTTACTGTTGGAAAAAAAAAAAAAAAAAGAAGAAGAAAGAAATAGAAAAAAGTCATCCTCCAATTATCTTATCCTTCTAACCTCCACCCCCAAATCCTTATCCTGCATCTTCATTTGTCTTCCTTTCCGTAAACCTTGTAAAGGAGTCCGCTTTTCAGACAAATATTTTTCCCATCTCATTTGACACCTAGAAGGCAGGAAAAATATTGCCCATCACGATAAATATCAGTATAATATTCCAATTTTCCAGCGTTTGACAGCAATCAAGGGAAGAGTAATGTGTTCCCTCTGTGACTAAATCATTTAGAGACCAAGGTATTCTGTCTCATTCTCATTAAGAAAAAAAATATTCCAATAATCTCATTATCCCAGTGTGAATAACAGTAAAAAAAGCACCAAGACTAATGACTTCTTCTGCGCTTGCCTCCACCAGATACCAGTCCGGGCTGTGCTTTTATAGGCAATGCTTGGGTAATGGAGTCTCCCTTAGCAGCGATCCCGCGGCATCTGCTGCTCTGAAAGCCCTGCCTAACACCTTCTGCTTTGTCTGCAGCAAGGTTTACACACACCCCTGGACTCCAAAGACTCTTTTTATGTACTTTTTAAAAAACTAACTCCAATGGAAAAAGAATGCGTCATGGCATGTTAAACTTTATGGAAATTCTTCTGTAGAATAACATAATTTCACGGTGCATTACTCTGAAATGTCCTAGTACTTGAACAATTAATTTTTAAGGTGTAGCATTGACTTCCCCTTGCTGTATTTAACCGGTATCTGAAATTGTCAACAATGCCAAGGGTTGGACAATGAGTTGGGAGAAGAGCAGGAGCCTGAAAATTACTCCCCATCTACTGTTTTCTTTTATCAGACATAATGCTTCCCTCTTTGGTTCAAAAATAAAAGAGAAGGGAGCAGGTACTTTAATTAATGACACTTCATAGGCAGCACAGCCTGGCAGGTAAATAGTGCAGTCCTGGAGACATAAACTCTACGTCTTACCTTTGTCATTAATTTACTGTGTAGCCTTAGACAAACTTCTTTTTCTCTCTGTAGCTAAAATGGGAGAAGGAGGGGTTTGTTTGTTATGCCACCAAAAGGAATTCAGTGATGGAAAATGAATAGATGTATAAAATATCTTCTGATTTCCTTGGAATAAAAGCTCTGAATTTTTTTCTTTCTTTTTTTTTTTTTTTTTTTTTTTTTTTTTTTTGCTGAGTTTTTTACACCTTACTTTTTCTACACACTTGCATTCCTCACCTCCTTCACTGCACCCTCCCTGTCCTCAAACACACAGGTAAATGGAGAATTGGTATGCAAGAGCATCTTCTCAAGACTAGCATGAAACACTTCAAATGCACAGGAAAAAGCCATAGAATGGTAGAGGTGGAAAGAATCTTATAAAAGATTCCTGTGAATCCTTTCTCTTAGAGGAGAAAAAGACTCACAGAGGAAAGGTTTCTCCCAAGGTCACACAGTGGTTTACTAGTAGAACCACCCAGTCTATCACTCTGCCCTCTAGACTAAGTGAATGACACCATTATTGTTTTCTATTATAGAGTTCATGAAAGCAACACTGCACTTATACATACATGCATCAGAATAAAGGGATTTTAGGGTTTGAAAAAAGCCTTATAAATCATCAAGCCTGGTCTGCTGGGTGGGTGATCAATTGTCCAGGTTTGCCTGGAACTGAGATGTGTTCACAACATGGAACAGGAGAGCCCTGGGCAAACAGATTAGTTGGTCACCAAGCCTACCCCCAAATGACACTTAAATTTATTCTCCAACCTTCAGCATTCTAACATGAATCTCTTTAGCACTAGAGCATTTATGACATTCTCATTTAGTAAATTGCATTGCTGGAACTGTCACCTATAACTATAGGTCTTTATTCTGCCATGTGAGGTCCCACTGAACAATATAGAGGGTGGCTCTGTAGACAACTGACCACAGCCATTCCAACATGGGTCCTTCTCCCATATTAGAATCTGAAAAGGCAATATAATTAAAAGCTACATGGACATGGCAAAGCGTTCTAAATTTTTTTCTTTCTCTCTTAGCCTTTGTTTGATAAGAGCAACCTCTGCTCTCTTACGGCCTACTTACAGGAAGCATTATTTAGTGACTGTATATATTATTTTTTACTTATCTGAGATTTCAATGTCCTATATGCCATTCTGGAACAGTTTTCCTTTTAGGGATTGGCCACAGGATGATCAGATAGCATGGGGGACAGATTTCTGAGGCATTAGAACAAACAAAAGCAGGAGGTTTTTTTGGTAAAATCTTTCTGCAACCCGGATAACATTTCCAGCCACAACATTTCCAGTCACATTTCCAGATATATGGATATATAGACATTTCCATATATCTAATAGGACAACAACTCCTCCCAGATGAGAATGGCTTGGTTTTTAGTACTCTGATTGGATGAGTGATGGCTGCAACCTCGCCATTTATTTCCTGGGAAACTATCTTGACTGGCTATTAGTTCTGTTCAAGGAATTGGTAATTACCTTCATCCCATAGGACAATGGTCATTTGGGTGATTATTCAGGGCGTGAAGACAAAGAGTTGAGTCCACACACACACACACACACACACACAATTACATGAAGGAAAAAATTTGGTTGAGCCTTCTCTCCTTCCAGTCTTCAGCTTTTCCCTTATCCTTCTCACTTTTTCAGGGAGCAGTGTTTTTCAGCTACCCTACAGCTTCCCAAAGCTTCCCCACTCTGATTGAATTTTCTCTCCTAAGTGTTACATGCTCCAAGTCACTACTGCCACCCAAAAAAAAAAAATTAATTAAAAGCAAAAAAAATCTGTTTGTGATTCTGAGATAAGTATTCAAAAGAAAGCAATTTAATTATCTGATTAAAGAAATTTATACTAAGGTGCGAATATAAGGTTTAACTTTCATAAGGGATTTTGTCTTAAAAAAGGAGTTAGCTAGAAAGCAAGTCTCTAACTGACGTTAGGGATGTGTAGAGAGAAGAGGGGTCTTTACTAAACCTTGCCTATGCTGGCTAATTCTTTTCCCTTTCATCTTGTCCTGTTGAAAGCATTCCATTTATATATTGTACTGGAATGGAAGCTGGCAGCTCATCTGACTGCTTCTATTTTAAAAAAGAAAGAAATTATAGTCACATACAGCCAGTTGCCTTGTAAAATAGCCCTCAATTTGGATCTGTTTGATATTTTCTCATAATTTTTTCAACTTATATATTTTTGCATGAATATCACAAAATACATGCTGTATTCATCATGATGAAACATACCAGGAAGCACATAAAGTCTATTTGTCCAATTACTGATGATATCAACTTGATTAAAATGGAGTTTACCAGCTAGCTTCACTATAAAGTTAATTCATATTTTGTAATTATAGGTTAATAAGTAATCCGCAGAGAAACGCTTTGGCAATACAAAAATATCTTGCTCTGATTCTAACTTTTACCCACAAATTTTAACATCCATTGGTGATTCTTGTCTGAGTCATTTAATGTTATGATGATTGAAAAATGGCGATTTTTCTAATGCCTATATTACTTCAACACTTTTTAGTTGACATTTTACTCCAAGGTAGAACTATCCCTTCTCATCTATCCATTCCATTGTTTATATTAGTATGGAATTATGGATTTCTATTGTACTGAGTAAATCAAAATCCATTATTAATTTTTATGTACAAATTGTTCCAAATTTGGCCAGTAGAAGTTCAAGGGAGCAGATTCTTATATCCTTCTGTCATATCCCCATCACTCTGAGCACTTTCTTACTTTCCAACACATGAAAATGTTGCAGACACATCTTGTACTTTCCATGACTCAAGCATCATTATTTCCAGGTGTAGGTGAGAGGGTCACTTCAGACCTGGAGTTGGAGACCAGCGTGGGCAACACAGAAAGACCCCATCCCTAAAAAAATAAAAAATTTAACCAAGCATAGTGGCATGCACCTGTAATCCCAGACAGCTGGGAGACTGAAGCAGGAAGGTCACTTGAGCCCAGGAGACATAATCTGATTATGCCACTGCACTCCAGCCTGGGCAATACAGGGAGACACCAAGTCTAAAAAAAAAAAAAGAAAGAAAGAAAGAAACAAAAACAAACAGGCAAACAAAAAACACAATGATTTTCTTTAGGAAATCCTGGTTTCTTTTAGTGGATAATGATATTTAGTGTGTTTACTGCTCCTGAGTGTCATTGATTCTAGGTCCAGTCAATGGGCAAACCTCGTAAATACTCATACACACACACCTACATCTACATTTATTTCTATTCATCTCTATTTTGTGTCTATATGTATATTTTTTAGATACATAGGTAGGTAAATAAATAAACAGATGTAAAACCATGAGTTCACACCAATACCTAAATTCCAATCCAACACTACAGAGTTTATTGTGACCTCCCCTCTTTCCCTGTTTGTTTTCGTTTTGAGATAGGGTCTTGTTCTGTTGCCCAGGGTAAAGTACAGTGGCGTCATCATGGCCCATGCAGCCTTGACCTCCTGGGCTCCAGCAACCCTCCCACCTCAGCTTCCTGACTAGCTCGGACTACAGGCACATACCACGATGCCCAGCTAATTTTTTAACTTTTTATTAGAGATGAGGTCTCACCATGTGGCCCAGGCAAGTCTAGAACTCCTAGGCTGAAGCAGTCCTCCCACCTCAGCCTTCCAAAGTGCTAGGATTACAGGCATGCACCACCATGCCCAGCCATATTTGTAACTTTCTCCTTTAATATAAGTGAAAAACTGGATGCCATTGTACTCAAAATATTTACTTATGTGCCCAGTCTCTCTTCACTTAATCAGTCTCTGATCCTCTCTTGGCTACTGCCACACTGGTCCTAATCACCCAGATTTGCCTCCTTGGCCCCACCCTGTTGGACTCTGCACCCCAGTTGAACTCTTGGTCCTAATCCCACAAGACACACCACAGAGCTGGTCAGTTCTTCATACTCACCCTATATTGTTACAAATGTTTGTGTTAATAGTCATTAGTTTTTTAACAATAATTTTAAAAGAAAGATCTTTTTTTTTTTTTTTTTGAGACGGAGTCTCTCTCTGTCGCCCAGGCTGGAGTGCAGTGGCCGGATCTCAGCTCACTGCAAGCTCCGCCTCCCGGGTTTACGCCATTCTCCTGCCTCAGCCTCCTGAGTAGTTGGGACTACAGGCGCCTGCCACCTCGCCCGGCCAGTTTTTTTTTGTATTTTTTAGTAGAGACGGGGTTTCACCATGTTAGCCAGGATGGTCTCGATCTCCTGACCTCGTGATCCGCCCGTCTCGGTCTCCCAAAGTGCTGGGATTACAGGCTTAAGCCACCGCGCCCAGTCTTAAAAAGAAAGATCTTTTACATTTACCAACAGTTTTACTCTTTGTAGAGCTCTTCATTCCTTCCTGAAAAACCAGCTTCCATCTGATATCAGATACACATCCTATGTTATTTTTGTAGTTCAGGTCTGCTGAAGAGGAATTATCTCTGCTCTTATCTGATAGAAAATTTTAATAAATATAGAATTCTAGGTTGACAGGCTTTTTTCCCCCCTTTCATCACTTTGAAAATATTATTTCATTGCCTTCTACCTTCATTATTTCTAATAAGTGCTCTTGGCATAATCAGCCAACATTCTTATGTTGTTCCATTCATATTTGGTATTCATCAGCTTGATCGTGACATATTTGTATCATTTCTTTGCATTTTCTCTTTGGAGTTTGCTAAACTTTTAGGATCTATGGTGATGTTTTTCATCAATTTTGAAGAATTCTAGACTATTATCCATTTAAATATTTCTTCTGCACTACTATCTTGTCCTTTTCTCCTTCTGAAATTCTAATTATATGTATTCTTAACCTTTTGATATTGTCCCACAGGTATCAGACATTCTGTTTGGCTCTGTCTGCACTATTTTTCCTCTTTGATTTTCACTTTGGACAATCTTCTACATTTCTACTGATAATGTCTTTTCATGTTTCCAGACTGTTCGGGTCATTGAATGAATTCTTCTGAGGTTGTATTTCTTATTTCTAATATTTCCAGGTGGTTCTTTTTATACTTTTTATTTTTCTGTTGAAATATTTAATGTAGTTATAATGGATTATTTAAAGTCCTTGTCTGCTAATTCCAGTATCGGAACCATTTGTGGGTCTCCAACTGACTTTTTTTTATTATGGCTTACATTTTCTACCTTCTTTCTATGTTTTATAATTTTTATTGTATATAAGACATCGTGTGTAAAAGGACAATAAAGACTGAAATAAATGACATTTCTTCCCAGAAAAAAAAGTATACCTCTTCCCATCCCAGGCAGGAAAAGAGTTTGGGGGCAAAGTGAATCTAATCTGCACTTGAGCAAGATATGGGATTTTTAGTAACTGGGTTATATTTAGCTTACTAATGGTTTCAGTTATTCTGGGGGACATTAGAAATTTCTAGTTCAATATGTTAACTGGTATTCACATCTTCATTCAAAGTTATAACTCCTTTAAAACATAAGCCCTTATTCCCCTCGTCATACCCCAAAGAGGGCGTGATTGAAAGTAGGGATTAGGCCTTTCCCTCCAGCAGTGCTCAGAATTTGTGTACTTGTGATAATCTGTAGATCTCTTTGGCACTATTTTTCCACATTACGGGCTTTCTCTCTCCTTCTCAGCTGTGTTGACAACTTTTTCAGTCACTAAAGAATTTTCTTTGCTCTCAAGCTCTAATGTTGGCTCACTGTATCTTAGAAGAACTATATCTTCTGCAGGCCTGTTCCCAGCCTTCACTGGACCACCATACTGTACTTGGAAAAGACCCACTGAATTTTTTTTTTTTTTTTTTTTTTTTTTTTTTTTTTTTTTTTTTGGTCGCCTAGGCTGGAGTGCAGTGTTGCTATCTCAGCCCACTGCAAACTCCACCTCTCAGGTTCAAGAAATTTTCCTGCCTCAGCCTCCCGAGTAGCTGGGATTACAGGTGCCTGCCATCACACCTGGCTAATTTTTGTATTTTTAGTAGAGAGGGGGTTTCACCATGTTGGCCAGGCTGGTCTTGAATTCCTGACCTCAGGTGATCTGCCCACCGTGGCCTCCCAAAGTGCTGAGATTACAGGTGTGAGCCACTGTGCCTGGCCTGAAATTTATAGACATTTCTTTCACCTCTTCTGCTCTGCGCCCAGCTGGGCCCTGCTTTGCTCTTAGAAAAGACCCCTTATACCCAGGGGGAAATCCCTCTCAGTTCTTCTGCTCCTGCCGCATGCCGCAGCTTTTTAGGACAGTGCCCACGTACACTCAGTGCAGGTCCACGGGAAGAGTTGCTAGGTGCATACAGACTCTCCTATGACTAATGAGGGCTTCCAAATTCTGGCCTGTCATGCCAGTCCACATGCATCCATGAAAAGTTCATTAAGAAACAGACTGGCTTCTCATTACCTCTTTCATGGTAGCTTCACTCCTTTTTCTACCATGCCCCTGGCAATCAAAGCAGCTATGAGATTCTTCTGGCTTAGAAAGGGCTCATCTCTTTCCAGATTTACTTCATCTAGAATACACTGAAACGTCAGATCTGTGATGATGGGTTTTTTAAAAAAGAATATTATGATTTTACAGTTTATCCAGATTGTGCTCATTGTCGGGATGAAAACATCTGTTTCCTGTACTAGTACTATGCTTGATACTTTTCATTTTCTTGGTTTTTACAACTCTAATCTCATTGACTTCTCTGGTTTTTTAGGCTCTCTTTGTCTGAATCCTCTTCATATAAAGGCTTGATACAGCACAACTTGTGAGATGCAATTTTTTTTTTTGGTGTTTCATTGTACATTTATACTTTTTTATTGGGAGATATCTTTTTCGTGTTCCTGGATAAAAATCTGGGCAGTCACCCGGGGGAAATAAATAAAGCCAAAGAATGATTTAAGCCACAAAGTCTCAGTCTGGACATCAGAAAGTTCTAGTTCAATATATTAATTGGTACTTAAATCTTCATTCAAAGTTATAACTCTTCAAAAGCATAAGCCCTTATTCCCCTCCTTATACCCCAAATAAGGCATGACTGAAAGCAGATTAACTACCTTCAAGAAAGGAGGTTTGATTCACTTTTGCTCTTTTTCTTACCTTCTCCTAATCACTGTTTTTAAACTTACCATGGGAGGAGAGGAAAAGAATGCCAAAGTTCTACCCTGACTGGTACTGTCTTAAGGTGGGTCTGTTATCTCAGAGTCTGGCAGAAATTAAAAGCTAACTCTTCCTGTCATGAGCAAATTAGAAGATTTTTTTGGAGGCTCTCCTACTGAAGCCTCCAACTAGAACTCTGACATAAATTTTCTTGGTCAAGATAATTTTTAAATGACATTGTACTAATATTCTTACCATGAGTTCCACATCCCTTCTCCAGAATCATGCATCTTAAACACACCATCAGAAGGAAGTGCAACAATCTCCCACTGTCCTGCTACCTGAGGCTAGACCAGGTGGCCTCTCTCTCACTGTATGATTCCCTAGGCATAGATTAGATATCGATCAATAGTTCTCCCACTCTTAATACAAGGTTTACATGTTAGACTCTCCAAGTGATCTCCTTTGAAGTCCCTTCCCAAGACTTGATGAAAAATACCAGGAATCACAGAACCAATTTTTCCCAAAGAAGTTCTCATTAGAAATTCTATCAATCTCTTTAGATCTTTTCATATTTTCCTTGTTGGTGAGAGAACTAGCAAAACATCCTCAAACACCTAGTTTACATTTCTACCTAGTGATCTGATATCTCATTTGTAATTTTTTTATATCTGTTGTATTTTGATGTCTCAGTCAAAACACGTAATTTGACATCCTATTTCATCTTCCTTTCCCTATCTACTAAATATTTGAATTTCTTGAGCCAATTATAGCTTCACTCAACACGCTCACTTTCTCTGAGCAGTCCTTATGTCCAGCTTCATCCCCTCACTTGAGTCTCTGACTTTAGATTCCAACTACTCACTGAACAATTACACTCTGGGGGCACTATGGAAACTTTGAATTTAGCAAGTTCCAAACAAGTTTACTAACTTCTTCATTCTCTATTTCTAACTTGCACATCATATGCCTTTAGTTCTGCTCTTCTACCTTCTTGGAATGCCTTTGCCATCTCCCTCCTATTTCACTTCTTGCTATGCCTAAAGAAACCTACTAATTTCTAGCTTAGATGTAAACTGCTAATTTCCCACACCCAGAAAGATTGATTGGTTCTTTTCTAGATTTCTCAGATTTTTCTTTCCTCCATTAATGGCATCGCCTTCTACATATTCATACCTGCACCTGTTTCTGTCTTCTTCATAACTTGGTAGGTCCTCCAAGGGAATGTCACACTCATCTCTTTATTGCTTAGTGCCCAAGGAAGTCCTGGTATATAGTAGGTTCTCACTAAATGTATGCTTATTTTAATTTTTGTATATGTATACACACATATATATACATATACAAAATTATATATACACATCATAAAATTATATATATACATGTATGTATATAATTTATTCTTACATAAATTTTATTCTTACAACATATCTATCAGGACAAAATTATTACTATCTATCCCCAAATTCCAGATAAGAAAATTGCAGTTCAGTTATGTTAAGCCACTAGAAACAAGGTCTCACAGGTGGAAAAGAAGCAGAGCCAGTACTTTAAAATTATATATTTCACTCATGGCCTATTCCTCCTCCTAGTATTCCTCTTTTCTACTGTGTTTGTTTTCATTCGAGCCTTATGCTGCCTGGCATTTTAAGCATCCCTAAAGATTTTTCATTCCCAAGCTCCTATGGCACATTTTTAAAGATAAAAGATGTATGAAGATTCTGCCTCCTCCCAATTTCTTCCAAAGAGCATGCTTAAAACACAACAATCAATTCATTTTACTAATTGAAATATCATAGGCTCTCTACTTTGTTTCCTCAAGTTATCCATATAAGCTGTTGACAGCACTAGTACTATGCGCCTCTATGCTTCTGCCTCTTTTATTTACACAAGCAAGTCATCTACAACTTGGCCTGCTGTTTAAAGGGCATTACAGAGCTATGGATCTCCCCAAAAGTCAGGTGTTGTAGTAAGAGATGCCTCCGGCTATTTTTTCCCAGACCTTGCTTCCAACTCATAGATGAGTATTGTAAAGAAAGACTGAGCTTTGTCTTATTAAAATATTTTTATCCTGACTTGGGTTTTCCTCCGCTTCACCAACTAACGCAGTTGGTACACACCTTAGCAGAAGCTGATATAGGGCTTGCATGCAGGTAATTTACTTTGGGAAGTGATTCCAGGAAACAGAAGTCAGGTAGCAGGACAAAATTGGGACAGGTAAAAAGTCAGTACAAAGAGCTGGTCACTCCTGTGGACAATTGGACATTAATTTCCTTGGGACCCTCTAAAGAATTAATACAGAATGCACTTCAGAAACATCCCCCTCAGGGGAGCATTAGCTCAAGTTCCCATTTCTCATTCACCCAAGATTATTCCATGGGTTATAACTCCCTTTCACTTCTAAATTGTACATGTAGATGCCAATTAATTTCTGAGTATCTCCACCATGGTGTTGGATGATCCTGAGGCAGAAAGCAAGTAAGGAGCTGTCAGGTTGCACCTGTGTGAAGCTGGCTGTCCTAGTAGTGACTGGGCTAAAAAAGTGGGCTGAGCAAATGGGAGACAAGGCAATGAAGAGTCCATTGTACCACATGTGTCTAAGCCCAGCGTCCTAGCCTCCAATGACAGGACCACACCGGAGCTCCCTTAGGAGAAAGTAGAATGCAGGGAGGGGAGTCAGCATGGACATGGGGTGTGCAGGAGCTTCTTAAAAACCAGCACCATCAAAACCAGTGCTGTAGACAGGCAAAGCCAGACGACTAGGACTGCCAGGAAAGCAAACAGATGGCCAGAAACCTGTGCCTTAAAACCAGCAGGTCATTCACTCCAGTATTCCCCAAATCTTGCTTTGTCTTCTACAGTTGGCCTATCTGAGGCTGGATAGAGATCTACACAATCTTCAGGCAACGTGAGTGCTCCAGAGATCAACCACACTCTATACCCCATTGACTTTCCTCAGCAAAAGCAGTTTAGGCACATCGAAGAAGGCAACATTGTCCTCCACCACCTCTGCCTCCAGTTGGAAATCTCTACTTTTAAAGCCTTATCTCTTACCCACTCAGAGGACCAATACCTTCTTGCTCCTTTCAGTTGCCCATACCCATCACTATACTCCCAGGATGTGGCCTGCCCCCACATCTCTTCCCTCATCTCCTTTTAAAACCTCCCTTTTGTGTTGTTTGAGCCTATGATAGTCAAATAATAGCCCTCCCAATGATATCCATGCCTTAAATCCTGGAACCTGTGAATATGGTAAAAGTGACCTTAAGACAGAGAAATTACCCTGGATTACCCAGGCAGGCCCAGTGCAATCGCACAAGCCCTTAAAAGCTTGGAAATTTCTTCATCTGAAATCAATGAGATAGAGGTGACAAAAGGGAATCAGGAAGAATGAGGCAGAAGTCAAGGATAGAGAGATATGAACAGTGAGAAGGACTTGACCCACCACTGCAGGTTTTGACGAATGTGGTGGGACTCTAAGAGCTGAGAATGACCTCCAACCAACAACCAAGAAGAAACAGGGACTTCAGTCTCACAACCACAGGAAGCTGCCAACAACCTGAATGAGCCTGGAAGTGGATCCTTTCCCACAGCCTCCAATGAAGAACACAGGCATCTTGATTTTAGCCCTGTAAGAACCATTTCAGGTATCTGAGCTAAAGAAACTGTAAGATAATTAATACATTTGTGAGTCTGGGTGAAGTGGTTCATGCTTTGGAAGGCTGAGGTAGGACGATTGTTTGAGGCCAGAAGTTCAAGACCAGCCTAGGTAATACAGCAAGACCTCATCCAAAAAAAAAGGCCAAATGTAGTGGTATGTACCTATAGTCCTAGCTACTCAGGAGACTGAAGTAGAGAGGATCACTGGAGCTGAGGAGTTCAAAGCTGCAACGAGCCATGATCATACCACTGCATTCCAGCCTGGGCAACAAAGTGAGACTCTGTCTCCAAAAAATAAATAAATAATAAATAAGTACATTCATGTTACTTGAAGCAACTAAGTTTGTGGCAATTTGTTAAAGCATTAATAGGAAACTAATACAGAGTTCTGAGTGACTGATTCAAAAACAATCTTTGTCTCTGATAAACTGGTAGATTTCAAGGTGCTTTAGACTGGCTATATTATCCATTTCAGGATAAGTTTTCAAACTTAGGAGCAGTATGGAAAAAAATGAGAGATTCTGAGAAGTGGGTATCCCTCCCAAAGAAGGTCTGCTTTCCACTGTCAAACTTAAAGACATGAGATTGGCATTATCAACAGAAAAGTAAAGAGCAGAGATCATTGAATTCCCAGTCCATAGGGTGTTAACTTCACCTTGACCGGCCATCTACCCCCTCCTCCATTGCTTGGAATCCTGAAAAATATTCCACAGGGAAACCGCAGCCAAATGCATATCCTTCTTCCTAGGCTCCTCCACCATACTTTTTTCCAAAAGTTCTGGACTGAGCAGATTTGTATTCCTCCTTTCCCTATCTCCTTATTTCCTCTTGCTCCACTTCCTTTCTTCTGGTCCCTCTATAACTCTCTTAAACCTGACGGGTAACTTCCTCAGTTGACAGAGTCTGCCCCAAGTTCTATTCTAATAGAGGGGAGGAAGAAAGAACCTAGAGAAAGACCACAACAATCTCTTTATTTTTCCCATCAAAGCATTCCCTGTCCAGTGAAGGAGGTGAAAGGAAGAGTTGGTCTGTGTTTTCTCCTTTGGGTCATTTTGTTCATGACCTTTATCAAAGTCCATCTCTGAGATTAGAGAGAAACAAAAAGAGAAGGAAAAAATGGATGTGCTCAACACAAAGCAAGAACAACGACCATTAAGCACATTCATCTCTTAATGGATACACCATCCTCCATAAATAATTGGAGTATCTCAAAGTATCTCCCACCAAATATGTATTAATTTGAAAAGGAAAATAGCACCTTTACCATGGAGAAACGTGATAGATACCGCCTTATCTAAGTGATAAATGTCAACCTCACCAGCTGTAGAACACATCAGCATCATGCATTCCCCAATATGATTTTCTAAAAGGGCATGTCATGTCTGTGGGATTTTTCCCTAATAATGAATCATCGCTATCTAATCATGAAAAAATATCAGAGAAACAAAAAGTAAGGACATACTATAAAAAACAGCTTAACCACAGTTTTCCAAAAGTAGCATGGGCATGAAAGACAAAAGAAAACTAAGGAATTATCAGAAATTGGAGGAGACTAAGGACACATAACAACTAACTGCAATGTGGAATACTGGATTGAATTCTGAAATAGAAAAAGGAAATCCATGGAAAAACTGGTAAAATCTGAAGAAAATTTATAGCTTAATTAACAGTATTTTACCAGGGTTAATACTTTAGTTTTGATCATATACCATTGCTATATGAAATGTTAACATTAGGGGAATCTGAGTTACAAGAACTCTGCACTATTTTTGTGACTCCCCGTAAGTCTAAATTAACTCTTCCACAAGTTACCTATGCGATTTTGAAAATTTTAATTAATCTCTTTGAGTCTCAGTTTCTTCATCTGTGAAAAGAATATTTTTGGATTAAATGACTTCCCAAGATTCAAACTGGTTTAAAGAGAGAAGGTACATTTGAAAGGAGAAAAAGAAAAAAAGGACAAGAAAATGATAATAATTAAAGTGTGCAAAATCTGTTAGATTGTTTGCAGTGGACTAAATTGTATCTTCCCTCCTGCTTCCCATATAAATTCATACATTGAAACCCTAACCTTCAATGTGATGGTATTGGGAAATGGGGCCTTTGGGAGATAATCAGGTTTAGGTGAGGTCATGAGGGTGGGCACTCATGATGAAATTAGTACCCTTACAAGAAGAAACACTACATAACTTGCTCTCCTTCTCTGTCTCTGAACACACAGGGACCAAGGAAAGGCCCTGTGAGCACATATGACCTCTAGAAGGTGGCTATTTGCAAGCCAGGAAGAGAGCCCTCACCAGTATTCAACCATGCTGGCATCTTGAGATTTGACTCCCAGCCTCCAGAGCTGTGAGGAAATAAATTTCTGTTGTTTAAACCATCAGTCTATCGTATTTTATTACGGCAGCCCAAGCTGACTAAGGCATAGTTTTTTTTCACATGTAATACTAATGTTAAAAATAACCAAAATAATTATACATAAGAGAAAAATAAAGGTTCAGCAAGATAATGAGTAAAACACTTAGCACACACAATAAGAACTCAATGAATGTCATTGTTTATGACTTAACAAGGGGATGTGGCTTAGAAAGCGGAACAGCTATATTTTGGATCTAGGCACTCTGGATTCCTAATGTCGTGCAGAAAGATAAAATCATAAATAACTAAATAGTCTGAAAACTGTAAAGAATTAACACACAAGAAATAATGTCAATGTGAGGGAGAGGAAGAAAAATAGAAAGTCAATGATGACCCCCAAATTAAAAAATCCCCAGTGGAGTAAAACCTGAGGGAAGAGCAGATAAAATAGGTATATAAGTGAACAGTTTGAAATCCCATGCCTACGAGACCATGCACTAAAGCAGGACTAGCTGCCCCTCCCCTATCCTCTACCCAGGACCAGACTCAGTCCAGTGGATAAGAATAAATATCGGTACAGAATAAATTGGCTTAGACTCTGCTCTACAGAATTCCAAGTTCAAGTGATTTTGAAAATGGATGTTTAGGGTTGGTATAAAAGTTGTGCTGACAGACCTTTGAACAAAAGTCCAAAAGAGTCATCAAGTCACAATTTGAAAACAATCAGACTTGACATTTTTGGACCACCCAAGATCAGAGATGTCTGGTTCTGATTGGTCATTTGAACTCATTTTTTGGCAGAAAAAAAATAAAATTCTAGGCTGGGCATGGTTGCTTACATCTGTAATTCAAGCATTTTGAGAAGATGAGGCAGGTGGATCACTTGAGGTCAAGAGTTCGAGATCAGCCTGGCCAAAATGGTAAAACGCTGAATGGTAAAACACTGTCTCTATCAAAAGTATAAAAATTAGCCAGGTGTGGTCACGGGCAACTGTAATCTCAGCAACTTGGGAGGTTGAGGTGGAGGAATCACTTGAACCTGGGAGGTAGGGGTTGCAGTGAGCTGAGATCTAGCCTGGGTGACAGAGGAAGACTCTGTCTCAAAAAAAAGGAAGAAAATTCTAGGTAAAATATTTGTTAAATACTAAGTAGCAAAGGCTCAAAAGGATACAAAGTGACTACTAGATTTAAAATAGAGGAAGAGTTGAGAACTTGAGGATTAAGCTGACACGCCATACTGCTGGTACTCTAAGTGCATTTGACAATCAAGAAGAAATGGCTGGTTGGGTGCGGTGGCCCACACCTGTAATCCCAACACTTGGGGAGGCCAAGAAGTGCAGATTGCTTGAGGTCAGGAGTCTCCATTTTAGGTGAAACCCCATCTCCGTCAAAAATACAAAAATTAGCTGTGCATGGTAGTGAGCATCTGTAATCCCATCTACTCGGGAGGCTAGGGCAGAAGAATCGCTTAAATCCAGGAGGCAGAGGTTGCAGTGAGCTGAGATAGTGTCACTCCAGCTTGGGTGACAGAATGATACTCCATCTCAAAAAAAAAAAAAAAAAAAAAAAAAAAAAAAGAAGAAGAAGAAGGAGTAGAAATGGCTGCAAAACTGATCTAAAGTGTTGGTGGATTTTCTATGTAAAAAAGGGCAAACCAGAATCTGAAGTCCTAACCAAAGTACACAGTCATATAGAGCAACCCTCTTTTCCTTTCGCACACACACAGACACACACACACACACACACACACACACACACACTAAGCCAGGAGGTCAAAGAATTATCCGCACTCAGGGCACTCAGGATAGTGACTCCTTAGAAATAAATCTCCCACATCCTGATGGAAAAAATGGGAGAGAGGATAGAATGGTGCTGAGAGAGAGATAAAGACATCAAAAGATAAAAAGACAATTAGAAGGGAGGATAGAATGGTGGTGAGGGAGACAGAAAAAGTAGCTATAAAACAAGCTACTTTCTGATAGTCCAATGGAAATTGCTCAAATTTGCATAATTTGAGTGGTCCAAAAATGTCAAGTCTGATTGTACTCTCTGCAGGTACCTGAAAAAGTAAACTCAAGTCAACTCTGGAGGGAGGTATCTTTATCCTAGTGTAAACCAAAAATAAAATCCTAAGCCCCGCAACCAACTGAATGGACCACCTCCTCTAAGCCAATGGGATTCCCAAGTAAACCTAGAAAACTAGTTCACGTTATGACAGGAAGGTGGGGGTCAGACATGCCTCATTATAGTCTCCTCTCTGTGGAATTCAGGAACAATTGAGCAGCGTTAACATTAAAACAGAGATCTTAAGACTGACAAAACAGACTCTGTAACAATAAGATACCAAATTCAGACCTAACAGTAGTATAGCATCACATGACTGATAGCAGGCCCTGAAAGAAATTATTTTACCCTAAAATATATTTGTGATATTTTGAAATGGCCCTGCCAGGCTATCTCTTATGGGGGAAATTTACATTCTGTAGATCATTTCCTGATCCAGAAGAGATTAGCTGAGAGTCTGCCATGTTTTAAAGATCAGAATAGGAAACATTTGCCATCTATTGCCTCTAAGAGCAGTCACCTTTGAGACTTCATCTACATAACAAAAACCTTGGTCTCTGCAATCCCTTATCTTAACCCAGACACTCCTTTTTATTGACTCCAGGCCTTTAGATAATAACTTAATTCTTTCAACCAATTGTGAATCAGCAAATTTTTGAATCCACCTATGACCTAGAATCACCTACTTCAAGTGTCCCACCCTCCCAGGCCAAATCAATGTATACCTCACATGTATTGATTGATGTCTTATGTCTCCCTTAAAAGTATAAAACCAAGTTGCAACCCATCCATCTTGGGTACATGTTCTCAGGACCTCTTAAAACTGTGCCTTGCACCTTAATCACTCATGATTGGCTCATAATAAACCTCTTTAAATATTTTACAGAGTTTGACTCTTTTTTGTTGACATAGGCCTTTGAGAATATACACAAATAATTTTTAAGGGCCATGGGGGGCACAGAAAGATTTTTGATTACACAAAGAAACAAGTTACCAAAAATGAGAACTAAGGCCAGACATGGTAGCTAACATTTATAATTCCAGCACTTTGGGAGGCCAAGATGGGATGATTGTTTGAGCCCAGGAGCTCAAGACCAGCCTGGGTAACATAGTGAGACGTCATCTCTACAAAAAAAAAATTTTAATTAGCTGAGCATAGTGATGTGTGCCTGTAGTCCCAGCTACTTGGGACTAGCTGGGAGGATCACTTGAGCTTGGGAGGCAGAGGTTGTAGTGAGCCATGTCACACCACTGCATTCCAGCCTGATGACAGAGTAAGACCCTGTCAAAAAAAGAAAAGAAAAGAAGGAAGGAAGGAAGGAAGGAAGGAAGGAAGGAAGGAAGGAAGGAAGGAAGGAAGGAAGGAAGGAAGGAAAGAAAGAAAAAGAAATGAGAACCAATAGAAATGATGAGATGGGAGTGTTCCCTTGACCTTGACCCCCTTCGTGGGCGAGAACTGGAATGGCTCATTTCACTCAGGCTGCCATTGGCCACTTCTTGAGAGAGGGAGCATGCAAGTAAGCGAGTGCAGGAACTGAAGGAAGTGAATACTGGAACCGGGGGTCACTTCTCTCTGGTGGGAACAGGCTCTGTGTAGGCCCTGCAGCATCCGAGCCCCTGCCCTCTCGGCACCTGGGTTCTTGTCCAGCATCCAGGAAGAATCAGGTCCCATGAATGGGCTGAAGGTAGTGTGTGTGGAGGAGTTTATTGGGTAATAAAAGCGGTTTTCAGCGGGATGGAGAATTGGGAAAGGGACGGTGCGGGAAGAAGGTGACCTTTCCGGGAAGCTGCACCGTTTGAAGTTAGCCGCGTCTATCCGTGGTCTCCAACACTCAGTTGCTGCTTCTCTGCTTGCTGCTCAGCCACTTGTATCCCAGCCGCTCAGCCGCTTGCGTTACTCTGCCAGCTGAAGTTTTTTTATGGGCACAGGATAGGGACGGGGCAGGCCAAAAAGGCAACATTTGGGCAGAAAAATGGGGTCAGCTGTTCTCACTTACTGCTGCGGTTCCAGGCTTAAGCGGGGGGAGGGTAGCCAGGGGCCCAGATGTTCTGTATCAATAACAAGGAACAGAAACTGATACCCAAAGACTTCAGATGCTGAAGCAATTAGAAATTAAAACTTAAAACTACTCACTATTTGAAGGAAATAAAATACCCGCTTTTTAAAATGACAGCATTTGAGGAAAATAGTTTCAAATCTGGCATATAAGATGCCTGGAAGTTATCGTTTTTGTCCTTACAAGATAAAAGGTGAACAAACTAAAAATCAACAACACTTCTTAGATCCATCAGAGAACGGGGACCACAGTGCAAACTGACGTCCCTGGAATTGGAGAGACAGAAAGGCAGATACAAGCAATTACAATACACTGGAGCAAACGCCCAAGAATGAACACCTCTCCAGGAACCAGTACTGGAATAAGAAAACCTAAAACTATAACTAATGAATTGCTGGAGGCTCAGGATGAACATGTTTGAGAATGTAAAACTCCGAGGGGCTCAGTTTTAGGTGTATGCACCCACAATTTTGTGAGTTTTACCTCCAGGAGGTAAAACTCTACCAGGTTCTCACAGTGGACATCAGAGAAAAATTCCCTTGTGTTTCTCGGGAATGGAAATAGTTGCCATTTTGAAGGATGCCAGAGCATTCTGCTCTTCTTAACGAGGCCCGCCTACAAGAGACAGTATTTTACCAGAGCCTACCTAACCTGTTGGATTTTCATCAGTCTAACTGACCTGAAGAAGGGAAATACCCAAGGTCAGCCCCCTCTAGCACTCCAGTCTCACCTAAGAGGGGAAACAAACAAGGCAAAACAAAACTGAGAAGCGCTTGATAAGGGCACAACCCAGGGGCATAGGCTCACTAAGAGACTGAAACCTGATCACAGGGCTGTAGAACACTGGCCTCCACTCCCCCAACCTTTTACTACCACTTCAATGTGGCTCCAGTATAATAATGGGAAAATACAACTGAAAGAACTGCATGTCTCAGACCTTGTTTAAGAAGTCTCTATAGAGAAACCAAAAGATCAGAGGGGAGACAAAAAACAAGGATACCAAAGTAAATTTTAGACTCTGACAGTGACAGTTACAACAAATAATAAACACAGCCTAAGCTTTAACAAGATAAATATAAAACCTTACTAAAGGCCTCCTTACCTCAGTTTATTTTTACCTAGTGATACTGGTGGGCTGGGGGAGGTCCCCGAATGCAGGTGGGACGTTGGCCTGGCCAGTGTCCAGGCTCTTAACACTGTTGTGAGGAGGAATTTAAGGATGAGTTGGAAAACAGTGAAAGTACAGAGACTTATTGCAAAGCGAAAAGTACACATTCAAGCAAAGAGAATGTGGGCATACTCATGAAAGAGTCACTCCCAGTGGGGTTTGGGGTTTATACCTTTATGGGCTTCTTTAACCAAGGTGTGAAACATTCACGAAGATTCCCAGAAAGAGGTGAAGATTTCTTGGAACTGCGGTGTTACCCATTTTAACATCCAAATATGGAAGCTCCTGGAACTGTCTTGGCGCTGGTGGGTATATGATTTAGTATGCTAATGCGCATATAATTAGGTCCTAGGTGAAACCTAGGTCAAATCCAGCACCATGTTGAGTCCAGTCAGTCTTAGCCAGCTTGGTCCACATCCTCGTTTTCAGTCTTATCAGGCTCATGCAGCTATTTCAAATTTCCTTTTGCTAGTCATGTGAAACTGCTGCTTAGAATTTTCTATTCTCCTGTGACCACCTTGTCTTATTCCTATCTCACTAATACCTCATATTTAGCTTTCAATAAAATATAACAAGTCACACTGAAAGACAAAACACACACACACACACACACACACAAACCCCAAACATTGAAGAAACAGAGCAAATATCAGAACCAGACTAGATATGGCAGAGATGTTGAAATTATTAGAAGAGGGATTTAAAATAAATATTAAAATTCTAAGGACTGTAATGAAAAAAGGGAACAACTTGCAAGAACAGATAAATAATGCAAGCAGAGAGATGAGAACTCTAAGATAGAATCAAAGGAAATGCTAGAAATAAAAAATATTGTAGCAGAAACAAGAATGCCTTCAAAAAGCTCATCAATAGGACAGAGTGGAGGAAAGAATCAGCTTGCTTGAAGAAATTTCAATAGAAGCATCCAAAACTGAAATGAAAAAAAAAAGAAATAAAAAAATAACAAAGCATCCAAGAACTGTTGAACAATTACAAAAAGTATAAATACATATAGTGTATGAGTTCCAGAAGGAAAAGAAAGAAACAGAAGAAATAATGAATAAGAATTTCCCAAAATGGATAATAGACAACAAACCACTGATCCAGGAACTTTAGAGCACACCAAACATGATATACGTAGGCATATCATATTCAGACTGTAGAAAGTCAAGGACAGAGAAAAATCTTGAAAGAAGCTATAGGGGAAGGACGAGGGAAAAAACAACCTTATCTATAGAAGAGGCTTGTTGGAAACCATGAAAGCAAAAAGAAAATGGAGAGAAATATTGAGAATATTTAAAGCATTGAAAGAAAAAAAGCCAACACTGACATAGAATCCTGAATACAGCAAATTTATTCTTCAATATAAAGGAGGAATAAATCTCCCCTGTCCTCCCCTCCCCTCCCCTCCCCTTCCCTTGCCTTCCCTTTTTTGAGACCGAGTCTTGCTCTGTAGCCCACGCTGGAGTGCAGTGGCAGGATCTCGGCTTACTGCAACCTCCACCTCCCGAGTTCAAGTGATTCCCCTGCTTCAGCCTCTGGAGTAGCTGGGATTACAGGCACATACCACCACACCCAGCTAATTTTGTATTTTTAGTGGAGACAGGGTTTCACCATGTTGGCCGGGCTGGTCTTGGACTCCTGACCTCACGTGATCCTCCTGCCTCAGCCTCCAAAAGTGCTGGGATTACAGGCATGAGGCACCATGCCTGGTCAGAATAAATATTTTCTAATACAAACAGAAATTAAGGGAATTTGTCACCAGCAGACTTACCTGCAAGAAATGTTACAATAAATTCTACAGACAGAAGGAAAATGATAAAATAATATAGGCCAAAAATTTGGATTTACATAAAGAAAGAATGTTAGAGAAGAAATACAGGTAAAATGAAATATTTTATTCTTATTTTTAATTGATTAAAAGGTAATAGTTTGTTCAAAATAATAGCAACAATGTTTTCGGTGATTATAGCTTTTAGATAGATTAGTGAAATGAATGACAGCAATGTTAGAAAGGATGAGAGAGAAGAATTGGGAGAACTCTGTTATATAGTACTTGCACTACTTGTGAAGTAGTTTAATAATATTTGAAAGAGGACTTTGAATAATTGTAAGTATATACTATAAACTCAAGGGCAGCCACTAAAAAAAAAGTTGTTTAAAAATAAAATATTTGAGAATCATCTAGAATTGAGGAAAGACACCAATCCACATAATTAAAATGCCCTACAAATCCTTTGAAAGATACATTTTTAAAAATCTACATGGCACATATCATTGTGAAACTGCAGAAAACCACAGGCAAAGAGAAAATATTTAAAAAAGTCAGACCAATTTCTAAGAAATATAAAGGAGAGAGAAACATATTAAATGTACATAATTATGTAAACAACCAAACCAGCAAGATCCAGAATGTTCACAACTTCCTAGGACAAACAACTCATTTCTTCAACAAATAAATTGCCAGAGAAAAAGCAGAGGAATCTGTGGTCAGGCTGTAGATGAAACATGACTGACATGAATGAGTCAGTAATTATCAAAGATGGATGACCAGCATGTGGTACATGGTTGACGGTACATAGTTTACTATATTACCTTCCTACTTTCATATCTATTAAAAGTTTTTATGATAAAACTTTTAAAAAGAGAAAATGGTAACTTTTGAAAGAAAAATGGCAATCTTTACGACATGACTTCAAAGAAGTTGACAGTAAGACCAAGAAGTAAAATTCTCAACAGCAACAATGAAAGGTAGAAATTTATGGAATGAATTCTTCCGTGTGCCAAACTAAGTAACTACCAGCCTAAAATTTTCCACCTAGCAAAAATATCTTCTAAGAATGAGAGAAAATAAATACATGTTCAGGAAAATGTAAATTGCAAACTCCCTAAAGGAAAATGATCCCACATAGCACATAGGGAAGATATAAAAAGGGATACTATACAGAAATTTGAGATGTGGCCAGACACGGTGACTCATGCCTGTAATCCTAGCACTTTGGGAGGCCAAGGCAGGGAGATCACCTGAAGTCAGGAGTTCGAAACCAGCCTGGCCAGCATGGCGAAATCCCATCTCTACTAAAAATACAAAAATTAGCCAGGCCTGGTGGCACACGCCTATAATCCTTGGGAGCTGCTTGGGAGGCTGAGGCAGGATAATCGCTTGAACCTGGGAGGTGGAGGTTGCAGTGAGCTGAGATAGTGCCACTGCACTCCAGCCTGGGCCACAAAGTGAGACTCTGTCTCCAAAAAACAAAACAAAAGAAATCTGAGGTGTTAAAAGGAAGAAAAATAAACTGGTAAATATGTGGATAAGTACATTTGAAAATGATGGATAAAACAGTAAAAATACTATCTAGTGGAGTGTTTTATGACAGTATTAAAACACTTGATAGCAACATATTAATTTTTATATTTATTTATTTATTTTGTGATGGAGTTTTGCTCTTGTTGCCCAGGCTGGAGTGCAATGGCACCATCTCAGCTCACAGCAACCTCTGCCTCCTGGATTCAAGCGATTCTTCTGCCTCAGCCTCCCAAGTAGCTGGAATTAGAGGCACCATGCCCAGCTAATTTTGTATTTTTAGTAGAGATGGGGTTTCGCCATGTTTGCCAGGCTGGTCACAAACTCCTGGCTTCAGGTGATCTGCCTGTTTCAGCCTCCCAAAACGTTGGGATTACAGGCGTGAGCCATGGTGCCAGTCCTTAATTAATTTTAGACTTAACTAACATGTATGTTGTAAATTCTAAGTTCCCTACTAAACAAATAGAAACTATGTTTTTTACATCTAAACTTGTAGAAAAAACACAATAATCAAAGTTTATCAATCTAAAACTTAGCAAGAAAGGAAAAAAATGAACATAGAATAGCTAGAGCCAACACAAAGCACAAAGAAGAAAATAAGATGCTGAATTTAAACCCAAATGTTCCAGTAATTATATTAGGTATAAGTAGACAGAACATTTTAATAAAAGGCTATTTACAAAAAATATAGCGCTATACATTATTTAAAAGAAATCTCTAAATCTTAAAACTACAGAGTAGTTTTTAAAAATTATTAGAAACTTTAAACAAAAGGAAGCTCATGTAGCTATGTTAGATATCTGTGAAAATGGACTTTTAGATAAAAGAATTGAGATAAGGAGGAATACTTTAATAAAAGCTAAACTTAAGCAGAAAAAATAACAATTTTACAGTTATATGCACCTAATAGCATGACCTTCAAATATATAAAGCAAAAATTTACAATAACAAGAAATCAATAAAACAGGAAAAAATAGTAAAGAAATAGAATATTTGAACAACAAAATTAACAAAATTAGGGTTATAGATACATGTAGAAGACTAACCAATAGCTACAGAATATATAGAACATTTAAAAAATAATTGTTTACTGGAACATAAAAAGAATTAATTAGTCTTAAAGAAATAAACTTTACATAATATGTTCTCTGATAACAATGTAATTAAGCTAAAAATCAATAACAAAAAGAAAACTTGAGGCTGGGCACGATGGCTCATGCCTGTAATCCCAGCACTTTGGGAGACCGAGGCAGACGGATCACCTGAGGTCAGGAGTTTGAGACCAGCCTGACCAACACGGACAAACCCCATCTCAACTAAAAATACAAAATTGGTCGGGCATGGTGGCGCATGCCTGTAATCCCAGATACTTGGGAGGCTGAGGCAGGAGAATCACTTGAACCCAGGAGGCGGAGGTTGCGGTGAGCCGAGATCATGCCATTGCCCTCCAGCCTGGGCAACAAGAACAAAATTCTGTGTCAAACAAACAAACAAATGAACAAAAAACCAAAAACCAAAAAACAAAAAGAAAACTTGAAAAGCTCTCTTTTGGGAAATTAAGAAACACACTTGTTAACAAGTCAAAGAATAAAACATAATAGAGATTTTTAAATACTTTTAACTGAAAAATAACAAACTGATACTATGACTGTGGATGAAACTAATGGAATATATATATGCATATTTATAGCCATAATTGTTTATATTAGAAAAGCAGAAAGATTGAAAATAAACGAGCTAAGCATTCATCAGAAGTTAGAATAAAAACACCAAAATAGGCTGGGCACAGTAGCTCACGCCTGTAATCCCAGCACTTTGGGAGGCTGAGGAGGATGGATCATGAGGTCAGGAGATTGAGACCATCCTGGCCAATATGATGAAACCCCGTCTCTACTAAAAATACAAAAATTAGCTGGACATGCTGGTGCGTGCCTGTAATCCCAGCTACTCAGGAGGCTGAGGCAGGAGAATCGCTTGAACAAGGGAGTCGGAGGTTGCAGTGAAGCCGAGATCATGCCACTGGACTCAAGCCTGGCGACAGAATGAGACTCTGTCAAAAAAAAAAAAAAAAAAAAGGCCGGGCGCGGGATTACAGCTCACGCCTGTAATCCCAGCACTTTGGGAGGCCGAGACGGGCGGATCACGAGGTCAGGAGATCGAGACCATCCTGGCTAACACGGTGAAACCCCATCTCTACTAAAAATACAAAAAACTAGCCGGGCGAGGTGGCGGCGCCTGTAGTCCCAGCTACTCAGGAGGCTGAGGCAGGAGAATGGCGTGAACCTGGGAGGCGGAGCTTGCAGTGAGCTGAGATCTGGCCACTGCACTCCAGCCTGGGTGACAGAGCGAGACTCCGTCAAAAAAAAAAAAAAAAAAAAAAAAAAAAAAAAAAAACCAAAATAAATCCAAATAACATAGAAGGAAATAATTAATATGAGCTGAAATTTAATTTAAAAATATATAAGAAGACTGAAGAGGCAGTCTTTGGAACTATACACAAGTTGCTTTCAGTGAGGAGGATTGGGGTGATGAAGGTGATTAGAGGGCAGGTATGGGAAAGAATTTTTACCGCTTATACCCTGTTTTCCAAATCTTAAGCAAGATGAAAGTCACATTCTTTTATAAATTAAGTACAAATTTTAAATTAAAAATAAATGATCAGATGAGGCATGCAACATAAAAGGTACTAGAGGGTTGGCAGACTCATAAATGTCTCATTGGAACACATCATTGCCTACTCATATAATGGCCTTAAATTAATAAAGTAGTTGTGCTTCTGGAGATTGAGGTAGAGGTAGTACTGACAGATTTCATTGCCTGCTCATTTACTGATCTTAATAAAGTAGTTGTGCTTGTGGAGCTAGAGATGGAAGTAGTAATGTAGCAGTGGTGGTGGAGGTAGTGGTAGTAGAAGTGAAGGTGATGGTGGTGCAGTTGGATGTGGAGGTAGAAGTGGTGTTTGTGGATGTGGTGCAGGTGGGAGGTGAAGGCAATGGAGGTAGAGGTGATGTTGGTGAAGGGTGAAGGTGGAGGTGATGGTAATAGAGGTGGTGGTGGTGGTAGTGGAAGTGGAAGTAGAAGGGGAGGTGTTGGTTTGGTAGGGATTGGAATTGGGATAATACCAGTTCTTGGAGCTCCTCCATTAAGCTATACAGTTTCTATTAGCCAAATATCCTAGGCAATAGAAAAGCCTTACTCATCAATATGGGCTAAAAAATATGGGAATATTCTATCTCAATCTAGTTAAAGTCACCATGTTTTCTTCCTTTTTTGTGTTCTATTTTTAATGCATTTTTTAATTGTAGTAAACACACAGACACACACACTCAGGAGATCTACCCTCTTAATACTTTTTTATGTGTACAGTACATTATTGTCAACTACCAGCACAATCCCATATAACAGATTTGTGGACTATTTTCATGTTGCATAATTGAAACTTTATACATGCTGCACAGCAGCTCCCCACTTCCTTCTTTCTCTACCTCTATGAGCCACCATTCTACTTTGCTTCTATGAGTTTAACTACTTTAAATGTGTCATATAAGTAGAATCATGAAGTATTTGTTCTTCTGTGACTAGCTTATTTCACTTACCGTATTGTCCTCAAAATTCATTCATGTTGCTACATATCACAAGATTTCTTTCTTTTTATGGCTGAGTAATACTCTAGTATATGTATACATTACATTTTCTTTATCCATTCATGTGTTGATAGACATTTAGGTTGCTTCCACATTTTGGCTATTGTGAATAATGCTGCAGTGGACATGGGAATGCCAATATCTCTTTAAGATCCTGATTTCAATTATTTGAGATAAGTACCCAGAAGTAGGATTATTGGATCATATTATAGTTATATTTTTAATTTTTTGAGAAAACTTAATGCTGTTTTTCATAAAGGTTGCACCATTTTACATTCTTACCAACAATGTACGAGGATTCCAATTTTATCACATCCTTGCCAACACGTGTTATTTTCTGGGTTTTTTTTTTTCGATAATAGCAATCCTAACACGAGACAATATCTCATTGTGATTTTGATTTGTATTTTCCTGATGATTAATGATACTGAGCATCTTTTTATATACCTCTTGGCCATTTGTATGTCTTCTTTGGAAGAATATATACTCAAGTTCTTTGCCCATTAATTTTTTTTTTTTTTTTTTTTTTGAGACAGAATCTTGCTCTGTTGCCAGGCTGGAGTACAGTGGCTCAGTCTTGGCTCACTGCAATCTCTGCCTTCCGGGTTCAAGTGATTTCCCTGCCTCAGCCTTCAGAGTAGCTGGAACTACAGGCATGCACCACCATGCCCAGCTAATTTCTTGTATTTTAGTAGAGATGCGGTTTCACCATGTTGGCCAGGATGGTCTTGATCTCCCGACCTTGTGATTCACCCACTTTGGCCTCCCAAAGTGCTAGGATTACAGGCATGAGTCACCATTCTCGGCCTAAATATTTTTTCTTTGCTCTTGAGTTGTAGAAATTTCTTATATATTTTGGATATTAACCCCTTTTCAGATACATAGTTTGCAAATCTTTTTCTCCCATTTCTTAGATTGCCTTTTCACTCTGTTGATTGTTTTCTTCACTGTGAAGAAGGCTTTGTGTTTAGATCCACGATATTCAGTGTCCTCATTAGTTTCCACATGGAACTGTATTGACTATCAAAGGGCTGAAGAATAACTTATCACCCAGAAACTGTCCATATAATATAAAGAGTCGAAGAAGATATGAGCTATAAGATACTACTTGTCATTGTTTCATGGACCATAGAATCCCTGAGCAGATACTCAAAGAGCAATTAGTCATTTTATGCCTTGCGAAACATCTGCTACGTGTTCAAAAAACTCAATATACCTTGCGGTTGAAGGAAACCTGAGAATGGGTCTTAGGAGGTAAAGTGATTCTGCAATGAGGACATGATGACCAAATTGTTGTGGAGGAAAATATTTAGCAAACTTAGGAGAAAAGCCAAGAACCTTGCATAGGCCATAGGGGTTTTACTATTCCTTCTCCCCCTCAGAAGCCCATTGGCTCTGGGTCAGAGGTGTGGTAACTGAGTGAATTCCTGCCCTCAGAGAAAAGATTGCCTCCTGAAAAGAAATGATATTCCTGCATCACCAAACAGTAACTTCAATTTCCCTTTAATCATGCCACTTAGTTGGTACAAGCAGAGGGGGCTGATTGCTCAAAGGCTTTAAAAATGGTGGATGAAAAGCAGAATCCTTATAATAACATTTTTTTCCACATCCAATCAATCAGTTTTCACTCTATGCCTCCCACCAACCCCATTTAGGCAGCAACACAGGAGCTCTCTGATTGTCTCACTAGGTTCTACAGCATGCTCAAAAATTTCTCAAAATCAAATTGTCTTAATCCAAACAACTGGAAGAAAAAAAGGAAGGACGAAAAGGAAGGGAAAAAGAAAGGAAGAGAGGGAGGGACAGAAAAGAATACAGAAAGTTAATGTGTTCAAGGCCTGGAACTCACTGCCTTAGGAAAGTATTGGTCAAGAGAAGCTTTTCCTCCCAGTAGCTAATTTGGAGGCAAAATGCGCACCGTGTGAAAAAAGCAAAACTGAAGAGGTTCTGTCCATACAGGACTAAGTTCTCTCAAGAGTAATGGTAAGTGCCATTTACTGCTTCAGGAGGACTTTGCTATTATTAATAACATGATTGTTATTCCAACTTATTCCAGGTCTCTTCTTTAGCATCACAAAACTCCCTGAAAATCACTTCTGTCTTCTTTGATCATTTCTGTACCTCTTCCGTTTTCTTTGCATTATAATACACAGGCTAACAATACAGTGTACAATAATTTTCCCCCATTGAAATATACCATCTCCTCTCTCCAAAAAATAGACTGATGTGATTATTGAGTGGGTCTGGGTACTTCGTGCTTCATCTTGTCTTGCTGTAACAGACAGCCCTTTTTTATTCTTATGATAACTGAAACGTTTGAACAATCATTGTCCTATAGAGGAGCTGATCTTGGAGCAATTGTGCTTTGTACCACTTCATCCCCTTTGGGAGCAAGATCATTTTTAAAATAATGACTTCTCCAGCAGTTTATTACCAGCCTGAAGTCATTTTCACACCTCAGAAGTGAAGGCTTAATGAGCAGAGAAATTAAAGAGTAAAACTCTGCTAGTGTCTTCTTGAATGGCAGCATTTTGGCACCTTACTAGATGCACTCCCAAAGAGGAACTGCCCCAAGTGACCTTTAGGTAATGAACCTCAAAGTTTTCTCTTTCCTGCCCTACAACTCTATCCCTTCTTTTCCATGCTGGAGGAGATATCTGGCTAGAAGATTAGGTGGCAAATAATGCAGTTGTGTTAGTATAATGAATTTACCTAGGACAATGCTGAAAACACTATTATCGAGCAATAAAATTTTCCTGATTGAGTAGTAGTCACACAGACCCTCACCACCACAGAAACTCCCTACTAAAAGTTGCAAATTCCTAGGCCTCTTTTAGAAATATGTTCAAGTACCACTTGTTCTTGTAATCCTTTCGAACTCTCCCAGTTAGTTGCTCTCTCTTTAATGCTCCCAGACTGCTTGGTTCTTATGTCTATTATTTGTACATGTTACTGTAATTATTGTGGTTCTAAGTCTATTTACATGTCTATCTTTCCCATCAGACTTTGAGTTCTGCAAAGACAGTGACCAAGCAGTTTTCGTTTTTACATCTCTAATTCCCATTATAATGCTTAGCAAAAGGAGAAGCTTAGTAAATATTTAATATTTACTAAGTGAATAAATGATGGATGATTACAAAAATTCTTTTTAAATGAAAGATAGTGTCAGAGATTGTATCCTTTGATTCAAAATAAAGCAATAGGCTTTTTGCAGTGGCTTACGCCTGTAATCCCAACACTTTGGGAGACTAAGGCAGGCAGATCACTTGAGTTCAGGAGTTTCAGACCAGCCTGGCCAACATGGCAAAACCCCAACTCTACTAAAACTACGAAAATTAGCCGGGTGTGATGGTATGCACCTGTAATCTCAACTGCTCGAGAGGATAAGGCATGAGAATCACTTGAACCTGGTGGGTGGAGTTTGCAGTGAGCCAAGATCACGCCCCTGCACTCCAGCCTGGGTGACAGAGCAAGACTCCATCTCAAAAAACAAAAAAATTGAGCAATAAAGACCAATAGGTACATGTAAAGGTTGACTGTGCTCCACATGTGAATGGTATGATTAGGTTAAAGGAAGAGAATTCAGCAGTCCACTTCCAAACTCTGGAATAAAACTTCCCACATCCCTGCTATACTACAGACACCCTGTGAAGCATTTATGCAAATCTATTGGCTTTTCCAACTGTCCTGGAACAATCATATCTATTTCTTGCTAAGAAATATGCTGTATGGGTATGATCAAATTGCCCAGAGTAAGAAAGTCAAATTAATGAAGTGGTAGAAATCAGTCTATATCAGTGGCTGACAAGCCAGCATCTGCCTACCTACTTGCATATTTTACTTGGTTAGATTTGAGATTCTTTTTTTTTTTTTTTAATTGTTTTTTTTTTTTATTGTTGAGATTCTTATTGATATTTGGAACATTCCTCTCTTCCTGCTAATGTTGGTAACTGGAGTGCTAGATTTTGACTTTCAAAGCTTTCATTCATTTCTTCTTTGTGATAGGGAAAGCCACAGAGGAAACAAGTGAAGAGAAAATAGTTATTTGGGGATGAGAGAGAATATAGGGTAAGGAGGGGAAATACAAGAATGTGAAAGTCCTTCCACCAAGAGAATTTCATATTAACAAATATGAAAAGCATTTTTAACGGATTCCAGGTTTCCCATGTTGTTTGTTGAGTGGGACTCTCGTCAGAGGTACATTCACTCCTATGCAGTAGATATGAGAGATGAGGCAATTTTATTTAGAAAAGCCAATGGAATTTAGCTGGTGTTTACTGTTTCATAAAGGAATAATGAATGAATTACCTAGCTAGACCCTATTGGGTAGAATTGTTAGTTAAAAGTGACAAGCAGTCCTGTAATTTACACTGCAATTTGGAAATTAAAGCTGGGAGGCTCAGAGCTCTCTATTGTGCATTGTAAAGCTTCTTTTGTACTTCTGACTCATTTTGTGCTGGGAATCATTTAGCCATTGACTTTAACTGCTAATACAGTTCCATCAAATACCAAATATAAATCAAAGTTACTGGATCATTCAAAATCTGTCCTTGGAGTTGTTTATTATGTATTTTTTTCCACCATTAGTTCAGTATAGTTACAAGAGAAGCTGCTAAATTATGATATATTTTGCATGCCTTGTTGCCATCTTACTAGAGCCTCTTGCAAATAAGATGTAATCCATGACAAATTATTTTTCTAGTTATACAAAACATAAATAATGATAATAAAAAGGGAATCAAATTGATGAAAGATGAAGAAGAGAGAGAGGAGAGAGGTTTCAAATAAATAGCTCTGTTTTGGGTCCTGGCTGTCCAAAAGAAGTGAGAAAATAAAGGAGGAATTTTAAAACTCACCTTACGACACAGGGCCCTAAATTGCATTCTGCCTAGTCTAAGCTACTAGAGAATGATAGAAAACTCTCACTGGTCACATATATAACCTTTTGTTTGAAATCGGGTCCATTTACTCTCAGCCTTGTATATAGAATCTGCATGCATCATTTGTAAAGTCATTGCACTCAAAGAAATATTTACTGTGTACAAATCATCATGGATCATGAAGACAACAGTAGGAGAACCCCACCTTGGTGATTCTAAGTTCTCTAATATGCATACTATGTCAATGGGCCTCAGGTGGTGAAAAATCAATGTGACGTTCAATCTGAGCAAATCAGCCATCTTATCTGAATCTTTGTATTATGACATTTTAAATTGTAATTCAAAGGATAGACAGATAAATAAATTAGCATTAGATTTACTTACAATGAATAAAGATTTATTGTGGCAGGAAGAAATTGCTAATGTCCCAACATAGTCTTTCTGCCTTTCTTTCCTGGCTGTTATTTCTAAAATTTCTACCAGGCATGCCTGGAGAATTCTGAAATCTACCTAGAAATGTCAACAGTGTCTTGTTAATAGAAGGCCTTACTCCTATCCTCTAGTTAAATTATTATTTTCTCCCCTTGTGCCATAGACATCTTTGCAGATCTGTGTGATATTGGAAGACACAAAGAAAGCAACAAATCAAAAAATTCTGTCTCAAGTCATCATGGTCATTAATCTTACATGAACACACTAAAATAAAAGATTTGAGAATGAGCATTTATCAAATCATACTTTGCCATGATTAGTATTACAACACAAATATTACACTGATAGATGAGATACTAACTGAACTCTAATAGTAGCATCCACAAGGATCATTAGAATTATATAATAACTAGACATATTTCATTCAGATTCCAGAACTCAGGAACATCTTTTTTAAAAGGAGGTTTTGAAAAATCATTATGAGTCTTGTAAATTTGGATCATCACTGCTCTATCCTCCCAGGCATCAACAATCAGCCACTATCACAGGATGCTGGCACTCCAAGGCCCCAGATCAAATCAGCAAAGCATTTTAGAAATCTAAGGAGAGAAAAGTCTTTGCAATTAAGAGTGTTCTGCCCATTTATAGAATCAAATTTTCCAGGAACACAGCTTAGTATAAACCACGTTTCATGAACATTTCAACATAATATAACGAACACAAGTGTCTCAATGAAGCTAGCAGAGCAATTTGTACTAGCAGATGGTTCACCCTGGGATCAGAGCAATTATCTTTTTACTCTATATACAAGGGTAGCCAAAGATTCAACAGTTGCCTATTCAAACAGCTTAGCGATACAAGTGAATTTTTGAAACACTAAAATAAATAGAATTTGCATCCTCTTCTCTCCACAAGTAAATTCTGGAGAATGTCCAGAATAATATAAGATGATTTTTTTTTTGTTTTTTTTTTTTTTTGTTTTTTGAGACGGAGTTTTGCTCTGTCACCTGGCATGAGAGCTCTCTGGGTCTTGAACACCGAGTTAATTTTATCACCTCAGATATGAGAATTTTCTGAAGCAGTGCTTTACTCTCTGCTTCCAGAACAATTTAAGATTCTCTAAGATCTCCATGCCCACTCTGGTTCAACTGAGAAAAACAGGAACTCAAATGAGAACCAAAGTTCAAAGTAAGTAATTTTTTTTTTTTAAACACCTAGACACCAGTGCCAAGCATGGTCCTAATTACTTTGAAAATATTTAATTTAATCCTCCTTATATTCTATGAGATGTCTTATGGTCTCTTTTTTTTTTTTTTTTTTTTTGAGACGGAGTCTTACTGTGTCGCCCAGGCTGGAGTGCACTGGTGCGATCTTGGCTCACTGCAAGCTCAGCTTCTGGGTTCACACCATTCTCCTGCCTCAGCCTCCTGAGTAGCTGGGACTACAGGCTCTTGCCACCACACCTGGTTAATTTTTTGTATTTTTAGTAGAGACGGAGTTTCACCATGTTAGCCAGGATGGTCTCGATCTCCTGACCTCGTGATCCACCCTCCTAGGCCTTCCAAAGTGCTGAGATGACAGGCGTGAACCACTGCACCCAGCCCTTATGGTTTCCATTTTTATATGAGGAAACTGAGGCTGTTATTTTATCCTTTGGATTCTAGAATAAAAGCCTGACTATCCTTTTAATATATTTTTATTATTTGCATGAAAAACATTTTCATCACTATTAGATCATCCAAGCAGATCTTTGTGCCCTTTCACAATTAGCTTTTATTTCATCTATAGTAATTTAACCCAAGATTATCAGGACAAGAAACCACATACTGAGGTAAGGTAATGGGATGGACATGAAGAGAATGAGGACAAAGGAAAAGGATAATCCAAGCACCACTGGTGCTTATATTTAACTGATAAATTGGTTTCCCTGCCTAGAAGATAAGCTTTTGACCCCATCCCTTGTAATGACAACAATAAAGTAAACAACATCAGCAACAACAAAACACATTTGTAGTAGAAGGGCTTGCTATGTGCCATTCATTATTCAAAGTGTTCAATGTATAACTTCTTTTTTTGTTTTAGATAGGGTCTCGCTCTGTCACCCAGGCTGCAGTGCAGTGGATCAAGGTATAACGTTTAATAAATTAACTCATTCACAAGAATTACTGAAGCACTCTTACATAGTCATCATTTCTATGTTACTTTCTTTTAACTGAATAGTCACAGCTGAAAGAATTTACCACATAGTTCAATACCAGTAATTTTTAGGGCAAATATATTAATGGTTATTGGTACCTGAAACACAAGTTTCAAACATGTTTCACATTAGAATTCTAGGCTGTATTTTTTTTTTACGACTCCAGGAAAAAGAGTTCAGAGTTCTTTTTTCCCTATTTTTCTGCTGAGCT
This sequence comes from Rhinopithecus roxellana, assembly GCF_007565055.1. Classification (NCBI taxonomy): domain Eukaryota; kingdom Metazoa; phylum Chordata; class Mammalia; order Primates; family Cercopithecidae; genus Rhinopithecus; species Rhinopithecus roxellana. Next base: position 73,812,563 of record NC_044556.1, on the reverse strand, counting down.
AGAGATATATGAATCACTTTATGGTAAAAGATTAGATGTCTTGAATCTGGACATGCCCTACTTCCTACTTTTAAATGTCATTATTTAGAGAAATTCCTGTACCTATTCTAAAAGGGCTCAGGTGGCCCCGATGTAAGATTAAGTAATGTCATCTTATTTAATGATTTCAAAAGCATCAGGCATTAGATTTTGTTGCCAACTCAGTAAACCTCTTCCTCAAAATGATATTGGTAAAAAGTAGAACAGATGCATAACAGCTGGCTCATGAACTTCAACATCTCAGCCATTTCTTGGCAGTACTATCAATGTTTTTCCCTGAATACAAAACCTAATTGGGTAGTGTTGTACAACTCTGGGGGTAGAAGTCTTAAATACGCTACTTAGTTATCTATTTTCAAATTATAATTCACACAATGGGTGGTAGATTCTTAGGCACTTACAGTTCAGTACTTCTTTATTTTCCATGAGTATAACCTGTAGGTTACAGAACTTTCCCTTAATTAGTTAGCCTGCAAAGAGTCATTTCTTTCCTAAGTTTTATCCAACAATATAATTTTCTTATGGTTGAGTTGTAAAACCTTTGAAATATAATTTTATAAAGGGAAGCAACAAACTCTAGTTTCAGTTCAACCATCTGCCTTTAATAAATACAGGCTCCTTTCTTTCCTGTAAACCCTGACATTTTCTTCCTATGACCCAAGGTCGAGAGAGAGAGACTGATTGTTTTTAAAAAGACTATTAGTAAATCAGCACTGTGAAAAAATAGCTATAATTGAAGCACATGTGTCTTTGAGAAACAGTGATAAGTCAGAAGTCTACTTTTAAATATGCTTTTCTAATATTTACTACTGTCTTCATTAATGGCTTTCCTGCATCTGAAGTCAAGGCAAGCTTTTCAGGACCACGGACAGAAACACACTACTCCGCTCCCCCCTACTCCGCTCCCCACCCCCCGTCTTGCACAAGCAGTAAACTCTTCATCGCATATGGCAACATGGACTATTGAGTTTTGAATGACAGTTATATGCATTCATCTTCATTTGGGGGGGCCATCTGGTTTGTTCATACCGCTAGGATTTCAAAACTCAATGAAGATGGATATTGCCTAGGACACTTGATGCCTTCAGGCTGACGAAGGACAAATGTGCCTGTCTAATAAACAAAATACAGTACCTTTAAAAATCACTGTGTCACCATATTTGTTAATAATTATGTTTTCCTTAATTCAGTAATTTTGCGTTTTAGGGGCAGAGTGACAGGATCCACCAACATTAGGTTTCTTCCTTGTTCCTTCAGGGAGATTGATAGTGCACCCAACAGCATCATTGGGCCCTATTTTATAACCCAATTCATTTCCTTTACATAAACTGCTTTGAGAACTGTGAAGAGAATGTTCAGGAGTGCCATCCTGTAAACTCAAAGTAGAAATAAAAGGGCAGAATCTGAAATGTGCCAAGTGGACATATTAGAAGATAAAATGTAGACTCTTAGTTATGAAAGAAATTAGCTTGGATATACTGTTCTTGAGGAAATTTATATCAAGAGATGGAAAGAAAGATATAAATATATATAGAAAATTATTATATTTATGTCAAATAGAAAAACTTAATGAAGATGAGTCAAGGAAACAGAATGAAGAGTACACTTTTTGCTTTAAGATTTTATCACTTTATGTCTATCTATAAAATTTTGTCTCTAATTTTCCAATTTTGAGGAATGGATTACAATTTTATGCTTGTTGGATAGAGGTAAGTGAGGCATTGTGACTTTAAGATATTTATTAATAGATCACTCTTACTTTTTATCATAAAGTTTAGATTTTTTTTCTAAAAATCAAAGAACATTTATTCAAACATTCCTGGTTCCAGCAAGTAAAGCAATTCATCTGCTTTGCTCACTGCTGAATCTCTGCCATATAAATGAGTATCTGGCAAATACTCAACACATATTTGTTAAATAAATGAACATTTCTGACTTCTGCCTTTTAAAGTTATATTAATCCTTAAATAAAGCGTCTTCACTTACTTTTTAACTAACTTTTCTCTCACTGCCTTCATCCCTGCTGAAGGTGGTATAGGGTCAGAAAGAGGGTGATTCCTTTCCTTCGAGGGTCACAGCTGACACCCCTATAACAAAGACAAGTTAACAAGAGAAAAGCATAACAGATGTGTTCAATAACAGTTTTATATGACATGGGAGTCTTCAGAATGAAGACTCAAAGATACAATGGAAACTATCTGATTATATGCTTAGGTTTGACGAAGCTGGAACAACCATGTAGACATGTGATGAGATAAAAAGGGTAAGCTCTAGTGGTAACAGACTGAGCGGGGAAACCTCAGCAAGGCCTGTCTGTTTAGATTCTTCTTGACCTCTCTGTTGTAGCATTTCTTCCCCCTAGGGATGGAGTAGGATTCCTCTGGAATGAGGGTAATTTTTTCACAGCTAGCTGTTTCATAGAAAGGTGGGGGAAAGTTAGGGTAATATTTTTAAGCTTTATGGCTTCCTTTAGGGAAAAGGGGTCTTGGTTCTGTGAACCACCTTGAGGCAGAGGAATTCTAGTTTCTGTGGCTAGCCTCAGGGGAGAATAATAAGTGAGAGACAAGAGGTCAAGGGAAGGTCAGAGAGAGACTTTCCTTCTGGGGTCTTCATGTTAGGTTATCATTTTCTGAACCCCAGCAATGGCATGTCTCTTCTTTAAATTCCCATAGTGCTGTGTGTGTGGCTTCCTTGTGGCACTTATATTATTCTGAGTTGGAGCAAAGAAAGTTATGTAGGTATTTTGTTTCCATTACTTGAATACAGTCTACAGGAGAGTAGTAAGTGTGCAATTTGAACCTCATAGGTGCTCAGTGAATGTATTTTTAATGGAATTAAAATTTTAGCTTCAATTCTCTGCACTGACTAGATATCCCAGAGAATTCCTTGCCCACAGCCCTCTTCTTGCTTTATGATAACTCTCTCCCAGAATGGGCCAGGGCTCTGTCACCCACCTTTTTTTTTTGAGATGACATCTTGCTGTGTCCCCCAGGCTGGAGTGCAGTGGCACCATCTCGGCTCACTGCAGCCTCTGTCCTCTATCACCCCCTTTTCTAAATAATAATAATAATAATTATTATTATTATTATTATAGCCAACATTATTAAGCACTGATCTGATTCCTTTAACTTCATTATCATTTTATTTTTGTACTATGGGCTATTATTATTCCATTATTGTAACGGAAAAAATTGAGCTAAATAGAAGATAAATAAAACTTCACATAGCTTGTAATATAGCAAAGTGGGATCTGAAATCAGCTCTGTTTGATGAAATGCAGGTCAAAAAAGGGATTTTGAAATTGGTACTAAAAAAAATAAAACCCATGAAACCCTTAGAGGAACATGTTAGAATCCTGAATTATTGAAGCTCGAAAGTTCTAAAGCAAATGTTTTTAGATTTACCTAATTTCAAAACTTGCATGTGCTCAGAATATTTTTAAACACAGAAAAGATTTTATTCAGCCAATTTGACTGATGCTGATAATTTCTTCATGACAAAAGAGGGGAGCTGCTTTGTGCCATTTCTGAATTAAATGGTATTATTTGTTCTTTACATCACCCTTAGTTTTATTTATTCACATATACATATGCATCTTACATGACCCAAATAATAATTTTGCCTGCTGTCACTGGCTTTTAGAGCTATGATTTCCAATAGAGAAAAGGACTAAGGAAAAAAATCTTTAAAGCCTTCTGAAATGAAGTCTTTATTTACAAAGTTATGTAGCTGCATAACTGTTGCAGATAGATTTGTATTCAATGTATTTGGAGGCTTACGTGCATTTCTTACTTCTGCCTTTGATCCCTCTTCTCCTAAAATGTATGCACTTATTCTCCGCTTAATTTAGGATTTCAATTCTGTCTTGGAGATACTGTCCTGATAGTCTGAGTCATTGGTCCTGTTCTCAATAAAGTATAGAAGATGGATAGCTTTACCACTTTCCTTCAGCTCTTATAAATCTAATAAATGGTTTCATCCATATTGCCTCTCTTGGAATCCATCACATTGCCTTGGCTGGTTTCTGTTACAGATAAGAGAGGGGAATGTTTGCCAACCTTGATATTGATGAAACTGAAACAGCTACTCTAATAATTCCACATCTGCGTAACTTTATTCTTATTGTTCAGTGGGCAATGAGTGCCATACCCTACATAAAAAAAAAAAAATTGTAGCCAGAGCAATAAGGAATCAGATATTGTCAGGTCATTTGGTGTCTAAATTATTCTGGGGGCTCCTGAGGGTTAAAAATGAGTTCATAGCAACTGTGGCAAAATCCTGGGGGCAGCTCTTTCCTCCAGACAGTCAGATGAGACGAGACAAACTTTCTGAAGTTGTCCAATTTCTTTGTTGAAAAACAGGGAAACTGCTTCATCAGAATGAACTTCCTATGAATAATCATTTCTAAAATTAGGAGACAAAATATGCTTCAACATAAGAAACAAATCACAAGAACCAGACCCTAAGCAAGAAATGTTTTCTTTGCTTTACCCCAAGTCTCACTTATTTTATATTTTGTTTAAGCATATGTTTTGCAAAATTAATTTCTTCCCTCACACTCTCCATAAGGACTCTTTGCAGATGTAGTAATGATTTTTCAACCCCCACAAGACTGAATTAGGTTATTTTAGACCTGAAAGGGTTTTCTAAAATTATTATTATTAAAGGCAAGTAAGAGCAAAACAAAAAGAAAATGTTAAAAAGCTATTTGTTAGCCTGCCCTGACTGCTCTTTAAGTACACTGAGATAATTTACAAATGTAAATCAAGCTAGAAAATGCAATCATGCCATGAGTTTAATAGAACTCTTGGCCAGGCGCAGTGGCTCACATCTGTAATCCCAGCACTTTGGGAGGCTGAGGCGGGTGGATCACGAGGTCAGGAGATCGATGGCCAACATAGTAAAACCCCATCTCTACTAAAATACAAAAAAAAAAAAAACAACAAATTAGCTTGGCATGGTGGTGCGCACCTGTAGTCCCAGCTACTCGGGCAGCTGAGGCAGGGGAATCACTCGAACCCAGGAGGCAAATGTTGCAGTGAGCCGAGATCATGCCACTACACTCCACTCCAGCCTAGCGACAGAGCAAGACTCCATCTCAAAAAAAAAAAGAACTCTCCACTTGTACAATTACATAATTGATATGCTTCTTGATCATGTCTTCAGGGATTTTCAAAGTCCTCAAAGACATTTTTTATGTCTCTTATGTTTAAAAAAATTAAGATAAGCCTTACTGGGATCTACCTGGTACACTACAAGTGAGGACAATATCTTTGTGTTGTTCTGAATTATCAGAGCACAAAAACACATTAAGGAAGCCCAACACACTCACATTTGCCACTTGGTTTCTCACTGACAACAGTAGAGCAGCCCCAGTTGTTCCCAGCAGCTGTTTGGTGAAGAACTGCCTGAGCTGAAATGCCTGCCAGCTGATGGTGGTCCCCAGGAGCCAGAAGACAATCACCAAGCATAGGAATGGAGGCCAGTTCCAAAGAGAGAGAAACCCAAAGCCCAGAGAACTAAGGAAACCACTCCCATCCTGCCTTTGCCCCTTACAGGAAAATAGAACTCTGTAAGCCTGTTCATTCTCAGCCCGCCCTCTCGAGGGCTTCACCTTTATAATGAGCTAGACTGGAAGAGGAGATTCCATTTCGTTCCAAATGAATTATCATTATAATAGGCATCTAGGCTGCCCATCAAAGATCCCAGAACTGGGGTAGCAGGAAAGTGGAGTGGGTAAGAGGAGAGGGGAGAAATTTACATACAGAGATAAGCATGGACACTCATTAAGAGAACAGGCTTTTGCTTCAAAAAGACATGAACTCGGCACAGGTCACCTGCCTGTTAAGTATGTACAGCGTGTGCTTATTTGATGATGAAAATCAGAGGATGGCTATTTGAATGGAAATGAATTTTAATAAGCATTTGAGGCAGAAGAAGCAGCAACCCTTCATTCTCCCCTCTATCACCAGGCACCTTCTTGACCATCATTACCACAGAGGAAAGAATGCCGGCATGCTAATCATCCAGTGAAGAATACTCTCTCTCCTCCTCAGTCTTTGTGGGTGTTCATTAACCTTGTGGGCTCCTTAGCCAGCAGAGCACAGCTGTCCCAGGGAAATTTCCATATCCCTTAAGAAAAGCAGGATGTCAGTTAGCGTTCAGGGATCCAGCCTATAGAAAAAAAGTGGGAGAAATCTCCCTGAGGAATGAAAGCAAGACTATTAGCGTTCAGCACTTATGTTGCACTATTTTAAAACTTGCAAAATTTTGCACTTACTTTGCACTTTTATAAAATTAAGTATAATATGGTTATTTATTACTCTTTTTGAAAAAAATCTGGACAGACAAAAGAATTGTCCTAGTATTGTAAACTCTCATCTCCGCTTCCAGACTGAAATGAAAACCAAAATAAACATCCTTGGATTATCTATCTCTTATTGGTACTTAAACATATAAGACAGCACAAAAACATTCTGGTGACCTTAAGAGGTCATGAAATCTATCATCTTACTCCACACAAAATCACTTAAAATTTCTCTGATAATGACAACACAATCAATTAAATGTATTTTCAAAGAACTTTCACTTGAAAATGGCAGTCATTTGGGAAACCATGGGTTCTCTAGTAACTGCCTTTTCCCAATGTCCACACTAATTCCTGTGGTTATTGTTGTTGTTATTGTTTTTCTTCTGTGCACAAATCCTAAGTTTGTAAGGTCATTGACCCTAAGTTGGCCCAAGCTCATTAAGCCTGACCTTAAAGGCACTACCAGCACAGTTGAACCTCTTCTCAAAAACTTGGTAACATATTTTTTTTTCCATCCATGACCATCTCTAATGGGTCATTAAAGTCAGCAAGTCTTTTCTGGTTTATTTAATACTAAATTGTGTTTCTTTTTTTTTTCTTTTTTTGAGATGGAGTCTCGCTTTGTCGCCCAGGCTGGAATGCAGTGGCATGATCTCAGCTCACTGCAACCTTTGCCTCCCAGGTTCAAGCAATTCTCCTCAGTCTCTCGAGTAGCTGGGGTTGCAGGCATGAGCCATCATGCCTGTAATCCATGCTAATATTTTTGTATTTTTAGTAGAGATGGGATTTCACCCTGTTGGCCAGGCTGGTCTCGAACTCCTGACCTTGTGATCCACCCGCCTTAGCCTCCCGAATTGCTGGGATTACAAGCGTGAGCCATGGCACCTGGCCTTTAAATTGTGCATTTTTATGATAGAAAGAAATAAAATATTTCTATTGCCTAATAGTGGAATATCTAATGTCTTTAATATCAAGAAGTAAACATTGCCATCAGCAAAAGCTGTGAGCTCTCTGCAATCTACATATTATGGTGTTACAGACAATGTCACTGACTGGGCTGTTGACCAAAGCATTGGAGAAAGAAAGGGATCCAGCATGTTCTAGTAAGCTTTTCCTCTCCTAATCCTAAGCAAGTAAGTATTGCATTCTTAAACACATTTGCAAATGGATGTCTGCAGATATGCGTGTTAACCATAGATTTTTTTTTAATTTGAGGATTTGCCTTATGAGAATTAAGACTTAATCACTGAGATTTTACCATGCAGTCTTCAACATCCTATAATGTTTTTACCAAATCTCAAATTAATATAGAATAAAGCAAGAGATAGCAAGCACATAGGGATCCCCACCAAAATGTAAAAAAAAAAAAAAAAAAAAAAAAAATCAGTTGCCCCCCACCCTGGAAAACTTACATTAACCTCTGTCTTCCTTTGTTCTAGAAAGATGTTTTTAAAAAATTAGCAAATTTAATTAAGTTGTTCTCTTTTACCTTTTTTTTCTCTTGAGCAACTGTTTTACTGACCCTGACCCTTGGGTCCCAGAAGTGAGGAGGGTAGAATGCCAAAGAACTGGGGCTGGGCTCAGAAAGGTCTCAGCCATTTCCTCCCCATTATCTCCTTGTTCAGCTGCTCAGGCTCTGACAGCCTAACAAGGTGCTAATGGGCCATACGTTCTAGCCCAGTTCACAGCAGGTTGTTTCAAATGGGTTGAGGAGGTTGATTTGCATTCGAAATCTTCTCTCCCTGACTTGCTTTTTTGTTTGGCCCCTTGATTTCTGCTCCCCAGACACCCTTCGAGGTTGACTTAGAATGGAACAAAATCACATCGGTTCAGAATTTGAATTGCCTGAGTTTGGATTTTAAATGTGCCCCATTATTTCATCAAGTTCTGGTGGAGGGGGGAGGAGTGAAGGGAAAGAAAAGAGAGCAAAGAGATTTTAAAATGAAAGGAAGAGATGATGACAGATGGATGCAAATGTTCCTTTTAAGTGGAGAGGAGCAGCTGATGTAGGGGCATGAAATTGAATTAGTACATCTGTGGCTGGATGCGTGTCATTCAGCTTCATATTTTCTACTCCACAGGAGTTTGGTTACCTTGTGATGAATGAGTTCACTTTCACAGGGCCAGGAATACTTCCCTGCACACAAGATGGAGACCCTTTTCTTCAAAGGGGAGCTGCTTGTGGAAAAGCCTATCATACCAGGGCAGCCCTCTAACCTCTTGATATGTATCACCCCTGAAAGGAGGAGTTGGCAATCGTTGAAACTCTAGTTCCTAAAGTTAAAGGGAGGTAAGAGGGATATGAAATAGAAGTCAGCACGTTTTCCAAGGAGACAGTGTTTACGAGTGGCCTGCGGTGTGCTGGCAAGTGAACAATCTGCTTCTGAAAACCCTGCCCGCATGCGCTGAAAGTGCTCAGGATCCGTAAATGTTTACAACCACTTCCAGGGAGTAATGGGATGAGGCTGTTTCTTCAGGACCAGGCTCCAGGGGTGCTCCCCATAAATAACCAACACAAGTTTCCACTTCCGTTTTGAAAGCCCAACAGTCCTCGAGCGTCAGGGCCACTGCCAGGAAGTTTTATGGCTCCGTTCTGCTCCTAGCTCTATATTTTTCTCTACTTCATCTTGGATCTCACTTCCCATTCTTTTAAAGGAAACCAAACTATTTCACCCCAAAATATACTTTTTTGATATATTTTAAGATGGCTATTCAGAAGGGCTGGAATTACAGGAATAACTGAAAAGCTGTCTTTTCGGGGGAGATTTGTATCTGTAGAGTGAATCCACATTGATTCAGCCAGGCTTCTTCAGAGGGCCTTCCTTGTCCAGATCTAGGCAAGATTAAATAAAAGTCTGACACCTCTAAAGGTCTGAAAGAAACATTTACCATCTATTATCTTAGAAGGTTGTTACCTGTGTGGTTTCACCTATATAACAAGGCCGTCTTTGCTAGCCAGGCCTCCTCTTCTGCCTCTGATGACCTGTCTTGCCACTATCAACTGATTTACCAACCATAACATGTTTTTAGACCTACTCCAAGCCCCCATTCTTTTTGTAACTTCAAGGTGGTATAAAGCATCAACCATCTGGTCATTTCTTTGAGATCTTATATTTTGTAAGACTCTTGTGCATGTTAATACATTTGTATACCTTTTATCCTATTAATTTGCCTTTTGTCACTAGATTCTCAGCAAAACTTCGGAGGCCAAAAGTTTTCCCTTGGGCCCTAAACTCTCCTTTGCCCCAGAGCTAAAAATTTAAGGATGGGGGACAAGCCTAATTGTCATAACCTTGCTTTGTAAAAGCCAAATAAATGAAGAGAGCATTGTTACTCAGAACCAGTTGCATGAAACTTAAACAAACAAAAAAACTGTTTAAAGCAAAAGTTAATTTCTGGATATTTGCAACAGATCTGGGAATCACCTTTGCCCACTGGCCAGGGCAGTATTGGAACTGTGCTCACAGGGTTAACGAGAATTACATGCCAGCTTCTGGAAAAAAAATATATATATAATTATCATTAAACATCAATCAGACTGCACTCTGGCCTACTTCCTTATAACTGAAAATCATGTAGCACTAGATACTGACAATTTACAGCCCCATTGTTTGTATAGATGGGATTTCTGACGTTAAAATCATAAGGCTTTAGTTTAATAACTGATTTACATCCCCATTGTTCCCGTTAGCAGTGGATAATCCATCTGGGTGTGCAGCAACTCGATTCTTGACTTCTGGAGGGGAGAGAATTCGGCCGAGGGGCATAATGCAGAGTCAGAGACCAAGGCAAGTTTTTGAGCAGGAGTGAAAGTTTATTAAAAAATATTAGAGCAAGAACAAAAGGAAGTAAAGTGCACTTGGAAGAGGGCCAAGTAGGCCACTTGAGAAATCCAAGGGCGCCATCTGACCTTTGACCTGGGCATGGTTCTGGGGTTTGCATTTTTTCTTCCCTAATTTTTCCTCTGGGTGGGCTGTGTACATGCACAGTGGCCTGCCAGCACTTGGGAGGGTCCACATGCAGTGTGTTTACTGAAGTTGTGCACATGCCCACTTGAGGCGTTTTTCCGTTATCAGTTGAGTCTTCCTAGGGGAAGGTCCTATACTGGTTAAACTCTGCCATTTTGCCTCTTAGTGCACATGCTTGAGCCCATTCACCCAACTCCTGAGATCTTACTGGGAAGCTGCTGGTCACCAGCTTCAGGTGTTTTCTTTCTATTGGGAGATTGTCTTTCCTTGGTACCAGCTACAACCAATTATTATTTTAGAGAAACAATTTAACAACTGCCTGACAATCACTTGATGGTCGCCTGACATTTCTGGCGAATTGCTCTGCGCTTGCCCTGCTCTTGCTTGCCTAACCCACCTACTCTATCATTCTTACAGACAAGACCACTGAGGTTAGAATGAAAGACTTGTTTAAAAATGCCTAAGATGTTTATCAGACTCAGGATTCCAGTGAAGCAGCTGACACCAACCAGTTTAAAGACCTCCATAGAAACACCAAATCAGTATAAAATACAGTTTCATCACTTCCCTGTTCCATGATTGCATCCTACATTCTTTGATCAATCAACAATCCCCACTCCTCAACCCATTACAAACCCCTTAAAATCCCTAGCCCCAAACTCTCTGGGGAGGAGGATTTGGGGTTTCCCACCATCTCCTCATTTTGCTGCCCTGTGATGTTTAAACTCTCTCTGCTAGAACCCTTGGTGTCAGTGTACTGACTTGCCACAGCTCAGGCAATGGACCTGTTAAGGTCACAGTATTCTATGAGTGGTACCCAAAATGTCTCAGAGAATCTGTGTGTGGGATCACTCTTGTGTGCTGAATGCTTATGTCCCCTCAAATTTCATACATTAAATTTTTTTTTTTTTTTTTTTTTTGAGATGGAGTCTTGCTCTGTCACCCAGACTGGAGTGCGATGGCGCGATCTCGGCTCACTACAACCTCCACCTCCTAGGTTCAAGTGACTCTTCTATCTCAGCCTCCTGAGTAGCTGGAATTTCAGGCACACACCACCATGCCTGGCTAAATTTTGTATTTTTAGTAGAGACGGGGTTTCACCATGTTGGTCAGGCTGGTCTCAAACTCGTGACCTTGTGATCCACCTGCCTTGGCCTCCCACAGTGCTGGGATTACAGGCGTGAGCCACTGTGCCCAGCCTAAAATCTTAAAAATATATATTTTTAGAGACAGGGTCTCACTCTGCTGGCTAGGCTGGAGCACAGTGGCACGATCATTGCTCACTGCAGCCTTGCACTCCTGGGCTCAAGTGATGCTCCTGACTTGGCTTCCCAAAGTGCTAGGATTACAGATATGAGCCACCCCAAACTGCCTGATATGTTAAAACCTAATCTCCAGGGTGATCATATTTGGAGGTGGGGCCTTTCGGAGGTGATTATGTCATGAGGGTGGAGTCCTCATAAATGAAATTAGTGCCTTTATAAGAAGAAGCCAGAGAGCTAGCTTGCTTTCTTTCAGCCATGTGAGGGTACAACAAGAAAGTGGTAGTCTGCAACCTCAAAGACAGCCTTCACCAGAACCTGACCATGCTAACAGCCTGATCTTGGACTTTTAGGCTGCAGAACTGTAAGAAATGAAATTCTGTTGTTTTTAAGCCACCCAGTTAAGAAAAAAATAATAATAATAAGGCAGTCTGGGTCCTGTGAAGTATGCAAAACTTACCAGGCCCAGAAAGACATGATTATAGGACTTCAGTAGGAGGGGCACATCCATGCCCAGGGCTGACTGTTTAACACCTTCTTTGCCCCAAACTGGCTGCCTCGCCCATTATCTTCATGTTCCTAGAATCTGTGACATAAAGTACAATGCAGAGCCAATCAACAGCTTAGGTTATTTCTGTGTAAATTATTAGTAAATAATGGAGGAACTGCCTCTTTTTTTTCCTTGAAAATCCACTTGTAACTGCTGCTAATCAGAGTGTATATTCACAGCAACTTGAATCTACGTTTCCGGGTGGCCATCCTCAAGCTTTAGGGTCAAATAAACTCTATACTTAAATCATATTTTCTGAATCTCATTATTGAAAATTGACATAGTCTATGGTACTTTGTTATAATAGCTTAAACTAAAACAATCACAAATAAAATTTGTGTTTTCTTTTTTAAATACATTATCCCTTATCAACTCAAATCCATTAAAAAATAAGAAAAACAATTAACATAAAAGTATCATCGTGATAATAATTTCTTATCTTGGTAAAAGAGCCACTGAAGCCTCTTTAATCCACTGAACTGTTTCACTGACTTGAAAATCAAGCTGAAGACTCATACCTTTTTTTTTTTTTTTTTTTAAGTCTTCTTACCTTGGCAAGCAAAAGCAAAATGAGGAAAAAGGCATGTCTCTTCCCTACAGACCCCAGAATTGTATGAAAAAAGACCTTCAAATGGGGTTCGTCTATCAAGTGCATAAAGTTGAAGGAGGCCTAGGTGTTGCTATTCACATCATCTGCTTAAGTTAGCACACACCATGTGGTCTTTCTTTAGACAATTTTCAAGTTGTCTTCTTGGATTCCTTACACTAGAAGTGCATACACAACAAAAATGAGGAATGTATATCATCTAGGGAAAGGGAAGAAGAAAGAGGGAGTCAGTCCCCTGCAAATCCATTGGTGTGAGGTGTTCTTCCTGGATGGTCCTTCCCCTTACATTTGCTTCATGCTGTCCCTTACAGCCCAGGCAAATTCTCCACAGCATTTTGCCCATAAGATCATCACCACATTGCTTGGTTCCCCTTTCAGAGATGATTAGTCAGCCAGTCCATATTTAGCTCCTGTTGCTATTTCCCGGCCAAGTCTTTCATTCCCTAAACATTTCTGATGTGGTTCTTGGAACTGTCTTCAATGTGCTAAGCCTCGGCTGCCCCAAGCAAAATGCGTTGTCCATCTGTGCCAGGAAGATACTTGCATTGTTTTCTATCAATCTCTCTCTCTCCAAAGGAATTGGATAAGAAAGGATGCCTTATTGCATTGTTGCCACTATTCCATAATAGGAATCCTTGGGGTGGCTCTCAATAAGGAAAAATCAAGCCTGAGTTAGAAAACCATAATTGCATTGCTTTCAGTAGGCAAGACTAGACAGATATAGCACTGTGATGTATGAAGGGTATATCCTGGATTTTTTCTCACCTCCTCCTGCAGAGCGTTCTTTCTTGCTCTAGCAACCCCAGTGTGATGGTTAATTTTAGGCATCAACTTGACTGGATTAAAAGATACCCAGATAGCTGGTAAAGCATTCTTTCTGAGTATGTCTATAAGGGTGTTTACAGAAAAGAGGCACTAGGATCAGTGGCCTGAGTAAGGAGGATCAACCCTCACCTAATGTGGCCAGGCCCTGAACAATTGGTTCAGTGTCTGGATAGAACAATAAGGTCAGAGGACAGATGAATTTTCCTGTCTTCTGGAACTGGGACACTCATCTTCTCTTACTCTTGGACATCCGGGTTCTCTGGCCTTTGGACTCTAAGACTGCACCATTGGCTCCCCAAGCTCTTGGGCCTTTGAACTTGGAGTGAGCCATGCTATCAGCTTCCTTTGTTCTCCAGCTTGCAGACTGCGTATGGTGGGACTTCTCAGCCTCCATGTTTGTGTGAGCCAATTTCCATAATAAATCCTCTCTCAAACATTTCTGTTGATCCTATTGGTTCTGTTTCTCTGAAGAACTATAACTAATACACCCAGTTCCTCACACTGTTCCCACAGGTTCCTGTAACCAGCCTCACCACTTTTGCTCTCTCTGCCTTCTAGGACTTTTTTGCTACTTCTTCCCCCATCAAAATTGGACTTTCTTCTATTTAATGTCAATTTTTCTTAATTATGGTAAAGTAATTCACATAATAGCAGTTTATCTCATTGTCTCACCTGATGTGACAAACAAATGAGAATTCAAAAGAATGATTGTAACAGAATTTTGGGCCCTTGTGGGCCACTGTTGAGGTATTTTTTATATAAAGTTTGAATATATGTCCTTGCCAAATCTCATGTTGAATTATAATCCCCAGTGTTTGAGATGGAGCCTGATAGAAAGTGTTTTAGTCATGGGGGCGGATTCCTCATGGCTTGGTGCTGTCCTTGCAATAGTGAGTGAGTACTCATGAGATCTGATTGTTTAAGTCTGTGACATCTCCCTCCACTACCCTCTTTTGCACCTGCTTCTGCCATGAGACACCTGCTCCTGTTTCCACCTTCCACCATGATTGTAAGTTTCCTGAGGCCTCGCCAGAAGCAGATTCTGGCACCATGCTTCCTTACAGCCTGCAGAAACATGTGCTAACTAAACCACTTTTCTTATAAATTACCCCAGTCACAGGTATTTCTTTATAGCAATGTAAAAACAGCCTAACACTTTTTTAGAAGGAGCAACTACCTCGACACATTTCTTTGCAGCACATAAAGAAACACCTACCCCTCATCCAATAGGGTTTCCATAATTATTTGCTTATTTAATTTTTTTAAATAGGAGATGAAACTTTCTTTTTCTTTTCTTTTTTGTTTTTTTTTTTTTTTTAATTGAGACAGAGTCTCGCCCTGTCGCACAGGCTGGAGTGCAGTGGCACAATCTCAGCTCACTGCAAGCTCCGCCTCCCAGGTTCACACCATTCTCCTGCCTCAGGGGAGATGAAACTTTCTCCTATGATTTCTGCTATCTCAAGTTGAACCATACCTACAGATACCAAGATTTATTTGATAGTGAAGCAAGCATGTAGAGTAAGCATATGGCAACATTTTAGATAATCTTTTCTCAAACATTACTATACATGAGAATCACCTGGGAATCTTGCTAAAATACAGATTTTGATTTACTAAGTCTGTGGAGGAGCCTGAGATTCTGGTCTGAGGTGATGCCTATGCCACTGATACCTGGTCTATACATCAAAGAGAAACGATCTATAAGGTGAGGGCAGAACTTGGAATGAAAGAAAGGGAAGATGAGATCATTTCTAAATAATTTCCTGGAAGAAATGGAAATAGGAGATGTCATTGACTTAAACATAAAATGTACCAGACTATTAAGATCCTCTAAGGAACAGCCTGCTGTACTGATTCCATTTTTTTTTTTTTTTTTTTTTTTTGCCATTTAGTTTTAATTCAACCTGTATTTATAGTACATTTATTTACTTAACAAATACTTATGTGTTCCATGGGTAGTGCAAGTCATTGAGGAGAAATGTGGTCAAGGTTGGCATCGTTTTCACAAACACAGAGCTGAGAGAATATGCCAAAAGCTATGTAAAGGAAGAATAATGGTTAAATTTTATCCCACAATCAGATATATACAAAATGGCCATAAAACGAAGTATCCTAAAAACAAAAAAAGGCTAATTTCTGAATTCAGTTGCTTTTTGTTTTACCTCTCAAATCAATCTGAATGATCATAAGGTAGAATTTTATCATTAGTGCTTAGTGAAGAACTTGTATATGTAGTACATTTTCTCCTTCAGAATCACACCTCACAACTTCCCACAGCTCAGAACAATAGAAGATGCCCTCCAAAGAGGTGAAATTTATTTTGGAACTCATTCATGTATGTATTAATTAATTCACTTGAAATTATTTGTGGTATGTCAACTTTGTGCCATACTGCAGTCAGTATTGGGGCCCAGAGATGAAAGTACACAGTAACTGTGTTCAAGGAGCTCAGCTGGAGGTATTTTAATTTGAACACAATCTGGCAGTAAAGTCAGACCATTGTCATACTTAACAGCACAGTAAAACTGACAGTTTCAGTGGTCCTGAGGAGAGTTTCTTGTCCAGCTGAGCTTGGAGCCTATGATTTCGGAAGACCTCACAAGCATCTCAGGAAGTATACACCATGACCAAATGGGACAAATCTCAAAAATGCCAAGTTAGCTCAACATATAAAAATCAGTCCGTGCAATATGCTATATTAATAAAAAATTTAAAACCACATGATTACTACAATCAATGCAGAGAAAATATTTGACAAAATCCAACAATCTTTTATGAAATAAAAACAAACAGCAAACTAAGAGTAGAGGGGAATTTCCTCAACCTGATGATGGTCATCTAAGGAAAACTCACAAGTAATATTATACTTAATAAAGACTGAATGCTTTCCTTCTAATGTTGGAAAGACGAGAAGGATGTCTACTCTTGCTACCTCTATTCAATATTGTACTGAAGAGTCTAGCCAGGGAAAGTAGGAAATAAAAAGGAATAAAAGCTATCCAGACTGAAAAAAAAATAAAACTATCTCTTATATGTGGAAAGTATTAAGAAATATATATGCATGCACACACACAAATTATTAGTACTTATAAACAACCACTGCAAGGTTACAGGACACAAGAAAAACATGCAAAGTCAATTGTACAGTCTACACACTCATGGCGAACAATTTGCATATAAAATTAGGAAAACAATTTTATTTACAATAATATTAAAAAGAAGAGAATACACAAAAATTAACAAAAGAAGTGCAAGATTCATAAACTAAAAACTACAAAACATAATAGAAAGAAATAAAAGAAGACCAAGATAAATGGAAAAACAGCACATGTTCACAGACTAAAGACCTAATATTGTTAACCTGGCAACACTCCCCTAACTGATCTGCAGATTTAATGCAATCTCTACCATAATTCCAGCTGGCTTTTTTCCAGAAATTGACAAATTGATTCTATAATTTGCAAGAGGTCTAGAATAAGCAAAGCAATTTTGAAAACAAAACAAAGTTTGAGGTCTCATACTCCCTAACTTCAAAACTATTTAAAAAAAGAATTATAGAACAAAACAGAGCTACAATCATTAAGACAATGTGATACTGACATAAAGAAAGACTTATAGATCTGTGAAATAAAATTGAGAGTTTTGAAATAAAACCTTAAATTTATGGTAAACTAATATTATTTTACAAGGTGCCAAGGCAATTCAATGGAAAAAGAACCATCTTTTCAACAAGTAGTGCTGACACAAATGTTTATCCGCATGTAAAAGAATAAAGTAGGACCCCTACCTCGCACCATATACAAAATTAAATTGGTTCAAACATCTAAATGTAAAAGTCAAAATTCTAAAACTCTTAGAGGAAAACATAAACATAAACTTTTATGACTTTGGATTAAGAAAGCATTTCTTCAATATGACACCAAAAAACAAGCAACAACAACAAAAACAGACAAATTCGACTTCATCAAAATGTAAAATTTTTACATTTTTAAGAACACTATTAAAAAAGTGAAAAGACAACCCATAGAATGAGAAAATATTTACGAATCATATATCTGATAAGGGACTTCTTTGCAGACTGTATAACAAACTCTTACAACTCAACAATACCACATTGCTCCCACTAGGATGGCTATAATAATAATAATAATAATAATAATAATAATAATAATAATTTTTCAAAGCAACTAGCATTGGCAAGAATATGAAGAAACTGAAACCCTCATACATTACTAGTGAAAATGTACTAGAATGGTACAACCACTTTGGAAACAGTTTAGTATTTTGTTAAACAAAGAGTTACCATATGATCCAGCATTTATCCAAAATAATTGAAAACATATGTCTACAGTTAAATTTGTACACAAATGTTCACAGTAGTATTATTCATCATAGCCAAAAAGTTGAAACAACCCAAATGTTCGTCAACTGATAAATGGATAAACAAAATGTGGTAAATCCCTACAATGAAATATTAATCAGCCACAAAAGGGAAAGAAATACTGATACAGGATATAACATGAATGAACTTTTAGGTAGTAAACAATTTAACTTTACTCAAAGCAAGTTCTGACATTGGCCCTTGACTCTGGGGAGGTAATCTCCATGCTCTTGGAATGTCCTGCCTGATAAAATATCTTTGTTTGCCTGCGATCCTTGGGCCGCCAGATACTAACAATCTAATTTAGGATGAGGGCTTTGGGGCATATGGTATCAGTTGACCTTCAGAAAGTCTGAAGACTGAAGTCAGCCATGTGAGCAGCTAGCCAGGTTTATGTAATCAAGCTCCAATAAAGATCTGGACACCAAGGCTTTGGTGCGCTTCTCTGGTTGGCAGTTTTCCTTGGGTACTGTCACATATCAATACCAGGAAAGTAATGGCATTGGCAAGAATATGAAGGGTTCTTGCCAATGCTGTCCGTGACTCATGAGGAAAGAACAACTGGTAGTTTTACTTTTGGTCGTTTTTTGAACTCTGTTCTATGTACCTCTTCCTCTGGCTGATTCTGATCTGTATCCTTTAGCTGTAATAAACCATAATCATGAGCAAAACAGCTTTCAGTGAGCTTTGTGGGGTTTTATCTTGATGGTCTTGGGAATCCCCAAACTTGCAATTGGTATCAGAAGAAAGAGTGGTCTTGCAGACCGTTCCTCTAACTTCTGAACTTAGAAAACATTATGGTAAGTGAAAGAAGCTAGATACAAAGGTTATGTATTTTAATACAACATTTTAAGAAAATGTTCAAAGTAGGCAAATACATAGAAAAAGAAAGTAGATTAGTGATTGCCAGGGGCTGAGAAAGAAGGAAATGGGGAGTGACGGCTAAAGAATATGGGTTTCTTTCAGGAGTGAGGAAAATATTCTGGAATTAGATAGTAGTGATGGTTGCACAACTGTGCTAGTACATTAAAGCTAACTAAATTGTACATTTTAAAGGAGTGAATTTTGTGATACGTGAATTATACCTTTTCCAAAAAGTTTAGTATTTGTACCCCGTAGATTTCCTTTGACCAGGACCATAGATAAAGAAGAAAAGGCAGATTGACTGGAGCTGGTAATTTAGTTACCCCAAATGCACTCATGAGCACAAAGTCTTGCTATGGGAATCATTCCTTAGCATGCCTCTATGTGACTTCTCAGGAGAGGCTCCAGTGGATGATGGACTAGGGGAGCAGAAGTACCAAACAGAAGCTAACAGCCTTGGGCTCTGCTCTTCATCTCACACATACCCTGGGGATAGACAGTAAAATTCAGTGTCAGTTTCTCCACAAAAATTTCCTGTTTAGAAAAAAACCACCTCTTCTGCTTTCTTTTCTCATTAAAATGTCACTTCTAAGTCATTTAGAAAGGGTCAGGTTGCATGTTGGCTTAAAACCTTTGACAGCTACTGTAATTGCCTAAAGGTTAATAACAGTGGTGTCTCTCACGAGTTCAATTTTGAAGTTTCTGCCAAGCCATTAACATGTAACCAGGGTAAAGAAATCAAAGGACATTAGAGAGAAGAGGAGAAAACCCAATCTCATCTACCTCTGGACTGTTACCTCTTCCTTGGGACAGGACAAGTTTCTAAGTTGCTGTTCCCTGATGTAGTTGGATTAGCTCCAATATCTGATCCTGTGTTCTGCCACTAACTAATCATATCATGGTCTCAAGCAAATTATTATTTTTGCTTTTTTTTTTTTTTTTTTTTTAGAGACACAGTCTCAGTCTGTTACCCAGGCTGGAGTGCAGTGGCACAATCTTGGCTCACTGTAACCTCCGCCTCCTGAGTTCAAATGATTCTCCTGTCTCAGCCTCCCAAGTAGCGGGGATTATAGGTGCGCACCACCATGCCCAGCTAATTTTTGTATTCTTACAAGAATAGAGATGGGGTATTCTTACAAGAATAGAGATGGGGGTCTCACCATGTTGGCCAGGCTGGTCTTGAACTCCTGGCCTCAGATGATTTGCCCGCCTGGGCCTCCCAAAGTGCTGGGATTACAGGCATGAACCACCACACCTGGACTTATCTTTGCTATTTTTAAAAATGGAACACTGCTACCCCTCCTGCTCTGCCTCAGGGCCATCTTGACAAAATTCTTTTATAGATTATTACTATAGGGTGAGGCAGGACAAAAACGAACGTGTGCATAGGGTGCTCCAGAAACACCATGAAAGGGCAGTCACTGAGCCTAGGGTTGGGTCAGGAAAGCTTCTTGCACAAAGATAGACATGAATTATTATTATTATAATTATTATTATTTATTTGAGCTAGGGTCTCACTCTGTTGCCCAGGCTGGAGTGCAACGGCATGATCATGGCTCATTGCAGCCTCAACCTCCTGGGCCCAAACAATCTTCCTATCTCAGCACCTCGAGTAGCTGGGACTATAGGTATGTGCCACCATGCCTGGCTCACTTTTTAAATTATTTGTAGAGATGAGGTCTCAATATATTGCCCGGGCTGGTCTCAAACTCCTGGACTCAAGCAATCCTCCCACTTCAGCCTCCCAAAGTGCTAGGATTATAGGTGTGAGCCACTATACCCAGCCATAGACATGCCTTAAAATAACATCTTTTATCACCTGGAGTTGGTTACTTTTAGGAAATAAAAGAGACAATATCTAAAAAACATGTTTAAAGGGTGCTCTAATTGCTTGCGTATCAAGCATCATGGTATCAATTTTTCCTCTTTTACGGTCATTTAATCACATTTAATTCCTTCTTTCTGTTCTTAAAATAAACATCTAGGAGGGAATTATGTTCTCCATTCTCCAGATGAGAATACTGAGTTGACAAAGTTTGCATAACTAGCTCTAACTTCACTTAACTGGTCATTGGCTGCGATGGGCTTTGAACCATAGTTTTCCAACTATCACATTCACACTCTGTCTACCTGAGCAGTGGCTTCCAGATCTGGTGATAATCAAAATTGCCTCAAATGGTATGAGAATCAACGGACATAGTACCCATTGCTACATCTTGCTATCCATCTATTCCATTCTTAAAAGACTCTTAAAAAGCTTTTAGCACTCAAATGTTGCTGTTATGGATCCAGATGCTTCCCGTACATTTGTTTTTCAAATCAATCGAGACCATCCCTGGCTAACAAGTGAAACCCCGTCTCTACTAAAAAAATACAAACAACTAGCAGGTGAGGTGGCGTGCGCCGTCGCCCAGCTACTCGGGGCTGAGGCAGGAGATGGCTGTGCACCTGGGAGGAGGAGTTTGCCCATGAGCTGAGATCAGCACTGCACTCCAGCTTCTGGGCGACAGAGCAAGACTCCGTCTCAAAAAAAAAAAAAAAAAAAAAAAAAAAAAAAAAATAAAATGGCAAAAGAAAGATCACGCTTCTTCAAAATTAGAAATCCAGATGCTAATGAAATCCAATTCAACTACTATTTAATGATTACCTATTATGACAGTCACTGGAAGATTAAAAAAGAAAAATAAGCAGGACATAGTCCCTGCCTTTGAGGAACATGTGTTTTACTAGAGAGAATTAGATAAGATCATAAATGACAATAGGCATACCTTGTTTTATAGTGCTTCATTTATTGTACTTCATAGATACTGCTTTTTTTTTTTTTTTTTTTTTTTTACAAATTTAAGGGTTGTGGTAACTCTGCATTGAGCAACTCTATTGGTGCCATGGTTTATTGGTGCCATTTTTCCAACAGCATATGCTCACTTTGTGTCTCTGTGTCACATTTTGGTAATTCGCAAAATATTTACAATTTTTTCATTTTTATTATTTTTATTATATCTGTTATAGCGATCTGTGATCAGTAATCTTTGATGTTACTACTGTCATTTTTCCTTTGGGGAACCATGAACTGTGCCCATGTAAGATGGTAATTTTTTTTTTTTTTTTTTTGAGGCGGAGTCTCGCTCTGTCGCCCGGACTGGAGTGCAGTGGCCGGATCTCAGCTCACTGCAAGCTCCGCCTCCCAGGTTTACGCCATTCTCCTGCCTCAGCCTCCAGAGTAGCTGGGACTACAGGCGCCCGCCACCTCGCCTGGCTAGTTTTTTTTTTTGTATTTTTAGTAGAGACGGGGTTTCACCGTGTTAGCCAGGATGGTCTCGATTTCCTGACCTCGTGATCCGCCCGTCTCGGCCTCCCAAAGTGCTGGGATTACAGGCTTGAGCCACCGCGCCCAGCCTAAGATGGTGTTCTGACTACTCTGCCACATGATCATTCCCCTATCTCCCTCCTTCTCTCTTCTTGAGCCCTGCAATCCCTCAGAGACAATATTAAAATTATGCCAATTAATAAATCTACAATGGTCTCTAAGTGTTGAAGTGAAAACAAGTCTCACATTTTTTATGTTAAATCAAAAGCTAGAAATGATTACATTTAGTGAGGAAACCATGTCAAAAGCTAAGATAGGCTGAAAGCTGGGGCCCTTTTGCCAAACAGTTATCCAAATTGTGAATGCAAAGGAAAAGTTCTTGAGGGGAATTAAAAGTGCCACTTCAGTGAACACATGAATAAGAAAGAGATAGCCTTGTGGCTGATGTAAAGAAAGTTTTAGTGGTCTAGATAGAAGACAAAGCCAGCCACAACATTCCCTTAGGCCAAAGCCTAATCCGCAGCAAGGTCCCAACTCTCTTCAATTCTACGAAGGCTGAGAGAGGTGAGGAAGGTAAGAAGAAAAGTTTGAAGCTAGCAGAGATTCGTTCATGAAGTTTAAGGAGAGAAGCCCTCTCCATAACCTAAAAGTACAAGGTGAAGCAGCAAGTGCTGATGGAGAAGCAGCAGCAAGTTATCCAGAAGATGTAACTAACATAATTGAGGAAAGTGGTTATACTAAACAATATAGATAATATAAATAAAACCACCTTATACTGAGAGAAGATGCCATTTAGGACTATCATAGCTAGAGAAGAAAAGTCAGCACCTAGCTTCAAAGCTTCAAAGGACAGTCTGCCTCTCTTGTTCAAGGCTAATGCAGCTGGTAACCTTAAGTTGAAGCTAATGCTGATTTGCCATTCTGAAAATCCCAGGGCTCCTAAAAAATATGTTAAAGCTACTCTGCCTATGCTTTATAAACATAACAACAAAGCCTGGATAAGAAGACATCTGTTTACACCATGGTTTACTGAATATTTTAAGCCCACTGTTAAGAACTACTGCTTAGAAAAAACTATTTCTTTCAAATTATTACTGCTCATTGACAACGCATCTGTTCACACAAGAGCTCTGATAGAGATATACATAGAAATTAATGTTGTTTTTGTATCTGCTAACACAACATCCATTCTGTACCCTATGGATTAAGGGGTAATTTCAGCTTCCAACTTTTACCGTGTAACAAATACATTTTGTAAGCCTATAGCAGCTATAAATAGTGATTCTTCTGATGGATCTGGGTAAAGTGAATTGAAAATCTTCTGGAAAGTATTCCTCATTCTAGATGCTTTTAATAACATTCATGATTCATGAGAGGAAGCCAAAATATTAACATTGACAGGAGTTTGGGAGAGTTGATCCCAATCCTCGTGAATGACTTTAAGGGATTCAAGACTTTAATGGAGAAAGTAACTGCAGATATAAAAGAAGTAACAAGAGAACTAGAACTTGAAGTGGGGCCTGAAGAGGTGCCCAGATTAGTGCAATCTCCTGATAAAATGTGAATGGATGAGGAATTGCTTTTTATAGCTGAGCAAGAAAGTGGTTTCTTGAAATGGAATCTGCTCCTGATGATGCTGTTAACATTGTTAAAATGATGTCAAAGTATTTAGAAAACTACATAAACTAAGTTGATAAAGCAGTGGCAGGGTTTGAGAGTATTGACTCCAATTTTGAAAGTTCTACTGTGGGAAAATGCTATAAAACAGTATCTCATGCTACAGAGAGAGCTTTAGTGAAAGGAAGAGTTCACTGATGCAGCAAAGTTCATTGTGGTCTTATTTTAAGAAATTGCCACAGCCATGTCAACTTTCAGCAACCACCACCCTGATCAGTCAGTAGCCATCAATATATAGGCAAAGCCCTCCAACCAACAAAGAGATTACAAATGGCTGAAGGCTGAAATGATTATTAACATTTTTAAGCAACAATTTATTTTAAAATTAAGGTATGAACATTGTTTATTTTAAACACAAAGCTACAGCATACTTAATATATTTCATTATAGTGTAAACATAACTTTATATGCATTGGGAAACCAAAAAATCTGTGTGACTCCCTTTATTATGGTGGTCTAGAACTGAACCTGCAATATCTCCAAAGTATGCCTGTATATATAAGGTGCAATAAGAGGAGCTGCACAAGAGAGAAGAAAGGTATTTTAAGGGTTCCAGGGAAGAAAAAGGTGCTTCCACTTTGATTAAGATTTCATGAAGGAGTATTAAAATGGCAGAGAGGAGGCAGAAGTAGCTTTCAGCTTCTATTCAGTCAGACAGAGCAGCATGTAGAGGCTCACATTGTGAGCTTTTGCTCCAAGAAATACCACAGGAACATACCAGGAAAACTGAGAGAATCCACAGACCTTTTGAAGGAACTGGATTGCTGCTGCAGGCTCCCTGAGATTCCAGAAAACTGTGAGTCTGCTTGCTTTCTCAGTGGGGAGGCTGGTGGTCTGGGGCAAGTTCTCAGCCCTGGTCACTGGCTGTCTCAAGATAGACTCTGTGCTGTTGCAGGGCAGGTGGGAGTGAGACTGGCCTTTAGGACTGCGGGCTGTGTGGGAGAAGGGTGAGGCCTGTGACTGCCAGTTTTCCCCCACTTCCCTGGTGACCTGTGTGACTCAACAGAGGCAGCCATAATCCCCCTGCAAACATAATTCCATTGGCCTGGGAACTGCACACCCAACTCCCACAGCAGCCACATCAAGCCCCGCCCAAGGAGAGGCTGAGCTCAGACACACCTATCCCTTTCCCCACCTTCTGGTCTTTCTCTACCCGCCCTGGCTGCCAAAGAAAAAGGACATAATCTCTTGGGAGCTTTTGGCCCTACCCACTGCCTGAGAAACCTAAATGCTTAACTAGGTGACCCTAGCCAAGATTCCTTCCTCTCTGTAGTACCACAGCTAATGTGCTCTTGAAAGTGCCACCTCCTGGCTGGAGGTCAACCAACACAAAACCAGAACACTAAGCAAAAATACAGCCAAGAACACTCACAAAGTCCATGTCACTCACCTGCTACCTCCACCAGAGTAGGTGCTGGTATCCACAGCTAAAAGACCTGAAGACAGTTCACATCATAGGACTTTTTGTAGACACTCCCTGGTACCAGCCCAGTGCCTAGTAGCTCTGCTGGGTAGCTAGACCCAGAAGAGCAAAAACAATCACTACAGTTAGGTTCTCAGGCAGCACCGTTCCTGGGGTAATGGGGAGAATAGGATATCAAGGGAGCATCCCGTGGACAAAAGAATCTGAACTGCCCTTGAGTCCCGGATCTTACCTCTGACATAGTCTACCCAAATGAGAAGGAACTAGCAAAACAATTCTGGTAATATGGCAAAATAATTTTATTTAACACCCCCCAAAATTACATCAGCTCACCAGAAATGGATCCAAACCAAGACGAAATCTCAGAATTGCCAGAAAAAGAATTCAGAAGGTCGATTATTAAGCTAATCAAGGAGGCACCAGAGAAAGATGCAGTCCAACTTAAAGAAATTGAAAACATGATACAGGATATGAAAGGAAAAATCTTCAGTGAAATAGATAATATAAATAAAAAATAATCACACTTCTAGAAATCAAACACACTTAGAAAAATGCAAAATGCACTGGAAGGTCTCAGCAATAGAATGAACAGAAGAAAGAACTTGAGACCTCAGAGATCAGGCTTTCAAGTTAAAGTAATCCACCAAAGACAAACAAAAAAGAGTTTTTAAAAAATGAACCAAGGGTCCAAGTAGTTTAGGACTATGTTAAACATCCTAACCTAAGAAAAGTTGGTGTTTCTGAGAAAGAAGAGAAATCTAAAAGTTTGGAAAATATATTTGAGGAAATAATCAAGGAAAATTTCCCTGGCCTTGCTAGAGATCTAGAGATCCAAATACAAGAAGCTCAAAGAACAACTGGGAAATTCATCACAAAAAGATCATTGCCTAGGCACATAGTCATTAAGTTACCTAAAGTCAAGAGGAAGAAAAGAATCTTAAGAGTTAAGAGGCAGAAGCACCAGGTAACATATAAAGGAAAACCTATCAGAGTATCAGCAGATTTCTCAGGAGAGTACCTATAAGCTAGAAGAGACTGGGGTCTTGATTTTAGGCTCCTTAAGCAAAACAGTTACAGCTAAGAATTGTGTATCCAGTGAAACTAAGCTTCATAAATGAAGAAAAGACACATTTTTTTTTTCCAGAAAAACAAATGCTGAGAGAATATGCCACTACTAAGCTAGCACTATATGAACTGCTAAAAGGAGCTCTAGATCTTGAAACAAATCCTCAAAATACACCAAAATAGAACCTCCTTAAAGCATAAATCTCACAGGACCTACAAAACAATGACACAATTAAAAAAATAATAATAAACAATGTATTTAGGCAACAAATGGCACGATGAATAGAATAGTAGCTCACATTTCAATACTAACATTGAATAAAAATGGCCTAAATGCACCACTTAAAAGATACAGATTGGCAAAATGAATAAGAATTCACCAACCAAGTTTCTGCTGTCTTCAGGAGACTCACCTAACACATAAGGACTCACATAAACTTAAGATAAGCAGGTGGAAAAACATATTCCATGCAAATGGACACCAAAGATGAGCAGGAGTAGCTATTCTTATATCAGACAAAACAAACTTTAAATCAACAACAGTTAAAAAAGACAAAGAGGGACATTATATGACGATAAAAGGACTAGCCCAATAGGAGAATATCACAATCCTAAATATGTATGTACCTAGCACTGGAGCTCCCAAACGTATAAAGCAATTACTATTAGACCTAAGAAATGAGACAGATAGCAACACAGTAATAGTGGATGACTTTAATACTCCACTGACAGCACTAGACAGGTCATCAAGACAGAAACTCACAAAGAAACAATGGACTTAAACTATACCCTACAACAAATGAACTTAACAGATATTTACAGAATATTCTACCCAACAACTGCGGAATATACATTCTATTCATCAGCACATGCAACATTCTCCAAGATAGATCACATGATGGGCCACAAAACAAGTCTCTGTACATTTAAGAAAATCAAAATTATATCAAGTATTTTCTCAGATCACAGTAGAATAAAATTGGAAATCAACTCCAAAAGGATTCCTCAAAACCATCCAATTAAATGGAAATTAAATAACCTGCTCCTGAATGATGGCTGGGTCAACAATGAAATGAATATGGAAATTTAAAAAAAAATTTTGAACTGTATGATAATAGTGACACAACCTATCAAAACCTCTGGGATTTGGCAAAAGTGGTACTAAGAGGAAAGTTCATAGCATTAAATGCCCATATCAAAAAGTCTGAAAGAGCACAAATAAACCATCTAAGGTAATACTTCATAGAACTGAAGAAACCAGAACAATCCAAATGAAAGCCCAGCTGAAGGAAAGAAATAACAAAGATCAGAGCAGAACTAAATGAAATTGAAACAAAAAAAAAATGATACAAAAGAAAAATGAAACAAAAAAAGCTTCTTTGAAAAGATAAATAAAATTGATATATCGTTAGTGAGATTAACCAAGAAAGGAAGAGAGAAGATCCAAATAAGCTCAATTAGAAGTGAAATGGGAGATATTCCTACTGATACCACAGATATATGAAAGATTATTCAAGGCTACTATGAACAACTTTATACTCATAAACTAGAAGACCTAGAGGAGATAGTTAGATTCCTAGAAATAAACAACCCTTCTAGATTAAACCAGGAAGATATAGAATCTCTGAATAGACCAATAACAAGAAACAAGATTAAAATGGTAATAAAAAAAGTTTCCAACAAAAAAAAGTCCAGGACCAGATGGATTCACAGCTGAATTCTATCAGGTGTTCAAAGAATTGGTACCAATCCTATTGACACTATTCCACAAGAAAGAGAAAGAGGGAATCCTCCCAAAATTATTCTATGAAGTCAGTACCAGGGAAAGACATAAAAAAATAAAACTATAGACCAATATCCCTGATGAACATAGATGTAAAAAATCCTCAATAGAATACTAGCTAAACAAATCCAACAGCATATCAAAAAGATAATACACCATGATCAAGTGGATTTTATGCCAGGCACACAGGGATGGTTTAACATCCACAAGTCAATAAATGTGATACACCACATAAACAGAATTAAAAACAAAAATCACATAATCATCTCAATAGATGCAAAAGAAACACGTGACAAAATCCAGCATCTCTTAATGATTAAAACCCTCAGAAAAATCAGCATAGAAGTGATACACCTTAAGGTAATAAAAGCCATCTATGACAAACCCGAAGCCAATGTTATACCAAATGAGGAAAAGTTGAAATCACTCCCTCTGAGAACTGGAACAAGACAAGAAAGCAGACTTTCACCACTTCTAGTCAACATACTACTGGAAGTCCTAGCCAGAGCAATCAGACAAGAGAAAGAAATCAAGGGCATTCAACTTGGTAAAGAGGAAGTCAGACTGTCACTGTTTGCTGATGATATGGTTGTATACCTAGAAAACCCAAAAGATTCATCCAAAAAGCTCCTAGAACTGGTAAATAAATTCAGCAAAGTTTCAGGATACAAAATTAATGTACACAAATCAGTAGTTCTGCTATACACCAACAGCAACCAAGCTGAGAATCAAATAAAAAACTCAACCCCTTTTACAATAGCTGCATTAACAATTTAAAAATTTCAGAATATACCTAACCAAGCATGTGAAAGACCTCTACAAGAAAAACTACAAAACTGCTGAAATAGATCATAGACAACACAAACAATTGGAAGCACATCCCATGCTCATAAATGGGTGGAATCAATACTGTGAAAATGACCATACTACCAAAAGCAATATACAAATTCAATGTAATTTCCATCAAAATACCACGTCATTCTTCACAGAACTACAGAAAACAATTCTAAAATTCATATAGAACCAAAAAAAAAAAAAAAAAAAAAAAACCCTGCATAGTTAAAACCAGACTAAACAAAGATAACAAATATGGAGGCATGACTACCTGACTTTAACCCACACCATATATAAGACCATAGTCACCAAAACAGCATGGTACTGGTATAAAAATAGGCACATAGACCAATGGAACAGAATAGAGAATCCAGAAATAAAGCCAAATACTTACAACATTTGAGAAAGCGAACAAAAGCATAAAGTTGGGAAAGGACACCCTATTCAACAAATGCTGCTGGAATAATTGGCAAGCCACATGTAGAAGAATGAAACTGGATCCTCATCTCTCATCTTATACAAAAATCAACTCAAGGTGGATCAAAGACTTAAATCTAAGACTGAAACCGTAAAAACTCTAGAAGATAACATCAGAAAAACCCTACTAAACATTGGGTTAGGCAAAGTCTTCATGGCCAAGAACCCAAAAGCAATTGCAACAAAAACAAAGATAAATAGACGGAACTCAATTAAAGTAAAAACCTTCTGCACAGCAAAAGAAATAATCAGCAGAGTTAACAGACCCCACAGAATGGGAGAAAAATCTTCACAATCTATACATTC
The DNA here is from genome assembly GCF_007565055.1 of Rhinopithecus roxellana. NCBI lineage: Eukaryota > Metazoa > Chordata > Mammalia > Primates > Cercopithecidae > Rhinopithecus > Rhinopithecus roxellana. The sequence goes on along the minus strand of NC_044556.1, from coordinate 73,782,885 downwards.
CACAAAGGACTAATATCCAGAATCTACAAAGAACTCAAACAAATCATCAAGATAAAAATAAACAACCCTATCAAAAAGTGGGCCAAGGACATGAATAGACAGTTATCAAAAGAAGATATACTAATAGCCAACAAGCACATGGAAAAATGTTCAACAACACTAATGATCAGGGAAATGCAAATCAAAACCACAATATGATACCACCTCACTTCTGCAAGAATAGCCATAATAAAGAAAATAACAGATGATGGTGAGACAGTTTGACTCTGTTTCCCCACCCAAATCTCATCTTGTAGTCTGAATTGTAATCCTGACATGTTGGGGGAGGGACCTTGTGGGAGGTGATTGGATCATGGGGTTGGTCTCCCCATGCTGTTCTCATGATAGTGAGTGATTTCTCACAAGATCTGATGATTTTATAAGGGTCTTTTTCTCTCTTCACTCTGCACTTCTCCTTTCTGCTGCCTTGTGAAGAAGGATGTGTTTGCTTTCCCTTCTGCCATGATTGTAAGTTTCCTGAGGCATCCCCAGCCCTGTGGAACTGTGAGTCAATTAAACCTCTTTCCTTTATAAATTATCCAGTCTTGGGAAGTTCCTTATAGCAGTGTAACAACAGACCAATACAGTAAATTGGTACTGAAGGGGCAGGGCACTGCTATAAGGATACCCAAAAATGTGGAAGCAACTTTGGAACTGTGTAACAGGAAGAGGTTGGAACTGCTTGGAGGGCTCTGAAGAAGATAGGAAAATGTGGGAAAGTTTGGAACCTCCTAGAGACTTACTGAATGGCTTTGACCAAAATGCTGATAGGGATATGGACAATGAAGTCCAGGCTGAGGTGGTCTCAGATGGAGATAAGGAACTTATTGGGAACTGGAATAAAGGTGACTCTTGTTATGCTTTATTGAAGAGAGTGGTGGCTTTTTGTCCCTGTCCTAGAGTTCTGTGGAACTTTGGACTTGAGAGAGATGACTTAGGGTATGTGGCAGAAAAAATTTCTAAGCAGCAAAGCATTCAAGAGGTGACAGAGCATAAGAGTTTGGAAAGTTTGCAGCCTGACAATGCAAAAGAAAATAAAAGTCCATTTTCTCGAGAGAAATTCAAACTAGCTGCAGAAATTTGCATACGTAACGAAGAGCCAAATGCTAATTGCCAGGACAATGTGGAAAATATCTCGAGGGCATGTCAGAGAACTTCATGGCAGCTCTTCCCATCACACACCCAGAGGCCTGGCAGGGAAAAAATGGTTTTCTGGGCAGGGTCCAGGGCCCCCCTGCTGTGTGCAGCCTTGGGACTTGGTGCCCTGCATTCCAGCTGCTTCAGCCTTGGCTAAAAGGGGCCAAGGTACAGCTCAGGCCATTGTCTCAGAGGTTGCAAGCCCCAAGTCTTGACAGCTTCCATGTGGTGTCAGTCCTGCAGGTATGCAGAAGACAAGAATTGAGGTTTGGAAACTTCTGCCTAGATTTCAGGGGAGGTACGGAAATGCCTGGATGTCCAGGCAGAAGTGTGCTTTGGGGTGCAGCCCTCATGGAGAACAACAGTGCAGAAGGAAAATGTGGGGTCCAAGCCCCAACACAGAGTCCCTATTGGGGCACTGTCCAGTGGAAATGTGATAAGAAAGCCACCATCCTCTAGGACCCAGAATGGTAGATCCACCAACAGTTTGCATCATGTGCCTGGAAAAGCTGTAGACACTCAATATCAGCCATGAAAGCAGCCAGAGCGGGCTGTACTCTGCAAAAGCACAGGAGTGGAGCTGACCAAGGCTGTGGGAACCCACCGCTTGTATCAGCATGCCCTGGATATGAGACATGGAATCAAAGGAGATTATTTTGGAGCTTTAAGATTTAATGATTGCCTTGCTGGATTTTGGACATGCATGAGGCCCTTAGCCCCTTTGTTTTGGCCACTTTCTCCCATCTGGAACAGCTGTATTTACCCAATGCCTATACTTCCATTATATCTAGGAATTAACTAACTTGCTTTTGATTTTATAGGCTCATAGGCAGAAGGGACTTGCCTTGTCTCAGATAAGACTATGGACTTGGACTTCCAGGTTAATGTTGAAATGAGTTAAGAGTGGGAAACTGTTGGGAAGGCATAATTGTATTTTGAAACGTTAGAAAGATGAGATTTTGGAAGGGCCAGGAGCAGAATGATATACTCTGGCTACGTGTCCCCACCCAAATCTTATCTTGAATTGTAATCCAAATTGCAATCCCCATGAGTTGAGGTAGGAACCTTGTGAGAGGTTACTGAATCCTGGGGGTGGTTCCCTCATGCTGATCTTGTGATAGTGAGTTCTGACAAGATCTGATGGTTTTATAAGGTGCTTTTCCCCACTTCACTCTGCACTTCTCCCTGCCTCCTTGTGAAGGACATGTTTGCTTCCCCTTCTGCCAAGATTGTAAATTTCCTGAGCCTTGTGGAACTATGAGTCAATTATGCCTCCTTTCTCTTTAGATTACCCACTTTTGGGCAGTTCCTTTTAGCAGCATGAAAATGGACTAATACAGCTGGTGTGGATGTGGTAAAAAGGGAACACTTTTACACTGTTGGTGGGAATGTAAACTAGTACAAGCACTATCGAAAACAGTGTGGAGATTCCTTAAAGAACTAAAAGTATATCTACCATTTGATCCAGCAATCCTGCTATTAGGTATCTACCCAGAGGAAAAGAAGCAGGGGTGGTTTGTGGACATATTGTAGATGCTTTAAATGCTGGGGATAGAGATTAACTCAATTTGAAAGAGCCAATGAGACATTTTGAACAGGGGGCAATATGATTGGAGCTTTCATCAGAGTTCATTAATCATGTGGTAAGTGATATTCACATCTTAGGAAGTGGTAAAAATTAAATGAGTCCAAAGCAGCACAATTTGCAATTACAAAAATATGTAACTAACCCAAATGCCCATCCATCAACAAGTGGATAAAGAAAATGTGGTATCTATATCTATATCTATATCTATATCTATATCTATATCTATATCTATACAGATATATACAGTATATAGGAATACTACTCAGCCATAAAAAGGAACAAAATAATGGCATTTGCAGCAACCTGAATGGAATTGGAGACTATTATTCTAAGTGAAGTAACTCAGGAATGGAAAACCAAACATCATATGATCTCACTCATAAGTGGGAGCTAAGCTATGATGACACAAAGGTGTAAGAGTGATACAATGGACCTTGGTGACGACTTAAGGGAAAGGGTGGAAGGGGGGTGAGGAATAAAAGATTACACATCGAATACAGTGTACACTGCTTGAGTGATGGGTGCACTAAAATCTCAGAAATCACCTCTAAAGAACTTATTCATGTAACCAAGTACCACCTGTTCCCTGAAAACCTATTGAAATGAAAAATAAATTTTAAAAATAAGACTTCATGAAGGAGAAGTCACATGACTTTAAAAGATGGGTGGAATTTCAACAAGTGGAGGGAGCAGAGCACGAGGAGATGTCAAGACAATCTGTCAGGTGGAGGGAATAACATTAACCAAGGATGGAGATGGAGAAATGATGTCTTACTTGGAGAATATCAAGGAGTCAACTTCAATTGCACTAAAGCAAGAGATACATCTATGTAAGTATAGGAAGAAAAAGCAGCAGGGGTGGGTTGTGGCCATATTGTGGATGCTTTAAATGTTGGGGATGGAGATTAACTCAATTTGAAAGAGCCAATGAAACATTTTGAACAGGGGGCAATATGATTGGAGTTTTCATCAGAGTCCATTAATCATGTGGTAAATGATACTCACATCTTGGGAAGTGATATAAATTAAATGAGTCCAAAGCAATGAAGTATCTAACTAAATTTAGTAGGTGCAAAATTAATTTCCTCTTCTCTCTTCTATTGCACTCATTGTTTCTGAAGCTGTGATCTGCAAAAGTGGGCCTAGAGTCCTGTCAAGACTCTGCTGCTGTGAATTTCATTTTTCCTCCCAGAATCCAGCTAAAGGAGTCACCCTGTGACCTGAGTCTAGAAAATCCCCAGGTGGAGGCCAGAGGATAAGTTTTTGTGACCTCTAGCTATTTACTTGAGCCTGAGAAACTTAGAATTCCATAGCTTAAATCCAGCCAGCCTGGCACTCCCTGCTAAAAGCTGCCTGAGGAGAACTGGCCCTCTCTCCTCTTTTTTAATATGTCTCTTTAGAGGCTCATTTTGACTGACCAGCCAACATCACTTGGCATTCAGGAAGCATGTCTCCCCCCTCACTGTCTCCCCTGCGCTGAGCCTTAAGGATGATTTGGGGTTTTGTAGCCTATTATTTCTCCCCCCTCTCCCCTTCTCCTGCTGCTGGGAGGCTTTTTTTCTGATAAGAACCTTCTAGCAGTTTCATCACAGCCATTGTTATGAGGAGGCGAGTCTTCTCACAATGGATACCTGACGATTTCCCCCTTTCTGCAGACAAATCAGTCCTTAGTGAAAGGTCTCATTATTGCTCTTGCACCATTATTCTGGATGTGCTGGCTTAGGGCCCCTCACTCAGTCCCTTTTGGGGGAGGGAAAGAAAAATCCTGTTTCTTGCCATTAACTTTTTAAAAAATATGGCTGTGAAAATGCTCTCATTCTCCACTAATGGGATTTGAGGAAGACACAACTTCCGCACTTATTACCTCTACACATTCTTGCAACATCCTTTACAGACTCAGAGATTAATTGTGCTTTCCTAGGGTCCCTCCTTTCTTGTCCAACACAGGGTGTTTCATCTCTCCAGAAATCAAAATGCACTGACCCAGGCCCCTCTCAGGAATTTCAGTGTCTTAAAATAGAAAAACCACCCTTTCTGCATTCCACCCTTCCTAGGTAATTTTCTTTTTCTTTTGTTCTCACACCTGCAGGCTAGCTTCCATCAGCTCACTCAAAAATTCATAAATTAAGTGTCCATTGTGGTTAAGGCACTGAGATAGGCACAGTGGGAGATGAATTACCCTTCAGCCTTCTCTGTCTCGCATTCCTGTATATCAGAGATCAAAGGTGGGCACTTTCATTGGAAAGGCCAAATCCTTCCCAAGGCACCCAGGAGCAACCCCATCTGATTTGCTCGTGATGTCCTCTGGGTAACAGACACTCTGTCAGAGTGATTATTTACTTTAAAGCCACTCTTGAGGAAATATTTAAATCTGGATTTCTTAAGCCAACTCCCTGCAAATTGCAAGACTAATCTCCAGTGAATTTGTTTCTTACTCAACTTTTGGCTGATTCTTGGGAAAAAAGGAATTGGGGAAAGTATTTCAAGTCAAACTGAGAACTGAACATACAGATACTCACCTGTAAGGGGAAAAGAATGTATTGACCAGAAAAAAAAAGGAAGGTGGAGGTCTCCATTCACGGATGACAAAAGAGAAACAGATTTAGTCTTATAACTGTCAACTGAAGAATGATGAGTTTGTAAATTTAGGAAGGAGAGCTTCATTTCTTATAAATGGTTACAGTCTGCAGGGTGGCCATTCTGATAGGCTGGAAAGGATAGCCTTTGGACAGAAGCCAGAAACAGACACTTTGAGGGAAGGATAAATGGAATGGAAATTTATAATATATAAAGCAGAATGGCTCTATATATTTTATTTACAGATATGTGTGTATGTATATATAATATGTGTACATAAATATATATAAGTATATACAAAAGAATTTATATATATATAAATATATATAAATCCATTATGCTTGATATTATATAATAGGAGACATCATTAATAATATAATATTATATTATATTATAGGAGAAGTCATTAATATTTATAAAAGGAGAAATATGCACGAACTTCATGCTCCTTCATGGGTCCCATGTTCAAAAAAATGGTGGCAAGCAAGATCCAAGGGTGGAACTTTTGGGCCTCTAATATCAAAAGGTGAAGCAGAGGACATGAAAACCCTCACTGCACATCCTCCACAGACTTGCCAGAACCACTCCCTGGTCCGTAGTCTCTTAACAGGAAGGAGTGCTGGTTGGTTGTGTTGAAACCACAAAAGAGAGGGCAGTGTCAGGTGGCTGGTGGATACTAGGGGTGGAGTCTTTTGAAAGAGCTGGTTTCTGTTGAACCCTTTGGGAAGAAAGCCTAATGGCAGTTAGCGAGAGAGAAGGTATGACAAGGCATGTCGGATCCCCATCCTGTCATAGCCAGGAACTTAGCTTCCAAGGTTTCTCTGAGGTACCCTTGGCCAAGAGGGGGTCCATTCAGTTGGCTGGGGGGCTTAACATTTTGTTTTTATTTCTCATAATTGAATCATTTTTTGGAGGAAGAGCAAGTACTACAGGTTTCTCTAATATTGACCTCTAAAGCAGAGGATTGGAAGGACAATTAGACCTTCAGATGTTAACGGCACTGGTTTTGCTACATGAACATGTAAAGCCAACAAGGTTTTAATAGAGTAACCATATCTCTCTCCTTGCCTCCCTTCATCTTGTCATTCTACAGAAGTAAGCAGAGCCAATGCTCAACTGTCTGTGCCAAGGAAAAGGGGCCATACACATTCTTGAGACTTCAGGGCCGTCTCTCTAGGGATTGGTGTTTTGCCCAGTTAATCTCTCCTTCCTAACTGTTGAATTCAGTTAGTAACATCTCTTTTCATATTGAGGGTCTCTTGTACTTGCTTCCTTATTCTTGGCTATATTTCACTGACTTTGGCTTATTGAGTAAGCAATGCTTTGCTTTGGTCCTGTTAAAGGCTCTTACCTAAATGCTAAGGGAAGAACTATGGGCAGAGATTTTCCTTTAACCAAGTAAGCCATTTTACAGGAGGCTTACATAGATTGACTAGACATCAGTAAAACAAGAGTTTTTACTTGTTGCCATGCCTATGTTTACCATGCCACCCCTAATCTGCCAGCCCCCAAAGGGAGGAAAGGGCAACATCCCTGGTCCACAGTGATAGCTCTCACAGTGCCAAACAATGTGAGGGCCATGCAAGAATACAGATGAACATTGTCCTGGCAGCATGTGTTTTAAGACAAAGTGCCGAGTTCCCTTTTGGTTAGAAGGGTCATCAATCCTGTTTGCTGGTTTTAGCATGGACAAGTGTGTGTGTTAGGATACCCCAGAGAGAGATGGTCACTTGGAAGTGGTGAGCATGGCCCTTACAAGGTGTGGCTAGGTATTCAAGTACTGGACATCATGCCAAGAATGCATTGGTTCTTTCAAATTACTTCCCTAAAACCAGTCACATCTTTCCAAATCTAATATAACATTGGCACCTAAATTCAAATACAACTCTTTCATACAGTTGAATGAATCACTTTGTGCCTTGGTTTTTTCACTTAAAATACTGAAAAGAGGCCAGGTGTGGTGGCTCATGCCTGTAATTCCAGCAGTTTGGGAAGCTGAGGTGGGCGGATCACTTGAGGTCAGGAGTTTGAGACCAGCCTAGCCAACATGGTGAAACCCCATCTCTACTTTTAAAAAAATTAGCCAGGAGTGGTGGCAGCTGCCTGTAATCTCAGCTACTTGGAAGGCTGAGGCATGAGAATCACCTGAACCTGGGAGGTGGAGGTTGCAATGAGTCAAGATTGCACCACTGCATTTTAGCCTGGACGACAGAGCAAGACTCTGTCTCAAAAATATAGGTAGGTAGGTAGGTAGGTAGGTAGATAGATAGATAGATAGATAGATAGATAGATAGATAGATAGATAGATAGATAGATAGATAATAGCATCTGCTTCTTAATGTTATTATGATGATTAAATGAGTTTAGAACAGTGCTTGGCATACAGTAAAAACTCATTAAATGTCTAGTATTATTGTTGTTGCTCTTGTTATAAGTTAAAATCTACAAGCTTTTAAACTTAGAGTAGAATTTGGAAATTGGACAAAGTAATTTCAAGGTCCAAGTTTCACCAAAAAGGAATTTCCCTAAGAAACCCTTATCAATACACATGCAAATAAGTGAAGGAATGCAGTATTATATCTTATTTAGCAGAATGTTTTCCTTCCAGGTCTATTTCACTAATTTATAGCCCCAGTGAGAGAATGCTGAGTGGGTTGCAGGGAAAGTTGGGTAAAGGTTTCATAGCCCAGAATATTCTTGATAATAACTAGGAGTTATCCAAGAAATTAAAATATAAGATCAAAAGTGAGTATATTATTCTCACTCAGATTGCTAATGGTTGCAATTGCTCAGCAGGGTAGTAGAGTAGTAGAGACCAGATGCTAAGATTCCCTTGTCCTGGGGAAGCAGGTTTTCCATAGACAGTGTGCCGAAACAGGGTCTCCATAGCACAGGTCACGGTGACATTTACCCTAACTGGCAAATGGTGCACAGCTCGATAGTAAACATGGAAATGACTTCACTGTCACTAACTTGCTAGCTCCATGTTTTAAGAATTGTGCAAGAATCACTCATCTGCATAGAGAGTACTGATGGTTACACAGCATTCTGAATGTATTTCATGCCAGTGAATTGTACACTTACAAGTGGTTACAATGACAGATACGTCTATCTTGCCACAATAAAAAAAATAAAGTTGCAAATAAAAAATAAATAAACAAAAATAAGCACCACCCGTCTTTAGCCCAGAAGATGGGATATCGTAATACATCTACCCACCAAATGGTAGGACAAAATAGGTGGTAAGTCCACGGGTGAGAAAGTTGACTTGAGGAGAGGAAAACTAGCCTATGAGTCACATCTAATTTCAGAGAGTATCAGCTGGTATTCAGATATGTACAGCCCCTTATGTATGCTGGGATGGAAAACTAACAAACAGGAAAGAATGTGTCTCCATAGTTTAGCAGGGTAGCCAAGAGGCCAAAATAGATTCTGCCGGTAAAATGCTATTAAAAATCTACTCAATTAAGGCAACCTCTTAAGTGTGTGGCCCAATTTCTCTGACCACATTTTTCACTCTATATGGGTGAGGTTGAGTAAGGACGCCAGCCCAAGTTTATAGGTCTTCAAGTCTTCTTTTAAGAAGGCTTTTAATCCCTCTTTTCAGGGAGGCTGGTCTCGCCAGGAATCGCAAGCTTGCCAGGAACCTCCGGTCTTTGGCGCCACTCACAACACTGCTAACAGCTGCTGTTACCACGCTTGTAGGGGGTGATCTTCTGCACGGCGCCTGCTGCGCCCTCTAGTGTCATCAACGGTCTTGTGCAGTTCTTTGTGGGAAAGGGAACAAGGCTTAGCGCTATTCAAAGCCTAACCTCCAGCGATTTTCCTTTCTGGACTCCTTGGTTCATAGAGAGCTCCCTCAGGGATCATGGCAGAGGGGAGCCCTGGGTACCCTGTGTATCCGTGTGTATACCCAGGAATTCGGGTCACTTAAAAGCCTTGCATTCCTCTTCATTCATTTTCCAGTGAAGTTCAACAGCACACATACAATAGCAATTCTAGAAACTATTCTGGACAGATAGGTCTCCAGGGTGCAGAGGCTAAATAGACACTAACAACTACGGCAGAGCCAAGTTGAGTCTCACAGCCCTGTTTTCTCCCCCTATGACTAGACTGTACATCCCAGTCAGCCTTGCAATTAGCTATGACCAGTAATTGAATTCTAATCCATGTATAAAAATCCATACATAAAGAAACAATGAATTTGTTTAGGCTCTTAAAAACTCCCACATTTCATCCTCCTTTTTTTCCCCCTCATATGCTAGCTGAATGAAAAAGATTCAAGACCCTGGAGGACAGTGGATCTATAATATGGGACACCATCCAGGTGTTGAACTTTGGTCTGTGACATAAGTGAGAAATAAACTTTTCTTGTATTAAGCCACTAAGATTTTGAGTCTGTTCGTTATATCAGCAAGCATTACTTGGTCTAACTAGTACATTGACCCTGTGGTTCTACTTTCAAAACAGCATGCTAACAAAAAAAGCAGTGATGCATATAATAATTTTTAAAAAGAAGATAATAAGGAGGAAAAGTTGTATATTTTTCATTAAAAAACTATCCCTTGCTTAATGATACAAAAAGCTTCCAGTAAACTGACCATACAAGAAATGACTGTTAAGTGAATCTATTTCAGTAATGAAAACCATTATAAAACCAGTTATATTTTTTCTGAAGAAAAAGACAGTCTTTTATGTGGTAAAATTGCATGTTTAAAGATATGAATATTTTATAAATCCAAATTATAAAAGAAGAGCATAATAATTTATCACAATTATGTATTATTATATACCATATAGAAATTATCAATATTATATATTATTCTAGATTTCAAAGGAAGTATCTGCATTATGTCAGTTGGTGAGCATTACTATTACTCAGCTGCCAGAATTTCATTGTCAGAACCTCATCCGGGTAGGCTCTGTTTTTTTGTCCAATGATGGCAAGGAGGAAAAGCTCCCCGACCATCTGGTAGGGATGCTCTGGTGGGCATGCCTGCCTTGGGAGGGCATGGGATGGAAGTCTGAGACCTCTTTTAACCCTGAGTGTTTACGCCTTAGCAAAGGAGCCAAATGATCTCCAAATTCCATAAGTTTTATGAGGCTTAATGTGAGATTATATTTGGAATTCTAGGAGCAATTTTTTACTTATTTTGTAAAAAATTCCCAATTCTAAATTCTAATTAAGAAAAGCACAAAAAAGCCATATTTGCATATCATGAGGTCTTCCTAGCAATTTCCTTGATGTTCTTTTGGAAAATAAAATTATACTGACTTTGCATTACCTGAGTTTTCACTAACTCAAGTATAAAGGGAGGGTGGGAAGAATGTGGATTCTTTCATCCTAAAGAGCTATCAGCATTTCAACAGCAAGAAAGTCATTCTGCAACTACCCTGTCTATCTGGGAGGGGAAAAATGAATTTAAAATAAAGCAAATGGTTAAGAACTAGTGTTAATTGAAGATCAATCAGGAGTTAACCTACATTACATCTGAAATTATAGTGCTAATTGATGGAATGCTAGGATTCAATTTAAAAGCAGATGGTTCACATACAGATTTTCACAACTTGAGTAATATAAAAGATTAGATATCCTGCCATATTTGTTTACCCTTTCAATAGGCAGGAATGAGCTCCTTCAAAGATGCACATGTAAAAGAAGAAAACTTCCTCTTTCGTTTTATTGGTTTAATTTCACTGGGGGCCTATGCTTGGAATGAAGGTAGGTAGGGGCAGGGTCTGAGCAGTGACTAGATATATATTACTAAACATAAATTGCCAGTACGCTTTCTGTTTAACTGCTGTGCACATGAAATCCCTGTTCCCAGCAAGGAGAAATTTGCAGGCTGGTTGCATTCATCACCAGAAAAAGCCCTGGATTTTCTGCTGCTGTTGTGTTTGGTGGCTTGTTTTAATTAGGGACCAGGAAATTGATCAGTTTTAGCCTACCAAGCACGAATTCCGGCTTAGACTCTTATTCCTTTCGCCACCATTTTCAGAATTAATTTCTACAATTCTTCAGCTGCATCAGCATATTGACCCTGAGTTCACGCGAATCCAAAACAGTTGCTTGAGTTGGTCAATACAAACAAGAAAAATCATGCAATACAGTTGAGAAAATCATCGTTTCAGTCAAAAAGTTGATTTAAATGCAGTAAGAAAAGCCTAAAGTTCACCTTTTTGATGAGAAGCAAAAGGCTGTGAAGAGATTTTACTCTAAGGCAAAATTTAAGACAAATGTTTTTAAAATGTCACTATCTCCACAACCTAAGGAGCCCTTGTCACAGTGTCTATGTGTATCCTTTTAACAGTGAATGAATTTAACATTCTATAAACACTTGCCTGTATTTCTGCTCTCCGCCCCAACACATACACACAAAATAAGACAAAGCACTAGTTTTAGATGCAAAGATTGTACTCTTTCCTTAATAGATACATTTGTTGTTTAATGGAACCTATTATTTTGGAAGTGAATCCTTTAGTTCTTGAAGATGGTATCAAGTATAACATTGAGTTGCATTTCAGAAAACAGTGGTACATGTGTGGCCTCGAATTGAAAATAAGGAAAAAAAAAAAAAAAAGAAGGAGAAGGAGAAAAGGCTTTAAAAAGAATAGTCTTACTAAAGGATAAAAAAAATCTGCAAATAATTGGACAACACAAAATAAAATCCTTATTACCTATAAAGCACAACCAAACACCACCTGGTTCTTGACGAAGTCTCTCTAATGGCAGAAATATGTGAATGAAAATGAAGTAAGTTAGCAATGCCTCTGTTACTACTGGCATATTAGAGAGAATGGTGGAGGGGAACTAAGGGATATGAGATCTGATTTTGGCACCCACCAGCCGGTCATCTATGACATTGACCAAGCCCCATGACCTCTCTGGGCCTCAGCTTCCTAATCTTTAGTATAAGGGGAATCATTTAGATCAGAGTTTCCCAATGAGTTTATTACAACTCTAGTTCCATAGGATGGTGGGAATATAAGGTAAAAAAAAAATTTTTTTTTGAGACGAGATCTAGCTCTGTTGCCCAGGCTAGAGTGTAGTGGTGTGATATCAGCTCACTGCAACCTCTGCCTCCTGGGTTGAAGCGATTCTTCTGTCTCAGCCTCCTGAGTAGCTGGGATTACAGATGCCTGCCACCATGCCCAGCTAATTTTTGTATTTTTAGTAGAGACGGGGTTTCACCATGTTGGCCAAGCTGGTCTTGAACTCCTGACCTTGTGATCTGCCCACCTCGGCCTCCCAAAGTGCTGGAATTACCGGCGTTAGCCACCGCGCCCAGCAAAAAATTAAAATACTAGATTAAATTCAGGTAAAAGGTTCTATAGTCAATAAATTAGGACAAATCTGGGTTAAATAAAGTCAAACAGGTATCTTTACTGCAGAACTTCTCAGGCTTCCTGGCATGCTGTATCGTATTACATGGATATTTTCTTCCTGGTGTTACTGAATGAACTAGGGTCCAGTTGCCTGGTGCAGTAAACCCAGACACTGATGCTTGAGATTTGCAGTGGAGAAAAGGGCATTTATTGCATGGCGTTAAGCAAGAAGAATGAGTGTTAACACTTGAGACCTGAACTACCTGATAGCTTACAAGCAACGGTTTCAGGAAAGCAGAAGTTGCTGTCAAAATTGTAAACCAACTCATGGAGGTTATATATCGGTTTTGCCCATGGGTGTGACTCTTTCCAGGCCCTTCAAGAAGAAATTTAAAACAAGAACCACAGTCAGAGTTTAGTTTTCAGTTCTTCCTTATCTAAGGTCTATGTGACAGCAGTGGGCATTTTCCAGCCAGTGGGAGTTTCTGTAAAACAACTTAAGAACATATGCTAAGATGTTATCTTTTAGTTTCTATAAGGAGCCAAAACAACTTGTGACTCCAGCTTGCTTGGGAGATTGTTGTTACTATTTTCTTGCTTATCTGTTCCTCATTTACTTTTTTTTTTTTTTTTTTTTTTTTTGAGACCGAGTCTTGCTCTGTCACCCAGGCTGGAGTGCAGTGGTGGGATCTTGGCTCACTGCAAGCTCCACCTCCCTGGTTCACGCCATTCCCCTGCCTCAGCCTCCCGAGTAGCTGGGACTACAGGTGTGTGCCACCACACCCGGCTAATTATTTGTATTTTCAGTAGAGATGGGGTTTCACCATGTTAGCCCGGATGGTCTCGATCTCCCGACCTCGTGATCCATCTGCCTCAGCCTCCCAAAGTGCTGGGATTATAGGCATGAATCACCATGCCTGGCCTGTTCATTTACTTTTTAAGGCTAGCTAGGTGCCTGTAATTTCTCTTGAAGGAAGTCAGGATTTTTCTTTTATTTTCATGCTTGGGGGGTCCCAGCAGACCTCAAAGAGGGTTCTTACTTCATCTCACTGGCACATACTATGTCCAATTTATTTATTTATTATGTAACATTCCCCTCCCCAAATTAGGATGTCAGCTCCATGAGCTCTGGAGCCTTGTTTGCCTTGAAAGACAGTGGGGTGTTGACTAGGACCAGCTTTGAGGGAATGTGTGATCTGCAGTTGCTCAGGTCTTCATGCTCAGAAGAGCCTTATAGTTGGTTTAATGTTCTGCTGTTGCCATCTTGAAATTCGTAATAACTTTTGAACATGGAACATCAGATTTTTATTTGTCACTGGGCCTTGCAAATTATGTAGCTCATCCTACCTTTTCTGGTGTTAACTATAAACAGGTTGCCTGGCTTTAAAGCCTAGTTCTGCCACTTGTGACTATTGGCAAGTTATTTTTGCCTCTGTAACTCTGTTTTCTCCTCTGTTAGGTGGGGATAATAATGATAGTACGTGCTCATAGGGTCATTGTAAAGTTTAAATGAGTTTGTATAAGCAGAGCAATTTGAATAGGGTGTGGTACACTGCAAGCAAAACTGCCTTTGCAAAAATTATAACAGTAAGAGAAATCTAACATAACTAACTCCATCTTGCTTTTACTCTCACAAGCTAACTGCTCTTGCTCATTCCGGGGAGGCCGAGCAAACTATGAGAGGAATTTAGTTTATAATTTAACTTTATTTTAGAGACAGAGTCTTGCTCTGTTGCCCAGGCTAGAGAATAGTAGCATGATCATAGTTCACTGCAGCCTCAACCTCCTGGCTCAAGCAATCCTCCTACATTAGCCTCCCCAGTAGCTGGGACTACAGGCATGTGCTTCTACACCCAGCTAATTTTTAAATTTTTTGTAGAGACAGGGTCTCACTATGTTGCTCTGGCTGGTCTTGAACTCCTGACCTCAAGCTATCCTCTCATCTCAGGCTCCCAAGGTGCTGGGATTATAGATGTGAGCCACCACACTTGGCCTATAGCTTAATGTTGAAATAAGAATAATAGTCACTTTGCAAAACTGATCCTCTCAAGGCACTGAGACTGCCTTTGTAAGACTTTGTAAAAGGCCACAGAATTAGGATTATAACAGGGGTCTGAATTCTGCTAAGACATGAACATAATTAAACAGTAACCAACCATTGTTCCCTAGCTTGCTTTTGCATAATTGCTTACTGCTCAGGAGTCACGTCGCTGGAGGTCACAAGACTTGTAACTTCCCCAATTGCTCTTATAGATAACATCACTATTGTAAAACCTAACACTGATCTTTTAGATATTTTTTAGACTTTTTTATTCTAGTGGTACAACTGACACCACCTGGACCCACTCATACCAAGGAACTGACTTAACTGGTCCTGTGACCTCCCACCCAGAAACTGATTCAGCACATGAAGACAGTTTCAACATTCCTATGAGTTCATACCCAGCCAATCAGCAGCACCCATTCCCTAGCCCCCTGCTCACCAAATTATCCTTAAAAATCCTAGCCTCTGAGTTCTCAGGAAGGTGAATTTCAGCAATATTTCTCATCTTCCTCACTCTGTGCCCCACAAATATTAAACTATTTTGCTACTGCAACACCTGCTGTCTCAGTATATTGACTTCTTCTGTGCAACAGGCCATAAGAACCCTCTGGTTTCTTTTGGTCTGTAACAAAAGTGCCATACATGCATAAGCTATCACAGAATAATGTCTGGCACAGAGTAACACTCCATACATATTTATCCCCAAATTCATGAGTACATATGCTACAACACTTGTAAAAATCTTCCCAAAAGGAAAATATAATATGTATTGACCATTGCGTCATTTGACTTTAGAAACTTAACTCTCACAAAATCCAAAAGTATACAATGAATGTTTTTTCCCAACCCTTTCTGCTAACCATCTCACAACTCTCCTTGAAGACAACCAATGTTAACAGTTTCTTAAGTACATTTCAGATACTCTATGCAAAAACAAGCAATTTTTTCTATTTTCACGCAAAATATAACATGTGGTAAAATATATACATGATATATACATATGCATATATATAATATTGTTGGGACTCAGAAAACAATGCCCTAAAATTGTTGTTTTGACGTGCTGGCTTAAAGAAGCAGCCTCAAAATCTATTTCTGACCCCCTGACTCCTCTCTCTGATCTTCTTCTGAGGCATCAGAAAAGACTTTATTTGGAATTTTTTTATATGAATAAGAAAACTTCTTTCCAAAAGAAATGCAATCATCTTAAAACCCTCTCTCCGGGAATTTCCTCAAAGAAACAGAAAAGATTAAGAGAGGAGACTGGAGTTGTCATTAAGAACAAGTAGACTTTTCCATCTATTCTTCTGAGAGAAGCTCTGAGAGATTACCTGGGAGACTGTATCTGCATAATAAGACAACCTTTGTTCTGTCTTTCACCTTCCTGTAACTTGTCCACAAACTATCGTTTGTCCTTCAATCATTGACAAACCATTGTCTGGTCTTTGGGCCCATTCATTTACAGCTTCCTCCTTTACATCTCCCCAGTGAAGATGATATTTAAGCATCAACTATCTGACCCTTCTTTGAGTTTTCACCCTTTTTCTGCCCTTACAATACACACACACATGCACACACACACACACGTGCACGTGCACATACACCTTAATTTTTTCTACTTAAGGTATCTTAGAGAAAAGGTTCTAAGATCTTTAATAAGATCTTAGAAAATACTTATGAATATATTGTATTACACTTTCCAGATGTACTACCATTTATTTAAAAAGTCATCCACTAGAGGAAATTTAGATCGTTAACAATCTTTTGATTATGGACAATGTTGCCATATAGATGTATCATTTGTGTGACTACAGCTGTAGAATAAATTCCTAGAATTGCAGAGTCAAAGACATATGTTTATAATTTTCATGTATTTTTGCCAAATCACTTACCATTACTGTATGATAGAGCTGTTTACCACACTCTTACTCATATAGTGTTCAAACTTTTGAACAAATATTTAAAACAAATATCAATTCAGTTTTCACTTAGATATATCTTATTGTGAATATAACTGGGTATCTTTTTCTGTGTTCAAGGGAGTCATTTGTGTTTCTTTTATGTGTGTATGTGAATTCTCTCTTCATATAAATCATGACTTAAATCATGACTTTATTATTAAGTTGTAAGAATGCTTTACCTACCTGGGAAACAAGTTTTTGTGATGTGAACTAAGAATAGCCTATCAGATTATTGTTACTTTTTACTTTTTGTCATAATTTATTATATGTGCAAATTTTCAATTTCACACGTCAAATTAAGAGTCCACACATAACCATTTTGCTATATTGTTTACTTGAATTGTCATGTTGGATGTACTAATAAATCCACTGTAAGTTCACCTTACTCTCATGAATAAGATGTCTCTCTTATCCTCAGTTTGTAGTAAGATAAATGAAGTTCTGAGTGTGTAAATAACTAGTCATGCATTAAGTGGCAGAGCTAAGATTTAAACTCAGATCCTTTGGGTTACACTTGATGTTTTTAGTCTCTTTGCTGAATTGCATCCTCCAATACCTGTAAGTTTCATGAAAGTTGAGCCTGTCTTTATTTTTTGTATTCTCATAGTACCTAACACAGGGCAAGGCACATAGATTTTCACTAACTGATGGACTGTTTTCCATTTACTTCTTTCTTTCTCTGTCTCTTATTAATGTAGCTCTTATGGGTAACATGCTAACTTTCAGCCTCTTATATTGATTTTTAAGAAATCCACAAAGTCCTCAGATAAGACAGAATTCACAGGAAGACAAACATCAGACACAAAATAGCTAAAGGACATTTGCTTTTAGAATAGTCTAGGGTGGCTTCATTTGGACAGATAAATGTTTTCACTTTAATGGGAAGCAAAGACACTAGCTACATACAGATACTGAAGTCCTCAAATAATCAAAAGTTCACCTCTAGAAAGACAGAGGCCAAGCAGGGAGCCAGCATCATTTACCAACCACAAAGAGGTATGATATGAGGATTCCATTTCATGGCAGTTAGTGTTAGGGCAAGAAAATGATGCCCCAAAATATGGTGCTTTGACATGCCAACTGCTTTGAATTTTAAACAATGGAAAAGCCTCAGAAATATTCTTAGAACCAAGATCTCTCTCTCTGATCTTTTCCTGCTCTCCTGTGTCTCTGATCCTCTTTCTTTCCTGAAGCACCAGGAGGGACGTTCTCTGGAGAAATGCAATTGTCTTGAGACCCCCTTCCTAGGAATCTCATCAAATAACCAGGAAATATTAATCCCTAGAGAAGAGAAGACACTAGGAGTCATCACCATGCCCAGGCAGATTTTTCATCTATTTTTCTGCAGGCAGTTCTAAGGGATTACTCGGGAGGCTTTATCTGCATAACAACACAACTTTTGTTCACAGTGAAGTTCCATCCCTCACCTTCCTGCCATCTCCCCCACAGCACAGAAGAACTCTGTCCCAGGCCTTTGTTCTTTGGGCCATTCCTTTGCCATGAAAATGATTTACTTTTACAACCTCCATCTCCCCTTCTCTTATGAAGAAGGGTACATAAGTATCTGGACCTCATTGGGTTACTGGGGAATCATTATGCTGTAATTCCGCCTTGCTCATGCACATTAAATAAAATAAAAAATAAAGCAAAGGCAAAGCTTTCCCTCTTCAACACTGTATTAGTGATCACTCAGCTGTAAGACATCTCATCCCTGGTAGCCCATTTCTAGGATAGTAAGCATGTGATTTCCCATTCATATCTCAGAGAACCCTAACCCACATGGGCATTTCACTGAAGCTGCCTGTATTGCTTTATCACTCCACCTAGCCTCCGAGAAGCAGCAGTAGTTCACTGTGCCCATGAGATTAGCAAGTGAGTAAAGGGCACTACAGCAAACCATTGCCGCTGCACTGCTCTCCACCATCTATTAAAAATGGATGCACAAAAATCAGATCAGTTAAGGCTTTACTTAACTTTGGCCTGAACAATGGGCCTTATTTGCTTAGGCAGTATGTGGGAGAGAAGCAAGGCACTAGCTCCTGGTGTATCTCTGCTTGATATTTTAAAAAACAAACAAAAGAATGCTACTGTTTCACACTCCCTTTAAAAAAAAAAAAGGGGGGGCGGGGATCTGACAGTCTCTGAAGCCAGTCTACAACCTAACCTTGTGCTCTCTTTTATCTTTCCTGCTTCAAGCTGCTAGATAATTCAAACCCAACTCCTCCCTCTGTTGCTTGCTCCAGTCCTGTATTACTCCGCCCCTTCTCTAGTGCTATAGAGACGCGGTGGAGCACAGGCTCCCCACCTGGCTGGGCTTGGCAATTCAGGTAGCTTTTTAGTATGAATCTGCAGGCCTGAGTAGAAAGTCACTGAATCAGAGTGTTAGAGCAGGAAGGGAAGGGCAGGGTGTCTCACAAACTTGTTTTGTTGTTGTTGTTGTTGTTGTTGCTGCTGTTGTTTGCTTGGTTAATTGGTTGGGTTTGGTTTGGTTTGGCTTGATTTTGTTTGTTTTTTAATGATTTTAATGCAACCAGTTAGAAAGGGCCAGAGTCTGGGAACCACTGCCATAGAAAATACCTGTCTTGAGTGAGTAATTGAATTAGGCTAGTTTAAAAGTTCTTTTCTACACCAAGATTCTGATATTTGGTATTGCGTACAAGCAAAATTAAGTCCATAAGGTGCGAAGAGTGAAGTGTGTGCAAGTTGTATTTGGATTTTGTTTCCATCACTTACTATGTGACCAAACTTGTTAACTTTTCGAATCCTCCATTTCTCCATCTGTAAAATGGGAGTTGTAACTGCCCTCACCTCATACGACCATTATGAAAGTTACCTGAGATAGGATGTAGAGGGCCAAGTACATAGTAAGTATTCAATAAGTGTTAGCTCTTATCAGCACATTCTCATTCAGCAGTCAAGTCCCTGTTATAAAATGGCATAGTAAGACAGATGTAGTAGCTCATGCCTGTAATCTTAGCACTCTGGGAGGTGGAGGCAGGGAAAATCACTTGATGCCAGGAGTTCGAGACTAGCTTGGGCACATAGCAAGACTCCAGTTTCAACCAAAAAATTAAAAATTAGCCAGGCATGGTGGCACACACCTGTGGTCCTAGGGACGCAGAAGACTGACATGGGAGGATTGCTTGAGCCCAAGAGTTTGAGGCTGCAGTGAGCTATGATCACACCACTGCACTCCATCCTGGGCAACAGAGTGAGACCCTGTCTTTAAATAAACTAGCAAATAAAATGGTGCATCTGCACACAACCTCCCATATACTTTAAATAACTTCTAGGCTACTTATAATACTTAATGCAATATAAATGCTATGTTATAGCATTGTAATGCTATGTAAATAGCTGTTACACTGTATTTTTAAATTTGTATTATTTTTAATTGTTGTATTATCATTTTTACTGGGTTTAAAACAAATATTTTTGATCCAAGGTTGATTGAATCTGCGGATGCAGAACTTGCAGATATGGAGGGCTGACTGTCCTTAAATTACTAATTTAAAAAGATTTTTAAAATTTAAATAAGTGCTAGATCTGCAGTTGTTGTGGTTGCCTTTCAGTGGTGAACTGCTATTACTTACAACGCTTCTGACACTAAATTTGTGGGTTTTCTTTTTTTTTTTTCTGACACTATCCAAATTCTCTAACAATCTGGACATCAACTGGTTGCCCTTCAACCCAACTCAAGTCAGACACTAACTACCGATAGTTTGACAATTTGCTGGAATGGCTCACAAAGTGAGGGAAACATTTACTTACATTGACTGGTTTATAATAAAGGAATAAAGGATACAAATGAAAAGCCAAATAAAGAGATACATAGAGTAAAGTTTGGAGGGTCCCGAGCACAGGTGTTTCTCTGCCCCCAAGGAGTTGGGGCACATCACCCTCCCAGTATGTGGATGTATTCACCAACTCGAAAGTTCTCAGAATATTATTATTTAGGTCTTTCACAGATGTTCCATGAGGTAGGTATGATTGATTAAATTATTGGCTATTGGTGACTGAGCTCAATCTCCATCTCCTCTCCGCTCCTGGAGGTTGAGGGATGGGCTGAAAACCAAGTCTTTAAACTCATGGTTGGTTCCTCTGGAAACCCACCCCATCCTGAAGCTATCTAGGGGCCCACCAATAGTCATTTCATTAGCATAAACTCAGGAATAGTTGAAAGAGGCTTGTTATGAATTACAAAAGATGTGCCTATTACCCCATCACTGAAGAGTTTTAGAAGCTCTCTGCCAGGAACAGGAGACAAAGACCAAATATTTATTTCTTATTAATGGTTGCCCAACTCTTCCTGGGAAGCTCAGGTATGTTGCAGGTGCTGAGTCTATCATACAGAAGAGAAGGCAGTCCAGGCCGGCAGTGCAGGGCATCCTAAAGTGAAATATTTGTCCAGATGGACTGAGACCACTGAAGATGGGTCCCCTGTCTTCAAAAGCTATAGGTGCTCCAAAGGTATGATTATCATTCAGCACAACCTCCCGGAGTGAGGGGTTAAGGGAGGGGAGGATTTTATATTCTGTTTGCAACCTCCTGGGCATCCTCCTCCTCTCTCTTCAGTCCTTTGTCTGTTTACTCATCAGAGCCCAAAAAGGAACAGGGAAGCAATCTGGTATTATGATTATAACTGTTTATGTTACTTAATATTATAATCACCATCCAGATCATTTCTGCTGTTATTTTTACTTAATGTCTAAACGGCCCACAGGGCTCTTAAGATGTATACAGTGGAGATGCCGGTTAAAACTGTGGTGGGGCCTGGCAGGGCGCGGTGGGGCCTGGCAGGGCACAGTGGCTCAAGCCTGTAACCCCAGCACTTTGGGAGGCCAAGGTGGGCGGATCACAAGGTTAGGAGTTCGAGACCAGCCTGACCAACATGGTGAACCCCCATCTCTACTAAAAATACAAAAATTAGCCGGGTGTGGTGGCACGCACCTATAATCCCAGCTACTCAGGAGGCTGAGGCAGGAGAATCACTTGAACGCAGGAGACGGAGGTTGCAGTGAGCCGAGATCACATCACTGCACTCCAACCTGGGCGACAGAGCAAGACTTCATCTCCAAAAAAAAAAAAATTGTGGTGGGGCCTGAGGTCAGGTCCCTGGGCTGGCAGAGGCAGCAATGACAGTCACTCTCACTCACTGCACCGTGTGCTTCCACCTACAGTTCCTCATTCCTAATGCCAGCCCTTCTCAGAAATGTTCTGTTAAGTCCTTTCTCAGGGACTTAAGGGAATTGCAAATTTATTCTCCTGCCACTAGGTGGCAGGCAACACGATGTGCATTTTCCAAGTAAGATATTAACGACAGTCATAAACGGTCCCCCTCTGTCTCCAAGCATTTATTCCCTATAATAAAGTCAGTAAATCTTAAGCTCATTTCTGATTGCAAGCCCAACTTGCTCCATCTGAGAGCACCCCAGGTCTGCCTGCTGTAATGTCTGCCCTTCAGGGATTCATAATCACAACTCTGATAATAGCAAACCCACGTGTCTATGGCGTTTTGTAGTTTACAAAGCACTGTAGGGTTGGTAAAGCTCTTCTGCATGCAGGATCTTATTTGACAAGTGAATGTACATACACACCAAGCCCAACCATAATGAAACTTCATTATACTGATGAACAATGCATACACAATGTCCTGCTGATCCATTTGCATCCACTTTATATGGAAACAGTTGCTACAGAAGGTCTTGGAACCAATGGCAGTATTTTAAGGTACTCAACTAGTGATAGGCATCACTTCAGCTCAGTGTCTCTGGGACCACCACGGGGAGGTCGGCAGCTGAAAGGGCAAAGCTCTTGGGCTGGGCACCACGAGTACAGCATCTCCTCGTTTGGCTTAGTACTGCCACACCATGGAGGTCTGGTTTGTTCTTTCCTCACAAACAAGAATCAGCTACATCTTGTCATTTGCATATAGCCAGCATGAGTTAAGTCACCCTTGCACTCTGGAATAAATTAATTCATTCAAGAAGGGAGTGAATCCTGTATATGTGAGTGTGTGTGGCGTTGGTGGGGGGTGCTGTGATTTGGGGGGATTCAGGGTAAGAGAATTGAAAATCCACTTGTCTGAGATTATTTTCGTCTGTCTCACAGTTTTATAACTCTGTCTGAAAAGGTCTGATTCCTTTTATTAACAATTGTGAAGGCTTTTCTCCCAGGCTGAATTTAAGAGGCCGACTCTGCATAGGCAGATAGTGATACACTGCAGAGCTCATTGTTTTCTGTTGTGAACTACAAATGACACACATTTGTATTTCATAAAATCAGCATAAAAGCAAAAAATGTATTGGCTTGGAGAGTGAGTTTGTCCATCAATGTAATATTCCTATTAGTGCAGCTATTCAGCTGTGGAAAAAAACCACATTGTATTCCAATAATTAAATAGAGCAGGTGAGTGTTAGGACTTCCACATTAGAAACTCTGCTATTTACACATTACATATATTTTATTATAGGGCTGGAGGGAAATAAGTTTTGCATAATTTTCCAAAAATCCTCATTGCATATGGAGGCTACAGAAAGCCATGGCTGTTCCCTTAGAATGCTCGTTAATCAAGTCCCTTCCTTTCCAACCAGCCACTGAGATGACCCTATTCAGTCTCCCTGGGTCACCCACTATCCTGGGCCTGTCGGTGCTGGCCTCAGGTACCTTTGGTAATATGACTTGCTATTTCAGAATGCAAGTTGCATAGCAGGTGCAAATTCTCTGATGGAACTTGCAGAATGGACAGAGCAAAATCTCACCGCTTTCATTTCATCTGTGCCCAGAGCAGACTTTACAAAGCAATAAAGACTGAATGTCTAAGAACTTAAAAGAAATCTACTGTGTTATCATCATCAATTTACGAAACTCCCACAAGGAAGCAGGCAGGATACAAAACATACGAATTTTATCGTTGTTGCCTCTGGAAGTTTACATGGCAAAGTAGGAAATGTTGAAATTGGATATTACTTCTGCCTCACCTCCTCTTTCCTCTTTCTCCCTACCCTTTTTTTTATTTTCTGTTTTGCCTTTGAGTTTGAAGGGTTCCCTCTGGTGACTAGCGCTTGGCGAAGCCTCTGAGTATAATACCGTAGAAGACACTGAAGCGTGAGTCACTTCTAAATACTAGGTCGGGGCTAGGGCCACAAGAGGGAAGTGGCGAGAAGTGTGTGTGTGTGTGTGTGTGTGTGTGTGTGTGTGTGTGTGTGTGTGTTGAACCAAGGGGTGCAAGTTAAATGGGGCTAAAAAAAGAAGGAAAACAGATGGAGATATTCACTAGGCTGTGTTCACTTTGTTTCTGTGATAGATACTCCCTCGCTACCTCCACATCACCATCCCACCCTTCGGGAATTACTGGCCACGAGGACCTTTCCCTGCTTTTGGACATAAGCCTCATACTCATTGCACAAACTGTCCTCTGTGTTTAGAATGTGTCAGACATTATGGAAGCAAGGATGACAAGGGCATGGCTCCCACTTTTGACAAGATCCTAATCGTGTGCTGAAGACAATTCTGTCATCCCAGTACAGAAAAACATGTTCTACAAGGACTGAGCAAACTGCTAAGGGAACAAATGCATCTGTTCTGAGTGTCTGGGGCAGCTTCAGAGGACAGGGGACATCTTATAAAAGGCTGAAGGAGATAAATAAATTCTGCAGAATGCTGGGCAGAAAAGACATGCACGTAGTACAAAGGCAGAAAATTGCTGAGCCTGTTTTTAGCGATGATAAATTCTGTTGAAGAATATTGAAAATAAAAGTTGTAAAAATTGGTTGGGGTCTTACTGTCAATTGCTTTATATGCTACAGTTAGCCAGGTCCTTTTAATTGCAAGTAATGATACCCAGGCTGGAGCTCAGGTTTGGGACAGGGAGAGCTGCTTTCATTGTTAAGAAAAATTATAGAAGTGCTAAGATGTCTCAGAGGACTCAAGAAGAAGGATACAGCTAGGCTTCAGAAACAACTGGAAGCAGAGACTTGCATATTGTCAGTAATCCAGTTATCTAGGTATCACAAATTTCTGCTCCTCTCTGTCTCTCTGCCTGTCTTTTTCTCAGCATGGTATGTATGTGTGTTGTTCAAAGGCTTTCTCGTTTACTCTTCTTGTCCACAAAGTGAGAAACATGGCTGCCAGCACATCCTGGCTTTCAGTCTCACATTCAAGGAATGCAAAGAGAAACTGACTTCTTTTTACCCATTTCAGTGCCAAAATTCCCAGGAACGAATTTGGATCAACTCAGGTTATGTCAGGTATCCACTATGGAACAATCTGCTATGGCTATGGGGCATTACAATATTCAAACCAGCATGGATCCTATGCCAAGTCCTCAACCAATATAATAAAACTGGGCACTGGGGGATGGGCTGTCTTCTTGCAGCTACTATTCTTCAGCCTATGGATAGACAGAGGGTCAAATCTCAAATTAAAAGAAAAAAAAAAGATAGTGCTGAGCAGACAGTTCTATAGAAGCCCACTCCACCATGAACTCCATTCAAAGCCACAGGGAAATATTACCAGCTTCAAGGAGACAATGACATGGTCTGATCCAATCTGTCCCCAAGATATAGACAACAATCCTATTTTGGAATTTATTATAGCATCTAATAATTTTATTGTCAGCAAGTGTTTCTTTATACCTGACCTGTCATATCTACACTTCCTTTAGAGAATATGAAATATTCACCTCATGACCACAGACTCAAAGACAACTAGTAAGTATTTCTAAAATGTGTCCCCTATAATCAAGCACTGACAAAAAGACTGCCGCGTAGTGAGTATTCAGCTAGGTTCTAGGTTTTCAACAGCAACTAAGATCCAGTCCATGCTGACAAGGCCTTTGAAGTCTGGGACCTAGCAAGACGACAAAGACAAATCAAACCTCCACCAACTAGCAGCAGAGCATTTGGTTATGTTTCTCTGTCCCCTTCTGAAGACCCAGCTCTGTGAGAAGAACTGGGAGGATGCAAAGACTGCATCTCCCACTGCCCTCCCCATCCCTGACCTCCAGCTGTTTGGGTGTCAGCAGGTTTGAACTCAAGATAGGCAACTCTGCACTGAGAGCCTCTCTCCCACTCACTGGTGTGCAGTTCAATCACAAAAGAAGCCCTCTAGTTCACAGACTGCTGAGCCCTGACAAGGTGGAAGCAGAGGGCTGCAGGCCGAGAACAGCCAGCCCACGAGACTCTGTGGATCCACTCCATGGATGCTTCCTTGCCCAGAGGAAGGTGGTACCCTGAGTCTATCATGCCTTCCTGGTGACTGAGCCTCAGCACTTCCTGAAAGAGTGAGCAGCCTGAGAATCAGGACATCTTGGCTCTCAGCCACCGGGAGGAAAAGAGGCAGATACATACTCCTGGGAACCAGAGAATCGGTCTTAGAAGCTCCACGATCGGCCAGATCAGCTGAGCTACGCAGAAACTACCATTGCTGAAAACCAGGGCCAGGAAAGGAGCATGTGGGTGGCACACGCATGAGCATCTGGTGCTTCTGCTGTGTACTGGTGACTCTACCACCCCTGCGGGGGACACAGGACCAGAAGACAGGTCCTACCACCTCAACCCCAGGTGTAACCCTAAACCCCCTGCCTAGTTAAACCCCAAATCGTTACTCTTTGGAGGCGTGGGGAATGGAGGCGGGGTTGGCATTATTTTTCCACGCCAGTCGGAGCCTGAGAGCTTTGTTTCAGCGGAGGCGGAAGCCTCCACTCCAGGGCTTGGGGTGGGCTCGGAGAGGCCGCCCGCCGTCTGCCTGGTTCACAGCGAGCTCGGCGCTCCCTCTTGTGGCTTCTGTGTTCCCCGTCAGCCTCGGGAAGCTGCCGGCCACCACATACAAATGGACTCCGCGTAGTTAAGCTGTCAGGTCTAATGTATTTATTTGACTCTCTCCTGTTAAAATGATTTCTCTACAGCACTGCGGTTATTTACGACTATTGTCAGTACAAGGCGATGAGAAGGCAGCAGCAGAGGAAAACAACTGCTGAAGGAAAGGTTCTGTCTGGGAGGGCCGGGTGGCTTGGTCACGGGCTTTCCCGCGGCTGCAGCGGCTGTGTGTTTACTTTATCTGCAGTGGGGGCTTCGGAGCTCTTCCATCCATAATGCAGAGCCCACTGCCCTCAGCCCGCAGTTCACGGCCAGCCCCAGTAAGCGCCCTTGCGGAGGAGCTCTGGCCCGGGGAAGACACCTCCAGCACTTTTCAGCGCTAAACATTTTCACAGAGACCCGGCGAATGGGCTTTTGGCTTTTCTAGGGTCCAGATCAAGTTCTTCTTTATTCAGATCGGGGCAGTTCAGAGATGGCTGAACCTGGGACCCAGATGTCGCCCCATGGTTTATCATTTTGGGTAGTTTGCCAAAATGCCGTCCCTGGGTAGCAGCACCCACATTACCTAAGAATTTGTCAGAAATTCACATGGTCAGGTCCCACCCCAGGTTGAAAGATGGAAGTTCCAGGGATGGGGCCCAGTCATCTGCCTTGTAACAAGACCTCCAAGGGATTCTGATGTGGGTTAAGTGTGAGAATCACAGACCTAGACAGTTAAGCCCCAGGACAGACCTTGAAATGAGTTTCCAGAGGGAAATGGCCCAATACTCCTGCACCCCAGTCTCCTCCTTATTGCAAAGGTTCCTAGAGGCCAGGTGAGTCCCAACCTCCCCTGGAGCTGATTTGGAAAAAGATCTGCTCTGACCTGCAGCAGCATGGAACAGGAGTGATCTGAGAGAAGCAGGATAAGGTAGTGGTTAATGACAGAGTTCCTGCAGTCAGTCTCTGTGCAAATTTAGGTAACTCCACTTACTGGTCCTGTGATCTTGGGGAAATGACTTAATCTCTGTAAAATGAATGTAAGATAGCTTTAGAGGGTTATTATAAGGACTAGATGAATTAATTCAGAAAAATTCTTAGAAGAGTAGCTGACATATAGCGTTAATAAATGCTAACTGTGATTCTATTTTGTAATATTGGCTTCCATGTCCATCTCCAAGTCTCAGTCATCACTCAAAGCTGCAGGTTCATGGATAGATCACTTGTTGTCAGACCTGTGTTTATATGCGACCTGTGCTGCTTATAAGCTATAGCACTTGGAGTAAGCCACTTAGCTTCTCTGTGCCTCAAATTTCTCATCTAAAAATCAATACCTATCTCAAGTTTTCATATAAATTATCCTATTTACTCCTCGCACAAGCATTTGTGCTGGGAAAAACAGATGTCTCATGATGTTCATTACACAAATGAAACAACTAGGACTCAGAGAGGCCAAGTCATGTATTCAAGGTCACACAGCAAGTAGACGGTGAAATCAAGACAGGAATCCATTTCATCTGAGTCCAGGTCTAATAAATTTTTATGAGATAATGCCTGTGAGGGCACTATACAAATGATGGTTATTATTGTTGTTATTTTGGAAGGGCAATCAGAAGAAAACATCCCATTTTCTGAATGTGAATTCAAGAAATTAAAATAACCATAAAGTCCTTCTGAAAAAAAAAAATCAATAACACCAAAAAAAAACCAACAAAATATAGAACATTCTGCTGCCATGATTGAGAGAAAATCACAAAAATAAATGGAAGAGTGACACTAACATTTTCCCCTTCTTGGGAGACGTGTCTGTGTTCATGAAAGGTACAGAATTGACAGCGGGAGCGGATGGTCTATTTATTCCTGGGACAAGCACAGCCTCATCTGTTTAGCATTTATATAGTGCTTGCCTCCTCTGCTGCACCAAGGCACCAGGGAGAATGGGTTATCACTGTGAAAGCTGAGGAGTAGCTGAGGCCCCTGAGCAGGACAGAGGGTCTTTCCACTGCTCCACTCCACCCCGCCCTGAGTGAGGAAGGGACTGGGTAGCTTCAGACCCACTTTGCAGGTTCATCAGCAGGGGATTCACAGAGGAGGAGCCCAGGAGGAGAGATCTCTGGAAACACTCCTCCTGAGATGTTTTGCAACAAACAGCTTGCTTCCCCTAGGCGGTAAGGAAAAGAAACCTCCTGTAGCTGATCTCTGGGGAATTATCCTTAAACACTGCTTCTATCCTGACCCCCCAACCTTTTCCCTATAAATCATCCATAGCCTTCCATTCCTGCCTTATTCATTCTTAACTTCTCTGCCTAGTTTCCAGCCCTGTTCTTCCTATCTGGTCCTATTTTCCTTAGCTCCCAATTGTGGTCTTCACTTTAGGTATGCTGTGATGTTATGGAAGGTGCAAAAAACCTAGAAGTGAAGAGCTGGGCCTATGAACTGCGTGGCCTTAAGCAAGTCTCTTTACTGTCTGTGCCTTGGTTTCATCTTCTGCAGAATAATGCTGGGCTCTTTTGAAGATAGAAGCTTGTGAAACACCTGTCACGTGTTTCAATATGCTGTTGTCTTTTCTTCTTTTTAAAAAATTTTCCAGGAGACCATTTGCCCTGGGGGACAATGAGATTTTTTTATTTTTAACAGAAGAAAGAAAGAGTTAAAAGTCAGCTATTGTTGGTAGAAAGAATAATTGAATTTGCATCTAAACAAGTGATGTTGTCTTGAGATGTGATTTTCTGAATTTCATGATGTTCCTTTTAAGTCTACCAAGAATTAAGGCAAAACGTCTCTGTTCATGGCATTTTCTCAGAGTCTGAAGAAAGCAACCCACTGGCCTGTAACAGATAAGCTGTGAGAGTCACTGCTCTACTGAAGAAGGAAGTTATTTTGCAGGGGATTTAGGGGGTGATGGGAAAAAAGAAGGCACAGAGAGAGAACAGAGTTAGAGAAGGAAGCTGGGTTTGACTCAAACGGGTATATGTGCATTAGCCCTTCGGTTTTTCTCTCTTACCACAAGGGAGCTGTGGTCCAAGGAGATGTTTCACAGGCTGCCCCTGGGTTACAGCCACAGCAACACTGACTTGGTATTGCAGCATGGTGAAACATAAACACACTTCAAGGCTTAGCTTAGGTGGGTCTCCTTGAGCTTCAGTGGTACATATGGGACCCAGATGTCCCCACAGCACCCCACCTGCAGCCTCAACAGTGAGACAGAAAAGGCTGCTGAGCTGACTGTCAAAAGGCCTGCCATAGGGCTCACTATGACCAGGGAAGGGGACTCAGAGCAGAGGTTAGGTGGGAAGATGGAAGCTGTGGCAGAGACAGAAACAGAGAGGTCTACCAGGCAGGCCAGGGAAGTCAGCTAGAAAGGACTACTGCCCTTGATCAAACCCAGGGGGTGACACCAGCCACTGGCTTCATCACTGGAGGCCAACAGAGAATCCAAAGACAACATTGACACTTCTTCACTGTCCCATCCTAGAGCCAAGTGAGTCCCTCACTCCCACCCTGCCATATACCCAAGGATTATCTCAGAAAGAAGAGGAAAGAATAGGAGAGACTGAGTAATCCCCAAATTTGGGATTTTACCTTCAAGGAATGTTGACATTAACAGAATGAACCATGTTTTAAACCATGGTAGATTAAACTTTAGTCTCTTTGTCACCACTAAGGGATATGGGGACTTGTAAGGAAGACCAGATAAGACATAGACCACGTTTGCCGAATATGAGCATACATAAGCAATTCAGGCAATGATTCATCAGACAACTTTGCCTACAAAGGCTAAATTTATCCTGACCTCTCTGTTTCTGTGGCTCTAATGTACCTGTAGAATTTTTATCCTGTCCATTTAACTCTTGCTTACCCTCTGTGTCCTCATCTCAGCTCATCTCATCCAGGAGTTGTCCCTGAGTCCTCCAGCCTTCATAGATGCCACTTTTCATTTGTTTCTTCCTTCACCTGTGTGTCCATTTATCAAGCCCAGATCAAATGTTCCTACAGATCAAGCACTAGGGATACAAATAGGGTTATAGCACAAGGCATTTGCACATGTCTTCAGAATCTTGCAGCACCTGGAGACTTTGATCGTTAGCTGTTAGGTACATACAGTTGCTGATGCTTTGCGCAAAGCTGACCCTTAATAAACGTCGGTTGAATGAATGAAGAACAACTTAATCTTGATTTCTTGTCCATCCTCTTCCTTTCTGTTTGTTCTCCTAGAAAACAAAAGTAGGGCTGCAGCAGCACATGCTTTCATGAGGGCAGGGGATGATAAGCCTCTAAATGGTTTCTCAGGTTCCAGTGGGTACCACTAAGTGAACACCTACAAGTTCTTCTCTCTGCTTCCCAGGGTCATGCTGTGTGGTGATACTGCTGTACAGGGAGCTATCATAGCAGAAAATAACAGGTTCAGTGGCTTGGAACATCTACCTTTTAGCTGGTTTTTTTTTTGGTTGTTGTTGTTATTGTTGTTGTTGTTGTTGTTTTGTTGTTATTGCTACTCAGCTCAGGGAAATGAGAATGAGAAGGACACATTTCACATGATTCCTCCTTCCTGGTCTTTAACAAGTTTAGCAGTCTACCACTAAGTCCTGCTGATTCATTCTTTGGAAGAAAAATAATCTCTTATTTTTTCTTCTCCCTCTTTATTCCTGTAGTCACCAGGCAGGTACAGATCCTCACCCTCAGAAACATCCCTCGAGGTTCCCCAGCCTGCCGTTTAGATAAAACTTCCCTCACTCTGAGGTACACCCTCCCTTCTGGCTCACTGACGTTCCTAATCATTTTCATCCCAATGGAGAGAAGAGTCCTGGCACCAAGTAAGCATGTAATAAATAATTATTGAATAATCAGGCACATTTCACCCTTATCTAACACGTCAAGTCTAAATTACCCCACCTGGAATTCAAGCAACTTTACACTCAGCCCCCTCAGGTTTCCTCTCTAACTGCTTTGTAGCTGACCCCTTTAATCTAGGACTCCAGATCCCTCATCACTGTCCATCAGGGCCCAGGATGATTCTGACCTTAGGCAGAAGACTCTCTATCCAGGCATCCCAACATTTGCCCTCGTTCCCTCTTTCTTCAACCATCTTAATTCTATCCATGCTTTCATTGATCTGAGGAGGCACTCAACGAATGTCCATGCTGTGCAGTCCCGTCCCACTTCTTATAAGAAGCCCTCTGACTATGCCTGTATGGGGCTCATTCCTGCTTGTCTGCAACACTCTTCTTTTGGTCTGCTTGTATTGATCGCTCACATGGCTACTCAAATGTCACCCCTACTACTGTAAAAGTTCTCTAAAGCCAGGGGCTATTTTACTTTCTCTTTTCATCCCCTTTTAATTTTTTATCTGTTAACATGCTTTTTCCTTTTGTTAATATATAATATTTTACATATTTATGGAGTACATGTGTTTTTTACATGCATACAGTGCGTAATGATTGTGTTTTAGCTACTTGAAATACATAATAGGTTGTTGCTAACTATAGTCACCCTAATTGACTGTTTAATATTGAAACTTTTTTCTTCTATCTCACTGTAAGTTTGTACCCAATCACCAGCCTTCTCTGTTTCTTCATCCTATCTTCACAACCTTCTCAGCCTCTTGTATCTACCATTCTATTCTCTATCTCCATATGATCGAGCTTTTTAGGTCCTACATATGAGTGAGAACATGTAAAATTTGTGTTTCTGTGCCTGGGCTATATACTTAACATAGTGACCTCTAGTTCTATCCATGTTGCTGCAAATGACATGATTCCATTCTTTTTATGGGTGAATAGCATTTTATTATGTATATATGCCACATTTTTCTTACCCATTTGTCCACCGACAGACACTTAGGTTGATTCCATGTCCTTGCTATTGTGAATAGTGTTGCAATAAACATGTAAGTACATATATCCCTTTGATATATTGATTTCTTTTCTTTTGGGTGGCTCTCCACTAATGGGATTACTGAATCATATGGTAGTTCTATTTTTAGTTTTTTGAGGCATCTCCATACTGTTTTCCACAGTTATTGAACTAATTCATATTAACAACAAAAATGTATAAGAGTTCTCTTTTTTCCACATCCTCACCAGCATCTGTTATTTTTTTGTCTTTTTAATGATAGCCATTCTAATTGGGGTAGGATGATATCACATTGTGGTTTTGATTTTAATTTCTCTGTTGCATAGTGATGTTGAGGATTTTTTCAGGTACTTGTTGTCTATTTATGTTCTTTGCCCACCTTTTAATGGGATTTTTTTTTGGGGGGGGGTTGATTGAGTTGTTTGAGTTCCTTCTTGGATGAATAGTTTGAAAATATTTTCTCCCATTCAGCAGGTTTTCTCTTCATTCTGTTGATTGTTTCCTTGCTGTGTAGAAGTTTCTGAGTTTGATATAGTCCCATTTGTCTATGTTGGCTTCAGTTGTTTGTGTTTTTGAGGTTTTGACATAAAATCTTTGCCTAGACCAACGTCTTGGAGTGTTTTACCTATGATTTCTTCCGGTAGTTTTATAGCTTTGAGTCTTGCATTTAAGTCTTTCATCTATCTTGAGTATATTTTTATATATGGTGAAAGACGGGGTCCAATTTCATTCTTCTGCTTATGGATATCCAATTTTCTTACAGTCATTTATTAAACAGAGTGTCAATTTCTCAGTGTGTCTTCTTGGGGACTTTGTTGAAAATAAGTTGGTCATAAACATATGGATTTATTTTCTGGATGCTCTATTCAGTTCCATTGGTCTATGTGTCAATTTTTATAAAAATACCAAGCTATTTTGGTTACTATAGCCTTGCAGTATATTTTGCAAGGCTACAGGTAGTGTGATTTATTTTTTGCTCAGTACTGTTTTGGCTATTGAGGCTCTTTTTTGATTCCACAAGAATTTTAGGATTCCTTTTTCTGTTTCTGTGAAAAAATGTCATTGGTATTTGATAGAAATTGCGTTGAGTCTGTACATTGCTTTGAGAAATATGATCATTTTAATGATATCAGTTCTTCGAATCCATAACCATGGGATGTCTTTCCATTTATTTACGTTCACTTCAGTTTCTTTCATCAGTGCTTTGCAGTTTTTCTTGCAAAGATCTTCTACCTCCTTGGTTAAATGTATTCCTAGGTATTTTTTATTTTTGTTGCTATTATAAATGGGATTGCCTTCTTGATTTGTTTTTCAGCTATTCTTTTATTGGTATCTAGAAACACTACTGATTTTCATATGTTGACTTTTTACCCTGCAACTTTACTGAGTTTGCTTATCAGCTATAGAAATTTTTTGTAGAGTATTTTGGTTTTCTTAATATAAGATCATGTCATCTGCAAAGAGTGAAAATTCAACTTCCTCTTTTCCAGTTTTGATGCGTTTTATGTCTTTTGCTTGTCTAATTGCTCTGGCTAGGACCTCTAGTATTATACTGAATAGGAATGATGAATTTGGGCACCCTTGTCTTGTTCCAGTTTTTAAAGGAAAAGCTTTCAGTTTTTCCTCAGTATGATGTTAGCTGTGGGTCTGTCATATATACCCTTCATTATTTTGAAACATGTTCCTCCTATGCATAGTTTGTTGATAGTTTTTATCATGAAAGAATATTGAATTCTATAAAGTACTTCTTCTACACCTATTGAGATAGTCATATGGTATTTGTCCTTCATTCCATTGATGTGATATATCATGTTTATTGATTTGTGTGTTTTAAGTCATCCTTGCCTCCTTGGTATAAATCTACTTGATCACATCTTTTTAATGTGCTGTTGAATTTTGTTTGCTAGTATTTTGTTGAGGATTGCTTGGAGGTCTGGGTCTTCAAGATGGCTGATTAAAGACATTTCACACTTGCCTTCTCCACTAAGAAGAACCAAAATAGAGTAGGTAATCACATATCAAATAGATCATCTAAGAGAACACTGAATTCAACAGAAAAGTGACAGGAAATACCTAAAGCAAGGAAGGAGAAGGAAATGTGGCAACCTGGTCAGCCAGATTGCCTTGGAGCCAAGAGAAACTCCTTAATAAGGGGAAAGAGTAAGTGATACACTCAGTAGTCCATATTCCCACTGTGAACTCCTGCAGTCCTAGCCATAAGAGAGCCCTTTGACCCTCACAGGCCCTGAAACTAACATTGGAAATTGCCAGGAGATTGTGCAATGACACTGCCCTAGGGAAGATGCTTGCTCTGGGTCCACACCCTCCCTGAGACTTAAGCAGCTACAGCAAAGCACCATTTTAGAGCCCCATCCCCAATACACTGTGCACTCTTTTGGGGCCCAGTAGTGCAGGGACTATGGTGAAAGAGAAGCTGCTAACTCCAGGGCTTAGGTGCCAGGCTTAAGTGTGAGTGATCACGGGGCTACTGCTCCTAGGGCAAAGGCAAGACCCAGGCACAGACTACTGCAGCAGTGACTGAAGTGCATTTGCCATCGGGGCTGAGGCATGAGTAGCATGTGAGCTCCCCACATGCCAGTCTAGGCTGCCATCACTGAAGGCAGCACCGCTCTCTCCGGTGGCAGGGAGGCAGTGCAGCCATTGCTGCTCCCACCCAAGTATTCTGCAGGTGTCCTGGGAATTGCTTCACCCCTGTTTACCATGGCTAGTGCCTGTTCACACCATCAGGAGTGCTGAAAACAAGTCCTCCCGCTCCTTGCTGCCCCCTGCCCCATATCACAGCACACAGTCTGTGAACGAGGAGATTGCCCAACCCAATCCACCACTATTGGTACTTCTCCTGGGAGACTGAAGTTGGACTTATCTACCAGGCTGCTACCGTTACAGCTGGCAACTACCTGTACATGCCTCTTGTGGGCCTGGAGGTTGCCCAGTCCAGCTCATTGCAGCCACTGCCAATACCAGTACAGACCACTTGAACCCAGAGGACCATCCTGCCACTGATACTGCTAACATCCAGACCACACCATCTGCCCAGGGGCATGAGAACCCATCCACCAATCTGACCCCCTGCTGCTACTACTGGCATCTAAGTAAGCCACCTGGAGGGCCAAGAATTAGCCTGCCTGGGCCCACTAACATTGGTGCCAGCATACACCACTTGGGAACCCAAGGACCAACATGCTTGGCCCACCACTGCCACCACTGGAGTCCAAGGACTAGCTCACCTGGCATTCCAGTCCCCAGCAAGACTTCTCCACATCCTCCATTAAGCCACCAAGAAAATTACAGATACCACTGACACTGTTTGCATCCAAAGAAATCATATAGAGACTATACTACTGCACACACTCAGAATCAAAGCCAAATGCTTTATTCAACTAACACCATAGATTCATCCTCAGGAAAAAGTCATCTCCTATGAAAGCAAATTCAAAAAACTGGCAGAAGTGACTGTTACACCAGATGCACAGATATCAGTATAAGAGCAGGAAACATGAAAAAATAAGGAAATGTGACACCTTCAAAGGAACACAATTAGCTCTCCAGCAACAGATACCAATTAAAATGAAATACACAAAATCCTGAAAAGAAGGAATTCAATTTATTGATGCTAAAGAAGCTCAGTGAGATATAAGAGAATTCTGCAAAACAATACAAAGAATTCAGAAAAAAAATTATTCAGACTATGAATGAGAAATCTGCCAAAAAAGACAGATATCATAAAAAAGAACCAAATAGAAATTCTGGAACTGAAGAATTCATTAAATAAAATATAAAATGTAATACATCCAAAAGCTTCAATAGACTGAATCAAGCAGATGAAAGAATCTTAGAACTTGAAGATAGGCCTTTTGAAATAACACAGTCAGACAAAAATTTTAAAAAAGAATTAAAAAGAATGAGCAAAGCCTTGATGACACATAGAACACCATAAAGCGACCAAATATTCAAATAATCTTCTTTTTAAATCTCTAACTCCCTTCTCACCATCACTGCACACTACAGAACAGCCATATTTGCACCTCACCTGTTGACTAGCAGAGCTCCAGGCACATGGCAAGTGCTCAGTGTATACTGGCGAATTCATGACTTCTCTCTCTTGGTAATTCCTTTAGCCAGTTCCTAGTGAATTTTCCAAGTATATGTGCCTCGTTCCTCTATGTGTTAGACGTGGAGCAGTTAGGGAATGGAGACAGGCAGAAGGCTAACTTCAAAAGACCATTTAGAAAACTTCCCCATTTAGTCTGACCTAATCAGGTTACTCTCCAATTTCCCACAGAAAATTTCCTCCAATTTCCCCTTTCCATGGAAGAGAAAAGGAAAGGAGAGTGTGCTGGAGAACTCTAATCTGATGCTGAAGCGGAGAGGCAAGTGTCCTTTATTTATTGCAATTTTCATTTTCTGGCATTTTTGGTGCCAACATGCATGAGAGGGAGGGAGCATTTAGCAGAAAAAGCTGTCATTCTGACAAACAACTTGCAGTCAAGGCCACCTCTGGCTGTGTTCCATGCCAGACACACCAGGACAGTCAGGTGTGGACAAGGGCCCTGGATATGAGAGAAACAGACTCTGCCCTGGAACTCCATTAGTAAACTGAGGAATCAAAACTTACCTATGTTAAAATTACCTAAGAACATTCCTAACATAAGCCTTAAATTTTATTTTACTATATACAATATAAACTCCACTTATACTGTTGACATTTGAATTTTTTCACAATTCCACAGAGTTAAAGTTGTTCTAAAAACTCATTCTAAAACTGGGGGAGAGAACGTGGATATGGATGGCCTGGAGGCGCATCTCTAAAATTCAGTAGGCCGGGCGTGGTGGCTCAAGCCTGTAATCCCAGCACTTTGGGAGGCCGAGACGGGCGGATCACAAGGTCAGGAGATCGAGACCATCCTGGCTAACACGGTGAAACCCCGTCTCTACAAAAAACTAACCGGGCGAGGTGGCGGGCGCCTGTAGTCCCAGCTACTCGGGAGGCTGAGGCAGGAGAATGGCGTAAACCCGGGAGGTGGAGCTTGCAGTGAGCTGAGATCTGGCCACTGCACTCCAGCCTGGGCGACAGAGCTAGACTCCGTCTCAAAAAAAAATAAATAAATAAAATTCAGTAAGGTTGGTCTTCCAGATTCCCAGATTTCTGCTTCATGTGTCTTTTCTCACACTGCACAGCACCTTTGCTACAACTTTAAAAGCCTCTGGGCTTCAGATTATTCCTTGTCAAAACAAAAACAAAAACAAACATACAAACAACCATAGGATGATCTCAAAGAAAGTTCCTCCCAGGTCTGACTATGACTCCATGACTCCTTGACTTTCAAACAGCCACAGATTTTTTTTTTCTGTCAACATCCTTCCCAGTCACAAACAAGGACAAATATCTGATAATGTGTAAGCCCTCTGGGGAATTATTTCTTTAACAGAGATCATAGAAAAGAATGTGTTGTGGTGGGAATTCTGGCATCAGTCAGTCAGACTGAGGAAGAATCTTTGGAGGCATGATGTCCTTCTAAGGGCCCTTAGCCTTGGGTCATCTTCTTCTGTGCCCAGTAGCAGGATTATGTCTGGCTCGTGGGGCAGGGCAACTCCTAGGGGTCAGACTTTTACCTCATTGGATGTTTCTATTCTTTATGTGTCTAAGTACATCGATTCCCTCACATAAAAAGCTGGATGAGTCATATGGAGACCCTAACTAGGAGGGAGATCCAGATATGGAAAGACATAGTAATAACTTAGACATAGTAATACCAGCTATTGTATCCACAAATTGACCATGTGCTCACTGTATTAGGCTTTAAGCATATGTTGCTACCTTAATTCTCACAAATCCAGTAGAGAAGTATTATTTGTCTCAATTTGTAGGTAAGAAAACTGACCAAAGGTCAAAAATGTTAAGATGTGTCCAAGGTCACACCAACCAGTGAGTGGAAGTACTAGAATTGTTACCCACTTGTCACCTAGAGGTTTTGGGCTCCTCCTTGCCGTCTATGGCCATAGGAGTCCTGAGGCAGGAGAAGCTCAGCCAGAGGGAGCCATTTTACCCAGGGGAAGCCATTCTACCCAGGTGGAACCATTCTACCAAGGGTGAGCCATTCTACCCAGGGGGGTGGGGGGGTAGGAAACTATTCTACTTAAGGGGAATCCTTCTAGTCAAGGGGAATTGTTCTACCCAGAGGGAGCCATTTTACTCAGAGAAAGCCATTCTGCCTAGTAGGAGCCATTCCACCTGGTGGGGATATGAGAGGACTAACAAGCATAAGGCTGTTGCCTACTCAACTGGGGGTTTCATGTCCCTCCCATCTTCGTCTCCTGGAAGCAAGAGGACTTAGAGCATAAACAGAGCCTCCTTCCACTAAGGGAACACTGGCTCAGATGACTTTTTGTTAAAGTGGATGTGTATTTTTGGAAATGTTCTGGAGTGTAAGTGCATAAAAGGCTGGGTCAGACAGTGCCTGGGGCTGTGCATAGGGAGGAGACTGGGCACTCCAAAGAACGCTGGAGCAGTAGCTTCAAAAAGTGGTTTGATATTTTTTCCTCCTGATTTTGATCTTAAAAATGTCTGGAGCCCCAGACAGCCACCGGCAGCTTTGGGCAACAGAGGTTCTTACCACCACGACCTCACAGCCACACTGCAAAGGCTTCTAGTTAACAGAACTCTTTTGTGTGATGGAAAGCAAGGGAAAGTGTGAGAGACAGGAAAACGCTGGGGTTGACAGAGACAGCTGGTTGCTGTGGCGTGGTTTCAGAATTGTCAACGGAAAAACACAGTGGAGACAGCGAGAAATGCTGAGGCACTCTGTGTGATCCTGGAAGCATGTTCCTTCGGTTGGCCCTGACGGAGCCAGTTTTCTTCTTTCTGGACTGCGAAAGCAGATAACTCAGCTCTTGATCTCTCAATTGCTCTGCCTCTGACGGGTGACAAGATGGCATTGATGAGTTCCCAAAGGCGTCTGACTCCTTTTGGATGATTTTTTTAAAATTCTGTTTCTTGCTTCTTCTTTTCCAAGCAGTTTTTCATGACCAGAGATGGCAGGAGCAGACATTGTGGTTATCCAGCCACCATTTGATCATGTTGTGGTCCCCATTTGAATGACACCCAAAGGACATGAATTATACTGTTTGGCAAAGGGGTGCCGTTGGGCACCCCTTTGCCAAGGAAAGCACTCAGCCCCAGGTTTGAGAGAGTTGTGGCAGTCACTCATGCCATGGATTTCAAAGATGCTAGGTTGGGTTTACTACAATCCCCCCAAACCCAACTCTCCAGTCTTTTCTACCCCTACACACACACATACTCACACACATACACACACACACTCTCTCTCTATATATGTATATATATACACACACATACATATACACACATATATATACACATATGTGTGTGCGTGTGTGTGTGTATATATATAGGCCTGTCTGGGCCCACTAACATTGGTGTCAGCTTACACCACTCTGGGGCCACTATATATATATGTGTGTGTGTGTGTATATGTGTGTATATATGTGTGTGTGTGTATAGTGTGTGTGTGAGTGTGTGTATGTGTGTGTGCGCATTCACAGAGCCAAACATCAGTCCCACATGCCTGAAATTTAGTTTTGAACTCCCCTATTCAAATTGCTTCCTAATGCAACATGGAAACAAGGATACATTTGAAAAGCAAAAAAGACTGGAAGGAAACTGTTACTAAACTATTAAGAATGGTTGTGTCTGGATGAAAGAATATC
This sequence comes from Rhinopithecus roxellana, assembly GCF_007565055.1. Taxonomy (NCBI): domain Eukaryota; kingdom Metazoa; phylum Chordata; class Mammalia; order Primates; family Cercopithecidae; genus Rhinopithecus; species Rhinopithecus roxellana. The sequence continues at coordinate 73,742,814 of NC_044556.1, read as the reverse complement.
AAACGATATTCTTATATTAATTTTATGTTCTAAAATTTTTATGAGAATATATGTTTTTTAAATGAGGGACATTTAGATTTCTTAAATACAGAAAATCCAATAAGGGTAATATGTTCAGACCTTACCAAGTCCTGAATTTGAGAACTCTCTGGGGGAAAGGCCCTATAAAAAATGATAAGGGTCATGTGCTCCTGGGGAGTGGAAATGTCCGGAGAGGTGAAGACGTGCTGAAAGGGACTGTAGCAAGACCACAGGGGTATATTTGACATTTCGAAGTAAATTTTCTGGAGTCAGTCCCCGGCTTTAGTGTCTTTATCTGTAAAGTGAAAGCACTGCATTAAATGATCATGAAGGTAGTTTGCAATGTACAATAACTAGAGTTTTGTCAGCCTTTAGTGTCCTGGGAATTCTCAACTTCCTTTTATCCTCTCTTTTCTGTCTCTCTGTTTGGAATCTAGAAGGCAGTTCTAAGACCTTTAGATGAAAATCACAACTTTTCTAGTACAACAGCATCACAAGGGAATGTAGGGCTTACTCATAAGGATACTGTAGATCTAAATGAGGCACTCAGAGCTCATTGAGGCTATCTATCTACCTGCCCCTCAATAACAATGAGTCCCTACCACGACAACACCTATATTGCCACCCCTCACATGTCTGTGTAGGAGGGTATCACACAAAAGTTTTGTAGCCACTTTTCAGATTTCAGAATCTAGGAAGATAAGAGAAGGTGGTGATGAAATCAGGGGCTTTGTAATTAATCAAACGTGAGTCTGAACCCCAGCCCTGCCTCTTCTCAACTGTGTGATATTAAGGATGTTATTCAACCTCTCTGGTCCTCCATTTTCTCTCACTCAAAACATAGATACTGATACCTCACTTATAACTGTGTTGGAGGTATATTTAAGAAGACAAAGTGTTTGGCATATGGCAGGTGTTACATATCTTCCCTCTTCCTCATAACTTAATTTCTTCTTGGTTCCACAAAATCTCATTTTCTCTTGCCCTAACTTCAGGAGAAACTGAGAAACAACACATTGTTTCCCCAGGGGCAAAGTATTTTTATTATTCTCAAATTCAAGCACCATACATTAGTACCAACAATCAGAACTGATATCCAACTCTCAAAACTCCAAGAAACATCTGCCCCAGAGATCCTGATTTTTCCACTTCATTTCTTCTGTCTCTAAATTATCTACAGCACACACAAACACACCCACATCCCCCCCAACACACACATCGCTCAATCATATCCACTCTTCTCTAGCACAAGATTGACTAAATATCCAAAGATACGCCCTGACCTTTCCCCACTAGCTAAATGTCTTTAGATGTTACTACTTTGATTATAATCCCTGCCTTCTCTTCCTATTATCTCGGATGCCAACCCCATGAGACACATTAAATACATAATGCATTTTGATTTGCATCTGGGCTATGCTGTCTGGTGTGGTGAAGTTACAGCAGAAGCATATGCCTGCTTCTTAAAATTCAATTATTCAAATTCAATTTCTTCTCTTGCTCCCGGTCCTCACCAGCATGTAGCCCGGGACTTTTCATTAGATCACTCAAACACCAACACTAGAGCCAGAAGTTTCTGGCTTCCATTTAATTTGATTCAGCGGATGTTTGCCATTGTTGTTGCTATTACTTTGCACTGTTCTAGGCACTGAGGGTCCAAAGATGTAGAAGACAGAATAGCAACCCTTAATAAGTTCGTGTCCTGGTAGATAGAGAAATGCATCTATATTTAACCCCAATAGTGTGTGACAAGAGCAATTTAAGCATAAAAGATAAAGCAATATGAGAGTGCAAAGGATAAAACAATTAATTATTTCACTATGGGAGTAAGGAATCAGTCAGATAAGATCTCATATCTGCAATATAGGTGGCAAAGCACCATATGCTCACCAGACATGAAGATTAGACCAAAGCAGAATTAGGGTGCCAAGTATTGTTCTAAGCTCAGGCAGGTACTCCTGGGTTTAGTAAGAATAGAAAAACCACAAATTTCTTTTATTTCAGAAGAACTGCCCACCAGTAACTGATAACCTTTCTCAGCTCCACTCTCCAGCTCATGCTATTCCTTTTGCCCCGGTATACATTGATCTCACCCCTCTTTACCATCTGAAACCCCATTCCCTTTGCCCCTGTATATATTGACCTCACCCCCTCTTTACCATCTGAAACCCCATTTATCCTTTCTCCAGTACCACCTCCTTTGTGGATTTCTCCCCCCTGACAGAATAACTGCACTTCCCACATCATTTTGGTTTTATTTTTGGTTTTTGCTCCCATAGCATTTTTGGTCTCAACTCTAATACCATTCATTAGTGACTGCTTTATATTGTAGATTGTGTGATCTTGAGAATAGAAAGCCTATTTTATTTGTATTTGCATTCTCTTGCAGTAACTCACAAGTGCTTAGCACATCATAGACACTAAATAAATGTTCTTTGTATTAAAAATTCAGTGGCAAATATAAACCCAGTAGAAAATATATAATGAGATACTAAGTATGTTTTTGGCCAAATTACAATGGGGAGTATTCACTACTTTTCTGAGCTGTAGAAACCTTTATCCAATTGCCTGTTCAAAATCCTCTTGGCTACCTCAAAGGTACCTCACACTGAACTCATTAATATCTCCCTGGGCACTCTCAATGGGTCCTTTTCCAGTCTTCCTTATTTCTGTAAAGAGCACCATGGTTCGTGCAATTGTACTAAACAGAAACCTAGGGGTAATTTTTGATAACTCTCTCCCTCTCCCATCATGTTATATCCTCTTGGTTTTGCTTCTCAAATGTCTTTCAATTTCCATCTCTAAAGCCACTACCCTCTTGCAAGGGTCCATTGGCTCCCGCCTGGAATAGTGTGACAGTCTTCACTGGTCTCCCTGCATTTTCCTCTGCACCTTTCAGTCCATTCCAAAATACAAATCACATGCTACTTATATCTTTCAATCTTTTAATCACTTCCCACTGTTCCGGGGTAAAGAATGAAACCTCTCTACAGACTTCAAGACCTTGCATGGTCTTGTCTAGCAGTAGGCAAGCTTTTTCCATAAAGGGCATAACAGTAAATATTGCAGCCTTTTGGGGTCACGCAGTCTCTCTTGGAACTACTTACCTCTGCCATTGTAACTCAAAAGCAGTCATAGACAATACAGAAACAAATGAGCATGCCTGTATTCAAATGAAACTTTATTTATAAAAATAGACAGCAAGCTGGATCTAACCTGGTGGCCACAGTTTGTGGACCTCTGGTCTAATCCGTGCCTCCAGCTTTGTCTCTCTCAACTTTCCCCTCTGCTCTCTGTGCTCCAACCACACTGGACTTTCGCTTCCATGACTTCACCCCTCCTGCCACAGGCCTTTGGTCAGGCTGGTCATCTGTCTGTGACGCTTCCATTCTCCTTCTCCTTTCCTTTACCAACTTAATTTCAACTTTTCCTTCAAGTCTCACCTAGCTATGACCTCTTCAGGGGAAACATTCTTGACACTCCAACCAAGTGAAGATGCCAACTCAATGCTCTAAAAGCACTCTAGCCTTTCCTTCACAGAACTCATTGCAGTTTGTAAATACATAGGTATTTGTGGGGTTCAGTCTGAACTTTCCCACTCGACTGTCAGTTCCATAAAGTCAAGTCAGTTCCATAAAGTCAGGTCTTCATCATTTGCTCCAGTACCTTCCTGATACAGTACCTGACACAGAGTAGGGATTACTGATGAAAGAATATGTGGGTGAAAAACACCAAAGACTGAATGCATGGACACAAACAGTAATTGAAGGGATAGATGAAGTACTGAATGTGGTTGCTGTATTAAGGTAGAAATTGGACATTGTTACCAACTTTCCCAGGATAACTGTGTCACTATATCTCAAAATGCTTATAAATGTACATATCATTTGACTTAGCAATTCTACTTATTGGAATTTCCTTAAGGAAACAGCCATAGATGTATGTAAGGATTGGCATACAGAGATTTTCATCATACCATAATAAACAACTAATTGAAACACATGGTAAATCTTCTAAATGTCCAAAAAGTTATAGAAAACAAGTTAAGTAAATTCATCAATTGAAGCCATTTACTATACAGATGTTAGTAATAATCTTTTAAAATCATGTTTATGGAGCACAGAAGATTTTTAGGGCAGTGAAATTATTCTGTAAGATACTATAATGCTGGATATGTGTCATTATAAATTCATTCAAACCCATAGAATGTACAACACTAACAATGAACTCTAATGTAAACTGTGGACATTGAGTGACAATGACATGTCAATATAGGTTTATCAATTATAGCAAATTTACCTTTTCTAGCCCTAGTTGGGGGATATTGATAACGGGGGAGGCTGTGTGTATGTGAGGACAAGACATACGTTGGAACTGTATCTTGCATTCAGTTTTGCTGTAAACCTAAAATTTCTCTAAAAATAAAGTCTATTAAAACATCTAATAAAAATAAAAATAAATCATATTTAATGATTTGAAAAAAATGATCACAATGTATCATTCAGTCAAGGTTGGCTATATAGTTCACAGGGCCCAGTGGAAAATGAAAATGAGGGGCCCTAAACAAAAAAAAGTATCTTTCCTTTCTTCTGTGGTCTCTCATTTGACTTGACATGAAATTCTTAATTTACTATTTAATGTTGTTAAGTAAATAAAATTTAAAAATTTATTAGCATGAATTGAACCATTCATCTTTCTATCGTGTGGTACAAGTTCAAAATGCGAATAAAACCATTTCTTGTTTAGAATCACCAAAATTATACAATTTCTACTTTGAGTTTTCATATACATATGTATTTCTCTCTTGCCAGAACATGGAAATGAGTTCACAAAGTAAACTCAACTGTTTTTATTTCACTTCTTGATGTACCCCCAGTCTACCAGCACTCTCTACCTTTGGTTTACTGATGAGTAAGGAAGAACTGAGAGGAAAGGAATTACAGGTTGCTTACTTTTTCCTTCTATGTCATCATTTCAAGTGCTTGGCTAATACAGGGAGGTAACCTGTGTAAGAAAGGATATGATAAGTTTTCTTGGTCCTTCATGTTTCTTAAAACGTTCATTGTCTTCTCTCTGCATTAGAAGCTAGCTGTGGTTCAAGCGGAAAGCACAGTCCCTCAGGATGGTGAGCATTCAGTTATAGATATAACATGCTTACCTCATGCTTGCTTTCAGTCTCACAAAGTCCCTTGCATTGTGGACCCATCGGAATTCTGTGCTTATGGAGCACTGTGAACACTATATGCAAATGAGGCATCAAGAACAGGAGCCACCCATATTGCATGCATCTCCTCCACTCCCATCGGACTTCACTTACAACACACAGGTTCAAAGATAAAATTAAGTATTTCATGATGGCAACAGTAGATCATTAAACCAAGCACAGGCCACATGCTTATGAAGTCAGCCTGTGTTAAATGGAAAATAATACAGTTTGATTTCATTTTTGCTTTGAAAACACACACATACACACATAAACACACACACACGAATGCACACAGGAAATTTTAAAGACTGGAAGGATATACACTGAAATATCAATATTAGCTATTTCCACGTTTTATAAATGACTTCTTTTTTTTTGCTTTGTGTTCTGCTGTGCTTTCTACAATAAACCTGTAGTAAACCTGTCTACTTGTAATAATAAAAAATAGTTTGTTTATAAGATTGTTGCTTGGGAAGCCATCCCTTTATGCAGTTACAGTAAGAAGAATGTCAGATGGCCGAAGAGGCCCTCCTCAATGTGCATCCTCAGGGCAAGCCAATTTCATTTCATTTCACCACTTGGAAGCGTTCTTTTTCCCCATCCACACCAGGATGCAGAGAGAGGGTGCCAGATGGTGGAGTGGCTTTGTAGTCCTTTGAAGATAGCTTCATCTATTGTTGGGACAGTTTAAGCACTCAAAATTGTGTCACCTTCTAGTCTTTGCCAATAATGTCATCATTTGATATGGAAACGATGCATACCATTAAAATGGTAATTTGATTTTTAAATATGCTTCAGCAGCCAGCGTGCCCTGACTGAAGTATTTATCTTGTTTTTCCAAACCCTTTCTTCGTGAACCACAGTAAGTGAACTGCATCGATTAAGTTCAAGTGTGTGATACATATTCTTCATCTTTTTTTTTTTTTTTTTTTTTTTTTAATGATGAATGGGACAGGTTTCGCAACTATTCCTTCCCTAGAGGAAGCCAGGAAGTGAACTCTGGTTGTTCAGATTTTACTACTGCCATACTGTCTTATGCATCAGGTATATCCAAGGCACCTCTCACAACTTGCAATACAGTAGATGCTCAGTAAATCTCTATTAAATGAACAAATGGTGTGATTTGCATAAATGAATAAAGTCAGTAATTCACTTAGAAAGCATACCTATCTAAAATTTCTCCATTACAGTCCCGGAGGCAGAACTCAATTTAATTAGAGACGACATAGAAAATGACATACATGGTGGCATCTGAGCAATAGGGCCACTCATCTCAAAAATTGTCTACCAAGGCGCCTAGAATTCCACCAAAAGATATGCATTCCTTTGGGTTAAATAACTTCTGAAGTCTCCTTTTGAAAGTCAAAATCTGAAGGAGAAAACACCATATTAACCTTCTCCGGCACAGTTGAGCTTATCAGTTAACTAGGGTTTACTTAGGACACTAGAGAGCAAGGTCTGTGATGATATATATCTGAATAAGAAAGAGGGGTCAGGCAACCATGGTGGTGCTGTACAAGGCAGATATATATACATAGTCTAGGATAGCCAGAAAGTAGCACGAACACTCTGTGGGGCTAGAAAAGAGAAAGGGGGAAGTTAATTAAGGAGCCATAAGAAGAAAGAAAGGTGTCGAGGAAAAGAGATTAAGTGAATTTAAATAAACTTCACCTATTTAAAATTTCCCCTTGGGCTGGCTTTCCTTTCTATTAATTCCTTCTGGTGATGCCCCAACGCTGGCTGGCCATTCACAAAGTTCCTGGCCTTTTAAGTAAATGCATCCCATTTATTCTATGTTTAGTGTCTGAAAGGGATGGGGGAAGAGGTTGATAATGGGATAGTTAAAGGAATTAAGCACTTACAGAGTTTTAACCCAGACCATCAAAATGGAGTCTTGATCTAGGCATTCAAAGTGGGTATTAAGTTCAAGATCTGACTCTGGTGATTTCTAGAACGAAACAAGAGGGAAAATGGGACAGCAGAGAACAGAACTAAACGAAATGCATTGGAATTGAAAAGAGTGGTGTTCAATTCTTACAAGGAGAATATAAAATTTCAGCCATGTCATACCTCACGATCTCATCATTTAGTTGAAAGAATTAAGTATCTTTGAGAATAAATCTTAGAGAAGAATCCATTTTTTTAAAAAAAGGAAGATGATGAATTAGCTGTATAAAAGATTTAGGTTCAGGAAAATCTAGGTTATTAATGGACGTTGGCCATGGGGAGATTAAATAATGTTCCTCTCCTTCAATTTGTGTTTGTTTAATGCAGAAATTGGCTGGGCAGCATTACTAAGGCATCGTGATAAAGAGAAGTTTGAATTCCAAGAAACATGTCACGCATCTTCTCCAGTCCATGTTCCTGCCAACCCTAGTTCAGCATCCAAAGTTGTGAGAGGTAAAGAAAAATGAAAAGTATAAAAACGTGATGTAATTTTCTTCCTTGTTTAATTATGAAAAGGTTGCTTTACTCTCCTTCCTTTCTACATAGTGAGCCTTTAGGGAGGAGTAAGACATTTTCAACCTGCTTACCCAAGTCATTACCAGAGTAGATTAGAACTAGCAACTTTGCATGCAAATGGACTAACTTGACAAAAAAAAAAAACAAAAAAAAAAAACTGGAATTTAGATAGCAACAAATAAACTGTACTGAAGGCTAATTTCGATGCTTTGCCCTTGCACTGATGGAGCTGAAACTAGGACAGAGTTATTGAGTTGTTTAGCTGCATTCGCTCTCCTTTAGGACTTATTATACACAACTCCTCTCTCTCAATCCTCATCTGCCCTCCATGCACAAACACACCTGCCCCAGCACAGATTCTCTGTCTACTTAAAGCTAACAGTTGCCATCACCCCACAGATGTCATATGATCAAATAACTCTGCTTTTGACTTCAGGGCACAGCCAGACACCATAGGGTACTTGCTGGAACAAGCCATCTCTTAGTCACATATTTCTCACCTGCATGCCTTTCAGAAAATACCCCAGGCATTTATTTTCCAGATGAATTATATCTGTCATTCTCACCAATTTCCTTCTATATCCCCTCAACTCTCGCCAGCTCCGTGTCTACATCTCTGAAGACAGCTTGTAGCAAAAATGCACAGCCAGCAAATTTTGCCTTTGGGCTGTCTTGTTTGTTTCTCCACCATGTCCCCATTCTTGGTGTCCCCTCAATCCTTCCAATCTACAAACATGGAATATCTTTCCCTTTTGTGTGTGTCCTCTTCAATTTCATTCATTGGTATTTAATAGTTTTCATTCCAGAGATCTTTCACTTCTTCAGTTGTTTTTCCTACTATTTTTTTGTAGCTATTGTACATTAGCACACTTCCCGGGTTTTTCAGGTTGTTCACTGTTGGCATATAACAAGGCTATTGATTTTGTATGTTGATCTTGTGTCCTGCAACTTTACTGAGCTGCTTATCTGTTATAAGAGTTTTCTGGTGAAGTCTTAAGGTTTTTCCATACAGAATATCACATCATCTTCAAAGATGATTTGACTTTCTTATTTTCCATTTGAATGCCCTTTAGACTGAATATGACCAGTTGCCATAAGTTTAAGTCAGTTTTCAACTGGCCAAAACTAGTTTTGCATAGCTATGACAGGCCACAACCAGTTTAGACTGGTTCTGACCATCTGTAATTGGTTTTGGCTGGTTTGGGCCAGCCTCAACCAGTTCATACCAGTTCTGCCAGATTATGGCTGGTTCTGATAGGCTTAGACCAATTACACCTGGTCACAACTGGTTTAGACCAGTTATTACTGCCACAGCCACTTTACACTGGCTATGGCTGGCCTCAACCAGTTTTATCCAGCTTTGTCTGGCTACAATTGGTTTACGCCAGTTCAGACTGATTATGGCCAGTTCCAACCAACTCAGTCCTGTTTCAACTGGCCACAACCACGGTAGACCTTCTCTTACCAGGTGCAATTAGTTTAGTATCATACTGAACTGGGAAAACCTGAGATCCAGAACAAACCAAGAATGCCCACTTTCACTACTTTTTTTCAACATAGTACTGTAAGTCCTAGCCAGAGCAATTGGATAAGAAAAAGACATAAAGGGCATATAAACTGGAAATAATAAAGTCAAATTATTCTTGATTGAAGATTATATTATCTTGTATATGGACAAACCTAAAGACTCAATCAAAAATCTCTCATAACAGATAAACAAATTTAGCGAAACTGCAAGATAAAAAATCAACACACAAAAAAATCAATAGCCTTCCTATATGCCAACAGTGAACAATCTGAAAAAGAAAACCAAGAATGTACAATAGCTATGAAAAAGAAGTATGAATCAACCCAATCAAAGAGGTGAAAAATCTCTGGAATGAAAACTCTAAAACACCAATGAAAGAAATTGAAGGGGACACACATAAAAGGGAAAAGATATTCCATGTTTACATATTGGAAGAATCAATATTGTTAAATGTTCATATTACTCAAAGTGTTCTACAGATTCAATGCAATCCCTAGCAAAGTATCAGTAATATTCCTCACAGAAATAGAAGCAATAATCCGAAAACTAATACGGAGCCAAAAAAGACCCATAACAGCCAAAGCATTCTTAAGTAAAAAGAACAAAGTTGGAAGCATCCCACTACCAGACTTCAAAATGTTCTATAAAGTTATAGTAGCCAAAACAGCATGGTACTGGCAAAAAAAAATAAACATAGAGGTCCCTGCGCCCAGATGGACCACTCCACGGCCGGGACCACCTGGACAGCCCGGCCTGGCCCCTGCCTGCGCCTCTCAGCGCCGCCCCTTCCCCCGCCCACGCGGCCGGGTCCGGCAGCCAGGTGCCGCGGTTAGGGTATGCAGTGGGCGGGGCCCAAGGGCGCGGACGGGTGCAAGGGGCGCGGGCCTGGAACCCCGGCCACCCCATCCCGCGCCCCCGCCGCATGTAGGCGCCGCGCGGCCCAGACTTGCGCCCTTTCCGACGCCGCGCGCTCAGCGCCGGTGGGGGCTCCCCAGGTGACCGTGGGGCCGGGGTCCCGGCCTGGGCCCTTCCGGCTGACAGCAACGCCCGCGCCCGCGCCGGACTGGGGGTAGAGGCCAGGGCCAGGGTTGGCCAGGGCCAGGGTTGGCCGGAGCGCGGAGGGTGGAGGAGGAGAGGCCGCCCCACGGCGGCCTGCGGGTACCCGGTTGCAGCGCGCGCGGGCAGGCGTGCAGAGGCAGCCGGAGGCCTAGTGACAGGCGCGCGACTCGGATCCCGGAAGCCCACTTGTTAGAGTTACCTGTCAGCTGGGCCGGCGCCCCCGGGGTCTGGCGTGGTCCCGCGGGTCTGCACGTTGCTCCGGGACGCAGGGGCTGCGCCCAGAAACATTATTTTTCTTCTCCGGGAGGGTGATCGTTTACAGCATTGATTTCCCAGATCTGGTAACATGGCAAAAGTTGCCGGTCTAATTGAAGCCAACGGAGAACTCAAGGTCTTCATAGACCAGAACCTTAGTCCGGGAAAAGGCGTTAGTGTCCCTTGTGACAGTTCACCCCTCCATTGTCAACCCGCTCGGGAAGCAGCTCTTGTCGAAAATCTTTGTACAGTTCAATGACAACATTGCCCAGCAAGTGGTAACCGGTACACCTTAGAAACCGGCAGCGTCAAATACCCTCGTGGTAGTAGGCCACACACCGCCAGCATTCACTTTACCTCTCAGAACCAGCCGTGGTTGGTCTGCCGGGAAGCGCAAGAGGAAAGGAGAAAAGAATGGCAAGCAAGGCCTGTGGCATTTCTCCATGAAGGTCTGAGACAAGGTGCAGTGGAAAGGGACCACTTGCTACCACGAAGTGGCGGAAGAGCTGGTCGCAGAGTTCAGTGCTGCCGGCAACCAGATCTTACCAAGTGAGTCAGCTTATGACGAGAAGAACATCGACGGCGCGTCTACAATGCCTTAAACGTGCTGATGGCCATGAACATCATCTCCAAGGAGAAAAAGGAGATCAAGTGGGTTGGTCTGCCCACCAACTCGACTCAGGAATGTCAGAACTTAGAGGTGGAAAGACGGAGGAGACTTGACAGAATAAAACAGAAAATCTCAATTTCAGGTTTTTTTTATTCGACAGCAAATTGCCTTCATGAATCTGGTGAAGAGAGAAACCAGCAAGAGGAGCAGCAGGCCAGCTGGCCAAGGACGCTCAGCTCGCTCATCCACCTGCCCTTCATCATCGTTAACCCAGCAAGAAGACCGTCATCGACTGCAACATCTCCAACGACAAATTCGAGTATCTGTTTACATTTGACAACACATCTGAAATATACGATGACATAGAAGTGCTGAAGCGGATGAGCACGGCTTGTGGGCTGGAGTCTGGAAGCTGCTCTGCCGAAGACCTTAAAATGGCCAGAAGTCTGGTCCCAGAGGCCCTGGAGCTGTACCTGACAGAAATAGCTCAGGGAACTAACTGTTGGAGGCGTGTTCATCACGACGGCACGTTCCACGTCTAACGGCACGAAACTCTCTGCCACTGACCTGACCAACGGTGCGGATGGGATGCTGGCCACAAGCTCCAACCTCAGTACAGTGGCTCCAGGGTGGAGACCCCAGTGTCCTGCGTCCGGGAGGATGACGAGGACGACGACTTCAACGAGAACAATGAGGACGACTGACGTCCTCTCCACTTCACATTCAGCTTCAAGAAAACGTTTAGGGAAAAGAAACTATTTTTTAATGTGGGTTTTCTGTTTCCGTTTGTCCTACTCCTAAGAAGATAATGGTAAGCCCTTGAATTTAGATATGCACCTCCGATAAGCAAGGATTGTTTCCCGTAGGAGTAAGACGTACTGTGGATGTGTGTTTTGATACCAGTGTGCTGATGAGGGGCGTTTATTTACTTTTCAGGATTTTGTGTTTTTTCATTTTCTGTTTTTCTTTAAGTGCAGACTTAATTTTTGCCCCTTAACAGTTTTTGCTGAGTTTGCTGAAGAAATTGTATTTCATCCTCATACATGAAAATAAAACGCCCTCCTGTTGTGGATGGTGAGCACCGAATGCCGTTTATTTGCCGTGAGTCTGAACAGCACCCATGCTGGCAGAGAGTGAGACTGCAGAGTTGTCCATTTGTTCAGTGGTACGGTGTCCAAGAGCCCCAAGCAAACAGCAGAATTCGACTTTCTAAACAATAAACACCATCAACCTTACTGACTTTATTCTCCCTTAAATTATATTGACTGTTGTGATTCCATCAAGTTTATACACTCTTTTCTCTCCCTATTTTGCAGCAACAAATTGCAAAGTGCTTTTGTTTGTTTTTGTTTGGTTTGGTTAAAGCTTATTGCCACACTGGTGCGGCTATGGAGACTGGCAGGCTTGGAAGACTTGGAATGGTTTATTGCTTATGGTAAAATTTGCCTGATTTCTTACAGGCAGCATTTGAAACCCTTTTATTATGTAGTTGTTTACATACTTACAAGTCTATCATTTAAAGACACGTACTGAAACAAATGTTGTGTTTGTTTCATAAACATCTTCTGTAATCTATTATAAAATTGAAATTAAATATAGGGAATGTTTTAACAATTTTTAACTCAAAATATGACAATCATTTTTAATAGTTCTTTTTTTATATAAAAAGACAAAGGAATTTAAGGACAGGCAATAGTCTCTTAAAATTTATTCACAAAACCCATTAACTGCACATTAGCTGCCTGTTCTAAAATGAGTCTTTTTATTGAAACACAAACTTTTCTGCGATATTTTATGGAATATGAAAAGACTTTCATTGTTTGACTTGTTTAACTTGACACTGTTAGTTTTTATTAATAAAACATGCGTGGGCATTTAAAAAATAAAAATAAAAAATAAACATAGAGAACCCAGAAATAAATTCACAAATATACAGTTAACTCATTTTCAACAAAGGCATCAATAACATACATTGGGAAAAGGATAGTCTCTTCAATGAATAGTACTGGGAAAACTGGATATCCTTATGCAGAAGAATGAAACTGGACTCCTATTTCTTGCCATATAAACAAATGAAAATCGATTGAGGCTGTAAATTTAAGACTTAAAACTATGCAACTACTAGAAGAAAACATTGGAGAAACACTCCAGAATATTGTTCTGGACACAGATTTCTGGAGTAAGACCTCAAAAACACAGGCAACAAAAGCAAAATTTGACAAATGGAATCACATCAAGCGAAAAAGCTTCTGCACAGGCAAGAAACAACAAAGCCAGTTTCAACTACTTTAAACATTGAGCAAGGACTTCAGTAGCCATTTCTACAAAAACAATTTATAAATGTCCAAGAAGCACATGAAAATATGTTCAGCATCATTACTCACAAGGTATAGGCAAATCAAAACCACAATTCACAAAAGTTTATTTTTAATTTGAGGAGCTCCAATAATCTATGGCTTGCTGTTCATCATGTACTGCCACTGTTCTATGAACAGTCATGAGCGGTCAGCGCTGGACACTGCTGTTTATCCCTGGACACTGCCCATCATAACGTTGAAGCCAGACATAATGAGTCAAAACCAGGAGAAACTAGCTAAAAGCTAGTCTAAACTGGCCGAGATCAGCTTCAACCAGTTGTGACTGGCCCCAACCTGTTTATACCAGTTCTTTCTGGTCTGGGCTATTTCCAACTGATTTAGATGAGTTTTAACTGGCCACAAATGATTTAGACTGACTATAACTGGCTACAATCTGTTTAGGCTGGTTTCTTCTGGCCACAGTTAGTTTGGATTCGTATAACCAACCACGACAGGGTTAGACAGATTGAACATGGAACAACTGGTTTAGGCTGGTTTTTACCAGCCACAGTTGATTTTGGCCATTTCTGACTGGTCGTGGTCTGTTACAAATGGTTTAGACCAGTTTTGACTGTCCCAAACCAGTTTGGAGCTATTATGACCAGCCACAACTGGTTTAGACTGGCTTTAACAGGGTATAACTGATCTAGGCCAATTTTCAGTGGCCCTAGTTTGTTTCTGTGTTTCTCACTGGTCGTGGTTTTTTATTCAAGCAGTTTTGACTGATTTCAATAGGCCACAATAAGTTCAAACCAGTTCTGACTGCATGCAGACAATTTAAGCTGGTTATGGCTGGTCACAACTTATTTTAATTGGCCACAACTGTTTTAGACCACCTATGCCCAGCCTCAATCAGTTTTGACTCATTACTCATTTTGACCGACTACAATTGATTTATGCCTATTCTGACTGGTCATGGCGGGTTCTGACCAGTTTAGACTAGCTTTAACCAGTTTAGGCTGCCTCTGATCAGCTGCAATTGGTTTTGGCTGATTATGACCTGCCATAATTTGCCTGAACCAGCTATGATTGGCTATGACTGGTTTAAACCCTGTGTAGACCATCCACAACCAGTTTTGCTGGGTTTCAGTCAGTCATTGATGATTCTAACCAATTTCAACTGGCCACAACTGCTTTAGATCACTTTTGACCAAATATATATATATATATATATATATATAGAGAGAGAGAGAGAGAGAGAGAGAGAGAGAGAGAGAGAGAGAGAGAGAGAGAGAGAGAGACTCCTTCTGTTGCCCAGGCTGGAGTGCAGTGGCACAATCTTGGTTCACTGCAAGCTCTGCCTCCTGGGTTCACTGCCATCCTCCTGCCTCAGTCTCCCGAATAGCTGGTACTACAGGTGCCCACCACCATGCCCGGCTAATTTTTTGTATTTTTAGTAGAGAGGGGATTTCACCATGTTAGCTAGGATGGTCTCAATCTCCTGACCTCGTGATCCGTCTGCCTCAGCCTCCCAAAGTTCTGGGATTACAGGCGTGAGCCACTGCGCCCGGTGAACCAGCTGCAAAATATTGATGCTGGTTTCAGCTAGGTTCAACTGTGACTTATTACAACCAGTTTATACTGGTTCTGATTGTTCATGGCAGGCTCTTACCATTTTGATTGGTTATAACTAGCCACAAATGGTCTAGACCTGTTCTGACTGGCTGCAACTGGTTTAGGCCAGTATTAAGTGGTCCATAACACCTGTTTCTAATGGTTATTAAAGGGCATGACCAGTTTAGAGTGGTTTGAACTGGGCACAACAGATTTATGCTGGTTTTGCTCCATTACTGCCTGTTCCAATTTGTTTTGACCAATTTTACTGAGTCACAGCTGGTTTACACTGGCTATGGCTGAACCTAACTGGTTTCAACTGATTTTGACCAGCTACAATCAGTCTATGATGGTTCTGACTAGTCATGGATGGACCTGATCAATTTAGAGTAGTTTCAACTGATCACAATCAGTTTAAATAGGCTGTGATGGCTCAACTAGTTTAGGCCAGTATTGACTGGCCACAGCTGGTTTGTACTGGCCTTTTCAAAACCTGATCTGGAAAGGACCCATGCTTGTTAGTTATTCATTAGTGTGATTGCTTTTATCTCAGACATTTGGGCTTTAAGCCCAAAGAGAAATCTTCCCTTTGTACCCCTCAAGGACCTTTCTAGTGCTAGTGATGGGATGGAAAGGAGAGGTTCTCTGGGACTCTGAATTATACCTCCCTGGGTAAGTTTCTCAAGGTATGGTGTGAGGACCCTGAACATCAAAATCACCTAACACACTGATTAAATAAGCAACTGGGCTGATTAAATGAGCAACTGGACTGCTTCTCCCTGCAAACGCTACTGAATAGGACTTGTTGGGGTGAGCACAGAAATCTGTCATTCACTAAAATGTCCTGATGATACTGAAGCCCAACAAGGTCTGTAAACTTATCCTGGGACAATCAGTGTAAAACATTGTGCTTACCTAGCTCTTTAACTCCTTCCTTGGTCACCCAGCCCTATTTCCACATTTTCCAAATGTGAAATTGTCCCAGAGCCACTGTGTGACTTACCAAAGATCACACAATTGATTGCCACAGAGAGAGCATTGGAAAGCAAGCCTTCAGATTCCAAAACCAGGATTTTGCACCTCAAACTTAGTTTAGGGAGAGTGACATAAACCAAGAGGGTATTTATAATAAAGTGACTGTCAAAACTGCCTAAACATAGAACCGTATCTTTCAAACATGCTTCAAATCATCGTTTAGCACATGTACAAATGATCAGAAAAATTTATTAGACCTCACATGGAGAATTCAGGCAGATAACTTTCCATGAAGTGTTGAGAAACTCTACAAAACCCCTTCATTCCCTGCTACTCCTATGATTGAGCACATCATATAAGGGCTACATCTCTGAGCCTCTTGAGATTAGAAATCCCTTTACTTTTATCTATGTGATAGTATTTAGTTGGGACAGTGGAATTTGAATATAATCAAGACCAGAAAAAGAAGCAATGTGAGCTGCCTTGGTAAAGAAGGCAAGATTATGGACTCCAAAGTTCCTGAAAGAGATTGTTTCAAGCCAGAAGAGGCCAGGATGAACTACAGGAGTAAAAAAGATTTTGGAAATAAAGATTATGTCAGTGATGACTACAAAGGTCATGCCTATGATGATTTCTGATGGGGATGACCTATTTGTAGATAACAGGATGCTAATTTCTCCTGGTAAGAAGAGTTCAATCCCCTTTTGAGTCTGACTTGCTTGACCTCACGCATCTAAGACACTGCATAGGAACTTTCAATAACTATGATTCAAGGCTATATATTTTAACTTTGGATTTTCCAACTTTTAGAAAGTCTATCCTTTTATGGTACTGAAACCAGAAGTGATCCACTGGAGAAAAATAGAAAACAAGGACAGGAGAGCAGAAACTAAATTGATTAAAACTCATAGGGTTGAGTTGAGAAATGGAAAAGGCCATTTCATTTACTTAATGAGAAATTGTATTGAGGAGTAGGTTTGGGGATTTTGTTTTTGTTTTCTGTACCATGCAGAGAATGTTTTCTACCCCCAAAAGATTTTACTCCTTGCTAATTCTAATCATTCCCCAAAGGACAATTTTCTTTGACTAAATAAGGTTTCTCAGTTGTAATGAACTGTAAAAGAGACTTACAAGCTCTTACTCGTAAAACCATCACAGATGAAAAACAATTAGAAGAATCTTACTACTTTAGCCTGCAGAAAGTGGAGCAAGAATCTCCAACCTGGGGCAGGTTTTAAAGTTCAACTCAGGAATATCGGGCTTCAAGGCTGCAGGAAGGATTGAGGTCAGACAGGATGGATGCCTCATCAATGTTCTTCCTGCATGTGAGAGATTCTAGTCTAGCCCACGAACCCTTGCAAAACAACTCTGAATCACTACAGCACCTCTCATTTGAAAAGTATGTGTTCTATGAGATAATATTAACTTGTCAAATCTGCCTTTCCAGAGGGAGAAACATGACCCATTTATACATGTTGAGTTAGAAACTCCATGCAGAATTAAGTGACCTCTGGAAGTTGTCTACCAGAGTGTGGGTTCTACAGATATTTCTTCAAAGACTAAAAAGGCTTATTTCTCTTCAAAAATCTCAGTTGATTTCCCACAGCTGGCCTCAGAAGCATGCAGGAGGCTCTGGCCCTTTCATCTGGGCAAGGCTGGCAGAGGAAGGAGGAACCACCTTCTTTTGTAGGCAGATTATGAGAATAAATTATCACTCATGCTCCTAAGATATCTATATGGAAATAGGTGCACAGACACCTGATTTAGAAAGGATTAGAGTATTTCTAACAAGTCTTTCTGAGCCTGGGAAACAGAATACAATCTCTAAACAAATGGGAACTATAAAGAAATATTATTAAGCTAAACATGTATTCGTATTTAGGGACAGACTTACCTCTCTCTGTTTACATCATTTCCAAAATTAAGAACAATTCCAAGCAAACCCCCACCACCTCACATGGATTCTAGTAGACAAATAGCTGTGTCCCCACAATACCAGGCATATTGGAGACAGGCAAACGATTCAAACATCTGCATGTCCAGTTTGAAGGGTGATTATACGAATTGGGTCACTCTTGTCATAACCCAACTGAATCAGAGTCAAGAAGCCAGGGTGGGGAAACACTTAGGGCACATAACACTGTGCAAAGAATTTAATTCTCTGCAAGCCTAGTTGCTGAAACTGCCTGCTGTAACTCTAAAACTAGTTAGATCCAATAGCTGCCGAAACAGCCTGCCACAACTCTTAAGACTAGATTTTACCTACCACCATCATTCACCAATGAGAGCTTACCATCTCCTAAAATTCTCCCAGTGCCAAGAAACTTTCTTTCAAAATAATAACATTTCCCTTTCTAATAAACCCCCCATCTTCTCTTTGCTCTTCAGATAAACCGAAGACCACCCGGTCTCTAGGTATGTCTAGAATCACTATTCTGTGATTCTAAAAATACAATGTTAAGTTTAGAGATCCACCTTTATATTTTATTTTGACCTCAACAGAGTGTATTATAGGTTGCCAAAAATCTATATATTTAGAATGATCTAGATAACAAGCTCTATTTTTCCTTTTTCTTTTCTTTTTCCAAGCTCCTTAAAATGACACTTAGTGAAAGTACATGAAAAAGTGATTGTAAAGCACCCTACAAATATAGGATGTCATAATTGCTGAGATCTCATTGCTTTTAAAAATTGCTAGAAATCCTTTTAGAAACATTTTGAGTATGAAATACCTTCTTGACTATAAATCATTAATGCTCTGTATTTCCCCCCACCCAACCTTTCCACTCTGCATGCTACAGCAGAAGCTTAAAAACAAGAGAAAATAACAATAAATGATATTACAATGTTGTTTTGAAATGAGAATTGGTAGTATAGGGCAGGGGAGAAACAGATGGAAAAGAAATGTACCCAGAGAGGATTATTTTTGTTTAAATAAGTTCATAATATGTGAAATACACGATGGAAACTGACAGGGGAAGTGGAAGATCATTGTTTGAATAGCATCAATATAAACACAGATGCAAAAGAAATTGGCTTGGGAGATGGAAGAGCCTAGCTTGAATAATGTTGCTATACTAATAAAAAGCATAAAAAGGGGAAAATATATAGAGTGGGTGATTATTTCTGTGATGCCTGAAGATGCACATTTCCACTGATATCAAGGGGAAAGGAAAATATGCCTTAGCTATGCCTTCGTTGGCTGTTTCTGCTACAGTTCATAATTCTTCTAGGTTTCACCAAATCACGATTCGTCTATCTACTTGGCTGTATGTTAAGCAGACCTCTATCTCAGAATGAAAGAGGCTGCATGTGGGTCAGTCCTGGGAAATATAAAATATGGAGATGTGAAGTATGAATAAGTTCAACCCAAATCCCAGCCCTTGTTGACATTCACACTGTTTAATGGGAACCACAAAAATGTTTAGGGCAGACAGAGGACAAGGACAGCCATCCTCACTCCTACTCACTGCCTACCCACTCCCACTGTGCTCTGGGGAGCTTCTTCTGTGCCTCATTTTCTTTGCTACCTGCCTATGTTATCCTGGGGAGAGAGAAAGATATTTGTTAGTCATATAGTAATATTTATCAAGTATATCAGCAGAAAGAGCAACTGCTCCCCACTCAAACTTTTTAGTATTCCACTGGCTTGGCTGAAAATCTTTGGATCGAATTCATAAAAAGTAACCATGGATAACAACAATAATAATAATGACAGCCAGTTTGTATTAAGGACAATATACCTGGCAGGCATTGTAGAATGTGCATTATCTACATCATCTCTTGTAATCCTCACAACAGCCTGTAAAGTAGGCCAATTACTCCCATTTTGCCGATAGGAGAAATGAGGCTCCAAGAGGTTGAATAAATCAACGAAAGTGGCATAGCTATTAAGGGGGAACGGATGCAGGTCTCCCAAAGTTTAGGCTGGCTGCCTTGACTCAATACTCATGGTTAATCTTACATGCATGACATTACTTGAGAGATGTGGGCAAAGTTCACCCTAACCCCAATATCCCTTTTAGAGTTTCCTGTAATGTCATCATTAATAATTCAGCATTTTGTATTAAGCATTGCTTGCTTCTTGCAGATCTTATCTTGCAAGGGACCAATGTCTTAGAAAAAAAAAAATAACATATCCATCTACTTTCCTTTATGACAACTAAGACACAGAAAACCTTGGAAAACGGAAAGAGCAGAGGATGCATTAAAGAGTGGGGGTGGGGAGAGAAGAGAAGGCACTAAAACTAACCTTTACTTATTTTATAATTTTGTTATGGGGGCAAACTTTGTGAGGAAGAAGGAAAGTAAAAGATGACAGAAAAGATTTCAATTAGATATAAAGCATTCCAAATATAAGACATTGTCATGGCCAATAGCAGGAAGCTGAGGAGAGTCCTTCCCTGGAGACTTTCGAGGTGAGGGAGGGATCTCTAGAAGAGCATCTTGCAAAAGACAGAAGATAGACAAGATGATCTTCAGGGAAACTTCTTGTGCTGCTATCCAGTGTGCTGGTGCTGAACTGACTGGCAATCCTTTCCCAGCTTTGCGAAATAGACTCATCCTGTTTCGTCTTATTTCTGTTATCCTGGACAGAGTCAGCAGCTCTTCTCTGTGAGAAGGGTCGTTGTGGAGAAGCAGTTCCCCCATGATAAGATCCAGGAGGAAGAATAAGCAAGAAAGAAGGTGTAAGGCTCCTCACTGTTGACAACCAAAAGGGGCAGACGCTTCATAAAAGATGACAAGCAATCGCCTTTACAGGGGCTGATAATATGTCTGGTTGATCTGATGTGTGGCTGTTCTGCCACTGTTGTCTGAACAGAGGCAACTCCATTAAGAGCCTCCGGATGTGCTCAGCAGTTTTTTTCTTCCAAATCAAAATACTATTTCTTTTCGCCAGTTGCACTTTGCTGTTCAATGAACAATGATGGGATTTTATTTTAAATGTGTAGCTCTCAGCCCCAAGCATATAGACTTATGTTTTAAGTAAAACCAGAAGAGTTGGAATAAAAAAAAAAAAGTCAGACAAGCACTTTTTCTCTGTTTTAAGAGAAACTTGCTGGAAACGGAAAGTCCCTTTAGGGGGTCAACTCATTCATCCTCTTGAATTTAGGCAAGAAAAACTGACTCCACAGCTGGATGAACCCCACTTCATGCAGTCCTCAGGTTCCATCTTTGTCTCTCTGCCTCTGCGTCATTGATTTGGGTTGGTCCTCTTTGAAATGAACATTGGATGGCTTCAGATATTTCAGCATCATCAGCCTTGGTTCTGACATGATAATGGTGTGATAGAGTAACAATTTGAGATCTTACCTGGCACAATTTTTTTTTTTTTGAGGCGGGGTCTCACTCTGTTGCCCAGGCTGGAGTGCAGTGGTGTGATCATGGCTCACTGCAACCTTTAGCTCCTGGGATCAAGAGATCCTCCCATCTCAGCCTCCTGAGTAGCTGGGACTACAGGTATGCAACATCAGGCCTAGCGTGTGTGTGTGTGTGTGTGTGTGTGTGTGTGTGTGTGTGTGTGTGTGTGTGTAAAGACAGGGTCTCCCTATGTTGCCCAGGCTGGTGTCGAACTCCTGGACTCAAACAATCCTTTTGCCTCAGCTTCTCCAAGTGTTAGGATTCAAGCGTGAGTGATTGTGCCCAGCCAGTTCTTTTTTTTTAACCTCCCTGTGTCCATCCTTGCTCCAGTTGTTGACAAGGGGCCACCTTCAACCCCAGAGCTAGAGAACAAAGATGTCACATTGTCAGCTTCTGAAACAAAGTATTGAGATTTCTGGTGCAAGACAGAAAATATAAGAAAAGGAATGCATCTAAGTAGAAACATCTCTGCCCCAACTGTTTTCTCCATATGTAAAAGAGAGAGGAAGGAGTCAGAGGGGAATCCAGGAAGCAGAGATGTGGATTCCTCCTTGTGTCATGCCCCCACCACACCCAGATAATTTGAAAGAAGGGAGTAGAACAAGAATCACTGTTTTTCTGGGTCAGAGAGAGAGCTATGTTTTCAGCAATAGAGAGAAATAGATGCAGAGAGATTCAGTCTTTAACATTCCTTCCAGGGACCCTGGTGCCTTTGGGCAGGTGAACAACAAAGCAGAAAGATTGCAAGGCTATGCTGCAGCAGTGAGGACCCCTGAGTGCCCCCTTAGTCTTTCCAGGGTCACAGAAAGACTCAGAACCATGTGATCTCCAAGCTCGCAAGAAGGATGAGGAAGGGCTGATGGATGCACAGGAGCCTGGGAGTCCAAACAAGGAAAATGAAGAGTAACCCTGTGAGCCCTGATGGTGGAAGCTACAGCAAAACCACAAATACTTCAGAGAATGCAGCTCCTAAAGGATTGGGATGACCGAACACCTTGTGGTGGGGAAGTGTGAAGGGGCTCCCTCAAAGACCAAACATTCATGTTACATCCCAAAGGACAGCAGCTCAGGATCAAGACAGGTGGACCCTGGGAAATGGGCAGCTCCTGTCCAGATGACACCATGGTGGGGGACCACTGCAAAACCACCTCCTCTCCAGCTAAAAACCTGTGCCAAGGAGGTAGGGGAGGGAACAAATGGAAATGGAGAATTTTTTCAAATCTATAATGTAACTGAATCCTAACCCCATTTAGGATGTAGTATCCAAGATGATACTACATAAGAGTAAATTTACTCAGAAGTGACTAGATTACGTTTCTGCATCAGATGGAATGAGGGCTTAGGTTCAGAAAATTGAATTGGCTTTTAAGAAGATGAAGAAACTTATTTTTGTTCACTTGAGCCTGTATTAGTGAAAATTCATATCCAACAAATAGGTTACATTCCATGGAGATACTTACATTACACATTGTTAAGAAACAATGTACATAAGGATTTCCCAGCAGAATCATCTGAGTTCCCGTCACTAATGCTAAGCCCAGCACTTATCTGTGCCCGGAAGGAACAAGTTGTTCAAATAAACTCTTCCACTCTGAGCTAGGATTGCTATAGGAGATGAAAGTTCCAGGCTCAGTGTGGCTAGCTACAAGGCACCATTCCATTAGGATTCTTTAATTAATTAAGCAAATAGGTTATTGATTATTAATTAGAACATTTAGTGACGTTATTAAGAACTCGGAAGATAAATCTTTTTGACTTGTATTTAACTGGTAGATTGTATAAGCAATAAAAAGTACATGAGCAATAGCTGTATAATTACATTTTATGAATAGCAGAAACCTGTAAGAGATGTGGAGAGATTTAATTGACATTTAACAAGATAACTACAGCAAATTAATTAGGAATTATCTGCTAAAATATGAATTAACTTCTAATAATATTTTAACCAGCTACTCAGTGATGCTAGCGTCTTCTTATTGTTGCTAAAATACCTAAATAAAATATCCTGCTAGTTAATACAATAGTGCTAATTTGTCTCCCAAATAATCAGTCAGGTTTTATTGAGATTTATTGTGTAGCCAGGATATATTAGAGGATAAAAAGAGGTATGATATGTCGTTTCCACCATCATGAGATTCACAATGGGGAGTTCTAGGAAGAACCCAACACAAGTGACTGTTAGGAACAACTACTTTAATGTGTTTTCAAAACCTGACTCACTTTGTCTCTTGAAGCCTCAGTTTTCTCATCTATAGAATGGAAAATGAGTATCTCTAACTCAAGGTTTGTTGTAAAAATGCCTCAGTGCCTGCTACATAAGAATTGTTCAATAAATATCGGCTTAATTCTAACCTTACTCTATGATCCTGAGAAGAAAACAGATGCAAACGCAATCCACACACAGACAAAAGGAAGTATTCCTGGGTTGTTTCATGAAGCAGAGTTTGCACACATAGACACTGGAATAACCTAATACCCATAAAAGAGGTAATGGTGAAATGAGTGGTTATTCATACTACAGAGCCGTCCACATCAGATAACCAGTGTGAGGCTCCTCCAAGTAGGCTAACGTGGATAGATGTCCGGCAAGTTTACAACATATGAATATATGATGCCATTGATATTTTTTAATTGGCACATACAATATAAATTCTACAAATCCTTAATGAGCCTATATACATATATAAATGAAAATGGCAAAAAACAAAAACAAAAAAACCCATACATGGAAGTATACTCCTCAAGTGCTTAGCCATGCTACCTGGGCAAGGGGGAAGGAAGGAAGAAGATTGGAGGAAGTGATAAAGGGGACCTTAGTCTTGTCTATAAAGTTTATTTTTAAGGAACATTATATCACTTGTGTAGTTAAAACTTAAATTACAAAGAAGAAATAGGATCAGAATGCAGATAAAGTGGGAGTGGTTTGGAAGGCTATGCGGGGTGGTAGATCCCAGCGGGGAGAGGAGAAAGTAGAGAACACGCACAGAGTCCTCCAGCTTTCATTACGCACCTGCTGAATGCACGTGCAAAGGGGGCTGGAGGAACATCATGGAGCTGGAGGGCAGGCAGGGGCTTGCTGGCTGAAGCTGGAAAATAGCCTAACGGTTGAATAAGCTGAAAAGGAGCACAATACGGAAACCAGGCAGAGGAGCTTGTACCTGGGGAGCAGGCAGTGGGAATTATCTGTGGGGTCTGGAGCAAGGGAAGGCTAAGGCACAAGGAGTATTTTAAAAGATTGATTCGACAAAAGATAGGTGAGAAACAGGGAGCCTGCCGAAGGCTGTTGAAGGCATCTGGACATGCAACATGAAACACCTGAACTATGGGGATGCAGAGAGAAGGATAAACCTGAAAGACAACTGGGAGCAAATCATGGCAGGAACTGATGAAGGGGAGGGGTGCGGTCAAGATCAACTCAAACTGTGTAGCCCAGGAGCCCGGAGGAATAGGGAGTGGTACCTCAGAATGTAGAGTTCTAGGCAATAGTTGGACATCTAGGTGGAAATGTCCAGTTGTTGAGTTGCATGCAGAGGAAGGTCTTGTAGTTTCCGTCTGAGAGGGATCAGCTGAAGCCACAAGAGTGTACAAACTCCCCAGCAATGTGAGTGAGGTGAGTGTGGAGAGGGAAAGACAGAGTCAAGAACTGAAGGAGGAGCACCCGCTCCCTCAGAAGGTCAGCACTGGCATTTGAGTCTCCTCCATTAGATGCTATTTACTAGGTGCAGGTGCCACTAAAAGAATTTTATTTATTTATTTATTTATTTATTTACTTATTTATTTTGAGACAAGGTCTTGCTCTGTCACCCAGGCTGGAACGCAGTGGCACAATCTTGGCTCACTGCAACCTCTGGCTCCCAGGTTCAAGTGATTCTCCTGCCTCACCCTCCTGAGTAGCTGGGATTTCAGGTGTGCCCCACTGCACCTGGCTAATTTTTGTATTTTTAGTAGAGATAGAGTTTTGTCATGTTAGCCAGACTGATCTTGAACTCCTGACCTCAAGTGATCTGCCTGCCTCGGCCTCCCAAATTGCTGGGATTACAGGCATAAGCCACTGTGCCCAGCCTAAAATAATTTTATATCTATACCAGGGAGGACTCTTTCTTTCTTAAGAAATAATTTTTAAAACTAAGGGAGGCCCACAAAGCTATGTGCATTATTTTGGAAGAATGCTTTTCCCTGGCAATCTGCATTCCACTACGCTTTCCTGTTTGAATGACCCGAGAGCTGTGATGGAGAAATGACTGCTGTTTGCACTGGCTGCGCTCTCCAGGAAGGCCTCTCTCCTCTCCTTTGAAAGCAGTTACTGACTAAATGATGAGTCTTTGCAGTGGTCATGAGCCTTGCGGTGATCCTCCTGCCTCAGCCTCCCAAAGCACTGGGATTACAGGCATGAGTCACGACGGCTGGCCCTTTTTTTTTTTTTATCCATTTTGACCTCATGCATCCCTTCCAAGAAGAAAAAAGAGGAGAGTTATGCCTATTTTTCCCCCTAGGTTTTTTCATTTGCAAAAAAGCTAGAGTAAGTTATTTTGCCAAGATTGCTTAGTAACTGATTGAAAGAAATAACAAATACCTAAGAAAAGTAACAGACACTTACCGATTGCCAAGCACTGTGCAAGGAATGGTATTTGCATCATCTCATTTATGATTATCCCCATTATAAAGAGGAGGTCACTGAGGCTTCCTAGAACAAACAGGAGGGAGCAGAGCCAGCACTAAAGCCCAGGTGGTCTGACACCAGAGTCCCTCCTGCTTAACCATGCACTACTTATCATAAGGAGGCGGCTTTCGTTCTTTTACAATTTAGATTTTTTTGGTTGACCTTTTGTATTAGTCTGTGTTCTTCAGAGAAATAGACCAATAGGATATGTATGTGCATGTGTGTAAAATACATATTATATATATACACATTATAATTCCATATATTATAATATATAGCTTATTGTTTATTTTATATATTATATATTATATACACATATGTATAATATGTATTATATAGTATATATACATATGTATAATATATATTATACATACATATATACATA
This sequence comes from Rhinopithecus roxellana, assembly GCF_007565055.1. Taxonomy (NCBI): domain Eukaryota; kingdom Metazoa; phylum Chordata; class Mammalia; order Primates; family Cercopithecidae; genus Rhinopithecus; species Rhinopithecus roxellana. The sequence continues at coordinate 73,716,380 of NC_044556.1, read as the reverse complement.
CATATGCATAATATATATTATATATAAATAAAATAAGAAATTAGCTCATGCAACTATGGAGGCTAAATTCTAAGATCTGCAGTGGCAAGCTGCCCCAGGAGAGCCAATGGTGTAAGTTCCAATCCAAATGCCAGCAGGCTGAAGACCCAGGAATAGCCAATGTTTTAGTTCGAATCCAACATCGGGAAACAAACGATGTCCCAGCTCAAAGGCAGTCAGGCAGGCAGGACGAATTCTCTCTTACTCTAGGCAGGGTCAGCCTTTTTGTTCTATTCAAACCTTCAACAGATCACATGGGGCTCGCACACATTAGTGAGGACAATCTGCTTCACTCAGTCTGCCGATTCAAATGTTAATCTCTTTCAGAAACATCTTCACAGACACACTCATAATACTATGTGACCAGATGTCTAGGCACCCACAGTCCAGTCAAGCGGACACATGAAATTAACCATCCTATCCATATTGTTCCCCAGAACTACTTTGATGGATAGGTGCTGTGAATTTGTTTGTTCGGTTTTGTTGTTGTTGTTGTTGTTGTTGTTTTGGTCTCCTCTCTCTGAATTCCTCTTCTTAGAAAAGTCACCATGAGCAGACAGAGAAGAAACTCATGCCACCTTCATTTGGCAACTAGGTCTCAGAAGTCATCTGGCAGAGACCACATGATCTTCTTTCAGGGCTGTGCCAGGGAGACCCCTCTAGTGGATGGAAGCCTAAACTATAGGGTCAAGAATTGTCCAAATCTGAGAGTCTGTGTACCTTGATAAGTTTGTTCTTTTTGGGTCCTTTTTCTCTTATTTTATGTGAAGGAAGCTTCAGAGCTCAGTAATGGTGAGGCATTTGTTTTAGCTATTCAACTTCTTCCCCAAACTGGAAGGGTATTTTGTAAGGGTGTAGTAAAGTGCAGTCTAAGAACACAGCCTTTGTCATTAGTCAGAGCCGAGGCTAAATTTCAGCTCTGCCAACTGCTAGGTATGTGAGTGAGTTCCTTAACCTCTCTAATACTCACAGGATTGTTGCAGATCGATATGTTAATGTATAAGAAGCAAGCATTTATGATGGTGCCTGCCAGGTGGTTAGCATCAAGTAAGTCTTCACTGATACTGTTATAACAGAAGGCAGGCCCATTTCACCTGAATCAGTCACTGCCGCCAGCCAATAATCAGGCCAAGAGGTCTTTTGTTGCCACCTAGTGGCCATTAATTGCACTACACCGCATAGCTAAACCTACCTAAATGCAAATACAAATGCAACTTAGGTGCCTAAATGAAAGAAAAGGCAGGGAGTAAGATTGCATACCAGTGAAACTACCACCTTCACCCTAGAAAGCTTGATTTTTAGCCTTCTGCTGCTTGGTGACAGGAGCTGCCTCATCAAGAAAGCACTGATGCATGCACAAAGAGATGAAGAACATTTTTTGTTATAAATTGGAAAGTTTATTTTATTATTTTTTAGAATCTATTTACAAGATTAGTAAAATGTATGGAAAGGTGGGTAGAGAGATAAGCATATGTTCCGATTAAATAGAGCACAGGCCAATGCAGCATGGAAGAAAAAACTTCAGTGACTGATTGTCTAGAGCCCACACAGGTTTTTCAATAAAATCCAGGTCAAAGTGCCTTAGGCACACTGTGTTGAAGGTTTTAGCAAACCTTCAACAAGCAGAGAACAAGCTTCAAACTCACCTCACTTCCTTCCTCCCTTGCTCCCAAGCTCCACAGAGACATCGTTTAGGGAAAAAATAGTTAGGCAGTCTCCTTCCATTTCTCCAAATGTCAAAGTGAAGACCAACAGAAAGCAATTAACAGATGTCTGCCCAGCAGAGAGTGTGGGAGTACCAGGCAGCAGTGAGCACAAGGCATATCTTAGCATATCACAGGGTGGCCCCATTTACTCCCCATTAACCAGCTAAAAATAGCGTCTCTACTGCCTCAGCTTTCTGTCTTTATTAGAATCAGTCCCAACAGTTTAGCTCTTTCCCCTTGAAAGCTTCCTTAAACAAGTGGCAAGTGAGAGAACTAAATATGGACTCTGCCCAGGTGCATATTTCCCCAGGGAATTTCTAGCCTCTCCCTGCAGGTAACCCACCACCAACTGTTCTTAAAAATTTACTCCAGGCCCCATTCAGGCAGCCCCCATACCAGAGGCAGGATAATAACCCAACTGTCCCTGGAGAGGGACCAGAGTTGGTTGTTGGGAAGAGGTTATATGTGGTTAGATAGCAAGATCTTATTTGTGACATTAAATGAGCAAACCACAAAGCATCTAAAATGATTAATTTATCACTGGTGCTGTCAGTGAGCTGTCATCAACTGACAGTTCTGTCATAAGTGTCATTTATAATGTCACAAGTCTATTCCCCATCAATGTCATTAAACAATTATGCTTGGTTTATAAAAAGAAAGGGGGAGGGAGGGGGGATGCGTGGAAAGCCATATGTAAGGCTTAAGCAATTATATACTTTGCTGTTCCTGAATGGCAGTCCCTGCCAACAATTAAATCTTACTTGATTTGTTCATTTAGGCAAATTATCAATTATTTGGAGGCGTCAGCCTGGGTAATTTTTTCCTCTCCACTGGCAGCAGCCACGGTGCCCTGCCAGGATTGATATCAACAGGATGGAGACAGAGCTTTGATAATGAGCCCTCTCAGAACCTGAGCCTGCAGCTCTGCTCTCTCTTTTTTTATACTAGGACTGTTGTGTTTTCTTTGTCAGCGTTTGGCATATGGGTGAGACCGCTAATTTTGTGAGCTGTTGAAATGAAGATAGCTTTTCTAATACCAATGCTTCCTCCTCCTTCCTTTTAAACATTTTGGTAAATATAACCTGTTAGGCAGCTAGCCCCTCCCATCGTCTCTTCTACCTTCGTTTTTCTTCATGCTGGTTATGCTGGGGCCACATTGCTCAACTCCCACTCCTGCCCCAGGTATCTGCTACGCATCTGTTTCAATGGAGATGTTCACCAGAACAGCAATACTAATGACCCCTTCTGATCACTCTATAGCATCAATAGAGAAACAGATGTATGTGGTGGGGAGGAATCTAGCCTGGGTGAAGATTTAAGACCAGACCTTGTGAGAATGGAAAAGTGAAAGACAGGAGGACACTCTTGCATTCTATAAAGGGATACCTTTCTGCACTAGGGTTTCTAGGGTCAGCCCTAGAAAGGGTAGGTTTCTTTCTAAAGCATTAAGGAGCAGGCCAGGGAGGCCCTGAAATATTTATCAAAAAAGAGACCCTTATATAGAATGTGGTCTGGGCAATTGTCATTTACACCTTGAGTCCTCATATAGATCTGACACTTTCCTGGTGGATTCCAGAAACTGGTACATAATTGTACTTGGTTCAGTTTTATGACTTTGGCCTCTTGTTGGCATCTGCGGTGGACATCTGTTGTTTTTGCCTGCCAGCATCTTTGCTCTTCTGTAAAGAAGACTCCTGATTTTCCTGGCAGAATCATTTCTTCCTCACTCTCAGACCATGTACTCTGGGTGTGGTTGGCCCCACTCCCAGGCTCCAGGGGTAAGCAACTGACTAAGGCATGATCCATAAAGACATCCTATTCCCCTGGCCACAATAATTAGTCCAGAGAAGGAACATGGCTCAAATTGATCCAACGGGAGCCCACGCTGAACTTTAAGACCTGGTACTAGTGAGATAGAGTTTGAGTCTGGAAATGCTGGGGGCTCTCTTGCCACCACAAGCAAAAGTGTGTTCGAAACTGAAGTTAGTACAGAGAAGAGCAGAGACGTGTCATTCCAGGTGGCACTGGAGCACCAGGTGGCATTGGAGCCTCCAGTGTGACTGCAGTTAGTGTAATCCTGGGCTTTTCAATGAGATCAACCAATAAACTTCCTTTTCACTTAAGCTTGGTCAAGATAGGTTTCTACCCCTTGCAATCAGGAAAATCCTGACTAATCCAGATTTTCCTTCATTCTCAGTTCTCCGGTTCTTCCCTCTTGCATTTATGGTCAGTTTGTCTGCAAGTGTCTGTCTCTATTATCGCTCATATCATGGCTTCCATTTTGTTTTATTGTTGTAGCTTCTTTTTGGTTGGATAGATTGTCCAAACTCTCTCCCCACCTCCATCTATTGACTTAATGGTAGTGGAGGGTTCTGGATGGGGAATTACCAGCCTGCTAGCTTTTTGAAATTGTATCCTGACATTTAGAAGCTTTTTTCCACTGGCTGGCTGGATTGAAGCCAACTCTTTGAATTTAATGCTGAATGTGGCTAAGACACATGTAAATATTACTCAAGAGTCCCTTACAATCTTAGCAATGATTAAATGAAGAAAGATGGGAGGGAGGAAAGAAGGAAGAAGAAGAACGGCAGAGCAGGGCACAGACCCCCATCTCTTGCCCCCATATCCCACGGAAACACAGTGTTATGATGTCACACTGCCGTTTCCTGAGGCCACAAATGCTTAAGACCTTTTAAGCCACTGGGCTATGCACAGCGTGGGAACCTGGCCAGTGCTCCCATCTTAAGCATTATCCAGCTTGCAGTGGCCATGCCTCAAGTTCTCACTCTGATTTTTTTCAAATATTCTTTCCCTGCTTAGCCCCATCCATTGAGTAACAGTTTCCCTCCATCCCTAACTTCTCCAATTCTCTGGCTAGGTCACATCACATCCCTCCTTCCTACCATTGTCCCGTACACTCTGCCTCAAGCTCCAGGGAGTCTCCAGTCCTTATGAGACATCATTTATAAAACCACTCATTTATACTTAACATAGAGAGGCTCACTGGTATCCACTCTAAGGGGAAGTGGAAAGATAGCCACTCAGAAATGAAGAAGGTTATTTATTGCACCTGGCATAGCATTTGGATGGGGTCTATTCACTGCCAAAGAGAAACCTGGCAAAAAGTGGAAAATTGAATCCTGTTTTGTCCACACACCACTCATGCCAATGATGTTCCGCTGAATTGACAGGCTTTCCGATTCAATCGATTGGCTCTTTTTGTCCTCTGGTAGACTCAGAAACAGTTCTCCCTTGAGCTCTTTAGTTTGCAAAGATAAATACACACTGACTTGAAAGAACAATGGAGTAGAATAAACATGTGTGTCCTCTAGCTACATTTTGCAAGCAGAATCGGAAAAAGAAAAGGAGAGAGAAAAAAAATGGATAGGGTGGCAGAAAGAGCTGGGGGCCGGAGAGGGAGGTGGAGAGAAAGAGAGACAGAATGACACCTGATGGCAAATCTGCCTAGACCGCCCCAGCTGTGCTATGCTGGAAGTGTAGGTTTGCCCTACCCCAGCTGCTGTAGTTAGGGCCCAGGTGTTTCCGGAACATTGACGTGATTCTGTGGTTCATATCAGAACTAATGCCGGGAAAAAAACAAACAAACAAAAAATCTAAATTACATTTAAAAGGAATCTACCTTTTTATCTTTTAACCTTAGGCCTTCCCCAGCCATGGAGAAAAATCAATCTTGGCTAATCCACTGACCAAGAAAAAGGGAAAAGAACAGAAGAAAATGTTGCTTTAAACAGCTACTTGATGCTTAAAGAGTTATCAGAGGGAAGGTGATCCGAGAGCTCACCAGCAGAAACACGGGCTCAAAGGGCCGAATTGAGCGGCTTCTTATCCATATCCCCTGGCTGATCATTAGCCGGGGAGTCAAGGATAGACTTACCTCACATCTTACCTTACAGATCTTAAACCAACAGCAGCCAAGCTTTCTTGACATGTTTTTGCTGAGAGCTGGAAAAACTGGTTTCTTCACTATTCTTGATAGAATATAGCCAACTATATGACCGTTAGGTAGGCATTAACTGCAGAAATCAAGATAGAGTTATTTCTACCTGTGATATAAGAAAGAATATATCTAATCTTTGCCTCCCAGTTCCTAGCACAGAACTTCAAAAACCCTTGGAATTTCCTAAGTGATAGGAGTGTCTTGTTATTCACAAGGAGTCCTTTTGATCATATCTGAGTTTATGTTAACAAAGTGACTCATGGCGGGGGTCTCAGTTTCAAGGGAGGGGCTGGCCACTCCAGAAAGACCAAGCACATGATTTAGAGAGTGGAACTTATGGGCCTATCCCCAAACACCAGGGAGAGAAGAGAGATTGGATATGGAGTTCAATCACATAAATAATGATGCAATCAATTATGCCTACTTAATGAAACCCCAGATAAAAACTGAACAACAGATCATCAAGTGAGAGGGTGATGTACCCTGACTCCATGGGGACAGAAGCTCCTGTCCTTGGGACCCTTCTAGATCTTGCTTTATGGATCTCTTTATCTGGCTGTTTATTTATATCCTTTATAATAAGACAGGAATTGTAAGCATCATGCCTTTGAGGTCTGCAAATTATTCAACCTCAGGATGAATGATTGGGTTTTCTCATAAGAGAAACCCCAAATTTGTAGTTGACTGGGCAGAAATGTGGGTAGCCTGGGACTCCACTTGCAACTAGCATCTGAGGAAAGGGCAGTCTTGTTGGGGTCTTGTTGGGGACCTTGCCCTTTAACTTGTGGGATATGATGTTAACTTGGGAAGCTGGTGTCAGGATTGAACCAAACTGTGGGATGCACAGTTGGTATCAGATAATTGGTGTCACAGTGCATTACCTCTTCAGCACTCTCAAATACGGAGATCACAAAAGGGACCATGCAGCATAAGACATGTGGTCTCTGAGCTCTGCAGTGACTGCTGTCACCTTGTATTTTTATAGCAATAGGAAAATTGGTGGAATATTCACTTGGGCTAAGAGGCAAAGTTCATAGAATTTGGGACTGAATGCACCAGGGGATGAAGGGGGATGAAGTCTATATGACAATTCTGCAGCAAGATGACTCTTCAAACATTCAAAAAGCATAATTTCTTTGCAATCTACTTATAATATTCCTAATTATCACCCCCTCCACAAACACCTCCATCCAGTAATCACCTCACCCCAACTTTAATCTCAACTGGAGCACTTCTTACCACTTGGCATGAAAGGCATTTGCTGAAGTCCCAGGAAGAGAAGAGTGACAGACCCACAGAGGTTGCCTGTCAGATTCGCTAGAAATGGGGAACGTGGGTATAGCAATCAATGAGGATGACCACACGTTTTCTTACTTTTTTCTCCTTTTTTATTGTGGTAAAATAAAAACCTTTATTATTTTAGCCATTTTTAAGTGTCCAATTCTGTGACATTAAGTACCTTCACATTGTTCTGCAACTATTACTACTGTCCAAATCCAGAATTCTTTCCTCTTCCCAAGCTGAAACTCTGTACCCTTTCAACACTAACTCACCATTACCCCCTCTCCACAGCCCCTGGCAACCAGTATTCTACATTTTATCTCTATAAATTGGACTAATCTAGGTTTTGCAAATAAGTAGAATCACAATATTTGTCCTTTTGTAACGGGCTTTTTTCACTTAGCATAATGTCTTCCAGGTTCATCCATGCTGTGGCACATGTCAGAATTTCCTTCCTTTTTAAGGCTGCATAATATTCCATTGTATGCACACATCACATTTTGTTTTCCTATTCATCTGTTGGTGGATACTTGAGTTGCTTTCACTTTTTGGCTATTTTAAATAAAGCTGCTGTGAACATGGGTGTATACGAGTATCTATCTTCAAATCTTTTGCATATATACCCAGGAATGAAATTGCTGGGTTATATGATAAGTTTTTTTAATATGGTAATTCTATGTTTAATTTTTAAGGGGAACTAATATATTATTTCCACAGCAACTGCACCATTTTTCTTACCTTTTAAAAAATATTTTCTCTAGGTTTTTAAAATGGTCTTATTTATTTATATGTTCATTAATTCTTAGATATGGGGTCTCACTATATTGCCCACGCTAAAGTGCAGTGGCTATTCACAGACAGGGTCACAGGACACTGCAGCCTCAAGCTCCTGACCTCAATTAATTGTCCCACCTCAACCTCCCAAGTAGTTGGGATTACAGGCATATGTCACCATGCTCAGCTTAAAAATTATATACTTCTTGCATGTGTTTTGAATTGGTAATATATTCACATGATACAAAACACAAGATTGATTAAAAAAAATCTACCTTTTACTTCTGTCTCCAAGCCTTTTAGTTCCCCTTCCGGAGGCTGCCAATGTTACTATTTACCACTGCCCTGCTACAGCACCACAAGTCACCCCAACATCCAAGCAAGTTTCAAAATTCAATCTGAGGCTGGCTTTGTGAACAGAAATATTTTCAAACTATATGCTGTCTTCTCAAAGAAGGGGTTAATGGAGAGCAGAACTCTGAAATGCACTGTACATAATGAATAACAAATACCCTTTTAAGATGAGTATTTTAAAACACCAACATGTTATTATCCAAAATGTATAAAAGTGTCTTTTTTTGTTTTGGCCCTGAGTACTACATTGAAAGCATTACCTAATGCCCACTCCAAAAGATTAGCTCCCTCTGAAAGAAAAGAGTCAACATGCATAACACATCACAGCACCATCCTGCATCTTTTCCATTTGGGTTCACAGTTAGACATTCCCTGGTTTAAGGGAAAGAGCATTTGCAAAATGGCTCTTGGGGCTTAATTGGTATTTCTTTCTTTTGCCTGCCGGAATAATACAGGAGAGGAAACTGCAAAGCAATTTAAGAACATTAGCATTGTTCCTAAATACCCACGTCCAAAGTTAGTGAATACAACTGGAAAAGCCCAAAGAGCACCTAGGGAGATTAAGGGAGGTTTTGAAGCAGAACGCATGATTCTAATGAACTTGGGCTCTGCCTCATGGAAGAAGAATCTATCTAAATACATTAGGGCCAACAGAGCAGACAGCAGACGGGAGACAGCTACCTAAATGCAAGAGATGCTGTTCTCAGTAAGTCGTGAAACGCTGCAAATAGATTTGGGTGGGTTTGAAGCCCTGAGTCGCTACAGGGTGCTAATTATGATTTCCATACTGTTGGCGAGAGAGATACTCCCCAGCAGGGTGTCAAGAGCCGCAACATATGCACTCCAGCTGTCCTCGTGAACCTCCCCCTTGTACCCCTCATGGTGGAGGTCTCTGCTTGGTTTCCTGCTCTCACTGAGCAGATGAATTAATTTGTTTGAAGATTGGAGAAGGATTTTTTGAAAGAGTACATAATAGGTTAGTACCAAGTAGAAATCAGGATCATTGTTGCATCCTTTTTAACTTCAATATGAATGTTACCTAAACAATAAGACATATAGAGTCAATGTGATCACATTTTAACACCTGCATCCAAACCACAGGAAATCATATGTTATAGATTTTAAACAAATCTCATTTTTGACTCTGAGAGTGCAAAGTGTACCTGATCTTTCTGTTGAGGTTTTTTGGTGAAGGGGACTTCTGGCATCAACTATCCAGAGTCAAACAAAACTTCACAGGTTGTGGGCAAAGCCCTTCACAAAACTGTTCTCACTTCAGATACCAGTTGCAAATGTTGGAGTCCCCAGGCCTTCCTCCCTTCTGACCAACTGGCTATAAATTCAGGGGTTATCACTATCTCTTCAGGTTTCGTAATTTGCCAGAACAACTTACAGAACTCAGAAAAAGCACTCTACTTATGATTATAGTTATAGCAAAAGAATACAAATCAATCAGAATCGGCCAAAAGAAGAGACACATACAGTGAAGTCAGAGAGGGTCTCAAATGTGAAACTTCCTTTGTCCTTTCCCATGCATTCAGGGTGCATCACCCTCCTGAAACATTGATAAGTGATAATACAGAGTATTACACACAGCTGAGCTCGGTGTCCATAGTTTTTACTGGGGCTTCAGTATGCAGCATAAATGATTAAAGCATTGACTATGTGACTCAATCTCTAGTCTTTTCCCCCCTGAAGACTGGTTCGATATCAAGATGGCTGAAAGCCTCTATAATCTCTTGGTTCGTCTTTCTGTCATGACCAGGCTCCATCCCGAGTCTTTTCCTTAACATAAACTACCTAGAGCCCTATCATGAGTCACCTCATAAGCAAAACCTATCAGGACCTACCATTAATAGCAAAGACACTCCTATTACTTAGGCAATTCCAAGGGTTTGGAGGCTACCTCCCCAAAACTAAGGACAAAACCCACCCAAATCGTTTACTTATAGGTAGATGGAAAACAGTAAGGGACAGAGGAATGGGATTGGATGCGAGATTATGAGGTCATCCAGGAAGCAAAAACTCAAGTTCTAGTTAGAGTTTATTATATCTTCTCATGCAGGTTACTTAATCATCTTGGGTTTTACATCTCATTCTTTTCACTTACAGCAATAATTACTGATACCATTTAATGAGTGCTTACTATGCACCAGATGCTGTGCCAAGCACTTTGCCTACTTAATCTCATTTATTCTTCACCATAAACTTGCAAATTTTGTCATTTTATGATCTCTATTTTGTAAAGAGTGGAGAGGTGATAGAGATTTCAGGAGGTTAAATAACTTGTTCAAGTAATTGGAGGAGCTGTCACTCAACCATAACTGTGAGTCCAAAGTTCTGATTCTTAAATTTCCTTTCATAACACTATACTGATAATTGGCTTACAGGCATATTGGGAAAATATAATGAATTATTATAATCTGAAAGGGAATAACCTCATGAGTCAAGGTTATAAGATTACCATTATTATTATGTCACTGATTATTACTATTAGCAATATTATTTCACTTTTATACTTCACATGAGTCTGTCTACTTATTACAAAAGTGGTTTCTACTTACTATATGAGTTTCTATTATAAGGAAAGAACTCCCTTTTAGAGAGAAAGCAAATCTTTAAGTTATAATAAACAAAATTCCATGTAGTTCCCCAAACATTTGTTAAGTGTAATACTTACTATGAGCCAACTTGTAATGTGCAACTTGGAAGGTATAGAAAGATGAGTAAGACATAGATTCTCACCAGCAAGATGAGTGTGCATAGAATAACACAACTCAAGGCAGAATGTGATAAGTGTTCAAATGCACACAGAAAGCCCTCTGCTGGTTCAGAGGAGAGAAAGGTAGCACATAAACCTCAAGGGATCAAGAAGAATTTCATATCCACATCTTGAAGGACACACAGAATTTGGAGAGACTTGGATGGGTAAGAAGATGGGATTCCTGAAGAAAGGAATCTAGTAGCAAAATTAGACAAGGATGTATTCCACTTATAATATACATCAGTGGGTGACAAAACAGACTATTACCAATCAAGGAAACTCAGTTGAGCTTCTGTATCCACAGTTTTTATTGGAGCTTCATTATGTAGGTGTGATTGATTAAACCACTGGCCTTGTGCCATTAAACCAGATGCAATTCAGAATGTTTGAAAGGATGGGAATTAGTGTATAGTTTAGTGGTAACTTATTTTTGTAGGATAAACACAGCATTTAAAATTTTTAAAAATTGGTTTCATCATAATTTTATTAGCTTTATTATGTTAAGCAAAGCTCTAACTCCTCCAGCACCACTTTGCCCATTCTAAAAATAAGGGTAGATAATGTCTAGCTCTTAAGGCTTTTGTTGGAGTTAAATGAGAAATATATTGAAAAACTCATATTCTGTGAACTAAATAACATTAAGCAAATATTAGGTTTTACAATTTCTGTTGTTGTTTGTTTGGATTACAGGAAACCAGCCAAGCTATGTTAAACAATATCAATGAAAAAAATATTGGAACCATACCCTGGAGGGTGGGCATAGTGTGGCTAGGATGCCAGGGTGAGGAGGCTGAGCTTTGTCCAGTAGAAACAGTAGGAATGAAGTCAGTTCATGTCATGTTTTCAGTTGTTTTGTTTTGGTTTGGTATGTTGAAGGTGATTATAAAAGCATTAGTACTTATTATTTCAAGAATAGCAAGCATTAACTCTGAGAAAAAGTAAAATTGTTTATCTGGAATTTTCAGTGAGAATAATCATGGAATGTGGTGCAAATTCGCCTTTGAAGATTATTTGAGCAAGTTTACTTTTTCAGTGGTAACACCTTGGAGAAAAGACAAAAGGCTAAAGACACTTACCTCACTTCCCCATTACCCCATCTGGAAGTCATAGTATGGGTACGATGGTCTGTGAAGATAACTTCCAGGCTGAGAACTTGAAGCACTACCAGCAATAACTCTAGAGGTCTGCATAATTTTCTTTCTGCCTCACAGTTTCCCTTATCTTGTCCTCAGAAGCTGAGGGAATAAGAAATACGACTCCTCATTTGGCTCCATAGCCAGAGATGTAGAGAGTAGAGAAAAATATTTATCAATTTAAAGTGTCCAAAATATTCATGCACGATTAATTTTTTAATAAGTAGAGATTTCAAAGAGATTTACCTTAACTAAGTTTGACCATAAAAATTTAGTCAAATCATTTTAATTAACTTATTTAAATATCTAGGTGGGCTTTAATATCACAGAGCTAGAACCTAAATACTTTTATTTGTAATACTGAGATTAACTATTTTAAATTAGTTTATTATAAAATGTTCAAAATTCAAAAACACAAAGAGGATAATGTAATAAATTGTGCTATACTGTTCACCCATATTCACCAAGTGTCAAGAGTTTGCTGTACTTACTGTATCTATCCTTCCTTCTCATCTTTTTGGATGGCATAGCTTTCGGTTTGTTTATATCTACTTTATATCTTTAATAAATGTATAAAAACTTTCTATAAGTTTTGCACATTTGGTTAAGTTTATGCATAAGTATTTTTTGTTGTTATTGTAAATAGATTTATCTCCTCCATTAAAACCTCTAACTAGTTATTGTTCATATTTAATGAGGTTATTAATTTCTGTAAGGTGTTTTGTATTCAATTTTACCAAATTCTATCTTTTTTTTCTTTTTTATTATACTTTAAGTTCTAGGGTACACATGCACAACGTGCAGGTTTGTTACATATGTATACATATGCCATGTTGGTGTGCTACACCCATTAACTCATCATTTACATTAGGTATATCTCCTAATGCTATCCCTCCCCCCTTCCCCCACCCCACAACAGGCCCCAGTGTGTGATGTTCCCTTTCCTGTGTCCAAGTGTTCTCATTATTCAATTCCCACCTGTGAGTGAGAACGTGTAGTATTTGATTTTCTGTTCTTGCAATAGTTTGCTGAGAATGATGGTTTCCAGCTGCATCCATGTCCCTACAAAAGACATGAACTCATTCAGGCTGCATAGTATTCCATGGTGTATATGTGCCACATTTTCTTAATCCAGTCTGTCATTGATGGACATTTGGGTTGGTTCCAAGTCTTTGCTATTGTGAATAGTGCTGCAGTAAACATACATGTGCATGTGTCTTTATAGCAGAATGATTTATAATCCTTTGGGTATATACCCAGTAATGGGATGGCTGGGTCAAATGGTATTTCTAGTTCTAGATCCTTGAGGAATTGCCACACTGTCTTCCACAATGGTTGAACTAGTTTACAGTCCCACCAACTGTGTAAAAGTGTTCCTATTTCTCCACATCCCCTCCAGCACCTGTTGTTTCCTGACATTTTAATGATTGCCATTCTAACTGGTGTGAGGTGATATCTCATTGTGGTTTTGATTTGCATTTCTCTGATGATCAGTGATGATGAGCATTTTTTCATGTGTCTGTTGGCTGCATAAATGTCTTCTTTTGAGAAGTATCTGTTTATATCTTTTAGCCACTTTTTGATGGGGTTGTTTGGTTTTTTTTCTTGTAAATGTGTTTGAGTTCTTTGTAGAATCTGGATATTAGCCCTTTGTCAGATGAGTAGATTGCAAAAATTTTCTGCCATTCTGTAGGTTGCCTGTTCACTCTGATGGTAGTTTCTTTTGCTGTGCAAAAGCTCTTTAGTTTAATTAGATCCCACTTGTCAATTTTGGCTTTTGTTGCCATTGCTTTTGGTGTTTTAGCATGAAGTTCTTGCCCATGCCTATGTCCTGGATGGTATTGCCTGGGTTTTCTTCTAGGGTTTTTATGGTTTTAGGTCTGACATTTAAGTCTCTAATCCATCTCGGATTAATTTTTGTATAAGGTGTAAGGAAGGGATCCAGTTTCAGCTTTCTACTCATGGCTAGCCAGTTTTCCCAGCACCATTTATTAAATAGGGAATCCTTTCCCCATTTCTTGTTTTTTTCAGGTTTGTCAAAGATCAGATGGTTATAGATGTGTGGTATTATTTCTGAGGGCTCTGTTCTGTTCCATTGGTCTATATCTCTGTTTTGGTACCAGTACCATGCTGTTTTGGTTACCGTAGCCTTGAAGTCAGGGAGCATGATGCCTCCAGCTTTGTTCTTTTGGCTTAGGACTGTCTTGGCAATGTGGGATCTTTTTTGGTTCCATATGAACTTTAAAGTAGTTTGTTCCAATTCTGTGAAGAAAGTCATTGGTAGCTTAATGGGAATGGCATTGAATCTGTAAATTACCTTGGTCGGTGGTGATATCCCCCTTATCATTTTTTACTGTGTCTATTTGATTCTTCTCTCTTTTCTTCTTTATTAGTCTTACTAGTGTTCTACCAATTTTGTTGATCATTTCAAAATCCAGCTCCTGGATTCACTGATTTTTTTGAAGGGTTTTTTGTGTCTCTATCTCCTTCAGTTCTGCTCTGATCTTAGTTATTTCTTGCCTTCTGCTACCTTTTGAATGTGTTTGCTCTTGCTTCTCTAGTTCTTTTAATTGTAATGTCAGGGTGTCAATTTTAGATCTTTCCTGCTTTCTCTTGTGGGCATTTAGTGCTATAAATTTCCCTCTACACACTGCTTTAAATGTGTCCCAGCGATTCTGGTATGTTGTATCTTTGTTCTCATTGGTTTCAAAGAACATCTTTATTTCTGCCTTCATTTCGTTATATACCCAGTAGTCATTCAGGTACAGGTTGTTCAGTTTCCATGTAGTTGAGTGGTTTTGATTGAGTTTCTTAATCTTGAGTTCTATTTTGACTGCACTGTGATCTGAGAGACAGTTTGTTATAATTTCTGTTCTTTTACATTTGCTGAGGAGTGCTTTACTTCCAACTATGTGGTCAATTTTGGAATAAGTGCGATGTGGTGCTGAGAAGAATGTATATTCTGTTGATTTGGGGTGGAGAGTTCTGTAGATGTCTATTAGGTCCAGTTGGTGCAGAGTCGAGTTCAATTCCTGGATATCCTTGTTAACTTTCTGTCTCGTTGATCTGTCTAATGTTGACAGTGGGGTGTTAAAGTCGCCCACTATTATTGTGTTGGAGTCTAAGTCTCTTTGTAAGTCTCTAAGGACTTGCTTTATGAATCTAGGTGCTCCTGTATTGGGTGCATATATATTTAGGATAGTTAGCTCTTCTTGTTGGACTGTTCCCTTTACCATTATGTAATGCCTTCTTTGTCTCTTTTGATCTTTGTTAGTTTAAAGTCTGTTTTATCAGAGACTAGGATTGCAACCCCTGCCTTTTCTTGTTTTCCATTTGCTTGGTAGATCTTCCTCCATCCCTTTATTTTGAGCCTATGTGTGTCTCTGCACATGAGATGGGTCTCCTGGATACAGCAAATTGATGGGTCTTAACTCTTTATCCAATTTGCCAGTCTGTGTCTTTTAATTGGAGCATTTAGCCCATTTACATTTAAGGTTAATATTGTTATGTATGAACTTGATCCTGTCATTATGATGTTAGCTGGTTATTTTGCTCATTAGTTGATGCAGTTTCTTCCTAGCACTGATGGTCTTTACATTTTGGCATGTTTTTGCAGTGGCTGGTACCAGCCTCCTTCCAGGTGGCTTTATTTACCTACTTAAGCCTCAGCAATGGTGGGCGCCCCTCCTCCAGCCTTTCTGCTGCCTTGCAGTTAGATCTCAGACTGCTGTGCTAGCAATGAGGGAGGCTCCGTGGGCGTGGGACCCTCTGGGCCAGGTGTGGAATATAATCTCCTGGTGTGCCATTTGCTGAGACTCTTGGTAAAGCGCAGTATTAGGGTGGCAGTTACCTGATTTTCCGGGTGTTGTGTGTCATGGTTTCCCTTGGCTAGGAAAGGGAATTCACTTCCCCCTTGCACTTCCTGGGTGAGGCGATGCCTCGCCCTGCTTCGGCTCTCACTTGTTGGTCTGCACCCACTGTCCTGCCCCAATGTCCCACACGCCCTGGTGAGATGAACCTGGTACCTCAGTTGGAAATGCAGAAATCACCTGTCTTCTGTGTTGCCCATGCTGGGAGCTGGAAGCTGGAACTCTTCCTATTTGGCCATCTTGGCATGGATCGCTATCATTGTTTATAGTAGTCTTTTTCACTAGTTCTCAGTTTTTTCAAATATATAATATCTTCATTATTACATACATTTCTAGAAATTCTACAATTTTACTTCGTATTTTCCATTTAACTCGAGTCTTTAAGAAAGAGTTTTGATAACTTCTCAATTATCTCTGGTTTAACTGTAATTTTGGAGGGGAAAGAGCTGGATGATTATGTCTATTCTCCAAAATTAACTGAGGTTTTTCTTTGTGTTTTAACGTATGGTAAATGTCTACAAACGACCAAAGGCACTAGGGAAAAAAAGGTATTCTTTACTATTGGGATTCAGAGTTCAATATATAGCTATCTGAACTACCTTTTTTTCAGGCGTTCTGTATTCTTAATATTTGTTAATCTCACTGTCTTGAAAAAATGTTATAAAAATCTTTTGTTAATTGTATCTGTCCATTCTGTCTTTCATATTCTACATTTTCTGTTTGTAAAAGTTGTAAAGATATTAGTGACTATTACATCTTTACTGTGTATTGTATTCTTTAGGTTCATTAAATGGCCTTCATGTCTTTCAATGTTTGTTAGCATGAGATCTATATTTTTCTGATATTCAGATCATGTTCTCTGCCTTCTTTTTATTTTACTTGACTGATATGTCTTGATCTATATTTTTACTCTTAGCCTTTCTGATTCACTTTTTCTCCTTGATATGTTTTATGTAACACCATGGAGTTAGATTTTGCTTTGTTAAAATCATAATTTTTTTTTTCTTTCATAGGTAAGTAAAGTCCATTTACATTTATTGATATAATCAATTTTTTTCTCGGTTCTGACATATTGTTTTACATGTTATTTGTTTGTTGAATCATATGAAATTTCTAACAGCCTATTGTTTATGGCCTACCAAAATGCCCATTGTATCCATAAATATTTACATATTTACATATGTCTATGACTTTTCATGTTCACAGACATATACAATATATATGCAAAGTGCTTTACTTTGTGATTTACTTTATAATTATTCTTTCTTTTGAAATTTGGAAAGCTTTTTTTATATTCTAGTGGTTATCATTATTTAATACTCTAATTCCTTCTATAAAATCTCAACCAATAATCATTTTTTCTCCCCTCTTCTCTCTTCCCACTATCCACATTGTCTCTAGTATTAACTTAATGAGAAATTTTAAGACAGGTCAAGCTTCAACTACTTCCATTGTCAGCCTTAGGCAATATCCTCTTGCTCCCACCTAGCACATATCAGGCAATCTGTAAGATTATTCTTCTTTCCATTTACTTAACCCTTTCTTGTCCTATTTTTGTTAGTTTGTATTATATGACATTGTCAAAGCACACATCAGCAGTACACTTTTTAAATTCTTATCTCCAATTTCAAGTTGTTGTTTTACATTTAAATACATTCACACTTATCTCTGAAAACTTGTACTGAATTTTCTAGAATTACTTATTGCTTGTCTGAAGCTCATTGTCCAGTAAATTTCTCAGGAACAGCTCATGAGAGTAACATTCCATGAGCTCTTGCAGTTCACAACGCTGGACTTTTTCCTGTTAACTCATACAACTTTTGATTCCCATCTTCTTTTCATGAAATCATTTAAAATATTTCTCTTATTTTTATTTTTATTTTTTTTGTTTTTTGAGACAGAGTCTCGCTCTGTCTCCCAGGCTGGAGTGCAGTGGTGTGACCACCTCCTGGGTTCATGCCATTCTCCTGCCTCAGCCTCCTGAGTAGATGGGACTACAAGTGCCCACCACCACACCCGGCTATTTTTTTTTTTTTTTTTTTTTTTTTTTTTGTATTTTTAGTAGAGACAGGGTTTCACCATGTTAGCCAGGATGGTCTCAAACTCCTGACCTCATGATCCGCCTGCCTCAGCCTCCCAAAGTGCTGGGATTACAGGCATGAGCCACCACGCCCAGCCCTTCTCTTATTTTTTTAACAGAAAATGTTGCTGTTGATAATTCTGATTTTTGTGTGTGTTTGTTTTTGAGACAGAGTCTCACTGAGTCACCCAGGATGGAGGAGTGGCACAATCATAGCTCTCTACAGCCTTGAATTCCTGGGGTCAAGTGGTCCTCCCACTTCAGCCTCCCAAAGCACTGGGATTACAGCCATGACCTGAGAGGTCTAATTCAAATCTGATTTTCTATCTCTTAAAATGACTTGGTCTCTTTGTCCGAATTCCCAAATAGGTTTTTGTTTTTGTTTTTTCTAACTTTTAACATTCAGTTATTTTATTAGGATTTCCTTGGTGATAACTGTTACGGGTTGATTTCTCCAGTTAAAATAAATGTGTAAATCTTAAAACTTGTATTTCAGCAAACTGTTCCTGATTTATAATTTTAATTCTTGCTTTCCTTCCTTAGGGACTGTTTTGTTAGATCCTCCTTCTTTTCATTGTTTCTTTATATTTACTTGTCTTCTCTTCTTTCATTTTCTCTCAAATCATTTTTATCTCTTCCTTTATTTCTATTTGATTTCCTTCATTTTTCCTTTTTTATCTTTTGATTTTTCTCACTGTATTTTTCCATAGTATCTTTTCCCCATGTGCTGCAACTTATTAGTCTTTATTTATTAGTGTATTTTTAAAAGTAACTCTTTCCTGAGTTATGTAAGTTCTCAATTCATAGCCATTGGCTATTTAACTATTTCTTCTATTTCTGGTTTATATTATTCTTTCAAAGTGTCTATTGATTCTTTAATTTATTTTCTCTCACTTTGCTATTGTATGTGTGATATTATGATTTTGTATACTTTATATATAAACACACATATATAGGTTTTCATCCACCATTCCTGGATCATGACTCCATAATTCTGGTTATAGTTTATTTATAATGTGGGGTGCTTCATGCCTCTGAAACAGGCCTCAAGAAACAGAATCTCTCTCTTTGACCTCCTGTCCTCCCCTCACCTGCCCAAGGCAGGACTCTAACCTGATTATGGGTTAAAAGACTCTCATTTGGAGCGGGTCCTGCCCCACACCCTAGAGGAAAGAATGCTGCACAGACAGTCCAAAAAAAAAAAAAAATTCTGAGCAGACAGGCCTTCTGGGTTTAGATCATGTACTTGTTGCCCAATCACATGTCTGCATAGTTGTCCATCATGCTTATGTTATGAAG
This sequence comes from Rhinopithecus roxellana, assembly GCF_007565055.1. Taxonomy (NCBI): domain Eukaryota; kingdom Metazoa; phylum Chordata; class Mammalia; order Primates; family Cercopithecidae; genus Rhinopithecus; species Rhinopithecus roxellana. Next base: position 73,697,123 of record NC_044556.1, on the reverse strand, counting down.
CCACCATAAAAACTCAAAAGGACAGGGCTGAGAGAGCTTCCAAATAGTTGACATGTGGAGGTTCCTGGAGGGTATTATGTCAGGGGAAGACGTGGAAGCTCTGCGCCCCTTCCCCTGTGCCTTGACCTATGCATCTCTTCATCTGTATTTCCTTCTCTATGAAACAGGAAAAACACCTTGTATTTCCTTATCTATGAAACAGGGATCTTTAGTGATATACTAGTAATATACTTTATAATACACTGGTAAACTTAAGTGTTTCCCTGAACTGCTTCAGCAAATTAATCGAACCCAGAGGGGGTCGTGGGACCCCCAACTTGAAGCCGGTAGGTCAGAAATTCAGATTTGCAGCAAGGAGTGTCTGCCATGAGGGTGTGTTGGCGGGGGCATTCTTGGGATCTGAGCCCTCAAGTGTGGGATCTGATGCTATCTCCAGGTAGCTAGAGTGGGAATGGAACTAGAGGTGAATTTGAGGTGAATTAGAATTGAATTAGTTGGTGTCCTCTGTTTGTTGGTGGTGAAACCCCGCCCCCCTCCCCCCAATAATTTGGCCACAGAAGGCTTCTTCTTTGTTCATTGTTGTGGTGTGAAAGCAAAGGAAAAATTTGATTCGGGTGTTTTTCCGAAACAGAGGGTTACAGTTTTCATCTGCTTTGTGTCCAGTTTTTCTGGTGTTATTTATTTCCTTATTACCTTTTTTTAATAATAACTTTGAATTACTTAGACTATTTTTTTCTGTGTGTCCCCTGTTTAAATGAAATGGCTTTTCCTAGACTATTAAGGGACAGTTCCTGGCCAGTGGGGACCGAGGGATGAAACAGGGTCACTCTCTCAGCTTCATCTTTCCTGTTATTAAGAAGGACTCAAAGTACGTCATCGCATCCATCTCTCAGGTCTACGCCTAGCCGAGAAGGTTTCCTGCCGTCAGTCCTGTGTTTCCCAGAGCTCTCCCCTTTAGACAAGTTATTTTGTTGTTACATGACTTCCTGGGATCTGATTCCTTTGGGCTCACAACCTCCTCCCCACACCACTTACCAGAGTTACTGCCCGGCTCAATGTGTCTGCTTCTGGCAGTTTTCCCCTCTGGAAAGGGATATTAGTTGGATATTTTGGCGGTCATCAAGGGTTTGCTCTACTGCCTCACTGTTGGGTCTCTTGTGATGCCATATTCAGGCTCCTGCTTTCACTTGCAACTCTGAGCATATCAGAATAGTAGCTTCACAGTTACTCTCAGGCTTGTCCACACATATTTTTATTCCAGATTAGGCTTTCTTTTGAGGGTGAGTCTTCATGGGCGATCTTGGGTTCTATAGCTTATAGGGCTTGTCAAAGGTTTGCATTGAGCCCACCACTCTCTTTTCCTGTTTCTGCAACCTCACACCATCTGAACCCCAGTGTTTCTACCATACTGAATTGCTGCCACCACTCCACAGCAGACTGCCTTTAGGTGCCACTGCTGTATGTGGTTTTGACCACAGCAGTACTCTAGGGTTTAGAGGTGTTTTCTATCACCTAATATTTAAAAATATATGATCTATGCATATTTTTACACTATTTCTAATTTTCTGTTTGGTTTTCAGGAGGAGTTTTGAAAAGATTGAGAAATTACACTGCCACCATAATCTCATTAGGACCAGAACTCAGGATGAAGCTTCCACATATTCTTTATAAAATCTTATAATTTCAGAACGTGAGCTCTCTAAAAACCTTAAAGTTCACAGAGTCCAATACCCTCCTGTAATAGGAAAGATAATTGAGGTCCAGAGAGTGAAAAAAGCTTTCTCAAAGCCAGTGTAGAAAGTAGTAGAGCCAAGTATAAAATATAGCTTTCCCAGAATCTTGGTGTTAGAAGGAACCCTGGGGCATGTGGTCCATCTTCTTACCCAGTGCATAATTCCCCAGGAAGAGAGGTAGACAATATCCCCTTGAATATCTTAAAGGATGAGATGTCTAAATCAACCAGTTTCCCATGTGGTAAAGACAAACTTATCTTTTCACTTCTTTGCCTTTTTCAAAAGAACAAACTGAGACACACAAGGATGAATTGATGCAGGTGTTATTGTGTTTGTTCCCTGTTTCCTCTCGGTTTAGAAGCTGACTTGAAAGCACCTCTAGGTTGATTCACAGCCTAAGTTGGAAACAATCTTCAAGTTCATCTAGTCTAGTGGATTCATTAGTCTATGCTTAAACATGCCTGGCAGCTCACTCTATCATCAATTGTTCGGGAGTTCTTCCTAAAGTGAGATGATGCACATGAATGTATTTGTGGATTATACAACATTATATAAATCTAAGATTGTCAGATTTCTTATATTGAATGGAATTTTCTCCCCTTTAACTTCTAAGCATTGTTCTTGGTTCTGCCCTCTGAAGCTATGCAGAATAAGTCTCATCACTCTTGTACTTTGCAATGCTTGAAACACTGGAAGACAGCTAATGGGCTCCTTCCTCGTGGCTGAGGCTTATCTTTTTCCATGGTTATAAACACAGCCAGCACTTTTATTCCTCTTGTGGCATTGTCTTCAGTACTCCCAGCAATCTGCTTGATCTCCTTTAGCACACGAGAGCTTATTAATGTTTCTCTTAAAATGCCAGAAATAAACAGGGTAGGACTCAACTTTCTTTGTCTCAGCATCACACTTACATCAGCAGTGTAAGATTATGAGTCATTCCAGTGCTTCTTATTATGCCTGATTTATTTTCAGCTTGCAGTCAACTAAAAACACCTAATATTTTCTAGCAAACTTCTACTAAAGCAGTTCTCCCACTTACTGGGCGTGGGCAGTTGATACTTTTGGTCCTAGACGTAGGAAAATAGCTTTGTAAGCAGCAACACAAGTCCTTTCAGAACTCCAGTGACTGACTGAATCTGGGGACCCTGACTCTTTGGGGCATCAAGGTTCTCTCTGATATGCCCCATCCCTTTCTTGGGATTTAATTCTTCCTTGGCTATATTTGCTATATTCCTTTTCATTTGAATATCATACTCCTAGATATAGAAGTCCAGAGAAAAGTAGTGGGTGAACAATCCCCTTCTCACTCTTGGTAATAATTTCTACCACTTTCTACCACTCCCCTGGCACCACTGCTGTTTTCTTTTTACCACTATCTGTACCAGTATATCATTGAGTACCCAAGCAGGGGTGAGTGCTGGTCTCGTTCACCTGTTTACTTTTTTTTTCTTATTAATACAGTATTTGTTTATCTTTTCTCTGTCAAACTCTGAGCCGACCATGTTCCCTAGGCTGCCTGAAGAGATATAGGAAAAGGAACACACAGGGCCAACAGACATGGAAGATAGAGCTATGGGAGGTGGAAACTAGCTTCTTCACACGGGAAAGAGGACAAGAAAGGCCACCATCAGGCAAAAGAGCCCCAAGGCCTCCCAGAGGGCAAAGCCCAGAATGGCATAGAAGAAGAGCTATTGCTTCAGAGAAGGGTTCCTGGCATAACCAATGAGGAGGCTCCCACACACAGTCCCAATCCCAGCCTCAGTGCCAGCCACCCCAACTATGGTAGCTCCAGCCCCAATGAACTTGGCTGCTCTGTCGATGTCCCTTGAAATGGCACTGGTTTGGAAGCCGTGGCTAGGAACAAGTGAGGTAAGGGGATGTGAGACAGCCAAGCTGCTGAGACTCTCATCTGTCATTGTCTCCGGTCGTTTCAACACCACTGCAGGTAGTGGACGGCTCAGCAGCAGTGAAGTGCTCTTGACCAAGGAGAGAGTGGAGATGAACTTGGAGCAGGCATACATTTTCAGCGGGTGAGGGGCTGTGGCAGGAGAGCTGCTCCCAGTGCAGAGAAGACAGAGAGGACCCTACTGTTTAAACATACAGTGGAGGGTCAGGGAGAGGGAATGATTAAGAAGACATGAAATTGGATGGTACATACTGACCCTCTTTAAGAAGCAGATATCTGCTGTCAGTACATCTTGACATACATTCCCCGCCCACTCATTATCCAGGACAACACCTTTATATATTCTAACCCCAGTATTTCCTTATCTATGAAACAAGGATCTTCAGTGAAAACCTACATTTCCTTTGTAGGATAACCTACATTTCCTTAGGACATTCCTAATATAAATTATTCTTTCTCACTTCCCTATTTACTATGTAGACCTTATCTATTGAGGCTGTATGCTAAAGAAGACCTTTATGGTGCTAAGGAGTACCCCCTGGGGCCAATAAGTCAAAAGCCTTCATCCTAGTATGAGTTGTCAAGTGCTAGCTGGCCACTTTCTTTTCTTTTCTTTTTTTTTTTTTGAGACGGAGTCTTGCTCTGTCGCCAGGGCTGGAGTGCAGTGGCCGGATCTCAGCTCACTGCAAGCTCCGCCTCCCGGGTTTACGCCATTCTCCTGCCTCAGCCTCTCCAGTAGCTGGGACTACAGGCGCCAGCCACCTCGCCCCGCTAGCTTTTTGTATTTTTCAGTAGAGACGGGGTTTCACCGTGTTAGCCAGGATGGTCTCAAACTCCTGACCTCGTGATCCGCCCGTCTCGGCCTCCCAAAGTGCTGGGATTACAGGCTTGAGCCACCGCGCCCGGCCTAGCTGGCCACTTTCTATAAAGGACCCACCTAAACCACTAATGAGAGCCTCAAAACTGCAAAACAAACTCGTGGAGAGAAAAGGTTAAGTTAATTTTTAAGTACTTTCCTATCATTTTTCCTGATAATGCCCAAATACTGCTCATGGGATGTGTTTTTATGTTGATAGGGGAGAGTGGAGGCTGTGAAAAGGAAACAGGACTAAAAGATGAGAACAAGGGTGAAGCATAAACTGGTCTATGAGCTGGGATTCAGACGGCATATTTCCAGCTTCTGGAAGTGTGGTGAACATCATGAGGTCAATGAACATTACCTAGAGAGAGATGTGTTTTCATATTTATTCGCTACTGAATGAATATAAATGAATATATACATATACTTTGGTATACTTTTGTACATCCACCTACTCATATACCAGTCTGAAAGATAGAATATTCCCATCACCCGTCATGGAACTTCTCTGTGTGCTCATCACCACTCTCATCTACTTCCCTATTCTCTTAGAACCTCTTTTTTCTGTTTGTCAGTCTTCTGTTTTTCTTTATTATCTTATGACATACATTCTTATTTCTAAACAATATATTATTTAGTCTTGCATATTTTTTAACTTTATGTAAGCGGAATTACACTGTGTATTTCTTTGCCTTGCTTTTTTGTTTGTTCAATTTCATATTCCTGAGATTCATCTGTGTATTGCTATAGTTCATTTATTTCTACTGGTATATAGTATCCCATTTATTCAGCAATATATCATCCATTCTATTGTTGATGGACATTTGGATTGTTTCTAGTATTTTTTTAATCACAAGGAGTGCTAGGACCTATGCATGTCTCCTGGTGGTATGGACCAGAGTTTCTCTAGGTGTATATCAAGGAATATAGTTGCTAGGTCAAAAGCTTTATGTATTCTTTTTTTTTTTTTTTTTTTTTTTTTTTTGAGAAGGAGTCTCTCTCTGTCACCCAGGCTGGAGTGCAGTGGCCAGATCTCAGCTCACTGCAAACTCCGCCTCCCGGGTTTACGCCATTCTCCTGCCTCAGCCTCCCGAGTAGCTGGGACTACAGGCGCCCGCCACCTCGCCCGGCTAGTTTTTTGTATTTTTTTAGTAGAGACGGGGTTTCACCGTGTTAGCCAGGATGGTCTCGATCTCCTGACCTCGTGATCCGCCCGCCTCGGCCTCCCAAAGTGCTGGGATTACAGGCTTGAGCCACCGTGCCCAGCCAAGCTTTATGTATTCTTAAGTAAACTGGATAATTCTAAGTTAAAAGAATTGGCACCAATTTTCATTTTTACATACTGTGTATAAGAGTTCTGATTGAAGTCACATCCTTGCCAAACTTGAAGTAGTCAAACTTTAAAATTTTTGCCAATCTATTGAATGTGAAATATTACCTTATGGTTTCAATTAACATTTACCTGCTAATGAGGTTGAATGTTTTGTTTTATGATTTTCTTCATTTCTTGTTCTTTATCTTTATCTTCTTGTAGTTTATTCATTTGTATGGATGTTTGGGTAGTTCTTGATACATTTTTAAATAGATTCTGTATACTAATTATTTGACAATTGTATGTGTAACAGAACCTTCATTCAATTTGTATCTTGAATCTTTAACAATTTTTTATTTCCCTTTGAAAAGTCAAACTTCTTAATTTTAATCTAGTTTCACTGGGTGGTTTTTCTACGCATGAGATAATATATCTCCCCAGTCTGTCTCTTGCCTTTTTAATTATGTAACAGTTAATTCGATGAGCAAATGTTTTTAATTTTGATATCTGATTTATTAGTTACTTCCTTTTGTAATTGTTGTTTTCAATATTTAAGCATTTCTTTTTTTTTTTTTTTGAGACGAAGTCTAGCTCTGTTGCCCAGGCTGGAGTGCAGTGGCACGATCTCGGCTCACTGCAACCTCCACCTCCCGGATTAATGCCATTCTCATGCCTCAGCCTCCTGAGTAGCTGGGATTACAGGTGTGCACAACCACACCCAGCTGATTTTTGTATTTTTAGTAGAGACGGGGTTTCACTATGTGGCCAGGCTGGTCTCAAACTCCCAACCTCGTGATCTGCCTGCCTCAGCCTCCCGAAGTGCTGGGATTACAAGCATGAGCCACCATGCCTGACTAGAAATTTTTTAACTTCAGAAAATATCTTCCTATTTTTTTCAAAAATCTTTACATTTTAGCTTTTAATTTTACATTTACTTGTTATTTGTTTTGTATGGTGAGGTAAGGGTTTGGAGTTCATTTTTCCCCCACGTAGATATTCAGTTGACTGAGCACAATAGTTGAAAATACTTTTTTTTTTTGTAAGATGGAGTCTCGCTTTGCCACCCAGGCTGGAGTGTAGTGGCATGATCTAGGCTCACTGCAACCTCTGCCTCCTGGGTTCAAGCAATTCTTCTGCCTCAGCCTCCTGGGTAGCTAGGATTACAGGCATGTGGAGGCATGCACCACCATGCCCAGCTAATTTTTGTATTTGTAGTAGAAATGGGGTTTCACCATGTTGGCCAGGCTGGTCTCAAACTCCTGACCTCAAGTGATCCACCCGCCTTGACCTCCCAAAGTGCTGGGATTATAGGCATGAGCCACCACTTTGGTCCAAAAAACTTTTTTCTATTGAATTACTTCAGTGTCTTTAGGAAAAATTAGTTGACTGTATCATTGTGGGTTTATTTTGAATTATCTATTCTGTTTCGGTAGTTTTCAGCCAATATGTCTTCAAACATTGGTTTTTTCTGCCCCATTCTCTGTCTCTTCTTCTGGGTCTCCAGTTACACATGTATTAGACTGCTTAATATTGTTACATAGGTTTCTAAAGCTTTGTTTCTTTTTGTTCAATATTTTCCTCTCCATTTCTCAGCTCGTGTAATTTCTAACGTTCTAGTTTTATGTTTATTGACTTTCCTCTACCACCTTCAATCTGCTATTAAACCCATTTAATGAATTTTTCATTTTACTTATAGTATTTTTCTGCTTTAAAATTTTCATTTTGTTCTCTTCAATAGGTTTTATTTCTCTAACTCTATTCCCCACCTGCTCATTATGAAAATATCTTCTAAGTTCTTAAACATATTCAGAATAGCTGCTTTAAAGTCTCTGTCTTCTAATTTAAACATCTGCATCATCTTGGAGTTGGGGTCTTTTGAGTTATTTTAATCTTGGTTATTTGTCACGTTTTTCTATTTCTTGCACATGTGTATTGATAGTTGACTGATACTGGACATTATAAAAATTGTATAGAGTCTGAATTTTGTTATTTTTCCCTGAAGAATTATTTTTGTTAAATATGCTGAACTTGAAACTCCAAATTTTGTCTCTCCTGCAGGTGACAGAAGCTTAAATCTCTCCTTAATTCTTCCAGCTTCCACTATTTTCTTCAATGTATGCGTGTTGTTTTCTTTTTTCCTACTTGTCACGCTTCCTTCTGGGGTTTTCCCTATGCAAAGAGAAATGGTTAATGGTCAGCCAAAAAGTTAGGTGGATTTCATGTGCAGATTTTAGGGTTCATTCCTCTGTGGATCTCTTATCTTCTAGGATTTCTCACCTAACTTTCTACTTTTTTTTTTTTTTCTTTTGTTTTGAGATGGAGTCTCACTCTGTCACCCAGGCTGGAGTGCAGTGGCATGATCTTGGCTCACTGCAAGCTCTGCCTCCCAGGTTCACACCATTCTCCTGCCTCAGCCTCCCAAGCAGCTGGGACTACAGGCACCCATCACCACGCCTGGCTATTTTTTTTTTTTTTTTTGTATTTTTAGTAGAGATGGGGTTTCACCGTATTAGCCAGGATGGTCTCTATCTCCTGACCTCATGATCCACCCGCCTCGGCCTCCCAAAGTGCTGGGATTACAGGCATGAGCCACTGTGCCTGACCCCCTTTCTACCTTTTTTACCAGTCTCAATTTCTGTCCCTTAACACATTAAGCCAATAAGACTATGGGTTTTTGTGCATTCAGATTTGTTGCATTGGAGAGTGTCACAAACTAAAATACATCCTTCACAGTTAATTTTTATACCATTGATTCCTTATTAGTTTCTTTCTGTGTTTGGTAATACTGTTTCTCCAAAAACTTAGATAATTCTGAAAATATTTTCCCATATTTTAAATTGTTATCTGATGAAAGATTAAAGCAGCCAAGCTATTCTACTGTTACTAGAAGCCAGAACAATTGATGTATTTTTAAAATTACATTTTCTCAGTGTTTTTTATTGCTGGGTATGCAAATGCAATCAATGTTTGTATGTTGATTTTATATCCAATATCCTTGCTTAACTCTCTTCTTTATTTAAACACATTAGATCATTGCAGGTTTTCTACATATACAATAATATAATTGTGAAGAATCACACTTTTGTTTCCTCTTTTCAAATTCTTCTATTTTTTATTATGTTTTCTTGCCTTTTTGTACTGGCTAGGACTTTCAGTGCGATGTTGAATACAAGTGGTAAAAATAAACACTCTTGACGTGCCATTTTTTTTTTTGCCATTAATTAACAGTTAACTACAGGTTTCTTGTGACTTTCACTTAATTGTTAAATAAATTGTTCTTTTTCTAATTTTCTGGGTTTTAAAAAATCATATAAATATATAGAATTCATAAAACACTCATCTACATCATTCAAATAACTATATGATTTTAATTTTTTTCTTAATGTATTAATGCATTGAATTATAGTAATTAATAATCTAATTTTTTTTTTTTTTTTTTTTGAAACAGAGTCTCACTCTGTTGCCCAGGCTGGAGTGCAGTGGTGTGATCTTGGCTCACTGCAACCTCCACCTCCCAGGTTCAAGTGGTTCTCCTGCCTCAGCCTCCCAAATAGCTGGGATTATAGGCGCCTGCCCCCATGCCCAGCTAATTTTTTGTATTTTTAGTAGAGATGGGGTTTCACCATGTTGGCCAGGCTGTTCTCAAACTCCTGACCTCGTGATCCACCTGCCTCAGCCTCCCAAAGTGCTGGGATTACAGGCGTGAACCACCACACCCGTCCTTGATGGTCTAATGTTAAACTAATCTTGTATTAAAGAGATCTAACTCAAGAACTGGTCATCACATATCATCCTTTTAATCCATTACAGGATGTTATTTGCTAATATTTTGTTTAGAACTTTTGCATCCATGGCCATAAGAGATATTGACCTATAATAATCATTTTTTCTTGTACTGTTGTTCAACTATTGGTATCAGCATTTAGACTTCTAAGACAGAAACCACTGGAGAGTCTTATAACTCTAGAGGAAGCATTCTTTTTATTTTAGATTCAGAAATGACATGTGCAGTATCGTTACACGGATATAGTATATAATGCTGGGATTTGGGCATCTATTGATCCCATCACCCAAAGAGTGAACATAATACCAAATAAGTCACGTTTCAATTGTTTTTCCCTCGTCTCACCCTCCTCCCTTTTGGAGTCCCCAGAATCTGTTTACATCTTTACGTCTGTATGTACCCATTGTTTAGCTCCTACGTATAAGTGAGAATATGTGGTATTTGATTTTTTGTTTCTGCATTAATTCACTTAGGATAATGGCCCCCAGCTCCATCCATGTTGCTGCAAAGAACATGATTTCATTGTTTTTATGGTTACATAGTATTCCATGTTGTATATATACCACATTTGCTTTATCTAGTCCACCATTGATGGGCGCCTAAGTTGATTCCATGTCCTTGCCTTTGTGAATCGTGCTGTGATAAACATATGAGTGCAGGTGCCTTTTTGGTACAAATGATTTCTTTTCCTTTTGGTAGATACCCAATAATAGGATTGCTGGGTGGAATGGTAGTTTTTTGTTTAGTTCTTTGAGGAATTTCTAAACTGCTATTCACAGGGGCTGAACTAAATTACATTCCCACCAACAGTGTGTAAGTATTCCTTTTCTCCCCATTCTTGCCAACATCTGTTATTTTTTACTTTTTAATAAGAGCCATTTTGACTGGTGTGAGATGCCAACTCATTGTGGTTTTATTTTGCATTTCTCTGATGATTAGTGATGTTGAGCATTTTTTCATATGCTTCTTGGCCATTTGTATGTCTTCTTTTGAGAAGTGTCTGTTAGTGTCCTTTGCCCACTTTTTAATGGAGTTATTTGATTTTTTTCTTGTTGATTTAAGTTGCTTATAGATTCTGAATATTATTGCTTTGTGGAATGCATAGTTTGCAAATATTGTCTTCCATTCTGTAGGCTGTCCATTTACTCTGTTGATAATTTATTTTGCCCTGCAGAAGCTCTTTACTTTAATTAGGTCCCAGTTGTCCATTTTTGTTTTTGTTACATTCGCTTTTGAGGTCTTAGTCATAAATTTTTGCCTAGGCCAGAAGAGAATTTCCTAGGTTTTGTTCTAATATTTTTTACAGATTGAAGTCTTACATTTACATCTTTCAATGTAAAACTTACATTGAAAGATTACATTACAAATGTAATCTTGAGCTAATTTGTTACATGGTGAGAGGTAGGAGTCCAGTTTCATTCTTCCGCATATGGCTAGTTAGTTTTTCCAGCATCATTTATTAAATAGGTTGTCCTTTCCCCATAGTTTATTTTTGTTGGCTCTGTCAAAGACTAGTTGGTTGTAGATATACAGCTTTATTTCTGGGTTGTCTAATTTGTTCCATTGGTCTATGTGTCTATTTTTTTTTTTTTTTTTTTTTTTTTTTTTTTTTACCAATACCCTGCTGCTTTGGTTACTGTGATCTTACAGTATAGTTTGAAGTTGGGTGATGTGGTGCCTCTAGCTTTATTCTTTTTGCTTAGTATTGCTTTGGATGTTCAGGTTCTTCTCTTGTTCCATACAAATTTTAGAATTTTTTTTCTGATTCTGTAAAACATGACATTGGCAGTTTGATAAAAATTGTGTTACATCTGTAGATTGCTTTGGGCAGTATGGACATTTTAACAATATTGATTATTCTATTCCATGAGCATGGAATGTTTTTCTTTTTGTTTATGTCTTCTATGATTTCTTTCATCAGTGTTTTCTAGTTCTCCTTGTAAAGATCTTTTACCTCCTTGGTTAAAGGTACTCCTAGATATCTTTTGTGTGTGTGTGGCTATTGTAAATGGGATTGTGTTCTTGATTTGGTTCTCAGCTTGAGCTTTGAACATTATTGGTATATAGGAATGCTATTGATTTGTGTACATTGATTTTGTATTCTGAAAGTTTACTGAAGTCATTTCTCAGGTATAGGAGTCTTTTGGAGGGGTCTTTAGAGTTTTGTAGGTATATAATTATATCATTAGCAAACAGAGATAACTTGACTTCCTCTTTTCCTATTTAGATATTTATTGCTTTCTCTTGCCTGATTGCTCTGATTAGGACTTCCAGTATGATGTTGAATAGGAGTGGTGAAAGTGGGTATTCTTGTCTTGTTCCACTTCTTAGGGAGAATACTTCCAACCTTTACCCATTTAGTATGATATTAGCTGTGGGTTTGTCATAGATGACTCTTATTATTTTGAGGTAAGTTCCTTTGATGCCTATTTTTTGGAGGGTTTTTATCATGAGGCAATGTTGAATTTTATCAGTGCTTTTTCTATGTCTACTGAGATGATCATACAGTTTTCATTTTTAATTCTGTTTATGTGATGAATCACATTTATTGATTTGCATATATTGAACCATCCTTGCATCCTAGAAATAAAGTGCATTTGGCATGATGAATTATTTTTTTGGTGTGTTATTGGATTCAGTTTGCTAGTATGTTGTTCAGGATTTCTGTGTCTATGTTCATCAGGAATATTGGCCTATAGTTTTCTTTTTTTGTTGTGTCCTTGCCAGATTTTGGTTACAGGATGATGCTGCTTTCAAAGAATGAGTTAGGGAGGAATGCCTCCTCCTCAACGTTTTGGAATAGTTTCATTAGGATTGGTACTAGCTTTTCTTTGTATGTCTGCTAGAATTCAGCTATGAAGCTATTTGGTCCAAGGCTTTTTTGTTAGTAAGTTTTTATTACTGATTCAGTTTTGTCACTTATTATTGGTTTGTTCAGGGTTTCAATTTCTCCCTGTCTCAATCTTTGGAGGTTGTGTGTTTCCAGGAATTTATTCATTTCCTGTAGATTTTCTAGTTTACATGCACAGAGATGTTCATAGTAGTCTCCATGGGTCTTTCGTATTCCTGTGAGATTATTTGTGATGTTTCCTTTGTCATTCTTGATTGTGATTATTTGGATCTTCTTTTCTTTTCCTAGTTGGCGGTCTATCAGTCTTGCTTATCTATCAAAAAAACACTTTTCCTTTTGTTGGTCCTTTGTATGGATTTTTTGGTCTCAATTTCATTTAGTTCTGCTCTGATTTTAGTGATTTCTTTTCTTCTAGTTTTGGGTTTAATTTGTTCTTGTTTTTCTAGTTCCTTTAGATACAATGTTAGGTTGTTAATTGAGATCTAATTCTTGATTTAGGCATTTGGTGCCACAAACTTTCCTCTTGACACTGGTCATATCCCAGAGGTTTTTGTATGTTATGCCTCTATTTTCCTTTATTTCAATGAATTTTTTTAATCTATGCTTCAATTTCATTGTTTACCCAAAAGTCATTCAGAAGCAAGGTTTTATTTTTCACGTATAGAGGAAACATTTTAAAAAGCTGTCTAGCAGAATGCTTCCTCATTCCTAGGGGACTCACTTCCTGGTTCCTCAACTGCTTCTGATGTTTCTTCTTACCTAAAAAAATAAAATACTGTGTACAATAATCTTTTAATTAAAGCACGGCATTGTAGGTGCTGAGTGAAAGCCTGCCATTATTTGTTGCTGCTGTTGTTTAGCAGCTGACGCAGGTATTCTGGTGATTCTAATGTGCTGCTTGGTTACCCTGAATACATTTATTTTTTCCTCTGTGTTAATGGTATGTTACGTTTTTTACTGTTAAAGAAACGTGTTTTACTTATGTGAGAATAAGTGCAAGAAAATAATTGCTTATCAGTAGCAAATAAATTCAGAGTCAGGAATGACAGTAATGCTAAACAACCACAGATTGTCCACGTAGGTGCTGAGATAGTGACACCTTTGCTTTCTGAGGCTTCACCGTACACAAACTTTGTTTCATGCACAATATTATTCGAACTGTTATATAAAACTACTTTCAGCCTATGTGTATAAGGTATATATAAAACATAAATGAATTTTCTATTTGGACTTGGGTATCATTTCCAAGATATCTCATTGTGTACAGTCATGCATCACTTAGCAATGGAAATACATTCCAAGAAATGCATTCTTAGGCAATTTCTTTCTTGAGCAAACATTATAGAGCTTATGCATACCTAGATGGCATAGCCTACTACACACATAAGCTACATGATATAACCTATTGCTCCTAGACTACAAACCTGTACAACATGTTACTGTACTGAATACTGTAGGCAATTATAACAGATCATTATAATATGAGTATTATAATATGTTATTATAATCTTATGGGACCACCATTGTATATGTGGTCTACCATTGACCAAATAATGGTTATATGGTGCCTGACTGTATATGCAAATATTCTAATATCTGAAAAAAATCTAAAATCTGAAACATTGCAGGTCCCAAATATTTTACATAGGGGATACTCAACCTCTACATTCAAATACTCCATGTATATTGCTAGTAAAACTTCCCCAAATTACCATACCCATGATAGTCCAGATTATCATTCAGAAAATACTCACTCCACTCTTTTCTATTGTGAGGAGACATACTTTCCCACCCTATTCTTGTTGGCTGGGCTTAGCTATGTGATTTGATTTGTCCAATGGAATGTTAGCAAATGGGACATAGGCAAAGACTTAAAATGTGTCTGTGCAATGGGGCTTGTTTGCTTGGGCTTTTGCCATTGTCATGGGAAGAACTACCCATGCGTTGGGTAGCTAACTGGCTACAAAATGAAAGCAGCAGGTGGGGCAGAGGCACTCTTGCTGACCCACAGGCACAAGGAAGAAGATGAGCCATCACAGCCAAAGCTGCACAATCTGAAGCAGGGCACCCAGGCTGATCTGCAGATTTGTGAGCAAGATAATAAACGTTTATTATCACGTACCACTAAATTTGGGGATGGTTTACTATGCAGTGATAGCTGATTGATACAGGAATTTGTATCTAGAAGCAGGTGCTTATGTTAACAAAAACTTAAAATATATGGCTCAAGGAAACTTAAACGAAGCTAAAAAATGGTGACCTGTGCTAGGTCATGGTGAAATTGCTGGTAAAATGTCTCTCATGATAATCTGTAAGGCAGAAAGTATACCAAATGAAATGGTACAGTTGAATTCTAAGACAGTGTAGAAATATGAGCTGGCTTCTGTTGACTGTGCATAATAAGATACAAGAGAGTAATAAGTTCAGAGAAGAATTGGCTTGGGTACAAACAGAATTAAGAGGAAAAATAAAAAGCCTAAAAATTTCAGAACTAGAAGGGTTGGAAAACGAAACTCTTTCTTACCAAACCAAAATGTGACCCATATGACACAATTTTAGGGAAAAATCCAACCTAGGCTACTGTCCGTAAGATTTTAAACCTGTAACACTCTTTATTAAAACCCCTTAAAGGGGCCAGGCATGGTGGCTCAGGTCTGTAATCTCAGCACTTTGGGAGGTCAAGGTGGGAGGATTGCTTGAGGCCAGGAGCTTGAGACCAGCCTGGGCACAGTGAGACCCCATCTCTACAAAAAGTAAAAATAAAAATATTAGCTGGGCCTGGTGACACAGGCCTGTAATCCCAGCTACTCAGGAGACTGAGGCAAGAAGACCATTTAAGCCAGGAATTTGAGTTTATAGTGAGCTATGATGCTTTGATTGGCAACTGCCCTTCAGTCTGGCCAACAGAGCAAGATCCTATCTATATATTTTAAAAAACACCTCTCGGCTGGGTGTTATGGCTCACACCTGTAACCCCAGCACTTTGGGAGGCCAAGGTGGGTGGATCACTGGAGGCCAAGAGTTCGAGACCAGCCTGGCCAATATTGTGAAACCTCCATCTCTGTTAAAATACAAAAATTAGCTGGGCTTGGTGGCACAAACCTGTAATCCCAGCTACTCAGGAGGCTGAGAGACACAAGAATCGCTTAAGCCTGGGAGGTGGAGGTTGCAGTGAGCTGAGATCATGCCACTGCACTCCAGCCTGGGCAACAGAGCAGGCACGATGGTTCACACCTGTAATCCCAGCACTTTGGGAAGTCAAGGCAGGCAGATCACTTGAGGTCAAGAGTTTGAGATCAGCCTGTCCAACACAGTGAAACCCTGCCTCTACTAAAAGTATAAAAATTAGCTGGGCGTGGTTGCACACACCTGTAATCCCAGCTACTCAGGAGGCTGAGGCAGGATAATTGCTTGAACTTGGGAGACAGAGGTTGCAGTGAGCCGAAATCACACCACTGCCCTTCAGCCTGGGTGACAGAGTGAGACTCTGTCTCAAAAAATAAATAAAAATAAATAAATAAATATACAAATAATAAAAAACAAACAAACAAAAAAACACCTCTCAAAGGATGAAGATGTACTCTGTTAGAACTTTTATCTGGGCCAGGTGCGGTAGCTCATGCCTGTAATTCACACTTTGGGAGGCCAAGGTGGGTGGATCACGAGGTCAGGACTTCAAGACCAGCCTGGCTAACATGGAGAAATGCCATCTGTACTAAAAATACAAAAATTAACCAGGCATGGTGGCACACGCCTGCAATCCCAGCTACTCGGGAGGCTGAGGCACAGAATTGCTTGAACCTGGGAGGTGGAGGTTACATTGAGCCGAGATCTCGCCACTGCACTCCAGCCTGGCAATAGAGCTAGACTCCGCCACAAACAAAAAAATAAAATAAAATAAAATAAAAAAGAACTTTTATCTGAACAGAAGTGTCCCTAGAAGGTCTAATGATGCAGTTCTACAGAAGCCTGATGATCACAGAGTACTAAAAGCTAAGTAGGTGCAAAAGATGTGAAGAAAGGTGTTTCTCAAGAAGTATTGTTGTTATGATTTTTGGTACATATATTTGATTAAAATCAAATATAGAGAAAGACCATAATGTTTTTGAGAGAGTTGTATTAGCAAAAATGTTACGAGCCTGGACTAAAAGAGTCTAAGACTGTGAAAGATATAATAAGATCTCTGGACCTCCAAATTTCTACAAGCAGGAAACCGACTTAAATAGCTATTCAGCTTCCAAAAGAGGTATGTTCTCCCATACTATCCTCAGAAATGGCCAAAGAGCTGGATGGATAGAGAAGGACCTTTGAAATGGAGAAACCAAGAGCTAGGGACAATGGTGGACTAGAATATGGTATTACAATCTTATGGGACCTGCCACTCTCCCAGGGGCCTAATTAATTAGGGCCTAATTAAAGAACATTTCTTACCCTCAAGGTAGGGGAAATTAGCAACAATTCAGAATATTAAGGATCATTGGTTCTTCCCCTTTTTAAACAGAGATGTGTATTGTAGTTGTGCTGTCCTTGTTCAACCGTTTAATGTTGGGTGTGTCATGGGCAATTAACTTGTCAGGTTTTTTGCACCTAGATTTTTAGATTAAGAGGAGCAATCCCAGTCTGATATAAATTGTAAGATCAGATATAAGATCTGATAAAAATTATAAGGACTTTGAGCCTGTTTCATAATTTGCTGAGACATTGTGGGATCTTGGTAAGGTGTAAGTATATTTTATATGTGCGAGGGACCTGAATATTTATGAACAAGAGATCGGACTGGAACAGCTTGGATTATTGCTCAACAGAGAATCACTACCCTCTCCCTCTTCATCAAGGCTTAATATGTGCCAGGACATTAGGACTTGACATCTGCTCTTCGTCCACCACCATAAGAACAAGCCACAGATAGCACAATCACCCCAGATAAATGAGAAATAAGTGGATTAGAGCTGAAAAAGGCATGTTGGTGCAACCGTAGTGGGTTGGCTACCTGCTCACGCAGTTTATTTCTCCTTTAGTTCTTCTTGGGCTCAATCGTGGCTATACTACTTGCTTCTTATAATAATTGCTGCTAGGCCCACCCAACTTATAATGATTGCTACTAGGTCCACCCAACTTTATGACTTGGGGGGTCTGGTTGAACTCAGCTCAGGAGGGGCAGTTCTGAATGTGTGGTCATTTAGTATCCCATGGTCCCGTGTTCCACAGCTACCAGGGCCCAATAGCATACTATGAACTATTTTTCAAAAGGTGCATGGTATTCTGCTGTAGATGTCATGGCCTAGCTCCAGAATGGCCAAGTTCCCCTAGGGCTTGCCACGAACTCCACACTGCATCTTTTGCTACCATTGACACCTCTAACACCAAAAGATCTACTAGATGACAGAGTTCAAAAGGAGGCACTGTTCACATGACAACTTGGACCTACTGCAGAGCCCCTTCCTGCTCCAGCCTCCACTTAGAGTTGGCACCTTGTCCTATGACCTCGGATGTGGCATGGAGAGGAATGTATAGATATGGAATATGTTACTTCCAGAAACTAAAAAAACCTACAGGGCCAGGCGCAGTTGCTCACTCCTGTAATCCTAGCACTTTGAGAGGCCGAGGCAGGTGGATTGCTTGAGCCCAGAAGTTCGAGACCAGCCTGGGCAACATGGCCAAACACCATCTCTACAAAAAATACAAAAATTAGCTGGGCTTGGTGGCACATGCCTGTAGTTACAGTTACTCAGGAGGCTGAAGTGATAGGATCACTTGAAGCTGGGAAGTTGAGGTTGCAGAGAGTTGTGATCATGCCACTGCACTCCAGCCTGGATGACAGAGTAAGACCTTTCCTCCAAAAAAAAAAAAAAAAAAAAAAAAACCTGTTTATTTGTGCTTTCTTATTTGTAGTTGGATGCAAGGTTGCAAGATACAGAATTTATATTCTTTTTTTATTTTTTGCTTTGGAGGGGATTTCTGGCAAGGAACTCCTGGAAACTTTTATGAAGTGGCAGATTATCTTTGTAGAGTTCATCATCTATCCTCTGAAGCAATCACTGTATTAAGGCCCCCAGCAGAGTAGTCACTTCAGCTTACCTTGTCCAATTAGCATGATATCACAGATGTACTGGATCAATATGATATCCTGCGGTATGTCCAGATGGTTCATATCTCTTTGAATTTTATTATCAAAAACATGGCAGAGTTAACACAGCACTGAGGTAAAACTGTAAAGAAATGTTTTTGTTCATTCTATGTAAATGCAAACAATTTTTGGCCCTCTCTTCTGATTCATAAAAATATGTGTTTGCCCAATTAGTGGCTACAATACAATACCCAGCATGGCAGATGCATTCAGGAATGTTACTTGGTTGAGTGGTAGTCTACAGTCATTTCAAGGATTTATCTGATTTCTCCAGGGTTCATGGACAAATTAAATGGAGCTAGGATAGGTACCACCGGTCCTACATCCTTTAGCTCTTTAAGAGTGACGCTAATCTCTGCCATTGCCCTCTAGAATGTGATAGTGTTCTTGCCCATGGGTAGACAGAGTGGCAGTTTCAGAAAGTTCCACTTCACATTCTACACGACAACAGTTCTTACCACACAAGCCATGAATCCAGGGTGCAGGTTACTCCACTGCCACATATTTTAATCCCAGTTATACTCTTGGAGACTCAGGAAATGGACCCACTGCAGGCCTGATTTAATCAGGCTTGATTAATCAGTGTCCATTTATTTCCTGGTTCCTGTATGCTCCATTCTAATATGGGGGCCAGGATAATACTCTGGATCATTGGGTATCCATGTCAGCACGGACTCTGTGCCCAATAGTCATCAAAATGAGTATTCCCTTTTCTCCCCCCAGTGTATAGTCATCCAAGTAAGTGGTCAAATGTCCCTTTGGGAAAGATTCCTGGAGGAATCTTTGCAGTATATGCTTGCTGTGACATTGTATGATTCTTACTCCACTCTTAATTCAATGGGTTCTGATGTGAAAGATGGGTTAGACCTAGAAATTGAGCAACAGGTCGTGATATTTTGTTAGTGCAACTAGCATTGGGCTTCTGCTTTTCTACTCTTGCCCTGTTTAGATCATATATATTCAGAAACATCTTTCTTAGCTCCCCATCTATCTTGCCCTTCAGATCTCAGGTGTAATCAACCATCCTCTTAATTTCCCATAAGTGACCCTCACTTTTGGATCCTCCAAATTATTCAAGCTTCAAATTATCCACTGCAGATGATAATGACCTGTTTTTAAGCTACCAAAAAAGTTTTCTGGCCAACATACTTAATTTTTAGCTGTTTGTTAACTACCTTGTTTCTCTTTGTCACACTGCAGAGAGTCAAGGCAACTAACTTAATAACAATGAGCCAATCCCACTGTCCCGAGTGCATTGTCCCATGTATCTTTCCAACGCCAGAATCTTCACATTAGGAAGGGCATTCCTTCCACTGGGACATTTTCCAGGTCCACAACTGGTGAAAGTTTTACCAATTGGGCTGTCACCTTATGCTAAGAACTGTCTATGAACCACATACCATAGCCAGATGGTGGTCACAGTCAGTTCCCAAACCCCACCTTGCCACTTGCCTTCTTGGTCCAGTTCTGGTAACAACTGTGTCGGTTTGGATTCTCAAAGATGCAGATATCAAGACAGTGTGAGAAAGGCAAGCAAATCACTGGGGATAATACCTATGAAAAATATAGGAGCAAACGAGCAGGAGTCAGCAGGGGTGACCTTCAGACTGCAATGCAAATCCATCATCCCTGGAAGATAGAGGGAAGGAAGGAGGATATGGTGGGAAGAGCCTCAGAAGACTGCCGAGCAGCTCTGAAAAAGTTTTGGCCATACGCATGTTGGGCAGAAATGGTGAAGTCTTATTCCCCTACCTACATATATACCCTTATGCTCAGTTATTGGCTGGAGTCAGTGGAGGAGTGTATCTCCTCAGCTCGAATACCATGCAGGGATAATTTCCCCTTTTTAAGCCACCAAAGAACTCTTTGGCCAACATGCTGCAGCTGGAGACTGTTGGCTCATGGCGTTCATCGTGAAAGCTTCTCTCTTAGAAGATGATCTGAGCAATGCCTGTTCTGCTAGAGCATAGCAGCAGCCTCCTGCAGAACAGGCCCAGAGAGCTTTCCCATCCATTTATATCAATAAAGTCAAATATATACCAATCTCGCTATGTTTATTGCAGGCCTACTATGTGTCAAATAGACTTAGTTCACAGTGATACAAAAATGAGTAATGCATTATCTGCTTTGTCACTCAAAGCCTGCAGACAACTAAGACACATAAAATATTAAATATGGCACAATGCTTGGGCACTCTTGCTTATGCCTGTAGTACCAGCTACTTGGGAGGCTGAGGCGGGAGGATCACTTGAGCCCAGAAATTAAAGGCTGCAGTGAGCTATAATTATGCCACTGAGCTCCAGCCTGGATGACAGAGTGAGACCCTGTCTCAAAAAGAAATAAATAAGGCACAATGTTGAAATTAGTGCAGTGCAAGTATGTATAACGGTCTTAGGAGCACAAATAAGAGCTTGATTCTTTCTGCCTTGACCAGTCAGGGAAGACTTCATAGAGAGGGGATCATCAGAAGAAGAGCAGGAGTTTGTCTGGCAGGTCATCGGGCCAGGGCATTACAAGCAGAGGAAACTGTGTCCTCAGAGTGCCTAACATGCTTTCTTAGCTATGGTAGGAGCCCAATGACTACATGCTGAAATAAGCATGGTGCTGAAAGTGGGAATCTTTAAGTTGTCAGCTACACAAACTAACTCAAGTACAGTGAGATATTTTAAAGATCCTTAGAAAACTCATTGTATCTAAAAACCAAAAATTAAAAAACACATACAGCTGGGGCCCATGGGAATTTTAACTGAGTATTGGAAAAGCATCTGAACTGAAGCCCTTTCCGCATCTCCGTGTCCCACAGCAGCCACGTGCCTCTGCTCTCCTCAGCACATCTGCTCCATGTCTCTCTACAAACTGGATCTATCACTTCTCAGCTGTCTATGACTCAACCCAGTCATCTCTCTCTCTCCTAGTCTACATGACCTTCTAGCTCCAGCACTCTCTATAAGTTAAAAATAGACGCTACATCCTGTGTGTCTCACTGTAGTGATGTGTGCAACTTACTTTCACATGCATTAAAAAATAAGATATATTGATGGATCACTAGAAGAAGGGCTAGAGAGATAGATATGTAATAAAACAAATAGTGAAACCTTAATCATAGAATCCAATGCTGGCTTTAGAAGTATTTAACGTGTAATTCTTTCAACTTTTCTAAATGTTTCATAACAAAATGATGGGGGGAAGCAAACAAATTTCAAGAGGGGGAATCTGATTGGCCCAGGTTATCTCTGTGCTGGACCATATGAGTCCTAGGTTAGGTAATGAGTTCGCTGGCTACCTTTTAATCAGGTTCAAATCAGGTTTGATTCCTGGTTCAATCAGCCATGGCTCTGGGGACAAGAAGTTCCATGATACAGCAGGCTGCTTCCGCAACAGGCTGTGTGTGAGGCTAACACTGTGAAACATACTTCCATACCAGGTTTAATGGAAATAAGGGAACAAATGAACAGAGGAACTAGATTTCTACCATACTTGGGGTGAGAACACTGTATTTGTGTATGTAAACTCTTGGGGGCCAAGGAGAAAAGAAAAACTATACAGTTACTCTAAAAAGGCAGTCTGCTGCTCAAAAAAGGAGTCTCTGCCCCTTCTTTTGCTCACCTCCTCTGGCTTTCTCGCCACCAAAAATTCTGTCACCTAGAGGGAATGCATTTCCAGTCTCAGCAACAGGCAGATTGGTATCATCTGCCAAGAAGTGGTGAGTTTTGATTTAAGGATCTCTTAGGTAAGCAATAGAATGAAATATAAGCAAGGCCAGGGTGAGGACAGAAGGTGGCAGGATGCAGGAGAAACATGTAGAATAAAACGATTTTTATCCACTGACAAAATATAGATGGTGAACTCAGAACTTTTCCGCCATAATAAACAAGAAGAAGAAGTGCAAGAAGTGGACATATAACTTTATGACCTGTGAAATTGAATTGCCTCTTACGGATTTTTACTTTTTGGTGGACAACGAGGAACTTCGTCATCTCAGGCAAGGATGGGTCATAAAAGCTACTGGAAGGAGAGGAATCAGCCCTGTCTGATTAGAATCCGGGAGGCCTTGGATTGCAGGCCGTGCTTTATATTTCTGAGCTTCACCTAGTGGAAGCTCTCAGCTCTATGAATTACAGTACGTCATAGCCACAAAAGCCCTATCTCACCCATCATAAACACCAGGGAAACGCAAGGCCACCCTCTACAATCAGTAGTCTGAGAGAGAAAGCAAGCCCAGACACAACAACAGGGCAAGGAAGACAGCTGCAGAGCCCCCACTAACGATGGCAGCTGGACCCAGGCCTGTAGCTAATAAAGATTTGAGATCCCGCTAAAGGGAGATTCCTTCACTCACCCCGAGTGAGTGAAGGGCTCACTGCCATGGGCTATATTGGGTAATACAACTTATCAAATGAACACAACTCACCTTACAAAAGATGAAACACATCATCTTCTACATCTATCTTAGCTAGGAAAGGAATGAAGTAGACATGAGACAGTCGGAAAAAATTTGGTAAGGACCAAATACAGTCCTGCCAATTGCTGGGATTCAAATTCAAGCTCCAAATTATTCAATTCTACTTTCTTTATCTTCTAAGTATTTTTTGAAGCTTTCACCTCTTCTCTGTCTCCTTTGCCCCTTCTCTGTCCCTGCCAGCCCTGTCCTGGTCTCTCAACTGGATTGTAGTGGTTGACCAACTATCTTCCCTGGCTCCAATAGGGTTTCCTCCAAGCCATATTCTGTAAACTGTTAGCAGGAGATGTTTGGAAGGAAAACCTGGTGAAGGCTCTACCCTTCATTGGAGCTTCACATCCTTCAGTGAATTCCATTTTCCTGAAGATAAAGTTCAAATTGGTTGACTTGACATTCATGGTCTTCCGTAACCTCCTCATAGAAACCATTGTGTATCCTTAGGGTGGGCTGAGTTCCCTGCATCTGTGCTTCCAGATCCCCCTGGGTATAATGCTGATATTGCAATAGTATAACAGGAGAAGCTTTTCCCTTGTGTGATGTAAGATTGCAAAGTTTGGTAAAAGATACAAATAATCTTGTTCTCTATCAGGATGGAAGGAGCTGATACATGACTAAAGAGACAGACGAGCCCGGTTGAGGGATTGACCTGGACTCACCATGGGTGCAAATAAATCTGTGTAACTGTCCAAAGCCTCTTCTTGAATTTCTAGCCGGACAATGGGGTCCAACCTGCCTCACAGACTTTACTATTCTAAAAGATATTTTTGTCATTTTCTAAACACTGCTCCCAGGCAATGGAATTTGGATGGAATTTGGGTTCCTTGAGGCTGGGAATACAATGAAGAATCTCTCCCTGAATCTACAGGAAATGTAGGGAGGTTTAATCAATCTAGAAAGGGAAGAATTGGAACGGACAGGGCTTCAGGATAGATAGAAGGGAAGGTCAAGAACTGAGGGGCCAGAGGCTAGAACCAAAATCACACATCAGGAACAAATTTGATAGGAAGGTAGGGGTGGCAACTAGAGGATGGCTTGAACAACAGGCTCAGAAGCCAAATGGCAGTTGTATCTTAGTTTTAAGTGTAAATGAATACGTGGCAGGAATGATTGAGGACATCTTTAAAAACTATGACAAAACAATCAATAAGAAAGGCAAAACATTTCAGGGTCTTGCAATGAGGACCCCACTCTAAAAGAATTAAATTTATCATGAAAGTAGTGAACCCAAAACTTCAGGGCCTTTCACGTGCATGGCTCCCTTTTAAGGCTCTAAATATTATTTTTATTTGTAATTTTATATTATTTGTCTTGTATTACCTTCAGGCCCCACAAAATCTGTAACACCTCTACCTTTTAGCATTGCCAAGCTAGGGAATTTAATAAGGTTAGCCAGTGTTTTCTACGTCAAGCATACAAGTATTACTCTCTATCAGAGTATGTCTCAAGGTAGGAGTCAATAAACTCTTAACCAAAACTGCCAAGCACAAGGGAGCTTGTATGTCTAAGCAAAGGAAAGGAAACCGGAAGAATATCAGGATCCAGGAATGACCTTTCTAGCCTCCACTGAGTAATGGTCATCAAATAGCTCACCTAGTGACATCACCAAGAATCAGAGCTTATAAAGCAGGGAAAAAGGAATTATGTGTGTGAAAACCAGAGAGATACAACTAAGGAAGTATCCGTGTGTGTGTGCACGCATGTGTGTGTGACAGAGAGAAAAAGAGGAGAGAAAGGGAAGAAAGCAGAGGGAAAGTGAAAGAGAAAAAGTAAAGTAAGATATAGAGACAGTGAAAACATGTAAATAGAGGGTTCAGAAGGAGGAAGACAAAAGGATCAAGTCAATTTAATTTTAAAACTATGAACTGCACCTGCCAAATAAATTTCTCCTTCCCTTTAGTGAAGAGAAGAGTAGAATAAAAACCAATATCTTGAAAATTCAAAGAGATGGAAAAACAAAACTTAATAACAATTCAGTAATGGAACAACAAGCTCTTGTCGGTCTGGGTAACTGTGGTGTCAGTCCAGACACATCGAGTAGCAGCAGGCAGGGAAAGGAACCCCACCCAAGACATATGTGTATATGTAAAATCAGCCTGAAATATAATTAGAGTTACATGGCTACCTTACATATGTGATTTGAGATTTGAGAAATACCAGGGAGACACTCCAGAGCAAATACATGTCCCTCAATCAGCTAAGAGGCTGCCTGAAATTCCATTATGAGAGCAGAACATTGGAGGTTAAACACACTTTTCATGTGGTCTTCATTCAAATGGCAAATGCCCTTGATAAGGTCAACACAATAAGTTATCAGCACCGTTCCATAAATTAGGACATTTACATTCTTACCGTGATTGGAGGGCTAAATTATCCTGAAAGCCCAGGGAAGCCTGAGATGAGTTAGAAATTTAAACCGAGCTTCTGAAGTTCTTGCCTCCCACATGTGTGTCCCCCACCCCCCCACACATGCTATTAAGAAGAGTTTTGTTCCCAGGCTGCCACACAGACTTTACTATTCCAAAAGCTATTTAGTCAAACTAGTTCTGGGGCATTAGCAAAACTGGCACTGAGAGAACACCCAGGCAGCCCCAGGTGCCTGGTGATGGAGCTGCCACCCTTACATTCTCACCCATGAGGAGCTGCTGAAGCCTGTCCATGCTGCTCTTGGGTTAGCAGCCCCTGGAAAATTGACAACGGAGTGAAAAATCAAAAGGTAAAGTCTCATTTTCATTTGAGCATTAGGAGAGCAAATGAAAAAGATGAGAATCAAAAGGGTTTTTATTCAAGATGCTTGCTTTTGAGGAGGAGAAAAATATGGGATATCTTCGTCCCCTTTCCAGCTCAGTGATGGTGAAAATAAAGCTCCAGGATGATCTATAATGTAAAAGTTGGGAGATGACTTTGTTTCTGGGGAAAAACAGCTCCGGAACTTATAAATGTCAGGCAGTCTCGCAGATTGCTCACAGGAGAGGAAGGCTTGGCAACAACATTGCTCAGTGCTTGACAGAATTAATGGCAGGGAGGAGGAGGATGTACACTTGTCGACCTGACAGGATCCTTCATCAAACACGGGACCACCATGTGGAGGAGTGAGCAGCAAGGGAGGAGCCCCATGCTGTGGGAAAGAGGAAATTCAGCATA
Organism: Rhinopithecus roxellana; assembly: GCF_007565055.1. Classification (NCBI taxonomy): domain Eukaryota; kingdom Metazoa; phylum Chordata; class Mammalia; order Primates; family Cercopithecidae; genus Rhinopithecus; species Rhinopithecus roxellana. Next base: position 73,670,951 of record NC_044556.1, on the reverse strand, counting down.
GCAGGCAACATACCAATTAGCTTTGTGGTTGTAGGAAGTTGTGGGGATCCCATGCAAATGGAGATCAAGGAAGGAGAGGAAGTAGATATCACTACAGAAAAAGTAGTGTTTGACTCACAGACTCTCATAGTGGAAGAGAATCTTTCATCTTTAGCCAATCTCCTGATTCTACAAATAAAATCTAAGCAAATGATAACATCTAACAGGTAGTGAGCATCTACTATTGTACCAAGTGATCAAATACACAAGATACATAAATTCTCCCATTCAATCTTTACCATGCTTCTTCTATAAAGTAGGTGTCATTATCAGAATTTTACAGAAGGCTAAACTGTAAACAGAGTTTAAAGGGTTTAAGTAGCTTGTGCAAGGTCATTCCATTAATAAGTTGTAGACCCATGTTGGTCCAGCATCTGCACTCCTAACTATGCCTTGAGGTCCAAAGAGGCACAGAAATTTGTGCCACAGTTAGTTGGGGGCTGAGCCAACCCAAAAATTCAAGCCTCTCAATCCCAAATATAGAGCCCTTGAATCACCAATACCTATTGCTCCCTCCTGAGCCAGGATGAACAAAGTCTCAGTTATGTCTCCCAGGTGCTCATGAGACAGCACAAACCAGGCAGATAATGAGTACTGAGCTCTCGACTCAGATTTGCCTGGGAATCAGCCAGATGTCTGAGGGAAATAGATATTTGCTTGTATTGGTAAGAGAAGATTTTGACATCTGAGAAAAGGTGTTGTGGTTCTTAATACAGGATAGCAATACATCATTGAAACTTGGACACCTATCAGAAAACGGGTATTTGAATTTTCACTTGGAAAAGTGCAGTTAGGCTGATTTTTACTCAGGGAGCACATTTTCTGAATGACTGGCTATAAAAGTCCTTGGGTTAAGGAAGACCTTGAGAAGTTATTTAGCCCATTGCCCTTCCTCCAGGCTGGATGGCATTTAAACTATCTTTGGGAAGTGATTTGTTTTCTTTTAAAAATAAGAATAACAACAAGGACTGCTGCAGTCCTCTAGTGTTAAAAAGTTTCACTCATCCCCAGGGCCAAAAAAAGTTCTCCTAAATATCTAACCCAAGACTTTCTTTTTTTTTTGATGGAGCCTCACTGTTGCCCAGGCTGGAGTGCAGTGGCCCGATCTCAGTTCACTGCAACCTCCACCTCCTGGGTTCAAGCAATTATCTGCCTCAGCCACAGCGAATTTTTTTATTTTTAGTAGATATGGGGTTTCACCATCTTGGCCAGGCTGGTCTTGAACTCCTGACCTCATGATCCACCCACCTCGACCTCCAAAGTGCTGAGATTACAGGTGTGAGACACTGCGCCCGGACTAACCCAAGACTTTCTAAAGACATAAAACCTACGTCCTCTTCTCTATTTTACCGAGTTCTCTCCTGGGATGAACATTATGTATACAGCATAGTTCCTAGGACTGGGCATCTACCCGGCCTTGGTCCTCATCATGGTAGAAAAACATTCAGCCATCTCTGATATATGTGATATATGTGGTTTGTGTGGGTGGGATGAACAGCCTACTTAGTGGGCCTCAGGAGTATGAAGTGTGATCCACAAAAGTGAAAATGGTCTTTAACTAGAAACTTCTCATTAACCCCAAATCAATAAAGAATAAATCTAGGCCTCCCACTGGAGGGTCATAGAATATTCCCAAAATTCCTGAAATAGAATTGTGGTGAACTTAGGAAACAGTGTTGAGAAAGAGTAAGCATGGATTTGGGGATGGATTTTGAAAGAAAGAACAGATAAGCAAGTTTCCGGCTAGATTATAAATAAAACTAGAATCTAAAAATCTTTGGGAGACTTCCAGGTCTGATGTTCCAGTTGTTCCAGTTGTAAACTAGAGATATGAATGCACTTCATTCATGCATACATTTTAATGTATAGCTTCTCATAATAGCTGAACTCCATGATAAATTTCAATTTTGTCTAGGTTAAGTCAGGGAGGAGAAGAAGGCTTTCTTAGGTTAGGAAAAGTATCCTTGCACAATGGAGATGGGTGATTGGGAGAGAGACAATGCATACAACTGACTCCCAGTGACTGAGTGGGTGGCTATGGGGTTGGTAAGTCAGACCTGAGACCTAGGCATGGCCAGGGTATATAGAGGATGGGTACTCAAGAAGCATCTTCTTCCTTTATTTTAGTGAGTGGAAGCAGAGTTTCCACTTTTAACATGTGTCTCTTAGAGCAACAGAAGGATACCAAGAGACAATGCTGTGAATATGCTTTTCTGTAATAACATGAAGAACAGCTGACAGAGACAAGCAAACATGTGGAGACTAAGGTAGTGCAGAATGTTATAACCAGAGTCTGGGCTGTGATTCTAGTTGGATCACCTCTACTGATCTTGTCTCTCCACTCTCGACTGGCAATCCCGTTTATGTGCATGGCTTCCAAAACCATCCATGTGTCAATAATTCTTGAATTTCTATCTTTGTTCCAGACCTTTCAAGTGAACTTCAGACTCATAGAGCCAAATTTATACTCAGTTTCTCTACTGAGGTATCACACACACACACACACACACACACAACAACAACAACAACAACAACACAACACAACAACACAACACAACCAACTCAGAACTCAGGACAAAAAATACTCTTGGCAATCAGACAGAATCAGATTTTGAGTTAGGGCACTATCATTTATTGTCATCAGTTTCCTTAGGTAAGGCACCTGGTTTTTCTAAATACAAAATCAGTGTATTGGTAAGGATCCAATTAGATAATATTGTAAAGTGCAATGTTATCTCATGCCTCGCATATGTAAATCACATATTCCTACATATTGGATGCTTGTTGACTAATGGGTGGGTGGTTGGGTGGGTGGGTGGATGGATGGATAGAAATGGAGATTCTGTGAGCCATAATTACTAAGGTCACACATGATCATAGTGGATAGATAAAGATCTGCAATAAAAGAAGCATGGAAAAAACAAAGAGCACTTCTGTTTACTAGATGAAGACCTGGAATGCTGAATGGAATAGAAGAGATTCTATAAAGAACAGAAAAGAATGCAACGCCTTTTGGACAACACAGTTTTCTAAAGCTGCTAAGATCTGATTGTGACGCTTCATTCAGTTCATTAGCTGGGGAAAGGCTGGCCACGGCTGGATGAGTTGTGAGACTAACCAAGAATTGTTAAAATGGCAGCTGGCAAGTCTGAGAGGGTATGAGGCCAGTGTATTAGTCTTTGCCCAAGATTCCTGCCATCTGTGAACACATTCTACATCAATAGCAGATGTAGATGGCAAATGTGGCCTTTAGCTGAGAGAAAAAGCTCAGATACAACTGGAACATCAGACCTGGAAGTCCCCCAAAGTCAAAACTTTGAACATATCACCCAGATTACAACTTTTAAACAAAATTTCCCCTAAAGTGTTTCACTATAAAGAATATTTAAGTCTGAGGTAAATGGTGCTTCAAGGATTTAGTCATCTCTAAAAAGCAGTGAAGGAAGGAAACTTTTTAGAGTGAAACACTTGCCTTGTCTTGATTGTAGTGGTGGTTTATACAATTGTATATGATTACAAAACTTCACCAAAATGTGTCCTTAAAACAAATAAATCTTATTGCATGTAAGTAATACCTCAAAAGCAGGAGAAAAGTGGAAGAATCCAGAAGTAAATCAAATATTTACCTACTCCGATGACTAGCCAGACAGTAAGTCAGTAAGAATAAAGATTTTGGGTTCTTGTAACAGAAGACTGGGTGAGGTGAGAGGTGGGGAATGATAATGGAAGAAGCTGACTTACTTTGAGATAAACATGTTAAAAAAAGAAAATTCTAGTAGTCACAATTAGTTGTAATAGGACTAAAAGAATGAACTGGTTGGAGACAGGGGATAATAGCCAACACCCTGTGGGATCCCAACAAGCTGTGGGATTTCTTGCTTCCTACAGTTAATATCAGACCCTCTTACAGAATCATATTTATTCACATAAGAAAATAAAATGGAAATTTGGGGGAAATTTTTCTAGAGCTAAGAAGAAGGCTCTGACTCTCAGAGAGAGACCCTTTAAAGGGCCAGAGGGAGGAACTATATCACCTCCCCTGAATGAGGAAAACTACCTCAATTCCAGAAGAAATTAGTCCCTTGAGGCAAGAAGATATGGAAGCATCAGCCAAATATGTGTGTACTCTGGTAAAATCAGGCAGCAGACATATTTGGGCTCAGTGTGTCTCTGAACCACTATTTCTGGCATAACCAATGAAGCCCTGAAAACAGCTGCTTCCCCGGAATTGATGGTAGGCATGGTAAGGAGCAGAGTCTCAGGCACCAGAGAAGGTCCGAGTGGAGTGGAGCAAGGTCAATGATGATGGGAGAATCTACAGAGAGAAACCAGTGTCATTTGGACACAGGAGATCACCCCTGGAAAGGGGAAGGATAGGCATGAAATGGAGACAGTGTGGAAAAACTTAAGACTCCACACAGCAGGTATCACTAAAAGAATGAACTGGTTGGAGTTCATTGAACTCAATGAACTTATTGAGTTCATTCTAGTCAGAATCAAGATTAGACAGTGACTCATGTAAACAAAACAAACAAGAATCTAAAAGGTAGATCAAACTGCAATTCATGTATTTGGAATGGGAATACCCTTTGCTAAGTGAGCAGAATACTGGAATACAATATTTAGAGCTCTCCCAGACAGCAGAAAACTTGGAAGCTAAATTCCTCACCACAACGTTGCTTTGATGAGTATAGTGGGAAGTGGGTGGCCTTGAAGGGTGGCTTCTAGAGGCCACAGGAAATCCTGATGTATTGCACCTGTCCCACATGAGTTCAACTCCCCAGGGACCTGAATGCTGATTTCCTTCACACTCAGACTCTGTGTCCTCTGGGTGTGTTAGAGGAACAATGACAAATTTTGGTCCTTTGGTGTCCTTTTCTCAGCTTCATGAAGACCCACTTGTTAAATGTGCCACATACTATACTAACCACTGCAGACATTACCTCATTAATCAGCACACAACCCCAATGACATACCAGTTATCTCCATTTCAGTGATGAAGAAACTGATTTCCATAGAGGACACGCGGTTTACAAAGTCACCCGAGGCACGGGTTTAAATCCAAATCTGTATTCCTGAGATCACACTCTTCAGCACCATGCTATGGTCTCTTCAGGAAGGAACTGATTGATGTCATTGGGTAGCATCACGCTGTGGTCTCTTCAGGAAGGAACTGATTGATGTCATTGGGTAGCACCATGCTGTGGTCTCTTCAGGAAGGAACTGATTGATGTCATTGGGTTTTACTGTTAAGTTAATCACATTCAAGACCAGTCCTTCCAAAGCCTCCCTTCCATTACTAGCCCCATATCACTTAACTGCCCATTTACAAAATGTCTTCTGGTTTCTTCTAAACAATGAAGAAGCATGTGTGTCATATACAGGTTTTGCTACTTTAACTCTCAGAGGAGAATCATACTTTTAAGATTTGGTAGGGAAATTATGAGGAATATTAGAGAAAACGTTGTCCTGGGTGACCAGCAAAAATGTCTTTTGATTCAAGGGCATAGAAGTTAAGGTGAGAGCCGTTTCCTGCAGACAATCAGTAAAGCCCATGGAGCAGGCTTCAGGACCCCTACTTTGAAATGCTCCACTCTTTGCACCTGAGACTGAACATGAAGCTTTTACTGGATCTAATGCATTCTTCTTGGGCGGGGATGACAACATCTAACTGGGCAGAGCAGAGGCACAAGGACATAACATGCCTGTTTCTGGATCTAAGGAGCATACAGAATTGGATAAGAGTGAACTGCAACAGGATTAACGACAGCAACGGGATTACACACTCCAGCCCTAGGGAGGCAACAAGACAGAAAGAAAAAGTTTAATCTTTCCTAGTATCAATGGTACCTCCTCTTCGAGTTCATAGGTTGTAACCAATTCCTATCTGCCATGTTCTATTATCACTCCTTTAACAGCTCTTCATCATGCAAAAGAGTCTATCCGATTCTTTTAATTCGGTTTGTAATCATTCAAAAGTTGTTTACCTGCCATCTGCCAGATTCTAAGGAAACAGGTGAACAAACATGTAACTTACATGTGTTCATTGTTGTTATATTTCCCCAATGACTTTGTTCTTTTGTTCCTTTATGATCATTTCATGGAGCTTGGGTAAGTGGAGAGAGAAATGTGTCATCAACTAACCATATATATTCAGAGGTTCTATGGTCAGGCTAAGGGTTTACTTATCTCTCTTGGATATAGGAATATCTGAGAATACTATGGGGTTACATGAATAAAAATGTCAGCCTAACATTCCCAAACTAATGGACTAGAAGCAAGGCTTAATGGGACTTTAAAAGATATGATTATGGTTTATACAAACCCTTCCCAGTAAAAGTAGGGTATAATATTCTCACTCTACTTTTTAGTCATGAGAAACGTTTCAACCTTACTCAGGGTTGTCTCTCATTGATTTGATATTTGAGGAGTTGCCAAAAGTTCTCTCCCCTTTGCAGAAAAGCATCCTTGTTGCCTACAAAGTAAAGTCCAAATTCCTCAGCATAGTATCCTAAGCCCTTCCTGATTTTTCTGCCAACAACATTTTAGCCAGTCTCCTGGAACATTCCCCCAAACAATGACATCATATATCACTGCTTCTCCCACACCAAACATTGTATTATATTTATGCCTGCTTATGCTGTTTCCTCAACCTGAAATACACTCCACTCCCTTATCTTATATAGTCCCATGAATAAGCTCATTGTAAATTCCTTTCTGCAGCCTTCCTTGATCCTTGGTCAAAAGCATTTCTTCATTCCAATGTATGCCTACAACACCTCTTCGCACTTCTGTTTAGGACGTTATCTTGGTTTGCCTTGTAGTTGACTACTAGTATCTGTTTCTCGTTCCATTATTTGAAAGCTTCTTGAAGGCAGATAGGCATATAATATGTAAGGTAGGCATTAAATAAATGTTTATTTGTTTAAATCAGTTTCTTAAAGAGACAAATATATTTGTTGTGGAAAATGGACTAATTATAAAGTCAAAGTTGGAAAATACAGAGAGCTGATAGTGGAGAAGTTCACTCCACCCAGGAACCAGTGACACCAAATTGTGCAGCAAAATTGTTGGACCTCAATAATCTGACAAATGCCCTCCCTCAGCTCTGTGTGCCTGGTGAGAATTCCCTCCTCTGAAGCATCACTTCCTCTGGTGATAACCCAGGACAGACATAGCTGTCCCTACCTTACACTCTCAAAACTTTTTGTACAAAATTATATTTGATAAACACTCATGCTGTGTTGTAATGCCTTCTTTGCCTCTATCACTGGAATATGAACTTTATTTTTTTCTAATAGGATCTCATATGCACAGAATTGGATTAATTATAATTTCTGGTTTATCACTAGACTCTGTGTAGTCCCTCCTTTCAATGTTTTTGTTGTTGTTAAATAAAGTCTTATGCGGCTAGTGATGTGCTAGGGTCTGGGAATCTGAAGAGAATAAAACACATCCTCTGTCCTCAATGAGTTTAGTTAATGCCTTCTCTTCTTTGTATCTTCAGCGCTCAGCTTAATGCCCGGCACATGGTACATGCCCCCTATAATAAATCTGTTTCCTCTACCTGATTCTTGAATTTAGAGAGTCCCTGAGACAACATACTCCTGAAATCCTCATCTAGCCCTGAAGCTGTAAGTACTATCCCAAATACATATTCTCAATTTCAGTCTACACCATAAACTTAACTTATACATCCAGCAGGATATCTCCACCAGGATATCTCAGAGGCATCTCACACTTAACATGTCCGAAACAGAGTTCTTGACTCAGTCCTAGTCTGCCTGCCACCAAACCTGCTTCTCCTCCATGGTCTCCTGTTTTGTAGAGTTAGCTCAAGCTAAGTTCCCTGTATTCATCCTTGGCTCTTTTTTTTGTCTAACATCCCCATAGTTAGTTCATCAGAAATATTGTTGGTTTCACCCCATAAAATATTTGTTTGCTCATTGTTGAGTCTTCCACTAGGGACAAGCTTAGTGAGGCTAGAAATTTTGTCCATTTTGTTAATCAAGTATCCTTAGCACTTAGCTGATGACAGGAACTCAACAAACATTTGCTGAATAAAGTTTAAACAAATATTTGTGAAAGAAAGGACAAATGAGTACATGGGATCAGACCTGCCCTCTAGATAAGTAAACTTAGGGAACAGCACTTTCCATGTTTTTCACTTGGAATGAGCCAATGAAATGTTGTTTTCGGTTAATACTTTAGAACACAGAAATCAAACATGGAAGACTTCTATAATAAAAAAGAAAAATTGTTTTTAAATTTGTCCATCTCATAAAAAAGTAAGCTATGTCAGAAGCATTTTGTCCAGAAGATGGAAGATGTCATAAATGGATAAAACTTCTCTCACTAAATATTCTGATCAAATACTGGCTTCTGCTATAAAATAAAATACTACCCATTCCAACAAAACCTGGCTTTTTTTTTTTTTTTTTCAGGGAAAGGGAGAAAAGAAAAACACAAAAATTGGAACCCACAGCTATATCTATGCGTCTCCTGTTTCACACAAGTGGTAATAAAATGACATTATATTAAAAGAGACTGAAGAGCTAGAAGTAATTACTGAGTGTCTCCAGTAGGATGTGAATCAAAATTGTGCTAGGTGTGGTTTGCAAAAAGATTAAATGATAGCATTAAAGCTTGTGTATACCCAACTGCCCCAGATGGAAGACCTACTACAGCTACTGTAATCTGTCCAGGTTATTTCAACTCTTGATCTGGGGAAGAGTTCCTGATAAATAAAGTTAGTCCCAGAAGCTGATCCAAGATAATGTTTTCACGACCCTATGGTGCTTGTATAAATCCACTATTCACCCCACTTCACCAAAGAAAAAGGTTGCAGCCTCTTTCCAGCACTTGTAATCTTTTGAGAGAAATAGATGAATCATAATTGCACATATAGATAACATTGCCATTTTAAGCCTCTATATGGAATCACATCAGAGACATTTATGGTCTCCCTCAGAGTGATTCAAGAGGCAGGTTTAACAATAAATGTCAGCTCCTGTTACCTAGAGTGCCGTACACAGATCACATGGTGAGGAGGAGAAAGGTAACACATTTCTAGAATAAAATGAATTCTGCACACAGATGGAAGGTTCCAAAACCAAGAGAAAAATGTTAAAAGTTCAACAGGTTTTGGGGGCATTATTTTATACTGCAGTCCTTACCTTTAAATGCAAAATAAATAATGCTATCTGAACTCCTGAAGCCTAGTGGAATATAACCAATTGAATTCTCATTTTCCAGGAGACAGTCTCTCCGGTGGCTGTGACTATGCGTGTTAGTCCAAGTTCTCTGATAAACAGACACCAAGGTGAGATTAAACATGGTGAAATACTTTTATAGAGAATATGCCTGTAAGAGAAAATAAGAAGGGAGCTGGGGAGACTCCAAGAATCATTAGACTACCATGCAAGTCTGAGACTTCCAAAGAAAAAAGACAGGAAGAAAGGTTGGGTAAAAGTGTCCTAGATCACCATGAAGACTCAGGACAGTACAGCAAGGCCATGGGGCAATTATCAAGATGAAATCTAAAGAATCTGGTATTTCCTAGGGTTTGATTTGCCTTAGTATCCCTGCCAACCTCAGTCACTGGCTGGGAGCCACCTCTGGGAGGTGTGGCCTCACCATAAACACAGTAATGTAGCTCAGAGCCCAGCAGCCAGGACTCTGGGTTAACTATGCCCTCTGGCATTAGAGGTTTGCATGGGGCATTCTGACAGCTACTATACTAAGGTTCTGGGATAGCATCAGGGCAAGACAGTAAAGAGAATTTTTCCTAAGTATGGGACGAATGTTAATTCCCTCTTTCTGAGCAAGGAATTAAAGCTCCCAAAGAGCTAATTAATGATAGTTCAGCAAAAAAAGACTGTCTGCTAACTTCTGGCCCTCAAAGATCTGTGTTTCTCTCCAGTGGTAATTCATCCCAGAGCACTTCACAGAGTTAAGCAGCATGAAACTCTTGAACTCTAAGCATCATCAATGAGCCTTAGAGCTGGATTCTTGAGTAAGTTATCATCAAATTCTCAATTAGGATGGCAAATGCATTTCTCAGAGAGTTTTTGGATTAATTTATAAACCTTAAGGCTAAATGGAATGAAATAGACCTTATTTCAAAGGCTGGAAGAACTTATGAAGTTCTGGTTGTTTGAATGCCCTACCAATCAGAGATACACCCAGGGCTCTCAACGTGCCCTGCTCACGGAATGGGAAAAGCCACTTAAAGTATGGGAAGAATAATCCGCAAGAGTCTAGGAAGGGTTCTTTCAATGTAAAGTTCCCTAGATTAAAGTAGAGGAGAAGGAGGGAAGTTAACTGCACGTTCCATAAACAGTGTTAGTCTGTAAGACCTTTGGCAAGATGGCAAACCAGGGAGCAGAAATCTGCACATTATCATTTTATTCCAAGTAGATGTTTGAAGGGAAGAGAGAGAGAAAGAGAGAGAGAGAGAATGTGTGTGTATTTCAGTGGGGGCAGAGAGTACTTTTCCTTATGCTTCCTAGGACAAGTTCTAAGAGGAAAGGGAATTGCCAAGAACATCTAGACTTCTGCCTAGATGACCTCCGGAGGCCAACTTCAGGCTGCAAGGCCAGGGGAGGGCCAGTGAAACTGAGAAATCAAGGGACTGAATGAGGGCCAAGTGCCAGATTTTGTTTTTGTTTCCCTGGACCTTTCTTCACCTGTCTGGGAAGAAAAGGTGGGCAGGGAGGAAGAGCCGGAGACAAGGAGAAGACATTGCAGTCTCTCCACAACCAATCTGGAATGGGATTTCTTTGCTCCTCCTCCTCTAGGGTCCAAATCCCACCCAGAGGTCTGGCTGCCATTTCCCAGATTGGTTCTGCCCAGAGTGCAAAAGGGTTCCAGAAGGCGGGAGCCAAGGGAAAACCTAAAAATAGTAAACAAAACAGAGAATCTACAGCCACCTCAGATGACAGCAAAGGATAAAAGAAGGCAAAGTGATCCCTGCTCACAGAGGAGAGGAAGGAGGGAGGCAGCCAATATATCACCCGCTACTGCTGAAAGGTTTACAAAAATCCGGTTCTATTTTTTAATCATCTTGCATTTTAGACCTTTAAAGTACAAATATGGATTTCAAACATATCAAGGGAACAAATTAACTTAGAAAAATGGTAATGCTTTCCAAGGTTGCACCTGCCATGAAATTGCTCCAAGTTTGCATTTTCCCCAGGTCTCCGGTGTGTCATTAGACCAGATTGATTGCGCTCCTCCCCCGAACAGCTCCCCCATTAGAGGGTTATTGTATGGAAATTAATGGAAGGTTGGGAACATTTTTTTGCAGCTGCAGTGGTTGGAGCCAGTTTTGATTAAGCGATAGAAACCCGGCAGACGGGGAGATCTCTTTGCTTTAGCTGCCTCCTTTATTATCACTCAAGTACAGCTTCTCCCTGTGTGGATCTTCTGCTGCTTTTTAGACAGTGCTGTTTACACTGAGTCATCTTTGTGTGGTTTTTTTTTAATGTTTCCCAACTCAATTTCCCCATTATTACTCTAATTTGGTGTGAAACTTAAAACCCGTCTATTCATTCCTCATTTTCTATTTCCCTGTCTACACCCCTCTCCCCACACCCCGGCTCCATCCCAGCTTTTCGGAGATGCAACAATAAAGTGGTGATAGTCCTCATCCTCCATCCTTCTATCCTACTTATCCCCTAAGATAAACTATTAAAGGGGCCTAAACCAGCAATCAGAGCCATGATGGCCCCAGGGGATTTCAAGGTGCAAATTAAGCCTAGGTCTGGCTGCTCCGAGAACTGACAAGTGAGGGCTGACAGTTTTCCTCTCCTCGGGTTCTGTCAGGAGCTTGCAAATGTCCAAGAAAAACTGGGGCTCTGGCAGATTAGGAGTTGATCTGCTTGTCATGCAGGGTCAACATCAGACTACAGCAATTGAGGGCAACAAGACATGATGGAACAGAAAAATAAAGGACAGTTTAGGTGCAAATTGCCTGCAGAAAGTTGGAAGGGGGAGAGCGGCTGGGGGTGGAGGAGCACATAGCCTTCTATAGGCCTTGCCTATCTATACATTGGAGAGCTCTGTTTCTGTTCTCTATTCTTTTCTACATTCATTCAAGCCTTCATTCATCTTCTCTTCCAGTATGTACTGAGCACCTCTCCTAGGAATTGTAATAGTTACTGAAACTCTTGAAAAAAGTGAATGAGAATAGTCTCCCAGTTCCACTGGAGAAGGTAGGCATATTAACAAAAAATTACAATGTAATTTGTATAGCACGGGCAAGTGTTCTAGCAGAAATTTACTAAAAATTATTTGCAAGAACAGCAGAGAAAACCTCAAAATCTGCCTTAATTGAGAAGTGTGCAGAGAGGCAGCTACCAGAGGAGGCTTTTAAGTGAGGTGACATTGGAACTGGTTCTTGGGCATCCCCCTGCCAGAGCATGGTGGAGGAGACAGATTTCAGTGAGCGGGACCAGCAGCAAGCTCAGGTAGAAAAGAGAAGAGCACATCCACAGGGAAAGATGTGGTTTCTAGGGGCTGGAGCAGACATTCGGGGCAAAAAGTGATGGGAGATGAGGCTGGAAAAGCATGTCGAAATCAGATGATAATAGCATAATAGGCATGCTGGGGAACCAAGACTGTATCAGTGATAGAAACCAGGGGTCTCTGGAGGTTTTTAAGCTAAGGGTTTTTTGTTTGGTTTGGTTTGGTTTTAATGCCGTTTTAGAAATTACACACTGAAAACAGTGTGTAAAAGGGTGGCAGACTGATGTGGGGAGACTTCAGAGGATGAGACCACCATTATGGACATTACAATCGTCCTGGTGAGAGCCCACAAAGCCTCTAACTCATCCATCTACCCAAAGACCTGTGTTAGGGCTTTTCACTGCTCAAGAAACAATCCCAAGGTCCTCTCAGAGCTCATATGCCAAGGACAATTTTTTAAAAGTTAACTTTAAAATATTGCCATCTAATAGTTTAATACATTCCCTGGCACATTGAATAACATCTCCTCCCTCCAGCAAGTAAGGATGGGGTCAACCTAAAATAGATATTTGCCAGTGGTCAAGATTGGACGCCTGGACTTGATTGATGCTTCCAGGACAGCCACTGAGTGGGTTGCACAGCCCACACCATTGACCTCATGAATCTTTTCCTTAATCCAGAGAGAAAATTAGCTCCTGCCTTTGAAGAATGACATCTTCCCCTGAAGCTATAGTCCCTCTGCTGAACAAGAGCAGTCCTAATCTTTCTTCCCAAAACTCAGTCTGAGGGGCAGCTCCCTTTGGGGACTGAGATGATACTTGCCATTTCCAAATCTGTCCCATGTCCCTCCAGGTGCCCATCCACATATCTCTTCTATCCTCATGCCCTGTCCAAGGCTCCCACCTTTCACATTCTCCATACCTAGGATAAGCTGCTGCTGCTGAGAGCACCTGCTGTTATCAGAAAAAAGCAAGAGGCAATTGTCCATTACTATCTCAAATGCCTCCTCCTTAAATCAGTGTGGGGATTACCGTTGGACAGCTCAAAAATGATATACTGGGAGCTAATTTATCTTTTCCCCCATGGGCAGTCACCTTCCACCTGGCAGAGTAATCCTCAAAGCTCATTTAGGAATCCAACTCATCTTGGTCCCTTTAATAGCTTTAAAGGGACAAACTGATTCCCCAGGGTTAGCAATTTACTATCCTGATATCATCCTCTTGGAAGAAAAAGAGGGAGGCTCTAGCTAAGGGTTCCCTCCTGCTGAGATCTTGGGCTACATTCCTGCCTCTCTCCTTTCTTTTTTTCTTTTCATCTACCCCTCCCACAAACAGTGAAGTATAAAGATAGTGAAAAGTCCTGTGAATGTCTAACCAGTAGGCATTGTTGCAAGAGGAAAGTTGTGATTATTTCAGCTCCTGAAGTGTTTGGGGCACTTACACTGTTTTTAGTTGCTCTAAACTGTCGTCTGCTATTTTGAAAGGGTAGGGTAATGCCAGGTCATGATATTTCACTTGTTGGAGAAGATAGTTCTCATGTAAAAAAATACTATAATCACATCAGTTTGATAAAATGCTTCACAATGGAAGACTCCATCCCCAATTCCACTTGGAATATTTAACTTCTACAATGTTCCAGTTTAGGAAAAGCATCATGGATTCAGGGTAGCCTGATTTTAGGATTTCAAGACAGCAAAAGAGTAATCTCAAATGTGTCTTCAACCCAAGGTGTCATTAACATGGCTCACCTTATTTGCTCAGTACCCCTCTGGGCATAATTCTGAAGGCAAGGACTCAGGCACGTACTTAGGGAGCCTTCCATCGGTTGCCAAAAGTAGATGGCCTAAAAATCTATACAAATCTATACAAACAGCAAGCACAAACAGCCCATTTGAAAAACATGTGGAGACACTGATCACAAGGACACAGATAGACCAGGAAACAGACAGGAGCCAATGGATTGCCAAGTGGACAAAGGGTAGCAGTCACCAGGAAGATTCTACACCAAAAAGCTTAGGCCAAGACAGAAGGGTGCTAGATCAGATCAGCGTGTAGGCAAAACATTCTCAGTTCTTTCTTCTATGATTGAGCAATCCTGGAGAACTCTTAAAGGATAAATGTCCATTAGAAAATTCCTTCCTAGTCACCCACTTTCATGTTCTACCAGTCCAGACTCAATTAGATACAGAGACACTAAGTATCACAAAGCCTCCTCTGAGCAAGAAGACCCCTTCAAGATCCTCAAGATCCACCTTTAAGAAATGCTTAAAGGTAGAGGGGCATAGAAAATCTGTAAGGATGAGGGAAGAGGGAAGCTATAGACTCTTCCTTTCAAAAAATCTCACATATACAGAATCTTCATTTATAATTTCAAGAAGCTCAGTCAGGTGCGGTGGCCTATGCCTGTAATCTCAGCACTTTGGAAGGCCGAGATGAGTGGATCCCTCGAGGTTAGGAGTTCAAGACCAGCTGGTCAACATGGTGAAACCCTGTCTCTATGAATAATATAAAAATTAGTGTGGTGGTGTGCACCTGTAATCCCAGCTACTCGGGAGGCTGAGGCGTGAGAATAGCTTGAGTCGGAGAGGCAGAAGTTGCAGCGATTGTGCCACTGCACTCCAGCCTGGGGGACAGAGTGAAACTGTGTCAAAAAAAAGAAAAAGAAAAAGCTTGTGAGATCCCTGAAACTTCATGACACACAGCCAAATAAGAAACCTCCAATGTAAGCTCCAGCAACAATGCCTAGCAGAGAAATGAATCATTTTATGCATTCACTCCACAAAGTATATTAAATGTGTGCAAAGTGCTTAGACCTATGCTAGAGGACATGGGAGAATATAAATGGGAAAAAAAAAGACACTTTTCAGCCCTCAAGAAAGTTCAGTTAGGTATGAAAGCGCTAAGAGGGAGTGCTGGCTGAATGACTTAGCAGGGGCTGGTGACTTCCCTTTCCCCAAAGTTCATTTCCACTGACTGATTCCTGTGGGAATAGGGACCTCCCTATAGAAAAATACCTCAATTCTCAGTATGGGGAATTCAGAGACAAATGGAGTTTTCTGAAAAACTGGGATAAGTTTGAGAAAGGACCTGATGAAGGCCAAACTACAATGGAGGTGTGTGACATACACCTTTGGAAAGCAGTCTACTCTGAGAGAAGAAAGAACCTGCCTGACGTGATGAGGTGGGCTTGGCAGCATAGCACAGGGACTGGGGAAGAGAACTGGTTCTGCTACAGCAGGGAGCGACTGAATGCAGCCTCCTGCAAGCACATGTTTTTTCCAAGGAAACAAAAGCTTGTCTGTGAGCATTAACAAATCTCTAATTTTAGAGACCCAAGCAACACTGCCCTGGAGAGCCTCTGGAAGAGTACAACACAGAGAAAAGGTAGTTATTTACCTTCCAGAAACTGAGGTGACAACTGGAGACCTGGTAAAAGAAGGACTATCAGTTAGCAGCTCAGGAGGAGCAGCAGTGGGTAGAGCTGTAGTGTGAGTGAACGGTGCCAATCCAAGTAGAACAACAAAGCATGCAGCTCCCAGAGGAAACATTAGTGGTCAAAGAGTGGAATGCATCAGCTTTATAGGCTGCATCCCAAGAAGAATGATGCAACTGTGGCTTGATACAGCAGCACAGGTAGTTAGCACTGAGCTGATTGGAGAAAGGAGGAAGATGGCAAGTGGGAAATGCTCCAATCATGGCAGCTGTGGCAGAGACTTATGGAGCTATGGCTAGGCAGAAAGTGAGGGCAGTGGCATGGGAAGTGGCTCCAATTTCTACTGGCATAAGAGACCTTTGAGCAGAGATTCCTGGCATCCAGTAACATTGCAGGTACAGGCCCATAAGCTGGGTATCCATATTAGTGCCATCTCATTTGCCAAACAGACTGATGAGCCCTGCAAGCATTTAGATGACACAGACACAGCATCATGACTGATGTTCAAAATTTCTAAGAAACCCATATGACATAGGCATCAGCTGGTAAGAAGAAACACCAGCCATAGGACTAGAGTTGGGTAATGGAGATGGCTTACGACACCAGGTGTTAACCCTTGATAGTTAGATCACAAGGAGATCTAGAGAGGTCCCAAAGATGCCAGGACACCCTGGATGATGGTTGGGCAGTTTATTCAGGGATTTAGAGTAACAGTTATTTGCTAACCACCAAAGAATTCTTTTGATATTTTAGCAACCTACACAACCACGTAGGACGATACCAGCTGAATATCCACCCTAGACAAAGTTAAGCAAGAATACAGAGCACTACTTGAGTAAATGTCACTTGAGAGGCATTGTCAATGCTATAGGATGTCACCAGGAAGAAATAGCCTATTGGCTGGAGAGGAAGACTAAAGGCAGGCTGTTTGGTAAGCAGGAACTTTCATTCTAGAAATCAGAGAGCTGGGTTCTGATGCTGACCCAGCCTCTTCCTAGTCTGCAACTGCAGACATCACTGTTCAAATGTGAGAAGACTTATAGGGAAGAAACACCATGGCGAAGCAGGCATGGATCAGACCGTGGAAGGCTGTGAGTGCCAGGCAAAGAGGTGTAAACTATAAAGCCACGCTGTGGAAGAAGACAACATTGCCCAGGGGTGTGGGATAAGAATGAAGGCTTCAAGTTCCTCAGTAACATATTTCCTGAGCAGGTGTTTGGCTAGAGATCTGAATATTGTTACTGTCATGTGGCCAGAAAGAAAATGTCAACAGCAACATTTAATAGCTTTGGTAGGAATAATATAAGAAATCTATGCACAAGGAGAACTAGCAATGGTTTGAGCCCTGTCCAAGTGACTGCCACCAGCCATTATGCAGAAAAAGAAAACAAGGAAGGAAAAATAACAAGCATCATAGGAATACAAGTCAAAGGACAGCAATCAATGGGCTTGTGTGCAGCCTGGGAAATGAACAGAGCAGGAGAGAAAAAAAAAAAAAAAGAATGGCCAGATTCCCACAAAGCCACTGCTGCCACAGGTCAAAAGACTGCTGGGCAGATGATAACCACTCATTTTAGAATTGGATCTGAGCAGGAAGTGGCAAAGCATACTTAATGTCCTGGAACTTGCCTCCTCTTCCCTGAAGGCTAGAAGGAAAAGAGGTGATGTAGATAGCGCCACGCGGCATGAATAATGTAAATGACAAGGGGGTGAAGGTCGGATCTGCATGTTGCCATGCCTATGGAGCCTTGCCACTGGGGCCCCTGATGTGAATGGTCCCTTCAAAGATGTCTTCTTCTCTGTCACCTGTCCCCCAGTACTGTGATATCCCCCTTTTTCTGAGCAATTATAGCACACAGAGTCTGGCAACTGCATCACTCTGTCACCCAGGCTGGAGTGCAGTGGCACAATCTCGGCTCACTGCAACCTCCACCTTCCTGGCTCAAGCAATTCCCCTGCCTCAGCCTCCTGAGCCCTGGGATTATAGGCACCCACCACCATGCTTGGCTAATTTTTTTGTATTTTTAGTGGAGATAGCATTTCACCATGTTGGCCAGACTGGTCTCAAACTCCTGACCTCAGGCAATACGCCCTCCTCGGCCTCCCAAAGTGCTGAGATTACAGGCGTGAACCATTGTGCTCAGCCTGGAAACTGCATTCTAACACTGACCTGAATACCTAAATACTGTCTTGTATAGCTTTGGAGTTTTATTTGTTAATTTAATTACTCTACTAAACTCTAAATTCCACAACAGCATTGGTTGTGACTTGCACTATTTTGTTGTTGATATTGTTGTTTTTGTTTTTAACAACACACAATGCTTTGTATTCTGCTGGACACATATTGAGTATATTGGGAGGTATTTAACGAGTAATTATTGAAATGTATTTAAGTGAAATCATTCATTTAACAAGCATTTACTCAATGCATGCTATGATGCAGTTGCTAGATCAAAGCAAGGGAGAAAGTAGAGACTCAAGCACAGTGTGGCTACTCAGTAAATAAGTGTTCCTATACTGTGAAGTGCAGAGTGCCAAGAAGTCTATGGAATTTCTTTTCTTTCTTTTCTTTTTCTTTTTCTTTTTTTTTGACACAGGATATTGCTCTGTCACCCAGGTTGGAGGGCAGTGGCATAATCATAGCTCACTGCTGCCTCAAACTCCTGGGCTAAATAGATCCTCTCACCTCGGCTTCCCAAGTAGCTAGGACTACAGGCATGTATCACTACACCTGGCTACTTTTTAAATTTTTATGGAGATGGGGTCTCACTATGGTTTCCAGGCCAATCTCAAACTCCTGGTCTCAAGTGATCCTCACACCTTGGCATTCCAAAGTGATGGGATTACAGGCATGAGTCACCACACCGGGCCCGTGGGACTTCTTAACCTGGATTTCTCTGAAGAGGGGAAGCATCAGAAAGCAGTAAACTTTTTAAGTTGCCATCACAAGATGTGTTGTCCCAGCAGGCAATGATACTAGAAACCATCACATCACTAGGGGAAGCATTCAAGACCACTTCAGTAGAATTTGTTGTCCACCGCATCAGCACCAGACCCATTCTGCTTCACATTTTGACTTTCTCTGGCCCGCCCAGAAGTCTGTAGAGAGATTCAGGAAAATATTGCATCTACAAAACAAAGACAAGATGCTATAAAAAAAGGATTGAGAAATTAGAAATTAAAGGGTTGGACAGTCTTGAAATATGTATAAATAAAAAATAAGAAGAGCTAGAAAAAATAGCCATTCAATCCAGGAGATCCAGCATTGACTAAGAGCAGTTCCAGAAATTTAGAGCAGAGAAACAGAGAAGAGGGAACTATCAAATAAATAACAGGAGACCATTTCCCAGAATTGAACATGGACATTAGATTCAAAATGTTAAGTGCCAACAAAATTCTAATTAGTATAAACGAAAGACACATGCACAGGTATGTTCATTGCAGCACTATTCACAATAGCAAAGACATAGAATCAACGTAAATGCCTATCGATGATAGACTGGATTAAGAAAATGTGGTACATATACACCATGAAATACCACGCAGCCATAAAAAGAAAGAGATCATGTACTTTGTAGGGCATGGATGGAGCTGGAGGCCATTATCCTTAACTAACATAGGAACAGAAAACCAAATACCACGTGTTCTCACTTATGAATGGTAGCTAAATGATGAGAACACATGGACGCATACAACGGAACAACACACACTGGGACCTTTTGGAGGGTGGAGATTGGCAGGAGGGAGAGGATCAGGAAAAATAACTAATGAGTACTGGGCTTAATACCTGGGCGACAAAATAATCTGCACAGCAAACCCCCGTGATACAAGTTTACCTATGTAACCAACCTGCACCTGTACCCCTCAACTTAAAATAAAAGAAAAAAAAAGACCTACCCCTAGACAGATCTTTTTGAAATTTCAGAATACCAAGACTAAAGCAATGATAAAGTCTTCCCACAAGGGTGGGGAAGCAAAATAAAATAGGCCATTGATCAAACAAGAATCAGATTATGTCAAATGTCAAACGTCTCATCAGCAACACTGAATGCTAAAAGACAACTGAGTGACATTTTACATTACCCACTTAATTTTGCTGTCACACCAAACCTGAGAGATAGCTACTCTGTTAATATGTCCTTCCGTGTCGAGGGAACTCCACATGGGCAACGTTCCTGAACTCTCTCCATCTCTTCCCAGGGAGGAGTGACTGAATCCAATTTGTGAGTTGGATTACACATAAACTGCACATGTGGAAATCCAACTCCTTCCTTTCCCCTTTTGTTAGGAACAAGCTTCCCACAGGAAGCATAACTGTGCTCTGCCTCTACAGGCTGCAAAGCCACCAGCCCTCACTCCTCACGGAGATGTCTGCTCAGTCCTATGGCTCTGCATTTGAAGACTGCTTGCCTGCTGATACATGATATTTCATCCATGGAAGGCACCATCAGTGAAAGTGGCATCATGATTTCATGTATCACAAAGAAAGAAAAACACTGACCATTAAGCAATACATTCCATTCTATCACTTTGAATTTTTTAATGCTTATTGAATAAGATTGTTTCTTTCAAACCTACATGTTTATGACATGTCACTCTATTGTACACATAAAAAGGAAAATAATTTGGCTAATACATATCTTTAAAATTCACATTTAGAATCTGTTTTGAATCACATTTTGACTCAGAGTGATGTAGCTATGTGATTTACAAAAAAAAAAAAAAAAAATTCCTCCTTGCTCTCAAGATACAGCTTTGGTTTCACATTATTCTGGAATTTTCTTCCAAGCTGAAGACACCCATTCTGTTAGCATTCTGTCTTTTAGAAGACAGCAAAGAGAGGTTTTAGATAACAACCAGGACTTTTTTATTTATTCTTCCCTAAATGGTCCTTAGTAGTTTATTGATGGAAACATCAAGAGATGCAGTGACCTAGTCTTGCCACCAAGAATAGCCCAAGTTCATGTGTGTGCAGGCACTAACAACTATGTCATGACTGCCACTCGGCCAGCAGCAACTGTAACATGCCATTGATTGTGAAATGCACCCTCAGTGAAAAGATGTTAAATGTGAAGGGAAAGTACATTTTAGTATCAATAAAATACAGTAGCCATACTCTTTAGTACCAGCTTAATCACTAATAAAAGGGATGTTCAGTCTGTCATCTACTTTATTATTTTGTTGTGTTTTTCAATTTGTTCAAAACTTGGATATGAAAGAGGGCTGCCATTTATTGGGTCCCTTCAAATCCCAATGGGAAGTACCACTATTATCCCTATTTTCCAAGTTACAAAAGGAGGCTCCGTAAAGTTAAATAACTTTCCCAAGGATGCACAACTCAGGGGCACAATTGAACTGAATCCTGGTCTGCTGTACTGCAAGCTCACTGCCCTTTGTAAACTACCCAATGAAAGAGCTTTAAAGGATGGATACCAGCTAAATTTGAGAAGGACTGAAGATGTGCGTGGTCTTTTCAGGAACCTCTAAGCTTTCCTCACTGCTGGAAGGCAGAAAGTAACAGAAAGGGGGTGTATGAAAAGAGAGCAAAAGGAAGCTTGCCCTTTGCAAGGATGATAGGCAATTTTGTAAAATAATTTTTTTTTTTTCTAGCTTAAACATGGTTGCCGGGGAAGCCTTCTCTACTTTTGTACTCCAGGTGAAGAGGCTCTGCAATCTGCTCCCATGGTAACTTGTACTTCTTCGATCTTAGAACTTACCACACTTTACTGTAATTACTGGTTTAACCATCTCTACCACTAACTACAAATAAGCTTTGTGAGCAGAAGATTGATTCTATCTAGGCCATCACAATATTCCCAGAACTCAGTATGGGACCTGGCACAGAGTAGGTACCCCAAAACTGGCTGGGATCTGAACACACAACCCAGTTAGTGGTAGGCATGGTCTATACAGCAAACAGGGATATTACCTAAAAACAAGGAGAACTATTGGATAAATTTAAATATTAGACCAATGTAACCAGGATTATGTTTTGGAGAGATATCTCTGGCTGCAAGGCTAAAGGGAATTAGACAGAACAGAGTAAATCCAGAGAGATAGTTAGGAGGCTGCCGCAGTGGCCTGGACATGATGTCCTGCAGCAAGAAGATGACGATCTTCTTGTCCCCACCCCTAACCCAGGGCAGTTCCCCAGCCCTCAACCTAGTTAAGGCCACTGCCGGAGACTAACAGAGAAGTCTGGTGCTGAGTTACTTTCCAAGATATGTCAGAGCTTGACAGCAGAGGGTAATAGCTATTGCGGGGAGGGTCCTGCTTCATTTACTTGAACAGGCTCAGAGAGAATATCTCAGTTTTGACGTGTGGGCCTGAGAACAAACCCAGTGGGCCTTATGAAGATCCGAAGATCAATACCCACAAGCTATCCAAAGGCTATGCATAAGGCCTGATCATTGAATAATTTCACATCCCAAGCACACAAAACATTTGTGATTCCCAACACATTTTTGCAAACCATTTGATTTCACTTGGAGCAGATTGCTGTCAGGAGGAACATTTTTCCAGGTGAGAAGTTCCCCTTTGTTTCACCCTTGGCAGCCCTTCCTGACATTCTCAGGCACATATCTGCACCCTTCTGCTGTGAACCTTTTCCCTCTAACCCTTTCCAGAGCTAATGGAACCTCTCTCAGCAGCAAATCATTCCTTGAGCCAGTATTACATCTCTTCTTCCCAGGATTTGCTCCATGGTTATAATTGGCTGCATTCCGCTCCCCTCTGTCCATAACACCATAGATCATACAGGCAGAGATGGATCCCTAGTGAACTAGAACAAGCTTATGGCTTCAGGAAGGCATTAAGATATGCATATTTTATTTTAACATCCTTTGTGTATAGGGTATCCAAGGCTTGTGTCTTCCTAAACAACCTCCCTGGCTAAATAGTATATGGATAAACAATGCATTATATAGGTTACATTCAATAAAATCCAAAGGCCACTTATAGGGGAAAACAAGTCCAAAACCTTCCCTTCTCATGACTCCTTTCTTTGCGTGATTGATGAAGTCTGCACTTCTGTTGCAGAACATGAACTCAATTAAAACAGTTCCTATACATTGCTGCTGGAATCACTTTTGAATGTCCCCATCCTATAAACATATCATATTATAATATTAATGTGAAACCTGCTCACTTTATTGCCTCAGTCCCTTCACAGTTCATTGATTTACCAGATGCCAAGCATACATCCCCTTTACTGTGTGTGTATGTGTTTTATGGTGGAGGATGCATTATTAGTCCCATCCAAAGTTTCTCGCTGAGGTTTTCCCCATCAATTGTTTCCTTATGGTTTGTAGCATATGGACAGTTTATTCTCTCATCAATCCTCAGTGGGCCATTCGTGTCCTTGATAATAATAACAGCATTAATGGATGTGTTCCCATTTCAAGATATACCATTATCTCAAGCTAATTTAATTAAACAGCACCATAGCCCTGTGTCCCTGCTTTCTATTGTTCATCATGTTGTTCTCCCACACCCCAAAAGAATGAGTTCCTAAGCTGACAAAGCTCATTCTTCTACTTTGAGAAGCATGGAGGGTCATTGGATGAAGGTTCATGGAGACTAGAATTGGTTAGTGGGTGTAGTCACAAGGGGAAGACAAGAAAGGATTAGGTGAAGAAATTAAAGTTTTTTCTGACCAAGAGCTTTGTGGTCTAATAAAATGAGCATGGACAGAAGTTGATTCAAATCATAGCTCTACCACCTACCAGCTCTTTGACCTTGAAAAATTTGAGCTTGAAAAATATACTCATTTTAGTTTTGATGTCTTCATCTATAAAATGGACACAAGAATAGACTTTTAAATGGCTGTTTAAAAGATTTAACAACATAATGTAAGTAGAGTCCTTAGCACATGGTTGGAACTTTATCAATGTTAGCTTCTTTCAGCTTCTTCCTGTCTTTCAACTTGAGTTTCTGCAGTGGATGCTGTTAGTATATATTACAGGTGTGTGCTGCTCTACACAGAAGCTGTGTTTCTAAATAAAGAGTGTAAATTAAATTAGAGAAATGAGTCATATTTTAAATGTAGTGGAGAGTACGCTGTTTAAAGTTCTGGTGTGTTGCATTCTCTTCTGAAACAAAAATCACCTTGTTACCCATAACAAGTGTGCATAAAGCAATAGATTGTTGTACGAAAGACTTTTTAGAGCTGACTTATAGAACTTCTTCTCTGTGGTGGCTGAAATAATGATATTATCGCTTAATAACATTTACTGAGAGCTTACTATGGATACTCTGCTAGTATTTTATGTGTATTATTTACATTCTCTGTAAAACAGATACCACATTATCCCTATCTTATGGATAAGAAAACTGAGACACAGAAAGGTCATGCGACATGTTCAAGGTCACATAGTGAGTGGCAAGCTCAAATTTAAACTCTAGCAGTCTGGCACTCCTGAGAGACATTAGGGTGGGAGCTCATTTTAAATGGAACCCCAGAAGAAACACTTAAAATGACTGTTTCCCTTAACCCAAGGCTTCTTAAGAACCTAAACTGTATTTTGTATTCATCTGAAGAACCTCTAATTGCACTCTCAATTTAAAGATCTTAAGCACGTAATTGTACTCTTAAAATTTTCCTTAAAACTGCATTTGCCCCTTAGACCACAACTAAAATCTGCCACCTGGCTACTCATCCTGCCAGAAAAACAAGGTGGATGGCATTTTAGAGTTCATCTTAAACATTGCAATTCCTTGGGCTCTTCTGAAAGACCAAAAGTCTCACTTTGTCCATCCTTACGTGAACTCGTGCTATGTAGGACCCTATTTGTGCATTAGACTTTGAGATCTAGAGAAGTAGAATGGGATTGTTGAAGAGTCTGGGAAGGTACTGAATGGAGAAGGTATGAGTAAGCCTCATCAATTTAATCAAATCGAGATTGAAGAAAGATGGTAGGAATCTAATTACTCATTATCAACTATGCACCAGACCTCATGCTGGGTATTTTCAACAAGACTGGGCAGGAGGGCTGTCTAGAGTGTAAAATTTAAGGAGGTTCTCACTCGCAGGGTTGTGCAAATACATCAATCCTGATTTTCGTATACTCATTTTACTTAACCATCAGGGAAAACTTGATAGGTGAGTGTCTTAGTCCATTCAGGCTGCTATAACAAAATACCTTAGATTGAGTAATTTGTAAACAACAGACACTTATTGCTAACATTTCTGGGGCCTGAGAAGTCCAAAACCAAGTCTCCAACAGATTCAGTGCCTGGTGAGGGCCCACTCCTCATTGATGGCACTTTCTAGCTCTGTCCTTGCATGTCAGAAGAACTGAGGAAACTTCCTTAGGCCTCTTTTATAAGGGTACTAATCCCATTCATGAGGAGTTCATCCTTATGATACCACTCAAAAACTTCCCAAAGACCCCACTTCTTAATACAATCACTTTGGGGGTTAGGTTTCAATGTGTAAATTTTGGGGGGACACATGCCATGTGTTCAGATCCCAGCAGTCTGTATTAACAGCTTGACACATTTGTATCCCATTTGAAAACAGATAAGAATCCAACTCCAAAGCCAACCTATGTTATCAGACTTGTTCTTAGAAATTCATCTTTTCAGTATCCCCTTATGTTATCCCAGATTTAACTCAGAAAGAGTTTAGGAGATGATGCTTAGCTGTATAATGTCATTTATGCAAGGATCCATGTAAACAACAGATGTCTCTCTACTATTCCTGTCACTCAAAGTGACTCATCCCAGTTTCTCCACTTTATAAGACATAGTTCCCTCATCCTCAAAATGAGAACAATAAGAATATAGCCCAGGGTATCATGGGGCTCGGTGGGTTGCAAAGATGTACAACATTGCACAGCATTATAAATGCTCAGGGAACCCAACCTTAGTGATTGAGAGTCCCTATGCTCAGGAGACAGTGGAGATTCCAGACCTCAATCAACCTTCTACTTCCTAACCTAGAAAGAAAGTAAGGTACCCACCGGGCAAATAAATGACCTATGGGAAACCTGAAACTCCTAGAGGGTGGGGTTAGCTCAAGACTATCCTCCCAGTTTCGGCCTCAGAGAAGACCTCCTCTCAAGTCTCATAGCCTTGTTGCCCTCCACCTCTATTTGTATCTCTTCCTGGGGAAAGACGAGTGCCAAAGGCAGGATATGAACAAATGCTGGAAAATCATAACTCAAGCGTAAGTCATTCTCCAAACCCTGAAAAATCCTTCCTATCACATCCACTCTCTTCTTTTTCATGATTCCTCAGAAAAAAAAAAAAAAAAAAAAAAAAGATTGTTGGTTCTATTTCATGGAAAGAATCTGATATATTTTATTTCATCAGAATAGTTTTGAGATTTGGGGCAAGAAGGAGTCACTCACACATTTCTGAAGACCCCAACTGTTTGGATCATGCCTCCCCTGTGGCTGGTCCCTCCCTTCCCTCTGAAGAGAGAAGCTCAGTGCCTACCTCAGTGTCAGTTTCATTCAGTCAGGTGTCATTTTCAATGCTATGTCAGTTGGGCAGGCTGTCAGTCTCATTAGGATTGTTCTCCTTGGCACTGGCAATAGCCTATGTAGTGCTTCTCCCAACAAACAGCCTCAAGACTGGACAATCACACCTTGCTGAATGTCTTGAGCTGGCCAGGGTCAAATGCTCACCTCTGCAGACAGCTTGTAGCTCACATTACATGGTCTTCAGGATGGAGAACTAGAGATCAGGATAAATAATTGGAAAAAAAGAAAAGGAAAGGGTTTTCTTGTGGAAAATTGGAGAGACACACATGAGGTGCACAGGAGGGCCTGAGCTGAAATGAAAGGAGCCAAGGCAGCTCCCACTTTGCAGAGACTACTGGTCTAGAAGTGACATCAACATAGGATTCACTCAGGCCTTATTAAATAGCGACAGTGGTCCAATTGGTCTGGTTCTTTAGGCCTGCTGCTAGGTCAGACACTGTCACCAGAAGGAGGCAGTTGTGTGAACCAGCCTGGGAAGATGTTAGCAAAATAACAGTAGCTGCAAGGCCCTGACTAATCACCTGCATATTCTGATGACAAGCCTAGTCCCTGGTACGTGAGTAGTTAAGACTACTTTCAGAAAGCAGTCTTAAAATATATTATAGAAGATAGGTGCAGTGGGTCACATCTGTAATCTCAGTTACTCAGGAGGCTGAGGCAGGGGTATCCTTGAGCCCAGGAGTTCAAGACCAGACTTGGCAACATAGCAAGACCCCATCCCTAAAAATGTTTTTTTGTTTTGTTTTGTTTGTTTTTTTGTTTTTTAAATTAGCCTGGCATGGTGGTGCATGCCTGTAGCCCCAGCTACTCAGGAGGCTGAGGCAGGAAGATCTCTTAGCCCAGGAGTTGGAGGCTGCAGTGAGCTATGATTGTGCCACTGCACTACAGCCTGAGTGACAGAGAGAGACTTTATCTCAAAATTAATTAATTAAAATAATAATTTAGAAATTTAAAGATATGTAGATAGATATATTATTGGTTTTTCTTTGCTTCACTTCCCAACTCTCTTGGTTGACTCTACTGACATGGCCATTAAGAAAAGAGACAATCCCCAGATACAGACACATTCCTTGGCCAGGTCTCCTGATGCAAAAGCTCTTGGTAGACTTATGAGGTCTCCAGCTCTAAGAAGTCAGGCCTTAGAAAGCCTGCCAGGAGCTTATTAATATTCCTTAAGATCTTTTCAGGGATTAGAACCAAGAAAATTTCAGGGTTGAAATTCAGATACCGCTTGGCTGACTAAAACCCGGCATGCCTGTTACAAATGGCACTAGTCTGGAACCGGGAATATTGGGCCAGCTCAACTCATCTGCCCTAAGGATCTTGTCTTAACTTGATCATCTACAAATACCCTATTTCCAAATATAGTCACGTTCATAGGTATTGGGGGTCAGGACTTCAACATCTCTTGGGGGGATGAAATTCAATCCAAAACAGAAGGCTTTATGATGCTCTTTGAACTTGAGTTGGATCTTGAAGAATGTAAAGGATTTATATAGGTGGTAAGGAAAAAGTCTGTTGCATTCTAAGGAAGGAAAATGGCACATTAAAAGGACGTGGAAGCTGAGCATGGTGGCTCACGCCTGTAATCCCAGCACTTTGGGAGGCCGAAGCAGGCAGATCACTTGAGGTCAGGAATTCAAGACCAGCCTGGCTAATGTAGCAAAACTCCATCTCTTCTGAAAATATAAAAATTATTTGGGAATGGTGGCAGGCACCTGTAGTTCCAGCTACTCAGAAAGCTGAGGCAGGAGAATCACTTGAACCTGGGAGGCAGAGGTTGCAGTGAACCGAAATCACGCCACTGCTGCAGCCTGGGCAACAGAGCAAGACTCCATCTCAAAAAATAAAAAACAAATTTGAAAATGACATAGAGTTTGGAGTAAGCAAAAGCTTACTCCATGGGACAACAAAGAAGCCAGCTAATTAAGGAGGAAATTCTTGGAAATCAAGTTGAATAGGGAGTGTGGGTCTGATGATGGAGAGTTTGGGCTGATGGGTAGAGGCTTTTTAACTTGATATAGTTTGAAAAGAGAGCAAAGAGCTGGCATGGTGAAAGCCTAATGTCCAGAAAACCCAGGTTAAGACAAAGGATAAAAATTATGTACATTGTTAATCACCAACCATATTCTGATTTTTTCTCGGTGCTGGAAAGAGATTGGAGTTTCAGGAAACAAACGTTATCCCTGTTTTATATTCATGGAGTTTCACTCTCTAACTGTGTAATTATAAATTGAGACAAGTGTTCAAAGGGAAAAGAACTTGTCTCTCTAGAGTGCATAATGAAGGAGCTTGACCTAGACAAGGCCAAGAAAGGCATCTCTGGAAAGGGATGTTTGCTCTGAGAACTGTGGGATGTGCAGGAGTTAAGCAGGGGCAGTTTGATAAGGAAGAAGGAGGGCAAGGTGTATGGAATAGAAGAGTAGTGCAGTCAAAGCATCTACATGGGTCCAAGGGCTGAGCACTCAGTGGATGTCACCTAGAAAGATGTTTTAAAAGTGTAAATGCCTGGGTTCTATCCATGCATTGGAGACTCCTTGTAAAATGGAAATGCATTCCCTGGGGATTGAGTAGCAAGTATATGGCCTAACTTTGATCTACTAAATCGGTCTTGAGTAGCACATGGCAAGATTCTTAAGTCTTCCTTCTGAACCTTGGTCAGTTTTGGAAACCACTAGATCAGATATCTAGGGCCTCTCCTAAATAAAGAAGGAAAGTTTTGCTCTCAGTGTTGCCTTTTTCTGCTGTCAGAGGCCACCACCTTTCTTCTCCTTACCCTCTATCCCCTTCCTGTCCACATTCCATGCCTATCCTGTGCAGGAGTACACATGTGCGTGCATGCACACACACACACACACACACTTCTAGTGCCCATTTCTCTGCTTGCCAGGATGTCTTCTGAAGTCATTCTCTCTGGCCTGCTCTCCCAAGCTGTGCCCCAGACTGAGGACCCTTCATGATCTCTTTCTGCAGGAACACTGAACTGACCCATTTTGTAATCACTTAGGACCCTGCTATCTGCTAATTAATAAAGTTATCTATAGTTACATATTGACTGGCAAAAATCATTCCAGATAATTATAATAATAACTTACATGTAAGGATATGTGATACTATAACTTAAAATGGCATTTTAAACACTATCTCATTTAGTATTTCTAGCAGAACTAAACTGTTGTGCAATACCAGCCACACTCAACAGGTGGTGTGTCATCATTGACCAAGGTTAGGCAGCAAACTTGCTACTCCATCCCCAGAAAATACATTTCCATTTTACCAGGGGTCACCAACCTCCTTCTTAAGGCAGAGGAATGGCTGCTATTGAGTTCATCTTAAAGGTAGCGTTGATGGGATTAGGGTGGGGATACAGGGTAATTGGGCAGGAGGAAACTTCTAGCACTACAATATATGGCAATATATGGGAGACAATACAGTAGAGAGATTAAGAGCAGTATGTCTGGGCTTTTGAATAAAAAGGCTTGAGTTCAATACCCAGTGCAGCAATGTGTTAACTGTGTTGTCTTGGTCCAGTTGCTTAATCTCTCTGACTCCAGCTTCCTCAACTGAAAGTGGGATTTATAGTAGTACCGACCTCATAAAATGGGTGTAAAGCTTAAACGAGATAATTCAAAGAAAGCATTTAACAAAGTGTCTAGCACATATTAAAACTACTTTTTAATTGTTGTTATTAAACCACTTAGGCAACTGCCTTCCCTTTTGTGAGACCGGCCTTAGAGACAGCCAACAGAAAATGAAAGTGGATGTGTTTGCATTAGTGGGAGGTGGGAAGATAAGGAGGAAGAATTGAGAGAGCAAAGGGAAGAAAAGATTGCAAAGCCCTCTGCTCACTTGGTCTTCGTCTGATTCTACCAGCCCAGGTAGGCCATTTTCTTGCCCTGCCAGAAGGAGTAGAAATTGAACTGTGATCTGGAGAGCTATCTGTTCTGATCATTAGTCAAACACCAGGAGCCAGTTAGACCTAATTGTCTTTGAAACATCTGAAGACCAAACACTTTTTTTTGGAGGTCAGCCTGCATAACTGAGAAAGAGGCAGAGGTACCTGGGATGAAAATAAAGGCATAATAGGTTCATATAGTTGGTCTGAAAATTAGCTTTAGGGATCTCCTTACGTTTGTTTCTTAATGGTGTGAAACATAATAATGGCTTTGGCCGTAATAAAGATGAATTACAGTTTTTTTTCCTGAAAAATAATGAAGCTTTAGTAAACATCCCACGTTTATCACTTAATTTATCCCTAGCTCATGGGGAAAGAGACCTCCCCCCAACCCAGCCCCCATTTTTAATATTCCAAGCTACTAGATTTCAATAACCCACTTTCCAGCAATGTGTGTCTCATTTCCCTGGAAAGACCAAATAGGCAATAACAGCCTCTCGGTTAGAACACTAATGTTGTAATTTAGAACTTCTGTCAAGATGAAAGATCTTTGCTGGGATCCTCAGAGGGCCCACAGCAACACTTCAACCCGGGCCCGGATAATGAAGTTTTCATTATTAAATAAAGATATTTTAGGAATGTCATAAACCATAAATCCACTCTCTTCTATTGCCCTGCCACCTTATTGTGTTGATTTCTAGCAAAAGTCCATCCTCTCTCGATTGCCCCAACTCCTCCAAGCTTGGTGTTTCTTGCCTTTCAACCCCCTAATCCCACTGTGACGCACTTATGTTGCCATGGTGACAGAAGACTGTGTCTTCTCCCACATTGAAACCCAAGGGCTATAAAGAAGGAAGGTGTCTGCGGAGAAGAGGAGTGACTGCTGCCTCTCCCTGTTGACCTCCTCCTCCCCACCTCGTCCTGCCAATCAGCTGAGAGACTGACTCCACACAGTTTTATCTCACCTCAAGGAAATGCTAACATGTGCCATCAAGTCTGGCTGTACTTAAAAATTATGGCACAATCAATTTTTAATGTGAATTTAGTGCTGGTTGGAAGCTTTAGACTCTGAGTCCCAGGAAAATGATTCATCTGTTTATTCATTTGCCAAATACCGGGGTGCGGTTTTCTCAAACCCCACCTGCCTTAACCTGGTTGTGCTCTCGTCCCTAAGATCACATACAGCCTTACTGAGGCTGCTCATGCCAGGCTCAGGAACCTGCCCCCTGCAGATCCAGCCCCATGCTGGAGAGCAGAGGGGAGGAAGAATGGACACTCTTATTTTCCCAAGGCCTGGTGACACAACAGAGTCAGAGGGCAAAGAGAGCTCAGAAGCATCTCAGCGGACTCCATAAATAAGAGAAGCAGGACATCTGAAATTAGGAACTCATTTAGCCACCCCCAACTCGCTATTGAACCACACCTGACAAGCCAGATGTCTTAAAAGATTCAGAGGAAACTTTCCAGTCTATCACAGTGTAGCAAAGGAACTCACTCATATTTGCATGTAACCAAATGTCTCCTTGCTGTGAGTTAGGCTCATATTCAAAGGAGATGAAGATCTACTTATAACAATACTCAATATTATGTTCTCAGAAGGGGAGTGCTAACACTTAGGGAACCAGTTTGTACTTGTATTTTTGTTTATACTCATGATCCAAATGAAAGCAAAAAGAACTGTAAGATTAATCAAGGATGAATTTGTAGATATACTAAGGACAAAAATGATGACTCCGTATGGCTTCCAGCCATCTCTATGTAGTTTCTTCCATCACAGTGATATTTGACGTTGAACAGATTAAACAATAAGATATACTTTTTAAAAATAACTTTTTCATCTCCGTTGCTCAATGAGCTTCAGGAACAGTTGGTCTCAGCAAAAAACGCTGTTTTCTGAAAACATCTGATAATCCAAATTATGAATTACATACAGTATATATATATTTATATATATACACACACACACACACACACACACATATATATATATATATATATTTTAAAGTCCATCGTGGAGCACGCATCTGTTTGGGATATTTATTGGAGGAGAGGACGCAACAAGCCACAGAATGTTATCAGCACTTGAATTAATTGAAAATAAATTTCCCCTCCCAGCACTAAACAAATGACGAGTTTTTTGTGTGATAACACACACCAGCCCGCAATAGGTTGCTAAGATTCCACTAATTAAAAAAAAATCTCATTTGAAGATAGTTAATGGCTTCTGCATTTCCACAAAGTGCTAGTCAGACTACATTCCCCTGAACTTCAGGGTCTGTGCTGATTACTACTCAATTAGTTTTGATTCAATTCACTGAAGAAAAATGTCCATTTCATTAGTGTGGAGAAATAACCATTGGACACAAAATATATTTCTCAGCATTGCTATGGCAACCAAGATGACACAGCTGAGCTCAGAATGTTAATGCCTTCCCTGGGACTATATTTTTAAGTCAGCATGCGGCCATTAAGCCTTGCTGGGTGGGGGTGGCTCCTGTCACATCGCCGTTGTGATTGGCAGGCAGAAGAACCCATGGCGCTCCCAAGAAGGCTTGGTTCCTGCCACTCGCCTCCCCTGCCACACCCCTGTGGGCTGAGCATATCGGCAACAGCATAGATTGTGGTTTTGCAAGTCCTCAAGGCCCCTTTTTATGTGACATGCAGAAGTCCAGCTGGGCAGTGAAAAATGCGATCTGTCATCCAGATGTGTTTTCCTATGTGTTGTCTGTTTTGTGAATGCATGCGACTGTCCGGGTGATGACCTGACTTTTGAGCTCGTCATTGCTGCATTCCAGCCAGCATAGCATTGACAGAGAGGTGAGGAGCAAGTGGTCCAGCAGTTCAGTAAATATGGTGGTCAACCTGAAGCACTCTGCCCACTTGAGGAAGACTTGATTCTCATCTGCACCCCACGAGATATGTAGGCAAAGGATGGGAAAGCAGATTCTAGATTACTAAAGCAAAGAAATGGATCTGTTTGTATGCAATAGGGAGCAAACATGCCAATACTAGTCTTCAGGAATAATAGATGTGGCCATTATTTAGATGTTAATTAGGGCATAACCAAATTAAACCATAACAAAATTTCATTTGGGAGACCAAATTTTCCAGGTTAAATGGATAATTGCCCATATTTTCCCTTAAGCTATGGTGGCATAATCTTAGGTTACCAATTAATAATTAATTGCTGTATACTGTGTTCAAGGCTCCATGCCTTAGGATACAAAGATTAAGTACATGGAGTCTACACCCTCAAGGGACAGTTTAGTAGGGAGATAGCATATGAACGATTAATGAAAGCTACTATGTATTGAGTACTGACTGTGAGACTGGAAGTGTACTAAGTACTTTGTATGCAGTATTTTAATGTACTCCTCATATTAGTACTATGAGGAGGATGTTAGCTCCATTTTATAACCAAGTACACTGAGACTTAAAAAAGGGACTTGGCTAGTCAATTACTAGTTCAATTACAGCAAGTAACTGGCAGAGCTGGATTCAAACACAAGTCTCTCTGACTCCACAATCACTTCGAACCACCATGCATACTGCCTTTCATGTACACATGAATAGAAAAGGCAGGCTGTAAATATTCAGGGCCCAGTGACTTACAAAAGTAAATACCTGATCTGTAAGGAAAGCAGCAAGTCTGATTGCATTTAATTAATTTAACTTCCCTTTTAAAATTCATCTTCAAAGTAATGGGCAAAATCAGAGCGTCCCATTTCTTCCATTAAGCAGATGTTCTGCACATTGCCCTCCTGCCTCTTCTGCGACCACAGGGAGAGGAAGCACGGCTGATGCAAGAGCTGCCAAAAGGCAGGGAGCAAGAACTCATTCCACAACAAGAGCAAGCTCACAGTCGGTGATCTCAGTGTCAGAGTCCCATTCTACCCTCTTGGGATCCTGGGCATCTGAGCTTCTCTATGTTTAATCATCATCATGTCACCATCAAAAATATTTATTAAGCTGCTGCATACATATGGTTCTGGTCACCCCATTTGTTCTTGCTCCCTTGGCACATTATGTAATTTCACTCTATTTGTTTCCAGTGGTTTGACATAATTTTATATCATCTTTATACCTCTTCAGATACAGTGCTCAAAACACCCCGACCCAGACTTCTCTGAGTTCACGGAGTAGATTCTTAGCCTTCTCTTTGCCTGACCATAGCAGGAGCAGTGGATCTTGGTGACAGGGATCTTGGTTCAGGGCTGGCCCAGTGGCTGTCTCTTCCATGTGAAGCAGAATTAACCAACATAGGTAGGGGCTTGCAATCTAAAATTTTGCCACAGATAAAACATGCAATGGGTACACACGTCACTCTGTAGATGGGCTTTGTTGCTAGAATAGCATTTGTGAAAATGTGTTCTAAGAAAACCTAACTTCTTAGAATGTTAAAGGATGTTATAGTCATGCAGTTCAGAATATGCTACTCCAAAACATGGCAACTTGGCACTTAATAAAGAGCAGAAGCAGGAAGGTCTCTATGACCTTTGCCATTCTCCCCTGAAGTGGGCCATAAAATAATTCTCTGACTTTTCTCTAAAGTAGGGCATAAGACCCTCATTCCAGAGGAGTCCTTATACCCAGAGAAAAGGAATGAAGACACAGGGACACAGAGAAAAACATGAACAAGGCCATGTGCAGTGGCTCAAACCTGTCATCTCAGTACTTTGGGAGGCCAAGGTGGGAGAATGATATGAGCTCGGGAGTTTAAGATCAGCCTAGGCAACGTGGCAAGACTCCATCTCTACAAAAATATTAAAAAGCTAACCAGGCATGGTGGTACATGCCTGTAATTACAGATATTTGGGAGGCTGAGGCAGAAGGATCTCTTGAGCCCAGGAGGTCAATACTGCATTTAGCCATGTTTGAACCACTGCACACCAGCCTGGGTGACAAAGCAATACCCTGTCTCTTTTGGATTTTTTTTTAAAAGAATCTGAACAAACAGGCCTTGCTAAGTTTCCCCCAATTTATTACCATTAGGTAATATTCCTTTCTCCTCCCATCATACTTCTGCCACCACTGTTCATAAAAATACAATCTTTTCTGTTTCTTTGGGTCTTCATTTCTGAAGGCTCTCATGTTAGGTAAAACTTAAATATATTTATATGCTTTTCTCTTGTTAATTTGTCTTTTATTATAGTGGTCTCAGCCATGAACCTAAATGGGTAAGGTAAATAAATATATTACTTCTCCCCTACAATAGAAAAATAAAAAGGAGAAGAGGAGATTCTCTGGTCAATTATGTTTAGGAGACGCTGGGTTAAACAATGTTAATCAGGTTTGTTTGTTTGTTTTCTGCCAGGGTCCTCAGAACTCTTAATATACGACTGTATTATATGACTCTCCAAGTGAAGAGAATGGAGGGAAGCATTATCTATAGACCCATTTTTATGCTGGAGCAATGAGGCACCAGCGTTTTGCAAGTTCTGGAAAACACAGAGCAGGGGTCAGTTTAGGAGCCTAACCTGTATACCTACATCAGGAAGCTCGGAAAATGACTTAGACCACTGACACTTTTTGCATGAAGATTCCTAAGCTTCATGGGAGAAATGTTAAGGGCTTTGGGACTGATATTTGAGCCCAGGAAACAGGGCTACCAAATTAAGGCTTACAAATAAGACAAGGTTAAAAAAAAATCTGGCCCCAAATCCCAGAAAGAGTGGCCCAAATGGCTGAAAACTAGCCACTCTGAGGTAGGAAAGAGCACAGGAGGTAGGAGTGAAGGAAGTAGGAAGTGGCTCAGACCTAACCTAGTACAATGATTTATAATTTTTAGCGAAATCCTCTGTATAGAATTGAATACTTTGAGAAATGTAAGATGGAAAATTCTGATTAAATTAATTTCAACAATAGGCACATTGATACACTCACCCAGTAAGAAGACCAGGGTTCAGATCTTTAGAATCTCTGTGATTCTCTTAGTTCACACCACCCATTGTTTCTTGGATCCCACATCAGCCCTTTCCTTGAGTTTGCTCTTTCAGTTTGCTGGAGTAGATAACTTAGGAAGGCTACATCGAGCAAATTTTCTAAGTTCTTGAATGTCTACACATATTCCTGTTTTACTCTCACCATTGATTAACAGTTAGCTAGGTCTAAATTGAAAATCTAGGTTACAAATGTTCTTCCTCAAAATACTGAAGTCATTTCTCCATTGCCTGTTGGCACCCAGTGATACGGCTGAGAAATTCAAAGCCAGCTTAATTCTTTTTGCTTATGTATCACTTACTTTTTCTTGCATTGACTTTTAGGATCTTCTTTTTAACCTTAATCTTCTGCAGTTTTGACTTTCTAAATTGGGATTTATCATTGTTTTACCCTATTCAGACTTCATCAATCCCTTTCAATCTGCAAATTGAATCTTTAGCCCTGGAGAATTTTTTCTATTCCATCTTTGATAGTTTTCTCTCCTCAATTTTCTGTATTGTCTCTTTCTGAAATCTTTTTTAGCGTTCAGAGCTTCCGGATCAATTCCTTATGTCATCTATGCATTCCCTAGTTTTCTGTTTATCTCCCTAATTGTTCTAGATTCTAGAAAATGTTTTCAACTCATCTTCCTATCATTCTACTAATTTTTTAAAAAATTAAATATTAACAGTTACATGAGTTAGGGCAACACTACCTGCTGCTGTAATAAACCCCCAAATGTCAGAGGCTCATCATAATAATCACTAACTTCATGCTAGCAAACACAGGTTCCTCTGTTTAGCAGGCAGCTCCTCCCCATCAGAAGAATCAGAGATTTGGACTCTTTCTACCTCCTGACTCTGCCTTCCTCCAAGGCCTCATATCCCCTTGCCAGAAGACAATGAAAATCTTATTCTCAACAGCCTTGACATGCAAATGTCACATGTCTCTTCTGCTCACATTCCTCTGGTGAAAATAGTCATTTGGTCCCACTGGATGCAATAGGGAGGAGTAGGGGGCAGTAAAATGTAGTTCCTGGTTAACAACTGTTTCCCCATAATAACTATATGCTTGGGAAGGAGGAACACAAATTTTGTGTTCAATTGGTGACCATTAGCAGTCTTTGCTGTAGTAATTACATATATTTTTATTTTTGTGAGCTCAGTCATGTTCTCCAATTGTTCCTTGCCCAGAGTATACTTATCTCTTTTGTTCATAAGTGATTACATCTTTTCCTTTTTCTTTTTTTCTTCTTTGAGACAGAGTCTCTCTCAATCACCCAAGCTAGAGCACAGGAGTTCAGTGACGCCATCTCAGCTCACCCATCTCAGTTCACTGCAACCTCTGCTTCCCTGGTTCAAGTGATTCTCATGCCTCAGCCTCCCAAGTTGCTGGAACCACAGGCACACAGCACCATGCCCAGGTAATTTTTGTATTTTTCTTAGAGAAAGAGTTTGGTCATGTTGCCCAGGCGGGTCTCAAACTCCTGGCCTTAAGCAGTCTGCCCACCTCTGTCTCCCAAAGTGCTGGGATTACAAGAGAGTCACTTTTGTCTAAGATCAGCTATTCTTTGTTATCTTGGCCATTCTTTTTAAAAATTAGTTTTATTTTGCACTTTTGAAGCCAGTTTTATTTTGAATACTTGTTCCCAGTGATCTTGGCCACTCTTATCCGTGATGTTGTTTCCTTTAGTTCTGGATATCCTTGTTTATGTGTATTAAAGAATTGAGATGTAGGTTGATTATTCTGAGTAGATGAGTTGAGTTTATCTACTGTGGGTTTGTAGGCCTAATACTCCCAGCAGGCCTCTTTCTTGGTGGGAGAACTGGTGTCTTTGTACAAGAGTGGCTTATCCACTAGCAGTTTCACTGTAGGTTACATGGAATCAGAATGGGAGTGTCAGCAACCGCAGACTGCAAGCTCCCCAGGGACCAGGAAAAGAAAGACTACTCTGGGCCAATAGTCCCAATTAAGAAGCCTTGGTTACTCCAGGAAATTCATCTTTAGAGAAGAACATCTAGATGTTTTCCTAGGGAGTTTGCCAGTCATTCTGTGAACAGGACGGGACAGGAGAAGGTGGATGCAACCAACAAAGCCTTCCACAGATGAATCATAGATTAACTCACCTGTTTGCAATTACTCTTTCTCCTTCTGCCCTCCTTACCAACACCAAGCTGTAAGTGAGTCCAGGTTTTAATCAGCATGCCAACCCTACCTGCACTGCAGCCTCACCCAGCAAATGCTCAAGCCTGGACCGCTTCCCCCACTGTTTCCTCTGTGAACGTGCTTCCATTCATCCCGCCTAATGTGCTGTAATCTCTCAGCTGATGAACCTGCCCACTCCCATACATTTGCCACCAGGTATTCATTGTTTTGTATATTTTCCAACTATCATTTTGATAATGCCCAATGAGGGGGAAAGTCTCCATTTGCCAGCCTCTGCAAAATTAGAAAAATACTTGTAAATGTCCTTTGGAGAATATCACAAAGTTTTATGAGAAAGGGGGGCTATAAAAAATAAAAAGCACTGGCTGATAGCATTCTAAAAGGACTTTGGTCAGCTTTGGGGGGAAATTATCTTTCAATTTACATGAACTGACTCCATGTGTTCATTTATTCATTCATTTTTTTGTAATAAATACTGAAAGCTTATTATTTACCACAGGCTATGCCAGGTAGCAGGGCAGGAACTGTGAACAAAAATGGTCTTCTAGTCCCATCCTCAAGGAATTTAGAATTTATGGGTAAAATTAGCATTTGAAAT
This sequence comes from Rhinopithecus roxellana, assembly GCF_007565055.1. NCBI lineage: Eukaryota > Metazoa > Chordata > Mammalia > Primates > Cercopithecidae > Rhinopithecus > Rhinopithecus roxellana. The sequence continues at coordinate 73,631,947 of NC_044556.1, read as the reverse complement.
TTGAATTTATTTGGACATTGTTAGAAGTTCAGGACATTAAGAAAGCACATTAAAAAAAAAAAGCACAGAAACCAGACTTTGTATGTCATGGAAGAACTACTGGAGAAAGTAACCTGAGAAATAAAATAGAATCAGCCACATTAAGGCATGGGGTGGGGTGGGATTGAGTGTTCCAAGTAGAGGAAATAGCATTCTAGAGCCTCAGAAGTAGCTCCCACCTGCCTGTACGAAAAACTTCACACATGAATATTGACTGTGCTTGGAATGCCCTCCCATCTACCACTCCCAATCCACTAACTGTGGCAAAAGTCTCAACTCAGGCACTCATCCACTCTTTGAAGAGCTAATGGAATCTTCCCACAGGCCTAGGCATTTTCTTCCATTTGTACCTTATATCTTCTATGGTTTTAGCAATGGGCATGCTGTAAAAGTGTTGGGTTCCTCCTTGCATCTATCACCAATCTAAATTCCCTGAAGTCAGGAGTTGTGTTTTTATTTACATTTATATCTCCTGCACTGGCACAATGAATGAATGCCAAGGGCTAGGTAGACAATTAATACATCTTGAATGTCAAATGATGAATAAACAGAATGAATGAAGTGACAGAATTATGACAATATATTGCTTGACCTCAGTTGTATACAATTTTAGTGTGACTCGGAAAAAAAAGTTGAGAGTTATAATGAATGATTTACATATTCACTTCTATGGGACTTTGGTATAAGCACTAATAAAAGATAAGGCTGCGGAGAACTCCCCTAAAATTGCTGCCACCTATAATAATACAGCATGCCAACTTAGTGTTCACATTCTGAGATGAATTAGCATGAATAAGGAAAGTCTTTATTAGGATACCTATTATAACATCAGCTTTACCTCTCCTGTTTTCCTTACCTCCGAAGGCTAAGTAGACATCTAAGAAAGGATAAATTCCCTCTGGATATGTGTAAGTTCCCTGCCCGTGACAAAAATTTTCTTCAAATGGGACTATAGAGACAGGGGAATTAGAATTGAGGTTGATCCAATCTTTTCAGCCTAACTTACAGGTTCTTGTCGCTATATATCAGCAAGTTTTATCAATGGATAAAAGTAGGTATTGCTACAATGGGTATACATGATGTTATGAAGATGCACATCGGATGGAGTTTTGGCATAAGAGAAGCAAGACAGAAGATCAACTGCAGGAGAGTAATGGGTAAGAGCCATAGCACATAATCAAGCAGGCACCAAAGAAAGATCACATATTTACCGCAAAGTGTGAGAATATTGTTGCATGGGTATTTAAGAAAACACAAGTATAGCCAGGACAAGAAGCAACTCAGCTCAAAAGTAACCCAGTGCTAAAGGACAGCCAGGTGAATAGGGTTGGAACTATAACAACTGAACAGACACCGGGAGACTCTGCTGTACTCTAGCAATCTTTTCTTTGCTTGCTTGTTTAGTGTTCAACTCTGTATCTTGAGCACAATAAAAAACTGAGAACCATTGGATTTGATCATCACTAGTCTAATATTTGCACTTTTCTCCTAATATATTTGGGTAGATAAAATACATCTTTAGATTTCTAACTCTGTATTTAATCACCAACACTAAGTAATTATTAAACTCCCATAATTGAAAATAATCTCTATTTTTAGGGTGTCCATGCATCCTACTTTGCTTGGAATACTCCTAATTTATATCTATATTATCCCAGATCCAGCACAGTTTAACATTCATCCAGAATTTTCATTTTTTAGCAAAGCCTGAAAATATACTAAGATGAGTTTGGTAATTCCCACTTTGTACGTCTAGCTTCTGCTAGGGTCTTGTCTAATAGTACGGAGCGGACAGTGTTCTGATTGACACATGGTTTAATCTGACAGATGATAAGTGGTAGCTCAACCTATTTTTCCTTTCCCTTTCAAGACACATGGTGCCAACACCTTCTTTTCAAGGACAACATGCACTCCCTGATAAAAAGAAGGCTTGTAATAGGTGGCGAGGGACCACTAACTCCCCTGATCTCAGGCGGTAGTGATAGAAGTTTCACTGTTGCTGCCCCTCCTGGCCACTTGATGTATCAGCAGCTAGCTGTGCTGTGACCAGGACAATGCCCAAAGCCACAGTCTGTGAGTTGCAGGAAGTCATCAAGCCACCACTCAGTAGGATAGTAGGAATTGTCAGAAACCACACTTTTGGAATATGTAAGCTATGAACAGACAATATAGACCTTACTGTCATAACATAGACCACAGAGAGAGTCGTTTGAACACTCTTTTTCAGGGGTGTGGTATTTATAGTATGTATGATTTACATCTACAATTATGTATGTACTTTACTGTTTAGTAATGCTTTGTTTTATTTTGTCTTTTTCAAAGATACAATACCAAAAAGTGTAACGTTTAATGAAATATTAAATATTGAATTTTCATGTCTTAAAAAAGTTGATGCTGAAGTGCAAATTGTACAAATTATTGGTGCACATTTACCATCTACCTGAAATCTACCAGAAGGCACACATATTCTGAAGAAGCACTAGCATTTAATTCAAAAGTTAGTAATTATTTTAAGAAGACTATTTCCAAAGATGTTAATTTAACAAGTATATACAGCTGCAGAAGTTTCATAATCAACTCTGAGAAGCATGGCTTTTCATTTGGATCAATGTTCTAATAAAATTAAGAAACCTCTGGAGCAGAACTCTAGTTAAAATTGGTTGTAGTAACCTATTATTCATAAAGTGTGCCACAACATGCTTTGATAATCTACCTATCAAAATAGAAGCAGTATTTAAAGCAGCTAAATTATAGATCTTTGAGACAACATTCATGTTTATTTTTTTTTAAGTTTCAATAAGGCAGTGCATGTTTTCTCTTTTTACTACAAAGGACTGAATGTTTATGTCCCACTAAATTTATATGTTGAAATTCTAACCCCAAAGTGATGGTATTAGAAGGCAGGACCTTTGGAGGGTGATTAGGCTATGGTAGTAGAACCCTTATAAATGGGATTAATTTCTTTATAAGAGATTCCAGAGAGAGGTCCTTCACCTCTTCTGCCATGTGAGGACATAGCAAAAAAGTGGCCATTCATCTAGGAACCAGAATACAGTCCTCCACCAGACGCCAAATCTGCTGGCACTTTGATTTAGGACTTCTCAGCCTCCAGAACTGTGAGAAATAAATTTCCATTGTTTATAAGCCACTCAGTCTATTGCATTTTGTTATGGCAGCCCCAACAGACTAAGACACTCATCATCAGATTTGTAAAATGTTTTCATTTTTAAAGAACTAATTTGTAGATCAACCTAAGCATCTTACAATGGTATTGAACCTTATTGTAAAAGACTCCTCCAAATTGACGTTGAATTTTGTTTGAAAGAAGTTGCAATTTTTTATTCAAAATGTTTGACACATGTACGAGTATGTTCATTGTAGCACTATTCACAACAGCAAAGGCAAATCAACCCAAATGCCTGTTAATGGCAGATTGGATAAAGAAAATGTGGTACATGTACACCATGGAACACTATGCAGCCATATAAAAGAACAAGATCATGTCTTTCATGGGAACGTGGATGGAGCTAGAGGTCGTTATCATTAGCAAACTAATGCAGGAATGGAAAACCAAATACTGCATGTTCTCACTTCTAAGTGGGAGCTAAATGGTGAGAACTCATGGACACAGAGAAGGGAACAACAGACACTGGGGCCTGCTTGAGCGTGGAGGGAGGAAAGGGGGAGAGGAGCAGAAAAAATAACTTGGGTACTAGGCTTAGTACTTGGGTGATGAAACAATCTGTACAACAAACCCCTATGACATGAGTTTACTATAGAACAAATCTGCACATGTACCCCTACACCTAAAATAAAAGTTAAAAAATAAAATAAAATAAAACCTCTTCCGCTAAAAAAAATATTTAAGGGAACACCAAACAATTTCAACTTTTGAAATGGATAGCAAATTGTAACTATTGAAAGAAAAGGTTGACACCAGAAAAATGATGAAATTTAATCCCATAAAAGCAAAGGAAGAACTGAACAAACTACATGATAGGAGATGAAAGTCATAAAACATTTAATTTTGAATTCTATAATTACACTTTGGAATATGTTGACCTCTGGGAAGAATCTTGTGATGGGGCTCCCTTTTTCACTATTGGATAATCTTATATTCTGTACTGGAATAGAGCTATGTTGAGGCAGCCTTCAAATCTGCAGATAATTTGTTGACAAGTTTTGTTTTATAAAATTATTTTTTGAAGAAATGGATGCAAAAAGATAGTATATGTGAAAATGTTTGATATAAAATATTTATATATTTAAATACTTTTAAATGGTTTCAAGAATATCTTCCAATCAGTAGATACACTCTGAGCTTACCACTTACCCCAATACCTGAGGAATTTTCTCAGTTAGAAATAGTACTGTCTATGAAGAAAAGTCAATTGAAGTTATCAACAATTTTTTTTTTTTTTTTTTTTTTGAGATTGGAGTCTCGCTCTTTCACCCAGGCTGGAGTGCAGTGGCATGATCTCGGCTCACTGCAAGTTCCGCCTCATGGGTTCATGCCATTCTCCTGCCTCAGCCTCCCAAGTAGCTGGGACTACAGGCGCCTGCCACCACGCCTGGCTAATTTTTTGTATTTTTTAGTAGAGACGGGGTTTCACCGTGTTAGCCAGGATGGTCTCGATCTCCTGACCTTGTGATCCGTCTGCCTTGGCCTCCCAAAGTGCTGGGATTACAGGCGTGAGCCACCACCCCTGGCCGAAGTTATTAACAATTCTAAATTTATTAACCATAAAATGAAGCTTTGAGGGAGATTGCAGTCAACTTTATTTAAAAAAAAGTTTGAATAATAAGCCATATTAAAAAGTCTTCTTTAGAAAAATACTTATCATAGTATTAGAGATTGATACAATCAATAAATGAAATTTGCACTCATTCATGTATGTAAAGATATACCAAAAATGATGATTGACCTATGTTATTTTCTGTGTTCACAGAACCAATATAAAGAAATTTTATCTTACTTTAATGTATATGATACATGTTACTTGTATTTTTTTAAAAAATTCACCTTTTCTGGAAGTAATTGTTGAATAGAACTAATTCATATATTCTCCCTTATCATTAATATATGAACTAATTCATATATTCTCGCATATCATAAACCCATTTGTAAGTTAATAAATGTATATCTCAAAAAGTTATATAGTCAAAAAGTTTGAGTCTATAGACTCAAAAGTTATACAGTCTATATCATTTTAGTACTCCCTTCCACTTTACCAACTTTACCCTACTTTATGGGCAAGTCTAGTTTCTCATGGACCAAGTGGTAGACAATTTCTCTCTCAATGTAACAAGGAGAGCCTGTATCTCAGAGCTCCTGCCCCCAGTGGCTGTATAATCCTGAAACAGTCGTGATTTAGGGACTTCCCAGAAAATGGAACAGACACTAGCTGGAGCCTCATCCTAGATTTTAGAACATTAACTCACAGAAACATATAAACTCCAAGCTAGAAAAAAGCTAAAGAGAGAATGCAATTTAGACCTGTCCTACAACTTCAACTTCCACTCTTAGATCGGTATAGTGCACCAGAAAAATCAGCCTCAACTCTTTTTCCAAACAGTAGATCTTGGGAACTAGAAGTGGAGCAGTTTCTTAAGAAGGGGAGCAGTTTCTTCAGGCATCAAAATAGCGGATGTAATTTTATGGACACATTAGGCCTTCACTGCAGGAGTCAGTGCCCACTTTATAAAATGTATATTCTGTAACCATGCAGATTTTTGCAAAAATAAATGTATTTTTAAATCAAGTCATTCATAGAATATAGATATGTTAAGTATCTCTCAATGTGTTCTCTCAATCAAACATATTGGTTATAAAAATTGGAATTCATTCGCATATTACACATTTATGAGGATCTGCCTTCTCTATAGAGGGCGAAGGCACAGGACAGATGGCAGGTGTGGGACTGCCTCAAGCTGGGAGAAAGTCTTGATTGGGAACTTTAAACCAATACCGAAAACGATACATTTAAAATTCTATTACATACGGAAATAATGGCTTTTCAAACATGTTTGTAAAACTTAACAATCAGTGTAAAAATTATGGAATTAGCATTTCCAAGTCCTTTTATTTGGTATCTTAAACAGCGGGATTGTTTTATTAAGCAGACAACTGATTTTAGACATACTGTTTTTAGATTTTTCTCTTTATTGGAGCATATCCTATCTGTCAATTTTTAAGAGGACTGCCGTATCTGAAAATATGTACACTTCTGAATCTGGACTTGATTGCATATTAATAAACCACAGAAAAGATAAACATTTTCAAGAGGTAGTAGAGGATATGAAAGTAGATTTTCTACTTTTTGAATAAGTTGATTGCCTTCTCTAACATATTGTAGGAACAGGAGGAGCAACCTGTGGACAGCAAAGCTTTAAGTTCTTTCAAACACAATTGTCTTTCCTTAGCTATCAGTCTTGTCTACAAGGAAATCTACTGGTAAGGAAAAAATAATATTAAGAGTCTATTATGCATCGAATGATTTGCATACCTAATTTTACTAATTTCTACTGAAAATATTCATTTTTAAGATGAGGACATTTCAGCTTAGAGAGGCTCAGTAGCTGGTTCAAACTCTCCCATATAGTAAGCAATGGAGTGAGATGGCAAACCCAAACGTATGCGAACCCAGGATGCAACCTCCTTCATCCATCACACAGCCTTCTACCTAGTATCTTTGCACATCTATTCTTTATTCAAATCTCACCTGGAATGATAGTGATGTACAGGGCAGAGAGGGAAAGATACTCACACATTTGAAAGCCTTCATGAGACTCAATTGCCCATGTTCACTGTAAGCTCAGGACAAGACCATGTCTGTATTATTCATTCACCACTATGTACTAAGTACCTCATTCTATACACGTGGCGTACAGAAGCCAGCGATATTTAGAGGGATTCAGTAATTTTTGTTACGTTTTGAAAGTCATGAGTAAAAATCGTAGTTGGTGAGGGTAATGGAGAGAAAGACTGAAACTGTATTTTTGACTGTATTGGCTCACAGTTGAATTAACCTTTCCACCATTTTTGCACTCATTCATTCAATAAATACTTATTTTCATGAGTTCTGGGCATGAGGAATATAATAGTAAACATGTTGTCATCCTCATGGAGCTGACATTCTCAGTAATCAAGAAATCTCACAATCAGTTTTGAGTCCTTGCAGCTGCCCTGTGAGATAGGTGAAGTGGGTGTTATTTATAACTTGCTGGCTCTCTCCTATGTTGCAAACATGTCTAACTCATGCAATTTTATTCGACAAAGTACATCAATGGCTCAAATAACTGAACAAGTATTTTGTTATTCCAGATTCCCTTCTGTTCTCAACATAACATCGTATTTTGTATCATTTTATCCACCAGTTTTCCTAACAGTGATGAACACATGCAGACATAAACATACACGCCCTGCTATCACCGACCCTGATTCCGTCCCTTCCTCCCCTTCCACCACAGTGCTTAATTGAGAATTATTATTACTGTGTGTGATGTGCTTATCATATGTTGGACACCTGGGCCTTGTTTTACATTACTTTTAATCTTTCCAGTAACCTCAGGAAGCAGGTATTACTATCCTGGATTTACAGGAGGAAAAACTGCAGTTCAGGAGATGATTTTACTCAAGATGGCAAGGCTAGTTAGCAGCTGAGTTCAGGTACCGATGCATACCTGTCTTGGCCCTGTCTGTGTTTTTCTCACTACATCATGGTCCTGGCAGACTTTTTCAGACACGATTCTCTTCTGCCTTTAATCCGTTCTCCACAGCTTCACCAAAGTTCTATTTTCAAAGCACAGGTTTGATCCTGTAGCTATCCTCACAAAGTATTAATGGATCGGCTCAGCTTTTAGGATAAAACGTGAAAACCTCCGCATGAAATGCAGGGTCCTTCCTGACTGTCCCCAGACTCCTTTGCCAGGGTCTCCCAGGCTGCTCTTCCCCGCCAAGTGTTTCTTCCCGCAACACAGTTGTCCTTTTCATGGCTGTTTGTTCACATACTTCATCTCTGCCCTGACCTTTTTCTCTCTCTCTAGCAAAATCCCACTCTTCCTTTCATACCTGCTTCAAAGGATTCCTCTTTTGGAAAGCCCTCTGTGACTTCTCCAGTGAGTTATTCCCTCTTCTAGGCACCCATGGCCCTATGTAGTAACACAGTCATTTGTCACATGGATTTGTTTACTTGTTATCACCTTTGTTTACTTGTCTTCCCCTTTCTCCCTTACTTTCCCCTGCACCACCACAGTGGGCTCCTCAAGGGCCAAACCAAGTTTCTGTTTGCCTGTATTCCTGGAGCATAGCCCTGGCTCTGTCACACTGTAAGGTCTGAGAAATCCTAAGTGAATGATAAGTGAAGCTTTCTTTCATGCTCCTTCCTCAACCCAGCTGAAGGATAACCAGAAGGGATCCCCGCAACTGTGAAAAGAGCTCCAGCCTCCAGGGTGGTGGTGGCCCTGGCCAACCTCAAGATATTGCCCAGTAGAAATGTAATTTTCAGATTGTCTTGATGTGACTTGATCATGTGATAACTGACTGATTGTGTAATGTAAAACAGTCTGGCTATGAATAGGCCACTCTCAGAGATGAAACGTAAACGAGAGACTGTCTGCATAATCAGTGTGTAAATGCAAGCAGTGTACCCGCATTCCTTTTTATTTTTAAAGAGCTGAAATGAGAAGAGCTTCCCCCTCCCAAGGCAATCTCTCTCAGTCTCTCTCTCTCTCTCTCTGTCTTTCTCTCACTCTCTTTCTTCTCACTAATAAGCTTTGAACAATTTGGTGGAAAGGTGTGATATCGCTCTCACAGATAAATAACCAAAAAGTCATACGTTGATGTGATTATATCTCGCTGACTGAAAGGAATTAAAGGTAGATTCTTTTTTATTAGTTTACTGATCCTGGGCATCCAACGTCTCATAACTACTCAATATATCATGCTAGTTAATCATTCTCGTCATTATCTTTAATGTCTTATTAGCGGGCTTCATTCATCTGGTTTTTATCTGTTTCATTGGAAGCAGTTTTAATCTCATTTCAGTGGCGCTGGTGATAAGCCTGTTAGTTTGCACAAATTGGTTTTGGTGACAATGTGTAGATAGCAATAATGTGTGATTTCCAAATGGAAAAGAGAAATTTATACAGGTCCAAAAAGGCAGGTGGAGACAGCAAAGGAGCTGAGAAAGTTGGAGATGGTGCCCTCAGTTTCCTAACAGAAAAGTAGAGAAGGTGGAAAAGAAGGTGAGAGAAAAATAAAACAGGAAACTCAGATAAATTGCTATGGTCCTCCCCGCCTCCACCACCTTTCGCCCAGCCACGGGACTCAGGAATGCTAGCTGTGATAGCTGCATCATCAGACCACTGAGCAATCTAATTGAGTCAACAGTCTCCCATTGCAGAGGTAGAAGAAGGCAGCATGTGCCCGACTCTCAAGATTCACTGAGAGTCTGTTTCCTGTACAACCAGACATCTTCCTTCTCAGACCTTCTCGAGTCTTCCCTCCTGCTCTAGGGAACTTAATATGAGGCTGCCTTTGTGCAATTTATCCAGCTAATGGAGCAGCTTGATCACTTCCACCCAACATTAGATTGGTCTGACACTGGCCCTCTTAGAATAAAGGAGACAATAAGCCCATCAGGCTCTGACTCACAATTGCATTAAGTGCAGATGTTAAAGTAAATACAGTTTCCTCTGGTTCCCAGATTACAAGTCATCTTCTGGCAAGAGGAAAAATCAATAACCCACCCATCTGAGCAGGAAAGCTTGGAATGGATATCTGATTTAAGAAGGCAGCCTCTCTTGAATTTCCTGATTCCTTCACTTCTGGGGCCCTGGTACCAAAGCCAGGAAATGAGGCTTTGTGTGTATTACAGCACAGGCCCCTTTCTTGGGAGCTCTGATTTGGCGGCAGGTATCTGAAAAGATATAAAACCAGAATCACCCTCCAAATGGACTGAACTCTGTATCTGATACACCCTTCACAAATTTAAAAAAAAAAAAAAAAAAAAAAAAAAGCGGGCATGGGGGGAGGAAGCATTTCAAGGGAAGTGTGTCACATAATAGGCTTCAAAATCACTTGTATCTGAAACAAACAAATACTAGCCAGATACAGACAGTCAATTATGTGGCGGTGTTTGGGGTGGGAGAGTGCTAATATTATTCCAAAATCCCAAACTGCCAAAACACTTTGCAGTTTCATTTTCAGTCCCTCTGCTTTTCCAGGAACGTTTGGTCCGTGTTTGTCTGATTCATTCTCACAACTCCAAATGTTGATATAAAGTCTGCTTGTAAGATCCTGAGACTTTTTTCCAGAAGCCCAGAAGGCTACATTTCCACCGAACCTAAGCAAAGTGTCAACTCCTCTCTATTTCAGAATCTGAAACTCTTCACCAGACATTTCAGGTAGTCTAAGCTAGGAAATTCTCACGATCTCCTTTACCCCATGCTCTGATATTCCTGATTTAAAAGCACAGATATCTTGTAACTATTTTGTGTGAGCAAAGAGTTGGGATGAAGTTTAATACCCCCTCCCCCTTCTGATCTGAGCCTTGGAGGAAAACGGAATCTCAAGACCACAGTACAAAGGAACTGATTTTCAGCAAGTTCCAACCGCATACATTAAAGAGAGCTGAGCCCTGCCTCCTGAACGATGTGACCACTGGGCAACTGTTGTCAGCAGTAACATCAAGAACCCAGTAAATCAGCTAGATTTGCATTTTTATTCAACTTTCTGTTGTTCCTTATATGGAAATGATAGCTTAGGACAGCTGGGTACTTGCCTAGGGACATATGAGTATAGTGTCCATAATTGCCCAACCCAAATGCGGACATATTGCTTGTGCACATGGTCTGACAAGAGGATAACCTTGCGAAGCCAGGTTTGGCCTCAACAATCTAGGACCCAGTGTCAGCACGAGACAAACAGAGAGAGCCATGGAGCCTGCTGTCAGCGCTGTCTGTTCTGGAAGTTCTCATGGAGATTTAACTTGTACATGTGTGTCTTTGTTTCTCTTCTAAACCATGCCGCTAACTCTTTGGAACAAAGTGCACTTTTACTCAGTGTGGTCCCCCTAGCAGCCAGTGTGTACCATCTGTATTTAAATTTGTTGCCTTGTGGTTTTGGAGATGAACTCAAAACCTTTCAGTGACCACCCTCCTCTCTCCCACTGGATTTCCCACTTTGAAATCCAGCTTCTAAAGGTGAGGGCTGAGATCTTTGATTATTTACCACCCCACACTGCCACAGAATGTGCTGCCAAGTGTCCACGTAGCATTGAGAGTCTTGTGAAGATCCGTGCCAGCAGCACCAATGCAAAGCTAAGCCTGCTTTAGGTACTGTACTTGACTAGAGAAGAAGGACTTCATTCCTCTACTCCTCCATGTCCTTAAAATAACCAGAAACCGCATGTGTAAGGATGCCTATCTGTGTAAAATGCTGAGTGCCTAGGAGTCAGATCCATTAATAGCCTGATCCAAGCTAGCAAGTGCTGTTGGAAAACAAGAGCCAGGAAAAACAGACATGTGGTAAATGGTCCATCTGCCTAGGCCTAGAATCCAAATATCACCAACCTGATGTCAGGAACTCAGATGGAACTGCTAACTGGGGTTCCTGCCAAACTTCTTCAAAACTTTTTGCTGTACAGCTGACACCTATTTGAAAGCTTCTCCCTCCTTCATCCCAGTGAGATAATGTAAGGCATATCTGACCTGTGTGCAGAGGTAAAACAAAAATAAAAGTAAGCCGTGAGGCCAGGAGCAGTGGTTCATGCCTGTAATCCCAGCACTTTCGGAGGCCGAGACAGGTGGATCACTTGAGGTCAGGAGTTTGAGACCAGCCTGGCCAACATGGTGAAACCCCATCTCCACAAAAATACAAAAATCAGCCTGGCGTGGTGGCTTGTGCCTGTAATCCCAGCTACTCGGGAGGCTGAGGCATAAGAATCGTTTGAACCTGGGAGGTGGAGGTTGCAGTGAGCCAAGATCACGCCACTGCACTCCAGCCTGGGCGACAGAGTGAGACTTCGTCTCAAAAACAAACAAACAAACAAACAAACAAACAAACAAAACAGTAAGCTGTGTTGCTCACACTCCATTAGCCTGTTCTATGGCAGTCACAGAACAGAGTTTTTGTGCCTCTGTCCTCATGTGATCACAAACATCTCTCTAACTGCAGGTGGTGTCTGCTGATTCTCTGAGCTCCTCTCTGACAACTGCTGCAGCCAGAGACACCTGAGACTGAGGTGCAGATCCTCGGGAAGAGGCCTCAGATCTCACACCATCTCTCTGCCAAAGCTGGTTGCAGTGCTCCAGGACTCTCTGAAGTTGCCTGGTGCTGGTGACAACCAGTGAAGCAGAGCTTTCTGTTACACCCCTTCTTGTATTGAATTTATTGTAGAATCTGGACCCTGAGGAATAGGTATCAGAATTTTCCCTTTCTTCCTCATTGAGGTATTGTCCCAGACCAAGCTTGTACTCCTCTTTCTTCTTTCTGTAGGACATAATCTCTCCCAATGTATCCTCAGTATCTCATACAAGTGGACACCAGGGAGACATTGAGGGTGTCTCCCCAGGTGCCCAGTTTTAGGATAAAACAGCATAGGTTCAAAGTAGGATTGACCCCACTCCTTGAATATATCCACACCTACCCATCCCAGGGTTCAGGATACTTTGGGGCATTTCTTCCATTTCCCATTTGATCACATCTATCAAGTTAGATTTAACATTTGGGGTGAGGTATGTAACCCAGTAAGTAAATGGCCCAGTCTTCAACTAGATTCATGTTCAAAGAAACCCAGTCTCTTTAGGTTTTTTGAGAATTTTAATGTTTATCAGAGTCTCTTTCAATAAAAATGTCAAAGGAACCCAATTCACAGCCCCCAGTAAAAATTTAAAATTCTCTTTCTCCATTCCTCTGATTCTGTCTCCCGCATGCCCTAGCTGATCTGAATCCTTTCCTCAAGAAGACATTCTGGTTGTCTGGGTGAGCTCTTGACTTTTCTCCTTCTTCTTCTATTCTTCTGTCTCTATTCTTTCATTCCTCCCATGAGTAAATCTGTCCTTTTATATGCAACCCCTTCTTCCTTGCTTCTCCTTTCGGTCTCTCACCACTCACTGTCAGAATTCTGCGTCACAGAAGTCCAAGAATTGGGCCTCAGTAATATATCTCACAAGGTAGAAACCTTCCTAGAGAATGAGAGGCGGGAGAAACTGAGCATGCCAAGACTGTATTCTTTTAAGTGTTTGGGGTCTGGGGGGAAAGGGGAACTGTGACTCTCCCATTAATATTAGGTTGGTGCAAAAGTAGTTGTGGATTTTGCCATTAAACGTAATGGTAAAACTACTTTTTCACCAACCTAATACTTTTTGTCTCTAATGCATAAAGATCAAGGCTGAGTTTAAAAAGAACTTTTAATCATATGTCTCTCTCTAAGGATTCTAAACCAGTTGAGAAATAGGCCCTAGAAGTATAAGGAAATCCAAGTATAAATTTATTTGTTGGTGAAACAAGATTGGAGAATCTTAGACTTGTGGTCAAAATAAAGCTCCTTACAGCTTTCTTTCATACTCAGTCCATAGGGTTCAGATGGGGGAAGAGGGAGTTGAAGAGCTGACTGCCTCATGTCTTCCTGAGTTAAAGATCTCAAGGCCCAAGAGACAGATGGACAACTAGACCTTCTTGCTGAAGGGCAGCAGCAGAGGGCTGAGAAGGCCTGCAAGGGGTCAGTCCATCCTTGTGCCCCTGCCTATCATCCAGTCTCCCAGTCAGATAAATCGTCCTACTGCCATGGTACAAGGCAAAGAGAAGGATGTGAAATCCCTTCCCAATACTTAAAAAGCTGTTTAAAAACCTCGATATTTGCTAATTAAGATTATAAATATGGAAATAGGGAGAAAATACTCAATAATTAATAAGCCATAGTTTCTGCCCACAAAAGCTCATCCTAGACATTGATCTTTCAAAAGATTACATTGCTTTTCTTCATTAGAAAGAAACAGACTAGGAAAGAATCAGAAAATAAAGGTTCTAATTCTGACTCTGCCACCATAGTTGGAGTGTTGTGCTGAGATTTGTTCCCCAAATTATCTCTCAGACTCAGCAGCCCTGTCATCTCTACACCCAACCCCAAGGGTCAATCTGGACCCAGTGCCCCAAGTTGTCACTTGTAAGGGAAAGAGAACACATCCTTCATAAAAGTTTTATTCACTTAAAAAATTAGCCATAATCTGAGGGTCTACAGTACTACAGTGACTGAATAGCGTAGACGGGCTATGAATCGTCCATAGAGCACTATCCATCTTTGTTCAAATCTTGACCCCATCACTCAACAATCAAGTGACCGCTGGCAATTACTTAACCTCTCAATTTATTTCTCTGTAATATGGGGAATATTAACAGTACAAGCCTTACAACGTGGTTTTGGGAATCAAATGAGTTAATGTATGTCAAACACTTAGAACAGTATCTGGCACATAGGAAGTGACATGAAATGTTTACCAGCATTATTATAGTTTAGCAAATTCAAGCACAGAAATAGAATATTATAATGTCATCATCATCATTTTATGAACATTTCTAGCAACATGAAGATGCTTATGCTTCATAGTTAAAAGTTAGAATTAAAATGTTAATGTGCCATTTTGGACTATGTTTAAAAATTACAGAAAACATCTAAAATTGTAACAAAATGCTAGTTGGTTATCTTGGATGGTCAGATGATGAAAAGCTTTAATTTTTCCTTATGTTTTCATGCATGACTTTTCTTCAATAGCATGTATTCTTTGTAAAGAAGACACAATGTTTATTTTACTATTTTAAATAATTTTGGTGTCCTGAGTGGATTTACCAGGCAAAAGCATCTTCAGCAAAATACCACTCTTCCAATCTGGATATGTCACGCATTAGACAGACAATAAATCCTACTTTTGATGGAAGAAAAACATTCCTTTGCCAGCAATAAATTGCTTTATTTCTGTCCCCACCTTCTTACCCCACCCCACAAAAGTTTTAAGTACTGCTTTCTATGGTAGGTGTTTCTCCTGGGGCTGCATTCCATAGCTCTATGGTAGGTATCAAATTCTGCTATTCCTTTGAGGGTTTATCCATCCAGAAGACAGTTGCTGCTCGAAGCAAGAAGCTTTGTGAACCCCACCTGCCCCCACCACCCAATACCACCGAGTCATATTTACCAAAGTATTAAGCATTTGATGACAGAGTGTGCTAAAGGCCAAAAATGACAGTTAAGCTCACACTTCTATTGCAGCTCCGTTTTCCCCTGAAGGTAAAAGACTATTTGGAATAATAACAAAACCTGAATAATTCCTGCCACAAGTTGAAGCCTCAGCCTCCAGATTTTTAACTCTCTGAGTTAAAAATTCCTGAGATAGGAGCTCCCACCTCGACTCTCATCTTTGAATTTTATTTCCAATTTTGGGGGGTTGGAATTTTTCCCAGAAGAGCTATCTGCTAAGAGTATTGCAGGATTGACTCTGCTTGGTTCAGCCTGCAACCCAAAGGAAAAGCAACTACCTGGACAAATATTATCATCCAAGATTTAAATCAAGCTTGTCCAACTCATCTTATTTTGTTGTTGTTGTTCTATTTTGTTTTGTTTTGTTTTAGGCTTTTAGCAGCCTGAAGCCATGGCTTTTAGTTTCTGCCTCTAGTGATAAGTGGAAAAGAGGGATGAGGAAGAGACTTTACTCGTCCAATCAGAAACAGAAACGAAGAACCCATGACTGTATTCTCTCCCTTGGACACCCCAAATCCCTCATGAACTCACTCCCACCCTGGTTCAGAGCCCAGCACCAGAGAAGATTGACTGAGGTTCAGGCCACTCACTCACAAGTTATGCCTTGTCTTGCCTTTCTTGTTCCTTCTAATTCCATTGAGCTCATCAAAGCCCACAGAATAGTATAGCTCGCAGAGTTCAGCCTTGCTCTACCCATCATACAACTAGTTAGAAATAATAGTAGTAGTGACATAAACAAACACAAAAATGATTCACTACAGCCAAGCACTATTCTAAGGTTTTAAAGATAGCAACTCATTTAATCTGCACCACAACCCTGTAAAGTAGATACCATTATTATCCCCATTTTATGGGTGAAGAAATTGAGGTTCAGAGAGCTAACGTAGCTTTCCCAAGTTCATGCGAAACCAGAACTCATGCCCACTCATATGAGGCCAGGACCCTTGGTCTCTTTAGTCACCATTCAGTGGTTTTTGACTTTTCCCCCTCAGAATACAAAGCTATTGCCTATAATTCAAAAGCTAATACCAGCAGCCAACACCCTTAGAACCTTCCTCCTAAGTCTGCTGGGCCAGACAGAAGCTAAGCAAAATACCGCAATCACAGAGGTGGAAAAAAAGTCCATTTGACTTGATCTCAAAAACATTTTCTGACCACCTGCCCTGTGTGACAGGTGTTGCAGGAAAGTCAGAGATGAATAAAAACAGGGCACTCTTTTCATGCAACTTAGAACATAATAGGGGAAATGGAAGAATGAAATATGTGGTGAGTATTAATACAAGTTGCAGGAAAGGCTTTTTATCTTTTTAAGGACTCGGCACAATACAATCATCAAACTGCAGTGAAACAAAGACTCCTGGCCCTCCCACCAACACCCCTTTCACTCTCCACCTCCCTCAACATTAGACCCTCAGCTGAGGCTGTAATTATCAAGGGAAGGGGAAGGGAATGCATACTGGTTGATGATCTCATCGGTGCTTACAAAGATGCTAGCAGGAAGCCAGTATGAACCCCAGGTTATAGATACAGTTTCTGAGCTCAGACAGGTTCAATAATTTGCCTTAAAAACACAAAACTAGTATGTTGCAAATACAGGAATTGAAACCTGATCTGGTCCCAGAGCGGATGCACCTCCTACTGCACCACACTCCCTCCCTCCACTAAATTGATTCCTGAGACTCATCCCCTAACAAAGCCTTTTTCCATGGGTCCCATTTGGTGAGTGATTGATGAGCATTTCTGAGCGATGCCAGCCCCTCCTCTAGGCCTGGCCTGGCTGCTTTGCCATTCCAGAACAAACACACGTTTGATCTACGAGGCTACTTTCTTGCCATGAAAGGATGTGTCTCCCAAGTGACCTCTTCCTTGGTAGTTGGAGAGAAAGTGTGATAAAAAGCAAAAGCCGTGTCCTTTGAAGATAATTCATACATTGGCCAATAGATGCGATAAAGTAGCTAGAAATCCAGCACAAGCTACAAACAACTCCACATTAAAGGCATCTGTGTTTAATAAAACTAATAAATCAAATGCTGTTAGGTGATGCCTCCTGGCTATGTTTTAGGCCCATAATTGGTGCATGTGGATGATACAAGAATACAAGGCACTGAGTCAGCAGAGAGACTGCTAACCTCTGAGGAGCCCCTCAAGTATTTCCAGGATTCTCTCCATGATTTGTTCGGAGAAGTTTGTCCAAATAGAGTCCCTTTCCTAGAAAAGTGCCAGGCTATCAATTTACACACTTAAATGGGGAGTGTGTCATTTCTCTGGTTATCTTCAAGGACAACAAGAAAGCCAGAGAGGAAGGTAAAGGAAATGTAGGATCAGGGAAAAAAAAATGTAAGTACAGCATATTAATTTATTGTGCATTTCATATGTGCACTTTACATGCATTTTCTAATTTTCTCATCATCATCCTGTAAGAGAGGTGGCATCATCCTCCTGTTGCAGGCGACAAACTACATGCCAGTTAAATGACTTGTCCAGTAGCAGAATTGATTGACTCCAAAGCAGGAGAAGAAAAAGCTAAAGCAGCTTGAAGTAGTCAGCATTGAGAAGATGGGACTAGGAAAACAGCTCCTCTAAACTTGAGGCTGGTCTAAGATTATTATTTAAAGATTGGAAACCTATTTGAATTAGGTAAGAGAACAAGTTATGGGTTTAGGTACAGAAGAAGAAATCGATGTTAGGCATCTCTGAGGGCCAGGGGACCTAATAGGAAGTGGTGGAAATTTTTTGCCTAGGAAGAGCCTAAATCCACCAGATAGTCTGGTGCAGTCATGTTGTAGAAAGGACATTAGATAAGGTCCATGCCCAGGCACTGGCTCTTACAAGCAGCCTGACTTTCAGCACGCTGCAACCTCTCTGACCTTCAATTTGCTTTGTAAAATGGAGATAGTAATAACTAATTTGAAGTATTTGTGGAAAGTAATAAATGAAATGATGTATGTAAAATGCTTGGTAAACACTAAAGTGCTATCAAGCATGGGGATTGTTATTACTCCACCTTTCTGGAACTTTTTATACAAAATACAGCACAGAGACAGAGGAATGGACTAAATGACTTACTGTGGCTCCTTTTTTAAACAACAGAAGTAGATTATTCAAAGCCTGGGGTGAAGTCAAGCTGTCTTTAGGGATCATTAGCTTTATAGTTTTCAGAAAAACCTTAGCCCAAAATAAAGATTCCTTATGACTCCCTCTCCCCAGCAAAAAGTTTCAATGGCATAATCAGCCCCATCTCTACCAGAGTTAAAGTGCCGTGGATCAGGTCAAGGTCAGCTGCCTCCTACCAGGAAGGAAGACAATTAGGATGAGGAGTGAGTGTTATGCCAAAGGGGGTTCATGATCTGGGGCTAAAAGAAATTGACCTTTTGCTTCAGAGGCCATTTAACTCCAAGAGATTCCAGGTTTTGCTTCCCTTCCAGGGGCCAACTTAAAATAAATAGAATAAAATAAAATAAAATAAAATAAAATTAAATAAAATAAAACTGTGGCCTTAATTATCATAACAGATTGATTAGTCAGGGACAGATGGCTTAAGGTCTATCCCCCATTCTTCCTATAACTCACACAACACACACTAAATTCATCTTTTAATCAATGTTGTAGGTAGCTATCTCCTTTCATTAAATGAGAGAGAGTATCGATCTTTAATGATCAGTAATGTATAATATCAGTTTCACTCCTGTCTGATGTCTATAGGAAGAACTCTGCAAGCTGGTAGAAAGGGATAGGCTCAAAAATGTTAAGAAGCATATAGTCATGCAAGAATATATCAGTAGAAATTCATATAGATACACTTAGCATAATGAATTAAATGACAAAGTAGTCTGAGATCATATCTGTAGTTTAATAGTGAGAATCTCCAGCTACTTCATAACTACAGCCTTATTCTCTCAAAGCTCATATTGAAAGGCTTTCTGATTTTTCATAGGATAATAGCACTTTGGCCTTTTTGAAAGATGTGGGGTATGATTTTGATAAAGTTTCCCACACCAATCACCAAAAATCCTTCATCAGACTAACCAAATCACCAAAAGTAACTGCATTTATCAAGGAAGAACCTTGCAGATTAAGGGCTAAGTCAGCATCAGCCTGGTACAGGAAAGATGTTCTTGAATGGGAGACTTTAGCTCAGGCCACAGACACACTACCGGATGGTTTTCTTCTTACACAGCTGCTGAGCTTTTTAAAGAACCTTTGAAGTCGACAGTGGTGGACTAACTCAGCCATCCCCTTTCACATTGCAGTCATTGTTGAGGGTCTACTGATGCAGAGACTATGTTCAGTATGTGATGGCAGATACCTACTTTACCCCCGACCTTCCCTCAAGGAGCTTACTGTCAAGATGAGAAGACAGGGCAATGCTTCAAGTCACAAGCGGTGACCCTAGTTTGCCTGACCTTCCTGGTAGATAGGTGGGATGACACAGAGTCACTTGGACCTAAGGATGTCCTGAAAAGGCCCAGTGAGAATTCATGAAGCCTCCAGTGTGTACTCATTTTTTTGTTAGTGCTGGGCAAATGGACTGTTTGCAGAACACTATCTTAAAGCCAATTAACATCTTAGTGGTCAAAGAAATTTTCCACTTGCCTCTTGGATATCC
The DNA here is from genome assembly GCF_007565055.1 of Rhinopithecus roxellana. Taxonomy (NCBI): domain Eukaryota; kingdom Metazoa; phylum Chordata; class Mammalia; order Primates; family Cercopithecidae; genus Rhinopithecus; species Rhinopithecus roxellana. The sequence goes on along the minus strand of NC_044556.1, from coordinate 73,612,048 downwards.
AATCCTAGTCCTTGCAAAAGGAAATTTCAATGCCTACAAAAGCATAATGCTCAATATAGTACTGGAATTTAAACCTGAACTTCATTGTCAAAATGTAATATTGTCATCATCCTTTGCATTGTGGAATTATTTCTACTTTATAAAGAGTGTTCTATTTAGAGGCTATCTCATCTTCATAGGATTTAGTCATAGAAACAATTTCCAAACATAATTTATTAACCTCAATTTATACATAAAGTAACTGAGGTCCAGAAAAGTTGTTCAAGACCACACAAAAATGGTGAGCAGGGGCAGGCCTCGGACCCAGAGCCCTCCAACTCACTATCCAGGCAGGGAGATGAATGTGTCAACTGCAGTCATCTGACATCAAGGTAAGAGGGCGTGATTAATGGCTGTTTGCCAAGTGTCCACAGATCCTAGGAGAAAAACACATTATACAAGTGCAACATATTAAGCTAATTAGTACAAGGGAAATTCCTTGAAGATGGCATTTCAATCAGAAGCTCTCTTTAGAGTTCCCCAAACAGTAGGTGGCTCTGTAAAGCCAGTTTTTCCCGTGGTGCAGAAATCATAACCACAGTTTGGTCATGCATCTCGCTCAACACAGAGACCTGAACAGAATAAGAAACTGCTTTCAACTCACAGCGAGATGGGTTAGAGACTGAACATTTGCTCTAAACCTGCTTCACTGTAAATAAAACCAAGCTTTAACTCCAACTAAGGCTGGGTACTCTGGACAGGGGAGATAATGTAGAAAGAGTCGACGCCAATTTCCAGGAAAGATGGGGGCAAAGAAAGGAATGTTTATTGAATACCTACTGTGTGCTAGGCATTTTGCATGGATCCTAGCATTTCATACTCACCACATCTTATGAGGAAAGGATGATTGTATTCTTCTAAAGGACGAGGCAGTCTTGCAGAGGTTAACAAACGTGCTCTAGGTCACATGGGCAGTAAGTAGCAGGCTCCCGACCAACATCCAAGTACATCTGACCAAAAGTCCATGTTTTTTCCATTCTCAAGTCTAAGACAAGCCAGTCATTGAGATGACGCTGAGAAAGAACAGAATCACATCTTAGAGAGAACTTTACTTCTGGCCATAATTTTACACAGTAAGACCAGCTATATAACATATATGGATCCCAGTACAAAGTAAATATGCAGGACTCCTTGTTCAAAAATTATTAAGAATTTCAAGACAGTGACAGCAGAATATGAAATGAAAGATAGGGACCTGCTGAACACGAGGCCATGCACAACTGCACAGATTGTGTGGATACGAAGCTGGCGCTGCACCACTGAATCTGAAAGAGTGAACAAGTGAGAAGGCAAGAGTCTTGGAGTTGGGGATGAATCTGGAAATTCATCCTCTGAAACAACCTCTGTGTCGTCCACAAGAGCCTCATATCTCACCACGGACCTGTTCACACACGTGTGAGCACATGCGCGCGCGCGCACACACACACATTCACAGGCACACCTGCTGCCCAGGGGAACTCACAGATCAAGACTGATAAAAATTACATGGCAAGGCCCTGGGGGCAATTGTAATCCTTTTTCTAATCTCGGGAAGATTCGAAATAGCATCCCGGTGACACAGCGAATGAGAGAACATCACCCCTATTGCAGCTGTCACTTGTATCTGCAATCGGGTGAATTATAGAGATTAGCCACATCCAAGAAATACTGCACTTTTTGCATGGTTCTGTGCATGGCCTTTCTTAAGGTGGAATTGCTCAGGTTTATACTCAGCCGCAGGAGAAGGCTTAGGAAGGTCCGTGCTGCCACCCAGTGTTCAGATGCAGGTGCAGGAGAAACCGCTGAAGGCCTAGCTACTTCTGTAGGGGCTGGAGCCTTCCCAGAAGCCACATACAAGAATGCTGCAAAGCTTTCCTGGGCCTCAGGCAAGCTTATTTTAGAGGTCACATCCCGCATTACTTCAAAGATACTAAAATGCACCCACATCCCACACTAAATAAATTTACCTGTAACTAAGAGTTGAGTTGCTTTTGAGTTAGTTGGCATGTTTTGTAGACAGTAGTTAAACCTTGTTTGGTTTTCTTTTTGAATTATGGATCCAATGTGAGGGTTTTTGTGTGTGTGTGGTTGGGGGGAGGACTTTTTAACATTAGCTTGGTGCCTTTACTGGCCACTACAGTAGGTAGACAGGAAAGCAGAGGAAGGCCATAGAAGAGAAAACATTGGGGATATTTGTATCTGGTTGCCTCTGGGGATCAGCCCACTACAAGCACTAGTCTTTAGTTATGTCCATGTAAAGTAGCAGCCTTGGGCTGCTGAATTTATGTAGAAGAGTCAGAGGCAAACTGTGACCAGAATCTCTCACACCTTAGTACCAAGATTTTGTTTTTTATTTTATTTTAGTTTTATTTTTATTTTTTTGAGGTGGAGTCTTGCTCTGTCGCCCAAGCTGGAGTGCAGTGGCATAGTCTTGGCTCACTGCAACCTCCACCTCCCGGATTCAAGTGATTCTCCTGCCTCAGCTTCCTGAGTAGCTGGGATTACAGGCATGTACCACCACACTTGGCTAATTTTTGTATTTTTTGTAAAGATGGGGTTTCGCCATGTTGACCAGGCTGTTCTCGAACTCCTGACCTCAAGTGATCTGCCTGCCTCACCCTCCTAAAGTGCTGGGATTACAGGCGTGAGCCATCGTGCCTAGCCCCAAGATTTTATTTTAAAATAACGAAAACAAGAAACTCCTGGTGAGGTGTGCTGCCCAATGCAATTCCCAGAAAAGGTCCCTGTCCTCCCACAGCTCTGTGAGCTGCTGACAGGCAAGAAGCCAATGGTGAGTTTCATGCCCTTCCTTCCCTGAATCCCTTCTGGGGATGAAGAGAAGAGGGTGTGGAGAATGACTTTTAATTACATCAGACCATAAATGCTGAAACCCCTTGCACAGCTCTTGGAACAAAGACACAACATGCAAATATTAATCCCCTGCTTCTCCCGCCTGGATTGTGCCTGTGTTTAGCAGGGATGGGCAACTCCTTGGTGTAGGAGCACAGAGGCAAAACCAGGGTGTGCAAAGATAACCAGCTTCATTTAAATGAGGACAAACTGGAGCAGGAAAAGAAGCAGCAAATTCATGTTGGAAGAAGCTACAGAGGGCGTAGCTAGCTGCCTGCTCTCTCGCACAGCTGAAGGAAATCTATGTTGATCACCTTGTTACTTATGGATGAGTTTTATAATCCTGTACCTTTGTGGATTTAAGATTTCTGTAGATTTAGGGCAGGGTTTTATTCTACCAACTAGTCTTTCTTTTCCTCCCTCCCATTATGTGTTCTTCAAGCTCTTTAATTTTATCTGCACTGGCCGAGACCGTTTCCCCCATTAACTATTTGTGATCACAGTTTGCTGCAAGCCTGCTTGACTCAACTTATATCTAAGGATTATGGGGTCATGTGATTCAGAGTTGGGAGAGAATAGAATCCAGCTCCCTCCAAAACCAGAGTCTTCTTCCTAAGGCTCTTTCAGACCCTGCCTCAGTTCTACTTCTTGAACAAGGAGGTTGTCACTTTCTGAGGAAGGCTGCTTCCTTTCAGTGGTAAAGAAGCACATCTGCAAGAAAGTTCTTTCTTCTCCTATCCCTTTAAGATTTAAACCAAGATGAGTGAGTGATGCTGTGTCTGGGAGTAGGCATTTGACTCCTTTCTGCTACAGGACACCACTGGGAGTCCCACATGGCCTTGGTGGATTCCACAGGGAACTGGCAACATTCTTTGGAGAGACACCAAAACAACTAGCGCCACTCTATCCTCTCCAAATGCCTCCAAGGATCCCAGATTTTGTGAAAGGAGGTAGTCAAAGGACTCTAGGGACACCTGAGCCTAGAAGACAATGGACAACCTCTTTCTTACACTTGAGTCCGGGCTCAGTTCTGTTCTGAGATCCTGCAACTTTTCTTTGTAGACACCAGCCAATGGCACTCTTGAAACTTTTGGAAACAGGATCCTACAGAGACTTGTGTGCATATCTCCACAGACCAAGTATTAAACCACCACTTCAGCGCCATGGTTCTCTTAAATGTGGGTGAGTGGGTGTCCAAGTGCTGAAACCTCAATTCTAGGCTTCTGAAATCTAGAAGGAAAAACCATCCGAGTGAAGGAAAGAAGACAATTGCTTTAAACTCTACACCACCTGCACAAAAAGAAGAGAAGAAAATTAGAAAATTAGCCCTGAGTTTCTGCATCAGGTGGAAGGTCAGCTTCAGAGAGTAGCCTGTGGCTCTTGGAATTTGATCCGTCTATTCAAAAACAAGTGACTGTGGGCTGACTATCTCCCGGGCTTGGTAGTAAGTGCTAGGGATATAAGAATGAACAAAGTAAGCACAGATCCCTAGCATTCCCGAGTTTAAAGAGAAGGAAACAATTAAACAACTAAAAATATTCTTGAAACCAACTTTAAGGAGTAGTGATTCTTCATAAGGAGGATCTCTCAGTCTACTACTGATTATGCACATTCCCCAACTTTAACTAACTGTGGCCTAAGAAAGATCGTCCCTAAACCAAAAGCTCTTCCATGTCCTGCTCCTCCTCCACCCAGCAGAACCTGAGAGAGGGCAGTGATTTTACAGTCCTGAGAAACATGTTGTGCTTATTTTCTACTGCTGCTATAACAAATTGCCACAAACTTAGTCATACAAATTTATTCCCTTACAGTTCTTAGGTCAGAAGTCTCACTGGGAGTGGTGAGAGAAGGCATCCTTGTCTTGTACCGGTTTTCAAAGGGAATGCTTCCAGTTTTTGCCTATTCAGTATGATATTGGCTGTGGGTTTGTCATAAATAGCTCTTATTATTTTGAGATACATTCCATCAATACCTAGTTTATTGAAAGTTTTTAGCATGAAAAGCTGTTGAATTTTCTCAAAGGCCTTTTCTGCTTCTGTTGATATAATCATGTGGTTTTTGTCATTGGCTCTGTTTACGTGATGGATCACATTTATTGATTTGTGTATGTTGAGCCAGCCTTGCATCCCAGGGATGAAGCCAACTTGATCGTGGTCGATAACCTTTTTGATGTGCTGCTGGATTTGGTTTGTCAGTATTTTATCTAGAATTTTCGCATCAATGTTCATCAGGGATATTGGCCTAAAATTTACTTTTTTTGTTGTGTCTCTGCCAGGTTTGGTATCAGGATGATGCTGGCCTCATAAAATAAGTTAGGGAGGATTCCCTCTTTACCATGGAATACTATGCAGCCATTAAAAAAAACGATGGGCCGGGCGCGGTGGCTCAAGCCTGTAATCCCAGCACTTTGGGAGGCCGAGACGGGCGGATCACGAGGTCAGGAGATCGAGACCATCCTGGCTAACACGGTGAAACCCCGTCTCTACTAAAAAATACAAAAAACTAGCCAGGCGAGGTGGCGGGCGCCTGTAGTCCCAGCTACTCGGAGGCTGAGGCAGGAGAATGGCATAAACCCGGGAGGCGGAGCTTGCAGTGAGCTGAGAACCGGCCACTGCACTCCAGCCCGGGCGACAGAGTGAGACTCCGTCTCAAAAAAAAAAAAGAAAAAAGGATGAGTTCATGTCCTTTGCAGGGATGTGGATGAAGCTGGAAGCCATCATTCTCAGCAAATTAACACAAGAACAGAAAACCAAATACCACATGTTATCACTCATAAGTGGTTGTTGAACAACGAGAACACACAGACACAGGGAGGGGCATATTACACACCCAGTCCTATTGAGGTGTGGGGGGCTAGGGAAGGGATAGCATGAGGAGAAATACCTAATGTAGATGACAGGTTGATGGGTGCAGGAAACCACCATGGTATTTGCATACCTGTGTAACAAACCTGCATGTCCTAGAACATAAGTATTTTTAAAAAAAGAAGAAGATGTCTCACCAGGCTAAAATCAAGGTGTCAGCAGGGCTCTGTTGCATTCTGGAGGCTCTAGGGGAGAATCTGCTTCCTAGCTGTTTTTAGCTGCTGAAAGCTCCCTGCATTCCTAGGCTGGTGGCCTCTCCCTCCATCTTCAAAATTAGCAGGGTAACATCTAGCAGTGTAAATCTCTATGACTCTGACCCTCCCAACTCCTTCTTATAAGGACCACTGCCCTTATAAGTGGTCCTTATAACCACTTATAAGCCCACCCAGATGAACCAGGATCATCTCTCCATCTCAGGCTTTTTAACTTAACCACATTTTCAAAGCTCCTTTTGCCATGTCACCTCACATATTCACAGGTTTTAGTAATTAAGGTGAGGACATTTTGGAGAAGGGGCCATTATTCTGCCTATTAAGTGTGTCATTTGTTTTTTAAAACAAATAATCTATGTTCGCTATAGAAAAATTAGAAGACACAGAAAAGGTAAAAATTACAGACTACAGAAAATAACCACCTTCAAAATAGCTCCAGTTTGTTCTTTAAAAAAGAAAACCCGACTAAATATTCTCCAATGCACTTTTCTCACTTTATAATATAATATGATCATCCTTCCACATCAATAGATATAACCTTATGCATCAGCATTTTAATGACTGTACAGTGTTCTACTATAATACTGTATGAAAATTTTTGAACATGTAGGTTTACAGTTTCCTGTACACTCAAATAATGCTGTTATCAACAACCCTGCTCATGCATATTTGTACATTTGTCTGATATTTTCTGAAAGTGAGTTTCCAGAAAAGTACTTGCTGTGCCAGTAGCTGTGGCTCCTTTTAAGGCTTTCAATATCAATGGCCAAAGTTCCCTACAGAAAACTTGAGCCAATTCACATGCTCTTCTTCAGAGCTGGGAACTACTACCCCAGGAGCTCAGAACCCTGGACAGAATCAGACGTTCAGTCCTTTAACAAACTGATAAATAATTGAAATTCCATCTTTGTTTTAATTTGTATTTCTTTGATAGAGAGTAAGGTTGGACATTTTTCATATATTTATTTTCTACTTATAGTTCTTTTGTTACTTACCACTTTATGTCCTCTCTATATTAAAGTGCTTATATTTTTCTTCATTTTTAATAAATCTGTATGTTAACCCTCTGTCATACTTTCTGCAAACAATTTTCTCACTTCGGCATTTTAAAATTTTTATTGAGTTTGTATTGCACAGGGTTTCTATTTTTCTTGTAGTTAAGTCTGCCAATCTTTTTATTTAAAGTGTCTGCCTTGAGTTTCATGCTTAGTATTATGGCATCATGGTATCATGAGCCTCACTCACTCTAACATTATAGAAATAATCTCTGCTGGGGTTAGTCATCCATCTTGATTGTTTTGCCCAAAATATATGTTGGTCCATTTGCTACAAGGATTCTGTTAAAGCAGCCACTTGAAACATGAAGATGCAACTCCCTGCGAGGTTGACAACAGGTTCTAAATAACAAGCATATCATGTGGCTATGTGCAAAGCCTTGGCAGTGGTGTCTTTAACTGGGGTTATGAGCGAGGTCCTAATTCATTGTGCTTTTTAAACAGAGTAAGGAACCTTCAGAGAGAAAGGTCCTACCACCTCTTTCTATGCAGTTGTGATAAATATGACCCAGCTTGTGCTTTTCATGGTGGAACAGTTTATTTTAATTTTCCGTGTCATTTATTTCCCCAGCTCTTTGGATCACTGAGGTGTGGGCAGAGATTCTATGAGATGAGGTCCAGGCCCGTGGAGTTCTTGGCTCTGGCTGTGCAGCTCTAGGCTAAGGCCAATAGGAAAATGGGAGAGTCAAGGGTTTAGGAAAGTGGAACTTAAAGAAGTAACTGCAAATGACCTGTGGACTACTGCCCACTGCTCGGGGGCAGACATTTCTTTGTTCTTGTCTCATCTGGAGGGGTAGCTGTGGACTCACTCAGCATGTGTTTTCTGCTGAGTCTGGGCTGGTGAAGGAAAGCTAGACTGGCATGGAGGGGACTCTGCTTACCAAACAGGTTTTGCTGCACTGCAAAAACCTAGATTTAGAAATGAAAGTACTTCTATTTTTCTGAAAGTCTGAGTCCCAGAACTTTCCACTGAATAGAAGAATTGTATACAGAATTAACTTCCTCCCTGCCTAGGTCTGCAAATGTGGTTGTCCACTGGGGACAAAGCCCCATTACCAAGGACATCCCTCGTTAAGTAGGAAAGTGGACCTCCTTTTTAGTTCATTTTTCCAACAGGTGGTTATTGAAGGCCTGCTTCCACACCTTTGTTTATGCCGTTCCCTCTGCCCAGCATGCCTTCCTATGCACCCACTCCATAAGATTGTAATTTTCAAGCTCCAGCTCAAAATCTGCCTCTAACTTAAAGCCTTACTCAACATTTCTCCAACTTTTTCATCTCTTCTCCATCTTCCTCCTCTCAAGCCCACTTATACTAGTATTGTTTAGTGGCTTTCGAACCAAATGAACTTGGGTTTAAACTGATTATTCCACCTAATCCTTGGTACAACTAGAATTTGGGGGATATTGACTTAACAGCTTTGAGCTTCAGCTTCTACATCTAGAAGATGAAAAGACACTACCTTACAGAATGGTGTTGCTTTGTGGATTAGTTAAGATAATGCATGAGATGAGTAAGAGAAGGTCTCTGGCTTCCATGTGCTTATATTAACTGGTTAAAACCATAGCACAAGACAATATCACTGTCAGAAAAGGGACACAAAATGCTTCAGGAAAAAGAGGTCTTATAAACCTGGAGTGATCAGGAAAAGTTAATGGAAGCGAGAGCGTTAAGCCTCTTAAGGGGTAAAGTCTACCAGGTAAAGCTTGTGGGAAGGACAGGGTTGATTGAGGGAACTCTGTAAGCCAAACATAAAGAAGGAAAAATCAGACTGTGTCCAGAGAAAAGGAAATAGGTTTCAACACAACTGTCAACAAAATAGAATTGTTTTTAAATTTTAAAGGTTCAGAAACTAAAGATCTCTAAGCATAAATTGATATCATTAGAATTATTTTGAGAAAGATCAACTTAGTGATTGGATAAAGTTTAGAGGGTATTCACTAACCAGGTAAGAAGGAAATACAATCATCCACGTTGAAAAAACAAAACAGCAAAAAACCAGACTTAATTCTGGAGTCAATAAAATTACAACAAATTATCCAAATTACAACTTGACTGGATGTGAGGAAATGGATGAAATGGATGGAGATGTTAAAGAGAACTTGGAGTATGGTGGTATGGTGGGGGCATTAAAGAAAACATGAACCCTTAGAGAACCACTGTTTGACATGCTGGGATGGAGATCCCAGGAGAAGAAATAATCCAGTGGGAATTAGAAGCAGTAGAGGTTAGGAAAATGGTTGGCTCAAAGATAAAACTTTGGAGTTTATACACATAAATTAGTCAATGGGAATTATGTGGATGGATGAGATGTCCAAAATATAAAAGAAGACCAATGACAGAATCTTAAGTAATTTCTACAGTTTAGGGAGCAAGAAAAGGAAGTAAGACCAGGATAACACAATATCACATCCATATCTGCTTATGATATTTTTCCTTCATCTGCTATTTTTCCTTCATTCTATGAGGTTCACTTCATTTATTTACATTACCATTATTCTTCCAGGTATAACACAATACTAACATAAAGTAATTATTAATAGTTTGAATTCATTGAGCATGTACTGGGTGCCAGGCACCACCAAAAGTATTTTATGTATATTACCTCTTTCCCATAACCACATGATGCCAGTGCATTAATTATACCCATTCCATAGATAAGAATTCAGATTCAAGGAGGTTTAATGATTAGCCAAGCTTTAACACATAATAAACCAATCCAGGTTGTGTGACTCCAAAAATCAAATTCTAACTTCTTTGTCACACTGCCTTTAATGAGTCCCCAGTATCTTTGGGATAAGATGCAAAATCTTTGTCTTTAATTATTTATTTATTTATTTTGAGACAGAGTCTGGCTCTGTTGCCGAGGCTGGAGTACAGTGGTGTGATCTCAGTTCATTGCAACCTCCCCCTCCTGGGTTCAAGCGATTCTCCTGCCTCAGCCTCCCAAGAAGCTGGGATTATAGGTGCCCAACACCATGCCTGGTTAATTTTGTGTGTGTGTGTGTATTTTTAGTAAAAACAGCGTTTCACCATGTTGGTCAGGCTGGTCTTGAACTCCTCAGGTGATCCACCCACCTCACCCTCCCAAAGTGTTGGGATTACAGGCATGAGCCAGTGCGCCTGGCCAAAATCTTTGTTTTTTAAAGCCCTATGTGTGACCCCAGAAATACCGTATGTGAGAACCCTGCTATGTACTGCAGTGGTGAGTAGCAAATCTGGCCTCTGCTTTAACAGCACTTGTGCCTTTGGGCTAAGTGCTCAGCCTCCTGGGTCTTCGTTACCTCTTCTTCAGAACAGAGATGACACTTACCTTATAGGATCAGTATAAACGTTAAATAAGGAAGGCATGAGTAAAGTGCCTAGGAGCTTTTACTATTACTATTATTGCTGTTACTGATAGGCACTCTCCCACCTCCCTTGACAGCTCCCTCCTCACCATGGACCTAGTCTAAATTTCTGTCTGTGAATCTGAGTTCTCAGGTAGCATTCATCTGTGGTGTTTTTTAATTGAATGGACTGCCTATCACCAGGGAAGCAGCATTTTATAGTGGGGCTTAATAGTCATAGAATGTCAAAGGGCTTCCGATACTTGGGGAGAAAAAACTTGACCCACTCAAACTCGGTTAGATAAGCCATGCAGCTGATGAATGAGCCTGGCCCAAGCCCTCATTCCTCTCCTCTTTCTGATCTGCCTGCCTAACAATGTCAATACCCTGACTTCTGTTCCCTATGGGAGTGAGCAAGAAGCAGCAGGGGTACACCTCAGCTCCAACAGAATATGCCATCTGAGCAGACACTGTCCCCACACCGGCCAGCTCCTCCCCTTCCCCACCCCAAGCTGATGAATCGGGTTTGTTGACATTTGCGGCCTAGTCTCACGGACAAAGCTGAATTCCCTGAAGCCTGCTGTCTCCCAAGACCTTTCCCTTGAATGCTGCAGCATCTGCTCCTGACAAACCTCACTCCCATGTTCCACTTCCAAAAGGGGAAAGCATATGGGCTGCTATTTTCTGCCAAAAACTGATCAGAGAACAGAACTCAGTTCCCATAAAAATTGCACAGTACCTACTTCTCTTTCCTTGCTGACAATAAAAATGAAACTTGAGCTCAGGGAGCTATCTTTCAGGAAGGAAATATTTTTCATTCAGATCCAACTCCTAACTCCGTCATTTCTCACCTGATTGCCAAGGGAAAAGACTGTAAATAACTGAAATTATAATTTTGTTAATAATTGTATTTTATACACAATAATTTCTAGATATTTCCACTGAAATCCATTGATAATTTTAGAAACTTCCTTACAGAGGTGGAAAGGAATCCACAGTATTTTTTTTCTATTTTAATTACTCACTGAATACAATCTGAAAGTGTTTAATTATTAGATTTATGTCTCAAGATAAGTTCAATGGTAATTACAGGATGTCTTTTTCTATTCTAATTCCAAATAATTAAATCCCAAACACATTAGATCATTATGATTATAATTAGAATAAAGGTGTCTTACATTTGAAACCAAAGTTTGGCTTTTTGTTTAACCTTTTTTGTACCTCATCAAAGGGTAATGCCTCGGAAAGAAATCTGTTTCAATCTCTCTAATGCTGCTTTAAAAGAAAATTTAAAAAATTGTCTGCAGTAAGCCTTTTCCGTTGCAATATTGGCAGGGAGAAGTGAGCACTGAGCTTTCGGGTTGCTTGATGTTCCAAGGCATGCTGACTTTCCACTGCGATTTGTCATCCTCGGACACAGAGAGAACTCAGAAACCAGGCAGAAAGGTGACAAAGATGCAGCGGGAATATCAAGGCAATCAAGGGAGAGGATCCATAAAATAATCCATCACCTCCTCCCACCCCAATTGGTCAATAAATTTGGGGGTAACTTTTTCTGAGCTCCTCTACATTAAAGACAAATGGATGAAGATGGGCTGGGATTGGTTAGAGACCTTAGAGGAAGCCACAGAAATACTAGAAAATCTAAAGCAAAAATTCACAAACTAAAACCTCTGACTAAGGCTCCAAAGGTCTTTAGTGCTTGGGGCCAATAACTAATTGAAAGAAAATATGCCCATATTTTTGGTTGTATTGATAAGGCTGTTGAAACCCTTGCTAGGATGGCTCAAATAGTGTATGAAGTTAGCTTATCATCCTTCAGATGTCTTTGCACCGGGCTTTGGGATTTGGGAAGGGGTAAGGGTGATGCTTTGTGGTTTCAAGGAGGAGTTTCAGGATGAGAGTTCAGGAAGGAGAGGAGACACACAATTTTTTAAAGAATAAATAAACCCGTATGTCTTCCCCTGCCTGGTAGACAGGAGGAGAGCATTTGAAGGATAGGGAAGTGAGAGCCTGGGAGGAGGGAAGCAAAAAAGCTATAACGAGGAGGCCAGAGAGCAATCCTAATACTTAGAAAAATGTCACATTAAAACCTCAGCTGCCGGTGGCTGGAGGGAAAGGAGTTCCAGACAATAGCTTAGGGGACAAGTTGAATCTTGTGTTCATTCCTGTGGTTAAAACAAGTCTGTACGACCACAAGGAAAATTCCATTCTCTTCAGACCTTAACTCCCTGCTTACCTGAGCTGCAGAGACATTTTATTGAAAGGCCCCTTAGAGTGAGGACTGACAACTCACAAAGACCTGGTGGCCCTCATTTTTTAACCTTTCTTCTGTGCCCGCACCTTCACATCTTAAGAATTACCTCCTTTCCTTTGAGGGGCCTGATAACCACTTTGACTACAGCGTAAAGAATAAAGCAGGGTTCAGGAAAAGGACAAGCCCCCTCGACACCTTCCCCACTCTCCAACCACAACCTGCACTCATTTTCCAAACCCTGAGACCTGTAGACGGTAAAGAAAACTATTCACTAATTCAATAAATGTTTATTGAAGGCCTATTATGCTTCAAGCTCCATACTAGGCATTTACAGAAGGCAACCAAAATCAAGCTATTATGAGGAATGTCCAAGTCAGGAGGCCCAAGATATATGAGATTCCATATGCTGCTGATTGTATGACAGACACAGTAAATGTTGTACATTGTGACCACTGAACTCGGTTGTTTCCCTTCCTTTTTGGGGGTTTTCATGAGTCCAGCTGACAAGTGGGCTGTCTGCTCAAGTCAGTCCAGCCAAGCATTGCTCTTCCTCATCCAAAAATCCCAACATCTGCTCCTTTCTTTCCTCCCATACAAGCCTTAGGTCACCTTGCTCTGGTAACTCTCCTGTTGGAAGAAGGAGATTATCAATAATTGTCCTGAGTCCAGGGGAAGATGGAAAACAAGTTTCCTGTCTTAACTCGTTTGATTCCTAATTCAGAAAGTTCTGATGAACACACCTAGGAGAGGGAGAATCTACTCATGAAGGAATGGATGATGGTAAGATCAAGCATATCCCCACAGTGAGAAAAAAATAACATCAAGAGTATAATGCTGTAGGCCAGGCACAGTGGCTAACACCTGTAATTCCAGCACTTTGGGAGACCGAGGCAGACCATGAGGTCAGGAGATGGAGACCATCCTGTCCAACATGGTGAAACCCCATCTCTAGTAAAAATACAAAATTTGTCCAGGCAGGATGGCACATGCCTGTAATCCCAGCAACTCAGGAGGCTGAGGCAGGAGAATCGCTTGAACCAGGGAGTCAGAGGTTGCAGTGAGACAAGATCACACTACTGCACTCCAGCCTGGTGACAGAGCAAAACTCCGTCTCACAGAAAAAAAAAAAAAAAAAAGAAGAAGTATAATACTATAGAAAGGAGGTAAGTTTGAAAGACTGTGGCACTTAATGGAGATTATAACATATTTACAGTTGAACTGGGAAAGATCTGTGACTTGACATGTCCTCTGTGTTCATCTACAAAAGCTTTCCATACACCCCAACATGTGTTTCATAACACAGAAAGAGAGCTATAGGAACTGACCAGCGTCCTCAGGGAGCTTACAGCAGTGATGTGCTGGTAAATTTTAACAACCAATTTTTCAAGGGAAAAAAGTTCTGCTTTCTAGCTTTGGCCAGTTTCCATGGTGTAAATATTCCCACAATGGTTGATTTTTAGATACCAAGAAGATATCACTGAGAGAGGAGATGGGAAGACATGTGTATAGTCAGCTCTTGCTAGGTGGTAAGAGCTGGCTCCTGAACAACAGTGGCTTAAATTCTAGTATACTGATACAGATAAAGACAGGATACAAAGGCAGCACCTCCTGATCAATTGACTGATTGACATGGATGAAAAATCTGTAACCAAGACTCAAGGAGGAACATATTTTAATGGTAACAGAGCAAATGATGCTAGGTGAACAGTGTCTGACTGTATTGCCCCTTCTGGTTCCTCAGAAGCATAGAGAACCATGGGAAAACCTACAAAATCTTAGGAGAGAATCTGAATCAATCCTGCACCCTGCCTCTTAGAGAAAGGGAAACTGAGGCATGCAAATGTGAAGTGCTTTAGATTGTCTTTGCTTCACACATACCATTGTCATGGATAGTTTTGGTTTCCCTGTCATTGGGCTGGGGTATTGAGCAGAAATGTTGTCAATTAACTGCATGATTAAAAAAGGAAATCAGTCAGAATTCACTGGGGCTCTCCAAGCACCTGTAGAGGACAAGTGACTGTCTGTACAGCTGGTGGAGAGTGGGTGAAGGTACCACCAGCATGAAGGCACAGACTCTGTCTGAATTTGTTATTCAGTAACTTGCCCCAGACATAAGCCTTCCTGTAGAATAGAAACAAACTGAAAAATCTGCCAGGCTCTGGCTGGCTTAGCTTTTGAATCATTGGTGAGAAATAAGCTCTGTCTAGGAAGGGAAAAAAAAAATACATTCCCCTGGGAAGAACCCCAGCAGTAATTTTCTGGGCGGGAGAACCACTGCTGCATCTCTTGGGCAAATGTAATGGGATAGCAAAGTCTTTGGTGCTGAGGAAGCTCCAGCTCCTTTCTGCCTGTAATTCATGATCTCTGAGACAATTATGAGCAATGAAAAGGCATAAGTCAAAGGAACATCAAGCATAGCTAGATTTAGGAAAATAACCCATTACATTTAAATATCCATATATATTTAATCTGTGTTTAATAATGCAAGGAATGCATTAGTCAAGGCTTAGGCAGATTACACATTTACGTTAGTTACAGAACGGCCTGGCCCTCTGATGTTCCCCAGCCTTGGCGCCACAGGAATGAAAACTTCTGGAGGAATGGAGCGTGTCATTACAAACCCGGGGCACTGCAGAAATGCAAATGGAGAAATTGCAGAGGTCATCACAAAGTCAGGCTTGCTGCAGAAGATAGCACTGTGGGTGAACAGGAGATACTCAAAGCTCCAGCCTCTGGACTGATTTATTCCATTTGCTACCCTCTCGCAAGGCACTGCTGGGGGTAGGAAGTAATGTCATGGAGAAATAGAGGGACCAGAATTTCTATTCCAGCTGTTGTTTTATATCAGATTTTCTCTCCTGTGCTTGGACTTTAAGCCTAAATCACCAGATGGAGAATGGCTGCCCAGGCCCCTAGGCAACATAAGGACATGTCTCCAGTGGGCAATGCCTAGGCTCCAAAGCTCTTGCTACCATCTGGAGGGATGAAGCAGGTGAGTGTAGTCAGGGATGAAGGAGGAATGGCAAGCATGCCCAGCCTTTAGTGTAGTCATGTTCCTCCAAAAGCTGGAAAGGGAACCAGTGGGGACACGATGCAGTATCTGCCAAATACTGTCTAGGACCTAGAGAGAGGGAGTAAGAGGCTGTGCTGCCCAAAAAGCATAAGAAATCCTTCTGTTTGATTTGGCCATCACTCAATACAACAATCATAGATCCCCAAGCACTTTGCCCTTGTCATGACTGTCTTACTCCACTTGGGTAACTCATTCCCCAGACTCTAGAGTCCTGCTCTATGCTCTAAGTTACTCTCAACCTAAAGCAGTTTCAGGAACAAAGTTACAGCAAGAAAATATCTCAGAGGCCATCTAACTCAATCTTCTGATTTTACAGATAAGAAGATTGAGGCTCAGGGAAGCAAAGCAGCCCCTCCAAGTTTCCCCAACGAGTAAGTGGATAACCAGGATGAGGCCCAAGTCTCATTCCAGGGATCTGGCCATATAGAACACTACTCTTCCTATTGAGCACTGTATCACTTTGGTGGTCTGTAGTAAAAGGAAGGCAAGCATGCATTAAATGCCAGACACTTTGCTGAGAGCTTGAATATATATTATCTGTAAAAGATATAAAAATATATAAAATATATCTTTAAAATATATAAAAATAATAACCTACTCAGTAAAAGCTTACAGTCAAAAAGGAAGCTTAGCTCTAATTCTGGCTCTCCCACTTTTCAACTGTATGGGTTGGTCACTGCACTTTTCCAGGTGTCCCTCTGACCTGACATCTGTAGAGCCTCCCTACTTCATCCACTGAGTCACTGAATAGGTCTAGTCCGAAGCACAAGTGAAGGGATAAGGCAAAGGAAACCTAGATGGGGCAGCAAATGAACATGCCCCTCACTGATGCCTGGGAGAAACAGAACTGTGATGAAGTTGCAGATGTGGCCCAATCTATACTTTTTAGTAAGTCATGAAACACATCTGTTTTCCCATCTGTACTCTAGAACTACTCATCCTAACTCCATCCCTATAACTGTCATTCCTTGAGTCAAAACAAGCCAAGCTGTCCCAAGAAAAGGACAGCAAGGAGTATCTCCCTAGTTTGTTTCAGGCTTCCTTTCAACAATTGATTCCCTCAAGATTCAAACTATTAAATATCTGAAGTCTAATCTCACACAAGGCTCCTGCCTGGGAGGGAAAGTCAAATTACCTCTTAGTGTCTCTTTAGGTTAAGCACAACTTTGAGGAGCAGGCTCATCCTAGCAGTTGGAACTTGGAAAAAAACATGAGCTGTGACTCACCAGTCCTTTTGAGCCAAGTATTTTGAATTTGCTCAGGGCAGGAAAATGGCCAGGAGGGTGGGATGGGAAGGGGAGGGGAGGACTCATATGGCTAAGAACTATCTGACTCTGTTCCAAAAAGGCAAGTACAGGGGAGACTCTCAGAGCATATGCTCCTGTTCCTGTTGTTTCACTGCCAGGAGTCTCCTAAATCACTGTGAAATGGTTGCTTTCTGCCTACCTCGATCATGTATTATGGAGCATTAATAAATAATGGAAGGTTGTAGGACCAAAAGGCGGGAAAACCCAAAGGGAAGGTGATGGAGAGGCATTATTTAACAAGTAAATGAAAGAAGCTATTAAATCATAGTTAAATTATGCTGGCACTGGCAAAAAAAAAAAAAAAAAAAAAGAGAAAGGATTTCCCACTGCAAAATGCTTTCAATAAAATATTGAAAGTTCTCTCCTGACTGACCAAGACATCTTCCAATCATAAGGATAAGGATTCCGTGACCTGTGGCTCCCATTAGATACTGAACTTGGGTAGGGTCTCTGAAGACAGAGAGTTTCAAGGTTCTTCTCAGCACACGGCTTCCCTAGGATGGGTCACATTAACTATTAAATGCCCCATCTGTGATGTAGCAGTTGCTAGGAACCTCCATAGCCAGTTCATGAATTCTATGCCTATTTCTCCATTGAGTCCCTGGTGCACAATTAGGGGGTCCCACCTAAGGGAAGGAGAAATTGAGGTTTCCAAAGTTGTGACTTAAAAATAACCCTTTGACTGTATGTACAAGCTTATGCTTTCTCAAGTACCATCACATCTATTAACAATTTTGCATTTGCTACCACCTATCAGGTAGCAGGGGAACTCTTTCAGAGGGAAGTCATATCTTGTTCACCTTTGTGTGCCCCAAGCCTAAAAAAAATGCACCTTTAATAAATATTGAATTGGATGGATAGATGGATGAATGGATGTGGGTGGGGGCAGGGTGAATGAATGAATACTCACAGCTGAGATGCTCAGAGAGGTTAAGTGACTTGCCTGGGACTGAACTACATAGTGTCAGTGTAGTAGCCAGTAGCCAGGCTTTCAGAATCTCAACCCTGTGCTCTTTCAACACACCATGATGTCTCTCTTCAAGATCACATAGTAAACTGGATCAAAGCCAGTATATGGGATCCCTGTAATTCCACACAAGTGAAAAGCAGGCACATTTTTCTCTGCTGGGATTGTAATTTTGACTGTGGCACAGAATGACGTTCAGCATTTGAAGGACCTTTAGGGTCTCCACATCTGAAGAAAGTTTTTGGAATTCCCTGGCGGAAGATCCACACAAAAGCCAGGACGCTGTGCAATGAGGCTGTTTTGGTTTTTTTGTTTGTTTGTTTGTTTTTTTCAGGGATGTTTGCTTTGGTCTTGGCAAAAAAACTTGCTGCCATTCAATTTCTCAGACATGCTGGGGCCTCAAGCGCCAGTGGGAGAAGCATATGTACCAACACGCCAGAGGAATATAGTCACAGCAGAGTAGAGTTGTTTGGACAGGCAGGCTTAGTGGTCTGACAAGGTATGCAAGACACCCACCCTACTCTGCAGTTTAAGAAGGAGCTACTTAGCAAACATATTGGGTGGCTAGGGAATAAGTGTATCCAGATCCCTGAAGAGACAGAATCAATAAGTTGTGTGTATATATACGTTTATATATACACTTATATGTGTGTGTGTATATGTGTGTGTATGTATGTATATACAGAGAGAGAGAAAAAAAATTTATTTTAAGGAATTAGTTCATGTAATTAGGAGGCTGGCAAATCCCAAATCTGCAAGGTAGAAGAGCAGGTACAGAGATTGGTTGGTAAATCTTTCAAGACAGTGAAAGGGCCTCAAAACCTCTCTCCAGGAAGTAGCGACTCAGCCAAAATATACTTGCTTAGAAGAATCGTCAAACCAGGAAAGAAGACAAGAAGTTCACTTTAGGGGGTGGCTCTCACTAGCAGGAAGTATGATATAGCAGGAAGGGGCCATACACTTGGCTGTGGAATCAGAGAGAACCAGGCCCCACCACTTACAACTTTCTACTTATGTAATGTGAAGCAAGTAACTTAACCTCTTTGAGCCTCGCTTTCTTCCTCTTTTAAATGGGAATGGTCAATTAGTATTCGATTCAGCTATGAGTAATAAAAACTCTAAAACCCCGAGTGACTTAAAACATTAAAGAGGGTAAAAATAATCTGGATGCAAGAGGTTCTGGACGAGTATGGGGACTGAACAAATCTTCGAGGATCCAGGTTCCTTTTATCTGGCTATTCTATCTTTCTCCAATGTGTGCTCAAGATGGCAGCAAGCTCCAGACTCTTTGTCCAAACTCCCACCAGCAGGAAGGCAAAGCATGCATCACCCTCCTCTAAGAACACTTCTCAGAAGTTCTACTTAACTCTTCCTCTTATGTTCTACTGGCCAGAACTTCGTCACATGGCCATACCTCTATGCAAGGGAGTAGGGGGCTGGTAGATTTAGCTTGTATTCCCAATGGCCACGGGCCCAGCTAAGACTCAGAGGTTCCATGGTTCCATTTCTTCTTAAAACGTATGAGTGAGTATTGGGGGATAATTAGTCTGTCCTGTCTAATCTACAAGATAAAATGAGATAATGAGTGTAAATCATCTGTTTCAGGGTCTAGCATGTAGGTAGTGCTCAGTCAACAGTAATGACTGTTACAGTTAAAGTTCATGTATCTCCCCACACCCAAGAATACATTTCTATGAGAAGTCTTGGCAATACCCAACACTTGACTTCATCCTAGGGACACAGTGTAATACCATCAGATTTATCACTGTGATCGAAGTGAAGATCCCAATAAAGTCAAATAGTGAACTTGGAGAGTGCTCAAAGGAGATAAATGAAGATGTGCAAAGCCTTGCTAAACAGGACCCATGGGAGAGAGATTTGAAGAAGCCATCAGGGTTTTGACTAGAAGGCAGGGATCCTGAAAGCTGTGAAAGTCTGATCTATCAGAGGTGGCTGCCAAGCTGTGCTTTCCTCTGCGGATGGCAAAATAAAAAGATGTGAAACACGATGAGAGGTAGATGATACCGGGGCCCTCGTGTATTTAGGTTTTCAGGCAGGAAATGGAGGAAGTGGAAGGGATACTGTCAATTTAAGGTAGAGCTGTTTTAATGGTTTAGTGAATATCTAGTAAGCATTTTCTGAATCAAATAAGAAATTGTAATCTTTCTGGAGTAACAGAATATAGACATGAAGATTGTATTAGTCAATTAGTCATGGTTCTCCAGAGAGACAGAATCAATAGGTTGTGTGTGTATATATGTTTATATATACACTTATATGTGTGTGTATGTGTATACATGTGTGTGTGTATGTATGTATACACAGACACAGAGAGAGAAAAAGTATTTATTTTAAGGAATTGCTTCATGTAATTAGGAGGTTGGCAAATCCCAAATCTACAAGGTAGAAGAGCAGGCTGGAGATTCAGGGGACAGTTCATGTTGCAGTGTGAGTAGAAGGCAGCCTGCCACTGCCTACAGAGTTCTCTCTTCCTTGAAGGAAGTTTATCTTTTTCTGAAGGTTTTCAGCTGGTTGAATGAGGCCCACCCACATTACAGGGGGCAATCTGCTTTACTCAAAGTCTACTGATTTTAATGTTAATCTCATCTTTAAAAAAAATCTTCACAGCAATGTACAGACATGTTTGACCAAATATCTGGGTCCCATGGCCTAGCCAAGTTGACACATGAGATCAATTATCACAAAGATCTTCAGAACCTTATCCAGAAATAGAATCATACCCACTTGGGGACCTTCTGTTGCTATCAGATTTTCTTTGCTCAAAAAAGCTTTTAGTGGTCAAAACAAACAGATTACTCAAAGAAATACTTTGACATGTAAAAGGGCATCAACAAAGAGGTCAGGCTCCAGGTATAGGTAATGAATTTTCCTTTCAGAGTTAAAATAAAAATAATAAAAAACCAAAGCAGGGCATTCAGACTGGACAGCAAACTGAAATGTTAGAAAATGATTAAAGCCACAGGAGGTGGCTGATTGAGAGCACTAACATATGAAAAGTCTGTTATTGACTAAAGCAGTAGATGGAAATTTCATAGAAATTAATTGAGTTTTTGCCCTTATTGCTCCCAACAGAAGCAGGATAGGAGAGGAGGGGGTAGAATGAGTAAGTGGCCATGCTGAATATGTAAGTGCATATGTGTTTATATTTCAGACATATTTAAATGGAGGAGAGAGGAATGGGAGAGGAAGGCAAGAATATAAATATTTAAGAAAGCTTTATTTTCCTGAAGCAAAGAATGACACATGAAGCCAAGGGAATCTCAATGTTCACCTTGCATTTCCATGACCAGCAAGAGAGGGGAACCCCTACAGGTGATTTGAGGGGTGCTGTGAAGGTGCCTATCATCTCCCTTCTCCTCCCGTCATATTTCTTGGAAAGCCCAGCACGAGTCACTCCTTTGGGTTGTAGCACTGAATGGGCTGGTACATGGAATAGAATCAGCCCTTGGGATTTAGGAGCCACAAGCCATCAGGCTCAGGAAGGAAGAAGAACAATGTCAGTGCATATCCAAGTCTGAGCAGCGTCCAGAAGGACTCCTCTCAAGCCCAGCCATGATTGTGCCTTGCTCAGTTCAGAAGACCCAGAGGCTCCCTCATCCAAATGAATTCAGTGACAGCATCTTTACCCCCCACAACTTGGCCTGACCTTCCCTCTTGGCCTTCCCTGCTGCTGCCCCTGCCCACATCCAGCACTCCAGCTCACCTTTCTGATTCCAGCTCCCTGAACCTTTTCAAGGCTTGCCTGTCTCTGTGCTTTCCTTTGTGCTGGGTCCTCAGTCTGAAATAATCCTCCCCACCCCTTAGCCTATCCACAGAGTTTTCCAAACCCAGTCATATTCCACCTTCACCATGAAGTCCTTTCCTTTTTGTTTTAGTAGCAAGAAGAATGAATTTTATTGCTTAAAAAATGCAGTCAAACTTGGAAAGTATAAAGTAAAAAGTTTCTTTATGCCGTACTTCCCGCTATGACTATTGTGACTATTGAAAACAACAAACTGGTACCAAGGTGCCAAGTTATAACAGCTGTGATCTTGTTATCAGTTTGGTGGGTATCTAAAGCCCTCTGATACCCCCTTCTAGATCACTGAATAAGATCTCTCCAACCTCTGAACTTCCCTGGCATTTGGTACCCTGTTTTGATGGTTTACCTTGTTCTGCCTTGTGTTATAGTTACAGCTATACTTACCTTAATTGATCCCCACACTTCAGTCTTTGCTGACTAAATTGATTTGAGGGTCTATATTTCCCTGTCACAGAGCTTAGGACAATTGGCTCCACATTTGGTTTAGTCCATCAAACCTTTATGAACATGTGTTCTGGGACCTATTGACCTGGGGCCAAGGATACAGAAACAAATAAAACACAGTCCAGCCTTAGAGGAACCTAAAGTTTAGGTGACCTTTCTTTCCCACCAAAAAACAAAAAGGCAAGCAAAAAGTTTGCAGAATTGTTAGACAGTAACAACACAGAAGCAGCAGATCCTGAATCTGTGCAGGTAGCACTCATTTGAACTAATAATTGCTTTAGAAATATTTGGCTGGGCACAGTGGCTCGCGCCTGTAATCCCAGCACTTTGGGAGGGTGAAGCGGGTGGATTACTTGAAGTCAGGGATTTGAGACCAGCCTGGCCAACATAGTGGAACCCCATGTTTTCTAAAAATACAAAATTTAGCCAGGCATGTTGGCACGTGCCTGTAATCCCAGCTACTCAGGAGGCTGAGGTAAGAGAATCACTTGAACCTGGGAGGCAGAGGTTGCAGTGAGCCGAGATCATGCCACTGAACTTCCAGCCTGGGCAACAGAGAGAGACTCCATCTCAAAAAAACAAAAAAATGAAAAAACAAAAAGACAAAAAAAAAAAATTTAAGAGCAGTTACAAAGCAACTGGAAACTATGAGCAAATGATACTGAGCTCATAGTGGGGAGCAAGGAATGAGAAGAATCGTTGGTTGAGAGGGGGTTAAGTTCGAAGACTTTTGCAAAGCTTCCAGAGGAGTGTGACTGAGTCTGGTAGTTGAGCACCTGGGACATTATTTATGATGCATTGAAGGATGTCAACAGCATTCTTCCGGAGAATTTTGCCTGCAAGGGAAGTCATTAAAAGAGGAGGCACTGCCACACCGGAATGGGTAAAGCCTTCCAGCTTCTACTTTAATCCTTCTGACCCAGGAGATGAATTTCTTTTTCTGTTGATCTTTTCTGTGCCTCAGTCATCGATTATTATTTATATTTTCAACCAGCATATCATATAGTGAAGAGGTGTTGATGTCAGACTGACCAGGATTCAAATGTTGGCTTTGACACATACCCACTGAGGGCCGGGGCAACTGGGAGCCCAAATCTTCTTATCTGAAAAATGGGAATAACAGCATCTAACTCACAGGACTATTGTGAAGATGAAAATTAATTGCGTTTGGGAAGGTGGCACGAAACAAATACTCAATGCACCAGAGCTATTGTTCTTGTTAGGCCCATTGCCTCTAACTAGAGGCAATCATTTTAAAGAGAAGGAGAACCCATCTCATTCTTCTGTGTGCTCCCAGAGCTCAGAAGATTTTCTGCACACCAAAAGCATTCTTTAACTGACACTGAATTTCCTGCTCTCCTTAAAGAATGCTGCTCCCAAAGGAAATGCAAATACACAAGCTCCTATACCAGCTCACCGAGGACTGACGGAGTCAACAAGTGAAAGGGATGGATGAAAAGTATCCCATAAAGGATGCAATGTGGATTAAGGCCCAGGCAAGGGATGAAAAGAGAGTACCAGCAACTGCAGGAGTGTACATGACCAAAGGACATTTTCCACTGGACTGGTCTTGAAATTCATTTTCCAAAACTCAGCTTCTTTTGTTACTCAAGACAGGGTTAGGTAGAAAGAGACAGTTTATATTTTGTCCCATGGAAAGAAGGTATTTATGTGAAATATGACAGCTCAGTGTGCAAGAATGTAAACCACACAGCTTGTGAGATAATGTGGCTATGAGGCAATGATCTGCAATCTGGAAGAAAATTGATCTTAAATCTTTGCATTGATCCAAATATTTGAAAGTGGTAGGAAGGAATATGCTTGCTAAAGAGGGGATGAATATGGATGGCTTGCTCCGGTTTCTTTAGACCTTACAAAAGAAATTTTACACCAAACCTCACTCAGTATACTTACTTTACATAAGATCAAACTTAAGGGAGATGAGATCAATATTGAAGCTCTGTCTGAGATTCCATCTCTTTAATACCTTTCTCATTTCCTTTAGTAGTAGAAAGAGAGCTAATCTCTGTCTTTCAAATAGTTGTTTTGCATTTTTTGATCATGGGGAATTAAATTGAATTAGATGGGTCTGGAGTGGTTATTAGAACCATTACATTTGTCATAATAGATACATCTAGAGAAAACATTTACATAAGGAAATCAAAGCTGGTCTCATTTTTTATCCAGTGCTCTGACCTCTTTGGAGTTCTGACAAGCAGGATTTATCTGAATATTTCTTAAGATGGTATGTATAACAGTAAAATTCACCCCCTAACATACCTACCTAAACCAGCATTTCCTTCTGAAAAAAGAAAAAAATAAAAAGAAAGAAAAGCTGCATAAAAAAGGAGATATTTTCATATACTTATAGACATATTTTCCATTTGAATCCTTATTTGAACTTTACTCTCATTTAGAATATAATTCTGAAATCTCCATCATTAATGCTAAGCCTGGCAATATTCCATTAAAAAAACACCAATAAAACACAAAAGCTAGATGTGAAGAGTATTATGATGTCATATTAAAAGAAGAGAGGAAGGGAGAATTAAAATAAAAGATCCATCTGAAATGATCAGAAACGAAATTCTCTTTGGGATAAAATGGTCTCTTCCAGAAATGCAGTCATTTAAAATAAGATTATAGTGATATTTTATAAGAACTAAAGCAGAATACAAACTATCCTTCCCTGAATGAACTCACAGTTACATACAATGAACAGTAAATACAAATAAGGCATTCTTAGGCTTCTCCATTTTGCTTGTCAATTTCGCAACACAAGCTCCTGCATTAATAAAATCAAGGGTCTGGGTAAATGATGCAAACTTTAGGGCCCTATCACATCAAAATCAGATTGTCCTGGGTATGGGGTGGGAAGATTCTGCATTTTAAAAAGGACCCCAGGTAATTCTAAAATCCACTGGTGTTTGAGCCTCCAGTTTAGAGCATCTCTGGGAAGCACAGGGGGACCAGCACAGAATTCAAAGTGAGATAGAAAGCCCCTAAGGGAAAAATTCTAAACATACATGCATGTGACCACCCCCCGGGCTTACGCAAACAACTTATCTAGAAAACCCCTAGCCGTTTGAGGTTGCAACATACATGCATGTGACCACCCCCCGGGCTTACACAAACAACTTATCTGGAAAACCCCCAGCCATTAGAGGTTGCGAAAAAGTCAGGAACCAGCCAGAAACTGCCAAATGTTCAACTTTAAATGTTAACCAATAATAAGTTTGTAACTACTGTTTCTTTTTTTTTTTTTTTTTTTTTTTTTGAGACGGAGTCTTGCTCTGTCGCCCGGGCTGGAGTGCAGTGGCCGGATCTCAGCTCACTGCAAGCTCCGCCTCCCGGTTTCACGCCATTCTCCTGCCTCAGCCTCCCGAGTAGCTGGGACTACAGGCGCCCGCCGGGTCGCCCGGCTAGTTTTTTGTATTTTTAGTAGAGACGGGGTTTCACCATGTTAGCCAGGATGGTCTCGATCTCCTGACCTCGTGATCCTCCCGTCTCGGCCTCCCAAAGTGCTGGGATTACAGGCTTGAGCCACCGCACCCGGCTGTAACTACTGTTTCTCTGTGACTTGTTTGTACCTCGCTATAAAAGAAACCCTAAAACAGCAGCCGGGGCCTCTCTCTTTACCTGCCATTGTATAAAGCGGAGAGGTCCGGGTTCGAACTCGTAATAAAGCGACCCCGGCTATTTGGCTTTGACTCTGGACTCTGGTGGTCACTTACTGGGGTCTCACGACTTCTGGCACAACATTTGGGGGCTCATCCGGGATTCCCCTAAGCCCACCAGACCCCAGGTCAACGGGTCATCGCTGTGAGCAGATTCGGTAGGTCGGCCGGCTTGAGTCTCTGTGTTGTCTGTAGTCTCTGTGTCATCTGGAAAAATCCCGCGGGGTCTGTATCGGTGGTCGGCATAGTCTTGGCGGACGCGCTATAAGACAGCCACCAGGGGCCAGTGGGAGACGTCCCCCGGCACCCGTCTGGGGCTCTGTATTTATTAGCCCATCTGGTTCTGATTGGGAGCTAAACCCGAGACGCGCTGGTGACTATTGTTATGTTAATTACTTAACTTATTTTCATTTTTCAGGACCTACTTGGCAAGGGAAAAAAAAAAAAAGAGTACAATACTTCTGGTTTTACTCTTTTCTCTATCTCTCTTTTCTATATCTCTCTTTTCTCTATCTCTAGGATTCTACTACCATGGGTAATAGCCAGAGTACTCCACTCTCCATTCTTATAAATAACTTTAAAGATGTTAAGGCAAGGGGCCATGACCTTAGCATAGAACTCAGAAAAGGGAAATTGGTAACTTTCTGCCACTCGGAATGGCCCACCTTCGGTGTAGGGTGGCCAGCTGAGGGGACCTTCTGTCTCCCCATTATCATTAAGGTAAAATCAAAAATTTTCCTGCCGGGGTGGTCAGGACATCCTGATCAGATCCCTTACATCCTGGTGTGGCAAGACCTTGTGGAAAACCCACCCCCTTGGCTAACTCCTTTTGTGCTGACGCCAGAGCCATGTAGGGCTCTGGTCGTACAGTCGACAGAACACCCCCATAGGCCAAAAACACCGTCCGCTCCCCCACCCCTTGTGTTAGAAGACAGTCAGGATCCCCTGCTTTTAGAACCCCCGCCTTATCATCCCCCTCCTGGCCCTCAGGCCCCAGCCCCCCCAGGGGACCTCGAAGAGCAGGAAGCAGCAGCTGCTGCTGCAGCCGGGGCCATCGAAAGTGAAAGTAACTCTGGGGGGCCGGCGGGGCGGACGTGCTCAACAGGAAATAAGCTCGCACCCCCCTGATTCCACTGTGGCTCTCCCCCGAGGGAAATAGGACCCCCCAATGACACAGGCAACCCTAGGCTCCAGTACTGGCCATTCTCCACTAGTGACCTGTACAACTGGAAAACCCAGAATGCTCAGTTTTCTGATAACCCTAAAGATTTAACAGCTCTTTTAGACAGTGTTATGTTTACCCATCAACCAACCTGGGATGATTGTCAACAATTCCTCAGAATTTTGTTCACAACAGAGGAATGAGAAAGAATACAGGTAGAGGTCAGAAAACTGGTTCCGGGAGATGACGGCCAACCTACCGCCAGCTCTGACCTCATTAATGCTGCCTTTCCCTTGACCAGACCTGCATGGGACTACAACACGGCAGAAGGTAGGGGAAGGCTACTCGTTTATCGCCAGACTCTAATGGCGGGTCTCCGGGCTGCCGCTCGCAAGCCCACCAATTTGGCCAAGGTATTCCGTGTTACAGGGAAAAACAGAAAGCCCAGCTACCTATCTAGAAAGATTGATGGGAGCCTTTAGACAGTTTACCCCCATGGACCCGGAGGCACCCGAAAACCAGGCAGCTGTTGTCATGTCTTTTGTAAATCAGGCAGCTCCGGACATTAAAAAGAAACTCCAAAAATTAGAAGATCTAGAGGGAAAACAAGTCCAGGACCTTCTCCGAATCGCCCAAAAAGTATACAATAATAGAGATCTCTCAGAAGAGAGACAGATTAGGGCCACTGAAAAAATGACCAAAGTCTTAGCCACAGTAGTTCAGAAAGAACAGTTACAGTCAGAGGGCACCCAAACCAAGCGTACTCCTAGACACAACTTAAAGAAAGATCAATGTGCATACTGCAAGGAAACGGGTCACTGGGTAAAAGATTGCCCCAAGAAAAAACAGCGCCAACTGGGGCAAGAACAATGGCAGCCCAAGGCCTCATCAATATTAGTAACCCAAGATGACTAGGGAAGACGGGGTCCGGACCCCCTCCCCGAACCTAGGGTAACTCTACAAGTGGAGGGGTCCCCGGTTCAGTTTCTGGTCAATACCGGGGCACAGCATTCAGTCTTGGTCAAGCCTTATGGGAAATTATCTAATAACTTATCCTGGGTACAAGGGGCCACAGGAATTAAAAGATACCCTTGGACAACTCAAAGAACTGTAAATCTGGGAACGGGAGAGGTAACCCACTACTTCCTGGTTATTCCCGAGAGCCCTTGTCCTCTATTAGGGAGAGATCTGCTGACAAAAATGGGAGCCCAAATCCATTTCCAACCGGGGGGCCCCAAAGTAA
This sequence comes from Rhinopithecus roxellana, assembly GCF_007565055.1. NCBI lineage: Eukaryota > Metazoa > Chordata > Mammalia > Primates > Cercopithecidae > Rhinopithecus > Rhinopithecus roxellana. The sequence goes on along the minus strand of NC_044556.1, from coordinate 73,583,769 downwards.
CCGATTCTCAAGACAAGCCAATATCTGTCCTCACAATTGCCCTAGAAAATGAGTATAGACTCCATCAGGAACCGGCACCTCCTGACCAGAATATCGGCCCCTGGCTACAGCGCTTCCCAGAGGCCTGGGCAGAAACAGGAGGTTTGGGACTGGCAAAACACCGTCCTGCCATATTTGTTGAAGTTAAACCTGGGACAGATCCTGTTTGGGTACGGCAGTACCCGATGCCCCTAGAAGCCAGAGAAGGTATTACACCACACATCTGCCGGCTCCTAGATCAGGGAGTTCTACGCACCTGCCACTCAGCATGGAACACCCCGTTGCTGCCAGTACGCAAACCTAACAGTAAAGATTATAGGCCAGTACAAGACCTAAGAGAAGTCAACAAAAGAGTCATGGACGTTCACCCCACTGTGCCAAACCCATACACCCTCTTAAGCACCTTAAGCCCTGAAAAACAGTGGTACACCATCCTGGATTTAAAAGATGCCTTTTTCAGCCTGCCTTTAGCCCCTAAGAGTCAGGAACTTTTTGCATTCGAATGGACAGATCCCGAGAGGAGCATAAATGGCCAGCTAACGTGGACCAGGCTACCACAGGGATTCAAAAACTCCCCAACTCTGTTCGACGAGGCCCTCCACGAAGATCTGGGTGAGTACCGGCGACAGCACCCTGAGATCACTCTTTTACAGTATGTTGATGATCTTTTAATAGCAGCTGAATCCCCAGAGGCCTGCCTACAAGGAACCGAAAGCCTCCTAAAGGCTTTGGGAGATCTAGGCTACCGAGCCTCGGCAAAGAAGGCTCAGATCTGCAAATCAGAGGTAACCTACCTAGGATACCTGTTAAAAAGGGGGCAACGCTGGTTGAGGGATGCCCGAAAAGAGACTGTTCTACGTATACCTAGACCCCAATCAACACGACAAGTAAGAGAGTTCTTGGGGTCGGCAGGGTTCTGTAGACTCTGGATACCGGGCTTTGCTGAATTGGCTAAACCACTATACCAGGCAACAAAAGAGCAGCAGCCCTTTAATTGGACAGAAGAGGCTGAGCTGGCTTTCCAACAAATCAAAACTGCTCTGCTATCAGCCCCTGCGTTGGGACTCCCTGATGTCTCCAAGCCATTCCACCTATACGTGGACGAAAGCCGGGGTGTAGCCAAAGCAGTATTGACTCAGTATTTAGGTCCTTGGCGGAGACCGGTTGCATATTTGTCGAAGAAACTGGACTCAGTGGCTGCTGGGTGGCCTCCTTGCCTCCGGGTAATCGCGGCCACTGCCTTAATGGTCAAAGACGCTGATAAATTGACCATGGGCCAAGAATTGCAGGTCACCACCCCACATGCCATTGAAGGCGTACTCAGACAGCCACCTGATCGGTGGCTTAGCAATGCCCGGCTCACCCACTACCAGGGACTGCTACTAAACCCCCTCAGAATAACTTTCATGCCCCCAACGGCCCTAAACCCCGCATCCCTACTGCCAAATCCAGACTTGGAGAGCCCACTCCACGACTGCTCCGAGATATTGGCCCAGGTACACGGAGTCAGAGAAGACCTACAGGACCGGCCACTGCCAGACGCTGACCTCGTCTGGTTCAGCGATGGAAGCAGTTTCGTCCACCAAGGACAAAGGTACCGCGGGAGCGGCGGTAACCTCAGAAACCAAAGTCATTTGGGCAGAACCTTGCCCCCGGGAACGTCGGCCCAAAAGGCTGAACTGGTGGCATTGACTCAGGCCTTAAAATTGGGGAAAGACCAAAAACTAACGGTATATACTGACAGCCGATATGCCTTTGCCACCGCTCACATACGTGGAGCAATATATAGGGAAAGGGGCTCCTCACGGCAGAAGGAAAAGACATTACAAACAAAAAAGAAATCCCGGCCTTATTAGCTGCCCTCTGGGAACCCAGAAAATTGGCGATTGTCCACTGTCCAGGACACCAAAGAATAACTGACATGGTCTCCCGGGGAAATAACCTGGCTGATCAGACTGCTAAAAATGGGGCTCAAACCCCTTCACAGCTCCTAGCCCTTCAGCTGCCTGACCCGGGGCCCCCAGAGCTACCCTCTAACCTGGAGTACTCAGAGAGCGACCTCCAGTGGATAAACGAGCTCCCTATGGCTCAGATCCATGACAAGTGGTGGAGAGACTGTAAAAACAACATTATTCTCCCAGACAAATTAGGACAACGGGTACTAGAACGAATCCATCATAGTACCCATTTAGGCTTAAGGTGAATATTGGACTTAATAAGACACTCAAAACTAAAAATCAGAGATGCTTCTAAAAAAGTTGAACAAGTGACTAAAAATTGTGTAGTATGCCAACTCAATAATGCAGGAAACCAACCCCAAACCACTGGAAAAAGACAAAGAGGAAATAGACCTGGGGCTTATTGGGAAATTGACTTCACTGAAATAAAACCAGCAAAGTATGGATACAAATACCTACTAGTTTTTGTAGATACTTTTTCAGGATGGACAGAAGCCTTCCCAACCAAAAAGGAAACTGCCCAAGTCGTAGCCAAGAAAATCCTAGAAGAAATCTTGCCCAGGTATGGCTTCCCAGCTATGATAGGGTCGGACAACGGGCCGGCCTTCATCGCCAAGGTAAGTCAGGGTCTGGCTTCCATTCTCGGGGCAAATTGGAAATTACATTGTGCATATTGCCCCCAAAGCTCAGGACAGGTAGAAAGAACGAACAGAACATTAAAGGAGACCCTAACTAAATTGACCATGGAGACTGGCGCTAACTGGGTAGTCCTTCTCCCCTACTCCCTGTTCAGGGCAAGAAACTCCCCTTACAGATTAGGTCTCACCCCTTATGAAATAATGTATGGCAGACCTCCCCCTATTGTCCCGAACCTAAAAGACAATCTCATTAAACCTGATGTCGATGATGGTGTTGAACTCTTATTTTCCCTACAAGCCTTACAGAAAATTCATGAAGAAATCTGGCCTAGACTAAGAGAACTATACAAAACAGGACCTCCACCCGTTCCACACCAGATCCGGCCAGGAGACTGGGTTCTCGTCAAGCGACACCGACAAGAAACCTTACAACCAAGGTGGAAAGGGCCGTTTCAGGTGATCCTAACCATGCCAACAGCACTCAAGGTAGAAGGAATCGCTGCCTGGATCCACTACACCCACGCCAAGCCAGTGGACCCCCTCTCAGACTTCGTCAGGCCCTCCACAGAGAAAACCGCAGCCTGGACAATTGACCGGACTAAAGACAATCCTTCAAAACTCACCCTGCGCCGTCAACAACCGTAATTATGGTGTCCATCTCCTTTGTGACGCTCTTGCTTTTGCGGGCCTTCAGCTGGAAAATCCAAGCAGAGCAGGCTTCATTCCCGTTTGCCTGGCGTTTTTTCCTGACAGAGAATTGGACCAACTACGCTCAGACACAGGTACAAGGCCATCTTCTGGCCACAGCTGATTGCCCCCCTCAAGGTTGTAGCTCTCCTATCTATGTTAATTTTACTGATTTCCAGGCACAACCGGGAAAAGTCACCCCAGCTATTTGCTTTCTCTTTGACCAACAAATCCCCTATTGTAAAAACACATGGGTTGAACAAAGCGTCGGTTGCCCCTATAGCTCATGTAAAATCCACACTGTCAAGACTCTCACGGCCTCAGAAACCCTCTTGAGCCAAGTGTGGAATTCCCATAATTTTTTTAAAAACTGCCACAGGCTACACATGGGTTATCTGGGATCCCTGGGACTCCTGTTGGACCTCCCAACAGAAGGGGGGCATGTACATGACATCTGGGACAAAGTGGCCTAGCAGCCGCCTCTATCTATGGCGCTCACTTGTTCAGATCCAAACCACCCTCCACGCTAACATTCAGAAACAGGAAACAGAACTAAACAAACAACTCTCCACTTTAACCTCCTCCCACCCTTTCTCCTGGTTATCTCTGCTGAGGGAGGGGTTACTTCTCGCGAACGCCACCGGTCTGGGAAACCTCTCTGCATGTTTCTTTTGCGCTACCCTAGGACAGCCACCCCTGACGGCCGTCCCGCTCCCAGCCCCCTTCAATAATTCCCTAACAACTTCCAGCCAAGGATCCTCCCCCATCTCAGATGTTCCTTTGTTCTTAAACCCCGAACAAACACAGGTTTTATTTTGCTATTCAAATGCTAGCACCTCCCTTTGCAACATAACCTTTCCTCCCAACTCCACTCTGTGCGCCCCTCATGGCTCATTCTTCTGGTGTAATGGAACTCTATATAAAAATCTCACTGTTCAGGCCACTAAGAGCCTCCTATGTCTCCCTGTTACAATAGTTCCCCAACTAACCCTGCGAACCCCTGCTGAATATCTAGAAGGAGACTACGTGCCTTCCTTCAGGACAAAAAGGGCTGTATTTCTTCCCTTAGTAGCCGGTGTCTCACTCACCACATCCGTAATAGCGGCAGGGTTAGCAGGAGGAGCCCTAGGCCACGCTCTCGTTACTACCGCTAAGCTCTCCCAACAATTCTCCATAGCAATGGAAGCTTCAGCCGAATCCCTAGCCTCATTACAAAGGCAACTGACCTTCCTCGCCCAAGTTACTTTGCAAAATCGGCACGCCCTAGACCTGCTTACTGCTGAAAATGGGGGAACTTGCCTTTTTCTCAAAGAAGACTGCTGTTTTTACATAAATGAATCTGGGTTAGTAGAGACGCGGGTCCAACAGCTACACAAACTCAGCCTAGAACTACAAAAACAAAAATTCAATTCCGCAGCTGATAGTTGGTGGAGCTCCTCCATGTACTCCCTCTTAATGCCCCTAGCAGGACCATTGCTAAGCCTACTCCTCCTCCTCACCATAGGGCCATGCATACTAAACAGAATAATAAACTTTGTCAAAGATAGAATCAACACTGTCCAGTTAATGGTCCTTAGAACACAATATCAACCCATCATCAATAAAACAATTGAAACAGACATATAAGACCCAAGATTGACTCTTGAAGACACAACTAAAAGGGGGGAATCAGATAGAAAGCCCCTAAGGGAAAAATTCTAAACATACATGCATGTGACCACCCCCCGGGCTTACACAAACAACTTATCTAAATAACCCCTAGCCGTTTGAGGTTGCAACATACATGCATGTGACCACCCCCCGGGCTTACACAAACAACTTATCTGGAAAACCCCCAGCCATTTGAGGTTGTGAAAAAGGCGGGAACCAGCCAGAAACTGCCGAATGTTCAACTTTAAATGTTAACCAATAATAAGCTTGTAACTACTGTTTCTCTGTGACTTGTTTGTACCTCGCTATAAAAGAAACCCTGAAACAGCAGCCGGGGCCTCTCTCTTTACCTGCCATTGTATAAAGCGGAGAGGTCCGGGTTTGAACTCGTAATAAAGTGACCCCGGCTATTTGGCTTTGACTCTGGACTCTGGTGGTCATTTACTGGGGTCTCGCGACTTCGGGCACAACAAAAGCATACTTCATATCCACCAGCTCTATCTAATAATCCAGAGTTTGAGCCCTGCCTGTCTGTTATTACTAGAGTGACCTTAAACAAGTCACTTCATCTCTCTAAGCCTCAGTTTTTTTCATTTGTAAAATGGGATAATTTGCTTCACAGGTTGGCTTGAGTATTAAGGAAGTGATGGTCCTCTATTAAAGTCCTATAAGAGGCTGGGTACCATCGCTTATGGCTGTCATTCCAGCACTTTGGGAGGCCGAGACAGGAGGATTGCTTAAGGTCAGGAGTTCGAGATCAGCCTGGGCAGCAGAGAGATACCCTTCTCTATACAAAATGATAATAATAATAATAATAATAATAATAATAATAATAGTTGGGTTTGGTGGCACACGCCTATAATCCTAGCTACTCAGGAGGTTGAGGTGGGGTTATCACTGAACCTAGGAGTTTGAGACTACAGTGAGCTATGATCATGCTACTGTACTCCAGAATGAGACCCTGTCTCAAATAAATAAATAAATAAATAAATAATAACAAAAACAAAAACAAAAAAATAAAACACCTTACCTGATACAACTTATTTCTTATTACCATTATTGCTACTATTTGGCCACAAGTGTGATAACAAAAGAGAACTTTGTTTACCTGGCAACACTGCCACTGTCAAGAGAAGGAATATAGAGATAACAAATTAAGTAGACCAGAACATAACTAGGCAGTGAAATTCCATGTGATCATCAAATACATACTGAGAGTAAATATGAACAATTGGTTGGCATAGAGCTAAGATGAAAAAAAAATATTGATGGGAATGACAAGGTAGAATTCAGTTGGGACAAAGCCTTCCTGATATGCAAATGATCAGATCAGGATGGTTGTTGGGAAGTGTGTGGCTTTGTTTCTCGGAGACATCTGGATGATAAAGAGTGACGAGACCTCTGACAGTCTTTGTAGAAGCCCCAGGTACAAAAATGAGAGAGGATAAAGGAAGTTTCCAAATACTTGTGCCTGCAACAAAGAAGCATGGCTGGATGGAGGAAAGAAAAGTTGAAATGGCATTTAGAAATTAGAGCAAAGGGCTAGTCCCCACGGCGCAAGTCTGTAATCCCAGCACTTTAGGAGGCCCAGGTGGGAGAATCACTTGAGGCCAGGAGTTCAACACCAGCCTAACCAACAGAGTGAGGGCTAGTCTCTACAAAAAATTTTAAAACTAGCTGGACATGGTGTCATGTGCCTATAATCCCAGCTACCTGGGAGGATGAGGAGGGAGGATCACCTGAGCCCAGGAGTTCGAGATGACAGTGAGCTATGATAGCACCACTGCACTCCAGCTTCAGTGACAGAGTGAGACCCTGCCTTCAAAAAGGAAAAAATAACAGAAAAGAAATTGCAGCAGAGGAACAATAAAGAATCCTGAGACTAAAGTTGATTTCCAACTCTGAAACAACGATCAGAACTCCAAAATGGATACAATTTTAAAATATTTCCCTGACCAGTTGCAGTGGTTCATGCCTGTCATCTCAGCTCTTTGGAAGTCTGAGGCGGGCAGATTACTTGAGGCCAGGAGTTCGAGACCTGCCTGGCCAACATGGTGAAACTCCATCTCTACTAAAAATACAAAAATTAGCTGAGCGTAGTGGTGCATGCCTATAATCCCAGCTACTCAGGGGGCTGAGGTGGGAAAACCTCTTGAACCTGGGAGGCAGAGGTTGCAAGTGAGGTGAGATCATGCCACTGTACTCCAGCCTGGGCTGCAGAGTGAGACTCCATCTCAAATATATATATATTTCCCTGATCAGAAATGACGCAAGTTTGGTGACTGAAAGCCACAGCCCTGCCCTCCTTGTAGGTTCCTTGTATGCGTGGTTGGGGATGCAGAGGGGAGGAGGGTGCTATGATTCTCCTGGAATAAAATCTGGAAACTCCAGGGACACCAGGGACAAAAGTAGCTGCATTTCAAAGGGCTCTGGCTTCCTTTGTGTCATGCACTTAGGGGTTAGATTTAAACCTCTGAGGATCTCTCCTCTTGGAGTCTGTATATATTGATGTTCTTCCCAGAAGCTCTATGCTGTGCCCGGCTTTCACTCATTCTGTTCCCTTAGCAGGAATGTTCATTCTCTGCCTCTGACCTGTGAAGTCCCAATCATTCCCAAGGACCAATTCCGAATGTCAATTCATTCACCACCATCACCCTTGTCATTGCGTCCACTCCTCCTCTCTCTCTGACTTGTGTTAATGGTAGGTATCTGCATGTGAATCTAGGCTGGGGTGATGTCTTTGAGATCAAGGACTATTTCTGATTCACTGTGTGTCTCTCTAGATCCCTCTTCCACCTAGCAAAGATGCTCAAAATACATATATAAATGACAGCCCTTTGTCCTATACCTTTTCTGAGCTTTGGAATGTCTCTCTGTACTGATAGAACATCATGCAACAGACCCAACAGAGGAGGAAATGGCTGTGAGATTATCTGCCCATTATGCAGGATTCAAAGAAAGCTGCTTTCATGCCAGGAAGCCAGGGGATCATAGTAAAGGGCTGTCTTTAACCAAAGACTTTTGTTAGGAGGGATCTTCCACTATTGAAGGTTGAGACCCTGGGACCCCTGTCTGATCTATCTCTGCCCTCAGACCTGCCACTTCTCACATAGTTGCATATGGACAAGATGCCTCATTTTGGTGTGCACTGGGAGATCTGGCCTATCCATGAAACTCTCCATTGGTTGCCTGTTGAAAGCGCTCCTGACTGACTAAAGTCATAGCACAGACCAAATTGAGGAGGTTAAAACAGATCAAGTGTCTGAACATGGCTCCTTTGGACTCTAGGAGGAGTTGATCAAGTGTCACTCCAGTGCATATGCTGTTTTTATGCACAGGATGGCTTTGAACATCCTAGTGAGTGAGTCCATGTTAACAGTGTGTTCTCAAGCAGGAATATGCAGCTCTAGCTTCTGTTTTTAGAAAGCTCAGAGATTTTTTGCACTGGAAGAGAATTAGATATCCAACATCCTCATTTCAAGAGGAAACTGAAGTCAGAGAGGAGAGGGGCCTTCCCAGTGGTACATAACCTGCTATTGGCAAAGATGGGACCAGAGCCCTTAAGTTTTTCAACTTCTCCAGCAAATTCCTCATATCTAAGAGCAACGCTTCAGTTTTCCTTAATAAAGTGCTTCGGATCCTCACATTCATCCCTTTCAGAGTGCAACTTCCCACTTGGTTTACAAATGAGTCAAGAAAAGAAAATCTCCTCTGTAAGAATGTGGTGTGGGGCCAGCTCACTTGAGTATGCAAAACTTGACCTTGAGAGCTGCTAGCCCTTTACTGTTTTTTCTGGGTGCAACAGTGTGCATGTCACCCCACCCTTACTGCCTGGCTGTCTTCACACATCACCTTCTCTGAGAGTGCTTCTCTGATATCCCCACCCAAAGAGCTCCCCACATATGCACATCCATTGATTATCATGTCTCTTTGTTTTTTCAATTTCCATGGTAATTACTGAGACCTAAGGTGTAAGACCTATTTGCGATTATTTTGTTTATTGTTTGTCTTCTCATACCAGAATGTAAGCCCCATGAGGTTAGCAGCCTCTCTGTCTTATTCTCTGTAGTATCTCAGGCTCCTAGAGGACTGCCTGGTACAGGCTTGGTACTTCATTATTTCTTACTGTATATGAGAATGAATGAGTGAACTGAAAAGCAATTGACCTCTGGTTGTGCCTTACAGATACAGCAGAAGTTGTCTGCACAGAGAGGAAGGAAGGAGATGATCTTTGATATGAACTCTGATGGCCAATGAGGTCTAGAATGTTAACAATTAATGGCCACATTCTCCTAGTTAACTACAAAGCAAGAGTGAAAGGAGATAATATTGGACTAACCATTTGGCTACATTGTCTGATTTATCCAAAAGGCGGTGTTGAATTTTGGTCCAGTAGTGGTACGTGATCTTTGATAATATACACGTGCACATAAGGGAGTGTACACACCCATATACACTCACTCACACTCTGCTATTGCCTGCTACCTATTAGATACTCCTGACAAAAGCTCTTAAACTAAAAATGACATGGTGTTGTTAAGTTTCTCAGAGAAATCCTCCTATCTGTGGAACTCAAGAGAGTAGAGGGCTGGTCTCCGTAGAAATATAAAACAGGGTCAAAAACCAATTTTATTTGTTATTTTTCATTGGAAATACATGGTTAATCCAAGAAGCAAAGAGGTGTTGAAAAAGATTCTCTGGTGTCATTTGTTTTTTCTTTTTCTTTTTTCTCTTTTTTTTATTTCCTTTTTGAGGCAGAGTTTCACTCTTGTTGCCCAAGCTAGAGTGCAATGGCACAGTCTCAGCTCACTGCAACCTCTGCCTCCCGGGTTCAAGCGATTCTCCTGCCTCAGCCTCCCGAGTAGCTGGGATTACAGGAGCATGCAACCATGCCTGGCTAATTTTGTATTTTTAGTAGAGGCGGGGTTTCTCCATGTTGCTCAGACTGGTCTCAAACTCCTGACCTCAAGTAATCCACCCACCTCAGCCTCCCGAAGTGCTGGGAGTATAGGCCTGAGCCACCGAACCCAGCCTCATTTGTTTTTTCATACAGATATATCTCATCTGCATTAGAGGTAGATCCAACATTAAGATGTGAACATGCTCCAGCTTTAATTTTAGTTTTTTTTTTTTTTAATAAAGAAAAACCAGCAATGCAATTTGTTTCTCATTGAGCACGATACACATTCAGCTATGGCTGAGAATTTAGAAGATACATATTCAAACTCCAGTTCAATTTCCTTTTTCCTGTTTGACTCCAAGCTCAGTAGGTGATCTTATAAGTTGACAGGGGTAACATTGCACCTATTAGCACTTGTCAACCAAAAGTAGATTGTTCGGGTTTCAATAAATGTTTTTTGAATTGGATTTAGGTTGGTGAGAAAATATATTAAGTCAGAATTCTTTGAGGCAAATTGCATATTGAAATGAACAGTTTGGTGTTCATCTTGTCTACCATCCCCCTCAAAAACAAAAAGAGAGACAAAGAAAAAAAAAAAGCAGAAGTCTTGCTTTTCTAAGCTGCGAGAATTTCTTCTGCTGCTACATCTGTGAACGCTTTACAAGGCAATGTCTATAGTTTGAGTTTTACAGCCCATTTTGATTGCAGTTTACATGACATCTGGGTCTCTATTTTTGGAGAAATTTCAAAGCTAGTGACTTCCAGTTTTTAATCAGCAGGGTATTTATTTTCTACCCTAGCATAACTGTTCATGGCTCCACACTGATTTTTTTTATAGGAGACAATGCAAAATGATAATCAGAGTGAATTAGTAATTTGATCTTGTATCTGTCAAGGCTTTTACCTGCTCTAGAGGCTAGAAGGCAATGTGCTGACCTCATGGTGTCGAAAAATTGAACACATCGTGGTTGTCAAGGACAAGACATTTTCAGTCGTAAGAACAAAGACAGCAAGAAAGGCTAACGAGGGAAGAGGCCATACAACCCTGAAAAGTACACAGCCTCCTGCCCCTCTGCTCAGAATCTGGGGTTATGTTTGCAGCCACAGGTGCCACATGCAGAAGTGTCAGAGGTGTGTGAACCAGAGCAACTCCATCTTGAATAGGAGCTGGGTAAAATAAGGCTGAAACCTGCTGGCTCTATTCCCAGACAGGTTGAGGTATCTAAGTCACAGGATGAGATAGGAGGTCGGCACAAGATGCAGTTCATCAAGACCTTACAGATAAAACAGGTTGCAGGTTGCAGTAAAGGAGTCAGCCAAAAACCACCAAAACCAAGATGGCCATGAGAGTGACCTGTAGTCATGCTCACTGCTCCACTCCCACCAGCGCCATGACAGTTTACAAATGCCACGGCAATGTCAAGAAGTTAAACTATATTACCCTATATGGTCTAAAAAGGGGAGGCAAGAATAATCCACCCCTTGTTTAGCATATCATCAAGAAGTAACCATAAAAATGGGCAACCAACAGCCCTCAGGGCTTCTCTGTTTATGGAGGAGCCATTCTTTATTTCTTTACTTTCTTAATAAACATGCTTTCACTTTGCACTGTGGACTCACCCTGAATTTTTTCTTGCACAAAATCCAAGAACCCTCTCTTGGGGTCTGGATTGTGACTCCTTTCCGGTAACATATTTAACAGAAGGAAAGGCTGTGCAGAAATTATTTTCACTCCTTTCTACTGAGAAGGGAAAACACCAAAATTGAGCAGCCTGCTCCTCTGTAAGTGAATGAATAAGCATGAATAAGCACTTGCTTTTCATTGTGGGTGAGTCAAATGGCCTGGCATGTATGCAAGTAAGAACTAGAGCAGAGGCTGCTCAACTGCAAACTCACATCAGGGCTTCTTCCCAGAATTATGCTATTTTTTTGTTTGTATGTGTGTTGATGTTGTTGGCTTCTTTTCATACGGATTTGGATGAAGCTATTTAAACACACGAGATAGCAGCCACTAGGCCTGTATCTAAGAAGGTAAGTGGTTTGCCCAGGGTTACATGGCTAGTGGAAGAGTTAGTCTTTATAAGAATCTTTTACATAAACCAAACCAGGTGAGGCAGGATCAATAAGAGAGTGAAGTGAGGAACTGACAATTTTAAGAGCTCCATGAAATGGAGGAGCTTGGAAAGAAAATTTATAGATGGTACTTTCAGTAGCCCAGCCACCTCCTGTAATTTCTGGCTTCACCTTTCTGCAAGCCCTCCTTTGCTCTGAGTTCTGTCTGGGCAAGTCCCGAGCTCCTGGAATGCATCTTTGCCTTCCTTATCTGGAAGCTAATCACTAAATAGCAGGTGGCGGAGATTCTGTTTTTCATCTCTCTTTCTCTCTCCTCTTCTCTCTTTTACTCACTTCCTCAGGGCTATGAATTTCTGAATCTTAAACAGGAAACCTCCCTGATTTGTTCACACCTGGAATGCCATTCTATCTTTGAAGAGTGCAGAAATTCGAGCGCAGGAGAATCAAGAGAAGGAGCTGTTGCGAGAAGAGGGAAGAGAGAGGTCATCATTTAAACGTGAACACACACACTGAGAGGCACATATACATGCACACAGTTTAAGCTAAGCATTCTTTCTTTCGACTCCTACATTTCCCTCCTTATCTCCACTGCCAGCAAATGTCTTGCAAGACAAAGAGTATTTACTGTGTGTCACTTCAGTTATCAACACTCTGCACAAATAGGTTGACAGAGGAAACAGGCAAAGTACCTTTGCAGGTCCATTTGGGGTCGAAATAGCAACTAGACCACCTAGAGGCTGCCAGAGATTAGCTTACTTATTGCTCCTGCAAACGTTAGAAGCAGGCTCTTGAGAGAACCTGTCATCAACATCCCTGTCCCCATGGATGTCAGGAAGGTTCAGCCTTCTTTAAGGTTAAGAGGCACTGTGTCCTCTTCGTGGACTGTTCATTTTGGAAAGAACCTTGGGAGATCATCCGGTTCGAGTTCCTGCCTTTAGTCATTGTCTGTAAATCCAGAGACCAATGTCTGTGATCTACTGACCCATAAGCTCCCTATGAGGAAAATGGAAAAAAATATTGGGCACAAGGATATAAATCTAAATGCATGGTTTCTAATCTGTGGACCCTGAGATCCCATGGGAGCACTGTATTTGCATGAATCAGTGCTTATAGGTTGATGAAATAGCATGATTGACACACATATATTCTAATACTTCTAATGGTTTTATTCATTCATTCTACAAATACACATAAAGTACTGCTTTGTGCCAAAAACTGTGGTAGGTGCCGAGCATATAATAGGGAATAAGTCAAACTGCTCTGCCTTCATGGAGGTTCCAGTCCAGTGGTAAAACAGGCAGAGAGAGCTGCAGAAACACAGAGTGAAAGCAATAACTCAGATTTGGAATATTACATAGATAATGTAATTATCTATGTAGATAATTATCTATGTAAAGGTGATTAATGGAACTCAAATTCCTTTAAAGGTAGTAGTCTCTGTCTGCTATTAAGCATTTGCTCTACCAATGCATTCCTAAATGTATTTTTATCTACAGGACTATACTTGTTTTCAGATTAAAATGTGCTCTCCTGACTAAAAAGGTTGGATACCACTGACCTAAATCATCTGCTAGGATTTTCTTTTCTATCCCAGGTGAGTAAATTAAAATAGCTATGTAGTTTTCCCTTCACCACTGGAAGTTTCACTGAAAAATCAACTCATGAAAGACAGATTAATAAGAGAAAAGGCATGGATATTTGTTCACATTCATGCGAGAATCACAGGGTGAGTTCCCAGTATCCCAATGGGATACAGATATTTGTACACCTGCTTCTTGAAGGAATGGGAGGGGGACATTGTGGATGATTTTAGGGGGATTAGTAAATAATTTTCAGGGCAATTCAACGGCTGTGAAGAATATACAATGGCCTGGGAGAAAGTCTGTTGGGCCCACAGAGCAGAGAGTAGTTTGTGACAAAAGTCTGCCCATGTTGGTTGACAGACTTCTGTCTTTCTTCCTGCGACATGAGTTCAGTTAATGAAAACTCAGAGGAGGGATCAGAAGTAATTGTTTTCATCTTTGGTAGGTATAGATCTTAGGCAGATAAGGGAATTTCAGATAACAGCTTCATCCTTCTCTATGGCAGAAGTAAAGGACTGAGAGACAGAAGCGGGTAGAGAGGGAAAAACAATTGTTCTCCTTAGTGGGTCCGTCTGGTCTTTACGTAGATAGGGTAAAAGTCTCCTCCAGCATCTGTTGGTCTCAAAAGACCTTTAATTTAAAATACCCATTATACCAGAGAGCCAAATTTTGGGTGAAGTTCCCTGTGCTTCTTCAGCAAGAAGTAATATTTTACCAATATTCCAGTAACCCTCAGGTGAGCAATTTTTTCGTAGTTCTACACTGACTTTGCATCACTGTAAATTAATCTCAGAGTTCTCTGTACCCCATAACCCAAGAATGCTACCTTTCTGGGGAACCCTGCAGAAACCCAGAAAGAGCATGATCATTTGGTTATAAATTCCACCTCCCTAGGGGTCAGCCTCATCTCTGCCCTTGATATGGGTGAGGTTGGAGGCAAAGGCTTGTGGTTGATTTTGGTATGCTATGGAATACCAGGCCTGGAGCCACAGGACATGACTTGTTGCTCTATTAGACATGCTAGATAATCTCCTGAAACAAAGAAATCAAGCAAAGATTAGATGGGAGGATTTTCTTGTCAAGAATTATGAATGCAAAAATAACCCTGAAAATATAGCTATATTCAAATGGGGGCTGGGCAAGATAATGGACAGAAAGATTTGTTAGACATAAGGTCCCACCTAAATCAAAATGATCCACCAAGGCTCAGCTTCCAATGGGATCTCTATGTGCAGATTCATGGGTAGAAATATTGTAGGGACATAAAAACGTCAGTATCAATTCAATTGAAACGTTTAGTATCAATTCTGTATTAGACAATGTAATAGGCGACAAGCCTACAAATACCCAATAAGATATAATCCTTTAACTGTCTTCTTCTAGTTAAAAAAAAAAAAAGTAATTAGCAATACTCATTAAAAAGATAATTAAATAAATAGTATTTGAAACTTTGTGACAATGGGCAGAGAGCAACAAGGAAAGCAGGCCAAGGCACTGGGTTTAGAGTCAAGAGATGGGTTTTATCCTGGTTCTATGTTGAATTTACTTCCCACCATGGGCAAATCATTTCCCTATTTAATCAGTTTCCTGACCTGTAAAATGACAAAAGTCACTTCCACCTCCTAGTTTTATGATTCCAGGTCCAATACAAGAAGGAATTTCTTTTAAGGGCCCCTTTAATCTGGTCATAGTTATCCTTCCCAGCAGGGCAGAAACTTTACCTGTTTGCATTAGGCCTGGGTTGTGGGATAAGCGATCTCCTGACGGATCCCAAGAGTCTCCATCTTCCAGTCCTCTCCAAGTGACCCTATGAGAAGACTTATTAAAGGAAGGAATTCAAAACAGTATGGCCCATGGAAAGAGTATCCTTTAGGAACAAGATCTGTTTACTTAGTGGCTGGAAACTTAAATGCATGTATTGTATACCTCCCAACCCCCTGCTCCCCACCCCCACTGTCATCATAGCCATTTACAAAAGAAGGAGCACAGCAGATCTCTGGCACAGTTAGACCTTACCCGTTTTCAGCTCTGGTTTTTCACTGAGGTAATATCTTTACCTGTTGCCAACTAGACCTGTTGGTGTGTGTAACTGTTGCTTCATTCTGACTCATCACACCTTGCTTGTGGCAGCGAACCCAGGCACCATTGTTTCCTGGTGATCTCTGGCCTACTGCTTCCAAAATGCTGTGAGGCAGCCACGGAGCCTTACGAAACAAATTGACTTTCTCTCATGTAGCCAAGGGCCTTTGGGACAGGTACCTCCTGATCCCCTTTAACCCCAGAGGGAACTCTGAGGGCTGAGCCCCTCCTAAGTTACAACATAGAAGTAAGTTCCAGTAAAATTTTCCAGGCTCTGCTAATTCCGTAAGGGACTTTTAAAGAATGAGAAATGGGAGCCCAAGGTCTGCATAAAATACTACATGTGCTAAGCTCCCCAAAATCAGTTTTGTTGAGGAGAAGAGGCACAGTGGGAAGAGCTTGTGTATTTTCAAGTCGGATAAACCCCAGTAAGACTAGCCACAGTGCAACATAGAACTGCTTATGCTTCCACATACTTTGCCATATTTTCATTCCATGACTTACCATTTAAAATATTATTTAATTATCTTTTTAATGAGTATTGACAATTACTTTTTTTTTTTTTTTTTTTTTTTTTTTTACTAAAAGAGACAGTTAAAGGACTATATCTTCTTGGTATGTGTAGGCTTGGTGCCTATCGCATTCCATTCCAAAAACATGTGCCTAATGTTTCTGGAATGTCCTCTCCCACTCCACAGCCTCTCTTCACTGAGCTAATTGCTACTTATCCTTAACACTCAGCTCAAACATCACCTCCTCCAGGAAGTCTCCACTGACCTCCCCCTTTGAATTAGATTCCTCTCTTGATGCTTGCCCCCAAGGCCTTCTGTGTAGCTCTACCTATGCACTTTACTATATTGTTATATAATTACCCATCTTTCTCACCTAGGCTGTAAACTTTCTGTAGAACTAACTCATGTTATTCATTTTTTCCCTCTCCATAGCTTACTACATAGCCTTGTATGTTTATTGTATGAATAAACAATCTGGTTCATCTGCTTATTAGCTGTGTGTTCTGGGCAATTTAATTCACTTCTCTGAGCCCCAGTTTTCTCATCTATTAATTGGAAATAGCAGTCCGTATTTCTTAGAGATATCATTGATATGAGAAGGTGACATATGTAAAGGCCTTCCACAATGCTGACACATAGGCACAGAGAGTCAGTTCACCTAGGGCTGTGGATTTGCACAGAAAATGAAGAAAAAAACACAAAAGGAGCAAGCTTATTTCAGAGCAATGAAGACTCTTGCTGTCAGTGTGCAGACCCTTTCCTTCATGCAAGTATTGTCCCAACAAGTGCTCCCTTGCTGCAAGGAAGCCTGGAAGTCTTTTTTTCTCTTTTTTTCCTTTCTTCCTTCCTTTTTCCCTTTCTTCCTTTTCCTCCTTTATTCCTTCCTTCCTTTCTCTTTTTCTCTCTTTTTGTAAATGAGAAACACATGAGCGTATCATTTCTGTGTTTTCCTGGGAATCCAGCATCTCTAGCCAGCATATTAATAATGTGGTTATTCTGATGATTTCTCCCATTGACCCTACAAACCTAGACCTTCTCTTTTATACATAGGTCTCTTCAAGTGAGGTCAGCTTATCCGGAGAATTTCTGGTGATTTATGCAGACACCTTAGGGAGGAAAAAAGGAAGCAGCAGTGATCTGAGCCTCCTGGAAACTCAACAAGTGGCCTGACACTTGGAGGGTTTGTTCACTGTGTCCAGTAAAGTTTCCAAATTCTGGAGATGTGGAAGCAGAGGCACATTACCAGAAGGCCAGGTAATAAGCATGTTGGCAAGTACTGCTGCTGGCCCTGACTCACCATATCACACCACAGGACCATCCACACCCATCCCCTATCCCAAAACCACACATCCACATTCCCCACCACCACCTTAACACATAGACACTGCTCATTTCCCTCTGGAGATATGCAGGGCTCTCCATGGTCAAATGACCGCAAATCCTCTGGTGAATCACATTGAATCAGAGCCCATGAGTCATCCAGAGCACATCTAACCCAGGGTTAATTTATTCAACAATCATTAAGAAAGCAAGTTCCTACTGCCAGGTGCCATCCTAGGCATGACAGGCCGATGTTTCTAGAACATATTTGACAGTCTTTCTCCCCAAGTCACACCATGAAGGAGAAACTGTTTCAGTTAAGTATGGTGAGTCAAGAGCTTGGCATGGAGATATGACCAAGGAAGATATCTGTGTTGAGCCTGCATACAGATCCTTAGCATTTAATTTATTCTGCAAGGACACACAAAATGATAGGAAACCACTCCCAGGAACTCACCAAAGAGTCAAGCAAAGCAGAGCGTTGGTACAATCACAAGTGGTAGTGTGGGGTGGAGAGGCAGGGATGGGGGAAAAGCAAAGAAAAGGAGGACTTCCCCCAGAAGACCAGCTACTTTTAACCTCAACCTTGGCCAAAGAACCAAGAAGCACTTTAGCAACTTCCCCATGCTCATCTCCAAAGTTTCCTAGGATCTGAGAGGTGGAGGAGAGGGAGCTCCTTACAGAGAAATCAACAGAGAGTGATGGCGGGGCCTAGTTTGGGTTAGGCAATGTGGGCTACTGTGAGTGTTTTAAAATATAAATATGCAGAACACAGAGGGCTTTTAGGGCAGTGAACTACTTTTATGATTCTATAATGGTAGATACCTGTCATTATACTTTTGTCCAAACCCATAGACTGTACAATACCAAGAATTAACCACAGTGTAAACTCTGAACTTTGAGTGATAAGGATGTGTTAGTGTAGGTTTATCAGTTGTAACAAATGGGCCCCTCTGTGGGGGATGTTGATAATGGGGAGGCCATGTATGTGTGAAGGCAGGGAGTAGAGGGGAAATCTCTACACTTTCCATTCAATTTGGCTATGAATCTACAACTTTCCAAAAAACTAAACTATATTAAGATAAAAAAAATTTAAATAAAAATGCCACATGTCTGCAAATTATTTGACAATCCTCTTATAGAGAGGGAAGGCCGGCTGGGTGCAGTGGTTCACGCCTGTAATCCCAGCACTTTGGGAAGCTGAGGTGAGTGAATCATGAGGTCAGGGGTTCAAGACCAGCCTGGCCAACATGATGAAACCCCGTCTCCATTAAAAATACAAAAAATTAGCCAGGCATGGTGGTGCGTGCCTATAATCCCATCTACTCAGGATGCTGAGGCAGGAGAATCACTTGAACCCCGGAGGTGGAGGTTGCAGTGAGCTGAGATCACATTATTGCACTCCAGCCCAGGCAACAGAGTGAGACTCGGTCTCAAAAAAAAAAAAAAAAAAAAAAAAAAAGAGAGAGAGAGAGAGGGAAGGCCTATATCATTTCCTCTTGTATTTGAGCAAGCTTCTGACTTACTTATAATCAAAAGAATGTGACAGAACTGATGTTCCATGACTTCCAAAGCCAACTCGTAAAAGACCTTGCAACCTCCATCTTGTTCTTTGGAACATTTGAGAACAGGATCCACAGAGCTTACTTATTGCTCCTGCAAATGTTAGAAGCTGGCTCTTGAGAGAACCTGTCATCAACATCCCTGTCCCCATGGATGTCAGGAAGATTCAGCCTTCTTTAAGGTTAAGAGGCACTGTGTCCTCTTCATGGACTGTTCATTTTGGAAAGAATCTTGGGCGATCACCTGGTTCAAGCTCCTGCCTTTAGTCATTGTCTCTAAATCCAGAGACCAATATCTCTGATGGCTTGGAGCTCTGAACCCCAAGCCACGGTGTAAGAAATTCAGCTGCCTTGAAACCACAATGAAAGGAAGCTCAGGTGTCTGGAGCAAGCATGTGTAAGAGTGCTGAAGGTCACAGCTGAGTCCCACCCCAGAGCCAGCACTACCTGACCGACTTGTGACTTAATCAACCTTTCATGATCCCACTCCCCCACAGCCTTGAATTCCCTAGAACCTTGGAGTCTTCCTAGTTGAGGCTCAGATGTTGTGAAGCAGAGGTAAGCAGTCCCTGATATGCCCTGTTCAAATCCCTGGCCCATGAAATCTGTGAGCCAAAAAAAAAAAAAAAAAAAAAAAGTTATTTTTATGTTTTATGCCCCTAAGTAGGTGCAAACTATACTGACTTTCAGGGCTTCACTGATCCAGAGATGGGGATTGGTGGTGTTGGAGAGTGACCTGTGTCAGAAAAAGGAGAGAGAGAAATGCACAGACCAGACTGTGACACTATGGAAGACAAACAATGACCTGAACAGTGCTATTTATACAGATAGTTCACAACTTATAATGGTTTGACTTACAATTTTTTGACTTTATAGTGACATGTAAGCAACGTGTGTTCAGTAGAAACCATACTTCAAATATCCGCGTACCATTCTGTTTTTCACTTTCAGTTCAGTATTCAATAAATTACTGAGATATTCAGCACTTCGTTATAAAATGGGCTTTGTGTTCGATGATTTTGCCCAATTGTGGGCTATGTTCTTGTTCGTTGCACAAACATTGTTCAAGTATGTTTAAGACACGTTAGGCTAAGAGATGATGTTCGGCAGGTGAGGTATATTAAATGCATTTTCAATCTATAATATTTCCAGCTTACCCTGTCATAAGTTGAGGAGCATCTGTAGTGTTTGCTTTTTTGAGGTGAAAAGGGAACTTCGTGTAATCACATTTCACGAAGGATCCCTGGCCTGGCCTCTGGCAGCACAGCCTTGCAGTGGACACTGGGGACACACACAGCCTCTCTTTATTGCTACCCTAATCAATAGGGGACAGGAGCCTCCTCATTTCAGGAGCCCTTCCCATGGTTGGAAGCCAAACAACTTCATAGTAGAACATCTGTCTATTTCACGTAGGCTCCTTGGAGAAATGCTGGTGGACAGGATTTGAAAACTTGCAGTCAGGAATTTATTCCTCCCAGCAGGGGACGGGGGCTCACCTTCTGGTGACTCAGATCCTGGCAGGGGCTTTTGCCACTTCTTGCTTCTTCCCTCACCACCTCCCAGGGGTTTTTCTTAGATGATGACAAGGATTTTGTCTCCCCAAAACGGATCCCCAAAACTGCCCTGAGATCATCCACAGTTGTCATCTTAAAAAGAGCCTAGTCAGCCTGGGAGTGTTGGTTTACATCTAGCTTCAGGGAGTTCCTTGCTGCAGAGAGCTCTCTTTATTTACTCTTTGCCTTTCTGTTATTTCCACTGCTCGGAAAAAAAAAAAAAAAAAAAAAAAAAAAACACCTTCTCACCTCACCCTTCCCATCATACTTCTAAGAATATTTGACTTTGTTAAAACAGCCACTCATTAGAACTCAAGTTCATTTTAAGAAAAACCTTTAACACCCTTGTTCTAGGAGGAGAGGGAGGGTGCACTCGATAGACCCAGTGGGCAGGTCACAGGTAGGGAGCATCCAAGACCTCTGGAGTCCTTGGGACAGGCATGGTCAGACTCCAAACCTTCAGTGGAGAAGTGGAGGGTGGGTCCACATCTGCGGGGCTTACCCATTAACCTGTGTCTTGGTTTTCTGAACAGCTCCATGTTTTACAGGTCCACGTGTGTTGTCAGAGGCCTTCTTATCTACTTCGGTTCACTCTGATTTTAGTCTCCTCCTCTAATGTGGTGGGTGCATTGGGCCTGAACTTACAGACTATTTGAAGCAGAAGAGACCTTAGAAATCACCTAGGTCAGCCTTCAGAAAGGAAAAGTGACCAGTCAATGGTCACACAGCAATAGTTCTTCAGTGTCAAAGCTAGGACTAGAAGTAGGGCCCCTGGCTTCCAAACCAGGGCTCTGTGTTGTGCTCTCAAACTCCCCAGATGGGCGGCTTCTGGAGAGGATGAAGAAATTCAGAGAACCTGCTTGAGATCAACCAACCACAAGACTTCTGCTGCCCAAGGTCCTGTTTGCCAAAACCCCCACTCTTTCTTCCTCTTCCCACAGCCCAATCCCAGCCACCTAAACCTCTAGAATATTTTGGAGCTGAGCACAAACAAGCTGCTAAGGCAATGTTCTATTTGTTAGGCATTCTTGAAATTAAAATTTCTGCTTATTTTAGAAATCAAGACTTTCCCACCCACCTCTCTTTCTCCTCTTTTTATTCTCCTCCCAACCCTGGCTCTAAATTCATGTCTGCTTTTCTGTTTCCCTGGCTCATAAAACATTTCACATGGCCAAGCTGCCATAAAGACTATTTTCTACAAATGCAAACACTGTACTTGGACATACCAATAAAACTTAATTTCTGTCAATGTGCTGTTTGGGGAGTTTTTCAATAAACCATATTCCTTGAACACATTTTGGAACAAACTGAAATACCAAGAAAAGAAGAACATGGTTATTTGCAGACAATGGAGGGACCACTTCAACATAAATATTGTAATAGATGGACAGATTGTCCTATATTATAGCTCTCTGTGTAAGTATCTATTTTTTCCCACTGGAACTGACTCCTTAAGGGTTTATATCATTTCTGTTTCAATTCCACATCCCTCACAACTCCAAAGTTCTTTTCATATATGAAGGCCTCTATATATGTTTATTAAATTGAATGTTTTTTAAATGTAGTGAGGGCATACTGTGCAACGTAGTCAGAATGTTAGATGTTTTCATGACTTTAAAAAAAAGTTGATCCCTATGGTCATTCTGTATCAGTTATTGATTGCCACAATGATGACATTTTATAAACCACCCAAAAGCTTAGTAGATTAAAACAATAACCTTGTATTTTTTCTTGTGGGTCTACATGTTGGCTGGCCAATTCTGCTTATCTGCATGGGGCTCAGCCAGTCTTCATGAGGAGTGCTGATGTATCTGTGGTCAGCTGGAGGGAAGGTGGGGGAAGCTGATCTAAGATGGCCTAACATGGAGCAGCTGGAATGATTGGGGCCTCTCTTCACATGATTTTTTTTTTTTTTTTTTCCAGCAGGCTATACTTACACTCATGGTGAAGAGAGCAGGGTTTCAAAGAGCAAATGGAAACATGCAAGACCTTTTGATGCAAGGCTTAGAACTGGCACACCGTCACTTGGACCACACTTTTTTGGCTAAAGCAAGTCACAAGGCCAGTCCCAGATTCAAGGGCTGGGAAAATCAATTCCATCTCTCAGTGGAAGGTGCAACTAACTTATGCCACCATAGGTTGAAGAATTACAGCCGTTTTTGCAATCAATTCACTACATGAGTTTAATTTTAAGATGATGAAAAAAATAGGTCAAAAATTTTATAAAAAATGTTGTAACACTGGATTATGGTGATAGTCGCACAATTATAAATTTACTAAATATCATTGAACTATACGCATACAATGACTGAATTTTTTGATATGTAAATTATCCCTCATTAAAGCTGTTGAACAAAACCTGAAACTATTTGTAAAACTTTACTGAAGATCATTTAAGTCATAATTGTCCAAATCTGCATTTAAATTCAGGAATTCTAGCATGAAACTTGGTAATCCTTTCATTGCAATATATTTATCACACTTAAAGCATTAGATCCTCAGAATCAGAGAATCTAGGAACTAGAAGGAACTTCTGCAGATTACTTAGTCTACCCCTTTTTCAAGCAGTTGAATGTGTAAAGCACCTAGTGGAGGTGCATAAGTCCTCTCTTGAGTTGAAAAATAGGAACAGCTCTACAGGAAACCTGAGCTAGGTGAAAAATGTGTCTCATCTTCTCATGTGGGATCCAGTATAGTTAATACTGGAAAAAACACTTGAACCACTGTTCTTTCCAGAAACAGAAAATACAGACAATTCTTCTGATTTTATGTCTTTCATTTTATGATGAACTTGTCCTGAGTAGCCAGGATACCACAGGTACTCAGATTCTAGTATTAATAGCATTAGCATTTTTCTTCCATTTTGGTACTCAGAGCCCAAATCTAAATGTCTTCTTTAGGGCTGAAAGTGGTCGTATTCAAATTAAAGGTCACCCAAATAACTTCTTTTGTGGGTTAAAATCTCTGGCACTAGGACTCCAAGAAGAACAGTTTTTTAAAAGGTGAACACGTACAATCTGGTCCTTCTATTGCAAGCATTAAGGGGTCTGTGAAGATGATGAACAAATGGGAAGTGTTCCAGTTTTATCCTATAATTTGGACTTGTTTCTGGAAGAAAAAAAGAAAGTAAAATCCTGAGGAAATGCATCCAACCTCTCCATAAACAGAGCTTTGAAGAGCAAATTGAGCAGCTTTCATCAATCACACACAGACCACAGCAAAAGCTGCCCGAGGAGAATTACTCGCCCAGTGTCAGGCAGGGTCAGGCAAACGTTATCAAATGCTCTTTCAAGATATTATGAACCAGAATCAGAGGGGGAGAAGGAAGTAGAGGAGTGCCAAAAATAAGATCCCAAGGGGAAGGGAAGCAAATAAGACAGAGAATGAGATGCAGTGGCAAACAGGATGTGGAGGGAAGAGAAAGAGAGGGAGAAAGAGTGAGGAAGAGACACAGAAAATTATAAAAATAGGTAGCAAGAGTCAAAGAGCAGAAGGGAAGCAGAGAGAATGGTGCAGCAAAACAGACCAAAAGTAAATCAACAGCAGCAAAAGGAAAGCTGGAAAAAAAGGTGGAGAGAAATAGTCTTTCCCTGTGGGTGGAGTGGAGGCCACATTGGTAGCCATCTGTCCTGAGGATATGTCATCTACATGACCTTTCATTGAAAACTAGCCAAAATAGTTCAAGTTTCCACGTATAGAGGGATATTATCATGTCTCAGTGAAAGGAAAGAAAAAGCAAACCCTTCAATCGTCTTCCTCTTCGGCTCCCCAAACTTATTCACTAGGAGGGACTATTTGATCATTCTGGATGGTTTCACTCAGGCCCTGAAAATGAGAGAGAACACAGCCATTAGAAACCAGCTCGATGCCCACCCAATCCCCCACAGGAGTAATTTTACCTTTTATTACAACAAAGCTCAGGCAGTCATGTACCCACTCAAGTTGTAAATCTGCCTTCTTCACAGATCAAGTTCGATTTTCCAACTAATTAGAGAAAAACAAACCCACTCCTGGGTCAAAACCAAGCAAATATCCCCATCTCTGCATAGGACCTGGCTCTGTCTTAATTAAGAGGTAAGGCCCTGGGCGCCTGGGTGCTCCTTGGGGAACTTTGAGGGGCCAGGGGTCAGCAGGAGGGCAACTGGTACAAGAAGAGAGCCAGTGCACCAAGGAAAATATATGAGGAATGGGAGACAGAGGAGCCTTCTCCAAAGCAAACATTGCTAATTTACACGCTTACTCCATAAGGAGACATTGCAAATGACAATGCATGAAGAGACAGAGTCCTCAAGACAGCCTAACTATTGGTACACCCTGAACATCAGTTACAATTAGGCGAGGTACTAAGAGCCAGCTGACAGTGGTTCCCAATTCTTAACTGAAGAGTTCAGTTAGGAGCTGAGAGAATAACAATAGCTAGAATTTATTGAGCCAATCATTTTTACATCCACCATTTTATTTAACTCTCACAATAACCCTATCTAATAGACATCCTTCTAATTATTATTCCCATTTTACTGATGAAGAAACTGAGGTTCAAAGAGGTTACATAACTGGCCCAAAGTCATACAGTGAGCAAGTACAGAAGTGGAAATCTGAGCTTACAACTGACTCCAGGGCTGGTCTCAGCCACTCTGTGGCCTGCATTGCTCCAGTAGCAGATGGGTCTGATAGAACAGCATGTTGGCCCTGTGTACTTGTGAACATCATGCAGGATGGAGAGAAAGGGGACAGTCCTGGAAGCAGGGACTCATAAGCAGCCTCAATCCAGCTGGGAAGGAATCTGGGTTTTGAATAGGATAGTAACAGTCCATGTCGCAAAGATGAGGCCAATTTACCCTATGAAAAAATTTTGAGCTTTGGGATAAATGGTACAGTCACTGGCTGAGACAGGAGGTAGCATTATTATGGGCAACAACAAGTTTAGGGAGCTCTGTAAACTTTTCTATTTCTCTTTATGAAAGCAAAAGACCATAAAATTATCTATAATTACTGAGCCATCAGCACTTAATTACAGCATCTCTTGCATGGGCCAACATGGCAAATGACTCCACAGCACTAATGAGTGTCCTGAGCTCCTCTTCCTACTCCCAGCTTGACCTGGAATACACTGGCACGAACAGCCCTTCCAGTCCACTCTGTACAGCAGAGGCATCAGAGTACAGGCTGTGTGGCCAGACAGACCTGTGTTCAGCTCCTGTTCCCACCACTCACTCACTGAGGAACTTTAGACACTATTCAGCTTCTCTGAGCCACAGTTTCCTCATCTGTAAAATGGGGGCAGTAAAATATATCAGTCCTGGGGAATGTCAGGATAAAATACAAAAGATAAATGCATAACACCTAGGACAATGCCTAACGTATAATAAGCACTCTTTTAAAAAGCTATTATTATTGTATATTTCCACCCCTTCATCTGACTTGTTTGAAGCTGAAAGAGGAAGAGGCAAACCAAGTGAAATTGCTTACATAAAAGCCTGATAGAGCCTGGCTATTCCACCGAAGGCAATAATTATAAAGCTGCTTCAGAGCACAGAGAGTTCCAAGAATGGAATCCACATTTGGAACAAGTTCATTAAAAAATTGCTTACTCATAAAAGCTACTATCGTTATAGCCTGACAAATGGAAGACAGGACACGGATAAATAAGGAGCCAGCGGTCAACAAGACTACACCAAGAGTCCCTTGATTTCTCTCTTCCCCATCCTTCAACTGTTTCTTCACCTTTTATGGGCTTATAATGACAAGTTCAGCTAGGTTTCATGTGCTGTTTACTCTGAGTTTTCTTCAAACTCCAAATGGAGGGAAGAAGCCTCCAGGCTTCTCTACTTAGTCTCCCAGAATGGAATGAGGCAGGCTCAGCATCCAGCAGGCCTGGCTGCCACCTCTTTGCACCGCAGAGTCAGCTCAGGCCTTTCCTCACCTCCGCAGCCTATCTAGAGACCTCTGAACCCTCACACCTGTGCATCAGTGCATCCCCTCATGCCTCATGGGTCCATTCCAAGGAGAGTGTCCCGCTGTTTTGCAGGACACTCTCCCAGTCAGTGTCCTGCTGTTTTTCCCTCCCAGTCAGTGTCCCACTGTTTTGCCCCAGCCCAAATAGGTCACATTCTTGGTTGTGGAATGAGTCCCTAACAGAAAGTCAGGAGACTGGGATGATTATGCAGTCCAGATGCTTACTAACTGGACATTGTCACTCAGCTTCCCTGAGTCTCAGTTTTGCTGTCTATAACGTGGGGATAACAATACTTCCCTCACAGTGTTCCAGTAGAGGTTAAATAAGTTTATAGTCACAAACTTGCCCTATGGAGTGTCTGGCACTTGTGGCAGATGTTGCAGTTAGTCAGTAGCAATAATTTAGCACCCCGTATCTGAGCTCCATCCTGTGATCTTGGGTATGGGGGTGGCAATGAACAGGGAGGAAAATGCCCACAAGGGTCCACCCTCAGAGTTTTGACTCACCATGCAATCAAGAGACTTCAACATGCTTTCAAAGAGTTTCTAAGTGCAGATACAAACTAAAGAAGTGGGGTGAAGAGAGTGGGTGCTGGTACCTTCCCCTGCACTCACCTACCTCTGCTCTGCCCCAGCCCTGCAGGACTTAACTATGTCTTGTTCCCTTGCCAAAAAAAAAAGGACAGCAACATCAGACAGGAAGCAGCTTAGTGCTTTTACAGAGCCTGGGGCCAAACAAACATGTGCCAGCATTTACCAGAAACCATGGTAAATCTTATAAATTCTTACATAACAAAAGCTTGTAATCTCTGAGTCCACATATTCTTTTTTCAAGCAAGCCCCACCTACTTGACTACTGTTTTTCAGGAGGTTAAAACAAAAAACGATGTGTCACTTAGTTACACAAATGAACAGCCAATTTGGACTTTGAAAAACTTTAAGTATTTTTGTAAAAACGGAACGAAACACTAAGTAATAGCATTTGGGAGCCGAATCCTTCCAAAACAAAATTTCCTTGAGAATTGTGCTTCTGCGCATGGGTACCTGTTCCTCTCAGAGACAGGAAATGGCTTGCTTGGATTCAAATATGGAAACACTAGGCTTTAGGCATCCACTCTCTTATTCAAGAAATATTTATTGAATACACACTATGTGGAAAGCATCATGCTAGGTGCTGCAATACAAAGATCAAAAGGTTCAAGAGATAGAGGCAAGCTGCCTCTAAACTAAGATGCTGTTGGGGACCCTCTCTGGTGATCTCTTTACCTGACTTAGCAACAGGCCATGTATTTAATTAAAGTCTTCATTCTACTGATGATTACTCCAAACTTACACTTTGATCAAAAGATAAAGGTCAGTCCCTCTGATATCACTGTAAGCTTTTTGGAGGGATAAGAACAGGGTCTTTGTCATTATTTTTCTCCAGCACCAGATATAATGCCTGCCCCATCCCTAAGAGTCACTCTGCCAGGAGTTGGGCAGGCCTCAGCTACGATCACTGTGGCATTCTAAGCAGGTACCACTGACAATGCGACTCAGTTTCTCTAAGCTGCTGTTTCATCATCTGTGAAACAGAGATACTTCTGATTTGAGAAGGTCAGAAGGAGGAACAAAGCAAGGGTCTGGAAGGGGCTGGCTAGGAAACCTGTCACGTAGCCAGAGGTCAGCACGTCCTGGGAGCTCTTAGTGTTAAATGTGGAACCACCCAGTGTCCCCTGTGAGGGAACTTGGTGACAATGGCAGCAGACAAGGATAGTAGAATGGGGACAGTCAGATTCTACAGCTAAAAAAATTAAAAAAAGAAACAAAGGCTCAGGTGAAGTTTCTCCCCATTTCACTAAAATAGTATGCTCTAAGTCTGAGACCTTTTCCCTCCTGTCTGTTGCCTGAAACTCATTTCTCCAACAGAGATCTAAGCCACCATAAATCTCATCAGGGGTCAAAATGGCTGACACAATTTTAACTATAAGCAACCACAGCAGAAATGGCGTCATTATTATCCCCAAGGGCTGCTCTCTGCCTTTTCTAAGGGACAAAAGAAAAAGTCATATTTTTTAGCCTGAAAATATGTAGTATTCTAGAATTTTCAGGGGACAGATTCAAGAACCCAGAAGCACAAAAACTGTGAAAGGAAAGTATGACCAGGCATAAAGTGAGCACTATTTCTGCTTATAAAAAAACAAACAAACAAACAAAAAACTCCTTGCTGCCATGCTACCCAAAAACCTAGAAACACTCTTTCTAAATAATACAATCAGCTATGCCTCCAATCTCCTGTGACTCTCGGTTTTCTACATTGTATAACCAGGTCTCGTCTACGGCACTTGCTCCGTGACTGAGTCCACATGCTTTCCCCTGGGGAGGCACAGTACTGCAATGTGATTCTGACACTAATCACCCAGAGTCAGTGCAGACTTCACAGATGAAGGGCACAGCCTCCAAAAGACTGCCTCACTTCAGCCACCAGCCACAAGTTCAGGGGTCTTCAGACCACCTACACATCTGGCTGTAAATTTGGGGGTTCCCACAGCCCCCTCAAATTCAGTAATTCACTAGAATGACTCACAGAACTCAGTAAAGTGCTATGCTTAGGATAAAAGTTTTACATAAAAGGTATAAATCTGAGCCAGCCAAGTGAAAAAAATACCCAGGGCAAGGTCTGGGAGGGTCCAGTGGAACTTCCATGCCTTCTCCCCATGGACTCAGGTTGGTTCACCCTCCCATCACATTGACATGTTCACCAATCAGAAAGATCATCTGCACTTTGGTGTCCAGCCTTTTCACTGGGGTTTCATGATGTAAGCATCACTGATTGAATCATTAGCCAAGTGGTTAAACTCCATCTCCCAATCCCTCCGGGAGGTTAGACCAATATCACATGGCTCAAAGCACCAACTCTCTAATCACACAGTTGACCTTTCCAGCATGACCAGCCCCCATCCTGAAATTATGTAGGGGCTCACTGTGAGTCACCTCATTAACATAAACTCAGGCATGGTCCCAAGGGCTCACTATGAATAACAAAAAGTCTTATCACCTGGGAAACTTAGAGGGTTTGTTTAGAAGTTCCATCCCAGGAACGCAGGACAAAGGCCAGATAAATGCTTTGTTATATAAAATGAGAGAAGGCTTCAGCATCTTAGATACTAACAACCTAGACTGAGGCTTGTCCGCCTGTTGTCAACTTCAGCAAATTAAACTCTCCCTCGCTGACTCCTCAGTCTCTCCATCGTCTGGTACCATTATGCCTGGCCAATCTCATTCCACTGTTCCCCATCATAAAATCTGCATCCTACCCCTCCTGATCTATCTCAATCTCCCCACACAATTTATAGAATACTGAGATAACCTCAGGGGTGCACATGAATAAGGCCTGAGCATGGACAAATAAGACCAGTAGGACAGAACACTAGTATTTAAAAGTGAGCAGAGAAAGAGAAGCCCACAAAGGAGTCTGAAGAGATGGGGAAATCCAGCCGCTGCACGTGGTCATGGAAGCCCAGGAAAAGAGTTTTTCAATATGCAGGAAAGGACCAACAGTGTCAGCTACTGCAGAGAGGTCGAGGAAGATAGTGACTTAAAAGTTGCCATTGGATTCAGCAATAAGGTAGCCATCTACAACGTTGCTGAGAGCAGTTTCAGCAGGACATTAAGGGCAGAAGCCAGCTTGCAGTGGTTAGAATACAGAATGGGAAGTAAAGAGCTGAGCAACAGATACAGATGCCTTTTTAAAGAGAATGCGGTGGCTGAAAAATGCCATGGGACCAGCAAGGAATTGAATATACAAGATGGAAGGCTTAAACATGTTTAGGTCCTGATAGCGAGGGAGAAAAGAGTTTGACAGGGTGAAGGGACAGGGAAGAGAAGGGGAAAAGTGATCAAGCCAGGCTGCTAAGGAGGTAGGAGAGAAAAACTCCAGAGGACAAGAAAGGGGATAAGCTCAGACAGAGAGAGGCTCCTCTTCCATAAAATCAGAAGTGAAGGAAAGAGGCATGGTGGCAGATGTAGGTAATGTGTAGGTTTGGTGGCACTGAGTTAAGGGGTTGGATGTTTCCATCTCTGGGTTCTGCACTTCTTGTGAAGTAGGAAGCAATGTCAAATGCTTAACTTGTGAAGGCCAAATATTTGAGGAGGGGGGAAGAGTGAAGAAGGCATTGAAAAGCTAGTCTAGAGAACTAGAGAGAGAGGTGACTAAGGAAGCCCAGAATGATAATAGGAGAGTGGCAGGGAGCAGTGGGGTCTGGGAAATGGGAGACGGTAGTACAATGAGTCTACAGATTGTGTGGGTTTCTCTATGACATGCAGCAACACTGGCAGAGAAGGCTGATAGTTTGTTAGCTCCAGGGTTGAGGTTTTGCCATTAAAGTATGGAAGAAAGCCAACAGGGCAACAATATTAGCAAAACAGAGGTTGAAGTAAAATGCAGCTGAGAGGGTGTGATATGAGAGGGTATGACTGAAAAGAGAGAGAGAGATCAGTGGTCTGAGAGTCCGTAGTTTTGAAGTAGAAATAATGTCAATGATTGAGTACAAGCAGTAGAAAGGTAGAACGTTGTGGGAGGTGACCTAGGGGATGACAAGGTCCAAGTGGAGTGGACGTGGTGAGAAGCGAAAATTCAGGAATGGGGAGTTCAGTGTTGCTAGGCATCCTCATGAGCCCAGAAGAAGCCCAGGATGAAAGCAGGGTTCAGATGGAAGGAAAGACTGTAACACATGCTGGTGTCATTAGTGAATGGGGAGAATGACTAAGAGAGTGTTAGATGAGGAAAAGGAAATGCAGAATGGAAATTACTAATCAGAGGCCTATGGGCCAACTCAGGCCAATAGCCAGGTTTCATTTGGCTGTCACGGTGTTTTTTGTTTTTGGTTTACTACCTACCATTTAAAAAAAATCGGGAAAGTTCATATAAAAATCTAGATTCTTTGAAAGGCTGGTCTTAAAAACTATAAAGGTCTGGGAACACAGGGCTTATCTCCTTCCACTGTGAACTGCGGAGCAACTGTGCCCTTTTTGAGCATCACGGGGTCTCCAGCTCACCACTGACCCCCCTAGGGCTTGTGTCACTCATTTAAGAGGCAGACCTGCCCTTGTAATAGTTCACTGGAGACCCTTTGGAGAGCACTGGCAACGCCAGCGAGCTTGAGCCTAAAAGGGGCCAAGACTTCCATGTGAATCATTTGGGGAGTGAAGGTGGGGAGCAGGGATGGTGCCAACACCAGCTGCTGATGCTGAGATGCAGTGGAATTAGCAGTCTCCCCTTGAGAAGGCTACAGAGAACACAGAACACTTGAGGGATAGGGAGGTTCAGATGAAAACGTAGAGGGAGCAAAGTGGTCAAGGAAGAGTCTGAGGCTACAAATGAGTTTATTCATCGTGGACATTCCAGAGGACAGACATAAAAGTGTTGGTAGCAGCTGGGCCAGGCAAGGGGAAGCACAGGGTGATGGCACAGGATCGGAAATCACCTGGGGAAACATATTTCAGATGTAAGCATCTAATGAGAAGTCTCAAAAATGTCAAGCTAATTACTCTTTGGAGCAACCTGGTGGTTGGGTTGGAGTCACTGACCTGGACCCTGGGCACCCAAATTGCCTTGGCACAGAGACCTTTCTAGGACAGCTCAGGAATACCTAAGAATCACCCCAACGCCAGGTCACTGGGAAGTGAGTCAGGGTAAATTTCGAATCCTCTTCCTCTGCTCTGTCCGTGAGTCACAGAAGTTCAGTAGGAGGAATCTCAGTCAGATACGACACTAGTTATCCCAAGCAAGAGCCCTTTTCGTAGCATTCTTACAACAACGAATTTAGTTGCCTTGGGGGCTACAAAATGCCCTGATGACCAGGGCAGAGAGGAGCAGAAAGGGAAGATGCCAAAAACATGCTGTGTCTATTTCAAAATTTCCCTGGAATTTGGTTCCAGATACAGGAGAAAAGAGTAGAAACTCTCTACCTTCTCCTCCCTCATTACATAGATTCCATCCCCATCACTCTAAAACTCTTAGCAATACATTTCCAACAAACTAGTATGTATTAAATAGACTATTGTGTGCAGGTTGTGAAAGCTGATCACCCTATTAAAGGACTATTTTGAAGTAAATTGGGTTCCAGTTTCTAAAAACCCAACGTGTAAACTCCAGCACACAGCTCATCAGTAGGGTGAAGGCTGCCTATATACTGAAACCAAATTTCTGAAAGTATATAAAAGTTTCAGCTTGTTTTGTTCAGGAACACCATCAATCAAGGCACCCTGGCTTCCACCTTCTGACAATAATGACCCATCCATCAAAGATGTTCATCTTTGTTCATCTTACAAATAGCTTCTTGCCCACCCCTCCCTGGAATCAGCCCAGGCTCCTCCTGCAGTCCTTTGAGAGATGTCAAGACCCTGTGGACATGGTGTGCCTGTGGTTTTCACTGCAGGCCTGAATCCCTAACTAGGGGATTATTAGGGTAAACGGTGTGAACTCAAGAATCAACAGGGCGATAATGCTGATCAGTGGGTTCCCTCATTCTGCAACATAGTGAAACATCCCATAGGCTCTCTGTACCCTTCCCCTCTCAATAGCTTGCTATACAATCTTCAACAAACTCAAAGAGGTCTGTGATCTGGATACAGCTTTCCATTCAGATTTCCAATTGTAGATTTTCTTCCTCTTTTGCCTTTTTGCTGTTCTCCTCTTGTCAAAAAGGAGCAATAAAAATAATTGGAAAACTCATACTTTCTTGTCTCGCTTCAGTATAAACAAGAAAATGTCTTATTAAAAAAAAGAAGGTGGAGTGGTAGTGGGAGGGGGGAGAAAGGTGATATTTAATTTTATTGGGGAGAACGAATCATTGCTGGAGAATGCCTGTGGCTAAATGAGACCATCAAACCAAGAGCAGAGCGGCAAACCACATGCACAAATATGAAGTAATATCTTTCTACTCTGAGGGAAGCTGACACTCAATTTCAGAAGCTTCAGGCAAGCAGCCACAGCTACCTTCTTGGAACCATTTACAACTGCTTCTACTCTCTGCAGTGAAAGCTTAAAAATGCAAATGAAATGGGGCCATTTAAAGAAAAATATCCCTTCTAACTGTGCTCTGGGAAAGAAGAAAAAAAAACCTATAGCTCAGAGGGCAATCTTAAAGTCAATGAAACTCGGCGGTGCTAGCTGATGCCTCATTCTGATGGATAATGTGTGCTCTGCTTCCCCCTCCTGAGTTTAGAAGTATTTAAAGAAAAGAGTGGAATCACCCTGTTTAGGAGATTAATTTCTTTTCTGAAAAAAATGTCTGTTTTTGCTGTCACTTCTGGTTTGATGAAGGGTAAAACCAAAGCTTATTCTAAATGTTTGCTGCTGAAAATTACCAAAGGCATGTGTGTGGAAGGGAAGGATGATAGGAACAAAATTCTGAAGAGATCAAGTCCTGCCCCATCTCCTTAGGCAAATCCATGCTTATGTTATCCTGGAAGCCATTGTAAATGTATTTCTTCAGGGACAGAGATTCTAATAATATGTCAAATATTTTTTGAACACTAAAAACCAAGGACTGAGCTTAGCACTTTACATGAATTATCTCACCTTCAAAATTCCCTCTCCCCAGCAAACACACTCACAGTAGGTCCCATTACTCTATCCGTTTTACAAATGAGACAAGTAAAGTTAGGCAGATCAAACAACTTGCTTACAGTGAAATAGCTGAAAAGTGGCCTGGCTGGAATTCCAGTTCAGATTGTCAGCTTCAGAGCCCAGAGCTCTGTGTGGTCCATAACATCCTTTCAAGGGATGTTCATTTTAATTCCACTCACTAAGCCTCGCCAAATTAACGTAATTCAGGAAATGATGTCTCACTTTCATTTTTTTGTTTGTTTGTTTGTTTGAAATCTTTGCAAAACCACTGCATTGATGACACAATGTAGTCAGAGTTTGGTGAGCAGGCACTATAAACCTAAGGCTGAGGGAAAAAGTGGGGTTGGGAGCAGTTCACCAAAGGACACGTGGCACTTCATCCCCTTCATGTGCTTAGGATATAATTGGAAGCCTGTCTCTGACAAGCCACTTAACTCAATAGAAGTACCTACACTGATTTGGAACCTACATTTTTCTTGGTGCAGCTCAAGTCCATTTTCCCACTTTATGATGAGGTATTGGAGCCACGCTACCAATCTCACCATTTTCTCTAATTCTTAGGTGAAGAGTGCAACCCGAATCTGACAACAGGTAGAGCAATAAGAACTCTCCTACACTGCTGGAGGCAATGAAAATTGATAGAAGCATTAGAAAAATAGTTTGACATTATCTCAAAATTCAGAGATGTGTATATCATGCAATCCAGAATTCCCAACCTTATGCATGAGCACCAGAAGTCATGCACATGAATGTTCCTAGCAGCAGCGTCTATTACAGACTTTTGACAAATGATCTATTGAAAATAAATTAATTACAGCTGCATGCCTGTATCAACATGGATGAATCTTATAAGCATAATGAGCTGCAGAAGAAAGTCACAAATGAAAACATACCACATGACATACATGACATTGAAAACAGACAGAACTATACTATGCTGTTTAGGGATGCATAATAGGTCGTAAAGCTATTTTGCAAAAAAAAGGAAAGAAAAAAGAACAGGTCATCACAAAAGTCTGAAGAGTGATCATCTCAAAGAGGAGGGAACGGAAGTGATGGGGTAAGGGCCTCTGACAGGGTTGAGGACTTCTAAGATATTGGCAAATTCTCCATATTGAACCTGCATGGGGACTAGAAGGATATCCATTTTTGAAATATTTATTAAATTGTATATAGTAAAATGCATATTTGTTATATAACGTAGTCTTTTGTATGTACAATATATTATATATGGATATACTCTTGCACATGTTAATACATATCAAGAAAGTATGCAGCCTTACTGAGTCTGAGTCACAGAGTGAGCCTCTGTTTTCATGTGGAGTTACAGATGTTCTGAAATCATTGGGATTGCTTCTTACCCTGAAGTGTTCCCTAGAGCATGTCACCCTGAGACTGTCCAGTCCCGATTTCGATACTTACAGTTACGTGAAAGTCAATACCTCGCACATAAGCCCATACCTTCTTCTTTGTTTAGGTTTATTCCACAGGCAATGGAGCCCCTGATTTGTTTTTCAACTGTGGTAAAATATATATAAAATTTACCATTTTAGCCATTTTTAAGTGTAAAGTTCAGTGGCAGTAAGTTCATTCGCATTACTGTGCTACCATCCATCTCTAGAGCATTTCATCTTCCCAACCTGAAACTCTATACACATTAAATAACAGCTCCCCATTGTCCTCTCCCCAAGTCCCTGGCAACCACCATTCTTCTTTTTGTCTCTATGAATTTGACTACTCCAGCACTCATGTAAATGGAATCATTATGATATTTGTCCTTTTGTGACTGGCTTATTTTACTTAGCGTAATATTTTCAAGGTTCATCTGCATTGTAGTATGTGTCAGAATTTCCTTCCTTTTGAAGGCTAAATAATATTCCATTGCATATATATAACACATTTTGTTCATCCACTCATTTGTGGATGGATGGTTGGATTGCTATGACCTTTTGGCTATTGTGAATAATGCTGCTATAAACGTGCATGTAAGCCCATTTCTTCTTGACTGCTAGTTCGTTTTTCCTTATACTCAATTAAAATTTGCCACCTTGTAACTTCTGCCAGTTGGTCTTCATTCTACTATCATAATTTCTTGCAAGGCAAACCCTCTCCATTTTCCTTACAGGAAACCTCAAATATTGGAAGACAACCTTGACATTTTAGTTGTCTCTTCTTTAGCCCAGATATGACAGGTTCTTTTAGTCTTTCTTTTTTTTTTTTTTTTTTTTTTTTTTTTTTTTTTTGAGACGGAGTCTCGCTATGTCACCCAGGCTGGAGTGCAGTGGCCGGATCTCAGCTCACTGCAAGCTCCGCCTCCCGGGTTCACGCCATTCTCCTGCCTCAGCCTCCCAGGTAGCTGGGACTACAGGCGCCGCCACCTCGCCCGGCTAGTTTTTTGTAGTTTTTAGTAGGGACGGGGTTTCACCGTGTTAGCCAGGATGGTCTCGATCTCCTGACCTCGCGATCCGCCCGTCTCGGCCTCCCAAAGTGCTAGGATTACAGGCTTGAGCCACCGCGCCCGGCCAGGTTCTTTTAGTCTTTCAATCATTCCTCATGTAACATATTTTCCAAGCCCTTCACCAACCTAACATGATTCTCTGGACACAACTTAGATCATATTTGCTTTTAGGAAAATCACATGTCACTATTGTTTCATCTTTTGGTTATGGTCCAATAAAGAACCCTTTATGTAAAAAGCCTTTCCTTTTTCAATATTAGCATCTGCAAAACCAGCTTTCCCTATTCTGTCATTGTGCAGTTGATTTTTTTGAGCATTAGTGCAGTAGATTAAAATTTATATGTATTAAGTCTCATCTTCTTGAATCTGATCCAGACTTCCAGTCTATAGAGATTACTTTTAATATTTTCCCCATCACTCTATTTCATACAAAAAATTGGAAATCACATTTGTTACTGTGTTCCTTCAAATTATTGATTTATATATTAAAGATCACATAGTTATAGCAAAAGTAAGCCTTACCAGCCTCTCCTTCCAGGTTATCAGCACTCTTTAAATACCTACATTCAACGAACTGGAAATCCACTTAACTTCAATATTGCCTAATTCAGCTATCAGAGTCTTATCCACTAGAATATCATAGAATACCATGTCAAACATGTTATGGAAATAGAGATATTCTAGGTTTATGGACCTTCACAGATTTGCCAATGTAGTCAGTTCATAATGGGTCAGTTTATGGTAGCAGTATCCATACTGTTTGCTAGAGGTCACCTCATTCTTTCTAAGCATGCATAAAGCATGAGTTTAATGTACTGTTGAAGAATTCTATCAGATCCAAGGCCAAGTTTTGTTAGAGGTGGCTTCTGAAACTCCTTTTTCCCTCTTTTTGAAAATTAGAAGCATATTTTTCTGTTTCTAGTATTCTGGGAAATTTTCCATTCTTCGTGATGTGGAAAACAAGAGTTTTGAGATTTCATCTACAAATATCTTTATTATATGAGATCTAGCCACCTGGACATGAAGACTGTGATCTGATTCAGAATGACTACATATTAATATCTCCCCACCCATCCTTAACTTATAGATTCTAACTTCTTTAATTTGACCTCCTCCTCCTCCTCCTCTTCCTCCTCCTCCTCCTTCTTCTTCTTCGTCTTCGTCTTCTTCTTCTTTAAGATGGAGTCTCACTCTGTCACCCAGGCTGGAGTGCAGTGGTGCAGTCTCGGCTCACTGCAACCTCTGCCTCCTGGGTTCAAGCAATTCTCCTGCTTCAGCCTCTTAAGTAGCTGGGACGCCTGGCTAATTTTTGTGTTTTTAGTAGAGGCAGGGTTTCATCATGTTGTCCAGGCTGGTCTCGAACTCCTGACCTCAGGTGATCCTCCTGTTTCGCCTCCCAAAGTGCTGGGATTATAGGAGTAAGTCACGGCGCCTGGCCTCCCTATTCTTGAAAGAGATTGGACTTCAACTCCCACTGAGCTTTCATCTTCTCTCATTTATTTGTTAACTTGGCAATTTCCTCAAAGAGTTGGTCCATCCATTCTTGATCATTTTCATTGTTTTTCTTGTACATTTAAGCCATTTTTTTGGTTGAGAGATTTGCGATCCAAAATAGAAAAGAAGGAGATGACAGATACCCAGGCACCAAACTGACACCAGGTTTTGGTTGCTTCTTCCGCTATATAATGGAGAAGGTCTCTTTACTCTAGCTATGCAACTACTGTTAACATTGGCATACAGGAATGGAAGAAACTGAATCATATCAAAGATATGTCAGAGGTATGTGAACCAGAGCAACTCCATCTTGAATATGAGCTGGATAAAATAAGACTGACACCTACTGGGCTGCATTCCCAGATGGTTAAGGCATTCTGAGTCATAGGATGAGACAGGAGTCCACACAAGATACAGGTCATAAAGACCTTGCTGATAAAACAGGTTGCAGTAAAGAAGCCAGCTAAAATCCACCAAAACTAACATGGGTGACCTCCGTTGTCTTCACTGCTACACTCCCACCAGCACCATAACTGTTTAACAATGCCATGGCAACATCAGGAAGTTACCCTATATGTTCTAAAAGAGGGAGGCATGAATAATCCACCCCTAGTTTAGCATATAATCAAGAAATAACCGTAAAAATGGGCAACCAGCAACTTTTGGGGCTGCTCTGTCTATGGAGTAGTGGTTCTTTTATTACTTTACTGTCCTAATAAACTTGCTTTCACTTTACTCTATGGACCTGCTCTGCATTCTTTCTTGCACAAAATCCAAGAACCCTCTTTTGGGGTCTGCATCAGGACCTCTTTCCTGTAACAGATAGACATGGACATCAGCCCCACTCATTGCCACTTTATTGACCTGGGGAATATTACGGCTCAGTATCCTCATATCTCAAATGAAGAACTGAATTCAATCTTTCAAACTGAGGCAATACTGACACTTTGCACAGGGAAATTCTCTGCTGTGTGGAACTATATCACATTCCATAGATTGCTTGGCATCCATGATTTGGGGACTTTAAATGCAATTGTGCCCCTTGGTTACTGTCACTGTGAAAATCCCAAACAACCATATACATATTGAAATATCCCTGGTTGAGACCCACTGGTATGATCTCTAATGTCCCTTTCAGTTCTGAATTTCTGGACCTATCATTTTTTGCAGACAGATGCTTTGAAGTTTTCAATCATTACTGACTTTATGTTAAGTTTTAGTCAATAGCATATTACATTATTGGAAGTCATTTTCTGGATGAAATAGAGGTGGTCTGTTCAATTACAGCAGACATGCAACATTTTAATCCAATTTTTCAAAATTAGCAGGAGTAACTAATTACAAATCTAGACATTAAGAAAAACTGGTACACAATTAATCATTTAAGACAATCAAATGAAGAGCCTAGATGAATTTTAAAATGTTGACAAATTCTTATTACAACATCACAATAAGAAAAAGAAAAGCAAGCTGCTAAATCTATGTATTTTTGCTTTGTTTTAAAAAAGTGAAAGCCTAACCATTTTCTTATTCTCTACTGTAACTTGAAATTATTCTGCAGATCAAAGGAATTTCCCCAAATACAAGATAATTATCTTTCTGCTCAGAACTGTATATTTGCCTTCTCTCAGAGCAAATAATTTAGTCCATCAACACTGTGCCTTCCAAGGAGGCTTATTTTTTATCCTTCCCCTTTGCAATATTTCCCTGTCCCCACTCTAGCAGCACACACACCAGCCCCTTCCATCATCCCTACCACAACTGCCACTGGCACCACCAACATTACCACCACCCAAGGAGAGCCAGAACGATGACTGGCTTGCTTCCCCTCAGCAGAAATGGGTATGACTACTCAAATGCAATACAGGGGTCTTTACAGACAACATGCTCAGAAAATGTTTTCCTAGCAGAGCAGAAGGCCACCCCCTACCTCCCACCAAAAATATCTGGCCCTTTTCCAGGCTTTCTGAGCAAGTCCAGACAGACAGAAAAGGGTTGTGAAACTGAAGATACCTCTTCATTTTTTTCTTGGTAGGAGAGTGAAAAATGGGGAAGGAATAATTTTACA
Organism: Rhinopithecus roxellana; assembly: GCF_007565055.1. Taxonomy (NCBI): domain Eukaryota; kingdom Metazoa; phylum Chordata; class Mammalia; order Primates; family Cercopithecidae; genus Rhinopithecus; species Rhinopithecus roxellana. The sequence continues at coordinate 73,543,628 of NC_044556.1, read as the reverse complement.
ACAATGAGTTCTGTCAGGCTTCTTTTCCCTTTCCAACACTTCTAGGATCTAGCATCAGCAAAACATGTTATGTCATGCTCTGGTGAGGAGACAAAAAGAGAAAGAATTCAAACTGCAATGGGTGAGGCTTTAAGATGCTTGGCCTCTCTTATTGCTATTTATTTCCTTTCTCACTGGTTTTAGGAAAAAAGAAAAAAAAATGGCAAATGGCAAAGGATTTGGGGGCTACACCAAAAGAAAGTGAAGGAGCAGAGTATGTGAGAAACTGAGATTTATGTACTTGAAGCAATTGGAAGTTCAGCCCAAACCTCAAATCCATTTTTGTTTTTCTGCTAATTATCTGGCATAGAGAGCCAGCCCTGGGGCAGCTGCTTCCTAGCAAATGGATCCAGGTCTCCAGTCTGGATTGGGACCAGACTTTGGACAAAGGCTATGAAATTTTCATAGCTTCTTTTGCCATATACAGAAGAAATGGGACTAGCTACTCTTCCTTCAGGACAGAGCCAACGAATACAGGTTCCTACTGTAGCTGCTGGGATCCAGGTTAGATATGAAGTTTCTGGCAGTGCATCCTGCAACAAAAGGATGTTGTGAAACATCTCATCCAGAAGTCTGAATATCTGAAGAGTTTCTCATCTCTCTCCTCTGTCTTTTCTGACCCTTTCAGGAAGCAATAGAGTTGCTAACAGCTTCATTCTTCTTTCCTTCCTTTCTTCATTTCTTAATTTAGCAAACATTTATTCAGCATCTATTGTGTCACTTTTTATACTTGAAACTTGGAGGAAGAGAAGGGAAACCAGTAAAAGTCTTTGATTCTAATCCAGGTGATTGATATCCATGGTTTACACTAAGGTAGCAGTAATGGGAATGGGCAGAAATGGTTAGATTCAAGGCATATTAAGGTGGTAGAACTGACAAATTTGGGTGACAAATAGCAATATGGAGGGTAAGGAGGAAGAGAAAAACCAGGGTTGACTCCTAAATTTCTGGTTTGATCCACTGAGTAAAAGATGACGTCATTTGCAAAGAAAATGAGCACAGGAGTGTGTGAGAGAGCAAGTTTGGGAGAAAATACAATGAATTCCATGTTAGGCAGGTTGAGGTTGAACTCCACTTGAAATATCCAAGTGGAGATGTGGACGAGGAATCTGGAGAAATGGATCTTGTGCGTAGGACAAGGATCTGAGCTAAAGATATGAATTTGGGAAGAACTGAATTCAGGCAATTTGTCAATGGGAAAGAAAGGAAGGGTTGGCGAAGTTATGTGTATCTTTCCTGCCCCTAAAGGGAGAACAAGATGCAAATGAAAATCCCACAGTGCTTGGAATTGATCACTAGTATGGATTCCTAAGAAAGATGCTGAATTAGTGGGAAAATCTCATTAATTTACCAAAGGCAGATTTGCTTGGCCCAGAGAGCCAGCATCTTCCAGTGGCAGGCAGACAGAGCCCTGTGCAGATCCATTTGCACAGAGCCACCCTTTCCACCCTGCCAGGCCTGGCCAAAAATGGCATGACCTTTCAAAGAGGGACCTTTTCCCAGCACATGGTAAAGAAGGCTTAAAAAGAAAAGCTCCCTAGACTCACCTGAATAGCATCGCCAAACCTTTCCCAGGATGACTTCACAGGGTGAAATTTAGCAGCAGATTCAATGCTTCTAAAAATTATTTTTCAAGGGAAGTTAACCTGTTCCACTCCAACAGCATTCATATCTTCCTAACATGTTTTCTTTCTTTTTTTCTTTCTTTCTTTCTTTCTTTCTTTCTTTCTTTCTTTCTTTCTTTCTTTCTTTCTTTCTTTCTTTCTTTCTTTCTTTCTTTTCTTTTCTTTTCTTTTCTTTTCTTTTCTTTTCTTTTTTTTTTTTTTTTGAGACGGAGTTCCACTCTTATTGCCCAGGCTGGAGTGCAATCATGCAATCTCAGCTCACTGCAACCTCTGCCTCCTGGGTTCAAGAGATTCTCCAGCCTTAGCCTCCCAAGTAGCTAGGATTACAGGTGGCAGCTGCCATGCCTGGCTAATTTTTGTATTTTTAGTAGAGACAGGGTTTCGCCATGTTGGCCAGGCTGGTCTCGAACTCCTGACCTCAAGTGATACCCCCACCTCAGCCTCCCAAAGTGCTGGGATTACAGGCATGTGCCCGGCCTTCCTAACACTTTTTGGATCTGTCTCGGTCCACATGGAGAGTCCATGTGGCAGCATCACCATAAGCAAAGTGCTTCTCCCCAAGTCCAGCACTGAGTTCCTCAAGGGAACATTTTTTTCTAAGGGCATGGATCCTCTGCAGGTACTTTCTTTAAGAAGGTTATTAACAAAGGAGGTAGAATAAAATAGCAGGGGCTGGGCTGAGCAAAGAGAAGGGAAAATGGCGGGGTGTCACAGTGTGCAACCAAACAGGGTGGGGCTGAGGTCGCCTGTCAAGTATTTGAACCTACTTCAATCCCAGACATTTAGATGGCAAATCAAGTCCACTCTTTGGGGTTGAAATTTATTTGTTCTTGGTTGAGGAATATTTCAGGTTTTCAAAAAGGACAGAAGAAATGAGAAATCAGAAGAATACCCTAAAGGTCTTATTCTTCAACGACACTCAAATTCTTCTATCAGTAGAAAAGCATCACAAATGTATACGTTTTCCTGAAACATCTCCACCCACAGCACAAACATGCTTTTAGATTACCAGAAAGAGTTTTCCCAGAAATGGCCACTTAAAACATTAACTAAGGAAAGAGAAAGATAGCAAGCTCATCTTCACAGTTGACTCAAGATCCATTTCATTCCAACTTCTAGCCAAATAGAAAAGTCAAACTAGGAAGGGGCTGCTAGCATTTTCTAAGTACAGAGACAAAACAGGAACAAGACTGTTCTTCTTTTCTTTTCCCCTTTCCTTCTAATTTCCCACAATAATCAAGTTCTGGTGAGGGATCTTTAAGAACCACCAACTGGGCCACCAACCTTGAAGGAATCCAGACCCCAGGGACAAGCTTAGGCTAACACAAGAAACCAGCTGTTAGCCTCATAGGGGTGTTTGAGGCCTTGGGGTTAGCACTGTTAGTAAGCCCAGCCGAAGCTAAATTCTGGATATTTTACAGATTAAAACTGATATAAAAGTATCCTTGAGTTTTTATCACTTTACAGTTTACAAAGAGCTTCCATATATTTCAGTTCATCCTCACCACCACTCTGTGGGGTTTACCATGCTGTGTTACACATAGAAAAACTGAGGCCCGCAGAGGTGGAGAAACCCAAGGGGGCAATGTTAGAAACCTCCAGAGCTAGGACCAAAATATAGGTCTTTAAGTCCAAGCCAGCTGTCATACCCCAGGTGCTGAAGACAGAATAGGGATCCTGCGAGACGAGGGAGGAGACACAGGAGGCACGAATGCCTAGCAGTCATGCAATAAGACATCTGTAGTGAGCATTTCCCTGCTGGAAACACAAATCCCCCTTTCTCATGCCGTGTCACCAGCATTTATTAACGTGCATTCTGCAGGGTCAGGTGATTTCCCCCTCTTTCTCCCTCTCTGGCTAAGCCCAAGAACAATCCAACCTGTTTACCATAACTGGTTCCCCATCAGGGATACAACTAGTGCACCGAGGCAAGAAAGAGATGTGGTCCACACTTCCTACCCCAACTGACCACGCCCACATTCTATGATGAAAGGCACGACGCTCCCGTGGTCTTCTTGTCACTTAGCTCTCCAGATCACAGAACTGTACAAACCAGTACTTCTCAAACTTGGATGAATTGCCTGGGGATCTGGTGAAAAGGCAAAGTCTAATTCAGTAGGTCTTAGGTAGTGTCTGATATGATGCATTTCTAACAAGCTCCCAAATGCTTGCTGCTGGCTGAGGACCACACTTTGAGTAGCAAGAATGTGGAGACTGTCAAAGCTAGAAAGGAACATAGAGATCATCTTTCTCAGTGCTTTTCACACTGTGTTTTCCTGGGAAGTTCTGATAAAGTATTTCAGGAGATCATTTGAAAGATGAGGAGGAAACCAAGGGTCCCCCTGCACCTTTGCTTTAAGCAGAACAGCTGTTTTCTCTTTCTAGAAAATGGAATTCCTTATACAATTTCATTTGATAAATGGGTTCCTTTATTTTTATAAGTTTGAAAGCTACCACTTTAATATAACAGCCTCACTTTACAGAAGAGAAGCTTAAGAATAAGAGAAGGCAGGTGAGTCACATGAGGTGACACAGCTAATTGGTGGCCAAGCCAAGTCAGAATCCTGGGCCCTTTTCCCCACTCTACTCTTGCTCTCTATGGGGGAAAATTTCAGAAATGTCATGATTCCATGGTTTCTCCTCTTTCCCTTAAGCTTACCAAAGTAAACCCACCAGAATCCAGCAATACCTCAGTACTTAGCAGGCAGTTGTCCTGCCTCTCCCCACCAAGGGCTGGCTCTTCACAACTGCCCTGCCATCCCCACCGGACAAGTCAGGGCAGCCCGTGGAGGAGGGAATAAGCTTACTGAAGCAAGGCAAAAGTAAAACACGTTCTCAGAGGCAGGACCGGGGCCAGCTGTGGAATTATTCCACAAATGGGCAGGTGTGTGCTTGCAAGACCTCAGAATTCCTTGTCTCCAAGGAGGGGCCCAATTGACTCATCAGGGTACTTCCAGACAGTTTACTTCAAGCTGATTTGCAACCGGCATGCTGGGGCAGCTGCAGGGCTCCAGCTGTACAGGAAGGTTTGTCACCGGCAGGAGCAAAGCAGGAGCTGGGGGAGGTGTGTGGAGGCAGGGGAAAATCCCAGTGAAGGGGACATCTAGTACAAAGCCTGTGACCATGAAAGATGGGGCACTCTGATTGTGAGGCCAGCAAGATTGGGCCAGGAGCAATTTAAGGAAAATAGAAGACATGGTCCCCTGCCCCAAGGACTCTACAATCTGGATAGACTGTGAAAAGGTTACTAATATATGTGAAACAATTAGTGGACACTGCAAAACAGCATATAATTAAGAGCTAAACCAAGGGCTTCAAATGTAACAGACACAGGTCATAGCAAAAAAAAAAAAAAAAAAAAAAAAAAAAAAAAAAAAAAAAGACCTCCTTTGGCTGGGACATCTGGGGAAGAAAACATGATAAAGGCCACACAGCAGCACAGAGGATGGTTAGAGCAAGACAGAAGGAAAGAAATAAGCCAGGGATGGCTATCCACATGGTCAGAGGAACCAGTGTGCTATCATTAGCATCTAGAGGGTGCAACGTGAATTCAGTCTTCAAGAAGTCAAGTGAGAGTGTGACTGTCTGGGGATCAGACTCCTCCTAGCAGAACCATGACTGATCCAATCCAGCCCAGCCCAATTCCAAATTGTCTCTGCATTTCCACAGGGCCTTTCTAATTTCCTGAGCTACCAGGCAACTCCAAGAATCCTGCTAGGATATTAGCAACAGGAGCAACACTGAGCTCCACTTCATGGTGGTCATAAGCCAAGGTCAAGATTACATGTCAAAAAATCAATATCCATTCATTTTTTGGCTCTGACTAAAGTTTCTTCATCCAAAAACTTGAATATACCCAGAGAATAGAGTAAGATCAGCCCTAGGAAAGACATCAGCCTCAGAGATTCAGAGAGAATAAATGCTTTGTTGGAAACCACTCAGTCAATTATGAAGGAGAAGTGCATCACCACATCTCTTCTTCACATTCCTATCTCTAGTTTGACCCCAGCTAAAGAGCAAGAATGAGTCTTATTGAACTCTCATCTCTGACTCACAATCTTCCCACATCTATATCTCTGAGGTAGGTAAGTCTGAGTGAAACCCACCACCCAAGGATGCTCTGCTCAGCCTAAAGCCTAAGAATGGAATTGCCAAACTCTCTACTTCCTGCCTCACCATCCCATCACTCACCTCCCTGGAACCATCATTTGACCCTACACTGTTCTAAGTGAAACCAACTCAGCAGCCTGGCATTTCTCAAGGTCATTAAAATTCCTAGGGGTTGTGGACAACATGTTATAGTGCCTGTTCCTTGACCCTAGCTTCTATCTGACCCACCTCATGATTATATATTTTCCTCTGTCCTTCAGCAACCTGACTTGGGTCCTTCCCAAAGTCTATCTACAACCACTTGAGGAGCTAAAGTTCTACATTCAGAATCATCGGAGACTGTTAGAGCTGACAGGAGCCTTAGAGTCTGTCTTCTCCAGCCCCGCCACTTGACAAACAAAGAAACCAAGATCAGCAGATGTGAAGTGACTTGTCCAGGGTCACACAGATCCTTGGTAGTAGGCATGGACTAGAATCCAGGTCTCCTAATTCCCAGATCACAGGAAGTTTGAATTACCTTATGAGAAGATGGAATTATTGTCCAACACCCTGGCTGGCTTACACTTCATCATATCCCTTGAAACATTTGCAAGTGAAGACATGAAACTGATGACCACATTGCCTGATGGTGGGAAGGAAATTAGCCTTGACCAGCTGTTTCATTTTATTTTAATGCATCAGCCAGATATGATGATGGCCCTCACCTAGATGGCACACTTATATTGTATAGTCACCTCGAAAAGGAAGGCAAGGCATATTGAAGGGAAGCCTGTCCAAACTGCCTCATTAAAGAGTGAAATGGCAAGGCACAGCTTTTTAACATCTTGGATGTATCTTGCAACAATTATGTGATTAATTCAGGTCACTCCCTGATGCTTCTTTTCAGACATTCAAACCACTCATTGTCTGCAGCCTTTTTGTCAAGCTCTAAGCAACAGAAATCCCACGCTTACTCCGTCTTCAACTCGGATGAGAACAGTCTGCATGGATCTGGCAGGCTGTTATGAGTGAGATGAGCACTAGGCTGAAAGCCCAGGACACCTGGGTTTATTTGTTATTCACTGAGTGACCTTGAGCAAGTCAATTCACATCTCTGCATTTCCCCTATGTGGGAGAGTTAAATTGATGGTAGGAAAGTAGATAAAACAAACTCCCCAAGTGCCTTTCCATGTAAAGAGTCTACAACACTGACTGATATTAATAACATTTATCTGCTTCCATTTAAGACAGAATAAGAGCATGGGAAACTAACTGTTAATGGACATTCACTATGTGCCACAGACCATGCCAGGGCTCACACCAGCCTATGTCATGGTATCATGTAAGCCCCAGATGTGGAGACAGTGATCCAAAATGTTAAGTTGCTCATCCAAAGTCACACAGCTGGTGGACAATGGAGCCAGGATTTAAATATGTTTCTTCAACACAAAAGTCCTAACTTTTTGCACTACATCACCCTGCCTTCAATAAAAAATGAGTTCATATGGCTGAGAGGTGGAGCCAGGGGCAGGGGGATTGAGGGAGAGAGAGACAAAGATACAAATTCAAATGCCAGCAGAGTCAAGAAGTTTCAGTAAATGACTGATGAGCACTGGAAAGTACATTGTGAGTTAGTTGCCCCCTCTAAAGTATCACAGAGACTCAAGTCCAGCAAGTGTAGTAATGCAGGAATTCAGACCCTGGACTGCCAGATTTTTTTTTTCTTTTTTGTTTTTGAAGGGAGGCTGACATCCAGATTTTTATGTGAAATCTCCTAGTTTATATCTGTGGCACCTAAGCCACAAAAACTCGAAACATCATGCAGGCCAAATAGAATAAACCCATGCCCAATCAAGCACACAGTTTGCAAACTCTGGACACTTAGAATAATCTCCCAACTACAGGAATGAGAGAGACCGAGACATTTCACTTTGGGACTCTGTGCCACCTTTTTTCTGGATTTCCTTTTCAGAGAAAATGAACTTTCTGGAATATTCAGAGCTAGGGCACTGTGATTAAACCAACTCCACTAAATTGCTAGAGCTCACAACAGCAATTCTCTTCTCTCTTGTGGAGTCAGGTGGGGTGGGGTATACATACACTCCACTGAAGCCAACAGAAGTTCTCTTTTTTTCTAATAAGCAACAAATTATTTGAGGGGACTTGGTTGAAAACTAGTTCTACCCCTATAGTTAAATCCAATTATACCATAATTACAGGGAGTCCACACACATCAGAGCTTAGTTGGGAAAGAATAGGAACACTACAGTTCTTCAAAACGTTGGCCAGAGGTAAACCTGTAATTTCACCAACTGTAGTCCTGGCGGAACCTTCATGGGAAAGAAGACACACATGGCTCTTGATTTTCGATCAGAGGACAACCCTCTGAAAGCTCCTTCACCACTGAGTGGTGTTGGCTCGCTTACCGGTTTAAAGAAGACAGGCGTAGGGAGATGTCTCTTATTTTCTTTAAACCTGGCCGGAAAATGAGTGGGCTCATATTTCCAAGTCCAAACAGGATTAAGCACTAGGTCTGTTGAGAAATAGGAAATTATCATTCCCACATTCTTACTATTTCCTATTTTTAATATTTTTTTCTTCAGTGCGAGTGGGAAGGGGGCATCCAGATATTTTAAGCTTCAAATCAGAAATTACAAGAAGAACTATTACAAATATCTCTCATTCATTGTGAAAGAGCCTATTTACTTAATCATTTTTCCATTCTCACATGGACCTATGGCCCTCAAATTTGAGGGAGTTGGTAAATTGTTTCTGTTGGTTATATAGGAATAAGAAGCAGAAAAGCCTACTAAAGCTTAAAAGGTTTGATTTGTGCAATGTTATAACTGAAATTTTTGTTAAATAATATTCTTTTGCTGAAAGTCCAAGGGCATGTCTATTCTTCTGCTGAAACCTTTTCAATTGCCTTTGCAAAAACTCAAGGTTTCACTCAGAAGAGAACACTTAGCATCGTGCCTACTGAGGTTAAATATTCTCAGGCTTTCACTGAGAACAGGGTTGATTTTGCAGAAGTAATATCATGCTCTAATTCCTCTCTAATCCCCATTTCATTTTTGTTACAAAATACGTGACTGAAAAGAAGGGAAGTTTTAGTTAATTCACTAAGCAGATATTAAACCCATGCTGTGGTGCAGGGTGTTTTGCTAGGTTCTGTGCGAAAGAGAGAAATGGCTGAGTCTGAAAATGAAATGGGGAGGGGAGTGGTAAAATCCCTGGCCTGGGGAATCCAAAAAACCTTTTTTTTCAAATGGAGACTCGAACACTTACTGGTTATGTTGCCTCATACAAGTTCTTTAACCTCTGCTCATTTGAAAAAGTCTGTGCTATGAGGATTACAGGAGCAAAATACGACAAAAATGCTGGCCTAATAATAGTAAGAGAAGCTCTGAGGTAGGTTAGTAGACTCCAGCCCATCTCTGAAGGCAGGCACAGCCTAGCCAGGGAAAGAGTGGCACCCACCTTTCTGCCACACGGAGCAGTGCCAGGGCAGGGAGGCCCGCATGGAGACATGTGAGCAGAGACCAGGAAGTGGGGCTAGGAGGCTTACGATTGGGTAGCATTTCAGAGGAATGTTCTGGATGAAGACAAGAGTATGAGCAAAACATAGACTGACAAAACACTAGATGACATCTCTCAGGAACAGAAGGCAGCCCTTTGAAACTGGAGTTTTGGCTGTGGGACCAGAATCAGAGACCCTCCGGTGCCTCAGCAATTCCTGCCCCAAGATGCTGTATTATTGAGGAACGAAGTGGCTGGAGAGCCGGCCCTAGGGAAGCCTGGACATTTCACACAACATGGAGAACCAACGGAGGGGGAAAGGTGAGTCAGGTGTGCTGGTGAATGCCTAGCAACTGGCTCTCAGGAACACTCTGGTTTTGTAGCATAGTATAAGCTTTCTCGCCATGGCTGATTTCAAGCTACCAACATGTTCAACAATCAGATGGCAGGCTGTTTCCTGGAATTTTAACAACTGACTCTCACAAGCAGGTATTAGTTAGCTGCAGTCAGCATCCAGATTGGGTTGAGGAAAATTGGGGAAATGCCAGCCAGGTCCTCAGCACCCAACACTGAACCCAGAAACCAGGAACACCCAGCAGCCCCTGCATTACAGTTCTGAATTTTACCACTTTGGAATCTCAGTTGTGATAAACATTCATGATGACTGTGAAGCTCTTCATAGCTTTTGGGGGATGCTCTCACGTGTTATTAGGGGTTGAATTATGCCCCTTTGACAGGAGGAAGCAGAGCACCGGAGTCCACATGATGACTAAATTGCATAATTAGTAATTAATGGAGTCTGGGCTCAAACTTAATCCTGTTGTCTCTAAGTCTGCCCTCTCCCCTCATCACCCCCAACCCCAGAGGAGTTTCACTGTCCAACACCCTTTTCATTCCAGTTCAGTAAAAGTGATGAGAATCTCTTCCCTAGCTCCTCCCATTCTAAGTTTCAATCGACAATAAACAGATTTAGGCCAAAGGTCCTCCCAGCGCTCCAAAAGCAAATCTCAGAGTGAAGGCTGAAACTGGGTTCTCTTCTTTCCCAGCTCTCAAACCCCAAACTCCTCACATGTTTCTCTCCTGGCCCAGGAGGGGATGGCAATCTCATCACCTACAAACAATTTGCTTAGGTCCTGCTGCATGTTCCTACTTATTAAATGGTAGGATTATCCCATTCTGCTGCAGCGACGGGGCTCTGTGACTGCTTTATTGCTCTATTGCTCAGAACTGCTGAACTCAGCACCAAAGCTCCCTTCTCCAGGACTCCAGCAGAACGGATGAGCTGGCACCTGTCAGAGTGTTCTGAGAGCAGAGACCTGCACTCTGAGCCCCAAAATGATTCTCCAACTGAAGATCTAAGTTCGAATTGCTTTGTCTAAGTGTTGCAAGTATGAAAAGAGAGGCCCAAACTTGGTTTGTTTCCCCTCCAGCAGCTCACCATGTGTTTGTTAGGGACCTTTCATATAAAAATTTTGCAACTATCCAACCCTCCCCCTCTTCCTACCTCATCCATTTTGCCCATATCATCTCCCTTGTGTGACTATTAGGCAACCCAGGCTGAAATACTCTGGCATTGTAATTAACTTGAAACCAGCTGCGTGCACACATGTGTGCACGTGCAAACACACACACACACCAGCTTTCCCTGGTGCTGAGCTAAGCAGCCTCGGGGCCTCACGGTCTGCCTGTCTCTACCAGCTCAGTGGTCATTCTTTCCGCTTTAAAACTTGCCCCTCTCCCGCCAATCTTCCCTCTTTATTTAGCAAACTCTAACTGATAGCTAATGAAACATACAAAAAAATTCAGTGAAGCAGCCAACAGAGATTGCCAAATGTGATTACCTGCATAGATCCATCTTGCAGAGATGATGAAGAAGAGTTTGGCTTAGATTTTTTCCTCAGAGGCAGTGTGGGCTCCTTCAATCCCCTTTCCATCCTTCGCTCCAGGCCCCCCAGGTGGTAGATCAGTATTTGCTCAGCGGCCCAGAGTGGAGCTTGCATTTTTTAAAACTTTTACTTAGGAAGAAGTCAACCCTGCTCATTCCAGCTCAGCCCTACTATCCCAAAGAAGTCCCCACATCAAATTCTCTCCTTTCTCCAGTTGGCACATTTCCTCTAACATTTTATAGTTCAACTAGGTGTTACCTCCTCCATGAAGCCATCCTGATCTATAGGGCTCCTCTCTATAGGGCTCCTCCCTCTGGGCTCCTGCAGAGCCTCTCGTGGGGCAGCGGGGATGGCTATTGCACTTGCCCCTTCCTATTGCAGCACCTGTCACCAGCTGCCTCCCTCCCCACACCCACTGGAAAATCTGGAAAGTCTTTGTGTCCAGGGACAGAGACTTCGTTTTCTATTATCTCCAGCACCTGGTAGAACACCTGGCACATAGCAAGCACTCAATAAATATTAGGTGAAGATGCAAATTAACAAATGCTACCTGTTTCTCTTCTGCAGTAGCCACAGGCTGTAATTTTCCAAATGTTCCTAATCTAATTCCCCAAATCATGACAGCCACGAGTTAAGGGCTGAAGGTGTAAACTACCCCCAGTTCAGTGCTTCTGGATCTCCCTCTTGGGTGTTTAATAACATGAGCTGTTTTGACTTATCAAAGCTTCTTCTATTAAGAATTCTCCCCCAATCAACCCCTCCGCTTTCCTAAGATGGTACTCGGATGTTAATTTAGAAAAATTAGAACCCAGACAAGCATTTTCAGTGGAGACAGAAGTCCACTGATCCCAGAAGGCCTGCAGGCAGGTTGGAGAAATTGTTATGGTGCTTTATAGGCGCTGATAAATGCAAGGAATGGCCAGAGTGGCAGCGCTAAAGATAAAATGACTGCTTTCAAGTGCTACAATGTCCCCTGGGCTCCCTTTTCTGTCTTCAGCAGGGGGAGGAGAAAGGTAGGCCCTAGGTTTTTTTCCTTACTTGAAGGACTAGGTTAGGCCTCGGTGAGGGGGAGGGGCGGGGGGGAGGGACGGGGCCAGGGAGAGGGGCATGTAAACGGCAGGCTTCAACCTGCATCAGTCTCTCTACACTCTCCAGAGAAGACGCCCATCTCAGAAAATGAAAATGAGGGACCTCCAGCCCCACCCCAGAAATAAAGCAGTGGGCAGTGTACTGTCAGATCTGTCAGATCCCCTAGAGCAAATAAACATCAAGGGATAACTCCTGAAGATCTGGGATAGGTACTGATCCACACTGGCATCTAGAGGAACCAGGAGAGTGAAGGGGAGGAGTGTTAAACCCAGATCTCAAGTCTCCTCAACAACAGAGGCTCAGACCTCCCATTCAGGCCTGTCTTCATTTTCACCCGCCAGCAAATGGTTTTTGAGCACCTATTATGTGCTAGGTACTAGGAATATCAGGCTTTCTTTTCTTTTAAAAAGCTTACAGTCCAGTGAATGAGAAAAACAAAAACTCAGTAGCTACAATACAATGTGCTACAGAGGTATGCACAGATCACAGATGTTATGGGCAGGGTCAGGGTGTGGCTTCAGGAAACAGCCAATCTGCAGAGACCTGGCTAAAGATCACCACACCAAACAACTTCTGGCTGGACAACTCTTACACTGAGTGAATCAGTGGAAGAAATGCAATGAAGTGGGAGCAGAGGTGCATTCAAGGTGGGAGGAAGGGGCCTGGGTTTGCTTTATTAACTTGGGTTTAGGTCTGTTAGGTTGGTGTTCTGTACTACCTGGGTGTGTATATGGTCTGGGGGTAGGAGGTGATAAGCTGCCTGGTCCTTCCACTTACTCCTTGGGTGTAGATTTTGCCTCTTTCAAACTGTATTGTCTCCAGAATCATCACAGCTTCTGCTGTTGTTGCCTGCCTGTCTGTGTCCTCTGTGCTCACTTTTTTTTTTTCTCTTTCAGGTTTGTATTGACCCCTCTTAAAATGTGGAGCTCACAAATGAATGTAATAACCAGGTATAGTATGGTCAGTGCAAAGTAGAGTAAAACTGTTGTCTCCCATCTCCCTTGTTTTCTGTTTCATATTTCTAATAATGCAACCAAAGAATGTGCTCTTTTGGTAGCCATATCACACCACTGAGTCCCACGAAACTTACCATCAGCTCACACCCTAAGGTTTTTTTCTTTTTCTTGAGGTGGAATCTCACTCTGTCACCCAGGCTGGAGTACAGTGGCGTGATCTCCCTCAACCTCCTGAATAGCTGGGATTACAGGCGCCCACCACCACACCCAGCTAATTTTTTGAATTTTAAGTAGAGATGGGGTTTCACCATCTTGGCCAGACTGGTGTAGAACTCCTGACCTCATGATCCACCCACCTCGACCTCCCAAAGTGCTGGGATTACAGACGTGAGCCACCGCGCCCAGCCGGTTTTTTTTCTATTTATACTGCTATCAAATCACATCTCCCCCCACTCTACATGTGTGTAGACCCTGACCAGTGGCTGAAAGAGTAGCATGCATGCTTCCCAATTCTGGATCCTAACCAAGAAATGTCTCAGGGTGAGGTCCTCCCAGCTCCCCAGTACATGGAACAAAGTTATAAACCTGGATCGGAAGAAGGCTGGTGATGAAGCTCCAGTATACAGGCACTCCGAGGGCCATCCCCATTATGGTCATGGACCCTGAGGTCCGCAGCAGCCTCCTGGGAACACACTGCTTCCCTGCATCACACTGTCCTTACTGTTTCACCCCCGAGAGTCCAGCCCACTCCAAATATTGTGCAGTGGAACCTAGGTAGCTCATCTTTTGGTGTTCCTCCCCTATAGAAATAACTGTGGTTGATTCAACAGACCTTTATCGAAGACCTCAGGCACAGTGCTAGGCATGGAGGGAAGTTGCAAAGTTAGATGAGCTTATAACCAGAATTTAGTCAGAGAGACCCATACCTAACTCTAATGCCAACCACATGTTCAACCACTTTGGAGAATTTCAGATCTTTTATTTTTTTCTCAAAAACTGAATACGTGGCAGTTAGATATGGGACTGGAAATTTGAGCAGAGAGAATGGCAGAGTCCTTCCAGGACCCAGAAATGCATGTGAGCACCAAGAACTTCTAACAGTAGAGGAACTCTGGCTGGGGTAGTCGAGCAGGAGGAGATATGAGGATTAAGGGGGCATACAGTGCATGAAAACAAAAGGTAAGGCCCAAGATCAGCCAAAGTGAGTAAACCACGGTTACCATGGCTGCTCTTCAGTGGAGATGGGAGGAAGCCCTGTATCCTCCCCTTCCAACCACACTACCCCACTCCACTCCCCATCTCCTGTACCCCAGGCACACTCAGGCAAGCACAGCATCACCCTGGATGACTCTGGGGAATGCTTCTCAGAGACATGGAACTAGAAACCTAGGGGAAGGGGGGCCTCAAGGCTTTTGCCTCACAAGCTGACTCTGGAACAAAGAGGCAGGCTGAAGGGCTGAGAGAAGAAACTTCCAGCAGAGCCACCCAGATTTGCTTCCCCGACCCTCTAGACCTTCCACACCAACCAGTGTCCAGTTAGTCCACAGAGCATCTTCCTGGGCTGTGGTGACTGAAGTTGAAAGGAAGACAAAAAATATAATAATAATTTTGGGCAGGTTGTCTTTCTTTACTGTATTAGATGGATATAGAATCAATAAATCTATAGGCTTATCCAATTTTTCTGAACAAATTTAGAAGTTAAAGATGAGCCCTGGAGGGGACAGAACATCACCAGCAGAACTATTGATATCGTCTGCCCTAGGCACTCCTCCTAACCCTCCTCTCCCCTACATTTTGGGGGCAGTCCTATTCCTCATCAGACAGTTGCTCTGCCTCCAGTCCTAGATGGCTTCTGAAAAACAGTTCTGGTCCATTCATTCCCTGTCTCGAGACTTCCGGAGCTTCCTGACCTGTGAATGAAATCCACAGGCCCATCACAAGATGGCTGCGCTCTCCAGTCCCTGGCACCCCAGGCTGCTCTGACGTGTGAGAGCTCCTTCCTGAAGGCTTGAATTTACGCGGGTCTTCATCACACTCAGCCCCCCATCATTTTTTCAGATTCAGTTCCAACACGTCACTCTCTCTGTAGAGCCTTCCCTGAATCTCACAAATGCAGCAGTTCCCTTTGTGGGGGAATATTCATCATGTTTTTCCGCATTGGCCTATGTTTATGCCTCTTCTTGCAGATGTCCATCTAGGCTGGGAGCTCCTAGAGGGTAAACGCAGCTTCTCACACACCTGGTACAGAGTCGATGCTCATGGAATGATGGGCGAGGGACAGAGTGAGTGAATGAATGAATGAATGAATGAATGATATGCTGGAAGGAAGGGAGAGTGGGAGCAGGGACAGGTCAGAAGGGGGCCCAGAGTCTTCAGCACACAGTGTGGGTGTGTCACTGTGGCCAGGAACAATTCACTTCTCTGCCTGCAATACTTTTTGGGAAATGGGAGAGCTGAGGCTCAGTGTAGGCAAACTGGGTCCAGTCGGCAGGGAAGCCATGAGCTCCACGGTTTAGGGGAGGAGTCTCGTGCTTAAGTAAGCTGTCACATGGAAGATCTCCCTGCCCTCCTCCTATTGGTCTGTATTGCTATTTCTCCTTCACCAGTGGAGGCTTTTCTTCTCCCAGAAAGAATCCAGAAGAGTTCAGACAAGTGTCAGGTCCTCCAGAACCGGAAAGCAACGTGTAGGGTTTGTTGTAAAGGGCTTTTAAATAGGGTTGGGGAGATCCAGGTAGATCAGAATCTTGACTCTGCACTGACTGTGTGAACTCAAGACAGAAATTCACCTTTCAAAACCTCTGTTCCCCAGTCTATGCAGTAAGAAGTTTAGATTGGTTGATTTACAGGGAGATTTTGAGCAGGCATGATTCAGTTCCCTGAAGAGCTGTGGGACAGGACTGCACTAAGAGGTCCTATAGATTGGATTCTTCAGTTCCTCTCCTTCCGCTGGAGAATAGAGGAATCTGCTTTCGCTGCACACTAAGAGATTTACCTGGAGAATAAATGGAAAGCAGGCCAGGATCCCGGGTGAAATGTGGCACATTTGAGGAGACTTCAATTCCCTTGCCCTCCAGGTGTGCACTTGGAAGGGGGAACGAGGGAGGGGGAAGCCGGCAAGGTGGGTGGAGAGATAGGGGAGGGGCAAGAGGCGGACCCCAAGTTGCTCATGGGAAGGGGGTGGGGTAAAATAATCAAGTTTGTAGACCGCTGTCTTTAAAGTTACTAATAAGCTTGCCTTATCTTTCCTTAACTTCTCCTCACAGTGTGGTCTTTTCCCCACCCCCAGACGTGAACGGGAAGCAGGTCACAAAGCCTTTCGGATTATAAAAGAAACACTTGCTTCTCACAAGGAGAGCAGCAGACTCACTGTACTAAATGCCAGGATAAGCCTCTGGCTGGCCTTGACTGTGACCCTCCGGCCTCTTTCTACAGCGCTGCCTGGATCGACTGGCCTCTCTCTGCTGGATTCCCAAAGTGCATTGTGTAGAGATAGCAACTCAGGTCAGGCTAAAAGCTGAAGCGCGTGCACACACACACACACACACACACACACACACACACACACACACAGCCTCCTTGGCACAAGATAAAATCTTAGTGCATTCCCCTCTCCCCGATTAGGTCTCTGGGAGGCCGAAGTGTTCAGGTGCAAGGTTCAGATAACCCGCAGTGTCTCTCCAACTCTAGGATGACAAAGACCTCATTTCCCTTTTCTGGTGTTCACGAAACAATGAGAAAGTACGGGTAGCCTGCAGAAAGACCTCTCCATTCGTGACCCCCCAGGGGTGTGGGTTCTGAGAGGTGGGACCAGCTGCCAGGCCCTTTCTCCATTGGTTGAGCCCAGCAGGTAACCTGAAGCTTTGCTGAGAGGTGCATAAATAAAGAGTGAAACTAGTACCACCTCCTTGAAATGGGCTGAGTCCCTCTTGCTCACCCTTGACTTGGAAAAACCAGTTTCTCTTTTATTGTCTGTTACTAATCTCTGTTCTAAAAACTCAGCTCAATTCTCAACCATACTCCAAACTCTGTCCTTTCCAGCTACCTTTACTCCCTCTCCTTCAATTCCACTTTCCTCTGCTTTCATTTTTTTTTTTCAAAGGGTCTCACTTTGTCACCCAGGCTGGAGTGCAGTGGTGCAATCTTGGGCTCACTGCAGCGTCAACCTCCCAGGTTCAAGCGATTCTCCTGCCTCAGCCCCTCAAGTAGCTGGGACTACAGGCGCACACCACCACGCCTGACTAATTTTTTGTATTTTTTTGTAGAAGCAGGGTTTCACCATGTTGCCTAGACTGCTCTTGAATTCCTGAGCTTAAGCAATCCACCTGCCTCGGCCTCCCAAAGTGTTGGGATTACAGGCATGAGCCACTGCATCCAGCCTCATGTTCTTTTTCATTAAAGAGAGAAATCAACTATTCAGGACCGGCCCCCACCTTTCCTCAGGAGTCATTTCTGTTCTGCACAGGCCTGCTGAACTGGGTGCTTTATATAGGGTAAGTGTTTCTCGTTTTTTGTTCCCTGTCCTCAAGCCTTAAGGGCAAAAGAAACATCCAAGACTTGAAATTTCTTTTCTTCTTCTCATCTGCATGGCTCTAGCCATCTCTTTGCTCTGCATTATCTTATGACAAAAAAAAAATTCTTATTTTGAAGCAAACTCAAAGCTGGGTCCTGATATCTCAAGGCACACGTACTTGTACTTAAAGGTGAGTCTGAAATCTGTTGATTTGGGGAGCTTTGGAAAAACAAAGCTGAGTGGCTAGATCAGGGGGCTCATTGGGCAGGAAGAGGAGACTGGAAAATGCCGTATTCACTGCAAGTCAATTATCAACTTCCTCCAAGGCTAAAATAGCTGAACCTGCTGTATTTTAAACCAATCCTCAGCCACTTTTGTGTTTTCTCAAGGATTTCCAGGGATCCCAGGCAGTAAATCCTGCTGATAATGGGAATTGGTGTGATAAGGTGGGTGCTGAGCAGTTTAAGCACCAAGATTGTAGCTCTGTCTGGTTTTGTGGAGATTTACTCAACTAGAAGAACAGAGATTTGGCTGGTTTTTCAGTCCTGGGATGCAGGGTGCAGCTGCACTGGAAAATTTAGGACCTGATTTCATTCTTTGAGTCTCATGTTCAAGTTGGTTTTAATGTTGTGAAGACACTTGGGACATAATCCTGGGGGGAAGAGAGTGGTCACTGGATAAACGTACCCTATAGCGAGCCCATGTATGGTTTGTTCTCTGATCATGCATGTGCTTGGCTATAGACCCATGTAACCATGGTGAAGGCCACTGGGGGATTTAGTTGGCGAAGGCATAGTGGCCAGAAGAATCTTGAACCCGGAGTCTAGAGCAGGTCAAGTCTCCTGATATAGGTTCTGACTCAAGGATTTTTGTCTCTGCCTGTAGCAGCTACAGGTCTACAGCTGGAGAGTGGAGAGTGATAAGGGAATAACTCACTTTTTCAGGGCTCTCTGACATTAATGCCACCTCCCATTTGCTTTTTGCAGACATTGTCATCTCTCAAGTACCCATCTTGGAGGGTACGGACCCCACATGAGGGTGAGGCTCTCTGCACACTCCAGAGTGAGGATTTGAATAATCTAGTGGACTGTACGTGTTGGGAAGGGAAGAGCGGGGTACAGAGGTTCTGGAGGGAAAAGAATTGACTGACCCTTTTGCTCTCGGAGTTAAGCAGAAATCTAAAGAGAAAGCAAAGAATCTTGCCTTCCCGGCATCATTTCCTCCCAGCATCCTGGGTCATCATTCATTTATCACAGCCAACAGACTGGCCTCTTTCTTCCCTTTGACTGGGAATGGGTCAAAGGCAGTGCAGGAGGAGTATCTAGTCCAGATAATTCACAAGCAGGGTGCATTTT
Organism: Rhinopithecus roxellana; assembly: GCF_007565055.1. Taxonomy (NCBI): domain Eukaryota; kingdom Metazoa; phylum Chordata; class Mammalia; order Primates; family Cercopithecidae; genus Rhinopithecus; species Rhinopithecus roxellana. The sequence continues at coordinate 73,524,560 of NC_044556.1, read as the reverse complement.
CCGTTCATTATTGAGAACTGTGAGTGTTTATCAAGAAGGCAGAGTGGGAGAAGATGAACCAGTCTTCTTCCCCTCAGTACCCAGATCTCTGCCTCCCAGCAAGTCCCGTGATCACCCTGGCAAAGAGTCTTTACATTCAGACCAAGGAGAGTGTGACTCCTTCTCAGCACTAGCTAGAAACCTCAAGCCCTTGCTTAAGGGCCTTTTTCAGAGAGACCCAATGCCCAGAAGGCTAGATACATGGGGAGGAGCCACATACGAGATACTGCCTCCCTGATTCGGGTCAGAACAAGCCCCAGGAAGAAAGTATTTCAAACAACAAGGTACATCTGCCCCAACACATCCAGCCTGCATGTTGGTGCTGAGAACAGCCTTTTATGCGGCTTGCACTGAGCTATGGGCATGTCTGAACACAACAAGGAAGAGGCCAGGGCAGCAACTGCACGCAATGGGCTGATGGGCATTTCTTTTAAGAGAGGACAGAAAACTCTTAGATACTTTGCATCCTTCCTATTTGACTCAGTCTATGAAAGCTAGGTTAGCTTTCTTTCTTCCTCCCTAAATCCTCCATCCTCATGCCCAACAAAGGAATAGTTGAATCATTTTCCAGGCACATCTGGAGGAGGATGTGGGACCATTGCAGGCTGTTCTTCCTAGATAAGTCTCTAGGATTGAGAACAAGGAGTCTTACCCTCCTCTGTCCACCCACCCCCATGAATGGGCCTAGCTCCAGCTGGGAGTTGTGGTTTTTCCTGAGTTCCTCACCTACCTCTTCGGGATTTCACACTGGCAAATGGGGCTGCAAAGTGCTCTTCGTGCTCTTTGGACAGTACCTTGTGGAGAGGAATGCCCATGTCCCTGCATTCCATGGCCTTGGTAAGCAAGCTCAGAGTAGCTGAATTTTTCTAAAGCAATTGCAGAACACCTGCCTTTTCTCTGTTTCCTCTAGAAAGGACCAACCACACCGAGCTCAGTTATGGCACACACAGTGGGACCTAGACAAAGGGAGAGGGTGACCAGCATCCCAACTAGGTAAACACAGAGGAGTTCCACATGGACTTATCTGGGTGGCTGCTTTGAAAATTAGAAACAGTCAAGAGTCCCTGGCCCCACAGACTCATCTCCCCAACTCAGCACTGTCTATCTGTGCAGCAGGTGCAAGGACGTGTTGATGAACTAGCTCTCTGCAGCCTCCTTGGAGAATGTGATCCTTGGGGAGGGGTAGGAGTATTCAGGTCCTCGACATCTCCCAAGTGTGTGATTCCAGGACGCCAAAGGCCTTTGGCCAGGTAATGCAGTGTCCACAGGCTGGGGTTGACATGTGTCCCCTCCCTCTGAGAAAAAGATCCTCAGGCAATCCATGTGCTTCTCTTGTCCTTCATTCCACCGGAGTCTGTCTCATACCCAACCAGATTTCAGTGGAGTGAAGTTCAGGAGGCATGGAGCTGACAACGATGAGGCCTTGGCAGTCAAAGCAGCAGCAGCAGCAGAAGCAGCAGCAGCAAGAGTAACTCTGACTTAGGAAGAGAGACAGCCAGAGAGAAGTGTGATCAATGAAGGAGACATCTGGAGTGCACGTGCTTCTTCAGAGGGACTGGTGATGGGCAGATTGGAGAAAGCACCACAGATGGGAACCACTTAATCTTTCTTTTCTAACACTGATGCTATGAAAATTTGCATTTTCTGTAACTTGTAAAAATTAAAAATTGCTTGTCTACTGAAAAGCCTCTCTGCCTCTATGTTTTATACCTTCGGATGCCACATACCGTCGGATGCCAACTCCCGGCCTTCTAAGCCACCTCCTCTTTAGGCTAAAACTGAGACATGAGCTTGAAGAATTGACACTGGCTTCCTCTCTCTTGGGGGTCCCCAGGCAGGTGACTGGGACACTATTTGCAATCAGCAAGGAACCCTGCTGCCCTTAGACTCCCCACAGAGGGAGCAGAACCTGCAGAATGGAGTAAAAAAAAAAAAAACGGTATTAAAGATTTTTTAAACCCATTTATACTGTAATAAAATAAATGTAAATAAGATTTAAGTGAAGGCAGATTGCAGATATTTCCGATGCTATACAAGATACATCTCATAGTATGGGTGTAAATTCTGCAAAGGTTAATGCAGTTAAACATATTTGACACATAAAAATGTCAGATCCAACATTAATCATTCACCAATTGTAATTGCCTTTCTATGGGTCTCTTCTCCCCAAGACATATGCTTAAAACACCAGGCTTAGTAGAAATCTGGGAGGAAAAAAACAAATAATACCTCTCAGCTGTCAGGGTCTATGATTTGCTTTGATAGATTTAGCACTGATTTCATTCTCTTTACAATTCAGTGTGATTATGCGTGTGTATGTGTGTGTGTGTGTGTTACTCCATGTTTCTCCTTTAAGGAAGGAGAAGGTATGGAACAAGAGAAAGTTCGTAAGTCCAAAGGAAGTCCAACCCAGTTAGGAAGGGAATGCCATCCACAAGTTTTTATAACTGGCCCCTCCCTTAAGAAAAGGGGTCTCCTTTAAGGAGCCAGTCTGGCTAAATCGGCAGACCTGAACAAAGCCTGGCCCTGACAAGTCTTCAGAAAAACCGGTTTTCACCTCCAGAATGTGCCCCAGGCAGCAAAATACAATACAACGGCTCTCCTTGGCTTTTCTTTTTTTCCTTTTTTTTTTTCTTTTTTTTTTTTGAGACAGAGTCTCCCTGTGTCGCCCAGGCTGGAGTGCAGTGGTGAGGTCTTGGCTCACTGCAAGTTCCGCCTCCCGGGGTCAAGTGATTCTCCTGCCTCAACCTCCCAAGTAGCTGGGACTACAGGTGCCCACCACCACGCCTGGCTAATATTTTGTGTTTTTAGTAGAGACGGGGTTTCACCATGTTAGCTAGGAAGGTTTCGATCTCCTGACCTCATGATCCGCCCGCCTCGGCCTCCCAAAGTGCTGGGATTACAGGCGTGAGAGCCACCGCGCCCGGCAGCTGAGTGGTGTTTTTCTTAGGAGCTCACTCTAAAGGAGATTCCAGCTTTGCAGATGGATACCTATCACTTGAATGACCAGGCCCTGTCCCCCAGCCAGTGACCTCTGAGGGGGATGGGTCTCTTCACCTTCCTCCAACCCTTCCTTGACCTGAGGGTCCCAGATTGCCAGCAGGAACTAAAAGGAATAAACCTTTCTCGAAAATATTTTCCTGTGTCAAGTTAATACAGATTTAAAACCTAGTTTCTGTTACCCCCACGCCGTCATTCCAAGACCCACACGCAACAAAGGACGAAGAAGCCAAGCCACAGGCGTTTTTTAAAAACATGTTTACTCATAAAAATTACGTAGTAAATCCAACTGTGGGGTGCTGTTTGTCCAGCAGACTCCTAGTTAACCAGCAAACACCTCCCATTCAAGGATCTGAAGCAAGCCCAAAGATCAGAACAAAAAGCACACGACAGGCACGATGTGGCATTTTTATTTGCAGCTTGGTTTGAGTCCTATGACCTGGAATCTTTTTAAAGGAGGTAAGTGCTTGTGTATTTATGTGCCACCTGGCCCAGGTGGAGGCAGGAACCAAAATGGCCAACAATGGTGACCAGAGGATAGATTATCAAACACTAGCCAGGGCACAATGCTGTGACTACAAAAGGTTCTACCTGATGTGCTGCTGGGTCCCCCCAAAGTCCCATGCAAATGCTATCTTCACAAGACAGGCACAGGGCTTGGTGTTTGTGGCACCGAGGTCTGAACTGCCCACTTCCTCCCACCAATGCAGCACAGATTGCGTATTCCCTCTTGCAGAAAAAGAAAGCCCCAAGCCTGGCCTGGAGCAGCTTGCCAGGGAAGCCAGTGTGTGCCGAGAGCTGGAGCGAGCTGCTCATCCATCTTCTGTGTCCAACCCCCACTCTTTTATGTCTCATGTCTTCATTGCAAAGCATGGCTTGCCAAAAAAACAACAAAAAAAACAACACAGAGAAAATGGTTTCATCAAAATTCCCTTGCAACAACAACAACAACAACAGCAAAATAATATTACCCTGCTTTCATTATTCACGATCTTTTATTGAGGCAAAAGACAAATATCATTGAGCCAAACCTGAATAAACAAATATATACAAACCCTGGTAATTTAATATTTTGTGCTAATGGTATACACTGTAGATACAACACAAGAGGAGTAAATTACAATCCTATCAATAATACATCACATCCGGGCTCCAGTTTCTCAGTACACGAGAAAATGTGTATTGGCAAAGGCTCTCCGAATATTAAAAGCCATGCATACAATGAGGCAGTGGGTACAGAAGCTAGAAACTCCCACAGGACTGTGTTCTGGTCTTTGTTATCAAGGCCCTTCAGGAGGAAATAGGCCACATCAAAGCTCCAAAAACTGTTGCTAAATGCAGACATCCCATTCACATTCTCAGCCCATCTCTGGGTGAAGCTTCAATCACAGAATAACCTATAATCAGGGCACCAGTTTGCAGACCACTTGGAGCACTGCCCTGATTTGGACACCTCAGGTCTATGGTAGATGCCCAGGTTCTGTTGGGGTGACCTGTGGTGATGGACAAGGGACTCCAGAGAGTCCCAGTACAGCTGGCAATATCTGAGAGATCATGTGGCTTCAGAGCAGCCTCCCCAACTTGTATGTGATCCTCCAAAAGAAAAGAGGGAGAAAAAAAGGCAGTACTGATGACAGGCAAGGAGCCAACGACCTGCAAAGGAAGAGAGATTTACTCTGAAATTTTAAATGCCCCAGTTACCAAATTTTTGTCAGTGGTTCCAAATTTTCTTACTCCCCACTGCAAGAGAAGCAAATGACAGTCTTACCTAAGAGCAAAGAGGAAATATTTCGACCATAGTACCACTAATAATCTGGACAAATAAGGTTAATGTGGGCAAGACGGCTAGTTGGTGCCACAGTTACACACTGGTACTCCCTTGATTCAGGGGATATTTGAGCCAACTTACAAGGCAGAAGGGTCAGTCTCTTTCTTGTCTCTTTTTCAGTCAGCACCTAGGAGAAAAAGGAGAGGCTGAGGAGGGAAGGGAGGCTGTCAGGGTATCTCAGGCAAAAGGAACAGGAGGCAGACAGCAGCCCCAGCCTCAAGCTGGGAGATGAAAAGCCCTGGCCAGACACCAGTTCATTAGTGGAAATAAAAGCTTCCTAAATTGCAGGGAACTGGCTGGGCTTTCTGGAGAGACACCTACACATCAAAGAAAACTAATGTGAAAAATTCTCTTTGTCTGGAGACAAGAAACAGCATCTGGGAGTCTTATCATATCCTCCCTACCTCCTCCCCACGATCTCTCCACCATCCTCCTTCAAATCCTTGGTCCCTTTGGAGGGGTGAAAATGGCCATTTTTCCTGCTGCCTGTCAGATAGCAGGGACCGGTGGGACACCTGGTGGGCAGTGGGGGAATTACAGCCACACTGGCCCTCAACATCATCAACCAGGTCTAGGGAGACCTGTGTATTCTGAGATCACGGAAAACAAGAAGGCAAGCATCTTTTTCTAGGTGAAGTGATATTGAAGTGGACTTTAAATGTAGAAGCAATTGACTTAAACTTCTGCTATTTTCAATTGTGTTTGGGAAAAGATGGGTGGCTCAGAATAAATATGAATAAATAGAATCCATAGATAAACACACACACACTATAATGCTTAATGCAACTCCCACATTCTTTAAACTTTACTTAAAGTCACATTGAAGATAGATACTGTCCCAGTGGACTCACCAAGCCAAACAGCTGGAAGAAGTTCCCCGAAGATAATCCGTAGATGAGAAACTCTCACCAAGGATAATGGAACATTGACTGCTCAAGGCGAATACTGAGGAATTTCTTATTTGCACCCAATAGGTTGCCAAGAGCAGCCCAAAGCTTCTGAGTCAACATGTGAAGTGGTTAAGAGGGGTCAAATTAGATATGGTGCCAATTTGATATGGCTGTGGGACTTTGGGCCAGCCACTTAACCTCTCTAAGACCCAATTTCCTTATCTGTCAAATAGAAATAATGATAATAATGGCAAGTACTTACTAAGAGCCAGACACTGCATGCTTTGTGTATATTAAATCATTTAATGTCCCCAGCCATTTTAAGGTATGACTGATATTTCTGTTTTACAGATGAGAGAGGGTAAGGGACCAGCCCAAGGTCACACAGCCTGCGAGTAGCCGAAGATCGAACCTAGGGCTCCCCGACTCTGGAGTTCACACTTAGAGGTACTACTCTATCCTATCTCTTAATGATAGTGTGAGAATCAGATAAGATAATGCATGCAAAGGTGATAGCAAGTGCCTAGGCCTAGTAAATTTCATGCACTCAAAAATATTACTGATGATGGTAATCTCAGTATCAAGTAAAAGTATCTTTGAGAAGTTTATCTAGTGCCCACTCAGCTGGAATAAGTAAGCACAGGCACACCTTTGGCTGCCAGAAATCCAGCATTAAACTTACTGTGCAATTTGGTCACACCTTTAGGTCAACCTTAACTTTTATCTTTCTTTCTTAACTTTCTTTTAGGAGAGTTTTCATTGCTTTGTTTAGCTTTACATTTAGTATATGTATCATACTGTAGGGAGCCTTGAGAGTTTTCTTTTTCAAAATTGTCATGAGATCAATGACAAAGATACAACAATTTTTCCAGAGTAAGTACCATTTCAAATTTTTACTTTATTTTTCTGAAGGCAAGTGAAAAGTACTGGTGAGAAAGAAGCTGGTGAAGAGCTAATAATTAAAAAAAAAAAAAAAAAAAAAAAAAAAAAAACTTGTTCAAGCAATTCTCCTGCCTCAGCCTCCCAAGTAGCTGGGACTACAGGCATGCACCATCACACCCGGCTAATTTTTGTATTTTTAGTAGAGACGGGGTTTGGCTGTGTTGGCCAGGCTGGTCTTGGACTCCTGATCTCAGGTGATCTGCCTGCCTTGGCCCCCCAAAGTGCTGGGATTACAGATGTGAGTCACTGTGCCCGGCCAAAAAAAAAGTTTTGAGCACACAAGAAAGTAGAACAATCAATAGAAATCAAACAAGAAATAGCAAACTAGTGATCAGGGAGGAGGATGCAATCCTGTTGCTGTGGCATGGGCACTGAGCTTAGCAATGGAGAAGCAGCTTCTTGCTGAAGCCCCATCCCGCTGGTTCCATCAAAGAAATTTCCAAAGTTGAGGCAGCTCTGACACCAGGAGTGTCATCCCCAGGCTGCAGCTCACTCCCCAAGACCTTTCAGAGATGAGACTGGGGACCATTATGTCACCTGGACCCCTTGGACACCTGGCTTAATATTACCACTCCCTCCTGTAAGTATCCAGCTAATTTTAGAGTATGAAGTTTGTGGCTGGAGAACACTCACCTGGCAAAGTTGCCAGCATAAGGGAGGTTCTCACCTGAAAATGGACAAAAAGCAGGCCAAAGGAGAAACTAAGACTTTTTACAGAATGAGTTCCTTTTGTCTCATTACCTCACCCTGTGACCATCTGCCTTTTAAGAAGGAAGAAAGCCTTGAACAAAGAAAGTGTCCCTTTTAATAACAGAACCATATCAATTACATTTCATTACTACACCATTATGGCACGTTGCATTATAATCCAACTGTTAATGGCCTCACCTCAGAAGCCCACATCACTCCACTTTGCCCTCCTGAACGCCTGACTTTTAGCTGAGTCAATTTGTCTACTGCAATTAGATCCAGGCTCCCTCCTTCCTGAGTCAAGTCCTTGCCAGCAATGGCAGCAACTTTCCCATGCCCCTCCATGGGAGCTCTATTAAATATTTCCTGCCACTCAGAGCTAATTTTGAAAGTTGCTATGGATTCATGAATCAATGATGCTTTTTTTTGTTTTAACTTTAATGTGTATACAATTTACCTGAGAATCTTGTAAAAATGGAGATTCTGATTCAGCACATGTGGGGTGGGGCCTTAGACTCAGCACTTATCACCAGCTCCCAAGTGATGTTACTGTGGTGCCTGGATCACACGGTGAATAGCAAAGACCTAGGGGGCTCAAGATTCAAAATGCCGTTCTCCTACACTATTCCTCTCAGTTTAGCAGGAGACTCAGACTCAGGTCTCATCTTGGTGTCTCTCCTTTTCCTTTGGCTTCTCTTTCAAGTCATTGTTATCTTAGCCAATCTGAGGAGACAGGAGAGGCCCAGAGAAGGCCACAGGAGGGTATACTTGGCTTGTCACAGCAGCAGAGGCTCTGACAAATGATGAAGAAGATGGGGCCTTTTCTGAATGTGAAAATGGCCTGAGTGATCCCTATTCAGGAAACACCAGTGGTTTAGAATAGTAAGTGCCCCCAACACCTAATACGTGAGATAGATTACTGAGAAATGAAAGGTTTGTGACCCAGAAACTGAGAGAAAGCAACTTCAAGTAGTTTGACAAGTGACCACTCATCTGGAGCAAGTAACCATGAGTATATTTTGGCTGCCAGGAAATCCAGACCTAAAGTTAGTGGGCAATTTTCAAGATTTAAGAAGAAAGGAGTGAAGTAATTTACCAAAAGTCAAGATTCTGGGCCAGGCCTTAAACTGACCCAGTTCTTCTGCCTCTTAGTCTAGTGTTGTTTCTAACAAGCCACTTTATTGCTGTGCTGAGAAGCTACTTCTCTCTCATTAAATTTACTATGTGGATTTATCATCACTCTAAAACTCAGTGCTTCCATTCTTTTTATTTTTTTTTTATTTTGAGAATGGAATCTGTAGAGCTGATAAAATTTAAAAATTAAGTATTCAATATAGATATGTTTTTAAAAGAATATTTATAATGTTTAACTATTTTTCTTTTCCAGTGTTTACTGGAGAAATGAAACCATCAATAAATGAACATGCCAAGCAGTGATGTTGGATCAGAAAGTTAGTGACTGGGTGGGAAGAACTTAAGCTGAAGCAGGTTAGATTTGGGTTCAATTCCAGTGTCTGTGGCCTTCAGCAAAACATTAAATCTGTGCTTCAGTTTGTAAAATGTTACAAGGCAAAACAAAGTCCCTACCTCTCAAAGTCATTTTAGGTACGAAAAGTACTTCATGAATGATAAATATGAAAACAATTATTTTTATGCATCTCAATTGTAGTAGGATACTGAAGAGGATCAGAACATGCCATCTCAAATATACCAACTTGGCAAGAGAATTATTTTGACTTGAAGGCAAGTGAGAAGAAGAAGACATAGGAAAAGTTATTTTTCCCTCCCCTTAACTGCCTAATAACAACATAAATTTTTTGTTTATAAAGGTAACATAAATTTCCATTTGTAAGGGTGCCTCCCTGTGTTGTACCAGAAAGATAACCATTCTAGAGGCAACACTTATTACCTGAGATGACTTATCTGTATAACAGACCTCATTACACAGCTTTTAATTACCATACATTTTCTAATCATCTTCCCACAGCTTACCCCCACCACAGGAGCCCAAACTCCTTTTCCCTTGTCTAGCTTTTTCTCCACACTTTATCACCCTTTGTCAAGATAGTATATAAGTTCCAAATTCTAAACTTCTTTCACATTTCTTTATGAACTTCTGTGCATATCTACTCAATTAAATCTGTTTTCTTCTTCTGTTAATCTGCTATTTATTAGTTTGATTTGTGGGCCCCAGTCACTGAACCTAAAAGGGTAGAGGATTATTTTCCCCCTACTAAACAGAGAAAAGACAAGACAGCAGGACAAGGAGGGCTGAGGCAAGGCTGTGAGGTCATAGCCATAAGGAAATTACAAAATACAGAAGGACTAGATCTTAACAAAGTAAAGGTCTAAAATAAAATGTTCAGGCTGAGCACAGTGACTCATGCCTGTAATCCCAGCACTTTGGGAGGCTGAGGCAGGCGGATTACCTGAGGTCAAGAGTTCAAGACCAGCCAGGTCAACATGGTGAAACTCTGTCTCTACTAAAAATACAAAAATTATCTGGGCATGGTGGTGCATGCCTGTAGTCCCAGCTACTCAGGTGGTTGAGGCAGGAAAACCACTTGAATCAGGGAGGTGGAGGTTGCAGTGAGCTGAGATCACACCATTGCACTCCAGCCTCGGGGACAGAGCGAGACTCTGCCTCAAAAGAAAAAGAAAATGTTCAGTTAGGCATCTGTGGATTTAACACCAAAGGGCAAGAAAAAAAAAGTTATTCAGGGGTCCAAATGGATTTTGAAGGTGTAGGTAGGAAGAAGACATGCTATGGCCAAAAGTGAAAACAATATAGTGTTTCAACAGACTAAAGACACACAGTGTAAGAGTTCAGAAGGTGCATTTCCCAGAATCAAGGTCAGGTAATGAATCAGAAAGCCAGGCCTGTTGGTGGAAAAGACAGGCACCCACTACCACAAACAAGCAACAGGAGGCTGAGAGTTGACCTTGCTAGAGGCAAGCATCTGGACCAGTCGAGAGTTCCTCGGTTCTTCCTATCAGGGCATGGGCAGCTCAAAGCTTGCAGATAAGGGGAGGGAAGTAACTGTTTTTGAATGGGTTGTAAGGAGAGTAATTGGGCAGCAATTGACAACAGATTCTGATACAGCACCATTAGTCTATTCCTGACCCACATTCAATTTGTCAAAAAATGCTTTTTAAAATTGAGTCTTTATTGAGAAGACATGCACCTAACTCTCATTTTAACAGGCAACATAGCTGCATGCAAAATAAGAGGTTAGATAGTATCTGTTTTATACCATCACTCTGTATGTAGAAGCAAAGATCTTATTTTGCATTCATATTCTATGTTCTGGATAAACTGTGAGGTCTCTCTGCCAGATTTTTATGGATAATTAGAAGGTTGCAAAAAGCAGATGTTATGAAACTATCTGTGACTAGTCCTTAATGGTGGATGACAAGAACTCGGTACCATTTCTTAATTACATGAGACATAGTAAGAGGTGTAAAACAGAGGGAGAACTGTCAAAGCCTGACAAGATATCAAACAGTTAATCACCCACATTGAACCTGAACATTTTTTTACCATGTAATTCAAAACGCGGATCCCACCTCCCTATAGCTAAAAAAATTACAGCTGTAAGTTGTGTGTGCTACTGTGTTGCTTCATTTCAGGTTTTAAGAATTGATATAAGAGCTTCTCCATAAAATAGGTGGCTTTTCTCTTGAAAACTAATCAAATAAGAAAATTTGCATCTTGTGAAATATAGAGACAATATTGCTATATCAGATTCTACTTAGTGGCATGAAAGGAAGCTACAGTATTTTGGAAAACTGGTTCTTGTCTCATGAAGACAATGACCACAACTAATATTTTTTGATGTCTTGCCCTGTGCCAGAGGATATATAAGCTCTTCACTATTCATTATCTCATGCAATCCTCACAGCTCTAAGAAGTAGGTGGGCACTTCAATTAGCCCTATTTTACAGAAAAGGAAACTAATAGGCAGGGAGCAGTGGCTCATGCCTGTAATCCCAGCACTTTGGGAGGCTGAGGCTGGTGGATCACTCGAGTCCAGGAGTTCAACACCAGCCTGACCAACATGACAAAATTCCATATCTACTAAAAATATTAAAATTGCCCAGGCATAGTAGTGTGCACCTGTAGTCCCAGCTACTTGGGAGGCTGAGGCAGGAGAATCACCTGAACCTGAGAGGCGGAGGTTGCAGTGAGCCGGGATCTTGCCACTGCATTCCAGCCTAGATGACAGAGCAAGACTCTGGCAAAATAAATAAATAAATAAATAACAAAGAAAGGAAAGGAAACTAACAATAACAACAGTAACAACACAAACTCAATAGCTACTACTACTGGCAGTTATTAAGTTATTAAGTACTGGCAGTATCCACACATTGTACTGTTGCCATAATTATTTTTATTTTTATTTAACAGAAGAGGAAACTAAGGTACCAAGAGATTGAAAAATTAGGCCACCTGATTTTAAGTGGCAGTGTCAGATTTCCAAATCTAGTCTGTCTCTACACATAGTACATTTAACCCTTGGTCTACACTGCCTCTGTTTGCCTGGTGACTATTATGGGCTGAATTCTGTTCCCCCAAAAATCATATGTTGATGTCCTGACTCACATATGTTGATGTGATTGTATTTGGAGATAGGACTTTTAAAGAGGTAATTAAGTTTAAATTGGGTTATATGACTGGGTTCTAATCCACTGTGACTGGTGTCCTTATAAGAATAAAAGATTTGTGGTTCATGTCTGTAATCCTAGCACTTTGGGATGCCGAGGCAGGTGGATCACCTGAGGTCAGGAGTTTGAGACCAGCCTGGCTAACATAGAGAAATCACGACTCTACTAAAAATACACAAATTAGCGGGGTGTGATGGTGTGTGCCTACAATCCCAGTTACTCGGAGGTTGAAGAAAGAGAATCACTTGAGTCCAGGAGGCAGAGGTTGCAATGAGCTGAGATCATGCCACTGCCCTCCCGCCTGTGCAACAGAGTGAGACCCCATCTCAAAAACAAAAGAAAAAGAAAAATGATTAGGACTCAGATACACACAGAGGAACCCATGTGAAGACAGTTGTCTAAAGTCACGGAGAGAGGCCTCAGATGTTATCATCCCTGACAACCTTGATCTTAGACCTGTAGCTTCCAGGACTATGAGAAAATCGATTTCTGTTATACAAGTCACCCAGTCTATGGCAATTTGTTATGGCAGCTCTAGCAAATGAACACAGTGGCCCTGTTTAAGTCCCCTAACTTCTGTATGTCTCAGTCCCTTGAGCTGGAAGATGTCTAGGGCTCTTCCCAAGTAAAGCATCCCATGCTTGCCATGCTTTAGTATCTTCACCCTCCTGGACAACCAGCAGGGGCTTCTTCCTGGGGCTTCAGAACTGACAATTTTCCTCATGCTTCAGCCTCTCCCACTCTTCCCACCCATTGCTGCTGGCAATGTGGAAGGTTCACGTAAGAAATAGAGGGGCGTATCCCCAGAGCAAACAGGAGGTGAGAGCCAGATGATGTAAGCTCAGTGGGAACCTCTGGGGCGGAGCTTCTCCGCCTACTTCTAAAACACCCGCCCAACTATTCAACCATTATTTATAAATTTACTTATATGAATACAATTATTTATAAATGTGTATTTGTCATTATTTATAAATTACTCATGATATACTAAGCACTATACCGATTGCTAAGACACAATGCCAAAAACAAAACAGAAACAGGTCCCTACCCTCCTTGAGGATACAATACAAGGGGGAAGAAGATATGAGTCAAATAATGGCACTATGTTTCAAAAATGCAATTTAAAACAAAAACAGATACTCTGATGTGAAGGTAGGGAGCCCTTTAGACTTTTTATGGAGACTTTTGTTCTTGAATCAAAAGTGAGGCAAAAGTGCAAGTACTCCAGGAAGGGACAGTATACTGACTTAAAGTCACACCAAGCTATAAATGACTAAATCAGTCCTTTTCCTAGAACTAAGCTTTCTGAGGAGAATGAAATAGCAGAGATAATGGAGTGCGGAAAGTGGGAAAAGAACATAGAAAAGAAATGGTAAAGAACTGAAGATAACTGTTTGCCGTTTTGCAACTTTGCCTGGAGCCAACCCAGGCTCTGTTCTGCACTCCTGTTACAGTGAGTCTATTAGTGTTTACTCAGGTCCTACTGAGAAAAGAAGAGAAAAAGAGAGCATCACGCTCCACAGGAAGGTAGAAAAATTACTTGTAAATGAAAAAGAACCTTCTCTGCAATGTCAGGAACTTTCTATTAAATTGAATAAGCAGGTACACACCCAAGAATAATTAGACAATGATGACAACTCTGTTCAGACTGCCTGTCCTTGTTTTCCCAGCAGTAAAATCCAAATGCATTTCATTCTGCAACAAACACGGATTGAGAGGCCACAATGAGTCAGGCATGGTGTTAGGTACCAGGGCTGGAAAGAGGAAAATGGCATGGTCGTGTCCTCAGCATTTAGGAGTTCACTGTGGAGGAAGAAATTCAGACTCATAAACAGTCACTGCACTGTAATGCAACGAACACAATGCCAGAGGGTACAGAACACCAGAGGATGGGGATGGGGGACCCACATTTTAAAGTTGGATCAGAATGGATAAAGATCAATCAGGGAAGCTTCCTTGGTGATGGTCCTTTGAGCAAGGCCTGAAACCACAGGGTAAACTAGATCATAATTATAACATGGGAAGAAATTATTTGCTATTGACTGTTACAGGCAGCAAGGAATGTGGACTGTGGAGAGAAGGGCAACCCAATGATGGTAATAATAGTGGTGGAATTCGCAAGATAGGTATTTGCAGTAGATTATCCCAGCAAGCAGAGTATGAGACAGAGATGTCATTTAAAGATTTCTCAAGATTCAAACCAATAGAAGAGAGGAAGAAAACAGGTTTGGGCAGAATGAGAAGTTGAGATATGATGTGGGTCTAATGGCAGCTTCAGCAGATTCACAGAAAGTTCTGGAGCTCAAATGTCCCTTCAGAATTATCCTGCATTGGAGGTGAATGGGCTGAGCTGTTATATCCCCATGATGAGAAGTCATTGCATGTGGGCGGCCCCTGGAAGAAGGCATGACCTCAACTGAGGCTGTTTTCTCAGGTTGAGACAATCCCCCTCAAAGTGCTGATGACTGCCAGCAGCACCCACCACAGCAGCTGGGGTAATTAATTCTTCATTCCCAAAAGGGGATCTGAGCAACATATCACAGCCATGCCACAGTGCACTTCTTACACCATTTGGATTCACTTCTTCACCAAAGTCTTAGGAGCAGTTCCTCCAGCATTCTTGTAAACCCCTTGTTGGGGAGGGAAGATGAAGTTCAGTGGGATGACCTGCAGTCCCGACCATGGCAATTGGCTTTGGAGCTACAACTGACATTCTCACCATCCTCTGTTATCCATCATAGATCCCCTTACTGTCAGCTAGTACCCCTGCTGCTCTTGCTGTCCTATTGGTGGCATGAGCTAGACCCTAAAAGGATCTGAATTCCTGGTTACCATGCCCTCCTCAGGCTAAGATTGCTGCACATCCTTCTAAAATTGGTCAAGAGAGTCTCAAAAGATGCCCAAGTGGATCATTTGAGTACCAAACCTAATTCTTTCTGCTCCTAGCAGCCCTACCTCTTCCTGCTTACCAGCCAACTAGTGACTCCTTTTCTTGCCTGCTGGTTCCTGGGCACAATGAGTCTGAAGTGCCAAAACAGTAATAGTTTATAATTCAGCCAGACTCCTGCTGTGTCCCTTGGCAGCAGTATTTTTTCCTTTAGAAAATGGAGGCCGGGCACGATGGCTCATACCTGTAATCCCAGGACTTTAGGAGGCCAAGGCCAGCGGATCACGAGGTCAGGATATCAAGACCATCCTGGTCAACATGGTGAAATCCCATCTCTGCTGAAAATACAAAAACTAGCTGGGCATAGTGGCGTGTGCCTGAGACAGGAGAATCGCTTGAACCTGGGAGGTGGAGGTTGCAGTGAGCCAAGATCGCACCACTGCACTCCAGTCTGGCAAAACAGCGAGACTTCATCTCAAAAAAGAAAGAAAGAAAGTGGAACTTTTATATATGCAGAGCCCTGAGTTGTGGGGATGAGAAGCCCATGTTCCCCAAGTGACTCACTAGGAGTGGGGCTCTGGTTTCTACCATTTGGTTTCCATACTTATGAATTCTACCTATTAGGTGCATAGCACTGTATAAATTTTTTTTATTTAAGGTATATGCTGTTTCCTGAAAGATAGTGCCACATCCCCTGAGATGGCACTACTGTGTGCCTTGAGTAGGTTATTGCATCACTCTATCAGGCCAGCACTTTTAGGTGGTGTATTATGTGATATGATCAGCAGATTCCCCGTCAAGTGCTCACTAGCTCAACTCTTTGGCAGTAAAGCATGTCCCATGTACTGATGCCATGTTATGTGAAATCCTGTGCCAATGGATTAGATACTCTACAAGCCTCCAGTACTGATGCTGGCTGTGATCCTGTTGGCATGACAGGCAAATCCATATCTGGAATATGAGTATATTCATGTCAAGGTAAAGTGTTGCCTCCTGTTCACAACAACAAAGACATGGAATCAACCTAAATGCCCACCAGTGATAGAACTAGATAAAGAAAATGTGCATATGCACTGTGGAATACTATGCAGTCATAAAAGGAACTGAGATCTTGTCCTTTGCAGGGACATGGATGGAGCTGGAAGCCTTTATCCTTGCTTGGCAGACTAACACAGGAACAGAAAACCAAACACTGCATGTTCTCACTTATAAGTGGGAGCTGAATGATGAGAACACATGGACACATGGCGGGGAACAACACACACTGGGGTCTGTCAGAGGTGGGTGGGGAGGAAGAGAGCATCAGGAAGAATAGCTAGTGAATGCTGGACTTAATACCTAAGTGATGGGATGATATGTGCAGCCAACCACCATGGCACACATTTACCTGTGTAACAAACCTGCACATCCTGCACGTGTAACCCAGAACTTAAAATAGAATTTGAAGGAAAAATAAATAAATAAAGTGGTGCCTCTTCCAAAGTAGAAGAGATCTGATATAGTCAACTTGCCACCAAGTGGCCAGTTGTTCTCCTTGAGGGATGGTGTTGAATCTGTTGTTCTCTGTTGCTAGCAGGTTGGTCATTAGACAGTGACAGTAGATAAATCAGCCTTGGGTGTTCATGCTGCTGTGCTCATGGGCAGCCTCCAACCCTGCCAGCATGACTCATATGCATTGGTCCATTGTGCAGACACAGGAGTGGCCAATAATAGATCCTTCGAGCATACGTGGTTCCTTAATATCTGTTCTGTGGTAGAATGTGCCCCAATAGGCATAAAAAATGTGATATGAAAATCTTCACTCTTTAGACCTGCTTCCATATGTCTATCTTCATGCCCCAGCCCATACCTTCTTGTCCCAATCTTCCAATCCTTTTTTTTCCTTTTTCTTTTTTCTTGTTTTTTTTTGTTTTTGTTTTTGTTTTTTGTTTTTTGTTTTTTGTTTTTTGTTTTTTTGAGACAGGGTCTTGCTCTGTCACCCAGATTGGAGTACAGTGGCACAATCTCAGCTCACTGCAACCTCCATCTCCCGGGTTCAAGCAATTCTCCTGTCTCAGCCTCCCTAGTAGCTGGCATTACAGGTGCTGCCACCATGCCTAGCTAATTTTTGTATTTTTAGTAGAGACAGGGATTCACCATGTTGTCCAGGCTGGTCTCGAACTCCCGACCTCTGGTGATCCTCCCACCTCGGCCTCCCAAAGTGCTGGGATTACAGGCGAGAGCCATTGCGCCCAGCCCCAATCTTTTTATATCCAAACTCCTACTTAGCCAGCCTACCCACTCCCCATAACTCATGAGTCCATATATATTCTAACTTTGGAACACTTGTTTTTACATGCAAAATGGATGACTAGGTGGGCTTCCTCAGCTCTTCCCGCTGTGAAGATTTTCTCACATTTCAATCTCACCCTGAGTGGAGCTATAGTTCAGCTACCAAATATACCCACAACCAAGTCAACCCATCTATGAATCACAATCAGGTTTTTTTCTTCCTTCATCAACAGGTCATAAGGAATAACACGTGTAGCCGCATATGTGAGCTGAGGAAAAGGTTCTGGTGTAATTGTGGCAGAGGTCATGAGACCTGGGCCACCTGATAGTGCAGCTTGCTTATGCCTTTTGGTCCTGTCTGTGTACAGATCTAGATACATCACTTCCATCATGACAAAGCTAGGCCCTCCTGACATTATGACTTGATGGTTCTGAACAAACTTAGCTCATGATGGCCAATCCCAAATGCATGGTAACTTAATATCTGATGATCAAGCATACCAGCCCTATGGGGAGCAGCAACACTTTATGAGCTGTTTTTCAAATGGTATGTAATTCTGTGTTATAGATAACACAGCCTTGTCCAAGAATTCCAGGTTATCTATGTGGTGATTCTCTCATTGAACTAATTCCTTTCCTTTCCCTCCCTTCCTTCCTTCCTTCCTCCCTCCCTCTCTCCCGCCTTCCTTCCTTCCTTCCTTCCTTCCTTCCTTCCTTCCTTCCTTCCTTCCTTCCTGATAGATAATATTTGTACATATTCATGTGGTAGATGTGATATTTTGATACATGCATATAATGTGTAATGATCAAATCAGGTTATTTAGGGTATCCTGATTTAGTATTTAGGATTACCTTGAACATTTATCATTTCTTTGTGTTGGAGAAATTTCAAATCTCTTCTGTTTTGAAATACACAATACATCATTAACTATAGTCAGTCTACTATGCTATGGAACACTAGAACTTATTCCTTCTATCTAATTAATGTTTGTACCCATTAACTAACGTTTCTTCATCCCTACACACTCCCTCCCCCACACCACACACACACACCCTTCTCATTCTCTGGTAACTGTCATTTAACTCTTTACCTCCTTGAACTCAACATTCTTAGTTCCCACATACGAGGGAGAATATGCAATATTTGCTTTTCTGTGTCTGGTTTAGTTCACTTTACATAATGACCTCCAGTTCCATCCATGTTTCTGTAAATGACAGGATTTTATTTTTTTACGGTTCAGTAGTATTTCATTGTGTATATATACCAAATGTATTTATTCATTCATCCATTGATGGACGCTTAGGTTGATTTCATATCTTAGCTATTGTGTATAGTGCTACAATGAATATGGGGGTTCAGGTATCCCCTTGACATATTGATTTATTTTCCTTTGGATAAATGCCTAGTAGGAGGATTGCTGGATCATATGATGGTTCTATATTTAGTATTTTGAGAATCCTCCATACTGCTTTTCATAATATCTGTACTAATTTACATTCCCATAAACAGTGCACAAGAACTCCTTTATGTCTGCATTCTCAACACCATTTGTTATTTTTAGTCTTTTTCATAATCACTCATGATACAAGATATCTCATTGCGGTTTTGATTTGCATTTCCCTCATGATTAGTGATGTTGGGCACTTTTTTCATATACCTGTTGGCCATCTGTATGTCTTCTATTGAGAAATGTCTATTCAGATCCTTTGCCCTCTTTTTAATGGGATTATTTTGATTTTTTGCTGTTGAGTTGTTTGAGTTTCTTGTAGTCTGGCTATTAGTCCCTTGCCAGATGAAGGGTCTGCAAATATTTTCTCTGATTCAACAGGTTATCTCTTCACTTTGTTCATTGTTTTTGTTTTGTTTTGTTTTGCTGTGCAGAGGCTTTTTAGTTTAATATAGTCCCGTTTGTCTACTTTTGCTTTCGTTGCTTGTGCTTTTGGGGTCTTACTCAAAAAATCTTTGCCTAGACCAATGTACTAGAGTGTTCACCCTACGTTTTATTCTAGTAGTGTTATGGTTTTGGCCCTTACATTTACATCTTTAATACATTTTGAGTTGATTATCAACTCAAATAGGGGTCTGGTTTCATTCTTCTGCAGATGCATATTCAGTTTTTCCAGCACCACTTATTGAAGAGGACATCCTTTCAACAATGTATATTCTTAGTGTCTTTGTCAAAAATCAATTGGCTGTAGATACATAGATGTATTTATGGGTTCTCTATTCTGTTCCATTGGTCTATGTGTCTGTTTTTTATACCAGTACTATGCTGATTTGGTTACTATAGCTTTGTGGTATATTTCGAAGTCAGGTAGCATTGTGCCTACAGCTTTGTTCTTTTTGCTTAGGATTGCTTTGGCTACCTGGGCTCTTCTGTGGTTCCATATGAATTTTAGGGTTGTTTTATTCTATTTCTGTGAAGAATTTCCTGGCTGTTTTTACAGGGATTGCATTGAATCTATAGATTGCTTTGGATAATATGGTCATTTTAATTATATTAATCTTCCCAATCCATGAGCAAGGGTTGTCTTTCCATTTGTTTGTGCCCTCTCCAATTTCTTTCATCAATGTCTTGTAGTTTTCTTTGCAGAGGTCTTTCACCTCCTTGGTTAAATTTATTTTTAGGTATTTTAAAAGAGCTACTGTTAATGAAATTGTCTTCTTGATTTATTTTTCAGCTAGTTCATTAATGGTGTATAGAAACCCTACTAATTTTTGTAAGTTGATTTTGTATCCTGCAACTTTACTGGATTTGTCAGTTCTAAGAAGTTTTCAGTGGGGTGTTCTGGCTTTTCTGTATATAAGATTGTGTCATCTGCAAAAAGAGACTATTTGTCTTCCTCTTTTCCAATTTGGATGCCTTTTATTTCTTTTTCTTGCCTGATTGCTTAAGCTAGGACTTCCAATACTATCTTGAATTCTCACTGGACTTTCTAAAGACTCTACAGTACATCTTTTCCCACCAATGGCACCTATAGTAGAATCAGGTCTGCATGATTGAATAGACCAAAAAACAGGACCAGCCTGAATCCACTGGAAAATTCTTTCCTGCTCTTAGTTCACTCAAAACTTACAGCCTTTCCTGTCACCTGGTATCTGGGCTATACAATATCTCAAAGTGTGAAATACCTTCCGCCAGAATTCAAATAGATATTCTGTGTTTTTCTTCATGATGGGAAGTGTAAAACATAATAAATTGCCTTTTATCTTGAAGAGGGTATCCCAGCAAACTCTAATCTTAGATCCCTAAAAATTTTACTCATCTAAAGAGCACCTAAATCTTCATAGAGTTTATCCACTACCCTCTGGAGTGCATGTGTCTTACCAAAGCCTCCAACGCTCATCCACTCTGATTAGCAGGATGCCATCAATATAGGGGATCAGTGTGATTTATTTGGGATGTCAAAACAATCAAGGTCTCTTTAAACTATATTATGACCAAGGATGGAAGAGGATGGGACAAAACTGTAGATATATATCAATACCCATTCAAGAGAAAATGAATTGTTTTTGATTATCTTCTTTTTTTTTTTTTGTAAAGGTGGAAAAGAACACATTCTGCAGTCAATATCTGCACATAGTGTGCCCAAAGACATTTTAATCTGCTACAGCAAAAGGCATTTACAATTGGATCTACTACTTGCTTGAATTTTTGATAATTCATTGTTATCCTACAGAATCCATCTGTTTTTACAAAGGCCAGATTTGTGAAGTAAATGGAGATAATGATGAAAGTATCACCCGTAAATCCTTTAGTTCTTTAAGACCAGCACTAATTTCTGTTATTTCCACTGGGATGTCATATTTACTGTGATTTATTGTCTTCGCCTGGAGTGGGAGTGGTGGCAGATTCAGATGCCTTCACTTGGTGTTCCCCTACTGCAATAACTCTTAGCCCTCAGGCCAATGACCAAGGGATGTGCCAACTACCAAGTGTGTCTATTCCTGTTATACATGCAGGGATCAGAGAAAGTGCCATTTGGTGTGTCTGAAGACCTATTTGACCCATTACGAGCCAGGCCTGGTCCCAAACTCCATTTATTACCTAGCCTCCATACACTCCTTCTATATCTGTGAGGCATGGTGACTTTCTCAGTTTTCAAGTACAAGAGCTACTCAGGTCTTCTGCCCAAGAGTTCTTAAACTGTTTAAGTATTTCTCTTTCCCCATTGGAGCAAATTGCTGCAATCCCTGTGGGGAAAGACTGGTAGACTCAATAATGTGTACACTGTGGTGTTCCCAGGATTCCTCCTGGGAATCTAGTCTCCCCTTCAGTCAATGGATTTCAGACCTAACAAATGAAATCTGAAAACTGAGCAAGGAATCATGATATTTTCTTGGAGTTACTGCTATCTGCCTCCTAATCATTCATCCCTATTTTTGTTGTTGTTGTACAGATTAGGCATGACTCATATTAGCTGCCTGTATATTTTGCCCTTAGGAGGTGCTGTATTCTATTAACATCTCCATAACTCTCTGCAGACCAGGAACCCTTGGATTCCATTGTAACTTTGTTGCACCAACCTGGAATCTGACTGTTAGGTACTACCACCTGGCTGCGATTTTCTCAGGGTATTATCATCGCCATTGACATTAATGAGCCCATTTCTATAGCAGTATCTCCTACAGCCAGCCCTGATCTACAGAGGAAACCATCAGTGACCTTAGTAATCCTGGTGTCTCTCTCAACATTGCATTTCTTATCATTACCTCTGAAACTTTCCATGGAACATAGTCATCTGGTACATTTTCCAGACTTACATATTATATCCATTATAACATGCCCACTTCTCTGAGCCTTTTAATTCCTTCTTGCACCACCTGCCACGGAAATTTTGGCATTTCTACCTAACTTAGTGTACCCTCTTCCCGAGAAGAAATTTCCTTTCCTGCCTTGCTCTTCAATTTTTGTTTATTCATTAAATACTTACTGAGTTCTTAATATGTGCCAGGCACTGTGCTAGGTGTTTCAGGTTCAAAGAATAGGGCCCAGTACCTACTGTCAACAGCTTACCAGCTAGTTGAAGATGTGTGTACTTAATCTAGATAAGATACATTTAATGTGTCACTTAACAACAAGAACATATTCTGAGAAATGCATCTTTAGGCCATTTTGTCATTATGCAAACACCATAGAGCATACATCTACAAACATACATGGTATAGCCTGCTACACACCTAAGTTACATGGTATGGCCTATTGTTCCCAGGCTACAAACCTGTACGGCATGTTACTGTGCTGAATACTACAGACAACTGTAACATAATGGTAAGTATTTGTGTATTTAAATGTATCTACATGTGGAAAAGTTATGTGTTGAGCCATGATGTTATGAAAGCTATGTCACTAGGCAACGGGAATTTTTCAGCTCCCTTATAATCTTATGGGACCAGTGTTGCATATGTGGTTTGTCAATGACTGAAATATCATTATGTGGTGCGTGACTGTAGTTGAAAATGAAAGCAGAGGGCATAAGGTCATGTTTTATATTTCTGTGTGTTCCACTGCACATAGCATGTGGAAAGAATAAACAAATAAATAGGAAATCAAATGAAGGGATGTGAAACCTAACTAACCTACTGAGACAACAGCACCATATCCATAAGGCACTTCTAACCTTATGGGTGCAGCTCTCTGTAGCTCTCTGTGTTTTCCAGCTGATCTTTGGCTTTTATCTTGGGAGATATCTGGTTTCACAACATGTCTTCATGGGACAATCAGGCACTATGGTTGCCCTCTATCTCTGTCACGGCACGTGAAGGGTGATGGGCAGAGAGTCCCAGATGTAAGCCTCTGGATTCTTTGCAAATACTGTTCCCTTTATCTGGATTGTTCAAGAAAAACAATTGTCTTTTCCTTTTAAAATTACCAACACCCTGCTCACAGCATCACCATCAAGCTTTGAGAGACAGAGCAGCTAAAAACGACTCACAGCAAATGGCCACTGATGAGTCAGAAACACTTAAAAGCTGTGATCAGGGACCAGTTCAGTGCATAATGCTCCATGGTTAGGCAAGCAGGAGTCACCTCCAGGAAGGCTTACAATTATTCCCATCCCCTTGAATGCTAAGCACCACCCCCCAAGCACCTGGCTTCTCATTAATTTACCTGTGACATGTTGCTACACTTAATTGCATTTGACAATTAGTAACATTTCAACACCTCTTTTAATGAAACAATTAAAACAGTGCTTGTCTCAGTTGCAAGAAAATATATGAGCTGATTTGTCAGAGGAAAAGGAAAAAAAAGACCAAACATAAACCTCCAGTAATAATTCAGTTATAGACAGCTTTGAGGTAAGCCCTTTCCCTTTTGCATTTTCCAAGAATTGTGTGCAAACACATTTTCATGTCTGTTTGTTTGTTGCTTGGTTTCCCTGAATGAGCATTTCTCCACCAGACAGCTCCTGGCTGTCTGTGCAGCCACGTGATATTAATTACAAGGAAGAATGGATGCTAAGCAGTTGCTGTTACTCATTTCTCACTCTGTTGTTGCATTGATTGCTTGGGAAAGCAGATGCCCCAAAGGCAGCTCTTCCGCACAATCAATGGGAGCCCTGGGGAAAGCGGTGAAGAAGTCTTTGAGTCTTTTCTGGCTCCCATTTCTCTCCAAGTAACAGACATGAGAGAAAGTGTGGCCTCTTTATTCTCCTTGGGGTCCCTGAAAGAAACTTAAATAATTCTTATTTTTATTATCATCCCATCCCCTATTAGTAACAGAGAAAAATTATGCTGCTCTGTTATTGCAAACGCTTACCTCACAGCAATAGTTTACAAGTCTTTGGACTCATGAATAACTCAATATTACCATTGTAGATAAGGCTGCAAGGGGTGTGTGCTTGAAAACTCATTTAATAAGAGCTGTGAGGGGCATAGAATTAAATATGTCATTTGCAATGGGTTGATGCATTCATTTTCTGAAACAATCATTTAGCCGAGCAGATGAAATCAATCACTGAAATGGTTTCTGTGTTAGAAAAAGTCCCAAGAATATGGTTGAAGATTCTGTCATTACCCAGAGCCCACTAAACTCAGGGCAGATACCTTGGTTCCCATGTTCCATACCAAACCACATGCACAGCTTACTGTTGTTGTGGTTCTAGATGACCTGGAGAGTTTCTACTCCCTAAAGCCACCTGTGCTTTCCCACCACTGCTTGACTTCTGTGCTATTCCTCCTGCCTCCAGTGCCCTTCTGTGCTTATCCAAAACCCACCTGTTTTTCATGACACAGCTTACATATTCATTCTCCAAGAAGCTTCCTAATTTCCTCAACCATTCTCTCTGCCTCACCATACTTGGATGCTTCTTGTATCACTCATCATATATTACTTTGTCTTACAGGCACTTGGACCATTGACTTATGCCTGCATAGACTGTCAACTCCTCTGAGGACAGGAATCCTGGATTATTCTGCTCTAAATAACCCATATGCTCCAGTGTAGTATACACTTATTTTTAACTGTTGGGTATCCTTTAATAACTGTTTGTCAAATTGAATTGTATTGAATTTTCAGATATTGCATCAGACTTTTAAAAAATTACATTGATTTGATTGATAATTGCCTTTTTAACCACCTCCACTCCCGCAAAAGAGTGCCTCTTCCAGTGAAAGCCTAGGAAAGGCAAGGAGAACATTTCTGCTCGTCCCGCTTCCACTTTAACCCCTCAATCAGCTGAGGTTGGTGAATCATCCACTCCAGAGCGGTGGACATTTGTAGCCTGAACACTGTCACATGTCCCCCAAGGGAAAAATACAATCAGAAGAGCAATAATGACTTCCTGCGAGCTGGGATGAATGACCTCATCCCCCAGGTCACCAGGCAACCATCTTCTGAAATCTGCCACAGATTTATCACAATCCTTTCTCTTCCTTTCCACACTGACATTATTCCCACTTCCTTTGCCCCACACACTCCAGCTTGTATCCAAGGGTTCCCTGATTGAATTGTCTGTGGATGTAAACAGAACTTTCATATATCCCATCCCTCTCCTGGGTCAGGAGGGAAAGTAGTTGCTTTTCCCAAAAGATGGGCTTAGTTACCTACTGCATTGAACATTCTCAACAGCCTCACCTCCCCAACACACACACAAGCATGCCCACATGCACACACAGAGGCCAACAGCACACGTTAATGACACATCTTGCTAATTGTATTACCTTTGCTGGTTATTATTAAGGTCTTGCTTTCAGGACAGAGAAAACCAACCACATAATGATCAAGGAGACAAATGGAGCATATCACTGCAGCGACTGTGCAATGATAATGAGTTACATAAATCAAAGTTGGGTAATTTACCTATCAGACTGAGCAGTGAATAGGGTTTTTCAGTAACTGTGATTGTTTGGTGATAGATTTCTTTTAATAACTCTTGTATGTAGATGTTCTGGAACTAGAGATTTGTTCCCCAAAGAGAGGCAGCAGAATGCTGTGCGGAACATGGCATGGCATGTCAAGAGACTCTTGAGCTAATGTTAGCTCTGCCACCTTGGGGAAAGAAGCCATTTCTCTTCTCAGGGCTTCTGATTCTTCTATGAAATAGAATGAACTTTGCACTCCCTAAGGGTCCCTTTCTATCTGAGATTGTATGTTGTCCACACCTGCTTTTTTCCAGCAAAGTGGAAGGGACTCCTTCCTGCCTTCCACTTTGCAGAGAGAACTGGGCTGGGATATCAATGAGAGTCAGCCGGCTGTCTGCCCACTCACTGATGGGGTTCCCCATGTCCTCTTGTTCTTCACCAAATAGAGAAATATCAGTTTTTCCTCACTGCATACTGCTTCAACCTCAGACTCTAAACTAGATCAAGGACTGGGATCAGCCTCTTCCTCTTTTTACACTGGGTTAAATGGTTTGCACACGTAACAGGGTGCTATCACATCCAGTCCTTTCCCTCAAATTGGAGCACAATCAGTTTGGATTGTTAAAATTTTTTTTTTTCTTTTTTTTTTTTTTTTTTGGTGTTTTGTGAGTTAATACTTCAGAACTTTGAGAAATAAGTTATTATCTTTTGGAACCATAGGGTTAATAGTTCATTTTGTTCCCATTTTCCAACTGAATAAACCTCAGGAAATGGGATGTCCCTTGAGTCAGATCCAGACTCAGGCAGCAGAAGCCTCAGTGAGATTGATAGACACAAGGTGAGCTTGAGCCCAGGGTTGCTTTCAGGGGCCATGAAAGGGATTATGTGTATGTGTGTCTACATGTATGTGTGCATCTGTATATATGTGTATATGTATACATATATGTGGATATGTATCTATATGTGTATGTGTGTATGAGTGTGTGTTTGTGTGTGTGTGCATGCAAAATGCATTGTTGTTGTCTCCTGGTTTACGTCCCTGAATCAAGTGATGGTTGTATTTAAGATAAAGAGGGGGAAGAGGCCAAAAACTCACCCTTTTCCCAAATCACTAGTCTTTGCCTCCTTCTACAAATAAGGATCCTTTCACTTTCACCACAGGGAGAAAATAACAATAATCTCTGCATGGAAAGAGATTGACCAAGCATGAAGCATGCTGGCACTGGCTTCTCCAGAAATGAACAGATAAACAAACAAATGGGAGCTTGGAAGGAAGAGATAGTTTATGAATAAAACAATGTTTTATTAAGTTGCTATTAAATTTCAATTGAACAGTGCTTGGGATACATAAGCACAGACATATTCCTGAAACTAATTGGTTTTCCACATCTGCCTTGCTTCCTAATTGGACTAATTACTGCACTGTAGGATCATGTTCGTCTTACTACAGAAAGCAAGAAACCTTGATTTACAGTGAGTGGAGCAGCAATTAGAGGGAATTAATTCATAAAGCAACATCTAAATAAATCATATTATGAGAAGACAGAAATGTAATTATTGTGACTGGTGGGTCCCTGGTGGGGGGACATCAAACTTAAACCTCAAACCAAGCTGCTAAATTCTCCCCAGATCAATGTAGCATCTCCTATTTCATTGAGCATGTGCTACCTATTCTTTAAGACCTAATTGAGGCACTGTGTCAAAAACAGTATGGCCCAACACGTCTTCTCTCCAGTGACGGAGGAAAAAACATCAAGTTCTCACCACCTCGTGTTTGTCCTTTGTCAGAATTAAATATGAGCTCAGTATAACGTGGGTAATGTGTTATGGCTGCAGTTTCAAAATGAGAGCCTTTGCAAACTTAAGTGTCATTATGAATCTTCTCTTGACATCTAGTGGCATTTTTGGGGCTGTAGCTAAGAGAGCTTATTAGTAAGAATAGCATGTTAAACTCCAGCATCTCAGTAATTCATCTCCCCTTGCTCTGAGGGAACAGGCTAAGGTCCTGCTTGGCTGTAAGGGGTTTAAAGACCCCACTGTATTCACCGTCATCTTTCCCCTTTGACGGCAAAGATCCTCTTCAGATCGAGAACCTTTGTTGTTTTTATCTTTGGGTTTGGGTTTGGGTTTTTTGTTTTTGTTTTTGTTTGGTCCTTCTTTCTGTCATTCACATTATATCTGAGAAGAACTTGTGAAGAGCCTCCAGAGTAAATCCTGAGTCTCAGTTTCCTCATCTGCTTTGGTTTGAATGTCTGTGTCCCCTTGAAGTTTACATATTGAGATGTAACCTCCAAGGTGATGGTATTAGGACATGAGATGAGGCCTTTGGGAAGTGATTAGAGCATGAAGGTGGAGCTCTCATGACTGGAAATAGTGTCTTTATAAAAGAAACCTCAGAGCGCTAGACAGCTAGCCCTTTCTCTCTACCATGTGACAACACAGCAAAAAGGTGCCATCCGTGAACCAGAAAGCAGGCCCCCACCAAACACTGAGCATGCTGGCATCTTGACCTTGGACTTCCAGCCTCTAGAACTGTGAGAAATAAATTTCTGTTGTTTACAAGCCACCCAATTTATAGTATTTTGTTACAGCTTCCCAGACTAAAACACTATCCATTAAATTTAGGGAAGTAGACTTGATTGTTCTAACGACCTCTTCTATTTTGACATGCTAGGACTCCCATCCAGTAATCACCAAGTACTTTGACAACTTAACACCTTCAGTTCTGGTCTTTAACAACTTTCTTCTCTATACCACAGAGATATAGGTTGAAAAGGAATGATAGAAGCTAGGAGAGGAAAGGGAGTTAAGGAATTAAGAAAGATAGGCCAGTGTGGTGGCTCATGTCTGTAGTTCCAAAACCTTGGGAAGCCAACTTAGGCAGATTGCTTAAAGCCTAGAAGTTCAAAACCAGCCTGGGAAACATGGCAAAATTCCATCTCTACAAAATTAGCCAGGCATGGTGGTGTGTGCCTGTAGTCCCAGCTACCTGGGAGGCTGCAGTTGGAGGATTGCTTGAGCCTGGGAAGTTGAGGCTGCAGTAAGCTGAGATCACACCACTGCACTTCAACTCAAGTGACAAGTGAAACCCTGTCTCAAAAAAAAAAAAAAAAAAAAAAAGAATTAAAAAGAGTAAAATTCAATAAGAGGCAATTTTCTGAAGGGCAATAATCAAATTTTCATTTGGATATTTCCTTAACTCTGCAGTAGATTTAGTTATTATATTCTAAAAATTACATACAAAAAAGTGAAAACTGCCTTTTCAAAAATTATAACATGGAGGGAAATATAACATAAATGACTCCATCTTCCTTCTAACCTCACAAACTAACTAACTGCCCTTGTTCATTCCTGGGCATAGGCCAAACTAACTATGGGAAGAATTTAGAATTTAACTTAGAAGCAAGGATGATAATAGTCCTTCCCAAAACTGACCCTTCTGGGGACTGAAACTGCCTTTGTAAGACAAATGAAAGGCCACAAGGTTAGGATTAAAGCAGGGACCTCAACTCTGCTAAGCTGTAGGAATAGTTAAACAATAACCAGCCATTGTCCCTAGCTTGCTTTTCTTTCTTCCTTCCTTCCTTCCTTCCTTCCTTCCTTCCTTCCTTCCTTCCTTCCTTCCTTCCTTCCTTTCTTTCTTTCCTTCTTTCTTTCTTTCTTTCTTTCCTTCTTTCTTTCTTTCTTTCCTTCCTTCTTTTTGGGATGGAGTCTCACTCTGTTTCCCAGGCTGGTGTGTAGCAGTAGCACAATCTCTGCTCACTACAACCTCCACCACCTGGGCTCAATGATTCTCCTGCCTCAGCCTCCCAAATAGCTGGGATTACAGACATCCACCACCATGCATAGCTAATTTTTGTAATTTTAGTAAAGGCGGGGTTTCACCATGTTGGCCAGGCTGGTTTTGAACTCCTAACCTAAAATGATCCACCCACCTTGGCCTCCCAAAGTGTTGGGATTACAGGTGTGAGCCACTGTGCCTGGCCCTTAGCTTGCTTTCTTATAATTCCTTAATGTTCAGGAGTCATGTAGCAAAAGATCATGAGATCTGAAACTTCCCTACTTGTTTCTATACATAACATCACTAATGGAAAGCCTAAGATTGATCTTTGAGATATTTTCCAGATGTTTGCACTCTGATAACCAACTGACATCACCCCAACCCATGACTTATACCAAGGAACTGACTCAATGGTTCTAGGACCTCTACCTAGAAACCAATGATAATTTCATCCCCAACCAATCAGCAGCACACATTCCCGAGCCAAATTATCCTTAGAAATCCTAGTCTGTAACAAGAGGAGGACTGTGGCTCAAGATACAGATTTGGAAAATGTAAGACATGAAGTTAATGTAATCATCGGGGTAGAAGCAGAAGGCTGAGCAGCAATTCAGAGGAAGAAGAGCTACAAATATGTTGCAGCAGTCAGGATAAGCTGAAGTGACAAACAACCCCAAAATCTCAGAAACTAACAACATTGAAGGTCTATTTCTCACTCATACACATGCATTGTGGTCAGCTAGGGCTCTGCCCATGCGTCTTAGTCCATTTTGTGTTTCTGTAACAGAATACCTGAGAGTGGGTAATTTATAAAGAGAAGAGGCTTATCTAGCTCACAGTTCTGCATGCTGGGAAGTTCGTGGGAATGGCGCTAGCTTCTGGCAAGAATTTTTCCTGCTGCAACGTAACACGCTGAAAGGTCAAAGGGTAAGAGAGAGGTGCGAAGGGGCCAAATGCAAAGAGCATCCTGGGTTTATAACAACTTGCATTCCTGGGAGTTAATCTATTCCTGAGAGAGCAAGAACGCACCCCTGTGAGGTGGTATGAATCTTTTCATGAAGGATCCATCCCACGGTCCAAACAGCTCCCACTGGGGCCCATGTCCCAATGCATAGGCACGGGCATGTTAAACTTAAACATGAGTTTTGGTGGAGACAAACTTCATTCAAACCATAGCACCATGCTTTCTCTCCAGGATCCAGGCAAGTGGAAGAACATGGCTGGTGGCGGGTGGCTGAGGAGAAATGTAGCCTGGTTGCTATGACCTGAATGTTTATGTCCCCCACCAAATTCATGGGTTGAAATCCCAACTCTCAGTGGGATGGTATTAGATGGGGGACTTTGGTGAAGTGCTCCCTCATGAATGGGATTAGTGTTCTTGTAAAAGGAGCCCCAGAGAGCTGCCCTACCCCTTCTACCTGGTGAAGATGCAGCAAGAAGTTACTAAGAGGAATAAGCCCTCATCAGACACCAAATCTGCCAGCACCTTGATCTTGGACTTCCTAACCTCCAGAACTATGAGGAATAACAGTTGTTCATAAGGTGTTTTCATTATAGTGCCCTAAACAGACAAAGAGAGTGGCAATCCACACATTGGCTCTTACAGCTCCTTCTTGGAAATGGCATAGGACCCTATGAGGCAAAGCAAGTCACATGGTAAAACCTGCCATCAGTGGAGCAGGGAGGTACAACCTTTTCCAGGGAGAAGCAGTGGTTATTTTTGGATATTCTAGAAAACTAAGTCATCTCATCTTTCTCCCCATCCTTTCCCTGTTCCATAACTGAAGCTACCTAAGCTGGGAGTGGGGTTCGGGGCTACTTTTAAAATAACTATAGTAGTTAACCAGATTATTTTGGAGGGAAGAGAAGGATTAAGATACCAATGCTCCAAATGAGGACAAATGTACATGCAAACGTATAAAGAGGAAGAGCATTCATCCAATCAGTAAGCACTTATTTATTATCTACTAAGTACTGAGTACTGGAAAAAATCTTTCTACAAACCCAATAAATGAATGTATGGAAGGAAAAAACAAATCCCCTTACCCTCTTATATTTAGTGGTTGGTCCTGCAAAATAAACTGACAAAGGCAATTTAACAGGAGAAAAGCATACACACTTATTTAAAATTAAAAGTTTTCTATGGCCCAAGAGGGCTTCATAAAGAAGAGAAAAGCCTCCAAAGAAGCAGTTAGGCTTGGAGGCTTTTATGCCATTCAGACAATGAATGATCAATTTGTAGAGAAGTGATAAGACAAATGAAAGGCATTTCTGTGCTTTTTAGGGATGGTAAACTATGGGAAGATAAATATATGGGTGACACTCAATGATAGATAATGGTTACTTAGCAAGGTTTGTTTATGTAAATTATTTTCAGTGCCATCTCATCTCTGGTGATAATGTTGTCTTCCCCTAACTGGTACAAAAAGTAGGGTGGGTGGAATGCCTTCACAAGAATAATTTATGTTCCACTTTCAGGCAGATAGGGAGATAGAAGAAAGCTCATCTTGTGTCTGCTTTATCTCAATTGCCTCTAGCTCAAAATAATTCATATGCCAGAGTGGCATATTTGGGGGCAGTATATTCTGGTCTCTGCTACATGAGCTAATATACCCAATACAACTAATGACTTATAGTCATAAGAGAAAATGCAAGTTTTATCCAAATTGCTTTATATAAATTATACAAAACTTTTTATATAATTGCTTTATATATATAAACCACACCTCTCCTTTTCCTCAGTGTGATAGTTGTTACTACTGTCTGTCTCAGTCTGTTTGGATGACTGTAACAAAATAGCATAGTCTAGGTGTCTTACAAACAACAAGAATGTCTCACAGTTCTGGGCACTGGGAAGTCCAGATAAAGGCACTGGCAGACCTGGTGTCTCGTGAGAGCCCATTTTCTGGTTCATATGTAGCATCTTCTTGCTGTATCCTCACACGTTGGATGGAGTGAGGGGTCTCTCTCAGGTCTCTTTAATAAAATCTCATTCATGAGGGCTCTTCCCCCTGTCCTAATCATCTCCTCAAAGGCTCTACCTCTTAATACTATCATCTTGGGGGTTAGTATTTCAACATATAAATTTGGGAGGAGAGGCTGTTTTGAATGAGCTACTTTGAGCTTCTACATTAACTTAGCTGTTGTTTCCAGCAGTCACCAGAGGTGCCAATGACAACAGGAAGAGATTCACCTGCATGAATCTTCTCAAGGCAGGCCTCACCATCAGGGGTCTGATCGCAGGTGCAACTGCAATGATGCAAAAACAATGTGAAAGTTTAAGACTTTTTAGTACTTCAGACCCTGGGGGTGTCGATGGCATGCCTGGAGGCCACATACCAGGGAATGCAGCCAGAGGGACAGAGAAGGGACCCATGGGCCAGTGTTTTTATTGGGTACAGGATGTTATACAAACAGGTTGCCCAAGGGGAGCTTTAATTGGTCAGTTGAACACAAGTGTGCTGTAGTTCCAAGAGGCCACACTGTGACTGAGAGGTGATCACATTAAGTTATTGGGCAAATTGTCTGAATGGTCAGTTTAAGGGAAATGGCAGGAAAATGTTGAGCCCAGCCTGTTAGGCAGGAAAGATGCCTCTAAGTTTTATCTCTGGCCACCAGCTGGAGCCATTTGGGTGGGATATAGTGCTAAGAACTGTGTCAAAGATGACTGAACCCTGCTTTAATATAAGAAAGTTAAACATATTTTAAAATAGATGCCGAGGCAACGTAAAATTATAAGCACTTACTACAAACATCCTGACATTCTGATTTGCCCCCCAAATTCATTTCCTTCTTACATGCAAAATACATTTCTTCCATATGAATAGCCCCCAAAGTCTTAACTCATTCCAGCATCAACTCAAGAGTCTGAATTCCAAAGTCTCATCTCAATATCATCTCAATATGATATTTAGAGGAAATGAGATATAGGTGAGACTTAAGGTATGATTCATTCTGAGCAAATTCCCCATCCCCCTCCAGCTATAAGCCTGTGAAATCAAACTAGTTTTGTGCCTACAATATATAATTGTGGAATGGGCATAGGACAGTCATTCCCATTATACAAGGGAGAAATAGGAAAGTAGAAAGAAGTGACATTTCTCAAGCAAGTCCAAAATCCAACAAGGCAAAGAACATTCAATCTTACAGTCCTAAAACAATCTTTGTTGAGTTGTCGGTCTGCCCTCTGAAACCACAAGAGTGGAGGTCATGCCTTCTGGACCTACTGGGGTGGCTGTCTTTCCCCTATGGATTTGAGCAGCCCTGCTCCCACGACTTTGTGGCATGCAACCCACACTGCACCCCTCAAGGGTTGGAATAATGTGCCTGCAGCTTTCCTAGGCTGGAATGAAGTGCTGATATCTCTCCCAGCCTGGGGTCATGATCCACCTTAATGAATTTGCTGGGCATTGCCCTAGTTCTTTGCAGTAGCCCTACCTCCACAGCAGCTCTTTGCCTGGGTCCTTCAGCTTTTGGGGCATCTTTTGAAATCTGGGTGGAGGCAATCAAGCCCCTACACCTTTGCAGGATGCAGCACGATCCATACCAAGCACCCTGGAGCCACACTTGGGGCAGTTGAGGAGCATAGAAATGGAGTGTGAAGAGCAGAGCCCATGATGAGGTAGCACAAAGCAGGAGGTGTGTTCTCCTTTCCTTTAAAATCATTCTGTTCTGCAGGTGCTTGCACTCTGGGACTGTAATGGAAGGGACAGCCCCGATGATCTCCAAGATACCTTTAGAGTCATTCTTCTATTGTCTTAGACAATAAGTCCTGGCCTCTATTTAGATGGCTGATTCATACTAATTTTCTTACCCATTTTGGCTACATCTTTCATTTTCTTTCTCAAACAGGCTTTCTCATTTTTTTCCAATACAGATAGGCTGAGAATTTTTGAGATTTTTAAGTTCTGCTGTTTTTGATTAGTCTTTAAATCATCCCTTTTTTTCCCTCACATTTACTACAAGCAATCAAGAGAAACTAGGCCATACCTTCAAGACTGCTTAAAAACAGCATCAGCTAAGTGAGACCCTCGTCTCTACAAAAAAATTAAAAAAAAAAAAATTAGCCACACGTGGTGGCACACACCTGTAATCCTAGCTACTCAGAAGGCTGAGGCACAAGGATCACTTGAGCCCAGGCTTGGAGGGTGCAGGGAGCTATCATACCAAAGCACTCCAACCTGGGCAACAGAGTAAGACCCTATCCCAAAAATAAAAATTAAAAACAATAGCTTCAGCTAAATATCCAATTTCATTCTTTACAAATTCTACCTTCCACAAAACACTAGGAGATGAACAAAATTCAGCCAAGTTGTTCTTTGCCAGTGTGTATCACAGGTCACCTTTCCTTCAGTTTCCAATAACATGTTCCTCATTTCCATCTGACACCTCATCCAAATGGCCTTTACTGTGCATATTTCTATTAGCATTCTGTTCGTAACCTATAAGCTATCCTGTAAGAATACTGACACTTTCTTTATGGCTCTCCTCTTCTCCTGAGCTCTCACCAGAATCACCCTCACTAGGCAATTCACAGCAACTGTAGGCTTTTCTAAATCACGCACTTCAAAACTCTTCAGGCTCTACTCACTTACCTAGTTCCAAACCTGCTTCCACATCTTAGGTATTTGTTACTATAGCACCCCTACTTCTGAATACCAATTTTCTGTCTTAGTCTTTCAAGCTGCTACAACAAAATACCACCAATTGGGTGGTGTTGCACGTGTCTGTGTTATTTGTGTGAACAATAAAGCTTTTTAATCACCTGGGTGCAGGCAGACTGAGCCCTAAAAAGGAGTCTGCAAAGGGAGATGGGGTGGGGCAGTTTTATAGGATTTGGGTAGGCAGTAGAAAATTACAGTTGGTTATCTCTTGCAGGCAGGGGCAGAGGTCACAAGCTGCAGGGTAGCGTGATCATGAGACTCATTGTCCAGGGGAGGAATGTCACAAGGTCGATTGATTAGTTAGGGCAGGGCAGGAACAAATCACAAAGGTGGAATGTCATCAGTTAAGGCAGGAACTGGCTGTTTCACTTCTTTTGTGGTTCTTTGGTTGCTCCAGGCCATCTGGATGTATATGTGCAGGTCACAGGGGTTATGATGGCTTAGCTTGGGCTCAGAGGCCTGACAGGTGGCTTATAAACAATGGAAATATATTTCTCACAGTTCTGGAGGCTGAGAAGTCCAAGGTCAAAGCACATTTGGTGTCTGGTGAGAACCCATTTTCTGGAAATAGATTATAGATGGTGCCTTCTCACTGTCCTCACATGGTAGAGGGAATAAGGGGTCTCTCTCAAGCCTCTTTTATAAAGGTATTAATCCCATCCATGGGGTCTCCACCCTCATGACCTAATCACTTCTCAAAGATCTCACTTCCTAATACCATTGCCTTAGGGGTTAGGCTTTCAACCTACAAATAGGGTTGGCGGACACAAACATTCAGACCATATCACTGTCATTTTACAGAAAAGGAGTGTGAAGTTGGAGGATTTAACAAACTTCCCAAGGTTACATTACTGGCCAGGGCCAGAACCTGGATTCCAATCCATTTCTAATTCTGACCCCATATTGAACCATCTATCCTTAGCATTCAGAGAACTGCTCAAAGTATGGAAGAAATAAGCACAGAGGGTACAGAACAAAGGCTGTAAAAGAGGGAGCTAGTAAATTGGATTCACTAATTCACTTTAGATGGCAAAGTACCCTTTCCAGTGGACTCCTGGAGACAATGATATTTTAACTTTCAAATGGTAGATGACAAAGTATTGAGCAGAACAGCTGGACTGAGATTGTGAAGTGAGTAAAAAGTAGGAGACAGTGGAGAGTTGTCTTGGTGGAGACATCATATCAGCCTTTGAGGTCCTGCCAAGTAACCATCTTCTGTCCTTGTCTATTCTAATCTCCTAAGCAGGTTCAGACCCTAAGTCGTGAATAACTTTGCAGCACTCTTAAAATACCACATTCTGCTTTCTCTTACAGGTGGTGCAGCATTATCTCCCTCTGGAGATTGTAAACTTCCTAATGCCTGGAACTGTATCTTATACATCTTTGTTACTCAATGGTTTGCACTTAGTAACATCTCCATGTGTCTGCCCCAGTTGAGAATTGTTCCTCAAATACGTCCCCTTACAGGCAAGAAGAGTTGCCCTTGATTAGAAAAAACTTTAATGGCTATATTTGGAAGAAGGGTTAAGGGGACTTCTCCTGGGAGGAGTGTAATTGGAGAGATGGAAAGATTATTTCCAGAACATTAGGGATTGCAGTATTTGAAGAATCAAAGACTGTCTACTCTGTCAATTCAAGTATGCTCCTTCGCATTCAAAAGCAATGCCATTTACTTACAAATTATAGTGGTTTTGATGCAAATGAACCACTCCAGGACAGTTTCCTCTCCCCCAGATTAGCTAAGAAATCCTGGGGAAATTGACCAAGGATGCAGAATGCTAAACCTGACCTAAGGCCTATTAAAATCAAGTTCCTGGTTTAATTATTTCTATTACTGAAATAAGAGGCAATTAGAATCCAGCAAAGTGGCAAGAGGAGGCTGACCCAGGATTTTGCTTTTATTTGTATGGATTCTGTGTCTGGATATAGCAGACAGAGCATACTTGGTACAGATAATGTGGGGAAATTGCTGACCACAGAGGCAACATCCTATGCCAGACCCAACCCAAACTCATAGGAGAATTGCAGTAAACTACTGAACCCCTTTGGCCCTCAGTTTCTCTGTGCAATAGGGAGATCCATTCCTGCCCTCTTTATGAGAGAACTAGGGAGGGAATATTAACTTAGTGGCTAGTATTCATCAATTTACAATTTATAAAGTGTTTTTGCATCCATTATCTCATTTGATCTCCACAAGACCCTGTGAAGTAGGAATTTTTATCATCTGCATTTTCAGCAGGAAAACTAGGTCTCTTGGAAGTTAAATTGCCCAAGTCACACAATCAATTAGTAATGGTGGCATGCTGCTTCTAACTCCAAATCCCATTAGGCCCTTCTTCTCCCCTCATAGATAGAATAATGATGAGAAGATAAGACATGCCTTGTAATGTTACAGTAGGTAGTTAGGCAGACATGAGCAGGGCAGGAGAGGGTGCTCTCTGCCACCAGGAAGGTCAGCCGACCATCAGGTGATGATCAGGTTGTTGTTAATTGTCTCTCTAAAATAATAATTGGTCACAGCCAGCACCAGGGAAAGGCAGTCTCCCAAAAAATAGAAAACACCTGACAGTAGTGATCAGCAGCTTCCTGATAAGATCTCAAGAGTTGGGTGAGTGGGCTCAAGCATGCGTAGTAGGAGGCAAAATGGTGGAGTTTAACTGGTATATGACATTTTTCTAGGAACACTTGACTGGCGAGGAAAAAACACTCAAGTGAGCATGCACACAACTTCAGTAAGCATACTGCGCATGCAGCCCCTCCTGAGTGCTGGCAGGCCATTGTGCATGCAAACAGCCTACTCCAAGGGAAGAATCAGGGGAGAAGGGATGCAACTCCCCAGGAAGAATGCCAACATATAAAATCCCAAGTCAGAAGTCAAACCACACACTTGATCTCTCAAGTTGTCCATTTGGCCCCTCTTCCAAGTGTACTTTACTTCCTTTCACTCCTGCTGTAAAGCATCTTAATAAACTTTCACTCCTGCCCTAAAACTTGCCTTGGTCTCTCCCTCTGCCTTATGCCTCTTGGTTGAATCCTTTCTTCCAAAGATGCAAGAATTGAGGTTGCTGCAGACCTATACAAATTCACTGCTGGTAACAGTAATAACAACCCCATATTAACTTCTTAACAGCCAAGCATGGCTCAAAGAGCTATCCGTATGCTAATTCATTTACTCTTCCCAACAACTCATTGAGGTAGGCACATTTACCATTGAGGAAATTGAGACACAGAGAAGCCAAGATCACACAGTTAATAGGTAGTGAAGCAGAGATTTAAGTTTAGAAAGAC
Source organism: Rhinopithecus roxellana (assembly GCF_007565055.1). NCBI lineage: Eukaryota > Metazoa > Chordata > Mammalia > Primates > Cercopithecidae > Rhinopithecus > Rhinopithecus roxellana. Next base: position 73,486,311 of record NC_044556.1, on the reverse strand, counting down.
TGGTTCTAGAATACCCGTTCTTAAGCCCTGGTAATTATTTCAATTATTTTACCTATTTCATATAGGCACAGCAGGAGAATGAACAGGGCTACCTGCACAGCACTATTTGAAGGATGAAAGAATATCCCTCTTATCCACCCCCCAACCCAGAGAATCTTTCTTATTAATCACCGTATTATCAGAAATTTTACCATTAAAGAATTAAAGGTCTGGGATGGGTGCAGTGGCTCACTCCTGTAATCCCAGCACTTTGGGAGGCTGAGGGGGGGGGGGTCACCTGAGGTCAGGAGTTCAAGACCAGCTTAGCCAACATGTAAAACCCTGTCTCTACTAAAAATACAAAAATTAGCTGGGCATGTTGGTGCATGCCTGTAATACCAGCTACTCGGGAGGCTGAGACAGGAGAATCTCTTGAACCTCGAAAGTGGAGGTTGCAGTGAGCTGAGATCGTGCCACTGCACTCCAGCCTGGGTGACAGAGCAAGACTCTGTCTCAAAAAGAAAAAAAAAAAAAAAAAGACAAAGAATTAAAGGTCTAGATAAAGTTATTAGTTCTGGTTTAAATGCCTATACCCTGCCTTACCATCCCCCTGTGCATGCATACAGAATGAAGTCTAAACTTCTAGCAGCAAGCCCTTCCTGCTCTCATCCCCTCTTTCCTCTTAGCTCCTGCTCCTCTCTGCTTCATACCCTGCCTCAAGACCCATCAAATCTGGGCATGTTCCTCGAAAGGACTGCCATCTTTCACATAGCAATGAGTCTTCACGTTTACTTCTCTCTTCCTTGTTACTCATTGAACACCTATTTTTATAAGTTTTTTGCTTCTCTCCTAGTTGATCTTCAGTGCCCCTCCTCCATGCTCCCATAGCAACCGGGGCATTTTCTTTACATAGGGCATAAGTGAGCAAGTACACTGAGAGCCAACTGAAGGAAAGGGTTATTTTTGCTCATCTCTGTATTACCCAGTTCAGTGCCTGGTACTTAGTAGATATTTGATAAAGTTTCCCTAGGCCAATAATAGAGTGTTCATCAACACTCTGTAATAAACCAGATTGTCAGTATGGTTTTTTCCACAATCAAAATAGCTTTATAGTTTTCCTCATTATTAAAATAATGCATTCTCTTTGCAAACACTTTCTGTTATAACAAGAAAATGTAAGGAAGAAAATAAACATCACTGATCCTATCACCACTAGCAATAGCTTCTTCTTTTAGCTACTTTTCTATAATTGCAGCTGGTTGAGGAAGAATGGTGCCTAAGACATGTTCATTCATCAGAGCCAAAAGGAAATGAGAGACCTAAATCATAGAGCACTGCTGTGGAAAGGCATCCATGGGCTTAACACTCAATGGATATGGGAAAAGCATGAGGTGACTGGCTGCCGAAGAAAGAGTACCAGGTGGAATAGGACAGCAAAAGCTATGGTGAGAGAATGAAGATTTGACTTATTTGCTGCCTTCAGAGAACAAAACCAATACACAGAGAAAATCTGTGAGGAAGTCAGCCTTTGATTCAATTTGAACAAGTTCCTAATCATCAGAGAGATCTCTAGGAAGAATATATTGCTCTCTAAGATAGTTAAGCTGCCTTTCCCCAAAGGTGGTCAAGTACTTGCCAAGAAATATTCATTCACTTAGTCAATCCGGTCAGTCAGTCATTCAGTCAGCATTCATTGAGCACCTGCCACTTGTCAAATGATGTTCTAGGTACTGGGGAACCAAAGTCAAATGAGCCCCAGTGGTCCTTTTCCTAAAGTGGCCATTCCTCAAGAGCAGGTTGCTACTAGTACAGATGAGAGGGTAGATCAGATGACTTCTGACATTCTTTCTAGCTACAGCAACCAGTGAGTCTTGCTTCTGAGAAGTCTGGCCCTAGCAAACCTCACAAATGCATTGCAGCTTGAATGTGGGTAGAGGAGAAAAGATGAGAAGATCCCAGGGACATACTTCTCTCTTCAGGTCCAAGGGGGCCTATTGCTTCTCCTCTGTGGGAGGAGATTACAAGTGTCTGGATTTCCAGTTAGGTTGAGGAAAATCCACTTTCCAAAAGGTTTGGGTTTGTACAGCGTTTTAAGTTAAATCATGAGGGCCAACTTAGGTTATGACCAAAGAGTTCTTTATTTCATAAAATAATCTGCAGCTGAGCTCTTCAAAACTATAAGCTCCCTTTATGCCTCTACAATTGGATTTGACCTCACCAACAAATAATTCTATCAATTTTGAGGAGGTCATCTATTTGAGAAATCAAGGCTCCCATGTTTAACTCCCTGGACCTGCATTTGCTCAGCTTAACCCCATCAAACAGGTGTAGCAGCTCTTTCCCCATTCTTGTTATGTGATCAGGATCCTTTTTCACCATTACAGCTGACCTGGGACCTCTGCGGACAGACATCCTCACAGGAGATCCAGATGGTGGTAGAGAAAAGAGTTACAACCTGGGCAAGCCGCTGGACTTTTGGCTGATGAGGACCTTAGGGGCAGATGATGTGGTACTCCCCCTTGTATGGGTGGGTAATGTCAGGAACATTGTCCCCTGGCAATTACCCTGATACAGCCCACTTCCTAGAAACCCAAATGGTACCCCTCCAGTGGTCCTCTCTACCCAATTGGCTGGCACTCCAGGTGGCTGTTCCACTCCAACTATTCAGGCTCAGCAGAAATCCTGATGCCAGATAACCCTCCTTTTTCCTTCTTTTCCAGTCTCTCTTCAATTCCAGAACATATCTACATTGCCCTCCCACTCCAAATTTTTGTTTTATTCTTTTCTTTCATTAAACCTTTAAGTGTAATTTTAATGCTACCCTAAATAGTGTGTATACACAGACAAATGCACACACACACAATAAGGAGGTTTGCTTTAGAGGAAGGAGGGCTTGGTCTTCAAAAGTACAATGGCTAGCAGGGAAAATGTCTGTATTTCATTCTAAGGAAGGTCACCTCCCGGTCTATAAGAGGAATTGACTTCTCCTAATGCAGCAAAGAAAAAGGCAAAAAGTAAGTTGAATTGTTGACATTAAAAAAAAATAGATTGGACATAAATATTCGGCTGCATGTCCGTGGAGGCTCCAGCCGAAGTGGTTTAATGATGCTGGCTCAGAGAAGGGCTGGGAGCACTCCAAGACTGGTCTGGTCAGGGAGACAGTAGAAGCCACCAGGAAAAATGGTAGAAGACACCAGCAGAGGTGGCACCTGGGTGGCCCTCACTTGACTGTCAACTTCAGGGCATTTCCCCCAACCTCTGCCATTTTATTTTGGTTTCCTACATTAAATGGCCTGGTGGAGTTCTACTGGAAGCCCTAGTAGCTCTGGTAAGCTACTGGTAAGCTTACCAGTAAGCTGTCTGAGGCAGCTGGTAAGCTGTCTGAGTGTTCTTAGCTTAAGGTAACAGAGGGAAGAATAGAGAGGTACACGAAAAGCCTTTGCAATGGAGATTCTTCTTTTGAAGCTGAGATTTGAATTCTCATCAGGAGAGCAGCTGGATGTACACATTATTCTTTGCAAAAGTACTAACTAAAAAGGGTAAGTTGAGGCTAAAATCCATGCCTGCCAGAGGACTACATTTATTCCAAACAAGCTTCTTTTCTAAGTCCCATAAAGGCACTGAAAGGGTTAGCAAACCCCTCCTAAGGAGCTGCTCTGAGATCATGCTGCTCCTGTCATGCCAACCTTCATGGTCCACAGGCATGTCTCCTGCCCATAAAAAAGGCTGGAAGCAGCAGGAAAAAACACCGTCATCACCATGTTCACATCCTCCCCACCACTCCCTTACTCCTCTCAACAGACAGTGGCTACTTGAGATCGAAGGCATCCAGGGAGAAAGCATTGAGGCCTGAGTTGTCTAGAAAATTTGTTTTCTTTTCAGCTGTTGCTGTCCAACTGTGAGCAAGTCACCCAATCTTTTTAAACCTTGGTTTCTTCATTCCTTAAATGAAATCAATCCCAGTCCTACCTACCTCGAAGTTTACTGTGACAATTAAATGAAATGAATTCCCTGCCCTCAATCTAGTTTCCAGAATTCTTAGGAAGCAGTGCTAGAGAGAGCCTTGAGAAACAATCAGACCAGCCTCCATCCTGTTCTCTGCCCCATCCTACCCAACTTCAAGCCAGTGATAACTCAGTCTTTGCAATGTGCCAGACCCTGCTCCTTAAAATGCTGGAGGGTATTTTACAAAAGAAAATGTCCCTAGGGGCTTGCAGGAGTAGCCCTGAGCAGTTACAGGCCCTGGGCCATTTTCCATCTCTCAGCAGCATGCATCTAGGAAGCAGAGGGAGAGGAGAGACGGGAGGAAGTGTTACCAGAGGATACCTAAATATGCCTGCCTGTCATCTGCTGCCCTCTGCCCAGGCCATATCCTGAGATGATGTGGGGAAAGGCTGACCTGTCCCCTTAGCAGTGTTAGAGGCTAGCTCAGATGTTGTTGTCACAATGCACATATGGTAGGTCCCTTTGCCCTTCAACCCAGCGCCCCTTGCAGAGCAAATCCCCTGGTAAGATCATTATTTGCATCAACCTTCGGCTGCCAGCTTGGTGCTCCCAAAGCTCTCTATCTAGAAGCCCATGGGACTGAAGATTTAGTAGCCGATCAGGCACCAGGTCTTCCAATTTACGGTTCAGAGAAAAGAAACCCTATTAATCTGGCACCTTTTATTCCATTGTAAATCCCGGCCATATTTAACTCAGCTGCCATCAAGGTTTCCCCACTATCTGCCAACAGCAGGACCATAATATAAAGCTTGCCAATTCAAGGAGAAATTAAGATCCTGCTTAGTATTCAAAGGGTGATCCCTTTCACTAGCTTCCTTTCCAAAGTTCCCCACCATGTCCACTGAGGCAGGGGCAGAGCATATCTGATCTAGCTTAGGGAAGCCCTTCTGGCCATGCAGCTGGAGAAAAAGAGGCCTGGTTTCCTTCCACCTTGTAAAAAACAAACTCAGCCTGCACTGTCTGTGATGATCAGACAGCCCCTTCCTTTCATAAAGCCTAGAGAACAAAAATGACTCTCCAAGGTCTCAGGGCTCACAAGTGGCAGAGCAAGGGCCAGAGTGGGGGACAAAAAAAAGCAGAAGAAAAATGTATGTACGTACTTATTTAGTGAGTAATTCCCATGTTCAAGACACTGTTACGCATTCTTTTCTATTAAATACCCCCATACAAGCCCAGTGTTATTAGCTCCATTTAACAAGGAAGAAACTGAGGCTCAGATCACCCAGCTACTAAGGCTTTGGCCTGCGATTAGAGTCTCTATCTCCAAAGGCAATTTATTCAGAGTCAACAAGTGTTTTCTGAGAGGCTGTTATGTGCTAGGCACAGTGCTAGAAGCAGGGATTATAGAGGTGAAAATGAGATCTCTGTCTTCTGTTCTAAGGAAAAGAGACAGAAATAAAGAAATAAATAAATGAGAAATGTGTGAGAGTGATGAGTACTCTGCAGAGAATGAAAATAGGGTCATGTGATAGAGAGGGGCAACACTAGATTGAATAGTCAGGGAAGGCCACTCTGAGGAGGTGGCATTTAAAGAAATATCTAATGGCAAGAAAAAGCCAGTTCAGACAAAGGTGGAGCAAAGGAGAATGTAAGCAGAAGGATCGGCCCCTGCAAAGGGCTCAAGGTAGAAGTGATGGCGGCTGGCTTCTATCTAGGAAACAGGCAGAGGGTCGGTGTGAGGGGATGGAGCATTGTCAGGTCAGTCCCCAGTAGTAGACAAGGGCCAGAGTAAGGAATTGAGATTTTATTCCAAGTGGAATCAGAAATCATTGGAAGGTTTTAAGTGGGAAACTGACATATTTATGATTTAAAAAGAGCCACTGGCCCATACGGCTTGGGTAAGAGTGATAAGATGTCACTGTTTTCCTGGTTAATAGTTTCTGATAAATTCTCTCAAATAGCCAAGTGGGCCAGCTCTACAGTGCTATCTAAGCCCCTGCCCTGGCTCCTGAAATACTTACCACTAAGCTTTCCTTCAGGCAAAGAAAACAATGGTCCTTTAAAAAATAAGCACGTGAAGAAATGGGACCCACTGAACATGAGTCAACCCTGACACACAGAAGCAGTTGGCCTGACAGGTTATTCCCAGTTCATGAACCTGAGGTAAGGAGACCTAGGTTGCCATGTATTGATGAGGGGAGGACAAAGGAAAAGAAACTTAGATCACTTCAAAATCCAGTAGCCCTAAAAGCCTGCCTGACCACCCAAACTTTAGTGTGTTTGAAAACCATCAGGAAGTCAACTAAGTAGCTTCCCATCTCTTGACGGAAACTGGCAGTTATAAGTTCGGTCTATAGCTCAAGTCCTTGGTGGACCATGGAAAGCAAAGTTCTCCTTCTGTCTCAGGGAGCATCTAACCCTCTTCATCTCCTCAAAGGGTTGCTTAAATATGATCCTGGACCACTGGGCCATCTGCTTTAGAACTACACAGAGCACTGCTGATTGCCCAGTAGGGCCAGGGAGTGTGAATTTGCAAGCATGGCACAATTCTAGTGCTCACCAATATTTGTGGATGCTGGAAGCCCAGCTGCAGTTGGAGTTCCTGGTGGAGGAGGCTTCCAGGTATTGCTCAGGTTGACTCCTGCTCCTGACAGTTCACAGCTCCACCTTTTTAGAAACAAGAATCGGCCGGGCGCGGTGGCTCAAGCCTGTAATCCCAGCACTTTGGGAGGCCGAGATGGGCGGATCACAAGGTCAGGAGATCAAGACCATCCTAGCTAACACGGTGAAACCCCGTCTCTACTAAAAAATACAAAAAAAAAAAAAAAAAAAAACTAGCTGGGCAAGGTGGCAGGCACCTGTAGTCCCAGCTACTCGGGAGACTGAAGCAGGAGAATGGCTTAAACCCAGGAGGCGGAGCTTGCAGTGAACCGAGATCCGACCACTGCACTCCAGCCTGGGTGACAGAGCGAGACTCCATCTCAAAAAAGAAAAGAAAAGAAACAAGAATCATTAGTCCTCAGAAGCCCTGTGAGAAGGTAAGGAGGACTAGGATCCTCTCCTTTGTGGACATCAGGGAATAGAGAAAAGGGTTTGGTGACTTATGAAAGGCCACATAGCAGGTAAAGAGTAAAACTTGGATTTGAATCAAGTCTTATGAGTTCAAACCCTGTGGTGTTTCAAATGATAGAAACCATCTGTCCCAGAAATGAGTAGCAATGCACCCGCTTTACAGCACTGGGAGGAGGCTGTGGGGACCCTGGAGGCAGAGTCGCTGTTTGGAAAGCACCATGCAGAAAAAGAAATGCTGTGTTCTGAGGAGAACTTAATTGATCTGATTTATCTCAACATGGATAAGGAACTATCAAGCTCCTACCAGTACATGGAGTCCTGGTTCACCGTCCTCTCCCTGAGGCAGGTTTTAAAAAGTTATAAAAGACTGGATTTTTATCTCTCAATGCCTGCCCTGGTAGATTAATCTCTTTCCTGATCTCACTGACGCCCTCCCCGCAGCTGCTTCCCAGCACACAGAGGTACTGAAAGTTTTTCTCTATGTGGGGAGGAGGTGAAAGGGAAGAAGATGGGGATTTGGGGTGAAATTTCTGTTTGTTACTGAGCCAAGAATGCTTGTCCCACTCTAGGCCCTTCAGGGAAGGGAGTGGAACTAGTTGTAAGGGGCTTCAAAGAAAAATCACAACTGATTGGCAGGTCTGAATTCTGTCCAACTTGCAGTGAATCTCAGGGGTATTAGTGGGATGTGACAGAGATTTTTAGCTCCTTCTGGGGGCTATCAGTCTAGCTAGACTAAATCAATGATCCTCAAACCCTAACGTAGGTAATAATCACAATGAATTTGGTTTAAAATTCAGATTCCTAGGCCCAATTCCAAAGACTGATTCAGGGGGCTTGGGATGGGAAATGAAAATCTACCCTTTAGCAATGACCCCCCAGATCATTCTAATAAGGTGGTCTACAAGATCATACCTTGAGAACAACTTGACCACCTGGACCAGATCCAGGGCTAGGATTCCCAGATACCCTTCCTGGCACAACTTTACCTAGACAAAGAAGAATTACTTCAAGTAGGAGCCTAACAACTCCCACACCTCCCTGCTGGTCCCACCACAGAACTGCTCCTCAGTGATATGATGAGAAGACTTCCTCTTCCCAGCATTTAACTTCCATTTCCTGATTCCTTTCTACCCTGTGACACTATCCAACTTTACTCCTTTGGTGTCTTGTGAAATGATTGTCTATGGATTATAGGTTACATAGGAAAAGGAATGAGGCCAGGAGGGAGCAATGGCCTAGAAAGGTAGAGAAAGTCAGTGTTCTACAAGGTCCATGATGAGATTGAGGAGGAGGTAGAATGGAGAGACAAAACAGTCCTTGGTGATAGCAGGGTCCAGATGTCTCCATTGAGAGGGGCTGGAGTGAACTTCTGTGTGGCAAGCAGAGACTCTGAGGCTGTGGAATTAAGCAGATCATCCACATGGACATTGAGGTTTCCCAGGCAAGGATAAGAAATGGTTTGCAGAGGAAGACCATAAGTCAGAAGCTGAATACCTCAATGAAGGGATGGCCAAGGCCAGCAGGTCAGTAGGGGACAAGAAGTTGTGGGCGTCATAGCCTGGCGAAGGAAAAATGTTGAACTATAATGGTTGAAAGAAGGAATGAATGCCTAGAGAATTTCAACCTGATCTCCAGGCTGGAGCTGAAGGAAGGGTAGGTGGAAGGAGAAACAAAGAAAATGAGTAACTTCCAAGGAGAAGGTTGCAGAAGAATTGGTCCTATCAGGTAGAAGCTGGAAGTCAATTAACACAGTGTTGTGCAGTGCTTTAGGAATCAAACAGACCTGAATTCTAGCCTGGCTCTGCCAATTTCTAACTGTGCAACCTGGGGCCATTCAATTCACTCAGTTCATCTCCCATTGTCTTATTTTCCTTGTCTGTGTGAAATGGAGATAAAAACACTGCCTACCTTATAAAAGTTTTGTAAGGGATTGATAAATTAATGTATATGGGTGAATAGCACAGTGCCTGACACATATTAAGTGCCCAATAAGTTGGCTCTTATTTAATGAATGGATGAAATAGTCTGGAAATAGTATGGGGCTGAGAAAAAATTGCTGATTTTGACAGAGCCTAGCTAGATGCTCATCATTCCATTTCCTCTTCCTGGGCACACAGGAAGCCTCCTTTGCAGCTCTATTGGCTCTTATGTGAAATAAGACCTTTCTATGAAGCAATTTTGAATGTTTTCTGAGGAACACATATCAGGCATAAGAAAGCAACCAAAGGAAGTATAAGGGCAGAACAAATACAAAAAGAGGGTCCAGTTCTCTCCTTTGAATTGGAAATAGGCCCTGCTTCCCCTCCTCAACTCCTCCTTGTGGGTAAGGCTTCGTGTTCTACAGATGGGTGTACAGTTGAAAGATAGTAGAGAATGAAATCAACCTAGAGCACCACTGACAAGAGCTGATACAGCAAGATGCCTACAACATGAGTTATGATCTTCATGGATGAAGATGCCATTGCCAAGTGCTATTTCCAGCACACACAGCCATATTCTCACCCTGTCTTCTAAATCTCTGATAGGTCCTATTTTCTTGATGGCTGTGGAGCAAGTTGACAAGTATGGGTGGCGGACAGGGCAGAGCTGTGCCACTCATTCAGGTAACCCATACCTACAGTCTTGACCTCATTAGTGCCATACTGTAATAGGCTGAACACAACCACAAAATCTTGATGGAGTGTATAAATGGAAACCCTGCAATGGTCAAATTCTGTATTCATTTATTTAAGAAATATCCCTAGAGTTCCTTCTAGATGTAAGACACCATGCTAGGTGCTAAGAGTTTGTTAGCAAACAACCCAGACAAGGTCCCAATCTTCCTGGAAGATAATTAAAGGAAGCGATTGCAGTGAGATACTAAGTAGGTTAGGATAGGGAAGGTGTTAAGTTACATAGATGTGATGAAAATCTAATTGCCATTTTCTTTTCATCAGTTCCCTGTGGTTTGAATTACCCTGGGCAAGCCTTGTGTGTGAAAGAGTCTGAATTTTATCATCTTTATGATGGAACATCACACCTCTCCCCATAAGAATCGAATTATTGCTAAGAGATTCTCAGTCTATCTTCCCTTCTGAAGGCCTCAGTGTGCTGAATGGTGAGAGACTTTGTTTACCAAAGTAAACAAAGCTGAAAGTCAATTTCAGGCAGACAGAAATCACCAGTTGGGGGCATATCTCTATGGCTCATTCTGAATCCCAGCTGTCTGCACGCCTTCTGGATGTGACCTGAACCTTTTAAAATGATCCCAACCCTATCCCTGCTCTCCTGTCTCTTATTAGTATGGCTAACAGGGCACACTATAATCTTCTCTCTTATGTTTCTCAAAAATCTGGTCTGAGTACCAACAGCATCTGTATCCACTGGATATTTGTTTAATGCAGAATCACAGGCCCTAACTTTCACCTCCGGAATCAGAATCCAAACTTTAACACAATTCCCGGATGCTTTAATGTGCATTAAAATTTGGAGCACATTGGCTTTGAATATAAGCTGATTTCTACCCAGCTTCTTCTACCAAACTACACACATCCTTTTGTTCTAAAAATAAGCACCTACTATGTGCTGACACTGTGCTAGGTGCAGGGGTTACACTGTTGAACCCCCAGAATAACAAGAAAAACATCTGTCTGAAATCTTTTTGGAATGAAGTAAGTTATACAGTTACAAGAAGTGGCAGCGACTGGCCCAGAGACAAGTCCACACAGTAGAACATGAGAACTGCTCTGACATAGATGACAAAAGGGGCTGTGGGAACAAGGGAGGAGTTAAGTTGTCATAAGCAGTTTAATAAGACTCCATAAAGGAGGCAATACTTAGGCTTAACATGGAAGGATGAGTAAGAGCAGAGTGGGTGGAGCAGCAAGAGGATAAAATTGCTGGCCAAGGGATAGGAATGATGGATGTCAAAGCAAGAGGAGACCTGTTCTGCTCTTGGCTGGAGGCCCAAGCTCTGCGCTCATCATGGGAAAGCTCTCTGCCACTTGGGGCTCTGCCAATAATCACTGCGAGGCTCTGCACAAATCTCTGCTCCCCTCTGGGTCTTATTTTCATCTAAAACTTACAGGTTGGACCAGCCCTTGGGGTTTTCAAATGTAGAGTTCCTTCAAGAATTTCAGCAACGGCAAAAAAAAAAAAAAAAGAAAAAGAAAAAGAAAAAGAAAAAGGGAAAGAGGCAGGACTCTGGGCTGGGCCCGGCCGTTGGAACATCTGCCAAGTTGTATTCATTTTCCATGTTGGGTGACTGCTTAGCTTTAAGGGGGTGGAGGGGAATGTGGAGTGGGATTGCACGTATTTATGTCAGAGATCAGAATATGCCACCCCAAAATATGATGTTGAAGGGGTGCAAGACATGCCACCCCAAATTATGGCGCTTTAGTATTTTTATTATTTTGAGCTGAAAACACTTCAAAAATAGCAGATGCAGGGAGAGGCTTTCACTGAAGTCTCCTTATCTGCCTGAAGACAGATCCTTCAAAAAGAATTCAATTGGTATAAATCCCTTTGCTGGAAGTTTCATCAACCAGGGAAGATTGACTCTTATTACAGAAGAGGAGACTACAGACGATCCTTAACTTAGGATGGTTCGGTTTATGATTTTTCAACTTTAGGGTGATGCAAAGGTGATAGAGGCATTCAGTAGAAACCATACTTTGAGTACCCATACAACCATTCTGTGTTTTCACTTTCACTACAGTATTTAACAAATTACATGAGATACTCAACACTTTATTATAAAACAGGCTTTGTTTTAGATGATTTGGCCCAACTGTAGGCTAATGTAAGCTGAGCGCATTTAATGCAGGCTAGGCTAAGCTATGATGTTCAGTAGGCTCAGTAGGTTAGGCAAACTAAATGCATTTTCAACTTATGATGCATTTATCAGGTTGTAACCCCATTTTAAGTCAAAGAGCATCTGTAGAAGTTGACACTAAACCCAGACAAACTTTGTCACAAATTATCATATCCCATGTATTCTTTTAAGAGCCCATTCATCTTTTCTAAAAATCACTTACTCTCCCCTCAGGTGGTCTACATTCCTCTCCCCCTCCCCTATTAAGATGATATACAGCTTTTTAAATATCACCACTTTCGGGAGTATTTGCTTTTCCCCCCATGATGCCCCTGTGCATGTAACATTAATACATTTGTATACCTATTCTTCTGTTAATATGCCTGTTGTCAGTTTACTTCATAGACCTAGCTATTGAACCTAAAGGATAAAGGAAAAGTCTTTCTTCCCTACACTTTGAAAGTGTGAAAACAATGGAAGGGGGTGACTTCTGAGGTCTCAAGCCAGTGCTAACACTAAATGCTTATCCAGTTCTACAATAAGTCTCCAAGTTGTCACGCAAATCAGACTTTCAGCACTATGGTCAAAGGCCTCCTCTCACTGTGTGTCTTAGAGCTATAATTTCCATACCTTTTAAAGAGCAGAATCCCTTTCCTAAATGATATTACACAGGAAAACCACAATATGAATAACTGATCAAGGGTATACACAGATTTCTAGATAGGTTAAATCTTCATTATTTGGCAACACTTTATGTGGAGTCTCCTTGTCCCTGTCATCACCATCCCCAGCCCTTCTGTAGATTCCCAGGGTTGAGCAGAAAAATGACTCAGAGGAAGTGGTTCGAGCTGAGATGAAGTGGGCAGTAAGTCCTGGAGCTATGGAAGCAAATAGCTTCCCTAGAGGAAGGTATAGTGGGAGCTAGGAGCAGTGGCTTGAAAAGATTTGGGGAATGGAAAAAGGGAACAAGACAGGACCAGATGCAAGAAGACAAACAAATAAACAAAAAGACAAGAACAGAATGAAAACTTCCCCAAAGGCCAATTAAGTGGTCTGAAGGAAGGCTATATGAAGCCTTAGCAATTGCTGCACACACAGCTACCTTTTAAAGAAAATGCTCCCTATCCATCCTTTTCCACTTGCTGGCGATTATATATTGAATTATGCCCCCTAATAAGATATATTGAAGATCTGGTTCATAGCACCTCAGAATATGACATTATTTGAAACTAGGGTCATTGCAGATGTAATTAGTTAAGGCGAGGTCATCCCAGAGTAGGATTGGTCCTTAATTCATTATGACTGGTATCCTTAAAAGAGAGAAGAGTCTCAGAGACTCACAGGGAGAATGCCATGTGGTGACAGAGGTAGAGATTGACATGCTGCTGCTGTAACACCAAAGATCATTGGTCACCACCAGAAGCCAGGAAAAGATAAGGAAAGTGTCTATGCAGAGTCTCAGAGGAAGCAGGGCCCTACTAACACCCTGATTTTGGACTGAAAGCCTCCAGAACTGTAAGACAATACATTTCTGTTGTTTTAAGCAACCCAGTTTTTGTTACTTTGTTATGACAGCCCTAGGAAGTCAATTCACTCGCTATGGCACAAGCAGTAGTAGGTTTTGCTAGAGAGATCATCCCTGCTACTCAGCAGATCAGTTGGGCATGGACGTAGACAAAGACAGCTGGGTGCCTCTGAGCCAGTCTGTCACTCTTTGTCCAGTTGGGTCATTTCCACAGAGAGTGGAGGCAAAGCAAGCCAATCATTCCCTGGCTGTGGAGCCACATAAATGCAGATAAAGAGAGGAAAAGAGAGAGAGAGAGAGAGAGAAAGAAAGAATGAGAAAGAGTGCAGATTAGGATCCCGCTCAGCCCTAGTCATGGTTTGCCAAACAGAATCCAATCCTAGTCAAATTTTCAGCCAGAAGGAGGAGGTATCCACTACAGAGAAGGGATCTTTGCAGTAACAGAGGGATATCCCCCAGAATTCCCCAGAAGGGAATATGATGTGGGCAGGCATTGCAGGGGTGGAGCATTGTCCTTATAATCACTGCAAAGTCTGAGCTTGCAGGCAAAAATAAAAGAAAGGGAAGCAGATGTATATAAAGAAGTGTGGAGGGACAGAGGGACTGTAGAATGCCCAACCATCCCAGATTGCCTTGAACTGAGGGGGTTCCTGGGACACAAGACTTTCAGGTTTAACACTGGGACAACCCTGAACAAATGAGGATGACTTGGCCAGCCAATGAGAGACAGTAAAAGAGTAAAGTGAAGAAGCAAGTTTTGCATGGTGAAATACATTGTCAGCACCCAGAACATGTTTACAGAAGTGACCTAAGCCAATACAGATCAATCTAGACCAGGAGAGCCCATGGTCCCCCTGCAACCTGGCTAGATGGGCCTGTCAGTGGATTCAGGGGAACTTGAACTGAGGATTCACTCAGAACCTCTACACTGACCAAGGGCCCTTGGGATGGCAATGGTAGGTTACATGAGGATCAGATCCCTTTCTGCAGTCTGGAAGGCTTGCCCTGTCCAGCAATCCTTTCTAAAGGGATGAGCCCTTCTTCACACTGAACTGAAGTATTTACCTTCTTGCCCAGTGGGGTTGGCCTGCCATATTCCTCAGGCCTACAGGGAACCCTGTAAGGTAATGAGCCCAACACCCTGTCTACAGAGATACTTTTTTATATCTCCTTGTCTTTTACCCCACACCTGCCACAAATTTTATATAAAATATTCCCAAGGATGCAGGGAAAATGTCATTCACCAACCTATCCCCACCGGGTGGGAGAAGGCCTCCTGTTTATGTTTCCATGTCCTTCCGGGCATATGCCCATCATAGCACTTTCAGAGTATATTAGGGTTATCGATTTTATTTTTTACCTTCTCAGCTTGAGATCTATTTCCTTTGTAACAGAGCCCATACCTTGCTCATCTTTGAAATTCTAGAGCCCAGGAAAATGCCTGGCATGTAGGAGTTTCTCATGCACTGTCCAGCAAGTAAAGTAATTAATTAATTAGTTCATGTTGATCAAAATGATCCTTCTCTTTGTGTCAAGTGTCTAACACTTGCTGGATCTAAGACCCAGCACTTCCTTGGTTTTCAATATATCAGTCATTAAGCCATCTGCATGCAGATGAGAGGTAGAAAACACTTCAGAGCCCTGCAGCCTCAGAGGGTCACCTGAGTGAGCAGTCAATGTGGCCAGCTCTAAAGGGCTTATGTCAAGGCAGTGACAAGAGCTGGGGAAGGAAATGCAGACACCTGCGCCCATTGCAATTATCCTACTTCTACTCTCACCTGGTTACTGCAGTTCTAAACGAAGAAAATAAAATAAAATAAAACTGAGTTAAGGAAAAGACCAGCTGCTGAGCTCCAGACAGAAGCTCAATAAAAGATAAACAGAATGGTATAAACTGGCTAAGAGAACACTGACTGGAATATCCTATGACATTAATTCTATCTTACTAAGAAGGCCCTTGATGATGAGGTGGTAGACCTGGATCTGATCTCCGTTCCACTACTATGTATCCCCAGTCAGGTGGTCTAGCCTCTCTGAGTCTCTATTAGCCCAAGTCTAGCTTGCTAATAATCTTCTGCTCCAGGTCTGTTGAGTATACATCTGAACCAACACATGTCCGACATTTTGACCTCTTCTAAAGAAGTTCCCTAGAGAAATTCAAAGCAGAGAATTTTCTCTGCCCTAAAATGACTCCCAGAGCTCCAAGGACAATTAGTTTAGCAAATCTATTGATGGACTTAAAGTTTATGAACCTGAAAGCTAATGTGTCTTCCTCTGTAAAAAGCAAGACGCTGCTAGATTTTTGTCTGCATAAAACCTCAAATGCTCACCTGGGAAGTCTGTTAGTAAATAAAGCTTATCTTTTGCAATACGCAAGCATTCTGCTTCTAGTTTGGCACTATTCAAAATCTTTTGTTCTGAAATTTTAAAAAGGATAGGCCTAATGTTTCACTGACCTCCTGTGGGCATAAGGAAGAAGTACACTAATTCCTCAGATCTGGATATCCTGGTGTAGTCTAAGGAAGAACGTCTTAAATCTTACCTACCTGATGGAAAATTCATACAGAATAAGATTATGCATGCTATTTCATCTCTTGTCCCAGGATCCCTCAGGCCCTGGTAGTAAGTTCCTAATCTAACTGGTACTTAAATCCATTAGATAGATTTACACAACGGCAGAGCAGGTAGTATGCACAGGAATCATATGAGGAATTGATTGAAACACAGATCCGTGAGTTCCATTTAAGAGATTCTGACTTTATGGGGCTGGGGTGGACCTGGGAATCTATATTATTTTACTAAGCAAATGGTTTTGATTCTGATGCAAATAGCACTATGGATTTTACTTTGGAAAATACCAACTCGCCAAATCCCCTCATGTTATAAATAAGGAAATTGACATTTCCTTATTTGACATTGAGAAGTTAAATGTTTTGCCCAAACCCAAACAGCTAATTAGAGGCAGATCTGGACTTGGCACTAACTTCTGATTCTGTCATTTGCAATCAAAATAGTCACCATTTAAGGGCACTTATTATTCATATGGTGCTGTGCTAAATACATTGGCTCTTATAATCCTTCTATCAATTCTGTGGAGAAGACGAATGGTATCATTAACTCCATTTTATAGGTGATGAAACTGAGGCTTAGAGAGGTGAAATGACATACAGGTACTAAAAAGCAGAACGAGACTCAAACTCAGTCTATGTGACTTTAAACTAAAGCTCTCCCCCACTGCTCCACTCTGCCTCAGAAGCATAGCACAGACCTTAATCTTTTGTAGCCCTCTGAAAAGCAGCAAGTTCCCCCAAATTTGAAATGCAATGATGCACATGTGGCATCCAAGGACACAGTTTAACAAACCTCTCTTCCCTCAAGAGAGAGAATCTTAAAGATGGGCCATCTTTGTAAATCTCAGAAAAGGAATCTTCTTCACCACACCCTAAAGCAACTTGAACTCAGTATAAGCTGGGGCTCTTCAATCAACTGGAAGATCTGTGCTGAGGTTATAGTCAGAGCCTCTTCAACAAGCACCAGACCACTGAAACACAGGAATGCAGAGAGCTGTTCAACTAGGGGATATCTTGGAGAAAAATAAAGACTCTTCGGAAAGATGAGTTCAAAATCCAGTCAGGGGAAGTCACTGATAAGCACTGTTTAAATGGATCAAAGGAAGAAGCAGGATTATTCTCATGCACCTATTTCTCTCATTAAGCCCTGTATTAGTTGTCTGTTACTGTATGACAAATTATCCTAAAAGTTAGCAGCTTAAAACAACATTTATTATCTCACACAATTTCTGAGGTTCAGAAAGTTTGGAGCAACTCAGTTAAGTGGTTCTGGCTAGCCTCTGAGGTTGCAGTCAAGCTGTGGGCTGAGCTGCAATCTTCTGAAGACTGGAGGATCTGCTTCCAAGCTCATGCATGTGGTCATTGGGCAGCCTCAGTCTCTCACCAGCTGAACACCTCAGTTCCTTGCCGCATGGGCTATTCCACAGGGCTGCCTCAGTGTCCTCAAGATGTGGAGGTGGTCTCCCTCAGAGTGAGTGATAGAAAAAGAAGCCACAATGGAAGTTCTGCTTTTTTATAACCTAAACTCAGAAGGAAAATGCATATTCTCTTGGTCACAGAGAATAACTCTGCTGCCATGTGGGAGGGGTTGTGAAAGGAAAATAAATATTGAGGCCTCTAAATCACTCAAGCTGGGAACTGCTTAGGGCAAACTTGCCTCCTATTCTATTCAAAGTTGCCCCTCTGCTCACTGAGATAAATTCATATCTGATTGTCTCCTTTGGAGAGGCTAATCAGAAACTCAAAAGAATGCAACCATTTGTCTCTTATATACCTATGACCTGGAAGCTCCCCTCTGGCTGAGTCTTCCTGCCTTTGCTTCTAGTTGTCCTGCCTTTCCAGACTGAACCAATGTTCATCTTGCATATGCTGATTGATACCTTATGTCTCCCTAAAATATATAAAACCAAACTGCTCTGACCGCCTTCAACACATGGTCATCAGGACCTCCTGAGGCTCTGTCACAGGCGTATATCCTCAACTTTGGCAAAATAAACTTTCTAAATTAACTGAGACATGTCTCTGATTTTTGGGTTTCACGGGGTCTATACAATAGCATAAATATCAAGAGGTGGAGACTTGTGGAGGACTGTTTTGAGTCTGGTTACTGCAAACTCCTTCTCCTGCTCACCTTTCCTTGTCCACACAGGTCCAGGCAACTCCTCCAAGGGCCACATACTACGCTAAGCACCAGTGAGGTAGTTGTGACAATAGCCAGTCTCTTGCATTTCGGAGTTTCCTATTTAACATGAGAAATAGACATTAGACAAGTAATCACACAAGTAAATGTACAATTAAAAATCTGCAATGAAACTGAGAAGGAAAACGATGATACATGATATAAGAGTATAACATGTGGTGGGCGAGCTATAATTTGCACTGAGGAAGTTAAAGAAAGCTTTTCTAAATAAGTAAAATTTTAAATTAAGTCTCCAAGACCAAATAGGATTGAGCTAAAACAAGAATGGGAGAAAGATCATCCTGGCAGGAAAACAGCATGAACGTATTTCCTATAAGGGGAAAGATCATGACACATCCAGGGATATGAAAAGCCAGTGTAGCTAGAGCTCAGTGGGCAAGGAGGCAGTGAGTTCCTCCCTCCTGGAACACTCTCCACTCCCTGTCTCTTCTCCAGCGTATACCCTTAGAGCTCAAATGAAGCCTCACCTCCTCTGTAAGTTCTTACCTACTCCAACTGTCATCTCTCATGCCTTGTTCAACCCTACACAACCTAACTCTAACGCCTTAAAATTTCAAAGTAGTACATATCACATTGTGCTATTTTATAGATTTTTTCTTTCTCAGTACAATAACCTCTCTATGCAAGAAACTATAACTAGTTTTTATATCCTTGTGTACCTAATGTAATGCATAACATATAATAGACATTCAGTATGCTCAAAGAAATGATCAAAAACCCCATGGCAAAAAGTAGCATTGGAGCTCTACCTGCATGCTTGTACATATACATGACTGTGCTTTTTTTTTCTAAAGGCATGCATCACACACACACACACACACACACACACACCCCTAATCTGAAAGGATCTGAAAGTAGGGGTGGGTGGTAGACAGGAAAAATAAAATCTGGTGAGATTAGACCACCCTGAGTGATTTTAATCCATTCAAAGGAAGTAAGGACTTGTAAATATTTGAATGATAACAGATTAAACACACATGGTTAGATTTGCTCTCTCCAAAAACCTTACTAATAGTACTGCAAAGGGATTTTTAAACATAAATCTCAAAGACAAACAATACAAAATGATGCAAGCAACAACATTTTATAAGTTGGGCTACTACTCAGATAAAGTAGCTTAGTGATTTAACAAACTTGAAAAAGTTAAACACTAAGCTAGTGGTAGAGAAATCCAGCAAATAAACCAATGTATACTGAGGAACTTCCAAAGGCTCCGGAACTGGCAGCAAAAGGCAATTCTGGAAGTGAGGATGGAAGTGAAACTGAAAATAGGAGAAAGGGTCTAAAGACAGCTTAGAAGCAGTTATTCCTAGAAGCATGCTTTGAATGACATGCAAGGCAATTCATAGAAAAACTATTACTATGGTACCATACTTACAAAGCTCAAAACAGGCAAAACTGAAAACATACATTGTTTATAGATATATCCGTATATGATTAAACTATATTTTAAAAGCAGGGAAATGGTTAATACAAAATTCATGACAGTAATTACCTCTGGGTCAGGATGGTGAAGGAGGCAGGGAGGTGGAAAAGGGAAGAAACACAGAGGTAGGTACAAAAATATTTGGAATGCCCTTGTTCTTAATTGATGTTCATTTTGTTAATATGCTTCATAATTTACATATGTGTTACCAATATGGTTTGCATATAATATTTATATATTGTATCTTGTATAAATATTACATTATGTAAAAATATAAACAGACAACCAGATCTCTTTCTCCCAAGTGTCTGGGTGACTGCCTGTTCCCCATCCAACACGAGCTAAAGATATCATCTCTAAAGAGAGTAAAACCAAGGGTATTTGGAATGACAGAGAGGGTTGAAGGGTAGAAGACAGGTGCCATACTTTAATCAAGCCTAAAATGAATATTATGTTCAGTGCATTGTAATCTTCAGCCTTCTCCTTCCAATCAGTTTCCAGAATGCTTGCAGCCAGGCCTATAAGGTAGGTATTTGAAAGATGTTTCTTGGAGAATGAGGCCAGCCCAAAGGAAAGGGCTAGATTTTCACATGGGAGGTTTCTCAACAAATGGTCCACACTGAACACATTATAGTGAGGCTCAATAGTCAACAAACTGAACCTATGTGTTCAGGGACTTAAGTTTGCTTTTTAGTACTCATTCATAAATATGAACAAATGACCAAGGACATCTAAATATCTTAGGGAGTCCTCTAGTGGAAAAAATAAACAACAAAATCAAAGAGAAAATAACAACTTGCAAAAAACAGAAAATTCAAGGAAAACAAAAGCATAAAGTTTTGTATCATCAATGTTCTCAGGAAGATAACAAGACAGATATTGTATCCTTGAAACATAAGCAGCATACTGTAGTAAAGAAAAGCTAAGTAAACAAAAAGTGCTCTTGGAAATTAAAAAGATAATTGCACAAATAAAATATTCAATATAAGACTTCAAATGTTAAATTGAGAAAATTTCTTAGGGTATACAAGCCAGAGGGGAGGAAAAAGGGGCGGGGGGGAGAGAGAGAGAGAGAGAGAGAGAGAGAGAGAGAGAGAGAGAGAGAGAACGTAAGAGAAAACAGAATAAAAATGTCTTTGTTTGGGCTGCTACAACAGAATACCATAGACTAAGTGGCTTATGAACTTATTTCTTACAATTCTAGAGGCTGGTAAGTCCAAGATCAAGGTGCTGGCAGATTCACGGCCATCTTCTCACTGTAACATCACATGGCAAAAGAGGGTGAGTGAGCTTTCTGTGTCCCTTTTAGAAGGACACTAATACCATTCACAAGGGCGGAGCCCTCATGACCTAATCACCTTCCAAAGACCCCTACCTACAAATACCATCACACTGGGAGTTGGATTTTAACATATGAATTTGAGGAGGACACAAATGTTCTGCCTACAGCAAGAAAGAAGAAGAAAATTAGAAAACTCAGTCCAGAAGGTCCAATATTCAAATGGAAGAAATTCTAGAAAAAGAAAACCAAGAATATGAAACATGCATGAAACAAATGAAGAGAATTTACCAAAACTAAAAGACGTAAGTTTCCAAATTGAAAAGGTCCACCTAATAATCATAAAAATAGAAGTGGATAAGGACGAGTTCATATCATCATAAAAAGATGATATTTTAGAGCACTCAAGAAAAAGGAGATATCTGAAATGTCTTTGGACTTTTTGACTTTTTCCTTTTTTTTTTTTTTAATATTTGAGACAGGGTCTCACTATGTTGCCTAGGCTGGTCTTGCACTACTGGGCTCAAGCAATCTTCCAACCTCACCATCCCAAGAAGCTGGGACAAGGCACACACCACCATGAGTGTCCTGGAATTTTTAACAGCAACACTTGGAGCTAAAAATTTGTGGGAAGTTCATCAAAATTCTGAAGGAAAGTATTTTCAACCTAGAATTCTATACCCAACAAAATTATCAATTCACAATAAAGAATCGGAGTACAATAATGACATTTTAAGACACCCAAGGTTTAAGAAATTTACTTCCTAGGTATCCTTTCTTAACAAGCTATCAGAGAACATAAAATTGACTGCCTTTTTCATAGCAATTCTTGTAGAATTTTTCACCTTAATGTTCTGCAGTCTGTGAGAGATTTAAACCTAAGGCTCTAAGGCAATGGTTCTTATATTTTTTAAATTTCAGGATCCCTTTAAATTATTAAAATTCATTGAATATTCTAAAGAATTTGGGTTTATATGGACTATATGTACTGAAATATACCATATTAAAAATAAAAACTAAGAAAAATAAAAAATGCTAAATATTTATTTTAAAATAACATAAACCTATTACATGTTAATAAAACATGCTTTTATACACATATGTTTTTATACAAATGTTTTCAAAAAATAGAAAAAATAGTACATTGTTTTAATTTCTTTTATTTTTATTTTGTTTTTTGAGACAGGGTCTCACTCTGTCACCCAGTCTGAGGAGCAGTGCTGTGATCCCAGCTCACTTCAACATCCACCTCCTAGGATCAAACATCCTCCCAGCTCAACCTCCCAAGTAGCTGAGACTACAGGCACACACCACCACACCTGGTTAATTTTTGTATTTTTTGTAGAGATAAGATTTTGTCATGTTGTCCAGGCTGGTCTCGAACTCCTGGGCTCAAGCAGCGACCTACTCACCTTGACCTCCCAAAGTGCTGGGACTACAGGCTTAAGCTACCACAACTGGCCTTTATTTTTTGCAAATGTGTTTATTTTAAGTCTGACTTAATAGAAGATAATTTGAATTTACATGTCTGTTTCTTTTTACCTCAAACATTTATTATTTCTTGTGTTGGAAACATTCCAAATCTTCATTTCCAGCTATTTTGAAGTATACAGCAATATAGTTATTGTTAACTATAATCATCCTCCTGTGCTATCAAACACTAGAACTTATTCCTTTTAACTAATTATATTTTTGTACCCATTAACCAACCTTTTTTCATCTCCCTCTCCACTCTACCCTTTCCAATCTCTGGTAACCACCATGCCACTCTCTACCTCAATTAAATCAATTTTATTTAACACTCACATATCAGTGAGAACATACAATATTTGTGTTTCTGTGCCTGGCTTATTTCATTTAATATAATGTCCTCCAGGCTCATCTATGTTGCCACAAATGACAGGATCTCATTCTTTTTTATGGTTGAATAATAATCTATTGTGTATATATACCACATCCTTTCTCCTTTCTCCCATTGATGATGAACACTTACGTTGATTCTACATCTCGGCCATTACGAATAGTGCTGCAATAAACATGGGAGTGCAGATATCTTTTTGACATACTGATTCCCTTTCCTTTGGATATATATGCACCAGTGGGGTTGCTGGATCATAAGATTTTTGTGGTGTTTTTTGAGGAAACTACATACTGTTGTCCATAATGGCTGTACTAATCTACATTTCCACCAACAGTGTATGAGAGTTCCCTTTTCTCTGCATCTGCACCTGTAGTTTTTTTGGTCTTTTTGATGATAATAGCTATTCTAACTGGGATAAGAAACATGGAAATCGATAAGAACATGGAAATCGTTCCTTTTTTGTATATTTTCTCAAATTTCTTCCAGAACTGCGTTTATAGTTTTTCTTGTAGAGATATTTTACTTCTTTGGTTAAATTTATTCCTAGGTATGTTTTATGTAGATATCGTAAATGAGACTGCTTTCTTGATTTCTTTTTCTGCTACTTCATTTTTGGGGTATAGAAATGCTACTGATTTTTGTATAGTGATGTCTTAGTCCATCTTGTGTTGCTATAAAGGAATGCCTGAAGATAAGTTATTTAAGAAGAAAAGAAGTTTTTTGGCTTATGAATCTGTAGGTTGTACAAGAAGCATGGCACTGGCATCTGCATCTTGTGAGGGCCTCAAGCTGCTTCCATTCTTGGTGAAAGGGGAAGGAGAACTGATGTGTAGAGATCACGTGATGAGAGAGGGCGCAAGAGAGCAAGGAGCAGGTGCCAGGCTTTTTTTTTTTTTAACAACCAGCTTTCATGGAAACTAGTAGAGTGAGAACTCATTACCACAAGCACAGCACCAAACCTTTCATGAGGGATTCCCCTCATACCCAAACACCTCCCAAGAGGCCTCATCTCCAACACTGGGGATCAAATTTCAACGTGAGATTTGGAGTCAAACCAAACTATGGCAGTTTATTTTGTATCCTGCAACTTCACTAAATTTGTTTATCACTTCTAAGACATTTCTGGTGAAACTTTTGGATCTTCTATATATGACACCACGTTTTCTGCAAATGACAATTTGACTTTTTCTTTTCCAATTTGTATGCTGCTTGTTTCTTTCTCTTGCCTAATTTGGTTGGGATTTCCAGTACTATCTTGAATAAAACTATTGGAAGTGATCATCTTTGTCTTGTTCCAAATCTTAGAGGAAAAGCTTTCAACTTTTCCCAGTTCATTATAATGTTGGCTGTGGGATTTTTATAGATAGGCTTTATTGTGTTGAGGTATGTTCCTTCTATACTAATTTATTGAAAGTTTTTTTTATTGTGAGGGGATGGCGAATTTTATCATATGATGTTTCCGCATCTATTCAGATGATCATACAATTCTTGTCTAACATTTTGCTTAGGTGATGTATCACATTTATTAATATGCATATGTTAAACCATCTTTGCATCCTTGGATAATTCCCACTTGGTCGTGGTGAATGATCATTTTATGGGCTGCTGAATTTGCTATTATTTTGTTGAAGATTTTTGCCTCTATGTTCATCATGGATATTGGTCTATAGTTTCCTTTTTTTGTTGTGTCCTTGTCTGGTTTGGGAATCAGGGTAATATAGGCTACCTAGAATGAATTTGGAAGAATTCTCTCCCCTTAAATTTTCTGGAAGAATTTGAGGAGAATTGGTGTTGGTTCTTTCTTAAATGTTTGGTAGAATTATGCAATGAAGTGGTTAGATCCTAGGCTTTTATTTGATGGGAGACATTTTATTACAGATTTAATCTGTTTACTCATAATTTGTCTGTTCAGATTTCTATTTCTTCTTGGTTCTATCTTGGTAGATTGCAAGATACCTTGTCCATGAATTTACCAAGTTCTGCTAGGTTTTCTTTTGTTTGAGATGGAGTCTCACTCTGTCACCCAGGCTGGAGTGCTGTGGCGCGACCTCAGCTCACTGCAAGCTCCGCCTCCCGGGTTCACGTCATTCTCCTGCCTCAGCCTCCCGAGTAGCTGGGACTACAGGAGCCCACCACCACACCCGGCTAATTTTTGTATTTTTAGTAGAGACGGGGTTTCACTTTGTTAGCCAGGATGGTCTCGATCTCCTGACCTCGTGATCCGCCTGCCTCAGCCTCCGAAAGTGCTGGGATTACAGGCGTGAGCCACTGCACCCAGCCAATTTCTGCTAGATTTTCTAATAACTGGCATATAGTTGTTCATAATAGTCTGTGATCCTTTGTATTTGTGCAATGTTAATTGTAATGTCTCCTTTTTAGTTTTTGACTTCATTTATTTGGATCTTTCATATTTTTTTCTTGGTTAATCTATCTAATGGTTTGTCAATTTTGTTTATCTTTTCAAAAAAGCAACTGTGTCTTTGATCTTTTAAAATTTTGTAGACTCTATATTGTTGATTTCCACTCCTATCTTTATTATTTCCTTCCTCCTTTTATTTTGGATTTTGGTTTTTCTTGGTTGTCTAGGTCCTTGAAATCCTTATTAGGTTGTTTATTTGCAATCTGTCTACTTTTATAATAGAGCCATTTATTGCTATTAAATTTTATTTTTAAGACTACTTTTGCCATATCCTGTAAGTTTTGGTACATTGTGTATCTATTTTCATTTGTTTCAAGAAATTATTTAATTTCTTTCTTAATTTATTAATTGACCGACCCATTTGTCATTTAGGAACATGTTGTTTAATTTTCATTTATTCATATGGTTCCAAAGCTGTTCTTGTTATTAACTTTTAGTTTTATTCCATGTGATCAGAAAAGGTACTTGATATAATGTCAACTCTTTTACCTTTTTTGAGGCTTGTTTTGTGGTCTAACGTGCTCTATCCCAGAGAGTATTCCCTGTGCTGATGAAAAGAAAATGAGTATTCTGTAGCTGTTGGATTAAATGTTCTGAAAATGTCTATTTGGTCCATTTGGTCTAAAGTGCAGTTTAAATTCAATGTTTCTTTGTTGATTTTCTGTGTACATGATCTGTCCAATGCTGTGAGTGGAGTGTTGAAGTCCCCAACCTAAATTGGAGTCTATCTCTCCATTTAGGTCTAATCATATTTGCTTTATATAGCTGAGTGTTTCAGTCTTAAGGTGTATGTATATTTACAACTGTTATATACTCTTGCTGAATTGGCTCTTTTATTGTTATATAATTACTTTCTTTGTATCATTCTAGTTTTTGACTTAATGTCTATTTTATGTAATGTTAAGTATAGCAGCTACTCCTGCTCACTTCTGATTTCCATCTGCATGAAATATCTTTTTCCATCTCTTCACTTTCAGTCTATATGTATCTATAGGTGAAGTGAGTTTATTTAAGGCAGCATGTAGTTGGGTCACATTTCTTATTCCCTTCAGTCAGTTTATATATTTTAAGTGGGGAGTTTAATCTATTTACATTCAAGGTTATTGTTGATTGATGAGGACTTATACCTGTCAATTTGTTAATTGTTTTCTGATTGAATTGCATATCCTTTGTTCCCCTTTATTCTCATTGTTTATAATTACAATTTGACAGTTTCCTATAATGATAAAGTTTGATTCTTTTCTCTTTCTCCATTGTGTATCTACTGTATCACCGAGTTCATAATTTTATGTGTTTTCATGATAGTGATTATCATCTTTTTGTTTCCAGATATAGGACTACCTTGATCAAGCATTTCTTCTAAGACTGTCTAGTAGTGATGAATTTCCTCATTTTTTGCTTGTTTGAGAAAGTCTTTATTTCTTCCTCATTTCTGAAGGATAGCTTTGCTAGGCTTTGTATTCTTGACTGACAGTTTTTTATTTCAGTCCTTTGAATATATAATCCTATTCTCTACTGACCTGTAAGATTTCTTCAGAGAAATCTGTTGTTAGTGTAATGGGGATTCCCCTATATGTGATTGATGCTTTTCTCTTACAGTTTTACAATTGTCTCTATTTTTTACTTCTGACAATTTGAATATAATGTGTCTTATGGAGGCCCTTTTTGGGTTGAATCTATTTGGAGACATCCAAGCTTCCTGGATCTGGATGTCCATATATCTCTCCAGACTTGGAAAGTTTTCAGCTATTATTTTATTAACTAGGTTTTCTACATTTTTCTTCTCTTCTTTTTCTAGAATACCTATAATACAAATATTTGTTCACTTAATAGTGTTCCACAAGTCTTGTAAGCTTTCTTCATTCATTTTCTTTCTTATTTCTTTTACTTTCTCTGAGTGTGTAACTTCAAATGACCAATATTTGAGTTCAGAATTTTTTCTCCTGCTCAATCAAGCCTGCTACTGAAACTTTCTATTGCACTCTTCATTTCATTCACTGAAAATTCTTCAGCTTCAGGATTCTATTTGTGTCTATTTATTATTATTATTTCTATCTCTGTTGAATTTCTCATTCATATTGTGAATTTTTTCCTGATTTAATTTCATTGTCTATCTATATTTTCTTGTATCTCATTGTTTCCTTAAGATGGCTATTTTTAATTCTTTTTCTGGCAATTCATTGATTTTCTTTTCCTTGGGATCTATTACTAGAGAGTTATTATGTCCCTTTGGTGGTTTAATAGTTCTTTCCTTTTTGTGTTTCTTTTGTCTCTGCATTTTATGTCTGTGCATCTGGTAGAACAATTGTCTCTTCCAAACTTTCTAGTGTCACTTTTATAGAGAAAGACTTGCACCTGCAGTTAAATGTTAGGGTGCTGGTTGGAAGAGATGTGGTGACTGTTTTTGCGTAGGTTCAGTGGTGTAGTCTTTGTGCAGCTTCTTCAGTTACATTCAAATAAGCAATAACTGTGGATGCTTCCGGCTGTAGAAGTTTATGGCAGTCCTAGCAATTGTGTAGGTTATTAATATCCTTGGTTTCAAGGGCTTTTGGGGTCCTCTTATCATTTTTTCCCACAATGGGAAGACTTAGCCAAGGGGATCCTTCTTAGTGTCAGTTCTGACCTGGTTCTACAAGCAGCTGCAGCAGCATTGGGTTCCAGGTGCAGGTGTTCAGAGTGGCTGTAAGACTGGGGTCCTAGCCTCAGGGTCTCATGAACCTATTGTGGCATCTGGGTTTTCCAGTGCAGGCTTGCTCTCTGTGGCAGGGATGTAGGTTGCCCACAAAGCCAGGATCTGTGATTCTGAGGCACCTCCTAGCAGCTGAGACCCAGGGAGCCAGATTGTAACTGTAATTTTCCCCCAGGAGGGGTAGGGTACAACACTGGAAATGGGAGTGCTCTGGAACTTTGGGCCCAGGGAGCAGGGTATAGCTGCAATTCAGGAACTTGAGCTAATAGGTCACAGTGGCAACTCAGGTCCCAAGAGATGAGGTGCTGTGTAGTGGTAATTCTAGACTCTGTGATGGTGGGTGTCAGCAGTATCCCAGACTCTGTGAGGCCAGGTGCAGTAGCAGCAAGTACCCCAGGATAGTGGAGCTCAGCCATTATTAGAACGCTGGGATGAGGTTGACAGGGGACAAGAAACAACACAATGATGACTGCACTCCCCAGAGAGTGCAGTATCTTAGCAGCTTAGCCTCAAGGAGGCTAGTCCAGCTCCAGGGAAGCAGGGTGTTAGAGTTGTTTGGCTTGTAGGGTGGGTGTGTCAGCTCAATCACTGCTCTGTTTCCCTGGGATGTGAGGTACCACATCAGTTCAGCCCTGGGATGCACAGCTGCACAGCTTGGCCAGGGTACTGATTCCCCAGAAGGTAATATGCTGCTTCAGTTCATGTCTGTGGGGGCATGACTACTCTGAGAAGCCCAGGCACCATTTCTGTGGGATGCAGGGTGCTGCTTCAGCTTGAGTATATGACCACTCTGGAAAGCCAAGGTACTGTTTCTTGGGATGCAGGATGCTACTTCAACTTAGGCACCAGGGAGGCATGACTGCTCTGAGTGGCCAACGTACTGTTTTTCCTGGAGGCTGGGTGCTGCTTCACATATGGCCTGAGAGGATGAGGGCAGGGGTAGGTGGAACAACTTCATCTTTGCTTGGCTCCACAAGGAAGTCACAGTTTTGCTCACAGCATGGCTTGGGGATATTGGGCCACTGGGCTGGAGTGGTTTGTTGGTGGCTTAGCCTCAAGAATGAAGGGGCTACTCACCCCAAGAGCAAGACACACTCCAGCCGTAGTTCCAATCCCAAGAAGGTGTAGCAAATCATAAGGGATGGGGCATAGTGCTGTCTCCTTCTCTTTGAGGCACAGTTATGTGGAATCCAGACAGATCCCTCCAATGGGTGTAGTGCCCATGAGGACTGCAGATGAACCAGAATGGTGAGGCCTGTAGATGTGAAGGTGTTGATGGAGTTGCTAGGATCCTCTTCTTTACCTCCTTGCCTTAGGGAGAAATTTCTCCTGATTCCCAGCTGATCTGGTTGAGGATGGGGTGGTGGAGACCTGGTATTTCCTTTCATTCTCTATGTGACCATCCTGAGTTTCTGTGCTCTCCAGGGTTTCTGTTACCCCTTGGACACATTCTGGGGCTCTCCCTCAGTTATTTTTATTAAAATAGGGGATAGTGTTGTTTATTCACTGTTCTAGCTGTCTTTGAGAGCAGGATGAGTGCTATGGGCTTCTAGTCAACCATCTTCTGAACTTATCTTCATATCTCCTTCTTTACTCAATCTTTTGGGATACATTATTGGTGAAGTAAATGAAGAAGGTCAAGCCACACAACATGAGAAGAATTTCAATACTCTTTTCCAATAATTGTGACTATTCTTTGATTCTACACAAAAATGCAATAAATAATAGTTCTTCAAAGGTTATTGTGATGTGGAATCTGAAGTCATATCAATGAACTTTATATACTCTGTTACACTAAGACATACTGTTCTATCTTGTACTTTGGTTCTTTTATCCATGCATGGTTTTGTAACAGCATGTACTGGTTACTTGGAAAATATTGGTTCACTGAGTTATGTAGGTCTTCCACTGACACCTTTGATTATACAATGTCAAAAAATCACAGACATTAATATCATCTAATCAGAAAAAATATTTTAAGGATGGGAGAGTTTTCAAGCTCACAGCAGCAGATAGAAGTTTTCCAAAATTCTAATTTTCATTTGAAAGCTCATGTTATCATCAGTTGTTTTCCTTGAACTGACTTGTCCATTTCATCCATTTTTAGAAAATATCTGCCGAAAACTGAGGTCTAAATAATGGTAGTTTGTCTATTAGTCATTCTTTCAAGTAAAAATGCTGTTCAATGGAAAAGGCGGTCAGTTCAGCCCACAACTCAAACAATCACACAGCTGCTTTTTCTCAGGACCTTATGGTAGTGTGGTATACAGCAGAAGTGCTTTATGAATGGTTCTTATTTTGTCACATAAAATATTTTTTAGAACCTAATGAAGAAATTCTTAAGGAAAACCAATGCTTTTTTATTCATAGCAAATATATGGTCATGAAAACGACAATGATCAGGAACAATTTGGTGCATTGCTTGATTCATGCTAAGGTGCCAGCAGTTTTACACAACACAGTTTATAAACAATCAGTGCAAATGTCAACACAGTGAAAAGGAAAAATGTCTTAGCATTAGTATGAAAAGTGGTTTGACCTCACAGATCTCCTGAAAGAGTCTTAGAGACATTTGGGGCTCCAAGCACCACACTTTGAGAACCATTGTCCTAAGGTATCCATTATATATAATGAATTAATCTTCCCACATCTAGAAGGGTACCAGTTTTCTACCATCCTTGGGAGAATGGGGAAAAATGTCAATCAAAACACATTCTGTGATCTTGTGGTTCAAATGAGGGACTCCTTTTGAAGAAGATTGTTACTTTGTGCTTGTATATATTTGATCAAAATAAAATGAAAATCAGTTAAGGGAGGTAAATTGAAGCCAGCAGACTGCATGCCTAACCTCCTGCACACAGAGACTCAGCCACAACTGCCAGCTCTCCTCACACGCTCTCCTCTGCCATCTCACCATCATTAGGAATGATGAGGAAACAGATGAAGCTACCAAATTCAGGAGGAAGAACTTGTGGTATGGACACACTTTAGTAATCATGTAGCCTAGAGGCCAAGACTGGAAATCAAGAGACCTGGTGCTTATGCTGTATGGTATGATGTGGTAGAAAGATCACTGGCTTTGTTAAGCCTGATTCAAAGCCCAGTTCAAAAGTTCAAATCCCAGTTCTGTCACTGACCAGCTGTGGGATGCCAGCCAATGCATTTCAACCTTTCTCTCTCCTCATCTGTAAAACCTTCACAGGGTTTTAAAACTATTAAATTTTTAAAAATAACTATAAAAATAAAGACTATATGACTGTGGAGAGAGATTATCTATTATTATAACATTATATGCACAAAACATAAGTGCAGGTCCCTACCCTCAAGCAGCTTATGACCTAGTGCAGGAGTCAGCAAAACTTACACAAAAGAAGAGGTGACAGCACCAGCCCCGGTATAACCAGATACTAATTCCAAGGTCCTGACTAAAGGGATTCACAAAGTAAGGAGCCACTCCTGTCTTTAACCATGTTTGTCATACAGTCTTGGGATATGTATCATTCCCCACTACCCAGGTAATTTCTTGATAACTCTCAGGAAAACTAAGGGAGGAAAAAAAAAAAAAAAAAAGCTAACCAGGCAGACACAGCAGAGACAGAGGCAGCTGCCTACACGAGAAATGCAAAACAAGTCTTCCAAAGGCCATCTGCCCCATCTGCCCTCATGGGCTGTTCTCTGCCATAAAGACACTCTTTAGGTTAAAGCATTGCATCCCCAATTAGCTTGAAGGGGTGACCATTAACTAAGGTGTAAGTGGCTTTCCCAGTAGGATTATTCTAGAGAGCAGACTTCCCTCATCTGCTATGATCAGGGAAAGGTCAGAAGGAACTTGGTCCAGTGGAGGCCTCAGCTGGGCTACTAGCCCCTGGGTCTCTATGAAACACATGGGGCTCTGAAGTTTGAGTACAGTGTGAGAGGGCTAATCTAGTAAATGTCATCTCCATTTTACATATTACCAAGGGGGTTAGCTCCGAAGAGGAGAGAAAGGAGAAGTTCCACTATGGTCTGGGATTGGATTCTCCACTCCATAAGTACAGTCCTGCTTTGGCATCAGACATTTCACAAATCCTTCAAACACTCCCAGAAGCCACAAAGAAAAGGAGCTCCCTGCCCCAGAAGGTGGGTTTTCTGTATATGATGAGGGAGAGTATTGGGCTCACATAGATGCCACACTGACAATGTGACTTTCACTCAGAGGTCACCAGGAAAGAAGAAACAGTCACTCTTCAATGGGAAACACAATTTAAATATCAGTTATAACCATGTCCCACCATATGCTGCTGAGCAAGAGTAATTAAAATAGAGGGGAAACCTGTTGACAAGTTAATAAAACGCTAAAATCTCAAAGGGGTAACTGGAAAACAGCTCATCATTAACGTAAAACAGAAAGCCAGCCCTCAGGAAATGCCCCAACATACAAAGGAGATGAAAGAGAATTAGAACAGTGAGGGATCTGAAACTTTTCTCACTCCATAGACCTGTGAGTTTTTGCTCACATCTGCTTTTATCTTGTTTCTCCCCAGGGACACTGTTGGTAGAATCACCCATATCGAGCTCTTGGTATCAACCACAGGGATGCTGTCTCTGCCTTGAAGTCTCTGGAATACAGACACTTCAGAAACTAAGCTCTGCTAAGTGGAGGTCAAACAGCCTGGCTGGAGATCTTTCTTCCTTCTGCATTTAGAGGTGAATTCAGATGTTCAGCAGCGCTCCCAGCAAGACGGCATGTGGTGGACATGCTCACCTCAGGCTCAGCACTCCAACAGCACGGACAGTTTCAGAGCTACTGGCTGGGTATTTAGCTGGAGGAATAAGGTAGGGTGGGAGGAGCCCAGAGAAATTGCCTGTATGCTACAGGTAATCAAAGCCTTGTCTCTGCTTCCTATCCCAGAATATGCTCTTATAAACTTGCAACAACTCCTCAGTGCCAATTTCTACAAGAAACTCTTTAGGGTCTCACAAGATCTTCTACAACTTTGCTGCATCTTTCCAGCCTGACCTTGCTGTACCCTCCCCAACTCTCCCTTTACTCCAGCCAGGCACAGCTGGTCCCCTCCTCTTGAACATTCTAGCCTTTGCAAATTTTATTTCCTCTGTTGTAGAAGTTTCTTTCTTCCTTTTTTTCCAGAACAATTTCAATATATCTGTCAAGAACCAGCTCTGTGAACTTGCCCTTTTATGAGTGCTTTGCCTTTTGTTTCCTGGAGTATATTCACATTGCATTGAAAGTATCTATTTATCTAACGATAATGATAGTCAGAACTATTAACTGAATGACAGTTGTGTGCTAGTATAGTACACTCATATTGCATTGAGAGTATCTGCTTAATAATAATCCAATAACAATGAGAATACAATAATGACAATTAGCATCATTAATTGAATGCCAATCATGCTCTAGGTACTGGATTAGACACTTACATATATAACCTCAACACCTCATAAAAGCCTGTAAAGTGGGTATTATTATCCCTATTTCAAGAAGTTCAAAAAGATTATGGGACTTGCTCAAAAATTTATAGCCAGTAGCTAGGGAAGAATTCAAACCGAGATAGCCTGTGCTATAAGACAGAACTCCTCAATGGCAGAAGCTATGTTTTATTCATTTCTGAACCCGCGTATTATATCAGGCCCTTAAATAAATATCTGCAAAAAGAAGAAAGAGGGACTTATTGGAGAATTTTATTCATATTAATTGCCAGCACCAGTTGAATGTTTATCATTAGCCAGGCACCTTGCTTAGCTCTTTATTTGCCTTCATTTCATTTAATTTTTGCCAAAATACCTGTGAGATAGGCACTATTATTATCAGTGTCTATCATAGTACCTGACACAAAATAGACACTCAATTAATACATGTTAAATGAATTAATCTCCATTTTACAGATGTGGTAACTGAGGCTTAGAAATACTAAGTATTTGGGGCCAAGCATGGTGGCTCACACCTGTAATCCCAGCACTTAGTGAGGCTGAGGTGAGAGAACATGGTGAGACACTGTCTCTACAAAAAATACTTTTTTAATTAGCTGGGTGTAGTGGCACACACCTGTACCTGCAGCTACTAGGGAGGCTGAGGTGGGAGGATCACTTGAGCCCAGAAGGTCAAGGCTGCAATGAGTCATGATTGTGCTACTGCACTCCAGCCTGGCAATAGACTGAGACCCTGTCAAAAAAAAAAAAAAAAAAAGCATTAAGTATTTGGGATATAAAGAATGGGAAGCAGCACAGCTGAGACTGAAATCCTGGTACAGCCTTCCTCAAGCCCATAGTAGGAAGGTGGGCAAACAACAGTCTCTCTTCCTTTATTGCTAGTGTGGATGAAGTGCAGCATTTGAGATTTCCAAATAGGGTAGAAGAGTTTTCTGAGTTGAGCCTTCTCTGCAGTATGTTTCGAAAGCTGATATATGGTGGAAATCATCCACACAGAAGCCTGGATTCTGGTCTTGGCTTTTTTTGCCAAACAGCAGAATAACTTCAGTGAGCCACACAAGCTCCCAGAGCGCAGTTCCTGCATCGGTAAAGCAAAGTGTTATTAGGCTCTCATGACAATTCAGAGTGCAGTAGAGAATGCAGTGCAAGTGTAAATTTATGACACCTGTGATAAAGATAATTCCATCTCTGATTATGATAATAACCAAGGCTTGATAAGGGCTCCTGTGTGTTCACTGACTCTGAGGCAAGACAGACGGTACAGTGAGTGGGCAGTTACTCCATACCCACAACTCCCCCAGCAGGCAGCTCCCAGAAAGTCCAATTAGCAGCCTTGCACCCTACCTGGTCTTAGGCAACTCTAGATCCCTGGAGAAGCTGCCGTCGTCTCTCTCTCTCTCTGATTTTATTAGGATCATAATTGTACATTTCTCCACTTACCTGTGGGGATGAAAGAGCATCAGTATTTCCATAATGCATAACTCAAGACGTGAGGCTGGGGCCCCACGCATCACTTCTCATTGCAATGATGCAGCACCAAAAAGCCATCCTTCATCATGTGGAAAACACTCCCTATATTGCAGTGTCCTATTTGCAACAACCTCCGGGATAGTCATGTGATAGATCATATATTTGCCTGAATCAATATTTCCCTGACACTGGGAAGTCTGCCACCCATCCGTCCCGTTTTGTTTGATGGAGCTCTTCTGTGTTGCCTTTACTCAAGCTGACAGGATTACAGGCCCTCCTTCCCCACCTGACGGATGATGTCCAGATGAAGGATTGTTTCATAAATTAGTATCTTGGGAGCAGAGCCCCTGGAACTCAAGCAACCTTGCTCAACAATGGAGCAGACAGCAAGGAGACATGGCATGAAGGGCAAAGGCATAGAACTTGAGCTGGCTGTTAAGTATATATTACCTTTGTCTTTAACATAAATTTTTTAATTGTATGTTTTTGTAACTTAATTTATAGTAACGGCCATGTTTAACAATTGGCTGGCTGGGCGCAGTGGCTCACGGCTGTAATCCTAGCACTTTTGGAGGCCGAAGCAGGGAGATCACGAGGTCAGGAGTTCGTGACCAGCCTGGCCTATATGGTGAAACTCTGTCTCTACTAAAAACACAAAAATTAGCCAGGCATGGTGCTGTGCGCCTGTAGTCCCAGCTACTCAGGAGGCTGAGGCAGAAGAATTGCTTCAACCTGGGAGGCTGAGGTTGCAGTGAGCTGAGATCGGGCCACTGCACTCCAGCCTGGGTGACAGAGCAAGACTCCATCTCAAAAAAGAAAAAAAAAAATTTGCCTGAAGATTTCATAACTGGTTCTTGTGAGATGGCCCAAGCTGGCTCCAGCACACCACTGCATATTTGCCTTCCTTCCTGGCTCCCTGTGACCTGCTCAAGTCTGGCCTCTTTATCCTTCACCTGGATGATTTTAATAGCCTGCTACTCTGTCTCTCAGCTTCTAGTCTCCTCTATTCCAACTGATATGGTTTGAATGTGTGTCCCTGCTAAATCTCACACTGAAACGTCATCCCCAGTATTGGAGATGGGGCCTGGTGAAAGGTGTTTGGACCATGGGGGTGGATCCCTCATGAATGGCTTAATGCCATCCCCTTGGTGATGAGTTCATGTGAGATCTGATTGTTTAAAAGTGTCCAGCACTTCCCACTCTCTCTTTCTTGCTCCCGCTGTCACCATGTGAGATGTCTGTTCCTGCTTCACCTCCCCCCATGATTGTAAGCAGCCCATGGCCTCACTATAAGCCAAGCAGATGCCAGCATCATGCTTCCTGTACAGCCTGCAGAACTGTGAGCCAATTAAACCTCTTTTCTTTATGAATTACCCAGTCTCAAGTATTTATTTATAGCAATGCAAGAATGGCCTAACACACTCACCACCCAATTTTATCTTTCCAAAATATAGTTCGTAGTCTCCCCTGCTCAAAAATGTTAACTCTCCAGTGACTCCAAATGAAACATATGCTTTTTGTACATAGCCAAGGTCCTGTACAATGCATAAGATCCCCAAACTTTCTAGTTTTATCTCTCAAGCAGTGCTGTGCAGCTCCCTAACACTTCAGAGACTGACAAGCCTGGGTTTGAAGTTTGCTTTTGCCATTTATCAGCTGGGTGACCTGGGGCAAGGTATATAACTCTGCTGACGATTACTTTCCCCACCTGAAAAATGGAGAAATTAATAGAGTTGTTACAAGGATTAAATAAGATCATACGTAATACTCCAAGGACAGTGACCAGCCCATTTTAGGCATCCAATAATAGCAATGGCATCAGCTTCTATTTATGAATTCACGTTATGTATAAATACGGGTTCTTTATCTCATTTTATCTCATTGTTACCCCAAACTGATAGATAATTAGAGAAATTTGGCAGCCTTCTCTGTTAAATGCAGATTCACATCTCTCATGCAAATGCTACACTCTGAAACCAATCTGTTTTACTTCTTACTCCTTACAAGTGCCTACCTTTCCACATCTAAGCTTTGCTCCTACAGTCCTACACCTCTCAAAAACTCATCCATCCACTCAAAAATAAAAAGGCAAGCCAATTAAAAAGCATCTGTGCCTGACCTGGGCCAAGGATTTGAATAGACATATGTCCCCGCCCCCCCCAGCACACACACACACACACACACTCAAATACAAATAGCCAATAAGCACATGAAAAGATGCTCAACATCATGAGTCATCAGGGAAATGCAAATCAAAACCACAATGAGATACCACTTCACACCCTCCAGGATGTCTATCATCAAAAAGACAGTCAATAACAAGGATAATGATAAATTGAAACTCTTATTTATTGCTGGTGGGAATGTGGTAAGGTACAGCCACTTTGAAAAGCAGTCTGGCAATTCCTCAAAAACTTATAGACATAGGGATAATATATGACCTAGCAATTCCACTCATAGGTATACACCCAAGAGAAATGAAAACATGTCCACATAAAAACATGCAGATGAAAAAATTGCACCATTACTCATAATAGTCAAAAGTAGAAACAACCCAAATGTTTGTTAATAGATGAATGAATAAACAAACATGAGAAATATCTATACAATGGAATATTTTTCGGCCATGAAAAGAAACGAAGTACTGACACCTTTTACAACATGGATAAGCCTTGAAAACGTTATGCTAAGTTGAAGAAGTCAGCCACAAAAAAAACTATAATTCCATTAATATAAAATACCTAGAATAGGCAAATCTATAGAGACAGAAAGTAGATTAGTGGTTGCCTAGGGCTGGGGAGTGAGGGGTGAATGGGGTTGACTGCTCATGAGTGCAGTGTTTCTTTTGGGGGTGACAAAAACATTCTAAACTTAGATGGTGGCAACAGTTGTGTACCTCTGTGAATATGCTAAAAACCATTGCATTGTATGCTTTAAGTGAGTGAATTTTATAGCATTTGAAGTATATCTCAATAAAGATGTTTTTTAAAAAACAATACTTTGAAAAAAATTCCATCCATCCATCAAAGCTTATCGCAGAGTGAGAGACCATTCCCAGTGCTCACCTTCTTGCTCCAAAGTGGCTGCCATTGCTCCCTCTCCTGAGTCCCAGTATTCACTGAGTATTGTTTCTTCTCTCATTTCTCACTTTTTGTTTCCTATTGTAGTTGTCTCTGTATTATTTTTATCTATTAGATTAAGTAGGCTCAATTTTGCAAATATGTAAAATGGAACAGATTCAGTAGTGTTTTCATAAGATCACTCACCCTTGTATTCTGTTTTTTCACACAAGGCAGAAAAGAATGATGCTTCAGTTCACACAAGAAGCTGTGCCTGACTTGGGCCCAGTCACTAGAGTGTGTTGCAGACATGAATGACATCCATCATAGTGTGTGTGTGTGTCGAGTGTGGTGGCTAGTAGGTCTCCAAACTGGGTAAAAT
The DNA here is from genome assembly GCF_007565055.1 of Rhinopithecus roxellana. Lineage (NCBI taxonomy): Eukaryota > Metazoa > Chordata > Mammalia > Primates > Cercopithecidae > Rhinopithecus > Rhinopithecus roxellana. Next base: position 73,448,213 of record NC_044556.1, on the reverse strand, counting down.
CTGCAGAGCCATGATTGAGTTTTGCAGGCAGGTTCTTCTCCATGGCCCCAGGCCCAGGGCTGTACCTCAGCTACAAATCCAAGGAATACGTGTGAAATCCTTCCCTCGGCATTCAGTTTGAGACTCTGTCACCAACAGAAGACCAAGGAAACCTGCTGACAGGGTGGCCACCAAGGACAAAATGAAACTAATTCTTCAGCAGTTTTAAGTGTTTCTTTCACCAGGAGGCATTTTCCTTTGGAACAACATCTGTGTTTTTATTTATAAACAATAATTTGTTCCCACTTCAAGCTTCCCTCAAGGTTAGCCCTATGCACCCTGATGAGCAGAGAAAGGCTGGTTTTGTTCCTTTGTCACTGGGCCCTCCATGGGGACATAGGAGGCTGGTACAAGTCCTGTACTTAGGCACAAAGTGTTGAGCCATGTTGGCAAGACCAAGAGAAGGTACAGGACAGGGAGAGGGTGTCGTCGACCACAGAATTGCAGCACAGAGGCCAAGAGGCAGAAGTTGGGGAAGCCTAGTCCACTCAAGGCTAAGGGAGGAGGCCTTTACAAATGAGAGACTCAGCAACCTCTCTGGAAATGGGAACTTGTTCTGAAGTCGGTTGTCATGGAGAGCTCCTGGAAATCGGATTTAATTCTTTTCCCCCAGTGAAGATCAAGCAGAGAAGACAGAGGCAATCCATTTTCAGAGTGTGGCCCAAGCAGTCAGTTGCTGCCTGGGTGTCACTGATGCCTCATTTGCTGGTCACTGACATTGAGGTGAAAATATGCACCAATTGGCTTGTGTGCATGCACGCGCTCAAAACGCACACACGCCACCCCCACTTGCAGCTGGCACTGTGGGTGCTAAAACTGTTCTACAGATGCAGGGAACATGGATGTGTGCTGGTTGTAAGCCTGAGCTGGGAGACAAACCCATAGCGCTCTTCTCTTGGAACCAGATGGGAAAGACATTCATGTATCGCCACCTAATGGTACTTACTCCTCATTACAGTCTTGGACCTGTTCACCGTCAAGAGGGAGATGGGTCCAAAGGACTCACAATGAAAGACGTAAACTTCAACTTCCAAATGCATATCCCAACTCTCCGGTCACAGCTCATGGTTGGGCCTTAATGAGTATGTTACCATCGCTGCCTCCGGGCCCCTATTCCACATTCTGTACCTTTTGGTGGCTCTCAGCTATTCCTCCTATACTTCCTAGGACCCCCTTTAGCACAAAGCTTTGATCCCTTTTAACAGGCACGCCTGAGGACTATTACTCCCACAGTCATCACTCACTTTTCCAGATGTAGAATCAGGTGCCGAGGACGGGTCTACCACGTGATTCTGCCTAGAGCCAACCTGCCACATCTGCCTCCACCCTATGCTCCAGATTCCAGCCTGCCTTCATGGATAAGCCCTGGGTCAACGGGATTTGGAAACCAAAGAATATTTCATCCCCTGCTGCAGGCTCAAGGGCTTAAGGGCTGACAGCTCACTCAGAGTCTGGGGAGGCCTTTGTGGCCTCTTTCACCTGCTGGTTATATCAAACCCCTGAGGTTAGCTGAGTGGCTCCTGTTGACTTTTGAGAGCCCAGGGTGACTGGAAATCTTGAGTAACCAATAAGGAAGAAAGGGCCTTTGGGGTTGACCAGACTCTAGAGTGTTTATATTCATGAGAGCAGGCTACAATAACCCTGCATCTGCCCTCCTCTCCTCGGGCTCAGCAGTTACTCTCTCCAGCTTCTTTCAACAAAAAGAGTGGGTCCTTGCTTCCTTTTAAATGTTGGAAGAACAAAGTCCAGAGACATTAAGCCACTTGCCCATGATCACACAATGGAGCCCAGTGGAGAGAAAGCTAGGACTGGGTCCGTCAACTCCCAAGCCTTGGCACCTCCTTCTCAGGCTGACCTGGGCTTCAGACACCCCTGATGAATGCCCCTCTCTGTGAAATGGCATTGACATTGCAAAATGCACTTTGGTTGGTTGGAAGGTAGAGAGTTATCTTAAGTGACAGGTCCCTGAATCTACTGTACCTGTGAGTAGAGTGCAGTATGGGAGCTGAAACCATTGGGGTTTAAGTAAATGTACAAGCTGTTCACATGCTCTATTCTCTTAGCTGCAATAGTGGAAGGTTCTAATGCCCTAAGTGGGGGTGGGAAAACCTGGTTGTAACAAACCTTTCTCTCTCTCTCTCTCTCTCTCTCTCTCTCTCTCTCTCTTTCTCTCTTTCTTCTCTCTTTTTCTCTCCTACTATCTCTTTTCTTTTCTATCTTTTCTCTTCCTTCTCCAACCCTCTTTCAAGTTCTTCAGTAATTCCCTACAGCATTGATCAGGCGTTTCTTTTTAAAAATAACATTCAGGATTTTTTTAAAAGCCCAAATCCAACTCTTTCCCCTGATTTTGTAAATATTCCTCTACCTAAACATCCCACCCTACCTTAAAGTCAGCTGGAGGAAAGTCCTGATCATCTTTCCTCTGAACTGAATGGACTGGGGAGAGGAACCCATGAAAGAATTGTTCATTCTATCACACGAATATGGTAACTCTCTGATGAAAGCGGTCCTCTCTGTTTTTCCCACTGCATGTGGCATACTCCATTAAGAGGTGGATCCAAATGTTAGCCAGCCATAGCCAGGAAAGCCAGAGAGGGTTGGACGGGCTAAAGATGCCTCTACATGTGCCAGGCACAGGAAACACCAGCGACCTATTAGGGGGCTAATCGAAACTCTCTTCATAAAATGCTCAACAGAAATCGCTGGCAACAACACATTGTCCTTCGATTATGAATCCAGCTGTCCATTTTAGAATAAGGAAACTTGATCCCCTAATAATACAACCAATTTTTTGTGTAAAACTTACCTAGTTTTTGAACTGAAAGCCTCGTGTCCTGAGAAACTTCTTAGTCCTAGGCAGACGAAAGTGGTCTCTCTAGACCCCAATGTTGTGCTGCTGCTGCTGCAGTTGCTGAGATGATCTCCTTCATCTTTTCTTGCACCTTTCCATAGCTGTGAGCAACCTAGATGCCTCTCTTCCTGTACCCATGAGGCACCCAGCTTGCAGGATGGTATTCTCCCTCCCCATCCCTGCTCCATGTGCACCAACCTGGCTCAACCTCTTTTGTCCATCTATAATCCCCTGGCTTATTCTATTCATTTTCTAGTTTGAAATATTTGCTATCTTTGCTTAGACCCTCTCCTGCATTGCCTGTATGCAATTAATCACCAAGTCCTATTGAATTTTATTTTGAGATGTTTGTTGAATCTGCCTTTGTCCATCTTTACTGCCACAACAATAACAATAATAATAAAAATAAACTCCAACTTTAAGGACCAATCAGAGTGGATTCAAGAAAGAATGGAAGGAAAGAAATAGGAATCAACAAGCATATAGAACTTCGAATTTCTCAAAATTATTTGATGACAAAACTTACTTTTCACAGAACAGCTCTTGGGACCATTGTTTCATGAAATACAGTTTGGTAAAGGCTCATCTAACCCACAAATGGACTGTTGTGCAGAATTAGAAAGAATGTTCAAAACCATCAAGACAAGCTCTACAGTTTTATATATGAAAACTCTGAGACCTCAGGAGATAAAGGGGCCCAAGCCGCATGGCTCACTCCTGGGAGACCCAGGCTTTGAATCAGGTACTGAGTTCCTTACTCTGCACCATCCACCACTCGCTACCAGATGCCCTGCATTCTGAAATAGCCTCCTATCTTCACTGAAGTCCTACTTGTAATTCAAGGTCAAACTTAATCTTTAGCTTCTCTACATTCTTTGCCAGCCATACAAGCCTACACTGATACCAACTTTGGCTGAATTTCAATGACAGTTGCTTTTGTCATTATGTTTGCTACCTTGTATTAGGCACTATAAAATGCCTAGTCCATGTACCACTACATGCCCAGCTTATGCCCATGGCGTTCATTGCTAATCCACCAGAACATCCTTTTCAGCTGAGCCCAGAAAGAGTTTCAGAATCCTTTTCAGCATAATACTCTAGATAGCCATAGCCAACCAGCCATGATTAGCATGTGAGATGAAACTTCTTTAGGCCCAACTTTGTTGCTTAATTATTTCATGTGTGTGTCTTAATTGCTCTACCACGTGGGACCTTCCTAAACAGCAAAACCAATGTCTTTGAATTCTTTCACATAACTGTTAGCTGCAAGTACAGTTATTTGCCCTAATAAGTGCTCAATAATTGTTTGAATGCCTGAATATCAAACATTAAAATGAGACTAATTAACATTTATACAATGTTTAGTTACAGAGTACTTTCACATGCTATACCACATTTAATTAATTCTAACAACAGCACTGGAAGATCAGTATGATTATGCTCTTTAGTTCCTTCTAGACAGAAAGCTTCCATGGGGATGAAAGACTGTTCCTTAGCTCAGAGTAGGGACTCAAGGTAGGCGGAGCTTAGCACAGAGTGGGCGGTGCTTAGCTCACAGTAGGTCATCAATTTGTAGAATTGAAGTGTGAACTCTGAGGATGAAGAAACAAGAGCTGTAGGAGTGTGTAACTTTCACCAAGTCACCCCACTTTCCATTGAGCCACACCACCCAGCTAAGTCTTCGATTGTGCTTGAGCACTGATTCCTTTGCCTGTTCAAGGTTTGAATTCCACTGTCACTGGCTTTTCTTTTTTCCTCGTAATGAAGCAAAACCTGGTGGGTTAATTAATCCTTCTTGATGCTGGGCAGCAGTAATAGGATCAAGAAGAAAGCCTTTCTCCTCCTGTGCTCCCAAGGGTGCCCGGCGGGAGCCTGTGAGGAGATGGAACACAGCCTTCACTCTGTTAATTGTTCAAGAGCAAATCACCTGTCAGCAGGAAACAGAAAAAAAGACAGCACAAAATTCAGAGTCAGAACAATAAATAACATTCAGTGCTATACCCTTGAGAAAAATAACGCTGCCAACATTCTGTTTCTTAGGGAAAACAAAAATGCTCAGTGTTTCTGCAGATCTGTGAAATCCAGTAGAAAATACTGCAGCCTGCCCAGACTGGTCGTCTCTTTTATCAACTCAGGGTGCACCAGCCCAAACCCCACAGCCAGCACCCCTGTCTAGAGAGACAGGCGCATGTATGCAGGAAAAAAAAAATGATTACGCAAATAGAAATATGAGTTTCCTAATAAAATATTCCCTTTGGTGAAAGGGATAGAGGAGCACATTGCAATGGCCTCACACTCTTCTCTCTGCATCCACTCCCATACTCCTAAATTCACCCTAAGTAGCTCCCTAAGGTGAATCCCCCATGAGCTGGCCTCTCTACCACTCTACAGCCCCGTACCTCAGGCTTTTCCAGCACCAAATTGCTCCTGGTGTCACTCCAGACACTGCTCACACCTCAGCCTCTGCTCCTTCCTGCCTCTCCAGCAGGAGTGACTTTTCCGTCACCTGGCTAAATTCTCCTTAAGGATCATCTCCTGTCACCACCTCCCCACCTCTAGCCTGTGCATCTGGAGCACTCTGTGACACTCTACTATTTGCTGTGGCCAAGCTATACTAGCAAATAGTATTTGCTGGTATAGATTCCTAAGCCGGATAACCCAGATTCAAGTCTAGTCTCTGCTACTTATTACTTGTCTGATCTTGGCTGTGATGTTTCTTGACTGCTGGGTGTCTCTGTTCCTGAGGAATTTACAAAATGGGATGGAGATAATAGCAGTTCCTACTTCACAGAGTTGTGTGAAGATTAAACTGCTTAATACATGTAAATTACTTAGCCCAATGCCCATTGTGAGCTATTATGGCCATTAATTATTTCACCATAATCATTAGCATATCCATCTTCTTCTTTAAGCTATGAGTTATTTGAGGGAAAGGTCCACGTCTTATCCTTCCCTTTATGCCCATCACTTAGATAGTTGCTATGGTTTGTATGTGGTTTGTCCTCACCAAAACTCATGAAGTTTGACTGCCAGCGAGGCAGTGTTGGGAGGTGAGGCCTGATGGGAGGTGTTTGAGTCATGGGAATTTCACCCTCATTGGTGCCTTGGTGCTGTTCTTGCTGTAGTGAGTTCTTCCCATGACACGGGATTAGTTCTAGCAGAAGTGGATTAGTTCTTACAAGAGTGCTTGTTATAAAGTGAGAACGCACTTTGTGTTTGGCTCCTTCACCTGTGCTTACTTCCCCTTTGACCTTCTATCATGTTATGACAAAGCACAAAAGTCCTCACCAGAAGCTACTGCCATGCCCCTGAACTTCTCAGCCTGCAGAACCATGAGCTAAATAAACCTTTTTTGTTTATAAATTACCCAGTCTCAAGTATTCTGTTACAGCAACACAAAACAGACTAAGATAGAAAATTGGTGCCAGGAGTGGGATACTGCTATAAAGAAACCTGAAAGTGTAGAAGCAGCTTGGAAATAGTTAAGAGGCAAGAGCTGAAAAAGTTTGGAGGAGCAGACCAGCAAAAGCCTGTATTGCTATGAATTAAACATTAAGTGTGATTCTGGTGAGGGCTCAGAAGAAGACAAAAAGATGAGGGAAAGATCGGAACTTGTTAGAGATCGGTTAAGCAGTCATGACCAAAATGCTGATAGAAAATGGACCATAAAGGCCAATCTGATGGGGTCTCAGATGGAAATGAGGATATTGATCTGAAAACTGGAGCAATGGTCAGCCTTGTTATATGGTTGCAAAGAATGTGGCTATATTTTGTCCGTGCCCTAGGGTTTTGTGGAAGGCCAAACTTAATAGCAATAATACAGCATATCTGTGGAAGGAATTTCTAAGCAGCAAAGCACTCAGGCTGCTGCATGTTTACTTCTAACTGCTTGCAGTGAACTGCTAGGAAAAAAGGGAAATGAAGTAGAAAGATTTGGAAAATTCACAGCCTGGCCACGTGGTAGAGAAAAAAAGAACATTTTTCAAGAGAGGCATTATGAGTTTGGTGGAGCAACACTTACTAAAGAGATTAGCATGGCTAAAAGGGAATCAGGTGCTTATAGTCAAAACAATGGGGAAAAGGGTTCAAAGGCATGTTTAAGGGTTTTGAGGGCACCCTTCCCATTACAGGCCCAGAAGCCTAGGAAGACAGAATGGTTTCAGGGGACAGGTCTGGGGCACTGCTGCCCTGTGCAGCCTCAGGATGCTAGCTCCCCTCAGGATACTACTGCAATGGCTCAAGTAACCCCAGGTGAGAAAAAGAGATTTGTGCACCAACTCCAGAGGGTGTAAGCAGTAAGCGTTGGCCACATGTGGTGTTAACTCTTTAGGCCTGCAGAATGCAAGACCTATGAGTTATGTCTTCCTACTCCAAGATTCCAAAGGATTTATGGAAAAGCCTGTGGTCCCAAGCACAGACTTGTCACAGGGGAGAAGCACTGCAAAGAGCCTCTACTAGGGCAATCACAAGAGGAAACGTAGGGTTGGAGCTGCCACAGAGAGTCCCCACCAGGGCAATGCCTAGTGGAGATACAGGGGCGGGGCTGCCACTGGGACCCCAGAATCGTAGAGTCACTGGCAACATGCAATGTCAGCTCAAAAAAGCCACAGGTATTTGACTCCAACTCAGAAGAGCAATCAAGTGGGATGTGCCCAGCAACGCCATGGGGTCAGGGCTGTGCAAGGCCTTAGGAGCTCACCACTCACACCAGTGTTCCCAGAATGTGGGACATGGAGTCAAAGGAGATCATTCCAGAGGCTTAAGATTTAATATTTGCCCTGACGGGTTTTGGATTCGCCTGGAGTCTGTTACATCTTTCTTCTTTTGGTGTATTTCTCCATTTTGTAATGGGAATGTCTACCCCATGCCTGTTCCACCATTGTGTCTTGGAAGTAAATATCTTGTTTTTCATTTTATGAGTTCAGAGCTAAAAGGAACTTGCCTTGAGTCTCAGATAAGACTTTGATCTTTGGGCTTTTACATTGGTGCTAGAAAAAATTAAGACTTTTGGGATCACTAAGAGGGAATGATTGTATTTTACCTGTAAGAAGTACGTGAGTGTTGGTCGGGGGTGGGAGTTGGCCGGGGATGGAATGCTATGGGATGGAATGCTATGGTTTGGATGTGGTTTGTCCCTACCAAAAATCATATTGATGTTTCATTGCTAATGTGGCCATATTGGGAGATGGGGTCTAATGGGAGGTGTTTAAGTCATAGGGGCTGCACCTTTGTGGGTCTTGATGCCATTCTTAAAACAGTGAGTGAATTCTCACTCTCATAAGACTGGATGAGCTCTTGGGGGAATGGATTAGTTCCCACAAGAATGGATTGTTATCAAGCAAGGATGCCTTTCAAATTCAGCTCCTTCATACATGCCCACTTCCCATTTGACCTTCCACCATGTTATGACACAACAGGAAAGCCCTCATCAGAAGCCGGTGCCATGCCCTTGAACTTCCCAGCATGCAGAACTGTGAGCTAAATAAACTTATTTTCTTTATAAAGTATCCAGTCTCAGGTATTCTATTGTGGCAATGTAAAACAAACTAAGATAAGAATGTTCCCAAACACCTGTCTTCCCTCTCCCCTTTAAGAGTATTAACTATTCCTACCCATTGCTTGTGACTTGCAGTGCCTTCCTAAAGGAAGGGTACCTAGCCCATTGACATCAAGCATAATTATGTGACTTGTCTTGGCCAATAAAATGTGAATGGAAGTGACAGTCTTCCAGTTCCAGAAAGACGCTTCAAGAGACATTCAATGTTTTTACTAGCTCCTTTCATCCCTCTGCCATGAGAATGGCATGTCTCAGATAAGGTTGCTCCTCCATCCTAGATCCCAGATGCCAGGAAACAGCTTGGAACAGGAGTAGAACAACAGCTGACTGGCAATGAGCACACAATATGAACAAGAAATAAGTATTTGATTATAAGCCACTGGATGGAGTTGTACTTACCACAGCGTAACCTAGTGAAAGCTGGTGAACACAGCACCCAATAAAAGTTTGTTGAATAAATGAGTATATTGATAAAACAACGAATGAGCGAGTGAATTATGTCTTCTCCAGCTCCTCGCTAGGACTATGGCTCTTATGTACATCACCAAATCAACTAATTTAAGCATGTATTATCTTAATAGTGACTATATTATCTGACACTTACTTTAAATATAAATACTTTTAACTAAAAAGTGAGGCATGACCTCGTAGTCATTCAGACACCACTCAGAATATCCATCCCCAGAACCCATGTGGAAATAAAGTGGCAGTGAAGAGAGCAGCACTTCTTGGGCAACTACTGTTTCAAACACCTTACATATTCCGGCTCAACAGAGCCCCTTCAAGTATATCTTCCAGATGTGGAAACAGGCTCAGAAACCCTGCGAAGGTCATCAGAGATACAAGTGATGGTACAGGTGTGAATGCAGATCTCTTTGAGTACAAAGCCCATGTTCTCTCCATGACAGGACACTATAACCATGAAAGTACTTGGAGATAAGCTGGGGAAATCTGGCTAACTAACAATACTCCTCCTATACTACCTATATTCCTCACCCCCCCCTTTTTTTTTTTTTTTGGCACATGACCCAAATTGTTAACAGTTGGAGATTCAAGTGAGATAATTTGAAAATCCAACACTCCTGGTGGGATTAAACAGACTATCAGTCACTTACTCTCAGTAAATGAATTTTTTAAATCAGATTATTTTCTCATCACAAAATTTAAATCTGTACAAGAAAGGAGAAAATGCTAGTTGGGGTGTAATAGGAGGGGGAGAAAGCGGAAAGAGTAGCTCCCATCAGGGGCTGCTTTTCTGTGGGGCTGAGCAGGTAAGATAATGAGTGAAGAAGGCTGGGTAGGGTATTGGCACCCTGGAGTCCACAGACCTGACCTAAAGGGGACAGCTCCTGGTCTATTTCAGTCAATTACTATTAGGTAGGAATGCCAGGCTCTTAGAAGTTGGAAATCTGGACACATATTTGGAGTCTCCAAATGTTTAAATGTTGGCAACTAATTCAAGTTGATTTTTTCAATACTGTCTATTCCTTTCTCCCAAAAGTTGTTATATGGGTTCTGGTCTGTGTCACCTATTTGTTATTCATAAGACACTTGAGAGAATTGCACATTTGGAGCAGCCCACATTTAGAGGAGATAAAGGGAAGGGGGAAGCCAAAGCATATCATAAGACCCTTGTGCTTGGGAGGGAGAGCAGAAGGGGCAGAGGACAGTGAAAGGCAGGCACACAATGTAAATGGAAAGTCACTGAAAACAAACTTCTTTTAATGCAATTGGCTTGGCCTGACTTCGTTCTTCCCTATTTCAGCACAGCATCAAGTAAAAGCAAATTCTGATAAGGAAAAGCCATTTGTTCCAGAATAAACTTCATTACTCTGCTAAATATCTTTACTGGATTTCATTTGATCCTAGTCATTCTCAATTCAATATTGCACTCAGCCAACTTAACCTTTTAAAAGGAGTTTTATTGATGGTGTGTTATGCAGACATTAACATTTCTCAAAAAAAAAAAAAAAAAACAAGAAAGAAAGAAATAGAAAAAATTAAATTGCTTTGCTTAGCGATCTTAATTATCTGGAATAATTAGCTCTAGTCAATTCTCCAACAACAGCTCTCCAGAGAAATCAGTGTTTGGGGAAAGGGAAAGAAAGGAGGAACCAAACTTGGGATCAAAACAAGTATTTGGCAAATTATTTGGAAATATCTAATTAACCCCGAGAGTGAAGCTGACAATCAAAGCCACTTTCTTGGTGCTTAATTATTAAAAGCAAATGAAGAAAGTAAATATTCTGGGAACTAGTCTATTGAGCGTTGGAAAATAGGAGCCACTTTGTGCCAAAGTACTCAATAATCCCCAAATATACTGGCATGCATGCTCCATGCCTTTGTTCCTGCTAATGTCTGTTTAAGATATTCTTCCATCCCATCTCTGCTTAGAAACTCCTACTAGGCCTCTATGATATCATCCCTAACCCACTTTTCTCCTTAACCAGAGAAAATTATTCTCTCCTTTTTGTCCATAGTACTCATTCTGTTGTGCATTCATTAGGTATTTTTCTGCCCCCCTAGATGGTAACCATAGTGCATATTCATCTCTGTATCTCCAGTGTCTAGTGTGTCTGGAACAGAGTAGGTGCTTTATAAGTGGAAGTTGAATGAATCTACAGAGCAACAGCTTTTTTGCAGTCTGGAATGTACTAGAAAGTCAACAAATCTTCCCTTGATTTTCTTTCTTGCCTTTTTTCTCCCTCCTCCTTGATTCACTCATTCGTTCTTTCTCTTTCTTTCTTTCTTTTTCTCTCTTTTTCTTTTCTTCTTTCTTTTTTTCTTCCTTCCTTCCTTCCTTCCTTCCTTCCTTCCTTCCTTCCTTTCTTTCTTTCTTTCTTTCTTTCTTTCTTTCTTTCTTTCTTTCTTTCTTTCTTTCTTTCTTTCTTTCTTTCTTTTTCTTTCTTTCTTGCTTTCTTCTTTCTCCTTCCTTCCTATTTATTTTATTTTTAGGTTCTACCATTAAAGGTATTGATCTCAGAGCTGCTGGGCCCAAACAACAGTGTTCTCCCATGTGAGTCCGTTGTTTTGACTTGTGATTGACTTTCAATAAGCCAATGCAAATTTCAGTGCGGTAGCTGAGAAACCCCAGTGCAGCGGTAGCCTGGGGGTACTCCATGCACAACCCCATTAGAAAAGAAGTTTCTTAATTTGCAGCCACTACTCTTGGGCTTGCAGTGTGAGAAACTTCAGGTCCCAGAAGAAGAATTGAAAGGAGAAGAAATGATGCACAAAGCATCTGCTAATGTAACTCTGGGTTATTTTTTAAAACAAGCTTGTCACTGTTGGTACATAACAGTACAGCCATTGTGGAAAACAGTGTGAAAGTTCCTCAAAATACTAAAATTAGAACTACCATATGATTCAGCAATTCCACCACTGGGTATATATTCAAAATAAAGGCAATCAATATATCAAAGAGATATCTGCACACTTACGTGTATTGCAGCACTATTCACAATAGCCTAAATATGGAATCAACCTAAGTGCCCAACAGATGAATAGAGAAAGAAAATGTGTATGTACACAATAGAATATTATTCAGCCATAAAAAATAATGAAATCCTGTCATTTGTAGCAACGTGCATGGAACTGGAGGTCATTAGGTTAAGTGAAATAAGCCAAGCACAGAGACAAATATTGCATCTTCTCACTCATATGCGGGAATTTAAAAAGTAGACCCCATAAAGATAAAGAGCAGATTGGTAGTTGCTGGAGTTTGGGAGAGTGGAGGGAAGGGGGAATGAAGAGAGGCTGATTAAAGAATACAAATATATAATTGTATAGAAGAAATAAGATACTGGTGTTCAATGGATCAGCAGGGTGACTATCATTAATATTAATCTACTGTACATTTCAGAATAGGTAGAATGTGTGCCGGGTGCCGTGGCTTATGCCTGTAATTCCAACATTTTTGAAAACCAAGGCAGGCTGATTGCCTGAGCCCAGGAGTTTGAGATCAGCCTGGGCAACATGGCAAAAACCCATCTCTTTAACAAATACAAAAATTAGCCCACATGGTGGTGCATGTCTGTAGTCACAGCTACCTGGAGTGCTGAGGCAGGAAGAGTCCAGCCTGGGTGACAGAGACCCTGTCTCAAAAAAAAAAAAAAAAAAAAAACTAGAATGCTTCAAAATTTGAATGTTCCTAGCAAAAAGGAAAGATAAATATTAAGGTGATGGATATCCCAATTGCTCTGGATTGATTCTATGAATGTATCAAATTATCACATGTACCCCCGAAATATGTACATCTATTATGTATCAATAAGAAAACTAGGCCGGGTGCAGTGGCTCACGCTTGTAATACCAGCACTTTGGGAGGCCAGGGCAGGCGGATCACGAGGTCAGGAGATCGAGACCATCCTGGCTAACAAGGTGAAACCCGTCTCTACTGAAAACACAAAATATTAGCCAGGCGTGGTGGCGGACACCTATAGTCCCAGCTACTCAGGAGGCTGAGGCAGGAGAATGGCATGAACCCAGGAGGTGGAGCTTGCAGTGAGCAGAGATCACACCACTGCACTCCAGCCTGGGTGACAGAGTGAGATTCCATCTCTAAAAGAAAACTAGCTTGTGTGTACCTGTCTTGAGGACCATGACAATCCTGGGGGCTATTTGTAGAATATTTATCCCCAGACTCTGCACTGAATCTTGAAGTCCGAGTAAGAATTCGTTGGGTGAAGAAAGTGTCACATTCTTTCAAAAGGAGAGACCAGCATAAACAAGGGTCCTGGGGGTAGAACATCATGATAGGAGTAGAAATTCAAGTGAGGTTTTGGTTTTCTGCAGAATATTGGTACTCTGCTATAACCTGCAAATAGAGAGTGAGAAAGTGAGGCAGGTAGTGTTAAGAAGAGATATTCATAGTCATTGCTAATTTCTGAGCTTGGATGTGACTGCTAGTTTTAGCCTCAGGGTACATTGCCTCCTGCACTTCCAATCTCACTCGGGTGTCCCACAAGCACCCCAGATTCAATAAGTACAACAATTGATGCTTAATATTTCTCATAAGCTTTCTTCTCCTTTTAACATTCTGTTAATTGCACCATCAATCCTAGTTGTCTAAGGCAAAATTCTTGGAAATTATTCTTGATCCTCTCTCTCCCTCTCTCCCACACCCAATTAACCAGCAAGTCCTGAAGGCTTGGCCTCCTAACATTTCCTGCATCTCTGCATTCTGCCCCATTTCCATTATCACTGCCTTCATCATCTTTTCCCCTGGACAATAGCCACCCACAACCCCTTACCTCCAGCCTTGCTCACCTCAACTCCAAGCTTCCTACCTATCACTCTTCTGCCAGCATGTTCAGGATAAGGTTCAAACTCCCAGACATGCATGTAAGGACTTCTGAGCTCTGGCCTTGCCTGCCCCTTCTGCTTGATCTCTGTCTACTCACTTCTGCATTGCACTTTCCACTATGATAAATCTGAATGGCCTGCAGTTCTATGACACTGCATGCTATCTCTCATCTCTGTGTCTTTGCTCCTGCGCTCCCCTCTACTAAACCCTCCTCTCACTTTTCTTCTGTGGGCTCTTCTTTCAACATTCAGTTCTGGCATCTTCTCTTCCAAGAAATCTTCCTTCAAAGTCCAGACTCCCCTAGTGTCCTCCTCTGTTCTCCTGTGGCTCCCTGTGCACATTCCTGCCCTTTACCTCCCACCATTATACTGTCATTAAGTAATTATATGAGATCTGTCTCTCCAGGCTCTGGCTTCCTCAAGGACAGCTGCCACTAGGTCCTATCCATCTTGTAAGTCCAGTTCTTAATGTGGTGCTTGGCACTCAGCTGTCACACATATGTTTGTCGAGCTGCACTCCAGGCTGTGCCCTCTGAGATGACTCTTATGGCAAATAGAAAAGCTCAGCCTGAGCCAAGATGTGCGTGCCCCCAGACACAGCAAAGGAAGGTCCAGAGAACAGCCAAGGGCTCCAGAGAGTTCCAGAAAGTTTTTGCTTTGTTTTGAAGATAGATTCCGAAAAGTGGAAAGCATACAGGCTATAGAGTCCAAACAAATCTAGGCTGAAATCTTAGTCCTACCATCATTAGCTAATATGACTATTGGAGAGATACATAATCTCTGTGGGTTTTGGTAAATTATCTAAAACATTAGGATTATTTGCTTAAATGGAAAAAAATGTTTTTAAAGCCCCTAGCACAGTAACTAGTACAATGTAAGTACTCAATAAATATTAGTTCTCTCTTGTAGCCTCCATATTTCTGGAGAAATAGGAGATCCCCATGGCCTGGAATAGAATAACTTTGATTGCCAGCAACACAAGATATTCTTGTTTTCTACATGCCTTAAAATCTCATCATTTTAAACTCTAATTACTAGTACTAATTGGCTTTTATCTATTAAGAGCCTATTTTATGCCAGGTACTATGCAAGGTCCTCAAGGTGCGTTTTCTCACTTATTCTTTGTGATGGTAGTGATGATAGTGATGAAAGTTAGCTCTTACTGAGTCCTTAACTATGCACTGCTCTGAGTCCTCTCCAAGTACTAACTCATTCAGTCCTCACAATAACTTTAAGAGGTAGATAGAGTATCCCCATTTTAAAGACGAAAAAACTGAGTCTCAGAGTCGTTAATTTGCCCAAGTACATTTTATGGAATAATGCTGGGACTAGAATTTCTCTGCACAACACCAAGGACTCTAATTTTTTGACCTTGCGATAAAGTATCTTCAGTATTGTACAAAGTTTTATTAAAAGTGAAGATGATAGCTTTATTTTAATTTTAATACCTTTCCTCATAATGCCCTTTCCACTTTTGGAAACTATGTTGTTCAATCAGCAAATAGTGTATTGCGTAAGAGAAACACTAGATTATTTTTAGCCTCAAGCTGTTTAATGAGATCATTGGAGTCAACTGTAGTGACCTACAAGAGAGAGAATATTTTGTGGACTGTGTCTTTATTACTGACAGATCATTGTGGCAATGTGTAATATTCAACAACTGACTTGTAACATACTTACCATACTGAATTGTACTACTTGTACAGATTGAATTATGAATTTGCTTTTATAAAGGCCAACTCTTTGGTCCCGGGAACCCTGAAGACCTCGAGTTAATTGCTCATTCAGCAAGAATTTACTGAATGCCTGATAAAACTCAGGCCTTATGCTAGTCTGAGGATTCTGAGATGATTAAGTCACTGTCTCTTCTCCTAAGGTACCCACAGTTTCACTGGGGAGACTCACAGAGGAATTGACTTCACCCGGGGTGACAAGTAAAGTTCCCCTCTTCAGTATCGACACTTGAGATGAACTAGAAGGCCCTGAGCAAATATTGGCTCTTGAAAGGTTAATAATTTACAAATGAACTACAGCTGATTAAAAAAAAAAAAAGTCAGGGCCTCTGCTGCTGGGATACGGTGCATGACATGCATGCAGCCAGCCTTCTCCAATGGAGAACAAAGTGGCAGGCACCGGCTGGCTCCTTTATAAAGGTTTAGAGAGGTGGACAAGACCTTGTTCTTTCCCATATAACAATGGGAGTTGTGGGGAGCCCGAGCGTTTGGTCAAACCACCAGTATTTCTTCTGTACACAGAAGTTCAGTGAGATGCATAGGCAGCACGCTTCTCCTGGGGGCAGCTTGGCAGCTCCACTCTTCATGCCAGGAAGGACATCAGGATTTTTATTCAACTCCACAGGCCTGCCACACCATCCCACCAGCCTTTGCAAATCACTTCTCTACTGTGACTTAGACCCCCTTGGACAGGCAGGTGCCTATGTTTGATCCCCTGCAGACAGAAGGAAACAAAACCCACCTTTTAAAGCTGTTGTTGATTCCATGGGATTTCGGTGGGCACATAGAGGAGTGAGCAAGATGAAGTGGAGGAACAGAAAGAGCCATCAGTGAGCAGCCCACATGCATTTAGGAGCTGAGAAAGGAGCCCACAACAAATGGACAGAACCAGAATGATTCGGTGTGGAAAGGAGGTGTTTTGGAAGAGAGGGGGTGGTGGCTGTGTTCATCCTGGAGATTAGCATAGCAAGGAACAAACAGAAAAGAAGGTTCAAGAGGATGAAATGAACTCCTCCTTCAGGAAAGAAATTACTAGGTTTGGACATGAAGAAACTGTTGCGCTGCAGGATGGATATTTTTATTCCCTGCTCTACTCCATTATCTGGGCCGGTACATATGGAAGGCAGATTAACACCAGACAGCATTTAGTAATTTTAGTAATTTTCTCAGGTGGAGGACCAGAAACTTTTTTCACACAGTAGTTCATAAAAGCTATGCTAAGAAGAAACCCATTCTGTCAGTGAGAAAGCTTGTGCCATTTATCATCCTCTCCCCCCAAAGTAGGACCCAGAAGAGCACACATATAATCACACTCTCACACATACAGAGGACATAATCACACTCACACTGCACATATTACACTTACACCAGACATACACACACACACTCACACTGGCACACGAACACACTCAGAGGTACTCATACACGTGCTCAGAATTCCACATACACTCAAAAGTAACCAAACCCAAGTGCTCACACTTGCACTCACATACATGCTCCCAGGTGCAAACACACAGACTTATACCTGAGCCCATCTGGAAGGGAGCCAGCAGGAACAAATGACCATGCCTGAGCCTGGGGAGAACAGATAGAGCCAGGCAGAGAGTCCTAGTGGGAGGCTTTCAGCCCTGTGCTTCCCCACATCTGCAATGTCCTTCGTGATCATGTCCACACACCTCCAAATCTTACCCACATGTAGGTACCCCCAGCCAGAGAGGCTGCTCAGCCCTTGTTCTTGGGAACTGCTTCCACTATACAAAGAGGGGTCTTAGCAGCCATGTTTCTGGGGACAGTTCCCCTGGCCATAGCTAATGAATTTACAAACTGGAGTCCTGACACTCTACTTGATTAATCACATTAGATCTCCCGGAAACTGAAGGTTTCATCAGAGAAACAAAGAATGTTTGCCACTGAATTACATTGACGAGGGAACTCTCAGGGGAAGGGTCACAGATTTCACTACAGGGTCCCTGAGGATCTCGGCTTCTCACCCCTACCTGAGACTTATTTGTTGAGTTTTTTTCATGGGTTCTGTGAGATAGTAGAGTCTGCTGCCTGTGAACACCTTTTGTTACAAAAGCTAGATTCACTTTAATTGATTTTAAAAAAACAATTAATATACCATCCATTCTAATTCTATTCAAATATTCACTCTAGCCTATGTCTCCAGCTAGAAGCAATCTGTTCATCCTCAGAGCATTCGAAGCATTTTTATAGCCTCATTTTCTTCCCTGTACCATTCATTTCTCTCTTACCCTTAATACTAGATCATAAACTCCTTTAAGGTACAAGTTACGCTTTTTGTTTTGTTTTTTGTTTGTTTGAGACAGGGTCTTGTTCTGTTACCCAAGATGGAGTGCAGTGGCTTGATCACAGCTCACTACAGTCTTGATCTCCTGGGTTCAAGCAATCCTCCCAACTCAGCCTCCCAAGTAGCTGGGACTATAGGTGCACCACCACAGCTGACTAATTTTTCATTTAAAAAAAAAAATAGTAGAGACGAGGTCTTGTCATGTTGCCCAGACTGGTGTCAAACCCGTGAGCTCAAGGATCCTCCCACCTCAGCCTCCCAAAAGTGCTGGGATTACAGGTGTAAGCCATCACACCTGACCAGAAACCATATGTATATATATATATATATATTTTTTTTAGTTCACTTAGCAATTAGCACTGTACCTTCCACACAATAGTTTTTGATTACCATTTGTTGTACTAATGTGCAAATGCATGATTGAATAAATGAGCTAATACATGATCTCAGGTGATGGTAAGTATGTCTTTTACTTTTCCTCCAGGAATTTATGGGGTCATGATCCCAGAAGCTGAATCTCCTCACATGTGAATCAATTCATTGTGTTTCAACATGCATTTGTTGACATCAACCATGTGCCAGACCCTGTATAAAGAGGATACAAAATGAGTAAGACATGGACTGTCCTTAAGGAACCCATGGTCTCACTGGACCAAGGGTGGGGGTTGTGAACAAGGCAAAGAAACACAGCTCCCCACCCTGTTCACCCTGTACACAGCCCTGTACACCCTGTTCCCAGGAGAAGCAGAGGTAGGAAAGTCACAAATTGTACATCCACCCCAATCTTGAAACAAGAGTGTATTAAAAGCCATTTTCCAAGGCTGAGTAAGAGTTTGTGACCTGATAGATGATGGCTGGCAAACTCATTTCATCATAAATATCACAGCAGATAATATACTTCAACATAAGTGATGCATCTGCCTATGCCAGGATTCTCAAAGTGAGTAATGCTCCTCCAATATGGGCTTCTGAAAGATAAACAAATTATGGGCTGTAATTACCTGACATTTGATTTTCTTTTTTACGAGATTTCTTCACTCTAATCACACTCAAAGTGGTACGATGGAAGATACAATTGGGGCTTAAAGAAGGGAAGAAGAGGGATCTGCTCTCTCAGCAGAGAGGCAGATGCCAGATAAACAGCTCCTAAAGAAGGGGCTGGTGCTTCTGTCGCTCTGGAATGAGAGGAAAGGCTCAGCAAGTAGGAAGATGTGCAGAAAGTGGAGAAATGAGAAAGGAGAGACAGTGATGATTTCTCAAGTGTGTGCATTTTTAGGAGATGACTGCAACAGAAAAGAAATTCTCTTCTCTGATGCATACATATCACATAAAGACATAATGCATGCTATGCAGACAGAACTCTCCATCTCCAAACTCCCCGCACTGCAGAGCTCAGGCCCAGATTCACACACTGTTTAGCCAACTGTGGATCTTGAATTTGACCCTTCCTCCTTTCTGAAGACAGCATTTCTCATCTCTCCTCCAAAAGTTTGCCTTAAACTTCACTTTTACGAATCCTTCACCTCCTGATAGGCTCCTGTCTGCCAACATCGATTGTTCCTCCAAAACGTTTCCTCCTCCAAAATGTTTCCTCTGTGAGCCTGCTGTTAATATTTGTACTTGAAAATTAAACCTCTCCTTACACATGGGACCAGGCTCTACTGAGTCTGCGGCTTCTCCTGAAGGGTCAGAGAAGTATTTCGAGATGGAAAGGAAGTGTGCCATAAAAAATAATAATGAATCAACAAATAAGAGGGTCACAGTGTAATGTAGTAGAGTAATCTCTAAATCGGATGTCAGGAAATCTAGGTTTAATTAGAATCTTCACTATTTCTTATGAAAGTGATGGTTCTTTGCTTCAAGTCCATTTTCTCTTCACTTAAAATGGGAATCACTTATTTGGTAGGTTGCTTTAAGGATCCAGTGTAATAATATCCATAAAATTCCATGTCACCTTCTGGATTCCATAAATATTTATTTCATCCCAGCCTCCTAAGTCTGAATAATAAAGGGCTGTAAATGTGCACAGCATTCTTTGTTGTACTTTAAAAGGTCTTTTCAGATTAACAACATTCTCCAGAGGCAGGCAAGACTAAAGCAGTTGCCTTTTTTTATTAATGAAGACATTGAAAGAATTCAGGGAGGTTAAGAGACTTGCCCAGGGTCATGTGGAGATTGAAAACCCAGATTCTTGAACCTTTCTGTGGTCCTCAAAGACAGCATACTTACCTGGGAGGGTCAGGTCAAAAGGGGGTCACCTTTATGAACTATTTAAAAACTCCTGACATTTCTGAGCAGAGAAGTAGCCCACATGGCAACTGAGCTGTGAATCCAGCAGAAACAAACTTTGCCCTCAAATAAAATGAGCCAGCTGACACCTGATGCCAAAAATGCAATGGGTGAGATCAATGGTTTGAATCTGAAAAAAGGCGGTGGTGGGGTGGGGTGTGGGGGGGAGGGTCGGGGTGCTATGCATAGGGAGAGGAAGTAGGCATGAAGTTAGTGATAAATGCATTTGTTTCCTAGGATACCACAAATTGGTGGCTTAAGAGAACATATTCTTTCACTGTTCTGGAAGCTAGAGATCCAAAATCAAGATGTTAGCAGGGTCATGTTCTCTCTGAAGATGCTAAGGAAGATTCCTTCCGTGCCTCTTTGCAGTTTTGGGTTATTGCCAGCAATCCATGGTGTTCCTTGGCTTGTAAACACATTGCTTCAGTCTCTGCTTCCATAGTCACGCGGTGATCTCCCAGGGTGTGTCTGTTTTTGTATCTCTTCTTCTCTCCTTACGAGGATACCATCACATTGGATTTATGGTGCACCCTGTTCCAGAATGACCTCATCATAACTGAGATGGCCATTAATTAAATAACCAATTGAATAATTAAATAACTAATTAAATAGGTTATCCACAATGACCCAATTTCCAAATAGAACCACATTCTGAGGCTCCAGGTAGGACGTGAATTTTGAGGGGACACTATCCAACCCAGCACAATAAGAAAATGAGAGCCGAGCTGAGGAGGAAGATTGAAAACCTGAGAAAGAACATTAGGGGAAAAGGGAGACTACGAGACAGAAGACAGATAAAGTAGAATGTGAGACAGAGACCAAAGGAGACAGAAGTGGAAAAACAGAGTGAAGAGATGAGAAAGGAAGAGAAAGAGAAGGATGCTAGTGAAGCACAGATACACAGATCCCTGCGCACACCGTATGGGAGATGCCCAACAGCTTGGTGTTTAAAGAATTTCCTCCAAATTTGCACCTTCTCTCCCACTAGATGCCCACTGGGCAGCCCTAAAGCTGTTACTGTAGAAACTGAGGCAGACATCCTCTTTGGGGTTAATAAATGGCCCCAGTAAGAGAGACCGGTTAGTCCATTGGCCCTCACATTCCTACTTCCTCCCATGACTGGTTCCAGGGGCTTCCGGTTTTCAACGGTAGAACCTCGGTGATGGTTTTTCAAAAAAAGTCTTTTTTTCAAAAGGCCAATTTTCAGGTGGTGTTATGTTTATTCACCTCCTATAGAGAAGAAAATGGGCCACTCAGGAGGTGTGACAATGACAGGTCCCCTTTGAGAAGCATCTGTTCCTAGCTTCTGGCAAGCTGCTTGGGGTCAGACTGTCTCCATTTTTCATCCAACCAGATGTCATCCAGCGTTATTCTTCAGATCCCATGTCCTGGTCTTTTCCAACTCACTGGAGTTTTCCAAAGATCTCCAAAGAGGTACTAGCCACTTTAGTATCATCCAAAACAGACACCAGGAAAGAGGAATCATGAATTAACAGTAGGAAGGAGGCCTTGGGGCTGGCAGAACACCAGTGTGCAGTGTGTGTGTGTGTGTGCGTGTGTGTGTGTGTATAAGGGGGAGGCTTTCATGGAGAAATAGGTGGAAGTAGAAAGATATCCATTAACATAGACCAAGCCATTTCCAAGTTATGGGGCTCTAGAACCCTCTTTGTCACTGGAACAATCACGCATTCAGTCAGAACAGAAAGTCACACAGGACACACCAGAATTTACAAGCTAAGATGAGCTAAGTCTCCCCTTGCTTTATTTTCTTTTGCCATATTGAAAATTTAGTGAGTTTGGCTTTAGGATAATAGTCCCCACTCCTTCCCTGTCATAGAAACCACCATTTAAAAAGAGAAAGCCATAAGCTTGCAGGTCTCCCAAGGGAAATTTCCCATGCCAGCCTGATCTGGCCAGTAGTGTGACGGGGGAGATGTGGGTGAAAGGACAGAGGTGGGTAGACATCACCACAGCAAAGTGCTCAGCCGCTGTGCCATCCCTTCGGAGCAGTGAAGAGGAAGAGCCTTCCACTGGCAAGGGCATCTTCTGGGCTTCTGGGCTCCCCAGTCCTCTCATCTCCCACAGCAGGAAAGGCAGTGAGGTGTGCATACCCATCTCCAGGGACAACCACAGAAAGAGCAGTGAGTTAGGAGACATTTATCTCACATGGCCACACAATGGAGCATACACCTTAATTGTCATAGCAGCTGTTATTCATTCATTGTTTCTCTTATTTACTCATTCATAGTTGCTTTTTTTTTGTCACCACACTTAAGGTGGTCTATGTTAAGTACTGAAGGTATCAAGATGAAAAAAGCTCAGTTCCTAATTTTAACTCAAAGCAAGAGCAAAGCAAGAAAAAGGAACTATAGGGGCTGAGTGCTCAGGGTCATAAACTATAAGGGATGGATTCTTTTACCTGAAGGCAGGCTTTCCCATCTCCCCCACAGGGCTGCAGGTGTTTGGGGCCTAACTCTGGGTCTCTCCTCTGCCAGGTGTCTAGCACCTCCCTGATGGCCTGCTGACTTAAGACTCCCTTAGATCATTCTCACAATGAACTATGGCACCCTAACCGTGGGCAGAATAAAACCCTCAGGTCAAGGTGGTAAAAGAAGTCTGGAAAGGACTGGAGTTGTGGAAGTTTGCAGAGGGTGGTGGTTATTACTGATCCCCCTCCCCACCTAAGGGTTCTAGGTTAAAAGAGAAAGGCCAGACAGCCCAAGGGTACAAAATACAGTGAAATAAACAAACCAAAACAGACATGAGTGTTAAGCAGAACTGAGTAAAATCTATGATTGCGCTATGTATCCATAGTTGTCTTGCTAGACAGATTACTTGACCTAAGAAATACCCAGCCTGTAAATTTTTTGTCTCCAATATATTCATGTGGTGATGTCCTCTTTTAGTATCTGATCAGCAATGTTCTTATTTGAAAGCTGCAGAGACAAACTGTGGGCTTGTCATTTGCCATCAATTCCTCACCTTTCCCTTGCTCTGCTGTGTCTTGCAGGGATGACAAGGCCCTCTTGCCCACTGGTCTCTGGGTAGTTCTACCAGTGGTGCACTGGTGGCAGCCTGGGGGAAAGACAGGGAGGAAGGTCGGGGTAGTTATTTCTTCCTTGCTTTGCCTCAGGCCATGCCTCTGACTGCATTGCATCAGGTAAGCTCCACCTCCACTAGACAAGTTGTGATTGAAGCTCACATTGGTTAGCCTCAGCCTCCTCCTCCTACTGTGACTCCAGTCCTATGTAATTAACAACACTCTGCTACTGTTCATCTTTGGGTTTCTTCACCATTCTTTGGCTTTTCAGCTTCCCCATCATCCACCAATCCAATTCCTGATATTCAGTTCTCTCCATTAAAAAACCTAGAGTGGTTTCTGTTTTCCTAAGGAAAACTTAATACATTCTGACTTGTTTAACAGCAAAGTAATTAACTAGAAGGACATAGGATCATTTACAGAACTGCTAGGAAGCAGAGGAGCTATGCAGCCAGACACAGAGCAAAATTCACTCCATGGAAACTACAGCAAGGGCTCCTCAGCAGCCACTGCTGGACTCCAGAACATGATGACCACCATGAGAACTCCTCAGCTGCGATGCTGAGCCTACCTCTGCTGCCCTTGGACACTCACTCCCAAATAAAGTTCAGATTGCTCTCTCTGATGATCTAACTGGTTATGTCCATGTCATTTTCCCTAACCTGGCTTCAGAAGACTGGAAAATTGAGTTTCTGATCTTTGTTAACAGAGTCCAGATCCACATTTCAGTGAGACTTGTAGGGTTAACAATTCTCCAAGTATCAGAAGCAAATCAGATGCAGAAGAGCCAAGAGAAATAAATAAATATTTGTCCCAGGAATAAGACCAGGAGATAGAGGTTGAGTTTCAGCCCTAGGGTCAGCATGTGAAGAAGAGAATCTCTCTAAGATCACTGTGTTAAAGGCAATAGAAAGACTAGAACCCTGGGTGGGAGCTTTTGGCCTATGAGTATAATCACAGGCCTTCTCAGTACCCTTCAAATTGATAATGGGCAACCAGTATTTACAACTATAAGATAGCACAGCTTCCTATCCAGGACTGAATGTCTACCTCACTAGGAGTACTTACCAGATTTGGGGATCAGTCCTGACCCTAGCCAGAGAGAACTTAAGGAATTCCTGGCTTCTGAATCCACTCTGAGCTTCCATATTGATTCCTAAGACAGTTCTTATTTCTGGGAACTAGGTCCCCACCTTGTACCTCTGACCCAGCTCCTGGGTTCCTGCCCTTCTTCCTGGAACCCTGCTGATTCTTAAGAACAAAGGTACTAATTAATATCCCCATTCAATCCCTCTGAAGTTTGGGTCTTACATCAGTCCAGCAGTTTTTGTGGTGAGGTCCTCTTTGTCTACCTCCAGATTTGATCTTCCTCTAGTTGCCCCTTCCTGAGCACAACCAGCCCAAAATTCCTCCTGTTACTTGCCCTTAGAGGCTACTTGACATAGTAGCAAACGGATGTATTTCCTTTACATCCTGGAAAGTCAGTCAGACCTGGGTTTGAATCCCAGCTCTAACACTTACTGCTTGTATGAGTTTGGTGGGCTTCTGTACTTACTGTTTCTCTTGTAATTCTCAAACCTTAGTATGTAACTATCTAAGTATCTGCTGTCCTGTTGTGTTTGTTGAAAAGGCAGATTCCTGGTTTCCACCTCTTAGAGATTCCTGGTTTCTATCTCTTAGAGATTCCATTAATTAGGCCCAAGGTGATTGAGAGGCAGGTAGTTTACAGACCACAATTTGAGAATCACTGCCCCACCAGGTTTCCAAGTCCTGTTTATTCTCAATGTGGTTCTGTCATTCATTCAGTCAGCACTTCCTAGGGTTCAGGTGGGCAGGAGATATGAGTAAGTACAACCACATCCTCTTATGTTCCAGTTGGAGATTCCCCTTCACCCAGACCTCCTGTATTAGAATCTTGGGATAAAAATGGAGCTGACATATGCAATTCACCAAAGTTCCACACATATCTGTTACACAAACCTCTGGTTCAAAAGCTCTGTATTACTGCTTCAGTACCAGACTTGACTCCAGTCCCCTTCCTGCCATAATTTCCCACCTCCCCATCCTGTGTTCTACTCATACCCTTAGCTTCCCTGCAGCCTTACTTAAGAATAGGGCATCTGCTCTTCATAGATGCCACTTCAGTGAGAGTTCCCTCTCAACAAAGCTAAGTCTTTTTTTATTCTCCAAGATTTTTTCTGTATCCATTTGGCAGGAGAGTAGATTCTATTATGATCATTACCCTTATGGACAAACAGCCAAGATTTAATATCTGTTGGTCAATAACTGCTTTCCTTACTAATAGCTCTTGATGACCATCTAGAGGAGAGTGTGACCTTCTTATCCTCCTGGTCCCCTTTGCTGGCACTCACATATCCTACAAAAACTGGGGACCTTGATGCCCACATACCTAAGGATCCCCCTTCTCCTGAGGGAGCACACAGCACTTATAGCCACAGTGGGGAAATGGAAGACTGACCTCTCCATCCTCAAAGCCCAACCCATGTTTCACCTCCTCCATGAAGCTGTTCCCAAATTCCAGTGCCCTGTGCTACTTTCCCTTCTCAGATTTTCTACTGCATGCCATATTACACAGCTTAGCACTGGACTGTGTCCTACTTTGGAATTTTTTTATTATTATTTTTTGCTTATACTTCTTGCTTATCTAGCAATATTGCAGACTCTCTTGAACTAAATCTTGATTTTAGACTTCCCTTGAAGAATCAGAGAGGTGGAAACAGGAACAGATCAAGGATCTGCTCAAGGATGTCACATTGGAGTGGGACAGGGGACTGAAGACATTGACCTGCCTGTGGAGGCAGAGTCTTCAGGTATCTCCCTCCAGGGTGAAGCTGAGGTACACTATTAAAGGCTGTCATCACCTCCAACATGACTCAGGTTACAGTTGCTGAAGGAAGATCCACTGGTAGGAGAAAGGAAAGGCAAAGGACAGAGCACAAAGAATCCAAGTAGCTGTTGGTAAATACTAACAAGGAGTCACAATCCAAGGAATGTCCACTATCAGCTAGACCCAAAGTAATGGACTAGGGCATAATCCACCAGTTATGTGGATCCAGGAAGAGGCAGGATAGGGGTCCGAAGGCACCAGAATGGAATTTTCATTAGGTAACCAGCATTAGAGAGACTGACCTCATGGAAAGTCTCAAAAGGAAAACCATCAAAATTATAGAGTGGAGGCTTTGAGACAGACACGAAAGAACTGTCTCAGAGGCTGACTCTGCTCAAGCCCTCAGCAGCTTCTCTGGTCCTCCTGCTACACCCCACTACCTCAGGGGATTTCTCCAGGCTTGAGAATTGACTCCCTCTCTCTCCTGTGCTGAGCTCTGTGGCAGGTTCTTCTGTGGCAGGTTCTTCCCTTTGTATCTGATCCCAGCTATCTGCCTGCCTAGTTCTGTAAACTGGGAAACTTCAACTATTTTATGGTTCCCAATATTTCAAGACTCCAACTTTGCTCCTCTTTCACTCAAGTTTGCAGTGGCAGAGGCTGTAGAAGTGAAGTCTGGCTGGCCCTTTCTAACCCCACAGTGCCCAGAATCATGCTAAGTATATACATGGTGGCTATCCATCCATTCCAACACATCAAATAAACACAGCTCACTTAAGCAAGTGCACATCAGAAGGGTGTCAAGAAACCCTGGGGATGGTGAACCTTCTTCAGAATTCATCCAGATGTCCCCATTATCCTCTCTGTAACTTCTTACGTTCCTCTTCTCTTAAGATCAAGGAGACCTGGGCTCCAATCTGCCATTTACTAACCTGGGACCTTGGGTAAGTTATTATCTTTAAAAAATGGAGATAGCAGAGCCTATGAATAAGCAGCCTCTGTCCCCACTCTCTGGGGGTACACTGGCTAGTCTGCCACTCCCCAACCTCACACATCAAATGGTAGGATCTGAGAAGTGGTGCTCAGTGCTAATTGACTTGACCACTTGACTATGACTAAAGATATCAAGAGGCAAAGACTCATTTATAGCAAGTGGGAAGAACACCAGTACATGTTTTCTGGGCATTGGGGATGGCATAGTCCAGTGTTTGTGGGAAGGACTGGTAGTTTGTTTGCAAGGCTAGGCACAAACTCTCTTGAAAGACAAATCACCATATAAATGTTTTAGAATCAGGGCAGCATTAAGGCATGGGTCATGCTCAAAAGATGGATGAAAATGAAGGACAGGGACACCAAGGAGGCAGGATTATGAAGGAGCAAGGACTCTTTTGCTCAGGTCCCCTCCCCCAGACTCTGTGTCAAGGTTTCAGTATGTTTTTAATCACTTTACTATTACTTATAAAAACCAATAGCAAGTGCTTGATGGAAGAAGAAAATAATGATTCAAGCATGAGAGTCATTTTCCAATTGATTTCCTTTCTCTTCATTTCCTTTTGACCTCAGTAGGGAAGGCATAGCCTCACTATTCAAAGAAACCATAACTCAGTCCTCACTCACGGACTTTGTTTAAGAAAGTGCTTAATATTTTTCTTCTTATGTCCCAGGGAACTACATTTTAGGTGTTTAATCATCTTTACAGCCCCCAAATATCTGGGATTTATGGAAAGCTTTTAAACTCAGTTGAAAAAAATAAAAACAGAGTGTCCTAAATTCAGGGTAAATTTTTACTCTTGTTATGGGTGTTAATTTATGATTCGACAATGATTTCAAGGCTTTACCTCAAATCCTCTGAGGCTTGTATTTTCTTATTATTCAACCTGGTTTTATTCTCAGTGTCAAATGAATCACACATTCAATCACACAGAGCACAATGTTCCCCCAAAACACATAATTCAGAGTCTTAGCCTATGGAATTACGAACCCCTGGGAGGAAGATCAAGGGAGTCCTTGTGGTCTTTCATTCCCCCGGTGATGAAAATGACTAATCCTTCAAAAGACTGATTTTTGAGGGGCCAATGCTCCTGAGAGCTCAGTCTTGAGGCCAGAGGGTCTCAGCTGCCCTGAGCACAGAGTACAGTTCCTGGCCACTGTAATACCATGAGGAGTATTGGGAAAGTCTAAAATCAAGATTTTATTCCAAAGGAATAAAGTAGTTTTGAGAAGAGTTGAGCTAGTCTCACCAAAGTCACCTTAAGTGGATCCTCCACTCATGTTTCAGAGGGGGAAGGAGCTGAGA
Source organism: Rhinopithecus roxellana (assembly GCF_007565055.1). NCBI lineage: Eukaryota > Metazoa > Chordata > Mammalia > Primates > Cercopithecidae > Rhinopithecus > Rhinopithecus roxellana. The sequence goes on along the minus strand of NC_044556.1, from coordinate 73,419,945 downwards.
CTTGGGGCCTCAACTTCAGTAGTCACGTCTTCTCACTATTAGGTAAGAGAAAAGAAGAGTGGTTAGACCAGTCAGGGAGCGGGGCCTCATGGCAGATTTTGGATGGCAGGGAAAAAAACCCTATTACATTCCATCCAACCATCCTTGCTCCTGCTCAGGGTTGCAGGCACTCTAGAAAACATCTCTGCAGCCACCATCTCAGTCTAGGCCCTATGGCTTATCCTGACTTTGAACCTCTGACTTTCCTGAATGCTGTCCCTAACTTAGATTCTCCCTTTCTGACTAGCCTTTCCCAACTGAAGCCTTGTTTCCATAGCCTGGATTTGGAGTGCAAATGCTCACCTAGATGACTTTCTCAGTCCCATATTCCTCACCTGTAGGTGGGTAATGGTCTTACCTTCACACTCTACCCAAGTCCTCAGGATGCCCACATCCCCCTTTTCATAGAAGGGAGATTAGACAGCCTGTGACTGACATTTGCTGAGGGAGAATAAAGTGGCCCAGGCTCTCCCATGTGCCGCACTTCCTGTGTCTCTCACCTTCAATCCAGCATGTGCCCACGAAAGCCACTCTGGTCTGCTCTCCCAGAGGTGAACTGTGCTCTGGCTCTCTTCCTCCACCTTTCCCCATCAGCATTGGCATTCCCATGTCCTACAAGGGCCTAGTATATCAGAGATATATTGATTTCTGATCAGCCAAAAACAGAAGTAACTTTTCAAAAGCACATTTAAGGGAGACTATCTTAACAAAGAAATGAGACGTGGAATTACAGAACTTCAACTAGCTAGATGGAGGAATGATTGGGGAGAAAAACATTCAGTGGTATTGCTCAAGTCACATTATATAGAATAAAAAGACACTAGAAGAAAGAAATAAGCTATTATTTATTTAGTGCCTATTATCTACAAGACCCTATGATGCATTTTTCCTCATACATTACTTAATTTTATCCTATAAACAGTTTGCCAAAATACTATCTTACTTTTACAAAACAGGGCTGAAATGTAAAGAGATTAAGAAAATTAACTCATGATACTCAGCTAGCAGATTGCAGAAGTGGGGTTCAAACCCAAGCCAATATTTTCTCCTAAATTTGGGAGTTTTCTATTCCAACACTTTTGTTATAGTAGGCTTTCAGCTTCAGGAAGTCACTTGAATTTGATGCTGACATTCTTTTTTGAGCAGGAGCTGGCAGTGTTAGACATGGGACACCTTCCCACACCCCAACTCTCTCCTCCAGCCCTGATGCCACTTGCCACCCCAGTTAAAGATACAGGTAGAGCTGCCACACTTCTTCTCACCCCAGGCCCACTAGAGGGCAGACTACCTGACACACTGCCCCCTTGCCACCTTGGAGCAAGGCCTTTCCCACCTATAGAGACCCTAAAACTCTCAGGAACCCCATATTGCTCTTCACTCTGCAGAGCCGTTCTTCAGAGGCAAGGTTGCTGAAGAGAAAGATCTGGATCTGGGCCCCTAATGAAACTCCCCACTAGACTACTGCTCCAACTTAACCAAACTGGAAATTTGAGCCAATTCGTCTTCATTCTCCTACCCATCTAAGAAAGCAACTTGCAGAGGTCAAGGACAGCAGAGAGTCTTCTTAGCTTCCAATCATTCTGCTTCTTACTATGAACATGATCCATTCAAGTGCAAGAAACCTGTAAGTTCAGGGCTAAGCTACAATTGAAATGCTTGAGTGCTTAAGAAGCAGGAAAGAAAATGCATGATGCTTTTAAGAAACCACTATTACCAAAACAATCTCAAATAAGCCCAGAAAGTCCCAATAGAGCTGGATGACTCCTACCCAGCCTCAGGGGTCATTCATTTACCGATTTATAATTCAGAGACTATCACTGCTGGCTCAGCCTCTCTCCTATCCCAATCATTGTCCACCTACCAAACCGACCTGTCAGTGGTAGATCTGCCAACAGCCACTCAGAGAGCACCAGAAAAAATGCCCTCCTCTCTCCCTCCCACCACCACTTGTCTTCTCCAGAAATAAATGGTAATGTAGGAACTCCTAACACCTACAATACTCATGACTCACACTGTGGTTAACCAAAAGAACCTACCTTCCTCAAGTCCAAGTCATTACTTCTCTGTAGCTCTCTGGCCAAGCAGAGGGGCAGGTGTGAGTCAATGGATCTAAAAGATGAAGCATAAAGCTATTACAAATTAATAAGAAAAAGTCAAGCACATCGTAGGGGACTGAATTTTGTCCCCTAAAAATATATGTTCAAGTCCTAATGCCCTAGGGATGATGAACGCAACCTTATTTGGAAGTAGGGTCTTTGCAGATGCAGTCAAGTTAAGATGAAATACTGCGTTAGAGTATGCCCTAAATCCAATAATTGGTGTCCTTATAAGAAGACAAGATTTAGAGACACACAGATAAGCATGGAGAGAAGATAGGCATTTGAAGGAGAGAGAAATTGAGTAATGCAGCTGTAAGCCAAGGAATGCCAAAGAATGCCAGCAACCCCCAGAAGCTAGAAATAGGCAAGGAAGAATCCCTTTCTTCAGAGGGAACGTGGCCCTGCCAACACCTTGATTTCAGACATCTAGCCTCTAGAACTATGAAAGAATAAATTTCTGTTGCTTTAAGCCACCAAGTTTGCAGTAATTTGTTATGGCAGCCCTAGGAAACTAATATATGCACCATGGGGGTAAAATAGCAGAATGATATGTAAAAGCAAATCATGAAAGAAGAAATGTAAATGACAATAAAAAATGTAAACCGTTTTCATCCTTGGTGGAAATAAAAGAAATATGACTTAAAATAATGATAGACCCTTTTTACTTTTCAGACAGCTAAGATTAAAAAGAATTATAATGCCTGGTGTCAACATGGGGGTGGGAAATGGACATCTATTAACTGCTTTTGGGACTAGGCGAGAACAAATAATTCTAGAGAGTAATATGGTAATGTATATTAAAAGCTGTAAAATCATTATATCCTAGGAAATACTAAGGTAAGTATGCAAAGATCTATGCATAATACTATTTCCATCAAAGCGTTACATATAATAGCAAACTTAAAAAGGGAAAGAAATTTAAAGTTCAAACAATAGGAATTGTTAAATAATTTATGTTATGTTCACACAATAAAATTACTAAGAAGCCGTTAAAAATGATGGCATCGGGGGGGCGGAGCAAGATGGCCGAATAGGAACAGCTCCAGTCTCCAACTCCCAGCACGAGCGACACAGAAGACCGGTGATTTCTGCATTTTCAACTGAGGTACTGGGGTCATCTCACTAGGGAGTGCCGGACAATCGGTGCTGGTCAGCTGCTGCAGCCTGACCAGTGAGAGCTGAAGCAGGGCGAGGCATCGCCTCACCTGGAAGCGCAAGGGGGAAGGGGATCCGTTTTCCTAGCCAGGGGAACTGAGACACACAACACCTGGAAAATCGGGTAACTCCCACCCCAATACTGCGCTGTAAGCATACAGGCACACCAGGAGAATATATCCCAATCCTGGCCGGGAGGGTCCCACACCCACGAAGCCTCCCTCACTGCTAACACAGCAGTCTGCCGCGATCTATCCGCAAGGCAGCAGTGAGGCTGGGGGAGGGGCGCCCGCCATTGCTGAGGCTTAAGTAGGTAAACAAAGCCGCTGGGAAGCTCGAACTGGGTGGAGCTCACAGCAGCTCAAGGAAGCCTGCCTGTCTCTGTAGTCTCCACCTCTGGGGACAGCGCACAGCTGAAGACCAACAGGGGAAGTAGCGGGACCCGGTGCAGACGCGAACGACTCTGTCTGACAGCTTTGGGGAGAGCCGTGGATCTCCCAACGCGGAGGTTGAGATCTGAGAACGGACAGACTGCCTGCTCAGGTGTGTCTCTGACCCCTGCGTAGCCTAGCTGGGAGAAATCCCCCACTAGGGGCAGTCTGACACCCCACACCTCACAGGGTGGAGTACACCCCTGAGAGGAAACTTCCAAAGGAAGAATCAGACAGGTACACTCGCTGTTCAGCAATATTCTATCTTCGGCAACCTCTGCTGCTGATACCCAGGCAAACAGGGTCTGAAGTGGACCTCAAGCAATCTCCAACAGACCAACAGACAGTCCTTCTGACTGTCAGAAGGAAAACTATCAAACAGGAAGGACACCTATACCAAAACCCCATCAGTACGTCACCACCATCAAAGACCAGAAACAGATAAAACCACAAAGATGGGGAAGAAGCAGGGCAGAAAAGCTGGAAATGCAAAAAATAAGAGCGCATCTCCCCCTGCGAAGGAGCGCAGCCCATCGCCAGCAACGGATCAAAGCTGGTCAGAGAATGACTTGGACGAGAGGAGAGAAGAAGGCTTCAGTCCATCAAACTTATCAGAGCTAAAGGAGGAATTACGTACCCAGCGCAAAGAAACTAAAAATCTTGAAAAAAGAGTGGAAGAATTGACAGCTAGACTAATTAATGCAGAGAAGATCATAAACGAAATGACAGAGATGAAAACCATGACACGAGAAATACGTGACAAATGCACAAGCTTCAGTAACCGACTCGATCAACTGGAAGAAAGAGTATCAGCGATTGAAGATCAAATGAATGAAATGAAGCAAGAAGAGAAACCAAAAGAAAAAAGAAGAAAAAGAAATGAGCAAAGCCTGCAAGAAGTATGGGATTACGTAAAAAGACCAAATCTACGTCTGATTGGGGTGCCTGAAAGTGAGGGGGAAAATGGAACCAAGTTGGAAAACACTCTTCAGGATATCATCCAGGAGAACTTCCCCAACCTAGTAGGGCAGGCCAACATTCAAATTCAGGAAATACAGAGAATGCCACAAAGATACTCCTCCAGAAGAGCAACTCCAAGACACATAATTGCCAGATTCACCAAAGTTGAAATGAAGGAAAAAATCCTAAGGGCAGCCAGAGAGAAAGGTCGGGTTACCCACAAAGGGAAGCCCATCAGACTAACAGCAGATCTCTCGGCAGAAACTCTCCAAGCCAGAAGAGAGTGGGGGCCAATATTCAACGTTCTTAAAGAAAAGAATTTTAAACCCAGAATTTCATATCCAGCCAAACTAAGTTTCATAAGTGAAGGAGAAATAAAATCCTTTACAGATAAGCAAATGCTTAGAGATTTTGTCACCACCAGGCCTGCCTTACAAGAGACCCTGAAGGAAGCCCTAAACATGGAAAGGAACAACCGCTACCAGCCATCACAAAAACATGCCAAAATGTAAAGACCATCGAGGCTAGGAAGAAACTGCATCGACTAACGAGCAAAATAACCAGTTAATATCACAATGGCAGGATCAAGTTCACACATAACAATATTAACCTTAAATGTTAATGGACTAAATGCTCCAATTAAAAGACACAGACTGGCAAACTGGATAAAGAGTCAAGACCCATCAGTCTGCTGTATTCAGGAGACCCATCTCACATGCAGAGACATACATAGGCTCAAAATAAAGGGATGGAGGAAGATCTACCAAGCAAATGGAGAACAAAAAAAAGCAGGGATTGCAATCCTTGTCTCTGATAAAACAGACTTTAAACCATCAAAGATCAAAAGAGACAAAGAAGGCCATTACATAATGGTAAAGGGATCAATTCAACAGGAAGAGCTAACTCTCCTAAATATATATGCACCCAATACAGGAGCACCCAGATTCATAAAGCAAGTCCTTAGAGACTTACAAAGAGACTTAGACTCCCATACAATAATAATGGGAGACTTCAACACTCCGCTGTCAACATTAGACAGATCAACGAGACAGAAAGTTAACAAGGATATCCAGGAATTGAACTCAGCTCTGCACCAAGCGGACCTAATAGACATCTATAGAACTCTCCACCCCAAATCAACAGAATATACATTCTTCTCAGCACCACATCGCACTTATTCCAAAATTGACCACATAATTGGAAGTAAAGCACTCCTCAGCAAATGTACAAGAACAGAAATTATAACAAACTGTCTCTCAGACCACAGTGCAATCAAACTAGAACTCAGGACTAAGAAACTCAATCAAAACCGCTCAACTACATGGAAACTGAACAACCTGCTCCTGAATGACTACTGGGTACATAACGAAATGAAAGCGGAAATAAAGATGTTCTTTGAAACCAATGAGAACAAAGATACAACATACCAGAATCTCTGGGACACATTTAAAGCAGTGTGTAGAGGGAAATTTATAGCACTAAATGCCCACAAGAGAAAGCAGGAAAGATCTAAAATTGACACTCTAACATCACAATTAAAAGAACTAGAGAGGCAAGAGCAAACACATTCAAAAGCTAGCAGAAGGCAAGAAATAACTAAGATCAGAGCCAAACTGAAGGAGATAGAGACACAAAAAACCCTCCAAAAAATCAATGAATCCAGGAGTTGGTTTTTTGAAAAGATCAACAAAATTGACAGACCGCTAGCAAGGCTAATAAAGAAGAAAAGAGAGAGGAATCAAATAGATGCAATAAAAAATGATAAAGGGGATATCACCACTGACCCCACAGAAATACAAACTACCATCAGAGAATACTATAAACGCCTCTACGCAAATCAACTAGAAAATCTAGAAGAAATGGATAAATTCCTGGACACTTACACTCTCCCAAGGCTAAACCAGGAAGAAGTTGAATCCCTGAATAGACCAATAGCAGGCTCTGAAATTGAGGCAACAATTAATAGCCTACCCACCAAAAAAAGTCCAGGACCAGATGGATTCACAGCTGAATTCTACCAGAGGTACAAGGAGGAGCTGGTACCATTCCTTCTGAAACGATTCCAATCAATAGAAAAAGAGGGAATCCTCCCTAACTCATTTTATGAGGCCAACATCATCCTGATACCAAAGCCTGGCAGAGACACATCAAAAAAAGAGAATTTTAGACCAATATCCCTGATGAACATTGATGCAAAAATTCTCGATAAAATACTGGCAAACCGGATTCAGCAGCACATCAAAAAGCTTATCCACCATGATCAAGTGGGCTTCATCCCTGGGATGCAAGGCTGGTTCAACATTTGCAAATCAATAAACGTAATCCAGCATATAAACAGAACCAAAGACAAGAACCACATGATTGTCTCAATAGATGCAGAAAAGGCTTTTGACAAAATTCAACAGCCCTTCATGCTAAAAACGCTCAATAAATTCGGTATTGATGGAACGTACCTCAAAATAATAAGAGCTATTTATGACAAACCCACAGCTAATATCATACTGAATGGGCAAAAACTGGAAAAATTCCCTTTGAAAACTGGCACAAGACAGGGATGCCCTCTCTCACCACTCCTATTCAACATAGTGTTGGAAGTTCTGGCTAGGGCAATCAGGCAAGAGAAAGAAATCAAGGGTATCCAGTTAGGAAAAGAAGAAGTCAAATTGTCCCTGTTTGCAGATGACATGATTGTATATTTAGAAAACCCCATCGTCTCAGCCCAAAATCTCCTTAAGCTGATAAGCAACTTCAGCAAAGTCTCAGGATACAAAATTAATGTGCAAAAATCACAAGCATTCTTATACACCAGTAACAGACAAGCAGAGAGCCAAATCAGGAATGAACTTCCATTCACAATTGCTTCAAAGAGAATAAAATACCTAGGAATCCAACTTACAAGGGATGTAAAGGACCTCTTCAAGGAGAACTACAAACCACTGCTCAGTGAAATAAAAGAGGACACAAACAAATGGAAGAACATACCATGCTCATGGATAGGAAGAATCAATATCGTGAAAATGGCCATACTCCCCAAGGTTATTTATAGATTCAATGCCATCCCCATCAAGCTACCAATGAGTTTCTTCACAGAATTGGAAAAAACTGCTTTAAAGTTCATATGGAACCAAAAAAGGGCCCGCATTGCCAAGACAATCCTAAGTCAAAAGGACAAAGCTGGAGGCGTCACGCTACCTGACTTCAAACTATACTACAAGGCTACAGTCACCAAAACAGCATGGTACTGGTACCAAAACAGAGATATAGATCAATGGAACAGAACAGAGTCCTCAGAAATAATACCACACATCTACAGCCATCTGATCTTTGACAAACCTGAGAGAAACAAGAAATGGGGAAAGGATTCCCTATTTAATAAATGGTGCTGGGAAAATTGGCTAGCCATAAGTAGAAAGCTGAAACTGGATCCTTTCCTTACTTCTTATACGAAGATTAATTCAAGATGGATTAGAGACTTAAATGTTAGACCTAATACCATAAAAACCCTAGAAGAAAATCTAGGTAGTACCATTCAGGACATAGGCATGGGCAAGGACTTCATGTCTAAAACACCAAAAGCAACGGCAGCAAAAGCAAAAATTGACAAATGGGATCTAATTAAACTAAAGAGCTTTTGCACAGCAAAAGAAACTACCATCAGAGTGAACAGGCAACCTACAGAATGGGAGAAAATTTTTGCAACCTACTCATCTGACAAAGGGCTAATATCCAGAATCTACAAAGAACTCAAACAAATATACGAGAAAAAAACAAACAACCCCATCAAAAAGTGGGGAAAGGATATGAACAGACATTTCTCAAAAGAAGATATTCATACAGCCAACAGACACATGAAAAAATGCTCATCATCACTCGCCATCAGAGAAATGCAAATCAAAACCACAATGAGATACCATCTCACACCAGTTAGAATGGCAGTCATTAAGAAGTCAGGAAACAACAGGTGTTGGAGAGGATGTGGAGAAATAGGAACACTTTTACACTGTTGGTGGGATTGTAAACTAGTTCAACCATTATGGAAAACAGTATGGCAATTCCTCAAGGATCTAGAACTAGATGTACCATATGACCCAGCCATCCCACTACTGGGTACATACCCAAAGGATTATAAATTATTCTACTACAAAGACACATGCACACGTATGTTTATTGCGGCACTATTCACAATAGCAAAGACTTGGAATCAACCCAAATGTCCATCTGTGACAGACTGGATTAAGAAAATGTGGCACATATACACCATGGAATACTATGCAGCCATAAAAAAGGATGAGTTTGCGTCCTTTGTAGGGACATGGATGCAGCTGGAAACCATCATTCTTAGCAAACTATCACAAGAACAGAAAACCAAACACCGCATGTTCTCACTCATAGGTGGGAACTGAACAATGAGATCACTTGGACTCGGGAAGGGGAACATCACGCACTGGGGCCTATCATGGGGAGGGGGGAGGGGGGAGGAGGGAGGGCTTGCATTGGGGAGTTATACAAGATATAAATGATGAATTGATGGGTGCTGACGAGTTGATGGGTGCAGCACACCAACATGGCATAAGTATACATATGTAACAAACCTGCACGTTATGCACATGTACCCTAGAACTTAAAGTATAATAATAAAAAATAAAATAAAAAAAAAAATGATGGCATCGATTCATATTTATTGACAAGAAGAGATGTTCAAATATATTGCCAAGTGAGAAAAACAGCCTAATCTAATCCTCTGTGTGTGTGTGCATGCCTGTGTGTGTGTGTGTGTGTGTGTGTGTGTGTGTGTGTAGTGAGAGAGTGAGAACTCAGGATGGACACTGTGTTACTGGCTGCTACCATTATGAATTATTTGTGTTTTGAATTCTTTAATTTTTATAAAGTGAAAATCAGTACTTTAAAAAATTAGTACATGTTTCAAATGAAGGAGATGGATTGGAGAACTTCTGCTGCTGAGCTACATCCCTACAATGTGCCCAGAACAAAAGGTACTAGGGCGGCCTGCCCACACCCCTTTGTTCAGCACAGGAAGCCAATTGTTCAGAGCAGGCCAAAGGTCCAGAATGGGCCGGGGACAAACAAACATTTTCCTCCTCTTTTCTTACCTCAACTTGACTCTGCTCTGAACCCTTGAGCACACCCTCCCAGACCTTCCTGTCTCACCTCCAAATCAACCAGCTCTTCCTTCAGCTCCCATTTTGAAGGTTTTCTACCCCCTCTTTACTACCTTCCCCTCACTTTTGACCCGGGCCTAGTAATAAAATCGTGCTTTTGTTCCCTCTTTCACTTGGTAGCCCTGCTCCCTGTAGAAATGTCCACTTTCCTCACTAGAGCATGAGCTCCATGCAGTCATGGGGAACTGGTCCACCTGCACCGCCAGGGCCCAGGGCTGTGCCTGACCCACATATGTTTATTGGATCAAAGTGAATCATGCAATTACTAGAACCCAAATGAACCTGGAAATCAATAACAATCAACTTTCTCATTTTACAGACAAGGAAATAAAAGTCTCAGAAAACAAAAATGACTGGCCAGCGGCCAAATCAGACAAGAGGCCAGACCCCTGACTCCTAGACAGTGTTTCTCCTACTGCGTCACATTGACTCTCTAAAGAAGCAATGGTCCCTTAGGCCTGGGCCACAGGATCCCTCTGGAGATCAGGAGGAAACTGAGTGGCTCCCTTAGAGCCTTCGGCAAGTTTGATGATCCCTTCCCCAGATTCCTCCCACATTCTCTTTCCTGTATTCCTGCTCTCAGGCACTTCCAACTGGGTGAGCTTCCAGATCAGCTGCCTTTCTGTGACACCCTGCCCGGCTCTTTGCCAGCCCTCCTTTCCCTGGCCGCCCTCCCAGCCCAGACCCACCTCATCAGTCCCTCTCTGATGTCCTTGTACCTTCTGATCATGTTTCTTATCACCCCTCCACTACCCCGCACCTCAGTCTCAACCCCAAGTCCACTCCTGGGCCCAGCCTCCTGGGTCCAGTCATGGAGAAAAAGTGAACTGTTGTTCCCCTCAGGTCTCACATTCTCCCTTCCAAGGCCATGTTTACACTAGGTTCCTCCCATCCAGGTCTGGTGAGCGCTCAGCCTGCCCCCAGGTGACAGCTCAGAATCTCTCTGCTTCAGCCCAAAGGCTCCTGACCCCCTTTGCTAGCCACAGGTGGCCCCCTGCCCTTCCCCCATCGTGGCAAGGCAGACCACAGCCAGCTCAATCTCCTCCCAAAGGAAGGGCCAGCACCATTGCCCCATGGGGCCCTAAGGTTCAGGGTCTAGGGGCTGGCTTGCTTGCTTGCTTGCTTGTTTGCTTGCTTTCCTCTTCCTTCCTTCCTTCCTTCCTTCCTTCCTTCCTTCCTTCCTTCTTTCGCTTCCTTCCTTCCTTCCTTTCCCTTCCCTTCCTTCTTTTCTCTTCCTTCTTTCCTTTTCCTTTCTTTCTTTCTCTTTCTTTTCTTTCTTTTTCTCTTTTCCTTCATTCCTTCTTTCCTTCCTTTCCCTTCCTTCCTTTCCCTTCCCTTCCTTCCTTTCCCTTCCTTCCTTCCCCTTCTTTTCTTTCTCTTTCCTTTCTTTTCTTCTTTCTTTCTTTCCTTCCTTCCTCCTTTCTTTCTATTTCTTTCTCTTTCTTTCTTTCTTTTCTTTCTTTCCTTTCCCTCCCTCCCTCCTTCCCTCCCTCTCTTTCTCTTCCTTCTTTCCTTCTTTTCTTTCTTCCTTCCTTTCTCTTTCTTTCTTTCATCTTGCTCTGTCACCCAGGCTGGAAAACAGTGGTGCATCCTTGGCTCATGGCAGCCTCAACCTCCTGGGCTCAAGCAGTCCTCCCACTTCGGCCTCCTGAGTAGCTGGGACTACAGGTGCACACCATCACACCTGGCTAATTTTTTGTTTGTGTGTGTGTGTGTGTGTGTGTGTGTGTGTGTGTGTGTGTTTGTTTTTTGTAGAGACAAGGTTTCGCCCATGCTGGTCTCCAACTCCTGGGCTCAAGCAATCCACTCACCTCAGCCTCCAAAAGTGCTGGGATTAGAGGCGTGAGCCACTGTTCCTGGCCAAATGCTCACTTTTATCTGCTGGGAAATAAGCACTTAATTTCTCAGACGCTTACCAGGGCTCTTAGGAGACAATAAAGACTCTCTGTTGCCACTTACTCCAGCTCAATTTTAGCCTGTGGTGGCTACACCTGGGAGAAAAAAGGAGCGAAAAGTGGTCGAGAGAGAACTCAGGATCAGGACCAAAAGCAAAAGGTAAGAGTTATATCAACAAGGACATTGGGTTTTCCAGCTAAGCGCCACAGAAACCAAGTTCCTTGGGGTCCTGGTGAGGTGGTGAGCGGGAGGCTGAGCTGGCAGGGCTGAAAGCCCTCCCCTCAGTTCACCTAAAGGAACTCCACACTTAGGTCACTTACATATTTTGAATACCTTCAGACTGTATTTGAAAAATGGACACCATTGTTAAAATCAAGGTTTAAAAACCACTAAACTAGGGTATCTCAAGGAAGGTCCCATTTCAGGACTAAGACAGTCCAGTTTGCATGGTGGGAACATGTATTCATTCATCCACTAAACAAATACTCTGAGACACTACTACACACCAGGCAGTGAGTCAAGGTCAGGCTAACCCAGCTTACTGCAGAGACAGAAATATCTGACACTTCAGGTTAGGACTGGTTCTGAGGACTGGGAGACTGCCTTGGCTTATGTTCCAGGTGTCTAACAAGCCATCCCAAATATAGGGCTGGAAACAACAAGCATTTATTTTGTTCACAAACGTGCAACATGAGCAGGGTTTGGTGGGGACAGCTCGTTTTGCTCCATGCAGAGAATCATCAGAAGGCTTGCTCATGTGTCTGGCAGTTGAAGCTGGCTTCTGGCTGGGGCCTCAGCTGGAGCTGTCGTTGAAACATCTAACATGGCTACCCATGTACTTGTCTGCCTCCCCACAGTGCAGTGGCTGGGTTCCAACAGTGAGCATCCCAGAAGAGAGAAGTGGCAGCTGCCAGTTTCTTAAGGCCCAGCACTGCACACGGGCACATGGCTACTTCCACTATATTCTAATAGTGAAGTAGTCACAGAGGGCAGATTCAAGGAAAAGGAGCAGAGACCCCATCTCTTGGTGAGAAAAGAGTCAAAGACCTTTGGGGTCCTGTCTTAAAATTACTACAGCCTCAGGCGCCTGTAATCCCAGCTACTTGGGAGGCCGAGGCAGAGAATAGCTTGAAACCGGGAGGCAGAGGTTGCAGTGAGACAACATCACACCGCTGCATTCCACCTGGGCAACACAGCAAGACTCCGTCTGAAAAAAAATAAAATAAAATAAAATTGCCACAGCCTGCAAGTTGGGAAGAAATGGTTCCAGCTATAGGGAGGGCTGTAAACCTGGCTAACCTGTATACTTCATCCAGAAAGTACAATAGTTAAAAGCATGGGTTATGGTAACACTCACCTCTGGACACTGGTACTGCCCTATGGGGCAACATGAAATTTGCTTATGCCCTCTGCTTATGGCAGCTTGTCATCAATTCCATGATGCCTACCTTACCCAGTTCCTGGTCCCAAGAAATACCTAAGCCCCAGACTCAGCACTCTCAATATCTTCCTCCATTCCTTAACTGATTTGATTTCCAGGTCTGCTTGCCAAGCTGGTCAGCATCCCTGGGAAATGTCTGTGCTTATATACATTTCTTGGAAAACGCCACCCCGCACTCAATGCTCATGTCCCTGAATAGTGCCAGGTGCCAGTGGGCGTCATCTCCCTTGTTGTGGCTACTCCATCAACCGATACAGGCTAATGTCTTCAGCAGTCTCTTGGTTCAGTTACGCACACTGAGCTTGCAGGAGCCTAAAGCTTTCTCCCCTGTGGTGCTATGAAACCCTAGCCCTTTATTCAAAACAAATTCACTTTCACCGTTATTAAGAGGATAGCCTATGTTTAGGCAGTTGACAGTTTGGCATCGAAGAGTGGGACTCCACATTACCTACACAAGGGGAAAGCTGCAGTGCACATTCTGGTTTTCCTCTCTTAAGGGCCCTTTAGCTAAAGGATCTTATTGCCAGAGGTGCAGCAGTGGCACAGGCAAGAAGTGAAATATTACCTGCACAGTAATTTCCATCAAGTGTAAAATACACAACAGGACCATGAAATAATCTTGAGATATTCCAATATCAGATTTCACTTCTCCTCCCAAACCAGCCATCCTTCTCCCTCCTAAGAGGGGACACATCCAAGAAAAGATTTGGCTCCTAAACTGACAGGTGGTGGCACACGGCTAGATTTATTGAGAAACACCTAATTAAGCTCCAGAGTAAACTAGCCATCAAGGTGTTTAATTGGCAGCATGTCACTATTAGGGGCTAATTAAGTTGTTCCCTTATACTTTAATTAATGTTTGTCATTTGGCCACTGTATAGCTGGTGTAAGGTTAAGGAAAACAGAAGGGACCTGCCAGCCAGCCCCTAGACCAAGTTACTAGCTGTCCCCGGCACCAAGGAGGGCTGAGCAGATGGGGCAGCATGTGGAGCGTGCAGTTCATTCACTGTCCAAGCCTCAGAAGTTACTTTAAATGTACCTAATGAACAATTATTGAGCCTCAACTCTGTGCCAGCCGGGCAGGGAGACAGACAGGGTAGGAGAGAGAATCTGGTGAAGCCCTAGGTTCAGATCCCACCTCTGCCCCACCCTGGTTGTATAATCATATGCCACCAGGCCTTTCTGAACTTCAATTTTCTTATCTGTAGGATGAAAGCAAGCAACACCTACCTCATACAGCTATTGTTTTAAAATGGAAATCAGATATGCTCAATCCTGCATTCAAAACTCTTTCGTGATTTCCTACCTCAGGGTACAAACTAAGCTTGTACAGTGATATGTGAGGCATATCTCGTTTCATAAAGTGTCTCCTTCCCCCCTCCCCTCCCTCCTTACCTCTCTACCTTCTTCTCCCATTGCCCTCTCTTCTCTCTCCAGTCACACTGCACTTCTTGCTGTTCCTTGGACCTATAAAGTTCTCATCTGCCCCAGGGCCTTTGCACTTGCTCTTCCCCCTGCCTATAATGTCCTTCTCCCCAAATAGCTACATGGCTCACACCTTCAGTCTTTGTTCAAGTCACCTTGTCAGAGAGGTCTCTTCTGACCTCCCTATTTAAAATTCCAACACTGCCCTCCTCACCAACAAAAAAACTGGCAAATATTCTCTCACATCCTTGCTTTATTTTCTCCTTTGCATTTATTTAGTTCCATCTAATATACAATACTATTATAATTCTCCCTTGCATTTGTTTAATTCCATCTAATATACAATACTATTACACTTAATATTAAAATATTTTAATATATTGTGCTTGTATATTTATTGTTTTAGAATGCCTACTCCACCTCTAAATAGAAAGTAAACTCAATCATGGCAGAAAAAATTTTGTCTGTTTTGCTCACTGCTGCATTCCTAGTGCTTGGAACAGGGCCTGGTCCAGGGTAGGTGCTTGATAAATATTTATTGAATACATGAATGCATAAATAATGAGGAAAAATACACAAAAGACACAGCACCATGCCTGGCGCATATTGGTGCCTGTCAATATTCATTTCCTTCTCCTTTCCATCTTCTTCTCTAAGCACTGCAATAAGAACTGGTCTCTCTGCCTTTAAGGGTTTCAAATCCACCATGAACACAGCTCATCACAAACACCTGCCCTACGGCCTTCCACCCACACCCTGAAACCAGGAGCAGAGGGAGGACAGACAAGAGACCCCTTGTCTGTCCTCTCTGGCAAGACTGAGTTGATGTAATCAGCAAGGCATAAGCTTTATTGCTCCCCTGCAATATGCCTGAGTTTTCGGCCATGTGCTATGAAGGATTCAAGCAAGAATGGCACACATTGTCTGCTGGTGAGAAGCTTATGGTCTAGGGCTCAGCAAACTTACCTGCAAAGGACCAAACAGTAAATATTTTTTACTTGGAGGGTCATATGGTCTCTGTCCCAACTACTCAACTCTGCTGTTGCAGCACGCAAACGGCCACAGAGAACATGTAAATGAGTGGTTGTGGCTGTATTCCAATAAAACTTTATTTCGGCATACTGAAATTTGAATTTATATAGTTTTCATGTGTCACAAAATATCCTTCTTTGGATTTTTTTTTTCTACCATTTAAAAAATGTAAAAACTGTTCTTAGCCCGTAGGCTCTATAAACATAGTCAAGAGACCAGATTTTTGTCTGTGAGCTGTAGTTTGCTAACACTTGGTTTAGACAAGAGGAAGGAAAGGATAAAATACTGCTTGCAAGTGAGGTTTAAAACATGATGCTACAGATTAAATCTCATAAATGTTTATGGAAAATGGCAGGTACTAGATGGGACTGTGGCTGTCAAGGAAGGCTTTGGGGAAGAGGTGAGGCTTAGGCTAAGTGCTGAGACATAGGAAGCAGCAGGCTAAGTGGAGGATAGGAAAGCTTCCCAGGCATGGACAATAACAGCAGTAGTAATAATAACAACAGCCTACTAAGCGTATATGATACGGCAGGCTCGGTTCTTAGTGTTTTACAAGCGTGGTTTAGCTTAATCCTCACAGCAACCCTACTAGGAAGTCAATTTTATCCCCCTCTTAAAAAAAAGACCAGGGCCAAGAGGGTTAATAATCTGCCCATATCTGCACAATCAGCGGCAGAGTCAGAGTCTCAGCCTAGGATGTCTGCCTCCAAAGCCCACTCTCCCTCCTGCTATTCCTCCTCCAGCAACCCCTTTGATCTTGGTCCCCTCCCATTTCCTATGATCAGACGCTGCCATGTCCCTGGTGTGCCTGTATTCATGTAAATAACCATTTCCTAAATACACTCAATGAAAAATCAATTACATAGCAAAGTGGCTGAGGTTTGGATAAACAACCTAATTGTTCCCTCTGGGGTTGCAGGCTGAGTAGTCCCTGCTGAGAGAAGAAAGAGAGTTAACATTTATTAAGAGCTCCGCCTCAGGCACCGATGTGTTTCCTTCCTCCTTGACCACTAGGGGTCTCAGACCATTGGCCAAGCTCCCCACAGAATCCCAGGAAAGCTGCTGGTCTCATACCACCGGTGACAGGTGAGAATTCTGTGTTCAAAGTATACCTCTAACCCAGGTAGACTTGAGACTTTGACCCCCCAAGAGTGCCTTTCAGATGCCTTACTCAAAGATATACTCCTGGCTGCCTTCCTCTGATTGATTTGAGGACAGTCTCTCCAGGAAGCCCACCCTGTTTAAACCCTGACGTGCCCCTCACAGTTCTGTTCTCTTCTACATAAAATGTTGCAATTAGACGTCCCTTATTTTGAGTCAGGACACTGTCCCTGGTTGATAGGCAAAGATCTCAGGAAGATGTATTCCATCAAACCTTATCAATGATTAACACCTTGATGTGAATTAGTTTTCAGGACTTTTCAACCAGACAGGTAATTAAAATTGAGCAATTGGCTAGAGAAGATGGAAAATTCAAGTTTAGGTAGGGCACAGTAGGGGAAGGCTAAAGAACAGCAAAGTGGCCTTTGGCAAGTGAAGTCCTAAAATGAAGGTATGGTACTTCAAAAGCCTGAGTCCACATGGGGTTTATTTCCCCATCTTCCCTTCTAGCCACCCCTTCCCCACCTTAGTTACTAAAATCAGTCGTTGGTGGCGGGTCAGCTGGTGATGCTCAAAAAACTAAGATATAGTTCCAAACCTATGACTCCCAAATAATTACAACAGCAGGCAATGTGGCCTGCAGGAAGACAAGAGCCATCTACCAGTTCTGGAGCAAAGTGTTCCAAGGTGTGACCATCCAACCATGGAAGTCATGGGATAACTGAAAGAACACCAAGCAAGGAGTCAAAAGACAGAGATTATAATGCTGGTTCTGTCACATGTGTATTTGCTGCATGACATTGCCTAAGTTCCTTCCCCCTCTCTGGGCCTCGATTTACTCATCCATTGACTCAGTTATTCATTCAACTTTGTGTCAGCCTTGTGCCACTCCCTGGGGATGAATATAGTGATTAACAGGTATCTTTCCTGTTCATATCAGGTTTTCAATCTAATATGGGAAATAAACATGCAAGCAATAATTTCACAGATAATTGCCCTATAAGATGATGAAGTTGGTCTAGATCAGGGGCTTTCAACCCTGGCTATAGATTAGGATCAACTAGGGGCTTTTAGAAAAAAAAATTTAAAAAGATGACTATCTGGGCATTATCTCCAAAGATGATTATTAAATTTGGTAGGGTTCAGGCATAGATACTTTTCTAATTTCCCCAGTGATTGTGGGGAACCAAGGCTGACAGCCACTGTGCACCCAGGGTTGAGAGCCACCAAGGTAGACAATATTTAACATTTCCTCCTGCTGTAACTGTTTATTTGTCTTTTATATTCTATGAGTAACCTAAGATACATATGTGAACAGGTATGGGTATTTCTGTATATATGCGTGTGAAAGAAAGACAAAAGTACACAGAGACACAGAAAGAGACCAACCAAGACCATTTAGCATGTGTGTAGAACAAAACACTGAAGACTAGTGGGAAAGTAACATATGAACATTTTCCAAACTTGGCCCTGAGGAATGTTCAGTGGATGGTTATGTAGAGACCATATGCCTACTCAACATTCTTTCTTCAATTCCTCTTTGCTTATAAAACTGATTTAATTCAGGGCAGCAATGTGCTCAGCTCTGGGTCTATACTTCCCAGCCTCCACAGCAGCTAGAGGTGACCAATGAGAGATGCAAGTGGAAGTCATGGGATGGGGCTTCCAGGAAATCCCCTCAAGGAGATACTCTCCAAGGGGGAGCACACTAATACCTTGCACCACTTGCTCCAATTTTCTTCCTAGAACAAGGATGTGACGACCAGCACATCATTAGCCATCGGGGACAATGTAGTGACTTTGGGGATAGAAGTAATAAGCTAAGGAAGGATATTAGAGCACAGATATAAAAGGACCCTGGGACTTAGATCATATCTTGGAGTCACAGTCATCTGGACTCCTTACTTCTGTAAGTAATACATATTTACAACTAATGTAAGTCTACTTTCAAATAACACTATTGTCTTTGCAGGGAGTATAGGTACCTTACAGCAAAGTATTCCCAATTTCCTCTCCCATCTCTTATATCATTGCTGCCATTCATTTCACTTATCCATACATTGTAATTACCCAATACATGTTACTATTATTACTTTGAAAACTTATCTATTTGATCAATTAAGAATGAGAGAAATAAAAATTTTCATTTTACCTTCACTTATCCCTATTCTGGTGTTTATTCTTTCTCACATAGACCTGAGTTTCTGAAGAATTTCCTCTAACATTTCTAGAGGAGCAAGTTCACTGTTCACTGGCAATGAAATCTCTCTCTCGCTCTCTTTTTTTTTTTTGTTCTGAAGAAGTCTTGATCTGTCCTTCACTCCTCAAGAGCAATTTCACTGGATATAAACTTCAGGTTGGTGGGTTTTCTTAGATATTTTGCCTTTCTCTCTTTGCTTGCATAGTTTCTGACCAGTCCACTGTAAATATTATCCTTGTTTCTCTATAAGCAAGGTATTTTTCTCTCTCTGACATCTTTCAAGATTTTTTTTCTTTGTTTTTGGTTTTCTGCATCTGAATATGACACACCTAGGTGTGAATTTTTTGGTATTTATCTTGCTTGTTGTTCTCTGAGCTTCCTGGATCTGTAGTTTGATATCTGTCACTAGTTTTAGAAAAATGTTGGTCATTATTACTTCAAATATTTATTCTTTCTGTTCCTTTCTCTCTCTTCTCCTGCTGAACAATTAAGCATATGCTACACCTTTTGTCCCACCACATCAGTGGTTCTCAAAGTGTGGTCCCTGCACAGCAGCATCATCGCTCCAGAAGTTGTTAGATATGCAAATCATTAGGCCTCACTGTAGCCCAACCTACTTACTCAAAAGTTTCCGGGTGGGACCCAGCAATGGGTGTTTAATGAAACCCTCTGGGTCAACAGTCCCCAACCTTTTTGTCACCAGGGACTAGTTTTGTGGAAGACAGTTTTTCCCATGGTGATTCTTTGGCATGCAAAGTTTGAGAACAACCATGCTAAAGCAAGAAAATCAGCACTAAGACATCTGAAAAGGGTGATACAGAGGAAAGGGAAGGACAGCTGCTGGAAACATTTAGTAGCCTTAAAAATGTGCATTTAATTTTTGTCTACATATCAGTGCTACTTCCTATTGGGAGTCTTTCATACCTTCAGTGAGAGCTAAAGGAAAACATGAGACTAACTCTAAATGAACCACCAGTCTCTTTGCCTCCTTTAACTTTGTTCCTAGCTAGTGGCCCTCTGTAGTGGTATCGTGCAGCATGTCACCCTGAGAATTCATTGAAAATGACTCCAGACATACTGAACCAGAATCTCCAAATCTTGATGTCCATAAAACAGTGTTTTAAACATAATTCCCTGAGTATTCAGACTCAGCCCCAGTCTGCAACCTGGCAATTGGGTACCATGGCTAGAGGATTATAACCGGGCTTGTTGGTTGCTCTTCATGAAAGCATCACTGCTCCCATCCCCAAACCAATCCTGATATGTCTTGACCCATATGTAAATAGACTCTGCCTCACCCTTCCTCTTTTCATCTCTCCTTCCTTCAGATGGATCTGGTGGATTTCATACCCTCAGAGATGGGCTCCACAGCCCCAGAGTTGAGTGCTTTGCCCCATGTGACTCCCCTACTCTTTTTTGATGCCATCAGACAAAAGACATAATGTTCCCGGTGACACTGGCTAAATGTCTACACTGACCCCCAGAATGTAACTATATCTGTTCTTTCCACCTCATCTAGTCCACTGAGGCCTGCCCATGGAAACACGACCCCTCTCAGAAGTTTCAGCTAATTACCCTGATACCTCAGATCTCTGTAGGACCTGATCCTATCTCAGGCCCCAGTCAATAGCTAGGGGCCCCACTGATCTCTGTGCTTGTACTACTAGCTCTACATCCTAAGACTGTCCTCTGGCTTCATGTCCTGGCCCACAGACTGGTAACTTGCTCCCTTAGAGAGACTTCATGTAAGGGCCACCCTTCTGCCTGTCTCCAGAGTGTTCCAAATGTCAGTCATTCCCCAGGCCATCCCATCTATGGGGCCACATCTCTGTGGCCACTTTCCTCATGCCAGTAGGCTGTGGATTCATGCTGGGACTTCTGGACCCCTTGGACATGGGTTGAGCTCACTTGTTCAGATAGTTCCATGTGTCAGAATGAGAGGAGGAACCAACAGCCTAGGCTGTCCCTATAGATGCCCTGTGGCAAGACTCATTTCAGATCCTAAGACTTCTCTCATCCCTCCCTCCTGCCAGGACTGGGATGAGGGGAAAACAAGAGGGGCACCTAGGAGGTGCCCACCCTCAGGGTCAGGCTAAGCCTAGATCAGCACCAGAGAGGGGGTGCTTATATTTTGCACCCTGGTCCCCTCACTCACCTCATCCTTGTTCCAGCACTGCCTCCTGCCCCAGGTTGCCATAAATATTCCAGGTCCCTATGAAAGACTAAAGTAGGACACTATAAACCCCAAGGGCTCCATGAAGTTATTCTGTCACTCAGCCGGTATTTATTGTGTATCTCTCGGTTATAAACACAAAGCAGACAGAGTTCCTGGCTGTCAGGAATTCACAGCATAATGGGGAAGGAAACCCTATAAGCAAGAAATAACATAAGACTGGCCAGACCAAGTGCTATAACAGAGTAGCACATGGAAGGCAGTGGAGGTTGGGATTCCTTACAAGGAGAGACGGTATAGAAGGCTTCAAGGAGAAGGTACAGGTTGAGTTTCCCTTATCCAAAATGCTCGGGACCAGAAGTATTTCGGATTTTGTATTTATTCAGATTTGGGAATATTTGCATATATATAATGAGATATCTTGGGGATAGGACCCAAGTCTAAACATGAAATTCATTTATATTTCACATGTATCTTATACACATAGCCTGAAGGTAATTTTACACAGTATTCTTAAATAATTCTGTTCATGAAACAACGTTTTGATTGCGTTTTGACTGTGACCCATCACACGAGGTCAGGTGTGGAATTTTCCATGTGTGGGACCATATCGGTGCTCAAAACATTTCAGATTTTGAAATATTTTTATTTTGAATTTTCAGATGAAGGATGCACAACCTGTAGTAGTTGTACCTGGGACTTGGAACTAGGGAGAGAAAACAGAAAGCTGATAGCAGGCAGAAAACAGCATGAGTCAAACTGTGGTGTGTTCTGAGGCTAGCAGGCGGCTGGGCATCATTCGAGGGTTAGAGACTTGGAAAGAATGGTGGGACACGAGGTCACAGAGGAAGAAGACCAGATTTCAGAGAGCCATTATTACCCTGTGGAGGACTGCTGGGCTTTGGTCTATGGTCCACGGGTGCATCCTGGAAGATTTTGAGGCAGAGGAGGAAAGTAATCAGATTTAGCATCACAGATAAAGAATTAGATTTTGGGGGAAGTGGACCAGATCCACAATGGGAAAAGCAATTGGGAGACAGTTTTAAGAACAGCTGGCAAGTAACGTCTGATTTTCTAAGTCAGGTGCATCAAATGCCAGAGGCTGTTACACTGTGGGCTGGAAAAGCAGACAGCACCAGGAAGACAGCCCAGACAAGCACCCTACCATTCCGCAAGCATCTGCCAAAGCACTGGCTTCTGCAGAAAGAAAACCTAAAATCACTGGCTCGGATGTTCTCTGGGACGGCAGCCTGCAGAGACAATTGTTAGAAATGACATGCAAAACAGGCTCCATGGACATTGTGGCCCACATCCTGGGGTACCCTCAAGCTACTGCTGCTTTGACAAGCTTCTCTTGTGAAGAAAGTCTCTTCTCTTCATCCCAGGAAGAAAAGCATCTGCCTGTTAGGTAGTTCTTCAGGTTGGGGATTAAAGGGCCCTACTCTATCAGAGCCCCTAAAGAGGAATGTCCAAATCACTTTGAAAGCTCCCTTCCTGCCTTATTCATCTGTGGCTTGAGGATTCCAGGAGTATAATATACAGACACTGGAAACTTTAACTCTTCTGGAGTTCCCTGCTGAAATAAATCCGAGGTGTCTGTAATGAATGTAGTCATTTTGATGGTTCACTTCTCTCGATCCACACTGAGAATACCAAGCCCTGGCCACGGTCACCTCTCACCAGGTCCCTGCCTCCTAGAGTCTCTGACTCGTCTTCCTTATTTTCAGTTTTGCTCTCATTCCTCATCCCTTTTCCATGAATAAAACCAGAATAGGATTTCTGAAGCACATCAGTCTGACCTGATCACATCCCTGCCTGAAATCCTTCCTGCTGCCTTCAGGATAGAGTCAGGCTCCTTTGAAGGGCTCACTGGGATGCTTCACGAGGCTGCCCCATGACCTCCCTAAACCCCAAGCTCAGCAATTAAAAATCCCTTCCAATTCCCCAAATCCCTCAAACTCCCACCTGCCTCTGAGCTCTGTGCAGACCGTTCTTGTTGCTTAGAGCAGTGCCAGCCAATAAAAATAGAACGGGAGCCACATAGGCAATCGTGAGTTTTCTAGTAGCCACAGTGAAAAAAAGTGAAAGAAAGGAGTGATGGTATCATGAACAACCATATTTTATAATTCAATCTATCCAGAATGTTATCACTTCAACATGGAATCAACATACAAATGATTAATGAGATAGTTTACATTTTTTTCCATGCGAAGTCTTCCAAATCTGGTGTGTATTCCACACAGCACATTTCAATGTGGACTTGCCATGTTTTCAAGTGCTCGGCAGTTGCATATGGCTAGTGGCTACCATAGTGGAAGCACAGGCCTAGAGCCCCGCTGCTTCCACCCCACCCAGCTCTCTACCCTGTGGTTTAGGTCTCAGCAGCAAGACCCGGCCTCTCGTCCTGTCTGTCTGGGTGCTCCTCCTCTGTGCTCCCGTAGCTCTCTGTCTTAGTCCATTCAAGCCACAATAACAAATCACCATAGGACTGGGCAGCCTGTAAGCAATAGAAATGTATTTCCCACTGTTCTGGAGGCAAGTTTGAGACTGGGGTGCCAGCATGTTCAGGTTCTGGTGAGGACCCTCTTTCAGCTGTGGACTGCAAACTTCTCAGTGTATCCTCACTTGGTAGAACCGGTGAGGGTCTCTCTTATGAGTGTCCTTCTAAGGCCCCACCCTTATGACCTGCTACTTTCCCAAAGGCCCTTTACCCTAATACCATCACCTTGGGCTTCAGCATATGAATGTTGTGGGGACACAAACATTCAGACCATAGCACTCCCTACAGCCCCTCTTGCAACTCTCACACTGAATTGCAAAAGCCTGTGCTCTTATCTGAATCCGAGACTGTCAGCTCTATGAGGGCAAGGACTGTATTTGTCTTCTTTATCATTCAACTTCAACACTGAGCCTAGCAGCAAACTATATATGTTGTATAGAACAAATCAGTATCTGCTGAAAGAAGAAAAGTAGTCTCCTGTGTCCTCACCTGTCACTGGGAGATACTAATATACTTTGGAAATTCCCTTAAAGATTCCCTTCTGCTTGACCCTCTCTTTCTCCACCATCTATGTGTACATGCACACACGTGCTCACACTCATTACACACTCTCACACTCACACACTTGCACAGTAGCATCACACACATATGCCATACACTCTCAAACCCTCTCACACTGCCTCACACTTACTGAAACATGCTCATGTGTACACATCTCTGCACACACACATACTCACACGTATTTAAACGTATTTAGACACACATGCTCACACATCCATATATACACTCACACACATTGCAGAGGTTAGTGGGAGGCCCAGAGAGGTCTTTATTCGCTCCAGGCCACACAGCACAACTGGGGCAGCCCTGGCACTATATCCCAAGATGACTGCTTAGGTGACCACACTGCCTCCCACTGGACTAACAGGACCACAAGGTGTACAAGTGTGTCTGGGCACATTAAGAATGATTTCTGTTTGCTACCAACCAGTGACCAATGCCATACCTGATTGTCAATGAAGTATATTTCTAGGTTTTTATGCTATTCAGACAAGTTGCCCTGGCTGGGGTGCCTCAGAGGAAAACCCTGCTGATGCCCAGGGCAGATAGAGTTTTGCTGACACAGCAGAGGGCAGCCAGGGTTTCATGCGGACCTGCCAGGACCTGGCACCTTCTCCTCCTTGACAAGGAAGGGGCTGAAACATCTCCATTAAAAAAATCACATCTCTCGCAGTCTCCTAGAAAGAAAGCAAGACTTTTGGCCTGGATGAGGGGAGCTCACATGGTAAGCTAGAGCAGTAGTCTTAAAACTGGGGTGCACAGTTGTGCTGTGTGACCTGGAGGAAATAAAAGACCTCTCTGAGCCTTCTACCAACTTCTGCAATGTGGGTAAGTGTAGGTGTGTGTGAGTGAAGAAAAGGTGAGTGTGCATACGTGTGCATGGATGTGTGTTTTGGTGTGTGACTGTGAAGGTGTATGAAAGAGTTTGTGAGTGTATATGGATGACGGTGTGTATGTAGTTGAGCCTATGAACATACATCCGTGTGTACAACGGTGTTTGTAGGTATGAAGGTGTGTGTTTGGGAATGTTTGGTGAGTGTGAGCTTGTGAGTGTGAATGTGTGGACAGTGGAGAAAGAATTCCATCCATGAGGACCTTCTGAGGGTTATGCAGATATGGCTATTTTGATCCACTGCTGGGAGACACTAAGATACTCAAACCACATTTACTATTTCCTAGTGTCCTATCGGTCCCCTTTGCTCTCCCCACCCCTATGCTTTTTAATTGCCTTTCTCTCACTTTACAAAAGAAAGGAGTTTCCCTCACCCATTCTCAACTTTACTGTGCTTTACTCTCCAGAATGTAAAAGTTTTCAGGGCACCAAACAAAAAGGACAATTAAAAACATTATTCAGGGGTGTGTTTCCTTATTGATAAATTAAGGCACAAAGCTCATCTTAGGGCATTCTAGTCCTTCCCTGCTTTAATCAAGGGCAAGCCACAAGCTCAGTAACGGGCCCTCGTAGAAGTGGTCTTTAATCAGACATCCTACAGAGTAGGGGCAGTGGAACGTTGGCAGTATGGGGTAAGGCCCTCTTCTCTGCATTCCTCAAGGCTTGTCCAAGAATGCATTGCTTTTGACAGGGTCCCAGGAGAGCAAAGAAAAGACACCATAAAGAATAACGAAGGCTAGAAACTGTCCGTTTTTCCTCACATATTAAACATAAGCAACTCTTATCAAATATTCTCAGTACCAAGCCTAGGATGACCAAAAAGAAAAGAGAAAGGAAAGAAAGAAAGAAGGAAAGGAGGAACGGAGGAAGAGAGGAATAGAGGAAGGGAGGAAGGGAGGGAGGGAGGAAGGGAGGAAGGAAGGAAGGAAGGAAGGAAGGAAGGAAGGAAGGAAGGAAGGAAGGAAGGAAGGAAGGAAGGAAGGAAGGAAGGAAGGAAGGAAGAAGGAAAAGGGAAGGGAAGAAAGGCAAGAAAGGCTCTTTGAACAGCCAAAGCAGCACAGGTTTGTAATGTTAATTCTATTAAACACAAATAAAATATACTCAGGGCTACTAACACTTACAAGTTAAGCCAGATAAAACCACAGAGAGATATTTTATGTGCTTTCTTTTGAATGTGGTGTGCATTATTCAATAGGTAGTTAAAATCTATTTTATCAAATAACGTAATATGTATTCCAATTACAATCAATCCTGAGACTATTTCATCTTATAAAATGTTTAAAATTTGTTTCTCCTATACCTTCTATTAATCAAAAAATAAAATTAAATGCTACCTGCTGGACCAATTCATCTTTAGAAACATATACCTTTCTCTTTCGTTAAAACAGTTGGAGAGTTTATCTCAATGTCTAATGAAATTAAAGGAGTTATTTCTGTTTTATATACAATATTTTAATTTAATTATTCCCAAAAGCTAACTCTAAAGCTCAGTACACATATGTATGCATATTTGCCACACTTTTATTATGCATTTTCTTTTGTTTCATAAATAACTTGCATTTTTGGCTGCACATAACATTTAATTGTGACAAAGTAATGAGAAACAACATATAGATTTATTCTTGCTTTTATAATTTGCCATAAAATAGATTAATTATATCCTTCATGATTTTAATCTTGACTACTTTTTAGTAATCTTTTTACAAGATTATAAGTAATCCCACTTATAGTGGTTTTTATAATATTCCTTCAAATATATGATGTTGATTTGAATTAAAAATTTAAGTCAGATGTTTTCTTACAGAAAGTGAGTCTGATTTGCAGACTGGTTTGACAAGAAAGACTGACTTTGCTAAAGAGATTATGCACAAGGCATTTTTCATAAATTGAATGAGCTAAATCTGAGCTATATGATTTTGTCAAAAAGATACTTGAAGCATGCAATAAAACAAATACATCTGACTTTTTAAAATGTATTGAAAAAGATATATTGAAATTTACAATATTTTAATTTTTCAATCTTTTCTTTTTGTTTCTTTTTCTTTTTTTCTTTTTTCTTTTTTTTTTTTCTTTTTTTTTTTTTTTTTGAGACGGAGTCTTGCTCTGTTGCCAGGCTTGAGTGCAGTGGATTTCAGCTCACTGCAACTTCTGCCTTCTAGGTTCAAGTGATTCTCATGCCTCAGCCTCCTGAGTAACTGGGAGTACAGGCACGTGCCACCACACCCCACTAATTTTTTTGTATTTTTAGTCGAGACGGGGTTTCACCATGTTGGCCAGGATGGTTTCGGTCTCTTGACCTTGTGATCCGCCCACCTCGGCCTCCCAAAGTGCTGGGATTACAGATATGAGCCACCGCGCCTGGCCTCAATCTTTTCTTAATAAGTTGAATGGGACAAGTTGCTGCTAAGTTAAAAAAAAAAAAAAAAGGATGAAAGATGCAATTAATAGTCATTAAATAAATTTTGGAAAAGGTTTTTGGGATATTCCCAGAAATTGAGAAAGAGAATGGTTCTAATTATGGGCAACAAATACCTTAGGAAGTCTTTTTCTCCTTCAACAGAATTGAAAGCGAAAATAATTTTTGATGATAGGTCACCGTGTAATTTGGAGCATTTGAACCCAAAAAGATTTCAAATAATTGATGAAGTTACCATAATAAAACATCTGTTCCCATCAACTTACACGTAAGCAAAATTAATCAATGTGCACATTTATAAAAGTGAAACAAGTTTTCAATAAAGAATAGAATTGATTTATATCCTTTCTTATTCTAGCAAAAAGGAATATTTATTACCTAATTGAAGAATCTCACTAATCTCATCAGGAGACATAGTCCCAATAAATTTCTGCTATGTTTAAGTTAGCATTGACAAAATTTATGTTTTTTTTTTTTTTTTTTTTGGTAATGTGTACACTGAATTATAATGATCACTCATTAAAGAAGTAATTTTAACATTTGGAAACAATATTAAAATTTCTGATTACAAACAATATGAATGAACTTAACATTACTAAACTGTACACTTAAAAAAGACTGTCAAGCATAAAAACATATCACATTAGAATAAAATTCTGTGGGAGTTAGAATACAAAGGTGAATTTAAGAAGATTAGAGAACGAAATAAAATTTCTCAATGTTAAATAGTAGTTTAAGGCTGGGCATGGTAGCTCACAACTGTAATCCCAGCACTTTGGGAGGCCGAGGTGGGAGGATCTCTTGAAACCAGGAGTTCAAGACTAGCCTGAGCAACACTGGGAGACCCTGCCTGTACAAAACTTCAAAAAAAAAAATTGAAATAATAAAGAACAGTTTGGTCACATAGTTTTTAAGGGACGATGATAGATAACTATAGTATTCCAATTCCATTGAATACATTGAACAAGTAGTAATGGTTTCATTTTAAAGAGTCAGTACTTATAATACCTTGACATTGTACCTTTTGGAATGATTCCAAACTTATGGAGAAAATTGTAGATATTAGCTTAAAGATGTTTGAGGAGCTACACAGACTTTCAGAGTACTTTCAGAGACATGTGAGGAAAACTAAAAGGCACTGTCTTTGAGCATGGGGAGAAGGGGGGGGGTCCTCGCAGCAGAGGCCACCCCTGTGCTTCCGGTAGAGTTGTGATTTTTCTGTCCTTGTTCTTCCCACTTCATTCCTTATGGCCATTTCTTTTTTTTTCTTCTGGAGACGGAGTCTCACTCTGTCGCCCAGGCTGGAGTGCAGTGGCGTGATCTTGGCTCACTGCAACCTGTGGCTGTTCTCAGGTTCAGGCGGTTCTCCTGCCTCAGCCTCCTGAGGAGCTGGGACTACAGGCACATGCCACCACGCCCAGCTAATATTTGTATTTTTAGTAAAGATGGGGCTTCACCATGTTGGCCAGGATGGTCTTGGTCTCCTGACCTCATGATCCACCCACCTCAGCCTCCCAAAGTGTTGGGATTACAGGCGTGAGCCACGGCTCCCGGCCTCTTATGGCCATTTGTTTTCTCCTGGAGAAAGTAGTGACATTGTGGAGCAGTTTTTAAAGGTATGTGACCTTCTCAGGCTCTAACCATTCTATGTTGCAATAGCCTTTCTGTTCAAAAGAAAACTGAGTTGGGCCAGGTTTTTTAATTATACAGACTGGTTCATCTATTTAGGAAGGACAGAAGGTGGAGACCTTTATTTATTGAATATTTGCCATGTGCTAGATACTGTGCAGGATGCTATCTAGATAATCTCATTTATTAACAAGAAAAATCAAGATTATTGTCTGGGCCAGGTGGCTCACGCCTGTAATACCAGCACTTCAGGAGGAAGAGGCAAGCAGATCTGTGGAGCTCAAGAGTTCAAGACCCTCCTGGGCAACATGGGGAAACCCCATCTCTACAAAAAATACAAAAATTAGCTGGGTGTGGTAGCATGTGACTGAGGTGGGAAGATGGCTTGAACCCGGGAGGTTGAGGTTGCAGTGAGCTGTGATCTTGTCACTGCACTCCAGCCTGGGCAACAGAGAAAGACTCTGTCTCAATAAAGAAAAAAGAAAAAGAAAAGATTATTTTTATGTGTGGTTATTATTATACTAAGCATTTACTATGTACCAGACACAGAGCTGGAAACTTTACATAAATGATTTTAATCAATTTCAAGAATAATCCTATGGGGTAGGAATTATCTCATTTTTCAGATGAGAAAATAAATCTTGCAAGACTAAGCAGCTAGGAAGGGACAAAAACCTGATCATGATGCCAAAAGCCATACTTTGACCTCAAGCATTGTCATTCCCACTTAAAAATGAGGGTCTGAGAGTTCCAACAAGTTGCCAGGATCATAATTGGTAAGACCCAAGTCAGTCTGAGTCATTCTTTCCTTATTTTATTCCAGATAGGAAGGAATTAAGGCACTGCCTGATAACAACAAATAGTCACGTTTACCTAGAACTCTCCAAGTGCATTATTCCCCTTGCTTCTCTGCCAATTTTATGAAGTGGTCAGAATTGATTTTACTATATTACTATCTCCCTCCTTTTTTTTTTTTTTTTTTTTTAAATGAAGGAACTGAAATACCCAGAACCTTTTCTGAAACTTGCATGGCCATCTTAGCATCCTTTCAGCTCCTGATAGGAGTAGTCTGACAGTTGTGAAAACCAAGCCTAGGCAGCTGATGCCACGAACACTGGGGCCCCTGATCTCCCAGGGCTGGTACAGCTAAGCAAGGGAAAGGAGCCCCGACACA
Organism: Rhinopithecus roxellana; assembly: GCF_007565055.1. NCBI lineage: Eukaryota > Metazoa > Chordata > Mammalia > Primates > Cercopithecidae > Rhinopithecus > Rhinopithecus roxellana. The sequence continues at coordinate 73,389,641 of NC_044556.1, read as the reverse complement.
CGGTCTTATGCTTTTGGCTATCACTGAAGGTGTGGGCTCCTAACTCCCACTTCCCATTGTGTAGGGAAACTGTGTGTTCACAACCTCACTCCTGGTTTTGAGCAGGAGCTTTTGAGCCCTGGCCCAGGAGTGTTTAGGAAAGGGGAAGGCCTTTAGGGGTCTTGAGAAAATAATGTTAATGAGGAGCGGAGGTCGTGAGAAAAGAGAAGCCTGAGTCTCACTCCCCACTGCCACTCCCTGAGTTGAGGTGCTTGTTTTGTTGGTTCATAAAATCAGAGTCTTCACTGGACTTTGCATAAGGGCCTGTTTTTACTAATTATGTCCCAGGCAATGGCAAGAGGCAGTCATTTAAACATAATGTAACATGTGCAAAAATCCTAAGAGTAATCTGATTGCAAGACAACCAGAGCTGTGGAGCAGCACGCTAACGTTGATAGAACGGGCAAGAGACAGACCAACTGGAGGCAGGCTCTCCCCAGGGAGGCTCTTTTGTGAACTGCCTGCAGGAGCTCCCCAAATTCACCTGCCTAACCTATTCCACTCTTCCTGGGAATGGTGCGTCCCAAGAAAAAATAAATGGTCTCATATGTGCGTGTGTGTGTGTGTGTGTGTGTTTTTAGATTGAAGAAGAAGAAATAGTTTTTGTTTTGTTGTTGTTATTTTTGTTTTTTTCCCCAGTTGGCTAAACATGACATCCAACCTACAGGCTTGCAAAACAACTTGACTAGCAGTCTGAGCGATTAGACAGGACAACAGCCTGGCGTATTCTCTCGCGGACTGGGGGAAGCCTAGGCTGTCTTTTCATCCGAAATTTGTGGCAATCATCAAAAAAGAGCAGCTGTCAAATTCGCCTCCTGCCCCAGTGGGGCCACCAGGCTGCTGCAGTCTTTCTTTAATTAGTTTATTAATCTTATCATGCAATACCATCCTCTGTCTCAGTGTTCCCCACTAGCTAACCAGGCCTGGACTTTGTAAATAAGTTTAATTAAGCTCCCAAAGCCACAAGCCTTCTCTCTTCTTGGTTACACTCTCCCACCAGGCCAACACCAGCCAGAACTGATACAAACAACTGGCTCCATCCCCCTGTCCATCTGCTTCCATGTGGGGGTGGGGATGCAAGGGGAGGACATTCTGCAGGAAGAAAAGTCCCCCACCCCAGATGAGAGGTGCTGCCTTCCATGGCAGGAGACCTGCTGTTCTGTGGGGAGACATCAACTAGGTGTTCTAGAGAGAGTGGAGAGAAAAGGACACCATTCAAACTTGTGGGTATAAATCTCTCTTTCTTCCAGACACCCACATGTGTTTGGAAAGGAAATCTCTCTGCTACAAAGGAGGAACCCTTCTCTAATATTTTTTGAGCTCCCACCCTGGAGACACAGTGGGTGCAGGGAAGCTGGTGGGAGCATAGGACATGAAGTCAGAGAAGGTGAAAATATCCAGAGATAGGTCTGGGGAAGAATTGCACATGAATGTGTTCTACAACTGCTGTGTGCACATCTGTCTTACCCAATAAACCCCGAGTCCTAGCAGACAAGGATCAGTATCTAGCACAGTGCAGGGTGTGTAGGGGACATATAAGTTTGGAAGGAGGGAAGGAGGGAGAAAAGGAGCAAGGGAAAAAGGGAGGGAGGGAAGGAATAAAGCATGTGGGTGGGTGGGTGGATGGACAAATGGATGATGTGGTAGGGATTTGAACCAGGGACCACACTCACTGTTATACAGACCATGTGGCTTCAGGAAACCAAACAATGCGGTTCTTTGCCTAGAAGAGTCTCTTCCTAGGAAGGTACTCAGAGCATTTGGTCAGAGATGGCTTATATGGAGTCTGCATTGCATACCACCAAACTAATGCCAGCAGGAAGGAAAAAAACCCAATCTCTACAACTTGTTTTGAAGACAAGATGCTAAACAACTCACTGCTTGGGTTGTAGAGGTTTTTAAAATTTATTCATGTATTTGTTTTTACTGAATTGTGTCCACAGGGCACCCAGAATATACAAAACAGCAAACATTAAATCTACCATCTGGACATTTCTAAACATCTGGGCATTTGGCATCACACTCACCCCAACGTGTTATCATATGACCATGGAGTTGGGGTCCAGAGCAGACACAGGCAGAGGGGACAGCACATGGAGAGGGGTGTTAAGTTCACCCATTCCAGAATGCCTGTGGATGTCCACATTTCAAATACTCTGACATATTGTCAGGCTATGTCCCAATTTTTAATTTGGAAACTATAGTCACAATAGATACAGGGAAAAAAGAAACAGTATGAGGGAGAAGGGAGAAAAAAGGAAGAAAAGACAGGGAAGGAAAGACAGCAAGTGAGAAAGGGAGCTGGCTGGGGCACTTTACTGAGCAGTGAGGACAGAACAGTTAGAAAACGCGTGCCACACCATATGGCATTCCCAAGGGGTGCTGTTTCCACAGCCACCGCCTAACACTGTCATGGGCTGTTCCCAAGGCTCAGATGGAAATAGCCCGAGCACCAGGTTTCCCTGGAGCTTACCTTACACCAGGTTTAGTAACACTGTCATTTTCCTCACCTCAGTGGTGTGGGACAGAGAAGGAAGAGTGAGAATCTCCCCATTCTACAGACAGGGAAGCCAAGGCTTGGGAGGGAACTGAAGGTAGCCAGTGATGAGCTGAAAGGTGGAGGTAAATCTAAGCTCCTTGTTTCCAGGGTGACATCTGGATGTTTTTCCTTTTTTTTTTTTTTTTTTTTTTTTTTTTTTGAGAGAGTCTCACTCTGTCACCGAGGCTGGAGTGCAGTAGTGCAATCTCAGCTCACTGCAGTCCCCACCTTCCAGGTTCAAGCAATTCTCCTGCCTCAGCCTCCCAAGTAGCTGGGACTACAGGCATGCACCAGCATATCTGGTGAATTTTATGTTTTTAGTAGAAATGGGGCTTCACCATGTTGGCCAGGCTGGTCTTGATCTCCTGACCTTAAGTGATCCACCTGCCTCAGACTCCCAACGTGCTGGGATTAGAGGTGTGAGCCACCGCACATGGCCATTTTTCCTTTTCTAGAGGTAAGAGCTCAGAGAAGCCTTAATTGAAATAATAGTTCCCTGCTACCCCCATAGAGACCAAAAGAGAGGTAAGATGAGACGAGACTGCTTGGAAGCCTGGAGAGGATTGGCACCACTTTAAACATGGCCCCCCACATACACACCTCCTCACACCAAAACATACACATGCTCATGCCACATGTCCTTAAGGTTTATTTTGTTAAACCCATGAAGCGAAGAGCATCTTCTCTACAGAGTCCCCCTGCCTGCCTGTCTGCCTGCCTGCCTCGAATCTCCGTGTGTTTTTGTTTCCTGTACTGAGTGATTGATTACAGAAGAGCAAATTAGCTCCCACTGGTTTTAAGATGCATTTTCTTTCTTAAAGAGAAGATGATGTGAGCATTACTTCTCCCTTCCCCCTGCCTGCGTTGGCGGTGGGCCTGTAGTCACTGCAGCTTTGGAAGGGCCTTCCTGGAAGGCAGGAGTACAGCAGCATCTGCTAGACTGCAGCTAGGCCCACCCCAGGGGCCCAGTCGTGTACCCACTCTGCTTTCCCCAGGCTTCTCCTCCTGTCCCAGGAGACTCTCTGGTTACTCCAGGCTATTTTCACCCTTCTCTGTCTGTACCAATACATGTGAATTCAGCTGCCTAGCAGAGTAGATGCTGTTGAATGAATGATGAAGCAAATGATGAATGAATTATAAAGACTAAGATCTCAACTTAATGAAATAAATGTGCTCTGGGCTCCCAAGCATGCTCCCCTGTCCCCATCTGTTTCTCTCTGTCCCTCTCTCTGCTATGGGTCTTGCTATTCAAAGTAGTTCCTGGGCTAGCAACATCAGCAGTCACCTGGGAGCAAGGTTCCAAGGTGACCTATACACATACACATTAAACCTCGAAAAGCACTGCTGTGTGGTCCTGAGTGGAGGCAGGCTGGTAGACAAGATGATCTCTCAAGACCCCTCATTGCCTTACATGTCTCTCAATATGATCTCAGAAAATGATGGTTATGAGAAGACATAGCCCAGGGTCACTGTACACCTACAGGGCCAGCCTGGAATGTGGAAGGTGGAATTTCAACTCTTTCCCTCCCGGTCTCGTCCTTCCTGCTGTAATGCTCCTTTGGAGGCCCCAGCTGACAGAGCCAGAGCACAGCATGGCTTTGCTCTAACTAATTGCCAACAGTTGGCTGAAGCTACATTTGTTATTCAAAAAGCCTCATTAATCTGCTAATGCCAGTGTAGCCATGGCTGCTAATGGTGCCTCTCATCTCCCCACACCCAGTTCTGGATGGGGCATCCTGGCTCCTGGCAGCAGAGCAGCGGGAAATGGCTTCCTTCTCAGAAGGCTAAGCTAGTATCTGGGGTCATGGAGCCAGGCTGATTTAGAACCTGGCTGAGTTCTGCCTCTGGATGGAGTGGTCCTAGGAGGCTGGACTCAAATCTGGGTCATCCTTGGGTCACAGAGCCTTGGAATGGTTCAGGTAGGTGGAAGGAAGAATGGATTATAGAATACCACAAGGAGGCTTATGTGAGACCTCTTGGATGAGCTGAGCTGAGCTGAGCTTCCCCCTCACAGCCACATCAAGAAATCCACCACTTGTCTCTTGGGTATAGGAATGGGCTTTATCTCAGGAAACCCTGCAGGGTGTTTGGATATGGAAGAGGTGCCTTCCAGAAAGTTCATGATGAGGAAGTCCTGAACAACTTTGAGTCTTTGCCAGGTTGAATCCGAGGTTGAAACTTGCTTGTATCCTATGGCCCAGAGAACATGGTTTCAGTGCTTTCCTACCTTCCTTCTCTAAGTTCTGCCTCTGTGGGTTTGTCTTCCCACAACTATAAACTCTGAAGGGACGGAATCTGCTGTGTCTTTCACACCTAACCCCTCATATCGCCAGTACTGGCCCTACTGACTCATGAGCCATCCACCTGACTCACAGTTAGATATGGAGGTAGAGGAGAGAGCATGAGGGGGACAGGAAGAAGGAGAAATAGCAGAGGAGAAAAAGGAGCAAGCAAAGAAGAGAGCTGACAGAGGCATAACTCTGGGCAGGGAGAATACGAGGAATGTCAAGAATAAGACACTCCGTGAAGACTCATGCCACTGCCCCCAGTGGCTACGGGTCTGGACCCAGATGGGTGGACCACCCGCAGCAACAGGGCTGAGACAGGCACAACCTAGGGCTCCATCCTCTTTTTTCTTCCAAAAATTTATTACAACATTTTCCAGACAGAAACATTGAAAGAATTATGCAGAAAATCCCAGTATAGATAATGGGTATATAGGTGCCCATCTTTCTCACTGTTTTTGTTTTTCAAATGGACCAGACCCTCTGGCCTCGATCAATTCAATTACATCAGTATTGCCAAAGTTTAGATGCGCGGGCAGCCGTCTCACTAGCCATTATTAAAGTATTTGTTAGAACAACACTGCCCCCTGCTGACTACAGGCTCTCACTTCTCTGGGACAGCTCTGCCTTGCAAAGGGCTCAGAGAGGGCTGGATCAAATTGTTCCTTTCCAGCCCTCAACTTTAGTTCTGGGGGCACCCACCCAGGCACAGCAATGAGCACCCGACTGAGACTCAGTCAAGCTCAGACAATTAAGCAATGTGTGAGGCCAGCAAATGTCTTTGTATCTTCATTTTTCTACAACCCTTCACAGAGTACTGCTTGTGTGAGGTGCAGCAGTAGGGCTGTATGCAGGGCAAAGCTATGTCTCCAGGCTGTGGATAAATAACTTGACTGCATGGAGCCTCACTTTCCTCCTCTGTGAAACAGGGATCATCAGACTCTTTCTTCTCTACTTCAGAGAGGGGATGTCAAGCAAAGAATGAGGAAGAACACAATGAACCTGGTGGTTTCAGATATAACTGGGAATTCACCTTCTTAAAGCTACAGTTGAACCTATTTCCAGGTCATTTCTTAACTTCAGGTAAGTAGCTTGGGCCATAGTATATGTATTAGTCTGTTTTCATGCTGCTGATAAAGACATGCTCGAGACTGGGGAATTTACAAAAGAAAGAGGGTTAATTGACTCACAGTTCAGCATGGCTGGGGAGGCCTCACAATCATGGTGGAAGATGAAGGAAGAGCAAAGGAACGTCTTATGTGGTGGCTGACAAAGGAAAAATGAGAGTCAAGCAAAAGGGGTTTCCCCTTATAAAACCATCAGATCTAGTAAGACTTATTCACTACCATAAGAACAGTGTGGGGGACACTACCCCGATGATTCCATTATCTCCCACCAGGTCCCTCCCACAACACATGGGAATCATGGGAGCTATAATTCAAAATCAGATTTGGGTGGGGACACAGCCAAACCACATCAGTTTATTTGTAGTTAAATATTCTCAGGTGTTTAGTGCTTAAATATCTCTGCCAAAGGAAAGAAGTAAAGCAGAATGGATCATCCCAAACATTGGTGGCCTCTGGGGCAAGCTCCCTGTGTGACCGGAAGCTAACAGAGTGGGACCTCACCTCTGGCTTCTGGCACCTGTTTCACTCCAGATCAGTTACAGCTATGGTCCTCAAACCTGAGCTAGATCAGAATTATCTGGGGGAATTGTTAAAACCCAGAGCCTGGCCCCATCCTCAGCCTCTGATTCAGCTTGCGTGGGGTGAAGCCTGAGGGTTTGCCTCTCTTAAACATCCCCCGATACTTACCTGGGACCAGACTGAGAACCACTGAGCTTGGCTCTGCTTTGGTAACAACTCCTGAATCTCAGTGACTTTGCACACAGAAGTTTTTTTTTCGCTTGTGCTACCCATGGCTAAGAGTCAGTGCAGCTTTGCTCCATGTAGTCACTCAAGAGCCCAGGCCCACATAGGTCCCCCTACCCACCTTATAGCTGCAAATTCTGGAACATATGACCTTGTTGCTGTGACACAGGAAAAGAAACTGAAGAATCATGTTTGGGCTTTTAACTGTCTCAGCCCAGAAGTGAAGACATAATGCACTCACATTTCATTGACCAGAGCTACTCACATGGCCCTGTCCACATTCCAGGCAGGAGTCTTCCATGTCTCTAGAAGAAGTGGATTGGATGTTGGTGAACACTTGTACTTGTGGGGACAAGAATAACTTTATTTTAAATGGTAATTCATCATGAAACTTCTGACTAACCCCGAGTCCAGGAATGCCTCCAAAATGTCTAGTTGATGTATTACTCTTTATGTAGGGACACCTATTCATTGTAAGTTTCCTCCAAAACAACCCTTGTAGTTGCAGAAATCAAAGGCTGTGACACCCATAGCCATCTACACATCCTTTCCAGAGCATGTAGGCTTTTTCTTCAAGATATCAGCCCTGGGTCTGGGGGATGTTGTGGTGCAGAGATCCACCTGTCTTGGGACCACCCAAGACCCTGCTTCTGCCTGTGAGTTTCCCCTAATAAATCATTCAGAACTGACAAACTGGATTTGTCTGCCTCTTTCTTTGGTTACTTGGCTCCTTCTGCATTTGAGGGTCACTTTGTACATACAGCCCTTTCATGGAACAGTACTGTCAACCATACCACCCAAGCATATCTCTTTTCACTCTCAAGAGCATGCATGATCACAGCAAAATGGGGTGGTGGTTAGTGGGGACAAATATTTGGCCTCATAAGTCTTGGATGACGATGATGATGATGATGATGATGATGATGATGATGATGATGACAGAAAATAAGTATTGAGTGCTCACTATATTCCAGGAACTGTTCTAAGTAGTTTTTGTGTATCAACTCGTTTACCCCTCACAATAACCTTACATGGTAAGTACCATTTATACCCATTTTATAAATGAGGAAACTGAGCACAGTGTGATTACATAGCTCCCCCAGGTCATACAGCTATAAGAGACACAGCTGAGATTATAATCCAGCCAGTCTGACACCAGAGTCCATGCCTTTAATCACTATTCTGCTCTATCACTATCCAGCTAACTTTATTTTTGAAGATGAGAGGAGACTATAGTAGATGGCCTGATTATTATTAATAGATAAGTGAGTAGTTCAAACCCAAATAACCCAAACACAAGCAGTTCTACAGAGAGGGAATCCCCACCCAAGCATCTCTACTGATATCCCAAATACGCCCAAAAAGGTCAAAATGGGATCCAGTTCCAACAGAAGGGTTTTGAGGGTCCACACCAGTGCCCCACAGTGTCTGGAAGGCCATTCAGGTAGTATCTGTTCCCCCTAAAAAGCACACTCTTCGTAGTAAATTGATCAGGAGGATGGACAATTTTTTTTCATTTCTCAAAAAGAATTGCCTCCCAGGTCATACAGATGCCCCTTAAGAGTGGAGCCAGGAATATTCTTATGCCCACTTTCCTCCCTCTTTCCCCCTACACTTCCCTTTGGCCCTATTTCATCTGGAAAGACTACAAACTGTAGAGTCGCCACGCTGACCCAAGCATCTACTCTTTCTCTACCCTGGTGGGCCAGTCGTAGGTTCTTATTTGACAATATCATCATAAGCAGCTTTAAGTCTTAGCATCAGTAAGAAAAAGCAATTCTTCATGTTAAAGCATCTACACAAAAAATAACCCTTTTCCCTACTGATTGTGATAGCCTCTTATAATTTCAATGAGTATGCTATTAAAAACTCTGTTTCTTTATTCTGTCTCACCAAATGCCCCCTCCCCACAATAAATTGGGAAATGAAATATATGTAAATACCTGAGAGAGAAAAATCCCACCTGGACTCACTGGATTAGATGAATTTGTTTTCCTCATTGGTGGATGCATAGTATTTAGCTGCAAAGAGCCTCTGGCCAGCAGAGGGCGATAGTCTCATAGCTTCAAATGGAAGCTACAGGTCCGCCCTCAAAGGTGTCTCGCGGGGAATGTTCCCTCATCAAGAAGAATCTGTTTAATCCGAAACACAGGATGCTCGATGGTTCTTGTTAGTGCCTCAAATGGAGTCAGTCAGTGGCCTCAAAATATCAGATTTCCTCCCTGGGTTTTACGAGTCTCTCATTTCCTGTTTTTCTTAATGAAACTTCAAAATCTCCCTGGCAATGATTTTGAATCACAGCAGTTTTCAAGAAATCTGAAAATCCTATTTCTTTTGGTTGGACAGCCATCAAAGATACATGTCAGTCATTCCAACCATCTCTCTCTCTCAATCACACACACACACACACACACACACACACACACACACACAGAGTCAACATTCACAATTCTTGCTGACAGCTCAAACCCATGTCTGCAACCAGAGATACAGCAGAGAAGAAGGAATGGTTGGAAATTGACTAAGCGCTCCAACAAGTTATTTTGCATCAACCATCTGTATTATGAGAGGTCTCCAACCTGCTCGGAGGTGTGCTTAGCATTACTAAGGGCACATGGAGTAGTGGCTAAAGCAATTCTTTCTGGTCCAGTCTCTAGGTGGTTAAAGGCATGAAACATATCTTTCCTCTCTTGCAAGAGTACCTATCAGATGGACCAGCAGTGGGGATTGTGCTTTGGAAAAAGGCAACAGCAGCCCACTTCTTGGCTAATTCTGACATGGAAAGCATATTGCACCCACAGCTCCTGAAGGGCTCCCCATGGTCTCTGACTCAGATTGAAAGGGAAAAAATGGAGATCCAAGATTTCACGCTGTCAGTGAAACCATGTCTGGAGAGGATGGCAAAGGCAGGCTTGGGATCCTTGGGAGCTCTCCCTCCAGCACTTGAGCCGAAAGGCATGCTGAGCCCCGTAATTCCTTACTGCAGACCTGCCGAGCCGAGCAAGGTTCCTGCCCCAGAGTTCAGTCTCCATCGCCAAGGAGGTGCATTAGTTTGCTAGGACTGCCTAACAAAGGGTCACAAACTGGGTGGCTAAAATGATAGAAATTTACTGTCTCACAATTCTGGAGGCAAGAAGTCTGAGATCAAGGAGTTGGCAGGGTTGGTTCCTTCTAAGGGCTGTGAGGGAGAATCTGTTCCATGTTTCTCTCCTAGATTTGGGTGATTTGCTTACGATTTTTGGCATTCTTTGGCTCAGAGAAGCATCATCCCTATCTCTACCTTTATGTTCGTACGGCATTCTCCCTGCGTGTGTCTGTGTCCAAAGTTCCCCTTTTTATAAGGACATCAGTCTTATTGCATTAGGGGCCCACCCTCCTCCAGTATGACCTCATCTAAAATTAACTAATTAAATCTGCAATGACCCCACTTCTGAATGAGGTCACATTCTGGGGTACTGGGGGTTAGGACCTCAGCATATAAATTTTGGAGGGACACAATTTACCCCATAATGGGAGGACATGCCTCCCCTAACAACCAACCCATCTTCCAGGCTAGATGGGGATACCAATGGCCAGGGGATAAAGCAAGCAAAAAAAGCCACATACATTAATTAGATGTTATTTATTTATTTATTATTTATTTATTTACATTTTTAGACAGAGTCTCACTCTGTCACCCAGGCTGGAGTGCAATGGCACAATCTTGGCTCACTGCAGCATCTGCCTTCTGGGTTCAAGCGATTCTCCTGCCTCAGGCACTTGAGTGTCTGGGATTACAGGCATACACCACCACGCCCAGCTAATTTTTGTATGTTTAGTAGAGATGGGGTTTCACCGTGTTGGTCAGGCTGGTCTCTGATTGGTAAAATTTTAAGAGTGACATGTTTCATCAATCTAGCAGGGCTAGGAAAGAATGGGAATGGGAGAAGGACAAAATGAGAGGAAATAAGACCAACTCAGAGGCTTCTACTAAAGTCCAGGCAAGAGATGATGAAGTCAACCCATGAAGAGTTGGAGAAGAACATGCAAATATAAGAAATATTTAGGAGGTAAAATCAGCGAGGCTTGGAGGCTTATTGGGTGTGGTGGAGTAAAGGAGGATGGAGAGTGCAAGTGGCTCAGACTTCTAGGTTGCATGGTGGAGAAGACAATGGAGGACATAGGTGGAGGAACAGATGGGAAGGAAGATGTCAGGGTCATTGCATGGCTCCACTTCACCCCAATCCTTCATGCTCCCGGCTTCACTTCAATATCTAACATCTAATGGTTTCTCTCTCCCCATTTAGGTGCAGTTCTGGATATGCCGAACTTGAAGTGACTGTAGGACGGGGTGGTGTTCATCCCTGCCTTCAAAGAATTCATGTTCTAATAGAGAAGACAGACATGTATGATCCAAATATGCCTAGACTCAACTATTTACAATTCCACAGTCCATGCTCCACAATCCCCAAATTCAAAGTGCCCTGGAAATCTAAACAGAATTTTTTAAAATAAAAATTTGAAGTAAGTTCATTTGGCAGCAAAACTGAACTGAATGGACTTGAGCTCACAACTTGACTCATCAACTGTGAACAGGGGTAGGTTCTACAAAGAAGTCGTGCCGCGCATTAGAGTCACATAACGGGGAAATGAGCATTTTCCAGCAGAAAGGGGGTAGAAGTGTATGCGCAGAAAGGGGAAAGGGTGCTGTTTAGACCTTGCAGATGTTTTCCATGCTCATCAGATCTCACTGGCTGTCAATATTGCATTATTCTTCCTGTTCTATAGATAAAACTAAGGCTCAGATTCATCTGAAGTCACCCAACAGGGACTCAAATTTAGAATGAAAAGCTCTTCTATGAGATGAGAATTTGCAAAGAGGTGCTAGGACCTGAACTCTTTTTGTTTACTTGTTTGTTTTGTCTTGTTTTGTTTTAGATGGAGTCTCACTCTGTCGCACAGGCTGGAGTGCAGTGGTGCAGTGTCAACTCACAGCAACCTCCGCCTCCCAGGTTCAAGCAATTTTCGTTCCTCAGCCACCTGAGTAGCTGGGACTACAGGTGCATTCCACCAAGCCCAGCTAATTTTTTGTAGGTGCGGTAGCTCACGCCTGTAATCCCAGGACTTTGGGAGGCTGAGGCGGGCAGATCACGAGGTCAGAAGATCGAGGCCATCCTGGCTAACATGGTGAAATCCCATCTCTACTAAAAAATACAAAAAAGTTAGCCAGGTGTGGTGGCGGGCACCTGTAGCCCCAGCTACTTGGAGGCTGAGGCAGGAGAATGCCATGAACCCGGGAGTCGGAGCTTGCAGTTAGCCCAGATCGCATCACTGCATTCCAGCCTGGGTGACAGAGCAAGACTCTGTCAAAAAAAAAAAAAAAAAAAAAAAAATCTAGAAGTAGGCTCTGTGAAACACAGAGGAAGCGGGTAGTACCTGCATGGATGGTTCATCAGTGTCTCTGCTGCAGGTTTCATATGCCAGTTCTATGCACAAAATGTCTAATATTTAATGGTGGCAGGAGACAGATTCCCTGGGGATTCCATCAGATGCTAATGTGCCTTGCTGTGTTTAGAAGGCTGGAATATCTGTGCCTGTGTTCCCTTTTTGGAGAAAAGAGGACAAAGCAATGGTCATGAGTTTGGCCTATTGACTTGTTGGCTCATTGTACCCTCAGCTCCTCAGCTGCAACTGAGAGCACTTCAAGGCTATGTCCCCAGCAGCAGCCTCAGCATGGTCCCAAGCCTGGACACCAGGACCATCTTCCTTTAAGGAGCCTCAAAGCCCCTTTAGTTCAATGTTCATAAGACTCAATCAGCATCCAGCCTTTCTCAGGCCCAATGCTCAATTGTGTATAAGCCTCTGCCTTGCTCCCACAACCAATTCTCCTCCCTGAACCCAAGATTCCCGTGTTGCCATCCCTGCATTGAAACTCTGCCAGGTATCCAATTCCACTAGGACAAAGACCTGTCCTTGCTTTTTGTTTCCACCCTCACCTTGGGCTTGGAGTATTGCCTTGATGGCTCTTGCCCTGAATTCTCTCACCAAACCTCCTCGTGCTACCTGCCAGCCTGCTTCCTGAGTTTTAATTTACAATTGTTGGATGAATTAGCAAATTACTGGCTGTTATACACTGGGTAGTTAAAGCCACAGAATCTACTCTAAGGGCTCAAAATTTAGTGAAATGGATTAATTTAATAATTGAAAATTTTGCATATAATGGAATTATGAATGAGGTATTATCAAATGTTGTAGAGAGAGAAAATTGTTTTGTTACGGAGGATTTCATGGAGGTGGCAAGATGTGAGCTGCTCTTGAAGCATAGTTAGGAATCCTCTAAACAAAATGGAGAGAACACTCCAGGCAGAGGAAATGGCCCATGCAATGGCACATGGCCTGAAAATCTCAGACACTGTCTTCTCTTAGACTCCCTATTCTATAGGAGCACTGCTCTATGTACACTTGTTGTGATGCCTCACCTCGCCTCTCATGGGAACTGTGGGATGTGATGATTTGTTGGACATAGCACCCATTCCCTATCACAACCCTCCCTAGATACAGAGCTCCTTCTGGTCTCTAAATCTTTCCATTTTCAACTGGGTTACAGGCTATGATAAGATCAACCTTACCTTACGAAGAAATGTCCAAAATGCCTGGCCCGGGCTTATTTCATCGGCTGACACTTGCAGAGCTCCCTAGCGCTATAAAAGGAACAGAGCCTGCCTTGGTGCTGTCCTTTTCTTCTGTCTTTGAAATCTGTCTTCTCATGCCTGAACCCAGGAAAGGACAGAAGTCTCTCCTTCTCCTTTCCCTTCTCTCCCCTTCACACCATCTTGCTGCCAAACAAGGGGCTGATTTCAGTATCCCCATTTGGGGTCCTCTGGACCCCAAAATCAATCAATAATTTTCTGGCATCACCACATCATCTGGCCTTGCCACCTTCACAAGAATATAATTCTTTGTCTCTTTGCAATTCTTTAGGCTAGTTGTTTTTCCCAAGGTTTTGGAAAGCCTGGGCGGACCGTTCCTTCTGCTTCCCTCCACCTATTGTGGGGAGGTAGAAATGCTGAAAACTGAGATCAAAAAAATCCATAACAAGGACTGGCAATGCCATCCTGCTTTCTGTCCTCATGCTGAGGACTCGTCTCCAACATGGGGTGGAAGGAAGCAACCTTGGATCTGGAGTGGCTAGTGTGCCTCGTTTCCAATTCGCTGCACAGAGAAGGAGCCAGACCATTGTTCATAGCCTGCAGTCCTTGCTCTGGAAGCACTGTGCCTGCATTCCACCCCTATGGGAGGTTCTTTCAATCCATCTGTGAAGGTCAAATGTGGACCATGGCACTGAGAGCACTCAGACAAGAGATCTGGTGTTTAAATCAAGCAATTGTTTCCTTCCTCAGGAGTAGATTATTTCTGCTGATTTCTATTTATCATCAGTCCTATTATTTAAATATTCCATCTCAGAAACAACAGCAGAGGAGAACATGCAGCTGGTGATGCTGCTGCTCCCTCAGAAATTCTCCTCCTCCTGAAAACCTAGAAGTGAAGAGAGGAGGAGAGTGGGAGTGAGAGGGGTTCACCTCCTTGCAGGGGATGCAAAGGGAGAGGACAACTGGAAGAAGGATTTTCTTGTTGCTACTCTCCCTAGGGCCAGCTGAGGCTGGATGTGTCCCCAGAAGGTTGTCTGGCTCCCAAGTCCTAGGCATTCTAGTTGTTCAAGAGTCCTGGATATCACCCTTCCAAAGCCATTACAAGGGGAAGGTTTTGTCTTTCATTTGCCTCCCTCTTTCTGACTAAGTCCCCTAACTAGGGCATACATTGATTGGACTCCTTGGAGATGAGAGTGCTCGGGAACTCAGGAGGGTTCCTCTAGACAGTTATCCCAAGAGGTGAGGGTGCATGTAACCTCTAAATCACAAAATTTTAAGCTGAGATCTCACTATACATGGAAGTCCTCTGTCCCAAACCTCTGGCTTATGGGTGAACATGCGAATGCACCTTCTCGCCTTCTGTGCGAACACTGTCCCCTCCTTAACCCCATTTGCTCCCTTCACCCAGATCTCTGGAGCCACCTTACATACCACATTGGTCTCTGCCATGTCTCAAACTGATTCAAATCCCCAAAGCGTCCTTTTCCTGAGTGCTTGTCATTTTCTAAGCAATTGATATGTATTATCTTATTTAGCACTTATGACCTTCTTACACCCAATTTATGCTTGAGAAACTGAGGCTCAGAAACGTTTCTAAAACTGTCTGACTCAGCCTGTGCACTAAAGTGAGTCTCAGAAAGATGTGCACATATTACAGAATGTCAGGATCTATCCAAGGAAGGCATTCATAAAGTCAACTATTCACTCAGTAGAACTTTCCAGAATGCCTGTGCCATGCCTGCTCTGTGATGGGCACTGTGGGGGACAGAGAAGACTCTCAGGCAATCCCTGTGATCCCACTGAGTCCTTTCCACAAGTGAGGAGGGGGCCCAGTAATTGTCCCGGGGAAGTCTCCAGAAGGCTGACTTGCTGAGGAAGGCTGCGCACAGTTCCCTCTTAAGGCAGAAGAGGGAGATGGGAGGTGGGGGAGCAGTGGCAGCTCACTGCCTGCGCATCGCCTTACCCACAGGAGACACCTACAAATATGTGTTGGTTCTTAAAATATTAAAGAAAAGGAGCAGTAGTTACTGCCCGTATCAGAAATATGATCCTCCGATTGTGCAATGGGTTACCGCGTGGAACTTATACAGAAGAAATATAGAGAATTATGAGGCAAGGCAGAAGGAGGGGTTGGTCAGACACAGTGCTACCAAGAAAATGATCCGTTCTCCCCACCAGTCAGCCATTGGGGAGGACACAGGCACCTCTGGGCCTGTTGCTAGACAGGACACTGTCACTAGAGGGCAGTGCAGCTCATTCTTGGGCGTGAGGGAGCCTGGCCATCCCATCTCCCAGAGAGCAATCCTGCTGGGAAATCAACGTGCCCCAACGGGGCGGGGCAGCACCTGGAGGTAGGTAGACTCGAGATTCTAGGGGTAGGAGACAAAGGTGACATTACTTTTGATGTTTTTATACACATTCTTTCGTTTTATTTGACCCTGACAGTAGACTCCTGGGGTAGACTGAGATCTTTAGCCCAATTTGACAGATGAGAAGATAAATCACGAAGGTTAGACTCATCTCAGATTACCCAGCTAATAAAGGTGCCATGGGACAGATGCCAGGTGCCCTAAGCCCTAGTCGCAAGTTGAATCCAGGGCTGTCTGTAAACATGGGCTAGATTCCTTAGCGAAATTCTTACCATTGTAATTTCTCCCTTTGTTATTTATGTATTCCCTAGAGGGTTGGGAAGAAACAGAAAAACAAGGTTAAAACAGAATCCTCAATCAGATACTTTGCAAGCAGCTTTGATAAAAGTTTGGACGAAGCAAGGGATACTCATGACTACCCACTTCCTTTGACTCCCCTCCTGCTGGCCTTTCCAGGCCACACCCTGGTGACCTTGGAGAGTCACTGCAAATGCCTCCAGCTCTGGATACAGAAATACGTGTGGATAATAAAGGATGCAGAGGTGAAAGGTCCCCCAGTCTCTGCTGAGGACCAGAAGCAGGTTCCCACATAGGAAGTGACTAGGTCATAGCCAGAAATCAGAAGACGTGGGTGATGAGATTTATCCTGCCCTCCGCCAACTCTTACTGGAACATGACATAGACCCAGGCTGGGGTCATTTGGGAATATGATGTAAAGCAGTAGAGGTGATAGATTCTTTTAGCACATATACACAAATCACACACATGAAGAGAGGGTCGGATGACCAGATGAAAATCTACACGCCTTGCAGATATTCCACATGCAAGATCCCTTGATACCCCCACATCACCCAAGGTACAGCTAGACATAACCAAATGCTTGATGAACCCTAGCAGAGGCTGAGGAGGAGGATAAAAGAATCCGGGAAAGAATACATAGGATGGAGAGGCCAAGGGAAACAGGAGAAAAGAAGAAAGTCCAGATGGGAAGAGCTGATAACTTCCTCTTAAGCAGGATGGCCATGAGGACCCATCCAGACATCCTGGATGAATGGCCCACCCCCGACACCCAACTCTCTGCAGCATCTAAAGAAATTGGAAGATGCAACACAAACCAAACAATGGGCCATTTTGTACATTTTTCAGGATTCTGTGTGTCCTTGGGGTCAGCCTGATACGGTTTGGTTGTGTCCCCTACCCAAATCTCATTTTGAATTGCAGTTCCCATAATTCTCACATGTCGTGGGAGGGACCCAATGGGAGGTAATTGAATAATGGGTCTTTGCCATGCTGTTCTCATAATAGTGAATAAGCCTCACAAGATCTGAGGATTTTATAAAGAGGAGTTCCCCTGCCCAAGTTCTTTCTGTTTGCCTGCTGCCATCCATGTAAGACGTGACTTGCCCCCCACTTGCCTTCTGCCATGATTGCAAGTCCTCCCCAGCCACATGGAACTGTCAGTCCATTAAACCTCTTTCCTTTATAAATTACCCAGTTTCCGGTACATCTTTATTAGCAGCGTGAGAACAGACTAATACAAAGCCCATGTATTTATCATCCATTGTACTCCTCCTCCCTTCCACGGTGTCAAATGGTAAATGGTGTCAAACTCGGGACACACCAGAAAACTCTCATTTTTAGAATTTATTTAGCCCTTCAATTTTCAGGACTTTGTGGAAGTGTAGAGGTCATTGAAGCCTGGTTTCTACCCTCAGAGAGCTTATCATCTAAGGGGCAACGCTGACACGTATCATACCAATTTTAACCCAAGCAGAGTAGGGCAGGTGCCATTGCAGAGATGCTTTAGGATCTTGCCATTGCGAGAGCTTGGGAGAAAAGAGAAAGAGAGACATCATTTGCCTGTGGACCCAGGGAAGGATGCTCAGGAGAGGAGACTTTTTAAAGATCCAGCTCAAATAAAAGATGAGCATTTCGCAGGCCGCAGGAACAATGTCGTCCAAGACACAGCAGTGTAAAATGTCTATTCCTGGAAATACTAGCAGTCTGGTGTCTTATTTTTAACATAAATAAATACTAAAGCAGCGAGTCTTGCATTGATTCACGCCTGTGAGCCAGCCCATCTCTATGGTCCTATAATTTCCATTCCCTCTCTCCAGCCCCCATTCCCCAATCGGGAGCACATTCTATTCTCTGTTATCCAACCTCCAACTGGAGATATGTTTTGAAATAAGTGATATTTGCTCTTTGGTGGCCCCTCTTCCACCTCATTATCTGTCCTATCATTCCTTCAAGGCCTTGCACAATCCGCTCCTTTTCCTACCTCACCAGCTGCATTTGGGCTACTCTCCCCACCACTCTACCTGCCCAGTCACAATGCACTACTCTGTCTTTCCCCAGAAGGTATGTCTCCTTTCCACCCCAGGGCCTTTACACATGCCATTTTTTGGTTTGTTTATCTGACTTCTCACGCAGCAAATTCTTTCTCCTGATTCATTTTCCCTTCCCTCTTCCACCCTGGCACATCGCCATGTCTTGTCATTTGGCTGTCCAGAAAGCTCAATCTGAAGATCTAATTAAATGTAAAAGACAATGCAGAAAGGAGGTGATGCAAGAATCTGCTCTTAAATGGAGGAAGGATTGCTCTGTCCTCATGAGCACATCTCCCTTTTCTCCTCCCTATAACAAACCTTAAGAGGACCCCTTATTTTGTTTACTTGGAGGGGTAAGCGTGATCCGATGTGAGGGGTGGAGGTAATTATCAGGTTCCGTATGGCCACTTTCCCCTTTGCCAATGTCACCTGTGACATTGCAAAGCTGTCTCATCATTTCCAGAATGGATTTTGTGTAGGTATTCAAACCCATGTTTTTCTTAATTCTACCACACCCACCACTGACACCTCCCAAATCTGGTCCCACTTACCCTTAATATGCAGATTCTACTTTTTCTGTAAAATCTTTCCTGATATCTCCATCCCACAGAAATCTTTCCGTGACCCTATCTCTGGGAACAACGTAAATTAATAGTAACTTATTTAGCTATTGAATGATCTCCAATTGTTATTCTGTAGCTTATCTTGTCTCCTGTCCTGGGCACATAGTTGATGTTTAATAAATATTTGGTCAAATTGCCAGTTGAGAAAAACATAGAGATAAGGCCATTAAAAGAATATAAACTGGGCAAAACTGCAACCATGCATGTGCATGTGCGTGTCTTTGTGTATGTGCATGCTTGTACCTGTTCTGTAATGACAAAAGCTCTCTTCCACGTCCTTTGAGACATTACCAAATGCCCCCTCAGTTCTCTAGTCATCCATTCTAATATTTGAGCAATGGGTGCTCTGCCTCCTCCCTAGGCCTCCAATGATTGGCGTATGGCCCGGTCAATGCTTGCAAGGAGAGCTGGCTTCTGACCTCATCGTTAAGAGGCAATGCTTTCTCCTCTGGCGCCAAACATCTGCTGAACCTATTTCTGTTTCCACAGCAGAGAATTCATTATTGGCCCTGTGGCTTTTCAAGCCCAGCAGGGTGCAGGTGAATTGGAGAGAATGGGAAAAAAGAGAACTCTGGTGGTCTGATGACAACAGACAATTCCTTGCCCGATTCATCCTTTCATCAGAGTGACTTACAAGGTGCAGAGTTGACTGATGAATGTACTTGGACAGTAAAAATTGTATGAACATACGAACTAGGTCTGGTTTCAGATCCCCAATACTTAGTATACAGTCAGCACTTGATAAATATTTAAGGAATGAGTATATGTATGCGTGTGCTGGGAAAGTCTTCAGAGAAGCAGAATTCAGCTTCCTCTGGAGATAAACTTTGTCATGTGTGTCAATGCCCATGGGCATTACTTAGCTGTCTTAGGCTGTGCAAGCTCCAGAGTGTGCAAACAGGAGGAGGACAGCAGCTTAGTCAGGCATGCTCTACCCAGAGAGTCTAGGCAATAAATGGGATGTTGTATCAATAACAATAATATGCTATTATTCCTACTTTCAATAGGAATAGTTGTACTATTGTACAACTAGTTGTAACTACTTTCAATAATAGTTACCATTTATTAAGTACTTATATATCAATAGTTAGCAAATCATCTCTTACTTAATTATGACGACTATCAAAGGCCTTTCTACCCTGGAGGGTTGATAAATCTATCAGGTCCAATAAACATTTGCAGAGCCAGGCACAGGAGGAGGATGGAAGAAAGAAAAAAGAGGGGCAAGAAATACAGGCAGAATCACGGCCTTTAAATAACTCTCAATTCATAAAAGGAAACAGAAAGCAAACTAGAATTCAAGGCAGAAAAAGATTAAGAACGAGGAAGAATTGTAGACAAAAGTTTTGGGAACAGTCCAAAGGGAGAGTGATCAGTTCTCAGTGGGGTGGGAAATCTTAGAAGGCTTCCTAGATGTGGAATTTTTGAATCTATAGCATTTCTATAGGCAGAGAATGAGGAAAGGACATTTTCTTAACCAACAGATCAGGATAAATGAAGGTCAGGAGTTTTGGTGTGAGTGTTATCTTAGAAATAAGTGTTTCATATAGTGAGGCTGGAGTGTCACATGGGTAGAAAGAGAGATGCAGTGGAGGAAGAATAGCTCTGTGCCCGATCCTGGAATGCTTTCAATGATGGGCTGAAGTGTATGGATTTTATTCTGTAAACAATGAATGCTTTTGATGAGGAAGCAATATGTTTTATTGAGGTAATTCTAGAATGAAAGTTACATTGTATATTGTCTTAGTCTATTCAGGGTGCTGTAACAAAATACCATAAACTGGTGGCTTATAAACAGCAGAAGCATATTTCTCACCATTCTGCAGGCTGCAAGTCCCAGCAAATACAATGCCTGATGAGGGCTCACTTCCTGATTCATAGAAGGCACCTTCTCTTTGTGTCCCCCTATAGTGGAAGGGGCAATGCAGCTCTTCGGGATATCTTTTATAAGGGCACTGATTCCATTCACAAGGGGTCTACCCTCATGACGTAATCACCTCCCCCAAACCCCATGTTTTAATACCACCACACTAGTGATTAGGTGTCAGCATATGAAATTGGATGGGGACATGAATACTCAGACTATGACAGATAAAGAATGATCACAGCTAAATTTTATTAAGTGCTCACCATGTACGAGCCACTGTTCTAGGCAGCTGTATTCTGTCTCGCTCCACCCTACTAGTGTGTGAAATAAGTTTAATAATTATGCCATTTTACAGATGGGAAAACTGAGGCACAGAGAGGTTAAGCTACTTTCCCAAAGCCACATATCTGTCATTGGAAGACCCAGGAATCCAACCTAGAAGTCTTCCCCAGAGCCACTTTTAAATATCCTACTGCACCACCTCACCCTATCCTATCACAATTCTACCTGGGTGGGAGCATGAGGGCTTGAACTGAGACTGTAGAGGTGAGTATTTCCTTGCATTCACATAAAGAAATACCATAATAAAAGTGGTCATCTATAGAAGGCAATATCAGGGTCAAGGGACAGACAAGGAGTAGAAGGGGGTGACACATCTCAATGTATGCCTTTTAATATGGTCCTTTTCTTGCCCATATGAATGTGTTATTTGTTCAAAAAACAAGATGACACAAAAGAAAGGGTACAATTTAAAAGTTAATTTCAAGGAACAAATGAAAGTGCATAAGAGCTGGATGGGTTTGGAAGACAAATGAAACAGGCAACACAAACAAAGCAAACCCTGGAGTTTCTCACTTGAGTGTTTGGAAGATGGTAGCCCACTAGCCTAGCTGTGGAAAACAGGAGAGTGGGTTTGAGGGTGGCCACATTCAGCCTTGTTCTTAGGTGACAGTGGACATCTGGATGTTGAGGTTGAGCATGATAACCAAGGTGGGATGTTGACTGGGGAGGTTCTCATGAAGATGGTAATAGACCCCGTGAGTAGATGGTAACCTTAAGGAGAGAGTAAAGAAGGAGAAAACAAGAGAGCAGATGACAGAGGTTAATGAAATCTGCACTAAAGGGACTGCCCCAGAGAAGCTAAGATGGAGACTGTGAGGCCTTGGTCAAGGGCCAGGATAGAGAGATGAGTACAGGAAACAGAGGGAGCAGAGAGTTTCCAGAGGAGGGGAATGATTTCCTGGGGTCTCATGGGTTAGGACTGAGACCGGTTTGGGGATCAGAATGCTGAGCTTCCGGAGGAAAGGAGACATATCAAAGATATTGAGTGTGACTGTCCAACTGAGGGGCCCCTTGTGGGACGTCTAAGGCCCTTTTTCCCAGTTCTGTAAGAGATAACAAGCAAGGTGGATACTGAAATGTTTTCAGTCCCTACATATCAGCCAGTGTAGATGTTCTGTTTTTCAGGGAGGGGTTTTTAGGCAACATATGCCAGCACCTGAGTGGTTAAAAGGGATACTGAGGCAGACAATGGTAGAAAGCTTATCTGATTTTTTCTGTCATCACCCATTCAGGATAATGGGAACCTATAATTTGATGTGTTTGCTTTTCATTCTTCCTTTCTGTCTTTTCATCACACACATCAATGCAAACACAATTGCACACACACACACACACACACACACACACACACACACACCAGGCAAAAATGCACAAGCATTTTTCAGGCTAAGACTCATTGCTGCTCGGTGGGAGGGAGGGAGAGCAGAGCCGAGGAAAGGTAAGAGAGATGCAAGCCACCCTAGCTACTTTTACTCCCCTTTAAGGCTGCATGGTTACGGTCCTGGGAAAGAAAACTCCTGCATTCCTCCCCTTTAATTGGGTTTATTGTTAAAGCACTGGAGCAGCTAATCCTCACAGACCTGTAGGAGCTGGAGTGGGAGCCCAAGCAGGATTCTTGCCGAGTCCGTGGGTAAGACGACCCTGCTTTTCTTGGCTTTAGGGGGTCTCCTTGCTTAGTGGGAAGTGTGCAGCACCTAACGAGTGGATTTGAAGAGCCACTTTGTAAGCAACTTGGGCATTTATTTCAGCCCCAGTTCCAGGCTTCCCTGACTCTTTTGGCATCAAGGGTAAGTTATAGGTATCTTGGAAAATAAGTCTGAATGGGGGTCCGGGCGGAGCCATCTGTCCATGATTCCTGGGCTGGCTTGCATGGAAACCTTTTGCACTTCTGGGCAGGGAAAAGGGAGAAAAATATCTTTATGTGCCCCTCCTGCAATGTCTGCATTCTAGGGACAAGCCTCCAAGCTCTATGCCTGGAGGGACCCCATCTATCTGCTGGGGTGTCAGGACCTCCAGCTCTCTTGCACCCCTCCCTCCTGTTCAACCTTCATCTCTTAACCTCTCTGACCCCATCCATCAAATAAGGTATGCCCTCTCTGTCTACCTCTTTGGGTTATTGGGAGGATTAGGAGAACCAATGACAAAACGATTTGTAAACAGCCTGTGGCTCTGCAAACCTAAGGAAGAAGAATCAGCCTCAGTCTCTCCTGGAGAGGTCTGTGGACAGGCTTCAGGCTCCCTATCCCTGGCCACGTTAAGATGCAGAACACAGTCGAGCTATCGCTGTCAGTCACAAGACAGCTCCTTCACCTTCCCCAGGGGCACGTCTACCTCCCTTCTGTTTTTAAACTTCCCTAGTTTACCTCTCAGGTGAAGATCTTGAAAGGAGGTCTGGATTCACCAACACCATCACCCCCATCCACACCGTGGCCCCTTCTCTCCACGTAACTTTGACGTACAAACATTAACCCTGAGGCTCCCGGAGGTGGCTGCCAGGGCTCACGATGGTCTGGCTGCAGTGCTTGGCTGGCCAGCCTCTTGCTCTGGAGTGAGATAAATTGATCATGAGGAAAATCTCTGAGAAGGGTCAAGAGAGTCAAGCAGATTCCGCCTTAGGTAAGAAGATGATCTTTTCCAGATCATAAGCTGAAGACAGAACAAGGCCCCTGTCATTCCTGCTGACCCAAGCTTAACCAGAACCAAAGATGAGACCCACCTCTAAAACAGGCCGTAACACAGAGTGCTTAGTAATACCTGGTATGCAGACCACATTTTACAGTTTATAATGTGTTTATAATTAATCTTCTTTAGGACGATCCCATCAGATGGTGTGGCATGTATTATTTTCCCCTTAATATAGATGAGACCACTGAGGCTCAGAGGTTAAAGGGGTTGTAAAGCTGGTGATGATGGTGGCATTTGAACCCAGATCTATTGATAAATTCAGTGACCTTTCCATGATGCTGCAGATTGCTCTGGTGTGTGTGTGTGCGTGTGTGTGTGGCTGCTTATTAACAGTCCTCCTCAGAAAGTACTCTTTGGGAAAGAAGCTTGAGGTTAGAGTGAGAAATGGTTTGAGCTAGAGCCATGAGAGGCTTGGGGCAATAGATATGCTGCCCCCAGACTCCGCGCTGAGAAATCTGAGTGCTTTAAGGATTCAGTCCTTTCCAGATTGTCCGAGCCATGTGTTCCCAGGGGAATCAGTCAGGTGTTAGGATTGCATTACAGTATCATGAGGATGAAGGTGGAGATGAGTGACATCCCAGCAACCGCCACCAGGAAAGAGGCAACAGGTTATATGGTACAGTGATGAGAAGACTAGCGTTGGAATTCAGTTCAGTTCTATCATTCGCTATCAGTTTGATGTGGGGGATTTTTCTGAACATTTCTACTTATCAGTACCTGAGCCGTAAAATGCGGTTACCATGAAAGGGGGCCATGAGTCATTAAACAAGATAATGCATGCAAAGTGCCTAGCGCGGTGCCCCACCCAGGTGCGTGGTCCAGGGCAGCGAATACTATAAAGCCTGGGAGAGAGTCTACCTGGAAGTGAAAAAGCATCCCCCTCTAAGAGGAGAGCACATCCCTCGCTCCCTCTCCCCCATACACACGCACACAGGGCCAGAAATAAATTGCCACACGAATGCGCGCGAGTGGCGGCGCCTAGCCACAGCCTGCCAGCGCCAGCGAGTGAATGAGCTGCCGCATGAATGAGGGGAGCGGCTGAGTCTGCAAACAGGCTGCGTGCCTGGCGCTACAACTGCAGGCGCGCCGCCACGGTCAATGGCTAGGGGGTTGGGGCTGCGTGGGAGCGGCTGCCAACAAGAAAGCAAGCTGAAGCAGGCAGGGGACTGCACGGACTATCCATGATTGTGGAGGAAAGGCTGGTAACTCAGAGCTTCCTGACACAGCCCTTCGTCCTGAATTCAGCCTGTCCTTTCTTTTGCACTCCATTCCTGGTAGGGGAAATACCCTTCCTCTCCCCTTCTGGAAGCCGCAGTAGAGTGCCTGGCTGTGACGGTTAATAGTAATGAGCGTTCGGCCTGTACAAAAGAGGCACCTCTTGCATGGGATTAGGCTTGAAGGCGGTGTGTGACACACAGTCAGTGTTAACCTTGAAAACTCCTTAGAAAAGTGCCCCAGTGGAGACCTGATATCGCCCATGAAAAAACCCAACAAAAGTATTATTTCCTCCCTTGTTGCAACAGTTCCCTGCTTTCTTGGTTGGGTACCAGATGAAGTAGTTGGCTTGCATTCAGGGCTATGATGTATGAAAAATCATATATCTTTAAACACTTTAGAATCACAGTGAGATGAGATGCTCACACTGTGAAAGGCACGTGGGAGCTGAAACCAGCTGAAGGAACAGCAGATCCCTGTCTCCTGTCCTGTGCTCACCCCTGTTTAAGTCCTAATTGGTTTCCCTTTCTTTCTCCAGTGCTTAGTGTTTAATTCATGTGCCTATAATGTGGACCCACTGCATGGCACTTTAGAGGTTGCAAACTGCTTTTGTGCCCATTGAAGCATTAGCCCTCTAAAGGAATGCTGAGAAATAGAGCAGGGATTATTATTCACACTCAGCAGATGAGGAAAAAGAGGCCCAATATGCTTAGCAGCACACTAAGAATAAGCAACATACCCTGCTCTCTACAATGGCCCCTGTGTGTTGACCTCTCAGCTACCACATGAAGCCCTAGAGAATGGTCTTCACATCCTCTGTAAGAAGCACATAATAAACCATAAGCAACACATAAATTATGGCTTGTCACTGCAGTTGGAGTGATTTTGTTAAACTTAAATGTAGGGTTGCGCCCTAAATAAACTGCAGACAACAATGGAAAAACCTTCTCCCTGGGTCATTTTGTGAACAGAAACTGGCATGCAGAGTTGATCTTTGAAATGCAGAATGACAGTGGCAGAAAGGCTGGGAAATGGAGTGGGTGGTCCTTGGAGTTTCTCTCCAGTCAGAAGCCTCCTGAAGCCTTTAGGCTCCAGAACCTGGGCTTTGGCAAGCTGATGAGCCACTTGGGTTGCAACCCATGAACTAGAAATGAGTTCTGACACAGGCCCAGCCATTCACCTACGACACCACAAGGAGGGTAAAACTGTGACTGATGGCAGAGGGCTGCTAGAAATTTCATCTATCCTTTCAAAATATGAAGAATTACAAAGCATTAGAGATGGCCTAGTCTACATTTCCAAAGGATGCTCTGAGAAACCCTAGATCCCCCGCACACTAATACGAGTGTTACAGAAGGAAAGAATTTCACTATCTACTAAATTTGGGAAATGCCGGATTAAACAGCATTAAGCATGTGTCTTTAATGGTCCTCAGAGCCTTTAATAAGCTAATGTGGATTATGAATCTCCAAGAAGGGGGCTAGAGGAGGTAGCAAATCCACCCTGCTCACGGAGAGTCGCCCAGGACTAAGATAATGAAAAGCAAACTTCAGGGAACTTTAATCTAGTCCAATCTCATCTGTTCACCAAACAGGAGGATGGAAACTCAGGGATGTATAGTGATCTGCTTGGGGCTGCACAGCTACTGGATATCAAACCAAGACTGGAAAAAGCCTGGGTTCTTTCTAGTATTCTTTTAACCCAGTGGATTATATAAAGTTCAATATGGGCCAGAGTGTAGAAAATTGTGGGACCCAACAAGAAAACTTCCCAACTTTTGCCTTTTACCCTTTTGTAACCAAGCGCTGACAGATTTCCATGATTCTGTGTGTCCCAGCCTGGAGGCAGAGAGCACATTGTTATTGAAGATGATCCAACTGTTAACCTCCCTCCCAAGGCCCATAGGATCTTCTGAGTCATGGTCCCAAAGAATGGAAAATCCTGGAAGCAGAGACTATAAAACAGTCTTAGGGTAGACTGATTCCTCTAAGGTCAGTGAAAGAGCCAGGCATGATCCGAGAAGGCCTGAGCCTGATCACTATGCCCCAGAGTGATTCAAGCCTCCTTGCTCAGAAGCCCCTAGTGACAGCACCAGCAAAAGGAAGGTGGCTCTTTCTATGGGTAGAATTGAGAACCATTATCTGTGGGCTTAAGATTGCAGAGGTGCTACTCAAAGATGCTCTCCTTCCCTGTCCCCATCAACTCTGGTTAGTCCATGCCCAGTTTAGGAACACTATGATTGTTCCTACACTGTACATATTGTAATGGATTGGAGTGGATTGGATTGGAGTGGAGTAGGGTGAATTGGATTGGATTGGATGGAAAGCCTTTGAATTCTAACGTGATGCTTCTAAGACTCTGGATCACCTAATTAGGAGTGTAACACTTTTAAGCTATTAGCCCAGCTGATGTGTTTAATAAGCACCTCAGGGCAGGTCCCTAAATGGCTGCAACTCAAATAGGAAACTTTGGGTAGTGAGGCCATGTGGAGAGTGGGGCAGAAGTGAGAGTCCAGAGAAAGAATCTGGCCAGTGTGGGGTCATGAGGTGACCTGGCAGTTTTAGGGTATATGACCACAGTGAGGAGGCCACTGCAAACAAACCTCATCTGCCTGAGAGTTCTGTCTGGGGCTAGTGATGCTCCCTTTACTAAATGAAGCTGGAAAAGGAGGAAGGACAGAGAAGCTCCATGGAAGGAGCACCTGCCTGCTGGGCTCATGGCCCAAGCATCTCTCACCAGCATCTCATAAACAGGCATCACACAGCCTGCCACTAGGAGCATGGAAAGGGCTGCACTCAGAGGCAGCATCCACCCCAAGGCTGTACTGCCTGCCCTTTAGGAAGAACTTTCCCCTCTGTAGCCTCCTCCACAGCTACAGAATTTTCCCCCAAGAGGCCAGGAAGATCATCCAAAAAATACAGTTGAGCACTAACCAGGAGGCAGGTACTGCAGCAGCCCCAAGGGAGTCAGCGAAACAGCCAAAGTCTTTGTCTGTGTGGGGTTACTTTCTATAGAGAAGATCAACCTCAGACAAATAAACAGGGTGCTTTGAGATTGTCATATGTATTACAGAAGAAAGGATTGGCTCACCTAAGAGAGAGTAACTCTGGGTGTGGGTAGACAGACTCTAGGTAGAATGGTCAGAAAGAGCCTTGTCTAGTGTCCCAGGGAAGTTCTTCTGACCAAGAACTGGACACAGGTCCCATCCCAGGTACTACTATCCCTGAAATGATGATGACAACAAAGAAGCCAAGCAGATTTGGCCTTCTATGGCCATTCCACCCTCTCCTGCTACTGTGCCATGGGCAGAACTTCACAGTGAGGACTACAGAGAGGGAGGCCCTGCTGCAGTCCCTTGCCGGGGCTCAGGTCTTCTTGCTATAGGCTCCTCTCTAAAGCAATATAAAGAATACATCCACCCACCTTCCATACTCATCTTAAGTCTAACTCCTCCACAGTGTGCTCCCCAATCAACCCACCCCCAAGCTTTTCTTTCTCATTCACTCATTTAGCAACCATGGGCTGGACCTTCAGAGAGTGCCAGGAACAGTAGTAGGTTCTAGGATTTCAAGGATGAGTAACACGTGGTCCCAGTCCTTTAAGCAGACTGGCCTGCATTCTTAGCTCCTTATTTATATATCTGCATTTGATCTTCATAACCTGATTGTAAGCAGTTTTAAGGCCAGACTCCTATCACAGAAATGTCTATTTATAGCCCAAAGGGCATACAGGAAGTACTTAATAAATGCATGTTGAGTGAAGGAGTATTACCTCCACAACTCAAAGATAGTTCCATGAATAAGGTCATTTCCTTTGCTAGGAGCCATTTTCGCAGAATATTCTTGAGAATCTTGCTGTGCTGAGGTGCAAGGCGCCTGAACCAGCCACGAAGCCAACATCCTCCAAGTCTCCTGAGCTATCGACATGAAATCAGCCCTAAATCTCAGAGAAATCTGTGGCGGCTGCTCCTGAGCTTTGAAACCCAATGGAAATTGTTGCCAGAAATAGAGTGAGAGGCGGGGAGTACTTTGGAAACAAATGAGAGCAATATTGGAGCTTCAAGCTCCTTAGAATTTGTTTTCTTTTCCTCTGAAAAGGCCTAGATTACAGAAGTCAAGCGAGGAGGGGGAGGACTTTAGCAGAAAGAAGCAGGATGCAGCCATGGAAGGAACGTGGGCACCCCTTTCAAAGCCCGCTGTTCAGACTTCCACCACACAGGGCATGGGGGTCCTGAGGCAATCGCTCTGGTTACAGAGGGGTGGGAAGGAAAAGCCAAAGCTATGGGGGTTTCAGATCTGGGCCTTTGAGTTTTCCACATTGCACTGAAGACGGAACTAAATGGTTAGGATTCAGTGTATGGGAGGAGGAGTGGGCGGGAAAGATGTTTTCTTACAGCCTAGCTTCGGCTAAGAATACTATGTTTTTAAAGCTATTTAAGAGAGAAGAGAAAGAAGGAACAGTGAGTACAGATCTGCTAATGAGGTGGTACAGCCTCCTGGAGAACAGGCCGTCATTCCATGGGAGCTCCGGAAGGGGGAGTGATGGACGCCTGGCTCTTGGTCCCAGAGCTGGAAGGCAGCTCTTGATTGGCTGGAAAAGCAGCATCCACAGCCCTGTTGTTCTGTGGAGAGAGGAGAGAGGGAGGGTGGGGGAGGTACACAGGCAGTTGATTTTGCTTTGTTAAATGTTCAAACCTTTGCCCTCATCCCCTACTTTCAAGACTTCCCAGCAGCAGTGTATCTACACAGCGAGAAGTATTTGTGATGCCCCCTGGAGACTGGGTCAGCTAAATGAGATTCTTTAAACCTGATAAGATTAACATGCAATAATGGACAATCTCAAATTTAAAGTACCCCATTTTTCTTTTTGCAGCCTGGTAAAGCGAGTGAGAGTTCATGCATTCTAGATGCCAAGCACCCTGATAAGTGGAAGCTGCTAGATTTGGGGTTCAGGATCTACAGAAAGGCATCTGGCTAAAGATATTCCCCAACTCTTACATTCTATCTTCTTCAAAGAGATCTCCACCAGTCAGGGTCCATTTGTCTCCACCTTGTGTACTGTGCCCTCAAAGTCAAGTGTCAGCCCACCACTGCCAGTGAGACCTCCTCTGGCCAGTGCCTGCATCCTGAACTGCTGTGGTCCCTTTGGGCTGCCACCCTGACAAGAGGAACAGATCATCTAATGGGCCAGAAGATCCAAACACAAGCTACCAGATGTATATACAACTAGGTCAATCATGAAGGAGTTTCTCACATGCATTTTTTAATAATAAATAGCCACCAATTATTATATAGCCAGGTTGCAAGTTGACACACTATTAAAATGTACACCAGAAAACGCAGCTTCCTTATTTCTTATAAATCTCTCTCATGAACTCCCACCCCATCAGGCAGCAAAAAAGGAAATGGGGAACTTTAAATTTCAATTTGTCCATTGTAGCATATAAATCTCCCTTTGGGTTTCAAGAGTCTCCTTTAGCTGACATTATGCCTTTCAGGAAAACACAGCCTTGAGCTGGCCTTTCCTCTTCCTGCTCAACTTCAAGGTGGCATTTTATGTTGTAAGGTATTTACTTGACCTTGTTGTCGTATATACCTTACATACGGTATATATGACAGTATATACCGTATACTGAGTATGAAGGGGGCCTCAGACTTCTCAGACTTATCAGGGACCCTGGATTCCACAGTCCTCTGGATCCCATCAGAAGCTGACTAGTGACTTCTGAAGTATGACTGGTCCCACCGGTTCATGGGGATCATACTGACATACTCTACTAAAGGCCCTGATCCCAGCTGTTTGCTTACCTGAAAAGTCCTGGTCATCACCATCTCTTCTCACCAACCCCTGCCGGCTGGCCCTGACCTGCTCTACATCCCCTCATAGGGCCATGAGCCATGATGAGCTGGTAAATGTTTAATGACAGGTTTTGGGGCAGGGGGCCAGTGGAGTCAGGGAGAAGCCCTGATTATAGCTGTTGCCACTGTCCATGGTGTAAATATAACAGGAAATCTCGAAGGGAGGAAATTTCTTTTGCAGAGAAGTTATTTCACATGCTCTTTGCTTGGTTGGCTCCTTCCCAAACTTTGTGTCTCAGCTTAAATATGGCCTGCTCAAGAGGCCTTCCCTGGCCTTTATCTAAAGAAGACTCCCTACTTATCTCTACGACAAACCCAGGTTTTTGTCTTTCATGATTTTCCCCACACTTTGTAATTGTACATGTGTGACTTTACTTGCCCATTGCCCATCTCCTTCAGACTGGCACCCTCATGAAGGCAGGGCCAGCATCTGTGTTGTTATCAGTACACATCGGCACCTTGCATACAGTAGGTGCTAAATAAATATTAGTTGACTGTTGGGTACGTATGGTAACTCCAGAACTCTGATATAAATTTAGGAAATGATTCAATTTAGATTTTCATGAATAACTATTTGCCCAGCACTGTGCTAAATGTTGTAGGAGTTACAAAAACAGCACAATACTCATTCATTTAACCCATAACAGGTGGGAGAGAGGTACTAGTGAGAAAAATTGAGGGAGGTGGCAGAGTTGTGACATTAGAGAGGAAGCCTGGCTGACTCTGTAGTCTGAGTAAACATTATGACTATCATTTGGAAAACATAGGACATGCCTCAGCTCAGCTCAGATCCCCTCAAGGTGGATATTCCCAGGTTATCTACACACGTACTCACTACTGCCCTGACGTGAGCATGCAGCAAGCATAGTACCCATGTAGTAAGCATTCCATGAATTTGTCCTTGTACTTTTTATAAGCAAGTGTGGAGATAGTTTTATTTTTGCCAGTTATCCAGGTTTGCTCCTAATCCTTCCTTTTGATGATTACAGCAAGATGTGAGTATTGCAGCCTGTTTTTAATCTTGTTTGACAAAGCAACTGACCAGACCTTTTTTCTCCTCCTTCTCCCCCCATTCCAATAAAGCATCCTCAGAAGCTTCAACTCTGGAGGCGATGGGTCGAAAGGAAGAAGATGACTGCAGTTCCTGGAAGAAACAGACCACCAACATCCGGAAAACCTTCATTTTTATGGAAGTGCTGGGATCGTAAGTCCTGGGGCTATGAGGCCAGGTGGGCTGGGCTGCCTGCAGTGGGAGGTTGGAAGAGTTGTTCTCTGCTGGCTGCAATTGATGAACTGGACTGAGGCTGCTGTGACTGAGGCTGCTGTGACTTCATTTCGATTTCTTTAAGGGACTTAGGGAGAGTTTTGTGGCCTGGAGGATGGTGGGTGGAGTGGGTGGCAGGTACTTTGGGTAATACCAAAGATGATTTAATACATTGGATATAGTCCCAGCTACTTGGGAGGCTGAGGCAGGAGAATTGCTTGGCGGGAGGCGAACCCAGGAGGCGGAGGTTGCAGTGAACCGAGATTGCGCCACCGCTCTCTAGCCTGATGACAGAGCAAGACTCTGTCTCAAAACAAAACAAAACAAAATTGGAGCCCTCAGGGAATACCAGTCCCTTTCCCCCAGGGCTTACCTCCTTCCGACCCACCTGCAGTGACCTATCCTCCTTCCAGATCTGTGACAGCTTGTGGGTTCTTGCCTCTGTCACAGGAGAGGGGAGTTGGAGAGCCCTTCTGGAGGGCCAGTGACCCTAGAACTTTCCCAGCCTCCTCCCCCAGCATCTTCATTTCTCCAGCAGTGAACAACCCCATCTTCTGCTCTCACTGGAACAGAAGGGGCTTTTGAGGTCCAGGGAGCTCATGGGTCACACACACCTGAATCAGCCCCCTGCGCCACCATCCTCCCTCCTCCATATCTAAGTGTTTCAGCTGTGCTGTAGTCCATACCTCTGCCAGCCTGCAGGGTGTCTGAGCCTGCCCCTTGAAGATGATTACACGACTGGCAGACCAGAGACAGTTTGTCTGGAGCTGACTCTCCACTTAGTCCTCCCTCTCCCCTGGGAGGCTGCAGACTCTGACGCAGGCTGGCAGCAGCTCCGGGCCACTGGCCCCCAACCCCCTCAGAACCCCAGCTGGTCAGCTAATTAGTCTAGGCTAATTGGGCCTGGGCAGTGAGGAGCAGCCAGCGGGCTGTCCATCCGGGTAAGCTTTCTCTGTAGCCAATGCCACTTAACTTTGCCCTGACTAGGAGGCAATGACCTCAGGCAATGACGGCTGCCCACACTCGTGCTGTAGACAGAGAAGTGACTTCTGAGCCCTCCTGGCACAGGCAGGTTGTCAGGCTGTGGAAGTGCAGGAGGATCCCAGCGGGATGCTGGTCATGAGAGCATGGGCCTTCCATCAAAGGCCTTTACCAAGACGGGAGTGACGAGAGAGGGGGTTTTGGCAGGAGAAAGAGACAAGGCTCACGAGTAAGTCAGAAATGATTTGCTAAGTGTTCCAAAAATCCAGAGGAGAGGAGAGAAGGGAGCCCAGGTTGACAAGAATTTACCATCTGCTAGACTTGTGCTGTAGGACTCCAAAGATGGACACACCTTCCCTCTCAGAGCTCAGTGAAGTTTACCATAGCAGCACCTAAATCTGGGAGAACATCGGAGTCATCTGGAGAGTTTACGCCTCCAACTTTTAACTGTGAAAATGTTTAAACATATGGAAAAGGTGAAACAATGGTAAAATGAACATCAGTATACCCACCATCTAAATTCAACATTGTTAACATTTCACTATACAGTATGTATTTTACATCACACACAGACACACACACACACACACACACATACATGTACTGAACACTGAACTATTTGTAAATAAGTTGCTAACATGATGACATGTCACCTCCGAATCTTCTGTTTGCATCTCCTAAAATAAAGGCATTTTCACATATATCTACAATATCATTGTCACACTCAAGAAAATGAATAACAATTCCTTTTAGCCTGGGTGACTTTTGAAAAATAAATCCCTGGTCTCAGACCCACTAAACTGGAATTTTGGGAGATAGGATGCAGCAGCCAGGAATCTATATTTTAAGCGCTGCTGGTGTTCTAATGTATCTAGCTCAGCAGTGATTTGAAGGGAGCAGGAGGACAAGACAGGAGGCACGTCACAGCTGTTGCAGAAGTTAGAGCTGAGCGAAAGAGAAGACACCTCAGTGGTGCTCGGGATGAAGACCAGTATCCCCAGGCTGCAGATCCCACAGACTTACCATAGTGGGGTGCGGTTCAGAGTGGACAAGTGTACAAATTATGAAAAAGTTGCTCTTTTATCTAGCCTGCTGTCTGCTGGGGCAGGAAATATAATAATTATCATATGAACATGTACGATGACTTCAAGGTGAATGGCACCTGCTGGAGTTGTTGCACTGCACAACCTGCCCAACCATAGCAGGGGCCCTGTCTTAAGTGTCCATTTTCTGTGGCATCTTAATATGTCATTCTTATGTGTTGTGTATGTATCTGTCTTTCACACTGAATCCCAAGCTAGACCAATACTAATCTCAGTGCCTGACACAGAGAGGTTCCATCAGTTCAATAAGCATTCATTGAATACCTGACAGCATTTTTCAAATCAAATGCTAATTGCTTACTTGTCCCTGTTCCTCACTATTCTATAGGCTCCTTAAGAATGGAAACACTCACCTTTTAATTTCCAGTGTCTAAGACTCAGTAGGTGCTCAATAAATCTTGGTTGAAGTAATGAGTAAGTGAATGGATTAACAGAGCAAGCTCAGGAGGCTTTGATTAACTCAGTTCCAAGTGCAGCTGGGAAAACAGGAAACTCAGACACAGGAAACACCAAGTAATTTCTAATGCAGATTTTTAAAGTCCTTGTAGAAGCTTGACTCCCATTGGGCTTTCATTCTAGCATATCCAGATGGCAGGGTCAAGGATGGCTCAGCTGTTTCCTTACTTAGATTCTCTCTCCTCTTGTACTACTGGGTGTTCTTCATAATGGTATTCAAATAGTAGTGATGATAATAATAGTATCTAACACATACAGTCTTAATAGATGTCAGAAACACTTTTAAGCAATTTACATCTATCAAGTCATTTAATTTTCTAAACAACCTTGTGAATCAGATACTATTGATACTCCAACTTTTCAGATGAGGAAACTGGGAATATGGGAGTTAAGTGACCTTTTACCCCAAAAGCTGAGATTCCAACATGAACAATCAGGCTTCAGCATCCGCACCTAGCTTAACTGCTGGTCTGATGGTCTGGTCTTCAGAGGACCCCTTCAAACCAAGAGGCCTGTAATTTGGAATCCTACCCTGTATTCCCATTGGTTCCACCTTCTCTGTCTTCAGAGCCTGCCTCAGAGACTGCTAGGTTCTGTCTTTTGTCTTTGAAGATCCTACTGAATGAATGAGAGGATGATCAGCACCCTGGCCTCTGATAAGGGTGATCATCACCATCTAAAATTGAGAGAGAAGTCTTTTTGTTCTCATTGTATTTCCACTGTGTCCCCTGTGCTACCTCCAGCTGCCACTCCAGTGTGCCACACTGAGTCACATTGAAAGTGACATGAATTGACTCTGTAGTGGCTTCTTTTTAGTGGGCTTGCCAAGTGGAGAAATCTCTCCACAGCTGCAGTGGAGTCTCTGTCTCTAGGGATCATTCCCAAACTATAGAACCAGGAAGTAATACACGCCTAGTCCCTGAATCTGTGGTGGGATCTTTTTCTTCCAATATGATCTTTAAATTAGAAAGCACATTAGCATGTCAGATACACCTGCCATCAACATAGCTCAGCAGCGCCCAAATGACAGTGAAGAGTAATTATCAGCCTTTCCCTCAGCTACTCTTTCACTTTGCCTCTAAATTTAATTGTTTAACTTTTTAGTTGGAAATAAT
The DNA here is from genome assembly GCF_007565055.1 of Rhinopithecus roxellana. Lineage (NCBI taxonomy): Eukaryota > Metazoa > Chordata > Mammalia > Primates > Cercopithecidae > Rhinopithecus > Rhinopithecus roxellana. Next base: position 73,354,070 of record NC_044556.1, on the reverse strand, counting down.
TTCAAACTTAGAAAAACATTTAAAAAATAAGAATAACACCAGGCGTGGTGGCTCATACCTGTAATCTCAACACTTTGGAATGCCAAAGCAGGAGAATTGCCTGAACCCAGGAGTTCAAGACCAGTTTGGGCAACTGTATTAGTCTATTTTTATACTGCTACAAAGAAGAGCTCGAGACAGGGTAATTTATAAAGGAAAGAGACTTAATTGACTCACAGTTCAGTATGGCTGAGGTGGCCTCCGGAAACTGACAATCATGGCAGAAGGTGAAGGGGAAGTAAGGCTCCTTCTTCACAAGGCAGCAGGAAGGAGAAGTGCCAAGCAAAGGGGGAAGAAACCCTTATAAAACCATCAGATCCCATGAGAACTCACTCACTATCATGAGAACATCATAAGGGAAACTGCCCCCATGAGCCAATCACCTCTACCTGGTCTCTCCCTTGACACGTGGGGATTATGAGGATTATAGGGATTACAATTCAAGATGAGATTTGAGTGGGGACACAAAGTCTAAACAGATCAGCAACATAGTGAAGCCCTGTCTCTAAAAAAATAATAAAATAAAATAAGAATAAGAATGGTAGAAAGAATTTCCAAATGCCCACTGCCCAGATTCACCTCTTGTTCACAATTTCCCCCATCTGCCTTCTCATTGCAATGTTCTCTGTAGATTTGTAGAGATAGATGTAGAAAGATGATTCTTTCCTAATCTCTGAAGAGTTAGTTGTGGACACCATCACCCTTTACCCATCAAGGACATTCGTGTATATTTCTAGGGATGGAGTATTCCCTTACGTGACCATAGTACAGTTCTCAACTTCAGTCAATTGAATATTGACACATTAAGTGTACCTAGTCTGTCATCCATACTCCGGTTTTATCGATTGACCCTATTATGTGTCTTATAGCATTTTCCCTCCAGTACAGGCTCCAGTCTAGGGTCTGGTATTGCACTTCGGTGTTATCTCTCCCTAGCTTTTTACGACTTTGGCATTTTGGAAGAATACAGGTTCCCCTCTGCCCTTTTTAAAATTTTGTATTTTCCTGATGTTTCTTCCAGATTTAAATTCAGGATATGCCTTTGTGGTCAGAGGACTACATAGACTCTGTTGCATCCTTTCTCAGGTCTCACATCTGGAAGTGTAAGATGTCTGCCCCCTACTAAGTTTTATCTTTTGGTATCTTCTCCTTAGAGGAGCTTTCTCAGAAGTGTTCCTGGTGAAGCAAAGACTGACTGGGAAGCTCTTTGCCCTGAAGTGCATCAAGAAGTCACCTGCTTTCCGTGACAGCAGTCTGGAGAATGAGATTGCTGTGTTGAAAAAGTGAGTGAGTCTTAGGGTTGATTAGATGTCACTATGGGATCATAACATTTTCTTCATAAATTTCCTTCAAGAAGGACTAGGACTGGATTTCTGCACCCAAAGGCATTGCTCCCTTTGATTGAATTGATGGGTCAGTTCAGTCAATTAGCTAAGTTTAGTTGGACAGCTGTCCTAGCTGATTTTTTTTTTTTTTTTTTGGCAGCAAATTGATGCGCATACCCACTGGTGGCAGAACTAGTTTGTGCACATAGGCTGGAGAGTAATTAGCTCAAAGGAACAAAAATCAATTGAGGGCCAACATGAGGAAGAATTAATAATTAGGGAAGCAGCGTAAGATTTGGAAATTAGCTTCAATTTATACCAAAGCAAATGGAGGTTCAGCACCCCAACCATCATGATGAAGGCGACACTACAAATCATCAAATGTTTACAGCAAGACTCTTACAACAGGCCCTTGTGAAACCCTTACGGTGCACCAAAAGTGTATTAGGCACATGAACACAGGATCAGGACCACAAGGATGAGGCAGACAAAATTCTGTACCCTCAGGAGCCTACGCTGGATACAGAGGTGCCCATAAGGAAATCCAACAAAATCAGATGTAAGTCACACTAGCAGAAGGCAGACTTTGGAGGAGATAAAGATTCATTTTGCCTATGTGTGTGTTTTTATGAGTATGAGTTATTGGACCACTTTCAAAGAAGATGGACCTTGATGGATGAGTCAAACTTTGTGGGGGCAAGAAGGGCAGTGCAGAAAGGGAATTCAGGCCAAGAGTAGCATAAACTTTAATGTAGAACCATGTAAGTGCGAGAGCTTTTAGGGAAGAGTGAGTATTTGAAATCCTTGAATTTAGAGTGCATAGTATTAAGAGACAAGTGATGAAACTAAAATCGTGAAATAAGACCTGATTACAAAGGATCTTAGATGGCATGATAAGGAATGTTGGCTTTATTCTGTGGGCAAAAAAAAAGTCATCAAAGGATTTTAAGTGAGGAGTCACACTGTTTGATTAACATGTTGGAGCTATCCCTCTCAAGCATGGTGGAGGATGGATTGGAGGGTGCCAGCCTAGAGGACAGGAGGCCAATTGTAAGACTTTCACAATAATTTAGGCATGGGTTGCGAATACAAGAGAAGGTGGTGGCAGAATCATGTGTGCCTAAAAGGACTAGATTACAAAAGATGTTTCAAAGAGAGAAGTGACTGGGTCTGGGGTTGACTGCTAAAAGTGTACAAGACAAAAGCATTAAAAGAGACCCTGAGATTGAGCAATTAAGTGGACAACTATGTCATTGCTTGGGATAGAGAACAAAGAGGATGTGTACACTTGGATGAAATAGAAAGAAATTGGTTGGAACATACTGAATGTAAGTATCCACCTATCTCAACATGAAGGCATTTTGTAACATGCTAGAGACATAGGTCTGGGATTCAGGGAGATTAGGGCAAAGAAAGATTGCCAACTAATTGAGAGCAAGGACCATGTCGTCTTTCTTATTATTGCCTTATCAACAGTATTTGTTATCAACAGTATTTATGCTCAATAAATGTTTGTTCAGTGAGTGAATAATTGATAAATTAATGTTAGCATTGCCAGCTTATGAGTATAGGTGAATTCATCAAGTGACAACTGCCACAGGTCTATATTTTCTAAAATATTGTAAAGAAGATAGCTACTATTGATTATGTGTTTACTCTTCCCCAGGCACTGTATTAAGCATTATGCATTATCTCCTTTTATCCTGATACAATTCTATAAGAGACACATACTTTTCAGACAAGGAAAGTAAGGGTTTGAAAACTGGAATAAGCCAGCTGAAGTTACCTAATTGCCTGAACTAGATGTGAACCCAGGCCTGACTGAGTCTGAGTCTGAGTCTAAGTCCTTAACCCCTGTGCTGCACAGCCAGGAGTAAAATTCCTAGAGAATTTTCTCCTTTACAGGCATGCATAGCATTGCTGCCTGGCAAGCCAAGCCCCTCTGCCAATATGATTATTCTGCTTGATTCAGTCTTTGAGTAACCCCAAACAAGGGTAATAGAGGGCCGGACTTCTCCATCATGATACTGTCGACATTTTGAACCAGATAATTCTTTGTGGTGTTGGGGGCTGTCCTGTGCATTGTTGGATGTTTAGCAGCATTTCTGCCACTACCCACTAGATGCCAGCAGCACCTCCCCCTGTGCTAGTCGTGACAATCAAATGTGTCTCAAGATATTGCCAAATGTTCCCTAAGAGGCAAAAGAATCCCTGGTTGAGAATCACCTATCTAAGTCATCCCACAGAACTAACCCTAAAAATAAGCATCTACCTTGCTTCTCACGATATCCTGGAACACTAATTTTTCAACACTTCCTCTGTGGTTATCCAAGAGGAGGCTCAGCTCACCTGAATCCTTCCCATTGTATACAGGTTGAGCATTCCTACTCTAAAATCCAAAATTCTCCAAAATCAGAAACATTTTTAGCATTGACAGGATGCCACAAATAGAAAATTCCACACCTGACCTCATGTGACAGGTCATAGTCAAAATGCATTCAAAGTTTTGTTTCATGCACAAAATTATTTTTTAAATATTGTGTAAAATTACCTACCAGCTATGTGTATAAGGTACACATAAGACAAAAAGAACTTCATGTTTAGACTTGGGTCCCATCTCCAAGGTATATCATTATGTACATGCAAATATTCCAAAAACTCTTCTAGTCTCAAACATTTTAGATATGGGATACTCAACCTGTACTTTTTAAATGCAATATTTCTAACATCTGAATACCCACTTTGTAGAATAACCTAGTGTCAGGTATTCCCTTAGCCTTCCTCCATTCTTCTAACTGTCTCTTTTAGTAAAGTTTAAAGAGATTCCTGGCATAACAAGGAAGTGTTTGTTTCCTGAAGGAAGGATGATCAATTATTCATTCAGTAAACATAGACCGAGCACCACCATAGCAATCTTTTCTCTGGGATTAATTTGTGACAGTCTACTTATTATGAAGACTTCACAAAGACCTAGTCTTCCGAAACATTGCCATCAAAAGCCTCCAACAGAAACTTTTGGGCTAGGTCTGCATTCTTTGTCTGGACAACCTGAACCACATACCGTTCATCATGCACTTTATTTTTCCCAGGATCAAGCATGAAAACATTGTGACCCTGGAGGACATCTACGAGAGTACCACCCACTACTACCTTGTCATGCAGCTGTAAGTAATAGGCAACTTACTTCCTCCACAGAGGCCTGGTGGGGCCTGGGAGGCCTAGAGGAGGTTGGTCGCTGGTGAGGGATGGACAGTGATTCAAAGACAAAAATGAAGACTTCATTCAGGAGGCTCAGAAATGCCAAGGGTCCTTTTAGACTGAGTGTGCCTTTGGTCATGGGCAGGTTCTATGTGGGCCACAGGGTAAACCTGGGTTGATTATTGAGCTCCTTTGCACCAGAACAACCCTATCGGTTGTTAGAACATTTCTTACTAGTCAGCAAATAGCTGCGACCCCAACCCATCCATGTCCTTCTGCTGCCCAACCCCTCCTTGCCCCTTGCAACCAAACAACTGAAGGGGTAATGCCAGACTAACAAGGAGTTGCCAGAACCCTTTCCTGGCACCATGGCTTCAGTCCATTTGGACCAATACATGTTAATCAAATTGGATAGTAAATGTTTTAACATCACTCCAGCATAAAATTACTGTAGGAGCAGAAGCCACAGGTAGATATATTTCAATATAAAGAAAGATTTTTCTCAAAAGAGAGCCACCCAAAGTTAAAGACGGGCTGTGATTGTGTGTGTCCACCTGTAGGACAGAAGTGGTGCTTCATTAGCAAGGTCTCTGTGTCATTGCCACATCCAAACAACAGTTCTGCCTGACAGCGACTGCTGTAGAGATTGGTCGGTGTTCATGAAGACTCAGCATTGGGCTCAAAGACACTTCTGTTTATAAAGTACACACACACACACACACACACACACAAATACATACACTTGCACATGCACACACACACACGCACTCACACACCACTCTGCAATCTCAGCGTGGCTAGACACAACATGGTTTTTGGCTGATGGGCTGATTCCTAAGAAACTTTAATGAGCTAACTCAGGCCTAAGCAGCTGATTAACTGGGGGGTCATCTGAGGGCCTCTAAAGAGAGGTGGCAGGCAGTCAAGGGAGTGAGATGGGAAGGGCCCCTAGTGTCACTAACAGGTGATCAGGGACCATCAGGTACTTCAATGAGGCCAAGCCAACAGGATTAGCACACAGTAATTCAGAAGGCAGGGAGGCAAGGAGATGGGCAGGGTTGGACGTCCCTGAGGAAATACCAAGCTTCCTCAGAGCATAGCTCCAGGACTCAGGCCCCTCAGGGTTAAGAATTCATAGCTCTGTACAAACAGCGTATTTCCTACAGGCCTTCAGCTACTATAGGAGAGCCCAAAGTCTAAAGACCAGAAGCCAAAGAGCAGGATGAAGTGAATTTTGATTGGAGAAATTCTGTTCCCTCATCACTAGTTGGGCATGAATGACCACATCTAATGTCATGGGACAGTGGTAAGGGGAACTAGGAGGGTGAAAGGACTAGAACCACTGGCTCATGGTTGAAATAGTCTGGGAATGCTTATCTCAGAGAAGACAAGGCCTCTGGAGAGCATTTCACTATCTTTGAATACTTGAAAGGTGCACAGGAAAGGCTGTTATTCTTGTTCTGTGCAGTCTCAATGGGTGAAATTGGTAGCACTGGTAGAAACGACAGGGCATCAGCTTTCAACATAATGTACAGAAACATTAGGAAGATGCCAAAAAACACTCTGTCTTAGGAGGTAGAGTGTTCTCTGACACATAAGTGTTCTAGTACTCGCTAGAAAACTTCTAGGCAAAAATAGTGTAGACAGTATTCATGAGATAGAAGTCGGACTTGATCTTTAAGCTCCTCTGAGTCCTAAGATACTCTACCATTTGAGTCTCAAAGCACCCCTACAGCCCTACCTGTAATTCCAGCTTTACAAAGTCCAATTTCCCAAAATGAGGAAAGAAATCTTAACGTAAGCACAGTTAGTTTCACTTTCATGCCTTCCCTTTCCTACTTTGCTTAATTTCTGTGTCAGCCCTTCTTTCATCATGGCTTCCTGTGTCATAGGCCAGGAAGGAAGGTGGCTAAGAAGTGTGTCCACACTAAGGGATTATTGGCTTCTTGTGCAACCCCAACCTGGAAGCATTTACATTTTAAAGGAAATTTTCAGAGAGAGAGAGGTCAATGCTTGGCCCAAAGAAATGACTGCCTAGTGATATCACTCCAGGTGCCCAGAGTGGGTGTTCTGAGACTGGAGTAGTCCTGCCAGCAGCCTTTCAATCACAGTTCATGGGCGCCTGCCTGTTCCACCACAGCTGTGTCCCCCATGGCTTCAAAGCAAACACCTTCGCATTACTTTGACCTGAAATGAGAACTGAAATCCTGTCTTGATCCTATGCCCACAGTGTTTCTGGTGGGGAGCTCTTTGACCGGATCCTGGAGCGGGGTGTCTACACAGAGAAGGATGCCAGTCTGGTGATCCAGCAGGTCTTGTCGGCAGTGAAATACCTCCATGAGAATGGCATCGTCCACAGAGACTTAAAGGTGTCAAGCCGGGAGTCCTGGGTGGGAAACAGATAATGACCCTTAAGGAAGCTGCATGGGTCATGAGACATCTAAGCTCCATAAAGTAAGAGGGTTGGACTAGTGACTCCCAAGGCCCCTTCTGCCCTTAGATTCCTTAAACAGACCTTGGATGAGTGAACAATGGTTACTAATTTGCACCTCAATCTTTTCCTGAACCTTTCACTATGCCTAACCGTATTTGGATACCAAAATAATACACACATTTCTTAAATCCAGCCACAGTCAAAACCCAATGCAACAAAATACTTACTGAGGGCCTACATTGTACTAGGCATTGCATTGGACTTTGGAGAGATCAGACACCATTAGCCAAAGATAGGTTCCCTCAAAACACAAACAGTCCTGGGGTAGTTGGAAGTGAGGGAAGGAAAGGGTGAGTATATAAACGGTTATAAGACTGAGCAAAGTCAGAGCCATAAGCAAGAGGCAGAGTGCTGGGGTGCAGGGGTGAGGGTGCAGGTAGGAGGAAGGAGGGAAGAATGGAGGAGGATGGGCTGGCCTTGAAGTCAGGAGCCCAGGGCTCAGCTTCCTATGAAATTATGTATCAAGGAGAAGGAAAATACTTGCTTCAGGTGGTTATATCCTACACTACATATTTTTTCTCCTACAGCCTGAAAACCTTTTGTACCTTACCCCTGAAGAGAACTCTAAGATCATGATCACTGACTTTGGTCTGTCCAAGATGGAACAGAATGGCGTCATGTCCACTGCCTGTGGGACCCCAGGCTATGTGGGTAAGTCTGGGAGCAGAAGGAAGATTGACCAGTTGGCTACATTCAACCACATGCCTATCATTCACAGAAAGGGGTAATTCTGAGAACATAGGGTTCAACTTCAGGGGCTATCCAGGTAGGACATCCACTTACAAGGTTTAGGGCCAGCCAATTCATCCATCTCAAGATCTGTCCCAACTGCTCCCAAATGCTACATTTTTAAAGACCGCCTACCCCTGAGCCCTCCACAGTTCCTGCCTATGCTTTGGCTCTCATTTCTGCAGATAGACTTTGAGCCTTTGTCTTTCCAGCTGGACCAGGGGCAGACAAGATCACAAACCCAGAGATCAGCAGAGAGCTGAGGGGTTGAGCACTCCTTTCTCCCACTCTGGAAGAGACATTAGCCCCCAGTTGTTGGGAGCCAGGAAGCACAGGATATTGAAATTGGGCCTGAGGAACCCAGAAATGGGCTCCTAAATGTCCACCCAAGGAAGCACTCTGGGAAACTGGCAGAGGTGGAGCCTCCTGCTTGAACACTCCTGTAGGTTTCCAGGGCACCCAAAAAGAGTGAGAGCAGGCAGGGCACCTGGGAGAGTATTACTGGAATCTGCAGGAGAGAAAGTTGAAACTCTGAACATCCGCTCCTGTCCCTTCCTCCTTCACTAGTAATCATCTGTTTGCAGTTGGGTAATGGGAAGCAGACCTCTGACTCAAGAGAGGGAATCTACCCCCCCAGAAAGTCAGGTCATTCACTCATCAATAGATATTGAGTCCCACCAGGTACAAAGTTCTGGTAGCTGCGATAAATATAGAAGGCAACTCTCTACACTCCGCAGAGGAGTGTAGAGACTTCCTAATCAGAGGAAGTCATGGTTCACGCCCTCTGAAAGCTCTCAATCTGATGGGGGAGACTAAATGCCTCCTATCAGAAGGTACCCGCGGTCTGATGGGAGAGATACTGCCTTTGCTCCAGGATCTCCTAACCTAATGGGGGAGACTCAGCCTCTGCCTCCCAGAGGCTCCCAGTCTAGTGGAAGAGAGACAGTCCTACACTGATGATCTCCAAGTCTGAAGGGAGAGAGATCACCCTTGCCCTGGGAATCCCCTATCTGAATGGGGAAACAGGCCCTGCCTTCAGAGAATACTCACTGTGATCAGGGAGACATAGCCCTGGAGATCTCCAGTCCAACAGGGGAGTCATCGACCCTGTCATGGGGAAACTCACAAACTAATGGAGAAGTCACAGTCTCTCTTTGCAGGAAGACTTAGTCTTCCCAGAAGAGACACAGCCCCCAGCCTTAGGGAGTTTTCAGTCACCTAGAAACACCACCATCCCATGGTCTTCCCCAGTCTGCTTCTCTAAGCCTGACCTTCAGCCCCCACCCCAAATCCCTCTCCTCTTGCCACCAGCCCTGACTCTGCCCTTGGTCTGCTGCAGCTCCAGAAGTGCTGGCCCAGAAACCCTACAGCAAGGCTGTGGATTGCTGGTCCATCGGCGTCATCACCTACATATTGTGAGTAGACGCTGGCCTGGGTTCAGCTGCTGAGAAATCTCGGAGCCTGCTTACCCCTTCTCATTCCCTCTCCTGTCTCAGCTCCTCTTCCAAGCATGTGCATATGCACAAACAGACACAGGCACACGGGTGCACACACACACACACACATACATGTACACGCAGCTTAAAAGCTTCCTCTCTCTTGACCTCCACTGAGTTTTAAAACAGAGCTCAGCATGAATCCACTGCACAGCCACCTGGCACTCCCTCCTCTTGCACCCCTGCCCCATTTACTGCCTATAAATGTGTTGGATCCCACTCTGTGGAATGAACAATGAAAAAGAGAGAGGCCAAGCCAGTCTTGGAAGCCAGGTGGACCCACTATTCCTGCATCTCAGCTTTTTCTCCCAAGGCAAAACCATGGCCTGGATGAAGCTGGTCAGGGCTTCCCCTTTTCGCTCCTCTCCACACATTCCCAAGCTCTCCCTTTCCTAACCTGCCCATCACCTCTTCCCCACCATCCCTCCTCACCTACAGCAAACTTTGCTCTTAGGAAAATAACCTGGTTTCAATTATCTCCTCCATTTATGTTAAATAAGTACTCTCATTTATTTGCTCAACCAATATTCGTTGCCTATCTACTCTGCATCTATCCCTGTGCTAGGTTCTAAAGAATCCAGCAGTGAACAACATAGCCTAAATAAATCCTTCATCAAACTTACAATCAAGTAGACAGTCTACCCCATCTTTCTTAAAGATATTTTATATAGCATTCATGAGTCAGGGAAAGTACAAGGAGAGGTGGCAAGGGTTTGAGGGCATAATGTACGCAGAGACCTTCTAGGGATGCCTGTGCCAAGGCTTGGCACTTGCATAAACACTTCATGGGACCTGTACCATTCTTGAATTTGAGGCAGATCCATGTCCTGGTCATACCGCTGTTCTGGGACCTTCATTGCCCACCTGTGTATACAGTGGGAGCCTGGGGGAGCAGAGAGTCTGGCTCAGGGAGGACAGGTTTTTCAGTAGTGTACCTCCTTCCTGTCCTGCTGCAGGCTCTGTGGATACCCCCCATTCTATGAAGAAACGGAGTCTAAGCTTTTCGAGAAGATCAAGGAGGGCTACTATGAGTTTGAGTCCCCATTCTGGGATGACATTTCTGAGTCAGGTAAGGCCAGTAGGCACGAAGAAGAGATAACAGGCTCAAGGTAGAGGCTGCCAGGCAGGAGAAATGAGCTTAACAAAGGGTGACAGTCCTGGCTCTTCAAAGTTCCTGGGGATCTTACAGAACAGGCTGCCAAGGAAAGTGGAAAAATCTTCATCTGCTTCAAAGACCCAATAAATTATTTACTTCTAAGGGCTATGCTTTTGTTTTTCTGGGGTCAGAACCACAGTATGCCTGATAAGGAGACGGCGGGGGGAGCGGGGGCAGTTCAGATGAGGGGCCAGGAGAGCAGAGCCAGGTGGTGAGGGGAGAGTTCCAGGCAAGAGCAGCAAAACCAAGGGGTTAGATACCAAGAAAGACCATGCAATGTCTGTGTGTGAGAGAAGATGATCATTACGTGATTGTTGGACCTGTTAAGTGGAAATTGGAGCTGGAACAATCCAGCACTCACATGTATGCCCATGTGCCAGTGCTGGTTCCTGTTTCCATGCAAACACATGCACATGTGGTGTGCAGGCACATGGGGGCCTCGTGACCAGTGATGCTTCTGCAGTGCTGTGTGGGTGAGGCGGCTTGTAGCTTCCCTTCTTTGGTAGTTTATGGTGGGTTGTTGTTAGGTGGTTTGGATTTTTTTTCCCTCTTCTAAGACTCTTAAAATTGCCTCTTTGGAAGATCAGCTAAAGATGCATTCACTGCCACCCACCAGCCCGGAAGTGAATTTCCATCAGTCATGAAATCTGGTCCTTAGTCGTCGTGTCTTTGATTGCTCCCCTTAGCCAAGGACTTTATTTGCCACTTGCTCGAGAAGGATCCGAATGAGCGGTACACCTGTGAGAAGGCCTTGAGTCACCCCTGGTGAGTGAGACATGGAGTGGTCTCTAGACCCCAGCCCTGTAGTTCCCAAAACCAGGCTGACTCATTCAACATTGCATTCCTCTGGAATCTGCTTGCCTTGATCCATTTAATGTTGCAACGAGCGAGGACCATGCCATTGTTCATCAGGCCCAGGTGGAGATTCAAACAGCATTCAGTGGAGCAGATTCTGATGCAAGGGTAGCAGCTGGGTTGTCTGGTCAAGTGCAGGAGGTAGGTGCAGCCAAGCACTGTCATTCAGCACTGGGACAGGGTGCAATGCTCAATACCAGTTACTCAAGAGGTGCCAGGAATGGGCAACTCTGTTCTGCCCTTAAGAGCTTTGTTTTACTCAGGGATCAATAACTGTTCCAGGTGAAGTGATTTAGGAATAATTGCAAAACAACCAATTGGCAAAATAGGAAAATCTTAAAATACTTCTTCATGTTACTCCCCAACTCAATTTACAATAGCTCCCCACTTCGCACCCCAGCAAGCCTGGATTCCTTTGTCTTTCCAGTTTCCCTAATATGGCCTGACCCTTTATCTCCAGCCTCTTTTCCCAGGATCGCCAGCATACCTCCTCTGTCCAGATAGGTCTGGGAGCTATCTCTGTCTTCCTGCCATCCCTCACCCCACATACCAAGCTCTTTCTTAACTACACCTTGGATCAGATCATTCTCACTACCTACAATGTCCTGCTTCTTGCCCTGTATGTAGCATCCTTCAGGATCCAGATCAGTCTCTGCCCTTCCCTGAAGCCCCTGATCCCTGCAGCCCATCCCAATATCCCCAGTTCTCTTTATTAATCACACAGCTTACCATGCATTACTGCAGTCCATAGCATGAGCAACACCCCCACATAGACTGTAGTGTCCTAGGGGTTAGGGCCCATGTCTCTTACTTCTCGAGGTCTGTTAGTAGTTGACACAGTACTATGCACACATCAGGTGTCTGAGAAACACTTAGAGACCAGTAAATAAGAGGCTACGGGGATAGAAAAGGGGCAGCCTATGCCAGATGGCCTTATTGAGGAAGGCTTCCAGGAGGAGGTGGGTTCTAGGCAAGGTTTTGAGCTAAAGGATGGTGACTATGCTAGTGCCCTCTGATGCTGGATCCAATAAACTTTTTCTATAAAGCAGCAGACAGTAAATACTTTAGGCTTTCCTGTCCATACTGCATTTATGGCAACTACTCAACCCTGCTGTCACAGTGCAAAAGGAACCACAGACAATACCTGAATTAGTGGGCACCGCTGTGTCCCCATAAAACCTTATTTACAAAAACAGGCAATGGGCCGATTTGGCCTATAGGCCATAGCTTATTGACCCTGCTCTAAAAGTTTTTGATTTTGCCAAAGCTAAAGCCCACTCTTACCTGCCCAGGGGGACAGAGAACGCCTGCTTGTAGCCCTTACCTGCTGTGGGCTGCCTTTCCTCTGCATACTCTACCCAGCTCTCACTTGGACCTGCAGGCACCCTGCCCACCCCCTGGCTGAGTGTCCATAGCCATCAGTAGCCAGGTGTCCCCTCTTACATCCACAGGATTGACGGGAACACAGCCCTCCACCGGGACATCTACCCATCAGTCAGCCTCCAGATCCAGAAGAACTTTGCTAAGAGCAAGTGGAGGGTAAGCTGTCCTCTCCGAGGGGGTGGGAAAGCTGTTCTGGGCCCCTGGAGGCTGGGCTGGCAGGAGCTGACATAAGGGCTTTCCTTGCGATGTCCCAGAAGGCACTGGAGCAGTCACTGTACCCTCTCTGAAATGAGAAGTGGGCACCCAGGTTTCAAGAGGCCACAAGGCAAAGGGAAAGTTTAAGCCCCGAGGCCCTCTGAGGTTGCAGAAGGCCAGAGGCTGCTTTTGTGTCTCCTTAGCAAGCCTTCAACGCAGCAGCTGTGGTGCACCACATGAGGAAGCTACACATGAACCTGCACAGCCCGGGCGTTCGCCCAGAGGTGGAGAACAGGCCGCCTGAAACTCAAGCCTCAGAAACCTTTAGACCCAGCTCCCCTGAGATCACCATCACTGAGGCACCAGTCGTGGACCAGAGTGTAGCAATCCCTGCTCTGACCCAATTACCCTGCCAGCATGGCAGCCGGCCCACTGCTCCTGGTGGCAGGTCCCTCAACTGCCTGGTCAACGGCTCCCTCCGCATCAGCAGCAGCCTGGTGCCCATGCATCAGGGGTCCTTGGCCGCCGGGCCCTGTGGCTGCTGCTCCAGCTGCCTGAACATTGGGAGCAAAGGAAAATCCTCCTACTGCTCTGAGCCCACACTCATCAAAAAGGCCAACAAAAAACAGTATGTATTTTTAGCCAAAGATGGAGCCCCAGCTTGGGTCTGAAAGAAATCGGCCAACAGGACTGAAAGAAATGGACACAAAGGCCTCTCCCACTTGCAGGCAGCTCTACAGGGAGGGATGAGTTCTGGGTCAGGGGGCAGGGAAAACGCTTCTAGCCCTGTCCCCATCACTTACTAGCTGTGAGGCCATTGACGAGTCAGTGAATGTCTCTGCTTCTAGTTTGCTCATCTGTAAAATGGGTTGAAGTCTATTTATTTACTCAGCCTGCCTCACAGAGGTGCTATAAAAGGTTAGTGAAGCAATAGAGATGATAAAAGCCTACAGAAAACTGGGTATGTGCAGGTGGTGAGCGTCAGATTCCCTGAGTTTCTAGGGCCTCTGTGCTTTGGAGGAGAAAGGTTAGGGGGGCTTGGTTATCTTTATCTTTTCTGCAGGGTCTTGAACTTTCTGAACCTCATGAGGGGAGAGCTGAGTGGATGCCATAGGCACAGAGAACTACCACCTCTGCCCTGCCCCATTAACTCTTCTTCTCCCCTCAAATACTTCAAACGTTGTTGCTTCATTTCCTTTCTAGGAATTTCAAGTCGGAGGTCATGGTACCAGTTAAAGCCAGCGGCAGCTCCCACTGCCGGGCAGGGCAGACTGGAGTCTGTCTCATTATGTGATTCCTGGAGTCTGTGCCTGTGTCATTGCAATTTTCAGGTGAGGAGGGTCACAGTGTGAGGCTTGGGGAGAGTTTCTGTCCCAGAGGAGAGCCCCATACCAGAGTGTGAGTGATGGGGTCTGAAGTGGCAGCCCCACCCTCACTCTGAGCCCCTTTCTCTTGCAGGAGACATGTTCAACTCCTCTGCTCTTCCAAACCTGGTGTCTATCCAGCAGAGGGAGGAAGGCAGAGCAAGTAGAGCAGGGCCTAGCAGGAGCGGTTTCTGGCCGGAAGCACCAGCCTGCTGCCAGCAGGGCAGCCCCTCACAGGAGGCCCGCGAGGGAGCCCCAAGGCATGGAGCCTTGTTGAAGCTGTGAGCAGGGGGAGTGGCACCTGCGGGCTTCCAGGTCTCCCTGACCTGCCTGCTCTATGCCCCCACACCCTACGTGCCGTGGCTCTGTGCATTGTACGTAGATAGCTCTCACCTGGGTCTGTACTGTTTGTCGTGAAAAGCTTAACGGGCTGGCCAGGCTGTGTCACCTCCAAGCAAAGCCATATGGAGCATCTATCCAGACTCCCACTCTGCACACACTCACTCCCACCTCTCAAGCCTCCAACCTCTTGGCCAGATTGGGCTCATTAATGCTGTTGCCTGCCCATCCGCATGAATGACAGGCAGCTGTCCATGGTGGTCTGCCTGTGAGCTCTTCAAGTTCTAATCCTTAACTCTAGGATTAGCTCCCAAGCGCGCTGAGACCCAGCCAGCCTGCTCCCGGTACACTTCTGGCTCCTCTCCCTGCCTCAATCTAAAAGCAGTGCCACACCCTCCAAAGTGGAATGGAAAGAAATTCTTGAGTAAGGGCTGCAAGGAATTCTTATCCCAGCCACATGCCCTCCGTGCACACACCCAATTGAGTTAACCTTGGAAGTTGACTATTTTAATGTCTGCCAGGAGTTCTAATCCTGCCTCTGTTCCCTTTTCTCTCCTTGAAAGTCCAGCATACCGTTCTTGTCCTTCCCCAGTCTTCTCACCCTCTGCCCCTCCAGCTTCGTGCTCAGTGTTGTGCTCAATAAAATGGACATATTTTTCTCTATGATGCTTCATTTGGTTCTTTCAAAGTCAGGAGCAGTTCAGGGACTTCTGAGCGTGTCTAGAGTAGAGAGTGCATGGATGGCTGGGGTCAGTAAGGAACCAGCAGTTGTAGCTGATGTGCATACAGCAGAGTACACAGTGCTCCAGGCACCTAGGGACATGAGTTACACCATTAACTCATTACTCCTCACAACAACCCCTTGGGGCAGGTTCTGTTGAAACCCAGGCAGTCTGGCTTTAGTGGCTATTCTCTGAATGGCCGTATCAGAATAGCATGAGTTCGAGCCCCAGCTCTGCCCCAAACTGCCATATATGTGACCTTGGGGAAGTTACTTAGCCTTTAATGCCTTGGTTTTCTCACTTATCCAATGGGAATAGTAGCACTGCCTGCATCATGAAATGATGCAGATGATGTGCCCAGCCTCGTGGCCAATAAATAATTAAAATGATTAACAATGATCAAGAAATTAATGTAGATAAAATGTCTAGCACAGTGTCTGCTTGGGCCATGGTTAACACACAAATGTCCATGCCATTCCATATCATCCTCCACCCCACCCCCCACACATATCCATTTACTTCTCTTTAAGGCCCCAAGAGACACAGATTCTAGTCTTAGTCCTTCCTCTGAAAGCTGCATGAATTTGAACGGAACCTTCCCTTCCCTGGATTTCTATTTCCCCATCTGTAAACAAGAAGTTGAATCACTGCTTAGAGATGAAAACTGCTTGTCTGGTTTCTCAAGGGTAGAATCCATCAGGTTCTGGGGCACAGGGGCCCAGACTCCCTAAATCTGGGTACCCAGCAAGCCAGGTGGAACAGAGGAGAGCAAACCATGGGCTTGAACAGAGGAGTCCCCCACAAACCCCAAATAGGAGACAGAAACAATGGCAAGAGTTTACCCAATGAGGGGACAGACCATTTTTCCTTGTTGAACCTCCAGGCCCTTTTCCAAAGATTTTTATTTGGCTTTTCATTTTTACATCACTTTTGTTAAGTTTTTGTGTTTGGTCCAGGATTCTTCCCCAGTGGAGAACTAAAGGCAGGGGATACTGCCCAGCCCAGCTTCCTTGACTTGAGAGCTCCTAGTTTCAATGGCTTGCCAATCTCCACCATCTCTGTCTGTCAAGTGTAACTGTCCCATTGACTCAGGCTCAGCTGCAGCTCAGGGTAATCTTACTAGTTGCACACCAGGGGTGGTCCAGGCTGTGCTTTGGCTGCATGAAAGACTCCTGGAGATGGAAAGCATTCCAAACCAATCTGCCCCTAACTAAAAGCAAAGGGGGCAGGTGAGTAGGGAAAGGGGCTGGAAGCTGTAGTATCACTTGCAGGTGGCATAGTAGAGCACACGCTCATTGATGTGGTCACGGATCTGCTCCACACGCTTCTCCAGTCCTGTCAGGTCCGCTGAGCGCAGCATGATGGCCTGGCTGCCCCGCAGCAGCTCCAACTCCATGTCTGAGGCAAATGGAACAGCAGCAGGAGGAGGAGTTGATGGTGAGACTCCCAAAGACTCCCAACCCTTCCTTCCCCTCCTGCTAACTGGAAGTAGCATGTGCAGAGGAAGCCCCGCCAGAAAAATATGGCCTCTAAGGCAGTGGTGCCCCCCCCATCTTCATGCCTCCCTAGCCCCTATTCCATGCTTAGAAACCCGGCAGGGGCCAAATGCAGCAGGCCCCCACTCCTAACTATCCCTGGGCCCCTGACCCTCTGGGCTCTCACAGTTGTCCCAGGCTAATG
This sequence comes from Rhinopithecus roxellana, assembly GCF_007565055.1. Classification (NCBI taxonomy): domain Eukaryota; kingdom Metazoa; phylum Chordata; class Mammalia; order Primates; family Cercopithecidae; genus Rhinopithecus; species Rhinopithecus roxellana. The sequence continues at coordinate 73,337,095 of NC_044556.1, read as the reverse complement.
AAGGAGGTCACAGACACCAAGATTAGCAACCCAGTGCTGTTGGGCTCAGACAGCTGCCATCCAACCAATGATCCTCAAGTAGGCACCTTGACAAAAGAGCTGGATGAGTGACCAGAATTCCTCAATTTCCCTCCCCAAATGCCACTCCAGATAAATCTAGTCCTCCTCTTCCAATTCATTCTGCATACAACCACTAGATGATGCATAGAGGTTTAAAGAACTCTGGAAGTGACTCAGTCCAGCCTGCCCCCTGTCCCTATAGGCAGGAGTCCCTCTATCACATCCATGAGAGCTGGTACCCAGGCTCAGCCTGAACTTTTCCAGGAATAGGAAGGAAGCAGGCACTGCCTCACGAGGCTCCAATCTTAGGCAGCTCTGGTTATGAAAAAAGTCATCTTCTCGTGAAGCCAAAATCTGACTGCCTCTTACTTCCACCTCTTGTCCCAGGTCTGTGTCCTGGGGGTATAACAATATACCTTCTCTGTCCTCACATGTCAATCCTTCACATATCTGAGGCTTTATTGTCTCCAGGTTAAATATCTCCAGTTTCTTCACCTATTCCTCATCTGATATAATTGCTGTGCCCCACCCTGGTCACTCTCTCCCTGATGTATGCTGGTTTGTCAATATCCCTTCTGAAGATGTAGTAGCCATCACTTGAACACCATCCCCCAGGTGAGATCCCATCAGCAGAGTATAACAGTGTTATTATTGGATTGACATTCAGCCAGTAGATACTCATATGGATTCACAGGTTGATAAAATATTTAAATATGTCCATAGTAGTTGTTAAATAGCTGCCATTCTGTTCCTTGGTACTCACCCCGAAAACCCACCTCCTACCCCTGGTCAATGCATGATCTTCCCCCATTACCCTGCAACTAAAGGTAAATTCCTGCAAGCAGGTAACTTCCGGTCCCAATACTATAGCCTAAGCCTTTTCTGGTTAGTGGGTACACACCACTCCAGTTGCTAAATAGTCTTACCATTACCCCAAGCTATTACTCCCTTCACTTTGGTTGCACTGTGTTTGTTAGCTCTTTGGGCTGCAGCAAGCATCGCTGGCTTTTAACAAGCTTGCGGTAACTCAAAACTCTTGGGTCTTTTTCAGATGAGTAACAACTCATATTTGGTTATCACTTACTCAAAACTCTTGGGTCTTTTTCAGATGAGTAACAACTCATATTTGCTTATCACTTACTAGTTACAAAGTGGTTGCAGTAGCATTAGCCACTGAAAAGCCAGGCTTCACCTGAGCTGTACTTGTGGTTTAAGCCCAAACAAGGCCAGAGCAGGAGGTTACTTTCCTCTTCATTTAATTTCATTTGTTAGTTTCAGCCCATCTTTCTGAACTTTTGCTATTGCCTTAGAATACTGGTTCTGTTACCTGGTGTCTTAATTATCTGTTGTCCAGAGACTTGATAAATTATCTTCATACAAAGTATTGGATGAACAGGACAAGGAAAAGCACTGACTTAGCCGCTGGCCCCTTCCCCTAGGTCAGCTCCTCTCACTTCATCCTTTGGGTGCAGCTGCCCATGGCCCCAGGTTTATTCATCATCAACCCACCAGCCCAACCTTTTATGTGGTGCCCACCTGGCTATCCAACGAGACTTCTGCCAAACACTTCTGCTGAAATTCGAAGGAACTCTTTCTGTGGCTTTCACTGGATACACCACTCCAGTGATCCCATCATCATGTCTTAGCGATGACTTTAGTTCCCAGGAGCCCCTGTTCTCCTTTCTGAGAAATCTTTGGAACCCTTCCGAAAGCTACTTTCATTATGTTTCCATCATATTCAAAATCCTTGGATGTGCCCTACTGCCTCCTGAGCTATCTACCCTCCTCATCCTCACACTAGAAGCCAGGCACAGGGACAAGTCATGTTAACCCCATGCCACTTCTTTCCCACCAGCTCCTCAGCAATATTCTTCTCCTGTCCCTATGTCAGAACATACCTTGTTGCTTCCCAACACCCTTATCCTAATGTCCCTCCTCTTCCTCACAGCTTCTCCCAGGCCTATACATTCTTCCAGGCCCATCTCAAATCTTCTTTTCTTACCTTCACTGAACATGTCTCTCTCAAATTATTTATGCTCTGAGCCCCAGAACTCTTATTATTCAACCCCTATCAGAGACCACCTCATCCTCTTAAATATAGTTCTATGCACCTTAAACATAAAGCAATAGGAAGAGAAAATATGACCCCACTGTTTGCAAAAATAGAAAAAATGGTCCCATTAATTGCAAGCTTTTTGAGGCCAGGTCAAGTCGTGGGACCATCTCTGCATTCCCCAGCCTCATACATACTAGATGCCCAGAAAAAATCTCATTTGATCTCATTCCCATAGCACGGCTAGCTCCAATAAGAATGGGCTTCAGAAGCCTTGGGTTGGGTGGGACCAGCCTTCATGAATGCCCAATAGTCCGTGCCCCTGAACCATTCCCTCACCTTTCATCCTGTCCATCATCTCCATGGTCTCCCCAAATAGCTCCTCTGCCTCTGTCTTCACACTCTGGATCCGGGCACCCTGTTCACCCAGCGTGGGACTCTGACCCAACCGGTCCTTCAACTCAGCATACTTTTGTTTTATTCTCTCAAATCCCTGAAAAAGGTAGAACAGTCTCAGTGTCATTGTCATCATGCAAGGTCCTAAAGACCTATGGCCAAAGCACTTGATATCACCCAAATCAACACACAGTGGGAAAGCGCCTCCTATTAACCCCCAATAGAATTGGTTTTGCCTATTAAAACTCCTGAGTCACAGACTATGACTTAAACTTCTGTGTTTCCCTCTTCCCATCTCCAGCTCTTGACATGTCCCACCTCACTCCCAGGACAATGTTAGTCACATCATAGGATATTGATATTAAGCTGTCACATAGTATACTTAGCAACTTGGTCACTGTGCCAGGATTGAAAGTGCCAGTGTTCCTAGCCATAGGGGGAGCAGGTAGTGTGCGTGAGACACTGAGAATGGGCTCTTTGATCTTCTCTCTCATTTAATTCTGACAATCATGGAGCCCAGGTTAGGATAAGCAAAGAGCATCTGTCCAGGCTGGGGATCCAAGAGACAAGCTCTGGATCCAGTGTCACGGGACCTGATTTATAGATGAGTCTTAGGCCTGTGAACAAGTCACCACCTCATCTGTAAAAGGGAAGGGATTGGACTGGTCATCTCCAATGTCCCTGAGCCAGCTATACTAAAGGCAGTGGAGGGAGAAATCAGATGCCTGGCCAGGTTTGGGTTGATTCTCAAGCCTCTTCTGGTTCTGTTATTCTAAGCACATTTGAGTTTGTGGTCTTATAAAGTGTGCAAAGTCCTCTCCTGCTCAGGACCCCCTCATCGTGGCCATACATCATTGAGCTAACTCTGCCTTCTCTGTACCTCTTGGGCACTCAATGCCTGCTCGCTGGCACCTTCTGCAAGCTGCTGGGCCTGGACTGCCTGTGCCCGCTGCTGCCAGGCTTGGCGGCGGAGCTCCTCCATCCGTGTCCAGAAGTCACCCAGCTGCTTGGTCATGCTTGTCACCAGCTTTTCTGCTGGCTGCAGTACCTGCTGAACCTTTGTGGAAAGAGGGAGATCTGGCATTTGTAGTGGGTCTCATAGGTGGGGGGTTCATCCCCATTTTTTCTCCAACTCATCAGGCAGCAAAAACCCTCTCCAACCAGAACAATCAAAATTGCTCACCTCTCACTCCTGCTTCTGCATCCCAGCCACAAGATCAGAAAATCCAAGGCCCACAGCCAGCCCAAAACTTGTCACCCTCCTGTAGAACTCCACCTCAGCTTTCTTCTAGTCACTTTTCATCTAGTCACTTTCTGGCATTTTCTATGCCTGGTGCCCAAATTTTCCTGTTTATGCCCAAATATGGGTGGAGGAAACCATGATGCCTCACCTCAGCAACCCTGTCCTGGATAAGCCTAAGAGAGCGGCTGGTGCCTTGCATGGTGTCCTGAGCTTCCTGCAGTGCCACTGTGCCCTGCTGCAGGTTCCCAACCACATCCTCCACCTGGCCCTCCACTGCATGGGCTCGGCTCCTGGGTGAGAGAAGCATGAGGGAGAGGAGAGAGAAAATGAGTGAATAGTGAATCAATGTGTGGTTCGACTCACACACCAGTCCAAAAGAACACCCTTCCCAGCCAAGACAAAGAGCAAGGAAAGTATTAGCTTTGATGTCCCAGGACCCCACCAAGCAGACGTGATGAATGTTTGCGTTATGCCTGAGACAATCTCTGGGCAGTTTCCAATACGGAAGACACAGTCACGCAAATTGTTTAACCTGCACTCTGGATTCTGTGTACCACTCCCCACCATGGTAAGCATCCCCTCCTGTCTCCCAGCCCTCTGTATCCCTCTCCCAGCAATGGGGTTGAGAAGCAAAACGCCAGCCTAATCCTGGGCAGAGAGAAGTTCAGGGCCCAAGGCCATACCTGGCTTCCTCAGCCTCAGCCTGCAGCCTGCGGGCCCGCGCAATGTCCTGCTTGGTCTGTGACAGCACCAGGTCCACGTTGGGGAGCCTGGCTGCAATGGCCTGGATCTCGTTCATCTTCTGTAGAACGGTAGCTGAGTCTGTGGGCAGCCACAGGGCCAGCACAGCCTCGCTGACCTCCTGGATAGTGGCTGCATCAGTGTCGGGGTCTGGAAGACAATCATGCATTAGACTGTGAGAGCCCACTAACCTCCCCAGAGATCCGAGGCCTCTCCTGGCTAAGCAGCACCTGTGGAAGGCACCTGTGGTGGCCCCTCTATCATGGTGTCCCAAGGAGCTGCTGCCCCCTCTCAACCAGACTCAGGTGCCTGTTCTCTGGAAATTTCTGGGAATGCTGTAGGAGGATGACTATCCTGTGCTCCATGCTGCAGCAGGGAAGAGGAGGAGGGGTGTCATCACAGCTGTGGCAACTAAGTGTCTGGTGCCACAGGAAGCTGCGGGCTGGGGAGAAGGAGGTGGTGCCAGGCAGCTGGTACTGAACAATGCCTGCAGCACATACACAATTAGCCCTAAATTGGGAAGAGTGACCAGAAACTGAAGCTGCTTCCTTGGCAAAAAGACCCCTTCCCTGCACTCCCCCTCAAGCAAGACTGCTCATTTTTGCAAAGGCAAGTAAGAATGATCAAGTCTTTGCTGGAATATCACCTTCTCAGGGAGGCCAACCCCAGCCATCCAATCTAGAATTGCAACCTCCACCCTAGACTGTAGCACACTTTATCGTCCCTCCCTGCCTCATCTTTCTGTCTAGCACTTGCACCACCCAGGTACCAAAAACTGTACTCATCTAACTGGTTTCTTTTTTTTTTTTTTCTTTTCCTCTAGAATGTAAGCTCTACAAGGGCAGGGGCTGGGTTTTGTCCACAGCTATATCCCTAGACCCCAGCACAGTGCCTGGCACTTGGAGGTCAATATGTGCGTAGAGTGAACGAATGATTGACAGGGCTTCAGGTTCAGATCTCTGCTTTACTATTCAAGCTACCTGGGCAAGTCAAATGGTTCCCTAAGCTCAGTTTCCTGATCTGTGAAAAGGAGTATCAATCCCCAATATCAGTCCTCAACCTGAAGGTACAACATGAAACAATCCATTTGCAAGAGTTGTTACAAACCAACTCTGGGTCAGAGGGTAAGGTCAGAAGTACAGAGATGACATCTCCTCCCCATCTATTCCAATTTGCTTTTACAGATTTCGCTGATATTGAGGTATTAAGGAGGGGGGCACCCACTCATCCAGATGATTTGTCCTGGGACCTGAACTCCTCCGGGGTCCCAGGCCCAGCCTCACTCTACAACTAGAGGATACTAGCTGACCACACAGGTCTCATTCCCTGCCCCATCCCATGCCAGGCAGAAGGACACTCCTGGAGGGTGGAAGCCATGTTTGTTCATTGCTGTGTCCCTTGGGGTTTGCACGCAGCATAACTGTGGTTGAGTTTCATTAAGTGAGTTTATCCCAGCAGCAAGCTTTCATAAGGACCTTCTTCATAGAGATTGTCGACCTCTCATCTAACCCAGAGTCCCACTCTCAAAGCAAGGCTTCACATGTGACTTCCCCAGAAAGCCTTCCAGGATGAGCACATCCCCACCTAGATCTGGCCCTTCCTTTACTCTGCACCACTTCAGCTGCACCCTTAGGCTCAATCTACATGACATTCAGTCACAGAGCCTTCTGGGTCTCAGGATGGGCTCAGTAAATATTTACTGCATTGAGCAAAAGCATGGGAGGAGTTGAGACTGCAAATCAAATTAAACTCAGTACCTGCCTTCATGGAGCTGGAAATCTAATGGGAGACAGGTACATGAACAAAGAAGTACAGCTTTGAGTGAGTGGAGTAAACACAGGTGCTACAGTGGCCATGGGAAGGGCCCCCAGCGCCATCTGATAGGTCCAGGGAGGCTGCCGGGAGAGTGGGATGCCTAGGAAGATTCCTAGAGGACGAACAGGAACTAGCCGGGTCAGCAGAGGTGGGAGAGGGGAGACAATCCAGAGAGAGGAAAAACATTCACAAAGGCAAGAGGCAAGAGAGTGTGTATTTGTGTGTGCATGCACACTCACAGGTGTGTATGTATGTGTGTGTCCATGCCATAACGCAATAGGGTGTGGATGACAGAGTCAGATCATTAGGGTTGAAGCCTACCTGCAGCACTGCTGAGCTGGATGCCTTTAGCCAAGTTGATTAACCTCTCTGTGCCCAGATAACTTGTGTGCAAAGTGGAAGTAATAAGAGTACTTAGTTCATGTAGTCAGGAGTAAATGATGTAATACATGCAAAGCACTTGGAACAGTGCCTGGACTCAGAACTTAATAAGCCTTAACTATTCATTTTGTCAATTCCATTTGAAGAACTGGGAAAGACGATGTTTCCTCCTCCCTCCACAGACTTTCCACTCTCCCTCCCACACCGTGACCCTACATCTGACAGCAGCCAGACCTCAGAGGCTTCTGCACCAGGACTCTGGAGACCAGAGTCCGAGCCTACAGCTACACAAAATTTTCCTGGGTTTCTCCCTGGGGCCAGGCCTCTCTCAGGCCCTGCTTTTTCTCTCTGACCCTGGACTCATCATAAGACTTGACCTGAGATACAAGCGTAAGAGAGATGACAAAAGGGGCCTGGCAGCTCCCTGTCTGTTCACGTGAGCCTGTTCACAGTACTCACCGGGCAGGAGAGAATTCCAACCCACCTCCCACCCCCTGAGGCCAGAGCCCTGGCTGAGATTAATGCAGGATGAGTAGCCATTCAGCCTCACTGGACTTGATTCAGGGTCAAGACTCCCTTATCCATGAGCCTAAGCCCCACACCTTGACCTCCCCCATCATCCACGTTTGTGGGGCACAATCTCCCCAGATTCCCAGGTAACAATTTCCCCAGGTGTGGGCCTCATGGCCTTATGCAAGTCATGAGACCTCAGAAGAAGTCTCCTGCCCCTCTCTGACCTGCCATCTGCACTCAGGAGGGGACTTTGGCCTATCTGGGGCAAAAACACGGTAATAGCAGCAAGAAGAGCCACTGTCATTACACCAAGCCCTAGGCTCGTATTAACTGGGCTCCCAGCCAAGCAAATTCCCTGGCAGGAATGAGAAATCTAACAATATCAACTCCTGTTCCTGAGGCACCTTTCCTTTTTCAAAACATGTTTTACATCAGTTATTTGATCCTCAGAATAAACTTGTGAAATACTACCGTCCCCCCATTTATAGAAGCAAAAGATGAGGCAAAGAGAGAAGCAGCCTGCCCAATGTCACACGAGTCTCCCGGGTCCTGTTTAGGAATCTTTCCATTGTACAGCCCTTCCTCACTCCCCAGGGCAGTGAGGAAGGGCATCTGGTTCATTTATTCATGCCACCTATGTCAGATGCCTTTCTGTGTCTGGCCTTATGTTAGGTGCTGGTGACACAGTGGTCAAAAAGACAGACAACCATCCCTGCCCTCCTGGAGTCCCCATTCTAGTGGAGTGACAATTCACTTGTCGACAACTGAATGAGGGTGAGTAGGGCAAGGAAGGTAAGACACCGAAGGGGAATGGGAGATGACAGGGGACAACCAGATCAGATGGTCAGGAAACACCTCTCTGGGGAGACGACCCAGAGGACAAGAAACAGCCCTGGAAAGAGGATTCCAGGCAGAAAAAGAGCAAATAAACATTCCTGAAGCAGGCAAGAGCCTGATATGTTCAAGGACAGCCAGTGAACAAAGCAGAGAGGAGCCCAAGGTCACTCCAAGAGATGGACAGAGGCCAGGCTCTGTAGCCACGATAGGAGTTGAGAGCTCATTCCAAGAACAAGGTGAAGCCACTGAAGGATTTTAAGCAGGAGTGAGATGTGATCTGACTTATACATTTTAAAAGAGATATTTCAGCTGTAGTGTTGAGAATGAGAATGGGTCACGAGGGAGTGGAGTGGGTGGGAAGGGCAGATGGGAGAACAAGAAGGTCATGGCCATGGTGCCAAGGAGAGGTGGAGGCCTGGAGCAGGATGTTGCAGGCCTTGGAGGAGGGAGGGAGGGCTGGCTGATGCACTGAACATGGGAATGAGGGACAGGCAGGACTGGAACAGCAGCCAAGGTGGGAGTGGAGACCAGCCTCACCTGTTAGGAAATCCCGGACCTGCTGGATGAGGAGCCGCGTGCGTCTGACATCTTCCTCCATCTGGGAGCGGCTGGTGCTCACCTGGGTCTCCAGGCGCTGGGCATTGGATTGAATCTGCGAGGCTGATTCCTCGGCTGCCCTAATCTGTTGACACACATTCTAGGTCAGAAGGGATAAGGCCCCAAGGGAACCTCTCAGCAGCTCCAGGATTCTGTGGATCATCCTCTATGCCAAGACCTACCTAGGCAGCATTTGTAACCAGTGCAGTTTCTATGTGGATGTCCAGTAAAAGAGAAAAAACTATCTTGCACTTGCTGTGGCACCTTAAGCAGGTCACTAAAATCTCTGGGCTTTAGTATAAAATGGGAACTCTGACTTGCCCGGGGGATCTATTCTGTCTGCCTCCTCTTACCTGTGCCCATCCCACCTTAGCCACACTTACCATCTGCCTGGTCTGCTGGAGCTGGGCATTGAAGCCCCGCAGCTGCTCAGCCACCTGCCCTGCCGTCCAGAAGGCCCCACCGGCCCTGGGAAGGACACCCCTGCAGTGGGAACCACAGGCTGTGCCATTGTCATGGGGACACAGCTCACCAGGGCATGATCCTGGAGTGCAAGCCATCTGCCTGGAGCTGCCACAGAGCTGTAGAGAGATGGGGCTGTCAAAGAGGCTACCCAAAGCCCCTCAATAACCAATCCCACCCCACACCTGGGAAACCAACAGCCAAACATCTCCATGACAACCAAGCACCAGAAACTGGTTTCCTTGGCAACTACTGAGCTCACAGTGAGCAACACAAGGGTCAGGATGGCTGGGGGAGTGGAGTTCTCACAGGCGCAGGTCTGCCCTAATGGGAAACAGGTGGCAGCTGTTGGTGTGTGACAAGCTGGGGTGTGGGCTCCAGGAAGTCGGATTCCATGCCCCAAGTCACCTTGTTGAAGGTGGGTGTCAGGTCAGGCAACGAAGACATCTCCAGCCTCAAGGCCACAAGCTGGGGGCTGCCGGTGCCTCCTCCTCCTCCCGCCTGCTGCGCCAGCCTCTCTGCCTCTCTCCGGCTGTCCCTGAGCTGGTCCAAAAGGCGCGAGCTGTCGGAGACCTGCTGAACAGCCTGGGCTGACTGCTCGTAGGCTGTGGTCAGCATCCGGAAGGCTCCTGTGGCAAGAAGCATGGGGAATGGAGATGGAGGGGGAACAGGAGGGAGTGGGTTGGCATGCCCACCACAGCAGTGCCCATGCCCGGGGTTATCCGGGTGGCCCTCTCCTCACCTGAAGGATCAGCACTGCTTAGTTTTTCAAACTGCTCCCTCTTCCTCTGATACATAGTGAGGAGACCATTGAAGCTTCTGTCCAGACTCTCCAGGTCTCTCGGAAGGGACAACGTCTCCTCCTCTAGGGGCAGATCCGGCTGCAGGCCCTGGAGAGCTCGCCTGAGAAGGGAGAGGAGCTTACACTAAAATATAGGAGGGAGTTGTGCCTCCCCGGAGCAGCCATTCCCTTAGAGCAACTGCTACTGAGTCAGAACAAACAGAGGCCTTGGGCAAGGGCACCAGAACAGAGAATCCACAGGCTAAGGGGGTTCCACTGGACAGAGGCTGAGCGGCCAATACAACGTTTCTCTGTCCATGCATGAGTGGAGCCACAAAACTCTCCTCCCTTGACTTCTATGACCCAACATTCCCAATTCTCCTCCCCTTCTTCCAGCTCCTGGCTTCCATGAGGAACACTGCCCTGATGCCCTCCTCCTTTGCTCTCTACAGGCTGGCTTCAGCCACCACCTGTACAGCTAGCCACCACCTGTACAGCTGCAGCTCTGAAATCTTTTCCACAGTCCACACATCCCACTCAGCTCCAGACCCCATCACTGCTGCCAGCTGGTCATCCCCTCGAAGGAGGCTTGGGGTCTACCTCCCAGGCCCTTGGCCACTGAGCTCTTGGAGAGTCCTCTCTTCCCGTGCCCTTTGTAGCTCCGCCAACCCAACCACCAGCTCCCTCCTCCAAGCCTCACATTCTCCACCTCTAGGCTTTGATCAGGCACAGAACGCCCTTCCATGGAATGCCCCTCCATGCCTGTGTTTCCAACCTACTGAACCTGGTGGACTGACTGCCCGAATCTGAGACTTAGGTCAGAAGGCACCTCTGTGAAGCCTGCCATGATACATTATAACATGTGTCACATTATAGTTTACCATTTACACATCATTCTCCCCAGTACAAGCTTCTCAAGGGCAAAGACTATGTCAAATTAATTTCAATATCCCCGATGCCTTGTGCAATGCTTGGTTCATAATAGATGCTCTAAAATTATGTAAAGAGAAAGAAAGAGAGAAAGAGAGGAAGGAAGGTAGGAAGGAAGGAAGGAAGGAAGGAAGGAAGGAAGGAAGGAAGGAAGAAGGAAGGGAGGAGGAGGGGGAGGGGAGGAGGGAGGGGAAGGCGGGGGAAGAAAAAGGAGGGGTTGGAGGGGTTTAGGGGAGGGGAGAAAGGGAGGAGTTCGAGAGGAAAAGTCTTCAAAGGAGAGGCCCAGGAAGGACTGATTTCGGAATAAAAAGGAAAAGGAATGGGAAGGGAATGGAATGCCCCTAAGGTTGGAAGGCAGTACTGGAGGTTGGTTCCCAATATTTGCTTGAGTTCCTCTGCTGGAGCCCCCAGACAGTGGCTCTAGCACATTGAGAGTCACGAAGCCTCCATTTTCATTCTTCTTAGGCTGCCTTTTCCCTCCCCGCCACTCACACACCTGGATGGCTCTGTGCACCGTCAGAAAGCCAGTGCTCAGGGAATGCCAACTAATTATAGAAGCTTCCAGAACTGAATCTCACTAAGAAGGCACCTCTGCTGGTGGGATGGGGGTGTGGGCGGGACCACTTCCATTCCAAAGCCACACGCGAGTTATTTTTAGAGCCCCTGCCTCTCGGATGCCCTCTGCCAGGGTGACTAATCCAGAGCTGACTCCCTCCCACAGGCAGCACGGGGCACTTGAAAGAATGCTGGGCTTGGGCTCCTGGGCTATGTTCTGAGTCCCAGCTCTGCCCTTCAGGGGCCATGTGGCTCTGTCACATCACCTATCTGTGCCTGTTTTCTCATCTGCAAAACCACACCAACCTCACAGGACTCTCGTAATGGTTGAAAGACAGAGCACTGTGAAAATGCCTTTAAACTGTAATGCGCTGTACAAATGTAAGGAAGGACCAGTGTGCCCCGTACAGGAACCCTGGAGCATAATTCTTCCAAATGCTTGGCAGGGAAAGGGAATTACCTGAGGGAGAGGATGGCACTGGCCACCTGAGCCACCTCCTGCTCTGTGACTGCGGCGCTGCTGAGAACTGCTCGGATCTGCTCAATCTTACTCTTTGCATCTAGGATCCGGGAGGCCAGGCCACGGTCCTCCAGCCCTGGCCCTGACCACAGGCTGGTGGTGGCATTGCGGAGGCTACCAAGGCGCAGGGCCTGCTCCCGGAGGTCTGCATCATAGGTCTGGAAGCAAGGGTGGCAGGCCACACACACCGGGTAGCGGTTGCAGTAGCCTCGCTGGCACTGGTCACAGCGGGGCCCAGTCAAGCCAGGGCGGCAGAGGCAGTGGCCCGATGCCTTGTTGCAGCCTGGGCCCTCTGTTCCCCGGAAATCACAGTCACAGGCTAGGGCCAAGAAAAATGACAGTCAGAGACGGGGGTCAGGGAGACAGAAGCAGTTATCAGGGAGAGCCCTGAAGAGCAGGTCTGACCTGAGGCTCTTTCTACATGACTTAGAATAACAGAAGTCACTGCCAGAATAAAATCCATGGTAACAGCTGCAGTGAAAGCAAATGCTTACTTAGCACCTACCATGTGCCAGGCACCATTTAAAGTCACACACACACATTAACTCATTTGATCTTCACACCACTCTCAGGATTAGCACTCTGGTTTCCTCACTTTTTCTAGATGTTCCTCTCTGAGGGACAGAGAGGTTAAGTATAGCACGCCTCTTTCTCAAAGGAAGAAACCGAGTCTAAAGAGGGGAAGCAGCTCCCTCAAAGTCACTCAGTGAGGCAGGGGCAGAGCTGGGACCAGAATCTTGTCTGCACACTCCAAGGCCTGTGCTCCTATGGTGACATCAAACTGACTCCCTGGGAAATGACACCCTTTGCCCCTCAGGACTCACTTCCTCCATCTATGAAGAATGAAGAAACAGCCTGCCATCCTTGCTGCTGCCTTGGAGATGGCTTCTGGGAAATGCTGTCTCTCAGGGAAGTGGGGAGCAAAGCAACTGGCAGGTCACGGGGACTCAGGGACAGCAGGACATAGGCCTGCCTCAGGGGCTTGGAGGCTACACCAATGGGCCAGAGTGTGTGCACTCACAGGGCTGCCCAGGCCCACACCACATGCATCAATACGGGACGTTCTGCCCTGTTGCAGACCTACACGCCCCCACCACGTGCCCAACCGCGTGCTTGGCCCCCATAGCCTCAGCGTCCGCCAGTCCTTGAGCACACACCTCGGCATCCTGTAGCTGCGTCTCCATAGGTCCGGTCTGGACACTGGCGGATGGCTGCAGCGCTGCATGTCAGGCCACCAAAGCCTTCCCGACAGGGGCACTGCCCTGTAAACTGTGTGGAGAGAGCAGCGTCAGTGGACCCTGCCTCATAGCCTCTGCCTTACCCTGGTGTCAGGGACCGTGTCCTAGATTCCTGGTCCACAGGTAGAATCCAGGGCTCGTGGCCACCTCCAGAGCTGCTGTGCCCACAAAGCAAGGGCTCCCACTCAGAGATGAGCCTTGAAGTCAAGGCCCAGCGTGGGCCCTTCAGAAGGTGTGCTGCATATGGCATCACTGACGGCCAAGAGCCACAGAGGGAGGGACATCTGGTGACTTCCCCAAAGGAGAATGGGGACAGAAGATGCCCGGTCTGACAGGGGAGAGGCCCAGAAAGGCAGCATGGAGGGGCAGCAGAAAGGCTGGTGCTCAGGACCCCTCTCCCACTGAGCGGTCCCCAGGCCACCCACACTTCGTACCTGGTTGCACTGGGGGCTGAGGGAGTTGTGTGGGTCGCAGGCACACGGTTCACAGCCCTGGCCACTGGCCAGCTTCCAGTGGTAGGGAGCGCACTGGTCACACTTGGGGCCCACCACGTTGGGCAGACACAGGCAGCGCCCACTCTCCTCGTCACACGGCATGTCCCTCCGGGACCCCAGGATGTTGCAATCACAGCCTGCAGGAGGAGAGCTGCTGAGCTCAGGCAGACGCTCCATGAAAAACTCACCCCCAGAGGACATACATCCGGGGAGGGGCCCCACCTGGGAAAAGAACTAGGCAAGGCCATTCCCTGCAGATGACATGGCTGACTCACAGTACCCCTGCGCTGTCCCACCAGTTCCAGCCACCTGGCAGCTCAGCCGCCTGCCTGCCCACCCTCCATCTGGCTGACTCAGTCCCACCTTCCAACTTGGACCTCTGCTGCCACCTGCTGGAAGCCAGTAGCACAGCAGCTGGTGCTGGGTAAGAGGCCAAGAAGTCTGGACTCCTGGCAAAGGCCTGGGCACACCCACTCTGTCTACCCTGCAGTGGGATTTCCTCTGAAGAGAGCACAGTGAGCAGGGCAAGCCATGGATCTGGTGGCCCCATGCAGCCTGCCCCATGTCGTGCTGGGCCGCGCCCCCTACTCACGGTGGCAGCCCTGCGGGTTGGCGTAGGTGAGTCCAGTGAAGCCCGGCTTGCATAGGTCACAGCGCTCTCCCTGCACATGCTCCTTGCACACACACTGCCCGGTCACTGGGTCACAGGGAGCCCCTGGCACTGCCCCATCCGGATCACACTCGCAGGCTGAGAGACAGCAGCAGTCACCGCAGTAGGAACAAAGAAAAGTAGAGTTCAGAGCAGATTCCAGGAGCCAGGCTGCCTAGTTCAAATCCTTGTTCCACCACTGGCTTTCAATTTCATAGCCTTAGTCAAGTTACTTAATCCCTCCGTACCTCAATTTCCTCATCTGTAAAATAAAATAATGATACACCCTTCATAGGCTTCTTATGAGAAATAAATGAGTGAATGGCCAGGCACGGTGGCTCATGCCTGTAATCCCAGCACTTTGGGAGGCCGAGACGGGTGGATCACCTGAGGTCAGGAGTTCAAGACCAACCTGACCAACATGGTGAAACCCTGTCTCTACTAAAAATACAAAATTAGCCAGGCATAGGGGTGCATGCCTGTAATCCCAGCTACCAGGAGGCTGAGGCAGAAGAATCACTTGAATCTGGGAGGTGGAGGTTGCAGTTGCAGTGAGCTGAGATTGTGCCATTGCACTCCAGCCTGGGCAACAAGAGCGAAACTCCATCTCCAAAAAAAAAAAAAAAAAAAAAAGAGAGAGAGAGGCAGAAAGAAATGGGTAAACATAAAGCAAGGGGAGCATATTGGCATATGCTAAGTACTATAGAAGGCATTTTGTTGTCATTACTTACTGAGCAACTACTCTTGCCAACCACTGAACTGGGCACTCTCACATGTTGCCTCATGGAATCTTCATGGTAATCCTGGAGATTATTATTCTCATTGTACAGAGGAGGAAACTGAGGCTCAGATATGTCAAATAACTGATTCAAGTTCATGCAAGAACCAGGGATCAAACTCAGTTCTGTCTCACTCTTCTCAGGAACAAACATCAACAGAAAGTGACTTCGGCTTTCCCCAACCCCCATTCCCTGACTTCTTTCAGACCTTTCAAACCGTAATACCCCTTCATCCAGAAAGTCTTTTCTGACTAAACCTGCCCGAATCAGATTGCTTCAGTCCAGGCGGCCCTCTCCTATATGAAGTCGCTGGCTCTTGTGGACATGTTAAGCTGCCTCTGCCTGTTGTCTCCCATTACATTCACAAACGCTCCCTGAGCATCAGTGATTTTCCAGTCAGTGTGCTAGGGCCAGAGGATGTGAGAAATAATCCTTGCCATGGAGGAGTTCTCAATGTTGGAAGAAATAGGAAATTAAATCACAAACCTCATTACAACATGGTAAAGGCGATAATATACATATGGAAAAGGTGCTTTCATCCTTCTTCTTCACGAGTGTATAGTTTATATCACCAAACTGTGTGTGTGTTCCCTGATGGCAGAAACTGTATCTTATGTTTACTTTTTTCTTTCCTATGCCCCAAATAAAGCCCATCTATTGATTGATTGTCTGCTTGATGGTCCAGAGAGGTTAAGTGACTTGCTCAGTAATACTCAGCTGAATTAAAATAATCTCCCACAAATCCTGACTCACAGTCAAGTTTTCATGCTCCATGAGGGCCTTGGTGTACCCAGAAACATGTGCTCTATTGCACCCAGAGCAGATGGGGAGTAACAGACAAATGACATTCTGGGTCTCCAGAGCCTCTACTCACGGATGCAGGTCTCCTGAATGGAAGCTCCCGGGCGCCGGTTCCGGAAATAGTGCAGCTGACACCGCTCACAGTTCTTGCCTTCGGTGTGGTCCTGGCAATTGTCACACACACCTCCATATGCCCCCTGGCTGGCGGCAAACACAGCGGGGTCAAAGTGACATGTCTCTGAGTGCCCATTGCAGTCGCACCCTGGAAAAAGAGAGTCCCAGGGCTGACATCTGACCCACGCCTTTGCTGTCTACAGAGCGTGCTCCACAAAAGCTCATTGGCATCTGTAACAACTCTGCAAGATGATCAAGGCAGGGAAATGGGGCAACTGAGGCCAAGGGAGGTTTGTGTAATTTATTTAAGGTTACATGACCAATAAGAAAGCAGAGGAGAATAAGAACTGATTCTCCTGATTCCTACTGTTGGGATAAACCCAAGAACAGTGGCCACATTGGGCCAAAGCAAGAGCCCTTTGAATGCTCTATCCCCAACCCTCCCACTGCCAACATTGGTCTCCTCTTGGGTCACTGCCTGTCTCCGGGATGAGAATCTCTGCTTTCCTCATTTATGTAAACAAAGTCCCTGATTCTAGGGAGCCATTTGAATTAGGAAAAATGACAACAGAAAACCAGATATGTCCTAAACAGGGTAAAGCAACTGGAGAGGCCAGAAGAAGCAGGCTCTGGGGATACCATGAAAGTCCCATGGAATCAGAAGCATCAGCCAAGTCATGGTCCCTCCAGGCCTGGCTGAGGAGAAGGCAGGGGATGGTGGGAGGATGTCACCCAAATACTCTCTCCATCCTCACAGAGCCAGGAGAGCTTGAATTGTAACAGTGCAAATTCAGTGTAGATTTACATAAGAAAGACTGGATCCCCCTGTGTCCCAGGTGAGGTCACTGAGGCCTAGAGGGGCCAGCACTTGACCCACACCCTACAGGGAAGGGGTGATCCAAAGCTCCTACTTTGGCATTCATGGGTGTCCTGGCCCTCTGCAGGTCTCCAGGGCCGGTTGTTGTAGAAGGGCGCACAGTGTTCACAATTTGGGCCGGCAGTGTTGTGCTGGCAGACGCAGACATCATGGACCTGGGAGGGGGACCATCAGCCATCAGGAGTAATCAACAAAGAAGGGCCCCAGGGCCTTCTTTGTACCTGCCCTCTGTGTACCACTCAGGTCTGGCTCAGACACCAACCCTTCCAGGACGCTTCCTCTGAGTGCCGCAGACTTCACCTAGCTCCTGTGAAACTGTCTGCCATTGTTCCGCACATATGAGCACACGTGTGTGTGTGCACGTGCTTGTGCCCGCACTGCTCCCCTAGTGAGGTTTTTGCAAGCTCACTCCTTGCACTTGGACACCCCCGTGACACCTAGTCAGAGGCAGCGCTTGGAAGGTGCTCAGAAACCCTTGGCAAACTGTGGGATCCAGAAGCTGGTGGGGCCCTCTGGAGATTTATATTCCAACAATCTATGACTACAGTTGTTTGGCTAATGGAACTGTTGTGATGAACTGTCACTAGACTCATTAAGGTATAAAAATAGAACAGCTATTGTGTGCTAATTGCCTTCCAAATTAAGCCCAACACCTTCAGCCTGGCACTCAAGGACCTGTATCATGTTAGTTGCATTCTCAGCTCCCATGCCCTGCTGACAGCACAGCAAGCTGAACTTCTAGCTGCTCCCTCTGCAAGCCCTACTTTCTCCACCTTTTGGCCTTTAGCAATGGTTTTGCTTCTACCTAGAATTCTCTTCTCTCTGTATTCATTCACAAAATCCTGCCAGCTAGGCTTCAGCTAGAATGGCACCTCTCTCATAAGGACTCCCTGGTCCCTCTAATTCCATAGATCTCAACTCTGGCTGCACCTCAGTGTCACCTGGGGAGCATTTTTTAAAATGCCAAGGTCCAGATCCAATTCAGTCTGAATCTCAAGGATGAGGCCCAGGCAGTGGCACCTTTTAAAAGTGGTGATTCCACTGCACAGCCAGATTTGAGGACCACTAGGGCTGGGTGGCTCCCTCCCTCCCTGTCATTTCATAGCATATTGTATTCCCTCTGTGTCACTCAGCCTTGGGTTCTAGGAGTATGTCTCATGGGCCCTGACAGATGACACACTCCCTGAACTGGGCTCCCTCTGCACACCTCTGCAGCCTGGAGCAGAAGTTGGCCCAGAAGTGGAAAGAAGAATGCCAGCTGAGGCTTGTGCCACCTCTATTTCCCTCCCAGGCCATCTTACATGATTTCCTCCTATCCCCCTATCACTAGGACAGCTGTCACACTCCCATGTTGGGTCCCTCCGCTTCTTTGCTTAAGGTTCTCTCTTCTATACCTGTGGTTCTCAAGTTTGGTTTCACAGCAAAATTCCCTGGGAGGGGAGGGCTTGTTAAACTGGAACTTCTCAACTCCCATCCCTGCTGAAGTCAATCTGCCTGGTCTAGGGTAGACGTAGCATCTGTATTAAACATTGGTCTCTCACCCTGCTCCCATATCTCACCACTAGATGAGACTTTAAAATCCCTAAACCAGTGGCTGTCAGACCTGGCAGTACATTCGAGTCACCTGGGAGCTTTAAAGACCAATCATAAAATTAGAATATCATAGGGATTCTATCTAAACGATTCTGATTTTTGGAACGAAAACCACTTAGATTTTTTGTTGTTGCTGCTGAAGTATTAAGTACCCAAGTTTTAGATTTAGTGCCCTTCCTGCTTTACAGGAGCCCCAAGAATGTCCGTAGTCTGCCCTGGTCCTGCCCCCTTCCACTCCCCTTCCCACCCTAGGCTGTCACCTGCACGGCGGTGGAGGGGCCAGCAGAGGCCCCAGGCTTGGGGGCGCAGCGATCAGCATGGCCGTGACAGAAGCAGCTCCCCTGCAGACGGAGCTGAGACACGGCATAGTAGGCGCTGGGAGGGTGGTAGCCCCTTTGGGGCACTGGGGCCAGCCTGGTGAAGTTGACTCTCAAGTTTGTGATCTCCCCCAGCTCTGAGAGGACCAAACAGCAAGGAGGGAGGGGTTGGAGAATGGAAAATAAAGAAAGGAAGTTAGAGGTACATAGAGTCTCCTTCATATGTGATACCATGGGCCATCCTCTCCAGACCTCAACCATCCCATAGCATCCCACAGACAATGTCCCTATTGGGCAAGCAGGGCAAGTATTAAATCCCCAACCACGTTGACAAAAACATGAAAAACCAGGAAATTTCCATGACCTAGGTTCCAACTCTGTTTCCTTTCCCACTCATATTTCCATGGACAAGAGGAGGGGCCACACTGACCTTGAATTTTTTTACTTTGAGTTGCTGGAATCCCAGATGCTAAATCCATAAGGTTAAGTTGGACCTACAGAGGGAAGGGAAAGAGAAGCACTTAAGAAGAGACAAATAGTGTGCCTCGAGCTCAGAAGAAACCTTCCTTTCCATTATATGCCTCACATTTGAAGTCCTTGTTACCTGGAACCTGAGACAGACCATGGCTATGAGGTTGTCAGCTGCTCTGGGGGAGCAAGATGATCACTGGGCCATAAATGTGTGTGTGTGTGTGTGTGTGTGTGTGTGTGTGTGTGTGTGTGTACCCCCCTCCCCCGCAGTTGAAAATATAAGTATCCTAAGAATTTCTTGAGTTCCCTGGGTCAAAAAGTGTGGTAAGATGTATCATCTACATATGAGGGTTTAGGAGATACTAATTTTCTCATGACTCAGGATGAGTGAGAAATCTAAAATCTGAGGATGCATGAATGTGGGTGACCACAGCACTCTGGACAATCCCAATTTCAACTGTGCTTTTGATTTAAAAAAAAAAAAAAAAAAAAAAAACCATTCATCATCTACATATCCCAGGAAGAGTTTTCACATCAGCCCTCCACAAGTTAGGAAACAGTCCTGCGTTCTGATCTGCTGTGTGAAGAATGTGGTTAACATAGATTTGGGTAAGGGTATAACCAAGGAGGAACTGCTAAACCCCAAGGAAGAGATGCATGGCCCACAAAGAGGGCCCCACTCTGAGCGTTGGTCCACATGAGAGCAGCTCTGAGGGCTCACTTGTGTCTCGGCCAGGGAAAGGAGAAGAGAAACTACAGCCTCCTCTGCCAGGGGATGGGGAAAAGCAGTTATGAAAGAATTTGATCATGTCGGGAGGACTTAAGGAGAAACATTCTGAGTGTTTCTTCAGGCAGGTTCTTATTTCTAGCTCAGGGTTTAAGCTCAGGAGAATTCGGGCTCTGGGTTATACCAGAATTCCCTCCAAGGGCTAAGACTGGGTTAGATGGATGGAATAAACTGAAAATGTTTATTTTTGTGTTAAACCCTACCAAGGTGAAATGAAATTTGTGTAATTTGCTCTTGCATCTAACTAGCCATCCCAAAATCCTCACACCAAAGTAGGGTCGATTTCATCTTCCCACTAGAGGGATGAGACAATGAGACACGGGGGAGGGGGCTGTGGAAGAGGGCAGGGGTGAATAAGAGAGCAGGGGTGAGTAATGTGGTGGCCCCAAGGTCTTTCTGAAATATCCATCCTCAGAAAGAGTATAAGCAACAAATGTTTTGAGGGTGGCCACAGGGGTCATTACCGGGGGGAATTCAGGAAAGTCAGCAAGGGGAGCTGGCAAGGATGTTTCCATTCCTTCTCAAGAGTCCGTGTGGCTGTGTGAACAGTGGGACATCAGGGACTTCTCCCCAGGCCTAGTTTTCAGGATTCCCTCTACCTACCTTCCCCCCATTTAGGCGTGCATTAGGCCTCTGGGGCAGGAACTGGCACCGAACATCCTGCCAGCTCTGAGGCCGGCCCTGGCGGACCCGAGGGAAGGTGGAGGTGCAGTCAGCAGCCAGGTACTGGTACACTCGCCAGGTGTTACCGAAGTCTGAGGAGCGCTCAATCAGCATGCCGGCGGGCATGGGCCCCTGCGGAGACAGCGGCAGTGTGCAGAGAGGAGGCGCTGGGGCTGTGCCCCATGGAGACACAAGCAGAGTGACAGGCTCCTCCAGTGAACTGGGGAGAAAGGGAGCCCAGCGGGAGCAAGTGGGCTCAGGAGCGTCCAGGTCCAAATCTCCTGGCATACCACAGGCCACAGAAGTTTCTCCCCAGGATCTGCCTTCCAGAAGGAGTGATCCCTAGCTCAGCTTACCAGGCTTTCAGGCTAGACGTTCCCCTGCTCCTACACTTCCCACAGCTCACCGTTTTCTCTTTCTCTCTCTCTCCCCTCCTGGAGCTCATGTCCAGCCTCCTCTGTCCTGGCCCTCCAAACCACGTTCCCCACTCACCAGAGAGCTCTTCCTGGGTGATTATCTGATCTTTGAGAGTTTCAATCAGTCTGCATTGATCTCATGATATAATCTGAGCACCTTAGCATGACATATTGAGTCCCTGCTCCTTCCTACAAAATGATTTCATCCATTTTGGGTGGCTTTAAATGTGGTCTTTATGCTGACAGCTCCCAGCTTGAACAACTTCCTGGAACTGCAGGTCTATAAACTCAGCTTCCAAAGCAGATACTGAACCAGGCGCAGGCCTGTCTCTCCAGCTTCAGGGTTCCCTCCTGCCTGATCTCCCTAGTAAGCTTCATCTGATTTCCCCTTTCTCCACGTTCACTCTTACTCAGTCATATCTTCTTTTTTCTTTTTTCTTTTTGAGACAGAGTCTCACTCCATCACTCAGGCTGGAGTGCAGTGGTGCAATCTCGGCTCACTGCAACCTCCACCTCCCGGGTTCCAGCGATTCTCCTGTCTCAGCCTCCTGAGTAGCTGGAATTACAGGTGTACACCTCCATGCCCTGCTAATTTTTGTATTTTTAGTAGAGACAGGGTTTCGTTATGTTGGCCAGGCTGGTCTCGAACTCCTGACCTCAAGTGATCCACCCGCCTCGGCCTCCCAAAGTGCTGAGATTACAGGTGTGACCCACCATGCCGAGCTAATCTTCATATTTTTAGCAGAGACAGGGTTTTGCCATGTTGGCCAGGCTGGCCATCTTCTTAAAACATAAAATGGGCCTTGTCAATCCTCTGCTAAAAATCCTCCAATACTATTCTGGAATGAAAGCTGAACTTCTGACTATGAGTGAAGAGGCCCCAGGCTCCCCGGGCCCTGCCTCCTCTCAGGCCACCTCCTCTCTTCAAGCCCCAAACCAAGCTCAGTCCCTCCTCAGAGCCTTTGTCCAGTCTTCCTACTTGGGATGCTCCTCCTGCTGGTAGGTTCCCTCTCATCTTTTGTTCTCAGCTTAAATGTCATTTCCTGGTACAGATCTTTTGATACCTGACTGAAGTGTGTTCTCCTACTCATGGCTGGCCCACCCCACCCTGCCCCATTATTTTCTATTTCAGCATCTTGTTTCCTTCAGAAACGTCACCACGATGTCCAATTATTTACTTGTTGTTTTCTTGCTTTTTATTCTTTTCCCATGAGACCAGGATTTCTCAACCATTCTCACTGTTTAAGCACTGAGTTGGGGAAATCTTAGTCCTAGGAGCTGTCCTGTGCACTGCAGCCTGGTGAACAGCATCCCTGATTTCTACCCACCAGATATCATTACATACCCGTAGTTACAACAACCAAAAATGTCTCCAGAAATTGTCAGCTATCCTCTGCGGGAGAGGGGAGGGCAGAATAGTGCCCCTGGTTGAGACTCAGTATACCAGGCTGTAGCCCCTATTGTCTGTGGTTCACAGGTGGACCCCCAACATCCAGCACATCGGTGTTTAGCACACATTTGTTGAATGAATGGTGAATCTTCAGTCTGCTCCCCTCCCTCTGTGTATACCTGGAAACTCATCTCGCAGCAGTCTTCAGCCCTCCACATCCCCACCTCTTGCCACCAAGCACATTTTACCCTCCAGGCCCTGTGTGCATTCCCTTGCCCCCATCCCCAATCATATACCTCACCTTCTTGCCGCCTGCCTCCTGGTCTTTGTGTTTATGGTTCTGTTTGCTTGGAATAAACATTGCCCTTCACCTGGCCATTACTGTTCCATGAAAGTTCATCTTCCCCTGGGTGTACTCCCTGACAAGCCCTCCCAAGACAGACCATGTGAGAGGCCCGTCCTGGGCTCCCAGCACCTCTTCTTACCAATATTGTGCACACATTGCACTCTCTCATTACTGACTTCCCCACATATGGTGAAAGCTGCTTGAAGATTGTGATTTGGTTTTATTCATCTTTATATCCCTAACATCTGACACGAAGCCTGCCGTGTAATCAGTGTTCAGTAAGTGCTCACAAATAATTGACAAATAAATGAACAGGTGAGTGATGATAAAGTGAGGAGACTATTTAACACTATCCATCCAAATGAATATGCTGCCCTTCAAAGTTGCCACCTTTAGAGACTGGGCATTTATTCAAACGATACTTGCATTTCTCAAAATACCTTTGACCTTTAGATGGGGCGAGGCTCTTAGAGCCAACTTCTTCAGTCATGTAAGAAATTAGGTCCTATTACTTTTTATACCAAGCTCATTTTGACTCCTGAAAGTTATATCTCCCTTCCTAATCATTTAATCTTATTAACCAAATTTGATCATTGAATATCTGACTATTTCTGTAGAAAGAATAAAACCAAATCATTTCTGAAAAGAAAAAATTGACCTATGGCAATTAAATGAAAATGTTTCCTCCAAAAGAAGTATCTAGAAGGCTGTTCTAAAGGCAGAATCTGAAAGTGCTTTGAGAAGTAATGGCACTGAATGAGTAGATTGCCCACCAAGAGAGCTGTTCCAAAGGAACATCCGTCAGTTAGTTGGATAGGCAAGTTCTTGGCTGCTTGTTAAACTCAATCTAATATGCAAAGTTATTAAAACAGAGTATACCAAGAATACACAAATGTACAATAAGCAACTGGGACCAGTAGAATTGGTACTTGGCAGACATGAATTAATTAGATGGGTTGAGGGTGGAGAATGAGAGAGGAAGAGGATATGCAACCACTGCACGGCCAAGACAGGGAGCCTAGAGGTGCCACTGTTCACCCAGGAGCAAGTCCTTTGCTGTCACCATGATATAGGCTCATGGTGAGTGTTGCCTCAGCCCAGAGAGACAAGGACACTGTGCTCCTCCATGGCTCCATGCCCACATGGTCCAGGAGCCCCTCTCCTATCCGCTGCCACCCCCAGGAGGCACACCTGGAACTCCATCATGACTTCCTGAAGCTGGAATCTCCTGTCCAGGTCCAGCTGCAGAGAGACAGGGTTCACATCTGGAAGGACAAAAAGTAGAAACTGTCAGCCAGAGACTTTCCACTTCCCCAGCCCTGAAGGAAGCCCTGGACTAAACTAGCTCTAGGAAGTCAGAAACTCTCTAACCTTGATTTTCCAAACTCCCTCTTGGAGAGGAGTGGGAAGTGGTATGTTTCTGCTTATGTTATCTATTCAAGATCCTATCTGTTTTTGGCTAAGTTTCCTTCCCACCATCACCTGATGTCTTCAATACTTTGGAGGGCTTCAACTCGTCTGTTCCACACAGACTTGTTCCCAAAGCTTAATTCTGCAAGCCCACCCCCTGAGACTGAGTGGAGGGAAATAAAGACATTCCTCTCTCCTCATACCCTTTCCTTCACCTCCAACAAATTCTTCTACCATAACATCCAACGGACCTCAAATATGAGGCAGAAAGGTTCTTCTTGTCAATCACCCATGTCACATCACCACAAGAAATGCCTGGGAAACCCAAAGGGTTACAGGGCACCTTCCATCCACCTCATCCTGTGGAGGCTGCACAGTTTGAGTCCCTGTAGATGGCAAATGCTCACCATTCTGTGACTGCCACCAGCGCATGGGGCCGGAGGATGAAGCCACATTCTCTACTCGGTGACTGTAGTAGTTGTGAGGCTGCCTGGAGTCACACTTGCAGCATTTCATCTGCCACTGTGGGAGAGGAAGACAGCAGACACTCAGAGGTGGGGTCCTAATAGAATTCCCCCTTGCGTCCTGAGATCCCAGCATATCCCCTCTGTGGAAATCCTGCCCTTAGGAATCGCTAGTTTTATTAATACACTTTGAAGGATTAATCTCTTAAAACAGGGCTATTGATCATCTTTTAATTGGTCATCTCTGAATACCTTTGTGTCCCTCCTAACACACAGCAAGTGAATGGTGAATAGATGTGTGAATGGAGAAGAGGTACAAGGTGGGAAAAAATACTTGAGTACATGACATTGCCTTGCAGAGAAACTTGAGGAAAGTGCCAAGGGCAGGAAAAAAAAAGGGGGTGCGGGGGAGAAATTCATACTAATTGAGCACCGACTACATACTAGGCACAGGCTGGAAAGTTTAATAGCTCACCTCATTTAATCCTGGCAGCCTGGAAAATTCTGGGGTTTTGAGAGTCAGAGAGAGAGGACTCCAAAAGAAGACAAGGAAATGTGGATCTACAGTCCTAGCTCTGTCACCTCTATTTCCTAGGCTTAACTTTCTCCTCTGTAAATTAAGTGGGGATTGAGC
Source organism: Rhinopithecus roxellana (assembly GCF_007565055.1). Classification (NCBI taxonomy): domain Eukaryota; kingdom Metazoa; phylum Chordata; class Mammalia; order Primates; family Cercopithecidae; genus Rhinopithecus; species Rhinopithecus roxellana. The sequence goes on along the minus strand of NC_044556.1, from coordinate 73,311,768 downwards.
TAGAGCTTTTCATTTACCCAACAAATGCTTATTTAGCATATACTATGTGCCAGACTCTACTCTGGGCTCAGGAGTTATACTAGGGAACTAAACAAAGGTCCTGCCCTCAGGGAGCCAAAATTCTAGTGACATTCAAATGATCTCTAAGGCTCTCCAGCAGTGACATCTGGGCTTGAGGATCTTTCTCAGGTTTGGTATTCCCTACCTACAGGGGACCAATCAGCCTCACTGGGGAGGTCCCCAATAACCTGGCCTATGCTTATCTCTTGGAATGAGACAGGAGCCAGAACTGAAACCCATGGGTTTCATGGCAGAGCAAGGATCACCAAGAAAAACAGCATGGCCAGAGAGTTGACATATCCCTTGTTCTTTTAGCTTGTGCCTATGTGCATACATATACACATACACACACACACACGCACACACATGCACATGCACACGCACACACACACACAGATAACGTGACCTTTTCTCAGCTCCCCCATAAAACACACATAAAATCTGTTTTCTCTGAGTAACCATGATCCCAAACCCTGTGTGTAGCTTAAACAATACTATCTACAAGGCTCCAAATTTGCCAACAAGTAGATGCAAGGCTTGGACAAGAACCTCCTGGACCTGCGGGTCCTTCTGGGTAGGGAAAACTGTCCCTCCACACACCCTGTACCTCTGCTTTCCTCTAAGCCTCCACTCACCAGAACAAAGGACCAACCCAGAGTCTGAGTGGATATGTGGGGCCTATGCCTTGAGTGATAGAACCTCCCTGCCCAACACCCATCTTCCCTCTCCAAAGCTGGCACTGCCTGCAACAGGGGAGAGCAAAGAGGGGAGCCAGGTGTCTTGGTTCCCTGGGCCTCTGCTTACCACTCCACTTTCCAGCTCTCACCCACTCTGCAAATGAAGAAAACGATCACCCTTCCTAGTGCTTGGAGGTGCCCTTGGCATGTCCAAACATGCTTTATTAAACATTCATTCTTTGGGTGTTTAAGGCTCAAATAACAGCTGGCACGTAAGCCCTTTAAAAAGTAGCTTGGCGGGGTGCTGTGGCTCACACCTGTAATCCCAGCACTTTGGGAGGCCAAGGCAGGCAGATCACAAGGTCAGGAGTTCGAGACCAGCCTGGGAAAAGTGGTGAAATCCCGTTTCTACTAAAAATACAAAAATTAGCCAGGTGTGGTGGCAGGTGCCTGTAGTCCCAGCTACTCGGGAGGCTGAGGCAAGAGAATCGCTTGAATCCAGGAGGCAGAGGTTGCAGTGAGCCAAGATTCTGCCACTGCACTCCAGCCTAGGCGACAGAGCGAGACTCTGTCTCAAGAAAATAATAATGAAATAAAATGAAGTAGCACCCATTGCCCCACCTCCCAGCACTCACTATGCATTCCCTTGCCCTGCTATATTTTTTTTACAGTACATATCTACACTTGATACATTGTATACTTACTGTCAATTTATTTATTTGTATATTGTCTGCCTCCCCCTTCTAGAATGTATACTCCATGAGGGCAGGAATTTGCAATCCTTCACTGCTGTATTCCCAGTGCTTAGAAAAATACCCAGCACATAATAGACCCTCACTAAATTCCTCTTGAATAAATGAATAACAAATTTTCAGTAAAGGCCAACGATTTGCATTAGCATTATTACTAGCATTATTACTAGGCACTCCCTTCCTGCAATTCGGGAGTTTGAAGGGAGGGGTGGAAGAGTGAGTAGGTAATAAAGCATCAATAGTAAGTGGAGTACAACCATGTGCAAAGGAGTCGTTGGTAGTTTCAATGCAATAGCCTACTTACATCTCACAATAACCCTATGTGAGAAGTAGTATTAGCCCCATTTACAGAGGAGAATGCTGAGGCACAAAGAGGCAACATGGCTTTGCTATTGACTGATTCCCACCGTCAGCATCAGAAAGGGTCCCTCCTCTCCTTTCTTTCTTTCTCCCTTCTTTCATCCTCTCACTTCCACTCGAAACTAGTTGAGTGGCAAAGATGTGGGGAAGTATGCTAAAGGGTAGCAGTCTCTGTCTCATGCAGCGAGCCCCAAGAAGGGCTTGGTCTGACCTTGAAGCTTATCATGGGGAAGGCTAAAGCAGAGAGAGCACTTTGGGAAGAAACGGGGCTTCTCCAGCTGACTCAGCTCAGTTACCACAGAAACTGGAGACCTGTCGCTGGCTGAAATACCTGAGCACTTAAAATAATCCTTTCTGGGCAAGAGAAGGCCCTTGCTAGAGCCTGACTCCCCTCCAGACCCCTATTTTGGTCCCTGGCAGGGAGCATGCCCTTCTTTATACTCTTCCCAGCCTCTCAGGAACAAACTTTTCCACTCCTGTCCTCTGCCTGCACTCAGCACATGTCCTGAGGAGAGACAAGGGCCAGCTGCCTTCCGGCCGCCTGTCACCAGAGCTTTCTCCCCAGCTCTGCTGGGAGCTGGTCCAGCCCTTCCCTGGTCAAGAGAGTGCCAGAAACAAGTCTCTTTCTTTCCCTGGCCCATGGGACAAGTAGCTGGAGACTGCGGAAATGTCCTTGATACTCCCAAACGACAGGACATTATGTAACTATTAAAAACACTGTTTAGAGAAAAAAATTTAATTGCATGGAGAAATGATTATATTATGTTTTATGAAAAAAAACTGGGCATATACTTGCATATACATTATAATCTCAAATATATATGTGTGTGTGTGAATATATATATGTATATATTTCCATTTAAAGGAATGTAAAGTATGTGGAAGGAAATACACCAATATATTAAGTGAAAACATGAAATTGCTGATATTCACCCATTTTGACCTACAAAAATGGCAACTGCATACAGTTCAACCTGATATCTCTGGGTAGTGGAATCATAGATAACTTGTTTTTTCCTTCTCTGCTATTTTTTATTATGTTTAAACTTTTTGTTTGTTTGTTTGTTTGAGACAGGGTCTCACTCTCTCGCCCAGACTCTGGGGTGCAGTGCCACGATCTCTGCTCACTGCAACCCTCTGCCTCCCAGGCTCAAACGATTTTCCCACCTCAGCCTCCCGAGTAGCTAGGATTACAGGCATAAGCCACTATGCCCAGCTAATTTTTGTATTTTTAGTAGAGACAGGATTTCACCATGTTGGCCAGGCTGGTCTCAAACTCCTGACCTCAAATGATCCACCCACCCCGGCCTCCCAAAGTGCTGAGATTACAGGCGTGAGCCACTTACACCGGGTCTGTTTAAACTTTTACACCTTGGATACGTATTAATTTTTATATTCAGGAAAGCAGATAGTATTATAAAACAAAACCAACTAAAAATGCCCAGGGTTTATTGCCCTGCTCCTCCCTCAGTCTTCATGGGGATAATCTGGGGCACCCATGCCTTCTTCTCCTTCCTTCCATGTGTGCAGGCACTGATGGCAGGATCAGATGGCATCATAGGCTTACAAACTACGTGCTGCTTATCACAGTAACATAGCTAAAGGAGGAATTTATCTCAATCCTTGGAGACAGGCTAAGCCAACAGGCGAGACAGGTATTTTAAGTAGCTCTGCCTGTCAACGAGCTAGCAGGACAGAAGCCTGAAATAGAGCAATTTATGGCAGAAGCCCACACGAAGACAAGCTGTTAATTTATCCTTTCCCTCTGGGCCTCAGTTTCCCTTTCTGATTTATTCTTGTATGCTTATACGTAGGGTGCACATATTTGTAAGCATCGTGTGCATGTGTGATTCTCAGTGTGAGGCTCTTCCTCTCTCATGTGTGATGTGCCCCTGTCTCTCCCAGCGATGGCAGCTCTCTGCTGCAGCTGCCTCCCTCTCTGGGGTCATTTGGCCGGCATTCTTCTGGCTGTGTTACCTCAGAGACACAGTACTATTATCAATTCAGCCTGTCAGGCCTCCAGCCAGTTTGGCCTCCTGCTTGCTCTCCAGCTGGAAAGGCTAGGCCTTCTCCCTTATCCTAGAGCTTTCTAGAAGCTCAGCAGTCTGGCTAGAAGATGAACTCTCCCAGAGAGCCAGGGGAGGGCAAAGGAGCAAGAGGGCAAGAGCCAGCAGGGGCCTGAATCACGGTGGAGATGGGAGGAAAAGGAGGGCACACCCAAGTAAAAACTCTGAGCCTTTGCAAAACACAGAGCTAATTCTGGGGGAAAACAGGAAAACAGGCTCTGATTATGTATGGCCCAGCTCCCTCCCATGACAAAGCCAGAGGGCTGTCTGGGTTCATCTAAGAAGCTACGGTCGGGTTATGGCCACCAGCCAGGGCCAAAAGAAAAAAAAAAAAATCTAGCTGCCTTCAAGAAAATACATTTCCTCCACTTCCACTTTCTTATTGGTGAAAAGGAAGGGTTGAATGGAATAATAAAGTTTCTTCTTGTTCTAACATGCTATTAGAATTCTTCCCTATTCCAGCACATCAGCCCAGAAGTTAAAGCCACTCTCAGCAAGTAGACAAAGAAAGCAAGAGAAAAATAAGACATTCACCAGATACTGTCCTGGAGAAACACTTTTTCCAGCAATATGGACAGAGAGAAGGGGATCCTCAAGGCCTATGGTCAGCCAGGCCTCCATTAGAACCGACTGCAGTTCAAAAGCCTCAGCATTTCTATGTCAATGCATATTGGCAATGAAGATCAAAAGTCAGCACCTATTGCAGGCACTGGGTGGGAGGACAGCCATATGTAAGGTACTTTCAGCTTTGTCTTTTTCCTTATCACGAAGTGAAATTTTGACCAAAGCCTTAACTCAGTACAGCTGTTATTTCCATCCTAACTAAATTCAGAAATCACTCTCTGAAGCTGATTATAAAGATGATATATGCTACACACTCAAAAATTACACTGCACCAGGCTCAGTCCTGAGCAATGTGCATATATTATCTTAGTCCATCCTTCCAAAATCTCGGAGGTAGCTATACTACATTTACAAACGGTAGGTATCCCCATTTTGCAGATTAGGAAAGTGATAAGTTAAGAAATGTGTCCAAGCCCATAAAGTTAGCAAGGGATGAAGCACAGACTCTTGTCCCACCTTGTCTGACTCCAAAACTACCTGTGCTGTTCTTCTTTTTTTTTTTTTTTTTTTTTTTTTTTTTTTTTACCTCCCTAGCATACTGGTGCTGTTCTGATTGAAGGAACATAGCAATCACTCGGCAACCACTGAAAATTTCAGAGTTGGTTTCAGGAAACTCCCTTCTTCTGCTTCACTCCACCCCGTTGGAAAGGCAACCTCAACTCCACTATGGACATCTCCAGAAAGAGGGATGTCCCCTGGACCTGAGTGCAGAAAGTTGGTTAGTATGCCAGGGACCTCTACAGGTCCTGATAGTGGCAATGACTACAGCCCCTCATATGGCCACACAGGCAGGGGGTGGATGTCCAGGAAAAGCAGCAAGGTAGGTCTGCGAGACAGTTCCCAGAGGCTTCCACGGGCCTGGACCCCAGAAGCAACGGGGCGAGAAGCCAGGCTAGCAAAGTTGTGAGGCCATCCAGGTTTGCCTTTGGGAACTTCCCATCTCACATTACTCCTCTCTGCTTTTAACCCCACAAGCCCTACTCCTTAGCCCATAACAATTAGGACCCAAGAATCTCACATTCCATCAACCCAAGTTTTGCTTCTCTCTGATAGCAATTTTTCCCTACAATGTCCCTTTCCATTTTCTTCTATCCCCTCAAAACATGACTCATTCTGTGTCTCGTGGGTCCCTCTGCAAAAGTCACATCTAGGTTTCTGATTAACATACTCAGCAAACTTAGGTTTAGGTCATAGATTCATATGGTGCTTTTCTCAAGGTTGTCTGTGTTTTAAACAAGGAACTCAGTAATGCTTCATCCAAAAGAGTAAACCCCCAATGGTAGAGCTCTGGAAGCTTTAGAGATGCTTAGAGCTTCTAAGAAACAAAGAAAGCAGATATTTTGGGCCAGAGGGGCAGTGGCTCACACCTGTAATCCTAACACTTTGGGAGGCCAAGGCGGGTGGATCACTTGAGGTCAGGAGTTTGAGACCAGCCTGGCCAACATGGTGGAACCCCCGTCTCTACTAAAAATAGAAAAATTAACCAGGTATGGTGGCACATGCCTGTAATCCCAGCTACTCAGGAAGCTGAGGCAGGAGAATCACTTGAACCTGGGAAGCAGGGGTTGCAGTGAGCCGAGATCATGCCACTGCACTCCAGCCTGGGAGGCAGAGCAAGACTCTGTCTCCAAAAAAAAAAAAAGAGGATATTTTGGGTCAGAGGCAGGCTCAAAATCCCTTGTGGGTTGAGGACAGGGATCACAGTACATATATGAACACATCCTCTGCCAACACATTAGCCTTCCTGAAAATCAAGAAAACAGACAATTGTCAGATGAAGAAAGGCAGTGGTTGTTGGAGTGTGTGTGTCAGCAAGCAGGAGGATAAGAGTGCATTTACATGCATGCGCGTCTGCGCGTATTCGAGAGGAGGGACTTCCAACTGTCTACTGTTCCTCAGCTTGTTTCCAAGAGATAAAAATGACAGCTGTTTGGCTTACACAGTTAATTAACCTGAGGAATGCGCTGTGTAAGACTGTTACTAAGGCAGCTGGGTAATTAAGTTTTTCCCCAGAAAGGGAGGGAATGGGGGATAAATAAAGCATTTAGGAGAGCAGACACAACACTGGAGGAGACATTGTCGGGAGCAGAAATCAGGGATGGAAAGCTTTCCAGCAAATCCGCTGGTTCTTGAGAACTGTGTGTCATCCCGGAAATGACTGAAGGGCATGGTGCAACCCCTGCCTTCACACGCCCTGAGAGAGGACAGTGGACTCTCGGGGTCACACACAGCCCAGCTGTCTCTGAGAAGCAAGCTGAGTGGCCAGAGCTGAATAAACAGCAAAGTTTGACTAACTCCTTCACTTCACACACGGAAAAATGGCGGTTTGTAGAAGAGCCCTGACTTTCACAAGGTCACATCCCTGTTATTAGTGTCAGACCCAAAACCAGAAAGAGGGAGCCTTCACCCCCAGTCTTCACTAACCATGACTGCCTATGGATTCTTCAACAGCTCACTCTAAGTCAGATTGGCACCAATCACCTTGAGAGGCACAGAGGAGGGCAGCCCAGGGATGGGTGGATTTTAGTGAGGTACGTGAACGCATGTCCTGATCAGGGAATAAATGCTCAGGAGTGTGCTTCGCAGATGGGGCAGCCTCTGCATGCGGATGCAGCCACTAGGAGGGGGGCAGGAGAGAAGGGTTGGATAGAACAGTTTGCATCTGCCAGGCACCAGGTTGGTGGTCACTTTACACATTCTTTTATGCAGTACTCATGACAACCACTGAAGCCCATTTTTCAAATGAGGCCCAGGGAGAGCACAGAAGTAAATGAGGGCAGGGAAGCATCACAGAATCACAGACGTTTTCATCCATGCCTTGAGATTGAGGGAATAATAGTGCAGTGAGTTTTCCTAGAATCCATCTAGGAGCTGGAAGAACGAAAACAAGAGGCCAGGGTGATGGAACTACAACTTCAGGTCATTTTGGTAAAGAACAGCCTTGTCCCAACCATAGACAGTTAATGGGTCATCAAAGCAGATGAGCCCAGAAGGGCAAAGTTAGGGAGGCAGAGAAGATGCCATAAGGCAAAGCTGGCCAAGACCTATGTACACTGCAGGGTTGCAACATGGACCTGGAATTTACCGAAGCAAGCCCTTGAGACGGATGGGATTTAGCAACTGAGACAGAATTGGGTAGAGGAGGTAACATGAAAACAGGCTAAGACTGGTCCACAATTAAAAAAAAAAAAAGCCACACTTGGAGGTAGGGAACTAGGAGAGACAATTTTGGAACTAAAAGGAGTCTCCACTGCTCCTGCAACTCCATTCTGCTGAGTCGCCCTGTGTTAGTTGACTGGAACTGGGGGTAGGGAGTGGGTGAGTAAGGCAGAAATGTCCAGGGGTCATAAATGCCCATCCCATTGCCCTTGCATTCATGGCACATCAGTAGGATGTGGCACAGAAGAATGATCTGGTCCTGGGGCTCAGGGCTCGCTATGTCATCCCTGCACGAAGATAGAACAGAGGCACTAACCAGAGCCCTTGGCTTCAGGGAGGTGTATCTGTGGGAGTGGGAACTGGTAGACAGGGGTGAGAGGGGTCATAGGGAAGGGTGAAGGGAGAGGCAGTAGGAATGCAGCATTGCATTCCGCCAGCCTCGTTTCCGGCTGTGGCTGTCCAGTACACCCCCTACCTCTAACTACTCAGAAAACTCAATACACAATGTGTTTCTCTCGGAAGTCTAAGGTCCCAGCACATACCCAAACCCTCCCAATAGCTCACAGGGAAAACAATAGCCACTTCATGGGGTGTTGTAAGAATTATTTGAGATAATTTACATAAAACTCTTAGTATGATGCCTAGGACACATACGATATGCTTAACTAATTATAATTGCCATTAGTATTATTTAATAACAAAACAAACTTAAAAACTGACATTAGAACTCAACAGAATTAAAACCTGAATTTCTGATTCTTATCACGCAGCCACCAATGCATCCAGAGAGGGTTCAGGGTACGTCTGTCCAGAGAATGAAAAGGGAGTCTCTATGCCTTTAGTATCTATCTTCATTGCTGGAACCCATGGCCTTTGAGAAGGGTAGGCATGTAGTAGTGAGGGAAAGAGAAACGAAACAAGACAGAGAGGTGGAAAATGGGGGAGAGATGCTGATTGTCAGCAGTCGGCTCATTGCCAAAGAATGCTGAGGAAAAGAAGGGACCCTAAAGACCATCTCATCTAATACACACGTACAGAAAAGGACAGCAAGGCTTAGACAGGGGTAATCTCTTGCCCAAGGTCACACCTCAAGTCAGTGGCAGACCTGAAACTACACTACACTCAAGATGATACTCCCTGCCATCCTCTACTCTTTCCAAAGGGCTAGATAAATTTATTCCCCCTTAGAAAAAAAAACAAGAAAGAGCCAGTGCTTCTCAACTTTCACAGCAGAAAAATAGCTGAGATTTATCCATCCCCAGGGTTGCAAAAGTCTAGACTTCTGTTTTATAAGCACCCTGTTTTGCTTTCAAGGGGCTACTTAGGAGCAACGAAGACAGTTGGCTTTCCAGGGCATCAGAGAGGCAGAGGGCAGGTCAGTGTGAAGCCAAAAGCCCCAGGCCTGGAGGAGGAGAGACTTTTCGGATGGGGCTGGGATTGAGGGTACATCCCAACATAGGGGCCTCTGACCTCTCCTTGCCTCCCCTCCCAAAATGCAAGTCAGCCTGAGAAAGGAAATTGGCAGAGGTCTCCCTGAAATTTTTAGACATGGGCTTGTAATTTGGAGGAAACAGCCAAAACCACTCTGTTGCCTAAAAAGCTCAATACTGCCAGGTCCCCTGATGCTCATGGAGTAATCTAGACCCACAGGGAGTGCTGGCTAGAAATGGCCATCTTACCCAACCCTGTCAAATGGGCTTCCCCACATCCAAGTGGGTGAGATGCAGAAACCACAGCCATCTCTGCTCAGTACCTCCAGTCATTTCCCTATACCATGTGTAACTAAAATAGCCAAGATAACACAGGGACTAGAAGGGCAGTGAGGCCCAGAGGCCGTATCACATACCACCTTCTACAGCCCAGAAGACAAGGGCAGCCTGGAAAGGGGAAACCACAGATAACTCAGGTCTCTTTCCCCAAAGGCTGCAGCAACTCGGGACAAATCACTCCCTTATCCATTCCCTTGTTCAAGCAAAATGGCCGAATGAGGCAGCTGGTAGACAAGAAAACACTGAGCAATTTCAACTTTGGTAAAGAAAGATTCCACCCTGTTGAGGGCAAACAAAAAGAAAACCAAAGTTCCTACCAAAAAAGACCCAGAGACAATGTAGAAGAAAAATACAACAGCTGTTTATAAAAGCCATGCCTAACAGGTAATGTTAGTCATAGCTCAAAGCGCTGTGTTTCTGGATTTGATCCAACTTACATCTGAGCCTCTGACCCTGCTGGAGAAGCTCAAGTCACTTCCTCATCTATCTCACTGACTGTGGCACAGCTCAGTTCCTGACATGGCAAGAACACAGTTCGTCCCAGCACCAAATAACACATGAGGCTCTATACACCTAAATGGCCAGTGTTTGGCCTATTTGCCTATTCCCAAGACTTGAAAGACTATCCTGCCCATGCCCAAGGACTGAGAAAAGACTCCATGTCATCTCAGAGAGATAAGAGAGAAATGAGCTATTTAGTTAATTCTGAGTACATTTCCTCTTGCCCAACTAACAGGTAAATTTCTTAGAGGCAAAGATCTGGCCTTATACTTTTACTGCACTCCCCAGTCCGCGTAGCGCACAGGGCTTGGCCTACACCAAGTACATTCTAAGTATTCAGTGGACAAATGGCAGCTCACACATCCCTCCCATCCCGCTTTCCTCCAGTCCTGAGAAGTAGGGCCTACCTCACCATGCTGGGTGCAGTAGGTCTCAGGCTTGGTCAGTCCACATGTAGATGAAGCTCGGAGAAACCGGGTCCTCCCAACAAGCAGGTCCCCAACAGGTGGATAGCAGGCCCCACGGGAGCAGGCTTGCTGGGCATGCAGGAGGCCAGGTAAGGCTGAAATCATAGGGATGTGTGATGGTGCAGTCCAGAAAGAGAGGGACCTCGCTGGCCACCCCCAGTGTCCTTCAGGGAAGCTGACATTAGCAAGATTATATCCTCTCCCTCACTCAAACTTCCACTCGCTGCTGGTGGTAATAATTGCAGTATTGATACTATTAGATTTTAAAAGTTGATTTTGTATTCTATAACTCAAAACTTGAAAAGGAGAAGAGCAGAAACACTGGCAACCAAAAACCATAGATGACCCTAAAATACGGCTTTTAGAACCAGACTAGAGACATTGACTCGACCATCATGACAAGCTCTGTGGCTCTTTCCACCTGCATTGTGGCCTCTGTGAGCAGCCCAGAGGAGGGCTGACTGCTGAGCCATTGGAGGAACATTCAGAAAGGCCTGCGTTCATTCTGCTCCTTTATCTTCAAAGCTGCCCCAGCCACACTTTGTGAGTGCACAGCTACAATTCACTGGAAAACAGGAACTTAAGCCACAATGGCTTTGGAACGAGCTTGAGAAAGGATGGGAAACTGTGGAGAACACTCGGGAAACCACAAACCACCCTCGGGTAAGAATAAGAAGACATTTGGGAGCCTTTCCAGAGTGGCAGAAGATCTTCTTCCCCAAAGGCCCAAAAGAATGGGGAAATCTCACAGATGTCCCCAGTAGACAAGTATTCCCAACTGAAGGGACTACAGGTGACAGGTGATGCCCACACTTTGGTAAACTCTCCTCCTCCCGTGGCTGTCGCCTCCCTGCCATATAACAGGGCCTGGAAGGATGGGAAGGGGTACTTACCAAAACACAAGAGGAAGAGTGGTCTCATCTTCAGCCAATGGGGTGATCCCCAGAGAGGACCTTACCTAGGACAGAGCAAAGCAACCTGGGTACAACAGTGCAAACACCTAGAGCACACTAGCCCCTTTTCTTTTCTGTTTCTAAACTCAAGTTTTTTTCAGAAGTCTTTACCTAGGGTCCTGATCTAGAACACTTGGTGCAGCAGATACATTTGTAGCCAAAAGCTTGGAAAATGCTGGAGCTCTAGACCCTTGTCTCAAGTGGCATGTGACTCACAGGGTGCCCTGCGAAAATCCCATCCCCTCCCATACTCCAGCTTCCTCCTCTAAAATGGATGGGAAGGAGTATGGACCCTGCCCTACGGCACGCAGCCATAAGGACAATGTGGGGAGCAGGAAAAGGCTGGACCCCTTGCAGGAGAAAAGCTGTAGGAAGGTCCAAGGCCTAGTTCCTGCCCCGAGAGGGCTGGCTTTTCTCAGGGCCTAGACCAGCAGCCTCAACCCAGCCCAGCCCAAAGTGAATGAGTCAGAGTGGCTGACAGCCTGGAGGCAAGCCTTCTCCTGCCATGGGCATGGCCTCCAATACCATCCAGGGCCACTTAGAGTTTGAGGCTGTGTGCCCACAATTCTGGGCTAAGCAGGCAGCTGGGATGCAACAGGGAGAGATGTATGGCTGTCTTTAACAAGTGAGTGAGGATTTCATCTGAAAGGGAAGCAACCCAAAATGTCTTCAATGATGGGCTGGGGCTCGACAAGAGGGGTGGGGCTGGGAGGCCACAAAGCAGGGATTCTGAAGGAGGCTGGGGAAGGATGCTCGAAAGCCACTATGTGGTCCCAGGGGCAGGCTTGCCTTGTGGAAGCATGCCCCACCCTCGCTCATGCAGTGACCCCCTCTGCCTTGAAGTGGATGTTCACTCTGTTCCACAAACTCTTTTGGCTGGGGTGGAGGGCTGGGGGCTTGGCAAGGCAGGAGCAGAGGGGGAACTGAGGACATTCCTGCCATCTTTAAATTATAGATCCTAATGCTTCAAAATCATTCCTTCTAATCCCTCTCCTAAAAGAGTCATGGGCCCAGGGAGGGAACATGTGGCCTGAGGTCCCACAGCTAATTGGCCTAAGAGAGACCCATCTTCTGACTTTCATCCAGTACTTTCTCAGCTTTCCCACCCCTGACTGGAAATTCCCCGGGAAGTAGACATTCTGAGCCAGGCCAGCCCGCCCTTTTCACTTCTCTTTTGTGCTCAACCCCGGATCTGAACCTGCTTTCCTCTAAGCCAGTGAGGTGCTTATCAAATGTGAAAAAGCAATCAAAACTGTAGCAGACATTTTAACCTAGCTCACCTGAGTGAGCTCCCAGGAAGAGGAATAAATCAGTTCCTGCAACCAGGCCCCAGGCACCCAGAGATACAGTTCTCCTCCCCCATCCGGCCCCCACCAGGCAGGTAAAGACAGGTAACGTACCTCACTGTGTATTCTGCCGTTCTTCCTCCAGATCGCCTGAAAGCTCCTCTTGAATGTGGGGGTCTCCCCTCCTGGCTCCAGGTTTTTAAACAACAGCCTCACCTCTGGAGACTCCCTGGCTGGGTGTAGCCCCACCGCAGGGCGGGTCTCAGGAGTCTGGCAGCCGTCACACCCATCTGTCGTCACTGCACCCCCACCTCCCAGGACAGGACTGGGCAAGTGGGTCGGTCGGTTGGTCCTAGAGGCCTTGCAGTAAGCTCCACAATGCTCGCCTCCCTGTGGGGGCTGCAAGGGGCACCACAAACAGCACCAGGCACATGTAAGTGATCATCAGAGACCAGGATTCATAGGGTGGGGAAGGGCCCTTGCATCTGTGTCAGGCAATGAACTCCACATTTTCCCAAGGCCAGCAGGGGTCAGCTTCTTCTTGTGACCTGGACCACCCCAGACAGAAGATCCGGCAGAGAACACAAAGATTAGGGCTTATATAGAGAGTTAAAGCACCAGACATGTCACTGGGCTGGAAGGTGAGAAGACCCAAACATCCAGGACCCTGGAAAGTACCATTCCCCTCCCCAGTGGAAAAAAAAAAAAATGAAAAATCCCAGCTTCTTGGGGAATTTGGAGGATCCTCAAAAGGCAACATTCATCAGGAAGGATTCAAAGCTCAACTCATCTAAGGAAAGCTTAAGAGAAATGAGCAGAGTAACTCTAAATGCCTCCCCTCCAGCTCCTTCCACAGAGTTGGCAGGGAGCCCTGGGACAGGTAACTGCCTGTGAGTCACTCCTCCCACCTGTGGGGAGGGTTAGTCTCCTAGCCCCTCCCTCCCTGGGCAGGAATGCCCGCCTGGAGGGCCAGAAAACAGACCTGACCACAAGTGGTGGAAGCAAAGGCTGAAGCATAGCTAGACTGACAAAGTCAAAACAGACTTTCCCTGGCCTCCTGCCAGGCCTGAGAACACAGCTTCCTTTGTGGGCTCCTTGCTCAGGGCTCCTGGGCTTCCAGCCACTGTAAATGGATGTGGCAGGTCCAAATTGACAGGCTGGTCTCACAGGACACTCTTTACTCCAGGTTAGGGTCGGAGGACTTTTAGGGAAACCTGGAGGGCCACCCAGTCCATATCTTGGCCCTGGAGAGCCTGCACTGGCACCGTTTTGGAATGCTAGGACCTCAAAGTTGCTATTTAAAGGAGCTTCTTAACTACCTATTCCACTTCGTCAGTGTCTCCTAAACAGAAAGTTCTCTACCATTGGAGGGTTATGTCCAAGAAATTGGCTTGAAGACCCTTAAGGGGGAAATGTAGAATTTTGTGGATTAAATTGGGCATTTCTAACCCTCAGATTCTAATTTAGCGTAAGTTCAGGTAGGCAGAAGAAACAGTGTAATTAGCAAAGTGGGCAGTAAGTTGTTGATGTAAGTTGATGCATAATTGATATTCCAATAAATGTTAGAGTCTTGCCCCCTGTAAGCACTCCAGTGAAATCTAGCTCAACTCAGCAAGTAAGGGTCAGTAGAAGCAGTGTCTCTTCAACATAAAGAGACCTCCCTCAAATCCCCCACAGAGAAACGTCACCTCGGACACTGACACGCCTGTGTTTTCAGTTCTCCCACCTGGTGGTCTCTTTCTCTCCACTTCCCCAACTCCCTGACCTCAGAGCTCTCAGGAAACTTCCGTCCTCTGCCCATCACCAGAGAATGTGACAAAGAACTCATTAATAATTAACTCAGCAGAAGAGAGCAAGGTGTTGCAATCCCAGATCCTCAGAGGAGACAAGGCAGGGCAGGTGTGCGGTGGGCCTCACCATGAGCAGCTGGGGCTCCTTAAATCCATCCCCCTCCCTTTATCTGAGGCCATGAGCCCAGGTAAATACACATTCGGTGTCTCAGACTTCACAGGCTTGGGCAGGTCCTGGAGTGGTTTGGCTTCGCAGGAGAGACATGCCAATTGCTGTGCTTGGCTCTCACCCACACTCCTGGCAAAGTCCAGGAAGCTGTTTATGCAGACAGCCAACAGCAGCCCAGCTAGCCTCACTCCTGAGGGACACTGATCACTTCCAAGGGGGATCCAGTCCCCTGAGAACTCTAGGGCTCCAGGCACAAGCTTTGGAACTTCAGAACCCAATTTGTTCAGTCAGGTAGCCTAAAATAGAGCCTGAGGCCAGATCAGGGTCCAGCTAAGATTAAAAGGGTGTGGTACTGTGGCTTGAGCCCCTCAGCATCCTCTGTGTGCACACCTTTCCTCTCTCCCTGCACCCATCCTCCTACATCAGAGCACTCATCTGCCCTAGAGCCTTGGCTTATTAGAATGTGTGCTCAGGAAAGTGGCTAGTGAAGTCATCCCAGACTTCAGTGTCTCAAACCTCATCACTCCATCAGCAAATATGGTCAGCTCCCCCTTCCAATAATAATCAGAATCTACTTCTGCCCTCCTGGCCTAAGCTTCTCTTCCTGGGACGTCTGCAACAGCCTCCTCACTGATATATGGTCAAGTCCCAACACAACAGGTTACATACCCCCAACTCAGAATCCTCACATGCCCCTATTCCACGCAAGTCCAAGGCCAGAGCTTTTTCAGAGTCTAGGGGTCCTACACCACCTTCCTCCCATTACTCTTCCCCTCTACTACAATGGCCTCTATCCCTATCTTAGCTCAGGCTTAGGGCTTTGGCTCCAGCTGCTTCTGCTGCCTGGAATGCTATTGTCCCTGGATATCTACAAAGCTAACTCTCCGACCTCTTTCAAAGTCTTTGTTCAGATCCTAACTTCTCAATGAGGCCTACCCTAAACACACTATTAAAATTACAGCCAACTTCCCTGCCCCATCCCTGTCCCCCATCCTAGCACTCCTAACCCCACCTACCCTACATTTTGGTGAGTTATTTACTTATTTGATAGGGGGCATCACTTACCATCTTCTAACCAACTATATAATTTATCTACTTATCATGTTTATTTTCTGTCTCTTCCTAACTAGAATGTAATATCCAAGAAGGCAGAGATTTATATCTTATTCCTCAATACTTGTGGAATGAATGGATCCACACTAAAGTACAAACAATTGATATAGTTCAATGTATCCCCTGTGCCTTTTGTATAGTTGCATTCTCAGAGGGGACAATCCAGGCTTTAGGCACTGGGATGGATTACTAATAGTGGAAATCCATGTATCAGCCAGAGTGCGGAGGTCTTTTTTGAGGCACCTATCTCCAATTACAGAAATGTCACCATATTGACAGAGGCAGGCTCCTTCTTTTCCTGCTTCTCAGTCATTCCTGGCAATGTCTCTGACAGGGTGTGGGGGTGGCATTAGAAGTTACTGTCTCTATTATCCATCTGTCAGGTTCAAACCATCCAAGTTTTTAGGAAGATCAGCCAAGATCTGATCAATCAGAGATCAAGGGATAGGAAACAAAGGAAGGAGGAAAGGAGGAAGAAAGGGAGAGAGAAGAGATTCAGGGGGCATAAGAGAACCTGGTCCAGGCTGTGACTCTCAGGTGTTGGAGGAAGGGGCACCAGGTGACTCAAATGCAGGCCACACCTGAATACAGTGAATCATGGCTGAGTCCTTGTCTATGGGACAGGGTGGACTCCAGGAATGGCCCTGGGGATTTGCCATGTGACTAAAGCTGGCGTTGCCCTGCACTACAACACAACTGCTCAGCTGTCCAGACAACTGGTCACACTCTTCTCTGTGCTTCCCCAGGAACCAGGGAGAGAAAGTGGGCCTGGTATGTTACAGAGGCACAGATAGGAGCCCAGCCTTAGGAGTGGGGAGGCTAAGCAGGACAGAAGCCACCTGTCATGAGTGACTCTTTCATAGCCCTTCTCCTCTTCCCAGCCTCACCTATCCAACCTGAATGTTCACCCAGTGGAAAACTGTGCATACAGCTTGAGCCCAAGGGCTGGGAGCAATCAGGCAACTGGCCTAAAATCACTACAGCTGACGTCTGCTGAGTGCTCGCAGTGCCCAGGCACTGTTCTGAGCCCTTTGCATGTATCCATTCACTTAATACCCACCACAGCTCTGTGGGGATAGAAAATTGTCTTTATCTTGCAGACAAAGAAAATGAGACACATTTTTGATAACTTGGTCTCGGCTAGTAACCGGGGATTTGAGCCCAGGCCATTTTGCTCCAGCATGCATATTCTTAACCATTACACAGGGCCAAAGATGAGCCATATCGCCTGAACTCCCAGAGTCTACCCTAGCTAATCCTTGGCCAGAGTCCACTAGACTCTGGACCTCATGTCTCCCAATGTCTAAAAACTCCTCTTTGTTGGCTAGGCATGGTAGCTCACACCTGTATTCCAGCGCTTTGGGAGGCCAAGGCAGTTGGATAACTTGAGGTCAGGAGTTCGAAACCAGCCTGGCCAACATGATGTAACCCCATCTCTACTAAAAATACAAAAATTAGCTGGGCATGGTGGTGGGTGCCTATAATCCCAGCTACTCGAAAGGCTGAGGCAGGAGAATCGCTTGAACCCAGGAGGTGGAGTTTGCAGCGAGCCGAGATTGGGCCACTGCACTCCTGCCTGGGTGACAGAGTGAGACCCTGTCTTAAAACAACAACAACAAAAACCCTCCTCTTTGTGCCCTTGTTCCAACCCTTGGAGCACTGATACTGTCTAGGGGCTCCACGAGTGACACTGATGCTGTAGAGACATCTAGAACAAACCCCACCAGGTGCTGCCTCCTTATTTGTTTTCCATATTGACAACCTCTCTTGTATGGGCACAGATGCAGAAGGTGCTGGCCTCCATTTCTTCCATCTCAGAGCCTCCAGCACATACCAGCACGGTTTCCTCCCTCATACCAACAGGGGTGGGTCTGACTAAGGACAGGAGCATGCCAGGAGGCGTGGGAAGACAGAAGGTGACGGCAACATTGCAGTGAGCTGACAAGGTGAAGCAGAGGGCGTGACGAGAGGATGACACAACTTCCCCTTTGCCAAAGGAAGGAGATCCCCTGCCCTGAGGTCAAGAGCCTGGGCCACCTCACAGGCTGCAGCTCCTTCTGCTCTGTCTCCCAGTGTGCCCTCCAAATGGCCCAGCCCTCCTGAGGGATACAGCCCAGTGCAGCCTGCAGCCTGGTGGAGTCATATGCTAGCTCATGGCTGACTGACTCCCAGAGAACAGAGAAGAATCTTTTCATTCTTACCACCTCCATCCCCTCCCATATTTCCCAACATTACTCTGGCAGACAGGCTGGCCCATCACCACGCCCCCTCCTCTAACCCCAATCACCTCTGTCTCTATTCTGTGATTCTATTTGGTCATTGACCTCTGGGGATTAGGTTATTGGGCTCTAAGTCCAACCTCTGTGACCTTTGGGTAGATTTGCCATGTGTAGTTGGCCATGTGGCCATGGCCCAGCCTCCGTGAGGAGGACAGAGATATACACCTGTCTGAAGGAGAACCTAGCCACGTGGCATGGTGGGTCTGACAGGTTGGGAGCTTCTTGGGAAGGAGGGAAAGCAATGGCTGAGAGTGAGCTGGGGATTTTGTGTCCTGAAATCTCCTCTTGAAGCTCTCACAGGGCTGCCCCACATGACTTTCACATTCTAAATATGATACCTGAAAAGGCTACTAGACAGACAAACTAGGCATCCTAATGTTCAAATTGGCATTTGAGGGCTGAGTATGGAGAAATAAACACCTTGTGGTTTGATGGGGAAGAGAGAATGGGTGTGTCTGGCTTCTTGTCTGGAATCAACACCCCCTAAGCGCTTTTAATCAGCACCTGCCCACAGCGCCTGTGGCTACACCGGGGTGTGTGTATGGACTTGATGTAGCTCTGCTCCGCTACTCAGTAGAATTATAAACTTGGGCAAGATCCTCTCTAAGCCTCAGTTTCATTATTTATAATTAAAGGTATTGGATTCGAATGGTTCTTACTCAGGCTGCCACTCAGAATTACCTGGAGAACATAACATATCATAAACCAAGACCAGGCCTCACCCAGAGAATTATTCACTGACAGACGGGCAGAGACATGTGTTTTTCAAACCCCATAGGTGATTCTAATGGGCAGCCAGGGTTGGGAAACACTGAAGCCCCCTCCAGCTCTAGGATGCTATGCCCTCAGGATGGGGTGGTGCAGACAGTTGTTAAAAGCCTAGACTTGAGAGAGAGTTGAAGGCTCAAGTCCTGGTTCTGCACTCACTATCTGTGTGACTTTGGAGAGCTCATATAATCTCCAATAGTCCCATTCCTGCAACGGGAATAATGACAAATCTACCTCGTGGATCCTATGAAGATTAAAGGAAACATGCATTATTGTCAGCAAACTGCCTGGCTAGGGCCATGCTCTACATGGTGTGTGCCTCACACACAGGTATTGGGGGTTATGATCAGCAGTCTTTGCAGCCGATAACACAGAGCAACTAACACTCCCATCCAGATGGCTCATAAGTCACTCACTGGGCAATGAGCAGGCTTGGGCCGTTCCTCTCCTCCTCCTCCAGGGAAGCCCCAGGCCCCAAACTGAGCATCTGTGCTTTGCACATTCCACCCTATTCCTTAGGAGCTGTAAACTCCCCAGTAGCCATGACCTGGACCAGAAAGAAAGAGAAGACCCCCAGGCGGACCAGTCAGAGCTAAGCTCCTGGGAGTAGGAGGATGCTTCCAGCCTTGCTGGATAGGGAAAGACAAAGGGTGTGAGGGCAGGGAGTGTTTACAAACACAGAGGACAGAGGACAGAGGGGCAAGTATCAGCTAATGGACTTATTGTTTTATGGCCTTCAAGAGTTAGTAAAACCAGAGTCCAACATCTGATTTAAAAAAAAGAAAGAAAAAAAAAAGAGTCAAAGCTAGTCTGGACAGCAGGTTTGCAACTGAACTCAGGATAATCTCCAGGAAGTCAGAGTAGAGAAAAGGCACTTCTTCTCCTGGGGCCCCTGCCTTCACCTATCAGACAAGGGTGATGACTCTTTACTCAATTTAACTCTTTCCCTTTCAAATAGAATTCAAAACTGCCCCCTTCCGATCTAAATATCGAAAAAAATATTTTTATAACTTTGGAAAATGTTTAGGAGGTACTACTAGCTGGCAGAAAAAGGAAAACAAATGTACCCCAAATCTACTTCATTCTAAAGAAAAAAGTACTCAGAAAATAAATAAAATGTTACCATTCTCATCCCTTTCTATTTCTCTGTGTGCTCTCTTCTTCCACAATGAGCATATTTTACTAGAATAATCAGTGACAGTAAGGTAAAAAGATTTAGAGAAGAGTAAATCTTGTTCACTACAAGTGATCTTTGATTAATCGTTCCTCTCTCTGCTCCCTCCTTGACCTGAATGCCCTTTCACTAAACCCACTGACTTCCTGAGAGTAGACTGTGTATGTTTTCTGAATCATTGCAGATTTTGTAAGATAGGGTTTTCCGTGTTTAAGAAGTATTGCTTCTTGAGGCAGGATTTGTTACGCCAAGGGAGCGCTTAGCACAGTTTCTCAATAAATGCTGTGGGAGGAAGGAACGAAGACAGGAAGGGAGGGAGGACTGAACACGAGTAACTACCAGCACCTTATTTTCCTGCTTCCTAACTGCTTCTATATATTAGGACAAACCAAAAAGAAAGAACCAGAGTTAATTATCATTTATCTATATTTTGGGAGAAAGAAGTAAGGATAACTAAAATTACTACTCTAGTCCAAATTTGCTTCCCCCATGGATATCTCCCAGGATAATGCTGATTTTGATTTTTCCCATTGCTCACTCAGGACTCTGTACACCCAGCAGCTCATATTGTTCAAGAATAAATGTGTATATATGACCAAGATTGTGATGTCATGTCTCTATGTCATATTTGTGCACTGTCTCCAACAAAAGACCATGACTCATTGTAGCTAGGATTGTCAAATAAAAGAATCCCAGTTAAAACTGGATCTCGAAATACTTTGCTGGTGGAAGTAGGTTCCAAATATTGCATAGGGAATACTTATACTAAAATATGTATTGTTTACCAAAAATTTTACTGGGATTTCTGTCTTTTTATTTGCCAAATCTGGCAACCTAACTCGCAGTAAGGGAGGAGACCACCCCTCATATTGTCTTATGTCCAATTTCTGCCTCCAAAGAAAGAAAAAGCAAAAACTAAAAGGCAGAAATGAAATCCACAGGCAGACAGCCTGGCGCCACACCCTGGGCCTGGTAGTTAAAGATCGACCCCTGACCTAACCAGTTATGTTATCTAGAGATTCCAGACATTGTATGCAAAAGCATTGTAAAAATCCCTGTCCTGTTCTGTTTTGTTCTGATTACCAGTGCATGCAGACCCCAGTCATGTACCCCCTGCTTGCTCAATTGATCACAACCCTCTCACGTGGACCCCCTTAGAGTTGTGAGCCCTTAAAAGGGACAGGAATTGCCCACTCAGGGAGCTCGGCTCTTGAGACAAGAGTCTTGCTGATGCTCCCGGCCAAATAAAGGCCTTCCTTTTTTAACTCAGTGTCTGAATAGTTTTGTCTGTGGCTTGTCCTGCTACATTTCTTGGTTCCCTGACCAGGAAGCGAGGTGACTGGCGGATGGTCAAGGTAGCTCCTTAGGTGGCTTAAGCCTGCCTTGTGGCACATCCCTGCAGTGGACTCCGACAAGCCCAAGCAACGCAGATCCTCAGAGCGCACCTGGGTAGGCATTTGCCCCAGTGGGACACCTCACCAGAGCAGTGTGTGGCAGGCCCCTGTGGAGGATCAACGCAGTGACTGATCACCAAGAAGGAACTGGTACTTGGAGTCTGGGCATCTGAAACTTGGTAAGACTAGTCTTTGGAACTTGCCTACTCCATTTGAGTGTAAGCATGGCCTGATCACCCATAGCATGCCTTTATCGGCACTTTGGTTTGGTTTTTGGTTTGGTTTTGACTTGGTTTGAATTGCTTGACAGGATCGGTCTTGGGAACTTGACCACTCCATTTGAGTGGAAGCTTGGCCTGATCACCCATGGCATGCCTTTATTGGCACTTTGGTTTTGGTTTTGACCTGGTTTGAATTGCCTGATAGGACTGGTCTTGGGAACTTGCCTACTCCATTTGAGTGGAAGTATGGCCTGATCACCCATGGAGTGCCTGTACCGGCACTTTGGTTTTTGTTTTTGACTTGACTTGGATTGCTTGATACTTTGGTTTTGTTTTTGACCTGACTTGGATTTCTGGATACTCTGATTTTGATTTTGATTTTGGTTTGATGTAAACTGCCAAAGTGTGCGTGTGCCCTTTTTACCCATTCTTTGTTTTGTGGTGTGAGCGTGGTGTTTTGTCTCAAAGAAGCATGAGTCAGGCACAAATAAGCCCACTCTACTAGGAACTATGTTGAAAATTTTCAAAAAAGCATTTAAAGGAGACTATGGAGTACTATGACACCAGGAAAACTTAAAACTTTGTGTAAAATAGACTGGCCAGCATTGGAGGTAGGTTGGCCATCAGAAGGAAGCCTGGACAGGTCCCTTGTTTCAAAGGTATGACACAAGGTAACCTGTAAAGCCAGGGCACCCAGACCAGTTCCCGTACATAGATGTTTGGTTACAGCTGGTTTTAGAGCTCTCCACAGTGGTTGAGAGAACTGCAGCATAAGTGAGGCAGAGAGAGAGAGAGAGACAGAGAGGAGAGAGAGAGAGGCAGAGAGGAGAAAGAGAGAAGCAGAGAGAGAGAGAGGAAGAGACAGAGGCAAAAGGAAAGTCAAAGAGAGAAATAAAGAGAGAAAGAGAGATATATACAAGTAGTTAAGAAAAAAAAAAAGTGTACCCGATTCCTTTAAAAGCCAAGGTAAATTTAAAACCTGTAATTGATAATTGAAGGTATTTTCCATAACCCTATAACACTCCAATACCACTTTGTTGTCAGTGTCAACAAGGGCATATCCCGAAAGCACTGAGGCCTTCCTATCAAAAATCCTTAACCCAGTAACCTGCAGATGGCCCAAGTGCATTCAATCTGTAGCGGCAACTGCTTTGCTAACAGGAAAAAAAAGTAAAAAAATAACTTTCAGAGGAAACCTCATTGTGAGCACACCTCACTAGTTCAGTTCAGAACTATCCTAAATCAAAAAAGCAAAAAAGTAGCTTACTAGCTCAAAAATCTTAAAGTATGCGGCTATTCTGTTAGAAAAAAAAATCTGTACCAATTCTAAGTTAATTTGGACAAAACAAGGTCTTATTAATAGCAAAGGATAGGCTGGGCGCGGTGGCTCACGCCTGTAATCCCAACACTTCAGCAGGCCGAGGCAGGCAAATCACGAGGTCAGGAGATTGAGACCATCCTGGTTAACATGGGGAAACCCTGTCTCTACTAAAAATACAAAAAAATTAGCCAGGCACGATGGTGGGTGCCTGTAGTCACAGTTGCTGGGAGGCTGAGGAAGGAGAATGGCGTGAACCCGGGAGGCAGAGCTCGCAGTGAGCTGAGATCGTGCCACTGCACTCCAGCCTGGGAAACAGAGCAAGACTCCATCTCAAAAAAAAAAAAAAGAAAAAGAAAAAGAAAAAAAATACAAAGTATAATTAAAATCCCAAACTTACAAGGTTTTCAACAAAAGTAAAGTTTGCTAAAAGTTAACAGTGTAACAGGTATTATACTAACTTCTATTCTTGTGGCCTTAGTCTAGTCCACAGACATAAAAGAAATTTGCTTTGAAAAATAATGGTTATCATCTTCAAAAAAAAAAAAAAAGGAAAAAGGCGGGGGACGGAATTTATGTAAAAAGAGTATTACATGGTAAATTCTTGTCCTGAAATAAATTAACTGGTTGTTTAAAGAAAGAAATATTTGTAATAAATCAGAAAGTTGAAGCATTTCGAAGAATTGCCTGCAAAAGTTGTGAAAGAGAAAAATGTTATAAAAAAAAGAATGTATGCAAGAAATACTGTATAATTTAAAAGTAACTAGGCCTTCTGAATGTAAAACTTAAAACAAACAAACAAACAAAAAAACCAAAAAAGAAAAAAAAACAGTTTATGTGCAAGGTGTATAAGGAAAGTAAAATATACTTTCGGTAAAAGAATTATAAGGAGGCATGAGAATATAAATTTTTGCCTACATTAAAAGGTTAAAAATATGTATATTTTGTTTTAAAGGTTTAATCAAGTTTTAAAATGTTAATTGGAAAGAAAATTCTGGGTATAAACATTGGCTAAAGTTAAAGAGATATCATCCAGTTTTTCTATAAACTGGACGTTAAAATATAAAAGCATAGCAGGTTTTTCTTAAAGCACCAACCTGCTCTTTAGCAAAAATTATAAAAGGTTAAAGAGTCTATAAAATCTTACCTTATGGTCAAACATTACAAATTGGATAAATATGTCTATAAGGTTTTATTAAAGTTAGGTTTAACATTAATAACACACTAATATAAAGGTTAAATTTAGCTTATCTGGTATAAAAATCATACAAAAAGCATTGTTAAATGTAAAATGGTATTTGGCTTTCTTTGGTTTAAAAACTAATAAAAATAGGTGCTAAAGGAAATCTCTCAGTAAAAAGGCACTAAGGACTATAAAGTCCACTGCCAAGGTCCCCACATTTAAAACAAAAGTTCAATTTCTTAAAAATTATATACTTGGTTTATCTTCCACTTTCCTTTCCCTCAAAAACTGAAAGTCTTTTAGCACATGAACCACGCCTAGAAATTCCAGTAAACCAGCACTAGCCTGAAGATCATGTTCTCATCAAAGGGTGAAAAGAAGAAAAACTCAAGCCAGCCTGGGAAGGACCCTACCTTGTGCTGCTAACCCCCAAGACTGCTGTTCATACAGCAAAAAAAGGATGACCCGAGTCAAGAAAGCATCACCCCCTCCAGAGTTGTGGGCCATAGTCCCAGGGGAAAACCCTACCAAACTAAAGCTAGGAAAAATTTAACTCTTTTCATCTATTCTATCACTCTTTCTTCTTTCCTTGTTCTATTGCTGACCATCTAGTTATTAACATAACCAAGTCAATTTCACCTCAAATTATGCTTGCCCCGTTGTACCCTGTGGAGACTTGCCAAGTCAAAGACAGCTTTCTACTTCAAAAAAAGTACTCTGTCTCTCCTGACTGTCCTCCGACTGGGCATTAGTAAAGTAGGACCATTTAATCTGGGGAGATTTCAATAAAGACCCCAGTGCCAATCTGGAGTTTTGCCCCCAACGTAGAGCTTTTATGCCATAGTTGGTCCAACATTCTGTGGACTACTAGAGAGCAACGATGAACTGCCCCAACTGGTTTTTGTAATTTCCTAAAATCGTACATTCTTTTTACTAGAGGATCATAGAAGTTAAAGACTTAAAACAAACTTTAGCAATTAAGACAGGATACCAAGATGCAAATGCCTGGTTAAAATGGATCAAACATTCCATCTGCACGTTAAACAAAAGCAATTGTTATGCTTGTGCACATGGCAGGCCAGAGGCCCAGATTGTCCCCCTTCCACTAAGATGGTCTTCCAGTTGACTAGGCATAGGCTGCACAGTAGCTCTTTTCTGGGATTCTACAGCCTGGAGTAATAAGTCATACCAAGCTCTCTCTGCTATATCCTGACGTCCAGCACTCTGAGGGTCAGCCCCCGAGGGCCATACAGCTTCCATCTCCTGACACTAAGTTCACTTTGTGTCTCTCACAACAGGGAGAAAACTTAGCATTCCTGGGAAACCTGAAAGGATGCAGTGAGCTTAAGAATTTTCAAGAGCTTATCAATCAGTCAGCCCTTGTTCATCCCTGAGTGGATGTGTGGTGGTATTGTAGTGGACCTTTACTGGGCACTCTGCCGAATAACTAGAGTGGCACTTGTGCTTTAGTCCATTTGGCTATCCCTTTCACCCTGGCTTTTTATCAACCAGAGGGAGAAAGAGACATTGTAAAGTGAGAGAGGCCCCTTATGGGTCTTTCAACTCTCACATCTATTTAGATGTAATTGGAGCCCCGCAAGGAATACCAGATCAATTTAAAGCTTGAAATCAAATAGCAACAAGATTTAAGTCAATATTTTAGTGGGTGACAGTTAATAAAAATGTAGATTAGATAAACTACATCTATTACAACCAACAGCAACAAGCTTTTCATAAGAAAAAAAAAAACTCATGTTGGCCTCAGTCCTGGGGTTACCTGACCTGACAAAACCCTTTACACCCTATGTGTCAGAAAAAAACATGGCAGTTGGAGTTTTAACCCAGACTGTAGGGCCCTGACCACGGCCAGTGGCCTATATCTCAAAACAACTAGACGGGGTTTCCAAAGGCTGGCCCCCATGTCTAAGAGCCCTGGCAACAATGGCCCTGTTAGCACAAGAAGCAGATAAGCTAACTCTAACTCTTGGGCAAAACCTAAAGTCCCTCCATGCTGTGGTGGCTTTAATAAATACCAAAGGACATCATTAGCTAACGAATGCTAGACTAACTGGATACCAAATCTTGCTCTGTGAAAATCCTCGCATAACCATTGAAGTTTACAATACCCTAAACCCCACCACCATGCTCCCAGTATCAGAGAGCCCAGTTGAACATAACTGTGTAGAGGTATTTGACTCAGTTTATTCTAGTAGGTCCAACCTCCAAGACCATCATTAAATATCAGTAGACTTGGAGCTGTATGTGGATTGGAGTAGCTTCGCCAGCCCTGGCAAAGTGACTCTGAAGAAGATGACAAGCCCTGCTCCAGTCACACCCAGAAGCTGACTGGTCCACACATGGCCGAAGCATGAGGAAACTCATTGGGGGACTCATTTTCCTAAAAATTTGGATTTGTCCAGTAAGGACTTCAACTGACCCTCCTTAGACTGAGGGCTGTTCCCAGTGTATACATCAAGTCACTTAGGTAGGACAAAAGGTTGCTACAGTCCTATTATTTTACAGTTATTATAAGTGTACTGGAACTCTAAAAAGAACTTGTTTGTATAATGTTATTCTATACAAGGTATGTAGGCCAGGAAATGACCAACCTGATGTGTGTTATGACCCATCTGAGCCTCCCATGACCACAGTTTTTAAAATAAGATTAAGAACTGAAGACTGGTGGGGGCTCATAAACGATACGAGTAAAGTGTTAGCCAAAAAAAAAGAGGTGCCCAAACAAGTCACCTTGAAATTTGATGCCTGTGCTGTCACTAATAGCAATAAGTTAAAAACAGGGTGTGGTTCTCTTAATTAAGAAAGAGTCTATATGGCAGAAAATAAGTACATTTATCATAAATTAAGACTGTGCAAAAACAAACGTGGATACTGGTCTTGCATCATTTAGGCTACTTAGATAAAAAATGAAAAAATCCTGTCCACCTTCAGCAAGAGAAAGGTGGCCCTTCCTGTACCAGTGGTCAGTGAAACCCCTTAGAACTAGTAATAACCAACCCCCTTAATCCTCGCTAGAAAAAAGGGAAATGTGTAGCCCTAAAAATTGATGGAGCTGGACTGGATCTTCAAGTAAATATCGTGGTTTGAGGAAAAGTTTATAAATGCTCTCCTGAGCCAGTATTTCAAAGCTTCTATGATGAATTGAATGTGCCAGTACCAGAAATTACAGGAAAAAGAAGAAATTTGTTTTTGCAATTAGTCGAGCATACAGCCCAGTCTCTCAATGTCACTTCATGTTATGTATGTGGAGGAACTGTAATAGGATATCAATGGCCATAGAAAGATCGAGAATTAGTACCTACAGACCCAGTTCCTGATGAATTCCCGGCTCAAAAAAAAAAAAAAAAAAAAAATCACCCTGATAACTTTCGGGTCCTAAAAGTCTCAATCATTAGACAATACTGTATAGCAAGAGTGGGGAAGGTCTTCACCCTTCCTGTAGGAAGACTCAGCTGCCTTGGGCAAAAACTGTGTAATAGTACTACAAAACCAGGCACCTAGTGGAGTTCAAACCACACTAAGAAAAATCCACTTAGTAAATTCCCGAAGTTTCAAACCATGTGGACCCACCCAGAGTCCCACTGGGACGGGACAGCTCCCACTGGATTATACTGGACATGTAGGCATAGACCTTACACCTTATTACCCAACCAGTAGGCAGATAGTTGTGTTATTGGCATTATTAAACCATCTTTCTTCCTACTGCCCGTAAAGACAGGCGAAATTCCCTGTCTATGCTCCCTGCGAAAAGAGAAGCATAGCTATAAAACAAAATTAAAAAGATAATCAATAGCCCCCCTGAGAGAATCATACAATATTATGGGCCTGCTACTTAGCCAGAAGATGGCTCGTAAGGATATCAGACTCCCATTTACATGCTCAACCGAATCATACAGTTACAAGCTGTCTTAGAAATAATCACTAATAAGACCGGCAGAGCCTTGACTATTCTGGCCTGGCAAGAAACTCAGATGAAAAATGCTATCTATCAAAATAGATTGACTCTTGGCTACTTGTTAGTAGCTAAAAGAGAAGTCTGTAGAAAATTTAACCTTACCAATTGCTGCCTGCACATAGATGATCGAAAAGTAGTCGAAAATATAAAGACATGATGAAACTGACACATGTGCCTGTAGAAGTGTGGCATGAAGATGCACAATGATCTGAGAAAGTAAAGTTTGCTCCAAGTCCAGGAAAAACCTGGATGGAAACAGTGCCTGGGAATAGCAGTTCCCTTCAGGGACCTGGGGAAGAAAATAGTATTGCCAATATGGCTTTTGTGCAGGAGACTCTACTCCACTGCTGCAGCCTGACGTACAGGAAGTTTTCCCAGCCAAATCACACCACAGACCCACATTGAGCTTGTAGAAACTTTAACAACTCTGTCTTTCTCGAGTCAAATAGTGTTAAAACAGGTTTTTCACTCTTGAATGTGGTGCCATTCTTAAGATACATGTGAGCATACACACACAGGCACACACGTACCTTTGCACTTTTTCCTGCTACATTTTATCTTGTTAGTTTTGGCTTGTTCTCCATTTGCAAGGCATTGGATTTGGTATGGACTTCATCCTGCATACTCTCCATCATCTCCAGGTTAAAGTCCAAAGTCTTCAGCTGGGCACTCAGGGTCCAGCTGAAAACGTTGCATTTTAGGCCCTAACTCACACAACCCCCTTCACAGACATGCTTTGATTTAGTCATTTTCTCTCTCAACCACACTTAGGCTGGATTCATCCAACTCTGCCTGTCTACACTGCCCTCTCCTCCTCCTGTATACTTGGCAAGATCCTAAATCCAAGACTCAGACCAGACTGATCCTGAATCCTGGATCAGTGGTGGCTTCTCTGGCATTCTCTGTAAATTCTTCCCAAACTCTTGCAAGTGGACCTGACCTATACAACTCCATCAGCAAACAGTTCCATTCTGTTTTGTCAGTCTCTTTTCTAAATATCTCAAAGTTGCATACTTATGCTTGTTCAATGTTAATTATTTTGTGATTTGTCCTCAAACATGGATCATAATATCCTTGAAGGTAAGGAGATTTCTTGAGTTCATAGCCCAGTGTTTGCACATAATAGATGCTCAATAAGCAGATATTGACTTCTTAGTAGGAACTCTTAAGGCAAGAGACAACCATAAAAAGTGCTTGAAGAATATGATTCCATGAATATTACCCCATAACTCCCTCTTGGGACAACTTAGCAAGAAAATCACCCAGAAAAAAAAAATGTCCCCTCAAAATTGAAATCTGAGAAAATTCATGATAAACTGACCCACTCATCAGCAGAATTTCAACCCTATGCGGCCGTGAGTTACATGCCAACTTCCTACTCTATCCACCCTAGCTGGTACTTACAAATGGGAACAACCAAACTAGCAGTACTTTTGGTATTTGAAACTGAAATAGTCTGGGATCAGGCCATAGATTCTAGTCATTCCAGCCTTTAAGATCCAGCTTTTAGAACCTTGAGAATGAAAGAGGTAAACGTGGGTTTAGGGGAGAGGAGGGCACAGACGGACAGATGGTCTTAAGAATCAAGTACCCCTAAACATGTTTTAAGAATTCTGTGTCACTCCCAAAGAATTAGGCAACATGTGTATCAAAAAGGTGTAACATTTGCTGTCTATCCTTGTGCTGACAATGATAATGTGTCCCACTGTCAGTTTCTGGCCCATTGCAGTCCTTGGCCAATGAGCATCAAAGCCAATACGCTGAGAAGCCCCTCCCCACAACCAAATGGGGTCTAGGAATGTTTGTTTCTCTAAGTCCATTGCCTGGGGATCAAGAGTATCCCAGGAACTGACATAAGCATTGAGGGGCAGCTTCTCTTACCAACAGCCCCTCTGTGTGTTCAAACTGCTGCTTTCCTGGCCTTTCTGTCTAGATCTTTGACAGTCCCTGTTATTCTTTTAGTTGTTCTGGGAGTCTGAATCTCCTGTCTGAATCCTCCTCAGCAAATCAGTCTGCATATTGCATACTGATACTCTTCCACCCCCCGCTTCTGTCTGGTACTCACTCTCAGGGCCTGGACTTCTCTTCTAGTTTTCCTCATCACATTTCAGCAGACCCTTCTGACTTATAACCTAGAAACACAAAAACACCCAGAACCATTCATTCATTCAACAAATATATATTGAGTGCCCACCCAATGCCAGGAACCCAGCAACACAGTAGTAAACAACTCAGACACAATCATTATCCAGAGGAAGTCTACTGTGTCGTGGGACACAGACATTAAACACACAATTACCAAATAATTTATTAATTTTGCAACTGAAATAACTTCGACTTCTTTAGCCATCCAAGAGTCACTCTTTCCCTCTACTATCCAAATAACAATAATTCTGGGAATTCTAAGGTTAGATGCTAACATACAAATCCATTCTAGTTGTTGCTGCCCCCAAACACTTCTAGCTTTCTTATCACCATTTCTCTATGCTGTCCCCAATCTCTCTTGCCTATCTTGGCCCCCAAAGCAAAGCATGAACACATGGTCTTTCTTCCATTTTCCAAATAACAAAACACATAGCTGTTGAGTTTAAGAAACTTTACTGAAAGTTTAGAGAACACATAAGGAAATGACTATCCCAAAATAAATATCAGCTCTCACCACACCCAGAATTCATGCAACATCATAGCATGTTCTTTCTGCCATCTCCTGAGCTCTGAAACTTCACCAGGTTGCAGAGGCCATGGCCCTCCCTCTTTCAACAAGAGTCTTCTCTTTCTATGAATTCACTTCTCTCTTCCCACCCCACGAAGAAAGCATCTTACAAGGTAACAACCTAAACAAGCCTATCTGCCTTGGGATTATAATCTACTCTGTGCTGTTTGCCATCCACGAGCCTACATTCATTCATTGATTCATTCAGGAACTATACCTTGATCACTTACTTTGTATCAGGCATTGTACTAGGTGAGGAGGTTACAGCAACAAATAAGACAGACAGGACCGTCCTTCATAAAGAAGACCAACAATAAGCTAGTAAACTAAAAACTATAACTGACAATTACAAATTTTGATGCTTTCTATGAAATACGAGAAAACCAGAATGATGTAATAGATGGGTCTCAGGAAGGGGGGATTGCCACTTTAGAAAGGACAGATAAGAGCAGTCCCCCTGAGAAGGTGACATGTGGGATGAGTCCAAAAGATTTAGGTCTGGATTTCCCAAAACAAGCTAAGCATATATTTAAGGTACAGGTAAGGTAGAAGCACCAAAATGTCCTTTGAAAATTTTTATTTTTTAATACATCAAAAAAGACATGGAAGTAGACCCCTTAGGAAAATGAGAATGCTGTAGGCGCTTCCTTATACATATTTTAAAACGTAATAATGTGTTTATTTTTATTTAGATGGGCAGTGTAGAGGACCCTTAATCTTTCCAGGGTTTAGGATCTCTAAAGTCATACTCAGTCCTCAGAATATGCCAAGAAGAGGTGTTCTAGGCAGAGAAGGAAGAAGCAAAAAAGTCCAGTGGCAGCAAAGAGCTTGGCCTCTTCTAGGAGCAGGAAGAAGGGGTGAAAACAGCATGAGCAAGGTCAGGGGTTAAAGGTAGGGTTGGGGAAGCAGACAGGGGCCAGTTCACATAGAGGAAATGGTTCTCAACTCTGGTTATGTATGAAAAGTCCTTGGAATATTCTAAAACTTTCTGATCCCTGGACCCTGCTTCAGGTGATTTAACTGATCTGGAATGGGGTTGAGGAATTGGTATTTTTTTTTAAGTTTCTCAAGTGATTCTAACATGTAACCAGAGTAAAAAAAAAAACATTGACATGGGACCTTGGAACCAGCCGGAGGGACAGAATGTTGAATGATGAAGAACATGGACCCTGGAACGAGATTACCTGGTTTTGAGTCCCATCCCCACCACTGACTAGTTTGATTCCCAGGCACTTGGCAAAAGCTTTCTGTTCTTCAGTTTCCTCATCTATAATCACAGGTATAATAGTTTACCTACCTCATAGAGCTGTTTGTAGGCCTAGTAAGTTAATACATACAAAGGTCTCAGAAGGCACATACTGAAGATGCAGTAACTTTATTACTAAAATAGCTGTGACTATCCTATGCTTTCCTAGAGATGGAAAGCGGTGGATGCAGTCAAAGTGTCAATTTGATAGAACTAACAGCACTTATTGAAAAACTGGAAGAGGGAGATGGGGGGGGGGGGGAAGAATAAAAGATAGCTTCCATGTTTGGGGTTTTAGCAATTGGGTGGAAAGTGAGGCTGTGTCCCAAGATGGGGAAGACTAGGAGATAAATAAGTTTTGAAGAAAAAAAAGCAAGAATTTCATTTGGCATGCATTAACTTAAAGACACACTATTAGATATCCAAGAAGAGACGCAAATCAGGCAATATGTAAGCCTGGAGCTCAGGAGAGACAAACAAATTTCAGAGTCATTAACATATAGAGCTGTCCTGTCCAATACAGTAGCCACCAACCACACATAGGGGGTTATTTAATTTAAATTTAGATTAAACAAAATTAAACATTCAGATCACCAGTTTTCACCACATTTCAACTGCTTAGGAGCCTCATGTAGCTAGTGGCTACCATATTGAATAGCATAGAGATGCAACATTTCCATTGCTGCAGAAAGTTCTGTAGGGAGCACGGAAGGAGTCTCAAACCATGGAACTGTAGGAAGTTATCTAGGAAGTGGTCCATGATTCTGGCTATACACTAAAATCATCTCCAGGAATTCAAATTGATTTGTCTTGGGGAAGTCTCAGTTCTTAATAACCCAGGATGACTGTAAAGTGGAGCCAGGGCTGAGAACAACTGACGCAGGGAAATAATGCAGGAGAAGAAAGGATTCATGGGAGGGCCTGGATTGCTCCAACAGTAGGGGCAGTGACTCCAGAACCAATGTTTCTCTAGAGCTCCTGATTCATGATTCACATACAACTATCTGATGAACATCGTTGCCTGCATGTCCCATAAACAGCCCAAACTCAATAAATCCAAAATGGAGCTCATTTTTCTCACCAGAGGTGTTCTTCCCCTTCTCATTCCCACACTTGGGAGTCACCCCAAGTCCCAAGTGATTCCCCTTCCACAGCACAAGTCTGCCAGGTTTTCTGATTTATCGCTCAGTCTGTCTCTTTATCTCCCCATTATCTCTGTTTTGGCCCAGTTCTTCATGGTCTCCTGCCTGAATTACGGTAACAACATCTCACTAGCTGCCTCTAGTTTTGCCCCTCCCTTATCTATCCTGCACTCTGCCACAGCGATCTACTTAAAATGTCAGTCTTGTAGTGTTTTGCTATGTAAAATGTATCGGTGTCTCTCCTTGCCTATAGGATACAGTTCAATTGAAGACAGATTAGTCAATCTATGTATCAAACACCTCAAAGGAACTATGCACTGCCCTAGTTCTGAGAACACTGCACTGAGCAAGACAGAGAGCTCCTGAATAGAACTGCAGCCCTGCAATGGGGACAGACAAGAGGGTTATGAAAGGGAAAGTGAGCTGGCCTTATCTAGGTAAGAGGAAAGGTCTTCCCTGAGGAAATGAGAGAACAGTGACACTTGGAGGATGAGTAAGAGTTCAACAGACCACAGGGGATGA
Source organism: Rhinopithecus roxellana (assembly GCF_007565055.1). Taxonomy (NCBI): domain Eukaryota; kingdom Metazoa; phylum Chordata; class Mammalia; order Primates; family Cercopithecidae; genus Rhinopithecus; species Rhinopithecus roxellana. The sequence goes on along the minus strand of NC_044556.1, from coordinate 73,278,089 downwards.
AGAACATGTTCTCTCCACATGGAAAGAAGTACATGGGTAAGGACCTGAGCCTGCAAAGGAACAGAACAGTGTGACTGGCACCAAGAGTGAGGGTTGAGGGATATGGGATGAAGCTGGAAAAACAGACAAGGCCAGGATGGTGGGTGGCTTACATGCCATGTGAAGAATCTGGGGAATTCCAAAGGGCAAAGCGGGGATCCACTGAATGATTTTAATTTTTATTCCACTAAGTTTTTGCTAAGCACTGAAGGATTTGAAAGAGAAGAGTGACATGGCCAAGTCTGCACTTTTTAAAAAGACTACACTGGCTTGAAGTGGAGTAGAGTGGCCAAAGCCTGAGCCAGAGAGACCAGCTGTGAGGCCATACTAAATGGTCTGGGGGAGGCAATGAGAGCTTAGACTAGAAGGGTAGCAGAGGACATAGAAAGCAGATTGAATTAACAGATGTTTAAGAGGTAGAATAAGTCTTGGTGATTATCATTGTTATTATTATTATTTTGAGATGGAGTCTCGCTCTGTCTCCCAGGCTGGAATACAGTGGTGCAATCTCAGGTCACTGCAAGCTCTGCCTCCCGGGTTCACGCCATTCTCCCGCCTCAGCCTCCTTAGTAGCTGGGACTACAGGCACCTGCCACCACGCCCAGCTAATTTTTTGTATTTTTAGTAGAGACGGGGTTTCACCATGTTAACAAGGATGGTATCAATCTCCTGACCTGGTGATCCCCCCGCCTCGGCCTCCCAAAGTGCTGGGATTACAGACATGAGTCACAAGTCTTAGTGATTTTTCACATTGGAGAGGTAATGGAGAGCAAGGAGGAAAAGATGGCTCCTTGACTTCAAACCTGAGCTGCTAAGTGAATGGTGCAGCTTAGGTTAAGAAAGGTGGTTATGAAGGCAGAAATAAAGATGTTCTTTGAAACCAATGAGAACAAAGATACAACATACCAGAATCTCTGGGACACATTTAAAGCAGTGTGTAGAGGGAAATTTATAGCACTAAATGCCCATAAGAGAAAGCTGGAAAGATCTAAAATTGACACTGTAACATCACAATTAAAAGAACTGGAGAAGCAAGAGCAAACACATTCAAAAGCTAGCAGAAGGCAAGAAATAACTAAGATCAGAGCAGAACTGAAGGAGATAGAGACACAAAAAACCCTCCAAAAAATCAATGAATCCAGGAGTTGGTTTTTTGAAAAAATCAACAAAATTGACAGACCGCTAGCAAGACTAATAAAGAAGAAAAGAGAGAAGAATCAAATAGACACAATAAAAAATGATAAAGGGGATATCACCACCGACCCCACAGAAATACAAACTACCATCAGAGAATACTATAAACACCTCTACGCAAATCAACTAGAAAATCTAGAAGAAATGGATAATTTCCTGGACACTTACACTCTCCCAGGACTAAACCAGGAAGAAGTTGAATCCCTGAATAGACCAATAGTAGGCTCTGAAATTGAGGCAACAATTAATAGCCTACCCACCAAAAAAAGTCCAGGACCAGATGGATTCACAGCTGAATTCTACCAGAGGTACAAGGAGGAGCTGCTACCATTCCTTCTGAAACTATTCCAATCAATAGAAAAAGAGGGAATCCTCCCTAACTCATTTTATGAGGCCAACATCATCCTGATACCAAAGCCTGGCAGAGACACAACAAAAAAAGAGAATTTTAGACCAATATCCCTGATGAACATCGATGCAAAAATCCTCAATAAAATACTGGCAAACCGGATTCAGCAGCACATCAAAAAGCTTATCCACCATGATCAAGTGGGCTTCATCCCTGGGATGCAAGGCTGGTTCAACATTCGCAAATCAATAAACATAATCCAGCATATAAACAGAACCAAAGTCAAGAACCACATGATTATCTCAATAGATGCAGAAAAGGCTTTTGACAAAATTCAACAGCACTTCATGCTAAAAACGCTCAATAAATTCGGTATTGATGGAACATACCTCAAAATAATAAGAGCTATTTATGACAAACCCACAGCCAATATCATACTGAAGGGCAAAAACTGGAAAAATTCCCTTTGAAAACTGGTACAAGACAGGGATGCCCTCTCTCACCACTCCTATTCAACATAGTGTTGGAAGTTCTGGCTAGGGCAATCAGGCGAGAGAAAGAAATCAAGGGTATTCAGTTAGGAAAAGAAGAAGTCAAACTGTCCCTGTTTGCAGATGACATGATTGTATATTTAGAAAACCCCATTGTCTCAGCCCAAAATCTCCTTAAGCTGATAAGCAACTTCAGCAAAGTCTCAGGATACAAAATTAATGTGCAAAAATCACAAGCATTCTTATACACCAGTAACAGACAAGCAGAGAGCCAAGTCAGGAATGAACTTCCATTCACAATTGCTTCAAAGAGAATAAAATACCTAGGAATCCAACTTACAAGGGATGTAAAGGACCTCTTCAAGGAGAACTACAAACCACTGCTCAGTGAAATCAAAGAGGACACAAACAAATGGAAGAACATACCATGCTCATGGATAGGAAGAATCAATATCATGAAAATGGCCATACTGCCCAAGGTTATTTATAGATTCAATGCCATCCTCATCAAGCTACCAATGAGTTTCTTCACAGAATTGGAAAAAACGGCTTTAAAGTTCATATGGAACCAAAAAAGAGCCCGCATTGCCAAGACAATCCTAAGTCAAAAGGACAAAGCTGGAGGTGTCACGCTACCTGACTTCAAACTATACTACAAGGCTACAGTAACCAAAACAGCATGGTACTGGTACCAAAACAGAGCTATAGACCAATGGAACAGAACAGAGTCCTCAGAAATAATACTACACATCTACAGCAATCTGATCTTTGACAAACCTGAGAGAAACAAGAAATGGGGAAAGGATTCCCTATTTAATAAATGGTGCTGGGAAAATTGGCTAGCCATAAGTAGAAAGCTGAAACTGGATCCTTTCCTTACTCCTTATGCGAAGATTAATTCAAGATGGATTAGAGACTTAAATGTTAGACCTAATACCATAAAAACCCTAGAAGAAAATCTAGGTAGTACCATTCAGGACATAGGCATGGGCAAGGACTTCATGTCTAAAACACCAAAAGCAATGGCAGCAAAAGCAAAAATTGACAAATGGGATCTAATTAAACTAAAGAGCTTCTGCACAGCAAAAGAAACTACCATCAGACTGAACAGGCAACCTACAGAATGGCAGAAAATTTTTGCAATCTACTCATCTGACAAAGGGCTAATATCCAGAATCCACAAAGAACTCAAACAAATATACAAGAAAAAAACAAACAACCCCATCAAAAAGTGGGCAAAGGATATGAACAGACATTTCTCAAAAGAAGACATTCATACAGCCAACAGACACATGAAAAAATGCTCATCATCACTCGCCATCAGAGAAATGCAAATCAAAACCACAATGAGATACCATCTCACACCAGTTAGAATGGCAATCATTAAAAAATCAGGAAACAACAGTTGTTGGAGAGGATGTGGAGAAATAGGAACACTTTTACACTGTTGGTGGGATTGTAAACTAGTTCAACCATTATGGAAAACAGTATGGCAATTCCTCAAGGATCTAGAACTAGATGTACCATATGACCCAGCCATCCCACTACTGGGTATATACCCAAAGGATTATAAATTATTCTACTACAAAGACACATGCACACGTATGTTTATTGCAGCACTGTTCACAATAGCAAAGACTTGGAATCAACCCAAATGTCCATCTGTGACAGACTGGATTAAGAAAATGTGGCACATATACACCATGGAATACTATGCAGCCATAAAAAAGGATGAGTTTGCGTCCTTTGTAGGGACATGGATGCAGCTGGAAACCATCATTCTTAGCAAACTATCACAAGAAGAGAAAACCAAACACCGCATGTTCTCACTCATAGGTGGGAACTGAACAATGAGATCACTTGGACTAGGGAAGGGGAACATCACACACTGGGGCCTATCATGGGGAGGGGGGAGGGGGGAGGGATTGCACTTGGGAGTTATACATGATATAAATGATGAATTGATGGGTGCTGACGAGTTGATGGGTGCAGCACACCAACATGGCACAAATATACATATGTAACAAACCTGCACGTTATGCACATGTACCCTAGAACTTAAAGTATAATAAAAAAATGAAAAAAGAAAAAAGAAAGGTGGTTATGTTTATGGGGTAGAAATATTGAATTTGGCTTCAGACACAGTAATTCTGATACCTGCAAGACATCCAAATCAAAATGTAGAATAGGCAGAGGGATACACAGGTCTACAGCTCAGATTTGTAAGTCGGCTGCGTAGAAGCAGCAATGGAAGCCCTGGCGGTAAATTAAATCACTGAAGAGAGCATGTGGAATAAGAAAAGGGGCTCCAGGACTAAGTCCTGAGAAATGCTGACATTTGTAGGTTAGATAAAAAGGACAATTGAGATAAAGATCCTGAGCATTGTCCAGAACAGGGTAAGAGGAAAACCAGCAGAATATGGTATCATGGAAGCCAAAGAGAAATGTGTCTCTAGAAGAAGGGAGTGGTCACTAGTTCCTAGGTATGACATGAGTAAGTGATTATTTACACAACTGCTCATTATCTGACCCCTACTTACTGCTTCCTGCTCATTTTCTGCCATTTCCCAAAATCCATCCTTTACGATTTAACACCAAACTTGTCTAACTTCTCTTGGACCATGTGATGCTTTATCTTGCATCCTCCCTTTTCATATACAGTCCCATCTCATTCAAGGCCTCCCCATGCCCTGAACAACACCCTATCCCAGAACCGCCTGGTGAACACCAGCCATCCTTTAACATCCTAAGCCTCTCAGGAATCATTTACCCGTAGGCCTTCTTTGACCACCTCCTCCCCAGATGGATCATACCTGTCTCATTCTGTTCTCTTTGTTCATCTGGTATAAATTTCTATTACAGTGCCTATCCCAATATATGATAATACCTCATTTACAGTCTGTGTCTTCTACTTCACTGTAAGCTTCTTGAGGGCAAATGCAGTTTGTATTCTGCTTTTTTTTTTTTTTTTTTTTTTTTTTTTGCTTTTTTTTTTTTGAAAAGGAGTCTTGCTCTGTCACCAGTCTGGAGTATAGAGGCATGATCTCAGCTCAGTGCAACCTCCGCCTCCTGGGTTCAGGCGATTCTCCTGCTTCAGCCTCTCGAGTAGCTGGGATTACAGGCATGTGCCACCACACCCAGCTAATTTTTATATTTTTAGTAGAGACGAGGTTTCCTCATGTTGCCCAGGATGGTCTTGATCTCCTAGCCTCCTGATCTGCCCGCCTCGTCCTCCCAAAGTGCTGGGATTACAGGCATGAGCCACCACACCCGGCCTGTATTCTGCTTTCTATAACTATGATTAACACAGTGTCAGGTACATGGATGGCTTCAACGAATATTTTTGGGCCTTACTAGAAGCTACCTAAATGTCACCTAAGGAATGCAAATGTCCTGGGCTTTGATAAAGCATCATGGAAATTGCTGATGTAGAGCAAGAGGCAAAGACAACTGAATAATAACAGCCATCATTTAACGATTGCTTCATTTGTGCCAGACACTGCCTAAGTCCCTTACAGAGCTCTATCTCGTTCACTCTTCATCATACTCTGTTTCATAGGGGCTTATCATCATCACCACACCCCATTTGATAGGGGCTATCATAACTCTTACTTCACACAGATGTGGAAATAGAAGCTATAGAAGTTAAGTCACTTGCCTAAGGTCAGGCCCTAGCAAATGTAGGAGTCAGGATTTGAAGGAACCCAGGTTTGCTTGACTTTAGAGCCCTGTACCCTTAAGTCCAACTGGCATTTGAGCCTGGGAAAAATTCCTTGTGCTGATTCAAACTTGTAAAGTTTATTGTTTAATCTGGAAATGGTATGTAGGCAGCAGGGTGCAGGTAATTCTACCCACACCATCCATGGTTTTCAATGCTCCCAGCGCAGTCTGCATGCCCCAGCAGCTGGTGGCTCTGCTTGACCAAAAGCTATGAAGGACAAAAGGAGAATGCCTATAAAGTCTGTTTCTTTGCCTTGATTTGTACCAGGGGTAGGCTGGAAGGTGCCCCAGAATGAGTCAAAGGCTGCAATGTCAGACACTAAGTTGGGAGTGGAAGTGAAAGGTGAGGAGACCAGAGTGGAGGAAACTAAGCCAAATTGCCAGGTCTTGGGCAATTTCAACACCAAGGCTCTGAGCCAAGGACAGGCTACTGTGCTTGAAATAACTTCCCAAGAGAGCCTTAACTGGTCACTTTGCCCTCTCTATCCCAGCACTGACTTTTAGGTCAATGTAACTAATATTGACTAGCCCCCTATTCTATGTTAGCACCACAAAAGATACAAAGCTTTGGTCTTCCACAGAGCTGAGGCAAGCCCACAGGAAACAATGAGAGAGTTGTACAAAACGGTAATCAATCCAGTGCCAACCTGTGCAGTACAAGCCCCAAAGGCGACTGAAATTCACAGAAAGGAGAGATCAGGGTGTGCTGGCATGGGCAGTGGTAGCTTCTTGGAGCACATGAACTTGACCTCAAGGAAGAAAGGAAGACAAAGTAGAAAGAGGACAGCATTTCAGATAGAAACAACAGTGTGAGCAAAAATGAAGCAGCAGCAATGAGAATGAATTGTTTTTTGGCCTGTGAAGAAACCTCTCTGTGGAGCAAAGGGCTGTTGTGGGAGAAGAACAGGAGATCAGACCATAGAGGTCCTGATTTCCAAGAATACTCAATCAAGCAAATTCAACATGCAGGATCCAGAAGTCCATTACGTGGGCAATAAGAAATGATCTTGAGCTTTAAACAGGCAGTTGACAATAAAAAATTAAATTTTAGGAAGATTCATTTGGTGGTAGTGTTTAAGATGGATTAGAGGATAAAGGATTAAAAGCAAAAAAAGTGTCCCCCAAAAAATCTGAATGCTTCTTTAAGCATCTACTAAAAGTTGGACTGCATGCAAAAACACACAAACAACAACAAAAACAGCCCCTTCCCTGCCAGGCTTCACAGTCCAATGGGAAAGCCATTCATTAATCCCATAGTTACCAATTAAGGACCTATTATGTGCTAAGGATTATACTGGGCACTGGGGACACAGTGAGGAGCAAACCAAAGTCCCCACCCTCATGAAGCCTATCCTGCAATGCACGTGGAAGACAATATAAAACCAAACCATTAAGTACATCCACATATAGTCAGGTAACCAAGTGCTATGAAGAAAAAGAAAGTATGGCACTGGGTGGAGAGTGGTGGGATGCAGTAGTCAGGAAAGGCCTCTCCAAATAACTACCATGATATTTTAAGCCCAGAGAACAAATGAAATGGAGATGTCACTGCTAGAAATAAGGATATTAAGAAGACTAAGCTTGTAAGAGTACAGAGAAGGGAAGGAGTCTTGTTTTAATTGTGTCAAGCTGTGATAATAGCAGGGTATCCACACAGAAATATCTAGACTCTAGAACTCTTGTCTATAAGACCAGAAAAGATAGAGGCTACACATATAAATTTCAGTGTCTTCCCTTGATATCTGAGTGATAAGAAGCTTTCTTTCTAAAACTATGAAAGTAACTAAGGGACTAAAAAAAAGTTTCAAGTGGGGTAGTCTTAAAACTACAAATAGGCCGGGTGCGGTGGCTCAAGCCTGTAATCCCAGCACTTTGGGAGGCTGAGACGAATGGATCATGAGGTCAGGAGATCGAGACCATCCTGGCCAACATGGTGAAACCCCGTCTCTACTAAAAATACAAAAAAAAATTAGCTGGGCGTAGTGGTGGGCGCCTGTAGTCCCAGCTACTCAGGTAGGAGAATGGCGTGAACCTGGCGGGCGGAGCTTGCAGTGAGCCGAGATCGTGCCACTGCACTCCAGCCTGGGCTACTGAGCGAGGGTCTGTCTCAAAAAAAAAAAAAAAGAAAAAAGAAAAAAAAAAAACTACAAATAGTTTTGTCATATCTCCTATTATGACTCCCTCCCTCCAGCTGCCTGGAGTCCCAAGGGTGGACAGTGACTTTGTGTAGGTGGCAAGCAGCTGGTAACAAAATAATAATTATTATTATAATTATTGTAATAATAATTATTATTGAAGCTCATTTACAACTAACCATCCAAAAGACCTCTTTTCCCTGTGTCTTCAATCTCCAAGACAGAGTGGTAGGGACAGTTCTATCCCTCCTCTGCACTTACCCCTTGAAACACATGTACCCCTTTATGACTTTACCTTCTGAAGATGGCTCTGAATGTGTCTGAGAAAGGGATTTAGAAAGCAAAATATAAAAAATTTAAACTAGCCCTTCCTAGAAGTGGCAAGAGTTAAATGTTGAGATAGACTCAAGGGTAGGATGACTGTTTCAGTTCGCCTGGAAGTGTCTCAGTTTTAGCACTGGGAGTCCTGCATTTCAGAGAACCCCTCAACGTTGAGCAAAGGAAGATGGTTGGTCACCCTGTGGCTTGGTTTGACCATCATAGCTATAACCTGTGTCTTACCCATGTGCATGACACAACACAGTGCTTTACTTCCTTAAAAATGACATCAGCCCCATTAAAGTACGTGTTTAGTTTCCGAGCCCTACCTAGTCACCTTCTACCCTAGGAGCCAGGTTCTCTTTTCCCACCCAGACAGATGAGCCGCGCTCAGAAATTCCTAGACATGAGTTGACACTGGATTCCTTAGCCTTCTACCCCCATCATCTCCCACTCAGCCCCAGCTACCACCTAAACTAGGAAGATCAAATCTACCAGTGACCTCCGTTCACGGCACTTGCTGCCCCTCCTCTGTCCAGCTCTTGCCAATATAGCTGCTGGAACCTGGAGGTCAAAGTCAAATTATCAAAAAAGGATCTGAGCTGGTGATGTGCGCTAACACAGCAAATCACAGGAAAGGGGAACCCCAGATAAATTACAGCCTTCTGACCTAGGAAGATGTGTGGTTTGCATCTCTGTGTTACAGAAACACAGGAAATGCTTACTGGACCAGTCAATTTCAGAGTTTTGGGTCCCAAGCTAGGCTGACTCACCTTCAGAATGGAAACCAAGTGACAGCCCTCATATGAGGGCACACATCACATGCTCTTCCAGAAATCAATGGGTTTGGAACCCTCGCAGATACTGGGAAAGCTCACTAATCATTTCTGCCAGTTACAGAGGTTGTTCTGAAATTATAAGGAAGATTCAAAGAAAATGCCAAGACTGATATTAAACTTGGCAGGAACCCTTGTTACAAAATTTTCCTGCCTGACAAGGTTAAAAGAACAATAAGCAGGAAATACAATCCTCCAGGAATAATCAATCCTCTTTGGCCCCTGGTCACCTTGACTCAAACAGACTAAATTCTAAAATGTAGAATTTCAAATAAGCTATTTAGATAACCTTGACCATTCTCCACACACAAGCCCTTGCCTGAACTATTAATAGCCAAGGCAAAAGGTAGTTGTTATTGCTGCCTTTTTAAACTGAATCATCTGGGAAATTGCTTCAGACCCCCAAAGAAAGATTCCTGTTAACAATTCAAAAACTAAAATATTTGATCCCTGAGACAGCCCTTTCCCCTGACCCGCCCTTCAGGCTCAGTCTGACCGACTGCAAAGGCTGTTGCAAGATTGCATCACTGACCTTTGCAATTTTCTGGCCAGTTTGATTTCCCCTTCTTTCCCCTGACCCCTCCCTTTCTCTGCTTAAAGCCCTTTGGCCAATTTGCTTCTCCTTTTCCCCTACTTTGCTAATTCTGGCATATCCATAACCAAAGCCAAATTAGAACGCTCCCTTGGCTCCAGGTGATTATATCTAATCCTGATCAAAATGAATCCTACATCTTCAACATCCAAGAGTACTCACACTCTGGATTCTAACTTAAGCTGTCTACTACATACCCTTCTGCCCACAAACTGCTTCAAAGCTGAAGTTGAGCTGGAGCAGTGAAGTTGTACCCCCAAACTCAGGAGGGTGGCAGAGAATTATTGAGGAGAGTATGAAATACTTCCATTCTAGAATGGCAGACAAACTTCTACCAACAGCACCTTCCATACTCGACCCCCCATACTCCAGCTCCCAACTCCACTCCTCAAGTGGAAGTGAGAACAATTTGAATTTAAAGGCTGTTCCCTGATACACGGAAGTACATAAGGAAACAGCTTGCAGGCAAAGAGACTAATCTCTCTCTCTCTCTCTCTCTCTCTCTCTCTCACACACACACACACACACACACACACACACACACACACACACCCCTCTGTGCATAAAAGCACTATCAATGAATAGTTTTCCATCAACTGACTCTAGCTATACATGCATGTACCTCTAAATAAAACCAACCAGGCAGGAAAGAAACAATATTAGCACATATTGCTTTATCCAAGCGTGACCTGCTCTATCCTGTTACCCAGATCCCTCCCCCTTGCCTTCTCCTCTCTGATGCAATTGCCACACACGTGGAAAGATGATAACCCTTCCCAAGAAAAAGGAAAGTTTTTCTTTAGATGGAACCCCCAGATTCCCTCATTATTTATAATGTCAGGTTGTCCTGGATGAGGGAAGCTTGCACCCACTGACACCAGTAAGAAGGTGCGGTCATGTCAGAAATGTCCGCGGACACCTCCCTGGGCTCCGGGTCCTCCCCTGCGCTAGCCTAGAGTGGGATTTTTGCGTGCACACTGGCCCTTCCGCGTGCCCCGCTGCCGATGACCCCGCGCGTGCCGGGTCCCCTAGCTCACACAGTCGGAGCGTGCGCAGCGCGTGGCCACCTCCTGCCAGGTCCCAGCGGGGTTCCACCCCCTCCTTTCCCCCTCCTCTTCTTCCTCCCCCTCCGCGTTCCCAGGGCTCTGGCCGAGCCAGTCTGGGCCCGGGAGCCCAGGAGGCGTGTCTCGGAGAAAATATATAAGCGGCCTCCGGACGCTAAAGCGGTGCCAGCGGCGGAGTCTCCAACTGGAAGAGTTGCAGCTGCCGAGCGGAGGAGAACGCCGAGGCCAGTCGGATCGACGGACACGCTGACCGCCGCCAACTGCAGCTCGCGCTGCCTCCTGCTCGCGCCCTGCCACTAAGGTGGTCCCCCTTTCTATGAGCCCTCCCCAAGAAAAGCTGGGTGCGGGGTGGCGGGAGGCTGCAGCCGTTCTTCGGTGGCTGAAGTCCCCTCTCCTGCTGCTCCTCCTGCAGGTCACTCCCGCCTCCGAGAGCCCAGAGCCGAGATGGAAACGGTCCAGGAGCTGATCCCCCTGGCAAGGGAGATGATGGCCCAGAAGCGCAAGGGGAAGATGGTGAAGCTGTACGTGCTGGGCAGCGTGCTGGCCCTCTTCGGCGTGGTGCTCGGCCTGATGGAGACTGTGTGCAGCCCCTTCACGGCTGCCAGCCGTCTTCGGGACCAGGAGGCAGCCGTGGCGGAGCTGCAGGCCGCCCTGGAGCGACAGGCTCTCCAGAAGCAAGCCCTGCAGGAGAAAGGCAAGCAGCAGGACACCGTCCTCGGTGGCCGGGCCCTCTCCAACCGGCCGCACGCCGCGTAGGAACTGTGGGAGACCAGCGGAGTGGGAGGGAGAGGCAGCAGACAGAGACAAACAGACCGAAAGAGGAAGGGAGAGACAGAGGGGTCGCGCGCACAGGAGCCTGACTCCGCTGGGAGAGTGCAGGAGCATGTGCTGTTTTTTATCTGGACTTAACTTCAGAGAAACTGCTGACATCTAGAACTGACCTACCATGAGCATCCACCAAAAGGAGTTTGGGATTGAGTTTTGCTGCTGTGCAGCACTGCATTGTCATGACGCATCCAATACTGTGTGAATTATCTAAATGCGTCTACCATTTTGCACTAGAAAGGATAAATGCTTTTTATATTATTATTATTAATTATTACAATGACCACCATTTTGCATTTTGAAATAAAAAACTTTTTATACCATATCTCATCTAATTCCTGAGAGGTGTGGTGTCCTGGGGTGGGCAGCAGGGAAGGTTAGCCAGGTGGGTGACGGTGATGGTGTCTTACCTGAGCACTGCAGCGGGAACAGCTTCCTGAAGGTCAGGCACTTGCTTCACACCTAGGAACTGTGTAATAAGCTACTACATGCAGGTAAGTCTGTTGAGGACTCGTTTTTCCTTCTTGTTAGGGGTGGGAAGAGAGAAACTTTTATAACTTCCATGAAATTTAGCATTTTAAGATGAGAAGGTAGATCAACTTCTGAGCTAGAGTGAGTGGGAGGTAACTGATTAATTCTAAGGCAGAAAAGCTCTTTGATCCTCACACCTGTGCACCAGAGGTTCCCACGGCTGATAACTTTTTCTTCCCAACTGTATTTTAGAGAGAGAGACAGAGAGAGAAGGGAAGAAAAGAAACGAGGGAGGTCTGGAGGTGAAGGACAGGAAAGAAAGGAAAAACTAGCTACCTGGCAGGAAAAGAGATAAGCTCCCAAGAACACCAAAGCAGATGATGAGTCTAGCTCTACCCAGCCTTCCTCCCCAAGCACCCAGATCATAGTAAGAAACTCTGGGCTAGAAAGAGAGAGAAAAAAAAAAACTGGTTGTTACAGATCTGAGTCCTCCTCCTCCAGTGTAGAGCTTCATCTGTAGTAATAGCCAATTTGGTGACTCTATAGGGCTCAGCAAAATAAATTTTAAACTTTAAAGAGGTAGCCAGGAGTCCGAGGCATGGCCTTGATGCTAGTCTTCTCATATTTTTCATGTCACCAGTCCTAATCGGGACTTTACTCCTTCCATCAACAGCTATGCATTTTTGCCAAACATATCACTGGCTCACACCATTGCCTCTGCTCAGACTCTCTCCTTCATCCAGTGCCCTACACACATCTCCATTTCATTTCTGCCAACTCAACTCCTACCCAGTGTTCCTGGCCCTGATCAAAAACCATCTCTCTCTGAAATCTATTCTTATCACTCCCAAAGGAAAAAAGCAATCAGAATGTGGTAAGATTAATCAAGAAAAAGAAACATATTTGGAGTTTTAAAGGAAAAGAAGAATGTCAATGGCACCATGGCTCTCCCAGTTTCCAAAATGGGAAACTCAGCCCTATACCAAGGCAGAGCCTCACTTTCAATGTCCAAGAAACTTCCTAGGAACGGACTCAATTTTATCCTTCCTGCTGGTCTTCCAAAATGCCTCTTTTATTAATTATTCCTTTGCCCATTCAGCTACCACCTTGTCTGGCTCTCAACTGCTCAAACCATCCCCTGCACCCTCTAGCACCTTCACCCTAAACTATCCGTTGTCAGACTGTCTTCCTTTCATATCTTTCATTCTGCTGCTCCTGAACTCAAAAACATCTGAGACCAAAACTCTTATGCCAGGTTTCAGTGCCTCTGTGATATGCTTCCATCTCAGCCGGCCCTCTTGCCTGATTTGTCAGGCTGCCTAGCATGAACCCCGGTCCCTTCCTGTTCCCTTCTGGTTTTCTGCACCTTTGTTTACCTTACTCTTCCAACCTGAATGTCCTCCCACCCACTACCTCCACATCTTCTGAAACTACATACCTCAAATTCTCCAAGGGAGGTATGATTTCAAATACAGGTGTTTTGCCCATTGTCAAACTACATGTAAAACTGTGTGCTCTGATGGTTTTTTTATTTTTATTTTTATTTTTTTGAGATGGAGTCTTGCTCCATCACCAGGCTGGAGTGCAGTAGCACAATCTCGGCTCACTGCAACCTCCACCTCCTTGGTTCAACAGATTCCACTGCCTCAGCCTCCCAAGTAGCTGGGACTACAGATGTACACCACCATGCCCAGCTAATTTTTTGTATTTTAGTAGAGATGGGGTTTCACCATGTTGGCCAGGATGGTCTCAATCTCCTGACCTCATGATCTGCGCCTTCCTCAGCCTCCCAAAGTGCTGGGATTACATGATTTTTTTATTTAGAAAGTAATGCCTATGCTTTGAAAGTTTGCCTATATTTAAAAAAAATAAAGTTGCCTAAATATATAAGTATGCCTATACATTTGTGTAGAAGGAAATTCCCCATGCCTGTTTATATTAAAATATATTAATTAAAAATTACCCAACCCAATCAAATCCGAGCTATTGAAATCTCTGTTGTCACTGGTCTCCTCAATTCTCTGAGTTCTCATAGGTCATACAGCCTGAGTCTCATACTGCATCACTCAGTAATAGACTTTTTTTCTCCCAGTTGTTCTATGGGCTTGGTCATGTCTCTTATAGTACAATCTTCTTGAAGTAAAGGATCATGTCTTCAGTGTTCACAAAAATCTTTAGGTCCTAGGCAAATAGTAGGTTCTTAATAAATACTTGATTGTTTAATTAATCATTTATGAGGCTAGAGCAGTGCTTGTAAATGAAAGGAGAAGCAATTTTGTCCCCCCAGAGAACGTTTGACAGTCTTAAGACATTTCTGGTGTCTGGGTGAGGGGAGGGGGCAGTACTGCAGGCATCTAGAGGGTAGAAGTCAGGGGGCTATTAAACATCTTCTAATGTACAGGACAGCCGCCAACACAAAGAATTCTCCATTCCAAAATGTTAATGGAGCAGAAGTTGAAAAATTCTGGGTTAGAGGAAAGTTAGGAAAAAGAGTTTGCTTAATAATTTCAGAATCAAAGTTATGAGGTAGTCTCACAAGGCTATGTCTGGTTACGATCAAACATGTTCCTCCCCCAACACAGGAACAAAAATTGTCTTTTGTCCTATTCTGCTTGGTAATTTTACCAACAACCTAGGAGAGGTAACAGAAGTTATACTTATCAGTTCTGTTGGTGACACAGAGCTGAGACAGCACAGTCAGAACTCAAAACAACTCAATAGGCTGGAACCATGCACCAAAGAAAAACCAACTGAAACTGAATAGGGAAAAAGATACAATACAGAATTCAGGTTCAAAAACCCAATTGCATGACCACAGAATTTGAAAGACATATTCTAGCAGCAGATCATGTGAAAAAGACCTAGAGTTTTTTTAAAATTTTAATTGATACATTATAATTGTATATATTTGAGTACAATTTGATGCTTCCACACATTATATAATGATCAAATCAAGGTATTTAGCATAGCCATCACCTCATGCATTTATCATTTCTTTGTAGTAAGAACATTCAAAAGCTTCTCTTCTAGCTATTTTGTAATATACAATACCTTACTGCTAACCATAGTCACCCTACTGTGGAAAAGAACTCTAGAACTCTTCCCCCTATCTAACTGAAACTTTGTACTCCTTGACCAACCTCTCCTCATCCTCCTCTCCCCCATCTCCTCCCAAGTCTCTGTTAACCACACTGATCTACTCTATACTTTTATAAGATCAGCAAATATATATATATATTTATATTTATATTCATTTATTTATTTATTTATTTATTCCACGTTTAAGTGAGATCATGTGCTATTTACTATTTGTCTGTGTTTCTGTCTGGCTTATTTCACTTAACATAACATCCAGGTTCATCCATTTTGTCTCAGATGACAGTATATCATTGTTTTCCATCGCTGAATAGTATTCCATTGTATACATATACTACATGTTATTTATCCTTTCATCCACTGCTGGCACTTAGGTTGATTTCAAGTCTTGGCTATTGTAAATAGTGCTACAACAAACATGGGAGTACAGATATCTCTATATACCCACTAGTGGGAATGCTGGATCTTACGGTGGTTCTACTTCTAATCTTTTAGAAACCTCCATGCTGTTTTCCATTCCATTAGGGGCTGTGCTAATTTACATTCCCCCCAACAGTGTGTAAGCATTCCCTTTTCTCTACATCCTCACCAACACGTGCTTTGTCTTTTGGTAAGAGCTATTCTAACTATACTGAAGTGGTATTTAACTATGGTTTTGATTTGTATTTCCCTGGTGATCAGTGATGTTGAACATTTTTTTCATATACCTGTTGGCCATTTTTATGTCTTCTTTTGAGAAATATCTATTAAGGTCTTTTGCCCATTTTTAAAATTAGGTCACTTGGGTTTATTTTGCTATTGGGTTGAGTTTATTATACATTCTGGATATTAACCCTTCATCAGATATATAGTTTGCAAACATTTTCTCCCATTCTGCAGGTTGTCTCTTCACTGCTAATAGTTTCCTTTGCTATGCACAAACTTCTCAGTTTGATGTAATCCCATTTGTCTATTTTTGCTTTGACTGCCTATGTTTTTGAGGTCTTATCTAAAACTTTGTTGCCTAGTCCCATGTCTCAAAATGTTTCCCCTATATCATCTTCTGGTAGGTTCATAGTTTATGTTTAAATCTTTAATCCATTTTGAGTTGATTTTTATAGGTATGCGTGACTTCACAATGGGGATACACTGTGAGAGATGCTTTACTAGGCGATTTTGTCATTTGTGCAAACATCATGGCGTCTACTTAAAACATACCTAGATAGCATAATCTACTACATACCTAGGCTATATGGTGTAGCCTATTGCTCCTAGGCTGTAAACCTGTATGGTATATTACTGTACTGAATATTGTAGGCAATTGTAACATAATGGTAAGCATTTGTAAACCTATCTAAACCTATCTAAACATAAAAAAGATACAGTAAAAATATGTTCTAATTTTATAGGACTAAAATCACATATACAGTCCCTCATTGGCCAAAATGTTATGTGGCATATGACTTGATATGGTGAGATGTCAGGATCTAGTCTTGTTGTTCTGCAGGTGGATATCAAATTTTCCCAGCACCATTTATTGAAGAGACTGTCTTTTCCCCAATGTGGGCTCTTGGCAACTTTGTTGAAAATCAGCTGGCTATAGGTGAGTGAATTTATTTCTAAGCTCTCTATTCTGTTCCATTGATCTATATATCTGCTTTTATGCCAGTATCATGCCGTTTTTGTTATTATAGCTTTGAAGTTTATTTTGAAGTCAAGAAGTATGATGCCTCTAGTTTTGTTCTTTTTGCTCATACCTCAAGATTTTCAGTGGTTACAAGTTCAATAAAAGCCAACGAGGGCTCATAACAGGACTACTAAAACAATTAATGCTTCATTAGTAGAAGTATAATGTGCAGAAAAAGAGAAGGTCAAGATGATTTGTTATACTTTGCATTCTGTCAGGGTGAAAAACAAAGTTTAAATCGGACTGCCTGGATTTGCTTAGGTTTGCATCTTGACTCTCCTATTTGTAGTTCTAAAACCTGGGAAAGTTATTTACACTCTCTCAAGTTAGTTAAATCCTTTCTTCATCTGTAAAATAGTACCTTCCTCAGGGAAAATTTTGCTGATTAAATGAGACAATACACATAGAGTTCTTACCGTAGTACCTTGCATATAGCAGGCTTTCAGTCAATAAGAGTTATTATTGTTATTGTTAATATTTTAAGACAAACCTTGACAAAAAAATTTTGCTTAATTAGAGTGACTAGGGCAAATAAAAGTCCAGAAACTCTAACACATACAGAACAATTGAAGAACAATAGAGATATTAGATTCATTAGCTTTACATGACAACTGTGCCAAATATTTCAAGAGCTGCCATATTGGAAATGATAAGACTTGTGTGGCTCAAAAATAGAGAACAAGAACTATCAAGCAGGATTACAAGAAGGTAGATGTTATATTATTAAGATATCAATTAAAAAATATAATGAATTACCTTGTGATATATAGTAAGCTCCCCACTACCAAAAGCATTCAAGCAGGGGTTGGAAGTCATCTGCCAGGGATGGTATAAACTGGAGAGGAGATTTCTGGACTTGGAGGTTGCATCCAATTATAAGATGCTAAGATTCTGTCTAATATTACCACCAAAAAGGGGATGTACTTCCCTTTCCAGCCTGTCTGTCCAGATCATCCCTTTCTTTAAATGCTTCTTTATTCTTTTTCTCAGCATATTGATAAATGTTTCCTTTTTGCTCAATTACTATTAAATGTGATAAATTTGATTCCAAAAATAAATTATTTCTTGATTAAACTCATCTAATTAATGCTTTTGCCTTTTATAAAAATACCTTAACCTACCGGTCAAACCAAATAGTCTCAAATTTGGTCATAGTGAAATATCTATTAAAGTTATCTTCCTCTTCACGAAACACCACAAAACTTTGATCAATTTATAGAAAGAAATATATATAGTTTTAGGCTATATTATATGCCTTCTCTTGCACTATATTCTAATGAAAACAAATAGTAGGTATCAACTGAGAATATTTAAAGTTTCCCACATTTGCAGGAAAATTTGATTGTTCTATGGTCATGCTAACCAGAAGTAGTAGAAAACCCACTGGCTTAATAAATGACAACTCACCTGTTAAGCTTTTAGAAGCCAACCAATCAGTGATAGGCCCTCATTTCTGAGAGTCAACCAATCAGGAATGAACTCATGCCATTAACTGCATCTCAGAGTGCTAACCAATCAACAAATAGTCATGCTTCTATAGCTGATGTCAGTCCATTTATGTCTGGGAAAGCACACCAGTGCCTGACCTTCATGCATCCTCAAAAACCTATATGACATCAGCAGTCTGCTGTTCAGACAGATTGAGCAGAAAAGCTTGCCCTTACTATAATGAGCAAAAAGTTTACTATTTTTGTTTTATTTTATATATTAAATGGTGGTCCCATCATTCTTTGACAATTCTAGAAGCTCTACTGTGATTGTTTTCAAGACCTTCCCTTGGCAATATTCCAGGGAACGTGAGACCAATGGGTACACTTACTGGGCTCCTTGTGCACAAGTGCATTTGTCTTTTAGATCTGCTGCCCAGTGAGAAAATCTCAACAATAATCTGAGCTCTGACTAGTTTTATTAAGTTCTCATTGCTTCTGTGATTTGCAAGCAAACAAGTCTTTGTATCAGATCATTTTTCATAGTTCTTTGTATAACATAATTAGAAAATCTAGCCAACAGGTACACACTTTAGTAAACAATTATGCCTAGACCTTTGTATAAGGTCATTAGGCATTTTGTTTGGGAGGTACACCACTGAGTCATAGGTCTTGGTATAAGATCATTTGACATTTTGTGTGGGAAATATACCATTGGGTAGTTCAACATAGGTCTTTTTATAAGTTCATTAGACCTTTGGTTTTGGAGGCATAAATATTTTTACCATTAAACAGTTTATTCCCTTCCTACTCCATGTTTGCTTTTGCTTGTCCATATTAAAATGTCTTATTGTATTTTTTTCT
Organism: Rhinopithecus roxellana; assembly: GCF_007565055.1. Classification (NCBI taxonomy): domain Eukaryota; kingdom Metazoa; phylum Chordata; class Mammalia; order Primates; family Cercopithecidae; genus Rhinopithecus; species Rhinopithecus roxellana. Next base: position 73,259,002 of record NC_044556.1, on the reverse strand, counting down.
GGATTGCCTTATTTCTGATATAAGGGAGTATTCCAGAGGAAATGAATGGAGATATACATTCCATAAGTTACCAATCCAATCCAAGCTAGTCCTCGGGGATAACAGTTGGAGGTCCAGTAGACTGAAAACCAATTTGGGAAAAGGCAATTGTCAGATCTATAAAAAACTTTCACGACAGCATGCCCTGTCTTGTTAGTCTGTGATAGGACACTTTCAGTTTGTATACTGGGGTCAAAGATTTTGTCAGGTCATTAACTATGTGATCCTTTCTAACCTTTGCTTAGAAAGGGAACCCAAGATACCATTGACAGGCACACACTTTTACTCAGTGGCATCTCTCGTCCTTCTTGGTTTCTTCCATGTCAAAACTGCAGCCTCCACTGGGAGAACTCCTGCTTTCCATAAAAAATTGCACTGTAATCCTAACTCTTGGACTTATTTTTGTAAACTGCAAAAAAAAAAAATTGTTAGAATAGCAATGGCTATCTTGCAGAACTTCTGACATGTCAAAATGAATAAATTAAGAGATTTAAGAGGAACCCCAGAAAAATTAGGAGACAAAGGCCCAAAGAGGCAATAGTTAGCTTCTTTCATTGGCAAGCTAAGGCTTCAAGATAAAATTTTAACTCAAGAATGGTCTCTGTCAAAGACTCTGATACCACCTAAAACCCACCCTCCTTTCATTTCTCTTTCTACTCGGCATTACCTGACCTTCAACATGAGCCACCCCTTTCTTCTAAGTTTTCTCTGGAAAAGAGTAATCACATTGTAAAATGGCTAAACCAGAGGGCAGCCCTAAAAAGCTGAATTTAAACCCTGGCCTAGAGCAAAATTAAAAGTTACCATGAAAGATTTTCCTAAGCCTCAGGGGTGGTTGAGCAGAAATTAGTTAACAATTCAAGATTTTATTAGGTACTTATTGTTCTGGATTAAACATCTGTACCAAATGATTCAGTTAAGTGTTAGTCCATCCAATAGAGAAAAAAAAATTATACGCAGCAGGGTAAGAAAAAAAATTAAATAACTCTGTTGCGCAATATGAAAAACAAACGCCTTAAATGGACAAGAAAAAATTGAAAATACAGTACAAAAAGCAATGTCAAAAAAATCTTTCTTTTAAAAGTACATTAGACAAAGATTAAAAATTGTAAACTAAATAAAAATGAAAAGAGGCTTCAGAAAACTTTCAAAGAGCATTCTGGAGTACACTCAACAGCTGAAATAAAAGAAACATTGTCTTTATTTTTTCTATTAAAGGGCTCACATATGAATTAGGGGATTTAACAAGAAAAAAGTAATTGAAATATGAAACTGACAGCTTAGAAAATATCCAGTACATAACTAGATATTTTCAGAGAGCTCTAGAAAGTAAATAAGCTAGAAATCAACCGAACATATGGTACTCTACATAAAAAACTTGCCCCTGAAATAAAAACAAGACCGAAAAGTCTTGCATTTTCTAAGAATTGGGAACATATAGAGAGGGGTACTCGTAGATATTGCAAGCAAAAGGGTCATTCAAAGAACCAATGTTCCACATTGGCTAAGCAACAGAAGGATGACTATCCAAAATCTGTCTGATGGTGCTTCTCCAAAGGAGACATTAGCACCCAACAATTACAGTCCTTCCTCTGAGCTTGTGTGCCCAAATCTCTATACTCTCCATCAGGGCATAGCTACATCCAGTATGGCTTACCACTCTATCCCCAGCCTCTAGCCCAGCGCCTAGCATAGAGTAGGTGCTTATTAAATATTTGTTGAAGAAATGAAGAAATAGAGGAAGAAAGTACATTTTTGTTTTGATACGCTGTAGTCCCTTCCTCAGTGCAGAGATCATAAACCTCTGAATTAGGATGTGACTCTCTCTGTCATTAATTGGCAAGAATCATGGTAGAATTATCGTCCCTATTTACGGAGTCTCTTTCCCTAATACATCCCATTGCAGATTCCTGTCTTCCCTTTACCATCCACTCCAGCATCAGCTGATGCAGTCACTAAAATGGTTTATAAGTCACATATGAGATTCCCTAAGTATATAATTGAGAAATGTGTGGACACACAGTCCTCACAGAATGCATTGGATCACTAGAGTCTCTCCTGGCGAAAAAGGAAAACCTGCCCAAACCCAGTTTTTGTTTCAGTAACTTCCTTTGAGACAAAGCCAGGAATCTGAGAGTGAGCACCTGCTAAGGGTGGGACAGGGGCTCTGTCTGGTATGCCTCTCCCATGTTAAGAGCTAACAATAGTAATGGATAAGTCTCCAGGGAAACCAGGACCACTTCCAAGCATTCCTGTCTTGGGCTGCCTCAAGGGCTCCTCTGTCCTTTGGGTAGTACTGATTGATGCCTGATGCCCAGAACTGGTCCACTCTGGCTTCTCTTTGGAGCAGTCTCTGCCGGTGCCTCCTGGCTGCCAGCTCAGTCCTAGCATAAGGGACTTCTTCCTTGGCCTGGGTTTCACCTTCTTGTATCAGGTGGCAGACCAGCTGGTTTCAGTCCCAAATCAGGTCTTCTGACTCCTCCCAGAAACCAACCAACTTCTAAGCAGGAAATCCTGCCCCTCCCCAAAGAGTGGGAAACCGCAAAGGAAGAGAGAGATGAAACAGAAGGAAAGGCAGAGGAGGAGGGAAAGAGAGAGAGAAGAGAAGCAAAAGAAAAAAGAACATCAATAAAAAGAAGTCAAATTTGTTCGAAATCTTGAGGTAAGACTTTTAAAAATCACATTATATATAATAGTATCACCATTTGTGTCAGGGCCTAGTACATAGTAGGTCCTCAAAAAAACTGCTATTGAAATAATTAATCTATTGAAATGAACAGGAGGGCTGGGCTAAAGAGAAATTTCAATGTGAAATGCTGGTGAGGAAAAAAAACAAGAAGAAATGCCCGATGAGCTTTCGAATGTGTAGGAGGGATGATATGATAAGATGCAGATGGAACCAGAAGTCTCTTACTGGCACTGACAGCATTCTGATCATTGTGGCACAGAAAGTCAAGTTGGAACAAAAAAGTTGCAAAGATAGTATAAAAAACGTCTGCATGTTCTTTTGGAATTATAAAAAGACTGCAAGAATTATAGAAATGTTGTAAGCAGTTTTTAAAATCGGTTTTAAACCAATGACAGAGCACAAACACTATGTTGTATCTTGGGAACTGCTAAACATGCTGATATCTGCATGCTGCGGCCAAACGTCAGCTAGTTTAATGTTATTAACATGTAGATCTAGAGTGTTGAAAAGTCTCATTTTATTTCCAGAAGTCTTGTTCAGTGGATCAAGGGAGGCCTAAATATGTCAATCAAAATTCTTAATGTGCTATTCATCTATCCCTTAATCCTAGTCCAGCTGGGCTGCTCAGAATACTGACCCTCTGAGCCCTAAACGGGCCTCTTCAGAGAAAATCCCAGCACTTATTTCAGGTCAAGGAACTAGAGAAACCTGACAGGAAAGGGAAATACCATTCCCCACCCTCACCATTTACCCAAATCTTCACTTGCCATCAACAGACAGTATCATCCAGAGTATTGTGGTTTAGTGATCCAGTCACTTGGAGAGATTAAAATAGCTAGATGCATGCTTCAGAAAACATCTACAGACAACGATGATGTGTTTTCATAACAGCTGGCTTTTAAGAGTCCTACTCCTCTGACTTTTCTGACAGAGCTTACCAGTATCAGAGGGACACAATTGAAGTGTTTCCTTTAGTGAAAGTATTTCTTTTTGGGGTTTGTGTGAGTTCATCAGAGTCGGAAGCTGAAAGGAGGGTGGGAAAGGTAAGGAGGGATGAAACAGTCTCACTTCTGCTTGCTTGCCGAGATTTGAAAGGAACTGCCTCCCTGTCATTAGGATGATATGAAAATAAAATCTGAAAATCCTAGCTCTTTCTTTATACTAATTTGAGTATAGCTAAAAGTTCCCTGTGTCGAATTTCTGAGCTAGAACAAATATTAAAGGTAATCTAATTTATTTCTCCTTATTTGCCAGGTGAGGGAATTGAAGCCAAGACAAGGGAAGGGCCTTGCCCAAAGTCACATGTATTGTCAGTGATGGGAGGGAGACTGGAACTCAGTTATCCCAGAGTCCCACCCAGGAGCCTTTTAAGAAATGATGAAAACTTTACAGGAAGGTATTCCAGATGTCTGAGAGCTCATAAACATCGCAGCTGCTGACTAAATACAAATTCAGTTAAAAGATGCTCAAGTAATCTTCCCCTGGCAGAAATAGAAAGAAGAAAAAGATTTCCCCAATAGTTAAGTTTTTCCAGAATCTGTTTTATAACTGTTAGGAGACTAGGGAGGAGAGAGATTTAAGGCAGATTTGTCATGAAAGAACTAGAATATTTTACATTCCTACCACTGGATCAGCATTTTACATGTCTCATTTCTTTATATAATCTTCATATTATCCTCATTTTACAATTAACATTGTTTTAACTTTGCTCAAATTCACAGAAGAAATAAGATACTATGATTTCTGGATCTCTTGTTGGTAGGCCCAGGATCAGGCTCTGGAAAGACATGGCTAGTTCAGTGACTGTTCCAGTCTTACTCAGGCCCCTCCCCAGCACAGACCCTTGCTCTAGCCATTCAGGCTACCTGAGTTTCCTCTGAAATGCCATGTTGTTTCTAGACTTCTTGCCTGAATAGATGCAGTTCCCTCTGCTTGGGATGCCTTTCTCCAACATCCTCATAACTTGTACTTAGCCTTCAAAACCGAGCTCCAGGACCACTTTCCAGAGCCCTTTCCTGCTGCCGTAGCCTGTCCCTTCTCTACTTCCACAGTACTCTACACACACTCCTATTACAGTATACATCATGCTATGGGGAGCTCTGATTTACTTGCCTACTTTCCTTGTACTTGACTTCAATTTCCTTGAAAGCAGACACCACATATTCGTAAGCCTTTGCATTCCCAGCGCCTAGCACAATTCCAGAGATGTATTAGTGCTCAATAAATATTTTTTTAAGTGGACAAACAAATCAAATATTTCCCCTCCTTTTCTTCCAATAAAACCATGCAATAAAATGTCCTGTTTCCATGCTCGTGACTCTTTAGTGATTTGGGGATAAATAGAAGATATCACTACTATAAGCTTCCTCTCCTTTCAAGCCTGACAAGCCACACAAAAATAGCTATCTAAGGTTAAACTTGGCACTCTGAACAGACATTAATCTCTGCATCCTGACAAAATGCTTTGATGACAGTAGAAGAATTTATATGCCATAAGCCATAAGGACAAAAAGACTGGGAACATGGGAACAACAGAGATAACAACAGTTAAGGAATGTCAACACTCTTGGAAGAGGGAAAGTGGATGGATGAGTAATAAGTGACTTAGCAAACCCAAGACTGCTGGAGTCTGAGTGCTCACGATGGGAAGCCTCAGGAGTTGGAGGAACAGGTGGGGGTAAACACAGGAGAAGACCCTTGGCCTCTACAGTTACTCCAGCTGGAGAAGGAAAATTTATTTTCTGGAGAAACTTAACAAAGACACACCAGGCTTAGGGACATCAGACACAGCAGAGGGTGGGGTTAGGCATGGAGCTGGAAATAGCGAGATTAGAGAAAGACTCCATACTGAAAGATGAGATTCCCCAGCCCATTTTACTGGCTCAGCTCCCAGAACACAAACAGCCTAGCTCTACCCCTCTCCACCCACCCTACCCCAGCTTACACTAGGCAGAAGAATTAAGGATTCTTCCCTGTAGAAAGGACCTAACCAAAGAGACAAACACTACAGACATTGATGTGTGCTTCCCCCAGTGAAACCACCAGGGGCCTTCTGGATTACCCTACAGTGAATTCCAAAAATTGACAAGCCCTGCCCTCATACACAAAGCTTCCGACAGCCAAGGAAGAGACTACAGCCAGGTGACATAGTTTGGATATTTGTCCCCTCCAAGTTGCAGATTGAAATTTAATCCCCAAGGTTGGAAGTGGGGCCTGATGTGAGGTGTTTGAGTCGTGGGGGTGAATCCCTCATGAATGACTTGGTGCCATGCTCATAGTAATGAGTGAGTTCTCACTCTACAAGGTCTGCAAGAACTTGTTGTTCAAAGAGCCTGGCCCCTCCCACCCCTCTCTTGCCATGTGATGCCTGCTCCTCTTCTGCCATGAGTGGAAGCAGTCTAAGGCCCTCACTAGATGGAGATGTCGGCACTGTGCCTCTTCTGCAGGCTGCAAAACCATAAGCCAAACAGACCCTTTTCTTTAAAAACTACTCAGCCTCAGGGGTTCCTTGACAGTAACACAAACAGACTAAGACACTAGGCATGGAACAAAAGCCTTTGATACTGAGGACCTCAAGGGAGGAAATCTAGAAAGCAGAAGAAATAATTATCAGTAATGGCCACAGCAACACCAATATCCCCCAGAGATAAGGGAAGATAATTCATGAATTATGATCAAGAAGCCAATTTTTGGCTGAAAATAAACTTTCCTTCTCCAGCAGTGGCTCATGCCTATAATCTCAGCAGTTTGGAAGACTGAAGTGGGAGGATCACCTGAGCCCAGGAGTTCAAGACCAGCCAGGGCAACATAGAGAGACCCCAGTCTCTACAAATAAAAAAATTAGTGTAGTGTAGTGATGCATGCCTAGCCACTCAGGAGGCTGACATGAGAGGATTGTTTGCACGGAGGAGGTTGAGGCTGCAATAAGCTGTGATGGCACCACTGCGCTCCAGCCTGGGCAACAGAGTGAGACCCTGTCTCAAAAAATAATAATAACATGATAAAATGAACCAATTTTTAAGTATGGAGAAGAAAAAAAATGGCTCTTTAAATGAAAATGCAACTGGACATTTAAAAATTAAAATGAAGGGCCAGGCATGGTGGTTCATGCCTGTAATCTCAGCAATTTGGGAGGCCAAGGTGAGCGGATTACCTGAGGTCAGGAGTTCAAGACCAACCTGGCCAACACAGTGAAACCCCATCTCTACTAAAAATACAAAAATTAGCCAGGCATGGTGGTGCATGCCTGCAATCCCAGCTACTCAGGAGGCTGAGGCAGGAGAACCACTTGAAACCAGAAGGCAAAGGTTGCAGGGAGCCAAGATCGTGCCATTGCGCTCTAGCCTGAGCGACAAGAGTGGAATTCTGTCTCAAAAAATTAATTAATTAATTAATTAAACTTAAGCACTGGAAGATAAAATTGAGGAAATCTCCCAGAAAATAGGACAAAATGGAAAGAGATTTTAAAAACATAAGACATAGAAAGATAAGAAACTTAAAAGATCGGCTCAGGAGCTCTGTCACCTTCTATTAAGAAGTCCAAAAAGAGAACACAGAGAAAATGAAAGAGAATAAAATAATCAAAAAAAAATTCTCTAAAATTTACCAAAATACAAGATTTGAATTTCCGTATTCAATGGACCCAGTGGGTGCCCAACACAATGAACAACAACAACAAAACTCATCAAAGCATATTATTGGAAATGTTAGAACCCCAGGAATAAAAGGACTCCAAAAGTTCTGGAGAAAGAAAAATAGTTCACAAACCAAGGGTCAGAAATCTCAACAGCAGTTGGACCTCTCAGTGTCAACGCTGGAAGCTAGAAACTGAAAGGCAAGACAGCAACATCTTCCAATTCTGAGAGAAAACAGTGTCTTCTCTAGAAATCCTTACCCGGCCAAAAAACAACCAAGGAGAAGGTAACACAAGGACAAGCAGACAGGACTGACCGGAACCGTCACACTGTCCTTTATTTGGCCGGAGTCTGATATGTTAAAAATGTGAAACATCACTCCTGCATAAAGGTCTCAAAACATTTTCTTATTATACATGAGGAAGTAAACCAAGAAAGAGAAAAACAAGAGTTCCCATTCCCAAAGGAATGTTCCCAGATTCAGGGGACAGGAGGACTAAGGGCTTCAGTAAAATGTCTCCAAGAAAAAAATAAAGGAACTCATAGATTACCCGATTAATTTGACTTATTTATTTGAATTTTATAGCTCTTGTCAGAGGGTTTGAAGGACATGTACAACTAACAAAGCAAACAAATCAAAATGAAGTGATTATTAACTCCCAGGAATTCAGTGAAGACTAGAAGAAAAAAATGTATCATAGTGCACCATATTGTTCAGCTGTAAACAATCGTAACAATACAAACACTATTGATTTAATTAAAAATGTGGTATTTTAATATTAGGAATCTAGAAAAAAGGGAATGGGTATTTGTGTGATGTAAAAAAGCAAAATCCCAACATTCCTTAGCAGGAAATGAATAAGTAATTTCCAAAATTGCAAAATCAAGAAATAGTAGTAAAAGCACATTGTTTAAAAATGTGGAGTTGGTTTTCAGGGGAAAATAAATTAAGATTTAAAAGTGATTGCCTCTCAGTGGGACCAGGGCTGAGAAAGGAAAAAGCAAGGATTGTTGTCACTCGTTGTAAACCTTTTGTACCAGGTGACTTTTTAAGCCCTCCTCATGTGTTATATGAATAAATGTAAAACCTAGTTTGTCTTTTTTTTAAGAAAAGGAAATGGCTCAGTCATAACAGCAGTCTCCCAGGGATTACATTTTACTACCAGTCAGCATGTTGTTGTCTGGAGTCGTTAAATTAAGTCTCTAACAAGCTAAAGTTGAAAGTATTTACCTAATTACCCAAAGTAGAATTTTGGACTGGTGTGTCGACAGGTTACTTTAGAATCACCTGGGGACTGTCAAAGAAAACCAGAGCTAGAGAGCAGTTAAAGTGGTTAAAAACAGGTTTTAATCGGGACTACTGCAATGGCGGAAAAGACATCTCAGTGTAGAACTGGACTCAATTCCACACCATGGGCAAGTGTGTGATAATTTACAAAGACCAGGATGGTGATTGGTGATTGGTGGATGGAAAATTACTAAGACGAAACATCAGGGTTGGGATAAGGAGGGTTCTGGCTGAAATGAAACAGGATTATTTCTGAAGACAGGCCAGGGTGGTCAGGCACCCCCTGGGGATGATGGCAAATGAAAAAACCAATTAGATATCAAGGAATCAGGTATTAAAATGGGCAGGGGGGGGCGCAGTTCTTGCTAAACTGACTTAGCAGGATTCTTTGTAAAACTGGATTTTACTAGGAAGTGCCCAGATGGGCCTAGAAGGTTCAGGAGCCTGACTAAAGTTTGGCCAAAAAAAAAACTTTTGTCAGGAGCTTTGTAAAAAATACAGATTCCTAGGTCCCACCCTTAATAAGCCAGACTCAACAGGACTTGGTGGGGTCTAAGGATCTGCCCTCAGTTCTCCTGGATGATTCATGGAGGTTTGGGAATCACTGAACTAGAGTAGAAATCAGGTGTGTTACGAGGAGCAAGAGAATCATGTTACATGTATTTTATGTGTGTGTAACTATTTCTATATATATATATATATATATATATATGTCTCTCTCCTTCCCTCCCTCTTTCATTCTCTTTTATTTTCAGTTAACCCATAAATCCCTCTGGACTGCTGACAGCATTGCCAGAAATTGTCACCATCTGAGCTATGGCTCCCAATCCTGGGGCTCCCTCTGCTGGCAGAAGCATGTTAAAATTCTTAGCATCCTAAATCTAGAAATTCTCTTTCAGTTTCGTATTAGGTCAGTTTTTCGAGACTGTTGCCAAACCCTCAAATTTCATGAATCCTCCCATCAGATATAAAATACAAAGTGAAACCTGGGAAAACTTTCTTGACTTAAATTTGTGAATATATAAAGATTAGGAGGGAGCAGGACAAGGCAGAAATGAAAATGAAAGGTATATGCTGTGGTCAACACTGAGGAAGAGGAGACACTTTAGAATTTAAGTTCCCACCTTCTTCCTGGCCCTCCCTCAGGAGATACGAATAGATGGGGAAGCTGCACTTAGCTGCTTTCCAAAAATGCAAAGAAGGAAACAAGTTAGACTAAAAAGCTCACTGAATTTGGAAGCAGAAGGCAAGGATTCAATATCCACCCATCCTCTACTTCTTCGATTCTCAAAAGAAATGGTCTCCTTTTCCAGAGCTATGTGCCATATATCATCTGGAGTCTGACTCCATAAATCATGTCCTTCCAGTGATCTTGTTTTTAGATTCTACTGGATCTTTCCCATAAACAGAAAAGATGCTCAGCCCAGCACACTGTCTGGCACAAATGCTCAATGCATTTGAATATTTGAATGAAATTTGAATGAAAGTTTAACTCATTTATATCCCCAAAATCAAAACACTCTTTTGGATCTCCATGCTTCTCAAATGCCTCAAAATTGTGGACCAGTAAACACTGCATTCCCTCGGGTACTTCACTCTTCAACTCACAGCATTTCCACTTTAGCTCCTCTGGAACTCTCTGGCAAAAATCTCCAATTATTCCTTTAGGCCAGACCCCCTGTATTCTTGGCACTTCTCACCTTCCTTGGCCTCTCCCGTCTCACTGAGACCTGTTCCCTTGAGTTCTGGGCTCTCTGTCCTCCTGCTCCCAGCTCACCCTTGTTCTTTGCTGGCCCTCCCCTTCCACCCAACCCTCAAACATGAGTGTAAGATTTCCCTCCTAGCCTTCACTGTCCCTGGTGGCTTCATCTACTCCGATGGTTGCAACATTAACTTCCATGATTTAATTCTTCCATTTCTATATCTTTAACCTCGACCTTCCTTCTGAGTTCCAAATACCTACCAGACATCTGTATCTGGATGTATCAGAATCAGTTCATCCACTGAACACTCAAAAAATGCTTACTGAGCAACTACCCTGTGCCAAACACCGTGCTAACACTGGAGATGCAGGGGCAAGCAAAGTGGAAATGGTCTCTGCCTTCTCAGAACTATCTGATGGGAAAGGCAGACAGTGAACAGCTAGGAGTAAAAAGTGATGAGTGCAATGATTAGAGAAAATGCCTAGGGTTCAGAGAGCATCTTCTCTGGTCCCCAGCATTCCCTGAAGGTGTGACTTTGAAGAGCAGTACCTGAATGATAAGGAGTTGGGGCAAGGGGAGGTTCTTGGGGAAGAATTTCAAAAATTATGAAGAACTTGTAAAGCTACAATAGGTACTTTGGACTTTATCCTAAAGACAATAAGGAGCCATTGAATCTTCCAAAGCAGAGAAATGTGCTGATCAGTTGTGGTGTGAAGAATTGGATGGATTAGAGCCCACGGGGAACTTTACAGTACAGGGATGTTCATGTCTTAAGTTGGATGGTGAGCCACAAGGCTTTTGTTTCATACTTATGCTTTATACATTATTCATGTTTTCCTATATTCTTTTGTGAATACCAAATATTTCACAAGCTTGTTTTAAAAATTAATAGATTGGGGAAGGTGAGGTGGCCAGAGAAATGTGAGGAGGTCACTAAAGCAGAAAACAGTGGTGGCCTGAGTTAGGATATGGTCCGGCTCTGTGTCCCCACCCAAATCTCATCTCAAATTGTAATCCCCAGGTGTCCAGGAGGGAAGGACCTGGTGGGAGGTGACTGGATTATGGGGGTTCCCACATAATCTCATCTGTTCTCATGATAGTGAGTTCTCATGAGATCTGATGGTTTTCAAGTATTTGGCAGTCCCCCCTTCCCCCCCTGCTCTCTCTCCTGTCACCATGTAAGATGTGCCTTGCTTCCCCTTAGCCTTTCACCATAATTGTAAGTTTCCTGAAGCCTCCGTGGCCATGCAGAACTGTGAGTCAATTAAACTTTTTTTTTTTTTAATAAATTACCCAGTCTCAGGTATTTCTTTATAGCAGTGTGAAAATGGACTAACACAGATGGTCACAAAGGGTGAAGATTTGGAGATGGTTCTAGAGATACTTAGGAGTAGAATCGACTGTACTTGGTGATTAATGGAATATGGAGAGGAAGGAGTAAAGAACTCCTAAGTTTCTGGATTACTAATTAGATGGTGGTGAAGCCATTGATTGAAATAGAGATCAATGGGAAATGGTGATTAAAAATAAAGTCATTGGAGAACAGTTTGGCAGTTTCTTAAAAAGTTAAACATGGCTAGGTGCGGTGGCTCACACCTGTAATCCCAGCACTTTGGGAGGCTGAGGCAGGCAGATCACGAGGTCAAGAGATCGAGACCATCCTGGCCAACATAGTGAAACCCTGTCTCTACTAAAAATACAAAAATTAGCTGGGCGTGGTGGTGCCCCCTGTGACTCAGTGCTCCTAGCTACTCAGGAGGCTGAGGCAGGAGAATTGCTTGAACCCGAGAGGCTGAGGCTGCAGTGAGCCAAGATCATGCCCCTGCACTCCAGCCTGGCCACAGAGCGAGACTCCGTCTCAAAAAAAAAAAAAAAAAGTTAAACATAAATTTACCATACGACCCAGCAATGCCACTCTTGGGCATATACCCAAGAGAAATAAAAACATACGTCCACAAAAAAAATTTCATACTAATGTTCATTGCAGCACTGTCCATAATAGCAAAACAGGGGAAAATTCCAAATGTCCGTGAACTAGTGAATGGATCAACAAAATGTGGTATATCCATACAATGGAATATGATTTGTCAATAAATGATACATGTTACAATATGGAAGAATCTCAAAAACATGTTAAGTGAAAGAAGTCAGACAAAAGATCACATGTTGTATAGTTATACTAATACAAAACGTCCAGGGCAGGCAAGTCTATACATGGAAATTAAATTACTGGTTGCCTGGGGCTGGGGGTAGAAACAGGGAGTGACTGTAAATGGGCAAGAGAAATCTTTTTGGGTGATGGAAATGTTCTAAAATTAGATTGCAGTGGTGATTTCTCAACTCTGCAAATTTATTCAAAATCATTGAATTGTACACTTAAAATGAGATAATTTTCTAGTATATAAATTGCACTGCAATAAAGCCATTAAAAAAATAATCATGTCAGTTTCAGCATGATGAATCTGAGATATTTAGGAGGCCCTCAGAAGGAGAGCATTTGGGTAAGCTGGTGGTTATATTACTTGAAGCTTAGGAGAAATTCCACAGGAAATAGAGACTTTTAAGACTCATCCATCAACACAAAGGTTGTAATTATAACCATGAGAGAGAAGGAAATTATGCAGGGAATATAGAAAAAAAAATGAGAACAGAATGAAGGCCAACTCCAACATTCAAGGAATCCAGAAGAAAAGATAAGCCTATAAAGAAAACTGAGAAGCAGTGAGAGAAATAGGAAGAAAAGCCCAGTGACTATGAATTGACAGAAGCCAAGGGAAGATGTCTGGGGAGGTTAAAATGGCAAGTGATGCTTAATGAGAAGGATCAAAGAGAAAAAAAAGCATGGTAGAGAAATCCAGTTGGTTATGGGGGATCCCAATAACATTGCTGGGCATAGCTCCAGGGGTTGCATGTCCTCAGGGTCAAGGCCATACCCAGTGCAGCCTGGCAGGGAGAGTGAAGTGTTGATGGAGGGCGTGAGGCTGGATTGAAGAGCTGAAACAGTGTAGAAGATTCAGAAATTTTTGCATAAGGCAATGAGGGGATACAAAGAGCCAGTGGATAGAGTTCTGGGGTGAGAATGAAGAGGCCACAGAAGGCAAAGGCTTCATGACTTGAGAATAAATGGCCAGAACTACAGACTCCAACAGTGGGCACTCATGGCCCTCAAAGATGTGCCTCTGCTTGCTTCTCCAGGCTTCTTCCTGTGTAACCCCACCTTGTAAAATTCAGTTATCCAGCCATATGGAACTTTTCATAGTTTCCCAAACATGCCTTTCTCTTTCACACCTCTATTTTCCCACACAGCTTCCTATGCAAAGAATGTTCTACAAACTAGCCCGCCCCTCTCCCCACACACTCCTGAACCCAACTCAATGCTGTTATCATTCTTCATTTCCTGGAGCATTCCTGCTCATATTCCAACATGGATCAAAACAAACAACTTTCTGGAAGCAGCTCCTGCTTGCCCGTCCCACATGTAGAATGGGCTACTCCCTTCCTTATGCCCCTACTGTAGACTTCCATTAGTGCACTGGTAATGTCTTACACATTTCATTTATTTCCACATCATCTTCTTCTAGGGCATGGATAGCATTTCACTGGTGTTTTTATTCATAGTATCTGACCAACAGTCAATACCTAACTAAATAAATGTTAGTAGATGATTCCTCCACCCAGCTACCATGTGGTATATACCTCTTTTGCTACTGAGGGCCTTTTGGGGCTGTTTGTGGCCAGGATGCTGGGCTCCACTTTGGTAAAGGTGGACTAGATGGCTATCAGTAGCCATGGTTCAGAATGTTTTGTCCATACCTAAGACCATTTCTCAGGTTCTCAAAGCCCAGTGCCACTTCTAAGCTTTTCAAATCAAACACAGGACACCCAGTTAAATCCAAATTTCAGATAAACAATGAATGATTAATGGTTTTGTTTTTTGAGATGAGGGTCTTGCTATGTTTCCCAAGCTGGTCTCAAACTCCTGGCTGCAAGAGATCCTCTCTTTGGCCTCCCCAGTGACTGGGATTATAGGCAAGAGCCATTAAACCTAGATTGAATCATGTTTTAGTATAAGTATGTTCCTTTCAAGACATCTTCCCTTCAGTAGTTTAGGTATATTTCTTTTAATAGTTTATCCCATCTTGACAGGTAGACAGCTTAGATAGAGGACAGGTAGATTAGATGATAGATAGATAGATAGATAGATAGATAGATAGATAGATAGATAGATAGACAGACAGACAGACAGACATCCTTAAAATAACTATTTGTCATTTATCTGAAGTTCAGATTCAACTGGACATTCTGTATTTCCATTTGCTAAATCTAGCAACCCTATGTCCCACCAGGGACAAGTGACTTCCTTCTAATGCTGACATCCCTGGAACCTTGAGATGCCCACCTGGCTGGGGCTGTGGTGTCACCCTAGTATGCTTCCTGAAAGTTGAGCTGACCAACCAAGAAAAAACACAAGATGGACCAAAGCCCTGTGGTGGCCATGCTGAGGTCAGTCCTCTCAGCTGTGCGGGGCTCTTCCGCTGCTCCCCATGCTGCCAGTGTTTCAACAAACCTTTCATTGAATAACTTTGTTTAGTTATTACATGGCCCCCTCTCTCTTTTATGCTCAGGTGTAAATCCACAGGAGCTAGGCAAGAGGGAAAAACCTGAAAAACTACAACTACAACATGCTTAGAACTGTCTACTTAGATCATGCCCTTAAAACATAAAAACAACAGAATTTTTTTTTAATTATAGAAAGAACTGTTTGCACCTCCATCTCCACTGGGGGGCAGGGATCAGACCATGCTCGTAACCTCGTGAGGGTCTCTTCTTTCCTAGAAGGCCCTTGGCTCTCCAAGGCAAATAGATTCCAGGTATTCTACCCCCTCAGTCCCCTACCACAAGCTACATGTGCCAGGCAGGAACGGGAAAGCACACAGAGGGGAATTTATCCTATGCCTACTTCATTCTCTCAGATCCAAGATTCCATTAGGTAAAAAATAGAATAAATCCGTCCATTGAGATTGACATGAAGGATTGACAAATGAGAACTTCTCCCCTCATTAGACATACACACGCGGGAGGAGAACAGGAGGAAGGGAAGGAGGAGGAAGTCTATTATTGGATAAAATCGCATGAAATGATAGTTCTTTCTATAGTGAGGAAAAGATCTTGGCAGCTGTGAGTTCCTAAAATCAGACCTGAGGAACTGGGGTGAGAATGGGGTTGGGAGTGGCAAGAAAGGGAGAATTTTATGCATTATTGTATTAGCTTGTTTTCACACTGCTAATAAAGAGATACCCAAAACTGGGAACAAAAAGAGGTTTAGCTGGATTACAGATCCACTTGACTGGGGAGGCCTCAGAATCATGGCAGTAGGTGAAAGGCACTTTTTACATGGCAGCAATAAGAGAAAAATGAGAAAGAAACAAAAGCAGAAACCCGATAAACCCATCAGATCACAAGAATAGCAGGGGAAAGACCGGCCCCCATGATTCAATTACCTGCCCTGGGTACCTCCCCCAACACGTGGGAATTCTGGGAGATACAATTCAAGTTGAGATTTGGGTGAGGACACAGTCAAACCCTATCATTCCACCCCTGGCCCCTCCAAATCTCATGTCCTCACATTTCAAAACCAATCATGCCTTCCCAACAGTCCCCCAAAGTTTTAACTCATTTCAGCATTAACCCAAAAGCCCACAGTCCAAAAGTCTGATCTGAGACAAGGCAAGTCCCTTCTGCCTAGCAGCCTGTAAAATCAAAGGCAAGCTAGTTACTTCCTAGATACAACAGGGGTACTGGTGTTGGGTAAATACAGCCATTCCAAATGGGAGAAATTGGCCAAAACAAAGGGGTTACAGGGCCCATGCAAGTCTAAAATCCAAAGTGGTAGTCAAATTTTAAAACTCCAAAATGATCTCGTTTGACTCCAGGTCACACTGATGCAAAAGGTGGGTTCCCATGGTCTTGGGCAGCGCCACCCTGTGGCTTTGCAGGGTACAGCCTCCCTCCTGGCTGCTTTCATGGGCTGGTATCGAGCGTCTGCGGCTTTCCAGGCAGATGGCACAAACTGCCAGTGGATCTACCATTCTGGGGTCTGGAGGATGCTGGCCTTCTCACAGCTCCACTAGGCAGTGTCCCAGTAGGGACTCTGTGTTGGGTCTCCAGCCCCACATTTCCCTTCCACATTGCCCTAGCAGAGGTTTTCCTTAAGGGCCCTGCCCCTGCAGCAAACTTGCTTGGGAATCCTGGCATTTCCGTACTTTCTGAAATCTAGGGAGAGGTTCCCAAACCTCAATTCTTGATTTCTGTGCACCAGGTGGAAGGCTCAACACCATGTAGAAGCTGCCAAGACTTGGGTATCCACCCTCTGAAGTGAAAGTCTGAGCTCTAGGCTAGCTCCTTTCAGCCACTTTCAGCTCCTTTCAGCTGGGACGCAGGGCACCAAGTCCCTAGCCTGCGCACAGCACAGGGACCCTGGGCCCAGCCAACGAAACCACTTTTTCCTCCTGGGCCTCTGGTCCTGTGATAGGAGAGGCTGTTGTGAAGGTCTCTGACATGGCCTGGAGACATTTTCCTCATGGTATTGGGGATTAATATTTGGCTCCTACGTATGCAAATTTCTGCGGCTGGCTTGAATTTTTCCTCAAACAATGTGTTTTTCTTTTTTATATCATCAGGCTGCCAATTTTCTGAACTTTTATGCTCTGTTTCCCTTTTAACATGGAATGCTTTTAACAGCACCCAAGTCACCTCTTGAATGCTTTGCTGCTTAGAAATTTCTTCTGCCATATACCCTGAAAACCTCTCTCAAGTTCAAAGTTCCACAAATCTCAAGGGCAGGGGCAAAATGTTACCAGTCTTGTTGCTAACACATAATAACAGTTACCTTTGCTCCAGTTCCCAACAAGTTCCTCACCTCCATCTGAGATTACCTCAGTCTGGACCTTATTGTTGATATCACAATGATATCATTTTTGTCAAAGCCATTCAACAAGCCTCTAGGAGGTTCTAAACTTTCCCACATTTTTCTATCTTCTGAGCCCTCCAAACTGTTCCAACCTCTGCCTGTTACCCAGTTCCAAAGTCACTTCCACATTTTCAGATATCTTTTCAGCAATAGCCCACACTACTGGTACCAATTTACTGTATTAGTTCATTTTAACACTGCTGATAAAGACATACCTGAAACTGGGAACAAAGAGAGGTTTAATTGGACTTACAGTTCCACATGGCTGCGGAGGCCTCAGAATCATGGAAGGAGGTAAAAGGCACTTCTTACATGGCAGTGGCAAGAGAAAAATGAGGAAGAAGCAAAAGCGGAAACACCTGATAAACCCAGCAGAGCGTGAGACTTATTCACTATCACGAGAAAAGCACGGGAAAGACCAGCCCCCATGATTCAATTACCTCCCCCTGGGTCCCTCTCACAACATGTGGAAATTGTGGGAGATACAATTCAAGTTGAGATTTGAGTGGGGACATAGCCAAACCCTATCAATTCTCATTTAATATTAAGATCCTCTCCTGTTTCAACGTTGCAGTGTTATTCTCCCAGGAAAGGCAGAACCTCTGAACACAGTGTTCACCTACTTTTTACTCAGGTTTGCCCGAGAAGATTCATTTACGAAAGAGACTACTTGCTTAACAAAGCTATTAAACAGTCATGAAAAAGCACTACAGCTGCCACCTTCTAAATGGCAGGTGTTTCTTTCATGATCTATGTTTTATGCCAAATGCAAGGAACTTCCCCTCTGGCTGCCCCTCCTCACATTTTTGCCATCTTCTATCAGTCTCCCCAGATCTGGCCCATCCTTCACAGTCCCATTCTTGTTCTCAGCCCCTATGCACTTTTCACTCTGTTGCTTGTGCTTGATTCCATTTATTCCGGTGGGAATGATCAAATCAGAGAGAATTCCTGGCTGGGCTCTAATACTCACCTCCAGCAGTGAAAAGCCCATTCTGTGCAAGTGGGCTCCAGGTATCCCATGAAAGCCTGCTCTGGAATATGAATGGTCAGTGCATTACAAAGGAGGGCGCAAGGAGTGGAGTGAACAGTTCGCTCTTTTGCTATGGAACTTTAATTCAATCAGGGAATACTTGACTTGAGACAAATGCTAGCCGAAACAGTTGTATTTCATTTTGTCTTTGTTATTTTTTAAAACTTTGTTGAGAACCCCAGAAAGAAGATTTGGGGGATGGGATTGATCTGTTCTGACCAGAATGCTGAATCCCAGTGATTTCCCCAGATTAAACCAGGCTCCAGGAAGACAGCAATTTTCTTATTGCTGCAGTATCTCAAAAACACTAAAACAGCAAGTTTATTGAATGCCTATTTTGAAGCAAGGCTAGTGGGAAATGGAAAGAGACAAAGATGAAAAAGACATAATCCATGTCCTCCAGGAATTTACAAGCTAATGAGAGAACCAGTCGTGTAAATATGGACACAAAGCAGATTAGATGTTTATTATATAATATGGTTAAAGTGTGGTCCCCATGGGTCTCTGAGACCCTCTTGAAGGGTTGAAAGGTCAAAACTATTTTCATAATTACACTAAGACATTACCTTATTTTTCCAGAGGCTACGGGATGTATGCTAATGCCACTGCCCTGACTGCTAATGGAATGTATGCTTATGTATTCTTGAGTTTTAGAAAAAAATCCTCAGTCTTAATTTCTAATGCATCAACTGTAATAGCAATATCAATAGGTAAAACCTGCACAGGCAAAAGTTCTTTGAGGTCCTTGGAAATTATTAAGAGTATACAAGGGTCCTGAGACCAAAAATTTGAGAACTGCTAAGATTTAATGCATCAACTACCATTACACAGTGTGCTTGTTTCTCATCAATGCATTTTATATAGCAATTATTTTATCTAATCCCATGAAAATCACTTTATTGGATGCTTTTGACATATCCTTATTTTCTAGCATCGTAGCTATTAGGTCATCTAATTATTAATCTGTTTGTGTCTTTGGGTTTAAATGTGTCTTTTGAGGCCACACAATGTTGGACTTCATTTTTTAATGGAGCCAACAATCAGCAATTGTTAATGCATTTGCTTTGTGTTCTATTACTCTGCAGTTTATCTTACTCATTGTTATTTTTGCTTTCTTTAAATTTATGTTTTCTTAATGGACTTTAAAATTCTTTATTTCTTTTTTATGTCAGACAATAAAGGTCCCTAGTCTGCCCATCTTTCTATCATTTCAGTATCATCATATTTCAAAATAACTTTTCATTGTTTCCTACAATCTTACTATTAATAGTATAGGATTAAGAAAATAAACCTTATCTGGGTTCTGGCTGGCACTTCCTTTCCTCTAGGGATGAAAATGGAGTCTAGTCTGTAATATATCTTGGTATCATGCATATCTTTATAAAATTATACAAATGTATCTTACAGTTCTAAAGGCATGTAATCTAATTTTTACTTGAATTTTATCTTTTTTCTCTTTTTATCCTTCATAGACCTTGAGCTCTGTCTAGCCCTCAACTGTTCTCAAATCTCCATTGTTTTCTACAAGTGACCCTCACAGCTGTGAGCCTTTGTTGACAAATTGTTTCATCTCCTCTGGGTCTTAAATTATTTTCTCTTACTCTAAAGTGAAAATTTGATGAGTGTTTCCAGATACTGCACTTGGAATCATAACTTAATTTCCCTTAACCTTGTGTAAATTCTGTCCCCCACTACTCCCAACTCCTATCCCTCCTCCAAAGCACTGATACTTATTATCACATTTAAATTTTTTCCCTGCTTTACTGATAACTTGCAGAACTCAGGATTGCATTGTGATGGGGTAATTTCCATGATTTGATTGGTTGGCTTTGAGTTGAAAAACTTAACAATGATACAGCTTAAATTCTTTGAGGATTGTTCCTTAATAAATTCATGCTACAGACATACTGAGGTGGTTATTTTTATATTCCCTGATAATAAATTCTAAATTGCTAGGGGTTTCTCACCACCCTCATCCTTTTACTGTTACTAGATCTATTTTTAGCTGGTGTGGGCGTCCCCAGCTAGTTTCACTTGCCTAATGCTAGTTCTTTTTTCTTCTACATCAGGTCGCCTCTTCCTAGCATCTTCTCCATGTTTCTTGTTCCTCTACAGAATTTACAAGACCCAGTTTAATAGTTTAGTGCCTTTTTTGTCACTCATTATTTCTTCTTTGTTCTCTGTTAAAGTAATAAGTGTACGATCCATTGCACTTGCCTTAGAGTCTTGAACCAGTCTTGGATTTCCCGCCATCTGGGTTCTGGCTGGCTTGCAATTTCTCCTTTGATGTTGTAATACTTTTTCATTGAACTTGAGTGTGGAGCTTATAGAGCTTGTTTGCTTTCATTATTTTTTCCCAAAATGTGCACATTTTTTTTCTTAAGCTTATTTTGCTGTTTTGTGCTGTTATTTTTAATTGCTTCCGACTGGGTGGGGGAGTAGGGGGACTGAAAGTGAGATTTGGCTTGAGTTTGGCTCTCTTTGCTATTACTCACATTTCCCCCCAGAAGCCCTACATTCACTCCTCTCTCTCTCTGTCTTTGACAAATCACTTTCGAAAGATCATTGATCCCTGGCGTAAATGGTGTTAAGAGTAAGATGGACTTGGGTAGGGATGCTCAGGAATCCAGTCCTGTACAGTCATGAGCTTGGCCATCTGGAAGTCTCCTCTTGCTCAATGAAATGGAGTAAACATTGTCCATTATGAAATCCACCACACAGGCTGCCAGGGACGAATGGGATCCCACCCAAAGCCAATCGCTGCTCTGACAGGGAAATTGGCTAGCACTGCCTGAGACTACTCCAGCCTCCCCCGTCCCTGATGTCACAATTCAGAGGCTGCTGCCTGCTTAGGAGGTTGTAGAAAGCTCTGTAGGTTCTCTCTGTGTGTCCCTACAGGAGTCTTCAGGCCAGCTCCCTGTCGGATGGCTTTTATGAAAAAATATCTCCTCCCCATTCTGGGGCTCTTCATGGCCTACTACTACTATTCTGCACATGAGGAATTCAGACCAGGTAAGTACCCATGTGTCTCACTTTGGAGGAATAGGTTTTAAAAACACAGGGGTGCTTAGTGTTCCTGAGGACCAAGATGGTTCTTGATCCTCAAAGTTGGTGAAAATGAGGGAACCCTGAGGTAAAACAGTACTTTTGTGTCCTCCAGCTACAGGCTGTGGGCAGGGGGTATTGTGTAGGGAGGGTAATCGTGTAGCCAAAATCTTGCCAAATAGGCCATGCTTTATTTGGCACCCTTAATGGAAAGCAATTTCAAATATTCTACAAAAATGAGAGTAATACCTAAATTCACAACTCAGCCAGCTAATTGGGCTCTATGAAGAAACTGATAAGTGGGAGACAAAGAAAAAAAAATCTCTGGAGATGATGACTACATAGAAGTGAGGGAAAATCCCTGGAATTTCTATGAACACATGTGTTTTGATTCCTTGTTAAATATACTTTCAATTGAGCAAAATTGAAAGAGTCCAGAAATGTCTGGAACTCCAGCATTTTAGCTGAACCATGCATGACTTTTCTGGCCTCATCCTATGATCTCTTTCCATGGAGGTTTTTAGAAATGACAGTAGGGAGGCTGTCAGCCCAAACCTCCCACTTCAGAGCATGTTTATGAAAGACGTGGCCTGTTCCCACAGTGATTTAGGCAGTTTGTGACAAACCGATCTGGGCTCATAACCTTTAAGTTACAAATTGAGATAAGGCTGCCTATATCCAGAGAGGGAGAAAGAATTTTGCTGCCAACTTGGGTATGGTCCTCACTTCCTTTTGGGGTTCCTCAGAGATGCTCCAAGGAAAGAAAGTGATTGTCACAGGGGCCAGCAAAGGGATCGGAAGAGAGATGGCTTATCATCTGGCGAAGATGGGAGCCCACGTGGTGGTAACAGCGAGGTCAAAAGAAACTCTACAGAAGGTGAGGGTTCCATGCCCGCAGATACATGTACCCTCACATGCCCAGATGTGTTCTTATATATGCTCACATATACACAGAAGCTAGCATATCGCAGATCTATATACAGATGCACATGCACACACACACACACATGCTTAATTTTGCACTCTCATATATAGATTCAAACACCAATAAACCCACAGGAATATAAAAGTATGCATTTAAATATTCATTCGTGTGTGTGTGTGTAATATATTCTGCAACAGAGTCCTTGAGCTATATATGCTCACAGACATGCCTAGTCACACACATTTACACATGGAACTACAGATACATAGAGATGTGTTCAAAAACTTAAATCCCAGTACCTGCTCATGAATACGTATCCTCATACCCATGCAGACTCCCAGGCACATGCCCTCTCATGGACTCACAAACCCAAGGATGTACAAACATTCACAAACCTAGAGCTACCCACATAGTAACCAGCATCTACACTCATATTGCCTTCAGAAATACCTATTCACAGAAGCCATGAGCATAAATCATGAACTTAAACCCCAGCACTGTGATGATTTATTCACTTAAACACCACCATGTTCCAGAAAATATTTCAGACAGAGGACGATGATCATTCGGTAACACACACACAAACATACTTACCATTTCTTACCTAAACAGGGCTATGAGCAATCTCTTATTTAAGCCCTCCATTACTTCAGATACTATACCCCAAAAGTCTGTAGCTGAGACTGATGCCATTTCTGCTTTGTCACTGCAGGTGGTTTCCCACTGCCTGGAACTTGGAGCAGCCTCAGCACACTACATTGCTGGCACCATGGAAGACATGACCTTCGCAGAGCAATTTGTTGCCCAAGCAGGAAAGCTCATGGGTAAAGCTGTTTCTCTTCCCTCGTCCTCTGAACTTTGCCCTTGGGGTCACCAAAGAGCTTTTGGGAGGAGAATGAGAAAGGTATCAACCCCAGATGACTTCTTAATATAACCATCTCTTGCAGGAGGACTAGACATGCTCATTCTCAACCACATCACCAACACTTCTTTGAATCTTTTTCATGATGATATTCACCATGTGCGCAAAAGCATGGAGGTCAACTTCCTCAGTTATGTGGTCCTGACTGTAGCTGCCTTGCCCATGCTGAAGCAGAGCAATGGAAGCATTGTTGTCGTCTCTTCTTTGGCTGGTGAGTGGGAGAGGGACCAATGTGGAAGGTAAAAGAAAAAAAAAGTGCCAGGGATGATGCTAGCCTCTGAAGTAGACATAAATTTTTATCAGTTTCCACGCAGAGAAGTAATAAGGGATTGGTCAAGGTAGGTGGGCTACAAGATTCTTTTAAGTAATGGAGAAAAAGCAGCAGCTCAGATTGCCCATTGGAAGCCTGAATTGTTTTCTGCAAAGGAAGGTCAAAGGGACTTGAGGGGCTGCTGGAGGTACAGCCTGTTCTGGTCCTAAGGGAGAGACCTAGTTACAATATTAACTTGAAGTTGAAATGTTCATAGTAATATTAAACAAAAGCTGATTAACAGCTTACTCATAGGCATGAGCAGGCAGATGTACTGATAAGAGACTTGCAGGGGGGGTGATTTGTGGACTCAATGAGAGGCATGTATCCTGAGTAAAGGAGACACTGTTACAAACTAGTGACACCATAAAAAAATGAGGGATTGGTCAAGGTAGATGGGCTACAGAATTCTTTTAAATAACAGAGAAAAAGCAGTAGTTCAGAGTGCCCATTGGAAGCCTGAATTGTTTTCTACAAAGCAAGGTTGAAGGGACTTGAGAGGCTGCTGGAGGTACAGCCTGACTTGGTCCTAAGTGAGAGACCTAGTCACAATGGATAAAAAGGACTTTGCTTCCTACCAAAAACCATAGGTTGGTGAAGTTATGTAATGTGAAGGTAGAACAGAGAAGTGAACTATTTCAACAACACACCGTTGTCTGATAAGTGGGCTAAGCTAAAGCTAAATAAAATGAACAACAAGAAAAAAAAAAAAAAAAAGATGAATAGACCTGCCTATACTGGGTGTATTCTCCAAAATCTGAACATGTTAACATGAAAAGATCAATTTAAACAACCAGCTGGGTAGGGAGGAAATGTGTCCAGGGAAATATTCATGAAAAGATCTCTGTGGGATCAAGAGAGGTCCCTGGTGTTCTGGATGGTGGTAGTATCAGAAGCCATCACCAGTGAAAAAACCAGTGAGTTCCCAGCTCGGGACATTTCTAGGCCCATTTTTATCATAGATCCAGGAGACAAGTTCCGCACATCTTTGTTGATTAGTCAGTTAGAAGGAGAGTGCACACACCAGGATCAAAATCTGCCATCTAAGTGTAGTTCCTGGCAAAATAAAAACAAATAACCTAGAGGACTCTGCAAACTATTAAGCACTTCACAAACATTCTTATTGAAACTAATAGCACTATCTGTGTTGTAAAGAGTTCTCCTTTCTGGCCCAGGGAGGGCCTGCATAGTGATTGGATAAAGGGCAGTGTGTCTGTGCTACCCACCAAACAGAGTGATTGATATGCATCCCGGTGCTTCCCAGACAACACAGACTCCCCACCCCTCCCCAGACACAGACTCTCTCTGGGCTGGAAGAAAGGGAGAGCTTCCGGATGCATACTGAGTGGGAGGGTGCTGGGCACATCCCCAATCCATCCCAGGGCACTGGCCAAACTTCTCATATCAGTCATGATGTAGGTGGCTTTAATGATTTCAGTTGATTAAATAATACATTGACTCTAGGCAAAGGATGTATTTCACCTTTGAAGAATGTAACTTTCTAGAATGTACCCATGATCTAAATGTGCTCAGAAGGACTAAGAATTACTGTTGAGCCCAAGGACGTGATGAAATTCTGATAATCTCTGTTTCCCTGTATCTCCTACACTTATTGAATGAAACTTGGTAATTTCCGTGAACTATGGGAGGCGGGAAATCTAGCTGGATGAGTATCTTTGGTGTTTACTGTTTGTGTAGCCAAAAGATTCCAGCTTTTTTGCCTTGAAAGCTGTCTATGAACTTGCAAAGTACAGACACATTGCTGTCTTGCCACAACTGAAGAATATTCTCTGCTTTATGATGTATTCTTTTAATCAGTCAGTAAACATGTTCATTAATCCTTCCTCTTTAAAATCTAAACTCTATAAATATGGGATGCTAAACATCAAGTTGATCTTAAGGTCAGCCAAACAGTACTGGGATGGAGTTTTAATCATTTCTTCTAGGGAATACATTGTTTATTGAGTTTCAGTGATAAAGAATTGTTTTTATCCACAATGCATTTCTGGGTATTGCATTACATGGGAATGCTATACTTCTAATATGTTCCTTAAAGGCTTGGTTATCTCTGTAGCATTAACAGAGACAATATTGCTGCTTCTGGGAACCTCTTCGTAGTCCACATCTGTCCAGTATTCACCACCTTTTCTTGGCAACCTATTAAGCAAGTTTCTTGTATGTGTAACATCCCGTTACATTGATTAGCCTCCTCTCCTTCCACCACTTGCTAGTTAGGATGTAAGTTCAGCTACTGTAACAAAGACCCGAATTTACAATGGCTTAAGCAAATCTAAATTTATTTATCTCACACAAAACAGGCTGGATAGGGAGTCCAGGGCTGATACAGTAGTTCTGTCCCATGAGGCTGTCCAGGAGGCCTTCTATCTCAGAACCACCAGTCCTAGAGTGCTTGTTTACAACTGTGTGTTCAAGATGGCTCATTGGCATGTCTGAATTCTAACTCAAGAAAATGAAAAAAGAAGGATACCACCTGGAAAGTGTACACTTTTCTTCAGCCACAGCTGGCTGCAATTGTTACCTTTATTCAAAGGGAACAGGTGTCCAACTAAAAATCAGGAGTTCTATTTCTGTAAAATACACTGACATTGATAAACAACTAGCAACCTCTCCCACATCACCCATGCTAAAAACACGTAAGACTAGAAAAAGAGTATACCCTCCAGGCCACCCCACATATGAACCACACACACACACACACACATACATACACACACACACACACACAAAGACTCATTCCCTCCACATGCAAGGTCCATCACAAAAAACAAAGTCCTTCCATCAGGCAGTGTGTGCAGGGGACAGTGGGGTAGGAGAAAGAATGGAAAGAGGATACCTATATAGTATTCATGAAACAAACTGAAGTAGAGATATTAATACTTCAATTTGACTGAAAAATCACTGGAGTGGGCAGAGAACATTTGAAAATATCTGGAAAAAAAGTTTATCTGACATTAGTCAAAATAGGTCATCTTAGGTTCAACACTAGAAAAGTAAAGTTGGTTTCATTTTCGGGCTCCTGGGCTTGGTGAATCCCATCACTGTGGCATGTGTCATCAGTTGCACACATGGCAGCTAGAACTGAACATCTAAGGCCATTTCTCCATCTGCTTTATGCCCCTGAGAGGAATCATGGACAAAACCCTGTCTTCCTCTGCTCCTT
This sequence comes from Rhinopithecus roxellana, assembly GCF_007565055.1. Taxonomy (NCBI): domain Eukaryota; kingdom Metazoa; phylum Chordata; class Mammalia; order Primates; family Cercopithecidae; genus Rhinopithecus; species Rhinopithecus roxellana. The sequence continues at coordinate 73,232,266 of NC_044556.1, read as the reverse complement.
TCTCCTCTCAAAATCTACTTAGCCCACTACCTCCTATGAAGTCTTTTTCAGAACTCACCAGAGCCATTTCAATGTTTCTTCTTTGTCTTTATCTACTATATTTTGGTAAGTTAACCTTAGAAATCTGACTTCCTCATCATTTCTCTTTTTTGGGTTTATTGGTAATTCAAATACAACTAATACTACTCATAATTACTAATAACACAAACGTTAAACATACTCGGCAAGCAATGTGTAGGGATAGTAATCCTTCTGGATCAAGGAAAATGCAAGGTATATTTTGAAGTGAATTTGGACATCATAAAAGACTCGGTTGCTTTAAATATTCAAAATGAAAATAGATCAAAAGGAATAAAAGAACCTTGTCAAAAACTTTTGAATGCTCAGACTTCTCTTGAGAAGCTCCATAAAGTATCTCCAGTTAACTATTCACCTTTCTCCAAGTAAGTCTTTTTAAAAAATCAGCTTTCTCTATATATAGATAGTCTTATTCAAATGTATTCCTTTCTGTTTTGCTCATTCGCAGCATTGTTTCATACTGTTTTTTAATGTACGTGTGCAGTCTTTCAGGCACTTTGAGTTGACTAGCCAGGGGCAAACATTCATAAGACAGTGCTTTGTGGGAAAACTCAAACCAACAGATGAAGTCACTTGCTGGATCTTAACCTATTTGTCAGTGGAGGTCTGCCTGTGTGGTCTAAACCTATTTCAAAAATTCAACATTATGAAGAGGGGAAAAAAAAACAGGTTTTTCAACTACACATATCAACTAACAGGACTTGGAAGACCTATAGCAATGTTTTGCATAGACAAGGATATACAGATGTTAATGTCATCCCCGCCTTCAGTTCAGTTCTGGCATACCCACTCCTTCCTGAAAGGTGGGCCAATGTCTCAATGTATGGCTATGCCTTGGGGTATTGGTGGAGGGGGGAACCCAAACTCTAGATTCTGAACGGGCCTTAGAACTAGAGTGGAAAGGGGCAATTTATCCCTTGCCACAATTGTTCTCATTTTTCTAAGAAAAGATGCCTCTTTACCCTTAAATCCAATTACCTCAGAAATAATCTTCAGGAACCAGGATTTCTGAGGTGAGTGGAAGTGTTTATGCATGTGAACGTAAGCATTTACATGAGGGATGGGGAGCAGCGACGGCCACACAGGGTTGAACTGTGTGTTGGGGGATGCGTAGAAGTATGCAGAGGTGAGGTATGTGTGTATGTAGACGTGTCATCCATAGGGCCTATAAGAATGCCAAGAAGGAGATCGGAGATCAGAGTAAAATCAGCAACCTGGGCATAAAAATTCCAGAAAATTTGTTCTATAAAATGTAATCATTCATTGTTGCCTAACTTTAAGAGATTGTATTTGGGCAACACTGGGAGGATTGAGACAGAATCTGCTAGATTTTTCTAGGAATTCAATTCTGCATCTGCCCCAAAAAGAAAGGAGTGGGGGAGATTTGAAAGGGAGGAAGACTCTTTGATGAAGACAGTGACAATTTAGTGCAGGCTGAGAATAATACAATGCTACCCATAATCACTGTTGCTTCGTGTTTTCTTCTGGAAAGGCTAGGTAGTCGAGGTTACTTATCTCTGCTAGACCACAGGGTTCATTCAAGTGCACTTGTGGATGGAAATAGCAAGGTTCTACCATCATTTGTGTCTTTATGTCTCCTTACCAAGGAATTTGAGAAGGCTTACAACAGATACATTCTATCTGGAAAAACACAAATAGAAAACTAGGTCTTAAGGAAAGGAGAATATAAATGTGCCCAAATTAGACTCGGTATAGATCCTGTGCTTAAGCTTCAACATTGGCACTTGAATTTCTTAACAATAAGAAAAAGAAAAGAAAAAGGACAGGATCAGTATACAGCCAGCACTCTGTATGCCTGGGTTCTACATCTGTGGATTCAACCAAATGTGTATCAAAAAAAATGGGGGGAATAAATTAACAGAGTTATAATAAGTAAAACTTGAGTTTACCACATGCTGAGTACTATGTTGAATTCACAGAAATGATATAAGATGTAGGCACCGAATTAGGTATTATAAGTAATCTAGAGATGATTTAAAGTATACAGGAGGATGTGCATAGGTAATATGCAAATACTACACCATTTTATATATGAGGGACTTGAGTATCTGTGAATTTTGGTATCCACAGAAGATCCTGAAACCAATCCCCCTTTGAATACTGAGGGATAACTGTACTCAGAGTAGGAAAAATGCATGATTCCTATATTCATTTAATTGTTTTTTATTTTTGTGTATTTTTTAAAGTCTAGGTCTTCATTTGTCCTTTTGTCTAAGGTAATTTGGAAATATGTACCAGTAGCCTTAAGAATGTTTCCTTTGGCCGGGCCTGGTGGTTCATGCCCGTAATCCCAGCACTTTGGGAGGTTGAGGCGGATGGATCACGAGGTCAGGCGTTCGAGACCAGTCTGGCCAAGATAGCGAAACCCCGTGTCTACTAAAAATACAAAAATTAGCTGGGCATGGTGCTGGATGCCTGTAGTCCCAGCTACTTGTGAGGCTGAGGCAGGAGAATCACTTGACCTGGGAGGCGGAGGTTGCAGTGAGCTGAGATCGTACCACTGCACTCCAGCCTGGGCAAAACAGAGTGAAACTCCATCTCAAAAAAAAAAAAAGAATGTTTCCTTTATTTCACCCAGTCTAAGTGCAATACTATATCAAGGAAATAGCTATTAAATTAGTCACAGATTTAGGTACAAAACATTTGTTGTAGGATTTTTTAAATTGCAAAACATTGGAAGTAACCTAAATGTCTGGCAGTAGGAAAATAACTAGTTGTACTATATATAATTTATATCTGTATCTGTATCCATAGCTATACCTATATCTCTGGAAGGACATTTTCCAAAATACTAGCATGATTATATCTAAACTACAGAACAATGAATGATTTTTATTTTTAGCTTCATATTTTTCTTCATTTTCCAAATTTCATTGTGTGTGTGTGCATGCATGTGTAACTTTTATAATCATAGAAATAGTTCAATAAGTTGTTGGGAGTGTTGTTTTTCCATTGCTTTGTGCCTCTTTTCATAACCTTTTATGAGAAATCCATTTCAGAAATTATTTGCTTCTTGCTGTGCTTCCTTCCTTTGAATATAATCGTATACACTCACAATATCTTCAATGGATTGGCTCCAGGGCCTCCCACAGATACCAAAATCCATGGATGCTCAAGTCTCTCGTATGAAATGGCATAGTATCTGCATATAACTTAGGCATATCCTCCTGGATACTTTAAATCCTCTCTAGATGACTTATAATACCTAATACAATGTAAATGCTATGTAAATAGCTGTTATATTGTATTATTTAAGGAATAATGACAAGATTTTAAAAGTGTGTATGTGTTCAATACAGACACAAAATTATTTCCTGAATATTTTCTTTTTTTTTTTTTGAGACAGAGTCTCGCTCTGTCGCCAAAGCTGGAGTGTGCAGTGGCTGGATCTCAGTTCACTGCAAGCTCTGCCTCCCAGATTCACGCCATTCTCCTGCCTCAGCCTCCCGAGCAGCTGGGACTACAGGCGCCCGCCACCTCGTCCAGCTAGTTTTTTGTATTTTTTAGTACAGACGGGGTTTCACCGTGTTAGCCAGGATGGTCTCGATCTCCTGACCTCGTGATCCACCCATCTCGGCCTCCCAAAGTGCTGGGATTACAGGCTTGAGCCACCGCGCCTGGCCCCTGATATGGAAATCAATACAGGCAGCCCTCTGTATCCATGGGTTTTGCGTCTGTGGATTTAACCAACCCTGAATATTTTCAACCCATGGTTGGTTAAATCCACAGATGCAAAACCCATGGATACAGAGGGCTGCCTGTATTGATTTCCATAAGTAGAAGTTTGCTTAAGTACTTCAAGAGGAATGGTTGGGGAGAGAGAGCATAACTTCATGTCTGAGAAGTTTATTCCATAAACAAACTTGAACAAGTGCTTCCCAAATATAGTCATTCATTCATTTATTCAAAAAATATGCATAAGGGTCAACTCTGAGTCAGGCACTATGCTGGATGCCAGGGCTATGGCAGGGAGCAAGAAGGCCAAGGCAAGATACTTGTTGTGCACCCACATTCTAGTGTAAGCCAAGTTGTTACTGCATTGTTTATAGTTGTAAAAACAAACTAAAAAAAACTAGAAACAACGTAAGTAGCAACAAACATAAAACAAACACTCTAAGGGATAAAAATCATGTTACAGATCTATTGGAAGGCTTTTTATTTCTTGGTATACAAAATAAGAGTATGTTTTACAACTGCTTGCCTCTGAAAGCTGTTGAAATACAGCATTTTACCCACAGTGACTAGGCTGTGCTCTCCTTAAAGGCAGGCACATTGTTCATTCATCTCTGATTCCCTGGAGCTAACAAATTTGGCAAATAATCAACACATTCTTCTTGAATGAACAAATGCTAAAATGGCTTGCTAGTACCTGGATTTCTGACTTCATGTCTTTCCTTAAACTGTGTTGGAGACTCACAGTCATATTTTCCCTCCATATTTCCTTTCTGTTTCTAGGCCTTCGTGTCAGGGCTTCTTAATAAGGATACTATTGGCCTTTGGTGAGGGACAATCCTTCATTGTGTGGGACTGTCTGATGCATTGTCGAGCATTTTTTAGCATCCTTGGCTCTGAATAATTCAATCTAAAAGCCACTCATAGAGGCCAAACAAGATAGGCATCTTCACGGGGGAGGAAGGTGGCAGCACAGATTGACAAACTTGAGTAGGATGGGACAGGTTTGTGTCATGGAGCAGATTTGGGACATCAGAGACTGAGTGAGATGAGGATGGCATCCTCACGTGGGGCAGCAGTGGTGGCCTAGTGTGAAGTTTCAGAGCCCAACTGGGCCAAGGAGGGCATTCATGTGGCATCTGGCACAGGGTATCAGAACTAAGGGGGGTGATGACGGCGTCTGCAAGGGGGCCTGCCATGGGCAGCCCAACATAGGGTGAAAAAGGCATTCACCAGGCATTCATGTAGTCTGGCACTGGGGTGTCAGAACCCAGGTGGGATGAAGAAGCCAAATGAAGAATGATCACATACAGGGGCATTAATCACATAAGTAATACATATTGCAGATCTTGGAAGCCCCAGGTTCTCACTGTCAATGTTACAAATATGAAAGGGAAGAAAATGAGAATGGATCCTCTAGTGTTGGATTGCAATTGGAAGTGTGGGTATGAATTAATAGTTGTTTAATATACATGGACAGATATATAAATATAGATGTGTATCTATATATACATGCATGTATTCGCTCACTCTGTCCACTGACAGGACCTGGGAGCACACTTGGTGCCCAGATCTTGTTTTCTAAATATCATTCTCCACTAAAAAAAAGAAAAAAGAAAAAAACACCGAGGCTTCTTTGAGAAATGATTGATTCCAGGGCAGTGGCAAGAAAGGTACAAGATAAGCCTGAAAATCTTGTTCTGCCAGTAAGTACAGAACTGCTCAAAGGATAATAGGCACACATTACTAGGACACAGAAGCTAACTTTAAAGGGATCCCATTAGCCAAACCAAAAACCATTTGGGGCATCAAAATAAATAATAGTAACAGATTATCACCCATTGCAAAAACAGGAAATAAGTCCATAAAGTCATAAATAAATGCATGAATAAATAAATCAAGAGAGGGGAAGGATTTTTCATGAATAAATAAATCAAGATGGGAAGGATTTTTCATGAAAGCCAACTAATAAGAAATGATGAACTTAGAAAATCATCATTTGGTAACCATAATTGTAATAATTCAGCCAGGAAGCAACAAAGGATGCTAAAACTAGTGGGTAAAAGTTAAACAAGGAAGAGGATATTTACATAGTCTCAAAGTACTACCCCCTGTGCAACAACAACCAAAAACACCACAAACGACCTGATTCAAAAATGGGCAAAGGATATATGACAGACCCACAGCTAACATCATACTGAATGGGGAAAACTGGAAACCTTTCCTCTAATAATTGGAACTAAACAAGGATGCCCACTTTCACCACTCTTATTCAACACAGTATGGGAAGTCCTAGCCAGGGCAATCAGGCAAGAGAAAGAAATAAAAGACATCCAAACTGGAAAACAGGAAGTCAAATTTTCACTCATTCACGTGACATGATTTTATAATCAGAAAAGCCTACCTAAACACTACACAAAAAAACTCTTATAACTGATAAACAAGTTCAATAAAGTTGCAGTATACAAAATCAACATACAAAAATCAACAGTGTCCCCATATGCTAACAGCGATCAATCTGAAAAAAAAAAAGTCAAGAAAGCAATCCCATTTACAATAGCTACAGAAAAAAAAAAAAAAAAAAAAAAAAAAAAAAAAAAACCTAGGAATAAATTTAACCAAGGAGGTGAAAGACCTCTACAGGAAAAACTATAAAACACCCATTAAAGAAATGGAAGAGGACACAAACAAATGGAAATATATGCCATGCTCACGAATTAGAATAAATTAATGTTGTTAAAATGACCATAATACCAAGAGCAATCTATAGATTCACTGCAATTCCTATCAAAATACCAATGACATTTTTCACAGAAATAGAAAAAAAAAAAAAAACCAAAATTTGTAGGGATCCAAATAGCCAAAGCAATCCTAAGCAAAAAGAGCAAAACTGCAAGTAATACATTACCTGACTTGAAAATATATTAAAGGCTATAGTAACCAAAACAGCATGGTATTGGTATGAAAATAGACAGAACAATGGACAAGAATAGAGAACTCAGAAATAAACGCATGTATTTACAGCCAAGTGATTTTCAACAAAGGCACCAAGAACATGCATTGGGGAAAGGATAGTCTCTTCAATAAATGGTGCTGGAAAAACTGAACGTTCATATGCAGAAGAATGAAACTAGATCTCTATCTCTCACCATATACAAAAATTAATGCACAACAGATTAAAAACTTAAATGTAAGACCTGAAGCTATGAACCAGAAGAAAATGTAGGAAGAACACTCCATGACATTGGTCTAGGCAAATATTTTATGACTAAGGCCCCAAGAGCACAGGCAACAAAAACAAAAACAGACAATGAGGACTATATTAAACTAAAAACCTTCAGCACAGCAAAGGAAACAATCAACAAAGTGAGAAGACAACCTGTTTGATGGAAGAAAATATTTGCAAAATATCAATCCAACAAGGACTAATATCCAGAATATACAAGGTACTCAAATAACTCAATAGGAAAAAAAACTATGTTTTTAAAATGGGCAAAAGAAAGCCGGGCGCAGTGGCTCAAGCCTGTAATCCCAGCACTTTGGGAGGCCGAGACGGGCGGATCACGAGGTCAAGAGATCGAGACCATCCTGGCTAACATGGTGAAACCCCGTCTCTACTAAAAAAAAATACAAAAAAGCTAGCCGGGCGAGGTGGTGGGCGCCTGTAGTCCCAGCTACTCGGGAGGCTGAGGCAGGAGAATGGCATAAACCCGGGAGGCAGAGCTTGCAGTGAGCTGAGATCCGGCCACTGTACCCCAGCACGGGCGACAGAGCGAGACTCCGTCTCAAAAAAAAAAAAAAAAATGGGCAAAAGACCTGAACAGACATTTCTCAAAAAAAGACATACAACGTATAAATGGTTAACAAGTATATGAAAAATGCTCAACATCACTAATCATCAAGAAATTCAAATTAAAACTACAACGAGATATCATCTTATCAAATTGCTATTATCAGAAAGACAAAATATAACAGATACTAGTGTGGATGCAGAGAAAAGGGAACTCTTATATACTGTTGGTGGGAATGTAAATTATTGCAGTCACTATAGACAACAGTTTGGAGATTTCTCAAAAAAATTAAAAATAGAACTATCATATGATACAGCAATCCTATTACTGGGTATTTAACCAAGAGACAGAAAATTGGCCAGGTGAAATGGATCGTGCCTCTAATCCCAGCACTTTGGGAGGCTGCGGTGGACGGATCACTTGAGGTCAGGACTTAAAGACCAGCCTGGCCAACATGGTGAAACCCCGCCTCTACTAAAAATATAAAAATTAGCCAGGTGTGGTGGCCTATGCTGTAATCCAGCTACTTGGGATTATAGCTACTTGGGAGACTGAGACAGGAGGTAGAAGTTGCAGTGAGCCAAGATCGTGCCACTGCACTTCAGCCTGGGCAAGAGGTTAGACTCCATCTCAAAAAAAAGAAAAAAGAAAGAAAATCAATATATCAAAGAGATATATGCAACTCCATTCATTTGCAGTAATGTGGATGGAGCTGAAAGTCATTATGCTAAATGAAATAAGTCAGACACAGAAAGACAAACACTGCATGAACTCACTCATATGAGGGAACTAAAAAGGTTTCTCTCATGAAGGTAGAGAGTAGAATGATAGTTAACAGAGACTGGGAAGGATATCAGCATGTGGGCAGGAGGGTGAAGAGGGGTTGGTTACTGATTACAAACATGCAGTTAGAAGCAATAATTTCTATTGTTCAATAGTAGAGTGACTATAGTTAGTAACTACGTATTGTACATTTCAAAATAAGTGAGGACTTGAAATGTTCTCAACACAAAAATAATAAATACTTGTGATGATGGATATCTTAAATACCCTTACTTGATCATTACATATTCTATGGATGTAACAGAATATCACAGGTACCCCATAACTATATACAAATATTACGTATCAACTTAAATTTTTTAAAAAATTTAATGGGCAAAGAACTTGAATAAATATCTTACCAAAGACAAACAAGTGGCCAGTAAGCACATGAAGAGATGCTAAACATCATTAATCATTAGGGAAATGCAAATTGAAACAACAATGAGATACCACCTCACAGCACTAGGATGGCCACTATCCCTCACACTCCCCCAAAAAAACAGAAATAGCAAGTATTGGTGAGAATGTGGGGAAATTGGAATGCTGTGTACTATTGATGGCAATGTAAAATAGTACAGTCACTATGAAAAACAGTATGGCAGTACCTCAGAAAATTTAAAATAGAATTATCATGTGATCCAGCAATTCTAGTTCTGGGCATATACATAGAAGAACTGAAAGCAGGAGGCCGGGTGCGGTGGCTCATGCCTGTAATCCCAGCACTTCGGGAGGCCAAGGCAGGTGGATCACCTGAGGTCAGGAGTTCAAGACCAGCGTGGCCAATATGGTGAAACCCTGTCCCTACTAAAAATACAAAAATTAGCTGGCCATGGTGGCAGGCGTCTGTAATCCCAGCTTCTTAGGAGGCTGAGGCAGAGAATCGCTTGAACCTGGGAGGCGGAGGTTGCAGTGAGCCGAGATCGCGCCACTGCACTCCAGGCTGGGTGACACAGTGAGACTCTATCTCAAAAAAAGAAAAGAAAAGAGAAAAGAAAAGAAAGGAAAAGGAAAAGGAAAGGAAAGGAAAGGAAAGGAAAGGAAAGGAAAGGAAAGGAAAGGAAAGGAAAGGAAAGGAAAGGAAAGGAAAGGAAAGGAAAGGAAAGGAAAGGAAAGGAAAGGAAAGGAAAGGAAAGGAAAGGAAAGGAAGCAGAGTCTCAAAGAGATACTTGTATATCCATGTTCACAGGAACAGTATTCGTAATAGCGAAAACACTGTATGTTTCACTATTAGCAACCCAAGTGTCTATTGGCAGATGAATGGATAAGCAAAATGTAGTATGTATATACAATGGAATATTATTCAATCTTTAAAAGGAAAGAAATTCTGACACATGCTACAACGTGGCAGGACCTTGAGGACATCATGCAAAGGGAAATAAGCCAGCCACAGAAAGAGAATGAACCCTCTGGTGTTGGTTTGCAATTGGAGGAAACTGTATGATTCCACTTATATGAAGTTCTTAGGATGGTGAAAGTTATACAAAGTCAAAAGTAGAAGGGTGGTTGCCAGGGGCTGGGGAAGGAGAGAATGCAGAGTTATTGTTTAATGGGTATAGTTAGTTTTGCTACATGAAAAGAGTTCTGGAGATGGATGGCAGTGATGGTTACACAATAATATGAATGTACTGAATGCCCCTGAATTGTCTGCTTAAAACTGGTTAAGATAGGCCCCAGTGTGTGATGTTCCCCTCCCAGTGTCCACGTATTCTCATTGTTCAACTGCCACTTATGAGTGAGAACATGCAGTGTTTGGTTCTCTGTCCTCGTGATCGTTTGCTGAGAATGATGATTTCCAGCTTCATCCATGTCCCTGCAAAAGACATGAACTCATCCTTTTTTATGGCTGCATAGTATTCCATGTTGTATATGTGCCACATTTTCTTAATCCAGTCTATCATTGATGGACATTTGAGTTGGTTCCAAGTCTTTGCTATTGTGAATAGTGCCACAATAAACATACGTGTGCATGTATCTTTATAGTAGCATGATTTATAATCCTTATAAAGGATTGCTGGGTCAAATGGTATTTCTAGTTCTAGATTGGCTGGGGGAGGGATAGCATTAGGAGAAATCCCTAATGTAAATGACTAGTTGATGGGTACAGCAAACCAACATGGTTCGTGTATACCTATGTAACAAACCTGCACGTGGTGCACATGTACCCCAGAACTTAAAGTATAATTTTTAAAAAATGGTTAAGATAGGTTTTTTTTTAAAGTACCACCAGAAATTAAAAAAAATAAATAAAAAATAAATAAAAAAAAAAACTTACTGATTACGAGGGGGAAAAGAGTAATTTTACAGAAGAGAAACCTGATAGACGGCACCTGAATCAAATGATCAGTGGTTAAATAACATCACCAGTAATGGAATGAATTGAAAACATGTATCACTTGATGGGGTGCAATGTGAAGAACACAAGTTACTTCTGTGAACCTGCCAAAATGCATAACCTGAATCAAATCATGAGAAAACACCAGACAAATCCAAACTGAGGGACATTCATCAATAGTGCGCTAGTAAATGTTTAACAACAAGCTATCCAGAAAGGAAGAATCAAAAGCCCTGATTTGTAGCCTTTCCATGGAATCAACACTCCCATGATGACCATATCCACATGACATTCTCTTGCTTGCAAAATTTATAAACATTTAACCACCAGCTCTCACAATCTAGTACGAGCCAGCTTCAGCATATCAGCTTGTACAAAATAACTGGCTGTACTCTCCAACAGTGCCAAGGTCATGAAAATAAAGGAAAGACTGCAGAATCGTTGCAGAGCAAAGGCAACTGAAGAGTCATGACAACTAAATGCCAACACATGATCCTCGATTGGACCCTTTTGCTATAAAGGGTATTATTGGGACACATGACAAAATTTGAACAGGGTCTGTGGATTAGATAACATGGATACGTCAATGTTACTGTACTGGGTTGAACAGTGGCCCCCAAAAAGATATATGTACATCCTACCTGCCTGAACCTGTGAATGCAACTTTATTTGGACAAAGGGTCCTTGCAGATGTAATTAAGTTAAGGATCTTGTGATGAGATCATCCTGGATTAGCCAAGTGGGCTCTTAATCCACTGCCAAATGTCCTTATAGAGTCAGAGGAAGAGAAGACACAGACAGAGAGAAGAAAAGGCCATGTAAAGATGGAAAGTAGAGATTGTGACATAGCCACAAGGAATGCCGGCGGCCACCAGAAGCTGGAAAAGGCAAGGAAGCACTCTCTCTTAGAGCCTTTGGGGGGAATGCGGCCCTGCCAACACATTGATTTCAGACTTCTTGACTCCAGCACTGTGAGAGAATAAATTTCTGTTGTCTTAAGCCACCCAGTTTGTGGTAATTTGTTATGACAGCCCTAGGAAACTAATAAATTCCCTCATTTTGATGACTGTATTGTGATTATGTAGGACAGTGTCCTTCTGTGTAAGAAATGAACACTAAGTATTTGGGGGATATGGGACATGAGGTCAGCAATGACCTCAATTACAGCTATTACCCTCAAATGGCTCAGCAGAAAAGAAAAAAAAAAGGTTGTGTGTACTATTCTTGCAACTTTTCCTTAAGTTTAAAATTATTTCAAGAGAAGAAAAAATAATAATAATAATTCCCCATCCTGGGAGTCTAGTGACTTGGAGGATGTATGAGAGTGAATTTTGTGGGGCTTTTTCTGGGTTCTTCGGAGATCCCCTGCAGGAGACACCACCGCTGCCGCCCATTCTCCCTGCAGTTCCCTTTGTGTGAGCAATGCCTTCTCTACCTCATTACTTTCAGTTCAGCTTTCCCCTCAGCTCCTAGGCTTCAATCAGCCCAGCCCACTTGGCCCAGTCTACCCCACCATCCCTGGGCAGATGACCCCAGGCGAGCCCCCATCCACAGGATCCACACTGGGCCTCTGGGAAGTCAATCCTTGCACTACATGGTTGATCCCACAGTGCACTCAGCTTTGTTCTCAAGCAAGGGCAGTTCCAGCCCTCCCTGTTGCCTTTAGACTTTAGATGTGAGTCAAATCCCAGTCCCTGAACTCCAGGGGACATATTAAAAGTTCTCCAAATAATGCTGTTGAGGCCCCTCTCATGTGGCTTAAGGAGAGAGGGATGAAACTGCCCTGAGCATCGGTGGATATAGGCACAGGACACTGAGAACTCTCTCTTATCCAAGGGTGATTTAGGCTAGGCACGGGTGATTAGGCAATGCAGGCAGAACTGGTTTGGGCCCACCCTTCAACTGTGGATGTTCTTCAAATCTATTCTTTTATTCTTGCCTTAGAAGATGTGCTGATACTCTGAGACTTTAGGAAGAACTCCATTTTACATCCTGTCAACAGGCCCCATACCTGCATAGAAATATTCTTGCCAAAGTCACCTTGTGAAATTTAGTAACAAGTTTTATCTTATTTATCTCTGCTACATTTTGTGCTGTTTCAACACCATGTGCTTTTTCCTAATGATCAGCCAAAACACTGCCCTGGGTTTTCTCTGGCCACCTTAACTGTCCCCTCTCAGTCTCTTAGGTTTCTTGGCAACTCGCCAACCTTAATTGTTAGTTTCCTCAGGATTCTTCTATCCTAAACCTTCTCTTTTCACTCAACACACTTTCCCTGGATACATCCATTCTCTGCATTGCTTCAATTATCACTGGATTGTGGGATGTCTCAATACTTATGATGACACCTCAGGTCTTCTGGGGTATGGAGAAGATAGGTGGATTTATCTTGAGAGCCCAACTCGATCCAAACAACTAAAGAGTTTAGACCATGAGGGTCTCAACTGAGCAAGGATTTTTAGGAAGAGCTGGGAAAAATGGGGGGCAGGATCCAGGATGACTCTCTGGCCTTGACGCCATTTAGGCCTGATGCACCTCAAATTTGGGCTCATTCATTTGCCTGGGGTTGCTCTAAAAGTGTGAAGGCAGGCAGGAATGAAGATTTTCAATCCTTGTGCACTCCCTTCTGAGCAATCAATTAAAGCAGTCTAAAATCCACCTTTGAATTGGTAATCATTTCAAAATATCAGCAAGGCAGTTAGGGATGGAGGGTAGAGAGAGGATGAACGAAAGCACGTAGGCCTCTTTTTGACCTCTTCTACTCAGCTAACAAGGCTCAGTTCATGGTTTCTTTGCCAGCTCTCTGGCTCTTACTGTTTCTACAGTGGCTGAGTCCCAGCATTTCTAGGACAGAGCTAATTACATTCTGTCCCACTTATCATCATGTCTGCCTTCATCCTTCTAAGACTCTGTGTCCCATATTTTGCTTCAGAAAATATAGTCACCATAGCTCTGTTTCTTAGTGTTCTAAAACTTCCCAGAAAGCTAGCTGCCATCTTTCTCTTCTGCTATGATGGCCCCACCCTCCCACATAAGCCAAAACTTAACCTTGGGTAGAAACACTCAGGCTTCCGACCCCCTCAATTCCATGACTGCTTCATGCATATTAGAACAGTGCATTTATTTACTTATTAATTTTATTTAATTGAACACATACACTAGCACATCTTTTTTAAAAAAACTGGCAATCCAACAAGTGGATCTCACAGGGTGCAATCAGAAAACAAGTTGATTCTTTCCTCCCACTGCCTGTTCAAACCTGTTCTGTGGGCAGGTCCTCCCTGAGCCTGGACATGAGCTAGGGCAGATGGTAATACTTTTCTGGTTACTCCAGGTTAGTAAAAAATCCTATGGCTGCCCCCAGTCCCCAGAATAGTCTCATTTCTGAATAGGTAAAATGTCTAGTCATGTGCAATTTAACTTTAACCAAAGCTTCTCCCCTTGCTAAGCTGGAACCTGCTGTTGGTAGGAAATGTGTTTGTTCTTTCCTCTCTTTCCTCACCTCCTCCCCACTCCTTGACCGCCTCTAGCCTGTCTTTGGTTAAAGGAAAAGGGAGAATGCAGGGAAGAGGATAAGGAGTAGGAAAGGTCTTATTTGGCTGGCACCCAGCTAACACATTGGTCTTCTCTCGACATTCAGAACTCATGCTCTCTGACCACTTGGTGGATGTTCAAATCTGACTCTTGCATTGCATGCTTTTGTGGAATCTTTGGAGGCCCTTTCTGGAATACTAGCAATTCTTCTTGTGGTTTGGGCAGCAGTTGCTTATGTTATTTCCTTTGGGCCCTGGGATTACAGTGGGAATACAAGAGAATACACTCACTGCTTCAGGCTGTCCTTTTGGGCAGAATTGGAAATGGCTCCAGAAGAGAAGGGATAGGTCCTGGGACAAGGCCCACAGAGTGGTGAGCAGAGTGTGGGCTGGATTTCAGGTCCACCTACAAGGGAGAGTTTCCATAGGCGTGACACAATTTGGGCTATGCAATGGCTTTGCCCATAGCCATGGCCTCTCAGATTGAGTCAGACCCCAGTCCCCCTTGTTGCTCATCAAACTCTTTGGGACAAGCTCTCTGAGGTCTCTTTGAAGTCACTCTCACAAGGACTGACGTGAGGAAAATCCCCCACCCCTTCTTTTTAGAAGATCAATGAGACATTGCTAATTTCTTCTCCCTAACTCCCATCCTCTCTGGCCTCCCAGTGTCAGCCCCTTTATTTCCTTGGGATGTTTGTTTGTGTTTCCATGTTCCCTGTAAGTGCACAGGTGGTCTGGAACCTCCCTTCAGAACGTGGAAGCCTTTGCCAATTACTGTGATGTTCTCAGCCTTTGAACCTCAGCTGAAACTAAAGCAGAAAAAGTCAAATTTTAACATCCTGTTACATGTTGTTTACTCCACTTTGACCAGGCCTTTTGACTCATGGAACCTTTTTTAAAAAATAAAAATCTAGATTTTTAGAGGGATTTTGCCCTTTTCAGCTTTCTGAAACTTCTAAATATAGTTTACATAGAGCAGAACGTAGGGGTTTCCTCACACAAGCTAATTCGCACTATGTGGAAAAATGTTTAAGAACAGACTTGTAAATAGAAATAGACTTTAATTAAATGCACCAAGGTTGTTAGAACCTGGAAGATTTTTCTCTCTTCTCTTCATTTTTTTTCTGCTTTTTTTTTAAAATATATATTCCAGATCTCCTTTAGTGAGCCTAGACTGGTTCACAATCCTTATCTGCAATTCCAAAATCCAAAAAGGCTATGGGAAAACAAATGGAAACAATAATAAAACTCCAAAAACTAAGGATTTTCTTTGCATAATTAAATGTACCTAATGAATTTAACCTGAACTGAAGTGAGGCTACACAAATCCTTCCTTTATCTCAGTATTAACTTTCCAATGTTTTAGTGCAGAAATAATAACATGTTCTCATACAGGCTGCCTCCTCCAACCCTACTGGAGATGCAATGTAATATCTATTATATGCCCAAACCACCATCTAAAATCCAAAAATAAATTTAATTTCCATAATACATCTGACTCTAAGAGTTTTGGGTAAGTGTTCATAAGTCTATACTTTTGTAAAAGAATAAATACAATAAACTTTGCTATTATTTTCCTTGTCTGACTAGCTTCTCACTGTCTATCTAACTCCTGCCTCTAATTTTTGTACAAGCCATTCTTCCACCTCCCTGGTCCTTTATGTACTTCCTTTCATCAAGTAGAATTTACAACCTACCTCCTCCAGGTGGAGTTTCCTGATAGTCCAATATATTTCTTCACCTAAGCATCCAGTTTAGATTTGAAATACATGTTTTCCTTAGTCATGCCAGTTTGGGTTTTAAAGAGACTTAATTCATAATTCAGTGACTGCTCACCCAGCTGTCATTGTGGGACTTTAGCCTCTTCCAAAGACCTCTCTCCATTTCTTCCAGGAGTTCCTAGATGATGTTCAACAAGCTTAGGCCACCATGTCTTTCCTGCCCCACACTCATTCTCAAAATGCACTATGAATGTCATTTATGGATAAAGCCACTCTTTCCTACTGAGCTCTTTAGCACAGTCCTCTACTCCAGAAACAGACTAGAAGAATGGGGGGGGAGGGGCAGAGCTCAAATCCACAGGTTAATGGTCCTTATTTGCACATGGTCCTTATATGCATTGAATTTAAGTACTGGCACAGATCAATAGCAGGTCACAAAATCTGAGAGATGTCAACAACAGCTATAGTCATATGTAATTATGTTATAGTGTACCTCATGCATAGTCTTCATAATAAAGGCTAATCATTTGTCAATAGTCTTTGTCCAACCTTATATGCTTGCATAATAGTTCATTTTTTTCACCATCTAAAAGTGGGCAGATCTCAAGGTCAAGAGATCAAGACCATTCTGGCCAACACAGTGAAACCCTGTCTCCACTAAAAACACAAAAATCAGCCAGGCATGGTGCCACACGCCTGTAGTCCCAGCTACTCAGGAGTCTGACACAGGAGAATCACTTGAACCGGGAGGCATAGATTGCAGTGAGCCAAGATCGCGCCACTGCACTTCAACCTGGCAACAGAATGAAACTCCATCAAAAAAAAAAAAAAATTTTTTTTTTTTTAGGCTGGGCACAGTGGCTCATGCCTGTAATCCTAGTACTTTGGGAGGGCAAGGCAGGAGGATCACTTGATGCCAGGGATTTTAGGCCAGCCTGTGCAACATAGTGAGACGTTGTCTCTACAAAAAATAAAAATTAAATTAGCCAAGCGCAGGGGCATGCATCTGTAACCCCAGCAACTCAGGAGGCTGGGGTGGGAGGATGAGCTATGATCTCACCACTGTGCTTTAGCACTTCAGCCTGGGTGGGTGACAGAGTGAGATCCTGTTTCTAATAACAACAACAAAAAAAAAAAAAAAAAAAAAAAAAAAAAAAAACTTTTTAAACTATGCATGCATCCATGTCATGAATTTTTCAGGTGGTCTTCTGACATGTCTGGCTCCTTCACTACTTCTCTCCTTTCTTCTGCTTTCACTTTCTCTCTTCTCTTACTTAACCTCCTTCTCGTACAAAACCATTTAGGATTCTTCTATGTACCTTGAGCATAACCCGAGGCATAATTAAGGATGGGCAATGTGATGCATGCGCTCCATGAGTGGTATAAAAATAACTGCTCTATGAATGCAGACTATGGCTTCACAGGATATCTTGCTTCTGCATCTCTGTTGCCACCTAGACAAATACATTAAATGTCACAGTCAATATCTTTATTGTCATCTAGGGGTGTGTAGTGGGCTGAATGGTGGTCCTGCCCCAAAAGATATGTCCACCTAGATCCTGTGAACGTGACCTTAAGTGGACACATAGAAAGTCCTTGAGAATGTAACTTAAGATCTCAAGATGAAATCATCCCAGATTATCTGAGAGGCCCTAAATCCAATGACAAGTGACCTTATAAGAATAGTAAAAGAGACAGACAGAAGAGAAGAAAGTGATGTGAAGATGGAGGCAGAGACTGGAGCTGTCAGCACAACTCAGCTCCAACTGCCAGCAGACATGAGAAGCTAGAAGAGACAAAAAAAGGATTCCTTGCTATAGCTTTTGGAGGAAGCATGGCTGTGCTGATAACTTAGTTTTGGACTTCTGGATTCCAGTACTGTAAGAGAACACATTTCTGTAGTCTTACGCTACCAAGTTTGTGGTAATTTGTTATGGCAGCCCTGGGAAATGAATACAAAGGGACTAGGAATGACTAGCCCTGTCTATTTATGGGTATCCTCATCTGTCGGCTTAGAAGTGAAAATACTGCTATTCATAAATTTTGCCTATTTTGGACTCAACTAGCAAAACAGAGAGAATCCTCACCAATGCTCTTCCTGCATTGGGTTTAACACATGGCTCCTGGAAAACACAAGTATAAAGAACGGTGGTTTCTGTAGAGGAAGTACCACCTAGTGTTCAAGAGTGTGGGCCACTAGAGTCAAATTTGAATCCTAGTTTGAATCCTGCTTCTCCCCCTCATGAACCTTGAAACTTTGAGCATTTATTCTTTAGACTCTAGACGGGCACATAAGAGCTAAATAAATTTCAGAGGTTATTGTGTTTGCTCCATATGCTTGCTTACTTTTGCAGAATACTTGTCTCTGCTTACTTATCCCTCTCCATGGCTGAAAATGGCTATCCCAGTCCCAACCTTACATGACCTTTTCATTCAAAATCCAACAGCAGCAATCAGAATCTTTTCGTCGCTCTTTCAATTTATTGAAAGAGAGACCATGATGTGTGTTCAAGCCAGTGTGCACATTCGTGATAACTGGGCCAACCTTCCATGGCTAGAAAGATAAAGTCTCTGTGAAGGGGATGAGGGCAGGAAGGCCATGGCAAGCATTTCTAGTACACTGTAGCTTTTCACATTTTATATATTCAAACCTATTTATGTCTTCCTTCATAATATGCGCCTCCAGTTTCATGCTTTAAAAGGTACCTCTAACTTTGAGATTAGAAATTCACCCACAGCTTATTTTAGTTTTTTACTTTTCACATATACTCTGTGATCTAATTTGAATTTATTTATTAGAATGCCGCTTTTTTTCTCCAAGTAACTAGCTATTTGTCCCAACATTATTTTTTGAATAGCTCCTACTTTTCTCACCAATTTGAATACTAATACCACTAACAATAATAGCATTTTCTGAATGCTTTCTATGTGCCAGAGTTTGTGCTAAGTATATTACATGGGTTACTCCAGCTTGGTTATATTATTATCCACATACTACAGCTAAGAATTGGCATACTTGGGATTCACACCTGGGTCATCTGACTCCAGAGCTCATACTTTTAATTACTATTCTATTCTTATAAGTAATGTGGATCTATTTTTGTTTCAAACAATAAGGAAAATTATTGACATAACTGGAAGTCCAGATGTAGGGCAGGCTTCACAGTTGACTTGGCTGAAGCTCAGTGTCCCCGTGATTCTCTTGGCTCTGCTCTCTTCCATGTGTGGCTTCATCCTCAGGCTGACAATGAGATAGCTGCAGCAATTCCCACCCCCATATCAATGCACAAAAATGTGTCAGAAGAAAAAAAGGATTGCTACTCTCAGAAACTCTTCCAGAAAAACACTAACTTTTTGAGACACTCCAACAAAATTTTCTTCAAGTCTCATTGGTCCAAAATGAGCCACATGGCCATTCCTGTATCAATCATGAGTAAGAAGAATGGGATAAAATAGATTACATAAACTCACACTGACAGTTAGGAATTATGTCAGCTTTCTTTTGGCACATGGGCTGCATAGAAGTGGGGATAACTATCAATAAGAAGTAAGTTCAGCTGTCAGATACAGAAAACCTAAAATAATAGTGGACTCAATAAACTAGAATTTAGGCTGGGCATGGTGGTTCATGCCTGTAATTCCAACACTTTGGGAGGCTGAGGCAGGTGGATCACTTGAGGTCAGGAGTTCAAGACCAGCCTGGCGAACATGGCGAAATCCTGTTTCTACTAAAAATACAAAAATTAGCCGGGTTTGGTAGCTCACACCTGTAATCCCAGCTACTCAGGAGGTTGAGGCAGGAGAATCACTTGAACTTGGGAGGCAGAAGTTCCAGTGAGCCAAGATCATGCCATTGCACTCCAGTCTGGGCAACAGAGCAAGACTCTGCCTCAGAAAAACAAAACAAAACAAAATACCAGTAAGTTAAAATTTAAATCAGGTCTGAAGGTAGGCAGTATAGGGCCAGTAGAGTATGGCAGCTCTATGGTCACCAAGGTTCCTTCCTTCTATCTAAACTATCTAAATGTTTTGCCATCCCCAACATGTGGCTTCTACCTCATGGTCCAAGATAGGTCTGGAGCCACAGTCATTACATCCACCTTCAGACACCAAGAAGGACAAAGGAGTGGGAAGGAGAGACTGGCTTCTCCCTTTAAGGATGTGTCCCAACATTGAAACCAAAACTAAAGATACAACAAAAAAGAGAAAACCACAGGCCAAATCCCTGATGAACACAGATGCAAAAATCCTCAACAAAATACTAGCAAACAGAACTCAACAACATTTTAAAGGATCATTCATCATGATCAAGTAGGATTCATCTCCAAGATGCAAGGATGGTTCAATATGAGCAAATCAATAAATGTGATACATCACAACAATAGAATCAAAGACAAAAACTGTATGATCATTTCAGTAGATAATGAAAAAGCATTTGGTAAAATGCAACATCCCTTCATGATAAAAACCCTCAACAAATTGGGTATAGAAGGGATATACCTCAACATGATAAAGGCCATATATGACAAATCTATAGCTAATATCTTACTGAACAAGGAAAAATTGAAAGCCTTTCCACTAAGATTTGGAACAAGAGAGTGATGCCAACTTTCACCACTTTTATTCAACGTAGTACTGGAAGTTCTAGCCAGAGCACTTAGACAACAGAAAGAAATAAAGGGCATCCAAGTTGGAAAGAAAGAAGTCAAAAACCTCACTGCAGCTTAACAAAGAGAGATTCCTTCTTCTCAGGTAGGTTTTGGTGGACTTACATGATGTCTTCAAGAATCCAAGGTCATTCCACATTTCTGTTCCACCATAATTAACATTAGCTTTTCCTATAGTTCACAAACTGACTGCTACAATTCTAGCCATCATATCTGAGGTTCATTAGGAGGAAAGGAGAAGGGCAAAATGTAAAAGTTGCATGCCACCTGAATCCATCTAATTTATCAGGATATCAATATCTTTCCTAGAAACCTCATCTGTTAGATTTCTCATTGGCCAGAACTATTACGTTGCATGGCTTATTAGGGCAAGAAAATCTCAGGGAGATGAGATTTGCACAATGGAAATGTAATAATAATGAATTTTAAAATGATTACATTGCTGTCCTGAACAAAATCAGACTCTATTATTAAAGAAGGAGGAATGGATATTGAGTAGATTACACTGTTTACTGTAATTTTCCATCTAGAATATTTTTTGCTATATGATATAAAACAAACAGTTAATTTTTTCCAATTAGTTAACCACCTTTCTCAGCATCTTTATTAAATAACCCATCCTTTCTTCATTGGTTTGACATACAACATATTATATTTGAAACATATAGAAATTCCAATTCTGATAACTGCAGAGTGGCACCTGAAAGACCATCCTTCCCCAGATTACAACTATAAACTTTTGACAAAATATCGACAACAACCATTGAAAGTACTGGAGATTAACCAAGAGCAGATAGAAAATGGAGGGTTATTGACACTTGGAAGAAGGAAATGACAGGAGGCGAATTTCCCACTTGTATAGCTTTATGCCTAAGGGCAGTCCCAATCAGTGCCATATCTGGGATAGAAACCTGCCATCTTGCCAACATGAATAGCTAGAAGGAAGAGGTTGAGGTTACCGTAACAGCTGGAATATAAAGGGGGATATGCTGGAAAGGAGAGTCAGAGTGGAGAAACACTGAATCCTATACATAAGCTCTGTCCAAATCTCTAGTTGTTCTCTGAACAATGCATGGGCAATGCAGAAATCAAGCAGCCAAGTTAAGATTCAAATAATTGAAAAGAGATTTCAGCTGATACTTATTACAAGAGACAGCGTTTCACCCGTTAACTGGCCACTTAAAAAAAAAAAAATCAACACTCTTTGGAGGAATGTGATAGAATCCAGGCACCCTGCAATGTATCATTCACGACATCCAGGATACAATAAAAAATTAACACCCATACAAGAATAGTAAATATGACCCATACTTAGGAGGAAAGGAAATCAATAAAGATCAATCTTAAAATTACCCAAACTCTGGAATTAGCAGACAATTGATTTTAAAGTAGCTCGGTAAAGACTGTAGGGTCTCAGGTCACTTCTACTCTCCCCTCCTAAAAAGGGTATTAATAATATTTTATCCTATTAGGCATATGTTCACATATCCTTCAAAAAACTTGAGTGATAAGTGTGTCTTAAGCAGTCTGGTGAACGTTTTTTAAAAAAGTGGTTTTGGGTAGAAAAGCAAAGACAGGATTTTGTTTTTTGTTTTTTTTGAGATGGAGTCTCTATCACCCAGGCTTCTGTGTGGTGGCACGATCTCAGCTCACTGCAACCTCCGCCTCCCAAATTCAAGCGATTCACCTGCCTCAGCCTCCTGAATAGATAGGACTACAGGCGTGCGCCCAGCTAATTTTTGTATTTTTAGTAGAGACGGAGTTTCACCATGTTAGTCAGGCTGGTCTCAAACTCCTGACCTCAAGTGATCTGCCCACCTCAGCCTCCCAAAGTGCTGGGATTATAGGTGTGAGCCACCGCACCCGGCCAGGACAGTGTTTTTTTAAATCCCTTTGTAAGGAAAGTAAAACATACCCTTTCCATTGTCAGCAGGTCACTGAGTTGGCAGAGATCACTTATCAAACTCTTGGATCCCCACACTTGGTTCAGAGGTGGAAGAGTTAGCAGCTGTGGAATTACATGGCTCTTTTGTAGCCTCACTTGTTTATCACCTTTACTAAAACCCTAAACAGTCCCTCTTCAGTGAAGGCTGTCCTGCAGCCCAATCCCACCCCATGCCTTCGATACCTTAATGTTTTTCTTTTCAAAATTCAATACAGCAGTATAATTTCCATGGGGAATATAGAGAAACTAAGACTCAAAGGGGTAAAAGGACACCATAGGAGTTACAAAGCCTACTACAGATAAAGATCAGCTCTGTCAGAAGCTGAAATGGGCTGCCTTATTAACCCATTTCTTTAATCTATCATCTAGGGAAAGTGGCTTATCCAATGGTTGCTGCCTATTCTGCAAGCAAGTTTGCTTTGGATGGGTTCTTCTCCTCCATCAGAAAGGAATATTCAGTGGCCAAGGTCAATGTATCAATCACTCTCTGTGTTCTTGGCCTCATAGACACAGGTAAGGTCAAGACTTTGAATAATTACCTGCAGATGAACTGTCTGCCTTACCATTGTGGATAAACAAAGGTGCTGAACTCCCCAACCTCATGTGTAATGCACTAAAAACGAACCAGTGCAGAAAGCACTAGCTGTCTCATTTAAAGGCATTTCTGTCACCAGTGGAGGCTCTGGATATTCTTTGAATCTCCTTTCCAGTTTGATTACCAAGGTGGCTGGGTCTCACCACATTCATCACTTAACCCTTTGCTGAACACCTTATGTCCTCATGGACACTCAGTGACCATTACGTTCCTATATGAGACTTATCAAATACAAGTTTGTGTTTCTTAAAAGCATCACCAATAATAAGACACACTGGTATGTCATGAACTCTTTGATGTGATGTGCTGAGAAGGACACAACATCATTTTTGTAGTGTTCTTGCCAAAATACATGACCCCACTCCAATCATAAGAGAACAATGAACAAACCCAAATCAAGGAACATTTTATAAAACATTTGGTCAGCATTCTTCAAAAGTATCAAGGCCATGAGATGCAAAGAAAGGCTGAAGAACTGTCACAGATTAGAAGAAAGATGGGAAGAAATTACTACTAAGTGGAATCCTGGATAAGATCTAGGAACATAAAAGGAATATTAGTGAAAAAATAAGTTCTGTAGTTTAGTTAATATATTGTATCAATTCTATTATTGTACCTGTCCTAAATCATTGCACAATGGTTATGTGTGATGTTGCAAACAGGGGGAGCAAATGTGGAATATAAGAGGGTACTGCATGTAATTTTTACAACTTTTCTGTTAAGTCCAAATACAAGTTTATCTAAAACATGTGGCAGATATTAAAAGAAAATTCTCTTTGAAGAGTAATTGAGTAGTAGTTAGAGAAGTAAAGAAAGAGACCGAGGCCCAGAGGGAAACAAGAAAGGAATGGAGACAGAGAGAAGTTGTACAAGATGGACATGAAAACTTGGAAAGAGAGAGAAGTGAAAGTGGTGACAAGGGAGCAAAAGCCTGGATTCTTGAGTATCTCTTCCTTTTATAAGACAGTAAGTCATTATCATACAGCACTCTGGTTTTGCCCACTGGCACTTCCCATTAGCTACTGAGTCATTATGAGACTTCTATCCTCATTCTGCTCCCCCATATTACTTCTCCGCCTCCAAACAAAATACCCAAGAGAGAAGCATGATTCAGATCTCCTGAATAATCATCTCTAACTGCTCCCATCAATCTCCATCCCAGAAGGCAAGGCCCCTATTAACACTAAGGCCTCTCTTTGCCCAACAGACTCTAACATACCCAGTCTCTCCATGTATTACCTATAGCGCCTGTAAGGCTTGCAGAGCAAACACTGCCAAAAGCCCCTGACAGCTAAGTGGTTGATGTCTCCAGGCCTTCCATCATGTAGACTGTCATAGTCGGATAACCCTACTCTTCCCTTGTCATTCTATAGACACAGCTATGAAGGCAGTTTCTGGGATAATCAATATGCAAGCAGCTCCAAAGGAGGAATGTGCCCTTGAGATCATCAAAGGGGGAGCTCTGCGCCAAGAAGAAGTATATTATGACAGCTCACTCTGGACCACTCTTCTGATGAGAAATCCATGCAGGAAGATCCTGGAATTTCTCTACTCAACGAGCTATAATATGGACAGATTCATAAAAAACTAGGAACTCCCTAAGGGCTGGGCATGCTGAGAGATTCTGGGACTGTTCTGTCTCATATTTATCTGAGCTCTTGTCCATGAAGACATCTTCCCAGAGTGTCCCCAGAGACATGCAAGTCATGGGTCACACCTGACAAATGGAAGGAGTTCCTCTAACATTTGCACAATGGAAATGTAATAATAATGAATGTCATGCACCACTGCAGCCAGCAGTTATAAAATTGTTAGTAAACATAGGTATAATTACCAGATAGTTATATTAAATTTATCTCTTACATATAATAATATGTGATGATTAATACAATATTAATTATAATAAAGGTCACATAAACTTTATAAATTCATAACTGGTAGCTATAACTTGAGCTTATTCAGGATAGTTTCTTTAAAATCATAAACTGTGGTCTGAACTCTTTATCTGTTCCTGAGTGGAAGAAATCACCCTAATCTTTGTTTGGTGGGGAATATTGTGTCTTTATCTTTTCTGTATATTTCTGAAATTCTTCATATTATTGCATATTGCTCCTCTGGGAAAGAAGACACCTAGGCCTAAGGAACTAGGGCAAACCCAGGGAAATAGAGGTCCCAGAAACTTGAGCCACAGACCCAATGGCCCATTTACTGCTCTCAGAGGACATCAAGCATCTGTACGTTACATGTGAACACTAAACGCTACATTGGAAGTTTGGAGAGGGAGAGCTGGAGTTCAAATCCTGCCACTCACTCATTTAGACATGCATTCATTCAACAAATATTTAGTAAGCACTTATTAGGCATCACCTAACTATGATTAAATGGGAAACAAAACATCAGCAAGATGAACAACTCACCAAAGCCCTATATTGATCAGGGCCCAAGAAGTAAGAGATGACACCCTCAAATTGGGTAATTTTGGTAGCATTTAAGAAAAAAAGGGATAAGGCATAGGGAAATCACAAAAGATAGTGATGTCTCAGGGTTAGCTGCAGCTGTTTCCATCCTAAGGCCCACAGGGACAAGAGAAGAGACCTGTTACACAAACTCTGAGATGTGAAGACCTGTGTGGAGAGTACCACATGGTAGGAGCTGTGACATTTAGTTAAGAGATGCAGCCAGCCAGCCAGCCAGGCACTGTGGCTCACGCCTCTAATCCTAGCACTTTGGGAGGCTGAGGTGGGTGGATCACCAAGTCAAAAGGTTCAGACCATCCTGGCCAACATGGTGAAACCCCATCTCTACTAAAAATAAAAAAATTAGCTAGGTGTGGTGGTGTGTGCCTATAGTCCCAGCTACTTGGGAAGCTGAGCCAGGAGAATTGCTTGAACCCGGGAGGTGGAGGTTGCAGTGAGCTGAGATTGTGCCACTGCACTCCAGCCTGGCAACAGAGCGAGACTCTATCTCAAAAAAAAAAAGAGATGCAGCCAGCCCACTAAGGATTGTGAAGGAGGTATCTAGGGGGAACAAACACTCCAGCCTCACCTCACACTCTTCCCTCCCTCTGATCTCTGGCCAGTGTTTCACATTAGCTGAACAGAGGGGCAAGGGAGCAGATAGGTATAGACCATACAGGTCAGCTTCCCCATGTACAGAGCAGATGGAAAAGAATAACAAATGTTCTGGAGAAATGAATGGGGTATATCCATCAGGAACTGCAACACTCCCAAACATACAGCTTCCAGGGTAAGTAATGCTGGGACATGAGACATGTGCCTAAAAATGCAGGGGAAATTTTCTTTTCCTGCCTCTGAATCTAAATGACTGGGCAGCAGAACATAGTGGAATCTATTGAGGCTGCCAGCCCCATGGACAAAGGGCTGGATCTGAGCATGCTAATATGGCTGCACTTTTCTTAGAGGTCCTTCCAAAGCTATGCTCAGTGCAAGGGAGCAGGAGAGACCTAGCTGCATCCATGTGCAAAACAAAACGAAACAAAAAGGGCCACAAAATGTAGTCTGGTTTCTGACATGAAATGTGCCCACACTTGCAACATGGCCTAATATATGTCTTGGTTTCTGATCAATCAGATTAACATCCTTCAGTCTCTTGTAGAAATGAGACTCCTTCTTCACAGTGAGATGAAGCACAGTAATTCCTTTACTCAAGGGTAGAGATAATATTAAAGCTGAGTTAGAATTCGCTTGGGGAGAGGTTAAACTTCTTTCTAAATGAGACTTTCTTCAGAATCCAAAGGGGAAGATCTCAAAAAGTAGGTCTGAGAACTGAAACCATCTACACCCATATAGCTTATTATTTTCATTAACATGATTTCAACATTCCATTCTCTTATCAGCATGACTTTACTATTCCAAGAAACTCTTGTCCGCTAAGATAAATGTTGCAAACCCATTTAAAAGTGCTGAACTTTTCAGTAGATAGCATCAAATAACTGCTACTCTTTAAGACTGCTTGGAACCCTTAGTTCCAAACCCCAGCTTCACTGTGCTCACCAGTCTCCAACTATGGCATCATGATCCTTATCCAATTCAAATAAAGTCACCATGCTGAAGTCTCACCTTAACCTAGACTTCAAAGCCCCATAAAGACCCTGACTTTACCCTCTCTACTCTCAGAGTCTACTAAGACTCCATCAAGACTCCAGCTTTGCCTTATCAACAGGTTGTTTGGTGGTCTTTTTTAGGGAGCCAGCAATCAACAAGTCCTTCCTAAGAGATTCTCTCAAGGGTCCTCATCCAGTTCCTAACCTGGCTCCCCTGCCCCTTAAATATCTTCCCATCTCTCAGGAGTGGCAGGGGTTCCAGCAGCTGGAGCCAAGTTCCAATTTCAGTGGTACCGGCAGTACAATAACGCTTGTCTTTGGACTAGTTCCACTTAAAAGAACCTAGGCTTCCTAGCTCACTTTATCACGAGCTCAAAAATACACATCCAAGGATGTCCATTTTCACATCCTATGTGAAATCCAGATGTGCATCGTTCACGTCTCACCCACATTAACACAAAAATTCAGCATCTCTTGTAGGTTCCAAAAGTAATTATATTCTCACTGAAAGTATAAGTAAGCAAGGTAGCATATCTCAGAGGGGAGAAGGAAGACTAAGTTTACATTCATTCAGCATACATCCTTTTTTTTTTTTTTTTTTTTTTTTTTGAGACACGGTCTTGCTCTGTCACCCAAGCTGGAGTGCAGTGGCGTGATCATGGCTCTACTACAGCCTCGAACTCCTGGGCTCTAGCAATCCTCTGACCTCAATCTCCCAAGGAGCTGGGACTACAGGCATGTGCCATCATGCCTGGCTGGTATTTTAAAAATTATTTTTAGTAGAGATGAGATCTTGTTATGTTGCCCAGATTGATCTCAAACTCCAGAGCTCAAACAGTCTTCCCACTTCAGCCTCCCAATGTGCTGGGATTACAGGCATGAGCCACCACGCCCAGCCCGGTGTGCATCATTTAACTCAAAAGATCCCCCTTGGCCATGTTGCCCTCAAAGTGCTTCCTCTGGGCTTCCCCTCTTAATCTGACTTTGACCCCCAGAGAATCCAGCCTCCAGCCTCCTTCTTCTCCCTCGTATATTTATGCACAGTTGATTCTGACTCTAGCTTGAATATCTTTTTTAACAAAAATAGTCTCTTCCCACAAATAAATTCCTTCACCAAATATTACATTTGTAGTAGCCAAGACAATTGAAAACAACCTTAATGTCTAACCATGGGGAAATGTTTAAATTACAGGAATTAAATTCAATATTATGAAATCACTGTGTCATGGTAACAAGGGATTAAGTCAATTTATATGTACATCCATGGAAGGAATTCCAAGGCATACTGTTAAGTGTATAAAACAAGTTGCTTACAAAGATGCATAATATAATTCCACTTATGTTAATAAGTTACACACACACACTCATGGAATGAGGATATGTGGATTCCATGTGAATGGAATGGGGAAGCTAACTAGCATAAGGCATGATTGTAAGACCTGAGAAAATTAGGAACAGCTTTCTTCCAAGGAATACACCTATGATTCTCAAACTGGCAGTGTTGTGAGTTGAGCCGTGTACCCCAAAAAGACATATTAAAGCGCTAATCCCTAATACCTAATACTTCAGAACATGATTTTATGTGGAAATAGATCATTCCAGATATAATTACTTAGGTGAAGAGAAGGCTGCACTGGATTCAGGTGAGCAATATGACCAGTGTCATTTTAAGAAGAAGGCCACATAAAGGCAGAAACACACAGGGGCAACACCTTGTGATGACAGAGGCAGAGATGCAAGTGATGCAGCTGCAGGCCAAAGGACACCAAGGCTTGAAAACCCCTATCAGGAGGCAAGAAGAGGCAAGGAAGCACTCTCCCCTACAGGCTGCAGTAGAAGTGTGGCCCTCTCAACAACTTGATTTCAGTATTCCAGCCCCCAGGACTGTGAATCAATAAATTTCTATTGTTTTAAGCCACTGCGTTTGTGGTCCTTTCTTTGGCAGCCTTTGGAACCTAATACAGGAAGTACTTTATTTGGCAGCCCTAGGAACCTAATCCCCATATTAGGGATCCTTAATACAGGGATATGTACCCCTTGCCTTGCTTCTCTTGGTGGCCCAAGATTATGATGTTATCATAATGTTATGATTATAATATTATCATCATCTTGGGCCACCAAGAGAAGCAAGGCAAGGGGTACATATCCCTTGACTCAGAATTTTACTTCTAGGAATCCTGACATACAAATGTGATGTAATTAAAACAGAATCAAGTCATACCTCCATCAAAACCCATAATTATCCCATTTCATTCTGAGTAAAGGCCAAAGTCCTTACAGAGACCTAAAAATCTTACATGATCTGGGTCCTCTTTGGCTCTGAGATGGCATCTCCTTCTCTTCTCCCTCATTGCTCAAGCACTCCAAGAGGCCTCGCTTGGCCTCCTATCTATTCCACAGCATGCCAAATATGCTTCTACTTCTCCATACCACATGGCCAGCTGCCTTACTTCCTTCAGATTCATTCAAAAAGTTGCCTTTTCATGGGCTAAGGACGTGAATAGACAATTCACAAAAGAAGATATACAAATGGCCAACAAACATGTGAATAAAATGCTCAACATCAGCCAGGCATGGTGTCACATCTGTAATCCCAGCACCGTGGGAGGCTGAGTTAGGTAGATCACCTGAGGTCAGGAGTTCAAGACCAGCCTGGCCAACATGGTGAAACCCCATCTCTAACAAAAATACAAGAATTAGCCAAGCATGGTGGCAGCACCTGTAATCCCAGCTACTCAGTGGGCTGAGGCAGGAGAATCACTTGAACCTGGGAGGCGGAGGTTGCAGTGAGCCAAGATTGCACCACTGCACTCCAGCCTGGGCAACAGAGCAAGACTCTGTCTCAAAAAAAAAGAAAAAGAAAAAATGCTCAACATCTCTAATGATCAGGGAAATGCAAATCAAAACCACAATGTGATACCACCTTACTCCTGCAAGAATGGGTATAATAGAAAACATAAATAAAAAAATAATAGACGTTGGCATGCATGTGGTGAACAGCGAACACTTCTACACTGCTGGTGGGAATATAGGCTAGTGCGATCACTATGAAAAACAGTGTGGAGATTCCTTAAAGAACTAAACGTAGAACTACCATTTGGTCCAGCAATTCCACTACTGGGTGTCTACCCAGAGGAAAATAAGTCATTATACAAAAAATGATATCTGCACATGCATGTTTATAGCAACACAACTCACAATTGCAAAAATGTGGAACCAACCCAAATGCCCATCATTCAGTGAGTAGATAAAGAAACTGTGGTGTATATATATACACATACACACACACACACACACACACACAATGGAATACTACTCACCCTTCAGAAGGAATGAATTAATGGCATTCACAGGAACTTGGATGAAATTGGAGACTATTATTCTAAGTGAAGTAACTCAGGAATGGAAAACCAAACATCGTATGTTCTCTCGTAAGTGGGAGCTAAGCTATGAGGATACAAAGGCATTAGAATGACACAACAGACTTTGGGGGCTCAGGGGAATAGGGCAGGAAGGGGGTGAGGGATAAAAGACTACAAATTGGGTGCAATGTATACTGCTCAGGTGATGGGTGCACCAAAATCTCACAAATCACCACTAAAGAACTTATTCATATAACCAAACACCACCTGTTCCCCAATAACCTATGGAAATAAAAAAAAAGAAGTTTTTAAAGTTGCCTTTTCAATGAAGCATTCCTTAGCCACCCTAAAAAAAATTTCAAACCCACCCTGAAATGTTCTTTCTGTTTTGTTTTTTTGAGACAGGGTCTCACTCTGTCACCCAGGCTGGAGTGCCATGGCATGATCACAGTTCACTGTAACCTCTACCTCCTGAGCTCAAGCAATCCTCCCACCTCAGCCTCCAGAGAGATGGGACCACAGGCATGTGCCATCATGCCCAGCTAATTTTTGTATTTTTTGTAGAGACAGGGTTTTGCCATGTTGCCCAGATTGGTCTCAAACTCGTAGACCCAAACGATCTACCCGCCTTGGCCATCCAAAGTGCTGGGATTACAGGCATGAGCCATCATGCCGGGCCTACCCTGAAATTTTATGTCTGTCTTCCCTGCTTCTTTTTTCTCCTTAATACTTATTATTATCTATATTGTTGGTCATTTGTCTTGTTTATTATCTACCCTTGTCCCAGTTAGTATGGTGACATAACAAATCATCCCAAAACTCAGTGGGTTAAAACATAAAACAACATTCGCTTTGCTCACAAATCTGTAGTCTGAGCAGGCTCAGCAGGGATAGTTAATTTCTGCTCCACTCAGTAAGACTGGGTGGCTTAAAGGTCAGGAACTAGAATCACCTAAAAGCGTGATTGTGCCTGCACTGGGAAGACATGAACAGCTGGACTCTGCAACAGGTAGGGCACCTTAGGTGCCTAGCTCCTTGGGCACCTGGGGCCGAGCAGGGAGGGCACAGTGGGTGTCTCTCTCACCTTTGTTTGGTCTCTCCACATGGTCACTTGGAATGGCAACTTCAGGGTTGCCAGACTACTTGGAGGACTTGAGATCTCCAAAGGCAAGTGTCCCAAGAGAAAGAGCCAGGCAGAAGCTATATTGCCTTTTAGGACTGACCATACACTTTTGGTTGAAGCAGTTCTGAAGATGCACCTCTTTTCAAGGAAAGGGAATACAGACCCCACCTGTTGATGGAGGAGTGTCACTGTCACATGGTAAGAAGAGCATGTGGGATGGATGGGCTAAAAATTGCTGCAGCCATCTTCAGAAAGCAACATCTTCCTCACTCCCCCTGCTAGAATGTTGGTTTCATGAGGACAGGAGATTTTTCTGTTTAGTTTAGTGTGCCCCCAGCACCTAGAGGAGCACCTGGCACATACGTGCGGGCCAGAGAAGATCATGAGGTATCTAGATACAAGTGATAAACTGTTTTGCCAGATCCAGTATCAGGAGCTTCTGAGAGTAACATAAACACAGCGAGAAGGCAGGTTTGCAGGAGTCAAGGCCCTGCAGATTGTCAAAAGGACAGGAGTGGGAGGGCTGAATAGGAGGTGAGGAAATGAGTGCAGAGACAGAAACACGGTCAGGTGACAAATTGATAGCTAAAGTCAAGTTAAAAATTAGTTTTTGCCTTTAATCTGAACATGTAAGAGTTCTCCTTAGGCCCAAAGATACTGTAAGGTTTCAGCCTGTGTTCAGGATAAAGCAGCCTTTCTGATTCTGCTAATTTTGGGCTTACTCACCCCTCCATAGCATTATGGGAGCAGAAGATATGAAAACTAATAGCCAGTATCTAGGAGTTAATATTAAACTAAACCTTTGGTCTCTTCCAGGGCTGTGCTGAGAAATGTTTAACAACTAACTCTCCAGAAAAAGAAGAAACAAAGCTTTAATTTGCTGATTGGTAGCATTTGCCTGTATCTACGATGTAAAGACTCTCACTGTAGCCAACATCGAGTCACCAACAGGACATCACTGCATGTGGACTGGGAAGAGATGGGCACCCCCGGCTCTCTCAAGCCTGTGTACTGGCTCCAGCACATCATCATGACTTTCACTTTCCACATTCCTGACAGAATTCGTTATTCTCAAGGAGACAGTTCACTCTCTCCTCCTCCAGGACTTGAAATCAAACTCTGATAACATGAGTCAAATCGGCATTTTTTTTTTTTTCTGTCAGTGAGCGTGGCCAAGCTGACTAGCAGTGACAAGACATCTACATTCTATAATACCATTGCCAGGGAAGGAGAGACAGCAAGGGCTCCTGAAGACATGAGATGCTCACACTCTTTCATTCTAAGGGCGTCAGCATCCTGCATGAAGTCAACAGCCTCGACCGAAGTGTCAGGGAGCCCTGTAGTCATGACTTTCAAGTTTGTTAGCACTGCATTCCCCTGGGAGCAACAGAAAATCCAACTATCTGACAGTGGCTGGCTGAATCAGGCAGAGATTTATTTTCCTCTCCTAACAAAAAGTCTGGGTGGAGCCGACTAGGGCCTTTGGGGACCTGGGCTCCTTCTGTCTTTGCACTCAGCTCTCCATCCTCCTCCTTGATGCTGGGTATTCACAAGACAGTGGTCCCACCCTCAGCACCGCTCAGTGTTTCTGGCAAGAGAAGGAGGAAGGTGAAGGGTACAGGATGCACACCAGCTGACTCTGACCCCTGATAATGAGCACAATGGGAAGTCCCATCCAAAGACTTCAGCTTACATCTCACGGCCCACAGCCATGGCGTGTGGCCACTGTTCCCTTCAGGGGAGGCTGAGAAATGGAGCTTTTAACTGGACACATTGCCACGCCAAACAAAACTGTGGTTCTATTCAGCAACCAATAGTGTTTGTCATAAATATAAATCACCAGAGAAGCAGGGAGATACAGTCAGAGTAGAAGGACACAGGTCCTAAGACGTCAGCCTCCTAACCATGCTGACAGCATCCACTCACATTGACCATTTGCAAGGTCCTACTTGGGCACCGCAGCTCTACCCATGCTGGAGGAAATCCCAGGCTTCCCACATCTGTAAATTTCCCTTTGAGAAATTGTGATTCCCTCTCTTCAGTAAAGAATGATATCAGTAGGAGGGAGCCCTGAGGAGGAGATCTCAGAGGAGGAGTACACATTGGCACAGGAGACAGACATCCAGGCTGCTCTTCCAGAGATCTCCTTCTCAAGGACAGTTAAGTCCCTCCTCACCAACAAGTCCCTCTCCAGAGCTTCTGTGCTACTATTCTCCACACTGACAGGACCCTGCTCCTTGGTTGGACCACTCCGGGCCAGCATGTGAAAAGCACCCCAGAGTACAGTCCACGGCAAACTTCAAAGGATGGCTGGATCGAAGACTCTCTAGAGCAGGGTTCTCCGAAGCTTTTGATCGCATACTTCATTATTAAAACATGATTACACTTGGGGAACTCAAAAGATCCCCAAGTTGGAAAAAAAATGATTAAGCATGTGTGCTTCTAATAGACATATGGTTACTATTTATTTAATATATGCATATAATTTTTGCTAGCATAAAACATATACAAAAATTGAAATCTTAAAAGGACAAACTAAAAATAAATAGAGAGATGCAGCTGGCAGAGGCGTAGTGTGGGCACATACAACTGTCCCACGTGAGGCTCATGGTAGATGAGGCCCTAGTAGATGAGCCATGGGCCCAGGTAGATGAGGAGCCTGGCTAGCCGGGCCATGCTGCTGGAGGTGCAGGGTGCACCCATTCATGGTACTAGGGCTGGCATGCCAAGTGCACTGCAGTCGTCCACCAAGTGCTTCCTGGTGTCCCTGATGTGGCCATGGGGCTATTCACCTTCCCCTTTCCCATCATCATCAGCCTGGGTTCTGCACTGACTTCCACAGCCACCTCTTCCTTGCCTGCTTCATGCCTGTGCTCACACAGAGCTCCATCTTTAGCCTCCTGTCCACGGCCATCAACAGGTACCTGGCCAGCCACAGTTAGCTCAGGCATAAAAGTTTAGTCACTGGGACCCAAACAAGAGGGGTTACTGCTGTCCTCTGGGTCCTTGGCTTTGGCATTGGACTGACCTCATTCCTGGAGTGGAATAGTAAAGATACTACGTCCAACAACTGCAAGGAGCCCTGGGATGGAACCATGAATGAAAGCTGCTGCTTTGTGAAGTGTCTCTTTTAGAATGCAGTACCCATGAGTTACATGGTATATTTCAGTTTTGGGGGCGGGGGGTAAGTCCTGCCCCCACTGCTCATAATGTGGCTGATCTCCATCAAGTTCTTCACAGTGACCTGCAGGCAGCTTTAGTACATGGAGCTGATGGACCACTCAAGGACCACCCTCCAGCGGGAGATCCACACAGCCAAGTTGCTGGCTGTGATGGTGGGGATGTTTGCTCTGTGCTTGTTACCAGTGTGCACCATGGACTGTGTCACTCTTTTTCAGCTAGCTCAGGCTAAAGATAAGCCCAAGTGGGCAAGGAAGATGACCATTCTCCTGTCATATGAAAATTTGGTTGTCAATCCCATTGTCTATGACCACTGGAACAGAGACTCCTGCTATACTTTTCATAAAATTATTTACAGATATGTTCACTGCTGGACTGATCTCAAGAATGGGAATGAGAAGGTCAGGGCATAGCCTGTTCTCAGTGTGGCCTGTGAACCAGCCTCTGGCCTCTTCGAGGAGAAGACATAAATACATAATAAACAATGGGACAGGACATGACCGGCTTATTCTCATTGTGAAAGGTAGCTATACCTCCCGAGCACATGGGCTACCTCTTTTGAGCACTCCCCTGGAGCTACCATATATCTAGCTAATATATACCTGTTATTAGTAGGCTCCAAGTGTTGACAAATATATTTATGGTTCTATTTGACTGCTCTTACTGTGTTGATGATGTTGACAGCTTGAATGGATTCTAAAAGCATGTTTTGTTTTAGAGTCTGCCTCCTTTATGGTAGAAAATGACAAACTATTTTACTGTGAAACACTGTGAACTATTATAACACAAATATGTTTTAAATTAGAGGCAATGAAACAATAAAAGTTGCCTGTACTAAAAATGTATATTTGTTCCTAAGAAGGCAGCCAGGAAAATTAAAAGTATAATTCTTCAATCAAGAAACTGCCATATTAATTTGAGGAAATGATAGTCTCCTAAGTTCTTAAGTAGAATTGTCATCACATAATAATTTTAAGCTCCGTTCTTTTCCATACACAGAAAACTACCCGAGGGGAAGAAATTGGAAGAATGAGATCCCTCTTCTACCAAATTCCCCTTTCTAGAGCTAGGGAGTGAATTTCGCTTCTCTCCAGAGTTCAAGTTTGGCGAAGTTCTTGGAACCTAAAACATGAACATTTCACTAAGTAAAATTATATAACTATGTGTGCGTATTAGGTGAAGTAAAAATAAAACATTTTAAAAATTAAATTAAATAGAAATTCCAATATTCTGCCCATCCTAGTGGTTCTCCTGCATGTCCCCCTTTGGAGGCTATGGCTCTAAAGTTGTATTAGAGAAAGAAGTCAGCATATGTTATGCTTTTAACTAGTCCTTTGGGACGTGAGTTATGGGACAAACGTTCCCTTGGCTTAGGGTGAGCTCCAATAAGTCAGATACAGAAAGAAAAATATTGCATTATCTCACTTTAAAAAAAAAGAAAAACTTGAATATATAGAAACAGAGAGTAGAAAGGTGGTTGGGGTAGAGGGATGATGGGGAGATAGAGGTCAAAGGGCACAAAGTTTCAGTTATGTAAAATAAATAAGCCTAGAGATCTAATGTACAATATAGGGGCAGCAAAACTCCACCTCTCTTCTCAGAGGGTCCTGGCTGAGCCCAAGAATTAAGCTGACATAAGACAGATTAACAGAAGACAAGCAAACAAATTTATTTAATAGAATTTTACATGGCACAGGAGAACCTCATAAGGAAATAAAGACCCAAAGAAGCAGTTAGAGTCAGTTACAAATTCAGTATACTGAATTTGACAAAGAATAGCACACTGCAAAATGTGATAGGGCAAGGGCTAGGGTATTTAATTGGGTAGAGATGCAACTAGGAAGATAAGGATTAGTTTAACAAGGCTTGTTTGTACAGATTTCTCTTGGCTTCAGCTTCTCATCCTTGATGATAAGACTGTTCCTTTTTTATCCTACTACAGGGAGGATGTCTTTCCCATGAGAATGTCATTTGCTTTTAAGAAAAGGCTCAAAGGTCAGAGTGATCATCTTACACTTGCTGGTTTTTAAGTGTCCTTAACTTAAATAGTCAATATGCCAGAATGGTGTACCTTTAACCCCTGAAACATCACGAGGACTATAGTTAATAGTATTGCATCATATACTGGAAATAACAGAGTAGATTTTACATACTTTTACCACAATAAAAAGGTGACTATGTGAGATGATGAATACGTTAACTTGCTTGACTGTAGCAATTATTTCACTATGGAAATGTACAGTCATGCATGACTTAACAACAGGGATAAGACCTGAGAAATGCATCACAGTTGATTCCATCATTGTTCTAACATCATAGAGTGTACTTACACATACCTAACTGATAGAACCTACCACACACCTAGGCTGTATGGTGCACCTACAGCTCCTCAGCTACAAACCTGTGCAACATGTTACCATACTGAATGCTGCAGGCAATTGTAACACAGTGGTAAATATTTGTGTATCTAAACATATCTAAGCATAGAAAAGGTATAGTAAAAATACAATATTATAATCTTATAGGACCACCATCGTATATACAGTCCCTCATTGACCAAAACATCATGATGCTATGCATGACTGTATATCAAAAAATCAATTTTTAAAAGATGGAAAGTACCAGATGAACACTGGCTGAGTTGGGAAGGCTTTCTGGGAAGGATGATAGGAAACAGAAGCCCTAGGGGAGGACACATTGGTACACCGCATAACCTGGAATCAGAGGGTGGAAACTGGGGACTGGCCCAAAAGACCCTTAATAATGAGGGGCTAAGGCCCATGAGACAAAAGAAATGGCAGAGCGTTCGAGCATCTCTCTGCTGAGCGACTGGCTGCCCGGGGACCGCTGGGGTGGTGTGCGTCGGGGCTCCCTCACACTGTCCTTGAACATACTGTGGACCGCAAAAGAGCAAGGCTGTCCTAAGACTTTGCCTCTTTGCCGGCCACCCTTCGGGCCGTCAGGGTGGCAGCGCCACCCCGTGGCTGAATGTGGTGGTGTACCACGCTTCACACAATCTCCTTGCCCAGTGCGTAGCAGGTTCTACCCCAGGGCAGCCACCACCTGCACACCAGCTTGCCTACCAGTGAGTCATCGCTTAGGGCTCTGAACTGACCTAGAGGCGGGGCTGGACTCCGGCATCCGGTAACTCCGCCCGGCTGCTGGGGCCTTACGTTTGACATTGAGCCCTGGGGAACTAGACCTGTTCAATAGCGACAGCTAGTGGTCACCCTAAAAATAAGGTGCTCTGAGCCTCGCGGGGAAAGCACTGTCAAGATACGGGAAAACAGGACAGATTCTTGGCCTTCAGTGGAAGCTGGCACATTTCCAAAGCCACTCTTGGGTAAAATGGCCTGTCGAAAACCCAAACGCTTTAAAGCGATGTACCAGGACCTTGGCTGCCTCTCCAGCCACATCTCGGGCCACCTGCCTTGCTTTTGATTCCCCAAGGACAAAGAACTGCCAGTCCTCTGAAGCACCCTGATGATCCCACTGTGTGTTGGCCATGCCATCTCCTCTGCCCTGAGCGCGCTTCACTCTCCCCATTGCCTGGTTAACTCCTGTGCCTCCTTTAAGGTTAAGTCCAACCATTACCTCCTCCAGGAAAACTTCCTTCCCTTCCGCCCAGCCTACCTCTCAAGGCTGGGGTAAGTGAGCTCCCACCCCTATCCCATGCCTTTACAGTTTTCTGTATTTGTTTATCACTTGAGTTTACCACATGTTTTAAATTTACCTGAAAATTGTCTTGTGCATCTGTAACTAAGAAAATACTGACTATGTTTTACTCCTTGTTGCATCTCTAGTACTGAGCGCAATTTTAGGCATTTAGAAGGTATTTAATATTTAAGAAATAAAGAACTCATAGACCCTCATACTGGGAAAGGCTTTAGAAGAAATGGAGACCCACAGGGGCAAAACAACCTTGCATTTCTTTTTTCTTCTTTTCTTTTTTTTTTTTTTTTTTTTTTTTTTTGAGATGGAGTTTTGCTCTGTCACCCAGGCTGGAGTGCAGTGGCACAATCTCAGCTCACTGCAAGCTCCAACTCCTGGGTTCACGCCATTCTCCTGCCTCAGCCTCCCGAGTAGCTGGGACTACAGGCACCTGCCACTACGCCCAGCTACTTTTTTGTATTTTTAGTAGAGACGGGGTTTCACCATGTTAGCCAGGATGGTCTCGATCTCCTGACCTCGTGATCCGCCCGCCTCAGCCTCCCAAAGTGCTGAGATTACAGGTGAGAGCCACCGCGCCCGGCCGCAGCCTTGCATTTCAACAGAGAGGTGGAGATGGATCTAAAAGTCATCTCACTGGATTCCAGCCATTGTGTTGCCCCACACTCCGCTGTTTTTGCCCCCTGCTGACTCCCAATGTACTGAGCTCTCAAGCTGGTGAGACAGCCTCCCAGCTCTACTGACCCTGCCATCTCCACAATGCCCTAAAGCCCAGCTTGATTCCCTCCCACCCACTTCCTGGAAATCTTTGCTGTCAGAACTAACCTACTTATTCACTAAAATTCAGCAAACCCACTCCAAGGTTTTATCCTAAGGAAAGTATTTTAAAAGAAGAAAAACAAATAAATGCATGCATGAAGATGCCCATCGGCAGCATTATCTGTAAAAGCTAAAAATTAGAAATGACAAAAATCTCCATATAATTAAATAAAATTAAATTCCTCCATGTAATTTCCACATGAATAAAATTCCTAATTATATCATGCAAACTAAAGAGTTTCACCACAACATTGGAATGGTTTTATTTTTACTTTATTGTATTACCAAATACTTCCATAGTATTTACTATATTTAGGAACTATTCTACTGAATATTAACTAATTTAAATCCTCAAAAGAGCCTTGTGAGACAGGTGCTATTATGATTCCCATTATTACATCAGAACACATTTGTTTTGGTCTAACTTAGAATTTAAATGACCTGGGATAGAATAGAATTTAAGTGACACAGTGAGAAACAATACGAGCCACTTCAAATGTTTTTCTTCCACAGAGAACAATGTAAGACACATTCTTGAAAAAACTTAGTTAAATGAGTTTTAAAACTTACAAGATTAGATCAGACAAAATGCATCGACTCACTGAAACTACTCCTCCATTTTCACACAGCTACAGATCTGTGAGTCCATTTTGTCATAACCATTAATAAATCACAAGACAGAAGCTCCAAATTGCAGGCGTTGCTAATAGTGATAGCTTACATGTCTTAGTGCTTTACAAGTGTTATATCTCATAATCCTATAACAATTCTGTCAAGTAGATATTATCAGT
Source organism: Rhinopithecus roxellana (assembly GCF_007565055.1). NCBI lineage: Eukaryota > Metazoa > Chordata > Mammalia > Primates > Cercopithecidae > Rhinopithecus > Rhinopithecus roxellana. The sequence continues at coordinate 73,192,079 of NC_044556.1, read as the reverse complement.
TATAGCCATTTTACAGAGGAGGGAACCGAGATGCAAAGACCTCAAACATAGTGTTCATGCATTCTAAGCTCAAACAGATAGTAAGGGACAAAGCCAGGCTTCACACCCAGGCAGTCTGACTTCTGGTGCCCCTGCCCATCTAGCCCCAGGCTGTCACTCAGGACAGCTTCAGAGTGAGCAATAGTCTTGAGGTATAGATGACAAATGTGATCGATAAAGTAATCTTGTTACAAAGTTAAACATAATCACAGCTCTGAATTATTACAATTACAGAAAATTATTATAACATATTAATCTTTATTATGTGTATTAAGTTGTATTTGCATTGTATTTGTCGGTGGCTAATAATTATCCTGAGCAATGCTGGGTCACATGGCTACTGTTTAATATAAGGATATTACTAAACACATTGTGGTACACTAATATTATGAAAGACTATGATGATGTGAAAAGCTTAAAAATAGAAAAAAAGGAAAAACAGAAAAAATATTTATAATATAGTATCAAGTGAAAAACATATAATTCATATAATCACATATTACAAAAATGTAGGTTTCACTATGCTTAAAATATTATTAAAAAGAAATGCACATGATCAAAAACCAGAAGGTAGTGTGAAAAATATGAAACTAATTTGTCTTTGGGTAGCAGGGTTAGGAAGATTATTTTTCTATTTTAAAAATCTTTTAGTGATATTATATTAAAATTTGTATAAACCTGAAAGAAAAATGAAAGAAAATCCGAATGCTTTCCAACTCATTTCTCTGTCCATCTGCCTTTAGTTTTTTTTTTTTTTTTTTTTTGAGACGGAGTCTCGCTCTGTCGCCCAGGCTAGAGTGCAGTGGCCGGCTCTCAGCTCACTGCAAGCTCCAACTCCTGGGTTCACGCCATTCTCCTGGCTCAGCCTCCCGAGTAGCTGGGACTACAGGCGCCCGCCACCTTGCCCGGCTAGTTTTTTGTATTTTTCAGTAGAGACAGGGTTTCACTATGTTCGCCAGGATGGTCTCGATCTCCTGACCTCGTGATCCACCCGTCTCGGCCTCCCAAAGTGCTGGGATTACAGGCTTGAGCCACCGCACCCGGCCTCTGCCTTTAGTTTTCTAAGCAAGCCCTAAAGTTGCTCTCTGCAGGTGGGGGTGAGGGCATGTGCAGGGAGTGCTGACAGCAATCTAATATGTGAGCACTTTTGGTGAGATCAGTTTGGTTCAGTGTTACAGCATCAAGTTAATATTCTTTGTTATGGATAATAAATTGTACTGAGTATAAAACAGATTCTAAAGGTTTGTGTAGAAATGTATAAAATGTATAGAAAAGTCTCTGGAAGATATCTCAGTTTGGAATGTGAAGGCATTTGTGAATTAGGATAGTTTCATCGAGGCTGTGCCAAGAGATGACAATTTAACTAGGAAGGAAAATTGTCAGTTTCAAAAAGAGGATCACACTATTAAATGACCTAATTTTGTTAGACATCCCCAATATCGGAGTATTAATGAGTACAGTAACTGGTATTGAGGCTCTCAGAAATCTTAGCTAAAGACAGTGATCATGGCTCTGACTGCCGAGGCCATGTGAAAAAACGTGACATACAAAAAGTAAGTAGAAGAATATTTTAATCAACAGAAACCTCATATTTTTTATTTTTATTGAATGATAGCTTTTGGAAACTCAGTAATTTACATAAGAATATCTTTTCAATAAAGAATGTGGGCCAGTCACGGTGGCTCACACCTGTAATCCCAGCACTTTGGGAAGCTAAGGCAAGTGGATCACTTGAGATTAGGAGATTGAGACCAGCCTGGCCAACATGGCAAAACCCCGTCTCTACTTTAAAAAATACAAAAATTAGCCAGCATGGTGGCATGTGCCTGTAATCCCAGCTACTCAGGAGGCTGAGGTGGGAAAATCACTTGAACCTGGGAGGTGGAGGTTGCAGTGAGCCAAGATCGTGCCACTGCACTCCAGCCTGGGCAACAGAGCAAGACTTCATCTCAAAAGAGAATGCGATTTTTTAGTCACGAACTAGGAGTCCTATTTATTGGAAAACTCACACATACACTGGGGAGAGGAGGTTGTTGCTTCGGCTGAGCTCTTTAAAAGCAATAATTTTTCATTTAGAAAAGGGCATTGTATGAACAGAAGACAAGTCATTATGATATTGAACTCAGGAACAGCCTATTTCATATTCTGGCAGGACTCAAGGGGACAGAACCTGAAATGAAGGATAAAGGAGAGGAATGAAATCTCCCTGAAGATTAACTTGTGGTTTGTCCTTTCCATCCAAATAGAGATTAGTGCCTGGGAGGCCCCCCTTTTTCTGTTCTACATTACGCTCTCATTTCCTGTTCCCTAATATACATACACTCCTACCTCTATACCTACCCCACCTTCACCCCTAAGCCTGAGGCTGCAGCCTGTCAAGGCTCTTCAATCTCACAGCCAGTGAGACCACCTTTCTTATGAGCCCACGACAAAAAGTAACTCATCCCTTGCTCAATGCTGGACCCACAAGAATGGATCAACAGTTATTTGTACCTTATGGTTAGGCTTTTCAGATTCTTAGAATCTAAACAACAGATAAATCTCTTGCTAATATTGAACGTCTCTTACAGCATAAATTTGAGGTTTCATTACATGAAAAGGCTCTCCACCAACAATGACGATACAAAGCAAGCAAAGGTAAGAGGAGGACTTAGAACTCTGTCCTGCCACAAACGTACAGTCAGAACTCTACGACGGAGCAGCAACCTTGCAAACATAGGAGTCAAGGAAATACTTATCTTTCTCCTGGTGAGTTTAGACTGTATCATCTCTGAGAATGAATATTTGTCCTTGGGATGTTTGTGTGGACATGAGTAAACATTTACCAGCTAGACACTTGGGAGACTAAGGAGGAAAGTCTGCAAGTCACCTGATAAGGAGAACTTGAACTTGAATGGGAACAGACTCAAGTATGCCTACCCTGAGCTGCTCTGCAAAACTTGGAGTGCCAAGGCCACTGTGGACTATCCTAGTAAGAGTGTCTGTGGCATTATTCTAGAATGAATAACTTAGACTTGAGGAATGCGGTGCTGAAGAAACATTGTCAGGAGTGTAGGAAAGGATTCTAAGGCAAGAACAACTCTTATGAGTGAGGTTAACATTTCCCAGAAGATAGGAGGAGTCACCCAGTAGAGTGGAAAGAGGAGTGGGATTAGAACTGGTAACACCCATGAGGGGATGCCCATAAAGTGTGTAACTTTGTGGTGGCTCACGCCTGTATTCCCAGTACTTTGGGAGGCCAAGGCAGGTGGATCACTTAAGGTCAGGAGTTCGAGACCAATCAGGCCAACATTGCAAAACCCGGTCTCTACTAAAAATACAAAAACTTAGCCAGACATGGTGGCACATGCCTGTAATCCCAGCTATTCAGGAGGCTGAGACACCAGGGAGGCAGAGGTTGCAGTGAGCTGAGATCATGCCACTGCACTCCAGCTTGGGCAACAGAGTGAGACTCCATCTCAAGAAAAAAAAAATTTTAAAACTCCTTAGTGCTGTCTCTTGGAGTATGGGAGAAGTCATATTAGCATGTAGTTTGGTTATTATCCCAACTGTATAATAAAATCTGATAATCTTACACATGCCTGTGTGGTCTTGTCAAGCAACCAGGCTATAAAGGAAAGGGTAGCTTACCCCATACTCATCGCCTCATGGGGGCCTACCCAGGGCCCAGCATCTATCAAGGAAACTGGTTCAGAATATGACCATCAAAAAAAGGAGCCGTTGTTCCCATTGAACCTGGAAATGATGAGGAGAAGCACAGGATACTGGCCACTAAAAGCTAGCTGCCCAGCTCAAGAGCAGCCTGAATTAAAACCTCCATTGGAGGCCAGCTGATGATCACACTACAAATCTCTACTTGAGCCTAACTTGGTAAATCGTTTTCTTAAGTCCATTTTATCTAGATTTTAAAAATCATTCGCATCGTTACACAAATGACTCTCCACAATTATTTTAATTTCCACTGTATTGTGGCTACTTTCCATGTATCATTCCTAAACTTTTATAATGCCTTTTCTCTTTTTTAAATTGATTTGGCTCGTTGATAGTTTATTTTATTGATTTGTTTTCTATTTGTATGTCTACGCTTCCTCCCCCTGCCAGATGCACACACAAAAACTGATCTTTTTTATCAATTTTAAACAGAATTCTAACTTATTATATATTCTCCTTTTACCATTTCAAAATTCTCACCTCCTTTTTTTCTGATCATTTTTTAGCAATTCGTTTGAAAATAAATGAATAGGAAATTTATTTTTAATCTTCTTCATTTAAGTAATGAAAATGTTTAAAGCTAGGGATTTTCCTTGAGTTCTGCTTGGCCATACCTCACAGATTTTGCTCATAATGTTGCCACTATCACCGTTTTCAATCCATTCTTAATTGCAGATTTGAAATTCCCTCTATATTTCAAAGTAAATGGGAAGAATTTTTTTCCAAGAAGTTAAAATATTTCTTTCTTCCATCTTTTGTTATTTATTTCAATTGTATGGTACTATGGTCAGAAAATTCTGCCATAGTAGATCAACTTTTCAAAAGATGTACTGAGGCTTGCTTTTTTGATCAATATGGTCAATATTTTAAATATTTCATTGGCATTTGAAAATAAGGTATATTTTCTGTTCTCAAAGTTCTGTGTGTGTGTGTGTGTGTGTGTGTGTTTTGATATAGATAGGTATGACAACCTTATTAATTGTTTTGTTCTCAGAACACAATGTTAAGAGCTCAAGCCTGCTGTCAAGCAAACCTGGGTCCAACACTTTCCGTAGCATATCACTGACTGCTCTAAATCCCAGTTATCATGGGGGTAGTATCCCAATGACTGCAGAGCTTTGTACACATTTCTTTCTGGTGTTTAATGGAGTCCAAATAGTAGGTCTCTATAGGGATTCCTATTAAAATCTCCTGTCTTCCTTTACGCTCTAATCCCCTGAACTCCCAGAATCTTCTCACTCTTCTATGCCAATAAAAATTCTCTGGCCAGTCGCTGTGGCTCATGCCTGTAATCCCAGGACTTTGGGAGGCCAAGGCGGTTGATCACTTCAGGTCAGGAGTTTGAGACCAGCCTGACTAACATGGTGAAACCCCATCTCTACTAAAAAAAATTTTTCGGGCATGGTGGCATGTGCCTGTAATCCCAGCTACTCGGGAGGCTGAGGCAGGAGAATTGCTTGAACCTGGCAGGCGGAGGTTGCAGTGAGCCGAGTTCATGCAATTGCACTACAGCGTAGGCAACAAGAGCGAAACTTTTTCTCACTCTGTCGCCCAGGCTGGAGTGCAGTGGTACATTCTTGGCTCATTGCAACCTCTGCCTCCCGGGTTCAAGCAATTCACGTGCGTCAGCCTCCCGAGTAGCTGGGTTTACAGGCACATGCCACCACACCCGGCTAATTTTTTATATTTTTGGTAGCGATGGGGTTTCACCATGTTGGCCAGGCTAGTCTTGAACTCCTGACCTCAAGTGATCCACCTACCTGGGCCTCCCAAAGTGCTGGGATTACAGGCGTGAGCCACTGTACCCAGCCAAAATTCTCTTATTCTGACATTTTGGACTCCCCAAACCCTGTCCTCTACTCATTCCCATCTCTATGTGTCAGGCTCCAGACATTGGGCCTTGAGCTATTGTCTCTCATCCTGAGTAAGTGCCACTTATCTTCAGCCCTACTGCTTGAGAATCCGTCCTCTGCTTTTCCCTGCTGATTGCTTGTTCTTTTTCTCCTCAAAGAACAGAGAAAGAAGCAGTAGCAGAGAAAATGGTGGCAAACTCTCCACATGTTAATAAATGTGATCACAGCTATGTTTAAGTCTCATTACCTGCCTCACGTGTGTCAAAACTTAGAATTCCAAAGAGCCACGTACATCATCCAACCACCACAGTGAGTAGCATCCAGACAAGGTGAATTTTACAAGGTTACAAAGCTGCTGGGTTAACTTGTCCCAATCCAGTTTCCCCTCCACTATTTTAGCTTGAACTTCTTGGGAATTTCCTGACTGCATCATTTGTGATGGCTTCATCTTAATGCACACAAATTAGTTCCCTTTAGATTTTCCCTAAATTTCCTAGTCTGGTTGACTGGATAAAAAATGTGTAGAAGATTCTGCCTTCTATTCCTTCCTTCATCCCCCAGCTACCCACCTTTCTACCCCCCTCACTGCTCTAGAAAGGAGCAAATGCAGAATTGGCCTCATTCCAGAATCTGAGAAGGACACCAGCTACTTCAGAAAAGCAGAAACTCTTTACAACACCAGGACTGGGAAGAGGTAGCTAAAGAAAAAGGAAAATCTTTGCACAAAGAACTACCTGATACACATGAAAGCCTACACTGAGAACATCTCATCTAGGTCTTACCATCAAAAAGGAATTTTTTTTCCCTTCATAGAAACCACAAAGGTCTGAATCTGACCTACAGGACTATCCTTGTCTAATCGTGGAAAGGAATCTTGACTTGAAATTGTCCAAGAGCTTCGACCAATCCAGTAGCAAGAGAAAGGGTGGCTAGGGTGCCTACTGATGGGAGGAGCTCCTGAGCCCAGCCCTGGAGGCCTCAGAGTTCAGAGGCCCACTCAGATGATGCCAGAGAGCCAGAGAGAGGAACCGGGGTTTGCAAACCTTGTGGCTTTGTCTGTTTCCTGTTTCAGCAAGACTGCTGTGCAAAAAGAAAGACAGTACCAAGAAAGGACATGTTAATGGGGCCCAGACCTATGGATTGAAAGCGTGTGCTTTATCCATCTGCTGTCTTGCTCCATCTGAGACCAGAGCCAAGATCTGCCCAGAAGCTGGAATGCTTTCCTGAGTGGCTTGAGTTGGAGCCTGGGACTCGGAGGTAACTGAGAAGGAGGATGCTTTTGTGTCCTGGTTTGGGAACTCCAACTTTGGGGTGGGGCAGAAGATGCTCTACCATCCCAGCTCCCCTGGGTGAAGAGAGAGCAGGTGGCATAGTTTACGGGTGTCGGGGGTTTGGGTAACCAGGAAAATATCCTGTGGCACAGCCTTGGCACAGGGTACAGCTTGTACCACTCCTCTGTTCCAGTAGATTAGATTACATTAGATTAGGAGTAAGTCAAATGACTTAGTTCAGGCTATCCAGTGATATGGGTATGAATTAAATGACCTTTTATAGTTTTCTTCAAAGCAGGGATCCCTGAACACAAGACTGCCTTCCTAGCAGCTTAAGTGTAGGCCCCTCTCCCCTCAGTTCCCACTGAGAGCTCTGGGCCGGGAAGGCCAACCCATGCAGGAAGTCATTCATTGCCTCTGTTGCACACATGGCCAGGAAGTAAAAGCGAGACTCAGAAAGGCATGTCAAGCCACAGTCAGGTGAGGACCCATGCCCTGTTCTCTCTCTGCAGCCTGAGAGACCAGGCTGAGCCTTCCAAGCCAGTAACCCTTCCTCCAAGCTCTAAGTGAGCTCAGTCATGCTGCCAGGGGGGAATGTCAGAGATGCCAGAAAGCCTAGGCAGTGGCCCAGTGATCTTTCTTTGAACTCTACAGGGACTAGTTTCCTTTTCTTTAGCAGCCTATCCCTGTCAGCCATCCTGCATACCTTCTTGTTTTTAAGCAAGTCAGTAGGGTCCAGATATCCCAGAAACTGGGGTAGGGTTCTATGCAGCATGCTGCACCAAATCCTAGCAGTTGTGGTAGCCAAGGCATCTGGGAACACTCCCCTCTCTAAGAAGCCATTTCCACTGCAGCTCCTTTCTTGGGTAAGAAGACTCAACGTCTGCCCCGAGGAAGCACTGAGCAGAGCAGCTGTGTGTTTCAGTGGATGAAGGTGGGTGGCCTAGGTGGAGAGCCCAGAGAGACCTCATCTCAGGCCCTGTGTTCTCCCCCATAGCCCTTTCCTCTTCATGGCAAGAAGGTAGGAGAATTCTCAATGTTCTGCCTCCACTACAAAACCTGCAGGGAAGCTGGAGCCAAACAGGGAGGGGACCTCACACCTTATATGTGACACAGGCAGACCCCATCTCTTCCTTACCTTTCTGCTTAGTGTAATTGGGATGCTGATTATGTCCAGACCACAGAGAAGCCCTTTCTCCTTATAGCCTAAACCCAGGGTCAGAAGAACCAGAGAAGTAAATATGACTCCAACCTGGGTCCAGCATCCCCTCAATCTGGTAAACAATATACTCCGTCAAAGAGAGAGGGTTGAGAGGATGAGAGAAGGCATTCTTGGTCTTAGGAGTGCTAGTTTAGCTTGGAACCTTTGTCTTACAGCACCAAGTCTTCAATATCCAACATCAGCATAACAAGGATAATATTTGGTTTTTGCCATTACTTTTAATGGCAAAAATGTCATTTAATCCTTATAACCTACAAGGCAGGTTCTAGCCCTATTTTATTTTATTTATTTTATTTTATTTTATTTTACATTTCATTTCATTTCATTTCATTTTTGAGACGGAGTCTTGCTTGTCACCCAGGCCGGAGTGCTGGAGTGCAGTGGCACAATCTTGGTTCACTGCAAGCTCCACCTCCCAGGTTCACGCCATTCTCCTGCCTCAGCCTCCCGAGTAGCTGGGACTACAGGAGCCCGCCACTACGCCTGGCTAATTTTTTGTATTTTTTAGTTGAGACCGGGTTTCACTGTGTTAGCCAGGATGGTCTCGATCTCCTGACCTCATGATCCGCCCGCCTCGGCCTCCCAGAGTGCTGGGATTGCAGGCGTGACCCACCACACCCGGCCAATCTAGCCCCATTTTATAATGAGGAGACTGGGGCTTAGAGATGTTTAATAGCTTACCTAAAACCACACACAGGTAGTAGGTGACAGAGACAGGATATGAGTCCACACAGTGTGACTCCAAGAGCCAGGGTTCTCCACTGCAATCCATGGCAGAATAGCCAGGGGCTGTGACTCAGGGATGCTGTGAGTGTAAGTTCCAGACATGGAGTTCACATGCACATAATCCTGGGTCTCCTCCATTCAGTCATTTATAACAATAGACATGGGTCTGTCAGACCCTTTTTTTTAAGTCTCTAAATAAAGAATGTGGCAGGGAGAAAGTCAAGGGACCATCCCCTATGCCCACTCCCACCCTTATCCAAGAAGGAGTAAGTAGAAACACCTAAAGAAAGAAGGCAGCCATTCAGAATGGGTATGTAGAAGACAAACATTAACAACCTCACATTTCTGTTTGGAATCAATGCTGCCTGACACCAGAGTATGCTCCTCCAACCCTCAAGGGTCAGGCATTTGAGTGTCCAGGGCTTGACCACACAAAACTCCTCTCAGGGAAGAAGACTGCCCCACCCATGACCCTGGGGAATGAGTGGTAGGATCAGAGAGAAAACAAGAATCCTGCAGAGAATTCCAGACTGAGCCAGGATAGCGAAGTACCAGTAAAGGGGCAGAGACTCTGCTACCTGTTGAGTCTGTTTAGCCTATAAATAAACCCCGAGGGGTTACAGCTAGCAAATGCCTGCTGGTTGGTGAAGCTGAGATACCCTCCTCCCAGGGTGGTGGGTAATGAGGTCGTGGGAGGAAGAGAAGCAGCAGCAGCTGTGAGGGGGAGTCCCTCTTCCTTCATCAGTCCTTGGTCTGACTCCAGTGATCAGAGGAGGCAGGACACAGAATTTCCAACGCTCAGGATCCAGCTAATCCAAGTCCAGCCCAACTCAGCAAAGTGACCAGAGGGTTCTAGTAGGATAAACTGCAGAAGGTAGGTGGGGAAGAGTAGGAAAGAGAAAGGCACAGAGAAGGAAAGGGGGATTTGGTCTGGGTGCTATGTGAATACCAGGTAAGGCCATGCAGAGGGACATCCTGTGGCCCCTACACCAACTCTGGCTCCCTGGAAACTTCTGATTACTATTTTTGTTTTGTTTCTTTTCTGATTGCAGCAGCCTTATTGAGGTATAATTCATGTGCTTGTGGGTTTGGATGGCACAATCTGTGTCTTGGCAAAGGAAAGCAGACTTGGCACCAGAATTAGCCCTGACAAGAAGATGATCCTAAAGAAATGGAACCCTCATTTCCAAGAGTATTGGAGCCAGATGCTCTGAAATGGGTTTCGGCCAGCACTAGGCATGTGGCAGATGCTCAGTCAATACTGATGGAACTTGATCTGCACCTGAGAGACATGGCCCAGTCCTGAGCTTGGAGTGGGGGGCCCATGGACCATTGTCAGGACAGCAGGTTGGAGGAATTAGGGTAGGGTTTCCTCCTAAACCATGCCAGGTCCAGACTCATAAGCTAGTTGCTAAAAGTCACGAAGAGAGCAGCGAGTGCTGGTCATAGGACTGGTCACCACCTGAGGGGGGTGTGGTTAGCCCTCCAGATCTTGAGAAGTGTCACTCAACTATGTTAGTAACAGCTTGGACCAGGGGAGCAGTAAAGATACTGACTTTCTTTTTCAACTGGGGGATAAGAGGGCAGAGGGGCTGAACTTAGCTGTTTCTCTAGAAGTCTGGAAAATGAACACACATCTTCCATCCAAGAGGCTATAAGCTCATTATTATTTTAATCAATTATTTATCATGTTCCCCTGACTTAGAGGCATGGTAAGATGTTCAGTCAAGGAGTAAGTGGCAGCCACAGAGACCCTTTTACTTTACAAAGGGGAAACATCGGCTAGAGAAGAGCAGGAAATCGCTGTTATAAGGTTGTATTAGTTCATTAGAGACTGAGACCAAGAGTCCTGACTCCCAGTTTGATACCACCATGTCCTCAGTTTTCAACCCACATGGATGGAACTCTGTGCTATTTCTGCCCCCTGGTCTAGGGAGATAGTCATTTTTCTGCCCATCTTCTGACCCCTCCCCTTCTCCTCCCTCTTGGCATTTGGCAGATCCAGGCATCTATTCCAGGAACGGGAAGCCAAGCGCAACAGGTGCTTGGAGGTCATCATGATCAGCCCAGACCCCAGGCCCTCCCCTGGCTTGGCCCGGTGGGCTGAGAGCTATGAGGCCAAGTGTGAGCGCAGGCAAGAGACCCGTGAAAGCCGCCGCTGCCGTCCCAATGTGACCACTTGCCGCCAGGTGGGGAAGACGCTGAGGATCCAGCAGAGAGAGCAGCTCCAGAGAGCTCGACTGCAGCAGTTCTTCAGGAGGAGGAACCTGGAGCTAGAGGAGAAGGGCAAGGCGCACCGTCCCCAGGCCAGGGAGCAAGGGCCCTCCAGGCGGCCAGGCCAGGTGACTGTCCTCAAGGAACCTTTGTCTTGTGCCAGCAGGATCTCTTCTCCCAGAGAGCAGGTGGGCCATGTCAAGGGACATACTGCTCTGTGCTCCGGGACCTTCTCTGGACAAGGAGGATGGGTGGGCTCAAGGTCGCTAAAAGTGATCTAAATCAAGTCCTTCTTCCTCAGTCATATAGTAAAGTTGCTAAGAGCTTCTTACAGTAAAGTTGCCAACAGCTACTTATTCAGAGATTTTTGCTATTGTGTTTTTGTTTGTTTAGCTCTTTTTGTTCTGCACTTGACTTGTTTTTTTTTTTTATTATTTTTATTTTTATTTTTTTTGAGACAGAGTCTTGCTCTGCCGCCCAGGCTGGAGTGCAGTGGCCGGCTCTCAGCTCACTGCAAGCTCCGCCTCCCGGGTTCACGCCATTCTCCTGTCTCAGCCTCCCGAGTAGCTGGGACTACAGGCGCCCGCCTCGTCGCCCGGCTAGTTTTTTGTATTTTTTTTAGTAGAGACGGGGTTTCACCGTATTAGCCAGGATGGTCTCGATCTCCTGACCTCGTGATCCGCCCGTCTCGGCCTCCCAAAGTGCTGGGATTACAGGCTTGAGCCACCGCGCCCGGCTCTGCACTTGACTTGTAAGAGAGAAAAAAAAAATTTTTAAAACAATTCCAGGCTGGGCATGTTGGCTCATACCTGTAATCCCAGCACTTTGGAAGGCCAAGACATGAGGATCACTTGAGGCCAGGAGTTCGAGACCAGTCTTTTGATAGAGACAAGTCCCTGTCTCTATCAAAAACTTTACAAACTAGCCAGGCATGGTGGTGCATACCTGTAGTCCTAACTAATCAGGAGGCAAAGATGGGAGGATTACTTGAACACAGGAGTTTAAAGCGGCAATAAGCTATGATCACACCATTGCACTCCAGCCTGGTCAACAAAGGGAGACCCTATCTCTAAAAAACTTAAAATAAAACAAATAAAAATAATTCCAAAGCTAACACCTATATCAGTTCAAACTTAGGCAATATACACATATCTTCTACAGCTATCTTATAGCATTCATTCATCCATCAGTCAGCAAATATTTACTGAAAGCTTATTATATGCCAAGTACACAGGGCAATCCTGTTGACACACACACAGACATATCTGTCCTCTCTTCTTCTGCAAGGCTGTTGTGCCCACTCTTCTCTCTTTCTCTGGTGTCATTCCAATTCTATTAAATCACTCGGCTACAGCCTCATCTGGTCCAGGAAGCCTTCCCTGGCTTCTCCAGGCCACCTCTGCTGTCTATGGGGCTTGTGAGGTTAAAATCTTCAAAGATTGTGTAACCCTTAGAGGGCCCATTAGTCTGGCCTGGAAAGGAACAGTGTTGGCAAAAACCAGGGTATGCTGAGATGATCTTGGCCAGCGAACCATCTGTGTCTTCCTACTGAGATTGTGAGCATGTTCACAGCAGGGATGTGTCCACTATGTTCCGTGGAAATGCTTGGCATTGTGTCCTACCCAGAGTGGGTACTCCATTAGGGCTTCTTAACTAGTAGATCTGTTATGCTCAATAGGAGATACTGTTCAGAGCAATGATCCCAGAGCCCAGTTGCAAAAGAAAACAAACTGTTTACTAAAGCAAAAAACCTCCCCACAACTCCCCACTTTACCTAGTCTTCACACAAAACCTCAATGATTTTCTAGCTGTTACTAAGAGGAAGGAAGTTTTCCTTCGAATATGGAAGGAATCTTATGGATTATCTACTCCAAATTCCTCACTACACAGACAGAAGACTGAGACCTAGAAAAGATGGGATCTGAACCCAGATCCCCTTACTGGCCCCTCAGACCAGTTCTCTTTCCACATCACCATGCTGGCTATCTAAGTGGCCAAAACCAAACAAGGTAAAGAGAGAGAGGGAAAAAAAAAAAAAAAACAAAAAAAAAAACAAAAACTAGAGATTCTAGAGAGAAAAACTGGAGAAAAGTACAGCTCCACATATGCCTGGCCTGAGGAGGACCATTTCTGCCAGTCAGGACAAGGATGTCAGGAGCAGGAGAAGCCCATGTGGCTCTGAAACTTGAGTGGGCTACTTTGGTTTTGTGGACCTGAAACATTGTCCTTGTCCTGTAATGAATTACCACAGACTGGGCGGCTTAAATAACAGAAATTTATTTATTACAATTCTGGAGTCTGGAGGTCTAAGACCACGGATCCTGCAGATCTGGTGTCTGATGAGAGCACTCTTCCCGCTGTGCAGATGGTCTTCTTCTCATTGTGTCCTCACAAGGCAGAGAACAGAGACAGAAAGCAAGCTCTCATGTCTATTCTTTTTTTTTTTTTTTAATTTTTTATTATACTTTAAGTTCTAGGGTACACCTGCATAACGTGCAGAGCAGGTTTGTTCATATGTATACTTGTGCCATGTTGGTGTGCTGCACCCATCAACTCGTCAGCACCCATCGTCATTATATCAGGTATAACTCCCAATGCAATCCCTCCCCCCTCCCCCCTCCCCATGATAGGCCCCGATGTGTGATGTTCCCCTTCCCGAGTCCAAGTGATGTCATTGTTCAGTTCCCACCTATGAGTGAGAACATGCGGTGTTTGGTTTTCTCTTCTTGTGATAGTTTGCTAAGAATGATGGTTTCCAGCTGCATCCATGTCCCTACAAAGGACGCAAACTCATCCTTTTTTATGGCTGCATAATATTCCATGGTGTTTTTGTGCCACATTTTCTTAATCCAGTCTGTCACAGATGGACATTTGGGTTGATTCCAAGTCTTTGCTATTGTGAATAGTGCTGCAATAAACATACGTGTGCATGTGTCTTTATAGCAGCATGATTTATAATCCTTTGGGTATATACCCAGTAGTGGGATGGCTGGGTCATATGGTACATCTAGTTCTAGATCCTTGAGGAATCGCCATACTGTTTTCCATAATGGTTGAACTAGTTTACAATCCCACCAACAGTGTAAAAGTGTTCCTATTTCTTCACATCCTCTCCAGCACCTGTTCTTTCCTGACTTTTTAATGATTGCCATTCTAACTGGTGTGAGATGGTATCTCACTGTGGTTTTGATTTGCATTTATCTGATGGCCAGTGATGATGAGCATTTTTTCATGTGTCTGTTGGCTGTATGAATAACTTCTTTTGAGAAATGTCTGTTCATATCCTTTGCCCACTTTTTGATGGGGTTGTTTTTTCTTGGAAATTTGTTTGAGTTCTTTGTAGATTCTGGATATTAGCCCTTTGTCAGATGAGTAGATTGCAAAAATTTTCTCCCATTCTGTAGGTTGCCTGTTCACTCTGATGGTAGTTTCTTTTGCTGTGCAGAAGCTCTTTAGTTTAATGAGATCCCATTTGTCAATTTTGGCTTTTGCTGCCATTGCTTTTGGTGTTTTAGACATGAAGTCCTTGCCCATGCCTATGTCCTGAATGGTACTACCTAGGTTTTCTTCTAGGGTTTTTATGGTATTAGGTCTAGCATTTAAGTCTCTAATCCATCTTGAATTAATTTTCGTATAAGGAGTAAGGAAAGGATCCAGTTTCAGCTTTCTATTTATGGCTAGCCAATTTTCCCAGCACCATTTATTAAATAGGGAATATTTTCCCCATTTCTTGTTTCTCTCAGGTTTGTCAAAGATCAGATGGCTGTAGATGTGTGGTATTATTTCTGAGGACTCTGTTCTGTTCCATTGGTCTATATCTCTGTTTTGGTACTAGTACCATGCTGTTTTGGTTACTGTAGCCTTGTAGTATAGTTTGAAGTCAGGTAGCGTGATGCCTCCAGCTTTGTTCTTTTGACTTAGGATTGTCTTGGCAATGCGGGCTCTTTTTTGGTTCCATATGAACTTTAAAGCCGTTTTTTCCAATTCTGTGAAGAAACTCATTGGTAGCTTGATGGGGATGGCATTGAATCTATAAATAACCTTGGGCAGTATGGCCATTTTCACGATATTGATTCTTCCTATCCATGAGCATGGTATGTTCTTCCATTTGTTAGTGTCCTCTTTTATTTCACTGAGCAGTGGTTTATAGTTCTCCTTAAAGAGGTCCTTTACATCCCTTGTAAGTCGGATTCCTAGGTATTTTATTCTCTTTGAAGCAGTTGTGAATGGAAGTTCATTCATGATTTGGCTCTTCGTTTGTCTGCTACTAGTGTATAAGAACGCTTGAGAACGCTTGTGATTTTTGCACATTAATTTTGTATCCTGAGACTTTGCTGAAGTTGCTTATCAGCTTAAGGAGATTTTGGGCTGAGACAATGGGGTTTTCTAAATATACAATCATGTCATCTGCAAACAGGGACAATTTGACTTCTTCTTTTCCTAACTGGATACCCTTGATTTCTTTCTCTTGCCTGATTGCCCTAGCCAGAACTTCCAACACTATGTTGAATAGGAGTGGTGAGAGAGGACATCCCTGTCTTGTACCAGTTTTCAAAGGGAATTTTTCCAGTTTTTGCCCATTCAGTATGATATTGGCTGTGGGTTTGTCATAAATAGCTCTTATTATTTTGAGGTACGTTCCATCAATACCGAATTTATTGAGCGTTTTTAGCATAAAGGGCTGTTGAATTTTGTCAAAAGCCTTTTCTGCATCTATTGAGATAATCATGTGGTTCTTGTCTTTGGTTCTGTTTATATGCTGGATTATGTTTATTGATTTGCGAATGTTGAACCAGCCTTCCATCCCAGGGATGAAGCCCACTTGATCATGGTGGATAAGCTTTTTGATGTGCTGCTGAATCCAGTTTGCCAGTATTTTATTGAGGATTTTTGCATCGATGTTCATCAGGGATATTGGTCTAAAATTTTCTTTTTTTGTTGTGTCTCTGCTAGGCTTTGGTATCAGGATGATGTTGGCCTCATAAAATGAGTTAGGGAGCATTCCCTCTTTTTCAATTGATTGGAATAGTTTCAGAAGGAATGGTACCAGCTCCTCCTTGTACCTCTGGTAGAATTCAGCTGTGAATCCACCTGGTCCTGGACTTTTTTTGGTTGGTAGGTTATTAATTATTGCCTCAATTTCAGAGCCTGCTATTGGTCTATTCAGGGATTCAACCTCTTCCTGGTTTAGTCTTGGAAGAGTGTAAGTGTCCAGGAAATTATCCATTTCTTCTAGATTTTCCAGTTGATTTGCGTAGAGGTGTTTATAGTATTCTCTGATGGTAGTTTGTATTTCTGTGGGGTCGGTGGTGATATCCCCTTTATCATTTTTTATTGTGTCTATTTGATTCTTCTCTCTTTTCTTCTTTATTAGTCTTGCTAGCGGTCTGTCAATTTTGTTGATTTTTTCAAAAAACCAACTCCTGGATTCATTGATTTTTTGGAGGGTTTTTTGTGTCTCTATCTCCTTCAGTTCTGCTCTGATCTTAGTTATTTCTTGCCTTCTGCTAGCTTTTGAATGTGTTTGCTCTTGCTTCTCCAGTTCTTTTAATTGTGATGTTACAGTGTCAATTTTAGATCTTTCCAGCTTTCTCTTGTGGGCATTTAGTGCTATAAATTTCCCTCTACACACTGCTTTAAATGTGTCCCAGAGATTCTGGTATGTTGTATCTTTGTTCTCATTGGTTTCAAAGAACATCTTTATTTCTGCCTTCATTTCGTTATGTACCCAGTAGTCATTCAGGAGCAGGTTGTTCAGTTTCCATGTTGTTGAGCGGTTTTGATTGAGTTTCTTAGTCCTGAGTTCTAGTCTGATTGCACTGTGGTCTGAGAGACAGTTGGTTATAATTTCTGTTCTTTTACATTTGCTAAGGAGTGCTTTACTTCCAATTATGTGGTCAATTTTGGAATAAGTGCGATGTGGTGCTGAGAAGAATGTATATTCTGTTGATTTGGGGTGGAGAGTTCTATAGATGTCTATTAGGTCCACTTGGTGCAGAGATGAGTTCAATTCCTGGATATCCTTGTTAACTTTCTGTCTCGTTGATCTGTCTAATGTTGACAGTGGAGTGTTGAAGTCTCCCATTATTATTGTATGGGAGTCTAAGTCTCTTTGTAAGTCTCTAAGGACTTGCTTTATGAATTTGGGCGCTCCTGTATTGGGTGCATATATATTTAGGATAGTTAGCTCTTCCTGTTGAATTGATCCCTTTACCATTATGTAATGGCCTTCTTTGTCTCTTTTGACCTTTGATGGTTTAAAGTCTATTTTATCAAAGACTAGGATTGCAACCCCTGCTTTTTTTTTTGTTCTCCATTTGCTTGGTAGATCTTCCTCCATCCCTTTATTTTGAGCCTATGTATGTCTCTGCATGTGAGATGGGTCTCCTGAATACAGCAGACTGATGGGTCTTGACTCTTTATCCAGTTTGCCAGTCTGTGTCTTTTAATTGGACCATTTAGTCCATTAACATTTAAGGTTAATATTGTTATGTGTGAACTTGATCCTGCCATTATGATATTAACTGGTTATTTTGCTCGTTAGTTGATGCAGTTTCTTCCTAGCCTCGATGGTCTTTACATTTTGGCATGTTTTTGCAATGGCTGGTAGCGGTTGTTCCTTTCCATGTTTAGGGCTTCCTTCAGGGTCTCTTGTAAGGCAGGCCTGGTGGTGACAAAATCTCTAAGCATTTGCTTATCTGTAAAGGATTTTATTTCTCCTTCACTTATGAAACTTAGTTTGGCTGGATATGAAATTCTGGGTTTAAAATTCTTTTCTTTAAGAACGTTGAATATTGGCCCCCACTCTCTTCTGGCTTGGAGAGTTTCTGCCGAGAGATCTGCTGTTAGTCTGATGGGCTTCCCTTTGTGGGTAACCCGACCTTTCTCTCTGGCTGCCCTTAAGATTTTTTCCTTCATTTCAACTTTGGTGAATCTGGCAATTATGTGTCTTGGAGTTGCTCTTCTCGAGGAGTATCTTTGTGGCGTTCTCTGTATTTCCTGAATTTGAATGTTGGCCTGCCCTACTAGGTTGGGGAAGTTCTCCTGGATGATATCCTGAAGAATGTTTTCCAACTTGGTTCCATTTTCCCCCTCACTTTCAGGCACCCCAATCAGACGTAGATTTGGTCTTTTTACATAATCCCATACTTCCTGCAGGCTTTGTTCATTTCTTTTTCTTCTTTTTTCTTTTGGTTTCTCTTCTCGCTTCATTTCATTCATTTGATCCTCAATCACTGATACTCTTTCTTCCAGTTGATCAAGTCGGTTACCGAAGCTTGTGGATTTGTCACGTATTTCTCGTGTCATGGTTTTCATCTCTGTCGTTTTATTTATGACCTTCTCTGCATTAATTATTCTAGCTATCAATTCTTCCACTCTTTTTTCAAGATTTTTAGTTTCTTTGAGCTGGGTACGTAATTCCTCCTTTAGCTCTGAGAAGTTTGATGGACTGAAGCCTTCTTCTCTCATCTCGTCAAAGTCATTCTCTGACCAGCTTTGATCCGTTGCTTGCGATGAGCTGCGCTCCTTTGCAGGGGGAGATGCGCTCTTATTTCTTGAATTTCCAGCTTTTCTGCCCTGCTTTTTCCCCATCTTTGTGGTTTTATCTGTCTCTGGTCTTTGATGATGGTGACGTACTGATGGGGTTTTGGTATAGGTGTCCTTCCTGTTTAATAGTTTTCCTTCTGACAGTCAGGACCCTCAGCTGTAGGTCTGTTGGAGATTGCTTGAGGTCCACTCCAGACCCTGTGTGCCTGGGTATCAGCAGCAGAGGTTGTGGAAGACAGAATATTGCTGAACAGCGAGTGTACCTGTCTGATTCTTACTTTGGAAGCTTCCTCTCAGGGGTGTACTCCACCCTGTGAGGTGTGGGGTGTCAGACTGCCCCTGGTGGGGGATGTCTCCCAGTTAGGCTACTCAGGGGTCAGGGACCCGCTTGAGCAGGCAGTCTGTCCCTTCTCAGATCTCAACCTCCATGTTGGGAGATCCACTGCTCTCTTCAAAGCTGTCAGACAGAGTCGTTTGTGTCTGCAGAGGTTCTGCTGCTTTTTTGTTGTTGTTTTTTATCTGTGCCCTGTCCCCAGAGGTGGAGTCTACAGAGACAGGCAGGTTTCCTTGAGCTGCTGTGAGCTCCACCCAGTTCGAGCTTCCCAGCGGCTTTGTTTACCTACTTAAGCCTCAGCAATGGCGGGCGCCCCTCCCCCAGCCTTGATGCTGCCGTTTCGGTTAGATCGCAGACTGCTGTGTTAGCAATGAGGGAGGCTCCGTGGGCGTGGGACCCTCCCGGCCAGGTGTGGGATATATTCTCCTGGTGTGCCCGTTTGCTTAAAGCGCAGTATTGGGGTGGGAGTTACCCGATTTTCCAGGTGTTGTGTGTCTCAGTTCCCCTGGCTAGGAAAAGGGATTCCCTTCCCCCTTGCGCTTCCCAGGTGAGGCAATGCCTCGCCCTGCTTCAGCTCTCGCTGGTCGGGCTGCAGTAGCTGACCAGCACCAATTGTCCGGCACTCCCTAGTGAGATGACCCCAGTACCTCAGTTGAAAATGCAGAAATCAGCCGTATTCTGTGTCTCTCGCACTGGGAGTTGGAGACTGGAGCTGTTCCTATTCGGCCATCTTGCTCCGCCCCCACCCATGTCTCTCATGTCTCTTCTTATAACAGCACTAGTCCCATTCATGAGGGCTCCCTGCTCTGACCTAATTATTTCTCAAAGACTCCGCTTCCCAATACTATCACTTTGGGAGTTAGGATTTCAACACACAAATTTGGGTGGGGGGACAATAAACATTCAGTCCACAATAGACATGATGGTTGGTTCTTCCTTCTGAAATCATCAAGAGAATCTTTCAAGAGGCTCCAGGCAGTGGTTTTCAGCATTCCCCACTTGCCTTCCAGGTGGCAGGCACCAGCTCTGAGGTCTTTCCAGCCCAGCATCCTCCTCCCTCAGGCATCTGCAGGGATCTGACTGACCACCTCTCCTCACAGTCTGGGTGCCTTCCTCCACAGGACCCTCCCATCAAGAAGCCACCCAAACACCACCGTGGTAAGAGCAGAGCCTCCCTCACTCCACAGAGCCTGCAGAGAATCCTGAGACAGCTGTCCCAGCTCACCGGCAATGGAGAGTCCCTGCCCCTCCCCACTTCCCTCACTTCCTCCCCATAAGTTCTAAATCAACTTATCCTCTCTCAGGTACTCAGACAAAGGCAGAAGGACCAACAATTAAGAACGATGCCAGTCAGCAAACCAAGTAAGTTCCTGACCCTAACCTTCTCACATCCCATTCATTCCTCTCTAGAGAGAACACAATGAATTTCTATGTCCACTTTAATTAAGAAAGAGGAAGCCCTTCCCCACCCTACTGGGTCTTCAGAAGGGATTTCAGAAGGAATCAACCCACTGCCTCCTGACTTGATTCTTTAGTCCATTATCATTATTTTCAATTTCTTCTCTTTCCAGTTACGGAGTTGCAGTTCTGGATAAGGTAAGCACATATTCACTTTGAAGGGGTCGAATCAGAAAGTATTAAGCTCTGACATTCTGGAATTCCATGATAAACTTGGCTGGGATGGAGGGGCATCTTCTTCCTGGATGGCAAGGGGATACTGAGCATAGACATGGGGACTAAATGGACGCTGTCAAGAGCCCAAGCAGAAGAGGTTTGCTCTACACAAGCCAACCCAGGTGTAGGTTCTATGTCACAGGGTTTCAGGGGACTTAGAGACATTTTGAATACCCTTGTTCTTTCTCTCCAGGAAATCATCCAGCTTTCCGATTACCTCAAAGTAAGTGGCATGTGACCTCTCCCCTCAGTTCCTCCATCCACCTACCCGCTGATCCTCCAGGTTAATCTTACCCTCTTGCACTTTTTTCCCGCACCCCCAGGAGGCCCTACAAAGGGAGCTGGTCCTAAAACAGAAAATGGTGATTCTCCAAGACCTACTGTCCACTCTGATTCAGGCCTCTGACAGCTCTTGGAAGGTAAGGGAATGAAATTTTTTTTGAACAAAACTCATGGGCTTCTATGTGTTCCTATCTCATTTTTCTTTCCACATCATCACAGTAAGAGAAGGGGTTTTCTCACTACTGAAAAGTGAGCTGGGAAGAGGCAGAAGATGAGGCGGATAGTGCTCAGACCTAGAAGTCAAACAGGTCACAGTAAATATATGGGTCATCACCTGAGGGTCATGGTGCTACATATCCAAGGAAGACCCAGAACCAAAAGTGGCAAGAATTCCCGTTTTTTAATTTGTTGGAAGGAATGAAGGAAGACCCCAATATAGTTTATATTACTGAATATGGTAAATGCCAAATATTTTTGTATGGGATTCACACCAATATTTATCCAAACTAGCATGCCACGTACACACTCAGTCCAAACAAAAATATCAGAGTGGGAAGGGACCTTAGAGACAATCTGGTCTAATACTCTTATTTTGCCCAGGAAGACACTGAGTTTCACAGGGGTCAAGTAACTTGCCAAAAGTCACACAGCTAGTTAGTGGCAGATCTGGAGCTAAAATTCAGGCCTTTGATTTCGGTCCATTCAATGTACAATATTCATAGGTTATGTCCTCTATACAGAACACTGGACTAGCACTAGAAATAATGAGATTATTTAGATAGGGTTCTTGCTTTGAGAAGGCTCATGGTTTTGTAAGAAAGACACATGACTAAACAATACAAAAACATGAAAAATAAAAGAAATGTTTTTAAGATATAGGAAAATACAAGAAGGAATGAGTGACTCCAGAGAAGTAAAGAGCCAGGGGAATGCTTATATAAGCATTTGCCAGGAAAATATGGAAGCAGAAATAGTATTCTAGTTGGGGTATAGGCAAAGATCTAAAGGCAAGCCAGGCGTGGTGGCTCACACCTGTAATCCCAGCACTTTGGGAGGCCGAGGCGGGTGGATCACCTGAGGTCAGGAATTCAAGACCAGCCTGGCCAACAGGGCAAAAACCCGTCTCTACTAAAAATACAAAAATATTAGCTGGGTGTGGTTGCACATGCCTGTAATTCCAGCTACTTAGGAGGCTGAGGCAGGAGAATTGCTTGAACCAAGAAGGCGGAGGTTGCAGTGAGCTGAGATCACCTCATTGCACTCCAGCCTGGGCAACAGAGCAAGAATCCATTTCAAAAAAAAAAAAAAAATCTAAAGGCATGACACAGTCTAATAAAATGGTTCTCCAATTTTTTTATTTCAGGATTCCTTCATACTTTTTCAATTATTGGAAATATATAAGAGATGTTTTTATTTACCATTTTAGAAATTAAAACAGTTGGCCAGGCACAGTGCCTCACACCTGTAAGTCCCAGCACTTTGGAAGGCCAATGCAGGAAGATCACCTGAGGTCAGGAGTTAGAGACCTGCCCGGCCAACATGGCAAAACCCTGTCTCTACTAAAAATACAAAAATTAGCCAGGCGTGGTGGTGCACACCTGTAATCTCAGCTACTCCGGAGGCTGGGCCACAAGAATCACTTGAGCCCGAGAGGTGGAGGTTGCAGTGAGCCAAGATCGTGACACTGCACTCCAGCCTGAGTGACAAGGCAAGACTCCCTCTCACAAAAAAAAAAAAAAAGAAAGAAAGAAAAAGAAAGAAGAAAGAAATTAAGACAAATTGAGAAAGAATTATTAATTTTAAAATGATAGTAAAATATTTCATGCTAATCTAAATTATATGTTTTAAGAAAAACAGTCTGGGCGCGGTGGCTCACACCTGTAATCCCAGCACTTTGGGAGGCCAAGGCAGGCAGATCACTTGAGTTCAAGAGTTCAAGACCAGCCTGGGCAACATGGCAAAACCTTGTCTCTACTAAAAATACAAAAAATTAGCCAGGTGCATTCGCATGCACCTGTAGTCTCAGCAACTCGGGAGGCTGAGGCAGGAAAATCTCTTGAGCCCCAGGGGCAGAGGTTGCAGTAAGCCAAGATTGTACCACTGTATTCCAGCCTGGGCGATGGGAGTGAAACTCTATCTCAAAAAAGAAAAAGAAAAAGAACCATTTTCAAAAACAAAATTAGTGACAGGAGTGTCATTGCTTTACCCTTTTGCAAATATTTTTAATGTCTGCCTGAAAAAAAGACAGCTAGATTCTCCTATTTACTACTGTATTCAATCTATTGGTTTAAACATAAAGAAAAATTCAGTCTTACACAAATATGTCATTAGGAAAAGTAAGACTTTGCTCATCCCTTAAAAGGGTCTTGGGGATTCCCAAGGTTCCTCAGAATCCCCATGTTGAAACCTGTAAATTAGTATATATTATAAATTCATGTATTAGTATGAGCTACAAGCAGCTCGACACCACCAAAGCATAAAGCACCAGGTGGAAAGAGACAGAGCACACAACCTCACCGGCCTGTGTGACATGTCACCCTACCTCAAAGATGGCTTCAGCAGAGAAAGAAAGATGATGGGAGAGTATGGAACAAAACTGAGAAGTTGCGGCGATGTTAAAATAAGACTTCCTAAGCTCAGCCTTGCTCCTCATGTCAGACATTGTACCTGGATTTTTCAATCCACGGTCAGGGCTCCTGACTGTTAGATCATTTTCATTGAGAGTAGGAACTTGGGGCAGATAGCTGTGCATGTGAGGTGGTTTCTGGTCCTGAACTAAATTGAGATCATCTCGCTCATTTGTTTGACAGTCATTTGATAAGTTCCAACTCTGTGCTGGGTCTTGTGCTACAGGGACAAAAAGCATTATGGTCCTAACTCTTGAGGAACTCACAGTCCAGCCATGAAGACAGAGACATGTAATAAATAACACCAAAACAGTATAATAAGGCTATAGCAGCAGTGCATACAGCAGATGCAGGGAAAAGAGAAAGAAGGCAGCAATTATTCTGCCAGAGGTGGAATAGGGAAGGCTTTAAAGGAAGGAAACCTAGCCAGGCACGGCAGTTCATACCTATAATCCCAGCACTTTGGGAGGCCAAGGTGGGGAGACCACTTGAGGCCAGGAGTTCGAGACTAGCCTGGTCAACATGGTGAAAACCCGTCTCTACTAAAAATACAAAAAGTAGCTGAGTGTGATGGTACATGCCTGAAGTCCCAGCTACTCGGGAGGCTGAAACACAAGAATCGCTTGAACCCAGGAGCTGGAGGTTGCAGTGAGCTGAGATTGCGCCACTGCACTCCAGCCTGTGTGACACAGCAAGACTCTGTCTCAAAAAAATAAAAATAAAGAAACCATTTTAGCTGAATCTTGAAGGATGAGTAGGAGCTCACCAGTAGAGAAGCAAGAGTGATGATGAGGAAAAAAAGCAGAAAGTAGAAGAGTGTTTAAGGTAAAGGAATTGGAATGATTACAGGCCTATGTATGGCAAAGAATTGGGTATGCAGAGTATGGCTGAAAAGAAGGTATGTCAAAGTAGTGCCAAAGAAAGGATCTCAGACAGGTCTTTAGAATTATAGGTCTTAAACTTTTTCTGTTGAACAAGGTATTTCAAACTTGAATAATGCATGGACCCATTTTTAAAGGAAACCCATAGATATAAATATATAAAATCAGAGATCCATTAGAATGCATGCTACCCAGCTTGAGAAACACTACTGTAGGTAATAAGCTGAGTAGGAATGGAACTATGCCTTATTGAGGTTTAGAGTTCTACACTTAGCAATGTCTGGCTCATCCTTAGAAGGTATGCAAATACTATCTGAGGAAATGACTTGTGAATGATCAGATCTCTGTCTTAAAAGGTTCTCTAACTTCCAACTGGATGCAGTGTCTCACACTTGTAATCCCAACACTTTGGGGGGCCAAGGCAGAAGGATCACTTGAGTGATCAAGACCAGCCTGGGCAACATAGTGAGACCTCATCTCTACTAAAAAAAAAAAAAAAGAAAAAAAAATTAGCCGTGCATGGTAGTACACACCTATAGTCCCAGCTACTTGGGAGGCTGAGGCAGGAGGATCGCTTAAGCCCAGGAGGTCCAGGCTGCACCACTGTACTCCTGCATGCGGTAACAGAGCAAGATCCTGTCTCGAAAAAAAAAAGAGCAGGGAGGTTTCAAGGATTCATAGCAATAAGAACCCTGGCTCCAAGCTGGGACTGGGGGAGTTGAAAGTCTTGTAATATCCCAGGTAAGACACAACCAGAGCTTGAATCAAAGCAAGCTTTATGGGAATGAGGGGGGATATATTAAGAGACATTTCTGGGTTTGTCTCCAAGGAGGAGTTTCACCCCATGCTCTAGCCCAAGAGCAGAAGTTCCCTTGGTTGTGGTTTTCTCCCTCCCTTCCTCTCACCCCTCCCAATCCTCACCCTTCTCTTCTTCGTCCCTCCTCCCTACCAACCCCCTAGCTTCCAGTTTTAAAGAAAAACAGTCTCAGACTTTTTCAGTTAACAGCTATTGTTTCCCTTAAAATAAGGCAATTCAACTCTCTATCTCTTCCATGAAAGCCTCAACTTCAATAAAAGTATAGCCCCAAACTGTGGTATCTGGGGAAAATAATAGGAAGAAAGTGGCCAGAACTGGTTCAGATCTTTATTTTTGCCATTTGACCTTCATAAATTTGAATTTCTAACTTCACATGCTGAGAACTCACCACAAACTCCCTATTAGAACCCCAAGGATCAGCTCCCTCCATTGGCTTCACCTCCAGATGTCTCTGGGCCTTTTGGATACCATAGGCCCTGGGGTCCTGAACAGGGTCCAACCTTCAGGGCAGAAACAGCTCTACTAGCAGAGAAAGCAAGCTTTCAATATTGTGCAATACAAAAACGAGAGCAGGGCAGACTTGGGTTTGAAGATCTGCATCATGGAATTAAGATTTTGAGATGACAGCGCAGCGGGGATTGGCTGCAAGCCCTAAGCAACCTCTACTAGAGCAGAGAGATGAGCTGTGGGCTGGTGCTTCCGTGGTGAGGTGGTGGTGTTTCTGGAGAGCAGATCAGAGGCAGGGGAAAACCACGCAGAAGCAGGAGCTGAAGACCTCAGATCGGCACCAGGTGTGTATGGCCTCCGCCTTGCTCCTCTCTTCACTGGGGGTTATATGCCCTCTGAGCCCTGGGCTCCAGGGGTCTAACTGCCTAGAACATCAGCGGTAGGCCTGTAAAAAGTGCTTCTTACCACATACTGTAACACTGGGCTTCAGTGTGGGGAGCCCTGGGGCTCAGACCAGCAAACTACATGCCCCATTTGCAACAACTTGGCTGCGACTTTTGTGACGTCTTGGGGAGTCCAGAAAAGCAGAGCTATGGAAAGAGGTTTCGTTCAAGCTTCAGACTTGGGTGGCCCTTCATCCCCACTGAAGGGGCTATTGTAAATTGTCTTCCGCTGCAACACAAATGGAAAAGTAATCTGGGGTTGGGCCAATATAAAAACAGTTGAAAGAGGTAAAATATTGGATTAAAGCCATACTATGGAATGGGGAGAGAGGAGATACCCCAAAAGGGTAGGAGACTGGGAAAATTGTAAGAATATTGCCTTAGGCCTGTTTTCTTCCCCAAATATAGCAAGATAAACCTTAAACTTGGTAGGTTTGATTGCATTCTGCATAGAAAGAGTCTGGGCAAAGGCAAATGTGCGGAGCCGGAAGATGTGAACCAGAGGAGGTAGGTGTAGAGCCAGTTCAGGACCTGTGGATTGACAATGAACAGGTCACAGCAGAATGCAGCGTTTTACCAGTTACTTCAAAGCTCAAACAGTAGAAGTCTTTCTCCACGTCTTCCATCGGTCCCAAAGCCCTGTGCTTATTGTAGATGCCAAATCCCTGACTCTCTGCTTTCCCTCACATGAGAGGTTAGGAAAAACATTAATAGCAGGAGGCACTTTAAAAAATTATTTTTGGCAACACTTTTTGCTTTTGCAAGCCCCAGCTGAGTAACACAGGAAGCAGAAAGGGTGGGGGCACCCCCTGGCTCCCATGGTTAGAAGAATAAGCCAAACAAGATCAAAACAGGAGCTGCGAGATACCACTTCCTGCCTCCCCCAGGCACCCTGAAACTCACTGAGGGAGGCAGACCTCAAAGCCGAGCCCCCTCCTCTACCCCCAGACCGTTACAGACCGGAAATGTTACAAGAGATGGAAACGTCCAGGCCATCTGGCTGAGAGGGCCCATGGCATCTCAGGCCTAAAGAGAGGTGGAATTTCAAGACCTCACAAGTGTCCCACTTGGCCTGGTTGGAAAAAGCCAGAGAAAGGATAGGAAAACCGGTCACTGCCCTTTCTCTGGAAAACTGGCTCTCATTGATGGCTCCCCCACCCCCTCCCCTACACACATACACCCTACACAAAACTCCAGGCTAGAAGAACAAAACCTCTACCTGGGCAAAAGGGGCAAGTCTACAAAGGGAGGGGACAACAAAGTGGCAGGGAAGCTGTAGCTACTCAGCTGAAATACTGAAAAACTGAGAAACAGAGATTGGCTCTTCGTGCTGACCTTGCTCCCCTCTCACCCTTGAGATTAGCATCTTTCTTGGAATGTCCAAAATACCATTAGACAGACCCAGCTTATGAATAAATAGAATGTGACTTTCTGCGAAGCTCCCTTACACCCCCTGCCGCTCTTACTCTGTTTTAATATCTCTCCATTTCTTGCTTTCTTAAAGAAGTTCTCATCTTGAGTCTAACATGTACATGTGCATGTGGAAATGTACGTATGCAGGTGGAGGTATGTGTGTGGAGATGGAAGTGTGTGTGTCCAGGTGGAATTGTGTGTGTCCATATGGAGGTGTGCGTGTGCATGTGAAGGTGTGTGTGCAGGTGGAAGTATGTGTGTGTATATGGAGGCGTATGTGTTCATGTGAAGGTGTATGTGTGCAGGTGGAGGTGTGCGTGTGCATGTGGAGCTATGTGTGTGCATGTGAAGGTGTGTGTGTGCAGGTGGAGGTGTGTATGTGCAGGTGGAGGTGTGTGTGTATATGGAGGTGTGTGTGCATGTGGAGGTGTGTGTGTGCCCATGTGAAGGTGTATCTGTGCATATGGAGGTGTATCTGTGCATATGGAGGTGTGTGTGTGCATGTGGAGGTGCGTGTGTACATGTGGAGGTGCGCATGTGCATGTGGAGGTGTGCGTGTGCATGTGGAGGTGTATCTGTGCATGTAGAGGTGTGCATATGCATGTGAAGGTGTGTGTACATGAGGTGTACGTGTGCATATGGAGGTTTGCGTGTGCAGCTGGAGGTGTGTGTGTGCAGGTGGAAGTGTGTGTGTGCAGGTGGAGATGTGTGTGTCCAGGTGGAGGTGTATCTGTGCATGTGGAGGTGTGTGTGCATATGGAGGTGTGTGTGCGCCCATATGAAAGTTTATCTGTGCATATGGAGGTGTATCTGCACATGGAGGTGTATCTGTGCATGTGGAGGTGTGTGTGTGCATATGGAGGTGTGCGTGTGAATGTGAAGGTGTGCATGTGGAGGTGTGCATGTGTAATGTGAAGGTGTGTGTGTGCATGAGGTGTACGTGTGCATATGGAGGTGTGCGTGTGCAGCTGGAGGTGTGTGTGTGCAGGTGGAGGTGTGTGTGTGCAGGTGGAGGTGTGCGTGTGCAGGTGGAAGTGTGTGTGTGCAGGTGGTGTATCTGTGCATGTGGAGGTGTGCATGTGCAGGTGGAGGTGTGTGTGCAGGTGGGGGTGTATGTGTGCAGGTGGAAGTGTGCGTGTGCAGGTGGAGGTGTGCATGTGCAGGTGGAGGTGTATCTGTGCATGTGGAGGTGTGTGTATGTGTGCAGGTGGAGGTGTATCTGTGCATGTGGAGGTTTGCGTGTGCAGGTGGAGGGGTATGTGCAGGTGGAGGTGTATGTGTGCAGGTGGGGGTGTATGTGTGCAGGTGGAAGTGTGCGTGTGCAGGTGGAGGTGTGCGTGTGCAGGTGGAGGTGCATCTGTGCATGTGGAGGTGTGTGTGTGCATGTGGAGGTGTGTGTGTGTGCAGGTGGAGGTGTATCTGTGCATGTGGACGTTTGCGTGTGCAGGTGGAGGTGTATGTGTGCAGGTGGAAGTGTGCATGTGCCGGTGGAGGTGTGTGTGTGCTGGTGGAGGTGTGTGTGTGCCGATGGAGGTGTGTGTGTGCATGTGGAGGTGTATCTGTGCATGTGGAGGTGTGTGTGGGCATGTGGAGGTGTACCTGTGCATGTGGAGGTGTGCGTGTGCAGGTGGAGGTGTCTGTGGGCAGGTGGAAGTGTGCGTGTGCATGTGGAGGTGTGCGTGCGCAGGTGAAGGTGTATTTGTGCATGTGGAGGTGTGCATGTGCAGGTGGAGGTGTGTGTGTACACGTGGAGGTGTGTATGTGTGCAGGTGGAGGTGTATCTGTGCATGTGGTGTGTGTGTGCAGGTGGAGATGTGTGTGCAGGTGGAGGTGTGTGTGCAGGTGTAGGTGTGCGTGTGCAGGTGGAGGTGCGTGTGCAGGTGGAGGTATGTGTGCAGGTGGAGGTGTGTGTGTGTGCAGGTGGAGGTGTGTGTGTGTGTGTGGTGTAGGTGTATCTGTGCATGTGGAGGTGTATGTGTGCAGGTGGAGGTGTATGTGTCAAGTGGAAGTGTGCGTGTGCCGGTGGAGGTGTGCGTGTGCCGGTGGAGGTGTGCGTGTGCTGATGGAGGTGTGCATGTGCACGTGGAGGTGTATCTGTGCATGTGGAGGTGTGTGTGCGCATGTGGAGGTGTGTGCAGGTGGAGGTGTATCTGTGCATGTGGAGGTGTGCGTGTGCAGGTGGAGGTGTGCGTGTGCAGGTGGAGGTGTGTGTGGGCAGGTGGAAGTGTGCATGTGCATGTGGAGGTATGCATGTGCAGGTGAAGGTGTATTTGTGCATGTGGAGGTGTGCGTGTGCAGGTGGAGGTGTGTGTGTGCATGTGGAGGTGTGTATGTGTGCAGATGGAGGTGTATCTGTGCATGTGGAGGTGTGCGTGTGCAGGTGGAGGTATGTGTGCAGGTGGAGGTGTGTGTGCAGGTGGAGGTGTATGTGTGCAGGTGGAAGTGTGCGTGTGCATGTGGAGGTGTGCATGTGCAGGTGGAGGTATGTGTGCAGGTGGAGGTGTGTGTGTGCAGGTGGAGGTGTATCTGTGCATGTGGAGGTGTGTGTATGCAGGTGGAGGTGTCTGTGTGCATGTGGAGGTGTGTGTGTGTCCAAGTGGAGGTGTATCTGTGCACGTGGAGGTGTGCGTGTGCAGGTGGAGGTGTGTGTGCAGGTGGAGGTGTATGTATGCAGGTGGAGGTGTGCGTGTGCATGTGGAGGTGTGCGTGTGCAGGTGGAGGTGTGCGTGTGCAGGTGGAGGTGTGCGTGTGCAGGTGGAGGTGTGTGTGTGCAGGTGGACGTGTATGTGTGCATGTGGTGTATGTGTGTGCAGGTGGAGGTGTGTGTACATGTGGAGGTGTGTGTGTGCATGTGGAGGTGTGCATGTGCATTTGGTGTGTGTGTGCACAGGTCGAAGTGTGCATGTGCATGTGAAGTGTGTGCAGGTGGAGGTGTGTGTGTATATGGAGGTGTGCGTGTGCATGTGAAGGTGTGTGTGCAGGTGGAGGTGTATATGTGTATATGGAGGTGTGCGTGTGCATGTGAAGGTGTGTGTGCAGGTGGAGGTGTATATGTGTATATGGAGGTGTGCATGTGCATGTGAAGGTGTGTGTGTGCATATGGAGGTGTGCATGTGTGTGCATGTGGAGGTGTGTGTGTGCATGTGGAGGTGTATGTGTGCATGTGGAAGTGTACGTGTGCATGTGGAGGTGTGTGTGGCAGGGAGGGAAGTGTATTAACCTCCTAGGGCTGCTATGACAAAGTACCACAGTCAGGGGAACTTCAAAAACAGAAACTTATTTTCTCATAGTTCTGGAGGCTAAAAGTCTGAGATCGGGGTGTCAGCAGAGTTCTTTTCTCCTGTGGTCTCTCTCCCCGGCTTACAGATTGCCATCTCTCTCTGTGTCTCCACGTGGCCTTCCCACAGTGCCCTGATCTCCTCTTTTAATAAGGACATCCATCATATTGGATTAGGGCCCAGCCTAATGGCCTCATTTTAACTTAACTACATCTTTAAAGACCCTGTCTCCAAATATGGTCACATTCTGGGGCACTCGGGGCTTAGGATTTCAACATAGGAATGTTGAGGAGATACAAATAAGCTCATAATTGAGGGTAAAGGAGGGAATAACATTCTCCTGGGAGGGGAGACTGTGTTAGCCTTACTGGCCTACATTTTACAGGGAAAGGTCCATGTACAAGACTGAGAAGAGGTGAGGAGTGCAGAAGTGCCTAGAGAGGGGAGAGAGGTAGTGAGCGAAAGGGTAGCTTAGAAGCTTTCCTTCCAGGGCCCCCCTGCTATGCTACCCTGAGCCATTTGATAAAAATGGAGGTAAAAAGAGGACTTGAGGCCAGTCTGATTCTTTCTTGTCCTAGTCTAGAGAAAGAAGAGAAGATCCTCTTCTATTCAGCATCCTTTGTCATCTTTGCTCCTGCCTGCCTCCTGAAAGAGTTCACTGTTTGAGCACCAACCATGTGCTGGGCAGTAGGATAGGAATATAGAGTCAAACTCTTTGCAGACTAGATTTTCCCACACTCGTTAACTCATCCCATTTGCTCCAGGGACAGCTTAATGAAGACAAACTGAAGGGGAAACTGAGATCCTTAGAAAACCAGCTGTACACCTGTACCCAGGTAAGCATTCTGAAGGACATTTCCATCTCGGGAATCTAGAATTAAATGTGAAGAATGTTTGAACCTCAATCTTACTTTTGAGAAATGCCACCAGATAGAGAATAACACACCGATTCCTACTTACCCAGTTCTAGCTTGGCCATTTTCACTTTAGTCTCTAATAGATCACTGTCTCCATCCTTCTTCCTCTCCCTTTCTCCCAGTATCCTTCTCGTTGCACCCTGGAGGAATCCCAGCACTAACCACTTTGTCAGCTCCAGGGGAACCTTGAAATACCTGAAACTGTAGGGAAAGGCCCTTGGTAAAGATTCACACCACCCAGACAGACCTTTACATATCCTAATCTTTGAACAGATGAGTTAGATGTTATAACGAAGTCTTAGAAAATGATTTTCATTCCATGGGCAACTTTTTTCTGTTTTTTCTAGCAACCCCTAGAAGAATGTAAAAGCTCTTTTACTTGGCTCTTCTGTAACACTATTTTCCAGCATTAGTAATCTCCTGATTGGCCTAATCTTGGTTTACAAGAGATAGAAAGAAATCAGCTTTCACACTTGAGAAGTGATGGATACCTGAAAGGTGGGGAGATGTCAAATAAGAGAATGGGGTGAAACAGGCAGATTTCTCCCATCTGGAGTTAGAGAGAGAAGATAGTTGGCCACATAGATGGCGTCTTACAGGGGTAGAGAGTTTATGGAGTCTATAAGTTTCTTGGTCCACAACTTTCATTTTTTCAGTATGACTTGCTTTGTCAGGACTAAATAATGCCAACCAAGTTCACAAGAGACCAATATATAATCCAGAATGCCAATCTATTCATTTTCAGTAGGGAATAACACATAACCAGTGCCCAGCATGGATGGTCATTGGATGTCCAATAACTGGGACATCCCCTACATATGACCTCAACCAGGTTAATTCCTGAATCTAGTTTTTAATGAAAGTTCCAAAACTATAAGACCCACTCAAATTTAAATCCAAAATTTCAGACAATTCCAAAGCTAAATGGAAATGATTTCATATTGATCCCTAAATTTTTGTCATCTGGTCTACTGCTTATACAGTGGGTAATCCAGAATTGACAGTAAAATTTGCCTGCCTTCTCCGAAATCACAGGACATAAAGATGAAAGAAAGGGAGAAGGCAAGACCCCCAGTGAATTTGCAAAGCTGCGCTTGTGTCTCCTTAATCCTGCAGCCAGGAGGAATTTTGTAACGCAAATGTATTAATTTTAAAACATTAAGTTCATTAGGCATTGTAGAGAAGCTACAATGATTTTTTTTAAAGCAGCAGCAGTATGCTCCCTCCCTGAAGGAGTTTACAATCCAGTATGAAAGACAGATGAGTCAACAGAGTAGAATAATAGAGGCATGCAGGGTATACTATGTGAACACTATGAACACTAAGAAAAACTGCCTAATCTATAAGACGTTGTGGGATGGGGGCAGTTGGTCAATTTATCAGAACTGATGATACTGGACTGAATCTTGAGTATGAGGAGAAGTTAACCAGTTTTAGGCAGAAGAAGCTATATGGGTAAAAGCAGAAGCCAAAAAAACAGAGTGCTAGGGGATCTGCAAACATCTCAGCTTAGGTGGAAGTAGCATGGGATGAAAGTCGAGGCATGTAAGTGGAGCCATGACAAGGAGTTTGGATGTGATTCTTAGGATGCTGAGAATCCATGGAGAATTTATACAGGAAGCGGCAAGATCAGATTTGCATTTTAGAAAGAACCCTCTAAATGTGGGACTGAAAAGGGACTGAAGGGAGGCAAGATTTGAAGAAAGGGAGGCTGTTGCATTAATCCACATAACACTACTACTAGAGCCTGAACTAAGGAAGCAGCAGTAGGGACAGACAGGAGACAGATATGAACTGTGAAGGAAACTGTCAAGGTTCAATGACCAACTGATTACTGGAAGGAAATGAGAGAGAAAATGAAGACTGACTCCCCGGTTTAGGGTTTGGAAAAGACTAGATGGATGATGATTCTGGTCACTGAGATAGGAACCCCAAGAAAAAAGAACATGTTTAGAAACATGAGTCCTGTTTAGACATGTTGGATTTCAAGAGCTTGTGGAAGGCCTCAGATATAATGTCCAGCAAGCCTAAGACACTCTTTATTACGCCCCCTACTCATCTCTCATTGCCTGAGGGACTCTCCCTGCTAGCTCTACCCTAAAAGAAAAGGCTCACTAGATTACTGGTATCTCTGCCTGGGGGAAGAACCAACTTCTTTTCATTTCTGTATCCCAGTTCAGGATTTGGCACACAGAAGTTCAATGTGTATTTGTTGAATTGCATCAAATTTACAGAAATACTCCCCTTGGGGAATGAAAAAAGTACTACTGGAGATGGAAGACCAGAAAAACAGTTATGAGCAGAAGGCCAAGGAGTCACTGCAGAAAGTGCTGGAGGAGAAAATGAATGCAGAGCAGCAACTACAGAGCACACAGGTATGGGGATGCCACATAGATCTTGGGGTTGGGGACTCCAGGCAGCTAGGGGAACAAGGGAGCCAGCTGCACAGCTCCCTGGAACCCTCTCCTCTCTGACCTCCCTCAGCGATCCCTGGCCCTGGCAGAGCAGAAGTGTGAAGAGTGGAGGAGCCAGTACGAGGCTCTGAAGGAGGACTGGAGCACCCTTGGGTCCCAGCACAGGGAGCTGGAGAGCCAACTCAACGTGCTTCAGTCCAAACTGCAGGTACCAGGCACTGGGGGTGGGGAGGGAAGACAGGGTATGGGGAGGAGGGGTGGTGATGAAGAAGCTGTTCTGGATTAGGGACTGCAAAGGCAGCTGACAGCATCTGGCTTTCAGTTCCTCAGTCACCACCAACTTTGTACCAAATTCACTGTTTTGGCTCTGAAATTTAATTTTGAGTTTAGCAAGGATGTCTGCACTGCTCATGCAAATGAACTAAGCGTTCATTGGAATGACACTATCACCATCCAAACGAAAAGAACTGGCTGGAATATACATCAGCCTACTAATGTCATATCCCAACCCACTGTCCAAACTCCATCCCAAAAAAGCATCCAGTTCAGAATTGCCCACTGTTGGCAAAGAAAAAATGTCACTAATTTATTTACAGGTGAGTACTAACATTTTTTGCCAATGTGTTTTTTAAGCAATTACATTTAGCAATTACAATTAGACTCTTGGCATCCTCAAGGGTTCCATCATCTTCAATCTGTCCTAAGACTCGGTTTCCCCATCTGTAAAATGAGGATAATAGTACTTACATCATAAGGTTGTTCTGAGTATTAAGTAAGATGATCCATGTAAAGTACTTAGCACAATGCCTGGCACATAAAAGCACTCAGTAAATATTAGCTATTATTTTGCATAGATTTATTTACTTGGTTTGGAGTTTTGAGGATCCACCTCAAAAGCTGATCTTTATAATTTTCCTGAAACAGGGCTCAGAACAGCCCACTTGATAAGAGACAGAGTATGTGAGTCTTATCAAAGGAGTGAACCTAACTGGTCACTCTGAGTGGTATCCACATCTCAACCTTTGCTGTTCTCTTCTTCCCATTACCTATAAGGCAACTCCTATGAAGATTTTGGGGGGAGAGGGTTTAACTTTGAATCTTTGTGGAAAAAATAAAGACCCTAACAAAAAAACAATTGATACTGCTAGAGGAAGAATAAAAGAGAAAATGAAAACATCTAGAAAACTGATGACTTCGTATTCCTTAATTTGGTGATTTACCAAAGTGTCAAGACATGAGTCCCATGCCAATGACAACCACTTACATTTCCCCTAGAATGGCAGATTTTTTTAAAGTACTGGGTTTCCTAAAGCAATTCTTATTTTATATATTCTAATTTATGTACATCAATGTGTCACTTAGACCTGTCACTAGAGATGGTTTAGAAAATAAACTTACATTACACATGCCTCAGTCCACTTCAAAACTACTGGCACATGCCTATAGTCGCAGTTACTCAGAAGGCTAAGGTGGGAGGATTGCTTGAGCCCAATAGGTCAAGGCTGCAATGAGCTATGATGGCACCACTGCACTCCAGTCTGGGTGACAAAGTGAGACCCCATCTCTAAAAATAAAAATAAATAAAAGACACGAGTTCCTTGTGAATATCAAGTCTAATTTGCTGTTATAAATGTGAGGAACAAAGCAAAGGGAAGAATAGGAAAAAAGAAAGATTTCTCTATTTTCTCATCTACCTAACATTCCTTCTATCTCTAAAACTCCAGAATTTTCTATATTTTCCTCTTCCATGGTACCTGCCCCCAACCTCCACCCCAACACTGACCTCCTTCTATATGGCCCCTCCTCCTCCTTACAGGGAGCAGATAGCAGGGACTTACAGATGAACCAGGCCCTGCGATTTTTGGAGAATGAGCACCAGGAACTGCAGGCCAAGATTGAATGCCTGCAAGGGGACAGAGACCTGTGCAGCTTGGATACTCAGGACCTACAAGGTACTCTTCTCCTTGGAGGCTTTGGGCACATGGGAGCCATGGCCAAGTGAGCTAAGAAAAAAGAAACTGAGTTAAGAGAAAGGCTTCAGCCTTTTATTTGTTTGCTTGATTGGTTGATTGGCTTTGTAATCTCATTTTACCTTGAGGGAGAGGCAGGGCTGTTTTAATCATCTAAAATTGAAAATTAATTTCACTGTAACAGACAGAGTATCCTTTTGTCTAGCTCTCTTTTTTAGCCCATCCCTCTGGGCCAGATCACAGCTGCTCCCACATCAGTCACATATGTCAAGGCCACATTCCTAATTTGAAAGGGAAAGGCCAGTTGAAACACAAGGCATAGAGAAAGTCTCTCAGTCATAGCCTCTGTGTCTGAGGACTAGATAGTGTGTAAATACAAGCCTCAATGCAACCCAACATTGTTGATGCACAAAACCTGAGGTACTTGGCTTCTGGTTTACCTCTTCAGAACTGGGACACAACTTCCAGAAGACACGTTAGAGGCCACGACAAGACAGCATCTATTACTAATTTCCATCCTTAAGTACTGAGTTCATTAAGTCTTGGGTTCCTTTATTTTGGCTTGCATTATTGCATTTTCAGATCAACTAAAAAGATCAGAGGCGGAGAAACTCACCCTGGTGACCAGAGTACAGCAGTTGCAGAGTAAGTTCGCTTTCCAGATTCTGAAAGTCCACAGGCTTTTCCTGGGGCTCCTGGCCCATAAAAGGCACCCAGAGTAGGGACTAATGGCCCAGTCTTTGGCATATGCTCTAACTCTGTGCATTTTCAGACCCTCTTCTTGTGAAGTGAGGTCATTTACATAGCTCTCCATAAATTATGTATTAGCCTTTGTTCTTTTTTTTCTACTTTTCGCCTTCCATGCCAATGACACCACTTACATTTCCCCCAGAATTGCAGATTTTGTTTTAAGTACTGGGTTTCCTAAAGCAGTTCTTATTTTATATATTGTAATTTATAAGTACATGAATGTGTCACATAGACCTGTCACTAGAGATGGTTTAGAAAATAAGCTTACACTATACATGCCTCAGTCCACTTCAAAACTACATATTGGGCCCAAAGAGGAAAAGGGACTTTTCAGAAGAAAAGCAGTTTCTGAAAAGCTGGAGAACCTGACTCAATTAATACCGCTGCTGGTTGCCCACCACTTTAACCTCTGACACCTGATACAGAAGCTTCATGCAAACAGCAATGATTATTAAGAGAACAAAGCAACCACAGAGGAAAGGGAAAGTCTTCAAGCAAAGACTTGAAGATAGAGACATGGTAGGGGGAGAAATAAGGATGCTATATTCATAGCAAAGTACCACAGACTGGGTGCCTTGAAGAACAGAAATGTATTGTCTCACAGTTCTGGAGACTAGAAATCCAAGATGTCAGCAGGGGTGTTTCCTTCTGAGGGCATTTAGGGAAAGATCTATCCCAGGGCTCTTTCCTTGGCTTTGTAGACGGCCGTCTTCTCTCTGTGTCTCTTCACATTGTCTTTCCCATGAACATATCTGTGTCCATATTTCTCCTTCTTATAAGGACACCAGTGATATTAGATTAGGGCCCACCTGAATGACCCCATTTTATTTTGATTATCTTTTAAAGAACCTATCTCCAAATAAGGTCATAATTTAAGGTACTGAGGGTTAGGACTTCAACATATAGATTCTGGGGGACAAAATTCAACACATAGCAGATGGGAACATATTTAATAACTAAGGTTCTAGGCAAAGTTCTGAAAAGAAACTCTGTGTAGTAAATATGCTAGCATAGACAAGTTCCTTGTGTTTTCCAACAGGTCTGCTTCAGAATCAATCCTTACAGCTTCAAGAACAGGAGAAACTCTTAACAAAGAAAGGTCAGCAAATTTATTAACCACAGATTCTAAGATATTGCTCTTCCCTTACCTGCCCAGAGGCAGCGGGATGGACTACATGACCTCCTGGAGTCCCAGCCAGTTCTGAGTGTCTGTTAAGTCCAGGATGTGTGGGAGCTTTTTAAAGACTGATCATTGGCTCTGAGGACACTTCAACTAGTTAGCCTTCTATCCTGAGGTATATAAACTGTGAAAAAGGGTTTCTATTCTCTCTGAAAGCACATGTTTATGTTGAACATTTCAATAAATTTATTTTGAACTCAGGATTTCATGTCAATTTTTACACACTTGATTTTCCAAATCACATCCAACTCCCCAGCCCCAAACCACATAGCATGCCAGAGTCAACTCACTCTTAGCCCTAGAGAGTCTACTGTCCATGTTTCCTGAGAATTCACTGTGTATACAGAGGGGCAATAGCTCCTCACCTGTCCACTACACATGACCTTTTGTTTTCTCCTCACAATCACTGGGCATAATATAATAGATAATGCAGAAATGTTTATGCCCACATAGTATGCATAAGAACATGAAGGTCTATGGTGGCACAGACTAACAACACAGCTACAACAATCCAAAACTTCTGACTCCTAGTCCATGCTCTTTTCACCAAGACTAAGACTGCAGGGTGGCTAAAAAACCATCTTTAACCATATGAAATTAAATTTTAGGATATGACTGCCATCTTCACAACTTCAAATGAGGACATCAGGGAAAAGGGGTTATATTAAAGCATCCACCAAACTTATCTGACAAACTAGGAAGAATGTGACATACAACCAATGAAATTCAATTAATAAGTATTCACTAAAATTATTTAGCACTAGATAAGACTGGGGATACAAAGAAAAGATGCCAATCTTGCCCTCAAGGAGCTCAGATTCCAGCTGTCTGTCCAAGCTTAGCAGGGGCCTAGTGGAAGTTAACCTTTATGTCAAAGAATGCCATCAGTCTAGCCAAGAGCACGTCCTCCCAAGTTCCCTCCCCTCTCCCCACTCCTAGTGGCTCACCCTCAGGGCCCTTCCTCAGAGGTGTGGGCCTCACTATCACCAAGAATCTGGCTGCTTTTTTAGATCAGGCTTTGCCCGTGTGGAGTCCAAAGTCCTTCCCTAACGAAGTGGAGCCTGAGGGTACAGGGAAGGAGAAAGACTGGGATCTCAGAGACCAGCTGCAAAAGAAGACTTTGCAGCTCCAGGCCAAGGAAAAGGAGGTGAGAGGGTGATCTGAGACAGTGAGGGCTCATCTGCAGAATAGCAGAGAAACCTGGGAGGCAGCCAAAGAGCAGGGATTTCAAAGTTTAAGCTGTGACTAGATACCCACAGATATTCATTTGCCTACATAAAGTGTCTGTGCTTCTGGGCTGACTTGTCAATCTTTTCCCTTCCTTATTTACACCAACTCCTATTCAAGGTTTTATTAACTGGTTACCTTTTAGAAAGTCGACCAAAACTCAAACACATTTAATAAAAATATTAACTTCTCAATATGTCGTCCCACATTGAGTATCTTAAGTCCTTATACGTCTTTTAAAGAGTAAAACTCTTCCTTTGTACAACTCACAAACATACACATCCCCAGAAGTATTCATATGCAACTAGCTCCTGGGAAAGAAACTTGTACTAAGGTCACTTCTAGGTTGTTTGTGCTATAAGAACCTCATTTTTCAGTGTCTCTCATTTGCAAAGCACTTGCACGTAAAGTCATATAAAAGAACTTAAATGTATAA
This sequence comes from Rhinopithecus roxellana, assembly GCF_007565055.1. Classification (NCBI taxonomy): domain Eukaryota; kingdom Metazoa; phylum Chordata; class Mammalia; order Primates; family Cercopithecidae; genus Rhinopithecus; species Rhinopithecus roxellana. Next base: position 73,152,405 of record NC_044556.1, on the reverse strand, counting down.
AATGTAATATTATAATATGCACTATTGTCAATCATTTAAAATGAACACATTCCAGACAATGTGAGACAGTCAAAAGACAAACTCAAATCCCTGAGAATGGCTGGGAAGGGAGGATGGTGGTAAAAATTCCAAATGAGTGAAACTTACACAGGGCAGTCTCCCTTACCTGGCTCTGTCCTAGACAGAAGTGACAGTGATGACTTTGGTGATGTTCTCCCCAGTGCAGAGAACTGCATTCAGAATTAGACAACCTCAGTGACGAGTATCTCTCCTGCCTGCGTAAGCTGCAGCACTGTCGAGAAGAGCTGAACCAGAGCCAGCAGCTGCCTCCCAGAGTAAGAGGGTCCCTCCTTCCCATAAAGCCCTGGATGATGGGACGATTCCTTCCTCAACTAAGATTTGCAGATAAAATGTATCAGCCCACACCAACAACTGGCCATCCTGTCCCACTGTGCTTGGTTTATAACATACTGACATTATGGCAACCATTGGAAAAAACAATGGACTCGTGCATCAAAGCCCAACTTTCATGGAACTCTCAATGCCAGAAGGAAAGACTTACTCTTAGCTAAAGTATGAAAGGGTGTTCTTTTAGTCTATGATAAGCATGGTGGCAAGAATAGAAGGACAACAAAAGTACTGGGGAATACAAACAAAGAATACAATTTTGCTGAGTTATTTTCCACCCTTCATTATTCATATCAGTATTTATGTATCTGGTCCCTGATGGATATGGCTCCCTGGGCCAGAGAACACTGGTTAAGTGGTTTTACCCCAAGACAGGTGACAGAGTGGGAGACAGAGTAAAAAGTTTTTTCTCCACCACCAACCCAGGGTTTTCCACTGGGCTAGAGTAGGAAGAAGAAAGATTTTTGCCTATATCTTTTCCAGTCAACTCATGGCCACTTTCTTCTGTCTCCCTGTCCCTCTGCAGAGGCAATGTGGGCGATGGCTCCCAATGCTGATGGTGGTGATTGCTGCAGCACTGGCAGTGTTCCTGGCCAATAAAGACAACCTGATGATCTGAATAATTTGTGACAACTGTCTTGGGTGAAAATCAGAAGCAAGCAACTCAACAAAAAACTCAGAAGGTTTGGGTACATTACAGCTTGGGCTTTTCAACTGACTTAGGATTTCTGACTTTTTGTTATTTTCTTAACCTAGTGTAAATAAACTTCACCTGACCAGACTGTTCCTCAGAACTCTCAGTTTATTCCTGAAAGGTGTATTACATTAACAAGTACCACATATTTAAGCATACTGGTGGTCTACTCTCCTCAAATTCAGTTGCAGGCATATAAACACGCAGAGAAACCCCCAGCCCTACTTTCCTAGCAGACAGCACCCACACAGAGCAGGTATATTTAGACGGTTATCATGCAAGAGTGTTTGGCTTGTCTTCCACCACCCTGCTTTTCCTCTATCACCTCTTTCCTTCTACCTCTTATCCAGTGAAAAGGACTTCCTAGCATAGAAATGGCAAGTAGGTACTATCTACCAATTTGCTACTAGCACCACCACTACCTGTTTACATGCCCTTTGCATTTGCAGCCAATTGATCACAGCATTGTGCCTTAGTGTACTCAAGACACTTGGAATTGGCAGTTGAGATGATTATTTGCCATCCCCAACCTAGAGATGATCATTTACTGAGTACCTTCTATATGAGAGGAGAGTTAAAGTCAGAGGGCCACAGCCGGCAGTGTGACTATCTCAGAGGAGATGCTGAGATCAGCAAAGTCATTCTGAGTCCTAAATCGGGTTCTGAGGTCCTTCTCCCAGGTGTTTAGAATGTGTCTCAGGCCTGGGAACAAGCTCTCTGGGACACTAAAGGAATACAGCAGGATTGGGGGTCGACCTAGCAACCATGAGATCCGGGCAGTGAATACTCGTAGTGGAGTCAGAGCTAAGCAGTTGTCATCTCCCTGGTTCAGGTGAAAGGTATAGGGGACAGGATAGCCCAGGAGGATCCCAAATACAGTACAGAGATTCCAGTCTGAGGAATGGAGCCTGCTGTGGGAGACTGCAGAGGGAGATAAGTCCCTCTGCAGCCCCTGCAAATGTGTGATGATCTCAGCCACGAGGGCCTTCAAGTCCTGAAGTTGGTCCAAGGAGCAGACAGAAGGGTGAGGCTGGCAGCTGGAAACATCCACAAAGGCTATGGTACCAAGCAGCACCTGCTCCAAGTGCTGACATACATGCTCAGGACTGACAATCAGGCTGTTTTCTCCAATCTCAAGGATGTGAAGTCCAAAGTTCAGGAAGCCAAGCCCCTGCAGCTCCTCCAGATAGCTCTGGAGCTCTAATGCCCCTGCACAGTTGCAATCATAGAGCACAGCTGGCTTCAGTCCCCGGGCCACAGCCAGCACCTCTCCAGCTAAGTGAAGGCAGATGGCTTGGGGTGGACTCCGTCTCTTTCCCATGCCAAGGGTCTGCTGAGCAGCTGCCACCAGCAGCTGAGGTCTCGGTGATGACATGAGATCTAGAAGCAACATCAAGAATGGCCTCCTTAGCTAGTCAGAGTTCCCTTCCCTGGGTGGCGTCTTTAAGCCAGACACTTGAGGAGGGGCCTAGAAACAAAGCAATAGCAGGGAATTAACAGCCAGTGACACACCACGAAACCTGACAACAGCCGTCCCGTTCAGTCGAAGTATCTTCCAAAGGTTATTCTGTCCCTCCCTCTGCTTTGAAATGTTGACCCAGCCCAAACAAGATAGGATCAATGCTACCTGATTTTTCTGGTTGACTTGGTCTCCCTCAATCTTAAATTCGTGTGTTTTTCTAGCTTTATAGCTAGATTTATATTCCCTCTGGCTTTTATTCTAAATTTTACCTGTTGTAAATTACGTTCTCTGGTTCAAACCTTAAGGAGCTTGGGGCAGAGGCGGAGGCGGGGCGGTGTTTGGCAAAATTCACAGCATTTCGCCCAAAAGCCCTTCTGGGACACAGCTCCAAGTTCCAAATGTATCCTTTCCACTGACAACTCCCCTACTCTTCCCGCCAGAGAATAGTTATAAGAATAGCAATTTGATTAATATACACCAGAATATGGACTAACAACCATCTCACCCTGACACATAAAAATGAATGAATGAAATCCGCTAGAACTGCATACGGTAGTATTTTAACTTCTGTTGGCCCCGCCTTCCCTTTCTGTCCGACCAAGGACCCTTGGAAGATGGGATTTCTCCGATCCACACGCCCCACACCAGAGCATATTACAGTGATTTGCTAAATGAGGCATAAGTCTCTCTCACATACGTTCTTTTTCCACGTCCGCTACAGGCTCGCGGGCTCACAAACTTTTTGCGGCTTCCTGCCTGCTGCCAGAAAGGCAGCTAGTCCCCAAGTAACACTGGAAATCCCGCCTACGCTGGGAAGACCCTCTCAGCCTGCTCTGCGCCAGTCGGGCAGGCACCTTCTTGCGCATGCGCACCCACTCGAGTGCCGCCCTCTTTTCCCCCCTTCCGTGACGTCATCCAGCAGCTCGCGCGCCTCGCGTTAGAACAACTGGCGAGGCCGCCTTGCTGCGCGCCGGAAGTTTGGGGAACCCTGCGACCCGCCCTTTCCGGTCAGACAGAATGCGGCCCCACCTGTCTGCTCAGGAACTGGGAAGGGCGGAAGTGAACGAGAAAAGGCGGAACCTGGTGAAACTGGTTTCCCGCTGCTGCCCTCATTTTGCTTGGCAGAACTTCCTTCTTGTGTTACGACGTCTGGAGTCCCACTTGACTGGGAATCCAGAAACAGGGCACACAGCACTTAATAAACACCTTTGATTTGTGTCTGTGGAAATACGTTTTTTCCAGACGAAACATACCTCAAGACAATTAACATATTTTGCAGAATAGCCTCACCTGTGGGTGATGCTGAAACGTTTTAATTTTTTTTAACTTCCCTAAATCCTACATTTGAGAGGCCTACAAGAACAGCTCTCTAGGGAGAGTGTGAAGGTGTGAGTATTCACTTTGAACAAATATGTGCCAGTCATGCTGCTAGGCCCTGGAGGTATTGCAGTGAGCAAAACAGACCAAACCCCCACTTTCATGAGGCTTAAGTTCATGTCTACTGAATCCAGTTTGCTGATTTCAAACAAGAAATGAGAAGTGATGACACAGAAGCTTTCCAGTCAGGTCATTACAAAGAAAAAGTGTTATTTCATGTAAGAGTTAACACCTTTTTAACTACCAGCAATTTGACCCATGCCACAAAGGGAAAGGATTTCTTGAGAAAACCCCAATATCTAAGCAAATGGCCCCAATTTATTTATACTTGGAGCAGGACAGAGATTAAGGCAACAGTGGACACCTACACTGGAGTTGTCACTCCTGGGTCTATCTTGGTGGTGCCTTCAGACGGTGAAAAGTGAACTGTAAAGATGGGGTCAGCATGGGAGGAGGACCAGCTTATAGGAGTTACCAGCCTAACACTGGTTCTTAGCTCAGTGGGAGTCAGAAGCTGAGAGTAGAAAGTAGTCTTCTAATTTTAGAATGTTTTCCTTCCCTGCATTTATTTAATTTTCCCATGGTGGTTAACAATAAATCCCTAAAAGACTGATTTAGTTCATTCATTTATTCCAGCAACAAATATTTGAGAACACACTGTGTCCCAGACACTGTTCTAAGGACTGGCAGCGAAGTCCAAGACAAACAATCCCTACCTTCAGCAAGTTTGCAGTCAAGCAGGATACAGATGCTGAGCATTACAAGGGAAATGATTATTCTGAAAGAGGAACTATGGGGTGCTATGGGAACATATAACCAGGGACCTAATTATATGGGAAAGGGACCAGCCCAGATCCAACACTTGCTCTCCCAGTTTACCTCCAGTAGGTTCTTTTTAACTTGAACTAATCTTGTTTGGTGGGGTAGACAGTGAGGAAAAAGAAGAGCTAGTGACAAAATCTAACTCCCTTCTCAGTCTTAAGCATGATGAAGGCAAGGGAGTAGAAGATATCAAGGGAGTGAGTGGTTGTGGCCACCAAAGGAGATAGCAGACTGAGGCCCTAAAAAAAGAAAGGAAACCTAAATCTATCCAGCACTCTCCCAGCATTCTGAAAAGGAGCCAAAACAAGGAAGAAACTGGGGTCTCTAGTTAGGACCTCACAAATCACTCATTCATTCCTCTGACATGTTCATAAATTTTCACAGTGGTTACAAACCAAAAGCTTGGTATTTCTTGGCACTTTTCCAATACCCTTTACCAGCTCACATTATCTGGGCTCCCACCCAGGCTACAGATAGCCTGGCTGTTAGCATTTCACAGAAGGGATACAGACTGGCCCAGATTCACGAGCTACCCTTCTAATTTACCTACAGTGGGTTATTTTTAACTTTGAGCTCCCACATAGAGATGGGGCAGCCAAATATCAAGACCAAATCCCTCACTTCACCTACTCAACAAAATGACCCCCAAAATGTAAAGTTTCTGTGCCTTTAACACTTCCTGGTCCCTAAAAGCCCAACTTTTCCTCAAAGCTGGGCACCTGACCTTTAGCCAGATTTCTTAATCTTGTCATGCTTTTCATAATAGCATGGGTAATGCTTTTCGTAATAGTAAATTCCACCAGGTCTCTTAGAAACTCTAAAACCAAAGCTTAAGCACTTTAAATAAATAAGTCCGCGGGTCACCACTGATTATGAACTTTTAGTTTTTAAAATAAGGCTAGCACAACTTTTGAGTCATTTTGAAAAATAGAAGATGGCCTGGTTTAAAGGTACCAGACTAGACATGGGCTTCCTTACTACGTCCCGACACAGACAGAAAGGCGTCACTATTCAAGAGGACTGAGGCTTGCAACCACAGATTACCATCTTATTTGCCATTTAGGTCCCAGATTGCTTGAGCCCAGGAGTTCAAGACCAGCATGGGCAACATAGCAAGACGTCATCTCTACAAAAAAAAAATTAGCCAAGCATCATAGTGCACGACTCTTGTCCCAACTACTCAGCAGGCTGGGTCAGGACGATTCCTTGAGCCCAGGAGCTTAAAGTGCAGTAAGTGGTGATTCGCCACTGCACTCTAGCCTGGCAACAAAGCAAGACTCTGTCTCAAAAAAGAAGAGAAAGCCAAAATGGTTAGAGACTCAGCAGATGTTTCCAGATAAGATAAGATCCAGATAAGTTTGTGACAGATAGACCTGCATTGTTCTACACCACTCTTTACCTTCACTGTTCACACTCAGATACCTCCACTAGTAAGGGAGACAAGCAGGTTTGTGCTATGTGAGCCTTTCCAGAAGAATACTGCCCAGCCCTTCTTCATCCCAGCCTTAACACACCCAACAACCAATTTCTTCCAACTGCAAAAAATCTAAATTATACTGTCCCTTTTGTAGTCAGAGAAGTATATCTTAGATCCCCAGCTCAGTCTAGCTCAGAGAAGAAAATAAGAAAAATAGAGCTCTTTCCTCTTAAAGCTACCACCTGAGTCACATACTATCATCTACCCCCCTCCCCCAACCCCAAAACACACACACACTGGTATTTGAGTGATAATATGGTAAATGCCTGACAACCTATTCTTCCACAGAATCCCTAGGCTTTCTGTGTCAACAGCTTCCCTTTAGAAGCCAAATTTGTGAGCTTTCACTCCACAGGCTGGGTGACTTTCAGACTTTGGCACCCATTTCTATTTAGATATCAAGCATGGTTTCTAAGCAACCAGCCAGCCAGCTCCTCTCCCTCTCACTTCCCCCATCAGGGAGCCAGCTTACTATACTAGCAGAACAGGTCAAACAGAGCTTGATCCTGGACAAATCAGTGCTTGAGGAAACTTTAACAAAACCAAGGAAAAATGTGGTACAAGAACAATGCAGAAGGATTCTGTTCCAGGCAGTTTAGCCTTGTACAAGTAGAAGAAGGTCATCGAGTCCGTTTTAAAGCTGGATACAATTTCAGGCATCATTCCAATCTCTTCACTTTATAAGCAATAAATCTGAAGCCCAGAGGTTAAAGGACTTGTTCAAGGTCACATTGGAAGCAAAGCTGCAGCTAGAACCTTGGTGTCCAAACTCCCAGGCCAAATCTCCTTCTACTGTGCTACATCATACTACCATTAGGAGATTTGAAAAAGAAAAGCAAAGTCTGAAGGGTGATTTTTCCATAAATTAAATCAGCTTTAAATCTAGGCATACTTGGAGAATCACAGACTTCTAACACTGTTAGAGAAAAGAGAGATTTAAAAGCTGGTTAAATCTAAACAATAAAAAAAATCCATATGTACAATATTATAAAAAAGGAAAAGAAGAAGATGGCATTCACGATTATTGAGGAGGCAGGGCAGGGGGGAGTTGCATGCTGGGGGTGGGCTGCATGGACTGCCAGCTCTCCTGGGTTTGAAGGATGCGGTACAGCTGCTTCAGCTGAGCAACGATGTTATCTTTGATGTCTGGGGTTGAGATCTGCAGGCGGACACTGCCACTATCAAAGGATCGTGTGAAATCACCAGAAAACATCTCGTAGATCATCCGAGCCACTACTGGAATGACCTGTTCAAGACACAAAACATAGGTGTATCCTCTCAGGAAAAGGTATTTTAAATAGCACGATGGACCCAAGATTGAAGGGCAGACCAAAGAGGCCCTGAGAAAGCCTCCAGTTCTAATGTCTAAATAAAGGATATGCCTTCATCTCTCTGGACCATCCTCCTGCCAAAGCTCACTCTGGAAGTTGGTTCAAATGAAGGTAAAGAACCTAAATGTAACATTAGGCTACATGACTAAATAAATGACTGCTTACTTTGCAAGACTTTTAACAAAATATCATCTATTGCTTGCCTTGCTGCACAACTCCAGGGGCAAAGCCCAAGTGGCCTTGCTGCCACTTCCTAGAATAAATTTATATTCCTAAAAGTAACTCAAAAGGTTTTTCTAAGAAAAGCTGGAAAGGGCCAGGTGTGGTGGCTTATACCCATAATCCCAGAATTTGGGGAGGCTGAGGCAGGATGATCACTTAAGCCCACGAGTTCGGGACCAGCATGGGCAACATAGGGAGACCTCATCTCTGCTGAAAATAAAATTATGCCAGGCATGGTGGCCTGTGCCTGTAGTCACAGCTACTTGGGAGGCTGAGGTGGGAGGATCGCTTGAACCTGGGAGGTTGAGGCCACAGTGGGCTGAGATGATGCCACTGCACTCCAGCCTGGGTGACACAGCAAGACCGTGTCTCCAAAAAAAAAAAAAAAAGTGCAATTTACACTGTGTGTGTGTGTGTTTGTGTGTGTGTGTGTGTGTGTGTGTGTAGAAAAGCTGGAAAGGGTCATATCTGTGAGGTTTCAGCAAGACTCTAAGGTTAGTAAGAGAATGAAAGACAAGATCTCCTCTAAATCAGTCACCCATTTTAAGGACCCTGCCTTTTCCAGCATGGTCCTACTGCACAAACCTGAATCTGTTACCCCATCTGATGAGACTGAAACCTACATGGGCTGATGGATGCTTGATGAAGGCTCAATCCAGACCTGGGGCTAAAGCATTGGCAAAAAGGAGAAGAGTTGTTGACACAGCCTTATCTTCTCACCTGAACCAAGATGAGTTTCCTTTCCAAGGGTTTCCCATCTGGCCATTCTTCCCCAAAGCATAAGTAGATCTCAAACGGTGGCTGCTTTTCTATCTGTCCTTTCTGGTGGGCAATGAGATCTGCAGAAAGTGGAAGAGCAAGTTTTGTATACCGGGTCATTCCACATGCACCCAATAAATACCATCTTTTATGCTGTCCATTACAATAGCCACTAGCCACAAGCGCTCACTAATTTTAAATTAATTAAACAGTTCCTGGGTCACATTAGTCATATTTACATGCTCAATAGCCACATATGGCTTGTGACAACCATACTGAATAGCACAAATATATTGAACAGTACAAATTACAGAGGGTTCTCTTGGACATCATTGATCACGACTTGCGGTCCAAACCACATTGTAAAAAATTCACATCTCAGTGCTTTCCCCAAAACTGCCTGCTTGAATTCACCACTCAGATAATTCCCAAAAGAATATGTGCTATTCTGAATATGACAAGCAGTGTTACCTTCCAAAGTTAAAGACAAGCTGGTAACATTTGAGATGTAATGACAGGGCTGTCTCCTTTTTCTGCCATTGAAGGAGCCACAACCAACTTAAAAATGGCTTCCAAGTACATAGCCTTGGAGTGAAACTCCCTTCTTTGTTGCCGAGGTCACCTCCAATTTTTAGACCCAAAGTTCTGTTCTCCCTTGACCTCCTCCAGAAGAAATTTTTAAAGATCTTTGCCATGCCAGGAAAGCAGGGAGGTGAAAGGCAGTCATGGTGGAAGGAATGTACTTCCAGAGAACGATTCCCACCATCAACCTTCTGAGAAATGACTTACCGCTAAGGAATGTTTCCAGACAAAATAGCTTGACCTTTTTTTGTCTCTCAATCAGGTTGGGAGCAACAAGTGATGGGGCACATGGCCCAGACCAGTACACCTTGCACTGGCACAGCCTGATGGCATAAATGGCGTGACCGCTGACCTCCAGGATCAGTCCTCTGTCCATGACGTCCAGCAGCTTGCTAGTGAAGAGCTTCTGCTTCTCATTGGTAATATGCTCAGGACCTGGGAATTTGACCTGCTCCAGGCTGACAGGACCAAAGAGCTCCTCCTGGTCAGGCATGGGACCCAGGTCCCCATAGAAGAGTCGGCAGCCCTGGGGGTTGCTCACGGTCATGGTCTGCCCGTACTCCTTCCCACGGTACTGAAACTTGATGTCCAGGTCAGTCACTGCAAGGTTAGAGATGACAGTGAGAGTCCTGCTTCACTGCTCTGCCTGCTCATCCCTGTGACTCATGCAAGTCCATTAAGATCAAGCCACCTTTCAACCAGCATTCAGGAAGGCCATTGCCATAGTTATCCTTCCTGCAATAAAGGGAGACATCAACATATCCCTGGAATATTCACTCAGAAGGCTGCCTGAAAGCAGACAGTTCAAGGTCCATCTCAACTATTTCTGTTCAATCACCACACCCCAAGGGCTACAATTTCATCAAGTAAAGTGGTCCTGGTATCCCCACGCTATACTAACTGAGTCTTCACACCAGTGGTCATTGGAAGGAACTAAAAACTAAGGTATCTGGTTTGTGTATCATTTTCAGCTTACTGTTTAAAGAAACTTGAGGAACAAGAAGCAATACCAAACAATTTTTCTGAAAATGACATGTGAGCACACACACTGGGGATCTGTTCTAATAATATGCCATAAAAGGACACAGTTCACATCAAAGTTCATTTTTACTCAGCAAATCTCCATTGAACCCAGTAGCCCTTATCAAAGCTAATTAGCCTCTTGGACAAAATTGTATTAATAGCACTCACATGCCTACCATGTATAGTGTGAAAGGGAGACCCAGGCAATGACATTGATTCTTCACTGAGATAAATTTGTACCAAATTCAGAAAGAGGTTTTTTCTGTAGGTCCTAAAGCCTCTCAAAATCCAAGAGCCTCCTCTACCAAATCCATGGCCATTAACCTCCCTATTCCACAACTAACCTTGTCACTAAATCCCCCTGCCTGACTGATAAACCTGGGCCTCCTACCCACCTAAGACCTGAATAACCTGGAGCTGGAGCTGTAACCAATCAGAGTGTCCCTATGAGCAAGTAAGTATCAGCCAATGTTTCTTTTCTTTTCCTTTTTTTTTTTTTTTTTTTTTTTTTTGAGACCATATCTCATTCTGTCACCCAGACTGGAGTGCAATGGCTTGATCAGCGCTCACTGCAGCCTCGACCTTCTGCCTTCAAGTGATCCTCCCACCTCATCCTCCCAAGTAACAGGGACCACAGGCATGCACTGCCATGCCCAGACAACTTTAGAGTCTTACTATGTTGCCCAGGCTAGTCTCAAACTCCTGGTCTCAAGCACTCCTCCCACCTCAGCCTAGGATTACAGGTGTAAGCCACCACACCCAGCTGGGCCAGTGTTTCTTTACTTCTTCCCTGGTGACTCATGGGCTAGCCAGGAAACAGAAACAGAAGGTGCCTCTGAGACAGGTAGTTTTTCAATGCATGGCAAAGAAATGCAGTCAGAAAGCAGGACAGGAAAGAGTCTGTAATAGGAGCAGAAGGCCCAGCAAGAAAGATAAAGTCTCACTTACTTGGGAGAGAGCTGATCCACAGTTCTGGAGAGCTATAGAAGGGCTGTATAGGTGCCTGGGGTACTTCCATCTCCAGGGGTTCAGTTTTGGGCCACACTGCCTCAGGGCTGCAGTTGCCCACACTGCAATTGCCCACACTGGCTGGCGCCATGGGAGAACCTAGAACAAAAGCATATGGTGAGCAGACAGGGGTACCACACATGCACATCACTTGCTGATGCTCTGAGAACTCACAAGGTCAGTAGACAAGAACTAAATACTGAACCCTGACCCAGTGTGATCTTCCAGCTCATCAGTGATTCCCATAACTAACACAATAAGAAATAAGGTTACCCTGCTCCTGCTTCCTAATCATATTATTTCTCCCACAAATTCATAGTTTTGAAAAACTTTGTTTACTGAAAATTAACATAGACAAGTGAGTTTTCTCTGGAGGTTAAATTATAAGGAGTAAGAGATTCCATACTGTAAAATTTGCCCCGAGCAATTAAATAGAGGTTGGTTGTCTTCCATAAAATGAACTCAACTGAATTAGCTGATTAGCTTCAAGGAAGTGTTAATGCATAGAAATTCCTTTAAAAACAAACAAATACTTTTACATGCATAAAATGTCTGGAAGGATACTCTAGAACCTAGAAGGATCTGACTCCTCCAGGGAAAGAAATGAAGGTTCAGGGACAGGATAGAAGGAAAACTTTTCCACTGATTTACCTTTTTGTACCATTATAAATGTCAACCATGTGAAAGTATTATTTATTCAAAAGGATCCAATTGAAGGTTTTTTTAAAAAAAAAAAAAAAAAAAAAAAAAAAAAAAAAAAAAAGAGTATTTCCCTGCTACTGTCAAAGTTGACTTGCTCCAAAGTCTACAGATTTCTCCTCCTAGCCTCACCTCTTAGGCATCTATTCTTCAACAATTCTTCATCCTCTGGCTCAACAGCTCTGAAATCACAAAGGTTAATGTTTCTTTGACCCTTTGTGTATAAGTCTGGTTAAATTTACATTCCCATTTTACTTTTTTGTTTTTCATATCTATTCTACAACTTTCCAAAAAAGGATTAAAGGCAGCTCAAAACATAAGGACACACAAATACTAGCTTTAATAAAATAGCAACAGAAATAGGAAATCAGGATCCTGGAAATAAACTGCATCATTTTAGGGGGTGAGAATAACAGAATGAGTCAGCCAGACATTTGGGAAAGGATCCCACATTTCTAGATGTTCAATTTCACTAAGTGGGAATATAACATGTGGCAATGCTTTATTTGTTTTTACTTTTATTTTGGTTTCAGGAATGCGTGTGCAGGTTTGTTAAATAGGTGAATTACATGTCCCGGGGTTTGGTATAGAGATTATTTAGTCACCCAGTTAATAAGTGTAGTACCCAATAGGTAGTTTTTCTATCCTCATCCTCCTCCCACCCTCCGTCCTCAAGGAGGCCCCAGTGTCTATTGTTCCCTTCTTTGTGTCCATGTGTACTCAATGTTTAGCTCCCCCTTATGAGTGGGAACATGTAGTATTTGGTCTTCTGTTCCTGTGTTTTAGTTCACTTAAGATAATGCCCTCCAGCTACATCCATGTTGCGGCAAAAGACATGATCTTATTCTTTTTTTATGGCTGCATAGTATTCCATGGTATATATGTACCATGTTTTCTTTATCCAGTCCACCACTGATGGGCATTTAATTTGATTCCATGCCTTTGCTATTGTGAATAAGTGCGGCAATGAACATATGTGTACATGTGTCCTTATGGTAGAACAATTTATATTCTTTTGGGTATATATCCAATAATGGGATTGCTGGGCCAAATGGTAATTCTGTTTCAAGTTCTTTGAGAAATCACCAAACTGCTTTCCACAGTGACTGGACTAATTTACATTCCCACCAGCAGGATATAAGTGTTCCCTTTTCTCCATAAACTCATCAGCATCTGTTATTTTTTGACTTTTCAGTAACAGCCATTCTGACTGGTGTGAGATGGTATTTCATTGTGGTTTTGATTTGCATTTCTCTAATGATTAGTGACGTTAAACATATGGCAATGTTGACCTGGAAGATCTCTATGAAACTGCTCTTTACCCACACTTGGTTGCAAATATATAAGTGGAAGGATAAATGAAGGAGGGCCAGTGGACTGACAAGTGTCATTTTCTGATTCTGAAAGGTAGGGGCATCACCTAGAGTAGGGTACCTGAAAATCCTAAATAAATAATCTTGATATCTAAGTTTTATAGGTGGCACAAGTTATCTCATTTTGACCCATTGCAGCCAGGTGGTACTAAAAAGACAATGAAAAACTGCTTGGCTGGATATCCGCAAGTCATTTGAGTAGGAGCATTTCAGTGGATAAATCAAGTAAAGATGCTGCGGAAGAGTAATTCAACGTGTGTTCAAGTATCCTCAGAAAATGCAGTGGGAGATTCAGTACTTGCTCTGTCACACAGTGGATTCTCAAACTCCCAACTCAATTTTCCTGGGAAGCTGGATTCAAAAGCCCACAAAAGAAAAGTCTGTTGTAGATAAATCCTATCAGAGCCTAGTATTATCAGCTACAAACATCACAAGTTTCCCGTGATACAGCCTAAGCAGAGTAGTCCTTGTTAAGGAAGTGACACAGAATTTATGCCAAGAGAAATATTAGAAGAGTTTGCCCGTAACTCATAAAATTGACACTGCATTTGGCCTGAAGGAAATTGGCAAAATGTATAACTGATGATATATTTGTATGTTGGGTTAAGAATGAATTCAAATTTTTTATTTCTTTGAATTAGCACGTAAGCTTCCGAAGATGTTCTATTGCCTGGAACCCACCCAACTCTACTGGGATAACTGAGCCAGCAGGGAGTTCCTCACCTCTGACTCCCACTTGCTAACAGTCCAGCAGCCTGGACCGATCCTGCTTTCAGGGCAGTGGTGGCCAATGTATTGACAGTTCCAAGGTCAAAACTCCTTACATCCTCCGTATGTCTCTATACCATCCATCATCCCCACTCACCATTGATGTTCAGGAAGGGGAAGGTGTCCTGGATGGGAACATGGTGCTGCGACTGATCCAGCTCATCTTCCTCATCTTCTTCATCCACATCATTATCCTTCTCATCCCAGGGAGCAGACCCTGTGGATCCTACCCAAGATACACAAGCTCACAAGTGAGCCATTCAGGTTGCACTGCCATCCCTGCAGCTGACCCACCATTCAAGCTAGGGACTGCTATCCCAGAGGCTCCTCAGGTTCAGTACACACCCTCAATGTCCTAGCTAAAAAGAGTGAGAATCAAGGGAACCAATACTTCTCTCGTGGAAGGACCTCCCTGGATTCACTGGAGCACATATCTAAATTATCTGGCTGTTAGTACTTGTTAAGTACGGAGTTAATTGGAGGGATCAGGAGATATTATCTTATTCAAAGTATCCTATGAATTAAACGATCACTCACCCAATATGTATAAAGAACTTATTACCCTGATCTTGTCACTATTGTATGTACCAAAACATCACTATATACCCAATGAATATGCATAATTATTATTTGTCAATTAAAAAAATTTTTTACAGATCATGTTAATTTTTTTTTTTACAGATCATGTTAATTGATTCTCACAATAGCTTTTGAAGTAAACAGGAAAGCTGAGATCCCATATTTTAGAGTTGAAGAAACTGAGGCTCACAAGAGGTAAAATGACTTGATTCAAGTCCTACAAGTAGTAAAGTGATAAGGGCCAGATTTAGAACGCAAACCTAAGCTTTGATCCCTTCTCCTTCAAAACTACCTAGCCTCTTGAATCCCAAGAGAGGCTACTTTTACAGTAGAACTGTATACCCCTCCACTTTCTAATGTTTTAAGTAACTAGGCTAAAAAACATACCCCTAAGTAAGCAAGATTTTGCTGAGTTTGAGTCTTTTGTTTTCTGGGTCCTTCCCAGAGAAAGGCTTTCTTGCTTTATCCATCTTAAACTTTGTAAATCAGGCTGTTTTCAAGTTGACTATCTCTTAAGAGTCCAGCTGAGGATCTGGCATACTGCCCACCTTCTCCCCAGCACCTGGGGCCTCACCTGGGTTAATGATCGAGCCCTGGGGCTGAGGGATGTCACACACTTGATATATCTTCACTGGGTTCATGGGCACCTCCTTGGTGCCATCATACATTAGGTTGAATTCTCTGCTCTTATTGAGAGCACAGCGCAGCTGGGCCTTCCATTTAGCTGGATCAGGGTCATCCACCCCTTCCTGGTACTTCCCTGTCTCTACAGCCCAGGCCTGAGAACAAGAAACCACAGTGAGTCCTATCGTTGCCCAGAGCCACTGCAAAGCGTGTGCTTACCCTTTCTCATAGACACACACACACACACACACACACACACACACACACTCTTGCATGACTGCCACACCATCCCAACCCCAATTTACAGAGACTGCAGCAGGAAACACTGCCCTTAGGACCAGGCAAGACAGGTGCCTAAGTGAAATAAAGCCATGTGCAAATACAATGTATTAAAAGGAGGAGACTTATTGCAAGCATTGGTACCAGCACTCATTAAGACAACAATGTTCTAATGAAGGGCTGAAGATAAAGTTTGGGGAAAATATGCACCAAAGTGCAGATGGTAACTCTGGATAGCAGAATTTCAAGTAACTTTTTTTCTTTGCTTATTCATTTTTGACATGAGTTGCTTATACGACAATAGGTAAGACAAAGAGGCATGGCAGAGGATATGAAGAGTTTGGCCTCCTGGGTTCCCTCCCATCAGTCTTCAATCTAATACATAAATAAAGAATTGTGGCTCACAATTGTGAGCGGTGACTCACTCCTGTAATCGCAGCACTTTGGGAGGCCAAGCCGGGTGGATCACGAGGCTAGGAGTTCGAGACCAGCCTGACCAACATGGAGAAATCCCGTCTCCACTAAAAACATAAAATTAAGCGGGTATGGTGGTGCATGCCTGTAATCTCAGCTACTTGGGAGGCTGAGGCAGGAGAATCACTTGAACTCGGGAGGCAGAGGTTGCCATGAGCCAAGATCGTGCCATTGCATTCCAGCCTGGGCAACAAGAGTAAAACTCCATCTCAAAAAAAGAAGAAAGAAAAGAAAGAAGAAGAAAGAAGAAGAAAGAAGAAAGAAGAAAGAAGAAGAAGAAGAAGAAGAAGAGAGAAGAGGAAGAGGAAGAGGAAGAGGAAGAGGAACACTGGGGGTTCAGCTTGTCCCACTGCCTGAGGGCCTCAAGTCCTAAAAAATCCACACCCCTTACCTTTCCCTATCCTCTCAGACTTCTACTTCATTAGAAACATCATGCTGTCAACCACACCAGTGGCTGGCAGCACGGACTAAACCACTTTGACTCCTTCTCTCTGGTTTTCAAATATGGAAACTCACAGCACTTTCCCCAGACAAGAAGAAGTTAGCCTCCCCAGTGAGGAAAGGAAAAATCTAAGCCGCTCAAGTCATAGACCAAGGTGCTCAGGAGCAAAGCAGGGAGTAGACACCTAGCCCTACTTTCGGCTCTAACAGGCATTCTTGTTTCTGCTCATGGGATAGCCACTCTCCCCCATTGCTAACAAGTTCTCTGATTTCTTTGTGCAGGAGTACAACTTGTTCTGATGCTGAAAAAGTAGGTGCCATTAGCAGAGAACTCAAGACAGGAAGCACACACCAATGTTTTCAAGCTAACACGTTATTTGACTTGTCCAAACCCAATCCCTTCCTGATTCTGATCATAGGCTTCTGCCTCAAGCTGAAATTGAATTTTTCTGCCCCATCCTTCAAGAGCTCTGATCTCCTTCAGTCACCCCCTGAAGAACCTCACAGTCATGAGGAAGTTCCCTCAAAAGCTAATCTAAATCCTCCTCCTCCAATTCGGATCACTTCCTCTTACCATCTTTTCAGATTCCGGTCCCTCCATTTGATTTGTGGTAGGGAATGAAGAAGTTTGGCAACACTGTGCTGCCCCAGGTGGCTGAGCAGACACTAGGGGGCCTAACTGCTGCTCCATTCTATCCAACCCCCTACAGGAGATTTCAATTTCACTGGTCACTGGTATCTGGAAGGCCTATCTCCAGTTACCTGGCAATACCTGGCTGCTGCCTCCCCACATTTTCCCTTCCATTTGTTTGATCCTCTGTGTGCCCACGCTAACTCTGGCCCCACCCAGCTGACTTGGGCTATGAAGACTTTGGCAGAAGTCTGCACATTTCTGTGGTTCCCTAAAGCCCTGCTCCTCCGTGGAGAGCAGCCAGACCAACCCAGAACCACAGCCCCAGCCTTCCTGCTCACCACACAGCCATCCCCAGGACCCACCCAGATTGCACTGGGCACCCAAGGCTGATGCAGTGAAGAGCTGTATCATTTAAGACTGGAATTTTATAATCAAGAAAGGAGGCCAGGCCAGTTGGCTCACGCCTGTAAATCCCAGCACTTTGGGAGGCTGAGGTGGGTGGATCATGAGGTCAAGAGATTGAGACCATCCTGGCCAACATGGTGAAACCCAATCTCTACTAAAAATACAAAAATTACCTGGGCATGGTGGTACACACCTGTAATCCCAGCTACTTGGGAGGCTGAGGCAGGAGAATCACTTGAACCCGGGAGGTGGAGGTTGCAGTGAGCTGAGATCGTGCCACTGCACTCCAGTCTGGGTAACAGAGCAAGACTCTGTCTCAAACAACAACAACAACAACAACAACAAAAACAAAACAAAACAAGAAAGGAGAGCATAGGTGGAACCATGTGGCAATCATTGTGATTTATAAACATCGCTTGTTCAAACCCATTCTGAGTCTTGCTAACAAGAGATTCTGATCCCTGTGCAGGTCCTTATTTCTCTTCCTAAAGAGGAAATAATCTCTGCATTTTTATAGTGCTTTACAAATCCCTTTCCATACTTTATTTCACTTGATTCTCACAGGCAAGACTACTTTCATCCCCATTTTACCAAAGGGGAGCTGAAGCCCAGAGAGGTTAACTTGCTCAGGGCTACACATGCAGCTGATGGTAGTAGAATTTGAGGCCAGTTCTTCCAATTCTTGATCAGAAAGGGCAGAATAATGGGGGGTGGAATGGAGACAGAAAGTCAAGGGTTCAAATCCTGCCCCCACCACTTACTGGGTGTGTGATTTTGGCAAGTTATTCAATCCCTCTAAGACTTAGCTTCTGCATCAACAGCATGAAGGTAATACCTCCCTTACAGGGTTGTCATGAGAATTAAAAGAGATAATGGACACAGATACTCATTTAATGTTAGTGCCCACCTGTATATTCTGCTAAAGGCCATCAGAGCTTGGTATCTGTGAAAGCACCCTCCCTCTGCACTCTGCAAACAGATGCACAGATATAACTAAAACAAAGTCACCTCCCCACAGCCCAATTTTCCTCAAGCCCCAAGCATGCAAGCCCAAAGCATCAATCTCATGAGTAGGGCTTTCAGGAAATAGCCTCTTCCCCAGGGCCAGCCACTGTCAGACATTTGAACAGCAAATCCAGTTTCAGACCATGGCCACAAGAGGCCATCTGGGCCAAGATGGGCCAGCGCCCTTCTCAATGCCAACTCCAATAATTGGTGCTGGTTTATAGGTACTAACATTATCAACTTTTATATTGTTATTTAAAATCTAAATTAAGAGCAGTCATTTACCTTCTAAGTACCTTCAGGCCAATTTTCTTTCTGCCTGTCCTCTCTACACCTGACATAACTGAGTTGGGTGGGAAACATCCCAAGGATGGCTTTCTTTTGAACCCTGCGCTCACATTTTCTGCCCTTTCCAAACCCAATTTCAGCAAGGACCAAAGGCATGAATCTTGAGAGGCCCACAGTAGAGACTGTATTTCACTGGTGACTTCTAGCTTATACTCAAAGAAGAAAAGGGCAAACAAACTAACTTCTCAATGTCTTGGGATGCAGGAACTACAGCTACTCATGAGATGGAAGTGACCAAGAAAGAAGCTGGTTTGGAGCAGAGGCACAGCCTCCAGGGTTTCAAACCATGTGAAAACCTTTCCCACAACAAGCCTGTCCACCTACTTCTGTCTTAAGTCAAGCTTTTGTTTCACTTAAATTTTGTAAAATGCTATGTGATTAAATCTTCTTTTCAGTTAAATAAAATGACTGTCATATCAGTGCTATTTCCTATTTTTGAAAACATTCATAAAATTAAAACTTGTAATTAAATCACCTTTAATTTTTAAGCAGCAGTTATAGATGGGGCAAAATATTTTAACTCAAAAGAAAAGCTTGCCAGGTGCAGTGGCTCATGCCTATAATCTGAACACTCTGGGAGGCTAAGCAGGGAGGATCACTTGACCCCAAGAGTTCAAGACCAGCCTGGGCAACATGGTGAAACCCTGTCTCTGCAGAAAAAATACAAAAATTAGCCAGACATGGTGGTGTGTGCTTATAGTTCCAGCTACGTGGGAGGTTGAGGCGGGAGAATCGCTTGAGCCTAGAAGGTCAGGGCTGCAGTGAGCTATGATCATGCCACTTGCACTCCAGCCTGGTTGACAGAGGAAGACCATATCCCACAAAAAAAGAAAAAGAAAGAAAAACTTGCGGAGAGCCCTCTATACCAACCACATAGGCTATACTGTGTGCCTGCTAACACCTGATAGTTCTGTCCTGGTCTGAGGATCCATTGCCAGGCCCAAGCACCTCGCTGCATAGCAAGAGCTCTGAGTGACTGAGGAGGAAGAGTTAACTGCTGACACTTGCTAGCTTTTGAAACAAACACATCACTACAATCACTAATGAGAGTTTTGGCCAACCCCAGCTGGTATCCTTTGGGATGTGATTGAGTACTTTCAACCAGTGGGAAAGAACAAAGGGCTTCAACCATTGCAGACACACCTCCAAAAGAGGAATTACCATACCTGCAGAGTTTGGGCACCCCCATCATAAGCATTCTCTCTGTTTCACCAGAGTTTTAGATCTAGTATATTCTCCAGGCCAAAAAAAAAAAAAAAAAAAAAAAAAAAAAATCCAGAAAGGTCTGATGGTAGAAGAAGTCCTTTACCTTAAAAATAGTATTTTCCTCTTCTTGTTGAGGGCTATGCCGGGTGGCATGTTTCCAGGGAATCTGGAAGCGTTTAGAGTCCCTGTGTAGCCAGATGAGCCCAGGGTAGAGGCCACTATCCACCTGGGCCACCAGCCAGGGCTTCAGTCGGACTCTGCGGGGGTGGAGGGCCATGATCTGGAGGATCAGAGGGAGAAATGGGAATAGCAGAAGAATTAGGCCAGCCACTGGGAACCCTTCCCAGCCACCGTTCCCATCTACTAGAGCTACAGTTTCACTAGATTACAGCAAAGAAACTAAATATGGGAATAAACTGTGCCAGGTGGGAAAGAAAAGAGGTTAAAAGGTCCTTTTTATTCTGATTCCAAAGCCATTTATACTTCATGCTTTAGCCAAATCAGACTTATCATCCAAGTAGATCACATTTCTTCTATTTAAATCCTGAAGCAGAAAAATAAAAAGATGATGTCATCCTGCTGGAACACAGTCCTTCCTGAAGCACCAAGGACTTTGGAAGAGAAGGGAAATTGTTCTTTTCAATCTTGTCTCAGGAGAGGGAAGAAAAAAGTTATGGAAACAGCAACAACTATATAAATGAGAAGCTGAAGCATGTTCTCTTTTTAAATAAGACAACTAAAGGTGAATGGGAATATTTTAGAAAGAAATGACAGCACCATGATGAGGGAGAAGTAGGTAAGGGGTAGATCCTGGACTCCAGAGTCTTCACTTACATGGAAGAGCAGGCAGTGTGTTCGCAGGGATCTGAAGAGTCGGCTTATCTTTCCCTTGACCACTCAAAGGTTCTGTATGGAGAAAAGAGGGGTCTCAGCTGGTTATCCATACAACAATCCAGTGTCTGGGAGAAGGCTTGGGAACATTGGCAACAAAGGTTCTGAGAATGTGTCTCTGCAAATGAGTTCTGGTAAAGCTCAGAAGCCCTAGAATAAGCAAATACTAAAGTACTAAGAGTACTTACAGTACCAAAAACAGTCATGAGACAAGCTTTGCATGGCTAGGACAGCCTCCTCCCTTGGGTCTGTTTATCTCCCAATGAAGCCTGGAGTGAACCGATTGGTTGCAGGAGCCAGCCTGGGTAAAGTCTGCAATTGATTCTCGTAAAAATACATGGGCATAGCAGATAACATTCAAGAGCAGCTGGCACTCACAGCAGAAAATAAAAGCCTTCCCAGATTGGGTGACTGATAAAAAAAAAGAGGCACTGGAGAATTATCTGAGATGTTCTGTTGGATTTTTTGGTGTTCTTATTTTGTTTTTACTTAAGATGAGAATGAGATGCCTGGAAAAATAACACTCATTCAACAAATATTTGTTCATCCTCTACCATGTGCCAAGCACTGTGTTAGTTACTAGACACTAAAGCTCTATGTTCCTTCTTGAGAATCTCCACGTTGGAACTTCTCAAGCCCCACAATGGCCTGAGGAGGAGTGGAAGATAAATAGGTCACCTTCATACCCAGAAAGATCCCTACCTGGATCACAGTTCTGAAACCAAACAACCTTACAGCAAAGAAGCTAAATATGGGAATAAACTGTGCCAGGTGAGAAAGAAAAGAGGTTAAAAGGGTCAGCTGAAGGCTCCAACATAGAAGAGCTTAGCTGACGGGGTGGCCCATAACACCACTTCTCTCTCCAGCCAGACTCCCAACAAATGTGAAAAACCCAAACCTAACTCAGCATCTGGCACTTTAAGAGCAAGACAAGACCTGCCCTCACCTGAGCTTTCTGACCCAATTACCAAGTCCTGCAACTGAAACCTTCCCCCTGGGAGCACAGTGGGTAGGTGAGGTTGGCATGCAGTGTTCCAGTGCCCCCACGTAGTTGGCCTTGAATTACGGTGTTTTGTAGGGCAGCATGTGAAACCATCAAACCATGGAGTGCATTTACACCTTATAAGGAGAAGGGAATGCATATTCTCTCAAGGGTTAATTCTACCTTCTGCTCCCCAGTCCTATCACTACTAAAAGGGGGATGGAGCAAGAGAAGGAAAAAGAGGATAGAGAAATAGGCACCATCCAGTCAATCTAGTAAAAAGCTTTTGAGAATTTCCATTGCAATACTGGTGAGTGCTGTGTTTGGGCCTGTCAGACATTAAAATCCAACTCTTGACCAATAGTGGACTTGAAGAAAAGTCCAAAAGGGCTTATTGTAGTTGATCCAAAGCCCATCATGAAAAAATTAAGGCAATCAGGCCTAGACCAGGATCTGCGCCTGATCATGGGAAAGGAGATGCAGCCACCCATAGAGATCAGTGACTAAGATCTAGAGCCCTGGGTTCTCAGTGTTCTCCTAAGATGGGACTACACATGAGCAGCCTTGCCTCAGCCCCATGGAAGGAGCCCCAGCCTGCCCTCCTCCAAGCCCATGCCCTGTCTCTCTCACTGTAAACCCTCTCCACCTTCTGAAAGTCAGCCAAGATCTCCCCTACCCACCACCCAGTAACTATAACTCTAAAAACAGGCAGAGATGGAAAAATTGAAAACCCAAATGACCGAGACAGAAATGGTTCATTATGTCACAACCACAGGCTGCAATATCAAGTAGCCATTAACAACAGGCGTCAGAATTTTTATTATACTCAAGGAAATATTTACAATCTGAAGTTGTGGGGGCAGGGGGAAACAAAGCATACTGTGTAGCACTATCTCCATCTTGTAACATAGCACATACTTGCATACATGTGCACATACACACAGAACTGAGAAAAGGAAATAAATACAACAATGCAACAAAATATTTGTAATGGTTATTGGAATTGTAATGGTGATGGAATTATGGGTGTTTTTTACATTCTCCTATATATGTTATACATGATTCATATTTTCCTACAATGATATGTTTCAACTTATAATTTAAAAAACTACGAGTAACTTTTTTTAACCTCAGGACAATAAAACATTGCTTATAAAGGATGGTAACAACAATCCTTTGTATCTGTGTAGGCTTTACAATTTTTACATGAACCTTTACCTAATGTGTCTGGTTTCATCCTTATGAACCTGAACATGGTATTACTATCCCCATTTTACATCTGGGCTAACTGAGATGCTTTATCTCCTAAGTCAGAGTGTTCTGTACCAAACCTTGTCACTGCACCCTGTCTTCTATGTCCCTCTCATCTTCTAGGCACCAAGAAAGTAAACTAAAAACATCAGCAAAGATTCCAGCAACATAGAGGGCCAATAAAGTTATTGAGGTGGAGACTGCATAACATCCACTCTCAAACACACCTAAATCAGAGTTCTCTTTCTAAACACTCTTACCACCCAAATCCCAATGCCTGCAGAACCACCTTAGCCTACTTGAACTCATCTTGGTATCTCTAGCTGCCATCACAGCAAAATGCAAGGCCTGTGTCTCTAACAGGTATTTAACCAACCAAAGGACAATGATGCTAACCTATGTATTCCCCTCACGCTGAGCATAGAGGAGGGACACTTTCAGCCTCCTCAGGGCACTAACTGTCCTCTCGCATACGCCTATTCTAGGGAGCAGGTCCTCCATAAACACCCTCACTGCCACCTCCATAGCCCCTCCCCAGACTAGTTTCCAGGGGCACTGCCACACCAAAGCCGAGATTTGGCCATCAGTGGTTTTGCTCAGGTTAAAACCCAAGCCATTTCTTGCAGACAAGTCTTAGCAGTCCCAGTTCTTCCCTTTCTCCTGAAGGAAGTGAAATGCCATCCTCTAAGTTCTGTTCCTCGGGTTTCCCTGTTTAGTTTAGCCCTGCTTAGGAGTAAACTCCGGGCCTCTAGTCAAAATGCCTACACCCTTCCCCCCTGCTGGATGGAAGTTGGGGGATGACAAACGGGAGTTACAAGGTATTGAGTGCCACTGTCATACATCATACACGTCTCATCCTAAACCACACTCCTGGGTCAACACCAGCTTTCACCAATCCCACCCAAGCACCTTCCTCGCCCTATCCGTCTCCTTTCCTTCACTTCCACTCTTGACATCCACCAAGAGAACAGGTTGGGACAGGGTGACCCCTTTGCCACAACGCAGGCTCCCTGCAAAGAGTGGCACCTCGGGCCTCCTTTCCAAGTCAGGCCTGGGAGACTTTCCCTATTCTCCACACAACACTCCAGCCCCTTCGGGCAAAGAGGGCCCACCCCCAGAGCAACCACACCCCAGCGTCACCCTCCCCAACACCTAGCTCCGCTCCTTGGAAATCCAAGGGTGTCTCCCAGGCCCAGGGCGAAGGGCCTAACTGTGCCAAAGAGACTCAGGAGGGAAAACAAACCGCCAATGCTCCAAAGCTCTTGGCCACCCTCACACCAGTTTCCCAAAACGCCCACGAGGACCAAGGGCCTGCGGACCTGGGAAGTCCTCTCTCTGGGACACAGGGGCCAGCGGCAAGTTGGTAAGAATGAAGGGGGCGCGGTGCTTTAGATCTACCGGATAGTGGGGTTGTTGGGGGCCAAGAGCAGTTCCCTCCGCTTCGGTGGTGGGGGTAGGGAGAGTAGACACAAGTGTAGATTCGAGAGGGGCCTAGTGCTACAGAGCTGAGGCCGCCCCAAAGCTATCTGGAAGAGGGCGACAGGCACCCAGCCCCAGTGTGTACGCACCCAAACACACAGATGCCCCCAAGCAAGTTCTCTCACCCCCCACAAACTCCGGCAACGGGTCCTACCCCACCCACGGGGAAGCCTCCCACCCTCAAGCTGGTCCCCAGAAGTTGGCGTCCCCACCTTTGCTCAATCTGTCCACCAGAAGCTGACGTCCCTCCGAACCAAGTCCGCAGCGAAGACCACCCGTCGCTACCACGCTCCTCGACGTCTCAGCCAAGGGGCGCCTGGCTCTACCCAAGTAGGGACTGCGGGTTCCTCTCCCCGTCCCGCACCAGCCCTTACCTGCCCGGCCCAGGTGCGCCGAGCTCACGTCAGCGCCTCGCCCCAGGACGCCGCAGCCCTAGCCTCCGCCCGGTCACGCCTCCCAGGTGTGGCCACGCCCCCCGGCATCCGGGATTGGCGCGTTGCAAGAAATATGACACTCAGCGTTTCTGGACGGCCCGGCCCAGCGGCGCCCGCTCTCTGTCCCACCCTACTCCCCCGCTTCTAACTCCAGCTAAGAAAGTCCCACATTCAACCTAGCCTTACGCCTCAGGGCTGGTGGTCCTGGGAACTGGAAGCGACTGGGAGTTCAGATCTAAGTCCAGAGGGTGCCTCCCTCCTTCACGCCGCATAATTACCCTGCAGTATGCAGACAGTTAAGCACAAATAAGGGTTTTGAGATTCTGGGTTGGCCCTACCACTCGTGGGCCTGTGCAAGTGGAGTTGTACATGAAGAAGAGAACCAGAACACTTGGTCCTGTCTGGGGGAAGCCATATGCTTCCAGGACTAGAATTCTACCTTTACTCTGCCTCTTACCCGTGTGACCCTGGGTAAGTTACTTAGCTTCTTGGTTTCAGTTTCCTCATCTCTTCAATGAGAATAATAATTCCTGCCTTCTTTTTTGTTGTTGTTGTTGTTGTTTGCTTTTTTCTCTTTCTTTTTCTTTTTTTTTTTTTTTTTTTTTTTGAGTTGGAGTCTTGCTATGTTACACAGGCTGGTCTCCAACACCTGGGCTCAAGGGATCCGCCTCAGCCTCCCAAAGTGCTGGGATTACAGGCACTGGCACCCAGTTCAGTTCCTTTTTTTTAAGGCAGGGTCTGGCTCTGCCACCCAGGCTAGAAAGCAGTGGCACAATCATAGCTCAACCTCCTGGGCTCAAGCGATTCTCCCACCTCACCCTCCCAAGTAACTGGAACTACAGGCATGGGCCACCATGCCCGGCTGATTTCTTTCTTTTTTTCTTGTAGAGACAGGGTCTCACTATGTTGCCCAGGCTGGAGTTCCTGCTTCCTCTGATCACTATCGTGTAATGATTAAAAACATAGCCTCTGGAGCCAACTATTGGGGTTTAGACCCCAACTCCATCAGTTACTACAGACTTGGGAAAGTTTCTTAAGCTTTTTAGGTCATGGTGTCTTATCTGTAGAAACAGGTCAATAATAGTACCTACCTCAGGGTACTGTGGGGATTCAATAACTACATGTAAACTGCTTTCAACAGTATTTAGCACTTATCAAGTGCTTTTTATGTACTTGCAATTATTATTGGCATAAAGATTAAAATTACCATATAGACAGTGTGTCAGAGAGCAAGAAGGCATTCCTTGTTATTACCTGAAATTCAAGTCCTGCATGTACCCTAACAGGTGCTTGATGAGATTTCCCTCACCTTCCTCATCTATCTAGAGGACAGGTTTGCAGGAGGCTGTGCAACAGTAAATAAGACTTTTAAAAATCCCCCACCCTGAACCACTGAGCTGTCGTAGGTGAAATGGGGCATGAGCAGGCCACTTAGGTTTTGGTGTTTAAAGTAATGAGTGAGAAACTGTGGAGGAGTGGTGCAATGAGTTGAATTGTCACCCACATAGAAAAAAAAATTTGTATTTTGAAGTCTTGACTACCCCCCACCCCCAACCACCACCACCAGCCAGATGTCAGAATGTAACCTTATTGGGAGACAGGATCCTTATGGAGGTAATCAAGTTAAAATGTGGTTATAAGGGTGGGCCTGAATCCAATATGAATGGTGTCCTTATAAAAGGAAGAGATTTGGACACAGAGGCAGATACCCACACAGGGAAGGTGGTATGAAGAGACACAAAGAGAAGACAGCTAGCTGCAAGCCAAGGAGAGATACCTGGAATAGAGCTTTTTTTTCACATCCCTCAGACCTTGATTTTGGACTTTTAAACTCCAGAACTAGGAAACAAAAAATTTCTGTTGTTTAAGCCACCCACTCTGAGGTACATTGTTATGGTAGCCCTAGCATACTCATACAAGTGTGTTGAAGAGCCCCAGATTGATAATAATGTAGGCATGATTCCAAGCCCCAATTTAGCTTTGGACTGTAGCCAGCAAAGGCCTGGGAAGGCAGCAAGGCCCCAAGGCCTGACTCAGCCAGCCTCTGTCTCAACCACTGCCCTGTGGCCACTCTTCCCTTCACTGGGGGAAGGGCAAGCTCATCAGCACAGCTAGCTGTTTACCGCTGATGAGCTCACTAGACAAACTGCATCTTCCATCTGGCCCAGGGCTGGGCTCTGGGGACCAAACAAGCTCCACTGCAGGTGTATGAGAGGGATGAGGGGTAAGGCCATTGGGAGAGTGTCATTTGAGGGGAGTCAAAACCCCAATGGCATACAAGTATGAGCCCACACAGGCACTCACTTTTGCACCAGCTGAAATTCCCATGACTAAGGGGATGTCTTAAGGACCTTCTTTAGAAGACATATATTTTGGAATCAGAAAACTCAAGCTGGGAGGGTCCTTCTGGATTATCTAGATCAAGACTAAAACTGACTTAGCCAGTTTTTACCCACACGGTATTTTAAATATCAGGAGATCTCACATAAACATCCAGATTCTCAGCATCTTAAAGAGTCAAGTGCTTTGGATGCTCTACCAGCAGTTCTACCTGGCAATAGTTGCCCATTTAGAGGGAGTCTACACATTACAGCCAGGACAAACTCACTCTATTGAGCTCACTCATTTACTTTAATTGCCTGACCCCGTAGGCATCTGATTACAATGTCTAGTCTAAATTCTCCCTTTTCATAGGCGAGAAAACTGTGGCCCAGTGAGGTCAAGTGATTTGCTCAAGGTCACATAGCATATTAGCCACAAACCAAGACTAGAACACAAACCCAGGGCTCTACCCACTTGGACCCCGCTCAGTTCCCCAGCCAGAGTCTATTCTGACCTGTTCTGCACTGGCTGTTAATTATTAAAAAAAAAAAAATCGCCAGGTGCAGTGGCTCACACCTGTAGTCCCAGCACTTTGAGAGGCTGAGGCAGGCGGATCACCTGAGGTCAGGAGCTTGAGGCCAGCCTGACCAACATGGAGAAACCCCGACTCTACTAAAAATACAAAATTGGCCAGTCTTAGTGGCACATGCCTGTAATCCCAGCTACTTGGGAGGCTGAGGCAGGAGGATTGCTTGAACCCAGGAGGCAGAGGTTGCAGTGAGCCGAGATTGCGCAATTGCACTCCAGCCTGAGCAACAAAAGCGAAACTCCATCTCAAAAAAAAAAAAAAAAAAAAATCACCCATGGATCTAGGTACTGTTGATATTGCCATAAACAAAACCAAGTCCCTACTCTCATGTCACTCAACTGAAGAATTAATGAAAGGGGGTAAAACAGGTGGAACTAAGGTAGAGATCAGGAGGAACCCCCTGGCTCTGCAGGCAACAAGCCCTGGCAATAGGCCACCCTGATGTCTTCTATTCTGATACACACCTCATCTGCTTGATCTGGGGAATAAGAACATTTTGTGAGTCTTTCCACAGGCTCTTGAGGAATCAGTTCTTCTGTATTCTCAAAAGAGCCTCTTCAGGATTCAGTCATTCCCAACATGCCCTGGGCCGGCAATGCTCCCATCATTTTGCCCTCCATTGATAATCAGGTGCGGCATTGCTGACTCACTAGTGAGTCTGAGTTTCAGGTAGTGGGACATACATTTCAGCCCAGGGGCCCTGATTCACAGCCACAAGGAATGAGGGAATTCCCCTCTCCTGTTCCCAGTCAGCTCTCATTTGGTAGGGAGGAGTTTCTTTCTCCACCCAGAGACTTTAAACTCTACAATATCAGACATGTGACAATAAAACCATGAACCCAAATCCCACTCTCTTCTTGGCAGAGCAGAGGGCGTGGCAACTGGGACTCCTCCCAAAGGCTCCGTATGGTGGAGTTTAGTGTTACTGGAGTCGGTGATAGCAAAGAAGCTGTGCAACTTTGGTGGGGTTGCTAAAGAGTGGGGTAGGGACATTGCCCTGAACAATCCAATTCTGTGCTTTCAAAGCACAGAAGAATGCCTTCTGGAAGGCATTCTGTAGCCCATCACATCTACCTTCACTCTTCCCTTGGCCCTGGTTTATCTCTGTCTCCATCCAAGTATCTTAAAGTACCTGGGCTACAGATGATCCTAACACATTGCCTAAGCCACAGCCTAAACTGTAAGGCACACTGGTTGTTGCTCTCTGTAATAGCCTCCAAATTCTAGAATCACCAAGATGGCAGGAAGCATAAAAGAATCTCACTTTCCATTCCAAGCAATGGCACAGACTTTGGCTTTGGACTCTAGAAGAATTCTCCACCAAAGTGTGCAGAACATCTTCTGAGTCCTTCCACAGTTAGAAGACTCTTTTTTTCCTTCAAGCAAGCTGAGCACTGGAAAGTGTTCTCAAAGAAGCAGCTTTCTTTATTCCAAACTTGGATCTCTACGGGAGGCGAAGGAGGAAAAACAAAGCCCAGGAAATTATTTGGAAGTAAGCTCCCCATTGGGGCCCTCCCTTCATTCTTCTGCCCATTCATTCCGAACCTTGAGGGTCCACTTTCCATCTTCCCCAGCATTGAGAGCTTCCATTGGCTCTACAGACAAAAGACCCAAAGAAACTACAACCACCATGAATGTGAGAGTTCAGAGTTCTGATTTCAAATCTGCTTCCCCATTGGGACAAAACAGTGGCCTGATTTTGGCGTCATGGTCAGCACCAACCAACCTATGCTGTGACTGTGCTGCTTTGAAATGAGATAGTGGATATGAACGCTCTCTGAAATAGATGGAGTGCTGTGCAGACGGAGTGACCATCACTGCTGTTATCTGCTCTTTGTTTTCTTTGTGTCGACAATTCTCTCCAGGCTTCAGACAAGTCCTAAGGGCAGCAAGGTGCAGGCCAGGCAGGAACTAGCACAGTGTTAGGTTCAGTTTGAGCTACAGAGCACTGGACAATGTGTCAATTTCAGAAAATGAGGACTCCAGGAGTACAGAACCTTCGGGGAGCAGTGTTGCAAGAAGCTGGACTCCTGCTCAATATGAGTGATAAACCAAATGTGCTTTTCTCCTCTCCCACCCCCCACCACCCCAGATCACCTCAGGTGATCAATGACAGTGAGGGAATTTTTTAAAACATATTAATCTATAAGGTTAAGAGATGACAAAAAGCATGGGAGTAGAGATAAGAATGGATGAGAGAGCTCAACAAAAATAATAGGAGACAAAATACTATTTCAACAAAAATAGGATGTGGGTGGTTGCTGATGCTTTGGTTATAAAGCTTTCAGTCCTATTTGATTAAATCTTAAAGCAGATTTACATACTATTTAACGAAAATGTTATCATTACTTTTTTTCAAGAAAGAAGAAAGAGCACTTGGGGAGTCAGGAGACCTGGGTGTCAGACCTTTCTCTGGCACTCCATGACAGCAGAGCTGCATCAGAAAAACTAACTGTGCTTTGGAATGAGTCAAAATTTGTCTCCAGTTTCCCATCTCTCATTTCCTAACTGTCCGGGCAGTCTAAGCCTCGATTTACTCACCTCCTAAATGAGAATGCTGCCTGTTTCATGGGATTGACAATAGGATTCAATGAAATAAATAAAACAATACCATGTCTTAGAAAATGTCATTCTTCTCTATTGCTGCATCCCCCTCCCCATCTTTAGGCAAGGATGTGGCATAATTCAGGGCACCTGGTATTCACTTAACAAAAACCTGCAGAATTCAGTAATGTGTTACTGTGTATTTATTCTTGGGACAGCAAGGATACAAAGCATCTCTTCTCTGCTGACTGGATCAAGAGCAAGGCCCAAGTGTGACTCTCAGAGCCTAGTGAAGAATCCCCTTGAGGAGATATGGCTAAGGGACAGGAAAGACAGGGTAGAAATGAGAAGATTTTGACCAAGTAGCAGTCCCACCCTTCACCCCTCCCCTGTCAGAATGTTCTCTTCATGTAGTCCACATGATTAGCCTCAACCTAGACTGGCCTCCTATCCAATTACCCAGGCCTTCTGTGGAAAAAGGTAAAGATGGCTTCCATGGGGAGTTCCACTCTCTTGAGTGGCTCTGGACTGGCCAGGGAAGGCCTAAGGACTACCTGCCACACTAATTTCTCCACATTGCCTAAAATTCCAGTTGAAAACATTAAAAAAGGTGATTCTATCTGGTCCCTGCCCCAGACACTGACAGCCTAAACCCCACCTCAATTTCTACAGCTTGAATCTCAGCTTTGTCCAAGCTAAGCTTGGGCCTAAGAAGTGGCTAGATGTCACGGAGGGTTAGCCCAGTCAAAGAAGAAAGGGGAAATGTATGTACAAATAAGGGATTTTCAGTACCAACCTCATGTAACCCCTGACTGGGAGAGCCCCAAAGTCAGGAGTAAACAGGGTTTTGGTTTTTCTAAGACAGACCAAGACCAGGGTCCTGGGTCTCCCCGACATGAGACACAAATATCATTCCTTCATTCACCCTTCAGTAAATCTCTATTGAGCACTATACACCAGAAAAATCCCCACCCTTTTGAAACATATTGTCTCCTGTTCCTATGAAATCCTTCTGTTTAAACTTTCACATATGTGCCTTTCTGCTACAGTGACTACCTCCCAACGCCCAGCTTTCAGCCCCACTCCACTCTATTCTACAGCCCTCCATGAGCTCCAGTCCCATCACTGTCCTGCTCAAAAACATTCTATGATTTCCTAATTCTTACTGAATCAAGAAATCTCATTCCCTCATCCAACAAATGCTTATTGTTTATCTACTGTGTGCCAAAGTTCTGTTCTAGGTGCTGGGGACATAGCAGTGAGCAAGACAGACAAAAATTTCTGCCCTCGTGGTGCTTATATTCTAGCTGGGGAGACAGGCAATAAACAAGATAAATAAGTAAAGTATGTAAGTTCATGGCAAGTTCTAAGAAGGACAACAGGGCAACCGAAAAAGATTAGGAGGGGGTGGAGTGGATCCAAATTTTAGATGGACTAACCAGGGGGAAGATTTGACATTTGAGTAGAGTGCTAAGAATGTGATGGAATCAAGTGGGTATCAGAGGGAAGATTATTCCAGAAAGAGGGCCCAGCAAGTAAAAGGCCCCAGGGCAGGAGTATACTTGCCCCACTAAAGGACCAGCAGGGAGGCCAGTGTGGTCAGGGCAAGGGGAGAGTTGGCGAGTTGAGGTTTGAGACGTAACAACTTTTACTCAGAGTGAGGGGGAGCCACTGGAGGCTTTTGAGCAGAGGAGTGACAGAGGTAACTTGTTTTGCACAATTACTCTGGCTGCTGTGGTTAAGCTAGAAGGGAGAAAAAGGTCAGGCAGAGAGAGACCAGTTAGAAGGCCCCTCTCTGGCCCTAGTCTACTTTTCCAACCATATCTTCTACCATTTCACTACCCTTCAACCATAATAAATTTGTCTTCCTTGATATACTTTCCATCTACTGATCTATACCATCTTTAATGAAGTTGCTTCCATTTGGAATATCAATAACAACAGCTGGAATAAGAGCTACTGTGTAATAAGCATTAATGACCATTCAAACACCTTTCATGATTAGCTAAGTTCATTTACAGACATTTTTTTAGTGTTCATATTTTGTCCCCATTTATTGAGAAAGCTGAGCATTTTTACAAATTGTGACCAGCTGGAGGGCCCCGTGCCCAATAAAACATAGGATGTAGAGCCATTGATGGCCCTTTGGTCTCAAGTGGACCATTTCCATCTTTGAGGGTCTTCAGGCCACAAGACCCTCTGGGTATTTTCTCAGCAGAAGTCTTCACAAAGGGAGAGAGGAATGTTTAAGATGATCCTTAAAGTTCAGTAACCATTTTCTAGATAGAAGAGGAGAAGCAAAAAACATTTCAGGCAAAGAGAATAATATTATAATAGTTCAGCAGTACCTCATGGGATAGTCAGGAAACTGCAATTTGCTGAAGTGTAGCATTTACAGGGATGAATTCGGCAGGAAACAGAACTGGAAGGAAGGCCTTGAATGTGACATGAAAGAGTTGGACTTTCTCCTGTTTACAGTGAGGGGCATTGAAGGGTTTTGGGTAAAAAAAAAAACACACAAAAATATTGTTTAGGTTGGGCAAAGTAAGAGTGTCTAGAAATGGTGAGGACCGTGGCTACCTGGAAAGTGTGATTTCTTCCTAAAAGCAGCAGCCACTAAGCTCTGGCTGATGGCTGCCAGACAGAAATACAGGCCCAATGTTACCACTGGGAAATCTAGATTTTTATGTAAAATCTACTAATTTTTTATACATTTACAAATTTTTTAAAACTTTTAATTACATGAGCCATATAAAACACCTCACAGGAGCTGCTATTTGGGGGTTTCTTTCCTGGAGTATGAATAAGCTCCAAAAGGACAGAGGCTTTGTCTATCTTGTGTGCTACTGTGTTCTCAGGGCCTCTCACACAGTAAGTGTTCAACACATCTTTGCTAAATGCATGTGTGTGGGTTAGTGAATAGCATTTCTATTTTATTCTTGAGGAAACTAAGGCCCATAAAGGATAATCCCCAGGATCACATGAGAAGTGGCCAAGCTCAAGTTCAAGTCCAAATCCCTGAACTTCGAAACAGGCAAGTGGACTTGCAAGAGACATAGAATAAGAGTAGACAGAGTGCTTCATCAGACCCTTCTATCACCCCCTATCCCAGGGCTGTTCTCACATGTTACCAATGTCCTGTGCATGACTCCACCCGGTTTTAAATCCTCTGGGAAACTTTTGATCCCACTGAGACTGTTTTATCCCTCTTATTTTGTTCAGGCCCAAGAATCAGAGACAAGGCTGCCTACACACCACCTGTCCCTCCCCAGCACAATGACATCTGCATACTGTTGAGCTGCTGCTAGCAGTAGCAGTTTCTCCTGGGCCTTTCGAATCCAAAGAAGGACCCACCAAGCCTACGCTGGCCAGGTGCCTTGCCAGCTTAATCCCCTGGGGTAGCCAGGAAGTTTCAAAGCTCTGTCTGCTCTAGTTCACTATTTACAAAACACTATGAGAAGAGCTGGGCACAGCTGCTGCAGAACAGAAATGGAAGGTGGTAGGGAAACAGTAGACCTAGCGAAGGGGTATTTGAGGAAATATAATACCAGCACTGGAGGCTTCTAAAATAAGAGTCAATCCTTTGAATGAAAATAGTCAAAGTAAATAAATACATAAATATTTTTAAAAGTAAAATAAGAGTCATAATTACTACTAAGTCCTACTCAGTTGAAATAAAATAGATTCTTCCTTTCTTCCCCCCTTCCTTTCTCTCTTCCTCTAGTTAGCCAGTTATTCAATATACATTTAATAAAGAACTTCAGTGTTCCACATTCTTTATTACTGCCAGGTAATGATTTAAATGGTGCCCATGAGCTGAGTGTATTATACTTAATTCATGCACTTCTGATTTATTAAGAAAGGATAAGGAGGGAAGGAAACATTAGCATGTTTTACCAACTATGGCTATTCACAGGGGGAATGTCGTTATTGTTCTTGTTCCCCAGTACAAATCTAAGAGTAATTTACCTATGTTAGCTTTTCTGGAATTGTTCCAGAATCTTGCACTTTTAAGGAAAAGTTGTGGCTGCATATTCTGCCCCTCTCTGTTTGGAAATCCCCTGCACAGCTCTGCCAGCTACTCGGCTTGGTTCATCAGGGGATTTTTTTAAATTTAATTTTTAAGAGTTTTATCCAAGGTCTCAAAGCTGCTAAATGGTGAGTAGGAAGTTGATTCTGCCTAATCTGTCTGACTCCATGCCCTTTCCATTAGGTCATGAAGGGGAACCTGAGGATTGGGGCTTTGGAATGTTAATCTTACCCAGAGGCCTGAAGTAATATCCCAGGATATGAACATGTGTGACCATCTGCCTATCCTGGGGGTGGGAAGAAGGCAGCATGCTCTATCCTTGACCCTGATTGAGCCCAGGGGCTGCATCTGGAGCTTTGGGGCCTGGGAACCTCTCTACTGCGTCAATGTCTGGAGGCCCTGAGAGTTTCGCTTAGGCTCAGAGCAGGCATCACAATCTCCCAGTTACTATTCTGTGCTGTGGCAAGTGCCAGCTTGTCCTCTCTTCCCCACCCAGCCCGGGAAACCGGCGGCATTTCTAGTTCAGGCCCAGACCGGTCCTGGCAGCCTGGATTCCACTGCCTAGGCAGGAAGCTCATCTCAGCCCAGTGACCCTTTCTCTCTGTTTTTCGTCACAGAGGAATTTCCATGCCAGCAGTGTGGGGCAATGGGGGTGGGTGGCCACAGGTTTCCCCCTGAAGCCACAAGAGCCACGGAGTGTAGGTAAGATAAGCACATGGAGGAGGAAGGATGGGAGGGAAGGATCAGGAAGCTTTAGAGAGTCCATTCCTGAGGCTGCTTCATCCTCAAATTCCGAGGTAAATAAAGGTGTTGGGAAGGATGTACTATATGTCCAGCTGCCCAGCCCTTGAGATCCTCCCCCTAGAGAGCTGAGAGGAGTTTTCTCACATTCCCACATGCAGGAGGGAAAGAGGCTGGGCCTGGGCAGGTCTAGAGAGTTCTGTTCCCCTGCCCCGGGGGGAACACGCCTAGGCTTGCTGACCTCTCAGGTAGGAGTCTGTCAGGTAGGAAGCTGGGCCTCTCATTGTGTGTGTGTGTGTGTGTGTGTGTGAGAGAGAGGCAGAGAGAGAGAGAGAGAGAGAGTGTGTGTGTGTGTGTATGTGTGTGTGTGTGTGTGTGTGTGTGTGTGTGTGTGTGTACTGGTGGAGAGAAACATATAGGATAAGGTGGCCATATTTAGCAAATAAAAATACAAGATGCCCAGTTAAATGTGAATCTCAGATAAACAATTAATACATGAATACACTAAACAATTATTTGTTGTTTATCTGAAATTCATATTTAACTGGGGATCCTTGATTTTATTGGCAATCCCAATAAACGGAGTCGGGGCTTGAGGGAACTAGACTGAGGCTGGCACTCCATTCCTTTGCCTCTCTGATTTCAGAGAGGTAGAGCTAATTCCCAGACATATACCCCTGCCATGACCTGCTTCTAACCTTGAAGCCAGAGAATCCCTTAGACATTGGCTTTTCAGGGCATACATGGGCCCCAACCCACACAGCTAGGGATCTTTTGACTTTAGTTCTCAAACTCCATAGACTTTCATGACAATTGTGAATGCTCCATCCTGGAGCCCCTTTGAAGATGAAAAGCTCTCCTGAGAAGTGGAGTGCTCTGTTGTTGTAATTAACATAATTAAAAGCAATTTGTCTCATAGTCCCATAGGAAACTGGGGGACTTCCCTTCTTGTATGAAATCCTTACAGCACTCTCCCAGGAGATGGACACCACTTCTAACCCAACCCTAGCCCTGGTCCCTGCTCCCACCCCATTCTGACTTAGATATAGAGGTTGTTTCATATTTTTTGTTTGTTTCACCTTTTCAGATGATTCCTCATCAACACAGGGCACCCAGATCTCCAGGCACAGGACCCCGTCTATCCTGGGACATGTTTGTGTCTGCTTTCCTGGGTTGAAAACACCTGGTGAATGGTAAATCCTGAAGCTTTACCATTTCAACCCTAGCTCTGCACCCAGACAGAAAGGATACCCGTTGCTGTGGTCTCACCTCTCAACCCACATGCCCTGACCACTAGAAGCAAATGCTTCCTTGATTCCAAGAGTCAGGTTGTGGCTGTGCAGAGTGACCAGGCAAAGAACATGTAAGCATTACTCTGCTAAAGCAGCTTGGTCATGCAATGGTAACCAGGGTAGGAAAGTTAATGTCCAGAAGCCCTGCACAGAGTCTGTTGTCTTAATTATTTCTAGGAGTGCATCCTTCTGCATTCCCCAAGGAGATGATAAACTTCCACAGGAAAAGCCGCAGCATTTCATTCCCCAGTGGCCCAACATAGAGAAGATGCTGTGTTGCTAATTGGGCTGGGCCAAATTAATCTATTCCTGATAGGCCAAAGAAGCATCTCTGTCTCTGGGTTTTCAGGGTTCTTACCAGACAGCTCTGGGGTTTCCTGGCATATCTACAATGTGATTAGAATTTGGCCTGTTGTGATTGTCAAAATGGGCCAGACATGGTGGCTCGTGCCTGTAATCCCAGCACTTTGGGAGGCCGAGGCAGGTGGATCGCTTGAGGTTGGAGTTCAAGACCAGCCTGGCCAACATGGTGAAATCCTGTCTCTACTAAAAATGTAACAATTAACTAGACACAGTGTCAGGCACCTGTAATCCCAGCTACTCAGGAGGCTGAGGCAGGAGAATTGCTGGAACTCAGGAGGCAGAGGTTGCAGTGAGCTGAGATTGCGTCACTGCACTGCAGCCAGGGCAACACAGCGAGACTCTCTCTCTCTCAAAAAAAAAAAAAAAAACAAAATTCTAGACTATGATCATAGCAAGTTAGCAAAAGGCTATAAAATCTCTCTGTCACTTAGAATCTATTTTTTAATATCTTTATGTTGGTTGTGCTTTAGATTATCTTGGAAAATCATGAGAGGGAAGAGTCCTAGAGTGCAGAGGAAAGCACTCTGAGGGCTTGGTCTTTAAAGTTTGTTCCTCTCCCCACAGCGCGTGCACACACACACACGCCCATGCATCCACACGCACACACACCTTCATCTGGGAACAGCAGAGCTAGCTCTCCCCCACCCATTTTCTGTTTCATTCAGTTTAACTTAATAGGAACGAAGGCTTAGACAGCAAATAGTGCTCACTGACAATAATCATAGCCCTAATTGAGCATAAATGACTTGGCCTCTTTGAGATTCAGAGTTACCAGCACATGTCAGATGAACTAGGGATTCTCTGACAGAGGCTCAATGACAGACAGTGGTGAAAAGCCCTCTGAAATAGCTTCATAATGAGAGAGGAGACTCTGGACTGGTGACGGAGTGTCTAGAACCCATCAGAGGGGGAGCTGGTTCCAGAAACAGCATGCAACTGACACTGACACCTCCTCCCAAGCCATTCACCTGACCCTATGGGACTGCTGGGGAAATGGCTAGCACTTGTGAACTGAAGAGTTTGGACCCTAAAGAGGTGTGCCATTGACAGCTAGTCCTGGCCTGACAGATACGAAGCAGAGTATCACAAGTTACAGGGAGCTGGGAAAGAAGAAAGGGGAGAATGGGGGAGAATGTCTGCTTTTGCCCCCGGAACACAACCAGATTTTAACAGCAACTACTCAAGATGAGGGTAATCAGGACTGACCCTTTGGACTGGGTTAGCATTTTTGAGAGACTTGGCCAAACCAGGGGAAGAATGGACTTCCTGCTAATCTAACCCTGTAGAAGCTCAGCCTCACTGAGAATCCCATATTAAAAGAAACTCAGTCCTTTTCATTAAAGACTGAAGCACAGGGACAACTTTTAAGAATGGTTATTCTTCAATAGCATACCCTATTTAGGAAATAAACCTTAACTATCTTTTCTTGGGGAAAAAAGTCTAGTGTCTTCATTTTTTAAATCAGGAATACAGAATTCTCAGGGTTTCTTTTCCTTTAATGATTTTTAAAGTGTTTTTGTTTCTTGAAGAGCCAACATAGGTTCAAGGGTATATTCCTGTGTGGTTGAGAAAACAATTTATCTTTGTATTCCAGCAGACAATGTCCAGACCTGGCCCATGCTGCCCTCATCTCTCTTTGCACTAGAACCTGTCCTGTCCCAAATACATTCACCATCATCTACCTTAGCCATCAAAGGAACTATAGTTACATTTACTTTCGGGCTGGAGAACAAAATTATCCAAACATTTATCTGGCTCCCAAATCCCTAGTTGTGTCTTCAGACAAAGCTAGAGGAGCAATTAGTTAGCAGAATAAGGGTAGTACCATTCCACTGCACTCAACACTAAATTACAACCAGTTTTGCAATCTGCCTTTGTGGAATTTCCAGTGCAAGAATTCATAATAAACTCAAGGAAAGGCTTTTTTGTTTTTGTTTTTGTTTTTGTTTTTTGAGGTAGAGTCTCACTCTGTTGCCCAA
This sequence comes from Rhinopithecus roxellana, assembly GCF_007565055.1. NCBI lineage: Eukaryota > Metazoa > Chordata > Mammalia > Primates > Cercopithecidae > Rhinopithecus > Rhinopithecus roxellana. The sequence goes on along the minus strand of NC_044556.1, from coordinate 73,113,508 downwards.
GCTGCAGTGCAGTGGCACGACCGTGGCTCACTGCAACTTCCGCCTCCTGGGTTCAAGTGATTCTCCTGCCTCAGCCTCCTGAGTAGCTGGGATTGGGATTACAGGCACACACCACCATACCCAGCTAATTTTTGTATTTTTAGTAGAGACAGGGTTTTGCCGTGTTGGCCAGGTTGGTCTTGAACTCCTGACCTTAAGTGATCTAACTGCCTCGGCCTCCCAAAGTGCTGGGATTACAGGCGTGAGCCACTGCACCCAGCTGAAAGGACATTTTTAGTTATGAATTTTATTTCTAAACTTTTAGTTCTAGCCAGAATGAATGCATAACAAAGAAAGTAAGAAGAAACAAAAATGTACAAGAAAATGGTAGAAAATCTTGTTCATGAGAAGTGGATATGGTTGTTAAAGTAAATATGAGAAAAGCTGGTGTTTTAGGGTCTTCACTATCTAAAGAAAAAACCTGCCCCCAAAATGGAAGGTAACTGCAGTTACAGTTACTTTAGGGCTGACCCTAGTTCCAAATAAAACATTAAAATTGCTGAAGCCTAGCACACCAGATGTAATAGTCTCAGGGGTTAAGGCTGGGATGTCAAAGTTATACCAGGGAGTGATTTGGTAACAGTCAAAAGGGAGAGAACATTGATTTGTGCTAATAGGCAATTATAGACTCAGTTTCATTCAAGATTGTAATTCCTAACTTAATGTTTTAAAAAGCAGGACCACAATCTGTACCCTGCGGATTTTTTTATCCTTATTTCTCCCCCTCCAAAAAAAGAAAAGAAAAAATTCTTGTATCACATGAATTAATCAATGGTGCTCAGAAGAGTCGTGATTTTCTTGGGCAAAATGGCACATAACAGGTGAAAAAGAAAAAAAAATGCATCATTTGTAAGTCAGGCCACCCTAGGCTGGATTAATCACTCCCTCCTCTCTGTTCCCTCAGTGCATGGCTCACACTTTCATGAAAGAATTTATCACACTGTGATGCTGTGGAGAATGATCGGCTTCTGTGACTGCTCCCTTTCTCTGGACTGTGAGCTCCCTGAGGCCAAAGACTTTGTTTTATTCTTTTACATACATTCCCTTGGCGCTTAATATATCCCCAGAGTGCAGTGGTACAGAATCAATGATTACTCAGTAAACAAATACTCCCCAGGTTCTGTACTGCACCCAGTCCCCTGCATGAGGTGTAAAAGTCATTTGGCCCCTAATGCATCACTGGTTTTTGAATCCAGATAGATGTGAGTCCAGCATCCTCAGTCTTAACTCTTTTGTAAACCTGCCTTTCCTGAGAAGAATCAGTTCATAAATGGGAGACAACACCAGCTTTCCTCTTCGCCCAGTGGCTGCTCCTCCTTAGTCACCTTGCTGGTTCTTCTTCATCTGTCCTGTGTCTTAAATTTGCAGCTACCCCAGGGCTCAGTTTTCAGGCTTCTTCTCTGTATTGATATTGAGTAATCTCATTCAGTCCCAATCATACACTGACCACTCTCAGGTCATTCTGGCAGCCTGGATCTCTCTCCTGAACTCCAGATGTGCCACATACCTGGACCTTTCCACTTATATGTCTAAGGGAATCTATCTATAGCTTAATATGTGAATTGAATTATCTGGACACTGGCTAGGCATGGTGGCTTACGCCTGTAATCCCAGCACTTTGGGAGGCCAAGGTGGGTGGATCACTTGATGTCAGGAGTTCGAGACCAACCTGGCCAACATGATGAAACCCGTCTCTACTAAAAACACAAATAATAATAATAATAAAAATTAGCCAGTCATGGTGGTGCACGCCTGTAATCCCAGCTACTCAGGAGGCTGGGATGGGAAAAGCATTTGAACTAGAGGCAGAGGCTGCAGTGAGCCGAGATCACACAACTGCACTCCAGCCTGGGCAACAGAGTGAGACCCTGTTTCAAATAAATAAATAAATAATAAGAATTATCTGAGCATTTGTTGGGCAGATGGATGCAGTGTTTCTGAGCCCACAGGGATAAGGGAGAACATAAGAAGTTAAGAGCTGTGGAGAGCTGGGGCCGGGTGTGGTGGCTCACGCCTGTAATCCCACCACTTTGGGAGGCCGAGGTGGGCAGGTTATGAGGTCAGGAGATCGAGAACATCCTGGCTAACATGGTGAAACCCCGTCTATACTAAAAATACAAAAAATTAGCCGGGCGTGGTGACAGGCGCCTGTAGTCCCAGCTACTCAGGAGGCTGAGGCAGGAGAATGGTGTGAATCCAGGAGGCGGAGCTTGCAGTGAACCGAGATCACGCCACTGCACTCCAGCCTGGGCGACAGAGTGAGACTCCGTCTCAAAAAAAAAAAAAAAAAAAAAAAAGAGCTGTGAAGAGCTGGACCCTTGGGTTCACCCGTGTGATTCCATCATATTATAACCATATTTGCATAGTGACCAGCATGGAGAGTGTGGATTTCACAGATGTTTCTGGTAAACTGAACTCATTACAGTCTCAAAATATGATAATTATACCAAGAGAGACTTGAGATGCTGGTTTCAATAAATGCTGAGAAGTAGGAGGAAGCACTTGGTAAACATATGAAAACGTCTTCAAAGTCGTCCTGGCTAGAATGCAGTGGCACAATTTCGGCTCGCTGCAACCTCCATCTCCCAGGTTCAAGCGATTTTCGTGCCTCAGCCTCCCAAGTAGCTCGGATTACAGGCGCATGCCACCACGCCCGGCTAATTTTTGTATTTTTATTAGAGATGAGGTTTCGTCATATTGGCCAGGCTGGTCTTGAACTCTTGATCTCAATTAATCTACCCACCTTGGCCTCCCAAAGTGCTGGGATTACAGGCATGAGCCACAGTGCCCAGCTGAAAAAGTCTCCAAAGTTGTGGTGGGCAGCATCCAAAGCAAACTAATTGCTCAGGTAAGGCATCAGAAGGGAAGATTTAATAGCCTTGACACCCACACCAGACATCCTTGTGATTGCTCTAAACTCCAAATCTGATCACATAACTTCCTTGCTTGAAATTCCTTATCAGCTCCTCACATTTTATGGGATTGGATGTCAACTTCTCCACAAGGCATCCAAGGCCTTTCATGGACTGGCTCCTCACCTGCCAGGTCTCTAACCCCTCCTGTCCTGCCTGTCCACCTCAGTGACGTGGACCACTTGCAGTTATCCAAACACGTCTCTATACTTTTGTTCATGCTATTGCCTCTACCTGGAATTCTCTCTTCCTATTTATTCACCCAGGAAATCCTGACTCGGTCCATCCTCTGTGCAGCTCCCCACAAACTTTTCCCTCTTCTCCATGGCAGAATGAGTTTCTTTATCTTCTGGGTTCCTTTAAACCTTTTGTACATCTTTTAGCCCATGACACTGTTATTCTTTGTTAATTGCTTTGTCTCCCAACTTCCCAACTAGACTCTGAGATCGTCAAGGGAAAAGTCTGATGTTTGAGTTTTTGAAATCCCTGATGCCCAGTGTTATTCGTGGAACACAGTAACAGTTTAGAAAATGCTTGATAAAATGAATGAATGAACGAAAAATACCAACATTCCACTAGGGGAGCAATGCAAAACTTGATGCCCTCTAACAGCATTTAAGGCTTGTTCTCAACTAAAGTAATAGGATAAAATATTTTCAATTTTAAGCTAGACCTAATGTAAATCAATCCCTGATACACCTGATGAAACATATTTATAAAAGTTCACTATATTCCAGGTTCTGAGTTTCACAGTGGATACTTCTTATGGGTACAGATGAATGGAAAGGGCAGGGGCCATATGTACTAATATTTTGTATTTTTATGTTATATAGCGTGCATCACAAAGCTTTGCTCTTCACAGACATAATCTCATTTCTAAAGTCTGCTCCACCTAGAAAGCTTATTGCTCCACATATAATAAATGCTGTGGAATCCGATGACTACACAGCTTCCTAATTTCCTATTGTTCTATCTCCATCATATCCTGTCTTGAACGCACGAACTTACTGTTGATGAGGTCAGGAGACACAACTCATATGGCCTCATATCCATAATTTTGATCAATTTTGAGTTCAATACTAGTGTTCAATGAATGTGTCTGGCTGACATATTCTCAGCCTGAGACCAGCATCCCCCCACCTGGGTAAATGTGTCCTTGCAGATTCCTTAGCATCCAGCATTGTTCAGTTCAGCATTCAGCACAGTGAATTGTAATGGTCTGTGTACTTACCTACACCCAGACAAGACTGTGAACTCCCTGAGGAGACTGGCATGATCTTATTCTTTCTCCTAGCCTCGGCTGCCAGCATAGTACCTGGCACGTAAGTGTTAGGTAAATATTTTTTTAAACAAATAAGTGAGCTAATTCCACAATTTTATAAGGCTAGTGAGAGACTGATTTCTGCCAGCACTCTCGGGAAGAGGCTGGATTGCTTTGGGTGTGTACACAGACATACGTGTATACATGTTGCAGAAGAGCTGGTCTTGTATGTAGGAAACTATCTAATTTAAGGCTACTAGGAACACACACACACACACACACACACACACACACACACACACACACTCCTTCCTTAGAATCTTCCCAAATCAGAAGCTGAGGTATCTGACTTTCACCATTAGAGAGTCATACCTTTGGATATACATGGATTCCTCTCAACATATCTTGAAACTATGTGACCTTGTTATCACAAAAAAATTAGATCTCAGACATCCCCAGCATCTGAGATGTATCCTCAGGCAGTGCTCCCCCTAGCTCTGTTGAGAATCTCAGATAGACCTCTGCTTACTCTCTGTACTTTGCATTAGAAAGTGACTGACTTGTGTCTTTAAAAATATATAGCTATATGTCAAGTAAGTACTTTCAAATTATATGTATCATAATATTTACAAACAATTAAAACATATCAATTTGTAGAACTCCATGAATTCAAAATGATACTAAAAATAAAAACCAAAACTTAATTGACCACCATTAAATCTAGTGATCAACTTCTTATATTGAAATTGGCAAATGAAGGCAAAGAATCAAGCATTTATTCTTTCCTATATAAACTGTACCACTGGGTAACCAAAATGTAATTAAGGTAGAAATTTGTCTTCACAACAAGAATTCAGCAAGTAAGTAAAGAATAAATGACAGAATCAGAGTATCACTCCCTGAAATAGAATTATAACATATTCATGAATTAATGAATTTACACATTGAGCATCAATGTCTGGTAACATCACAGAAAGAAAGGCAACCAGATATCATATGCCTTCTGATGGAAGTATAAAATACCAAGTATAACGAAGTCTGATCAAACTTCTAGATCCAACAATCAATTCATAAGAAATATAGAGAAGAGCATAACATGTTAAACGACATGTTAAACCAACAAATTTTTTTTTTTTTGAGATGGAGTCTTGCTCTGTCGCCCAGTCTGGAGTGTGGTAGTGCCATCTCGGCTCACTGCAAACTCCGCCTCCTGGGTTCACACCATTCTCCTGCCTCAGCCTCCCGAGTAGCTGGAACTACAGGTGCCCGCCACCACGCCCAGCTAAGTTTTGTATTTTTAGTAGAGATGGGGTTTCACTGTGTTAGCCAGATGGTCTCAATCTCCTGACCTTGTGATCCACCCACCTCGGCCTCCCAACAAAGTATTTTTAAAAGACAACATTTATGAGACAATCAAAAATTTGAACACTGGCAGTATATATGATTATATTAAATAGTTATCATCATTTTTTTTTTAGGTTGGATAATGCCATTGAGGCTACATTAAGAAAAAAACCCTTAACTTTTAGAAATGCACACTAAGATATTTACAGATGAAATAATATGATGTTTGGGATTTGCTTCAAAAATAATGCAGAGTAGGGACAGGGCAGTGGTTGGGCATATAAATGAGACAAGATGGTCTTGAGTTGACAGTTGTTGAAACTGAGCAACAGGTATATGGGAGTTCATTCTCCCATTTTGTCTACTTTTGCATACACTTAAAATGTACCATATAAAACATTTTTTTCTTTTAAATTATTAACTGATTCTGAAGCATTCCTATATCTTGTCCTAAGGGATTGCTATCCCTCTCCCACTCCTTGAGATCATTATCCTAGAGAATCTTCTGGAAATTGCAAATATCCCAAGGACAGTAACTTGTTAATTCATTAACAGCTATCTGTAAACTAATATAGAGGGTTATTTCCTGGACTGCCTTTAACACTGAAAATACGGAGTTCCTGTGAGTAGAGGTAAAAGAAAACTTTGGAGGAGGGAAACAGAAGGGCAGAGGGAGGGAAGAAGAAAGAAGAAAAACAAATTTTATCTTCATTACAGTTTTCCAAAGGCCTTCATTTGTTAGCATATACATCTTCTTTGTGCGGGTTTTAGTAAGAGAACTTTCACGGGGTGGGCGGGGGGAGAGAAATGCTTACCTTCTTGGCTCTTAGGTTAAATTTTCACAAAGGATCCCTTTTTATGTTGTCAAAGGGTAATATAAATATTTTTAGGACAAAAAGGGTTTCTTTTTGCATTACCCAGTGATCCAATGATGAGACTGCTTGGGTGGGGCTAGGGTAAATTTTTGCCTGAACCTGAGAACCGTCTAGACCTGTACACAAGACCACAAGGGTGTGGAAACCAGGAGAGTAAGAGTCACTTCAACTGCTCGAGAATATAGCTTTCATAGAAGATCTCTGGAAGTACACCAAGAAAGTGGCTGCCTCTGGGGAGGGAAACTGGGGCACTTGGGATATATTGGGAGGGGGAAGAAAGATGGCTCTTTATTGTTACAGCCAAGTTATACTGTGGTCAGCACCTTAAAATATGTGATGACATCTTGTAAACAGGCTTTTGTTGACCTAAGTGACTGTACCTTTTATCTTGAAATTAGATAGAAGACAAATGGCTATTTATGGGTTCCTTGGCTGTCCCAGCTGCTGGGCACCACCCACTCTGTTTGCATGTGTTCCTCATATTCTCTGGCCCTGTCCTCCCTTCCCCACCCCAGCCTCTCTGAATCTAATTAAGAATAGTAGATGGTCACCAGAACTGACAAGAATCACATTCTAATAGTTTTATTACAACTTCTATGGTGTGACATAGTATCAGGGAAAACCCAAATTTCCCACAGTAGCACTCCAATAGCAGAGCTGTTGGACGCTCCTGTTTTACCTTAAATATTCAAGTGAATTCTGCGGCTTACGATTTAAGCACTCCGTTTCTATAGAACATGGTATCAAGTTACTATTAGGAAAAGGGTCTCACCATCTTTATCCTGTGGTCTCAAGCAGCCCTGAACACTTTGCAGATCCCTAGAATACTGAGTCTACTTTTGTATTTTTGCTTTTTCCTGTTTATTTAGGTGTTATTTACATACATTAAAATTCACTCACTTTAACTGTACAGTTTAACTTTTCTTATTGTATACAAGGCATAAGTACCAGCATGATCAAAATGTAAGATGGTTCCTTTACCTTCAAAAGCTTTTCCATCCCCTTTTGTCCGAGTTCAGTTATGAGACACTGGATTGGGTTTCACAGCCTTTTCTAGCATTGATTGGGGTGATTTCAGCAAAGTCGCTTTACCTCTCTAGCTGTGTTTCTGCTGCTGTTAAATGAGGAATGCTGGAACAGATTTGTTTCCAGAGACTCTTCCAATACTTGCAGAGAACGCGAGAGTGGGGTGAGGGTGGGAATCACACACTTGTGGGCCCCATGATTGATACTAATGGGTAAAAGCATGTAGTTGTATTAATTAAGGTTCTTCTCTCTTCTCTTGCTAGCGTGTTATTTATTATTTATTTACTATTTATTTATTTATTTATTTTTTGAGAAGGAGTCTCACTCTTGTCGCCCAGGCTGGAGTGCAGTGGCGTGATCTCGATTCATTGCAACCTCCGCCTCGGGTTCAAGCAATTCTCCTGCCTCACCTCCTGAGTAGCTGGGATTACATGCACCCGCTACCACACCCGGCTAATTTTTGTACTTTTAGTAGAGACGGGGTTTCACCATGTTTGGACGTGCTGGTCTCCAACTCCTGACCTCAGGTGATCCACTCGCCTCAGCCTCCCAAAGTGCTGAGATTACAGGTTTGAGCCACCGCGCCCGGCCGTTAGCGTGTTATCTTGTCTAAGCATCAGTTTCCTCATCTGCAACACCAGGCTTATTAACAAGACCTATCTGTACACTGTTGCCGTGATGAAGTGAGATGTTCATGCACCCTTAAATGTGGGTTGATATTTTTATTGCAGTATACTGTAAAGTCACTGCATTTGGCTATCTCCGGTACTACACATTTACGCAGACTGATTTCCATAACCAAAACACAAGCACAAAGCTCATGTCCCCAACCCACGTTCTGGGGCTCTGAGAACTTATGGGAACCAACGCCCGTGCTTTCAAAGAGCTGCGGTAGGGGGCGGAATCGGGAACCGGATGTTCTAAGCCTGTCGTACGAGCGCGACGTAAAGCGGATCTGCTTTATGGCACCCTGCTTTTGCCGTAAAGCGCCATCAGGGAGCCCACGTGCTTGTGTTGACTGGACAGCTTCCTGGTGAAAAACGCGACTCTTCCAAGTGGGCAAACTTGACGTTGTCGCTATGGGCAAACGCAGGAGCCGGAGCCAGAGCCAGCTACTCAACACCCTAACTAAAAAGCAGAAGAAACATCTTCGAGATTTCGGCGAGGAGCATCCCTTCTATGACAGGTCTGAAAGGGCGTGACAGGGTTCCCCAGTCGCCGGGGTCGTATCCTCGGGTTTGGTCCTCTGGCCTCCCGGATAGTGCTGCTCCGGCCTTTTCCCACGCTTCCCTGGCTCCCGCCGTGCTCGGCCGGCCGGGGAGATTCTGGCGCCATCCCGCCGGGAGATGGAGTGCTTCACGGGCCTTTTCGTTGAGCCCGTAATTTCATGCTAAGAGACACGCCCGTTGTGTGGGGGCGGATTTTTTTTGTTTGTTTGTTTTGTTTTTTAAGACAGTGTTTCGCTTTGTCGCCCAGGCTGGCGTGTAGTGGCGCGATCTCAGCTCACATGCGATCTCAGCTCACTGCAACCTCCGTCTCCCGGGCTTAAGCGATTCTCCTGCCTCAGCTTCCCGTGTAGCTGGGATTACAGGCGCCCTCCACCCGATCAATTTTTTGTATTTTTAGTACAGACGGGGTTTCACCATGTTGGCCAGGGTGGTCTCGAGCTATTGACCTCAGGTCATCTGCCCGCCTCGGCCTCCCAAAGTGCTGGGATTACAGGCATGAACCACCGCGCTTGGCCTGTTTTTATAATTATTTTTAACTTACATAAAATGACTGTACGTATTTGTGGGATACAGTGTGATATTTTGATACCAATACATGTACCCAATGTGTAATGATCAAATTTGGGTGATTAGCCTATTCATCACCTCAAATATCATTTCTTTGCATTGGGAACATTGAAAATCCGCTCTTCTAGCCATTTGAAAATATACAATAAATTGTTATAGTCACATTATATGTTTTCTGTGTTTTTAAAGAATTTGTTGGGACATCATTGATATGTGCAATTACAATAAGGAAATAACTATTAGTAGTTGTGGTTTCTCTAGAAATGTCTAGGTGCAGTTATGATCTCAGTGCTCATCCCACTACTTTGGGCTGCTTTATTATCAGTTAGGGACATTCTTTTTTTTTTTTTTTTTTCCTTTTTTTTGAGACAGGGTCTCACTTCGTTGCTCAGGCTGGAATCCAGTGCTGCAATCCTGGCTCACTGCAGCCACCACCTCCTGGGCTCAAGCAGTCCTCCTGCCTCAGCCCTACCAGTAGCTGAGACTACAGGTGCACAGCACAACACCGGGCTAATTTTTCTTATTTTTTGTAGAGATGAGGTCTCAGTATGTTACCCAAGTTGATCTCAAACTCCTGGGCTCAAGTGATTCTCCCACTTTGGCCTCCTAAAGTGCTGGGATTCCAGATATGAGCCACCACTCCCAGCTTAGAGGGACATTCTAATTAAGAAATTTGCGGCCGGGCGCGGTGGCTCAAGCCTGTAATCCCAGCACTTTGGGAGGCCGAGATGGGCGGATCACGAGGTCAGGAGATCGAGACCATCCTGGCTAACACAGTGAAACCCCGTCTCTACTAAAAATACAAAAACTAGCCGGGCGAGGTGGCGGGCGCCTGTAGTCCCAAGACTTCGTCTCAAAAAAAAAAAAAAAAAAAAAAAAAAAAAAAAAAAAAAAAAAAAAAAAAAAAAAAGAAATTTGCTAGAAAAAGATGAACCCCGAGATCTTTTATTTAGCCAAGTTGTATCCTCCTTTTGGATGAGAGCCATGTGTAACTCTAGTGTTTGTTATGTGACCTCGTTAAACTTTTCATTTGTCAGTTATTAACCATACTCTTGCAAGCCCTGCCCAAGTGCATGTGTAATTTTTGCATGACTATATCTAAAATGTATTTATGATGCTATATTCTGCCTTTTTCATTTAATGTCTCATTTGACCTTTTCCTAATTTTTACATACTAGTAGTTAGAGTGTAACATTGCCTGTTTCTTTTTAGGGTTTCCAGAAAGGAAGCAAAACCACAGATTTGTCAACTGGTAATGCTTTATACCTTCTTTTTAATAGTTGGTTTTGGGTTGTTGCCACTAAGATTATATCTAATAATAAAGCTTGATTACATTTCTATTCCTTTTGATTTCAGATGCAAGCTATTATTTTGGCAATATTACTTAATTTTAAATGAAGATGTCTATAAAAATGCCATTGTGATGTCTAATACAGAAGCTACAGTTTGAAATTGTCCCAGGAGACTAGCCTATTAGGCCCTGTTACAGAGGCTTACCAGAGGGCTCTTAGTGAATCCTAAGAGGGAATATCTTTTTTGGTTAGCATAAAGGAATCACAGATACAGTGCAAAATGAACAAAGGGCCTATCATATTAAAACAAACTAAAAAAGAAGAAAAACCTGTTTTCTTTTGTTGTTTTGTAATTGCCCTGTTGTTCTGTTAAACCTGTGGCCTGATGCCTGGGACATAAATCTCATAACCTGAAGTTTTATGTTTTAAAAGTGGGCAGTAGCAGTTTGGGGAATATGAAGAGCTTCTAGAATCATAGCTAGATTAGCAATTTTAAGTAAATTTGAATTTGGGCTTCGTTGAATAGATGTTGGCTTGATGATAGTTTTAGGGTAACAATGAGAACAATATAGTTTTTGTTCTTAAAATTCTCCTTTTCTTTTTAGTCAGAGAGTTCAGATTCTTCAGATTCTGAAAGTGAATCAGAGAGTGAGTCAGAACAAGTTTCTGGCTACCACAAACTACTTGCTACATTAAAAAATGTTTCTGAGGAAGAAGAGGAGGATGAAGAGGAGGAAAAGGAAGAAGACAGTATTGTAGATGATGCAGAAATGAATGATGAAGGTGGTGGTAGTGATGTCAGTGTGGAAGAAGAGATGGCTGCAGAGTCTGCTGAAAGTCCAGATAGTAAGTGTCTTTAGTATAGGCTCGTCATCTTTGCCAGAACTATAGACAGTTCACCTCCTGGGCATGGTACCTTGTATACTGTGTGAGTTGGATGAAAGGACGTGAATCCAAACCAGGGATTTAACCTTGTTGGGTTTGATTATATCTTTGAGAATCCTTTTTTTTTTTTTTTTTTTTTTTTGAGACGGAGTCTCGCTCTGTCGCCCAGGCTGGAGTGCAGTGGCCGGATCTCAGCTCACTGCAAGCTCCGCCTCCTGGGTTCACGCCATTCTCCTGCCTCAGCCTCCCGAGTAGCTGGGACTACAGGCGCCCGCCAGGTCGCCCGGCTAGTTTTTTGTATTTTTAGTAGCGACGGGGTTTCACCATGTTAGCCAGGATGGTCTTGATCTCCTGACCTCGTGATCCGCCCGTCTCGGCCTCCCAAAGTGCTGGGATTACAGGCTTGAGCCACCGCGCCCGATGGAAACACAGAACCTTCTTAGCACAGCTAAGCAGAAATAACATTTTTGCTTGTCATTTCAGGGACTACACCAGTACTAGTGAAAGACCTCCTAATACAGAGGAAGGAGAACACAGTTCTCTCTTTGTGACTGTCTAAATTTATTGAAGAGGTTACTGTTCTTCCCTTAGGGAGACCAAGTTTGATGGAAGATAGACATAAAAACATATAAAAATTTTCAAACAGTAGATTTGCGATTGCATGGAACAGCTAGATGTAAGGTGTTGAAGAGACACAGAGTGGTTGAACACTGCCAGCGTAAACTAGGGAAGGCTTCAGGGACTCTGTCTCCCTCAGACTTCAAGGTGACTTTTTTCTTCAACTTCAAAATCACTTCATTGAGGTATCATTTACATACAGTAAAATGTATCCAATTTAAATATACAGTCTGATGGGTTTTGATAAAGGTATATATCCAAATCAAGATACAGAACATTTCCATTACCTCCAGAAATTTTTCTTGTCCTTTTGCAGTCAGTTCCCCATCCTTGGCATCAGGCAACCACTGACCTGCGTTCTGTCACTGTAGATTAGTTTTGCCTGTTCTAGAAATTCATATAAATTGAATCATACAGTATGACTCCTTTTGTGACTAGCTATTTTTGCTTCCCATGTTTTTCTAATTTATCTGTGTTGTGCGTGTATTAGTTGCTTATTACTTTTAGTTCCTGGAATAGCATTCCATTGTCTGAATATATCTGGGTGACTTTTTACATCTCATTATTTTAATGCCTAATTTTCTTGCAGCCTTATTTTTTTCTGTACCTTCTGGTCCAGGTATTTTAACTGATCAGTTTTACTGAGATAAAAATTCATTGACTTACACTTAGGAATTTGTTTTGTTTCTATTTTTCTTTGCTTTTTTAGATTTTTAAAATTGAAAATATTTTTTATCGTTATAAAAATAATATATATTTACTGTAAACATTGAAGAGGGTAGTAGTTACCCGCTATCCCTGCTACCCAGAGATAAACACCTTTAGCGTTGTATATAACCTTTGTATATTTTTATGATTATATATGTGAGTACGTATGCATATTTATGTGTATCTGTATAATGGCCTTATACATTTCTGTAACTTCCTGTATCTGTAACTGTGGATTCACATTAGCTTCTTAATTACATAGTATTCCATTGTAAAAATATGATTGTACCCCATTGATAGACCTTTTTCCCCCCAGTTATTTCTTATCATAATCAGCACTGCTTTGGACATCCTTTCATGTACATCTTAGTGCACTATGTCTAGTTATTATTTTAGAATAAGTTCCTAGAACTAGAACTGGGTATATTAATCAGAATTGTCCAGAGAAACAGAACCAATAGGATATGTGTGTATGTGAGAAAGAGATCTGGCTCACACCTGTAATCCCAGCACTTTGGGAGGGTGAGGCAGGCAGATCAGTTGAGCTTAGGAGTTCGAGACCAGCCTGGCCAACATGGCGAAACCCCATCTCTACAGAAAAATACAAAAATTAGCCAGGAATGGTGGTGCAGGCCTGTAATTCCAGCTACTTGGGAGGCTGAGGTGGGACGATCACTTGAGCCCAGGAGTTGGAGGTTGCAGTGAGCCAAGATGATGCCACTGCACTCCAGCCCCGGTGACAGAGCCAGACCCTGTCTCAATATATAAATAAAAAATAAAATGCTCATCCAAAAACATCCTTGCAGAAACATCCAAAATAATGTTTGGCCAGATATCTGGGCACTGTGTCCCAGCCAAATTGAGACATAAAACCCACCATCCCACATCATGCATTGATGATTAGGCTTAATTTTGAAATAGATATTTTCTACCTGAATTTACCTAAATGTAAATAGTATCAGTGAACATTATTGTTGGTATAGCCTAAGGAAATAAATTTTGTCAACAGAAGTATAATTTGTGAGTAAATAATTTGATAAAATGTTTCTCAAAACTGCAGATGTACCTTTATCTGCTGACCCTGAGGGAAAAGAAGATGGGAAAGGGCCACCGGGCACATCACAAGCATCCCCCGAAGAGTTCACAGACGCAAAACATGAGTCACTGTTCAGCCTGGAAACCAATTTTCTGGAAGGGGAAAGTGGAGACAACTCTTCTTTGAAAGCATCTCAAGGTCATAGCGCAGTGTGTGTTACTTGAATTCACCAGGTGCTTAGTATGGAATTTGTGTACTAATACACATTGAATCTATTATTGGAACAAACAGCAATAAAAACAGTTTGGTGGCTATATCTAGAGCTGGGAAAAATACTTCTAAAAGGCATTTTGTGTTTTTCAAGGGTTACTCAGTGTTTAGGGGTTGGAGGGGATGTTTAGGAGAACAAACAACTTAAGAATGGTGGTAGGGAAGGTCAGCTTCCCAGGCCTCACATTTTCATTATTGGGGTCAGGGGAAGATTTCTGATTTTCTCCCCAAGCAGGGAAAGAGAAAGAAAAAGAGGAAAAATACTTCCTCTACCCCTCACTTGCTGTTCTGTTTTGGAGCAGTAATTTTTCAGATTTGCAAGACCCAGGGGTGGCTAATCTGAGTGGTCTTTTATTACAGGGAGACCCTCAAAAGCCAAAAAGCCCTACCCTGTGTCTCCTGCCTCCCACAGACTCTTGACCACTCCTGTGACCAAATGGCAGTCATGTGGACAAGACGTGCCATGGCAGGCTTTGATGGGTTCCTGCTGTCTCAAGTCCAGTTTCTCAGCCAGTGTCTAGGTGGGCAAGTCAGGTTGGTCTCGTTTTGCATCCTGATTGCCTTCATTGATCTCATTGCCATTCTTCAACCCAGCTTTACCTTTAATGAAACAGAAATTTTAATCCTTATTTGACTCATTTAGTTCTGTTGGTTATTTTGCAGGAGAAGTGACAGGTAGAATTTGGAGATTTTAATACAAACTCCCTTCTGAACGATTAAAACTTAGAAACTTTGGAGGAAGCATTAGGAAGCTTGACTGTCCCATAATTTCTGTCGTTGTTTTGCCCCTACAGATATATTATCATCTAGAATTCTTATGTCCTGTTGTTCACTCTTAGATATTTAATACAAGATGCTTTTCATTTGAAATTTTACTGTTTGGATGCTTGAATGGGTCATTTAACTTTGTTCTGTTTCTTGTGAGTGGGACTGGGAGAGAAGGTTGGGTGGCTAGCTCAGAATACTAAAGATTACTTGGAGTGCAGATGCTATCATGTGGATCATTTGTTCAATTCTGTGGAGTATTGATCATTTCTATGTGTCCCAATGCAAGATCAATCAGACATGGAACCTGTTCTTAGAGACCTTACAGTCTGCCAGATAAGACATGTATATATATATATATGTGTGTGTGTGTTGGAATGGGTGGGCTGGGCAGGGTAGGAGACTAGAGAAAGTGATGACTCTGTAGGGAACAAGGGGAGCCAACGTTGTGCCTAACACAGTAAGCCTGGGAAGTATTTATTGTGATTCAGTGGGTAACATTAAATTGATAACATTTGGATATGCAAAAATGAAGTGAAGGAGAGGCTGGAATTTTTAGTTGAAGGAAGGAAAAGCACGGAGGCAGAAGAATTTGAGGGCCGTATAGTCCAGAAATGACACTGGAGATGCAGGTTGGAGGTATATCCTAAAGTGCTCTGAATTTCGAGCTGAGAAGTTTCTTCAAAGGTTTTCAAGCTGGGAAGTAATATAATTAGAGAAGTGTTTTGGAAGATGAACCTTTCCGAAATGTTTAAGCTCTGGACTTGGCTAGAGGATGGGGAAAGTCAATGGAGAAAAGGATGAGTTAACACAATGAAGATCAACATGTCTTTCACAGGGGAAGACCAGAAAACCCCTCTATAGTTGCATAGTGTGCTGACATTTTTTATTTCTGAATTAGATCCATTTCTTCAACATGTGAACAAAGAACTGAAAGAAAAAGAAATTCAGGCTGTTGCCACAAATCCCAAAACCACCCACGAGCTTAAAGTAAGTGTTGCTTGGTCATCCTGGTCAGAAATAGAGAAAACTCTAAATAAAACAGTGGTCTTGGGTTTTAGTAGCCTCCCAGAATGTATGATATACACCTGTGGTAGATGACTTGCTAGGGAAGCAGGGCATAGGAAGGCTAGAAGAGCCTAGTGGGGCACAGGTGTAGCCAGAAAAAACACCAAGAAGCTGGAGTGTGGGTGCCAGATAACATAATGATGGGTAAGAGTGGATTTGGAGACCAACATCTTCAAGGAGCTTTCACATTTTGACCAAAGGCAAGTTAATGTGCTTTTTTGCTATTCACTATTCTAGTCTGCTAGAGGGGGATACTAATACCTATTTCAAAAGAGAATAGTTTACTAATACATAGTGTTCAGCAAAACGGTGTTCATTAAAACAGTGGATACTACTATTGTTCATTTGTTTGAAATTATTGAAGGTAGGTCCACAAATAAGTTACCCAGATATTGGGCAGTTTTTACTTCTTTGTTCCCACCACTGATACCATTCATCAGAGTTGGTCATCCTTTTTTAATTGAAATTTTTATTGAGGCAATAATTATAGATGTACATGCCATTGTAAGAAATCATATAAAGACATCTTGTACCCTTGGCCCAGTTTTCCTCAATGGTGAAATCTTGTAGAACTGTAGTATAATGTCACAGCCAGGAAACTGACATTGATACAATTGACCGGTCTTACTCAGATCTGGTTTTACTCCTGTTCAACTGCGTATGCCTGTGCCTGTATTTAGTTACATATAGTTTTATCATGCGTAGGTTCCTGTATCTGCCCCTGCCATCAAGATGCAGAACATTTCCCACAAAATATGGATCCTTGCTGCCCTTTTATAACCATATCTACCTCCCTCTGCGCCCCACCCCACCCCGATTTCTAACCCCTGGTAACCACTAATCTGGTCTCCATTTCTATAATTTTGTCATTTAAAAAATGTTAAATGACTCATACAGCATGTAACCTTTTGAGATTTTTTTTTTTCACTCAGCATAATTCCCTGAAGATTCATCCAAGTTATTTCAGCTGTCAGTAATTTATTTCTTTTTATTGCTGAGATTGTCCTATTTTTAGATCAGCAATTTAGCTATAATGCAAAAATTCTTAAACTTGTATCCCACAAAATAGAAAATACTATTCCTTAGGATTTAAACAAAATGGACAGATTTCTTGTCATAGAACTTGTCAACACCTTTAGTATCTAATGTACATTGTGAATCTCCCTCAGAGGAATTAAGTTTTGTGATGTTTATCAAGGGATTTGACCATGGAACCCCTTTGTTTCTAGAATGAATGTTGACTCTTCCCAGAATATATTCCACAGAACAGTGTGGGACAACTGATAGGGTGAAGAGCTCAGATTTGAAGTCAGAAACCTTGGGGTCTAGCCCTCAGCTCCTTTTCTTCTGTGTAAACTTTGTCTGTATCATACAACCTCTGTATAAACCTCAGCGTTTCCTAAACTATAACGTGAGCATCATGGTAACTACCTTGCAGGGCTGTTGTGAGGATTAAATGAGATGATCTATAAATCGTGAAAAAATTTGCTAAATATAGCACTACGTGAATGTAATTTACTGTTATTCATTTCTAATTTGGCCCTTGATCTGTTTCTCCCCTAGTGGCCTATCCTGGGCCAGCTTGTCTTTTCCTCTAAGTTTCAGAAGTTGGAAACATTTAAACCCCCAAAGGATATTGACTTAAAGTCACTTCATCTCCAGAAGCCTCTAGAATCCGCCTGGACTAAGACCAACAGCCATTTCCTATCTGGTCCCCAAAAATCAAGCAGCCCATTCACCCCCCTCCAGAAAGAACTCTTCTTAATTATGAATTCTTACCGGGACCTGTTCTACCCAGAAAGCACTGCCCTGAAGAACGGGGAAGAGATCCGCCATGTGTATTGCCTGCATGTGATAAATCACGTCCTCAAAGCCAATGCCCAGGTGCTTGGCAACAATAGCAGACGCCGAAGCCAGAAGTTTGGAGTGGGTGATGATGATGACTTTAGAGACCAAGGGTTAACAAGGCCCAAGGTGAGTGCAGCAGGAAGGCTTTGCTCTCGAGAAGGAGGCTGCAAGGCACTGCCATAGAGCTGCCTGACGCTTAGCAGGAACTTAGGTGTTTTAATAATTGGCATAATGAATGAGCCCAAATGTGAGCATAGTAAGTAGGCCAGGTAGTGTCAGAGCAGCACTGCAGCAGTTTAGTGGGCTGTTTCTGACAGTGGATGTAGCTGGAAACTTGTGAGAAGCAGGCACTTCATGACACTTTCCTTAAAGATAAACCCAGAGTATATAAATAAAACTCCATTATAAATCTCTTCTTTGTGGTTGTCAGAGCTGGGTGGGACCTTAACGAGCCTTTTGTCCAATCCCTCCATATTACAGGTGTGGACAGCCCCAAATTTGTAGAAGTTCGTAGAGGGCCTTGCTAAAGAGAACCAGGGAAAGAGTAGCAGAGATGAGACAACAACCATGGATTCTCTTCACTAAGCCACATACATATGTCAACCTTTGAAAACAAAAATTTATATTTGCCACTGTAAAGTTTTTGCTGCTTAAAGTGATGAGTTTGTATTCGTAAGTCTAAGCTCTAGTGGATTTGAGGCCTTAACAGGAAATGGTTTTCAATTATGTCTACATTATTCACGATGTTATAGAACCAGGACTTGTCCCCCTCCCCTGAACTGCATCTGTCTGTATTGAAGAGCCTCATCTTTTTATAATTTTCTCATTGAGTTTAATAGAATCCTAGAATTTTGATACTAATGTGGCTTTTAGAGATTTTTTAGTCAAACTCCCTTGTTGAATAGCGGGGGAAACCAAAGCCCTAATGCTTACTTAGTGTCACCGCTGGAACAATAACCCGGTCCTCTTAAATCTTGGTCCACCATTTCTGTACTGTATCAAGCTGAGTCCACTGCACTCCTTGGGGCTTGAACATCAGGGTTATAAGGTTATTTGTTTCCTTTTAGAATTACGTAGAAGAATAAGAGGCAGATTATGAAGCATATTATAATTTAGTGAATTATATGGTTTAACTGGGGTTATGCCCATTATGTTGTTTACAATAGGAAATTAGAAATTAATCATTTATTAAGCATCTTCAGTTTTTATTCTCAACAGTAACTTTAAATATTTTTTAATATGCTTAGAAAACTGAGTCCTGTTTTTCCCATTAATTGTGGTCTTTTTTTTTTTTTTTTAGAAATGCTTTATTGTCATTTCTGAAAGACTGTACTAGAGAATGCACTAAAAATGTAATGATGTGTTAATCCTTTTTCTTACCTGCTTTGTTTCTTCTCTACTTGTTCCATTTATTTATTCGGCATGTATTTATTCACTGTGTCTTAAGGATAAAAATATTGCTGTCTTAAGGATAAAAATATTGCACTAAATGCTGTGGGAGACACAGAAATGGAGTAACACTTCTTTCCCTCAAAGAGCTCATGTGTTTATGTCCTTGAGTTTTTACTAGTAGACGTATCTGTTAGAGGCATTGGCTTATTGTAAAAGGTATTTCCAAATTCTGCTTGAGAAATGTCTCAAGCAGAGACACATGGATTCACTGGTCTAAAGTCCGCAGGTCATGGTGCTGGGGTTATGAAACGTACTCAGTTTCTGGTGTTGAGCCAGGCCCTGTGCAAAGGGGGTAACATAAGTATGTTTCCTGGCTGGGAGCCACTGCTCTACATGGAGCTTTTTAGCTCCACTTCCTCAGCAGGTTCACCTCAAGATCTGGTTCCTTCCTCTTGCCCCCACTAAGGCTGCTGTTGCTCTGTGCACAGGTACTGATAGTGGTGCCATTCCGGGAAGCTGCTTTGCGGGTGGTGCAGCTCTTCATCAGCCTCCTCGAGGGTGACAGCAAGAAGAAAATCATTGTGAGCAACAAAAAGAGGTTTCAGGGAGAATATGGATCAGATCCCGAGGAGAGACCACCCAACTTGAAGAGGCCTGAGGATTATGAAGCCGTGTTTGTAGGCAATATTGATGACCACTTCAGGATTGGTAATTCTTCCTTATCAACTTTGAGACCTAAAGTGTGAAGGTCTACATAGCTGGAGACCAGAAGCTGGAATTAGACATTTTCCCAGTGGATTACTCACTGCGCCTCTTAACAGAACCAGTGTGCCTTTGAGAAATGTTGTTTGCCTTGGGAGAGTCTTTTCTTGGCTAATGGGGTGAACATTAGGCCAGTGGAGTGGGGAGGATCTCTGAGGCCACATATGAAGGCACATGTACATAAATAACAGAAATTTTAACAAGTGTATAACAGAAGTGTGTAAGCACACCCATAGCTGGTAGCAGATAGATGCTACAAGGGGTGCTCTAGGATGTTGGAAGTGATGGGGCTGATGGGGTCATTCTGGGGAGGCTGAATAAACTGACTGTCTCTACATAAAGGTGGACTTTCTCCTGTCTGCTACATAGATGCCTACCCTGAATAATCTCCACACATGACTTCCACCCACATTTTCACATTTTTGCTTGTCTCTCATTCAGCTCCCATTGACTTTGGTTGGTTATACCTTTCTAGAGTACAGTTCTTGAGAAAATGTTCATTAGTCGCATATGCTCATTCACAAATACTTATTGAGTATCTACAGTGTGCCAGGCACTGTTAAGAAGCTGGGAATATACAGATAAATATAGAAATAAAAGTTATAGTTCCCATTGCTAAGGAAATCCAGCCTACAACAGGGAGTAGGCAGTGCAGGATACATGTGCAGTGGTTGTTCTCGGAGCATTTAAAGCAAACCCCTTACCCAAAATGGGGGCAGGGTGGTTAGGGAAGATGTCATGGTGGAGGTGTCATCTGTACTAGGTAGAAACCTGTGCAGGATTTAGCCAATTTCAAAGGGAGGTGACTGAGTGGAAGAAAACATTTCAGACAGGAAACTGCCTGTTGCAGAGGCCTCAGGGTGACTAAGCTTGGAATGACCTGTGATTCACACAGGCTTCAGTATGGTGGAATGTAAAGCATAGGAGATGAGAGCCCATATTTTGTTTGGAACATATATAGCTGTCTAGCAAGCAGTTGGTATATTGTTCTGGAGCTCAGGAAAAAGATAAGGGCTGGAAATACACATTTGTGTGAAGGTGACGTTAAGGCCATGATCAGTGAGTCAGTTTACCCAAAGCTTTATGCAGCATGAGAGCAGAACTGACAAGTGAATCCACCAGTTTGTGGAAGAAGAGTTCTTTGGATCTGGAAGGATAGACAAGGGCCAGGTCAGTGATAGAAGCAAAAGTGAGCGTTGAAGTCATGGAAACGATTAGCAAAGAAAAGAGCATTGCAAGGCAACTGCTTGTACATTCTGTGCCATATGTACATTCCTCATAAGAAGCTCTCAAAAGTGTTCATCCTGTTGGTGACTGAGGACTGTGAGGACCTTAGCAAGAGTCATTTATCTGGAGTCCTGAGGAATCAGAGGCCAGATTGCAGTGGAGTGAGAAGTGAAGGAGAGATTTGAAAGTAGAGACAATTCTCTGGAGCGGTTTGATAGTGATGGAAAGGAAGAGAAGGTAGAAGCTAGAAGGGACTATAGATGCAAGGGAAAGATTTCTTTTGTTCTTACGTTTTAATAATTAAAGCAGTTGAGCACAGTTACATGCTAAGAGGAACATAAGAGATGTAGAAGCAATAGAAGTGGTGGACTGCTTTGAGAGGGTGGAAGGTAATGGCTTGGTAGTGACTAATGAATTGGTGTGTACTTGGCTGTTTTGTGTAGGAGTGGCAATACTTCAGAGAAGCATCCGACTCTATGCCCCGTTTTACTCCTCGGATATCCTCATTGCTTCCCCCCTGGGCTTGAGGACCATCATTGGTGGAGAAGGAGAGAAGAAGAGAGATTTTGACTTTCTGTCTTCTATTGAGCTTCTCATCATTGATCAAGCTGACATTTACCTGATGCAGAACTGGGAGCATGTCCTGGTAATGCTGGCCATTCACATTCAGTGGAACAGTATTCATATTTAGAGGGATAAGACACCCAGTGGTTTAAGTCCTAAAGAATTATTTAAGTCCAGATTAGAACTCTGTTTGGAAGCAAGGACACACTCCACATTTTCTAATTTGAAAAAGCCTTTTGTCCCCTTTTCTACCCACAGATTGTCCATAATTAAACTATCTAGAGTTTATAATTCCTGTCAGTTATTTTCAAATCTCCAGAAAAGATTTCTTTCCCTTAAAATTTCTTTCTGCTAACTTTAGGCTGGGTGGATGGGTGGATGGGATGGGTTGATGGATGGATAGGTCCTCATCAGGAACATCTTTACCTAACATAATCCCACATGTGGTTTTTTCTTATGCTCTTTTATTTGGTGTTTAGTGAAGATGGGAAAACCCTGCTCAAGACTTTTGAAGGTGGGATCTTGTTTTGTAGAGAAATATAGGATGTCTTTATTTCCCGATGTAATTTGTACTGTAATTTTTTTCTCGTTCTTCACACACTCTGCAGTGTTATCAGTTTTAGGATTGAAAAACTGCTTTGGAACAATCCTTATTGAGGAACTATAGGTTTATTTTTCTAAGGCATATGGGAACTCACCCCCCTTCTACAACCCCATGTCTTGAAGCTTGCAGGAAGTTTGGGACAAATGAAGGGTAGAAATTACTTCTAAAGTAGGAAATAAATTTATTGTACTCATTACCCTTCAAAATATATTACAAGGTGAAAATAGAATTAAAATGGAAAAGGCATTTTGGCATAGTTGAGTTATATTCTTCGATTTGAGGAAAAGGCAGGTATGGTGACACTGCGACTATTCCTAATGTTTTGAGAACCAGGTCACTGAGGGACAGCAACTCTGTTTTCCATGTCATTTCCCTTCTTGTCCAAGCCTGGGACTTAGGGACCCATAGAGAGGCCAGTGTGGCATTTCAGAGGTTCATTTTAAATGAGCATTCCTGTAGGTACCATTTTAATCTTCCGTTAAAATTCCAGGAGATAGCCAGTTTTAGCTTATCTCCTCAATGGGCGTGTTTGGCTGACCATGGGCAAGTCACTCACCCATGTGAGCCTCAGTTTTCTTGTTATAATTTAGGAGATGATAGTACATGCTCCATGGGCTTAACTGAGTTGATAGACTTGGAAAATGTTTGGCAGTGTCCAACGTGTAAATGCTCAGTCAACACTAATGGTATTATTGTTTCCACACAAAGCATTTGATGAATCACATGAACCTGCTACCCCTGGACTCACATGGGGTAGACTTTTCTCGAGTGCGGATATGGAGCCTCAATAATTGGTCCAAGTACTATCGCCAGACACTGCTATTTGGGGCCCTTCAGGATGCCCAGATCAACTCAGTGTTCAACAAGTACTGTGTCAACATGCAAGGCCAGGTGGGTTCTTATCTTGTTTCCTCAGTGTCTTCATGAGCACTGTTTATTGTTTGGGTCCTGAAGTAGAAGGAGGGGATAGCATCTGGTCAAGAAGGGGATGGCTGTCTACCTAACGCTCTCACTGACTACTGGCAGGTGGCCGTGAGGAATGTCCCAATGACAGGCTCTATCAGTCATGTCCTGGTGCAGCTCCCACATGTCTTCCAGAGGATGGAAGCTGAAAACCTAGCTTCAGTGATTGATGCCAGGTAACCCACTGCTCCCAGCAGGCCCCTGGGGACCACATAGAGAGATTTGACTTGGGTGTACAAACCTAGAATTGGATTCCATTTTGCTTTTATTGATTACTGTTTACCAAATCAGATGAGATAATTTAATTTAATTCTATCATTTGTCAGAGGAGGAAACTGAAGCCCAGAGAGAAATAGTGACTTGGCCTACGTCTCCTAACTAGTTAGTAGCGGGGTTATTGCTGTAAATCAGGACTCTTTCACTCTTGACGGTGCCATTTTAAAATTATACAGCTTTATGCTACAGGGTGTCTCACGTCAGCAAGTTAATTGTAAGCCCCTCAGGGAAAGAACTATTTTTCTAATTGTATAGAAAATTTCCCCCTTTTTCTTCATTGTGTTTAGCTAGGGGACCCCAAGGAAGCTTAGTCGGGCTTAGTATATGGTAGATGTTCAGTGATTATTTGTTGACTGAGTGACTGACTACTGACTGAATAGTGTGGTGTGTACTTCCTAGAATAATTCTCTGGGATATAATAGTATTATATCTGTTTTTTACAGTGAATAGTGTTGACACTTACTTTTTTAGTGTGCTTATCAACTTTTATCCTTACATAATCTGTTTGAGAGGAGGGAAATCATATTGGCCTCTGGGGAGGTAATCTTTTAACACGAGATTGTGATTTGCCCAGGGTCACACAGTTAAGAGACACCATAAGCTTAGCTCTAGACATTAACTTTGCCCTTTGCCATTCCAAATCAGGTTTAACTTTTTTGTGAACAAGATTTTGCCACAGTATCGTGATGCAGTCATGTCTCACACGCTCATCTATATCCCCTCCTACTTTGACTTCGTGCGTCTTCGAAATTACTTCAAGAAGGAGGAACTGAATTTTACTCACATCTGCGAGTACACCCAGAAGTCCGGTATCTCCAGGGCCAGACACTTCTTCCTTCAAGGAGAGAAACAGTTTCTACTTTTCACAGAGCGCTTCCATTTCTACAAAAGGTAAAGTGGTGCCAGGTTTCAAGCCTCCTCTCTGCAGGGAACGTGCAGGACAAATCATGGCCTGCTCTGAATGCATGGCAGGCTTCGTGGTGTTATGAGATTATCCCTCACTCTCCCACTCTTACAAAGTAGCCAGAGAGTTTTTGGTCTGGACAGACTCTTCTTGGCTGGTTAGTTGGTTTTTTCCCAAAATGGGCATTGCTGAAGAAGGACGTAGAAACCAAAGCATACCCTGTGTATAACCCTGGAGTGAAGCTGTGGTTGTACACTGCAGGAAGGACATTACAGGACAGTTCAGATGAATACAAGGAAGGGGAGGGACCTTCCCTGTATTCACTTGAGTTTTCCCTGTCTAGACTTTTTCCCTCTGTCTTCCCCCAATGCACAGACAAGCATTGAGAGCTGTGTTTTCTGGGGAGATGGAGGCTGAGTACAATGTCAGTTTCCAGACACTTGCAGTGCTCCGGAGGTATGCACAGATACTCCCTACCAAGGAGAACTAGGACCATGAGCTCCTTGACATTTGTAGGAGGTAAAAGGGTAAGGGCTTCAAGTTGAATGTTGAAGGGTTTCAGTGTTTGCTTAGCTTTCCTACTAGGTGACTTTGATAAAATAAGTTGATTGGCCTTTTTGTTATTTTTTTAAAAACTCAGGCCAGGTGCGGTGGCTCACGCCTATAATCCCAGCACTTTGGGAGGCCGAGGCAGGTGGATCACCTGTGGTCAGGAGTTCAAGACCATCCCAGCTAACGTGGTGAAACCCCATTTCTATTAAAAATGCAAAAAATTAGTTGAGCGTGGTGGTGTGTGCTTGTAATCCCAGCTACTCGGGAGGCTGAGGCAGGAGAATCGCTTGAACCCGGGAGACAGAGGTTGCAGTTAGCTGAGACGGTGCCATTGCACTCCTGCTTGGGCAAAAAGAGCGAAACTCTGTCTCAAAATAAAAAAAAACCAAAAAAACAAAAAAACCCTCTAATTAGAGGGTTAGTAATACTGAGCCTTCTATTACTGTTTGGGATAGTGGTGGCCCTTTTGGCCTTAGAGCTCATGTATTTTATTGTTTTGCTGACTCTCTCTGTTGATAAATAGAAAAGGCTTTTTTATTTTACTTTTAGATTTTTATTTTCAATTTTCATGGGTACATAGTATGGAAGAGGCTTTTCTTAACCCTTGCCTGCAGAGATATGTAAATTACATTCTGTTACCTCATCCTGATTTCACAGTAATGTCCAGTGGATTTAAGTTCTGACTTTACTGTTTTATTAACTCACAATGGGTGCATTTTCTCAGAGAATCCCAAACGGATACGCCAGAAATCTCCCAAGCTTTGGAGCACATTAGATGACGCACTTTGGCATCGCATTATGTTTTAATTTATGTTAAAACGATTAGGATGGTGCTCCCCAAATAATGTTCTTGTTACCAGGATGGGGAGGGAGGAGTCCCAGCAGCTTGCCTAAGCATAGCAAAGCTGGCATGGCATGACCTCTTAGAGAGTTGAGGATTGATTAAATTTGTATTTCCCAGGCTCCATTCTTGGCTACCCAGAGAAGGCTGCTTGGCCAAAGAGTGTTAATGAATGCTTGCTTGTTGGCCTCATTATTTGCTCTGTTCCAGTAAGTTGTCGTTTCCATTCATGTTGGAAAGTGTCTGGGGGAGTTGCACTCATCAGGTCTTAAAAGCTCTTAGCTTTCTATCATCTTGACAAATGAAAGCAAGCCCTTTAAGTGAAGTGGATGGATTGGAAAACTTCCCAGTGTGATTGTCTATAGCAACTGTGAATTAAGCTGGGATGAGGACTGCTCTTAAATATCTCAGCAGCTTTTCAAGGACAGGGCATGGCGCTCTTTGTAAGCAGGACAGTCCCCTGTATTATACTGTCTGTTTATTTACCAAGCCGTGTTGCCCTCAAAGTCACGATAAGGACAAATCTCAGCATATGCCATTTGCTTTATGCCCTGGGCCAGGTTAATTGGTGTTTCTTTTGCAGAAGATGAATGGAAATAATGTGCTTTAGAGTTCTGCAACAGCTAATTATCTCAAGGTTTCCAACTATAGAATTTTTTGCTTGAGAGATCACCAAGGTGATGATGGGTGTTTTGGTGTGCAGTGCCTCTGTGATTTGTTTTTTTTTAATTTGACCTTGGAAAAAGTACGCTTTTTGGAGGGGACCAGGTTGTGCGTTTGTTTGTTTTTTTTAGACAGTCTCTGTTGTTCAGGCTGGAGTGCAGTG
Organism: Rhinopithecus roxellana; assembly: GCF_007565055.1. Classification (NCBI taxonomy): domain Eukaryota; kingdom Metazoa; phylum Chordata; class Mammalia; order Primates; family Cercopithecidae; genus Rhinopithecus; species Rhinopithecus roxellana. The sequence continues at coordinate 73,086,854 of NC_044556.1, read as the reverse complement.
GCATGATCTTGGCTCACTGCAGCCTCTGCCTCCTGGGTTCAGGCAATTCTCGTGACTCAGCCTCCCGAGTAGCTGGGATTACGGAAGTGCATCACCACGCCTGGCTGATTTTTGTATTTTTAGTAGACGAGGTTTCGCCATGTTGGCCAGGCTGGTCTTGAACTCCTGGCCTCATGTGATCTGTCCACCTCAGCCTCCCAAAGTGTTGGGGTTATTGGCATGAGCCACCGTGCCCGGCCAGAGAATGTACATGTATTTTATATTGTAGTATCTGACTCTGTTTTTATATTCTCTATGACAGCTGGCTGGCAGTGTTAGGAAGATTCGAATTCATTTTTGAGTTAGCAAAAATTTTTTAACCTGGAGATTTGTTTTATTTGAGGAAGATTAAACTAGCAGAATCTTAGAATTAGATGAACATTTGGTCGTGATAGCCCAACGATGGGTCACAGCTCTTTTCCAGTGTGTTATCAGTGGGTTTCTACGGTAGGGAGTATCTCAACCAGGAGGCAAGTCAGAAGCTGGAGGTGGGATTTGTGGAGTTTGGAAAGGCTGCTGGGAGTTTCTGAGTACTCCCTTCCCCTACATGAGAATCCCTGTTCTAGAAGTAGTAGACTTGGTCTTTATGGACCGTAGGAAGAAGCCAGCCTTTCAAGTTCGTTGTGGTTGCCTCATTTGTCTTGAACAGTGGCTGGTGAAATAGACATCTAGAAGGTCCTGTCAGAGGTGATTAGGCTGTGTTTGTAGGAGTCACTGAAGACAAAGCATATGTAAGGGAGGAGGAAGGCAGGGGAAGGGGTGCTCAGGCTATGGAGACTTGGCACTAACTGCCCCTTGGAAAAGGCCCTGGCCATGTTCTCTGTTGCCAGGAGATACTTAGTCTCTATTGTGGTTGCATTGGGACTGAGACAGATTTTCGTGTGTGTGTGTGTGTGTGTATGTGTGTGTTTAATATAACTCTTAACAGTTTTATTATTTTGCTTTTCCTGATTGTGAGGGTATTACACAGTTATTATAGAGAACTTGGAAATTTTAGGTTAAAAATCTCACTGCCGTGATATAAATACTCTTTTTGGTATTTTTTTCCATCTTTTTTGTATGAAAAATGTGTGCGTGCATGTATGCACCTGCACACATGCACACACAGATTTAAAAAAAAAAAAAATACTTAAATGGGGATCTTTTTTTCTTTTAGGGATTTTTTTCCTTTGTCTGAGATGTTTTATGTGCTCACTGAAAAAAATTCAAAGATGTTAACATTTTGGCCTGTATATTTGTATATCGTGGATTTTTTGTGTATATTTTTAAGTTACTATATATAGCTCTACCACATCCTCTCTTCCCCCAGATTTTTATTTGAAAAGATTTCATTGTGAAAGAAAATTGTTAAGAGATTAACAATAAACATCTGTTTATTTATAAACCCTTTTACCCCAGATTCCACCAGCTGTTCTCATTTTATCACATTTGCATATACCCATCTTCTCTCTATCCCCACTCACATCTCTTATTTTTTCTTCCTGAACCACTTGAAAGTAAAGTAGCGTGAGTCTTCAATGACACTTTACCCCTAAATATTTTAGCATGTAGCTCCTAAAAAACATTCTTCTATCTAACCATAGCACCATTATCATGCTACCTGATGTTACTACAACAATATCATTCGATATCTAGTCTATATTCAGATTTTCCTAATTGTCACTGAAATGACCATTATAGCCCTTTCCCCTCCATCCAAAAAGGATTCATTAAGGATCATACATAGCATTTGGTTAACTTACTGCTTTTGTTTCTTTAGTCTAGTTTAGGGGGGACAGTTTTGCTCCCTCAGGGACATTTGGCAATATCTGGAGACATTTTTGGTTATCACAACTGGAGGATTATTCTGGTGGTTCTAGTGGGTTGAGACCAGTGATGCTGCTAAACACCTTCGTTCACAGGACAGCCCCCAACAACAAAGAATTATCTGTCTCAAAATGTCAGCAGTGTTAACACTGAGAAGCCCTCATCCAGAATAACTCTTTTTACTTTTTCATCACATTGACATCTTTTTGAAGAGTCCAATCTGGTTTCCTGTAGTATGTCTCACAGTCTAGATTTACCTAATTGTTCCCTTATTATTTAGATCAGTGGTTCCCAAACTTTGCTGTACGTTAGAATAGAAGCTTTTAAAAATCCAAATGCCCAGGTCGCATCCCAGTACCAATTAAATCGCAGTGTCTGGGATGGGGACCAAACCTAAGTATTAATAAAAAATAAAAAAAAAAACAGCCAGATGATTTCAATGTGCAGCAGTTTGGGGATGACTGATTTAGAATAAATATCTTTTGATAAGAATTCTACTTAGGGAATATTACGTACTTTCTACCTCATCTCATCAGGAGGCATGTAATGGCACTTTGTCTCATTCTTCGTGATGTCAAATCACTAAAATCACTTAGTGTGCATATGTAATTAAAAAGTAATGTGTGAGGTAAACATCACATTGTTTTTAATGGCTACATAGTATTACATTGGTTAGTTAAGCTATAGGGTTTTTTAGTGGCATATAGGGTTTTTTTTTTTTTTCTGTTTTCTGCTGTTGTATATAATAATATGCAAAACATCCATATGCATATATTTTGATGAACTACTTACCTAGTTATTTTCTTGGGATAGATTTTTAAAGGAAAACTTGTTAGCACAGAGGCTGTACACAGTTAAAAATGTGTCATGCATTGCCACTTACTTGCTCCTTCACATCTTTTCCATATCTTCTCCCGAATTCATAGACAAAGTAATTTATGCTCCATTGACCTATTTCTCCGAAACCCCATAGACTGAATTATTGCTACTGATGTGATAGTCAAAATGATACCTCATTGTTTGGATGTCTTTTTCTTGCTTTTTTATGTCTTCTGTAACTTTCAGTGGGAGGTAGAGGCTGAGGTAAATAATGCTTATGTCTGGCCACACCCCTTCCGTAGGCCACTGGTGTGGGTGCTATCAATCTAGTCAGGATTTGATTTTTATAGATACCTTCCCAACACCACAGACTTCAAATACCTCCAGCAAACAGTGGGCTTGGTGTAGGCTCTCGGGTGCTGGAGGGTTTTTCTCAGTGTCCTGATCGCTCAGCTGTCCCTGAGGCCTCAACACTGAGTCCAGAGGAGGGTCTCACTCCACACTCGGACCCCTTCTCACAGGAGGCCTCTTGCTTGTTTCTCCTTGCAAGGCATCAAGTCAGGAGGAGGGGGTTCTCCTGGTCCAGCTCAATTTTTGGCCGCCCTTTTTATTCTACGCTTTGGGGGTGAGGCTTTCTTAGGGTTCCTGCCCCGCCACCTCCGTGGCAGCCAGACTCTACCTTTTATCTGTGAGAGATCTTTGTGGTGAAGGGTATACAGCTTCTTCCCCAGTCGTGGCAGAACTCTGTTTGTATCAGTGCAGGAACTTGGGCTGAACAGGTTTCTTACCCCTTCCCCTAGAGCAGAATGCTTTTTACTTGTGTAGGGGAAAATGGAAGGGTAGGGGTTTACTGCGCTTCCATTAAGGGCAGACAACTTTTGCTTCTACTCACCCGTCTCCCGCCATGAAGTGGTTTGCCTTTCCCTGCTTGCAACTAGGGGTAGGTTCCTTTCCTCTTTCCCATCTGCTTCAGGTGTTTGCCATGGGTTTCACGATAATGGGCCTGGGAAGTAGGTGGGCTTTCATGTCCCTACCACCAGTGGCATCTGCCTCGGGTCTTCTGCTTTCTCCAGGGCTCCCAGTGCAGGCCTCTGGAATGAGCTCTTGAGTGGATGTGAACTAAAGGAGCATCCAGAGATCCCTGGGGTTCTGGTCAGGCAAGCCTATTCTTGCCCTTTAAGAATTTGTTAAAAGTGTATTTATTTTCTTACTACCCACTTTTTTGGCAGAGGCCGTCTTTCTCCTGTGCTTCTCCTAAGGTGCAGTAGTTCCTGTATCCTGTTTTTCCTCAGAAGGACTACTCTTTGGAACTTAGTCCATGGTGGGCTGAAGCTGGCTCGCACTGGCTCTTGAGACCTGGTTGTACATCTCTGTGTCAGCAGCGTGACATTGGTAGCTTGAAACTGACAAATCCTTCAAATTAGCACCCTCCCCTTCTCCCACTGAGGACCAATTATTAAACATACACCAGCTCACCACCTAATTCAGGTTATCTTATTGCCTCATGATGGTAGCTCTCTGGGGTCAAGAAAAGGAACATTTTTGTATAATAGATTATCTGACTTTTTCTTATTAGTGTAGGAGCAATATTCTCTTGAGTTTTATACATTCTAAGCAGAAGTAGAACTCAGTGTTGTTTTTATTTTGAGAACTAGTGAGGAAGAACAGTTTATTCAAGTTCATTAGCCATTAGAATTCCTTCTTTACGGAAAGGATGTTGAAAAGTGAACCACATAATAGACCACAGTCATGGTTTGGGAAAGGAAGGTCTCCAGAGAGATCAGGATGAGCCGTGAGGGAGAAAGACAAGGAAAACTTATCTTCTGTGAAAGAAATAAAATCCCCAAGGGAGTCTAACATCTTCAGTGTATGAGAGAAACTTAACAGGAAAAATCAGAAGCTTGTCAACATATAAAATCTTTTGTTATGGAATCCCACAGGGAACGGTTGACCTCAGCCTGACTGAACCATACTGTGAGTCAGTCCCTTGGGTCTACACCACTCCCCACCACAGGGCAGCACTGTGCAGCCGGGAAAGAGGTGGCAATGCATACGCTGTTGAAACTAGGCATCTCAGGATGCCTAGTGGATCCTTGTGCAGGGTTTTGACATCTGCCATGGAGTTAACATGTCTCCAGAGTGGCAAGAAAAGACTTACAGGAGTGTATTTACAATTTGTACAGCTTATTTTATGTACTGGATCTGACTGGTCTCCATTCTTTTTTGCCTGATTATAATAAGGCTAATGTTCCATTTTAAGTGCCTGCTTTTTAAGTTTTCTGTGACAGATTTTTAAATCCTAATCTATTCTTTCCCATGATACCTCAGCCTACCCAGAGTAGTATCAAGAAAAGTGTATTTATTTTATCATTATCTTAAGCCAAATATTAGGACTTTGAATATGTTGTCATAAAAGTAAGTGCTGCCACCTCAGAATAACTTTTGTTCTGTTATTTGTGCCACTGTTTTTCTCCATTAGCAGGAAGCAACAAGCATGAACTATGCCTCTACAACTCCTAGGTAGTTTTTCTAGAACTTGTTTCTCAAGTTGACTTAGCTCTCTCTTTCCAATTCTAACAGGTATACAATAAAAGGCATCAGGAACCTGATTTTCTATGAACTGCCGACATATCCACACTTTTACAGTGAAATTTGTAATATGCTGAGAGCCACCAACAGAGGAGAAGAGGCCACATGGACCTGCACTGTTCTCTACTCCAAGTATGATGCCCAGAGGTTAGCTGCCGTGGTTGGTGTGGAGCGGGCGGCACAGATGCTACGATCCAAGAAGAATGTCCACCTCTTCATTACTGGAGAAAAATGAAATTTTGTTGGACAGGAAGTGGTATTTGGCATGATACATAATGTTTGATTCTATGCCACTTGGACCCAATTCTGATTACTTGCAGAAGAAGGATTGATACAAAGAAAGTGCATGAGGCAATGTCAGTATTATCTGACATTTCTTTCTTTTCAGGGTATGTGTCCCTGAAAAGTTAAATGTAAACCAGATTTTGGTAAATCACATTTTTCAGAAGTGAAGAGGGGGCTAGAAGGACTCTGAGAAGTTGGTAGAAGAAAACTTCCACTTGTGAATATTTTTATGAGACATAAATTCTTTTATTACAATTTACCTCTAATTGATTACACTTATTCCAGATTTTTCTATGTGTTTGACACTTTCTTAAAGTAAGAATACACATCATTGCTTGTGAGAACTGGTTATGAGACGTTGGAATACTTCCTGCTGCTACATGTCATCTTAATTTTGGATGGCATGGGTTTTGTAAAACTTATTTTCCCCCAGCCAAACTTTTTTGAAACCTTAAATAGTCTACCTTAATTCAGCCTAGAAGAGTACACTGATTCACTGATCTTTTTTTGTATTCATAATAGTAAATGTTTTAGTTTTGTTCAAATATATGCTTAAAATCACATTATTTAAAAAACATATCTGCTCTGTCTCAAGAAGTAATTTTGTTAAAACTCCATGTTAAAATATCCATCTTCAACAGTAGGATCTTCATAATAGCTGGTCATTTTTTGAGTCATAAACAGATGCAAATAAAAAGAAAATTACATTTTTAACAACATTTTTATTTTGAAACATTCTCAAACAGAAAAATTACAAGCACAGAACCTGAACCATTTGAGAGTAAGTTGCCAACCCAATGGGCCTATCACCTTTAAATACTTTAGTATATATTTCCTGTAAACAATTAAGGGTATTGTTTGTGACTAGGAATGCCCCACCAATAAGGATAATGTGAACATTCCAAAATCCAAAAAAATTCGAAACACGTCTGGTCCCAAGTATTTCAGATAAGAGATATTCAACTCATCCTAGTATGGACTTGTAGTTTCTTGTTTTTTTGTTTTTTTGTTTTTTTGTTTGAGACGGAGTCTCGCTCTGTCGCCCAGGCTGGAGTGCAGTGGCCGGATCTCAGCTCACTGCAAGCCCCGCCTCACGGGTTTACGCCATTCTCCTGCCGCAACCTCCCGAGTAGCTGGGACTACAGGCGCCCACCACCTCGCTCGGCTAGTTTTTTGTATTTTTTTAGTAGAGACGGGGTTTCACCGGGTTAGCCAGGATAGTCTCGATCTCCTGACCTCATGATCCGCCCGTCTCGGCCTCCCAAAGTGCTGGGATTACAGGATTGAGCCACCGCGCCCGGCCTGTAGTTTGTTCTTTTATTCTTGGGTTACAGTTTGTTACATCATTATTTCTTTAGACGCGTAACTGGTCTCAAAAATGGCCGGTGGGAGTACCTTCAAGTTAGCCCCTACATACTTTTGACATGTCCCCCATCTACTTGGGCACCGCTGTATTTTTTTGACAATGAGACATCGCAGGTTTCTCTACTCCAGCCCTGCTTGCTTTTAGTAGGAAATTGGTTTAAAAGGTTAGATTGGAGTGCTTACTGTTGTGGTGCCACTCATCCCAGGCTCGTGGTCAGAACTTGGGAACTGTGTACACGTATGCACACACATATGTACACATGTTATCTAAATTTGCCTCACATTAGTATCTAAATTTACTTTCATATCCATATATTGAAAACCGTGAAATCACACCAGTACCTCCAATTCTAGTCCAACAACACAGGGTTGCTTCTCATTTTCTTTCCATATTGATAACTCCTTTCTCAGACAGTGGCTCCCATTATCCTCAATGTAATAACCCATGATTGGTACAGACTTTTTATCCTTGGGCACATTTAAAACTGCTTATCAAAAAAAAAAGTAAAATCACTTTTGAAGTAGTATTTCTGCTAAATATTGAAATAGACATTTTTACTTCTGTTTTTTTCTTCAGCATGGTAAATAAAACCCTTTATTCCATATTTAGATGGTTTTCTAAATTTCAGAAAATTTAGTTGGTAGATAAAAGCCAACCAAACCCATGCTACAAATAACTTTATATCTGTAGGCATGCCCTGTGGCTATTGGCATAATTGTGCTGCTGTTTATCATAGATCCTGTATATTGTGAGAAAAGAAATGAGTTTATTTACCTCGTTCAGAAATGTGAGACAAAGGGACTGGGATTACCTGGAGCTTTCTTTATTATTTCTTTTTTTTTTTTGAGATCAAGTCTCGCTCTGTTGCCCAGGCTGGAGTGCAGTGGCATGATCTAGGCTTACTGCAATCTGTGCCTCCTGAGTTCAAGTGATTCTCATGCCTCAGCCTCCCGAATAGCTGGGACTATAGGCACATGCCACCATGCCCAGCTAATTTTGTGTATTTTTAGTAGAGATGGGTTTTCGCCGTGCTGGCCAGGCTAGTCTCAAACTCTTGACCTCAAGTGATCCGCCTGCCTCAGCCTCCCGAAGTGCTGGGGTTACAGGCCTGAGCCACCATGCCCGGCCGATTACCTGCATCTTTTTCTACTACCATATTCTTTTGCCTGTGAATTGTAGTTCTCATGGTTTCCATTATCACTATTCACAAGACTCCCAAATCTCCAGCTTCTCTGGCTCTCCACTCACATATGAGCCTGGATTTCAAATCCATGATGTAGCCCCACAAATAACCATTTTATTAAGCACCCCTAGTGATTTTCCTGCTGGCGTAGAGCCAAACCCAGCCAACTGCTTCTTGCCTGCAGAGAGCACTGAGGATTTCAAGTGTGAACAAAGTAGTGCTGCTTTGTTCCTGGCTCAGCACCTGGAAAGACGGTAAGCCTCTGCAGTTGGCCCTGGCTCCTTAGTGCATTGCAAAGAGTGGAGACTCTGGAATGGTTTTATTAAAAGGATGCCTTAACATCTGGTCTCTCTCGCACATAATAAGGGAGAGGAGAGGCTACTGAAATACAGATACATGAGCTGGAATTACACACTATCTTAATGTTAACAAGAATCATTTGCAGGAAGCAAGTGCCTATATAGGGTCTGTGGAATATAGACGAAGGATTGGTCCCAATCCTGGGAAGAGTGGAATTGAAAGGTAGGGAAAGGAACTTGCCCAGAAAGTAACACTTTTAAATGTTTTTTCTTTCCCCATAGTTAAAACAACCAGCTTAGCACTTTTCTTTTTGAGAGAGAAAAAGCTTTGAATCCTGGATGCTTCTCACAGCTGGCTGCACCATGTGCAATGTTCAAAAAACAAGAACAAGCTAATCATAGAGAATCAGCAGCAGCTAAACAGCCCTCTGCTGGCTTCCAAAGGGCTTATAATTGAGTGCAGATGGTCCTGGCGGAGATGGGGAATGTGTCCCTGCTGACTCCTCATACCCCAGAGGACCAAGCGGGGCTCATGAAGGCTCTCAGCCCTGATGGTGCCCTCGTGAGGGCGAGGAGCTAGGCTGCTGAAGGAGGAAAGGGAAAGGCAGGTGGGGCCAGACCCTGTTGACCACCTTCTGACCGGCCTTCCCAAGGCCACATGAGCAGATCTAGGGTCTCAAGATTACAGAAGGCCTGGGGTGAGGGAGCAAGAGTTGGAAGTTCTTTATAGTTGTCTGAAGAGCCTCATCGTCCAACTGCAGGTGGCTCTGAGGTGCCAGAAGCTTTGTGGAAAAGGAATGTCAGTAGAATGCTCAGAAGTGGCTCTTTTCAGGACATGGCCTCTGAGGAGGGTGGGGCCTCCACAGCTAGCCCTCCCTCCCTCTAGCCATCCTCTCCTTCCAGTCCCTTTCCCGCGTTTTCTCTCAAAGGAGCGTGGTGGTGATCTTCATTACCAAATTTCTACTCCACACTTATTTTAAAAAGCTTTTCTGAAAGCCTGGCTACGTAGAGTTCTAAACAGATTTCAGTCAACTTTTAATTACAGAGCCAATGAATGGGAGTAAATACACATATAATCCAAAATTGATGTAAGCATTGGAAGGTGAAAGAGGGAACACTTCTTTCCCTCTGGCCTGGCCGTTTCCTCCCAAGGGAACCCCATGATGTTCAGCCGTCTTCCTCCTATACCGCATGCTCTCACCAGAACGGCAGCAACACTGCATTTTGTGTCCTGTGTCTAAAGCTAAACACTTATTCCTGTCTACTCAAGTTTGCTTTGTTTCTGTTTCCCTTCTATGAGGACCTTCCCCTCCTCAGATGTGGGGAGGAGTTGCCTCCGCTTGCATTACATGTATTTCAGGGTAGGTCCTGGGCTCCCCTTATACCTCTGGTCATGTTGCTGTTATTCCTATGGTAGGTAAGGGAATGAGAAAGAACAGAGCTCCAGGCCTTTTTCAAGCAAACTGGTTTTCTCAATAGTTACAGCCCTGTGCTCAAAAGGAGTCAGGACAGAAATGTGACTGCCATAAGGAGCTGTTTGCTTTGCACAGAGAAATCTAATCTTTTTCCTGCTGAGCAGCTCAATGCAGATGTCCCCTCTCTGCTGGGAAAAACACCTGTCCTTGCTTGTTCTCCTGATGGCCCCTCACAGTCAGGTGTGGGATGGCACATTCCTAGGTGCTCCTGGCTGAGCTGTCATGGGCTTCAGTCTTGGGCCTCTGCAGCTGGCTGTGACCAGGTGGAAACTGTAGCCTCAGCTGACATAGAGAAGGAAAGAAGGCAGTCTGCCGCTTGGCTGATTTGGGAATTGTGCTGAATTCCTGCCCATCTGTTCTCCCAGCTGAGCCAAGGCCAAAGCTGTCTACCTTTTGCCAACGTAGGGAATGACACAGAGCAGGGAGTGCCATCACTGAGACATCCGCCCCAGTGCCCTGCACCCCTCGTCCTCACTGACCTCTGCAGCCCCTCATCTGCCAGCTTGATTCCGCAGGGAGAGGCGGCCCTGGGCTCACAGCTGGTGTTTGTCCACAGATGTTCGTGGGTTTCTGTCTTTGTGTTCTCTCATTTTTCAAAGCTGGGTGTTGGGACCAACATCATCACCGACATTCTGTGGCTCTAAGCAAGTCCTCATGACCACTTCTCAGTTTTCCCATCTTTATAAAACAGGGAGTAATCGCCACTCTCCTTACAGAGGGACTGCGTGAGGAGGGAAGAGACTGCTATTGTTTGCTCTATGTCCACCTGCTTCCCTAGTTCCAGAACGCTGGATTTTAATGAGATAACAAAGCACCTAGTGAAAACACTGCATCATTTTTCCATCCCCCATCCCCCACCCCTAAGATGTGGCCTATGAGACAGAAGCACTAACTACTGAGCAGGAATTCTAGGGGAGTTGTTTGAAGCTCAGAGGAGCACCGCTTTTACCTTTTGCTCTTCCCTTTTTCCTGTCTGGAACGCAGAAGTGATGGCCGAAGCTCCTGAGACTGTAAGCTCTGTACATAGGATAGTGGTGGAGAAAGACAGAAGGAGCCTAGTTCTCCAAGGACGTTGTAGAGCTGCCATACCAGTCCTGCATGGTATTCCTGTGCGCTACTCTTATGTGAACACATAAACACCTAATTTGTTTAAGCCACTAGACCAGGCCACGTTAGCCACTCCTGACGGATACAGAAGACAAAAATGGCACCACAGACTCTTGAACTCCAAAGACACTGCCTGTTCTTTTGTCTGTTCTCGGTGGGCACCAACATGGGGACTGTACTTCAGGGTTGATGCTGGCCATTTGGTGGCAGTCAGGAGTGGGCACTCAGGAGTCTCTGCTAGCAATTCTCATGTGTCCATTCTACACTGGATCCGTAGAATGAGGGAACACAAGTGTCTTCTCATAGGATTTGTGGAAACGATCGTTGCAGAAAAATACTTAGCGAGAGAACAGACTTCAACTCTCTGAAGGCTGATGACCACCTGGTTTTCATCTCTTCTAGTTTATGTCAAAGCTAAATTAGGTCAGATAGGAAATGAGTCAGAATCCCCAATTCAGTAGTAACTTACAGGTCTTGTGATCCAATCTGCCACTATCCGTTAATTACCTATAGGTCATCCCTGAGAGGTGGCCTCCAGCTTCTGCTTGAATTCCTTCAAGGATGGGAGGTGCTCACTGTGGCTTTTCTAATCATCTCTGATTGTAAGAGACACTGTGAAACTTTTATCCATCAGTCCTGTTTCTGAAGTTGTACAGTACAAATCTAGTTTTTTTTTTTTTTTTTCCACTTGTTAAGCCTCAACTATTTGAAGACATCTACCATGTCTTCTATGAGACTTCTCCAGGCCAATCATCCTTACTTCCTTCAACTCTTATTATTTTTTTTTTCCTGAAAGGTTATTCTTTTAGTCTTATTTATTAAAAAAGCAACCCATGTTCATTCAGCAAAGACAAGTAAAATGGTGAAAAACAAAAATCAAAACTACATCTATTTGGTGATCATTATTAATGTCTTATGTTTCCTCACAGGTTCTCTTCTGCATGAATGATAATAATAGCCAACAATGTGTGTGTGTGTATATATATGTGTGTGTGTATGTATATATGTGTGTGTGTGTGTATATATATATATATTTGCATTAAAAAGTGGTTTTAAAGGTAACACTTTTTGAAGTACTTATTAAGTGCCAGCAACTCTTCCAAGCTCTTTGCATGTATTAAATCAGTTAGTCTCCCCACCCATTTGAGGTAAGCATCCTTATTTTTCCCCATTCTGTAGAGAAGGAATCTGACATTTAGAGGTATGAAATAACTTTCTTAGCAGGACTGCCAGCATTTGAACACAGGTAGCACGACCCTGAAAACCTACATTGTTGTTCACTAGATAATTACTTTTCTAAAAACAAAACAAAAAAGCACTCAATAAATAGTAGCTATTATTACCCCTTTTAAGGGAGCAATCTTCTTAATTGTTGAACTCTTAAAAGAAGGACTAAGGGATGGCTCAAACCTGTAATCCCAGGGCTTTGGGAGGCTGAGGTGGGTGGATTCCTTGAGGTCAGGAGTTCAAGACCAGCCTGGCCAACATGGCAAAAACCCATCTCTACTAAAAATACTGAAATTAGCTGGGCATGGTGGCAGGTGCCTGTAATCCCAGCTTCTTGGGTGGTTGAGGCACAAGAATCTCTTGAACCCAGGAGGCAAAATTTGCAGTGAGCCGAGACCGTGCCACTGCACTCCAGCCTGAGCAACAGAGGGAGACTGTGTCTCAAAAAAAAAAAAAAAAAAAAAAAAAAGGACAAAGGGAGATGATAATATTTTCTTGGGGAGGGTTGTTATAAACATTAATTGAGATGTTTGTATGCCATCTTTCTGGATGCCACCAAGTGACATTCTTTTTTTTTTTTTTTTTGAGACAGAGTCTCACTCTGTTGCCCAGGTTGGAGTGCAGTGGCGCGATCTTGGCTCACTGCAAGCCCCACCTCCCAGGCTCACGCCATTCTCCTGCTTCAGCCTCCTGAGTAGCTGAGACTACAGGCGCCTGCCAACATGCCCAGCTAATTGTTTGTGTGTGTGTGTGTGTGTGTGTGTGTTTTGTAGAGATGGGGTTTCACTGTGTTAGCCAGGATGGTCTCGATCTCCTGACCTCGTGATCCGCCCGCCTCGGCCTCCCAAAATGTTGGGATTACAGGTGTGAGCCACCATGACTGGCTGCCACCAAGTGACATTCTGAAGGAGAATTCAAGCACCTGAAAAGCATAACGTCTCATATGTCAGGATTATTTAAGGCATATTTTTCACTCCTTTGCTGCCCTGTTTATCTTTGGTCCATTGAGCTTTACCCAGAGAGACTAAATTCTTAATATCAGTTCAAATAAAACTTAATATTTTTTTTTCTTGAAACACACTCATGCACAGAGAAGCAGCCTAAGATTGTGTGAGGACTGAAGTCAAGCTGCCTGGGTTCAAATCTTTCCTATTTTCTAGCTGCGTAACTTTTGGCAAATTCCTTAAACTCTCTGTACCTCAGTTGCTATCTGTAAAATGGGGATGGTCATCATAACACCTGCCTTCAGACTTATAATAACTAAGTTACTTAATCCATGCAGGGCACTTAGAACAGGATTAGACCTTCTTTTCCACGTTACAAAGCTAAGTAAAGTTTTAGAGAATTAATTCTTATTTTGGATTATTCTTACTTATATGCCTCATACTCTTCAAGTGAAAGAAAAGAGATTTTGAGAGAGAATAGTTCAGAAAAACAGCTGTAGGGATCTTTTTTACTTGGCAAATTCCAACTCTTAGGGGTGAGGAACGCTTATGCGTTATGAACACCAGGTGGCGCTGTAAACAAGTACAGTAAGGAGATCTGCACTTCCCTCTGGGGTGCCGGCCTTGGGTTGTGCTGCTTGTGCCTGGCAGCTCTCAGAGCTGGAGAAGACAGAGACCTAGGCCTCTTTTTTTTTTTTTTTTTTTTTTTTTTAACAACTTCAATACATAGGAAGTTGAGAAATTCAAAGAGTTACAAAAAACTGGTAGAATTTGTTTATAAGTTAACACCTTATTAAAATGATTTCACAATAGTGTATTTATGTCAGGAAATAATTTTATGGAGTAGTGAACATTACCTTTTAAGAAATAGAAAATCTCCAATAGGTGCTATTGCATATTTAAACTCACAAATAATTTCTTAAAAACTAACTTAACAAACCCTAAATTATAATAACTATGAGTAGCCTCATTTGGTTATTCATAACCCAATTCACAGCCAAATGTACATATATGAGGCCCAAGCCCAACAGCCCCCTGGCTCCCCATCACCACACTTTGGCTACACCTTTCTGCAGAGAAGAGATTGACCATAATCCCTTTAGAATTGTGGTTTCTTGTCTAACCTTTTTCCAGAGGGGTAGAGATTTTCTCAGAGAGAGGGAGATTTTCTCTACTGGGTACCTTCCTAACTTCTTTTCCATCCACTGCTCCCAGGCCTAGGTTGTCACTTCTTTCCTTCTTGAGACTATCCACTCCCGTACCTAAGCCAGGGTGGATGTCCTCACACTTGCCCTTTGGTCCTCCTCTTGGAAACAATACTTTCCAAGCCAAAAGACATCAGGAAACCATGGGGAAAGATAAGTGAATTAATATTTATGGAACATCTACTGTGGGCCAGGCACTGTCCTGGGTGCTTTATGTACATCAGTCATCTCACAACAACCCTCAAAAAGCCAGCTGATTGCTTATCACCATATAGCAGGGGAAAAACATGCTCAGAGAAATTGGGCAGGTCTCCCAAAGTTAAACAACTGGCTAGTGGCCAATGCCACATGTTTTTTCTGAATCCCCATGTGATTGAATCCAGTGGAGAGGGAGGTCAGGACCAGCCACTCAGATGGTGATGAGTCTGCAAAGGGATTTCTCCCTTTCCATCTGTGCCCGAGTTTTGTCAGTTTTATCAACCCACTGCCTCAAACATGAGCTCACTTCTCTGACTTCCTTCCCACAGCTTTGCTTAGTTCAGAGCTTCATTAGACTTCATGGCATAATCTACACTTTACAAACTGATAAACTAGGCTTTTAATCCCAGCTTTACCTTTTACTGGGAGTGTGACCTTTGGTAAGTTACTTACCTTTGCTTACCTCAGTTTCCTTATTTGTAAGGTAGAGATGATTATGTCTTTCTTGAGTGGTATTGTAAGGATGAAATGAAACCACATACACTAAAAAAGAAAAAGAGCCTCCTTCTCTCCCTTTTCCTTGGTCTGAGCGTTGATGTATCCATTCTGTGAATGTACTGAGCACCCACGATGTGCCAGGAATTATTTTAGGCACTTAGGACACAGCAATGAATGAGGCACACATATTTCCTGCACTCAGAGTGCATGGTGTAGACAGAAAAGAAAGAATTAGAGGCTAGATAAAAGTACAATTTCAGATGGTGCTAAATGTTGGAAGAGAGTAAAACAGGGTCAGATAATAGAGATCTTTGACCATCCTGTTTCCTTTGCCCAGAATGTCCAATCACTACTCCTCCCCTGCTGAACTTACTGCTCTCTCAAGGCCCCCTTCAAATGATAATCTCTGTGAAATCATCACAGCTCACTATGAACTTTAATCATGCCCTCCTCTAGACTTTCCCACTGGTTGTCTAAATCCACCTGCGAGGCTGCGGACATTCACTCATATCTTACTCATTGTTCCATTCTGCACACCTTTGTCCCACCCTCAAGCAAAGCTCCTCGAATATACTGAAGAGGAAAACTGACACTGTAACCCCAAACAACTACCTGATACCTTGGTTTGTGAGTGGCAAATCCGAGAGTGGGGAGAAAGGAGACAGGCAGCCCGATCCCTCTAGATGGGGACAAAGGAACAAACTTCCAAACAAAATGAACGATTCCCCTGGGATGTGTGTGTGTGTTTGTGTGCACACACCCATGTGCTCATGACTGTGTGTAGTGTGTGTGCCTGTCCGTCATAGAGGCAGGGATGAAGGCTGATAGGAGGGAAAATCTACATTTTCTAGCAGGAAGGATACTAGTTCTTTTGTTTGTTTTTTCCTAAAAGGCTTAAGAAGCCTTCCTGCAAAAGGCTGGATTTCTGGGAGCCACTTAAATGAAGGCATTTTGCACATGAAAGACGTGTAGAGTCTGAATATGGTCACCTGCCCCTCACTGCCTGCAGTGAGCGGTCGGCCACACGCATCACCCCAGCTCCAGCACCACAGTAGCAGATTCATCCTTTTTAATGAGATACTCAGAGTCTGAGCACTCCTCTCCTCCCTGGGGTCCTAATCATTTCTCAGACAGTGGCTGCCCTGCACCTTGAAATTCAAGTTTTTTATTTGTTTCCCTTTGCAACTCCAGCCACAGCTGGGTGAGGAGGTGTCGATGGGAGGAGAATGGCTGTAGAACACCTGTCACAGAGTTCTTCCCAGCCCCTGTGGGTGGGCAGGGAGATATCCCGGTTTTGTTCTATCTGTTATGAAACCTGAGGAGAAAGCTAAATCTGGCGGTACTGACTGAACTCCCGGGTCGAGAAAAGCTGCTTGAGAGTCTTGGGCACAGAAAGGAATCCAAGCCAGCAGCCGTCATTTGTAGAGCTGCGTTTGTTCCCCACAGGAACCTGAACTCAGAGGAAATGCCAGCTGAGTTCTTCTTGCCCCATCTGTGACAGAATTCCAGCTGTTCCACGATAGCAGTCTGGCTTAGAGAGTGTAGTGGCTTCCCTACACTCCATCAAAACAAAGCAGGGTGACATGTGAAGATACTAATTTTGGCTCTATTTTTACTGCTGTAAATGTATCTGCAAATGGCCACCAAAAAGTTAACCAGGTCTTGTGTTCCTTGCCTTGGGGAGCTTTGGGAGAGAGGTGAACAGCATTTTCCAGGCCAAGAGAACTTTGTTGGCGTGTCATGTAAGTAGAGGACATTGAAGCTAGGGTGGAGGAGGGGGAGACAGAAGCAGCCAAAGGAAAAGAGTTTTGAGGGTTCTCCTAGAACAGGAGGGGAGGGTATTGTGAAGACCTTCCTGTCCAAGCATGGCACAAAAGCCATGACATTGCTCCCTTGAAGCACTCACAGAAGTTTGGAAAATAAACGAGTAAACACGTTGATGGCGGTGAATCCATAGTGATCCGCAGCAACCTCAATTCTTGCCTCCTCAGAAGAAAGAATTCGACTGAGGGGCATCAAGCAGAAAAGGAGACCAAGGCAAGCTTTAGGGCAGGAGTGAAAGTTTATTAAAAAGCTTTAGAGGGCCAGGGCGCGGTGGCTCAAGCCTGTAATCCCAGCACTTTGGGAGGCCGAGACGGGCGGATCGCGAGGTCAGGAGATCGAGACCTTCCTGGCTAACACGGTGAAACCCCGTCTCTACTAAAAATACAAAAACTAGCCGGGCGAGATGGCGGGCGCCTGTAGTCCCAGCTACTCGGGAGGCTGAGGCAGGAGAATGGCGTAAACCCGGGAGGCGGAGCTTGCAGTGAGCTGAGATCAGGCCACTGCACTCCAGTCCGGGCAACAGAGCGAGACTCCGCCTCAAAAAAAAAAAAAAAAAAAAAGCTTTAGAGCGGGAATGAAAGGAAGGAAAGTACACTTGGAAGAGGAACAAGAGGGCGACTTGAGAGATCAAGTATGCAGTTTTGACCTTTTGACTTGGGGTTTTAGACGCTGGCATACTTCTGGGGCTTTGCGTCCCTAATCCCCTGATTCTTCCCTTGGGGTGGGCTGTCCACATGCACAGTGGCCTGCTGGCACTGGGGCAGGGAGCACGCACAGTGTGCTTACTGGAATTGTGTGCATGTTCACTTGAGACATTCTTCCCTTGCCAGTCAAATGTCTCTAAAGGTCATATACCAGTTAAGCTTTGCCATTTTGCCTTGTAATGTGCATACTTGAGCCCACTCACCTGGCTCCTGGGATCAGGAAGCTGCTGATCACCAGTTTCAGGTGTTTCTGTTTATTGGGAGACCGCCTTCCCCTGGCTCTGGCTAAAACCAATTATCATTTTAATGAGACATTTAACAGTCACCTGACCATCATCTGATAGTCGCCTAACATTCCTGGTGTGTGTGTGGGTGGTGGCGGTGGGGGTGGAGGGGTGCCTATCCTGCCCTGCTCATGTCTGACTAGCAGACATGAGATACCTACATTTTGTTACCTACTGTAACAAAAAGAGACCAGAGTAACTGAAGGCCAGGTCAGAAGGCCTTCCCTAAATGCTGTAGCCTCTATAAGACCTCCAGGATTTTTGCACAAATCTGAAAGGAGGAGCCCCAAGTATGATTAAATTGACTTTCTGGTCAATTAGGAGGGATGAGGTTTAGAGCAGATTACATCTGTTTTAAAGAAATAAATGAGGCCAGGCCTGGTGACTCATGCCTGTAATCCCAGCACTTTGTGAGACCAAGGTGGGTGGATCACCTGACATCACAAGTTTGAGACCAGCCTGGCCAACATGGTGAAACCCCATCTCTACTAAAAATACAGAAATTAGCTGGGCATGTTGGTGAGCGCCTGTAATCCCAGTTACTCGGGAGGCTGAGACAGGAGAATCGCTGAGACCCAGGAGGTGGAAATTGCAGTGAGCTGAGATCGTGCCACTACACTCCAGCCTGGGCAACAAAGGACGAAACTCCATCAAAAAAAAAGAAAATTAAGAAAGAGAGAAAGAGAATGAAAAGAAGAAAAGAAAGAAAGAAAGAAAGAAAGAAAGGAAGGAAGGAAGGAAGGAAGGAAGGAAGGAAGGAAGGAAGGAAGGAAGGAAGGAAGGAAGGAGAGAAAAAGAAAGAACAAAAGAGAAAGAAAGAAAGAAAAGGTAATACTGCTTATACTCCTAAGTTTTATGAAACAGATTATATACTTGGAACAAAACATTAGCAAAGCATCCCAAATGCTCTTCTTATGAGTAAACAGTAGGGCAGAGCTGGGAAGCAAAACCCCTAATTCAAGGGACCTTGCTCTCAACCTTGTAAAGCCACGAGTTGCAGGAGAAAGGTGGGCAACTAACATCCTGCAAGGAGTAGTGTGTTAGTTTGCTGGGGTTGCCATAACAAGGTGCCACAGACTGAGTGGCTTCAAAAAACAAAATTCGGCTGGGCATGGTGGCTCATGCCTGTAATCCCAGCATTTTGGGAGGCTGAGGCAGGAGGATCACTTGAGCCTAGGAATTTGAGACCAGCCTGGACAACATAGTGAGATCCTGTCTCTCCAAAAAAATAATTTTATAAAATTAGTTGGGCATGGTGGTGCATGCCTGTAGTCCCAGGTATGTGGGAGGCTGAGGCAGGAGGATTGCTTGAGCCCGGGAGATCGAAGCTGCAGTGAGCCTGGGAGATGGAGGCTGTACTCCAGCCTGGTTGATAGAGTGAGACCCTGTCTCAAAAAAACAATAAATAAGTAAATAACCAAAATCAATTTTTAATTCTGGAGGATAAAAGCCGAAGATCAAGGTGTTAGCTGGGGTGGTTTCTTCTGAGGCTTCCCTGTGTCTTCACATGGTCTTCCCTCTGTCTTTCTGTCTGTCTCCTTCTCTTCTTATAAGGATGCATATCAGATTGGATTAGGGCCCACCCTAATGACCTCCTTTTACCTTAATTATCTTTTTTATAAAATATATTTTTTTCTTTTTTTGGGACTGAATCTCACTCTGTTGCTCAGGCTGGAGTACAATGGTGTGATCTCAGCTCACTGCAAACCTCTCTTCCTGGGATCAAGGGATTCTCCTGCCTCAGTCTCCTGAGTAGCTGGGATTACAGGTGTCTGCCACCATGCCCGGCTAATTTTTGTATTTTTAGTAGAGACGGGGATTTCACCATGTTGCCCAGGCTGGTCTTGAACTCCTGACCTCAGGAGGCCTTGGCCTCCCAAAGTGCTGAGATTACAAGCATAAGCCACCGCGCCTGGCCCACCTTAATTACCTTTTTAAGGACCCAATCTCCAAATAGTCACATTGTGAACTACTGGGGGTTAGGACCTCAAGATAGGGATATTTGGGGGAAACACAATCCAGCCCATAACATGTATTCAGGTCCCCTTTCTGCCCAGACTTTAATGCAAATATAGATTCACCAATCTGTCAAAAAAAAGGCCACTGAGAAAGGAGGCCACACTTCCAGGAGGAAATTACATCAGGGAGGAATAAATACAAGCCTGTGGAGGTGTGGTTACTAGAAGGGGAAGCTGAAAATCTGTTTCTTATCTGCCTACACTCTTGGTACTTCCTCCACATGGGCTGCAAAAGGGTGGTACCCCACACTTCAGCCCTGTTTGTTCTCTTTCACCCACTCCCACCCTCTGTGTACAGCCTGGAGAAAGCATTCTGATGTTTTAGTTTTCTTTCTCTAGCCAGTCTAGGATAAAGTCTGTCGGCTGTCTTTGCAGAAGCCTGCAAATATTTTGCTACAGAAAAGTGTTGTGGGAAGTCAGGGACCCCAAATGGAGGGACCAACTGCAGCCATGGCAGAGGAACATAAATTGTGAAGATTTCATTTTAATATGGACATTTATCAGTTCCCAACATTAATACTTTTATATAATTCTTTCTTATGCCTGTCTTTAATCTCTTAATCCTGTTATCTTTGTAAGCTGAGGATGTACATCACCTCAGGACCACTAATGCGTTAACTGTACAAATTGATTGTTGAACATGTGTGTTTGAACCATATGAAATCAGTGCACCTTGAAAATGAACAGAATAACAGCAATTGTCTGGAAGAGGGAAGACAACCATAAGGTCTGACTACCTGCGGGGTTGGGCAGAATAGAGCCATATTTTTCTTCTTGCAGAGAGCCTATAAATGGACGTGCAAGTAGGGAAGATATCCCTGAATTCTTTTCCCAGCAAGGAATATTAATAATTAATACCCTGGGGAAGGAATGCATTCCTGGGGGGAGGTCTATAAATGGCCGCTCTGGGAGTGTCTGTTTCATGCAGTTGAGATAAGGACTGAAATACGCCCTGGTCTCCAGCAGTACCCTCAGGCTTATTAGGGTGGAGAGAAAACTGCTCCCTGGTAAATTTGAAATCAGACCAGTTCTCTGCTCTTGAACCCTGTTTTCTGTTGTTTAAGATGCTTATTAAGACAATACGTGCACAGCTGAACATAGACCCTTCTCAGGAGCTTTTGAATTTGCTTTTGCCTTTTGATCTTTGCTTTGCCCTTTGCCTTATGATCTTTATTGGCCTCAGAAGCATGTGATCTTTGTTCTCCTTTTTGCCCTTTGAAGCATGTGATCTTTGTGACCTACTCCCTGTTCGTACACTCCTCCCCTTTTGAAGTCCTTAATAAACACCTGCTGGTTTTGCGGCTCAGGTGGGCATCACAGACCTACTGATATGTGATGTCACCCCTGGTGTCCCAGCTGTAAAATTCCTCTCTTTGTACTCTTTCTCTTTATTTCCCAGACTGGCTGGCACTTAGGGAAAATAGAAAGAACATACATTGAAATACTGGGGGCAGGTTCCCCCGATAGAAAAGTACCCAATCCTCTTAGTAAGCAAACCTCTTAGTTAAGAACCTACCTTATTGGACCATTTGGTGGGAAAAGTGTGGACCTAGAAGACTGGCCCTAAGGTGGGGCTGTTAAGATGTGACAAAACAAATGAAGGCTAAGCTGGTGCACATAATAATAACAGCTTCTGCTCCAGGAGACATCTGTGGGCTCCTGAATGGCTCTTCGAACTCTCGGATGGGTCCAGCCAAGAGGAGCCCCAGCAAATAACGTCTAATCATGTGGAGGCCTTGGTTCTCCTGGCTCTCCCTGTTGGGCTGCAGGCGGGTGGTGGCTGCTGTCTCTATGAAAGCCACAGCTCCTGCTGGGTCACCTGCTCTACTACTGCCCAGCCTCCAGATTCCTCCCCTTGCCCTGGGACACTCCAGCATCTCTTGCTAGTTTCCCTTGACCCTGCCCACACCTCTGTGAATGGATACTTCATAATCTCTCCTTAATAACTCATGTCAATGTGCCATCTGTTTCCTCTCAGGTCCCTGAGCTTTTCTATGTGCTAGGTGCTGTTATAAATATAAATATAAATATATATTTCCTCTTTAAAAAAAGCAGTTTGTTGAGATATAATTCACATACCATACAATGTACCCATGTAAAGGGTACAATCAATGGCTTTCAGAGTATTTGCAGATATATACAAACAATACCACAGTTAATTTTAGAACATTTTCATCACCTCAAAAGGAAAACCCCTGTCCCTTAGCTACTACCCTCCTCTTCCCCACACCCCACCCCTCAGTCCTGAGCAACCGCTCATCTACTTTCTGTAGATTTCTCTCTTTCTTTTTCACATGAATAGAATGATATAGTATGTGGTCTGTTACGACTGGCTTCTTTTACATAGCACAATGTTTTCAGGATTCTTACATGTTATTACAGCTTATGTCAGCACTTTGGTCTTTTTTGTAGTTGAACAATATTCCACTGTATGAATTTAACACATTTTATTTATCCATTTGTCAGTTGATGGACATTGGGTTGTTTCCACCTTTTGGCTATAATGAATAATGCTGCTATAAACATTCAGGCACAAGTTTTTGTGGACATTGTTTTCATTTCTCTTTGGTATACAACTAAGAGTGGAATCGCTGAGTTCTATAGTAACTCTGTGTTGAACTATTTGAGAACTTGCCAAACTGCTTTTCAAAGCAGCTGCACCATTTTATATTTCCATCAACCACATATAAGGGTTCTGATTTCTTCATATTCTCACCAACACTTGTTGTTATCTGAATTTTTTATTCTGGCCATCTTCGTGGTGGTGGCATCTCATTGTGATTTTGATTTCTATTTCTCTGTTAACTAATGGTGGCAAGCATCTTTCAATTAGCTTATTGGCAATATCTATCTCCTTTTATTCTCACAACTACTTTATGAGATAGGTGGACTATTAAACCCATTTTACAGATGAGAAGAATGAGGCATGGAGAGGTGAAGTGGCTTACCTAAGGTATACAGTGAGTGAGGGTTAGACTAGGATAGGAACTCTAGCAGGCAACCTTCATGCTCCTGTTAGAACACACTGCCTTTGCACAAAAGAACAAGAAGATTTGGGGGATGGCAGAGCAAGAAGGCAGGGTGGCCAAAGGACTTTTAAGAAGAGGAATATCTGCTGTGCCATTTAAAATAGCTTATGTTGCTGCATAGAAATCTCCTTCATTTCCATGTGTGAATGGTTATTTTGTGGAAAGCAAGGAAAGAGGGCCAAGTTCTTTAATGTTTGGGTTAAAGCCAGAGTGAAAATAAAGGAACAGTCACAAGCAATAGGGCAGGGACCAAGAACTCAGCTGGGGCAGAAAGTTGGAGCCAGAGCTAATAAGATAATATAGATCCCTTAATAATTCACAGAAATATGGGAGAGGGCTGTAGCTTTTCTACAGTCCAGACAGTTCAAGGAAACCTTATCTGGATCTGAAGGGCCTGGGAGACCCTCAGCTGGGTTTCATTTATAAAGTACTTTAGCACAAGTATGGCCATCCCCTCCCCAGTCCACTCCCACTCCCAGTCCACTCCCACTCCTACTCTTAACCTTGTATCCAAATGAACATGTGGGCACCAAAGCCTACTCTTTCCTCCTTCTATCTTTGTATAAACACCTGAACACACTGCCTTTGTTTCCGACCTTGAAAAGGCAGTAAAATCAACATCAATCTCCAAAATATCCCTCAAAGATGGGCCTATAAGAATTCAGAGAGTTTAGAGAACCCCTGCTTAGAAGCTTTCTCCCCTCAAACTCATCCCAGGAATCTTCTCCCTTTTACTCCCACTCCCACCCTCAACACCACACACACACACCCTTCCCAATTCACTGCCAGACTGCCTGATGGTTCTCTCTGGTGAGAGAAGCCAGGGTAACAAGAAGGAGGGAATGAGTCTGCAAATCAGGTATATTTTTGAATTTCCATTCTGCATCCCCAGCATCTGTCTGCTGATTTATCAAGAGGACCAGAGATCGTTTAGGAATGATGGACAGTCCTCTGAGGAAGCAATGTCAGAAGCATGATGAGCAGAAATGCTGAACAAGATGCTGGCTGGAGGGGAAATCAATCTCCCAGGCCGATTAGTTTGGGTGGGAGCCAACAGAGGCTGAAACTTGTTACAGCTACAGTCATCTTTCTTGCTACTTTTTTTTTTTTTTTTTTCTAGATCCTGGAATAAAATCAGATTAGCCTTAGTGCTCAAGGTAGTTAACTGTTCTGCACATGCCATGGCAATGTCTCAAAACAGATGACTATTATTTAAAAATTATGGAAAGATGACATGATGCATCTCTCCATTTGGTCTGTAAGATACTCAAGGACAGGGGCTAAGACCTTTCTTCTATGATTTATGAAGTAACCAGCACAACGCTGGGCCCAAAAGATCACTAAGCGACTTGCTGAAGGGCATAGGCTTAAAGTAGACATAAAAGGAGCTTTCTTTTTTTAAAAAAAGTAAAACAAAGAGACTTTGTCTAATCTGCCAGCTAAGAAATGAAAGCCAGATGAGTCCAATTCATTATGATGCATAGAGAATAAGATGGATAATTATAAACAGAGAAGCCCACGGAGAAGTTTGGAGAAGGGGGTTGCTATTCAATATTAAAAACATGATTCTCATACAGATATAGTCGAAGATTGATCTAATTCATTAGTGAGGGAACCAGTAGGAAGACAAATCCGAATCAAAGGAGAATGCAAGAGGCTGTTTTCTATGATCATTGAAAGTAAGGATGTAGGTGTGGGTCTGTTAGGCAAAACTGTTTAATGTCCTACACAGCAGTAAGATCAGACCCTTTGGGGTTGTGTTTTCTATTTGACAGAATTCATTTGCCTTTCTACTGAACAGGAGTCATTTGCAATGTAGCAATCTTCTCAAGTTAACATCTGATTTTACAGAGTCTGGCCCCTAATCATGAGTAATTGGAACCAGAAGAATGCTCTCGACTCTCTCTCTCTCTCTCTCTCTCTCTCTCTCTCTCTCTCTCTCTCTCTCTCTCTCTCTCTCTCTCTCTCTCTCTCTTTCTCTCTCTCTCGGCTCTCTCTCTCTCTCCCTCTCTCTCTCTTTTAAAAAAAAATCCTGGGCTGGCATACCAGGTGACAGTAGCAGTTACAAGTGTTAATCCTCTCAAAGGCCTCTGCGAGTTTAGATGGAAAAGTCAGGGAAGGAAAAGTAGGCAGGGTATGCAATGTGCCTAGCATCACTCTTGGTAAGCTACAACTTGCCTATAAATAAAACCACAATGCATGACCACCCATAAACCCAGAAAATGGTTTTCAGAGTGATCTAATCCAACCTGCAAACCCTGGCTTCTTTTCCTCCCCTGACATTTCCATCCACATTCTTTAGGTGGAAGATGGAAATAACCACCTACCTGAGGTGAATAGACTTACCTCTCCTTGTCTGACAGTTTAAGTCCTAGATTTATAAGCCAGTCTTTCCTACTAGGAAGGGAATTAAATCGTTGTTAAACAAGTGTTTGTTTTCTTTTGCTTTTTCCTTCACAGGCCAGGAGTCATTTCTCTGGATCCCACTCAAGTTTAGGTGGCTGTGCCAATAGCATCAACTGCATGGGCTGTATCTATAGACAAGTGGTATCTGACAGTAAGGGAATTGCTTGTTGAATGACTTGGAGGATCTCCTTGCCCTGTTGAACCAGGATTAATAAACTCAGCAATGGAGATTTGGAGGCTTTACTGTCCACCTCAGGGGATATGGCTTGGGAAGAACTCAAATTCACCTCTATGACATTCTAAAACTGGCAGAGGCAAATGAGAGGATTAACACTTGTAACTGTTACTGTCACCTGCTGTACTGGCCGAGGATTTTTTTTTTTTTTAATATACTTTAAGTTCTAGGGTACATGTGAACAACATGCAGGTTTGTTACATATGTATACGTGTGCCATGTTGGTGTGCTGCACCCATTAACTCGTCATCTACATTAGGTATATCTCCTAATGCTATCCCTCCCCCCACCCCCTCCCCACAATAGGACCCAGTGTGTGATGATCCCCTTCCTGTGTCCAAGTGATCTCATTGTTCAATTCCCACCTATGAGTGAGAACATGCGGTATTTAGTTTTCTGTTCTTGTGATAGTTTGTTGAGAATGATGGTTTCCAGCTGCATCCATGTCCCTACAAAGGACACGAACTCATCCTTTTTTATGGCTGCACAGTATTCCATGGTGTATATATGCCACATTTTCTTAATCCAGTCTGTCATTGATGGACATTTGGGTTGATTCCAAGTCTTTGCTATTGTGAATAGTGCCGCAATAAACATACGTGTGCATGCGTCTTTATAGCAGCATGACTTATAATCCTTTGGGTATATCCCCAGTAATGGGATGGCTGGGTCAAATGGTATTTCTAGTTCTAGATCCTTGAGGAATCGCCATACTGTTTTCCACAAAGGTTGAACTAGTTTACAATCCCACCAACAGTGTAAAAGTGTTCCTATTTCTCCACATCCTCTCCAGCACCTGTTGTTTCCTGATTTTTTAATGACTGGCATTCTAACTGGTGTGAGATGGTATCTCACTTGTGGTTTTGATTTGCATTTCTCTGATGGCCAGTGATGATGAGCATTTTTTCATGTGTCTGTTGGCTGTATGAATGTCTTCTTTTGAGAAATGTCTGTTCATATCCTTTGCCCACTTTTTGATGGGGTTGTTTGTTTTTTTTCTTGTAAATTTGTTTGAGTTCCTTATAGGTTCTGGATATTAGCCCTTTGTCAGATGAGTAGATTGCAAAAATGTTCTCCCATTCTGTAGGTTGCCTGTTCACTCTGATGGTAGTTTCTTTTGCTGTGCAGAAGCTCTTTAGTTTAATGAGATCCCATTTGTCAATTTTGGCTTTTGCTGCCATTGCTTTTGGTGTTTTAGACATGAAGTCCTTGCCCATGCCTATGTCCTGAATGGTATTACCTAGGTTTTCTTCTAGGGTTTTTATGGTTTTTGGTCGAACATTTAAGCCTCTAATCCATCTTGAATTAATTTTCGTATAAGGAGTAAGGAAAGGCTCCAGTTTCAGCTTTTTACTTATGGCTAGCCAATTTTCCCAGCACCATTTATTAAATAGGGAATCCTTTCCCCATTTCTTGTTTCTCTCAGGTTTGTCAAAGATCAGATGGCTGTAGATGTGTGGTATTATTTCTGAGGGCTCTGTTCTGTTCCATTGGTCTATATCTCTGTTTTGGTACCAGTACCATGTTGTTTTGGTTACTGTAGCCTTGTAGTATAGTTTGAAGTCAGGTAGCATGATGCCTCCAGCTTTGTTCTTTTGACTTAGGATTGTCTTGGCAATGCAGGCTCTTTTTGGTTCCATATGAACTTTAAAGCAGTTTTTTCCAATTCTGTGAAGAAAGTCATTGGTAGCTTCATGGGGATGGCATTGAATCTATAAATTACCTTGGGCAGTATGGCCGTTTTCACAATATTGATTCTTCCTATCCATGAGCATGGTATGTTCTTCCATTTGTTTGTGTCCTCTTTGATTTCACTGAGCAGTGGTTTGTAGTTCTCCTTGAAGCGGTCTTTTACATCCCTTGTAATTTGGATTCCTAGGTATTTTATTCTCTTTAAAGCTATTGTGAATGGGAGTTCATTCATGATTTGGCTCTCTGTTTGTCTGTTACTGGTGTATAAGAATGCTTGTGATTTTTGCACATTGATTTTGTATCCTGGGACTTTGCTGAAGTTGCTTATCAGCTTAAGGAGATTTTGGGCTGAGACAATGGGGTTTTCTTTGTTGTTGTTGTTGTTGTTGTTGTTGTTGTTGTTGAGATGGAGTCTCGCTCTGTCGCCCAGGCTGGAGTGCAGTGGCCGGATCTCAGCTCACTGCAAGCTCCACCTCCCGGGTTTATGCCATTCTCCTGCCTCAGCCTCCGGAGTAGCTGGGACTACAGGCGCCCGCCACCTTGCCCGGCTAGTTTTTTCTATTTTTTAGTAGAGACGGGGTTTCACCGTGTTAGCCAGGATGGTCTCGATCTCCTGACCTCGTGATCCGCCCGTCTCGGCCTCCCAAAGTGCTGGGATTACAGGCTTGAGCCACCGTGCCCAGCCATGGGGTTTTCTAAATATACAATCATGTCATCTGCGAACAGGGACAATCTGACATCTTCTTTTCCTAACTGAATACCCATTATTTCTTTCTCTTGCCTGATTGCCCTAGCCAGAACTTCCAACACTATGTTGAATAGGAGTGGTGAGAGAGGGCATCCCTGTCTTGTGTCAATTTTCAAAGGGAATGCTTCCAGTTTTTGCCCATTCAGTATGATATTGGCTGTGGGTTTGTCATAAATAGCTCTTATTATTTTGAGATATGTTCCATCAATACTGAATTTATTGAGAGTTTTTAGCATGAAGGGCTGTTGAATTTTATCAAAGGCCTTTTCTGCATCTATTGAGATAATCATGTGGTTTTTGTCTTTGGTTCTGTTTATATGCTGGATTACATTTATTGATTTGTGTATGTTGAACCCGCCTTGCATCCCAGGGATGAAGCCCACTTGATCATGGTGGATAAGCTTTTTGATGTGCTGCTGGATTCGGTTTGCCAGTATTTTATTGAGGATTTTTGCATCGATGTTCATCAGGGATATTGGTCTAAAATTCTCTTTGTTTGTTGTATCTCTGTCAGGCTTTGGTATCAGGATGATGTTGGCCTCGTAAAAAGAATTAGGGAGGATTCCCTCTTTTTCTATTGATTGGAATAGTTTCAGAAGGAATGGTACCAACTCCTCCTTGTACCTCTGATAGAATTCGGCTGTGAATCCATCTGGTCCCGGACTTTTTTTGGTTGGTAGGCTATTAATTATTGCCTCAGTTTCAGAGCCTGCTATTGGTCTATTCAGGGATTCAACTTCTTCCTGGTTTAGTCTTAGGAGAGTGTAAGTGTCCAGGAAATTATCCACTTCTTCTAGGTTTTCTAGTTTATTTGAGTAGAGATGTTTATAGTATTCTCTGGTGGTAGTTTGTATTTCTGTGGGGTCGGTGGTGATATCCCCTTTATCATTTTTTATTGTGTCTATTTGATTCTTCTCTCTTTTCTTCTTTATTAGTCTTGCTAGCAGTGTATCAATTTTGTTGATCTTTTCAAAAAACCAGCTCCTGGACTCATTGATTTTTTGAAGGGTTTTTTGTGTCTCTATCTCCTTCAGTTCTGCTCTGATCTTAGTTATTTTTTGCCTTCTGCTAGCTTTTGAATGTGTTTGCTCTTGCTTCTCTAGTTCTTTTAATTGTGATATTAGGGTGTCAATTTTAGAGCTTTCCTGCCTTCTCTTGTGGGCATTTAGTGCGATAAATTTCCCTCTACACACTGCTTTAAATGTGTCCCATCATTCTGGTATGTTGTATCGTTGTTCTCATTGGTTTCAAAGGAGATCTTTATTTCTGCCTTCATTTCGTTATGTACCCAGTAGTCATTCAGGAGCAGGTTGTTCAGTTTCCATGTAGTTGAGTGGTTTTGATTGATTTTCTTAGTCCTGAGTTCTAGTTTGATTGCATTGTGGTCTGAGAGACAGTTTGTTACAATTTCTGTTCTTTTACATTTGCTGAGGAGTGCTTTACTTCCAATTATGTGGTCAATTTTGGAATAAGTGTGATGTGGTGCTGAGAAGAATGTATATTCTGTTGCTTTGGTGTGGAGAGTTCTGTAGATGTCTATTAGGTCTGCTTGGTGCAGAGTTGAGTTCAATTCCTGGATATCCTTGTTAACTTTCTGTCTCGTTGATCTGTCTAATGTTGACAGTGGAGTGTTAAAGTCTTCCATTATTATTGTATGGGAGTCTAAGTCTCTTTGTAGGTCTCTAAGGACTTGCTTTATGAATCTGGGTGCTCCTGTATTGTGTGCATATATATTTAGGATAGTTAGCTCTTCCTTCTTTGTCTCTTTTGATCTTTGATGGTTTAAAGTCTGTTTTATCCGAGACTAGGATTGCAACCCCTGCTTTTTTTTATTTTCCATTTGCTTGGTAGATCTTCCTCCATCCCTGTATTTTGAGCCTATGTGTGTCTCTGCATGTGAGATGGGTCACCTGAATACAGCAAATTGATGGGTCTTGACTCTATCCAATTTGCTAGTCTGTGTCTTTTAATTGGACCATTTAGTCCATTTACATTTAAGGCTAATATTGTTATGTGTGAACTTGATCCTGTCATTATGATATTAGCTGGTTATTTTGCTCACTAGTTGATGCAGTTTCTTCCTAACATCGATGGACTTTACATTTTGGCATGTTTTTGCAATGGCTGGTACTGGTTGTTCCTTTCCATGTTTAGGGCTTCCTTCAGGATCTCTTGTAGGGCAGGCTTGGTGGTGACAAAATCTCTAAGCATTTGCTTGTCTGTAAAGGATTTTATTTCTTCTTCACTTATGAAACTTAGTTTGGCTGGACATGAAATTCTGGGTTTAAAATTCTTTTCTTCAAGAATGTTGAATATTGGTCCCCACTCTCTTCTGGCTTGTAGAGTTTCTGCTGAGAGATCTGCTGTTAGTCTGATGGGCTTCCCTTTGTGTGTAACCCGACCTTTCTCTCTGGCTGCCCTTAACATTTTTTCCTTCATTTCAACTTTGGTGAATCTGACAATTATGTGTCTTGGAGTTGCTCTTCTCGAGGAGTATCTTTGTGGCGTTCTCTGTGTTTCCTGAATTTGAATGTTGGCCTGCCTTACTAGGTTGGGGAAGTTCTCCTGGATGATATCCTGCAGAGTGTTTTCCAACTTGGTTCCATTTTCCCTGTCACTTTCAGGCACACCAATCAGATGTAGATTTGGTCTTTTCACATAATCCCATACTTCTTGGAGCCTTTGTTCATTTCTTTTTACTCTTTTTTCTCTACACTTCTCTTCTCACTTCGTTTCATTCATTTGATCTTCAATCGCTGATACTCTTTCTTCCAGTTGATCGAGTCAGTTACTGAAGCTTGTGCATTTTTCACGTAGTTCTCATGTTATGGTTTTCATCTCTATCAGTTCTTTTAAGGTCTTCTCTGCATTGATTATTCTAGCTATCCATTCTTCCATTTTTTTTTCAAGGTTTTTAGTTTCTTTGTGCTGGTTACATAGTTCCTCCTTTAGCTCTGAGAAGTTTGATCAACTGAAGCCTTCTTCTCTCAACTCATCAAAGTCATTATCCGTCCAGCTTTGTTCCATTGCTGGCAATGGGCTGCGTTCCTTTGGAGGGGGAGATGTGCTCTGATTTTTTGAATTTCCAGCTTTTCTGCACTGCTTTTTCCCCATCTTTGTGGTTTTATCTGCCTTTGGTCTTTGATGATGGTGACGTCCTTATGGGGTTTTGGTGTGGGTTTCCTTTCTGTTTGTTAGTTTTCCTTCTAACAGTCAGGACCCTCAGCTGTAGGTCTGTTGGAGTTTGCTTGAGGTCCCCTCCAGACGCTGTTTGCCTGGGTATCAGCAGCAGAGGCTGCAGAAGATAGAATATTGCTGAGCAACGAGTGTTGCTGTCTGATTCTTGCTCTGGAAGCTTCGTCTCAGGGGTATACCCTGCCATGTGAGGTGTGAGGGGTTGGTCTGCACCTAGTGGGGGATGCCTCCCAGTTAGGTTACTCAGGGGTCAGGGACTCACTTTAGGAGGCAGTCTGTCCATTCTCAGATCTCAACCTCTGTGCTGGGAGATCCACTGCTCTCTTCAAACTGTCAGACAGGGGCATTTACCTCTGCCAAGGTTTCTGCTGCTTTTTGTTTAGCTATGCCCTGTCCCCAGAGGAGGAGTCTACAGAGGCAGGCCAGCCTCCTTGAGCTGTGGTGGGGTCCATCCAATTTGAGCTTCCCAGCGGCTTTGTTTACCTACTTAAGCCTCAGCAATGGCGGGCACCCCTCCCCCAGCCTCGCTGCTGCCTTGCAGTTAGATCTCAGATTGCTGTGCTAGCAATGAGGGAGGCTCCGTGGGTGTGGGACCCTCTGGGCCAGGTGTGGGATATAATCTCCTGGTGTGCCATTTGCTAAGACCCTTGGTAAAATGCAGTATTAGGGTGGGAGGTACCCGATTTTCCAGGTGTTGTGTGTCTCACTTTCCTTTGGCTAGGAAAAGGAATTCCCTTCCCCCTTGCACTTCCCAGGTGAGGCAATGCCTTGCCCTGCTTCAGCTCTCACTGGTTGGGCTGCACCCGCGGACCAGTGCCAACTGTCCGACATGCCCCAGTGAGATGGTACCTCAGTTAAAAATGCAGAAATCACCCATCTTCAGTGTCATTCATGCTGGGAGCTGGAGGCTGGAGCTGTTACTATTTGGCCATCTTGGGTGTGCCCCAATTTTTTGTATCCAGGATTTTTTTAAAAAAGAGAGTATCTGGTTCAGCCCCATTTGCTGCTATGAACGCTCCCAGCCCCTGCCTTTTCTCCCCTGCTGGTTCTAGGGCACCCCAAGGAGCACTCCACATGGGTATATAGCACAGTCCTCTGGTGTGTAACGCCAGTAACCGTCATTCCTCTTTAGTTCTGCCCTGAATTCCTGTGCTGAGTTTCATTCCAGAGATCGCATACTCTTGTGCAGCTACCTGGACACCACCAGAGCACAGACACCACCACTCATGATGCCAAAGCCACTGGAACCAGGGCCACAGGTGCCCTGTGCTGTCTGATGCCCTCCATGCCCCTGCCAGAGTCTATGGAATGACTCACTTAATTCTTTCCTTCTGGCAGCCCTTTCTGCCTAGGACTCAGGCAGGTGCCCTTAGCACCATCTGGATTTCTCTGCTCCTCTCACATGGACCCAGATTTGTGCAACTCTACCCTTTGCTCCTCCAGGTGAACTCTCCCGGGGGACTCATGAGAAAGTACTCTTAGAGGGCCCCATGGCCCATTTGGCCATGATTCTCCAAATATGCTCCGTGGGGTGTCTGGATCCAAAGTAAATAAAGTTGAGGTTCAAGTTGAGACACTGTCACTCTTTAAAATGGGCATAGATGGGACAATAGAATATCACCCACCAGCTCTGAAAGGAAGTTCACAGATATTTCCTTAGCTAAGCAGAGAAACATGGGGACAGTTTCCTAGCTCCCTCTGAATCAAATCTTCAACACAAAAGTTTGCTATTCCAGGGAAGAAACAGGAACGTTCAAAAAGAGAAACTGGAAAGTGAGACCTAGAGTACAGTCTCAGTTGTACCGTTAATGAGTCTAAGAAAGTCATTTCCTCTTCCTGGCCTCAATTTCCTTTTATGTCAAATGAGAGTAGTACTCTAAACTGGGGGTCAGCAAACTTTCTGAGTAAAAGGCCAGATGGTAAATGCGTAGGCTTTACGAGTAATACAGTTTCTGTCACAACTACCCAATTCTGCAGTTGTAGTACAAAAACAGCCAAAGGCAAAATGTGGCCGTGTTCCAATAAAACTTTATTTACAAAAACAAGCAGTGGGCTGGGTTTGACCCACAGGCCGTATTTTGCCAACCCTAGGTGTAGATGATCTTCAGTATCTTTTTAAATAACCATAATTCCTTTAGGTGAGAAGTGAATTTTTTTGATACTACACATACAATTCATTTAAATGTACGATCCCCAATATAATAACTCCAACTGTTTTTTTGTTGTTTTGGATAACATCTTTTCTTCTCTCCTTTAGTGATAAATCAAACCTCAACAGAATTTATTTAGAGGTTAGAATAATAGGTCAGGTGATGCTCTCACTGAGGAATTTGACAATATACATGACTAAATCCTAGACCTCAAAGTGTTCACAATGTAATGAAAGAGATACACATATAAAGGCATAATTATAAAGCATTACAGTAATTGCTATAATCATGCTATTATCCATTATCAAGACTTAAGTTCTACTACATCCAAATTTCAGATGCTAGAGTAGACCAAGTTCAAGGACATTGCAATATAATGTATGTAGCATATGCAGAAAATTGGTGGACCATCTGAAATGCATTCCTGTGAAAATTGAGGGTGTGAGTTTTCAGGGAAGTCTTGACTCAGAATAGGACTGGTCCACAGAGCAAGGCTGTGCCAGATTGCACTTGAGACCTAAAGAGTGGCCATCTGTGGTAAAAATCAGACCTTTGTTCAATTGCAAAGAAGTAAGGTGTAGTTATGATACAGAACATGTGAAGAGAACTTTTTGTTCTGGAAGGCGGCCCATGACATTCCATTTGAATGAGAAACATCAGAGAGAGCCATGCTTTCACTCTCACAAGGCACAATCCCCAGCTGCACAAAGCTTTGTATTTCTTGTTGTATTTCCTTTTTCAGGGAGATGAGGGGCTGGTGGTAGAGATGCATGGACCACAGCAAGTTATTGTGCCATGATTTTGTCTTTGACGTACTTATTTCTGAAATTCATTATGACTTGAAATATCCTTTTTATAAAGACTGCAATAAAGTCCTTTGACAATATGGCTAGATGGATCAAAGGGCTTATCTCCGTTGAATCTTGAGTAGCCACCCAGATATCACTGGAGAAGCAACAGTGCAGGTAATTCAAAACACCCTCAACTCATATTTAGTTGACTTTGGGATGTAGTACAGTTTTGCAGGAATAGATTTATATTTCTTATATTTCATAGCCTAATAGAAGCTTAAATAGTTAGCTCAGCCTTCATTGAGAAAGAGAAGCTTAAAGAAGAGAAATTAAGTACTTGGCCCAAGGTCACATAGTTAGTTAATGGAAGAACCAAAACTAGAACCTAGATCTTCTGATGCCACCTTTAAAGCTCCATGCACCACTGGTAAGAACTACCTTTGATGCTGGTACACAGTGTGTGTGCAAGATTACACCTATAATGATAAAACTGGTGGTTTTTATTCTGTCCTTTTCTATTTGATTATTTCCTTTTAAAAAGTGCTGGTCACGGTCCACAAACTCACTATGAGGTCTCAGCTAGCATTTGTAAATACTGCTGTGGATCACAGAATTGCTAATATGCCATCCTAACCATACACCAAAAGATGCTTTCATACAACAGTGAAAAAATATTTCCCTTGGAAAGATTAGATTTCTACTGTCTCTTTTTGTAAGTGAGTAGAAAGAATTTGTGACTATTTGGTTTTCTTAGGGAAAAAAGATTAAACATGCATAAAGGGAGCCACAAATCTGTCAAGTATTTTCAAACTGTGTTCAAAAACTCACCGTTTCCCTGAACGCTTTCCACACTAGACTCATTGAGCTCTCTGATCTTCTCAACACTGATGTACCTTTTTGCAAAACATTTAGTCACTGATCCTAAACTTCAACGTTATCTCCCTTTTTCTAGAAAAATTAAGAAAAATCGCACTCACACACAAAATTTCCATTGGCATCAGGGGACTCTTACCTGCTTATTCCCAAATCTGGGAGGTATGGTAGAAGGCTCACATGCACGACACAGAATGACAGGCATTCATACATGTCAAATACTATATATCTGAGAGCTGAAAATATTATGGGAATGCAACAAAAAGTCAAAATCAAATGGTCCAGGATGGAAATTTGGCTTAAAAAAAATCAGTCTGGGCACAGTGGCTCATACCAATGATCCCAGCACTTGGGAGGCGGGCGGATTGCTTGAGCTCAGGTGTTCAAGACCAGCCTGGGCAGCATGGTGTTACCCTGTCTCTATCCAAAACACAAAAATTAGTTGAGCATGGTGGCATGTACCTGTAGTCCCAGCTACTTGGAAGGGGCTGAGGCGAGAGGATCACTTGAGCCTGGGAAGTCAAAGCTGCAGAGAGCTGTGATCACACCACAACGCTCCAGCCTGGGTGACAAAGCCAGGCCTGTCTCGTTAAAAAAAAAACACAAAACAAAATCATATTTCTAATGCAATTTTAGAAACTTTGCAGCCTGTGGATACCACAGACTCAACTGAATTCAACCACGCCCTAGTCCTCCTCCCCAAACATCTCTCAGAGTTACACACTTCCAGCAAGGAATGCTTTGACATTCATTTTGTTTTCTTAACCACCAGGCCTGCAGGAGATCCAGGATAAAGGCAAGGAGTGGAAGGGAGACACACAAGATGCTCAAGTCTTTAAAAATCTCCATAGGGAGAATCTTGCTACAAATGGGCAAATCACATCCTGAAACGGTGGACTCTCTGAAGACCTTACAAAACAGCCTTCAGGCCTGATCTGTCTCCTTTCCCAGCTTGAACTGTGTTTTCCTAAAGTGGTTTCACTTTCTTCCTTCTCCAAAAGGTGGCATCAGAAAGGAGGGAGCAGGAAGGCACAGGCCAAACACTCATCTCAATGGCTGCCTCAGCCATGCTCTGACAAGCGAGCTGATGGGAAAATTGCTCCTAATTAAATCACTTCATAAAAAAGAGACCATTTTCCAAGCGAATGCACTCCGCAGTTCTCGTGGTGGGTAATTTGTTGTGTTAATAAGCTGGAGAGGTTGAATTCCAAGGTTGCAGCCGCTGACAGCCCACAGAAATAGGGACCATATTTTGGCAATGCCCTTGCCCTGTCGAGGGTACTGAGGAAAGCTGACAAATGGCAGTTCCTTATAATAGTTCTGCTCACTGGAGACCTGGGGGGCTGAGAATGATATTTTCTAGTCTGTAGGTTTAGGATGCCAACAAGATAAAACAAATACCCAGAAAAAGACCCTGTGTCTTTTGTTTGCCGAAAAATAAACAGGGGAGGACTTCCCTTTTGTAGATCCTGCTGTGATAGAGGAAGAGGGTGCTTCTTCAGCTGTATTTGAACCAAAGCATGGAAAATTCCCATCTGCATTCGACTCCGTGCTTTTATGGCAGCTGGATAGGCAGTGTTGCACAGTCTGAGGCTGTGGACCCTGAAGTTAGACCAAGTGTCAGTTCCAGTCCTAATACTTACCAGCTGTGACACCTTGAGCATGCATGGTAATCTCTCTAAGCCTCCTTTTCCTTATCTGTCAGGAGAGTCATAATACCTACCTCTTGGGATGGTGGTAAAGAGTAAAGAAGGTAATATTTGTAGAGTGCATAGTGTCTGGCAATAAGAAACACTTATTAAGTGGTAGCAAAAGTGTTTTCCCCCACTTTACAGATGAGGAAATGGAGGATTACAGTGATTAAGCAGCTTAACCAAGGTCATAAAACCCTGATTGGGAGGGTCAAGACTCCGTTTGGCTCTAAATCCAGGCACCATGATTTCACTGTTGGTACAGATGGAAGCAAGCACTTAAATGTATATGATCTTATTGGCTGTGAACTAAGCAGGACCATTTCTGATATTTCTGTCTAGAGCAGGCCAATCACGTAGTGCACAGATTATGTTCCCTGATGTATATCTTGGCAAAAATGGTCCCAATCCCTTTGGTTCTTGGGCTGATCTTGTTTGAGGATTCTGTTGCTCAGAGCCCCTGAGCCCGTTTCTCTCTAGCTTCTGAAGAACATTTGGTCTCCTGGGTTCCCTGTAGCCAGTCTGCTGCTTCACTTTTCTTCTTTCGCAGCTCAAAAAGATTTTTTCCCTTATTTCCTGAGACCCCAAAGAAAACTGGTGGTCCTGGCTCTTGCCTTCTGACCTCCACTTCTTTCTCAAGTTTCCACTTTAGTTTGGCTTCTGTGGAAAATTCCACTGTGGACTTCTATGGATGAATGCACTCTCTAATTATATTGAATCTACAGAGATCTGTTTTCATAACCCTAACAGGGTTGGTCCCTGAGTTCCTGTGACTGTTAGATGATCATGGACCCAATGGACCCATTCTACTGGGTACAAGGGCCCCTCAGGGAGGCTCATTGACAGTGGCCAGTCATCTGTCATGAGTCATTGCTATCGTGCTAGAAAATAGAAATTTATGGCTTTGATCAATATCTTTCCTTAGGGCTCAGCATCTCTTGGCTCCATTCTCTTGTTGGCACTATGAACCAGCAGCAGTTAAAATAATTTTTTTTTCTACTGCAAATAAATTCTTTTTTTGCTACAGTTTCTCTGAGGGACCTCACTGCAAAAGAAACCAGGAACTGTAGCGTAATTTGGGTTGTGTTTAGTTCTCTTTCCCTCTCCTAGATTTCCTTGCTGTCTCCTTCCTTCCTCCTTCCTTTATTCTCTTTTTCCTCCCTGTGTTTTCTTTCCCCTCACTTCCCTTGCTTTCCTATCCTCTTCC
Source organism: Rhinopithecus roxellana (assembly GCF_007565055.1). Taxonomy (NCBI): domain Eukaryota; kingdom Metazoa; phylum Chordata; class Mammalia; order Primates; family Cercopithecidae; genus Rhinopithecus; species Rhinopithecus roxellana. Next base: position 73,048,967 of record NC_044556.1, on the reverse strand, counting down.
TTCTCCTATCTACACTGTGTTTCCACATTCTTTTCAATTCAATAAATATTGATTAGGTACTCAATTGATTGGACTAGGTAACTCAGTACCCCCAAAATGAGATGGTCTTTGTTCTGAAGGAATTCATGCTTATAATTTAGTAGAAATCTTTCCTATATTGCCTTTTCCCCCCAATGTATAGTAAAGGCTGAAAATCTAGATACTATTTAGGGTTAGTAAATATTCTCTTAAAAAAAGTCAAAATCTTCTTGAGGAGTCTGGCTTAGTTAGTCATTTACACATTAGTATGAATTAATTTAATAAGATTGCTTTCCCTCTCACACCTAAACAGCTTGCCTTGTAAGAATAAAGATTCTGATTGGGGGAGGAGAAGTAGGACATTTGGAACTATAAAACAATTTTTGGAGGTTGGCAGCCTCAGGGAAAGCCATTGGAAGAGGATAAGAACACTGTTCATTAAGATAGAGATTCTTGTTTTAAAATGAAATCAGGCCGTGCACAGTGGCTCACACCTATAATCCCAGCACTTTGGGAGGCCAAGCAGGTGGATCACCTGAGTTCAGGAGTTCAAGACCAGCTTGGCCAAATGGTGAAACCCTGTCTCTATAAAAATATAAAAATTAGCCAGGCATGATGACAGGTGCCTGTAATCCCAGTAACTCGGGAGGCTGAGGTGAGAGGATTGCTTGAACCTGGGAAGTGGAGGTTACAGTGAGCTGAGATCGCACCATTGCACTCCAGCTTAGGCCACAGAGTGAGACTCCATCTCAACAAATAAATAAATAAATAAACAAGTAAATAAAAAATAAAATGAAATCAATACAAAAAAAAATAAAGATAGATATTCTTTTTACCCAAGGCTTGCCAAACACCTCTGTGACCTATAGTTTTAATTTGAACCAAGGCTGAGTGAGAGAATTTGGAGGGATTATGATTTTAATTTCTCCAGCTGTCAAAATCTTTGACTCTACTCTCACCAGCAAAAGGTGGAACTTTTTTACTGTCTTCTTCACTAGACTGTAAGCTCCATTAGGTTAAGATATGATCTGTCTTGTTCATAATTGTGTCCTCACTACCTAGAACTATGCCTGGTATACATGTAGTAGGTGCTCAAGAGATACTTGATGAATAAATGAATGGATGAACAAAGTGACCGTTGGATACAAAGGATACAAACTGCTAAAGGAGTGCAAACGAGGGGGAAATTGCATCAGGTTGAAGAACACTTTCTACACCCTGGTTTAGAAAGAACTTCATGGAGAAGGGTTTTCAATGAAGAGCTAGTGGACTGTCTGCCTGGACCTCAAGGGCAACAGAGGAAGAAAATAACTGCTGAGAACCAGTAGGGAACATTACCCAGTTGGAGTAATAACACTTCCAAAAAGTGAACATTCTAACAATGAACTGTTTCTTGAGCACAATGGAATGTACAATCAGATTGTGTGCATATTCTGATTGTACAGAATATGCCTGGTGGGATGATTTTACTTCCCTTCTGAGCAATCTGGGAATTGTCAGGAAAATGGAGATAGCTTCAGGCTAAGAAGGGATTGCCCGGGGAACCGCCTGGTGTTCCTGCAGAATCACTGCATGCTCCACAGGGCAGAGCCTCTCACTGAAGGCTTTGGTGCTCTGTTTCTCAAGAGTTGTCACTCCTTAAACCCAGAACCCTCTCCAGATTTGTCCTACAGGGTTGTTCCTATCCGGAGTGAGTGACAAGTGACTACGCAGTCTGTTTGCAGGGAAGACCTTCCAACCCAGCATTGTGTGGGTGTGGAGATGATTCTGCCCCAAGGCAGGGAAGAGAGAAAATGTCCTTCAATGAGCCCCTTCAGCCTGAGAATCCATAATTACCGTGTAGACTGGTTGCAAAATCTGATCTATTTTCCAGCTCCCTGAGTGATGGCAGGTGTGGTTAACTCGACAGTCTTCCTCCTGTGCCGTATATCTTCTCCTTTCCCCACTTACACCGACAGATTATTCCTTCCTAGTGTCCTTTTTTCCCCTTTGTCTCAGAAATAACGAGGTGTCATGAGTCTGCCATACATCGCCCTATCGGCAGCAAGTGGTGACTTCTGATTAGTGGAATACCATGGGAGCAGAGGGAGGGAGCGTGGCAGCACCGGCTGCTCTGCCTGGCAGCCCTGTCGCGCCTCAGAGACTGGCGTTTTGTCTGTGTCAACAAGAATCCGCCTGGGTATTATTCATGTAGCTGAACATAATGAATTCAGCTGTTTGCTAGTGCAGCAAATAGCTTTTTTGCCAGTGATATTAGGATCAAGCTGAGTAATAGGATGTGTCCATACCAGAGTAATGTCCATTTATTAGCTTCTGTGGGAACACACATATATTAAGAAAAATCACATTCCGCGTGGCTCTGTAGCTGAGGGAACTGCTTGTTAAAAATTTCCACTCAAGCAACCTCAAGCTAAGAATTTGTATTCCTAAGAGCTGGACCTATTTCACCAAAAGTATTTACTTGTGAAGTAGAAAAACCCTACAAGCTTAATGAGCACAAATGACTCTGCCTTATGTAAAATCCCTGTGGGAAAGTTAACCTTAGTGGAGGAGAAAAGCTGGAGGTCTACAGAGAGGGCAACCCAGGGGAAATGGCTGACACATGCTGTCTTTCAACATAACGTCAATTGGTTTTTTTTAATGGCAACATGAGATTGACTTTAATTGCCTAGGAGGTTACGCTGGGAACAAGAACAGGCTTCTAAGTCATCAGGAGAAGCAGCTGTCTACTTGATCTCAGGGGCTGGGGGCAGATTCTCTTAGTCCTCCTCAGAAACCTCTCATCAGCTCAACCAGGACTAAACTCCCACCATTTCAGATTCATCCCTTGGCTGGAGATTTACCTTTGCCCAGTGAAAGATGTCACTAGGAAGCGCCACACATGAAGCCTCTTAGAATTGTACAGTGCCAGCCCCCACAGACTTAGTAATTTGAAACTCTTCCTTATGAATGAGTTTTGATAGGAGAGAAGGTGAAAATTGGAGGACTCTGGGATCTGGTGGAGGGGAAAGAGAATATAGACAAGGCAGAGAGGGGGTGACTAGTAGTTCCAAAAAGGTAGGAAAAAGTGGATTTGGCATGCCTGTAGTCTCTGCTACTCAGAAGGCTGAGGCAAGAGAGTTGCCTGAGCCCAGGAGTTCATGGCCAGCCTGGTCAACATAGTGAGACAGATGGAAGGAAAGAAGGAAGGGAGGGAGGGTGGGAGGGAAGAAAAGAGAGAAAAAGAGTCAAGACCGGAAACAGAGACCTAAAATTTTGCCTATTTCACAGTCTTGCAAAGGAAAACTTAATAAATAGCAGTCCCAATTGTTGTCACTTGGGAGTTTACAAATGTAGAATGCCTTCTAAGGTACATCCCATGCAGCCTAGACAACTGCTTTCCATGAAGCCAGGGACAGTGGAAATGTCTTGGTGGTATGCCTTCTTCCAGGTGGGAAGGAAAAGGCAGACACGAAGGTGAATATTCTGAGGTGAGGCAAACCCACCTCCTGTTTTCCCACACAGAGGGCCTCACGCAGTTGTAGCAGTGGAGGTGTTGGATGATGCTGTGCTCCTCCATGGGTCTGTCAAGCATGTCTCCCACGGAAGGCACCCCCTTGGCACCAACTTGGCAATTGCAGCCATCAGCATTTTGTGATCTAGTGAAAGTGTCCATGTTCCTTGGAAGACAGTAGGGCAATTCCTTTAGCTCAGACCACCAGGTCAGAGAACACCGGGGGCTCCTGCCAGGCAAGCATATCTCCCAACCCAGCCCCCGTGGCCCTGGCTCCACCTTCGCTAGTTCCCAGATGCCTCTCTGGAGATCAGATTGCGTTCCCTGCCCTTCACAGATGTCCCTCACACCGACTCAACTTCTTGGGCCTTTTTTTCCTCAAGACCAACTTCTGAATAGACTACTGGTTCATCAGCTATGCTCTTCCTTGCTATCTCTGAAAACAAACACAGGGGTACCCTTTTCTTTGTTTTAACCACCTGCTACCAGGAAGAAACAGCCATGTTTCAAAGAAGTTACAATCATAAGGTGAACACAGAGGTTCCAACATTTTACTCATTTCTTCTGGTCACTGTCTGACACCACAAATGCCAGCTTATCCCTTGACTATTGCTCAGTCCTTGGCCCTCTTTTCTTCTCAAGCTGCATCTGAACAATCACATGACAATCACATGACTTTGTCTGTCATCTTTAGGCTGAATTCTTTGAAGTCTCTGTCTCTGGTCTCGACTCTTTCTCTGAACATGAAACCTCCATATCCAGCTGCAGGGTCAACAGTCTCACTTTAGTGTTCTCCAACTCAGCACGTCCACAGAGTTCATTATGACTTCCCTTACAGTCTGCTCTTCCACCCGAATTATTTATATTGACTTCAAGCATCCACCTAATCACTTAAACCCTACACCTGGAAACCTTCCCAGACAACTTTTTCCTCTCCAGACCCTCATATCTACTTACAAAATCATATCTTTTTAACACCTCTGTTCCTGACCCCTTCCTTCTTCTCAACACAATACTCTTTCTCTAGTCCAATTTAGGCCCTCCTTGTCTCTTGCTCTGCTGCGGTAGTAAGCTCACCCTCTGGGCTTGCCTGTCCCTAATAATTCTTTTGTAATCCTGCCAAATAATGGCTCCCATAAGGCAGATACAATTTTTGTTATCCTCCTGATTAAAACCCAACAGTGGACTCCTCCTTGCCCTTGGCATATAATCTGAGCTTCTTTGAATGTCCTATGAGGTAGCCCACAAAATGTCTCTGCTGAACCCTCTGACCTTATCTCTGATGAAGCTGCCCACATGCCTCATGCCACTGCCCCCTTGCCATGCTCTAGGTCAACCACACTCCCTACCTCCATGCTACCCACTGACCCCAATATCACTAAGTCACTTTTTTTCAAGAGAGTCACTCTCCTTGGCAAGTAGGTCTGAAGTTAGATTTGGGGTAGAACAATAACTGTGAAACAGATGGCCAAAAACTCAGGACAATTCAACTGCCTTCCCCATCTAAGGACCATTATGGTGGTTTGGCATAATGAAGGTGGGCTGACCTTCTATTTCTAATATAAACAGAATACAGCTTAGCATAGCTCATTTAAAGTGCTTAAATAGATAAAGAAGCAGCCTCTGGAGTCAGAATTCTTAGGTTCAAATTCTACCTCATCAATTAAACCTTAGTTTCCTCATTTGAAAAATAGGAACATTGGTATTCACATGAAATTGTTGGCAACAAATTTTAAAAATGGAAATAATAATACCTGTCTCATAAGGCTGAGAGAAATAAAAATATTGAAATGGGGCCTGGCAAAAGGTGCTTGGTAAATGTTAGCTATTGATGTTATCATTATTAATAGTATTTATAGAATTCCATTTCTTTTCTATCAAATAATCAGAAAGAGATTTTACCCTTGAAACTGTTGGAGAGATGACCATGGGATTCGGCTTGCATTCTGATTGGTGGCAGATTGACAGGTGCAGCAGGAAAACAAAGACATACAACCCATTCCTCCCTCCCCCACACTGTTTTATATTTTATAAAGGGAATTCACAGCCTAGTAGATATGGGGTTGAGTAAAAGTACTTTCTGCCTCTATTGAAGCTTGAGGACACTGGAGTCTTCCACAATTCAGCCAGAACCCAGGGTACGTCAAACCACTTTGTGATCCTCCACCTCTGTAGGCTACAGTTTATAAAACACTTCTATGTCCATGATTTCATGTGATTCCCAGAGTGACCAATGAGGTTTTAGACCTCTCCATCCTCAGACAGACTCTGTCACACGCCTCTGAAAATGCTTTAGTTGTTGCCATGCGGATGGACACTCAGAAAATACTTTAAAAAAAAACTAAACTGCTTGCTTTAGTGGTTTTGTGTAAAATGCAACCAGAGAGAGAAAGAGAGAGAGGCCCTTGCCAGATAGGTTTAACTCAAATCACTGAGCAGGAAAATATCTGGGAATCTGGCCTGGTTTGAGAAAAAGAGCCAGCTTTTTTAGCTGACTAGGAAGCAGCTTAAAAAGGAAAAAAATGAAAGGAAGGAAACTAATGAGGCATTTCTTTCCTCACAGATAATGTGGGATGCTCACCCAGTGGTTTGCAGTGGCTATAGCATCTGTTACACTTCGGTGACAACCAAAATGCCTTGGAGATAAGACAACAATTATGAGACCTGCCTGAGAAAAAATGAAAGAAAACCCAATCGCAGCCAAATAGCACTGCCATCTATTAACAAATTATTACAGGCTGAAGCAGTCTTTAATGAGATTTTAACAAAAGAAATCCAGTCGTGTTCCTCTGGGGCAAAGAGATTTTATTATCATGTGAATGGTTAAGCAGGTAAGAGGCCCTCCCTTGGAGCTCCAATAAAGAGGAAATGTGTGAGCCCTGTGTTCTGCCTCTCCAAGGAGCTCTAACTCTCAGTCAAGATGAAAACATCTTGGAGAAAGGACCCAAATAATACTGTTCAAGAGGAAGTTTTAGTTTAGTAAGTGGCTTGATGGGCCAAGTGAGCCTTCAGAAAAGCCGCGTTAGACCTTTGTGTTGTGATTCCAAACCTTTGTGCTTTTGAGTATCCTAAAGGACATTGTGACATTCCCAAGAGATTCTTAAGTCAAAGGGTATAGTGGCAACATTAATCTGAAGGAACAATGAAGCTAGCTAGATTCAGGACCTGCCTGCCCATGGTCTTGTAGAACCGCTGTAGTTTCAGAAGAGAAACTGCTATGAGTCTAATGTTAGTTCAAAGGAGGAAAGAAAAATTGGCTGCATGGAGGGAGTCCGAGGGAGGAGGGAAAATGTGCAGTCCAAGGAAGTCAGTGAGAAGTCTGCTCTGATGCACTAGACCGTCTTGCATGAATTAGGTTTTTCTTTTTGCTTCTCCCACCCTTTTCATTGATCCACTACATGGACACGTATAGGCAGTCAATAATATCAGGAGAAATATAGCCATTTTGAAACTAATATTTCTGTTACCCAGGAATTTGCTTTATTTGCAATATGAGCCTCCAATGCCTGACTAAAGGAAACTGAGGACTAACCTGGGTGATCCAAGAATTCCTGGACTGTTAAATAGCGTAGTTTCTTTAGAAAGGGACTCTGGACCTCCTCCTGGGAGGAGGGGCAGTGAGGCTAGGGTGAGTAAGCAGGCTCCCCGCGTGACGGTGAGTCAGGGAGACTGATTCCTTAGCAGCCGGGGCACTGTGTAAGACTAGGTCACCTTCTGTGGCAAAAGAACAACCACAATCGCTATGTGTTAATGCTGGTTATACTCCCCTTGAGACCAATGGCAGACACTGGCTGTTAAAATATTTAGTGTCTGATAATGTATGATTAATGGGTAAGGAGTAGAGTAGCACTTCCTTTAATGGCTCACACTGTAGGAAGGAGATTTAATAGAATTGAAGATGGACTTAGAATGACATAGAAGATAGATCTTAGAAACATACATCTTTGGGACAGATAGCTCATTCTGTTAGAATATAGTGTTATTATTGTTATTAGCTAACATTTATTAAGCACTGACTAAGTGCCAGGAGCTGCTTCAAGTGTTTTACATATGTTAACTTAATGCTTCTTGTGCTGTGATAATGAACCAATATTTGTTTTTTAAATTTCCAATGTGTCATGGACAAATGCATTTGTGGAATTCAATAAAAATAAATTACCACAAAAGTGAAAAAAATTTAAAACATGCAAAATTCAAGCTCAATTTTTTGCTTTTTTAACTATTAGATGTAAGAGACATCAAATTGTCAAAATGCTATAAAAGTTTCTAAATCCTTACTCTTAGTTGCTATACATAACTTCCCGTAGACTAGTAACAAACCTTCACCGACTGGCGCAAGTCTACAGACTCTGTTGAAGAGCACTGTATTAACTCATTTAAACCCTCCTAAAAGTTCATGACGTCATTAATATTTTCATTCTACAGATGAGGAAACTGAGGCACAAAACAGTTATCTTGCTACTGAGGCCAGACATTTAATTCTGCAAAAAGAAAAATATCTATTTCATGGTCATAGAAGTGTACCCCAACTAGTCACTGAAAAATTAAGAGTAGCATTAAGAAAAACAAGCCTTAATGAGAAAGTATGAATGGAGTTTTATTATCCAGGCTTCTGTGGAAAAACCAGGAAAGGCATAGGCCATACTGGTGACATTTTGGGAGTGTCATCGTTGCTATATTGGGCAACAGGATGAAGTGTTTAAGACTGTGGCTTGAGGTCTAGACTTCCAGGATTAATTTTCTTGCTTGGTCACCTGCTTACCATGTGAAGTTGTTAGTTCCTATCTGAAAGGATGGTTGGGAGGATTAACTGAGTTGTATATGTAAAGTATTTTTTTTTTTAAATGCCTAGTACATAGTAAGTGGTTTATAAGTGCTGTTGTATTTGCATATGAAAAACCACCCAATGCAAAAATTTCAGATTCCTTAAAGGCTTCCATCATGTTTGACTTCTGATTAAACAAGCCTATCCTCCCTGCCGTAAACTTAGAGCCCCTGGTAAAACTCAGCAGTGCTGCGGTGGTCACTGCCAGACCTCAGGTATAGAGCAATGTTTGGGGATGGATAATTCTTTTTCTTGGGGAGGGGGTGGTTACTGTGTGCATTATATGATAGCAGCATTCCTGGTCTCTACCCACTAGATGCCAGTATTATCCCCTTCCAGCTGTGACAACCAAAAATGTCTTCAGTCATTGCCAAACGTCCCCTGGGAGGCAAAATTGCCCCCAGTTGAGAACCACTGATATAGAGAAAAGAGAATATTAATAATAGTCTCTTATGTTTTCATGATTTTCAGTGTAAAAGGGCTTCTGCATGTTTTAACTGTTGGGAAAAAGAAAAAGAGGAAAAAGATGAAATAGATCAGAAGAAGAAAAGAGAAGGGAATAGGGGAGGGATAAGGGAGGGAGAGAATGCAGAGTGCAAAGAGATGAAGTGGGGCAGACACTCAAAAAACAAAGGAATGAACAAACAGGTGTGTGAGTTTGTGTGATCGTCCATGAGTGCATCTACACCTGCAAGTCCTCCCAGCACCTCCCACTCAACATGCTCAAAACTGAACTCAGCAGGTTGTAGACAAGGAAGGAAACTGAAGTCTGTGGCGGTCTAAGGTGTGACCTTGGGCAGATTCTTCTGAGTCTAGTTTCCTTGATTGTAAAATGAAGATAACACCACGTGCCTTACTGGACTGTGTGAGCTGGCATGGAGCTAACCTATCACAGTGTGCTCTTGCCCATCCTTTTCCCTCCTCCTTGTCTCATGCCTGTCAGTTAAGGGCTAGGGTCTGGCACTCTTCCTCTTTCACAGCACTGCCTCCCGGACAGAGGTCCTGTCCCTACTAGCACCCAGTGTTTCTATCCATTTGACGCCACCATTCCATTCCTCTTCCCACTGCCCCAGTCCATGGCCAGCCCTCAACACTGCACATCTAATGTCCTGTGGGAGCCTCCTAGTTAGACATCCTGGCTCTGGGTTCTCCCCGCGACAATCCAGATTCATGTCCTAAAACAGCGCTGGGATCAAGTCACTCTAATTTTTAAAAAAACTGTTCACTGGCTCCCCAGCATAAAATCTGAACTTCTTTGCCTACCATTAAAAGCCACCCTCTCTCCCTACTTCCCACTGTCTGGCTCCAACCTATCTTCCTAACCTTAATTCTCCATTGTGCTACCCATCTCTCTCTCTGTCTCTTTTTTTTTTTTTTAGACGGAGTTTCGCTCTCGTTGTCCAGGCTGGAGTGCAATGGTACGATCTCGGTTCACTGCAACCTCTGCTTCCTGGGTTCAAGTGATTCTCCTGCCTCAGCCTCCCGAGTAGCCGGGATTACAGGCATGCACCACCACACCCAGCTAATTTTGTATTTTTGGTAGAGATGGGGTTTCACCATGTTGGCCAAACTGGTCTCAAATTCCTGACTTCAGGTCATCTGCCCGACTCAGCCTCCCAAAGAGCTGAGATTACAGGCATGAGCCCCCGCGCCCGGCCTGTACTTCCCATCTCTTATCAAAATAAAAAGGCAGTTTCTAATACACACCCTGTGTTTTCCTCATCTTCCTGGGATTCCCTTCCTAAATCCCCACAGTCTATCCCCATCTCTCAAGGCCTATTTCACTTGTTAACTTCCTTCGTGAAGCCTAACCTCCTCTTCCTGGACATGTACAGTTGTCCCTTGCTATCATCAGGGGATTGGTTCCAGGACCCTACAGATACCAAAATCCATGGATGCCCAAATCTTTTATATAAAATAATGTAGTATTTGCATATAACCTATGCACATCCTCCCACATACTTTAAATTATCTCTAGATTACTTATAATACCTCATACAATGTAAATGCTATGTAAATAGTTGTTATACTGTATATTTTAAATTTGTATTATTTTTTATTGGTTTCTTTCTCAAATAATTTTGATCTTCGGTTGATTGAATTCACATATGCAGAACCCATGGATGTAGAGGGCTGACTATATTCAGTCTCTCTCATCTCTGGACTCTTATAGCACTTTCTCTGTGTTTATTATGTAGCATTTATGTTTTTCCATCTTGTATCATAAGTATCTATGTGTTTATCTCTTATCTCCCACTGAACGAGGGGCTCCTTGAAGACCCAATATGTACAGATTGATTTTCATATCTTCTGTGGGGCCTAGTACAATAAATATTTACCTAGTATATATAAGCCATATAAATAACATTAGCTGTCATACTTTTTTTATCCTCCACGGAATTCCTATCTATTACTTATCTAACTAAACTTTATAATGGTTTAAAAAAGAAACAGGGAGGAGGGAGAGATAGCCAAAGGTTGGTTAATGCATATAAAAGTGATGCAGGGGCCAGGCGGGTGGCTCACACCTGTAATCCCAGCACTTTGGGAGGCCAAGGAGGGCAGATTGTCTGAGGTCAGGAGTTCAAGACCAGCCTAGCCAACATGGTGAAATCCCGTCTCTACTGAAAATACAAAGAAATTAGCCAGGCGTGGTGGTGCATACCTGTAATCCCAGCTACTTGGGAGGCTGAGGCAGGAGAATTGTTTGAACCAGAGAGGTGGAGGTTGCAGTGAGCCGAGATCGTGCCACTGCACTCCAGCCTGGGTGACAGAGCGAGACTCTGTTTAAATAAAAAACAAAGTGATACAGGACAGAGACTCAATAAACAAAGGAATAGGCCCACCTAGAGAGGAGGAACAAGTTACGGTGTTATATAATACTGTAGGGTGACTATCATTAACAACAATTTATTACATATTTTCAAATTGAAGAGTAGATTTTAATTCCCAACACAAAGCAATGATACATGCTTGAGGTAACAGGTACGCTCATTATCCTGATTTGATCATTACACATTGTACACAGGTATCAAAATATCACACTGTACCCATAGATATGTATCAATTAAAAGTAATAATAAGAGAAAAAAACTAGCATATTATAGCAGCATGAGGAGAGTCCCTACTGACTTGGGTCATAAGAGCAGCCAATGAGGTGTATGTGTATGTGTGTGTGTGCATGTGTGTGTTGTAGTGTAATGCAGTGTTCTGAAATCATATAGAACTGGTTTCTAATCCTAGCTGTAAAACTTGATAGCTATATGGATTTTGGACCAGATAGTCCGCATACCTAACTTCATTTCCTCATTTGCAAATAAGAGATAACAATACATACTTTATAATGTTATTATGAATCATTTATTTATGTCATCAACAAGAATTTACTGAGTTTTCACTATGTGCCTGGTACCTGGTAGAAACAAAATAATGTACATGGTATATTTACCAAAGGACCTGGTATATACTGAATATTTGTAATGTTTAGTATTTAGCATTAGAGCAATTCGAATAATATGAGAGCAGCTACTCTGTTACACATACATGTACACATAGAGAGAGCTACGGGTACCAAGTAGGGGTCTTTATTTTAAAATTTGGACAAAGGGAAACACAGTATTCTTTAGCCAAAAGTTTTTCTTCTCCAGTTAGCTTGAATATGCTTTTCCTGCTTCATTCTTAGTATCCATACCCATGGAACAAAAATCAGATGTCAAGAATACCATTTATCTGGTGGCTATTATGTGCTATGAACCTTTCAACAACTCTTTAAGGTAGACTAGCTGGTCTCCATTTTATGAGTGAAGAAAGAGACCCAGAGGATGGTATTTGCTAGTCTTTTCCACATAACCTGTAAATGGTGGAATCCTCTTTCAAATCCCATACTGTCTGCTGTTCTGCTGGAGAGGCATCCTAAATGCCAGGCCAAGGTGAGGAACAATTATTTGCTTGATCAACTTCCCAGAAGTTTCTATCAATAATTCTGCTGGGTTCAGAGTTCTTGGAAATATAGAAACAAAGTTGGTTTCTAATTCTGTCTAAAAAGATAACATTTTTACTTGGAAGTAGACATCATATTACTCTTCTTACATTCCCACTTATTCCTATACAGGAGGTAACTTCACTAACTGTTCAAATCTCCACTCTCTACTGGTTCCTCCCCAGGTAGAAAAAAAAAAGATTAATTCTTTTCTTTTTATAGTTAGCAGGGCTATTGGCTTCGAAAACAGGAACCAGGCCTAGCAGGTCGTCTAGTCCAGGCTTCCACATCTTTCTTCTAGGTGAAGAGAGCCCATTGCATCGTCCTTGCCCATGCAATAGAGAGAACTGGGTCTATCTTGCTTGTGACAGTGTGTGTGACAAAGTTTGTGGCAGTTTGCCTTACTGGATTTCCTGCAAACTCAGAGTCTCTGCACTCTACGTATTCCTCGCCTTGCAGGCTCGTGCCTATCCCAAGGTCCAGATTCCAGTGCAGAGGTCAGAAGTCCCCAGTTTGGCACCAGTTTCAAGCAGCTTTTCTCTATCCCAAGTTGTACTACAGATCCTCATACTGTAGAGATAATTGGGCACTTGCCAAACTGTTGATAAAGCTCATATTTTTGTCTTTTTTTGGCTAGCGGTGCTTATGTGTATTATCTAACAGTCAGAATCCAGAGAGGAAAAGAAGGTGGTTTTACATCCAGAACTGCTGGCTCTGTTGCTGGGTTAGGAGCTTTCTCCATCTTAGTCTGTTCTATATCAAGGCTAACCTTATTTTCACGGATCAGTGAACTCGCAGGCCCTTTCAGTGATTTTTAAAGCCATATACACAAATATCTAACAACACTCAAAGATGGCCTGCCACTAGAAATTTATTCATTTTACAGTTACCAGTGTAGGAGGATAGAGACACATTCAGTAATATTTGTTTAGGGGCCTAGAATTCAAAACTAAAAACTCTACAGTCTAATTTTGTTACAAATAGCTCATACATGTTAGCAAGTTAATTCTGACGAAAGTCAATCTAGGTGAGCTTACTTGTATTTCTACTTACTGTCTTAAAAATAAAGTTGGAGTTCCAGCCCCACTACCAGTTGTTCTGTGGCTTGGATAAGGCCTATTCTTGGGCCTCCATTTCCTCGTCTAGAACAATGGGTGTTTTGATTCAGACCATCACTGAGAACCCTCCTGCTCCTCTGTCCTCTTAATACTCAGAAGTTAGCATTTGAGCCTACGTTGCCTTCAGGGTGTATTTTCGTGGCTCTGAGGGGTTTGGGGAGAGGAGTGGATCTAGAGGAAAATTTAATGAACATAAAGGGAGAAACTTGCCAGATGCAAAGTGGGAGTTTATTCCAGGAATATTAAATTATCATGAAACACATCCATCTACATTTATTAAGAACAGGAAGCACGACTCTGCTTGCCTGAAGCCTTCATTTCTAAAGCATTAACAAATTATTCATTTCCTTCATAAGCTCTTTAGTCCTTGGGGTATTTAACACTAGGAGTTTGACCATATTATGACTCATCCTCATATCACATGATAAAGATGATACTAAATATTGTAAACATATGACAGTGGATATAACTTATGAATCCTCATTAATTTATTTTGATTTTAGCATAATGGCTTAATACTTTGCAGGAGACTTCTTTTTACCCAAAACAAGACTGGTATGTCTCAGATTTGCAGTATTTTCATGAGTAAATACCACTGACCACATTAAGAAAGCATTCTTCTTTTATGCAAATGTGTGTCAAAGATTATCAAAATGAGAAATAATTTTACTTTCTCAGCTATTTAAAAAAATAAGATTTTAAAACAAGCCTATCATTATTTAGCTGTATACTCTGTATTAGTTTTCCATGGCTGCATAATACATTATCACAAACTTAGAGCAACATCCATTTCTTAGCTCACAGTTCTGTAGGTCAGAGTGTGGGCTCTGCTGGATTCTCTACACAGGATCAAACAGGGCCAAAGTCAAGGTGTTTGCCTACTGGCTCTTCCCTGGAGGATCTGAGAAGAATCTGCTTTCAGAGTCATTCAAGTTGTTGACAGAATTCTATTCCTGTGGTTGTAGGACTGAAGTCCCATTTCCTTGCTGGCTTTTGGTGGGGGACTGCTCTTTGGTCCCTAAGGTCACTCACATTCCCTGGCAGATGACCTCTTCCTTCTTTGAGCCAGAAATGGTTCATAGAATCCCCTTTGTGCTTTGAGTCTCTGACTCCTTTTCTGCTGCTAGCTAAAGAAAACTCTCTGCTCCTAAAAGTTTCATCTACTGGGTCAGGCCCACCTGGATAATCTCTGTAACTCAAGGTTAACTGATCCGGGACTTTAATTATATCTGCAAAATACCTTCTCAGCAGGAAGAAGATTAGTGTTTGACTGAATAACCAGGGACAAGCATCTTGAGGGGCCATTTTCATAATTCTATCTATCTGTCATACACAGTTGTCCCTTGGTATTCATGGGCGATTGGTTTCAGGACCTCCGTGAATAGCAAAAGCCACAGATGCTCAAGTCCCTGGTAAAAAAATGGTCTAGTATTTGCTTATAATCTATGCACATTCTCCTGTATATTTTAAATCAACTCCAGGTTATTTATAATACTTAATACAATGTAAATGCTATGTAAGTAGTCGTTTTTAGGGAATAATGGCAAAGAATAAAGGTCCGTACATGTTCAGTACAGAGGCAATATCTTTTTCCAAATTATTTTCTAATTTTCTAGCTGTGATTGATTGAATCCATGGATACAGAACTCATGGATATGGAGGATCAACTGTACTTTAATGCAATTGAGCAAATTATCTAAACCTCTTTTTTTTTTTTTTTTAGAATCCTACTCTGAGAGCTTTGATGAATAGACCTATAAAGGGATTACGCTTATGATAACTTTTCTACAGCAGCCAACAAAACAAAATAATGAAAACAAACAACAAAAACTGTTCACACTGGATCTATAAGATGCCAAAGCACACGAATAAAAAATAGACTTAATCATTATCAATCTTGTTAACCACCATTTGCCCAGCTCTTGGAACAGAGCCTGACTCAAAGTAGGTGTTCATTAAATATAGTGTTTGCTGAATGAATGGATGTACAGCACTAATTAGAGCCCTTTAGTTAACTCTTTATCAAGTGCTTCCTGCACACAATGGACTTGTGCTGAGTATAGTGAAGGAAGATTCATTATGATGGTTGATTTTATGTGTCACCTCAGCTAGGCTATGGTACCCAGTTGTTTGGTCAAACACTAGTCTGTATGTTGCTGTGAAGGTGTTTTTTAGATGTGATAACGTGTAGACCAGTAAAGTTTGAGTTAAGCAGATTGCCCTCCATAATGTGGGTGGGCCTCATCCAATCAGTTGAAGATTTTAAGAGAAAAGCCTCCAAGCGGGTGGATCACTTGAGGTCAGGAGTTTGAGACCAGCCTGGCCAATATGGCAAAACCCTGTCTCTACTAAATAAAAACAAAAACAAAAATTAGCTGGGTGTGGTGGCACATGTCTGTTGTCCCAGCTACTCAGAAGGGTGAGGCAGGAGAATCGCTTGAACCCAGGAGGCGGAGGTTGCAATGAGCCGAGATTGCACCACTGCACTCCAGCCTGGGTGACAGAGCAAGACACTGTCTCAAAAAATAAATTAAAAAAAAAAAAAAAAAAAGAGATAAGACTGAAGTCCCCTGAGGAAGAAGAAATTCTGCCTTCAGATTTCTTTCAGACTCAAAACTGCAATATCAACCCTTCCATGGGTCAGTTGTATTCTGGGAACAGGGAAAAGAACAGCCCAACTAAAGAATCCCAAGGGTAGAGAAGCATGCTGTTAGGGAACCTGGAGGCTAGGTTGCAGAGAGCCCTGATAAGCATAGAACATAGGGTGCAAAAGCCTTAAAGATTCATCTTTTAAACAAACAGCATTAAGTACTTCTCTTTCTTGTGGCAGGCTAGAGTCCCTATCATCTTGCCCAGGCTTCTCATCTTGTAACAAGAAGCTGAGACCCAGGGTGAGTGTCCTTGGGTCACAGGGGAAATCTTTGCAGGAGAATGCTATCTTCTACTGCCTCAGCCAGCACTCTGGCTACCACATCTTCCTGCTTCCTGCGTCTGCAAACTCATCTCCTGCCTGCTCCCACGTTACTTACTGCAACTCAACCACACTGGTTCTCTTGCTGTTCCTCAAATGCTCTAAGTTTGTTGCCACTTCAGAACCATCACACTTGGGTTTTTACACACTGGAGCTTCTTGTCTCTGATCTCAGCTCAGCTGTTGTCTTCTCAGAAAAGTCTTCCCTGACCACAGGCTTGAATGGTGCCTCATCCACATCTGTTCCATTGCCCTGATTTACTTTTTTTTTGAGATTTTTTTGAGACAAGGTCCCACTCTGTCGCCCAGGCTGGAGTGCAGTGGCACAATCTCAACTCACTGCAACCTCCCCTTCCAGCTTCCTGGGTTCAAGTGATTTTCATGCCTCAGTTTCCTGAGTAGCTGGGACTATAGGCATGTGCCACCATGCCCGGATAATTTTTGTGTTTTTAGTAGAAACGGGGTTTCGCCATGTTGGCCAGGCTGGTCTTGAACTCCTGAGCTCAAGCAATCCACCTCCCTTGGCCTCCTAAAGTGCTGGGACTACAGGCGTGAGCCACTGCATCCAACCTACCTTCTCTATAGTACTAATCAATGTCTAGAATTATTATTATTTACCTCTCTATTGTTTGTTTCCCCAAATAGAATATAAGTTCCATGAGAGTAGAATTTGTTCCCTAATGTGATTTGCTCATTGCTTTAACCCCAGCACCTTGAATAATGTACATATTTGTTACTCTATAATTATGAATCGAATTAATGAATGTTGAATACAGATCTCAGTTCTTACAGAGTAGTTAAAAGGGGAAAAGAGATCAAGAGAAACAAAGAGGCATTTTCAGGAGGTAAGCAGAGAAGCCATCAGCGATCACCTCTGGTCCCACAGCAATGCCCTTTTCCTTCTTCTACTTTTTATTCAAAACAGATGCCTCTAGAAGGAATTGTTAAGGTCATAGTTCTTGCTGGATAAAAATCACAATTGGTACTGACTTCAGCTCACCATTAAAATTCCCCATAATGCCAGTTTCAAAACAAAGTGCTCTCTGAAAGATGAAACCTTATGTTCCTCCCCTGACATTCCCCTCTTTCCTGAGAGTCATATGAACTCTCTCAGCTTCCCTGGACTCACTGTGCTTTATCACTAATCCTTCACTTTTCCCTTTCTGCCTCAAAGGAAGATGCTCCCCACTTCACTTACTGAACCTAACATGGATCTGCTTATGCTGTGCAGTAAAGCTAAGCATCCACCCTGGGGTTTTGCAGTAAAAGAAAGGAGGATGTTTATTTGCAGGGCCCCAAGCAAGGAGAATCTGGCAGCTTACACTTAAGACCTGACCTCCTTGATGGCTTACAAGCAAGGTTTGTTGTTGTTGTTTGTTTGTTTGTTTTTTGAGACAGTGTCTAACTCTGTCGCCCAGGCTGAAGTGCAGCAGTGCCATCTCAGCTTACTGCAACCTCCACCTCCTAGGCTCAAGCAATTCTCCTGCCTCAGCCTCCAAAGTAGCTGGGATTACGGGCATGCACCACTACTGCCCGGCTAATTTTTGTATTTTTAGTAGAAATGGAAACCGGTTGCACCATGTTGGTCAGGCTGGTCTCGAACTCCTGGGTTCAAGCGACCCTCCCACCTTGGCCTCCCGAAGTGCTGGGATTACAGGTATGAGCCACCGTGCCCAACCTCAATCTAGGTCTTTTTAAAGGCTGGGATAAATTTCAGGAAAGCAGAAATCACAAGAAAAAAGGTAAATCAATACATGGAGGTTATACATTGGTTTGGCCTAAAAAGGTGGGATATCTTGAAGTGGGGCTTAACAGGTCACAGGTGGATTCAAAGACTCTCTGGTTTGCAATTCGCTAAGGAAGCAAAGCTTTGTATAAACATTTGGGGTTGGCAGAAAAGAATGTTAAGATCTAGCCTGTGGGCATGACTTTCTCCAGGCCCCTCAGGAAGAAATTCAGAACGAAGAATGACAGAGTTCAGTCCTCAGTTCTCCCCTGTCTGAGGTCTACATGCCAGCAGACAGTATTTTCCATTTGGTGGGGTGCAGGGAAGGTAGGGGCGTAGAGGCAGGTCCAGGTTTCTGAAAAACAACTCAGGGACATATGTTAAGATGTTATCTTTAGTTTCTCTAGAGAACCAAGCATCTTGTGACTCTAACTTTCTTGGCTATTGTTTTAAGCTATTAGATTACTCATTTACTTCTCAAGGCTAGCTAGGTGCCTGGAATTTCCCTTGAAGAAACTCAAGATTTTCCTTTATTCTCATGTTTGGGTTGGGGGTGGGAAGGCAGGACCCTAAAAGGGGTCCCTGCTCTGTCTCACTTCCATTTCGGGATTTTCTTCTTTACTTGTTCTCTGAACCCCTTCCCAGCTGATCTTCCTCCTGCCTCAGATCCACATTTCACATTGCCACCCCAGCATCTTCAATAAACCAGTTCTATGAATATCACTCGGTTACTCGGATACCTTCACTGGCTCTTCAAACTCACATTATTGAGCCTGGTACTCAAGGCCCTCCCCAAGGACAAAGACCAGCTTACCTCTTCACCCTTATTTCTACGTTCCCTAGCATTAAACTGACGACAAAGCGTGTAGGATATAACTAACTGCCTGCAATTTTAATGCAGTGGAGCTGTTGGCTTGCAGCTGTGACAGGAAAAGACATTTGACCACAGGGAATCTGGTGCAAAGGCATTCTGGCAGAGCAAACCCAACACATCAGTTTTACTGTTTCCCATGACTTATGAATCCACCCTAGAGAGGATTTGAATCAGTTGACTTCTTCCTCTGAAACCTTCCTAGCTGCCTAGCTGTTTGTGTGTGTGTGTGACTGCATTATTGAGTACCCAAGCCTTTTGAATCAGGGATCTTAGATTTTAGAACTGTCAATTATTTTACATCATCCTAAACCTCTCTTCCCTTCCATTTGCATGGATAATTGGAAGCTGATGAGGGTTAGCATTACACAAGGAGATAAATTCATTCAACAAACATTCAGCAAACACTTATTAAGTACCTAATGTATGCCACCTTGAGATATTCACAGTGTAGAAGGGGATACAACCATGTAAGCATCATTACTTCAAAAGAAGAAATGCTATAATAAAGGTATGTTCAATATTACATGTACTGAGGGAACATAGAGGCAGTGCTTCTCTAACAATCTAAAGAGTACAGGGAAGGCTTTGGGGAGAAAGTGACAAGAAATGGAGGGTGTGAATCCGAGGCAAGGATAGAAAGAGAAGTAAATTTTCCAGACTTCACCCTCATACCATCAGTACAATTTGAGATATATTTTAAAACATCATGACAGTACAAATTTTTTTAGTGGCATTATTTGGGCCATACCAAATGATTGCTGCATGCATTTCTACTCCTTTGACCTACTTTTTCATAAGTATCAACAGTGGCTTGCAAACAACCACTAAAAGTGTTCACAATGTATCAGGATGGAGTTTTGAATTAGAGGCTTCCATGCTGTGCTGAAGCTGGTGGTCTTGTGTGCAGAAACACTTTGCTAAGCAGAAGGAAGCATAGCAGGGCAAAAGGAGGAAAGAGACAGAGCAAGCCTAAAGCTAGAGTTGTGAGGGGTGGAGCCTGGGTCATTCAGGGATTTTTTTTTAAAGTGGGTCACTCATAATGTTTCTGAAAGAGCATACAATTTAGCGGACAGAACCCATAAGACTTGTAAATTACAAGGCAGTCATTAACAGCATAGCCAAGCTAGAGGAAGGGCGCCTTCTGTTACAGTGGCTATGTAACTCTCGATTTCAAAATGCCTATTGGTTCATTTGCAGGACTCGGCAAAAAAATAAGCACAAGAGTACATCAAACTTAGCATTTTGGATCAAGCCAATTTTGTTGCCAAAGGACACTTCATGAGTTCAATAGTAGCTGCCTCTATGTTGACCAACTAAAGTCATAGAGGTACCATATTCTCAACTTCTTCCTACGAATTTTAGTTTTTAAATTACCAAGTCAAAAGCAGTAAGCATTTAAACCACTTTTGATGACTCTTATATTGTTTATCAAAAGAGCTGTATTAATTTACTATACCACCAACAGGGTATATGTATACCAGATTCACCACGACCTGTCGTATATTTAGCAAAAGTAAGTTATTGAGTTAACAATGTATGATTTCGTATATTTAAAACAGTAGCTTAACAATGGTTTAACGTGCATTCAACAAATATTTGGCAAACAATTATTAAACACTTAATGTACTTTGATTACTGGAGTTTTCTTTTTAGGCTGGCACAAAGCCACTAGAAAGGTCCATTTGAATCAAGTGTCATTGCTGATTTGATGATTTCTCCCTTTCCTTCATCCCCCATAGGAATCAACATATATATATGTGTGTGTATGTATACATACGTATATATACATTGAGTTCTTTTGACTCTCTCTTTCAAAGGTCTCTTACATCTATCTATCCTGTTATTTTTATTCCTACTACCATCAGCATAGTTCATAGTGCAGAAAACTTAAGTCTGTGCTACTGAAAATGTCTTCACAGGTCTCTCTGCCTTCAGTCTTCCCCATGGAAATAATCACAACTCATTTACTGAGCAACTACTATGAGCCAAGCCAACTGCTGGGCATTTCATAGACATTACCTCCCACAACAACCCCATGAGGTAGATATTAACTCCACTTTACAGATGAGGAAACTGAGACACAGAAAATTAAGATAATCACTGAATTCACATAACAGTAAGTGGAAGAGCAGATATTTTAAACTGAGTCTGACTTAGTCCAAAACCTGTGTCCTCAATGAAACATTTCTCGAATCAGTCCTCTAACCCATTCTAAACACTCCTGTACTTGTTGTTAAGTAGTTGCCTTTTAGCCTCAAATTCCTCCTGTGATACCCGGCTTTGTGATACTCAGCTGGGACTCTGCAAAACACAGTCTGCTTTGCCTGTTAGCTCTGTGTTGGGCTCTGCCAATAGGGGGCGCTAGAGGAAGAGCTCAAGGCTGGAGGAGGGAGGACAAAGTCCTCAAAGCAGCCCAACTACCTGCTTCCTGTGTACTTCCTGTGAGCATCACTTCTGTAGTACTTCATCCCAGCAGTAGCAGTTCTGTCCCACAGTAGCGGCTAAATTCAGTTTGCCGTTTTCCCAGCCCTTACAGAATGAGTTTTATTACATCTCCCTTAGAGATGCCAGCATTGGCCAGCAGGTGCCCCTTTTCCAAGATGCGGGTCCCAGCTCCACTTAGGCCCTCCTCCCAAACAGTATCTCCTCTTCAAGTCTGAGCTTTGGCTTATCAGAGCTGCTCCTCTTCAGCTTCCAGGGTTTAGTCATTCTAACATCTTCCTTTTGTTCCCTCAGGCCTAGAGATGGTAGTGTTTTGATACTAACTTCATAATATATTAGAGTTCTTTTTTACCTGTTCCAGTATCTAGTTAACAAATTTATACCTCATTAACAATTCTGGAGAAGTTGTTGCAAGAAGGAACTTATCCCAGAAAGCAAGTGAACCTGAGTGATGCAAGGAGTGAAACATATTGGATACTGTGTTGTTCCCCCAGGTCCCCTCTTTGGGCCACAGCACCTATCTTCTAGTTGCTGTGGGTATCCACAGCTGCATCCCCTGGGTTTCATGGAACTGCCTCACCTAAGGCTACAGCCCCTGTCAGCAGCGGATATTTTTGTTGTTCGGTGTTTTCAACTACTTTTTAGCTTTAACAAGTCAAATTGCCTTGCTACCCTGAGGCCACTTCAGAATACATATGCCCCATTGGTACTTGAAATCTGCATATCTTATTTTTGTTTTCCACTGCCTGTAATTCTATAAATAAAGGGGAAAATAATGTATGAAATTTCAACTTATCTGCAATTCATATTATATAAAACATTAACTTTTGGGGAGAAGGAATTGATTTAAATTATTAAAACCCTAAAAATGCTAATATACAAAATAGTCATCTCTCATAACATTATGTATTCTAAGAAGTTGCTACTTGAGTTTTTCAAAGGCTTACTCATGAACTAATTTTCTTAGTCTGCAAACAAATTTAAGTGTTCATAAATGCCATTAAAATTATATCCTGCAGTTTTGAAACAATATTCAATTAGTTTTTAATGAAGGAAAAAATATATAAAGAAGATAAAATATTCTTCAATTAGTAGTATGGTTTATACCTCAGGCAATGAATAAAGCCTCCCTGAAATATTTCAAGAAAATTGACTATTTTGAGCTTATTTTTAATATCATTATTAGCCATAACTACATTTTGTTTTAGGGAGATAAACATTTATAACAACCAAATGTCTGCCTACCAGAAGTTTGATTATCTGAAAAAACTCAAGATGAGAAATATTTAATATGTCACTTAAAATTAATATCTAGGAAGAAGTCTCAATTAAATCCTAGGTATAGAGGTGAATCCTCATGTTTTATTTGGCCTGATATGATATTGCTGGGTCTTTCTTAAGGCCTTAAGTTAGTACTGTGAAAATGTCATTTGTATATTTTTATGATATCTGCATTTTGTTTGGATGTATTTATATGTTCTTATTTATACCATAGCTTATACTTCCTGACAGTTTTTCATTTTAAATTGGATCATAAATATCCTCCACTTAATAGTTTCTTGATTTTCCTCTTTGCCATTTCTTCACATTTTATCTTTAAAACAACCTCTCATTTTCTTGACTTCCTGGATAGCACAGAAAAGAAGACACATTGAACAAGGGGGAGGAAGGAAGGAATTACAAAAAGAAGCCTAAGTAGAGGCAGAGTGGGCAGTGGGGTACTTTCCCTGCCATCAAATGTCTTCTCTAACATTTAGAAAGGTGTGGAAAGGCTGCTAGTTTAAAGACTAACAAACTAGGAAGGCTGACCACATATTAGCAGAGTTTAATATATTAACCAACTGAATATTAAATTTATACACTAACACAAGATTAAATGCATACTCGTTAATGTGCCACCTAGCAACTAGGGCTAGCTATTTAACCAGTGCATATAGGTAACTGTAACTGAGTCCTTGAACTGTAAAACCTTCTAAAAATGTGTGTGTGTGTGTGTGTGTGTGTGTGTGTGTGTGTGTGTGTGTGTGTATTTACACTGCTCCTCAATTGACAATGGATTTCAGGAGACTCCAGAATTACGTATACAATGAAGTAGGAAAGTTGAATTAAAAAATAACAACAACAACAAAAACAATTAGTGTGCTGGTGTTTGCTGTTTACAAAGCAACTAGTCCCCTCTTCCCTCCTCCTACCTTTACCTTTTTTTTTTTTTTAACCTCTCCAATGTAACTGGGAGAAAACTGACCCCACTGCCAGATCTAGGGTTCTGATTAGTCTAAATCAATCAGGATGTTACCATCTGGATTAGGCCCTTTTTGCATCGCTATAAAGAAATACCTGAAGGCTGGGTAATTAATAAGGAAAAGAGGTTTAATTGGCTCATGGTTCTAGGCTGCACAAGCATAATACCAACGTTTGCTTACTTCTGGTGAGGGTTTCAGGAAGCTTATGATCATGGTGGAAGATGAAGAGGGAGCAGGCATATCACATGGTAACAGAGGGAGCAAGATGGGGAGGGAGGTCCCAGACTTTTACAAAACCAGATCTCATGTGAACTAAATGAGCAAAAACTCATTTATCAGCAAGAGGATGGTGCTAAACCATTCATGAGGGATCCATCCCCATGATCCAATCACCTCCCACTAGGCCTCACCTCCAACTCTGGGAATCACATTTCAACATGAGATTTGTCAGGAAGAGACATCCAAACCTGATTACCATCTCTTATGTGACAATGAATGAGAGTCCCCTGTTCATAGGTATGGACATAGGATCCTTTGGCAGTCTTAAAACATGGCCCCCAAATTCTTTGACAGCCTTCCTACTGAGAGGTAGAATTTCTGTCTCCTCCCCTTAAATCTGGTCTCTTTGATTTCTTGACTAATAGGATGTGGCAGAATTGACATTTATGTTAGAAAATACCAGCTCCTACTCCTTGTCTCTTGGGATACTTTGCTTTAGAAACACAACAACCATGCTGTGAAGAAGCTCAAAGCAGCTCATGAAGAGACCCACAGTGAGAGTAATCCAGGTCTCTGACCCTCAATTCCAACTGAGCCACCACCTGACAACCAGCACCAATTTGCCAGCTGTGTAGGTGAACCATCTTGGAAATGAATCGTCCACCCAATTCATAAGCTAAATAAATTGTTATTTTAAGCCACTAAATGGGTTTATAAAACAACAATAGATAACTAGCACACTGATACTTGACTCCCCGTAGGTGAACCTTTCTTCTTTCTCTTGAGAAGTTTAGGCTCTTTCATTAATCCCTCATGAAATTTAATGTTAACACCTTTTTTTCTTTCCTTTTCGTTTCCTTCCTTCTTTTTTTTCCTGCCATTTGGTGATCTTTAATAATAATAATAATAATAATAATAATAATAATAATAATAACAAATCCCTCACTTCTAGGGAATGTCTTTGGTAATCTTCTTCTGGTAATTTTCTCCCCTTCATTTTCTCTGTTCTTTCTTTCTGGCACTCCATATGAGACAAATTGGATCTCCTGATTGATTTTCAAATTCTCTTTCCTTTTGTTCATCTTTTTTTCTATTTTTCTTCCAACCATGATACTGAATTAAGGCTGTACTTAAGAGCTCTGTCTTGTTCTTTGATTCTCTCTTTTAAATAGGATTCTATCCTTTTTTCCATGGATCAAATATATCTCTTTTCTCTCTGGAGACATTTATCTTCAGGATTTTTAAAAAATAAAAACCCTTCTGTTTTTGTGTCATTTATATTTCTTTGGTATTCCTATTCTCTGTTTCCTTAGATTTCTCTTTTATTTTGGAGGCATTTATTTTTCAACTATCTGGTAATCCTTGGCTACAGATTCATAGTTTAAGGCAAGAGGCTGTCTAGTTTAGTCTACCTACTGAAAATCAGTTTTAATTTCAATTGAGTTTAATAATTTTTTGAGGCTTGCTTTATAAAATGTCTAATTGTAAGCATTTCCAAGGTTATGAAAAGGAATAAAACAAAGCCCTCAAGAGGTTTACAACGTAATACAGTAGTCTTATTAGTCTCTTCTCATGCTGCTAATAAAGACATACTCAAGACTGGTTCATTTATAAAGAAAAAGAGATTTAATGGACTCACAGTTCCACATGGCTGGAGAGGCCTCACAATCATGGTGGAAGGCAAGGAGGAGCAAAGGCATGTCTTACATGGCGACAGGCAAGAGTGCTTGTGCAGGGGAACTCCCCTTTATAAAACCATGAGATCTTATGAGGCTTACTCATTATGACCAGAACAGCATGGGAAAGACCTGCCCCCATGATTCAATTACCTGCCACCAGGTCCCTCCCACGTGGAATTATGAGAGCTACAATTCAAGATGAGATCTGGGTGGGACACAGCCAAACAATATCAGTAGTAATGTTTTCTTTTTTTTTTCTCTCTCAATCTTTATGTCATTTATTTCTTTGCCTGTTTTTACTGCACTGGCTAGGCTTCCTGATAAAATGCTACATAGAAGCAGTAACAGGGATTTTATTGAATCTGTAGATGAATTTAAGGAGTATTGTCATCCTAATAACATTAGGTCTTCTGATCCATAAATGTGAGATTTTTTTCCATTTATTTAAATCTTATTTCATTTTTTTCACAATGTTTTAAAGATTTCAGATGATAAGTTTTGCACTTATTCAGTAAAATGTATTCCTAAATGTTTTATTCTTTCTGATGCTATTATAAATGAAATTTTCTTAATTTCATTTTTCAATTGTTTATTGCAAGAGTATAGAAATATAATTTATTTTTATGTATTGATCTTATCTCCAGCAACCTTGATAAACTAATTTATTAGTGCAGTATTTTGTGCATGTGGACTCCTTAGGAATTTCTATATACAAGATCATGCCATTTGCAGTAGAAAGAATTTTAATTGTTTCTTTCCAAACTTGATGGTTTTCTTTCATTTTCTTGCTTTATTGCCCTGGCTAGAACCTCTAGTACAACACAGAATAAATGTTGTAAGTACAGACATCTTGTCTTGTTCCTGTTCTTGGTGGCAAAGACTTCCACTATTAAGAATGATGTTAGCTGTGAATTTTTTGTAGATGCCCTTCAGCAGGTTGAGGAAGTTCTTTTCTATTTCTAGTATTGTCCGTGTTATTTTTTCTTGTACTTCATCATAAAAGCACATGAAATTTTTTCAAATACCTTTTCCGCATTTATTAAGATAATGTGATTTTGGCTTTTTATTCAGTTGCTATGGCATAGTATATTAATTGACTTTTAGATATTATTAAGTTGGCACAAAAGTAATTGCAGTTTAATAAAACAACCATGCATACCTGGAGTATATGCCACTTGATCATGATATATTATTATTTTTATACATTGCTGAATTTAGTTTGCTGGCATTTTGTAGAAGATTTTTGTGTCCATATTCATAAGAGATATTGGTTTATAGTTTTCTTGTGATGTTCTCTTGTGG
Source organism: Rhinopithecus roxellana (assembly GCF_007565055.1). Lineage (NCBI taxonomy): Eukaryota > Metazoa > Chordata > Mammalia > Primates > Cercopithecidae > Rhinopithecus > Rhinopithecus roxellana. The sequence continues at coordinate 73,022,079 of NC_044556.1, read as the reverse complement.
TTTGGTATCAAGGTAATATTGGCTTCATAGAATGAACCGGAAGGTGTTTTCCTCTTCTATTTTTTTGGGTAGCGTTTGTGAGGAATGCATCTTAATTCATCTTTAAATGTTTAGAAGAATTTACTAGTGAAGACATCTGGCATGGGCGTTTCTTTGGAGGTAGTTTTTTGATTACTAATTCAATCTGTTTACTTCTTGTAGGTCAATTAATGTCTATTTCTTCTTGAGTCAGTTTCAGGAGTTTGTATTTTTTAGACATTTTTCTATTTTATCTAAGTTATCTAATTTATTGGCATACAATTGTTCATAGTCTTCTTTATAATCTTTTTATTTCTGTAAGGTTGGTAGTAATATCTGCTTTTTATTTCTAGTTTTAGTGATTTATGTTGCTGTTTTTTTTTTCCTTGGTCAATCTAGCTAAATATTTGTTAGTTTGTTGAACTTTTTGAAGAACTAGCTTTCAGTTTCATTGCTTTTCTCTATTGTTTTTTAATTCTCTACTTAGTTAGTTTCCATTGTAATCATTATTATTTCCTTCTTTCTGCTTGGTTTGGGCTTAGTTTGCTCTACTTTGTACTAGTGTTTTAAAATAGAAAATCAGATTATTGCTTTATGACCTTTTTTTACTGTAGGCATTTACAGCTATACATTTTCTTTTGAGGACTGCTTTAACTCCATCCCATATGTTTTAAATATGTTTTATGTTCATTTTTATTCACATCAAAGTATTTTCTACTTTCCTTTATTATTTTTTTTGATTCATTGATGATTTAGGTGCATTTTAATTTCCACACATTTGCATGTTTTACAACTTTTTTCTGTTATTGATTTCTAATTTAATTTCATTGTGGTTGAATAACACACTTTGTATTTTTTCTTTCCTTTTAAATGTATTCAGGTTTGTTTTGTTGCCTAGCATATGTTCTATTCTGGAGAATGTTCCACGTGCAGTTGAGAAGAATGTGCTGTTGTTGTTGGATAGAGTGTTCCATAGATGTCTGTTAGGTTAGCTTTGTTTACAGTTGTCCCAGTCTTCCAACTCCTTGTTCATCTTGTTGTTCTATGCATTATTGAAAGCGGGGTATTGAAGTTTCTGGCTGGTTGTCAATTTCTTTATTTCTGTCGGTAGTTTTTGCTTTGGGTATTCTGATGCTCGGTTGTTAGGTGCATATTAATTTATAATTGTCATATCTTTCTGATGGATTCATCTCTTTATCCACATTAAATGTCCTTCTTTATCTCTAATGTTTTTTTTGTTTAAAAGTCTGTTTTTTCTGATAGAAGTATAGCCACTCCATTTTTTATGGTTGGTGTCTATAATATACACATTTTGTCATCTTTGACTTTCAATGTATTGGTATCTTTGAATATAAACTGTGTCTCTTGTAGACAGCATATAGTTAGATCTTGTTTTTTATCCATTCTGACAATCTCTGTTTTGTGACTGGGATATTTAATCTGTTCACGTTTAATATTATTATTAAATAGCTTATTTAATACATATTAAATATATTACAGAAAATTGTACATATATCTAATCTCATGAATAAATAAATATAAATAATTATTTGGTGACATAGTTGGGCTTATGATGTGATATGACATAGTTAATATGGTTGGATTCATGTTTGCCATTTTGTTTTTTGGTTTTTGTATGTTTCCTTTTTTTTTTTTTTTTGGTCCTCCATTCCTCTTGTACTGCTTTTTTTGGCATTAAGTGAATATTTTCTAACGAAGTATTTAAATTTCTTATTGATATTTTGATATTGCTCTAGAGCTTACCATATTCATCTTAATTTATTGAAATAACCTTCAGATTTATAGTAACAATTCCAATGTAACAGAGAAATGTTTTTCCTATATAGCTCTATTAATTTTCTCCCCTTTTGTGACATTATTATGATACATATTACATTTATACATGTTAAAAACACAAGAATACATTGTTATAGATACTATTTTATATAATTTTGTCTTTTAAAGAAGCTAATAGAAGAAAAGACAGAAAATTTACATTTATAGCTTTTGTTATATTAACCCATTTATTTGTCATTTCTTGTTCTCTTTATTTGTTTCTGTAGATTCAAGTTACCAACTGGAGTCGTTTTCTTAGCTCAATAAAGCTTTGCTCTTATCCACCTCTTTTGTGGTGTTAATGACAAATATACTACATTTCTTTTCCTTCCTCTCTTTCTTCTTTCTCTCTTTCTTTCTCTTTCTCTCTTTTTCCCTTTCCTTCTTTTCTTTCTTTCTTTCTTTCTTTCTTTCTTTCTTTCTTTCTTTCTTTCTTTCTTTCTTTCTTTCTTTCTTTCTTTCCTTTTTCCTTCCTTCCTTCCCTCCTTCCTTCCTTCCTTCCTTCCTTCCTTCCTTCCTTCCTTCCTTTCTTCCTTTCTTCCTTTCTTCCTTTCTTCTTCTTTTCCCTTGATCTGTCACCCAGGCTAGAGTAGAGTGACACAATCATAGCTCACTGCAGCCTCAAACTCTTGGGCTCAAGCAATCTTCCTGCCTCAACCTCCCAAGTAGTTAAGACTACAGGCATGTGCCACCCTGTCTGACTAATTAAAAAAAAAAAACTTGTAAAAATCAGATCTAAGATCTCATTCTATTTTCCAGACTAGTCTTGAACTCTTAGCCTCAAGCAATACTCCTATCTTGGCCTCCCAAAGTGTTGGGATGACAGGCATCAGCCACTGCACCTGGTGTGAATATATTTCTGTATGTATTATATGTCCAACAATTTGTTACATACTGTTTATACAATAGATGCATTTATCAACTGAAACTTTGACTATAACTACCATTTCCACCCCCCCATCTCCTTATTCTTCATCTCTGTGTGGTTAAGAGGTAGTTTAGGGCCCTTATGGTGACTTACACCTGTAATCCCAGCACTTTAGGAGGCCAAGGTGTGAGGATTACTTGAGCCCAGGAGTCCAAGACCAGCCTGGGAAAAACAGTGAGACCCTGTCTCTACAAAAAATAAAGTAAAAAAAATTAGCCGAGTGTGGTGGTGCATGCTTGTAGTCCCAGCTACTTGGGGGACTGAGATGGGAGGATCAGTTGAGCCCCAGAGGTTGAGGTGGCAGTGAGTCATGTTTGTGCCACTGCACTTGAGCCTGTGCAACAGAGAAATACTTTGTTTCAAAGAAAAAAAAATGGGGGTAGTAGAGGAATAGGAAAAGACCATAACTGATTTGTAGTTGGCCTGGGGAAAGTAATTCTCAGCAAGAAGAAACACATGGAATAAATGACCAGATCAGGTTATTTTGGCAGTGTTTGTAATATGCAACAATATTGTGCAGAAATTAAGAGCACATACTTTTTTAGTCAATTAGACTGTTACTTGCTGGTTGAGTGACTTTGAGTAAGCACTACTTTGTTTTTCTGAACTTCCATTTCCTCTTCAATATTAATGGGTATAATAATATCTATGTGGTGTGGGAGCTAAGTGATGTGACATATGCTGGGTGTTCAATAAAAATAGCTAGTATGGTCAGCTCAGAAATAAAAATTCAGAACACACCCATAGAATGCTAGGGAGTACACCAGTGGAAGGACTATGGCCAACAGGGATAATGGCCTACAGTTATTCTGGATGTCATTAGTAGGGCTATTGCACTAAAAAGCAAAGTGGAATTTAGGGACCACGGATGTAGAACTAATGAGTATGATGTGAAGCTTTTCTAATATTTTATCCTTGTCTTAGAACACTGCTGCACACATTTGAAAAACAGATTGTCAAAATCCCTTGTGTCTACACAGTAGGGTAGTTTTGGATTCATTATTTCTATGGCAAAGCATCTTATTTGTAGGTCTTCTATTTACATGCATATTTGCTGGAGAGCTGAAAAAGTTAGCAGAATGAGGAGAGGAGGGAATACTTGGCACTGCCACACTCTCTTTGTTTTTCTTGGAATCATGATACAAATTGCTTAGGAAAAAAGATAAAGATGCTAATTCAAGAATAGTATCTTAATTTTTCGACTGTGGATATGATAACAGCAGGTAGCAGAGCATTGAGGTAATTAGAAAAATCTTTTATCAAAAGAGAACATACCTTTACTATGTATTTTGCAATTACAATTACATAACTCCCAAATATTTCTTTCTTTCTTATCTTCATGGTGTTTTAAATAATTTCTTTTATAAAACATACAGGTTGTAATTAAACAAGTTCATGGGCAGAACTTTTCACAATATCCCTATTTTAGAGAAAATTATCAGGGAAAAAAATGCATAAAGAGAACTGGAAAGTGGCCTGGCCTGCTAAAGCAGCTGATATCAGCTTTTGGGAGCTAGCATGTCCCCCATGTGGGAAGATAGGGCAGAGTCCTTTATCATACAAGGCAACAGGTGCTTGCCTGAAGAGCTACTCCTTCTTCTCCTGGCTGCTAGGTGAATCATGAGGGTTAAATCCTAGCATGTCCAACTGGGGACATACTACATCTGAAAAGGGAGGAAAGAGATTATACCCCCAAAGCAGCTGCAAGAATTAACTAACATGTACTAGCAGGAGCCAGGGTGCTTGATCAAAGAAGCTAGAAAATAAGATGCAATAAAGCAAGAGTTCATTGACTTAGGGACACTTCTCAGTGGAAGAAGTGGTGGTTCTTAGAAACCTGCAGAAATTGATGCTTCATACTAAGTGAAGTTGAAATGCCTGAGTGGCCATGGCAGATGGTGGCAGAAGGGATTTAAATGCTCAAGGAGATGGGCATGTTGGAATATATATATGACGTGAGCCAGAAGACCTACCAGAAGATTCTTTTCCACAGCAGGGCCTAGATGTTACATCATTTACCAAACTGTCAGGAATGTGCTGATAAGACAAGCACTGACATTGCTAAGAAGATCGGGGTTGGCTTTTCTCTGTAGGACAGGGCTGGCTGTAGGAGATGCAGTCACAGAGATGGGCTCATCAATAGCAATGGGGATAGTGAGGTTCTGAAACAGAAAGGCCAGTTGTTGACCCTTAACCGCCGGAAGCCAGAGCAAAACAATTATGATATTGATTGATAAATTTGTAGAGGCAGCCAGGGGGACCTAATCTACAAGGAAGCTGTGGAGATTAGTCAACGTGGCATCCCTAGGAGCAAGATAAATAGGAAACCAACAAGAGTGCTGCCTCATAGAATCAAAGAAAGCAAAAATGGGTGAATGGAAGGCTGAGGGCAGAGTTTCCCCAACAAAAAAGTTGTGATTCCTTGCTCAATTCCTAGACAACTGGATCTAAGTCAATTTTCAAACTCTAAACTTATTGACTGAAAAGGTGAATAGGTCCCCAGGAAAAATATAAAGATTTCTCTAGACCTCCCCAAAGGGACCTACAGCCATTTACTCAGGTGACTATCCACTGGAGCAAGAAGAATGCCAAGGCATTTTGAGGACTGTTGGACATGGGAACTAAGTTGATCTAGAAATGTCAAGGGTCATATCACAGTCATTCTGTTTCAACGATGGTATATGCAGACCTACTGGAATACATTCAACTTGGAAGAAGCACTGAATAACCAAGAAGGCACTACCTAGCCTTGATCATCAGGTACCCCAAAACTAGTAAAATGGGCACATGAACAGAGTGATTGTGGTGTCAGAGATGGCGTCTATGCATGAACTCAATAGCATGGAGTCCCACTTACCAGGCCTTTCTAACTGCCACCTATGAATGTCAAACCTGCCAGCAATGACCCCAATGTTGAGGTCACTTATGGCATTATTCCTTTAGAGACCAACTGGCCACTTGGTTTTCAGTTTTCTATACTGGGTCTTTTCCATCCTGAAAGGGCTAGAGATCAATTTGCACAGGAAAATAAACTTATCTCAGGTATGGATTTGCCTTTCTTACCTGCAGAGCCTCAGTCAGCACCACTAATAGGGAGCTTATGGAACAGGTGATTCGTAGGCATGAAATCCCTCACAGTAGAGCATCTGGCCAGGAGATCCACTTCAGAGTGAAAGAGTTGCACAAGGAGACCAATAACCATAGAAGCTACTGGTTGTATCACACCTTCCAGAAGCAGCTAGTCTGACAGAGCATTGGAATGATTCGTTCAAGGCAGAATTACAGTGTCAGCTTGGAAACATACTTTGCAAGTGTGGGATGACATCCTATGATATGCAGTATATATGTGTACATTGAATCAAGTTTCTATGTATAGCTTGAGACCAAGAGGTGGAAGCATAAGAGCCCCATTTACCATCATTTTCATTGACCCAGTGAGGCACTTTGTTCTTCCTGTGCCCAAGTTCTGGGCTCTGCAGCATCTGAGATCCTATACCCCTCTAAAAGAGCAGTTGTGCCAGGGTCCCATTGATCTACAGGCTAAAGCCCATCTGGGCACTTTGTACTTCTATGTACAGAGATCAGCTGAGAGAAGAAGAGTCATCATCTTGTCAGTCATAATTGACCTTGGTTATCAAGTGGAGGTAAGAGGTTGCTGTTATACAATAAGGGCAGAAAGTAATATCAATGGAATGCAAAGGATTCTCTTTGAGTGCCTCCTGGTACTCTCTTGACCAATTGTGATGAGGCATGGAAAAGTACAGCAACTCTGACTTGATTAAGGGGTCAGGAGCTCAGACTTCGCAGAAATGAGGGTTTGACACCACCAGATAAGCCCTCGAGACCAAAAGAAGTGGTGGCTTAGTGTGAGTAAAATTTGAATGGTTAGTGGAAGAGGAAGATGATGAGTACCACTGCAACACTCTGAACAGCTGTAGAGATTGGTACTGCAGTTAATCCCTCTAATCTCCTTCTTCTAACTTTCCAGGAAAAGAGGCTATTATAAGCCAGGGTGATGTTGAATGACATTCTGAAGTGTTCAAGGCAAGAAATGCTGTCTCCTTGCAGAGACTGAGTAAAAGACTGAGCATAATAGGGGAAACTGAGGTTTGGCCATTTATATACAAGGAGAAATTCTTATAACAGGCAATCTTTGCCCTGGAGCTTGCTATCAGACTGGCTGAATCTTTCTCAGAGTTGCACCATGGTCTGAAACTCTTTTCACCTCCCTCCTTCCTCTTCTCACTTCACAGGGGTCAGACCTGCATTGTGGCCTGGTGACGTTCTATACCTACTTCTTTCTATTCCTTTTTCCCTGTTCTTTCACAGGCATTAGCCTTAGTAAATCTCTCGCACTTCTAAATGTATTTTGACATTTGCTTCCAAGACAGCTCAGACTGACATGCCAACTATGAGACTTCCCAGTTTATGCATTTCCATGACTTGAGGAAGTAGATTTCCTTGTTTATTTTTTAACCTTTTTCTTTTTTTAAAAAAACAAAGTTATATGTGAACAAAGCTTAAAAAGTAAAATAGTTCTACAAGATCTGTTATTTAAAAAAACAGCATCCTCCTGGCCCTCTCTTACCATTTTCTTTCTCATAACAGCCAATCCTTTCCCCTTGTTTACCTAATTAGTTTGAATTTTGTCTTCCTATCTCCAAATAACATGGTTATATTGTTACCACTTAATTTTTCAGTTTGAGACATCATCTATGCCACTGTACAAGATGATTTAGCTGTCTTTCTTTCCCCTACTCCTTCCACACACATACACACTTGCCATAGTTCTTATATTCCCCAAAGTATTTAATCATACTTTGATTAGGTCAATACTCAATGTTTATATTGTGATAACTAAGAGATTACTATTCAGAGCTAAGTCAGGTAGTAAGCTATGATTACATTTCCTTTCACGCAAAATGAAATTAATCATGGTGTGTGTGTGTGTATCTTCTTAGATTTTTATGTACCAATTCAAGCCCCAGTACCTAAATACCTTCTCAAGATGTTCAGGCACATAAAATATTCTATTAATTTCATCTTCATGAAGAAGTCTTTCACATGGAGCCTCCTGACTTGTCCCTGATAGAACTCACTGACTTCCATTTTTGGTGTCCAGGTGTTTCTCTGGTTCTCCTTACCATCATTCTAGGATTCCAAGAATTTCTATTAGAATATGTTTCTGACAAGAGCACATGTCAGAACTCCTGTTTCCTATAATTTGTGTCTTCTTTTTTTTTTTTGGCTTATTGTCTCATTATGTTGGAAAACATTTGATGTTTAAGAAAGGTAGGTAGGTAACATGTTTTGAAACCATACATTTCTGACAATGTTCTTATGCTATCCTTCCACTTTATTTATAATTTTGTAGAATATGGAAGTTTAGGTTGGACATTGTTTTCCTGCAGAATTTTAAAAGCATGGCTTTATTGCTTCATAGCTTGTATTATTGCTGCTTAGAAGTCTACAGCCAATCTGATTCAATTTACTGATCAACTGTTATGCACCAGATTGTTCTATATCCAATATATCTGATTTCTGACCTTCCTGCTGTCCCTGGTATTCTAGGTCATGAGAAGTGTCTTAGTGTAGGCCTCCTTTTACTAATTATACTAAGTATTCAGAGTGCCCTTTCAATCTGTAAAATCTGTTCTTCAGATATAGGAAGTTTTCTTAGATTTTTTTTTTTTTTTTTTTTTTTTTGTGGTTGTTGCGGATTTCTTCTCTAATTTCTTTTTATTTCCTTTGATGATTAATTTCCTTTTTCTTTCTAAAACTCCTTTTATTTGTGTATTGGACCTTCTGTGTCCCCTTATTTTTGCCCCTATTTTCTGTATCTTCATCATGATTGTTCAGCTTTCTGGGAAATGTCTTCACTTGTGTCTTTCAAACCCTCTATTGACATTTTAATTTATCTTATTTTTTAGTTTGAAAATCTTTTTTTGTTCTATAAATGCTCCCTGTTTATCTCGTTCTTGTTTCACTGTTGAAATATCTTCTGTTGTCTCAGGCATAAGTTAAGAGAAAAGGCAACTCTGGGGAGATTGCTGTTAACAGTTTGTGAATCTTATTCTAAACCTTAAACCTCCCAACTATCATGTTCTTTTGGTGTCTTAGTTCAAATGAGAGAAAGAGGTTGACTGGGATTGATTAGTCCCCGTGGGTCAGGTGTTTATTACCCCTGGCCCAATCTATTATGGCCAAGGGCCCAGGCATACTACAGAAACATGAATTCCAGATATTTTCCATTGATATCTGTAAGAATAATTCTCAGAGAAGAGCATACCTGTTATGGAATAGAAAGATATCCCCAAAATTATGTTTTTCTACTGTTTATTCTTGAAACTTCTTTAATACTTCTTATATTTGAAAATTTTCAGTATGTGTTAGATTCCAGAACTTAAAATTGTATACAGGTGAAACATATTCTGCATTTAAAATCAGTCTTTATGGAGGCAGTGGTTCTCAGGCTTTGGTTTACGCAAGAATCATTTGGAGGAGAATTTTTTTTTTTTTTTGGTGCAAAATACATTTATTTCCAATTAAAATTTTATTTAAAAATGAACATTATTTTGTACAAAAGCTTTAGGTTCACAGCAATACTGAATAGACAATCCCCTGTCCCCACCATGCATAGCCTCCTTCATTATCAACATCCAAAGGGATGCTTTTTAAAAATGTGATTTCTCAGGTCCTACTACAAGAGATTTGTATTCATTTTATGTGGGATAGAATCTGGAAATCTGTGTTTTTAAAAAAAATCCAGGTAGTATTAATGCCCTATTAAGGACCACACTTTGAGAAATGGCTATAGAGAAGGTCTTTTTAATGGCATGTTATAAAAGAATAATGTTTTAAAAATCTGGTTTTATTTCAGGAGCCAAAAATATACATGAATGCATTAAGACAGGTATTTAAAAGAAACACTTAGGTATTTAATAATCTGTTGGGGGATGTTTTGCTTAACTCACTAGGTTGGATGGCCAACAGAGCAAACTCATCTTGGCAATGGTTGTGTAGTTGTTGCCAAAAGTTCTTAGTGAAAAATTCAAATTCAGCATTCAGATCAATGAAGGCATGGCACAATATCATAATTATTATAGCCACCTTTGTCACCTGCTGGGCTAATCAGTTTTCCGGGAAAGAACTTTCTTATCTCTCAAAAAAGGGTCATATTTTAACATTATCTGTATTTCCAAATGGATCACTGTTATAACTATGACATTGAACTTAATCTTTTTAGGCAAATGCAAGACATATTATCATGTGACTAATGAATGGATTCATGGAGGAAAAAATTTAAAAACTTAATCCATTGTTGACTTAGTATTCAGAATGATTTAATATTCAATTTCCTTCCTTTCTTAGTTTAAAAAAAATTATAAAGACAGATCAGTAGAATATTTTCTTCTTGTTCTGCATTCAGATTCCTTTATGTATATGTATGTTATTTATACATATTATTTACATATGTTATATATATATAATCACTCTTTAAAGAAATTGTAACTTGGATTTGGCTTTTTTTTTTTTTAAAAAAAGGAAGCACTTAAAAGTACTTACCACTATTTGGGTAGTTTAACAATGGTTTTGACTTTAACGTTGCTTAGCCTTTATTATAACAAACAAAATATAGTTAATTTGAACTAATTAGCAAATTACATTAATGAAAGATATGTATGTTGGTAGCAATTTCATTTAGATTATGTATAAGAATACAAAATAAAAAGACGAGAAAGCTGGGTGCGGTGGCTCATGCCTGTAATCCCAGCACTTTGGGAGGCGGATCACCTGAGGTGAGGAGTTCAACACCAGCCTGGTCAACATGGAGAAACCCTGTCTCTACTAAAAATATAAAAATTAGCCAGACGCAGTGGCAGGCACCTGTAATCACAGGTACTCGGGAGGCTGAGGCAGGAGAATTGCTTGAACACGGGAGGCGGAGGTTGCAGTAAGCCAAGATTTTGCGCTGTTGCACTCCAGCCTGGGCAACAGAGCGAAACTGTCTCAAAACAAACAACAGCAACAACAACAAAATCCAGAAATAATTATCTAATTATATGGCAAGAAGTGTGGTGTTGTGATCTCAGCTCACTGCAACCTCTACTTCCTGGGTTCAAGCAGTTCTCCTGCCTCAGCCTCCCAAGTAACTGGGCTGACAGGCGCCTGCCACCGCGCCTCGCTAATTTTTGTATTTTTGGTAGACACGAGGTTTTACAATGTTGGCCAGGCTGGTCTCGAACTTCTGACCTCAAGTGATCCACCCACCTCAGCCTCCCAAAGTGCTGGGATTACATACATGAGCCACCGTGCCCAGCCGAGCCCAGTATACTATCTTGGTAAACTGATTTTACGTTCTAGTTTCAAGTATTATGTGTCTGTATTTCATCCTAAAACCTCTCACTAAGGCTTCAATGTTTTTTTTATCCTCAATAACCTAATTACATTTTTATTTGGACATCCTGTTATGTCTCAATCATCTCTCATAAGGAATTTCTAATTCCCATATTTTTGTGAATAGCACCATTATTTTTGTCTCCTATGCCTATAACATTAGAACTAACTGCTTCTTATCCTCTACTTAATCCTTTGTCTATTTTGTCACTGTGTATATTAATTATGACTCTTTTGGCTTCAAGTGGCCTAATTTGAAATTCCAGCTACCTTAAGAAAAAAAAAGGGGGATTTATTGGAAGGATCCTGGGTACCCCATATAATTTAAAAAGAAAAAGAGAGAGAGAGAGAGAGCTGCAGGAAACTAGAGCAGCTCCATGACCCTCAGGAACCGGAACCAGCAAAGTGGTGCCACCAAAATGCACTCTTTCTGTTTCTACCTGGATGATAGCTATACTTTCTGGGTCTTTCCCACAAGGCTAGGATTCTCGTAGCAGACTTAGGTCACATCCATTCAGCAGCATCTGCATTTAAAAACTCAGTTTGGCCTCTAGTTTAAACTTAGCCAGTCTCAGGGGGCATTCTTAGTGGTCCAACTTGGGTTGTGTGCCTATTCCCTAGAATAATCACTATGGCTAGATGGATGCTGTACTAGTTACTTGGCCCAGCCTGGATCATGTGCTACCCCTGGGGCGTGTGTATGTATAAAAGAGAGAGAGGGAGACAGAGAGATAGAAGTGGCCTCAGTGCAAACATGGAGATGGATTTCCAAGTGCAGCAGCTGAGGCCCTTACTCAAGTGTGCTCTTGGTGGTAGGAGTTCTACCAAGGGCATTCTCATGGCTGCACCTCAGTCCCCTACATAATCATATGGCTGGAGTGGGAGAGGGGCAACTTTTGGAAAAGAAGGGATATATTTTTCTAGTCAGATAAGATAATGTCCAGTACACTAAGTATCATCAAAATTCTTTTAACATGCCTCTCCACCTAACTCTTCCTTTCCATGCTTACAGCTGCTCCCATTGTCCATGCTTTCACCATCTGATTCTTGGACTACCATGGCATCTTCCAATTAGTTCCTGCCTTTATTCTCTACTTTCTTGAACTAATCCTATACTCCATCTTATAATTTACTGCCTAGAATGTCACTTTGAGCATATCACTTTCTTGCTAAAATCCTTACAAGATTTTGGGGGTCCTCAGTCTGCCATTTAGCAATAGTAATATGACTCTTACAATTCCTCAGTTCTACTTCTTTACTCTTGAAAATCTCCTCATCTTTCAAGTACATCTATCTCAAGCTTGCCTTAGAATCATCATTGACTCTTAGGTGGAAAATCTCTATATGAGCATTAATTTCTCTCCATTTTAGCTTCTTGGACCTTTGGGAGATTAGAGGTGAATCATTGAAAATTAAAGCTGAAGTATAAATGAGGAGGAGTGAGGTGAGAGAGAGAAACCTAAGGTATGGGCTCTATGACAAAACTAGCATGTGGTCCTTAGGATTTTGAGAGCAGGAGACTGGGATAAAATGAAACCTGCTGGAAAGTTGGACTGTGGGAAAGAGAGGGATGGGGAGACTGGTACAGATTCCAGGATGGGTCTTTGGCAAGAAGAAAGCCTACCTGGGAAATCATTGTCTTCAACTATCTCAAGTACTTCCACCAACACAGAGTGGAAAAACCCCAAAAAACAAACAAACAAAAAATGCCAAGTAAGGAGGAGGGGAAAGGGCTGGCAGCTTCCCAAATCTGCCATCTACCTAATGCTTTTTGTTGAGTCACCTGTTAGCATAATTCTCTTCCAATAGAGCTTGCATGTAGGCTATTATTACAATCTGGTTTAATGTGGTTACAAAAAAAAAAAACCATTATTATGCACACCAAACCAAGAGAGACTATTCATGACAGTGATAATCTCAGCACCGGGGCTTATAACAAGCACAGATCTCTTCCTGTACAGCTGCCACCCGCTGGTTTTGGCTCTAACCATCGTGACCATACTGAATAAGCCTGATCTCTTTTCATCTGGCAGACATTCAAATATTTGAAAACAATTATCATGGAGTCCCTGAGTCATTTCTTTTTCAGGCTAAACATTATCAGCTTTTTAGCCTTTTTCACATAGAATATAATTAGAAATATCTTGCCGTTGAATTCACTCCAGGTATTTTCTTACCAGGGCAGAGAAGAGCGAGATTGCTGCTTTCTTTTTGATAGATAATAGGTATCTAAAATTGCAGTCTGAAACCACATTAATAATTTTAGTAGACACCCCATATATACAAATTGAACTTACTCTCAACTAAAACTCCAGGTCCTTCTAGCTGTGCTGCCTCTGGTCTGGGTTTTCCCTATTTTACTTTCATTCATTTATTGAAGGGCTTTATTGATGATTTCTTATTAATTAAATACATTTTCACTAATGAGGGATCACTGTGGGCTTGGTACTGGGAGTAGGGGTAGATTTAGCACTGCTGGGAAACTCTCCCATTGCTGTGACCCAGGGGAGCTAGAGATGGTAGGAATCCAAGGTCAGGACTAAGGTTGAGGTAAGCCAGGAACCTGGGGTGCAACACTTAAGGAGGCACTCACTATTGGGTTGGTGCAAGCACAGCACAAATAGTGTACTATTCTGGACAGAGTTCTTATCCAGTTCCCTCTCTGGTTTATTGTTTAGAATAAGCTGACAGCATAGCTCAGGTGGGTCAGTCGCAGGTTTTAGACATTTTAACTACAAACCAAAGTTTTACAGTTTATATTAGGCATTTATATTCATTATAGAATACATTCATAGTCTGCACAAAGGACCACACGAGCATATACCCTTATAATATACAATGAGGAAAATCATAGTTGTTATGTGGTATGTCAGGATGAGGGAATTCAGAATATAAGACTGGAGTTTTTCCTGGAGTCTCCCTGACAGCACTGTCAGGAGGGATAGGAGAAGTATACATAGAAATCCAACTTTCCCCCCAGTTTGTAAGGTATTTGTGCTCAGGGTCCTCCTATGGTTTTTGGATCCTTGATGTCATTGTCCAAATTTTTAAAAAAACCTATCACCAGGCTCCAGATTCTCCCGTCTGCAGAGATACAGCTCAGCACATTAAATGACTTCCCATTGACCAGCACCAATAGAAAAGCCCTACACAGAAAATTTGGAGAAAATAAAGAACTTCATCTGTCCTTATATAACTAAGACTCAGACATAAAAGGAGGCTAAATCAAAAGGGTATGGCCCCTAAGAGAGAACAGTAAAACCCTTTCCAGGAAAACAAAGAGAATGAGAACACAGGCCAAGGTGGGTTGAATATACACTTCCTCCCTCAGACTGGCTTGCCCTGTCTAGCTCAAACCAATTCTATTTGAGGAACTCCTCATTTAAGCCTCCGCAGTGAAAGAGAACCAGGAAGATGAATGAAACAGAGTTACTAACTTAGGGCTCAGTTTAGGGCTCATTCGATTATGAAGAGACACTCTAAATACAACATACATAAATGCAAATATCATGAGAGTTCTTACCTCTGATGGAAGGTAGGTTTGGGAGGCATCACAGAGGAGGAGAGAAGCCATTCGAACCTTTATTTTCAGAATATATTTTTATATTTTTAATGCCAAAACAAAAATTATATTTTCCAATTGAGACTCCTCCAACAGGTAAACTTTTATAAGTTTCTGTTTTTAGTTCTTGCGATTATTACCATATGCTAAATAATATAATTCTATCGACTGGGCACAGTGGCTCATGCCCATAATCCTAGCACTTTGGGAGGCCGAGGGAGGCAGATCACCTGAGGTCAGGAGTTTGAAACCAGCCTGACCAACATGGTGAAACCCTGTCTCTACTAAAAACACAAAAATTAGCTGGGTGTGGTGTCATGCCTGTAATCCCAGCTACCCTAGAGGCCGAGACAGGAGAATCGCTGGAACCTGGGAGGCAGAGGCTGCAGTGAGCCGAGATGGCACCACTGCACTCAAGCCTGGGAGACAGAGCAAGACTCTGCCTCAAAAACAAACAAACAAACAAACAAACAAACAAACAAACAAACAAAAAATACACACACACACACACACACACACACATATATATATACACACACATATATATATATATATAAAATTTTGGCCAGATGTGGTAGCTCACGCCTGTAATCCCAGCACTTTGGGAGGCGAAGGCAGGTGGATCACGAGGTCAAGAAATCGAGACCATCTTGGCCAACATGGTGAAACCCCATCTCTACTAAAAAAACAAAATCAGCTGGGCATGTTGGTGCGTGCCTGTAGTCCCAGCTACTCAGGAGGCTGAGGCAGGAGAATCACTTAGACCCAGGAGATGGAGGTTGCAGTGAGCTGAGATCGTGCCACTGTACTCTGACCTGGCAACAGAGTGGGACTCCAACTCAAAAAAAATATATATATGTGTGTGTGTATATATATCTATATATATAATATGTAAAATTCTATCTTATAAGTTTACACATCTATTGATTCCAGGTTATGAAACAAGAAGAATTTGCCTCATATATAATTGGTCCTCTGTAACTCTAGGTTCTGCATCCACAGATTCAACAACTGTGAATTTAAAAATTTGAAAAAAAAAAAAAAAAAGCCAATACAACAAGAAATAATACAAATTAAAAAAATACAGTATAAGAAGTATTTGCTTAGCATTTACTTTGAAGTACATATTATAAGTAATCTAGAGATAACTTAAAATATACAGGAGGATGTGGTTAGGATATATGCAAATTATCCACCATTTTATATAAAGAACTCAAGCATTCATGGACTTTGGAATGGGGAGGAGTGTCTTGGAACCAATTTTCCTAGGATACTGAGGGATGACTATACACTATTTCTCACCTCCTCCCTTCCTCTTTTTCTGAGTGTATATATAGAAGATCCAATAGAAGAATATATAGGCCAGGCACGGTGCCTCATGCCTGTAATCCCAGCACTTTGGGAGGCTGAGGCAGGCGGATCACTTGAGGTCAGGAGTTCGAGACCAGCCTGGCCAACATGGTGAAACCCCGTCTCTACTAAAAATACAAGAATTAGTTGGGTGTGGTGGCACACACCTGTAATTCCAGCTACTCGGGAGGCTGAGGCAGGAGAATTGCTTGAACCTGGGAGGTGGAGGTTGCAGTGAGGGGAGATCATGCCACTGTACTCCAGCCTGGGCAACAGAGAAAGACTTTTTCTCAAAAAAAAAAAAAAAGAATATATATATATATAATACATATATATGTATGTATATATATGTGTGTTCTATTGCTCATTTATATCAATTTTAAAATATAATAAAATTTGTCCTTATTTGCCATACATTTTAAAAAGTAACTTTAATTCTCCCTTATGTAGGCTGGGAGAAATTACTGTCCTTGTTCTCCATCCTTCATTCCTCTGCTTTACTTCTCAGCCTCTGATGGCTATATTCTTATTTCGATATTGTCGATATTGATAACATTTATATCTGGTTCTGTGAAGTATTCTGTGCCTTTCATAATATCTTTGAATTAATAAACAGTATCTATATGTTATTATTTAAAGAAATATTATTTACTATGTTTCAAGTTGTATGATTACAATTTTAGATTGGAAAATGTGGTGTTACATTGCTAAATCAGTGCTGCTCAAAAGAGAATATTCCAAGTGCCAAGGTCAACTAGATTTTCTCTAACAACTTTAACAATGACTCAAACTCAAGCCATATTTAATTTGTTTCATATGTGGGCCATATGGCTTTTCCACCCTAGAGCATCTAATTGCTCTTCTTTTTTCTACTGAGAGAAAAAAATGTATGCCTTTTTCATGACAATAAGATCTTTCAGCATTGTAGTATATTAGTTGTTGAATGACAATTTTCTTTCTGAACATTTTCTTCAGACTTCTCTTTATAATTTAAATTTGTTGATTTTCAGGTTCATTGTCATCCTATGATTTCTTTTCATCATACTCACAGGTTAGTTTCATGGTTTCTGGGATCTATAACTTCTTCCTTGGATTATTATTTTGTTGGGCTATATCATTAAGTTAAAAATTTTAAAAATGTGAACAACAGTAGATTTTTAAAAAATTTATGAATGTCTGAAAAGCTTTACTCTGTCCTCATTCCTGATTGAGTCAGGCTTGACATAGAATTTGAAGTTCATAATCATTCTTTCTTCAAGACTCCACAGTCATCGCTCCTTTTTTTTTTTTTTTTTTTTTTTCAGATGGAGTCTCGCTGCAACACCCAGGCTGGAGTGCAACAGCATGATCTCAGCTCACTGCAACCTCCGCTTCCTGGGTTCAAGTGATTCCCCTGCCTCAGCCTCCCAAGTAACTGTGCACTTCACCACATCTGGCTATTTTTTTTTATTCTTCATTCTTCATAGAGAATTTTTTTATTTTTTTATTCTTTTTATTCTTCATAGAGACGTGGTTTCATCATATTGGCCAGGCTGGTCTTGAACTCCTGACCTCAAGTGATCCGCCCGCTACAGCCTCCCAAAGTGCTGGGACTACAGGCATTAGCTACCGCACCCGGCTGCTCCCTTCTTTTCTAATACCCAATTAGAACTTTCAGTGACAAAGTTCTAATACCCACTTTGTCATTGAAATCTCTGATCCCAATTTGAACCTCAGCTTTTCAGAGTTAAGTTATTTACTTTTTCTTCTTTCCTTTTCTTTTAAAAAAATCTCTGCCTTAAGAATCTTCATTATTCTTGATGTTCTAAAATTCCATGAGATGTGTCTCAATGTGGGTTTTCATTCATTCATCTTGCTTGGTTCTTGCAGGGTTCTTTCCATCTAAAGTCCAGGGCCTTTCTTTAGATCACAGACATCGTTTTTGCGTTGTTTCTGTAACGATTTGTGCTCCAGATCCTCTCTTTTTTCCCTCTGGAACTCTTATCGGTTAAACTCTAGACTTTCAGAATTGATCTTCAATGAATTTTATTTTTTTCTCCTATTTTCCATTAACCTATCTTTTGTCTCTTCTAGTTTTTTCTTTTTCCTTTTTCAACCAGATTTTTTGAAGCATAATTGACAAACAATAAGTTGCATATGTTTTAAGTATATGAATTGATCAGTTTTGACATAGAAATACACCCATACACCATTACCACAATCAAGATAACACATCAGTCAGCCCCCAAAACTCCCTCCTGCCCCTTCCTAGACCACCTTGTCTCTTTCCTCCCAGGCAACCGCTGATTTACTGCCTGTCACTATACATTATGTAGTTTGTATATTTTAGATTTTTATCTGAATTTCCATTTTTCTCCCTGGCTTCTTTCATTCAGCATAATTATTCTGAGGTTCATCCACGATGTTGTGTGCATCAACAGTTTATTCCTTTTAATTACTGGTTATTACTTCATTATATGGATATGCCACGGTTTGTTTATTCATTCACTTATGATGAACTTTTGGGTTGTCTCGAGTTTTTGGCAACTTCAAATAATGCTGCTACGAACACTCAGGTACAAGTCTTTGTTTGGACATATGCTTTCTTCCTTTTTTTTTTTTTTTTTCTTTTGAGATGGAATTGTGCTCTGTCGCTCAGGATGGAGTGCAGTGGCACGATCTTGGCTCACTGCAACCTCCACCTCCCGGGTTCAAATGATTCTCCTGCCTTGGCTTCCAGAGTAGCTGGAACTACAGGTGCATGCCACACACCCAGGTAACTTGTATTTTCAGTAGAGACGGGGTTTCACTATGTTGGTTAGGCTCGAACTCCTGCCCTCAGATGATTTGCCCACCTCGACCTCCCCAAGTGCTGGGATTACAGGCGTGAGCCACCATGCCTGGCCATGCTTTCTTTACTCTTGGATAAGTATCTAGAAAAATAACTAGATCATGTGGTAGCTCTATGTTTAACTTTTAGTGAGACTGACAGGCTGTTTTCCAACTTTTTCATCTTTTCTAATGAGTATTGTGTTTCAACAATCATATTTTCACCATCAATAAATCTTTTTTGTTCTTCTATTTCTCTCTCTTTTTTTTTCTTTCAATAGCAGTCTTTGTTTAAAGGTTTGTAATGTCTTATTGAAGCTCTCTGAGTTCCCCTTGGGTTCATTTGTCCAATTGTTCACCTAGGGTTTTTTTTTTTTTTTTTTTTTTTTGAGACAGGGTCTCACTCTGTTGCCCAGGCTGGAGGGCAGTGGTGTGATCATGGCTCACTGTAGCTTCTGCCTCCCAGCCTCAAGTCATCCTCCCACTTCAGCCTCCTGAATAGCTGGGACCACAGGCACATGCCAACACACCTGGATAATCTTTTGTATTTCTTGTGGTAAAGTCAGGGTTTCACTATGTTGACCAGGCTGGTCGCAAACTCCTGAGCTCAAGCAATCCACCTGCGTCAGCCTTCCAAAGTGATGTGATTACAGGTGTGAGCCACTGCACCCAGCCTCTCCTAGGTCTTTTACAAATGTCTAAAGATCCTTTATTTAAGAACTTATATTTTAAAATAAGGGATCAGGTTGAATAATACATGTACTTAGTATATCAAAATATAGAGGGCTTTATATCAGGGTGCCAACACTAGGAGCCTTACCTCTTTCTAGACAGATGTTCAATTTATTTACAATTCTCTGATTCTATCCTACAAATTTCACTTCTTTCTGGCAGTTACCCACACACGTGGGTTTGGGAAAAATAGGGGAGGCTGGATTGAACCAGTTATCCATTGACAGACTTTTTGTTTTTTTTGTTTGTTTTTTGTTTGTTTGTTTTGAGACGGAGTCTCGCTCTGTTGCCCAGGCTGGAGTGCAGTGCCATGATCTCGCCTCACTGCAACCTCCGCCTCCTGGGTTCAAGTGATTCTCCTGCATCAGCCTCCTGAGTAGCTGGGACTACAGGTGCATGCCACCATGCCTGGCTAATTTTTGTATTTTTAGTAGAGATGGTGTTTCACCATGTCGGCCAGGATGGTCTCAATCTCTTGACCTCTTGATCCACCTGCCTGGGCCTCCCAAAGTGCTAGGATTACAGGCATGAGCCACTGCGCCCAGCCCAGTGATAGGCTTTTAATTAAGTTCCCTTAGTTCTACCCTAGAATCTGCTTTTCCACTTCATTTATATCCACTTCAAGCCCGAGGTCTCTGGTGCTTTATTTTTCATCACTGCTCTGGAATTCTTCTATGAGTTCTGGGCTGACATTTCCCTCCATTGATATATCCATTGCAGATGAAGTTTTCCTTCTACAAAGTTGTTAAAAGTCTGTGATCAACTAACGCACATGCATCTCCCTTTTACCACTATTATCTGAAGATTTAAACATAAGAATAAAATGCTCAGGTATGTATTTTGGAAATGCAGTGTATAATATTGATAGAATTGAAGAAGATAAATTTGGGCAAGGTAATGATATGTGGAGTAAAGGAAAGACAGTCAAAACAGGAAGATAATTTAGGAATTTATTGTAAAAATCTGGAAAAGAGATGATGAGGGCATCCATTAGGAAAAGGATATAAAAGTAAGGTTTTGATTACATATATATGGTGGAATCTACAGATTTGATGACTTTTTGAGAGTGAGGGATACAAATAATTGTAAGTCATACTAATTTGGATTACTTAGTGGATTGTGGTATCAATAACTTAGGTGGTGAATAAAGGAAAAGGAATAAGTTTTTTTTAAAAAAAGAGAATGTAGTGAGTTTGATTAAGAAGTAAGTTGAGCATAATAGGTGGACATTACCAGTAGGCAACTAAAAGTAATACTCTGATATTTAAAAGGGTTAAAAATGGATCCCAGTGGAAATTTTATGCAAACATTACAAAGGACAATATATTTGTTATGTTTTAGATTGAGAGTTTGAAATTTAGTAGCCTCTTGAACAATGGTGAATTCAGCTGGATTAATACTTAATAATATAGACATAAAATCAATCAAGTGTAGTTTGGTTGGGTGAGGAGTCTGGGTGGAGAAGAAAAATAACATGGCTTAGCATATAGCAAAGGAGTACAGTTCCCCTCTGTAAATTCATAACAATCTGATGCAGTGAACAGAAACTAGTAGAAGTAGCAGGTACCCTAACTGTTTTATCTAATATTTTCTATATTATCTTTTCTACTGAAAGCTAAGCAATGTCAGGTGCGGTGGCTCACACCTGTAATCCCAGCATTTTGGGAGGCCGAGGCAGGTGGATCACTTGAGGTCAGGAGTTTGAGATCAGCCTGGCCAACATCATGAAGCCCCACCTCTACTAAAAACACAAAATTAGCAGGGTGCATGCCTATAATCCTAGCTGCTCAGGAGGCTGAGACAGGAGAATTGCTTGAACCTGGGAGGTGGAGGTTGCAGTGAGCCGAGATCACTGGAGTCTCACAATTTACTTCCAGTCCTTAACATATCATTTTCAATTCAAAATTGTACTCTTACAAGCATTCTATGATTGATTTTGTAGCCTATCTTTCTGAATCCTTAAAAAATGTTCCATAATTCCTTTAGTAAATTGTTCCGTGTTAAAAGAGAAAACACTAATAAACTTTCTGTCAGATTATGGCATGTTATACCACATTAAACTCTACAAATTTTTTCCCTTTCCTTCATAACAGTAAGTAAATACTTAAGCAAAGAGAAATTCTGTATTAGGAAACGATGATTAGGAAGATGAGAATGAGAAATACTATTTTACATAAAGGGTTTTTGATAATCAATTTTTAGCTTCTCTTTATCACAATCATCAATGGCTATTTAATCTGATTTTTGTGTAGATGTACGCATCAGAGTTTAAGAACTACAATCATAAAGGACACATGACTCCAAGCCTGTTACAATTTATTCATTCAACAAAAATTCATTGAGCACCTACTTTTATACGAAGAATAATGTTTGATAGCATTGCATTTGAAGAGCATAAGCAATAAAAACTCTTAGTGACCTTCATAGATTCTCTGCTCTGATCAAGCCCATTATTTTACCTCCTTTTCCTAACTTATGCTCTAATCATCTCTTTTCCAGATTATGCTAAACTATCTTTCTGCTTTGACTCTCCTTCCTCTATTCCACACATCATTACTCTGTTCAAATGTGCAATTATATAAACCAAGAAGATTTGAATGTTTTTGCAGCAGAAGACCATTTTCTCATCTAACTTAGATTATCGATTTATTTTAGGTGTAAAATCCAATTTCTTTCCTGTATATGTATATTCTTTAGGGCTTCTAAAAGTTGCTTCCACTTTCCACATGATAGGTGGCTGCATTTACTGGTGGGTGACATATTTATGTCATGTAAAAGGTTTGTGGCACACTTTTTGACCTCTGAGTGAAAGTCATCATATAAATGTCACTTGTCATTATCATGGAAACACTCAGTCCTGAAAAAAGGTTTTAAATATAGTCCAGTACTCCTACCTAGAACAAAATAATACACTTCTTTGTTGTGAATAAGAACAGTTAGTTACAGTAGCCTGTATCCTACTAAGCATGTACTTGTTGATCATTTTGTGTTAAATTGGTCTATATGTTTAAAAGTTCTGTTCACTCCTACGAGCTGGACAGGCCAGTATAGTGCTGTGTTATTATTCTTTTGAAAAACCTCTGCATACTGCTCTATGCAGCTAGCCAATAGCAATAACTTCAGTGAGCAATAAGAAAATAATAGCAGATTATACAGGACAAATATCGTATTTACAGAGGAAAAGGAAGCGAGTATAGTTGGCCCTTCTGTCTGAATGAAAGGCTTAGAAGACACAATGGAAGGAAAGCACAGGATAATAAATTGGTGTCCGTGCTATTTGCTCTTTTCTTCCTTTTCTTTGCTAGAGCTTGTGTTACTTTTAAAGCTTTAGGTGGCAGGAAAAAAACTACCATTTGATCTAAGTGAACAAAAATAATTCTAGAATATTTCATGTTAGTTTTTCCCTGTTATAACTGTGCTATCTATAGTAGAGTAAATGACAGCTCTTGAGGAAAATATTTGCTGGAGGAAATGGAAGAGAAAACAAAATCATTCTGATTTCTGGTTACTTTTTTTCCATCACCGTCTTTGACTACCTCCACACAGCATGATGGATATACTTCTTATAGTGTCAGGTCATTAGGTAGAATTGCCAAACATGGGAAATTGCTGCTATCCTTTTCCCACTATAGACATTACAGTTTATCTCACCAAGTGCTCATTAAATAATCTTCTTTCTTACTTCCTGCCTGAACACTACCATGCCATTTCTGTAGCTCTAAGTCTATGCTGTTTGATATGGCAGACAATAGCCATATGTGACTTTTTAAACTTTAAATTGAAAAAAATTAAATAAAACTAAAAATTCAATTCCTCAATTGCACTCCCTACATTTCAAGTGCTCAGTAGTCACAGGTGGCTAGGGGTCACTGTATTGGACAGCACAAATATAGAGTGCTTTAACTGTTCCAGACAATTCTTTTGGATAGCTCTGCTGTAAGGGAACTGCAGGGAAGTATGATGAAAGGCAAGTGTTTGCAAAAGAGTTAGAAGGTAGACATGAGGTGGATGTCTAGACAGTACAGTACCTTTGTAGTTACTACTTAACCCATTTATGCCTGAAATTGCAATTTTTAAAATTTTTGCAATCAGACCTTGGTGATGTCCTTGAGCAGTAGGATATAAATAACTCCCACATGCTTAGCGTTACAATAATGGAACACTAGGCATACATTTCTTTCTGTCCCAACAACCTCCTTCTGGGAACTATCTTCCTTCTTCCCCAGTTCATCCTTATGAGCCTCATGGGGGCTGCTGTATTCTTCCATGACCCTGCCATTATGGCCACAGAGGTTTTGTTCAGGGGCATTCACTTGACTCAGGCTAGGGCTAATTTTTGTACTTGGCCTCCTGATTAGTATGAAACAGAGTATTTCATTTAAGTTGAGTCAATGATGCTTTACTTTATGGGGACTTTATGAAGCTGGGGCCCAGATAGTTGCCAGAAACTGTGAGCTATAAAGCTCGACATCTTTCAAGTGTCATGTTTTCTGTCATAGGGACAAAGTTAGCCTGTGGTGAGCAAGCAAAATGAAGCCAACATGCACAAAAGTAGAGATAAGAGGTAGAAGGTATGGTGCTGGCATTGGGGTTTCCGAGTCTAGCTAATTCTTAGGCCAAGGTTCATTTCTGTACTTATATCTTTATAACTAACTTTCCACTTTTCTTAAGCTAATTCAAATTGAGTTGCTCTCATTTGCAACCAAACAAGCATTAACTAATGTACAATTAATTGAAGACAGTAGCTTGTTGGAATGTATGGATTTAGAAAGGCAAGTATAATTCAAATTTGTAATGTAACAAATATAAACAAAATAAGTCAATTACATACATCAACAAAGCTCTGGTAATTATATTTATTTTAAACAAACTAATTTATAATAGCAAAGAAACAGTATTATTTTATAAAGACAACTTGCCATATTTTGTTTAGCTTCATGAGTGCTAGAAAAACAGACGAAGATATCAGAATAACTAATAGTGTAACTTTTCATGGCACTGTGATTCACGAAGAAAAAGAAATATTAATGGTTTTAACTTGGTTTTTCACCAGGTTTGTATAATACAGCCACCTCTTTTCAGATAATTACAACTGGTAACAAAGCTTAAAGTTTAAAAGTGTTGGCTGGGCACATTGTCTCAGGTGGGGCACAGTGGCTCATGCCTGTAATCCCAGCACCTTGGGAGGCCGAGGCAGGAGGATCGCTTGAGCCCAGAAGTTTGAGACCAGCCTGAGCAACAAAGTGAGACCCTGCCTCTCCAAAAAATAAAAAATAAAAAAGTTAGCCAGGTGTGGTGGTGCATACCTGTGGTCCCAGCTACACAGGAGGTTGAGGCAGGAGGATTGCTTGAGCTTAGGAGGTCGAGGCTGCAGTGAGTCATGTTCACACCACTGCACTCAAGCCTGGAGGGCAAGAGAGAGACCCTGTCTGAAGAAAAGGTCTCCCTTAACTCAAATACTCAAATGCCAGAATAATATAAGATCTACTAAAATTTTTCAAAATACATATTTTTTTGTATAGATACTTTTTAAATCTCCACTTCTATATATGCAACTATATAATTGCTAGTTAGTATTTTTTTTCATTCTTCTAGTGGTTTAGTCTTTTTCAGTTGAACAGCTTAAATAAAGGAAAAGTCCAATTTTAAACATGTGTTGTTTCTTAAAAGCACATTGGGAATTTTTGTAACTTGGAACATACTTTCCCATCAAGATGATACTGTTATCAATAGTGATTATTTTGTGTGGTACATGAAAACTACTTAACTAATGTAGGTGAAATTACTCTTCACTTCCCTTTTGAGTTGTTCTTCCCACATGATTCATCTTCTGTGCTCAATTTTTCCACTGATGTTTCAGCCACATCACTAGGTAATAAGCTTGTGGTCCTCCTGGAAATAAAACTCTCATTGAAAATAATATCTCTACGAAAAACTAATTGGAGACTGAAAATGCCAAAAACATTCCCATTTTATAACATAAGAAAGGAAATTAGTATGACTAACTTGCGTTGCCTAAGCTGGAGTGCACTAGTGCAATCACTGTTCACTGCAGCCTTGACTTCTCGCTCAGGTGATCCTGCCACCTCAGCCTCCTGAGTAGCTGGGACTATACGCATGTGCCACCATACCCGGCTAATTTTTTGTAGTTTTAGTAGAGATAGGGTTTCACCATGTTGTCCAGGCTGGTCTTGACTCCTGGGCTCAAGCCTGCTTCAGCCTCCCAAAGTGCTGGGGTTATAGGCATGAGCCACTATGCCCAGCTTGACTTCTTTTATTCTACTTTTCCTAACTGAGCTCCTAACTATCTCCACATCACATGATGGTAATTGCTTGAATTATATGTTTGGAAACTGTTTTGCAAATAATTTATTACAAAGAAGAATGAAGAATGAAAAAATGAACAATCTCTTGTGCATTCCCTAGTACATAAAGGTATACAGACTAAAGACAGTTTTGGAGGTGTAAGGTCAAGATTAGGAACAATTTTTGTTATTAGGCAGGATGTATAATTAACAAAATGTAAAACATTCAGATTATAAATAATTGACATTCCCTAAAAGTATCAAACCCGTAACATACTTTATAAATAAGAATATGTAAGACACTAAATTAAAAATCTGATTCCAAGTGGCTGCTAAGCAAACTCAGCATCTATATGAAATCTTGGGTGAGGAAATCCGTATGATATTTTCCAACATCAGTCTCAGAAATTTTCCAGTTAGTATTTGGAAAACATAGTTTCTTTTTTTAAAACGCAATGTTGGTAGGGAGAATTCTGCATTCTAATCCAGAGGGAAAGGTCATCAATACCCAGTGGCCTTGGCCTAAACTCCTGTATTCGACAAGTTTGAAACTCAAGTTCACCACACATACACACACACAAATAAGTCTCCTGAACAAATAATAGCGATGTTAATCTAGGTTATGGAAACTCACATAATCTGGTTATTACTTAATAGCTGTGTAATTGGTGAGGAAAGGATGATTAAATTTTTGGGGCTTTCAATATGAAATTCTTTAAAAGTTTGAAAAATTGGATTACTCAGAACTAGCCAGAAACCACAAACTCAGAATTGTGGTGTCAAGTTCAGATCAATGTCTTGGAGTTCAAGATTATTTTAAGAGAGGCTGCCTGGGGAAAATGTCATTAAACATTTTACCTGAATCCTCTAGATGTCTATCATAAACTCTCTCATGAAGCTTTCCTAAAGTATAGGCATTTTAATGTTTTCTGAGTAAAACAGTATTTTGTTTGATCCTTCAATAACAATTCTTGCTTGTAGCCAGATTTCAGCACAGTGCCGGCTCCACAGATATTCACTGAAGTAACGAAAATGGTAAAGGATGAATGTCTATTGAGTATAAACTGCGACTGAGGGAGAGGTTATATAAAAGCAATGGAAGACAGTTTCTGCTCTAGATTTACAGTCCAACCTCACTTACATAAGTGTAAAATATTTCTTCTTTGTGTCAGTCCCTATATAGCTATTTTGCTCTAGGAATTAGCATTTCCTCCACAAGGGAGAATCACTAAACTCCCTATTTCTCAATGTTGTTTATACTGTTGATTGTCCAGGTCCTCAAATTACTAAATGAAGTTGAGAGTTGGGTAAATGGTTGAGCGGTTCAAGTATCTTAAGTAAAAACTAAGTGGCCAATTGTTGTTGTGCTCAGGGTTGGCCTGGGACTGTTGACAATGCTCACAGGTTTACAAATTTTAAAAACCTGCATGTGACATGCTTTCCAGGTCCTTTGTCAGAACGTCTGT
The DNA here is from genome assembly GCF_007565055.1 of Rhinopithecus roxellana. Taxonomy (NCBI): domain Eukaryota; kingdom Metazoa; phylum Chordata; class Mammalia; order Primates; family Cercopithecidae; genus Rhinopithecus; species Rhinopithecus roxellana. The sequence goes on along the minus strand of NC_044556.1, from coordinate 72,994,677 downwards.
CTGACCCCTACTTTTGTGTGGCTTCAAATGTGCGTTTGCTTGTGTAGACAAATTCCAACTCTTAGTTCCAAGAGGTAAACCAAGCTCTGTGTGCCAGCAAGTCTTATCAAGAGCGAGGCTAAGGGGTGAAGTGGGTGCGTGCAGGTGAGTGTGTGTGTGTGTGTGTGTGTGTGTGTGTGTGAGGGAGAGCGAGCCAGACAACTGCTGTGCTCAGGATTCCTCTCTCTTCTTTGCTTTTTGCGAACTAGCTGTTCCTCCACTTCACAGCGGAGATCTGAGACAAGTATGTGGCTGATGCGGGCAAAACAAAACAAAATAAAACCAAACGAAACCAAAACAGACCTTCCTATTACCAAATCTGAGTTAGTGGGTAGGAATCCTTTTCAACCAAGGAGACCTGTCCTTGGTCCTGACCACATCATTTGCCACTCGCCTCCTTCATCGACTCCGTTTGCTACAAGTACGGAACCGGTGGGCGCCCGGCGCCAGGAGGCTCGGGCCCGGGCCCCCACAAGTGCTCGGCGCGCCTCGGGCGGGTCTCGGGCGCGGGCCCGTGGCTCTCCCGGCCGGGCACCTGTTTCGAATCCAGGCGCGAGGCGCGGTGGGGGCGGTGGGGTGGGGTGGGGTGGGGTGGAGTGGGATAGGGTGGGGTGGGGGCGGGGTAGCGTCACGTGCCGCCGGCGGCGGCGGCGGCGGCGGCGGCGGCCCCGGGAAGGTTCCATTTCTTCCGCGGCTCGCACTCGCGGTGCTCGGGGCCCCTCCCTCGCCCCGCCCGCGGCGCCCCTCGCGGCCGCGCAGCCGGGCGACTCCGGGCCGGGCCCCGCCCCTCTCGCTGGCGGACTCGGCGTGTCCTCCGCCCGCCCTCGCGCCCGCTGCCCCCGCCATCTAGTTGGTGCGGTCCATGGCGAGCACATCATGGCGATTGAAGGTAAGTGGAGGCTGACAGCGGGGAGCGAGGACGGGGACCGCCCAGCTGGCGGGGGGCTCGGAGGCGCGCCGGCAGGCCGAGGCGCTGACGGGGCCGTCTCCTGAGGGCTGGAGCCGGCTGAGGAGGCGCGGGGGTCCCGGCCGCGTCTCGGGAGGCGGGTGGGCGGAGCGGCGCCGCTGGGACGCCGGGCTCCACTGGCTCGCTCGCCCCGGCCTTCGCAGTTTCAGCGGCCTCCCGGCGGCCGCACGCGGGGCAGAGCTGACTGGCGGGCAGGTACAGCGTCCGGGCTGCTGCCTCCTGCCGGCCGCGCGGTGTGGGGGTCGGGCTGAGGCCCTACAGACCCCGCGGGACGGGCTGGGAGGAGCGAGGGGCCACGGGGAGCTCAGGCTGCACCTTCTTCTCTGGCTCCCGCCGCAGCAAACCATCCTTCCACAATGCCCGCCTTCCTGCCAAACTGAGAGTCCAGTTTTTTGTTCCCTTTCTAACCCTTCCCTGTCCCCACTCGGGCTGATGCTGGGTTACACTCTCTGTCCATTCCCCTTCTGTTTGCCGTTGTAGGGTGTCCAGGAAATTTGGGGTTAGGTTAATTTCCTCCTCAAGTGGTTTTGTTCCTCCCCAACACTCAAAACTGTTTTTCTCCATGAAAAGAAGTAAATACGTCCTTACAACAAGCACACATTCTTAGAATCCTGCAAATATCAGTCTGTGAAGTGTTATAGTGCCAACAATGCTCATATTTCGAAAAGTAGCTTAATAAAAATTAAGTTCCTGGATAAGGTAGTTGACACGAAAGTGTATTTTTTTCTTGTTCCAGAAACATGTAACTGGGACCCAGTGTCTATATTTTGCCTTGTTTTTAAGGAAGATATTGTGAAAATTAATTTCACACGTCTAGGATGTTTATGTGAAAGATCACATCTTCAGGCCCTGTCTCTTAGATTAACTCAAACAGTGAAAGTAATTTGTAAATTTTCCCTGTGCGTGTATGTGCATCTGTACAGCTGTGCAAGGTGCCTATAGCTGTATCATTATTTGTCTACATTGAATGTGTGTTCCTAAGTAAAACTTTTTAAAGCGTTTCCGTTCTAAGTGACCAATCACTGGTAGTATGCATCTCTGGGGCACTGCTTTTTGTCAGATCGTGTGGACTCCAAAATAGAGTTTAGCTATGTGTTTACGTTTATCTTATTTATTTAAGCGAGGGAGTACTATTATATGCATGACACGCATTCAAACAGTTTCAAATGTCTACTTTAGTTAAAATGGTGGGGAATAAGATCTACCTATAATTTATGATATTCCTGTTATCTGGAGTAGTACTTTCAACGTTTGTTTCCCTGGCTGCCCTTTTACCAAGGGTTAAAAATCAAGAAACCAAACCCACTGATTTATGTTGTGTACTTTATTTTACCAACTAGTTTGTGGTAGAGTTTCTTGTGAAGCCGTGAAGGTAGAAAGGTTTAGCAGAAGATGAGGAAAATCCTTCAGCCAGATGCCATTCAGATATGATGCTATAACTTGTAATTTCTTAAAATCTTTTCAGTTTTTTCCTTTTTTTCTTAGTTCTTCCTTTCTTTCTTCTGGCAGTTAAGTGTTATTGATTAATTTTCCATGTCACCTGATGGGATTTTGCTCTGCCTACTACTTAACATGTTTAAAGAATAAGATTTTTTGAATCCTCACATTCTAGAGATTCCTCTGTGTTTGAGATACTCTCATAAATATTTTCATACTGAAGCATTTGCTTAAGGTTTCATAATACAAAGATCAGGAATTATATCTTTTCTAGTTTGGCAAAGAAACTGTAATTAATATTAGCACTTCAGATAAAGATGGCAGTTCGAATTAGCCTAACTGTGCTCCTTATCACATAGTAAAATAGATTCATTATGCACACCCTCCCTAGGCTGTGTTATGGAGTAGAATGAGTTCTGCATGAGACTCTGTGCTAAGGACATCTTAAAAATTTAGGGGGCCAAAAGGGCATCTCATTTTTTCAATGAAATGTTTCTTAAAACATTCAATTTCTTCATTCACCTATTAATTCAATAGACTTTTTTTTTTTTTTTTTTTTTTTTGTACAATAGCCGTATACAATGTTCATTGCTGGATTCCATGAGGCCAAAAACATAAATAAGACTATAACCCTTCCCTCAAAGAGTTCATGTTCTATTCGGAGAGACAGATAATTTTAAACATGCAATTACAGTGTAGTGTGAATGCTAAGAGATGGATCATCTTTCCTTTGTATAAAAACATTCAGTGATGATGGGTCAAACACTGTTTTTGGCAGTAATTCTTATATTCATAAGGTCTTTGTATTTGGCCGAATATCTGACATTCAGTAATGTCTGTCTACCCATCCTAGTTTTGCTTTCTGTAGCAATAAAAAGCCCACTATTCTCTCTCTCTGTGATATCCCTTCTGCCATTTGAAGAGAGCTCTAGAGTGTTTTCTAGATAAAATATCCACTTCCCTTCTCTGGATGATCTGTAGTTGTATGTTTTAAAATTTAGAATATAGTAGTGGGCCATTTCATTCCAGTTATGCTATTGAATAGCATACATTAAAACTGTTATACCACTCCTTCACTTGTGTGTAATCCTATTAATATAGCTTAACATTAGAATAGGTTTTTTGGAGCTTCATGTTGGCACAGAGCAAGGCTGTAATCAACTAAAACCACAGTCTCTTTTAGCTGGTATACTCTCAAGGCATGTGCCTGCAACCCCTTACTTAGCTAACCAATGTTTTGAACTGAACAGTTCGTTTATATCTGTTAAGCATACTCTTATTAGCTATGGCCCAGTGTTTTAGCCCTTGAGTCTAGACTTTTTAGTACTAAGGATTGTTTTTATTTCCTTCTCTGTGTAAACCTCCTATTTTATAACACAAAATTATTTCTACTAAGTAATCATTAATTTCCTCCTTTCATCAGTCAGATGTGTGACTACTAATAAAAAGAGACATAAAAGATGCTAGAGTTACTACATTGAGCTAACATAATTCCAGTCAGCGGTAAAGAAGTTAGGCTATATTAGGTAAAGTTACAATTTTTAAAAGGCATTTTGAAATATTGAGAATAGTTATACATCCTTACTGTTGGCCCAGTGGTCTGGCAATACCAGATTGGGAATCATTGTTGTAGCCTAGCCTATGAAGTGATGTAATTGCTATCCAGCATATTCATTCTTCTAGTGTTGGCCTCTGTTAATCTGATAGTGTTGACTCTTTTTTGTTGTATTTGAAATTTCCTCCTCTCTTGATTACATATTTCTCAGTCTTCTCTTAATCTACCTGACCTAATGTTCTAGTGGCTTCCGTTCTTGACCCTGTTGCCATTGTCTGCTTTATACACATTGCCGTAATTGCACGCATTGAACAATTTTGTAATCACTTATTTACAAATTTGTTTTTCCTGTCCGACTGTAAATTTCTAGAGGTTAATGTCTTATTCATTTGTACCCCTTAGGTTTTGTATGGTACCTGAATACAGTTGTCCCTTGGTAACTGTGGGGGAGATTGGTTCCAGGTGGCCTGGGATACCAAAATTTGAGAATGCTCAAGGTCTTTATATCGCATGGCATAATATTTGCATCTAACTTATGCACATCCTCTCATATACTTTAAATCATCTCCAGGCTACTTGTAATACCTACTATAATGTAAATGCTATGTAAATAGTTCTTTAGGGGATAATGACAAGAAAAAAGTCTGTACATATTCAGTACATATACAACCACTGTAGGCTATGGAAAACTATGTTTTCCATGCACGGTTAGTTAAATCCGTAGATGCTGAACCTGTGGATATGGGGGGTCAATTGTATTTTGTATGAACTCAAACCAAGTTTCTATGCATTGTTTCATGGAATTCTGAACATTGTCATAAAAAATTATGCCATTACCCAGAAGCGTATTTCTAACACAGAATTTTCCTGACTTATATTTCCAAATAGTAGCTAGATACTTTCACATGGTTGTCCTCAGCAATCCAAAATGTTTAGCTTGCTGTGTTCAGAATGTCCCAAAGTTGTCATCACAGCCACCAAATCCAGCCTCCATCAAAATTCACCCCCCACTCTGTGCAGATTTACCATCTGAGTGGCATTTTTAAGTAACCAGGAATCTGAGTTAAAAACCTGGACACCAACCTTGTATTACAGTTCACCTCCCACATCCTGTTGATAACGAAGTCCTGCCAAGTCTACAGTTCAAATCAGTTTGTGCTGCTTGGTGTCTTCACTTTATTTTATGCCCTTATCGCTCATTAAGAGACTTGCATTAATTTCCTAAGTAGTCTTATTTCCAGTGTTAAGTTTCCTTCCAATTCATTTTCCAAAGTAGTGCTAGTTATCTTCGTGTTATAAAATGCAAATCTGAGTTTCTTAAAACCTCAAGATAAGGCTGGTCCTTAATGATCTAACTTCCTTCCTTCATCCAGTCGACATTTTTCTTTCTCTTCCATAAGAATATGAGAAGACTCTGCAGACTGTTTTGCCAAAGTAAAAAATAAACACCTGTTACATTGCTATATTAACTTTTAACTTTAACTACTTAACTTCTCTGGGTAACATTTTTAAAAAATGTAGAATAAGGTTAAACTAGCGAAAATCTATGTGTGTGTGTGTGTATATGTGTGAGTGTATGTAGTGCATTTGCTTTTTATTAATAATGTACCTTATAGTTTGCTACATACATATATTGTATTTTTAAAATAATGAGAAGAATACTGAGATGTTCTTTAAGGTTTCTTTTGGCTCTAAGATTTCTGAGGCAAAATTTAGACTTTCAAAAGCCATTTGAAATACTCAGTTAAAAAACCCAGTAGATTTACTTTTGAATAATTTACAGTTTATTCAAGGTTACTTTTCTAACTCACCAAAGAAAATTAGAAACACTTAGGGAACATTAGAGACACAGTGGTATTTTATTTTTTGTTGTTATAAGGTTGTATTAGAATGCAGCTGTGCACTTTGGTAGGCCGAGGTGGGCGGATCAGTTGAAGTCAGGAGTTTGAGACCAGCCTGGCCAACATGGTGAAACCTTGTCTCTACTGAAAATACAAAACTTAGCTGGGTATAGTGGCGCACACCTGTAGTCCCAGCTGCTGGGGAGGCCGAGGCAGGAGAATCACCTAAACCCTGGAGACGGAGGTTGCAGTGAGCCGAGATCGTGCCCCTGCACTCCAACCTGGGCAACAGAGCGAGATTCTGTCTCAGAAAAGAAAAAAAAAGAGAATGCAGCAGTGCATGGCAATGGGGAAAGCAGAGAGAACCATACACTGGCTTAATTTATACAGTTTGTTATTTGAGTAATACTATTTGCATTATTAGTTTATTTGAAAATATTATGTTCGCGCATAGTATATATGTGGTAGTATAATAGATTGTTTTCATGAATTTTATTTCCATTTAGCTGACTTTATCCTTTTATTCTTTTCCCCGAATCCTAGTCGATTACTACCTAATATGAAAGTGCCTATATATGAATAATGTAAGACTGAACAAACTACTATAAATAAAACATTTCACGCTTTTGAGTAAAATGATTATATGCATATTTTGTATGTCTATATAGTAGTATCTTAATTGGACCCTATCAAATTAGAACACTTGATTACCCTTTTTTTAGAAGGGGGAAATAGTGACAACTCAGGAAGCTGTTATTGGGCATTTACGAACAAATTTCGAAGAGCCACACATGTATTCAGAACAATTTCTTATTTTCACATTTTTAGGACTATGTTAGAATTGGTATTCAAGATATTATTTTGAGTCATCATGAGATAGAAGTTTTAATGAATATTAAATTATCTTTAGTATTCTGAACTTAATGCAGTAATGCATATGAGTAGCTTTAAAAAATGATTTGGTGCAGAAGTAAAAAAAAAAAGTTTTATTCTCTGTTGACTAGAAAATACACTTAAGTAGAATTTTTTGTGAGCACATACGTAAGGTTTTATTGTGTTATGTTAATGAGTATCTAGCAGTCAAAAGCATAATTGACCAAATGAATTGAATTAAAAAGTAGCTCAAAAGTTGGAAAAATGGATTAATTTGTGAACAGTAAATTTAATTTTATAGGATAAAATTTATACCTCTTAGAAAAGACTATTGAATAAATTCATAGGAACTTATATGGATCAAATGAGATACCGTATTTAGCATGCTTTGTAAATTATAAAGTGCTCTAAGATATTGTTGTGAATAAGATCTAGTTTATTTTATGTGATGCTTGAGGGGTAGTATGTGTCTCAAAGTGTAGGCTGCTGTTTAATAGGAGTATCATAGATAAAATGAGTTTGTAAAAGTATAGAAAGGACTTGACTTTTTCAGACTATTTTAACTCTACAGTAATTGCATAGCAACAGCAAAAAGTAAAGGAATTCCAATTTGGGAGGATAACTCCCAGAGGGTTGGAGGCCTGAAGGTTTTTTTTCCCTCTTTTTTAAAGAAAAAATTCAAAAAAGAGGACAGGTTAAGAAGTATGAAAAAGTTAACGTTTATTTTGGAATATTTACATTGGAGAATGTTTGACATTCAATGATAACTGTAGAAAAGAAGAAAATATCTCCAGAGCCTGAATTTGTTTGAATTTTATATTCTACTTGGTGAAGAATGCAAAGGGAATTACCTTTTTTTGGGTGCTTGCCACGGGCCAGGCAACATATATTCATTTTCTCAGTCATGAATAGCACCACTTCTCTCTCTGTTGTCTGCAGCAGACATCTGTTTTATTAAGGCATCTTTTTTCCTGCGTGTGGACTTGGTTTCCGAATCCTTGGCAACACTACCCTCCACCCCTACCCTGGCAGCTACTACCAATCCATCAGAATTAGTGTACAAGATGAAAGCTATTTTCTGTCGTGAGGTTATTATTACTATTTTATAGATTACTTTAGCTATTATTTTTACTTACTCCAAAGATTAAGTAGCAAGCACAGGTTTGCAAAGACAGTACTAGGTGATGCTGACTTTAGAATTGAAGTCTGACTCAATTCAGAAGCAATGATCTTTATGTAACACTGTGTTTTAAATTGGTGACCAGAATTGGTATTATTCCTTGAATGGTCTAATTAGGGACAAAACTAAAAGATGTCTAGAGGTTAGTGACTATGGTCTAAGTGGATTAAGTTGATTGGGGGTTGGTAGCATTAGTAGTTTCATGCTTATGATGTGCAGTATAGGTGTCTGCATAAGGAATAGCTATAAAAGAGTTTATAATTGTAAGGCAGGTGATCATTTAAAGGCTCTGACTGATGCATGTGCTTTGGAGAAGAATCTTTAGATGAGATGGAATTTAAAACATTTCTAAGGTAGCCTTTCAGTGTTTGACCAAGAAGAAATAAGTAGAACCTGTAAATTCTGGTGATTTAGGCTAATGGTCAGAATAAACATGGTAGACAAAATACAGTTGATTTTGAAAAGGACTCTTAGATCCATTTTAAAGGAACTAAATTTGGGGGTTTAATTCCATGTTTGTGTGCAGGTATACAAAATTGCGCTTCATTTTTGTAAATTCACAAATTTGCATTTTTTACAAATTGAAAGTTTGTGGCAACTCTGTGTTGAACAAATCTATTGGCACAATTTTTTCAACAGCATGTGCTCACCTTGTGTCTCTGTGTCATGTTTTGGTAATTCTTGGAATATTTGAAACTTTTTCATTATTATTATATTTGTTATGGTGATCTGTGATCAGTGATCTTTGATGCTACTGTTGTAATTGTTTTGGGCGCTACGAGCCATGCCAATATGGGCGCTATGAGCCATGGCAAACTTAGTTGATAAATGTTGTGTGTGTTCTGATTGTTCCTCCAACCAGTTATTCCCTCAGTCTCTCTTCCTTTCCTCAGGCTTCCCTATTCCCTGAGACACAACAATTAATAACCCTACAAATGTTGAGTGAAAGGAAGGGTCACATGTCTCTCACTTTAAATCAAAAGCTAGAAATGATTAATCCTAGTGAGGAAGGACATGTTAAAAGCTGAGACTGGCCAAAAGCTAGGCCTTTTGTGCCAGTAGCTGAAGTTGTGAATGCAAAGGAAAATTAACAGTGCTACCTGCTGTAGTGAACACATGAGTGACAGGAAGACTTAACAGGCTTATTGCTGATATGGAGAAGTTCGAGTGGTCTGGATGACAGATCAAACCAGCCACAACATTCCCTAAAGCCAAAGCCTAATTCAGAGTAAGACCCTCACTCTCTTCAATTCTGTGAATGCTGAGAGAAGTGAAGAAGCTGTAGAAGAAAAGTTGGAAGCCAGCAGAGGTTAGTTCATAAGGTTTAGAAAGAAGCTATCTCCATAACATAAAAGTATGAGGTGAAGCAGCAAGTGCTGATGGAGAAGCTGTAGCAGGTTATCCATAAGATCTAGCTGAGATCATTGATGAAGGTGGCTACACTAAACAACAGATTTTCATTGTAGGTGAAACAGCCTTCTATTAGAAGAGGATGCCATTTAAGAGTTTCATAGCTAGAGAGGAGAAGTCACTGCCTGGCTTCAAAGCTTCAAAGGACAGGCTGACTCTCTTGTTAGGGGCTGATGCATCTGGTGACTTTAAGTGGAAGCCAGTGCCCATTGACGATTCTGAAAGTCCTTGGGGTTTTAAGAAGGATGCTAAATGTACTCTGTGTGCTGTACAGGTAGAACAACAAAGCCTAAATTTTGGGGGTTTTAGATGACAGAACGTCTGTTTACAGCATGGTTTATTGAATATTTTGAGTCTGCTGTTGAGTCCTACTGCACAGAAAAAAGATTCATTTCAAAATGTTACTGCTCTTTGACAAGGCATCTGCTCACCCAGGAGCTCTAATGGAGACGTACAAGGAGATGAACGTTGTTTTCATGCCTGCTAATGTAATATTTATTCTGTAGCTCATGAATCAAGGATTAGTTAAGACTTTCAAGCTTTATTATTTAGAAAATATATTGTGTAAGGCTGTAGCTGCCATAGATAGTGATTCCTTTGATGGACCTGGCAAAGTAAATTGAAAACTTTCTGGAAAGGATTAATCATTCTAGATGCCATTAAGAACATTTGTGATTCGTTTGAGGAGGCCAAAATATTAACATTAATAGGAGTTTGGAAGAAGTTGATTCCAACTATCATGAATGACTTTGAGAGGCTCAAGACTTAAGCAGGGGAAGCCACTACAGATGAGGTGAAACTAGCAAGAGAACTAGAATTAGAAGTGGAGCCTGAATATGTGACTAAATTGCTGAAATCTCATGATAAAACTTGAATGGATGAGGAGTTGCTTATGTGGATGAACAGAGTGGTTTCCTGAGATGAAATCTACTGGTGAAGCTGCTATGAACATTGTTGAAATGACAAAGGGTTTAGAATATTATATACACTTAGTTGATAAAAAAAGCAGTAGGGTTTGAGAGGATTGACTCCAGTTTTTAAAGTTCTATTGTGGGTAAAATGCTATCAAACAGCATTGCATGCTACAGAGAAATCTTCCATGAAAGGAAGACTCACCCATCGGTGTGGTAAGCTTCATTGTCTAATTTTAAGAAATTGCTACAACCACCCCAACCTTCATCAGCCATCATCCTGATTGGTCCACAATCATCAACATCAAGGCAAAACCCTTCACCAGCAAAAAGATAGGACTTGCTGAAGGTTTAGACAATCATTACTATTTTTTTTTTGCAATAAATTATTTTTAAATTAAGGTCATACATTTTTTAAGATACAATGGTATTGCACACTTAATAGACTACTGTCTAGTATAAACATAACTTTTGTTTGCACTGGGAAACCAAAAAGTTTATGTGACTTGTTTTATTGTGATTTATTGCAGTGGTTGGGAGTCAAACCCATTGATATCTCTGAGGTATGCCTGTACCTGGATGTATTTCGATGGGGCTGTCATGTAACTACATATTTTCCTTCTGTAAACATGTGGGCAAGTACATATGTTGTAATGATCCTTTTGTTTATTTTTTTAAAATTCCAGTTTCCAATGACACTCACATATATATTCATACACAAACACATGCACACAATCACAGCATACGTGTGTGCCCACACACATCTATTTTCTCTTATACCCCTTATTCCAATTGTAGAGGATTATGCCAGTTTACGTTTTACTCCTACATGGGTTTGCCTGAGGGAAAAGATGGTAACTTTGACTAAGCTTGTCATTTTCTATCTTTTTCTCCTTTCCAGGTTGCTGAGATGATTATTTCAAAAGCAGTGCTGCTATTATCTCCAAGTATAGTTTTTATGCAGTTCTATTTAGATTACCTTAAAGGATTGGAAAACAATTTCATAACTTTCAGTTTTTTCATAAAAATGAAGAAAAATCAATATTTACTTTCCAAAATGCATTAAACATAATGTTCTTTTATTTTTTTCCCCTGACAATTAGCTAGTGACCTTGAACAACTTTAACTTTTGAGGTCTCCATTTATCTATAAAATTATGAACTAGACAAATGTGTTTCTGAGTTCTAGTGTCTTATGTTCTGTTGTCCCAGTCTTCATTTTCTTGAATTAAATTTGATGTGTGGAAAATTGTATTTATACAGGAGTTCATTTTGGGGGTGATTATTTTAGTGGAAGATTAATCTCTTTCCAAAGATACTGCCTAAGTGACTAAATAAGCATTCCCTCTTGTGCATTACACTGTTAAAAGCAGTAGAGCACTTTTTGGATTACCTGGATTACCACCACATCTAAATCAAGATATGTCTACAGTGTCTTTCTTGCCTCCTGCTTACAAATCTAACGTTTCTTTTGGAAACTTTTCGGATTTACTTTTCAAGACAAAATAAGACATAAAATTTGTACAAAGTTCAACTTATCTCTAACTGAAAAAGTATTTAAGCCTTTGACTTCCAAACAGACATATACATTAAAAAATTTACATTTAACCTAGAGGATGCATATTTTTTCCTTACACTCCTCCCAGTCTTAGGAAGGATTGGGGATAAAAGGAACACTAGGCTGGGCATGGTGGCTCACGCCTGTAATCCCAGCACTTTGGGAGGCCAAGGCAGGTGGATCATGAGGTCAAGAGATCGAGACCATCCTGGGCAACATAGCGAAATCCTGTCTCTACTTAAAATACAAAAATGAGGCACCATTTGCGCGTGCCTGTAGTCCCAGCTACTCGGGAGGCTGAGGCAGGAGAATTGCTTGAACTTGGGAGGCGGAGGTTGCGGTGAGCTGAGATTGCGCCACTGCACACCAGCCTGGTGACAGAGTGAGACTCCCATCTCAAAAAAAAAAAAAAAAAAAAAAAAAAAAGAACACTGAATTTCAGTTTCCAATAATGTAATAAATTTATATGACTTTTTTGTATTTCTTCTTTTGTATTTTTAAAAGCAGGGTTTTCTTGAATTTTATTTTATTGTCTGGAAATTATGTATCCTTAGTATTTCTGTTCACTGTTCATTTTCGTAAGAATAGTGATTTCTTTTGAGTTCCACATGTACATCAGTGAAGTCTTATTTGTTGGTTAGAATTTAGGGGACAAATATCAGGAAAGGTCGTGCATAGTCTTATTTGCTTATTTGACTTTTGTGGGTACTTTGACAAATTTGGCAGCTAATTGACTGTAAATATGAAATAATAGTGATTATTTGAGTAACTTAAAAAATTTATGAGGTTCTTTGATATAGATAAATTGAATGCTTTTAAAAGTGGGAATTGGCTTTCATTGTCATTCTGCAGTTTTGAGAAATATCTTAGAATGTAGTAGTTTTTATTGTTACTGTACATACTAAGCCTTGTAAAAATAATGCTGGTACAGTTAAGATTAGGTGTATGTGGTAAAACCTAATCAATTTATATTAAATACGTGGGAGAGTTTAGTTCTAATTACAGGCCTTAAAAAGTACAGCGTTTTTACATGAATTAGCTATGTAACTCAAACTAAGTTACGTGTGTAACTTCTAGAGAATAAGCCTTAACGTGCATGGAGAATATTTCTAAGTAACCTCTGCAAACATCATAGGCCTCAATATATTAATACATTATAATTATGTTATTTTTATTACATGACCCTTCTAGTGTTTCAAAAATAGCTTTTTGTTATAATTCGGTAAATAGCCAGTCATTGGACTAGCATCTCCTCAATTGGAAAGAACTGTAGCACGCAGGTATATTTCATTCTAGCCTTTCAGCAGGTAATCTGTGTTCACTGGTAATATTCCAATTAACACTCTATTTTTTGCACTGGGGTTTTGCTGAATAATTCCTTTATAACCCCATAGCTTTAAGTTAGGTGTTTCTTCTTGCAAAGCCTATCTTCCTGATAATCAGTGATTATTCTGTATTTTTAATAATAAAGAAGCAATACCATTGTTACAACCAAGTCAGAATGAAGATCTAACCTACTTTGGTGATAGAAATACTATTTTCTAGTTTTTTTAGCTTGCTTCTCAGACGACCTACTTTTTTTAGTGGATATCATGGTTTTTACTTCTCATGTTATTGCTGTAGGATATTTCTGTGTCTTATATCCAAGCTGTTTATAAAAGCTTCTGTGCTAAACTGAAATGATTAAATTATTTAATATTTTCATTATGGAAAGACTAAAAGTAATTCACAATAATTATAAGGTCATACATATACAGAACACTACAAAGTTTTATTCAGCTTACATTAAAGTGGTGACATGCTTCTGAGTGAAGGAAATATATCTATATAGTAGTAACTAATAGATAAAATTACTGTTATAATAGAATATTCAAAGTATGTGTTTATGGGGTACAGTGTGATGTTTTGATATATGTATACATTGTGGAATGATTAAATCAAGCTAATTAACATATCAGTCACTTTGCCTTTTTTGTAGTGAGAACATTTAAGGTCTATTCTTTTAGAAATTTTGACATATACAACACATTATTAATGACTGTAGTGACCATGCTATGCGGTAGATTTCTAGAACTCCTCGTCTATCTGAAACTTTGTGCCCTTTGCAGTATCTCCCCATTTCCTATCCTGCTCCTCTCCATTCCCTTCTTTTCTCCCACCTCTGGTAACTACCATTCTACTCTACATCTATGAATTTGACTTTTGTAGATTCCACATACAAGTGATATCATGCAGTATTTGTCCTTCCGTGTCTGCTTTCTTTCACTTGGCATAATGTCCTCCGGGTTCATCCATATTGTTGCATATGACAGAATTTCCTTGTTTTTTTAGACTGCATAGTATTCCACCGCATATATTTACCACATTTTCTTTATCTATTTCCACCATTTGCATTATCTTCTAAAGTTAAACGTACATTTGCCACATAAACCCAGCTGTTCTCCTCGAAATACATTTAGAAGAAACGCACGCACAGCATGCATGTGGGAAACAGAGACATGTATTATATAAAAAGGTTCATAGCAAAATGAGTCATAGCAAACCCAAATCAATTCAAATGTTTATGAATGGTAGAATTGAAATTTGTACGTATGTATACATGAATATATGTATATATATGTATATTTATACACAATGGAATTATATACAGAAATGAAAAGGAATGAGCCATAACTACAAGCAATAAAATAGTTTGATCTTACAAACCTAATGTTGAAAGAAGTAGGACTCAAAAATGCCCACTTAACAATTCCACTTGTATAAATTTTCTAAGCAGACAAAACCAAGCTGTGGTGATAGCACTCAGAAGATTAGGTACTTCTGAGGCACAAAGTAGTGCCTAGGAAGGTGAGTTAAAGGGGCTCCTGGAATGCCAGCAAAGTTCTGGTTCTTGACTTGGTTTGTAGCAACTCAGGTGCTTACTTTGTGATAATTACATGAACGTTTTATACATTTGTGCACTTTTCTGTATTTTTGGTTTTTGACCCAATAAGTAGAGATTTTTTAAAAAAGAAACATTACAAAAGACTCTTTCCAAAAAAGAATAATCAAAGTAATTTTTAAAGTTAAATTTGTTTTTATCCTCATGCTATTAAATTTGTTTTACAAATTTATAATAGTGGGTTGTTGGAGAATATATAATATGAGCATATGTGATAAAATATAAATAGTAACTTTACAGGATTGGATTGACCTTTCAGTAACTTACTTGTGTATGTTAAGGCTCAGATACAAAAGTGGGTCCTCTCTTACAGTCTTTCCTTCTAGACGATGTGAAGAGATGCTTGGGAAATGGTGATGTGATTTCTGCAGTTGAGAAGCTTGCCATTCAGAATCACATACTTGAATGAAGTGTCTTTATTACGAGACTTCCTAAGACCTAATTTCTGGGTTGTTCCAGAAAATTCTGTTATCAGGCTATCATATTCATTTAGTTAACTATAAAGAGAAGAGTTAGGGAAACTTTTTCTGAGGTTACTTTTAGGTGCTAATTTAAAATGATTCTTTGTAACAGTCAAATTCACACTACTTTCTTTGTTCTTAACTTCCCATAAACTTTTTTTAACAGGTGGAGAGAGAACCTGTGGAGTACATGAACTTATCTGTATTAGAAAAGGTAAGTCACTGCTCTGCATGGCTATTTAAATACTAACTGAATACTTTCAAAGTGTATAATAGATTTTAGTAGGATGGCGTATAATTTGTATTTATAAAGTGTAAATTTATAGTAAATATTAACATTTGTCTTATAGACTTAAGCATTCATAAAGTGCATATTACTTATTATGTGATTATTGAGAGTTGTTGCTTTATATTTAGTTTTGATGGGCTGATAGAGCCTGCCTGGTTTCTAGCATATTAGTTATTAGACATGGTGAAGAGGCAAAGAATGGAGGGTTTGATTTTTGTTCCCTTTCAGAATCTGGAATCTGAGTGCATGCTGATCTCCCATTGACTTCTGTTCTATTACTGTACCCCATCAGAGAGATGTGAGGACTTGGTTGAAATTCAAATCGGGAACATATCCAAAGACCACAACATCCTTTGACACCAACAACTGTCTATGCTTCCTTAGAAGGAGCCACCTGACAACTGGGTGGTTCAACAAAGTGGCCCCAGGAAAGGTAATTCAGTTACTAGGTGGGAGGCAAGGAATCAGGTATTCTCTAGATTTGGAAGAATCAGGAGAACCTTGGGAGTCCTCACAACTCCTTATAAGTAATCACAAATCTGTGAAATGGTATGAAGAAAAGATATTCCTGGGGAGGTCAGAGGAAGAAATCCTCATAAATTTACTACTCTTGTCTCTTTTTAAACTTGGGGCACTTTCTTTTCTTGCATCTCTCTTCAAACTCACTTGGCCCTCCTGAGTCTAGCCAACTAACAGCATTCCTCCCATCCCTAATATTTCACTTTAAGGAATTTTGGAGCAGTGTCATTATTTGACACTCATACCTGGGTATTAGAGGCGTGGCAGGAAAATGTCAGCATATTTTCAGTAAGTCTTTAACAGCTCTGAAAAGCTTCAACTTCTTTAGACTTTAAAAACATTTTAATCCTTTTTAGGTGAATTTATGTCACTATTAGTGACATGGTTATACTAGTTTATCTGTGAGTCATTGCATGCAGTTGCTGTTCATTTAAAATCTTCTTTCTTTATTAAAATACAGTTTTTCTGTATACCTTTCCTCTGGTACCATAAAGGAGGAAATTGAAGTCAGTTTCGTGAAATCTCAAATTTAGGATTGTGATTCTCATGCTATAACCATTGTTGATTTGTGCTTCTTACCTAAAGTGGAGGTAGGGGATAGACAAATTGATGCATTGTTTTATTTCTCCACATAAACATTTGTAGTCTTCTGCTATTTATATAAATCCAGAATTACTAAAAATGTTTAAAATAATTTTATAGTTATTATCCAGTCCCACTAAAACTTTTTAAAACTTTTAATTTGATGGGATAGCAAAAGACAGTAAAGATCAGTTGGAATCAAAAGCTATTAAAGGTGTGGTCAGGTGAAAAGAGAATCAAGACAAGAATAGAGACAGCTAGAAGTAAGAAAATGAAAAGGTTTAGAGGGTCTTTTGTGGCTACAAAGGGAACAGAAAGCTACAATGGAGAAAATTAGATAAGGATAGAGGATAGTGTGAATATATCTTTTTTTCTCATGGCTTTTTTTGTTGTTGTTCTTTATTGCTGTCTCTATTCCTTTTCAGGTAGTTCTCAAAGTATGCTTTGCCCAGATTTCTCTATATTAGTCTAGCTTTTTCGCTGTCTTCCATTATCTATAGAAATTTAATTCTGCATTTAAAAAATTTATTCACACCATAGCCATGACATGGAAAAATATCTGAATCTCTGTTTATCCTCTCAACATTCAGTACAGTAAATTTTTCATAAGTATTTGAATATTTTTAGAATTAATGCTCTGGGCTAAAGCTTTTTGCATTTTATGCTAGACTTCCATAGAGTAGATCGTATGAAAGTTGTGAAGAGTAATTATAATTAGTATCAATGATTATTCTAATGAAATGACATCTCTGACATCACAACCTCCTTTTTTCTTTTTCTTTTCCTTTTTTTTTTTAAAGACAGATTTTTCACTCTGTCTCCCAGGCTGGAATGCAGTGGTATGATCTTGGCCCACTGCACCCTCTGCCTCCTGGGTTCAAGCTATTCTCATGCCTCAGCCTCCCAAGTAGCTGGGATTACAGGTGTACGCCCCCATGCCCGGCTAATTTTTCTATTTTTAGTAGAGATGGGGTTTCACCATGTTGGCCAGGCTGGTCTTGAACTCGTGACCTCAAATGATCTGCCCACCTCGGCCTCCCCAAATTCTGGGATTACCGGTGTGAGCCACCGCGTTCGGCCAGACATCACAACTTCTTTTTACCTCTTTGGCTGTTTCTGTCTCTTTTGCTAGCCTCTCTCCCCATCAGACTTCTGATTATATCATATACCAGGGGTTTGGTCCTGGGCTTACTTCATTTTTCCATCTTTTACTCTGTTTGATTTTATCTAGTTCTGTTGCTTTAAATGCCACATAAATTTGTAAATCCAGCTCTTGGCTGTCTGAGCTCCCTCATCTTTTATCAAATGAGTTACTTGATATTTCTATCTGGATGTCTGTTATAATAACAACTTGACACGTTTAAAATGCAAGTCTTGATTTTCTTACCTGAGCCTATACCTTCCTCAGTTTTCTCCATCTCAGCTAATAAATAGCACTGTCTACCCAGTTACTCAGCTCCTAACTTAGGAATCATCCTATATTTCCCTCATTATTATTGTCCACATTTAATTTATTAGTAAGTTCAATCAGTTCTACCTGCAAAGTATATTTTTTAATCTATCCTCTTTTTTTTCATCCTGCTGCTGTCATTGTAGTCTGGTTCTCTGTCTTTTTTTGCCTAGATCACTGTCATAGTTTTCTAACTGGTTTCCCTACTTGCATTTTTATCTCCTTTCAGTAAGTATTAGTGATTTTCAAAAATGTAAATCAGGGCAACCACTTTGCTTGTTGAAATTTTTCTGTGGATTGTTATTATACCTTAAATAAAAGTATCTTACCCTGATCTACAAAGACATTATAGTATCAACTCGGAGCCCAAAATGTCATCTGAATATCATCAGTTCAAAAGTCTCATTATCTAAATCACTTACATTATGTATGGGTGAGACTCTGGGTGTAATCCATTGTGCTTCAAAATTCCTTTCTATCTTTGGACCTGTGAAAATAGAAACCAACTTACCCTCCCATGCGTTTCTTCAAATCTCATTTCCCTAAGTTGTATTTCAATTTTGATTAAGTCAGTTTTCAGAACTTACTTTTTTATGATCAATATTGTTTGCAGTAAAGCCATATTATATCATAATTATATTTCCCTTTTATGTAGTTTTCATCTTAAAAATATCCCTTCTTTCAAATTGTAAGCACCTGTCTCAACTCCTCATTAACCATGGTTCAGAATCCACTCTGATTTCTCTGTCATTCTTATTTTTCTTCTGCTACCACTCTTCCCCGTGTTGAAGTATACATCTTCTATATCATATATCCCTATAGAAGATTTTTCTGCTTCCCTAGGAAATAGTCAACATGTTGTATTACTCAAGGTACTGTTAGCTGCTGCGCCAAACAAACCCCAAACAAATAATGACTCAAACAGGATAGAGGTTTATTTCTCTCTCGTGAAGTTTATATCAGGTATTTCTAGTTGCCACAGAGCACTCCTTCAGCAGTGATTCAGGGATCCAGGATCCTAGTTTGTGGCTCTGGCACATGGCTTTGGAGGCGAGTGTGTTCATCTTCATTAAGCAGGGAGTGTGTGGAGAAAAAAAGGGGAAAGGAAGATGGTGTGTAGGAGGTTTTTGTGGGATAGGCCTGGAAGCAAAGTACATTCCTTAAGATTCCCATGTCAATAATTCAGTCACAGGGCTACATCTATAGTAACTTCAAAACAGGCTGGGAAATGTTAGTGAGTCAGTGAGCCCAAGAAGTACAGCAACCTATATTCTGCCGTTTATCAATTAATCTACCCTAATATACTTGCCATAGTCTTACATGCTCTATATATGCTAATGGTGACCATGTGGATAAATTTCTTCTAGAGGTAGGTATATAACTTAAAGGTGTGACTTCAGTGAGAAAATTTAAGGCTAAGTAGAAGGGGAGATTAATATGGAAAGATGTAATAGGGTTGTTTCGTTTTGTTGTATTTTGTTTTGGAAGGGAAGGGATTGTGAATCCTCTGATTTTGTGATTGTCTTTTGTCTCTTAGGATCCTACCCCCTTTTTTTTCATTTCCCCTTCACCACCCAGTTGCTGAAGGGCCTTTTCCCTTCTGCCTTTTTTCCTCCTGCAGAAGCTATGTACAAAGACTGCCTAACTACCCCGTTAAGTTATGCTCGAAAGTAACTTATGCTAAGTTATGCTGAAAGTAACTCACATGTACTTTTAGAGTTCCTTGCCTGTAGGCTGTGCTGTCATCTACTCAGTTTTGTTACTGCTGCTGTTAGTATTTTCAGATTTAACATGGACTTTCCTTTCTAACTTTAGCTCCCCATTGCTGTCTTCTTTCTTCTGTCTTCCTGATAGTTTTTCTCTTCCTTTGTCTACACCAAAACCTTTCTGTTTTGTTTCGGTGGGGTGGGATCGTGAGAGATTGCACCTTATGATTTGGTAAGTTTTCTGTTTTTACTCGCATTTATTTTGAGATATTAGCATTCTCTGTATTCAGATGATTCTGAGGATATAGTTTTTATGTAGCATATATATATATATATATATATTTGAGACAGAGTCTTGCTCTTGTCACCCAGGCTGGAGTGCAATGGCGCGATCTCGGCTTACTGCAATCTCCACCTCCTGGGTTCAGGCGATTCTTCTGCCTCAGCCTCCCAAGCAACTGGGATTACAGGCATGTACCACCATGCCCATCTAATTTTTGTACTGGTAGTAGAGACTGGGTTTCACCATGTTAGCCAGGCTTGTCTTGAACTCCTTACCTCAGTTGGTCCACCCACTTCAGCCTCCCAACGTGCTGGGATTGCAGGCGTGAGCCACCCCTCCCAGCCTGTAGATTTACTTTTTCTTTCTTGTTTTGTACAGTTTGGGGGAGGTAAAACTGGGAGGCATGGAATTAGGCAGATTCCATTTTTTTTCAAATACTCAGAAGTGTCTATGGTATGTTCATGAACAAAAATTTTAATGTTAATTTAGTCTAACTTCTTAATATTTTTTCTTTTCATTCTTTTCTCTTTCTCCCCCTCCTTCCTTCTTTCTCTCTGTCTTTCTAGTGCTTTTTGAGATGTTGTGGGGAAATCCTTCCTTACCCCTAAGATGATAGCAATTGTGTTACTTTAAGAGGTTTAGTCTTGCTTTTTATATTTATGTTATTAATCCATCTGAAATTGATTTTTATATGGTTAAGAACCTAATTTTATTTTTTAATGGTTAAGTAGTAGTTCCAGCACAATTTACTAAGTATTCTAAAGATTTCCCACTGATCTGCAGTGCCACCTCTGCTACCTCTGTTGAGTTTTTATCAAGTTGGTCTATTTCTGTTCTGTTAATCAGTTTACCTATTCCCTAACAGTACGTCACTATCTTAATTATTAAAGTGTTGTGATTCTTGTTATCTAGTAGTACAAATTCTTCTTACTTTTCTTCTTCAGTAATGTAATAACTATTTCTGGGCCTTTGATTTTCCATATAAAGTTTAGAATCAGCTTGTCAAGTTCTTTAAAAAGCCTTTTTGGAATTTTAATAGGGATTGCATTGAATCTCTAGATCTATGTGGAGATTATATCTTTAAAATACTGAAATTTCTTATTCTTGAACATGGTGTATCTTTGCATTTGTTTAATACCTTTCAGTAAGGTTTTGAAAATTCATCTATAATGATCTTGCATTTTTTTAGATTTATGTTTAGATATCTTATATTTTTTGTTGCTATAGTAAATGAAATTTGTTAATAAAAATATAATTAACTTTTCTAAATTAGTGTTATATGTAGCCATATTGCTAGACTATTTAACTATTTCCATAGATATTTTGGGTTTTCTTAGTAGACATATCATCTGGAAATAATAACAGTTTTTTAATCTTTTCTAGTTATACTTTTTATTTCTTTGGCAGCTTCTTCGGGAAAATAAACAAAATAGAACTAAAAGGATACTCTATAATCCTCTTCCAACTGCTTGACTAAGCATGATCTTAAAAATGGACAATAACAAGTGTTGGCAAGGATGTGGAGGAATTGAAACTCCCATCTATTGCTGGGAATGTAAAATGGTATAGCAACATTAGAAAACAATTACGAAGTTCCTAAAAAAAAAAAAAAAAAAGAGACATGGAGTTACCATATAACCCAGGCCTATACCCAAGAAAATTGAAAACATATGTTTATACAAAAATTTGTAGATGAATATTCATAGCAAGGTTATTCTTTTTTGTAATTTTTTTTTTCTCGAGACGGAGTCTCGCTTTATTGCCCAGGCTGGACTGCAGTGGCATGATCTCAGTTCACTGCAACCTCCGCCTCCTGGGTTCAAGCGATTCTCATGCCTCAGCCTCCTGAGTAGCTGGTACTATAGGTGTGTGCCACCACACCCAGCTAATATTTTGTATTTTTAGTAGAGACGGGGTTTCACCACATTGGCCAGGCTGGTCTCAGTCGCTTGATCTCATGATCCTCCTGCCTTGGCCTCCCAAAGTGCTGAGATTACAGGCATGAGCCACCACACCCGGCCTAGCAACTGTATTCTTAATAGCCAAAAAGAAAGGGAAACAACCTAAATATCTATCAACTGATGAATGAATTAAATAAATGTGGCATATTGGCACAATGGAATATTATTCATTCACCAGAAGAAATGAATTATTGATACAAGCTACAACATTGATGAACCTTGCAAACAGTGAAAGAAACCAGACACAGAAAGCCACATATCATATATATAGGCTTTCATTCATATGAAATGTCCAGAATAGACAAATCTATAGAGACAGAATATAGATTAGTAGTTGCCAGGGCTAGGGGAGGGGAGAATAGGGAGCTACTACTAATAGGTATGGGTTTTTCTGGGGAGTGATGAAAATATATTCTGAAATTAGAAAGTGATTGCACAACTCTATGAATATATTACAGAACACTGAATTACGCACTTTGGTGAATTTTGTGGCATATGTGTTTTATCTCAATAAAAAAAAAATCTGCTTACATAGCGTGTTTTATTCTTACCAGCTCCTCTTTTTATGCAAAAGTTTCCATTACCTGAAATTCTATTCCTTTGATATTTACTACTTTAGATTTTTTATGTCTTTATGAACCTAAATTAAAATAATGATATGCCTGAGACAGGTGAATGTATATACTAATGTATGTTAATATGTTCAAGTCATATTAACCTGGAGGGTGGTTTGTAGTTTTATGGCACAGGACTCTCTATTGTCCTGGCCTGTTAGTATTTTTATATACTAAATCTATATGGCATTACTTTATTGGATATTCACAAATCAAATGTAATATCCCAATATGAATGACAATCTGTTTTTGGAAATTGTAGAAAAAAGTCTCTGTAGTGGTTAGAGAATAGGAGATGATCAGTGGTTAATTTTGTTTTTTCAATTTAGGAAAAATAAATTTATGCCTTTTTTTAAACATTGAAAATAAAAATTACTTTACTGAATCAATTGGGAACATGTATAGAATATTTAAATTTATTACCTTCAATGTTTTTCCTTGACTAGAAGGAAGTCACTTATTTAAACCACTAAAATATAAGTATCTGAGCATACTTGAGAAATAGTAGCAAAAAACAACTTTCCAGTCTTTTCTCCCATTTGAATCAAAGACTGTCTTGAAGCTAGGTTGGCCACGTGGTTTTTTGAATGCTGCTCATCACTAGTCTAAGTGGCCTTTACAATTTCTTTCAAATATGATCCGAAATAATAACTTAAACCTCATCAGTTAACATCTTAAAGTGAGTAGTTGTAACTCATCTGAGGGCAAAGCCTTGTATGATTGTTGACATAGGATGTGCATGGTAGTGGTAGTTTACAAATTATGGGGCTACAATAGATATCCTATATCTGTTCAGTTCTGATAGTTTCTTGTCCTAATACACAACTGTTTTAGAATGATACACTTATAAGAGAGTACAAGGTGTGAGAGATGAAAATTTGGAGACAATAGGTAGATTACAGTTACTAGAGCTGGGGGAGAGGCTGAACTTGGTGCTGCTTTTTCAAACCTCTGGCAGTCAAGGGAATGTTTCTGCATGTGCTATCCTTTTCCTTTGAGTTGGCTGATGTCGCTTTGTGGACAAATGGAAATCCAGTTAGGTGTTTATATTTTACTGTCTACAGCCTTGGGTTCTCCCTTTTTGCTGGGTAGACAGATTTATTGTTTCTTTCTCTTTCCCCTGAAGTGCATCGTGGGCTCTTCCCTCTTTTGGTGGTGTTTTAGTTATTTCTTTTGGGAATATAGTAGTAAAGTGTCTAAACTGTAGGTGACAATTTTTCATGTAGAATTTGTGAAGGTGTAGAACTATATTCTGACTTTTTGGGGGCTGGGATAGGTACAGATTTCTTGCTTAGTGACCAAACTTGACTTTCAAGCCTTTTATAGTTCTAATTGTCCAGAGTAGTAGAACAATAAAGTAACTTTTCTTTTTTCGTGCATTTATTAGAGCTAGTATTTAGTAGAAAGAGAACATGATTATGAAATAAAGAGATATGGGTTAAATTTCCCAATTTGCTTCTTCCAGGCTGGGTAACTAAAGTCATTAAATTCTTTGAGTCTCAGTTTCCCCCTCTGTAAAATGGTAACATTATTAAGGCTATCTGTACTAATCTCACAAGGCTTCTGTGAGGATCAAGTGAAGTAAAGTGTATGAAACCCTTTGTAGTCAGTAAATTGGTATGTACATATTATTATTACCTTGCTGAAGAAGGTAGGGACAGTCTTGGAACTTGTAGACTCTTATTGGAGATGAATGAATTTTTTTGTATGAATTCTGGAAGGCATGACCCGATTGTTTCATTGTTTATTCTTTCAGTGGTTTGACACTCAGAACTTTGAATTTATGAGACCTACCTACTGAGTCACTAATGTTAGCCTTCTAAAATGTTTCAATAATTCATTTAATAGTGGCATATGTCTGTAGGAAACAGTTTGCTGATCTCTGAACAAGGAAGTGGCTCCTAGTATGAAAAATTCTGACCACGAATCTTTGGATGTTGGCATATAAGCAGACCTCCATCTTCAATTTCTATGCAAATCCAGTAAAATAATTTTTCTCCTATTGTTAGATCAACATGCAAATGAGAAATTCTAAAAATTATATAAAAATTGTAATTGTCTTTTCTTTGTTTCTTTCTTGTGACTAAACAGTATGTAATGAATAAATTACTCTTTTTCTCAGTGTATAATTTAGTTTTCATTATTCTAAAAAATATCTAGTCATAATATAATTCTTTTATTTATGCCATTTTCATTTTTTCTGGTTCTTAGGGTAGATATGTTTCCTTTTGATATATAGTTCAGTGACCTACTGTTAAGAGATATTCTTGAATTGAAGAGGCCAATAGATTTTTGTAACTGCCCTGTTGTACATTTTAAGCTTTTTTTTTTTTAACCTGGTGCAAGAAATTTCAATTAGGTTGTGAATTTATAGAGCCTCAGTAGTAGCAGGGAATAGGGCTTTAGCTACTATAATTAAAATGACAGTTTCATTTACAATTTAATAGAAGGTGGAGATCATGGAGCTGTATTTTCTTTGATTCATTCTCGGCTTCTTTGAACTTCTTAATGAGAGGTTTATGTGCACCCAGAGGCAGGGAGCCTACCACATTGATTCATGCTTGTTATTTTTAGTTTTATGTTCCAAATTCAGGCTGCCATAAATTAACATATACACTAAGAGTAAAGCAGACCCCCACTCTTTGAAGGGGAATGAAGTTCAAGAGATAAGGGGAAACGTTTTATTATGGAGGTCATAGGAGTACAAGAATCTAGAGTAATCCAAATAAAAATGGAGAGCAAATGGGTGATGAAGGCTATGAGAACCCATCCTGTGCCTCACTAAGTTCTACTTTTCTCTGAAATACCCATCTAAAAGTGTCATTTTCTTCTTCCTTTATTTCTTTCTGTAATGGCTGTATGAGTTGGAGTTTTATGAGTGTAAAACTAAGGGGTTTACAGAATGATGTCTGTGTACCAACTTCAGAAATGTAAAGCCTATTTCAGTTTTTCGTAACCTGTCCGCATTATTCAATTGAGTTATGGACTCTTTAGTAAATCACATTGAAATGGAACAGAAGTTCATTTATTGCTACCAGAACAGAAAGACGAGAATGTTGTTTATCTGCCCGGCGCTTGGTTCAAGGGTTGTAATTGAAATGTCTAGGGTGTGTGTAAAAAAGAAAATCTCTTTTTATTCTTAAGAGAAGAGGAATAGAGATGGATTGCTGAGATGATCCTGACAGAATTGGTGTCATACATACCATCCACTATAGTCTCTTTAGTAAGGGTCCAGGTATTATAAAAAATATCCCATTGCCAATTTAGTTTAGATTTCTCTCTCCTAAGGTCTTTTCCATTGGAAGAAGGAAAGGGAAATTTTCTTGTTTTATCAACCTATTTCATCCTAAGACTTAGGCAGACGAATGGGATGTATACTAAGTAATTTTGGCTTATGTACTTATTTTACCTAAATGAATTATATATGTAAAAATATGTATGGTTGAGATCTTTTGATCAATAAATTTAATTTTCCTGATTATTTATTCTGGCCTGTCATCATTTTCATGAGGAGGAAAAGTATCTACAGAGGACAGTTTTCATACATCAACTGAAGTATGACTCATCTTTTCTACATTTCAACCCCAGAAGTTAGGTAAACACAAACAAACCTTCAAGAAGTATATCTACAAAATGAGAGTGATGAATCTGATGAAATGACAGATTGATGATGATTTCCTCAAAGAATTGGTTGTTCACATCAGTGAATCTCTAATTACTGTAAAATATGGTCTTCTTTAAACATGTGTTTACATCCACTTGTAATTTATTTCAGTCAGAGGTGTGAGGGAAGGATCCAGCTTTACATTAATCTCTAACTGATCAGCCACTTATACAATACCAGTTATTGGATAATTCATTCTTTCCCTGACAACTTGCAGTACTACTGTTTTCATGTACTAAGTTGTTATACACGCTTGGGTCAGTGATATGGTTTGGCTCTGTGTCCCCACTTGAATCTCATCTTGAATTGTAATCCCCATTATTCCCACATGTCAAGGGAGGGACCAGGTGGGAGGTGATTGGATCATGGCAGCAGGTTCCCCCATGCTGTTCTCGTGTTAGTGAGTTCTCACGAGAGCTGATGGTTTTATAAGAGTTCAGCAGTTCCTCTTCTCTCCCACCTGCTGTCGTGTAAGATGTGCCTGCTTCCCCTTCTGCAATGATTGTAAGTTTCTTGAGGCCTCCCCAGCCATATGGAACTGTAAGTCAATTAAACTTCCTAACTTTATAAATTACCCAGTCTCGGGCAGTTCTTTATAGCAGTGTAGACTAATATAGTCAGTTTCTGTAGTTAAGTTTTTTTTCTTTCTATTCATCTGTATATGTTTTCTGGAACCACAATTACTCTGCTTTTATTATTGAGGCTTTTGTTACCTAGTAGAAAAGGGTTTCTTGCATTAATGTTCATTTTAAACATTTTCTGGTTATTCCCTTATGTTTATTTTTCAATGAACTTTGAAATAAAGTATGCTTTCCTACAATTTATATTCCAAAAGAATCCTTTTTCCCAGAAAGAATCCTAATACAATTGAGTTTCCTTGTGCTCTCTCCCTGTCATGAGGGGTCACACAGAGCACACTTCCCTCAGCAATGAAAATGCAGCAATATGTATACCGTCTTCATGCCTAGGAAAGTCCATTAGAGACTCAGAGCCCAAGGTTTTCATTGAGGGCTTGCCATGTAAGCACCCTCTTCCTAGCTTGCAAAAAAATTGCAGATTTCCAAAAGACATATAGGAGTTCAGCATAAACCATAGTATTTATACAAACAGTCTAGGTACAAGAAACTACTTTTATCAATTAATGTTGACTGGTACCACTCTGAGGATCAAGTTCCCAGATGCCAGCCAGGGGCCAACCCTATAAGCAGGGTTTCCTAAGGATAGCAGTCTCAGGTCTGCCATGTTCATTTTTTTTTCTGTACAGAAGGTCAATGCCAAAGTAGGGCATGTTTTGATGAAGTCTATTTTAAAATAAAATTTTAGATTCAAGAGGTCCATGTTCATGTTTGTTATGTGGATATATTAATATATTGTGTGATGCTGAAATCTGGGCTTCTGTTGGATCCATTACCCAAAAATTAAATAGAGTACTCAATAGTTATTCAACCCTTGTCACACTCCCTCTCTCTTCTCTTTTAGACTCCCCATGTCTATTGTTTCCATCTTTATGTCTGTGTGTACTCAGTGAGAACAAGTGATACTTGATTTTCTGTTTCTCCATTAATTCACTTAGAATAATGGCCTCCAGCTACATCCATATTGCTGCAAAGGACATGATTTCATCTTTTTTGTGGCTGCATAGTATGCCATGACATATATGTGCCACATTTTCTTTATCCAGTCAATCGTTGATGGGCACCTAGTTGATTCCATGTCTTTGCTATTGTGAATAGCACTGGGATAAACATATAAGTGCATGAATCTTTTTGGTAGAAGAGTTTGTTTTCCTTTGGGCATTTACCCAGTAATGAGATTGCCGGGTTGAGTGGTAGTTCTATTTTTAGTTCTTTGAGAAATCTCCAGACTGCTTTCCACAGGGACTGAACTGATCTACAGTCGCATCAACAGTCCGTTAGCATTCCCTAAGGAAGACATTTTGAGTTAATTTTTCTGTATGATGTGAGGTACATATCAAAGTTCACTTGGTATGGATAGCTAATTGTTTCAGCCTCATTTTTTGGAAAAAAAAAACAAAAACCTCTCTCTGAAATGCCTTTGTCCTTTTATATCAAATCAATAGATTATGTATTTATCGGTTTATTTTTGAACTTTTCTTTTTTTTTTTTTTGAGATGGGGTCTTTCTCTGTGGCCAGGCTGGAGTGCAGTGGCGCCGTCTTGGCTCACTGCAACCTCCGTCTCCTGGATTCAATCGATTCTACTGCTTCAGCCTCCCAAGTAGCTGGGACTACAGGTGTGTGCCCACCACACCCAGCTAATTTTGGTATTTTTCGTAGAGATGGGGTTTCACCGTCTTGGCCAGGATGGTCTCGATTGCTTGATCTCATGATCCGCCTACCTAGGCCTCCCAAAGTGCTGAGATTATAGGCATGAGCCACCGCACCCGTCCTCTTTTTGAACTTTATCCTGTTCCATTGAATTATTTGTCTGCCTTGTTGCCAATACCAAAGTGTCTTGATTACTGTAGCTTTATAACCATTCTTGAAGTCCAAGTCTATGAATTTTATTTGTTTTCAGATTCTTCGCTCTTCCAGATCTCTTGCATGTCTATGTGACTTTTAGCTTCAGTTTATCAATTTCTACAAAACAGCCTGGCGGAATTTTGGATGGGACTGTGTTAGAAAAAAACACCTGTAGATAAGCTGAAGAAAATTGACATTTTAATATTATTGAGTCTACTAATCCATGAACCTAGTGTATATTTCTATTTAGTTCTTCTTTAATTTTCTTTAGATATAAATTGTAATTTTCAGTGTGTCTTAAACATTTTATCAAATATATCCCTAAGCATTTCATATTTTTTAATGTTGTAAATAGAAATTTTAAATTTAAAT
The DNA here is from genome assembly GCF_007565055.1 of Rhinopithecus roxellana. Lineage (NCBI taxonomy): Eukaryota > Metazoa > Chordata > Mammalia > Primates > Cercopithecidae > Rhinopithecus > Rhinopithecus roxellana. The sequence continues at coordinate 72,965,584 of NC_044556.1, read as the reverse complement.
TTTTAGTGGTTTGTTGATATTATATAGGAATACAGTTATGTTTTGTACATTATTTTGTATGCTGCAACCTTGCTAAATGCACTCATTAGTTCTAGTAGCTTATTTTGTAGATTCTAAAGGAATATTTATGTAGATGACCGTGTCTGTGAATAAAGACAGTTTTACTTCTTCCTTTCCAATCTGGATGCCTTTTATTTCTTTTTCCTGCCTTATTTCACTGACTAGAACTTCTAGTACAATACTGAATAAAAGTAGTAAGAATGAGAATCTTTGCCTTGTTGGTGATCTCAAGGGAAAGCATTTTGGGTGATCTCAAGGGAAGACCATTCAATCTTTTGCCAGTAAGTATGATGTTAGATGTTTTTGCCTGGGTGAGGAACATCCTTTTTATTCCTAGTTTTCTGAGAAAGTTTAGAAGGAATGCTTGTTGGAATTTTTCCAAGAAAATGCTTTTTCTGTATCTACTGATATGATCATATGATTTTAAAACTTTTTTTAGTTTGTTTACATGATGAATCACATGTTAAACCAACCTTACATTTATGAGATAAATTCCACTTGTTCATGATGGATTATCCTTTTACTATATTGTTGGATTGAATTTGCTAAAAATTTGTTAAGACTTTTCGTATGTCAGTAGGGATCCTGGTTTCTTTTCTTTTCTTTTCATGCCTCTTTCTAGTTTCAGTATCAGGATGATACTGGCCTGAGAGAATGAATTGGGAAGTTCCTTCCTCTTGAATTTTGTGAGAAAATTATATATAGTTGGTATTATTTCTTTCTTAAATGTTTGCTACAGTTCACCAGAGAAGCCACATAGGCCTTGGTGGCATAAATCTTCTTTATGGGAAGGTTTTTAACTGCAGACTTAATTTTTAAAAAAATATATGGGTCTCTTTAGGTTATCTATTTATTCAGTCCACTGTTGATGGGCACCTGGGTTGGTTCCATGTCTTTGCTATTGTGAATAATGCTGTGGTGAACATATGTGTGCATATGTCTTTTTTGGTAGAAACATTTATTTTCTTTTGAAGATATATCTGGTAATGGGATTGCTGCATCGAATGGTCGCTCTGTTTCAGGTTATTTGAGGAATCTCAGAGTTGCTTTCCACAGTGGCTAAACTTATTTACTTTACCATCAACGGTGTGTAAGTGTTCCCCTTTCTTTGCAGCCTCACCAGCATCTGCTAATTTTTTACTTTTTAGTAATAGCCATTCTGACTATTGTGAAATGGTATCTCATTGTGGGGTTTTTTTTTCTTTTCTTTTTTTCTTTTTTTTTTTTTTTTGAGATAGAATCTCGCTCTGTTGCCCAGGCTGGAGTGCAGTGGTGCGATCTCGGCTCACTGCAACCTCCACCTTCTGGGTTCAAGCGATTCTCCTGCCTCAGCCTCCTGAGTAGCTTGGACTACAGGCATGCGCCACCACACCTGGCTAATTTTTTGTATTTTTAGTAGAGACGGAGTTTCACCCTGTTAGCCAGGATGGTCTTGATCTCCTGACCTTGTGATCCACCCGTCTTGGCCTCCCAAAGTACTGGGATTATAGGCGTGAACCACCATGCCTGGCCCTCATTGTGGTTCTGATTTTCATTTCTCTGATGATTAGTGATATTGACCATTTTTTCATGTTTGTTGGCTGCTTGTATGTCTTCTTTGGAGAAGTGTCTGTTTGTGTCTTTGCTCACTTTTTAATGGGGTTGTTTTTCGTTTGTTGACTTGTTTATTCCTTATAGATTCTGGATGTTAGACCTTTGTCAGATACATAGTTTGAAATATGCAAATATTTTCCCCCCATTCTGCGGGCTGGCTGTTCGTTGTGTTGATTACTACTTTTACTGTGCAGAAGCTTTTTAGTTTATATAGTCCCATTTGTGTATTTTTGTTTTTGTTGCATTTGCTTTGGGGGTCTTAGTCATGAATTCTTTGCCTAGACAAATGTGCAGAGGAGGTGTTCCTGTATTTTCTTTTAGAATTTTTATAGCTTCAGAATTTACATTTAAGTCCTTAACCCATCTTGAGTTAATTTTTGTATATAGTGAGAGATAGGGATCCAGTTTCAGTCCGCATATAGTAATCCAGTTTTCCAGCACCATTTATTGAATAGAGTGTCCTTTCCCCAGTGTATGTTTTTGTTAACTTTGTCAAAGGTCAGTTGGCTGCAGATATGTAACATTATTTCTGGGTTGTCTATTCTGTCCTGTTGGTCTATGCGTCCGTGTTTGTATCAGTACCATGCTGTTCTGGTTACTATAGCCTTATACCATTTAGTTTAAAGTTGGGTAATGTGATGCATCCAGCTTTATTCTTTTTGCTTAGGATGGCTTTCACTATTTGGGCTCTTTTTTGGTTCCATATGAATTTTAGAGGTTTTTTTTTGTTTTTGTTTTTTCCTAATTCTGTGAAAAATTGACATTGGTCGTTTGATAGGAATAGCATTGAATCTATAGATTGCTTTGGGCAGTATGACTTTTTTTTTGGTGTCAGAGTCTCACTCTTACCCAGGCTGGAGTACAATGGCACAGTCTTGGCTCACTGCAACCTCCGCCTCCCAGGTTCAAGCTGTTCTCCTGCCCTCAGCCTTCCGAGTACCTGGGATTACAGGCATGTGCCACCACGCCCAGCTAGTTTTTGTATTTTTAGTAGAGATGGGATTTCACCATGTTGACCAGGCTGGTCTCAAACTCCTGACATAAGGTGATCCGCCCACCTCGGCCTCCCAAAGTGTTGGGATTACAGGTGTGAGCCACTGCACCCGGGCAGTATGGCCATTTTAATGATACTTACTCTCCAATCCAAGAGCATGAAATGTTTTTCCATTTGTGTTATCTATGATTTCTTTCAGCAGTGTTTGGTAGTTCTCCTTGAGGAGATCATTCACCTCTTTGATTAGATGTATTCCTAGATATTTCTTTTCTTGTGTGGCTGTTATGAAAGATATTGTTCTTGGCTTGGCTCTCAGCTTAAACATTATTAGTGTATAGAAATGCTACTGATTTTTGTACTTTGATTTTTGTCTTGAAACTTTACTGAAGTCGTTTGTTAGTTCCGGGAGCATTTTCGTGGAGTCTTTAGGGTTTTCTAGGCATAGCCTCATATCATTGTTAAAAAGAGACAATTTGACTTCCTTTTGTCGTATAAGGATACCTTTCATTTCTTCCTCTTGCCTGATTGCTCTGGGTAGGTCTTCCAGTATTATGTTGAATAAGAGTGGTGAGAGTAGACATCCTTGTCTTGTTCCAGTTCTCAAGGGGAATTGCTCCAGCTTTTGTCCATTCAGTATAATTTTGGCTATGGATTTGTCATAGGTGGGTCTTATTATTTTGAGGTATGTTCCTTTTGCTGCCTAGTTTGTTCAGGGTTTTTATCACAAAGGGATATTGGATTTTATCAAAAGCTTTTTCCATGTTGATTGAGACGATCAAGTGATTTTTGTTCTTGACTCACTTTATGCGGTGAATCACATTTATTGATTTGTGTATGTTGGACCAACCTTGCATCCCAGCGATGAAGTCTTCTTGATCATGGCAGATTTAACTTTTTGATATGTTGCTGAATTTGATTTGCTAGTATTTTGTTGAGAATTTTTGTGTCTACATTCATCAGGGATATTGGCCTGAACTTTTCTTTTTTTATTGTTGTATTTTTGCCAAGTTTTAGTATTAAGGTGATGCTGGCTTTGTAGAATGAGTTAGGGAGGAGTCCCTCCTCCTTGTTTTTCTGGAATAGTTTCAGTAGAGTTGGCACCAGTTCTTCTTTATGCATCTGTTAGAATTTGGCTGTGAGTCCATCTGGTCCAGGGCTTTTTTTGGTCGGTAGGGTTTTTATTATTGATTCAATTTTGGAACTTGATATTGGTCTATTCAAGGTTTCAGTTTCTTCTTGAGACAATCTTGGGAGGTTATATGTTTCCAGGAATTTATCCATTTCCTAGTTTTATGTGCATAGAGATATTCATAGTGGTCTCTGAAGATCTTTTATATTTCTACATAATTGGTTGTAATGTCTGGATCATCTCACTGTTTTCTTTTTTTAATCTTACTAGTGGCCTATCAATGTTGTTTAGCATTTCAAAGAACCAACTTTTGGTTTCATTGTTCTTGGTATGTATTTGGGGTCTCAGTTTCCTTCCGTTCTACTCTGTTTTATTTATTTATTTATTTATTTATTTATTTATTTATTTATTTGCTGGCTTTCAGGTTAGTTTGTTCTTGTTTTTCTAGTTCTTCTAGGTGTGATGTTAGATCATTAAGATTTTTCTAACTATTTTAGGTTGGTGTATAGCACTATGAACTTTCCTCTTAATACTGCTTTTGCTGCATCCCAGAGATTTTTGTATGTTGTGTCTCTGTTTTCATTTATTTTAAATATTTTTAAAATTTCTGCCTTAGTTTTATTGTTCACTGCAAAGTCATTCAGTAGCAAGTTGTTTAATTTCCATGAAATTGTGTGGTTTTGAGAGATCTTCTTGTTATTGATTTCTATTTTTATTTCACTGTGATCTGAAAGTATGGTTGGAATGATTTCAGTTTTTTTGAATTTATTGAGACTTACCTTATGGCTGAGCATGTGGTCTATCTTAGAGTGTGTTTTGTGTGCAAACGAGAAGAATGTATATTCTGTGGTTGATGGATACAGTATTCCGTAGATGGTTATTAGGTTCAGTTGGTCAAGTATCAAACTTAAGTCCAGAAATTCTTTGTTGGTTTTCTGCCTCAGTGATGTGTCTCATGCTGTCAGTTGGGTATCGAAGTCCCTCACTATTATTGTGTGGTTGTCTAAGTCTTTTCACAGGTCTAGAATAATTTGTTTTATGAATTTGGGTGCCTCAGTGTTGCGTGTGTATGTATTTAGGATAGTTAAGTCTTGTTTAATTGGACTCTTTCTCATTATGTAATACAATTCTCTGTCCTTTTTTATTGTTGTTGGTTTAAATTATGTTTTATCTGGTATAAGAAGAGTGACTCTAGCTCTTTTTTTTTCTGTTTGTACGATAGATCTTTCTTCCACCCTTTTCTTTGAGCCTATGGATTTATATGTGAGATGGACTTTTTGAGGACAGCAGACAAATGGGTCTTTTTTTTTTTTTCCAACTTTAAAGTTTAAGGGTACGTTTGCAGGATGTGAAGGTTTGTTACAGAGGTAACATGTGCCATGGTGGCTTGCTGCACAGATCATCCCATCAACTAGGTATTAAACCCAGCATCCATTAGCTGTTCGTCTTGATGCTTTCCCTCTTCCTGTCCCCAACTCTCCAACAGGCCCCAGTGTGTGTTGTTCCCCTCTGTGTGTCCATGTCTTCTTATTGTTCACCTCCCACTTGTAAGTGAGAACATGTGGCATTTGGTTTTCTGTTCCTGGATTAATTTGCTGAAGATAACGGCTTGTGGCTCCATCCATGTCCCTACAGAGGACATGATCTTGTTTCTTTTTATGGCTGCGTGGTATTCCATGATGTATATGTACCACATTTTCTTTATCCAGACTATCACTGATGGGCATTTAGATTGATTCCATGTCTTTGCTATTGTGAATAATGCTACAATGAATGTGTGCATGCATATATCTTTTTTTTTATTATTATACTTGTAAGTTCTAGGGTACACGTGCACAACATGCAGGTTTGTTACATATGTATACAGTGCATTCATATATCTTTATAATAGAATGATTTATACTTCTTTGGGTATATACCCAGTAATGGGAGGATTGCTGGGTCAAATGGTATTTCTGCCTCTAGGTTTTTGAAGAATCACCACATTGTCTTCCACAATAGTTGAACTTAACTTACACTTTTGCCAGCAGTGTAAAAGCATTCCTTTTTCTCTACAACCATGCCAGCATCTGTTATTTTTTTTGACTTTTTAATTATAGCTATTCTTACTGGTGTGAGATGGTATCTCATTGTAGTTTTGATTTACATTTCTCTGATGATCAGTGATGTCGAGCTTTTTTTCATATATATGTTGGCTGCGTGTGTATCTTTTTTTGAGAAGTGTCTGTTCATATTCTTTGCCTACTTTTTAATGGTTTTTTTTTCTTGTAAATTTGTTTAAGTTCCTTGTAGTTGGTGGGTGTTAGACCTTTGTGAGATGGATAGATTGCAAAATTTTCTCCCATTCTTTAGGTTGTGTGTTCATTCTGATGGATAGTTCCTTTTGCTGTGCAGAAGCCTTTTAATTAGATCCCATTTGTCAATTTTTGCTTTTGTTGCAATTGCTTTTGGCACTTTCGTCATGAAATCTTTGCTGGTGCCTGTATCCTGAAAGGTATTGCCTAGATTTTCTTCTAAGGTTTTTGTAGTTTTGGGTTTTACATTTCATTCTTTATTTATCTCGAGTTGATTTTTATATATGGTATAAGGAAGGGGTCCAGTTTCAGTTTTCCACATATGGCTAGTCAGTTCTCCCAGTACCGTTTATTAAATAGGGAGCCCTTATCCCATTGCTTGTTTTTATCAGGTTTGTTGAAGATAAGATGGTTGTAGGTGTGCAGTCTTATTTCTGGGTTTCTATTCTGTTCCATTGGTCTATATGTCTGTTCTTGTACCAGTACCAGGCTGTTTTGGCTACTGTAGCCTTGTAGTATAGTTTGAAGTCAGGTAGCATGATGCCTCCAACTTTGTTCTTTGTTCTTCTTGACTATTTGGGCTCTTTTTTGTCCATATGAATTTTAAAATATATTTTTTTTCTAATTCTGTAAAGAATGTCAATGTTAGTTTAATGGGAATAGCATTCAACCTATAAATTACTTTGGGCAGTATGGATTTTCATGGCATTGATTCCTCCTATCCATGAGCATGGAATGTTTTTCCATTTGTTTGTGTCATTTCTGATTTTATTGAGCAGTGGTTTGTAGTTCTCCTTGAAGAAGTCCTTCACTTCCCTTGTTAGCTGTTCTTTTTTCTTTTTTTTTAAATGCAACTTGCAACTCTGTGCCTTTCAAGTGGGGCATTTAGACCATTTATATTCAAGGTTAGTATTGATATGTGAGGTTTCAATCATATGAAGTTGTTAGCTTTTTGCTCTGTCGTTTTTATTGTGTGGAAGCTGTATAGGGTCTATGGGCTATGTACTTTATTATGTTTTTGTGGTAGCAGGTGTTGTTCTTTCATTTCCATGTTTAGAATTCCATTAAGGATCTCTTATAAGGTTGATCTGGTGGTAATGAATTTTCTTAGTGCTTGCTTGGTTGGAAAATGTTTTATTTTTTCTTCGCATATGAAGCTTAGTTTGGTGGAACATGAAATTCTTTGTTGAAATTTCTTTTCCTCCTCCTCCTTCTTCTCCTTCTCCTTCTCCTTCTTCTTCTTTTTTTTTTTTTGCTGGGTCTCACTCTGTTGCCCAAACTAGAGAGCGGTGTTGTGACTGAAGCTCACTGCACCTCAAACTTCTGTGTTTAGGCAATCTTTCCACCTTAACCTCCCGAGTAGCTGGGACTACAGTTGTGTACCACCACACCTGACTAAATTTTAATGTTTATTTTTTGGAGAGATGACATCTTGCTATGTTTTTCATGCTGCTCTCAAACTCCTGGGCTCAAGCGATCCTTCTGCATCACCTTCTCAAAGTGTTGAGATTACAGATGTGAGCCACTATGCCTGACCCAGACTTTCTTCTTTTCAAGAAAGCTGAAAATAGGCCCTTATTCTCTCCTACTTTGTAAGGTTTCTGCTGAGAGGCCTGCTCTTAGTCTCATGGGGTTCCATTTGTGCATAATCTGACACCTTTTTCTCTAGCTGCCTTTAAGATTTTTTTCTTTAGCATTGACCTTGGACAGTCTGGTGACTATATGCGTTGGTGATGTTTGTTTTGTATAGTATCTTGTAGGTGTTGCCTGGATTTCTTATATCTAGATGCCTACCCCTCTTGTAAGATTAGGAAGATTTTCTTGATTTATTTCCTCAGTTATGTTTTCCAGGTTTACTTTTTCTCAAGAATGCCAGTGATTCATAGGTTTGGTTACTTTACATAGTCCCATATTTCTCAAAGACTTCATTGTTTATTATTATTATTATTATTTGAAATAGGGTCTCACTCTGTAACCCAAGCTGGAATGCAGTGGCGCCATCACAGCTCACTGCAGCCTTGACCTTTTGGTCTTAGGTGATCCTTCCACCTCAGCCCCCAGAGTAGCTAGGACTGCAGGCTTGTACCACCGTGGCCGGCTCATTTTTGTATTTTTCGTGGAGACAAGGTTTCACCATATTGCTTAGTCTGGTCTCAAATTCCTGAGTTGAAGCAATTCACCTGCCTCAGCCTCCCAAGGTGCTGGGATTACAGGCATGAGACCATGTTTTAAAATTCTCTTTTCTTTGTTTTTCTGTGACTGGGTTAGTTTAAAACACTGGTTTTGAAGTTTTGAAAAATTTTTTTTTCTGTAATAGCTCATTTGTTTTTAACACTGGTGTTCCGTTGTCTGGATGTTGTACAGTTTTATTTATCCATTCACCTACAGAGGGACATCTTGGTTGCTTCCAAGTTTTGGCAATTATGAATAAAGCTGCTGCAAGCATCAATGTACACATTTTTGTGTAGACGTAAGTTTTTAACTTTTTCGGTAAATACCAAGGAATGTAATTGCTGAATCATATGGTAAGAGTATATTTAGCTTTGTGAGAAGCAGCCAAACTGTCTTTTAGAGTTGCTTTGCCATGTTGCATTTATAGCAGCTGTTAATGAGGGTTCCTGTTGCTCCACATCCTCATCAGCATTTGGAGTTGTCAGTGTTCTGGATTTTGGCCATTCTAATAGGTATGTGGTGGTGTCTCTGTTGTTTTAATTTGCATTACCCTGATGACAGATGTTGTGGAGTGTGTTTTTACATGCTAATTTGCTATATGCTTATCGCTTTTAGTGAGGTGTCTTTTAAGGCTTTTGACCCATTTATTCATCAGGCTGTTTTTTTGTTGTTGTTGAGTTTTAAGAGTTCTTTATATATTTTCAAAACAGTCCGTTATCAAGTTTGTCTTTTGCAAATATTTTCCTCTAATCTGTAGCTTATCTTTTCATTTTCTTCACATTGTATTTTGCAGATCAGAAGTTTTAAATTTTAAATTGAGATCCAGCTTATCAACTATTGTTTTTCATGGATTGTGCCTTTGGTGTTATATTTACAGTCATTTTTGGCCGTTACTTCTTCTGATATTGTTCTGCCTTTTTCCTCTTCTCCTTTTGGTGCTCGTGTGATACATGTGTTGGTACGTTTGATGCTATCTCAAAGGCTCTCACATTCTGTTCATTTTTCTGCCTTCTTTTTTTTCCCCTGCTCCTCAAACTGGATCATTTCAATGGTTTTATCTTAATGTTTACTGAGTCTCTGATTTGCCTGGCCCAATCTGCCATTGAACCTCTCTAGTAAACTTTTCATTTAATCTAGTGTACTTTTCACTGTCAGAATTTCTATTTGGTTTCTTTTTATAATTTCTGTCCCTTTATTCATACTCCCTACTCATACAATGTTCTTCTGATTTTCTTTTTTTTTTTTTTTGTCCCTGGTTTATTTTAGCTTATTAATCTTATTTAAGAGTGTTCATTAAACATCCTTAACTGGTAATTCTAATTTTGGATCTTCCTCAGAGATCGTTTCTGTGAAATTCTTTTCTCCTGAGAATGGGCCATACTTTCCTGTTTCTTTGAAGGCTTTGTAACTTTTTGTGAAAACAACATTTTGAATACTCTATTATGGTAAGTAGAAATGAGATTGTCCTACTCCTGAGGGATTTCTCATTTTTGATTAGTAGGTGCTGCAGTTATCTATTTAGTGACCTCCCCAGACTATTTTTGAAAAGTCTTTATTCCTTCTTGTATATGGTCAGAGATGTTTCTTTTTCATTATATCTGTGGTCAGACAAAGACCTCTCTCAGGTTTTCCTAAATGTCTGGATCCAAAAACCCAACCAAAGATGTATGTGCCTTCTTGAAATAGCCGCTGCTGGCAAAGCCACTACAGCCTGAGGCAGCCAAAACAAAGGCAAGCATCTACAGCTGTTCTTCAGGGAAATGCCAGAATGATCAAAATGCACAACCGCCAATTTTTGGAAGTCAGGGTCCTTACTGCTGATTTTAGCACCAGCTAGCCAGTCCAGGAATATAAGCTGATGTCCCATTGCCAAGGCGGGGCTGAAGGGTGGGGGATGGTAGCTGTTTTGTGCATACTGTTCTCTTACTGCGTTTCAGCAGCCTCTCCCTTCATCAAGTGCATCCCTCGTTGCTGTAATTGGCCAACAAGGTTCCAGAGTTTTGAAATAGTTGATTCTGACAATTTTTTTCCTGTTTAATGGTTCAGTAGAGGTGTGTACCCTTGAAGCTTCCTACTCCCTCATTTTCTGTGATGTCACTCTCTTATCTTTAAAAAAATTTTAAATAATAAGGTGAAAACTGTTTCTTTAGTACACTGTATTCTTTGTGTTGTATATCTGGGTTTCATCTTGTGTCATTTTCTTTCTGTTTGAAGAACTTTAATATTTCTACGACAGATTTGCTGGCGATGTTGTCTTTCAACATTTGTGTATTAGTCAATTCTTGTGTTGCTATAAATACCTGAGACTGGGTAATTTATTATAGAAAAGAGGTTAATTGGCTCAGGGTTCTGCAGGCTGTATAAGCATGGCACTGGCATCTTCTCAGCTTGTGGAGAGGGCTCAGGGAGCTTTTACTCATGCTGGAGGGGAAAGTGAGAGCAGGCACTTCACATGGCAAAAGCAGGAAGAAGAGAGAGTCAGTGGGGAGGTGCCACACACTTAAACAACTAGATCTTGCGAGTACTCACTATTTCAAGAACAGCACTAAGCCATGAGAGTTCTGCCCCCAGTACCTAAACACCTCCCACCAGGCCCCACCTCCAGCATTGGGAATTACGTCTCAACATGAGATTTGGGCGGGGACAGATATACAAGCTGTATCATTCTGCCCCTGGCCCCACCAAATCTCATGTCCTTCTCAGGTTGCTAAATATAATCAGGCCTTTCCAGTAGTCCCCCAAAGTTTTAACTTGTTGCAACACTAAAAGTCCAAAGTCTCACCTGAGACAAGGCAATTGCTTTCTGTCTAGGAGCCTGCAAAATCAAATGGGACAAGTTATTTACTCCCAAGATACAGTGTGGGTAGAGACATTGGGTAAACATTTCCATTCCAAAAGGGAGAAATTGGCCAAAAGAAAGGGACTGCAGACCCTATGTAAGTTCAAAACGCAGCAGGGCAGTCATTAAATCTTAAACTTCCAAATCAGTCTCTTCTTTGACTCCACGTCCTATATTCAGGACACACTGCTTCAAGAGGTGGGCTTCCAAAGCCTTCGGCCGTTCTGCCTCTGTGGCTTTGTAGGGGGTCAGCCCCCAAAGCTGCTCTTCCAGGATGGAGTTGAGTGTTTGTGGCTTTTCCAGGTACACAGTGAAAGCTGCTGGTGGATCTGCCCCTCTGGAGTCTGGAGGACAGTTGCCCTCTTCCCACAGCTCTACTGGGAATGTCCCAATGAGGACTCTGTGTGGGGCCTCCATCCTCACATTTTACCTCTGCACTGCTCTAGTAGAGGTTCTCTGTGAGGCCTTCATCCCTGCAGCAATCTTCTTCCTAGACATTCAGGCTTTTCCAAACATCCCTGAAATCTAGGCAGAGGCTGCCAAGCCCGCACTACTCTTGCACTCCAAGTGCCTAAAGACTTAACACTACGTGGAAACCTCCAAGCTTGCACCCTCTGAAGCAGCGGCCCAAGGTATACCTGGGCTTCTTTGAGCTGAGGCTGGGGCCAGAGTGGCCGGGATACAGGGAGCAATTTCCCAAGGCTGTGCAGGACAGCAGGACCCTAGGCCTGGCCCACAAAACCGTTCTGTTCTCCTAGGCTTCAGGACCTGTGGTTGGAAGGGCTTCCATGAAGGTCTCTGAGACCTTTATCCCATAGTATTAGGTATTAGTACTTGGCTCCTTTTTAATTTTGCAAATTTCTCTAGGAAGTGGTTGCTCTGCAGCCTGCTTGAGTTCCTCCCTTGAAATTGAGCCTTTCTTTTCTACCACATGGCCAGGCTGCAAATTTTCCAAACTTTTATGCTCTGCTTCCCTTTTAAATATAAATTCCAACTTTAGTCATTTATTTGTTCCCAGATCTGAACATAGGCTGTTAGAAGCAGCCAGACCACATCTTGAATGCTTTGCCACTTAGAAATTTCTTCTGCCAGATACCCTAAATTATCTTTCCTTCTTTTTTTTTTCTTTTTTGAGACAGAGTCTCACTGTGTTGCCCAGGCTAGAGTGTAGTGGTGTGATCTCAGCTCACTGCAACCTCTGCCTCCCAGGTTCAAATGATTCTCCTGCCTCAGCCTCCTGAGTAGCTGAGATTACAGGCATGTGCCACCACGCCTGGCTAATATTTGTATTTTTCGTAGAGACAGAGTTTCACCATGTTGGTCAGGCTGGTCTTGAACTCCCAACCTTGTGACCCGCCCACCTCAGCCTCCCAAAGTGCAGGGATTACAGGCGTGAGCCACCATGCCTGGCCCAATTATCCTTCATTTTAAACTTACACAGATCCCTAGGACATGAGCACAATGCAGCCAAGCTGTTTGTTAAGGCATAATATGAGTTACCTTTGCTCCAGTTCCCAGTATGTTTGTCATTTCCATCTGAGACCTCAGCAGCCTGGATTGATTGTCCATATCACCATCATCATTTTGGTCACAACCATTTAACTCATCTCTAAGCAGTTCCAAACTTTCCCTCATCTTCCTGTCTTCTTCTGAGCCCTCCAGACTATTCTAACCTCTGCCTGCTACCCACTTCCAAAGTTGCTTTCACATTTTCAGGTATCTTTATAGCAGAGCCCCACTCCTTGGTACCAGTTTTCTATATTAGGCCATTCTTGTGTTGCTATAAAGAAATACCTGAGACTGGATAATTTATAGAGGTTTAATTGGCTCACAGTTTTGTAGGCTGTACAAGCATGGCGCTGGCATCTGTTCAGCTTCTGTAGAGGCCTCAGGGAGCTTTTACTAATAGTGGGAGATGAAGTGGGAGCAAGCACTTCACATGGTGAAAACAGGAGCAAGAGAGAGTGTGGGTGAGGTGCTACACACTTAAACAATCAGATCTTCTGAATACTCACTATTGCAAGGACAGCACCAAGTTATAAAGGATCCTCCCTCGTGATCCAAACACCTCCCATTAGGTCTCACCTCCAACACTGGTAATTACATTTCAGTATGAGATTTGGGTGGAGACAAATATCCAAACTATATCCTTTTGTGTGACTCAAAGTTATGTTGTATTGTTTTACAAACTTTCACCTTTTATTTTTCAAAGATCATTTAACTGGCAAGGACTTCTAGATTAGCAGCTTTTATTCTTTCAATACTTTAAAGGTAGTGTGCCACTTGTTCTGTCTTTTATTATTTCTGATGACTATCTTGTCAGCCTTACCTTTTTTTTTGTAGATAATGTGTAATTTTTCCGACTACTTCTGTTTTTATCTTTACAACTTTAATGCATTTGCATATAGTGTTCCTTTGTGTAGTTTTCTTCATTTTTTTCTTGTTCTTTGAATTTAGTGAGCTGCTTTTGGTTATAGTTTTCATTAAATTTGGAACAATTTTGACCATTACTTCTTCAAATGTTTTCTTGATTTCTTCTTTTCTCATCTCTTCTGTATGGGTGTCAGTTACACATATATTTATCTACTTGAAGTTGTCCCACAATTTACTGATTATTTGCTTATTTATTTAGTCATTCTCTTCTTGTGTTTATGCTTTCTGTTGATATGTCTTCAGGTTCATTAACATTTTCTTTTTAATATCTGATGTGCTGTCAGTCTCTTTGAGTGTATTTTTATCTAAGACATTTTAGTTTTCATGTTTGGAAGTTTGATTTAGGCTTTTAAGAAAAGTTCCATGTCTCTTCTTACCACATTCGATCATTCCTCTGGTTCTTCAAACTCATAGAATATATCATAATAATTGTTAGTGTCCGTGTCTCCTAATGTTATCAATTTTCTGAGTCAGTTTTGATTGATTAATTTTTCTCCTGGGTTTTTTTCTTTTTGCTTCTTTGCATACCTGATAATTTCTTTATTGGATGCCAAACATTGTGAAGTTTCCCTTGTTGAGTGTTAGATCTAATAGTGATTAGTTCTTGAGCTTTATTCTGAGATAGGTTAAATTACCTGAGAACAGTTTGTTCCTTTCAGTCTTGCTTTTCACCTTTGTTAGGAGGGGCAAAACCTGCATTTAGTGTAAGATTAATTTTCTGAAGCAAAATCCTTCATATATCAGTCTAATCAGTGGCTCGTAAGGTTTGAGATTTTAAAATTCTGGATCGATCTTCAGAATAGTCCCCATTTCGTGCGCTGTGTAAGATTTGGCATCTCTTCCCTTTAATCCTGTTAGGCAGTTTTTTTCCCAGCCTCTGATTGTTTCCTTATATGTATGTGCTAAGAAGTACTGAACTGTATGTTACGAGTGACTCAGTGTAGGTATCTGGAGTTCTCTGTCTACACAGCTTTTTATTCCGGGACTCAGCCACATGAACTTTAGCACACGTAGCTTCTTCATACTCCCAGGTTTGTCTCCTCAGCACTCACCTGATTGTACAGTGACCTTACTGTCCCCTTTCTCCAGGTAGTAAGCTTGGAAAATCATTATCATACAGATGATCTCGTTTTTTTTTTCTTTCTCTGAATGATCACTCCTTTATTGCCCATCTTCAGTGTCTTGAGTGCCATTGTTTCATGTGCTGTCTGTTGTTTTAGTGTTTTCAGGTGGTGGGATAAATCTGATCCATGTTGTTTTATATTAGCTGGAAGTAGAAAATGCAATTATTAGAATGGGGTCGTTTTTGGTGTTTAAATAGACTATATAAAAATCTGCAGCAGTGATTTCAGGAGGGAGTGGGAAATTACACAGGAACTGAGAGTCCTGCATTAGAGAACAAGATATGGTGAAATTTAAGAGGAGACAGAAATTTGATTGTTTAGAAGAAGTGGAAATTGGACAATGTAGTTTATGAATAAAAAGTAAAAACAAAATTTATTAAGGTAGAGAATTAGTTTTATCTTACATTTACCTTAAGGAAAGGCATTCTCTAGCTGTCTGCTCTTTAACCTTTGAATCATTGTCTTAGAACACTCCATTTGATTTCTGAATGAGATTACTTACATTAAGTTTTAACATTCCAGAAATGGTGATGTAAATGTAATTGCTTATATCATCTTTCTTCACTTCAAAACTTAAAGTTAACAATGATAAAAGATAATGTGTATTATATTTACGTAAAAGTTAAATGTATTTTATATTACTTTTTGAGCATGTCGGGAAATTAGTTTAGTATAGTTATGTTAACTAGTAGATATATGGTGCCATCTAATGGCTAATATGAAAATATATTTAGTAAATACTTCAGTCCTTTGCCTAGTGTGTATATATGAAATTTTACTATGAAATTATCATTACTTTAGATGTCCAAGGTGCAGTTTTATTTAAACTCTTAAGATATATGTATATTTTCATTTCAATTTATGATTTTTAAAATTCAGCTATATTTTGGTCTGACTTTTCATCATGTTTAAAGCCATATACTTGCAATTAGCACAATTTAAAGTATATTCAATATATTCAATATAAAATTAGCATACAAATCAATTTTAATAAGCAAGTCAAAGTTACAGACCTCCTGTTTGCTATCTTTTAGTTCTGGTTCCTTCAAACTTGACCCAATATATAGTTATAAATTACACCTTATGGAACCTCAGCTTTATTGTAAACAGAATTCATTTTCCTTCCACCTTTCATCTGTTTTTGTACATTTTACAAAATATATCAAAAATGTTAGAGTATTGTATTAGGTTGGTGATTTTTTTTTTTTTTTTTTTTTGAGACAGAGTCTCGCTCTGTCGCCCAGGCTGCAGTGCAGTGATGCAATCTCCGCTCACTGCAAGCTCCGCCACCTCCTGGGTTCACGCCATTCTCCTGCCTCAGCCTCCCTAGAAGCTGGGACTACAGGCGCCCGCCACCACGCCTGGCTAATTTTTTTGTATTTTTAGTAGAGACGGGGTTTCACCGTGTTCACCAGGATGGTCTCGATTTCCTGACCTCGTGATCCGCCCACCTCGGCCTCCCAAAGTGCTGGGATTACAGGCGTGAGCCACCGCGCCCGGCCTAGATTGGTGGTTTTTAAGTGCTGTTCCAGATTGTTAGGGCTTCTCTTGAGCCACTCACAGGCTGTGATGGAGATGGCTAAGTTTAGAAAATTAGCATATCAATGGCTCTAGAAGTCCTGCACTGAAAAACTTTTCAACTTTATTTAGCCCAATATTTCCTGAATGCATTTCACCATGGAACCCCTTACCTTCCTTTTTTAAAAATCTCACATCCAGATCTGTTGATCTAGTGTTCCTCAGATGTCATTTTGGCAATTGTCTTAAATTACATTTTTAAGGATGAAGGAATATTTCATATATATGTATATGTGTGTGTGTATGTGTGTATATATTTCTTGTTTTAATGAAATAAAATTTGTTGCTTTTTCTTGTCATATAATACTTATTTATCAAAAATTTAGCAATATGCCACTTACCCTGATGTGATTATTCCACATTGTATGCCTGTATCAAAATAGCTAATGTACCCCATAAATATATACACTTATATATATACACCCATAAAAAATTAAAAAAATTAGTAAATACAGAGTAATCATTGTTTCTTTTACATTCTTGTCATTTCCTGGTTAAAAAAAACTTTATCAAATTGGTATTATTACAAAGTTGGAGGTCTCACTTTACCTGATTTCAGGTTATATTGCAAGGTGTTAGTAAACACAATAGCATAGTTTAAAAATAGTCACAGATCAGTAGAACAGAACAGAGAACCCAGAAATAAAGCCACATACTTACAGCAAACTGATCTTTGTCAAAGTCAACAAAATTATGCACTGGGAAAAGGACACCCTATTCAGTAAGTGGTGCTAGGAAAATTGGATTGCCATATGCAAAATGAAACTGGACTCCTGACTCTCACCATATACAAAAAATAACTGAAGATGGATTAAAGCCTTAAATGTAAGTCCTGAAACTGCAAAAATTGTAGAAGAAAATCTAGGAAAAACTCCTCCCGACATTGGCCTAGACCAAGAATTAATGACTAAGACTTTCAAAAGCAAATGCAACAAAAACAAAAGTAGACAAATGGGACTATATAAACTAAAAAGCTTCTGCACAGCAAAAGAAATAATCAACACAGTGAACAGACAACCTGCAGAATGGGGGAAAATATTAGCCAACTTTGCATCTGATTTTAGGTCTAATGTCCAGAATCTACAAGGAATGCAAACAACTCAACCAAAATCCCTCAAATAACCCCATTAAAAAGTGAGCAAAGGAAATGCACAGACATTTTACAAAGGAAGGCATATAAATGTCTAAGAAGCATATTGAAAAAATGCTCAACATCACTAATCATCAGAGAAATGCAAATTAAAACCACAAGGAGATACCGTCTTACACCAATCAGAATAGCTATTATTTAAAAGTCAAATAACATCTAACCTGGCCAGTATAGTGAAACCCTGTCTCTAATGAAAATACAAAAATTAGCTGGACATGGTGGCATATGCCTGTGGTCCCAGCTACTCAGGAGGCTAAGGCATGAGAATCGCTTGAACCCAGGAGGCAGAGACTGCAGTGAGCCAAGATCACATCACTGCACTCCAGCCTGGGCAATAAAGCGAGACTCTGTCTCGAGAAAAAAAAAAAAAAAAGTCAAATAACAGATATTGGCAGGGATGCCGAGAAATGGAAACACTTATATGCTGTTGGTGGGAATGTAAATTAGCTAAGCCACTGTAGAAAGCAGTTTGGAGATTTCTCAAATAATTTAAAACAGAAGTACCATTTGACCTAGCAGTCTCATTACTTGAGGGAGAAGAAATCATTTTGTCAAAAAGATACCTGCACCTGTATGTTTATTGCAGCACTATTCGCAATGGCAAAGATACGGAATCAACCTAAGTGTCCACCAACAGATGACTGGATAAAAAAATGTGTGTGTTTGTTTATTTATTTATTTATTTATTTATTTATTTATTTTTGTTTGTTTGTTTGTTTTTGCTTGAGACAGGGTCTCGCTCTGTCACCCAGGCTGCAGTATAGCGGCACGATCATAACTCACTCATCCTTGAACTCCTGGGTTCAAGTAATCCTCCTTTCTCAGCCTCCCAGGTAGCTAGGACTACAGATGCACACCGCCATACCTGGCTAAAAAATGTGGTTTGTATAACCATGGAATTTCACTCAGCTATAAAAAAGAATGAAATCTTGTCTTTTGCAGCAACATGGTGGGAACTGGAATGGAGGACATTATTTTAAGTGAAATAACTAAAAAAGTCAGATGCTGCATGTTCTTTTGGGTAAGTGGGAGATAAATAATGTGTACACATGGACATAGAGAATGTAATAATAGATATTGGCGACTCAGTAGGATGAAAGTGTGAGAGAAGGATGGGGGATGGGAAATTACTTAATGGGTACAGTATACACTGTTCTGGTGATGGCTGCGCTAAAAACACCACTATGCAATGTATCTTTGTAACAAAATGGCACTTAATCCCCCTGAATTTACAAAAAACAAGTAAATAAAAGGCAAATGTAACCATGCTTGCTTAAGAAAACTGATGGGGGAACAAGATGGCCTACTAGATGCAGGGAGGAAGTAGCATTCACACTGAGAGAGACCAAATTATTGACTAAACCACCTTAATTTGGGCAGATCTTCAAAGAGAAAAAGCTGAGAGTGGATGGAAACACTGAAGCTGAGCATGAAGGGGACGGAAGCTGGGAACACTGTGTAGGATAACTGAACCCTTGGACTAGTTCCTGGCCCCTAAGAGCTCCTGGGAAAGAGGCGAATGAAGGACCTGAGGGACAGCTCACTTTCAGCACTGACCCCTAGGATCCTAGTTACAGGGTGCCTCGAGTCCCCTGTGGACATGTGAGCTGGCAGAGGGATCTTGCTGGGGATAGGCAGAGAGACTAATTTTCAGATGTTGCAGAGCCTGGGAGTTTTTGTGGGCTGGGTAGCTCCGTCAGAGAGTGGCCATAGATGCCTTTCCTCTAGGGCTCTCCATCTCCCTTCAGGAAGTGCCAGCCCTAACTGACCTCTGAGCCAGAAGAGAGTGGGGCTGGCTTCACTATGGAACAGGGGCACATCTGTTGTGCTAGCTCTCTTGTCAACTGCCTCTCCCTGGACCTATGCCTAGCTGCCCCACATGATTGAGTGTACTGTGTAGCATCAGCAGCGCAGCCTGAGTGCTTGGGGTCAGGTTCCAGCTGTGCTGAGGAATTGCAGGTGTTTCTGGGCCACTGGGAAAAGAAATAAGGTGAAACATTGCACTCAGGCTGCGCTGCTGATGCTACACAGCTTGACATCTGGGTACCCCCAGAGCTGCAGCCTGCAGCCAAGATCTGTGGCCAGCACGTGAGCTGGGGAGGAGCCTGTACCCTTAGAACACTGAGAGGGGTGACACGCATGGGTTCCTGGACCAGGGTGGGACCCAGACATGCATTTCTCCTTACACAGGGCCTGTCCAGAAGGGGTGTGGCATATTTCCCTGTTGCAAACTCTGCTCGGGGGACCTGGCAGCCTGGAACACCTAACAAAAGAAACTCGGGCGTGGACGCCCATGATTGGAGGGAGTTCCCTAAAGTGGACCTGGTGAGGCCATCTCCTCTTCTCCCCTTCTCCCCGTCCCCGACCTCCCCACTGCAGAGCACACCAGTGAAAGTGAGGAAGTACAAGAGTTGTGTGGCTGGGTATTAGCCTAGCTACTGGCCATTACTCTTAACTGCCAGCTACTGGATTCTAGCCCAAACTGCAACACCAAAAATCTGCTGATATATACACCTGTGAAACCAAGTGCAAGTGTTTACCTACACATAAAGATGTTGTACAGAGTCCTAGTCCTCTGAAAGTACCCAGAAACGAAGCTATATACAGTTAACACTGCAAAACACCAACCCTCCAAGATGAGAGTCAGTGCTAGAACTCTGGCAATTCAAAAAGCCAAAGTGTCCCCCTACCTCCAAATGAATCCACTAGTTCCCCAGCAATGGTTCTTAACTAGTTTGAAATGACTAAAATAACAGTCATGGAATTCAGAATCTGGATAGCACGGACGCTCATTGAGATTCAGGAGATACTTGAAACACAATCTAAGGAATCTGGTAAGATGATCCAACAGCTGAAAGAGGAAATAACCATTTTAAGAAGGAACCAACTGAACTTCTAGACCTGAAGAACTCATGACAAAAATTTTGTAATACAATCAGAAGTATTAACAGCAGAATAGAACAAACTGAGGAAAGAATCTTAGACTTTGAAGACTGTTTCTTCAAGGCAACTCTGACAAAAATGAAGAAGAAAGAATTTTTTAAAACTGAAAAAAAAACTCTGAGAAATATGGGATTATGTAAAGTGATTAAATCTAAGATTCTGGCATTCCTGAGAGAGAATGAGAGAGAAAAATAACTTGGAAAATATACTTGAGGGTGTAGTCCATGAAAATTTCCCTAATCTTTCTAGAGGTTGACATGTTAATCCAATAAATACAGAGAACGCCAGATAGATACTATAGACAGGAACCATCACCAAAGCACATAGCCATCAGATTCACCAAGGTCAACACGAAAGAAAAAAATCTTAAAAACAGCTAGAAAGGGCCGGGCGCGGTGGCTCAAGCCTGTAATCCCAGCACTTTGGGAGGCCGAGACGGGCGGATCACGAGGTCAGGAGATCGAGACCATCCTGGCTAACGCAGTGAAACCCCGTCTCTACTAAAAATACAAAAACTAGCCGGGCGAGGTGGCGGGCGCCTGTAGTCCCAGCTACTTGGGAGGCTGAGGCGGGAGAATGGCGCAAACCTGGGAGGCGGAGCTTGCAGTGAGCTGAGATCGGGCCACTGCACTCCAGTCCGGGCGACAGAGCGAGACTCCGCCTCAAAAAAAAAAAAAAAAAAAAACAGCTAGAAAGAAGGGTCAAGTCACATGCAGAGGGAACCTCATCAGGTTAGCAGCAGACCTCTCAGTAGAAACCTTACTAGCCAGATGAGATTGGGGGCCTGTTTTCAACATCCATAGAGAAAAGAAATTTCAACTATTTCATCTCTCTTACCAAACTAAGCTTCATAAGTGAAAGAGGAATAAAATCTTCATCAGATTTTAAGCAAATGCTGAGGAAATTTGTTTTCAACTAGACCAGCCATATAAGAAGTCTTTAAGGGAGTGCTAAACATGGAATCGTAAGAACAATATCTGATACCACAAAAACACACTTAAGCACATAGCTCACAGGTACTGTAAAGCAACTATGCAATCGGTTCTACATAACAACCAGCTAACAAGATGATGACAAGATGAAAATCGTGTGTATCAATACTAACCTTGAATGTAAAGGCACTAAACACCCCACTTAAAAGACACAGAGTGGCAAGATGGATAAAAAGAGAAGGCTCAACCATCTGTTGTCTTCAAGAGAACTGTCTTACCTCTCGTGACACCTGTAGGCACAAAGGAAGGGGATGGAGAAAGATGTGCAAACAGAAACCAAAAAAAGAGCAGAAGTCACTATTCTTATATCAGATAAAACATATGTTAAGCCAGTAAAAATTAAGAAGAATGAAGGACATTACATAATGATGAAAAGTACAATCCAACAAGAAGACTTAATTATCCTAAATACATAGGCACCAAGCATTGGAGCACCCAGATTCATAAAACCAGTTCTTCTTGTCCTACGAAAAGACATAGACAACCACACAACAATAGGGTGAGACTTCAACACCCCACTGATAGTGTTAGATCATCAAGACAGAAAACTAACAATGAAACTCCGGCCTTAAACTCAACATTTGACCAATTGTACCTCATAGACATCTACAGAACACTCCACCCAACAACTACAGAGTATATGTTTTTCTCATATGCATACTGAACATATTCTAAGAGCCAGCACATGGTCAGTCATAAAGCAAATCTCAGTAAATTAAAAAGAAAACTCAAATCATACCAGCCACATTCTGAGACCACAATACAGTAAAAATAGAAATCAACATAAGGAAGATCTCTCAAAACTGCACAAGTACATGGAAATTAAACAACTTACTCTTGAAACTCCTGGGGGAATGTTGAAATTAAGGCAGAAATACATTATTTGAATTTAATGAAAATGGGGACACATCTTGCTAGAATCTCTGGGATTCAGCTAAACCAGTGTTAAGAGAACAGTTTATAGCCCTAAATGCCTTCATCAAAAATTTAGAAAGATCTCAAATGAACAATCTACCCTTGCCCCAAAGGAACTAGAAAAGAAGAAAAAATACCAGCCCAAAGCTAGCAGAAGAAAAGGAATAACTAAAATTAGAGAAAAATTTAATGAAATTGAGCTGCAGAAATCCATACAAAAGATCAATGAAATCAAGAGTTGGTTCCTTGAAAAACAAGACTCATAGACTGCTAGCTAGATTAACAAATACAGTTGGAAATGACAAAGATGGCATGTAAGTGATCCCACAGTAATACAAAAGATCCTCAGAGAATAATGTGAACAACTCTATGCACGCAAATTAGAAAATCTAGAGGAAGTGTATAAAATCCTGGAAACATGCAGTCTTCCAAGACTCAATAAGAAAGAGATTGAAATCCTGAACAGATCAATATCAAGATCTGAATCTGAATCAATAATAAAATCCCTACCAACCAAAAAAGCCCTGGACCGGATGGATTCACAGCCAAATTCTAACACACACACAAAGAAAGACTGATGCCAATCCTACTGAAAACTATTCCAGGAAATCAAGGAGGAGGGACTCCTCCCTAACTCATTCTACAAAGCCAGCATCACCCTAATACCAAAACCTGGCGAAGACACAACAACAACAAAAAAAAGAAAACTTCAGGCCAGTATCCCTGATGAACATAGACACAAAAACCCTCAGCAAAATACTAGCAAATCAAATTCAGCAGCATATCAAAAAGTTAATTTGTGATGATTAAGTGTCTTTCATTCCTGGGATGCAAGGTTGTTCCAACATACATAAATCAAAAATGCTTCGCTGCATGAACAGAATCAAAAGCAAAATCCACATGATCATCTCAACTGACACAGAAAAAGCTTTTGATAAAATCCAATATCCCTTCGTGACAAAAACCCTCACCAAACTAGGCATCAAAGGAACATACCTCAAAATAATAAGAGTCATCTATGCCAGACTCATAGCCAACATCATACTGAATGGGCAAAAGCTAGAACCTTTCTCCGTGAGAACTGGAACAAGACAAGAATGTCTACTGTTACCACTCTTATTCAACACAGCACTGGAAGTCCTAGCCAGAACAATCAGGCAAGAGAAAAATAAAAGGCATCCAGATAGGAAAAAAAAAGTCAAATAGCTTCTTTTGCTGATGATATGATTCTACACGTAGAAAATCCTAAAGACTCCACCAAAAGGCTGCAAGAACTGATAATTTTAGCAAGGTTTCAGGATACGAAATCAATGTACAAAAATCAGTAGCATTTCTATACACCAATAATGCCCAGACTGAGAATCAAATGAAGAACACAATCCCATTCATAATAACCACACAAAAAATGAAATGCCTGGGAATACATCTAACCAAGGAAGTGAAATGAAAGATCTCTATAAGGAAAATTAAAAAACACTACTGAAAGAAATTGGAGATGACACAAATAAATAAGAAAACACTGTTCTCATGGATTGGAAGAATCAATATTGTTAAAATGGCCACACTGCCCAGTGAAATCTACAGATTCAATGCTATCTTTATTAGACTACCAATGTAATTCTTCACAGAATTAGAAAAAAAGGCCATTCTAAATTTCATATGGAACATTGGATACCCAGGGACATAAATATGAGAACAGTGGACACTGCGCACTACTAGAGAGGGCATGGGGGCATGGGTTGTAAAACCGCCTATTGGGTACTGTGCTCACTACCTGGATGCAATATAAATAACCATGTAACAGGTCTGTACATGCACCCCCCGGTATCTAAAATAAAAGTTGAAAGTAAAAAAAATTATTATTTAAAATTGCTTTATTACTCTGATGTTGGATATTTTTTCAATTTTAAGAGTGATTTAACTTTTAAGAAATAAACATTCCTCTTTAGTGATGATTCCATGGAAATTATTCTTGAAGATTTATTAATGCTCTTTATTTAAAAAATTAAAGGCTTTTTTGAGTAATTTTTTAAACCATATGTTAAATTTTGCCCTCTTTTTTGTTTAACTTTGAATTTTGATTGTTTTTAAGACAGAGTTCAGGAAAAAGTATTAACCATTTTTATTTCTAGGATTTTTTTTGTTTAATTTTATATAGCATTTCTATACACCAATAACGAGTAGCTGAAAAAGGCCAAGAAGGCAATCACTTTTACCACAGGTATGGAAAACAAAATAAAATAATAAAGTTAGCCATGAAAGTGAAAGACATCTGTGAGGAAAACTGTGAAACACTGATAAAAGAAATTGAAGAGGACCCAAACAAATGGAAAGCCATCCTATACTCATGGATTGGAAGAGTTAGTATTATTAAAATGACCATATTACACAAAGCAGTCTACACATTCAGTGCAATCCCTGTCAGAATATCCATGTCATTTTTAACAGAAATAGAGAAAACAACTCTAAAATTTGTATAGAACTAAAAAAATAGCCCAAATAGCCAAAACAATCCTGAGCAAAAAGGATAAAGCTGGACGCAGCATACTATCTGACTTCAAAATACAAGGCCATAGTAACCAAAACAACATGATGTTGATATTAAAGCAGACTAATAAACCAATGGAATAGAATAGAGAACCCAGAAATAAACCTACCTATTTATATCCAACTGATTTTGACAAAAGCCCCAAGAACATATTTTGTGGAAAGAATAGCCTCTTCAATAAATGGTGTTGGGAAATCTGGATATTCATATGCAGAAAAATGAAACAGTATTCCTATCTCTCACCATATACATACATGAACTCAAGATTGATTGAAGACTTAAACGTGAGACCCGAAACTATAAAACTACTAAAAGAAAAAAGGAGAAACACTTCAGGACATTGGGTTAGGCAAGATTTTATGGCTAAGACCTCAAAAGCACAAGCTAAAACCCCCAAAATAGACAAATGGAACTATATTAAGCTAAAAAGCTTCTGCACAGCAAAGGAAACAACAGAGCAAAAAGACAACATGTTGAATGGGAGAAAATATAAAATAATAGCAGACTTTATCTGACAAGGAACTTATATTCAGAATTTACAAGAAACTCAGTGGTAGAAAAATAAATAACCCTATTAAAAAGTGGGCAAAGGAGATGAATAGACATTTCTGAAAAGACAGTTTGATATCACTGATCATCAAGGAAATGCAAACCAAAGCCACAATGAGATATCATCTTACACCAGTTAAAATGACTATTATCAAAAAGATAAAAAATGACAGATGTTGTCAAGGACGCAGAAAAATGGGAATTCTTATACACGGTTGGAGGGAATGTAAATTAGTACAGCCACTATGGGAAACAGTATGGAGATATCTCAAAAAAGTAAAAATAGAACTACCATACAATCCAGAAATCCTTCTACTGGGTATTTATCTAAGGGGGAAGAAATTAGCTTATCAATGGGATACCTGCATCCATAGTTTCTTGCAGCACTATTCACAATAGCACAGATATGAAATCAATGTAAGTGTCCATTTTCAGATGAATTGATAAGAAAATGTGGTAAATTTACACAATGGAATACTATTCAGCCATAAAAAGAGTGAAACCTTGTCATTTGCAGCAATGTGAAAGGAACTAGAGGTCATTATGGTAAATGAAATAAGCCAGGCACAGAAAGGCATTGCATGCGCTCACTCATATGTGCGAGCTAAAAAAGTGGATCTCATAGAGGTAGAGAGTAGAATAGTAAATATCAGAGGCTCAGAATGGTGTGTGTGGTAAGGATAGGGGAATAAGAGGTTGGTTAAAGCATATGAGCATAGTTAAATAGAAGGAATAAGTTCTAATGTTCAGTAGCAGAGCAGGGCGACTAGGTAACAACAATATATTGTATATTTCAAAATCTAGAAGAGAGGACTTGAAATGTTTCCAACACATGGAAATAATAAATACTGGAGGTGACGGATGCCTTGAAGTACTCCAAGTTGGTCATTCTATTCTTGTAACAAAATATCAGATGTACCCCATGAATATGTGCAAAAATTATGTATTAATAAAAATGTTTTTAAAGTTTTGATTTTATTTTTATTTTACAGATATTTGCAAATGTATGCAAATACATTTTTATGTGGTATGTCAAGTATTTGCTTTAAAATTGTATACGTGTATATTTATGGTTATCTCCCTATTTTCATGTACGGTATTCTATATTTGTAAGTATTGTATTAGTCCAGACAATTGAATCCTGACTCTGCCACTTAACGGCTTTGTGAATTTGGACAAATTATTTCATCACATGTTTCGGTTTCCTTTTCTGCAAGGGTAGTAGAGTTGTTGTGAAACTTGAATGAAATTATACGTGTAAAATACGTGGGATAGTGCATGATGTAGAGTAAGCCTTGAATTACTTTTGTTGTAATTTTTATTAGACTTGCCAAAGTATGTTCATCTTATTTTAGTCCTCCGTCCTCATGCGCGCGTACACACATACACACACACAATCTAAGAAAATGCTCTTAGATACTTCTGTTGCTTTTATTGAATTTAATTTATTGCTGTTTTTCTTTTTATGTCCTACTACTTTCTTTAGGGCTATTTTATGCCTTCTTTTCTTTTTTTCTTTTTTTTTTCTTTTTTTTTTTTTTTGAGACGGAGTCTCGCTCTGTCGCCCAGGCTGGAGTGCAGTGGCCGGATCTCGGCTCACTGCAAGCTCCGCCTCCCGGGTTCACGCCATTCTCCTGCCTCAGCCTCCCGAGCAGCTGGGACTACAGGCGCCCGCCACCTCGCCCGGCTAGTTTTTTGTATTTTTTAGTAGAGACGGGGTTTCACCGTGTTAGCCAGGATGGTGTCGATCTCCTGACCTCGTGATCCACCTGTCTCGGCCTCCCAAAGTGCTGGGATTACAGGCTTGAGCCACCGCGCCCGGCCTCTTTTTTTTCTTGAGGCAGAGTCTCACTGTGTCACCCAGGCTGGAGTGCAGTGGCGCGATCTTGGCTCACTGCAACCTCTGCCCTCTGAGTTCCAGAGATTCTCCTGCCTCAGCCTCCCTAGTACCTGGGATTACAGGTGCCCGCCACCGCGCCAGGCTAATTTTTTGTTTTTTTAGTAGAGACAGGGTTTCATCATCTTGACCAGGCTGATCTTGGTCTCCTGACCTCATGATCCACCCACCTAGGCCTCCCAAAGTGCTGGGATGCCTTCTTTTTAAAACTTGTTTCTGTATGCCTCATAGTTTTCATCCTTTTGTGATTAAAAACACATTTTAAGACTGAATTATGTTTTTCATTAACCTCTTAAGAATGAAGTTTTATTGTTAGAATAATAAAGGACTCTTGTTTTCACTGAGGCTCATGGAGGCTAGAAATTGAATGTTGGTTTGAATCCAGGGCAACCTAAAACCTCTGCTTTAGTGCTGAAAAAAAAGCAAACAACTTTGCTGTGTTCCTAATTTTAAAGTGAATACTTTTGAATTGTAATATATTCTCATGAATTTTTTTTTGCTATATTATTTTGGCTGATTTCTTTTATCAGGCTAAGTAAGTTACCTTCCAGTTCAAATTTACTAATTTTTTTCTTTTTAAAATTATAGGTTGCTGTTGAGGTTTCTTAATAACTTTTTTTTTTTTTTTGCCCTGTTGAAAGGGTGTCTTGACTCCTTTAACTTGTTAGTGTGATGAATTCTATCAGTTGATTTTCTAATGTTACATTATTTTTACATAGTGGGGATAAATCTAACTCTGTCTTGATGTATTTCTCCATGTATTTCTGGATTTGGGTTTTAGTATTTATATTTTACATTTATATTCATCATTTTAAATTACATTTATATTCGTAATTATTGCCTAGCAATCTATCCCAAATATCAGTGACAAATAAAAATAAGCATTTATTTTCATAGATCTGAGAGTCAGCTGGCTTCCTGCCTTTTTGAAGTATACATGCTAGTGCGGGAAGACAGATAACAAATGATGTAAAAAGTAATAAATTATTTGATATTTTAGAAGATAAGAGATACAAAAAATAAGCTAGGGAAAAGGTGAGGTATGGGTGTTAATGGATTGCACTTTTAAATATTGTTGACAGAGTTGTTCTCATTAAGAAGGTAATGTTTAAGCAAAGACTCAAAGGAGGTGAAAGAATCAGCTATGTGAATATCTGGGAAAATGCCATCGAAGCAGAGGGGGAACATCCGGGGAAAAACAACCTGGCTAATACTTGAGAAACATCAAGGCAGACTGTGGAATGAGCTAGTAGGGAAGTGGTAGGAAATGAGGTCAGAGTAGTCATAGAGAGCCAGATCATGCAGGAAATGAGGAGCCATTGGAAGGTTTTGACCAGAGGACAGTCAGTTCTGATTTATATTTTGAAGGGCTCATTCTGGACACTGGTAAGATTAGACTGAGAGGGACGAAATTATAAGTGGGTCATTCAGATGGCAGCTCTTGCAGACTGGAATGATTCACCACGTATCACCATAACCAAGATAAACTGCCCATAAGAACTATACGTTTTTTAAGTTCTTTTTAAATTTTGAAACAAAATAAAGAATAATATTTAAAAGCAAGCACCTGTGTAACTAGAACCCAGGTAGAGAAGTAGAATGCTGCCATTTCTTCAAAAGCCCCCATGCACTCTTCCTTAGTATTGTCTCTTTTCTGCTTACTTTTATGGACATGAATTTTGCTTGCTTTAAGTTTTACCACCTAAGTACACATCCTTGAAAGATTAGTTTTGCCTGTTTTGAACTTTATATTGGAATCTTGCCCCTTCTGCCTTGCTGCTTTTGCTTAATCTCGTGTTTCCAAGATTCAGTTTTTTGCATGTAACTATTATTCATTAATTTTTATGGCTACATAATTTTCTAGTGTGTGAGTATATATCCATGACTTTTTTTCTCTGCTGTTGAGTCTCAGATTTTTATCATCTGAAAGATTTCCAGTTGCGCCACTTCCTCACGAATACTTCATATTACAGGATCTAAATTTTGGCCATTCTGGAATAATGATATTGCTTTATGATGTAATTTGAAGTTTTCTGATACATAACAAAGTTGAATACCTTTTCATACATTTATTGGCCATTTTTATTTTATCCTTCGTGATAACCCTGATCAGGACTTTGCCCATTTTTTTGTGCTGTCTTTAAAAAAATGTTTTTACACATTTTTAATATATTTAGATGTGAGCCTTCTCCTTCTGATTATGTGTTGCAAATACATTATTCCATATAATATATTATTTGGCTTCCCTAGTCATTATGAGATATCTTTTGATGATCAGAAATTTTAAATTTTAATGTAATAAAATTTATCAGTATTCTCTTTTGTGATTTATGCTTTTTACGTCTTGTTTAATAAGAAATCCTTTGCCTTGGGATCATGAAGAAAAGTATTTGTATTTTTTTCTGCAATATTGATTGGCTAACACATTTCACACTTAGATCTATAATCTATCTAGAATTGGTTTGTATGTAAATTCATTTTTCCCTTATATTCTCGATTTTCCAAACACAATGCATTGAAAACATGATCCCTCACTTACCCACTGCTCTGCAGCCAACTTTGTCATACATCAGAATCCATGTGTGCAAGGGTCTGTGTCTGGCCTTTTGGTCTGTTATCTATTCCTGTGCCAATATCATCTGGTTTTAATTATTCTACTTTTAAAATAATTATTGGTATCTGGTAGAGTTTCCTCCCTTCAGTTTTCATTCTGTGCCTGCCAAGAAACCTTTTAATTACTGTTTCAGCTTTTCAGGTACTCTAATACCAGGAAGATGTGTGTGTCCTGGTTTGACATTCTGTTAACATTTTTGTTATTCTAATGGAGTTTTCTCCAGTGTAAATTTTAAGTTGTTCATATATCCTCTGCCATTTGAATTTATTTGGCTACTGTGTAACAGGATCTAAATGCTAGATTCTTTACCTCTATTCATTTTTTTCCTCACATAGGCCCTCTAGGCCCTGAAAAAAGACAAGTTTTTGGTCTTCTAAAAGTGAGGATAAGACAGTGGACTGTGATGAACTCATCAAAGATCAAACTGTTCTGGAAAGCAGCTTGCTGACCAGTCACTTGCTGGCAATGCTTCTTAACTTGCTCTCTTTAAGCCATTGCACTATATTCTTTAGCAGAATTAGGAAACAGTTTCCCTTTTAAAATGCATTAAATATTGCAAAAATCCTTACAAATATTGATTTTAATATTTTTCCCACATAAATTTAATTTTATTCACAAATGATTTTTTAGTTTTTTTTTTTAACAAATGCTGTTTCTGTTTGTTTTCTTCTGCTTTTTAAATTTTTTTCCTTATTGTGAAAGTCTTCAAATGTATTTTTACTAGGTGTTCTCAGTTTTACTTTGAAATTGGAGACCATAATTGCTTCATCAGAATCAGATAGCATAATAGAATGATTAGTTTTCACCAGTTAGAAACATTATACTGCTGATTTCTATTTGACTTGTATTATATTATTTTAATTTTTTTCCTGACACATTTTGCTGAGCCAACATTTTCATTAACATTTATTAGTGTTTGGCTCCTAATGGAGTAGTAATCTTGAAATTATCCATACTGAATTTCATTTTGTTTTGATGTGTTATTTCTTTAATATATTGAGGTCCTTAGTGTATCTTAATTTCTTTCAGCGAATTAGCAGTCATGCCCTACCTAGTATTCCTAGGACCTTCTACAAAATTAATGAACATATTCTCAATTCCTTTATTCAGGTCATTGGTAAGGGTATTAAGTAACACGGGTTTATGTATTTCCCAAAATATCTAACTAAAATGGATAACACTGAAAGATGTGTCATGGTATACCACCAAATTTTACATCTCTTAATTTCATCATTTCATTCCTTATCTTTTCTCTTTTTGATTGACAGATTCTTTCTTCAGTTAATGTTGATTTGGTTGCTGGTGACCCTTGTAGCACTACTTCTTACTTTATAATACCTTACTTATTGAAAGTAACTCCTACTTTATTTTAATTACTTAAAATTTGTATTTCAATCTCTAAGGACAAAGACTCAAACTGTTTCTCACATGATTCTGCTCCAAAACTGCGATGCTTGTTCAGAGGTTACTCAGAACTCTATCAGTACCTGAACTTAAAGGATTGTATCTTCTTTGCAAAGCTCTTAGAGTAGTTTTTCTTTAAAATTTCAAATATTTTTGCTTTTACTATATCTGATACAGATATATCAACAAAGAGGTAGAATGGTATCACTTTGCAAATGGAGCTACACATTTTTTATTCTATATGCATTGAGAATGCAAGTGAATAGAACATTCCAATTGCTATATTCAGGTGGGAACACAGTATGATGTTGATATTGAGCTCTTGTCATCACTAAAGTATGCTGGACTCATTTATTTAGTGGATAAGAAAACATGATATGCTGGTAAGGTTAGATGAACCTTTGATTGCCTATTTATGTGTTCGTACATAGGAGATCTATTGAACCCTTCAATGTTTTCAGCAAAAGCTACTTCTCTTCAGAATGGATCAGGCTTAGTAAGGGGAAAGATAGTTTTAGAGTGAGTGACAATGTTTTGATCATTTCAAGAAGAGAACCAGGTGTCCTAATATTAAAATTTAAGAGGAAGATGGTATCTCTCTGAGAGATCTGAATGAAACTGCTTTGTATTTACCAGATTTTTGATGGATTTGAACTAAATCTTGAAATAAGCATATCTAAAACTGTGGTTGACATCACAGATTGGCTTTAACCAGAATATTCTCCTGCGGCTGGTGTTGAATTCAAAATCTTACTCATAGTCACTCAGCAATGAAGATCTTATTGAAAAGAAAGAGCAAAGAATCAATGAAAAAGTAAAGGAGAGGAAGCGGTGACCTTAGATATTGCCCATGCCATTTCTCATTTAGGTAGTTTTAAAGGAATCTATACACATTGAATAGGTAATGAAAAATTTGAGATAGTCAACCCTAATTTGTTGTTCAAAAAAATGACTGTGCTTTGCTATAGAGAGATTTGCCAGGAAAATAAGTTTTTCTTAGTCTAAACTTCATTGGAATCATAATTCTAAAGCCTCAATCAAAACTGTCCTTGAAGAAGAGTCTCTGCCAGAGATTGACACAGTTTTATATTAGATTTGGTTTAAATATATGAAGTACACTAAGTATTATTAAGTAAGAAGTATGTGGTTTAAATATACTTTGTATTTGGTTTTCCATACTTGATAAGTGTTTGGGTTTTCTGTTTTTTCCAGTTTCTTCAAGATTGATTTAGGGTTTTTTGTTATGATATTCAAATGAAATTTCAATTTATTGCATTGTACTTAGAGGAAATACAGGTTCAATCTATTCATGGCTTGAACTCTGAAACAAGTTGAGTGGCATGTCTTTTATCAACCTGACCAGGTAGGTGTTTCTCTTAGAGGGCATTTTTTTCCCTAAGATCTTAGTTTTTCACATCACTGCCATCTGTGCCTTCATCCGTTGTCCCTTTAAGTTACTCACCAGTGAATTGTGTTACTTCTGTCAGTAAATGCTCTTTGTAATGATTGGTTTTTATAAAATATGGGGTTAACAGCTAGCATTGCTACATTCTTTTTTTGATTTACATATATTCTTTCCAGTTTTGTGTCATTTATAATGTAATATAAAAATTTGAGGGAAATTTTATTTGTGAACTAATTGAAATATTGTAAAAGGAAACTGAAACATATTAACCTTCTGTTTTCCTAAATTATCTCTTAGAATTATGAATAATTCTCTATGTCCAAACCCAGAGCAAAATAAATTATAGCATTTTTCTGATTAAAATATGGGGAAAATATTTAGTGCTAATTAAATGTAAAACACATATATATTTTTCAATGAAAGTTGCCTTTGATAGTTCACATTTTAGTCAAGAGATAGAATTGCATCTATTAAATGAATTATTAAGGTATCCATGACATGGAGTTAGAGGATTAGTGTTTCATGCCCAGCAGGACAAATCAGCAATACATCCCTTATAATGCAAATTGTAAGTTGTTGCTTTTTATCTTTTTAAAAAAATAATTAGATGAAGCAGAGGTGCTTTTTGTTTAATTTTGCATTTAAGATATAATGAGTAGAATAGTCTTGCAAAATTTGTATTAGAAGTTATAATTAATTTGTTTTGATAGAAGTATTATTTAGAGTATTATTGTGGTCCAAGTAAATCAAAATTGAAAATGTGTTGGTTTAGTAGATAAATATCCCCCATATGTTTAATTATTTTTATGTATATCCTAGCATTTTTCTCAGAAAAAAATTTCTTAGCTAGAAAATGTTCTTTCGTAACAAAATATGATGCAGAATTTAAGTGAATTCTACAATACTTGCAAAGTTGAAATGTATTTACTCTTGCTTTGACTTTAGTAAGATTGTAATTTTAATCATTTTTTTAATGACCAACTTATCTGTAGAAATTAAAATGAATTTTACCACTGTTACTGAAGCTTAAAATTTAAAAAATTGGTATTTTTAAAGTTTATTTTTTGTAAACACATACATTTATTTCTAAATATAAAGATAACTACCAGAGCCAGTTCAGTATACATAACACAAATAATCATTAGTCTTGGAAGGACTAAACTTTCTACATTTTCTGGTGAGATATTATACCTAGTGCCCCTTCTCACTTTGCAGTATGATCTTTAGGTAATTCATATAGCGGATGATATAGCTCACAGAGAGCAGTTAATATTCTTTATTGAGCACTACTAATGAATATCAAGCTTATTTTCTATAGAGTACCTTTAGTTTTTAAATTCGTATGTGTTTTATTAGCTTTTCAAATGTGGCATACAAGGATGTACGGCATATTTTGGTTTTTAAACTTAATTCTAAATTCTAAAATATTTTGAATAGTAACTTGAATAGAAAAAAAATTATGATTCCAGTTTTAAAATTCATGTATTTACTTTGAGGAAGCTGAAATTGCTTGCTATTTTTTAACATATGTAAAAGTATAAATAAAACATTTGCACATAATATATATAGTAAGCTATGTTACTTTGGTCACGTAGCGTTTTCTTATCTTTTATATACAGGTTGGCATACAAGGAGCAGTATTACTTGGTGTTTAAGATCATGGATTCTGGAATCAAAATGTCTAGGTTCAAATCCAGGTTCTACCACTTCATAGATTTGTGAACTTGGACAACTTAATTATTCTCTGGACTTCAATTTACTAATCTAAAGACTAAGATAATATTATAGTATTTATCATAAAATTGTCTTCAGCATTAAATTTTAAAATGAGAGCAATTATAACAATGTCTGGCAAATGGGAAGCTAAGAGATTAGCAGTTAACAGTTTGGGTTCAGGAGTCAGTGTGCCCAAGTTCAAATCCAGATTGTGTCACTGAATAAAAATTTTAAGATCTTGAAGATTTTACTTACTCTTTGTGAACCTCCGTATCTATATCTGTAAAATACGGTTGCAGTGAGGATTAAGTAAGATAATGCTTGTAAAGCACTTAAAATAGTCACTGTTAAATAATAAGCACTTTTTAAGTGTTTGATATTGTTCAGGTTTTTAGTTGGTCTTGGTTTTGTTGTTTACCACATTAAGACTTTGCAAATTTGGATGGGAAAACAGTGCATTAGTGAAATTTGAGTTATTGACTATATTCAACAAATTTAATTCTTCAAATGTGTAATATTAACCTAAACTAATTATTGACTGTGTGGTTTTAAATAGAATTTGTTTTTTCTTTTTGAGATGGAGTCTCACTCTCTCTCAGGCTGGAGTGCAGTGGCGCGATCTTGGCTCACTGCAACCTCCGCCTCCTGGGTTCAAGCAATTCTCCTGCCTCAGCCTCCTGAGTAGCTGGGATTACAGGTGCTCACCACCACACCTGGCTAATTTTTGTAATTTTAGTAGAAATGGGGTTTTGCCATGTTGGCCAGGCTGGTCTTGAACTTCTGACCTCAGGTGATCCACCTGCCTCAGCCTCCCAAAGTGCCGGGATTACAGGCGTAAGCCACCACACCTAGTGTAAATGGAGATTTTGAAGATCCTCCTTAAGAGGCATATGTATTTAAATAGATTTATTTTCCTGCAGTGGATGGCCTAGAATGCTTGAAAGAAGGTAGCTTCATTATAGATAAATTAACCATGTTTTTAGAAATACTTATGCAGAATGACTTTCTAAGCAGATTCATAGTATAAAAAGATTTTAGGGGGAAATTCTACTCCTATGATGAATGGGAATATATTTTTTATTAGTGAGGTCTAAATCTGTGTAATTTTTTAATTGATGGTGTACAACAGGGGTGTCCAATCTTTTGGCTTCCTTGGGCCACACATAAAATACACTAATGATAGCTGATGAGCTAAAAACAAATTGTAAAAAAAAACTCATAAGATTTTAACAAAGTTTACAAATTTGTGTTGGGCTGCATTCAAAGCCATCCTGGGCTGCATATGGCTGGCAGGCCATGGGTTGGACAAGCATGGTTTACAGTATTCATATCTTTAGTTTAATTTCAGTATATCTTCTATTGCAGTTTTATGTACAGGTGGGATTTACCAAATGCTTTTATACTCAGAACTGTTACTGGCTAACTTCTGGTATCATTATATTTGAAATAATAAATATTAGTTTAGTTCTCAGCTAAGGATGAAAAATGAGCTTGAAGATTTTAAATATTTTTATTAGAAGATATTTTATTTCTTGTCTATGACCATATTACTGTTTTAAAATTGTAAATAGATAAAATATTTTTAATGAATGTAAAAAACAGGCATTCAGTCAGGGAATTGTGTGAATAGTATGTTTACAGCAGGCATATTTCACCGTTTCCTAGTGGAGCAAGCTGCTTTTTTTTTTTTTTTAATTTGTCTGATGCCACAGTATGTGTTTATCTAAAGGTATGTAACATAATATATTTACCATTAATAAAGCCTGGCACCTGCATTTGCCAGCTTGGTTTTATTTAGTGAGTGAAGTGTTTCATGTGGAATAAGAGGAACAAAAAAGAGGGAAAATTTTCAAATTTTGTTAACTAACCTGACCTTTACCAGAACATCATACTCATATTTCCCTCTGTGAAATATTCTGTTGGCATTTCCAATGTAGCATGTCAAAAACTAAACTAATCATTTATCATTCTCCTTCTGTTTTCCTCTTTCCTCCCATGCTCTAATCCAAATGCCTTTCTTCTCATATTTTTCATTCTGGTTAGTGCATTACCATTTACCTGGTCACTCAAAGCAGAAACTTTAGAATTAACCTCAACTCTTCTTCTTTCTTATTCTCTAAATTTACGTAAGTGGATCATTATCAATTTTCTTTGAACAAAGACTAGATTTCACCTTTCTCTGTTACCACTGCTGCTACTTAAAGAACTGAAGATATTTTACCACTGTTGACTTGCTACCATATTTCAGTTTTCTAGTTGTTTTAACCAATATAGTTCTACAAGGCATACTGTAATGCCAGTAATCATGTTACTCCCCAAATACAAAATTTTTTGGATGATATTCAAGGTTCTTTGACAATATGGACCTTGCTTTCATCTCCAGTTACAGCTCCTCTGATATATTCTTGAGCTTTCCTGAATGCACATGTATTTATTAATTCATTCATTCATCCATCCATTTGTCCACAGATGTTTATATGTCAGCTATGTGGTGCTGTCCTAGGTACTTTGAAGATACAGAGGTAAATAAATATGACAGCTGTGATTATTGCCCATTAGTGCTTATAGAATGCCAGGTATATTTTACCAGGTGTCTTATTAAATGCCAGGTGTCTTTAACCATGCTATTTCAAATGCACTTTTACTATTTATAGAGTTTCTATTAATCTTTTATACCCTATTCAAGTGTCATCTCTTCTAAAGCATTTTGTGACTTTCTCAGGTACTGGTTCTTTGTGTTCCAGTAATAATTTATATTCATATCTCTATTATAGTATTTACTATATGTTACACTTACTTGCTTATAGTGGATCTCTCCCACTAGGTTGAATTTTTACAATGGGCAAGAGAAAGATGAAAGAGGAATGTAGAAATAAGAATTGAGGCAAAGGATAGAAAGAGGCAAGAAGAGGAGAGAAGGTAAACAGAAGCAGTATGAGTAGTAGTTAAGACACAGACACTGGGGCCAGACAAGGTTTGAATCCTGACTTACTATCTGTACACATAGTTTAATATCTCTTTGTCTCAGTTTACAATTGGGATGATAATAGGATCATTGTGAAGATTAAATGGGTTAATATATATAAAATGCTTAAAACAGTGAGTGGTATATAGTATATGCTATATGTTTTTGTTGCTATTTTTGTTATCGATAACTAGCTTTCTTAAGTGACATGAGCTACATTTTCGCTTTCATTTAGTTTTCCAAGACATGGGAGATTTTCAGTCTGAATATCTAATCCTGTGTAGCCACTTAAGGCATTAAATGTCTGAGTGTTTTGAGCCTGGACTAAAAGAGGAACTCCTATATATGTTTGCTATTGCAGTGTAATATTGAAATACTGCTCTTTTTTGCCTCTTCATACCAGATTATGTTCTACTTCTGATTTTCCTGGCTATCTGAAATGTTGATTTTAATTATTCTGTTTTCATTTTTACTCCACATCTCAGGCTTGATACATACCACTGTTTTTATGTCATATACCTTAGCTTCTTTTATTAAAATAGTTTTCTTCGCTGGCTGTGCTTCAGCCTGAGGACAAGACAGGCAAGGCTAATATCTGGCTATAATTTCTTGGTTCTAGGAGCAAGATCTGTCCTTCAGCACCAGCCTGATATCCAGCTAGCACTCCTACCATTCCTCCTGCCTCCTACTCTCACTCCTCCTCTCACTCCCATTGCCCCTGCCTTACAGTGTTACTCTGCTTCATCTTCTACTGCAACACCATTGACCCAGCTTTGAAAAGACATAATGTCTTATTCAGTTCTATACCTCGTATGCCTAACTTTTATAAATAATGAAAAAGGAAATCAAAGCACTGATCATTGACCAATTGGTGACTTCATTTTTAACAAATGAGTTAAGATACTATTTGCCATTGCTCTCTGATTTAAGAAAGAATCTTAGAGAAAACAACATTTTAGTTGCTGCTTGAATGATGGAGGAAGAAGAGTAGATTATACAGGGATCTTTGTAGGGGTGTTTGAAACTTAGAAACATTCTCAGCTAGTACTTGAATATTATCTGTAAGACATGGAGGATACAAAAACTTAGCTCCTGTTTAACTTCAAATGACTGATATAGTGACAAATAATAAAAAAGTTGGAAGGAAAGAAAGATTGCCAAGGACTGGAGAAGCTGTCTTTTGTCTTTTCCCACTGTATAAAACCTCTCTAGGTGATTTCATATATTTGCTTGAGACCGAATTCTCTTGAAAATCTAGTGGCTTATCATAACATAATTTCATTCAGTTTCTGGAATATAAACATGATCTTCTGTCTCTGGGCTTTTGCACATGTTATTTCTGCCTGAAGTAATTCTTATTAATTCTTAAAATATAATCATAGAGTCCATAACTTCCAGAAAACCTTTCTTGATCTTTCAGCACTGGAATAAGTGTTCCTGTGGTTCTCATAGTCCCTGTTCTTTCCCAATCATAGCCTTTATTACACTATATTGCCTTTAATACACTGTGTTGTATCGTCCTCACCAGATTGTTCAAGGAACTCAGGAACTGTTTATATAACAATGCCTGGTATATGGTTGGTGCTGCAAATATATAAGTTGGTTGAGTGAACGAGTAGGATGTAGTAGAGAGGCGTTGGTTGTTCCAGGCAAGGGAAGAGGATCAATAAAAACAAGGAGTGTGGTATTGAATATTGCGGATTCTGAGGCAATGAGGATAACATTTGACTGGAGTATAGTATTGAAAAGAGAGGCTGGAGCTTTAAATGCTGTATTAGGGAGTACAAAGTTTATTTACTAAGAAAGAGCGATTGAAGCTTTTAGAGATAAAAATAATGATATGTGTTCTCATAAATTTTGTTAAGTAATATATCCATGTGTGGGATATAACTTTTTTCTAATTCTTTTTTTTTGTTTGTTTGAGACAGAGTCTCACTCTATCACCCAGGCTGGGGTGCAGTGGTGTGATCTCGGCTCACTGCAACCTCTGCCTCTCAGGTTTAAGTGAGTCTCCTGCCTCAGCCTCTTGAGTAGCTAGGATTACAGGTGCCCGCCACCATGCCTGGGTAATTTTTGTACTTTAGTAGAGACAGGGTTTCGCTGTGTTGGCCAGGCTGGTCTCGAACTCGTGACCTCAAGTGATCTGCTCACCTTGGCCTTCCAAAATGCTGGGATTACAGGCATGAGCCACCGTACCTGGCCTTTTTTCTAATTCTTATTTTCAAATTTTTGCAGTGTTCTTCGATGGATGAAACATATGATGACTGCCTGTTTTATAGACTTCTGTCTTTTTTTTTTTTTTTTTAAGACAGGGTTTTGTTCTGTTGCCCAGGCTGGAATGCAGTGGCACAATCTTGGCTCACTGTGGCCTCTGTCTCCCAGGTTCAAGCGATTCTCATGCCTTAGCCATCCAAGTAGCTGGGATTACAGGCATGTGCCACCATGCCAGGCTAAGTTTTGCATTTTTAGTAGAGACAGGGTATCACCATGTTGGCCAGGCTCATCTTGAACTCCTGGCCTCAAGAGATTTTCCCCACTTGGCCTCCCACAATCACACCTCCCACAGGGATTACAGGTGTGAGCCACTGTGCCTGGCTGACTCCTGTCTTTTAAGATTGTTCCTCCGAATATTTCAGGAAACTTAGAAAGTTTGAATGAATGCTGCTGAATAGATTGAACAACTGTCATCAAACTTTGCAGTTTGTTTTTCTTATAAGCGAAACTATTTTTAAACTATGACAATTAAAAAATATGATTCAAATAAGGTAGTAAGCTAACTTATATTTGGGGTTTCCTTCTTATTTGTAGCTTAAAGAAAAATAAATGCTTACAGCTGTGACTTTTTTTTCTCTAGTATCTCCAGAGGCAGTTGGATTTTTGTCAGCTGTTGGGGTGTTTATTATCTTGATGCTGCTCCTTTTTCTCTATATTAATAAGAAGTTCTGTTTTGAAAATGTTGGCGGGTTTCCAGATCTTGGTTCAGAATACAGTACAAGGAAGAATTCACAAGATAAAATTTGTAAGTATCATATTGCTGCTTCTCTTGTTTGTTGTTTTTATCTGTACTATTGCTTACTTATTTTAATATATGCAATAAAAAGGTTGGTTGTGACATGCAGTAAACTAATATTTGAGCTCCTATTCTGTAAAAGATCTGTTGAGTAAATTATGTTCAGGTGTCCTTCTGTTGTTCATGAATTGCTATTACATAAAGGTGAATTGTCTACTATCACAAAATGACATTTTAATTTTCATATGTAAGATATACTTTTGAGCCTATAATAGGAACAGATACACTTGAGGAAGAAGGAAGTGTGTTGTTACTTTATGCAGCATACTTCCATTGTCCAAGAAGCTCTTTAGAGAACTTTTTTCTCCACATCCCTAGAATGCTTTTGAAAGTGTTCACCCTTTTTCTTTACCTGCTATTTAATTTTCAGCTAATGGATAATTTTATTGTTTAGAGGAGTTGGAGGTGGTTCTACTTAGTAACTTAATTTATATATAAATTGTGATGATAAAAAATAGTGTTCTGCTCCCTCCCTTGGCACCATATATTACAGTGTTACTGGATACTAGGAAAGATGAGGGCTGTAATAGCATTCTTTCTCTTATGGAAACATTTTCCTTGGAGTGTTTTTTTAATTACTACAAGAGTTTTTCAAATGTTCTATTTCCAAAGACTGGTTTATAAAAATGATAGCGGAAACGAATTGGAAATTATAAAAGCAAAGTGTTAATTTAGAAGAATGTGACGAAAAAAGCTGAGAAATCTTGCTTTACTTATCTGTGTAAAGAGATAAGTGTTGGAGATATGCTTTTCTCTTACATCTGGTAACTTAAAAGGTGATAGCCCTGTTACTTACAAGAATCTATTAGTTATTAAATTATATTTTGTGACTTTTGCATTAAGAAACTATAAATAGTATTTTATACAGTTTTAATTTGGTTAAGTTCAATGTTTCTTATAATCCACTCCAGTCCTGCTTTTTGATCATTTGTGCAGAAAGAACTGGCTAAAAGTATCTCTTTACTGGCCTTTGGTAATTCTCTGGTTCAGCGTTTCTGGCTTTTCCTTTGTTTAATGACAACTTTGTACAAATTTTATTAAGTACTCCCAAAGAGCTTTTTGTTTATGTGGATTTTATCTATTGATATGTACCATATTAGAGTTAAAACTGAGAAAATTTAAAATATTTATTTTTTAAAAAAACAAGACTATTATACATTAATATAAATAACATATTTAAATTTAAAAAAAACTATCTTCCAAAACAAAAAGAAAATGGGGGAAAAATGGTGAGAAGAGTGATTTTGTTTTATACTTTTTGCAAATCTTTTTAATGACTAGCATAATGGAAGACAGTTGCATTCTCATTTCTGCCTCTACATTCAATCTGTCATGTAGCTTCTGGATAACTCGTGTTCACTTGTGAGCCAATGAGAATGAAAAAGTTAAGTACCCCCTTGCTGTTATTGTAAAACTAGTCTTGACCTTGAGGATCCCTTGAAAATGTCTCAGGGAACTTTATTTTTCTGAGCCTTGTTTTTCTTTCACTTATTAAATAGGAATAATAATATTTACCTCCTAGAATTACTGTAAGATCAAGTAGGATAAAATGTGTCAATTACAATGCCTTGCATATAGTAGCCACTCAGCAGATGTCCACACTTCCTGTCCCCTAATCTTACCACTAGCCAAAATTGTTTAGATATTTCCCTCTAATGTTTTTCTTAATTTGAAATGATACTGGGTAGTTTATTAGTAAGATAGTGTAGTTCCCTTACATAGACTATTAATAAGCAAACTAAAATTACATAATAAAAATCCTTTTTATACTTCTTCTTTCAGGTATAGAATAAAAACCAATAGTATTTGAGGGAAAAATATTGTCTTGCTGCTGTTGCAATAGCTGTGGAGTGAGAAAAAAATGTCATAACGTTTAAACCAAGTGATTTGATTTTTGTTTTTCGGAAGAATCTTTACTTCAGCATATTTCTTTCAATGCATAATGTATTTACAGAAAGACTGAAAGCTACAATGTGAATTGCTAATATTGAGCTGACGAATAGCAACATTTAAGTAAATGTTAAATTCAAGTTCCAAAGTGGTTGATATTTTGAGAAGAGAAAATTCCATTATTGTACCTTTTAGGAACAAGGAATTAGAAAATGGCATTTTTCAGAAATTTCCAACAGAATCTGCCTTCAGTGTCCTCTCTGGTAGACACAATCAGTAGTGCTGTAGAGGATTTGACCACTGCTGTTGGGGAGGTCAGCTATGCTTTAACTGACTCAGTTGCTGAGCAGGTAACAAGTATGATAAGTGGCTTTCGCCCAGAAGAGGAAAGCTCTGTAGCAGAAGAAGCTGTAGACACTTCTAACCAAAAAAATGTCGGGTTAACAGAAGTCTCCAAAAACACTAATTGTCAGAAAACACAAGCCAATTTAGAGCATAGAGCAAAGCAAATAAATACTTGCAAAACTTCACTTTCACAAAAGCAAGATCAAGGTATATATGAAGAAAGAGTATTTAAACATGTTAATGATAGGCAACAGACTCTATCAGGATATCAAGATACTGGTAATACTGGTGATTCTTCTTTGAAAGGCTACATGAATAATGGTGGGATATCAGTTATCAAACAGAGTACAAGGGCTGGATCTATTTGTCAAGAAAGTACCAACAGATGTAAAACAATTGGACTAGGAGTTTCCAATAATGGTAAGAATGATTTAAAGGAGGTAAGATATCAAGAAATGAAAGGAAATCAGAAGAATGCCAATGGAATAAACAAATTGTATGAGCAAAAGAAATACGTTGGTACAGATAATCGTGAAAAGGAAGAATATACTAAATCTCAACATGTATGTTTGGGAAGAGATCAAGAGAATATGGGGCATTTCAATAAATATAAACATCTTCCCAATTTAGGGGATTCAGATCATTTAAAGAAAGCTGAAAAATGTGTTAAAAGTAAAACATCTAAAGGGAATGAATGTTCAGAAAATGAATGTTCTTTAAAAGGTATTTTGACAAGCAATAGACATATGACACAGAAATTCATTATAAAAGAAGACGTACATCCAGCACCATCAACTAATTCTAAATATAAGTTATCTGGGAAAATTGAAGAACAAATAAATTCAAAGAAATACTGTAAAGTGAAAGAAGACATAAAACCAAAGAAAACTGAGGCAATTTCTGCCAAGAAAGGAACAGTAAAGAGTAAAGATGAAAAATATTCTAAGATAATACCAGAAAAAGGTGAGGTCTCCTAATGTTGGTGTGAATGATTAAATTTTCTCTTAATTTTTTAAATTAGTAAAACATCATCCAAATTTCTCAGCTTTCCTATTCATGTGTCTACATTTAAGACTTTCTTGAATCCTTTTACTGGGAAACATTTTTAAAGCCATTCAGTATTTTTTCTAAAATCACTTTAAGAGCATTCATGTTATTTGTGCCGCTAAGTATTGCCCCTGGTCCCTGCATTATTTGGCCAACTTTTCAGCAGCCCTAGTTTTTCTTACTGTCCCTATTATGTATGTAATCGTAGCAGAACTGAAAAGTTTTCTTAATGTCCTCGTGATCCGCCTGCCTTGGCCTCCCAAAGTGCTAGGATTACAGGTGTGAGCCACTGTGCCCGTCCATTCTAGCAATTTTTTGGTTGTCAGATTTAGTGATCTTTGGTAGGCCTAGTTTAGTTCTGATAGACTTACTGCTTAAAGTAGCAAAAATTAAAAAATAATGTAAAATAGTTTACATATTATTTTATTCAGAAAATAATGGTAGAATGGACACTCATAATAAATACATTACAAGTAGCATATAGGGTTTTTAACTTTTTAAATTTGTTTTCATTAAGAAGCATGCTAGTACCTAAAGAAACCAAATATTTCTAACATATTCCACAATATAGTCAGTACTAAACTTACGCATGTTCCCAAATGATTTTCAAAAGCATTTTGATCCATAGGTTAACCCTTCATTTAGCTGAACGGTAATATTACTGGTACCTGTGTTCCAGATTCTGACACAGGGTTTATAAGGTATAGAAAAAGGAGGAAGGCTGGGCATGGTGGTTCACGCTTGTAATCCCAGCACTTTGGGAGGCCGAGGCAGATGGATCATGAGGTCAGGAGATCGAGACCATCCTGGCCAACATGGTGAAACCCCGTTTCTACTAAAAATACAAAAATTAGCCGGGCATGGTGGTGGGTGCTTGTAATACTAGCTACTCGGGAGGCTGAGGCAGGAGAATTGCTTGAACCCAGGAGGTGGAGGTTGCAGTCAGCGAGATCACGCCACTACACTCCAGACTGGCAACAGGGCGAGACTCCTCAAAAAAACAAACAAACAAAAGAAAAGGAAAAGGAAGGGTTTTCTTCTCTATTTCTAATGCAGGTTACGTTAGGTAATGTTTTTTAATAGGTGAAGTTTGGCCACAGACTAATTACCCTCCTCAAGAGACTCAAAACCTTTTGCTGCTTTAAGATCCCCACCGTGGTATCCAACAAAATGCTAACAGCTCTGCACTGGGAGTCAGAGGTCTTTATGGCTCTGCCATCTCATTGTTGTCTAATAGTATTTTCTGCAACAACAAAAAAGTCTTACATCTC
This sequence comes from Rhinopithecus roxellana, assembly GCF_007565055.1. NCBI lineage: Eukaryota > Metazoa > Chordata > Mammalia > Primates > Cercopithecidae > Rhinopithecus > Rhinopithecus roxellana. The sequence goes on along the minus strand of NC_044556.1, from coordinate 72,920,647 downwards.
TGCATTGTTCCATACAGTAACCACTAGCTGCATGTGGCTGTTGAGCACTTCAAATGTGGCTAATAGCATGGAGAACTGGGTTTCAATTTCTGTTTAATTTTAATTAGTTTAAATAGCCACATGTGACTATTGGCTATGTATTGGGCAAGCACTGTCACAATATGTGACATTGGTGATAGCTTTACCCATTTATGGCTTTATTTTACTGATTTAAAAACTAGGACTAGACTAGATGACATATAACCTCCTTCTAACTCTAAGCATTTAGTTTCTGTCCTGTATTTAAAAATTACTTATTCTGTAACTCCCACTCAAATTTCAGCCTCGATTTCTTTACCACAGATGATCTTAACTGGCTATAAAGAGAAAAATAACCCTGTTGAACTAATGAATTTTAACTACTGTAGTCTCTTCACTTTTCTAGAATTGTTTAATAATTCTAAGAAAGTTGCACCATTGTGCAGTTTCAAAGTGGTTACCTTTTTAAAAAACTGATAACTAGTGCTTTTTAGAACAATAAAAAATTTAGACCTCCTGAAAGTTTTGTTTGAAATTTAGGTATATTTAAGTAAAATTTTCCTAGAAATTCTGCCTTTCACAAGCAGTAAGTGTTAACAGTTTGGTGTATATCCTTACAGATAGTTTTGTCTGTGTATACCTAGACTGCATTGTGTGTGTACATGCCACGTGTGTGTATATATATTTTTCAAACGGGAATGTAATTATAACTTCTACTTTTTAACCTCCTTTTTTCTCATAACATGATATTGTAGTTATTCTTTCCCTGAGAGTTCTTTTAAGTTCACATCCTCATTTTTAATGACTGCATAGTGTATCATTGAATAGATATATCATAATTTATTTAAACAAAGCCCACTGATGGACATTTAGATTATCTCTTTTGCCATTAAATACAATGCAGTGAATTGTTTCAAAAATCTCTCTTTACTCATCTGCTTAATTAATTTCTTAGGCTGAATTCTTAGAAATAGAATTGGTAAATTCCTGGAAATGGATCAGAGTATGCAGATTTAAAAGTTTAATATATTTTGCCAAATTGCTCTCTAGGAAAGTAGTATCAGTTATAATTTCACCAATAGTGTATACCTGTCCATTGCTGTATTTTACTGTTAGTACTGAGTATTATCAGTTTTGAAAATTTCGACCAAAACGAGAACCAGAAATGTGTCTTTTAATGTGAATTATTTGAATCAGATCCATAGTACTGGCAATACTTAGAACTTCACTTATGTGTTACTTGTACTTCAAAAAATGTAAAATGGTAAGTACTATAATTTCCTTTATATATGACATGGTTGAAAAATCCCTGTGACTAACAAACATTATTTATATAATAGAATATACAAGCTGATCTTTTTCCAAAGCTTGGGCTTCTTATGTGAAAAAATTGTATTTCTTTAAATCTGAAAATTCAGGTTATATATGTGTATATATATATGTGTGTGTGTGTGTATATATATATTTGTGTATATATATGTGTGTGTGTATATATACATTTGTGTATATATGTGTGTGTTTATATGTATAACTTCAGCAAATTTTCCATACTTGATTGCATAAAAATTTTCATTTGACAGGCCCAGCAGGGCCAGTTGAGGGGAGGGAAATTTTTTTTCAATTATGGTTTGTTCTTCATGTCATTCCAAATAGATAATTCCTACATGGACAAAGATGAGCATGGTTCGTCCTCTGAAAGTGAAGATGAAGCACTGGGTAAATATCATGAGGCCTTATCCAGAACACATAATTCCAGACTACCACTGGCAGATTCTAGACAAAAGAACTATGCTTGGGAAACAAGGCAGAAATACAGTCCTCTATCCGCAGAGTATGATGGATACAGTAGTGAAGCATCAATAGATGAAGGTAAGATGGGCTGTTTTATTTTTTTACATGACACACTATAGTATTCGATTACTTGTGCCTGAAATTCTAGGAATCTGTGGTTGCAGAATAAACAAGAGAGCTCACACAGTAGAGTCACATTTCTGGAAATGTAATTTATTCAAATTCATATCTTTGGGCTCAGGCCAAAAATCAAAACCAATACCAAAACACCCCAAAGCAAAAACCAAATAATTTACGTGATGTGATAATTGTAGCTCTCATTTCACAGTGAACATATGCTTAGCAAGCATGATATGGAAGATGTGAATCTACTGTTCTCTCGGATGGAATCAGTTCTCTATACCTGTTATAGGAACTGATAGAGTTTAAGTCTCTCACGGTGTTGAATATGATTCCAGTGTGTAAATGAATGCTGTTTCATTCAATATGGCTCCTAAACACCAGCCAAATGTTACACATGGCACACAGCGGAAGAAATGGTAATCTGTTTTGTGCAGAAGGGAAAACTGTCTGAGATGAATTTATTGAGAGCTGGTACTATATTATACCATGCTTTAAAGGCAATATAAGGGATTTTCAAGGATTTCAGTAATTTGAAGAATTATTTGTCTCTAATTGATTTTGTGTTATGTGCTGAAATTGACTTTAAAACTGAACCTGTACAGAAGATGTCAGTCCATTTATACATGTTTTTACATCTTTCTGTGACATAAATAAGACAGGTTTTGCCATTAATTAAAGCATCTTTATTTCCACATTTAAATAAATTATTCACTTGCTTAGTAGACTGTATGGGTGCTCATCATGATTATTATTTTTATACCCAGATACGAGGGAAAGAATAACATATCCTAGATATCATTTTTATCAGTATACATAAACACAAGCTATCTTTGATTTTGTAGCTGTGACTTAATGTTTTAGGGCTTATTACTATTGATGACTTTAAATCTTATCCCAACATGTACAATTGTCAAAGGGGGTAAATCGTCTATTACTGTATTTGGCTTCATGCCAACTAAAGATCAGTGCACCTCAATTCTTATGTCTGCTAGTACACAGATATAATAATAAATTAATCAAATACTGAATGATTACTATATGGTCATTATGAGATTCAAGGAAAAAAATAAAAAATATTTGACACGTACTCTACCTTCAAAAATACAGTGTAGTACTAGGGAAAAGAAGACATGTGCTTACTAAGTTAATTAAATAATGCAAAGCAGTAAAACCAGTCCCCAAGTTATGTACACCTCTGGTACAAGAATAGTAGAGCAGGAAGAGAATGTGTTTTGAGATCTGGTCCTTATTAACATTCTGGCTATATCTCTTAACATACTAGCTGTGAGACCTTTGGCAATATAGTTCATTGTTTTTAGATTTCTTTCATTGTCTGTAAAATATGAATAATACTGAACTGGTAGGGTTGCCATGAAAATTAAATTATAGATGTGGTACAGTTTTCAGCATAGTGTCTGATAGCTCCTAGGTAAGTGATAAGTAAATGTAGCTAATTATAATGGTAGTGAAAACAGTGATGGTCATGAGCAAGCCCTGAGTGTGCATTCCTTTTTTGCAGGTGTACATTTAGGATTTATTTTCTATTCATTTCTCTTTCCTCTCACCCCAACACCCCTCTGCTGTCTTGAGCACGTCTCGGTAGTTCTGTTAGTCTAGCCTGACTTTATAGACTATGGAAAGAGCAGTGAGGAGAGAGATACAACCTAGGTGCTTTTACTATTCTTGCCCTAACCTCTGCGAGTGGTCCAAGTGTCCCAGAATCACTTTCTCATTTTAGTTTACCCATATATTTAGGAGCTATCCTGTACTTTTTTACACATTTCTACCCTAAATTATTTGATGAAACACTTAATTTTAGGCATTCTGAGATTAGATTTATTTATTTTATAAACATGAAAAGCTTTTGTGAATACTTTTTAGCAGTCATACACTGCTAGATACTGTGGATATGAAGATCATAAGCTTGTTTCTCTCAAAAAGCCTACTGACGGCTAGGCACGGTAGCTTACGCATATAATCCCAGCACTTTGGGAGGCCGAGGTGGGCGGATCATGAGGTCAGGAGATCGAGACCATCCTGCCTAACATGGTGAAACCCCGTCTCTACTAAAAAAATAGAAAAAATCAGCTTAGTAAAAAAAATCATTTTTTACTAAACAAAAATCAGCTGGGTGTGGTGGTCGGTGGCTGTAGTCCCAGCTACTCAGGAGGCTGAGGCGGGAGAATGGCGTGAACCCAGGAGGTGGAGCTTGCAGTGAGCCGAAATTGCATCAGTGCACCCCAGCCTGGGCAACAGAGCAAGACCCTGTCTCAAAAAAAAAAAGCCTACTGACTGGAGGAGGAAAATCAGTGAGTGTATATGTAATATAATATGTTGAGAGGTCTGTTAGTCACATGAACAAAGTGCAGTAGAAATATAGAGGAGGGGAAAAAAAAGAAAAACTGTTTTGAGATGGAGTCTCACCCTGTTGCCCAGGCTGGAGTGCAGTGGCATGATCTTGGCTCACTGTAACCTCTGCCTCCGGGGTTCAAGAGATTCTGCTTCCTCGGCCTCCTGAGTAGCTGGGATTACAGGTGCGTGCCACCACGCCCAGCTAATTTTTGTACTTTTAGTGGACTTGGGGCTTCACCATATTGGCCTGGCTGGTCTCGAACTCCTGACCTTCTGATCTGCCCACCTCGGCCTCCCAAAGTGCTGGGATTACAGGTATGAGCCACCGCACCCAGCTGACAAAACTTTAAAAGGTAAAAATAAAAAAAGATACACAGAGTAGGAGGTGATTTCGATTTTGGGAGATAGGAATCTCAGGAAGTCTAATGGGGTCTAGGTGGGCTGGACTTGAGTGAGAATTATTTCAACAATCATGGAATAGGGCTTTCATGCAATCATGAATCCAAAAGAAAGTGTATTTCAGTGCCTCTAACTTGGGATCTTTGTTCAAAGAAGGGGAATGCCTTGCTCAGTAGTTTTTAAGCAGGCGAGTATGATACAATGTAGAGAATATTTCAGGGATGGAGAAAAATCCACTTGACTCCAGCACAGCTGCATCTAATCACATACATCTGAGGGAATAGGAGTTAAAATTGAAAAGAGAGATGAGGTCGAAGGCCTGGAGTGAGAATTTGCTGAAGAGTTTTTTTACTAAGGAACCATAATCAGGGTTGTGCTTTAGAAAGATTAATTTAGCAGCAAGCAGACTGTCAGAAAAGATACTGGTTAAGGAAATCTATGGGGTAGTATATGTGGAAAACGATAGAAGTCTGAATTACAGTAGTGGCAATAGAAATAAAGTAAGATAGGAGAGAGATGATTGAGGTAGAATTTACTGGATTTAGGATCTGAACGTGTTCGGAACATTTGGAAAAAGAAAGGAAGCATCAGAGATGACTGATTTCCATCATGTATGGTGAGGAGAATGATGATGTCATTAATATAAATATGAAATCCAGAGAGGGACCTGTGTTTGGTTGAAAGGGGGCAGTGGATAAGAGATATAGTAAGTGATTTTACATAGTGATAAGAGGATATTTAAGCAGTTGGAAATGGCTATCAAGCTTGTAATCATGAATGCATTTGAGGGAGAAGTTTTCAAATCATATATGCTTAGAGAATAGAAACTATGGGCATGAATTAAATTGATGAAGGAGAATGCGTGGAGAGAAAAGATCAGAGAATCATTTCCTTTGACAGGAGAATTAGGGGTGTCATGAAAAGACACAAAGAAACAGTAAAAGAGATAAAGAGGAGATTCAGGAAAATGTTATATTTTATCAGCCTTGGAAGAAAAGTTTTAGAAGAAGGAAGGCAGCGTGGTTGGGGAGGGTGATAATTCAGATAAACCCATTTGTCCAGTAGAAGTTGATCAATCATTTTCAATTAGAGTTTTAGGAGAGTAATAAGGAAGTCAGATTGAATGTTAAGGAGAGGATAAGTGGTAAGGAAGTATACATTTGCTGCCTAGGCTTTCTTACCATCTATTCTCTCCTTATCAACTCTGAGAGTCAGAGAGGTGGTTGAGGGGTTTTGTTTGTAACCCAACTGTTCACTTTCTTTCTCTCACCCACTGGTACTCCCCTCTGTTATATGTTTGGGAAAGAAGGGGGTTTGCGTCTCCACCTGGTGGTTGCCCCTTGGCAAAGCTGCTTCTGCAGAAACTGCTACTTTGTAGCTGATCACCCATCTAAGAGAACTGCTGGGTACAGTTCTCTTGGTAGGACTTCATTCATTTTCTTGTGTGAGTATAAAATAAATGACACACAAGTAAAGAGATGAATAGAGTAAGTTACATTTCTTATTGCTCTGATCCTGTAGTCTGCATGTGACCATCACACAAGTTTATAAAGGTTAAACTTGACTAATGTGAGTTAACTAAAGGGAATCACAAGGTAGAAGGAAAAATATTTAAAAATATATATTTTTTTACATGGCATAATATTTACCTCATTAATGCTAATAAGGAAACTTTAGTCTATTTCTCAACAGCCTAAGTAATTCCAGTTGAGAAACTTTGGAACAGCCAATTTTGAAAACAAATCTGCAGGAGTAGAGAAGATTAGAGAGGACCTGAAGAGGTATTAGGAGACACCAGTGCAAGAGAAATTTTACCAGGTAGCGAGGACTGCCATTTATTGAGTTCCTACCATGTGCCTCACTCTGTTTCTGTTATGCTGTCATATTTAATTTTCATTGCCATGTATGGTGGTCGGTAAGATTCTACAGAATTGAAGTGACTTTAAGTTGATTATTTTTTTTTTTGAGACGGAGTCTCACTGCTGTCGCCGGGGCTGGAGTGCAGTGGCCGGATCTCAGCTCACTGCAAGCTCTGCCTCCCGGGTTCACACCATTCTCCTGCCTCAGCCTCCCGAGTAGCTGGGACTACAGGCGCCCGCCACCTCGCCCGGCTAGTTTTTTGTATTTTTTAGTAGAGACGGGGTTTCACAGTGTTAGCCAGGATGGTCTCGATCTCCTGACCTCGTGATCCGCCCGCCTCGGCCTCCCAAAGTGCTGGGATTACAGGCTTGAGCCACTGCGCCCGGCCTAAGTTGATTATTTTTTTTAACCCAAAGTTACACAGCAAGATAAAAACTATACTTGTCAAGTTGACAGCAAAATTAATGTTATTTGGCTTTCATTAGGTCATCACTGCTACTTTAATATTTCCCCTAAGTCTGTTTCATACAAGATGAACCCCTTCAGTTGGTCCTTTAGAGTAGGTTATATGTTATAAATCTGAAATACACATATTCTAGAAAAAGTAAGAAAATGTAATGGCGTATTTGTTGATCATGTTTTCTCCTCTAGGTGGCCGTATTAATCTTCTGGTTTTTTTTTTTTTTTTTTTTGGAACTACAAAAAGGATGATATCTGTAAGAAATTTTTCTAGAATAAAGAAACATTAAAATAATTTATCAAATCCTTTTGTTCCCAATTTTAATTTATTTTTACTGTGTTGGGCTTAAAATTAAGGGCATTTTCTGATAAACCGCTCTAGTTTTAAAAAGGTCAGTGTCAAAATATGGTTTGTGGATATCTTGTTTAATTGATGAGCTAGACCAACCTCTGAAATTTCATTCACGCTAATTAATACTTTCTATTTTTATATTAGATAGAAGCTTATTAAAGATGATTATATATGAAGATCAAGTTCAGTGTAAAATTACTAGAATGTCTTTTGTTATTGATAGCTTTTTATTATTAGTTTACCATAGAGATTACATAGATATAGTTACATATTATGGAAAGCTGTATTATTAAATTTACATTATTTATTGTGGGGGCAAGTTAATATAAAACACCATGGAAAAATAATTTTCATCATCACTTATGTCTCAGGGTATATAGCTTACACACACACATACATACACACAGCCGTACGTGTCATTCTCTTTCTGTTATAGCTATGCCACAAGCTTCATTCTATTAATTTTGATGTTACCTTAAAATTAGGACTACCAAAATATATTTATTTATTCCTTTTATTTATATTTTACTTTTATAGTAATTTAATATGTAAGAGTAATAGATTGTTTATATTTCCTTTAAGTCCATTTTAACTGTTATATTAAAAAATTGTTTTATTAATTTTCATAATTTCTTTGCAAAGTGGAAAAGTACTAAAAATTCTCTCTGTATTTTCCAGAATTCTTTGATATAAAAATAGTGTAGTGACTTTGAATAGTTAAAGTTAGGTATATTACATTTGACTCTTGAATATACCTAGGAGTTAGAGGCACTGATCTCCCCGTTCAGTCAAAAATTCACATATAACTTTTGATTCACCAAAAACTTAACTACTGATAGCCAACTGTTGACTGGAAGCCTTTATTGATAATATTAACAGTCAATTAATGCATATTTTAAATTTTATCTGTATTACATACTGTATTATTATAGTAAATTAGGCTAGAAAAAAGAAAATGTTATTAAGAAAATTATAAGGGGACTTGGGCGCAGTGGCTCATGCCTATAATGTCTCTACAAAAAATTTTAAAAAACTAGCCGAGCCTGGTGGCCCTTGCCTGTAACCTTGATTTCTCGGGAGGCCAAGTTGGGAGGACCACTTAAGCCCAGGAGTTTGAGGTTGCAGTGAACTATGATCATGCCACTACACTCCAGCTGAGGCAACAGAGTGATACCCTGTTCCAAAAAAAATAAATAAATAAGGAAAAGAAAATATCTTTACTGTTCATTAAGTGGACATGGATTATCAAAAAGGTCTTCATTCTTATCTTCATGTTGAGTGGGCTGAGGAGGAAGAGGAGGGGTTGATCTTGCTGTCTCAGGTGCCAGAGATGGATGAAAATCTATTTATAACTACACTCACACAATTCAAACTCCTGTTGTTCAAGGGTCAACCATACATATTTATTTAGATTTTTGGTACACGTTTTTCTTAATTTCAGATTTTTGTTTATGAACATCTCTCCTCTAAGGAATTCTTTATCATGTGTATATTTTTAAAATATGGCGAATTTGAAGAGGAAATAATCTTGACCCTTATTTTACTGCAACTTTGGTGTTTTGGAGATCTTTTTATGTGATGGGATGAATTCCTCCCAATAGTGTAGAATTTTATTTTATTTTTTACATCTACAGTATTTATTTTTCTCTTTTTATTCCTTATTGTGATAAAATATATACCGCACAAAACGTATCATTTTAATAATGTTTAAATGTACAGTTCAACGTCATTAAGTATATTCACATTGTTGTACAACCATCATCACTATTCCATCTCTAGGATTTTTTCATCATCTTAAATGGAAACTCTATACCCATTAAAAAATAAGTCTTCCAACTCCTCCTGCTCCTCCAGGTCTCAGCTTAGATGTCACTTCTCCAGATCTGTTTGAGGGGCTCCATCCATACGCTTCCAAAGAATCGTGCTCTTCCCTTGTCAAAGCACCTACTGGATGATAACTCCTCTATTCCCCATTTGACTGTAAGTTCTGTGAGGCCAAGCCCAGGCAATGTGCAGATTTTATCCTCTGTTATCTTTAGTGTGTGGCATAGTGCTGATAGATGCTAAAATACATATACACAAACACATTTTTAGAGTAAATGAATGAGAACACAAATGCCAAATCCAGCTCCACTATGCTGCCTGGCTAACCCAACTAGTTAGCCAAGACTCAAGCCTTATTGGGAATTCTCCTCCCAGTATTATACCATTTTCATGGTCAATAAAATTTCATCCATTTGAAATAAATGGAGGGAAGCCTACTGTGAATTACTGAGAAACTGTACCATTTTAAAAGAAGTTTTGGTGCTTTCAGGTAAGCCCTAAAAAATATCTTTCCTGTCTGAACAAATACTTTGCAATTTGTTCACTTATTATTTGCCTTCAAATGATGTTAAAATATCTTTAAAGGTGATGAAACCCCTTTCTTAAGTAAATGGAGCAACAATCCTGAAAAAAAAAAAAGTCTTTTATTCTCTCATCCCAGCCTCGAATAACCAATATTCTACTTGCTGTCTCTATGAATGTGACTACTCTGGGTAGCTCATATAAGTAGAATCATACTGTATTTGTCCTTTTTTTGTCTCGCTTATTTCAGTCAGCATGATGTCATCAAGATTCATCCATGTTGTAGCATGTATCAGAAGTTTGTTCCTTTTTTTTCTTCAATTTTGAAATAGTGGTAAAATACACATAACATAAAATTTACCATCTCAACTGTTTTTAAGTGTACAGCTCAATAGTTTTCAATCCAATTGTTGTGCACCATCACCACTATCCATCTCTAGAACTCTTCATCTTGCAAAGCTGAACTCCATACCCGTTAAACAACTTTCCATCCCCTCTTCCCCCAACCCTGGCAGTCACCATTCTACTTTTTGCCTCTGTGGTTTTAACTACTCTAAGTACTTCATATAAATGGAATCATATCTTATTTGTCTTTTTGTGACCAACTTATTTCACTTAGCATAATGTCCTCAGTTTCATCTGTGTTACAGCATGTATCAGAATATTCTTCCATTTTAAAGCTGAATAATACTCTGTTTTGTGCATGTGCCATATTTTGCTTAACCATTTATCCATTGGTGAACACCTGTATTGCTTCTGTGTTTTAGCTGTTGTGAATAATGCTGCTATGCACATGGGTGTACAAATATCTCTTTGAAACTCTTCTTTCAGTTCTTTTGAGTATGGACCCAGAAATGAAATTGGTAGGTCTATGGTAATTCTATTTTTAATTTTTTTAGGAACTGCCATACTATTTTCCACAGTGACTATACTATTTTACATTTCCTTCAGTAGCGTACAAGGGTTCCAATTTCTCCACCTCCTAACCAACACTTACTGTTGTCTGTTTTTTCAAAATAATAGCCATTCTAATAGGTATGAGGTGATATCTTACTGTAGTTTTGATTTACATCTCCTTAATTATTAGTGATACTGAACATCTTTTCATGTGCTTCTTGGCTGTTTGTATATCTTTTTTTTGAGAAATGTCCAAATCTTTTGCCCATTTTGGATTCGCGTTGTTTGTTGGTTGGTTGTTGACTTTTAGGAATTCTCCATATATTTTGGATATTAATCTCTTATCAGACACACAGTTTGCAAATATTTTTTCCCATTCTGGACTGGCATTTTTTACTCTGTTGATAGTATCTTTTGATAGACAAAATGTTTTAATTTTCATGAAATCCACTTTGTGTATTTTTTGTTGTTGTCTGTGCCTTTGGTGTCATGTCCAAGAAATCTGCCAAATCCAATGTTGTGAAGCTTTTTCCCTATGTTTTCTTCTAAGAGTTTTGTAGTTTTAAGTCATGGTTATGATGTGATCCATTTTGAGTTAATTTTTAAATATGATATTAGGCAAGGGTTCAGTTTCATTCCTTTACATTTGGATATCCAGTTTTCCCAGAACATTTGTTGAAAAGGCTCTTCTACATTGCATGGTCTTGGTCCCCTATCAAAAATCATTTGACCGTATATGGAAGGTTTTATTTCAGGACTTTCTGTTTCCTTCCATTGGCCTATGTGTTTGTCTTTGGCCAGTACAACAGTGTTTTGATTACTGTAGCTTTATAGTACGTTTTGAAATCAAGAAGTTTGAGTCCTCTAGCTATGTTTCTCTTTTTCAGAATTGGGATCTCATTGGATTCCATATGAATTTCAGGATGTTTTTCTATTTCTGCAAGAAACATCATTGGAATTTTATGGAGGTGGCATTAAATCTGTAAATCACTTTGGGTATTATTGACATCTTAATATTAAGTTTTCTAAGCATCAACATAGTGTGTCTTCTCATTTATTTATTTATTTATGTCTTTACTTTCTTTTGGAAATGTTTTAGTTTTCATTGTACAAGCCTTTCACCTCCTTAGTTAAGTTTATTCCTAAGTATTTTGTTCTTTTTGATGTAGTTGCAAATGGAATTGTTTTCTCAGAAATTTCCTTTTCAGATTGTTCATTGTTAGTGTATAGAGATGCAGCTGATTTTTTTAATGTTGATTTTGTATCCTGCTGCTTTGCTGGATTTCTTTATTAGTTTTTTGGTTTGTTTGTTTGTTTTTAGTGGAGTCTCGCTCTGTTGCCCAGCCTGGAGTGCAGTGGTGTGATCTTGGCTCACTGCAACCTCTGCTTCCTGAGTTCAAGTGATTTTCCTTCCTCAGCCTCCTGAGTAGCTGGGATTACACCATGCCCATGCCCAGCTAATCTTTGTATTTTTACCAGTGATGGGGTTTCACCATGTTGGCCAGGCTGATCTTTAACTACTGACCTCAAGTGATCCGCCTGCCTCAGCTGCCCAAAGTGCTGGGATTACAGGTGTGAACCACTGCACCCGGTCTGATTTGTTTATTAGTTCTAGCAGTTTTTTCTAAGGTGGACTCTTTAGGATTTTCTGCATAGAAGATCATATAATCTGTGAGCAGAGATAATTTTTTTCCTCTTCACTTTGGATGCCTTTTATTTCTTTTTCTTGCCTAATTGCTCTGGCTAGGACTTTCAGTACTATGTTTAGTTGAAGTGGTGAAAGTAGGCATGCCTGGCTTTTTCTTGATCTTAGAGGATAAGATTTCAGTCTTTTATCATTGAGTATGATGAAGTGAGGAGTGTTTTAGGAAAGTATGTCAACTTTCTCTGTTGTTGGGATTCATGCATGTCTGTGCGTGACTGTTGGACAGGGAGGAGAGTGTGAGAGAAGATCACTTATAAGAACAGTTTCTTGAGAAAGGTTTAGGAACCAGACATGGTGAACTTGGCTCAGTAATAAAACTAATTAGTATGGGAACGCAGTGTTTTGTTTGTTTTGTTTTGTTTAGTCAATACAGGTTCTCAATCATTTGCCCAGGCTGGAGTGCAGTGGCACAATGATGGCTCACTGCAGCGTTGACCTCCTGGGCTCAAGCAGTCTTCCACCTCGGTCTCCTGAGTAACCAGGACTATAGGCGTGCACCACCATGCCTGTCTTTTTTTTTTTTTTTTTGGTAGAGATGGTGGTTTCTCCATGTTGCCCAGGATGGGGCAGTTTTAAATATAGCTTGCTATCTGTATCTGTTGATAGTATCATATGGTTTTTCTTCTTCAGCTATATGTGATGGATGGATTACATTCATTCATTTTCAGATGTTGAACCAGCCTGGCATACCTGGAATAAAACTCAGTTGGTTGTGGTTTTTATTCATTATTGGACTTGATTTGCTAATGATTTGTTTGGGATTTTTGAATCTTTCTTCATGGAGATATTGGTCTGTAGTTTTCTTTTCTTGTAATATATTTGGTATTAGGGTGATGCTGGCCTCATAGGATGAGTTAGGAGATATTCACTCTATTTCTGTCTTCTGAAAGAGAGTGTACAGAATTGGTGTCATTTCTCCCATAAATGCTTGGTAGAATTTACCATTGAATCCAAAATTTCTGCTTTGGAAAGTTATTAATAATTGATTCAATTTTTAAGTAGGTATATACCTATTCAGGTTGTCTGTTTCTTCTTGTGTGAGTTTTGGAATACCGTGTGTTTTAAGGAATTGGTTTATTTCACCTAGGTCATCAAATTTGTAGGCACAGATGTTGTTTATAATATTCCTTTGTTATCCTTTAATATCAGTTTGGCCAGTGGTGGTGGAGATTGCTATCTGTTTCTCAGGTTGTTTTCCTGTTACAGCTTTTACCTGATTCGTGCCTGAGTTCTGTGAAGTGCAAGGAGGCCATTGTAAGACCTCAAAAACCTGTTTTAATAAATCCTGTAATGCCCACCTATTGTTGTTTAGGGATTTTTTCTAAAAGAAGGTAACAAGAAGGAGAGAGATTTATTCTTTCCCTCTTTGCTATGGACTACTGTGCACTTGAGCATCTTCAGGACAAATAAGGGACAACTAGCAGAGAATGACCATGCCCAGAAGTAGAACAGGAAAGTAATACCTGGTGGAGCATTTAAATGCCATGGCAGAGTTAAGTTATCTTCCTTTTTTCTCTTCTTCCTATAGTCTTTTTTTTTTTTTTTTTGCAGAGAAAGATGTCATTGGAATCAACTGAAGATGCTAGATTAAGAAAGATTAAGTACACTGCCATCATTTACCTCTAACTCAGATATTTTTGTTTAGTACCGACATAACAGAATGGTATCAATGCAGTTGAATTTCAATAGCATACCAGCTGCTTCTGAAATAATTAAGTAAGCAGTGTTTTCTACCAGTTCTTCCTACTTTTGTCTCTTGTATTACCTTTTTATCACCATCTTTTACCTTTAGGTTGCCCTAAGCACTTCATCAGGTTTGTCTCACACCAAGTATCTCTTCTTCTCAAATCATGTTTTCCTCTCTTACCAGTAGAAAGATTCTTTACCACTAGAAGTTTCCAAGTTATCGTTTATTTCCTTTCTAAAAATGGAAGTAAAAAGGGGGAGCAGAGGAAAACCTAGCTTCAGTTAGAGTATTAAACCATGTGAAATCATACTTGTTTGTTTATGATATTAACTCCTCATACCCGCTTCTTTCATTTTTCGTACGAGTGACTCTGATTATAGTACCCAGTAAAAAAACCCCATCATGAGAAGTAGAGTGTAAATATTAATAGTTACAAATAAATACGGTAACAGAATATATCAATTCTGTTGGTTTTTTATTTAAATACTTACTATGAAGACAATAATTAGAAACTGATTAGTTTAGCTATACTGTTCTCCTAGTTTACTCTTCCATGTTTTCCATTCTACTAATTGTTTGTAATAGAAGCTTACCTATACATTTGCACTATTTATTTATGTACTCTCTAAATTTGTTCATAGTACTCCCCAAATTATTGCATTTTCAATATTTTTTTTTTTTTTTGGCCTTAAAACTGAGTTTTAATATGTGACGGGATCATTCAAATATCCTTTCTTTCCAGTTACTGCTATAGTACAAACTAGAATAAGAATTAGGGGAGACAAAAAAAGTAGAAGTCAGTTACAGTAGTGAAAACATACATTGAAATGTTCAGATGATAATGTCAGAAGAACATGTCCCGTCTGTCCTCTCTTGAGGCAGATATTAATCAGGGTTTGAGTTTTGAGAAGCAAAAAGAAAGGAGACCTGACTAAATGCAAACTTTTATTGGACCATAGGGGTAGACCGTGAGAGTTGAGCTAAAGATATAAATATATACATTATACTTTATGGTAATATGTTTCTGTGGCTTCATTCATGTTAAATAATTACAGAGCCATTTTAAAGAGGTAAATATCAACTGAATATCATTAGTTTTGGGTGAAATAGAATTGAGATTCTGTTTATATTAATGCATAATTCTGAAAAATCCTTCATCTAAGCAATCTTAATGTGGAGCTCTCTTTTTGAGATTTCCTACCTTTGAGAAAATAAACTACATTGAAATCTTTGATGTGTGAATCAAAAATTACCTTGAGAATGTAAGAGGTGTTTTGACGCCTTAGAATATCTCTTTTATTTTGCTTGATGTGCACTCATAAGGGTAAAGATTTTCCTAGAAGATCAGATTATATTTAAGTCTGAGTTGCTGAAATGCCATCCACCAAAAGTAAGATCATTTAAATGGATTTTGAGTCTTAGTAAGGCAGTTATTTACTATTCAGATAGTTATGAAAAAAGCATTTGGCTTTTTATAATTTAACCAATCTTTTAGTCGTTGTGCCTTGATTTTAGTAGGTAACTGAAAAACATACCATGAGATTTTGGTCATTGGTAATTTTGAAAATGCTTCTTTAATTAAGTATAAATTTAATAAAGCATAACACTTTATAAGGAAAATATTTACACCCTTAAACATTTTTACTTGTTTCTCAAAGAAAGAATATACCCTTAAATTTTTTTATAATTTCATAGTGAACAGCTTTTTCAAGATGATGGATTACAATATTTTGGAAGTCTGGAAAACCTGTATTTTTAGTACATTAATAAAAAGTTAGTTCTGCAAATAACAATAGCTACGCTTTATTAATGATTATGTGGTGAATAATATTGTAAACATTTTACATAAATTAATTCATTTAATCTTCAAAATAACCATAAGGGACAAGTTTTATTAGTGTCCATATTTTGAAGATGAAGAAACTGAAACACAATGAGGTTAAGGAACTTAGATCTAAGGTTAATAGCAAGTATATGGCAGGGTCAAAATTTAAATACACTGTGTCTGCCCTCAGAGCTAATGCACCAAACTCCTCTGCTGAAATAACTTAGATAACATAATATGAGAAAATTTTTTTTGTATAACTGTTACACCCAAGTAAATCTTTATTGCTGTTTTATTTTTATTGTGTAAGTAATACATGTTCATTATAGAAAAATCAGAAGTTAAAATTTTTATATATATATATTTTTTCTTTTTTTAAGTAGATGTAAGGGGTATAAGTACAGTGTTGTTGCATAGATATATTGCATAGTGGTGAAGCCTGGGCTTTTAGTGTAACCATTACCCAAATAGGGTACACTGTACTCATTAGGTAATTCTCATCCCTCACCCACCCACTTTCCCTCTCACTTTGCTGAATCTTCAGTTTCTATTATTCCACTCTCTATGTTCACGTGTAAATATTACCTAGCTTCCACTTGTAAGTGGGATCATGCAGTATATGACTTTATGCTTCCGAATTACTTTACTTAAGATAATGACCTCCAGTTCCATCCATGTTGCTGCAAAAGACATGATTTCAATTTTTTATGACTGAGTAGTATTCCATGGTATGTGTAAACCACATTTTCTTTATTCAGTCCTCTGTTGAACACTTAGGTTGATTCCATATTTTGCTACTGTGAATAGTGCTGTGATAAACATGTAAGTGCAGGTATCTTTTCTGATATAACGATTTCTTTTCCTTTAGGTATATACCCCAGTATTGGGATTGCTGGATCGAATGGTAGATCTACTTTTAATTCTTTCAGAAATCTCCATACCGTTTTCCTTAGAGGCTGTACAAATTTACATTCTCACCAACAGTATATAAGCATACCCTTTTCTCCACGTCCTCGCCAACGTGTTATTTTTTGACTTCTTAATAACAGCCATTCTGACTGGTGTCATATGCTTGTTGACCATTTGCAAAATTGTATGCCTTCTTTTGCAAAATGTCTGTTCATTTCCTTTGCCCACTTTTTCATAGGGTTATTTGGGGGATTTTGGTTGAGTTGTTTGCATTCCTCATAGATTCTGGATATTATTACTCCTCTATCAGAGGCATAGTTTGGAAATATTTTCTCCCATTTTTCAAGTTGTCTGTTGACTGTGTTGATTGTTTTTTGCTGTGCAGATGCCTTTTAGTTTATATAGTCCATTCGTCTATTTTTGTTTCTGTTGTTTCTGCTTTTGATGTCTTAGTCATGAATTCTTTGTCTAGGCCAAGGCCCAGAGGAGTTTTTCTTAGATTTTCTTCTAGAGTTTTTAAAGTTTCCAGACTTGTATTTAAGTATTTAATCCATCTTGAGATAATTTTTGTATGTGGTGAGAGATAGGGGTCCAGTGTCATTTTTCTGCATATAGCAGAGGAATGGAAATCCAATTTTCCTAGCACCATTTATGGAATAACATGTCATTTCCCCAGTGTATGTTTTGGTTGACTTTGTTAAAGATCAGTTATTCCTGGGTTCTCTATTCTGTTCCATTCATCTGTAAGTCTATTTTTGTACCAGTACCATGCTGTTTTGGTTATTATAGCCTTATAGTATAATTTGAAGTCAGGTCATGTAGTGCTTCCAGCTTTGTTCTTTTTGCTTAAGATTATTTTGGCTATTTGGGCTCTTTGTTGGTTCTGTCTGAATTTGGAGATTGTTTTTTCTGATTCTGTGAAAAATGATATTGATATTTTGATAGGGATTCCATTGAATCTATAGATCACTTTGTGTAGTATGGTCATTTTAGTAGTATCAATTCTTCCGATCCCTGAGCATGAGTTGTCTCTCCATTTGTTGGTATCATTGACAGTTTGTTTTGTCAGCGTTTGGTAGTTTTCCTTGTAGAAATCTTTCACCTTCTTGGTTGAATGTAGTCCTAGGTTTTTTTTTTTTTTTTATTTTTGTAGCTTATTATAAATGGAATTGCTGTCCTGATTTGGATCTCAGCTAATTGTTGGTGTCTAGAAATGCTGCTGATTTCTGCACATTGATTGTGTATCCTGAAACTTTACTGAATTTATCAAACCTTGAAGTCTTTTGGAGGAGTCTTTAGGAGGAGTCTTTAGAGAGATGATTATTTTAGGCATAAGATTATATCATCAGCAAACAGAGATAATTTGACTTATTTTTTCAATTTGGATGACCTTTCTTTCTCTTGCATGATTGCTCTGCCTAGGACTTCCTAGTACTAGGAATAGGAGTGGAAAAAGTGAGCATCCTTGTCTTGTTCCAGTTCTTAAGAGGGAATGCTTTCTTTTACCCATTCAGTATGATGATGGCTGTGAGTTTGTCGCTTACGGCGTTTATTATTTTGAGATATGTTCCTCCTATATCTGGTTTGTTGAGAGATTTTATCATGAAGAGATGCTGAATTTTATCAAATGCTTTTTTGGCATCTATTGAGATGATAATATAGTTTTTGTTTTTAATTCTGTTTATGTGGTGAATCTCATTTATTGATTTGCATATGTTGAACCATCCTTGTATCCCTGGAATAAATCCCACTTGATCATGGTGTATTATATTGGTGATGTACTGCTAGGTTCAGTTTACTAGTAATTTGTTGAGGATTTTTGCATCTGTGGTCATTAGGGATATGGATCCGTGGTTTTCTATTTTTGTTATGTCTTTGGCTGCCTTTGGTGTAAGGGTGATATTGGCTTTGTAGAATGAGTTGGGGAGAATTCCTTTCTTCTTGATTTTTTTTGAAACAGTTTCAGTAGGATTGGTATCAGTTCTTTGTATGTCTTGTAACATTTGGCTGTGAATTTTTCTGGTTCTGGGCTTTTTTGTTGTTGTTGGAAGATTTGTTGTTATTTGTTCAGTCTCACTACTCATTATTGGTCTGTTCGGAATTTCCATTTCTTCCTGGTTCAATCTTGGGAGATTGTGTGTTTCTAGGAATTTATCCATTTCCTCTAGGTTTTCTAGTATGTAAGTGTAGAGATGTTCATGTAGTCTCTGATAATCCTTTGTATTTCTGTGATATCACTTGTAATGTCTCCTGTTTAAAATTTCTGATTGTGCATATTTGAATCTTCTTTCCTCTTTTATTTGTTTGTCTTGGTAGCAGCCTATCAAGTTTGTTTATCTTTTCAAAGAACCACCTTTCATTTGGTTGATCCTTTGTAATTTTTTGGTCTCCATTTTATTTAGTTCTGCTCTGATCTTTGTTATTTCTTTTCCTCCAGTAATTTTGGGTTTGGTTTTCTCATTCCTTAAAGCGCAACATTAGGTTGGTGATTTCTGATTTTTCTGGCTTTTTAAAATTGTTGTTGTTGTTATTAATGAAGGCACATGGTGCTATAGACTCCTTCTTAGCATTGCTTTTGCTGTATCTCAGAGGTTTTGGTATGTTGTGTCTTCATTTTCATTCATTTCAGAAATATTTTAAATTTTTTTTTAAATTTTGTCATTGATTCAAAGATCGTTCAGGAGCAGTTTGTTTAATTTCCATGTATTTGTATAGTTTTGAGCGTTCCTCCTGGAATCGATTTCTAGTTTTATTCCACTCTGGTCCAGGAAGATATTTGATATGATTTTGATTTTTTTAAAAGTTTATTGAGACTTGTTTTGTGGCCTACTATGTGGTCTATGTTGGAGAATATTCCATGCACTGATGAGAAGAATGTATATTCTGTGGTTGTTGGGTAGAATATTCTGTAAATTTCTGTTAGGTCCATTTAGTCTAAAGTCGAATTTAAGTTCAGTGTTTTTCTTTGTTGATTTTCTCTCTTGATGATCTATCTCATGCTGTCAGTGGGATGTTGCAGTCCCCCACTATTATTGTATTGCTGTCTCTCTCTTCTTAGATCTAGTCATATTTGTTTTATGAATCTGGGTGCATATAAATTTCGGATTGTTACATCTTATTGAATTGATCACTTTATCATTATATAATGCCCTTCTTTGTCTTCTTTTATTATTGTTGATTTTAAAGTCTGTTTTATCTGATATAAATGTAGCTATTCCTACTTACTTTTGGCTTCCGTTTGAATGGAGTATCTTTTTCCACTCCTTCACCTTCAGCCTTGGTGTCCTTTCCAGTTAGGTGGGTTTCTTGTAAGTAGCATCTGGTTGTGTCATGTTTTTTACAAATCTGTTGTGCCAATGTTTATCTTTTAAGTGCAGTGTTTAAGGCATTTATGGTCAAGATTAATATTGATATGTAGGCTTTCATCTTGTCATAATGTTTACTGTTACCTAGTTGTTTTGCAGTCTCATTTGTGTAATTGTTTTGTAAGATCTATGAGTTTTATACTTTTGTGTGTTTTTATGATGATGATTATCAATCTTTCATTTCCATGTTTAGAATTCCCTAGAGTATTTCTTGTGGGACTGGTCTAGTGGTGATGAATTCCTAGCACTTTCCTGTTTGGGAAAGACTATTCTCTTTCATTTATGAAGCTTATACTAGTATGATAGCAAATTCATGGTTGACAGGTTTTGTTTTTAAGTCCGAAAATGAGACCCCACTCTCTTCTTGCTTGTACAGTTTCTGCTGGGAAGTCTGCTTTTAGTCTGTTGGGATTTCCTTTATAGGTGTTTAGATGCTATTTTCCTCCTGACACTAGGAATTTTTCCTTCATGTTGACTTTAGTCTGATAACTGTTTGTCTTGGTGAAGTCCTTGCAGTGTATTTTCTAGAGTTCTCCAAGTCTGTTGTATCTGGATGTCTGAATCTCTAGCAAGACTAGTGAAGTTTTCCTCAATTATATCCTCAAATAGGTTTTCTAAACTTTTTACTTTTTCTTCTCCCTCAGGAATGCCTATGACTCCTAGGTTCTGGTGTTTTACGTAACTTGATACTTCTCAGAGGCTTTGTTCATGTTTTAAATTCTTTTTATTTATTTTTGTCTGACTGGATTAATTCAAAAGACCTGTCTTCAAGCTCTGAGATTCTTTCTTCTCCTTGGTCTAGTCTGTTTTTAAAGCTTTCAACTGTGTTTTATAATTCCTTCAATGAATTTTTCACTTCTCCCAGACTCTTGGGACATTGAGATTGGTGAGACACTGCTGTCTAGCCTGCAGTGTAGCCAATAGCTGTATAAGACGTCTGCCCTTAGGCTCACTGCCAAAACAGCTGTAGTGCAGAATCTCCTGCCTCAGCCCCAATCAAGATGGATTAAAGACTTAAATGTGAGACCTAAAACCATAAAAACCCTAGAAGAAAACCTAGGCAATACCTTTCAGGACATAGGCATGGGCAAAGATTTCATGACGAAAACACCAAAAGCAATGGCAACAAAAGCCAAAATTGACAAATAGGATCTAATTAAACTAAAGAGCTTCTACACAGCAAAAGAAATTGTCATCAGAGTGAACAGGCACCCTACAGGATGGGAGAAAATTTTTGCAGTCTGTCCATCTGACAAAGGGCTAATATCCAGAATCTACAAAGAGCTTAAATTTACAAGAAGAAAACAGCTTCATCAAAAACTGGGTGAAGGATCTGAACAGACACTTCTCAAAAGAAGACATTTATGTGGCCAAGAAACATATGAAAAAAAGCTCATCATCACTGGTTATTAGAGAAATGGAAATCAAAACCACAATGAGATACTATCTCATGCCAGTTAGAATGGTGATCATTGAGAAATCAGCAAACAACAGATGCTAGAGAGGATGTGGAGAAATAGGAACACTTTTACACTGTTGGTGGGAGTGTAAATTAGTTCAACCATTGTAGAAGACAGTGTGGTGATTCCTCAAGGATGTAGAACCAGAAATACCGTTACACTCAGCAATCCCATTCCTGGGTGAATACTCAAAGGATTATAAATCATTCTCCTATAAAGACACATGCACACGTATGTTTATTGCAGCACTGTTCACAATAGCAAAGACTTGGAACCAACCCAGATGCCCACCAGTGATAGACTGGATTAAGAAAACGTGGCACATGTACACCATGGAATACTATGCAGCATAAAAAAGGATGAGTTCATGTCCTTTGCAGGGACATTGATGAATCTGGAAGCCATCATTCTCAGCAAACTAACACAGGAACAGAAAACCAAACACAGCATATTCTCACTCATAAGTGGGAGTTGAACAGTGAGAACACATGGACACAGGGAGGGGAACATCACACACTGGGGCCTGTTGGGGGGTGAGGGGCTGGGGAAGGGATAGCATTAGGAGAAATACCTAATGTAGAAGACGTTATGTCCTCTACATTAGGTTGATGGGTGCAGCAAACCGCCATGGCACGTGTAAACCTATGTAACTTTCATGTTCTGCACATGTATCCTAGAACTTCAGGTATAATTAAAAAAAAAACCAAAGTGATGTTAACTCTACATAGATATTTATACATTGTTCATATACATGTTACATTGTCCTTATAAATAAGTGGACTTAGGATCAGACTTTAAAATCTAATGTATATAACTATAGGAGCTTCTGAACTTAGTAAGAATTAATTCTGTGTCTTTATGATATACATCTTCCAGCAGCATTGGTTCCTAAAGTCATTGAGTCAGGAATCCCCTGTAGTCAAAATGATCTTTGAAAATTCCTAAATGGGTTTGTGTATGTAACTGTGTAATAATTCTAAAGTTTGAAGACTATTTAGTCTTTTAAAAATAAAAATAAGCTGTCAATGCAAATAAATAAATAAACACATAAATAAATAAATAAATAAATAAATAAAGGGATTCTCTATTTAGGGCCTCTCTCCAGCCCTGAATAGCTGGGCTTCCATGATCTCTGTTCTTTTGTGGGAGTGGCCTGCAGTGCAACACCAATATGGTGCCTGTGGTGACTTCTATTGCCACCTTTAGTTTTTTTCAGAGCAAGTAAAGGCTATGGTTATCATAAGGAGTTAAACCAAGGAAATGTGGCCAGTCAGCAGATGGCCTCAACCTGGGTAGGACAGATGGACATTGAACATTTGCCCACTGGGATACCAGTGCCAAGGATGTCTCCTCTGGTGTTGGGAAAACTCGTAAGGATAGGGCCTACAGAACTGGTGAGTTTAACAGCAGCCCCTACCCAGGGCTCCTGAGGGAGCTAGAAAGGAGGCTTTAGGTCAACCCTCTTGAGTCTTTGTGGTGTTCAGCAGGTGGGACTTGTGGTGGCTACTTGCTTAGGCACCAAACAGCCTGAAAGAAGGTTTCCAAATGAGGAAATCAAAGCTATACTGGTACTGTGTGGCTGAATGTCAGCCCTGAGTTGATCACTGATTTTAATTTGATTATTATTAAAATAAATGAAGCCCTATAATTTACAAAAAATTCTTTTCTAAAGGAAGCATGCATGTGGGATGCAGGGGTGAATGTATGCAGTACATTAATGCTTAATATTGATAACTGCTACTGGGAGATGTATAGCATACTGTAAGTGAAAAAAGCAAAGCGTAGAACAATTCGTATACTATACTACCTTTTATCTAGAAAGGTGGAATATGTTTGTATTTCTTATTCTTGAAAACAGTAGAAGAAACCATAAACTTAAAAATAGTTACTCATGAGGGAGGAAACAAGATAGAGGAGACAGCAGAGACCCTACTACTTGGGTCTGGTGAGACAGAATACTTTTACAAGTTAGACAAAGCAACTTTATTACTCACGGGTAGGCAGCAAGATAAACAGAAACCAGAGATCCATGAGGAGCTAGTCCCCCAGGGTTTACGAAAGCTGCCCTAGGTAGATAGAGTCTTGTCTGTGTATGCCTCTTCTTGCAGCACAACTGAGGGAACCCAAAAGCACTCTGCTCTGGGTTTTATACCCCAGCGTTACTGGGATCACTGAGCCAAGTGTTGCTTAGTGATAGGAGGAATGATGAGCCTGGGTTGTTCTGGACAGTTTCTTACCTCAGGATGTTGCATTCTGAGTGCATTTATTGAGTTATTCTCACAACTGCAATCAGGAGAGGCAGGGGAAGGGCTGAGTGGACCAAAGCCATCTGGGGACCTGTCCTCCTGCAGGGACAGGGATAGAAACTAGACTCTGTGACAAACCTTGTTTACATAGCAACAAAATGAAATTAAATTTGCAAACACATTTCCTAAAACCAAAAGCACAATGAAACAAATGAGCTTAACCGTGTCTTGAATGAGTTTAACCATACAGAGAAGGATGTTTAGTTAAAAAATAAGTGGAAGCTTCTTTTGCTGTGCAGAAGCTCTTTAGTTTAATTAGATCGCATTTGCCAATTTGGCTTTTGTTGCCATTGTTTTGGTGTTTTAGTCATGAAGTCTTTGTCCATGCCTATGTCCTGAATGGTATTGCCTAGGTTTTCTTCTAGGGTTTTTATGGTTTTAGGTCTTACATTTAAGTCTTTAATCCATCTTGAATTAATGTTTTTATTACAGAGTTAATTTTTGTATAAGGTGTAAGGAAGGGATACAGTTTCAGTTTTCTGCTTATGGCTAGCCAGTTTTCCAAACACCATTTATTAAATAGGGAACCCTTTCCCCGTTGCTTGTTTTTGTCAGGTTTGTCAAAGATAGATGGTTGTAGATGTATAGCGTGATTTCTAAGGCCTCCATTCTGTTCCATTGGTCTATGTATCTGTTTTGGTACCAGTACCATGCTGTTTTGGTTACTGTAGCCTTGTAGAATAGTTTGAAGTCAGGTAGCATGATGCCTCCAGCTTTGTTCTTTTTGCTTAGGATTGTCTTGGATATACGGGCTCTTTTTTGGTTCCATATGAAATTTAAGTAGTTTTTCCTAATTCTGTGAAGAAAGTCAATGATAGCTTGATGAGGATAGCATTGAATCTGTCAATTACTTTGGGCAGTATGGCCATTTTCATGATATTGATTCTTCCTATCCATGAGCATGGAATGTTTTTCCATTTGTTTGTGTCCTCTCTTACTTCCTTGAGTAGTGGTTTGTAGTTCTCCTTGAAGAGGTCCTTCACATCCCTTGTAAGTTGTATTCCTAGGTATTTTATTCTCTTTGTAGCAATTGCAAATGGGAGTTCATTCATGATTTGGTTCTCTGCAGGGGCAGATTGTAGAACCTTTTTGAATTCATTTCTTTTATTCTGCTTTCAAAGGATTTGATCTAATACAAAGCATGAAGCTACATGTGGTGTGTACAGAAATGATACCTTTCCATTAGAGGAAAAAGGCTTCAGTAAGTAACCATGGAAACAGCCTAGTGTCCATTCCAATTTCTAACAGAAAATCTTAGTTTTCTAATAAAAACCTACCAGATAGATATATTTCTACTCTAACTCACTAGTTCTAACTTTCTAAAAAGTTTTGGAATCTTTGTTTTACTAAAAAAAAAAAAAAAAAAAAAAAAAAAAAAAAAAAAAGTAAAATATGTGTTTATGGCTGTAAAAAACAAATAACTGGAAGTTGGGTTAATTGGAAAATGTAGTTATGGTAATCCAAATGGCATATAGCTGTCTCTACTGCCGTGGTAACAGTGGCACTATAAGTAAGAATTTGAAATATATTTTGGAACCAGAATTAACAAGTTTGGATGCAATATGGGGGCTGACAGAAATTGACAAATCCAGGATAGATTCCTGGGTTTTTATTTGAGCAACAAACATAGTATGGGAAAGACTAGGGTAGGAATAAGGATTTTCTGGGCATGTTAGGACTTTGAGATACTCACATAGGATATGAAGTTGGCAGTTCAGTGTGAGTCTGTTTACTCAGAGGGAAGGTCTGAGCTGGAGATAGGAATCTAATTATCATCACTGTATATATGATATTTAAAACCAGGTACTCTATTTTTGTTACATACTACACTGCAGTTGAATCTGTCTCATGGACTATTCCAGATTTTTTATTAGGATCATATTGAGAAAGTTAATTTCTGTAATGTGGGCATGGAGTGTATTTTTTCAGAAATCGTTTAAAATATACTTTTGTATTGGTTTCTCAATTTAAAGCAGTTCCCCTTTCTTTAAGAACGATCTCTGATTTCTAGCAGTGCGCCCCAGAAGTTACGTCTGTATTTCATTACCTTATCTCCACAGCTGTAGTTGGCTGATGGGTGCCAATGTTGTAAATAGAAGGTGCATAAACATCTACTTTTGGATCCCTAGAGAAGTCTTGGTTCAAGCACTTTTTGAGGCTTAGTTTTTTAATCATTTCCTGGATTGCATGGTACACCTTCCATTTTTCTCATACTTTTATTTTCTTTGGCTTAAAATTCTAGTTCAAGTTGGTTTTGTTTTATTTAGTTTTACTAATACAGAAATAAACGTAAAGACCCGTGTGTTTTACTACCCAGAGCTCATAATAAGTTTAGATAATGTTTTGAAATCTCTAGAAATTTCACTTCAACTTTTTACTCCATTTAAAGCCACTGCTGGCGTCTTTCCTTTTGTGGAAAGCTTATTTGAACAGTCTTTTAATGAATCAAAGCCATAGGAATCTTGTTTCAGCATCAAAACTTATTAGGGTGCTTCTGCCAGACAATGTGATAGATATGTTCTTTCTGGATCTTGTAGTTTTGATATTAAAGATATCTCACTCCTTACACATTTTTCTTCCAAGAATAAAAGTATCTCTAAAGATTTCTCTTTTCTTGGAATTTCCAGATAATGATTTGTATTAGGCTCTTCTTGCATTACTATAAAGGAATGCCTGAGAGTAGGTAATTTATAAAGAAAAGAAGTTCAGTTGGCTCACAGCTCTGCAGGCCGTGCAAGCATGGCACCAACATCTGCTCAGCTTCTGCTGAGGCCTCAGGGAGCTTCTACTTATGGTGGAACATGAAGTGGGAGCAGGCATGTCACATGGTGAGAACGGGAGCGAGAGAGTGAATTGGCAGGGATGTGCCAGACTTTTATTACCAAGGGGATGGTACTAAACCATTCATGAAGGATCTGCCCCCATGATGCAGTCACCTTGCATTAGGCCCCACCTCCAACACTGGGAATCACTTTTCAATATGAGATTCGAGGGGGACAGACATCCAAATCATGTCATGATTCTCTTTAATAATAATAATACATCTACTTTCAGAATATTTATAAATTTTCCATGTATTTACACTTGAATAGACTCATTTCATTCAGTGCTATACACAGTTAGTTCAAAGTTTAAAATGTAGAAATTAATTCATCAGTGTAAATTAGTCAACAAAATATTTTCTTAATGCATTGTAAAACCTTGTCAAACTAAGATCTGTTTATTCATAATAGTGCTAAATACAAAGTAAATGTTTCCCCAAAATTAATTAGATTTCTGTAAAAAACATATGAGATGCTTTGAATGTAGTTAATTTGTAGTTCATTTATTTCAAACCCTTACATTTCAAATGAACACACTTAAAAATTTATAAGTTTTAGTACACTTTAATGGAGGACATATTCTTTTTGTTTGTTGTTTTTGCATTGAGATAAAATTAACTTTAAATACAGAATAATGCTACTAGCAGTTCTGAAGGATACTCTTTCCTATAAGATGAAGGCATTGAAAAAAAACTTCCTCCAGCCATTTCTTATCTCTGAATTAATAGTATAGTTACATTAATAAATAAGAAGGACTTTAACCAAATGAAAATGCAACTTCTTATCTTTCTGTACTTTCGTTTAGAATAACGTTTGGAGGTATATTTATCAGTAATAAATAGGAGACTGTATAAAAGCAAATGAAATATTAGTAATGAGTAAAATCATGTTAAACTATTTTTAAGTCTGTAGGGAAAATTTATAATTCTATTCTAGGTATAATATTTTTATGTTACTTTAGAACTTCTCAATCTTCAGGAAGTTATCATTATATAAATTTTCATTAATTCTCAGAAATTTAATAATTTTATTGTATGTTCTATTTGTCCTTAGAAAATATATTATTTTCATATCTTGATTATATTTGATAATATAAATCATGTAGTACAAAGAAAATTACTTTATCTTAGTAATTGCTAATACATTGAACACATTTTTCACTAAGTATTTTAAAGTTGCTTTATGGAGTTATGTTTTTTCTTTAAAGTTTACTCATGACTGGGTATCGTGGCTCACAGCTATAATTCCAGCACTTTGGGAGGGTGTGAGGCAGGAGGATCACTTGAGGTCAGGAGTTCGAGACCAGTCTGGCCAACATTTAGGTGAGATCCTGTCTCTACTAAAAGTACAAAAGTTATCTGGGTATGGTGGTGGGCACCTGTAACCTCAGCTACTTGAGAGGCTGAGGCAAGAGAATTACTTGAACCCAGGATGCAGAGGTTGCATTGAGCCAAGATCACACCACTGTACTTCAGCCTGGGTGACAAAACAAGACTCAGTCTCAAGTAGAAAACAAACAGACAAACAAAATTTACTCATTTTAAGTGTACAAGTCAGTGATTTTTTTTAGTAACTTTACTGAATGGTATAACTATTACCGTAAATTATTTTTGGAACGTTTCCATTAGCCATTCAGATTTGTCATACCTATTCACAGTTAATCCCTACTCTCACCCTCAGTATCAGGCAACCACTCATCTACTTTATATAAATTCACCTATTCTGGACATTTTATATAATTGGGATCATACAGTGTGAAGTCTCTTGTGTCTGGTTTCTTTCACTTAGCATCATGTTTTTGAGGTTCATCTGTTGACTTAGCATGGGTCAGTAGTTCCTTTTTATTACTGAATAGTACTTCATTGTGTGAATATACCACATATTGTCTATCCACTTAACCACTGATGGACATTTAGGGCATTTCCAGTTTTTTACTATTAGGAATAATGCTTCTATGAAGATTCACTTGCAAGTCTTTGTGTGGTTGCTTATAAGTATTCTAAAATCTTTGTGTACATTAACACCTTTAATCTTCACAGCATCTCCAGAGTTAAATAGTATTATCATCCCCATCCTATAAAAGAGGAAACTGTAAAATTATATTAACATCATATAGCTACTAAGTGATGGACCCAGGAATCAAACCAGTTTGATTCCAGATCCCCTGTTTTTAATTCTATAATTAATTTATTTGATATTAATGTGTCTTTATCATATTGATTGGTATAAATAATTATTCTAATTAACTTAAATCTATCATATTGATTGGTATAATTATTCTAATTAACTTAGCTCCACCATTATATAGTCCTTTTAAACCAGAATTTAGGTAAATATTACTTTATCATTAGATTTATTATTAGAAATTTTTATGAAAAGGATAAAGGTGGCAAGTACTTTGCCTTATTCATCCTTCTTTATTTAGCACCTGTCAAAGAGTATGGCACATAGAAAGGCAGACAATAAATGTTTATTGAATTAATATAGCCAAAAAATAAAAAATTACTTGGATTTTTCTGTTGCTTCGGTATAGTTTTTTTCATTATTTATCGTTTTCCTGTATATCCTAATTTGAAGAATTTATTTATTTATTTATTTATTTTATTTTATTATTGAGATGGAGTCTCACACTGTCAGTTGAGCTGGAGTGTGATGGTGCAGTCTCGTCTCACTGCAACCTCTGCCTCCCAGGCTCAAGTGATTCTCTTGCCTCAGCTTCCTAAGTAACTAGGATTACAGGCACCTGTCACCACACCTGGCTAAGTTTTTGTATCTTTAGCAGAGACGGAGTTTCACCATGTTGGGCAGGCTGGTCTCAAACTCCTGACCTCGTGATCTGCCTGCCTCAGCCACCCAAAGTGCTGGGATTATAGGCGTGAGCCGTCATTGCCTGGCCTTGCTGAATTTAATGTAGATTATATTTTCAATGTGTTTCTGATTAAATATCCTAAGACTACTACAGATGTTTTAAGATACTATAATTGACAAACATAGGTTGACTGTAGCTCAAGAGTTGGGAATCCAAGTTATGTGTTATGCAAAATATGAATAAAAAAGATGTCTGCTTTTTTCAGGTTGATTTTTGGCAGGAATACTATATCAGTAAAATGTCTTCAGTGTGTTACATCAGGGACCACATGATCTCGGATGTTACTGGTGCTACTAACTTTGCTTGTTTGATTTAAGTGGTGTGGTGTCCACTAGATTGCTCCATTTTGGAAGACCTTTTTCCACTTTTTCAGGAGTAAATAATTTCTGGATTGGTACTTTGAGACTGTGAATATCCTGTTCCCCAATACCTAGTGGTTTTAACATGCATTGATGATTCTTGACTAAATCAATTATTACCTTTTTCTTTAGTATTAATACTCAGAGATTCTTTTTCTATTCAGTGTTATCCACTCCTGTCATTTTTTATTTGGATCCCCGAATTGTCTCAAATTGGGCTATCGATTGTTCACTCAAACCGACTCCCACATCTTTTTGACCTGTATGTGTCCCTGTATTAGTCCGTTTTCACACCACTGATAAATACATACCCAAGACTGGGCAATTTACAAAAGAAAGGTTTATTGGACTTACAGTTCCACATGGCTGGGGAGGCCTCATAATCATGGTGGAATGTGAAAGGCACATCTTACATGGTGGCAGACAAGAGAAGAGCGCTGGTGCGAGAAAGCCCCCCCTTTTAAAACCATCAGATCTTGTGAGTGAGACTCATTCACTATTACGAGGACAGTGTGGAAAGATGCACCACCATAATTCAATCATCTCCCATTGGGTTCCTCCCATGATACATGGAAATTGTGGGAGTTAAAATTCAAGATGAGATTTGGGTGGGGACACAGCCAAACCATATCATTTTGCCCCTGGCCCCTCCCAAATCTTATATCCTCACATTTCAAAACCAATCATATTTTCCCAGCGGTCCCCCAAAGTCTTAACTCATTTCAGCATCAACTCAGAAGTCCACAGTCCGGCATCTCATCTGACACAAGGCAAGTCCCCTCTGCCTATGAGGCTGTAAAATCAAAAGCAAGTTAGTTACTTCCTAGATACAATGGGGGTACAGGCATTAGGTAAATACAGCTTTTCCAAATGGGAGAAATTGGCCAAAACAAAGGGGCTACAGGCCCCATGCAAGTTTATAATCCAGCAGGGCAGTCAAATCTTAAAGCTCTGAAATGATCTCCTTTGACTCTATGTCTCACATCTGGGTCATGCTGATGCAGGGGGTAGGTTCCCATGGTCTTGGGCGGTTCTGTCCCTGTGGCTCTGCAGGGTGCAGCCTCCCTCCCAGCTGCTTTCACAGGATGGTGTTGAGTGTCTGCAGCTTTTCCAGGCACACTGTGCAAGCCATTGGTGGATCTACCATTCTGGGGTCTGAAGGACCATGACCCTTTTCTCACAGCTCCACTAGGCAGTGCCCCAGTAGGGACTCTGTGTGGGGGCTTTGACCCCACATTTTCCTTCTGCACTGCCCTGGCAGAGGATCTCCATGAGTGCCCCACCCCTGTGGCAAACTTCTGCCTGGACATCCAGGCATATCCATACATCTGAAATATAGGCGGAGGTTCCCAAATACCAATTTTTTTTTTTTTCTTCTTTAATCTTTTATGTGGATTTTTTTTTCTTTTCTTTTTTTTTTAAAATTATACTTTTAAGTCCTGGGATACATGTGCAGAATGTGTAGGTTTGTTACATAGGTATACATGTGCCATGGTGGTTTGCTGTATCTATCAACTTGTCATCCACATTAGGTATTTCTGCTAATGCTATCCTTCCCCTTGCCTCCCACCCTCCCACAGGCCCCAGTGTGTGATGTTCCCCTCCCTGTGCCCATATGTTCTCATTGTTCAACACCCACCTATGAGTGAGACATGCTGTGTTTGGTTTTCTGTTCCTGCCCAAACACCAGTTCTTGACTTCTGTGTACTCACAGGCTCAACACCATGTGGAAGGTGCCAAGGCTTGTGGCTTGCACCCTCTGAAGCCACAGCCCGAGCTCTGTGGTGGCCCCTTTCAGCCACTGCTGGAGCAGCTGTGATGCCTGGCCCACAAAACCACTTTTTCTTCCTTGACCTACTGGCTCCTGTTGGTAGGGGCTGTGGTGAAGACCTCTGACACGCCCTAGAGACATTTTCCCCATTGTCTTGATTTTAACATTTGGCTCCTCATTACTCATGTAAATTTCTGCAGCCAGTTTGAATTTCACCTCAGAAAATGGGATTTTCTTTTCTGTCACATTGTCAGGCTGCAAATTTTCCAAACTTTTATGCTCTGTTTCCCTTCTAAAATTGCCTTTAACAGCACAAAGTCACCTCTTGAATGCTTTTCTGCTTAGAAATTTCTTCTGCCAGATACCCTAAATCATCTCTCTCAAGTTTAAATTTCCACAGATCTCTAGGGCAGGGGCAAAATGCCACCAGTCTCTTTTCTAAAACATAACAAGAGTCACCTTTGCTCCGTTTCCCAACAAGTTCCTCATCACTGGAGACCACCTCAGCTTGGATCTTATTGTCCATATCACTATCAGCATTTTGGGCAAACCATCCAACAAGTCTCTAGGAAGTTCCAAACTTTCCCACATTTTCCTGTCTTCTTCTGAGCCCTCCAAACTATTCCAACCTCTGCCTGTTACCCAGTTCTAAAGTTGCTTCCACATTTTTGGTTATCTTTTCAGCAGGACCCCACTCTACTGGTAGCAATTTACTGTATTAGTCCATTAATACATGGACTAATGTGTTACATTAGTAATGTATAGAGTATCACATCATTTGGGAGGCCTCATGATCATTGCAGAAGGTGAAAGGCATGTCTCACATGGTAGCAGACAGGAGAAGAGAGCTCATGCAGGGAAACTCCCCTTTTAAAACCATCAGATCTTGTGAGACTCATGAGAACCGTGCAGGAAAGACCCAGCCCCGTAATTCAGTCACCTACCACTGAGTTCCTCCCATGACACTTAGGAATTGTGGGAGTTACCATTCAAGATGAGATTTGGGTGGGGATGCAGCCAAACCATATAAGTCCCATCAGGTCTTTAGTCCTTTCTTCCTTTTAATCCTTTTTATTTTTGGCAGAGAAAGTTGCATTCTTTTCTTGTTTTTTTGTTTGTTTTGTTTTGTTTTTGTTTTTGTTTTTAAAGGATGCCTGGATCCTTTTGTGAAGACGGGCATTTAGAAATGAAGATCTAGGTGTGCTTGTTACTGCTGGGTATCATTTCTTCTAGGTTCTTTCAGTGAACAGTTTATTGTGATATGACACATTCAATCCAGTACAGAGCTCTTCCTCTTCTTTCTCTTTTCTGTATTTGTATCTCTCTTCATCCATAGAACTGTGGTTCCTAGCAGAATTCTTGTATTTATTCATTTGCTCAGTCCTACAATACATATAAAATAGTTTAGGTATTGGTACTTAAATACCACTGCCAATAATAAATCTATTACATAAAATTCAAGAATTTTGGTTGCATAATATTTGTCCTCATAATATATCAATAAGGTTGTACAATATACTGTGTTCAAAAGTTATCTGCATTAATTCTTTTTTGTGGTTACTGTTTGCTGTGAATATAGTTCACTTCCTACTTTTTGTTTCATTCGATGTTGAGTTTTCCTTTTTCAATTTAATTGTTTTTGAATATGTAAAACATTAGTCTAAATTAAAAGTTAAATTAAAACATATATTCAGATAAATCCCATTTCTTTTTTATTTCTTCTACTTCATTCCTACTCACCTGTGTAGGTAACCACATTTTTAGTTTCTGGCTTATCCTTCCTATGTTTTGTTTTGAAAAAACATAATTATGTGTGTCTTGTTATTTTCCCTTCATATAGAATACTATATCTATGTGTGTATGTATTTTTTCACATATGTGAAAAAGTATATGTATTTTTTCTTTTGCATTTTTCTTTTGTTACTTATTTTGGAAACCACTCCATATGAATTCATAGAAATCGCCTTCCTTCTTTTTTTACATCTGCTGGTTATACTTCTGAATAAGTACCTAGCTTGTATTCAACCAGTATCTCACATACATGAGAAATACCTACCTTTCAGACTATTTTTTATAGGATATTAATATCAGATTCTTTGAAAGAGTAATTAGCCTCATATCTGTGTTACTTTGTTTCCTTTACATTTAATATGATTGAGACTGCTAACCAAATCTTAGTTGTTTTTAGAATATTGTTGCATTTCTTACCTGCTACTTATGTTAACTTTTGGACCCTTTTTTGCATATGTATAGTCAAATTTCTTGGTTTATATCCTGAACTGAAATCAATCAGGAACACTCTGTTGTCAAACAAATTGTTAACAATAACCTGTTAAATTATTTTCAAGCTCTTGGTTAAGTTACTCTTTAAGAGCGATTTATTTGGATCCTAATTACAGAATTTTTAGTATATCCTGGCTCTTTTGAGTTTTCTTCCCCAATGACAAACTCTTTGGAGCAAATTTTAGGTTTTAAAAGCTCTCCAGGCCCAGCGCAGTGGCTCACGCCTGTAATCCCAGCACCCTGGGAGGCCAAGGTGGGTGGATCATCTGAGGTCAGAAATTTGAGACAAGCCTGGCCAACATGGTGAAACCCCGTCTCTTCTAAAAATACAAAAATTAGCTGGGCATGGTGGCGGGTGCCTGTAATCCCAGCTACTCAGGAGGCTGAGGCAGGAGAATCACATGATCCCAGAGCTGGAGGTTGCGGTGAGCTGAGAGCGTGCCACTGCACTCCAGCCTGGGCAACAAGAGCGAAACTCCATCTCACAAAAAAAAAAAAAGCTCTCCAAGCGCAGAAACAATGGCATTCTAAAGCAATTTATTAACTATTAAAGAGTTGACAGGCAGAAAACATTGTAAATACTTAGGAGTCCATTTAATAGGTTGCTAACAGCAAATTATTGAGGTGTATTAATTAAATTTTTAAAATAAAAAACAGCTCCACATACCTATTATAAGCTTATTTTCCTTTTATTGAAATTTAATTCACCTTTAATGTTACCTTTAAGTTTTAGATGTGGTATTAAATGTCAAGATCATTCTGCCGTATTCTCTACATTTTCTTATGACTGCTACTAGTGTTATAATTTTATACAATATCCTACATGACTACAAATTTTCTTTCCTTTATTTATACATAAGGACAAAGCCCAGATCAAAGAAGGGCAAATTATACCAGAACATGGAAATTTTGTGTTGATCCATACAATATCAATATAGATCAACATTTTAATTTAACTTTAACTTTTTATGTTCATGCATAGAAGGTAGAATTATATTGTAGTAGAATCTCCTTTGGTTTTTTATTACAGTGAATCACTAATTTATGCCACTGTAATTTTATTTTTGAATGCCTGGTATGCTATGCACAGAGATAGAAAAAGAGCTGTTTAAGAGAAAATTCTTTCTGCCAAGTTGAGAAGCAACAGGTGGTTTGTGTGCTGAAGTAATAGATTTATTATTGGCAGTGGTATTTAAGTACCAATACCTAAACTATTTTATATGTATTGTAGGACTGAGCAAATGAATAAATACAAGAATTCTGCTAGGAACCACAGTTCTATGGATGTAGAGATTGTCATATTTAACAGTGATATGTAGAAAAGCAGATTAGAAACTGTGTGCTTGGACTGAGTTTGTTATCAGTGACTTCAGTGCTAGTTTATTGGGAAGGAATATGACCATTTCATTTGAGACTCCCACATGTCAGTGTTTATAACTGTAGTCTTTTAGGCCACTTAATTTTTTGGAATAATCCTCCATTATCCTCATTATCCTGTTTTTGGTGAGAAGTGTGATATAATGCTTGGCTGCAGCACTCTTGGAACTGAATAATAAAAGGTAGCTGAGCATTGAACTGTTCGTCAGATTTTCACTTAATTCTCTGTTTTCAGAGGGGGAATGCTTCTCCCTGTTTCCTCTTATGCCTGATGTTCCTTAATTGGATTCTTGAATACTTATTATAGAGGACATAATTTGTGGTGGGAGTGTTGTTATTGCTTACTGTGCAAGCTTTCGTCTGCCTGCTCTTGTTTTAGCATACTTCTCACCCACTACCTTCCAAGGTACTAATACCTTCAATTCCTGAGCCTTTCTGGAGCTCTGTGGAGTGAACTGGCTTGTTTCTCATCACATTCTGATTTTCACATGAGTCAGGAGATGAATAAGCTGTGGAAAAACTTAATTCCGATCCTGTCTTCAGTAATTATTATCTATGTGATATAATAAACTTTTCTGAGTCTTTTCTTAAATGTAAATTATCTAAAAATACTTGCCCTTAAGAGTTAGTGTGATGACTAGAAATACTACATGTCGGCCGGGCACGGTGGCTCAAGCCTGTAATCCCAGCACTTTGGGAGGCTGAGACGGGCGGATTATGAGGTCAGGAGATCGAGACCATCCTGGCTAACACGGTGAAGCCCCGTCTCTACTAAAAAATACAAAACAAAACAAAAAAAAACTAGCCGGGCGAGGTGGCGGGTGCCTGTAGTCCTAGCTACTTGGGAGGCTGAGGCAGGAGAATGGTGTAAACCCAGGAGGCGGAGCTTACAGTGAGCTGAGATCCAGCCACTGCACTCCAGCCTGGGTGACAGAGCGAGACTCCGTCTCAAAAAAAAAAAAAAAAAAAAAAAAAAAAAAGAAATACTACATGTCTTGGGATATAATGGTTCTGAATAAATGATAGCTATTAACATATTTGTATATATGAAATGTCTTTATGTATAAAATTAAATAGGTATGCCCATTGATAATTTGTTGAAAAAAAAAGTGCATGAACTTCAAACTGTCTAAAAAATGGGAACAGCTAGTTTTTAATTGATATTTTATTGGTTGAGAGGGAAAAATATGTTTTTTTCCTATTAGAATGTCTTAAAAATAGAATTGTTGGCCAGACATGGTAGCTCATGCCTATATTCCCAACACTTTGGGAGGTTAAGTCAAGAGGATTACTTGAAGCTAGGAGTTCGAGACCAGCCTGGTCAACATAATGAAACCCCATCTCTACAAAAAAAAAAAAAAAAAAAATACAAAAAATTAGCTGGGTGTGGTGGCATGCACATGTAATTCCAGATACTTGGGAGGCTAAGGCAGGAGAATCACTTAAACCCAGGAGCTCAAGGCTACAGTGAGCTATGATTGTACCATTGAACTCCAACCCTGTCTCAAAAAAAAAAAAAAGATTGTCTCCCATATAAAAAGTTAATTTGTTATAGTTATTGGTTATATATCAACTAAAATTTAAGTCAAAGTGATTTCTCACTTACCATCTCCAGTTCACCTTTAACCATTTAGAAGTCTCTTCTAAGTAGGTGTTTTACTTCTCACAGAACATTTAGAAACATCATGTAAATAAGATTTTTGATGCTGTTTTTAGAAAGTGCTGTTTTGCCTAAGACTAATCCTCATTTCAGATTTAAAACTCTGTAGTTATACAGTTAGAGGCAAAGTTTGTTTATTTTAAATTCACTTAAAAATTAATATAAATTAACACCCAATATGAAACTTACCTTTATACGTTTATGTTCTTTAAAGTACATTTGATGACATCATATTATAAAAGCTGTACTCACCTAAATATTTCCAACATTTATCCTTATGGAGCTGTTGTCTCTCAAGAGCTTTCAGTGAAACTCTGGGTGAAGGAATCTATAGGGCATGCAACTAGTTGAGAATTGAGCCAACTAAAAGGTAATTGAGACCTCAACCCTCACCAAAAAAATATGCCACAACAGTTTTAAACATGTTTTTCATTAAGGGGTTCTGTGGATCCTTGGTAGGGGTTTGTTCTAGGAGTAAGATAAAATGAGGGTCAGGGAATCAGAATGAGGAGACAGAGCTCAAGCTCCTTATTTCTTCTTTTATTGGTTTAAATAGATTAGATTTTATTTGAACAAAAGGTTCTATAACTAAAAAGTTTTTCTGGGGCTGGGCCTGGTGGCTCACGCCTGTAATCCCAGCACTTTGGGAGGCCAAGGCAGGCAGATCATGAGGTCAGGAGATCGAGACCATCCTGGCTAACATGGTGAAACCCTGTCTCTACTAAAAAAAAAAAAAAAAAAAAAAAAAATTAGCTGGGTGTGGTGCCATGCGCCTATAGTCCCAGCTACTCAGGAGGCTGAGTCAGGAGAATCACTTGAACCCGCGAGGTGGAGGTTGCAGTGACCCGAGATCACGCCACTGCACTCCAGCCTGGGCGACAGAGTGAGACTCCATCTCAAAAAACAACAACAACGAAAAAGTTTTTTTGAAAGCTTCCAGTTGATATTATTATTTATGTATGTATGTATGTATGTATGTATTTATTTATTTATATTTTATTTTTTTTTTGAGACTGAGTCTTGCTCTGCCACCCAGGCTGGAGTGTAGCAGCTGCAATATCAGCTCACTGCAACCTCCACCTCCCAGGCTCAAGCACTTCTCCTGCCTCAGCTTCCCAAGTAGCTGGGATTACAGGCACCTACCACCACGCCGGGCTAATTTTTGTACTTTTAGTAGAGATGGGGTTTCGCCATGTTGGCCAGGTTGATCTGGAACTCCTGACCTCAAGTGATCTGCCCTCCTTGGCCTCCCAAAGTGCAGGGATTACAGGCATGAGCCACCACGCCCGACCCCAGTTGATATTGATATTTGAAATCACAAGATTGGAGACAAACCCAAACATGAGATAGTATAAATATCTAAATTAACCTTTCCTTGTTCTCCCATTGTTTAAAACCTTCTCTAGTTGGTCAGTTCTTTGCAGAGGTAATTTGGTCATCATGCCTGACTGTACTTTTGTTAATATTGTACCCCAGTTTGAAACGTAGCACCCTCTTTCAGCCTATTTAGCACTGCATTTCAAGGCCAAAGTTAAGGCCAACTCCTGCCATGAAGTTTTCTTGCCAACACTCTCACAGATTAATCTTTCTATTTTCAGAATTTCTGTAGACCTCGGTTGCTTTGGATATTCTTTTGTTAGGTACAGTAACTTGTTTCACTTCACTTCGGTATGAGTTCCCAGTATCTAACATAGTACTTGCTGGATGCAAATTTAATAAATCAATAATTTTTTATTTAAGTGGAACAAAGTTATGAACTTGATTTTTCTAATTAAAACCTTTCTTGCCCTTATTACCATTAGCCTATTTTGTTAATGATTTATATATTTGGACTTCTTGAGTTTCTTGAGTTTGATTCTTTAACATTCTTTATGATCTCTTTCATTTTGCATTCATCTTGATTTGCCCACAAAATGGAATAAGAAATCATTCATGTTTGACAGCTAGCTATACTCCTACTTCCCCATAGCCTGACAACAGAATACTCCTTCCATATGCAGATTTCTTGTGACTATTTGGGGTTAAAGAGGACCATCTCTCAGAATATACAGAACACGTAAACTTCCTCTCCCTGTGTGTTCTTACATAGGTATTTGATTAGGTTGTGCATTTAGGTCTATACCTACCACAGATTATAGTGATGTATAAGAGAGATTGTCCCTATATTAATTGTATTTGTATCAGGATGTTTAATGGGATTTTTCTTGAGGCTTTTGCTATTCTGGAATAGGTGACTAGGGACTGAAAGCTGGAATAAGGAGGTAATAGTAATTCATCTCTATCTAAAATCTTGAGCTAACAGCCGTTGGCATTCTGGGTCAGAGACTTCCCTACATGTTTATTATGAGGTAGTCCAAACTGGTTTTATTACTCCCAAATATTAATCTAACTGCTGTGCTCCCACTTCCACCCCATATCAAATAAGCAGGAGATGAGGCAGGGGGAGAAAGAAAGTTGGAGTTTGAAAGTTGGGAGGTACTGTGGTTACAGCTCTTCTACCTCATCCCATTTTTCAGTGGGCACTTGAGATTTGTGAAGAACACGGAGATATTTTTGAGGCTCCCTTTGGAGAAGCATGGAAAGTAGAAGAGATAAGAGCTATAGGGCTAGTCAGGCAACCAACACACCAGGGAATTTGCTACCTAATTAGGGGATTAGGAGTATGGACTTCCGACCACAGGGGAAGACTTGGCTGCTCTCCTGAGTAGTTCCTCTATGACTGCAGAGGCTGAGATGAAGCTGAGTATCACCCAAATGAATTATCTGCATAATTTATGAAGAAACCACCATATCAGCAGAAACTACTATAGCCAACCAGTGCTAGAGTGAGGTTTAGGGTACCTTTCTACTACCTGCATGCAGCCAGTAAGGCAATCTCAGCAATTTCTGCTATTCCTGTTCCTTACCCCAATACATCAGAGTAATTAGAGGTGGAAGAGAGGGAAAGATGTTCCAGAATGAAGTCATTCAAGGTGCTGGATGGAGTAAGGAGGATTAAAAGTGCAGACCTCACTTTGTCTCCCACTCAAAAGTTCCATGAACAGAAGCTTAGCTGGCATCAGAGGGAAGGAGTAACAAAAGCATATACATATATGGTGCTTGCGATGTAAGAGGCACTGTTTTAAGCCCTTTGCTTATATTAGCTCATTTAATGTTTTGACAGCACTGTGAACTATGAACTATTATTACCTCTGTTTTACAAGTTAGAAACTTAGATATAGAGAGGAAATTAAGTTAGACCTGGGAATGGAATTTTAAATTCTTCTAGCTTGAGATTCTTTACTAACAGAAAGTGACTGGTAATGAATGAACTCAAATTAAGGGCAGGATGAGAGAAATTCACTATCATACAATTAAAACATAAGGATTAGAATAAAAATTTCCCACGGAAAAAATTCCTAGGAATTTCACATGCTAAATTCCCATACTAATTTGGGAATGAATTTGGTGGCTAAGAGCTGACAAATTCTCTTACTCAACCTGCATTAGATAAATTATATATATACATGTATATGTATGATGACAAGAAAGAATATATATATATATATAGAGAGAGAGAGAGAGAGAGAGAGACAGAGAGAGAGAGAGAGAGAGAGACATGAATGGGATTACATTAACATTATTTCCAAAATAATGGGAACTAAAATAATTACTGTCGGAGTTGTGGGCCCTAGGATGTAAAGAGGCTGTTCTTTCAGTTCGTGCACTGCATGTTTTCTTCCCAGGGTGTGAATACATTGCCAGAATTGGCAGGATAAAATAATTTACTAGCCACTATGTTGCACTAGGGGTCCATACTCTTCTCTGACCTCAGGCCAAATAGCCTACTATGGCTTTCTGTGAAAGATATCCCCTTTTCTTACTATGAGTATCAAGAGTCTCATGGCACTTTTCAGAAATTTGGATTGTCACATTCACTTTACCCTCTAATTTGCAAGATATGTTTATATATAGTCTTAGTTTAAGATGCTTTTTCTGAAGGCATCTCACTCTCCCATATAAATCAGTGGATGCAAGTTTATCTACAGTGGGTGGAGAATGAGGAAATGGGATGGGAACTGGGAGGTGGGAAATTGAAGGATATGGATGCTATCTAATTCCATTGTATGAGAAGTATCTGCATCTCAGCTCTAGTCTAGCGTTGGTCCTTGCTACATCTGTTTCAGCTTTGGAATTGTATGCAACCTCATTTCTTTTTTTCTTTCTTTTTTTTTTTTTTTATATATACTTTAAGTTCTAGGGTACATGTGCACAACATGCAGGTTTGTTACATATGTATACATGTGCCATGTTGGTGTGCTGCACCCATCAACTCATCATTTACATTAGGTGTATCTCCTAATACTATCCCTCCTCCCCCCGTCACCCCACGACAGGCCCTGGTGTGTGATGTTCCCCTTCCTGTGTCCGAGTGTTCTAATTGTTCATTTCCCACCTATGAGTGAGAACATGTGGTGTTTGGTTTTTTGTCCTTGTGATAGTTTGCTGAGAATGATGGTTTCCACCTTCATCCATGTCCTTACAAAGGACATGAACTCATCCTTTTTTATGGCTGCATAGTATTCCATGGTGTATATGTGTCACAAATTCTTAACCTAGTCTATCATTGATGGACATTTGGGTTGATTCCAAGTCTTTGCTATTGTGAATTCTTAAGCATACTTAGAAGTAGTTAGAGCCAATGGGTATGCTTGTATAGGTCTGTACTCAGGAGACTTGTAAATGGCAGATGTGGTTTCTAATCTTACCCTTTGTATAAATTATTACTTTAGGAATGTCACAGGCCCTCGTTTCCTTTTGCGCAAATGTTAAGGTTAGGCAATGTGATCTAAGGTTCCTTCCACTTCTCACGTTTTGAGTTCCTATGTTCCTAAGTAGAGCTACTAAAATTGCATTTTATTGCCTTTATAATTTCCAGCATATGTAAAGTTAACTTCAAAAAATAAACTATGTATGCAGGTTATATCCTGTAATCTTTCTTTTAGTTCTTTTGTGTAGCTACTTTTCTAAAATTTATAGTTTGTCTCTATGTCAAGATTAATGTGAGAATTCTATGTGCTTTGAACTTTGGTGCTGTATTACAAATATTCCAAAGTAGGTTTGTAAAGGAAGAAAACTCTGAGCCAATAACGTATTTACCTTTAGAGAGGTTTAAAATATTCATTGGTTGTACTTGTGGGCAAAAAATACGGAAATTTAAAGGGAAACAGCCCTCTATAGAAAGGAAAAAAATATATATTCAATTCATGGGCCATGCTGCTATTATTGCTGGGTGAGATCAGATGTCCTTTTTTAGGGCAATTTTCCATTTGCTGTTGCTATTATGATTTTGATTTTCTATGCATCATTTTCTCCAGCTTTAATTGGTAGTTGATTTGCTATAAAACATATTTTTCTGCTATTTTCTTACGGAATACTTAGTGAATAGATCTGGTCAGTGTTATCTGTAAACTCCTAATTAAATTCAGGGCTTAATCAATTAAGACATCTTTGATTTATCTACTGTGTCATCATTAAGTTTTTTATCTCTACAAGAAAACTGAAAAGATACTTTTTGTGTACCTGAACTAGATTCACTGTCTTCACTGAAAGGACTTCCATGCCTTTATTGTATTTCCCAAAGGCCTGCCATTTAATCTTTTTTTTCATTATCTCAGATACCATTGAATCCTTTTTCTCTATCCCGTTAATTTCATCCTTCATATTACTACACCTTGACATTAATGGACTGTCATTGTAGAGGATTTGGTATGTCTGTAATATTGAATAGGACTAATATGAAATTTTCATAATTGAGTTGGGTTGCACGAGCAATGATGTTCGTCTCTGGAGGGTTTCTTTAAATGATGAGTCAAATTTGAAGCTTCTGGGACGAAAAATTATCAAAATATATGCATTTATTCTTGCTTATGTGAATTTTAAATCAGAGGCTAATCAATTATGTGTTACATTTCAAGTTATTGGTAAACATTTATGTTCTCAGTAGCCTCAAAAATAACATGTTTATAGACTAAGACTCAGTTATCTTTTTTTCCTTATTCATTTTAAAAGCAAATATCCACAGTAAAGGTGACATAAACTAGTGTCTGGTATAATGGATATTCAATGCTGTATCTTGACATGCTTAACTAAGAAAACTCAATTTAAGTTTGATAGACTTGAGCTTTTCCAGATGTGGGTCACTTCTAGACATGTAACTAGTTATAGAAATTTTATAGTGGGGTTTATACTTAAGGGGTTTAAATGAAACTAACTTTACTGATACAAAAATAGTAATCTGAATTTAAGTGTTAAAAGAATTCCCAACTCACAATATAACTTAGAGTTTTGATTTTGTAATTTTATGTACGTGTTGTTTGTTGGCTAAACTTCATATAATCTATTGTTACATTGTGAGCTTTGCTATTTGAATCTTATTCAACTTTGTCTCTTTCAGTATTTAGAGTTAATTTTCTAAGACTGCTGTGGTTACCTTATTTTTTCAATTATCTCTTTTTTTCAATAGTGTAAAGATCTGTTATACAGTGGCTTTGCATTTTTGGCATTCCATTGCAGAAAGTATCAATTTGTCACATAAAAAGAAAAATTAGATATACTTTATTCATGTTAAAGTCACACCCTAGCTTTTTTAAAGGCAGCTTTGACTTAGAGTTCCAAGCCTGAGGATATTGATTTGAATTATGC
Source organism: Rhinopithecus roxellana (assembly GCF_007565055.1). Lineage (NCBI taxonomy): Eukaryota > Metazoa > Chordata > Mammalia > Primates > Cercopithecidae > Rhinopithecus > Rhinopithecus roxellana. The sequence goes on along the minus strand of NC_044556.1, from coordinate 72,876,968 downwards.
ATGACTGTCTGGTGTGCAGTTGCATTAGCCTGCTGGATGGATAATGTAAACATGTTCTGAATTTTAAGTACATGACAGTATATGAGTGGCAGGTTAAAAATAGAACTAATAACCAAGTGCGTATTTGAAAATTTGATTCTTATAGTGTAAAACTATACAGGGATGATCTCTGCAAATGGTTGACTGCAAATACAATAACTTGTTTTGTATTCTACAAATATAAAAGATAGTGTCTGATAAGTATACTGGGTCAATGATTTTTTTTTCTAATTTGTCAAACTTTTGACAGTAGAAAACAAAAGCACAATAATGTGCAAATGAATAAGGATTACCTTACACAGATTATTAGTTGATTGCTCAGCCATGCTGTTTCTAACATATTTTTCAATAAATAGGCAGGAGGATTTGATGCTAGTTACACCACTTTGCCATCAACACGTCCATTTTGAATTCTGGAATTGCAGTGGGTACAACTAAACGTTGTAGTTTTACAAATGAAATTTGCCATTCTATTCTCATGAAATCCTGTACCTTTCACTCCCATTTCAAATTGGTAGAAAACAGTTTGTTCTAACTACAATCTGTATCTTTGACACTTACATTTTAATTTACATTTCCAACTATACATTTTTCCTAATGTTATCGTTCTTTAATTTTGAAATTTTCTAAAGTTTAATATTAAATGTTTTAGTTTGTATTATAGTTTATGTGCTTGTATTATATATGCTGTGTGTATGCATGTATATTTATTTGTGCATGTTGGTAAATTTAACCCATTTTTCTTTTGCGTTGATGGTATTTTTCTTCTTGATTCATAATTCATGGATATTAAGAATATTAGCCTTTGTTGCATGTAATGTTTTTTCTGTTTTTTTTTTTTTTTTTTTTTTTTGGTAACATTGGTGGTGATTTTGCTGACCCAAAATTTTTATGTTATCTCAGATTTTTTTTTTTTTTTTTCATTTATAGCTTCTGGATTATATGTCACATTCAGAAAGACTTTTCCTGTTTTGAGATTTGGAAAATTGTGTTCATGTTTTCTTCTAGTATTTTTATGGGTTTATCTTTTACCTGTAAATCTTTGACCTAGCTTTGATTTTTGTTGCAAGAATTGAAGTGGAGATCTAGCATTCTTCTTTTCCAAATTGCTGCCATTTATCACTGTGTTTTTTGCTGGAAAATCTAATTTATTAATCACTGATTTGAAATACTGCTTTTATCCTACGTTAAATTCCTTTTTGGACTTATATCTATTTCTGAACTTTATTGTGTTCCAATTAATTTCTTTATTACAGTGTCTAATGCTATAACATCATATTCTTTGTCAAATCTTTTATGGTTATTCTTATTCAATAATTTTTTTGGCTGAACTTGAGAATAATTCTGGTGCTATTTTGAATGAGATCACATTGAATTTATGTTGAGTGTTTCTTGATTACTTTTAATGCAGAGTTTAATTACCATTGTGAAGTTTTTTGATGCCCCTCCTTTCCAATATTCTTTTATTTTTATTCATCGTTTCTATGTTGTATTCTAGAGGCCAGATACTTATGTCTTAACTGCTGTCTTCATTTGGCCACAGCTGGAATTGGTTATCAGCAATCACTTATTCTTTTTTATTGTGTGATGGCCTTCTTTTTTCTCTATGATTTACTCTCTTCTATTCTTAAACACTCCTAGGTTTTCCTATATGAAGAGTATCCTCCCTCTAATCTTAATTTTTTTAGTGTTTTTTAAAAAATCAACTTGAGATATAACAGCCTTCTAATCTTTTTAATTACTCTTAACACCCTCTTTCCGTTTCTTACATATCTCTTTAGAAGGCTGGCTGACAATGCTTTCATATTTTAACGATCCATTTTTCCAAATCACTTGAAAGCTGACTTTTAATTATCTCACGCTAGTGAATTTTTCTATTTAGTTTTTTATTGTGGTAAAATATATACATAGCATACAATTTATCCCATATAAGTGGGATCTCATATAACTTAAATAATAATATATGCCTTTTTGTGTATGACTTATTTCACTTAGCATAGTTTTCAAAGTTCATTTATGTTATGGCATGTATCAGAATTTCATTCTTTTAAAAATCTGTTATATATTTCTTTTAATTGTGGTAAAATATATGAAAATAAAATTTACCATCTTTACCATTTTTAAGTGTGCAGGTCTTTGACACTGAGTACATTCACAGTGTTATGCAACCATCACCATTATCTATTTCCAGAACTTTTTCATCTTCCCGAATAGAAACCCTGCCTATTAAAAAATAACTCCTCATTTCTTCTTCCCCTTAGTCCTTGGTAACCACTATTCTATGTTCTGTCTTTATGAATTTACATGTTGTAAATAACCCATGTAAATGGAATCATACAATATTTGTCCTTCTGTGTTTGGTTTATTTCATTTAGCATAATGTCTCCAAGGTTCATCCATATTGTACCAGCTATCAGAACTTCATTTCTTTTTGTGGCTGAATAATATTCTGCTGTACATATATACCACATTTTGCCTATCCATTCATCCTCTGATGGATTCTTGAGTTGCTTCTACCTTTTGGCTATTGTGAATAATACTGCTATAAACATTGATGTGCAAGTGTCTGATTGAGCTGCTGCTTTCATTTATTTTGGGTGTATACCTAGGAATAGAATTGTAGGGTCACATGCTAATTCTGTGTTTGACTTTCCTCAGAACTGCCAAACTGTTTTTTTCTGCAGTGGCTGAACCCTTTCACACTCCAGCAGCAATGCATGAGGGTTCCAATTCTTCCACATCCTCGCCAACACTTGCTATTCCTTTGTTAGTTTTGTTTTTAGTGGTAGCCATTCTAGTGGGTAAAAACTAGTATCTCATTATGATTTTGATTTGCATTTCCTTAATGACTAATGGTGTTAGGCATCTTTTGATGTGCTTACTAGCCATTTGTTTATCTTCTTCTGCGAAGTGTATATTCAGGTCCTTTGCCCATTTTTGAATTGGGTTGTTTTGAGTTGTTTCATATTTTCTTCCATTCTGTGGGCTATCTTTTCACTGTCTTGGTAGTGTGCTTTGATACACAAAAGTGCTTGATACACTTTGGCTGTGTCCCCACCTAAATCTCATCTTGAATTGTAGTTCCTGTAATCCCCACGTGTCATGGGAGGAATCCAGTGGGAGGTAATTTAATCACAGGGGTGGTTACCCCTCATGCTGTTCTTGTGATAGTGAGTGGATTCTCATGAGATCTCATGGTTTTATAAGGGGCTTTTCTCCCTTTTGCTTGGCACTTCTCCTTGCTGCTTCCATATAAAGAAGGATGTGTTTGCTTCCCCCTTCTGCCATGTTTGTGAGTTTCCTGAGGCCTCCCCAGCTGTGCTGAACTGTGAGTCAGTTAAACCTTTTTCCTTTCTAAATTACCCAGTCTCAGGTATGTCTTTATTAGCAGCGTAAGAATGGACTAATACAGTGCTCAATGAAAAGTGTTTGATGAATTTCAATTTATCTCTTGTTCCTTTCGTTGCCTGTATTTTGTTTGTTGTATCCAAGAAATAATTCCCAAAACTGGTGTCATAAAAAATTCTTCATTTTCTTCTAAGAGTTTTATAGTTTAAGCTCTCATTTAGGTATTTAATTTTGAGCTAATTTCTATATATAGTATAAGATAAGGGTCTTATTTCATTCTTTTGCATGTAAATAACCACTTACCTCAGCACTATTTGTTGAAGACTGTTCGTTCCCCATTGAATGGTCTTGGCACCCTTGTCAGTTGACCACACACATACGGTTTTATTTCCTGACTGTCAAGTGTATGTCATTGATCTACATGTCTGTCCTCTTGCCAGTACCACACTCTCTTGATTACAGTTGCTTTTACTAAGCTTGAAATCATAAAGTGTGAGTCTTCCTACTGTATTCTTCTTTTCTGTATTGTTTTAGCTATTCTGGTTATCCTTGCAATTCCATATGAATTTTAGAATCAACTTGACAATTTTTACAAAGAATTCCTCTGAGATTCTTATGGGGATTGTGTTGAATCTGTAGATTGCTTTGGAGGATATTGCCATCTTAATATTAAGTCTTCTAACTCATGAACATGAGATGATTGTCCACTTATTCATGTCTTCTTTAATTTCTTTCAACAGTGTTTTTCAGTTTTCAGATGTTTTAATAGGTTATTCATGTTGTATCATGTGTTCGAATTTCATATTACTATATTCTAAGAACTTTTTTAGGACATAAAACATTATATAGATTTGAAGACCTCTCTCTATATATTACCATATTCTAGAATTTGGTATTTATGCATCTTATTCATATTTTAAAAATTTACCTTCCCATTAACAGCCTTCTTACTGATCTTTTATGTCCTCATCAATGCTTACATTTGCTAGATTGTTGCATTTTTGGCAATCTGATAGGTGGTATTTCACATTTTTGTGTAGTTCCTAGGAAAAGCTGATAATATAGAAATGTGAGATGTAAAGATTGAAAAGGGAGAAATACAACCGGCATTGCTTGGAAATGATATGGTTGTCTATTTAGAAGAGGAAAGAGATTCTACAGGCATATTATTAGGAAAGGTATCTTATTCAACAATCTTGTTCATTATTTCTGATAAATTCTAATAATTTGTCTCTAGCTCTGGCTAGGAACTCACATGCAATGTTTAATACCAGTGAATGTGCCTCTTGTTTCTGTTTTAAAGAGAATGCTTCTAATGTCTGCCTTTTATGATGTTTGCTCTGGTTATTTAGAAGATATCACTTATTGAATTAAGGAAATTCCCTTTTGTTCCTAGTTTGTTAAAACTATTTATAACCATTAATTGATGTTTAATTTTATTATTTTCTCTTTCTAATCTTTGGAAATCACATGGATTTTATCTTTTTTTTTTATTTTTTATTTTTTATTATACTTTAAGTTCTAGGGTACATGTGCATAACGTGCAGGTTTGTTACATATGTATATTTGTGCCATGTTGGTGTGCTGCACCCATCAACTCGTCAGCACCCATCAATTCATCATTTATATCATGTATAACTCCCCAATGCAATCCCTCCCCCCTCCCCCCTCCCCATGATAGGCCCCAGTGTGTGATGTTCCCCTTCCCGAGCCCAAGTGATCTCATTGTTCAGTTCCCACCTATGAGTGAGAACATGCGGTGTTTGGTTTTCTCTTCTTGTGATAGTTTGCTAAGAATGATGGTTTCCAGCTGCATCCATGTCCCTACAAAGGACGCAAACTCATCCTTTTTTATGGCTGCATAGTATTCCATGGTGTATATGTGCCACATTTTCTCAATCCAGTCTGTCACAGATGGACATTTGGGTTGATTCCAAGTCTTTGCTATTGTGAATAGTGCTGCAATAAACATACGTGTGCATGTGTCTTTGTAGTAGAATAATTTATAATCCTTTGGGTATATACCCAGTAGTGGGATGGCTGGGTCATATGGTACATCTAGTTCTAGATCCTTGAGGAATTGCCATGCTGTTTTCCATAATGGTTGAACTAGTTTACGATCCCACCAACAGTGTAAAAGTGTTCCTATTTCTCCACATCCTCTCTAGCACCTGTTCTTTCCTGACTTTTTAATGATTGCCATTCTAACTGGTGTGAGATGGTATCTCATTGTGGTTTTGATTTGCATTTCTCTGATGGCGAGTGATGATGAGCATTTTTTCATATGTCTGTTGGCTGTATGAATGTCTTCTTTTGAGAAATGTCTGTTCATATCCTTTGCCCACTTTTTGATGGGGTTGTTTGTTTTTTTCTTGTATATTTGTTTGAGTTCTTTGTAGATTCTAGATATTAGCCCTTTGTCAGATGAGTAGATTGCAAAAATTTTCTCCCATTCTGTAGGTTGCCTCTTCACTCTGATGGTAGTTTCTTTTGCTGTGCAGAAGCTCTTTAGTTTAATGAGATCCCATTTGTCAATTTTTGCTTTTGCTGCCGTTGCTTTTGGTGTTTTAGACATGAAGTCCTTGCCCATGCCTATGTCCTGAATGATACTACCTAGATTTTCTTCTACGGTTTTTATGGTATTAGGTCTAACATTTAAGTCTCTAATCCATCTTGAATTAATCTTCGTATAAGGAGTAAGGAAAGGATCCAGTTTCAGCTTTCTACTTATGACTAGCCAATTTTCCCAACACCATTTATTAAATGGGGAATCCTTTCCCCATTTCTTGTTTCTCTCAGGTTTGTCAAAGATCAGATGGCTGTAGATGTGTGGTATTTTTTGTGAGGACTCTGTTCTGTTCCATTGGTCTATAGCTCTGTTTTGGTACCAGTACCATGCTGTTTTGGTGACTGTAGCCTTGTAGTATAGTTTGAAGTCAGGTAGCGTGACGCCTCCAGCTTTGTCCTTTTGACTTAGGATTGTCTTGGCAATGCGGGCTCTTTTTTGGTTCCATATGAACTTTAAAGCAGGTTTTTCCAATTCTGTGAAGAAACTCATTGGTAGCTTGATGGGGATGGCATTGAATCTATAAATAACCTTGGGCAGTATGGCCATTTTCACGATATTGATTCTTCCTATCCATGAGCATGGTATGTTCTTCCATTTGTTTGTGTCCTCTTTGATTTCACTGAGCAGTGGTTTGTAGTTCTCCTTGAAGAGGTCCTTTACATCCCTTGTAAGTTGGATTCCTAGGTATTTTATTCTCTTTGAAGCAATTGTGAATGGAAGTTCATTCCTGATTTGGCTCTCTGCTTGTCTGTTACTGGTGTATAAGAATGCTTGTGATTTTTGCACATTAATTTTGTATCCTGAGACTTTGCTGAAGTTGCTTATCAGCTTAAGGAGATTTTGGGCTGAGACGATGGGGTTTTCTAAATATACAATCATGTCATCTGCAAACAGGGACAATTTGACTTCTTCTTTTCCTAACTGAATACCCTTGATTTCTTTCTCTTGCCTGATTGCCCTAGCCAGAACTTCCAACACTATGTTGAATAGGAGTGGTGAGAGAGGGCATCCCTGTCTTGTACCAGTTTTCAAAGGGAATTTTTCCAGTTTTTGTCCATTCAGTATGATATTAGCTGTGGGTTTGTCATAAATAGCTCTTATTATTTTGAGGTACGTTCCATCAATACCGAATTTATTGAGCGTTTTTAGCATGAAGGGCTGTTGAATTTTGTCAAAAGCCTTTTCTGCATCTATTGAGATAATCATGTGGTTCTTGACTTTGGTTCTGTTTATATGCTGGATTATGTTTATTGATTTGCGAATGTTGAACCAGCCTTGCATCCCAGGGATGAAGCCCACTTGATCATGGTGGATAAGCTTTTTGATGTGCTGCTGAATCCGGTTTGCCAGTATTTTATTGAGGATTTTTGCATGGATGTTCATCAGGGATATTGGTCTAAAATTCTCTTGTTTTGTTGTGTCTCTGCCAGGCTTTGGTATCAGGATGATGTTGGCCTCATAAAATGAGTTAGGGAGGATTCCCTCTTTTTCTATTAATTGGAATAGTTCCAGAAGGAATGGTACCAGCTCCTCCTTGTACCTCTGGTAGAATTCAGCTGTGAATCCATCTGGTCCTGGACTTTTTTTGGTGGGTAGGCTATTAATTATTGCCTCAATTTCAGAGCCTGCTATTGGTCTATTCAGGGATTCAACTTCTTCCTGGTTTAGTCTTGGGAGAGTGTAAGTGTCCAGGAAATTATCCATTTCTTCTAGATTTTCTAGTTGATTTGCGTAGAGGTGTTTATAGTATTCTCTGATGGTAGTTTGTGTTTCTGTGGGGTCGGTGGTGATATCCTCTTTATCATTTTTTATTGCATCTATTTGATTCCTCTCTCTTTTCTTCTTTATTAGTCTTGCTAGCGGTCTGTCAATTTTGTTGATCTTTTCAAAAAACCAACTCCTGGATTCATTGATTTTTTGGAGGGTTTTTTGTGTCTCTATCTCCTTCAGTTCTGCTCTGATCTTAGTTATTTCTTGCCTTCTGCTAGCTTTTGAATGTGTTTGCTCTTGCCTCTCTAGTTCTTTTAATTGTGATGTTAGAGTGTCAATTTTAGATCTTTCCTGCTTTCTCTTGTGGGCATTTAGTGCTATAAATTTCCCTCTACACACTGCTTTAAATGTGTCCCAGAGATTCTGGTATGTTGTATCGTTGTTCCCATTGGTTTCAAAGAACATCTTTATTTCTGCCTTCATTTCATTATGTACCCAGTAGTCATTCAGGAGCAGGTTGTTCAGTTTCCATGTAGTTGAGCGGTTTTGATTGAGTTTCTTAGTCCTGAGTTCTAGTTTGATTGCACTGTGGTCTGAGAGACAGTTTGTTATAATTTCTGTTCTTTTACATTTGCTGAGGAGTGCTTTACTTCCAATTATGTGGTCAATTTTGGAATAAGTGTGATGTGGTGCTGAGAAGAATGTATATTCTGTTGATTTGGGGTGGAGAGTTCTATAGATGTCTGTTAGGTCAGCTTGGTGCAGAGATGAGTTCAATTCCTGGATATCCTTGTTAACTTTCTGTCTCGTTGATCTGTCTAATGTTGACAGTGGAGTGTTGACGTCTCCCATTATTATTGTATGGGAGTCTAAGTCTCTTTGTAAGTCTCTAAGGACTTGCTTTATGAATCTGGGTGCTCCTGTATTGGGTGCATATATATTTAGGATAGTTAACTCTTCCTGTTGAATTGATCCCTTTACCATTATGTAATGTCCTTCTTTGTCTCTTTTGATCTTTGATGGTTTAAAGTCTGTTTTATCAGAGACTAGGATTGCAACCCCTGCTTTTTTTTGTTCTCCATTTGCTTGGTAGATCTTCCTCCATCCCTTTATTTTGAGCCTATGTATGTCTCTGCATGTGAGATGGGTCTCCTGAATAGAGCAGACTGATGGGTCTTGACTCTTTATCCAGTTTGCCAGTCTGTGTCTTTTAATTGGAGCATTTAGTCCATTTACATTTAAGGTTAATATTGTTATGTGTGAACTTGATCCTGCCATTATGATATCAACTAGTTATTTTGCTCGTTAGTTGATGCAGTTTCTTCCTAGCCTTGATGGTCTTTACATTTTGGCATGTTTTTGCAATGGCTGGTACCGGTTGTTCCTTTCCATGTTTAGGGCTTCCTTCAGGGTCTCTTGTAAGGCAGGCCTGGTGGTGACAAAATCTCTAAGCATTTGCTTATCTGTAAAGGATTTTATTTCTCCTTCACTTATGAAACTTAGTTTGGCTGGATATGAAATTCTGGGTTGAAAATTCTTTTCTTTAAGAACGTTGAATATTGGCCCCCACTCTCTTCTGGCTTGTAGAGTTTCTGCCGAGAGATCTGCTGTTAGCCTGATGGGCTTCCCTTTGTGGGTAACCCGACCTTTCTCTCTGGCTGCCCTTAAGATTTTTTCCTTCATTTCAACTTCGGTGAATCTGGCAATTATGTGTCTTGGAGTTGCTCTTCTCGAGGAGTATCTTTGTGGCGTTCTCTGTATTTCCTGAATTTGAATGTTGGCCTGCCCTACTAGGTTGGGGAAGTTCTCCTGGATGATATCCTGAAGAGTGTTTTCCAACTTGGTTCCATTTTCCCCCTCACTTTCAGGCACCCCAATGAGACGTAGATTTGGTCTTTTTACATAATCCCATACTTCTTGTAGGCTTTGTTCATTTCTTTTTCTTCTTTTTTCTTTTGGTTTCTCTTCTCACTTCATTTCAATCATTTGATCCTCAATCACTGATACTCTTTCTTCCAGTTGATCGAGTCGGTTACTGAAGCTTGTGCATTTGTCACGTATTTCTCGTGTCATGGTTTTCATCTCTGTCATTTCGTTTATGACCTTCTCTGCATTAATTAGTCTAGCTGTCAATTCTTCCACTCTTTTTTCAAGATTTTTAGTTTCTTCGCGCTGGGTACATAATTCCTCCTTTAGCTCTGAGAAGTTTGATGGACTGAAGCCTTCTTCTCTCATCTCGTCAAAGTCATTTTCTGACCAGCTTCGATCCATTGCTGGCGATGGGCTGCGCTCCTTTGCAGGGGGAGATGCGCTCTTATTTTTTGAATTTCCAGCTTTTCTGCCCTGCTTTTTCCCCATCTTTGTGGTTTTATCTGTCTCTGGTCTTTGATGATGGTGACGTACTGATGGGGTTTTGGTATAGGTGTTCTTCCTGTTTGATAGCTTTCCTTCTGACAGTCAGGACCCTCAGCTATAGGTCTGTTGGAGATTGCTTGAGGTCCACTCCAGACCCTGTTTGCCTGGGTATCAGCAGCAGAGGTTGCAGAAGATAGAATATTGCTGAACAGCGAGTATACCTGTCTGATTCTTACTTTGGAAGCTTCCTCTCAGGGGTGTACTCTACCCTGTGAGGTGTGGGGTGTCAGACTGCCCCTAGTGGGGGATGTCTCCCAGTTAGGCTACTCAGGGGTCAGTGACCCACTTGAGCAGGCAGTCTGTCCATTCTCAGATATCAACCTCCGTGTTGGGAGATCCACTGCTCTCTTCAAAGCTGTCAGACAGAGTCGTTCGCGTCTGCTCAGGCCTCTGCTGCTTCCCCTGTTGTTTTTTTAGCTGAGCCCTGCCCTCCGAGGTGGAGTGTATAGAGACAGGCAGGTTTCCTTGAGCTGCTGTGAGCTCCACCCAGATCGAGCTTCCCAGCAGCTTTGTTTACCTACTTAAGCCTCAGCAATGGTGGGCGCCCCTCCCCCAGCCTCGCTGCTGCCTTGCTGTTAGATCAGGGCAGACTGCTGTGTTAACAATGAGGGAGGCTCAGTGGGTGTGGGACCCTCCCGGCCAGGTGAGGGATATATTCTTCTGGTGTGCCTGTTTGCTTAAAGCACGGTGTTGGGGTGGGAGTTACCTGATTTTCCAGGTGTTGTGTGTCTTAGTTCCCCTGGCTAGGAAAAGGGATTCCCTTCCCCTTGCGCTTCCCAGGTGAGGCGATGCCTCGCCCTGCTTCAGCTCTCACTGGTCAGGCTGCAGCAGCTGACCAGCACCGATTGTCCGGCACTGCCTAGTGAGATGACCCCAGTACCTCAGTTGAAAATGCAGAAATCACAGGTCTTCTGTGTCCCTCGCGCTGGGAGTTGGAGACTGGAGCTGTTCCTATTCGGCCATCTTCTCCATCTACCTTATCTTTTAATCTAAATGTTCATGTTGTGAATTACATTAAAAGATATCCGTTTGCTAAACTAACCTTGTGTTCCTGAAATAAAACCCAATTTGTCATGCTGTATTTTGATTACCTGTTATGTTCCCTTTAGGTTTTCCCAAATAAGCTTATTATACACCATTTTTTCTCTTACTATCTTTGTTTGAGTCTTAGCATCAAGGTTTTATGAAATTGTAAGGCAAGTTTTGGATTATTTGCACTTTTTCATTTCTCTAGACCGTTATATAAGATTAAGAGTATCAGTTCTCTGTTTGGTAGAATCAACCTATGAAACCACTTGTATCTTATGAGTTCTTTTGAAGATAGATTTTTTATTGATTTAATACTTAAATGTAAGTGTCATTGGATTCTCTATTTCTTCATGAGTCAGTTTTGGTAAATTATATTTTTCCAAAAATGTTTTATTGTATACATTTTCAGAATTATGATTGTAAAGTTGTTAATAGCATTATTTTCCTTACTTAATTCTTTCAGGGTTTTTAAAAAATAATTCGTTAATTCTTTCAAGGAAACGTTTTGGTTTTGTTAATCCTCTCTGTAGAATTGGTTTTTTTAAAAATTTTATTGATTCTATCTACTTTCTTTCTTCTTTTATTTAGATTTATACTGAAACTTCTTGAGCTGGATGCTTGCTTCATTGTTTTTCAGTCTTTTTTGGTTTCTAACATGTGGATTTAAGACTATACATTCCTTTTAAAATACCATTTCAATTGTATCCAACACATTTTAATATGCAATATCTTCATTTTTATTTGTTTTTATAATTTTTCTAATTCCTATTATGATGTTTTTCAGTTGCTGGGTTTGGATTTAAGATTCCAAATATTTAAGCTAAAAGAAATATCTTCTTGTTTCTGAGTTCTCAGTTAAGTGTGTGGTGATCAGCTATCAAAATCTATGCAATACCAACTTTGCTATTTGTTAAGACTTGCTTTATGTGGCTGGTGTATTTGTGTGTGTGTGTCTAGGGGATTAATGTCTATTATATCCAACAAAAGAGTACGCATTCTCTAATTCTTGATTGTAAGTTTCTGTGAATGTCTTTTAGTTGAGCTTATTGAGTTCAACTCATCTGTTGTATCCTTCCTATTCTTTCTGCTTCGCCTTTTAATCAGTAGGAGAGATATATAATATCTTCCACTATGATTTTTTCCTTGGAATTCTGTTTTTCTTTAATTATTTTAATGTTATGTTATAAGGGACTTACATGTTTACAAATTCATCTTTCTGGTGGGTCGTCCCATATATAATTTTGTGGTAATAACCTTCTTTATATATTTATATTTATGTCTCTTCAGAGAGGGCTCAAAAACTATTTTATTTGTTATAATATGCTTACGCAGCTTTTAAAAATTGATTTTTGTTAAGTGTATCTTTTTATGCTTTAATATTCAACCTTTCTTTATTCTCAGTTATAAGTGTATATTGTAAACGTTTACTTCCTATGTATTTTTTGCAGTACTTTTTATAATTATTCTATTTGAATTTGTTTTTGCTATATTATTTTCTTATATTTACCCCACTTTTTCTATGCTTTTTTTTTCCTCTCTGTTATACCTTTTTTTTTGCCTTTGTCATGATGTGTCTTAGGAACTTGATAGTGTGCAAAATTTTTTGATGGTTTCTGCATTTGATGGCATCTGTCTCTGGAAATAACCTTAGGAAAGATCACATTATGAACAGCTTTAGGAATTTAGAAATGTTGAAGCAAAACATTGTTCACATTAAAGTTGAGTTTACTAATGAGATCCTCGCATATTAATGTAAAATGTCTGCAAAATATAGTGGTTATTTAAACATCACAGCATAAACGTTTTATTCTGAGGAGGAAAAAATATTTTTATTCTTTTCGTGTTTTAATCTTTGCATGCAACTTCTCTCGTCCCACTCTCTCTCTCTCTTCCTTCATTGTGCCATCACCATACATTTAAAGATCTTGAGAGCTTATGTAGTCTTGCAGGAAGGCCTGGATCTCAAATATGAAAAGGTAGAACTCTGTTAGAGTTAACTAGACTTTGAAGAAATGAGATTTTCTAGTTCCCTTTTATAATCCATTGCAGCAATAGCAGTTTTCACTTTTAGAAAATTAATCCCTTATTCTATTCCCCTTTCAAAATGGAAATGTTAAGTGTTATGGATTCATTGTAGTTAAAATTACACAGATCTTACTGATCTGGCTCGTTCTCTTTGGTTTATGGACAAAAGCCCAGAGAGTTTAAATACTCACTTTGCTTTTTAGTAGCAGACCATGGGTTCAAACTCAGGTTTCTGCTCTCCCTGTTCGGTGTTCTTTATTGATTTTCCCTTTCCCTGTTATAAAAGCTTTACAAATTAGGTTTTCTTCTCAAGGCCTATGGAATTTAGTAACTTGCATAATGCCTGGCACAAAATAGGTCCTAAAATAAATGCCTGTTGTTTACCATTTACTGGGAAATACAGGTACACTTGGAGTCTTGGAGTTTTAAGTGGCTTGCGCTTCGTTGTCTTTGGGCACAGAAGAGGCACACTGAAATCAGCTGAGTGTTTCTTGGTATAGGGTCGTCTGCTTTTCTCCAAACCACTCTTAACAGAACATGGGATTGTCTCCAGAAGCAATCATGAGAGAAGCTGATTTAGATGGATATATTTTCTCTGCTAGTCAGCTTAGTTCAACAAAGATAGTCAGGTATAATTTTTTTTTTTTTTTTTTTTTTGCCTAGACTTTTGCTACAGTCCTTTGTGATGAGGAAAAACAGTCCTTTGTGATGAGGAAAAACATTCCCTGTGAGTCTTGATAAAAATTTCAGACATGTGTTATAATATTTTCCCTTAAGCTAATTCTCATATAAGCCTAGTAATACCATTTTTTTTTTACTATTTTCATGGTTTCTATTTAGAAACATTTCATAATCTTTCTAAAACAACAAAAAATGCCTTCCCCCTCTAAAGATGGAAAAATTGAGGCATTGTGAGTGTTGAGTTGGAACCTCTGTGTGAAATTCACTGCATCAGACTGAATTTGTATAGATACGTATTTCTTATAAATTAAAGAGCTTCCCTTTAGTAAGTAATATATTTATATATTAGATAATAAAAATATTTATGTTTATTCACTCTATGATCTCTAAGTCACAAATCCTTATAGGAGTAATACGTGTTTCTACATTGTAATACGTATCTTAATCATAAAATTTAAGATAAACATTCACTAAAAGGACATGCCCAGCCACATTGAATAATATAATTCCTGTGAATTGTTATGTCATGTGAAGTTTCTTATTTATGTGGGTACATTTGTCTTAAAAAGTAAAATTGTATCTCTCTGACAAGAAGTCTGTATAACTGCTTCATACATATTTATACTATTTTTAAAAGGAGAAGTCACAAAAGGAGTTGTTGAAAATATTTTTTGTAGGAGCTGAGTTTGATATTCAATTCCTGATTATTAAAAAAGATCTCTTATGTAGTAAAAGATATTAAATAGTGAAGAAAGATTTGATTGCTACACTAAGAAAGAAGTAAGTGTAGGTAGAATGAGATGATTTCTGACATAATCTGAATAATTTTTACTGGTAAAAAAAAGCTTCGATTCCATTTTGCAATGATGTTTTTGTTACAGTTTAGCACTTAACCTTGAACAATCTGCATGTTCTCATAAATGACCTCTTCTGAAATTTTTTATTATGGGCTATGTAATATGAATGTTCCTGTGAGATACTGTCTTTCATATAATTAGAAATTTTTATTACTGAAGAACTCAAAACTCAAGTTTACTTTTGGATTCAGGTTTTACTTTGAATCACAGATTGTCATATTGGCTTATTTTAATGTTTATACCTTTTTAAAAATAACTCCTTTTCTATCCAATAATTGGTTGTCTCTTCAGATTTTTAAAAATAATTAGCTGGTTAGCTGGTTTAATTAAATACATATATATATACACACACACACACATACTATTTTTTAAAAGCATGAACAATTAGAGATTCATAATGTCTTGATGGCTTGATTCCTGCCATGTCAGTTTTCTTGTGTTTGATGAGACACATAGAGCAGTTATGGGAGAATACTTGTCACTGGTATCCATGGTAACTCCAAAGATACTTTGGAACTCAGAGGCATAGAGTGAGCCATAGTAATAGATCTCATTATAAGGGCAAAATACATAAAAGGTTCAGGCATATGCTTTTAATTAGTTGCCAAAAATAGCTAGAACTGGAGAGGATGCAGTGAAATATTTTTCACTGATAGAAATAATATGGGCAGCGTTAAATTTTAAATGCTTCCCATACTATTATCTTTTTCTACCAAAGTAAGGGATATGTACATTCTGAATACTCATAGTGGTAGTTTCTTAATCACAATTTGGACATGGGAGTATAGGAGTATACATTCGTAGAAGAGAAGACTTAGTTTCATACTGATAAAAATATAGTATTTGCTTATCATTTTTAATTATTAGTCCTACAACATAATTTATTCAGAAAAGCACTTCTTAGACTTTTCCTTGTAGGTTCTAAACTACCCCTGAGATTTACTTTCTGTCTAAACAACATACAGAATATTTTTCCATGCATTTTTGTTTTAAAATGCAAATGATACAGTAACTAAAATTCTTATTGTTCAGGTATATTAAATTTTCTGTCTTTTTTGGGACATATTAAATTTAAATTAGCTAAAACAGGCTTCAGGAAAAGTAGACAAGAATAATTAAGTATTTTCCATTAGAGAATTATGATGGATAAAAGATTAATAACACTTTTAAGACAAAATTCTTTAAAGATTTCCTTTTGAATTGCAATCTGTAAAAAAAAAAAAAAAATCTTGTATTGCATTGCAATTCAACACATTATTTCTTCTTGTTGCTATAGAAACTAATTCTGGTGCAGCTGTGATTGCTAATCAAAATTCTAACATTATACAACCTTTTCCCCCTTAGTATTTCATTTTGTTTTTAGTTGCAAAATAATAAATTTCAGTGGTAAGTTCATAACTATGGTCAAAACATTAATGCAAAGATTTTTTAAAATTTAAGCCCTTTTCTTTGAAAATAAGGAGGTATTCTTATTGTGTAGTTTCAATATGAATAACAAGAAAACAAAGCATTTTAGCTAAATTACAAAGGTCTATAATTGCTGTATTACATCAACATTGTGAAGCACTTAACTGCTTCATAATCCTAAATTGCTACTATTTCAACCATCTATTTTTGAAGTGTCTGGTTATTTGGTATTGTAAAAATGAAAAAATAAAAAAATCCTCAGAATGCCTGAAGTCTTTTAACACAAAATGGGAATGAAACTTCCTTATTGTTTTATCTTCAAAGAATTGATATCACATCCTCATTTTATGTCATAAGTAAAAGCTAATTAGTTCTCATTCTTGCCTTTATTGATATATACTCCCCAACAAACTGTACTGTTAACATCATCCAATATAAGTCCATATATGTTTTACAGGCCAGAATGGAGTTATGTTTTGGGTTTTGGTGTTTTTGTTTTTGTTTTTGTTTTTTGTCTTTCTAAAATCATTGGTTCTTTTCTACTTCCTAAAACAAATATAAAAACTAATCACCAATTTATACATAGCAAAAAATGTATTCTGTATGTATATACACATTCAACAGGCCTTAAGCTGAATCTAAAATAAAATCTTTGGTATGTGTTATAGTATCAATTACGGTATGTTATTTGCATATACTATCACAAAGTTTTAATTTGGTATACCAAGAAAACAAAGATGAAATTTATTAATTCAAGTTACTGATTGAGTTTAATAAAAACTCAGATGTAAAAACATAACATTTTGTATGGTTTAACAGGGTAGACTGTGTCCAAAATTAATCTGAAAATAAATTTAGAAGTTCCATGGCCTTTTCTCAAGAACACTAAATAAAAAATGAAAAATACAGATCTAATTTATTTATCCTTTCTGAGCCTCACCTACCTCAGGGGGTTACTGTATTGATTAATGCTAATATGATAACTATAACAACAATTAAATTTACCGACACTATGAAGCACTGTGCAAAGCACTTAAAACATTAACTGAGTTAATCTTCAGAAATTACAATAAGGTTGATGCTATTACGATTCCTGACTTGCAGATGAGCAAATAAAGTCATCAGAGATGTAAATAAGTTGTCCACAGTCACACAGTTAGTGAATGGAAGAGGTAGAATTAGAACCGGGTAGTCTAATATCAAAACCCACAGTCTTAGCTCCTGTTAAGTACTGTATAGACCATAAATTATTATATGAGCTTAAGGTATTGATACAAACATAGGCACTCTGTCAGCCAACTGCTGCCTTAAAATTTACATTGTTTATTAATAATGTTGGAAAAGGTATACATCACTTAAAAAATTTCTGTTAGGATGTTCTCAGGTGACTATAATCCCAATTCTATAAATTCTTTACTGTCAGAAGAAAATGCCTTCAGAAAGCAATACATTTTTTCCCAACTCTCCATAATAGTGAAATGGGAAAAGTTCCCTTGTCCCCCTCGCAGGGCGTGTGATGGTGGTGTGGATCACTTCTTCAGTGCCCTGCTACTTAAACCTGTAGGGGAACATACAGACTGGCAGGCTGTGGGGCTCTGACCCCATGGCAGTGTCTAGGGATGAATGTTTACAACTGAAGCCCTAGTAAGCATGTGTTACAGGGTGCTCTTCTAGTTTGGCCATCCATAGGCGGCTTGTGTTAGTCAGCTCAATTAGACCCCCGCCTTTATCACAAGGACAGAGGGCTTTCTGTATCCCAGGGTTCTTGCCTTAGTGTGCTGGAAGAATTGGATCACATGTGGGTTTGGAGAATAAGTACGAGGTTTTATTGAGCGGAAGTAGCTCTCAGCAGATAGGATAGCCTTCTAGAAGGGAAATGGTTTTCCCCTGGAGTCCGACCACTCAGCGGCCCGGCTCTCCTCTGACTGCCCCAGCCAAACTCGGCCTCATCTGGCCAGTCTATGGCCTGTCAGTGCGGCCGGCTGATGTGTGTGTTTCTGCCGGCGTGCGCCCCTCGATGTCCTCTCACTGTCCAGCCATTTGTGTCTTGTGCTGATGTGTTCTTCTCGACGTCTAGCTGCTTGTATGCCTGCCTGCTAGGGTTTTTTTTTGTTTGTTTTTTTGTTTTTGTTTGTTTGTTTGAGACAGAGTCTCCCTCTGTCTCCTAGGCTGGAGTGCAATGGCAGGATCTCAGCTCACCACAACCTCCGCTTTCTGGGTTCAAGCGATTCTCCTGCCTCAGCCTCCTGAGTAGCTGGGACTACAGGCGAGCGCAACCACACTCAGCTAATTTTTGTATTTTTAGTAGAGACGGGGTTTCACCATGTTGGCCAGGATGGTCTCGAACTCCTGACCTCGTTATCCGCCTGCCTCGGCCTCCCAGAGTGCTGGGATTATAGGCCTGAGCCACCGCGCCTGGCCGGTCCTGAGGGTTTTTATAGGCACAGGATGGGGGCGTGGCTGGCCAGAGTGGTCTCGGGAGATGCAACATTTGGGCGCAAAGACAGGAGTACCTGTCCTCACCTAGGTCTGTGGGCACAGGCCTGGGGGTTAAAGCCCTTGCCAGAGACCCATCCTTCCGTTCCCAGCACTTCCCTGCCCTCTTTCCATATCAATAGTTCCCTTGCATAGATTTTCTGTTACCAAAGATATATCTTTGCTATTAATAAGGGACTTAAATTTGTGTTAAATAGTACCTGCATGATGGATGTATTTTTTAAATATTGAGTATTATGTTTTATATAATTTTATTTCCCATAGGCTTATCCCTTAAGCACAAAACTTTAAACTTTTTGATAGCAGCATTCTATCTTACTGGTTTTACGTTGCCTTCAACTAACAGATTTGCTACTTCATTTATCCATTGAGATATTACTCTGTAGACTTTGGGAATAGTAAGAGCCATTTTCTCCACTAGAATCTCAGACACAAGTAGGAGAGTTTTATTGAGATACTTGGCTTAATTGAATCTTGATGATAATTTTGGGTCATGATTAATATTGGTTACTAAGTGGAACCCCCAAAAACGCTGAAATTTCAGCTGCTGTTACTAATATAGATGGCATGGTGTATATTCCTGAATGACTTTTAATAAGAGCAGTATCAGGTCAAAAAATTCACTCACAGTATATAATTCAAGAGTTTTACAACCATCACAATAATTTAGTTTTAGAACATTCTCATCACCCAAAAAATAAATCTTGTACATATGAGCAGTCACTCCCCAGCAACAGCATCTAAGTAACTACTACTCATCTACTTTCTGTCTCTTTATATTTGCCTCTTTCTCATCTTTCATATAAATGAAACAGTACAAAAGGTGGTTATATTAGTCCATTCTCATGCTGCTATGAAGAAATACCCAAGACTGCGTTGTTTATAAAGAAAAGAGGTTTAATTGGCTCATGGTTCTGTAGGCTGTACAGGAAGTATAGCAGCTTCTGCTTCTGGGGAGGCCACAGGAAACTTATACAATCATGGCAGAGGAAATATAGGGAGCCAGCACTTACATAGCTGGAGCAGGAGGAAGAGAGAGAGTGGGCAGGTGCTACACACTTCTAAACAACCAAATCTCGCGATAACTCACTCACTATCACGAGAACACCACCAGGGGGATGGTGCTAACTCATTCATGAGAACTCCACCCCCATGATTCAGATCCCTTCTCCAACACTGGGGATTACAATTCAACGTGAGATTTGGGTGGGGACACAGCCAAACCATATTAGTGGCTTTTTGTTACTGGTTTCTTTCACTTAGTCTAGTGTTTTGAAGGTTCTTCCTTGTTGTAGAATTTCTTTTTATTGCTGTGTTAGGCCATTCTTGTGTTGCCATAAGGAAATACCTGAGACTGGGTAATTTATAAAGAAATGAGGTTTAACTACCTTACAGTTCTGCAGTTCCAATAAGCATGATGCCAGCATCTTCTCAGCTTCTGGGGAGGCTTCAGGGAGCTTTTACTCATGGTGGAAGGCAAAGTGGGAACCAGCACTTTACATGGTGAAAGCAGGAGCAAGAGAGAGTCAGTGGGGGGGAGGTGCCACACACTTAAAACAACCAGATCTCAGGAGTACTCACTCAATGCGACACAGACAGCCCCGAGCCATGAGGGATCCACCCCATCACCCAAACGTCTGCTACCAGGCCCCACCTCCAACATTGGGGATTGCATCTCAGCATGAGATTAGGTGGGGGCAAATATCCAAACCATATCAATTGCCAAATAGTATTATATTGTATAGATGTACCACATTTTGTTCATCAGTTCATCACTTGATGAAGGTCATTTGGGTTCTTTCTACCTTTTGGCTACTATATGAGTAATGCTTATGTGAATATGTGTACAAAAAAATCATTGTGTGGATACATTTTTTATTTCTTTTGAGTAAATACAAATGTACAAGTCAAATTGCTGGGTCATATTGTAACTAATTTTAGAATTTTGATAAGTGTATTTTGAAATGGTTGTACCATTGTACATTTCTATCTGCAATTTATGAAAATTCCTGTTTTTTCATACCTTCCAATACTTACTATTGTCTATATTCTTATCATAGATATATTAATGGGGTATAAAGTGGTATCTGACTGTGATTTGGGGGAAATGTTTTAAAATAAAGAATTAAATACTGTGTTAACTGCTATGGAAACTAGATGCAGAACAGTGCCACAGAGGAAGGGACTGTTAGACCAGAAAAGGTTTTATACTAGAACTGAAGTCTTGGACATTGAAAACAAAGGATATCTCCATGTTGATGCTGGAAACAAAGAATATTATAGCAAACGCCACTGAAGCATAAAAATATGCGTCTATTTCAGGGAACTGTAAATGGCCTGACAGGGTTGGTACAGTGATTTGATAATTGCATTGGATCATGAAATCAGTTTAGTAGGTCTTCACAAACACTAAAAAAGTGATTTGCCATGAAGAATACTGAGGAAAAACAAATTGTATTTCTTATAAAATATGGTTATTGCACATACTAAGGATATTACTTAATTACTCTTTTACCCCCATAATTTAAGACATATACTTTTAAAATGTATTTATGGTGTGGGTCCTGGTTCAAGAGTTTGAAATTCACAGGTCTAGAGTACACATTGAAAGACAAAAAAGATGTGAAACACTTAAAATAGCCTAACACAGCACGTTACCCTAGTGTGTACTGTAGAAATATCAAGTATGTCAGAAAAAATTTTCATTGACCGTCTGTGAATAATATGATACATGTATGAATTTTTTTTTTTTTTTTTTTTTTTTTTTTTAGACAGGGTCTCACTCTGTCGCCTAGAGTGCAGTGATGTTATCATGGTTCACTGTAGCCTCGACTTCTCAGGCTCAAGTGATTTTCCCACCTCAGCTTCCCCAGTAATTGGGACTACAGGATTATGTGCCACTATGTCTGGCTATTTTTTTTTTCAATCTTTTTGTAGAAATGGCATTTCACCGTGTTTCCCAGCCTAGTCTTGGACACATGAGCTCAAGTGATCAGCCCGTCTTGGCCTCTAAGTGCTGGGATTATAGGCGTGAGCCTCTGTGCCCAGCATGTATGAATCCTTTAAAGCTATGGTATTATAACAATTTTTTAATCATTCTTTTTTTAGCCTGAGTAGATGCCTTGTAAAACTATCTAGATCATTGTTTCTCAACCTTTTTTCATTATTGCTTCCCTACAGAGATCATTTCAATTTAATTTAAATAAATCAATTAAATTTATTTGAAAATAATCTCTACATAATAGGGTACTATGTTCACTATTTGTGTGATGGGTTCAATAGAAGCCCAAACCTCACCGTCACACAATATAACAATTATATAACTATAATGGTTACAGTTATATCCATGTGACAAACCTGCACATGTACCCCCTGAGTCTTAAAAAAATTCTACCTAACAAGAGAAGATAAATACGAAGGAATAAGTTTTTGTCAGGTAGGGTTATGTTTTGGTAAGCCATAAAACATAATAGTGAAGATATTTTTTCCCATCACTCCAAAAACCAATTGTAGCTCACTGGGGCGTGACATTGTCTGAGTTGAGAATGCATGATCTAGCTTATTCCTATTTTGTTTAAAATTAGAGGACTTGAAATTTCTACCGCAGCCCATGAAGAAGTAACTGCTAAAGGACTTGCTTTCCTGCCATAAATAATTAGAACACTCGGGAAAAAAAATGTAAGGAAAAACTATTTTGAGTCATTGGACAGTAGGCAGGGCAGGGATATGATCCATGAGAGAAAGCAAATGAATAAGGAAATACCTGTGAAGGCCCCAGCTTATTACTTAGAGACAATTTTGAGGCTGCAGTGCAAGGAGGGAAAACCAAAATGGAATCTGGCAGTCTTCAAAAATATTGATTGATATTAATATTGTAATTTTGGACAATCTTCCTTTCAAAATTTAATAGGGAATTATTTATCAAGAATCTTATAGTTTCAGCATAGTTGAACAAAGTAAAAAGAAATTCTGGTCATTGTTGATATTGAGTTGTCCTCGTATTATTTTAAAGGCGATAAAATATATATTGTTAAATTTAATTCTAGATTTATCTAGTTTGGTTTTGTGAAGTTTTCTGAGGAATACCAATTATCTTTTTAATTTTGTCCTCAAAAATTGCTGCATTATTTAGGATAATTCAGTGAATTTAAAGCAATGGATTTGAAATATCTACTGTGTATATTTTAAACCAGATCAGCCTTTTAGCAGGAACACTTGTCATTTCATTTAATTGTTTAGGCAATTTTGTGAATAAAACACCCTTCAGTGTCCCCTAAAAGAAATCTGAAGTCATTTTCAGAATCATAATTTAGATTCATAATATCATGTAGTCAGATTAGAAGGAAATTTTTTGAATAATTGTTTTCTTGGCTTTTTTTCTAACAGCTGGCATTTCTGTGACATGTTTCATTTAGAAGAGTTTTATAACTTTGAATAGTCACACCTCTTGATATCATGTACTCTTTTATTTCCTTAATGTTACAACAAAAAATATAGTGTGAGTTCATGACATGGGAATCCAGAGGTTTACTGCCCTGCCAGTCATGATTGGATCACATTGAATACCTCTGCAACAATTATTTTGCCCTTTATTCAACAAACTGTTTAAAAATTGTGATCTAGCAACTGCATTTCAAGCAAGTTGCTGGGCACTGCAGGTACAAAGATAAGAGACAGTTCCTGCTCTTTCAGGGAGCTCACATGAACATCTAGACAGAGATAGAAAAGTTAATGTTAAATGTTAACATAGTGCAATACGCTGTAAATGATGGAAGCAACGTGTGCTGTAGAAGTCAGTACTTAGGACCGCTTAACCCAACATGCATACATAGGTGGATGTATTTGGGGAGAGGATGGTTATGTTTGGGGGTGGGGTGACAAATGCATTTGGGAATGATAGGAGAGGGTGAATCTTTGAAATTCTTCAAACAGGTGACAACTAAGCTGATTCTTGCAGGATAATATGTGAACTTACACAAGTGAAAAGGAGGAGGAAGTGAAGGATATCACAGGCCAAGGGAAGGGCATGTACCAAAGAGAGCATAAAAGACCATAGCGCATTGAGGAAATTGCCAGTGTATGGCTGTGACTGGATTCAGGGGTGAAAAACATTCAGGATATTGTCTTGAAAGTAATGTGTAGACCTTTAAAGAGTATAGAACTGGCTCTGAAGAACTATTATACTATATGATAAGAACAAAACATTTTGTCCCTGGAACCTGAGCAAGGCTAAGTCTGCTTTGGGGTATAGTTAAGGATGTACAGGCATACCTGAGAGATACTGCAGGTGCAGTTCCAAACTATTGCAATAAAGTAAATTTTGCAATAAAGCAAGTCCCATGATATTTTTGGTTTCCTAGTACATATAAATGTTATGTTTACACAATACTGTAGTATATTAAGTATGCAATAGTATTATGCCAAAAACAATTTACATACCTTAATTAATACTTCATTGCTAGAAAAATGAGCACATGCTGTTGGGAAAATGGTTCCAGTAGACTTGCTTGATGTAGGGTTGCCACAGACCTTCAGTTTGACTGCTGTATCTTTGAAGCACAATAAATTAAAGCACAATAAAACATGATATGTCTGTGATTTTTAATATGATATAGAATAATCACAACTGAAGAGAGAAACCTGTGGCCTCAGCCTCATGAGCGTCATGAACTACCCAACTATATTAACCTGCACTTAATTACACCTAGTTCCAAAGCACTTCATAAAACAAAATAAACAATATCATAGTAATCCTATAATCATAATAGCACTATAGTTTGTAGGAAGTTTGAATTAAAACCTGGCAAGCATATGATAGTGAAACATCTAGAAAGTTTTGATTAAAGATGAATATGATTAAGCATAAGAATTAGAGATTCATTTGGAAAAATCTCATGCTGAACTCAATTGTGGAAATTCCTTGATGCTATTTGTAGAGAGAAAAGTTAATGTTAAATGTTAAGATTTTCAGTTTCTATTTGACAGCAGCAGAAATTCAGTTGAAGGAGCAAAGCAAAGCAGTTGAGTAAATGTAGTTGTTAGAATATTTAGAAGTGTTTTCCATGTGAGAAAGAATTACACTTGGACTATGTGGGGTTAAATTTTAGAAATCATGATATTTGGTACATTTTTGAGTTTTAAATTGTATTGGAAATGTAAACATTTTCAAGCCATAGAGCCATTCTAGGTGACATCAGTCTTCCAGTCTTTCTCCTCCCAAGTCTATACATTGAACCAAACTATTGGCAGCTAGGAATTAATGGAGACCAACCCTTATTCTAAGCAAACTTGAAAACCAAATAGACTACTAGGAATTCTATCCACCGAGGTTTTCCTTCTCTATTATCTTCCAGGGCCACCTCTGAAAAGTACTGGAATACCAGAACATTTTGCTTCTGTTGGTGTTGGTGTATCACTAGATACAATTGTTTTACTCAGTTAGGTAATCATGATATATTCCCCATGAGGCTATGAGTGTAGGTAAGCAAGAGAAAACAGGCATAACTATAATACCTACCTATCCCTTAGAGCCTACTTAGTCTGATAATTATCATCCAATATATGCCAACTTTCCTTAAAGATGGTTTGCAGCAGACATCCTCAGCTTTATAGCTAAGAGATCACATGTCATCTGTCTCATACTGGACAAGTTGGACCACATTGCTACCTGGTGTTCCTTGGTTTTCCATATAGCCTCTGTTTGATACTAATAGTAGACCAAGAGCCATTTCTCAAAACAGAAATGCTTTTCACTTTACTTGCTGATGTGAGTATGATCTTGTTTTAGAGCTCTAAGGGTCAAGAAATGAGAGGCAGTGAGTTGATTTTTCACTAGAGAAATAGATGTACTGAATAAGATTTTACTGGTAGAAAGTTGGTAGCTATGTGTGCAGTCTGGTTTTTTCTTTGAGATGGATTCTCACTTAGTCACCCAAATTGGAGTGCAGTGGCATGATCTCGCCTGACTGCAACTTCCACCTCCTGGGTTCAAGAGATCTTCCCACTTCACCCTCCCAAGCAGTTGGAATTGTAGGCGTGTGCTACCATGCCCAGCTGATTTTTGGGGTTTTTTGTATTTTTAGTAGAGATAGGGCCTCACTATGTTGGCCAGGCTGGTCTCAAACTCCTAACCTCAAATGATCCACCCACCTTGGCCTCCCAAAGTGCTGGGATCACACCATGCCCAGCTGAGTAATGGATTATTTCAAATCAACAGGAAAATAAACTAATCAAAGATTAGACTTTCAAGGCATGACACAAAAATAATCTGAACTTTGTTTTCTAATAAAATGTATCTGAAGATGCAAAAGAAGATTATTTATATATTTATTTTATAACAGGGTCACGCTTTGTGGCTCAGGCTGGAGTGTAGTGGCACAATCATAGCTCATTGCAGCCTCAATCTCCTGGGCTCAAATGATCCTCTTTTAGTAGCTGCAGTTAACAGGCATGTGCCACAATGCTCAGCTAATTTTTATTTTTTATTTTTTTTCTTGAGACAGGGTCTCACTCTGTCGCCCAGGCGGGAGTGTAGTGGTGTGATCATGGCTCACTGCTGTCTTGACCTCCTGGGCTCAAGTGATCCTCCCACCTCAGCCTCCTAAGTAGCTGGGACCATAGACACACGTCACCACCCCTGGCTAATTTTGTGTTTTTTTGTAGAGATGAACTTTCGCCGTATTGCGCAGGCTAGTTTTGAACTCCAGGGCTCAAGCTGTCAGTCCAGCTTGGCCTCTCAAAGTTCTAGGATTACAAGTGTGAGCCATTGCACCTGGTCAAATTTTTAATTTTTTTATAGAGACAGAATCTCACTATGTTCCCCAGGCTGGTCTAGAACTCTTGGTCTCAAGCAATCCTCCCGCCTTGGCCTCCTAAAATGTTGGAATTACAGACGTGAGTCACCATGCCTGGCCTAGAAGATAATTTTTAAAAATCTGTAGGCCTCCGCAGCAATTTTACCATCAGGGCTTCCCAATGGTATTTTTTAACGCCATTACCTACAACAGACATTTTAGCACCACTTGGTTTGCTGGGTCTCAAAGGTCAGGCATAGAGCTTCCTCTACTGTATCTTCAATCATCTGGAG
Source organism: Rhinopithecus roxellana (assembly GCF_007565055.1). NCBI lineage: Eukaryota > Metazoa > Chordata > Mammalia > Primates > Cercopithecidae > Rhinopithecus > Rhinopithecus roxellana. The sequence goes on along the minus strand of NC_044556.1, from coordinate 72,850,306 downwards.
AGACTTATCTTGCTCTGCATGCTACTCAAAGCTATTAGCTTTTTAGTTTACCTTATAAATGGATAAGAACTATATATTAAAATGTGGAATGTGCTGCTTTCAAAGTGTAAAGAGGCCAACAAAGCTTTTTGTCTCCTTAGCAGGAAACAGACAAGGAATATAAATTCTCTTTGACTTTGGGAGGAATATTCTTATCATATGCATGGATCCTTGGGAACATTATTGACATGGCAAGCCCATGTATTTTCGTAGGATTTAGTTCTCGATTCTGTCTCACATGTAATCTTACCAAGGCACTTCATCTCTCAACTCTTCTACTCTCCTGGTCATAATAGCTTGCTGTCATCAGAGCAAGCTTGATCCTTCAAGGAAAAGTAGTATGGAATATTGAGGCAGCCAAGGTTTCTGCAGAGTAGATCGTGGCATAGAACAAGAATTCTTAAAGCAGGTCAATAGATGTATTCCTGTCCTTGCCAGGTGAAGACAACCTGTTAACTTTTGTTCTTTCTGGATAAATACAAAGGAAAAGAACATTTGTAGGTTAAAGCTGCATATCAGATACCAGGGCTGTCTTAATTTGCTCAATAAGAAGACTCCATCTGGAGCGGCAACTGCAGTTGAAGTCATCTTCTAATTAAGTTTATGATAATCTGCCATCATTTTTCAAGCCTACTAATTTTTGCAGTAGACAAACTAGTGAAAGCATTTGTCAAACCTGCAATTCTCTACCATCTCCTATGGTAGACTAGTCTCTGCCTTTCTTTTGAGATGCCGTGTTAATGGAGAAAGGAAGCTCTGTTGGTTTTCAGCTGTCCTTTCCTGTACCATATAGGCACTGCCTGGAATGCCAAAGTTTGGATTCCACCAATTGCTAAGAATATACATTCTAATTATAAGCCCAAGAACTAGAAAAATAACAATGTCATTTCTTAGCATTATCCTTAGGTATTTAATGTTATCTAATGCTATTATATGTGAGATTTTTAAAATTTTTGCTTTCTAATTGATCATTGAGTGTAGAAATTCAATTCATTTTTTAAAATATTGATCACATAGCCAGTGACCTTGCTAAATTTACCAACTCTTAATAGATTATCTCTACATTATTTTGAGTTTTCTGTATCACAGTCATTATCTGAGAGTAATGACAGTTGTTTTTCTCTTTCCAATCATTTTATATCTTCTTTTTCTCACCTTATTGCCCTGGCTAGGACCTTTAATCTGTTGTTGAATAGAAGTGGTGGTAACAGGCATCCTTGTCATTCCTGATCTCAGAAGTCAAACTTTCAACATTTCACCATTAAATATAATGTTTGCTTTAGGACTTTCGTGGATACCCTTTAGGAGATAAAGGAAATTGCCTTCTATTCCCAGTGTGCTGAGAGATTTTATCATGAATGGATAATGAATTTTATCAAATGCTTTTAGTAAGTCTTTTACAATTATCATATTACTTTTTATATTTATTCTTTCAGTGCAGTAAATTAGATTGATTAGTTCTTAAATGTTACATCTACCTTGCATGTATAGAATAACTGCACTCCAAATTGATTGTGATATGGTACCCTGTTTACATAACTCTGGGTTAGATTTGCTAATGTTTTGTATAGATTTTTTGTATCTATGTTCACAGGAGAGATTGGTTTATACTTTTTCTTTCTTGTAAGATACTTTTTGGGTCCTGATGTCAAGGTTATTATGGCCTTATAAAATAAGAAGTATTCCCTCTTTTTTGTATCATCTGAAAAATTTTATGTAAAATTGATATTTTTCCCTTCTTTAAATAATAAATTCACCAGTGATGCTCTCTCTGGGCCTGAAATTTTCTTTATTGTGGAGGTTTTAAAATAAGGATTCAATTTCTTTTTTTTTTTTTTTTGAGATGGAGTCTCGCTCTGTCACCCAGGCTGGAGTGCAGTGGCCAGATCGCAGCTCACTGCAAGCTCTGCCTCCCGGGTTCACGCCATTCTCCTGCCTCAGCCTCCCGAGTAGCTGGGACTACAGGCGCCGCCACCTTGCCCGGCTAGTTTTTTTGTATTTTTAGTAGAGACGGGGTTTCACCGTGTTAGCCAGGATGGTCTCGATCTCCTGACCTTGTGATCCGCCCGTCTCGGCCTCCCAAAGTGCTGGGGTTACAGGCTTGAGCCACCGCGCCCGGCCTCAATATCTGTAATAGATAAAAGATTATATAATTTCCTGTTTCATCATGGGTTCGTTTTGACAGATTGTGGAGTTATTTTGTAGCGGTATCCTCTATTTTATTAGAGATATTCCTTATTGCATTTTATCAGGTGGGGTACAATTTTGATTTGTCCTGTTTCTCATAATGTTCACTTTGATCTCTAGTTTGAGCTGGTATCTACCAGGCTTCTCCACTGTAAAGTTACCCTTCGTAATTAAAAAAGTATTTTGTAGGAAGATACTTTGTAATTATGTACATATCCTATTCCTCAAAAAATTTTCATTTATTCATATATTTATTTATATCTATATGGACTCATAGTTTTCTCATTCATTCAATGAGCAATAATCAGTTACTGTGTTTATTTTGAGCTCAGATGGTTAGTGGTCAGTGGGATCACTGTCAAGCTGGTTTCTTTGTCCTTTTAACATATCCCCATCAGTCTTTGAACATCTCCTCACTTTCAATACACAAACTTTTCTAGGCTCATCATGTACTTTACCTGGCCTCACCCTGGGATTAGCCATTTCTTTAAAGAATCCTGGTTCCTTTTAGTGGATAATAGATTTAGAAGCCAAGACCCAGGCGCTCAGTGGACTCACTGCTGTCGAGGTGGTGGTGGTCACAAACCTCCTCAGTGAGCAAAGCTGGGATATTTATGTATGGGTGTATGTGCAAATATGTGCACACATATATGCACATTTGCACTAATAACTTCTATCTATGTATTTTTAAACTATGAGTTTATGTGGATTGTCCAATTCCAATGCAACGCCATAAAATTTGTTTTAGTGTTTTCCTTTTTCATATTTGTAACTTCCTTTTCCATCAGTAAGAAACCTGGCTGCCATTAACCTTAATATATTTATTATTTGATTAGTCTGCACACATGTCCTCCCATCTCCCTGCACACATGCGCCCTTCACTCTGTTTGAGTTCTGATATCTCATGCTGCCTTTCACACTTGTGGGTGTCCTCATGACCAGCTGAGCATGGGCTCTGATACCCGAGGTCAGCTTGCCCCACATTGGGTGCCCTCATCATCCTTTCTAGACCCTGACTTCCTGCTTGAGTTTTAGCACCATGGTCCAGGACTCCCCCTTACTCCACATAGTTGCCCTCTTCACCCCACTTCGCCGCCCTCACACTGGACACCCTGTCCACGCTGCTTAGGCTGTAGTTTCCTGATAGGCCACCTGTCTGTACAGATGTGCACCTTACCCTGCTCGTGCTCTGATGTTCTTCACCAGATACCCCTGTGTGTGGCACCCTCCTCACCCTCCTGGGTTTTCACGACCCACCCCAGTCACCTGGCTCTATGGCTCTGATACTTCTCATTCTCTGACTTCACATTAGGTTGCTCTCCTTCCTCGATGCGAACACACTCGTTATCTTGTTTGGGCTCTGTTGCCCCAGGCCAGGCTGCCCTCCTATGAGGAGCTTCCTTATCCTACCAAGGCTCTGACTCCCCTCACTGGGCTTTTCTCACCTGCTTGGACTTCAGCATGCTCTGTAGGACTGCCCCCATGTATGTGTGCTGTCTTTACCCTACTTTACACCTCAGTCTGGTCACTGTCTGAATTGAAAACCCTTCTCACCTGCCCTTGGGTTCTGACACTGTATGTTTGACTGACTCCACTCCCCAGTATGGACATGGACACCCTTCTTTCATCTCACTGGGGCCTAGGCCTCAAGATACCACACTGGGCTGGACATCTTCCCACTTGGGCTCTAACATGTGGCTCTGTACCGCTGTGACTTCCTTTGCCACCATCAATGCAGCCCTCTGCCTTCCTCTGCCCCACCCAGTGGCTTTAGGGCTGAAATTTTCAGAACGAGAACAAAGGGGAAATTTCTGTCTTTTTAATGTCTGTGGGATTTGAAATGATGTCCTCTTTTTATTCCTGGTATTCATAGTTTATGTAATCTCTCTTTTTTTCTGGACTCATCTCTTCTAGTAGTTTATCAATTTTATTTGTGTTTACAATGAATTTTATTTTGATGCTTTGTTATATGCTTGGTTTTTTATTTAATTTCTGCTCTATTATTTCATCCCTTCTACTTTCTTTGGATTTAATTTGCTATTTTTATTAACTTCATTTTTTTACAATGAGTTTTTTTTTAAATTATACTTTAAGTTCTAGGACACATGTGCAGAACGTGCAAGTTTGTTACATAGGTATACACGTGCCAGGTGGTTTGCTGCACCCATCAACCCGTCATCTACATTAGGTATTTCTCCTAATGCTATCCCTCCCCTAGCTTCCCACCCACCAACAGGCCCCGGTGTGTGATGTTCCCCTCCCTGTGCCCATATGTTCTCATTGTTCAACTCCCACTTACGAGTGAGAACATGCGGTGTTTGGTTTTCTGTTCCTGTATTAGCTTGCTGAGAATGATGGTCTCAAAGGATTACAAATCATTCTACTATAAAGACACATGCACACGTATGTTTATTGCAGCACTATTCACAATAGCAAAGACTTGGAACCAACCCAAATGCCCATCAATGACAGACTGGATAAAGAAAATGTGGCACATACACACCATGGAATACTATGCAGCCATAAAAAAGAATGAGTTCATGTCCTTTGTGTGGATATGGATGAAGCTGGAAACTATCATTCTTAGTTTTGTTAACTTCTTGAAGTGGATTCTTAGACTGTTGTTTTTTAGCCTCCCACCTCTCCCCAGTATTTTATGCTCAGACCTGTACATTTCCTTCTAAGCACAGATTAACCACATTCTACAAGTAGTTGTGTAGATCATTTTCATTATCATTCTCTTCAGGATATTTATTTTTTTTTATTATACTTTAAGTTCTGGGATACATGTGCGGAATATGCAGGTTTGTTACATAGGTATACACGTGCCATGATGGTTTACTGCAACCATCACCCCATCATCTACATTAGGTATTTCTCCTAATGCTATCCCTCCCCTAGTTCCCCACCCCCCGACATGCCTGTGTGTGATGTTCCCCTCCCTGTGTCCATATGTTCTCACTGTTCAACTCCCACTTGTGAGTGAGAACATGCGGTGTTTGGTTTTCTGTTCCTGTGTTAGTTTGCCGAGAATGATGGTTTCCAGCTTCATCTATGTCCCTGCAAAGGACATGAACTCATCCTTTTCTGTGGCTGCATAGTATTCCATGGTGTATTTGTGCCACATTTTCTTAATCTGGTCTATCACTGATGGGCATTTGGGTTGGCCCCAAGGCTTTGCTATTGTGAACAGTGCTGCAATAAACATACGTGTGCATGTGTCTTTATAGTAAAATGATTTGTAATCCTTTGGGTATATACCCAGTAATGGGATTGCTGGGTCAGATGGTATTTCTGGTTCTAGATCCTTGAGGAATCGCCACACTGTCTTCCACAATGGTTGAACTAATTTACACTCCCACCAACAGTGTAAAAGCATTCCTATTTTTCCACAACCTCTCCAGCATCTGTTGTTTTCTGACTTTTTAATGATCACTATCTTCAGGATATTTCTAATTTATATTGTGATTTCTTCTTTGATCCATGGATTATTTTGAAGTATGTTTTAATCTCTAGTTATTTTCGTTTACATTTCTGTACATTTTCTAGTTATAGTTTTGTTTCTGATTTCTAGTTTAATTCTGTAGTGGTCATGTAACCAGTGGATGTCTTGACTGTGAGTCGTCCACATTCTTGGTGTTTTGAACAAAGAATTGGACAAAATGCACAAACAAAGCAACAAAAAAAAAATGAAGCAATGAACTCATAGATTTATGCTAACATAGATTTAAGCATAGTGAAACAAAATTACACTCCACAGAGCAGCCCAAGAGCACTGGCTACAGAATTTTCTGTGGTTTAAATACCCTCTAACGGTTTCCCATTGGTTACTTGGCTACCTCCTATGTAATGAAGGACTGACCTGTGACCAGTCTGATTGGTTGGAGGAGGTGACCAATCAGAGGCTGAAGTGAAGTTACAGAGTTACCGGTGAAGACTTGGCTGGTCACCAGTCTGACTGTGGGAGGGGACCAATCAGAGGTACTTCCCATTTTTCGTCTGCCACACAGTGCAAAGGGAGTAGCCTCTGATCCTTTTGTTACTTGGGTGTGGAGAGCTGGGGTTTTACTTTTGATTCAGTCCTAGGAAGTCAGCACAGCCTTAGGTTTCCTGCCTTCAGACTTTATTCTTCTGCCTCGCTTAGAAAACATCCTCTTCATGCTTCCAATTTGTGAAATGTGTTGAGACTTAATTTATTGCCCAGCATATAATCAATTTTGTCAGATTTCCACAGGCACTTGAAAAAAAAAAAAAGAATTCTGCAGTTGTTGAATATACATCTTTTTTTTTAGAGCTGTGGTTCTCACAACTGTTTTAAAAGATAAGAACCACAGGTCATATTCCGTGTGTGCGTACATGCTATTTTTTCTATGGTAAGAAAATACTTCATCTTGTTTTGCAGGTGCCGTGCCATATGCAGATGGTAAATTAAAATGCATTTTAAGCATTTAAATATATTTTAAATATCCATGCCTAAATCCTTTTATAGATATGTTATTTATATAAAAATAGGGGTATGAAATTAGGTAATAAAGCAAGAACTAAAGTAATAGGAGGGCATCATCATGTGGTGTTTGATAGTTCCATAGAAATTTCTTCTTAAGGTTGATATTTACAGTGTAATTTAACAATAATAATATAAATTTTGTTACTTTATAAAATTATTTAAAAATTTTTCTTATATCAATTACATTTAAGCCAACTCTTATACACTATGTAGACTAAAAAGAGATTGCAAACATTTAAAAAGGAGGGATCTTCATAGCTGTATTTTTTAATGAAGTTTTTATTCCACCTACATTTGTGTGTTCTACACTTTAAAAAATAAAATGCAAAAATAAAGTGAAAAGTAAAGATAAAAGTGTGGTGTTACTATTTTCAAAACTTGAAGGATATGGTGTGGCTAAAATAAATTTTAGATATTCACAGCTTTAATGTTGTTTCTCTCAAATCCAGAAAACAGTAGTGAAGTCTACCCATTGAGCCCACTTAACATCTTTATATATCACAAACCCGTTTTGTGTAACTTGTGCTTTGGTCTCTGGAGCAAGAGTTACACTAAATCTAAAGTAGCACCAGATGCCTGGAGCTCAGCTGTGATAATTCACTTAGTCGGCCCACAGCTAGGCAGGGACCTAATATAAAAAAGCAAACCAAAGGAAATAAGGTGTAACATTATTACCAGACGGAAATTATCCTGTGCTGGCATATCAAAAAGAACCTCAGAAAAGGATTGTTATATTGAGGAAAACTATAACCACAGACAGAAAACAAAATACTCTGATCAAGAAAACAGGCCTGGCACAGTGCCTTATACCTGTAATCCCAACACCTTGGGATGCCGAGGCAGATTGCTTGAGCCCAGAAATTCAGGATCAGCCTGGGCAACATGGCAAGACCCTGTCTCTACAAACAGTTTTTAAAATTAGCCAGGCATGGTGGCACATGCCTATAGTTCCAGCTACTTGGGAGGCTGAGGAGGGGGGATCACTTGAGCCTGGGAGGTCAAGACTGCAGTGAGCCATGTTCACTGGATCATGAACTGGATCATGTTTGTTTTGTAACCAACATTCTTTCTCTTTCATCCTCCCTCCTGGATCCTACATTGTTTAGGCATCTACTCTTTTCCACATAGGTATGAAGAGTGAAGCTGGCGCCATCCCCAGCTTCAAATTTTGATGGCTTCTGATTAATTTAAGACAATTATGGTCATCCCATTTCTTCTACCAGTGATGGGTTTAGGAATAGACATGTGACCCAGGTCTGTGTATTGAGATCTGTGAGGCAATATGCTCAAGACTTCTAGGAAAGATCACCTCTCTTCTAAGAAAAAAGGTAAAGGAGTAGATGGTGTGCTGACTCCCAAAACCACTTAAGTTGGAAAATTTTTAATTGACTTCATGTTACAGTATTTAGGTATTACCCTTTAATTCGGTGGCTAATTAAATATGCACTTTTAAAGAGGCAGAGGATGTCAGTTTAATGATTGATAAACTTTGTCTTATCCCTTGAGAATATATTTGGAAACAGTAGAAAATCCAAATATTGTTGTTTTTTCTTCTTTAACAAATAGGGATTTGTCTCAGCCATCAAGTTTGGAGGTAGGTATTTAGTGATGTTTCAGATACCCGGACTTTTCATTTTCCTGCTTCTGCCTTCCTAGCTTTCATTCTCGTACTTACCACTGTATGGTCACAAGGTAGCTGCTGCTACTCCAAGAAGGAAGCAGGGGAAAGGCAAAGGGACAAAGGGGCATGCCAGTAGAGTCTGGCTGCTTTTATCAGGAAAACAAAACTTTCCTGGAAGGTTCACTCTGAAATCTGCTTAGATCTCATTGGCCACTCCTAATCGGAATGCTGCTTAGGAGAAAAAGAGGCTATGGATGGAGTCAAATCAGTCTGCCAGTGGTGGCAGCCACACATACTTACCCACCCCACATATATGGATCAAGCTAATTAACCGCCTAAAACCAATTGTCTCTTTACTATTCTGTAATTCTGTGGGTTATTTTGCTATGACTTGCAACATGTCTAATCTGTCTTCTTGAATTTAGCTTCAACTATATTAATTCAGCCACTTTTTTACTTTTTGCTTATGTTATAAACTAAAGTTAGTACAGCCGGCCCTCCATGTATGTGGATTCTGCATCTGTGAATTCAACCAACCTCAGATGGAAAATATTTGAAAAAATGTGTGGTTTCATCTGTACCAAACATATCAGACTTTTTCTTATTATTTCCCAAACAATACAGTATTACAACATTTACATAGCATTCACATTGTGTTAGATATTGTAAGTAACATCGAGATGATTTAAAGTATGTGGGAGGATGTACTTAGTTTATATGTAAATACTGCACCATTTTGTAACAGGTACTTGAGCATTTTTGCATTTTGGTATTTGAGAGGGAACGGTGGGGTTAGAACCAGTTCCCCACATATACTGAGAGATGACTCTGTGGATAGACTATTAGACTCACTAGGTAAGACATTTAGCTTTACTTTTTTTTCAGAATTGGGACCTCTGAGCAAATATGTAAATTTGTGCTACATTTGTGCAAATTATTATTTTTCATTTGAACCAAGCATTATGGTAATTTTTAAATGAAGCTTATAGTTCTTATGTAACTTTTTATCTTAGGAAGAACAGAGGAACTATTGAATATTTGAACTGAAATCCATAACAATGATAATACAAACTACTGTTTCAGGGTCCCTTGAGAAAAGAGATGCACAGTTCATTAAAAGAAAAAAAAAAGTGTTTACATTTAATGTTTAGTATTGCATTCAGAATTTATCTACAAAGACTTAGCTGTTCTTAAATTATGTACTGGGCTCTATTTCCCTCCTGTCCCCAACTCTGTCCTTGTTCACAGATACATTTATTCTCAATCACTGAGATAAATAATTGAGGTAAAAATTAAAAGGATAATTTTAGAGTGGAAGAAAATGTGATTTCATATTAACTGCTAGAGGTAGAGATGCCTACTATAGGCAAGATGGAGTCATAATTTACAAAGAATACAGACACAGATGTAGAGTGGGATAGAGTGCCATTATAATGGAGAAGAGACAGAACACAGCCTCCAATCTTTGCTGATTGATGGATGTTAGCAAACAGGGAATGGGCCTGATTCACAGTGCACCTCATTTTAGGATTCTGGATCCAGGACAGATGTAGAAAAACATTTCTGACACCGCCAGCTGAATGCTAGTTTAAGTTCATCTCAGTAACTGAAGAACATAGGTGAGTTCTTGTTGAACACAGCTGAAGAACAAGCAGAGATATTATGTTTGTTTTTCCAACCATATTTGTATTGCTTTGACCCTAGGGTGGCCACAGATCACAGGGTAACAGATGAAGTACGTATACATCAGGATTGTTTTGAGAGAGACAAATAAATACACTGTTTAACTAATACTTATCACTCCCTCATTTTTATGATATGTAACAGGATCTTTCTTTGTATATGACTTTTATTTTTCCTAATCTTATTATGCAGGAGGTGAGGAGTGGGAAACCAGATTATTCTATTTGTGCCTCTGAACTAGGGAAGAAGAGAAGTCATTAGTAAATCTAATAGTTATGTTGCCATCAATTTTTCGATCCAGTTTTCAAAAGTTATTTACAGTTATTGTGTATAACACTATACTGCGTGTTGAGGCTAATTGGAAACAGTGACCAGATTCTTAATCATTATCAGGAAACTGCATTCAGAGAATGAGAAGAACACCCCCGCTGGATGAATTGCAGCCACCACCATATCAGGATGACAGTGGTTCTCCCCATCTGTCATGTACACCCTCAGAAATTGGGGACAGTAAATGTGAATTTTCCCACTGCAGCAACAGTCCAAGATGCTCATATAACAAGTGCCCAAGTGAAGGAAGCACAGGTCATGAAATAGAAAGTTTTCATAATAAAGGATATGAAGAAGATGTTCCAAGTGACAGCACTGCAGTCCTGAGCCCTGAAGTAAGTAAAAGCACATAGAAGTTTGAAAATGAATGTTATTTGGAGAATAATAATCCTGTGCTTCTCCTCTTGGTAAGAAGAATTGATTTTATCAGTATCTTATTCCTTTGTAACTTATAGTACCAGTATCCATCCTTAATCTAATCTTTATCCAACAAACTTATCAGGAATGTCCCAACTAGTCTTCAACTGCCCCCACTCCCCAACCCCAAGCCCCACCACCAAAGGAAGATGGGTACCTACAGATGTTTTTTTTTTTAACACTTTGTATAAAACATTCTAGAATAATTTATTTTATCATTTATTTCATCTTGAGGCTACTATTTGTATTATTTTATTTTATTTTGGATTTTTTTTTTTTTACTATTAGGAGGTTACTCAGTATTTCACAAGTCTTTCATAATCTTATTGTATTTTCATATCATAGAAAATACAAGGGATAAATGATGATCAGCTTTACTAATGAAATTTGAATCCACGGCTTCATGCATTCAGAGTGGCTGGTTAGTTGGGCTTTAAGTTTACTTACTGTTTTGGAGCAAAAATGTGAAAATGACAACAAAAATAATTTTGTGGCCATTTTGAAGTATTACTGTATTCTAAAAAGAATTTGTTTTAATGTTTATGTCATAATGAAAACAATAAAGGCAATCTAGAGGTTTTATAATTTAGTATTCAGATTTACTTTCAAGTTTTTTGTTTTTGTTTTTGAGACAGGGTCTCGCTCTGTCACTCAGAACAGAGTGTAGTGGTGCAATCACAGCTCACTGCAGCTTCCTCCCACCTCAGCTTCCCAAGTAACTGATACTACAGGTGTGTACCACCACACCCACAGATTTTTTAATTTTTTTGTAGAGACAGGGTTTCACTATGTTGCCCAGGCTGGTCTCAAATTCCTGGGCTCAAACAGTCTTCCTCCTTCAGCCTCCCAAAGTGCTGGGTTTGCAGGCATGAGCCACTGCACTCAGCCTACTTAAAAGTTTTAGATTGCAAGTTTTTACTGCTTTTTTCCAGACAACATTCAGTAATACTGAAATATGTCCGTATTCTTACCAGACAAATTTTCAGATCTGCTGCCAAAATTAAATAATAGATGTAGTTTCCTAATACCCAGAACAATTAAGCTATGGATAGAATTTCCTTAATTTTAAGTTTTTCTTTTATAATTGTTAAAAATACCTTGTATCTGTTATTACTTTTTTTAGTATTCCTAGTATTACAGTATCTGACCTAGAAGAAAATTGTACATTGATATTTTAAGTTTAATATATCGTTATTTTATTATTTTTCATGATGTATGTTTCTTTGTGTTCCATTACCTAAACAAATTTGAGACAACTGTTTTGTAGCTTTGTAAACTACATATACAGCTCACAAGTTAACAGTGAAGCCTGGATTGTGGGATTAATAAACAACAACAATAATACCATCACCACTGTGTCAGGAATTTTGCTATGAGCTTTATGTAGTCTGCTCATTTAATTCTAACAACCACATCTTTAGGAGGTGGTTATTTCCATTTTATAAATGAAAACATTAAGAGTCAGAGAGCTAAACAATTTGACTAAGTACAAGCAGCTCTTAAATAGTGGAACTACAGTTCAAACCCAGGTCTTTCTGACTGCCAAAACGGTGCTCTTAACAACTATATTATATTGTCTTTTTTGATCCAAAACGTTGTGTGAGAAATTACTTTGATTCAGTGCTACCCTCCAAACATTACCAGGCAAACTCTCTCAGAGGACTAAAGGACCAAAGTAAGATGCTCAAATTATGTATGTGTGTGTGTGTGAGAGAGAGAGAGAGAGAGAGTGTGTGTGTTTTAATCCATTTCACATACAAAGCAAGAAGTAAGAGGAGCTAGATGAAATCAGAAATCCGTTAACACACCTAGGGATAAGCTGCAAGTGGGTATAGGTAGCAAGACCACATTGTGTGAGTCCTGGTTTATGCAGTGCCCATACATCCTATCTCACTGTCTCTTTTCCATCAGCATTCCTATTTATGATGTACAAGGACCAGAGTTGAGATTTGAACAAGAGTACCAAGAGCCAACAGCACACACTTGTTTGTTTTGTGGGAGAGATATAGTTATACTCCTGGCCGTCACTTAAACTTGTCAGTTAGCCTGCTAGGCAGTTGTAGGTTTTATCTGCATTTCTTAAGTAGAGGACATGGGTGACAGAGCTGTCAGCCCAGCTGCATGATCGTGGCTTGTGCATTTCATCCCTTTCTATAGGTAACACTCATTTGATCCATCATATTTTCTATTTAATCTTTCTTTGGCATACAAGTTATTAACTATTTGTATTTAATATCTTATGAATTCTGCCTATGTCTCACAAGCTGCTTCTTAACTCACTATCTATAGTTATCACACACTGTGAGTTTTGTCCGGATTTCAGAAGCTGCTAACTTGCTATCTGTAACCACTTCTTTGGAATTTCCTCCATCCTGCTTATTTTTGTGTCTTGTAGTAGCATTGAATGTACTCAAACAATATAGCAAATGCATATTACAGAAATATTTAGATGTGAATGGTGATAGCCTATGCTAATGTAAAATTCACTTTTGTGGTTTTTCAAGTTTATTTTGCATCCTTGTAATAGATATTATGTGTCAGATAGAAAATTCTCACTTTTCTCTTGGTTTAATCCAGGCTGTAGTTATCTTAGAGCTTATCCACATACATGATTAAACTGAGAGAGGAGAGAAGGTTCAGAAGAATTTCATGGGAAGGAGTTTGTAAACACTGTTGATGACCTATTGCTATCTAAATAAAGTTTTTTAAAAACTGGTCCAGATACCTTGAAAGGAAGGATTGTTTGCTTATTGCCTATTTTCAGAATACAAATAATGTCTTTTATCTGTAAATGTTCCACCCTTTCAACACTGGGTTTCGCAAGAATTGTTGGCATGTTTGAAAAAAAAGAAAAAACAATCAGGGAGGCACCAAGAGAAACAAAGTTGAAAAATAGCTATCTAGGACCTGATAAACATTTTTATTGCCTGAAAATCTTAGCTGTCATGATGCTGTTTTAGAAAATCTTTAATTGAAATACCAAAACCATGTAACTAATAATCTTTTAATTACCAATTATAAAGTAGTATACATTAAAACATTTTGCTCTAAACTGTAAATTTTAATAGAATAAGAATATGTTTTGATTTTCTCATACTACATGAAAAACTGAATTCTCTTATGGGAATTTATTCCTTCCCCCCAAGTATTGTTCTTCTGTTGTTTTTTTCCCCCATACATTATACCAACTAGCATGTAAGATTTATAAGACCAAGGACTAACTGGGCATGGTGACTCCACACCTGTAATCCCAGCACTTTGGGAAGCCAAGGCAGGAGGGTTACTTGAGCCCAAGACTTTGAGACCAGCCTGGGTAACATAGTAAGACTTTTATCTCTTCTAAAAATCGGAAAATTTAGCCCGGTGTGGTGGTGTGTGCCTGTGGTTCCAGCTATTCAGGAGGCTGAGGCAGGAGGATTACTTGAGCATGGGAGGCCAAGGCTGCAGTGAGCTGTGATTGTGCCATTGCACTCCAGCCTGGTTGACAAAGCAAGACTCTGTGTCAAAAAAAAAAAAAAAAAAAATGAAGGACTCATGTCTTTTTAGTTCTCTCTGCGGAAAGAAGCACTCTCCCGACCTAAAATAGGGCTTGGCACATAGTAGGTACAGTAGTTACGGTACATGTTAAGCTGCTACAACAAAAAGACCCCTCAGCCCCCACCAAATACAATGGCTAAGGAACACAGAAACTTATTTCTCTTTTGTTTAACAACAGTGCAGGGTGAGCAGGGGGCTTTGCTCTATGAGATTATTCAGGGACCCAGTTCCTTCTCTTCTGTTGCTCTGCCTTGCCGTAGGGTATTGTCCTAGTCCACATGGTCTGAGCAGACCCACACATCCTGACTGTATATCTGCTTGTGAGAAGAGTGAGACAGAGAGTGGAGAGCAAGTAATTTCTTATATAAACCTGATCTGGATGTTTCACACATAAATTATTTTTGCCTCCCATTGGCCGAAGCTGAGTCATGTAGTCGTATGAGCTATAATAGAGGCACTGAAGTATAGTCTCTTATGGACAGTGTTTTTTCTTTTTCTTTTTTTTTTACACAAAGTCTCACTCTGTCACTGACACTGGAGTCCACTGGCATGATCTTGGCTCACTGCAACCTCTGCCTCCCTGGGTCGAGCGATTCTCCTGCCTCACCCACCTGAGTAGCTGGGACTACAGGCACCTACCACCCATACCCAGTTAAGTTTTGTATTTTTAGTAGAGATGGGGTTTCACCATGTTGGCCAGGCTGGTCTCAAACTCCTGACCTCAAGTGATCTGCCCACCTCGGCTCCCCAAATCTTGTGGGTTGTATTTCTAGCTAACACTCAGGAAGATTTTGTTTTGTTTTGTTTTGTTTTATAAATGGAAAAAGAGAAGACAGAGATTCAGTAGTATTCACTGCCACTCAAAGTTTAGAAAATTTTAAAAATTTATTAAATTGGCCCACATTTTGAAATGAGAATTATTTAAGATTTATTAAAATACTTGAAGAGGCAGAGTGGTATAGTTGAAAGGTCAGAGACCTAGGTTTGACATTGTTGGTAACTAGCTAAAACCGTTATTACATTCTAGATAGATAGACTGGCAGGAATTTGAGACAATTACAGGAAAAATGGTTATAATTTCTTTTAATTTCATAATTAAAATGTACCATTTCAGCCTTTCTTGAACTTTTAAAATGTGTGTTCTGTCATTTTAAATAGTCATTAACGTTAGAAAATAATGTGTTTTTAATTGTGGTTAGAAATTGAAGTAAATATAGTCTATGTTATGGAAAGTAAATATTTGCTGAGATTTTGAGACCTTTATTTATCCTTTCACATTTCCATTGATTTTTAAGTCTAAATATCTTTATATTTTATTACAGATTGGGGTGTTTTAGAACAAACTCTGAAAACGGAGCCAAATTTTTCAATAGCATTATACTTTTACTTATGTTCTGTTCCTCTGCAGCCTGATACTGTGCTGTCAATGGCATTGTTTATAACATTGAAAGTAAAATGTAGTAGTTTTCTACAAAAGGAGCAGATATACCCACTAAAGGATGTATTTTAAATTATCGTTTATAAAAACATACATCACACTTTCTCAGAATTGTAATGGTGAATATTAAATTCTAAACATGTCTTTATTATCATAAGTTTTGAGTTTAACTTAACTGCTTATAGTAATCTCGCCCTATAGGGTTGCTTTTGGTTGTAGTTGACTGTGAATTGTTATTGTATTACTTTCTTTGTGGCAGAATTGTTTTCACATCTTCCTTCTAAAGAAACATCGAGTATTTATTGACATGCTAGGTTAAATAATTGAGTTAAAAACTCTAACATTTAAATTTTCTTTTCTTAGGATATGTCAGCTCAAGGATCATCATCACAGCTTCCTAAACCTTTTGATCCTGAGCCAGAAGCTAAATATGGCACACTGGATGTGACTTTTGACTATGACTCACAAGAACAGAAGCTTCTGGTAACAGTGACAGCTGTCACAGACATCCCAACATATAACAGGACAGGTGGCAACTCATGGCAAGTACACCTTGTTCTTCTACCTATAAAGAAACAGAGAGCAAAAACCAGCATCCAGAGAGGACCATGCCCTGTCTTCACAGAAACATTTAAATTTAATCATGTTGAATCTGAGATGATTGGAAATTATGCAGTTCGGTTTAGACTGTATGGTGTACATCGCATGAAAAAAGAAAAGATTGTGGGGGAAAAGATTTTTTATTTAACAAAATTGAATCTTCAAGGGAAAATGTCATTGCCTGTGATATTGGAACCTTCTTACAATCATTCTGTGAGTATCTCATCAAATGGCCTGAATACAGTTTATGTTCATGGTTTATAGTGTACACAATTTTAAAAATCTTTAATCAAGCCAACAAGTTTGTCAGTCTATTTTTTAACATAGTAATCATGCCTTTTCAAAAATATCTAACCCCTGGATAGATAGATATACTTTTTCTTACCTAAAAAAATTGCCCTTGAAGATAATTTGTGATTTATGTCTTTTATTTTATCCTTCACAGAGTTTTGGCCCAGGGTTTTACATGTTTGTTTGTTTGTTGAACATTTATTAAATGTTTGATTATGAAGTCATCCAAACTCCTTATAGAATTTTAAGTATCAGCCCCATATATTATTTGCTATATGGCAGAAAGGATTTGCCCTTACAGAATATGTACTGCTCCCTAGGTCATGACTGGATATGTTTCCAGAACTTCTGTGAAATTATTTTAAAGTTTCAAAATAAATCTGGCCTCAGTAGACTTTCCACCCTTTTTAAACAGATTGTGAAGTACTTCAAGAGAACCCTTAAGCTTAGTACTTTGAGCTAGTTCTTTTCTCTTTTTGTCCTCCAGATGATAATCACATATAAATCTCTCTCTCTGTCTTCATATTTTAAAGTAAATTCCCACAAGGCATTGCAAATCACAGGAGAGAAATGTCTGCACTGTTTATTTAAACCAGGGAGATACATTATGCCACATTTAGATTATGAAAAAATCTGTGATATGCTATAAGTGTACATTACGGTTTATATTTATTCCTCTCTGTTATTTTGAAAACAAAGCATTTTAAAAATATAAATATACAGATTTTAGAATAGATTTATATTTTAAAATAAAGGTATACTATTTTAGTGTTGTTTTAAGCTTTTAAATGTGTAAGCTTCAGTCCAAGTAGTTTAGGGTCTCATTGCATTTACACCAGGCAACATTTTATGTTGTAGGAACTTCATTCACAGTCAGACCATACCAGTTTAACTAAATGATTTCAATGTCTTTAAGTACAAAATGATGATGGTAAACATAGTATATTCATATGGGTTTCTAGGATAAGAATTAATATCTTTCAGGAAAATTGATAACTTGTTATCCTTTTAAATTTTCAGAATTATCATTTTGGGGAAATGCCTTTTTAAAATAATAGCAGCAGCTTATAAGAGGGGAGAAAAAAGAGTGCAGGCAATATTTCAGGGGGGAAAGAACAAATTTTTCATAAAATTTAATAATCTACAGTTATTAATATGATTTCTAAACTTTTTCATTATTTGGTCTGGGTGATCACTAGTTATTCTGTGGAAAATACACCCTTATCTAGAAATAACTTATTTAAATTCGCAGAGAAAGACTCTGTCATCAAGAGGTATGTAATTTATCTGTTCCCAATTGTGTTTTAATTACATTCGTTTCACAAAGAGAATGAAGTCATAGAAAATAATACTGTCTTATCTCTGTTCAAACTAAGCAATTTTTTAATGGACCTACATTACATGTGTTAGCTTCTAGTCATTGATTCTATAATCTTTTTCTGCCAACCAGTACAATAATTGAGGAAAAAGTGCTAAATAAATAGCTTGTAAGACATAACATTTCTTTTTTATTAACTTTTATTTTAAGTTCAGGGGTACATGTGCAGGTTTGTTATATAGGTAAACTTGTGTCATAGGGGTTTGTTTTACAGATTATTTCATCACCCAGGTATAACCCAGGTATAAAGCCCAGGACCTAATAGTTAATTTTGCTGATACTCTATCTTCTCCCACCCGCCACCCTCTGATAGGCCCCATTGTCTGTTGTTCCTTTCTAAAGATGTAACATTTGTATTTGAATAAAATTATCCATCTTCTGCCCTTAGAGAATATTTTCTCTGTGTTGACATGCTTCTCAAATTTAGTACCCTATATTTAATAATTCTTCTTTGTTGCTTTCCTTCTTTCTCCACCTTCTCAAATCTCATTGATTCCTTTTGGCTTCTGTGCTATCAGTTATTTAGTTGTTAAAATATACCAATAGAATGTGTATATTCTATATATACTATAGTATTAATGTTCTCTTTGCTTAAGTTTTAATATTAACTTTGTGGGGAGATCTTGTGATTACAGTTTACTTGGGTGAGTTTGGCTCTAATTTTTGTAAGATGTAGTAATACATCTGTAAGAGATATACTCATAATTAAACATTTGTTCTAGTTGCTTTTTTTTCCCCCAGAGTCAGGGTCTCACTCTGGGAAAAGTCAGGATCACCCAGGCTGGGGTGTAGTAGTGCAATCATGGCTGACTGTAGCCTGAAACTCCTGGGCTTAAACGATCCTCCCACCTCAGCCTGTCAAATAGTTAGGACTACAGGTGCACACCACCAGGCCTGGCTAATTTTTTTTTTTTTTAGAGATGGGGTCTTGCCATGTTGTCCAGGCTGGTCTTGAACTCCTGGCCTGAAGCGATTCTCCCACATCAGTCTCCCAAAATGCTGGGATTACAGGCTTGAGGCAGCATGCCAGGCCTTCTGGTAGCTTTTGAATACTTATTATTGTTGTCATTTTTGTTGTAAGGATATTAGCCTTTTGGCAAGGAAAATTTTAATCCAGCCAAAGAACTTGCAAACTACCATTAAAACACATTTAAGCTTACAGTTTTTTTTTCATAGATAATAGGAAAATAGAATTTTGCATATAAAATTTAGTTTTATAGCTAGTTTTGCAGGAACTGATTGAGAGAAAAAAAGACCAATGTCACCAAAATGACTTTCTGAGGACTAAACAGTGGGTTTCCCTGAGAATAAGATTAAAGTTTAACATTAAGGCCGGGGCGCAGTGGCTCATGCCTGTAATCCCAGCACTTTGGGAGGCTGAGGCAGGTGGATCACGAGGTCAGGAGATTGAGACCATCCTAGCTAACATGGTGAAACCCCATCTCTACTAAAAATACAAAAAATTAGCCGGGTGTGGTGATGTGCACCTATAGTCCCAGCTACTTGGGAGGCTGAGGCAGGAGAATGGTGTGAACCCAGGAGGCGGAGCTTGCAGTGAGCCAAGATCACGCCACTGCTCTCCAGCCTGGGTGACAGAGCAAGACTCCATCTCAAAAAAAAAAAAAAATTAAAATACCATTTGAAGTGTTCCTTCTTGATCATTGCATGATAGAAAATATACTAAGAGTTAAAAAGCATAATTTCTTTCTACTGACTAGCCATGTAAACTAAGTAAATCATCTGATCATTTTGGGTATCAGGTTTCTCATTAGTGAAATGAGAGGATTAGACCAAGTGATCTCTAAAGGCCTATCCATCTCTGATATTATCTAATTATGCTAGTATATGTTGGGGAAGGAGTTAGGTAGGAACAGAAATTGGTGAATTTTAGATGAGTTTTGTATGCTTGATATAACATTTTGTGGCAGACATGTATTATGTTTTCTCACTCTTCCACCTTTTCAGTAACTATCTGGGAATAACTATGTCTACCTCCCTAAGGTAAGCCATAAGTTGACTTTCGCAGTCTCACTGGTAGGTACGGCAGAAGTTGTGTGACCTAGACTCTGCCACTCATATTCATTTTCAAGAAACCTCAATACAGACTGAACAAAGAAGCAGGCACTGCACTCAGATCATGTTTCCATGAAGTTGATGGTGGAGGTATCTGGTTTTCAGAGGCAATAGAAACTCTGTTATAAAATAGCTCTGCTGATGCAGAAATGGTATTGGTGCTGGGCCACTAACAGTTGCAATAGAGAAAAGTCCTTGGCAGAAAAGAATCCAGTGAGAACAGCAGCAGGTTCTCCTCACCCGACCTATTCGGTAGTATGGTTTTTAGACTTCATTCTTGAGAAGCTTAATCATTAACTTGGTTCTTTATTCATCCCTATTCCTTTAATAAATTACTATTCCACTTAATGAGTCAGTTAGCTTCTGTTGTTTTCAAATAAGAATCGTGAAATAGCCATATGGTTTACTATTAACTTGCTTTAGTACTGTCTTATGCCAAACTCAGTAGCTAGAATGTTGTCAGTTATCCTTCCTACCATGGTATATATCCCTCTCATAATTTGAACTCTTCTTACATACTCAGCTTTGTTCAGATGGCACTCTTTCTTAGCATATAACCCCAATTAATTTCTTCACTTGGATTTTTGGTACTATATTACTCTCTGTAACAGTTGCATAAAGTAGCCTTTCCCTTTTTCCTCATCCTGGTTTTACGTCTAATTGCAGCTTATTAGATTTGTTAATATTATTATATTTGATTGATTAATAATAAAACTTTATTCTTTCTCTCACAAACATACACACAACCCTTCCTGTACAAACAGTATTTAATGAGCCTGATCTCTTCGGAGTGGCTAGGAATAATAGTAGTGAGGTTACCTACACATTGGACAGTTCTCATAATATAGGAATCTTTATTAAATCCTTGGTTTACTTTAAATAATATATATGGTTTTTGGTGAGTTGCCTTTTAGGAAAACTGATATTTGACAAAGCTGTGTTGTATTTCATCTTGAAATAAGGTTCTCTACATTAATAGATGAGCTGCAGGCGTACCTGTTAAGTTTTTTTTCTGTAGACAAATGGTTCTCAAAGTATGATTCCTGGACCAATAACATCATCACATAGGAACTTGATAGAAGTGCAGATTCTCAGTCCCTCTCTGAAACTTTCTGAATTAAAAAAAACTCTGAGGGTAGGGCCCAGCAATCTGCATTTTAACAAGCACTGTACATTATTCTGATATACATTAAAGTTTGTGAATCACTGCTTTTGACCAGGGTTTGCAAACTACGACTTGTGAGTCAACTGTGGCATGTAGCCTGCTTTGGTAAGGTCTGTTGCTCCTCCCTGCAAAAGCAGCATAGATTACCACTCTGTTGAACTCAGGTGTGGCCACATGACTTGCTTTTAACTTCTGCTCATAACCTTTAAGAATCAGAATAATGCTTTCACTATTATGGAAGCATGTGTGGAAATGGAGCCTCTTTGAGCTTTGAAGGAAGCCTCTGTTGCCGGTCCAAAATCCGTATGTTGTATAAGGAGGAAGTAAACCATTGTTGAATTAAACTGCTGAGAATTTGGAGTTCTCTGTTACTATAGCATAATCTACCCTTGCTGAAAAACATTTGCTCTTCTGACTAAGGAGTACATTAACCCCTGTGGGAAGAGAATCAGATGAAGCAGGTAATATAGTTCGGATGTCCCCTGCAAATCTCATGTTGAACATGTTGAAATGTAATCCCCAGTGTTGGAGGTGGGGCCTGGTGGGAGGTGATTGGATCCTGGGGGCAGATTTCTCACAAATGGTTTATTTTAGCACCATCCTCTTGCTGCTGTCCTCACGATAATAAATTATTTATCATGGGATCTGATTGTTTAAAGGTCTGTAGCATCTCCCCCTCTCTCACTCTTGCTCTCTTCATGTAACATGCCTGCTTCCATTTTTGCCTTCTGCTGAGAGTAAAAGCTCCCAGTGGCCTCCCCAGAAGCTGAGCAGATTGCTGCACCATGCTTGTACAGCCCGCAGAACTGTGAGCCAATTCAACCTCTTTTCTTTAAATTGTCCAGGTATGTCTTTATAACAACATAAGAATGGCCTAACACAGCAGGGAATTGACTAATGCAGTTGCCTTCTTCTGAAAGAATCTAAGGCACCATATGTGTTCCAGATTCAATTACCTGGGAAGCAGACTCTGAGAGGGAGTTTAGGGTGCCAAATGTTTGTTAAGGAGTGCTCTTGGGATTCATACTTGTAAAAGAGAGGAGATGGAAGCAGGATTGGGCAGAGAGAAGTCAAGCTGCAGTGCACGCCCAATGACAGTCTTAGCCAACCCCCAGGGAACTCTGGAACTAAAATAGTCCTTTAGAGTTGTCCCCATTTGGGCTGAGATGGCTAGGCCTTTATACTCCCATCAGTCAGTCATTGGATATTGGTTGCCCCTTGTATTAGTCTGTTCTCATGATGCTAATAAAGACATACACAAGACTGGGTAATTTATAAAGGAAAGAGGTTTAATTGACTCACAGTTCCACAGGGCTGGGGAGGCATCTTGAAACTTAAAATCATGGCAGAAGGGGAAGCAAACATGTCCTTCTCCACATGGCAGCAACAAGCAGAAGTGCCAAGGAAAAGGGGGAAAAGCCCCTTATAAAACAATCAGATCTCGTGAGAACTCACTCACTGTTATGAGAACAGCATGAGGGTAACAGCCCCCATGATTAAATTACGTCCCACAGGGTTCCTCCCATGGAAGCGGGATTATGGGAACAATTCAAGGTGAGACTTGGGTGGGGAAACCGCCAAACCATATCATTCCGCCCCTGGCTCCCCCCTGCCACCAAATCTCATGTCCTCACATTTCAAAACAAAATCCTGCCTTCCCAACAGTCCCCCAAAGTCTTAACTCATTCCAGCATTAAGTCAAAAGTCCAAGTCCAAAATCTCATCTGAGACAAGGCAAGGCCCTTCCACCTATGAGCCTGTAAAACAAAAAGCAAGTTAGTTACTTCTTAAATGAAATGGGGGTACAGGCATTGGGTAAATACACCCATTCCAAGTGGGAGAAATTGGTCAAAACAAAGGGGCTACAGGCCCCATGCCAAGTCCAAAATCCAATAGAGCAGTCATTAAATATTAAAATTCCAAAATGATCTGCTTTGACTCCATGTCTCACATCCAGGTCATGCCGATGCAAGAGAAGGGCTCCCACAGCCTTGGGCACCCCTGAAAGGGTGACCTTGGGTGAGGCAGTTCTTTACAGTTGAGTCAGTTCCTGAAGGGACTGACATTGAAGGCTGTCTTCCAACAGCACTACCAACAGCTAGGGCAACAGTCTCTTCAGTAGATATATAGGGAATTATCTATTGACAATTACAATTGTCAGCTACAATTCAAGGTGAGACTTGGGTGGGGAAACAGCCAAACCATATCTTTCCACCCTCGGCCCCTCCCAAATCTTATGTCCTCACAATTCAAAACAAAACCATATTGACATTCTATTGACAGTGTATCACAGTGTCTGTCAGAGCTATAAATCTGGACAGTATAAAAAATCATACTGTATTTGATTTTTTTTAACTGGAAGGCAGACATAGGGCAGATGGAAAGAAATGTAAGAATGCTAATATCCTAATGTAGTTAAGAAAAATGATTAACCCTCTCCTATTTAACTTAGAGAAGGATTATTTAGAAAATAATCAGCAAGGAAGAAATATTTATGTAAAGTTCAACTATTCATTTTATTTCATTTTTTCTATTAAATTTATGTAAGGTAAAATGGATTTTTAAATAAAATAGCTATAGTTTGATCCCATTTTTGTAAAAGTATTTCTATTCCTTTTTCTGTTAGTATATATTCATAGAATGATGCCTGCAGAATGTTTACCTAATAGCAATTTATGAATGGTTTAGGTTTATGGTGATTTTTTTTAGTTCTATCTTTGTTTATTTCTGTCTTTGTTTAATTATTTATGATAATCATTTGTCAGTTAAAAAATGGAGAGTCAGAAAGGGCCAGGGAATTTGGACCCTGGTCAGTTTGGTGGGGATGAATAAGTAGATAAGTTGATAGCTGGATTCTTTAAGATAAGTGAAAGGATGGGAGAAAAGACAGGACCATAGTGAAAACTTAAATTTTCTTAAGTTCTAATGATAGAGGGTACTTAATATTTTCTTAGATGTGTGTATATCATTAAATCTGACTCTCGCTTACACTTCTATGTGAACACAAAGCAGTTCTGGAAGTAGACATGAGAGTAGATGATTGTCTTGGGTGAGAAGAGAAGATCTTCAGGAACTCCTAGATTTAAAAATTGGAGAAAAGAGAGGTAAAGTAGGAAGAAAGAGGCAGTAAGAGATCATGAAAGCCAAGAATGAAATTCATGAAGGAAGGAATAATCAGTTTTGTCAGATGTTGCTGATGGAAAGAATAATCTGAATATTAAAAACTGTGTGTTGGATTTAGGATATGGAAGTTATAGATAGCTTTTCAGGGGCTAATTTTGATACTGTGAAGGGGCTAGAATCCAAACGAGAGTGGCAGTCATTGAGACATTTTTTTCACCTAATCTGGCTATAACAATAGGAAGAAAAAGAGGACAGTATTTGGAAAGTGAGGGTTTAGGGAGAATGTTTTTGAGCTGAGGAGAGCCTTGGGCATGTTTAAATATTAATGCAAATGATTTGATTTAAAAAAGGACAAATAACTGAAGAGAGCCATTAATCAATGTGTTTGGGATAAACAGAGAGGCAAAAGTGTTAGAGTATTTTCAAGAGATTTATTTAAATGGTAGATCATGAAATGAATAAAGAGAGAAGTGAAGCCAGAAAGGGGATTATGGGCAGGAGAAGTAGAAAGGTTAGTGGACTGAAAGTCCCAAGGATATCAAGAAAGAGATGTGAGAGGAGTAGCTAAGCAAGAAGTGTTGAAGGATGGCAGACTGTGGTTGAAAGGGGAATGTTTTCAGTTCATTTGAAGTGGAAGGAGAAGGGTCCAGAGTGTGATGGTGGAAGTGGGCATCTGAGATAGAGTAAAAGGTACAATTACTGGAGAGGGATACTTGTCAAGAGGGCTGGGTTCTTAGATAGGGTGAGTGGACATGGAATTTACAAAAGATGATGACAGAAGTTGAAGTGTAAAAAAAGGTTGAGTTCAGAATCAAATTTTCAAGAAAAAAACAACTGCATGAAAAAGTGGGCAAAGGATATGAACAGACACTTCTCAAAAGAAGACATTTATGCGGCCAACAAACATATGAAAAAAAGCTCATCATCACTGGTATTAGAGAAATGCAAATCAAAACCACAATGAGATAACATTCTGTATTAGAACACCAATTAGAATGGTGATCATTAAAAAGGCAGAAAACAGGCCGGGCACGGTGGCTCACACCTGTAATTCCAGCACTTTGGGAGGCTGAGGTGGGCAGATCGTGAGGTCAGGAGGTTGAAACCATCCTGGCCAACATGGTGAAATCCTGTCTCTACTAAAATACAAAAAATTAGCCAGGCATGGTCACACACACCTGTAGTCCCAGCTACTTGGGAGGCTGAGGCAGGGTAATCGCTTAAACCTGGGAGGTGGAGGTTGCAGTGAGCCAAGATTGCACCACTGCATTCCAGCTTGGCAACAGAGCAAGACTCTGTCTCAAAAAACAAAAAACAAAAACAAAACAGCAACAAAAGTCAGGAAACAACAAATGCTAGAGAAATAAGAATGCTTTTACACTGTTGGTGGGAGTATAGATTAGTTCAACCATTGTGGAAGACAATGTGGTGATTCCTCAAGGACCTAGAACTAGAAATCCCATTTTGCCCAGCAATCCCATTACTGGGTATATACCCAAAGGATTATAAATCATTCTACTGTAGATACGTACACATATGTTTATTGCAGCACTCTTCACAATAGCAAAACTTGGTACTAATCCAAATGCCCATCAATGATCGACTGGATAAAGAAAATGTGGCATATACATACCATGGAATACTATGCAGCCATTAAAAAGGATGAGTTCATGTCCTTTGCAGGGACATGGATGAAGCTGGAAACCATTATTCTCAGCAAACTAACACAGGAACAGAAAACCAAACACCGCATGTTCTCACTCACAAGTGGGAGTTGAACAGTGAGAACACATGGACACAGGGAGAGCAACATCACACACTGAGGCCTGTGAGGGGATTGGGGGCTAGGGGAGGGATAGCATTAGGAGAAATACCTAATGTAGATGATGGGTTGACGGTTGCAGCAAACCATCATGGCACGTGTATACCTATGTAACAAACCTGCACATTCTGCACATGTATCCCAGAACTTGAAGTATAATAAAAAAAATTTTTCAAAAGAAGGTTGAATCAAGGACCATTTCCTCAAGGAATAAAGAAGAAATGTTCACGGAATGAAGATGAAATGTCCAGGAGGACAAAATAGGAGGACAGGATGATACAACCTTTAAAGGAAAATAGTTGTTCTTTTCCTCAACTTTTAAAGGAGCAATGCTTAAGAAGCAGCAGAGAACTTAGCTTCCTGATCTTGAGTCACTTGGGATATGAGGGAATAACCAGATTGAAAAGTCAAGAGGGAATGAAGTATCCTCAGGGAAGAATTGTGTTTCAATTAAACAAGGTGTTGGGAGTCCAAAGCAAAGACTAAAGTTCTTGAAGAGTTTATCATATGTCAGGAGTACCAAGGAGACATAGTAAAGGATTATACTAAAATGTCAATCTCAGTCATAATTTGATTCTATTTAGATCTCACATTTCACTTTAAGTCTAATTTAAATCATACCTTTATAGAAATGTATTAGATTGTTAATATTATTATTCTTTTTTGAGATGGAGTTTCGCTCTTGTTGCCCAGACTGGAGTGCAATGGCGCAATCTCGGCGTAGAGGTGTCCCATACTTGTGGTTAAGGTGGGGAGATACAAGGGGAGGATGTGAAGGAGGCTTTGAACTGGGGAAAAGGGTGGCAATGAGGTGTGGCTGTAGCCTAGGAATAGTCAGGGAAGCAGATAATTTAGTTAAAATGTCTTGACCTAATAAGGGAGGTGGGCAGGTGGGGATAACTAAAAAGGAGTGCATAAAAGACTGTTGTTCAAGTTGGCACCAGAGTTGGGGAGTTTTAAGAGGTTTAGAAACCTGGCCGTCAATACCCACAATGGTTACGGAGGCAAAGGAAATAGGCCCTTGAAAGGAAGGTAATGTGAAGTTGGTAGCCTCCGTATTGATTAAGAAGGGAACAGACTTGCCTTCCACTGTAAGAGTTACCAAAAGCATCTGTGATGGTCCAGGAGGCTTCTGAGGCAATCGGGCAGTGTCAGTCTTCAGCTGCTAAGCCGAGAAGATCTGGGAAGGAGTCAGTCAGAGAGCCTTGGGCTAGAGTTCCAGGGGCTCTGGGAGTTGCTGCCCGGCAAGCTGGACAGTTGGATTTCCAGTGGGTTCCCACACAGATGGGACATGGCTTAGGAGGAATCCCAGGCTGTGGGCATTTCTTGGCCCAGTGGCCAGATTTCCAGCACTTAAAGCAAGATCCTGGGGGAGGAGGTCCTGAAGGAACGCCTGAACACTGTGGCTTAGGCATTTTGAAATTTTTGTGTGCTGAAGATATGGCTGAGGTTTCTCTCATAGTGGAGGCAGGTAATTGCAACTCTTCTCTATTATTGTACATCTTGAAGGCAAGGTTAATTAAGTCCTGTTGTGGGGTTTGAGGGCTGGAATTTAATTTTTGGAGCTTTATTTAATGTTGGGAGTGGACTGAGTAATAAAATGCATATTGAGAATAAGATGGCCTTCTGACCCTTCAGCGTCTAGGGCTGTAAGGCATCTAAGGGTTGTTGCCAAACGGGCCATGAACTGGGCTGGGTTTTTATATTTGATGAAAAAGAGCCTAAACACTAACTGATGTGGGAGAGGTCAGATAAAGAAAAAGGAGCATTAACCTTTACTATGCCTTTAGCTCTAGCC
This sequence comes from Rhinopithecus roxellana, assembly GCF_007565055.1. Taxonomy (NCBI): domain Eukaryota; kingdom Metazoa; phylum Chordata; class Mammalia; order Primates; family Cercopithecidae; genus Rhinopithecus; species Rhinopithecus roxellana. The sequence continues at coordinate 72,822,297 of NC_044556.1, read as the reverse complement.
ACCTCTTTAAGGGGAAATTTTTTGGCAGGTTGAGGAGGGTTAGTCACGGAACGAAACTGTAAGCTGGACCAGGTGTGAGGAGGGGAGGTGATAAAAGGATTATAGGCTGAGGAAGAATTGCTCAGCCTAGCGAGGAGCAGCCTGGGGAGGGGAGAGATCACATGGGTCTGTAGAAAAGGAAGATTGGCAAGACTTAGCAACGCTTGGGGTTGGGACTGAGAGGATAGGCGGAAGGGAAAGAAGGAAGATTTGGGATGAGTTGCATGGGGAACAGAGACTAGGGAGGGACCGTTGTGTGAAAGAATGCCTGGACATCAGGCAACTCAGACCATTTGCCCATTTTACAAGAATTGTCTAGATCTTGTAGGATGGAAAAATCGAAAGTGCCGTTTTCTGGCTATTTGAAACCATTGTCGAGTTTGTGTTGGGGTTAAGCAACATTGTAGAAGAAAATAAGGCATTTAGGTTTTAGGTCAGGTGTGAGTTGTAGAGGTTTTAAGTTCTTGAGAACACAGACTAAGGGAGAAGAAGGAGGAATGGAGCGTGGAAGGTTGCCTGTAGTGAAGGGGGCAAGCCCAGAGAAAAGAGAGGGTAGAGACACAAAGAGAAGGGTTGGGGAGTGCTTGCCCCCCAGGAAAGTGGTGCCACTAAGGGTGAAGGATCAAGGCAAGCGTCCCCGCAGTGATCAGACACCTCTGAAACATGGGTGAATGATCAAGCAGGCGTCCCTGCAGTGATTAAACACCAAGGGAAGACTGTCTTCCCGAGTCTGTTACCGGTGCCAGAGTTTTGGGTTCACGGATAAAACTTGTCTCCTCTCTCTCTACCAGAAAAGGAAAGGAACTGAAATTAAGAGAAGGGAGAGATTGAAGGATGGCACCAAGGTTGAAAGGAGAAAGAGGTTAAGGGATAGTGAGAGAGGTTGGAGAAGAGTAAAAAGAAGCCACTTAGCCAATTTAAAATTGGTGAGATGTTCCTTGGGCTGGTTGGTGTGAGGACTCGAGGTGGGCGGGGGATCTTTCTCACAGAGCGTAGAGCAGGACAGGGGATTGATCTCCCAAGGGAGGTCCCCCAATCCGAGTCACGGCACCAAATTTCACACGTGTCCATGTGAAGAGACCACCCAACAGGCTTTGTGGGAGCAATAAAGTTTTTAATCACCTGGGTGCAGGTGGGCTGAGTCACAAAAGAGAGTCCGAGAAGGGAGATAGGGGTGGGGCTGTTTTATAGGATTTGGGTGGGTAGTGGAAAATTACAGTCAAAGGGGGTTGTTCTCTGGTGGGCGGGGTGGGGGGAGGGTCACAAGGTACTCAGTGGGGGAGCTTCTGAGCCAGGAGAAGGAATTTCACAAGTTATGTCATCAGTTAAGGCAGGAACTGACCATTTTCACTTCTTTTGACATTCTTCAGTTACTTCAGGCCATCTGGATGTATATGTGCAGGCTTGGGCCCAGAGGCCTGACACTAATTATTGCTGTATAAATGTTGAATGAATGGATGGGTGAATAAGTTCATAGGATATGTATATTATCTCTGAGTTTATTGCCTCTGGTCTCATTTTGCAGCTAATCTTGTATTATTGAACTTGGTTTTGTTTTGTTTTGAGATAGAGTCTCGCTCTGTTGCCAGGCTGGAGTACAGTGGCACAATCTCAGCTCACTGCAACCTCCACCTCCCAGGTTCCTGGTTTCAAGTGATTTTCCTGCCTCACCCTCCCAAGTAGCCAGGACCACAGGTGTGTGCCACCATGTCTGGCTAATTTTTGTATTTTTGGTAGAGGTGGAGTTTCACCATGTTGGCCAGGCTGGTCTCAAACTCCTGACTTCAAGTGATCTGCCCACCTTGGCCTCCCAAAGTGTTGGGATTACAGGCATGAGCCACCGTGCCCAGCCTGAACTCGTATCGTATCTTCATCTAGATTTTAAACACTTGGAGAAGAGAGACTGTTTTATTTATATGGTAGTTTTCATAGCATCTAAAACACAGGTGTTCAATGAACACTTACTAAATTTATTCATCAACATGTTCAAGTAAATCTGATCATTCTTAAATTCTTATTCAGTTTCATATAATATTATTTCTTGAGAGGTGTCAGTATCCTGGCCCTACTAAGAATCTTTTATAACCTGGGATACAATAAGCATGCGTCTCAGGGTATTTAAACACATCAGGAGTTTTATTTTTAAATAATAATTGATTAATTAGGGATATATGTGCATATGCCATTTCTCAGTCAAGAACATAATGCCACAGACTCTTAAAAGTGAGCTACTTTATGACTTACTACAATGATGAACTTGTAGATAGTTGTAATTTCAACCTTTAATTTCTAAAATTCCTATGTCAGAAATAGCCTATCTTTTATTTTAATGGATTAAATCAATTTAAATCAATTCAGTTTGATGTTTATACTGTTATTTTTATTTTTAAGAGGTAAATTGTTGCTGATACTCTATAATTCAGTTATGTGTCCCTATAAGAATCATACTTTATATGATTAGGAAATACCTTTCAAAACTTAGCTTCATCCGTTTTCATATTCACTATAATTCACAACTACCATTGTCAGCAAAAATCTACATTTTCTGAATGGAGATTACTCTTCTTCTTTGTAAAACAATTTGTAATAAATACTTCGTGATAAACTAATAATCACAGTTGAAAATTACTACATGAAGGAGAAAGCTACATGTGTTTTAGTTCCCTAGACAACAACAGTAATGAGTCATGGCTCACTTTAGTGTAAAACTCAATGATTATAGACCTATTTAGAGACAGTTATTCACAGAGAAAGTAAATGAGCATATATTATTAGTTGAGAGGAATAACTGCAGTCTCACACAAAGAATTGTTATCAGATAAATCTTTTAGTGAAAGGAAGAAACTAAAACAGGTCATAAAAGAAAGCCTTTTGTTTAAGTCAGATTTTTAGTTTTGTAGGAAAAAATTCAAGTTTAAAGGTCAAGTCTCAAGAAATTTTGAACATGCAGGAAAATTGAGTGAGAAAAACTGAAATTTCAATATGTAAAACTGCTTTTTAAAGTATTTAATATAGAGAATAAAGAACATCAAGCAACTAAATTGGGATTCATTTTGTTGAACCATCCAAATGCTAATCCCTTCACTGTCAGCATACCAAGTGTGTATCATGTTTTTCAAAAATGAGCCAGAAAATTAACGAATAAGCTTAAAGCGCAGGTATTGTTTTCCTTTGCTGCTCTATTTTATTTTAAGCAATTTGTTTCTTCAAGATACCAACTTTAGTTGTTTGCAATGCTAATGAGAGAGATTAACAAATGTTTTATGGAAAGAGAATACTACTTGACCATTTTATGGTAGATTATAACAGATAAATGGGTCCAAGCAAGCAGCATATTCTATAATTAAGTACACTGGAAAATTTATTAAATTGAGAAAGAGGAGATAAAATAGTGTTTCTTATAAAAACATCATAGGGAGACACATTCAAATTCTAAATATTAACTGTTATTCCAAAAATTGTTTCTTTGGGAAGTATCTAGATTATGGCCATCCCGAAAACATGCCTTCTTCATTATTATCAACATCTATGAAATGATATATATTTTACTTTAAGGAAGCATTTTTATTACATGACAGTGTTCCCAAGTAAGTTCCCTTTTGTGTTGATTTTTTGTTTTTGTTTTTTGTTTTTGTTTTTGTTTTTTGAGATGGAGTCTTGCTTTTGTCACCCAGGCTGGAGTGCAATGGCGTGTTCTCGGCTCACTGCAACCTCCACCGCCCAGTTCAAGTGATTCTCCTGCTTCAGCCTCCCGAGTAGCTGGGATAACAGGCACGCGCCACCATGCCTGGCTGATGTTTTTGTATGTTTAGTAGAGACAAGGTTTCGTCATGTTGGCCAGGCTGGTCTTGAACTACTGACCTCAGGTGATCCATCTGCCTTGGCTAATTGTTTAATAATAATAGAATAGTTATATCCACTGTGTTTCTTATTTATTATCTTACCATTTGGTGGATGGATGATAATTAAATGAACAGTAACATTGAATGAGGTTGTTCTTGAGGCCTACCCTTTATAAATGAAAGAAATAGCAAACAGAGCAATGTTTTATTCTTTTCTTTAATCATTTTCCCCATCATGCTAATTTAAAATAACAAGAAAGTATACAATGGGCATATATATTTTATAATCAAAATCTTTAATTCTCATATTTTTGTATTCAAAATCTTGACAGATGATTTAAAATAGGTGCTTCATTTGAAAAATGTTTAATATTATTTTTAATGATAGATATGAATATGTATTTTATCAGAATACATTTTATAAGCTAACTACTAGTAATTACATTGCTCGTAGTCTTTCTTCTGAATTTAGCACTAGTGAGGATATTTCTTCCAAGAGTTATGGATATATCTGCTGAGACAGTTATTTCGAGGTAGACAGGATTTAATGCTACTTTTCCAAAGTAGTGTCCATTTAGGCAGATGGTGAGAATTTAAAGAAAACTGGAAAATACTAATTGCAGAAATGTTTTTCTCTCCAGAAAACTTGAGATTTAATTTAGAAAAGAGGCGGTTTTTATCTTTGATGTATTTATGTTCTTAGAGTAGAATAGAACTTAAGAAATACTGAATGCATTCCTAGGACAAAGGAACTTAATTTTAAATATTTTAACTTGAATGAAATTGTTTATTAGCAGATTTCCAGTCTCATAATCGCATTTGTGCTGTGGATTCGGTAGAGACTATAATGAGTCAGAAAGATATCTATTTGAAAGTTACATTGAATTTTATGCAGGGAAAAGAATAATTTTGGTCATAAAGTTATTGTTCATGATAAGCCAGTATATGAATTTCCTGATGTTTATTTTAAGCAAATAGATGTAAATTTCCATCACTGAAAATGAACATGCTCCTGCAAATACCACGTGTTTGTATTCCAGGAGCTCCTGTTAGAGTAAAATACACATTTTTAGGTGTTGATTATGCAAAGATGTTCTGGTAAAAAGGCTAATTCTCCATGCTACACATGTTGGAATTGAAATAGTAGTGCCAGCTTACCTGGGTACTTCACAAGGTTGTGAAGATTAAATGAGGTAAAAGTATGTGAAAACCTTTGAACTAACAAACATTAGCTGCTTCGCTGAGATAAAACAGGTGTCCTTAATTTAATTTGAGTAATTCTACCATTTGTTGTAACAATATTCTCTGATCTTACAAAAGGTATACATTATTTTCTTTCCTATATCTCTTAGAATTGTTTTTATAGGCTATACCTTAGCTATTTACCATGTCCTTTTTATAGTTAGTCACTTTTGGGGCAACTAATGATTAGAATGGTACTAAATTACATTTTTTTTCTAGTGGAAAAAGCTAACAGAGCTAATAGAAACTGAAAACTTAAGTTTGGTACACATAGTTTTGTTATATTTTGGAATTACCTGATATTATAACCAAATTATATACAGTCATGCACCACACATAACGTTTCAGTCAACAACAGGTCACCTAATTGATGGTGATCCCAGAAGATTATTACACAGTCTTACTACTGTACCTTTTTTTGGTGTTTTTGTTGTGTTTTGTTTTGTTTGAGATAGGGTTGCTCTGTTAGGCTGGAGTGCAGTGGCACAAGCAAGGTTCACTGCAGCCTTGACCTCCTGGGCTCATCAGCCTCCCGAGTAGCTACTGTACCTTTTATATGTTTAAATATGCTTAGATACACAAATACTTAACCATTGTGTTACAGTTGCCTACAGTGTTCAGTACGGTAACATGCTGTACAGGTTTGTAGCCTGGGAGCAATAGGCTATACCATCTGGGTTTGTATAAGTATACTCTATGATGTTCCCACAATGACGAAATTACCAAACAATGCATTTCTCAGACCATACCTGTGTCATTAAGTGACTATAATTTGTATAATAAAAGTTACAACATATCTGAAGAGAATAAGATTTTTTTAGTTTATGGAAAACAGCGTATCAGAAGTACATTTTTCGTTAGTCAGTTTACTTTCAGTGGTATATTTCTCCCTAAAATGAAAATTAACACTGTCCTTAAGCTGTGTTCAAGTTAAGAAAAATTTTTATACCAGCTCATTTGTGATTTGTCACAAAATATTAAAGAATTGCTAGATAGGAGAAATCTGCCATTTTAATGCCAAAATTGTTAGATATTCAAGACCAAATTTATGTTTGCATTTAGGAGGGTTGGTATAAAGTTGGAAGCATCTGCAGTCTCTGGATTCACGTCGTGGATCCCACTGCATCCCAACTGTGTGTCCTTAGTTGAATATTCAGCCTCTCTGTGCCTCATTTTTTTCATTTGTAAAAAGAGATAGTAATGATAATAGCCACCTCATAAAATTTTTCTGAGGAATAAAGGAGATAGTCCATGTAGAGTCCTTAGAACAGCAGCTGGTAAAGAGTGGGAACTTGATAAAGGCTAACTATTTTTATTTGATCTTATCCACTGTGTGAATAAATTTAATGTTCTAATTTTGTGGTAACCTTAATTAGATACTAGTCCGCAAGTAAAAAATCATTGCATTGTATTTTTTCAAGTTTCAAAATCAGAAGGAACATACCAAACTGGAAAAGAAGAGGGTAAACTGGAAAAGAAGAGGGTAAAAGTACTATTATTACAACAACAGAAGTAGCTAGTAATAACTATTTTCAGGAACTAAATATAATTTAAGCCTCAAATGTTTTTGAGATATAACTTTTAGAAATATATTCTGAGTAATTATTAAGAAGACAATTATAAATATTCTTTAAATGCACTTTTATTATTTTCAGGCATATGTATAACTCATATTACATTGACACATAGCAAGCGGCTTAAACTAGGCTATTCTGAGGTAACAAATCCTATAACTTTTAAATGCCCACAACAACAGTTTCTTTCTTACTTATGCTACATGTTTATTATGGGTCAATTATGGCTCTATTCCATGTTTTCTTCACTGTAAGATCCAGACTGATTGGGCAGGTTCTTTCTGAAACTTTGTTGGTTGTCATGGCAGAGAGCATAGCAAACTAATCCTTATCTCTGAAAGCTTTTGCCCAAAATTGACACATGCCACTTCCATTTACATTTCATTGTCTGAAGTAGGGGTTGGCAAACTTTTTCTGTAAAGTGCCAGAGAGTTCATTTTTTTTTTTTTTTTTTAGGTTCTACATATGGTCTCTGTCGCTTTTTTTTTTTTTTTTTTTTTTACAATTCTTTTTAAAAATGTAAAACCTTTCTTAGCATGCTGGCTGAACAAAAAAACAGACCACATGCCACATTCAGTTTGCAGCCTGTAGTTTGCTTACTTCTGATCTAAAAGCAAGTCTTACAGCCAAGCCTGGTATCAACAGTGAGGGGCAGTGAATAACTGTAAACAATATTCCATACAGTGAATTGTAAGATTAATGTAATCTGTATATTCACATTGTGGTTTGCATATCAGTAGTTTATAAATAAATTTGTGCTTTTATAGTACATGATTTGCTCTCTTGGAACAACATTCTCTTTTACATCTTACTTAAATAATAGAGTTGCATAACAAAGCCTTTCCTGAATACTCCACTGTGTCCAGTTATCACAGTTTCTGAATCCAAGTGCTAATTTATAAAAATATTATTGAACATGAAATACTTAAATATCTGACAAGTCATAGTATGTGTTAAATAAGTTGGCCTAGACTGGCACTGCCAAAAGAAAATGCAAGAAAGAGTTTATTTTTACAGTTAAAGATGGTGGATTAGGCACATATAATTATTTATTCTTCCTGTAATCTCCACTGAAATGATAGTATCATAGTTTACAAAAATAAATACATATATATATATACATTCACATTTATACCCATAAGGTCCAAATAACTGGAAAGAGGGCATCAGCAGATGAGACATACCACCCTCTGAAGACATTGTGAATGGAGGCTGGTAACTGACTCATTAGAAAGAATGGAAATAACCGAGCATAAAGTCCACATAGAAGGGGAGAACTAATCTGATCACAGAACCATGAATACTATCAGGTACAGCATGGGGTAGCATGAATCTGGGGATTAAAAGCAAGATAATCACTAAAAGCCTGTAAGATGTATAGTAGTATTTCCATCCAACATGAAGAATAGTGTCAGGCTTGCATCTAGCCCTTGGGCAGTCAATATCATAAGTTTCTTCTCTGGAAAAACTCAAGATTCCAAGCAAAGATTGCCCCATACTGACATTTAGGAGTCCCCAGGGAAATTGTCTTATCTCCATCTAATCGTGTTTATGCCTTCAGTGAACAAGCTGCATTTAAACGTTTAGAGTTTTTGGGGGAATGTATTCTTAAATATAAACAGGCAATCATGGCTGAGGAGACACTAAGGGAAAGCCTCCACCAGGAAAGAAAATCCAGGATAAACAGAAAATAAAATTATGCAACAGAAAGAGTCCATAATGGAAAGATGACAAGAAAACTAAAAACTAATTTTAATTAGTGTTTTCAGAAAGATTTGAGAAGACAGATTTTTTTTTAGAAGAGAAAAAATGCTCAGAAAAAAGAACAGTCATAGAAAAAGGGGGCTCTTCTAGATTACAATTATGATCGCCAAAACAAAGCAAATAGTAGAAGGGTCAGTACGAGGACTGGCAAACTCTACAGCCTTCCACCTGTTTTTGTAAAGAAAGGTATACAGAAACCCAGCGCTGCCTATTTGTTTTCATATTGTCTATGGCTGCTTTCATGCTACAACAGCAGAGTGAGTAGTTATGACAGAGATCACATGCTCATGAAACCAAAAAATTTACTCTCTGGCCCTTTACAGAAAACGTTTGCTAACCCATTAATTAGAAAATAGAAATGAAAAAAAAAAAAAAAAAAAAAACTCCAGGAAATATAAAAGGAAAATGGAGTAGAAAAGAAACAGATGGAAAGATTTAAAAAAGGATTAGAGACTTAGACAATCCAGGAGGATTTAACATATGACTAACAGGTGATTCATAAAGAAAGAAAACAGAGGGGAGGAAGTTGTATTAAAAATACAAGGCAGTGTGCCAAAGCTGAAGAGCTTGTCTCCAAATAAAGGATCTGAACAATAAATGAAAAAGTCCAGACCTAGACACAGCATTGTGAAATTTTAGAACACCAGGGGTAAAAGAAAATCCGAAAAGACCCCCAGATGACATAAAAATTAGAAAGATCAGAGGGGCATCAAACTTTTCAACTGCAAAACTAGATGCTGCAAGACAGTTAAGCTAAGGCTTCAAAATGGTAAAGAAACATGATTTTCACTATATTAGGTGTTTTGTATGTGTAATCTCCTTAAATTCTAAACACAACACTATTATGGGTAGGTGTCATTATTTAATCCCCATTTTACAGATGACAAAACTGTACTTTTGTGACTTTGAGTATCCCAAAGTCACTGTGTTACATTTGATTACTTGGCAAACTACAAATATTCCCAGCCCTTTCTAGTTTTTTTTTTTTTTTTCCTGTACTTAAAAAGAAATGTTTGAGATTCTGTAGCGTTCTGGATGCTAATCAGGTTCCAGCAGTTAAACACATTTGTGCATGATTTGCAAAGTTAAAGTGAAGGCAGAGGCCATTTTCTTACTGCTTCAGACAGGCAAGTTCAAGGAAAGATGCTTGTCCTCCTGCAGTAACATTCTTTTTCTTTTTTTAGATTCAAGGGGTAGGTGTCCATGTTTGTTACAAGGATATATTGCATAATGCTGGAGTATTAGCTTCTGTTGAACCCATCACCCAAATGGTTAGCATAGTACCCAGTGAGTAGTTTCTCAGTCCTTATCCCCATCCCACCCTCCCCCCTTTTGAAATTCCCAGGGTCTGTTGTTTCCATCTTTATGCCTATGCGTACCCATTATTTAGTTCCCACTTCCAAGTGAGAACATGTGGATTTGATTTTCTGTTTCTGCGCTAATTCACTTAGGATAATGGCCTCCAGCTGCATCTATGTTGCTGCAAAGGATATGATTTCATTCTTTTTTTAGGGCTGCATGGTATTCCATGGTGTATAGTGGCTAGTTTATAGCTTCATGTACACTAAGAGGTAATTGCAGTGGCTGTGAAGACTTCCTGATCTCTTGATCAAACTAATATAGTATGTTTTTTAAGTCATATCTTCCTGCCTCCCCACTACATAGTAACTCCTTTGGGGGATCAGCTTTTCAGAAGTGTTCTAGGAGTCATTTCTTTAGAACTAGCCTAAACCTTGCTACTCCAGCTCTTGTAACAATTTTGTAAAGCCCCTAATTTTCTGAATTAAATCTCTTTCTTAAAATACCCAAAGTGATTTCTGTTTCCTTCACTGATTCCTGACTGATGTAGTTCACAGAAGTTTAATATTAATGATAGAATAAGAGGTTTTCAGATTTTAAAATTTATATCTAGGCAGTCCGTGCTATACTAAAACACTGCCAGTCATAACCAGGGTTTGATTCTAGTTAAAATGGTTTTTTAACATATAATATCTAAGAATAATTACATTAGTGGAAAGAGGTAAAGAAAGGCAACATCTGGCTGGGCGCAGTGGCTCATGCCTATAATCCCAGCACTTTGGGAGGCCGAGGCGAGCGGATCAGGAGGTCAGGAGATCGACGTCATCCTGGCCAACATAGTGAAACCCCGTCTCTACTAAAAATACAAAAATTAGCTGGGCGTGGTGGTGCACACCTGTAATCCCAGCTACTCAGGAGGCTGAGGCAGGGGAATTGGTTGCACCAGGGAGTCAGAGGCTACTATGAGCTGAGATCCCCCCACTGCACTCCAGCCTGGAAACAGAAAAAAAAAAAGAAAGGCAACGTCCACTTACTTTCTTCAACTTGAATAGTGCTTCCGTGTTCTGGGTGCAATTTTAAGCGTGATATATATTAACACATTTACCCCCGAGATAGCTACTATTATCCTTAATTTATGGCAAAAAAAAGAAAAAAAGGCATAGAAAGGTTAACTGAATTGCCCAGAGTCACATGCTTAGTAAGAGGCAGAGTGAGGATTTAAATTCATCTGTCTCTACAGTCTGTTCTTTTAGGTATTCTATGCTTTATCATTATATCTTTGTAACACTAAATTTGACCTGAAAGGGGGTTAGATTTGTCTGGAATTGTTGATAGAACCAAGTTTAAAGTATGAACATGTCTTTATTCCCATGTAATTTGTTTTTTATTAGATGTGAAAATCTTTCAGAATCCTTAAAATGTCAAGATTGTGATTTTTAGGACAAAAATACAATGTATTTTTGATGTAAAGTAGATCCAGAAATGAGAACTAAAAGTACTCTTTTCATCATCAGTACTGGTATGCTGCTGAAAATATATTATGACCAAAATAATTTTATGAAAAAGTGCTGAATTCTCTCTTTGTGGATCCTTGCCATTTCTTTTTAAATTTTGGTCCTTTTGGATGTTTCTCACCATTTTCCTCTGAATCTTTTATGGTTCTGTACCCTAGAATGTATCATGAAATATGTTAACTCACTTAAAATTTCATAGCTCTGATCAGTTTAACAGTTTACTAAATTGTGTGAGTGACATATAGAGAAAGAAGCAGAGGCTTTTGATAATGTTATGTTCTTTGGTGGATGGTGTTCTATGGCTTTGAGTGGGCAGGGGCTTGGATATTTAAAATAGGAAAAATGGTAAAATGTGCTTTCACAGGTAGTCCCTACCTAATGAATATGTTGTGGTCCCATACTCATTTATAAGTTAAAAGTTCATTTGCAAGTCAGCATGTAGACAGTGTTTGGAAGTTTGAACTAAGGCTGAGTATTATAAAAGCACTAAAGATTCTAGGAGAACATAAGTACCACTTAGACTTTATTTTCATTGGATAATGAGGTAGATATATTTCCCATTCTCACCCTCACTTCCAGGGCAGTGACTTGAGCAATCTCTAAGTGGAGATCCTCAGGGAGTTGCTAAGGAGACCCTCCATTGAGGACTCTGGCAGGGGAGGTGACAGTATAAGTATGGCTGTGTTGGCGATGGCTACAGCAAATGCCCTCAGCAAACTTCCTCTTAGATTCCATTGGCTAGGATTTGGTCACATACCCATGGCATCTACCAGAAAGACTGGAAATACAACTGCTGGCATTTTTAGTCTTCGAAGTAGGAGGAGAGCCCTTCCAACAAGAGATAAAGAGGTTGGCAGTGGCTGTTGAGCAGGCAACCAACAGTGTTCACTGTGACTTATAACTGGGGATTTTGGTAGCGGTCTTCAAATTTATGCTTTAATATGGAACTATCTTTTGGACAAATGTACCTAAAATGAATAATTTCTCCTTTAAGTTTCTCCCCTCTTTCCAAGTATACAATATTTTATTTTTAAAATTTAAAATTGGATGATCAGGGCAGGGCACGGTGCCTCACTCCTGTAATCCCAGCACTTTGAGAGGCTGAGGTGAGTGGATCACCTGAGGTCAGTAGTTCGAGACCAGCCTGGCCAACATGGTGAAACCTTGTCTCTACTAAAAATACCAAAAATTAGCTGGGCATGGGGGTGGGCGCCTGTAGTCCGAGCTACTCGGGAGGCTGAGGTAGGAGAATTGCTTGAACCCGGGAGGCGGAGGTTGCAGATCATGCCCAAGATCGTGCCATTGTATTCCAGCCTGGACAAAAAGCGAAACTCCATCTCAATAAAATAGGATGATTAGATCTATGACTATTAATTATTTTCAAGAGAGATTTTTAAGGCCAGGTGTGGTGGCTCATGCCTGTAATCCCAGCACTTTGGAGGGCCAAGGCAGGAGGATCGCTTGAGGTCAGAAGTTCGAGACCAACCTGGACAACACAGGGAGACCCAGTCTCTACAAAAAATGTTTTAAAAAATTAATTGTGGTGACACATGCCTGTGGTCCCAACTACTGGGGAGGCTGAGGTGGGAGGATTGCTTGAGGCTGGGAGAGTGAGGCTGCAGTGAGCCACAGTTGCACCATTGTACTCTAGCCTGGGTGACAGAGCGATACCTTGTCTCAAAAAAAAAAAAAAAAAAAAAAGATTTATGTATGTAGCTCTTTACTAGTAAACAGCTATCTTATATTGTAAATGCAAACAAAAGTTTACAACTCATATACAATATTTTTCCTTTCATCTTCTTTTAATAAGAACTTAGGCTTGTTTAGCTTTGGAAAATATTTTTCACTTTTATATTACATTAGAAATGGCACTCTTTAAAAAATCATTATTTAAAACACAAAATTAATAGCTGAAGTGTTTGTACTGAAACAGATCCACTACCCTCTTCTGTCCTACAGAATTTCTGAGTAAGCTCTGCCAATCATTTGCATCAGAATCTTATGGAATACAAACATTGTCTATTTCGGGGATTCAACAGTAGATCCACTAAATCAGAATCACTGGAAAGCAGCCTAGGAATCTATTTTAAACAAATTGCCCAAGTGATAGTAGCATACACTGAAATATCAGAGCCACTGATATATAAATTGCTTTCCCGAAGAACATTGTGGATATGAGTGAGTTGAAGTATATATTTTGGAATAAGTTCTGAGGACATATTTTTGTCTGTTTTTTTGTGTTTCATCAGATTTTTCCATCTTTTACTGCCTTTGTTTTCCTTTTCAAATATTTATCAATGTATGTTCCTTAGGTATCAAAAAAATAGCTTCAGGAGTAGAATTATAGAGAAGTATAAATGAATTTATAGTAAAAATGTTAAGAAAAGTTTCCTTTTTGGAAATCCCCTACCATCATTTAATCATATAAAGAGCCAGAGATTACACTGAATAATTACTTGCATCAGTTAAGATTCTGTCAGTTTCAAGTGAATGCACACCAACTCAAAATGGCTTAAGCAGTAACAAAGACCTAGAGAGTAGGCCTTTCTTCAGGCATGACTGAAATAATATTACCAAGGTGCTGGTTTCTCTTTCTACTCTCTTCCCTGACCCTGCCTTCCATGCATCAGCTGCATAATCAGGTTTCACAGAGGGGCCCTCTTGAAACTCCTGTGTCTCACTGAGTTATGTGCCCATTCCACAACCAATCACAGTGGCTACAGGGATGGGCTGCACTGATTAGCTTATGCCCTGGAGCTGGGTGGTCGGTCACCTTCCAGATCACATTAGATAAGAGTTAGAAAGGAGTTAAATTCATGGTACCACCTCTAAAAGGAAGTGATGAATGGATGCTCGGGAGATAAACAACTAATGTCTAATATAATGTTTATTTAAACTTTCTTGATAATAATGTTCACTAAACCTTTAGTGATTGGACATAATATACATGAAATCCTATTTTAATCCGTTTGATGCTACATCAGAATTAGGCAGAATTTTCTGCACATTGCCTTTAGGAAACTTGAGGTCTGTTACACACAATCAGTGTCTAATATGCTTAATTGGCTATGAGCTAAGTAAGCCCTGAAAATGATGATTCTCAATCTTGATTACACTAGAATGAGTTGGAGAGTCTTGAAAGTCAAGATGCTCAGGCTCCCACTTAGACCTGTTGATTTGTGGGGCCTGAGTATCTGTATCTTCTAAATGCGCTACAAGAGACTCTTAATACCAAAACTGCATCAGTTTTCATTGCCCCATAGAATCTATCTGACTTTCATATCTTCTTCACTGTCATTTTCTGGATAGCCCCAGGACTGCAGTGAGTGACTGTCGAGTTCTGAAATATCTGTCGAGTCTGACCATAGACTTAACATGAAACAAACCATATCATTCAGAAAACTATTATAAAACTGTTTTTTCCAAAACTGCTCAAACTGCAGCCAGCTAAACGAATGGAAAGAGGTACTTATACACACTATTAAATGTTAACCATTTCATTGCCTTTGGCTTCTTTCATTTCATATATACTGTAAAATATTAAAATTATTTATCTCCTTGATTCGTTAGAAGCTTAGTGTGTTTTGAGAGCAGAAAAAAACAAAAAACATTTTAAGAATGGATTAAAGTTATGACCATGAGGAAAAAAATGGTTTATTTCCAGTGTTCATTGTATGTAACCTAGATATATTATAGATTACATTTTCCTTTTGATTCAGTTTATTTAAACAAAGTTTATTGTGGCACTGAAGACATTAGAACTAAATTTTTAAGAAACTGACAAATTCATCATTTCCTGGGCTTCATTGGTCATTTGGGAACACTGATTTGGAAAAATATGCCAAGTGGCCCATTAATTACCCACAAGGCCATTCTTATGGTGTATAGTCCCACCTGGACTGTCCTGAAATTCACAGTGTGAAATGACAGAAGGAATGAAGATAACATTAAAAGATTTGTTCCAAAATAACACATCATGATAACATGAAATAAAAACCATTGCTGTTTCTGTAGCTATTAACATTTCATTTCCTGGGAAATGCTTTTAATACTCTATGAGGATATATACAAAAACAACAGTAATAACATCATATATAATAACTCAGGTAGCTAGAGAATTCATGATGAAGTTGGTCTCTCAGAAATATCCTTCTTTATTCCTATTTTAATGAACATGTAAATCATATTTTGCCATTATATTTGTCAGTAATTTACTCATAACACTTGAAATTTGAATCAGAACTAATCTTCAAACAGTCTGTTTTGTGGCATAAAAGAATTGTTATTACCTTTTTAACATTTAAGAAAGGAAATTTGAAACTCAAGGTATTCATAAATTTAAACTGAAATCATCTTTGTCCTAATTCCTTAGTGAGAGTGTGTTTAAGATTTTAATTCATGTGAAGTGGTTAGCACAGTTCCTGGGACTTAGTAAACAGTCAGTAAATAATAGTTGTGTTAATATTATCATCATCACTACTGTTTCTACTACCATCACCACTGTGACTGTCACCTTTTAGCCACTTCTTTCATAAGCATAGTTTAATTTGATTTCCTTTTAGTTGGAATTGACAGTTGTTTTCATAATCCATTTTGTCCCTGTGAACATCTTGCATGAGTAATTTTTAAAAAGTTTCTCCCGTTTATATGGATAGTCTTATTAATATATGCAGAACTTGATATAAAATATGAAAAAAATGTAAATTGTTAAAGTCTTAATTGCACAGTAGAATTGGTATATGCTATACTAAATATCTTTCATGGCTTATGCCACATTTTCATAGAGGCAAGACTTATGGAATATTATGCTTCTATTTTTTATCATTATTCTATTTGTATATAGGTATACATATATACATATTTACATTTACATTTATTTCTATACCTATATATTGAAAGCCATGCATTCACATTGAGACTACCAATTTTAGTTCAGCACCACAGGATTCATACTAATTTTCTCCCTTTTTATATGTGTAGCTACCTTCTTCCATAGTGAGAAGCATGGCTTCTGTTATCCTTAATGTATTAACTCCTTTGATCAATCTCTTTGAATGTAGCCAGTGTTCTGTTGCAGCCATACCTTCCATATAAACATTCGTTCCCAAACTCAGGTTCTAACTCCCTGTGTTTATTTTCTCCTCCTGCATGAAGTCCTCATTGTGTTTGGTCTCTGACACCAAGTAAAGGCTCTCTTCACCCTGCAAAGGCTTTGAAGCCTCATACCAGGCTGGCCCTGATGCAGGACCCCAGCCTTGGGCTCTGACATCCCACACTAGACCACTGTTCTGTGGAAACACTGTCCTTACCCTACTTGGAACCTGACACCTGAATGGGCCCACCCCTCTGAATGGGTGCCGTTCTCACCCTGCAAAAGGTTCTGGCAGCCCATTCTGTGTTACTACGTGTTGCCCTCAGTGGAATGTCTTCTTTACCCCACCAAGGCTCTACATCCCAGGCAAGGCCATCCCTCTGTGGAAATGTTCTCCTTATTCTGCTCAGGATCTGATGGCCACCACCAGGCTGCCCATCTGGGCTCTCTCCCCATGCCAAGTCCACTTCTTCATATCTTTCTTCCCACCCTGGCATGGACATCCTCTTCACCCTGCTATTGTG
Source organism: Rhinopithecus roxellana (assembly GCF_007565055.1). Lineage (NCBI taxonomy): Eukaryota > Metazoa > Chordata > Mammalia > Primates > Cercopithecidae > Rhinopithecus > Rhinopithecus roxellana. The sequence goes on along the minus strand of NC_044556.1, from coordinate 72,805,407 downwards.
CCATTCCTCTGTGAGGACACCCTCCTCACCCTGCTTGGACATAATTGATTTTTTTAACTTTTTTTTTTTTATACTTTTTTTAAGTTCTAGGGTACATGTACACAACGTGCAGGTTTGTTACATATGTATACATGTGCCATGTTGGTGTGCTGCACCCATCAACTCGTCATCTACATTAGGTATATCTCCTAATGCTATCCCTCCCCTTTACCCCCTCCCCACAATAGGACCCAGTGTGTGATGATCCCCTTCCTGTGTCCAAGTGATCTCATTGTTCAGTTCCCACCTATGAGTGAGAACATGCGGTATTTGGTTTTCTGTTCTTGCGATAGTTTGCTAAGAATGATGGTTTCCAGCTGCATCCATGTCCCTACAAAGGACACGAACTCATCCTTTTTTATGGCCGCATAGTATTCCGTGGTGTATATGTGCCACATTTTCTTAATCCAGTCTGTCACTGATGAACATTTGGGTTGATTCCAAGTCTTTGCTATTGTGAATAGTGCTGCAATAAACATACGTGTGCATGCGTCTTTATAGCAACATGACTTATAATCCTTTGGGTATATCCCCAGTACTGGGATGGCTGGGTCAAATGGTATTTCTAGTTCTAGACCCTTCAGGAATCGCCACACTGTTTTCCACAATGGTTGAACTAATTTACAGTCCCACCAACAGTGTAAAAGTGTTCCTATTTCTCCACATCCTCTCCAGCACCTGTTGTTTCCTGATTTTTTACTGATTGCCATTCTAACTGGTGTGAGATGGTATCTCATTGTGGTTTTGATTTGCATTTCTCTGATGGCAAGTGATGATGAGCATTTTTTCATGTGTCTGTTGGCTGTATGAATGTCTTCTTTTGAGAAATGTCTGTTCATATCCTTTGCCCACTTTCTGATGGGGTTGTTTTTTTTCTTGTAAATTTGTTTGAGTTCTTTGGAGGTTCTGGATATTAGCCCTTTGTCACATGAGTAGACTACAAAAATTTTCTCCCATTCTATAGGTTGCCTGTTCACTCTGATGGTAGTTTCTTTTGCTGTGCAGAAGCTCTTCAATTAGATCTCATTTGTCAATTTTGGCTTTTGTTGCCATTGCTTTTGGTGTTTTAGACATGAAGTCCTTGCCCATGCCTATGTCCTGAATGGTATTACCTAGGTTTTCTTCTAGGGTTTTTATGGTTTTGGGTCTAACATTTAAGCCTCTAATCCATCTTGAATTAATTTTCGTATAAGGAGTAAGGAAAGGATCCAGTTTCAGCTTTCTACTTATGGCTAGCCAATTTTCCCAGCACCATTTATTAAATAGGGAATCCTTTCCCCATTTCTTGTTTTTCTCAGGTTTGTCAAAGATCAGATGGCTGTAGATGTGTGGTATTATTTGTGAGGGCTCTGTTCCATTCCATTGGTCTATATCTCTGTTTTGGTACCAGTACCATGCTGTTTTGGTTACTGTAGCCTTGTAGTATAGTTTGAAGTCAGGTAGCGTGATGCCTCCAGCTTTGTTCTTTTGACTTAGGATTGTCTTGGCAATGCAGGCTCTTTTTTGGTTCCATATGAACTTTAAAGCAGTTTTTTTCCAATTCTGTGAAGAAACTCATTGGTAGCTTAATGGGGATGGCATTGAACCTATAAATTACCTTGGGCAGTATGGCCATTTTCACAATATTGATTCTTCCTATCCATGAGCATGGTATGTTCTTCCATTTGTTTGTGTCCTCTTTTATTTCACTGAGCAGTGGTTTGTAGTTCTCCTTGAAGAGGTCCTTTACATCCCTTGTAAGTTGGATTCCTAGGTATTTTATTCTCTTTGAAGCAATTGTGAATGGAAGTTCATTCATGATTTGGCTCTCTGTTTGTCTGTTACTGGTGTATAAGAATGCTTGTGATTTTTGCACATTAATTTTGTATCCTGAGACTTTGCTGAAGTTGCTTATCAGCTTAAGGAGATTTTGGGCTGAGACAATGGGGTTTTCTAAATATACAATCATGTCATCTGCAAACAGGGACAATTTGACTTCTTCTTTTCCTAATTGAAGACCCATTATTTCTTTCTCTTGCCTGATTGCCCTAGCCAGAACTTCCAACACTATGTTGAATAGGAGTGGGTGAGAGAGGGCATCCCTGTCTTGTGCCAGTTTTCAAAGGGAATGCTTCCAGTTTTTGCCCATTCAGTATGATATTGGCTGTGGGTTTGTCATAAATAGCTCTTATTATTTTGAGATACGTTCCATCAATACCGAATTTATTGAGAGTTTTTAGCATAAAGGGCTGTTGAATTTTATCAAAAGCCTTTTCTGCATCTATTGAGATAATCATGTGGTTTTTGTCTTTGGTTCTGTTTATATGCTGGATTACGTTTATTGATTTGCATATGTTGAACCAGCCTTGCATCCCAGGGATGAAGCCCACTTGATCATGGTGGATAAGCTTTTTGATGTGCTGCTGAATTCGGTTTGCCAGTATTTTATTGAGGATTTTTGCATCGATGTTCATCAGGGATATTGGTCTAAAATTCCCTTTTTTGTTGTTGTATCTCTGTCAGGCTTTGGTATCAGGATGATGTTGGCCTCATAAAATGAGTTAGGGAGGATTCCCTCTTTTTCTATTCATTAGAATAGTTTCAGAAGGAATGGTACCAACTCCTCTTGGTACCTCTGGTAGAGTTTGGCTGTGAATCCGTCTGGTCCTGGACTTTTTTTGGTTGGTAGGCTGTTAATTATTGTCTGTTATTGGTCTATTCAGAGCCTGTTATTGGTCTATTCAGGGATTCAACTTCTTCCTGGTTTAGTCTTGGGAGAGTGTAAGTGTCCAGGAAATTATCCATTTCTTCTAGGTTTTCTAGTTTATTTGCATATTTCTAGTTCATTGCATATATTGTTTATAGTATTATCTGATGGTAGTTTGTATTTCTGTGGGGTCGGTGGTGATATCCCCTTTATCATTTTTTATTGCGTCTATTTGATTCTTCTCTCTTTTCTTCATTAGTTTTGCGAGCTGTCTATCGATTTTGTTGATCTTTTCAAAAAACCAGCTCCTAGATTCATTGATTTCTTTTTGGAGGGTTTTCTTGTGTCTCTATCTTCTTCAGTTCTGCTCTGATCTTAGTTATTTCTTGCCTTCTGTTAGCTTTTGAATGTGTTTGCTCTTGCTTCTCTAGTTCTTTTAATTGTGATGTTAGGGTGTCAATTTTAGATCTTTCCTGCTTTCTTTTGTGGGAATTTAGTGCTATAAATTTCCCTCTACACACTGCTTTAAATGTGTCCCAGAGATTCTGGTATGTTGTATCTTTGTTCTCATTGGTTTCAAAGAATATCTTTATTTCTGCCTTCATTTCATTATATACCCAGTAGTCATTCGGGAGCAGGTTGTTCAGTTTCCATGTAGTTGAGTGGTTTTGATTGAGTTTCTTAGTCCTGAGTTCTAGTTTGATTGCACTGTGGTCTGAGAGACAGTTTGTTATAATTTCTGTTCTTTTACATTTGCTGAGGAGTGCTTTACTTCCAACTATGTGGTCAGTTTTGGAATAAGTGCGATGTGGTGCTGAGAAGAATGTATATTCTGTTGATTTGGGGTGGAGAGTTCTGTAGATGTCTATTAGGTCTGCTTGGTGCAGAGTTGAGTTCAATTCCTGGATATCCTTGTTAACTTTCTGTCTCGTTGATCTGTCTAATATTGACAGTGGGGTGTTAAAGTCTGCCATTATTATTGTATGGGAGTCTAAGTCTCTTTGTAGGTCTCTAAGGACATGCTTTATGAATCTGGGTGTTCCTGTATTGGGTGCATATATATTTAGGAGAGTTAGCTCTTCCTGATGAATTGATCCCTTTACCATTATGTAATGGTCTTCTTTGTCTCTTTGATCTTTGATGGTTTAATGTCTGTTTTATCAGAGACTAGGATTGCAACCCCTGTTTTTTTTTTGTTCTCCATTTGCTTGGTAGATCTTCCTCCATCCCTGTATTTTGAGCCTATGTGTGTCTGTGCATGTGAGATGGGTCTGCTGAATACAGCAAACTGATGGGTCTTGACTCTTTATCCAATTTGCCAGTCTGTGTCTTTTAATTGGACCATTTAGCCCATTTACATTTAAGGTTAATACTGTTATGTGTGAACTTGATCCTGTCATTATGATATTAGCTGGTTATTTTGCTCGCTAGTTGATGCAGTTTCTTCCTAGCATCGATGGACTTTACATTTTGACCTGTTTTTGCAATGGCTGGTACGTGTTGTTCCTTTCCATGTTTAGTGCTTCCTTCAGGATCTCTTGTAGGGCAGGCCTGGTAGTGACAAAATCTCTAAGCATTTGCTTGTCTGTAAAGGATTTTATTTCTCCTTATGAAACTTAGTTTGGCTGGATATGAAATTCTGGGTTGAAAATTCTTTTCTTTAAGAATGTTGAATATTGGCCCCCATTCTCTTCTGGCTGGGAGAGTTTCTGCCGAGAGATCTGCTGTTAGTCTGATGGGCTTCCCTTTGTGGGTAACCCGACCTTTCTCTCTGGCTGCCCTTAAGATTTTTTCCTTCATTTCAACTTTGGTGAATCTGACAATTATGTGTCTTGGAGTTGCTCTTCTCGAGGAATATCTTTGTGGCGTTCTCTGTATTTCCTGAATTTGAATGTTGGTCCGCCTTACTAGGTTGGGGAAGTTCTCCTGGATGATATCCTGCAGAGTGTTTTCCAACTTGGTTCCATTTTTCCCGTCACTTTCGGGCACACCAATCAGACGTAGATTTGGTCTTTTCACATAATCCCATATTTCTTGGAGGCTTTGTTCATTTCTTTTTACTCTTTTTTCTCTACACTTCTCTTCTCATTTCATTTCATTCATTTGATCTTCAATCACTGATACTTTTTCTTCCAGTTGATTGAGTCGGTTACTGAAGCTTGTGCATTTGTCACGTAGTTCTCGTGTTATGGTTTTCATCTCTATCAGTTCTTTTAAGGACTTCTGTACATTGGTTATTCTAGTTAGCCATTCGTCAAATCTTTTTTCAAGGTTTTTAGTTTCTTTGTGCTGGTTACATAGTTCCTCCTTTAGCTCTGAGAAGTTTGATCAACCGAAGCCTTCTTCTCTCACCTTGTCAAAGTCATTCTCCATCCAGCTTTGTTCTCTTGCTGGCGATGAGCTGCGTTCCTTTGGAGGGGGAGATGCACTCTGATTTTTTGAATTTCCAGCTATTCTGCACTGCGTTTTCCCCATCTTTGTGGTTTTATCTGCCTTTGGTCTTTGATGATGGTGATGTACTGATGGGGTTTTGGTGTGGGTGTCCTTTCTGTTTGTTAGTTTTCCTTCTAACAGTCAGGACCCTCAGCTGCAGGTCTGTTGGAGTTTGCTTGAGGTCCACTCCAGACCCTGTTTGCCTGGGTGTCAGCAGCAGAGGCTGCAGAAGATAGAATGTTGCTGAACAGCGAGTCTTGCTGTCTGATTCTTGCTCTGGGAGCTTCATCTCATGGGTGTACCCAGCCCTGTGAGCTGTGACGTGTCAGTCTGCACCTAGTAGGGGATGTCTCCCAGTTAGGCTATTCAGGGGTCAGGAACCCACTTGAGCAGGCAGTCTGTCCGTTCTCAGATCTCAACCTCCATGCTGGGAGATCCACTGCTCTCTTCAGAGTTGTCAGACAGGGACATTTACCTCTGCCGAGGTTTCTGCTGCTTTTTGTTTAGCTATGCCCTGTCCCCAGAGGAGAAGTCTACAGAGGCAGGCAGGCCTCCTTGAGCTGTGGTGGGCTCCACCCAATTCGAGCTTCCCAGCAGCTTTGTTTACCTACTTAAGCCTTAGCAATGGCGGGCGCCCCTCCCCCAGCCTCACAGCTGCCTTGCAGTTAGATCTCAGACTGCTGTGCTAGCAATGAGGGAGGCTCCATGGGCATGGGACCCTCTGGGCCAGGTGTAGGATGTAATCTTCTGGTGTGCCGTTTGCTAAGACCCTTGGTAAAGCGCAGTATTAGGGTGGGAGTTACCCAATTTTCCAGGTGTTGTGTTTCTCAATTTCCTTTGGCTAGAAAAAGGAATTCCCTTCCCCCTTGCAGTTCCCCAGTGAGGCGATGCCTTGCCCTGCTTCAGCTCTTGCTGATGGCTCTGCACCAGCGGACCAGCACCAACTGTCCGACACGCCCCAGTGAGATGAACCCGGTACCTCAGTTGAAAATGCAGAAATCCCCCGTCTTCTGTGTGACTCACGCTGGGAGCTGGAGGCTGGAGCTGTTCGTATTTGGCCATCTTGGGCACGCCCCCGATTATTTTAACTTTTATTTTAAGCTCAGGGGTGCATGTGCAGGTTTGTTTTATAGGCAAACCTTGTATCATAGGGGTTTATTGTACAGATTATTTCATCACCCTTAATTGGTTTTGTAAGTTAATGACCCTTCAACAGTCCCTCTATAAAGTCTAAGATGATGATGATTTTATATATATATATATATATGGGTGTGGGTGTGTGTATACATCTGTGTACACACACACACACACACACACACAATGATAGCCACTTACTTATATTGACCATTATACAGATGTGGCCATATTTTATGTCTCAGATAATTCATATATTTCCCTTTTCCAGATGTCTATGAAATGGCCACCAAGTATAATCTTCAGAGTATTGCAGCTAGATATAATTTTTGGCCTTCTGAGATTAAAGACAGAAACTGAGCGGTGGAACTATATCCCTGGTACTGACAAGTCCCTGGCGTCTCTTCTGGATTCTTGTGTAGCTGCCTTAAATCCGCCATTTACAGATCTAACTATACCTCTTACTTGTTTCTGAGATTTTTTTTCTAAAGCCTTGTAAAACCTGACTTCATTCCCACACTTTGACTGGCTAGGAGCGTTTGTAAATGTGTACACCATTCTCTGAATTTATTATATCTTACTCTGATCTTTTTATTTTCCCACAATGGTCAGAGGACCTTTCTATAAGCCAGCTGGAGGATAACTAACTTCAAAAGGTGGTACCTTCTTTTAATTAATAGACATGTTCATATGTTACAGTCCTAATGTTGCAGTTATACCCCTTTCTAGGAGGAGAACTTTCTGAAACTGCACATGTATTTCTAGCGAAGCATCTTAACAGTTGCCCTCAGGTCAGGTTCTCTAGAGAATCAGACTCAGTTTGGGAGGCAGTGACTTTTGCTGTATTCCACTGGGATATAGGTTCTTCAACACTTATTTTTCCTATAATATGATAGGTGCAGCTTTTGTGACAACCTCAGATTTATACCAGAAGCTATTTTCGCTGAAGAAGTCCTCAGATTCATATCCTGCTCTTCATATTTACTGAAAGTATAATAAGAAATGAGTCAATAGATATTGTATAGCAAACAGGTTTATTTCATTTGATAGCAGAGTACACCAGTAATTGCTTAAATCTGATTGAGTAGCTGGAGTTAGCCAATAGTGGTGCCAGTAACGGTGAATCTGATAGTGGTGTCCAGTGTATTAGTTAGTATTTTCTCTTGCCTTCCATATTTTATTAATATATTCACTTATCCATTCCCAAGTGAACTGACAGGAAGATAAAAATCTCTGTATTTCCTGAAGTATTCCTTTTGCTTCTTGTGCAAGGTGGAGGCGAATAAAAATTTCTAAGAATCCTAGAGCCGAGTGCTAATTTTGACTTTTTTTGGCAACTGTCTGGTTGTTTATTTTTGAGAACGTAGCCCAAAAGATACCTTATTCACATCTGATTGTCTTACTTACTTTTTTTTTTTTTTTTGGAGAGCTTGTTCAAGTGTGAAGTGTGGGGATGGACCACTCAGAAACACCAACTCCAACCTCCCAGGCTCAAGCGATCCTCCCACCTCAGCCTCCTGAGTAGCTGAGACCACAGGTACATGCCACCACACCCAGCTAATTTTTAATTTTTTTTTTTTTTTTTTTTTTTTTTGTAGAGACAGGAGTCTCACTATGTTGCCAGGGCTCATCTTGAACTCCTGGGCTCAAGCGATCCACCCACTTCAGCCTCCCAAAGTGCTGGGATTACAGGTGTGAGCCACCACACCCCATTTTGATTATCTTCTTCTTAACTGTGCCTTACTCTTATTTATTCGAACATCTGTGTCTAAGTTTTACAGTTTTAAGCTTAGCATCATCATTAGTATTAATGAAATAGAGCCCTGAGTTTCTTGCCTTAGTTGAACACATACTTAAATAATATGTAAAATACTTCAACTGTTTACAGCGTGTTTTCACACACAGTATACCTTTAAAGCTTCGTACTTTTAGTCCTTAAACTCACCATATACAATATTGAACTCCTTTCTGCCTCTACCTCTAAACATGCTTTTCCTCCTCCTCCATTTCTAAATCATTTTACAGTACCACTGTAAAATTGTTGATAAAGCTAGGAGCCATAACCTCATCATACATATGTCATCTTGTCGATCTGGGTTCACTGAGTTTCTCAGAGGTTTGGATTTGTAGTTTTAATTAAAGGGAACCTTTTGCCAGTGCTTCTTCAAATACTAATTCTGGCCACATAACCCCTTTCTGAAACTCTGATACATACATATGAGACCCTTTCAAGTTGTCCCAAAACTCACTAATGCTGTGTTCTTAAGTTTTTCCCTTTTTTTTTTTTTTTTTTTTTTTTCTAAAAACGGAGTCTCAATCTGTCACCCAGGCTGGAATACAGTGGCACAATCTCGGCTCACTGTAACCTCCACCTCCCAGGTTCAAGTGATTCTCCTACCTCAGCCTCCCATGTACCTAGAATTACAGGCATGCACCACCACACCTGGCTAATTTTTTGTATTTTTAGTAGAGACAGGGTTTTGCCATGTTGGACAGGTTGGTCTCGAACTCCTGGCCTCAAGTGATCCACTGGCCTCACCCTCCCAAAGTGCTGGAATTACAGGCATGAGGCACCGCACCTGGTTTCCCTGCCTTTTTTTTTCTCTGTGGTTTGATTTTAGATCTTCTATTGCTATGTCTTTGGGTTCATTGATCTTGTCCTGTGCATTTTCTATGTTGGTAATCCAGTCCAGTGTATTTCTCATCTCAGATATATTTTTAAGTCTCTATAAGTTAAATGTGGGTCTATTTTATATAGTCTCTGTCTCTTCCTAACAAGCCCATGTTTTCTTCTATTGTCTTGAACCATGGGACATATTTATAATAGCTGTTTTAAGGTCCATGTCTACAGATTCTATCATCTGTTTTGTTTCTGGATCAGTTTTTATCGATTGACTTTTTTTCCTTAATATGGGTTTTATTTTCCTTCTTCTTTGCATGCTTGATAATTTTTAATGTATCCCAGATATTGTAGATTTTACATTGTTGGGTGCTAAATTATTTTGTTATCTCATACTTTTGAGCTTTGTTCTTGGATGCAGTCAGGCAACTTGAAAACATTTTGATCCTTTTGAGGCTTGCTTTTAAGTTTTGCTATAGAAAACTAGACATTATTTATTCTAGGGCAAATTTGACCCCACTACTCAGGCAATTTCCTTCTAAGTACTCAACTCAGTACCCCATATATTATGTTTTCTACACTTTGTTCAGAATGTGAATTATTCTCAGGCCTATGTGAGTTCTGGGGATTGTTCTGCTTGATTCCTTCCAGTACTTCTTTCCTTGGCCATAGGTAGTTTGGGATTCAAAATGAATTTTTAAACTATGAGTGAGACTTAAGCATATTTAAATATGGCTGAGACAAATTCATTGAAGCATGATATTTAGGATGTGAGACAAGAAGCCTATAGAAAATAGGATCCAGACAGCAGGTGGAGAAATTGGTCTGAAATACAAGGGATGCCTCCTTTTACAATGGTAAGAAAGAAGGAGAGAATCCAGATGTCAGAAAGTTTGTAGATACTTTCACAGGAAGTTGAGGAAGTTTTCACATATTGAGAGGTGTGTGTGCATGCGTGCGTGTGTGTGAGAGAGAAGCAGGAGGCAGGAATGAGTAAGGAGAAAGGGAACGGGGTCAGTGATTTTAGGAGAATGGAACTGGGTCAGCTGATTTTAGAAAATGGAAGATTTATAATAATTGGGGAAATGAAAAAATAAATTCACCTGAGAAGTATAACTAGATTGTAAGTATAGCCAGATGATGGCCAAAGTTCCAATTCATCCCATTGTGTTGCTTTTCCTAGTGCAATCAAGGAGTTAATTGGTTCTTCCAAGGTTAGCGTTTTGGCAGCTTGGAATGCCAGCTTGATGGAGGAAGAAGTAAGGACAAGAAGGGGCTGATGAACAAGAAATATAGTGTCAAGGACTGAAGGTGCAGTCAAAGCATGGAGTTGTGAGAGCAGTTGAGTGAGCAAATTACATTAGAAAAAAGAGGTTGTAGTCAGCACCTGTTTTACTTAGTAATTTTGGCAAAGACCTCACCGTAGCCTCTGGTGATGCCAAGGCCCAAGAAATAATGTGAGACTGGGAGGGAGAAGTCATTAGAGAAGAGAAAATCAAATAACTTAGTGTGCAGACTGTTAGAAGGATCATTCATGTGGAAATTTAATTCACCTTAAGTCACATTAAGTCAGAGAGATGTTAGGGTGCAGGGGAATCTGTGAGCCAGGTGGAAATCTTCACTAATGGAGCAGGCCTCACTAGATGATTAGCAGTTGAAACATTGCTGAGAGGGAGAAGATGGTACAGTCAGATGGCAGGAGCTTCACACTGAACCACAGTCTGCAGGAGTGCCTTATGGATCCTGGTAACATGTGCTTCAAAATTTTATACAAATGAATTTCTGTCAGTGTATGGGCAGATTTGAAGGGACTTACCCAGTTTTGTAATTTGTATCAATCCCCTCTGAAGGACCAAACAATAACGGGAACTCTGAAGAGGAGGCAGATGTGGGCCCCAGATTTGAAAGGTAAACTCTCAGGTTTGTCAAAGATCAGATGGCTGTAGATGTGTGGTATTATTTCTGAGGACTCTGTTCTGTTCCATTTGTCTATATGTCTGTTTTGGTACCAGTACCATGCTGTTTTGGTTACTGTAGCCTTGTAGTATAGTTTGAAGTCAGGTAGCATGACGCCTCCAGCTTTGTCCTTTTGACTTAGGATTGTCTTGGCAATGTGGGCTCTTTTTCACAGCCATCTGATCTTTGACAAACCTGAGAGAAACAAGAAATGGGGAAAGGATTCCCTATTTAATAAATGGTGCTGGGAAAATTGGCTAGCCATAAGTAGAAAGCTGAAACTGGATCCTTTCCTTACTCCTTATACGAAAATTAATTCAAGATGGATTAGAGACTTAAATGTTAGACCCAAAACCATAAAAACCCTAGAAGAAAACCTAGGTGGTACCATTCAGGACATGGGCATGGGCAAGGACTTCATGTCTAAAACACCAAAAGCAACGGCAGCAAAAGCCAAAATTGACAAATGGGATCTAATTAAACTAAGGAGCTTCTGCACAGCAAAAGAAACTACCATCAGAGTGAAGAGGCAACCTACAGAATGGGAGAAAATTTTTGCAATCTACTCATCTGACAAAGGGCTAATATCCAGAATCTACAAAGAACTCAAACAAATCTACAAGAAAAAAACAACCCCATCAAAAAATGGGCAAAGGATATGAACAGACATTTCTCAAAAGAAGACATTCATACAGCCAACAGACACATGAAAAAATGCTCATCATCACTGGCCATCAGAGAAATGCAAATCAAAACCACAATGAGATACCATCTCACACCAGTTAGAATGGCAATCATTAAAAAGTCAGGAAACAACAGGTGCTGGAGAGGATGTGGAGAAATAGGAACACTTTTACACTGTTGGTGGGATTGTAAACTAGTTCAACCATTATGGAAAACAGTATGGCGATTCCTCACGGATCTAGAACTAGATGTACCATATGACCCAGCCATCCCACTACTGGGTATATACCCAAAGGATTATAAATCATGCTGCTATAAAGACACATGCACACGTATGTTTATTGCGGCACTATTCACAATAGCAAAGACTTGGAATCAACCCAAATGTCCATCTGTGACAGACTGGATTAAGAAAATGTGGCACAAAAACACCATGGAATATTATGCAGCCATAAAAAAGGATGAGTTTGCGTCCTTTGTAGGGACATGGATGCAGCTGGAAACCATCATTCTTAGCAAACTATCACAAGAACAGAAAACCAAACACCACATGTTCTCACTCATAGGTGGGAACTGAACAATGACATCACTTGGACTTGGGAAGGGGAACATCACACATCGGGGCATATCACGGGGAGGGTGGAGGGGGGAGGGATTGCATTGGGAGTTATACCTGATATAAATGACGAATTGATGGGTGCTGACGAGTTGATGGGTGCAGCACACCAACATGGCACAAGTATACATATGTGACAAACCTGCACGTTAGGCACATGTACCCTAGAACTTAAAGTATAATAAAAAATAAAAAATAAATTCTCAGGATTCATATTTAACAAAAAAAAAAAAAAAAAAAAAAAAAAAAAGAAAGGTAAACTCGTAGGACACAGCCTCCTTCACTTCCTATGCTCACATTCTTGATGGGCAGTTGCCACACCCCCACCAAAAATCATCACCATCCCACTGGCGCTCTTCCTTGGTAGAAATGTGGGGACCTTACTACTCTTGTGAATTATAGAGGGAAAAGTAATGAAAGTGAATATGAGGATGAAGCCAGATTATAAAGATCCTCAAAAACAGAATAAGGGATTTAGACTTCATAGTAAAAAGACCATTCGAATTAAGAGTCCAGAATCCTAAGTCCTAGTCCATTTTCTCCAGAACAACTAGATATGTTAAAACTTTCAGAAAGGTATTTAACCTCTCCAGGCCTTATTTTTCTCATTTCTAAGGTAAATATGTTAGGTAGAATAGGTAGATTTGAACCATGGTCTCCAGAAATGCTCTGGGATTCTGGAAATGTTTGCTTCAAATTTCTTTTTTTTGTTTTTTTTTTTTTGAAATGGAGTTTTGCTCTTGTTGCCCAGGCTGGAGTGTGGTAGTGCAATCTTGCCTCACTGCAACCTCCGCCCCCGGGGTTCAAGCGATTCTCCTGCTTCCGCTTCCTGAGTAGATGGAATTACAGGTACGTGCTACCATGCCTGACTAATTTTTGTATTTTTAGTAGAGACGGGGTTTCACCATGTTGGTCAAGCTGGTCTCAAACTCCTGACTTTGTGATCTGCCCGCCTTGGCCTCCCAACATGCTGGGATTACAGGCGTGAGCCACTGCGCCCAGCCTGTTTTTAAAATTATAGTTTAAAATGGTAAAAAAAAAAAAAAAATCATAATCATAAACACATGTTTTGTATTAAATTTTAATCTTTTGGAAACTGTTTACATGTTAACTCACTGTATTAGTCCATTCTCACACTGCTAATAAAGACATACTGAGGCTGGGTAATTTATAAAGAAAAAGAAGTTTGATGGACTCATCGTTCCACATGACTGGGGAAGTCTCACAATCATGGTGGAGGCAAATGAGGAGCAAAGTCACATCTTACATGGTGACAAGCAATAAAGCCTATTCAGGGGAACTGCCTTTTATAAAACCATCAGATCTCGTGAGACTTATTTACTACCAAGAGAACAGCACAGGAAAAACCCATCCCCATGATTCAATTACCTCCCACCGGTTCCCTCCCGTAACATATGGGGATTATGGGAGCTACAGTTCAAGATGAGATTTGGGTGGGGACACAGCCAAACTGTATCACTCACTATCTACTCTTTTTTTCTTCTATAGATTTACTAATAAAGCCACTTCTCCCATATCTCTCTACATATTTGAAATTCTTATAATTGTGACTTGGGAATATTATAGCTTGGTGTTGATATATTGTTTAATTACTATATATTGCTTAATTTAGTCCTATATATGTCTGCCATAAAAATTATACATGCATCACAGTCAGTGCTTTTTCTATATTTAAAAAAATCAGGTAGTTTTAATTATTTGCATAACATCAGGGTAATTTTCTTTAATTATAAACAATCATTATAGTAATGGTTTAACTTAAAAAGTTTCTGTAATGTTCCCTAACTTTATCTTTCAATTTTCTTGATCAGTTCAATCAATTAATATTCTGACATTGCAAGACAAAGTAATTCACAACTTATCAGCTCTTTATTGATATACATAAAATAAAACACAAACACTGGATGCCAAAACTGTTACCTACAAACCTAAATATCAAATTTCATTTTTTATTCAAACAACCTTTTATAAATTTGACTCGGTAATAAACATATACTAATACAATGCTATACTTACCTGTTTCATGTATTTGAATGTGGAATTAGAATAAATTTTTTTTTTTTTTTTTTTGAGACAGAGTCTTGCTCCAAAGACTGGAGTGCAGTGGTGCAATCTCAGCTCACTGTAACCTCCACCTCCCGGGTTCAAGCGATTCTCATGCCTCAGCCTCCCGAGTAACTGGGACTACATGCGTGCACCACCACACCTGGCTAATTTTCTTTTTTTGTATTTTTAGTGGAGATGGGGTTTTGCCATGTTCCCCAGGTTGGTCTCAAACTCCTGCTAGGATTACAGGTGTGAGCCACCATGCCTAACCAAAAGGGTACTTTTACTACTACTTTTTGAAAACCACTAGATTAAATTATCTTTGAGATTCTAAGATTATATTATTCTGAAATAGGGATCCTGTAAGTAGTTTTTCATAACTATTGAGACATGATTCACAGATCATAAAATTCACCCTTTTATTGTATGAAAGTCATGATTTTTAGAATATTCACATAGTTGTGCAGCCATCACCATGTTTTAATTTCACAATATTTTTATTATCCGCCCCCCCTCACCAAAACTCTGTAGCCATTAGCAATTACACCTCCTGGCAACCACTAACCAATTTTTTGTCCTATGGTTTTGCCTCTTCTGCACATTTTATATGAATCGAATCATACAATATGTGGCTTTTTGTGTTTGATGACTTTTACTTAGCATGACGTTTTCAAGGCTCATTCATGTTTTATCACGTATCCATACTTCATTGTTTTTCGGGGACTTAATAATATTCTTTGTATGGATATACCACATTTTGTTTGTCTTTTCATTCATTGACATTTGGGTTGTGTCCATTTTTGGCTTTATGAATAATGCTGCTATGAACATTTGTGTACAAGTTGTGTAGACATATAGTTTCATTTCTCTTGAGTATATGTCTAGTTCTAGAGCTGCGTTTATTCTTAACATTTCTAGGGACTACCAAACAGTTTTTCAAAGTAGGTGGTAGGTGCACCATTTTACTGACCCACCAGCAATGTATGAGAGTTTCAGTTTCTCCACAATCTCTTCAACACTTGTTATTATCTTTTTATGTAAGCTATCCTGCTGGCTATAAAGTAATATCTTATTATGGTTTTGATTTCTATTTCCCTAATGACTAATGATGTTGAGCATCTTTTCATGTGCTTATTGACCATTCATTTATCTTCTTTGGATAAATTTCTATTAAAATCCTTTGCCTATTTTTTAAATTGGCTTATTTGTCTCTTTATTTTTGAGATGTAAGAGTTCTTTACATATTCTGGAAATAAGTCCTTTATAAGATAAGTGATTTGATAATATTTCCTCCCATTCTGCCTGTCTTTTTACTTGATGATATTCTATGAAGTACAAAGTTTCTAATTTTGAGAAATTCAGTTTGTTGATTTTTCCTTTTGTTGCTTGTGCTGTTAGTGTCTTATCTATGAAACCATTGCCTGATATAAGATAAAGATTTACTACTATGTTTTCTTCTAGTAGTTTTATGGTTTTAGCTCTTTAGATTTTTTATACGGTGTGAGGGGAGAGGTCCAAATTAATTCTTTTACATGTGAATACCAGTTGTCCCAACACCATTTGTTAAAAAAAATTCTTTTTACATTTATTTGTGTTGGCACCCTTGTTGAAAATGAATTGCCCATAAATGTAAGTTTTTATTTCTGGACTGTCATTTATAGTCTCTTGATCTATTTGTCTATCCTTCTGCCAGTACCACACTGTCTTGATTATTAAAGCTTTATAGGGAGTTTTAAAATTGGGAAATGTGAGTCCTCCAACTTTCTTATTGTTTGTCAAGATTGTTTTGGCTATTCTGGGTCCCTTGTGTTTACATATGAATTTTAGGACATGTAAGTTTTAGGATTGAATTCTTTGTTTCTGCAAAAAAAAAAAAAAAGGAAGGCCATTGCAATTTTGATAGGGATTGCATCGAATCTGTTTGATCGGTACTTTGGGCTGTATTACCGTCTTAACAATTTAAGTCTTCCAATCCATTAGCATGAGATGTCTTTTCATTTATTTAGGGCTTCTTTGATTTCTTTCAAAAATGTTTTATAACTTTCAATGTAATACAGGTTTTACAGTTTTGTTAAATACATTCCTAAGTATTCTATTCATGTTGATGCTATTGTGAATGGAATTGTTTTCTTAATTTTGTTTTTTCATTGTTCATTGCTAGTGTAAAGAGATAAAATTGATTTTTGTATATTGATCACAAATCCTGAAGCTTTGCTGAGCATATTCATTAGTTCTAGTAGTTATTTTCTTCGTGTGTATGTTAGGATTTACTGCAGAGGAGATCATGTCATCTGTGAATAGAGGTAGTTTTAATTCTTCACTTCCAATCTGAATGCCTTGACACAGACATTCTCCTAGACTAGTCGCTCCCACGGTTTATTGTTGCTGTTTGTTGTTGTCATTCCTCTTTGATGACTTTCTTGGATTTTGTAAAGTCTATATTATTGTCATGTGCATCTCAGTTAACATTAGTGGCCAGCTAACAACTGGACAGAGATTTCATTAAGTCTTTGCTGAGGGGTTCTGGGTGTATTGAGCCATGCCTTCAATACTCCTAGAGTCAGTTTACAACTGTGCCTTAAATTTCATTTTCTGCATGCACAGAGCAACAAGATCAGCTACAGTTATGAGACTAGGACCTTCCCAAGTTTTTTTCTGGGCATGCACATAGCTTTGCACATGTGCATGGACTGCTAGATTTCCAGAAATGCGTTAGAACTTTTCAGAGATCCCTATTAACTTTTCATTCCCTATATTTTGCTCTTATTTTTTCATTGGCCAGAGCTGCTTCTTTGGTGGCTGCAGTGTTAAACAATTGCCACTGATTGCTGCTGGATTTCACAGTTGCAAGTGTTGGTTTTCAACACTACCAGTGAACTGGGGAGAGGGTAATGGGAATAGGGTACATTTAAAATACCACAAACCTTGTAGTTCTCACAGTATTCAGCCATTTTTCTTGAATAAACACTCCTTGGAGTGTTGCAGGCCTTTAGTTAGTTCAGAGTTCTGAAAAAGTTTTTTTTTGACAATGTTTGCCAGTGTTCGTGTTGCTTTTATAGAGGAGCAGACTTTCAGAGGTCCTTACTTCACCATTCTGCCTGTAGTGGTTTTTGAATAGAGGTATGTCACCACCAAAGCCAGGTGTATGGAAGTCTAGTTTACCAGTGTCTGATGTCCATAATGCTGGCATGGAGATTGGTGAACTGTAGTGATGAACTGATCCAAAGTGGCCGTTCAGTTAAGGAAAACTAGGAACATTACCAGAAGAAAGTTACAAGGCCAAAAGTTCAAAGATTTAAAAAGTAAGTAACAGATTGAGCTGACATGAAGGATGACCTGACTGAGCATAGGAGACCTCTCCTGTGCCTGCTCTCTGCACCCCTTCCTCCCCCATTTCCCACTGTCTACATCCACTACACAGATAATGTTTGAAAACTTTTCAAGCATTCAAACCCTTTATTTCAAATGAAATATTATTTATAACTCAAATGGTGTACAAGAAGCATCAGAATGGGGAAAAGATAACTAAGATGAAATTGCGTTATAGAAATATAGTGATCTATTTTTAAAACACTTATGTGTTTGCTCACGTAATCTTATCACTTGAGAGGACATGAACATGAATCTCTGTTTTGTAATGGAGAAAAATGAGACTTTCAGTAGATCAGTTACCTCCAAGGCTTAGGGCTAGAAACAGGTAGAACTGCTCCTAGTTCTTTTGATTTGTCAAGTATTTTTTGCACTATTAGATAATAACACTCTATTAGAGGAGTTTTAGTAGTAAGGAAGAGCCTATTTTGAGATACTATCTGGAGGAAAAATCACCAGTGTTTATCTGGTTGGTCATGTGAGATTGAAAAAGAGAAGATGCCCAAAAGTTGGAAAAGGTAATGCATGAAAAGTGTAATTTTAAAACATTGCAGCTAGCCAAAAAACAAATGCCATTCTAATGTAGGGAAATGAAGATCAAGTTGCTATTAATTCAGTGGAAGAATCAGGGAAATAATTACTGAATATTTAATTTTAGCCACAAATGTGTATATTTTGCTAATTTTTCTCCAGGTGTCAGCAGCACTGTAAACAATAGCAATTATAATAGTTACTTGGATATCTACATTTGTTAAATATTACACATTTGGGAGTATATTATATTCATTTGCTCCCACCATCAATAGTTTATACTTTAATATCTTAAAAAATGTCATATATGATTTAGTGCTACATTCAATATTTTACCATCTATATTATTACTGTCCTCAGCCTGCTAGAGAGTTACTTAACTGTACTCCTGTAAGTTTTGACTTAACTGAAGACTCAAAATATTTTGGAGAAACTGGGTCAGCAGGGGGCAGCACAATCTTACAATGTGTAAAATGTGGTCATTTGAATGACCGTTCAGAAATAGGATATAAAGGTAGTGTAGTTCATGGCTTTTCAAGCATTCAAACCCTTTATTTCAAATGAAATATTATTTATAACTCAAACGTGTAAGTTAGAGAAAAGTGGTATTTTACTAACAGAAATCTTATTTTATAATATTTACTTGTAACATCTAATGCTGAAAATGATAGGGTTGTTTTGATGAACAAAAAATTGAGAATAAAATTTTCTAGAAGGTACTATTACTATATTATTTTTATAGATGAGGAAATTGAGTCTCAAGGAACTTTTAAAACATGTCCAATGTCACACAGATGGCAAAAAGAGCTTATTCATAAACTCAACTGTCTTACTCTGTCCAAAGCACAGGCACCTACAATTATGCAATTGCTGCTAATACGTTTTCATCTTGCTGCAGCTCTGAAATCCAGTACAACATATTTCTTTTGTTTTAATTATACATTTTAGAGAAAATTCTGATTCGTATAGGTAAGGAGTTACAAATGATAACTTTTTTTGACAGCTTGCTCTTTAAACTTCAAATATTCTCCATTAAACAGAAATGACAGGTAAATCTTTAGTCCGAGATACAAACAATAATACATTAAATTTATTTGCAGTATAATGTGTTCCCTAATATGTTAACAAGTGGTATAACTATTAAGGAAGTAGACATAGTTATTTCACCTTTTTTAGATAACTGAAGTATGGAGATGCTAAATACCTTACTAAAGTCACAGTCCTGTAACAAACCCCAGTAAATCTGGCTGCAAAGTTTCCTTTCCTTCTGAGTACACTGTATTGCCTCTATTTTATTACTCATTTATGTACTTGTATTGTTTTTATTTTAATTTTTAAATAGTTAAAATTGTATTTTAAAAATGAAATTCGATAGATTTCACTAGCCACTGTTGGAAAACCAGTAGTCTATGGATAATTATAATCCAAAATATAGAAGACATTTAGAAATTATTTGGGGCTGTTATATTAATAATTTAATTTATCTCTATTTATTTTTCCAATAATAAAAACATTTATATTAAAAACAGATTCAAATCATCTCATTTAAAATAAATTCATTAAAGGGAACATATAATTGGATATATCAACTTGCATAGGAATAACTGATTCTAACACTCTATATGCTGAGTGACCAATTTAAAAAGCTCACACTTCCCCCAGGTGTAAATGTGAGAGCATTTCTGGAATATAGAATCTTTACTATTTAGCAACCCAATATGTGTCAGCAGTGATTCAGATATCTCAGAGAAAGAAGATTTTTGAAATTTTCAGAAATGTGATAGACTAGTAAGAAATCAAGGAAGTCAGCTACATTAATTTTGAAGCAAAATTTATAGTTCTTAGTATGTACTAAAGCTGTTAGGTTAGAAAAATCTTACATGATTACTCCAACTATAACATGGGTCTAGATCACTAAGATTGATTATAATAAAACAGATATTTTTAAGTCTATGTTTTGCTACAGGGTAAAAAAATTGCAATTTTTTTGCTTGGGATATAAAATGTGCACAAAGCAAGTGTTATCTCAAGTAAAGACTTATCTATCACTAGCACAGCTAAGGAAGTTGTGATTCCTGCTCAAACATTCAGTCATGCAGCAATTTGGCCTTATTTTTTGAAGAGGTATATCTGAGCATGTTACTCCCCAGTTCAAAAATGCCTCTCTTGCTTCCACTACTTGTAGAGTAGGTCCAACTTTTCTTACCACCGCATTTCATGACTTTCATGATTCATTATTTTCATTCAGCAATATTTATTAAGTGCCTGCTGAATGATAGGCACTGTACTAATTTGAGGACATACAAAGATGAATAAAACAAAAGTTCTGCCCTCAAGGGACTCACAGTCTAGTGGGAAAGACAGACAAAGCAACAGTTACAGGCCAGAAAGTCTCTAATAGAAATATTCATACAGTGCTGGGTGAACACAATTTGGCTTCATCCTTCCTTTCCATCTACATTTTCCACTCCCTCCCCATAAACACATGCCACTCCAGATCCATTTACATTTAGCAAATGTGATACGCACTTTTGGGGCTTAGCTCATACTTTCTTTGTGTGAAATGCCCTTCCCTATGCCTGCTGAAATCCTATTAGGACCAACTTCAGGTAACTCCAGAATATTGTTTCTGTTATCCAGAGTTGATCACATCCACATATTTTCTCCCATAAAATCTCTAAAGGCAGTTTTTCATAGTCTGCCTTGAAATCAGTTCATCTATTCCCTAGTACAGTGCTTGTGCTGAACAGACATTGAATATACTTTTCTACTGCTGAGTCTCCAAATAACAACTTTATTTCTAGTCTATTCTGTTTCCTTCAGTAAAATAAAAACAGTATGGCCAGGCATGGTGGCTCACATCTGTAATCCCAGCACTTTGGGAGGCTGAGGTGGGCAGATCACCTGAGGTTGGGAGTTCAAGACCAGCCTGGCCAACGCAATGAAACCCCATCTCTACTAAAAATACAAAAATTAACCAGGCATGTTGGCTCATGCCTGTAGTCCCAGCCACTCAGGAGGCTGAGGCAGGAGAATCACTTGAACGCAGGAGGCAGAGGTTGCAGTGAGATCACGCCACTGCACTCCAGCCTGGGCAACAGAGTGAGACTTGGTCTCAAAAAAAAAAGAAAAAACAGTATATGGCCTATTTATTACTTTTTGCAACTGGCCTGAAGTCTGGTCACAAATAAAATGAATTAGGATTATAAGATGAATATGAGTGTTTCTAAAAACTATTAAACACAATGTAAAAAGTATATTAGGTACTAGAGTATAATGGATACTGTTGGTTTTCTGCCCCAGGTGTAAATGTGAGAGCATTCCTGGGATACAGGCTTTAGTATTTAGCAACCCAATATGTGTGAGCAGTGACTCAGATATCTCAGAGAAAGAAGGTTTTTGAAATTTTCAGAAATGTGATAGACTGGTAAGAAATCAAGGAAGTATGTATATACTACATATATACTATATGTAGTGTGCATGGCCTATATATGTATATATGACATACATATGTAGTATATACATACTACATACATACTATATGTATGTATACATATACATTTCCCACATACAATTCCCACAGAAAAAAATAATTTCCAATGTAGATGAACTCACGTTTTAAAAAGTATGAGCAGGAAGAATTGGTCCACCATGAATGACAGTAGACGCAAGAGAAAGATGTGTTGGCAGCTCTAGAACTAACAGGGCTCTGTGAAAGAGGTTATAAAATAAATATGCTTTTTTTTTTTTTTTTTATACTTTAAGTTCTAGGGTACATGTGCCTAACGTGCAGGTTTGTTACATATGTATACTTGTGCCATGTTGGTGTGCTGCACCCATCAACTCGTCAGCACCCATCAATTCGTCATTTATATCAGGTATAACTCCCAATGCAATCCCTCCCCCCTCCACCCTCCCCGTGATATGCCCCGATGTGTGATGTTCCCCTTCCCGAGTCCAAGTGATGTCATTGTTCAGTTCCCACCTATGAGTGAGAACATGCGGTGTTTGGTTTTCTGTTCTTGTGATAGTTTGCTAAGAATGATGGTTTCCAGCTGCATCCATGTCCCTACAAAGGACGCAAACTCATCCTTTTTTATGGCTGCATAATATTCCATGGTGTATATGTGCCACATTTTCTTAATCCAGTCTGTCACAGATGGACATTTGGGTTGATTCCAAGTCTTTGCTATTGTGAATAGTGCCGCAATAAACATACGTGTGCATGTGTCTTTATAGCAGCATGATTTATAATCCTTTGGGTATATACCCAGTAGTGGGATGGCTGGGTCATATGGTACATCTAGTTCTAGATCCGTGAGGAATCGCCATACTGTTTTCCATAATGGTTGAACTAGTTTACAATCCCACCAACAGTGTAAAAGTGTTCCTATTTCTCCACATCCTCTCCAGCACCTGTTGTTTCCTGACTTTTTAATGATTGCCATTCTAACTGGTGTGAGATGGTATCTCATTGTGGTTTTGATTTGCATTTCTCTGATGGCCAGTGATGATGAGCATTTTTTCATGTGTCTGTTGGCTGTATGAATGTCTTCTTTTGAGAAATGTCTGTTCATATCCTTTGCCCATTTTTTGATGGGGTTGTTTTTTTCTTGTAGATTTGTTTGAGTTCTTTGTAGATTCTGGATATTAGCCCTTTGTCAGATGAGTAGATTGCAAAAATTTTCTCCCATTCTGTAGGTTGCCTGTTCACTCTGATGGTAGTTTCTTTTGCTGTGCAGAAGCTCTTTAGTTTAATTAGATCCCATTTGTCAATTTTGGCTTTTGCTGCCATTGCTTTTGGTGTTTTAGACATGAAGTCCTTGCCCATGCCCATGTCCTGAATGGTACTACCTAGGTTTTCTTCTAGGGTTTTTATGGTATTAGGTCTAACATTTAAGTCTCTAATCCATCTTGAATTGATTTTCGTATAAGGAGTAAGGAAAGGATCCAGTTTCAGCTTTCTACTTATGGCTAGCCAATTTTCCCAGCACCATTTATTAAATAGGGAATCCTTTCCCCATTTCTTGTTTCTCTCAGGTTTGTCAAAGATCAGATGGCTGTAGATGTGTGGTATTATTTCTGAGGACTCTGTTCTGTTCCATTTGTCTATATGTCTGTTTTGGTACCAGTACCATGCTGTTTTGGTTACTGTAGCCTTGTAGTATAGTTTGAAGTCAGGTAGCGTGATGCCTACAGCTTTGTTCTTTTGACTTAGGATTGTCTTGGCAATGCGGGCTCTTTTTTGGTTCCATATGAACTTTAAAGCCGTTTTTTCCAATTCTGTGAAGAAACTCATTGGTAGCTTGATGAGGATGGCATTGAATCTATAAATAACCTTGGGCAGTATGGCCATTTTCACGATATTGATTCTTCCTATCCATGAGCATGGTATGTTTTTCCATTTGTTTGTGTCCTCTTTGATTTCACTGAGCAGTGGTTTGTAGTTCTCCTTGAAGAGGTCCTTTACATCCCTTGTAAGTTGGATTCCTAGGTATTTTATTCTCTTTGAAGCAATTGTGAATGGAAGTTCATTCATGATTTGGCTCTCTGTTTGTCTGTTACTGGTGTATAAGAATGCTTGTGATTTTTGCACATTAATTTTGTATCCTGAGACTTTGCTGAAGTTGCTTATCAGCTTAAGGAGATTTTGGGCTGAGACAATGGGGTTTTCTAAATATACAATCATGTCATCTGCAAACAGGGACAATTTGACTTCTTCTTTTCCTAACTGGATACCCTTTATTATCTTTCTCTTGCCTGATTGCCCAGGCCAGAACTTCCAACACTATGTTGAATAGGAGTGGTGAGAGAGGGCATCCCTGTCTTGTGCCAGTTTTCAAAGGGAATTTTTCCAGTTTTTGCCCATTCAGTATGATATTGGCTGTGGGTTTGTCATAAATAGCTCTTATTATTTTGAGGTACGTTCCATCAATACCAAATTTATTGAGCCTTTTTAGCATGAAGGGCTGTTGAATTTTGTCAAAAGCCTTTTCTGCATCTATTGAGATAATTATGTGGTTCTTGTCTTTGGTTCTGTTTATATGCTGGATTACGTTTATTGATTTGCGAATGTTGAACCAGCCTTGCATCCCAGGGATGAAGCCCACTTGATCATGGTGGATAAGCTTTTTGATGTGCCTCTGAATCCGGTTTGCCAGTATTTTATTGAGGATTTTTGCATCGAAGTTCATCAGGGATATTGGTCTAAAATTCTCTTTTTTTGTTGTATCTCTGCCAGGCTTTGGTATCAGGATGATGTTGGCCTCATAAAATGAGTTAGGGAGCATTCCCTCTTTTTCAATTGATTGGAATCGTTTCAGAAGGAATGGTACCAGCTCCTCCTTGTACCTCTGGTAGAATTCAGCTGTGAATCCATCTGGTCCTGGACTTTTTTTGTTTGGTAGGCTATTAATGATTGCCTCAATTTCAGAGCCTGCTATTGGTCTATTCAGGGATTCAACTTCTTCCTGGTTTAGTCTTGGAAGAGTGTAAGTGTCCAGGAAATTATCCATTTCTTCTAGATTTTCTAGTTGATTTGCGTAGAGGTGTTTATAGTATTCTCTGATGGTAGTTTGTATTTCTGTGGGGTCGGTGGTGTTATCCCGTTTATCATTTTTTATTGCGTCTATTTGATTCTTCTCTCTTTTCTTCTTTATTAGTCTTGCTAGCGGTCTGTCAATTTTGTTGATCTTTTCAAAAAACCAACTCCTGGACTCATTGATTTTTTGGAGGGTTTTTTGTGTCTCTATCTCCTTCAGTTCTGCTCTGATCTTAGTTATTTCTTGCCTTCTGCTAGCTTTTGAATGTGTTTGCTCTTGCTTCTCCAGTTCTTTTAATTGTGATGTTAGAGTGTCAATTTTAGATCTTTCCAGCTTTCTCTTGTGGGCATTTAGTGCTATAAATTTCCCACTACACACTGCTTTAAATGTGTCCCAGAGATTCTGGTATGTTGTATCTTTGTTCTCATTGGTTTCAAAGAACATCTTTATTTCTGCCTTCATTTTGTTATGTACCCAGTAGTCATTCAGGAGCAGGTTGTTCAGTTTCCATGTAGTTGAGCGATTTTGATTGAGTTTCTTAGTCCTGAGTTCTAGTTTGATTGCACTGTGGTCTGAGAGACAGTTTGTTATAATTTCTGTTCTTTTACATTTGCTGAGGAGTGCTTTACTTCCAATTATGTGGTCAATTTTGGAATAAGTGTGATGTGGTGCTGAGAAGAATGTATATTCTGTTGATTTGGGGTGGAGAGTTCTATAGATGTCTATTAGGTCCGCTTGGTGCAGAGATGAGTTCAATTCCTGGATATCCTTGTTAACTTTCTGTCTCGTTGATCTGTCTAATGTTGACAGTGGAGTGTTGAAGTCTCCCATTATTATTGTATGGGAGTCTAAGTCTCTTTGTAAGTCTCTAAGGACTTGTTTTATGAATTTGGGTGCTCCTGTATTGGGTGCATATATATTTAGGATAGTTAGCTCTTCCTGTTGAATTGATCCCTTTACCATTATGTCATGGCCTTCTTTGTCTCTTTTGATCTTTGATGGTTTAAAGTCTATTTTATCAGAGACTAGGATTGCAATCCCTGCTTTTTTTTGTTCTCCATTTGCTTGGTAGATCTTCCTCCATCCCTTTATTTTGAGCCTATGTATGTCTCTGCATGTGAGATGGGTCTCCTGAATAGAGCAGACTGATGGGTCTTGACTCTTTATCCAGTTTGCCAGTCTGTGTCTTTTAATTGGAGCATTTAGTCCATTAACATTTAAGGTTAATATTGTTATGTGTGAACTTGATCCTGCCATTATGATATCAACTAGTTATTTTGCTCGTTAGTTGATGCAGTTTCTTCCTAGCCTCGACGGTCTTTACATTTTGGCATGTTTTTGCAATGGCTGGTACCGGTTGTTCCTTTCCATGTTTAGGGCTTCCTTCAGGGTCTCTTGTAAGGCAGGCCTGGTGGTGACAAAATCTCTAAGCATTTGCTTATCTGTAAAGGATTTTATTTCTCCTTCACTTATGAAACTTAGTTTGGCTGGATATGAAATTCTGGGTTGAAAATTCTTTTAAGAACGTTGAATATTGGCCCCCACTCTCTTCTGGCTTGTAGAGTTTCTGCCGAGAGGTCTGCTTTTAGTCGGATGGGCTTCCCTTTGTGGGTAACCAGACCTTTCTCTCTGGCTGCCCTTAAGATTTTTTCCTTCATTTCAACTTCGGTGAATCTGGCAATTATGTGTCTTGGAGTTGCTCTTCTCGAGGAGTATCTTTGTGGCGTTCTCTGTATTTCCTGAATTTGAATGTTGGCCTGCCCTACTAGGTTGGGGAAGTTCTCCTGGATGATATCCTGAAGAGTGTTTTCCAACTTTGTTCCATTTTCCCCTTCACTTTCAGGCACCCCAATCAGACGTAGATTTGGTCTTTTTACATAATCCCATACTTCTTTCAGGCTTTGTTCATTTCTTTTTCTTCTTTTTTCTTTTGGTTTCTCTTCTCGCTTCATTTCATTCATTTGATCCTCAATCGCTGATACTCTTTCCTCCAGTTGATCGAGTTGGTTACTGATGCTTGTGGATTTGTCACGTATTTCTCGTGTCATGGTTTTCATCTCTGTCATTTCATTTATGACCTTCTCTGCATTAATTATTCTAGCTATCAATTCTTCCACTCTTTTTTCAAGATTTTTAGTTTCTTTGCGCTGGGTACGTAATTCCTCCTTTAGCTCTGATAAGTTTGATGGACTGAAGCCTTCTTCTCTCATCTCGTCAAAGTCATTCTTTGACCAGCTTTGATCTGTTGCTGGCGATGAGCTGCGCTTCTTTGCAGGGAGAGATGCGCTCTTATTTTTTGAATTTCCAGCTTTTCTGCCCTGCTTCTTCCCCATCTTTGTGGTTTTATCTGCCTCTGATCTTTGATGATGGTGACGTACTGATGGGGTTTTGGTATAGGTGTTCTTCCTGTTTGATAGTTTTCCTTCTAATAGTCAGGACCCTCAGCTGTAGGTCTGTTGGAGATTGCTTGAGGTCCACTCCAGACCCTGTTTGCCTGGGTATCAGCAGCAGAGGTTGCAGAAGATAGAATATTGCTGAACAGCGAGTGTACCTGTCTGATTCTTCCTTTGGAAGCTTCCTCTCAGGGGTGTACTCCACCCTGTGAGGTGTGGGGTGTCAGACTGCCCCTAGTGGGGGATGTCTCCCAGTTAGGCTACTCAGGGGTCAGGGACCCACTTGAGCAGGCAGTCTGTCCGTTCTCAGATCTCAACCTCCGTGTTGGGAGATCCACTGCTCTCTTCAAAGCTGTCAGACAGAGTCATTCGCGTCTGTACAGGCCTCTGCTGCTTCCCCTGTTGTTGTTTAGCTGTGTCCTGTCCCCAGAGGTGGAGTCTCAGTTGAAAATGCAGAAATCACTGGTCTTCTGTGTCGCTCGCGCCGGGATTTGGAGACTGAAACTGTTCCTATTCGGCCATCTTGCTCCGCCCCCCATAAATATGCTTTAATAGAATAAAGAAATAAAAGAAGTAATAGAAACTACAAAAAAAAAAAAAGAATAAGACAATGTGGGAAAAGAGGTTGATTTAAATAAGGGCCATATTGAACTTCTAGAATGAAAAAAGTCATTAAAAATAGACTCAATGAAAAATATGAAAAAGTTTTGAAGAGTAGAATAAGAATGTTAAGCATATTTTCTAATAAGGACTCCAGAATGTGAGACTAGAAAAAACGAAAGATAATGTTTAAAATACATAGATCATCAGATTGAGAAATTAGAAGTTTTACACAGGATTATTAAAACTGAGTCCACACCCATAAAAATTACAGTGAAAGGATGAAATACCAGACAAAATGATAAAAGCAACCAGATAAGATACAAGGGAACAACAGTGTGACCAACAGCAGACTTCTCAACAGCTACAAGAAAGGCCAGAAGGCAGGGCAGTAGTATAATATACTACATGAGGTGTTGTTCTAGGTATTCAGTATACATTAATGAAAAACAGATATAAATTTTGGCTTGCATGAAACTTAATTCTAGGTAGAGAAGAGAGATTAACGTAATACATACAATAAGTATAGGGTATGTGAGAAAGAGGTAAGTACTGTGGGGTGGAGGGAGAAACAGGGTGAGCAGAATTAAGAGTGCTAGTGAGAAAGGAGGTGTAATATTAAATAAGGGTCAAGGTATAAGGCTCATTGGGAATGTGACATATGAGCAAAGACTTGAAAGAGGTGAGGGAGTTAACCATGTACAAATCTGAGGAAAGAACACCGCGAGCGGATGGAACAGCCTATCCTGAGCCCAGAGTGCGTGTGTTGTGTTCAAGGAATAGCAAGAAAGTGCATTTAGCTAGAACTCTATGATTGAGGAGTAAAGTAGTAAGAGGTAAGAGAGTAAAAGAGGCAGCCCTCTCACTCCAACCGCACAAAATCCGTATTTTTCAATACTCAAAAAAAAAAAAAAAAAAAACTTTCTAAGTCAACTCAGCGTCACAGACTACAGCATAATTAAAATTGGAAATATTTAGGCACAACCACAAATGAAAATACCTAAATTTGTGGATTTCAGCCCCTAACAGTATTATAAGGAAATGTCTAGCCTTAAATTTATTTCTAAGAACATAAGAATGAGGCAAATTGGTCAGCTATAAGCATTCTTCAACTCAGGAAGTTAGAAAGGGGAAACAGAGTAGAACTTAAAGAAAAACTGTGAAGAAGTTTAACATAAACAAAATCTGGTTCTTTGAAATTACTAATAAAAATAGATAACACCCCTGGAGATGTTGAACAAGAAAGAAAGAAAAATATGTCAAATTAAAAGGACATAACCACCAATTCAGTGGAGATCTCAGAATTATAAGAGAATGACTCTAGGAAAATAAATTTGAAAACAAAATGTGCACTTTTCTTGAAACATACAAATGTCTAAAAAGTGATTTAAGAGTAGTAGAAAACTTGAAAAGACTGATTATCATTAAAGAAATTCAGCCAGTAGCCAGAGTCCTCTTAAAAGAAAGAAAGAGAAAAAAAAGATGGTCGAGTTTCAGAAGCAAGTTTTACCCAACTTCAGTGAACAATTAACTTCTGTTATATAAGCTATTTCAGAGAATGAAAAGGAAAGGTATCTAACTTCTCTTTCGAGGCTTATATAATTTTGACACCAACTAGACAAGAATAACATGAGAAAATTATAAACCAATCTCATTTATAAACATATATGCAGAAACCCTAAATTAAGCATTTTAAAATAATTCAGCAAAAAATATACACATATGCCTATATTTATACATATATATTCTTCAAATAGGTATTGTTTCAGGAGACCATGAGAAAAGAAACTTACAAACTTTATAAACCAATCTCATAAGCAGAAATGCTAATTAAATATGTTCATATTGAATAGAGCAAAAAAGTGCCTATGTATATATACATATATATACATAAATTTTTATTATAGCAGGAATTTTTTTTTTTTTGAGATGGAGTCTCACTCTGTCGTCCAGGCTGGAGTACAATGGCATGATCTCGGCTCACTGCAACATCCACCTCGCAGGTTCAAGCAATTCTCGTGCCTCAACCTCCCGAGTAGCTGGGATTACAGGCGCCTGCCACCACACCTGACTAATTTTTGTATTTTTAGTAGAGACAATGTTTCACCATATTGGCCAGGCTGGTCTCAATCTCGTGACCTCAAGTGATCTGTCTGCCTCGGCCTCCCAAAGTGCTGGGATTACAGGTGTGAGCCACTGCACACAGCAGATCATAGCAGGGATTTTCATGACCATTTCCACATGATACTATGGTCAAACGCTGATAAAGTATTCTGTTATTATGGTTATTTATGTGAATGTTCTATGATTCATTTTTCTTCTTTCTTAAATCTTATCAGATATGTTAATTTTTAGTGTTAATATGTAGGGTTTATGAAAGAAAAAGTGATCATTTTCTGCTTTTATTGTAGCTCTTCCTTACCTAACCTGAATGTCAGAGCCGTGCTCCATGAGTGTAGTAACATCATGATTCCGTTTCATTGAACCATCTTTTCATCCTCCTCGGCTCCTGCAAGGCTAATAACTGCACAGCAAGAGCCTGTGGAGGATACTTACAATTGGAGCAACAGCAACAACATCACCTGCTCTCCAGTAATGTGGATAACAGTCCTCACTGAAGACCAAGGGGGAAAAAGCAGGGACAGACAACTCAGTTGAATGGGCTCTGTAGTTGATGTCTGTTTTTTCTGCCTAGTATTCATATCTTTCTTATGCACACAGTACCCAGATTTTGGTTGGGAGACTAACCTGCCCCTGTGTTCTGCTGAAGCAGACTTTATTCCAAAGCCCTAGAATTAAATCTCATAGGCTCTAAGCAGCAAGTTCCAGGATTTGGGTTTGAGCAAGTAGGATGCTGTCTTCCTCTTTCCCATGACACTCAGAGCTGCTGGCAACTAGGAGGGAAAAGTGTGCCAGAGAATGAAGCCAAATTTGGGAAACAAATCTGAGAAATGAATAAAGGAGAACTGGTTCCTAGTGACATGGGTTGAGGCCTGGATCAATGAGTGCCAGAAGCTACCTGTGTACAAACTGTACAAAGCCACTGTTCACTCCAGTAGACTGTCCTTTTGATACACTCCGTGTTTTTACAAACCCTACTAAAACCCAGGCTGGCTCTCCTTTACACTAGACTTACAGTGTGGAGGATGGAAAGGAGGTGGGATTTGGAGCAATTACGCTCTTTCTTCCTCTCTCCTGAAATTGCCTCTGGTGATCTCCTCCTTACCTAGTTCCCTGGGGCTAGGAAAGGGCCCTGAGGAGGAATCCTTGCTGCTAGAGATGAAACTCATCATTAGTGGCAGCTCTGACTTTGCAGCAGGTGACTTCCCTTGTTTTAACTTCAGCACCCTCTGTGATCGCCCCATTTTCAGAAAAGTATAATGGAAGCATTTCACATATAAATAAAAACTGAATGCTATCTTCCAGACACAGTGAGAATTAAGTTCCACAGACACTATTCAATAGATAATTCAGTTACAGTAATTATCATTGTACAGTTCAGTGGTTTCACCTTAAAAAATATTGAGCATAAGTAGTTACAAGTAAGCTGGCAGTAATTTAATATTAATAAAAAGTGCAGTATGTTTACTTAATAGGAATTATATTGTATTTTTAATCATATTGTTTTTTCTCTATGTATTTACAAGCTTCCACCTGATTTTAACCTATTCACACCATTAAGGAAATGTAATGGCTACCTTAACCACTAATTCTGGTTATGGTAAACATATAGCGTATATTCATTCCTCTAAAAATTACATATACTTCACTTTCACAGAATTATTTGTAATCCTTTACCCTAGGGCAGAAGACTCAGGGGGAAGGAGGGGAAGTATTAAAAAGAAGTAAAATATTATGCAAGATGGGAAGAAGTTTTACTTTGGGGAGCCTATGGGACTATTCCTTTAAGTAGACCTAGTTATGATTGGAATGTGTTTGACTTTGCATTAATCACCTGCAGCTACTGCTACCTAGGCAAGCCCCAGTTATAAATTAGTGATGAGATCTGCAGAGGGAGGAGATGGAGATTCCTGAATATACACTGAATGAAGCAGCATGCCCTGAGGAGTAGTCTGAGGAAAGATGCCATTTGGGCAGATAGTGTCGATATTTAATTTGAGGTTGTTTGTTTTTGACACAGATCTCGCTATGTTGCCCAGGCTGGTCTAGAACTCCTGGGGTCAAGTGATTCTCCTTTGTCAGCCTCCCAAGTAGCTGAAATTATAGGCGAATGCCTGTAACTTTTTTTTTTTTTTTTACTACAGTGATTCTGTTTAGCTATTTTTAAACTGCTTTTCTTGTACTGAGTGATCTCCTTGAACTGCCACAACTCTACCAATATTGAATGGGCAGTTACACTAATGTCAGTGGAAGGGACATGAGATTAGCACTTTTTCTAGGGTGTAAATTCATAATGAACTCTCCTAGATAATAGTTTCTTGTGTTACTTAAACACCACTATATTTCAGCAGGGCTTACTAAAATAGAATGTGATCAGCAAGGATCTTAATGCTCTTGGTTTTTTGGTTGGACTTGAAGGTAATGATTTTCACAGCAGTAAAGTGGGGAGTGTTCTCCTTAGGATCGAGAAAGGACTTTCCATTGCTTTCTTTGGGCATTGCCTTTTTTCTCAAAAGTGACAGTATGACTTCTGTGTATAAGCAACTATTAGGTTCACATCTTATCTGACAGTAGGTTAATGTGGAAAATACTATATTGTGAAAAATGTATCTCACAATATTCTAGCAGATGCTGCTAGTATAATAGCCTAATGTAACAAATGCACCAAATGTGCTCAAGCATGTTTTTGACACTATTTTCATAAGTGATGATATATCCTAATTGAAACTTACTAAAATTGTTTTCATCTCCAACTGTCAATGAAAACATACCAAACTATGTGTTTTGTATACCCATGATTTAAGAATATAAAATGTGTATTCCTTTTGGCTTCCACTCTGTAGTCTAGAGTTAAAAATACAAGATTTTAGCCTTCTGTATATTAGTCCAACAAGTTTGCTCAGGCTCCAGGTACGTATTCATTCTCCTTCATTACTTCTTCAGCCAATAGTAGGTTTAAACTCGAAGATTCTTATAAAACATTTAAAATTTTTTTAACTACATTGTTATACGGAATAGTGTTAGTGTCTTTTTTCTTTCCTTTTTAATTCATGGACTGGATCTCTTTGGGAATCTTCAAAGAAAGTTCTGTATATTTATTTTTATCATTGTATATTCATTTGTGTATACTGTGTCTTTTCATCATGTAATTCTTTTCTTAAATCTTTCTTGCAAAACCCAACACACATTAGAAAAGGGTAAAAAATGCAAAATGAATAGCCCATTTATCACAAAGCAAAACCCATGTAATTACCATCCAGGTCAAGGAAAGAAACAGTGTCTCAGTAACCCCAGAAACTCCCATCCTGCCCTTCCCAATCACTGTTCTTCTCTCCCACCTCCAGAGTTAACTACAATTTTTACTTTATGTTAATTACTTTTTTTGCTTTTCTTTGTAATGTTACCACCTATTAATACATCGGGAACATAATGGTTTAGTTCTGCTTGGTTTGAGGTTTTGGTTTTTGGGTTGTTTGATTTTTTGTTTCTTTTTGTTACTTTACATAAATGGAATTATGCAGCTAGGTATCCTTTTGGGCCCAATATGTTTTACTTACAATCACATTTGTAAATGTAGTTATAATTGGTTTTCATTGCTGTATAGTATGCGGTTGTATGAACTCAGTACAAATTATTTATCCATTCTATTGCTTGGATCCAATATGAATAATGCTGCTGTGAACATTCTTTCATATGTCTCTTGATAAACATTGCACATATTTCTGATGGGTATATATGTAGGAGTGGAACTGCCAGCTCATAGCGTATGTGTATTTATAACATTTAAAAAATTGGTATCACTTCACATTTCTACAAGAGAACTATGATAGTTCCCAGTGCTTTGTCCTCACCACAGTTGGTATTCTTTTAGCTCATCTGCTTGTTGTGTAGTGTTACCTTGTAGTTTTCATTTCCATTCCCCTGATTATGGATGAAGTCAAACAATTCAAAGAAACCTGCTGATATTTTTATTAGAATTTAATTTAATCTATTGATTAATTTGGAGAGAATGTTACAAAATTGAGCTTTCTAGTACAGTAACAGTTTATATAGTACTTTTTGATTTCTCTCAGTAATGTTCATAGTTTTCTGTATCGAGGCCTTGCATATCATTTGTTACATTTATTCCTACATATTTTATATTTAAATGCCATAATAAATGCTATTTTAATAAATTTTATTTTCTATTTGCTTCTGATATAATGTATGGATTTCTACATTTTACCTTTGTATACAACTGCAGTTCATCTGTAGATTTGTTCCTGTGTACATAATTATGTAATCTGCACATAAGGGCTTTTTAAAAAAATCTAGTCCCCTTCCAAATCATTATACTTTTTATTTCATTTTATTGTCGTCTTCACTAGCTGGTATCTCCACTACAGTGTTGACTAAAAGTAGTAATAGTTGGCAATTTCAAAGGGGAAACATTAACATTTTTTGCTATTAAGTATGATGTTGCATGTTGCTAGATTTGGTTTGCTAATAGTATATTTAGGATTTTTTCATCTAGATTCATGAATGAAAAAATCTTTTAATTTTTCTTTTTTATAATGCCCTTATTAGATTTTGGTTTTAATATTTTGCTAAATTCTTAAAGGAAGTTGAGGAGTGGTTTCTCTTTCTCTACTATCTGAAAGAGTTTGTGTAAGGCTAGCATTATTAATTAGAATTCACTAGTGAAGCCATCTAGGCCAAAGTTTCTTATTTTGTTTTGTATGTGTATTTTGGAAAGGCTTTTAATTACAAATTCAATTGCTTTAGTAAGACTGTTTCTGAACAGTCTTCCACCGTGTCTTTTGGTTGGTAATAACTTTCTAGAAAGATGTCTATTTCAGAGGTCTCCGACCCCCTGGCCGCAGACCAGTACCAGTCCATGGCCTGTTGGGAATGGGTGCCACACAGCAGGAGGTGAGCAGCAGTGGGCTAGCGAACATTACAGCCTGAGCTCAGCCTCCTGTCAGATCAGTGGCAGCATTAGATTACCCTCTACACCCTGTCCATGGAAAAACTGTCTTCCAGGAAACTGGTCGCTGGTGCCAAAAAGGTTGGAGATCACTGGTATATTTCATTCAAATTTCAAATTTACTAGAAGAAACTTGTTCATCCTATCCTCTTATTTTTTTCATGGTCTGTAGAATATATAGTGATGTCTCCTTCTTCATTCCTGATCATTGTTATTTGTCCCTTCTTTTTTTTCTTAATTGGACTCTCCAGAAGTTTATTCATTTTATTAGTCTTTCAAATCACCCATTTCTATTATTTAGTTACTAAAAGTATACCTTTAATTTCCAACAAATATAGATATTTTATTCTCCTCTAGAACAGAGTTGAGTTTCTAATCAGTCAAAAGCATTATGAATAATTTTCATCATTTGAAATTATTTGCTTTAATTTAAAAATTCTGTGTACTTGGGAAAATTATATTTTGTAGTTATTAGGTATAATATTCTGCATGTGACCATTAGGTCAATTTTGCTTATTGTGATGTTCAAATCTTCTACATCCTTATGGTACTTACTTGTCCGCCCATTTAGTCAGTTACTGAGGGAAGTGTGCTTATGTCCCCAGTGATTATAGATTTCTGTATTTCTCTTTCTAGTTCTGGCCATTTTTGCTTTCTGTATTTTGAGTCCATGTTATTAAATGCATCCAAATTTGGGATTATTTTGCTTTTTAGTAATTTCAGTGTTTTATCATTATTTCATATACTTCTTCATCTCTAGTGGTGATGATTGCCTTAAAGCCAACCCTGACTGATACTAATGTAAATACATCAGTTTGTTTGATTATATTTTACATGATTAATTTTTCATATATTGTTCAACTTTTCTATATCTCTGTGTTTTAGATGTTGACTTATAAATAGCAGGTAGTTTGGTTTTGTTTATTTAAAGGCACAGTTAGGACATTTGATTATTGAGTCTAAATCTTTGTCAGTCGTTTAAGGTTGATAGTCTTTAAACAATAATTTCTCATATTCAGAAAACAGTTTATTAACATCTATAAGTTTAAGAAACATTTATCTGATTTGTATATAAATATGCAGGGATTTGTGAAGTCTTCTCATTTCCTATTACTTCTTTGGCTTTTATATAATGAAAAGAAATCCAGGGGCTAAAATATGCTAAGGACGATAATTCTAATCTGGTGTTTGGTTTGGTTTGCAACTCATCTTTATTGTGATTTACTTACCTAATCCAAATAAACATGGCATAACAGTATATCTCTCTTGCAAAATACTATAAAAATTTTATTATTGATTACAGGGCTGTGACTCCCAAATGAGTGTATCAGAAATGTCGTGTAGTGAAAGTACATCCTCATGTCAGTCTCTTGAACACGGCTCAGTTCCAGAAATTCTTATTGGCCTGCTTTATAATGCCACAACTGGAAGACTATCAGCAGAAGTGATAAAAGGCAGCCACTTCAAAAATTTGGCAGCAAATAGACCACCCAGTGAGTGAAAAATAACTTTTTAAATTCTAATGTTTTCTTTACTTTTGGGACTCTCAGTACTAGGGACGTCAATCCTATCATTTAGTCTTAACCAATCAAAATGAAATGGTGTAATCATCAGCTAATCTGTTTCATGTTTTCTATTTCCAGTCATTTGGGAAGTAGAAAAATTTGAAATTCAAAATATTAATAGTAAGGTGACAGAACTTTTAATTTTTCATAGTGTCTGCAAAATAAATTATCTCTATCATCTTTTAATGCCAAAAAAAGGTTACAGGGCCTTTAAAAGTGAGTAGTGTTCACAAATATGAACAGGAATGTGTATAGCTATTGTTAACTGAAGAATAATGTGTTTTCTATCTGCATGCAGTACTATGAACTATTTTATTTACTTCTGTATTTTCCTTCTTTCTCCCTTAACAATTTAAGAAGAAACTATTACTTCACATTTTTTCTCCTTTAAAATTATAACCCAGTACTGCCAGTAGAGACTTTTTGTAAATGGAATGGGCTTTGCTCTTACCAGGACAAACAGAATAAGGAACAGTTTGCAGTTTACCCTGGATGCTAAGAAAGGAAAGCTAGATGGCATACCTCTGCCCTGACTGTATGCATGTTATACCTGTTACTGTTCTCTCTCCAGATCTCTCTCCCAGTTCAACAGGGCCAGGGTAGGTTATGGGAGGATAGTGAAATTGTCACCCAGTATACCTCTAAAATGTTGGTACCTGTAAGAGGTAAACTGGGAAAGTGGCAACTTTTTTTTTTTTTTTTTCTTTTTGGGAGACAGAGTTCTGTTCTTGTCGCCCAGGCTGGAGTGCGATGGCACGATCTCGGCTCACTGCAACCTCCACCTCCCAGGTTCAAGCGGTTCTCCTGCCTCAGCCTCCTGAGTAGCTGGGACTCCAGGCACCTACCACCACACCCAGCTATTATTTTGTATTTTTAGTAGAGACGGGTTTCACCATGTTGATCAAGCAGATCTCAAGCTCCTGACCTCAGGTGATCCATCTGCCTCGGCCTCCCAAAGTGCTGGGATTACAGGCATGAGCCACCGCACCTGGTCCAGCTTGTTTATACTTAGCTAAAATTAAAGCTGTTAATGCTGTAAACTAAAAACTTGAAAAGAAATCTGAAATAATAATGCCACCTTAAATTTTATTAAAAGAATTCTCACAGACTTACTTAATGCCATGTTTTATTCCAAGAAGCAAGTAATTAGTATAGGAGTAGGGCCAGGAACAGTATCTCATGCCTGTAATTCCAACACTTTAGGAGTCTGAGGTGGGAGGATCACTTGAGCCCAGGATTTCAAGACCAGCCTGGGCAACAAAGTGAGACCCTGACTCTACAAATTAAAAAATTAGCCAGGCGTGGGGGCTTGAGCCTGTAGTGCCAGCTACTCAGGACGGTGAGGTGGAAGGATCGCTTGAGCCTGGGAGATCAAGGCTGCAGTGAGCCAAGATTGTACCACTGCACTCCAGACTGGGCGACAGAGCAAGACCCTGTCTTAAACAACAACAAAAAATTGGCCAGGTGCCGTGGCTCACGCCTGTAATCCCAGCACTTTGGGAGGCCGAGGCGGGCAGATCATGAGGTTAGGAGATCGAGACCATCTTGGCCAACATGGTGAAACCCCGCCTCTACTAAAATACAAAAAATTAGCTGGGCATGGTGGCGCATGCCTGTAATCCCAGTTACTTGGGAGGCTAAGGCAGGAGAATCGCTTGAACCCAGGTGTTGGAGGTTGCAGTGAGCTGAGATTGCGCCACTGCATTCCAGCCTGGTGACAGAGCAAGACTCCGTCTAAAAAAATAATAATTAATTAATTAATTAATTAATTAAAAATTTTAAAAATAAAGGAGTAACTTTTTTACCCTTGAATTAAATTAACTCTTTCTAATTGTCATAAAAATTATTTATTCAATGGAAGTAAAAAGTTACTATAATATGTTATAATACTGGAAAACAATTTTGGAAATAATATTGGAAAGCTTGCTTTGTACATATATCATAGAAGGTATCTATCCCTGAATTAAAAGTCTGAAGGCTTAAATTCATATTGCTACCCTTGGACAGTTGATCTCACTCCCTTAAGTCTGTTTATTTATAGGTAAAATTAAGGTCGTGTATCTCACAGGGTAATTGTGAGACTCAAATCAGATAAAGGTGCATAAAAGAAGGATGGAATTATTATTGTCCCCTTTCTCATTTCAGAAGGAGAAATTGGGAAAAAAGAAGCAATTTCTAGAATAAACAGATGTGGTAGTGTGACTTGATCATCTTCATTAGTATACACTTAGAATGCAAACTCAAAAGGCCTGGGGGATAACTGAAATAAGTAAAACTCATAGGTGAAAGATGGGGAGATGGTGAGGCCTGTGACAAACACGAGACTGCACACCCTGCCAGAAGATTTTGAGATTCACAGATTGTTAGCACTGTACTGGATAAATAGAACATTGTTTAGGGTCACATTGAGCCCCCAGTTATCAATTTGCCACTTGTGCTTTAACTAATAATTTACTACATTTTTTCACAAATATTTAGCTGGAGATACTAAAAAATAGAATGAAATGATACGTTTGCCTTTCTATCCCTACTATAGTCACTCTGATAGAAACAGAGCAACAGGATCACAACTAAAAGGGAGGTCTGGCCAAGTGCAGGGATGGGTAATAAACAGATGACAAAAGATTAACATCTGCAAGATAGAGTCAATGTTTCAGGTTACAGAGTAGGTTATAGCAATTGCCATTATTTTACCATTAGACCTTCAGTATAAGGATAATTCATGGTGTTAGGTGGGAGGTAACTAGAAAGTAAGTGTTAGTCAATTTAAAGCCATTTTATGAAAGTGGAATATTTATAAAGTAAAAGATAAAATAGTTTTAACAGTTTGTCCTAAACAGTATATATTATATAAGATTATAGCCCCTCATATATACCTAGGTTATAAGCTTTGAACTATGTTATAGACTGAATAATCCCCATTTTTCCAAAGAAAGAGCAATATTCAAGAGCAAAAATTTCAATAGTCCTATTTTGTTTTGCATAATTAATTTATATATATTGGGAGTAGTGAAAGTATTTGAAATATTAAATTGATAAATTTTAAATTTAGCAATAATAAGCATAATAATAATTCTGATGATCCTTATAATTACTCTTATTCAGTCTTTTATAGTTTGATAATGTGCATGATTCTATGTTCAATGTGCTTTAGACCAAGAGGATATCATTAAAAATATGTCCCCCTTTAAAGAAGTGTAATTTTTGTTTAAGATTACACAATAACCTTAAAAATTCTCATCCCGCGCGGTGGCTCAAGCCTGTAATCCCAGCACTTTGGGAGGCCGAGGCGGGCGGATCACGATGTCAGGAGATGGAGACCATCTTGGCTAACATGGTGAAACCCCGTCTCTACTAAAAATACAAAAAAAAATTAGCCGGGCGTGGTGGCGGGCGCCTGTAGTCCCAGCTACTCGGAGGCTGAGGCGGGAGAATGGCATGAACCCGGGAGGCGGAGCTTGCAGTGAGCCGAGATCGTGCCACTGCACTCCAGCCTGGGCGACACAGCCAGACTCCGTCTCAAAAAAAAAAAAAAAATTCTCATCCCATGAAATTTACCCAACATCCCTTTTGTTCAGTCCTCTATCTGAATTAAAATGCTAAAGTTTTGTGTTCTTCCACTCCAGTGAACAGTGTTTCCTCTTTAATTCTAACCTTTGACCCTCTTTCACCCAACGATTGACATCTGGTCATTATTTCTTTTACTGCTTTCCACCCCCTGTTGTCAGATGGACTGTTCTGTTGTCTAAAACACTTGATAGGTGGACAGGTTTATATAATCCGAGGTGAGTTCCTGTAAAGGCTAATTGGATGTTGTCTTTTCATGCAAAACCAAAATACCCTAAAACTTGCCAGCAGTGAAGCTGTCCACCATGTTGGTTTCCAAAACAATGCACATTTATTATCTGTGGTACTTTAAATAAAACTAACTTAGAATTTATCTCTGATTATGGATGATGGTATTCAGAGCATATATGAAATAAGCAAAACTTTTTAAAATAAAAATTTTTATTTTTTCATTCGTTTGTACTTTGATTCATACAACAGAAATACATATTTCCTGATAAATATTGTAATTTTCTTTAAAATTAATTGAAATTTTGATATGAAGTACACATGATGGATCACCATGCTGAAGATCATTTGCATGAGTCTAAAAAACTTGAAAACACAGTCTTATAAAGAGAGGATTTGTCTCCCAAATAATCAGGCAATGAACTGTTACGTTTCACTTCGTACACTAAACATCACGTCAATTTTTTTTGTAATTCATAAAAATAGTTCAGCTATCATTCTTAAAATTTTACATTAAATTTGTGCCAAAAAAAATCCTATTGTATTTTAACTATCCTGAAAGCACATTAAATGTACTCTTGCATGAAACCAGGCAAAAGTTTTACTTGGTTTGCTAAACTTTGAACCCTTAATGCATTTGGCTTCATTTTTGCCCTTAAATGTTTTTAAAGTATATTTAAAAACCACATCCATGCAGAGATTTTTTTTGACATTTCATCCTAAGCTGTTTTGATGTCATCTTTGCATTCTTGTCTTCTTCTTTTCCTCTTCACCATTTGCCTTCATTTCTATTTGTTTGTTTATTCTTATTCTCTGAAAACAGTGGAATGCTTTACAGTGTTGTGGCTAATTGAGCTTGCTAAGTGTTTATTAATGCT
This sequence comes from Rhinopithecus roxellana, assembly GCF_007565055.1. Lineage (NCBI taxonomy): Eukaryota > Metazoa > Chordata > Mammalia > Primates > Cercopithecidae > Rhinopithecus > Rhinopithecus roxellana. The sequence goes on along the minus strand of NC_044556.1, from coordinate 72,764,412 downwards.
ATGATGTCCTGCTTAGTGAAGCTAAATGGGAAGGGGAATGGGCAGGGGAGGGTAGTGGGAGGTCAAGGATAGGGTGGGAGGGTGGAGGAAGGATTATGAGGTATACCTTTAAATTCTAACTATTACCTAGAAATAGTAAGGTTAAGATATTATTACTCCCAAAATATCTTTGGCCTGCTTAGCATTCTCTGTATTTGTCACATATTATAAGCATCTACATCAAAATGGAATTGGTTGAATTTCCATTAAACACGGTATACACCATATCCTTTTAAAGTATAAATACTTAATTTTCTTAACCTATAAGAAAATTGTTTTGAGTTTGTTTCAAATGATATTTGTGATATGTTGTTTTTTTCTTCTTTAGATACATATGTTAAGTTAACTCTACTGAATTCCATGGGTCAAGAGATGTCCAAATGCAAGACATCCATTCGCAGAGGGCAGCCAAATCCAGTATACAAGGAAACTTTTGTTTTTCAAGTGGCCCTATTTCAGCTTTCTGATGTGACACTCATACTGTCTGTGTATAACAAACGCAGCATGAAAAGAAAAGAGATGATAGGCTGGATTTCTTTAGGTCTAAACAGCTCTGGAGAAGAAGAACTGAATCACTGGACTGAAATGAAAGAGTCAAAAGGACAGCAAGTATGTAGATGGCATGCGTTGCTAGAGTCATGATGGATAGAATAAGCAAACAGTTATCATCCAAGGCAGCATATTTCCAATTCCAACATTATTGTTTCTACCAAGTCACCATTAGAAGAACTGTTCTTTGAAGAATCATATTCAACCTTCTATCAAAATGCTTTAAGTTTTATGGAAAGAACATCTCATACTGACATAAATGAAGAAAATATGTGTATCTAGTAGAGCTTGTTTGGGAAACTGAGAAACATACATTATCATTGCTAAACTAACAGCCCTCCAGAAATTTAATAAGATGTTTTTGATTTGAAGTTAATTTTAATTTAGCAAAAGAGCCAGTCATTTTATGAAAAATCAAAATTATAAGTGATTTTAAAAACCAGAATTTTAGTTGCAATGCAATTTTAACATCACCCTACATATTATTTATAAAACATAGTTTGACTGGCCAGTCCCTGGTGTTTGTAATGTTCTTTAATATGAAAAAGTAGTTCTCCAACTCTATCATAAGTCATATCTAATGGTGAAGGGTTTCAGTCACACTGAAAATTGTTTTATTTCAGACATGTTCCCTTTGTGCACTTAGTTTCATTGTGCCTCACTTCCTCTCAATAGCACTAAATCTAAGTGCAAACAAGTATTCATTTTCATACAGGAATTTTTTTAATATGTTATTTTTTTAAAAGCTCATTTTTCATTTGCCTCCGCTTTTGCCTGATCCAAAGAGACCAAGTCACTGTACTGGTCCCTTGCAAGTCTTCTAGACAGGTTGTACTGTAGAACTACGTAACTTTCTGTTGAAAGCACTTCCTGTATTCTTGTATTCCAATGTAGGAAGCTAATAGAGCAGGACTTTACTTTAAAATTTCTTTCAGTGATTGACTCTTCAGAATTGCAGTAGTGTGAAAATACATTTTTTACAAACTGAAAATACAGTAGATAAGCTGTTGAAAATGGAAAACAATTCAATTTTAATTTTCTGCTCTGAGTATTTAGTAACCAACACTGCGTAAAGCAGGTAGCATCCAAAATAAGAAACTGTTCTCTCTCTAAATCTTCACTCTTACTTCAATTTATATTTGTGATATAAAGACTATCCAGTTCTCAGTTTGAATTGGAACAACATGTTAAAAACAGTTATGAGATTCCTTATGAAGTTTCTAGTAACTTGTGACTAGACTTTATGAAATTTACAGATAAAGTTCTTCAACGTGATGTCATCTTGTGCCTTTCATGTAAGTTAAATTTGCTCATACAGCTTGAAAGTTGTATTTGCAAAATTAAGCCTTCAATTTTTATAAATGTAAAGATTCCTCAGAACAGTGTCGCAACATCTTTATTTCCTCTGAAGTATGTAAAAGTTGTATAATGTGCTAATTGTTTTAATGTCAAGGCACTTTCATTTGTTTTTATATTTAGGAACTCTAATCAGGAATATTAGAAGCTGTTTTCTTTTTAATTTTACTTCTTACCTAATATATCATTTTATGCATATACTTTATTGGAGTATGTTTTATATATATTAAAAATAGTTTCTTTTTTCTCCTTTTCATTTCTAGTTAAAATAGACAAAAACCTACTATTTACCAGTTCCTAAAAAGCAGTATATCATTGCTTCTAGTCCCAACTAAGTACTATATATTATTGTAAACTAGAACTTGTTGTTACCATAATAACAAAACAATGCATAGATATTACTTCAGCTTGGCTGTACTGAAAGGCCTTAAAAGAAATCCAAAAAGACCGTGAACTTCTGTAATTTTTAGTTTAAAAAATGGCAGCTCTATGCATTCATGCACATGAATTATAAGAAAAAATACAAATGCTATATTGGATGACATGAGGTTTGAGAATGTTTGTTACAGGGCTGCATTAAAGGGAAAAATCCATCTTTTATTGTTATATCAATGAGCTTTTTCCAGGATTTTTTAAATAAATGAGTAAGAGTTGGAACCTGAATCAAATGGCAAAATATCTCATTTAAGTGTTTTCAGCAACAGTATGAAAAAAGACTTGAAGAGGGGATGTAGATTTCACTGAGAAATTGGACTTAGGCATTTGAAGCTACAGTGATCTTTTTTGACTTTGAAACAACTGACTACATTGCTAACAACTGTTATCTTCCTAATAAAAAGATTTATCAGTCTTATTTGTAACTGTAACAGAGCTTAGTGAAACACATTAGTAAGACCAGCTTGGTGCTTTCACTCTTAGAAAAAGACCTAACTAATTGTTATTTGTTAAATCTACCTGTTTTCAGACTATTCCCAGATGTGTGTGTGATTTGATACATCCCTAGGGATTTATCTGGTATAAGTATCAAATCCTTCATGGCCTAAAAATTAATAAACAGTTTTTTAATATTTCTGGAAAGACCCTACCTCCACCCCAGCTGCCAAGTCCTCAAAGATTATAAATTATCTATATGACTGTGTGTATCTGTATACACACGTGCACTTACATACAACATAAATATGTGTATGTATATTCATTTGTAAAGGCAAAGGTGCCCTGGCTTTTTCAGATAACTGAACAGAGAAACATTTCATAAGTTTAGGATTATTTTTCTCCTCTGTGTATTTACTAGATATTGTATTTGGTTTGGGTGCTTTCTGCTGCTGTTCTCCTTTACACACAGCAAAATATACATTTGTTTCTGTAGATTGACACAACTATAGTAATTACTCCCAAAAAGTTGTCTATTCTTCTAGAAAAGGATTAAATAAGGCTCAGGGGACCCACTTCACTCTACTGAATCTAATGTACGAGACAGTACGACTGCTTTTTTGTGTGCTTAAATTTGCATGAAAGCTTAATAGCAAAATCTTCTATCTCAGTAATTATAGCAAATAGGGACCCACTGGAAGGGAGCAGGTGTTGGCTCAGAAACCTGAAAAAGACAACCCGCTTTCATATTCTTTTAAAATCCCCTAAGTTTTCTAATAAAATGGTATAGTCCAAATATGACAATTGACCAGCATTTATGGGAGCCTCTAAACCTGGAGTTATGGGGTTTGTCTCCCAAATGAGCTGCAAAAGATAGTTATTGCTGCCCAGTAAACAAAATGTATGTCAAATCAGTAAAGACTTTATTTAATATAATATTGCCTTATCTGTCAGAAGCTTTCTTCTGTATTCTTGTGTCTTCAGAACAATCCACATTTTGTTTGAAATCCATTTGCATATTATCTTATTAGTGAATTCTCAATAATGTTTTATTTGCTGACAAGAGTAATAAATTGGACCACAATTAAAAGAAAGAAAACCCAATGAGAAAATATCTAAACTACCTGATTAATATACACATGTTTAAATGTAGGGCCTGGTAAGGCAGTTTCATCCAACCTAGTGAAGATGCCCAGGGCTGTTTGTTAAATGATTTGCTTGATACCATCATCATTTTCATTTCACTTATCAAGTGAATCAGAAGCATAATCAATAATTGCAAATTAAGATAGTACCAATAGGGGAAAGGGGTAAAAGAATTGAGAGTGTTTGTCAATATGAAGATGAGTGGGGATACTGAATGATATCATAGTCTTCCCAATGGAAGAAAAAGTAGGCTATGGGAGATGTAAATTTTTGATGGAGTAAGAACAGTAGTCACCAACAAATGTTTTTCAAGATCCCTATCCAGATATGAATAGAAAGGACACAAATTCATTTGCATAAAATTGCCATTTGCCTACATAGACTAGACAATTCATAGAGATTTTTCACAGTGACAGTTATTATATTACGTATATAGTTATTTTAGTTATCAGTAATTTCACCTTGATAGTTTTTATTTCTAATTTTTTTTCCATTCACTGTCCCCAGTTCATCTGTGGCCTACATTCAAGGTAGTTGTCGCTATTATTATTACTAACCAAACAATATTGAATACAAGTTTAAGCATGCTGCAAAGCATTTTCTAACGTTAATTTTAAAACATCGTCTCTGCCCTCCAAAGTGATGGTAACAGCTATAATTTTCTAAGATCTAGCACAATAATTTATTATTTGCTTGATTCTCCAAACAATACTATGAGGTAAGTAATGTTATCAACATTTTATTGATAAAGACACTGCACCATGAAGAGGTTAAGCAGACTTTCCCAAGGTCATTCAGTAAGTAAGTAAAGAACTGGGATTGGAACCCAGATGTAAATTACTCTAAGACCCATGCTATGCATGTTGCATCTGCCTCCCTGTTTAAAAAAAAAAAAAAAAAAACTACTTAGGACATTGTATTTATCAATAATCCCACTCACCTTGATTGAATGGCAGAACTAAGGGGGAAAAAACAGCTGGGGAAAGAGAAAAGACAAAGAAGAAAAGATCAGACTTTTTTTCTTCTCAGGACACAAACGGTGGTACTTTTGTGGCATTTTGTAGATGACTTTGATTTGCAGAGATTTGGAATTGATTTATCCTGCCAGTTTAGCCTGTCTTCTGAAAGCTTATTAATCAGTTCTGCTCCTTGACCACTTTTGGGAATCCAAGGTGTTTGAATTGTTATATGACCCCCTTACTACTCTATGAAGGGCATAACCTGTGTCTAGCCCATATCTCACTCATATCAGTGGTGAGACAAAAGATTTGTCTTCCTCTGCCCTCTCATTGCAATTTATTTATGTTTATTTTATTCTCAATTTTATTAAGATTTGTCAGGAATTATAGCTAGTTTTTTATTACATATGTCTCTCTTTCCCCCTAGGTAAGTAGTCAATGCCTTGTTAGTATCTTTCTGTACCCCTTTGCTCATAGTAGGCAGACAATAAATATTGAAATAAATTCCCTGTGGAAGAAACCAGTCACACTATTACTTGAGTCTTAGTTTTTATGAATCTTGTGTTATGCATGGATTTATTTATCCCTTCAGTTAATATATATTTAAGAGTACTAGATATGTGCCATGTGTTGTTGTTCCAAGTGCTACAGATGCAGAGATAGTAAATTGGTCAAAGTCTTTGCCCTCGTGGGGCCTACATTCTAAGGTAGGAAGATGGCCACAGAATGGATAATTTCAGTCTAGTATAATGAAGCATTAAGATAGAGGCATGCGTAGAGTACCATGGGATTTAGTAGAAGAGTGCAACATGGAATTCAAAAAAATCTTCCTGGAGAAGATAATCCCTGAGTTGGGTCTTAAAGAACAAATACATGTTAGACTCCCATCAAACTTGAGGATACATGTTCTTTCCAAGAACAAAATGTAAAATAATGATTTCTAAACTATAGTATCCTTAAGAATTATTTTGAAAATTTAACTTGGGCAAGGCGTGGTGGCTTACGCCTGTAATCCCAACACTTTGGGAGGCTGAGATAAGTGGATTACTTGAGCTCAGGAGTTTAAGACCAGCCTGGGCAACATAGCGAAACCCCATCTCTACCAAAAATTTAAAAATTAGCTGAGTGTGGTGGTGCATGCCTGTGGTCCCAGCTACTCAGGAGGCTTAGGTGGGAAAATCGCTGGAGCCTGGCAAGTCAAGGCTGGAGTGAGCCAAGATAGTGCCACTGCACTTCAGCCTGGGTGACAGAGCAAGACCTTGTAGAAAGGAAGGAAGAAAGGAGGGAGAGAGGGAGGAAGGGAGGAGGAGAAGGGAAGGAAGGAGGAGAAGGGAAAGTATGAAGGAGAAGGGAAAGCAGGGAGGAAAATTTAACTTGTATTCCAAACCTCCACCTCCAGAGATTCTACTTCATTTGGCCTGGAAGGGAGCCCAATAATCTACATTTTATTAAGCTCTCCAGGAAATTCTGTCTGAGATCTATTGATATAGAATATTAAGTGTATTACATAGCATTATTCATGAAATGTTTCAGTGCCTGTAGATCAGACTTTTAAGTGTGATAGTGATAGTAAGAAGCAGATTAAGACTTGGATTGATGTTATTCATCTTTTTCTTGTGCTTCCTTACAAAGGAAAATATTTAATGAAAAAAATTAATATTTAATAATGAGTTTCTGTACATTCACATTCAACATACATTTTTCAAAGTGTTTCTTGGTATAATAAATATGTTGATTTTATGGCTTCCAAAAATTCCTTTCCATTATTGTTCAAATATTTCCTTCTAAGTTATCTTTACAATGATGGATATAAAGCAAAGAATGGGGAGGTATTTAGTAATTTCTCTATCAGTATTGTAAATGAAATAAGACTGACCTTTGAGTAAATGTATAGTAGCAGCCATAGGTGCTGGCATTTTTGCATTCTTGTATACAGTAAGATTTCTTGCTTCCCTTTATCATCATCTAAATGACTTCATTGTCATCACACTCATCAGATGAACTGCAGTACTGGATTCTTCTCTAAAAGCTGTGTTTCTGTGACGGCTGCTCTAAACTCTAGTTCCTTGATTGTTTTGTTCTTAGGATCCTTTGTTTCGAATAGCAAGTTAATACAGCAGCCTCAGGACCTTCTCTTTCTCTCAAAATGAATGCTGTGGATAAGGTACATCTGTGTTTCCATTTCCCCTCATTTCAAATGTAGCCATATTTTCTTCTCTGATGTAATATTTTGTGTGAATACATTTTACATTTTGAAGTTTTATTTTCCCCCGCAAAGATCTGTGGTTATCCCACTGAAAAATGAGCTTATTTGAATATGGGAAATAATGTTGTCATTGAATTAGGCTGTTTTTGTGACTGCAGATGTATCACTGTGTTTGATTTGGTGGTAGCTTGAGGTCTAGTTAATATAATCTTGAGGTAATCAGCTTGATAGACTGGAATTACTAGTTTATTATCAAAAAATGAATGTAAAAATATTGCTCTTTTCTCTCCCTGTTTAGACTAGTATGTGCCTTTTTTAAAATATTCCCTTTCTTCTTCCCTGCCTTTTTTCCCACTCTTATTCATGTACACTCAAACTAGATACCAGAGTTAGTTCATCAAAGCTGAATAATACCTATCAAAAAGTGGTACCCTGACTTTTTTCTCTTAATCACCTGTACTGGACTGTAGGGAGGACCAGATAGGCTTTCTTGGGGACTACAGAAAGAGCAAAGCGTAATACTCTTTAATCATAGCGTGTTTGTTGTTGCTGTTTCAGTGGTGGTTGTGAGGTTGTTGTATACTTACCTTGAATAGTGTGAAGTACCCTAAAATTATGTTGTGTGGGCTGGGAGCAGGAAGGAAACTGATTCTTCGTCTAACAAAAGTTTGGCATAACTTTATTGTAAAATTTCAACTGCTTATGACATGAAAATTTCTAATTAATTATAAGAACAAAGTCACTGCGGTGGCGATAGTTGTGCAAGATGTTTGACATTATTTCTATGTCAGTTTGATAGTCTGTGTTATAAACTGTCTTATTAGGACCCTTCTTCCCCCTCTTCTTTATTATTCTGATTATCAGTAAATCCAGTTTGTACTGTTAGACTTTTGAGTTTGTCTTTTAAATATCCAAGACTATTACTATTTTAAAAAGAAAAACCATAGCATCTTTATGTTTAAAAATATATATGATGATGTGTTTAAAATGAATTAATAGATAAAATATAACACTCCATTATATACTGAAAAAATAATTTTTCAAACTTTGTTTATATATTCCGTTATTGCTAGCAGTTCATATTAAATATGACTATTTTGTTTAATAAGAAAATAGGAATTTTTCCTTATCTCTGAGACTTACTGCTTCTCTTTGCCATTCATATCTGGTTGAAGGTGGGTGGTTGTGAACTTCTTAACGTCACTTCATTTGTCAGTTTCTGGATGTGCCAACCTCCTCCTGACGGTTTAATTTTCGGTAATAATCAAACCATTTATTCCCTCGGGTTGGTCATCATAGTGATTCCTGTTCTTAACCCCCATTAGTGTGAATGGAAGTAATCCATAAGCACCAATAGGCGAAAAGGCCCATAAAGGATCAGTATCCCAGAACCCTGAAATAGGATGGCCGCTTCAGTACCCAAATGTCATTGCAATTCTAATGGAGTAGAAGCCAGCTTCTTGAAGTGAGGATTTGAGATCATTATATCATATTCTCTCCTTTTGGTCTCCTCCCTTCTCCCTCTAGCTTGCACATTCTTTTTATTTTAAATTTTACAGGAAGACTTCTTTTAAAAACCTGGTTTTTAAAATTTCACATGTTGCTTTAACCAGGCGATTTCCCAAACCAGAAAACTGAAGTACATACCATGGAGTCATAAGAAGTTTGGGGGCTTTTGTTTTTTGTTTTTGTTTTTGTTTTTTTTTTGGTTTTTTGTGGCTTTTTTTTTTTGTAGTGTGGGGAGTGGGGAGAAGGAAAAGGGAGGAATCGTGCTTGTTTTGGTTTTGGGAAGTCTTTTTGGATAAATATTGAGAATATTTATAGTATTCTGTAATTATGTGACATTTGTTGTGTGAGGGGAGACCAGAGTAGCTGTTGCACATAAATTGACTCTCTTAATATTTAAACATATTTAAACAGTTGTTTGAAGCAGAGCTAGAAATTAATGGTGATACTTCTAACAGCATTTTGATGTTATAAATATTACTTTAAGTTTATCAAGAGAAAAATTCCAGTAGTAGCTTGCATTATAAAATTAACTGATTTATTATGTTTCTGTATAATTTTATTGAGATTGCTTTTGTTTTTGTGGTGAATATAATATAGTGGCAACAATTTTGAGGAATCTTTAAAGCTGTTTGGAAGAGATGGCCAAACTTTGGCTAGATTTTTACTAGAATTTTGAAATAAGAAAGTGTATAAATATGTTTTCAGTTAAATTAGGCTTGAGGAAGAACAGTTATTATATGAGTTTTAAGGGTCTTGATAAATGTTGGGACCTATTCTAAAACTCATGAGGTTCCTCACTGATCAATACTCTTGCATTGTATTTCATTTCTCAAAATAATGAAATTATTATGGAAAAGCTCAATTAGTGAAATCTTTTATTCAATATTCCCTTACTCTTCTTTCTTCCTTCCTTCTTTCTTTCCTTGCCTGTCTCCCTCCTTCCTTCCTAGTTCTTTCATTTTTTGAGGCAAGAAGCTTCCTTAATAATATAGTTTCTACAGAGCTTTCTTACTTATTTTTCTAATAATGGATATAACAGTGTGATAAAGTTTAAATGCTCCGTGAGCAAAACTCTTATCAAACAACTGAAGAAATGCACTGCTATTAACCTTTTCCTTGGTCTTGAATTGTCTCCAGCATATTTGCTAGTGACTCTAAACCATTAATGGATCTTATTAATATAAACAAGTGTCTGTGTGGTTATCGACAGTGTTGTATTATTGTCACATTTATTTACATTTTTGGTGAAAAATATAAACAGATGCGTGTGTGAAGCAGTCTGTTTTATAGAGTGAGCATATATGTAATCATTTTCATGTAATTGGAAATGTGCTGTGTGTTGCATTTTATTCTCATGTCAACTTTTCTACTATGTATACACCGATTGTCTCGGTGCCTTTTTCCTTTTGTATAATTGTATTACATACAGAAATTGCTGACCTCTGTGAAAACAGTGTAAAAAAATGTTAAAATTATTATTCCAATGAGATTTTAATGGCAGTTTAATTTTCCAGAGAATAAATTTTGTGTGGGTTAAAAGTTATTTTTCTTCACCTTTATGTAAGAAATCTGTTCACATTTTAGTACTCACATGGAATGGGTAAACATCTGACTTCATTGATGATGATACATAAACATCAGTCCTAATTCTTGTCATTGACAAATGTTAATATGACTGTTACACAAAATAAAATAATGTCAATTACATAAGGAAATATCGAATGGATATATGTACATGTTGTTTAGATCTTGGGTTTGAAAGGAATCTCATCTAAATGCACTATAAAATACTGTTCTCAAAAGGTTTGGGTCATATTATTTTCTTTAATTGTAAGTCAAATCTGGCTTCCAAAGAAAATAGACTTACAAATTCAAACATTTAAAAATATTCTCCTTTAAAGTTCATATAAATCACAAATAAACTAAATAGCTTTAAAATGGTCTCACTATCTTCAGCTGGAATATAAACTGTTATCTAGTTTGTTCTTTCACTTAATGTGAATTTGTTCTCATTCTTATCAGTATTGCTATCCTGTTTAACAAAATAGTTTTCTCTTTGCCAATAGTAGTTTGTTGATTTTTCATTCTTTTTCATTAGATAGTTGTATTGTTTCCCAAAGACCTTGAGTTTAGATATTTTTCATATTTCATTACCTTGTCCATTTTACTTCCAGCAACAAAGATTTATAACAACAGACTTAACAAGTACTATTTTGCATATGAAAAAGAATTTAAACGTTTGGTGCTCTAAAACTGAAAGAAATTAAAGTTGCTGCATCATCTAATCTCTGATTGTCTCTGAATCCTCAGTTCCATAAATTATCCAGAGCCTTTTTTAACGTTTTTAAAGAGGGGAACGCCAGTGCCCAATTGGTGTGGTTGAGTTTTTTTTCTTTCCTTTTGGTAAAGTCATCTCTACTGAAATATAATGAAAACATGAACCACATCTTCTGCTCAGAATAAATGGATTCATAATGTAATCTTCAAACTATAATTTAAGGAATTTGTATTTCTTCCCAGTACTCACTGCTGAATTCCTCCCCCACTCTCAAACGTTTTGAGCTTCTATTATTAAGACATTTAGGCTGGGCACAGTGGCTCATGCCTGTAATCCCAGCACTTTGGGAGACTGAGACGCGGATCACGAGGTCAGGAGTTCAAGATCAGCCTGGCCAACATGGTGAAACTCCATCTCTACTAAAAATAAAAATATTAGCTGGCTGTGGTGGTGTGTGTCTGTAATCCCAGCTATTCTGGAGGCTGAGGCAGGAGAATCGCTTGAACCTGGCAGACGGAGGCTGCAGTGAGCCAAGATCACGCCACTGCACTGCAGCCTGGGTGACAAAGCAAGACTCTGAGGAAAAAAAAAAAAAAAAAAGACATTTAAGGTTAAGCCAAAAGTAACAGATTTGCTTGAGTGTTGACAAAATTTTTTTTCTAAATTGTAAGCAATATCTTACTTAGGGATAATTTATTATTTAATACTTTGAAAAAAAATTATTTTCGTTTAGGTCTTTCAGAGAATTACAATTAATATAAAGTGAAATTCCAGCAAAAAGTTGGCACATCTGCATTCTTGCTAACAAATCATGAAATTATCATTTTCTATTGTTATAAATGGATTTAGTAGTTATTCATTATAACAGGTTACTATGTTTAAGGTATGTTTTTTGTTTGTTTTTCTCTTTTTTAAGCCAAAACTTCACCAAACATTGTATTTTAATTGCAAATTGATTATAACTCCTTTGATCTCCAATATGCAAAATAATATTTAAATCAACTTTTTCTTTCCATAGATTATCAAAATATTTCGTGATGTTTCCCATTTGAAAATAAAGTCATTCCCAATTTTAAAATAAATGGTCTCAGTAAAGGTATATATGGAATATTTTATTAGTAATTTATAATGAATTATTAAAATATAATACATACATGTTTTATGAAATTAAGTACCAAATAAATAGGGCAAATTATGTGAGGATCTCATAAACTTATATTGATTAGTAAGAGAAAAAATGAAAACATCTACTCAGCATAAAGAAAATATATCTAAAGGAAAACCTTCCAAAGAATACTTTTAATATGTGGTAGAAACTGCCAATTCTTCACCAAAACCCATGTATTTCTCTTTTTCTTGGTCATATGGCTAGCTTACGTTTCTCACCTTCCCTTGAAATTAGACATGGCCATGTGACTGAGTTCTAGCCAATTGAATACAACCAGAGATGATGTGTACAATTTCTAGGAGATTTTTGTTTGTTTGTTTTTTGTTTTTTGTTTTTTGTTTTTTTTTGAGACAGAGTCTTGCTCTTTTGCCCAGGCTGGGGTGCAGTGGCACGATCATAGTTCACTGCAGCTTTGATGTCCCAAACTCAAGAAATCCTCCCACCTCAGCCTCCCCAGTAGCTGGGACTACAGGTGCATGCTGCCACACTCGGCTTGTATTTTTATTTTTTTGTAGAGACAAGGTCTCACTATGGTGCCCAGGCTGGTCCTGAACTCGTGGCCTCAAGCTCTCTGCCTGCGTTGATCTCCCAAAGTGCTGGGATTACAGGTGTGAGCCACTACGCCCAGCCCAGGAGGCTTTTTAAGAATCAAATATGGCCAGGCATGGTGGCACATACCTGTAGCCCCAGTTACATGGGAGGCTGAGGCAGGAGGATCATTTGAACCCAGGATGTGGAGGTTGCAATGAGCCAAGATTGTGCCATTGCACTCCAGCCTAGGCAACAAAGGGAGTTCTTGTCTCAAAAAAAAAAAAAAAAAAAAAAAAAAAAAAAAAATCAAATATGCCTTTTCCGTGCATTCTTTTCACTTTCCACTGGCTGGATACAGAGAAAACTGAAAGCTTTCAGGAATGGCAAAGCCCCAAGTTGGAGAGATTCTGGGTCACTGAGTCACCTCACAGAAAACAGACAACCAGGTATGCATGCCTTGGAATGACAGCATAAATAAGGAAAGAAACTTCTATTATATTTGAGCCATTACTTATTTTGGAGTACATTTGTTACTGTAAACAACCAAAACTAAAAAACTATTGATACCTTCCAGTGGGGTTCTGTGAGAACGAAAACCTAAAATACTTTACGTTAACTTAGCAGTCAAGCAGCCAGTGGTGAGGAAATAGATACAGCAGCCCGGAAACCTGTAGCGGTATTTTGCTGTGGCAAAGCACGAATAAACCAGTTGCCTGCATAATGAAAGTGGTCAGTGTGACTGCTAAAACTGTAGTTCAGGGGAAATGGATGGAAAGAGCCAGAGTAGCGGTGTGTTTGAGATGTTCCTTGCTAAAATATATTAAAAGAAAGCAGTAAACTCAAGCAGAAGTTCCATGGCTTTCACGGAGAGATTGAAGGGAATGGAAAAGAGCCCTGAGATTAACTGCCTTGGAGTTGGAAAAGTCTACTGCTTCTAGATCCCAAGTATTAAGATAGAAAATTGAAAAAGGTGTTGAATAAGAAAAGCCCATTGAGACTGCTCAACCAAACACAGGGACTCAACCTCATGGCAAATATCAGAATTGTTTTAGTGTTCCCTCCTGTTTCAGAGGAACTCTAGCCAAACTTTCATCCTCATGAAGCAAGCTATGAAAGTTGTGTGGCCTCCAAGAAGGAAACAGTTCTCAATATCTACTTCAAATGAAACCATAGCATGTAATAGTCTTCTGACTCCTCAGAAGTCAAAGCAGTGGACCACTGAGAACAATGAATAAGAGTTCCCCTTAGAAAACAGATGAAGCCAAATAAAAAATTGCCCCTAGGTCAGGCGTGGCAGCTCACACCTATAATCCCAACACTTTGGGAGGCTGGGGCAGAGGGATGCCAGGAGTTAGAGACTAGCCTGGGCAACATAGGGAGACCCAATCTCTACCAATAAATAAATAAGTTGGGCGTGGTGGTGCACACCTGTACTCCCAGCTACTCAGGAGGTTGAACTGGGAGGATCACTTGAACCCAGAAGTTCGAAGCTGCAGTGAGCTATGATCACTTCACTGCACTCTTGCACTCCAGCATGGTCGACAGAGCAAAACCCTGTCTTTAAAAAACAGGAAACAAAAATAAACATTTAAAAACTGCCTCTGCTGAGAGAATTGGGAGCCGGGGTTTCACTGCTATGAATCAATGACTGCTGTATGTTTCTCATTCTTCCCTCTTTCAAATGAAAATTTTAATGGCAGTTATCTTCTTCCTGCTCTGCATTATGTATTTGTTGGAAGTTGCGGGGGCAGATATCTTTAAATTCCCAGGTCACTGGACTTGATGGAAAGGAGAGTGTATCACCAGAGATAGAGGTCTTGGAGAAGACTGCAATAACTGAATGGGACTTGAGGTGGTCTTCCTTAGGGAGAAAGTAAGCTGTTTAACTAAAGCTCTGTTCTCTTCCTGGACACACGCTAGACTACAGTTCCCAGCCTCTCTTGCAAGTATCTGTGGCTATGTGACTGAGTCCTAGTCAACTGGAATGTGAGTGGAAGTGATATGTACCATTTCTAGGCCCAGTGCCTTCATGGTCTCTCTCCCCATGCATTAGCTGGTTACAGAAGATGGCTAGTATGCTAAGGGATGGTGAAGCCACAGATGAAAGGAGCCTGGGTCCTTGATTCACTGCTTGAAGTTCATCTACGCATCAACCAGTAACATCTTCAGAGTCTTACATGAGAAAAAAAACTTCCACTGTGTATTTGAGCTGTTACTCATTTGGGGTCTATTTTATCCCTGCAGCACTAGCATAGACTGATAAGTAAACTCACAGCAACTGAGGAAAATCTAGATAGCACTGTAGCAAAATAAACAAAAGTTCCAAACAATATTCGGAAAGACAAGGTCTAACACCTAATTGTTGGGGGCAAAAACCAAATAATAAGATAAGTCTCCAGAACATTGCCTGCCAGCAGTACTGGAAGGAGTTATTTTAGGAATGGATTGTAAGGCTTTTGTAAAGATTCAAAATGCATGACTCTCCAACTTCACCAAACTACAAGAAATGAATTTAACTGTGACCCAAGAGATGAAATGAAGTGATAGGCGGAAAGCCAGAGGAACAACTAAAACCTAGAGCATCAAACCTAGAGACATAACTGAAGCAATAAGAATGTTGGAGGAACACATTTGTAGGGTGAAGAGAGAAAGAATCCAAGCAGTGAACCAGAGTTAAGGCAAGGACACCAGAAACGTCATGAGGGGCAAATGAAAACCAGGTGGTCAAAACCCTTGAATCCAGACTAGAGACTTGTATAGTTAACCCCATAAGGTTTAGAGTAGAAGAGTGATTTTAAGAAGGCAAGTTTAATAGGGGATAAGAATCAGAAAGAGGTCCATTGGAAGCTTTTTTAAAAAAAAAATATTTATTATTATTATTATTTATTTATTTATTTATTTATTTATTTAAGACGGGGTCTCACTCTGTCGCCCAGGCTGGAGTGCAATGGCACAATCTCAGCTCACTGCAACCTCTGCCTCCAGGGTTCAAGTGATTCTCCCGCCTTAGCCTCCCAAGTAGCTGGGATCACAAGTGCATACCACCATACATGGCTAATTTTTGTATTTTTAGTAGAGAGGGGGTTTTTCAGCATGTCGGCCAGGCTGGTCTCAAACTCCTGACCTTAGGTGATCTGCCTGCCTCGGCCTCCCAAAGTGCTAAGACTACAGGTGTGAGCTAACACGCCTGGCTGGAAGCTATTTTTTTAAATTCAGATGTTTAAAATCATAAGTGATTAGATATAAGGTAATACTAGTAACCTATATCATGTGAATATATCCTATATCCTATATCATGTGAATTCTGGGAATTGATGACCAATTCAGTGCAGAGTCGTGCAAAGCACTGGAATGACCAAGTCACAGGAATCAAGAGCTGACATCCTCTCATTAGAATATACGTTCCCCAATGGCAGAAACTTTTCACAACTGTGTTCCCAGTGCCTAAGCAGTATCTAGGGCATAAAGTGAATGAGTATTTAATGAATCTTTATTTCTGATGGAGGTTGGGACATTGGGAAGTTTGAGGGGGCTTGAGAGGTTTTTGGGGGGTTGTCTTTCTAGGCAGCTATTTGTTTTAATTGAATAGAATCAGCCAAGAATGGTTAGATTATATTAATGTACATTATTTGCCAAGGTAATACAAATATACAAATACATTTGAGAAATATATTCAATAATACCTGAGATGAAAAGAATAATTGTTCAACAAAAAGAAACTGATTTATGAAACCCCATGTCCTCTGTCATTTCTGGTTCATTAGTTGATTTTTTAAAAAACGTCTATTTCTGACATAGCTGTAACTGTTAATAGGAAAATAATACTAAGCTAACACCAAGCTTTTTTTTTCAATAAACTTCATTTTAGGACAGTTGTAGATTTACAGAAAAATTCAGTTGATACTACAGAGAGTTCCCACACACCATGCACCCAGTTCCCCCTATTAATAACATCTTACACTGGTACATTTTTTTACAACTAATATCCAATTTGCTTCATTATAATTAAATGAAATCGCTGGTTTAATCAGATTTTCTTAGTCCCCTCTCCTTGCTTATCTAATACCCTTTCGCTGTTCCAGGATCCTGTTTAGGATCTTACACTACGTTTATTTATAAGTCTCCTTAGGCTTCTCGTGACTATGACAGTTTCTCAAACGCTCCTTGTTTTTGATGACTTTGACAGTTTTGAGGAGGACTGACCAGGTATTTTGTAGACTGTCCCTTAATTGGGATTTCTCTGATGTTTTTGGTTTACAAACCTATTTTCCCGTCTAGAAATATTACTCTGCTCAGCATGGAGTTATGAGTTTTAAATGGGTTGACCGAGGCAAGTTATCCAACACTTAATAAGTGTTCATGTAGTTTTATTTTCATCTTTTCGTGATTAATGAAATGACACTTATTATCTTTGGCACAAATAGTCACTTCATATGCTTGGGGGGCATTACTAAATCAACCATCATTTTTCTAAATAATATTAATACCTTTAATAAATTTTATTTTCCAGATTTTCTATTCTCTAGATCCTTTCTAACTAGCTTGACATCCCTTAATCCATGAAATCTGAGCTTCTATTCACTTATTTATCAGGGGTTCAAACAAAATAAGGGCTTACAATATGGCTTTACATTTTATACCACTTATCTTACTTGTTTTTTATTTTTTAGTCACAACACAAGTATAAGGATTCTATTTTAATTATTTATAAACTGTCAAAACTTATTTACCCTGTATTACTTTGATAATTATTTTTAACCATTGGGCAATATTTTGCTACAGTAGCTCTTAAACTGTACAATACAGATGATTTTTGTTCACCCAAGATAGTTTCAGTCTTTATAGGATGTTACCATATGTTGCATACTATACATGCATATAGCTATCCGGAGATTTTGAAAGCAAGAAAAAATATGTTAAACTTCAGTGAACATATTTTTTAAATGAAATCAGAAACAGTATCCTATAATCTTTATTATGAATGTCAATTTTTTTCAAGCTTACAGGTAATTGGATTTCAAATTAAATTGTTTGTGTATAAAATCTTTGTAGAAATCTTCATACTTTTCAGAAGATTTTAAACATTTATACTATCAATTTTGTGATTTTTTAAAATTTGCCTCTTCTGCAAGAGTAAAATATTAAACAAAACCACTTTTGCTTGGGCTTCAATTTACTTAGCAAAGAGTTTTCAATGCCTACTATGTGTTTGAGACTGTATTTCGCTTAGGGCTGTAAATACAAATGAGATACAGTTTTTTCCCAAATGAAGCATGTGATCTAGTAGAGGAAGACAGACCTGAAAACAAAACAAGGCCAAAAAAATTGTAAATGTTCAATGATACAAGTTTGCAAATAGTCCAAGGGCTCACAAATGTCATGAGCTTGGTTCTTCTTTGGGGTAGGGGGTTGCATCAAAAAGCTTTCAACAAGAAGTTAATACCTGAATACAGTGTAGAAAAAGGAGGACTGCACATATTTTCTAGTGAACTGGGATGAGGGAAATAGCACATGAACACAGGAATGGAGATACAAGGCCGAGTGCTTCTTGATGAGTACCGCAAGTCATTAGTCATGGCTGGAGCATAGTATGTGAGGACAGTAGCGTGAAAGATAATGCTGTAGACACAGGCAGAGAACAGAGCAGAGGGGCCTTTGTTTGCCTTGCAAAGAATCTCACATTTATCAGTAGACAACAGAGAACCCCTGAAGAGTTTTAAGCCAGACAGTGACATGATGAGATTCTCATTTTATTAAGAGTATTCCTGCAGCAATTTGGAAGATAGGCTGGAGCAAAAGGAAAAACTGAAAGCATATGGCCTATAAAGAGGCCATTGCAGTCGTCTAGGTGAGAAATGTGTGAGGGCTCAAACTAAGGTAGTAGCAGAGGGAATATAGAAAAGGAGAAAGAAAAAATACTCAAGGAGGCTAGGCACGGTGTTTCATGCCTGTAGTTCCAGCACTTCAGGACGGCCAAGGCAGACAGATCACTTGAGATCAGGAGTTTGAGACCAGCCTGGCCAACATGGTGAAACCCTGTCTCTGCTAAAAATACAAAGATTAGCCAGGCATGGTGGCTCACGCCTGTAGTCCTAGCTACTCAGGAGGCCAAGGCAGGAGAATCGCTTGAACCCAGGAGGCAGAGTCTGCAGTGAGCTGAGATGGAGCCATTGCACTCTAGCCTGGGCCACAGAACAAGACTCTATCTCAGAAAAAAGAAAAAAAAAGCTGAAGAAGACTAAACAGGCCTTGATGACTGACTAGTTGTGGAGGATTAGACAGAGGGAGATGTCTAGGAAGATACTGTTTCTGGCTTGGACAGTGGAATAGAGGATGTTGCTGTCTACTAAGAGGGAAGAATAAAGTGAGACTTTCTGAAGGAAGAGATACTGAATCAGTTTCCCTGTGGTGATCCCCCAAAGATTTCTAATAGGTTGTTGCATATGCAGGTCTGAAGCTCAGAAGAAAAACCTGAATGAAAGGTATGGATTTAGAGTTTATCAAATTTCAAATCAGTTGGAGTCTAGATAAATGGGATTTGTTATATGCTGATTGATGGCATATGGTTTAACCAATATATGTTATGTAGATGAACATTTAAAAAATCATTTAGGTAATACTAAACCCAATGGGAAGATGGCATATTAGACTCTAGCACTCTTACTACTCACTAACAAGGACTATTATAAAATAATTAGAAGAGATTTCAAATAAATAAATAGAATATAAAGAGCCACCATAATGAATGTTATGCTTACTCTAGTTGCTATTTAAGAATTATTAAACAGCAATTTAATCATTATTGGGAAGTGGTTCTTTTTCTTTCTTTGTTTTTTTGTTCTTGTTTTTGTAACTAGTTTCTACCACTGATGTTTCACGAATGTTGGACGGACAGTAACTACTAAATAAATAATGAAAAATGTGGCCGGGCACAGTGGCTCACGCCTGTAATCCCAGCACTTTGGGAGGCCGAGGCGGGTGGATCACAAGGTCAGGAGATCGAGACCATCCTGGCTAACATGGTGAAACCCCGTCTCTACTAAAAATACAAAAAATTAGCCGGGCGTGGTGGCGGGTGCCTATAGTCCCAGCTACTCAGGAGTCTGAGGCAGGAGAATCGCGTGAACCCGGGAGGTGGAGCTTGCAGTAAGCCGAGATGGCACCACTGCACTCCAGCTTAGGCAACAGAGTGAGACTCTGTCTCAAAAAAAAAAAAAAAAAAAAAAAAAAAAGTATGCACTGCTTAAAGGGAAAGCTTGAACCATATCAAACAATAAAACAGATTTTAGAAACAAATATTTATACATTGCAATGAGTGTTGTACTTTGGTGGTCTTAAAACATGGTATGCTATTCATCTATTTAAACAATACTGCCTAATTCAAAACATTTTAGAAACATATTCTTTTGGTATTATTTTCAGAGCCCATCTAGCAGTCATGTAAGAAAAACATTCCAATGATTTGTAGTCAAAACTCATTTTTGACAAAAATCAGTACTTTTTCTTCTTAAACTTTTTATTATGGGAAACTTAAAACATCTACAAAATAAACAGAATAGAATAATGAATTTTCATGTACTACTCACCGAGCTTGAGTAGTTAACTAACATTTTGTTATTCTTGTATGATCTATAGTTTCATGTACTTCCCATCCCCACTTAATTTTTATTACTTTCAAAAAGTTTTAAGGTAAGTTTGTTATACTTTCATGTACCTTACATTGAAATCCACAAATGTTACCTTGCACAATATTGACAAACAGATGCACGTTTGTAACCCACACCTCTATTATAGACCATTTTCATCTACCAAGAATGTTTCATTATATTATTTCCTAGTCGTTTTGCACCCAAAGGCAATCATGGATCCATGTATTCATTTAGATTAACTTTGCTTATTCTAGAACTTCAAATAAATGGAAACATGCTATATGTACTCTTTGTTCCCAGCTTCTTTTGCTAAGCATAGGATCTTTAGATTCATCCATGTTGTTGCATTTACCAATACTTCATTCCTTTATATGGCTGAGTTTCATTGTATGTGTATACCACAATTTGTTTTCCATTCTCCTTGTCCCAGTTTTCTATTGCTGCACCACAAACTATCCCAAACTAAGTGGCTTTGAAAAACTGACAATAATATATTTTGCTCATGAATCAGCACTTGTGCATGGCATAGCAGGGGCAGCTTTTCTCCATTCTGCATGTCACCCCCAGGGTGGCACAAAGGCTGAAGGTGACTTGATGGTCAGAGACAGGAATCATCCAAAGACTCACTCACGTACCTGGTGGTGGATGCTGGCTGTCAGCTGGAACCTTAGCTGGAGCCTATGCACATGGCTGCTTGCATTCCTCACAGTCTGGAAGCTGGGCTCCAAGAATAAGATCTCAAGAGAGCAAGGCAATTGTAGGTGGCATTTTTATGACCTATCTTCAGAAGGCACAAAGCATCACTTTCTTCGTACTCTATTGGCCAACACAGTCACAGAGTTCTATACAGGTTCAGAGGAATACAGCAGAGACTCCACGACTTGGTGAGAGGGGTGTCAATGTCACATTCTAAGAACACATGGGATAACACATGTTGTTGTGACCGTCTTTGGGTAACACTGTCTGCCATAGCCTCCCTTCTGGCCACAAGAGTTCACATCTTTCCCACATACAAAATGCACTCAACTCTCTCTTCCAAGAGCCCTAAGTCACTTACCATTATGGTAATAGCACACAGTCCAGGATCTCCTCATGTCGTTTAGGTCTGAGTGTGGATGAGACTCCTTGGGAGCAGCTTCTGCATTCAGTTCCTTCAGTAGCATTCTGAAGAGCTGTGAACCAAAGAGAGAAGTTACATGCTTGACACACACCCAACAGACAACAGGGGAACAGGCAGAGGATAACCACTGTAAACCCTACTGCTCAAAAACATGTGCACTCCCTGGGATTTCTTCCTTTTGATAAAATGTAGCTCATGTTTGCAACTAATACATTTTATCAGACTACTCTCTGCTGTAGAAGTTTGTGGATCCAATGAACTCTTTTATTTTTGTACTGTCTTTGTTCCTTTCAGTCCAGGCAATCTACTTTTTCTTTAAACCTTGTGAGATTTATGTGTATTAATTTCTAATCCACCATATTAAAGAAAAGCCATACCCACAAATCTCTTCAAGAGAAGCCCTACTCTACCTAGAAATATCTATGAGATTGCTATGGGACAACTCTTTTAAAATCTTTAGATGCCCCATTGTTTAGCAGGGAAGATCTGTGAGGCATTTCCTTAAGATCCTTAGAAGAACTTCTGTTTGTCTGAAAAGGCATATAAAATACCACCTTATGGCCAGGCACAGTGGCTCATGCCTGTAATCCCAGTACTTTGGGAGGCCAAGGCAGATGGATGGCTTGAGCCCAGGAGTTCAAGACCAGCCTTGGCAACAGTGAGACCCCATCTCTACCAAAAAAAAATTTTTAATTAGCTGGTCCTGGTGACATGCAACTATAGTGTCAGCTACTTCCTTGAGCCTGGGAGGCTGAGGCTACAGTGAACCATGGTTGTACCACTGCACTCCAGCCTGGGCAACAGAGTGAGACACTGTCTCAAACAAACAAACAAACAAAAAAAAAAAAAACAAAAGAAAACCCACATTTTTTTAACACCACTTTAAGTCTTTCTGAGGTCTTAACAAAAGGATTTCCAGTCATGCCCTTGGCTTATATGTGGACATATTTCTGCAACACCATTGATTTCCTATAAGCCATTTCTTAATTCAAGCATCATTTACCATCTAGAGAGGCTGGAAATGAGAAACCATGTAATTTTCATACCCAGCAAGTCCTGGCTCCTTATATTTAACTGTCCTTTCTCTTATCTCTCTTCTAATGCATTGCCAGTGAGAAGTCAGGTGACATTTTCAATATTCTACCTGAAAATCTTCTTAACTAGATTATTGTCTGCATTCAGGACATTACCTATTTTCCATATTACTGCAGGGGACTTCAGGGACAATTCTCCACAACCATAAAATGAAGGTCTCTTTTCCCTGCAGCTTCCAATAACATTTTCCTTACTTTCTCTTTGGTCCTCACTGACATCCTCCTCAAGATCCTTTAAGCCCCTGCTAACACCTTGTCTCCTCAAGGCCCTTCCAACTTTGCCTACTATCCAGTCCCAAAGCCAATGCCACATGTTTTAGGTTTTTGTTTTGGCAGTACCCCATCTCCAGGTACCAAAATCTGTTCCAGTTCTCTGTTTCTGAGTGACAAATCACCCCACACTTAGTGGCTTAAAACAGCAAGTCATTTATTTTACTCACGAATCTGCAATTGGGCAGAGCTTGACAGAGACACCTCATCTCTGCTCAATGCAGCATCAATTGACATAATTCACAGGCTGGAAATGACTCCACAGTCAGGCTTTGAAGTCATCGGAAGGCTCACTTACCTGTCTGGGAGTCAACAAAGGTTGCCATCTGGGACACCGAGGCATGAACTCTCCTGGTTAGTTTCCTTGCAACACAGTGCTGGATTCCAGGAACAAGCATCCCAAAAGAATAAGACAGAAGTGTGTGGCATCTGTACAACCTAGCCTCGTAAGTCTCATAGTGAAGCTTCCTCCATTCTTGGTTGATTGACACAGTCACAAAGATCTGCCTAAGTACAAGTAGAGGGAATATAGGAGATGTGATATAAGGTGGTGGCCATCTTAGAGAAATGAAATCTGCCATAGTCCTGATGCTATTACTTAGGTTTAACCTGTATCTTATTTATAAGTCTACATTCCAAACCTGTATCTTATTTATAAGTCTAGATTCCAAACAATGTTTTTATATTTCTGATGATCAAACCCATTTTTAAGGTGCCATGATTGACTTGATTATTCATGATTATTCATGATTGAGATATTGAGAACGCATGGAGGCTTTCAATTCCAAAAGAGTTTTTAAAATCAACAGAACCATCATCATTGCAAGTACTGTTTGAATCTATATGCAATTCTAATTATCAGCCCTTTATCACAGATTATTTATACTTGTAGTTGAATGCATTGCACACTCTGACTGTAAACTACAATGATTAGATTATCACTATCAAGCAGATTTAAATTTAGCTGGCAAAAGATAGACTAATTTCTCAAGCTCTTCAACACCTGACAACAATCTTATAAAATATTATGAGACCTTTGGTATTGTTAATTATTAGCATGCCTGATTCTTCTTTTCCCACTAGCACATTTCTATGAAGAAAATTAACTCCTATATATTTTTTGTGAATATAACCTAAGGGCATATAGCAATCTAATTGTATGCCTAATTATTTCAAGTTATCTTTTAAAAGTTGGTCCTAAGGATCTCTTTTGCTAAACCCTGTATCCAAAGGAGGCCAGAATTGACACAGACTTTTAAGAAAACCCCTAGGCCACATGCAGTGACTCATACCTGTAATCCCAGCACTTTGGGAGGCCAAGGCAGGCAGATCACTTGAACTCAGGAGTTCAAGACCAACCTGGGAAACATGGGAAAACCCCATCTCTACCAAAACTACAAAAATTAGCCCGGTATGATGGTGTGTGCCTATGGTCCCAGCTACTAAGGAGGCTGAGATGGGAGAATCATTTTAGCCCAGGAAGTTGAGACTTCAGTGATCCAGCATCGTACCACTGCACTCCAGCCTGGGTGACATAGTGAGATCCTGTCAAAAAAACAAACAACGAAATCCCCTGAGAAATATTTAATATATAATCTTCCCTGCTATATTCAAGACACTCAATTGTATCAGGAATATTCCATAGGTATGGAAAGATGTTTCTTCTGAAACCTTCTAACTATAAATAAACTATCAATTAATGAGTATATACATTCTTGTCACACCACCGCCCCACCACTGCCATTTATAGGGGGAAAGGCAAAAAAGAAAAACCAAAAAAAACAAAACAAACATATATATATATATATAAATGCCAGTCATGATCATTTAATCTCATAGGTTGGGACCAGTTGGAAAAGAATAATCTCATTTGCTAAGAGTGCATGGCACACTGGCTATAGAATAAAAATGAGCACAGGGAGGTAAATGCCCAGGCAGCTTGCACTCAGCCTGAATCGGACTTTTGACTTCTATGTAAGAGAAGGAGAGTGAGTCACTAAAAAACTTTCCACTCAAAGGTGAATTCTAAGTGATGAGTTGTGTATTAGTGATAAATTAGCAGGTTTTACTTAGATGTCTCTTTACATGCTTACTATATAGGTACAACATTTTAAATCATGTCAGTAACAGGTTCAACTTTTAGAATAGATATTAAAAGAAAAAATTGCACAATTGCATGTCAAATAAACATGCCTAGAATGACAGCCTTCAGCTGGGACCATGTGGCCATTATCAGGGCCCCACCACCATCCAGTGTCACTGTACTCCAATTACAGAAGGAAGGAAACATAACGTTTTGAATACTGCATTTGCAAATATAATCATAGAAAGGTTCATAGATAGCTCTTTTTTTAGAAAATAGTTTAAGTATGATTTTAAAGAAAAAAATGGCAGAAGAATTTTTTCCTATTTATATCACGTGAGGCATCCTCAGCCTCCCCCCCCCCCCCCAGCTTTATTAACTTTATCTTGGGTTTGTTTGTTTGTTTGTTTTTTGTTTTTGAGATGGAGTCTCATTCTGTCACCAAGGCTAGAGTGCAGTGGCACAATCTCGGCTCACTGCAACCTCTGCCTCCTAGGTTCAAGCAATTATTTTGCCTCAGCCTCCTGAGTAGCTGGGATTACAGGTGTGGGCCACCACACCTGGCTAATTTTTGTATTTTTATTGGAGACAGGATTTTGCCATGTTGCCCAGGCTGGTCTCAAACTCCTGACCTCAGGTGATCCACCCACCTCAGCCTCCCAAAGTGCTGGGATTACAGGTGTGAGCCACCACTCCTGGCCTTCCCTCCTAGCTTTAAACATTAACCTATTCTTCAAAGTCAGATGCTCTTCTCTTGTTATTGAACTTTGGTTGACTCTATTTTGTTATTGGGAACATTTTCTAGTTAAGAAACAATCTTTCACAGGGTGTAAATTTTCAGTAGTCCATAGGAAATCTTAAAAGGTGGAAATGGACTTGATTATTCATATTATTCAAAGATTTTAGTCTTTTTTCTTGGAATCCATGAATGGATGGCCATCTGGCCTTCTCGTTTCCACTACAAACACAATCACTTTTTTCCCAGTAAAGTTATGCTGATTCCCTCTTGATTTTGATTTTTTTCTAAATGGATCTTTCTTTGACAGCCACAGAGTGAAATGACTTGAAGGAGAAATTTCTCCATATGGTAGTATTGAAATAAAATGCCTGCCAAATTGGATTGATTGGAGGAGCTCTGAATGCAGCAATATTAATATTAAGTGAAAAATGCATATTTCATAAAAACCTTTGGGTGAAACAATACATGAGTCACAGAGCTATTATTCAAGATGTCAAATGGTAGTTCATGGTATGAAAATAAAATACTAATCAGAGTAATGCCAGGTGCAATAGAAATGAGAGAAATGTGCCTAGATCTTGAGGTACAAAAAAGACAAAACTATCATTTGGATAGTAGAAGATCTTTAGTCTTTTTCTTGAAACCCATTAGTGGATAGTTGTCATTGCCTTCTCATTGCCACTATACACATGCTTTGTTCTCAATAAAGCTATTTCTGATTCTCTCTTTGAATTTGATTTTGTTGTTGACAGAAACAGAGTGAAATGTCTCAAATAGCATTTGGGAGGTTGGGGGGGAGAATGAAGAGAAAGGAAAAGGACTCATGCTTCCCTGTTCTCATATTGGTGGTTCTCAAACTTTCAGATGTTTAGGAATTATCTGGGAAGGGAAGCATAGTACAAATACGCATTTTTCAGGCCTTATCCTCACAGATGCATTCTAAGGCACCCCAAATATCAATTAAATTTACCCCTATGGCCCACTGTGTAACTCATGACTGGCTATATATATATCAGTTTTTCTCAACATTACAGAAATACTCCTGGTTCCCTCCTCTGAAAATGCCACTCTACATGTTTCTTCTGAAATAACCTACACTTGGGGCCAAATACCAATGTCACGTAGAAACTTAAGGTGCAGAATCTATTCTAAAACATCTTCAGACTTCAAATGAATGTGTGGCCCTGGAGGTCTAAAACTGTTATGTTGGCTGAGTGCAGTGTCATGCCTGTAATCCCAGCACTTTGGGAGACCAAGGTGGGTGGATCACCTGAGGTCGGGAGTTCGAGACCAGCCTGACCAACATGGAGAAACCCTGTCTCTATTAAAAATACAAAAAAATTAGACAGGCATGGCGGCGCATACCTGTAATCCCAGCTACTCTCCTGCTGAGGCAGGAGAATCGCTTGAACCCAGAAGGCAGAGGTTGCGGTGAGCTGAGGTCATACCATTGCACTCTAGCCTGGGCAACAAGAGCGAAACTCCATCTCAAAAAACAAAACAAAAAAAAAAAACTGTTGTATGGCTTTAATGTTTATTACAACCCCAAATATATTTAGTATGCATTGACTATTGTTTAAAAGTTGCTTCAGTAATTCCTGTGTTCATTGAATATAGTTGGATAACAAGACATTTTATTTGCACAGGAACTTCCCTTTACCCTTGGCATTGC
The DNA here is from genome assembly GCF_007565055.1 of Rhinopithecus roxellana. NCBI lineage: Eukaryota > Metazoa > Chordata > Mammalia > Primates > Cercopithecidae > Rhinopithecus > Rhinopithecus roxellana. Next base: position 72,737,174 of record NC_044556.1, on the reverse strand, counting down.
TAGAATTTGCTTTGGGCTGAGTTGAAGTTCAGAGATTCTAAAGTGTGGGTTCAGTCAGTTTAACTTCCGTTGTATCATTTTACATCTACTCATTTGCAAATGGACTGAAGAGACCCTCTTTAACAGAAGAAGGGGTGAGAATATGATTCTACCATCCAGTGAGGTTTAACAAAATAACATTTCTGATGAACTGGAATAGGATCAAACCAAGTCTGGATCCCAGGATATGGCAACAAGATCCCTAAGACGGAAGATGGATGATTGAATTATTTACTGATAAATAATAAACACTTCCAAACTAAGTGGCTTAAAACAAAAACAATAATTTATTTTGCTCATTAATCTGTGAGTCAGGAGTTGAGATAGGTGAGAAGAGAACAGCTCACCTATCCTCTGTGATATCTGGGGTCTCAGATGGGATGGTCTCAACATTTCAATGCTGGAACACCTGAAGCTACTCAGCCACCCCAAACCCTTCTCTCTCACACACAGCCTATCTACATGGCTAGCTTGAGCATCCTCAAAACATGGCAGCCTTACCATTGTCAGACGTTTTGTATGGCAGTCAGGGCTCTAAGAGTGCGTGCTCTATGAGGCCTGGGTGAAAGCTGCAAGCCTCTTATGACCTAGCCTCAGAAATCCAGAACATCAATTCTGCCACATCCTATTGGTCAAATACGTCATTAAGACCAGCCAGATTCAAGGGAAAGAAAATTAGACTCCACCTATTGGGGGAGGAATAGCAACAAATTTGCAGCCATCTTTAGTCTTTCTTTGTTTGTCCTTCCTTCCAGTTCATTCTCTGCCCACCAATAATTTACATTCATCCTACATGCAAAATACACATACCCCCTCCCAAGGCTCCCAAAAGTCTCATCCCATTTCAGCACTAGTCCAAAGGCCAGCATCTCATTATGTAAATTGGGATGAGGTTTCTCAATGTAGTTCCTTGAGGAGAGTTCCTCTTGATCTGAAGACCATGAAATGAAGATGCAAGTTATCTTCCTTGTCTATAAACCCAATATCCAATAGTGACACAGGGATAGGGTTACTGCAGTCAACACAGTCATTCAAAAAAGAGTAGGACAGAATCAAAGGTTCAGAGCAGCCACTAGCCTATAATAGTTATGAAACCCAACCAGACCCATATCAATAGTTCCTTTGCTCTGAAGCCATTTCTTACTTTGATAATATTTTTCTGAAAGAGATGGAGGTAGGGACTTTCATTTTCAAATGCAACAAGTTCTTCCTTCTTAATATATCCTATAAATCCTCAAAAAGTGAACAGTTCCATCTTTAATTTTTTCCTCACTTCCCATATTTTATGGTAGAAATAATAAAATTATTAGAAAAAACTAAGTAGCACTTTCAGCATTCTGCCTGAAAATTTGTTTAGCAAGATCCTCAAGATCTTTCTTTACCTCATTACTCCAAGCAACAAGTTAGCTAACTGTTTTGCTAGGACATATCTCACATGCCTGTCAGGCCTCTGAGCCCACGCTAAGCCATCATATCCCCTGTGACCTGCACATATACATCCAGATGGCCTGAAACAATTGAAGATCAAAAAAGAAGTGAAAATAGCCTTAACTGATGACATTCCACCATTGTGATTTGTTCCTGTCCCACCCTAACTGACACATATATTCTCCCCTGCCCTGAAGAAGGTACTTTGTAATATTATTCCCCGCCCTTAAGAATGTACTTTGTACGCCTATCCCAAACCTATAAGAACGCCTATCCCACCACCCTTTGCTGACTCTCTTTTTGGACTCAGCCGGATAGCACCCAGGTGAAATAAACAGCCTTGTTGCTCACACAAAGCCTGTTTGGTGGTCTCTTCAAATGGATGTCCGTGACAATACCCTTTCTTCCAGCCTCTATTTCTTCACTGTCCTGTAAGGCATCACTCATAAGGCCATTACAGATTTCACAAACAGTCTTCTTAAGGCCCAGTTTCCAGCTGCTACCTAGTCCCCAAACCAATATCATATGTTTTAAATTTTCTTAAGGTAGCACCCCACTCTTGGCACAAAATTCTGTTCCAGTTATCTACCCGGTGTAAATAACTACACAAAACAACTTTTTTTCTCACAAATCCATAAATCTGGAATTCAGACATTGCACAATGGAGACAGTTCACCTTTGCCCCACAATGTCTGAGGCCTCAACTGTTATGACTTGAATGACTGGGTGCTAGAACAGGAAATTAGCTATACTGAGGTTTCTAATAGTATGGTCCTTATTGGGGGAACCCGCCCCCAATATTTCAACATAGGTTCTTTCTATTTTCCATAAGTGTCGGCCGGCTGAGAAATAAAGAGAAAGAGTACAAAGAGAGGAATTTTACAGGTGGGCCGTCAGGGGTGACATCACATATCAGTAGGACCATGATGCCCACCTGAGTCTCAGACCAGCAAATTTTTATTAAGGGTTTCAAAAGGGAAGGGGGTGTAAAACAGGGAGTAGGTACAAAGATCACATGCTTCAAAGGGCAAAAAGCAGAACAAAGATCACATGCTTCTGAGGGAACAGAACAAAAGGCAAAACAGAACTACTGATAAGTGTCTATGTTCAGTTGTGCACGTATTGTCTTGATAAACATCTTAAACAACAGAAAACAGGGTCTGAGAGCAGAGAACCAGTCTGGCCACAAATTTATCAGGGCAGAGTTTTCCCCCACCCTAATAAGCCTGAGGATGCTGCAGGAGACCAGAGCATATCTCAATCCTTATCTCAACCGCATAAGACAGACACTCCCAGAGCGGCCATTTATAGACCTACCCCCAGGAATGCAGTCCTTTCCCAGGGTATTAATTATTAATATTCCTTGCTAGGAAAAGAATTTAGTGATATCTCTCCTACTTGCATGTCCATTTATAGGCTCTCTGCAAGAAGAAAAATATGGTTCTTTTTGCCCAACCACACAGGCAGTAAGACCTTATGGTTGTCTTCCCTTGTTCCCTAAAAATCTCTGTTACTCTGTTCTTTTTCAAGGTGCACTGATTTCATATTGTTCAAACACACATGTTTTACAATCAATTTGTACAGTTAACACAATTATCACAGTGATCCTGAGGTGATGCACATTCTCAGCTTATGAAGATAACAGGATTAAGAGATTAAAGACAGGCATAAGAAATTATAAAGGTATTATTTGGGAACTGATAAATGTCCATGAAATTTTCATAATTCATGTTCCCCTGCCATGGCTCCAGCCAGTCCCTCCATTCGGGGTCCCTGACTTCCCGCAACAGGTCCTCAAGGTAGTTAGACTTTAAATTGGTAGCTCAGGGCTCCAAGAATGAGTGTAACCAGGGGCCTGGGCAGAAGCTGCAAAGCTTCTTATAATTTAGCTTCAGAAGTCCTAGACTGTCACTTCTGCCACATTCTGTTTGTCAGTCAAGTTATCATAGCTGGCCCAGATTCAAAGGGAGTAAAATTAGACTTCATCTCTTAATGAGAGAAGTAGCAAAGAATTTGCAACCATCTTTAATTGATCATAAAGGATATTGTAGATAGCATGAATTAGTTTGCTCCACATCCATTTCAACTTCATTTTATTACTGCAGAGGTTAGAAAGATTCTTTTAACCTAAAGCTTCTTTAACCTAAAGGTTATTTTAACCTAAAGCTAAAAGCTTTGTTTCCTCTACTCTCTTGCAGTTGGGTTTAGAGGTGTGAACCAAGTTTAATAAGTGGAGAGACAAGGCATGGGGCCTCTCCTTTTCTGGTATACAATATTGCAGAGAGAGACAAGTTCTACAGTTTGCATCTAAAATGGCAGTATGCTATTTTAGTGCTATGCAGTGGGAGGCAGAATTCTAAGATGACCTCTAAGATCCCCTTTCCCTTACACACCATATCCCAGTTATTGAATAAGACACTAATCTAGGTGCTGCTGTGAAGAGTTTTGCAGAAGTAATTGAAGTCCTTCTTCAGTTACCTTTAAGTTATGGATATTATCCTGTGTGAACCTGACATGATAATCAAGTGAGTCCCTAAAAGAAGTCAAAGAGACACTCCCCTGCTGACCTTGAAGGAACAAACTGCCTTGTTGTGGCAGGGAATGGCAGGCAGCCTCTAGAGCTGAGAACAGCTCAGGTTGACAGCCAACAATCAAGCAGGAACCTTGATCCTACAACTGCAAGGAGTTGAACTCTGCCAACAGCCAGGGAGTTTAGAAGAGGACCTCAAGCCTCAGATGAGATTATTGTCCCAGATGACACCTTGATTTCAGTCTGGCGAGACCCTGACCAGAGAACCCAGTTGAGCTGTGCCTTGACTTCTGATCTGCGGAACTGTAAGAAAACAAATGGGTGTTGTTTTAAGCCACTAAGTTTGTGATACTTTGCTAAATAGTGTTTTAGTCTGTTCAAGCTACTATAACAAAATATCTTAGCCTGGGTAACTTATAGACAACAGAAATGTATTTCTCACAGTTCTGGAGACTGGGAAATCCAAATGAAGGTACTGGGGACATTTGGTGAGGGCCTGTGTCCTCAAGGATGGCAACTTCTCACTGCATCCTTACATGGTAGAAGGAGCCAACTAGCTCTCTGGGGTCTCTTTTATAAGAGCACTAGTCCCATTCATGCAGGGAGAGCCTTCATGAGCTAATCACCTCCCAGAAGCCTTCTCATACTATCACATTGAGGATAAAGTTTCAATATATAAATTTTGAAGAGATTAAAAACATTCAGACCATAGTAAATAGCAATAGAAAACGAATACAGGCAGCACTGCAGTTTGGCTGGTAGCTTCTTCATTGTCACAATGCAGAGTGATTCTAGAGTCAAAAAATGTAGCACAAAAGATTCCTGATTCTACAATTTCCAGACAATGTCAGAGACTGGAGGTCCAATGGCAGCAAGTTTGTGGTGGATTTGGTAGTCATTCCTAAACTAGCTTAGAGTTTTTCTCAAGCACTCAATAGCAACAGTAGGTTCTGTTTTCTGCATTTGACTAGTAGAGTTTTGTTTGAACCCACAAGGCAGGCTCAGCTCCTAGACCTAAAGTTTAATGGAAGGCCTTTGTTTCCTACAGCTGGCAAAGGAATTCATGCCAAATCAATTTTGCTTGATGCTTGATCCCATCTTGGGGCAAATGTATCTATGTAATTATGAACTGAAAGATCTGTACCATTAAAGACTTATTCTTCAGCACACAAGCCACTTTGCTGTAGGAAACTGTCTCAGAATAACAAAACAGAGTATTCTAGTTTCCATCACATCAGCTATTGATGACCACGTGATCAATGAATTCAATGATGCAAAGACATTGACAGGGTTCTACTGAATTCAGCCAACAACCAATGATCTTGGAAGAGGGCATCAGGTAAGTAATATGTATAAAGTTAAACTTCCAGAAGGACCCAGTCATTCTCCCTCTACATACAGATAAGTACAAGTTGCAGACACATATATATACATTTACTCTTAAGAATTTTCAAGAATATTTAGAGAATAGAGTCCTCATCAAAGATTTAGGCAGTGTCAAAGACCTCAAACAGAGATGGGTCAGACCTCGTTGATCCTTCTGGGCTGGCTCAAAATGTGACAGAAAGGTACATACAGATTCTAGTACCTGACAGAGGATCGATGAGTGGAACCTGCACATGATGGTTCTATGTGTTATTAATCTTGTTTACTATGGATAAAGTGTGTAAAATACATGGACGAGCATCTGGCATATGGTAAGTGTTCAGCATATATTAGGTTTTTAAAAAATCCTTTTAATGAAAGTAACTATGTACATGTAAAACTTTGCTAAATTTTGTAAATAATTACAATAAAAGATGTGGTTTCTACTTTCAATGAGTTTCTTTTGTTTTTATATTTTTTGAGATGGAGTCTCGCTCTGTCGCCCAGGCTGGAGTGCAGTGGCCGGATCTCAGCTCACTGCAAGCTCCGCCTCCCGGGTTCACGCCATTCTCCTGCCTCAGCCTCCCGAGTAGCTGGAACTACAGGCGCCCGCCACCTCGCCCAGCTAGTTTTTTTTTTTTTTTTGTATTTTTTTAGTAGAGACGGGGTTTCACCAGGTTAGCCAGGATGGTCTCGATCTCCTGATCTCGTGATCCGCCCGCCTCGGCCTCCCAAAGTGCTGGGATTACAGGCTTGAGCCACCGCACCCGGCCTCAATGAGTTTCTAAACCAACAGATAAACATTTAAAATGGTTATCTCCTAAATAGTTAATGAATTAAAGAGAGACAGAAAACGAAAAAAAGAAAAAAAAAAAGTAACACCTTTTGTTTTAAAGAGACCTTCTTACTAAGACGAAGGGATATTGATTTTAAAAAGAAAAATCTACTATTATAATATGATTACATTACTTGGAACTTTTTTTTTTTTTTTTTGAGATGGAGTCTCGCTGTGTCTCCCAGGTTGGAGTGCAGTGGTGCGATCTTGGCTCACTGCAACCTCTGCCTCCTGGATTCAAGTGATTCTCCTGCCTTGGTAGTACACATAGCTGGGATTACAGGTGCCTGCCAACACGCTCAGCTAATTTTCGTATTTTTAGTAGAGACAGAGTTCCACCATGTTGGCCAGGCTGGTCTCGAACTCCTGACCTCAGGTGATCCACCTGCCTCGACCCCCCAAAGTACTAGGATTACAGGCATGAGCCACCACACCTGACGGGACATAAATTTTTTTTATATTGCAACACCAAACAACAGCACATAGTATGGCAGCAAATGGAAAGTGAAACAGGTGATCAAGCATAATCAAGAAAATAATTTAAACCATAGGAATGGTGAAGTAGATAGAGCTACACATTCGGTTTTATATTTGAATTCTTTCAACTTTGCAAAATTTCTCTCAAATATATTTAGACACAAGGTGTCAGCACAACCTTGAGCTCAATTAATTCTCATCACAATATCCAGATAATCAGGTAAGGAAGACTTGGTCTAAAGACGGCAATGTAGCTTTGTTTCTCTCTTGTATTAGGCATTCTGCTTGGTTATTTAGTACTGATGATTTTTAAATGCTCTAATATAAACTCCAAGGGGTGCTCAAACATAATATTAAGGCAAAGCACAAAACCACAGGAAAGCAATAAAATGTATCTAATGGGATTATGTAATAAATCATATAGATTTTACTTAAACAATTTATATGGCAATAAACCCCTAATATGATTATGAAAAATGTGTAAAGTTTACTATTGTTTGTTTCATGCCTAATTAGAGGTCATGCATCTCAGACTATTAACAATAGAAAGCCAAGTCTACAAATACATGTAACCACTAACATGTACCTGCTCAGGCTCAAGCAGAATCCAATAAACTGTTTCCAATAATAAGTTAATGAATATGTTTTCTAGATTTCCACTTCTTATCACAGGTGTTTCATTTATTTGTGTTCCTCCATTAACTGACTTTCAGAATATTACTCTGTCCACAGTGCTTGGGAATAAATCAGGATATTACATAATGATAAAAGGGTCAATTCACCCAAAAGACATAATAGTCCAAAACGTGTATGCACTCAAAGCTGAATCTTTCTTCCTCAGTTTTTTTTTTTTTTTTGATAAATTTGCTAGATCCAAGTATGTACATCTTTAAGCCTTCTGACAAATCATGCTATAATGCCCTCCAGAAAGGTTGCTCTAATTTCTACCCCTAGCCAGGATATGTGAAAAAAGCCTCCTCTCTTCATTTTCACCGAAACCAGATGGCCATTCCATCTAAAATAGTTTTCAGAGGTTGTTTTGCTTCTTTCCCATTTCTCCTACTAATGGCAACTATAAAAGCATAGGGATTTTAAAAAGTATACATTCTCATACCTGCTTTCAATAACAAATGAGTTATGATGCTATTTATATGTAAACCTAGTGCTTCAAAATGCTTAAGAATTGTTCAAAGGCTTTATTTGAAATTTGATATGGAATGGTCATTTTACACAAACCTGTGTGTATGTGTATGTGTGTGTGAGACAGCACCAAGGTAAGTCAATTCTCCTCTAGTAACATTTGTATACATCTTTATCACTAAATTGTCACATTATTATTATTTTTTAATAAAGTCTTGCTCTGCTGCTTAGCCTGAAAGGCAATGGTGCACTCACTGCTGGCTGCAGCCTGGACCTCCCAGACTCAAGGGATCCTCCCACCTCAGCCTCTCGAATAGCTAAGACTACAGGCATGTGCCACCATGCCTGGCTAATTATTTTTTTATTTTTTGTAGATCTGGGTTCTCCCTATGTTGCCCAGGCTGGTCTCAAACGCCTGGCCTCAAGAGATCCTTTGGCCTCTCAAAGTGCTGAGATGATAGTTGTGAGCCACTGAGCCTGACCCATTTTTAATCAAGTTTTGCCTCATAGATTGTGACCCTCCTTAATGGCAGGGATTTTGTTTGGATTTTTGTTTGGTATGCTTTTTTTTTTTTTTTTTACTATCAGGGGATTACAGAGTCTGGTATAATAACCACTCAACAAATGTTTGGGGGAAGGAAGGCTGAGAGGAAGGAAGACATGAGGGAAGGAAATATAAACTTGGTCCTTATCCAAATAGCACAAATTCCAATTCACATAATCATGTTAAAGATGGTTAACTGTATTCACTGTTTGTAAAAATTAATTTGTTGGCTTCTACATCAATTGACTATATTAAAAGTCTGAAGGCTGGGCATGGTAGCTCATTCCTGTAATCCCAGCACTTTGGGAGGAAGGCCAAAGAGTTTGAGACCAGCCTGGGAAACATGGCAAAACCCTATCTCTACACAAAAATACAAAAATTAGCAGGGCGTGGTGGTGCACATCTGTAGTCCCAGCTACTTGGGAGGCTAAGGCAGAAGAATTGCTTGAACCCAGGAGGCGGAGGTTGCAGTGAGCTGAAATTATACCCCTGTACTCGAATATCCTCTCTTGTCCAAATTTTTTATAAACTCCAGTGGATAGTCTGCATTTCATATTAGTGAAAGAGTCTGGGCTGGTTGACAATGCCAGAATGCTCTGTGTGAACGACCTCAACCCAAGTATAAGCGAGTTACATCTCTTTATTTCCTGCTTAATTGCAGAATTGGGTTTTATTTTGTTAAAATGAAGGTAAATTTTTCTTTACAATTAGAATTTTATATTTGTGAAAAACAGTTGTAAAAGCGAATCTAATGAGGATTCCATTAGCTTGAAACTTCTATTTAACCAGAACTTTGCTAGGCTGTTCACAGTAATGACTCTATAAAGTATGCAGTGTTTTGAAATGCATTCTGAATTATCAAGGATTTAATTATATGTAATATAGATTTAGACATTGTTTTCAAGTAATTTAAAAATTGATGGTGCATTAAGAATCAGCAATGGTTTTAGAGCTGTAGTTGATTTTAGAGATTATCAAATTCAAATGCATCATTGTACACATAAGAAAACTGAGGCCCCAGGCAGGTGGACTTACCCAGAGTCACACTAGTTAATGTCACAGTGGTGACAGATCTACTGAATCCCAGCCAAACACCACATCCATTGATTGGACAAATTGACTAACAGACCATTTTTTTTTCAGTTGACCTTAATTCCTCACTTAGAGAATTGAGTTTTTCTGTAATAACATGAAAAACAAAAATAGGTCAAATAGCCAATTACATAAAAGACATAGAGTCCTGTCTCTATGATGAGGAAAAACTAAGTTAATTGCCTAAAGTCTGAATATTTTGAAATCAAATATTTCAGAATAAACTCTTCTGTCTAGGATCTGCCTTACCCTTTTACAGCTGTAGGTTTGGCACAGTACTGGCATCTGCTACCTACTTGTTACCCGACAATGAAGAATGATAAGAATTAACAAGAAGCAACTCAATCCTCATTCTTCCCACCCTTCATGATCAAGTTGAGCATCTTTATCTCATTAATATCTGACTATGAAATCCCTTGACACCTGAAAAGACTGGCAATTTATTTATAAGAATATGGTACCTGATTGTGAAGCTTTCTGCCAGCAGAGATTTTTCAAAGATTTATCTTTCTCCTGGAGTAAATATCATATTTTTAATTATTCATAATGTTTCTCCTGTTTTACCACAAGCTACCTCAGAGGACAGAAGTGCATTAAGACTCTTCTGTTACTGTAAGAGTGTGAAGTGTAAATAGAATATATATTTTTTAGCATTTCATCATTATTCTGGGCAAACAAAATTAAACATGATTTGCAAGTGCTGCAGTCAGAAACAACAAAAGGTATAAAGTGATGTAACAGAATTTATACTGTATGCACACCAGAAAACGTAAACGAAAAATGCTTATAGTTGAAATGGAAACTGAAAAGATATCATATTCTTAACAGCTATATTAGAGAGGTAAAAATGTGAGCATGCCTATAAATATGACCAGAAAAGCTTTATTTAGATTTGTGCTAAAGGAATACTCCACAATTTTGAGCGTCTTCTATACAAGCTAAATTTGGTGAGCTGCCTTTTCTCATATTGAATCCTTAATAATTAGCCAAAGAAAGAGAAACTTTCTCCATATTTTTAGGTTAGCTTAGGTTATTATCTTATAAGTGCTAATGTCAAGAGTGGCCCTATTGACTTTTGTTTCAGGCTCATTGAGATATAATTTGCACATAGCAGAGTTCATCATTTTCAGTGTAAAATCCTATGAGTTTCAACACATACAGTCATAACCATCACTACAATCAGGATATGGAACAGCTTTCTCTACCCAAAAGTCTCATGCGCCTTGGTTTTCAACTTCTTGCCCTGCTTTTAATCCCCAGTAACCATCAATCCTTTTTCTTTGGTTTTGCCTTTTTGAGAATGTCATATAAATGGAATAAAACAATATGTAACTTTTTGGCTCTGGGTTCTTTCACTTTGCATGATGCGTTTGTGATTCATCTATTTATGTTTATTAGTAAATCTGTTCCTCTTTTTTTTTTTTTTTTTTTTTTTTGAGACACAATGTCATTCTGTCGCTAGTCTGGAGTGCAGTGGCATGATCGCGGCTCACTGCAACCTCTGCCTCCTAGGTTCAAGAGATTCTCCTGCCTCAGCCTCTAGAGTAGCTGGGACTACAGTTGTGCACCACAATGCCCAGTTAATTTTTGTATTTTTAGTGGAGATGGGGTTTCACCATGTTGGCTAGGATGATCTCAATCTCTTGACCTCGTGATCCACCCACTTTGGCCTCCCAAAGTGCTGGGACTACAGGCGTGAGCCACAGTACCCAGCCAATCTGTTCCTTTTTATTGCTGAGTAGCATCCTCGGTTTATATACCCACTCGGCAACTGACAGACATTGGTTTTGTTTCTAGTTTTTGGTAATTATAAATAAAACAACTAGAAACATTGATGTACAATTTTCTGTGTTAACATAAGTTTTTATTTCTCTTGGATAAATATCTAAGAGTAGGATTTCTGGGTTATATGGTAACTTATGTTTAACTTTATTAGAAAATTCCAAACTGTTTTCCAAAGGGGCTATAACATTTTGCATTCCCACCAAATACATAAAACATTAAGTTGCTTTGCATTTTCATCAGCACTTGATATGGAAAGTTGTTTTTGTTGTTTTTTAAAAGTAAGCCATTCTAATAGATGCAGTGGTAACACATTATGATTTTAATTTGCATTTCCCTAATGTCCAATAATGCTTAGCATCTTTTAATGTGCTTATTTACCATCTGTATATGATCTTTGGTGTAGTGTATGTTCAAATTTTTGCCATTTTCTTACTGGGTTATTTGTTTCTTTCCTTTTTGACAGAGTCTCACTCCGTCGCCCAGGCTGGAGTGCAGTGGCGCAATCTTGGCTCACCGCAACCTCCGCCTCCTGGGTTCAAATGATTCTCCTGCCTCAGCCTCTGCAGTAGCTGGGATTACAGACACTCGCCATGATGCCCAGCTAATTTTTTTTTTTAATTTATTTTTAGTAGAGATAGGTTTTAACCATGTTGGCCAGCCTGGTCTCGAACTCTTGACCTCAAGTAATCCACTTGCCTTGCTTCCCAAAGTGCTGGGATTGCAGGCATGAGCTGCCACACCCGGCCTATTTGTTTCTTTATTATTGAGGGTTTTTAAAAAGAATTCTTTCAATATGTAATGTGGTTATCGGTTATTTAGGAGATATGTGTTTTGCAAATATTTAATTCCAGACTATGGCTTTCTTTTCCTTTCCTCAACAGTGTTTATGAAGAGCAGTGTTTCTGTAAAGTTTTTTGCATATGAGTGTCCAATAGTTCTCATACCATTTCTTGAAAATACTTATTTCTCCATTAAATTGCCTTTGCACTGCCATCAAAATACAAATGACCACATAAGAATGGGTCTGTTTCTGGTCTCTCTATTCATTTCCATTGATCTACATGTTCACCAAATATCACACTGTCTTTTTATTTTTTTCTTTGAGATTGCAGTGGTGCCATCTCAGTTCGCTGCAAGCTCCGCTTCCCAGGTTAACACTATTCTTCTGCCTCAGCCTCCCAAGTAGCTGGGACTATAGGTGACTGCCACCACGGTTGGCTAATTTTTTGTATTTTTAGTAGAGACAGGGTTTCACCGTGTTAGCCAGGATGATCTCAATCACCTGACCTTGTGATCCTCCTGCCTCGGCCTCCCAAAGTTCTAGGATTACAGGCATGAACCACCGCGCCCAGCCAGTACCACACTGTCTTAATTGCTATGACTTGACGGTAAGTTTTGAAGTCAGATAGTATGAATCCTCTAACTTTGTTATGTTTGTCAATAGCAAGTGGGGGAAATGTGGGTAAAATGGAGAATGCATGACCAACCTATAAACATTCAAATTTAATCTTTAAAACTTTGTGGGCTGTGTGCGACGGCTCACCCCTGTAATCCCAGCACTGTGGGAGGCCGAGGCGGGTGGATCACCTGAGGTCAGGAGTTCAAGACCAGCCTGGCCAACATGGTGAAACTAAAAAGAAAAAAAAAGAAAAAAAAAAAAAAGCGGAGCATGGTGGCACATGCCTGTAGCCCCAGCTACTCAGGAGGCTGAGCCAAGAGAATTGCTTGAACCCAGGATGCAGAGGTTGCAGTGAGATGAGATTGTGCCACTGTACTCCAGTCTGGGTGACAGAGTGAGACTCTGTCTCAAAAATAAATAAATAAAGAGAGAAAGAAAAAAGAAATGTAATCCCCTTGTCTATGTCAGAGGAGGGGCCTGGGGGTAGGTGACTGAATCATGGGGACAGGCTTCTCCCTTGCTCTTCTCATGTTAGTGAGTGAGTTCTCATGACATCTGATGGTTTAAAAGTATGGCACTTCCCTCTTCGCTCTCTCTCCTGCTGTCGTGTAAGACATGCTTGGCTCACCTGTGCCTTCCACCATGATTGTAGGTTTCCTGAGGCCTCCCCAGCCATGTGAAACTGTGAGTCAATTAAACCTCTTTTCTTTACAAATTACCCAGCCTCAGGTAATTCTTTATAGCAGTGTGAAAACAGACTAATACACAGAGACACTTTACAAATGCCCTTTAACAAAGAAATCATAGTCCCCCTAAAATTTCCTCCAACTTTATGAACCCCTCCATTGCTTACTGATGCTTGCTTAGTTGAGGAAAAAGACTTTAAATTCACATTCAGATATGAGGTTTAAATGCAATGAGGCTGTTTCTTAAAAAGTTGAACATAAACTTACCATATGACCCAGCATTCACTCCTGGATATTTATTTAAGAAAAAAATGAAAATATGTGCCCACACAAAGACTCACACACCAATGTTCATAGCAGAATTATTTGTAATAGTCAAAAAGTGGAAACAACCCAAATATCATTTTGTTTATCATTTGGACAGATGAAATATGGTATATCCACAACAGAATACTATTCAGCACTTAAAAGGAATGAGCAGAAACTGCTACAGCATCTCAGGAATAATTGTGCTAAGTGAAAGAAGCCAGATGCAAAATGTTACATACTGTATGATTTCATTTATCCTAAAAAGACAAATCTAGGCCAGAAATGGTGGCCCGCGTCTGTAATCCCAGCACTTTTTGGAGATCCAGGCAGGTGGATTGCCAGGAGTTTGAGAGCAGCCTGGGCAACATGGTAACACTTGTCTCCACAAAAAAATAGAAAAATTAGCCAGGCGTGGTAGTGTTATGCACCTGTAGTCCCAACTACTCAGGAGGCTGAGGTGGGAGGATCACCTGAACCCAGGAAGTTCAAGGCTGTAGTGAGCTGTGATCCTGTCCCTGTACTCCAGTTTGGGTGACAGAATGAGACCCTGAAGAAAGCAAGCAAGAGAGAGAGAGAGGGAGGGAGAGAAGGAAGGAGGGAGGAAGGAATGAAAAAAGCAAGGAAGGAAGGAAGGAGAGAGAAAGGAGAAAGAAAAAAGAAAGAAAGAAAGAGGAAAGAAAGAAGAAAGAAAAAAGGAAAGAAAGAAAGAAAGAAGAAAGAACGAAAGAAAGAAAGAGAAAGAACGAAAGAAAGAAAAGAAAAGGAAAGAAGAAAGAAGAAAGAAAAGCGAGCAAAGGAAGGAAGGAGGAGCCAAAAAAGAACGAAGGAAGAAAGAAAGAAAGAAAGAAAAGAAAGAAAGAAAAAGAAAGAAAGAAAAAGAGAAAGAAAGAAAGGAAAGAAAGAAAGGAAAGAAGAAGAAAAAACGGAAGAAAAATCTATAGAGACAAAAAGTAGATTAGTAGTTGTCTGGGACTGAAGGTGGGAACATGAAATACTGTAACTCAGCATGAGGGAATTTATTGAGTTGAGGAAAATATTCTAAAACTGGATTATGGGGATGGTTGCCATAACTCAATAAACATGAAAAGTCATTGAACTGTATTCTTTAAATGGGTGAATTTCAAGATATGTAAATTATACCTCAATAAAAATTATAAAATTCAAGTGCCTGACTGAGGTAACAGTGTAGTGTGAATGAATTTCAAGTATGCTACAATTATTCTCTCTTTAAACTAATATAAATGGTGAGTTATAGAGTTTACTCTGTAGGGCTCAGGGAGAAGACAAGGATAGCAGAAGGGACTGGAGTGAGTGTGGGAGGAAAATGGAAGGACAGAGGGGCGAGGCAGCCTTGCAGAGACGTTAAGAACTTGGATAGCCAGATCTTGGTTCCTATGCTGGCTCTACCACTTACTAGCAGGTCAAGTGAGCAGATATTAATCTTCTTTTAATGTCTATTACCTCTCTGTGAAATGGTGTCTCTCATAGGACAGTGTGAAAAAACAGAGATAATTTATGTAAAGTACTTAGCATAGTGCCAGGCCCATAAAAAGAATTTTTAAATGAACTATTATTATTTAAAATACTAGTTTTTAAACTAGAAGACAAAACAGCAAGGTGCCACGAATTTGCATGGGTAGTTCTTATTTACCCTCAACTGGAAAGAAAGAGATTGATCTTTATCCTTTACAACCCAAAGTGCAAGCCTCGATATTATCAGAGGCTCCTTCAACCCATCCTGAGTTTCTCTGGGGCTGTCTATGATGTCACATGTACACCACTACTGTATAGTGCATCCTTGAAATAACTCCTTTAGAGAAAGATTCCATTTTACATTTCATCGGACACTTTGCCAACAAGAATAAGATGTTTTGTTTAATAAACAAATAACAAAGACTATTACCCAACGAGATAAGAACATAAACAAACATACTCTTCCACTATCAGTCCTCACCAGGGGACTCAATGGTCATAAAATCTTACTGTCACTCATGATTTAAAAAAAAAAAAAAAAAAAGAGTTTGGCATCTACTGTGCCAAAGGCTGAAGGCTGTGCCACATCAAAGACCCTTCATTACAAGACCGACAGACTTCCCTGGCCTAGCCCAGGAGATTCTTTTTGTCTTGTTAAAGCAAACTAAATATGGCCTGAGAAGGACTCCGTACCTCTATATTTGAGTCCTTTTGGAGGAACTGTAACCTAGCTTAACAGACAAAATTGAAAACCTAATTTAGGAGTATGTGCCTGTCACAAGAGCTAAGTCTTGGCCAATGCCAGCGGCCATACTTCAACCATTCATTCACCACTGAGTGTTGACACTGTGTTCAAATAAGGTAAACGCCGAGCTGTAACAATCTAGCCGTTCTGTACCTCACTTCCAATTTCTGTATGTCATTTCCCTTTTTTTGCCTATTAATCTTCTTCCACCACGTGGCCATGCTGGATGCTGAAATCTCTGTGAATCTGCTGTGATTCTGGGGGCTGCCCGATTCCTGATGTTCATGGCTCGATTAAACTCCTTTAAATTTAATTCGGCTGAAGTTTTTCTTTTATCAGCCTTCCTCACTCTCCCTAGACTAGTTTGTTAACCCTTTTTCCTATCTTTTCTCTTGATACTAAAAGTTACTTTGTTTGTAAAAGATTACATCTGTAACATTTCATTTTTGGTAGAGACGGGGTTTTGCCATGTTGCCCAGGGTGGTCTCAAATTCCTGAGGTCAAGCGATCCGCCCGCCTCTGCCTCCCAAAGTGCTGAGATTACAGACGCGGGCCACGGCGCCCAGCCAAACCTATAACATTTTTATATTGATTCAGTGTACTACTATGTGTGGTTTATAAAACTGACTGACTTTCAGAGTGGCTTGAGCCTGTGTGCCCGCAGCTCTGACTACTGGATGAATGAAAAGTACTAAAAACATTGCCTTCTTAGAAACTCCATGTAACTGGTGACTTTTCTAATTAAAATAACATCAATGAAAATCTAACATTATACAAAGACAATGAAGGTGGGTAGATCTGGTTTCCCCTAATAAGATAATGAGGCCTACCATTAACCAGGTAGAGAAGGCCTGCTGGGGCCTTTCTCAAGGATCTAGGGATGTCTTCACCCTAACCTTGCGCCTCTGGAATCTTCCTCCTTCCCCTCCTCCATATGTCAGCTGTCTAAGTGCCATCCACTCCTCTCCAGGTACAGGGACATTAATCTATCACACTCCAAGTACCCCAAAATAAAAGCGTCAGAAGCAAGCTTTCCTTTGATTTTCTCTTGTCCTGTTGTCTCTCAGTTCCATTCTCCCCTGAGCCTAGCCATAAAGCTGGAATCCCTCTTCTCCAAGGCAGGTCATAGAAGCCAGAACCCCTCTTCCCCAAAGGTAGCCATGAAACCTAAATATATTACTCAATTTTCCCTCCATCTTTCTGTGTAAAGACTGGCCACAAAGAAATTATCTGACCTACCTTGTTTGACTATGGGTCATAAGACCCCATTCTAGAAAGGGATCTGCCGCACACACAGGAGGAGGAATGTGTGCTCAGGGAGATCAAGAAGAATCTAGACAGGCAGGCCTTGCTGGGTTTCCCCAATCAGTCTATTAGCATTAGATCAGACCCTTTTTGTCCAATCATATTTCTACATGGTGGTTTGTACTTTGTTGAATCTAAGCATACCAACGGAGAATTTCCTCTGTATCTTTGGGTCTTCAATCTGAAGGCTCCCGTGTATTCATGTTAAATAAATGTGTATACCTTTTCTCCTATTAATCAGTCTGCCTCAAGTCAGTAATTTTCAGTGCACACCCCCTCTAGGGGACCAAGGCCTTGTCGCCTATGTCACCAAGCCTTGGTTTTGATAAGTGAAGAGAAGGTTTGACATTTTCTCCCTCAACAAAGCCTGGCTTTCCAGACTGTTCTCTCATTCAGGATGCCAAAGTAAAATAAAAATTGACAGTCAGAACTGAGCAATGACTGTTGTTCTAGCTGGTATCTACCATCTCTATAAAGCAAATGAAATATTGATTTAGTGAGTGAAGGCAACGGAGCTTTAAGAAAAATCTTAAACTGCATTGGCTTAAATTTTTTAAAATCATGATTATATTTGTTACAAATGTACAAAAAATTAATTTTAAATAAGAATTAAGGAATTTTAAATTATTTTCCACTACTGGTAAGAGTGAAGAGAAAGTCATTTTCATACATTGTGTTCACACGCTGCTGGTGTTTGCATAAATTTACTAAGTATACTCAAAGGTCCAAGTAGATGTTTGCTTTAACTTGTAACCTGCTCCTCTCTACTCACCTCTACCTAACCCCCTCCTCTCTTTTCCTGAAAATTAAAAGTGACAATAGAAAGCAATTTCCTCAACATGGAGAATTTTTGAGAAAGAAGAAATCAATGAGCTGTTTTCTTTTCTCTAAATAAGTTAGATTATAAACGGATTTAGACATATCAAGGGCATAACTTTCTCTTTCCAACTATTATGTTTTGAGATTTAGGATAGTTTATCACATTTATATCAATCAATATGTTGTTATGAAATTTAGAGATTCCTTTTAAAGTTGGCAATCTTGGTAGTTTCTTTTTAACCTGTTAATTCAGTGAATTTCTAACTTACTGTAAATGTTGATGCTTAAGGTCTTAATAGTCTATATTTATATAGAATATCTTGATTCCAATTTTCTGTTCTTCTAGCTGAAGTTTTGCATTTGGAAAATGTTGCATTTCCATCTAGATCTACCCTACAGGCCTAGTGGAAGAAATTTTTTCCTCTCATACCTCTTACAATGAAATTTTAAGAAGCAAAAAAAGGTGGGGGGGCTTCTGATTAAATATGACAGATTGATTACACATGTTTGCCTCCATTTCCTTCCACAACCTCACTAACATGAAAGTAAAAAGATTACCTAAAAGACGTAAACCCATAAAGGCAATGACAAAGAAAGAAGAGATGACAGTACAACATGATAGAATTTATAGATACATACATGAGTGGGAAGTTACTTACTAGATAAGAGAAAGCTGAAACTTTAAGCTGACCGTAAGGCAAAGGGAGGTGGTCTAGAAACAAGACAATTGATTTTACAGAACCCCAGAAAAGCTAAAAAAATCATAGGTATCACATATTTCAAGGTGCTGATCAGGTGAGGCTAAAAACAGAAGGGCAGGGTCGGGCGCAGTGGCTCACGCCTGTAATCCTAGCACTTTGGGAAGCCGAGGCAGGCGGATCACCTCAGGTCAAGAGTTTGAGACCAGTTTGGCCAACATGGTGAAACCTCACCTCTACTAAAAATACAAAAATTAGCTGGGCGAGGCCAGGCACGGTTGTTCATGCCTGTAATCCTAGCTTTTTAGGAGACCGAGGTGGGCAGATTGCCTGAGCTCAGGAGATCGAGACCAGCCTGAGCAACATGGTGAAACCCCACCTCTACTAAAACTATAAAAAATTAGCCAGGCATAGTGGTGTGCACCTGTAGTCCCAGCTACTCAGGAGACTGAGGCAGGAGAATGGCTTGAACCTGGGAGGCAGAGGTTGCAGTGAGCCGAGATCACACCACAGTACTCCAGCCTGGGCGACAGAGGGAGACTCTGTCTCAAAATAAATAAATAAATAAATAAATAAATAAATAAATAAATAAATACAAACAGGATAGGGTAAATCTATATAGGAAATAGAATCCCCAGATCCCATCTTTCACCCCAAATAATGACTACCCTTTTCCCACTCGGTATAAGACTGGATTGCTCTCTGAACAAGCTGCACCATAATGGCTCAGGTCATAGGACATCAGGAAGTGGAAGACAGGGATACCGTACTAAAAATGAAAATCTACATATGAAAGGTGAGAATCTCATTGCCCTTTTTGACATAACTCCCAAGAATGCTGGCATGCAGGCTGATACTAATATAGGAGTTAAAAATAAATTATTGGCCGGGCATGGTGGCTCCCACCTGTAATCCCAGCACTTTGGGAGGCTGAGATGGGCGGATCACGAGGTCAGGAGATCGAGACCATTCTGGCTGACTGACACGTGAACCCGGGAGGCGGAGCTTGCAGTGAGCCGTGATCGCGCCACTGCTTTCCAGTCTGGGGGACAGAGTGAGGCTCCGTCTCAAAAAAAAAATAAAATAAAATAAAATAAAAATAAAAATAAATTATTTAGGCAGATAGTGAGGGTACAGGAGTCCTCAGTAAGTCTTTTCTCTTAGTAAAAAGCAGCCCCAAAACCATTTCTTTTCTAACAGAAAGCAGCCTGAAAAGCCAAGCTGCAAGCATAAATAAGCAAGCTGGAAGCAGGGATAGATGAGTGCCAGCAGCTGTACTAAAAGCCAGGTTCACACAGTATGGCAATTCCCCGTCCCTTTTCTTGGTGGCCATGCGTGTGGGTGTCATGGAGCCGGCCACGTAAAGAACCCCATTTACATAATAAAAGATTAAGGTGGGATGGCCAGTTTCTTCTTGGGCTATGTAAATGACACACCTGGTCAAAACAATCCCCTGGGCCCTATGTAAATCAGATACCACCTCCTCAAGCCTCCCTATATAACCTACTGCTTCCTGCCAAGGATGGGGCTTTTCATTCAGAGCCCTTCCTCTGCACAGGGGAGCTGTTCTCTTCTTTCCTGCTTATTAAACTTTCCTGCTCCTTAACCCACACCATGTGTGTGTGTCCGTGTTGTTAATCCTCTCGACGTGAGACGATGAACCTCGGGTATTTCCCCAGACAACAAAGCTGCTTTGATACCTCCAACCGGATTGGAAGATTTCTCTCTGGGTCAGTTGACCAACGCAAGAGGAAAGACTCACAGACACAGACAACTCACGTCGGAGGGCACTATGACACTGTCCAGCCCAGCCCCCCTGTGATGGTGGTCATCACTCCAAAAGCCCCCACCACTCACACAAATGTTTCATCCAACTTTTTAGTGCCTCACTCTGAAATTAAATATGCAATAATGGAGAAAGATTGTGAAATAAAATTAAGTTAATCTCCTAGGGGGGAAAAAGACAGAGACAGAAAATGGGAGATAAAATTTAGAAAATTAGAGGACCACTGTAGACTATCCATATAATAGGAATTCCGGAAAGAATGTGTAAGGAAAATGAAGGGAGGGTGTTTTTAAATAAATAATTCAAGGGAATGTCCTAAACCCGATGACATAAGTTTTCAGATTATGCCCAGCATGACACCAAGACACATATGAAAACCATGCCAAGATACATCATGAAATTTTGGAGCCCCTAAAATAAAGAAAAGACCCTAAAAGCCTTGAAATTTTTTCCCAAATATCATGTACAATGGATTAGAACTCCGATTAGCATCAAATTACTCAATACCTAACAATGGAAACCAAAAAAAAAAATTTAACAGTATTCAAAAATCAGAAGGAAATTATATTCAACCCAGAATTGTCTATCTGGCAATTAAACAAAAGGATAAAGACATTTCCAGATGTGCAAAGTGTATCAGTGAGATTCCAGTTAGTATTCTGATACAGGGAAAATTTAATATGAAGAATTATTAGTTAGTAAAAAAAAAAATGATTTTTTTGAGAGAGGGTCTCACTCTGTTGCCCAAGCTGGAATGCAGTGGTGGGACCACAGATCACTGCAGCCTCGACCTCCCAGGCTCAAGTGATCCTCCCACCCCAGCCTCCCAAGTAGCTAGGACTACAGTCATAAGCCAATGCACCTGACTAATTTTTTTATTTTTTGTCAAGATGGGGTCTCCCTATGTTGGGCAGGCTGGCCTCAAACTTCTGAGCTCAAGTGATCCTCCCGCCTTGGCCTCCCAAAGTGCTGGAATTACAGGCATGAATCACCATGCTCAGCTAGTAAAAGATGATTAATTACTAAAAGATGTAAAAGAAAGCCCAAAGAAAACAGGAATACCAACTGTAGGGAACGACTACTTCCTTTAAGGCTGAGGCAGAGTATCCATAATCAAGGAAGAAATAAGCTCAGAAGGACCTGCAAAGGCTGAGATTCAGACCTCATTGTAGAGAGTGTGACTGAGGCCCATGTAATGGTGGAGAAGTTCACTAGGGTACTGTGGACGGAAGCTGTCCACTGGGGTGTGCCAACCAGAGCCAGTGGGCAGGAGGCCACCCGCTAGGGCAAGCTAGGGCTGGCTCATGAGAAGTTGCCTGCTGGAGAGTTGGAGGAACTTACTGGAAGTTGAGTGGAGAAACTTGTTCGAAGGCAAGTGCCACTGAGCCCCCTGCACGTCTGTTGGCAACTGCACATGAGAACTTGGAAGAGAAGCCCTTTTATCTGCCATGCTGTGCAGTGTTTTTCCAGGGCCCTCTATTGACAAAGCCTACCATTGCTCCAGCTGGCAAAGGAGAGATGTTTATTGGGTCCAGCTCCAGTATCATAAAGAAGCACAATAGAGCTGAGATGCAATAAATTAATAACTGACACACAAAGTCTCAGAAAATCTGCTTCCTTTGTGCCTTTCCCTGGAAAGTGACTCAAAAATGATCCACCAAAAGGAAGCAAACTAGGAAAGAATAATATATGAGATCCAAGAAACAAGAGATAGAGGACTGATCCCAAGAACGAGGAAAAGTGAATCCCAGGATGATGACAATGGAAGATCCAGGATGACAGTGGATGCAGCAGGACTAGTGAGCAACCAGTGTCTCTGACTGGAGCAAGAAAAGAGATGATTCCAGGAGGGATGACTCAAAAGAGACTCTGTGTGTGTGTGTGTGTGTGTGTGTGTGTGTGTGTCTGTGTAGAAGGAAGAAATGGAGTGGGGAGGAGGAGGGAGAAAAAGAGCAGAAGAAATAAAAAAAGGAAGAAAAGAAAAGAGAATGTGTTTGAACACTTTGAAAGGAGTTTTATGCTCTATCAGTGTCTTAATGATAGTTACCTAGAAAATTAAGTGAACAAGAAACTGACAATTATTAATCCCAGAGGGAAAAAAAGGTTTTACAAAAAAATATATAATTGTAGTTCACTACATGTCTAGTTGTGAAAAATATTTACACAGTGTTCAAAATTCAATGAATATTCAACTGATCAAAAATCATGATACAACTATATTAGGAAGATGAAGTGAGAATAGGTGAAGAATCGGAAGGTATAAAAGAACCGAAGCCTCATCTTACCTAGCAGGAAGGCAATAACAGATGATAACCAACATGTAAAAATATAACAAAGCAACATGACGAAAATGTTATTTAAAAATATGAAGGTGACTACCAAATGAAAGACCAAAATGTATCCTAAGTGGTTGTTTCTGGCTAGCAGTAATTGAGGGTAAGGTGAAGTGGGATGGAAATTGTTGGTTTAAGTTATAAGAATTATAGAATTTAAACATTTTTAACTATACATATGGATATCTTCAATAAAAATTGAGGAAAAATAAGAAGAGAATTTATTTCTTAAGTTTGAATTGGAACGTAGGTCTGCGTTAAACACATTTCTTCAATTTATTTCAATGAAAGGTTGGTTCCAGGGCATAACTCCCTGCTTTGGACATGTTCTCAGAAGCATAAAGTCTTTGGCAGTAAGGATGCTCCCCTCAAATTACATGAGGAGCAAAACCACAGTGTGCCAGGAGGAGTGAGAAACTACAGGGTAAGCATGGCCTACCTCTAGAGGAGAGAGTCAATTTTATCCACGGGTAATCGCGGAAAGCTTCTTTTCTTGTCTTAGAAAACATATCAGGCCAGGCACTGTGGTGCATGCCTGTAATCCCAGCATTTTGGGAGGTTGAGGTGGATGGATCGCTTGAGCCCAGGAGTTCAAGACTAGCCTGGCCAACCTGTTGAAACCCTGTCTCTACTGAAACAAACACACAAACAAAAGAAAACCAAAAATTAGCTGGGAGTGGTGGTGCACACCTGTAGTCCCAACTACTGCAGAGGCTAAGGTGGGAGGATTGCTTGAGCCTGGGGAGGTCGAGGCTGCAGCGAGCCATGATCGTGCCATTGCACTCCAGCCTGGGCAACAGAGTGAGACCCTGTCCAAAAAAAAAAAAAAGAAAAGAAAAGAAAACATATCTATGTTATGGAAGACAGTGAAGCTTTAAAGAAGGAAAGAAATTGGGATTAATTTTGATGCTAAGTTAATGGTTACACTGACATCAGGGCTTTTCAGATGTTGTTTCCTCTCAAGAAGTGCAAGCCCCTCTAGCTTCTCACAGGTATATTACCTTCCCATTCGGTTCTTCAGGTATGAATGGAACACTTAATGTATATGTTATGGGTTGAATCGTGTTCCCCCAATATTTATATGTTAAACTGCCAATCCCCAGCATCTCAGAATGCGACCTTCTTTAGAAATAAGTTTGCAGCACATATAGTTAAGATGAAATCTTCATGATGGACCCTAATTCAATAATACTGGTGTCTTTACAAAAAAGGAAAATTTGGACACACACACACAGACAATGCCATGGAAAGATGAAGGCAGAGATGGGGATGATGTTTCTACAAGCCGAGGAACATCAGGGATTGCCTACAAACTACCAGATACTAAGGGAATGGCAGGGAACAGCCTCTTCCTTACAGCTCTCGAAAGAAACCAGCCTTGCCAACATCCTGATCTCAGGCTTCTAGCCTCCAGAACTACGAAACAATGTGAAACATTTCTGTTATTTAAGCCACCCAGCTTGTAGTATTTTATTATAGCAACTCCAGAAAACTAATACGGTGTTTAATGTGCTTTTTGTATTAAGTGGTGGTCTGGTCCCCAGATTTCCTTTTTGTTGTAAATATTATCCAGAGAGTCAATATACTTATAAATATCTTCTCAACATATTTATATCATCAATTGAATTAAATTCTTCTTTTGAGCTACATTTGTATAGTTATGAATGAAAAGTTGTTGGGGGAGATAGCAGAGAAAGAAAATGTGATTATTTATTTCTTTAGACTGAATAAATACATTTACTTTTCTGTCAGAGGGTGGAAGAGATCAGAGTAAGACTTTCCAGTTGCATTCCTTATTTGATTTTCTACCTAATTCAAGTCCTTTCAGTTCAGATTTGGTTTGTATGTTTTCTTAAAAGATGAGTGAATGCACGTAGTTGTGTATACATTGCTTAGGATCTATATACTGTAAGGCAAGAATGTTTCCATTTATAACATTCCTTGCAGCAGGACACAGTGGCTCATGCCTGTAATCACAGCACTTTGGGAGGCTGAGGTTGGCAGATTACTTGAGACCAGGAGTTCGAGACCAGCCTGGCCAACATGGTGAAACCTTGCTTCTATGAAAAATACAGAAATTAGCCAGGTGTAGTGGTGCTCACCTGTGATCCCAGCTACTTGGGAGGCTGAGGCATGAGAATCACTTGAACCTGGGAGGCAGAGATTGCAGTGAGTTGAGATCATGCCACTGTACTCCAACCTGGGCAACAGAGTGAGACTGTCTCAAAAAATAAGAAGAATAATACATTGTTCCCTGCTGGCAAACTACTGAGGGTCTGAACTAGACAACACTGTCCTAAAACCTATGTATTACACAGAAGTTCAACTGATTTAGGGATCTGTAAAAACAAATAAAACTGACAATTTTTACCTAACACAGATGTTTTAATCAATGGTGTGTATATGTCTTGATGCACAATTAAACACAAATGTCCCCAGAAGATACATGCTATTTCAATGTGCACATTGGGAGTATCTCTAGAATAAGGACCTGAAAAAGTCCTATTGTTCTTCATCTTATTAAGAACTTCAATTCTGGCAATTTAATCTATGCATTCATAGTAGAATTGAGAATCGTGATACAGCTATGCTGATAATTCAAGTTAAAAACACATTTTCTTTGATTATCTGGATGTTGCAGGCAAATGTAGGAACCTATTAGCATGAATTATTATCCAGAGAATTGGCTCAATTTTCCATTTCACTTTGCTCATGTAAGCATGGTCTAAATCATTGAGTGAAAAATATTATTAGCAATGAACTGCATTTAAAACTCTGGTAAAAAAGTCATTTTTATCTAATGGCCAAACGTAACAAATATAATAACAGTGATTTCTTACACTTACAGGGTTGACACTGGTGAGATGTCTCCATCAAGGGATTTGATGGAGATTACAAAATTTAGAACTCATGGGTCCTAGTTCAGTGTTCCTTCCACTGCTTCAAGGTTCTTTGTTTTTTTTTTGTTTTGTTTTGTTTCTGTTTTTGAGACAGGGAGCGCAGTGGTGCCATAAAAATTCATTGCAGCCTCAGCCTTCTGGGCTTAAGCGATCCTCCTACCTCAGCCTCCCAAGTAGCTGGGACTACAGGCACATATCTCCTGGCTAATTTTTTAAAATTAGTTTTTTGTAGACATGGGGTCTCACTTTGTTGACCAGGCTGTATTTCAGGGGTGCTTAGCCTTTTATGTGCCATGAACCTCCTTAGGAATTGGCAGAAGCATTTGGACACCTTCTTAGAAAAATGTTTTCAAATGTATTTCTAAAACATCATAGGTTTATAAAGAAAACCAATTATATTAAAATGTAATTATCAAAATATCTTAAAATTTGTGACACTTTAGTACATGTGCCTCTTTATTAACACATTAAATATCAAGATACAGTAGTAAATCTAATAAATGTCATAATTTCAAAGTAGTGACAAGTATAAACAATAATTCAAGGTATTTACAACAATTGTGACATGTAAATAACTGTGATTTCTGTTGGTAACAAAGTCACTGATATTGCTGCATACAAGACATTGGGAGTTACCAATAACCCAGTAATCCAAACAGGATGTGGCATTAGAGTTTTGAATTCAGATAATTATTTAATTAATTAACTAATTTTTTTGAGACAGAGTTTCACTCTGTTGCCCAGGCTGGAGTGCAGTGGCGTGATCTCGGCTCACTGCAGCCTCAACCTCCCAGGTTCAAGCGATTCTCCTGCCTCCGCCTCCAGAGTAGCTGGGATTACAGGCATGTGCCACCATGCCCAGCTAATTTTTGTATTTTTAATAGAAACAGGGTTTCACCATGTTGGCCAGGCTGGTCTCGAACTCCTGGCCTCAGGTGATACCCCTGCCTTGGCCTCCCAAAGTGCTGGGATTACAGGTGTAAGCCACTGCTCCTGGCCGAGATAATTATTTAATCAGTTGTTGGGTTCTTATGAATGAGACTAACACCTTGGAGTAGCTGGACATTAAACCAGGTGTAGGGGCAGAGGGGTGCTGTCATCGAAAGGTCTAAAACCCAGTATGAGTTATATGTATCCCAGAGCCAGGAAAGCTCTATAAGTTAAATTGCAACGACATTCATTCATTCAACAATTACCTTCTGGGAACCAGGAACTGAGTGGACACTTCCTCAGCAACTTGGTCCTATCTTCTGATATTCGAAAGCCAGTCATAAAAAATCCAGAGATCAATGGGAAACCAAATTGCATTAATTCAAGAAAAAGCTATTCATCTTGATTGGATTGGGTTTCAAGACAGGAACACATATCTTACATCTTGCCATTCCCTTGGTTCTCTCAGTAATCTTGGCCCATTCTCTTTTGTGTGTGTGTGCCAAAATATTTTTACAGACTTTATGTTTTTAGAACAGTTGTAAGTTTACAGAAAAATTGAGAAGATAGTACAGAGGGTTCTCGTATCCCCTAAACTCAATTTTCCTTATTATTAATATCTTACATTAGTATGGTACATTTGTTATACTTAATGATATAATATTTACACATTATAATTAAAGTCCATACTTTATCCAGATTTTTTTTTTTTTTTTTTTTTTTTTTTTTTTTTTTTTTTGAGACGGAGTCTCGCTCTGTCGCCCAAGCTGGAGTGCAGTGGCTGGATCTCAGCTCACTACAATCTCCGCCTCCCGGGTTCACGCCATTCTCCTGCCTCAGCTTCCCGAGTAGCTGGGACTACAGGCGCCCGCCAACTCGCCCGGCTAG
The DNA here is from genome assembly GCF_007565055.1 of Rhinopithecus roxellana. Lineage (NCBI taxonomy): Eukaryota > Metazoa > Chordata > Mammalia > Primates > Cercopithecidae > Rhinopithecus > Rhinopithecus roxellana. The sequence continues at coordinate 72,709,668 of NC_044556.1, read as the reverse complement.
TTTTTTGTACTTTTTAGTAGAGACGGGGTTTCACCGTGTTAGCCAGGAGGGTCTCGATCTCCTGACCTTGTGATCCGCCCGCCTCGGCCTCCCAAAGTGCTGGGATTACAGGCTTGAGCCACCGCGCCCGGCCTTTATCCAGATTTTTTAGTTTTCACTGCATGTCTTTTTCCTGTCCCAGGGATGCCACATTACTGTCCTCCTGCCTCCTTAGACTTCGACACTTAGACTTTTCTTGATTGTGACAGTTTCTCAGATTTTCCTTGTTTTTGTTGACCTTGACTGTTTGAAGGAGGACTGGTCAGGTATTTTGTAGAATGTCTCTCAATTGGGATTGGTGTGATATTTTTGTCATGATTAGACTGAAGTTATGGGTTTTGGAGAGGACTATCACAGAAGTAAGTTTCCATTTTCAAGACCTCATATCAAGGGTACAAGCTATCAACTTAAGGATGATGACCTTAAGTTATCACTGTTGATGATCAAGTGACTGAGGTAGTGTTTGTCTGGACCCCTTGCAAATTCACTTTTCTGTAATTAACTACTAAAGAGAAAATAATTCTTACTATACATGATAACCTCGTCCTTTACAGAATCATAGGTCTAGAAGAGATTTTGACAGATTAAGTGATCCAGTTTCTTGCCCCTGTATTCAAGCCATCCTGCGCAGATGAGTTTGTGGTAGGCCTATTTTTAAAGATAGAAAGTGGCTGGGCGTGGTAGCTCATGCCTGTAATCCTAACACTTTGGGAGGCTGAGGCAGGCAGATCACTTGAGCCCAGGAGTTTGAGACCAGTGTGGGTAACATAGTGAAACTCTGCCTCTACAAAAAACACAAAAATTAACCGGGTGAGGTGGAGTGCAACTGTAGTCCTACATACTCAGGAGACTGAAGTGGGAGGATGACCTGAGCCCAGGACATCAAGGTTACAGTGAGCTGTGATTGAGCCACTGCACTCCAGCCTGGGTGACAGTGAGACTCTGTCTCAAAATAATAATAATAATAAATATAGAAAGAGAAAGGGACTCCACAGTGAAAGAATTCTGAATTCTTGACAAATGAGGTTCTCTGGCTCAATCAACAAATATGCAATGTAGAGTGCTGGAACCTTATGCAAACTGCTTAGATATGTGTGTAACTCCAAGGCACTTTTACCATCTGAAATCATTTCTGGAACAAGGTGGTATATGAGTGAAGATACAAATAACTGAAAACAAAAAGGCAGTATAACAGTGGGAAAGAGTACAAAAAAAAGTGTGGTTATAAACACAGTTTTTGGACTCATAAGGTCTAAATTTACATTCCAGGTCCACTGAATGAAGGCATGCCATTTTCAGCAAGACACTAAGGCCTTTCTAAGCCTCAATCTCCTTAGCTATAAAATGGGGATAATTTGTACCCATTATCAAAAGTTGTGCAAATCAAATAACATATCGAAAGCATCTGGCACGTAGTAGGTCCTCAATGCATTGTAGCTATTGTTATTAAACAGGGAATAATTATATGACCCTGTAATCATTATATTACACGGTATCATAATAGTTACATGGCACTGTAAATTAAATAGAGTGTGTTTTAGAAGGGCTCTCTGCTGAAGGAATACACATTGCGGATCTTTCTCCTTAGTTTTCTTCCTGCTTCCCAGCTTCCTCCACTCCCTACTTTCTCCCTTGTTTGTTCTGGGATTTCATTACCTCCTCCCTGCTCTCTTAGTGGCTGGTGCCTTCATACCATTCCCCACTGCCAAGCCCTTTTGTTACTCTGGCATTTGTCAAGCAGCTGAGTTTCCTAGTGACTGATAAGAACCACTTCTCCCCCAGGTAGTCAGGGAGAGGCAGCGAGCTAGCAAGAGTGGAGAAAATGTTTCTGTGTACAGGACTTGGATTCCTGCATTTGTTTGTTTTGTTTTAAGTGGTTGCTTTGCTGATCCTATTACCGTAAAGGGTAATTATATTTGGGAATGAAAGTCTATGAATAAGTAATGATAATAGAAGTAAGACCCAGAACTGTGGGATAGAAAGCTTGTGTTAAAAATAGTCTGTCATTTTCCACTCTGCCTACTAAGCCTTTTCCTAGACTGAAAGACACAGATCGTGCTTCCACGAGCTGAGCCAACACAGCATGGCGGGAGTCAATCCACAACCCAAGGAAAACCGTACTCCCGAGCAAAGCAAGTTTCTATTGTGGTCAAACCACGTCCCCTGGGTGTCTCTGATGTAGGCAATGAAACTTTTCTTCCCAAAGCCTGGTAACCTGAGTAAAAAATGTAAAATGTATTGATTTTAGAATGGAAACTACAAAATGAGAACACGTTAGGCTTTGCTCTGAGAACTTTATGGTTCTTAAGATAGTTATTCTTAGTTATTTGATTCAATTAAAACACAGATATAAGCAAGGTGAACCATAAAGAAATATGATAAGAGACTTCAGCTCGGGATGAAAGTGTAAATTATAGCATCAGAGGCATCATGCATGCATTATCTAGAAGGCTGGTCAAACTGAGGTCCTGCAGCCTCAGCACAAATGGCTGCCAAATCTCGATTCTAGTGAACTAAGAGAAAACAGACGGTGAGCCAAGCAGGACTTTATACTCAGAATATTCTCCAGTTCAGGAAGCCCAGATCCTAGGAGTGCAAGCCAAGACATTACAACTGATGTGAGCAATTGCTCTGGTGCCTATCGTGGCCTTGGATTTATTGCTTTAATGGCTAAGGTCACAAGCTAAGGCATTCTCCAGATTCTGCTATTGAATACAGACACTACCGCCCCTCCTGTCTCCCCACCATCAAACACCAGGAGTCTGGTGGGGCAGAACTGCACAAATGGGAAACACCCATCAAATGCAGCAGGAATATTAACTTCACTAGGAAGCCTTTATATGCCATTACTTTAGAAAGGATTCCTTGTTAGTCCTACCATTAAACAATTAAATTGTCAGAGATGAATTCTGTGCATGTGTGTGCAGAGCTTGCCTGTGTGTGCAGGATGTGTAATTTCCCGCTCAGGTGATGTCTGCTGCAGGTTGTCTTTCTCTCTCTCTCTCTCTCTCTGTCTCTGTCCCTCTCCCACTCCCATTGTATGCTTTTTCCTTTACGTTGTTGAAAATAAATACATCTTCCTGATGGTATAAGCAGTTTTTGTTACAAACTTTGATATGCCTACACATTTTATACTACACAGAAAGTAGTAATATAAAATGAAATGTTCAAAAATTAATTTGTCTCCAGGTATTTCTCTGCCAGAACATGATTCCTTAGTTCCCCTCTCCTGACACTAGTTATTGATACAGTCAGTTTACTCTACATGCATTCTAAACATGGATGTTATACCAAAAAACTCTAAACCAAGTCCAGGCTACTGCCTACAAATAGGAAGAATGATGAGTGAATGCTGTTTCCCTTATATATTCATCCTAATTAGGAATTTATGCCTTCATAATACTGGCTTACTTACCCTAGTTCCCTATTGTAAAATGTTTGACCTAGGAAAAGCAATGCTTGTGACAAGTACACACATTTCACTTAAACCAAGTAATAATTATTTTAGTCAAGAAAAAGCACACTACCTAAAATAAATTTAATTATATTTAATACATATAATTAGTGCCACACTTAAATCTCTATACTTTCTTATATAGCTCGTATGTTTACTTAATTGGAATATATTCTTGCCCTTGTCAATTACCAAAACTTTTCTTTGAGGTTTTTATAATCTTTTAAAAATGCTAAAAACAAAATAGACTAGCTATACACTAAGATGAAAAGACTTTTAGAAATTCCGTATGTATAAAGTGAAGGGGCCAGGTGCAGTGGCTCACATCTGTAATCCCAATTCTTTGGGAGTCCAAGAAGGTAGGATTACTTGAGACCAGGAGTTTAAGGTTACAATGAGCTATGATCCCACCATTACATTCCAGCCCAGGTGACACAGCGAGACCCTATCTCTAAAAAATAATTACAAATTTAAAAAAATAAGGTGAAGAGTAAGCTTGAGAAAATACTCCAATATCTACAAATCCTCCAGTTCCTAAGAAAACCATGTTGGATTAATTCTCTATATGCCAGTATGACTATTAGTCACTTAATAAATGCTCCTTGATTGTGATGACATCACAGTATCATGAATATAACCCATGAACGGATATTAAGCTTCACAAAATATTTAGCCTATCTTTTTTATAACAATGTGCAGAAGGGGCAAATAGAGAAGGAAAGGACTCTTCAAATCAGATTATAAGTAGCTTCAGTTTCTCTCCAGACTGCCCGTTTTTTGGATCTTGTTTTCTTTGGCTTATGATATGGTTTGAATATGTCCCTCTGAATCTTAAGATGAAATGTGACTCTCATTGTTGGGAGTGGGACAGATTCCTCATGAATGACTTGGTGCCATCCTCATGGTAATGAGTGAGTTCTCAGTCTGTGAATTCATGCAAGAGCTAGTTATTGAAAAGAGCCTGGCACCCCTCCCCTCTCTCTTGTTTCCTTTCTCTCTATGTGATACAATCTCCTCCTTTGCCTTCCACCATGATTGTAAGCTCCCTGAGTCTGTCACCAGAAGCAGATGCTGGCACCATGCTTCTTGTACAGCCTGCAGAACTGTGAGCCAAATAAACCTCTCTTCTTCATAAATTACCCAGCCACATACAGGTATCCCTTCATAGCAACACAAACGGATGAACACAGCATATATATATATATATATATATATATATATATATTTTTTTTTTTTTTTTTTTTTTTTTTTGAGATGGAGTCTTGCTGTGTCACCCAGGCTGGAGTGTAGTGGCGTGATCTGGGTTCACTGCAAGCTCCGCCTCCCAGGTTCACGCCATTCTCCTGCTTCAGCCTCCCGAGTAGCTGGGTCTACAGGCGCCCACCTCCATGCCCAGCTAATTTTTTGTGTTTTTAGTGGAGATGGAGTTTCACTGCGTTAGCCACAATGGTCTTGATCTCCTGACCTCGTCATCCGTCTGCCTTGGCCTCCCAAAGTGCTGGGATTACAGGCGTGAGCCACTGTGCCTGGCCTATTTTTTTTTTTTAACAGATTGACCCTAATATGATTTTTGGAACCTCCTCCTGTTGCATGGCCAGTTATATTTAGGCATAAGCTGGGGTACACTCTGCTGTCCAGCTGTGGGGGCCCTCGTACAGCCCTGCATAGCCTCTCCCAGGCCTCACCAAAATCTGCCTTCAGGTTTTGGATGAAATACTCGACTTCTTCAGTCATTCATACTTCTGAATTTGTGTTCTGGCACCATGTGGACCCATGTGTTTAGGTTTCTGGTCAAGAAAAAACTGTACAGACCCTTACTGCCAAAGGAAGGAAGAGGATAAATGAGGAACATTCTTCTTGGAAGAAGAAAAGGAAAAGGGAACAAAGAAAGGTAATACTCCCAGAACATAGATGTGTCACCATTTTTCTTATTTACTTACTATCTCAGTTCATTGTGTAAAAAGTTTGAACTCCCCCACCTCCAATACACATACATACCCCACACACTCTTTTGCCATCTTTTGCTTAAATAACTTCCTTCCACTTTCTGTGCTTTCCCTCCAAAAGCAATGCCATCTTCCTTAATATAACTATTTTTAAAGTTGGCTTTGACTCATCCAGTGCCCTCATGCCTGGAGCATTCTGTTCTCTTACCTGGGGAACTCATGAATGTTATTCCTTAACCCACAAGAAGGTTCCCTTTCTCCTCCCCTCTGGTTATCCAGGTCCCATCCAAGTTTCATGCCTAACTTAGGACCCATATTCTCCCTGAAGACTTGGGATGAATATTGAGGTTGATGTACACATGATTACCACACTCTTTTTATTATTATTATTATTGTTCCTAATATAGAGAAGGGAGTCTCACTATGTTGCCCAGGTTGGTCTTGAACTCCTGGACTGAAGCAATTCACCTGCCTTGGCTTCCCAAAGTATTGGGATTACAGGTGTGAGCCACGGTGCCCAGCAGGTTACCATACTCTTTTAGCTAATACAATATTAATAGCATTAAAAGTATTTCAACTGAAAAATTTTAATTGAAAAAGTTACCAAGGATGTTAGAATGACAACTCTTTACAAATAATTGGTATGGGCCAGGGCCAGGTGTGGTGGCTCATACCTGTAATCCCAGCACTTTGGACCAGCACTTTGGGAGCGGGAGGATCACTGGAATCCAGGAGTTTGAGACCAGCCTGGGAAACAAAGCAAGACCTCCATCTTTACAAAAAATAAAAAAATAGCCAGGAGTTGTGGTTTGTGTGTGTGTAGTCCCAGCTACTTAGGAGGCTGAGGCAGGAGGATTACTTGAGCCAAGGAGTTCAAAGCTGCAGTGAGTTTTGATCACTCTATTGCACTCCAGCCTGGGCAACAGAGTGACACCTTAACTCTAATTTTTTTCAATTAAAAAAGGATTGATATGTTTACTGTAAACCACTCCTACCTATTTACTAATATAGGTTTTCCAAAATAGTACCTTGAGCAAGGGACTCTCTCTCTATATATACATACATATATAAATATATAGTGATTTCCATTCAGAAATAATATTCATTAGCTTGTATTACATCTGAAATCATGTCATTAGTTATTAATTGCTCTGATTAAAGTTTTTATAGCATTATGAGACTCCTATTAAAATGCAAATGTCCCTGAGAGAGATAACATTCCAAGCTCATTGTCAATGATTTACATCTTTCAGGAATTATTGCAGGATTATTTGTGAAATATCAAATCACTTTCCACCTGTGATGGCAAATAAGTAAATGCAACCACATGAGGTAGCCCAGCACATAACTACTTCTGTGTCATGACATCAGGGCAGTTAGAAGAGACTGCCTGCTACCCAAACTCCACCATCACTTCTCAAATTTTTTATTTTAAATTTTAGCCAAACGGGTCTTTGTATACTATTAAATACAGCTATTCCTGAAAGAAGTCACACATTAAGCCCAAAATGTTTTTTGTTCATCCCTGAACAAATGCATTTATCAGATTCTTCAAGATGCTGACCCAAACCCTTTACTGTTTAATTCTCTGAAATGTCTTCAATAATTTTATGAAGTCCTAAGAGATGTTTATTGAAATAATCACAAATTTTTGTAATTTGCTCTCATATTATATCCACACCTAGAATGGAATATTCAGCTAACTAGTGGACATCCCTGTCTACACTTCATCCTCAAAATACCCAGAACCAACACATGGTATTCTCTTCATACCTGCTTCTCATTTGTTATGGGTTTACTTAGCCACACAGTAGTAGTAACGTCACTCAAGTAGTAACGTCAGAGGCATCTTTCCTTCTTCTCTTCCCCGCAGTCAGTGATTATATCCTGAGGATTCCAACTCTGTGATACCTCACACTTGAAAGGGCTCTCATTCAGAGGCCCCGTGTTTCATGCAGACCTACACTTTTCCTCCCTAGACTGCCAAAAGAGCTTCTTACTCACAATGCCCAGCACCGCTCCCCACTGCACGTTACTCTTCCTAAAGCTCAGCTTCAATCATATCATTCTCCAGTTTGAAAACTTTAGTGTTCCCCACTGCTTATTAAATTCAGATCAAACTCATCTTATTTTTCACTGTATATTATGATACACTGAATTATGTATATTCATAATACAATATTAATGGCATAATATATTATGATACACTGTGTTATGTAATATACACTGTATTATCATACACTATATTACGATACACTTTTACTTTCATGTACCCACTAGTTAACCAGAACACTCACTCCTCTCAAAGATTCCCTTTGCTTTCCAGCCTACGTGGCTTTCCTCAAATTGTTTCCTCCACATTTCACCCATTCCCCATTTCCAGCCATTGAGAGCTACCTATCTTCAAGGTCAACTTCAAGTTTTACTTTCTTCACTACATCTTTCTAGCTCTCCCAGCTGGATGTGATCATCTCATCATGGAACTCCCATGGCCATTTAGTGCCATCATGTCTATGCTTGTCTTATGCTACTCACTGTACTGACAACCCATAAGTCTAAGAATAGTATCTTATTAATCTCTATTTCACCTGCAGTGCCTCGATCAATTCTTGCATGTAAAATGCACATAATTATTAGAGTATTTCTGAATGAGTTTTGAAGGAGGATAAGAAAGAAAGTGGAGGAACTCTGAAAGGGTAGCTATGGCAAGAAATGATATCCTAGGCTCCTAGAGAGTAATTTTACACACTTTGTCATCTTGTATAATACTGTAACTTAGCACAAGCATCTTGGCAATGATGAAAATCTGTGCTGGGGGCAAGGCAGGCTGGACCAGAGCACCAGCATTCACAGGAATAAAATCTAGTACTGGGACTCTCAGGCAGGGAGGGCAGCATGAAACCACTGGGTCCTGGGAATCTTGGTAGTATCTTCAGATCCTGGAAGGCTGCAGGGCAGATGGCAGCTCTAGGCCAGAGGATTCTGGGAGACAAATGAGGTAATAAAACTGACTGCCTGTTTCACCATTCTACATACACTAGATTAGACTAGCACTATTTTAGCCTTGTTTGGGTTCTGTATATACGTGAAACTGTCAGTCAGTTGTTCAGTCAATCATTATATATTTATTGAGTGCTTCCAGTACGCCAAGTACTTGCACTGTGCTAGTTGCTGAAGATATGGGAGCTAATAAAAAAAGACAAAAATCCCTGCCTTTATGGACATTACTTTCTAGTGGAAGAAGAGAAGTGATAAATTGAACATATGCATAAAAGATTAGAAGGTGATCTTTATTTTATTCTCTGGATGAAAATCAAGCAGGCTATAAAGGTGAAGTGTTAGAATGTCACGCATATTGGTCAGGGCTTATTAAGAAGATGATACTTGAGCTGGGATGTGGAAGAGGTGAACACGTATCTGTGCAGCTATCTGAGGAAAGAGCACAACAGGAAGAGGGAATAGCCAGTGCAAATGGCCCGAGGAAAGCAAGGTTGGCTGTTAGAGGGACAGAAAGGAGACCAGAGTGGCTGGAGTGGTTGGAGGCAGAGTGAGATTAGAGAAATAAAGAGAGACTTCTAGTCTTTGTAGGCTATTGCAAGAACCTGGCTTTTACTTTGAAATGGGGAGCTCTAGGAAGAGCCTTGGCAAAAATTGACACCATTGCTATTGACCTGAGATTGAACTGGAGACAGGGCCAAAGACGGAAGCAGGGAGACCAGTTAAGAGGCTATTGTCACATCCTAGGCAGAAGATCATGATGAAAGCGTGGACCACAATGGTGGTGGTAGAGATAATGAAAAGTGATCAGAGTCAAGAAAAAAAAAATTTTTTTTGAGACGGAGTCTCACTCTGTTGCCCACGCTGGAGTGCAGTGGCGTGATCTCGGCTCACTGCAATCTTCACCTCCCGGGTTCAAAGGATTCTCTAGACTCAGCCTCCCAAGTAGCTGGGACTACAGGCATGTGCCACCATGCCTGGCTACTTTTTTTTGTACTTTTAGTAGAATGGGGTTTCACCATGTTAGCCAAGATTGTCTCCATCTCCTGACCTTGTGATTTGCCCACCTCAGACTCTCAAAGTCCTGGGATTACAGGCATGAGCCACCGCACCTGGCCAAGTCAAGAAAAATTTTAAAGGTAGCTTCTCAAGGACTTTCTGATGTATTAGGTAGAGGAGATGAAGGAAAAGAAATCAATGATGACTGTAAGGATTTTTGTCAGAGCAAGTAGAAAAATACTGTTGTTTATTGATGGAGACTATTATAGGTGGCATAGATTGGGAAAGCAGAGATAATAAGGGTTGAGTTTTGGGTCTGTAAAGCTTGTGATACCCATTAGGCATCTACATGGAGTCTGGAAGTCAGGAGAGAGCCTGGGCTAGAGATATGAATTTGGGAGTCATCAGAATATAGAGAGTATTTGAAGGCAAGAGACTAGATGAGACCCACAAGGAAGTGGCTGTAGAGAAGAGACAAGGTACAAGGACTGAGCTTGAGGCAACCCAACATCCAGAGGTCCTAGATAAGAGGGGGAACCAGCAAAGGAGACTGAGAAGGAACAACCAGTGAGTCAGGTGGCAAACCAGGTGGGTGTGTTGTCCCAGGAGCCAGGATAAAGGCATTTGAAGGAGGAGGGAGTGGGCACCTGGGTCAAATGCTGCTTAAGGGTCAAGTTAGATGCAAAATGGCCTTTGGATTTAACAGCGTGGAGGTCACTGGTGACATTGACCAGAACAGTTTCAATGGAGTGATGGGATAAGAAAGCCTCAGTGGAAAAGATTTGAGAATAGAAGAGGAATTGGGTGCAGATGCTTCTTTTTGCCATAAAAAATGGTTTGTTTTTTGTTTTGTTTTGTTTTTTAGACGGATTCTTGCTCTGTCACACCCTGGCTGGAGTACAGTGGTGTGATCTCGGCTCACTGCAGCCCCTGTCTCCTGGGTTCAAGCTATTCTCCTGCCTCAGCCTCCCGAGTAGCTGGGATTACAGGTGCCTGCCACCACGCCTGGCTAATTGTTTTGTATTTTTAGTAGAAGCGGGTTTTCACCGTGTTGGTCAGGCTGGCCTCAGGTGATCCACTCACCTTGGCCTCCCAAACTGCTGGGATTACAGGCGTGAGCCACCGCACCCAGCCAAAAATGGTCTATTTTTTTAAGCCAGTAATTTTAACTTTCAATTAACCCAATTGGGAATTGTATCCACAGCAATCTGAATAAGTCAAATTTTACTTGTGAAATCTCCCTACCAGACAAATGACAAAAAGGTTTTGTGAAATGGGTTTCAGCAATTTTAAGTCTGAAAGTCTATTTGTTAAACAAAGGAAAACAACCACTGCCTTCAGTAAATCTGCAGCTCAAAGTATTATAAGTTTTATAATCAAACTTCTATTTGGAAATTCACACACACACACACACACACACCCCAAAATGATGACATCATAGTTCTCAATTAAATATTGTACCTCATTATAAATAACATTTACTCATTCCAAATATTTCATTATTGATTTATAGTTAGTTCTTTTTTCATGCCATAGCTACCACATACTCACCTTAAATTTGTAATGAGGTTTCTCATTCCATAGACATTTGTCTGCCTCTTGTACTTGGAGACACAGGTTCATGTTGTCAACAGTTGGGTATTGAATCTCAAAAAACATTAAGCTTGGGATTAAAAGTAGGGCAGGGAAAGCTGTCAGTAAAACATGCTAACCTAATATATCTGATGAGGACAAGGTCTAGTTCATACTCAGAACTGCAAGGATGCTGTGAAGTACAATGATTTGATACTTGTGATATCATTTTGTTGTAACATTAAAGCCAAGAGTCTTCTCCACCCAAGGGCAATGCCAGTTTCCCAGAAGGCTCATTTCTCAGAGCCAAAGCTCCAAAGATACCAGTGCACCCATGCTGATAACTTAGTCTCATGTTATTTCTCAATTTTATGCTTAATTTGCTCCTTTTGGTTTTATGTATTTTGACACAGCCAAGTGTATGTGGGGATTTCCCCATAGTCCTTTAAATGCTATAAAACTTTAATATAGGGAGATAAAAACCATAATAAGCCATGCCTCCAAGCCCTCACATTTAGTTCTTTGAGTTTGACAATAACCAGTTTTAGATATTTGGAAATTTGGATTTCTACATACTTGCACTGCTTTAAACGCTCTTGTGCCTTTCCTAATCCTCCTCTCCCACCCAAATGAAAATTGTATTCTACTCTTAACCTGGACGTGCAACTTCCATTGACTGCACAAAATGGTATCTTTACAATTCTTAAATTATCATCATAATGGCCTACATCATGCATGAGCCAATGCAATTTAATATGGTTCAGAATAAAGCCAAGATGGATGCCCAATTCCCAATTTTAGGCATGCAACCCTGGAATGTCTTTTGGAAAAAATGAAATAATGCTCTTGGTAGGCTGTTGGGTTCGTCTGTTTTCAGCATAATTGCCATCTCTCAGTTTCCTAATACCCTTAAAACCTCTGAGAGTCTTTAATGTACAAAGTTCAACAGAAACACCTTCAAAACAGATTAGTTCTAATTAGGTTTAATATTGGTTTGCTACTTTATTGAATAAACTACATTTGCTTAAAAAAAAAAAAAGGAAATTCACTTAACTGCATGTCAGTCACCCAAGTTTTAAGTGTACAAATGAAATGGAAAACATTTATTACACAAATTTAATTACAATTCTAAGAAATAAACATGCAAATTAGATAGAGTTCAATTTGCAGATGCTAATCCTCATCCTTGATCTTGTTCCTTCCTCCCTTGATTTTCAGTCTGTGCGTCTTCTTGATTCCTAGGGTGCCAGGCAGCCAGAGGTTTGGTTTTTCACAGTCGGAGGATCACTGTTTTAAAGAAGTGTTATATTTAGCACATCTGGCATAGTGGCAGTAAACAAACATTATAGTCTTTGTAACACTTTTGTGCAGGTGCCTTCTCCCGATTTTATTAGGTCTATGCCTTCCAAGCCTCTGCCTTCATTACACCTAAAATGACCCATCTCGGCAATGGAGGGGTCCCTAGACAGAAGTTATGAATTAATGTTTTTAAAAAATAAACTCTGATTGAGGCCACTATAGGAGAAAATTACTATTTGCAAAAATTCTGATTCCAAGGCTTAAATTGCATTCTCTTCAGCAAGGACAGTCTCTTGTATTACTTTTTATTTCCTGGAGGTTTTCCCTGGAGGCTCCCCACCCAGAAAGAGTTGCCAATTCAAGTTGCAGCAGGACCAAGGTTGCTTTTTTTTTTTTTATATATATATACGTACGCAGCTCAGGAGGGAAACGGGTGGGGGCGGGCAGCGAGGGAGAATAACTGTTTGGTCCTGCAAAGACATCTGTTTCTCATCTCCGTTTGCTGTGGCAAAGAAGAAAGTCTTTTGCAAACGGTGGGAAAGGCACAGATTTTTTTTTTAATCACACGCACACACAACAACAACAAAACTAAAGCAAATTTTAAAAGACAAGACATCTCGGAAGGTTGCAGTGTGAATACATTATTCGGCTGGAGCCGAGCCCCCAGGGCTAGGGCGGGAGCCGGAGAGCGCGTGGGGTCTGGGCTGCGGGCTGGAGCTGGGCCCGCGTGTCCCCGGGCACCGGGAAGGGAGGGGAGGAGAAGGAGGAGGGAGGGCGGGAAGGAGGGAAGGAGGCAGGGGGCGGGCTGGGGTGGGGGTGCGGGAAAGGCGCCCCGTGTGCAGCCTGAGGAGCGGCGGCGGCGGCGGGAGCAGAGGGAGGGAGGGAGAGCGGGCGCGCTTGTCATGTTCCCTCTCTCACCCTGGGGGCATCCTGCAGAACCTCTCCTCGGAAATCCGCGGGGAAATGGCAAACAGGATTGACGGGTTTCACACGCTGCTCGCTAGACAGAGCCGCTCATTACCATAACCGTCTGCAGCGACGGCGGCGCAGCGCCCGAGTCGCGGCGGCGGGACCTGCCGGGACCCTCGCCCGCCGCGCACCCGCAGTCACCGCCGAGCGGGCCGCCGGGCCGGGACCCGTGAGTGTGCACCGGCGGCCGGGCTGGCGTCGAGCCCAGAGCGGACCAGCAGCGGCTCAAGCGCTGCGGCCGCTGCCTCCCCGCTGACCCCGCGGTAAGAGCAGGGCTGGGCGCGGGCCGCCGGGGCGGGAGAGGGCCGGGCCGGGTGGAGGGGGAGGGCCGGGCCGGGTGGAAGGCGAGGGCCCGCCGGGGCTCCTGCCCGCTCAGACGGGCACCCAGGCGGCCTCCCGCGCGCCCTCTTGGCACCAGGGCTGCGCCGAGGTCACCGAGTGGACTCTCAGCGGCCGGAGCGGGGTCGGGGCGGCGTGGGGGCCAAGGCACAGCTGGGCGCGGAGGCGGCGCGGGCTTTTCCCTGGGCTAGCGTGCGCTGCGGCGCCTTCACCAGGGCGGGAACCGCAGCCTCCTCTAGGGCTGCTTGGGCTGCCACCCGCGCGCACCGAGACAACTCCAGGGGCGGGTGGGGTCAGAAGCTCTGGTGAGACCTCAGGGTCCTCGGTGGTCGCTTAATCCCTCATCCTAGGGGATGGGGGTCAGTAGGAGGGGTTCCCCAGGTCCCGATGCCGCGGCGCTTGGCAGGTGGGGAGAGAGGGATTGTGGATGTCAGGAGCGCGCGTTTGCAAGAAAAAGGAATTGATGCAGTAGCTGACACCTTCTGTCCCCCGCCACCTCCGCCCCCGCACCCTCCTCCCAGGCAGCAGAGCCGCGCTGCGGGCGGCGGCGGCTCCTCTGTCCTCAGCTCACCTCCCCGGCGGGCTGAGGCTGCTGCCCGCCTGGTCCACGCCTCCGCCTCTCTCTTCCCTTCCTCCCCTCCAGCCTCTTCGGCCCTAGCAACTTTCCGAGTGCCCAGCTGCGGTCGCAGAAGCAAGGAAGAGGCGTCCTCGCCGCCAGGTCCCATGGGCGCAGGGCGCTCCCGCGGCCGGGGGCTTCCAGCGGGTTTGGCCATCAAGGGAGGGAGGGAGGGAGGTCCGGGCCGGCATCTGCTGCGGGCTGGAGCGCGGGGGCCCAGGCCAGCCCCGCCAGAGCCCTGCCAGCCGCCGTGAGTCATTTCCTTGGAATCCTACCTTTGGTGTTTATTTCCCTTAGAAGGAAACTTGGTTGAAAAAAAAAAAAGGATAAGACATAAAGAATAATAATAGCTCTCATTCTTCAGAAGAGGCACACGGCTCCGGCACCGTAGAAAGACAACTTGCCTTTGTTCCCGGACACTTGGGGTGTTGTTTACTTTCTCCTGCGGCCAGCGGCCGACTGGGCGCTGCTGGCTACCCCGGGAGGGGCTGAGGGCTGCGGCACCGACACCCCGGGGGTGTGTCTGTGCGGGAGCCAGAATGTGGTTGGTGGCTGCCGCCCGCCTTCAAGAGGTCTGCCCTCCAAACCTCGGAACCCCCCCGCCCCCGCCCGCCGCCAACACACACACACACCTTGGGCACCGGGGCTTGGACATCGGAGCACCCCTTCGTGCTATTTAGGCCCACCCAGCACCTGCAGCCCCAATCACAGGACCCAGCTTCAAGCTCTTGACCTCGTGAGGCTGCAGCTGAGAAGGGTACTTTCCAGGGCAGACAGGTGTACTGCAGGGACCGGCAGAAAAGCGACATCTGTCTGTTAGAAGGGTTGAAGGATTTTGTTCCGCCCATCCAGTCCCTTCCACTGCCACCACCAGGAGCCGGACAAGCTATTGAGATCATTTTAGGACAACGTGGAGGTCAGGGGCTTGATGCCATTTAAGACTGGCAGCATCCATCGGGGGTGGAAATAGCCCTTTACTTCCCTGCTTTCCAGTGCTGGAATCAGACTGCTAACTGCTATAATGATCTTAATCAAATGCTCTCCAGTTTTCAATGACAGATGGAAGAAGAGGTGAGCAAGGAATGACCTGGCGCCCCTTGTTAGATTCAAGGTGCCGCTGAATTCATAGCTATCCTGTTTTGTGTGCCAGCCCCTCCTATTAGCATCATAATTGCTTCGAGGAAAGAACAAGCACAACTCATCTGGAAAAAAACAAATTGTGTAGAAATGTCTGGTAACTTTACTATGAGCATTTGCTGGAAAAGCTTAGCATTCTAGCCCTCAGCCTTCTGGGGATGCTGGACATGTCATTCCACTACAGCCACCTGGGTGTCAAAACAGACATTCAGGAGCCTGAGGATGAAGGGTTAGGGGTGTTTTTTTTTTTTTTTTTAATCTTTTAAACCCATGCATAGGCAAAACACACTCTAACACCCTCCTGTTGAATCCACCACCTCAGATGTTAGAAAATAAATTTTGTCATAATGTATATCCTTTTATTTGTTTAATATTAATAGAACATGAATTTGTGGACTTGAACTGCTGACATCAGTAGCAGAATTATAATATAAATCTCATCAGACTGGGAATTATGACAGTTTAGATCTCTACATATAATATGAAGACAGATTCATGTTAAGCATTTGTGCTTAATGCTGCAGTGTCCAATTTTTCAGGAACATTCAACTTGCCTTCTTAATTTGTTAACATCCAGTGTAAGTTTTAAATAGACTAGGAAGACTCAATTGCAAAATCTCCTCCCTGCTCCCAAATAATCCCAATTCATTCATGTTTTATTCAGATTTACATAAATCACTTGCAGAACTCAGCCTCTCTAGTTTAGGGTTTTGTGTGTAACAGTTCTCAATTTACAGAAGAAAAACTTACTAAAATTAGATATTGTGAACAAAAAAATAGCCAAGATAAATACTGTTATGCCATGTTTCCAGTTCACATGCATAATAGCATCTCATATGCTGGAAATAATGCTAACACATAGAAACACTGAAATCCCTAACAACCAAAAAGCTCCTACCAAAAAGTTATTAAAATATAAACAAACTCTGGCAAACATAAAACAGCACAGGGCCCATTTAATGTCCTATTAAACAAAAGTAATTTGCTGCCAGGGGCCTGCAAATGTTTTTCTTTCTTAAGGGGCATGAGTTTGTCAACTTGCTTTTGTTTACATGAAATAAAATTCTGCATAGGCAAAAGCCTTGGATCTTATTCCCATGATCTAACACAAAAGTGAGTGTAAACTTCAAACTAGAAAATGTTGATTCTTTCAATAAGAAAGGGCTGCTGACTGTTGAAAAGTGTAATTCATGTGCTCTTGGCAATAGTATTTCCTGATTTGATTGTCTCTTAGAATAGTTTAAGAGACTGGACCATTTCATGAGAGTCTTCCAGGGAATAAATCATCATGAAGTTTGATACCCTACTTGGATGCGGAGTTTGAGAAGTGATGGAGAGAAGGGCTTAATTTGTTAAATCAGTGTAGGCTAAATTTCTTTGTTGATGACTCAAAGATAACAGTAAATGACATGTCCCATCGTTTCTTTATAAAGATTTAATCAAACCTTTCTTTTGCCCACTTGTCTTAAGGTTTACTAATAAGTCCTTACTGATGTCTCTTTGGCGGGCGTCTTAAAAGAGAAAGGGGAAGTGTTTTAGCAGCCCAAACCAGCTGAGTCCTAATTCTCTCCACTGACCTGTACACCTTCCCTGTCTGTCAAAAGGTCTTGCTTCATTATTCTGTGTGGTTGGGACAGAATTTGAGACCTCAGAGAGAAGACTGGGTGAAAGGTAGAGTCATTGCTGCCAAGAACTGCTCTTTTAGCCAGAAGGACATTGTCACTTTAATGATGCTGTTTTGCCTTACCCTGGTGGTGTTCCTCCTTTTCTTGGAAGTGGACCCCTGTTATAGCATGTAGGTAATAGTCTCCCATGAGACAATGATAGATTCCCAGTCTTTCCCAAAAACATTACAAGCTGTATAATTTGGAAAAGAAAGCAAGAACTGGGTCCTTAGTTTATATTTGAAAAACAATCAATCTTCAGAAAGCAAGCCTGACATCACTTGTGTGACAGTTCTTGAAACCACAAAACGAGATAGTGGGGGCTTGGGTCTCGTAAAGGGATTGGCAGTTAAGGAGGCACTGAGGCTGTGCTACTGTTACCACTGGTCTATGGCTGCTAGGTCTTTTTACCTTCATATCAGACTCTCCTCTCCCTTGAACTTACTCTTGACCCTACCTTGAGAGCTGCAAAGGGCCAAGTGAAGACACAGAGCCCCCATGAAAGCAGCCCCACTGCTTATGCTATAGAGGGGCCCAGGAAGCCTCACAGAGCAGAGGCTCCCATCTCCCTGCAGGCCCAAGGGAGAAGGGCGTGAACTGGAGAGAAGGGCAGTGATGTGTTGCCTCTTGGAAAGTTCCTGCTCTGTGTCTGGGCTTTGCAGTGTAAAGAGTTGTTGGCTGCCTCTGGCCCCAGAGCCTGGCTCCTGTTTAATATTCTGCCTGCTCCGTTGATGTTGTGCTTGGCTCCTGTGGGACTGCAACTCACGGCTTGAAACTGGAGCCAATTTTCTGTCTTCATCTCGCAGTGTTTTGACTGGAGGCAGATCCAGTTCAGGCCGATCAGGGCTGGTGGAAACAACTACCAAGTGTCTCTCTGTCTGCTTTGCTTTGGGAGAAGAAAGTGGAGGGAGCCCCAGCATGTTGTAGAGGAACTGGCCTGCGGAAACAAGAGGAGGAGGGTGCAGGGGGCAGCGGAACAGACCGAACCTCAGAACATCAGTTGGAATTACGGTGGATATTTCTGCTTCCCCTGCCCTTTTCTTTTGATTGATTAGTGGATTTCATCAAAGGAGACTCCCGGGGAATTGACTGGAAAATTGATTTTGCCTTATTAATAGAAAGGAAGAGCAAGGGTTTTGGCTTCTTAGCGGTACATTTTCTTTGGAAGGTCAGAAGGAAAATGTGTTTAGGAGGCAAAGCAGCTGTCTAGAAGAAGGCTGAGGGGAATCTGAGAACAATAAGAAATGGGGTTTTAAAGATCCGCCCATGAAATGCAGATTGCTGAACACAGAGGCTGAGCTAATAGCAGCTAGAGAGTTTGCTGAGGTTTTCTTTGAAAAAATAATAAAATGTTTCAGGGTGAAGGGGAGGGCCGAGAAGTAAAAGTTTCCCAAAGCAAAGAAATGAAGATGCCAAGGCCGTCCCTTGGCTTGCTCTTGATTAGGGCTGTTTTCTTCATTCTTGTTTTTTTTTTTTTTTCTTTTCAGATCTGAGACTGTTAGAGATGACTCTGGTTCTGTCCATGAATAGATTCTGCGAGCCCATTGTCTCGGAAGGAGCTGCTGAAATTGCTGGGTACCAAACACTATGGGAGGCTGACAGCTACGGAGGCCCAAGCCCCCCAGGGCCAGCACAGGCTCCTTTGCAGGGAGACCGGGGAGCTGGTCCCCCACTGGCAGGTATTTCCTTTGACCCCACCCCCCACCCCCACCACCCGCTCCTTGCTGCCCTTTGCAGTCAGCCTGGTGGGCAGGAGGTGGTGTCTGGAGTGCCCCTCTGAGCCAGGAAAGCTAAAGCTCCCAGGACTTCCCGGGCTGCTGTGCACCTCTCATAAGTGAGTCCAGAGCTCCAGAGAGAGGACCAAAGGTGATATTTAAATTGCATTCAAACCTGTGTCTACCCATGCTGCTGCTTGAATTATATTCTGTATTTTTAAGAGGGCCAAACCAGATATTGAAACTCTGAGTTTGGGTTTTGGTTTTCTACCCTGTGGAACTATATGGTTCTCTCACAACTATGAAAGCTCTGGTGGGCTCAACAATGACACCTTTATCCCATGAGATACAAAGGAATCTGTACTTTGGGCCAGCAGCTATGTGTCTCTTTTCTTTATTAACCCATTTATGCTCAGTGTTCCATTATTGGAACGCTAAGCTTGTGGAAGTTATTTCTATCCTACTGTTCAAGGTCATCACCAAGGTTGGACTTCACACACAAAAAATTTGCAACCTCTGGCATAAATGGGTTAAGCACACAACTGGCTTTGGGATTGTAGGAAAAAATTTAAAGCCAAGAAAATAAAAGTATGTTCTTCCTGATTCTTGCTTCTTATGGTTTAAGTTCCTTTGGATTTTTGTGCAGTATTAGCTATTTTTTAAAATAAACTAAAATATAAAACAAGTACTCGGCCGGGCGCGGTGGCTCAAGCCTGTAATCCCAGCACTTTGGGAGGCCGAGACGGGTGGATCACGAGGTCAGGAGATCGAGACCATCCTGGCTAACATGGTGAAACCCCGTCTCTACTAAAAATACAAAAAAAAACTAGCCGGGTGACGTGGCGGGCGCCTGTAGTCCCAGCTACTCGGGAGGCTGAGGCAAGAGAATGGCGTGAACCCGGGAGGCGGAGCTTGCAGTGAGCTGAGATCCGGCCACTGCACTCCAGCCTGGGCGGCAGAGCGAGACTCCGTCTCAAAAAACAAAAACAAAAACAAGAAAAACAAGTACTCAATGAAGTCTGTTTTGCTAAAAAAGATTAAAAACTGTGGTGTTCATGGTTGGCATACTACATTTTGAAGAGTGAAAAGGACATTAGTTACCCACTATTTTAATTCAAATTTTAAAAATTTGAATTTTGCATTTTGAAAAAAAGGAATGTTATAATTCCAATATGCAGATAACCATTTGTTCACTAACCTAAAGCCAATAATATTTTAAAGTTGTTTGGTTATCAGCGGTTACAGTTAAAGATGTATGCATTTGAACAGTGGTGCTCTGTTGTCATGGGTTTAATTAAACAATTTAAATAAATACTAATATATTTTAGAGAAATTACACTCCTCCCCTTTATGAATATTGCAGTTTCCTTTTGCATAGATTTAAGATTCTGCATATTTATTAAATGCTAAAGTATGTGATTTTCCTCTATAATTGCCTAGAAATCTTTTCCTAGCCTGGGTCACAGGACTCCATATGATAGCAACTATTAAGACAAATGTTTATTTTTAATCACCACATGTTCAGACAAATATGCAGCCAAGTTATCATCTAGAAGGAAAGGAAACGAAAGTATTTTGTTTGGAGAACCTCTGGCAAACCGCATGTCATTTGTCATATCTGATTTATTACCACAGGATCACATTACAGGGGAACTTCAAATCCTCTAACAACATCCAAGATCGCATACTTTAAGAGGAAGTATGTGGAAGAAGAGGATTTTCACCCACCACTCAGCAGCTGTAGCCATAAAGTATGTTTTTTTTTAATAGTCATTATTTTTATTAAGAGTTTAAGATACTTAGTAACAGTTGCTTGATCCACTTCCAGGAATTAAATTGTTTCACCCAAGCAATGAAAATGAGCCACTTCTCAGTGGAGCCTCATTAATCGTTGTCACTTTTTTGGGTCCTGTGTTATTTTTCACAAGTACTTGAAGAAAAAGCTGGCAAGAGCTGTTCTACCCAGAAATGTCAAAATTATGTAATCCAAGGAATTTTTTTTAACATATGATTTAATATTTCTCAGACTGCGTTTCGGGTTATGGTTCTTCCGCACTTTTGTGTGTGGGGAAATGCTTGTTCTTTCCTGTGGTGTTCTCCCCAGTCGAAGTTCTGGCTCCTGCAGCCAATGTTACTTCTGTGTGTGTCCACATGGGGGTGGTTACGCAGAGCTTTTCCTGACCTTTTATGGGTAGACTCACCATCCTTGAATGTGTGTATGCAAGTAGAAATATGCACTTCCCTGGACATTGGTTACATATAAGTTTGTTGAAAAATAGACTTCATTTCCAAGAAAAGACCAAAGCTAACTTTTTTGTAGGTATAGTTAAAAAAAAAAAAAAATAACAAGATGGAGAAATTGCATAGAATTATGAAACTGGGCACCTAAACTTTTGAAATACCAGTTCGTTTTTCTTTAGAGTTACCTTCCTTCAATAACTATCTGCTGATTTCATTGAGGCAGGTATAACTGCAGACCATAGTTGTCTGAAATGCAGAGAGGATTTTCAATTCATCTTCCTCTCTGTCTTCTCTTGTCTTTCCCCTCTGCCACCTCATCCTTTAGATGTTGCTTTTACCTTGCTCATGAAAAGACAGCAGAATGCATTGGTAGGTACTGGGCTTTTCCCTGCATGTGTAGTCCCTGCGTTTGGTCAGTATGGGCTGGTTTAGTTCACAGCTCCTCAGGTTATGCTGCCAGTGTGCTTTTTTGATGACCTGGAATAGCTGGTCCCCCGGACACAAGCAGTTTATTTCCTTTTTAGTTTCTGTGTTGTGGTTGTAGCAGTTTCCCAGTTGCTACTGGATTTGCACCAACCATCACATAGTGATAGTATCACACAGCTAAGGAGTGAGCCCTCTCATTTCCTCTTGGCATCTCATCTCCCACTCAGCTCCACAAGGAAGCCTACTTTGGTCCTTCAACTGACAGATTCTGTCAGGGCCTGAGCCTCATTCATTATTGTATCCTCTTATCAAGCAAGGATAATTGCAAGTATGAAACCCAAAGGATTAAAAGAGGGACAGTATTAAAAGCCAAATCTCATGCTCCTTGATGGCTAGACCAGGGTTTGGAGTATATTCATTATGACTTGCATTTTGACATCATTTTAAAAACACGTATTGATGTACAATATATGAGGTATGTGTCTGTGTGTGTGTGTATTTGTATAGACACACATAAAAAAGTACAAGTATCACAGTACAGCTTGATGAATTTCATGAGGTGAACATACCCATGTAACTAACATCC
The DNA here is from genome assembly GCF_007565055.1 of Rhinopithecus roxellana. Classification (NCBI taxonomy): domain Eukaryota; kingdom Metazoa; phylum Chordata; class Mammalia; order Primates; family Cercopithecidae; genus Rhinopithecus; species Rhinopithecus roxellana. The sequence goes on along the minus strand of NC_044556.1, from coordinate 72,687,669 downwards.
AGGTCAAGAACCAAAACATAACCAGCAACCAGAATCCTCCTTGTGCCTGCTTTTAACATTACCCTTTGCCCCACTCACCTCAACTCTGAAAGTACCTCCTCTCCTGACTTCTAATAGCTTAGATTAGTTTTGTGTTTCAGCATCTTCCTTACTGGGCCATAATAGATCAAACCACCTGAACTGTCCCTCCTGAGGTCTGCACTGTGGCTTGATTCCCTAGTGCTTGACCACACCAGTGAGTCAGGAAGTGGGTGGGCACTCCAGCCAAGTGACAAAAGGGAACATCGACAGAATGGGGGACAGCCTCTCTAAATGAACCTTGGGGAACAAGACCACAACATGCCCAGAAAGAAGTATGCTATGATGCCGTTTTCTTATAGTCCATTTTCTAAGCTTTCTCTCTTCCTTTTTTCGTTTTTTTGTTTTGTTTTGTTTTGGTTTTGGTTTTGGTTTGTAGACCATCTCAGTTTTTGAGGAACGAGCCCACATCCTTTATATGTCCTTAGAAAAGCTAAAGTTTATCGATGATCCTGAAGTATACCTCCGAAGATCTGTCCTTATAAACAATTTGATGAAAAGGATCCATGGAGAAATTATCATGCAGAATAACTGGTGCTTCCCTGCCTGCTCTTTCAATGGCACCTCTGCCCAAGAGTGGTTTATGGCTCAAGACTGCCCTTACCGAAAACGACCACGGATGGCTAAAGAGGAATGTGAAAAGTTTCATGCCTGCTGCTTTTACCAAGAATGTGGTGGCCACTACCTAAATGTACCCCTTTCTGTCAATGCTAATGTTGGAAGTGCCTCCACTGCTGCCTCCTCTCCCTCCGTCTCTTCTTCCTCCTCATCCTCCTCTTCCTCTCCCCCTTTGTCTTTACCGAGTTGTTCCCACCAGGTGGATTTCGATGTAGGCAGTGCACCTGTTTACAAGAGTGATGGCCAGATACCTGCCAACGAAATCTTTGTCACTAATGTCAGATCACTTGGTGTTCAGGAAAAGGCCAAATTAAATGAGGAGAAAGCAAATAATGACACCAACAGAGATGGTGGCCCCCTCAGCCATGAACCTGTGGGAAATGACCTTGCTTTTGAGTGCAAAGGCCAATTTTATGATTATTTTGAGACTGGATATAATGAAAGAAACAATGTAAATGAATCTTGGAAAAAGTCCTTACGGAAAAAGGAGGCTTCACCACCAAGTAACAAACTGTGCTGCAGCAAAGGAAGTAAAATATGAGCCATCTTCTCACCGAACTTTGAAGCATGCACAGCATGAACAGTTAGCTCTCATAAATTTTATTTTGAATGGATTTTGATCAACTGATAAAATTATGCCATGAACATGCCGTGTCATTTTAATGCCTGGAGAGCAGATTGCATAAAACATCTGTATAGTAGACATCAGCGAGCTTCTTATAAATGTGGTGATTTTTACCAAGGAAACGATTGACTTAATGCTTAAAAGTGTATCATAGTTTTCTGACAGAAAAGACCAGTAGATTAGATTGGGGGGCAGTGTGCCCTTGCAATATTTCCATTGCCCCCCAAGGAGCCTGTCACTAGCTAAGAAATTTCTACATGTTTGCCATTTAATTAGGGAGTTATTTGGTAAGCAAATCAATATAACCAGCAAAGATACCTGCTTCTTCTATATGATATAATTTTTTTTTTTAAATAAAAGACTGAAGACAGGGAGCTAGATGAAATGACTTAATGGTGCTGTTAAGTATTTGTACCTAACAGTCTTGTGTGACAGATGAAAATAGGATGTAACATAATGAAACACACCTGTCTAGGGGCAGGCAATCAACAGTCTTACACAGAGAGGGTATTCCCTGCAAGTTTCTGGCTTGCCTGTGATGGGTGATGAGGCTTTTAGAGAGGTGTTATACAGGGCGATTTTTGGTGCCTTACTTTATCTTAATTTTTGCCAATGTGAAAATTAAGGATAAATCAGAGTTACAGCAGGGATTTAACAAACAGGAAAAAAAAAAAACACACACACACACAGGGTGGATCAATATGGTTTGGAAACTGTTAACTTTGAACTACTGTGTTCAACTTTTGATTCGACATCTCTATTCTTCCTTTATTTTTGATGCCCAATTGCTTTTGGATTTGGCATTTTTTCAATAGGGATGGAGGAAATGAGAGAGAGAGCTGTTAGAAAGCAGCACGGGCTGCTCGAGCTTTTCTATGGCAACTGTCTGTTGCTGGGGTTTGAGTTTTCTGGGTTTTGGGTTGTTTTGTTTTGTTTTCTTGTCCAATGAAGTTCACGAACCAGTGGCATGCATTATACTTTTCTCTGTTTTGCATCATTTCACTTGTTTAGATTATAAAAGCATGTGGGTTTTTATATATGAACTTTGCTGTTGATTAAGAAGCACAATGTTATAAATGATGTGGTGATCATTAAGGTTTATCTTAAAGAATGTAAAGACTTTAGTTTTTTGAAAGTTATTTTGGAGAAATGGGACTTAATTTATAATAGTTACTATGTATTTGGTCTACATTTTCCAAATAATATCTTTAATTTGTACATTTGAAAAGTGTTCAGAGTGGCCCTCCTACCATCCTTCCTTCCACTCCAGCCAAATCTTCCTGCTATTACAGTTTCCAAGTTTACTAATTGACTTGGACCTGTTTAAACAATACTTCACAGAAACCAAATGCCAAACGGAGGAAATAAGTAAACCCTCCCAGTTTCTCCAAGATAAAGCTTTTTTATTATTGCTATTAATATTAAATATAGGTCTCATTCATACAGTGTATGAGTAGGATCATTTGGACAATTGTCCACAAGGACCAATTTCTAAAACGTTTTATTGTGTTATAGCTAAATAGTCTAGTAATGTTTTGTCCTTTATTTTCAATATTTGATAAACATTTGATGTTCAAAACTTAGTGAATAGATGCTTGTATATGAATGTGTTGTAATAAAGTGAGGTTTTCTTGATATATATTTATTAAAATGATAAAAATTCGTTAAGATTTTTTAAAGTTTTAATGGCTATTGGCTATGTTTCTCTTTTCCATTATTCTCTCTCCTTTAAAAAACTCAAAACATCTAGAAACTGTAATGGATAGTGGCCACACAGGAGTTTTCTAAATTAAAGAGTATTTGAAAATGCCAATCTGACAGGTGTTTTAGAATGATCCTAGTTTGTAAGTTTAAGTTTCTGTTGATTAAGAAGCACAATGTTAATAGATGATGTGGTGATCAATAAGGTTATGTCTGAAAGAATGTAAAGATTTTCCTTTTTGGAGTGTGTCTGAAAAAAATTGTATAGCATGAAGCCGTAAATACTGAATCTTAGCTGATTGCATTATGAAATGTCGAACTGTGAAGATGACCCATATGTAAACAGTTATAACAACTACAGATTATTGCTAGTAGCATTCCATACAATTGTGTATTAATGTTCTTAGGAGCTAATATTTGATAAAGGGGGAAAGCTAGTTAAAAACTAATTTGTCAACTGTAGCATTCTTATTACGAGTGTAATATCTCGTGGAGATTTAAATATGAACGAAAGGACTTATCCTTCTGCTTTTTAAAGGCCCCAGCATTACTAGATAGTGTTCTTCTTGATGGCCAAAGCTGTAAAATGACAAAGTTGGTGATTTTCAGCAGCACTCACCTGAGCTGTGTGCGCCTGCGCCTGTTCGGTAGAACCCACTAGAATCACTTCTCTGCAGGATAAGTGATGCCTTTGAATCCAGCAGAATAAAAATCTGTTCTTTGTAGTCATCATCAAGTTTTTGTTTCCAGGATATTTCTAGCATCACAAAAAAATTTTCTTCACCAAAAACTGATTCCTAAACACCCATCCAAACTACAAAAATTCTCTTGTTAGTAGGTGAGAGTGGTAGGACTTCCTGTGTTCACCTCCCACGCACCCAGCATTGTCTTTTATGCATGAGATATTCCATTAGATTTTCCTAGAATGGCCAGGACACCCTTCATAGTAAGTTAAATCTCTTAGCTGGATTCTATAGTTTTATCCTGAGCAACTTGGAAAAGCTAAGACATCCTCCACCCACACTGCTGTCTACCCGCCTGGAAGCAGCACCTTCTCTCATTGCTGTGCTGTGCTTTAAGGAAAACCTGATATGACAGAATCAAGACTATTAAAAGATAAATGAAGGGAAACCTTCATTTAAGAAAGTGGCCTTGCTCCCCAAGAGTGCCTTTAATTGCTATTCCCCTAGGCATCTGGGTGCATATCATTAATGAAATCATTAACCTTTGTCTCTGGTCCTTCCTTTCTAAAAATGGCAGATTATAGAAGGTGGTCTGGCAAAGGGATTTTCAAAGGACAAAATCTCATCATCATCTTTCCACTCAAAATCCTATTATTCTATACTTCACTTTGCAGGGGTCCTAGGGATAGGATTGCAGGGACAGGGGACATGGGAGGAAGAGAGAAAAATTCAAAACCAGCAGATGCCACTATCTGGCAATGAATTGAGAATTAGGGTAAAGCATCTTTGGCATGATCTTTTATTAAGACAACAAAAACGTAGAACATTTTACATGCTACTTTGTTAAATGGTGAAGCAAGTGAATGAAAGTATTTATTTTTAGAGCTCACAGTTAACTCCATCAAGACATGGCTATCCACCCCTCCAGTTATGAACTTGTATTACAGCTCCACTTGGTGACTTCCTTTCTGTGTATCAGGAGCAGAGCAGAGCACAACTTGTAGAAGACATGACCATTAAGGGACATCAACTTCACAACAAATATAAGACAAGGATACAAGGATTCCTATGTGATGCAGCTAGGTTTTTATATCCTTCTAACAAATGGTGAGCAGGAGACTTTTTTTTTGGAAATAATTAGTTGTGAAATTCCATTTTTCTGACAGCCCCTTAAATTTGAAGTTATTTGATTTGTAGTTAAGGTTATCACATCCCTGCCAATTTTGCTAGATCTTTTCAGAGACAAGCATTCAGCATGGCATTAGTAATGGTGGTTTAAACTAGATGCAGAACTGTCCCATGAAGAGAAGAATGATATCAGTATTTAAATAATAAAAGAAGAGACAATGTATGATTTGTAGTGATTCATTTTAAGATTGCTGTGTTTTGATTGCTGTGGTTTAAAATAAATTCATTAAGGATCTTTTAAGTTACTACAAGGTGCCTCTGTTGCTTTCTTAGCTATAGTGCCTAAGCAAGTGCCTAAGCAAGTATATTCTCTTGACATGGCTAAAACATCTCAATTTTATGTGATATAGCTACACGACCAGGGGTGAAAGAGTTACTAGTTTGGAGATTATTTCCCAGCCCTGGGTACCTGCCATATTTGAGCTGGGAGAACTCACTTAGGAAAAGCACTTGCAAAGATGTAAGTTATGAACACTTGAATCTCGCATCCTGCCATAAAGTGCATCAGCAAGTGAGCTTAATAAAACATGCTGTTTAAAATAGTCTGTAATTTCCTGTTTCTGCATTTCCCTTCAGTATCTGTGACAGGCTGAAGAACGATGACTAAACGAAGGGAATTTACACAAGCTAGTCTGGTGGTGTTTGCAAACCATCGCCATGAGCTTCATCTTCTTTGGTAAACAATCCGCTGGTGGGCTGTCTATGGTTGGTTTCTTTTCCTTGTTGTTGATCCAATTTGTTAATTTTGAAAATGCAAACTACTTATTCACAGCGTGGAAACACCTGCTTTTGACCACAATGAAACTGATAGAATGTATGGGGATGTATTAGTGGTTTCTCATGACATTTCTTGTATTTCTCAACCCCATTTTCATGACTCTTCTCTTGATTTAAAAATATAAAAATGTGATAAAATCTTGTTGGGAGGACCTACATATAAAAGAACTTGCAGAGTTGTAAGTTATGATCTTGCTTTCTGCCAAGATCTCTAAGACAATAGGCAAATATCAGAATTTTGGGAGAAAGGGATCTAACGTACCCTAGTCTTGCGCTGCACAGACCAGCCTGGCCTTCAGCAGGCATTACCTCTATCCAGATCTTTCAATGGAAGCAGCTGAGTCCAGGCATCAAGCATGTGATTCTCCACTGCCTCCTCTGGTCAGCACACACGTGCTTCAGATACCCTCTAAAGTGACTGCAATGAACTAAGCTCAGATGTGGTAAGACCCTGGTATCCTCTCAATCAAGAGATGAGTAGATCTCTCTGAAATATACTTGGCACAGCACTCAGATATCTATACCATCTTCAAAACTCACAACATCCCTGTGTGCACAATAAGGAAAAGATCAAGAATGACAGTCTATGCAAGGGATTTGGGCAAAAGGTTAGGGAGTTGATGTCTGGTCCAGTACGCTGAAGGAAGTCTGAAAAATACAGTGCTCTCCGTACACTGCGGAGTGAATACAACTCTCTTTAAGGAAAAGTCTAAAGACTGCAAGAGAAAGAAGACAGAATTTTTTTGTTTTCTCGTCAAACCTCTTTAGGAAAAGAGAAAAAAACATTTCAGGGACTAAAGGATTGTTTTAAATGTTTTTGCAGGAAGACAGAAATGGCTTGTCTGCCCTTTCTTGATCTGGGAGGGGCTCTCCTTGTTCTCCATGTCCTTAGATGCTGTGCTTTTCAATAAACCCACCAAACTGTATTTGTGAACAGGTATGGTCATTAGCCCAACGAATCTCTCTCCTGTTCAGTTTAGGCACAGAGGTTGTGGGTTTCTCACAAGACTGGAGTATGGCAGAGGGTTAAGAGTAGGGGGTTTGGAGTTAGACTGCCTGGATGAAAATCTCAGCTCTACCAGGGTAGCTGTGCAAGCTTGGCCTTGGCCAACAAGCCACTTTACCTCCTAGTGCCTCAGTTTACTCATCTGTAAAATGGAGCAGCACACATTATCCACCTCACAACATTGTCAGGATTAAAGGTTTTAATATTAGGGGAGTGACTCAACATTTCCTGGGTGTACATTATGGGTTTGCAATGAACACGCCTCCATGACTCCTCCATTACTGTCCTTGAATACCCTGCAGATGGAATCCAACTGTGCCAGATCCTCCTTTTGGTGGAAAGTATTCAGCCTCTTTGGTTCTGTACAGCAAGCTTGAAGTTAAACGGGGGGATGGTATGAAACCTGGGGTCCCAGGGCCCTTAGCTATGAAAATAGTCATGGTGTCCTTGAGATATGTTTAGTATTTAAAATACCTTATTGCAAATCATAAAATCTTCTGAAAGTGGTTGCACAGGCTAACCCCACATCAGATTTCCTTGCCTTTGGCTGGAATTAAATCAGCTCCAGGCTATCACAAACTGAGAAGAAACTCTGACTGGGAAAACGAAGGCATTATCCTTAATAAATGCAATTTGTTTGTCAGACAGAATCTTTCAGAACATTTGCTATGTGAGGGGAATAAGAGGTGTCCCTTACAAATGGAAAGATTAAAAACCACTAACCTCTGACTCATCTCCAGGATTTGCCAAAGTTCAAGTTTATTCAGTTGTTGTATCGAATAATTTTCTTAAACCTAGTTTTTACTCTGAAAAAGTACAGTATTAAGTTAGGGAAAAAAGGGGGTGGCAGGCACGGCAGCTCATGCCTGCCAGTAATCCCAGCACTTTGGGAGGCCAAGGCGGTTGGATCACTTGGGTTAAGAGTTCAAGACCGGCCTGGTCAACATGGTGAAACCCCGTGTCTACTAAAAATACAAAAGTTAGCCGGGTATGTGTGGTGGTGGTGGGGGGGGGGGGGTGCCTTTAATCCCAGCTATTCGGGAGGCCAAGGTAGGAGAATTACTTGAACCTGGGAGGCAGAGTTTGCAGTGAGCCTAGATTGATCCACTGTACTCCAACCTGGATGAGGAAGTAAGAGTCTGTCTCAAAAAAAAAAAAAAAAAGTTGGGGGGGTGGGCAGGGGAGGTAATTTAGACTAAATGCTATTCCTTGTGCTCCTGAACCTGATAATTTTGGAGGCCAAAGCAGAATTTCCTGGATAACCATAACCAAGGACACGGCCTATTATAAAATAACTGGGATACAGTTTCCACGTATAAGGTCAACTAGAGGTTGGTTATCCCTATTTCAAACTCTTATCCCTTCTGTTTTGCCATTAAACTCAGAAATCAACTGATAATTTCAAAATAGAATTCCATTTACAAAATTACATTCCATTTCTCTATTTTTGAAGAGTATGTATTTTTCCATAAGGTGAGGTCACTTGTAGTAGGCTTGCTGATGGGTAGGTCCTGAAATGAGAACAAAACTGAACCATATGGCTTGAGAATGAGAAATGGACAACACAGTATAATGAGAGCGAATGCAGTGTTGTATCATGGGGGTCCCAGGACTTCTCTGCAAGAGGCTCCCCTCCTATTTGACTGGACCAGGATCTCATGATTGGCAACATTAGTTGCCATTTGAGCCAGCTGAGAGAGGCAGTGGGAAGCCAGGACATCTCAGCCTGCCCAGGAAGGTCTAGGCTGACCATCTCTAAACCTCTGTCCTCTCAGAGTTGGGAAAACCAGCAGCTGGAGTAGATGTTTTTGTTTTCCAATCAGTAGGATTTTAACCAGTTAAGATGACCAATTAGAATTCTCAACCAGCCCAATCTTGACCTAGCTGGTTTTAGGCAAGATGACTTAATGCACAAGGGACATCTCTATCTAGAGATGGTATTTGTCCCTGCACAGAAAGAACTCTTAAAGAAATTCTGGGGCCATTTATCCATCTGGGTGTTTTAAGTGATGAATAAAGAAATACACACTAGGAAGAATCCTGGGATGGAATTTGTACGACTTAATTGATTTCTAACTCTTATTACAGATCCAACAAAGCTTAACTCAATCTTTTAAAAATGTCCTGTTAGGCCAGGCGCGATGGTGCACACCTTAATCCCAGCACTTTGGGAGGCCGAGGCAGGAGGATCACTTGAATCCATGAGGTGGAGGTTGCAGTGAGCCTGCAGTCCCAGCCGCTCTGGAGGCTGAGGCATGAGAATCGCTTGAACCCCAGAGGCAGAGGTTGCAGTGAGCTGAGATTGCGCCACTGCACTATAGCCTGGGTGACAGAGCAAAGAGCAAGAATCTGTCACAAAAGAAGAGAAGAATAAGAGAGAAGAATAAGAAGAAGAAAAGAGAAGAAGAAGAAGAAGAAGAAGAAGAAAAGAAGCAGAAGAAGAAAAGAAAGAGAAAGATAAACGACATAATCAGAATAACTCAAAGAACAAAAGAAGAAAGAATGACTCCTTACCTCTCCAACACTACTACCTCCCTCAACTCCTCCCTAAAAAGACCCTCAGCCCTGACCCAAGCCCAGCCCCCCAACTCACCTCCTCACACACGCCCGCCTACCAACCTCAAAGCCTCCCTTCAATACTCCAGAAGAAAGAAACAGAAATAGAAAAAAGAAAGAAAAAGAAAAGGACAAAAGAAAATCATAAGTCTCATTTATTTGCTTAGAGTCAATCTATTGTATTGATTTCTGGTCAAATGACTGCTGTTTCTTAACCACAAGATTATAACCAACTTAGTGGTGAGAACTAGATTAGGAGTTAGGAGACAGATTCTTGCCCAGGTCTGCCACCCAGTAGTGGTCTAACCATGAGCAAGCCCCTTCACTTCTGTGGATCTTGATTTTCCATCTGTCAAATGATGAGGCTGGATTCAAAGGACTTCTAGAAGATTGTTCCCTTCTGACCCTCTCTTCTGATTCTAACAATCAGGGATCTTTCTGAAGATGTTCACTTGAGTTTTCTGCATGTCACCCTTTCCTTTCCTTCCCCAGAATGCCTTTTTTCCCTCCCAGTGAAACTGAGAAATGGCTTCTGGATCTTTCTTTAAGAATACATCTCTGAGTTTTCCTGTCCCAAATAACTGTTTTCTGCATATGGCGGCTAATCTATTGTCTTCTGAAAATATACATTCCTCTAGATAGGCCATGCTCCCCCATTCTCACTGCAGTTCCTCTGCCCCCTCCTCCTGGAGTGCTCCTGCCCCCGCCTCCTTTAGCCGATTAGCTCCACACACCCGGAGCCAGCCAGGCACAACGTGGCTCCCCCTGGCACAAGATTGTCCTCGCCTGCAAGCAACCAGCCTGCCTGCACCATGCAGGCGCGAGATCCGTGAACCCTCTTCTCTCTCATTCTTATGCGTAATAAAATAGCGGACTTTCCCCCTTCTTTTTATGAAAACAGTTCTTGCAGCTGTGACTATAACTGTTTTTTTGTTTGTTTGCTTGTTTTTTTTTTTTTTTAAATACCAGCCAACATTATGGTCCTATAACCCAATTAGTGTCATTTGGTTGTGGTCCAAGGGCTTCCCCTGCACGAGTTTTAATTTGGGGATCCCCGGAGGCTGCACTCCACATCTGTAACCGGCCTGTTCTTCCTCTCCCCTTATTTGCTCGAGGTTTATGGGAGGATTAGCTGTGTGGTCTGGGAGGCGGCTGCTTCCCTTTCATCCTCACGGCTCTCGAGCCGCCGAGGAGCCTTTTACTTTTCATCAAGCCCTGGCACCTGGAGGGCGGGCAGCCCGGGCGACTGGAATGAATCAGAGGATGCCCTGCAGGCCCCGGGGGGGCGCGGCCCTGCAAGCAAGGGGGAGGGGAGGACTGGGGAAAGGCTGCTTATTGGGCGGCTCAGCACCCTGCCAAGCTGGGCAGTGCTGGGACGGCGAGGGGGTGGTGAGGAGGGCGACCACAGTGTGAGGTGCCCTCCCTCCTCGCCCCCACTCCCTGACTGGCGAGGGCTGGCAAGGGCTCCGGGCGCTCATTGTGCAGGCAGCTGGCACCAGCTGGGAAGGGGAATTAGCATAACAAAGAGCCGGAGCGAGTGCGGCGCGGCCTGGCGGGGGCTCTGCCGAGCGCCCCGGGCTCCGAGAAGCCGCGCTGTCAGCGGCTGTGGAGCGCTCGGGTCGCCTGGCCTGAGACCCTCGGAGCGGCGGGTCCCGGCCCCCAGCGGGCGCGCTCTGTCTGGGTTCCGGCCGCAGGACTCCCCCGGAGAATGCAGTGGGTGTGGGTGTGTCCGGGACAGCGTGAATGGGCGTGGGGGTGTGTGTTCGGGTGAATGTGGGTGCCCGTGTGTCCGAGCGTGCGTGTAACCTTGTCCCTGGGCGTGGGAATGCGGGTATGAAGGGGTCGCCTGCACAGGGGTGGGGACCCGCCAGCCCTCTTCCCTCCCGCCCCAGGAAGGCCTCTTTGTTTATTTTTTTTCCCGAGACCGCGGTCGTTCTTCTTCAATCACCAGTTCTGAATCCTGACTGCACCTCGGAGCCCCCTTCGGGAGTTTTTACAAAATCCTCAGGCCTGAACCCTACCCCCACGCGGCTCGCGATGAATTGGACTTTGCTGAGGCCTCCCAGCGAATGTTTCTTCAAATGTCCGAGTGGATTCCGACATGCGGCGTGGTTGGAGACGGCCGGGTACCCCCTCCCACCGTCCCCAGCCCCGCTGCCGACCCTGGACGCCAGCGAGCGCCAAGGAGACCGGGGCCGGCTGGGTGTCGGTTCTAGGGCCTCGAAGCTTATCCTTCGCCTTCACTGGTTGAGGTCAAGTGCACATTCCCCCGACAGTAGCGCTGGGTCTTAGGCTACCGACTGGGCAACTTCACCTCCATTACTGCATCTAAGCCTTACAGTAGCCCCGTGGGAAAAAAGCTGTCGTGAAATGAAGCTCAGTTGAGTGTCACAAAAGGTCACAAAGCTAAGTATTCGGCCCACCGAATTGGAGTCCAGGGCTGTGGGACTCCAAAGTCCACATTCTTTCCACTGTAATATTTAAAAATAAAAATTAAACAACTAAATCAAAAACCACCGGTGCTTTTCAAGTGTTGCCAAGACCTCAAGCTGACCAGGTCCCTGGAAAAACCCTGGGAGGACTGTGAGGTAGGCGGGGTTAGGGTGTAGCAAGACTCCTGACCCTAGAAGGCAGATACGGCCTAGACGACGTCGCTAGAAAATGCCAGGGGCATCTTCTCTCCAGCAATCTTCTGCACCGCCTTCCACCTGGGTAGTCTCCCTCTCAGTAGCGGCCCTTCCAGATTCCAGTTCCCCACCCCCTCCCTACAGGAAGGAAATGTGACAGCGCAAGCCGTTCGCCGTCACCCAGGAGCTGTCAGCAGCTGTGCAGTGCGGGGCGGGGTGGAGAGCGGAGGGGAGAGAGAGCGGCGGTCAGAGACTCGGGGACCCAGGGACCGGGAGACTGGGGAGGTGCACCTCCGCGTTCTGGGCCTTGCGCCTGGGCTTCGCCTCGCTGCACCGCGCCTGCTTGCTCCTAGCGGGAGCCCAGAGTCTCCGAATCTCCCCAACAGCTTCGCGACAGGAGTCTCTTGCCTCAGCTGCCTGAGCAGCCCTCCTGGAGAGGGAGGAGAGGAGGATGAAATGAGCTCTGGGCTCTGCTAGCCCCAGACTCCCCCATTACCCAGAGGTGTGAGTTTCCAAGAGTGCAGGCTCCAACCAGCGCCTTAGCATCACCAAGCTCCAGAGGGCCCTGGGCTTCTGAGGCCACCCAGGCCCACCCACCCTTCTCACAGCAGGGGAGATAAAGGTCCAGGGAGATGAAGTGACTGGAGGTTTCACGGCCTCCTGACTGCTTGCTGAGCTTTACTCTGGCTGCATCAGACCCTTTAATAGGCACCTGTCAGTGCTTACTTACCGGGGCCATTTTCTACAGAGAGAACCTCAGTGCTGGGGAAAGGAGCAACTATAGGCTTGCAGGCAGCATCTGCCCACAAGGTGCTCTGGAGAGAGGGAGAAGTTGGAAACCTTGGGCCCCCAGCCTGAGCACTACCCAGTCTGAGTTTCTGGGGCCTGATGGGGCTGGTGGTGGCTGCTGTTGTTATTATTAAGAGTTCAGAATTCTCGTAGGTTCTAACAACTGTGTTCTTTCTCAATAAATGGTTTCTTAATAATCGTTTTAATTAGCAAAAAGGCTGTCTTATTAAAGCTAATTAAAGGCAATTTGGGAACTTTGTTTTCATACAATCATAAAATTAGAGAAACAAGAGGCAGGAGAAATGGGAAAAGTCTCAGCTTTTCTGCAGAGGGGGCAGGGAGGAGTTGGGGAGACCCTACCTCCAAGCCAGGCATGCAGAATGCCAGTGCCCGTGGCGGGGGTGGGGGGACGGAGACTGGAGCTCCTAGACTTGGGTGTGGCCTCAGGCAGTGCTAGGGACCAACTGCAGGGAGGGATACTCTGTTCACATCCTCCAACTGGAATCTCAGAGTCACCTGAACTCCTCCCTCTGCTCTCACACAATTAGTCAATTCTTTCCCTCTAGTTATCTCTACATGGAAAAAGAAGGTGCTACCATTGCACCTCTGCCATTGCACCTGGCAGCCATAACCTAGGTGGTTTAGCATCCCTCAGGTGCCTTAGCATCACCAAGCTCCACAGGGGCCCAGGCTTCTGAGCACTCAGGCTTATCTACCCTTCTCACAGCAAGGGAGATTAAGGTCCACGGAGGTGAAGTCCAGAGCCTCAGCCCTGCCCAGGGCGCCCCTAAGTTCCCAAGCGTTTCCATTCCATCCATTCTGTAGCTGATCATCCTAAATCCCCAGGCAAACAGGAGCAGTTTACCTCCTAGGTTTGACTTTCAGTGCCCTCCAGACCTCAGCCTAGGCTATATGCCCAGCCCCACCTTCTGCTCCCTGGGGGGAACCTTCTGCTCCAGCCACGTCTGTCCTTTCAATGGCCTCTCCTGCTGACCTGCAACTTTTCACCTCCCAGCCTTCACTCCAGCTTTTCCCTTAGCCTGGGATAACCTCTCCATGCCCCCACTTATACAAAGAGTAAGTTGCCCTCAAGGCCAATTCAAGGTCCACATTTTGTGTGAAGCCTTCCAGGGCTACTATAGTTCTGTTCTGTGATACATAAAATGTAATATCCCCCCTCTCTAGAATTACTTTTCAACTAGAATCATAGTTTTTGGGGAGTTTTTTTTTTTTGGAAGGCATTATAAAGTAGAAATTAAACATGGGCTTTGGAATCAGAGAGCTTAGTTACAATCCTGGCTTCCCATGACTTTGTGACCTTGAGTAAACGTCTTGACTTCTCTAAGCGCAGTCTTCTTCATGAGTAAAATGTGGCTAACAATACTCATAACTAAATTATTGGGATGGTGTATGTAAGTCACTTTACATAATGCCAAACACGCAATATGAATAGCTCTGGGATCCTTGTCCTTCTTGTTGTGGGGGAATAGTTTAGGGCGACAATTTGTTGTTGTATGAGCAAGTCCTCCAGAAAAAGAGAGCACCCAGTCAAAGGATAGATTCTGTGGCTATCTGAACTTTCACCGCACACATCCCTAGGGGTTCTAGTGCCTCAGTACACATACCCCCATTCCTTCTCTCCAGGGACCCTTCCAAATCCTAGGAAGGGGCTCTTCCCTCGGGTCCATGGGATAGTGGTTTACGGGCGCATACTTACTGTAAGTGTCTAGTGTCAGAACTCTACACAAGAAAGACCCTAAACAGGGGCTTAGCTCCTTGCCTTCATGTTTTAAGTTTCCCAGTCTCTATCCTCAGTAGGCCTCCCTGTAAATAACCCATTCTGGCAGGAACTAACAGTCTATAAGGGTTTTCCAGTAAATTCTACCATAACACCAAGAATTCTTGCCTGTCCTTAAAAATGCAGCTTTGTGCATTTTTTTGTGTGCATACATAGATTTTTTTGTACATCAGGTTTTGTCCCTCTCCTTATCTGTTGCTTAGGCCATGGGACAGTGGGTGGCCATGAATCTGCAGGGGGCTCCCCTTCTGCCCTCCCCTGAACATCCTCTGGATGAAACAACCATAGCAAAACTGACCTGGAGGAAGAGTAGTGAGCCCATGCGTGAAATACTAGTGTTTAGCCGCCTAGTCTCAAAGCAATTGTTTAAGTAGGGGCCTCAGCCATGCTAATAGCTGTTATCATAGGACCTTATGTCTATTAATGTCTCCTCAGAAGGAAATGCAAACCTATGACATGCTGATCGTGATAAGCAGCACACTTTCACCTACGAGGGGCTGTAATCGAAGCAGAAGTGCCTCACAAATGAACTAGTATTCCCCCACACATCAGGCACCAGAGTATATTTTCTCTATCATAGGTAAGAAAGGGACTTATTTCCCATCCTGGAGCATCAGTGGCTGTGTCAGCCCCACCACAGCTTCCGATATGACTGGAGCTACACTGACATGTATGATTAAAGCTCCACGTTATACCGCAGTGGCTGCATTTTCAAGGAGATAGAGGAAACCTCACAGGACCCCTGGGGCAGGACACAACACTGCTCCTCAGAACATTCCTTTTAAAAAAGTTGTCATGAAATCCAATTAACCAGCTGGAAGGCCATCGTGGGCAGGCCTCCTCGGGGTTAATAAATAATAGAATATGCCCTACATTGGAAGGGGAATCTCTCTTTTCTAAGCTTGCAGGCTGTGACAAGGGCTCCTGGCAGGAAGAAACATGAACTACCACCACGTTCTGGTCCCTAAAACCTCAGTGAGTCCAGCAGTGAAGGTCCCCTAGACAGATGCCCAGGGGATACCCTGGGGGTACCTTCCCCCTCCCCTGAACCATGAGCCACAAATTCATCAACCCAGCCCCAGGTGTGAGGGAATGAGGGGCCCTGTCTTGAGAGAACAGAGCATTAGAATGGGGTCAGAAGCTTTAGTTCTAGCTCCAGGTCAGTCTCATTCTCAGGCAAGCTGTTCAGAGGCTCCTGTTCGCAGCTGAACAAGACCGATGGTAGAGAAGAGTTCAAGATGGGCACAGCAGGTCCTCTCACTGGTCCCCTCTCTGTGGCTGATCCCCCGTGGGGAACTCTTTGCTTTTGTTAAACCAGCACTGCTCAATAAAAATATAATGCGAATCATGAATGTCATTTTCAATTTTCTAGTAGTCACATTAAAAAAAAAAGTTCATTTCAAAAAAAAGGGTGACATTAATTTTAATAATGAAGGCTGGGTGTGGTGGCTCACACCTGTAATCCCAGCACTTTGGGAGGCTGAGGCTGGAGAATCACTTGAGACCCGGAGTTCGAGACCAAACTGGGAAACATAGGGAGACCTTGTCTCTATTAAAGATTAAAACTTAGCCAGGTGTGGTATTGCACGTCTGTTAGTTCCAGCTACTCAAGGAGGCTAAGCAGGGAGGATCGTTTCAGCCCAGGAGGTCGAGGCTGCAGGGAGCTATGATTGTGCCACTGCACTTCAGCCTGGGCAACAGAGTGAGACTCTGTCTCAATTTTAAAAAAATTTTTCAAATTTTTTTTTAATAGAAGGTCTCGCTATGTTGCCCAAGCTGGTCTTGGACTCCTGGACTCAAGCAATCCTCTCACCTCAGCCTCCCAAAGTGCTGGAATTACAGGCATGAGCCACCACGCCCAGTCCCTTAATTTTGACAAAATAAAAAACAGTTTTAAATTATAAAACATTTTAATAATATATTTTATTTAACCCAAATATATACAAATTATTGTCATTTCAACATGTAATCAATATAAACATTTTGAATGAGATATTTTACATTCTTTTTTGTCTTGTACTAAGTCTGAAATCTGGAGTCTAGTCTACAATGACAACACATATCAATTAGGACAAGACACATTTTAGTGCTCAATAGCCACATATGGCTAGTGGCTACCATATTGGGCAAGTCAAGGCCTGGATCTCTGTGATCCCTTGTACAGGGAATCATGCAGCCCCCATCTGGCTCACAACCACATCCTCTCTCCTCCGTGCCCTCTGGGCACCACATTCTTGCTTCTTGGGGACCCTTAGCCCATCCCCCTAGTTCAAGACTTTGGAAGGCCTGGGAAAGGCAGTGGAAGCTGCCATCACTCCTAGGGACTGCTCATTGAAAACTCCCCGACACCAGAGGGTCAACATTTTGGGGCTGGCTGGCTCTGGTGTACACCCTCCAGCATCATCCCCACTGCCCAGGGAGGGTTGTGTGGGGCTATCCTAGAGTGGCAGAGCCAAGGACTGGGCAGGCAGGTTAGGGGACAGGAGGAGTTGCAGACAGTAGCTCCAGTAGTTCCTGGAGTGGTGAGGGCTTTAGTTAGAAGCAGATTGAGGAGCCTTTAATCCTCTCTGTTACCAGAGAGCAAAATGTGGGTGGCAAGTAAAGTCTTGTCAGGGAAAATACTGGCAGGAAGGTGAGCCACATGCCCGAGTAATCACCGACTCCACTGCTCTCCTTTGATGTAGCACCTCGGTGCCATGCAGGCCAGGCCAGGCCTGTGACAGACAGGCCCTTCCTGGGCGATTGCGATTGTGTGTGTATGTGTGTGAGTGTGTATTCTGGCTCCTTCTCAAGCTGCAGATGCCTGTCTCTGCATGCCCTCAATCTGACAGCATCCCAAGGGGAATGAGTCTTAGGTTCATGTTTTCTGAACCTCACATTTAGATGTGTGGCCTGAGAAATTAGGAGTGTCCTGGAGCGGACGACAGGCTGGTACAGATGACACTGTACTCACCATGCCTGTCCTACCTCCCTGGGTGCTCTCTGCTACCTTGTGGAATAGCAGTGGATGAATGAGCACGTGACTG
Source organism: Rhinopithecus roxellana (assembly GCF_007565055.1). Lineage (NCBI taxonomy): Eukaryota > Metazoa > Chordata > Mammalia > Primates > Cercopithecidae > Rhinopithecus > Rhinopithecus roxellana. The sequence goes on along the minus strand of NC_044556.1, from coordinate 72,670,197 downwards.
CTGCAGACAGTGGGCAGGCTCGGTCAACATGCTGAGTAGAAGAGGGCACTGCAGAGAACAAAGAGCTCCAGTGGAAGTGCTGTTTATGGGCCTGGAGCAGTGGAACAGGATGAAGCCTCAGTGAGGTCCCTTGCGGGGGAGAGAGTCACCCATTTGTAAGAGACAACATTCCTGGGGTCCAGTTCTCAGGCCCTTATGCGTTACCAGGAACTCTGCCAGCTCTAGCCTGATGTTGCCACCATGCCTCAGGCTTTAGAAAGGGGAAAGGGAGCTGGCTGATTGATCACTATTATAATATAAAACACTTTACAGTTTACAAAAAACTTTCACCTCCATTACGGTGTAATTCTCCCAACAATTCTATAGTGTTGGCAGGACAGGTATTGTTATCCTTATTTTATAGGTGAGAAAACTGTGGCTCAATGAAGGGAAACACTTGCAAGGGGCAGAGCCAAGATCAGTAGGCAGGCTTTTTCATAGAGCTCTCCAGAATCATTGCTCAAGCTGCCCTTAGAGCAGGGCTCTTATAATTTGGGGGTCATAGATCCCTTTGGGAGTCTGATTAAAAAAAAAAAAAAGCTTTGAATACTCTTACTGAATAATGGACTTTAAACAGTCCATGATCCCCTTGAAATTGTACACAAAACATTGTCTGTACAGTTTTTAGGGGGAGGGACTGGGGATGAATGAAAAAGATCAGATTTTTTTTTTTTTAAAGAGTCTTGCTCTGTTGCCCAGGCTGGAGTGCAGTGGCACGATCTCAGCTCACCACAGCCTCTGCTTCCTGGGTTCAAGTGATTCTTCTGCCTCAGTCTCCCAAGTAGCTGGGATCACAGGTATGCACTGCCATGCCCAGCTAATTTTTACATTCTTAGTAGAGACGGGATTTCGTCATGTTGGCCAGGCTGGTCTCAAACTCCTGACCTCAAGCAGTCCAACTGCCTCAGCCTTCCAAAGTGCTGGGATTACAGGTGTGTGCCACTGCACCTGGCCAAATATCAGATTTTTCTTTTTTCTAATTGGAGTCTTACTTTGTTGCCCAGGCTAGACTGCAGTGGAGTGATCTCAGCTCACTGCAACCTCTGCCTCCTGGGTTCAAGCAATTCTCCCGCCACAGCCTCCCAAGTAGTTGGGACTACAGGCGCACACTGCCAGTCCTGGCTAATTTTTTTTTTTTTTTTTTTTTTTTTTTTTTTTTTTTGTATTTTAGTAGAGACGGGATTTCACTGTTTTGCCCAGGCTGGTCTCGAACTCCTGAGCTCAGGCAATCTGCCCACCTCTGCCTCCCAAAGTGTTAGGATTACAAGCGTGAGCCCCCTCACTTGGCCCAAAGATCAGATTGTTAAGGGAGTCTATGACACCCAAAAGGCTAAGAATTTGTGATCTAGACCAACCTCTTCATTTGACAGATGAGGTAAATGAAGCCCAAAGATAGCCAGTGATTTGCCCAGGACTGCACTAGCCTCAGAGCAGAAGTGGGACTTGAAATCTGAGTCAGTCTGCCCTTTCGCTATATACCAATTATAATGAGGTTTACAGATGCCTGAGCTGCTCCTGGCTCCAGGGAGCCCTACTTGGGAAACACCAAGCCCCTACACAATGAGATCCAGATTAAGAATGAATGTGTCATCCCAGCTCCACCCCTAGCCAGCTGCACAACTATCCTGCACTCTCTACACATCATTTTACCTTCCAGAGTAGCATTTTACCTTCCAGAGAGAAGCACCCCCTGACCTCCCTACCTCTGAGGAACAGTGTGAGGAAGCAAGGACGTGAAATGTGATGGAGCTCCAGAGACGGGGCAGGGAAGGGGAGGAAGAGGGAAGAACAGAAGAGAGCAAGTGGATGTTCAAAGAGGCTGGGGCTGGGCAGCAGATAGATGGGATGGTTTTGTTTTATGCAGCCGTTTCATCCTTAGGGGCTAAATTTCCCCATCCCTCACACTGTAGGTAACAGGTCTCCTTAAACTTTGCCCTTGCATCCTCTGAATTGATCAGGGTCCTTCTTTGTAAAGCAAAGCAAATATAAAAACCTGGAATCCTCCCCATCTGGTTTAAGCATGAAGTAAGGATATTGAGAGGACTGAAAAACAGACTTGAGTCTGAGCTTCCAGGATGACTCCAAGAGCCACACTGCAGATCTGGCTGCCAGGGGAGCTGCTGCCTCCGTCAGGAGCAGGAAGCTGCCAGTTCTTACCCACTCTGTGCCTGCTGTGATCTGGTGCCAGCAAAAAGGGAGGACCCCTTCCTGCCATGTCCCTGTCCCTGGGTAACTCTGTTCAGAGACAAAGATTGACTCCGATTGATGTGACTAGCACCCCTAGCAGCAATGGAAATGAAAAAATAAGAGCAGTTTTCTTTTGTTTTAGTTTTCGTTGGAAAGGTAGGATGCATCCTTGAAAAACTATCAAAATATCAAGAGGGTATTGAAAACATTTGGGCAGTCATGAATATGTCTATGATAGTGCCCTTTTTGATGCTGGGGACATAGTCCCAGGAGACTTGCTCTGACAACTGTATTTTGAGGTCTCTTATTTTAACTTAATTTTTTTTGTTGTTGTTGTTGTTGTTGTTTTTGAGACAGTGTCTCACTCTGTCGCCCAGGCTGGAGTACAGTGGTGTGATCACGGCTCACTGCAGCCTGGACCTCCTAGGCTCAAGCGATCCTCCCACCTCAGCCTCCGGAGTAGCTGGGGCTACAGGCATATCCACCACACCTGGCTAATTTTTAAAGTTTTTTTGTAGAGATGAGGTTTCACCATGTTACCCAGGCTGATTTCAAACTCCCAGTCTCAAGGGATCCTCCTGCCTCAGCCCCCTAAAGTGCTGGGATTACAGGCATGAGCCCCCACACCTGGCCTAATTTCAACAAATTTAAAAAAAATTCATGTGACTTCTGTATTATATGTGTATATATCTCTTATCATCTATCTAGAAATATATATATAGATACACATACACACATATACTATTTATAAGCACACATTGTATACATACATGTTTTATTTACCATAATAATCATGTTTCTCTAAAAATCAAGCAGAATTGGGGTGTTGAGGAGAATATTTGAAACTAATCCTTCAGTTTCTCATAACCCTCAGCTACACACAGACACAGGCCCTTAAAGATCTTAGAAGGGAGGGAGGCTAAATGTCCTGGTTTATCTGGAACAGGCCTGGTTTATGCCTATGGGCCCAGCATAATGATTAATAACACATCTGCCCTCTCCAAAGTCCTCATTTAAATGATAAATTATATAGTCATCTTAATCTTGGGGGACATCTGACAGTCCCTGGCTTCTGGGATGTGCTGACAGAAATGTCATTGCAACCTGACCCAGCCAGCCCTTGGGGAAAACCAGGTGGTCAACTGATTTGTCTTAATTCTCCTATTTTGAGAGAGGTCAGATCTCCAAGCCCTACCTCACCACACCCAGCCAGTTGAACTGAGACCTCTGGGGACATGGGCTCCTAAGTCCTGTCCCTTAAGAATCGAGAATGCATCATCACAGATGCTCACACACAGGCTATGGTCCTAGCAAAGCCACGGTCATCTTACTGCTCAAATCTTCCCTCCTCTAGGAACTATCCCTAACCCTGATCCACTGTAAACATAAGTCCTTTAGCATATGATGTCCCCACATTGCATAAAACTCACTGAACCTGCTTACATGCCAATTCTGTATGAGTCTGATTATTGCTTCATTTACTACAGTCCTGCCTTTCTCACCAGACTAGGGATCCCAGGGTTAGGGGCTATCTACTAGGTATCCCCAAGTGTAGGAATGAGTTCTTCCCCCATCAAACCAGGGGTCTTTAATGGCAGGAACCAGTCTCCCCTATCAGATGGAGCTCCCAAGGACAGGAGTCCTGTAACCTGGAAGACAATCATCTCTTCTTACTTCTGCCTTTGCCATTCAGTGCCCAACCTAGGTTCAAGGGCAAGTGTAGGTATGGATCTTGTTCTCCTAACTACCCCGCAATTGGGCTGGGTGAAGGGGTGAGATTTGTTCCTGTGACTCCCTTTCAAAGCAGTTCTGATTTTTCCAGTCTGCCTGGGCCTCCAGGCTGCAGAGCGGACTGACTCGTGCTTAATGAAGCGCATTCTCCATCTGTGGTCTGCCCCTCCTGGCAGCTCCAGCTGCCTGGGGCCTGGCTTTGGGGAAAGCAGTAAAGAAGTTCCCTCATCTCAGGCTGCCCCCCACTACAGACACACCAGGGATCCACTCCCCCAGGCTAGCCCCACCTCACCCATGTTAAGCTAATGAGATCCAGACCCCACACCAGAGCTGTCCTGATTGGGTTGACCTGTTTAATTAAAGCAGCAGCTTCCAAAGACGGAGGTTCTGCTCCAAGGCTCTGCCCCTGGCCTCAGAGACAGACTCTGGCTGTCTCTGGCCAGCTTGGACTTTGGCACTTTTTCTCAGACCCTGACTTTCTTCTCTCCCTCCCTCCTTCCTTCTCCTCATTTTTCCAACATCTGTGTCCAGAAAGGAAGAAAAACCATGTTTGGACTGGCTTCCTTCCATCCGTCATTTTTTTCCCCTTTCAAACGTCTTGTCTAAAGCGGAGTCAGTTACATAAACATTCCACCTCTTTCCATAAATTGGCCGCAGTTACCGAACAATAGCGTTACTGTGCAGGGGAAGAGGGAGCCCAAGGCCACACCCCGCAAGTGCTGGTCCCCCAGCCAAATAGAACCAGAGACTCATTCTTTGAAAGAACCAAAGAGGAAATCCAGAATCTTCAGGCGAGACCTTTTCTGTTGTGCTTGGAGCGGTTCCTTTACCAAAGCCCCTCTCTGCTCTGCCCTCCCGGCAGCCGTCTTCCATCTCTTAACTTCAAGCCGTTTGAACGGATGCCCAATTTCTGCTTTTTCCTTGACTGCCTGACAGTGTGTGTCACTGTGTGTCCCTGTCCCGAGGGCAGAGTGTGTGGATGATGGAATTGGTGGTGGTGGTGATGTGTGCGTGTGTGTGTGTGTGTGTGTGTGTGTGCGTGCATGTGTGTCTTTTGGCAAGATTTTTGGAGGCACACCCTCAAGATTCTGTTGCCTTTTTCTTAAATAGAAACAGTTAGACCTCACTAATTCAGACCAGTTGGAGAAAAGTCCACAGGGGAAAAAAAGTCTGACTTAACAGAACCCAGTTCTTCTTAGGCCCTCTCCCTTCTCCCAAATGCATCCAGTTACTGGAACTGGACTAACCACATTGGCAGATACAGTTTTGCCAGACTTGCTCCATGAATAGATAAAGACCACTTTTTCCATTATCTTGAGTACCTAATTAAATGTGCAGGCCACTCAGGGTGTGAAAATGCATTTTTTTTCTTAGTAGATCAGATATCTTCAACATTTATACAGTACTTCTCATTGACTTAGTGAACTGTCTTCTTAGCCAGACTGCATGCTCTTTAAGGACAAGTTCTATATCTTAATCCATTCACTATCCAGTGTCTATTGTAGCTCCAAGCACATAGTAAGTGTGCAAAATATTGTTGAATAGCGGATGGATGGATGGATGGATGGATAAATGGATGTACAGATGAAATTAGTGAGGCAGGAAGAATGGGGGTGGAGAAAGAGCCTTGGCAGGGGAAATTTGAAGGAAGCTTCTATTGACCTCCTTCTGGTGAGGAGCAGAAGTAGCAGAGAGCAATGTTAGAGCAAGAGCAAGTAACTGACAGCATTGCCATCAGTTCTCACAGCAAGTGGCAGGAGATGAGGGAGGCAGAGATGGGTGGAGCTGGGACTGGGGAAGTGAGTGGTAAAGCAGGAGTAGGAAGGCTGTGATAATGGGGTTGGTGGGAAGATGTAATCATGTGAATGGGTTTGTGAGCAGCTCTGGTGCTAGAGGCAGATGTGGGTGTGATAAAAAGAGATTCATCTGCTATGGGTAAACTAAGTGGAAAAGGTGCTGTATCAGTTAAGTGGCTTTTGGCTGCAAGTAATAGAAAATTTAGTTCAGTTGGCTTATACTAGTCATTCTCAACTGGGGGCAATTTTACTCCCCAGGGGACATTTCGTAAGGTCTGAAGATATTTGTGGTTGTCACAACTGGGATGGTTGGCGGAGGGGGTCATACTGGTATCTAGTGGGCAGTGGCCAGAGATGCTTCCCAACATACCACAATGCATAGGACCACACACAATGCACAGCTGCCCACAGCAAAGTATTATGTGGCCCAAAGTGTCAATGGTGATGCTGAGAAACCCTGGTTTAAACCAATAAGGAACAATTTATTGTTCCATATAATAAGCAGTTTCAATGGTGGTCATTTCATGTGTTCATTGAGGAGGTGGGTTCTCCCCACCAGTAGCCTTTGCCTCTGCCATGTATTGGGCCTTTGTTCCCTCAGGGCCACAAGAGGCTACAGTGGCTCCAAGTATCACATCCTCACCCAAGAGCATCTTCCTGTCCCTTTATAAAACTCAAATTTCCTTTCTGTCTCACTAGCTTTGTGTCCTATACCTATTCCTCAATCAATCCTGGGCGAGGGGATTGCCAAGATTAATTTAATTGACATCCCTCACCCCTATCCCCACGCTGACACTGGGGTATGGAACGTGAAACGAAGAAAATTTATATTCTGTTAAAAAGAAAATGTATCTTCTGGAGAAAGGAGAGGGTGCTGTGTGGTTCACAACAGGCTCTCCCCAGCATATTATGTTCATGAAGCTGAGAAATAGCTGAGAAATGTGGTCCTGGGCCTCAAGGCTGGAACTTGCTGCTCTGTTACTCACTTTGGATTCGCACCTTCGTTCACTCATTCCATAAGCAATAGATATTTACAGAATGCCTCTGCATGGTGCAAGGGACATCACAGACGTGTGGTTCCTGCTGACCTGGAGCTTTCAGTCTTGTAAGGGAGACACTAATCAAATAGTCTCATGGATGATGTGCAATTAAAGACAGAGATAGGCTGGGATTTAAAAGCACATGGAGCAGCAACAGTATATTACAGAAGACCTTACAAAGAAGGTGAGGGAGAGTCAGGAAGGGTTTCCTTGGTTGAGCTAAGATCTGAAGAATGTATGAAAATTAGCTTGGTGAAAGACAGGGGACAGAGGAGACTTCCCAAGAATAGTGACCATGTGTGCACATCCCTCTGTGGGGAGGAGCTCAGTGCAGTCCAGGAACAGTCACAGTGGAGTGCAGAGCAGAAATCCAGGGGAGGACAGCAGGGATTTTGAGAGGTTAGACAAGGGCCGAATCTCACAGGGTTTGCTCGTGTTAAGGATTTTTGTCTTGGTCTTAAGAGCAAGGAAAATTCATTCAGGTGTCCCAAACAAAGATCTTTTTTTTTTTTTTTTTTTTTGAGTGCTTAAAGTTTGTAATTCCTAGTAGGAAAACATTATCTGAATGAATACCCTAATGGCAAACCACTGTAAAATGCTTCAGCTGCATTTGGGGAAGAGGGGTAGGGATTATCTTCAAAGCATCCCAGCTCTCTTGATGAGAAGGTCAGAGGTACACTGGTTTGTATTGTTGCGACATCCATAAGGTGATCTAGGTTGCTTTCCTTTCAGCAAGGGCTTTATTTATCAGAAGGGCATTATGTTTGACCTCCATATTTGGCTGACAATTTACTGATAAGATTCATAACCTTTGGGTTGCTCTGGTATTGTGACATATTTGCTGGATGCTGAGCCACATCCTGAAAGGCCACCATAACTTCTGGATCCTGCATGGTTGCAAGAACCTCTGGATCACCAAGAATTTCATTGAGTCCAGGCATTCTGGCCATTCCAGGCATGCCCCCTCCCATTCCAGGCATTCCTCTGGTAAAATTACCAGGCATTCCCCCAGGAAAGCCACCTGGAAAAGAGCCATACTGAGCTCCTGACCATCGTCTGGCTTCTTCCTCCCTCTGGGCTCTCTCATGCTCTTCTCAAGCCTTCTTAACTCTTTCTATTCTTTCTTCGATCTCTCGCTCTTTCCATTTTCGCTCATACTTTCTCCAATGTTCGGCAATTGTCCGTGCCCTAGGTTGAACTTCTTTTAGCATTGCACTAGCATCTTCATTATAATTCAATTTACAGTCAAGGGCAAGATCATGGGCTGCTTCTTCCCAGTGGCCTAGAAGTCTGTGTGCTTCCCAGCAGGGTGCGGTGGCTCACACGTGTAATCCTAGCACTTTGGGAGGCTGAGGTGAACGGATCACAAAGTCAGGAGATCGAGACTATCCTGGCTAACACGGTGAAACCCCGTCTCTACTAAAGATACAAAAAATTAGCCGGGCATGGTGGCGGGCGCCTGTTGTCCCAGCTACTCAGGAGGCTGAGGCAAGAGAATGGCGTGAACCAGGAGGCGGAGCTTGCAGTGAGCCAAGATTGTGCCACTGCACTCCAACCTGGGTAACAGAGTGAGATTCCCTCTAAGAAAGGAAGGAAGGAAGGAAGGAAGGAAGGAAGGAAGGAAGGAAGGAAGGAAGGAAGGAAGGAAGGAAGGAAGGAAGGAAGGAAGGAAGGAAGGAAAAGGAAAGAAAAAAAAAGAAAAGAAGTCTGTGTGCTTTCCCTCACCACTTGTCAGGCTGAGCTGAATCAGGATTTATTTCTATGGCTCTGTCACAGTCTCGGATGGCAGCATTTGGCTTCTGTAATTTGACGAAGACACTGGCCCTCTTGGCCTACAAAATGGCCAAGCAAGGATTCAGCTTGATGGCATCTGTGAATAAGTCAGTGGCTTTCTGCAGTTTACCATCATTTAGGGCTCAATAGCAGCCACTTCTTATCATTTGCCTGATTCATCATCTCTGTTATCTCTGCATTTTCATCTCCCATTTCTTGATGGGCATCAGTGTCTGGTTCAATCACACCTTCATTATCAATTTCTAGATCACTTTCCTCACTTGATGGTTCATCTGCCTTTAAGTCTTCCTCCACCTTCTTACTATCAGGTTTTTCTTCGTAGGTATTTTCTTCGAATTTAGCTTTCTGAGTAGCAGGTGGTACTTTACCCCGCATGCTCTCCACCCACTCCCTCAGGAAGTGCATTTCCTTGGTGTGCAGAACACTCGGATCCTGCACACACTTTCACAAAGGCCCGAAGTTCATTCACTTTGTGGGGGTCCATGGTCAGGAGGTGGTGGGCAAAGCTGAGGGTCTGTAGCCTGGTTCCAGGATCAGGCCCTGGCTTGGCATGACCGCACAGAAAGGGCTTTTTTTTTTTTTTTTTTTTTTTTTTTTTGAGACGGAGTCTTGCTCTGTCACTCAGACTGGAGGGCAATGGTGCGATCTCGGCTCACTGCAGCCTCCACCTCCCGGGCTCCAGTGATTCTCCTGCCTCAGCCTCCTGAGTAGCAGGGATTAGAGGCACCCACCACCACGCCCAGCTAATTTCCAAATAAGGATCATTTTGACTGCAGTGTGAAGAACAAAGTGGAGAGAAGCAGGCTAGATTTGGGAAGGTAAGAAACTACTACATGGGTTCAGGCAGGTGAGTTGTGATGGTGGATTGGATCACGGCAATGGTGGGGATGTAGAGAGGTTGTGAGATTTAAGATACATTTGGCCAGACACGGTGGCTCAGGCCTGTAGTCCCAGCATTTCGGGAGGCCAAGGCAGGTAGACTGCTTGAGGTCAGGAGTTCGAGACCAGCCTGGCCAACAGGGCAAAACCCTGTCTCTACTAAAAATATAAAAATTAGCCGAGTGTGCTGGCATGTGCCTATAGTCCCAGTTACTCGGGAGGCTGAGGCAGGAGAATTGCTTGAACCTGGGAGGTGAAGGTTGCAGTGAGCTGAGATTGTGCCACTGCACTACACTCCAGCCTGGGCAACAGAGCAAGATCTTGTCTCAATTAATAAAAAAAAAAAAAAAAAAAAAAAGAAGCCAGGCACGGTGGCTCACACCTGTAATCCCAGCACTTTAGGAGGCCAAGGCGGGTGGATCGCAAGGTCGGGAGATCGAGACCATCCTGGCTAACATGGTGAAACCCTGCCTCTACTGAAAATACGAAAAATTAGCCAGGCATTGTGGTGGGCACCTGTAGTCCCAACTACTGGGGAGGCTGAGGCAGGAGAATGGCAAACCCGGGAAGCAGAGCTTGTAGTGAGCCAAGATCATGCCACTGTACTCCAGCCTGGGTGACCGAGCAAGACTCCATCTAAAAAAAAAAAAAAAAAAAAAAAAAGAAAAAGAAAGAGAGAGAGAGAGATTTTAAGAGGTAAAATTGACCAAATTTATTGATGGATTTCTTGTGGACCAGTGGGGAAAATAAAGGATTAAGGACAGATTCCTAAATTTCTGGATTCAGAAAATGGTTGAAAGGAAGAGCCATTTATTAAGAAAGAAAACAGTGGAAAAGGATCAGACCTCTGGGAAAATTAGAGTTTAGCTTTCATCATGGTGAGATCCCAGCTCCTTTGAGACATCCAAGTGGAGACGCTGAGCAGGCAATTGGATATATGGATCCAGAGATCAAAGAAGAAGACTAAGTTGGAAATATAAATTTAGAGAATATCGGCATACAGATGGTATAGTGGGTGTCTATCACCAAGTAACAAATTACTTCAACACTTGGTGACTTCAAACAACAGCCATTTATTATCTCTTATGGTTTCATTGTATTGAGACTTTGGACAATGCATGGAGAGGATATCTTTGTTCTACAGTGTCTGAGGTCTCAGCTGGGAGACTCAATGGCTGGGACCTGAAACTATACACACACACACACACACACACACACACACATATATATATATATATTTTTTTTTTTTGAGACAGAGTCTCGCTCTGTTGCCCAGGCTGGAGAGCAGTGGCGCGATCTCGGCTCATGCAAACTCCACCTCCTGGGTTCAAGTGATTGGTTCTTCAGCCTCAGCCTCCCAAGTAGCTGGGATTACAAGTGCCCGCCACCACGCCCAGCTAATGTTTTGTATTTTTAGTAGAGACGGGGTTTCACCATATTAACCAGGCTGGTCTTGAACTCCTGACCTCGTGATCTGCCCGCCTCAGCCTCCCAAAGTGTTGGGATTACAGGCATGAGCCACCACACCTGGCCTATGTGATATTAATGTTGGCTGCTGGCTGAGGGCTTAGCTGGAGTCATTGGCTGCCAACACCCACATGTGGCCCCTCTATGTGGCCTGGGCTTCCTCACCACAGGATGGATTGCTTCTAAAATCAAGAAGCCTGAGAGAGATCCAGGTGGAGACTGAATTATTCATACGACCTAACCTCCAAAGTCATAGAGTGTCACTTCCATTTGACCAAAGAAGTCATAAGCTGCCAGGAAGATTCAAGGGGAGGAAACTTAGACCCTACTTCTTGATGGAAAAGTGTCAGTTACGTTTTAAGAAGAGTATGTGGGATGGGATAAATATATAGGTGTGGCCATTCTTGGACAATGCCATGAGCCACAGATGCTACTTAAAGGTAACGAATAAGGTGTCCCAAAGAAAAACAATATGGATGAGGAAAGGAGAGTGCCTAGGATGGAGGTTTGGAGTCATCTTACATGTCAGGATAAAGAAGAAGAGTCTACCAAAAAAGACAGAGAAGAAGCAGACAGGGAGTAGAAGGAAAACCAGAGAGCAGGGCAGCACAGAAGCCATGGAAAGAAAGTTCACTCATTTATTCACTGAGCATTTATCAGGTACCCTACTGTATTTATCAGGCACTTAATGCCAGACTGTTCTAGGTTCTGGGAATGTAGTAATGAATGCAAAATTCCTTGACTTCATGATGATTACATTCTAGAGGGGAACTATCCAATTAGTTGAAAACTGAAAAAAAAGTGTGCCTTGGACATAGTCACTTGAAGGTCAATGGTGATCTTCATGAAAATGGCTTTTATAAGAAATGAGGACCAAGCATGATGGCTCATGCCTATAATCCCAGCACAATGGGAGGCTGAGGCAGCAGGATTGCTTCAGCCCGGGTGTTTGAGATCAGCCTGGGCAGCACAGCAAAACCACATCTCTACAAAAAGTAACAAAAAATTAGCCAGGCATGGTGACGTGTGCCTGTGGTCCCAGCTAGTTGAGAGGCTGAAGCAGGAGGATAGCTTGAGCCTTGGAGGTCGAGGCCATAGTGAGCAGAGATCATGCCACTGCATTCCAGCCTGGATGACAAGTGAGACCCTGTCTCAAAAAAAGAAAAGAAAAGAAAAGAAAAGAAAAGAAAAGAAAAGAAAAGGAAAGGAAAGGAAAGGAAAGGAAAGGAAAGGAAAGGAAAGGAAAGGAAAGGAAAGGAAAGGAAAGGAAAGGAAAGGAAAGGAAAGGAAAGGAAAGGAAAGGAAAGGAACAGAAGCCAGATTGGGTAGGTTGAGGAATCAGTTGGAGAAGGGGAGTATAAAAAATGGATTGGGGAGGTAAAGGCAGCTGTGAGGCTCTGAGGATAAAGATAAAACCCCTAACAGGGCATTTCCTCTTCTCTGTAGCATGTCCTATTATCAGGCTGCACTAGAAGGGGCTGAAGCCCCACTGTGACTGGCAAGGGACCCGCATCAAGTTTTTCTGCGCTCCACTCAGCATTGTTCGGGAGTAACTAAGAATGTGCTGCCTAGTGCAGTTCCAGCCTCCAACCCTTAGTCAACAGCTCTGTCATCTCCCATACCCTCATGGATTCTTTCCTGGATTGTTTCTTCATTGCTGCCAAACTCCATCCTGAGCTTGCAGCCCAGATTCTAGCCACATTGATCTCCTCACAAGCTATGCCTGAACTCCCCTCCTTCAGTCTATCCCTTTCACTATTTGAGTTCCACCACAAAACTCCTTTTCCATGAAGAAGGACCCACGCCAGCCCTCATGGATGCCCTTACCCACTGAAGGCTGCACTGAGTTCAGCTCTGCACCATGCATGGTTCTGGCTGGCCTGTGATGTTTGTGTCTTAATCTTCCACACCACGGGTAACTTATTTGAAAGCAGACCAGGGTGGAGATGTTTCCTGTCTTCACAGTGTCCCCGAGGCAAGCTCAATACTGGACTAAGTAAATAGCAAGGGCCCAATATCTATCGCATCTGTTGAATGACTTGATGCAGAGCCTACCTGTGCCCTCCCACACTTGCCCCAGATGACCTGCCCTGTGAGCCTGTTGCAGTAGCTGAATCCAGGATAGGAATGGGGACTGCTTTTCTCAAGACTCTGCCTGCAGAGCTCCTGGGGAATAAAGAGCAGGAGAGGCCCTCTCTGTACTCAAGAATCTGAGTTCAATCTGGGGATAGAGGAAGAGGGATATAGTTCCCCATCCCGATAAGCACCCCCAGATAAGTTAAAGAGAACACACCAGCCCACAGTAGTAGCTGAACGAGTCCATTTAGGTATGGCAAATAGATACAGAATAAAAGATTGACTGAGGCGGTATGATCTTCTCTGGTAGAGTTTTCTCCAGGTGAAAGGTCTTAAGCTTGATGTGGGAGACATACAAATGCCACTTGTTAGCCATACCACCTTGTACAAATCACATAAGCCCCTCTGAGCCTCCGTTTTCCAACCTTTTTTTTTTTTTTTTTAAGAAACTGAGTCTCGCTGTGTTACCTTGGCTGGACTACAGTGGTGGACTCACTGCAGCCTCAAACTCCTAGGCTAAAGGGATCCTCCTGCTCAGCCTCCTGAGTAGCTGGGATTGCAGACATGAGCCACTGTGTCCAGCTCCCAAGTTTTCTAATCTTTAAAATGGGAATAGTAATACCCACCACAGGCTGGACGTGGCGGCTCACACCTGTAATCCCAGCACTTTGGGAGGCTGAGGAGGGAGGATTGCTTGAACCCAGGAGTTTGAGATCAGCCTAGGGGACAAAATGAGACTCTATCTCTACAAACAATAATAATAAATACCTACCACATAGAATTGCTAGGAGAAATAAACGGGATAATATACAGTTGGTCCTGTTAGTTGTGACCTCTGTATTTGCAAATTTGTCTACTCACTAAAATGTATTTGTAACCCTCAAATCAATATTTATGGTGTTTTTGGGGTCATTTGCAGACATGCACAGAGCAGCAGAAATTCGAATCATGTTCCCAGCTGAGGCTGGACAAGGCATGCTCTTCCTTCTTCTTTCAGCCCTCATGCTGTAAACAAGTGCCCCTTGTGCAGTCTATTTAGTGCCCATGGTTTTGGCATTTTTTTGTGCTTTTTCTTGGTAATTTCACTGTTTAAAATGGTCCCCAAGCATAGTGCTGAAGCGGTGTCTCCTGCTCCTAAGCACAAAAAGACTGTGATGAGATTTATGGAGAAAAGAAGTGTGTTAGAGAAGCTTTGTTCAGGCTGAAATGATAGTGTTGTGGGCTGTGAGTTCAATGTTAATTAATTAATGATACATACTTCATAGAAACACATAAAACAAGGCTATGAATTGATTGGTTAATGAAAATGTTCTGACCAGAGGTTCGAGGTTTGCAGTGATTTTGTAGGGTATAAGTACGCTAAGCAATGAGAACGGACAGTATGTAGAAGTGCCTATATAGCATATGGTGTAGACGAGACGCATTCAGAAGTGCTGACTGCTGATCTTGGTGAGAAGGTGGCAGAAGGCACTCCAGGCAGTTTCTCGCCATAGTTGTCTGTGCTTTGCCGGGAATTTGGATCCTGTAAGAGTCAAAAAATTTTTGATCATAAGTTTCTGTCCCTTTGCATCCAATTGAGGTACCGAGTTAAAAAAAAAAAAGTTTCTGTCTTATTTCTCTTGTATCCTGTGGGCGCCTCATGTTTCTGCCTCAGACAGGGAGCTTAGGCAGGGGCTGAGGCTCCAAAAGGACCATGTCTCTTGCCTTCTGTGTGTTTTCTACCCTCCTTCTTGTTTGACATCCAGGGGTCCCAATTATCTTGTGTTTCAGTGGTTACTTTCACTGTGGTTGGTCCTGGGGTGGGTGGAGGAGCAAAAGCCCTGTCTGGATCCACATTCCCCTGCAGGGTGACAGAGAGGGCTCTAAGCCCCAGCCATGGGGGAAAATGTTGGGGGTGAGCGCGAAGGGGGACACTGACCACAAGCTTTCCCCCCATAGGAAAGGCCTTCCCCTGTTGGGCTACTGTCTTTTCCCAGGTGGAGACGAAAGCAGCAAGAACTAAGAAAAAGGGCTAGAGGTTTTCTCCACACATGGGTCTGATTAGACTCTCATTCCTGAGGCTCTCTGGGCTTGAACACTTTCTCTCCAGGAAGCCAGACAGCCAGTTAGAGAAAATCTGCAAACCTGCACGGAGGCCAGGCTTCAGGAGGCAGCCCCGGGTGGGGTGGAAGAGACGGGAGGGCTGTGGGCACTTGATCTTTATCACAGCCCTCAGCCTCCCGGCCTCCTGCCAGCTCCCATAGCCCCTGGCCAGGAGCCTCTAAGAATTCAGAGCCTGAGGATTGTGTTACCTTCTGAATTCTATTAGCACAGGCCAGCTGGGGGTGGGGATGGGGGCTGGCTACGGCTTACCTGGGGAGTCGTTTGGTGCCAAGCAGGCGCCTTGGGTTGCTTGTTTCTGCCTTTCCAACTTTGACTCCCCCTTTGCCCTCATTCTCTCACATTCTCTGCAGGGAAGGACATGAATTGTGTATATGTTAATATAAACCAAAAAAGATAGGGGTTTTTCAGATGTTCATAAGGAAGAGAAGTTAACGATGATATGAATAATAGCAAAACTTTGTGCCAGACACTGTTCTAATTGCTTGTATGTGTACAGTCCTGCATTGTTTAACAAAGGGGATATGTTCCGAGAAATGTGTCATTAGGTAATTTCATTGTTAGATGATTTCGCCATTGTGTAAACATCATAGAGTGTACTTGCATAAACCTAGACGGTAGAGCCACTACACACCTAGGCTGCATGGTATAGCCTATCTCTCTTAGGCTACAAACCTGTACAGAATGTTACTGTACGGAATACCATAGGCAATTGTAACAGGCAATGGTAAGTTCTAGAATACCATAGGCAACGGTAAGATTTTTTTGTATGTAAACTTATCTAAACATAGAAAAGGTACAGTAAAAATACAGTATAAAAGATAAAAGATGGTAGACCTGTATGGGGCACTGTCTGTGAAAGGAGCTTGCAGGACTGGAAGTTGCTCTGGGTGAGTCAGTGAGTGAGTGGTGAGTGAATGTGAGGGCCTAAGGCACTATTGTGCACTACCGTAGACTTTATAAGCTCTCTACACCTAGGTTGCAATAAATTTATAAATAATATTTTTCTTTCTTCAATAATAAATTAACCTTAGCTTACTGTAACTTTTTTACCTAATAAGCTTTGAAAAATTTTAAAAACTTTTTGACTCCTTTGTATTAGCACTTAGCTTAAAACACACATCGTACAGCTATACAAAAATATTTCTTTCCTTATGTCATTATTCTATATGCTTTTTTCCATTTTTACATAACTTTTTTGTTAAAAACTAAGACACAGACACACACATTAGCCTAGGCCTACACAGGGTCAAGGACATCATGTAGAGAACCAACTCCACATCTTGTCCAACTGAAAAGTGTTTTTTGTTTTTGTTTTTGTTTTGTTTTGTTTGTTTGTTTGTTTTGAGACAGAGTTTTTCTCTGTTGTCCAGGCTGGAGTGCAGTGGTACGATCTTGGCTCACTGCAACCTCTGCCTCCCGGGCTCAGGCAATCCTCCCACCTCAACCTCCCAAGTAGCTGGGACTACAGGCCTGTGCCACCACACTGGCCTGTTTTTGTGTAGTTTGTAGAGACAGGAGTCTCACCATGTTGCTCAGGCTGGTCTCAAACTCCTGGGCTCAAGCGATCCACCCACTTTGGCCTCCCAAAGTGCTAGGATTATAGGCGTGAGCCACCGCGCCGGCCCCATTGGAAGGTCCTTGAGGGCAATAGTTGTCGTCTCCTATGATAACAATGCCTTCTTCTGTAATACCTCCTGAAGGAACTCCCTAAGGCTGTTTTACAGTTAGCTAGTTTTAAATAAGTATAAGGAGCATACTCTAAAATAATGATAAATAGTATAGTAAATACATAAACCAGTAACATAGTTGTATATTATCATTATCAGTTATTATGCATTGTACATGATTGTATGCTTTTACACCAGTAGGTTTGTTTATACCAGCACGTGAGTAATGCATTGTGCTACAATGTTACATAGGCTACTATGTCACTAAGTGATAGGAATTTTTCATCTCCATTATAATCTTATGGGACCACCATCATATATGTGGCCCTTCCTTGACCAAAACATCATTCTTTATGTGGTACATGACTGTATTAGCACATTTACAACTCAAAATATCTCTATTTTACAGATGAAGAGATTGAGACAGAACTGTGTTGGACTACAGTTTCCTCACAACCATAAAGAAGTTAGACAAAATCAATCTAAAGTAACTTACAGCCGAGCGCGGCCGAATTATCTCCGCTCACTGCAATGCTAGGCTCATGCCTGTTATCCTAGCACTTTGGGAGGCTGAGGCAGAAGGATCACTTGAGTCCAGGAGTTCAAGACAGTCCAGGAGTTCGAGACCAGCCTGGGCAACATGGCGAAACCCCATCTCTACCAAAAACACAAAGATTAACCAGGCATGATGGCACATGTCTGTAGTCCCAACTACTTGGGAGGCTGAGGTGAGAGGATTCCTTGAGTCAGGGAGGCCGGTATTGCAGTGAGCTGAGATGGCACCACTACATTCTGGACTGGACAACAGAGCCAGATCCCGTCTCAAAAAAAAAAAAATGTAACTTTCATGTTCATTTTTCATTTGTTTTTCTTTTTCTTAGTCTCCTTCCATAACAAGAAGGAGGAAAAGGAAAGAGAAAGAATAATTTATGTAATCTTTACTACATTGGGCTCTATAACAAGGGCAGCAAACTGTGTTTTCAAGAGCCAGATAGTAAATATTTTAGGCTTTGTGATCCACACAATCTCTGTCAAAACTATTCAGCTCTGCCATTGTAGCACCAAAGCAGTTAGATACAATATGTGGACCAACCTGTGTAGCTGTACTTCAATAAAACTTCATTTAACTAAATAGGCAGAGGGCTGGATTTGGCCCTCTGTCCTATTACTTTATAAGATTACCCAGGCTGGGGTCCTGCCCTCAGAAAGCTCACCTTCTGCTCCAGGCTTCACTGTGAGATACATGAATGTGACTGACATACTCCATTTGTTAACGTGCAAAACTACATATACATGTGGACACACGCACATATGCTCACACACACCTGCACATAGTTCCCCAGCTTTATGTGTATTTACACACACCACAGGCCTCTTTTACACATTGCCTGGCAATTTACATCCCCAAAAGGAATAGTATTGCTGGGCATTCACGATGTTCTAAGCACTATGATTGGTGATTTTCATGTTTTCTCAAGTCATCCTTCCCACAGTTTCGTCCATAGGAATTATGACCCCTGTAGCAGTTTGTTAGGGCTACCATAACACAGTACCACAAACTGGGTGGATTAAACAACAGAAATGTATTTCTCACAGTTCTGGAGGCTAGAAGTTTGAGAACAAGTTGTCAGTAAGAGCCAGGCATGGTGGCTCACACCTGTAATTCCAGCACTTTGGGAGGCCAAGGTGGGGAGATCATTTGAGCCCGGGAATTTGAGACCAGCCTAGGCAGCAAAGGGAGACCCTGTCTCTACAAAAACATTTTTAAAATTGTCTGGGTGTGGCGGTCTGCACCTGTAGTCCCAGCTACTTGGGAGGCTGAAGTGGAAGGATCACTTGAGCCCAGGAGTTCGAGGCCACAGTGAGCTATGATCACACCACTGTATTCCAGCCTGGGCAACAGAGTGAAACTCCATCTTAAAATAACTAATTAAACAAGGCAGAGTGCAGTGGCTCATGCCTGTAATTCCTGCACTTTGAAAGGCTGAGGTGGGTGAATTCACTTGAGCCCAGGAGTTCAAGACCAGCCTGGCAAACATAGTGAAAACGCATCTCTCCTAAAAACACAAAAATTAGTCCAGTGTGGTTGCACATGCCTGTAGTTCCAGCTACTCAGGAGGCTGAGGCAGGAGGATCACTCGATCCTGGGAGGCAGAGGTTGCAGTGAGCTGACACAGTGAGATCCTGTCTCAATAAATATAAATAAATAAATAAATAAATAAATAAATAAATAAATAAATAAATGGTGTCAGCAGGGTTAGATTCTTCTGAAGTCTCTCTTCTTGGCCTGTGGATGGCCTTCTCCTCTTTGTATCTTCATATGATTTTCTCTCTCTGTGTCTGCTATGCTCTGAATGTTTGTGTTCCCCCCAAATTCATGTTCCTATCCTAATCCCCAGTGTGATGGTATTAGGAGGTAGGGCTTCTAGGAGGTGATTAGGTCACGAGCGTGGAGACCTCATGAATGGAATTAGTGTCCTTATACAAAAAAACCCTATCTCTTCCACCATATGAGGACACAGCAACAAGCTGCCATCTATGACGAAAGAGACCTCACCAGACACTGAATTTTCTGCAGACATGATCATGGACTTCCTACCCTCCAGAACTGTGAGAAATAAATATTTGGTCTCTATAAGCCACCTAGTTTGTGGTATTTTGCTGTAGCAGCCCAAATGGACTGAGACAGTGTCTGTGTCCTGATCTCCTTTTCTTATAAGGACACCTGTCATATTGGATTAGGGCCTACCCATATGATCTCATTTTAAATGACCCTTTTAAAGACCCTGTCTCCAAATGGTGCCATTCTAAGGTACTGGGGGACAGGGCCATAACACATAAATTTCTGGGGAATACGAGTCAACCCACAACAATCCCATTTACAGAAAAGATAACAGAGACACCGAGAAACCAAGTAATTGGCCCATGGTCACACTGCAATTTGGTTGCCTGATGTCAAAGCCCATGTTGCCGCATGTATCAGTAGCTCATTCCTGTTTATTGTTGAGTAGTATTCTATTGGATGCATACATTATGTTTTCTTCTTATGCATTAATTTTTAAATTTTGTTTTATTTTTTGGAGATGGAGTTTCACTCTTGTCATCCAGTCTAGAGTGCAATGGTGTGATCTCAGCTCACTGCAACCTCTGCCTTCCAGGTTCAAGCAATTCTCCTGCCTCAGCCTCACAAGTAGCTGGGATTACAGGCATGCACCACCACATCCAGATAATTTTTGTATCATTAGTAGAGACGGGGTTTCACCATGTTGGCCAGGCTGGTCTTAAACTCCTGACCTCAGGTGATCCACCTGCCTCAGCCTCCGAAAGTGCTGGGATTACTGTGTGCACCACCACGCCCAGCCATGCATTTTTAAATTGATGAACATTTGTGTTATTTCCAGGCTATTAGGAATAAAGTCATTGTGAGCACTATTATATCAGTCTTTTTGTGGCTACAACTCTAATTTCTCTTGCCCAAATACCTAGGAGTCTAATTGCTGAGTGATAGAATAGGTGAAACATTTAAGTTTTAAGAAATTGCCAAACAGTTTTCCAAAGTGCTTATTCTATTTTCACTTTTATCAGCCATGTATTAGAGATCTGGTTGTTCCTTGTCATCATCAACATGGGGTTGTTTTTCCCTTTGCTATTGAGTTGTAGGAGTTCGTGTGTGTGTATGTGTGTGTGTGTGTGTGTGTGTGTGTGTGATCCTTTGTTGAAGAGATTGATTTCTGGTATGATGATTTGGGGAGCTCCAGTGAAATTGATGAAAATCATTTTTTTAAAACCCCAAACACTTAGAGGCTCTAGAAACATGCCTAAGGACATACAGCAAATGAAGAAATATCTATTAAAGAAAATCTACAAATATCTGGTAAGAAAAACAATGATCTATTGTATTTGAACAACTGTTTCTTTGTAGAAATTGACAAACTAATTCTCAAATTCATATGGATTTGCAGATGACCCAGAATAGCTATAACAATCCTGAGAAAGAATCTTGGCTGGGTGTGGTGGCTCACACCTGTAATCCCAGCACTTTGGGAGGCTGAAGTGGGCGGGTCAAAAAAAAGCCAGGCGCAGTGGCTCACGCCTGTAATCCTAGCACTTTAGGAGGCCAAGGCAGGTGGATCACGAGGTCAGGAGTTTAAGACCAGCCTGACCAACGTGGTGAAACTCTGCCTCTACTAAAAATACAAAAATTAGCCTGGGGTGGTGGCGCACGCCTGTAACTTCAGCTACTCAGGAGGCTGAGGCAGGAGAATTGCTTGAACCTGAGGCGGAGGTTGCAGTGAGCCGAAATTGTGCCACTGCACTCCAGCCTGGGTGACAGAGCAAGAGTCCATCTCAAAATAATAATAGTAATAATAATAATAAATACAGGTCACAAAGACTTTGCTGCTAAAATAGGCTGTGATAAAGAAGCCAGGCAAAACCCACCAAAACCAAGATGGCAACAAAAGTGACCTCTGGTCATCCTCATTGCTCATTATGTTAATTATAATGCATTTTAATGCTAAAAGACACTCCTCCCAGCACCATAACAGTTTACAAATGCCATGGAAACATCAGGAAGTTACCCTATATGGTCTAAAAAGGGTAGAAACCTTCAGTTTTGGGACTTGCCTGAAAACTCATGAATAATCCATCCCTTGTTTAGCATATAATCAAGAAATAACCATAAAAATAGCCAGCCAGCAGCTCTCAGGACTTCTCTGCCTATGGAGTAGACATTCTTTATTCCCTTACTTCCCTAATCAACTTGCTTTCACTTTACTCTATGGATTTGCCTCGAATTGTTTCTTGCACAAGATCCAAGAATGCTCTCTTGGGGTCTAGATCAGGACCCCTTTCCTGTAACACAGGATGAGTACTCTCCCCTCTCTCTGTGGGACGAGGGCCCAGCTGAGTACTGTTCCTAGAAGGAGGTAAGGAAACAAAGGACTTCCTTAGGGAAATGGCCCAAACACCTTGTGGGCCATAACAAAATGTTACTAAGTACAGTCCGATGGTACTTACAGAACCTGATACAGGGTTTCGCTAGCTAAGGAATTATTTTGGTTCCACCCATAGTAGAAACAATAGAAGTAACCCTGTTGTGATTGGCAGTCCCAAGGGGGGCCTTGTGTCTCAGGATGGAATTTATACATGGCTCTTTGTTGACCAGAGTTCATCATAATGGGTAGGGGAGGGGCTGAGTGCATAAGACTTGAGTTGGTTGAGTCTTTGAACCAGTAAAATGGCTCCCTTTAGATGTGGGAACCTGACAATCAAAATTAGTGACTGAAGCATAAGCTTCAAATTATCAAGATTTATTAAGCCAGCTTGAGGGCACACCCAGGAAAAATGAGAGTCACAGACACATCTGCAGCAGCTCTTTTTTTCCAAAGAGGTTCTCAGGAGGTTTAGTATTTATACATTTTCCTTAAAAAAGGAATGGGAGCAGTGAGAGGAATGACTACACATTTGTCAGACTTTAGTTAGTGCCCAGGAAATCTATATTTTACATAATATAAGGTGAACATTTGAAGAGAAGAGAAATAGAGGAAGCAGATGTTTCAGAGAAGGGTGAAGGAGCAACTAATCTCATCTTGTCTTTGTTCTGTACCTGGGAAGATAAGCTAGTCATTGACATTATCAGTGTGGAGTCTTTTGAAAGGTCTGGTTTCTGTGTAGCCCTTAGGGAAGAAAGTCTATGGCAGTTATCAAGGGAGAGGATGTAATGAGGTATGTCCAACCTTCTATAGCATCATGGCAAGGACTCAGCTTCCAAGGTTTCTCTGGGGTACCCCTGGCCAAGAGGGGATCAGTTCAGTCAGTTAGGGCCTTGGAATTTTATTTTTTATTTCTCAGGTCTCAGTAAGGCAACCTGGGGAAGAATCATTCCCCACCTGGAGATTCCTGAAGATACATGTTAGATATAAGTGAGGCTTGGTGAGAACGGGGGATGACAGGAGTCTTGGGGACCTGCCTGGTATCATCTTTCCTACTCTGAACTTGTCCATGTGAGGAAGCACCCAAGGACCAACACTGAGATGATATCTCCCTTTGTAGGTTCCTCAGTCCAGATCCACAGTGGAGGCAGAATTAAGGAGTGAGTTGGTGACTCCCTCCCCACATTTCCCCATCATCCTGTCTTTCCTTTGCCCAAAACAAAGCCCTCTTTTAAAGGCTAGGAGCTTCTGCTACTATGAGAATGTGAGATGAGAAAGGAAGAAACCAGTCAGGCAGGCAGTTAGGGTGGGTCCTCAGTTAAATTCTTTCAAACAAAAGAACAGCCTGAAAAATCAAGCTGCAGGCACAGATAAGGAAACTTGCACAGGGGGTCTTGCCTAAGACATTCCCACAGCTGCACAGATAAGAACAACTACACAGGTGACTTACCCAGACATGCTTGCAGTGGAAAATTCTGTGCTTTAACACATGTGCATAAGGGGAACAAAACAATATGGAGCTAAGGGCCCCCATGCACATTAGGAAAATGGGGTGGAGCTACCAGAAATTTGCACCTTATGTAAATGAGATGCCTAGCCGCCATCAGTGTCTTATAAAAGGCTTTGCATTCAACTATAAAAACGGCACCCTTTTGAGACCCCTCTCTGCTGCAGAGAGCTTCTTCTTTTGCTTA
Organism: Rhinopithecus roxellana; assembly: GCF_007565055.1. NCBI lineage: Eukaryota > Metazoa > Chordata > Mammalia > Primates > Cercopithecidae > Rhinopithecus > Rhinopithecus roxellana. The sequence goes on along the minus strand of NC_044556.1, from coordinate 72,646,790 downwards.
TTAAACTTTCACTCCAACCTCATCCTTTGTGTTTATGCTCCTTAATTCTCTTGGTTGTGAGACAAAGAACTTGGAGTGATACCTCACAATGAGAGACTGCTACATTGTGGTGCATTGCTAAGACTGTAACAAAAACAGCCTCTTCTTACTACATATTTCATCAAGAGGAACTTACATATTTATTATAAGGTTTTTACTTTTAAGAACTGAATCCCAGTATCATGTCTCTGCTCAGTGCTACAGGAAAGCAAGTGGCATCCAGGCAGAACCTGTGGAGATCTATCACTGTGGGGCCAATTTAACCTGCAGTACAGAGGCTTGTGCATTTGAGCTTCATAGTAACAGCCTTCAAATGCTAGTTCCATGCCCATGGAACACAAATGACCTTGTGTCTGAGAAAGAATTTGGGCATACAACGTAGCAGCTTCATGTGAGGGATTGTATTTGTCAAACTAAGGCAGCCTGAACCGTTGGAACTTATGCTTGATTTAAGGGAGCTGATGATGTAGGCAGGGGAGACAACCCAGAGAGTTCATCTGCAGTCCACAGACCTCCTAAAGAATCCATAAGTGGAGCGCTATCTCAATATAATTGGTTTCCTAGGTAAGCCTATACATTTGATTTTACACATTTAAAGACACTCTTCAGAGAAGGGGTCCACAGACTTCACTAGTTTATCAAAGTCATCTATGGCACCAAAAAGACTCAAAGAATAAGAACCTAGTACCTCTCTCTCCTTTCTCCTCTCTTTTCCCTTTTCTTTTCTCCATCTCCTTTCTCAGTTTTTATAGCAGGGCAATTATAAGACAAAAAAGCCCGCTGTTACTAACACTGATCCCTCTTCACAGCATACTTTTAATATGTTTGTTTAAAAATCTACATTCCTATCAGGAGAGGAATGGGGAAAGACAAAGGAGATGACCTCATTTTTAGTTTCTAGTGAGGAAGGGATCCATTGTGTGGTTTATTTATACCCAATTCCCTCCAGAAAAGGCTTGGGACAAATATAAACATTTCAACATATGTAAACCTATGTTTTAGGCATTAAACAGCAGGAGAGAAAGCAGGGAGTGATCCTGGGGTGCTTGCACAGACCTTGCTCAGCTGTGGAAATCAGCATTAGCATTTGGCTCTATTCCAAAAAGCTCCTTCATCACCTTCAGAGCATATCTCAGAATCTAATAATAATTTAAGTGAGTATTTTTGTCAAACTTTAAAAGCTTGGCATGTTCTGTCCTTTAATATCTTCCTTCAGAAAAGGTAAGCTGCTTAATAAGTATCAATGTTAATGGATGGAATCATTAATCAAGAGGAAGAAAGTTTTTTTTAATAGTCATTTGACTTAATTCATCTCCAAAATATTTTCCTAGAGAGGAATTGGACAATTCAAGTCTTTTTTTGGTCATCAGCATTGATAAGACTTTGGTACTCAGGTAGTAGTGGGGTCATTGTAAGAAATTTCCAGCTTCCAGTTCTTTATGTAGTTTGGTTTTTTTTTAATGTTGGTCAAAAACAAGATGTTGCAACTTTGTCAGACGTTTTCAGAAATCATTAGGAATAAAAATTCCATTAGCATCCCAAAATATGTATTAGTCCTATAGCAGACACAATGCGTTGCCCACTCCCCATATCCATTTCTCTTTCCCTTTCCCTCCATTCCTTTCCTTGGGCACATGACTACCCAGCTAAAGACCACATTTCCAGCCTCTTTTGCAGCACGAGATGGACACATAATTAAGTCTTGGCCAGTGAGATGTGAGCAGAAGTGGTACGTGCACTTTCTAGGTCATTCCTTTAGCAAAAGAATGTGTCCAGTGTCACTTTTCTTCCCTTCCCATGAGCTGGAAGGTAGGAGTTATGGCAGGAGCTGGAGTAGCCGTCTTAGACTGGGAGGTGAAGCCACATGCTGAGAATGGCATGGAAACAAGGTAGAAGAAACCTGGCTCTCCTACAAGATAGAAGAAGCCTCCAACACTACAGAACCACCATACCAACCCTGAACCATCTACTCAAATTCTTTTATGTAAGAGAAATAAGCTTTGTTAGAGACACCATTATTTTGGCCTTTGGTATAGTAGCTAAATCTGTACCCTAACCCATCTTGGTCTCAGCCACACTTCTTCTTACTCCTAGTTACTTTTATTCTCTTCTGGGCTCCATTTCATTTTGCTGGCCAATCTCTGACATTTTGCTATCATGATCCATTGCCAAAGCTATTGCAGATGAGTGGGGAGTACGTGGGCCAGTGGTGCAGGGGTAAAAGAATTTACCAAGACAGTTGTAGATAACAATAGGCAGATTTACTAACGAAAGTAGGAAAATACATTGCAAGGAGGCAATGGGCAGCCAGCAGAAGAGAATCTGACTGCCAGGAAACAGAGGCTTGCTGGAGATTCTATAGAAGAGTGTTTATGCTGTCTGTTGAAGAGGGCTTTGTGCAGTTCTGATAATGCCAAGGTTGCAGTGAGCTATAATAGCTTGCAGGTGTCTGGTGATAGTTAGACGCAGGAAGATTGTGAGTTATTTGCTCAGGAGGGCTATGTGTCCTGGACCATGAAGAAAGAAAGGAAGACTTACAGTTTATCTGCTTTCTTTAATTTTTATTTATTTATTTATTTTGAGATGGAGCCTCGCTCTGTTGCCCAGGCTGGAATGCAGTGGCATGATCTCAGCTCACTGCAACCTCTACCTCCCAGGTTCAAGCAAATCTCCTGTCTCAGCCTCCCCAGTAGTTGGGATTACAGGCACACACCACGACGCCTGGCTGATTTTTGTATTTTTAGTAGATATGGGGTTTCACCATATTGGCCAGGCTGGTCTTGAACTCCTGACCTCAGGTGATCCACGCACTTTGGCCTCCCAAAGTGCTGGAATTACAGGCGTGAGCCACCACACCCAGCCGTTTATCTGCTTTCTCTCTTTGCTTTCCCTTGGTCCTGCTAGCCTAACTCTGTTTCTCTAATTAGAACTCCACAAAAGCTTCCTCAGTCACTCCCCCTTCCTGCAACTTATATGACTTTCTCATCTGATCACCACTACACACCTCATTCTCAGTTCTCCACCATGGCCTACCTCTAGATAATCCGTGATCTCTAACTTCTGCCAAGGATTCATAGATATAAAGCAACAAAAGCTGCCAACATTTCTTTTAACACTTAACACAAGCCAGTTTCTATTCTAAACTAATTATGTATTAATGTAATGTCTAAACTAATTACATCTCATTTTAACCTTTCACCAGCCCTTCGAGGTAAGTAGTTCTACTCCCTCCATTTTGAAGATGAGAAATCTGAGGCACAGACAGGTGAGGGGATGCTCTTCCCACTCATCCTGACAGCGGTTCTACTCCAGAAACTCTAAACAGAGACAAGCAAGATCAGAGAAGTCCATGAGTGAGGCAGGTGAATTGCTTGAGGTAAGGAGTTTGAGAGCAGCCTGTGCAATAACACAACACCATGTTTCCACAGTAAATTTAAAAACTAGCCTGCATGGTGGCCCCACCTGTAGTCCCAGCTACTCAGGAGGCTGAGGTTGGGAGGATCCCCTGAGCCCAGCAGTTTGGAGCTATAATCACACCACTGCACTCTAGCCTGAATGACCCTGTCTCAAATACAATGAAAGAAGAAAGAGAGAAGGAAGGAAGGAAGGATGAAGGAAGGAAGGAAAGAAGGAAGGGAGGGAGGGAGGGAAGGAAGGGAGAGAGGAAGAAAGAAAAGTCCTTGAGGTCACTGAAGAGTATGAGGGCCAGGCTATCTATGACCAGTGGCAGCTGCTGAGTGGTGGAGACAGGCTGAGTAGTTTTGGGGGACTCCTGCATCTTTGGTTCTCAAGAAATGGCACAACTTTTGTTGGAGTTCTGCTCTCTCTGCCTTGCTCCCAAACACACATAATTCCATGGTTGTTTTAAATGGTATTCTCCCCAGTGATTCTTTCAGAATCCTCCAATTCCTATCCTTGGGCTCTCTCCATTTTATTTTTATTTTTATTTTTATTTTCCTTTGTCAAGCTTTCTGCTTAATTAGAACCATATAATAGCAGAAAGCAACTTACCAAGCCAGACCCCAGAGAGCCCTACAAGTTGGAACTGGGTCTTTCCTCTCAGCGTGGGGACAACTTTGTCTCTTCCCCATCAGGCACATTGACCAGCTGAAAGATATTCAGTATGGTCACAGAGAAGGCAATCTGGATTAAAAGGTGCTTATTTAAAATGGAAAATTCTTCCTCTCTCATCCTTCCATTTTTCTACTGAAAATGTCTCTCTCTGTCCCTTGCTCCCTCCTGCAGCTTCAGCAAGGGTGATCACATGTTAATTGAGTTGTAATTCCTCCTCCTGTTAAAGTGAGTAGTTATTTGTTAACAGGAGAGTTTAATGCTGTTGTACTAGGGATGTCACAGATAGTTCTTCCTTCTTTACAGCAGTATGTAGTCCATGCTACATGTCAGCTGCATTGTCATTGTTCTGCCAAATGGATGAAAAGATTGCAGTGGTTGATTGGCACTCAGCATCTAGTCTGCCTTCACAGGTAGCATTTCCTGTTTGATTTACAGAAGCAGGTAAACTAAACTCCTCATTTCTCAGACTCTCTTGCAGCTAGGTTTCTAAAAGAGAATTAGGTTCTCCCAATTAGATGCGCCTGACCCAAGTGAGACAAAGGCTCTCTTCCTGCAGCTTTGACTATTAAGGATCTACCAGAGAACCAAGCAGCTAAGCTTGTCCTACCTCGGGGTCTTGCTCAGAGCCATCCCTAGAACCAGCAGCAAGCATGGTTGTACAGACATTATGTTTCTCCATAGCAGCCTTCCAGAGCTCTGTCACCAGTCTTGTAGGTGTCAGGAGGCAATGATGTGGTGGTGGTGGTGGTGATGGTGGTGGTAGCAGATGCCTGAATCCAGCTATGGCCGTGGCCACATGTATTTTTAAATTCATCAGCTTCAGATTTGCCCACCTTGGTAGCAGCTCCCCTGTTGGGCCAGTTCTGGTGTGCTGTTCTGAAAGTCGTTCTAGGAGGCACAGTCTGAGGTCTGCTGCTTCAGCCCTGGCAATAACCTTTCAGGCATCTAATTCCTGATACTACATAATCTTTTTGTTTAAAATTGGCATAATGGTTTCTGTTTCCTATACCTGAACTCTTTTAAAACAGGGGGCTTTGGAAGTACAAAGAGCTGAGAGCCATGGAGAAAAATTCTAGCATTTGACTGTGGAAAGGGGACAGTCATAGTACCGCTCTTGCTGAAACGCCCATGAAAAGCTAGAAAGGTATGTTTTATGCCTGTATGTATTACAAGTTGGTCAGAGGGCTTAGATTTAAAGCTTGCCCTAGGAAAGTTTCATTCATTTAGTCATTCAACAAACTTTTATTTTCTGCCGGGAACTATACTAGGCACTATGGCCAAATAAAGAATAAACCATAATCCTTGCTCTTCAGGTGCTTAGAGCAAACATCCAAAGTAAAATTAAAGGCAGCTTAGAAGAAGCATCTTAACCAAAGTTTGGGAATAAGATCAAATTTAGATTAAATTGTGATTGATGACAGTTAAAATTGCCCAATTCTGTAGAGCTATTCCCCTTAAATCCTTTTTGGAGCTGACATGAGTCAGTAGATAAATAGCCTCACCTATGTGTTTCATTGAAATGCTTGTTTCCTGAGCATCTTCCCCGAGTGGAGTGTTTGTTTCATATGCATTAGCAAAGAATTATATTTTTCATTTAAAAAATATCTAGATATGTTATTCCAAACTAGAACTCAGGTACAACACACATACTGTGGTTTGGAACGTGATATTAAGGTATTTATCACCAGCTCAACGCAGAGCATTACAACTCTGGGAAAAATACAGCATCCTAAATGATGAATTTGCAAAACTAAACTTTTAAGGCAACAACAATAAGGTGTCACTGGCTACTGCTTTATATATACACAAAGGTTTTTGACAATATTGACCAATTATTAGGTTGGCACAAACGTAATCATGGTTTTTGTCATTAAAAGTATGGAAGGCCTGGTGCAGTGGCTCATGACTGTAATCCCAGGACTTTGGGAGGCTGAGGTGGGTGGATCACCTGAGGTCAGGAGTTCAAGACCAGCCTGGCCAACATGGCGAAATCCCATCTCTACTAAAAAATACAAAAATTAGTCGGATGGTGGCGTGGTGGCAGATACCTGTAATCCCAGCTACTCAGGAGGCTGAGGCAGGGAGAATTGCTGGAACCCGGGAGGCAGAGGTTGCAGTGAGCTGAGGTCACACCACTGCACTCCAGCCTGGGTTACAGTGAGACTCTGTCTTAAACAAACAAACAAACAAAAAGTAATGGGAAAAACCTCAATTACTTCTGCACCAACCTAGCATATTGACTGTTTAACATGTATAAAACAAAAATAGAACTCTTCTTCATTTTCTTCACCCAAACATTTGTTTCCACGAGGGAAAGGACCTCTTCTATTTTGTTCACTGCTGTTATCTCCAGCAACTGAAATAGACTCTTGCACATAGCTGGGCTCAAGGAATATTATTTGAATGTTGAATATATCTTTTTAAAAGATTTTCTGTGCTGGGCACAGTGGCTCATGCCTGTAATCCCAGCACTTTGGGAGGCCAAGGCAGGCAGATCACGAGGTCAGGAGATCTAGAGCAGCCTGGCCAACATGGTGAAACTCCATCTCTACTAAAAATACAAAAATTAGCCAGGCATGGTGACAGGTACCTGTAATCCCAGTTACTCAGGAGGCTAAGTCAGGAGAATCGCTTGAACCCGGAGGCAGAGGTTGCAGTGAGCCAAGATTGTGCCATTGCACTCCAGCCTGGGGAACAAGAATAAGACTTCATCTCAAAAAAAAAAAGAGAGAGATTTTCTAGGCCAAGCACAGTGGCTCATGTCTATAATCCCAGCATTGTGGGAGGCTGGGGCAGGAGGATTGCTTGAGGCCAGGCATTTGAGACCAGCCTGAGCAACATAGTAAGACCCCCTTCTCTACAAACTTTTAAAAAAAATATTAACCAGGCATGTTGGCATATGCCTGTAGCCCTAGCTACTCAAGAGGCTGAGGCAGGAGGATAGCTTGAGCCCAGTGGTTCAAGGTTATAGTGAGCTATGATTGCACCACTGCATTCCATCCAGGCTGAGTGACACAGTGAGACTCTGTCTCTAAAAAATAATAATAAAAAAAGATCCGTCTGGCTACTGTGAGAAGGATAGGCTATGGGGTGCAAGATGGCAAGCAAAGTGGCTACAGTAATCCAGGTGGGCAGGTGAGAGATGGTGGTGGCTTAGATTAAGGGTCTTTGGTGGAGGTGATAAGAAGTAGTCTGATTTGGGATCTCCTTAGAATGGAAACCTATCAAGACCTGCCAATGGATAGGCTATGGAGTGTGAGAAAAAAAAAAAAAAAAAAGGAATCAAGAGTGACTCCTAAATCTACTGCTAGAGCAATTGGGGGAATCATGGCCAAGAGCTTCGCATCGCTCAGAACAACATCAACTGTCTTCACCTTCCTTGCGAAGCTCTTGGAGGTACAAACTACAAGTGTTCTAATACATGATCACATTTGCATTTTTAAAGGATGATTCGGGCTACTTATGTAGAAAATCAACCACAGAAATGAAGAAATAAAAATGGAGAGACTTGTTAGGGCTATAGCAGGGGAGAGGGTAAGAGAGAGTGGTGGCTTGAACCAGGCTGGTGGCTGGGGCGGGGATGAGACCAGTGAGATCATGTCTGCTTCTGAAACATGCCAAGCTCATTCTCTCCTCCTGGACCCTTCCCTGGTTGGTCCTACTAACTAGGCTGCACTTCACTCACTGTTCCATCTCATGTAGGTCTCTCCCCAATTATCATCTCCTCGGAGGTCTTCCCTGAGAAAGATCACCTTTAACACGGTGCCTGGTGCCTCCTCTCTCACTCTGCTTTCTTTGCATTATTTTACTCATACTCTGTATCACCCACTGTTTTTATATTTTATTGATGTATTTTTATCATCAACTTCCCCCACTAAAAGGTCAACTCTATCAGGGCAGAGGCTTTGTTGTACTCACTGCTGCATCACTAGCCTCTAGGTCAGTGTCTGCAAACAGGTATTTGTTGAATATAAACGAAGCACTTAGGTAGGTGCTGGGAAGATTTTCTTTATATGACAAAGGGTTTCGTATGCAAATATTCAGTGTAAACATGACTAAAGGACAGGGAGTATTCAAACTGTTAAGGAACAAGCCATGTTAGGGAAGTTTCTACATAGGAAAACTTTTTTTTTTTTTTTTTTTTTGGAGACAGGGTCTCACTCTGTCACCCAGGCTAGAGTGCAGTGGTCCAATCATGGCTCACTGCAGCCTCCACCTCCAGGGTTCAAGTGATCCTCCTGCCTCAGCCTCCTGAGTACTGGGATTATAGGCATGCACCACCATGCCCAGCTAATTTTGTTCATTTTTTATAGAGATAATGTCTCACTATGTTGCCCAGGCTGGTCTCAAACTCCTGGCCTCAAATGATTCTCCCAATTTGGTGTCCCAAAGTGCTGGGATTACAAGCATGAGCTACTGGGCCCAGACTACACAGGGGAACTTCTCGTTGTCATACAGTCAACAGGTGAGGGGCATAGCAGCAGGTTGATGCTTATGTATGTAAGTACTCTCTTGCACCAAGATACAGGTCTAAATGAAAAAATTTACTTATTTTTAATAAAAATGCCTGGCTCATCATTTAAAAAATAGAATTTTCGGGGGATGTAATTCCTGTTTTTTTTTAAAAAAAGGTAGCACGTATTCATAATACAGACCTTTACACAAGCATATGCATTGAGCAAATACATGTTGTCTTATTATTTTTGAATGCAGTCTTTTCCCCCTATTTCCTTTTCTTTAGTCAGCCCTAGCCCCATTTCTTCCCACCATAACACCTTGAATACGGAGTATACTTTTCTCTTTTTTATGTAATTCTGTATAGAATATATACCTATACACATACCCGGGGGGGATGCTGTTCATTGCTTTACAATGTGGGATCATTTATATACCTTTTCTCTCCTCATCTCAACACCACCTCATAGAAACTCCTCCAAGCTATCTGGCATACTCTGATTTTCCATGTTCATTGGTTACATACTATTCCATGGCATGGACATGTAATAATGTGTTCAGCTATTCCCTCTTGGAAGGCAACCCTCTGTTTCCCAGCTTTTGCTCCTTTGAACTATGCCATAACACCCATCTTTGAAATGTACAGTTTCAGAGCAGGAGGTGAAGCTGGATGCTCTTTCATTCAATCCCACAGTTTTACAGTTAAGATGAAAAAGGATCAGAAAAGTAAAAGAACATGCCCAAGGTCACACAGCTATTTGCTTGGTGCTTTGTAAAAATTTGAATAGCTATTATTTCACACGTTCTTCACAAGCAGGGCAAGTATTATCATGTCAACCTTAAAAGTGGAGAAACTGAAGTCAAAGAGACCAATTGCTTTGATTTTATTGCCAGTGACGGCTAAAACTAGGGCTTAAAGCCAGGACTTCTGATTCCTGATCCCCAGTAGCTTCTTCCACTCCTACGTTGATGGAAACCATTAACTCAAAACTTCTACAGGGCAGCCTTCTGTTAATATATTCTAGACATCAACTATATACCAAGCCTGAAAAAAAAAAAAAAGTTTAGTTAAAAGAATGACACAGTGTGGATTTGCCCATAATTCACAGCATACTTTCCTTACCTATTAGAATAAATGATAGTTGAGGTTGCTAAAAACCGTCTTTGAAATCAAACAGATTTAATTGTGAGTGCTGGCTCTGACACTAACTCTGCAACCTTCAGTGTATTATCCAGCATCCCTAAAACCCAGTTTCCTCATCTATAACCAAGGATATAATTGCACTGCACCTACCTTCTCAGGTATTGTTAGGATTAGATGCCACAGGTGTAAGAGCAGATAGGACAGTGCCTGGCACATAGTAAGCTCTTGATAAAGATTAGCTATTATTTTGGATGCTGTAATTCTTAGGTCTCACCCAACTGAACCAGCAGATATCTTTGATATCTTTCCTTCTTCACTCTTGCCTAGGACAGGGTAAGTCTTTCTTATCTACAGGTCCAGGGCAGCTCAATATCCTTGCTGGTTACTTTGTTATTTCTTCATAAGTGTAGGGTCAGAGCGGGGAAGACCTTGAAACAGTTGTCTCTTTTAGCATTGTACATTGGCTAAAGTGGAGGGGAATCTGTCCCCAAAAACGGCAGAATGGGAATATTCTGACCCTTCTGAGCACGCCTGACTGTGTGAGCCATGGAGAATGCAGACATTTTTCAGCAACAGAACATAACTGTCAATGGATGTGTTACAGCTATTTTAGTGCCTTCTTCCCTCCTAGAGAAAAGCCATTTTCAAGCCCGTTGCTTGCAATGCATCAAGTGATGAAATACAGATAACAAATTGTGCATTTGTTTGGCTTCATGCTTATTACACCCCCGGTTCTGGAAAGCATTGCACTTAGCCCCTTAATAATCCCTCTCCTGAGATCAATTACTAGGATTTATCTGGTTCCTCGAGCATAAAAGTGTTTTATTGTTTTTACTTTTGCTCCAAGTGAAGTGTGAGTGGGTAGGCCAGGTTTAAAGGGACTGTCCCAGGCAAGAATGTGAAGCTGCGATCATTGGCCCTGCTTTTACTGTCTACCGGGTCCTCATGACCAGGAAAGGGGGGAATATTTGGAAGCGCCTTCCCTGGGGAGGCACCAGGTCCAGATGTCCTCATCTCTAGCTAGTTGCACGTACATAGAACGTAGGTCTGCAGGTGCCTAACAAGGTGGGTGCTGCTCCAGGGGAGAGGCTGGAAAGCAGAACCAAGTTACCATCTCAGACCAAATCGTTTTTCCTCTAGAGTTTCACTGTAATCCAAACCAGTTGAACATTTGAGAAGTGGGTACCGTGAAAAGGCGTAATGGAATTAGCTTTCATGTTTTTCCAGGACTCTAAACCATATTTCCTGTCACAACTGTACATTATTAATACAAGGCATCTGTTAGCGCAGAACTGCCTGAAAATGTGCACCCAAAAACCTTACATCTGGTTTCAATAATTTTTTTCTGACATTTGTAGTTGGTGGTGGTGGGGAGTGGGGGGAGGATGGGAAAAAAGGGGGAATTAAAGCAAGATGTTGGCTTTAACCCATCAGAAGCTCCTGTTGGAGCCGAAAGCTGGAGTTCTTAACGTGGTTTCTGCATTAGGTAATATAATTATATTAATTTAGCAGCAAATAGCAAGACTCCAGGCCTGGTGGGTGTGGGTGCCCGCTCGCTTTTATCCTGCCTTCTCTGGCTGCAGCAATTAGCTTCCTCTTGAGAAGGGGATTAGGAGGACCACCCCCCAGCGGCGGGGGTTGGGGAGCTCTCTCGGAGCTGTCAGGTGTCATTCGGCTTACCCAGTCCCCCCACCACTCCCCGCCCCTGAAATTTAACTCCCTCTCCTGCTTTGCCAGCCCCTCACCCGCGCAGAGACAAAGAGGCCTGTTCCCGAGGTGTCCGACCTCCTGCCCTCTCGGCGGGCCCCGCCCGGGTTCCTCCAGCAGGAATCGCCCCAGGCGCTGGGAGCCAGAGCAGGCCGACTCTGACACCCGCCCCAGACTTTCCACGATCAGGTTTCAGCTCGACTAACGAGGGGGAAAGAAAGAACGCGCGACTTCCGCGGGCCGGAGCCGCGCGGGGGCCCGGGGGAAACGCAGGCCTGGCCTGGGTGGGAGGCGACGCGAAGAGGCTCCGGGCTCGGCCAGTGTCTACCCCGGGACTGGGCCCTGGGACTGGGCGGGGCACAGGCGTCCCAGGAGGGGGCGCCCTAACTCGACGCGTATGGGCCACCTGTGCCTCCCACGCCTGCGCTGCCACCCGCCCTGCTCCGCCGTCGCCTCCTCAAAAGTGCCCCGGGTCCTCCGAGGCGGCGTCGTCCGAGATGCTCTGCGGGAGGAACGTCGGCTAAAGCCGGTCCTTGGGTACCCCCTGCCTCAGGAGGGGCAGAGCCCGGTTTGTCTTAAGTAGAACACTTGCCAAAAGGGGCTCTTTGGGATTTCGGACTTTTTTTTCCCCCAAGCAACAGACGTACCTTTCTAGACTCACCAACTTAGAAACACAGGATTGCTGTTTGTTTCATTAATAGACCTTCAAAGACCATCATGTCCCACCGACTCCTCGTTTTCCAGATGAGGGAACTGAAAATCAGAAAGATTTTGCCTTTTGCTCAAGGTCACACAGCTCAAGTTCACTGTGCGACTGGGACTACAGGGTCCGAATATTCTGCAGCTATGATATGAAAAAAATAAGTTTGGCTGGAGGGTGGAGGGCATCCAGGTCTGTCCTGGCCAGCCGGCGGAGAGGCTCAGCCCAGGGTTCAGATTTTCCTGGAGCCAGTCCACCAGCGGTCAGGCCACATGTGAGTAATAAAGAATTGAGTGTTGTGTACTTTAGGCTGGTCTCCCTCTTCCTGGCCCCCTTCCCCGGCCTTAACTTCCTTTTGGAGTCCCTACTGACTTCTGGGTGTCCACCATGGGCCCTGTTGGAAAAATTTCAGCTCCATCCCAGAATAAAAGGAATGAAAACCTGGGGAAAGGAGCCAAGGAGGAAAAGCCACAAATACGCATCTGGCCGCGGCAGAGGGAGCAGATCCAAGAGTCTGCAGAGATGCACCGTGACTGCTGTCTGCAAAGTTTCAGCTGCCAGACACTGGGCTGCCCTCCTGGGTCCTGCTCCTGAGAAATCAGAGCAGGAGAGAGAAGACACATGTTCCCCACCAAATTTTTCCTGCTGCCAAGTCCTTCAAGTTTCTGCAGACCATGGGGAAGAGCAAGAACTGTGGAGTCAGACAAGAGGTAGCTGAAATTCCAACTCCCCAACCCATTAGATGGGGCCTTGAGTAAGTGACTCAACCTCTCTAAGCCTCAGTTTCTTTGCCTGTTGCATGAGGGGAACAACAGGACCATTATGAGGTCTTATATAATGTGTACTATATAAGCACTTTACACAGTTCTTGTACCTAGGGCTACATTGTAACTTTTGTGGATTTTAGGCATTTTGGCCTTTGTGGCCCTGAGCCCTTCATCAAAAACAAAAATTAAAAAATACAAAAATAGTTTATGGCTGCATTTGTATAAAGATGAACATAGTAATATTATGTAGTAAAGCATTTTTTTTTTTTTTTAATGGAGTCTTGCTCTGTGGCTCAGGCTGGAGTACAGTGGCACGATCTTGGCTCACTGAAACCTCTGCCCACTGGGTTCAAGCGATTCTCCTGCCTCAGCCTCCTGAGAAGCTGGGATTACAGGCACCTGCCACCATGCTGGCTAATTTTTGTATTTTTAGTGGAGACGGGGTTTCACCATGTTGGCCCGGCTGCTCTCAAACTCCTGGCCTCAAGTGATCTACCCGCCTTGGCTTCCCAAAGTGCTGGGATTACAAGCTTGAGCCACCGTGCCCAGCCAGTACTAAAGCATTTTTTAATCTAAAAGTATTATATATTGTTTTGTTTCTACAAAGAAATTACAACATTTCCTTGGGTCCCCAAAAGCCCTGTGGGCCCTCGACACTGTGCCTAATGGATGTCAGCCCTGCTTGTCTCCCAGCTCAGGATCTGCTTTTAGGGTAGCCCAAACAAAGACATAGGGGCATGTCTATGATGTGTGAGGAGCCACAGCAAAGAGGCAAACGAGAAGAGTGTAATGAGTGAAGGTGGGGGGAAATTAGAGAGAAATAATTTTCACAAACTCAGCCTCCCCACAATCCTCTCGCCATCACATGGGGCTGCTATTGTAGCCTTCCCTGCAGGGTCTGTCAGGACTGTTCTTCCTGTATGTTTGGTCTGCCCTCTGCACCACTGGCCTTCTATCTCCACTCCCTCTGCTCATACCCAGGCAGGTAGGTAGTGTAAAGTCCACCTTCCCCTATAGGCCCCTCTCAGTAGTTCCTCTTCACAGACAGGCATCTATCCTGCCAGGATTCTAGTCCCTCTTGCCAAGGGGAGATCCCAGGCTTTGGGGCAACACTGCCCTAGCCTCCTGAGGCCCACATGTGGAATATCTGGCCATGCCCTCCCACCCACTTTTCTTCTCAGGGCAGGCCCACCTCTGGGGTACTTTTCAATTGCAGAGAGCCTCAGAAAGAGAGTGGACATTAGAGAAGAAGGTGCTGTCCTACATGATATTAGCTTTTCTTCCATCTGAAGTCACAAGGCTGGGTCATGCAGTCGGTCCCTGGGGACACATAGCTCTTAGGATTCGCTTCCAGCTACCAGGCAACTGGCAGAGACTAAACAGCTTATGTTTCTAAAGAGGGAGTGACTGGTGTTTATCAAAGACTGATGTGTGGGCTCCAGCGGCCTCTCCAGACGGTGGCTGAGGCCTGTCCTGAGATCTGGGAAAGCAGGAAGTCCCCGGCTGGGCTGGGACTTGCTGGCTTTGCAGGAGCACTGGCAGGATCTGAGGAAAGCATTCCTCACAAATGTCTCCTTCAGAGGCTGGTGGATTCCTTAACAGCTAATTTGTGAGAAGTCGCTACCATGATGGGAGCTGACCTAGGCCTTCCTCTACCTCCTCCTCGGGGTCGAGACCCCAGGAGAGACCAGCAATGCTTTACTATGGCCGTATTTCCTCCCCGACATCAATGGTTTCTTTAGGAATCATCTCTCCAGTTTAAGCCTTTTCTCAGAAACCAGCTTTTCTCTGACAAGTTTGCAGCTCAAAAGGAACTGGCTCCTCTTACTGTTGAAATCGGGCACATCTGGAAGCAGTAAACTTTTCAGCAGGCTGAGGGGGAAGAAAAGATGTCTTGTAGGGGACGGATTCACCTCTGGGACTAATTACTCTTTGTATTTCACCCGTCACATTTACCATCTTCGTCAGAGCAAAGAGACAATAAGTGATCTCATTAAATCCCAGAAAGATGCTTCTCCCCTTCAAGGAGAATCTCCTCTCGACACCCTGTCCTCTGACAAGGGCCATGTCACTGAGGTTGGCACCGGGGCCTGGGAATCAGGAATGGGTGGGGCAGGGGTGCTTCCAAATGCTTTTCCTCGTTTGAATACAGTGTCTGTGTTTTCTATTGCTGGAAATATCCTTATGGGTCTGAAATCAAAGTCTTCTCTGGCCAGATTTTCCCCAGACATAGGCTCCCTTTGGAAAGATAGAAATGACAGGGGATTGGTTGTGGGGTTAAAAAAATCATTTTGGGGGAATTCTGAACCAACTCTTCTCCTCCTTTCTTCCTATCAAAAACTCATCCTGTGGCCGGTTGCATTGGCTCACACCTGTAATCCCAGCACTTTCGGAGGCTAAGGCAGGAGGATTGCTTGAGCTCAGGATTTCAGGACTAGCCTGGGCAACATGGTTAAACCCTGTCTCTCCAAAAAATACAAAAATTAGCCAGGCATGGTGGCACATGCCTGTAGTCTGAGCTACTTGGGAGGCTGAAGTGGGAGGATTGCTTGAGCCTGGGAGGTTGAGGCTGCAGTGAACTGAGATTGTGTCACTGCACTCCAGACTGGGTGACAGAGTGAGACCCTGTCTCAAAAACAAACAAATGAAACATCCTGGTAAAAAGATCAGAGAAGACACTGAGTCAGATTCTTCCAGAGCTGGGTGACAGTTGTGTGAAACCCCTATTAACCCCAGTGAGTAAGGCACCAAGTTCAAGAGGCTGAAGATGAGGCCCAGAGTCAGCAAATGAGACACGGGGTTTTATTAGAGGCTTCCATACAGAGGAGCATCAGGATGGACAACATAATCGGGTGGCCTAGTGGCAGTGGGCTGGGCAGGAAAACTGCAATGGCCTCCAATTTCATGCAGTTTGTATAGCATTTTCACTTAACACCCTCCCCCTAACAACTTTCACCCAGCAGACTTCATTTTGCCCCAAAATTCAGGGCCTCAATCCCCTGTACTACCGGTGTTCCACAGGATGGGCCGGGGACTCAGATGTTCTGCCTAGACAAGGAATGAATCTCCTGGTTGGCTATTCCCAGGTTCCCTAGCTCAGAACACACATTCTGGTGCATCTGCCACACAGGATCATTCCGAGGGTTTGCTAAACTTAATGCTGACAGGTGCGTTTACCCTACAATGACCCTCCACAAAGCCATCGCTATGATACCAGGGTTCAGGAGTTGTTGTCACTTCCTTTCCCAATCACATAAATGAGCAGCTCAGACAGGGCCCCAGCATCCGATTGATTGTCTTCCCAATCCACACCTTTTTAACCCTTCAAACAGATACCACTCAAGTCAAGGGGATGAGTGTAGGATAAGACATTCTCTCCCTCTGCACTCTTGTCAGATGTTGGCCTGAGGTGGCCCAGAAGGATCACAACCCCATCTTCTGAAGAGTGCCTGGTGTCTTTCAGGTCTTCCTTACTTAAAATGTGCTTGACAAAATTAGCATTAGTTGAAACCTCCTTCAAAAGTACACAGTCTCCTCACCCTTTCCTGCCCCGCATCCCAGGCATTTTTAACAAGACCTCCAGGTGATTTGTATGAATGCTGTAGAATGAGAAGTTGAGTTCCAGATCAGTAGTTCTCAGTAATTGGCTTGGCTCGGAATCACCAGCACGGGTTGTTAAAATGTTGACTGCAGGACCCTACCCCAGAGTTTCTGATTCCAAAGGTCTGGCATGGCTGAGAATGTACATTTTTAATAAGTTCCCATGTGGTGCAGGTTGTGCTGATCCAGGGACAACACCAACGTGGTTCCCAAGCCTAACTGCGTAACACTTAAGGAATTGTGTTTAAAAATACAGATTCCTGGGCTCTACTTAAGAAATTCAGATTCGAAGGTCTTATAATCTAATAACAGGGTTGTTACAACAAAGTACATTTGTATAGCACTTTACAGTTTACAAAATGCTTTTGTCAGAGGCTTTTGAACCAGAGCAACTTCATCTTGAATAGGAGCTGGGTAAAATGAGGCTGAGATCTACTCAGCTGCCTTCCCAGAGAGTTAAGGCATTCTAAGTCACAGGATGAGATAGGAGGTAAGCACAAGATATAGGTCATAGAGACTTTGTTGATAAAACAGGCTGCAGTAAAGAAGCCAGTTAAAACCCACCAAAACCAAGATGGTGACAAGAGTGACCTCTGGTTGTCCTCACTGCTACACTCCCACCAGCGCCATGACATTTTACAAATGCCATGGCAATGTCAGGAAGTTACCCTATAGGGTCTAAAAAGGGGAGGCATGACTAATTCACCCCTTGTTTGTCATATAATCAAGAAATAACCATAAAATTTGCAACCAGCAGCCCTCAGGGCTGCTCTGCCTGTGGAGTAGCCACTCTTTTATTCCTTTACTTTACTAATAAACTTGCTTTCACTTTGCTCTATGGACTTACCTCAAATTCTTTCTTGCACGGGTTCCAAGAACTGTTTCTTGGGGTCTGGACCAGGACCCCTTTCCAGTAATGAAATGAGAGAGTTCCCTGGCCTCTTTGCAGGATGTGCAACAGGGGTGTGGCTCCTTTATTTGCGCCCCCCCCCCCCCGACAACAAACACACAAATCCCTTAAGGTAGTGGGAGTATGCAGGTGAGCAGGTGCAGGAGCTGGGGTGAGTGCTTTTGGGCTCCAGCCCCACAGCAGTGTCTAGGGGTATTACAATGCTCTTTTAACCCTGCCGTATGGGGATGGCTTTACTGTTAAACAGCTGAGTGAAGAGTCAGTATGAAAGCCTTTTTGGGTTCCTGCATTCAGTGCGTCCCGAATTCTTGTCCAGTGTCCAGGAAGAATCAGGTCACACAGACTTGAAAGATGGTGAATGCAGGGATTTTATTGAGTGATGGAGGTAGTACTCAGTGGGACGGGGAGCTGGGGAGGGGATGGAGTGGGAAGATGATATTCCCCTGGAGTTTAAGCATCCTGCAGCCAGTCTCCTTTGCAACTGCTCCCAGCTGAGCTCTCGACCTTCAGACGCTTTGTCTGTTCTCCCCTTCTCTGCCATGCTGCTCTGCTGCTTTTCTGCTTGTGGAGCCTGGCGTTTGAGGTTTTTATGGGTACAGAATCAGGGTATGGTGGGCCATGGTGGTTTTGGCAAACACTTGGGCAGGAAAACAAGGATAACTGTTCTCATTTAGGGCCGTGGTTTCCAGGCTTGAGGGTGGGGCCTTTGCTGGGGAACCACTCTCTTCTACCCAGTATTTCCCTGCCTCCTGTCTGTATCAGTAACACTTTTATAAGCAATATTCCATTTACTCTTTGGAGTGAAGAATCTTCTTACAAACAAGGAGGAAGCTCAGGCTCTGAGAGGTTAAGCAATTTATCTAATATTTCTTAGTGAGTAAGCCAAGATTTGAACCCAAGAATTCCAAAGCCACAACCTAAACTTTTCCATCTCGTCATAGCCTGTTACAAAATCATTGTGAAGATTGAGTCCATTTCAAGTATTTTTAGTTTCGTGATCACATTTGAGTTAACTGTTCACAGGGTTTTTCAGAGGCGGTTTTATGGTTTTGTGGAACCTGGTTAATGAACAGATAAGACTGTTTTGTACAGAGCAACATCTATTCCCATGCTGGTAATATCCTTGGGTACTTAGAAGCATGCCAAATAGATTGAACGTGCCTTCTCTGGTCTTAACTACCCTTCCAATTCTCCTTTTTTTAAAACAGTTTAAAAAATAAAAATAAAAAGACTCAACCCTTTCTTCAAAGGTCAAACTGATCAAGTTTTGATTTAGCTGAGCCTGAATCAATGAGTTTACTGAGTGTACAGACTCCTAGTCCACATCACTGCCATAATGCCCAACTAAGCTTTTTCAGTCAAAGAAAAGGCATCTGCTTGCATTGTAAGTACTAGTTGTTGATGACCAAAAAAACAAACAAACAAACAAAAACAAACAAAAAAAAAACCATTGTATGCCTCAGGCCATATCTATGAAAAAAAAAAATCTTCCCAGAATCTGTCCTCAGATCCTTTTTAAATGCAAGTTGAGACGAAAGGTTTCCAAGCTGGCTGGGACCGAGAACAATGCCCTGGAGCTGTGGGTGTGGGAGTGGGTGCGGCTTGTCATCTGGCAGCTTTTGAAGAGTTGTCAAAAAAAGGCCATTTTGAAATAAATGCTCCACTTACCTACAAGAGGGCAGCGCCTAGGTCAGAAATGTCCAGAGGTCTCCTTGAAAAAAGAAAAGGGGAGAAAACAACCTTCCTAGCTGGGAAGCAGAGCTGATATTCTCCCATTACATGAACCCCTTTCCCAGAGGTGTTTCTGGGAGCACTGAGATCAAATTACAAAACCATTTTCTGCCTCACATTACTCAGTTTTTTTTTTTCTTTCTTTCTTTCTTTTTTGAAATAGGGTCTCACTCTGTCACCCAGGCTGGAGTGCAGTGGCGTGATCTTGGCTCACCGCAGCCTCCATTTCCAGGGCTCAAGCGATCCTCCCACCTCAGCCTCCCAAGTAGCTGGGACCACGGCACATGCCATTATGCCTGGCTACTTTTTGTATTTTTGGTAGAGATGGGGTTTTACCGTGTTGGCGAGGCTAGTCTTGAACTCCGGGGCTCAAGTGATCCACCTGCCTCGGCCTCCCAAAGTGCTGGGATTACGGGTGTGAGCCACCATGCCTGGCCTTAGTTGGTGTTTTAAGTGGCAAAATTTTCTTCTTTCAAAGTCCAGTGCTCCGCTGATTTTCCCCTTTCCTCCCTGTCTGGCAGGAATGGCAATGGGGAAGTCAAGGTGCTACAGAAGAGTGAGTTGAGGGTGCCTGTATCTTAGATCACATGCCATAACCAGGAAATATTTTTAGAAATCCAGAAAAAAAAAAATCTCCTGGGCGAATGGTGTCGATTTTGTGCTGTTTGGGGAAAGTGGCTCATCAGAGTAAATGCCTCTTTCTCTGATGCCTTAAGTATCCTCCCTGCCTCAGATGAGCAGGTTATTAAGGTAATGTTACCCTTTATTGTTGAAAAGCAGTGTAAACAGACACCCAGACTACAGAGATTACCTGCTTTCAAACTGCAGAAATGAGACACTTTCTCTTACAATTTCCCTTTCCACCAAATAGCATACCCTATTTACTTGGGGGAAATAGTCGCCTTCTTATAATGACCACACCCATTTGCTCAGATGGAAGAAGCTGGCAAAGTAAGTGCTGTTATTATCTGGGCAAATCTTTGAGAGTTTTCTTCCTCATCCTGCGTTGTTCCACTGTGAGCTTACTGCCCTCCTTTCATTCAGTCACGTACAGAAGGTACTGCCCTTTCTGCTCCCCACAAGGGTCAAGGAGCTCCCAGTCCTAGGATGGAGTGTGTCTCTTGACTGATGGGGATGGCGGTAGGGGTGAGAATCATTCCAGGACCATCTGATACTGAGAGAGGAGACCCAGCCTGCTGCCCTTGGAGAGCTCTCAGCTGATGAAGAAGGCACAGCCCTGACGTGAGGAAATTTACACACACATATGCACACATAGACACATAGACATATACATATATACATTTACACATGTACCTATGTGCACATATATACACATGCATTTCCACCAAATATTATATATTAATATATTTTTTCTTGGAATATATAGAGAAAAGTAGCATTTGATGAATAACACTGAGACTAAGAGAGCATAATTAGTATTCACTGACCCAAACTATGGAGTTAGTGCTGGGGAAAAGAGATTTTAAAGGGAGCAGGTGTCCGGCTCCATGTAGAGCAAGTCAGTATGACCGAGGTGTACTCCGAGTGCTTAATATTAGCCTAGGAAAGAATAGCAGAGACTCCGCCTGCTGCTTCCTGATAGGGATTTCTTTATAACCAAAGCAAAATAGCTTTACCCAGCCCACTGTAACAGGATAAACAAGTTTGATGTAACTTCCAAATCTATTTTCTATTGTAAGTTCGTTTATTGAATAAAATAGCAATTCAACATGTTTGCAAATCATGGTGCTGTTAGATGCCAATGCTGGCAGAGATTCATGTGTTTACTGTACAGCTCGCCCAGTTAGGCTCTGCTACTCAGCAGAGCAGCAATGTGGAATTCCAAACAGCTGCAAGTAGTAAGTGGAAAGCGATTTTTGCTAATCATCCAGGAGGTTATGTGGCATGGTGGAAACTGGTTCCAGACAGCAACTTGCGTGTAGAGTCAGGACTTGGAAGCGGCTTCTGGATATTTGCTTTTTGGACTGATACAAAGTAAGAGTGAAGTGGTGACGTGATCTTGCACACTTGCATTTAGTATTCTCTAAATGTGAACCTGAATTTGTTTTACATTAGAAAACCCCTTTTCAACAGTTTTTGGGCCTGGTTCCCAGCATCTGAGGAAAATGCACAAAAGCAAAGATGTGGTCCACTTATGGGGGAATATGGGAAAGCTACCTCCTCAGGCTTCTCCAAAGGATTTAAAAATTCTTCTGAGGATGTGTGTGGTTTTTTAAAATCTATTTTGAATGTAGAATTAACTTATATCCATTCAGCCAGAGAAAAGTTGATCTTGGTTTCTCAGTAAAAGCACATTTCAAGATATCGATGTGGAAACAGGGGCTTTGGTGGTGGTCTACCAAGAAGTATACCTAATCTGTGAGTATCCCTG
The DNA here is from genome assembly GCF_007565055.1 of Rhinopithecus roxellana. Lineage (NCBI taxonomy): Eukaryota > Metazoa > Chordata > Mammalia > Primates > Cercopithecidae > Rhinopithecus > Rhinopithecus roxellana. The sequence continues at coordinate 72,625,271 of NC_044556.1, read as the reverse complement.
CTCAAGTTGGCCACTCTAAAACTCAAGACTTCCTAGGCCTACCATCACCTTTTGCCATATAATCATCCCCAGCCCTGTTCCTCCTTGTCCTGACTAGAGCTTAGAATGGGCTTTGGAAGCCCAGGCTAGAGGCTGCATTTCTCTCTCATCAAGAATGGGAAGTGAAGACCCTCTGCTGCTGCTTTTTGTCTGCGGCTGGAGCACGAAGAACATGGCCTCGAAGCTGGCTTCCAGATACACAAGTAGCCAGGATCTCTGCTAGGTCCCTTCTGTCCTGGTGTTTGGCATCCGAAGTAGCCCTAGCCTGTGTTCCAGCCACCTAGCTGGTTGCTGCCAGCTCAGTTTCCCAGGGCTTGGGCCTAATCCCGGTCTCACGCCTCACATGGAGCTGGCTGGTTCCTGTTAGCATGTCAGTCTACCCCTAATGGCAAGCATCGTTGCTCCCAAGAACTCATGAAACTGGATTCCCATTTGGCCCCTTCTGATCAGACTCTTCTAGACCACTTTGCCTGCTTGGAAACAGGCGGCAGTTATGCCACGTCCCTTGGACTTGTCTGTGGCTGCTCAGGGAAGGGCTGTGTCTGGTCCGTATGTTCTGATTCATGATATCCCCTCCTGGCAGCCTGTAGTGCAACTGGCTTCAATCTGGAATTCTAGGTAATGCTAACCCCTCTTTTGGAATAGCTCCTTATAGCTATGATCTGTGCTGAACAAAATAATCTTATCAAGTGCAGAGGCTTTCAGAGAATGTTATCTACCTTTCAAAGTAAAGTTCTCAAGAACATTCTAGAAGATCACGTTTTGTTTTTTCTCCACAGCTTAGCTCAAGGCATAGGGGATTTGATAGATTTATGACAAGGACTTTTTCAAATGCATTGATCTGACTAGCTTTGGTCCTCAGAAGAATGTTCTGCCCTGGAGCAGTCCCGTCTTATCAGACACAGCTAAACAAATGGGTTAGTTCTTGCAAATGGTCCACCAACTGACCATAGAGAAAAATAATTAGCCAAGTCTTTAGTTATGCCTCAGAGTGTACTTTTTTTTTTAAGATAGGTTCTCACTCCCGTCGCCCAGGCTGGAGTGCAGTGGCACAATCTGGGCTCACTGCAGCCTCGACCTTCCGGGATCAGGTGATTCTCCCACCTCAGCCTCCACAGGTGTAGGCCATCATGCCCAGCTAACTTTTAGTAGAGATGGGGTTTTGCTATGTTCCCCAGGCTGGTCTCAACTCCTGGACTCAGGCAATCCACCCACCTCCAACCCGAAAAGTGCTGGAATTATAGGCATGAGCTACCGTGTCCAGCCTCAGAGTATACTTTTACTGAAGCTATTTTTGGTGGGCACTGTTGGGGTCACACTGGTGTGAAGCGAGGGTGAGCCATGTGCCAGCCTTGATAGCTGTGCACTGCCGCAGGGACTGTTGCAGCCTCAGGATGGTCTATGCTGTGGGGAGGGCCTGCAGGACCGGGGTCTTTCTGACCTGGAATGAATGTAGAGCATAGGTGGACCTATTTCCTGCTGCCAGATTTAAGAAGTTTGCCACAGAAAATGAGGCCTGGGCCTTTGTCAGGAAATCTGCAAGCCCAGAAGGTTCAGAAGGGCGGAAAAATAAACATGTACAAGAATCACAAATGAAAGACAGCAAGGGACTCCGTGAGCCATTGAATGGCGATGGAGATGAAAGCGCAAAGCCTGTGTAGCAAATCACAGAGCCAGCACCTCGAATGAGCAGGGACATTTTCTTACATCGAAGGCTTTGTCATTGAGTACACTGATGGCTGCTGCTCCAGTAATGGGTGGAGGAGAGCACTAGTGGGAACTGATATTTACTGGGGGCCAGGCCATCCTTTAAATGTAGGCATTAGACTTCCTGGGTGACAGACAAACCACAGAGCAGAAAATCATGCAGCCTGCAATACCATTGAACAAGCAGAGGCTGAAAACATCAATAAATTGGTTCCATACACAGATAGTATGTTTACTATAAATGGTATAACTAACTGGGTTCAAGGTAGGAAGAAGAACAGGTGGAAGACAAGTACAGGGAAAGAGGTGATGAAAAAAGAGGACTTTGTGGCACTGGAGAAGCTCACTCAAGGCATGGGCATTCAGTGGATACTTGTTCCTGGTCATCCAGGGTTTATCAGCAATGAAAAAGCTGATAGATTAGCAAGAGGAGCTAAACATTCTGAAGACTAAGCAAAGTGACTTTATTACTTGGGAAAAGTTGAGCCAGTGGCTGTTTTGCTACTTTTGCTTACTGGTACAGAAAAGAGACTACAGGCTGGACCATTGCAGTGGATGAGCAGATGTGGCTTTCACACTGAATCATGGTGGCACGGTGGCATTCTGTGATACATTTTGATAAAAAGTGGTTAAATATATAATAAATTGAACATCTCTGAGATTTAAGAATTATGTGAGATTTCAGCATTATGTTTACTAGATTTGATACTGTTCTTGCTTATTTTATTGCAATCTGTTTTAAAATGCCACAGGTTTGATTTTTTTTTTTTTTTTTTTTTTTTTTTTTTAGACAGAGTCTTGCTCTGTTGCCCAGGCTGGAGTGCGGTGGCACAATCTCAGCTCACTGCAACCTCTACCTCGAGGATTCAAGTGATTCTCCTACCTCAGCCTCTCGAGTAGCTGGGACTACAGGTGTGTGCCACCACGTCTGACTAATTTTTGTATTTTTAGTAGAGATGGGGTTTCACCATGTTGGCCAGACTGGTCTCAAACTCCTGATCTCAAGTGATCCACCCACCTCAGCCTCCCAAAGTGCTAGGATTATAGGTATGAGTCACTGTGCCCGGCCCACAGCTTTGATTTTGATAACAAATCAAAAAAACATTGGTTAAAAGATGCAGGTCAGAAGTCTAGAAATATTCTGAAAACATCCATTTACCTTCCAGTTCACAAACTTGAGTCTCTTACTTTTACAGGTGACTTGTGCCTGTGGGCACATTAGAGACAGATGCAGCCAGGGGCCTGGGTGGGCTGCTCAGCAGAGAGGATGTGAGCTGGTCTTAGCCTCACATGCTTGCCTGCTGGGCACTGACATAACAGGCCAAGCCTGCACACAGGCGACCCTGGCTGCTAGGCCACTCTCTAGGAACAGACAACTTGTAAAGACCAAGATGTATAAATCAATCTTTCCAAAATTTCTTTGGCTCTTTTATTGAAAACTGTGCACACTTAAAAAAAAAGTTTGACATGATCATTGATTTAGTTTTAAATCTTTTTATCATAAAATGAAAACATACAGGAAGACAGACAGACAGACACACACACACACACACACACATATGCTGTTTTCATTGAGACTTCTGCCTAGAAGAAAATCCTTATTGATCTGTATGTTCTGAAGGCTAGTGGCATTCAAAACTGTTAGCAGCATTCAGACAATTTTTATTTATTAATGGAACATTAATTTTTAAAAACCTCCCTTATTATTATTTTTTCTTTTTTCTTTTTTTTTTTGAGATGGAGTCTCACTCTGTTGCCCAGGCTGGAGTGCAGTGGCATAATTTTGGCTCACTGAAACCTCTGCCTCCCAGGTTCAAGCGATTCTCCTGTCTCAGCCTCCAGAGTAGCTGGGATTATAGACGTGCGCCACCACGCCCAGCTAATTTTTGTACTTTTAGTAGCAGGGTTTCACCATGTTGGTCAGGCAAACTCCTGGCCTCATGTGATCCATCCACCTCAGCCTCCCAAAGTGCTGGGATTACAGGCATGAGCCATGGTGCCCGGCCAAAACCTCCTTTTTTAAAAAACTAATAATAATCTGTTAATCTACATGCATACAGAAACACAACTTACGAGTTGGCCATTTTTTTCTTGCTATGGAAAATTAGATAACAACTACTGAACAGGCTCACAAATCATAACTTGGAAATACAGTTAAAACAGAGGTACATATGATCGTTTACTACTATTTTGCTTATTTCCAATAGATAGAATCACTATAAATGTCCCACATTAAGATTTGTGTTTGTTCATTTCTGATGAGTCCAAAAGGAATAAAACAGTATTCCCAAACATTTAATATTTTAATTGTTTTGTTATTTTCAATAGGTTTTAGAAATAATCACTTACTCTGGTGTCATCCATTAGTAAAAACTTATTACTGCTTCAAATCATCTTTTGGCTAGATTGTATATAGAAATAAATATGTAATTCATTGAAAATCTACTTGGTACATGTTGCCAGGCTTAGTCAAGGGAGCCCTAAAGCAGAGGTGTTTGAGACCTCTCCATTAAGCTATGAAGACTTTTTGTTAGTTACAAAACTTCTCTTACTGTAGGTAAAATAGGTGAAATGGTGGCTGATGTTGAGTCTGTGGTAGAAGGCCCAGACCCTGTTGTGAGCCACTCCTCCAGTCTCAAGGGTCTCCTTAGAATACCTACACTACTATGGAGCACAGTTTGAAAACATGGCCTATTAGATGAGGTGTAATTTCAACCTTAGTGTTTCTTGGGTACCAAAGGGGGTCACCTTAATAGTAGTAACCCATGCCAGGCACCGTGGTGGACACCTGTAATCCCAGCACTTTGGGAGGCTGAGATGGGTGTTCTTGAGTCTAGGAGTTTGAGATCAGCCTGAGTAACATGGCAAAACCTCATCTCTACAAAAAATACAAAATTAAAAAAACATCGTAATAAACCAAGTTTTATTGACTCTTCTTACCACATACTCAACTAGAACCTTCTATTTGTTTCAGCAAAGTTCCATCCAGACTTCATAGAGTATGTCTCACATGTCCTTATGAATGGTGACCATATTATTATAGTCAACACACAGATTCCTCTAGGCTCATCCCCCTTCTCTGGCCTCAGTCCCATCCAATGTTCTCTGTCCACAAAACCTCTTGAGAGTGACTCTCCATTGCCCCAGCTTCTGGCCACCACACTCAGAATTTCAACATCCAAGCCAGCTACATCCAGAGGCCAAAGTTTCTAATCCATGAGGGCCAGAACAGCACTAGGTCCTGGCCCATCTGTCTGGCAACCTGTGTCATGCTGATCCCTTAGGAAAGTAAGAACGATACTCTTGCCTCAGGCCTCACTGAGTCCCTCACAAAGACCAATAGTATAGCTTTAGCTCACAGCCCGTTTTCTACCAGGCTCAGACACCAAACTGAGGTGCCAGGTATGGAACAAATCCCACTTTGGCCTTTTATTTTTACCTCCAACCAGATGGCCACCAAACCTCCTCCCTTCTGTTTCTACCCCATATAGCAAACCTGCAAACTGACTATTCTTGTCCACCCACCAGTTTAGGTCCATTCTCTGACATGTTTAAATCTCAGTTTGGGCTCAAAGTGGAATTAATTCATCAGATGACATTATTCTGAAATTTGATATCGGCTGTCTTGTTTCCCTTAGATTGACACCATTGACTTCTTTAAGCTGTGGCTCTGAACCCAGCCCTGGGGTGCTATGAGCTTAGATGGAGAGATGTGTTCAGGACATGAGGCAGCTTCAGCACATACACCAATATCTTTGGCCCTTGGAATGAATGTGTTATCCAAAGGGCAGCTACTGTCTTTACTAGATTTCCTGGAAAATTACAAAGAAAAACAAACAAACAAATAAACCACAAAAGCTATTTCCTGAATTTTCCAGCAACTCTGACTAGTTTTGAGTAGGTTGTTTTTATTATTTCTTCCTTTGGGGAACAAATTAAAGTTATGTGTTTATTTCTGCAACATTGAGGAACACAAAGAGAAAATCTCCCAAAAGGATGATCCTCTTTCCCATTCTAGATATTTGCCAACAACCACATGAAAAGGAAAAATATGCTTGAAGACATTGCATTATGCAATAGATTTGCCTTATAATATTACTTATAATTCCGATTCTATTTTAAATTCATGTAAGGTGTGACTCCCACTCCCTTGCACCATCCAAAGTCATTTAAAGACCTAGGAGGCTGGGCATGGTGGCTCATGCCTGTAATCCCAGCACTTTGGGAGGCCAAGTTGGATGGATTGCTTGAACCCAGGAGTTTGAGAGTAGCCTGGGCAACCTGGGGACAAACCTTGTCTCTATAAAAATGATAAAATTAGCCAAGCATGGTGGCATGCACCTGTAGTCTCAGCTTCTCAGGAGGCTTAGGTGGGTGAATTACTTGAGCCCAAGGGGTCAAGGCTTCTGTGAGCCGTGATTGTGCCACTGTAATCCAGCCTGGGCAACAGAATGAGACCCTGTCTCAAAAAACAAACAAACAAACAAACAAACAAAAATCCTAGATGATAAATAAATAATCATACTGATAACAGCCTCTCATGTTACCAGAGAGAACATGATTCTAATAAAACCCAGTCATGACCACACTCAACATCTGGGATGGGGAAAAACTGCTGTGTTCTTTTCCCATTGGCTCTCCTTTTGGTCATATGAAGATAGCTTTTTAGGGCATTTGGAAGGCCTGTCTTGAGAACTTCTCAAGGCTGGTTTTAGTTAGTGGCACTTAAAGTACAACATTTTTAGATTTTTCCAAGAGGACCATCTCTAAGCAATATTTCACCTGCCAATAGCAACAGCGTCTCATAACCATGATGTGTTACTGTGCTCAAAGAATGCCTCCCTCTTCAAGGTAACAAAAGAATAGAACAAAGGCAGTTGAAGGAACTGAGACATATAAATGTATTGGTTTCATACAGCTGCAGTAACAAAGCACCAAAACCTTGGTAGCTAAAAACAACAGAAATTCATTCTCTCACAGTTATGGAGTCACATGTCTAAAATCAAGGTGCTAGCAGAGTTTGTTCTTTCTGGAGGCACTGAGGGAAAAGCTGTTCCATGCCTCTCTCCTGGCTTCTGGTGGCTGCAAGCAATTCTTGGATTCCTTGGTTTGTAGATATATCACCCCAATTTCTGTCTTCACATTGTCTTCTTCTCCGTGTGCCTTCTTCTCCCCTCTTCTCCCCTTCCTTTCCCTCCCCTCTCCTCTTCTCCCCTCCCTTCCTCTCCTTTCCTTTCCTCTCTTCTTCACTCCTCTTCTTCTCTTCTCAAGACACTTGTCATTGGATATAGGCTGATCCTAAGCAAACATAATTTCATCTCAAGATCCTTAATTAATTACATCTACAGAGATCCTTTTTAAAAATAAGGGGATTTGAGACCAGCCTGGGCAACATGGTGAAACCCCATCTTTACAAAAAATATAAAAAATTAGCTAGGTGTGGTGGCGTGCACCTGTAGTCCCAGCTACCCAGGAGGCTGTGGTGGGAGAATCACCTGAGCCTAGGAGGTTGAGGCTGCCGTGAGTCATGATCGTGCCACTGCACTCCAGCCTGGGTGATAGAGTGAGACTCTGTCTCAAAAAAATAAAAAAATGAATGAATAACATTTAAAAATAAATATAAAAGTAAGATTCTATATCTTTTTTGGGAGGGGGATGGTGGTACCATTCAACCACCATAACATGTAAAGGAAAGTCAAGTAAATCCAAGTAAAAAAGGCAACAAACATGTCTATAATCCTTTAAGAACAGATAAAATGACTGGAATTATGAACTGGGGATCAAGATATTGAGTTACATAGTCTTAGTTCTGTCAGTGTTGACTCTGGGATACTGGGCAAGACCTTCTCCTTTGCAGGCCTGGTATCTGCATTTGTAAAATGAGAGGATGGATTAAATTAGCTTGAAAGTATGTTCTAGCTCTGGTGTTCCATGATTCCATATGAACACCCATTCTCCTAACTAGTTCTCACATGTGCTTATGTGCATACACACATGGGTGCAAGTCATACCCCACCCTCTTACAGATCAAGCCAGCCACCTCCCAAACCCAAATGTGATTTCCACACTGAATCTATAACCTATGCTTTCTCATGTGGGGCATCTGGGAGCTGACTTCCATTGTGTCATGTTTGACTTGGCTGGAGAAATAAATTTGGCAGTGCTTAGAAATGCCACACCTTTATATTCTGAGTTTTTCCACAATCTTCTTGGTGTCCAGGACTTCTGATCACTTTTCTTTCTTATTTTCCAATTGCATATTTCCGCCTGTGGTCTTCAGCCTGCCCACTGCTTTTTCTGCCGCAGGAGCGGCCCACATCTCAGATGATTGTCCTGGCACTGGCAGATGACCTAAGAAGGCAATAAACAGATAAAGAACAGACTTGGAAATTCCATGGCATCACTTCTTCTGGAACTCTTGATGGTAAAATGACCACATGCCAGAAATTACACTGCAACTCTACTCCAGAAAATCTGTGTGGCATCTAATTTTGGCAGATTAACTGAGTCTTACTATCCCATACTTCATGTGAGGGCTGTGCAAGGGAAGGGCATACTCATGGGATTGTAGAATGACAGCTGGAGAAACTGTACACTTTTTTTTCTATGTACAGTGTATATGCATTTTTCTAAAACCTAAGTTCCGTGAGAGTACAGAGTGTTGTTCACAGCTCTCTCCTCAGCACCTAGCCCAGGGTGTGGCAGGTAGTAGGCACTCATCAAATTTCTGATTATGAATGAAAATTAATGCAAATCAGATGCTTAGAAGAGTTCAGATCTCATGCAACATCCTCATTTCTGATTCATTTTCAGTAGCCAGAAATGTTAGTAGGCTAACACTTCAGTTTCTCTGCTAAATAATTGATGAACTAAAAAGGACTAAAAATATCAAGAGAATTCACCTGTAAGGAGGAGCTCTGCATGCTTTCCATTGTCGGCATTAAGGATAGCCCTTCAACTTACCTGCTTTGTAAACTTAGGCATTTTTAACATTGAGTTTTCTTAAACTTCTGTCTCTGCCTCCCCATTCTCCCTGCTGGGCACCTCCCCACCCCCTACCCCTGCTAGGTGCGTGCACGGGAACACACACACACACACACACACACACACAAGTGGCAGAGGGTCTCATCTCTCTTTGCCACCAGCCTGGCACCTATGGAAACAAACAAGGTCCTGTGCAGCCACCTAGTGGTGTCTCTTCACCCCTGCAGTTCCCCATGGCTTCTAAAGGAAGTAACAGAGGGCACTGGGAGGCACTGAGATACTTTGAAGACTGCCCACTTCCTCAAGGCATCTGGGACCTCACCCAGAGGTGAGCCAGAGGGAAAAAAGGAGAGCGAGCTCAGGGCGTGCCTGGCTCCGGCCGCTGCCTCACTTCCTCGGGGGTCAGCGGCCAAAGGCAGTGGGGGTGAGGCCAGACGACCCTGCACCACCCGAAGGAAGTGATGTCATGGTCTCCTTCTCCGAGAAGCCTTTGACACGGAGGGCGGGGGCGGGGGGATAGGAATGAGTGCCAGGGTGGGACAGACAGCCCTTGTTCCATGGGAAATGTCAGGCTTTGAGAGACTTGTTTCATAAACATGCCTTGCCTCAATTTTGAACCCTCCATTTGAGTTCCTTTACAGACTTGTCCCTTGGGACCGAGAAACTGTTGTGATTGCAGAGGACACAGAAAAGGGTCAGCCAAGCAGTGATCAGAGAATAGGGGCAGGCAGAACTCAACAGCCACTAGGCAATGGGGTTTAAATGAAGAACCATAACATTGAACTAGGCTCCTAGGAGCTCCTAAGGACTCTGGAATCTTTCCACGGGGTCTCCAACCTTCACAGGTCCCGGGGTGCTGAGCCTAAGAAGGAGATGGAAGTCAAAGACCAGCGCAATCAGACACACACCATTAAAAATACCTTTCTTCTCATTTCATACACCACCCTGCAGTACCACCATGAGTGCTACCATCCTGAGAGCACCTTGCCTTTGTTGATTTGACCAGTTTTCACCTGAGTAGTAATGTATCCTATGTCCACTGGAACCTTCCTTTACCCACGGACAGCTCTGTGTAAGCCTTTCTCATCTGCCTACAACTTCTGCCTATAAATTATTAGGTTTCTCCATTTAAAATAAACAGAATTTCCCTCAAGCCTACAATCCATACTCATCCACACCCACACTCCTCGCCAGTGTCTCCAAAGAGCAGTTTATTTTGACCACTCTGTTCTGACCCCATTGCCATCTGGCTTCTGTCCTAAGCATGACGGAAATTGCCCTTTCGGAGGTTGCTCATGACTTTCTACTTGCCAAATCCAAAGGCTTCATTAATAATAACATGTCAGTTTTGATATTTTATACAGTCACAGCTCTTGGTGTTCGAGGATGTAACTTAATTTTCTTAGAGCTGACCTCAAATCATTAACTCAACCTCCAATGTCTGTGGTCTTCCTAATTCAAGATAAATCCAGCCTTTTCTGTTTTTTACTTTTATTTTTTAGAGATGATATCTTGCTCTGTCACCCAGGTGAGAGTGCAGTGGCACGATCATAGCTCACTGTAGCCTCTTGGGCACAAGGGATCCTCCTTCCTCAGCCTCCCAAGTAGGTGGGATTACAGCTGCGTGCCACCACACTTGGATAATTTTTAAATTTTTTTCTGTAGAGACAGGTGTCTCACTTTGTTGCCCAGACTGCTCTCAAACTCCTGGGCTCAAACAATCCTCCCACCTCAGCGTCCCAAATGCTGGGATTACAGGTGTGAGCCGCCACACCCAGTGCCCATTCTGTTTTTAATCTTATTTTAAATTTTTATTTTTATGTAACTTGTGTTAGAAATGTACCATCAGACCCATTTTTTTTTTTTTTTTTTTGAGATAGGCTCTCGCTCTGTCGCCTATGCTAGAGTATAGTGGCTTGATCTCAGCTTACTGCAACCTCTGCTTCCTGGGCTCAAACAATTATCCCTCCTCAGCCTCCCGAGTAGCTGAGACTACAGGCACACACCACAAACCTGGCTAAGTTTTTGCATTTTCAGTAGAGACAGGGTTTCGGAATGTTGCCCAGGCTGGTCTTAAAGTCCCAGACTCAAGCAATCCATTCACCTCAGCCTCCCAAAGTGCTGGGGTTACAGGTGTGAGCCACCACACCCAGCCTCATTCTGTTTGAAAACAGAATTAAAACATAGTCTTTGAGTAGTGAATCAGAAGTTCCCTCCCCTTATTCCCCAACATTTTTTCAGTCTCTGTAGCTGCAGGGGGCGTGCGTCTGGGGGCAGCATTCGTGCATCATGTCGGTGTGGGGAGAAAAGCAGTGTCTGGCCCATCATGACATTCTGTCTACACCACTTTCCACTGACTGGTGACCCTTGCAACTTGATCTCATTGTCCTGAGCCAGCACTAGTTTCTGATGGCCAAGTTTCCACTGTCACCTCCCTTTGCCTACATCCTTATGGTCCAGACTGCAGCTCCTTTAGATCCTTTTGGCTTGTCCAGGGCCTCTTCTACATCCCTTTTGGTGGCCATAGAAACTTTTCAGATTTTTCTCCAGCCTCGCCAAGATGCATGGGGGCTCTGTGTGGCCACCCTAAATCATGACTGCTCTGTTCTTCCAATGCCATTCTGGATGTGGAAATTCTCCCAGGAACTATGATTCTCCCTGGTACATTCTGAGAGGAGAGACACATGTGTCCTCTGCTATGGAGAGTCTCTGGTGATGTATGAATTTGTTTGACTGTGACCATAATAGAAAATGCGTTTTACATCATGACTGAGCACACGTACACATCACACATGAAACAACAACTTCATGAAACAACATTACCATTACCTTGCAATGAACTCTGGGATTTCCTAGTCCATTGTATTCTGTTTCTTTTAATGCTGGTTTTATCCCAATAAACCGATTTTATGATGCAAGAGGTCTCAGCCCACAGTTTAAAAAATATTGCCTTGATAGTGGGTTTACTTGGTTCAGAGGGCGAGCTCTGGGCTCCATACCAAAACTTAGGAAGCAGCTATACGCTTGTTTTGTTCTTTCTCAAAATGCACAGCTTTCAGAATCAAAGAAAGTCCTGCTTCTCAAGCTGTTGTCTCTACTATGGGTTTAAAATAAATCCATTCAGACATTCAACAGATTTTTTCTTCTCAGCTTTATCTACTTTCTGTCTGAGAACAATGTGTATGGAGTATGACACATGATAAAGAAAAGAGTAATGGCTATAAAGAAGCACAAGGGAAAAAAAACCTCAGTTAATATTCCCAAATATACCTGTAATCCCAGCACTTTGGGAGGCTGAGTTAGGTGGATCACTTGAGGTCAGGAGTTGGAGACCAGCCTGGCCAGCATGGTGAAACCCCATTTCTACTAAACATACAAAAATTAGCCAGGCATGGTTGGAGGTACCTGTAATTCTGGCTACTTGGGAGGTTGAGGCATGAGAATCGCTTGAACCTGGAAGGTGGAGGTTGCAGTGAGCTGAGATTGCACCCGTGCACTCCAGCCTGGGCAACAGAGCAAGACTTAGTCTCAAAAAAAAAAAAAAAAAAAAAAAAAAATCCAAGGATTACATATTCTATTGGTAATAGTAATAGTAACTAATTATGACTGAGTATGTATTATGGGCCAGGCATGATGCTTAGCATTTCATGTTTATTATTTCAGTTAATCCTTACACCATCCCTATGATATGGTACAAATATTATCCTCATTTTATAAAAAGGAAGTTAAGGCTAACCTAAATTTGACTCTTTCCCTACCCTTTACATCCAGAGACCATTTCTCATGTCTGTTAGTTTCTTTGTTCTAGCCCTACCTCCATAAAATTAGGGATGAAAACTAGACCCTCTCTCTCAGCTCAGAAAGAGTCCAGCAAACTTTCAAAGGCAAGGCTGGTTTCTACTAAGTTGGAAAAGTGAGGGTCTTGCTCCACAGGCCTGCAGCTTGACCTGTACCCATCCCTCCTGCTGCTGTTAGCCATTCTCCTTCTAGGACTTTCTATGGCCTAAAACTGAAGATCATCCAGAATCTTCTTCCAACCAGAAGGGATTGGGAGTCTGCCCTTCTCCTTAGCAACCTGCAGATCCTCATAGGAAATGACCACGGTAACTTCCCTTTATCTTTTCTAAAACCCACATCTATAAAAGGGAGAAAGATGTCTCAAGAATGCAAACAAAACATAACTATAAGTTTGAATTTTCTCCTTTGATTTGGTGAGTTCCTTCTTTATCTAGCAAATATTAATATTTATTGAAGATGTACTAGGCACAGTTCTAGGTGCTACTGGAGATTTGGTGATGAGCAAGACAGATCAAATTCTTCCCCTTCTGAAATTTACACTCCATAGGGGCTGGTTTCTGGGGAGGGCAGACAGTGGCTGCAGGTTTTCAGCTTTCTTTTAAGTCACACTTCCCAGTAAGAAGTGTGTTTTGCACAGCAATGTAGTATATTCCTTCTCCCTTCTGCCCCCACACAATAGAATCAAAGTTTTGTAGAACACTTGCTCTTATTAAATATAAAAACTAAAAACATAAAGTTAATATAGCCTTATTAATACTTGAATGCAGCTGGGTGTGGTGACTCACATCTGTAATCCCAGTACTTTGGGATGCTAAGTCAGGCAGATTGCTTGAGCCAAGAGTTTGACACCATCCTGTGCAACATAATGAGACCCTGTCTCTACAAAAAGTAAAACAAAATTAGCCAGGCCTGGTGGCAGGTGCTTGTGGTCCCAGCTACTCAGGTGACTGAGGTAGGAGGAGTGCTTGAACCTGGGTGGTTAAGGTTGCAGTGAGGTATGGTGGTGCTACTGCACTCCAGCCTGGGCGACAGAGTGAGACCTCATCTCAAACCAAAAACAAAACCAAAAACAAAAAAACTTGAATGTAGCATAAGAAAAGTTTCCCCAACAAGCAACACAAAAACAAGAGTCAGGCAAGATTGTATTTAATGCACTAGGAGTACTTGTCTGCTTCTAAGTTTATTCCAGTCCAGGACATACAAGGATAATTCTCACTGTGCATACATTCATGCGCCTGTTTCTTTCTCTCCTTTGTTTTAATTGGTTTTAAAAGTTGGAAATCCTTGTTCATACAAATAGGTAATTTTGAGTGGTGATAATAAAGATGCATTCTTTTTGCCTGGGAATGGAGATTCTTCTTTAATTTTACCCTACAATTATGATTCATTTAACGTCTTGTGATTACTCTTTCGTACAAACATAGAACTAAGCTGCAATAATTCATTCACTCCTTTTGGGCACCAAGTTTAGGTCACTTATTGATTCAGGGTTCTGAAAAGAAAATGAGTCTTTCATTTGAAACCTTTTATCTTGTGTTTACAATTTATCATCTGGAAAATCACGATTGCATCTGGAAAATCACTCCAAGTTTGAAACTGAGGAGTGAAATATAACGATCTCCCTAATTTTATTTCCTTCATACTGACTTTACTAATAATATCATTTTCAATATGTTGTAACAATATGAGGAACAAATAGGTGCTAGGGTGATTGCTCTTAAGGTTACTTGCCATAACAAAATGTCTTTGGAATCCTGGATGTGTTGGACTTGCTGAATTATATTGTTGTTTTCTCCCTGAAGTTATACATTGAAGTTCATTTAAAAAAATCAATAACCTCTGTTAAATACACTAATTAAAAATGCCAAACATTGTCTTTGAAAATGAGATTGCTTGCCAAATGAGATTGCTTTCCAACTAGAAAAACGTGACTGTCATTTCTGAGTTTATTCATCCTGATTAATACTTTCCCTTACGATTCCGTAGATAACCAATGAATTTCAGTGAGCTTCAGAGTATGGTTCATTCCAGTCTCACCAAACACATCAATATTTTGGCTATTGATGAGCTCTCTTTAATAAATTTAACAACCTTCATGATGTTTTCCAATACTTCCATGAGATTTAGCAGAATTACTTCAAGAGATGGCACATTTCTATTGATTCTGATTTCTGAACACAACTGTCATTAATAGTTTTTACAAATATTTTAATAGCTTTGCTGTTTTCTAGCAATATCAGCTGGCCCTGCCTGTCTCTCATAATTCCATTGTTATATTTTATTTTATTTTTAAATATAAATTAAAATAATTAAATTTGTTATTTTCTTTTAGAGATGGGGACTCCCTATGTTGTCCGAGCTGGAGTGCAGTGCTCTTCTCAGACGTGATTATAGCATGCTATATCCTTGAACTCCTCGGTTCAAGTGATCCTCCCTCCTCAGCTACCCAAGTAGCTGGGACTAAAGGTGCATGCCATCATGCCCGGCTCTATTTTTCCATTTTAGTAGATATTGACCAACAAAGCATTTTTCCACTTTTGTAAATATATACAATCCATTGTGTGTGAGGTTAAATTTAAACAACACAAACACCGCCACACACTCACACACATCTTGTTGTTTTGCATACACGAGAGGAGTTTAACAACTTGCAGTATCTGTGCTCTTTTGGGGATGGATCTTAAGGTCTATACTGGATTTTAACCACATGAGAAGCATGGCTCTAGAAGGTTCTGCAGTAGTACAGATCTGACTAGAAATATTACTATCCCAAAGAATTGTACACTTCAATTTATTAGCTGATTTGGTATTAAAAATCATATTCATCGTAGCTATTTATATTAGAGAATAATTTTTATTTTTATTTTGAAAGATTTTTTTTTTTTTTTTTTTTTTTTTTTTTTGAGACGGAGTCTGGCTCTGTCGCCCAGGCTGGAGTGCGGTGGCCGGATCTCAGCTCACTGCAAGCTCCGCCTCCCAGGTTCACGCCATTCTCCTGCCTCCGCCTCCCAAGTAGCTGGGACTACAGGCGCCCGCCACCTCGCCCGGCTAGTTTTTTTTTTGTATTTTTTAGTAGAGACGGGGTTTCACCGTGTTAGCCAGGATGGTCTCGATCTCCTGACCTCGTGATCCGCCCGTCTCGGCCTCCCAAAGTGCTGGGATTACAGGCTTGAGCCACCGCGCCCGGCCGAAAGATTGATTTTTTAAAGTTGTTTCATTTTGAAGTAGTATAGGTACATAATAGTTTTATATATTTATGGGGGTACATTTGATACTTTGATACAGGTATGCAATGTGTAATAATCACATTAGGGCAATTGGAGTATCCATCATCTCAAGCACTTATCATTTCTTTATGTTAGGGACATTCCAATTCCACTATTTTAGTTATTTTAAAGTAGACAATAAAATATTGTTAACTATAGTCACCCTATTGTGCTACCATATACTAGATCTTATTCATTTTATCTAACTGTATTTTTGTGCCCATTAACCATTTCCACTTTATCACCCTATCTTTGCTACCCTTCCCAGTCTCTGGTAGCCATAATTGTACCCACTAATCTCCTCCCTGAGTTCAATTTTTTTTTTCTCACCTATATGAGTGAGAACATGAGATATTTGTCTTTCTGCACCTGGCTTACTGCACTTAACATAATGTCCCTCAGTTCTATCTGTGTTGGTACAAATGGCAGGATTTCATTCTTTTTAGTGGTTGAATAATATTCCATTCTCTGTATGTGCCACAGTTTTTTTATCCATTCATTCATTGATGGACTCTGAGGTTGATTCCTTATCTTGGCTATTGTGAATAGCACTTCATTAAACAGGGGAGTGCAGATATCTCTTTGATATACTGATTTCCTTTCTTTTGGATATATACCCAGCAGTGGGATTGCTGGATCATATGGTAGTTCTATTTTTCATTTTTTGAGGAACCTCCGTAGTGTTCTTTATAGTGGTTGTACCAATTTACATTTCCACCAACAGGGTACAACCGTTTCCCTTTCTCCACATCCTCACTAGCTTTCGTTATTGCCCATCTTTTGGATAAATGCCATTTTAATTGGGGTGAGATAATATTTCATTGTAGTTTTCATTTGCATTTCTCCAATGATTTGATTTTGAGCATTTTTCCTGTACCTGTTTGCCATTTGTATGCTTTCTTTTGAGAAATGTCTATTCAGATCTTTTACCCATTTTTAAATTGGATTATTATTATTATTTTTTTTCCTATTGAGTTGTTTGAGCTCCTTACATATGGTGGTTACCCCTTGTCAGATGGGTAGTTTGCAGATATTTCCTCCCATTCGGTGGCTCATCACTTCACTTTGTTTATTTTTTCCTTTGCTGTGCAGAAGCTTTTTAGCTTGATGTGATCCCAGTTGTCCATTTTTGCTTCGGTTGCTTGTGCTTCTGAGGTCTTACTCAAGAAATCTTTGCCCAGACCAATGTTCTGGAGAGTTAGAAGAATAATTTTTCAACAACTATGTGAGAGCCATTTTCTCTTTTGTCCAACCATATGTAACTAAGTCTTATTAACAGTTTATAGAACAGGCCGGGCGCGGTGGCTCATACTTGTAATCATCTCACTTTGGTAGGCCGAGACAGGCGAATCACTTGAGGTCACGATTTCGAAACCAGCCTGGCCAACATGGTGAAACCCCCTCTCTACTAAAAACACACAAAAAATTAGCCGGGCGTGGTGGCGGGCACCTGTAATCCCAGCTACTTCGGAGGCTGAGGCAGGAGAATCGCTTGAACCTGGGAGGTGGAGGTTGCAGTGAGCCAAGATTGTGCCATTGCACTCCAGTCTGGACCACAGATTGAGTCTCCACCTCAACAAAACAAAACAAAACAAACAAACAAAAAAACAGTTAATAGAACAACAGAGAAATTGTATCAATAATTTTTTGTCCTTCGTTTTCTTTTAAAAATGGTTGAAGGGCTTATTAATAAATCTAGCATGCTGTGTTTCCAAGTGTCCTTCTAGTTTTGAAGGTGTCATTACAAATAATATATTGGGGTTTGTCACTTTTGTTGGATTTTATGCACTGAAAAAAATTTTTAAAAAATAATCTGTCTTATAAAGCTGTGCATTCTCTTTTTCTTTTTAAAAGACATCTCAAGGCCGGGCGCGGTGGCTCAAGCCTGTAATCCCAGCACTTTGGGAGGCCGAGACGGGTGGATCACGAGGTCAGGAGATCGAGACCATCCTGGCTAACACGGTGAAACCCCGTTTCTACTAAAAAAAAAATACAAAAAACTAGCCGGGCGAGGTGGCGGGGGCCTGTAGTCCCAGCTACTTGGGAGGCTGAGGCAGGAGAATGGCGTAAACCCCGGAGGTGGAGCTTGCAGTGAGCTGAGATCCGGCCACTGCACTCCAGCCTGGGCGACAGAGCGAGACTCCGTTTCAAAAAAAAATAAAATAAAATAAAAAAAATAAAAGACATCTCAAATGAAGTTGAAGCTAACTAATTAGAATCAATCATTTTCTCAACATTGTCACTATTTACAGTTCTAGGTTGAACTTGGGGATTTCTCTAATTTTTCTTTCATCATTCTTTTCTAATAAGAAGAAATCCTGTTAAAGGGAAATTCATGCTAATTTAACAAAATACACATTTGATGCAAACCTGAGACGTATCTCACTTGACAATGTTCTTTCAGAAAAAGGCTTTACAATGAACTCTGACTAATGTTAACATAAAATATAAACAGCTAATTATCTTATAAATATCATGGGCATATTCATATTATATATCAGAAAATCAAATGAGATGTTTGTTTTTAGAAGGTAGAATGACTTGTACTAGCCAAATGATATTGATATTCATCATAGTCTTTTTTTTTTTTTTAATTATTTTTGAGACAGAGTCTCACTGCATCACCCAGGCTGGAGTGCAGTGGTGCGATCTTGGCTCACTGCAATTTCCGCCTCCCAGGTTCAAGCGATTCTCCTGCCTCAACCTCCCAAGTACCTGGGATTACAGGTGTGTACCACCATGTCTGGCTAATTTTTTTTTTTTTTTTATGGTAAAGATGCAGTTTCACCATGTTGGCCAGGTTGGTCTCGAACTCTTGGTCTCAAGTGATCCACCTACCTCAGCCTCTGTAAATGCTGGGATTATAGGCGTGAGCCACTGTGCTTGGCCCCTCATAGTCTTTTATTAGCTTTCTTAATCCTGCTCATAGCAATTGGATGTAGTATTTCTTACAGTGTTCACAACTCCTAAAAAAGTCCAGTAATGTGTTCTCATATTTTCTATTTTATTCTAATTGCTTATTCTACTCTATTTCATTTTGTTAAAAAATAAGTAAAAAAAAAAAAAATTAAATGTATTTGTGACCCATTAAGTTTATTTTACAACCTACTACGGTATTATGTCTTCCAAGTAGTCTGAATAATGGTGACATAAATAATAAATATATAAACAAATGAGAGAAGTTCAGAGAGTGGTAAGTGCTATAGGAAAATGTAAAAGAATAATGTGATAGAAGAGAGTGACTGGGCAGAGATTAATTTTGCCAGGGATTGAATTTACCCTGGATAGGAAGGGTTCTTGGAGATGCTAATGAATTGCACTCTGCATAGTTTAGGTTACTGATACGAGCCTGTTCTTCAGCATTTATGAGTAGTTTGAACTATATCATTTTAATTGTACTTCTGATTTGCCTGTTGTTTTGTGTATATCTGGTGAATCCCCAGCCAGAGTGCAACTTCCTGCAGAAGAAGTCTTTTTTCCCTTTTTATAAAATCTCCCCCAATACTCGGTTTTGTGCTGTGTGTAAAGTTGGTGCTAGACAAATGCTAGTTCAATGTTGATTATTGAAAATCACAATAAACCAGGGTGGACATTCTTATAGGTGGAGCAGACAAAAGCCTATGCCAGATGGTCAGGGTTGGGTAGATCCTTGAATCTTTCAAAATAGCTCATGATTGCTCCTTCAGTGTGAATCTTTGTAATTAGAAATTCACTCCTTTGTCTTCAAGCCTCTATCAATGAAGTCTTAGCAACCATTTATGCCTCTGTTGAATGAGTATAATTCTATGGCTGAGTCACGGCTGAACTTAAAAGGAGGATTGGCCTCGTTAATCCCTCCTAAGCACCAGTTTTTCTGTCTGGAGAGTTGCTACCAGGTACTCAGGTCTGCCTGTCTGCATGGGACGCCCCAGTGGAATACTTAGATTCTACTAATTGAGAGTCAGAGAGAAAACACACCCAGTGCAGGTGCCTGATTAATGACTTATGATTAAAATAATAGTATAGAGAGGGACTGACCATTTATTACTCACATTTATGTACTACTTTTGGTATTTTTGTTTTTAAGGAAATACAATACCAAGGCACAAATTGGTTCCCTCCTTTAAACCTCAATTATCATCAATTTTGCTCTATTTACTCTATTTCTGGTTTGCTTCTCAACTTCAGGGAGGACTCTCCTTGGCTTTGCTTGTAGTCAGAACTGACGCCTTTCAAGCCAAGGCATGTCTGGTCATGTCTTGCCTCAGGGCTCACTGCTCTGGCTCCAAGTCGGGAAGATCCAGAGGCCTTACTGCTCCAAGACAAGCAGAGATCCTCAAAGTTCAGCCACTTCTGCCTGTGTGTGAAGCATTAAAGGCGGGGTAGAATCTCCCTCTTCTCCCTCTACTCCCATCTACACTCTCCCCAACCCAACTTTTCTCCTGGTGTTTAGACTTTGACGTTGGTTTACTCCATTAATCTTATTTCTCATTTCCAAAAGGAACTTAGTTTCCTACCATCCATTCCTTCTACTCCAATCCCTGGCATTTAAAAGATGTTTATGCTTTTTAACAAGTGGTACTGGGAAAGTTGGATGGCCATATGCAAAAGATTGAAGCTGGACCCTTATCTAATACCAAATACAAAAATTAACTTGAAATGGATCAAACTCCTAATCATAAGAATTAAAATTATAAAAATTTCAGAGGAAAATATAGGAAAAAAGCTTCATGACATTGGTTTCTTGGATATGACATTAAAAATACCAGCAACTGGCCAGGCATGATGGTTCATGCCTGTAATCTCAGCACTTTGGGACGCCAACGTGGGAGGTTCACTTGAGCTCAATAGTTTGAGACCAGCCTGGGCAACATAGTGAGTCCTCTTCTCTACTAAAGATAAAAACAATTAGCCAGGCATGGTGGCATATCCTGATAGTCCCAGCTACTTGGGAGGCTAAGGCAGGAGGATCGCTTGAGCCCTGGAGATGGAGGCTGCAGTGAGCTATGAATGTGCCATTGTACTATAGCCTTGGTGACAGCGAGGCCCTGTTTCAAAAAACAAAATAAAAACAAAAACAAAAAAAAGCAACAAAAGAAAAAATAGTTAAATTAGACTTCACCAAAACTAAAATGTCTGTGCATCAAGTGACACAATCAGTAGAGTGAAAAGACAACCCATGGGATGGGAGAACATATTTGCAAATCATATATTTGATGAGGGATTAAAATCCAGAATGTGTAAAGAACTCCTACAACTTAACGAGAAAACCAACAATAAAATTTAAAAAAATGGGCATAGGACTTGATTAGACAGTTCTCCAGAGAAGGTATGTAAATGACCAATAAGCATATGAAAAGATGATCAACATCATTAATCATTAGGGAAATGTAAATTAAAACTACAAGGAGATACTACCCCATACTGATTAGAATGGCTAGTATAAAAACAAATAAAAAAAACAAGTATTGGTGAGGATATGGAGAAATTGCACTGTTGATGGGAATGTAAAATGGTACAGCCTCTATGGAAAATAGTATGGCAATTCTTCATAAAAATTAAAAACAGAATTACCATATGATTCAGCAATTTCACTTCTGGGTATATACTCAAAAGAATCCAACGCAGGGTCTCAAAGAGATGTTTATATATCTGTGTTCATGGCAGCATTATTCACAATAGCCAAAAGAAGAAAGCAACTCAAGAGTCCATAGAGAGATAAATGGAGAAAATGTGTGACATACATACAATGGAATATTAGCAGTTTTAAAAAGGAAGGAAATTCTGGCATGTGTCAGCTTAAAAAAAAATCACACATTTTTTATACATTTAGAAAAGAGACTTTCTTATATAAGGTTGCAGACTGCAGGGTGGCCATCTGACAGGCTGAGAAGTGTAGCCTCTGGTTTTTTAAAGCCATTCAGCCACTGTTACGTCTTTTGATTGGAGAGTTTAGTCCATTTACATTCAATGTTATAATTGATAAGTAAGGACTTACTCCTGCCATTTTGTTATTTGTTTTCTGGTTGTTTGGTGGTCTTCTGTTCCTTCTTTCCTTCCTTCCTGTGTTCCTTTTAGTGAAGGTGATTTTCTCTGGTGGTTATGTTTTAATTTCTTGCTTTTTACTTTTTGAGAATCTGTTGTATGTTTTTGATTCAAGGTTACCATGAGGCTTGAAAATTATATCTTATAACACATTATCTTAAATTGATGACAACTTAACACTGAGTGCATAAACAAACAAGCAAGCAAAGAGAAAACTAATGAAAACTCTACATTTTAACTTGCTTACCCTACTTTTTAACTTTTTGTTGTTTCTATTTATATTTTACTGTATTGTTTAAGTCTTGAAAAGTTGTGGTAGCTATTATTTTTAATTGCTTCCTCTTTCAGTCTTTTCACTCAAGATATGAGTAGTTTACACACCACAATTACTGTGTTAAAATATACTGTGTTTTTCTGTGTATGTACTATTACCAGTGAGTTCTGCACCTTCAGATGATTTCTTATTGCTCATTAACATCCTTTTCTTTCAGACTGAAGAACTCCCTTTCGCATTTCTTGTACAGGGCTGGTGTTGATGATAAATCCTTCAGCTTTTGTTTGTCTGGAAAAGTCTTTATTTCTATACTTTTATGTTTGAAGGATATGGTTCACTGAATATACTATTCTAAGATAATTTTTTTTTCCTCAGCACTTTAAACATGTCATGCCACTCTCTCTTGGCCTGTAAGGTTTCCCCTGAAAAGTCTGCTGCCAGACGTATTGGCGCTCCATTGTAGGGTTTTTTAAAAATTTATTTTTGTTTTTTGAGACATAGTCTCATTCTGTTGCCCAGGTTGGAGTGCAGTGATGCCATCTCAGCTCACTGCAACCTCTGCCAACCAGGTTTAAGTGATTCTCCTGCCTCAGCCTCCCAAGTAGCTGGGATTAGAGGCACCCACCACCATGCCTGGCTAATTTTGTATTTTTAGTAGAGACAGGGTTTCCCCATGTTGGTCAGTTTAGTCTCAAACTCCTGACCTCAGGTGATCCACCTGCCTCGGCCTCCCAAAGTGTTAAGATTACAAGTGTGAGCCACTGTGCCCGGCCAGTATCCTTTCTTTATCCTTGACCCTTGGAAGTTTGATTATTAAATGTCTTAAGGTAGTCTTATTTAGGTTAAATCAGCTTGGCGTTTTATAACCTTTTCTACTTGGATATTGATCTATTCTTCTAGGTTTGGAAAGTTCTCTGTTATTATCCCTTTCAATAAACTTTTTACCCCTATCTTTTCTCAACCTCCTTTTTAAGGCCAATAACTCAGATTTGCCTTTTGAGGCTATTTTATAGATCTTGTAGGTGTACTTCATGTTTTTAAATTATTTTTTCTTTTGTCTCCTCCCACTGCATATTTTCAAATAGTTTGTCTTCAAGCTCACTAGTTCTTTCTTCTACTCAATCAATTCTGCTATTAAAGTACTCACATGCATTCTTCAGCATATCAATTGTATTTTTCATTTCCAGAATTTTGGGCTTAATTCTTTTCAATTATTTCAATTGCTTCATTAAATTTACCTGATAGGATTCTGAATTCCTTCTCATGTTATCTTGAATTTCACTGAGTAGAAACTCAGTGAAGAGCTGTTCATGTTCAAAAGAGCTGTTTTGAATTCTCTGTCTGAAAGGTCACTCTGGGAGTGATGCCTTATTTAGTTTGTTTGGTGATGTCATGTTTTCCTGGATGGTCTTGATGCTTGTGAATGTGTGTCAGTGTCTGGGCATTGAAGAGTTAGGTATTTATTGTAGTCTTCACAGTCTGGGTTTGTTTGTCCTCATCCTTCTTGGGAAGGCTTTCCAGGTATTCAAAGGGACTTGGGTGTTGTGATCTTAGTTTTGGGTCACTGCAGTCATTTCTGCATTAGGGGGCACCCCAAGCCCAGGAATGCTATGGCTCTTGCAGACTCAGAGGTACCACCTTAGTGGTCTTGCATAAGATCTGAAAGAATCTTTCCGCGGCTGTTGCTGGAGGATGAGGGAGGAGTAGCGTCCGCAATTCAAGACTGTCTTTTCTACGCTTTTCAGTGCCTCTTCCAGTGATATGAAGTTAAAACCTGGTACTGCAATGGCCCACTTGATCTCTGGTTCTTATTAAGGTGTGTTTTTGTAGATAGTCGTTCATCTTGTTGTTCTTGAAGGGAGGACAATTGGTAGAGGCTTCTATTTGGCCATCTTGCCCCACCTCTCTTAGATTTTGATAAATTTTAAGGGTTTTCATATTGCCAAATTGTTTACCCAACTAAACATTGTGTGTGAGTGCTATCACATAGCACCCATGCCAGGCTGTAATGTTATTTTTTAATTTTTTGCCAACTTAATGTGTGAAAATTGTGTGTTCTTATTTTACTATGCATTTCATTGAGCTTTTTGCAATATATTTTGTTTCCTAATTTTATTTCCCTCCTCCTTTTTCTAGTGGGTTGTCTATAAATGTGTCTTGCTCGTCTATAATTGGTTTCTAATGTTTTCTTATTGATTGTATTGACCCTATATATAATTTTAAAATTAACACTTTGCAAATTTCTTGCAAATACCCCAGTCTATTGCTAATCTTTAAATTTTTGCTATTATGGCCAAGCACAGTGGCTCACACCTGTAATCCCAGCACTTTGGGAGGCTGAGGCAGGTACATCACTTGAGGTCAGGAGTTCGAGACCAGCTTGGCCAACAAGGCAAAACCATGTCTCTACTAAAAATTACAAGAATTAGCCAGGTGTGGTGGCTGGTGCATGCCTGTAATCCCAGCTACTCAGGTGGATAAGCCACGAGAATTGCTTGAATCTGCAGTGAGCTGAGATCATGCCACTGCACTCAGTCTGGGTGACAGAGTGAGACTCTCTCTGAAATATATATATACACACATAAATTTTGGCTATTTTTATTTAATTGATGTTTCTGATTGCCTGTGTTTAAATCTACCTTTATCTCCTTTGTGTTCTCTGGTGAATTTAAAGTGTGTTTATAGATAGGGATTAAATCACACTGAACCTATATTAACAACAGCATCTTTTAGAAATAATGTAGGAGCTGTTATCATATCCCTGTCTCTAAGTCTGACACTACCTGAGTTGAGTTCTTATTCCACCACTCCCTCTGCCAAACCCTTGGATCTAGAGTTGCCAGATAAAATACCCAGTTAAATTTGCTTTTCAGATACCTAGGATGTAAATTTGAATTTCAGATAAATTTTTTTTTTTTTTTTGGTAGACATGGAGTTTCATCATGTTGGCCAGGCTGGTTTCAAACTCCTGGATTCAAGTTATCTGCTCACCTTGGCCTCCCAAAGTGCTGGGATTACAAGCTTCCTGTAAGTACTTTTTTCTTTTTTTAAACACAAGTATATCCAAATATTGCATGGGTCATAGTGATACTAAAAAGTTACATATTGTTCACCTGAAATTATGTACTTATTTTTTGAGACAGAGTCCGGCTCAGTCACCCAGGTTGGAGTGCAGTGGTGCTATCTGAGCTCACTGCAACCTCTGCCTCCCGGGTTCAAGCAATTCTCATGCCTCCGCCTCCCAAGTGGCTGGGATTACAGGCGCAGGCCACCACACCAGGCTAATTTTTAGTAGAGAGGGGGTTTCACCATGTTGGTCAGGCTGGTCTCAAACTCCTGGCTTCAAGTGACCCTCCTGCTACGGCTCCCAAAGTGTTGAGATTACAGGCGTGGGCCACCGTGCCCAGCCTGAAATTCAATTTTAATCGAGTATACTGTATTTTTTATTTGTTAAATCTGGCACTCCTATTTGGGGCTAGTTTACTAACACCTGCTTACTGAACATCATCCTGTACTAGATTTTGGGGTGGGTGGGTTGGGAGAAAGCAGAAAGAAAAGATGGCTCTAGCTCTTGGAGAGTTCATACTCTGGTTTCCTGGAGAATTCTACAATCGTTAAAATAATCCTCTCGACCATTACAATGACTGCTAGATGAAATTTCTGAGAGCACAGCTTCCGCATTTCCCTGCTGCCTAGCGCAGAGTTATCCACTTTTACCTTATCATAGAACCACCTGAGCCGCCCGTGCCATGGACAGTCTGATTCATTTGGTTTGGGGAGGGATCCAGAAGCCCGAGGTTTTAAGGAGAGCCAGGTGATTATGCTGAAATAAGTCTGCAGAACTCTGGCAAGCCTGTCTGTTGGCTCAGGCTTGGAGGCCTCCGGGCAGCAACATCGTCCCAATTACACCCCGTTGGGGCATCTTCAGATCTTTCAGCCTTTTCACAACGCAATCAAAATCTTCGTACCCATTTTGCAGTAGTGATCTCTGTAAGTTGTTTTACAATTCATAAAGTTTATTCTGTTTGATCTTCACTCTAATTTACAAGGAAAGGCAGGGAAGTTTATTTCTGTTTTACAGAGTTGGACAGGGAGGCTTACAGGGGCTAAGTTCACACAGCGAGCCCTCGAAACTGCCAGGGCTGCAAAACCCGCCCTCTTTCCACGGCACCGAACTACCTTCCTTTCGCCTAGGAAATGTAGGTGGGGACCACTGGTGTTGGAATGAAGGCCCACCTCAAGTTTCAGGTGACTTTCACTCTGCAATTAACTTGCAGGCAGCCCCACACCTGCAATGAACATACAGGTGGGGGGAGAGATATACACGCCAGGGTCAGTGGAAACCGGCAGCCGAGGAGTGAGCGGGGCGAGGGGTGAGCGGGGCTAGGGGTCCCGGGCCGCCGGCGGGGCAAACGCGGTTCGGAGAGGCAGGCCGCTCTGTGGCCCGTCCCCCTGCAGCAGCACGGCCTGCTCGCCACCGCCCCGGGAGCGCCGCGGGTTCCCGAGTCCGGGCGCGGAGGGCGCGCGGGCACGGCGGCAGGGGCGTGCTCAGAGGACGCGCGCTGGACTACTCCTCCAAAGGGCAGCTCCGGGGGAAAGAGGGTGGCGTCCCGGGGAAGCCCGCAGCCGCCGCCGATGTCGCTGGGACTCGGAAGTGCCGAAAGAGGGGTGTTGGGAACTCGCGGCGCGCGTGAACGTTGCCGTCGCCGCCGCCCGGGACAGCCCGGAGGTTGGTAACTGGTGACCGTAGGGGGTCCTGGGGAGGTTAGATGCTGAATTTTCTGCGTCAGTTTACTTCGTTAAAAAAAAAATGCACCAAACGCTTTCCGTTTCTACCCCAGTTCCCGTGTGCGCGCCCGAGGGCGGGACAGAGGAAGTTCCCGGTGAGGCGAAGGAGACAAAAGCGGCGGGGGCCGCGCGCTTAGTGCACCCGGGCAAAGGCGGGGATCTGGGCGCCGGGACATGTCCGCGCACGCCCCAGCCGGCGTCCTCTCTCCTTGGCTTCGTCCCCAGCTTCCGGCACTGCTGCGGGGAGTTGCGAACTCTGGTCCCCTTGGCAGTATCAGCGGTGTGCCTGCCTGCCTGCCTGCCTGCTGTGACTCCAGGGACTCTAAAGTTAGAGACTTCCTTTGCGTTCTGTCTTCAGGACTCAGTTTCCTTCTTCTGTTCTGAGTCTAACCTTCAGGTGGCAGGTCTTTATGCGGAAAACCCCTCCCCCCAGTCCTCACCAGAGGTGCTTTTTTACGGGTAGCATTCTGTTAAGAAATGTGTTGCTACCTGTGTTCATTGCTCTTGGATCAGGGTTGTAGAGCTAGGGCATTTGGCATCCTCGGAGGCTTGCATTATGTGGGAGTGAGACATTGCTTCTCTGTCTCTTTCTGTTGTTGTTTGTGTTTTTTGAGACGGAGTGTGGCTCTCATCGCCCAGGCTGGAGTGCAGTGGCACAATCTCTGCTCACTGCAACCTTCGCATCCCGGTTTCGAGCGATTCTCCAGCCTTGCCTTCTGAGTAGTTGGGATTACAGGCATGTGCCACCAAGCCCAGCTAATTTTGTATTTTTAGTAGCGACGGGGTGGGGGTGGGGGGGGTCTCACCATGCTGGCTAGGCTGGTCTCGAACTCCTGTCTTCAGGTGATCTGCCCGCCTCGGCCTCCCAAAGTGCTGGGATTACTGCGCCTGGCATCTCATTCATTCTCAGAGCTAAGGACCGATTTCAATGTGATTAAGAGCTATGGGAACGCAAGGAGAAGAGAGGGAAGGCTTCATTGAAGAAGTGGTAGTTCATTGAAGGAGACTTTGAGGAATGATTTTTCCCCCTTCCATTCCTCATGTTCCATTTTCCCTGTGATTTTTCTCCCTCCTTTCTCGTTACCAGTCCTTAATTGTGATTAAGTGTTTGATAAGGACAGCTCTGACCTGAGAGATTCAATTAATGTTAATTTAAGGAGACTATGTGCTTGTTAGGTGCTTTAGATACATTATTTCTAAACCTTACAGTAACTGGGAAAGATAGGTGGTGTTACCGCTTTTCACCGTGGGATAGAGAAAGCCTTGGAGGGGAGCCAAAGCCGCAAACTAGTACATGTCAGGGCTGAGTTTTGGACTCCTCTTTTGGATCAACGCCCGTGCTTTATCTACTGTTTACTTTGTCTCCTCCTTGGGAGTAGGTTAGATGGATGAACTTAGGGTGAAAGTCAAGTCTCTGGAGGGAGCAGCCATTTTTGTGGGTGGCCAGATGTTGGGAGCTCTGTAGGTAGGTAGCATCACGAACTTCCGAGCATGGGCCTTAACTGCACACCCTGCTTCCAGCTCAGGACCTGGCCCAGGGGGAAGTGTTCCCTAAAGTAGTGGTCCCCAACCTTTTTGGCACCAAGGACCGGTTTCATGGAAAATAATTTTTTCATGGACCGGGGGAGTGGGGATGGTTTGGGAGAATTCAAGCGCGTTACATTTATTTTATTTATTTGTTTTGAGATAGAGTCTTGCTGGGTCACCCAGGCTGGAGTGCAGTGCCACGATACCGGCTCACTGCAACCTCCACCTCCTGGAATCAAGCAATTCTCGTGCCTCAGCCTGCAGAGTAGCTTACAGGCGTGCGACACCACACCCGGCTAATTTTTGCATTTTTAATAGAGACAGGATTTCACCATGTCAACCAGGCTGGTCTCAAATTCCTAAACTTGAACTCCTCAACTCAAGCCATCCTCTCCTTGGCCTCCCACAGTGCTGGGATTACAGGTGTGAATCACCATGCCCTCCCCCCCCCGCATTACATTTATTGTGGACTTTTATTTCTATTATTATTACATTGTAATATATAATGAATACAACTCACCATAGAGTAGAATCAGTGGGACCCCTGAGCTTGTTTTCCTGCAACTAGGCGGTCCCATCTGATGGTGTTGGTAGACATTGACACCCAAAGTCTGTTTGCTTATGTCCAGTCTACTCCATAGTCTCATTTTGGTTGCTGTCACTGCAGAAGACCCTGCTTCACAAAGATAGGATGTTGGAAATGGAAGCAGACTTTTCAGTGCTTTTGTGGCAGTCTCAGGATATTTCGCCTTGACTTTAATCCAGAATGTATGGAGATTTGAAGTTCTCTCAGACATATTTCTAGGGCCCCGTCATTTGCCATCTCAAGCAACTGGTCCTCTTCTAGCATGGACAAAGTCAATTTACCTGGCTTATTCACAGATGGGTCTAGGATCCTTCCCAGTACGTAGGTCTTTTGTAGGTGGGAAGTAATGCTCAAACTCTTTTGAAAGCTGTGATCATGCATCAGCTGGGAGAAAGAAGGCCCTGACTTAGTCTCTTTCAAAATCTCTGCTAATGTTTGAAACATGTCAGAAATCCGTGTTCACTTGTCGCCCCAATAATTCCAGTTTGGTTTTGAGTACAGCCACTTATCTGTTGACTTGAACACAGTTCTCTCCTGAGGGGACAGATTGAGTTCGTTGAGTAGGTAAGCAGGTAAGCAAGTTTTGCTACCCCTTCTGTGAAATGTGCTGCCAGTGGTGACTGTTTTTCTAAAAGAAATCTCTGGAGTGGCCCTCATAACTCAAACGCTGGCCAGTGATCTATCTTTAGAAAGCCATCCCACTTCTGTGTATAAAAGATGTGTGTGCCCTACGTCCATCTCACAAAGCTGCATGAACAGATGTGAGTTAAGGGCATGTACTTTAATGTGGTTGATAATTTTAATCATATCCTGCAAAACGTTGTTCAGGTGACATTTTTCAGCTAGCCAACTCTTCTCTATGAATGTAACAGTGCATAGACTCACATTCAGAAGTGACCTCTTTGACCCGAGTAGTGAAACCAGCTGTAGCAGTCGCTCTGCTCATGCATGTACTACCCAAAATGACCAATTCAGTTTTCCTGATAGGTAATCATTCAAAGACTTGAATAATTCTACAGCTGTGGTGTTGGTTAGCAACAAAAGTGCAAGTGACACATCCTCGTGCATCTAACATCCTCATGCATATCCTCCTGAAAACCATATCACACAAAAACAAGCATTGTTGCCTTGTCAGCATTGGTAGACTAGTCAATCTGGATTGCATTCTGCAGTGACTCATTAATCCTCTCTAACAATTGTGCCTCAATATCCTCTGCTATTTCAATTAGCCTAGTTATGCTGCTAGAGAAGAACACATGCCACCTTTTGAACTGCAGCCTCTCCTAAAAGTTCAGAACAAATGTCCTTAGAAGTACGCAGGACCAACTCTTCACCAATAGTAAAGGGCTTCTTAGCTTTAGCAATACGGTTAGCCACTAAGAATGATGCTCTCATTGCAGACACATTTGATGAAATGGTAGCCTTCAATAATTGCTTCTGTTCTTTGTGCTTATGTTTTTTCTTTTGAAATACTCCAGAGGTTTGTCTTTTAATGAAGGGTGCTTGGTCTCCATGTGGTGAAGCAGTTTTGAAGGTTTCATGGCTTCACTGGATAGCCAGTAGCCACATGTTATACAAAGTGGGTTTGGAGAATGTGAATCACTTGTTGCAATGAACCTGTAATTTGAGTTTGACTCCTGGTATTTTCTTTTAAATGTAGCTTTCTTTTTGTTGGCAGTCTTAGCGTCTTCTGTCTCATCATTGGGTCTTTCCACCTTTTCAAAGAAGCTTACCAATGACGTTTTTTTTTACTCATTTTGGCTAGGGTTAACTTGTGGGCTTACCAAAACTGTGACTGAGACAAATGCGCAGTGCAGGAAACAGGTACAGCTGGAAGTGGTAAATAAAATAATGGGTGGACCACGAGTGAACTAAAATAAGTGTTGGATTCTGACTTAAAGCCTGCCCACGGCTGCGGTTGTATAGTGGAAGTACATCAACTCACTTGCCACTATAAAGCCTGCCACCAGACGCAGCTTGTTACTTGACACTCACTGATAGGATTTTGATATGAGTCTGCAAGCAATTGATTTATTATGGTCTCTGTGTAGTCAAACCTCTCTGTTAATGCTAATCGGTATTTGCAGCCACTCCCCAGTGCTAGCATCACTTGTAGTCCCAACAACTTGTGGGGCTGAGGAGGAAGGATCATTTGAGCCCAGGAGGTCAAGGCTGCAGTGAACTATGATCAGGCCACTGCACTCTAGCCGGCATGACAGAGTGAGACCCTGTTTCTTAAAAAAAATAATAAAGTGAAAAAACTAAAACTCCAAATTTATGAGTATATGTACTTCTTTATTAATGCAGTACTTTTATTAAAAAGTAAAAACAATTCAGTGCAGTAGCAAATAACTCCTGTAATTTCAAAGTAGTGATGCCCATGTAAATGGTATTTTGTAGTATTTTCAAAAGCTACACTGTGGTATGACAGTATCTGACTTTTCCTGGTGACAGAGTCATCCGAGCTGCTCTTACTACCATGCTTTTCTATTTTTTTTTTTTTTTTTTGAGACAGCGTCTCACTGTGTCACACAAGATGGAGTGCAGTGGCGTAATCTCGGCTCACTGCAACCTTTGCCTCCTGAGTTCAAGCAATTCTCATGCCTCACCCACCCCAGTAGCTGGGATTACAGATGTTCACCACCATGTCAGGCTTAGTTTGTAGTTTTAGTAGAGACAAGATTTCATCATGTTGGCCAGGGTGGTCTTGAACTCCTGGCCTGAAGTGATCTGCCCACCTCGGCCTCCCAATATGTTGGAATTACAGGCGGGAGCCATCATATCTGGCCGGAACTGCTCTTACTACTGTGATTTCTTGTCCACATCTATAATCCAATGAAATGCTAATTTTCAGCCAGAAATTCATGAAAATAAAGATATTTGAGCTCATATTCCCCTGAATTCTCTCTATGGACACCTTGGGAGTGGAGGGCTGGGGATCCTGGGTTACATACAACCTTACTTAGTGGTTGTTGTCATCTAAGTACTTGCTGGCCACCTTAAAGTATCACTTTTTTTTTTTTTTTTTTTTGAGAAGGGGTCTTGTTCTGTTTCCCAAGCTGGATCACAGCTCACTGCAGCCTCAACTTCCTGGGCTCCCACCTCAGCCTGCCGAGCAGCTGGACTACTGGCATGCAACACCATTCCTGGCTAATTTTTGTATTTTTAGTAGAGAAGGGATTTCGGCATGTTGCCGAGGCTGGTCTCAAACTCCTAGGCTCAAGTGATCTGCCCACCTCAGCCTCCCAAAATGGTGGGATTACAGGCATGAGCCACCACACCTGGCCTGTTAGTGCATTACTGATGGTAGTTTCCTTCTTCAGTGTTCCCCTTAGCCCGGGTTCACAGTTTCTGTTTGATGAAAGCTTTTGAGAGGGGATTGCTGGATTGTTTATATAATCTACCTGCTCTGCTCCTTCTGTGGGTAATACGATTGAAGAATATTCCTGAAATAGTGGATGTGTGTCGTGTATACACCCTACCTTTTTTTTTTTTTTTTTTTTTGGCTAGTAGAAATTAACCTTAGTGGTAGATGATGTTATTAGTGTGAGGGAGGAAAGATGAACTACAATCACATATACCACAGACAGAAACTCTAAAGATGTTATGAACAATTTCATGGTAATACATTTGAAAATTCAGATGAAATTGACAAGTTTTTCCAGTAAAATGTATTACTGAAGACACAAAAGCTAGAAAAAAATAGTAGTCCTGTATCTACCAAAGACATTGAATTTGTAGTTAAAAACCTTTCCATAGCAAAATTTTCAGGCCCAGATGGCTTTACTAGTGAAACTTCCAAACATTTAAGAAAATTAAAGAGGAACCACTTTCCAGTTTCATTTATGAGGCCAGCACAATCTTGTTACTAAAAATTGATAAGGATATTACAAGAAAATTATAGACCAAATGCTCATAAAGACAGACACATAAGTCTTAAATAATGGTAAGTCAAATCTAGCAATCTATAAAAAGGATAATAAATCATGACCAAGTTAGATTTATTTCAGGAATGTAAACTTTGGCTAACACTAGAAAAGTCAACAAATGTAATTTAACTCCATACATGAAGTAAAGGAGAAAAATTATTTGATACAATTCAGCACCCATTCATGATTTAAAAAAAAAAAAAAAAAAAAAAAAAAAAAAAAACCTCTTTGCAAGCTGGAGCATTGAGACAAATTAGATTTAAAATAACAGAGGGTATGGTATTGCTCTGCAAATCTATAGATTTGGGCTAATCCCAATCAAAATCCCGGCAAATTTTTTTCTTCAAAAATAGGTGATAAGCTGATTGTAAAATTTATTTGGAAATTCCAGACAGTCGTAAGAGCAAAATTGGAGGACCTAAGCTACTGGATCAGTATTTAGTCATGTCAGTGTGGTATTGCATGAAACTACACAGATTATGGAACTGAGCAGAGAATCCATAAACAGGCTTATACATCTGTGGTCTTTTGATTTATGACAGAGGCAACACTGCAGGGCAGTGGAGAGAAGATGGTCTTCTTGGTAAATGACACTGGGTCGATTCCCTATGTACATAGACAAAATGAAGCTAGATCATGTACCTCATCTCATATACAAAAATTAATCAAGATAACATCATATACCTAAATGTGAATGCTAAAACAAAGCACCTGGAAGAAAGTTAAGTAAAATATCTTTATGACCCAGGGACAAGTTTTTTAAATAGGACACAAAAAGCACTAATTTGTACAGTAATAAGAATGAACAAATTGGCCGGGCACGGTGGCTCAAGCCTGTAATCCCAGCACTTTGGGAGGCCGAGACAGGCGGATCACGAGGTCAGGAATCGAGACCATCCTGACACGGTGAAACCCTGTCTCTACTAAAAAATACAAAAAACTAGCTGGGCGAGGTGGCAGGCGCCTGTAGTCCCAGCTACTCAGGAGGCTGAGGCAGGAGAATGGCGTGAACCCGGGAGGCGGAGCTTGGAGTGAGCTGAGATCCAGCCACTGCACTCCAGCCTGGGCAACAAAGCGAGACTCCAGCTCAAAAAAAAAAAAAAAAAGAATGAACAAATTATTGCCTCACATAACAACATGGATGAATCTTGTGACACAAAGCTGAGCAAAACCAAGATAGATGTAAAAGAGTAAGTGCAATGTGATTTCATTCATGTGAAGTTCAAAAACAGACAACTAAATAAACCACGGTGGTAGAAGTCAGGCTACTGGTCACCTTTGATGGATTTAGTGACTAGGAAAGGGCAGAAGGGGCTTCAGAGGCATTCTTTCACTTTTTAGAGACAGGATCTCGCTCTGTTACCCAGGCTGGAGTACAGTGGTGTGATCTCAGCTCATTGCAACCTCCCTCTCCTGGGCTCAAGTGATCCTATCACCTCAGCCCACCTGAGTAGCTGGGACTATAGGCGTGAGCCACCATATCTGGCTGATTTTGTTTTTTTTTTTTAGAGATGGGGTCTTGCCATGTTGCCCAGGCTGGTCTTGAACCCCTGGGCTCAAGCAATCTGCCCATCTCCTCCTCTCAAAGTGCTAGAATTACAGATGTGAGCCACTGCCTCTGGCCTGGCATGCAGTTTTTATCTCAGTGATAATTACTTGGTAATTATATAAGGCTTTCCACTTCTCGCAAGCCCTAAGGGCTGGGCATGGAGGCTCATTCCTGTAATCCCAGCACTTTGGGAGGCTGAGGAGGGAGGATCACTTGAGGCCAGGAGTTTGAAATCAGCCTGGCCAACATAGCAAGATCCTGTCTCTAAACAAAACAAGACCAAAAAATTAGCAGGGTGTGGTGATGCGAGCCTGCAATCCCAGCTACTCCTGAAGCTAAAGCAGGAGGATCACTCTTGAGGCCAGGAATTTGAGGCTGCAATGAGCTATGATCATGCCATGCACTATAGTCTGGGTGACAGAGTGAGACCCTATTTAAGAAAAAAATAAAAAATAGTAAAAAAGGAAGTCTTAAGGTTTTTTCTTCATTTAAGTATATTTTAATAAAGTTTACTTAAAATCTTGTAAAAAGTTAGGTTCATTCTGATGCTCCCAGGCTGGGGAGTGTAAGATGTGGTGGGCACGAACCTTGCTGATTAAAAAGGCTTAAAATAGGTTGAGAATTTTCAGGGGAAAGAATGCAATATCACATCAGTAGCTCTTTTTGAATTAGGGACTTATAAAATTGACTCCCTTTTGCCAATCTTTAATGGCAGAGATCTGGCTTAAGGGAATTTCATATAAAAAGACTTAGAGTTATGTTTGATTATAAGATTGATATCAGTGTGAGGTGGAAATAAAAGCTAAGGGAGTGTTAAGTAGAAAATTTTGTTTTCAGATTTAATTTTCTTCCAATTTAAGTTTTGAAAGTTTGTGACCACTGGATTAAAAAACTTTTCTTCCAATTTAAGTTTTTAAAGTTCATGACCAGTGGATTAAAAAACAATTTGTTTTCTACAAATCCTTTCAGTTAGGTGCTTTCCTCCCATAAGGCCATGAACTAACTGAGGGCAGGGATGGCATGTGAGTTTCCTATTACACCTGTACTAAATTAACACAAATTCAGTGGTTTAAAACAACAGACATTTATTACCTTATGGTTCTGGATGTCAGAAGTCCAAAATGTGACAGCAGGGTTCATTTCTTCTGGAGGTTCTAGGGAAGAATCTTTTTGTTGTCGTTGCCTTTTCCAGCCTCTAGATGCCTCTTAGATTCCTTCATCCGGGAGCCCTTCCTCCATCTTCCAAGCACACCACTCTAACCTCTGCCTCCATCATCACCTCACATTTCCTCTCTGTCTCTGACCCTTCCGCCTCCCTCCTAAAAGGAACCTTGTGATTACTTCGGGCCCACCCAGATAATCCAGGCTAATCTCTCAATCAAAAGATCCTTAATCACATAGGCAAAGTCCCTTTTGCTGTGTAAGGCAACATATTCACGGTTCCAGGGATCAGGACATGGACACTTCTAAGGGACCCATCTTTGGTGGACCCCACAGAGGGGATCTTTATATTTTGTCTTCACAAAGAGCACAGTTCCTGGTTGTCATTAGAAGTTCATTCATATTTGTTGAATGAAGACATGCGTCTAAGATTTCATTATTTGAGTGCAGTTTCTGAAAGAAGAGAAGTGATGGTCTTGTCCTCCCACTGACACAACTGAAGCTTTGGGTTCAGGTTTAGGTACATGTATTATACAGAGACAACTGACAGAAAGGCAGAGGATCTGGGGACAGGCATAGTGGCTCATGCTTGTAATCCCAGCACTTTGGCAGGAATAGGTGGGAAGATCACTTGAGCACAGGAGTTCAAGACCAGCCTGGGCAACATAGTGAGACCCCCCCCCCCCCATTTCTTAAAAAAAAAAAAAAAAAAAAAGGGTGTGGTGGCTCTTGTCTATAGCCCCAGCTACTTGGGAGGCTGAGATGGAAGGATTGCTTGAGCCTGGGAAGTTGAGACTGCAGTGAGCCAAGATTGTGCCTCTGCATTCCAGCCTGAACAACAGAGAGTGAGACCTTGTTTCAGAAAGGAACCTGGAACCAAGTCATTGAAGTAATGGTTGAAGGAATCATAGATGTTGGTCTGGAAGAGGGTTTGGATGGAGTAGATGGCATTAGTTATCTTTAAATATTTGAAGGAGTATTATTGGAAAGAATAAAAAAGACTTTTTAGCATACTCAATAGTAATAGCATTAAAAACAACAAAATAAGCATTTCAGAGTTTACTATGCCTAAGACACTGTTTTATCATTTTATAAATTAACTTAATCCTTACATCAATCTTCTGAGATTTGCTATTACTGTATTTTACAGATAAGGAAACTGAAGCTCAGAGAGGTTATGCACCTTGTCCTAGGTCACACAACCATGAAGCAGCAAAGCTGGGATTCAATCTTTGGCATTCTGACTCCAGAGCCACCCCTGAAACCATATCACACTATGTTGTCTCCATGCCTTTAGTTCCAGAAGGTAGAAGAGGGCTAGTGGCAGAAGAAGTCCACCTCTGTATTTTTTAGAAATCTGTATTTTTTAGAAATACAGGGGTAGATTTCAAGGGAAAACACAACAATCAGAACTGCTAGCCAGGCATGGTGGTGTGCACCTGGGAGGCTGAGGCAGGAGGATCACTTGAGCCCAGGAGTTTGGAGCTGCAGTGAGCTGCGATCACGCCACTGCATTCCAGCCTGGGTGACAGAGTGAGACCCTGTCTCAAAACAAAAACAACAACAAAAGCAACAGCTGCTTAGGAACAGTGTTTCTCTGCCTTGTAATGTTACTGGAAATGGTCAAGTAGGCTATTATAAAAGGAATTCCCCAAACTGGCTGGATGAGACCAAATGGCAACAGAGATCCCACTGATTTTGAAATTCTGACTTGGGAACATAATTTTTTTCATTACATATATAAGAAGGGAGGGAACAACCTTTGTGCCATTTTATGTAATGAAGATCCATTGTGAAAGGTATCTTTTCAACTAATTTTCCAGATTTTATTGATTAGTAACTATTTATAATATACCTGGTGTGGTAGATGTGTCCCCACCCCTTTCTAAGGTACGCTT
The DNA here is from genome assembly GCF_007565055.1 of Rhinopithecus roxellana. NCBI lineage: Eukaryota > Metazoa > Chordata > Mammalia > Primates > Cercopithecidae > Rhinopithecus > Rhinopithecus roxellana. Next base: position 72,587,741 of record NC_044556.1, on the reverse strand, counting down.
GCTGCTCCTCCCATAAAGAAGTATGGTCTGTTTTCTCCTCCTCCTTGAATCCAGGCTGGGTTTTGGACTTGCTTTGACCAATAAAGTGTTCTGTGAACTCTGGAGCCTGGTCTTTAAGGGATGTTGCACCTCTTGCCTCTGTTCTTTTGGTACCCTGAAGCCCCACTGCTGTGAAAAAGCTGAGTCTAGCTTACCAGAGGAGGAGCCCTGGCCTGGAGGAGAAGGGAGGGGCCTTGTGTGAGCTGGTGCCAAATGCCAGATGTGTGCATGAGGTCATCATGGCCCCCTCCAGCCCCAGTGGAGTTGTGTGATGACAGAAGTCACATGAATGACCCCAGGAGGGACATGAACAGAACTATCTAGACTGACATCCCACAAAATCCTTAAAAAGAATAAATGTTTATTGTTGTAAGGAACTACATGTTGTGATGGTTTCTTATGCAGCAATACATAACTGACACATAATATGTTGGTGTGGATTTGGAAGTAGTGGGTATTTTAAACTATTCTGTAATTAGACTTTTTTCCCCAGTTCAGTGGACCTCTTTCAGTCTATCTAGCCATTCTTCTGTGTTGGTGAAACCTTTCTGGGTTTGGAGAAGTATTTCCTCTTAGTATTATGTGTGTTGAAGGATAAGAGTCTTTATAAGACTCTTACGTGGGGACCGGGCATGGTGGCTCACACCTGTAATTCCAGCAGTTTGGGAGGCTGAGGTGGGAGGATCATTCAAGGCCAGGAGTTCAAGACCAGCCTGGGCAACATGGCAAAACCCCATCTCTACTAAAAACAGAAAACTTAGCAGGGCATGGTGGTGTGCGCCTGTAATCCCAGCTACTCAGCAGGCTGAGGCACGAGAATTGCTTGAGCCCGGGAAGTGGAGGTTGCAGCGAGCTGGGATCATGCCAGCGCACTCCAGCCTGGGGGACAGAGCAAGACTCTGTCTCAGAAAAGGAAAAATAAAAGACTGAAGTCGGGTTTGGAGAGAATTGTGATATGGGAATCTGGACTTGGTGGTTTTCTTGGAGAAAATCATGTAATTTAGAGTCTATAAAATGGAGTTCTGTTTCATGAAAATTGGACTCTGGAAAAGGCAAAAGTGTCATACCACTTTTTCTGAATATGCTAGAATATTGCACTACTATTTCATTTTCTTTAAAGCCATTGTCATTTCAGTGGGCATATGCATCTTTCACTTTTATTACTTGTGGTTTCCAGAGTGCTCATTTATTCCTGAATTTAGAGATATTTCAATTTTACTCTTATCTCTGCCTAACTGCTGACTTTCCCTTCTTACTTCCAAGGTAGATCGGTTTGGTTTAGTTTGCCTTTTTCAGTAAATCTTTTAAGGAATGTATGTGAGTTAGATGTTTCATGTGTATTTTGATTACATTTCATTGATTTAAATTTTTTTCATCATAGAGAGTGTCTAATGTTATGCATAACGTTTAAAAATTCTATTACACTTAGACCACTTGTATTACCTTCTAGCTTTCCTAATGGATTGATTTCATTATAGATTTTGGAAAAAATGAATCCAGTACACTCTAAGAATAGTGAGGTGGCTGAAGGAAGGCTCTGCAGTTAGACTCAGTGGGTATGAATTTAAGCTTTGCTGCCTACCAGCTGTGTGATTTGGGGCAGCTTTCTTTATCCTTTCTGGGCCTTGGTTTCCTCTTGTGTTAAGTGAGGTTATCAGAAGCACCAACCTCAAAGGGTTGTTATGAAGATTAAGTGAGATAATGCTTGTAAAGTGCCTTTTCAGCATAGGAAATCCGTAAATAGTACTTGTTATAGTACAGCTATTACTAAAGCATGAGAAAACTCAGTAGAGGGAAATCTTCATTTAAGGACATTGAGCAGTTAGTCAGTAGAAGTGACGATGGTGATGCTGATGTGGGGGGATTGTTAGCTTAATGATGAGAGCTGTCTTATTAAAGTCCTCTGGTGCATGTGAATATTGGGTGCTTGATATCAAGATATCAAGTGCTTGATATTAGTGCTTGATATCAAGATTTAAAAGCAGAAAAAATTTAAAATGGAAGTGTTGGAATCCATTAGTTGCCTGCATCAGAATTAAAGCTAAAGTACTTTTGAATGATATTGGAAGTTGCTGGGGGAAAACCATCTTGCAGCCATTATGGTTATGCATGTTTCAGGGTTTGGCAAGGTGAGCTATGCTTTTCTTCCAAGATCAAGGAACAGGATTTCTGCCTGTATGACAGCGGGGGCTGGGAATTTTTGTTCTAATTTTTGCTCCATTGCTGGCTTCTCTGTCCATGGGCAGATCGCTGCTTCTTCCCAAGCAGGATTCTGATTCCTGAAAGGGCCCCAAAAGCTTAGCCCTCCTGTGAGGATCGGAGTAGATGGCGACTTTGAAAGCAGGTGGAGGGTTAAATTCCAAAGTAAATGCAAATGTAAGTAGCTCCAGTATAGAAAAAGCTCTGTTAGCTGAGAGATTCTTGCCATTTTATAGCTAAGATTTTATTCTGCGGCCCTCTTGAGTTCTGTAATTCCCAGATAAATATATTTTTTGAAATATTCAACTTTGGGGTATTTGTACCCAATTTGCAGGTGTAGAAAGCTCCCTATTACTCCAGTCTGAATTCCTTCCGTCTGATTCCAGGGAAACCTTTGCTATGATTTCCTTTAATGTCTAATATTAAAGGCATATTCTATTGCTTTGTCCTCACTTGCCTCGAAATTCTCACTCTTTTCAACATTTAACTTTGAGATCCTGTTGTCTTACAGCTTTGGAGTTTCTGTTTTATCTTCTTTATCTTCCTCTTTTTTTCCTCCTACCAACTTCTGGACTAGTTTGATGCCAGGGACAACTTAATTTTTCCCCGTCTGTGTGGCTTGGATCCAGCACTCTCTCCACTTTCACTAAGGGCCTAAATCATCCACCTCCCTGCCTCTTAGGTCTACCACAGCACCAAGGCGCTGCTTTGTAGAGCTTCGTTCGAATAATTTTATGTACTGGCTTGCAAGCCTGAGGTTTCTGCAGGAAATAAAATCTAAACGTCAAATCGTATGTTTTAAGACTCCTTACCACTTGGCTCCTGTTCTCCCTTCCCTGAACCATACACACTTTCTCTTCTTTACAGTTCTGACCAGTATTCCCACACTGGGAAAGTGTTTGTAGACACATCTCACCATCACACATCCCAACAACCCAATCACTCTTACGTATCAATAGTGCAATCTCATTTATGTAGATTAATCAGGTAGACTGCTACTTAAACACAGGCTATGTCACTATAGATTGGCTGTTTTCTATAGAAATGATGCTGTAAGTGGTGATGACTTTTCTAGGCTATCTCACAGCTACCCACTTAGCTGATAATATTGGTGCAGGACTGACTGCATGAAAACAGAAAAGAAGCATCAGTTACACATTTTAGTAAGAATCTCCTTGATTTCAGATAGCTCTGCCTAAAGAGGGACATGCTTGTTTAGAGCATGAGAAATGGAAACTTGATAATTTTTTGAGAGTGTTTTTGGGAACCTCTAAGGGTCTGGACATTTAAAAAAGGTTCCAGTCATATTCCCAAATATACAGCTTTCCTTTTCTTTTTCCTTTTCCTTTTCATTGTGTCATAAATCCCTTAAGAGATATCTACTCTGATTTACTTTCTGGCTGCACAGCTGAAATAAACAGGGAAAACAAAGTAGGGAAGTAATTTTCCTGAGATAAGTGGGCAAGTGTTGAAGGCTGAAAGAATGAGGGTCGTGATCAACTTAGTATACCACTGGAAGCTATATGAGTAAACAGCATACTGTTTCTCATGAAAGCAGGTTGTTGGCAAACTGACAAACTGCGTCTGCCTGCCAGAAGGAATGCTGGGGGCAGTCACCACCCAGGCACGGTGTTTCTTGTGATTAGGCAAATCTGAAGCCTGTTAGCAATAATGTGAACCTGTGATCAATCAAGCAGCTGACCAATTGTTACCTCCTCCTCCCTGCTCTTTCTACCCAATAAAAACAAAGGGCTGTAGAAGCTGGAGGTTGCTGCCTTTGCTCCCTAGAAGCAGGGAGCTCTCTTTTTCTCCTGGCCCCCTTCCTTTAAAATAGTTACTTTTGTTTTAAGTTTTCATTTCTGCCTTCATCCTCCTTCCTTTAGTCTCCTAATGATGGTCTCAAGTAGTAACAGTAGTAACTGTTGTAATGACGGTCTCAAGTAGTAACAGTAGTGACTGTCGTAGTGACAGTCTCAAGTAGTAACTATGACAGTCAGCTACAGGCAAGAGTTGAAAAGAGGTGTGAGGAAGAAAGGTCTGTTAAGGAGATGGGGGAGTGTCTGCGGTGGTGGTGTTTTGAGGTGGCATTCAGTGTAATGGAGAGTGGTGAAAATGAAAGTGGAAAGTACTGCCTGCCCATCATTCCCTTGGGAGTAGCAGAAAGGTAGGTGGTGAGGAAGAGGCTCTGGGCTGAAAGCTTGCAGGTGACCCCCAGGGATAGTTTGCTTGCTGTCCAGGGTGGCCTTGGATTGGGCGTCAGAAGAGGAAGGAGACATTAACAAAAGCCCTGGGGATGCCAACCTCCTGAAAGAGGTCCAGATGCAGGTAGGATGGGCACACCTCTGGAAGGTCAGCCAGATTTCTTTGATTTAGGGGGAAAATCAGGGTCTGGGTTAGGTAGGCTCCTGATGAATGAAATTCACTAGTAACTGCTAATGTTTGTTGAGTGCTTGTTCACTGCCAGGCCCTGGGCTAAGCATTTTACATTTAACCCCTTCAACAACCCTATGAGAAAACATTTGGGAGGCCGTTATCTACCCAAGTTTCCTCAACCAATAAATTGACAGAGCCTGGGACTCCCCCTGCACCTGCCCACCCCTTCTCCCCGACCCCACAGGTGGGTTTGGTGCCAGAATGTATCACTGTGCTGTCAGGTGGAGACTATTTGGTTCAATCCCTAAATTTTGGGAGTGAGGGGACAGCCAGTTTTGCTGCTTAGTTACCTGCTGTTTTGCTGCTAGTTACTGTGTATCTTTGTGCATATGTCTACAAAACATATAGCATTATTGAAACTGTTATTGTTTCCCTATACCACTGAATAGAAGAAAATGGAGTTTCTGCTGGGGGTCACTGTCTGTGGAGTTTGCACGTTCTCGCTATGTCTGCAGGGGTTTTCTCTGGCTACTCGGTTTCCTCCCACATCCCAAAGCTGTGCCCATTAGGTGAATTGGTGTGTCTAAATGGTCGCAGTGTGTGAGTGTAACCGAGTACCCTATTAAGTTTTTCTGTGATGGCATCGAATGCCTGTTGATGTTCATCTGTCCAAGGTTGGGGGCTCTGAATCTAGTCCCTTTTAAAGGCCTCATAAACTGGCTTAGCCGTCAACCCCAAATTTGGAATTCAAATTCAACAAAAGTCAGACATTCCTAGGAATCCCTGCAATTGCCTCTCATTTTGGGGAGCCTTTGGGGCCACTGTTATCTGCTTTCAGTGGGGTCTTTAGGCTCCTTCAGCCTGAAGTTGAGGTTCCAGAGACTAGACCTTGATACAGCACAGACACCTGTGAAAATCTCCCCTACCAGGAGATGGCTTCAAGGCTACAGTCAATTTACAACCCAGCTGAGCCCCAGATGATGCCAGCCCATTCACAAGATGGAGCAACAATTGAAGACGAGTCATCGGAACAAGTCATGCATGCCTGCACTGCCTCACCCCATGCCACAACTTCCTTCCCCTTCTTTTTTATTTATGTATTTATTTTTATTTTATTTATTTTATTTTTTTGAGATGGAGTCTTGCTCTGTCGCCCAGGCTGGAGGGCAGTGGCGCAATCTCGGCTCACTGCAAGCTCCTCCTCCCAGGTTCACGCCATTCTCCTGCCACAGCCTCCCGAGTAGCTGGGACTACAGGCGCCCGCCACCACGCCCGGCTAATTTTTTGTATGTTTAGTAGAGATGGGGTTTCACCGTGTTAGCCAGGATGGTCTTGATCTCCTGACTTTGTGATCTGCCCGCCTCGGCCTCCCAAAGTGCTGGGATTACAGGCATGAGCCACTCTGCCCAGCCGGCCTTCCCCTTCTTAAGCCTTTGCACTTCGCTTGGAAATTTGAAGTGGTTCCATTAAGGCAAGAGTCTAGACCGTCTTGCACGTTGCTAGCTTTGGTCTGTAATCAAGTCACTTTCTGTCTACCGTATCTCTATCTTGCTAATTTGTTTTGCAAGTGGTGAGCAGCTGAACCTGTGTTTGGTAACGAGTGTGGGGGTGTGAGTATGAGTGGGTTCTGCGCTGAGATGGCATCCTGTCCAGGGTTGGTTCCTGCCTTGCGTCCTGAGCTGCTGGAATGGGCTCCAGCTACCAGAGACCCTAAATTGGAACAAGTCGGGTGGAAAATGAATGCATAAAAATTATCTAATAAAAATTTGTAACGTCTATGATAATCATACAAATGCATGACCAAAAAATGTAGTATGGAAGCTCTCAGTGAGCCCACCCTGATTGTAAATGTTTTGAACTGCATGGTGGCAGGAGGTGCTCCTTATAATTTTTGCTTTGCAAACATTTTATTCCTTGGTTTAACCCACCACCAGTACAACTGCCATCACTTGCTGATTCATCAAACTTGGGTAAATAATGATCTTACCTGTGCTTATTAATCTTTAAGTGTATGTATAGCTCATGTTTATTTCAGTGTTTACTATTAGAAGTGTTTTGGTCTTTAGATGTTTGGTGTTTTTGTGACCAGAAATATGCAGTAGGAACTTACCTTTTGTTTATATCAATTAGCCTGTGGTAAAATTAGTTGCATTATACATTGTTTTGCTTAAAGTTACAATTTCCAAGACCCTACTAGTGATGTTAAATAAGGACTCATTGTACAATCCAGCTAAGAGCAGCACTAAGCTGGGTGCAGTGGCTCACGCCTGTAATCCCAGCACTTTGGGAGGCCATGGCGGGCAGATCTCCTGAGCTAAAGAGTTTGAGACCAACCTGGGCAACAGAAAAACTCGCCTGGCATTGTGGTGCGTGCCTGTAATCCCAGCTACTCAGGAGGCTGAGGCAGGAGAATCACTTGAGCCTGAGAAGTTGAGGCTGCAGCGAGCTGAGATCATGCCACCGCACTCCTGCTTGGGCAACAGAGCAAGACCCTGTCTCCAGGAAGAAAAAAAAAAAAGCACCAAAACGAAAAATTATTAAACTGAATTTTCTAGTTCCCTGAGGATTAAATCCTTAATGCAGGAGAATTGTCTCAGATAGAATGTCCTTGAAAAACATCTAATGGCAAGCCTTCTAAAACTTTCATTTAGTCTACAAGATCATTTGTGTTCAAATTTCAATCCTTTTAGAAGATCAGCTTTTTGTTAATCAGATTCTTCGTGAGGCAAAGAGGTCATCCAATGTAATACCAACATCTTTTGACAGGCGAGACATTAAATTATAAACCAAGAAGTTAAAATTACCTTCCCACTAAGGGGAAGCCTATCAAATTCCTGAAAAGTTCCAGAAAGGAGTCTTGTTATTCTGAAGATGAAAGTATTTAAAAATAAATTGTGAGTAGAAATGGATAAAGCTAGAAGTAGTTCTGAAAAATAGTAAGGAACTTGAGAAAGTGTTATTGAAATACTGGGGCTTAGGCATATGTTTTAAAGCATGAATGACTGCTTCTGGATCTCTTAGGTTGCAGGAAAAGTCCAGACCAAACTTTCTGGGTGACTTTTAGGTAATGAAATGGGGCACTCTGGGTGCAAGACCACTTATTTCTGAAATCGTGGTTTATCAAAGTTGAAGTTTATTTCCCTTCCTGCTCTGTCTCCCAGTGGCCTGGAGAAAGGAGTTTGTGTGCAGGCAGATTCTGAGTCAGGCTCTAAGTCTGAGTAACTGTACACTGGCATTAATGGGATTGGCCGTGGCAGAGTGGAGGGGCAGCGGCCTGGGTCCAAAGACTTGGCTTTGAGCCTTGGCTCAGTTGTTTACTTATTTGTTTACTCATTTATTTAGACAAAAATTGTGCATATTTATGGTGTACAATGTGATGTCTAGCTATACATTGTGAGATGATTAAATCAAGGTAATTAACATACCCATCACCTTACCTCCTTATCGTTTTATGATGAGAACATTTAAGATCTACTCTTAGCACTTTTCAAGAATATAATACATTATTGCTAACTAGAATCACCATGCTGTATGATAGATCCTCAGAATTTATTCATCCTGTCCAACATCTTTTAACCAGCATCTTCCCCCCTTCCCCCCAGCCCCTGGCAACCACCACTTCTGTGAGTTTGACTTTTTTTAGATTTCACATATAAGTGAGATCATGCAGTATTTGCTTTTCTGCTCTGGCTGTTATTTCTGGCTCTGTGACCTCATCACATTTGTCATCTATAAAATGCCTACCTCCCCTGTTCCACTTCCACCTACTTCACCAGGCTGTTGTGAAAACAAAATGAGATAATGTGTGAATTCTGGGGTTTGGCATTACTGTCACATGTTAGAAGTAGTTGGTGGGGTTGGGGAGGGGGGTGCAGCTTAAAATTTTGCTCTTAATTTAGCATCCACAATGAGACATATTTGAGAGGTTTAAGTAAAGCAGTAAAGGCCATAAATGGGTTTAAATTTAGTGAACTCTGTTAGTTGGAACATTTGGAATCATTTAATTTGCTGAATTTTAGGATCTAACTTTCCTATACCTTCTCTATTACTTAGAATATAGTCATGGCTGCCATGATGGAGAGATCTAGAATAGGAGAGGCTTCAACAACCTAGAAATGCATTTCTTTTTCCTGTAACAGTCTAGATCTAAGTAGTCTGGGGCACTTTGGGGGTTGGGGGTGGTACATGGATTTGGGGACTGAGAGGCCTCTGTCTTGTCCATGTGACTTTCACCTCTTCATCCATGGTGGCTGTTCCAACTCTGTTCAACAGGAAAGGGAGGGAAAGAAAGAGATGGCCACAGCCTTGTCCCTTCACTCACATCCTTTTGAATGGAGCTATTCAGGTGTCCACACTTAGCTACAGTGTAGTGTTGGTGTCCAGAGGAAGTTTTAATTGCTGTGTGAGAAGAGAGACTGAATTCTGAAAAGGGGTAGGTGAGGGGCAGTGGGTAATGAGCAGTGTCTGTCACAGATGCCTGTGGTTATGTCATTAACTGCCCTTTAAGAAATGTATGGATGAGGCCTAGCACAGTGGCTTGTGCCTGTAACCCCAGCTACTCAGGAGGCTGAGGTGGGAGGATCACATGAGGCCAGGAAATCAAGATTAGCCTGGGCAACATAGACCCTGTCTCCAAAAATACATAAATAAAGTGCGTAGATGCATGGCAGACAGACAGGTTTATAGTATTCCATTCTGATAATCAACTGCAGGATGGTACTTGATTTCTTATATATATTTTTTGAGGCAAGGTCTCACTCTGTCACCCAGGCTGGAGTGCAGTGGCACAATCTTGGCTCACTGCAACCTCAGCCTCTTGGATTCAAGTGATTTTCCTGCCTCAACCTCCTGAGTAGCTGGGATTACAGGCAAATGCCACCATGCCTGGGTAATTCTTGTATTTTTAGTAGAGACGGGTTTTGCTGTGTTAGCCAGGCTGGTCTCAAACTCCTGGCCTCAAGTGATCCACCTGCCTTGGCCTCCCAAAGTGATGGGGTAACAGGTGTGTGCCACCGTGCCCAGCTGATTTTAAGTTTTTATTTTATTTTTTAGAGATGGGATCTGGCTATGTTGCCCAGGCTGGCCTCAAACTCCTGGCCTCTAGTGATCCATCTTGGCCTCCCAAAGTGTTGGGATTATAGGCATGAGCCACTATGCCTGGCCTATAGTATGATACTTGAAAGGGACAACGAGGATGGTGAGCCTGTTGGCTTAGAGGTTTGGATATTGTTTGTGCTTTTCAGACTTTTTGAAGCCATTTATTATTCACAAAGCACCTGGTAGTCCCTTCTTGCTACATTCCAGGCACTGCGCTAGGGGCTGGGAGTCAGAGATCATGGTCCCTGCTATCTGAGGTTCACTCCACAGAAGAGACAGGTATATTATGCAATGAGTAGAGAACTGATGTATACTTTGATGGGAGGCTGTGGGAACCCGTAGGAAAAGACCTGACCCCTTTGACAGGCAGGTTGAGTGTGTGTGGTGTATGTGTGCATGTGTGTGTGTTTGTTGGATGCAGGAGGGAGTAAGGTCACAGGCAGGAGGAGGCTTTATTGGGGTTATGTCTGTATCACCTCCAACAGTGATGGTCTCGGGGAGTGCGAACTAACTGAATTGATGTTAAGATGCTGTTCTCTAGTGTCATGTTCATGGCTTAATATTTTGTCTCTTTCTCAGAAACTCTCAGTGTGGGCATCGGGAATCTTCGTGCCTAGGAGCCATGCTGCCCCGATGGGAACTGGCACTTTACCTACTTGCCTCACTAGGCTTCCACTTCTATTCCTTCTATGAAGTTTACAAAGTCTCCAGAGGTAAGGCCCCAAGCTTTTCTGACTTTCTATCAAGCAAGGAAACTCCTGTCAGAAAAAAGGAGCAGAGGTGGAAGATTCAAGAAGATGATCCAATCGTGTCAAGATGATGTGGGCCTTGATTTGCTTCCCCCTGTCCTGGATAGTTTGAATCAGTGACCTGAGTCCATTAAGTTTTCTACCCTAATCCTGGGTCTTTTAGGTGATGCTGTGGCTTGTCTTCTATAATTGGTGGGTTTGATTCAAAGGCTATTGAAGGCCATGGAGGGGATTTGCATTCAGAATTCAAAGTAAACTCTTAAATTTCTCTTTCATCATTACTCCTCTCAGACATATGAGACCCGGGCTCGTTTTATCTTCTCGTTCTGTCATTTTTAGTGTGTTGCCTTTGTCTGAGTGCTGGAGATAAATCATCATCAGGTCACAACCCAGCCCGTAGGAAGGAGAATGGGAGCCCTCGTTTATTTTAGTGGCAGTTTGGCAGGGAGCACTAGTCACTCCTGCTCACACCCAGTTGACCAGCACTGAGTCCCACGGGCACAGCTGGGAGGCTGGGAAATAGGTGGCTATGTGCTATCTAAAACTACTTTTTTTTTTATTGAGACCTAGTTTCACTCTTGTCACCCAGGCTGGAGTGCAATGGCACGATCTCGGCTCACTACAACCTCTGCCTCCTGGATTCAAGCAATTGTCCTACCTCAGCCTCCTGAGTGGCTGGGATTACAGGCGCCCACCACCACGCCCGGCTAATTTTTGTATTTTTAGTAGAGACAGCGGTTTCACCATGTTGGCCAGGCTGGTCTTGAACTCCTGACCTCAGGTGATCCTCCTGCCTCAGCCTCCCAAAGTGCTGGGATTACAGGTGTGAGCCACTGCACCCAGCCTAAAACTTCTCATGTTATGGAAGAAAGAGAAAGAATTTTGGAGGGTCCTTGAGCAGTCTCTGCCATAGGTAGCAAGAGTGTCCTAGAGGTGATAGTGATTACTGAACCTTGTCTTAAGAAGAGCAAGAGTCAGCCAAGTAGAGAAGTGAGCAGAGGAACTCTGAACAGAGTTAAGTTTGCAGGCAAATGATGTTGGAGATAGCTTACCATCATCAGGGAACTACAAACCACTCATCAGGACTAGAGTGCAGAGTGTGATGGGGAGTGAAAGAGTTGAGCTTAGATCAAAGAGCAGGGATAGGTTGTGAAAGACATGGGTTGTATATTTGCCCAAGGAGTTTGGATCTTATCTTGAAGACAGGACAGCGTATTGAAAGTAGTGCAGTCATTTAAAATGACAAAGGTAGGTTTTGGGAAGTACAGTTGAGAATGCTCTGCCTTCAGCATCTGCTACTCTATGGATCACCAGGGTTGACCTTCCTCTGCATTCTGAATGTGTCCCATTCATAGCCGTGGACTTGGTTGCAGGAACTGACCATCTAAAGGAGATGAGCAGGGTTCTTTGAGCAGGGCTGTCCAAGTAGCTGCATTCTCTTGCTGGAGCCTCTGAACTCTCAGAGCTTATGAAGAGGAACTAACCTGCCCTGTGTCAGGCCCTGTGTTAGATACTTCATCTACCTTGTCTCACTTGATCTTTAGCACACCCCAATGAGATAGGATATTTAGAAAACAAGCTTGGCTGCAGAAACTTAGCCTCCAGAGTAACTGTAGTTCACAGCTAGTGTGGTGTCTAGCTAGCATCAGAGACCCTGGTTCCTTCTCCCATGTTCCCCTGCTGTCTTCAACATGTCCCACCTTTTGTAAGGTAGCTGCTCCAGCTCTTGTTGTCAAGTTTGCTTTTTGACCAGCAGGAAGGATGGAAGGGAAGGGGAGGACAGGCTCTCTCCCTTTCAGAACTTGACTTGAAAGTGGCTTATATCATATCTGTTCAAGTACTACTCACCAGAACCTAGTCCTGTGACCACATTCACTGAGAGGGGAGCTAGGAAATGTAATCTCTGGTTGGGAGGCCATTTATCCAGCCAAAGCACATGGATTCTATTGTAGAGAAACCAAGAAGGGACATGACCAGTTCATTGGCAGTCTCCTCCTTAGAAGGGTGTCTTCATTACCTGTTTCTGCACAACAAGCTATCCTGAAGCTTTGTGTTTTAAAGAAACAACCACCTTTTATTATCTCTCACTGTTCTGTGAGATTCCCCCTACCTCCCGTTTTGAATATACTTTAGTTTTTAAAAGTAGTTTTAAAGCCAGGCATGGTGGTGCACTCCTGTAGTCCCAGCTACTTGGGAGGCTGAGGCAGTAGGATCACTTCAGCTCAAGAGCTTGAGACCAGCCTGGACAACACAGCAAGACCATGTTTCAAAAACAGAACAACAAGAAAAGCAGTTTTTGGTTCACAGCAAAATTGAGCAGATAGTACAGAGAGCTCCCATAATACCCCATGCTCCTATACATACATAGCCTCGCCAACTATGTGCGTCCAGCCCTGGAGGTGTACATTTGTTACAATTGATGAACCTACATTGACATATCATTATTGCCCAAAGTCCATACTTTACAATAGGGGTTTCTCTTGGTGGTGTACATTCTTTAGGTTTTAAGAAATGTGTAATGACCCATATCCACCATTGTAGTATCATATAGAGCAGTTTCACTGCCCTAAAACTCTTCTGTGCTTCGGCTACTTATCCTTCCCTCCTCCTGCCCCAACCCTGGTAGCTCTTAATCTTTTTACTGTGGCCATAGTTTTACCTTTTCTAGAATGTCATATGTTTGCCTTTTCTTCGAATCATACAAAATGTAGCCTTTTCAGATTGGCTTTTTGTTTGTTTGTTTGTTTGTTTTACTTAGTAATAAGCATTTAAGACTTCTCAGTGTCTTTTTATGGCTTGATAGCTCCTATCTTTTTACTGCTAAATAATTTGTGGTCTAGAAAAACCACAGTTTATTAACCCACTCACCTGCTGAAGGACATCTTGGTTGCTTCCACGTTTTGGCAATTACAAATAAAGCTGCTATAAAGATCATGTGTAGGTTTTGAATGGACATAAGTTTTTACCTCCTTTGGATAAATACCAAGGAGTGCAATTGCTGGATCATATAGTAAGAATATGTTAATTTTTGTAAGAAACTGCCAAACTGTCTTCCAAAGTGCCTGTGCCTTTTGTATTCCTGTCAGCAGTGAATCAGAGTTTCTTTTCTCTGCATCTTGCCAGCAACTGGTATTGTCACAGTTCTGGATGTTGTCCATTCTAATAGGTATGTAGTAGTATCTCATTGTTTTTCTATAAGGAAATGCATTTGCAGTTTCCTAAGGACATACGATATGGAACATTTTTTATATGCCTATTTGCCATCTGTGTATCTTTGGTAAGGTGTCTGTCTGGTTCTTTTGCCCATTTTTAAATTGGGTTGATATGTCTTTTGCAAATATTTTCTCCTAGTGTATGGCTTGTCTCATTGTCTTGACAGTGTTTTTAGAAAAACAGAAATTTTGAAATTTTAACGAAGTCGAGCTTATCAATTTTTTTTTTTTAAGGATTGTGCCTTTAGTCTTAGATCTAAAAGGTCATCACCATACCCAACATCATCTAGATTTTCTCTTATGTTATCCTCTAGAAGTTTATAATTTTACATTTTATATTTAGGCCTATGATTCATTTTGAGTTAATTTTTGTAAAGGGTGTAAGGTCTGTGTTTAGACTGATTTTTTTGCAGGTAGATGTCCAGTTGTTCAGCACCATTTGTTGAAAAGACTATCTTTTCCTCATTGTTTTGCCTTTGCTCCTTTGTCAAAATTCAGTTGGCTATATTTATGTGGGTCTATTTCTGGGCTCTCTATTATGTTCTGATATATTTCTCTATTCTTACACCAATACCATAATGTCTTGATTACTGTAGCTTTACAGTAAGTCTTGAAGTTGGATAGTGTCAGTCTTCTGACTGTTACTTGTGTTGTCTGTTCTGGGTCTTTTGCCTGTCTGTATACACTTTAAAGTCAGTTTGTTGACATCTACAAAATAATTTTAATTATAAAATAAAGATGTTTATAGCAGCTTTATGAATAATTGCTAAAAAATTGGAAGCAACCAGGATGTCATTAAGCAGGCAAATGGATTAATAAACTGTGGTATATTCAGACAATGGAATTTGCCAGGATTTTCACTGGGGTTGCATTGAATCTATAGATCAAGTTGGGAAGAACTGACATCTTGACAATAGTGCGTCTTCCTAGCCATGAACATGGACTATCTCTCCATTTATTTAGTTACTTGATTTCTTTCATGAGAGTTTTATTGTTTCCCCGATATAGATCTTATATATATTTTGTTAGATTTATAGCTCAGTAGTATTTCATCTTTTGGGTGACAATGTAAATGGTGTTGTTTTACATTTCAAATTCTATTTATTTCATTGCTGATATATAGGTGAGAAATTGACTTTGGTATAGTTACCTTAAATCCTGCAATCTTGTTGTTATTGCTTATTAATTCCAGGAGTTTTTCTGTCAGTTCTTTCAGATTTTCTACATAGGTAATCATGGCGTCTGCAAAGATGATTTTATTTCTTCCTTCTCAATCTTATATACCTTTTCTTTGTTGTTGCTGTTGTATTGCCTTAATTAGGATTTCCAGTACAATCTTGAAAAAGAGAGATGAGAGGAATATCCTTGCCTTATTCCTAATTTAACTGGGAAAACTTCTAGTTTCTCACCATTAAGTATGACATTAGCTGTGGGTTTTTTATAGATGCTTTTTATCTAGTTAAGGAAGTTCCCCTCTATTCCTAGTTTTCTGAGAGCTTTTGTTATGAATGACTGTATTAGTTAGGGTTCTCCAGGGAAATAGAATCAACAGGCTACATATAGATATAAAAGGAGATTTGTTACAAGGAATTGGCCCACACAATTATAGAGGCTGGGAAGTTTCATGATCTTCTTACAAGGAATTGGCCCACACAATTATAGAGGCTGGGAAGTTTCATGATCTTCTGTCTGCAAGCTGTAGACCTGCGAAAGCCAGTGGTGCAATTCAGTTCAAGTCCGAAGGCCTGAGAACTGGAGGAGCCTAGGATGTAAATCCCAGTCTGAGGGCAGGAGAAGATGAACCGAGATGATCTAGCTCAAGCAGTAGCCAGACATAAGAGTGAATTCTTCCGGCCGGGCGCGGTGGCTCAAGCCTGTAATCCCAGCACTTTGGGAGGCCGAGACGGGCGGATCATGAGGTCAGGAGTTCGAGACCATCCTGGCAAACACGGTGAAACCTCGTCTCTACTAAAAAATACAAAAACTAGCCGGGCGAGGTGGTGGCGCCTGTAGTCCCAGCTACTCGGGAGGCTGAGGCAGGAGAATGGCGTAAACCCGGGAGGCGGAGCTTGCAGTGAGCTGAGATCCGGCCACTGCACTCCAGCCTGGGTGACAGAGGGAGACTCCATCTCAAAAAAAAAAAAAAAAAAAAAAAAAAGAGTGAATTCTTCCTTCCTCCTCCTTTTGTTCTATTTAGACCCTCGATGGATTGGATGATGCCCACCCACATTAAAGAGGGCAATCTACTCTATCTGATTCAAATGCTTATCTCATCAAGAAACACCCTCACAGACACCTAGAAATAGTGTTTAACCTGGGCATTCCATGGCCTGGTCAAGTTGACACATAGCACTAACCAACACAATAGATGTTGGTTTTTGTCAAGTGCTCTTTCTGCATTTCTTGATCATTTTATTCTTCTTTAGCCTGTTGATGTGTTGGATTACATTGATTTTTTGTGTTCTGTGAGATTTTGACTTTAATATACCTGGACTGGACTCAGCTGGCCTTTCTCCTGTTTCCTGTATTGTCAGCTGGGGCTGCAGTCATCTGGTGGCTCGATTGGGTTCACTCATCCAGGGTGGCTCACTCACGTGACTGGCAGTTGGTGCTGGCTGTCAGCTGAGAGCTCAGCTGGGGACTGTCAAGTGGAGTACTATGGTTCTCTCTAAATGGCTTCATGTGGCTTACATTTCTTACATTTATAACAGGGCAGCTGGGTTCCAGCTGTTGCACATGCCGCCTGGGAAATTATACAGGTCACTTCTGCCTCATTTATTGGTCAAAGCAAATCATAGGGCCAGTCCAGATTGAAGGGGAGGAAAGACTACACCTTTTTACAGGTAGAGCAGCATATGGAGGAAGAGAAGAGTCTGATGGCAGCCACCTCCTGGAGTTTCTCTTCTATAATGGGTGTTATACTTCTTTACCCACATGAATCACTGAGGCTCAAAAGTATTACTTGTCCAAGATCATATATCTAATAACTAATAGAGCTGAAGCTTAAACCTAGGACTCTACAACTCTACTTCTTATGTTGTGTTAGCTTCTGGGAATGGGGCAAGGGGTTCCTTTGTAGATAGTACAAAACTTTTCTGCACCTTAAACTGTCCAGATGCTGCCATGCTGTGCGTCATGCTGACCACTCCCTAACCTGAGGCTTCCTAAATCCTTAATGCCTTTCCTTTTGTTGTCAGTGCCGACATTCCCAAGAAATGTCTTCCTCAAATGCTTTTGCCAGTTTAGCTCACAGGAGCCAGATCCCCATGCCATGCTTAAGTATGTTTAACTGGTGCAGTGTTGAGCCTTCTTGGTTCCACATCTCACTTTCTAATTCAGGAAAAAGTGCTACTTACCCACATTGTAGAAGTGGGTCACTGGAAAAATTGTCTCTACTGTGAACTTTTTTAGGGCATTCGTGTCTGGAGCAAATGTGCTGCCTAGAATAGACTAGGGGCTCCAAGTGTATTTGTTAAGTGAAATGTCTCTGGTGGGCATCTGCATGGCTACTCTCCTTGGGCACAGAGCAGGCATCTCATTCACTGCTATCTCTATCAGCAGTAGCGGGGTTGTCATGTGGTTGGGGACAGCAGACTGATTTTAACAGCTTTAGTCAAGTGGAATCTCTCACCAAATCCATAGCAGGGACTCAACAGAATACCCCTTCTTCCCTGCAACTCTACCAAATTAGAGTATCTTGAAGTCACATGGAAATATTTGGGGTGGTGACAGTGATCTGCTATGCTGGCTGACCTTGCCCCTGGTGCTCTGCAGTACTGTGGCTAATCCACAGCTATTGCATTAGGTTGGTGCCTTATGGTTTAGTAGACATAAAACTTTTTATCTCTGTTTACTTTATTTATTTATTTATTTTTTTGAGATAGAGTCTTGCTCTGTCGCCCAAGCTGGAGTGCAGTGGCACAATCTCGGCTCACTGTAACTTCTGCCTCCTGGGTTCAAGTAATTCTCCTGTCTCAGCCTCCCTAGTAGCTGTGATTAGCCACCACACCTGGCTAATTTTTGTATTTTTAGTGGAGACAGGGTTTCACCATGTTAGCCAGGCTGGTCTCAAATTCCTGACCTCAGGTAATCCACTCCTCTCAGCCTCTCAAAGTGCTGGGATTACAGGCATAAGCCACCACGCCCAGCCCCTCTCTGTTTACATTTAATGGGAAAATGCAATGTGCCATGCATCAGAAGGCTTGTGTGATAGGCCTTGAACGAACTGATGCCTCTGCCTAAAAGAATACCATATATTTTTCTGGCCATATCAATTTAATGCAATATTCAGAATAAAAACTATTGAATTCCCATCATTGAAAATCCTGGTGATAGAAGGAAGTCACCTGTTTTGTGTTTTTTTTTTTTTTTTAAAGAAACCACCTGGGAGGGGAAGTCTGACTATTTCAGTTTACCACCTATTGGTTCTTAAATGTTTTATTTCTTCTTGTACCCATTTTGACATTTTATAGCTTTCTAGGGATCTATATACTTTACATAGGTTTTCAGTTTGATTAGCATATTTTGGCTCTTAACTTTTATTTAAAAATTTTTTTGTTATTTCATTATTTTATATTTTATCTGCATCATCTTCACTCTTTTCATTTCCTCTTTCCATTTCTTCCTCCCTTCTATTTTTTTTTTCTTTCATCAGTGGTGATAGAAATCTTATTAATCTTTTCAGTATTTGGCTTTATTTTCTCAGTCGTTTCTTTTTGTTTTCTAACTCATTGATTTTTGCCCTTATCTCATTATTTCCTTCGTTATTATTTCTTTAGGTTTGGTCTGTTCCTTTTTATTTCAGTGTCATGAGTTGAATGCTTGTCTCATTTACTTTGTAAAGAATGTGTTTGGATTGTTGATTTTTTTTTTCAGAAAGATTTCTAGAAGAGGAATTATAGAGTAAAACCACACAACCATTTTTCAGGTGCTTAATAGATGTACCCAGGCTGCTCTCAGGAAGGCTGTGCCAATTCACGCTTCCAAAGGAGGAGATCCATTTTTCTGTACTACTCCCAGCAAGTTGAATGCTCTTCAATCCATCTCAAGTGTATTTAGTATATGATGTGATATTTTTTCACAAATAGGTAACTAAACATTATGTCTTTTTTTTTTGGAGACAGAGTCTTGCTCTGTCACTCTGACAGTCTTGCTCTGTCACTGAGTACAGTGGCATGATCTCTATTCACTGTAACCTCCGCCTCCTGGGTCCAAGCAATTCTCATGCCTCTGCTTCCCGAGTAGCTGGGATTACATGTGTGCACCACCACACCCTGCTAATTTTTGTATTTTTAGTAAAGATGGGTTTTTACCATGTTGGTCAAGCCAGTCTCAAACTCCTCGGCCTCCCAAAGTGCTGGGTAAATTACTGGTGATTATGATAATTATGATGGAATCTTGATCATGTATTGAATTATTTTGTTAAAATTTAAAGTTTATTTTTATTTTTCATTTTACAAAAATAGACACAAGATCTATGTTGCTGAGACTGGTCTCAAACTCCTAAACTCAAGCAATCTTCCTGCCTTGGCCTCCCAAAGTGCTGAGATTACAGACATGAGCCAGGTTGCCTGGCCTCACATATTAAATTATTATATTCTGTTTAACTGACTTCTCAATCAATTCTTACATCAATACTGTGCTGTTTTAATTATTTTTGATTTATAAAATGCTTAAGTATCAGGAGTAAGTTATTAGTCATTGGTTCTTTGTTTTCAGATCTTTCTTAGGCTATTCTTACTGGCTTATTCTTCCAGATATATATTTGAAATTGGCTACTTTCAAAAAATCATTAGGGTTTTAGTTAGAATTGTAATAAACTTATAAATTAATTTGTAAATAATTGATATTTTTATAATGTGTCTTTCTATCCAAGAATATATTTTTTTCTTTGCTTATTCAAAATCTTTCATCACTTCCCTTAATGAAAGTTTGTGGTCTTCTTCAAAATAGATCCTGCTGAAACTTAAGATTATTTCTGAGTCTTTTCCTTTCTCCTTTTGCGATTGGGATATTTTCTGAATTTCCTAGCTGATTATTTCTGATCTACACTAAAGGTATTTATTTTGGTTTATCTATTTTATATTTTAGCAATTTATTGAATTCTCTTATGTTCCATTGGCTTATTTGATTTTCCTTGTTCTTGTATTTAGATAATACCATCCACAGATGATGATGGTAGTTTTGCTTCATTTGTTTTTGCTTTGCTAGGACATCTAGAACAATACAACAGTTGAATGTTATCCTGTTTTAATTCTGACTTTAATGGAAATCTCTGTATAGTGAAAGGTTGAACAAGCTTTACTTATTTGTTTTTAAAAACTCATGTTAAGGAATCCTGGCCCCTTTAAATTGGCAATAAGTGTTTAATTTTATTTGTTTTTAAAGTACCTATTCCTTTTTTGACCTATTGATACATTTTAAAGTCATCAGTTTTCCAAAGGCAAACCATACGGATTCAATCCTACCACAAACCTACCATGACCATGGTATTTTTAAACATCCTTTTCCCCCTAGGGTTAAAAAAATATGGATTTCTAAGTGAGAGTGGTTGGCCTGTAATTTTGTTTTGTCTCATCCCCAAATTTCAGTCTTGATATTCTGTTAGCTTTATGAAACACTGGAGATGATTCCATTTTAAAAAATATTATGGTACTGTTAAAGTAGCATATGAAATGTCTGCATCAGTGTCTGATGTTATTCACTTCTAAGTATGTCTAGGCATGAAGTCTCTTTGGGAGTTTATTCACTGAAAACTTTTCAGTACTTTTCAGGGTTATTTGTATGTTTTCATTCTGAAGTCAGTTTGAACAATTCATATTTTTCTATTTCATTATTATTATTTTTGAGACAGTGTCTCATTCTGTTGCTCAGGCTGGAGTGTAGTGGCTTGATCCTAGCTCACTGCAAACTCAAGCACCTGGGCTCAAGTGATCCTCCAACTTCAGCCTCCTAAGTAGCTAGGACTATAGGCACACATTACCACACTTGCACACTTGCTTGGCTATTTTTTTTTTTGATGATAGGATCTTGCTATGTTGCCCAGGCTAGTCTTAAACCCCTGGCCTCAAGCCAAATCCCAAAGTCCTGGGATTATAGGCATGAACCACTAAGCTTGGCCTGTGAAAATTATTTTCTAATGAAAAGCAGCTACCCTAGAACCTTCTGATTTTACAGAGACCAGGCACATCTTCTTTTATGAAGTAGCTATGTTCCTGAAAAGTTGCATATTAATGACATTTTCATAAATGAAATTGTGCTTCCCATTGATTTGCATTTTCATGTCACAGGCTTTTTTTTTTTCATTTTTTTAATATTCAGTGATATATCTGTAGTTAATGTTTCTTTAAATACACTCTAGCACCAGGGAGCCCTCATATTTAAGGAGCCTTTGCTTTTTATGGTGCAAAGTATTTATTTGAATCACTACTCCCTATTTCTTTGTTTTTATATAGTTGTTCTTAAAGTGGGATACAGCTAGTATAGCTGACTGAACATATTCACCTTCTACCTTTTGTTTATTTCTGTATAAACCTGTGGCTTTCGTTGTTACTACGCTCGATTTATGAATAAAGGATACAGAAGCTCATTTATAGATGAGTTCTTTCTTTTACGTTGTTCATGCAACGTGCTAACCTCTCATGGGGCATGGGCTTTTTTGGAAGTAATTTTTCCCACTGACTTTTGTGATTAGAGGAACTTATTTGGTTGCAAGATGATCAGTAACTCTGGAGAGCCCAGTCCAGGGTGGGAAAACAAAGGCCACTGGTCCTGTCCTTGAACAGGTGTCCTTGCTCTTAGAACCAGGTGAGCTGACTGAGTATGGCTGGGGCCACCAGGGGCCCATCAGCTAACAAGACTTTGTGAAAAGACCCAAATGTACTTCTGTAGGAGCCGGGAACTGAACAGCCTGTCATGAAGCATTAACAGTGAGTGTTGTGGAACAGCCAAGGCCCCAAACATTCTGTTTGGTGATGCTTCACATCATATTTGACTGTGGTTTCCATTGTTACCTATGGCCAGAGTCTTAGGAAACAGTTGAATCACTGTCTTCCTATTAGAATGGATCCCAAGTCTTGTAGCCTATCCCTTCCTTCTTGCACTGGCATTTTCCTCCTGGGTTGACACTGGTCCTTCAGGTAGGTGTTGGGGTTCAGGAGCACTACCTCAAAACATGGTATCTTGGCATTTGAGAAAACAGCAGAAGCGGGAAAGTTACTCCCAACCTTTCTCCCCTGAAGCAGGTCATACAACCCTCATCTGAGAGGTGCCTTCTCTATAGACAAAGGAAGGGAACATCCTTATCTCAGAAGATGAAGGATCACACAGAAGAAATAGGTCTTGCTAAGTTCCCCTCAGTTGATTACCATTAGAACATACTCATTTTGTCCAAATCTATTTCTCCACGACTGTCCAATCTTCATCAAACTTAGCATTAAAATACACAAATTTAGTAATTTCTTTGGGTCTTCACTTCCTTACAAAGGCTCCTGTATCGTATAAAACTTACATTAAATATATTTGTATGCTCTTCTCTTGTTAATGTGCCTTTTGTTACAGGGGCCTCAGTCATGAACCTTCGAAAGTTAGAGGAAAAATATTTTTTTATCCTCACATAGGGGGAGTGTTGGCTTCCAGATAATCTGCTTTCTTAAGACTTCTAGTAAGCCTCCCACAATGACATGGGGCAGAGACTGGGCTGGAGGGCATTTGTGGGCAAGCCCTAGTATTAGACTCCACAGCTCCTCATTCCTTCTGCTCCCCATCTGGTGCTCCATGTCAGACCCCACACACTGAACATGCATAGAGCTTATGGCTCACTCTTGGCTTGAGAGTTTCCATTTAAGTCCAGGCTGCTTCTACTTCTCCCAGAAGCTCTAAAGTTTCCCATGCAAACTACACACCTGGTGGTCTGCCCCTGCAGACTCAGAATTTCTCAGGTGAGTGGCAGATGAGCAGCCATATTTGGGAGTTTTGAAGGACATTTATGCAATCTCCTTTTACATCCATTGGCATATATGATTTGCTTTTCCTTGCGTTATTTTTAAATCACTTTTTTATTCCTCAAGTGGAAGTTGGAAGAGGAAAGAAGGAGCCCCTAGGCCTCCAGAGTGTCATGAAAACCACCCCCTTTATGTAGGATAATCTGCAGATGAATATTTGAGAGTTGCTTACCACTAAATTCTCCCATCATCAGAAGCCCATCTTTTCTGTGCCGCCCTTCCTATTCTCAATGACTACCACAGTCTGTTGTACTCATGGCTTCCTGGAGAAATAATCAGTAGGAGCTGATTGGAGTTTTGCCAATGCGTAGAAACAGCGGGGCACGTGTGCCATGACTGGGTGTGCTGCTCCCAGTGGCTTGTGTCTTGTCAGACTAGGGTGTGTGTGTGTGTATGTGTTTTCTTCTCTTTCTGATTATTGCCCTCTTACTACACCCACCCCAGAATTAATTTCCCATCAAAATGCTGAGAGTGAAAAGGGGTAGGTTAGTTAGAGGTTTTAAGTAGATGGTTTACCACCACAGCTCATTGACAGCGATTAAAATGCAAATCCTCTCACTCAGTAGGTAGGATGGAGCTTTGATGTATCCTTTTGTGGAAGGCAAGAATCAACAGCTGACGTGGTAATCAGGACTCATCAGCAGAAATTGCTTCATTTCTATGCTCTCAGGCAGTTTTGTGAAGCACTGAATTTGGGGAAATAGAAGCAGGGCACTGGAAGAAAGAGCAGGCTCTGCCAGTCAGTCCTGTGTGATGGGGAGAGAATTCCCAGGCACAGAAGGCTTCTTTTCTGTTTGTGGCAGCCTCTTGCCTGACTGTGTTTGACTTAGGATAAAAACTCCAGTTCTGCTCAAAGAATGAAGGTCCGAGGTCCCTCCCTAAGAATAAAACTGCCTGTGCAAAAATTATAAATGTAACTGCCTTTGTAGGACTAACAAATTAGTCATAAGATTAGAAATGAAGCTTAGGAGGTATGCAGCTGGAGGCCACAAGATTCTAAACCATCCCAATTGCTCCTAGGTAAAACTATCACTATTGTAAAACCTAAGACTGGTGCTTGAGATATTTTGCAGACTCTGTACTGGAGGGATCAGCTGGTGCCACCCAGATCGATGAACTGGCTCATCTGATCTTGTGGCTCCCACTCAGGAACCGACTCAGCACAGCAGGACAGCTTTGACTCCCTATGATTTCATCTCCAACCTGACCAATCAGCCCTGGCCCTCTACCTGCCAAATTATCCTTAAAACAAAACAAAACAAAACAAAAAAACCAGTCTCACGAGGTCAGGAGTTCAAGACCAGCCTGACCAACATGGTGAAACCCCATCTCTACTAAAAATACAAAAATTAGCCAGGCATAGTGGCGCACACCTGTAATCCCAGCTACTCGAGAGTCTGAGGCAGGAGAATCGCTTGCACCCAGGAGGCGGAGGTTGCAGTGAGCCGAGATTGCACCACTGTACTCCAACCTGGGTAACAGAGCGAGACTTCTTCTGGGGTGGGGCTGGGGGAAATTTTCAGGAGACTGATTTCAGTAATAATAAAACTCTCATCTGCCATTTAGGCAGCTCTATGTGAATTGAATTTCTTTATTACAATTCCTCTGTCTTGATAAATCTGCTGTGTCTGGGCAGTGGGCCAAATGAACCCAAAGGGCGGTTACCAGAAGATATAATCAGAAATTCTGAGGGTTACTGCAACTTGTGGAAAGATGTCCTGCCGCAGGTTCTCCTGTATCAACTACATTCTGCAGCTGGGGATTTTCAGCTAACTTATGACAATGTGAAGACAGTGAGTTCCAAATGGGTCATGAATGGATTTAACTTAGAATTTAAAATTTATGTCAGGGAGCATTTGTGTCAAGAAATGAGGCAAAGGTGATATATATGAATTCTCTAAAACATGAGGAAAGATTTTTTTTTTTTATATGAAATTTCGCTCTTGTGCCCAGGCTGGAGTGCAGTGGTGTGATCTCAGCTCACTGGAACCTCTGCCTCCTGGCTTCAAGCGATTCTCCTGCCTCAGCCTCCTGAGTAGCTGTGATTACAGGCACCTACCACCACACCCAGCTAATTTTGTATTTTAGTAAAGATGGGGTTTCTCCATGTTGGCCAGGCTGGTCTTGAACTCCTGACCTCAGGTGATCTGCCTGCCTTGGCCTCCCAAAGTACTGGGATTACAGGCTTGAGCCACCGCGCCTGGTCAAGGACGGATTTTTGGTCTAGAGCTATGCTGTCCAGTACTGTAGTCATGGGCCACATCTGGATAGGGAGCATTTGAAATGTGGCCAGGTCAAATTGAGGTGTGCTATAAAGATGACATGTAAATAGGATTATAAAGAATTAGAAAAAAGGAACGTAAAATAGCTCATATCACTGTTTAATATTGATTTCATATTGAAATACAATTTATATTGGAGTAAATAATATAGTAAAATTAACTTGACTTTTTTTTTTTATTTTGTGGCTATTAGAAACTTTAAAATTTTAAGTGTGGCTCATGTTCTGTTTCTGTTGGGCAGCACTAGGCAAGATTTCATCATCATTCTCCAGTCTGCATAGGGTTCCTTGCTCCCACTAGAGGGAGATATGTTCCAGCCTCAGGAAATCTGAGGCTAGTGTGTAAATAAATGCCACTGCTTTTGAATGAGCTCTTAAAAAAGAAGCACCAAAAAAAAAGAGCTTAAGTTTTTGCTTTGTTTTAATCCCGTGTAACTCTGATGTTTCTAAAGGTTGCAGTTTGTGTGAAAGTGAAGCCAAAACAGAAGAGGGAAGAGGCAGAAAGTTTTTGTACTCTCTTTGCCCTACCTAATGAATTCAGAGGTTTCTGTTACTTGTTTGTTGGATCACAGTAACTTGTCATTTGTTTGCCAATTGTTCCCTTGGACTTGAGTCTGTGTGTCTGTGTGCAGTGCAACACGCAAATAGGTGCATGCACACACACATACACAATGTGGTCTTGGATACAGCTGTCACAGAGAGGACCAGTGCCCTACTGCAATCACACACCTCCATGGCACACCCAGATCACTTGGAGTGCACTGTAGCTGGGGCTCCTGGAGGTGTGCCATGTGTACCCTGGGCCGGTGTGCAAGCCCCTCCCTTTTGTATTGTTCCTAAATGTTGCCTGTGGTCTGACGCTTGGCTTGTTGTTTGCATCTAGTGTGTGTGAATCTGCCCCTTGATCCTACTCTGAACCCAGCATCATTTCATGATTATATTTTAGTGACAGCACTCTCTCCTGGGTTTCCTTCTGGGTAGCTCCTTTTTGGTTTCCTGTGGTTTTTATACTTTTGTTGATCTGATAAACATTAATATTTCCCCATTCTTGTCTATGTACTCTTTGTCCGTTTTTGGGGGGGAATCTCAGTCATTCTGGTGGCTTTGTCCCACCCTTATACTGAGAACTCATAAATCTTTATCTCCAGCTTAGAGCATTCCTGTGAGCTCCACCCACACCCATGCAGCTGCCTACAGGACATCGCACCTCAGCATCAGCCCCCACAGCATTCCTTCCTGCATCAATTCACTCATCAGCACTATCGTAGTTTCTTACTCTGTGTTTGTCTATCTTCCCCAGTAAACAGTAAGCCCCAGGGAGACAAAAGCCACACCAGTCTGGTTGCATTTCATTCCTAGTATCTTGTACTGTGTCTGGTTATTGTACATCCTCAAGAAGTGTTTGCAGATATTATTTTATCTTTTGTTTCAAATCAACTGTATTGTTTACTTATATACATGCTCATTACCATTATATGACTATTTTATTATATTTTGTTAGCATTATATCATAGTGGATCCAATCACCATATTTTGTGGCAAGTCTGTGTCAAAATTTCTTTCTTTTTTTTTCTTTCTTTCTTCTTCTTTTTTTGTTTTTGAGATGGAGTCTTGCTCTTGTTGCCTAGGCTAGAATACAATGGTGCAATCTTGGCTCACTGCAACCTCTGCCTCCTGGTTCAAGCGATTCTCCTGCCTCAGTCTCCTGAGTAACTGGGATTACAGGTGCCTGCCACCACACCTGGCTCATTTTTGTATTTTTAATAGAGGTGGGGTTTCACCATGTTGGTCAGGCTGGTCTCGAACTCCTGAACTCATGATCCGCCCTCCTCGTTTTCCCAAAGTGCTGGGATTACAGGCGTGAGCCACCATGCCTGGCCCAAAATTTCTAACAGCATGTGCACGTGGGCCATTTGCAGTAACCCTTCCCATGTTTTCCTGTGTTGGAAACTCTTCTCCCTTGCTCTCTCCTTTTGTGACCCTTATTACAATCCAAATTTCCATCAGTGGCTCTACGTATTTCCAGGAACTTAGGTCACAGAACACTGGAAAGCAGGGTCAAGGAGTGTGGTATGTTTCCGTGCCTGCAGCTTAGTCCACCGGCTGCTTTTCCAGGACATAGTCCAATTCCTTTAGTGCTTCAGCTCTTCAGCCAACCCAGTTTTGTTTAGATTTGTGACTAACGAAGACTTTTTTTTTGTTTTTTTTGGTCAGAACATGAAGAGGAGCTGGACCAGGAATTTGAGCTGGAGGCTGATACTTTATTTGGAGGATTAAAGAAGGTACAAAGTGGATGAATAAAAAATCTCAGTTTTCAAACCTGATTTCAATATTTCACATCACATTTGTATTTGGAGTCGACCCAGGTATCGTATTCAGCAACAATCTGGAATGAAGCGTCCTTTCTGCTGTAAAGGTGTGAGTGTGCTGTGTTGGGGAAGGCATTCCCAGGGTCTGTATCTTTTTGTCCCCTGTTCTCTTCTGAAGATACCAGAAATGTGATTAACCTTATCAGTTAGGACAGTTCACCTTTGGAAAGCTCAGCAACTTCCTTCTTGACCAAGCCAGATCCATAAGAATCACATGTGGCCCCTGGACACTCCTACACCGACTGTTGGCAGCTACAGAAACATCTTCCTTCCGGCCTGAGTGTCCCTGGCTGTTCACGCTGCTGCACAGCGTGCTGGGAATTCACATTCTTCCTCCCTCTGGTGGGGCGGTGCCAGGGTGCTGGCTCGCTTGTCTTCAGCAGCAGCTCATTTTGTATTTTGTCTACTTTGGTAGCAGGCAGAGTGGCCACTGTTCTTTCACATACCCGTGTCTTTCTAGATGTGACCAGTAGCACGTCTGTGCTAGAGTATATATTCTGGGTAGGGTACCACACCCTTCTCTTCCAGTTGAGAGATGCCTGACTACTTTTTTCTCCCACCAGAATCCCTGTCCCTTTGAGGCTGGAGTTCTTCTCATTCTTCTCCATTCAGTTTCTTAGGGCCCCATTTCAGTTACGACTTGGACGGTGGAGGGTCCAGGGCCCAGCTCATGGTGTGGGCTTCGGGTCAAGGCTAATTATAGGCTGCATATTTGTTTTTCTAAGTATTTTTATATGTTTTTAAAATGTGATCAGAGCATTGTTTGTTTTTTGTTTTGTGTTGTTTTCTATTTTTACTTTAAGTATGTAATATACCAAATAAATCATAAATTCAATCAGCCTTTTGTGAGCTGGCTTGGGACATAAAAGACACCTTGCATTCCAGGTTCTGAACATTCTGCTTGTGAGTGAACTTTTGCAAGACAGTTCATGTCCAAGTTGGGCACTGCCAGTACTTCTGTTTTTCTCCTGTTGAAAGTTGCAGATCTTACTCGAATTGTAACAAATGTAGCTCAATTTCCATTTTGATTTGCTAGGGTAAGCCGTTCCTTTCTCCCAGCTCTGGACAGAGCCATGCATAAGATACAAGGCCCATGTTTGTCTGGAACTAGGAAGAGTATCCTGCCCTGCATGGGGTGCCATTCTTGGCTTTCCTTGCTCTACCCACCAGACACTTCCATGAAAACTTAGATGTAAATTGAATTTTCATCCGTGGCATCCATTTCTAGATGGCTCTTCTTTAAATAAGCTCTTTTTAGGATTGTTAGTGAGAATGTAATGTGGGTAGTATTGTACCCACCTCAGAGATGAGGAAATTTAGGAAGCTTTGTCACAAAGTGGAATTTGAGATGTAATAGGAGGTAGCCTTTGTGTGTCTCAGATCTACTCTTTACAAATATAACGTTAGCGGATGTCTTACAGCAGGAAAAAAGGTGATTTTTTTTCCTTTTAGAATTAAAATTCAAACATTCTAGATAATATTGAAATATAGAATTATGTGCCAGGGGCAAAAATAAGCAGACACATTTGAGAGACTTTCAGCTGCAGAGGAGCAATGGTGAGGCAGCGTGAGAAAGGAAACACAGGGTGAGGCCCCAACAAGTTTTGGAGCTGCCACAGATTTCATTATCAAGGGCAGGCTCAGCCCAGTCATGTGTTGCTACTTCTAGACAAAGGGGCTTTGTCTTCACTGACTTCCCGGTTCCTGTCACTTCACTGGGTCAAGCCCAGCTGCTTGACTCCCTGCAGAGGCTCCAGAGCCCTGCAGAGATGACCACTTCTCAGTGCTCTGCACAGCAGCTCTCATAACAGGGCTGGGGTTGGCAGTGTTGTTGCTCAGGCCAATTCTGCCTTCACAGAAAAGTCCACGTGGCACAGGCACATACTCTGGGAGCTCCAAGGATTCAGTCTTTTGCCATCCTGACAAATCTGTCTGTCCATCCCTCTGTCTATCATTCATCTGCAGTGCTGTGAGCACCTCTCACCTTCTCATCTTTCTGCTTCTCATCACCTTGCATGTGGGGTGGGTGGTTTGGAGCCTTAGAATTTATGGAGGAAATGATGAGTCCTGGTGGATATCCAGCAGATGAAGGACATTGATGTGGGTCCTTAGGATCAAGATAGTTTTTGCTGAATATTTCTTTTCTCAGAGCCTATAGGAGGTGGCAAGCACATGCTATTTTGGTCCAAATTCTAATCAAAAGAAGGTATTAGGTGTGACTAGAAATCATGACCTTTAAAAGAAAGTTTGTGTTTTCTGACCAGCCCATCCCTTGAATGTTAGTCTGCAGCTGGATTGGTAAACCTCAGTACTGCTGACATTCTTCTTCTTCTTCTTCTTTCTTCTTTCTTCTTCTTTCTTCTTCTTTCTCCTTCTTCTCCTCCTCCTCCTCCTCCTCCTCCTCCTCCTCCTCCTCCTCCTCCTCTTCCTCCTTCTTCTTCTCCTTCTCCTTCTCCTTCTCCTTCTTCTTCTTCTATTTTGAGACAGAGTCTCCCTCTGTTACCCAGGCTGAAGTGCAGTGGCATGATCTTGGCTCACTGCCAGCTCTGCCTCCTAGGTTCTAGTGATTCTCCTGCCTCAGCTTCCTGAGTAGCTGGGGTTACAGGTGCCTGCCACCATGCC
Organism: Rhinopithecus roxellana; assembly: GCF_007565055.1. Lineage (NCBI taxonomy): Eukaryota > Metazoa > Chordata > Mammalia > Primates > Cercopithecidae > Rhinopithecus > Rhinopithecus roxellana. Next base: position 72,557,798 of record NC_044556.1, on the reverse strand, counting down.
CAGCTAATTTTTTTTTTTTTTAGTAGAGCTGGAGTTTCATTATGTTAGGCTGGTCTCAAACTCCTGACCTCAGGTGATCCACCGGCCTTGGCCTCCCAAAATACTGGGATTACAGGCATGAGCCAACATGCCTGGCCGACATTTTATTTTATTTTGTTGAGACAGAGTCTCGCTCTGTAACCCAGGCTGGAGTGCAGTGGCACAATCTCAGCTCACTGCAACCTCCATCTCTCGGGTTCAAACATTTCTCTTGTCTCAGCCTCCCAGGTAGCTGAGATTACAGGCACACACCACCACGTCTGGCCAATTTTTGTATTTTTAATAGAGATGGAGTTTCACCATGTTGACTAGGTTGGTTCAAACTCCTGGCCTCAAGTGATCCACCTGCCTTAGCCTCTCAAAGTGCTGGCATTACAAGCGTGAGCCACCATGACTGGCCACATTTTTTTTTTTTTAATAATAATATTTTTTTTTAGAGATGGGATCCTGCTCTGTCACCCAGGCTGGAGTACAGTGGTATAATCACAGCTCACTGGAGCCTTGAACTCCTGGGCTCAAACGATCCTCCTGCCTTAGCCTCTTGAGTAGCTGGGACTACAGACATGCACCACCATACCTGGCTAATTTTTAATTTTTTTTTGTAGAGATGGGGTCTCCCTGTATTACCCAGGCTGGTCTTGAACTCCTAGCCTCAGCCTCCCAAAGCACTGGGATTACAGGTGTGAGCCACACTGCTTGGCCACTACTGACATTTTAGATCAGATGGCTGTTGTGGGGAGCTGCTCTGGACATTGTACAATGCTTAGCAGAATCCCTGGACTCTACCTAGTAGATGCTAGTAGCAGCATTTCCTGCCCTAAGCCTTAACAATTTAAAAAAGTGAGCTGGGTGTGGTGGCTCACTCCTGTAATCCCAGCACTTTGGAAGGCTAAGGCCAGCAGGTCACTTGAGGTCAGGAGTTTGAGATTAGCCTGGCCAACATGATGAAACCCCATGTCTACTAAAAATACAAAAATTAGCCAGGCATGGTGATGTGTGCCTGTAATCCCAGCTACTCCAGGGGCTGAGGCACAAGAATGGCTTGAACCCAGGAGGTGGAGGTTGCAGTGAGCTGAGATGGTGCCAATGCACTCTGCACTCCAGCCTGGGCATCAGAGTGAGACCCTCTCTCTAAAAATAAAAAGAAACACAAAAAACAATTTTAAAAGTCTCCATGCATTGTCAAATGCCCCCGGGAGGCAAAATCATCCCCTTTTAAAAGCAGCTGGTCTATAGCAATATTTAAGTGCTCTTAAGTGACCACTCTCTTGGTCATGCCAATTTGCCATTCTTACCTTTGCTCATCCTGTTCCTCTTCTGGATTGGGGCTCACGCCTTCCCTGTCTGGCCCTCACTCACACTCCAGATCATAGCTGGCTCCCTGTCATGGAAGCATTGCCTAAACCTCAAGCCGGCCTTGGTACTCATAGTTCCTGACACTTCCCTGCCTCTCTCTTTACTTCCTTCCACAAATACAGCTTTCAACGAGAGTGTCTCTGTGCTCAAGTCCATATGGAGTGCTGGGGACAGTGGCGAACCAGACAGACAATGTTCCTATGCTAGTGTCTCCTACTAGGGACAGGCTGACCACAAATAAATGAACCAACAATGGCTGCAGACTGAGCTAAATGACATGAAGGCAGTAAACAGGGTGATAGGATGGCTCTGTTTTGGATCAAATTGTGTACCCTATTATGAAAAATTGATTTGTAGAATTTTATTTGGTGTCATCCTTTCTCACATAGATTGTGGGTCCCACAAAAGCAGGGCTGGGATGTAGTCATTTCTGTATCTTCAATGCCTGGAGCAGAGTCAGTGAGTATTTTGTTGAATTTAACTGCAGGAAAGAGTGAAGTGCCAGGTTGCAGCATGGAGGTGAAATACATCGTCCTCTGTGCCTCTAGATAGCCATGTAGGTAAGCGGGCGAAGTGGGACAGTGTGTAGAGTCAGAGGAGGGAGAGACCACTCTGGGCACAAAACAATCACAAACTGCCTCTGGGAGAAGGGGCTGCACCTTCACCTGAGCTGCAAAGAATGGGTAGGGTTTGGCAAGATCATCAGTAGAGGAAACGCTGTTCCAGTGGTGTCACTGTGGTTAGAAAAGGGAAGAACATATTAGGGAAATGGTGACTCAAAGTGAAGCTTCACTTAGGGCAGTGAAAGGGAGCTGGACCTGACTGTAGTCCTCCAATTTTTGATGATGTTTGGGTTTGGAGGATTACAGCCCCAATCAAGAATGCCTTTGAGCTTTGCCATTTCTTTGAGGGTAACGCTGACTGCACTTGCTGAGACAACAGATGCGGTGTGGGTGCTTGTGTAGGTGCGGCTGTCAAGGGCTGTTCAGACTCCATATGCTTTGGTTTTTGCATCCTTTTTTGTAATGTTTGCTCTTCCAGGCTGTCAGGGTAAAAGCGTCCCCTGACCTCCACCCCCGCAGGCTCCAGCGTGCTGTGCTAGAGCCTGTGTGTGGCAGGGATGGGGCGAACCCAGTCTTGCTGGGTTCTGGCGTGATCTGTCATTGTATTTGCCAGTCCCTGTCTGTTACTTCTTACTGGTCTTCTCTCTAGTGATGCCAGGGAGATAGGGGAAGTATTTCAGTGCCCATGTTGCTTGCTCGATGAAGTAAACATGTTTCTAGACAGTAGCATCTGAACCAAACTGATACAAATGAAGTTCTATGTCAGGTATATAGTCATTAATTTTTTTCATTTTAGTTAGGATTCAAGATCATAAATACTTGGCATAATAGAAAGAGCACAGGTTTGGAGTTGGATGGGCTTGAGTTCAAATTTGGCTTTGCTAGATCTGGGAAAACAGTTTACCTCCTTTGTAAAAAAATGTATGTATTTTTTTTGAGACAGGCTGAAGTACAGTGGCAAGATCTCGGCTCACTGTAACCTCTGCCTCCCAGGTTCAAGTGATTCTCTTGCCTCAGCCTCCTGAGTAGCTGGGGTTACAGGCATGTGCCACCATACTCAGCTAGTTTTTGTATTTTTAGTAGAGATGGTGTTTTGCCATGTTGGCCAGGCTGGTCTCGAACTCCTGGCCTCAAGTGATCCACCCGTCTCGGCCTTCCAAAGTGCTGGGATTACAGGCATGAGCCACTGTGGCCTGGCCTCATTTACTTCCTTTTAGCCTCAGTTTTATTACCTGGAACGTGGGAATAAAAGGTTATGAAGAGGTGATGGACAGAAAACACCCAGCATGCTTGTGGCTAGTACGGAATCAATGCACAATACATGTTATTGTGGTTATTGTTATTTTTTTCTTCCATGGATGAATAATTCCTTGCTTTAGCACTAAGAATTACTGATTCTTGGTTGGGCGCGGTGGCTCATGCCTGTAATCCCAGCACTTTCGGAGGCTGAGGTGGGCAGATCACCTGAGGTCAGGAGTTCACAACCAGTCTGGCCAACATGGTGAAACTCCGTCTCTACTAAAAATACAAAAATTAGCTGGGTGTGGTGGCGGGTGCCTATAATCCCAGCTACTTGGGAGGCTGAGGCAGGAGAATCACTTGAACCTGGGAGGCGGAGGTTGCAGTGAGCCGAGCCTGCACCATAGCACTCCAGCCTGGGCAACAAGAGTGAAACTCTGTCTCAAAAAAAAAAAAAAAAAAAAAAAAAAAGAATTGATTCTCCCTTTCTAGCAAGAAGGTAATGTTCTACAGAGTGACATTTACATGTAGAGGGGGACTGCTATTGAAAAGAGCTCTCAAAATCCTAATGCATTATAAAGAGTGTTACAAGTAATCAATTCTGTTCTTTCCTGAGGACACATTTTCCCATGACAGGTTTCTGAAATTGGGGCAGACCTCTAAATAAGCTGTTCTTTCAGAAGTAAAATCAGAAAGGACTTTCCAGTGCCTGTGAGGAGACTTAGGAAGAAGAGGCAGAGGCAGGCAGGGAAGCTTGAATACGAATGACTGTGAACATACAGAAAGAGGTACTTCTATAAAGACGTAGTTCTTAGCTACTCATGCTTTCCCCATGAAGGTTTTAAGATCTGGCTTATCTATAAATGCCTCTGCATTTTAATACTTCAGGAAAACAACATTCCATTTTGACTCATTTAACAAATGAGTTAAATGTGCATCTGCTGTGTAAGCAGCTTCCAGGCCACGTGCCAGGGATGCTGTGACATTCCAGGCTCAGTCTCTGTCCTGAGTGGGCTCTGAAGTTTTGGGGAAGGTGATGATGTGACAATGAGCTCGTGGTGCAATAGCCACTGGGGCTTGTAGAGGCAGAAGGTGCGGAGAACCCCACCGGCAGGGACTGAAGGGAGGTGATGGCTGGGAGACAAAGCTAGGTGAAGGGAATAGCATGCCTGATGACCTGGATTTGAGTGAAATAAATTTGACTTGGCTAGAAGGTTGAGTTGTGAGGAGGGCAAATGACTCAACATAGGCAGGGGATAGATCATAAAGGCCATGGAGTGCCATATGTGGAGTCTGGACTTTATCCAGAGGGCAGTGGTCAGTCATTGAAGGGTTTCAGGTGCCATTTCTTCTGTGGACTCTTTCTGAAGCCCTCTGACTGATTTTCCCGCCTTGCCCTGTCGCCCTCTCCTTTCTCTTCTCTATACACACACATGCGCTCTCTCTCGCGCTCGCTCTCTCTCTCTCTCTCTCTCTCTCTCTCTCTCTCTCGATCTGTTAGTTTTGCAGAGCTAAACCCTTGATTCTACCTTCACCTTTTTTTTCCCCCATATAAAGTCTCGCTGTGTCACCCAGGCTGGAATGCAGTGGCATGATCTTGGCTCACTGCAACCTCTGCCTTCTGGGTTCAAGTGATTCTCTTGCCTCAGCCTCCCAAGAAGCTGGGACTACAGGTACCCGTCATCATGCTTGGCTAATGTTTGTATTTTTAGTAGAGATGGGTTTTCACTATGTTGGCCAGGCTGGTCTTGAACTCCTGACCTCATGATCTGCCCACCTTGGCCTCCCAAAGTGCTGGGATTGCAGGCGTGAGCCATTGTGCCTGGCCTTCAAAGACCTTTTTAATGAAACAAATAATATTTCCCATGAGCTACTAGATAGAAAAGAGAGAGAACTGAGCAGGGTACCTGGTGGCTAAGAATTAATAAACAAATTTGCTATTTATCCATTCACAATGTAGATGCTATTTTTCTTTCTTTCTTTCTTTCTTTTCTTTTTTTTTTTTTTGAGACAGAGTCTCACTCTGTCACCCAGGCTGGAGTGCAGTGATGTGATCTCGGCTCACTGCAACCTCCATCTCCCGGATTCAAGTGATTCTTCTGCCTCAGCCTCCCGAGTAGCTGGGACTACAGGCATGTACCACCACACCCAGCTAATTTTTTGTATTTTTAGTAGAGACAGGGTTTTTACCGTGTTAGCCAGGATGGTCTTGATCTCCTGACCTCGTGATCAGCCCACCTCGGCCTCCCAAAGTGCTGGGATTACAGGCGTGAGCCACTGCACCTGGCTGCAGATCCTATTTTTACATGAGGCAGAGAGCTACAATTCCTATTCCTGTTCTCACCAGGAAATCACTAGCATCTTACGTTTTTCCTACCTGTCTGCAAATTTACATGTCAGGAAGAAAATCTAGCATGGATGAGACTAGACAAAAGGTCTTGTACTGATGGGTAAAGAGCTGGCATTCTTTGTGTTCACAAGAAGGAAGCAAACTTGACCTTCCATCGCTAATCATGGGTTTTTTTTCTTATTTATTTTTTTGAGACAGAGTCTCACTCTGTTGCCCATGTTAGAGTGCAGTGGTGCAACCACGGTTCACCGTAACCTCTGCCTCCCAAGTCCAAGCGATTCTCGTGCCTCAGCCTCCCAAGTAGCAGGGCCTATAGGCATGTGCCACCATACTTGGCTAACTTTTTGTATTTTTAGTAGAGACAGGTTTTCAACATGCTGGCTAGGGTGGTCTCAAACTCCTGGCCTCAAGTGATCCACCCGTCTCGGCCTCCCAAAGTGCTGGGATTACAGGTGTGAGCCACCCCGCCTGGCCTAATCCGTGGGTTTCTTGCCCCTGCCATTTGGAGACTCTTCAACCCACATTCTTTGTCTGGAGGGGCTGGCATGGTACACAGGAATCTGTCTCTGCTAAGCGAGCCTCTCTGGGAAGGGGAAAAATTGTATAAAATCCAATTTTCTGTTATTCAAGACAGGCTGAACATTCACACACACAGCCAAATCACTTATTAATCTGCTCCCGTCAGATGGAGGGAGGCAGAGATATGACAGACATGCTGGAATAATCTTTGAGGGGCTGTGGCTTAATGAAAATGAGTTAAGGCCTAACCTCTATAAACTCACCAGAATTTACACACATGAAACAAGGCAAATGTTGCCAAGAGATCAGTGTTCTTTTACAAGAAGTCCCCAACCCCAATGGGCATGTTCACCTCAACTCAGCAAACATTATCAAGAGTCTCCTAATGTTTGAGGGAGTTTGATGGAAAGATGAAGACATTCCCACTGTTGAGAATGGTGAGAAATTTCTCAGTCACAAAGCAGTTTACAAGTCAGTGCTTACTACCTGCTTTCTGGTCTGGGTTGTGATAATGCTGTGGGTTAAGGAAGTAACAGGCATTATTTCTCTACTCAACAAGTTTATACTCTATTTGAAAATTCCAGGAGGACACCCCTAGCTTTAATACGGCTGATGTGTGAAGTATGTAACAAGAGCCAGGGCTGTACACAGCCAGGACAGTTGGCCCTGCTGGTGGGTCCTGCCTGAAAGCTGGCCCTGGCATGCCGTTTCACAAAGTGTTTCCATATGTAGGATTGTCCCTAGTCGGTGTAGCCAAAACTTGCTGGGAGAGTTTCTAGCCTTGGAATGATCAGAGAAGACTCTCTGGAGTAGGTGGATTGGAGCTGAGTCTTGAATAGAAGTACTATGTTTTGAACTGACCCAAGCCTATTTTGTTGTTTAACAAAAATAAAGTTCTTTGGTTTTACTCTTGGTAACTTCTGGCATTTGGAGGTGAATAGGAGTTAAACGTCTTCTCTCCCACAACCTTGCCACCAAGTGGTATGTTAAACAGTGAAAGTGTCTAACTCTGAATTCTCCTACAAGTATAAACATTCATTAGATAGGGAGGTACAAAACCCATCATTGAGCCTGTTCCTGAAAGCTTGTGAAGCCTCTATTGTTTGTCTCTAGGTACTCCAGCAAGCATCTTGCAGACAGTTCCTTCTGCAGCTGGTGCAGTTCTATTCTGCTGGCTGAAGCAGTTACCCTTCTAGTCTGATTAGAGGATAGAGCCTTATTGAAGCAAAAGACACAGACCAAGAGAGTGTTAGACCTTCAGTGCTTTGGGTGCTGGGCTCAAGGGAGGTTTTTTTTTTTTTTTTGATAGGGTCTCTCTTGGCCAGGCTGGAGTGTGGTGGTGCCAGCACCATAGCTCCCAGAATAGCTGGGACTGTGAGCATGTGCCACCATATCCAGCTAAGTTTTAAAATTTTTGTACAGACAGGGTCTTGCTTTGTTACCCAGGCTTATCTCAAACTCCCCGCCTTAAGCGGTCCTCCTGTCATGGCCCCCCAAACTGTTAGAATTACAGGTGTGAGCTACCACACCCGGACTAATTTATTTATTTTTTAAAGACAGAGTCTTGCTCTGTCATCCAGGCTGGAGTGCGGTAGCATGATCATAGCTCACTGTAAACTCTAACTCCTGGGCACAAGCGATCCTTCTGGCTCAGCCTCCCAAAGTGTTGGGATTACAGGCGTGAGCCACTGCACCTGGCCTCAAGGGATTCTTACATACTTCATTAGTACAAGGGTAATAATGAAAAATTTTAATCCATCACATGTTGAGCACCATGCTTTTCATTAGTAAAATATTTATTCCTAACATTCCTTATGCTAGTTAACTTTCAGGTGCAGCTTTAGGTACCATGTTGGAATTATTTGAATTGTAGTCATGTGTGGGAGTAGATTTCTGATTAGAATCCTTCAAATGCCAACTCACTCTTTCTGGACTCCTTATTTGGATACTTTCAATGTTAAGAACTGTCCTTAGAGGTGGATTAAAGTTAATTTACACACAAACATATAAGTGCTATAACAGGATTCAAAATTATGTAAGTGCCATAACAAGACCCAGAGAGAAAGGGGGAAGGGATTATTCCAGCCTAGGGCAGGTTGAATAGTGGCGGGATCTGAAATTTGGGGGGAGGTATGGGGAAGCGGGAAGGAGGGAAAACATTTCCTTCTCTCAGTACATTTCCTAAAAGTGGTGCCTGTCAGCATTCTTAAAAAGGTTATTACCTTTTAAAATCATGACATGACAGTTGATAAGCCTTTGTTAAAAAGAAATTAAGCAGCCGAAGCAAGGTAAGAGCGAGATCACAGGGGCACGTGGGAGAAGATGTAAAGTGGGGTGTCTTTGTGTGGGGAACTGACTGATGCCACTTTCAGGGATGACAATAGCTGCCGAAAAGTTTGAGATGGATGAAGGTTTGTTATTCCACCATAATTTTCCTCCCAGGTTTGATGAAAGCAAATCTCAGGTCAAATTCTATCTGGCATATGTACGTTTATTAAACGCTTGCTAGGCAAGCAGTGGAAACCAGTTTACACCAAGCTGATCAGTGGAATTGATGGAGTCCTTTAAGGAGCTTGCATCACCACCTTGCATTGAATTTCTTACTAGGTAGATAGATAATAGAATATTATCTAGAGGGGGATGGATTTGGGGTTTTTTTAAAGACAGGCAACCAGAAATTCTCCAACCATGTGACTGAATTTAGGATCTTAAAGGCCATTACTTCAGGGGGAGTCTCTCTAAATTGTCTAAGCCAGTCTGTGTCTCTAATGTTAATGTTGTTAATTAGCGAGTCAGATGTCACCAGGGAAAGTTATATGACTTTTGAGATATATGACTCGGAGCTTTGAAATGCAAAACAAGAGTTAACGACGGTCTTAGAAGTTCTATTATTCAGTGTTTAAGCAAACAGTGAACAGCAACAATGTGTAACCCTGGAACCTGAAGCTGGACTACAATGCTGTCTCTTAAGGTCTTTCTTTATAAAACATAATTCGCCTTGCCCAAGGCAAAGCTTCAAAAAATTAGTTTAAAACTGATTTGCTTCTCTCCACGGAAATCTTTAGTAAAAGGCGAAAGATTTGTTCGATTTGAAGAGAAACCAGTGAATACTGAAAGGAAAGGTTAACTCATTATGGCAGTAACTGCAACTCCTAGTACAGCGATGGTGCCTACAGTTCGCACAAAGAGAATTACTGCCTACAGTTTGCACAAAAAGAATTCTTTAATCTTCACATAGTTAGAAATGTTGAGTCAAAAGAAATATTCTTTTAAGCTTTAAATAATTTACTATGTGCAGGGTACTATGGGTATGCAAATGAGATGTTGAGTCATCACCTTGAGATTCCACACCTTGTTATTCATCGGGTGCCTTTGGTGCTACCACTAGGGGGCGAAGTAGAGGACATGCTAGCTGGGTTCTAAATCCCATCCTGGGTTAACCATAGAAACTCTCGTTTTTAGCCCTTTTTCTATAATGGGACTTGGAGTACGATTTGTTATCTTTAGCATCGTCTTATTTTGAAACAATTACACACTTACAGGAAGTTGCAGCAATAGTACAGAGAGGCCTTGTGTACCTCTACCCAGATTCCCCAGTGGGGAATCTTTTCTTCCCCCCAACTTTTAATTTTAGATTCCAGGGGTACATGTGCAAATTTGTTACCTGGGTATATTGTGTGACGCTGAGGTTGAGGGTGTGAATAATCCTGTCACCCAGGTACTGAGCACAGTATTCAATAGTTTTTCAGCCCTTGCCAGTCCTCCCTCCCACCCCCCAGCAGTCCCTGGTGTCTGTTGTTGTCAACAGGAGGACCTGATGGTTAGCTCCCCAGTGGGGAATCTTCCATAGTAAACTCAAACCCAGGAACTTGACATTAGTACAACCCACAGACTTTAATCAGATTTCACCTGTTTTGCAGGCACCTATTTGTGTATATGTATATAGTTATGTGCAGTTTTATCACATGAGTGAATTCATGTAAACACCAACATGATAAAGATATAGGACCTTGAAGAGCTACTCTGTGCTACCTTTTCTGTGGCCATACTCACCCTGCTCCTCCTCATCTCTAATCCCTGAAAAACCACAATGCTTTTAATATATATGTATATGTGTATGTGTATATACACACACACATTTAGGATTCTTATATCTTATTGGTGAGAAGATATTTTTATCATTCTGCAATGACCCTTTTTGACCCTGGTGATTTTCTTTCTCTGAAGTCTACTTTATCTGCCATTGATAGAGCCACTCCCACCTTCTTTTGATTCATGTATGTATGCCATATCCTTTTCCATCCTTTTAACTTTCCACCTCCCCATTTCATTATATTTAAAGTGAATTCCTGTAGACAGTCTAGAGTTGGGTCATTTTTCTAGCAATCCATTCTGCCAAGCTCTGTCTTTTAATTGCTGTGTTTAATTTGATTGGAGTTTATTCAGCTTCTTGAATCTGTAGGTTTATGCTTTTGGCCAAATTTGGGGATTTTTCTTTTTTTTTTACCATTATTTCTTTGAACATATTTTTAACCTCATTTTTTTTCTTCTTTCTTTCTGGAAAATTTAATGACAACAATGTCAGGTCTTTTGTTCTTATATCAAGGGTCTCTGAGACTGTATTTTTACAGTCAGTTTTCTCTCTCTCTTGTTCAGATTGGGTGATTTTTATTGACCTATGCTTAGGTTAAAAAAAAAAAAACTCACTGTGTCATCCAAGCTGGAGTGCAGTGGTGCAATCTTGGCTCACTGCAATCTCTGCCTCCTGGGTTCAAACGATTCTTCTGCCTCAGCCTCCCAAGAAGCTGGGATTACAGGCATGTGCCACCATGCCCAGCTAATTGTTTTGTATTTTTACTAGATAGGGGGTTTTGCCATGTCAGCCAGGCTGGTCTGGAACTCCTGGCCTCAAATGATCCACCCCTCACAGCCTCCCAAAGTTCTGGGATTACAGGCGTGAGCCACCACGCCTGGCTCAATAATTCTTTCTTATGTAATCTACTTTTGCTATTAAGCCCATCTAGTAAGTTATATTAAGTATAATTAATATTGCATTAATGTAAATATTAATATATCAACATTTACTTCATACTTAATTTTATTTTGCTTATTGTCATTCCGTAGGTCCTCAGCTCTCTAGCCCAGTCTGCTCTTTTCACCATTCAGAATCTCCTTGCATTTGTTTTATATATTACATCCAAGGGTTTTAGCTGTCATTAGCGGAGGGATAGGGATAAATGTGTGTACTATATCTTGCCTGAAAGCAGAAGTCTCTGTGTTGGAGTCTGTGTTTTAAAGTAAGTTTCCGGTATCATAAATAAGGTGAGTTATTTTATTAATACACAAATAGGTTTCTGAAGAGAGATGGTAGAAGCAATGCACAGTGGGGGAAGGATGGGGCAGTGTGCCCTGAGGATGTGGTGAGCCTTGGTCTTGTTCTTGTCTGTCTCTATTCCCAGTCTCCCAGGTTCCTGGGCTGCCTGTGATGGCTGGTGGGTTCACGGGTGATCTGGGTGGGGAGGTGTCTCTTGAACAGCTTGGGCAGCTAATGGGCAAAGGGGACAGATGTAAAGATGTATGGGAGTACTCTTCAACATAGCTCTGCTCACCTGTTTCCCTGGTCTTTCAGGCAGTGTGTAAAGTAGAAAGGTGGTATCTGGGATTATGGAGGGTTCCCTTCTTCTTCCCCTAGATAGATGGCAAAAATGTTAGTTCTCCCCTTTTCTCTCTGAGATTATACTTTCTTTCTTAATTGGCCTTCTGCCCTGGAGATCTCCAACATTTTGGGCCTCCATGTGGAGTTCCAGTTTGCTACGTTTGCCCACTGCAGAGACGTTCTGTACAAACCAGTTTTCTTGCATGTGTGAAGACTTCCTCAGCAGAGAGTAAATTCTCTGAGTGTAAGGATCATTTTAGGGGCTGTGGCCCCCAACAGGCTGAGGATCTTTTTTCCTTCCATGTTATTGTGACTCACTTTGTCTTTCTGATATTCTGGGGAAGTGACATTAATGGTATGTGTGATTTATTAGCATATTTTGAAGCTGAGGAGTCATGATTCTGTGTAATTTGTTCTCCAGTCATCTCATTCTATTACATTTTTTTGTCATGATCTCTAATTTGTTTATCACCTTTTTTCATCGTTTATAGCTCTTTTTTTCTATATACCTTGTAGAAAATATAGTGTTTTTCCAATTTGAGAGATGTGGGGAAAATAAAATAGTTTTGTGCCTTCAACTTCACCCTGAAATTTAATGTTTCTTTTTAAACATTTGCTTCCTTCTTTGCTGGCTTTAGGAGGAAAGGAAAGGTGGAAATATGGCATAGACAGAGCAGGGAGACAGTATCTATTCATGTTAAACCGAATAGATTCTGCAGTCTTGCTCTCCTGCATAATCCAAAGTGACTTCTGAGAAATAGGTAGGTAGGTAGGTAGAGAGTTGTGACCAGAGGAAGTTACTGAGTTTAGGTTGGCAGTTGGGCTGAAGATAAGCGAAATAACTTACCCATGTTAATTAGGTCCTCTTGTCTTAAGAGGCTTTCTCTTTTCTTCTTCCGCAAAACATCTCCGCTTTACCATTTTACCCTGGACCAATTTGCCTGGCTTGTGTGGCGAGGGGCAATGAAGAGGCTGGGAATGGTACACAGTAGAACAGGGCAGCCTGGGCCTGTCCTGTTGGCAGCGTCCCTGCGCTTGTAAGCGTCTTCACCTATGCAGGAGGGTGACGATGTTTCAGCAGGGACTTTGTTATTTCCAGAAAAAAAGGTTTTATTAGTGGAAGCATTTTATCTTTCAGAAAGTATTGACTGGGAGAGAGTGTTGTCTCTGGAAATTGTAAGCAGTAAAATGATTTAGTTCAAATTCTTTTAGAAAGAGAAAAAGCAGTTGTTGAAGGAAAAAGAAAACTCTTCCAATAATTGCTCAATGAATCGTTAGCCTGGGTTCATTCGGAGAGCAGCGCCTCTTTTGTGCAGAATTCTTACAAAATTAGTCTCCTTTTGTGTTTCTTGTCTGGAGATTTACGGGCCATTAAGGTCAGTTTGCTGCCTTAGAATGTGCAGGGAAACATTTATGATTTCAAGAACCTCATAAAGGTTTTCTCTGATCGCAGATTTACTCAGTGTAATTAGATATTATATATGGTCTCAAAGTAAACAATAAGCAAATAATGCTATTTAGGAAATAGGTACACAAACGTGTAGTATTTCTGTAGTATTTTATTTTTACAACTTGCTAAATATGAAGATAAGGAAAATAGTAAATATATTCAGCTCTATACTGTTTTCTCTGAAGGAAAAAGGTATAATAATGAAAAATATAAAGTGGTTGGTAAGGTAGGCCATTTCTTTTTTTTTTCTTTAAAAATTGATCTACAATAGTTGTACACATTTTTGGAGTACATTTGATACTTTGACATCTCTATACAGTGTGTAATTATCAAATAAAGGTAATTGGGATATCCATCACCTGAAACATTTATCTTTTTTTGGTATAGAGAACATTACATATCTTTGGGTTTTGAAATACATAAATGCATTTGTGACTGTATTCTAACAAACAATCACTGCCTTCATTACCTAGTTCTTGAGCATTCATTTTTGAGATGGAGTCTCGCTCTGTCACTAGGCTGGAGTGCAGTGGCATGATCTCGGCTCACTGCAACCTCCACCTCCCGAAAATAGCTGGTGTTTTCTTCCATGTCATTTTCTTCCATTGAATAGACTTATTTCAGACTAGTGTCCTTCAAAGTGAATTGTTTTCATAATGCTTTTGTTATTAAGCTGGAGCTGGATGCCAATCAGAGGAAACATTTCTTCCATAGTATGTTAGTCATGGTTCCACTGCAGACAACAGAACTATTGCAGTCATTTTAAAAAGACAATTATTGCAGGGATTTAAAGACATTTCAGAATAATGGAAAGACCTGTAGGAGCAGGCACTAAGTGAGCTACCAGCAACAGTTCTGAGAGCCACCCTACACATCTGCTGCCACATAGCTCCTGGCTTGAGAACCTAGGGCTCTGGTGCCACATCTGACAGCTTCAGCATCTCTGAACTGACTGGACTCTAGAATCTCCATCATGGCTGCTGCAGAACAGCCAAAGGGCCTCTGCCACCATTTTCTTCAGAAGTCTCGCAGCCCATGCCTCGTTCCTTTACCCTCAGAGTCATCGTGTTTGTATTTGTTCATCAGAAGTTCAGCCATTTTTAGACCTGCCAGCTACAGGGAATTCGGTGATATGTAGTTTTCAACCTTCTAACCTGTAATGTGTAGGAAGTAATGCTAGAGAGGATTAAATAGTCATGGTTAAGTTAATTGGCAGTCCCTGCTGTACAAGCAGATGTTTTCTTCTTAGGAAAAGATTAAGATGGTTGCTTTCCTGAATGCTGAAGTTCCTTTTTGTTAACCGTGGACTCACTTCTTTTCAGTCCACAGTCTCTAGAACTTTCTTCTTTCCTTTTTTTGGACTGGGTTTGGGATCTTGAACAGCTGAACTCTCTCATATTCTAACTATGGGTGCTTCTAACTGTTTCAGGATGTGCAGCTTGAAAACTCCTGGAGTTGTGTTTCTGGGCCTATCAAAGCAAAATCGAGTTTGTTGTTTGTTCATTTATTTATATATTTACTGAACAAACAAGGACAGAGCACTTCATACATTCCTGGCTGTATTCCAGGTGTTTTCCATACTTTAGTTTATGTGTTTCTTATGAATATGAAATGGGTCCTCTATTGTAATAATACTATGCTTTGGCCATGTCTTGAGAGTCAGTAATTGATTTTTCAGAGAGTGGGCCTTGAGCTGGTCAGGATAATCTGCAGAGCAGATCATCCACTAGAACTATTCTGTGAGCTTATATTTTCTCCTTACCTGGGGTTATAAAGGCATTCTAAGCCAGACACTAGGTTCTTCACTTTTGGTATCTCTTATTCCCCTTTCCCAGCAGACTGTGCTGATACCAGGTTCCTAAAAATAGTTTGACTCAATGTATAATCATTCAAATTTTTCAAACTTTTATTGAGCATCTAATATATTATGTTTATTGAAGGATACAATGCTTAATATACATGTAGACCCTGTCAGAAAGAAGCTCACAGTCTAGTGGAGAGACAGCTCAGTAACCTGTAATTAAAACACAATGGGGGCTGGACATGGTGGCTCAAGGCTCTAATCCCAGCACTTTGGGAGGCTGAGGAGGGTGGATCACTTGCAGTCAGGAGTTCGAGATCAGCCTGGCCAACGTGGTGAAACCCCATCTCTACTAAAAATACAAAAATTAGTTGGGCGTGGCGGTGCGTGCCTGTAATTCCAGCTTCTTGGGAGCGGAAGCAGGAGAATTGCTTGAACTCGGGAGGTGGAGGTTGCAGTGAGCCGAGATCATGCCACTGCACTCCAGCCTAGTGACAGAGCGAGACTCCATCTCAAAAATAAAATAAAATAAAATAAGCCGGGCACGGTGGCTCACGCCTATAATCCCAGCACTTTGGGAGGCTGAGGCGAGAGGATCACAAGGTCAGGAGATTGAGACCATCTTGGCTAACACGGTGAAACTGCGTCTCTACTAAAAATACAAAAAAAGAAAAAAATTAGCCGGGCGTGGTGGCGGGCACCTGTAGTCCCAGCTACTCCGGCAGCTGAGGCAGAAGAATGGTGTGACCCCGGGAGGCAGAGCTTGCAGTGAGCTGAGATTGCACCTCTGCACTCCAGCCTGGGCGACAGAGCGACACTCTGTCTCAAAATAAAATAACATAACATAAAATAAAAAAATAAAAAGCACAGTGGGATAAGTTGCTTTGATACAGGTAACCATAGTGGCATATTATGAGAGCATAGGCAAGGGACACCGAGTCCAGGCTGAATGGATGGATTAGGAAAGGCTTCCTGGGAGAAGGCTTGCCTGAGCTGAGACCTGAAAGGTAGGTCCTCATTCACATGATGCTTCAGTGATGGTTTTTCCAAATAGAGGGAGCAAAGTGTGGGAGGCCCAGCTGCATGAATGTGGTGCTGTGGGGTCAGAGGGGTCAATGCAGTTGTAATGTGGGATGGTGGGGGCAGTGAAGGTTAGGTAGGACGATGGAAGCGTGGACAGGGGGACAGGGCCATTTTATGAAGAACTGCGTGAGTCTCACTGAGAAGTTTCTCTGGAATGCTAAGGGGAGCACATGAAGAATATTAAGTGGGGGAAATAATATGATCAAGTATGCTCTTAAAAATATTACTTTGGTGCTGTGTAGGGGGCATGGGATGGAAGGAATTAGGTCAAATGGGTAGAAGTGAGTAGAGAACAGTCTGCAGAATTGAAGTAGGTCTAGCATATAGTACAGGGAGGAAAACGATTTTGCAGTAACTCCAAGACTTCCCTCGATATCAAAGCCTAATTGATGTGCTGTGATTGAGTATATGAAGCAGCATATACTAGATGCTTAATAAAATTTCTTGAAATATTTGAATGATTATACAATGGGTCAAATCATTTTTTAAAAGGTTTTATTTATTTTTATTTTTTTGAGACAGAGTCTTGCTCTGTTACCTAGGTTGGAGTGCAGTGGCATGATCTTGGTTCACTGCAACCTCCACCTCCCAGGTTCAAGTGATTTTCATGTCTCACCCTTCCGAGTAGCTGGGATTGTAAGTATGCACCAGCACTCCCAGCTAATTTTTGTATTTTTAGTAGATACGGGGTTTCACCATGTTGGCCAGGCTGGTCTCGAGCTCCTGGCCTCAAGCTATCCACCCACCTCAGCTTTCCAAGGTGCTGGGATTATAGGCGTGAGCCACTGCACCTGACCTCAAATCATTTTTAAGGCTCATCCATGGCCTTTCTTAGACTCTGCATCATTTGTAGATGTAAGCTTCTGAGCTGATAGCAAGCTATATACAAATGCCATCAACAGGCATAATAAAACAGTGCTCCTGACCCATCTCACTAGGAGATAAACAGTGGAACTATTCAGCAGGTCATGGACTGATTACAAAAAAAAATCCAAAAAGACTCCAAAAACAGTGGGGCCAGGGATCTGGATTGAGGAACTAGCAGACTGAGCTAACTGATGTGGTGACAGGGTGAATTTCTCTCATTCACTTAGGGCGTCTTGGTGAGTGCCTTGGCACTTGGCTTGGTACTTTATATTTTAGTCTATTGACCAGGCCTCAGTAGCTATGCATTTGTGTTGTTTTCAGCTGGAAAATAGTCCTCAATTTTCTGGGGAATGCAAGAGAAAGCACAGAACCAGAATTTTAGCCATCCCTTGTGATAACAACACAGTACTCCAGCTAAGCGGCTGAGAGTGAGTTGTGATCTGGCAAGGTTTAAGGGCGATGAGAATTCAAGGCTAGAAGGAGGAAAGATTTACTCAGGAGTGAGTTGCTAGGGCAAGTTCTCACTTGCCAGGAATTTTTTCTCGTAACTTTCTTCCCTAGTGACATAGGGGTGTGAGAAGGGGGGACCACCCCCTCTCCACGGGTGGGTGACAAGCACTTTCTTAGTATTTCTTTCCTTTAGCCTGGAAAATAACTGTCTTTCCCATTTTCTGAAAGGCATCTTAGACATTGTGCTAGTGGAGACCTTCATTTTACACGCAAGGAAATTCAAGTCCAGATAGTTAAGTGACTTTTCCAAGTTTAAACAGGGGGAGAAATGTGACAAGTACTAGATGGCCTGATTTTTTGGCTCCCTTCCTTCTCCCCGCCATTTTAAAGGCTTACTGAATGTTTAAAGGCACATAGGAGACAGATTTAAGTCAAGGTTCTTGCTCTCGGAGAACTCCATTTTTCCCTCCAGAGAGAAAATACATGAATAAAAGTAATATAATAAATATGCCATAATGAAAGTTCTAAAATTGAGATGTGGATGACAGAGAAGGGAGTGCAATGAGGTCCACCTGGGATGGGAGCGCAGGGATGGGAAAGCTTCACTTCTGAGCTGACATTTGAATTGAACTATTTAGTGAGTGTTTTGTGCATGTCACTGGGCTGGCTTTGTGGTTATGGGGCATTAATGAGGTGCACTCTGGGTTGGAGATTGTCTAGTCAAATAGTTTTGTGGGCCAAAGGGGTGGGAAGGCAGAGAGTCCAGGTACAGGGACAAGCATGAGTAGAAACGTCTCAGAAGAGGTTTTCCTCCTTGGCATCAGACAGGCCTACGTTTGAAACCCAGTTCTGCCCCTTACTAGATTTGGACAAATAATCTGCTTTCTCTGAGCTCCAGTTAACTCATTAGTAACACGGAGATAAAAAACAGAACTACTCAAAAAAGAAAAAAGAAGAAAAAAGGAAAAATGAGCTTCAGGCCAGGCGCAGTGGCTTATGCCTGTAATCCCCGCATTTTGGGAGGCTGAGGCTGGTGGATCACTTGAGGTCAGGAGTTTGAGACCAGCCTGGCCAATGTGGTGAAACCTCGTCTCTACTAAAAGTACTAAAATTAGCCAGGTATGGTGGTATGCACCTGTAGTCCCAGCCCCTTGGGAGACTGAGGCACGAGAATCACTTGAGCCTGGGAGGCAGAGGTTGCAGTGAGCCGAGGTTGTGCCACTGCACTCCAGCCTGGGCAACAGAGTGAGACTGTCTCAAATAAAAAGAGCTTCAAATTGCTGACAGAAAAACAAAAACAAAAACCCAAAACGTATGTATTTCAACTACATGACATTCTGAAAAAAGTAAAATATGGAGACAGTAAAAAGATCACTGTTTGCCAGGGATTGAGGCGGGGCAGGGTCAGGGTGGGAGGGACGAAGAGGTAGAGTACAGAGGATTTTTAGGGCAGTGAAACTATTCCGTATGATATGAAAATGGTGGATATGTGTTTTTATACATTTGTCCAAACCCATAGAATATGCAACATCAAGAGTGAACCCTAATGTACTTTGGGTGACAATGATGAATCAGTGTAGGTTCACCAATTGGAACAAATATATTACTGTGGTGGGGGATGCTGATGGAGAGGGGTTAAGGGGTCTATGGGAACTCTCTGTACATTGTGCTTAATTCTTCTGTGAACTGAAAACTCTCTAAAAGATAAGGTCTATTAAACAAATGAACCACTTTAAAGATTGTTATGAGGTTGTAATTAGAAAACACATACGCGAATGTTCATCAGTGATTGTATGGGAAGAAAGGACAGGTCTGTCAGTTTCCTGGGCATATGAAGTTGAGTTGCAGCACTGTTACCCCTCTCACTTTGCAGTGGATTTTTAGTGTGTCTTCGTTGTGGGATGTGGTGGTCTTGGTGCTGGGGGTGTTCCCATTTAGACTTTGAGCTCCTCATGGTGCCTAGAGTAGAACTCCATTGTGGATGGGAAAAGCGGCAGTTACAAAGACTAGGCCCAGACCCTTTCCTTTGTTAAGAAAGGAAAAAGTGTTTTGCCAGGAAGTTAGAGTTACTATTTAAGAAACCCAGAACGATTGTGTCTCTCAGAGTCCTTAGTATTGCCTGGTAGCAGAATGCAAGCCTCGGAATAAACAACCGCATTTGTTAACTTGTTCAGTGAATTCCGAAGTCTGGGTGCTTAGAGCTTTGAATGGTGAACAGGAGGATGACTGATCTGTTGGTGAGTGTTAGGTAGCAGCTTTGGAGTGTGTGCCCTCCCTGGCTGGGAATGGTATGGGGTAGGCTGAGCTGTTAAGGATTCTGTGAGTTTATGAACATTCAGCTGTAGGGAGGCTCATCAGTCATGCAGATCGGTCCCCAGGCTGGTAGTATCACATCATCTGGAAGCTTGTTAGAAATGCAGAATCCCAGGCCCCACTCTTGATTGACTGCATCAGAATCTGCATTTTAGCAAGTAGGTGGCTTGTGTCCACCTTGAGGTTGGATGTGGGTGACTTCTCCTTGGAGTACAGCCTCCAAGCTTCCATGGAGAAGCCTGCCTAGTTCTGCCTGGCTGGGATTTAGCCCCAGTTTATATCTGACCCCCTTAGAGTCCCAAAGAAGAGTAATAACCATGGAGTCAAGAAAGAAAATGCGGGAAGGGACAGAACATGATGTTGTTCCTGATTTTAGGCTTTCATGTTTGCCTTGAAATGTGTGACTGAGCTCAGAGTCTATAAAGCTTTTGCTTCGAGAAGCTGTGAGTCAATATTTTTCTTACCCAAATCATTAAACATCATCTTGACCTTTTCACTGGCCCAGCTTTTCTGGGTGGTCATTTCCCTTAGGTAACTTTTTTAAATGGGGAAGAATAGACATGAGAGAGACATTTTTATTTCCTTTAAATGAATGTTTTTTGTAATAATTAGCGGTGAAAGGCCATGCGTAATTTTTGTTGATGGGATTTTACCAGCAGAGTTTTCAGGAGTCCTGGACTTTCTGGTGGAACAGAAAGTCTTAGATGTTTTGTCATATTATATCCTTTTTTCCCCTAAAAAATTAAACTTGGAGAAGTTTTGAGGCATAGGTAAGCTTGGGGTCATGAATTCTAAATGTAATTCTAAGTGTTCAAAAATGTTATATTTAAAAAGCTCAAATGTTGTTTTTTCTTTTTTGAGTTTGTGTTAAAAAAAAAGTCTCGGCTTTCAGTGTCTTTTTGGCTATATCCCTGTTATAAAAGTGGTATTTTACTAACATGGCCTCATCACATGACCTTTGACCTTGTTTACCTTTATTTAGTTAATTGACTCTTAGCTAACTTGGAAATCTCTAGATGGGGGAATAAACTGTGGATCAGGGATCAGGAGCCAGGTTAAAGCTTTGCGTTCTCTGCTGTGCTGTCTGGCTGTTTGTTGGTGGGCGTGTCCCAGACTCTGGTGTAGTCATCTCTAAATGGAAACAATTCAACTAGGTACATGATTTCCAGCAGGGGACGGGGTGTTATGAGCAGATCATGTATGAGGATCTGGGGTGTGGAGAGCATGTGTAATTTGAGAATGCACAGTATTGTATTTCCTTATTTGAAGAAATGGGAAAACTTTTTTTAAATGAGTGGCACAAAGTAAAGCATGATACAGTGTTGGCTGGTGGTTTACAAGGGATGGGAAGCACATGGGTCTAGCAGTGAGTAGTGGGTACTGCTGTTTAGTGAGTACTGTGTGCTGTTATAAACTTTTAATATACATATGCTCGTATTTAAGCCTCAAAAATCCCTGTAAGGTAAGTACTATTGTCATATGAAGAAACAGAACAGAAAGGTTAAGAATCATGTTCAAGGTCATCACAGCAAGTGTGAGTGGACCTGAGCTCTGGACCCAAACCAAGCCTCCAGTCTTAGCTACCTTGCACTCATAGTCTGTTATGAATCAAGATTAATTTTATGTGTATCTTACCTTCTGCAAAAAAAGTTTTATTTGTGTGTAACTGGTATGACATTACCCCACAATCTTAGGTACACCAAAAAAATCACACTTTTCTTCAAATCCAATTAAGAGAGACTTCAAGTTCCACTTGTAGAGATTGGTGAGGGGTTCAATATCAGTAGTCATTGCAGGAGTCCTTTTCCAGGCACACGTTTTGGTTAGAAAATTCTAAGACCTCAAATCCCCCACCATCCTGTGTGCATCTCTCCACGCTCCTCTTGGCCTCCGTGGTCCTTTCTGGGGCTCCTGAGGCTATGACTTTGAGGTGCTGGTTCCTAAGCATCCACATGTCCACTCTTTTCAGAGGTTTCTACCTACTCTTGCTGGGGAGCTTCATACATGTGGAACCTGGTACCGATGCAGACACAGAATGCTACATGGACACAGAGCTTCTTGGGGGGAAGAGAAGTGTACCTTTCATTCCTTTATTATACATTTATATGAAATTAGTTAATTTATCTGACAAATTATTCTGTCTGTAAATGGTAACAAGACTCAGAATGACTGACTTTAAGCCATTTTATTAGCGTCTAATTTACATTTCTCTCCTTAGTGAAAACATCTAGTTGTCTAAACTGGGATAGCCTCAATTCATTACTTGTGCTATCCCTGTGACCTTGGGTAAATGAATCGAGTTCTTTAAGTCTCTGTTTCATCTTTTGCAAAATGGAAATAATAATAGTATCTATACTATAGAGGGTCCTGGGAGATCAGCTATACCAAAGACACTGAGTTGTAGAAAGTCCAAGGTGCATTTGGGGAATGGCAATAGCAATGATTCTGTTAGGTTGGTGCAAAAGTAATTGCAGTTTTTGCCATTAACTAATAGCAAGCTGGAGGGGAGTGTACAGGTGGACGGGGAAAGGCTAGAAGTGTGTAAATCCTGTTTACAGAGTTTGGACTCACACTGACCTTCTTTCCAGTTTTATTAACTGGAGTTTGTATTCTGACTCAGACGTGCACTGAAATCCCTCTGATAAACTCCTATTTTGTCCTATTTAGGATGCGACTGACTTTGAGTGGAGCTTCTGGATGGAATGGGGGAAGCAGTGGCTGGTGTGGCTTCTCCTTGGCCACATGGTAGTGTCTCAAATGGCCACACTGCTGGCAAGAAAGGTATGATTATTTGTGTTGTTACCTTTTAAGTGTGTTTTTCCTTTGCTTCTTGTAAAGAAAGAGTCCAAGCTAGGAATCAGAAGACATGAATATTAGCATTGGGAGCCTGGAAAAAATGATAAAGTTGTTAACGATCAATATAACATTTAAGATAAAAGTTCATAGTTCATATCCTGCACTTACTTTCTCCAACTTATTTTCAGACATTGAATATAAAGGTTGTAGAGTAAAACTAACCATGGAGGGTGGTGGTGGTCTTTAAGATCACTTCCGATCAATTTATCAAAAAGTTGCCTGTTGTTGAGAATCTAGACGAGTTCAAATTCAGAAGAAAGTTGATGATTTACTTAAGAAGTGGGAATAATTTTAATGTCAAGTAGTTTATGCTGCTGTCGCTGTTTTAGATGGGAAGTCCAGTAGCATTTTGCTCTTGCCTTGGTCTGGCTTAGATAACGAAAGATTCTTCAAAGTGATTATTTGAAAACTACTTTTATATGAGGCAGGATTGAGACCCTCTTCACAGGTCTAGCTAGCAAGGGACCTGGTATACTGCCAGGGGGATCTTTCTGTCACCTGGGGGCCAGGGTGTTGCCCAGAGGCCTCTGATAAATGCTTCTTGCTTGCTATAGATTCCTGATGGAGGAAAAAATCTGTGCTTGGAAATTTACTGAGTGAAAACAAGACACAACCAAAACCTGATTTAGAAGTCAACCTAGGAAAAATGTTTTGATTCTCAGAGGTTCCCGGAGGTGATAAAACTGAAGTAGAAGAGAAACAGAAACCTCTGGAGATTGAGACCGGAAAGTGAGATACAGAAACAGGATGCCCTGTGGTTAGAGACGTGCACCTACCTTGAGCCAGTTTCTGACTCTTTCCTGAAAATTGGTGCTTCCTGGGCATTGCTTCTAACCCTGGAAGATAGGAAATCTCAACAGCATATTAACTTCCTCTTAAATATGATATTGATTTTTTTTTTGTACTCAAGTGGCTGCTGAACTGGCAAAATCCAAAATATTAGATGTTGTCAGATCTGAATATATTTTAAAATTTCATATAACTTTGTGAGCAGACCTAATAATAATTTTTTTGTTCCTAAGCTAGTAATAAATATATCTACCTCAGCCCTCATTAATGGTTTCTTTTCTCCCACAAATTTCTGTTTAGTTTTTTCCCCCAAGAATTCAAAATTTCTGGAAATTTAACATTTTAATTTGTAACAAAGTTTTCCCACCCATGTGTAAATGACTTATTACCATAAGTCTTAGTTTTCCTATATGTAAAATGAATAGCTTCATACTGGTTTTTCTTTACCTCTGTGAGGGGACGATGATGTACTTCGAGGATTGTACTAAGTTAATTGTGTAGTGGAGGAGTGCTGGACATTGTATTACTCATGTTTGGTCCTTAGTTTGGTCACTGATTAGCTTTCTAACCTGAGCAAAGGTTTTCACTGCATCTTCATTTATGGTCTTAGTGAATTTTTGTTGCTTAGAATACATAAAACTGAGTAATTTTATAAGAAAATGAACTTATTTAGTAATTTATGAAGAAAAGGAATTTACACAGTTATGGAGGCTGGGAAGTCCAAGGTTGAGGAGCCACATCTAGTGAGGGCCTTCTTGCTGGCGTCTCTATAGTCCTGAGGCCATGCAGGAGATCAGGTGGTGAGCATGATAGCTCAGGTATCTTTTCCTCTTCTTATAAAGCTGCCAGTCCCCCTCCCATGGTAACTCATTAATTCATGACATGGTTTGGCTCTGTGTCCCTACCCAAATCTCATGTCAAATTGTAATCCCCACATCTTGGAGGAGGAGCCTGGTGGGAGGTGACTGAATCATGGGGGCAGACTTCCCCCTTACTGTTCTCATGATAGAGTTCGTATGAGATCTGGTTGTTTGAAAGTCTAGCACTCCCCGCTTTGCTCATTCTCTCTTCTGCTCTGCTGTGGTAAGATGTGCTTGCTTCCCCTTTGCCTTCCGCCATGATTGTAGGTTTCCTAAGGCATTCCAGTCATGCTTCCTGCTAAGTCTGTGGAAGTGTGAGTTAATTAAACCTCTTCTTCGTAAGTTACCCAGTCTCAGGTAGTTCTTTATAGCAGTGTGTAAACAGACTAATACAACCTATGAATGAATTAATCCATTAATGAAGGCAGAGCCCTCATGATCCAGTTGCTTCTTAAAGGCTGTACCTCACAATATTGCCACACTGGGGATTAAATTTCAGCACCAGTTTTGGAGGGGACAAGCATTCAAAACCTAGCAGTTGTCCTCTGCAAGCTAGGATCAATAATATAGTATCAGTTTTTTAAATCCCTTTACAATAGGATGAACTTCATTTGTTAGACATTTCATCCTTAAAAGTAAAGATGAAACAGGGAAAAGTGGGACAAAGAGACAGCATAAAAGAAATGGTTAAAATAAGTTTAAATATGTCAGTCATTACAATCAACATAAGTGGATTCTCAAAAAAGATGAAGATTGTCAGACTAGATGAAAAAAAGAAAGAAAGAAAGAAAGGAAAACAAAAACCAAAACGGAGCTCAGAGAGGCTTTTCTTAGCTGGATATCCTTAAAACAGAAGGATATAGAATTTGAAAGTAAAAGTATGAAAAGATATTCCAGGCAAATATTAAACCCCCTCTCCCTCTGACAAACTGCTGGTGCAGTTTTATTAATAGCGGCAAAGAGCATTACTGGTGACAGAGGGCTGCTGTTGAATAACAAAGAGTTCATTTCTTGTTAGGAAGATATTAAAACTCTGAGTTTATTTGCTTCAAAATATATACAACAAAAAGTGTTCATAAACATAAAGATAGATAGGTCTATTATTGTGGGGAGATTTTTTTCATTTTTTTTATTTCAATAGTTTTTGGAGTACAGGTGGTTTTTGGTTACATGGATAGATTCTTCAGTGGTGATTTATGAAATTTTAGTGTACCTGTCACCCAAGCAGTGTATACTGTAGCCAATATGTAGTCTTTTATTCCTCACCCCCACAACCTTTCCCTCCGAAGCCCCAAAGTCCATTATACATTCTTATGCCTTTGGGTCTTCATAGCTTAGCTCCTCCTTATAAATGAGAACATATGATATTTGGTTTTCCATTCCTGACTTACTTCACTTAGAACAATGGCCTCCAGCTCCAACCAAGCTGCTGCAAAAGACATTATTTCTTTCCTCTTTATGACTGAGTAGTATTCCATGGTATATATACCACATTTTCTTTATCCACTCATTGGTTGATGGGCACTTAGATTGGTTCCATATCTTTGCAATTGCAAATTGTGCTGCTATAAACATGCAGGTGCGTGTGCCTTTTTCATATAAGGACTTCTTTTCCTTTGGGTAGATACACAGTAGTGGGATTGCTGGATCAAATGGTAGTTCTACTTTTAGTTCCTTAAGGAATTCCCATACTGTTTTCTATAGTGGTTGTACTAATTTACACTTCTACCTGTAGTGTGAAAGTGTTCCCTTTTTATCACATTTACAGCAATATCTATTTTTTTGACTTTTAATTATGGATTAATAAGTAATTATGGAAATTAAGTTGAAAAGCAATAAAAACAAGATCTACTTTTGTCAAACTAGAAAGTATACATATGGTTTCCTCATAATAATTTTCTATATGAATTAAGGAGTTAAAATGAAAATCAAAAGTATTAAACTTTTAGAAAATATGACATAGAATATTGATGCTGGCACAGAGAGCTTTTTTTATACAAGATACAAAAAGTGCAAATTATAGAGGAAAACACTAATAAATTTACATTAAAATGGAAAACTTTTTATCCAGTGACACAATAGAAAAGTGGAAAGGCAAGTCACTAGTGGAGAAGTAATTTGCAAACTGACAAAGGCTTGGCATATGGAATAAAGAAATTTCGTATAAAAGACAATCACTCAATAGAAAAATGGTATAAGATATGAAGAGGAATTTGTAGAAGAGGAAACATAAATGACCAATAAACATATGAAATAATGTTAAATTCATTAGTAATCAAACAAATGCATCTTAAAACTACAATAAGATATCATTTTATGCTTTCTAGTTTGGCAAAAACAAAACAAAAATCCCCTGATGATATCAGCGTTAGCTGCCTGAACTGATCCAGAAAGGGTGTTGAATATATATTGGTATAACTACTTAGTAACACATTATATAGTAAAGCCAAAGGAGGGCCTACCCTACAGCCACCAGCACTGTGTGATTTTTTTTTCCTTACAGACAGGATCTCATTGTGCTACCCAGGCTGGAGTGCAGTGGTGTAATCATGGCTCACTGTAACCTCGAACTCCTGGGATTAAGCAATCCTCCTTCCTCAGCTCCTGCGTAGATTGGACTACAGGCTGTGACACCACACCTGGCTAATTTTAAAAACTTTTTGTAGAGACGAGATCTCGCTATTTTGCCCAGACTGGTCTTGAACTCCTGGCCTCAAGTGATCCTCCCATTTCACCCTCCCAAAGTGCTGGGATTACAGGCATGAGCTACTGCACCTGGCCAGATATTTCGTATATTTTTAACTGAACACATGGAAGAATGAAATGATGGGCAGAAGGAAAGGTAGAGTTGTCCTGGGGACACTGTGTTTTCGTCTGTCCCCCTGATGTCTCTGGGCCATGCGCATCCAGACCCACATGGCCTCCTCTGATGGGTCTCCTTTGCCTCTAACCCTTGTTCTTGTTCCTCCTGTTTGCTTCCTGTAGATCAGTGTTTCTTAAATTTTTTTCAGTATTGTCCCTGAGGCACCTTTCTAGATAATTTTTTTCCTGATCATCTCTCCTCCTCTGTGAAATTTGAGTACTACATATATCCTGTATATATCTCTTTATTTACTGTACGTATGTCTGTGCTTTATGCATAAGGAGTAAGATTTTCTTGCCCCCAGCAACAAGTAACCTAAAACTGAGACAAAATATAATACTAATATTCTACAAATGTTAAATTATTAAAAAACAATAGAGATGGAGTCTTGCCGGTCTCAAACTCCTAGCTTCAAGCGATCCTCCCACCTCTGCTTTACGAAGTGCTGGGATTACGGGTGTGAGCCACCATGCCCAGTCATCACTAATTTTAATTTCCATTTTATCCTTAGGTCTAGCCTACAAAATCTGCCCCACCCCACCTCGTTTGAAGGAGATACAACCTTGTTGAGAACGCATGATTGAGATTAATTACCTGTTCCTGATTAGATGCCCCTCCCTCTTTCCAAACCTCCTCCACGTTCAGCTCCTGTTTTGCACCTGACACTATCAGAAATCTAGCTATATTAGGATATAGATGTCCCTTCTTTTAATTTGCTTGAACCTTTGAGTTCTTGCTCCTCCTCTTGTGGGAGGCAGTATTTGGTGTGGTTAAGAGCACTAGGGTCAATCCCTGCATTGCCACTCTCAAGCTGTGTAACCTTAAGCAAGTTCCTGAATATCTCTAAGGCTGTTTCCACAGTTGTGCAAGCGGGATGGCACTGCTGGCTTCGTGGAGTTGTGGAGAGGGTCTGATAAGCAAATGTTTTTCAAGGTTATGCTTGCACATGAGGACAGCCCAATAGATGGTGTCTGCTACTGTCATCTGCTGGCATTTGCTCCTGAGAGCAGTTTATGGTATTCAAGAATGGAGGTGACCATCTTGAGATTCCAAAATCCTCAAGGGCGTAGGTCGTGTCTAGCATCCGTAGCAATGTTCCCATGCTGATGGTCTTTTCAAGCTTGTCTTGGGTCCTGGGGGAAAAGATTAAGAAACACAGCCCCTTCTCTTGGGGAGTCACAGTTGAGTGGGAAGTTAGGAAAGCAAATACTGCTCACTGTTCTGTACCTGATGTGGTTGGCTGGGCATGCTATGGTGGGAGAAGATGTGGGCCTCACCTGCCATTCTGGTGTCAGGGCAGGCCTCCGAGAAGGTGGCTTTTGAGCTGTGGCTTGAAGGAAATGGAGTTCACTTGTTTCAGCTTCTTGCATCTTGTTACCAGGCAGGGCTGGACAGGTGGACTAGTCTTTTTCTCTGCAGAGCACACCAATGTCCGTAGGAGGTGTTCTTTTGCATTTTTCTTGGAATGAGGCAGAGTGAGCACTGAGTCATCTCCCTCTGTATGTGCCTCTCTCATCCTCTGGGCGACCGCAGGTTTGATTTGTGAGACAGCTGGTGGGCCGGGTTCGGCCTGTGGCTGGGGCACAGTGCTTTCTTTGTCTGAGTTTCCTTGGCCCTTACATAAGTATGAACCACAACGTTGGCCTCATTAGCTCTCTGCTTTCACCACCTGGACTAAGTGTTCCAGATGGCCTTAATTCGGGTTGTTGTTTTTGGTACTTATTCAGGGTGGAAGATTTAGGCTGCAGTTGTCCTTTTTTTTTTTTTTTCCTCCCCATTCTCTGAGGCATCCTAAACTATAGGCAATACTATGCAGGGACAGGCTTTAGCAATTCTTGCTGCTATAGCCTTAAGCCCTGAAATATTCTAGCCTTCTCCTTTATCTAATATCTAATCTTGTCTCTTCCTTGGCTCGCTGCACCTCCTCCCATGGAGAGGTGGCAGGTTATTTTTATTTTCAAAAGCATGATCTATCTTTTTTTTTTTTTTTTTTTTTTTTTTTTTTTTTTTTGCCATGGTAAGAAATAAAACTTTCCACTGAGTTCCTTGGCTCAGTTAAACACCCTTTCCCTGGATAAGGCTCTCTCTTTGGGTTTTGGTGAGACTTCATCAGGAGCCAGTGGCCCTGGAGGGAAGGCTGAATCACGGCTCTGAGCTTTGGCTGTGTGTTTGTTATGATTGGATTGGATGTCGTGGGTCAGACAGTTGCCTTCTTTCATGAATGCCAACAGTGGCCTCACCACCACCTGAGACATTGTGTCCTCTGCCCTCAGAACCAAAAAATACCCCCGTGTGAACTTTTTGAGAAGACTGGCCTGGTGTAGGGCTGAGGGTGGGTGCTGTTGCTAACCACACAGCTGGGTTCTCACTGTGCCTCTGATGGGGAGAACCCACATCATTAGCTATTGGCTGATGGGCTGAGCTCATCAGGCGCAAGATATGAAAAGGGCTGAGAAGCCTGACCCATGGTGCTGAGTGAGATGAGTTAACCAACCTCTGGAAGGCTGCAGGGAGCAGGGCTTTTTTCCAGGACATTCCCAAATCCATGCACCGAATAGAAATACCATGTGCTAATGGTTCTCCTGGAATCAGCCCCTTTCTACCTCCATCAATGCATGTTTAAGGAGGGATGAAATTCCTTTCACAGGGGCCTGCTGGCCTTTACTCCCAGGAAAAAGCAGGCTAGAATGCAGTTTTTCAGACTCTGGGATGGGTGGGTTGTATCTTTCTGTTTGGGGAGATTGTATATAAATATATATGTATATATAAGACATATATATTTCAGTAGAGCTGCTATTGGTTATGTAGTACGTAATAAATTATGTCATACATAAGAATATTGATTGATTCCCATTCTTATTTCCCAAATAATGCTCCCATTAAGTGGTTTCTTGGCAGATGTGCAAAAAGAATTAACAGGCAGGGACATCTGATAATGTTGCCAACAGGAATTCTGACCAAGGCTGTACACTTTCATTCCTCCCTGCAGAGGTAAACTCTAAGGAGGGAACCCACTCAGGCACATCCTATTATCACTTGGCACCCTTGGCACAGAATGAGCTGAAGTAGAAACAGATGGTGTGAGAAGGGGCATTGTCTGGCAGTTTTTCTTGACTCCTTATGAAGAAGGTTTTAAGAGTATGGATTTCAAAAGAAAGAGCAAATCTGTAGTCTTTTCTTAGGGTCACTGATTCCATCCTTGGAGCTGTGCCAGCTCAACTGGTTATTCTCCCGGGAGACTCTGCTGGGGTGAGGGATAGAAGGCTCTATAGCAGGTATCCACTTTCCTGGATTGGTACCTGTGCCCCATCAGTTGTTAACTATTGGAGATTTCCCCCAACAGAAGTACAGTTAAGAGATGCTGTGAGTGGCAAACAGGTAATAGGCGGTGAGATGTGAAATGTCTCTTCCATTCTACCCGCATTGGCAAAACAGCCTTTGTTTATAACGGGTTAAGTAGGACAAGTAGAGAAAGACAGTAGGTTTTCACTTTAGTGGGTTCCAAAGCCCACATTTTAGTACTATTTTCTTGTTTCTTCTTATTCATGATCACAAGATTAAATCCCAAGACTTGGGAAAGCATATCCGTCTACCCAGCTATCCATCCATGCAACTATTCTCTCCGTCCTTCCATCCAGTAGTTATGAAACACTTGATATATGCTGGGCACTGTGCTAGATTCTGGGCTCACATTACTGTAATCCAAACAAAGCAGGAGTTTAGCCTGTTAAAGGAGACTATCAAGTAGAGTCAGACCCCATTTTGAGAGTGGTTCAGACCCAGGGAGCAGAGGGGAAGGATGCCTGCTTAAGTCTATCAGGGTTAGTAAGATCTATGTCTCATCAGAGAGGCCATAGTGTTCTCAGTCTGGCTTTGTCTCCACTGCTACATAAATAGAGTATACTTTCTTATTTTTCATCAGATTTTTAAACATTTTCCCTCTTCCCCTGCTTTCTGTTTCATCTTCTATTAGAAATGGAAGAACCTGGAATAAAGAGCATTAAGGGAGGGTCAGAGTGGTTCCAGTGGGGCTGTCATCCTGTGCTCCAGCAAACCCATCTCAAGCTTCAGGTCACTCATGCTTTGATACCTTTTAAAAGAGCATGATAAATTCAAATTAGAACCACAACGAGATGTCATTACACACTTACCAGAATGGCTCAGATAGAACATAGTAACAGCACCAAATGCTGGCAAAGATGTGAATAAACTGGATCACACATGCATTGCTGGCAGGAAAGTATAATGCTACAGCCATGCTGGAAAATGTTTTATAGTTTATTATAGAACTAAATATGCAACTACCTTGCACCCCAGCAAGTGTGATCTTGGGCATTTATCCCAGAGAAATGAAAACTTATTTTTACACAAAAATCTATGTATGTATGTTTGCATAAGTTTTATTTGTAATAGCCCCAAAATGGAAACAGCCTAGACAGCCTCCAGTAGGTAAATGGCTAACAAGCTGTGGTATATCCACATCATGGAACACTACTCAGCGATGAAAAGGAGGAAACCATTGATACAGCAACTTGAAGGAATCTGCAGGAAATTACGCTGAGTGAAAAAAGCCAATCTTTGAAATGGAGAAGAGGTTATTGGTTGTCAGGATTAGGGATGGGGGCGATCAGGGGAGTGGGAAGGAGGTGAATGTGGTATAAAATGGCAATATGAGGAATCCTTGTGGTGATGGAGCTGTTCTGCATTTTTGCTGTGGTAGTTACCAAACCTATACATGTGATAAAATTGTATAGAACTAAACACACACATAAATGAATACGAGTGAAACTAGGAAAATCTGAATAAGTTTGGTGCATTGCAGCAACATCAATATCCTGGTTGTGATATTTGTGGTTTTAAACAATGTGCCATAGGAAGAAACTGGGTAAAGTGTACAAGGGATGTCTCTTGTACGTATATGTGAATACAACTATCTCAATAAAAATCTGAGAACATTATATAAAAGTTGTATGCAATTGGAATCTAAATTTATAAATCAGAAACATCACAATCCAACATTAAGGCCATGTTTTACTTATACACTTGATGTGATCAATGTGATTCTTTGTGTCTTCTTTCAAGTAACAAGTAATTCCCAATCATATTCATGATTTGAATCTTGTAATTTAAATGAATTGGGCTATTTTGGTGTTTAGGTGTGTTTTTAAACTTGAGTTTGACGTACAGTATGTGTATGACCAAATCTTGTATGTCTGCTCTTATTACCTTGAGAACTTGGAAAAAAAATCTGAAAGCCTTTCTAGTGATGAGTCAGAAGTGTTGTTTTGGAACAAAATGCAACACATTTTATTTTTTTATTTTTGAAAAGTTAAAAAAAATTCTAGCCTGGTTGATGTCAGATGTCAGAGGCTTAATACTGATAGTTAAGCATTTTTACTTAAGAGAGAAAAAAGGTCGATAAACACATACACACATTTGGAGTAGAGATGGATGGGACAGGGCTAGCCTTAGGCTTTTGCTTATGAAACTGGCCTTTGAAATGCTTAGAAAAAGCTCTTCTGCTGCCCAGAGGAGCAGGCTGTCCATGCTGCTGCTCACCCTGCTGGGCCATGTCACCCGTTAATCCTGGAACCCTCTTCATAGTGCTTGAGATCTAGGTACGTGCATGGGAAGGATCGTGGTCGGGCAGCTGTGCCCTAAGGGCTACATCTATAATGGGGACTGCCCTGCCATGACGCCAGTTGGATTGCAAGGCATGGGAGGCTGGTTCTGCTCTAGCAGGATTTTATTTACTTCTTTGTTACTTATTTTGAGATGGAGTTTCACTCTTGTCTCCCAGGCTAGAGTGCAATGGCGCGATCTTGGCTCACTGTAACCTCTGCCTCCCAGGTTCAAGCGATTCTCCTCTTGTAGGATTTTAATGGTGTTTTGGGGATAGGATTCATTCCAATGGCATTTTTATAGACAAAGTATGAAAATCAACATTGTAGTGGGATTCTAATCTATACAACAGTTTTGTGTAGGTGATTCTTTTTGCGTTATTCACATCTTTTCATGGCCTGTGCATCATGAATGTATATAGTAGAGTTGCTTGTACCTGGGGAGAATCAGTGCGTAATACTAAGATGGGTAGAGAACATGAGGCTCATGTGAGAGCGTGTCCTGTGATGTCTTAGACCAGTATTAAGTGTCATCTGCCTGTACTGTTTGGCAGTAGGGAAACAGTGGGGGATGAATATGGGACCAATTTGTCTGCCTCAAGGTGGCTTTGGAGACCACTGTTAAATTCATCATAGAGTCTCTCCAGTAAATGGGGTATGCACAGCACTGTGAAGTATTTCCTGAAGGTTCTTACAGCATTTTCCAAGTTGAAGCGGCTTCAGACTGTGGTAAGTTCCCAGATGAATCCTAGCAAACAGGCTTTTTCCAAAGGGATCAAATAGCACTTAATAAAAACATAACTGTGTCTATGTATGTAGCCACACATGCACGAAAAAGAATTCCATTGGTAAATGCTGTAGGTCATGTTGGAAAAGAACCTCTTTTTTTCATTTGTTAAAACTACTTCTTCAAATAGTCTTTGGCGACGTATTCCTTATAATTGGACTCTGCCCAGAGGTGAGGGTTTGAAGCAAATTTATGTGGCTGTTTTCTGTGGGTAGTAGGATGGAAAAATAGTAAAACTGAACTTCACATTTCCCTGGTTTTCCTGGAACTTAAAAATGGCTGACCTAGTCTCATATTTAAAATGTTCTCTCTTGAACTAGAGTATAGGTTTGGGAAAGAATAGTAGGTAGGCAATATTTTGAAAGTGTTAGCATCAAAGCATGGGATTTGCAATTTACACTCCACACCTGTCTTGCCCTGAAAAGTCTTTGGCTCCACAAGAAGACTTAAATTCAGGCACTTCTCACTTTTCAGTTCGGTGTGTTCCTGGGATCCACATTTTAAAATGCATACCTATGAGACATCACATTTCCCTATGGAAATAACAACTGTATTTGTAGAGTCCTTCCTGTGTATACACCCCATGAAGGAGATACTGTTATTATTCCAGTTTTGTTTTGTTTTGTTCTTGAGATGGAGTCTTGCTCTGTTGCCTAGGCTGGAGTGCAATGGTGCGATCTCAGCTCACAGCAACCTCCGCCTACCGGGTTCCAGGGATTCTCCTGCCTCAGCCTCCTGGGTAGTTGGGATTGCAGTCACCTACCACACCTGGCTAATTTTTGTATTTTTAGTAGAGATGGGGTTTATGCCATGTTGGTCAGGCTGGTCTCAAACTCCTGACCTCAAGTGATGCGCCTGTCTTGGCCTCCCAAAGTGCTGGGATATTACAGTTTTATATATGAAGAAATTAATCCACAGAGATGGAGTCATTTACCTCAGGTTACACATGTAGTTATGAGACACAAGCATTTGAATTTAGGCAGTTAGACTTCAAAGCTTGAATCATTGAACCACAATGATATCTTGCGTCTCAAAGTTAAAACATTATAGTTTTTAAATAAGGATTTCCCCATCAGATCTGACCAAAGTTATATCATGAAGCAAAGATATGTTAATTCATCTACTTATTCAATGTGATAACTATAAATTACTTGATGATTAGATAAAAATCTGTGATTCTCCTAAAATGGGAATAAATGTATCAATCAGGTAGATGATGCAAAGTCCTCAGTAGCTCATAAAGCAGGTAAGATGCAATTTTTCTATGACATAAATTTGACTAATCAATATGCAAAAAATCAAAAATGGAAAAATCCCTACATATTAAAAATTTCTGGCTTAGACTTTGGAAAGTCTTTTGTGGTTTGGATGATCCAGATTTCTTAAGAAGTCTTCCTAGAAATGTGTACTAATACTTCCTCTCGCCTTCACTTCTGAAGGATGGTGTATGTAGGATGTGGTCCATTTGGCAGTTTTCCAGCTGTCTTCTGGCTTCCATTGTGTCTGTTGAAAAGTCAATCCAATATCTTATTGTTGTGTGTCCCAGGGGTCTGGGTGGCTTTGGTTGAAGGCAGGAGAGTGGTTACTTGCTTCTGGGTGGAGCTGATGGGACTCTGGGGGTTAATGTGGAAAGTCCCTCTCAATCTTGTTTGTTTTGTACCAAAATTCCCAGGGCAATGATAATAGAGTTTCTTTATTGGGTAATTAAACGTGATCCTCTTACAGGTAGAACTTTCAATATCAATTCCATGAGCTCACTTCTCTTTCTTTTCCTCCCTCTCCTCTCCCTCCCTGTCTCTCTCTGGTTGGACCCCACCCTGTCTGCAGCACAGACCCTGGATTCTAATGCTCTATGGGATTTGGGCCTGCTGGTGTGTGCTGGGGACCCCTGGTGTGGCCATGGTTTTGCTGCATACCACCATCTCTTTCTGCGTGGCCCAGTTCCGGTCTCAGCTCCTGTCGTGGCTCTGTACTTTCCTCCTGCTCTCCACACTGAGGCTGCAGGGTGTGGAGGAAGTTAAGGTAAGTGTCTTCCTGTTACCATCGGGAATCCGGAGAAGGCCCCTTTGGCTTTGCCTTGATCCCAGTAGACACCTTGGTTTTCAGACAAGATGATTGTAGAACTGTGATGGGGCTCCCCATAGTGGCCATACGGGGTTGCTACATGTGAACCCTAGTGGTGCGTTCTGCAGTCCTGTCATTCCTGGCTGTGTTTTAGCCCTGTGAGATTGCCCAGGGCTAGCCCTGTACCATCTCTCAGAGTTTGGGTAGGCATGTGGAGTGCCAGATGTCACAGGGCCAGAGGGCCAGGAACAAAGAGAGAAGAAACAAACAGATGATTTACTGAAAATCACCTGGAGAGTGCCCTACAATATATAGGGAATGTGCACATCACTCAACTCATCTGATGGCCACAATGGCCCTGTGGTGGTAAGTTAGGTCTTTTTCTTCTTCCTAGTTGATTGAACAGATCCATTTATTCATTTATTGAGATGGCGTCTTGCTCTGTCACCCAGACTGAAGTGCAGTGGCGCAATCTTGGCTCACTGCAACCTCCGCCTCCTGGGTTCAAGTGATTCTCATGCCTCAGTCAACCGAGTAGCTGGGACTACAGGTACCTGCCACCATACCCAGTTAATTTTTGTATTTTTAGTAGAGACGGGGTTTCACCATGTTGGTCGGGCTGGCCTGAAACTCCTGGCTTCATGTGATCTGCCCACCTTGGCCTCCCAAAGTGCTGGGATTACAGGTATGAGCCATTGTGCCTGGTCAGGAACAGATTTACTATCTACTCATGTGACCCAGTGGAAGCTCTTTCAATTTAGATAGTGAAAACAAAGGGTTGTCTCCAAAGGGCACAGACCAAGCTTTCATTTTTGTAAACCCAGAGGCATTTTGACAGACTCAGTCACCTATCGGTTGTTTGTGCTAATAGAGGAGAGCACTGGGCTCAAACCACACTTCTTTATAGCTTTTGTTTGCATTAGTAAAATCTTATTTTATAGGCACTTACCTTTTAGCTTTATTTTTTTCTTAGTCACAATAACAGTGCATTTTTATTTTATGATTGCACATCAGACTTGGCCCAGAGGATGGTGGATGACAGAGGGACTGCCTTCCGAGTTGAGGAGTTTGCTGAGGCGATTGCACCTATCAGCAAATTCTTCTTGCACTGCATTTTCTGATTTCTGTTGTGTGTTCTCTGATCATCTCCTGGGCAGTGGCTAGCATCTCCTGGACAGCTCCGGACTATCGGGTTCTGTCTTTGGTAACTGGAATAACCTAGCCCTGCTTGTGCAAATGAAGCTTAGGCCCCTCAGGCTATCTCAGGCCCACTCAGACTGTGAGGTTCCTTCTCTCACTTGTCTGTTGAATACACCCTTTACATGTGCAAGTTGGAGCTGCCAAGGTCTGTGGCTGCAGGGGAGAAAAGGGAGAGTCTGTGTGGAACTCTCAATCATCCAGAAGTGGGAGCTTTCTTTTAAGGTAGAAATGCATGGCAAGAAGAACACAAGTCCAAGGCCCCAGCTCCAGGGTCTGGTCCTGGGCACTCGGCTTCAGAGCCCTTCACCTTCGGGGTCAGTCGACTCTGAGAATAGCCAGCCTGAGAGATGCACAGCTTGGAAAACACTGGGGGTCATGTGCCTAGGGCAGGACCATTAATGTTTCCCACCTTCATCGACCTTCTCCTTCCTAGCCCGGTTCCCAAACACTGCCCAACTGGCAGGAGCTGTTTTTTTGAGTCAGGCCAATCTGCTTACCTTTCCCTTTACACGTTTACATATGTTTACACTGTCTATTGGAACCAACCTTCCCATCATCCCTGTCCACCTGATTCTCTTTCAAAGTACGGCTTAGACCTCAGTCTCTAAAGGTAAGTAATAAAAGAGGGCCACAGAAAAAGCAGATCATTTAGTATCACATACTGCTCTGAGAGCTGCTGGCTCTGACAAACCGGGGACACAATAAAACAGTAGCATGTAAGTGACCAGGTGTCACATAGAGCTTTGGGGACACTGCACACACCTATCCCTTCCTCTAACCCCCTAGGATCTCCATAGGCACATTTAAAATCTTGGGCAGTGTTGGATATTCTTTCTTCAATCACTGTGGGACTGGAACTCCTGTGGTATCTATATTTTTGTTCATTCATTCAGTCACTCATTCGTTGATCCAGGTGACTGCACTTAGCACTCATGTGCCCTGCATCGACACAGTGATGGGAAGGAACATGATGGGAAATGTGAGATGGATGACCTGGTTTCTAGTCTTTTCTAATCCCCATCTCTTCCTACTCTGAAGCTGGAGCAGTCATTTAGCCTCTGAGCCTCAATCTCGTCATTTGGAAAATGGAAGTAATAAATGCTCTTCCTTTCTCATGGGATTGTTCTGATAGTCAAACAAGATAATCTATGTTAAGTGATTTTGTGAAAATTGTAGCATTTTGAAAGTTGAAGTGTTTTTTGCTGTTTTTAGTCTACCTTAATTTTTCTCACTCTCATTAATGATGTGGGGCTAATATTTTAAGCACATATGTCAAAATCTGGACTTATGAGAGTATATCAGATAATCACTCCATTTTAACAAAAGATACTTCCCAGAGTGATTAACTAGGCAACCATTTAAGCAAGTGTGCTTAAAAACAGATTTACAGTAAAAATGAAAACAAGTTCATACTTAACTTTTTGGGGACCTGGCAAGTGTAAAAACAGAATCTAATTCCATTTATCATTTCTTTGGGGACAGTTAGCATCAGTTATGGATGTTGGAGGTGAATAAATATTCATTTGTTCTGTACGTTTTACAGTGATTTGAAAAACATTGAGGAAGGAGATCATATGATTAGAAACTAGCTGGGTTTCCATGCTTTTGCACATGTGGTTCTCCTGATATGATTATCCTCTTTCCCCTTGGTGGCTGTTAAAGTCTTGTACAAGAAGTAGAAACTCTGTTCAGTGGTTGGTTTTTCTGTGTACAGCTTTAAGAGACCCTGATGGATCAAATTAATTACTTTCTCCTTTGACCCAAGTTATATTTCTTCTATGTATTTCCATAAATAGTTTTTCTCACTGAATGTATTTTTGGAAAACATCGAAAATATAGAAAAATATAGAAATTAGAAATACTTCATGATTTTATTCCCTGATATTAACATTTTATTGTATTTCCTTCTCATCTTTTGTTCCACGCATATTTTTGCACAGGTTATTTCTTGTTTCATGCTGTATTATAATTGCATGTTTACACATTTATGTCCTGTATGAGAATTTAACATATTGAGGGCAGGGACTGTTTTTTTAATTTTTATTTTTTAATATTTGTCTTTAAAGCTTATTTGACAGATGCTACTCAACTAAATGTAGAGCCAAACTGATAACAAAAGAGAGAAAAGAAAAATACATTGAAGACAGAAATCCCATGGGACATTTTAAGCCCCCTCTTTGTTATCCGAATAGTTGAAGAAGCTGTCAGAGTATCCACTGGATGTAGCTAATCTGCACTTTATGCCCTGGGTATCTGATACATGCGTATCTGGGAAAACCTTCATTATGTTGTGTCAGTCCTAATGCTAAGTTTACATTAGAGACATTCTTTTTCCTACTGCTCATTAACTGCCTTGCTTTGATTACCAATGAGATTTACCTGGTGTTCATTGGTTCTCGACTCCCCTTTATGGCACAGCTGCTCTACCTGAAAAAGAGGTCGCCTTCCCAGAGCCCCCTAGGATTCTCAGATGAAGGTGGTCCTCCTGGCCAGCACCTGCAATGGGACTGGACGATGTCCCTGCTGGCCACTCAGAGGTGGTTCTCTCCTTTTGATTTTGTAGAGAAGGTGGTACAAGACAGAAAACGAGTACTACCTGCTGCAGTTCACGCTGACTGTTCGCTGCCTCTACTACACCAGCTTCAGCCTGGAGCTCTGCTGGCAGCAGCTGCCTGCTGCATCGACCTCCTACTCCTTTCCCTGGATGCTGGCCTATGTCTTTTATTATCCAGTCTTCCACAATGGGCCCATCCTCAGCTTCCCGGAGTTCATCAAACAGGTAGAGCCCGCTGGGGATGGGATTGGGATTCTGTAGATTAAACCTTTGTCACTGTTGCTGTGGGCTTCTCTGACTCTTGAGTCATTTCATTCAGAGGTGGCCACAGATTTACAACACTATTAGTTCTCATGAGGTTTTATGTAATAGATGAAATGCATATGAGAAATGAGCCTTTAAAGTTTGACCCATCAGATATGTTAGTTCTAGGGGGTCCCACCTTGATTTTCAGTGAACTCTGGCAACCAGGATTAATGAGTGGGGCACAACGAGGAGTTTGGGAGTTGGCATCCAATGTGGCGAAGTCCCAAGGAAAGAAAAAAATTTGATTATGATGCTATTACCTGAAGGAATAGAAAAGGAAACTGTCTAAGCTGTTGCTTGGCAAATAATATGTTTCCTTTTATATTCACAAGCTGCCATAGCTTGTGAAATTTCCCATAGCCTGGGAGCTGTTCAGGGTGACCTAGATGTGAGAACAGAGTGGAGTTGAAGTAAGTTCGAAGGCAATGGTGTGTGTTCAGGACTGGATTCCCCTTTGTGCCCAGGCCCCTGCCTGCCTTCCTTGGACAGCGTCCTTGTCTGAAATGCCATGTTAAACTGCCTTTGTTGTTCCCCCCTACTTCACTTTTCCCCCTTGCTTACAACTTTCTTTTTTTTCTGCCTCCTCAACCTACATCTAGTTTCATGGAGCATAATTGCTAAGTTATTTCACATAAGGAATTAGTAATTGACAATGCCTAAAACGGTGTTTCTCAAGGGATATTCTACCCCCACCACCAAAACAAAACAATCCTCATAGAGAATAACATGTACGTGCATACACACACATGCATGCACACGCACAACACACACCCACACATATGCACACACCTGGAAGTGCAGGGCAAGCAGCAGTGTTGCACATTTCTGGGCAGCAACATGAAAGATGCTCCCTGAAAAAGAAGAGAGGGTTCTTAGAAATCATATTTTGTCCTCAAAGTTCCACTGAATTATACATTGTATTAAAGAATATATTTTTGCATTATAACAATAACATAATGTTCTAAAATTTCCAGTGAAAGTATGTAACGTTTTATATCTCTAGAAATCTGTAAGTGAAATCAATATTCTAGACAGATATGTTTAGTCTGTGGTTTCTCATACCTCGGTTTGGGATTGTTCTTTTGTCATGAAGGAATTTAAAATCTGTGTTTGAAATTGTGTTTAAAATTATTGTGTAGGCCGGGCGCGGTGGCTCAAGCCTGTAATCCCAGCACTTTGGGAGGCCGAGAAGGGTGGATCACGAGGTCAGGAGATCGAGACCATCCTGGCTAACACAGTGAAACCCCGTCTCTACTAAAAAATACAAAAAACTAGCCGGGCGAGGTGGTGGGCGCCTGTAGTCCCAGCTACTCGGGAGGCTGAGTCAGGAGAATGGCGTAAACCCGGGAGGCGGAGCTTGCAGTGAGCTGAGATCCGGCCACTGCACTCCAGCCTGGGCGACAGAGCGAGACTCCGTCTCAAAAAAAAAAAAAAAAAAAAATTATTGTGTAAAAGAGATGGTTTAATGATGGCAGCTGATCTTCTAACTCAATGATTTGCAAAGTGTAGTTCCTGGACCAGCAGCATCAGTATCACCAGAGAACTTGTTAGAAATACAAATTCTCAGGTCCTCTCCAACCTCCTGAATCAGAACCTCTAGGGTTAGAACCCAGGAAGGTGGTTTAACAGGCCCTTCAGGAAGAGGGTGGGAATAAAGGTAGGGTGGGCACAGCATAGGGTGGGTTCCTCTCTTTTACAATCTCCTTACCTTTGTGAATATTTGAATTATTCCCAGTTTGCCAGCCAATAACTTTTGGACCAAACATCCACACACAGACACCCCTCTCCTGAGGATGGCTGGTAATTTTCAGAGAAACATAAACTAAATCCATTAGGAGGAAACAGATTGTTTTCCCAACTTCCTTTTATATATAAGCTTTGCCCTGTATGCTCTGCACTTTACTATTATGCAAAATGTTTGTTCCTGTTATTTCTCATCTTTTTCTTCTTTTTTTGAGACAGAGTCTTACTCTGTCACCCAGGCTGGAGTGCAGTGGTGCAATCTCAGCTTACTCCAACCTCTGCCTCCTGGATTCAAGTGATTCCCGTGTCTCACCCTCTTGAGTAGCTGGATTACAGGCATGCGCCAGCAAGTCCAGCTAATTTTTTGTATTTTTAGTAGAGACCGGGTTTTGCTATGTTTCCCAGGCTTGTCTCTAACTCCTAAGGTCAGGCAGTCTGTCCTCAGCCTCCCAAAGTGCTAGGATTACAGGCTTGAGCCACCACACCCGGCCCCCCTTTTCAAATTGTGCCTTTTAGGGTCTAGTAAGAATATTAGAGGCCTCTAGTAGGGTCCTGTGTCACACAGAGGCATGCTTTAAGATTATTTCCCACCTAAATCCTTAGCCAAGGGCTCTCATTCTCTTGAGTCTCAGTCTGGGGAAGTGAAGGGGCATGCTTCCTATAGGGGCCAGGTATAGACACTCTGGGTTTCATCCATGTCTTTTCGTCCCTCTCTCTCGCTCTCTTTTTTTTAACCCGTTCCAAAACAATAGCAATTGCTGACAGCAGGGAACTTGAAAGGGCAAATTAAAACCTCTATGTTTGGGGGAGTATTCATAGAACAGTCATTCTAGAAAAGGATAAATGTTCAGTAAGATATAGGGCAAATTTAAAAAGCCAGGAGGTTTCCGCACTTGCTGAAAGTGGCTGTGGGAAACTTCCCTTCTGTGGGGAAGGGGGCTCTAAAGGGGGAGGGGGTTAAACCAAAAAGTTTATCTTGTAGTGAAAGGGTTCTTTCAGAGAAGCCAAGAAGGAAAAGGCTGGGAGGTGGGGAAAGAAAGCTAGTTGGAAGAACTTGTAAGTTAGATTTGCTCTGAATGAATGCTTGGATGAATGCATGCATGAAATGCCTTTAACTATAAGGATTGGAAATATTGAAA
Source organism: Rhinopithecus roxellana (assembly GCF_007565055.1). Classification (NCBI taxonomy): domain Eukaryota; kingdom Metazoa; phylum Chordata; class Mammalia; order Primates; family Cercopithecidae; genus Rhinopithecus; species Rhinopithecus roxellana. Next base: position 72,515,330 of record NC_044556.1, on the reverse strand, counting down.
TGCATGGTTCTTAGACTGGCGGGTCAATGCTTAAAAATAACGTAGAGCAAGAGAATGACGCTGCACCACCAGGGGGCAGCAGTGCCCCATCGTGTAAACCAACCCCAGCGGGAAATCTTCACCCAGTATCTGCAAACGCCTAAAGATCAAATGACAATGTTAGTTTTAGGCATACCCCTGGAGAATGTATCTTCCACCCAATTTACATACACAAAATGAGGGAGGTATAGAAGAGGTGTCTTCTGCAATGTAAAGCGTGTGAAATTTGCATAATTAGTCACAAACAGGTAAAAATCTGCCTCAGCGCCTTAACTTGAAGGCTATTTCTGGTGGCATTTAGAGTTTTAGGAACATGGGCCCGATTTGTTTTTCTCTCATGTTGCTGTGGCACTCGGATACCAAGTCAGTGGTGAGGCGGGGATCCTGAGGGACTTAGGGAAGGGAAGGACATGGTGTTTACTTGCTTAGCCTGGAGCCTGGGGCCGGTACGTCTTGAAGAGGTTGACTGGTGTGGTGTAGGCACTGGGGAGAAGAGCAGCCTTAGTGTGGTAGGCCAGGGACTCTTCCTTGCCGGGCACTGTGCTCTCCCATCTTAGAGAAGCCAGTGGTCAAATAGGGAATTTGGCATGGAGGTTAAGAGCAAAGGTCCTGGAGCCCACCCTCCAGGGTTCGAAACCCTGCTCTGCTTTGGCTTGAGAGTGCTTGCTGAGTTATTTACCTTATTTATGCCTCAGTCTTCTCATCAGTGAAATGGGAAGAATAATAGTGCCTCCCTCAGGATTGCTGTGAGAATTAAATAATTGTGTATAGGTAATGTGGTTTGACAGGTTAATACTATAAAGTGTTAATTCTTACTCTTATTATTATTATTATTATTTGAGACAGAGTCTGGCTCCGTTACCCAGGCTGGAGTGCAGTGGCACAACTTCAGCTTTCCGCAACCTCCAGCTCCTAGTATCAAGTGATTCTCGTGCCTCAGCCTCCCAAGTAGCTGGAATTATAAGTGTGCACCAACACACCCAGCTCATTTTTGTATTTTTAGTAGAGACGGTTTCATCATGTTGGCCAGGCTGGTCTCAAACTCCCGACTTCAGGTGATCCGCCTGTCTCGGCCTCCTAAAGCGCTGGGGTTACAGATGTGAGCCACCATGCTCGGTCTCTTACTTTTATTATTGTGATTATTGGCCAGAAAGCATGCGGTAGGGTAGTTTAGGTCAGAAGTGAGACCCTGGGTATCCAGTCTGATAGGCAGGCACAGCAGCAGGGGACACTGGGCCATGGCCATGCTTGGGCTCAGAAGAGGCCAGTGTGCTGGTTCCATCTATTTGAAGAGAGACTCAGGCAGTTGCTGCGGGAACAGGGATGCGGGCAGTCCCAGAGTTGCTGGGACTGGCAAGAGCTGTGCAAGGCAGTCAATGTCCCAGAAGCTTTGTTTAGTATTTGGCATGGGCTCCTGGAATCATGTATTTGGCACTTGGAATCATGCTAATTGTAATAAAATATACTAGCTGATCATTTAGTCTGAGCCAGGCTTTATACAATTCTAACTTCAAATTTTTGAGATGGTCTCACTCTGACACCCACGTTGGAGTGCAATGGTGCAATCATAGCTCACTGTAGCTTTGGCCTCCCGAGCTCAAGTGATCCTCCCACCTCAGCCTCCTGAGTAGCTGGGACTATAGGTATGCATCACCACATTTGGCTAATTTTTAAAAAATACTTTTCTAGAGATGAGATCTTGCTATGTTGCCCAGGCTGGTCTCAAACTCCTGGCCTCAAGTGATCCTCTTGCTTCGGCCTCCCAAAGTGCTGGGGTTACAGGCACATACCATTGTGCATGGCCATTCTAGCTTGTTTAATCCTCACAACCTATGAGAGAGATACTGTCATGACCACTTTATGGACAGGGAAATAGAGACAAAGAGAGGCTATTACAATGCAGATAGGGTGAAGGGAATCAAAACATGAACCTTGTTGCGCTGACTTGGTGTGTGAGAGGAGTTAGAGGGGGATGGAGTGTCAGCTGGTGGACATGCAGGTCTGGAGGCTCAAGCTGGCTGGACCAAGTACCAGTGTTGGTGGCAGCAACACCTGCGGGCCCCACTTGCTGTTCCAGGAGAGCTCACTGGACATCACTGGCCTTGGTCTGGATGGCTAGGGGGTCGGGAGTAATGTGGGTCTGATTAGGGAATGATTTGTTAGGAGTAGGGGTATGGTCTGTGGCCAGTATAAAGGAATAAAACAACTGCCACAAGGCCTCCTATACCCAAGCAAAGAGAAGCCAATAAGTTAGTGGCCCAGGTGGTCCAGCTGAATATCTGGCTCTGAGGAGGGCTTTTGTTTTGTGCTCACCAACATATGTGTTATTCGTGTGTGAAGAAAAAGAACCTTTCAGCTTTGAGAACTGTCATCTTTAATCATCAGAATATATTTGGAAGAGGGAGAAAGGCGTCCCTATTCCTTTTTATGCAATTTGCATGAAATGAGGTTTTAAAATATAATGCATTTTGAAATGCACCTTGCAGATGAGTTAATGTGTATTTTTTAGTGATGCTTGAACTTCACAATTTCCATGGTAGCAGTTTCCAGTGGTCTTAAGGTTGGCAGTCCCCTAGGTTTGAAATGTCTCAAATGAAATACTTTGCATGCAGGCAAGAGAGTCGCCCTGCACATTAGATGGGCTGTATATGGACTGTCTGTTCTTCCTGCTGGGTTGAAAAGGGACAAATTTTGGACTTTTTTTTTTTTTTTTTTTTTTGAGACGGAGTCTCGCTGTGTGGACCAGGATGGAGTGCAGTGCCACAACCTCAGCTCACTGCAACCTCCAACTCCTGGGTTCATGCCATTCTCCTGCCTCAGCCTCCCGAGTAGCTGGGACTACAGGTGCCTGCCACCAGGCCCAGCTAATTTTTTTGTATTTTTTAGTAAAGACGAGGTTTCACTGTGTTAGCCAGGATGGTCTCGATCTTCTGACCTTGTGATTCGCCCTCCTTGGCCTCCCAAAGTGCTGGGATTACAGGCATGAGCCACCATGCCCAGCTGGATTTTTTAAACAAAAGTCAATTAGATTGCACATGTAAATGGACTGTAATAATGATATGACTCTAAAGAATGATGAAAAACCTTTTTTAATTTTTTTCAGGTGAAAGCAAATAGAATGAAAGTTGGATTGTTTTTCTTTTGCTATGTTTCTTTGTACAATTTTTTTTTTTTTTTTTAAACATGCAATCTCACTGTGTCACCCAGGCTAGAGTATAGTGACTCAATCTCGGCTCACTGCAACCTCCACCTCCCAGGTTCAAGCGATTCTCCTGCCTCAGCCTCCTGAGTAGCTGGGATTGCAGGCACATGCCACCACACATGGCTAATTTTTGTATTTTTAGTAGAGACAGGGTTTGACCATTTTGGCCAGGCTGGTCTTGAACTCCTGACCTCAAGTGATCCGCCTGCCTTGGCCTCCCAAAGTGCTGCGATTACAGGCATGAGCCACCATGCCTGGCTTATTTGTGCAATTAATAAACATTTCTGTTGCTCAGAGCAAGGAGGCAGTTAGCACCAGAAAGTGAGTGTTGCAGAGAAAAGTCTAGCCCTTTTGGTCCTGTAGTGACATGTAATTATGCCTTATTAAACCTGGTAGGGAAGTTTTAGCTTGTGGAAACTAGGGACGTCATTATTAGGAAGCCAACACCTAACAAAATGTACCTCATGATTTTTCTTAATTAAGATATTTGTGTCATTTTAGAAACTACGTAGTTTGAGGAGGGAAAGGAAGCCTTTGAATTGATCTTGAAACGTGATTGCCTGGAACTGAGACGTGATTGGGTGTTAGTGGTATTTTCTTGATTGTCATGGGGGCTGTTGGTTCTGACCTGTTGGCTCCCTTCCAGTCCAGCTGCTGTCTCTCCACTCCCTGGGATGGGGCTCCATACCCAACACTGCTTGGAAGCCCGAGGTGCAGTCCTGGCCTTCAGGGGACCTGAGCTTGGGGTAGGTTATGCTGAACAGCCTGTGGGCCATATGCACAGTTGCTTATTTAGAAACTGTAGAAATATGGCTGTGTGAAGATTATCTGCTGTCAACACTGCTTTTGACGCCATTATCGCGTTCAGCTAGAAGACTTGCTTCTCTCCAAGAGTTTGGGCAGGTTGGGCACAGTGATTTATAACTGTAATCCCAGTGCTTTGGGAGGCTGAGGTAGGAGGATCACTTGAGGCCAGGAATTTGAGACCAGCCTGGGCAACATGGTGAAACTCAGCTCTACAAAAAAATAAAAAAATCAGCCAGGCATGGTGGTCCATGCCTGTAGTCCCAGCTACTGGGGAGGCTGAGGCAGGAGGATGACTTGAGCCCAGGAGATCAAGGCTACCATGAGGTAGGGTCACATCATTGTATTCCAGCTTGGGCAATAGAGTGACAGCCTGTGTCATAAAGAAAAGAGTCTGGGTGCCAGGAAAGACCTGTCCGTTGATCTAGAGTGATTTTGCTGCCTCTACATGTCTTAACCTTGGTGTGAACTCCTCTAGCCTCTACAGACTAATATATGGTATGTGTCTTAGTCCATTCAGACTGCTATAACAAAATATCATAAACTGGATGGCTTCTAAGCATCAAACATTTATTTCTCACAGTTCTAGAGGCTGGACACTGGCAGATTTGATGTCTGGTAAGGGCCTGCTTCCTGGTTCATAGGCTGGTGTCTGTCACTGTGTGCTTTTGTGGTAGAAGGGGTCTAACTCTTCAGCATCTCTTTTGTAAGGGCACTATTCCCAACCATGAAGAATGCTGTCATGACCTAATTACTTCCTAAAGACCCCATCTCCTAGTACCATTACCTTGGGTGTTAAGATTTCAACATAGGAATTTTTGGAGGGATGTAAACATTTAACTTATAATATTCTGCTCCTGCCCCCTGAAAATTAATGTCCTCCTTACATGCAAAATATACTCATTCCATCCTAATAGCCCCAATAATATTAACTTGTTCCAGCACCAGCTCAAGTGTCTGAAATCCAAAGTCTCCTTTAAATATCATCTAAGTCAGATGTGTGTAATACTCAAGGTATGATTCATCCTTACGCAAATTCCCCTTCAGCTGTGGGCTTGCGAAATCAAGCTCTGTGCACCCAAATGCAATGGTGAGACAGGCATAGGATGGACACTCCAATTCCAAAAGGTAGAAATCAGAAAGAAGAAAGGAGTAAAAGCTCCCGAGGAAGTCCAAAACCTTAAGGCTCAGGAATCATCATTTTTGGCTCATTACTCTGCCCTCCAGGCCCACTAGGGTGGAGGTTTCACCTTCCAGACACACTGGGGTGCCTTCTGGACACATGGTGGCAGGGAGGGGGGTTGTGGCTCTGCCTTCATGGGGACTTTGCGCCTCCTGCCGATCGTCCAGGCCAGAATCTTGAGCTGGTGGCTCTACTGGTCTGGGGTCATGAGAGCAGTGCCACCTGCATGGCTCTGCTGGACCCTGCCTGTGTGCAGTTATTTATCTGGGCCCCATTGCTCTCTAGGCATTGTTAGAAATCTAGGTGGAGGCAGCCACACCCCCTTACAGCTTCGCTGGTTGCAGTGCCAACTATACTGCACTGGGGCCCACAGAAGCCACCCTTGGGGCAGCCAAGGAGTGTGGTGATGGGGAGTGGGGAACAGCCCACAGTGTGAGGCAGGACTGGGCAGTGACATCCCCTCCTTTGCATCTGCAATTGCTCTGTCCCCCAGGCCTTTGCACTCTGGCCTGTGATGATGGTGGCAACACAGAAGGTCAAAATATTCACAATGTTATAATGTTACATTACTTTTTCTCTGACTGAAAAGAACCAATTTTAATTGTAAAACATAACTAAAATCTCACCATCCAAAGATTACCATTGTTGACATTTGGTGTAGATCTTTCCAGCCTTTCATTATTTTATGCACATTGAACAAAAATAGTTTTCATGACTGAATTCCCTTTGGAATCACTCTTCCATTGTCTTGGACAGGAGGTCCTGGCTTCTGTTTAAACAGCTGACTAACCTTATCAGGTGGTTGTTTGACCACATTCTCAATGTTCTCTCCTGAAGAGGCTTTCTCATTCTTTATAGTATGGAAAAGCTGAGAGTTTTCCAGATCTTTAAGTTCTGCTTCCCTTTCGATTAACAATTTTGTCTTTAAATCACTTTTCTCCTCTACTGTTTTACTATAAACAGTCAAGAGGAGCCAAGCTGCACCTTCAACACTTTGCTTAGAAATGGCTTTAGCTAAATATCCAATTTCATTACTCACAAATTCTGCCTTCCACAAAACACTAGGATATGAACACAATTCAGCCAACTTCTTTGCTGGCTCATAACAGGATTGCTTTTCATTCAGTTTTCAATACCATATTTCTCTTGTCTAAGAAATCATCAGATGGCCTTTACTGTGCATATTTCTACCAACATTCTGTTCACTACTGCTTAGCTCTTCTCTAAGAATATTGAGGCTTTCTCTACAGCTCTTCTCCTTTCCTTCTGAGCCCTTGCCAAAATTTCCATTGAAGATCCATTTACAGCAATGCAGACTTCTTAAAGCATGCACCTCCAAACTCTTCCAGCCTCTATCCATTACCCCTTCCAAACTAATTGCATATTTTTGGGTATTTGTTACAGCAGCACTCCCACTCTTGGTACTGATTTTCAGCCGTAGTCCATTTGGGCTGCTGTAACAAAATACTATAAACTGGTTGGCTTATAAACAACATAAATGTATTGCTTACAGTTCTAGAGGCTGGGAATTCCATGATCAATGAGCTGGCAGATTCTGTGTCTGGTGAGGGCCTGCTTCCTTGTTCATAGATTGACACCTTCTCACTGTCTTCACATGGTAGAAGGAACTAGCTAACTCTCTGAGGTTTCCTTGATGAGAGCACTAATCCTAATCATGAAAGCTTTACTCTCATGAGCTAATCACTTCTCAAAGGCCCCACATCCTAATACCATCTCCTTGGGGGTTAGGATTTCAACATATGAATTTTAGGGGGGCACAAGCATGCAGACCATAGCAGTGTATTTGTAATCATTTCTTCTTTTGCTAGTGGTTATTAGGTCAAAATGAATTTGCTTTGGAGAGCTGGAAAAGGGTTGAGAATTAACAAAGAAGAACTCCGTACATAGCTACAAAAAAAACCAAACCAAACCAAAACAAAAAAACCTAAGAGTGAAGGGAGAAGGAGAGGAGAAATAAAAATTAGTCTAGCATAAAACATGGAGAAGAATACTCACTCATAGAGGATGCTGGGCTTCCTGGCAGAAGTTCCGATGCCAGGCATTTGGAGAAGCAGGATGAAGAAATAGAGGGGTCTTGAGTACATTTGCCTCACTAACAGAGAGGGTCCAAATATTCACAATATTGTAAGGTCACGTTACTTTTTCTCTGATTTAAAAAGGAACCAATTTGGCTGGGTGCGGTAGCTCACACCTGTAATTCCAGCACTGTGGGAGGCCAAGGTGGGTGGATCACTAGAGGTCAGGAGTTTGAGACCAGCCTGGCCAATGTGGAGAAACCCTGTCTCTACTGCAAATACAAAAAATAGACAGGTGTGGTGATGGTACGTGCCTGTAATCCCAGCTACTTGGGAGGCTAAGGCACAAGAATTGCCTGAACCTGGGAGGCAGAGGTTGGGGTGAGCTGAGATTGTGCCACTGCACTCCAGCCTGGGTGACAGAGTGAAACTGTGTCTTAAAAAAAAAATTTTAATTGTCAAAAAATAACTAAACTCTCATCATCCAAAGATTACCACTGTTGACATTTGGTGTATATCTTTCCTGCCTTGGATTATTTTATGCACATTGAATAAAAATAGTTTTCATGATGATATAATATTGAGGTACACACATGCACTTAACCAACACCCTAGTGTTGGACATTTGGGTTATTTCCTTTTAACTTCTTGTTTATTAACACAAACGTGAATGATCTGGCAGGTAGATGTTTCCACACTCAGGATTTAGTGATTAACTGGCTTGTAACAGATCTGCTGCCATAGACTTTGTAGGGTCTCTCAGAGCATGCATGCTTGGGGTAAGGATTCAAGTGAAAACCATCCTCAGTTTATGCCCAGAAAGGGGTCTGCCTGGGGTCACTAGTGCATCTTTAATTGCAGTTAGGTCTGATCAATACAAGTCTGCAAATACCCAAGGATACCCAGTCTTCCTTCTTGGAGAACTCAAGTTCTGCTTCCTGTCAATACTAACCAGATGAATTCTCCAAAGCAGTTACTGTTGTTTCTTAACAATGCAGATTGGTATGGCTGCATAAAATATCTTCCTGAAGTGAACTGAGGTAAACAAAAGGCAAAAGGGAAATTTCTGTTAGTTTTGCCAATTTTTTCCTTTTTTTTTTTTTTTGAGACAAAAGAGAAATTCCTGTTAGTTTTGCCAATTTTTTCCTTTTTTTTTTTTTTTTGAGACAGAGTCTCTCTCTGACACCCAGGGTAGAGTGCAGTGGTATATAGTCTAGGCTCATTGCAATCTCTGCCTCCGGAGTTAAAACGTTTCTCCTGCCTCAGCCTCTTGGATAGCTGGGATTACAGGTGTGTGCCACCACATTCAGCTAATTTTTGTATTTTTAATAGAGACGGAGTTTCACCATGTCAGCCAGGCTGGTCTCGAACTCCTGACCTCAGGTGATCCGCCTGCCTCCGCCTCCCAAAGTACTGGGATTATAGATGTGAGCCACCACCATACCCAGCCTAATTTACATTTTAAAAGTTAAGCCAACAAGCTTTCCTGGGCATAGTTAACCAAGCAGATGGCAAAAGGGAGAAAGCTGTTTGTGCAGAAGATTGTAATGCCAATGAGCCGACCAAAATTTCTTAGCCTGGCTTCTTGTTGCGGGAGGACAGTTTGAGAGACTGGAAGTTTCTAACACTGGAAGTGTTAGAAAATGGAATAAAAATAAATCCCCTGCTGTGTAGCTCTCTCTTCCCCGCTAGGGGCAGTGCCTGCCACTCTCCTGGCTGCAGTGGGACCCACTGCACCCTGACGGTAGAGGAGAGAGAAGCTAAGGAGCTACCTCATGGAATGGGCCTTTGTGTCATGAGCCCTGACAGTCAAATGCTAAAGCAAGCTCTTTTCCTCCACCGGCTAATGTGTGCAGATGCAGCTTCCACATTTAGCATTAGTCTGTCCTCTGCATTTCAAGGGAGCTTTCAGTCTAATAAAATCCTGTCATTGTGAGATCCAGAAAACTTACTGCTCTCTCTAGTTTTTCTGTATTTATATTTGTTTAGTGGTATAAGGCTGAATGAAATTGAATTCACTTCACATTTTCCAGCATGTTTATGAATTCTAGAGTCTATGTGTTTTAAGTTATTGTGCATCTCTAAACAACAGGCAGTGAGGTGAGACCACAGAACCAGGCTTTAGCATTTTTCGTCTGTGTTGTCCACATGTATTGAGTATGCCCTCAGTAGCTTCTATCTGTATCTGTGAATAATCAAAACATCCCTCTCTTGCCTTTGGTGTTTGGCTCTGAGCTGTCTCCTAATGCTGCCCTGTAGCTGGTTGTCTGGGACATCACGTGGGAAAGATGGGAAGACACACATGGAAGTGGTTAATGATAGATACTACCTATAATACAAGATATCCAGGGCTTCTTGTATGCCGGTCACTGTACTTCGTACTTCACATACTTCATCATATTTAATCGTCATAACAATGTTTTTTTACTTTATGTTTGAGGAAACCCAGACTCTGAAAGGTTAAGTCACTTGCTCGGGATCACACGGCTGCGTAGTTTGTGGTAGAATTTGATCTTGATCCTCTGACTCTAAAGTCCATTTTTTAAAGAAGAAAATTCCTTTTCCAATAACATCAAAAAGAACAAAATATTTAGGAACAACTTTAATCAAAGAGGTATAAGACTTGTGCACTGGACACTACACACATTGCTGAAAGAAATTTAAAGAAGACCTAATAAATGGAAAAACAGCCCAAGTTTATGGAGTGAAAGACTCAATATTGTTCTGATGACAAAACTACCCAAAGTGATTTATTTTACTTTTTCTTTGTTTTGTTTTTTAGACGGAGTCTCGCTCTGTCACCCAGGCTAGAGTGCAGTGGTGTGATCTTAGCTCACTGCAACCTCTGTCTCCCGGGTTTAAGCAATTCTCCTGCCTCAGCCTCCTGAGTAGCTGGGATTACAGGCATGTGCCACACCACACCTGACTAATTTTTGTATTTTTAGTAGAGATAGGGTTTCACCATATTGGCCAGGCTGGTCTCGAACTCCTGACCTCAGGTGATCTGCCCACCCGGGCCTCCCAAAATCCTGGGATTACAGGTGTGAGCCACCGTGACCCACCTTATTTTATGTTTTCTAAAGTCTGTATTCTTAACTATTATGCTCTGCTGCCTACTAGGCAAGAGACTTGTTCCACATATTGTCTGCCATGTTTAGAAAACAACTTAGGGTGAAATGACACTGCCACACATCCTTTTCCCTTGCTCTCAGCCCCTGTCTTTTTCTCTGTCTCTTCTACCAGTCCTGTGTCTCTTTTTGACTGGTCCCTGCTTTTACCAGCTTCAAACATGAGTAGGTGATGGAAGAATTCAGGCAGGGTGGCGCTGTAGCCTAAAGAAACTCCAAATTCCCAGTGGGGGAAATACACTGTGTGCTGCCCTTCCACTTGGGTTTTCCCAGGGCTGATGCTGGAGTGGAGGGATCAGTGCAGAACGTGGCTTTGGTTCTTGGCACTAGGCTAGCTTGTTGACCCCCATCCCCCATTCTGATTTTGAGACAGTGTTCAAGCTCAGATATGATTCTTCCACTCAAGAATGTTGAGTGTTCCCAAGACAAGCCAAACCAACCCTCTGTCAGCCAGCATAGCAATAATGTTTGTGGGAAGTTTATGAAAAATCTTATCGAGGGGACTGTTTTAGAAATCAATCACCATCTAATGACCTCTTTGTTTCCACTTTAGATGCAGCAGCAGGAGCATGAATCCCTGAAGGCCAACCTGTGTGTCCTGGCCCTGGGGCTGGGCCGCCTTCTTTGCTGGTGGTGGCTGGCCGAGCTGATGGCTCACCTGATGTACGTGCACGCCATCTACAACAGCATCCCCCTCCTGGAGGCTGTCTCTGGTTGGACGTTAGGTAATTGTGGGAATCACTAACAGTGGGATGAGCCCCAATAGTCAGTTAGCATCAGAGTGGAGCTGGAGTGGGGGTGAGGAGGGGTGCAGCTGCCTAGAGCAAACCCTCTTTATTATTATTTTTTAACCTACTCCTCTTGTGGCCAAGATTATGCACGTGAGAAGTGGTTGATGTGGTTGACGTGATTGACGAAATTGAGGGCTGTGCTGATAATCTGGGAACCAAGAATGGTGGCATTCTCCTCTGTAATGGGATCCTACTGAGCTTAGCTGGGTCCACATCTTCACAGATGGCCAGCATTGCGTTTATCAGTAGAAAGCAGGAGTTGCTGGGGGCAGCTTTGAGTTCATTCTAAGAGGGAATGCTCCAAGATTGAGTTGTTCCACAGTCTTCCTTGTCCTTCGTGCATAGGGTATAAAAGAATATGAGGCTGGTTGTGGTGGCTTATGCCTGTAATCCAAGCACTTTGGGAGGCTGAAGCGGGCAGATCACTTGAAGTCAGGAGTTTGAGACCAGCCTGGCCAAGATGGTGAAATCATGTCTCTACTAAAACTACAAAAATTAGCCAGGTGTAGTGAGAGACACCTGTAATCCTAACTACTCGAGAAACTGAGGCAGGAGAATCACTTGAATCTGGGAGGCGGAGTTTGCAGTAAGCCAAGATCATGCCACCACACTCCAGCCTGGGTGACAAAGCATGACTCTGTCTCAAAAAAGAATGAGTTTGAGGATCACACAGTTGTAGGTTTGAGTTTCAGTTTCACCAATGACTGATGGGTAATCTTGGCAGTTTACTTAACCTCTGAGCTCCAGCACCCTCATCTGTAAAACAGGGAGACTTAGCTTTGTGGAATAATAGGAGGATATCAGGAAGTGCCGCACATTGAGGGTATACCTTGTAAAATGTCTGGGGGATAGAATAAAGGGTGTGTGTGTATTTCCCTCTGTAGATCCCCTTTTCTTATCTACCCTTTCCTGTGTGTCTGCCAGGGAGGTGGCATGGAAGTCTTATTTCCTCAGCAGGGCTAGTCTCCAGTATAGGATTTGTCTGTGGAGAAACCACTCTTCTTTATTCCTCTGGCCAAAACAGCAGAGCCCACACCCTTTTCTGAATAAAATCTCTTCACTTCCTTCTTCTCTCTCCTTTTGAGGACTCCCGCAGTGACTGACTTCTGCCTGTGTGCTGACCTCCAGCCTGTAGCTCCAATAACTGTGTGATCCTCAGGCAGATCAAGCTGTTTCCTGCTGAGGGCAAGAGTACAAGCCCGACTCCCTCCTTATCTGTTTAACATTTCATAGATCTTCCTAAACAAATCTGGATTGTTCTTGCTATCACACGTACTTAATCAGTATGTTTCCAAGGAAGAAACCTTTAAATGGAAAAAATGCTAAGCTGTTTTAATGATAGTCTCTTTCTTCAAAACAAAATTTTTTATAGTTTGGGGTTGCTTAATATTGTAAGGTTTTAATGATACAATTAGACAAACAGAATATGATTAAATGATAGCTTATACTAAGTCAGATCCCAGTTGTACGGGATACAAACTAAGGGACTGTTTCAGCGTGAGGGTTTTTAAACTACAAGTAATGGAAGACACAATTCAAAATGGCGCTTAAACAATAAGGAAAAGTTATTCCATATAACAATGATACCTAAGTTCAGCACTAGGGGTAGTAAATTATGTGACTCTGATGTCACCAACACACCTTTTGTATGTCTACCATTCAGCTTAAACTAACCAGAATCTTAGAAGCCCTTAGTTTGTACTCCTAATCCCGTCAGCCTCTGTCACCCTCTCTGAAAAGGTAACCTGAATATTGTATTTATCCTTTTCTTCTTTTTCGTTGTACTTTTACCACAGTTAAAACCTTAAAATTGCATATGTTAACACCTCTTCATATGAATAGATTCATACTTGGTATGTATGTTCTATGACTTGATTTTCTTGTTTAACATGTTTTTGAGAAATATTCATGTTAACACTCATGTAACTAGGTACCACTTATTTTCACTGCTATATAGTATTCCAGTGTATCCATATACAAGAAGTTATTTGTCCATTCTACATATAGAAGGACATTTGAGTTTTTTTTTTTACAGGGTTTTGCTGTTCCATATAATGCCATTTCTGTGTCTCTTGGAGCTCACGTGTAAGGCTTTCCCTGTAGGGCTATAACTTTCAAACTCTTTGGCACATTACCCACAGTAAGAAATACATTTTGTATTACAGGTGTGTGCATGAGTGTATGCATGTCTGTGTGTGTGTGTAAACTCTCACAAAGCCATACTTTACCTTGAACCACCTGCAATGTATACTGGCTGATATTTTCTGTTCCATATTATTCTATTTTAAACTATTCGCTGGAAATCCCTGAATTGGATGAGTCACTATCCAGAGTTTGTCAAACATTGCTCAAATATATCTATATCTAGAAATAAGTATCGTGGGTAGTATATATGTTCAGATTTATAGCATAAATTATTTTTTAAATTGGCTAAACCAATTTATGCTCTTCTTGGCAGTGTATGAGAGTTTCCATTGCTTGAAATTCTCACCAACACTTGATACTACTCAAAGCAATTTATAGATTTAATGCAATCCCTATCAGTGACATTCTTCACAGAAACAAAACAAAACAAAACAAAACAAAAACCCTAAAATTTGTGTGGAACCAGAAAAGAACCGGAATAGCCAAAGCAATTCTGAGCAAAAAAAGCAAAGCTGGAGTCAGAACACTGCCACACCTCAAAATATACTACAAAGCTGTAGTAACCAAAACATCATGGTACTGGCATAAAAACAGGCATGTAGATCAATATAAAAAAAATAGAGAACCCAGAAATTAATTCACATATCTTTTAATTTTGAAAATCTGGTGGTTGTGAATTTTATCTCATGGTTTTAATTTGCCTTTCCTTGGTTACTAATAAATTTGAGCATCTTTTCATAGGCTTAAAGGACTTTATTATATCATTTCTTATTTATTTTTGAGACAGTCCCACTCTGTCACCCAGGCTGGAGTATGGGTGATCTCAACTCACTGCAACTTCCACCTCCTGAGTTGAAGCAATTCTTATGCCTCAGCCTTCTAAGTAGCTGAGATTACAGGCGTGCACCACCATACGCAGCTAATTTTTGTATTTTTAGTAGAGACAGGGTTTCACCATGTTGGCCAGGCTGGTCTTGAACTCCTGACCTCAAGTGATCCACTCACCTCAGCCTCCCAAATTCCTGAGCTTACATCTATGAGTCCCTGTGTCTGGCCTGGTATATCATTTCTAATGAATAACTTGATAACTTTTACCCATTTTTCTAATGGGATTTCTGTCTTTTTCTTATGGATTCATAAAATTTATTCTATATTATTTGAAAAAAGTCATATGTGTAGTTGCAAATATTGACATCTTTTGGTTTGTGGTTTGACTTCTAATGTTTCTATGTTGTCTTTTGATGAACGGGCTTCATTTTAATGCAGTTGCATTTAGACATTTTTATTTATCATTTTTACTTTTTTGGGTCTTTCAAAACTAATTTTTTCAAAAATATAAATAAAAATAGGTAATTCTCCATTTTCTTCTAAAACTTTTAAAGTTAAAAAAATCTTTGGTTATTATGGACATTTGCATCATAGACTGATAAAATATAAACCATCCAAAATAATTTTTTTTTAAATTGACAAATAATAACTGTACATACTCATGGGGTACATGGTGATGTTTTGATACATACAATGTATGGTGATCAGATCAGGGTAATTAGCATATCCATCATCACAAATGTTTATCATTTCTTTGTGTTGGGAACATTCAGTATTTTCCTTCTAGCTATTTGAAACTGTGTAATATATAATTAACTCTAGTCATCCTACAGTGCTATAGAACACTAGAACTTATTCCTTCTACCTACTGTAATTTTGTATCTTTTAACAAATCTCTCCCTATCCCTCCCTTTCCAGCTTCTAGTATTTTCTCTTTGGTTTTTTCACTTCTGTATGAACATTTATTAGCTTCCACCTATGAGTGAGAACATGTGGTGTTAACTTTTTGTTTCTAGCTTATTTCACTTAACAGAATGTCCCCCAGTTCCATCTTTGTTGCCTCAAATGACAAAATTTCATTCTTTTTTATGGTGGCATGGTATTCCATGGTGTAAAAATACCACATTTTCTGTTTCTTTTTTTTTTTTGAGACAGAGTCTCGCTCTGTCGCCCAGGCTGGAGTGCAGTGGTGTGACCTCGGCTTACTGCAACCTCCGCCTCTTGGTTTCAAGTGATTCTCTTGCCTCAGCCTCCTGAGTAGCTGGAAGGTGCCTGCCACTACACCTGGTTAATTTTTATATTTTTGGTAGAGATGGGGTTTCACCACGTTAGCCAGGCTGGTCTCGAACTCCTGACCTAAAGTGGTCTGTCTGCCTCCCAAAGTGCTGGGATTACAGGCACAAGCCACTGCGCCCAGCTTTAAATACCACATTTTCTTTATCCATTTATCTGTTGTTAGACACCTAGGTTGATTACATATCTTGGCTGTTGTGAATAGTGCTACGGTAAACATGGGGTATAGATGTCTCTTGAATATAATGATCTTCTTTTTGTTGGATAAATTCACAGTAGTGGGATTGCTGGATCATATGGTAGTTTCATTTGTAATTTTTTGAAGGACTTCCATATTGTTCCCCATAGTGGCTATACTAGTTTGCATTCCCACCAACAATGTGTAAGAATTCGCTTTTCTCTGCATCTTCATCACCATTTGTTATTTTTTGGCATTTTCATAGTAGTCATCCTAACTCTGGGGTGAGATGATATCTCATTGTGGTTCTGATTTGCATTTCCCTGATGATTAGTTATATCGAACTTTTCACGTATTTGTTGACCATTTCTTTTGAGAAAATATCTGTTCAGATCATTAGCCCATTTTTAAATCAGATTGTTTTGTTTGCTGTTGAGATGTCTGGATATTAATCACCTGTTGGATAAGTAGTTTACAAATATTTTCTCCTATTCTGTAAGTTATCATTTCACTCTTTTGTTTCCTTTGCTTTGCAAAGCTTTTTAGTTTGATACATTCCATTTGTTTATTTTTGCTTTTGTTGCCTGTGCTTTAGAAGTCTTATTTATAAAATCTTTCCCTGACCAATGTCCTGACAGATTCTCCCAGTGCTTTCTTCTAGTCTTTTTATTGCTTCAGGTATTACATGTAGGGCTTTGATCCATTTTGAGGGTGAGAGGTGGGGGTCTGGTTCAATTCTTCTGCATTTGGGTATCCAGCTTTCTCAGTACCATTTGTTGAACAGACTGTCCTTTCCTTAATGAGTGTTTTTGGGAGCTTTGTCAAAAATCAGTTGGCTTAGATTGTGGATTAATTTCTGGGTTCTCTATTCTTTTATATTGATCTATGTGCCTGTTTCTATGCAAGTACCATGCTGTTTTGGTTACTACAGTTTTGTAGTATATTTTGAGGTCTGGCAGTGTTCTGACTCCAGCTTTGTTCTTTTTGCTCAGAATTGCTTTGGCTACTCAGGATCTTTTGTGGTTCCACACAAATTTTAGGGTTTTTTTTTTTTTTTTTCCTATTTTTGTGAAGAATGTTACTGGTATTTTGATAGGAATTGTATTAAATCTATAAATTGCTTTGAGTAGTATTGTCATTTTAACAATATTCTTTCAATCCATGAGCATGGGATGTTTTTCCATTTGTTTGTATCCTCTTCAATGTTTGTATTTCTTTCATCAGTGTTTTGCAGTTTTCCTTGTGAAGGTTTTCACTGCCTTAGTTAAATTTACTCCTAGTTATTTTACTTTTTTGTAGCTATTGGAAGTGGAATTGCCTTCTTGATTTCTTTAGTTCACTGTTTGTGTATAGAAATGATACTGATTTTTGTCTAACTGTACCGTGCAACTTTACTGAATTTGTTTATCAATTCAAATAGTTTTTTTGGTAGAGTTTTTAGGTCTTTCTTTCTTTCGTTCTTTTTTTAACTCTTTAAGTTCAGGGGTACGTGTGCAGGTTTATTACATAGGAAATTTGTGCCATGGTTTATTTTTTTTTGTACAGATTATTTCATCACCCCGCTATTAAGCTGAGTACCCATTAGTTATTTTTCCTGATCTTCTCCCTCCTCCCACCCTCCACCCTGTGATAGGCCCCAGTGCGTGTTGTTCCCTTCTATGCCTCCAGCTCCAACCATGTCCCTGCAAAGGACATTATATTGTTCTATTTTATGGCTGCATAGTATTCCATGGTGTATATGTACCACATTTTCTTTATCCAGGCTGGGCATTGTTGATGGGCATTTAGATTGATTCCATGTTTTTGCTATTGTGGATAGTGTTGCAGTGAACATACACATGAGTGTGTCTTTATAATAACACTATTTATATTCCTCTCAGTATATACCCAGTAATGGGATTGCTGGGTCAAATGGTATTTCTGTCTTTAGGTCTTTCAGGAATTGCCACACTGTCTTCTATAATGGTTGAACTAATTCACACTCTTACCAACAGTGTGTAAGTGTTCCTGTTTCTCCACAATCTGGCCAGCATCTGTTATTTTTGGACTTTTCAATAACAGCCATTCTGACTGGTATGAGATGGGATCTCATCGTGGTTTTGATTTGCATTTCTTTAATGATCAGTGATGTTGAGGTTTTTTTTTTACGCCTGATTGTTGGCCACATGTACGTCTTCTTTTGAAAAGTCTGTTTATGTCCTTTGCCTATTAATGAAATTGTTTATTTTTTTCTTGTAAATTTGCTTAAGTTCTTTGAGATGCTAGATATTAGACCTTTGTCAGATGCCTAGTTTGCAAAAATTTTCTCCCATTTTGTAGGTTGTCTGTTTACTCTGTTGATAGTTTGTTTTGCTGTGCAGAAGCTCTTTAATTAGATCCCATTTATCAATTTTGCTTTTGTTGCAATTGCTTTTGGCATCTTCGTCATGAAGTCTTTGCCCATGCCTGTGTCCCAAATGGTATTGCCTAGATTGTCTTCCAGGGTTTTTATAGTTTTGGGTTTTACATTTATGTCTTTAATCTATCTTGGGTTAATTTTTGTATGCGCTATAAGGAAGGGGTCCAGTTTTAGTCTTCTGCATATGGCTAGCCAGTTATCCCAGCACCATTTATTGAATAGGGAATTATTTCTCCATTGCTTGTTTTCGCCAGGTTTGTTGAAGTTCATATAGTTGTATATGTGTGGCCTTATTTCTGGATTCTCTGTTCTGTTTCATCTGTCTATGTGTTGGGTTTTGTATCAGTATCATGCTGTTTTGGTTACTATAGTCCTTTAGTGTAGTTTGAAGTCAAGTAGCATGATGTCTCCAGCTTTGTTCTGTTTGCTTAGGATTGCCTTGGATATATGGGCTCTTCTTTGGTTCCATATGAATTTTAAAATAGTTTTTTCTAGCTCTGTGAGGAATGTCAATGGTAGTTTAATAAGAATAGCATTGAATCTGTAAATTGCTTTGAGCAGTATGGCCATTTTCACAATATTGATTCTTCCCATCCATGAACATGGAATGTTTTCCCATTTGTTTTGTATCATCTCTGGTTTCTTTGAGCAGTGGGTTGTAGTTATCCTTGTAGCTATCTTTCACTTCCCTAGTTAGCTGCATTGCTAGGTGTTTTATTATTTTTGTGGCAGTTGTAAATGGTAGTTTGTTGCTGATTTGGCTCTCAGCTTGACTGTTGTTGGTGTATAGGTATGCTAGTGATTTTTGCACATTGATTCTGTATCCTGCGGCTCTGCTGAAGTTATCAGCTTATGAAGCTTTTGGGCTGAGATGATGGCGTTTTCTCAACATGGATCATGTCATCTACAAAAGGGGTAGTTTTACTTCCATTAATACCTAGTTTATTGAGAGTGTTTAACCATGAATGGATGTTGTATTTTATTGAAAGCTTTTTCTGCATCTATCGAGATAATCATGTGGTTTTTTTCTTTAGTTCTGTTTTTGTAATAAATTACATTTATTGATTTGCATATGTTGAGTCAATCTTGCGTCCCAGGGATAAAGCCTACTTGATGGTGGTGGATAAGCCTTTTAGTGCAGTGGTGGATTCGGTTTGCCAGTGTTTTGTTGAGGATTTTTGCATTGATGTTTGCAAGGACATTGGCCTAAAGTTTTCTTTTTTTGTATCTCTGCCAGGTTTTGGTATCAGGATGATGCTGGCCTCATAGAATGAGTTAGGTAGGAATCTCTCCTCCTCAATTTTTTCGAATAGTTGCAGTAGGAATGGTACCAGCTCTTTTTTGTACATCTGGTAGAATTCAGCTGTGAAGCCATCTGGTCCTGGGCTTTTTTTGGTTGGTAAACTATTTGTTACTGCCTCAATTTCAGAGCTTCTTATTGGTCTGTTCAGGAATTCAGTTCTTTTCCTGGTTCTGTCTTGGGAGGGTATACGTGTCCTGGAAATGATAACTTTCTTCTAGATTTTCTAGTTTGACATATTCATAATATTCTCTGATGGTTGTTTGTACTTCTGTGGGGTCAGTGGTAATATCCCCCTTGTTTCTTATTATGTTCATTTGAATCTTCTCTCTTTTCTTTATTAGTCTAGCTAGTGGTCTATTTATTAATTTTTTTTAAAAAACCAGTTCCTGGATTCACTGATCTTTCAAGTCTCTAATCCCTTCAGTGCAGCTCTGATTTTGGTTATTTATTGTCTTCTGCTAGCTTTGGGATTGGTTTGTTCTCGGTTCTTTAGTTCTTTTAGTTTTGATGTTAGATTATTAACTTGAGATCTTTCTTTTTGTTGTAGTCATTTAGTGCTATAACTTTCCCTCTTAACGTTGCCTTAGCTGTGTCCCAGAGACTCTGGTATGTTGTATTTTTATTCTGGTTAGTTTGAAAGAACTTGCTCATTTTTGCCTTAATTTCATCATTTGCCCAAAAGTCATTCAGGAGCAGGTCATTCAATTTCCATGTAATTATATGGTTTTGAGTGAATTTCTTAGCCTTGATTTGTAATTTGATAGTGCTGTCGTCCAAGAAACTGTTATGATTTCAGTTATTTTGCATTTGCTGAGGAGTGTTTTCTGATTATGTGATCAATTTTAGAGTATGTGCCATGTAGTGATGAGAAGAATGTATATTCTGTTGTTTTTGGGTGGAAAATTCTGCAGATATCTATCAGGTCCATTTGATCTAGTGCTGAGTTCAGGTCCTAAATATCTATCTGGCTTCTCATAATGTCATTATAGCATATTCCTTTATCCCTTCTGTTTCTTATAAACTAAAAGTTAACTCAGAGCTTCATGGGTCAGGTGTGGTGGCTCATGCCTATAATCCCAGCTCTTTGGGAGGCTAAGACAGGTGTTTGACTTGAGTCCAGGAGTTTGAGACCAGCCAGGGCAAGATGGCAAAACCCCATCTCTACAGAAAATAAAAAAATTAGCTAGGGTGGTAGTGCGCACCAGTAGTGCCAGCTACTCAGGCTGAGATGGAAGAATCACTTGAGCCCAGGAGGTCAAGGCTGCAGTGAGCTATGATCACACCACTGCACTCCAGCAGCCTGGGCAACAGAGTGAGACTCTGTCCTCCACTCCGTGCCCCCCGCCAAAAGAAAAACCTTCATAAATTAAAGTGGTTAATTATTTTTAGCTGCAATACCTATCATATCACCTATGAAGTCATAGGTGATATGGCATACTTAAACTTTCCCCAATTCTTATGAGAAATTTTAAATATCTAGAATGTTTGAAGGAATTATGTAACAAACACAATGGATCCATTGTGTAGATCCAACAATTGTTAATTTTTGCCCCCAAGTAACATTCTCCTACCTAACTACAATCACACTTGAAAATAGTACTTTTCTAATACCTAATATCTAGTCTATCTTCACATTTTCCTAGTTGTCTCCAAATATATTTTAAAGTTATTTTTGTCAACCCAGAATCAGCCAAATGCATCATTTAGTTTCATGTCTATTAGTCTACTTAAATCTAGAATAGTTCAACCATGTTTTAAAATGTTAAGACTTTTTGAGGAGTCCAGACCTATTGTCTTTCAGAATGTCCCACACACTGGATTTGATTTTTTTAAATTGTGTTATTCTTAAATTTGTTCTTCTATCCTGTCTGTTTCTGTAAATTGAAACTTAGATCTAGATCCTCTAGAGTCTTGATTTAATAAAACAATTTTTTTGCAAAAATAACTTTATATAGAATGTCCTGTGTTTCGTGTTGCATCTGTGGGATGCGTATAATGTCAGGTGGCCCCCTCTGTTTGCATCGCTAAGTTAAATCACTTGCATATGGTGGTGGCGCCCCATCTCTCCCTTCTGAAGGTACATTTATCCCTTTGGAATTAGCAAGCAACATGTGGGATGTTAATTCAGTGCTATCTGAGTATCTTGTTCCCCAATAACCTGGAAAATAGTGTTAGTGAATAGTTTTAACATTTTTTGATGAAACTTGCCTGAATCAGTTTTTTGAGTAGGAGTTTGAAATGCTGATTTTCCAAATCTATCATTATACCTGCGTTTGATAGCTGGCATTCTTCCGTAAAGAAGACGTTTCCATCATAAACTGGAGCTGACTACAGTTTCTCGTAAAAAGCCAGGGCAAATGTGTAATCGTTCCTCTTTAAACTTCATTTTATAGAATAAGGAGTTCAGTGAAATATTCTCCTTCAATAGTAGTGTCAAATAATTTTCTATTTTACAATTCGATGTAGTAATTTTCCTTTTGGATGCTAAAAGTGTCCCAAATTTGGTCAGGCTGGCTTCTGTGTTCTCTTGACGAGCCTTTATTTGACTCTGAGTGTTTCCTTAGTTTCTGGAACTAAAAGATACCCCCATGCTCACCTTATATTTTCCTTAGCCCTGTATTGGAATCAGCCAAATCTTCAAAGGACCCTTGGTTCCTTTTAGTTGGGGAATTATATTTGGGAGCTGAGATCTGAGTCTGTCTATTACTATAGGGGTGCTATTGTTTGGAGGCCTGAAAATTTCCAGTGAGTAGACTGGGGAATATGTTTTTACAAAAACATGAGTTTTGTAAAATGTGAGTTCATACTGAGATTTTAAATTCAGATTTAACATTACTATGTGTTTTCTTAGCAACTTTGATTTTATACTTGTGCCTTTTCTCTTTATTAATGAAGATCATAGTTTCTAACTACATGAGCATATTATTTGTGGTGACACTATGAGTAGTTTCAAAATTATAATACTCAACATTTTGACTAAAAATCACTGAATGACATTTAAGAATCATTTCAGTTCTTTTTTCTCTTAGAGTCGAGGTAGATACTGAGTGCTCTGTGTTCAAAAGCCAGTTGAAATAATGCTTTTTAATGTGTGTTCATATTACTGATTTGATATTTGGTTAAATTCTTCTAAATTTGAATATGTCTTTTTATCAGTCCTATTTTTTAGTTTTATAAGTTCTTTTTGATGCCTTTTCGTATCTGTGAGGTCTTATAGTTTCTTTTCCTTGCATATTCTTTCAAGTTTACTTATATTTTCAAACATGATAAATGTGTTTATCTTATATTCTATAGCTGGTAATTCTACATCTGCAATCTTTGTTAGTCTAATTATCCATTTTACTTCTGTCCGTTCTCACCCATATTTTGGGATGTTTGATTGTGAGCCCATGTTAATTGCTGCATTGTCCTTGGGAATTCTTTGGTGTCTGTGTTTGGAATACATTCATCCAGAGAGTATTTAGGTTTATTTCTGCCAGGTGCTTGGAGTTATTACCAACGTGGTGCCACTTACATTTCTGGCTTGGGGTTTTGAGGGGACACACCAGTAATGGGAATTTTGGGCTTTGGAAATCTGGATTTATGTGGGCTCTCACCCTGACCTCCTATGTGTATGGGCTCCCAGGACTGCCACCTGTCCCCACATGTGGCTTGTGGAAAACACAGCCTGGATCCTTGCAGCCTGGCAGGTTCTACCAAGGTAAAGACAAGCACCACTACTCGCCCATTTTTCGACTCTTGCTTTATATGTATATGTTTGGTCTCCAAGGACTTTTCCAAATAGCTCCAGCATATATTTTAAAAAGATGATGCTTTTACATATTTCAGTTAGCATTTCTTAGGTGTTCTCCATTGGCATGATTTTCAAGATGGGACAGTCTGTTATATTGCCAGAAATGGAAATTCCCCTATACCTCTTTTTAAGAAGGAAGAAATCTCCCAAGAAGCATCTCCAGCAGCTTCCCCCTTTATGTACCTTGTAGCCGTAACTGCATCATCTGGGTCATATGCCCATATTGTAATCATCCCATGATTAGTTGTAATCCGGAATTTCTTTCAGGTAACTATGGGGAAGAGGTCGGACACTGAAATGAAATTCCCTTTTGCAATGGCAAGGACTGGGGGAAGAGAGTTGTTTGGGAGGCAGCCAGTACTTTGTATTAGGGCAACTACTTCTGAATACAAAGTTGCAGTGTAGTGTTTCAACTCGGAAAATTTGAAAAGTAGTATAATAGGCAGCCAAGAAAATAGAAGATTTAAATTTTATAATTGTTTTATTCCACTCTTAAAATAATTAATTTGAGGCTTATGATTTGTAGAGTGACCAAATATCCCATTTTGTAGTCCTATTTTATATCTGTTGTCCTGACATCATTATAATAGTTCCTTTCATTCTCAGAAGTGTCACTGAAAAGTGAACATCCATGGATTTTGGTATCTGTAGGGGTTCTGGGAACCAATTCCCCAGGGATCCAGAGGACAACTATATAGTTAGATGCAACTGGAGCTCAGGAGTGGGATTGGCAGCGGAGACAGGTACGTGGGAACTGTTGCACACATGTGATAACTGAGGCCACAAGAGTGAAAGAACTTCCTTGAAAAAAGTGTAGAATGAGAATAAAGGAGGGCCAAGTATTGAACTTTAGGGAATGCTAAAATTTAAGAGGTGGCTGAAAAAGAGGAGTCAAGAACTAATGAGAAGGAATTTTAATAAACAAAGGAGGAAGCCAATGGTTTTGTGAAGACTGCAAGAAGAAAGCTCAATTTATCAGAGGTTGAAAAGAGACTAAGAGGGGATTTAAGAGAGTCTTTCATTTTGGCAAATGGGAGGTCATGGTTGACACTGTTCATTTTGGGGGACTAAAGACCAGAGTTACAAAATAAATCAAAGGTGAAAAAATAGAGGCAGAAGCTAATATGCTGCTTTGGTTGTGTTAAATGATGGTGCCTAGTATGTTCTGTTTCCCTGCCACATAGTCTCAGATGGCCTTGCTGTCACACAGCCCAGTGGGTCCTGACTGCATCTTTTTTCCTTCTGGTGGACCTGCCATCTCCAGGCCACTCCTCAGGGTCTCCATCTCTCCAGGCTGCCATGGTGTGGAGTATAGCATGGCAAACACTCCCTTTCTTTCCAGCATGTGGGCATCTTCAGCTTCAAGGTTGTGGGGCTAATCCTTCTTGGGATGTTCAGAAAGATAAAATAAGCATAAGGGGGTTATAAGGTGTGCAGAAGGCATGTGGGCTTTGGGCCCTGGTTGCAGCCTCTGATTTCCTTCTGAACTAATACAGAGATACAGTAATTTTTTTATTCTATCACTTTTAACCTCTCAATGGTAGGGCTCTCCTTCCACGATGGCCCTTTTTTTCCATCCAAAAGTTGTAGTTAAGTGTGAGGCAGCAGCACAGACAGAGTAAAAGATGCCTCTTTGTCTTACATGGAAGAAGACATACAACATATCCTTCATCTCTAAGGATCTCAGGACTGGGTAACATTCTACCCTGTCCAGGAATGACCCCCTCTGAACACCCCAAGCTGAGTGAGAGCTGCTTTAGAGACGTGCCTATACCACTGCCTCTGGGGTCTTTCTCCTGCAGCACTCACAACACAGGTGCTTAATGAGTACTTCACGTGCAGGTTCAGGTGAAGTAAAATTTCACAGGGACTCTGCCTGGCAAATGACATCAGATTGGTGTTAGTGTGAGCAGCCAGATATCCAGAAGAGTGATTGATGCAAGATTTTGCATAAGGCAGCAAAGGGAAATCATACATCTTACATTATTATTCCAAAAAGGGATCGCTGCAAAGTTAACAGAAATAGAGAATATAAATAGAGGTTGTTTCTCATGGGATTGATGTGGTTAATCAAAGGAGAGAGATTCACGTACTCCATGGAAGGTGTTCAATCCTCTCCTGGCAGGGATGGAAAAAAACAGTGGTGGCTGCTTGTCTGTCAGGGCTCCGTTGCTACTCACTGTGATTGAGAGGACATTGGGAGCACCATGGCAACAGGGCGACATTTGTTTTTCTTTCATTTCCCTTAATCCTCTCCTGGAGATATCAAGGTAAAATTTTCTTCCCATTTATTTTTCTCTCTCTTCAGGGTGATGTTGATGATGATTATTAATTTTAACCTTCTCCTTCAGTTTCTAGTGAGGGTTAGAGCTGCTGTAATCAGCCTCTCTGGTGGAGGCCAGGCTCCAGGAAGCTCTGCTCCCTGAGCACTGCCTGGGCAGGGCATTGGGCTGTGGATGTTTTCCACACCAGCGTTGTACCGGTCTACATGGGGTTACCTCTGCCCCCGCTGCGGCTGGCCCAGCACCTGCATTAGATGTATCTTACTGGAAGGATAGAACTTTAGAGAACACTAATATTTGACAGATGGATAGAAAAAGAGGGCAATCAATGAATCAGAAGGAATATTAATTAATGAGGAAGGAAACAAGTGTCTTGCGAAAGTTTAAAAAAGAAGGAGATGCACAATTTATCAGAAGTTGAAGAGAGCCCAAGTAAGGGGACTGAAGATAGTCTGTTTCAGTTTTGGCAAATGAGTCGTGGTTGACTATGGTCATGGTTGCCACTGTTCATTTTTTGGGAATATAGACCAGGGTTGAAGAATAATCAGATATGAGAAAATAGAAGTAGTTTGGGGGAAACTTTCAGTGTTTCTGCTTTCAACAACTAAAAGCAATCAGAAACTAGTGGGAAATGTGATAGTGATTATAGCTTTCTGAAGGCCAGTGGGAGGCTGAATTCTTTTAATATGCAGGAATATTCAGGAAGAGGATACTGAGCAGCTCCTATCCATGTCTGCCGAGTTCAAACAAGGTTTAAGTTTAAGCAAGGAAATGTTATTAGATATAGTTCTCAAGTGGTGTACCACAGACTGAACACCTCGAGGAAGACACACACTATCTCTTATAGAGCTGAAAACATACACACCTCTTTCCCTAAGTAACTATTCAAGTCCAGGCTCTCAGTCGGCTCAAGGGAATGTTCACATTTCCTGGAATTCGGTCATAATGTTAATATCCTACAATTGTGGGCTCAATTGTAGAGTTAGCTACCATTGACACACTTCATATTAAATAGAAGGGGAAAGAGATAGAAATATTAGTTAAAATTTACATGTAAATGCATTATACAGCAAATAAGAAAGTACAGGTAATGGTTTAGAGTGAATTTTTATGTTTTTCATTAAGAAAACTTTTTAACTTTTAAAATTGATATATAATGTACGTATTTTGGGGGTACATGTGATAATTTGATACATTCATATAACCAGAGTAATTGGGATCTCTTTTTAAATGCTGGAACTTTTGAATTATTTTCTCGCTGTTTTGAAATGTACAATCAATTAATGTTAACTATGGTTACCCTATTGATCTATTGAACAGCAGGTCTTCTCTCTTCTAAGTGTATATGTGTACCCATTAATCAACCTCTCTTCATCCTCCCCTTCTGCTTACCCTTTCCAGCCTCTGGTAAACCACCAATCTACTCTGTCTTAACGAGATTCACTTTTATATCTCTGACATGTGAGTGAAAACATGCAATGTTTATCTTTTTGTGCTTTGCTTATTTCGCTTAACATATGACCTCCAGTTCCATTCATGTTCTACAAATGACAGAATTTCTTTTTTATGGCTGAATAATATTCCACTGCGTATATATTTCAATTTTTTAACTCCATTCATTCATTAATGGACATTTAGGTTGATTTCATATTTTGGTTATTGTGAATAATGCTGCAATAAACATGGGGAGTACAGATACTGCTTTGACATGTCGATTTCTTTTCTGTGGGGTGTATACCCAGGAGTAGAATTGCTGGATCATGTGGTGGTTCTATTTTTGTTTTTGGGGGAAGTTTTTGTATTGTTTTTCATAGAGGCTGTAGTAATTTACATTTCCGCCAACAGCGTATGAGGTTTCCCCTTTCTTCACATCTTCAGCAGCATCTGTTTTTTTTTTTTTTTTTTTTTTTTTGATAAAAGCCATCCTAACTGGGGTGAGACAGTATCTCATTGTGGCTTTGATTTGCATTTCTCTAATGATTAGTTATGTTGTGCACTTTTTCATATGTTTGTTCACCATTTATATGTCATTTTTTGAGAAATGTCTTTTAGGTCTTTTGCCCATTTTTAAATTGGATTCTTTTTTTTTTTTGGTGTCGAGTTGTTTGAGTTTCTTGTATATTCTGGTTATTAATCTTTTGTCAGATAGATAATCTGTAAGTATTTTCTCCCATTCTATGGGATGTCTCTTCACTTTGTTGATTATTTCTTTTGCTGTGCAGAAACTTTTTAGCTTGATGTAATCCATTTGTCTATTTTTTCCTTTTGTTGCCTGTGGTTTTGAGGCCTCGCCTAGAATCTTTGCCCAGACCAGTGTCCTGGAGTATTTTCCCAATGTTTTCTTCTAGCTGTTTCATAGTTTCAGGTCTTGGATGTAAGTCTTTAGTGTGGTTTGAATTAATTTTTGTATATGGTGAGAGAGGTCTAATTTGGTTCTTCTGCATGTGGTTATCCAGTTTTCCCAGCACCATTTATTGAAGAGAGTGCCCTTTGCCTATTTTATGTTCTTGGCACCTTTGCTGAAAATGAGTTCACTGTGTATGCATGGATTTATATCTGGGTTCTCTATTCTATTGCATTATCTGTACGTCTTTTTTAAAATGCCATTACCATACTTGATTTGGTTTCTATAGCTTTGCAGTATATTTTGAAGTCAGATAGTGTGATGCCTTCAGCTTCATTCTTTTTGCTCAGGGTTGCTTTGACTATTTGGGGTCTTCTGCAGTTCCATATGAATTTTAGGTTTGTTTTTTCTATTTCTGTGAAGAATGTCATTGGCATTTTGATGGGAATAGAGCAATTTCTGTGCCTGATCAGGGGGTTTGTGACTTTCCCCTTCATTCTGTGTTCTTTTTTGCCTTCAGTTAGTACTTCTGCTGTTGGGTTTCTTAACTCTGATGTGATCCAAATTTTGATTCTTCACAGGTCTAAGCCATTGCAAGTCCTGCTGTTGTCTTCCATTAACTAACCAGTAGACATGGCAATACTAGGTGATACCCCACAAAATCCCCTAAGTTTCCTTTATACTCCTCCTGCCTCCATTGTGTAGGAGTAACTCAACTTCCCTTTGAGAGTAAAGGTTAAGCCTCCCAGCTTGTACTATAACTCCTCTTTCACTTGTTCTCCTAGTTCCAGGAGGAACCCCAAATGGCTGGGTGATAGTAGGTTTTGATTTGATAGAATCATTGTTTTGTTCCCTGGTGGAAGCACTTCTTTGCTGTGTGGTAAGACCTCTAACCAAGCACATCACAGAGTTGCATGGATGGGAAGAGGATTTCTTAGGAGTAGGTTAAGAGGTGCAATAGTGAGAGGTGTCGCTCCTTCTTCCCCTCTTTGAATACTGACTTTACATATTTAGGTGATGGGTAAGAGCACCATATGGAGTTTGCTGGCTCAGAGCACATTCTATATCCTGTGGGATAGAATCTCAATGCCACATGATGATGTGTATGGGAACCTTTGATAGACTATTCTGTAAGGCTAACTGCTTTCGAATGATGGGATAAGACTAGTGAATCCCATAGCCCAAGGTCTGACTTCATTTGCTACAAAGTGAGGTCATTAGACAAAAGTGATGTTAAGTCTGATAACATGACAGTGACTAAGACAGTCATTACGCCCATGGATGGTGAAACTGGCAGACACACTGGTGAATTTGGAAAGCAGATTCACAAGGAACGACTCTCTGGCCCCTCCAAAACAGAAGAGGTCTAGTGTAATCAGCCTGATACCAGAATATGGAAGGTCATAGAAAACTGGCACATTAGGGATCCAGCTGTGCTAATAGCCAGGTTAATCTTGGTGAGAGGCTGTCCACATTGTTGATCCTATGCAAAGCTTTCATTACTGCCATTGCGGCTACTTTGGTCATGAGTCCATTGGAATGGCTGTGGAAAGAAGCTGGCTGATGTGCAGGGGCCATGACACCTTATTATTTAGACTACCAGGCCCTTTTGTTGAGTATTTACATGGGTCACAAATATCTCCACTGGGCTCATTTTGAGATGTTCATTGATATGCCTCTTCACTGATTTAAATGCCTCCTTATTAACGTTTATCCAATTGAATTCCTTCCACAATCCTAACTATGCCAGGAAACTATTGGACACTCCCATGAATCAGTTTTAGATTCTTACAGACAAATTGACCAATGGTATGTACCACTTGAAATTCCACCCAGTGTGAGGCTTTTTCCTTGTTTGCTGTCCTTTGGGGCCACCTCACGTGTAAGGTTGCAGCTGTTCATTTCCAGCAGATTCCAGCATATCATGGGGAGCCATCAGTGAACACAGCTCAGTTTCCCCTCCTCTACCAACTCCTCTTGGGGCCTTAGGTGTGGGATGAGAGAAGGATAGCATATTGGGAGGAAGAGTTCTCTTTTCCTGCAACTTATTTGTGACTTGAAGATTCTCCTTGTGTGTGTGTATGTGTGTACACACACGTGTATGTATCCATTGATAATGGAATGCTTCCTGATATTGTGGCTAGGTGAATCAGATAACTCCAGTTGATAATGGATCACTCAGGTAACATGGTTCTCTGGTGTTCTGTGGTCAGGGATAGCTCACCTGGTGAATGAGTTAGAATGGCATGCACAGTTATGTATATATCACCTCCAAATTCCGAAGAGGTCTGCCAAAGCTGTGCCTCTTTCTTATGGATGAGTGGCATAAGGTAGACCAACTTGCTCTTTACTTGTATCTTGAACTTCCAGAAACTGCTCTGAAGTGATATACATATATATATATATATGTTTATTTCTGATATGCTCATACTTACTAAGGCATCTGGTATACCTGCCACTCCTAATTTTGTAGGTCCTATTGGCATGCTCTATTAATAATTTTTCTTATGGTTATTTGGCTCTCTAGTTTAGAATCTTTAGATCTGTGAACTGACTCAGGTCTGCAAATTGGATAAATGATCATGGTGGCTTAAGTTAAGCCTTGTTCACTAAGACTAGATTATTTGCCAGTTATATAATGACAATAAAAATAACAGTAGTGGAAATGATAGCTAACATATATTGAGCACTTAATCTGTGCCAAACACTGCTTTAAAAGCTTTATATTAGCCTGTGTAATTCTCATGGCAGCCCTCTGAGCAGGTAGAATCTTATTGCTATATTACAGTGAGGAAATGGAGACACAGAGAGGTTCAACTTGAATATTTGTCTGTTTAAGGTCTATGGACCTCATGATCAGTTGCCCTTCTCCAAAAATCCCAGTGAATCAGAGCATCTGACCACCAGGAAGGCCATGTGGCTTACTGTGGTCATCATGCACACATCACCCTGGGGTTAAGTGGCATTATTTAGTCTATTACTTAAGGGGTTTGGTGTCCGCATTGAAATGAAGAATCCCGTTGTCTCCTAACAGCATTCTCAGCCCACAGAGAATGGCCTTGGCAACACATTTCTGAGATGCTTGTGCTCCCCTCACTAGTGTATTTATTTATCAAATTCTCAGTGAAGGGAGTGTCTTCTGAGCTCTCTTGGAGACATAATTAGGGAGTGGGCTAGCAGGTCACACATGATAAATCCGCTCTGACATTCTTATCTCCTGAAATCATTCTATTACTTCCTCTATGACTTTCCAAAGAATTTGTGGCATCTCAGCCCCACACATATGGGCAGCTGTGGTGTCTGGGTTTCCAAAGTCATACAGTCAGCTCCACTCCCAGCTGCTGCAGCTGGCATGTGGAATCCTGACTTGCTGGTAAGTGTACTCATATTGATCACTCCACCCCATCTAGTTAGTCTTCTTCCCTCCATCTAGATTCCTCAGAATCCATTTGCACATATATAGGTCAGAGTTTTGTGGTTCTTTTGGAGTGAAAACCTTGTAATAGGCCCCTTGGGGCATGCTGGGGCTCATTTCTAGACAGTGAGGCATGGTGAGCAGGAGAGATGAAGAAAATCTGCTTTTCTTGCAAAGTAATTCCTTCATGAGACTTCACTAAAAGGGTCTTCAGGTAAGGCCAGATCAGCCTCACCTGAAAGCCTTACACAGGGAAAAATGGGCTGTCACTGCTGGGAAGTGATGCTCCCTGAGGTTTGGGGACTTGGGCTTTTCTGAATCACCTTAAATATCCGTTTTAGTTTTTAGGAGTTTCACTCTTTGTAGATTGGTAGCCCAGTCTATAGATACCTTGCAAGAGTGAGGATTCAGCTGGCAATGTAATTTAATAAAGATAAGGATAAAACTTTTTGGTTTTTTTGTTTATTGAGCCTGCTGACTACAAGAAATAAGAGACGGTTTTTAGCAGAGGCCGAGAAGGTCCCTGGGTTTCAGTCCATGCCCTGAGCTGAGAATTTAGGAATTTGAGCCTGTCATTCTCCTCTTACTCTCATTCTTTAAGCTCTCCTTGGCAGTTGAAAGCAACCAGCCTACACCATATTTCTTGGAATTAAAGACATCATGCCCTTAGTAGTTGTAAACTGTGTTCCCCAGGGAGGCTGGTTTGCAGGTGCTTATTAGGGTGTTCTCTTGAGATTAATTCTTGTGGGAGGAAAGGGGTGGAAGGAGGACCTGGAATAGGGAGGAGCCAACTGTGATGGAGTCTTCATGGAAGCTCCAGTCGATTCTGTCGGGAGTTCTGCAGGTGGGGTAATTCTTTGGAGTGGTCCCAAGCAGAGTGGGGAGGCTAAGCCTTTCTACCCCCATGGCAATCAGTCCTTGGATGTAGCCTGCCCCAGAAAGGCTTGGGCGAGGTAGCTTTCCTGAGTGGAGGCAATCTCCAGTGGAGGTAATCCCCAGCTGGGGGTTTCTGCTGGTCACCTCCCATCAGCTGGGACAGTGAGTCCTTCCTTGCTTAAGGAAATCTGGGCAGTGCATCCTAGTATTCACCACAATGGTGTTTTGTGGAATTGTCTACTCGGTCACCCAGTGTTGGCTTCAATGGTTGCTTCTTTCCAGGTGACTCCAGACAATAATTTGATGAACAATTTCAATACTGTGTACCTGGAGCTTCCAGAGTCTCACTGTTGATTAGTAGCTGGATTTTCACTGCCTTCAGCTCCAAAGCATCAAGACAACCAAATCTAGGTTCCCCAGGTTTTCCTGAGTGTCTGATGCCAACAGGTACTGAGTATCAGTTTCTTGAAACTACCGATTTCTTCTTTGGAAGTAGGAGAAACCAACTTTGAATGATTTATGCAGAAAATAAAATGCATTAAAAGGAAAATGAGTAGCTCATACAATCACAGGGCTCTGAACTCAGAGGACTGAATCCAGGGCTATGCAGCCAGGACTAAACCCCACAATATGTCACAGTCTGTAAGGATGCCACCACCTCCTAGGGTAACTTGCACTAGCCACTGTGTGCTGCCACTAATGTCACTGCCACTAGAGTGTGCTCGTCTAGTGGACAGAGCCTATTCAAAGTGCAGGGGAACCTGCGGGGACTGTGTGATGTGGATGGAGGGTAAGGAATGAGAAACGGGAGAGGGACTGTGGTCAAGTTTCACAAATGCCCATGTTGATTTTAGACAGCAGCAGCTTGTTGAATGGCTTGAGAATCGAGTTGCAAATAAGACCTCTTGTGGGTTACATAGGAAATCTGAAGCCTGCTGGGCCCAGAGGGACAGAAAGCTCAGTAATTGTTTTTATAGAGGTACTGGTCTGAATGTCAAGTGTCTTTGCCAAAAGAGACCTTGCTCACTTTTCCGATCAATCTTTCTCTACACCTTCTGGCTGTCAAGTTGTTACCTAAGTGAGTTTTTTGGTGGTTATTCTACAAATATGACACTTTTTCAAATGATTTGCGTTTTAATGTCAGTGAAAGTCAAGCTGGTCTTTAGGTTTTGACAAAGATAGCCCCATGGCTCACCAAAGATATCTTAGTTCAAACTGTTCTTTTTAATAGTATAGTAATAATAGCAATATATTTTCCTCACCATGAAAGTGGAAATGATTGGCAGTTGGAAAAAGTATTTGTTCATCAACATCTTCTCAAATTTGTAATTAAGAGCAACAAATAATCTGCTAAACATTTCAACATGCACTAAATGTATATATAAAAACAGATATACACATGTAAACATACGTGTATGTGTATATATGTACACACACACATACACACATTTTTAAATAGAGACTGGGTCTCACTATTTTGCTCAGGCTGGCCTCAAACTCCTGGACTCGAGCAATCCTTCCACCTCAGCCTCCCAAAGTATTGGGATGGATTACAGATGTGAACCACCATGCCCAGCCAATATATAACACACAAACGAGGTGTTGTTTTTTTTTTTTCTTTCTCCTGAGACAGAGTCTAACTCTGTCGCCCAGGTTGGAGTACAGTGGTGCAATTTCGGCTTACTGCAACCTCCACCTCCTGGGTTCAAGCGATTCTCCTGCCTCAGCCTCCTGAGTAGCTGGGATTACAGGCATGTACCACCACACCCAGCTAATTTTTGTATTTTTAGTAGAGACAGGATTTCACCATGTTGGTCAGGCTGGTCTTGAACTCCTGACTGTGTGATCTGCCTGCCTCGGCCTCCCAAAGTGCTGGAATTACAGGCCTGAGCTACTGTGCCCAGCCAACACACAAACAAGTTTTAAACAGTGGTCACATTTTGACTAGTGAGCACAATGGTGCAAAGAATATAAAATAGAATTATGCTAGTATATCTTCCTAGCCCTCTCCGCCTTTACTATTTGCCTTTTGCATTTTGTCCAGATAATCTACAAGGATTTGCAAGCCCTGTGTTCTTTACAGGCTCCTTTTTTTTTTTCCTTTTAAAAGGTCGCCTTGGCTTTAGAGCTTACAACCTACTTTGAAAGTTTACTATATTATGAACTTTTCCTCTGTATGGTGAAATCATCTTTTAGATTTCATTCTTTTAGAGTATATATATATATATTTTTACTAGTTTTCAGGTATTCCTTTCTATGGCTTTACTGTAATTTAGTTAACCAATTCTCTGTTGTTGATTAGTGTTTAAAATTTTGCCTCATTGTAAATAATGCTTTAGTGAACATATTTACATTAACCTTTTTAAATTCACCTGGGATGATTTCCTCAGGGTAATTTCCTAGGTCAAAGGCTTTTGCAACTCATTGCCAAACCAGACTTTAGAAGGGTAGTGTCATTTTTCTTTCTTGACATCAGCAGTGTTTGAGAGAGGTGGTTGGTGGTGGACTGATTTTTTGTTAATGCAATTGATTTCTATTTAGAAGGCTAGACATCTCTTGCCACCTGCCCTACCTTTCTCTATTTTCTGGATTCTCCTCCCCTGCTAACCTCATAGGGTGCTCATTAACATTCCTTTGCTCTTGGACAGTTACAGGCTCTATCTTTGAGTATGGAGCAAGCTGCAGTCAGGTGCCATCTAAGCAGCCAACTGGGGGAAGAGCGCAAAGGACGGAACCTGTGGGAGATTCTCTTGTCAGGTGGGCAAGGCATGGAACTCTGGCCCTCTCCCCTAGCCTTTTCCCAGAAGACAACTGGGGCCTCACGGGAGCCTTACAGGGCTTCTTGGAGGTCAGATTGCCTGAATATTGAGGCTATGAACCTACTGCGTATATATATGATTTTTTAGATAGGAAAAACTTTTCTTCTTGCAAGATTATAGTGTTTGAAGTCTTTCAAATATGTCCTTCCTGTTTATGGAAAAAATACCATATTAATCAAGACACCAGTCAGTGGATTCTGGGAATAATGGGACGATCGGGACTTTGGGATTGTTGGGTGTAAAACTTATTCTACAATGGTGTGACCTTGTTAAAAAGCAGAATATTTCTGCAGTTGTGTGCTGGCTTGTCATTGAGCTTAGAATAAAGCCAGTCTGATCCTCCTTAACAAAACATCATGTGGTCCGGCACCTGCCTCCGTGACTCATCTCCTCCCACCCTTGCCCCGGCCTCTGTGCTCCAGCACTCTGGGCTTCCTGCTCATCTTCAGACAGAGCAAGCATGGTGCCACCGCAGGGTGCTTTTATGAGCTGTTCCTTCATGTTAGAATGCTTTTGCCTTTCGTCATCATATGACTTCTTGTCATTCCCATCTCTGCTTAAATGTCATTGCCCTAAAGAAGCTGTCCTTGGTGACCCAAACAGAAATAGACAACCAGCGTTCTACATCACCGGATTTTTTTTCTCTGTGTAGGGCTCATTGCCATCTGAAATTTTCCTCGTTTGTCTGCCTTCCATCCCTGAGTCTATGTTCCATGGACGTAGGAACCTTAGTGAACTTGTTCATCATGGTGTCCCCACTGCCTAAAACAGTAGATAGCTAATACTTGACACTCCATAAATATTTGTTGAGTATATGAGTAGTGCAGTTGGTCAGGTAAACCCCTTTGTAGTTTGTTAAAAGCAAGTATGCTTGGTAGACTCATTTGGGGTCTGAAGATCTGAGCTTTAGTCTTAACCCCATATCCACTAATTCTGTGACACTGGAAAAACCACTTGTCATCTCTGAATCTCAGCGTCCTTATCTGTAAAATAAGAATCATAGTACTTACGCAGAGAACCTCCTATGATGGTTGAGAGGAATAGCTGTGACAGTAGATGTGCAAGCTGTCTGTAAGCTTTTCAACAAATGGACATTGTCTCTACCTGTTTATTAGAAGTAATTACAGGAGATTACCGTAGGGTGCTTCCAAAGCTTGGAAAAAGAGAAAATGCAGCCCACTACAGAGAGAAGACTTTTATATCAGTGCATGATGGGTTAGAAACATGTATTTTGGTGGGCACTTGATTGAGGATCATTTAATTGGAGGCTTTAATCATACCATTGGAAAGATTTTGCCGATTAGAAAGGGAGCTGGTTTAGTCAGAACTAGATGAGGAAACATCCAGAAGGCAAATCCTGACAATTCCCAGTCAAGCATTTGCTGGGGAAGGATGCCCTGGTTCAGCAATTTGCTTTGTCATGTCAGGTGGCAGAATATCCCTGTGGAGGAGACAGGTATCTCCATCTTTCACAGCTTGAAGTCACTGAAGGTTCACGTTCTTGAACCAGGGCCAGTGCCCTGGCCGTGATTTCTTTCTCACCAAGCACTCTCTGAGTGCATAATTTGACTTCTTATGTGGCTGACCTAGAGAAGATACGAGGCCCCACATTCTGGTAATATAGATCTGTCTCCATGAGCTGGGTTAATGTGTGTCTACCCCTACACACAGATCTGTCTCAGGGTGCTGACAAATCAGGCTCCTGACCCACAAAACGGAGGACCCAGACGCTGGCTGAGGTGACTGTCAGTGTACAGCCACCTTGAAGGGGATGTGGCTGGGTGACCAGCTGCCTCGATCAGGGACTCCCACTTGGTAGCATAACTTTCCATCTGCAATGTGGTCAGAGTTTAATTTGACAGTTTATTTGGTTAGAGGTTCTTTTTTGTTTTTGAGATGGAGTCTTGCTCTGTCGCCCAGCCTGTAATGCAGTGGCTCAATCTCAGTGCTCACTGCAGCCTCTGCCTTCCTGGTTCAGGCGATTCTCCTGGATCAGCTGCACGAGTAGCTGGGACTACAGGCGCTTGCCACCATGCCCGGCTAATTTTTGTATTTTAGTAGAGACAGGGTTTCACCATGTTGGCCAGGCTGGTCTTGAACTCCTGACCTCAGGTGATCCGCCCACCTCAGTCTCCCAAAGTGTTGGGATTACAGGTGTGAGCCACTGTACCCAGCAATTAAGAGATTCTTGAATGTAATTGATATTTTGTGTATGCATAGGAGGATTTATCAGTATTAGTGTAATAGTTTAGGGTAGACATACTAGAAGGGGCCAGGAGGTGGCAGTAAAAGATAGCTAGTCATTTAAGCAATTCAAATTAGACCAAATTAGCCTAATATTCAGCCTATCTAGGGTAATTTGCAAAGTATTGAGGTTGGAGCAGGATGGGTATTGTTTCTAGACCAGAGAGAGAGAGAGTCTACCGAAGTAGCCATTCTCATCCCAGCTTTCATGATTTCCCTGAATCTTTTTACTTTAAACTGTTTTTCATTAAATTCTCCTGTGAAATTAAAAAAAAAATTCTCAACTTACTCTAGTTTTCAGATTTTATGTAGAACATGTTTTTATATATAGGCTGTAGGTTGGACTGTCACTGGGTTTCAGCAGTGAGGGTCTCCCAGCTTCTTAATTTCTAGATAAGGTGGACCTGACTCTTTATTCCCTAGATGGAGCATGGCCCAGTGCTGTCCTGAGACATTTACTCCTATGCCGCTTCTGTCCCTCACCTCGTGCTTCCATGAAATTGGTTCTGTTTGGGGATCATATTGCTGTCCCCACTGAACATCACCCTGGCTATCACGTGGCATTTGGCTATTTTTCTTAATTTGTACACATACACCATGCATGACACACACAACCACCAACAGAAATCTCTTTGGATGCAGCATGTGTTAGAGGACTTTAATAAAGGTTTGGGAGACAGTTCCACAAGCAGCTTAAAATTGGTGGTCGGACCTCCTGGATCCCTCTGCCATATCTGAAACTCAGACTCTGGCCTCTGGCCACGCTGTTCTATCTTCTCTGTCTAGCTCCTTTTTCTGCCTTTTCTCCCCTTAGGAACAAAGCTTATCCTCTACTTCTTTTTCTGAACAGACTGATCTTTCTAAAACACAAAACAAATCATATAATTTTCTTATTTGATTTCCCAGGTCTCCCACTATAAAGTTGTGCTTTGTAGCTGACGAGTGTGACCCTTTCTGATAGTGCCTTTCCCGTTGCTGAAGTCGCATCACCATTCCTGTCTACGTTTTTTCCACCCCATCTGCACTGGGATGGTTCATTTCTTCATGCTTTGTCTATGCCATTGCTTCAGGTTTTCTTTATCTAGTTAATACCTCTAAAACATCTCACTTCTGAACTGCTTCCCCTGAGCCCTCAGGTTTAGAGGGAGCCTTATTCTGTTCCTTCATGACTGTAATGAATTACTTTTCATTGGGAGAGAGAAGCTGAGAATTCCAGTCTTAAACTGTCACCAATTTTGTGACACAGGGCATATTAAGGGAGGCTAGATGATTATGAGGAGTTATTTAAGTGCTAACCTTCCTCAAATGTAATTGTGATCACTGAAAAAGTGATGGTCATTTAATTCACATCAGTTCATCAAAGTTTCATTAAGTCTTCATAAAGAAATTTCTACTCATGAATTCGCTCTCTAAATGTTGGGTGCCAGGTACTGTGTGGGGCCACAGGTACAGAGAGGAAGTGGAGATTTCCAGCGGGAGTATGCATCCATAGGTCTGGGATTCAGAGGAAATATCAATGTTAGCGATACGTATTTGGGTTTCAGTAGTGAGAATATAGGCTGGGCGTGGTGGCTCCTGTTACCCCTGTACTTCGGGAGGCTAAGGTGGGTGGATCACGAGGTCAGGAGTTCAAAGCCAGCCTGGCCAACATGGTGAAACCCCATCTCTACTAAAAATACAAAAACTAGCAGGGCTTGATGGCAGGCACCTGCAATCCCAGCTTCTTGGGAGGCCGAGGGAGGAGAATTGCTTCAACCCGGGAGGCAGAGGTTGCAGTGAGCCAAGATCGCGCCACTGCACTCAGCCTGGGCGACAGAGCAAGACTGCGTCTCGGGTGGGGGGCAGGAAACAGTAAGAATCTGGCCATTAAAGCTATTGGGAAGGGTGCCGACTAGGGAAAATATATGAAAGATCTGTATAGATCACTGGAGCCGTGGATATATCCTGCTTTTCAAACATTTCTTATGTGAAAGGGAAGATGTTCTGAGTGCAACTTTCCTATTCCGAAGAATTAAAAAATTATTTTGTATCTTTAAAAAAATTTTTTTTTTGAGATGGAGTCTTGCCCTGTTGTCCAGGCTGTAGCGCAGTGGTGTGAACTGCCGTACCTGGCCATATCTTTTATAATTGGTACATTGTAAATTTTTCTTTTTACAAACTCCAAGGACTGTGACAATAGCAGAGGGCACATTTTATAATGAATCTACATATTAAATAAATATATAGATAAAATGTACAAACAGCTTTCCCCTGGAATGCTAGCAAATTTGAAAATTAGCTGAAGATTTATCTTTTGAGGGAGCTTTGATAACTGGCAGTAACTTTTTTTTCTCTTCTACTAATCCTTACGCGATGGAATAGGGTGGTGTTAAAAGTGTTTTGTTAAAATAGGGTTTTGTTAAAAGTGTGGGCGGATCACGAGGTCAGGGGATCGAGACCATCCTGGCTAACACGGTGAAACCGCATCTCTACTAAGAATACAAAAAATTATCTGGGCGTGGTGGCAGGCGCCTGTAGTCCCAGCTACTCAGGAGGCTGAGGCAGGAGAATGGCGGGAACCCAGGAGGCTGAGCTTGCAGTGAGCGGAGATTGCGCCACTGCACTCCAGCCTGGGCGACAGAGCGAGACTCCATCTCAAAAAAAAATAAAAATAAAAATAACGCTATTTGTAGAAGTATTTTAGCAGAACTCTGCAGAGAAGCTTGGAGCTTGGTTTCTCTAGTAGGGAGTATTAGATTGGGTCTGGGTGATCGCTGATTTTCACTCTCAGGCTAGCAGAGCATTGTTTCTTTACAGTTAAGTTATGCTTATCAAAATGATAGCAGTCTTTAGGTAATAAAATGAAAGGTCACTTCTGTGGCACAAGATTTCTCTTTGAAATTCCCTGCATGTTCTCTTTTCGGATAACTCAGTGATGAATGTCAGAATGAATTTGGAACATTACCTTTGAAATTCTGCCACAGAACAAATTGAGCGAGAAAGGTGATGTTTTTTCTTTTCTATACCTGAAAATCAGAAAATGTTAACAAAATTAGTATTTGGAAAATTAAAACAACAGAAAAGTAATCTCTATTTTTCCAAGAAAGCTGCTATTTACACTTTGAAATATCTTTTTATATTTATATTTATTTATTTAGAGACAGGGTCTCACCCTGTTACCTAGGCTGGGGTGCAGTGGTGCGACAATAGCTCAACATAGCCTTGAACTCTTGGGCTCTGGTGATCCTCCCACATCAGCCTCCCAGGTAGCTATGACTATGGGCAGGCATTACCATGCCTGGCTAATTTTAAATTTTTTACAGAGACACAGTTTTGCTATGTTGCTCAGGCTGGTCTCCAACACTTGGTCTCCAGTGATCCTCCTGGCTCAGCCTCCCAAAACATCTTTTAAAAAATGGGAAAACAAAGTAGAGTGTGGATCTTCTAACTTAGGTCTCTCAAACTTGACTGGGCATAATTTTCTAGTACTTGTTTTATATATAGATTTCAGGTCTCTGGCTCAGATACTAAACAGAATCTTTCAAGGAGAGGCTAGGATTCTCTGTGATTATTATCCCGGAAGGTGTTTAGGACCAGATACATTTCAGAAGTGCTGTTGTAATTGCTAAAGATCACCATGGGGCATCTTGTTGTAGAAAGACATTCTTCTTCATAGGCTGCCAGTTCCCAGCGATCTAAGGCCTGATAAGCTAATTCATTATTCTGATCCTTGACATTCTCCCCCTTCTCCCTCCCATCATTGGCCTCTCCATTTTTCTATTTTTCATGCTTTCTATGTACGAAGGCCGAGCAAGGAGGTGGGATTGTGCTGAGATAAGCCCATTTGGCTCATTGCCCCCTGCACATGCATTCAGTTCGTGGTGAGGAGGAAGTTGAATATTCAGGGTTCAGGTGGGGGCTCTCATTGCCTCCCCTTTTAGAATATTGTATTCTGGAAAATTAAAGGTGTAAATGTAGAATTAACCCTAATGTATTCATCACCCAGGTTCAACAATTATCAGCTCCTGGCCAATATTCTTTTTTATCTGTACTCTCTCCCGTATTGTTTTGAAGCAAATCCCAGACATCTTATTATCTATAAATATTTCAGTAGTATCTCTAAAAGATAAGAACTCTCATATTCTTTTGAACTTCAGAATCTTCTAAGAAAACAGAATATGGTAGACTGGAGCTTTACCCTAACTAGGCAGAGCCTAGGATTAACGGGAACAAAGACAGTGACTTGAGGTTTTTCTTTAAAAGAGCTCAAAAAGGTAACATTTCTTCAATTCATTATTGAATGGTGCTTCTCAATGGTAAATCCATGGTAAATCCAGGTATATGAGTTTATGGGAGAAAAGAGAGCTTTAGCAAGGGATTTGAGAGTGAGCGAGGAGGTAGAAAAGTGAAAATAATTGAAAGTGAGTTGTTCTTACATGGCAAAGTTTATAATAAAGCTTTGTGAAATGTACATTAGGGTCCTTTTTAAACACTTAACTGTTCACTGATTGGAGATTAAAAACCTGTCTAAGTGTAAGTAATCAGTTTTTTAGCTCAGTGTTTAAGTACTAACTGTTGTTGATATAATGCCTGTGCACCTATCTAAATGGTGATGAAATGCCAGCAAAGTTATCCATTTGCTTTTTCTCATTCTACAACATAACAGTGAGAGGAAAGGGATAAGACATTTGACATCTGATATTTGTTTTGAAAGCTGGGGAGACAAATATATATCAGTTAGCATAAGATTCCTTTCTTTTTGCACTCTTTTGAGGAATTAAACATTCTAAGATTTGTTAAGATACAGGAGAAAAAATTTTATAAATTTTCTCCTTGGATTAGAATCCTGAGGTTATTTAAAATTAATGCAGTGTGAACCTGAAGCTACTCTGGGATTTACTACTCTGGAACTTGACTGTTCAATTACAGATATTCTATGTAGTGTGAAGATAATTTCATGGTGCATGCTTGCAGAATGGAAGAGATGCCTGCTTGATGTGCTGTTATAAATATATACTGAAATGTAGCAAGTTGCAGCACAGTTATTTAAAATACCAACTATTCCTTGCCTTCCCTTTCCCCCTTTATCTCCTTCCCCCATAGTCCCCTGAGAATACCGTGATCTTTGTTCATTCTTACCTAACTCATTGTTGTGCTCAGGTAACTTGGTGTACAGATAACTTCTTAGATGCAGAAAATAGCTGTATCTTTCTTTTAAGCCAAGTTGACGTATGGAAATCTGAATTTGTTGGATACTTTGTGGGGGGGGGGGGGGCAATTATTTGCTTTCTAAAGAGATTCTTTACTTTTTTGAAGGATTTGCAATAGAATCCTTTAATTAGTGGGTAATTTTCAATTCATTTCTGCACATAGATTTTACAGAGCACTTCTTTTAGGCAAAGTGAGTGATTGACTGTATTAGTTTGTTTTCATGCAGCTGATAAAGACATACCTGAAACTGGGAACAAAAAGAGGTTTAATTGGATTTACAGTTTCACATGGCTGGGGAGGCCTCAGAATCACCACGGGAGGCAAAAGGTACTTCTTACATGGTGGTGACAAGAGAGAAATGAGGAAGAAGCAAAAGCGGAAACCGCTGATAGACCCATCAGATCTCGTGAGACTTACTCACTATCACAAGAATAGCACAGTAAAGACCAGCTCCCATGATTCAATTACCTCCCCGCTCCTGGGTACCTCCCACTATGCATGGGAATTACAGGAGACACAATTCAAGTGGAGATTTGGGTGGGGACACAGCCAAACCACATCATGGACTCTGCCTGAAAATGTGCTTTTTAGAACTGTCAGGACATTTTGCCCTGTGTAAAGCTCCCTTCTTGTCCCACATTATTTCATTAAGTCTTGCCTGGCTGTGTGTGTCGAGTATTACTTTGCTTCTGCTGTGTGGAATCTTCCCTGCATTTCTTCAATCAAGTACAAGATGATGTCAGTAGGTGGTATCCTGAGGAACAAGATGGGCAAATAGGATTTAATATTCTACCTAGGTAAATTGTCTCCTCCAGCAACACATATTTTCTTTAAAGGGGCATTTTGGTGATTTGAACCCATTAAGAAGAAATTTTCCAAAACTAGGTTTTTCCATGCCTAACATGTTCAAAGAATAGTCACTCTGAGAAGTAAACTGTCTCTTGGGTTTCCAAGTTAGTAACCACTCATTGTGACCTTGAGAGGATCAGTTTGGTGTTAAAGAAAAAGAGGAAACAGTTACCTGGGAGAGTGTTAGTTCATGGTTTGACCAGTATAGAGCCCTTTCTACAGATCACTGGCTCCTCTCATTTAAGGACAAAGCAAGGGAGAATGATGGGAGGCCAGGAGACAATTTGGATGCAGCTGTGGAAGCCCTTTTTGGGACTGACTCTTGACCTTGACAGAGATCACCTCTGGGAGCGGCTGAAAGGCTTCCTGAGCTTGATGGTCCTTGGCACACTAAGTGCCTGTCTTCTTGTCCCTGTCTTTCACATCACCTGCCCTTTATAGCAGAAAAAGGTATCTCTTATTGTGCCTGTGCTTCTTTGAGCTGGTATTAGCTTGGAACAACTCAAAGAGCAAATCTATTCACCTGGAGTTGCTCACCACAATGCACCACCCCCTCATTTGATCTCAAATACCTTTGCATACATTGTGCTGCTTGAGGATGGATTTTCTGAGGACCTTTAGAGCTCGTTCCCTGTGTTTTTTTGTTTTTTTGTTTTTTTGGTTTTTTTTTTCCTGCTTGAAATAACCTCTGTCGGCTCCCTTTAACAACTCCCTGGTCAGCTTCACACAGGCTCTGTTCCACGTCTGGCCTCAGAGTTGTGTGTGAATCTAGTAAACGTGGTGACTTGGAGACAGCTGACCCGATTCAAGTTACGACCCTGCCACTTGTTAGTGTGTGATCTTAGGCAAATGTTGTAACCTTTCTGTGTCCAGGTTCCCATCTATAAAATGAGGAGTAATAGTAGTTCTTACCACAGACAGAATGGAGCAAACACTTGTTTCTCCACCCTTAGTTTAAGAAATAAAGTATTACAACATAGTTGAAGCCTGATTGGGTTCCCTCCTGATTGTGTTTCCCACCCTGCCCCTAAACGGCAGCCACTATCCTGAATTTGGTATTTTTATTCTTCTGCATCTGTTTATGCTTTTACTGTTTGTGTGACTATTGTTTTACGTGGATATTGGTAAATAATAAGACCTGTGAGAGACGAGGTGGAACTGTCTGAGAAGCCACGTGTGAAGGGTGTGTAGATCCCACTCTAGCAATTTGTGGGGAGAGGAGAGTGCAAAGCTCTGCCATAGCTCTCATCAGGAGAGCACCAGGTTTTGGCATTGTCCCCTTCTGTTTGGCTGCTGTCCTCCAGGTCTGTTGATGCACCCAAGGGGAACAGCCTGGCCTCTTTGTAGTGTTTTGTGCCTTCACGCAGAAAGGAATTATGCAGCCAGAAGTTTATAGCCCCAAACCCCTCTCCAACCCACTCTAGTCTGTTCTTGCTTCATTTTGCCAACATCTGCTTTGTTTGTTTCTAGTTTTACGGATGCAATTAATGTTCCTCCAGCCTCTGACTTGTTGCCTTTTTTCCCCTTTCTGTCTCCCCTCCCTCCCTGGTTTGGTCTTTCTTACTCTGAACACTCAGTCTTTGCATTTCCTAGAAGCAGCCCTGAAGCCTCTTCTGTGGACTACTCACCAGCCGGATGCAGCCAGGGTCCTGGGACCACCCCCTTTTTGAGCA
Source organism: Rhinopithecus roxellana (assembly GCF_007565055.1). NCBI lineage: Eukaryota > Metazoa > Chordata > Mammalia > Primates > Cercopithecidae > Rhinopithecus > Rhinopithecus roxellana. The sequence goes on along the minus strand of NC_044556.1, from coordinate 72,470,517 downwards.
CCAGAGGGTCCACTACTGGGTGTGCATGGCCTTGCCATCAACATGCACAACCAATTGTTTAGAGCATATTATTGCTGTACTATGAGTAGGGGATTTGGTGATATAGACCGTGCACAGTCAGGTAGATTACAGGTGTCCCCCTTAGTCAGAGATTCAGCTCAGGATCTCTTAGTGGATGAGTCTGAGCTACTGGTTTCTGACTGTTTCTCCTTCAGCAGGCCAGTGACACTATTGAGCTCAGAAGTAGGGACACTAGCTTCTCCCTCCTGGGGCTGCTTCTAGCTCTAGAGGTTTAGGTTGAATTGAAATGACACCAGTTGCTATAGTCATTCATTTCCAGAAATCAATGCTAGAGATGACTGAATTCCTTTTGCTTCTTTGGCCCCTCTGGCTGGCCAAGCTTCACATGAGGTGTCCCTGGTGCCTCTCCCCTACACACTGCTCTTCCTTCTGGGCTCTAGCACTTGCTGCCCTGGAGTATGTGGCAGCCGTTCCTCAGTTCTGCCCATGACCTCGCTCCCTTTCCCTCAGTTCTGCCCATGACCTCGCTCCCTTTCCCCACCAGTCACATTTACTGACTTTGGTTTTCTGGGTGCTGATCCATCTCTTCCTGACCAAGCACATTATAGAACTCCTGTGGGGCAATAGCTACCTTTTGTTCAGTGTGTCTACAGAGCCATCATGATGACTCTGAGCACTGGTGTTGACCACTTCAGGACATTAGCTTCTCTTCTTCCTTCACCCCTGGCTGGGAGAGAAAATCTCCAAGTGTCTGTTGTGGCACTTCTACCTTATGTTGAGGTTCCTGGTCTGTACTCTTCTTGATTCATCTTTATATTTCCAGTACTTACCCCAGATCTTATATATGAGAGGTTCTTATAACCTCACATGAGAAAAAACTTATTTAAAAAAATGTAAGGTTCTTGAAGCTACAAAGCTTTTTTTAAAATTATTATTTATTTATTTATTTATTTATTTATTTATTTATTTATTTATTTATTTATTTATTTTGAGACAGAGTCTTGCTCTGTCACCCAGTCTGGAGTGCAGTGGCCGGATCTCGGCTCACTGCAAGCTCCGCCTCCCGGGTTTACGCTATTCTCCTGCCTCAGCCTCCCGAGTAGCTGGGACTACAGGCGCCCGCCACCTCGCCCTGCTAGTTTTTTTGTGTTTTTTAGTAGAGATGGGGTGAAGCTACAAAGCTTTAATCACAAAGTTAAGCAAAATCTAGAGTAGGTTTGATGTGTACAAAGTAAAAGTTATTAGAGGGACTTGGAGCAGAAAATGTCCAGATGAGAGGTCAGGCCATGGACTGATGCAGGAGCCCAGGACAGGCTGGAGATGAGAGCGTGGAGTCGGGGGGCACAAGCTAGTAAAGGCAGCTTCCTGAAGCTGAGGGAAGTGGGAGCCAGTACCTGACACACACGATGAGGCTCGGAAGGCAGGGGTCAAACATGCAAAGATGGCAGCTCTGCAGCCAGCCCACAGAGCCGAGGGGCACCTCTCTCCAATCCTGGCAAACGCTGGCGCAAGATGCAACTGGACTCTTTCTGTTGCTCATGAATTTTCATGAGGCAGTTGCTGAGTTGTTCTCCAGGTCTGTGGGGGAATTAACAATTCACAAGGTGATCTCATACAACTCAGACCCTTGTGTTTACCCCCGGGAAGATCTTCTGATCATTAACAAGGTTCATTGGACGCGCTACTCTGTATTGTGTGCCTGCTGCTTGGAGGTCCTGATGTTCAGCCATGTGGGGATGGCCTTTGGATATCCTGTAATCTGGTAGACAATATCAGCAAGTACAAAAAGACCTGTAAGATAATGAGTAGAGAAATGTTAGTTGCACTTCCTCATATGTGGTACAAATAAAAGAATACTAGAATTGAAATCATGTGAGTAAAACATTTTTAAAAAATCTAAAAATTTATATGTAGAGAAGGTACTTTTGGAAGCTTGGCATTTGGAGAAGATGCCATTGATTTTGGAGCCAAGAGACCTGGGTTAAAGTCCCAACTGTGGATTGACTCTGAGGCTTGCGAAGATCACTTAATCCTTATCAATCTTTGCATTCTAATATGATACATGGGGGCAATACTTGTGGGATAGGGTGGTAAAAATTAACAGTGGGATAATGGACATGAAAGTGCATTCATTCTTTCATCCCATTCATTCATTCATTCAGCAAATACTCATTGCTTATTTTGTGTTATGTGCCAGGCACTGGTTGGTGCTAAGGAGATGGAATTAAAGAAGATAGCTGTGATCTTTGCCCTTCAGATCTTATCGATAACTAGACTTTACAGAAAGCTGAACCACATTATGTACTGGGAAAGTACTATGTGACTATTTTAGCTAGGGCAGTTAGAAAAACTTTAAGAAATAATGGCACTTAGATGGGTAATGGCAGTTTAAGGGTAACTCTACCCTTAAACTTAGGTAGAATTTTGACAGACAAAATGGAGGAAGGGAACCTCTAGGCAGAGAAAAGAGTGTGAGGAAAGAGAAAGTGAAGGAGAGAATTGAATAAAATGAGTGGTTCAATGAGGACAGGAATGTCAGGGCAGGAAAAATAGGTTGGGCCTGGCCTTGGCTTCTCCTTCCCATTCCCTCCACCTTTCAGCGCGAGATTTTTAGCCACTCATTTGTGGACTAGAGCCGAGAGGAGGGTGATCAGCCAGATGGGATCCAATCACTAGCTTCTTCATTTTTAGTTAAAATTATGACAAGTCAAGATTAAACACAAAGAAGGGCTGGGTAGGTATGTATATCAATCTAGGAAGAACTAAATTCCAGGAGAGCTAGTTGGGATATTTTCTCAGCCCTCCTAGAACTCTTATAGAATTTGACATTCATCTCCTTTTGTCTTGAAAATCTGTGCCATTTATAGTTTTCAAGGGGAGAAAGCTAAATTCTGTTTTGGACGAGTTGAGTTTCAAGATGCCCAGTTAGGGGTGGCCTGCTGTTAGGCAGAATTAACTACACATTTAGTAACTTCAAAGCAGTAGCTAACATAGTGCTGGGACTTCTTTCTCTCCTTTTCACCAATGTTCTTGATACTGGGAATACAGTATCCAAGGTCCCAAACCTACAGAAGACTCATTGATTTGGTGGCAGGTCTGAACTTCAGTAGAGATTTAAGAATCCTCAGAGCTGACTGTATACACTTCCCGGAAATACTGTGATACAGTTTGTCTTCCTTTAGTATAAGGGGAATTTTTCATTCAGTTACTTCTTAAGGAAATGCTTATCAAACATCAACCATATGGCAAATATTAGGTGCCGGGAATGCAAGAGGTATACGACACCATTCCTGATCTTAAGGAACCTACGATCTTAAGCTATACACACATGTGTACACCTGTGGTCTGATAGGATAAAGACAGATCGTAAGAAGGGAGTATGATGACAGCCCAAGAGGAAGCAGAGTGGCTGCATAGCTGACCTCCTCACCCCCTTCAAGTTTTTGCAAAAATGTCCTCATTTTGATGAAGATCACTCCACTCTCCTTTTAAAAAGGGCAGCATCTGCCACCTCAGCACTTCAGAGCTCCCTCACCCTATTCCACAGTTTTGCTTTTTCCATTACATTTATTGTCCTCTGTCTCAGTTGGCTGTTGCTGAATAACAAACCATCTCCAAACTTACCAGCTTAAAACAATGATTGCCTCTGTCTCCCTGTTCTGTTGGTTGACTGTACTTGGCTGGGTAGTTCTTGCTTGGGGTCTATCCTATAGTTGCAGTCAGACATCAGCCAGGGTTGCCATCTTTCAAAGGTGTAACTGGGCAGGATGTCCAAGAGGTTTTCTCACATGGCTGGCCATTCAGGCTGCTGTCAGCTGGGAGCTCGGCTGATGCTGTTCCCCAGAACATCTTCATGTGGTCACTCTGTGTGGCTTGGGCTTCTTTATATGACAACTTGGTTCTAAGAGGTAGTGTTCAAAGATTGAGCATTCCAAGGGGCAGGAAGTGGAAGGTGCCCGGCCAGTGGCAGACCACGCTTGGAATTAGAACAGCATCACTTCTTCTGTATCTGTTGGTCCTAGGACCTGCCCAGATTTACTCTTGATGGGGGAGTGGCAAGGTCACATTGCAGAAGACCATAAGGGATGAAAGATACAGTTGCAGCCCTTGTCAGGAAGTCATTCTGTCCTACTTCCTAAGTTCATATAAAGTTTATTTTTATGTCTATTTTTTTGTTGACTCTTGCTCGGGTATAAGCCCCATGAAAGCAGGAGTATCCACTGATGCATTCCAAGCACCTAGAACCATGCTTGGCACATATGTACACAATGAATGTTTGTTAAATATGCAATGAATGGTGTCTGATCCTCTGTGTTTAGGTTGTTGCCTGTCCTTGGGGTGTGAGTATTAATCTCACTCCTAATTTACATTCTTTTCTCTTTTAACAGACCGTAACACTCCATAAGGGCTGTTATCATGCCTTTTTATTCACTACCATATTGCTCAGTGCCTGGCAAGGAGCTGATGTTCAATAACTGTATGTTAAATGAATGAGATGAGACCATATTTGAGCTGGGATCTGAAGGATACATAGTATTTTGCCAAGAAAAGAAGGAGGAGGGGTAGGGCACAGAGGCAGAAGAAAATACCGTGTGGCAAAAGAGAAGGGTAAATGAGACTGCAGTGAAACTGTGAGTCCCCTGAGGCTAGGTCCCACCGATTTGACCTCTAGTCTATTTCTCATAGGACTTAACTGGTGATTCCATTAGTCATACCCTCTGCACATGCTTGTTGAATGAATGTCAAAGGAGTGTGTAATACATGAACTCATATATGGCTTTTCTTTGTAGGGGAAGAAGTTGGGTTAGATAAAGTCATAACTCTTGCTAATTGAGAAAATCTTACACATACAACCCAGAAATATTTGTTAAAGTATTGAAAAATAGTAAAATGTAATTTTTTTGAGCATAACGAAAGCTAATTCAATTTATATCAAATAATTTGCAATCAGAGTAGAGTCATTTATAGTCTTATGTTGCCTTCCTGCCTCTTGTATGCCCAAGAGAATGCAGCAAAATATTTAGGGTCAACCCTGAAACTTAGACCAAATCTTACAAGGGAAAGAGACTAATTTTTAGGTCAAGGGGAAAGAAGAATGAGCCATGCATTTTCCTTTTTTCTTTTTCTTTTTCTTTTTTGGGACAGAGTCTCACCCTGTCACCAGGCTGGAGTGCAGTGGCGCGATCTTGGCTCACTGCAGTCTCCGCCTCCCAGCTTCAAGCGATTCCACTGCCTCAACCTGGAATCACTTGAACCGAGTAGCTGGGAGTACAAGCATGCATCACCATGCCCAGTGAATTTTTTGTGTTTGCTTAGTAGAGACGTGACTTCACCATATTGGCCAGGATGGTCTCGATTTCCTGACCTCGTGATCCACCTGCCTCAGCCTCCCAAAGTGCTGGGACTACAGGCATGAGCCACCGTGCCTAGCCAAGCCATGCATTTTTCAAAGGGATAATGGAAATCAACAGCAAGACAGCAGAGTAGTGAAATCCACGGTGCAAACCCAATTTTTAAAGAAAATTAACACGCAAATTATTATTTGTAATTTAATCTTTAAATTTAATATTGTTTTAAAAATCATTATGTGTCTTTTATTATATAAGCTTGTAAACCAGATATTAAAATTTCAAGGAAAAAATCTATTTAAGCCTTTCATATCTTAAGTCATAAGAAATACTCAGTGACAGGAAAATAGAGCACTTGTGTGACTTCTTTTTTTTTAATATTATAAAAATGTATTTAATTAATCATTTTGTTGGTTATCTGATTAACTTTTCTCTGTATCTTTTTTTTTTTTAAAGTTCTAGGGTACATGTGCACAACGTGCAGGTTTGTTACATATGTATACATGCTTTCCATTCACCTAGTGCTTTAAGAAAACCCAAATCAACCTAAATCTTTAATTATATTTAGCAGTAGAGTTTATTAAACATCTATGCAAAATCAATCTTTTCCTTAGCCCAGTTCTGTGTGAAAATACTAACAAATAGTGAATATTTTGTACAAACAGCGAGTCATAAAAATGTAGACTCAGCCATAGATTTTAATTTATATGCCTTGAATCTGACAAATGTACAAAAATAGTGTAAAAAATAAAGCAATACTTGAGACATGAAGCAACCCATTTTTCCTAATCTGGCATCCTGTTAGCAGGGAGGAGAAGTCTGTGATGCTTCATGTACGTAAGAGCTTGGCACGGCCTTAACGATGCATGGTCTTCCATAGGTCCATTGATGCCTTCAGTTCTTCAGGTGGATCATTTTCAGCTCTGGAAGCATTGTACCCTTTAATCAGTCATTCTTACATATGTGTCCTGCCATCTCTAGTTGTGGAATTTTTCTGGCTAGAGCCTAGTGGTTCATTTTGCATGAGTTGCGAGCCTCCCTCATTGCCATCTCAGCCAGTGAGACTGATTTGTCACCCAGAGTGATCACATGCCCTTCAAGTATTTTATGATAGTATTGCTAGGACATATGTCTCACTTCTTGCTGAACGTGTGGTGTATACCTATATTCACTTGTATGTATACATATATATTCACACACATATATCAGATTTTTTTCCTGACTCTTATCAGGCACATCTAAGAATGCTGAAAGTTTATCCCTAGCTCTTCAGTGGGTATGACTGTAGTCTGATTTTCAAAAGTCTGAAGAACCTGTTTGATCACTTCTGAATGGGAATGAGACACAGCGGTCCCCAGGGGTTTCTCCTTGTAGGATGTATGACTTTCACATTTGAACCACCATCTGCCATCACCCAAACTATATATTCAGAAAGTGGCTTATGTTTTTCTTCTGGCACCAGGGTTACCATTTATAGCCACACACTCGATAATAGTGACATTCTTTCAAAGATCCTAGTGTGGCATCAAAGAGGACAGACAGTGGTATTTTCTGCTAGTACCTCTCTGAAGCTTGGTTATTTCCTTCAGAATATCCCAGAAGATAACCTGGTCTGCCACACCGACATGTCCTGCAGTAATTTTCTGCACAGTGGGGAGGGCAATCTTGAGGTGAGAGAGCATGTGACCATTTATCATCTTCCCTGGGGGCTCCTTCTGGGCTTGGCCTGTGGCCTTCTTGCGGGCACTGCTCTGGCAGACCCACTGCCTCCTTACTCCGCTAGACCTCAGGCCTTCATGTGAGTTTTCCTTTTTTTTTTTTCCAAAGAGCTTTATTGGAAGATACCTCACATGCCATAAAATCCACCCCTTTAAATTGTACAGTTCAATGACTTTTACTATATTCACAGATATGATTCACCTATCACCACCACCAGTTTTAGAATATTTTCATCGTCTTGAAAAGAAACCCCACCTTTTATTAATTGCTGCCCCTTCTCCCCAAGAAACCACTAACCTACTTTGTCTCTATAGATTTCCCTATTCTGGGTCTTCATATGAATGGAATAATACAATATGTGGTCTTTTGTGACTGGCTTGTTTCACTTAGCTTCATGTTTTCAGGGTTCATCCACATTGTGGCATTTATCAGTACTTCATTCCTTTTTATGGTGCAAAGTTATTCTGTTGTGTAGACAGACCACATTGTGTTTATCCATTCATCTGCTGATGGATGTTTAGGTGGTCTCCTCTTTTGGCTGTTGTGAATAATGCTGCTCTGTACATTGGAGTATAAGTTTTTGTGTGAACATATGTTTTGTGTGAACATTTCATTTCTCTTGGGCATATAACAAGGAGTGGAGTTGCTGGGTCATGTGTAACTCTGCTTAATCATTTGGGGAACCACCAGACTGTTTTCCAAAGCAGCTCCCTCGCTCTACACTCCCAGCAGCTGTGCCTGGTGGTTCGAGTTTCTCCAGATCTTCATCAACACTTGCTGATCTGACCTTTCGATTCTAGTTATGCTAAAGGGTATAGACTCACGTCGGTTTTCTTTAACTTTTAAATTTTGGGTGTGCATTGTAGGTGTATATATGTATGAGGTATGGGGGATACAGCAAACAGGCATATGATGCATAATAATCGATACAGGCATTCAGTGTATAATAATCACATCAGGGTAAATAGGGTATCCATTACCTCAAGCATTTATCCTTTGTGTTACAAATAACCCAATTATATTTTTCTAGTTATTTTAAAATGTGTAATTAATTATTTACCAAAGTTACCCTGTTATTCAGTCAAATACTAGATCTTATTCTTTTTTTTTTTGTACCCATTATCATGTAGGTTTTGAAAGATTTTGGAAGGATTTTCCCCTTTGTAATATTTTTTTAATGCAATGTACACATTTTGGGCATTCTCTTTCCTAGTATCTGTAAAAGCATGACTGCTAAGAGGTCCTCTTGCCTGTCACAATAATGAAATTTCATTTTTTGTTAAACAAAAAATTTCATTGAAGAAAACCAATGTGGGATACTTTTGTAAAATGTGCGAGTGGAAGGGAGGAAGGGGTGGGTGGAGAAGCGAGGCAGTTGGCATAGCTCCTGGGGTGCTGGTCTCCTCCAGGAAGCTACTGTGACTCTCATCCGTGTGTCTGACTGGCCTGTTTGCCTTTCAGGAGGACTGGCGTTAGCCCAGGTGCTCTTTTTCTACGTGAAGTACTTGGTGCTCTTTGGCGTGCCGGCTCTGCTCATGCGCCTGGATGGACTCACTCCGCCCGCCCTCCCTCGCTGCGTGAGCACCATGTTCAGTTTCACCGGGATGTGGAGGTCAGACGCTGGGTTTGCTAAAGTTGGTCAGGCGTGTCCAGTGGGAGGAGCACGGCTGGACAGGCCTCAAAGGGTTCGGGCTACTGTCCTCTCCCTGTCTCTCACTCAAGCTGCATTTGGCATCTGTTTCTTCATCTTACTAACAGGATGACTAATCCATGCTTTCTGGGTCTCTCACAATTATGATTAGTCTATGTAGATGGGTGAGATAAGAAAGTTTCTTTCTGAGTCTGTGTACTGGTGCACAAAGGGTTATGTTTGAAGTGGTTTCTTACTAACTTGGGAAAGGCTACTGTATCTTGATTTTTTAATTGCTTTCTCTTTGTCTTGAAAATGACATCAGTATACGTGAGACTGTTAAGAAAAATAGACTCAGGATAATAGATTCGGCCAGTGTTGCAGCATACTATTTATAAATGTCTCTAAGTTTCATTTTTCTTATCTCTTAAACAGTAGTAAAGATAATCTCTGTCTCAAGGAGTTGTTTTGAAGATTAAATAACCTAATGCATGTAGAGCAGGTGGTATAATATAGATGTTTACTAATGTTAGCTTTAACACTTGTGTTATTCTTATGCTCAGTGAACATGATAGACAGACACTTTTTTTCTGAAATTTTCTTTTCTAGATTTTGACCCATAGTCTTATGGTTGGTGTGGAGTCTTTTTTTCCTTAGTCCTTCTGCCATTTCGGATTGTTGTTTTCAACGTGATGGACTTGTTGCTGTGTTCCTCTTATCACTTCCAGAGTGTAATAAGTGACAGGATTGCATTTGCAATGGGAAACCTAATGGAAGAACCTCAGAGTCAGCACTGGCACAACCATGGGAGTCGGTGGCTGATTCATGTGGCTCATTCCTTTTTATTTTTTAATTTTTGAGACAAGTTCTTGCTATGTTTCCCAGGCTAGTCTCAAACTCTGGGCTAGATCCTTCCACCTCAGCCCCCCAGTAGCTGGGATTACAGGCTTATTCATTCTTAAATTTCATCTCTGTAGGCAAAAAAACCCAAGACACAGGTAGGGGAAGAGCTCAATAAATAGTGCCATATCTAATGTTGCTGTTCAAAAGGAGGTGGGTAGCACTCAACATCTTGATTTTTCATAGTAACTTGTTACAGATGCTGAATTTATCAGAGCCTCTCTAAATACATTTTATTTTTGGTCCAGCTTGCTTCTTGGAGTAAGAAATTTCCTATGGTGATTGCAAGGAATGTCAAGTAGTTACTTTGATTTGTCCTTACTTCATCAAATATCACAGGTTGCCCTGTTTTCATGGCAAGATTGGGGAATGTTGGCAAAGAGGTACTCTCTAACTAGAAGGCCAAGGAATGGATTTCGTTGAAAAGGTGACGCTGGTTGGAAGGCTCTGTTAACTTTTGATTTACTCATCAAAGTCACTTACTGAGTCAATGGGTTGGGACCCAGCATGGTTTGGGAACATGTCACAAGTGTCTGGTGTGAACCTTGCACAGTCCCTGTGCCTACTCAGTGTGAATGCTTGTACTGTTGCATTTCTTGGGAAGCACATTCCCCTGAAAGGCTTCTCCTGAATTGGCTTGCATGATAAAATCATAACTCCCTGGCATGCATGCTGGTTTCTGGGTCCATGTCCATAAATACCAACCTATTGTGTCACCAGAGGCAGTTTTGGCAGTTGACTATTTCATACTCAAAATGGTTGTCTTCTTGTCCTTTATTTTAATATTTTTTTTTGTCCAAGGAAGACCTTCAGTTCTATGTCAACCACAGACATGGAGAGAACATGTCTGTCAAGACCTTTGTCACTGTCTTGATTAGAACTAGACTCATATAGTTGAGACCCCAGGCTGCTGAGACACTCTCTCGCCTCACTCAGTTAAAGTTTTAAGACAAATGTGGACAATAGAGTAGTAATGAAAAGTTATTCTGAGGAGGAAGCTCTGGGGTGACCCCTTGGAGTGATGTGGTTCTAAAAAGAGGTGTTTCTGAGGGCATGTGACAAAATAACAAAGAAGGCCTTTCCTGGGAGTGACCTAGACTTTCATCCTAGCTTCTTTAGCATGCATAGGTGTAGGTTTTCCTCTCCACATTTTTAGGTTTCTTGAAGGATTTTCCAGGCTGCTAATTATACTTAGAAACACACAGGTCTTTGTGCAGAATGGCCATTTCATACTAAGTAGCTAAATTTAGGTATGGAGATAAACTTTTTCTGAGATTCAGTGTACAATGTAAGACTCAGAAGTAGTTTTTTAATTGAAAAAACAAAAAGAATAACAATTAGTGTCTCTTTTGTGTGATTTGCAGATGCTCCTTGACTAGTAGGAGGAGGTTGACCATGTTTCATGTTCAGTATCTGGTAGCATAACCCTGACACTGGTCTTGGTCTCATTCTCTAACTTTTCTCTTTAAGAATGCTTGTTAAAGGAAACTAGGTTTTGAATTTGTAATTTCTGTTAACAGCTAACCTTACTTTTTCTGGGTCATCTGTTGAAGTATTGCTGCAGACAGGGAATGGCTCTCTTCCTGGATTTAGGTTTGAGAAGAATTTAATCATGAGCAGATGTGAACGCTGGTGATGCAAATTATTCTGCTGGGTCATGTCAGCTATTCACAAGGTGACGTAAAGGGTACGGTGGATGGGAAGTGGAGGGAAGAATCTCCAGAGATGATTTAATGGTTACCTGAACTTCTCAGAGATCTACGCTGACTGAGATTTAGAACTGCTGATAGAGGAATATTTAGCCCCGCCTCCATTTTAGTGGAGCCATAACCTCCTGAACACCGTGCTGACTGATTGCATCATCTTTCAGCCTACTTAGCATTGAGAGACTTGAAGTCAGCAGCCTGCCATATGAGAGGAATATGAGCTCTACATCATAGAAAAGACAAAATTGGTCATTACCAGAGAGAGAATCTTCCTTGCCATGCTAGTTCAAATTGACTGTGAAAAATTGCAATTCACCAAGAAGGCCCAAACCTGAAAGTTAGGACCTGATGGGTTTGTTTTTCTTTCCTCGTAAACCTTCTCTTTCATATAATTTCTGCTCAGATTATTTACAGATATAACAAGACTCCAAGGAGTACCTGTATTCCCACTTGCATGATTTTTCCATGGTCTTATGGACCTGAGAAAATGATAATTTTCTGCTTAACTTTTGGATTTCACGTTTTAATTTAGATTGGCTGAGATCTGTAATGAGCATTTTTTGCCAGGAGTCATTAAAGATGACGTTGCACGGCCGGGCGCGGTGGCTCAAGCCTGTAATCCCGGCACTTTGGGAGGCCGAGACGGGCGGATCACGAGGTCAGGAGATCGAGACCATCCTGGCTAACCCGGTGAAACCCCGTCTCTACTAAAAAATACAAAAAACTAGCCGGGCGAGGTGGCGGGTGCCTGTAGTCCCAGCTACTCGGGAGGCTGAGGCAGGAGAATGGCGTAAACCCGGAGGCGGAGCTTGCAGTGAGCTGAGATCCGGCCACTGCACTCCAGCCCCGGAGACAGAGCAAGACTCTGTCTCAAAAAAAAAAAAAAAAAAAAAAAAGATGACGTTGCACGTCTAAGGCTCCAAATAAGAGATCTGATCCTATTTTTGTGATTTGATTTCTAGCTATGGAAGCAAAGCGATAGAATTTCCCATGGTGGCTGGTGAGTTATGGGTCAGTTTCAATTATTTCAGGAGTCCTGCACAGCTTGCCCTCTGCATTTCTTGAATTATGATGCTTTCAGGTGTTCAGAGGCAAACTCATGCATCATTGCTTATCCCAGGGGGATCTGGGTGCTGTTGGTGGCTGCTAGACCTTAATATATAGGAGTATCTTTAGGCTGGGGATGAGGAGGAATCTGAGCACTTTCTTTTAGTGTGGTAGGTTGCGTGGGCTGTTAGGTCAATAGAAGAATTTAGGTCCCTAGGTAGAGAGTTGGTCCAGCATGTTAGATGATAAATCAGCTCTACAAACTGCTGGCTTTGCATTAGTACTGCCTTTGAATCATGCTTAACCACCAGTTGCAGGGCAGGATGGCGGGCATGGAGTTGGTGAAATATTTTATCATGTCTACCGACATTGTTGGGTAGAAAGCTGGAATAGGGTGAGCATAAATAAGAAAATGTCAAATAGGTGCTGTTAATAAAAGATTGCTTTTTTGGGCGGCGATCTATTGACTAAGAGCTGACTACCTACTAGTTATGTGACTTTGGACAAATAATTTAAATTCTCTGGGTCAATCTTTTAATAGGAGAATAGTACTACTTTGCCTCATGGGGTGCTATGAGGATTGAGTGAGCCTGGTGTATAGTAGGTCCTCAGGAAGGGGTAGTTTCTTAGTACTTTTTTTTTTGCTTGAAAATCAAACAAAGCCAGAGGTGACCAAGAGGTCCACCTGCTAATGGACTGGGGTAGGGAGGCAGTGAGCAGTGATGGGACTGGCTGATGGAAGGCTCAATTTCAGCTCTGCACCGGAGATGTGATGATTCAGAGACAGAGACTACAGTGGAAGCAGTACGGGCTAGACCTTCAGAGGAGGGGCCTTGCTCTTGTCATTTTTGTCTGCTTGCTTATGTGAGAGGAAGACTGAGGTGTCAGATGAAAAGACTAGGAACAGCATCTTGTCACTAGACAATGCCTGTGTTCCCCTCTACTTGTCTGTTAGCCCTAGCCACATTGAAGGGAGATGACGACCAGGATCCCTGTGCTAAAGTACAACCACCCCCACAAATCTGCTTATTCCTCAGTTTCTTGAGGCATTACAATGGGGCTGATCATAGTACTCATCTCACTGGATTGTTGTAAGGGTTAGGTAAGATCATGTACTAAAGCACTGGATACACTGCAGGCAAGCTGCAGACACCAAAATATAAGTGATTAACTAATCATTACATAATTATATAAATAATGATTAATAATCATTACAAATAGAGTAAAATTTATACCATTTGTTCGTTTGTGGTTTATTTATGAGACAGTGTCTCACTCTGTCACCCAGGCTGGAATGCAGTTGTGTGATTATAGCTCATAGCAGGCTCTACCTCCTGGGCTCAGGTGATCTTCCTGCCTCAGCTTCCCAAGTAGCTGTGACCACAGGCACGCACCACCATACCTGGCTAATTTTTTTTTTTTTTTTAAATTCTGGGACACATGTGCTGAATGTGCAGGTTTGTTACATAGGTATACACGTGACATGGTGGTTTGCTGCACCTATCAACCCATCATCTAGGTTTTAAGCTCCACATGCATTAGGTATTTGTCCTAATGTGCTCCCTCCCCTTTCCCCCACACTTGCCTAATTTTTAAATTTTTTTTGTAGAGGAAAGGTCTCTACTGTTTTGGCTAGACTGGTCTTGAGCTCCTGGCCTTAAGCAGTCTTCTCACCTTGGTCTCCCGAAGTGCTGGGATTACAGGCATGAGACACTGTGCCCAGCCCCACCATTTGCTTGTTTTTTAATTTCTCAGAAAAGAAATACCTGATAAGGTGCTAAGTGTTGAAGTAGATGGAAGGTAGAAGAGGTGAGTGACAAAAGGTGGAAGACATGGATTTCAAATTAGATGCATGTGAGTCCCCTGAATCTGCCCCAGTATGACCTCTCCTCCACCCCTCACAGAGCTCTTATTCATTCATATAACTTTGCAAGCAGTTTCCAGCCACTAGACATTTATATTACCTCATATTTTGGGTACTTACCTTAGTCAACCCCTCTCTCATAGTTCCATCTCAACAAACTCAAAACATATTTTCTTTTCTGTAGCATTCGTATTTTAAAATCCCCTTACCTTTTCCTTCAAACATAGACTTCCATAGATCAAAGTGGAAAGGGCTATCAAGTTAAAGCGAATTTTACAAACCATCATTATATTTTGCTTCCTGAATTTATTTTGCTTCACGGATTTATTTTTGCTTCACAGATACTGTGTCCTCTTCTCCATTTTCTCCCCATGTGGAAGATTTTTGGGGGTGCCTTGACTGACAAGCTCTTAGATGACTGTTAGAGTAAGAAGTAATCTAATGTAAGAAGCACCAGACATTTTCAGATGAAAGATGTTGATCACCAGTCACCAGAACATAGTGTTTGAGGCCACAGATCTAGAGCCTGAACTGCCTGGGTTTGAATCCTGGCTCCACTGCTTATTAGCCGATGACCTCTCTGTGCCTTCATTTCCTTCTCTGTAAGATGGAGATACTATAAAGGGTATCCAATTCCTAATGGAGCTGGAACCCCTGTACCTTTCACGGTAATAGTCACACTGTACTTGGTTGTAACCCACCAGCCCATAAGCCCTTTGAAGGCAGTGATCATGTCTTATTCTTGTTTAATGTTGTAATCCTAGCACCCTCCTCGGTGCCCAGCATTCAGTGGAAATCTATGCTGAATGGACACTGGTCACTCTTCTGAAATTTTGATCACCAGGTCTTAAGAGCAAGATTTCCAAGTATTTAGGTCTGGCAGCTGGGCGGCTTCTCTCTGCAGCATGTGGTGACATGTGGCTGTAGGTGTACCATACCATGACTGCTGTTGATACTCCACTGTCATCTCCCTGTTTTTCTCATTAAGTATTAATACATGACATGCCAACATATCGCATCTGCCGCAATTTCTTTGAGAATGACTTTGCCTTATAAGGAATCTAGAGAGAAGAATGTTTGCCTTTCTTAATTTATTACTGTCATTATTTTATCAGATGTTGTGCCACATCCTAGATATGAGATGAGGGAGAAAGTTACAAATATAAAGGGAGAAAAGGGATTTAATTCAGACTTGGCTATGAGAGAGGAGTTTGGCAACTGTTTATGTTTGGGGGTAGGATTTTTCTGAGGAAGGTGCTGAAAGGAGATATCCTAATGCCTTACAGAGGAAGATGAGGAACTGGATGCGGGGCTGGGAGTGAAGCCTTTCTAAAACACATCCTCAGAATAGCCCAAACTCTAATAATAATAATCATAATAACGGCAATAGCAGTAGCAGCGGTGCGAAGAGCATAATGCTTACATTCTGCCAGGACAGTTATTTTTAAAACATGTTTTAAATTCATTTAAAATAACATTATTAAGCCCATTATATGTTAATATAACATTTTTTTCTGAAAAAGTAACTATTTCCAATATCAAATAATTTAGTGAGAAGAGTTTTTTTTTTGCAGATTTAAACAAAATTCCAGCAATTTTCAATGCACTGTTGTTTACTATAGTCACCATATTGTACGACAGATCTCTTGAATTTACTCCTTCTAACTGAAATTTTGTATCCTATGAAATAGTCGGTATAATTACAGATAATCTAGGGAAATGGGCAAATATTAAGAACAAGTCTAATTCATCTAAAATATTCGCCACCTTTGGAAAGTAAAATTATCTGCTCCTGTAATAAGATCAGATAACATCTCAAAATCAATTAGAAGGTACTTGAGCTATTACAGCTTTGAAAATGTGTATCCCTGTGTTTGTGCATGCACACACACTCAAGTATAATTTATTCAGAAAAAAAATCCTCCCACACAGCTTGTTCCCACTTCTGCAAGGACAGTTCTAAGTTCTTTTATATATTCAATGTATTTCATCTTTACAAAACCCCTGTGAAGTAGGTACTATTATTTTTGCCACTCTACAGATGATGAAATTGAGGCATAGAGAGGTTGAGTAACTCTCCTTAGATCACACAGCGAGTGAGTGGTGGAGCTGGGATTTGAATACAAACACATGACTCTTGAGTCTGTGCTCTTGATCACTCCCTTTTACTGTCTCTCTAGTGAAATGGAACTGAAGCAGATTTCTCCTTCATGGTTTGGAGTGTGGGGCTTGTGGGACAAGATCTGGAATTTAGAGGTACCTGAGAATGACTATGGCTTACATACTGACTCCCTAGAAAGGGAATGGTTCAGGGAGTGATGGGAGGGGTTCAGTCTGTGTCACGGTTGATGAAAACAGTCAAACTCTGTAAAATATTTAAAAACGTTTATTCTGAGCCAAATATGAATGATCAAGGCCCAAGACACAGTCTCAAGAGGTCCTGAGAACCTGTGTTTGTTAGGTTATAGCTTGGTTTTATACCTCAAGGAGACATAACACATCAATGATTGCATGTGAGTTATACATTTGTTTGGTCTGGAAAGGCAGGACAACTTGAAGTGGGGGCTTACAGGTCACAGGTGGATTTAAAGATTTTCTGATTAACAGTTGGGAAAAGAGTTACCATCTAAAGACCTAGAATTGATAGCAAGGAATGTCTGGGTTAAGAGAAGGGGTTGTGGAGACCAAGGTTCTTATTATGTAGATGAAGTGGCTACTCTTAGAGACAATAGATGGCAAATATTTCCTCTTCAGACCTTTAAAAGGTGCTCAACTCTCAGCCAATCTCTTCAAGATCAGAAAAGGACCTGGAAAGGAAAGGGGATTCTCTACAGAATGTAAATTTACCCCGCAAGAGACGGCTTTGCAGGGTCATTTCAGAATATGTCAAAGAGATATATTTTAGGGTAAAATACTTTTAATTTCTTTCAGGGCCTGCTATCTGTCATGTAATGCAATACTAAAGTCAGGTTGGAATTTGGTATCTTATTGCCACAAAGAGTCTGTTTTGTCTTAAGATTTGTGTTTTAATGTTAATGCTGGTCAGTTGTGCCTGAATTTTGAAGGGAAGAGAGTATAATGAGGCATGTTCAACCCCTTCTTCCCATCATGGCCTGAACTAATTTTTCAGGTCTACTTTTAAATCCCCTTAGCCAAGAGAAGAGGTCCATTCAGTCGGTTGGGGGGTTCAGTGTTTTGTTTTTGGTTTACAGCACCGAGCCGGGAGGGATGGGGAGAAAGGAATCACCAGTTTAACCTGAGTCACTGACTGAGTGAATGGTGTGGGGCCACTGGGGGCTTCTGTTCCTATCTTACATCCTTGTATTACAAACAACAATCCAGAAACAGCTGCCCTGATAGAGGAAGGAAGTGGAGGCTTTACCTGGTGCCCACAAAGACTTAATTTGACTTAATTTCTCCTGCCAGTCTCTCCTCCTGCATCTCCTCTCCCACAGCCACCTTGATGACTGTCCTCTTCTTCTGTTCCTTTATCTCATTTCATGCTGGGTCAGGTCCTCCTTGCCATTGAAAAAGGAGAATTGTCCTACATCTGCTGGTCTTCTAGGTCTCCTAGCTCTACCTTATTTCTAATTCAGACATACCTTCAGCAAAGTAGTGTTGTTTTTTGCCCCACCTCAGTTCTGAGGAATGAGTGCAACCTTCTATTTTTCTAAAATATTTACAGAATATTTGGATATGCCAATTTCACATTTATATGCAATTAAGGCTTCATTCTTTTTTTTTTTTTTTCTTTTCTTTCTTTCTTTATTTATTTTTATTATACTTTAAGTTCTAGGGTACATGTGCATAACGTGCAGGTTTGTTACATATGTATACTTGTGCCATGTTGGTGTGCTGCACCCATCAACTCGTCAGCACCCATCAATTCATCATTTATATCATGTATAACTCCCCAATGCAATCCTTCCCCCCTCCCCGCTCCCTATGATAAGCCCCATTGTGTGATGTTCCCCTTCCCGAGTCCAAGTGATCTCATTGTTCAGTTCCCACCTATGAGTGAGAACATGCGGTGTTTGGTTTTCTGTTCTTGTGATAGTTTGCTAAGAATGATGGTTTCCAGCTGCATCCATGTCCCTACAAAGGACGCAAACTCATCCTTTTTTATGGCTGCATAGTATTCCATGGTGTATATGTGCCACATTTTCTTTTTTTTTTTTTTTTATTTAAGTTCTAGGGTACCTGTGCATAACGTGCAGGTTTGTTACATATGTATACTTATGCCATGTTGGTGTGCTGCACCCATCAACTCATCAGCACCCATCAATTCATCATTTATATCATGTATAACTCCCCAAGGCAATCCCTCCCTCCTCCCACCTCCCCATGATAGGCCCCAGTGTGTGATGTTCCCCTTCCCGAGTCCAAGTGATCTCATTGTTCAGTTCCCACCTATGAGTGAGAACATGCGGTGTTTGGTTTTCTGTTCTTGTGATAGTTTGCTAAGAATGATGGTTTCCAGCTGCATCCATGTCCCTACAAAGGATGCAAACTCATCCTTTTTTATGGCTGCATAGTATTCCATGGTGTATATGTGCCACATTTTCTTAATCCAGTCTGTCACAGATGGACATTTGGGTTGATTCCAAGTCTTTGCTATTGTGAATAGTGCCGCAATAAACATACGTGTGCATGTGTCTTTATAGCAGCATGATTTATAATCCTTTGGGTATATACCCAGTAGTGGGATGGCTGGGTCATATGGTACATCTAGTTCTAGATCCGTGAGGAATCGCCATACTGTTTTCCATAATGGTTGAACTAGTTTACAATCCCACCAACAGTGTAAAAGTGTTCCTATTTCTCCACATCCTCTCCAACAACTGTTGTTTCCTGATTTTTTTAATGATTGCCATTCTAACTGGTGTGAGATGGTATCTCATTGTGGTTTTGATTTGCATTTCTCTGATGGCCAGTGATGATGAGCATTTTTTCATGTGTCTGTTGGCTGTATGAATGTCTTCTTTTGAGAAATGTCTGTTCATATCCTTTCCCCACTTTTTGATGGGGTTCTTTGTTTTTTTCTTGTATATTTGTTTGAGTTCTATGTAGATTCTGGATATTAGCCCTTTGTCAGATGAGTAGATTGCAAAAATTTTCTGCCATTCTGTAGGTTGCCTGTTCACTCTGATGGTAGTTTCTTTTGCTGTGCAGAAGCTCTTTAGTTTAATTAGATCCCATTTGTCAATTGTGGCTTTTGCTGCCATTGCGTTTGGTGTTTTAGACATGAAGTCCTTGCCCATGCCTATGTCCTGAATGGTACTACCTAGATTTTCTTCTAGGGTTTTTATGGTATTAGGTCTAACATTTAAGTCTCTAATCCACCTTGAATTAATCTTCGTATAAGGAGTAAGGAAAGGATCCAGTTTCAGCTTTCTACTTATGGCTAGCCAATTTTCCCAGCACCATTTATTAAATATGGAATCCTTTCCCCATTTCTTGTTTCTCTCAGGTTTGTCAAAGATCAGATGGCTGTAGATGTGTGGTATTATTTGTGAGGACTCTGTTCTGTTCCATTGGTCTATATCTCTGTTTTGGTACCAGTACCATGCTGTTTTGGTTACTGTAGCCTTGTAGTATAGTTTGAAGTCAGGTAGCGTGACGCCTCCAGCTTTGTCCTTTTGACTTAGGATTGTCTTGGCAATGCGGGCTCTTTTTTGGTTCCATATGAACTTTAAAGCAGTTTTTTTCCAATTCTATGAAGAAACTCATTGGTAGCTTGATGGGGATGGCATTGAATCTATAAATAACCTTGGGCAGTATGGCCATTTTCATGATATTGATTCTTCCTATCCATGAGCATGGTATGTTCTTCCATTTGTTTGTGTCATCTTTTATTTCACTGAGCAGTGGTTTGTAGTTCTCCTTGAAGAGGTCCTTTACATCCCTTGTAAGTTGGATTCCTAGGTATTTTATTCTCTTTGAAGCAATTGTGAATGGAAGTTCATTCCTGATTTGGCTCTCTGCTTGTCTGTTACTGGTGTATAAGAATGCTTGTGATTTTTGCACATTAATTTTGTATCCTGAGACTTTGCTGAAGTTGCTTATCAGCTTAAGGAGCTTTTGGGCTGAGACGATGGGGTTTTCTAAATATACAATCATGTCATCTGCAAACAGGGACAATTTGACTTCTTCTTTTCCTAACTGAATATCCTTGATTTCTTTCTCTTGCCTGATTGCCCTAGCCAGAACTTCCAACACTATGTTGAATAGGAGTGGTGTGAGAGGGCATCCCTGTCTTGTACCAGTTTTCAAAGGGAATTTTTCCAGTTTTTGCCCATTCAGTATGATATTAGCTGTGGGTTTGTCATAAATAGCTCTTATTATTTTGAGGTATGTTCCATCAATACCGAATTTATTGAGCGTTTTTAGCATGAAGGGCTGTTGAATTTTGTCAAAAGCCTTTTCTGCATCTATTGAGATAATCATGTGGTTCTTGTCTTTGGTTCTGTTTATATGCTGGATTACGTTTATTGATTTGTGAATGTTGAACCAGCCTTGCATCCCAGGGATGAAGCCCACTTGATCATGGTGGATAAGCTTTTTGATGTGCTGCTGAATCCGGTTTGCCAGTCTTTTATTGAGGATTTTTGCATCGATGTTCATCAGGGATATTGGTCTAAAATTCTCTTTTTTTGTTGTGTCTCTGCCAGGCTTTGGTATCAGGATGATGTTGGCCTCATAAAATGAGTTAGGGAGGATTCCCCTTTTTTCTATTGATTGGAATAGTTTCAGAAGGAATGGTACCAGCTCCTCTTTGTACCTCTGGTAGAATTCAGCTGTGAATCCATCTGGTCCTGGACTCTTTTTGGTGGGTAGGCTATTAATTGTTGCCTCAATTTCAGAGCCTGCTATTGGTCTATTCAGGGATTCAACTTCTTCCTGGTTTAGTCTTGGGAGAGTGTAAGTGTCCAGGAAATTATCCATTTCTTCTAGATTTTCTAGTTGATTTGCGTAGAGGCGTTTATAGTATTCTCTGATGGTAGTTTGTATTTCTGTGGGGTCGGTGGTGCTATCCGCTTTATCATTTTTTTATTGCGTCTATTTGATTCCTCTCTCTTTTCTTCTTTATTAGTCTTGCTAGCGGTCTGTCAATTTTGTTGATCTTTTCAAAAAACCAACTTCTGGATTCATTGATTTTTTGGAGGGTTTTTTGTGTCTCTATCTCCTTCAGTTCTGCTCTGATCTTAGTTATTTCTTGCCTTCTGCTAGCTTTTGAATGTGTTTGCTCTTGCCTCTCTAGTTCTTTTAATTGTGATGTTAGAGTGTCAATTTTAGATCTTTCCTGCTTTCTCTTGTGGTCATTTAGTGCTATAAATTTCCCTCTACATACTGCTTTAAATGTGTCCCAGAGATTCTGGTATGTTGTATCTTTGTTCTCATTAATTTCAAAGAACATCGTTATTTCTGCTTTCATTTCGTTATGTACCCCGTAGTCGTTCAGGAGCAGGTTGTTCAGTTTCCATGTAGTTGAGCGGTTTTGATTGAGTTTCTTAGTCCTGAGTTCTAGTTTGATTGCACTGTGGTCTGAGAGACAGTTTGTTATAATTTCTGTTCTTTTACATTTGCTGAGGAGTGCTTTACTTCCAATTATGTGGTCAATTTTGGAATAAGTGCGATGTGGTGCTGAGAAGAATGTATATTCTGTTGATTTGGGGTGGAGAGTTCTATAGATGTCTATTAGGTCTGCTTGGTGCAGAGATGAGTTCAATTCCTGGATATCCTTGTTAACTTTCTGTCTCGTTGATCTGTCTAATGTTGACAGTCGAGTGTTGAAGTCTCCCATTATTATTGTATGGGAGTCTAAGTCTCTTTGTAAGTCTCTAAGGACTTGCTTTGTGAATCTGGGTGCTCCTGTATTGAGTGCATATATATTTAGGATAGTTAACTCTTCCTGTTGAATTGATCCCTTTACCATTATGTAATGTCCTTCTTTGTCTCTTTTGATCTTTGATGGTTTAAAGTCTGTTTTATCAGAGACTAGGATTGCAACCCCTGCTTTTTTTTGTTCTCCATTTGCTTGGTAGATCTTCCTCCATCCCTTTATTTTGAGCCTATGTATGTCTCTGCATGTGAGATGGGTCTCCTGAATACAGCAGACTGATGGGTCTTGACTCTTTATCCAGTTTGCCAGTCTGTGTCTTTTAATTGGAGCATTTAGTCCATTAACATTTAAGGTTAGTATTGTTGTGTGTGAACTTGATCCTGCCATTATGATATTAACTGGTTATTTTGCTCGTTAGTTGATGCAGTTTCTTCCTAGCCTTGATGGTCTTTACATTTTGGCATGTTTTTGTAATGGTTGGTACCAGTTGTTCCTTTCCATGTTTAGGGCTTCCTTCAGGGTCTCTTGTAAGGTAGGCCTGGTGGTGAGAAAATCTCTAAGCATTTGCTTATCTGTAAAGGATTTTATTTCTCCTTCACTTATGAAACTTAGTTTGGCTGGATATGAAATTCTGGGTTTAAAATTCTTTTCTTTAAGAACGTTGAATATTGGCCCCCACTCTCTTCTGGCTTGTAGAGTTTCTGCCGAGAGATTCTGCTGTTAGTCTGATGGGCTTCCCTTTGTGGGTAACCCGACCTTTCTCTCTGGCTCCCCTTAAGATTTTTTCCTTCATTTCAACTTTGGTGAATCTGGCAATTATGTGTCTTGGAGTTGCTCTTCTGGAGGAGTATCTTTGTGGCGTTCTCTGTATTTCCTGAATTTGAATGTTGGCCTGCCCTAGTAGGTTGGGGAAGTTCTCCTGGATGATATCCTGAAGAGTGTTTTCCAACTTGGTTCCATTTTCCCCCTCACTTTCAGGCACCCCAATCAGACGTAGATTTGGTCTTTTTACATAGTCCCATACTTCTTGCAGGCTTTCTTCATTTCTTTTTCTTCTTTTTTCTTTTGGTTTCTCTTCTCGCTTCATTTCATTCATTTGATCCTCAATCGCTGATACTCTTTCTTCCAGTTGATCGAGTCGGTTACTGAAGCTTGTGCATTTGTCACGTATTTCTCGTGTCATGGTTTTCATCTCTGTCATTTCGTTTATGACCTTCTCTGCGTTAGTTAGTCTAGCTGTCAATTCTTCCACTCTTTTTTCCAGATTTTTAGTTTCTTTGCGCTGGGTACGTAATTCCTCCTTTAGCTCTGAGAAGTTTGATGGACTGAAGCCTTCTTCTCTCATCTCATCAAAGTCATTCTCTGACCAGCTTTGATCCGTTGCTGGCGATGGGCTGCGCTCCTTTGCAGGGGGAGATGCGCTCTTATTTTTTGAGTTTCCAGCTTTTCTGTCCTGCTTTTTCCCCATCTTTGTGGTTTTATCTGTCTCTGGTCTTTGATGGTGGTGACGTACTGATGGGGTTTTGGTATAGGTGTCCTTCCTGTTTGATAGTTTACCTTGTGACAGTCAGGACCCTCAGCTATAGGTCTGTTGGAGATTGCTTGAGGTCCACTCCAGACCCTGTTTGCCTGGGTATCAGCAGCAGAGGTTGCAGAAGATAGAATATTGCTGAACAGCGAGCGTACCTGTCTGATTCTTCCTTTGGAAGCTTCCTCTCAGGGGTGTACTCCACCCTGTGAGGTGTGGGGTGCCAGACTGCCCCTAGTGGGGGATGTCTCCCAGTTAGGCTACTCAGGGGTCAGGGACCCACTTGAGCAGGCAGTCTGTCCGTTCTCAGATATCAACCTCCGTGTTGGGAGATCCACTGCTCTCTTCAAAGCTGTCAGACAGAGTTGTTCGCGTCTGCTCAGGCCTCTGCTGTTTCCCCTGTTGTTTTTTAGCTGAGCCCTGCCCCCAGAGGTGGAGTCTATAGAGACAGGCAGGTTTCCTTGAGCTGCTGTGAGCTCCACCCAGTTCGAGCTTCCCAGGGGCTTTGTTTACCTACTTAAGCCTCAGCAATGGCGGGCGCCCCTCCCCCAGCCTCGCTGCTGCCTTGCAGTTAGATCGCCGCAGACTGCTGTGTTAGCAATGAGGGAGGCTCCGTGGGCGTGGGACCCTCCCGGCCAGGTGTGGGATATATTCTCCTGGTGTGCCCGTTTGCTTAAAGTGCAGTATTGGGGTGGGAGTTACCTGATTTTCCAGGTGTTGTGTGTCAGTTCCCCTGGCTAGGAAAAGGGATTCAGTTCCCCCTTGTGCTTCCCAGGTGAGGCAATGCCTCGCCCTGCTTCAGCTCTCGCTGGTCAGGCTGCAGCAGCTGACCAGCACTGATTGTCCAGCACTCCCTAGTGAGATGACCCCAGTACCTCAGTTGAAAATGCAGAAATCACCGGTCTTCTGTGTCGCTCGCGCTGGGAGTTGGAGACTGGAGCTGTTCCTATTCGGCCATCTTGCTCCGCCCCAAGGCTTCATTCTTTTCCTGTATAATTTCTGCCTTTAGTCATCAGCTGAGAATGTCCTACACTCCATCTAAAATTTACTTTTATGTAGGGCAGAAATTCCTAATTTGGGGATCCACAAGCCACTGATTCAGTTTTTCTTTAGCTTTTCGAGAGACTACCCTCATAGAATCCCTGCCTCCTAGCATGGGGACCGGCACATAGTAGGCACTTAACAAACTGATATATTCTAAGTGAAAGAATGCCTGATCCTTCACTATTCCCACTCCTTTGAGGAAGAGATAAAGAGTAATTATTTATTTTCTGAGACAGGTTCTCATTCTGTCGCCCAGGCTAGAGTGCAGTGGTGCCATCATGGCTCACTGCAACCTCTACCTCTCTACCTTCCGGGCTCAGGTGGTCTTCCCACCTCAGCCTCCTGAGTAGCTGGGACTATAGACGTGTACCACCATGCTTGGCAAATTGAATTTTTGAAATATAGGTTTCACTTAATTTTTTATTTCCAGTGGTTAACCTGCCAGCCTAAGTCCATTTATGGTCATCATAAAATGCTGCCTTTTGCCATAGTCTCTATTTCCTATGTTGACCTGAGACTTTCTGGGCCCATCCTCCAGCAGCATGCATTCTAGGTTTTATGTTTCTTTAAAATGTAAATGTTTCCATTTTTGTGTGTATTGAAAAACTCAGCATTAGAATCCAAGAAGGAGTTTGTGTTTCTTTATTGGTCTAGTGGATAAGAG
Organism: Rhinopithecus roxellana; assembly: GCF_007565055.1. NCBI lineage: Eukaryota > Metazoa > Chordata > Mammalia > Primates > Cercopithecidae > Rhinopithecus > Rhinopithecus roxellana. The sequence goes on along the minus strand of NC_044556.1, from coordinate 72,445,203 downwards.
TGAGTCTGATGAGGAGGGAAAGGTGGTGAACTTGGCCTGGTTGGGGTCCAGACATCTTTTCTTCCTAACTTGGCCTCACCCCAGGTGGTTTTTTTGTTTGTTTGATTTTGAGACAGGGTCTCACTCTGTCACTAAGGTTGGAGTGCATTGGCTCAATCAGGGATTACTGCAGCCTCAACTTCCCAGGCTCAAATGATCTTCCTGCCTCAGCCCCCCCCAAGTAATTGGGACTACAGGTGTGGGCCACCAGACGTAGCTATTTTTTTTTTTTTAAGTTTTGGAGACAAGGTCTCGCTGTGTTGCCCATGCTGGTCTCGAACTCCTGAGTGCAAGTGATCCACCTGCCTTAGCCTCCCAAAGTGTTGGGATTGCAGGTGTGAGCCACTGTGCCGAGCTCACCCCAGTTCTTATTAACTAGGCAGAACCTTTTGAGTCCTGGCCAGTCTCTGGCAAAGCTGTGTACTTTGTGGTAGGCTTACCTTGCCATCCATCATGGTGCACCTTATCCTGGTTTTCTGGCCTTCATCCCTCTACCTTTAATGCAAGAACTTCTGGATCTCTTCTTGCAGAGGGATTGCTGAGGAAGACTTAGCAGTGCCAGCCAAGCTCTCTCCTTCACTCTACCTAACTACATTTACTGTGATATGATCACCCTGTGTTTTTGTGGAAAGCATCTTGCAAGTGTCGTCTATCAGAGTCCGAACCAGGAAGTAAAGCCAAAGCCTCTCTCATTGGGTTTTTACCTCCACCTACATGACAGACTTCACTTTCAGGATGCCATGGGGTGACCTGAGGGCAGGGGAAGCTAGAACATAAGATTGAATAATTTCATCCTCTTCCTTCTCTTCCTTTTTCTTCCCATGATTCACTGTGTCACAGGGGACTAGTTTTTTGTTTCCTCTTCCTATTCTCTCTTAATGACATATTCTTCTTTAGGGAAAGAAGCCTTGTTGCCCAGCCCTTGTAGGGAGAATGGCGTATTCTTTTTGTAATATGGAGGAAAATAAGTTTTGACTCATTAGATTTGATTCTGAATTTGTGAGCAGCCAGACAACCACTAGGAATGAGAGATTGCTGAGAATGAACTTCATTGTTTTAGTTAAAAAAAATCCCTGTTAGAATTAGCTTATTTATTCTTGTGTAATTGTATTGTTAAGTAAGGATTTAGATATTATCATCAATGAGAATCAGAGATACTGATATGTCCCAGATCACAGAGCTAGTACATGCTAACTGCTTTTAAATCCTAATCCTCTTAGTAAGAAAGGTTTTGAACCATAAGTGTGTTTGCTCGTAGAGGAGCGTGTGAAAATTTGCATATTCTGTAGCACCGTGGGTGAATAGGTTTCTTCTTTCTGTTATACCAAGAAGAAAGGCAGAAGTTTTCTTATCCATTTTGTGAGTCCTGAGATTGCAGACAATTACAGCTACAGACAACATCTGTTTTGTGTTGCTACGCAGACCTACTGCCATTTTTATTCTAATCCACCTGTCTGTACAGACATTCAAAGACTTTCTTTTGGTATACTATCAAATTCTCTGATACTGCCCAACTGCTTACCTAATGAACAAGATGAATACTTTGTCTTCTACTAGGAGCCATAAACTGTAATACCTGCAGGGGTAAAAGTTAAGACAAATTCTCTGGTTGTCATGCTTGCAAACAATGCTTTATTCTTTAGCATGGTGTATAAGCCTGGCTCCAACCTTCTATTCCAAATTCCTCTCACTCACCTTACTGGCAGTAGTGCAGAACAAGTCTTCATTCCTCAGTCCAGCCTGTGCAGCTCTCTCACAAACCTCCGTGACTTGGGTGCTGGCTTTCTAGTACCATAGGGCACACTCTCCGGACCCTTTTTTTTTTTTTTTGAGACGGAGTCTCACTCTGTCGCCCAGGCTGGAGTGCAGTGGTGCGATCTCGGCGCACTGCAAGCTCTGCCCGCCAGGTTCTCGGCATTCTCCTGCCTCAGCCTGCTGAGTAGCTGGGACTACAGGCGCCCACCACCACGACCGGCTAAGTGTTTGTATTTTTAGTGGAGACGGGGTTTCACCGTGTTAGCCAGGATGATCTCGATCTCCTGACCTCGTGATCCGCCTGCCTCAGCCTCCCAAAGTGCTGGGATTACAGGCATGAGCCACCGCACCTGGCCTCCAGACCCTTCTTATATCAGGCAAAATACCACTGAACTTCTGGAAGCCAGGGACTGCTATACATTACTGTTTTGTATTTGATATTTTGCTTTGACAAAGCCAGCGTTTTGGTATTTAGCAAGAGCCTTGTATTAGATTCTTGGTGTCTTAAGTAGGGTCTGAGGAACAGCCACATCGATCTTTCCTGGGAGCTTGTTAGAAATACAGGATCATGACTACAAGATTGGAATCACAATCTGCTTTTCAGCAAGATCTCCTAGGAACAGTGTATGCATATTAACATTTGAGAGTCACTGGGCTAGATGACTCCTCAGGACTTCTCCTTAACGTGCTATGGCTCCATAGACTGCCTTGATGATGGCCATGAGTAACCGTAAATATGTTTGAATATTCAGTATCTTACATTCACATGGGTCACAGGGACCAGGACCCTGAAGAACTTAAATGGGAGTTTTTACTGACTTTACCAGGGGATGGGACCACAAAAGGACTGAAGAGACAGGTGACAACAAACTTGTTGACCAGTTCTAAGGCAGGGAGGGTGCTGGAGGGCAGCTCTTTGGAGGAGGTAAGGAATCAGGGAAGCTCGACTTACAGGTGCTCAAACCGTATAAAGGCAACTGATCTACAGCCACAAAAACTTGGGAAAAATGAGTTGGCCCATTTGTCATCATAGGATGCATTGTCCTCCAATTCATTTTCCTATATATGCCCTCTTCCCACTGTTTCCCTAGAGTTGCTTCTTGTGTGTAAGAAGCCCACAGGGGAGGGACTCCGCCATTCAGGAGGGAATGCCCAGCCTTTCCTGATTTCTGGCCGAGTCCTGTAGACATCCTTCTGTGAATGTCAGAGGATTGGCCACCTGATCTCCATGGCAGGGAGGGATCTAGTTTCCTGTGAGACTATTTAAATAGGAGAGCTGACCCACCAGACTTCTGGAAAGCATCATCAGGGGCATGGCCTTACTGTTGAAATAGACATGACAAGTTCAAGTAGGCATTCCATTTCTGGGAAATGTTGCTAGCTGCAGGCTACAGAGGATTTGCTAAGAAGTTAATTAAAATATACATCATGGGTATCCTACAGGTGGCGCCTAGGTTGTGATTAATGACTGATTGGGAGGTAGTCAGGCGAGGTTGCTTGCTGCATTATTTTAATCGAGGCTCTTCACCTGGGAGTGGGGAACAGGGTTGTCATTAGCAGACTAAGGGAAATGGACTTGCAGAGGCTTGGTGATGGGGGCAGTAGCTCAGATCTTATGACACATTGTCATCATAATGTAAATCTGCAAATAATACTTGTCTAGTCGGTGGCTGACTTACTTGGTAGCAGTAATTGTCATAGCAATATATTTCCAAGATTACTTATATTTATGTTGCAGTTGGGATTAGGTACCCTTCTTGCAGTCTGGTTTTAATGAAAAAACTGAGAGCTAAGATCTTAGGTTCCCTGGGATTTCTCAAGTGAGTTCCTGCTGCAGACTGGGATATGGTATATTTGAGACAGATGTATTTCCTTCTGAATTGTGTCGTCACTCACTCCAATAGGGTTGATCCGGAGGGAAATTCAAGGGACTGGTTTTATGTGTTACGTTTTTTGTGTGCTTCATTTTCTATTAGCAGATTTAATTTTCCAAAAGTTTTTAGCAAGATCATCTGCCAATATTTGCCTTTGACTCAATCATGATCAACTAAAATGTAGCCTGGTTGCCTCCCTTCCTCAAGGTTGTTGGTTGTGAGAGTCCTATAGGTGGAACCAAGAAACTGGACCAGCCCCTTTCCTGGTTTGAGTAAAGACTTCAATTAGAGTTATGTGTGGAATTTGGCTGTGGTCCTTGGCTCTTGGAATGGTGAAATAGGAGGGTGAGAGGCTGAATCTCTGGAATCTGAGAAAATATTTAGTAGCCTAAGGGTTCTAGGTATCTTGCCTGTGCTTCAGAGGAGAGGGATGGATGTTAGGTGAGGTGGAGAGTGATTCTCTCACACTCTATGAAAGCACCTTCCTAGTGGAACCTTGACCACAAGGGACTCCTCGGCCCTTTTCCAGCATAATGTAGGTAGAAAGGAATTTTCCTTATGACAAGTAGGGGTAGGACCTGCCCTCAAGAATCTATGCAGGGGCTGTTCTTGTGTGAGTTTGTCATATATGCACCTCAAAAGTGCTGTTTATCAAATCTTAGATGGATACTCTGGAACTGTTGGCCCTGAGGAATGTGTCCTTAAATGTTTTCCTGGTGCTGGGAAGCATTTTTCTGGACCCCTTCCCTCCATAATGAGAGACAAGCATCTGGGAGAGGGTTTGCAGAGTGGTGGGATCTGTGTCATGCCATCTGACCTTTGTGGGCTTAAAGTGTGATCTGTTGGCTGTGTACTCTGACCACTGAGTGGCTGGTGGAAGTGCCAGCAGCAAGAGTAGCAAACAATTTGTCAGCTGTTCCTGGGCAAGTTTTATCAGCATCTCACGGAACAGAGTGTCCCCTATCGTATGACCTTTCCCCAAATGATTCTGTAACTTCATATTTGATTCTCAAATGGTCTAGATTATTCTCATCAATACTTCGCTCACAGACTATTTAGACTTGTTGTAGAGCCTCTCTGAATGAATTGTACCTGATAGTCCAAATTCTCTTTGGTCAAGGAGTATTTATTGAGCACCTCCTATGGGCCAACCATTGACAAATGAATATGATACAGAGCTGAAGAGAGGAGTCCCTGCCCTCAGGGAGTTAATACTGACAAGTAATGTGTCACAAGACAGCCATGACCATCATTGAGTCTCTATAGCCCTGAATGTTAACAAACATTTCCATATCTATTGTCTCATTTGTTGGTTCAATAGATTAGTCAGAGAAGGCCTTGTTTTTGTTATCTCCATTTTATTGATGAGAAAAATAAAAGCTTAGAGAGGTTAAACGATTTGCCCAGAGAGGAGAGTGGCAGACCTGAGACAATACCATGTCATCTCCCAATAGCATGTCCTAGTTTCCTTGATGTTGGTTTCTGTAACAGTTTACCAGTGATTAGCTTTAAACTGTCGTGTCTTTAAAATGTAAATATTGTGGTCAGTGGGCACCTTGAAAACTAAATGAAATTACACTAATTCCCTGAAAATAAGTGAAATAAATTGTTTTGTTTGAGTAATTGTATATCACTATTGATATAAAGTTGTTGGAAAAGCAGAGCAATATTTTAATTCATTTAAAAAGCATTTAAGGGAGTTATGTAATGATGTAGTGTAGAGAATAGAGCATGAGCTTTGGAGTCTGGCAGACTTGGGGTCACATCCTGTCCTTACTAGTTCTGTCACCTTTGTCAAGGCACTCAACTTATCTAAGCCTTAGTTTCTCTACCTATTAATGGGCTACTGATGCCTACCTGCTGGGATGAAGGTGAGAAGTTAATCTTTCTGTATAAATTAAGGTTCATATTCTGTTTGTTACTGGACATTCAGGCATTAAAGGGGTGTGTGTGTGTATGTGTGTCTTTTGAGTAAACTGACACAATATGAATTACATAGCTATCCGAAGTTCATCTGGGGTAGAACGAGGTGTAGTCACCCTCCAGGGACACTGACACTAAAGTCCAAAGTGTGCTGGAGGTGAATCAGGATTGAGGGAGACCTCACCTCTGTATTGAAATCCCATGGACAGACTGCGAGCTGAGGAGTCAAAGTTGAGCCACCAATTAATCCATTTATGCCTGAGGTTGCAATTTGTTGAATATTTGCAACCAGACCTTGGTAATGACATTGAGCACTAGGATATAAATAACTCCCACATGCTTCGTGTTCCAGTAATGGAACACTAGGCATAAATAATTGCCAGAGAAGACATGGAGCTGCAGCCATTGATATGTAATGAAGCTGCTGCTTACATGGGCAACTCTATGGAGCTTATTCCAGGAGGCACAACACCAGGGATTTTAGTTATTAAGGATTAACGCAAATATGATGGTGCTTAGCACCCCCCCATTTCTGTTTGGAGCCTGTTGTATCCTGCACCCCTTGCTGGCTTGAACTTTCCATCTACAGTCTGCCTCTAGAAACCTGGCAACTGTCTACCTGGGTTCAGCTTCAGAGCCTGCAGGTAAACTCTTTGTTCCCCATCCAGCCTCTGCTTCCCTTTAGGCTCAGCTGACGGTAAAATGTTTCTCTGACCTCTCCCTGATAGCTCCCCTCCAGGACAGAATTCCCACCTTATTCCTTTGTTTTCCTAGATACACTCATATGGTACTTATCCTCTAGGAAAGCACTTGTCAGATCTCTGCTTCAGGGGAGGCTGTGACTCCATCCATCTATCCATTCACTGATCAAACAAATATTTGTTGAGTGCCTATTATGTGCCAGCAACTGTGCTATGTGCTGGGGATATAGTAGTGAACAAAACAGGCAAAAGCACATACTCTCACATAGCTTACTCATAGCTGGTGAGACAGATAATTAACAAACCTAATAAATAAGCGAATGATATGGTGTGTTAGGAAGTGATAAATGCTATGAAAAAAATAGAGCAAGGTGAGGGAGACTTGGAGTTCTGGGGGAAGGGTTGCAGTATACAGTCAATATCATTTTACAAACACTGAATTAGTGACCACTGAGCCATTGCTTCTAGGGGAAATACAGAGTTAGGTTTCTGCTAGCCTCTGGTCACAACCTTCTCATCAACTGATAATACATAACTTTGTTTTTTTTGAGTGTTTCTGCTTAAAGATGCCTTCTTTACCATATGTAGTCGATTCATTCACATTGAACTCATGGCCAACAGCACCATAACTTGTGCTTGAATAAAGCTTTTCTAACACTTGTGTTTTCTCTGTAAGTCTCATCACAGCCTTCCTGTACTTAGCAATGCTAGGCAGCACTTCATTACTGTGCTTGGGGGTCGCTTTTAGCAATGAAATCGCCAAAAACACAAAAATGTGTAAAACATGGCACTAAATAGGTGGCAGAAGGGATACTCGTAGTATGAGAGCTAAAGCATGGAGGCGGCATGGGCCTTGTTGGACCTCACCCAGCTGAGATCCTCAGCAGCACTTCAGACCTCATCGGGTGATGTACATATTTTGCTGCATGGAACTTGCCTGCGAATGGCCACAAAAGTGCCTCAAGTATTGATTTTGAGGTTACAAATAAATTTTAGTGAGGTGAATTTGCAAATACACAATTTGTGAATAACAAGGATTGACTGTCAATGAATGATTAGCATAGGCCTCACTGAGAAGGTGATATCTGATGAAGACTTGGAGGAGATTACGGGAGTCATGTGGGTATTTGGAGAAGTGTTCCAGGAGGAAGGTGCAGCCAGTGCCAGAGGTATGCCCAAAGTGCTCAAGGAATAGCAGGAAGGCCAGTGTAGCTGTCATGGAGTGAGGAGTAGCAGGAGATGAGGGTAGGGGAGTGGACTTTGTAAGCGATAGTGCATCCTTTGGTTTATATCTGAGTTAGATGGGGAGATGTGGAAGGGTTTTGAGCTAAGAAGTTTTACAGCACTGTACTGTGTTGAGGCAGCAGTAAACCAGTTAAAAGGGTGCCGGCAGTAATCTATAGACAAGCCTAGATGTCATCATCTGGTCACCACTAAAAATAACTCTTCTGCACCTCCCGTTCCCCAGATCACTCCCAGATCACAAATAGAGCACAGTTCTTAGAACTCAACCACCTTTTTGGAGCATATCAAGGAGAGTTAAACTGTGGGATTACAGTACCTGCTGCTGCTGGTGCCTATCTGAAAATGTGCTGCCACTTGAAATTGAACTAATTGAAGCTTTAGTTTCTCTAATGCAATTTGGCATCTTGCATTATTAGCCTTACACTTTCAGATTATTTTAAACACAGGGTGCCAGTAATTGGATAGAAGAATATTCCCTTCATTGTTTGTCTGGATAAAAGGTACATATGCTTCCTTGCTAAGTTTCAGCTTTCCTTTTTACAACCATGATCCCAGCCATTGAAAGCCACATCTCATTTACCTTCACTGGGAAGGGGAATGTGGCTAAATAGATTGCCTGCATGAAGATATTTGCATCGGAAGTAGAGAGTGGAAATAATTCATGTCACGTTGCTGTGCTGCTATAATGAATACAGAATATACTTTAGGTAATGCATTATTAAAGGCATGCACAGCAGAGCTTCCGTGTATACAGTTTGAGCGTGAGCTTATTAGCATTTCAGGTTGATACCTCTTTTAGATTTAATTAGATTCCAGGCTTCAATCAATTTATTAAATGAATTTCTCACTGCTTAAAAGGTGTAATATGTTCATGACAGTAGCTTTTCATCACTCTCTTCTCATTTCCTCATGCACTCAAGCAAATCTCAGCTTCCGTCTTGGATTCAAAGCCAGAGATTATTTTCCAAAGATACTATGCTGTATAAACGTAGCCTCTTTTGTGCTTGGGGATATTGGGGCTTTGGGGAGAGTTTTTTTTTTATCCACACTGTCTGACATGAATGCACTTCTTGTAGATTTACCACCAGTAAATGTAACTAATGCATAATAATAGCACTCTCTTCTGTTTCTGTGGCCCTTTGTCACTGTGACTCTTTCTACTATTATTTTGGCACAAAATTCACAAACTTTTATTTCTGTTGCTATGGGGAGAGTGTTGGGACTATTCAAATAGTGGGAAATTAAATGGAATGCGTCAAATCATATTAGTGATTGGCAAGATGAGCTAGAGAGCTAGACCATAAAGTGCGTAATTTCATGATGTTCTGCATTTGTTTAGAAGAGCAGAGAGAACACTTCTCTGAGCCCTGCAGCATCCTAACCTTGCCTCTGTCATTGCCTGCATGCATGCCCTTAAGTCAGCCCCTGGCTATGATTGCCTCATCTTTGAAGTGGGGCCCCTGGTATCTTGTCATTGGAAGGCAGGGGAGAGGTCTGATCTAGTTCCAGCAGTTCCTTCCAGCTTTAGGTTCTGTGTATTTGTGGGGTAAAGAGGGTGATGTGAAAATAGATTAGTTTCTATTTATGTCTAATAGCCATCATCTAAATAAATAAAGCCTAAAATGCAAAGTGGAAGAAGTGATATAATTTATTTGATGTGTTTTTAATTTGTGAATGAACTAGGGACTCAGATTAAAGTCAGTTGTGCCCAGCTCAGTTAAGGAAGTTATATTTATTATATGGACTGTTTATCTCCTCATGGGTTACATTTTTGAAAGCTCAGTTGGAAAGGAGATTAAAGACCCATCAACCAAGGTAGAATAATATAAATATAAATCCATTTCTATACTATAAATCTTTTTATAAGGATAAATCCATTTTTGCCACAGAGCAAAAGCTGTGGTGAAAATGCTGTGAATTCACAATTCAGGGAAAAAAAAAATACTAGCTAAGAGGCAGAGCCCAGAGGCAAAATGGGATTGTGACTGATTGACAGGCTCAACTTCAGGGACAATGCTGGTTTTGTTTGTTTCTGCAAGCCTCAACATGGGCTAGGTTATGTAAGAGGCCTGTGAAATTTTAAAAACTGATTTTCCACCTGCAGATTATTCATGTAAGGAATGCTATTTAACCCCAAGCCTGATTTCTCACAGAGAAGAGAGTGTAAAAATGCCTGACTGACATGTAGTTGGAGTTCTAGGATCTTCTTTAACCTGGAAAATGTCCGTAGCCTTTTTTTTGTCTTTTATGACATTTAAGAGTTCTCCCTTATTTAATAGAACACTCATAATTTTGAAGAATCCTCATGATGAGACTGATACACATTCTGGGCAGGAAAACTACATAAGAAGTGTTATATCCTTGTCGGGGTATGTCATCTGGAGGGACACCATGTCCCACTCTGCCCATTAGAGATGTTAATTTTCATCATCCTGAAGAATGAATTTTGTCTGATTTATCTACTGTTACCATAGTTACTTTTTTTTTTTTTTTTTTTGGCCTTGTGGCTAATAAGCAATCTATGGAAGACACTTGAAGACCATGCAAATACTCTGCTCTTTGTCAAAATGTTCCCCTAGACTTAGTGTTATGGGTTATTTTTGCCTGAGCCAGTTTTACCCTGATGGTTGCAAATGATGACTTCCTGACTTTGGTACTTACCAGTGGCACTGGGTATTCTATTGAAAACATGAGCTCCTTCCCCCAGTTTATTTGTATATTTATTATCTGTACGGATGCACCACTTCCTGTTTTTTAGTAGTTTACAATTCATTACTTAATTATATATTTATTTTTTGGTGCTCACATTGTCTCAGTCTTACTCAAGGGGAGCCCCATCAACCTGCTTCTGTGTCCTTGGACATGCCCAAATGGGATTTGAGAAGGATACCTTATATTAATAAACTCTGCCCTGCCAATCACGTTTTTTCCCTCTGTGATCCCTAAAGTATCCATACATAAATTTGGAGTCATTGCTGGCTATGTGCAGAGTAAGATGAGGTGTGGGCTAGAGGTTCATGGGGTCTCTTTGCTCCTCACTGAGCCCAAATTTGAAATTCAGTGTCTTGCCTCATGTTGAGTGGCTACGAGAAGAACAAGAGAGAGAAGAGAGTACATGAGAATATGAATGAGGAAAGAGAAAGAACAAAGAGCTCAGGCCTCCTCTTCCCCCAGGCAGGAGTGGGCTCAAGACCTAGATGGGAGTGAGAATAAAAACACACCTGTATACCTGACTTTTTAACATGCTGACTCCTCCTCCTAGGATATGCAGCACACAGTGCTGTGGTCCGATCACTCTGAGGCAAGTCCTCCTCTCTGTAGGCTCAGGGTCAGCCGCCATAGACTTCTTCACTAGTCAGCCCTGGTCAGAGCTATAGCCTTCTTTCTTGTTCTTAACAGTTGATTAAGAACAGGACCCATTTCATCTCTTCCTTGGGTGCTCCCAGCAGAACTGACACATGGACCTCTCCCATCAGCAGCTCCTCAGGTCCTGGGGCTGTTTGGATCATGAGGTCTCTATATTAGTCAGTTTTCACACTGCTGATAAAGACATATCTGAGACTGGGTATAAATTATAAAGAAAAAGAGGTTTAAGGACGTACAGTTCCACATGGCTGGGGAGGCCTCGCAATCATGGTTGAAGGCAGCGAGGAGAAAGTCACGTCTTACATGGATGGCAGCAGGCGGAGAGAGAATGAGAACCAAGCAAAACAGCTTTCCCTTATCAAACTCAGATCTCGTGAGACTCCGTCACTACCATAAGAACAGTATGGGAGAAACCACCCTCATGATTCAGTGTTCTCCCACCGGGTCCTTCCCACAATATGTAGGAATTATGGGAGTACTGAGATTTGGGTGGAGACACAGCTAAACCATGTCAGTCTCAGACTGTATGCCCTGTGTTGTCTTGTGTTTCCAAAAGACATCTGATAGGCTGTAATATTGGGCCTCAATTTCCTTTAAGCTAAGAGAGGGAATAGGATTAGGATCTTTAAGATGGTCTTCGACTTTGAAACTCTCTAATTCTGAAAATTGAGTCAGGAATTATATGTGCTTGAATTAGTATTCTCACATATTTGCCCTTACTCATCACCGTAATGATTCTGCTATTGTGTCTAACAAAATAGGCACTTTTCATGGGTTTTCTTCTTTAACAACTTCTTACCACTCCCCTAAATGATCCCTTTTGATAGAAGTGTAATCAGGATGTTAATTAATACATTTGCTAGCTCTCACATAAGGACATAGAAACAAAGTATTCTCACAAAAAAAGGAAATGAATTTCTGTAACAGCCTAGTAAAGGGCATATTTTTGAATTCCTCCTAAGACTACGTTAAGTGAATGCTTACCCATAATGAAGCCACTCACATCAGCTTCTCATTTCTTCTTCATTCATTTTGAAGGATTGTTCTTGTGCTGCTGAAAGTGCTATTCACATTATTAATAATTAGAGCTTTTATCTAGATGCTGGGTCCTCTTTTCAAGTATTTTGACCATCGGCAGCACTGTGTACTTACCTGCTGGCCACAGGTAGGACTGATCAAACACTTGTTCTTTTGAGTGGACAGTTAGAGTCCACACCCAGACCTTCAGTGTGGGGGAAGCATAGTGTTTCCTATACATCAGGCTAACTTCTAAGGTGGCGTATTAATAAGGGACTGTCCCCCAGTATTGACAGTTCATATCCAATAGTATCTTTTCTGCAGTTTGTATACTTAGAAAGTCAGGGGCTTCTAAAAACTCAAGAATCAAGAGCATTCATCTCAGGAGTTACTGTCATCTAAGATCAAGCCTCTTGATTATCTTCTTTTTGGCCTGGGCAATAGGCAGGCAAGTGTCCTCTCCCCTCTGTCATTAAATCCTGCACCGGCTGCTAGCCTAAAGGAAAGCTTGATTTGCTGATTATACTGTGGCTTTGAAAGCTGCTTCTGCTCTCTGAAGAATGTGAAAAGGAGGGATAATGAAGTCCCCAGTCACTCTCAACTTAGAACCATATAATTATTTTAAATTGTTTTCATTGTCTGTTCTTCACACCTGTGATGTGGTTTTTTCAGATTTCACTCCTAAGAAGTCCAGATCTTGATGCAGAGGCGTAGGCAGTAGGAGAGGATGGGCAGAAATGGGAGCTGCCAGGCCAGGCATCTGTGTGGCTGTGCAAAGAGCTTAGGGTCAGCTCAGACAGCAGAGCAGCAGATATGTGGGCAGAGTGAGGAGCTCAGGAGCAAAGGTGAGGACAAAGGGGTTGCAGAACCGTGAGAATGTAGTATAAGGGAGGCCATTCCCAGAATAAGTCAATACTCAAAAATAATGAAAAGTAACTAAGAGGTTTTTTGTTTGTTTGTTTGTTTGTTTTAAGCTATGGGAGAGCATAAGCATGGTCTCCTACAGAGCCCCACAATATCTATTTGAGCCTCTCCTGGACTTCACAGAGAATGGTCTTCAGAGGTATCCAGTTGAAAGACAAGGGTTAGTAGTATTCTGAAGGGAAGTTCACAATGGTTGCTAGAGTCCCATCCTCTTCCAAATTTGTTTTGACAGCCAGGAAGCAGGTGCATGTTTTAATATGTGTTTCTAGTATGACGCTGAGAGATATGGATAATGAATGGCTTGGAAGAATGATCCAGAGATGCTGGTGAAGGGGTTCAGAAGATGTTGCTCCAAAATATGTCACTTTGGCATATTATTTTGAGCTGAAAGAAACTGAGAACCAGCCAACACAGGAAATGCTCTTTTACCTTTCCCTCAGCTGCCTAAAATAAAGTATAAATTTCCCCTTTTGTAAAGGAAATGTACATTTATGAAGGAAATGCTCATTAATGTTCATTAGTAAAGGCATCTGTAGCAGGAAGAAAGCTACAAGAGACAGCTTTTATCTTCTAAGGGACTTTAATCTGCATACCAAGGCAACCTTTATTCACCATCCATTTCCTCTTCTCACCTTCCGTAATTTGCTTTCACCACCCCTCAGAAGCCCCAAACCCCTATTCTTCTCTGTAGCTCAGATGATACATTAGTTTCAGTCATCTGGCTGCTTCCTCGTGGGATTCCCATGCATCTGTATGTAATTAAAATTATTTTTCCTCTGTTAATCTGTCTTATGTTAATTTGTAGACCAAAGATCCAGAAGGGTGGAAGGAAGCAATCTTTTTTTTCCCTCTACACTGGAGAATTTGATGCACAGCACAGCAATTTATAACAGAGAAGGAAAACCTCTAAAGGTCACCTGGCTCTTCTTTCCCCTACATATCTGCATCACAGATTCCCTCATCTCCTTCAAGTCTTGACTCACATATCACCTTCAAAGGGGAGGCTTACCTGGACCATTCTGTTTAAAACTTCAACTGACATCCCCACTCACCCCATCACTCTCCACTTTTTCTTTTTGCTTTTTGCTCTAGCACTTGACCATCCACTAACACATGATATGCTCTAGTTATTTATTATACACATAATGGGGGTGAATTGTTGATTGTCTCCCTTTCCCTGTTGGAACAGAAGTTCCATGAGAGTGAAGATGTTTTCCCGTTTTATTCACTCATGTACATCAACAGCCCAAACAATGCCTAGCACCTAGTAGCTGTTCAATGATTATTCATTCGATGAATGAATGAATTTAATAATAGGTAAAACATGGCCAGGCATAGCGGCTAATGCCTCTAATCCTAGCACTTTGGGAGGCCGAGGTAGGAGGATTGCTTGATCCTAGAAGTTTGAGACCAGCCTGGGCAATATAGTGAGACCTTGTCTCTACAGAAAATTTAAAAATTAGTAGAGCTTGGTGGTACACACCTGTAGTCCTAGCTACTCAGGAGGCTGAGGGTGGGAGGATCATTTGAGCCCCTGAGGCAGAGGTTGCAGTGAGCCAACTGTGGCACTGCACTCTAGCCTGGACAACAGAGTGAGACCTTGTCTCACAAAAATAAAAATAAGGTAAAACATTCACAGACATAGCAAAGAAGCCAAAATGGGGACCTGGAGGGAACTATTCTCAGGTTTGGCTTAAGTGAAAAAGGAACTTTCCATACTAAAAAGTGGACAACAGAAGCAATGCTTTGCTGAATGGTTCACGACAAATTCTATTGAAAAGTCTTAAGTAATGTTCTTTCTACCTGTATGTGTTCAGTCAAGATTCTAGCTCTTTGATACAAAGTCATTATTTTGATATCATTCATTTAGGGTACAACTTTATTTAAATGCAGTGCAAGTTATTTCTTTAAAATGTGCTGATTTGTAAAATATTGTGTTAGTAAATAGTTCTCTGCTGTCCCTAAAGAGCTAGGAGTGGGGATCAGGCAGTGGGGAGATTAAGCTGGTGGGAAGAGAGTTGAAGAAAGTTAACTGGAGATAGAGTTAAGCTGGGATTCTTTAGGAGGAGTGACAGAAAAGTCATTCTGAGGCTGTCAGCTTAATGCCATAATTGCCTTACATAATTTGATACATAAATGCTGAATAAACACCAATTAAAGCCTTCTTGAGAGAGAAGCAGGCTAATCTGAGGATCTTACTTTGTGCACCTTGACTTGTGGTCATAATTGTCTCCACATTATTATTATTTTTGCAGCCTCTTCTGAGTAGCTTGTCAGTTCCCCTTGACCAGGGCCTCTTTTGGTCATGTTCTCTTTCTATTCTGTAGCAACTGGCATTCGGTGTTGTCCTGGTAACCATCAACTTCTCTGTTTGCATTTCTTATTGGAGCTAGAAAAGCTGAGGTTGTAGGTTAGGCTTCCTACATGCTGACCATCTGTGAATCCGGGAAAACTGCCCATGACCTTCTTAAGCAGAGCACATACCTTTGGATCCATGCCTTTAGTGAAAGAGGAGCTCAGGAGAATCTGCAGATGCTCACCTTATATCACTTCCAGGTATGCATCCCCCACGGCCCGCAGTCCCAGTCCTTTGTGAAGGCCATAACATCATTTATGATTATTTCAGATCAGTTGAGTGGGCTTGTCTGTAGGAGGCATAGTCCTCAATGACTGTTCTACGTAAAAAAAAAAAAAAAAAAAAGTAACTGTAAAATTCTTCAATGGTTTTTAGATCTGGTAACCAGTACCATGGCCTCTGGATTAACCCAAGTTTGGCATCTGAGCTTTGCTCTCTGACATCTGGTAAAGTGGTCTGGATTCCAGGCTCATAGGCTGCCAAGGCCTTCAAGTCATGGAGTGAGACCAAGCAATGGTATAGAAGAGCGGGGAGAAAGAGGCTTGTTAAATCAGGGAATAACTCTGGCCTTTAATACATTCTAAAGAGAGGAAAGGTATCTGAGCATCTCATACATTTCTGCCACCAGCAGATGTTCTCCACCAGAAATAACGACCACACATGGATATGAATGGAGTGATATCTCTACTGATTTCCTTGGTTCTCCCCATTTGGAGTTGAAATGCCCTGACTTAGACTTCGTTCCTGGGAGAATTCTCTAGGGGACAGGGACAGGAAAGCTGAAGCTCAAACATCAAACCTAAACATTTTCATGTTCACCCAAGAAGTGATATTGATGTTCTGGCCATATCAAACACCTTAGCAAACTTCCCAGGTTTGAAATCCCCATGTGCCCTCAGGCAAATGAGATTATTGAGATTATTCATCAAAATGAATGTTTTCACAAAGAGAATGAAAGACATACTTGCTAACCTGATGGTGGCATCACACCACAACTTGAAATTGAGGCCTGTGGGATTTAACCTGGGTGTCATGTCTTAATTTTTGTCAAATGTAAACTCACTAATAGGAAAAGAGACTTTCACCCAAGTGAAAATTTTCTGCTAAGAAAAACATTCCAAAGTAGAGATTTTTACTTTTGATGTAGAAAAATGTTTCAACTATGAACTTGCAAAAACACTCTTTTACATCAGAAGACAAAAATAACACATTGTAAGGAACATAAGAAAAAAAATCCATATGGAAAAAGTTGAAACAGCCAATATGTGTTTAAGTGTCTCCATTATGCAGCCATCTCACATAAACTGTCTGAAGACACCATTTTTGTGAGACACACACATAGAGAAAGAGAGAGAGAGAGAGAGAGAGAGTGTGTGTGTGTGTGTGTCTCCTGGATTGAAAGTGGGAAGAAATGGGGGAGGGGCAGTGATTTATGTGCTGCTAAGTCCTCTGAGACCCTAGTCAATGGGGTTCAAGCCTGATTCAGGCCTCTCAAGCTGACCTTTGCAGGCCCATCACCATCTCTCAGAACTGGCCTCCCACCTCACTCTTGAGCCCTCTCCCTCTGTGTTCTCACTAATGCCAGACTGAAATTTTTCTAGAAGATAAGTAAGTCTCTATCCAGTCATTGCTCTGTCTAACACTGTTTGGTGGCTCCCTAGTGCCTTAGGATAAACCACAAACTCCTATGAGGAGCAAGTTCAGAGAGCTGGTGGGAAGGCAGTGGTTACGGCTTTGAGCCGTGAAACTGTACTTCCTGGGTTAGGACCTTGTTCATCTACTTACCAGCTGAGAACCCTTGGGCAAGTTATTTATTTCTTTGGTTTTCAGCTTCTTCTTCTGTAAAATTGGGATAATAGTACAACCTTGACAGTGTTGTTGAGAGGATTGAATGAGTTCTAATACGTACTAAACACCTAATAAAGATTCGCTTTTATTGTGATTACTTATATTCTGCTCCCAGTTTGCTTCTGCCCCTATTCCTTCAGTCATACCCAGCTACTTGCAGAGCTCTTCCCTACCGGCATTCAGCTAATGGACCATATTTCTTTCTGTCTGTGTTTAGTTTTTTTGTTTGTTTGTTTTGAGATGGAATCTCACTCTGTCATCCAGGCTGGAGTGCAGCGGCCCGATCTCAGCTCACTGCAACCTCCGCCTCCTGGGTTCAAGCGATTCTCCTGCCTCAGCCTCCCAAGTAGCTGGGACTACAGACACACACCACCACACCTGGCTAATTTTTGTATTTTTAGTAGAGACAGGATTTTACCATGTTGGCCAGACTGGTCTTAAATTCCTGACCTCAGGCGATCTGCTGCCTCGGCCTCCCAAAGTGCTGGGATTACAGGTGTGAGCCACTGCACCTGACCCTGTATTTAGTTCCTATAAGCTACTTTCTCCACCTAGAATGTCATCACACACGTACCCACCTGCATCCTCTTCATTTATCTTCTACATCCTCCCACTAACTCTTCCTTAACCTTCAAAGTTCAGCTTAGGTCAAGACTCTTTTACTCTCAACAGCCTACCAGATATCACTCTATCTTAGAGGCTCCTGTAGCTCCAGTTCATCTTTCTCTCCTACCATTTATGACACAGCACAATAATGGTCTGTTTACTCGTAGTTCTTTACTCCCTAGCCCCATGAAAGAGGGATTATATCTTGATCATTTCTATATATCTCCTACCTGTATATTGTGTGCTCATAAATGCTGCTTCATGAATGGATGGTTAGATGGAGGGAGGCATGGATGAGTGAAGGCACTTTGAGAGATATTACCAAACTAGAATATGTCTAATGTGGTTGTAATGGTTAGGGGTTTGGAAACCTATTTGATTAAGAAATAGGTCAAATATTTGAGAAATACCCATGCTTTGTGAAAGAAGGCATGGGTAGGAGAGGGTTTAAATAGCTGTCTTGGTATATATAAATGACTGGAGTGTACTTTTACTTACTTTGTATTGTTTAACATGGCAGAACCATGACCAAGACTGGGATGAAAGATACAGGCCACTCTCAGCTCAAAATAAGAGATATAATTTTAATAAAGGGATTTCGTTGCAGTAGCAACTGCCTAGGTTATAGCAAAACTCTGCACCAAAAGCAAGTTAGACTAAATGATCTCTGAATTCTATTCTGTGCGTTAGTTTTTGTCTTCTTCCTGTCAATGGATGGGTTCAGATGCCAAGTATCTTATCAGCCTTTTGGGATCTCATTTCTTAGAGGGCTACTGGGCTCCAATTCTTAAATAGTTCCATTTTCCCTTTTTAGCCTGTGCACCCTCTTTTTTCTACAAATGCCTTCAAAGTTAACAGAATATCAGCAGTTGAAAGGATCGAGTACCTTGATTCTAGTTCAGCCAACCATCTGAATATTTGGTTTCCTTTATAACACCCTTCACAGTGCTAAGTTTGCAACTTTTAGTCATCCCAGCAGAGACAGTCAAAAAGCAGGGAAATCTATGGGTCTTATGGCAGTCAAGATTTTCCAGAGAAACAGAATCAATAGATTGCACTCACATGTATGTATGTGCATGTATATATATACACATATATATTTATTTATTAATTTTAAATAATTGGCAAATTCAAACTCTGCAGGGCAGGCTGGCAGACTAAAGAGCCAGGGAAGAGTTGATGTTCTACTTTTTAGTCAAAGGTGGTCTGCAGACAGAATTTCTGCCTCCTTGGGGCCCTCAGTCTTTTCTCTTAAGGCCTTCAACTGATTGAATAAGGCCCACCCACATTATGGAGGGTAATGTGCTTTACTTGAGGTCTACTGATTTAAGTGTTCATCACATTTTGAAAATACCTTACCTGCAGCATTTATACTGGTGTTTGACCAAACAACTGGTACCATAGCCTAGCCTAGTTGACACATAAAATTAATCATCCCACGTCTGGAGTATGAGAGAGAGGTCAAAGCTAGAAATACAGATTTGGGAGTCTTGAGCATATAGGTAGCACTTAAAACCTTGAGACTGGGTGCTGAGGTTGCCAAAATGATCTAGTGACAGGAAACTTCTCAAGGCGGCCCGTTTGGTTATAGTCATAATTGAGCTGAAATCCACCTGAAAACCCTGTTTTCTGGTTCATTACTTATCCATCTTAAACTTCCCGGTTCCTTGCATCCCCCCTCAAACGGTATTCTTTCACATTCCTGCCTCAGCCTGGATGTTATCATCAGACATGTCTCTCTTTGTCAATCTATCTTTAAAGTAGGCACTTGAAATTGAGGGTGACCTTCCAGGTGTGGTCTGATGAACACAAGCCATGCTCAGTTCATTTGTTCTTCTATTGAAGCAGATAAATATTAGAATTTGGTTGAAGGGAGGGGGGTTAGAATACTGTTGATTCATTGAGCTCACTCTTGGCTTAAAGGCTCAATCTCAATCTGCTTCTGCAACATCACCTTGCCTGTATCCTACATGTGCAGTGGTTTTGTAGTCCATAGTAAAGACTTGAGCTGCTCCTCTGAGTGAAGTGGGGAACAATTGTAGCATTAAGTAGAGGAGTGATGTGTCTTGGGTCTTTAAAGGATCATTCTGGCTGCTCTGTTGAGAATGGCTTTTTGGGAGCAAGGGGAGCCTTTTAGGAAGCTATTGAAGTGGAAGTGGTGAGAAGTCATCAGATTCTGGATATATCTCAAAGTAGAGCTAACAGGCTCTACTGATGGATTGGATGTCAGGGTTACAGAGTTAAGTATGACTGCAAGGTTTTTAGCCTCAGCCACTGGTAGGATGGAGTTGCCATCAACTGAGATAGGGAAGGCTACCAGAGGAGGAGATGCAAGCGGGGAGATCAGGAGTTCAGTTTGGGATGTGTGAAGTTTGAAATTGCTTTTTTTTTTTTATTTGAGATAGAGAGTTTTGCTCTTTTTTCCCAGGCTGGAGTGCAATGGTGCGATCTCTGCTCACTGCAACCTCTGCCTCCCAGGTTCAAATGATTCTCCTGCCTAAGCCTTCTGAGTAGCTGGGATTACAGTCGCACACCACCGTGCCTGGCTAATTTTGTATTTTTGGTAGAGACAGGGTTTTACCATGTTGGCCAGGCTGGTCTCAAACTCCTGACCTCAGGTGATCCACCTGCCTTGGCCTCCCAAAGTGCTGGGATTACAGGCATGAGCCACTGTGCTTGGCCTGAAATTGCTTTTTGACATCCAAGTAGAGTTATTTAAAAAGTAAGGAGATGTGTGGCTCTGGACTGCAGGAAAGAGGCCTGAGCTGGAACTCCCAATTTGGGAGTCTTTAGCATAGGTAGTACTTAAAACCCAGAGACTGGGTGGTACGACTGCCAGTGGCATGAGTACACAGAGGAAAGAAGAGGACCAAGGACTGATGAGCCCTGGCTCTCCAGCAGTGAGAGGCTGGAATCAGCAAAGGAACCTGAGAAGGAGCAGCCAGTGAGTTAGCAGGAAAACCAAGAGAACGTGGGGTCCTGGGAACTCAGTGAAAATCAAGGAGGATATCTATGTAATAGATTATAAACTTTATATATAGTATAAAATATTGTATACATCTGTAGTATATAATACATGCTTAATATATATTTTCATAAAGATTTTATATGAATTATAATATATTACAACATTTATATATTAGATTACTTCTGGGGAAATATAGCAAAGGTGGCTTAGTGGAAAGGGCACCAGGAATCAGAAGGCCTGAGGGCTGGGCTCAGTTCTGTTGGTCTTAGTTCTTTAACTTTAGGCAAATTAAATAGCCTACTTCAAGCAACATTTTTGACTCATCGGGAAAGTGGAGATTTTAATCCTTTCTTTTTTTTTTTTTTTTTTTTGAGACGGAGTCTCCCTCTGCTGCCCAGGCTGGAGTGCAGTGGCCGGATCTCAGCTCACTGCAAGCTCCGCCTCCCGGGTTTACGCCATTCTCCTGCCTCAGCCTCCCAAGTAGCTGGGACCACAGGCACCTGCCACCTCGCCCGGCTAGTTGTTTTTGTATTTTTTAGTAGAGACAGGGTTTCACCGTGTTTGCCAGGATGGTCTCGATCTCCTGACCTCGTGATCCGCCCGTCTTGGCCTCCCAAAGTGCTGGGATTACAGGCTTGAGCCACCGCGCCCGGCCCAATCCTTTCTTTACTCTCAGTTATTGCAAGAATCAACTGAAGCAATAGATATGGATATGGTTTATTAGCAATAAAGATCCTGTACTCCCTCATTCTCCCTCTCTTTCTCTATGTATGTATAAATGTATATGTATATATATAAGGAATTCCAGATATTTGTTATATTTTTAATGCCTGTTGGACCATTCAGATTATGACCTATTGTAGGTCATAATCGTTTTAGTGGGTTTCAGGCAACATTTGAAAATGAAATAGGACCGAGCATGCTGGCTCACACCTGTAATCCCAGCACTTTGGGTGGCTGAGGCAGGCAGATTGCCTGAGGTCAAGAGTTCAAGACCAGCCTGGCCAACATGGTGAAACCTCATCTCTGCTAAAAGTACAAAAGACAGATGGGCATGGTGGTGCATGCCTGTAGTCCCAGCTACTCGGGAGGCTGAGGCAGGAGAATCACGTGAACCTAGGAGGCAGAGGTTGCAGTGAGCCAAGATCATACTGCTGCGTAACAGAGTCAGACTCTGTCTCAAAAAATGGAATAGAAAATATCAGTATTCACGGGTCAGAGAGAGTAAAGGTAATTAGTTTTTTTGGGGAATCTTTTTAGTTATATACTTGCATTAGTTATCAAATTACCCCCATACTTAGTAGTTTAAAACAATAAGCATTTGTTATTTAGAGGGATCAGGTATCTGTGACCTGCTTAGCTGGGTGGTTTGATTCAGGTGGAAGACAAGCTGTCAGCTAGGGCTGCAGTCATCTAAAGGCCTCGCTGGGCTGATCTTCCAGGCCTATGCTTGTGGCTGTTGGCAGGAGGCCTCAGCCTCTCACCACATAGGCCTTTCCTTAGTGCTACTCATGACATCTTTGCTGGTTTCTACCAGAACACATGACCTAAGACAGAAAGAGAACAAGAGTGTGCCCCCAAGACAGAAGATGCAGTATCAGATCAAAATTAAGAGTATCAGATCAAAAGTAATCAACTCTGCTATGACTCTGTTCTCTTCTTTTAGTCACATCTAGCGATCCTGGTACAGTGCGAGAGGGACTTTACGAGAGTGTAAAGGGCAGGAGGTGGCGATTGTCCAGGGCCATCATGGAGACTGGCCATCACAACTTCTATAACTGGGTTGAGATAAAAGATACATCTTTAAATGTGGGTCATGTGAGAAGGTGTTTAAGAAACACTGCTGTACAGTGTCTAATACTGTGCACCATTAGGCAGAGGTATACATTAGCTAGCAGAAGCCCATTTAAGAAGCTCTGCTGTTGATGCACTCTACACCCATGTTTAATTACCTGTGACTTTAAGATCATGAATATGATGAACACCAGTGACTTTTACAATGAAGCAACATCTGGGCTATGGGGGACTGTTTGTCCTTAAGTAAATTGAGCCTATACTAATGTCCTTTCAGAGTCCTTCTGTCTGATTTCTATAGTTCTACACCTTTTACCTATCTGGTCATCTGTCAAGTATATCTGCTGGTGGTGAGTTCTCACTTCAAATCTGTGGCCATATTTCATGCACAACTGCATGGCTTGTTTCTTATAGAATACAATACAGGGGTTTGTGATAGCAGTTATACTTTCAGCTGATCTTTCTGCCTGTTTAGTCTTCTTAGGAGTGTGGTCTGAGTAATGAGCTTATGGAAAATTCTACCTGGAGATAAATGGGGTATAATTAAACTTTGATATTTTGAGAATAGGGATTATTAGAAACATAAAGTCATGCCCTACTTAAAGGAATCTTGTAGAATAATTACAGACATGATGTGTATAATATAATTTGATATATTCCCTGGTGTGAAAACAAATCTGTTTTAGCTCTCCTAGCCAATATTTTTTGTGTTGACTAATGTAAATGACTGAAAAAGAACAAATTATTTTTGAAGTGCTAATAGATCCTAAGCAGGCTAGAAGTCTCTAGTTAAACAGTTAAAAGACCAGTAGAAAACACAACACAAAGTAAAAACATATGGCCTCGGGTTCTTAATTTGAAACTGTGAGAGTTTCAAACTGGAGTCGTTTCTTGATATAAAGTGAGCCCTACTAATTAATTGGAAAGGCACTGTTCTACAAGAAAATTTCTTAGTTTGATGTTGATTGTTTACTCTTCAACACACTCCTACTACTTGTCAGCCCTGCAGCCACAGGTCTTCTCTGGCTTAAGATTTTATACCTGAGGGCTTCGCTGCATGTTCCAGTCACAGTGAAGAATTGGAGGATGTGTTGTTTTCAGTGGGCTCCCGGGTCTGTAGAGGCCCATTTTTTCTCGAAGAGTTACTACTGTTAGAATGCTGGGCTGACTCTAATTTTTTTTTTTTTTTTTTTTTTTTTTTTTTTTTTTTTTTTTGAGTCAGAGTCTCGCTCTGTTACCCAGGCTGGAGTGCAGTGGTGTGATCTCAGCTCACTGCAACCTCCACTTCCCCGGTTCAAGCAATTCTCCTACCTCAGCCTCCCAAGTAGCTGGGACTACAGGCATGCGCCACCATGCCCAGCTAATTTTTGTATTTTTAGCAGCGACGGGGTTTCACCATGTTGGCCAGGATGGTCTCGATGTCTTGACCTTGTGATCTGCCTGCCTTGGCCTCCCAAAGTGCTGGGATTACAGGCCTGAGCCACAAAGCCTGGCCATAATTTTTTATTTATGTATCAGTTGACCCCCTAAGCTATCAACTCCTGTGGTCAGGGACTGTCCATCCCTGTACCTGACAGCATTTGGCTCATGGGAGAAGCTCAGTAAATATAAAGAAATTACATTCTTTATTCTCTTGCGTGGATTTGTGTCCAGAAGAACAATGTTTGGGGTACAATATGCATGTGATACCACTTTTCTTAGTGTTTCTATTGAATGTAGTAAATTTTAATTTTCCTTGAAGTGTGTGAAACTTAAAAATTTAAATGTTGAGACAACAATATGATTCTTATTTCTTGAAATAAGGTGGATTTTTAAAAAAATCTATTAAAAACCCCTATATTATTTTTGGTAACATTCAGTAGGAGAGGAATTTAGTTTTTATAACACAGATAGGGATCACTGGCAGCTTGAATGAGCAGGTTGAGAACCACTCAGCTAGAGAACACTGAAGGCCCCTTTATGTTCTTGCCTGTGCATATCCCTGAAGACCCAGCAACATCATCAGTTGACTTTATGAAGTGACTTCTTCTCTGTCCAGAATGCTGTCTGAGCAATGGGTGGCTAATGAAGGTGCTGTAGGCCTGGCCCACTCACCCAGCATTACTTATAACTAGGAAAATCCAAAGCAACTGTTGGCATGGTGGATTATGAAAGGTCAGGCACTCTTTTGTATGTATTGCTTCCCTGCCTTGCAGTCTATTTTTATTTTTCCTTGCTGCCTCTGCTCTGCAAATCAGCCTATGCACTGCTTAGTCCTGAGAAGACCATCTGTGTCACACTGCCTTGAACCTCAAGCCTCAAGCCGTGACACAGCCCTGCAGAACTCCTTCCTCATCCGTGTCCTTCTGGTCTCTGCTTCCCATTCCCCACACCTGCCTATGCTGCACTGTGACATCGACAGTTGACAAACTGTGGCTCCTTAATTTTTTTCTTCTGGACTTCAATAAAAAGAATTTGATAGAAAGTTATGGAAGTGGCCAGGCATCATGGCTTGCGCCTGTCATTCCAACACTTTGGGAGGCCAAGATGGGCAGATCACTCAAGGTCAGGAATTTGAGACCAGCCTGGCCAACATGGCGAAACCCTGTCTCTACTAAAAATTCAAAAAAATTAGCTGGGCGTGGTGGTGCATGCCTGTAGTCCGGAGAATCCTTGGAACCCAGGAGTTGGAGGTTGCAGTGGGCTGGGATTGTGCCACTGCACTCCAACCTAGGTGGCAAAGTGAGACTCTGACTCAAAAAAAAAAAAAAAAAAAAAAAAAAAAAAAGAAATTTATGGAAGGGAAAATAGCCATATTCACTTAGATTAGCTCAGCCACTTAAGTGAAAGAGATGCCGAGGGAGAGACTTAGACAGTTTGCTGGTAATTACTAAGCCTAGGAGAGGCGGCTGCAAAGACTAGGAGAGCTTGTTGTTTTAAAACCCCGAAACTCTACTTATATCTTAGTCAAGTAGGGAATAAATAACCAAATGGGAATTCTTAAGGCTCCGATATATCATGAGTATGAGAGTAAAACTGAGAAAGGAAAGGACACAAATTAGTGAGAATGACACTAATGTCAAATATATTTTCAAAATTTGTTAGTATCATTTTTAGATACAGTGACTGTTGTCTTTTGAGTCCTGGTTATGGTAAAAAGTATTTTGTTTCAATATAAAAGGAGGGAAAGCCTGTGTACCTCATTCCAGTTAAGCAACTTCTCATACCAGTCAGCCTTGGGTAACAAGGCCAAATGTTCAACTATTCCGAGAGGTGAAACTAGATCCTTGAAGGGATCATGTGATGGCAGTTTTTCAAACCGTAATGAACAGATTCATCAAACACATGTCATGAATAATCACTTGTTGTGATGTATTCACAAACAAACTGCTGAAGGGTAGAATGAGGTATTAATAAGATGACTGATTATAAAAATACACATGCAGGGAAGATGTTCAGCTTTTAAGATTGTATTAATAATAGCCTTATATTAGTTTTGTGTTGAATTCTTGTGACCTGCTGGCACTTTTTTGTAAGTATTGACTCATTTAATTACCCAGCTCCCAGAACTCAACCCTTAGAAGCCTAACCTAATTTCTTTAGTTTCCTGAAGCTCTGGGTGTCTTGGGTCCAGTTTACTCTATAAGCACATGCTGAAGCCTGTGTCTCTGTGTAATTTTTGGAGCATCATGGAGAGGAAGGTGTAAGTCATATATCCTTGTTCTCTGTTTGGAGATACTCAGTGGTGTGGTTGTCAAGGGTAACCTGGGCAGAAAGACCAGCAGGGCTCTGTGGTTCCATTAGGGATGTAGACGTCTCTCCTTTTAATCTTGCTGCTTTTGGTTGCCCTCTGGGCATCATTACTGAAGTGCTCCTTGGAAGAAAGAAGAGAACATTTGTCACCATCTCCTGTGGCTCTGGAACCAGCTCCCCTTATCAGTCACCAACTCAAGTGGTGTTCTGTGGGGACTGTTGCCAGTTGGCTTCCGCAGTGAGGATCCTAAACACTATGGAACTGACATGTTACCTGGGAAGTCCCTCCCACACCAGGCTGTCCAACTTCTTGTTCTTCAAAGCCCAGCTAGAGCATCAGCTCCTCTGGGAAACCCTTCCTGCATGCCTCTCCTGCCCTCCCCCATGCTGGTAAAATGTAAACACCCCCTCAGGAGCTCTCACAGCACCTCATGCTTATCTCTTCTTTGGCATTTGTCCCTTTGTTCCAGATTCATTGAATCACTTATATTGCCTCCACCAGACTGAATGCTGGAGGACCACATTCCGCTTTGTTCGGTTTTATTTTTCTAGCCTCTAATGCCATGCCTGGCACATAGTAGGCACTCTAAATATTCATTAAATGGATTTATTTGCCATTCTTATTTTGGCCCATAGACTCGGTTTCCCCAGCCTCTGCCCTTTGCAGATGCTTGAAATCTCCTGGCACATCTGTTTCTGTCCTGTCTCCTCCCCTTTCTCCCTTTTGCTGCAGCAGCTTTGCCCTGTTTCATCGGTTGCATGGGAGTTTGGGTAGGAAAATGGAAATCACTCCAGATATTTTGGGTGGCAAGGATTAACTATAGGGAACTGGAGGTGTGCCAAAATCATAGAGGTGTGGTGGAGTAGAGGGTCGGAAGGCTGTTGGAAGCTGCTGCTGCTGATCTTGGCTGCCTGCAGCACCAAAGTGGGGTCTCAAGAGTCCCTCACTGCAGAAGCAGCTAGCAAAACCCATGTCTGCCATCTGCTGACGTCCACAGGCCTGTCCCCAGCTGCCCCCTGGGAAAAGTGGCTTTTCTTGCTTTTTTCCCTTCAGTTCTTATGAGAGTGCCTCTTATTGGGAGAACTGAATCAGAAGTCAGCTGGAAAGGGAATCTGGGAAGTGCTAGTTTATAGGCATTTCACCTCTGAGGTACAGGCCAGTGCTTGGAAGAAAGGAATATCCACACACAAAATCTGGCATATCGAGAGCACTGCCTTGCTTCATCTGAAACCTTCTCCCTGAGCTGCCCACCCCCACCTTTAAAAAAAAAAAAAAAAAAGAACAAAGCTCTGCCCATATTATTGAATGCTTTAATTTTGTTAATGTGTGGGAACCCTCATCCTTAGTCCTATCCCAACAGTTAATATCCCCTCTGCCTATATTTTAGGTCTCCTGTGTTCTTCTTAAGAATTAAATCTTTCCTAGTCCAGAAGTTATAAGCATAATCTTTTGAAAAGTATATCTCATTTAATTTATAATACATTAGTCATTTGAAAATCGCGGAATTTTTAGTGAGGCAATCTGAGTTTAAGTTAAAATCAGGTCCCTTATTAGCTACATAATTGTAGGAGACTCATTTAATCATGCGTTCATGCATTTTCATATTTACCAGGCTTGTACTAAGTGCCAAGAACCAGGCTCTGTTAGGTACCACTGGCTGTTAAATGGTTATAATATACAAGCCCTATTTTCCTTACAGTTTGTGATGGTGCTTTGTAAATTTAAAGTTCCATTGAAGTACTAATCATTATTTTCCTAATAGACAACAACTTATAAATTCATGTTTAGAATTCTTTAATAGAATTTATTATAGTTATAATACGTCAGCAAAGTGGTATCATGGTCATATTAAGGCACAACACCTGGAGTGAATCAGCCTCAATAAATTTTTTTCTTTCTTGCTGTCTATATACTCAAGATTTAATTTAGCTTATACTATATACTTAATATATATACTCTCTATATACTCAAGATTTTTTGAGACTGTCTCCGTCACCCAGGCTAGAGTGCAGTGGCACAATCCCAGCCCACTGCAACCTCTGCCTCCGCCTCCTGGGTTCAAATGATTCTCCTGCCTCAGCCTCCTGAGTAGCTAGGAGTACAGGCATGTGCCATGACATCCAGCTAATTTTTGTATTTTTGGTAGAGACAGGGTTTTGCCATGTTGGCCAGGCTGGGCTCGAACTCCTGGCCTAAAGTGATTTGTTCACTTTGGCCTCCCAAAGTGCTGGGATTACAGGCATGAGCCACTATATATTCAAGATTTAATTTTACTTAGCCTGGCTGCCTTGCCCATGGTTCTAGCAGGCAGGGATGAGGTTTAATTGTCCTACTAGAACAGGACACAGTAGGTGAGAGGTAAGTCCCCAAAGGAAGCCAGGCCTTCCCTGAGAACAAACAAGCAAACAAGCAAAACCAACAAATGTCCACATGTAACTCCTATCTACTTTTCTCTCATCTGATGATTTTGCTTTGTACTCTTGAAAATATTGCCTCCACCAAATCACTGCCATTTGCATTCATCTTCTTTTAAATCTTCTGTACCTATCACTGGTACAAGGGAAGACTTTCCCCCAAATGAACAAAAACCAACTGATTTGCTTTCTAGGAAACTGATTTGCTTTCCAGGAAACTGATTTGCTTTCCAGGAAACTGATTTGCTTTCTAGGAAACCGATTTGCTTTCTAGGAAGCTGATTTGCTTTCCAGGAAACCAGGGCGAGTATTAAATGACCAGCAAGTAGGCAAGGCTAGGAGCAAAACTGCACATTTATTTTTGGCCCCCCAGCTTCAGGAAAGAAGGTGTGGGGGAGGGGTGAGGTCCGTCGGTCTCCGGCAGGGGAGGCCGGGGGAGTCACCCAGTGGAGCTCTTGGGTGGAGTTCCTACAGCCCCGACAGGAGTGAGGGCTGAGGAAGTGTGCCCAGTGCACCCGCCGGGAGTGGCTTTTATGTCCTGGGCCTGGGAGTGGGAGGGCAGTGGGCGGGACATAGGCGGGTTGGGGGCCAGGTGGTAGGCGTGGCTAGGCAGGTTCCGGTTTTTCTCCGTCGGAGGCCGGGTTGCGCCTGCACAGTCCACCCGACCCGTGCCTTTCCTGGGCGCGGGAAAGTTGTCGGTGAAGAACCCGGAACTGCGCCATCTTGAGTCCGTTAATCCAAACACCAACCTTGTTTGTTTCATCTTTCATCGGTGACTATGGTTCCTCTTCTCCTTCAGGACATAACTCTTCCTCATAAGAACTACCCACACCAGGTAGTGTCCTCCTCTCCTTCTCATCCTCTCTTCACTTGGCTCTCGTCTGGCTTCCATTTCCACCACTCAATGAAACTACTCCTCTAAGTTGCCAGTGACCTTTAATTTGGCAAATATGTCCAATAGACATTTTTACATGAAGAGCTAAAAAGCAAGATGAACTTAGACCCTTATACTCACCCCATGCACAAAAATTAACTCAAAATAGATAATGGACTTTAAGTGCTAAACTATGAAACTTTTAGAAGAAAACAGAAAATTTTCAAGATCTTGGGTTAGGCCAACTTAACTTTGATCACAAAATACCTCTACATTTTTACCCCTCTCTCCGCCACCCATTTTGAAGTTTTAATGTCAACATTTATATCTTTTCGGATTGTATATTCAGCATCCTTTTCATTTAGTTTGAAGAACTCACTTTAGTATTTCCTATAAGACAGTTCTGTGGTAACACACTCCCTCAGCTTTTGTTTTTCTAGGAAAGTCTTTATCTCACCTTCATTCCTGAAGGACAGCTTTGCTAGGTACTCTTGGTTCAGTTTTTTGTATTGTCCCTTCGGCACGTTGAATATATCATCATACTTTGTCATGGCCTATAATGTTTCTGCTGAGAAGTCTGTTGATAGGCATATTGGAACTCCCTTACATGTTACTCATTTCTTTTCTCTTGATACTTTTTTTGTCTTTGATTTTTGATAGTGTGGATATGTCTTGTGGTAGTCTTATTTGGATTGGATCTGATTGGAGACTTCTGGTCTCCCAGTACCTGGATGTTTACATCTTTCTCTAGGTTTGGAAAGTGTTCCGTTACTATGGCTCTAAATAAGCTTTCTACTCCATTTATCTTTTCTTCTGCTTTTATACTTCTATGACTTGAAGCTTGGCTCTTTTGGGGTTGTTTACAAATTCTGTTAAGTTTTCTTCATTCCTTTTTCTTTAAACATGTAAAACTGTCTTTATTTGGAAACAACATGATCATGTGTATAAAACAGCCTATGAAATCTATCATTATGCTTTAGAAAAAACAAAACCCCACAGTAAATGGGGAATGAATAAAATAAAGTATTACTGCTCTTTCAAAAAAAAAAAAAAAAAAAAAAAAAGATCTTGGGTTAGGCAAAGATGTCTTAGATCTAACACCAAAATCATGATCCATAGTAGGAAAAACATCGATCAATTGGATTTTTGAAATTCACAACTTTTATGCTTCAAAGACATTTTCAGAAAATGAAAAGATAAACCATAGGTTGAGAGAAAATATTTGCAAATTACATATCAAATAAAGGACTTGTTTCCAGAATACTCACAAGGGTAGGAACTCTCTTGTTCATTGCTGTATCCTAAGCATCTCTTGTAGCTCTATTGAGCATCTAGAAGGTACTCGATAAATATTTCCTGGATAATCACAGCGTTAATACAGTTTGGAGAATACTCTGTTAGGATTCTTAATGACGTCTAAGGAGGAGAGAAAACAATCTTGAACATTTGTAGAACATTTTTGAAGCATTTGTACCTACTACATTTATTCCCTTTTCTGTTGTTGGTATCATTGTATCCATGCCACAGTTAAGAAAACAGAGCCATGGAGGGGTTAACTTTTTGCCTGTGGTCAAATGCTGTTAAGTGGTAGAGTCAGAATCCAGATCTCGAATTTCTAATTCTACATTCAGTGTGTCATGATTTCCACTGTTGTTGGGGAAATGTCTTCACTCCTGAGCTGATGATGCCTGGGACTGGTGCCTTCTCACCTTTCCTTCAGCAGTGTGAAATGCCTAGATCTCAGGCTTGTGGGCTGTTTTTCCAGACACTCCTTCCTGATGATCTGATGGCAGACACACTTGTCTGATCCATAAGAGCATGTCACGTGATAACTCAGGACTGTTTTCACCATGTTTGTTCCAAGGAGTTTGTCCTCCCAGGGCTTGTTTTCTACTTTTCCATCAGAACTTGGTATTTCACCAAACGTGTTTGACTGCCAACTGGGATCATGCTAGTCTAAGTTCATTTTCACTTCTCACTATGTTCTATGTTCCCGGCGTAGCTTTTTATTCTTTCTTTCTTTTTTTTTTTTCTTGAGATGGAGTCTCGCTGTGTTGACTAGGCTAGAGTGCAGCGGAGTGATCTCGACTCCAACAACCACCTCCTGGGTTCAAGCGATTCTCCTGCCTCAGTCTCCCAAGTAGCTGGGATTACAGGCGCCCACCACTATGACTGGCTAATTTTTGTATTTTTAGTAGAGATGGGGTTTCACCATGTTGGTCAGGCTGTTCTTGAACTCCTGACCTCAGGTGATCCACCCTCCTTGGCCTCCCAAAGTGCTGGGATTACAGGCATGAACCACCACACCTGGCCCAGTTTTTTATTCTTAACTGTGAGCAGGTTGAGACGTAGGATAACAGATGGAGCTGAAGATGGTATGATATGGTGCCAGTTACTATATGATGTCATCAGTAAGCCTATTCCAAGAATCGTGCCTCGGGCATCCTTAGAAAATAAAGATGTTACTTGAGACTGAGAGGAGGGCAGCATTGGGACACTTTGAAAAAAGCTGGGGTCTAGGGGGCCTGGTCGATCAGCCTCAGCTCTGCAGTTGTTGTATCTCAGTTATTTCATGTTCCTTATTCTGTGCTTCCAAATTAGTCAAGTGAGGAGGAGGTTAGGTTAGATATACTTTCAGGTCTTCTCTGCTGTCTAAAATTGGGTTGGGTAGGCTAGCCAGAACTAATCAGGGCTTCTTGAGTCTAGGTATCAACTTTATCACCCTAGCGACGTGCTTTGGTTTTTACCCCCAGCTGTGCAAATTAGTTTTCAAACTTCCCAGGCAGGAATGTAAAGGCTGAACTTTGGCAGCCCATTAATGGGATAAACAAGTCTAGTGACAAAAGACTGAAGATTGAAAATGGAAGAGGTGGAGGCAAGGATTGAGAGCTGAATTTTGGTATATTGTCTACATGCTACCTTGCCTGTGTCATTCTTAGTGGCCATGACAACAGTGGTTCTAAAACATACCTCAGTTGTATGGTATTTGCCACTCCTGGCCATAGTCCATTGCTGTTTTTATCCCTAGCTCCCACCCAGCCAAGATTAGCCTGGGAGGAAAGACAGGACCCCAAAGGGCAGGCAGCCTGTTAGTGCAGAACAAGTCCTGGAGCTGGCCATAGGTTCTGTCTGAGTTCTGCCATGGACGTGCTGTGTGGCCCCCATCCCTCCTCTGTCAAAGGAGCAGTTCTAAGCTAGGTGATATATAAACCTCTGTGCTCTGTGAGTAAGCATATGGACAGCACCACTTTGTCAGGCCCAACAAGCCTAATTTTGATGCACTGCGAAGCTCTAATGAGTACAGCAGTCATAATCATAAATAAACTGCCAGGGCTGCCATGGATGTGTTAGCCCAGGCACAGTCTACTAATTTGCTGATGGTAATCAGACAGGAGCTGCTGCTGTGGGAGGGAGCATTCATACTTAGAGATGCTGCCTGAAAGTGCCTGAAACACGAACTTGGAAACTTGAGGCTTAAAGGAATCTTAAAGGTCATCCATTCTAGTTTCTTTTTATCTCAAGCTGAAATCTGCCTCCCTGTGGCTGCTATCAATTGATGTGCAGATAACAAAGCTTGCATATCATACAAGATTTTCTATTTTTAATTTCTGGAAGGAGCTAAGAATAATATGTGCAGGATCCATGTTCCTTATGCCTCTTCATAAGGAAATCCTGGTTTTCTGTGGGCTGGTTAGCAGTGAGACTATTTCCTTAAAAGGTGATAAGAATGATTGTGCTACAGTTTGATCAGTATCTTATTTCAGAAGAGAACCCCCATTTTTATCTGTGGGTGTTTATTTTATGCACTTACATAAAATAATCAGTGTATTAACTACTTTTGAGCCTCTTCTATCTGCAGTGTACGATGCTAAGTTCCAGAGCAGACAGAAGCATTGGTGCCTTATTACGGGCGTATCATTCACACATTGCTTCACTCAACGACATTTATTGCTTTCCGGCAGGCTCTGGTTCTTGCCCTTATGAAGTTTTTGGTCTGTTGTGGGAGAGAATGATTGATTAGTTATCAGTCACGCTGCATTGAAATTATTGTTGACTTTTCCATCCCTTTAGGCTCTATTATCCCTGAAGCAGAGGTTACGTACTGTGCATTACTGAATTTCCGGTATCTAGCACAGAATAGGCACATAATGAATATTTGTTAAATGAGTCTGTGGTTGAATATATGAAGAAAAAGCACAGACTTTGGTGTCTGCTCTGAGCTAAATCCTGACTGAGCATTTGCTAGCCATGAGACTGGGAATAAAGACACAAGCCTTCATAAAATAGGACCTATTTAACAGGGTTGTTGTGAGGACTAAAAATTAGGATATACAGAGTGCTTAGCCTAGTGTTTGGCATATACTTCTAAGAAAACAATGTATATTCTTTTCCTACTGTAGCTCCTTAAGGTGCCTTTTGCATCTGTATAAAAAAACTAAATGAAAATATATTTCTTTTTTTTTTCTTTTTTGAGATGGAGTCTTGCTCTGTTGCCCAGGCTGGAGTGCAATGGTGCAATCTCGGCTTACTGCAACTTCCACCTCCTGGGTTCAAGTGATTCTCCTGCCTTAGCCTCCCTAGCAGCTGGGATTACAGGCACTCACCACCATGCCTGGCTAATGTTTGTATTTTTAGTAGAAACAGGGTTTTCCCATTTTGGCCAGGCTGGTCTTGAACTCCTGACCTTGTGATCTACCTGCCTTGGCCTCCCAAAGTGCTGGGATTACAGGTGTGAGCCACCACGCCTGGCCATGATAACATATTTCTAGAATTCATTGGATTGCTAGTGTTTTGAAATTAAAGATGGCCCCACAGGGGAGGCCCCACCCCTTAACTCTTTGGAAGGAGCATGAGTTAGGTTTACCATCGTAAAGAGGAAATCTATACTGGACGTTTCAAAATCACTGATGGAGTAAATTTGAAATATTCTCATCATAAAAAATGTTAAATATTTGAGGTGATGGATATATTAATTAGCTCGATTTAATCATTCCACATTATGTTCAAAAATCATAGTTATCACTTTGTACCCCATAAATGTATACAACTATAATATGTCAATATGTAATAATAATGATGGTAAAAGAATTAACTCATGATTCTGAGGAAGCTGCAAAAGTCCACAAATTCTGGTAACAGGGGGCTAGACCTCTGGTTGGGTAGACCACAGTTTTCTTTTGGATAGAATCATTTTCTCTTATGATACTTAAAATTCTTAAGGTAATGATGAAATAACTTATTTTTAAAATACCACATAAATTTAAATAACAGTTTATAGTTTCAAATATGTTTGGTTTATTTCTTTCTAATGGGAACAGGATGAAAGGCATATACATTCTTTAAGCCAAACCTTTAGCATCATATTAAATATGTTGCCTGACTTATTGGTGGTGAAGTTGGTAAGACTAAGATAATGACTCTTATGAAGAGCAGCTTTATGGACCACTTCATTCTCCAGCCAGTAAGATAAGTATCATTGGTTTTATCATGTGGTCTTGATTTTCATTTTATATATGTTCACTCATTTACAGCTCAAAAACAAAAGATATGAGGAAAAACTAATTAGAGTTATAGACATTAGATTCTGATTTTAGGATGCATTGTTAATTTCTATATACAAAAACATGAACTTGTGTGTCTTTATTTTGCAAGGAGTGTGCTGTTTTATCTTTCATTTTTAAAATGTTGAAATAATCTTAAAGTCACAAACATTAGAAGCACAGTACATGTAACGTTTTCCCCCTGAATTATTTGAGATTAGGTTGTGGACATGAAGCATCATCACCCTAAATACTTCACCGTATTCTTCCAAGGACACTTTCCTATGTATTAGGTTGGTGCAAAAGTAATTGTGGGTTTTGTCATTACTTTTAATGACCAAGACCACATGCAATTACTTTTGCACCAACTGAATAACTGCAATATGCAGGTTGAGTATCCCTTATTTGAAATGCTCGGGTCCAGAAATCAGTGTTTTGGATTTTGAGCTTTACAGGTGTTGGAATACTTGCAGTTACACTAGTTGAGCATCTCAAATTTAAAAATCCAAAATCTGAAGGTGCTCCCATGAGCATTTTTATGAGCATCTCATTGGTGCTCAAACAGTTTTAGATTTTGGAGCATTTTGGATTTCAGATTTTTTGAATTTGGGATACTCAGCCCTCTAATAACCAAACTCAGGAAGTTAACCTTGGTGCATTCCTACTATTTATTCCTCAAAACCAAGGTACTGTTCCCTGGGGGGTCTTCTGGCTAGTGGAGACTATCTGGGCTCAGGTGTTAGCTTTACCCCTAACTAACAATCACTTAACCTCTCTGTGCTTCTGTTTCTTCCTTTGTGGTGCAGATGATAATAGTATCTGTCTACCTCATAGTGTTACTGCAAACATAATTGTGTGTGTGTGTGTAGAATGGAAGAGTGCCTGGCACATGCTAACCACTGTATGTGTGTAGAATGGAAGAGTGCCTGGCAGTGTGTGTAGAATGGAAGAGTGCCTGGCACATGCTAACCACTGTATGTGTGTAGAATGGAAGAGTGCCTGGCACATGCTAACCACTGTATGTGTGTAGAATGGAAGAGTGCCTGGCACATGCTAACCACTGTATGTGTGTAGAATGGAAGAGTGCCTGGCACATGCTAACCACTGTATGTGTGTAGAATGGAAGAGTGCCTGGCACATGCTAACCACTGTATGTGTGTAGAATGGAAGAGTGCCTGGCACATGCTAACCACTGTATGTGTGTAGAATGGAAGAGTGCCTGGCACATGCTAACCACTGTATGTGTGTTGGCTTTTACTATTAACATACCCCCTTCTCCACTCTGTGTGTGCTGTACTGTGCCTGCACGGTGAGAAACTATAACCCTTTATTCTCCCCTAACCTTGCCTTTCTTTCTTACATGATCCAAGGAATGTGAGAAGCAGCATTAAATTAAAGCTTACGTATATTCTACCCATATCTTGTAGTCATTGCAAAGGCTCTTATATTTAGAGGTGATTTTTTAAAAACCTGCTCTTTGTCCCATTTCTGGAGCTAGAATTAATTTTTAGATACATTCATCCTTTCATGTATTGGGTGTCTACACAGAATTGTCATTGGGAAGTATTTTCAAAGCCCTAAGATGTGCTTTGCAGTGGAAATCTTTCAGGGCTATAAGAATGGATAATTTCCTGGCTATTAGTTGAATAAGAAAGACACATTTTGCCTTTCAGAGATTGTTCAACCATTATGGAAAACAGTATGGCAATTCCTCAAGGATCTAGAACTAGATGTACCATATGACCCAGCCATCCCACTACTGGGTATATACCCAAAGGATTATAAATTATTCTACTACAAAGACACATGTACACGTATGTTTATTGCGGCACTATTCACAATAGCAAAGACTTGGAATCAACCCAAATGTCCATCTGTGACAGACTGGATTAAGAAAATGTGGCACATATACACCATGGAATACTATGCAGCCATAAAAAAGGATGAGTTTGCGTCCTTTGTAGGGACATGGATGCAGCTGGAAACCATCATTGTTAGCAAACTATCACAAGAACAGAAAACCAAACACCGCATGTTCTCACTCATAGGTGGGAACTGAACAATGAGATCACTTGGACTCGGGAAGGGGAACATCACGCACTGGGGCCTATCATGGGGAGGGGGGAGGGGGGAGGGGGGAGGGATTGCATTGGGGAGTTATACATGATATAAATGATGAATTGATGGGTGCTGACAAGTTGATGGGTGCAGCACACCAACATGGCATAAGTATACATATGTAACAAACCTGCACGTTATGCACATGTACCCTAGAACTTAAAGTATAAAAAAAAAAAAAAAAAAAAAAACAGAGATTGTTATATTTTATAATGCAGAGATGGTTTCGAATATATTTAGTTTTTAAATATTCAGTAGGTGGTGTGCTAAAGCTTAGTGTCCTTAGGTAGGCCTCTTGTTACAAGTAGAGGAGGAGATGGGTGAGGGAATTGGTTTGGCTGGCCACCGTTTCTATGAGGAAGGGCACCTGGAAATGGAAAGAAATGAATTGACTACCAACCACATCATCCCCTGGAGGCCATGGCTAGGTTGAATGAAAATGATGGTGTTGGCATGAGTTGGGTGAACCTTATTTTTTAAAAACTGATAGTCATCCAGAAACAGAAGGACAAATAATGTACGTCTCCACTTACCTGAACTTCTATCACTTTGTGGAGCCTGGCTAGCTGAGACCAAGAAGGTGGGTGGAACCGGGGAAGAAGAAGTAGGTGGGAGAAGAAGCAGGTGGGAGAAGAAGCAGGTGGGAGAAGAAGCAGGTGGGAGAAGAAGCAGGTGGGAGAAGAAGCAGGTGGGCTTCCCTGGAGCAGGGCAGCCATGCTGGGAGAAGCAGAAATGAAGTGGAAGCGGGAAGACATCAGCTTTTCGCATGAGCAATCATTTTCAATTAGTAATAATGAAAGGCAGTGAGAACCCTGCTTTTAGTGGGGTGCTTGGGAAGAACAAGTAATTCATGCATTTTAGGGTTCAGTTTGATTTCCAGCTTTGTTTTCTACTGGCTGTCAGCTCCGGGGATACCAAGTACCTGCCTCACCGGCATGTGTATGTGAGCACCAAACATAGTACTTGCCACATTCTAAACAATAAATATAATTTCTCATTATTATCAGGTTTTTCATTACTGTTTCAGTGCCTTCCTCCTACCCCACTATATACTGCGGATCTCTGATTTCTTCCATGTCTGCTTTGTCCTGTGATTCCTGAAATAGAGTCTATTGGTCTCTGTTCCTAATGTAATTGAAAAGGCTCTACAAGCTTTGGATGAGTGAAGGAAGCTGAAATCTTTGTTTTAATCTACACATACTTCTACCTCCCATGTTATAGATGTGGCAACCTTAAAATTGCTGTCTGTGGTGTGGATATTTATTTATGGGGCTAAGCAAGGTAGCCTTGGTTTTGGTTAAGAGAAGGGATCATTTCTATTTAAAAAAAATTTGTGTTAAATATAATTTTAGAAAGAACTTAGCATCTTATCCAGGTCAATGTAAAATTCAAATGAAACACATCACCTCTCCCTACAGGTAGCTCTCTCTTTAGAGAAGAGCTCTGTGCAGAAGACTTATGAATAAATGGAATTTATATATCTCTAATCCTGTTTTTCCTGAATTATGTAATTATTTTAGGTCAGTGATATAGTAAATGAGGTCTGTCATGTTTTGGCTTTGAGTTTCTTTATTCTCACCTATGCTGTGTCCACTGTCTGTAAACAGATACTTAAGTACGTAAAAGACTCTTGTCATTTAAAGGTATCCCACAGGGAATGACAGTAATTACCTGTCAAATGTCAGGTGGCGAGGTACCAGGCATGATGGGATGTTCCAGGGATGAGGCAAGGGTGGAGCTGGAAGCTAGGGACAGGTGGGGTCTGGACAGTCAGACCCCCCTCAAGGGTGAATTCCTGTGTCCATTACCCCTTGTCTGAAAGGGACAGAATTAACTCAGGCCCTACTCAGTCAGGTTGGCAACCCAAGAGGTGAGACTCGTGGGTGGGATGCAACCACCACCCTTCAGGTGCTGGGAGCAGTGATTCTGTCTAGGGGACTATATCATCATGATTCTGGCCGCCTGGTCTTTTTCTCTCTCTCTCTCTTTTTTTTTTTTTTTTTTTGAGATGGAGGCTTGCTCTGTCGCCCAGGCTGGAGTGCAGTGGCGCAATCTCGGCTCATTGTAAGCTCCGCCTCCTGGGTTCACACCATTCTCCTGCCTCAGCCTCCCGAGTAGCTGAGACTACACTGGCCACCTGGTCTTTTTACTCACACTCTGACCCAAAGGGAGAGAAGGGCACTGGCTACATGATCAGAGGTTCAGGAGGAACAAGCATGCTAGTTAGAGAAACCAAGCAGCGTCATTTATATGGACTATACCAGTTTGGTGGTGTCAGGAAAAGGCTGTGACTTCAAGGGTCTGCCATAGCCCAGTGCTGTGGGATGCCTAGTATGAGGCTCAAGCACAATGACAGGCTCCCCAGCTAGTGCATGGAGCTACAGCTCTTCCAATCCCCTGCTCAGGGCAGACCCAGAGATGGGACAGGGTTGTTTTCTCAGGTGGAAAGCTCCAGGGACTACAACTAGGTGGGGCTTGGAAGGCCACTACCACACCAGCCTCTCCCTGCCCCACCACCGCCCCCCCAAGCCTTCTTCCCTTTGGCTAGTGTGGTGTTGTGCTTTTGAAACATATTTTGGGCTGAGTGCGGTTGCTTGCACCTGTAATCCCAGTACTTTGGCAGGTTGAGGTGGGAGGATTGCTCAAGCCCATGAGTTTGAGACCATCCTGGGCAACATAGACCATGTCTCTAAAAAAATTAAAAATTAGCCAGATGTGGTGGTGCACACCTGTAGTCACCGTTATTCTGGGGGCAGAGGTTGGAGGATTGGTTTAACCTAGGAGGTCAAGGCTGCAGTGAGTGTGATCGCCCTGCTGCACTTCAGGCTGGGTGATAAAGCAAGACCTTGTCTCAAGGGGAAAAAAAAAAAAACCATATACGTATACATATATATGTGTGTGTGTGTGTTTGTATACATATATATTTTTTAAATGAACATCTGAGACATGAATATTACAAACGGACTCATCTATTGGAAAAGTGGAAGGTACCTGGGAGATCCACTCTCATGGCCTTTGTTTCTAGAGAGAGCTTACCCTTGCTGAGACACTTACGCTACTAGAGAGCAGTGTTTCTGCACCAGAATCTCCTGGAGGGCTTGTTAAGTTTAATTGCTGGGCTCCATCCCCAGAATTTCGGAATTGGTATGTCTGAGGTGGGGCCTAAGAAGCTGCAATTCCAACAAGTTCCCAGGAATGCTGCTGCTCCAGCGGCCGCATCTTGAGAACTCCTGTGGTAGAGCAATCCATTTATTCATGCTATGAATTTAAATTATATATATAGTTGTCTACCATTACTATAAATATCTTTTCTTGATATGCCTGTCTATGTCTCCTTTGAACAGGTATTTTGATGTTGGACTGCATAAGTTCTTAATCAGGTAAGCCAATAATTTTTATTTTAGGTAACATTGAATAACATGTCTATTATGAAAGACTGAAACGGAAAATCCTTGTTAAATATCTTGATAAATAATGGCATTTGCATATATATACTTGTCAAGAAAACATTGCTAACACTAGTTATTTTGTGTTTCCCAGAATCACACATGATTAAGCAATTAAAGAAATCAATGTTTAAAGTGGCTTATTTCTGAAGTGATAGTTACCTGAGATCTCAGACAGTATAATTCCAACTACTAGGCTGCTGGAAAAACCAATTGAAAAATTAGGAGTGCCAGCTTGTATTCAGACATTAAACAACCCCCTTAACCAATTTTCCCTCCACTGAATTTAGTCTTTTTAAGTGGAATCTTTCAGTTGCTTTATAGTTGTGAAGATACAACCTTGTTCATAATTGAAAGAGATTACAGGTGACAGTTTATATCCTAGTTTATTGGTGATTTTTACCAGAGTTGGCTTATGGGACATATTAATTTCAAATAGCTATTAAATCTAATAGAGGTTAAATGGAAATATACCAGCATTGTAGTTTTAAGAATATGCATATTTTGTCTGCTATCAATTTTGCTGTGTTTTCTAAATGTATTAATATTGAGCATGTATTACTCTAATAATGGTAAATAATGATCATTAAAATGCTTGTCAAAAATATTGAGGGAAGCAGAAATGGTTGCTGAAAGACTGCAAGCTAAAGATGACAAGGAAACCAGAAATTATGTAAAGCGATTTGCTTTCTGCAAGTATGTATCTCTAAATGCTAGTTAATACTGTCTAATAGCCTGATAATTAACAGTCTGTAAACGCAATGTGATTTTTGGGTAAGTGTTAATGTTGGTTTCGTTCTCTACAATGCGTGGCCATCTCCCTACTGGTAAGATGCTCTTTGAGAGGAAGTGTACATAATTGACATCACCTTTAATCCCACCAAAAACCACATTTCCTCTGCACTGGATATGGTGGTGTTCTGAGTAAGGCCATGCAGGCCTTGTCCTCTTTGACCTCTTTTCCAAGGCCTCATCCAAGGCTGCACAGTGAAATCTCCTCGGCTTCCCCCCTACTCAAGGAATATGCATGGTCCTGGCTTTCTCCAGGACCATCCATACTTACTCCACAGATAGTAGAGTGTGAACTGCTATCTTTGACACAGCAAGGTTAAATACATTTTAGCAGGAAGGACAAAGAACCAGCAGTCATAGGAAAGCAGGCATGAGCATTCCATATTTGAACTGATCAGAAGAATCTGGATGTATTATTACTTCAGGGAGTAGTTCGAGTTTTTTATTTAATGTCTTTGGTGCTTTGTATAACTCCCATTGTACTGTTCCCTTATTGCCTTGTAGTGGATGCAAATTTGTACTCTTATTTTTTATAGTAAATTTCTTGAGGTCAGGGATCATGTCTTAGTCACTTATCAATGATTAGATTCAGAAACTTGTATAGGATCAACCTTCAACAAACATTAGTGCTAGCAGGGAATGAATGAGATGAGACGGAAAGGACAAGAGGGGTGAAGCAGGTTGAGAAGAAGCTGTACAGTCATTTATTCAGCAAATAACTTAAGCTTACCATGTGCCACTTACTTGGATATGCCTAGGAATACTGTCACTTGCAAAAACAGACATTTGATTTGAAGCTTTCCATGTGCTTACCCCTTGCCAGGCTTGTAGTTGGAGCAAACGGTGGGTCTGCCTCTGCTATCCCTCCTCTCTTTCCTTCTTCTGGGCTCCAACCCTTCCTCCTATGTTGGGTCTGGAGGAAGGAGAGAGAGTGGTCTAGTGGCTCTAACGTGACTGAGGCTGGGATCCCCTCGCTCTGGCAGGAGGCCCTTGTGGGCAGGTACTGGAAGATGCTCTAACTGGTCACCTTAACCAGCATTCTGTGAAGCGAGCACTATTGGGAGAGTAAGGCTTCTCTCTACCTTGCCATGCTGTCTTCTGTGTTTCCTTTCCCTCATTCGGGTAGGGGGCAGAGAAAATTAGCAGGTTTCTTGCTTATCCTACTGGGGAATGAGAGGTTAGTTTTGCAGGCATCCCTAGCCTCTGGGAGTAGGTCTCTTCCTCTCCCATCACATGACAGCGTGCCCCACTAAGCAAACAACTTAATGACTCCAAGGAATCTCTTCCTCTTTCCTCTTCCCAGCTTGGGAGTAAGGGGTAGGGGTGGTAAAGATGGTGGTTGGGAGCAGAGGCAGTTCTCCATCTTGCAGTGATCCCAGAATGGGGTGGATCTCACCTCTTTATTTGCAGCTTTCTTTAGAAAGTGAGTATTTTCAGGCCGGACTTGGTGACTCACACTTGTAATCCCAGCACTTTGGGAGGCCAAGGCAGGTGGATCATGAGGTCAGGAGATCGAGACCATCCTGGATAACACAGTGAAACCCCATCTCTATGAAAAATACAAAAAATTAGCCAGGCATGGTGGCGGGCCCCTCTAGTCCCAGCTACTTGGGAGGCTGAGGCAGGAGAATGATGTGAACCCAGGAGGTGGAGCTTGCAGTGAGCCAAGATCGTGCCACTTAGCTTCAGCCTAGGTAATAGAGCAAGACTCTGTCTCAAAAAAAAAAAAAAAAAAAAAAAAAAAAAAGTATTTTCAACCATGTGCAGTGGCTTATGCCTGTAATTCCAGCACTTTGGGAGGCTGAGGTGGGCAAATCACTTGAAGCCAGGAGTTCAAGGCTAGCCTGGGCAGTATGAGAAAAAATCCTGCCTCTACTAAAAATACAAAAATTAGCCAGGCGTATTGACACACACCTGTAATCCCAGCTACGTGGGTGGCTGAGGCACGAGGAT
Organism: Rhinopithecus roxellana; assembly: GCF_007565055.1. Classification (NCBI taxonomy): domain Eukaryota; kingdom Metazoa; phylum Chordata; class Mammalia; order Primates; family Cercopithecidae; genus Rhinopithecus; species Rhinopithecus roxellana. The sequence continues at coordinate 72,401,917 of NC_044556.1, read as the reverse complement.
CACTTGAACCCAGAAGGCCAAAGCTGCAGTGAGCCGAGATAGGGCTGCTGCACTCCAGCCTGGGCGACAGAGTGAGACTCTGTCTCAAAAGAAAAGAAAAGAAAAAAAAAAGAGGTATTTTCTGCTCCCAGCTTGGGAGGGAAGTCAAACCTGATGGGATCCAGCACCATTTATGACTGGACACCTTAATAAGAAGTGTTTCTTTGAGACAATGACCCTGAAGCTAGGTTGAAGAGGGTGGGGGCATGGTGGGGTTAGCAGTGAGGGGATGGCAGCAACAGCTCCTTTAAGAAGATAAGCTGTGAAGGGGAGGAAAGAAAGACAGGGCAGCTGGTGGAGAGGGTGGGTGGAGTGGGTATTTTTTTCTTTTTAATGGGATGAACTCTTGTATTTAGCCACCAGAAGGTCTTAAGTGTCCTTTAGACTTAGAGAAAGCAGTTTCATTTAGGTGGAGAGAAGTAGAGCCTGATTGCTGGGGGGAGTGAGTGGCCCCTTAGTAACCTCAGACAGCAATGGCATTTTCTTGTAAATATATCATTAGAGAAAACCTTAGAGGGTTGGAAGAGTGAAAGGGATGGTCCTTAAGGAATCCTTCTCACTCTATAATGGCCAAGAGAAGAAAATATACTTCCCTTTGTAAAAGAGCAAATATGGGAGAAATTGTCATAGGTTTCCTCCTCCCCTCTAAGATTAACTACATTTATTAGCTCCAACAAGCTCTTAATGTGCAGTTTGGCTTGTCAGGCTGTATTGAATACTTAGTGTTTGGCTAAAAAAAACAAAAAAACAAAAAAACTACAGCATGCCTGAAATTAATCAGCTGCATCTTTTAAATTGATGGAAGTCATGTCAACTTCTCTGGAATGACGTAAATTTCCACAAAGCCAAGAGCCCTATCTTTGATCTCAGACTAGGCATTTGCAAGGAGGGACATGCTTCCTTTTAAACCTTGAAGTGCTCTACTGAGCCATGGGGGCAGGAAGGAGCTGTCACACTTAATGAAATGTGGGCATTTTTGGTATTAGTGTTTTGTGATGACTGTGGGAAAATTCAGTGAGCTCAGTTCTGCATCTTATAGAAATCATAGACAGAAGCAGCAACCACAACTCACTTAGGAATGGCCTCAGAAGAAGCCTACTGGCTGGAGTTCTTAATGTGACACTGCGTAAGAAAAGCTGACCAACCTGGAGAAAGAGATTACAGAATAAAAATCTCTGTTTCATTATAGATAACAGGGTGGCTTGTTTAAATTTAGCTTAGTTTAGCTTTGGCAAGAAAGTAAATGATTTTTGGTTTGATTCTTGCTGACTGAGGCATGTTTCTTTTTCTTTCTTCTTTTATCTTTGAATAGATATGGGGTTTTGCCATGTTTCCCAGACTGATCTTGAACTCCATGAGCTCAGGCGATCCTCCCGCCTTGGCCTCCCACAGTGCTGGGATTACAGGCGTGAGCTACTGCACCTGGCCAGCATTTTCCATCTTACTCAGAATTGCAGCCAGCACTGTCTCTTTTAAGACAAAGGTGTACATGTGGTCTCACTTATATGTGGAATCTAAAAAAATTGAACTCATAGAAATAGTAGAATGGTAGCTACCAAGGTCTGGGAGTGGGAATGAAGAAATGTCAAGGAATACAAAATTTCAGTTAGACAGAAAAAGGAAGTTCAAGAGCTCTATTGTATAATAGGGTGACAATAGCTAATAATGATGTATTCTTGAAAATTGCTAAGAGAGGAGATTTTAGGCTTTCTCACCACAAAAAAAATAAGTATATGAAGAAATGCATGTGTTAATTAGCTTGATTTGTCTGTTTCACAATATGAACGTATTTCAAAACATGTTGTACACCATAAACATATACAATTTTTGTCAGCTAAAAAATAATATTTTAAAAAAGATGAATGATACTTGTTTTGTTCCGTCCCCTACCTCTGACTGCTCCTGTCTGACCACCTCAGGTGGGGCAGTAGTTTTCAGTGGAGCAGGATGACATCGTGACTAAAAAAAAAAATTGACACATTGTGTTTGTATTTATGGGGTACAATTTGATGTTTTGATATATTTATGTTGTATAATGATCAAATCGGGGTAGTTAGCATATCTGTCATCTCATGCATTTGTCATTTGTAGTGAGAACATGCTGTATTTGGTATTATACAATAACTTTGATATAATATACAATACCTTACTATTAACCATTGTCACTCTACTGTGCAGTTGAACACCAGAACATACTCTTCCTATCTAATTGAAACTTTGTACCCCTCACCAGTCTTTTCCTATCCTCCCCCTCTACCCCATCTATGGTAATCACTGTTTTATTCTCTGCTGCTGTGTTATGAATTTTTTTAAGCTTCCACATGTCAGTGAAATCATGTAGTATTTGTCTATGTCTGGATCTTTTCAGTTAACATGATGTCTTCCAGATCCATCCATGTTGTCACGGATAACAGGATTTCTTTCTTTTTTCTGGTTGCATAGTATTCCATTGTGTTGCCAAAATCAAATAATATATAGAGATGAATCTCTAAATTTAAAACATTTTATTTGGCCCCAGGCACGGTGGCTCATGCCTGTAATCCCAGCACTTTGCGAGGCCTAAGCAGGTAGATCACTTGAGGCCAGGAGTTCAAGACCAGCCTGGCCAACATGGCAAAACCCTATCTCTACTGAAAATACAAAAATTAGCTGGGTGTGGTAGCACATACCGATAGTTCCCGCTACTTGGGAGGCTGAGGCACAAGAATCTCTTGAACCTGGGAGGCAGAGGTTACAGTGAGCTGAGATCATACCACTGCACTCCAGCCCTGGGTGACACAGCAAGACTGTGTCTCAAAAACAAACATATGGGAAGCAAGAAGTTTCAATTCAGGGCATACATACAGACCAGGTGGTCTTCCGTATGTCCAGAGAACAAACAGAAAGTTGGGAGTTGTATTAGACAGAGAAATGTTATGTATTGTTTTGAAAGAAAGCTCATTGGCACTAGAGAGGCTTTTGAGAGATGGTAAGCTCTGACTGGTGACTGATGATAGTAAATAAAACCAGTGTTAGAGTCTCGGGAGGTCATTTCAGCAGCTACTGCGTAAAACTGGTCTTAGGGTTACAGCAGACTGTTTCAGCACCTGAGCTTGTGGAACATTTAACTCTTGGAGCAGGTGCTATGTGTCCCAAGTGCTTTTCTTCCCTGGCCCCTCAACTCTGATTTAGTTGGGCATAACAAGAGTGATCCAATTTGTATAATTAACTTTCACGGTATGTATATGCCACATTTTCTCTATCTGTGCATCTGTTGTTGGACACTTGAGTTGATTCCATCTCTTGGCTATTATCAATAGTGCTACAGTAAACATGGGAGTGCAGATATTTCTTCAATATACTGATGTTCTTTCCTTTGGATGTATACCCAGTAGTGGGATTGCAGGATCATATGGTAGTTTGGTTCTTAATTTTTTGAGGAACCTCCAAACTGTTTTCCAAAGTGGCTGTACTAATTTATATTGCCACCAACAGTGTGTAATGTAAAGGGTTCCTTTATCTGCACATCCTTGCCAACACTTTTGTTTGCATTTTTTTTTTTTTTTTTTTTGAGGCAGGGTCTCCGTCACTCTGGCTTTGGTGCAGTGGCATGATATGGCTCACTGCAGCCTCAGCCTCCTGGACTCAAGCAATCTGCCTGCCTTAGTCTCCAAGTAGCTGGGACTACAGGCATGCACCACCATGCTCAGCAATTTTTTTTTTTTTTGGTAGAGACAGGGTCTTACTGTGTTGACCAGGCTGCCTTTGAACACCTGAGCTCAAGTGATTCTCCTGCCTTGGCCTCCCAAAGTGATGGGATTACAGGTATGAGCCCCCACACTTGACTTTTTTTTTTTTTTGGTCTTTTTGGTGATAGCTATTCCAACTGGGATGAAGTGGTATCTCATTGTGGTTTTGATTTGCATTTCCCTGATGATAGGTGATGCTGAGTATCTTTTCATATGCCTGTTGGCCATTTGTATATCTTCTTTTGAGAAATGTCTATTAAGATCTTCAGCTCATTTAAAAACCCTTTGTTGTTTTGTTTTTGTTTTTTTTTTGAGACAGAGTCTCACTCTGTCACCCAGACTGGAGTGCAATGGCATGATCTCGGCTCAGTGCAACTTCGCCTCCCGGGTTCAAGTGATTCTCCTGCCTCAGCCTCCTGAATAGCTGGGATTACAGGCGTCCACCACCATGCTTGGCTAATTTTTTATATTTTTAGTAGAGACAGGGTTTCACTATGTTGGCCAGGCTTGTCTGGAACTCCTGACCTCATGATCCACCCACCTCAGCCTCCCAAAGTGCTGGGATTACAGATGTAAGCCACTGAACCTGAACCATTCTGTCTTTTTAATTGGGGAATTTGATCCATTGACATTCAAGATTATTATTGGTAAGTAAGGACTTACTCCTGCCATTTTGCTAATTGTTTTTTGGTGGTTTTGTAGATCTTTTTTTCCTTTTTTCCTCTCTTGTTTTTTTTCCCCTCTGGTTTGGTGGTTTTCTGTGCTGCTAAGCTTTTTTTCTTTTTTCTTTTTTCTTTTTTTTTATCTTATTTGTGTATCTGCTATAATTTCTTTCTTTGTGGTTACTATGGGATTAACATAAAGAGTGCTGTAGTTATAATAGACTAACTTTTTAAAGCTGATAACTTAACTTTGGACATATGACTTTTAAAAGAGGACCTGATGCTATCCTTCTCTCAGTGTCTCTGAAACATTAAATTTGTCAATTGATAATTTTTTGTTACTCTTTAACTTACAGATTTAAAATCAGAAAAGTATTCACCTGAATTTTGTTTTCGATATTATTTATATGTATCTTTTAATTAGTTTCAAATACATATTTCAAATAAGAATCTAGCTTTTAAAAAAATAGCAAGATAAATTTTATCATCACTTTTCGTATTTACTCCAGAGACCATGTGTGAGTTCATCCGAGCCACTACTTCTGTCCTAAGGAGAAGGACTTGATACCCTCTCAGGACTAGTGGAAATGCAAAGTATGGAAATAATTCCACTGATACTTCTTAGGCAAATAGAACAAGGCAGTGAACCTCTGGCATGGCCCTGAAGCTATTTGAGAAGATCTCTGGAGATCTTAATATAGTCCTTAATAGAGTCCTTAGAAGATAAATTTTTTCACAAATAAATAGATTTTGCCTATTAGAATGGCAAAGGCCAACATTTTTATGAAATACATGTGCCCTTTTGAAGCATGATTTTGTTATGAAAGAGAAGGTAGAAGAGGACAACTATTCACTTGTAGTGTCTTTTGTTCTTCTGGAGGTTGGTGCAGGTTTTCCATGAAGTCTAGAGTGTATCTTTGAATGGCCAGAAGGGCAGCAAATTTCAGCAATATGGGAGTTGGTGGCTTACTGAATTCTGAAATGATTATAAATGATATTGCCTGCTTCTGGTGTTTTCCTTGTTGATACCCTATACCTGACCCTTTCATAAAATTAGGCCTACAACAGAACAGAATTATTATTTGGGCTAAAAATCATTGGCATTTTGAATTTTATGAATCACAGGGTAATTTTTAACTTTCTTTATCTTGGATACCACAAGTCTATCACTGCATTTGCTGTAGTTAATTGTAGCATTCCTGGTATGGATGAAGAAGTCTGGTCACCATCATCTGAAGTGTTTCTTGGACTGTGTGATGTCTGAAACGTTCAAAAAATCTGCCTTGCGTCTTTAAGAAGCGAGGTGGTCAAATGAAGGATTAATTGAGGCTCACGCACTCCCTCTGAGAAGGAAGAGAGCTGAAGATGAGCCACTGTCTTTTTGGTGTCCCCTTAGGACCGTTTAGACCTATTTGGGCTCTGAGCTGCCCTGGAAACAGAAAGAGAGAGGCACGCATTTGATCCTGGAAGTAAGACCCAGATGGTAATGGGAAGTTAATTAGCATCCGTATTCAGTTTAGCAGTTTACAACCAGCTAAAACACATGCCTGTTCTGTGTCTACCAGGAAAGAAAGATGAAGTCATTGTGTGTGTGTGTGTGTGTGTGTGTGTATATATATATATATATATATATTTTTTTTTTTTTTTTTTTGAGATGGAGTCTCGTTCTGTCACCCAGGCTGGAGTGCAGTGGCAGGATCTCAGCTCACTGCAAGCTCCGCCTCCCAGGTTCACGCCATTCTCCTGCCTCTGCCTCCCGAGTAGCTGGGACTACAGGCTAATTTTTTTGTATTTTTAGTAGAGATGGGGTTTCACCGTGTTAGTTAGGATGGTCTCTATCTCCTGACCTTGTGATCCTCCTGCCTCGGCCTCCCAAAGTGCTGGGATTACGGGCATAAGCCACCACGCCCAGCCCATTATGTATATATTTTTAAACACAGAGGTGACAACTCAGAGGCAAAAAATACTTGCTCTGTTACATGGGATTTTAAACTTTGTATTTTGTAAATGTAACATAAAGGTCGGTTTCTGTTTAAACAGTTTTTAATAGTGATATAAAAAGTGAATGAGCTTATTAAAACACCGCTTCCACCTGAGGTGAGTCTAAAGTGTGTGTCTTTGCGGCCCTAATTAGGCATTGCGGATCATCTTTTAGTGGCATCCAGAGGGGAGAAGTGACACCTGGGAGGAGTCCCCAGGTCTCTTTTATCCCCGCCTGATGAAAACTCATCTCCTTTGAAGTGACTGCAGTATCAGTTTCTTTTAAACTTTTCTTTGATTCCACCAGAAAGAAGCTAAGGATCTGTATGATGTTCTTGTACTAAAGTGTTTTAAATAAAAAGTGAAGAACATGTGAGTGAAGAGACCCAGGTAACCAAAATAGGCCCCAGAGAGGCAGTTAATGAAAATGCAGGCAGGGTGCTAGAGAGAAGTCCGCTGGCTCCCATGGAGCTGGGAACCCCCTTCCATTGTTGCTCCTGCACCCAGTCATTTTCCAAATCGCACTGACTTTGTCTTCTTAACATCTCTCACATCCACCCTTTCCTTTCTGTTTCTGGAGGAAAAGAATAATATGTACCTTTGTCTGTGAACTGGGCTTCTTATCCCACAGAGCTGTGATGAGGTTTAATAATACATGCTAATCACTCAGCTCTGTGCCTGGACATGATGGAAACTCAAGGCTAGTTTTATCTCCCTGCCCCCCACTTCCCAGTCCCACTTTACCTCTGGAATCAGAGTAACAGGATTTGAATCCTGGCACACTCTTCACTCTTTCTACCCGTGACTTTAGATAACTTATGTAACCTTTCTAAGACCTTGACTACTTATCTGTAAATGGGAAATCACAGTTCCTGGCTCAAGGAAGTTGTTTGCCAGGGTTGAATGGGATGAAGTGTGTCAAAAGTGTTTTAGGGGCCATAACACTCCATGCAGATGTTAGTTGTTATTCAGGTCTTCATTTTCTTTCCAACCAAGTTGTCCGAGCCTCCTCCTAGTCCCCTCACCTTTCATAGCTTTTCTTTCATTTTGCTTATGGTCACCCACCAGTCTCACAGAAACCCAGCCCTGATGCTGCCCCTCCCTCCTCAGAACCAGACTTTATACAACCTCATCTCCTGGGCCCACCACAGTGGGTCTTCAGGCTACCTTTCCATCTCATCTCACCGTTATTCCCTTTGTGCTACTGCCACTTGGGACCAAATGCTGCTTTTTGCCCCATGCCTCGCCATCTCCTGGCATCTTTGTTACCTATATCAGAAGTGCCTGTGCTTCCCCCATTAGTGCATATCCAAATCCCACCCGTCTCAGTCCATCTCAGATGCTGCCTTCTCTGTGCAGCCTTCCTCCCTCTACCTCGATAATGCTATCTCCCAAGCCTCCTGGATCCTGGAAATCTTCCTGGATACTTTAGATCCCCAAGCTCTACTTCTGGGAATTGGGCTAAGTAGATTTGGATAGAGTCTAGCAATGAGTATAACTGTGAACCACTCCCAGTGACTCTGATTCTTAGGGGATTTTGGGACCCCAGCTTTAAATATAGTGTGTGTTTGCATGTGTGCACATACATGTTGCAGCCCCCTCCCAGGTAGCCAGCAGGATCTGACTCATCTGGATCTTCCACATAGTACCTTACAATGTCTAATGTCTAGAGGGACTCCTAAACATGTTCAGATAAATAAAGTTTATTTTCAAAAACGTAAAAGGACTTAGTAACCATGTAATTTTCTTTTCATTTAACCCATTTATTTTTATACCAAATTAAGTGCCCTAAGCACTATTCTAGGTGCCAGGATCAAAGCAGTGACAAGATAGACAATGTCCCTGCCCTCTCTTTGCTCACATCCCAGTGAGTAAATGAGAAAACAAGTAAGCAGTGTGTGATGACATGGGTGAGTGTGGAGGACGTTAGCTAAATGAAATCAACCACTCACAGAAGAACAAGAACTGCATGAATCCACTTTTATGAGGTATTTAAAATAAACTCAGAAGCAAAAACAAAAATAGAATGATGGTTGCTGGGGGTGGGGGAAGGAAGAGTTGCTAATCAGCAGGTATAAAGTTTCAGGTAGGCGAGATACATAAGCTCTGGACATCCACTGTACAGCATGTGCCTGTAGTTATCGGTACTGTATGGTGTAGTTAAAAACCTGTTAACAGGTTAGATCTCATGTTAAGTGTTTCTACAATAAAATTTTTTTTAATGGAAGAACAAAAAGAACCCAAGTAAGCAAGCACTATCATTCCCTTGATGTGATGGAGGGTGCAGGCGTGAGTGCGACGTTTGAAGGGCTGGGCAGGAAGGCCCTCTTTGAGGCAGTGGGCGACACAGAGATGAGTGAGGAGGAAGAGGTCACCGGGGAAAGGGCCAGTGCTGGACTGTTCGAGCCAAAGGGAAGTACAAGTACCCAGCCCCTGAGTGGCAAAGGAATGTGCTCGAGGAACAGAAGGGGAGCCTGGGGCTGGCCAGTGGAGGAGCAAGGAGTCCTCCGTGAGGCTGGAGGAAGAGGGAACAGTCAGACTGTGATGAAGACTGAGCTCCATTTTGAATGTGATAGGCACCCTTGAAGGGTTTTAAGTAGGAGAGTGACAGGATCTGATTTACATTTTCGAAAGTCACTCTGACAGACTTAGGTGGGAATCTAGAGAAACTGGGAATTTTGAACCTCAACCATGACTGGGCTTCTGCACCATGAGCTGGAGCCTCCTGGTCCAGGTCTGTCCTGCTACTCGGGGGTTTCTCAAACAGACAGCTGCTGTGAAAGCTTCACTGTATTGAGCAACAGCAGACCTCAAATACCTCTTAATTTCTTTCTGCTTGCCTGGTGTGTTCTAAAATATGTAATTATGCACGTGAACATTAACTTGGAGGCAGTTAAGTAAGGGTCGGTTGTGGCAGTAGACTCTCTCCAGAAGTATGGGCAGCTGAGTGGAGTTGGGGTCAGGGCTACGAAATGTACTTGGGATAGAGGTTTGCAGTTTTCCCAGGATTACAAGTACCTACCTTGTCTTCTGGCCACTCAGCAAACCAGGGCTTCGGCCTCGTCACTGGTTCGTCTCTCTTGCTTGGCCATTAGTTAGTGAGGTCTCTGAAGGCCCAGTTCTTAGCCATCAGCACCCTTGTGTTGACGCCCACTCCCCTTGGGTGTCAGCCCATCTTAGGATACAGAGACCCTCTAAGTCCACAAGGCTGGCTCCTTCTCTGAGACTTCCAGTGCAATCTGTCACATACTGTGTTGGTGTGTTCTCCCATTTCTTGTCAAAAATTAAATCCCCTTCCAGGCTTTCCCCATCACAGTCATGTCAATGGCCAAGACAACATTCCTTGTCCTTCAGATGCAAACACTTGGACTGCTTTGGAGTCCTTTTCTTATGTTCACAGAATGTTAGAATGGAAGGGCCTTGATGATGATGCTCCACATTTCACTAATATTTCATTTTTAGAAGATTTCTCAGGTTCACTCCTCACCCTGATCTTGCTGTTACCACTTTTGAGGAAAAATTTGTTAGAATTATTTGTCTTCCTGGCTGTGCTATATTTGAGTTTATTAATGAGAAAGTCCAGGTTTAAAAAGAAAAAAAGAAGAGAAACTCTCCACACTTGGGAATTGAGATGCATAATTTAGTTCCTACCATACATAGCTTTGTCAATACAGATGTTCCTGTGAATAAATGCATCATTTAAAAAAATCAAAAAGAGCCCCTGGTGACTTGTTTGAGGTATTTGCAATGTAGAAACGTAGTTTTAAATGTAAAAAGCTCTGAGTCAGGGATGCTGCTTAGCAAGATGGGCTGTGAGATCCATGGTCTTAGGCCAGTACAGATGGGTTATTTACTTGACAGGCCATTTGCTAAGTGTTGGCGCTGCCTTCTTTTGAATTCTCTTATGCGTGGGGGATCTTTCTGCCTTATGAGGTTGCTGCATCTGGTAGAAGCCATAAATTTTTTTTCTTCCTTGCAGGAAGAGTCTCAGATCCCCCGTGCCTGAGATTAGATTCTGAAGAGAATGGTAGGTGGGCAGAGGTGGGACCTGAAGTGCATTCTGGTGAGGGTGGTAGTGGTGATACCCAGCTTGAAGGGACAGAGGTCCTGGGGTGGAGTCCTATACCCAGCACTGGAGATGGGGAGCCCCTTTTCCTGAGTCCAGTGGCAGACATGGTTGAGTCCCCACTGGAGCAGTGGTGGTATAATTTGTCAGCAGTTCTGACTGCATCACCTCTGAGCCTGGCTCTCTGGCCCTTTCAGAGATTGTGCAAGCTGCCTAACCTTCCTTAATAAACTAACCAGAGTGGGTTCTGTTTTTTTTTGTTGTTTTTGTTGTTGTTGTTGTTGTTTGTTTGTTTGTTTTGCAACTGAGATAACTAATATAGTTACCAGCTGGACATTGGAGATGCCTAGCTCAACAGGGGGAGCACATGATCTTTAGTTAGCTTTGCCTGTGAGCTGCATCAATTCCACATACCAGAATTAAACAAAATTAGAGCTATTTTTGCATCAGTAACAGAAGCAGCCTGTGGAATGGAAAGGGCATTGGATCAGATGCAGAAGACCAACACTCTAGACTGCTGTACCTCTCTAGCTGCAATGGTTTTGTGTGAGTTGCTTCTGTTTGGGCCTTAGTTTTCTTATTTGTGAGATGAGAGAATTATACCGGATAAACTCTAAGGTCCCTTCCAATCTCAACAGCCTCTGCTAAGCAGCCTTGCTGTTTCTAATATTAGAGAGCAGCTTCTGTTGTCTAGATCTGTGCCAGCCAATACAGTAGCTATTAATCACTCATGGCTATTTAAATTTAAACTACTGAAATTCCATAAAATTACTGTGATGTTGTGATATAATATGAAATATATATTTGGTCTCTGCCTCCCAGTTTCCAGCACAGAGCTCCTAAAACACTTAGGGGCACTAGGATAATATTTTGTCCTGATATTTGGTCTTTGACCCCAGTTCCTGATACAGAGTTCTTAAATCCCTTGGAATTTCCTGAGTGATCAGAGCATCTTTTGTTCTAATGAGGCAACTCTTGATGGGCTTCTGGATAGCATCAGGATGGGGGCTGGGTACCAGGGTAACCAACCACATGCTAAGAGGATGGGAACTTTTAGCCCCACCCTCATCACCACCTCCCAAGAATGCAGAGGCTCCTTCATTCTCTTCTTTCCTTTAATGCATGTGTCGCCCCCTCCTCCTGCATAGGCTGGCTCAGCACTCAGCTCAGACTCCCCTGGAAACGTCAGGTGCTCCCTTGCAGCATGGTGTGTGGTCTCTCGCGGTTTTGCAGCGCAGGCTCCCATGGCTGACTGCCTGGGTTTGTGTGCTGGATGCATTACTCTTGACTGTGTGACCAGCTTAACAGCTCCGTGCTTCACTTTCCTCATCTGTAAAATGAAGACTAATAATAATACCTATTTCACAGGAGGTTTTTGAGGACCAAATAACATAGTACACTTAGAGTGCTTAGAATAGTGTCCAGCAGTAATACAATGGCGGTTAGCCATCACCGTTATCAGCATCATCATTTCCCTGGCTATCTTGTCATTCTTTGGGATCTTAGCATACTGAGTGGCAACACTTTTAAAAAGAAAACAATAAAGAAAATGAGTGATTCTGCTTTTGCTTAAGATTTGGCGATTCTCAAGTAAGCTCCCTGAGGGCCAGAATTGTGGGCTTGCTTTCTTCTGCAATTTCCTTTGAGCACCTGGCAGAGGATGGTGTGCCAACAGTGTGGCACTATTGAGTGGAGCTGCTGTAGACTAAACCCAGGCCATCTCTGGTATGTACTAGCCATGTGAATTTATTAGCGAATATTTAATAGCACTGCTTCAGTTTCCCCATCTGTGAAATGGAGACATTGTCACCTTTGAGAGAAAAGTTAGATACTTTGAAACTCTGAGTTAAATCAAGCAAATAAATAAATGGGTGAACTCAATCACTCTGAATGCATAAACCCATTCATTTATATATCAGATGTTTTTTTAGCATCTACCATGGGCAAGAAACCCTACTTGTTCTTGGAACACAGCAGTGAGCAAAAAGACATGCAGTTCCTAACCCCTGGGAGCTTATTATGCTTTAGGAGCAGAGAGGTGTTCATCAGGTGATCATATGTGTATCAGCAAAAGTATAGCAACCAGTAATGCTGAGAGAGAGACACATGGTTCTGCAAGTGTGTGTCACAATGCACCTGACCCAGGAGTGGTGCAGGGACTAGTCATGGGGAAGGTTCTCCCAGGATCTTTGGGGTGGAAGGTGTAGGGAAAAGCATATCAAACCCCTGTGGTGGGAGGAGCAGGGTGCGTCACAGGAGGAAGAAGAGAAAGAAGGTTCTTGTGTTCTGGGCACCAAGAGTGAGGGGCATAGTAAGACTGGTAGATTGTCCAGGGCTGGGCCATGTAAGGCCTTGAATGCCATTTTAAAGATCAAAGTCAGTTTTAGGTGCTAAGCAATAGACTGGAAATGAATGACTAAGGAGTTTCCTAGGGAAACATAACTGTAGTTAAAAATTATGTGTGCAAATGTATCCTAGCATGTCTAAAGTTCTCATTCAGATGATGTAATTAACATATTGAAGGGAGAAACTTTCACTAGAAAATGCGTAGTGTAGCCTATTAATATGTGGAAGTGGAAGGATCTGTTGTGAGGAATATTATCACTAATCTGTTACCAATCATAATCGCAATGTTTGCAATGATGTACATTTTTATATTAATTAGGGTAGATTCATTTGCATTCAGATACCCTTTCCTGAATGAGAAAAATGTGATAGTACCATTAGGGGACATGGAAATCGGGCATACCCTGGATCTGTAGAAATCTGTGATGCACCTCTGTCCTGGTTTGTCTGCAAGTCAAAATCCCCATGTGCTCATACAAATTGTTACCCCTGGGATATCATCCATTGATAAGTGCAGCCTTGGAACCTTGGGGATATTTTCAAATGTTGGTCAACATATAAGATCAAATTTTGTTAGAAAATGGAGGCCGGATGCGGTGGCTGATGCCGATAATCCCAGCACTTTTGGAGGCTGAGGCAGGCGGATCACCTGAGGTCAAGAGTTCGAGACCAGCCTGGCCAAGATAGCAAAACCCTGTTTCTACTGGGAAAAAAAAAAAAAAAAAAAAAAAAACAAACAAAAAAAAAACATTAGCCAGGTGTGGTGGAATGTGCCTGTAATCCCAGCTACTTGGGAGGTTGAGGCATGAGAATTGTTTGAATCCAGGAGGTGGAGGTTGCAGTGAGCCGAGATGGTGCCACTACACTCCAGCCTGGGCAACAGAGCGAGACTTCGTCTCAAAAAAAAAAAGAAAAAAAAATGGGGATATTTGTTGTTAAGCTGATGTACATCAGACAGAACACTGAATTCAGCTGTGAGGAGCGGTGACATCAACGTGGTACTGAGAGATCAGTATTTGTTGCGACTTGTGTAAAATTTAATCCCTACTCTAGCTATGTGGTACCTTTTGAACATTCTTGTGGCTTTTAGGGAATTTCTAGCCTTATGTACTCTGCCTCCTCAAAGTACAAGTCAAAAAGTCACTCTCTGGGCCTCTCTTGCAGCTAGTACCCCAGTGTATCCCAGGCCCAGCTTCTCAGGGACATCAAAGGGTTAACTGTGATTCAGAAGAGTATCATGGGAATGAGAGGGCCTCCCACAAAACTATTTCCAGCAAAGATGGTAGAGAGACATGCAGCTTTCCCTGCAGCATAAACAGGGTTCTGCAGCACAGGCGTCTGCAGCACAGGCATCTGCAGTACGAGCACGGTGCTTCTGGCGGTGTCACCAGAAGCAGGGTGAACTGGAGCAGCCTCAGGGAGCAATGGTCTCCCAGCCTGATTTGCTGGCCCACCCAGGTATTTTGTGAGCACATGTCCTTTAATAAATTCCTTTTCTGCTTAGTTAGAGTCTGTTGTTTGCAACTAAAAACTGAGTTATATATCAGACTATATAAATAAGCACGGTAAAGACAGTAATTCATTCTGTTCTCACAGCGACTCAGTGTTGAAGAGGCACCATGTGAGTCTTGAGGTAACTGGATAAAGTTTAATCCTTTGGTTGTGCTGCCAGTTCAAATGTTTCTGCTATGATGTCGGGTATACAAACTTGGAAAAGCTCAGGTTATGTAAAAGTGCACACAAAAATCATAGGATTTGTGGGAAAAATAGAGTTGAGTAAATCATTCAAAATCTATTCAACTTTGTCCAGAGCACCAAGAAAAACAGTAACAGTCCTAATAAGGATCTTAGCACATTTGAAACGTCATGTTGAATTCCTAGGAAATACATATTCTAGTAAGTACATATTAGCCTTTACCTTAAAAGATGAAGGTAACATGACTAAAGGGGTATAAACAAGGGTCGGGGCTATCAGGGCTAATTTGTTATGAATCATATTTGCATTAATTAGAGGAGATTCATTTGCATTCGAATGCCCTTTCCTGAATGAGAAAAATGTGTGACAGTACCAGCAGGGACTTGGAAATCAGGCGTACCCTGCAGCCTGTAGGAATGAGGAGTACTGAATAAGGAGTTATTAACAGAGCAACTTGTTCTGGAGACAAAGGCAGGGAGAGATGGAGAAGCATTTGCAGACTTTGCACAGACTTGAGTGATGTCTGAGAGAGATGGCTCTGAATCCTTGTTCTGGGTTGTTCTTTTAAACAAGAAACTAGGAGAACTGGGTGGGCCCTATGTGCTTCTAAGACAGCGTGTTGACCGAACTAAGCCAATAAAAAGGCAGGCTTAGTGGGTATCTGGTACAATAATCTAGTCAATTCTGTTAGTGAATTCTCTGTTCAGATGCTCAAAGTATTGACAGGCTAAGAAAAAAAATGCATATAAACAGTCACAATTTCTATTTTATAAGGATATTATTTTCCCCTTTACCAGTTAATCATACATCAATTAATGACAAGGATATAGTCTGAGAAATGCATCGTTAGGCAATTTCATCATTGTGCAACAGCGTAGAGTGTACTTACACAGATCTATGTGGTATAGCCTACTGCACACATAGGCTATATGCTAGAGCATGTTGCTCCTGGGCTACAAACCTGTGCACTGTATTACTGTACTGAACACTATAGGCAGTTGTAATATGGTAAGTATTCATGTAAACATAGAAGAGGTACAGTAAAAATACAGCATTATAATCTTATGAGACCACCCATCGTATATGCAGTCCGTTGTTGACTGAATCATTATATAATGCATGACTGTACGTATGAACTATGGTAATTAAAGTGTGTGACTGTGTGTTGTAGAACAGTCTGTATTTGAAAGTGCTGTGTAAACCTGAAAAGCTGGTGGACCTCTGGCATGTAAATAACGGGACTGTGGGCTTCAGATAGTCTCTAACGTTGTTGAAGAGGAAGAGGAAGAAGAGGAACCTAGGCAGAGGACTAGAATCTCTTGTCAGTGCATGCTGCAGAGGGGTGGAATAGCTCAACAGTTAGAAGCGTAAGTTGTGGAATTAAACCACCTGGGTTTGAATCCCTACTCTACTGCATACTAAGTCTGAGCCTCGGTTTTTTTCATGTGTAAGTTGGAAATGATAAATTTGCTAATGCATGTAAAATACTTCGGACAGTTCCCTAAGTGGTGGATATTGTTATCTCTTATCTGTCCATCAGTCCACAATACCATCTGTTTCAAGGTTAAGGAGAGAAAACCCACGTGGAAGTGCCTCTCACAGGGTCTAACACTTAATAGGCACTCAGTACGTATTTGTGGAATTTGAATCTGATGAGAAAGATTGACATAGCTGCAACTAACACTGTTTCTTTTCCTCTCACCAAGTCTATGTGAAAAGGCTTGCTTAGTGGCAAGGGTGAGTGAGATAATCTTTATTGACGAGACAGATGCAAGAGCATATTCTACACCAAACAGGCGATGATTCCTGGGTATTTGCAAGCAACATGTGATCCCAGGGGTAGGTCTGACCTTCAGAATGTGTGTGGACTAGAAAGAAAGAGCAGCCTGGTTTCAGCTGTGAAAAGGCCATTTAAAATAAAAACACTTTAGAATCTGAAAGCCCACAGCATCTGTTTCTAATTGAAAGGTTATTTGCAGACAATATGTTTTTCATAGAGTGACATTTGTATGTGTTTATTAATATACTGAGTCTATTGCAGTGAAATCCATTTTGGAAATGGAAATAGATTTTTGAACATTTTAATCAATTTTTAAGCAAAATAATGAACTGAAAAACATTTAGCTGAGAAAGTGCATCTGATTACACAGGAAAATTTTTCAGTTGTAATAAAATGCAGATATATATTGTTTCTCCCTGTGCTACTGAGAGGAGGTTCCTTATTTTATCTCTGGACTCTATAACGTTTTTTCACTTTCATCTGATGCTTCGGAGGCCCAAGATTCTAGTCCTGGCTTTTCCATTTATTTCATAGCCTTAGGAAAGTCACTTCCCATTTCTGGACATCAGTTACTCATTGGTAAAAACACCTTATGATTTAAAAGGTCTCTTCTAGCCCTAAACTTACATAACTGTAGGATTCTGTGACTTGACTGAAGCAGGCAAATTCCTATAAGCAATTGAGCAATCCAAGAACCATGACGTTCTCCAGACCCCATATTGGCGTTTTAGATACTGGATTTTATGTTTCCGTCAGCACCATGTTCAGAGCTCCTACCATATGCAGAATACTCTTAAGGCCAATGATGGGACAGAAAGGTAAGTGACTACCTGAGTTTTCTGTGGTCTTGTTGGAGAAGGAGAACACATTTATGACATAATTAGAGTGATTAAACCAGCCAAATCTGCACTACCTATTTTCTTTCCATATAGTTTTTCTGGAATATACCCTAGTTGAGTCTTTCTCTCTCACTAGATTTGTGAGCATCTCAGAAGCCTCTCCTTGTTTTTCGGTGTGAAGTCCCTGTGGCATCGAGCATGGCACTTTGTTCAATATAAATGTCTTGAATGGTGGAGCATCCCTGATCGTCACCTTCCAGCCCTATCATTGCTCACTGGCACTGGAATTTGGGTATGGCCAGGAGTGATAATTGGGTGAGATGGAGGTGAATGGCGCAGAAAAGCTGGCTGTTTTGTTAGTAGCTCTGCTGTTTTAGAAGTACAGATGGCAGCTGGCTGCTTCAGAAGACAGCATCTTTGGGGACTGTCAACTCCAAGGGAAATGGGTATGCCTGAGAAAAGTGCATCCCCAGATGCTGCTCTTGGCCTTAGGTCTGGAGATGGTCTTTTCATGACTAAATATGTTTGTAATCACCTCTGAGACTCACAGACAACCTGCAGCTTTCTGTCTGTAAGAGCTTCTCCATCCTGTCCTTGATGCATCTTGCTGGAGCAGGCAGGAGAGCGGCAGCATTTGCATATAGTGCACCCATAGGTGCATTTTCAGAGGGAAAAAAATCAAGCTATGTGATCATTGCTTTAGATTGGGGATCTTTAAACGGGTTCTGTAGTCCTGCCAAGGAAGCTACTGGATAAACTGAGATTTAGGGATTTCCAATGATTTTGATCTTCCTGGCTTTCTCTCTAATAAAGAAATCAAGGGTTTGATAATTTGGTCTTACTAAACTTTTTAAAATTTCTGAGAAATCAATCCTGACTCCAAAAGAAAAAAGGCCCAGCTTAAATGAGTTTGTGCTGGCACCTGGTGGCTTGATGATGCAGAATACTCCCGGGTCCCTGAACTCACTGTGGGATGTGGTGTTAGGGAGGAGGCTGGAAGAGAAGGTGGATGGGGAGCTGGTGGGGGAATGAGGAGTCTCAGGCTGCCGTATAGAGTGGAAGCACATCTTTCCATACTGGCTAGCTGCCACGCACTGGGGTAATTGTACCTTTTTTTTTTTTTTTCATGAGTGTTCTCCTAGGTGCTGTTCCAGGCACTGCTGAGCAGGCACCTATGGTCTGTGAGGGGTATCCATTCTTTTCCTGGCTCTGATGGCTCACGTGGAGCCTGTCAAGTTTTCTTTTCAAACTCAATACCGTGTCACTGTACTGCTACCATGGTGGATTTGTACACTCCTGTTATATTTAGCTCTGGCTACCTCAGGATGTGGGGAGATGATTATTCACGCTACATGGGGTAAAGATATTTTGTTTGTTTATTTCATTAATGCTCTTTTTATATAACAATCCCCACCCCGCTACGTCCTGAACATAAACAGAAATACAGGTGGAGTACCCCGTATCTGAAATGCTTGGGACTAGAAATGTTGAATTTTATATTTTTTCAGAATTTGGAATATTTGCTTATACATAATGAGATATCTAGGGGATGGTACTGAAGTCTAAACATGAAATTCATTTAGGTTTAATGTACATCTTATATACATAGCCTGAAGGTAATTTATACCATATATTAAATAATTATGTGCATGAAACAAAGTTTTGGACTGTGGCCTGTCACATGAGACCACGTGTGGCATTTTCTACTGGTGGCATCATCACAGAGCTCAAACGTTTCAAATTTTAGAGTTTTCAATTTTGGATTTTCTGTAATAGAATTTCCAGAGAAAGGTCAAATATATAGGGTCTAGATTTACCCATCACGTCAGTGCTAAGATACCCATAGAATTGTACCTCCTGTGTCTAACATTCTGGCCTTCAACAAGGACCTTGTGGATTGGGTTGGTCTCTCTTTGCCTTCCATGGGAGTACTGCTAGCGGGATGCACTGCTGAAGTCACTCCTTGATAGAGGGTTGGCTTTGCATCCACATTTTCTTTTTTTGTTTTCCTTTTTTATTATACTTTAAGTTCTAAGGTACATGTGCACAATGTGCAGGTTTGTTACATATGTATACATGTGCCATGTTGTTGTGCTGCACCCATTAACTCATCGTTTACATTAGGTATATCTCCTAATGCTATCCCTCCCCCCTCCTCCCACCCCACAACAGGCCCCAGTGTGTGATGTTCCCCTTCCTGTGTCCAAGTGTTCTCATTGTTCAGTTCCCACCTATGAGTGAGAACATGCAGTGTTTGGTTTTCTGTTCTTGAGATAGTTTGCTGAGAATGATGGTTTCCAGCTGCATCCATGTCCCTGCAAAAGACATGAATTCATCCTGTTTTATGGCTGCATAGTATTCCATGGTGTATATGTGCCACATTTTCTTAATCCAGTCTGTCATTGATGGACATTTGGGTTGGTCCCCAATGTCTTTGCTATTGTGAATAGTGCTGCAATAAACATATGTGTGCATGTATCTTTTTAGCAGCAGCATGATTTATAATCCGTTGGGTATATACCCAGTAATGGGATGGCTGGGTCAAATGGTATTTCTAGTTCTGGATCCTTGAGGAATTGCCACACTGTCTTCCACAATGGTTGAACTAGTTTACAGTCCCACCAACAGTGTAAAAGTGTTCCTATTTCTCCACATCCTCTCTAGCACCTGTTGTTTCCTGACTTTTTAATGATCGCCATTCTAACGGGTGTGAGATGGTATCTCATTGTGGTTTTGATTTGCATTTCTCTGATGGCTAGTGATGATGAGCATTTTGTCATGTGTCTGTTGGTTGCATAAATGTCTTCTTTTGAGAAGTGTCTGTTCATATCCTTTGAGAATTGGAAAAAGCTACTTTGAAGTTCATATGGAACCAAAAAAGAGCCTTCATTGCCAAGACAGTCCTAAGCCAAAAGAACAAAGCTGGAGGTATCATGCTACTTGACTTCAAACTATACTACAAGGATACTGTAACCAAAACAGCATGGTACTGGTACCAAAACAGAGATATAGACCAATGGAACAGAACAGAGCCCTCAGAAATAATAGCACACATCTACAACCATCTGATCTTTGACAAACCTGAGAAAAATAAGAAATGGGGAAAGGATTCCCTATTTAATAAATGGTGCTGGGAAAACTGGCTAGCCATAAGTAGAAAGCTGAAACTGGATGCCTTCCTTACACCTTATACAAAAAGTAATTCAAGATGGATTAGAGACTTAAATGTTAGACCTAAAACCATGCATCCACATTTTCTTAACTAGGCTTCCTGACCATCCTCTGCTTTTTGTAGGATTGTTTAGCTGTGTTGAGCACCAGGGAGGAGCACAGAGGCCTCTCTGGGGCAAAGGCAATGCATCCCAGCCCTGAGGAAAGCCGTTGTTATACTTGGAGCTCTGGGTTATAGGACCTCCATTGCCAGCACTACTTCTACCTGGCCATGTGAACATGCCCATATCGGGCTCCAGTTCCTCATCTGCCAAATAGAAGACAGTGACTACATCACAGGGTTTTGTGAAGACTGGGTTAGATGATTTCTGTGGAAGAACTTGGTGACACTGTACAGTATTGTAAGGTGGATTACTAGCATGTTGCTCTAACCTACTGAGCTGTAATACTGTGAGGGAAGGGGACTGGGAAACTGTGTGTGTGTGGTAAAATAATATAAATAATCTGTCCTTCATAGTTGATGATTCTCTGGACATTGGCTAGAATCCCTTTCGATGGGGGAGAGAGGTCAGTGGGAGGGGGTAGGCCAGTTCGCTCAGTGTGCAAATAACTCGGTTCACACATCAGATGTCAGACTGGCTTGGCCTTTTATGACAGAAGGTACTATGAGCGACACTCTTACTGGTGTGTGTGTGTGTGCGCGTGCGTGCGCGCATGCATGCGTCCCTTCTTGTGCTGTATCTGCACAGAAAACATAGCAAAGGTTTTGATTGAAAATTTGGGGGTGGGGGAGAATCCCTGTGAATAGCACATCAACAAATAAAGACACCCATGAAATAAACAGTGTTCCAAACCAAACCAACTACAACACAAACATGCAAATATGCTAAAAGCCGTGTAACCAATAGCGTGGCCCCCTTAGCTCTGAATTACAGAGCCTGGAAGAGCAGCTTGCGGATGCTCAAGCTTCCAGTAATTACTCAACTAGCAGCCAGCTCCGTAACTCTCAGCCATTCCTGGGGAGATTCGGGCATACGCATATCAAGTCCAGCTATGAGCTGTCACTGGCCATCAGAGTGCTAATGACCAACTGATTTGGCTGCCTTAATGTGGTGGAATTCCTTTTGAGAATATTTCCTTTTTAATCGGGGAAAATACGTTTAGTGCTTTAGTAAGCACCTCATCAATGAAGCCACTGCTGCAAAATATATAAATAGCCTGTGTGAAAGTCCTGGGATATTTGTATGAATTTAGCCTATTCCAGCACACAGACCTTTACCATCTTTCATCCACCCAACACAGAGTCTCTGATGCCTGTTGTTCCCTGAGGGCTCATAGCTACTGCTGGTATTTTGAGAACGAGTTTCAGAGCATCTTTTCAGTACGCACTCAACTTTCTTTGTCTGAACAGAATGCAGCCAGTTCCCTCCAGTTTCCTGCTGGGGAACCCAGCTGTCTGCTGTTTTCATGTGTGTCCAGCCCAGGCATGCTGGGCTCAGTACCACATTACTGCTTGTGACTGCAGACTTTTCAGCCTCTCCCTGTTAGTGATTGTATCTCTCCTCTGCTATATCATTTACAGTGGAGGTGAAAGAACAATATGGGCGAATCTGTCTTTTCTTGAGTTGGAGAAGGATTTGTGTCTCCTAATCAGCAGAAAGTTAATGTAACTGGGACATTCAGATAATGAATAGGGTGCTAATACAGGTGATCAGGGGAGTAGCAAAGACACCCCTCAGATAATTCCCCCATGGGGCTTCTGTTGGAGTTGGACCTTTGCCATACAGCAGGATGCGGCGATGTTGGCACTGTTGACATTTTGGACTGGTTAATTCTTTGTTGTGGGAGCTGTCCTGTGTACTTAGATGTTTAACAGCATCTCGGGCCTCTACCTGCTAAATGTCAGTAGCACCCCCTAGAAGTGACAATAAAAAATATCACCAGATAGTGCCAACTAGCCCTGGGGTATGGAGAGGGAGGGGAATTGCACTTGGTTGAAAACCACTGTTAAAGATAAAATGTCACATTGGGGTTTGGACTGTACATAAAGGCAGGTGTAAAAAAAAGGTGGCTATAGGGCTTCAAGTTTAAAATAATGTCTGTTGCCTCTGATACAACCTCACCCAACCGCCACTGTAATGTAATGTCTAGAGAACACTGAGAAAAGATGAACAAAATCAACACTGAAAAGTAGGGCTGGACTTCAGTCTGTTGTGAGAATCAATGAGAAATTTCCTTTACTTTGGCACAGAAAGCTCACTTGTCTGAAAATGCTGTCAGTGGCTTGTGCATGCTGTGCTACGAAGCCCCTCACCCTTCTTCTGCTGTCTGCCTGTCCTCCCAGTTCAGAAACACAGTCTATTCCAAGCAGAAAGGTGGGCTGCCCTTCCCTGTACAAATACAGTGTCATTGTTGCATTCCGTTCCAGCGCAATTGTTGTATTGCTCTTCTCACTTCATAGACACCCCCCTTTCCACACCAATGTGGAGACTCCAATAATAATAAAATGAATAGACAGAAAGTGAGGAACACAGGATT
This sequence comes from Rhinopithecus roxellana, assembly GCF_007565055.1. Classification (NCBI taxonomy): domain Eukaryota; kingdom Metazoa; phylum Chordata; class Mammalia; order Primates; family Cercopithecidae; genus Rhinopithecus; species Rhinopithecus roxellana. Next base: position 72,379,072 of record NC_044556.1, on the reverse strand, counting down.
GGGCCATTGGGGTTCATTTCTCTGTTCGGTCTTCTGTCTTCCGCCTTCCGCAGGTCAGCTGTGGTAGGTGAAAATGGAGACAGGAAGGGCCCTGCTGCCACATTGGGAAGGGCCATTTTAATGTGTCCTGTTGGTTAACTGATCAAGCAAGGAATGGGGTAGAGGAAAATGCACCCTGAAGGAAGAAGCAGCATATCCGAGAATATCTGTTGGAAACTTGAAATTGGACTAGGGACTGGCACCTCATTTTGTTCATTGAGTGTGTTACTTGAGGAGATTTGACTGTTGTTTAAGGAGAAACAGAACAAAGTGAAAAGCAATAAAGTGTTTCCTTTACCCTTTCAATTGAAAGAAGAACAATTTTGAGAAACTCGAGTCATTTGAAGTTCTCCTTTATTAATTTTATAGAGAATTTTATGATTCTGGATTTGATTGTTTTTGGTAATTGGATGCTATAAAAATTTTTCAGTGATTTTCTCTTCTTGATAATTAGAAATAGTGATGAAAGTATCTTTTTGTATTACAAGGCTTTTTTTTTTCCTTTAAACAATTGTACACATTTTGTATTTTTTTTCTTTTTTTTTTTAATATTTTATTTTATTTATTTATTTTTTTTAATTTTATTATTTTTTTTTATTATACTTTAAGTTCTAGGGTACATGTGCATAATGTGCAGGTTTGTTACATATGTATACTTATGCCATGTTGGTGTGCTGCACCCATCAACTTGTCAGCACCCATCAATTCATCATTTATATCATGTATAACTCCCCAAGGCAATCCCTCCCTCCTCCCGCCTCCCCATGATAGGCCCCAGTGCGTGATGTTCCCCTTCCCGAGTCCAAGTGATCTCATTGTTCAGTTCCCACCTATGAGTGAGAACATGCGGTGTTTGGTTTTCTGTTCTTGTGATAGTTTGCTAAGAATGATGGTTTCCAGCTGCATCCATGTCCCTACAAAGGACGCAAACTCATCCTTTTTTATGGCTGCATAGTGTTCCATGGTGTATATGTGCCACATTTTCTTAATCCAGTCTGTCACAGATGGACATTTGGGTTGATTCCAAGTCTTTGCTATTGTGAATAGTGCCGCAATAAACATACGTGTACATGTGTCTTTGTAGTAGAATAATTTATAATCCTTTGGGTATATACCCAGTAGTGGGATGGCTGGGTCATATGGTACATCTAGTTCTAGATCCTTGAGGAATTGCCATACTGTTTTCCATAATGGTTGAACTAGTTTACAATCCCACCAACAGTGTAAAAGTGTTCCTATTTCTCCACGTCCTCTCCAACACCTGTTGTTTCCTGACTTCTTAATGATTGCCATTCTAACTGGTGTGAGATGGTATCTCATTGTGGTTTTGATTTGCATTTCTCTGATGGCGAGTGATGATGAGCATTTTTTCATGTGTCTGTTGGCTGTATGAATATCTTCTTTTGAGAAATGTCTGTTCATATCCTTTCCCCACTTTTTGATGGGGTTGTTTGTTTTTTTCTCGTATATTTGTTTGAGTTCTTTGTAGATTCTGGATATTAGCCCTTTGTCAGATGAGTAGATTGCAAAAATTTTCTCCCATTCTGTAGGTTGCCTGTTCACTCTGATGGTAGTTTCTTTTGCTGTGCAAAAGCTCTTTAGTTTAATTAGATCCCATTTGTCAATTTTTGCTTTTGCTGCCGTTGCTTTTGGTGTTTTAGACATGAAGTCCTTGCCCATGCCTATGTCCTGAATGGTACTACCTAGATTTTCTTCTAGGGTTTTTATGGTATTAGGTCTAACATTTAAGTCTCTAATCCATCTTGAATTAATCTTCGTATAAGGGGTAAGGAAAGGATCCAGTTTCAGCTTTCTACTTATGGCTAGCCAATTTTCCCAGCACCATTTATTAAATAGGGAATCCTTTCCCCATTTCTTGTTTCTCTCAGGTTTGTCAAAGATCAGATGGCTGTAGATGTGTGGTATTATTTCTGAGGGCTCTGTTCTGTTCCATTGGTCTATATCTCTGTTTTGGTACCAGTACCATGCTGTTTTGGTTACTGTAGCCTTGTAGTATAGTTTGAAGTCAGGTAGCGTGACGCCTCCAGCTTTGTCCTTTTGACTTAGGATTGTCTTGGCAATGCGGGCTCTTTTTTGGTTCCATATGAACTTTAAAGCAGTTTTTTCCAATTCTGTGAAGAAACTCATTGGTAGCTTGATGGGGATGGCATTGAATCTATAAATAACCTTGGGCAGTATGGCCATTTTCACGATATTGATTCTTCCTATCCATGAGCATGGTATGTTCTTCCATTTGTTTGTGTCCTCTTTGATTTCACTGAGCAGTGGTTTGTAGTTCTCCTTGAAGAGGTCCTTTACATCCCTTGTAAGCTGGATTCCTAGGTATTTGATTCTCTTTGAAGCAATTGTGAATGGAAGTTCATTCCTGATTTGGCTCTCTGCTTGTCTGTTACTGGTGTATAAGAATGCTTGTGATTTTTGCACATTAATTTTGTATCCTGAGACTTTGCTGAAGTTGCTTATCAGCTTAAGGAGATTTTGGGCTGAGACGATGGGGTTTTCTAAATATACAATCATGTCATCTGCAAACAGGGACAATTTGACTTCTTCTTTTCCTAACTGGATACCCTTGATTTCTTTCTCTTGCCTGATTGCCCTAGCCAGAACTTCCAACACTATGTTGAATAGGAGTGGTGAGAGAGGGCATCCCTGTCTTGTGCCAGTTTTCAAAGGGAATTTTTCCAGTTTTTGCGCATTCAGTATGATATTAGCTGTGGGTTTGTCATAAATAGCTCTTATTATTTTGAGGTACGTTCCATCAATACCGAATTTATTGAGCGTTTTTAGCATGAAGGGCTGTTGAATTTTGTCAAAAGCCTTTTCTGCATCTATTGAGACAATCATGTGGTTCTTGTCTTTGGTTCTGTTTATATGCTGGATTACGTTTATTGATTTGCGAATGTTGAACCAGCCTTGCATCCCAGGGATGAAGCCCACTTGATCATGGTGGATAAGCTTTTTGATGTGCTGCTGAATCCGGTTTGCCAGTATTTTATTGAGAATTTTTGCATCAATGTTCATCAGGGATGTTGGTCTAAAATTCTCTTTTTTTGTTGTGTCTCTGCCAGGCTTTGGTATCAGGATGATGTTGGCCTCATAAAATGAGTTAGGGAGGATTCCCTCTTTTTCTATTGATTGGAATAGTTTCAGAAGGAATGGTACCAGCTCCTCCTTGTACCTCTGGTAGAATTCAGCTGTGAATCCATCTGGTCCTGGACTTTTTTTGGTGGGTAGGCTATTAATGGTTGCCTCAATTTCAGAGCCTGCTATTGGTCTATTCAGGGATTCAACTTCTTCCTGGTTTAGCCTTGGGAGAGTGTAAGTGTCCAGGAAATTATCCATTTCTTCTAGATTTTCTAGTTGATTTGCGTAGAGGCGTTTATAGTATTCTCTGATGGTAGTTTGTATTTCTGTGGGGTCAGTGGTGATATCCCCTTTATCATTTTTTATTGCATCTATTTGATTCCTCTCTCTTTTCTTCTTTATTAGCCTTGCTAGCGGTCTGTCAATTTTGTTGATCTTTTCAAAAAACCAACTCCTGGATTCATTGATTTTTTGGAGGGTTTTTTGTGTCTCTATCTCCTTCAGTTCGGCTCTGATCTTAGTTATTTCTTGCCTTCTGCTAGCTTTTGAATGTGTTTGCTCTTGCCTCTCTAGTTCTTTTAGTTGTGATGTTAGAGTGTCAATTTTAGATCTTTCCTGCTTTCTCTTGTGGGCATTTAGTGCTATAAATTTCCCTCTACACACTGCTTTAAATGTGTCCCAGAGATTCTGGTATGTTGTATCTTTGTTCTCATTGGTTTCAAAGAACATCTTTATTTCCGCTTTCATTTCGTTATGTACCCAGTAGTCATTCAGGAGCAGGTTGTTCAGTTTCCATGTAGTTGAGCGGTTTTGATTGAGTTTCTTAGTCCTGAGTTCTAGTTTGATTGCACTGTGGTCTGAGAGACAGTTTGTTATAATTTCTGTTCTTTTACATTTGCTGAGGAGTGCTTTACTTCCAATTATGTGGTCAATTTTGGAATAAGTGCGATGTGGTGCTGAGAAGAATGTATATTCTGTTGATTTGGGGTGGAGAGTTCTATAGATGTCTATTAGGTCCGCTTGGTGCAGAGATGAGTTCAATTCCTGGATATCCTTGTTAACTTTCTGTCTCGTTGATCTGTCTAATGTTGACAGTGGAGTGTTGAAGTCTCCCATTATTATTGTATGGGAGTCTAAGTCTCTTTGTAAGTCTCTAAGGACTTGCTTTATGAATCTGGGTGCTCCTGTATTGGGTGCATATATATTTAGGAGAGTTAGCTCTTCCTGTTGAACTGATCCCTTTACCATTATGTAATGGCCTTCTTTGTCTCTTTTGATCTTTGATGGTTTAAAGTCTGTTTTATCAGAGACAAGGATTGCAACCCCTGCTTTTTTTTGTTCTCCATTTGCTTGGTAGATCTTCCTCCATCCCTTTATTTTGAGCCTATGTATGTCTCTGCATGTGAGATGGGTCTCCTGAATACAGCAGACTGATGGGTCTTGACTCTTTATCCAGTTTGCCAGTCTGTGTCTTTTAATTGGAGCATTTAGTCCATTAACATTTAAGGTTAATATTGTTATGTGTGAACTTGATCCTGCCATTATGATATTAACTGGTTATTTTGCTCGTTAGTTGATGCAGTTTCTTCCTAGCCTCGATGGTCTTTACATTTTGGCATGTTTTTGCGATGGCTGGTACCGGTTGTTCCTTTCCATGTTTAGGGTTTCCTTCAGGGTCTCTTGTAAGGCAGGCCTGGTGGTGACAAAATCTCTAAGCATTTGCTTATCTGTAAAGGATTTTATTTCTCCTTCACTTATGAAACTTAGTTTGGCTGGATATGAAATTCTGGGTTTAAAATTCTTTTCTTTAAGAACGTTGAATATTGGCGCCCACTCTCTTCTGGCTTGTAGAGTTTCTGCCGAGAGATCTGCTGTTAGTCCGATGGGCTTCCCTTTGTGGGTAACCCGACCTTTCTCTCTGGCTGCCCTTAAGATTTTTTCCTTCATTTCAACTTTGGTGAATCTGGCAATTGTGTGTCTTGGAGTTGCTCTTCTGGAGGAGTATCTTTGTGGCGTTCTCTGTATTTCCTGAATTTGAATGTTGGCCTGCCCTACTAGGTTGGGGAAGTTCTCCTGGATGATATCCTGAAGAGTGTTTTCCAACTTGGTTCCATTTTCCCCCTCACTTTCAGGCACCCCAATCAGACGTAGATTTGGTCTTTTTACGTAATCCCATACTTCTTGCAGGCTTTGCTCATTTCTTTTTCTTCTTTTTTCTTTTGGTTTCTCTTCTCGCTTCATTTCATTCATTTGATCTTCAATCGCTGATACTCTTTCTTCCAGTTGATCGAGTCGGTTACTGAAGCTTGTGCATTTGTCACGTATTTCTCGTGTCATGGTTTTCATCTCTGTCATTTCGTTTATGATCTTCTCTGCATTAATTAGTCTAGCTGTCAATTCTTCCACTCTTTTTTCAAGATTTTTAGTTTCTTTGCGCTGGGTACGTAATTCCTCCTTTAGCTCTGATAAGTTTGATGGACTGAAGCCTTCTTCTCTCCTCTCGTCCAAGTCGTTCTCTGACCAGCTTTGATCCGTTGCTGGCGATGGGCTGCGCTCCTTTGCAGGGGGAGATGCGCTCTTATTTTTTGAGTTTCCAGCTTTTCTGCCCTGCTTCTTCCCCATCTTTGTGGTTTTATCTGTCTCTGGTTTTTGATGGTGGTGACGTACTGATGGGGTTTTGGTATAGGTGTCCTTCCTGTTTGATAGTTTTCCTTCTGACAGTCAGAAGGACTGTCTGTTGGTCTGTTGGAGATTGCTTGAGGTCCACTCCAGACCCTGTTTGCCTGGGTATCAGCAGCAGAGGTTGCCGAAGATAGAATATTGCTGAACAGCGAGTGTACCTGTCTGATTCTTCCTTTGGAAGTTTCCTCTCAGGGGTGTACTCCACCCTGTGAGGTGTGGGGTGTCAGACTGCCCCTAGTGGGGGATTTCTCCCAGCTAGGCTACTCAGGGGTCAGGGACACACCTGAGCAGGCAGTCTGTCCGTTCTCAGATCTCAACCTCCGAGTTGGGAGATCCACAGCTCTCCCCAAAGCTGTCAGAGTCGTTCGCGTCTGCACCGGCCCCCACTGTTTCCCCTGTTGGTCTTCAGCTGTGCGCTGTCCCCAGAGGTGGAGTCTACAGAGACAGGCAGGCTTCCTTGAGCTGCTGTGAGCTCCACCCAGGTCGAGCTTCCCAGAGGCTTTGTTTACCTACTTAAGCCTCAGCAATGGCGGGCGCCCCTCCCCCAGCCTCACTGCTGCCTTGCCGATAGATAGCGGCAGACTGCTGTGTTAGCAGTGAGGGAGGCTCCGTGGGCGTGGGACCCTCCCGGCCAGGTGTGGGATATATTCTCCTGGTGTGCCTCTTTGCTTAAAGCGCCGTATTGGGGTGGGAGTTACCCGATTTTCCAGGTGTTGTGTGTCTCAGTTCCCCTGGCTAGGAAAACGGATTCCCTTCCCCCTTGCACTTCCAGGTGAGGCGATGCCTCGACCTGCTTCAGCTCTCGCTGGTCAGGCTGCAGCAGCTGACCAGCACCGATTGTCCGGCACTCCCTAGTGAGATGACCCCAGTACCTCAGTTGAAAATGCAGAAATCACCGGTCTTCTGTGTCGCTTGCGCTGGGAGTTGGAGACTGGAGCTGTTCCTATTCGGCCATCTTGCCCCGCCCCCCCTGTATTTTTTTTCTTTTCTCCATACAGACTTTTATGAGAATGGATTCATTGTATCCCATAATTGCTCTTACAGTATATAATGAAAATGAGATATTCATCATTGAAAATCACAGCAAAAGTCAATATATTCCTCATTGGTAGATAGCAGTTGGTGATAAATGCTAAATATGAATACATTTTACTTCTTCTAAGGATTTATGTAGAGAAAATAAATAATTAGCCATTGAAGAAAGTTTCCACTGTAAAGTAAGGGACTCATCACTCCAAGTCTCAGAGGAAAAGCAGGCCTGTGAGATGATTTATTATAAATATAAAAATCAGGACAAATATTTTAAAGCTTTAGTCTCATGTGGCATATATGAAATAGTAATAAACCATAAATAGAGGATAAGAAGGGAAGAAAAATGGAGTTAAGAGAAATAAGAAAGCATTTCTGGAAAAATAAGGATGCAATCACATAATTAAAGTTTTATTTGGAGAATGTGAAGATGGAAATTGACACTTGAAAATACTGCTATGAGGGAGACCATCTTGAGATTGTCTTCCACATTGTAGAAAAAGATAAAAGAAAATAATAAATACTAGAGATAACTGTAAAACCTGAACAATGAGAGCAGAAGTGTTAAAAAGGACAACATAAAGAAGAAAACTTTCCTGGATTTAAAAGGACTAACCATATTACAAGCAAAATGCATAGAAGGGGCTGGGCACAATGGCTCACGCCTGTAATCCCAGCAGTTTGGGAGGCCGAGGCAGGTGAATCACCTGAGGCAGAAGTTTGAGACCAGCCTGGCCAACATGGTGAAACCCCGTCTCTACCAAAAATACAAAAATTAGCCAGGCAGGGTGGCGGACTCCTGTAATCCCAGCTACTCAGGAGGCTGAGGCAGGAGAATTGCTTGAACCTGGGAGGCAGAGGCTACAGTGAGCCAAGATTGCACCACTGCACTCCAGCCTGGGTGACAGAGGTGAACCTTGTCTGGAAAAAAAAAAATCAAAGAGAGCCACATGGAAGCATATTCTGCTGTAATTTTTGAATTATGGAACAAAAGGAAAAGGTACACAAGGATCCACACAGAGACAAGGGTTACTTAGGAGGAGAAAAAAATGTCGGACATCTGCCTGGCAAAACCTCAGGCCAAAAAAACAGTGGAACAAGGCCTATTGAGTGCTGAGAAGGAAATACTACGATTCAATAATTTTATATCCAGTTAAATTGTTTTAGTGTTTGAAGCCAACTGAATGACTTCTCTAAAAATGCTTTAGGGTGCCTGCCCTGGACAAGCCGCCTTCTCACAGAATGGTCTTGACCTGGAAGGACCTATGGAGTAGGAAGGCCTTTGAGCCTGGGTGGCCTTGCCATCTCCTGCTAAAGTGGTAGGAGTAGGAGTGGCCATCCCTCAGAAGTAACCTGCGATTTAAGATCTGGTAAACAGGGATGAGGTGGGCCAGCTAGATTCTTCTTCGAGGATTTTGGAATAGAGAAAATGTTGCAGTTGGTTTTGAGGACTCAAGGTAGGGAATCACAGAGATGGGGGTATTGTCAGCAGCTCCCCAGTCTGGCAGTGTGTAAACTGACATTGCAGAGGGCCAGAAGCTATGAGGAGGCAGGGATGCTGAGTGGAGTCAGAGAGGAGCAGAGAAGCCACACACAGAGACAGGGCAGCTGTTGCAATGCCTTTCTTGTGCTCACGAAGCTCCGTCATCCTTTGAATTTTGTCCTGTGTCCTTCCAGTAAATCCTCCTGGATATGAGAGTGTGTATCTGTTCCTTCTACTCAAGAAAAGTTCTTCCTACAAGGGCATTCTCAGATCATCAAGGGCTTATGAAGCATGCCACCTGGCAACCTTTAATTGAAAACATTGCTTGAAGTACACTAAAAATTATAAATCAAATAATAAAGAAGTGCGAAGGGATTGGATTGCTCTGTGGAACTCTCAGTAGGCTTAATACCGAATGTCTCCCTAAAGTCCTGAGGAGACTGGTCACTCAGTAGCCACCCTGATTACTTGGTCACTCTAGTGACAAAGAAGACAGCCGAGGGCTTGGTATTTCTTTTCACAATAGCATCTGGATGAAACTAAAAAGTAAAGAATGTTGTTAGGGATTGTTACTCTCAATTTAGGCAATAATCCTGTAATTTGACATAAAAGATGTTCCAAAACAGCCTCTCTCTAAGGTAGCATTTATCATCAGAATTACAATTGCAGTTTAATATAATGACAACAGCGTACCAAATATGAACATTCATACAATGTTGCCTTGAGAGAAAACCGGGGAAAAAAATACCAAAATATTGATGTGGTTTTCTTTGGTGGTAGTAAATAGGAGATTTTTTCCCTCTTTATACACATACACACACTCTGTCTCTCTCTGTCTCTCTCTCTCTCTCTCTCTCTCTCTCTCTTTCTCTGACTCACCTTCACCTTCATATACATACACATAGTGTGTACTAAATATATATGTGTACTAAATATATATAATATTAATATCTATATATATTATTTAGTACACACTATGTGTATGTTTGCTTCAATGAGTAGATATTGATTTTTTTTTTAAGACATGAGGTCTTGCTACATCGTCCAGGTTGGAGTGCAGTGGCTATTCACAGGTGCAGTAATAGCACACTACAGCTTAGAACTCCTGGGCTCAAGTTATCCTCCCTTGCTTAGGTTCCCAAGTAGCTGGAACCTATAGGTGTGCATCATCACACCCAGCTTAAGTATTGCTTTATTTAAATTGTTTTTTTTTTTTTTTTTTTTTTTGAGACAGAGTGTCTCGCTCTGTTGCCCCTGCTGAAGTGTGCTGGCGTGATCTCAGCTCACTGCAACCTCTGCCTCCTAGGTTCAAGCAATTCTCCTGCCTCAGCCTCCTGAGTAGCTGCGACTACCAGCGCACACCGCCACGCCCAGCTAATTTTTTTGTATTTTAGTAGAGATCAGGTTTCACCGTGTTGTCCAGGCTGGTCTCGAACTCCTGAGCTCAGGCAATCTGCCTGCCTCAGCCTCCCAAAGTGCTAGGATTACAAGCGGGAGCCACAGCACCCAGCCAAGTATTGCTTTTTAAATTGAAAAAAATTTTTTAAGCTTTATATTAAAAAAAAAATAGAGACAATACTAAGCAGTGTTTCTGAATAAATCCACAATGAATTACTAAGAACCTCCTGTGCATGGGGTATCATATTTAACCACTTGACCAACATTGTCTCCCCAAATCTTTCTGTGAATCCAGTAGAGTGTGGGGTTTTGCTGTTTTCTAAATGAGGGGAAACAAGCTCTTTGAGGGTAAAGGCTTAACAAAGTCTCACAGGCAGACATAAAGTTTGACTGTTCTAGAAAAGAATACCAGCCAGCCGTGGTGGCTCATGCGTGTAATCCTTGCACTTTGGAAGGCTGAGGCAGCAGATCACTTGAGGTCAGGAGTTTGAGACTAGCCTGGCCAACATGATGAAACCCCGTCTCTACAAAAAATATAAAAATTAGCTGGGTGTGGTGGAGCGTTCCTGAAATCCCAGCTCCTTGGGAGGCCGAGGCAGGAGAATCACTTGAACCCGGGAGGTGGAGGTTGCAGTGAGCTGAGATTGTGCCACTGCACTGCAGCCTGGGTGACAGAGCAAGACTCCATCTCAAAAACAAACAAACAAAAAACAAAGCAATAACAAAAATAAAAGAATATCCCCATCCTCAGGGAACTTTAGAAGTTTAGGTGGAATGTCGGCATCCCCCCGGTGTCCTGGTCTGAATGACTCAGTTGAGGGCATGGGAAGGATTTGTTGTCTGCCCAGTGCCCCAGGCCAGCAATGTGAGTGTGGCCCTCCCTTGGAGAATGTTTCTGCACTGGCTGGGGAGTTCATCAGCATCAGCGCTTATTCCAGGGAATGCCTCTGTGCTGAGTATCTGAATGGGGGATAACTGGCCAGTTGGTGGATTCGTCTCCTCCTTCCTCCTGCTTTCTCTTTTCCTCTCCCTTGAGGTCCCTTTGTCTGTTTTTCCCATCTCCAGCTCTGCTTTTTGAATGGCAAAGGAAAGAGAAATTCAAACTGTTTCAAGATGAGACAGACAGAAAGTTGTCACTGTTGACAGATGACAACCTATGTATCCTTATAGATCTTGATTACTCTTTATCTGCCTGCCTGCCTCTCACACTTCTGGGCAGGGAATAAACAGGTAGAGGTGGGAGGTTGGCCTCCAACTGCCCAAATTTCTTGCTGTCACCTAAACTGTTACCCCTGGCTTACCAGGGACATGGTCATCCCTCTGTTGTATTTCAAAACACATTTTGATTTCTTTCCAATTCAGCAAATGCATTAGTTTATTTTCCTGTTTCTGTTGCATCAATGTTGGGTTTAGGAAATAAATAAAATTTGTACAGTTTTTGCTGCATCAGTGTTTTAGTAAAAAAAATCAATATTGGTTGGATGCAGTGGCTTGCCCCTGTAATCTCAGCACTTTGGGAGGCTGAGTTGGGAGGATTGCTTGAGGCCAGGAGTTGAAGACTGGCCTGGGCAACATAGTGAGACTCTGTCTATGTAAAATAAAATAAAATATTAGCCAATCACGGTGGTGTGCACCTGTAGTCCCAGTCACTCAGGAGGCTGAGATGGGAGGATTGCTTGAGCCCAGGAGCTCAAGGCTGTAGTGAGCTAGGATCATACCACTGCACTCCAGTCTGTTTGACAGACTGAGACCCTGTCTCTGAAAAAACAAAAATAAAATAATATTGTCTTAAATCATATTAAGTATACATGTTGTATATATATTATACATATGTGGACATCTTTGTGTGTATGTATATTTTGATTGATTGATTGTTTTGTTTTACATTTGCAAAAGATTTAGGGGCTGATCTCAGTGCTGTTTGCCAACAGAGGTAGATTAATATGGCACCGTTGTTCACAGACAGGCATCATGGGGAAAACTGCATTTGCTTCATTGTAATGACCACAGTTAAGCAAAGCTTTTGATTTTCTTGTTCTAAAGCCTTTATGGAACGTTAGTCCTGGCAAGAAAGAGAAAACATATTTAGTGAGTTCATAATCAGGAGCTGATGGAATAGCCTTTAAAAAAGCAGACACTTTTTAAAAAAGAAATTCAGCTAATTTCATAAATGTGGGTTAACGGGGCAGGGAAGTTAGGGGAGGATACAGGAAGGGTAAATTTCGTGAGTACGGTGGTTTGGCATGTTTTCTCTGAATTTTTTTTCTGTAACTTTTCTCTGAAAAATTAATAAGGCTCCAGGGTATTTTTCTTTTCTTCCTTCTTTCTTTTTTCTCTGAAAAATTAAGGGAATTGTTCAGATAATCTCTCTTGACTCTTTAAAAAACTCATGTCTGACTGAGCATGGTGACTTGCGCCTGTAATCCCAGCACTCTGGGAGGCTGAGGCAAGAGGATTGCTTGAAGCCAGGAGTTTGAGACCAGGAGTTCAAGCCTGCAGTGAGCTGTGATTGTGCCTCTGCACTCCAGTCTGGGTCATAGAGTGAGACCCTGCCTCAACCCTCCCCACCCCTTCAAAAGACCTCATGTGTTTTGAATTTTAATTTTTCCAAATTTTTCTTTGAATTCATTTTTGGGGCTCTCATTGTTTCTTCATAGGACCCCCTCAATGGCCTTCTTACTGTGCTCTGTATTATTGCCTGCGTTCTTTTGCCTCTAAGTCCATCCTTTCCATGACCTCCTTACCTTAACAGAACATGGATGAGAGTCTAGTAACATCCTCAGAAACCTTGGTAGCTCCTCTCTGCCCATAGGGATAAGTTCATCGAGGCCTCATATCCAATCCCAGCTCATCTTTCCAGTCCTATTTTTCTACACTCGCTATCTCCACCTTCCACATAATATAGACAGCTGAAGCAGTTCTTGGTCCCAGAACACATTATTGACTTTTCTCTACCCTTGGGTTGCAGGTGGCCTGTGAGCTGTCTGTAAGATCCAAGATTTGTCTGTTTCAGGGTCTTCGGCCCTCTCAAATACTAGACCCTGAGAAAAGACTCTTTATTTTCTCCAAAAGATGAAGAAGGAAATAGTATGCACTGCCCGTGCGCTCTATTCACCCACTGCTGGTCCTGAGGTGTGGGAATCTCTCAAGCTCTAGGCATCAACAGTGGGAGGGGATGTAGCTGGTGATACGTACAGTCTTAGTGACTTTTGACTATGTGGATTCCTGTCAAGGGACCTTGTCAAGTATCTTCACCTAGAGAAAGTTAGAAGGGTTTAATAAGGCTCCAGGGTGTTTTTCTTGTTTTTCTTTTTTCTTTTCTTTTCTTTCCTTTTTTTTTTTTTTTTAAAGAGTTTTGCTCTTGTTGCCCCAGCTGGAGTGCAAGGGCGCGATCCTGGCTCACCGCAACCTCTGCTTCCTGGGTTCAAGTGATTCTCCTGCCTCAGCCTCGTGAGTAGCTGGGATTACAGGTGTGCACCACCACGCCCAGCTAATTTATGTATTTTTAGTAGAAACGAGGTTTCACCATGTTGGCCAGGCTGGTCTTGAACTCCTAACCTCAGGTAATCTGCCCTCCTTGGCCTCCCAAAATGCTGGGATTACAGGCATGAGCCACCATGCCCAGCCCAGGGTGTTTTTCAGAGAAGACTCTACCAGCTATTCCTAATCTAGATCATACATGGGTTTGGTTCTCTTACAGGTGTCCTTCCACTCCCAGTTCATTCAAAGCATTTGTTAGCCACAATTCATGATCTTTCCTCGATATCTTATCTCTTCAATAGTTGTTACCTCAGTAAATGGTGTCTTCACTTCTTCCATTACATGCACCAGATGGCAGGAGTCATCTCTGATACCTCCTTTGTCCTCACCCTTAAATTCCCAGGTCTGTTGATTCTACATACCTATGTCTCCCAAATGTTCCCACTGTCTCTAAATATCAATGGCTACTGTCACCTCTTATCTGGGCAACTGAAGTAGTTTCCTATCTAGTCAACATCCACGTGTTCTCCTTCTCCTACCCATTCCCCATATTGTAATGAGAATGGCTTTTTAAAAACAAAAAACACAATTCTGATCGAGGTACCCTTTGCTTAAAATACTCCAGTGATTCCCATTGCTTTGAAGATTTGAAGACAAAGTTCTTAAACTGAACTATAAAACTCTCCTTGCTTAGGCCTCTTCTCTTACCTCTCTTACCTCTGCAGCCTCATCATCTTTAGGCATCCCTCTCAGCATTCAGCCTCATGAGTTTTCTTTTGGTCCCTTGAGTGCCCATTTTCTCTTGCTGCCACAAGGCATTTGCACAAGCTATTCCATCTGCTTAGAATATTATCCTTCTCTCACTTGCTTAATAAGCTTTCGCTTCACAACTCAATTTAGTCATGACTTTTTTTTTTTTTTTTAAAGATCAGAGTCTCATTCTGTTGCCCAGACTGGAGTACAGTGGCATAATCTCGGCTCACTGCAACCTCCACCTCCTGGGCTCAAGTGATTCTCCTGCCTCAGCCTCCCAAGTAGCTGGGATTACAGGCATGTGCCACCATGCTCAGCTAATTTTTGTAATTTTTGTAGAGATGGGGCTTCACCACATTGTCCAGTCTGGCCTCAAACTCCTGGGAACAAGAGATCCACCCACCTTGGCCTCCCAAAGTGCTGGTATTACAGGTGTGAGCCACTGTACCAGGCCTTAGTCATCACTTCTTCATCTCTAAGTAAAACTGTTGTTTCTCCCTGAGTAGTATGTTTTATCTCTTTAGAGCCTCATGACAGCTTTTCATTTATTTGTGAAATGATTTGACTGCTTTTCTTCCCTGTTGGACTGTAAGCTCCATTAAAGTAGGGACCACATATAGTTTTGCTTATATCGCCAACACTTAGTGCAACACCTGGCACTTAATAGGTCCTTTGACTATTTGTTGAAGGTCATGAGGAAAGGCATTTCCTTTGTTCATGCTATTTTCATACTACAGCTTTTTTCCTCCTTCTGCTTAACATTTAGTCTAAGCATCCCTTTAGATGACACTATGCTATTTCTCACCAGCCAGAATTAATTACTCTGTACTTCAGCTGGTCAGTTCAGCTAACATTCTCTCAGTGTCTGTCTACTACATGCCAGGCAACACTCTGGGCCTTGGAGACATAAAAATGGGAGAGACATTGTCCCTGATACAAAGTGGCCCATAGTTTACCTGAATGTGATGTATTTGAGTGCCAAACTAGGAGTCTGAATAAAGTGATGGGAAAATACAGAAGCAGGACCATCCACTTGGCCTGGGGAAGCCACGGAACATTTCAGGGAATGTGATCCAGGGGCTGGACTTGAAGGTTGGCATGTGATTCCACCAGATGGCAGATGGAGGAGGAGGGAACTGCTGAGTAGGAAGCACCTGGAGCAGAGGTGCAGAGGTGGAAGATGAGTGCATGCTTGGAAAGATGGCGGTCCAGCGTGGCTGGGGCGGTTAGGTCCACAGGGAGGTAAGAGGAGAGGCTGGGTTGTGGAGAGGCCAGGAAGGTGGGACCTTATCCTGTCTGGCGTGAGGAACCTCCACATGGATTTAAGCACGGGCTTAACAGCATCAGATTTCATTTTTAAAATAACCCAGTGTCAGTGTGTAGAGGGTGTGGCAGCTGGTGGTGGTGAGGATGGAGGCACAGAGAAAAGCAAGGTGGTGGTTGCAGCGACCTGGGCAGTGAAGGAGCAGGGCTTGAAGCTTCACCGTGAAAGTGGGAATGGGGAGGGTGGGATGATTTGAGAGAAAACTTGAAAGTCCGGGTGACAGACTTGATAATGAAGGCTAGATGGGAAAGGATGAGGGGAGAGTGGAGACAGAACAGCTTGGAGTTTTTGTAGGGTGAAGTGACAGATCGTGATGAACTGGGGCCATCACCAGGGCCTCTCTGGACCCTTTCAAATGGTCTCAGATGGCATTAGTGTTCAGGAGATGGGCTGAAATGGAATAGAGAGAATTAATAGGTTAGGCCGGGTGGGGTGGCTCATGCCTGTAATCCCAGCACTTTGGGAAGCCGAGGTGGGTGGATCTCCTGTGGTTAGGAGTTCGAGACCGGCCTGACCAACATGGCGGAACCTCGTTTCTACTAAAAATACAAAATTATCTGGGCGTGGTGGCGAGCACCTGTAATCCCAGCTACTCAGGAGGCTGAGGCAGGAGAATCACTTGAACCCGGGAGGCAGAGGTTGTGGTGAGCCAAGATCGTGCCATTGCACTCCAGCATGGGCAACAAGAGCAAAACTCCATCTCAGAAAATTTAATAGGTTACAAGACAAAAACTTTTTGATTCATAATTTGGGTAGAACTTGAGCAGAAATTTAAGTTGGTTCTCCATGAAGAAGGAAATCACTGGACTTGTTAATGGTATTAATAGAAAATTACAGAAGCATATGGAATCCCATTAAGAAAGTAGATCCCGGTCCCTCAGTAGTAGTCATCCTGGTTGTGATGAGGGCATATTTATTTTATCTGCTCATTAAGGCAGGTCCCAAAAGGCCTCTTTTTGGCAGTATTCCAATAATCTAGTTGCTATTTTTAGTCTCTAAAACATGTTGGGCGCCATTTTGTACTTAGCACTGAGTTGGGAGCTGTGAGGAAGATGATAAAATGAGTCATGAAAATCTCATTTCCTCCAAAGCCTCTGGGAATTCAGACTTCCAAGTTTCCCTCCAAAAAGCTTTAATTTGTACATTCGACCAAGTCCTCTTGTGACTCCAGAACCTCACCCGAGGACCTATTTCTGTCTGCCTGTACTGAATCTGGAGTATCTGAGCAGGTGTGTTACTCCAGCCAGGTGGGCATCTTAAGTGTGTATACACATCAGAGCAGATTGACTTTGAAATGCTGAATGGCATTAAAAAGTCAAAACATAATAACGTTCATGTAGGGTGAGTATAAACAGCTGTATGATAAGGTGGTGTTTCAGAGTCCAGGAAGGTCTTGGGGAAAACTCTGATGACATAATTGCATGATTTCTTCTCTTATTTCATACCCTACTATACTCACTGACCCACAGTGATGGACCGTCCTGGTAGTCGCCATTGTCTTATGGAACATTTCTGTTCTGCTATCAGTGCTCACTGTGGGCACCAAGGCAGAGGAAAATTGGGGAAAGTACCCAAGAACACCTTGGAAAAGGGCCAGACCCAATTACCAAGGCCAAGTAAGCAACTGTCTGGTCTGATCTTGGCCTATGTTACTGTCCTGGACAAGGTCCAGTGCTTTAAGAGAGCTTTGTTGGAGGTGATACAAGGACTATCAAAAACAACAGCTGCTTTAAAATGTTCCCCAGAGCCTACAAGGCCTGGAAAATAGTAGGTGTTTAATAAGTGTGTGTTTGTTTGAATGAATTAATGAAGAACAAATAGATGAATGGATGAATCAGATTCCGAGTCACAGATCTGGAGTAGGAACCAGGGGACTTAGGGGAGCTCGTGAGGCAGGTGGTACAGAAGGTGGGGACAGGCATCCAACTGTGGCTTGATGCTCCAGCTATGCCAGGGCTCTCCTTGGTACACGGAGAATTAGGTAACAGGCTAGGTACCTAATTATTTGATTAGAACTTGAGCAGAAATTTAAGTTGGTTCTACATGAAGAAGGAAATCAGTGGACTTGTTAATGGCATTAATTGAAAATTACAGAAGCATATGGAATTCCCATTAAGAAAGTAGATCCCGGCCCATCAGCAGTAGTCATGCTGGTTGTGATGAGGGCGTATTTATTTTATCTGCCTATTAAGGCAGGTCCCAAAGTGCCTGTATTTGGCATTATTTCAATTGCTGTTCCTAATGTCTAACAGACCCCACTAACTGGGGGAGAAGTATTCTGAAGTTTGCTGCCAGGCTTATGCGTTCAGCCTGGGCAGGGCTTCTCGGATGGCAAATGGCAGTGTAGTGCAGTGGTTCTTAAGAACATGGATTTTTGAACCTGCTCCCAGCTTCCATTCTTGGCTCTGCCACTTACTACCTTGGACAAGTTGCCTAATCTCTCTGTGCCTCAGTTTGCTCACCTGTAAAATCGGGATAATAATGGCATTTACCTTGTAGAGTTGTTGTGAGGATCAAATGGCATAATACATGTAAAGCACTAAAGTAGGCATGATTGTTGTTTTTGTTATCTGTCATTGTTTTTATTACTGTGTGTGAGGAAAGAATGATCAGATGTTGTCTAGTTTTCAGTTTAGGTTTCTATAATGAAGGGTTGGTATTGAGCCATCGGCAATAAAGCCTTTTAGGAAATGCATTTTGTCAGTTGCATATGAAGGATGGATTGGCAGAGTGTGGTACTGTGGGGAGGTTTATATTCAGAGTCCACGGTTCTCTATGAAGTCCAGAGCAAGCTGGCAGGACTCCCTGAATTCCTGAAATTGTAAGAAGAGTGTGCAAAGCGGCGAGAATCCATAGTTTTAGTCAGTCAGTGCTCAAAGGCCATTTCATGGGAAGACATCTATCTGCCTACAGGGTCTGGTAATAAGGAGACTTGAGTTTTAGGTTCACCATTTACTTGAAAGAGTTGTGGGCAATTTAGACTTCATTTTTTCCTCTTCGTGAAGTGAGCAGAATAGTATATCTGTTTACCATATGGCATTATGATAGGATAAAAATAAAGAAGGAAGCTGGGTACAGTGGTGTACGCTGTAGTCTCAGCTACTTGGGAGGCTGAGGTGGGAGGATGGCTTGAGCCTGGGAGTTTGAGGCCAGCCTGGGCAACATAGCAAGACTGCATCTCAAAAAAAGCAGTGTGAGAAGATTAAGATATCTGTAAATAGATTAAATTCTGTTGTTCATTTGGATCATACTACTCACTTGCATTCTGCCTTTCTGAAAAAACAGAGTTGTCATATCTTGGGATACATGTACCAAGGGCTCATCAGAGCCAGAGAAGAGAATGTTTACTGTCTCTACTCACCCCCTTATCCACTGTCCTCCCCAGGCACTGTGCTGATTTTCAACTGCAAGCCTTTGTGCTGTTTCCTGAAGTATTTGTTCTTTCTACCTCTGATGATCTAAACTCCACTCATCCTTTCATGCCAAGCTTATGTCTCACCTCTTCCCTAAAGCTGTTTGATTATTCCAGCCACACAGACTTCTCTCTTTTCTGAAATCCACAGATCAGCATTGACTTACTCTTCAGCTGGCTGGGATTTTTAACTCTTTTGTAAATGCCTTGGATCTAAGAGCCATGGTTAGTTAATATGTGTACATCCAAAAGTACATGAGAGAAAAGAAATGTGTCTGTACGGTAGAAAAAGCACAATGGAGCATGGCTCCTTCTCTCCACCTTTTACCCTGCCTGTGTCCTTGGTTAAGTTATTTAAGCTCTTCTGAACTTCAGTTTCCTCAGCTGTAAAATGGTGAAAATACCTACTTCAGGACTGCTGTGCAGCTTAAATGATATAAAGCTGTGAGCACAGTAACGAGCACATAGTAGGCATTCAGTTAATGTTGTTTTGACCCCCTTTTCTCCTGCAGGGGAAAGCTAGGGATGAGAGAGAGGTGGGAAAGAGATACTGTTAACTCCACCAAAACTCAACATTGAATTCTCAGTGGCTTGCCTAATCTACAGAAGTGATGCCTTTTTTATTGTTTTTGAGACAGAGTCTCACTCTGTTGCCCAGGCTGGAGTGCAGTGGCGTGATCTCAGCCCACTGCAACCTCTGCCTCTTGGGCTCAAGTGATTCTCCTGCCTCAGCCTCCCAAGTAGCTGGGACTATAGACATATGCTACCACTTCCAGATAATTTGTATTTTTAGTAGAGACAGGGTTTCACCATGTTGGCCAGGCTGGTCGTGAACTCTTGACCTCAAGTGATCCGCCCAGCTTGGCCTCGCAAAGCTCTAGGATTACAGGTGTGAGCAGCCACTCCTGGCCCAGAAGTGTTGACTTTTTAAGCAGGAGTAAGAATTCCTAAAGACTGATACAGAGCTAAAGGACACAGGGGATGTAAGAATCCTGACATCAGCTAGAGTCTGGGTTTCAATAGTAAGTGAGCACAGATCTGTGGGTTTTTAAAAAAAAGAACTCCATGTGACTGGAATAATCAAATGTGTTGGCTCTTCTCTGAAGCCCTGGGTTCCTTGTAGGATGTGATGTATACACCAGTGACCGAATTAAAGTGCCTTCAAAGGTTCTTAGTGCAGCCCGCTGCAAAGCCCAGGGAGAGAGGGAATGTCCCAGTGGCGAGCAAAAGTACAATCCTTAGCACCCCCCACCCACAAGGAACTGGAAAGTGGGGACCCAGCATGACTCGTCACAGTTCTGAAGATTCTGCACCATTTAGAGACAGTGCAGATTTAGCAATTATTCTGAAAACTGTAACCGTGCTAGAAGATTGGTAGGTTTATTTTTGTTTTTTAAATTGTGTTTCTGAGTAACCACCTAGGAGAGCCCACTGGGTTGTTGGCTCCAGAGATGAGGCAACAATGACTTTAAAGTGATTAATGCTTTTCCCCTTCATTATTCAAGATAAAACTTTATCATCACAAGGAACTACTTAATCAAAATGCCAGGAGTCTTCTTGGTTATATGAAATTTATTGGAACGGTTCTTTTTTAATCTCAAGTCATAAAACCATTTTAAGATGTAAATGTCATAGCAACATTAATGAACAATTTATTGAAGGGAAAACAAATTGGTTTATCAACTCCCAGGCTGCTTTGGTAACCAAGGTACTTTAGAGAAGCTACTGCCTTTGTAAATAGACGTGCAAGCCTTGCAGAGAGGCAGAGCTCCTGAAAAGTTCTGTGATGTTGAAGTCTTGGAAAGTGAACCAAGATTTTTATTAACCTTCAAGGCCATCTCAGTTGTGCCTCAGTGATGATTTTCTGCCAAGTGGCTAAAATAGAATCAGATTGGAACATGAGCTTTCCTTACTGACCATCAGCTACAATACAGTGCTAGGAGTTGAGTTTCCTTTCTTTGTACTTCATAATCTATGACCCGCAAAGCACTGCAGTTGCTTCGTCTCCAGCATTATGGATTGGCTTGAGGGTGGCTTTCTCCCCATTTGTATTCCCAGTGACAGCTCTAACATTTTGTTTCTATGGATAAACAGACTTGTGGAGAGTAAGGCTGATACGCAGGGAAGCAGGTGGCAGGAGTATGTTTTGAGAAAGCTCCTCGGGGCATTGGAATTTTCCAGATAGATTCTTCAGGGACTCACACAACTTTCAGAGGGCTCTGGGAGAAAGCTTGCATCTTTGACAAATAATCAGTGCTTTGCTTGTTTAAAACGTAGGTAACTTACATGTCCAATTTGTGTCCTTCTGAGATATTGTTCTTGAAAACCTCTGGCCTGTGCCTTGTGCCTGGCTGAGATGGTGGAAATACGGGAAATGGACTTGGAGATGGAAATTTGTGAACAGGTAGTTCACTGGCAAGTGCTCGTGGGATGGACAATTTTGAGGGAATGAGGCAAACAAGATTAAGCAAGGGGAAAATTGGACTGCTGGGCAGTTGTGGCAGAGGCATCACCTAGGTGGCCCCATGTTGCTCTCGAATTGAGACACTCTTCACCGTTGTCCTGCCTTGAGTCAAGGGAACCGGACACTTATTAGCTTTTCCCTCTTGACCAGTTATTGATGTGGGCTGCCTCCAGGGAGGGCCATGTTGTTGGGTGAGGCAGCTCTCTTGGAGTAAAAGCAATTCCTGGAGAGGGCTCAGCTGCCAGGAGAGCAAATGGGGCTACCCTTGGTTTGCCTGGTGATTGTATGTTAATGGACCTCCTCATTCCCTTTGAGAAGCCCTCCTTGGCTTTCTACCCTCACAGAATGATTCCTGCCCTCCTTTGAGTCCGACCTCTGTTTTCTTGTAGCTGTCTCTCTCTTTGCTGGTCTGTGAGGGCAGGGAGCAAGTCTCCTTCATCTCACAGCCCCATCCTTTAGTGCAGTGCCTGCGTTGAAGAGTTAAATGTCTTTATTCCCCCATTCAGGTGGCTCTACCCCATCTTTGCCTGTTCCACTGCATCTCTCTGTCCTAAGACGTCAACATCTTCTTGATGTCATGCCAGCCCAAGGGCCTTTGAGGGGAGAGGAAGATGGGAGATGGAACCTTTTTCTTGGATCCAGTGGCTCTACTGCTGCCCAGAAAGAGGGAACCAAGGTTGGCTTCCTGGCCCACAGCAAGAACAGCCAAGTCCTGTGATACTGGACCCCAAGCTGAATTTTCAGAGTGTGTCCGTTTGCTCTTCTTCATCTGTCAACTTGGCTCCCCACTTTGTACCCTGCCTTTAGAGGCTTTGAAAGGGTTGAGGTCAGAGAGGCTGTAGAGCTTCTTTAGCTTCAGGAGACTTCCAGACGGAGGGGAGGACATTCTTCTGTGGAGGCCCTTCTAGGATCATGGGGAAGATAGACATACACATTGGAAGGCAGAAGAGAGACTTTAGAAACATGAGTGAAGTGCAGAGTAATAAGACCTAAATTTACCCGTCTGGGTATCAGAGTTACAGTTCACCTAGCAATGGAGTTTCATAGTCTCCTGAAGGTTTCAACCCTAGTCCTGCTCAGTGCCCACAGGGCATCAGACAGTACTCTTCTCTGAGGCCAGAGTAAAACATCTTGGTGTTCAGGGCTGGCTTAGACCCCTGCAGTGTGAGCTTCTCAAATCATTTCTCCGTGGACCTCAGCCTCCTTCCCTGGAAATGGGGATATGGGCTCAGAGTTGCTTAGGCTACCCGGGGCTCTGCCTCCTTCTCTCCCTCTCTCCCTCTCTCCACCTCTTCCTTTCCCTGTATGGTTTGCTGGGCCATGGCTCCACCCCAAGCATATCCACTTCATTACTCTCCAGCTCCCTTCCACTCCTGTCTGGGGCTGACATATTACTAGAAATGGCCCTGAAATTGTTTTCTTCCCTGATAAAATATTCATCACTGGGATCTGTATTTTTATTGAAAACTTAAAGTGGACAGGTTCCATTTCTGTTGTCATACATCAATGGGCACGCAAAGCTCGCAGTGAGCGAGCAGAACCAGGGCTGCTGGGTTATGAACACTGCATGTGGAGGGGCAGGGAGGGGATGCATTTTAAGAAAGAGAGTAATAATACTGATGATGATGATAAACCAGATAGGTTAATGATTTTAGCATGAGGGTGCACATTATTATAATTGTATAATGAAAGTTTTGTCCACTGCTGCATCCTCAGTGCCCCTTGTAATGTCTGTCATCATGTAGGGGTTCAAAAATATTTGTTGAACTAATTACTTTCAGGAAAACCCTGACCCTCTCCTAATTCAGCTAGGGTTGTAACCTCAGTTTGCTGCTTTGTCCTGGCTTTTGAAGATGAGCTTTGGTGGGATGCTGTACTCGGAGGAGTAAGGGAGTTTTTGCCCTTTGGTGCTGGTCAGAGCTCAGTGCAGGGTTTGTGTCTTGAAGGTTGAGATTTGGGTTTGGAGACAAAGGCACCTTTCTCTACCCAGAGACCAGGCCACCCTCCCTGTGTGTGAGTTGTGGGTGTGAGTCCGCGGAGGTGCTGTGAAAATGTGCATGTGTGTGCAATGGGTGGGAATATACTAGTGAGAAGGCAGGGAGCTTTCAGCGTAAGACCATGAAAGTGCTAAGATTCTTGAATGAGAAGTTGCCATCTCTAAATCAGGAAAGTGGGTTTCCTTGACTTCCTCTCTTTCATGACGGATTTATGTGGCACCATCTAGTCTTTCTCAAGGTGTGTCTTGTGGTTCACTGGAGGTCTGAGGGTCAGGAGAGAGATGGCGGCACTGAAAGAGAAGGTGCCATCTAGCAGTCTGCTCTCAGGCCGTTTGGCAAGGCTGGAATACACAAGGTTCGTGTTTGTTGAGTGGGTCCCCTGGAAGATGATTAGGCGTGAGCCATCCTGCTGGTGTTTTCTCTTCTGCCTACCTCCCTCTCCTGCAAAGAAGGCTGCCCACCAGATAAAGGGGGTCCCAGAAGCAAGAGGCTGTATATTGGGCCTCCTGTGATAGAGGCCAGAGGAACGAAAGAAAATGTTGAACTTGAGTTGGATATTTCATACCTAGGGACTTGAAGGGGGATCCCCTCAAGGAACCAATGAAAGTTTTCCACAAAAGCCTGGCATTTAGAAACATTCGCCACAAAGAAAAACTAACAACCAGCCAATTTGAAGAAGCAGAAACAACCTACAGAAAGAGGCTACCTCCTTGCCTTAAGCACTCACTTGAGAAGACCCCTCTGCTGCCTGTAGTTCTACTCACCCCAACCCCTTGCTGTGACACCATAGTGAAGCCCAGATAAGCAGGAAGCATCAGCCTGCAGTACCCCTTCTCTCCAAGCTGAGAGAACAAGCAAGAGATCTTGTCCGTGCTGGAGACAGGAAGAATTTTAATTCGTGCACAATACTGGAATTGTGAGATGAACAAGACTGGGAAGTCCTGGAATTGGGCCCTAGTCCTGTTTAAGGGAGTGGCCGCCCATCAGTGGGAGTCTCTGGAGAGTGGGCATGACATAGAAGAGTTGGGGGCAATTAGGAAATTGTGAGAAGGAGAGATTCCCTGGACTTCTATTTTCAGAGAGGATTTGTTCTATTTCAAAGCAGCCAGGCTTTCACACACTGTCCCTTATAACTGTTAGATAACAGGCTTGAACCTGTTGGGTATTACCAACAAACCATTGAATTAATGGCTGAAGCCCATATATATTGATTGACAGACATCCGGGACAGAAATGGTGCCCATCAAACCCTCTTAGAAGCCTAGTGGTAAATTCTGCACTGGCGGCCTCATTAGTATGCATGTGTTGGACTCCAATCAGGTCAGGGCTGGGAAGTGTTATTAAGCCCTGGGAGGAGAAGTGGGCCAGCTGAGCCTGATTAGTATTGATTGGAATTTTTTCCTACCAATAAATTGTTTTTGAAAGCATAGCCATGTTTGTTCTTTTCTCTTTCACATGTCCTTCCCTCATTTTTTTTAAAGACAATTTTCATTTGAAAAAGTGTTTTGTGAGGAGTCAGAACTGTAGTGTGCAGGAGGTTTAGTCTATACTCTTGTTTCTTTTCTTTTCCTCCCCTTCTTGTGGTCTTTTTCTCATCTAGTCTCCAGCAGCAGGGGGCATGGAGGGCGTGTAAATTGCAGCCCTACGAGGCTCCTCCCATATCATCTCATGTTGCCTGACCTCTGGAGAGTTTTCCCTCAAGTGGTATCTTTCCCCTGATTTTCTTAAAATAAAGATACAAACAAACAGAACCTTCCATCATTTGAGTCCATTCTTGTGAAAAGGTCAGTTCTCCCAGGGCCAAGGGCTATGTCTCTTCTGTTTATCACTATGTCGCCTAGCTGTGGTCAGCCCCCAGATGTTTGTTAGGTGCATGAATATATGATATAAATGCGCACATGTCCAGCCTGGTTCCCACTGCTCCCTGCTGCTCACCTGAACCCCAGGGGGCTGCCCTCCCTCCTGATGCGCCAACCCGTACTGCCTCCTTTCCTCTCATCGCCTTTGGGCCTCCAAACATCCTTCCTCCTGCTGACAAACACATATACCATCCTTTGGGTCCAGAGCGGCCTTCAAGAGGGGAGCTGATATGACAGCTTCATTCTCTTGCCATGTTTGATTGACTGTAGTTTGGCAGATGTTGTTGATTAGCTCTTTGAGCTGGAGACTGGTGCTGATGAGACCAAGATGATGGAATTTAACTTCCTATAATTTGACCAAGAATAACAACACATGGACCACAGATTTCACCCCTAACATAGCTAGCCACTCATGAATGGGTGTGATTTGTTCTGGTAAAGTAAGGATATAAAAGTCAGCATAATCCAATACCTCTGGAAAAACAGCTCAAGGCCACTGACCCCCGAAGGGCTAGATAAGCAGTTTCCTCTTTTAAATGAAGGACAGTGTAGGATTGTGCTGTAGAAATAGGGGATGGGACCCAGATGTGAGGCTTCCTGCAGATGGTGCTGATTGTCACCCACACTCACAGCAGGGCTCAGGATCAGCCCTTCCCCCGAATGAGCTGGAGGACCCAGTGGTGCCAAAGGCTCACAGGTGAGAAAGAGACCCTAGGAGGGAGACAGAATGTGGCTGGGACCAACTTTGAGCAATGAATGAAATGCATTAAGGTATGAAATGCATATGTTAGTAACTGACACTTGCTAAACTCCTGGATATGTGATAGAGAAAGAATGTCTTCATTGTGAGTGGAGGACCCATAACAAAAGCCCCCATGAACCCCGAAGTGTCCTTGGAAGGCAGATGAGTCCAAGATAAGCCAATCCCTTCCACTGCTTTCCAACTCCTGAAACCCCTGGTTTAGAGAGTTGAAATTTTGGAATCTTCCCCAGCCTGACGATCAGAACCTAAGTTGCACTTGTACACGAATGTCTCCTGCTTGGGTAGTGGATCAGGCCAGTTACTTGCTGGCTACTGTATTAGTCTATTTTCACACTGCTGATTAAACATGCCCAAGACTGCAAATAAAAAGAGGTGTAATTGGACTTACAGTTCCACATGGATGGGGAGGCCTCAGAATCATGGCGAGAGGTGAAAGGCACTTCTTACATGGTGGCAGCAAGAGAAAATGAGGAAGAAGCTGAAGCGGAAACCCCTGATAAACCGTCAGATCTCATGAGACTTATTCACTGTCACGAGAACAGAACGGGAAAGACCAGTCCCTGTGATGCAATTACTTCCCACTGGATCCCTCCCACAAGAGGGAAAACTCTCTCCAGAGGGTTTGGGAATTCTCTGTACCCATTTCAAAATAAAACATTGCAATTCAAGTTGAAATTTGGGTAGGGACACAACCAAACCATATCACCTACTGTCAAGGAAGAAGTGGGCAAGGCACTTGGCTGGTTATGTGGGCGGCCAGGAGTATGTGGGTGGAACAGGCCAGAAGACACTGTCCACATGGGTATTTGGGCTGATTTCCTGGAGAGTCAGAAGAGCATTCTTCCTGCTTGGCTTTCAGTGGTGTTCTGGGAAAGTGGCTACACTTTAAAAAGAACTGGATCCCTAGGGATTTTTCCTTCCACTTGAGCAGTGGGAATGGTTCAACCTTGTATTTGTGGGTAATGCTGTATTGTGAGTTCCTTGGTGGCACAGAGTTTTTTGTTACTCAGGTTTGAATTTCCCGTAACAGCTAACACAGAGCCTTCTGCCAGAAGATATCCAGCAAATGGTGGGTGGATAAAAGCCGAGTGAATAGAAAACGTGTTTCACAAAACCTGGTGGTCTCAGTGTCCTTCATAGTTCCAGAAGGAATCAGAATAGTGGAAGCTTTAAAATGAAGGCTGGTAACTCTTTTGCAAAGGAGTGCTGCAGTAGAGTTGTCCTACCTGGCTAAGGTAGGAGGGGTACCCTGTGCTTCTTTCTCTTGTTACTTTATTTAGAAAGAAAGGATGCAGTTGTCCCTAAGAGCAGATGCTGGCCGCCTGCCGGGACTTGCCTTTGGGTCTTACCTGTTTGTGTTGGCTTGAGCAGTTTGTAGTGTTAATGATTGTAGAACGAGCTTAAGGGGAAGGGATAGGGAAGAGTAAATATGCTTTCCAGGGGCAGGAAATGGATTTGGTAACTTTTTTCTTGCTGCTTTCTGGTCCACTTTGAGGGGCTCCTGGTAGACAGAGCTTACAGGCTTTGGCAAAGTGAGGAAGAAAAACGTTTTATCTCGAAATGGGTAAACAGAATCTGCCATTTTCTTTGAATCTCCAAAACAGCTCTATAGGGAAAAGGCTGTTGAACTATTCAGAATTTTGCCAGTTATTCTTGAGGCCAGGCATGCATGGGTTTGGGTCATATGGCTGGGATGGTGGGACATCCTTGGGAAAGGCGCACAGAGAAATTGAAATGGAAGGTGTGGGGCTGTCTTGGGGTCAGCTTAGTGCTAATGATGAGGTCCTGTCTGGAGTAGTGAGGAGGCTGTACTTCTAAAGTTTCTGTCTATTTCATAGTGATATCAAGCAGTGACTCATGGAATTGGATGGTATCTAACTTGGTAGAATCCTCTTTAGTCAGTTCATTGTCAGTTGATAGAAATTTGCTGAGCATTTGCTATGTGCTTGGCATTCCTGTAGATATCACAGAGCATGACGGCTTATAAGGCAGAATCCATATGTCTGAGAAGTTTCAGCCTAGTTCAGATTATAGATTAACACATAGGAAAGAGTAGTGAATCAAGCATTGCCATCCATGCTGAGATTCTGAATGACGTGGTCAGGCTCTAGCCCCTTATCATGCTTCATTATTATTTTTTTTTTAAATAGTAGTCTGAAAGTATTTACCTATTCATCTGCTTATCTGTTTAAGTCTCCCCTACTAGAATATTTCATGAGGGCAGGGACCTTCTCTGTACTGTTCATGATTTTAAGTAAACAGTTTAATCTCTGTCCACTTGGCCCATAGTAGGTACTCAGTAAGTATCTGTTGAATAAATGGAGTGGATGAGTGCTGGAGGAGAGGTTAGTCGGTAAAGGTTGATGTGAAGCAGGATAGAGTAGTGAATCTAGTTTTAAATTCCCTTCAGCATTTATTATTCAGCACCCCTTATACATAGATCATAGCTCACTTTGCAGATTAGCACTGATGATTGGAAGTGGTGGAGCTAGGATTTGGACACAGGCCTGTCTGACTCCTAAACCTTCATCTTTCCACCACACAATGCTGCCATTCACAAAAATGGCCAAGTTTTCCCACGAAATGTCCTGGAGACCACAGGTCAGAGACAGAAATCCAGATCTGGTCTCTGTGTGCTCAGAACAGGATTTTATTGTGACACTATGCTGGCTGCTCTGCGGATGAGTGACTTATGCAGATGTGGTGGTTCCTTCTTTTGACCATTCCGTCATTGATGTCACCCAGGAAAAGTGTAGGTATTTTTTTGTGTGTGTGACATTATTGAAACAAAGTGTATCAGACTCTGTTATCTGAGAAATGATGGCAATTCCTTCCCAAAGACATTTCTAATCAGGTTGAAAGCCTGCTCAGTCAGGTAATTTGGGAGTAGCTCTCTCTGGTAGTGCCAGGGGATTGGAGACTTTGCTCCACTGTAATCGTAGAAGGCCCTTTAAGCCCTGGGATCCTGTGTCTTTCTCCTGAATTGGCCATCTCTTAACTCTACCACTTGGTAAAGTTTTCCTGTGTGCTCCTTTCCCACGAACTCTTAGGATCACGTGAAAACCGTGTCCTGAGGCATTCAGTCCTCCAATTTCTCTCTTGTACCCTTCTAAGGACTAGGCCTGACCTTTGAATTGGTATTTAGTTCCTAAAGATGGTCCTTTATTTCTTTGCTTATTACTTCTTAGAATTGTGAACAAAAACAAACAAGGAAAAGAACACGGTGAGAATGTGTGTGACTTCCACAGAGTCAAAGTTTTTTGGGCTTTTTTCCCCTTAAAAACAATGGGAATGTGCATATCTCACCTCTCTCATACTTTGTTGGTTTTTTCCCAAGTTGTTCTGAGACTTGTTTATAATGGGAAGTTATTCCCTGAGGAGACCTCTGGCTTCTTGGGGGCTCACCCTGCCCAGGGCACTTACCTGTAAGTTAAAAAGAACCACATAAAGGGATGACAGCTATGACATCATTCAAGATAAATAGAAGAGGCTGCGGTGTGGTCCCAGCACTTTGGGAGGCTGAGGTAGGAGAATTGCTTGAATCCAGCAGCTCAAGACCAGCCTGGGCAACATAGACCCCATCTCTACCAAAAACAAACAAACAAACAAAAAAAAAACAGATGTGATGGCAGCACCCGTAGTCCCAGTTACTCAGAATGCTGAGGCAAGAGGATGGATCGCTTGAGATCAGGAGTTTGAGGCTACAGTGAGCTATGATCGTGCCACTGCCCTGCAGCCTGGGTGACAAAGCGAGACCCTGTGTCTAAAAAAACAAAAACAAACAAACAAACAAAAAACCAGAGTAGAGTGTGGTGGATCCGTTTTTTTCCTCTTTCTGACTTTAAAGACCTTTCAGATTAAGAAATGCCAACTCCTGAGCTGCACTGACCATGGAGAGTGAAGGAAGCTAATGATCACTGAGGCCGGTATCTATGACGCTCTTTGATACATCTTTTCTCAAAGAAAGAAGGGGAAGATGTGGTGAAAATGGTCATCTCCTTTCCAGGTTTAAAACAGAATCCTTTGCCACATCCCAGTTTCTAGCTGAGGTGTGGGGTGAGTCCCATGGAACTAGGTGATTTCTTCACTGGCCTGTACCTTTTACCTTCATCATGGTCTCAAGGTGATCTTGGGCCACTTGTTTGGACAGATGGAAGGCCCTTTGGTTTCATCATAAAGAGTCTGTAGGATTAAAAGACTGAGAACTTTTGAAAATAAATCTATTCATAATGTTTAAATATGAGCCAGGGTACTTAACCATTCTGTACCTCATTTTGCATGAATGTTGTATAAGTCTAAATGTATAAATAGGTCTAAATGAAGAGGCTGGGCAAAGAGAGTTAGCATGGCATGGTGACAGGATGCCAGCTTCAGAGATAGATGAGAGTCCAAATCTGTGTCGTCATCTGGAAAATGCGGGTTTTCTACCTCACATCATAGGTTTAAATGTGGCAAGTGCCCAGCCATCTGCCTGGTGCCTAGAAGGTGCTCAGTAAGTGTTCATTCTTAACCCTGTTTTACTGCTACTCTGTATGCTACTCACATTACCTTAAACTGCTGTCATTTTCTCTTTTTTCTGCATTTATTTGATTTCTAATTGACAAATAATAATTGTATATATTTATGGGGTACAATGTGATGTTTTCATATATGTACACATTGTGAAGTGATTGTCAAGGTAATTAACATATTTATTGCCTCACGTAGTTGTCATTTTTTGTGGTGAGAACATTTAACATCAGTTCTTTTGGCTGTCACTCTCAATGTTTGTTTTGTCTGTCAGGCAGAGGATACACTCCCTGAAGGTGGGGACTGTGTCTTTAGCAACTTCATTTTCCTCATCATGTCCAGCACAGTGCCCAACACCTGACAGTCACTTACTAACTCCTTCCAGTGCATAGTGGCTGCTCATAGTAGGTGTTATGTTAAATGAATGAATGAATATGACAGAGACTAACCAAATACAATGTAAACTTACTAACCAAATACAATGTAAATTATAAGATTACAACTTATAGATATCATTCAATAAATCAGCTCAGTTTTAAGTAGCTGTTGAACACCTAGGAGATAGTTGACTGCTGTTTCGAGGGCACCCTTTAGTGTAAACAATATTAGCAGCACGAATCATACAAGCACTAATTAGAGAAGGTAATTGGAAAGGATATATATTTTTCCAATCTGCATCGTTGACACTGGGGGTTTCCACTTAAACAACTTATTAAGGAATGTCGCACTCATAAAGAAAAGGGTATTTAGCAGAAATTCTTTTCAATCCAATCCCCAAGGGCCAAGGGGTGGGGGGTGGGTAAAGAATTTTGAATTTGCTACAGCTGTCCTGAGGCCATTCATGATTTGGAGAGAGGAGCAGGGCTCCTTGCTTGCTCTGCCCTTTTGCTTTTTTGAGATGTTTCTTTCTGCTGAGGTGCATCTTTGTCACAGCTAACATCCAACATCTACTGAGTGCTTGCTGTATGCCAGGCATTCTTTGAGCTCTTTGTGTTCAATGTCTTGGTTAAGCATTACGACATTCCTGTGGTGGGTTTTATTGCCTCCACTCTAAGGATCAGGAGCCTGAGGCTCAGAACAGATAAACTTGGCTCAGAGCCTCACAACTACTAAGTGAAGGTGGGATTAGAATCCAAGGGTGAATCCATGCCTTAACTGCTGTATTTTGAGGCATCTCCTTGGTTTTAATGCTTCTGGGTCAAGTGATTCTGCCTGTGGCAAGTACCTAGAGGGAATACAGAAGGGTACTGGGCATGTGGGGTATAGATTCTAGAACAGATGAGGTCTCAGCCCTATGGGGTTCCAAAATAGCTAGAAAATGAAGTAACTGAACAACTGTATAATTATCCAAATGGTAAGAATTTATAAATAGCAGAAAAGATCATGTTAGGGGCCGGGGATCATAATTTGAGTCTGGAAGATGGATGATGTTTATCTGAGGAGGCTTCCAGATGGAGCCTAAAGGTGAAATCAGAGTGGAGTGGGCATGGAAGGCAGTTTATGAGATAGTGGGTGGGAAGCACGGTGGGGAGGGTTCTTCAGTGTTGCAGTGGAGTGAAGTCCAGGGAGAGCCTCTTCACATCCCATTCACAAGGGCATTCTTGCACAGTGATTCCTGGAGGCTGGTCATGGGAGAGCAGGGAGTTGGGAACCACTTCTTGTATCTATTCAGTGGTGCTCTCAGCAACTGCATGACAGATCCAACTCTCAGCGTAGGTGTGAAGGAGAAATTTTGGTTTTGATACTTCTCTGATATTTTCCCCTCAGCCCATTGTTATTCTTTTCCATAACCTTATATTGGGTCTTCACCATGCCAAGTTACTTGGGCTGGCCTCCCTCAAAGTACCCCTCACTTCAGCTCTTCTCTCTTCCTCCTTGACTTCAATTCATTTCGTAGGTATTTCTTGAGTACCTACTGTATATTAGCATCAATGTATTATTAGCCTCAGTGAGTGGTTGACTAGCTGGTTAATGTGATAGATGAACCCAAACTACATTGTTTTTGTTTGTTTGTTTTGAGATGGAGTCTCACTCTGTCACCCAGGCTGGAGTACAGTGGTGCAATCTCAGCTTACTGCAATCTCTGCCTCCTGGGTCCAAGTGATTCTCCTGCCTCAGCCTCCTGAGTAGCTGGGATTACAGGAGTCCGCCACCCCGCCTGGCTAATTTTTCTATTTTTGGTAGAGAAGGGGTTTCACCATGTTGGCCAGGCTGATTTGGAACTCCTGACCTCAGGTGATCCGTCCACCTCAGCCTCCCAGAGTGCTGGGATTACAGGCGTGAAATGCCTGGCTTCACTACATTGTTAATATGCTGATGTGCTCTCCCAGTGTGAGCACATAGAAGTTAAGGGACAGAACCATGACTGGTTGCTGATACTTTTAGAACTAGGCAGAGAATGGGTAGCCTGAGAGGGAGCGCGAGGAGCAGTGGCTCTAAAGATGAAAGGAAAACAGAGAGCTTCATCAGAGCCACAGAAGCAAAGAATGAGAACAACGAAAGTCATGTGGAAGGATGCTCGTGATTAGGTGAACAGAACAGTTTCCTAAAGTGGAATGTATGCCATCTTGTTCTTGTAAGAAGTATGTGTCTATGTGTATTTATAGAAAAATGTCATAAAGGACATACACAAAAATGTCATTGGTAGTTCTGGATTTTAAAAAATACTTCTAAAGGTAAGGAGTACAGTAGTGGTAAGACATAAAACAGACATTATCTAAAGAGGAAAATGGAAGGCACTGTCAATGCAAATGTAATAGGACAAATAAGAGAGAGACACAGATGTAACCATCAGCTGTGACAATATGGAGGTCTTTGATGACCTTGACAAAAGCTGATGGAATGGGGAGGGGAGGGACAGAAGTCAGACTGCAACAGGTTAAGGAGGGAATGGGATGGAGGGACTTAGAGACTGTATGTAGACTATTCTTTCAATGACCTTAAATACCTGCTTAAAAAAAAAGCTATTAGGATTGAAGCTGGAAGAAGCTGTGGATGAAAGAAAGACATTTATGAAATGGGAAAGTGCATCTTTAGGCTAAGGAAAGAACCAGTCAGATAAGTTGGACAGAGATACTGGGGGTGGGAGCTGGGAAGGGGAAGCGTGGTTCCTCAGGAGGCAGAAGGAGACAGAGCTAACAAGCAGAGTTAGCCTTAGTCATGGAAATGGTGTCTCTTTTACTATGGGAGAAGGGCCAGATAGTGAATGGACGTGTGCTGATGGTGATAAAGATGATGTATGTGGTTAGGGAAGAAGGAGAGGGTGCTCATATAATGGTCTTGACTTTCTCAGAAAAAAGTGGTAGATGCAAGCTCTGCTGTGAGTTAAGTCTGCCCTGAAACAAATGTCACCACAGATAGCCTCAATAATAGGTTGTATATAAGCTTTTAGTCCGATCTGGCATGTTCCTGTACACCTCTGTTGGGTAGCACAGTATCAGCATGTAGTAGACACTTAGAAAATACTTGGTGATGATGCAAATATACGGTTAGGAAAAGAATGTGGCATTCCTAGTCTGTTCTTCATTATTCTTGTCGTTCCATGAATGCTCCTTCTGTTTCTGGCTGCATAATCCCAGAGGGACACAAACAAGGAAATATCTAAAAAAAAACAGAAACCATGACAGTGAGAGAGGTTAGAATCACAAAGAATGGACATAGAAGCTGAGAATCTGTAGCAGGCAAAAGCAAGCCTTTGGAGAGAGCTAAAAGCTCTCATCAGGTATTTTGCAGGCTGCCAGTTGGTGGGTTGGTACTTGCTCTGTGTTTCTTTGAAGAGGAGAGTCAGGACCAACCAATGAAAAGCACCAGGAAGCATGTTTTCGTCAACCTAAGTTGTGTAAAAGTAGAAAGACTGTTTCACAAGCCGAGATCTGCTAAGAGTGTGGAAGTGTAGGCTGGATGGCTCTTGGTGTGGGTGTAGCTCAGGGGTCCCTGGGCAAGATGGCCTCTCAGATCCCTTCCAGTTCTAGTGTTCTCTGTGCCAACGATAGGGGGTCATTCTTGGCCTCCGGACTTCTTGCTGTCATCAGGAGTTTCTGCCAGATTTGAGTAGAAATGCATTGAATTTTTTGTATCACCTCACAGTTAGTTGGATACTTTATCTACATCTGCCATGCTTTGCTGCTACAATGATGATTTAGGTTCACAAACATGAATCTGAACACTTAAAGATGCCAAAAGAGCATCAAATGAAATATGGTGGAAAGCCCAGAACAAGGTGATTGACATTTACTGGGGGCTCAGTAGATATTAAAAAGCTAGAAAATATTAAACATTGTCTTTTTAGTGTTAAGCATATAGGTTATCTATATTAATATTTGTAGTAATCACGGGGAAACAACTTGGTCTAGTGATGATACAGACATGAGACAGGGAAATACTGCGCAGAAGAGGGTGGTTCCCCAGCAAAGGCCCCATCCTCAAGCCTGGATACCTGTGACCTTAAATGAGAACAGGCATTCTTGCTTTTGCACACAAAAGTTGCCTTTTGGCCCGTCATACCCCTATCCTGTACCCATATAAACCCCAAACCCCAGGCTCCATAAAGCAGATGAGGGGACAAGGAGACGAGACAAAGAGATGAGCTGATGAATGACTGAACAGCATGGCAGAGAAGGACAGAAGAGAAGGAATGTCTGAATGCTGAGAGGAGTTCAACTGGTGATGATTGGAGGGGAGATTGGCCGCTAGATGGCCAGACTCCAGGAGAAGACCATCTTTCCACTCCATTCCACTTCCAGCTCCCCATCCATCCCACTGAGAGCCACCTCCACCACTCATTAAAACCCTTGCATTCATCCTTCTATGTGTGACCCAGTTCTTCAGGGATGCTGGGCAAGAGCTCTGGATACAGAAAGCTGTCACACTGGCCCCCTGCCCTTGCAAAAAGGCAGAGGGTCCACTGAGCTGGTTAACACTTAAGCCATTCACAGATGGCAAGGCTAGAAGAATGCACTGTAATACATGACCATTTGGGCTTTGGGAGTCACAGGCTCCCACCCCTGGATGCTGCCATGGGGCTGGAGCCCGAGGATGCTTGCTCCAGCTCCTGCACCTGTCTGTCTCTGTGCTCCCCCTCCAATAAGGGGTTTGATTAGTGGCGGCAACCAGAGGATGCACATTCCTGTTGCACATTCTGCGAGTGAGGTCAGGCAACTCTCCCATTTCATCAAGAAGAATGCACATTTTGAAATCAGACAAACCCAAGTCTCAATTTCTCCTCCACCATTAGTTGTGTAGCTTTCTTACTCTTAGACATCTCAGATCGAAGAGAACATGCATCACTGCAATTTTCACCAGTGTATGAAAAGTTCTGCTCTTTGATGCAACATGGAACAAAGTGACCAGTTCCTCAAGTAGGGAAGTAAGTAACCTCTCTGAGCTTTATTTTCCTCATCTGGAAATTAGGGGAGGTGGAAATTGCCCAGAGTAGCTTCATAAATTGAGTAACACCTGTAAAATGTTCAACGCAGTACCCAGTTCACAGTGAGCAGGCAGTATTTTCTCTCTCTTCTTTATCAAAATATTTAACTCAATGCAAATCCTTTTCTGATGATCAGTAGTGTCTCTAATACGCTATTGTTTATATCCTGTCAGTATAATGATCATTTGTTTTACATTATTTCTCCATTCCTTTCCATCCCTTTTGCCTCATTAGATCATCATGTACCATCCTATGAGGTGAGCTGGGCATAGATTACAAACTTATGTCCTAGATGGAGATGCTGTGGCCCAGCATGGATCACAGCTGTTCGGGGTTATAGAGATGGAGACACAGCCTTGCTTATACCCAGGGACCTGCTTGCTGAGCCAGGCTCATTCTTGGGGGGCAACTAAAATCCAGATTTTATAATTGGGTGCCCTTGGTTCTCAGGTAACTTGTTGTGTGAAATTATGAAATGTATATTTGATCTTCCTCCCAGTTTCCTGACATAAAACTCCTAAAATCCTTAGAATCTCTAAAGTCATATGTCTTTTTGTATGTTAAGGAGTTGACTGATGGCTGGCAGCCCCTTAGTAGCTTCAGGATGAGGCCTATCACTAGAAAGACCAATGCCTGACAAGAGGGATGGGACTTTCAGCCCCACCCCTCAACCTCTGGGAATGGGAGAGTGGCTGAAGGTTAAGTTAATCACCAATTATTTAATCAATCATTCCTACGTAATGAAGTCTCCATAGAAGTCCCAAAGGACAGAGTAATGATGAACTTCCAGAGAGTTAAACATGTGAAGGCTCTTGGAGGGTGATACACCTGGGGAGGGCATGTAAGTTCTGAGCCCCTTCCACCATATTTTGCTTTATGCATCTCTTCATCTGTGTCTTTTGTAATAATCTTTACAATAACAATTTAAGGTAGATGTAAGTAAGTTTCCCTGAGTCCTGTGAGCTGCTCTAACAAATTAAAACCAAGGAGGGAGGGTCGGGGGAGCCTCAATTTATGGCTGGTTATGTTACCGATGGAGGGTGTCTAGGGTCTTCGCATCTTGAATAAAGAATTGGGCAAAATGCACAAAGCAAGGAACGAATGAAGCAACAAAAGCAGAGATTTATTGAAAATGAAAGTATCCTCTATAGGGTCGGGACAGACCCAAGCATAGGGGCTCAAGAGCCCCGTTAGAGAATTTTCTGGGGTTTAAATACCCTCCAGAGGTTTCCACTGGTTACTTGGCTTATGCTGTATGTAAATGAAGAGGACCAAGTAAAGTTACAAAGTCATTTACTCAGTGTAGGCCCTGTGTAAATGGAGAGAATATTTCCTATCATAGCTGAGGTGTTTCCATTAGATTTAGTTCTAGGAAGTCAGCATGAATCAGCCTTATGTTCCCAGCCTCCAGACCCTATGCTCCTGCCTCAGCTGGTCAGAAGCACAGGTAAACTGACTTAGGGCTTGTGATTGGCCTCAGAAGTAGGGCTCAGTTTTGTGGGGATGAGTCTCCAACCTGTGTGATCTGACCCTATCTCCAGGTAGATAGCATCAGAATTAAATTCAGTTAGAGGACACACAGCTCATGTCACTCCAGAACTGATTGCTTGCTTGGTATGTGGGAGAAAACCCCCAAACATGTGGTGTCAGAAGTGTGTTATAAGATTATAGCAGCAGAGGCCGGGCACGATGGCTCTGCCTGTAATCCCATCACTTTGGGAGGCTGAGGCAGGCGGATCACCAGAGGTCAGGAGTTTGAGACCATCCTGGCCAACATGGCAAAATCCCATCTCTACTAAAAATACAAAAATTAGCCAGGCGCAGTGGCGGGCACCTGTAATCCCAGAGACTCGGGAGGCT
Source organism: Rhinopithecus roxellana (assembly GCF_007565055.1). Lineage (NCBI taxonomy): Eukaryota > Metazoa > Chordata > Mammalia > Primates > Cercopithecidae > Rhinopithecus > Rhinopithecus roxellana. The sequence goes on along the minus strand of NC_044556.1, from coordinate 72,341,490 downwards.
GAGGCAGGAGAATTGCTTGAACCGGGGAGGCAGAGGTTGCAGTGAGCCAAGATTGTGCCACTGCACTCAGCTCAGGTGACAGAGCCAGACACACACACACACACACACACACACACACACAATGTATAGCAGCAGAATCTGTTTGTTTTCCACTCATTGAGAAAGGCTTGTTTCATTTCTTCATAATGTTCCCACATGTCTTTTTGTAGTCTACCTTTTGGATTTTCCATAGTAATGTACAATTACATTTTTTAAATTTGTGAACTTTTAGGATTTTTTTTCCTTGATTCAGGAAGGCAATGATAATCTTTTTCCTCTGACATTGACTTTGCAAGAGCTTGTCAGTGGTATTAGGGGTACATTGGGATCGATGTCAACTAGCCAGTAAAGACAAGATTAGAACCCTCTACTGCTTTATATATCCTCTTCTTTATCTCAGATGTGGCTTTTCCCCCTGAACCTGTCCCTGGGAGCCACCTCTCAGAATCAGCCCCTCATTCCCCAGCACATGCAAGTTGTCTATAGCTCCAGGCTGCATTTATTTCATTCTGCTTCGACTTTTTTTTAAACTGTACCTTTAGATGTTAAACATACCTCTAGACTGTCTGCCCCAGGCAGGCACAGACGTTTCAATCCCTCTTTATATTATCCCTATGCCTAGCCTGTAGTTGGTACTCAGCCTATTTTTTATAGACACATTCCTTTCACAAACACAAATATACACAAAAATGACTGGGGAGCCAAGAGTGGCTTGGTTTGATTCTAGTAGAAGTCACTGTACAGTTTGTGATACCAGGTTACATAGGTGCAACCCTGAGCCACCGTTAGAGTTTATGTGCTTTGTTCCTAGAAACTTGCACCTTGAAAGGGAGACATTTTACCTTAGCACTGTGAGAAGGGAGTAATGATCTCTAGCCCACATTCTGCTCTGGAAGTACACCCCTAGGAAGTATTTGAGCTCATCCAGAGCCATGGGAGGAGGGGGTTCGGTCCTTTGCCAAGTCCCATGCCGTGCTCTGCCCATGATCCTGGGAGATGTCTTACTCCCAAGGGGACTTTGGATGAGGGTCCTCTAGAGAGCTGTGCAGCTCCATGAGGCTCAGCAGAGACCCTGATGGAAGCTTGACAATGTACAGTGTAATCCCTGGGAACTAGGGACTCCTGGAGGGTATGAGAGATGCTGGAAAGAACACGGAGGACTCTGCAGCTGTGCCAGAGGCAGCTGTGTGCCCAGGGCTGGTGCTGCTGAGGAAGACAGTGAGCCACAGACCCACCACCAAGGAGTGTGTGTGGAGAGGAGCAGAAGGATAGGCATCAGACTCAAAAGACCTTTGTGCTAATGAGAGTTGGGGGTCACCCTTGGCATACATTCTAACATAGAGACTTGTATTCTCCAAGCAAGCTCCTCACTGAGGAGCTAGAACAGTGTGATCTGAAGTGACTGAGCTGCAGGAGAGGTCACTTAAGGCGGTGCTGTCAAGTCATAAGGTGACGCAGCAGGAAAGTGGTGCTAACTAGATGGGCTAGCAATATTGGCCCCGCAGGTGAACTCTGAAGAGTAGCTTGGTTGCCCCCACCAGTCCAGCCCATTCTAGCATCGCTCTGGATGGTTCTTGGCTCCTGGTGCCATAAGAGGGGCAAGTGTTAAAGCCCACAGCTTCACCTTAACTCCCATGCTTTGCAGCATGGACAGTCAGCCTTCTCCCCTGGCCTTCTCGTTTAGGTAAATAGGGAATGCTCTTGAAGGAGCCTCTCTCAATCTCTTGGCCTCGGCCGTCGAATTGAAAAAGGGTCTGCTTCTTAACCTCTGAAAATAAACTGATCTGTACTACCCAAGGCAAAGATGGTAAGCTCTGAATCAACTACTTCTGCCCTTCACATTGTCTCTGGGCGTGAACCAGATACATAGCATCTCCTCCATGCCTTTCCCTTTCTTGTCGGGAAAGCTAATGGCGTTAGAGGCCCAGATCTGCTGATTTGGTTACTGGCCTTTAGATTCAAGTCAACACACGCAGCCTGGGTAAATGAGGTTCCACAGGCATGCGGGCGCTTGGAGGGCGTCTCTTTGTTCTTTGGCTCCATGAAATGGCTTTGCTTGGCAGCTGCCCCTTGCCTGCAATTTCTCCTATCATAGTCTTGGAAGGCAGGACCATGGTGTGGGTGGGAAGAGCTTGGAACAGCACATCTCTCATTTGGACCCAGCTGCTTCTCTGTATCCCCACACTCAGGACCTGGCTTCTCTCTGCAGCAACATTAGCCGCCTGTACTGGGGAGTGACTAACTACTCTCATCTTCTCTGCCTGCCTTTCTCAGGGGTAAGGTAAAGTCGAGCTCAGTACTCTCCGACCCATAAAACTTCTTTTCTCATCTTGACCACACTTGAGAGGGAGCCTTCCAAGCAAGTGAAAGGCCATCAGTGTGGTGCACTTCTTTCCCCAACCCTTGGAAAGTGGCTGTTTCCTAGCCTGGACCACCATGTTAATATCCAGATCTACAGCTGACATCTTTGGATTTCTTATGACGTTAGTGCATGAACAGAAGCATTTTTAATCTACAGAAGACTCTGCCTTATATGTCACACATTTAATGTCATCCTTAGACTGCCTCTGTCTGTAAAATGCCAGCTCTTAAAATATTAATCTCTAATGTGCACTCAAGAGTTTACTCAATTACCACGGGATTTTTCAAATAAGCATCATCATCCCTGCAGCCCTGACTGCATTAAGAGAAAAATGCTTCCCGGGCCATTGTTTCCTGAGCATGGGATGATGTTCTTGCTTTGTTTCCGTAAATGTTACACTGGCACGGCTGTGTTGGCTACTGCAGATTTATTGTCATTCATGCCCAAGCTCAAGCATTATCAGTTTTCCCTTTTAGTGCCAAACTTTAAAAGGTGCCATCTCTGATAGGGATTGTGAATCATAATTACGGTAAATGAGAGGCAGTTGAAACAATTCTGTCAAAGCTGATTTGTCAGAGTGCGGATTTCAGTCCGGAGGGGGAGCAGCCATCTCATTACCACCAGCAGTCATTCCACTTTGATTATTTTTTTGAAAATCACATCGGTTTCAGAGACCTTTATTTTCTTTCCTCCTGAAGACAGTCATGAGTGTCAGTGTTTTGCAAAGGGTACCCATATAATACTTGCTGGCTTTTTCTCCCACTTTTATCCCTTTCTGGGCATTGAAACCCACCTGTGGCCACCCTAGATGACCATTTTCATTTCCAGTATGCCTTTAAGAAAGCCCAGGATACAATAGAAATGTGCTATTAGGAAATAATTTGTTACCTTGAGTCAGGATTCATCTCAGGCTTCCTACAAGTAACCCCTTTAGGCTGGGTTTTGTGGCTCGTGCCTGTAATCCCAGTGACTTGGGAGGCCAAGGTGAGAGGATCGCTTGAGGCCAGGAGTTTGAAACCAGCCTGGGCAACACAGTGAGACCTGGTCTCTAAAATATAAAAAAAAATGTGGCCAGGCACGGTGGTGTGTACTCGCAGTCCCAGCTACTCAGAAGGCTGGGGTGGGAGGATCCATTGAGCCCAAGAGTTTGAGGCTGTAGTGAGCCATGATTGCACCAGTACATTCCAGCCTAAGCAACAGAGTGAGACCCCCCACTCAAACTCTCCCCTGTCCTTTTTGCACTTGCCGATGCATTTTAATTTTGGTTAAAAGACAAGAGTTAACTTCATGGCAGCAGAGGGGTAGGGAAAATGGGGAACTCAAAAGCATAAGCTAATATTTCAGGAGCTCTGTGTTCTGAAACCCAATCAGGGAAGACAGATCCCCTCTGCTTTGATAGAAACCAGTAGCAAACAGCACACTCTTGTGATATTTTGTAACTCTTCAAGAGCGTTTATGCTTATGTCTCAAATGTTCCCAGACCTTTATAGACCTTTCAGGAGGCTTCATTCCCTGGTTCTCTCCTAGCCCTTCAGCTGTTCCCAGTTGTAAATCAAAAACCGGAAAAGTGACTGCCACTGAAATCTGTGACCCTGACTTACTCATCCCTACATCTGCCCTACTCGGTGCTTTAAGGTGCTTTTAAGGTCCTGACTCCACACTACTCTTTTTTTTTTTTGAGACAGAGTCTCGCTCTGTTGCCCAGCCTGGAGTGCAGTGGCGTGATCTCGGCTCACTGCAAGCTCCGCCTCCCGGGGGTCACACCATTCTCCTGCCTCTGCCTCCCGGTTAGCTGGGACTACAGGCGCCCGCCACCACACCTGGCTAATTTTTTGGTATTTTTAGTAGAGACGGGGTTTCACCATGTTAGTCAGGATGGTCTTGATCTCCTGACTTCGTGATCCTCCCACCTTGGCCTCCCAAAGTGCTGGGATTACAGGCGTGAGCCACCGCGCCCGACCCGCACTACTCTTTTTGTGACCTGCGAACACACTGGAATTGAAGTGACATGCCTGGCCAAGGAAGTGGTATTGTCAGGAAAGTCAACCCAAGCAATCCAACAAAGACCAACTCTTGGCCTCCTGGACCCCATCCCCTCGCAGATATAGAATACTGATGGGCACAGCCATGGTTTTACTTGACGCTTTTAAAGTTAAGGTCATATATGTTAAATATCATAACTTGAGTGCTTTAATTTTAAAAACGTGTAACCCTGGAGTTTTGCTTTGTGGTTAAATCTCCCTTTTCTTTCAGTAGTTCCAGCAACTTTCTTGAAGAGGTTGGTGTGGGCATGTGTCCCCCCATCAGTCCCTGCCAACCGTCCCTTTTGCTCAGGGTATCTCCTGCTGGTATCTGTGATTTAGTCTGACTTCGTAAATATTCCCTCGAAACCCCACAGCACTTTAGAGGAGAACACAGTGGCGGCAGACATAAACAGTGATATTTACTTATGAAGTCACAGTTTCTAGCTGGAGAATCATCTTTTGTTTACAGGGAGTGACAGTCAAAGAAAAGAAGAGGCAAGAGAGATGAATCAGGGAAATGAGAAGGATGAAGGAAAGAGCAGGAGACAAATTCACTAGGATTTATTGAGCGTCCTCCTGAATTTGGAGTCTAAATTAGACTCTGGTGGACTAAGAAGGGAAATTTTATAATTCTGTGTTGCAGATATTGATGTAAGGTGAGGAATCCTGCATGCTGTCAGGCCTGGTGAGGTAGCTCAGAAGTACTAAAGAGCAGCACATCAGCAAGTTGAAAGAAATCATTTAGGTTGAGATGAATGCATTAAAGAGGTAAAGAATCAAAGGGTGAGATTGGCTGGGGAAATTTTCGTGGAAGTGAATGTTAAACCCATTTTGAAAGATCAAATGATGGAAAAGACTGACCAGAGGCCTTCTGTGCTTGGGGGATGGGATGGCATGGCATGATTACAAGGCCCAGGTTTGGGCAGGAATGAAGTTAATAACTGGGGTGGAGAATCTATTTTGGAGGCTGATAAGATGAAATTAGTGGCATAAGAGGCAGTTGGAGAATGACTTAGAAGAAGCCAAGCTGATGGGTTTAATTTAGGCCATAATACAATGGGAATCCACTGGAAGTGGGACCCCCAAAGGTAGAGACTTGCCCACCCTTATTAGACTAGATGCTTCCTGACCACAAAGAACTTGCGTCTTCTTTTCCTTTATGTTACACACATCAGCTGTTGATTTTTGTCTTTGCTGACTGACCAACAGACCAGACTTTGTATGTGTGGGACTGGGTTGCTTTGAAAACCTGGAGTATACACTTATCAAGGCCATGGACCCTGCCTCTGGGGCCCTCTCCAGCATGGCTGCCACAAAATCATTACACCATAAACCCGGATGAGGAATGAAATGCTTCGGGAACCAGCTAGGCATTTCTTTATTGCACTTGTCCTCAGAGCACTTTCTTCCAGAGACTCCAAGGCATTGTACCAGCACAGTAACCTTTAAGTTGTACAAGTTTATTTTAGAGTGAACATTTTCCTAACAGCCATGATAAATGAGTTTGAAGACTAGGACCGGCAGGAGTGGCACTGAATAGGATGTGAGTGAGAGGCAGAGATGGAAAGGAAACATCCAAGAGAAACCCATAGTTCACATGCTGATTAGAGGAGGTGTATGCCCAGGATGGTGGCAGTTTTAATCCCTGGATTTGGGATCTGCTGATGGAGCAAAGGTTGGGAAATGCCTTAGGGGCAAGGGTGGGCTCTTTCCCCTACCCCTTCTCCTCCTGACTGTGCAGTGGGAGAAGTCATGCACCCTTTCATCATACGGACATCCTCATTTGCCCCTTTACTTCTGGCTTTTCGTACCCCCCACCCCGCCCCCGCCTTTTCCTCTGGCCTAGGGAAGCTTAGAAATGCTTTTAGCATTCTCCTGGGAGAAAGGTGGGAAGACAGGCAGGCAGCCAGAAAATGTTGGTGGTTATTAAACTGAGGCTTCAAGGACCTTTTTATTAGCAATTAGACACAGCTTTGCAGCACTAAAGAGTGTAAATTCCCACTCTGTCTCTTTTGCTCAAACCTCCAAAGAATCTGCTTTATATAGTGTTTATTTATAACCCAGAATAGACCTGGGCCTGGGAGGCCTGGGGATGCTGAGGCTTCAGTGTGCTCTCAAGCAGAAGAAGAGGGTTAGAAACCCCAGGGAGGGAAACAGTACATACCCCTTTCTGGTGTTCACCTCCCGTGGGCCTTAGCATGTCCCTGTTTGGGACTAGGAGCTAGTTTTGATGCATGACATCTTAAAAAGTACTTTTGGTCCTTTGCTTTGCTTGCTTGTTTTGCAGTTTCTGGTGTGAAAATTGTAATACCACAAAGACACATGTGTCATCAGGACTTTGACCTCCCAGGACATCATTAGGTCACTTAAACTGATAAAATTTGTAAACCTATATAAGGACTTTCTTTAGACAGTTAGTTACCGCAGTAACTCATTATAAGAAAATGACTTGGTCAGGTGACTTTTCTACTTGGCAGATAAAGGGGGAACGTGAGGGGAAGGGTGGCAGTTATTTGATGGCAAAATGTTGGAGATAGACAAAATCGTAGTAGGTACTGCCTTACCCTGGCACACCCACATACCTTCTGCAGGCTCCTCTGCAGCCAGTGTTAGGTGTGTGGAGAACAGCTGGCTGTCATCTGGATTAAGCATAATCAACAGGTATATGTGGGTGTTGAATCCGTAGCTTTGACCCAATAGCACTAAGTGACCTGGATCTGATAGTGGACATTTTTAGGACTAATGGTTTCAAGTAAAGAACATCCCTGAGCAAGCAGTTCGGTGTTCTTGGTGTCTTCAAATGCTGATGAAAGATATAGGAGTGCTACTTGTTATGATAATGGCTTTTTAAAACCCCAGCTTTATTGGAGTGTAACTGATACACAAAAATTGCACATATTAATGTATACAATTTGATGCGTTTGGACATATGCATGCACCCATGAAACCATCAACATAAAGTAATAAGCATATCCATCACCTCCAAAAGTTTCCTTGTACCCCTTTGGGTTTTTGTGTGTGTGTGTGTGTGTGTGTGTGTGTGTGTGTGTGTGTGTGTGTGTTAAGAACACTTAACATGATTTTCCTTGAATGAAGTATGCTGCTGCTGGCCCATTATTAGTAAGTATAAACCTTTCATGTGTATGCAGTGTTAAAATCTCCAGAGTCCTATCCATGGGCACAGCATATCTTTCCATTTTTTGTGTGTATTTACTTTCTTTCATCAATGTTTTATGGTTTTCAGCATACAAATCTTTTGCCTTCTTGGCTAAATTTATTCCTAAGTATTTTATTCTTTGTCATTCTATTTTTTTCTTTTTTTGTTCTTTTAAAAATGATATTTTTTCTTAATTTTCTTTTTGGATCATTTATTGTTTATAGGAAAGCAACTGATTTTTATGTTACTTTTGTGTCCTCCAATTTTACTGAATTTGTTTATTAGTTCTAACGGTTTTTTTTTTTGTAGTCTTTAGGGTTTTTTATATATATGATCATGTTATCTGTAAACAGACATAATGTTATTTCTTCCTTTCCAATTCATATGCCTTTTATTTATTTTTCTTTTCTGATTACTCTGGCTAGTACTTCCAATACTATGTTTAAAAGATGTAGTGAGAGCGGGCATTCTTGCTTGTTTCCAATCTTAGCAAAAAGACTTTCAGTTTTTCAATGTCAAATATGTTAGCTGTAGCTTGTCATATATGGCCTTTATTGTATTGAAATAAATTTCTTCCGTACCTAGTATGTTGAGAGTTTTTAATCATAAAAGTTTGTCTAATTTTGTCAAATGCGTTTTCTCCATGTATTAAGATGATAACGAAGGCTTTTGTCCTTCATTCTGTTAATGTGATGTATCATGCTAATTGATTTGTGTAAGTTGAGACGTCCTTGCACCTTAGGGGTAGATCCCAGTTAATCATGATGAACCAATTCTTTCAACATACTGTTGAATTTCGTTTTCTAGTATTTTGTTGAGTATTCTTGCATCTATGTGCATCAGGGATATTGGCCTGTAGGTTTTTTTTTTTGTTTTGTTTTGTTTTGTTTTGTTATTGAGATGGAGTCTCACTCTGTCACCCAGGCTGGAGTGCAGAAGTGCAATCTTAGCTCCCTGCAACCTCTGCCTCCTGAGTTCAAGCAATTCTCCTGTCTCAGTCTCCCAAGTAACTGGGATTACAGGAGGCATGCACCACCACACTGGGCTAATTTGTGTATTTTTAGTAGAGACAGGGTTTCACCATGTTGGCCAGGCTGGTCTTAAACTCCTGACCTCATGTGATCTGCCTGCCTCAGCCTCTCAAAGTTCTGGGATTACAGATGTGAGCCACTGCGCCCAGCCGGCCTGTAGTTTTTTAATGATGTCTTTGTCTGGCTTTGGTATCAGGGTAATGACAGCCTCATAAAATGAGTTTGGAAGTATTCTTTTTCTTCAGTTCTTTTGACGGTTGGAGAAGGATTGGTATTACTTTTTCTTTAAATGTTTGTTAGAATCCACCAGTGAAGCCATCAGGTCCTGGGCTTTTCTTTGTTGTGAGGTTTTTAATTACTAATTCAATCTCTTTGTTATTAGTCTGTTTAGATTTTTCTGATTCATTCTTGGTAGGTTGTATGTTTCAAGATACATGTGTAAAAGATGCTTAATATCACCAGTCATCATGGAAATGAAAATCAAAATCACAATGAGATATCACTTCATATGTGTTAGGATGGCTATCATTTTCTAGAAAAACAAAGGTAACAGGTGTTGGTGAGGTTGTGGAAAAATAGAACTCTTGTACATTGTTGGTACAGCCACTATGGAAAACAGTATGGAGATTCCTCAGAAAAATAAAAAAGAGCTACTATGTGATTCAGTGATCGCACTTTTGAGTATATAAAATAATTGAAATCAGTATCTAGAAGAGATATCTATACTTCCATATTAATTTCAGCATTATTCACAACAGCCAAGATGTGGACATAACCTAAATATCTATTGATATATAGATTGATAAAGAAAATGTGGTATATACATACAATGTAATATTATTCAGCCTCAAAAAAGAAGAAATTCCTGCCAGTTGCAACATCATCGATGAACGTGAAGAATATTCTATTCAGTGAGATAAGCCCATAACAGAAGGACAAATACTATATGATTCCAGTTATATATAAGGCTATGAAGGTGAAATAAGCCCATGATAGAAAGAGAAATACTGTATGATTCCACTTATATGAGGGCTCTAAAAATAGTCAAACTCCACATGCATGTAGATGTTCGCTGTAACACTATTCACAATAGCAAGGACATAGAATCAACCTAAAAGCCCATCAATGGCAGATTGGATAAAGAAAAAGTAGTACATATCCACCATAGACTATCATGCAGCCATGTAGAACAATGAGATCATGTCCTTTGCAAGAACATGGATGGAACTGGAGGCCATTATCTTTAGCAGAAACAGAAAACCACATACTCCATGTTTTCACTTATAAGTGGGAGATAAAAGATGACACATGGACACACAGAGGGGAATGACAGACACCACGGATAGAGGGTGGGAGGAGGGAGAGAATCAGGAAAAATAGCTAATGGATACTAGGCTTAATACCTGGGTGATGAAATAATCTGTATAACAAACCCCCATGACACGAGTTTACCTATATAACAACCAGCACGTGTACCCCTAAACTTAAAGGTTAAAAACTAGTCAAACTCGTAGAAGCGAAGAATAGAATGGTGGTTGCCAGGTGCCAGGGGTGAGAGGAAGGGGGTCTTTTCCTTATCAATGGATATAAAATATTGGTTATGCAAGATGAAGAATTTCTAGAGATCCACTGGGTAGCGTTGTGCCTATAGTTAATGATACTGTATTATGCATGTAAACAATTGTTAGCAGTGTAGATTTCATGCTAAGTGTTCTTGCCATGATTAAAAAAAAATTAAATGTGAATCCAGAGTCTTTATATTTTGTCTCATCTGATCTTCACAGCAACTCATACTCAAAGAAGGTTTTAGTGCTGCTAGTGCATACTCAATGTGTATATTTAAGCTGAGAAGTTTACATGACAAGTTTGGGGTTACAGAAGTTGGTGAGTGGCAGAGCAGGGCCAAAGTCACATCTTCTAGCTCTCAAGCACTGCCCTCTTTCTTGTCCTCCACTTCACCACTGTTGCTGCTTGGGCTGTTTTCTAGCGACAAATGTGCTTAGACTGAGCCATTCATACTTTCTCAGCCTCTCTTTCTGTGAGAAAGATAGAGCTTTTGTGAAGCCAGAGTTTGGGTTTTGACCTATGAAGGTGTGGTTGAATCTTTCTCTAAGATGGAGGCTACAAGCTTGGGTTCATCAGCACAGTACTTCAACTCACTGAACTACCAGCTTTATGCAGAGAAAAGAAAGATTATTATTTTTTAAATGTTGGTATCTAATTACATTTACCTAGAAGTTGAAGTGTAGGCTAAATATAGCTTGAATTTCATTTCTATTTTATAAATTCTACAATGTTCTGTTGCCAAAGAGGGCATAGAATTTTTAATAGATAATTTTCAGAATTACATATGAAGCTTTTATACAGCATCTTTTAGTAAAGGAGCTGAGAATTAGCCCAGCTCGAAATATTTTCTCTGCTTTGGAAATAGACTCCTCTTAGCCTTCTGGAGGATGACAAAGCCTATGGTTGCCCATTAACCAACTGCTGGTTATTACTTATTAAGATGCTGTTATTATCTCAACTGGACAGAGAGATATTAAAAGCAAATTATATTCCTTTTTGTGTGCATCTTCCTTTGAAAACTTTTTTTCCTTATTTCTTAAAAAAAAAAGGGGGGGGGGATACATATACAGAATGTGCAGGTTTGTTACATAGGTATACGTGTGTCATGGTGGTTTGCTGCCGTGATGACCTGTCCTCTAAGTTCCTTCCCCCGACCCTCCAGCCCCCAACAGGCCCTGGTGTGTGTTGTTTCCCTCTCTGTGTCCATGTGTTCTCATTGTTCAATTCCCACTTATGAGAACATGCAGTGTTTGGTTTTCTGTTCCCGTGTTAGTTTGCTGAGGATGATGGTTTCCAGCTTCATCCATGTCCCTGCAAAGGACATGATCTCATTCCTTTATATGGCTGCATAGTATTCCACACATTTTCTTTATCCAGTCTATCATTGATGGGCATTTGGGTTGGTTCCAAATCTTTGCTATTGTGAATAGTGCTGCAAAAAACATATGTGTGCTTATGTCTTTATAGTAGAATGATTTATATTCCTTTGGTTATATACCCAGTAATGGGATTGCTGGGTCAAATGGTATTTCTGGTTCTAGATCCTTGAGGTATTGCCATACTGTCTTCCACAATGGTTGAACTAATTTACATTCCCACCAACAGTGTGAAAGCATTCCTATTTCTCCACAGCCCTGCCAGCATCTATTATTTCCTGACTTTTTAATAATCACCATTCTGACTCGTGTGAGACGGTATCTCATCATGGTTTTGATTTGCGTTTCTCTGATGCTGAGGGATGTTGAGCTTTCTTTCATATGTTTATTGGTCACATAAATGTCTTCTTTTGAGAAGTGTCTGTTCATATCCTCTTTCCATTCTTTGATGGGATTATTTGTTTTTTTCTTACAAATACGTTTAAGTTCCTTGTAAATTCTGGATATTAGACCTTTGTCAGATGGGTAGATTGTGAAAACTTTTTATAAGTAGATGTGTAGCTTCCTTTGTGATAACTACCTAGAAGATGGAGATTTGACTGGAGGGCCATCACTGGCTATGAGAAAGAGCACTAAAATGTGGGCCAAGGCCAAAGCCAGAGCCAGGGTTGGGTCAGGGGAGCTACTGCCCATGAGAACTGGGCTCAGGACAGCACAGCCAGCTCTGTAGAGAAACCTGAGCACAGGGACTGGTCTCAGGGCCCAGATGAAGCCAAGGTGAGGTCACCTCACCACCAGTGTAACATGGACAAAAGTCTTGCCTTTCCTAGCCACTAAAGGTTCTGTTCTTTAAAGGACTAGTACTTTTACTTTGGGTGGTAAATCTCTTAGGGTTAGAGTAGTTCCAGAGGTGTAGTGACACATACTTTTGACTTTAATAGGGTAATTAGGATTACAAAGTATGGAGAAACTTCAGGGTCTTTCAGTGGTCTGTATTCTTTAGGAATAGGTATCTTCCAAAGTCTCCCAGTACCAGGTATAGGACCTTATAATCAATCTTCCCTTTGTTCCTGTTGCTTATAATGGGTCCATGACAATGGTGACAATTTATAACAAGTTTAAAAGCTATTCGAAGCTATCAGCAGTAAATGGAAATTATGTTATGTATATAAGTACTGTTGACTAGTAGCTGTGTAATACACACACGCATATGCATACGCACATCACATATGTAGTGCTGTCTGAATGAATCTTATAATTTAGTTCAAATGACACCCATAATAGACACATTTTGGTAAATCGCTGTTCAATCAGTGGAACAGACAGTACACACCGTAGGTTCCTGGGTTAAACTGCAAGCTGAAAAATGCAAAAGAGACTTCCTGGACATGGAAAATCCACTGGAGTTTATAGACTGAGTAGGTGTTGGAAAATCAGGGAGGATTGAGGAATATCTTCTAGATGTGAAAATGGTATGACCAAGGACACGGAGCTATAAAATTCTCCTTTATTCAGGATTTTAGGATTTGCCACCAGAGCCCAGTGGGGAGAAGGGAAATAAAGGTGGAAAGTTAAGGCGGAGCTAGAGTAGGATGTCAGCAACTGCCTGCCCTAGCCCGGCCGAGGAATAGGTAAATAATGACAGGAAACCAGCAAGCCCACCTCGGCTCAGTGCAGGAGACAGTAAAAGCCATGTCCGTCAGTGTCTGGTGCTTCATCTTCATACCTTATTGGGGTCTGGGATTAGTCTGTCACAGAATTAAGTGGTAATGTAGCAAGCCAAGGAGCTATTGTATAGGTCCTTGGAAAAAGGAAGAGTTGCGATTTTAAGATAAATGCGTTTACCACATGGATTGTTTCCACCCCTGTCTCCCTCTGTAGGGCGTATATTTGTGTTGTTTTTCATAGTAGGTGTGAGGGAGCTAGATATTTTCTTCTCCCTTTATGTACCTCTACTCAGCATCACCCTAGCCACCAACTTTTTATGCTCCACTTCTGACATAGGCAGATGTCTGCAGGATGTCAGGGAGTTGAGATAGCAGGTGTTATCTCTGCTTGTGGGACAGAGGGTGACTACTTAGTCGTTCAAAAGCGGAAGTTATACCTCTTGTCTTCTGACACTGAACAGTGGCTAACAGAGCTCATTGGCTCAAATCCCTTTGTAAATTGTAAGCATTATTCTCTTGAGCAAGAATTCTTTCCTAGAAAGGACATTTTTCAGTTAATAAAACATCAGTGGGTGTTTATGTGGAGACTGCTTTGAAGATTTGGTTAAACAGGAAATATATCACCAAAAGCACAACATTCTAGGTGCAGATTTTACCTCTCCTGTATAAAATAGGCCTAGTTATTTCCTTGGAGGGTTGTTTTAATGATTAGAAATAGTATGCATAAAGCACCTGGCGCATGGGCACTGAGTAAAGGATAGAAGTCATCAATACTGTCTACATTTTATATGGATTCCTCCTCCTGAGTTGGGGGTGTGCTATGGTGCATTGATTCAGTGAGATGCTTTTAAATTAAGAAGGTGGCTGCAGCATTTTCTATAAGCAGTGACCACACGAAGCCGGCCAGGCAGAGGCAGGCTTCATGAAGACTCAGCCTGACACAGTCACTGACGAGAAGCAAGCTTTTTAGTTTTGCTTTGCTGAGAAGGTGGTGCTGATTGCTTTCTTCCATTGGGAAATCAATTTACTGTGCAGCGAATCTTAGTAAGCAGTTTCATACTATTGCTTTTCTAAAAAAAGAGACATGTTTCTGTTTTTATTAATCATGAAACTGACAGAAGATGGTAGAATTTGTAAAAGAAAATAACCTGTTTGCTCTCCTTTTTACCACACGTACTGTTTTCTAGAAATTAAGAATAAAGAAGGGATTTTTATCTTCCAGTCTTGAAACTATACCCTCTTCTGGTTTGAAACAAACAGCCTCATGTCCTTGGAGACCTGCCATATATGAATTTCTGGAATAAAAGGAATTTTCAGAGATGTTTGTCTGCTGTCATTTTGAAGGCAAAGTAACAGAGCCTTGGTTCCAGGAGATGCCCAAAATAGCTGGGCATGTAATTTTGGGGCTAGATGTTTCCTGATCACAAGCTTGAAAACATGTCCTCCTTGGAGTTGAATTCAAGATCAAGTACCATTGGTGTGGAGAATGAGAGGGTTTTATGCTATGGTTTTCTGACATATACAGTGCAGCTAATTTGTGTGTGTGTGTGTGTGTGTGTGTGTGTGTGTGTGTGTGTGAGTGATGGAGTCTCATTCTGTTGCCCAGGCTGGAGGGCAGTGGTGCTCACTGCAACCTCTGCCTCCCAAATTCAAGCAATTCTCCTGGCTCAGCCTCCCAAGTAGCTGAGACTATAGGCGTGTGCCACCACACCTGGCTAATTTTTGTATTTTTAGTAGAGACAGGGTTCACCATGTTGGCCAGGCTGGTCTTGAACTCCTGACCTCAAGTGACCCCCCAGCCTCGGCCTCCCAAAGTTCTGGTATTACAGGTGTGAGCCACTGTCCCTGGCTGCAGCTCACTTTTAATTAGTGAGATACGATTTAAACAACAGCAACAACAACAACATGAGGCAGGTTGGGTGAAAAGAGCATTTGATAATCTGTTTTATAAAATAGCCATCTGCACAGTTTTCTTAAAGAGAAGTTGTTCTTCATCCTTTTGCAATAGGTTTGATCACCCTATTTTATTTTTATATACAACACTGGTTATGTAAAGTTAAGGGCAGCCTCATGATGGGCCAGCAGTTACCTCCATGCAGGTAGGAAGCAGCGTAATTGTGGCCCATTTTTTGCCTCTGCTGAGTGTTCTACACCAATAACCAATCAGCCTCTGGGGGGCAGCAGAACACCGGATAAGACCACTGCGGCCTGGGCTGTCAGGCTTTTCTGACTTGTCATCCAGCCCCTCCTTTGTGTCCTTGACACAGAGCCCAACCTTCTCTTTGCCTACCAAAACTCATCCTCTTGGCTTTGCCAGAATGAGAGGCTTCGCTCTTCAGCCTCCTTTGCCCCACTGTTTTTGCTCACACCCTTCTCCCCTGCACTCTGAAACCTTCCTGGTCTACTTTGTACCATGTCACATAGCTTAATTATGGGACTTGTTTGCTATTGTTTCACAAGCAGGTATGCCCATCCTTATAGCAAGAACAAAGTCATGTCTGTTTCCCATAGTGCCAGGAATTCCCTGAAGGCCTAAAGACATGCTCAACAGTAGGTGGAAGATTCCTTAATCTATATTGAGTGCTTGATGCCTATTTGCTAATTTGAACGTCAAGATGGTCCTGTTTTTGCACAAATGAAAGTATTAGTTTTGCTTTACTTATTTCTGAAACTGCTACATTCTCACATGCCTTCCAGTTTAATAGTTCCTGATTGGGGTGAAATATAGAGGACTTTAAAAATTAGCCCAGGGATGTAATGGAAGCAGTAAGTTGGGTGTATAGTTGCAGATTTGCTTCTTGGTCTTTCTCCTCCCCAGCTGTGTACCTTGGGCAAATTGATTTCTCAACCTCAGTTTCCTCACCCATAAAATGGGATTATGTAAGGTGATCAAATAATTTATTATCTAAACTGGAAACTGGAACATATTTGAGAGTGGAGGATGTCAAAGAAAAACCAGATATAGGTAGTAGTTGAAGCAGTAAAAAAATTTATTTGGGAATTATTTTAATAGGGGAAAAGAGACCTCAGTATGGAACTGGACTCAATTTTTTTTTTTTTTTTTTTTTCAGAGTCTTGCTCTGTCACCCAGGCTGGAGTGCAGCGGCATGTTTTCAGCTCACTGCAACCTTCACCTCCTCCTCCCAGGTTCAAGAGATTCTTCTGCCTCAGCCTCCCAAGTAGCTGGGACTACAGGCCCACACCACAATGCCTGGCTGATTTTTGTGTTTTTGGTTGAGACAGGATTTTGCCGTGTTAGCTAGGCTGGTCTCAATCCACCCACCTCGGCCTCCCTAAGTGCTGGGATTACATGCAAGAGCCACTTCACCCAGCCAGAACTGGGCTCAATTCTGAATACAGCTTGGACAAGGGGGATATAGCCAAGGAGCAAGGTGGGGGGTCATTGAGTAGAATACTATTAAGAGGAAACATTTGGAAATAGGGGGATTCTGGCTGAACAGACTTAACAGGATTCCTCCTGAAGGCAGCCAGGGTGATCAGACACCAAGAGTAGACGATGAAGAATTTGGCCAGATAATGGAGCATGATCAGATATTGCAGGTGGGGGATTCGTTCTAAACCGACTTAGCAGTATTCTTGCTACAATAAAGATGGACGCCAAGGTCGAGGCCTAGAGAGCTTAGAGGAGCTTGACTAAAGTTCAGTCAAGGAGAGAGTCTTTGTCCAGTGGCACAGTTTGAAGTAATTACAATAGTATAGTCTTTTAAAAGATTTATTGCCTGATAAGTTGCTTTTATTTTTAGCTTGCCTACCTATACAGTTCTATTAAACCAGGTATGGTGACTCACGCCTGTAATCCTTGCACTTTGGGAGGCTGAGGCAGGAGGATCACTTGAGGCTAGGAGTTTGAGACCAGGCTAGGCAACTTTTATCATCTCTACAAAAAAAAAATTTTAATTATCTGGGTGTGGTGGTGCATGCCTGTAGTCCCAGCTACTTGGGAGACTGAAGTGGGAGCATTGTCTGAGTTCAGGAGCTTGAGGTTGTGGTAAGCTATGATTGCACCACTCCACTCCTGCCTGGGTAACATCTAGAGATGCTGTCTCTAAAAATAAAATAGTCCTGTTGAAAACATTTTCACTAGAACAATTTCTTCTCTGAAAACAATTTTATTTCCTCCTCAAAAACAAGTTTGATCGCCTCCCCCAAATTAAAATGGTATATAAACAGGACAAATGCTAAGTTGTTTTAAAATGCTGGGGCAATGGGTATAAACCATACATATGATGCTTTAAAGAATCAAACAAAGTAGTACATGTAAAGTGTCTAGTGCTTGGAACATACTGTGTATTCAGAAAAGGATTTTCTCTTTTTCCCTCCTGGAGGAAGGTTGGACAAAGAAGCACTGATCAGCAATAAACAAAGGCCTACAGGTTTTTTTAAAAGGCTATTGCAAAAAGCTCCTAGCTTTCCAGGTCCTAACAGCCCAAGGTGTGAGTTTTGTCCAACTCAAGCAGGAAAATACTGACTGAAGAACATAGTCCTGTCTCTCTGTACTCAGGCAGCTGTCTCGGCAATGGAGAACATACCCAGGGGACGGCTGTGCATTTTTGTCTGGTACTTTGGCTGCCCTGTGAGCACAGAGCCCTTTTCTTTGTTGTGAATTCACGACTGCTTCTGGGCAACCTGCCTAGAAAGCTGGGGAACCGTCTCTGGCACCCATCTGCTGCACCCAGCTCCTGCCTGTTTAGGAACGTGATCTTACCAACTGCATTTAAATAATGGGTTTACCATAAACTTAGTAGTCTGAGCTGTAAAATCCACACCTGCTGTATTAGTCCATTTTCATACTGCTACGAAGAAATACCCAAGATTAGGTAATTTATAAAGAAAAAACAGTTTAATGGACTCACAGTTCCACATGGCTGAGGAGGCCTCATAATCATGGTAGAAGGCGAAAGAGGAGCAAAGGCACATCTTACATGGTGCCAGGCAAGAGAGCCTGTGCAGGGGAACTGCCCTTTGTACAACCATCAGATCTCATGTGAGACTTATTCACTATCACGAGAATGGCATAGGAAAAACTCACTCCCATGATTCAATTACCTCGCACTGGGTCCCTCCCATGACACATGGGGATTTTGGGAGCTACAATTCAAGATGAGATTTGGGTGGGGTTGCAGCCAAACCATATCACCTGCCTTGAAGGTTGCTGGTCCCATGTAGCCAGAAGCCTAACTGCCATTATGTGATTGGATTTCCGGGGTTGGGCCTGGGCCCATCCCTTTCAGAAACTCTAAATTCATGACTTCTTGCCCTGCCTCTTATAAGTGCTATTTTGCTCTAGTGATGAGAGCTCTTGAGCCTGTGTGTTCGTTTAACCTAACACCCTGCAGAGCTGAGGCTTGGGTTTTTGCCAACTCCTTGTGGGATGGAGAATCCACGGAATCTGGCCTCCTGGAAGCGAGGAAGGATCTGCGTATGTGAACAGCAGTGTGCGACAGGAGAGTCAAGCCAGGGAGCAGGCAGAGTTGCAGGGCAGCCCTCTGCATGGCTCCTAACAGCCTCTTCTTTCTCTAGGTATGTGTACATTCCAGTGGGCGGGTCCCAGCATGGCCTGCTGGGGACACTGTTTTCCACGGCGATGACATTTGCATTTGTGAGCTACTGGCATGGCGGCTACGACTACCTCTGGTGCTGGGCAGCGCTCAACTGGCTGGGAGTCACTGTGGAGAATGGAGTCCGGAGGCTGGTGGAGACTCCCTGCATCCAGGACAATCTGGTGAGCAGGGTCCTTGTTCCTGTGTTAGGAGACAGCTGAGCTAGGCAGATCAGGTCTAGGAGGGATGGGGCCATCAGATTCCCTACCCCCACCATGGGCCCTTTCTGCTAGGTTGGTTCAAAGTCCATATGCCTAGAGACAAGATAGCTGGAAAAGAAGCTTCTGTAGTGCATATGTGTGTTTGTGCGTGTGTGTGTGTGTGTATAACTATAAAAAGTGTGTTATGTAAAAATTAGAAAATTTAAACAAGAAAAAACCTCTCTTCAACAGAAACCATGTTAAGATCCATTCTTCTAAATTTTTTCTATGTGTATATATAAACAGACATATGTATGTAACATTAAAACAAATGCTATTACAGAAAGATGATTGCATCGGGACCACCTTTTTAAGTCACTGAGTCCATACCTAACCACCCTTTTTAATGGCTACATAGAATTCCCTTATGTGGATATGCCATAATTTATTTTAGTCTCCTATTATTAGTAATCATATTATTCTAAAGGTTTTTTGCAACTATCAGCTGTATTAAAATGAATGTCATAACCAGGATGAATTCTCGTAAGTGAAATTTCCAGGTTCAAGGTTTTTCTCATCTTTAATGTTCATTATGTATATTGCCTATTAACTCTTAACTGCCCTGTAAACAAAAGTACACTAGTTTATGTTTCTACCAATGGTACATAAGAATGACCTTGCTAATATTGAGTATAAACTGGAATTTTAAATCTTGATGGGTGTCGTATATAGTAGTGTAAAAAATAACTAAGGTTTTAAGAAACAGTTCAACTTTACAGGAAAGTGATTTGGAAAATCAATTAAGCATTTCTCTTTATACATATATTTTAAGTGATTTTAAACTATGGACATAGCTTTTATCTTGCAAGTGTGGTATATGATATATTACAATTTTGTAGGAAATCATCGGTTCTGAAGATGTAGCAATATCCCTCTAACCCCAAAAAAAGTAGCTAAAAAGAAATGTGCTGGCATCAGTGTTCATGGCAGGCAATCACACACAGAAAATTTGAAAAATGATTAATGTGGCTAAATTCCACCAATATGAATAACTAAAGCAAATGCACTTTAAAAAACCCTGTCAAAACAGAATACATTTACATATGTTTTTATAAAGATAGCCATAGTACAAGTGGACAGTTATTTCAATAAAAACTGAAATAAACTGAGTAGTCAAACAACACATTGGAGGGAATTTAAATATGCTCATGTATGTATAAAGATAAATATTTTTCCAGCCATCAGCAGGAAAGAAATGCCAGTGGATTCTAATAGAAAATGGTATTTCAGTGAAAGCCATGGCTATGTAACACACAGGAAAACAAAAAAGGATGGTATCATAAAGATTTTAATCTTCCCTCAAATCTAAGCATTCTGCTCCAAAGCCTGAAAACACAGTTATCACCTTTGAAAGACAGAAGGTTCTTTTCAGCCCTGTCTGTAGCCCTGTAACTCATTTCTGTGCTGTTTCATGAAGCAGCTAACATTAACCTTGAACTTAATGTTAAGCAGTGCTCTGTGGCCTTTGAGCTATAGCTTATGCTAGTAATAATTTTAGAAATCTAAAACGTGGAGTAACCCAACTGTGCCATGTAGCCTGTGGCCTGTTCATTTTGGTTCAAAATAAATCAAGGCATCAAGCACATTTACTCACAGGATGAAGCTCTTGCCTGTCTACCTTGCTCCATCACAGCTTGCTTCAGGACTCACTCATTCACTTCACTTGACCGTCCATCTATAATTCAGGTACCTTGGTACATAGTAATTTTTGATATGTATTTTTTTGGCAAAATATTTGTCTTATATGTTGCAAATGTGATGTTTGGCTTGCATCTTTATTGAGCAAGAATATATTTTATGAAACCTATTTTTATCACCTACAAGCCTGGTAGGTGGTGACGGCTATTTAGACAATGCACTCCTTGAGTACATGGCCAGGTTCCCATTACTCTGTTTATTATCCCCATTGTCTGAGTGAGCCTTAGTGTTAAGTCAGTGTACAATTAGTGCTTTCATATCAGATTGATTCTTTAGTTCTTCCTCCACTTATCCAGACATAGAGTCTTCCTCCAGTACCCTGTTTCTTATGTAGTTCCACACAACATCCAAATGCACACAAATTTTTGAGCAAACTATTTCCCCACTTAGGTTACCCTTCTTCCCTCTCTTTCCATGAATCAGTTTCCTGTTCTTCTGTCAAAATCCAAATAAAGACTTACTGCCTCTGTGAATTCATTCTGCATGCCCCTCACGTCCTTAGTATTATTCAGAGTTCTCCAGAGAAACAGATCAATAGGGTGTGTGTGTGTGTTTGGGTGGGCGGGCGGGGGTGGGGTGCGGTAGGGATGACGGTAAAGAAATTTAGTGTACAGAATTAGACCATGTGATTTTGTAGGCTGAGAAATTCAGACCCAGGAGAGCTAATGGTGTAAGTTCCAGTCCAAAAAAAAAAAAAAAAAAAAAAAAAAAGGCAAGAGAAGACCAGTGTCCTAGCTCAAAGACAGGCTTGAAGACAGAAAAAAATATTGTCTTAGCTTTCTGTTCTATTTAGAACTTCAACAGATTGGATGAGGCCCACTCACATTGGGGAAGGAAATCTGCTTTCTTCAGTCTACTGATTCAAATGTTAATCTCATCCAGAAACACCTTCACCAGTTCACCAGAACACCCATGAATAATATTTAAGTGAATATTTGGGCCCATTCAGGTTTACAAATAAAATTAACCATCACACCCTTTCTTCATGGTGTATATCCTTCATCCGTTTTATTAAGATAGATTAGCAGATGTCTAAATAAAAAAAAAATTTTTTTTCTTTGTCATATCTTTTCAAAAAATGTTTGCGGGTACATAGTAAGTATTTGTATTTGTGGGGTACCTGAGATATTTTGATACAAGCATGCAATGTATAATTATCACATGGGGGTAAATAGGGTATCCATCATCTCAAGCCTTTATGCTTTCTTTGCGTTACAACCAATCCAATCATACTCTTCCATGTCAATTTTAAATATATAATAATCGTTGACTGCAGTCACCTTGTTGTGCTACCAAATACTACATCTTATTAATTCTATATAACTATATTTTTATGCTCATTAACCATCCTTCCCCCCAGCTACCCTTCCAGGCCTCTGGTCATCATCCTTTTACTCTCTGTCTCCACAAGTTCCGTTGTTTTAATTTTTAACTCCCACAAACAAGTGAGAACATGTGAAGTTTGCCTGTCTGTGCCTGGTTTATTTTCCTTAATTACTTCCAGTTCCATCCATGTTGTTGCAAAGGATAGGCCTTCATTCTTTTTTATGGCTGAATGATACGCCATTGGGTATATGTACAACATTGTCTTTATTTGTCTGTTGATGGACACTTAGGTTGCTTCCAAATCTTGGCTATTGCGAATAGTACTACAGTAAACACGGGAGTGCAAATATTTCTTTAATTTACTGATTTCCTTTCTTTTGAGTATATCCCAAGTCATAGGACTGCTGAATCATATGATAATTCTGTTTTTAGTTTTTTGAGGAACCTGCAAACTGTTTTCCATAGTGGTTGTATTAATTTACATTGCCACCAACAGTGTACAATGATGCCCTTTTCTCCACATCCTTACCAGCATTCGTTATTGTCTGTCTTTTAGATAAAGCCATTTTAACTGGGGACAGATAATATCGTATTGTAGTTTTGATTTGAATTTTTCTGACTTTAATGTTGAGCACTTTTTCATATACCTGTTTGCCATTTGTATGTCATCTTTTTTGAAATGTCTATTCAGATGCTTTGCCCATTTCTTAATCAGATTATTAGGTTTTTTTCCTGTAGAGTTGTTTGAGCTCCTTATATATCCTGACTATTAATCCCTTGTCAGATGGACAGTTGACAAATATTTTCTCCTATTCTGTGGGTTGTGTCTTCACTTAGTTGATTGTTTCCTTTACTGTGCAGAAAACTTTAAACTTGATGTGATCCTATTTGTCCATTTTTGCTTTGGTTGTCTATGCCTATGGGGTATTACTAAAGGATTATTTGCTAACTCCAGTGTCCTGGCAAGTTTTTCCAATGTTTTCTTTTAGTAGTTTCATATTGTGAGACCTTAAATTTAAGTCTTTAGTTCATTTTGATTTGATTTTTTTAATATGGTGAGAGAGAGGAGTCTAGTTTCATTCTTCTTTATATGGATATCCAGTTTTCCCAGCACCATTTTTTGAAGAGATTGTCCTTTCCTCAGTGTATATTATTAGCACCTTTGTTGAAAATGAGTTCACTGTAGATGTGTGGATTTGTTCCCGGGTTCTCTATTCTGTTCCATTGATCTATGTGTCTGTTTTTGAGCAATACCATACTATTTTGGTTACTATAGCTTCATAGTATATTTTGAAGTTAAATAATGTGATTCTCCAGTTTTGTTCTTTTTGCTCAGAATAGCTTTGGCTATCCTGTGTCTTGTGGTTCCATATAAGTTTTAGGATTTTTTTTTTTATTTCTGTGAAGAATGTCATTAGTATTTTGATAGAGATTGCATTGAAACTGTAGATTACTTTAGATAATATGGATGTTTTAACAATATTGATTATTTCAGTTCATGAACATGGAATATCGTTCCATTTTTTGTGTCCTCTTCAATTTCTTTCATCAGTGTTTTATAATTTTCATTGTAGGGATCTTTCACTTCTTGGTTAATGCCTAGGTATTTAATTTTATTTGTAGCTATTATAATTGGGATTACTGTCTTGATTTCTTTCTTTTAGTCTGGCTAAAGGCTTGTCAATTATATGAATCTTTTCAAAAAAACCAACTTTTCATTTCATTGATTTTGTATTTTCATTGTTTCAATTTTATGTATTTCATCTCTGATCTTTATTGTTTCCTTTGTTCTAATTTTGGGTTTGGTTTGCTCTTACTTTTCTAATTCTTTAAGGTGCATCATTAGGTTATTTTTAGTTTTTTGACTTTTCTGATATAGGTGCCTATAGCTGTAACTTTCGTCTTAATATTTCTTTGGCCGTATCCCATCGGTTTTGGCATGTTGTGTATCCATTATCATTTGTTTCAAGGAGTTTTTCAATTTCTTTTTTAAGTTCTTCATTGACCCTCTGTCATTCAGGAGCATATTGTTTAATTTCCCTGTGTTTGGGAAATAAAACACAACAAAAAATAACAAAATTCCTCTTGTTATTGATTTCTGCTTTTATTCCATTGTTCAGAGAAGGTAGTGGATATAATTTTGTTTTGTAAAATGTTTTAAGACTGATTTTGGTGGCCTAACATATGGTCTATCCTTGATAATGATCCATATGTGGAGGAGAAGAATGTGTGTTCTGCAGCCCTTGGATGAAATGTTCTGTAGATGTCAATTAGGTCCATTTGACCTGTGCTGCAGGTTAAAGCTGATGTTTCTTTGTTGATGTTCTGTTTGGATGATCTGTCTAATTCTGAAAGTGGGGTGTATAATTTCTTCAGCTGTTATTGGGGTATCTGTCTTTAGCTCTAATAATATTTGCTTTAGACATCTGGGTGCTCCAATATTGGTTACATATATTATTTACAACTGTTGTGTCTTCTTGCTGAATTGATCCCTTCATCATTATATAATGATGATATATGTATCTTTGTCTCTTTTTATAGTTTTTGTCTTGAAATCTATTTTGTCTGATGTAAGTATGGCTGCTGATGTTTTGTCTTGATATCTATTTTGGTTTCCGTTGGCATGGAGTATCTTTTTCCATTTCTTTACTTTCAGTCTATGTGTCTTCATAAGTTAAGTGTGTTTCTTGTAGCCCACAGATCATGGGGTCCTGATTTTTAATCTATATGTATTTTTTAATCTACTCAGCCACGCTGTCTTTTGATTGGAGAGTTTAGTCCATTTACATTCAACGTTGTTATTTATAAATTAGGACTTCCTCTTGCCATGTTACTATTCGTTTTCTGTTTTGTGGTCTTCTTTCCCTCTTTTCTGTCTTTTAGTGAAAGTGATTTTCTCTGGTGGTGTGTTTTAATTTGTTGCTTTTTTGTGTATCTGTTGTGTGTTGTTTGATTTGAAATTACCATGAGGCTTGCAAATAATCTTATCACCCATTATTTTAAACTGATGACATCTTAACACTGATTGCATAAACAAATTAATAAGCAAAGAGAAAACTAATAAAAACTCTACACTTTAACTTTGTACTGCTTTTAACTTCTTGTTGTTGTTGTTGTTTTTTTTTTTTTTTTTTTTTTTTTTTTTTTTTTTTGAGACAGAGTCTCTCTCTGTCGCCCAGGCTGGAGTGCAGTGGCCGGATCTCAGCTCACTGCAAGCTCCGCCTCCTGGGTTTACACCATTCTCCTGCCTCAGCCTCCCGAGTAGCTGGGACTACAGGCACCAGCCACCTCGCCCGGCTAGCTTTTTGTATTTTTTTTTAGTAGAGACGGGGTTTCACCGTGTTAGCCAGGATGGTCTCGAACTCCTGACCTCGTGATCCGCCCGTCTCGGCCTCCCAAAGTGCTGGGATTACAGGCTTGAGCCACCGCGCCCGGCCTGTTGTTTTTATTTATATCTCATTGTACTGTTTATGTCTTTAAAAGTTGTTGTTGTTATTATTTGTTACTGATTTGTGTTTTAGTCTTTCTACTCAATATATGAGTAGTTTGTAGGCCACAATTACATTGTCATAGTATTCTGTGTTTTCCTGTGTACTTGATATTGCCAATGAGTTCTGCACCTTCAGATGATTTCTTACTGCTTATTAATATCCTTTTCTTTCAGACTGAAGAACTACCCTTGGCATTTCTTGCAGGACAGGTCTGGTGTTGATGAAATTCCTCAGCTTGTTTGTCTGGGCAAGTCTTTATTTTTCCTTCATGTTTGAAGGATATTTTTGCTGGATATACTATTTTAGGATAAAAGTTTTTTTCCTTCAGCACTGTATGTCTTCTACCCTCCCCTGAATTGTAAGGTTTCCATTGAAAAATCTTCTGCCGGATGTATTGGAGCTCCAATGTATGTTATTTATTTCTTTGCTCTCATTGCTTTTCAGATTCTTTCTTTATCCTTGACTTTGGGAGTTTGATTATCTTGAGGTAGTCTTATTTGGGTTAAATCTATTTGATGTTCAGTAACCTTCTTGTTCTTGAATACTGATATCATTCTCTAGTTTGGGGAAGTTCTCTGATATTATCTCCTTGGATAAATGTTCTACCCCTGTCTTTTCCTCTCTTTACCTCCCTTTTAAGGCCATTAACTCTTAGATTTGCCTCTTTGAGGCTATTTTCTAGATCTTATAGGCATGCTTCATTCTCTTATATTCTTTTTTATCTCCTCTGACTGTATTTTCATATAGCTCATCTTCAAGTGTGCTAATTCTTTCTTCTGCTTGATCAATTCTGCTAAGAGACTCTGAGGCATTTTTCAGTCTATCAGTTGCATTTTTCATCTCCAGAATTCCTGCTTGATTCTTTGTAATTATTTCAGTGTCTGTTAAATTTATCTGATAGGGTTCTGAATTCCTTCTCTGTTTTGTCTTGAACTTCATTTAGTTTCCTCAAAGTAGCTATTTTGAATTCTCTACCTGAAAGGTCACATATCTTTGTGTCTCAGCAATTTGTTCCTGGTGCCTTCTTTAGTTCATACAGTGAGGTCATATTTTCATGGATGGTCATCATGCTTCTGCATGGTACATTGGTATTTGGGCATTGAAGAGTTAGGTATTTATTGTAGTCTTCACAGTTTGGGCTTCTTTTTACCTATGCTTCTTGGGAAGGCTTTCCAGGTATTTGAAGGGACGTGGGCATTGTGATCTAAGTTTTTGGTTGCTCTAACTGTATTTGCAATATGGGGCACCCCATGTCCAGTAATGCTGTGAGTCTTGCAGACTCGTAGAAGTATCACCTTGGTTATCTTAGAGAAGATCCAGAAGAATTACCTGGATTGCCAGGCAAAGACTCTTGTTCTCTTCCCTTACTTTCTCCCAAACAAATGGCGTCTGTGTGCTAAACTGCCTAGAGCTGGAGGTGGAGTGACACAAAAACTCCTGTGGGCCACCACCACTGGGACTGCCCTGGGTCAGACCTGAAGCCAGCACAGTACTGGGTCTTGCCCATGACCTACAGTAACTACTGCCTGGCTACCACCTATGTTTGCTCAAGGCCCTAGGTTTCTATAATCAGCAGGTGGCAAAGTCAGCCAGACTTGTATCCTTCCCTTCGGGGTTATGGGTTCCTCCTGGTCCTGGGTGGGTCCTAAGATGCCATCCAGGAGCCAGGTCTTGGAGTCAGAAACCTTAGGAATCTACCTGGTGCATTATTCTACTACAGCTAAGCTGGCACCCAGGCTGCAATACAAAGTCCTTGCCACCCTTCCTTCTCCTTTCCACAAGCAGAGGAGTCTTTTCTCATGGCTACCACCACCTGAGGCCTGTGGCAAGTATTGCTTGGCTATTGCCAGTGTTCATTCAGCATCCAAGGGCTCTTCATTCAGCTTGTGATGAATGCTGCCAAGCCTGGGTCCTTCCTTTCAGGACAGTAGACTCCCTTCTAGCCGAAGACAGGTGCAGAAATGTCCGAGCCAAAACCTGGAACTGGGAACCCAAGAGCCTACTCGGTGCTCTACCCCACTGTGGGTGAGCTGGTATCTTGGCTGCAAAACAAAGTCCTCTTTCCTTTTCCCTCTTCTTTTTTCAAGCAGGAGGAGTTCCCCATAGCTACCACAACAGGGAATGTGCTATGTCATGCCTGAAGCCAGCAAGTCTCTGAGTCATACCAAAGGTCCACAGCAAGCACTGCCTAGCTACCACTGTTGATTATTCAGGGCCTAAGGGCTCTTTTGTCAACAGGTGATTTATTTTGCCAGGACTGCATCCTTCCCTTCAAAACAGTGGGTTCCCTTTTAGCCCAGGGTGTGTCTAGAAATGTTGTCTGGGAGGTAGGGGTTGGGATGGAGGCCTCAGAACTCTGCCTGGCCCCCTATCTTACTGTGGCTGAGCAGGTATCCAAATTGCAAGACAAAGTTGTCTTTATTCTTCTGTCTCCTCTTCTCAGGCAGAAGTTCGAAAGGAATCTGTCTTGGAGCTGTGAGCTATGCTGCCTGGGGTTGGGAGAGGGGTGATGCAAGCACTCCCTTGGATGCCCTGGCTGGTGTCTCACTAGGTCACATGTCCCTGAAATCAACTGGCTTGAAGTTCAGCAAAGTATGAGGACTTGCTCAGGCATCAGTCCTTGTTGCCTAGACTACCTTTCAAGTTTATTTATGACCTTGGAGTCCCTTAGCCCTTGGGGAAAAGGGTTGCTGGAATCCAAGTTCTGACTTCTGGGGATGGATGCTTCCCCTCTGACTAGGGCTGCTCTAAGGGCCGCCTCCATGGGCACCGGGCTGAGTTCTGCCCAGTATCGCTTTCTGCTGTGACAGGGCAGCCCTGAGTTCCAGTGCCAAGTCCCACAGTCACTGTGATCTTTCTCCCCCAAGTGTACGAGTTGTTGGTCCATGCCATGTGGCTGCTGTTGGAGGATGGAGGAGAGGTGGCATTGCAATTTAAGACTGTCTTTCCTACCCTCTTCAGAGCCACTTTCAGTGATAGGAAGTTAAAACCAGGTACTGTGATTGCTCATCCAATTTTTGGTTCTTATAAAGGTGTGTTTTTATGTGTAGATAGTTGTTTAATTGGGTGTTCCTACAGGGAGAATGATTGGTGAAGGCTTCTATTTGGCCATCTTGCTTCACCTCCCACTTCTTTCATGTCTTCATCTTCAACCCCAAGGTCTTATTTGGGGATCAAAATATAGAAGAATTCTATTTCTTGATGTTGGTAGACTGAGAGCTGAACATTCACCCAAATACTTGTCAGAGCTGAGTGTTGTAAATAGGAAGCCCTCTGATCGTCTTCAACAAGGTTGTCTGATAGAACTTTTAAGGTGACAGAAATGTTCATTACACTGTCTAGTGCAGTAGCTACTAGCCCCATTGAGCACTTGAAATGTGGCCAGTGCCTATTTAAACTCTGAATTTTAAATACATTTAATTTTAGCTAATTTAGATCACAGTATCTCCCATAAGGCTAGTGGCCACCATTTTAAACAGTGCAGCTCTGGAACATACCCCCCTTCTAGAAAACATAACGTGCTGAACCTCTTGACTTGGAAATCTCCCAGGTTTCACACATGTAATACTGAGCTCATGCACCCCTACCTCCCAGTAATCCCAGCATACTCTCTTTCCCCAAATGACACCACCATCTATCTAGCTACTCAAGGCCAAAGCTATTATGTTATCCTTTGTACCTCTCTCCCCCTCAGATTCATCTGCATGTACTGTACATTCTACCTCCTAAGTAGACTTTGAATTTTTTTGTTTGTTTCTATTTCTACTGAAATCCTAATCCAAGCTGCTCTCATTTCTTTCCTGGTCTACCAAATAGCTTCTAACTAAATCCCTGCTTCCACTTCCTCCCCCTTCCATTTATTATCCTCATAGTCCTGACTGATATTTCTCCATAAAAACCTAACCATGTTGCTACCCTTTAAATCCTATAGTGACTCCCATTTTGTTAGAACCAGGTCCACAACTTTTAAGATGACCTATGACACCCTATCTGATCTTTAACTTACTGTCTTTTCCCACTCCTCCCCCCCGCATCACCTCTCTGTTCTTCTTTCCATTCATTACATACCTGGTCCCTCTATCCTCAGCTCCCCAACACAGGTACTTCCATCTTCTAGAGTGCTCTCTTTCCTTCCCTTCCACCCCTACTCATCCTTCAGATTTCACCTCAAATGATATCTAGTTTGGCCCTCCTAACTCAATTAGATCCCATTTGATAATTTATTTTGGGTACCTTGTATATGTTCTCTTCTGCTATATTTATCACAGTTGAAATGAAAATTTTAACATAATTTATTCCCTCACTGAACTTTAAGCCTCACAAGGTCAGAAATACTGTATTCTTGACCCTTATCCCAATTCCTGGCACAATGCCTTGTTGAATAAAAGAAAGAATGAATGATCCTTTCTGACTTGATTCACTGAGGGGAGTTTAAGATGAGATAGGCTTATGCAGCAACATGAAGAATATAGATTGAACACTGAAAAAACTGACTAAGACTGAGAGTTATTGAGCATTGGGAGATTATCTTACTAAGCAGCAGCATAGATACAAATAGGTCTAGCAATGGCAAAATGCTGTTATAATGCTCAGTGCACAAAATATATATACAGGAAACAATGGGGTAAGGAGGAATTAGTCTTCCTGGTAGCCTGCTGCTTTATGAGAGAAGGGATTGTTGGTTGTGACTCACTGAGACACAGAGCTGTAGGAAGCTGACAAAAGGCATTTTCACAAAGCATCCAAGCTCGGTGGATGTAGAGGAGTTACTGCTGGAGGACTGCGCTTTTTCTCTATACATGTACTCTCCAGGGAGCGAGGATTTCTGTTTAGCATTGAAATATTTTAATCAGAGGAAACATTTTGAAGTGACACCACTTCTTGCCAATTCTCAATTTGATCTCTCCTTTGAAGGAAGGCTCCTTCAGGCTGCTTGTCGATTATTCCTACCCAAAGGAGAATCTATATCTCAAATAGTTCACCTACCCCCACCCCTGATTTCCATTTCATTGAATAATTTAAATACGTTCTCCCCTCCCAGCCTTGCCTCCCCCTCTTTGCCCCAAGAGTGTCTTGCTGAGCTGATTTATATCCTCTCTGAAGCAGTAAAATTTCTATTTATAGACTTAATTGAGGAAACACACCTCTAGTGAAAACCACCGAGAATCAGTCTGATGGTCGTGGTAGGGGTTTGATGTTCTGGGGTATCAGAGAGAACCCAAAGACTATGGTGGTGGTAATTCAATTTATTGGCCATGTTGATCAGTTTGATTTTGAAGATAGAGAATTCCAAATTGGTTTTAAGAAATCAACCAATTTAAAAGTATTGTTGATTGTAAATTGACCAACATGATCCAAACTATGGTTATTTGATTCTGTAGAATCCTAACTCACCGCTTGACAAGACATACATGTCTAGTTGTCCTGATTAGAAAACCTTTTCCTAGGGGTCAGTAGTCCAAGCCCCAACTAAGCCTCTGAGGGAGTATAAAGCAAATTTGAGAAGAGCTGTGGTGTTTGATAATGGCTCATGGCCTTCTATTCCTCCACCATTTGGATTTCTTTCAACAAATTAAAATCAAGCAGTTACTGGACGTAAGCCATTTTCTCCAAAAAATGATACCCTTTCTCGACTGAGCCCACTTAGGCACAGTCAGCATGGCTATTCATTTCTTAACTTATTCATTTAGGAAAAAAATTCTCAGCATCTTATGTAGAAGACACTTTACACATTACTGAAGGACTCTAAACTGAATAAGACATGATCCCTGCCATGAATTAAGGTTCCTTGCCTGACCTCCTATCAGAGTACTCATATTATGATGACTGCTTTGGATTAAAGATGTAATAAAACCGTGAAATGGGAGCTTCTCTCTATGAAGAGCTAAGATATCTATATGACAAATGAACTTGCCTTTATAAACATAATAAAATGCTGATTGACCTAGCCTTCCCAGGCTTTGCTTAGAAGAAAGGTCCAAGCTAGAGATAGAAATTTGGGAGCATATAGATGATATTTTGGAGCCATGAGAATATTTGAGACTCTTAGAGAAAGAGAGAGAGAGAGGGAATGCATGCGTGCGTGTGTGCAAAGAGAAGAAAAGGCAGCCAGGGAACACCAGTATTGAGAAGCTGGATGGAGGAGGAGTTGAGGAGGAGGAAAATCTAGAGGGTGATTTCACAGAAACTAAGAAGAGGGGAGATTTCATGGAGGGGAAGTGGTCCATGGTGGTGATGCTACTCAGGGGTCGAGTAAAATGAGAGTGCTGACAGTGAGAAAAGAAAGCTGTGAGAGTTCATCCCTGCCCCCCAGGGGCTTATGATCCGGATGGAGAGACGAGATATGCACAGACAAGTTGAGGACCACTGTAAGGCATTACGTGCAGAGTGACCAGAATGAGGCACAGAGGCAGCTGATGTTCATGGTGGTCAGTGTGAGCTAAGCTTTTGGGAAAGGTTCATTAAAGAGCCAAGGCTTGAATAGTACCCTGGAGAATTAACAGTAGGATTTGGCCAGGGTCAGGAGGGAGAAGAAGACTGGCATTGCAGACTGGGAGAACAGTGCACATGCTGCCTGAAGTCAGGCATGGATGGGCATGCTGTATCCAGGTCACGAGGCTGCCAAAACAAATAGGAGAAGGGTGGTTAGAGGGGCCACATGGTTCCCATATAAAGGGATTTGAATGCCATGCTTAGGAATTTAGGAACACAAACCACTTAACCAAACAGGAGAGCATTAAATTAACATATTAATCCCACACATCAAATTAGCCTGTTGTCCCAGCTTATTAGTGCTCACTCGGGCCTCTGGGTCTGGAAAAAGCAATGTGTGTTGTTATGAACAGTGTGTTCCTTGGTGGATTACGACCCTTTGGCACCCCCACGGCATTGTCTCCCACTCCTAAGGATCATTAGCGATGCAGGAAACACACTATGCAATTCTCTGGTTATACATTTTCTTCTCTGTGGGAACTGGAAGCCTGAATGTTAACCTCTCTGGTCTAAGAGGTAGAATTCTGAAAATAATTCCACGTTAGTTCAAATATGTTTAGTATGACAAAAGCATTTTCAAAGGTTCTTTTTAACTTTCCATGACTGAGTCAGCTGACAGATAGAAGACTTTGAAATAGAACCCATTTTCAGTTATTCCTGGACTGATGAGCACCAGGACTGGCCAGTGCTTGGCCTTCTGCTGCCTTTCCCTGGCTGCTCAGTTTCTGCTGGAGCAAGACAGGTCACCTGCTCTAATCATCGGCTGCTATCATGGCATTCTTATACCTTCTCCCTGTTCAATGCAAAGTCTCACCTGGGACACCGTAATCTCAGGAACGAGTACTGAGCCAAAGATGAGATCCACAGCGTGAATGTAAATGGTTGAAACTGGCTTTTCTTGGTGGTTTGTGGAGTTTGATTCTTCATCTGTGAGTCTCTGGTCTGTTTCTGCAGCACAGATGAATGGTGGTTGCTCTAATCGCAGTCTAGTGCCTAGCAACTTTCCATAGATGAACTTGGGAAAAACAAATAATCTTAGTATATATATGTTGAAGCTTTGGCTGTGTCTTTCTAATTCTGGGTATCTAAATCCAAATTACCCACTGGAGGTGACAAAGCTTGAATTTCCAGTGTTCCTGTTATTGATGAAAAGAAAAATAGCCCCCTTGTTTCTTCCTAAAATAATATGCACATAACTGCAATATATTTTTACGATGTATATTTATATATGTACATATGCTGTGACTATATGTGTGCAGGCATGTGTGTGTGCACGCGTATGTAACGCATTTTTAAAGATCTAAGGCAGAGATGTGCAGGACTTCCAAAATAAAATTCTTCTAAAGTACCTCACATTCTTTCCAAGTCCTAGAAATAAACTCTGCTTTAAAAAGCCTTTCGAGCAGCTGCTGGTCTTGTTAGAGATAAGCTGAGTTGGTATTAATATACTTGTGATTACTGACATGTATTGAAACACACAATTTAAGTTGGATCTTGCTTTTTCTTCTGGTGTCAAACCTGTAGTTTACCTAATAGGCTGGAGTAATCGCTGGAACAGACACTGACAGTCCACGGAAGGGTAGGAAGCAAGGGTACAGTATAAAAGGTGAAGTTCATCCATCAAACTGACTGCAGCTATTAACAGTGATGTTAAAATAGTTTGTTTTGTTTTGTTTTGTTTTGAGACAGAGTCTAACTCTGTTGTCCAGCCTGGAATTCAGTGACGCGATCTAGGCTCATTGCAACCTCCACCTCCCAGGTTCAAGTGATGCTCCTGCCTCAGCCTCCCAAGTAGCTGGGACTACAGGTGCGTGCCACTACGCCTGGCTATACATGTATATATATGTATATGTGTATACATGTGTATACATGTGTATACATGTGTATACATGTGTATACATGTGTATACATGTGTATACATGTGTATACATGTGTATACATGTGTATACATGTGTATACATGTGTATACATGTGTATACATATATTTGTATTTTTAGTAGAGATGGGTTTTCACCATGTTAGCCAGAATGGTCTCGATCTCCTGATATCGTGATCCACCTACCTCAGCCTCCCAAAGTGCTGGGATTACAGGCCTGAGTCACCGCACCTGGCCTAAAATAGTTTTTTTGAGAGGGAATATGTTCTTGACATATTAGTTTAAAATGATCACCAAAGAATGATAGATTTAATAAAACCTTATTTTTATTTAAAAATACACATAAACAGAAAAGTATGTGAAAGGTTATACACTAAAATAATCATGGTGGTTAATTCTTACTGGTAGTATTATTTGTGATATATAGTTTCTTATTTTTACTTATTTATATTTTCAACTTTTGCTACAGTAAATACATACTGTTGTCTAACTAAAAATTATTGAGAGAGAGGTGAGCCGTATGGATTCACCCTAGGGAGGCTTTGACTAGCTGATCCTGGATGCTTGATTTATGTTAGAAATTGGAAGTTAGTCAGATGTAGTGGCTCATACCTATAATCCTAACACTTTGAGGGGCCAAGGTGGGAGAATCCTTTGAGGCCAGGAGTTCGAGGCCAACCTGGGAAACACAGTGGGACCCGCTTGCTACAAAAACAAATAAAAATCAGCCTGTTTTGATAGCATGTGCCTGTTGTCCCAACTACTCAGGAGACTGAGGCAGAAGATCACTTGAGGCCAGGAGTTCCGTGCTATAGCACGCTACGATTGTACTTGGCGAATAGCTACTGTGCTCCAGTCTGGGCAATAGAGCAAGACTCAACAACAACAACAACAACAACAACAACAACAACAAAAAGAAGAAGAACAACAACAAAGAAATTGAAGGTTAGAGTTGTCATTCTCCAAAACAAACTAGGTCTGTTGTAGTTGCCATCCTTTGCTAAAGAAGAAATGGTACCAGATACCATACAAGAATCTCTTACATTTGTTGTTTGATATAACCACTGCAGCAAGCCTCCAGGGTAGGTGTTACTACCTCCAGTGTTACAGATAGGGAAACTGGAGACTGGGGAAGGTAAATAATTTATCTAAGAATACAGTTAGTTAAATGAGGAGGGGAGTCAAACCCAGTTATACATGATCTAAGCTTCCTGGATTTCAGACTAGAAGAATCTTCGTTTTGATAAACCCCTCCTACTTAGATCACCCGTTCACTTCATGTCTCTTTGCTGCTTATGCATATTGGGCATTGGATTGATTAATATTCAGCCTTCAGTACTTGGACCACGTGGGTTTTGATTGTGTCTCCTCTGTTTATCAAATAACTACTCTGAAAAATTGGTCCAACTAGAAAGGGAATGTTTACAGAGGGAATTTGACCATGTTATCTCATATGATGTTAACAGCAGCTTTATAGGTATGTCTTATCACTATTCCCATTTTACCAGAAGAAAAACTGAAACCTGAAAGTTTAAGTAAGATATGTCCATGGTTCACACATCAAGCATGAATGTAATAAATAAATAAGCAAACGAGCAGCTTCCCTTCATCCCATTCTTGGGTCCCTTTCCCCAGCAACAGCAACATTCAATTCTCTTAGTTGTTTCTGATTTTTACTTCTTTCCAAAGTGTACACTAATTTTATTATTTCTTCATTTATCCTCCCTCCCTCCCTCCCTCCCTCCCTCCCTCCCTCCCTCCCTCCCTTCCTTCCTTCCTTCCTTCCTTCCTTTTTCTCTCCTTTTTTGAGGCAGAGTTTTGCTCTTGTTGCCCAGGCTGGAGTGCAGTGGCTTGATCTTGGCTCACTGCAATCTCCACCTCCTGGATTCAAGCCATTCTCCTGCTTCAGCCTCCTGAGTAGCTGGGACTAAAGGTGTGTGCCACCACACCTGGCTAATTTTTTTATTTTTAGTAGAGATGGAATTTCACCATGTTGGCCAGGCTGGTCTCGAACTCCTGACCTCAGGTCAGGTCCACCTGCCTTGGCCTCCCAAAGTGCTGGTATTACAGGCATGAGCCACCACGCTCAGCCTATTTCTTCATTTATGAATTGTAACTATTAGCTGCTTTCTTCATGAAATTTTAGCATCTTAGTCCTACTCACTATTTTTTCTCCTAATATAATAACTCCATTTTGTTTGTTAATTCAGCACTCAGCACATCATGGTAAGTGTGGCTGACTGCCAAACTGTTTAGTATAAGTGCATCTCCTTTCTTTTTTTTTTTTTTTTTTTTTTTTGAGGCAGAGTCTCGCTTTGTCGCCCGGACTGGAGTGCAGTGGCCAGATCTCAGCTCACTGCAAGCTCCGCCTCCCGAGTTTACGCCATTCTCCTGCCTCAGCCTCCCGAGTAGCTGGGACTACAGGCGCCCGCCACTTCGCCCGGCTAGTTTTTGTATTTTTAGTAGAGACGGGGTTTCACCGTGTTAGCCAGGATGGTCTTGATCTCCTGACCTCGTGATCCGCCCGTCTCGGCCTCCCAAAGTGCTGGGATTACAGGCTTGAGCCACCGCGCCCGGCCTCCTTTCTTATACAACTGTTTCTTCCACTTAGGTGAATTGCCTTGCCATTTTTTTTCTTTCATTAGTTTATTGTCCCTCCTGCTTCCCAGATTCTCCAACAGAACTGGAAAATCCCTCAGATAGAATTTTCCACATGGTCAGAGGTATCTGCTCATCTGTCTATTCTCTTCCTTTCCTGGAGAATCTCTCTTGAAACCCTTCCATCCTCTTTTCCCACCTGACTCACTGCTCTTTAGATGCTCTGTTTAGCTGTTGTACTGATGCTTCCCTTCTCCTCTCTCCTTTAACAAATCCCTGTTTCTTTGTGCTGGGTCTTGTTTTTTTTTTTTTCTTTTTCTCCCTTGATTTGATGGAGCACATCCTTTAGTAGCTTTTTAAGAAAAAGACCATAGAGAGATAGTTTCTTGAGACCTGTATTTTCAAAAATGTCTTATTTTTACTCTCACACTTGACTGGGCACTGGATTTCAGGTTGAAAAGTAATTTGTCCTAAGAATTTTGAAGATACTGTCTCCTAGCTTTTCACTTTTCTATTGAGAAATGCCATTTTCATTAGTGTATTTATTCTGTTTTTTTGCTCTGGAAGCATTACTGCAAACATCTTTGGTATATATCTAAAATTTTACTGTGCCCATTGTCCCTGCCTTTAAATTCTCTTTGATGCAATTTATCTATGAAAGAACTTTTATCCTGGGGGGTGAAGGAGGAAGAGGGAAACCTCGGGCCCTATATGTTTATTACCCAGATTTTTAACTAATCTCCCTGCTTTTTTCTTCTTCATGGGTTACTCTTGCCATCTGTGGTACCTGGTGCCTCTATGCCTGGGCCTTATGGGTGTTTGGTGTATAAATGACTTTCATGTCTTTGACATCTAGTATTCAGGTATCTCAAATCTGCTAATTCTTTAATTTGCTCTATCTTATTAAAATGAGTTGTCTTTGCTCACCCTGCTCTTCCCTTCATTTTTTATCTGTGGATGTATACCTTTTTCAAATGTTTACTTGCATTTTAATGAGACTTGCGAAGGGATCAGAGATGTTTATTATGTTTAATTGGTTATCAGTAGAGGAGTTTTGTGTCCTATCACTTGGTGAATCATTCTTAGATTTTAAAATATTAAGATTACTTAAAAAGGAGGCCTTGCTTTAAACTGTTGTTTTTGTGGTTTTGACATGATGTAGCTGAGGCCACAGCTGTCACATCCTAGGCTTATTCACTAGTCCCAAGGGACCTAAGTGTAGCCTGGAGAGGGAGGCCCTCAGTACCATGCGCAGCTATCACTTGGGTGTGATGGTCGTCAGACTTTCATCTTCCCACCCATGTGCCTTGACTATGCTCAAGGGAGATGGCTGGGATCTAAGGTCATTTAGTGGAAAAATTCCTAGGTTTTCTTTTGTTTGTTTTTCCCTTGTTACTTCTTTTTAACTTAATGAAGTCATTCACGACCACATACTTTTAAAAAATACATACAGAGAGATGAAGCTGAAAGTCCTCTGGGATACCCACCCCCCAACAAACACACCCTGCTCATTTTCCTCCCCAAGAGGTAACCATTGTTATCAGTTCGAATGTAGTCTCCCATACCTTTGCTTTGTGTTTGTGTGGTTTAAGGAATATTCTAAAGTTTGCAGTTTTCTTCCTCACTGATATGCTGTGAAGATGTTTCTATGATAGTGTATGCAGATCTGTGTAATCAGGAATGGTATGGATGATACGGATATATCATTCAGCCATTCTCCTGTTGAAAATTCAGGTTGCCTCTATTTTTTTTTTTTTCGCTTGCAAGTAATGCGTCTGCAGTGAAGATTCCATTTTGAGCTTCCTTGTACACGTGTGTATGTGTTTCTTTGGGGCAGTTACCAAGAATAAAATAGGACAGAGGAGTTGGCAAACTAAGGCCCATGAGCCAGATTTGGTCAACTGATTGTTTTTGCATAGCCTGCAGTTATGAATTGTTTTTACTTTTTAAAATTGTGTTATTGAATACTCTATCCTTTCCCCAGTTATTTAAAAGATCACCTTGAATATATAGTAAATATCAATATATACATGGATTCACTTTTTGGCTATCTATTCTGTTGCTTTGATCTAGTTGATTGTTTCAGTTTTAAATACTAGAGTTTTATATTGTGTCCTGATTTCTGCTAGGGAAAGTCCCTACCTTTTTTTGGCATTTTTTCAGAATTGCATTGGCTAGTTTTGCCTGTTGATTCTTCCGTCTGAATTTTAGAACTGGTGAAGTTCCCCAAAACTCCCTTTGGTATTTTTATTGGAATTTACTAGATGTGCATTGAATTGTAGTATGATTTGAGTACAGTTGATATTGTCTTAGTCCATTTGTGCTGCTATAATGAAATACCTGAGACAGGGTAATTTATGAGGAACAGAAATTTATTTCCTAGAGTTCTGGAGGCTGGGAGTCAAAGATCAAGACACTGGCCATTTAAGTGTCTGGTGAGGGCCCAGTCTCTCCCTCCAAAATGGCATCTTGTTGCTGCATCCTTCAGAGGGGACAAATGCTGTGTCCTCACGTGGCAGAAGGAAGAAAGATGAAGGGGTAGAGAGAGTGAATCCACTCCGACAAGCCCTTTTAAAGGAGCCCAAATCCATTCATGGGGTGAAGCTCTCATGAATTAATCACTCCCCTAAAGGTCCCATCTCTTAATACTACCACAATGAGGATTAAGTTTCAACATGAATTTTGGAGGGGACACCATCATTCAAACCATAGCAAATGTTAATTATTCAAATCTTCTCTTATGGTCTTACATAAAGTTTCTTCTTAGAAGTCTTGCATACTTCTTTTTGTATCATTGCTTTGGTATAGGAAAAGTACTGATTTTTGTATTGAGTTAAACTTTTGCGTTTATGTTGTCTAAATCTTTTGTAGCTCTGCTAATTTGCCAGTTATTTCTTTTGAATTTTCTATATCGATGGTCACATCACCCATAAATAATGACAATTTTGTCTTTGCCAACAATTATAACTCTTACTACATCCAATTATCTCATTGTACTGACTAGGATATTTGGTACAGCTTTGGATAATAGAGGATAAAATGTCTTTATCTTGAAGTTTATGGGAATGCTTGCTCTGGGATTTTGGTATATCCTCTTTTTCAGCTTACATATGCTTTCTCTTTTTCTAGTCCTCTAGAGGTTTTTATTGTGAATGAGTGTACAATTTTACCCAATGCTTTATCGTCATTTATTGAGTGATCATAAGATTATTCTCCATGAGTTACATAGATTATCTATATGTTTCTAATATTGAATCACCCTTTCATTCCTGGGATAAATCTTACTCCATGGAGAGTGTTTTTAAGTTACTCTTGTATTTGACTTGCTGCTATTTAATTTGTATTTTTTAAGGTAATAAAAATGAACAACAACAAAAATTACCAATAATTAACACACCACTAAATTTGGAAAGAAATTTGGTGGAAATTTGCAATAATTAAGACACCATTAAACTTGGAAAGAAATTTGGTTAGTCATAAAAAGCTAACATAAGAAAACCGGAAGCTAGCCTTTCTTCCACCATTAAAGTGAAAGTTTTTATGACTTTGATGTCAGGGCTGTGCTAATGTCATGAAATGAATGGAAGCTTCCCGTGGTTTTCTACTCTCCAAAAAAGTTTTTGTGAAATGGGATTTATCTCTTCTTGACCATCTGGTAGACCTTGCTCATTAAAATCACCTGTAAGCCAGGCATGGTGGCTCATACCTGTAATGCTAGCACTTTGGGAGGCCAATGCAGAAGGATTGTTTGAGGCTACGAGTTTGAGACAAGCCTAGGCAACATAGTGAGACCCCATCTCTACAAAAATAAAAAAAAAAAAATTAGCCAGGCATGGTGGCACATACCTGTACTCCCAGCTACTCAGGGGACTGAGGCAGGAGGATCACATAAACCCAGGAGTTCAAGGCTCCAGTGAGCTATGATCATGCCACTGCACACTAGCCTGGGTGACAGAGTAAGGCACCATCTCTAAAAATAATTAACTAAAAATCATGTAGGTGAATTTTCTTTGAACATAGGGCTTTAACCACTAATTCAGTTTTTCTATGTGTGTTAGTCCATTTGCATACTGCTGTAAAGAACTTCTCATGACCGGGTAACTTATAAAGGAAAGAGGTTTAATTAATTCACAGTTCAACATAGCTGGGGAGGCCACAGGAAACTTACAACCATGGCAAGGCACCTTCTTCATAAGGCTGAAGGAAGAAGTGCCAAGCGAAGGGGGAAGAGCCCCTTATAAACCCATCAAATCTCATGAAAACTCACTGTCATGAGAACAGCATGGGGGAAACCACCCCCATGATTCAATGACCTCCACCTGGTCTCTCCCTTGTCACTTGGTGATTATGGAGATTACAATTCAAGATAAGATTTGTGTGGGGACACAAAGCCTAACCATATCACTATGGTTATGCTTTTTCAAACTTTCTACTTCTTTTATTCAAAATTGAGGTAATTTATATTTTCTAGATAATTTACCTTTTTAAGCTATATCTCCAAATATATTGTTATATAATCTCCAAAGATTTAAACATTTTCTATATATTATCTATTTTGCCTTATTTTCTTAATTGATAAAAATTGCTAATGTTTACTCATTTTATTTTTCCTTAAATAAACACTTTTGGTTTGAATGAATGAAATTTTAAAAAACGTAATGGTTTGTTAATTATTGCAAATTGTTGTTATTCATTATTTTATTGCAGTGTTATCAGTGAGCATAGCTTTTATGGTAACTTTTATTTCTTTATTTTTTCAACTTTTCAGTTTAGGGGTATGTGTGCAGGATGTGCAGGTTTATTATATAGGTAGATGTGTGCCATGGTGGTATGCTGCACAGATCATCTCATCACTAGGTATTAAGTGATGATTTTAAGGTAGTAAGTCCAGCATCCATTAGCTATTCTTCCTGATGTTTTCCCTCCCTCCCTCCCTGTAGCCCCTCAACAGGCCCCATTGTGTGTTGTTCCCCACCATGGGTTCATGTGTTCTCATCATTCAGCTCCCACTTATAAGTGAGAACATGCAGTGCTTGGTTTTCTGTTCATGCATTAGTTTGCTGACGATAATGGCTTTCAACTCCATCCATGTCCCTGCAAAGGATGTGATCTCATTTTTTTTGGCTACACAGTATTCCATGGTGTATATATACCACATTTCTCTTTGTCCAGTCTATCATTGATGGACATTTAGATTGACTCCGTCTTTGCTATCGTGAATAGTGCTGCAATGAACATATGTGTGCATGTATCTTTATAATAGAATGATTCCTTTGGGTATATACCCAGTAATGGGATTCTCGGGCCAAATGGTATTTCTGCCTCTAGGTCTTTGAGGAATTGCCACAGTGTCTTCCACAATGGTTGAGCTAACTTACACTCCCACCAACAGTGTAAAAGTGTTTTGTTTTGTTTTGTTTTCTCTGCAACTGCAACCTCACCGGCATCTGTTGTTTTGACTTTTTTATAACTGCCATTCTGACTGGCATGAGATGCTATCTCATTGTGGTTTTGATTTGCATTTCTCTAATGATCAGTGATGTTGAGCTTTTTAAAAATATGTTGGCCACATTTGTGTCTTCTTTTGAGAAGTGTCGTTCATGTATTTTCCCTCCTTTTTAATGGGGTTGCTTGTTTTTCTCTTGTAAATTTATTTAAGTTCTTTATGGATGCTGGATAGTAGACCTTTGTCATATGGATAGATTGCAAATATTTACTCCCATTACTATAAGTTGTCTGTTCACTCTGATGATAGTTTCTTTTGCTGTGCAGAAGCTCTTTAGTTTAATTAGGTACCATTTACCAATTTTTGCTTTTGTTGCAATCACTTTTGGGGATTTTGTCATGAAATCTTTGCCTGTGCCTATGCCCTGAATAGTATTGCCTGGATTTTCTTCTAGGGTTTTTATAGTTTTGGATTTTATATTTAAGTCTTTAATCCATCTTGAATTAATTTTTATATGGTATAAGGAAGGGGTCCAGTTTCAGTTTTCTGCATGTGGCTAGCCAGTTCTCCCAGCACCATTTATTAAATAGGGAATTGTTTCCCCATTGCTTTTTTTGTCAGGTTTGTTGAAGATCAGATGACTGTGGGTATGTGG
This sequence comes from Rhinopithecus roxellana, assembly GCF_007565055.1. Taxonomy (NCBI): domain Eukaryota; kingdom Metazoa; phylum Chordata; class Mammalia; order Primates; family Cercopithecidae; genus Rhinopithecus; species Rhinopithecus roxellana. The sequence continues at coordinate 72,298,865 of NC_044556.1, read as the reverse complement.
TCTCATTTCTGGGTTCTCTATTCTGTTCCATCGATCTATGTGTCTGTTCTGATGCCAGACACATAGTTTTGGTTACTGTAGCCTTATACTATAATCTGAAGTCAGGTAGTGTGATGCCTCCAGATTTGTTCTTTTTGCTTAGGAGTTGCCTTGGCTATTTGGGCTTTTTTTTTGGTTCCATATGAATTTTAAAATAGTTTTTTCTAATTCTGTAAAGGATGTCAATGGTAGTTTAATGGGAATAACACTGAATCTATGAATTACTTTGGGCAGTATGGCCATTTTCACAATATTGATTATTCCCATCCATGAGCATGGAATGTTCTTCCATTTGTGTCCTCTTTGATTTCTTTGAGCAGGTAGTTTGTAGTTCTCCTTGAAGAGGTCCTTCACTTCCCTTGTTAGCTGTATGACTAGGTATTTTTTTTTTTTTGTAGCAATTGTTAGTGGCAGTTCATTCATGATTTAGCCCTCTGCTTGCCTGTGGTTAGTGTATAGGAATGTTAGGGATTTTTGCACATTATTTTTATATCCTGAGACTTTGCTGAAGTTGCTTATCAGCTTAAGAAGCTTTTGGGCTGAGATGATGGGGTTTTCTTTTATGTATATATATATACTTTTTAAAAATACTTTAAGTTCTAGGGTACATGTATACAATGTGCAAGTTTGTTACATATGTATACATGTGCCATGTCAGTTTGCTGCACCTATTAACTCGTCATTTACATTAGGTATATCTCCTGATGCTATCCCTCTCCCATCCCCTCTCCCCACAATAGGCCCCGATGTGTGATGATCCCCTTCCTGTGTCCAAGTGATCTCATTGTTCAATTCCCACCTATGAGTGAGAACATGCGGTGTTTGGTTTTCTGTTCTTGCAATAGTTTGCTGAGAAGATGATGGAATTTTCTAAAGATAGGATCATGTTATCTCCAAACAAAGATAATTTGACTTCCTTTCTTCCTATTTGAATGCGCTTTATTTCTTTCTCTTGCCTGATTGCCCTTGCCAGAGCTTCCAATACTATGTTGAATACGAATGGTGAGAGACAGCATCCTTGTCTAGTGCTGGTTTTCAAGGGGAACAGTTTCTGCTTTTGCCCATTCAGTAGGATGTTGGCTGTGGGTTTGCCACATATCACTCTTATATTTTGATGTATGTTTCTTCAATACCTAGTTTATTGAGAGTTTTTAACAAGGAGGGATGTTGAATTTTCTCAAAGGCCTTTTCATCTATTGTGATAATTATGTGTTTTTTTGTCTTTAGTTCTGTTTATGTGATGAATTACCTTTATTGATTTGCATATGTTGAACCAACCTTGCATCCCAGGGACGAAGCCAACTTGATCATGGTGCATAAGCTTTTTGATGTGCTGCTGGATTTGGTTTGCCAGTATTTTATTGAGGATTTTTGCATCAATGTTCATCAAGGATATTGACCTGAAGTGTTCTTTTTTTGTTGTATCTCTGCCAGGTTTTGGCATCAGGATGATGCTGGCCTTCATGATAACTTCTTAGAATGTATTTAGGCTCCTTTCCTGGTTTAATACATGTTGAGTTTGATTATGGTCCACCTGCATTTGAAAATTGCATGTATTCATTTTTCCGTATATCTATTAGCAAAGGCCTGTTAATGTTTTCATTGTGATGACGTATATTTAACATATAATTTGCCATTTTAACCACATTTGGGTATACAATTCAGGGGTATTAAATACATTCATATTGTTTTGCAACCGTCACCACCTTCAATCTCCAGGACTTTTTCATCATCCAAATCTGAAATCTCTCATCTTCTCCCTCCATCCCTAGTAGCCACTATTCTATTTTCTGTATCTATGAATTTGACTGTTTTGGGTATCTTATATAAGTGCAGCCATACAATGTTTGTCTCTTTGTATCTGGCTTATTTCACTCAGCATAATGTCTTCAAAGTTCATTCATGTTGTGGCATATGTCAAAACTTCTTTCCTTTTTAAGGCTAAAATGCCATTTTATGTATATGTTACTCTGTTTACTCATCCATTGATAGACATTTGGGTTGCTTCTACCTTTTGTCTATTGTGAATAATACCGCTGTGTACATTGGTATACAAATATGTGTTTGAGTCCCTTTCAATTCTTTTTTGTATATACCTTGAAATGAAATTGCTGGATCATATGGCAATTTTGTGTTTAATTTTTTGAGGAACCTATATACTGTTTTCCACAGTGGCTGTACCATTTTACATTCTCACCAGCAATGCACAGGGCTTCAAATTTCTTCTCATCCTCATCAACACTTGTTATTTCATTTTTGATATAGCCACATTAGAAGGTGTGAAGTGATATCTCATGGTTTTGATTTGCATTTCCTTTATGATTTTTTATGTGCTTATTGGCCATGTGTATATCTTCTTTGGATAAATGTCTATTCAAGTTCTTTGTCCATTTTTTTAAATTGTTTTATTGTTGTTGAGTTGTAGGAGTTCTTGATATATTCTGGATATTAAACTCTTATCAATATGTGATTGCAGATATTTTCTCCCATTCCTGGGTTGTCTTTTTACTCTGTTAATAGTATCATTTAATGCATAAAAGTTTTTAATTTGGTAACGTCAAGTTTATCTCTTTTTACTTTTGTTGACTGCTTTTTGTGTGATAGCCAAGAAATCATTGCTAAATCCAATGTCATGAAGGTCTCCCCTGTCTTCTTTTAACAGTTTTATAGTTTTAGTTCTTCTTTTTAGATATTTGAACCCTTTTGAGTTAATTTTTGTATATAGTATAAGGGTCCAGTTTCATTCTTTTGCATGTGTATATCCAGTTTTTCCAGAATCATTTGTTGGAAAGACTGTTCTTTCCTCATTAAATGCTCTTTCTGCCCTTGTTGAGAATCATTTGGCCTTGTCGAAAACTATTTAACCGTATATAAGGGTTTATTTTTGGTCTCTCTATTTTATTCCATTTGTCTATATGTTTATCTTTATGTCAGTACCACACCGTTTTGATTATTGTAGCTTTGTTTTAAGTGTTAAAATCAGCAAGTTTGTGTCCTGCAACTTTGTTCTGCTTTTTCAATGTTGTTTTGGCTAGTTAGGGCCATTTGAGATCTCAGATCAATTTTAGGATGGGGTTTTCTATTTTTCCAAAGAATGTCATTGGGATTTTGATAGGGATTATATTGAATCTGTGTATAACTTTGGGTAGTATTGTTATTTTAACAGTATTCTTCCCAACTGGGTGCAGTGGCTCATGCCTATAATTCCAGCACTTTGTGAGGCTGAGGTGGGAGGATCACTTGAGCCCAGGAGTTTAAGACCTGCCTGGGCAGCATAGTGAGACTACAAAAAAGTAAACAATTAGCCAATTGCAATTAGCCACACCTGTGGTGGCCCCAGCTTCTTAGGAGGCTGAGGTGGGAGGATTGCTTGAGCCCAGGAAGTCGAAGCTGCAGTGAGTCATGATTGTGCCACTGCACTCCAGCCTGGAGACAGAGTGAGACCCTGCCTCAAAAAAAAAAAAAAAAAAAAAAAAAAAAAAAAAAAAAATTCCTCCCATCTATGAATGTGGGATGTCTTTGTATTTATGTCTTCTTTCAGCATTGTTTTGTAGTTTCATTATACAATTTTTTTGCCTCTCTGGTTAAGTTTATTCGTAAGTATTTTATTCTTTTTAATGCCATTATAAATGGAGTTGCTTTCTTAATTTCCTTTTCAGGTTGGTCATTGTTAGTGTATAGAGATACACAACTGTTTTTTTGCACATTGATTTTTGTATACTGCAACTTTGCTGAATTTGTTTAACATTTTTGGTAGAATTTTTAGGGTTTTGTACATGTAATCTGTGAACAGAAATCATTTTACTTCTTTCTCATTTGGATGCTTGGCTTATTGTTTTCCTTTAAAAATTTTTAAGTGACACATAAAAGTGTATTGTGTAAAACATTTTGAAATGTGTATACCTGTGGAATGGCTTAATTAAGCAAATTAACATGCCCTACCTCACTTATTTTCTGTGGTGACAACACTTAAAATCTACTCTCTCAGTGATTTTCAAGAATATGATATATTGTTATTAACTATATAGTCACTGTGTTGTACAATAGATTGCTTCAACTTATTCCTCCTATCTAATTGAAATTTTGAATCTTTTGACCAGCCAACATCTCTCCAACCCCCCTTTTCCCCCAGGGCCTATTAATTTTTATGCAGATATTTTATATTTCTATTTTGCTCTGTTAGATATCACTTTCTGGGGAGATTTGCTAAATCTCCTACTGCACTTGTAGATCCCAGTTAGTTTTAAAAATTCCAGTGTCATTGTAAGCCATATGTTCTTGAAGACATATGGCATTTGAAATCAACAGTTGGTATCTGCCAACCATTGTTAGTGGGATACATGCATGACGTATTTGTTGAACAAATATTTTTTGAAAATCCACTTTGTGTATGGCACTCAAGAGGCAAAGATCTTGAAGGTTGCAGTTGAGAGAAGGGAATCCACACTGCCTCACAGATATGAAGTTGTGTAATGTAGTAGGAGCATGAAGATGTTCAATTAGAGAAACATGTGAATTCTTGCACTGCACTTATCAGTCTATAATCTGGGTAAGTTACTTAATCTCTCTGCTCTTCTAGTTCTTCATTTGTAAAATATGAATTGTTTTTACCTATTTTACAGTATAAGTAAAGCTGCTCACACAGTGAATTTTTTGCATCACAAACTGTATTTATCTAAAACGTAGATAGGTGTTGTCTAGCCCATGCATTATAGAAACACAGAAAACGGGTAACTGACTGTGCTAATACCAATGTGAATTAGGTAAATGAAGAGCCTCAGCAAGTCCTGGGCAACACAGATAAAAAGTAGAAATATAGAACCTAAACCCAAGTTGGGCTGGTCTAAAGCTGTTGCTCTCCTGAGCTGACATTAAGCTGGGGCTTGAAGAATAAGGAAGATGCATTCAATGTAGAGAGAACAGCTTTTGCTAAGTCGCATAAATATGGAAGCACATGTTATGTTTGGGGAACACTGAAGACAGCCATGTCATTGATAAAAAGTAAGGAGGGTTAAGATTGGGAAGTAAAATGGGATCCAGTTTAAAGTGCTTCCCACTTAGGATTTCAGTCTCTAAGCAGTGAAGAAATATCAAAGTGTTTTGCAGAGTAGACACACATAATGTGCTTGACGAACTAGAGGGAGAAATGCTAGAGTATGACATGTCAGTTAAAGTTGAGGCTTCTGGAAAACTCGAAGCAGAGATGTACAGGCTGGAGGTGGAGCCACGGCAGTGGAAAAGTAAGAACTCAGGGTGATGCAGTACTATTGCTCAAACCGGAACTTTTAGCAGGACCCCAGGCACCCCAAACAAGGCTTAAGTTCTCTGACTAAACAGAGCCAGTTGTTTCTTTAGTTATTTGACAGTACTCTGAAATTTTTTCACGTACTGCATGGATTTAAATGCTAAACTTTGGCCTCTGCAGTTTTTAAACTAAGCTGGATATCTAAAGTGTGAGGAAGGTAACTTGTCCAGTTAAACAAAACTGGCTCTGCCTTCATTGCTGCAGGTGTTTGATTCTCTCTCAGGAGCATGCACACAGACTTCGGAGAATGTAACTGCATTGACCTGCTGTTGTTTGAAGCTCTGTACACTTGAAGGAAGGAGGAGGTATTGCTTTTAGAGGGTCTTCATGTATTCATTCAGCTTGGATATAGGGTGGGATAGAACATTTAGGAACTCAGGAGATTCTGTAACTTATTTAGGGCAAAGAGCGAGACCGGTGATAGCTAATTATTGAGCACACATAGGGTATGCGTGGCTCTTGGATGGTGCATAGTTGAGAAACAGTCCTGCCCTATCCTTGAGGAACCTACTAAGCTAGTAGGAACATGAGAGAGGGGAAACTGGTAAAACACAGACTTCTAGCTGAAAATGACTGAATGTTTTGAGACGGGAAAACATCCTACAAGTTGGCACAGAGATGGGACATGGGCCCTGAAGTGACTGGAATCTGAGTCCTCCTGACCTTGATTGTGTCACTCTGGTCATTCTTCTCTTTCTTGAGAGTTATAATTGTGTCTCTTGTTGTCTCTGGCCTCATCTTTACAGTCTGTGGGGTGTTCACCACTCATTTGCTCTCTCTGGTCTCCACCAACCCCTCCCTTGTCATTGCCTTTTTCATCCTCTCTTACCTTCTGGTTAGCATTTTTATTAGAAAATGGAAAACTTCAGTGATTATATGGAAGAACTGTGTCCAGCTGCTCAAACCCACCCAGTTTCTGTTTTTAGCTTCTCCACCACTTAAAAATAAGCAGCATCAGGTCCCATTTGCCAAGCCTTTGTCACAGTCTCCAGCAGCCATTCCTCCGGCCATCTGCTCCTCCAGATGCTCAGCCTGTCCCCACCTCCCATCTCAGCCCCACATGCAGCCCGTCCGTGGATGAGTGAGGGGCTGGCAAGCCCACAACCTCCAGCCCAACTGTGCCATCTGTCTCCCATCTCCACGTATGTTTCTAGCTTTGCTTTTGACCCACATTCCTGCAGCCCCCCATCCCTGACTTGTTTGCCCCCACCAATCCTGTGATTTCCAGGGAAAGGATGCTGCCTGGAAAAGATGGATGAGTTGCCATGGAGATTTGAATATACACAGGAAGCCACAGACACCTCACACCTGGAAGTACAAAGGAGTTTGACATAAATTTAGTTTAGCCCTAAGGTTTAGTTGGTTTGGGTTGCAGTCCTTCCCATTGGAAGTCAGTGTCTTAGAGGGAAGTTTAAAGCCAAGTGTTGCCATAGCTGAGTCATGACATTCCCCCATCCCATGTCAGTCTCTTGGATCACAGGCAAACTACTCAGAGGAATTGGAGGTTACCCCTAGGCCTGCGCTCTGAGTGTTCTGAGGGGCTTGCTGTAACCAGGCCAAAAGTCTAGCACCTGCCCTTGCACCTGAAGAGTGGGTATATTCACATTCACAGGAAGAGAAACTGCCCGACCCACCCCTCTGTCATGTACCATAGAGACCATGTAGAGAACTGGTCACCCCTGCCTGAGAACAAAGTGATTCTAAGGTGCCCCACTTCCCATTCTTCCTTTTTCTTCTGGATTTCAGGAATGTCAGGGGAGGAAGCTTGGAATTGGTGGTTACACCTTGCCTGTCTGTGGCCGGGGGCACAGGAAGCTCCTCCTCACTCTCTAGATGATGCCAGGTGGTGGGCAGGATAGGAGGGGCCTAGTGATCGAATGCTGTGAGGGAACATTCCCTGCACTGGGATGCATTTCTCTGGATCCCAAAGGAAAGGGGGCACATTTTTGGCATTGCTCTTAATGCCCACATAGACCAAGCGAGAACTCTGCTCTGTGATGAATGTGGAGGAGAACAATTCGCCCTTTCTCAACAGGGCTCTGCTGACCTTTTGGGCAGGACAGGTCCGTCCTGCACATTGCAGTGTGCTTATTATCCCTGGCCCCTGCCCACCAAATGTCATATTGCCTTGTAGTCACTGAGACAACCAAAAATGCCCAGCAACTTTTCAAACATCTCCTATGGGATAGTGCCACTCCCAGTTTTTTGCTGCCAGAAAATCAGATTGCTACAGACCAGTCTATGCTCTGAGAAGAGACCAGGACCAGACCAGAGCTCTCTTTTGTCCTGATCAATTCATATTAATGAAAATCATATTCTATTTGTCCATTATTGCCTTAGCTGATCAACGTGGCAATTCTCTTTATCATACCTGATGGCTTTTCACTGTCTTCTGATATTCCCCCATTTGTTTACAAGTCTTCAACATGAGTTCTCTTGTCAAGGGAGTTTTCAAGTACCAAAGCCATGAGGATGGTGACTTAACACCTGAGGCATGCCTCCCACTTGTGAGAGGCCTGCATCCTGGTGATGAAGGACCACCGGGGTAATTGCTGTAGGACTACGGAAAAGAGAGTGTAAGAGAAAAATCTTTAAAGTGGAGGCTTGGCCCTGTGGCCTTAGAGATTCCGAAAGTTAGATTTATTGATGTAGCTGCCTGGTCCAAGGAAATATACCTTCCAGTTTTGTCCACATGACCTGTTTCCTCCTGGGAACTTACCCCTAGAGCTCCTATAAACCAGTGGCTGAGCCAGGGGGTTCCCAAGGTGGAGAGAGTGATCCCTGTGTCAAAACCATCACCTTCCAAAGTGTCCAGAGAATGCAAAGAGGAGAGATGAATTGCAGCTGAGACTCCTGTCCCCTTTGTTGTTAGTTATTACCCTCTTGTGGATGAATCAGACAGATCCCACCCCCTTTTCCTTCCTGTGGCCCATCATTCTTTTTCCCTACCATTTCACCATGCAAAGGAGCAATGCTCTGTTCATTTTGCTGCTTATTGGCATGGCTAGTTTTGTCAGAGGATGAGGCTGTTGGTTAAAACTAGGTTTTTGGATTCCTTGATCTTCATCTATTTTGTCTCCCACCCACTCACCCTGGGTGATAATCAAGAATTGCCTATGGGCATCTTGATTTCTCCTTTAAATCCTTTTAGTTTGATTCTAACAGGCTGTGCTTTTTAACATTCTTGCTTATTTAAAATTTTTTTTAATTTCTAAATTTTTAAAAAACATTTATAAAAATTGGATTGTAGTCATTCGTTCCAGATTTTAGCTGCCCCCCTCCCTTCCTATCTCTGAGATCAGCAGCTCCTTCACAGTTGGTATGATTTTGACTTTTTTTTTTTCCTAAGTAGATATAGGAACTTATGGAACCATGCAGCTTGGAAAGATATGGGGGTAATCACAGAATCAAAGGAAGAACTGTAGGATCTGGGGCCTCAGGGCTTGGAGCCTTATGCCTCCAAGGCACGCTGTCTCTTCTCACCTTCCTTGGCCCTCATCTCCTCCTCCTGCTGTGGCCAGTCCTTACCCTGCCCCAAGTATCAGCTCCATAGTCCTGCTTAGCAGCCCCATGCAAAGAGAGTCTTCCTCTCTCAGTACCTCTCTGTTGATTTTTTAATAATTGTAATCACTTCCCACAAAAGAAGAGCCACTTAGCTTAACAAGCTATGTGCACTCTTGGTAGTTGACGTTAACAAAGGAAAGATCACACAGGACCTTTGTGTTCCCTTCTTAGGATGTGAGGCTGGGGGAGACTGATGTGGTTAGAACAGAAGTGGTGGAGTGTCAGACTCAGCGGATCCCTTAGGAATCAAATGTCTTGTTAGTAACCGCAGTATCTGGAGAGAATTACTTGGAAGCATTTATGTCAATTAAGACAATTCATATTTTCTTAATCCATTTTGGATCTTCCCCCGTCTCCCAACTTCCTCTCACCCTGCCTTCCTAGTTACTGCTAATTGAGTCAGTAATACCCAGAAAATATCTTCCTCTGCTTTAGAATGCAGAAAGTGGTAGATTAATGTCCCATTATTCTCAGAGGTGAAGAGTGCTGAATAATAAGCCTGCTCCTTCCCCATTTCTCTCTCATTAACAGTTTTCACACCATGTAGTTATCTTGTACCAGGTCTTGTCTGACAGTGTCCTCCTGTACGTGCCTGTGGCCTCCTAGAGCAGGGGCAAGACTAGAGGTGATCTTGCCTGGTGGCCTCTAAGTAGGGACACTCGACATCACTGGAGAGCATTCCAGAACAACCATGGTCAGGCAGACATCTCACTGTCCACCGCACAGCTTCTCTGTGAGCAGGCCACACTTGTGTTTGCCAGCAGTAAAAGCATGTTCCAAAGGGATGTTGGAGCAGAGAGCCGCGGGTGGGAAGATGGGGAGAGAGAGGGTAGCAGCCAGATCTGAGAGTTAAGAACAGACCCTGGGGCTGACAGGAGAGAACAGGAGGAGTCAGAAATTCATTTCTCTAGATGGAGAAGACACTGACCATGACTTCCAAAGCAGTCACAGGAGATTCACAGCAGGGCCGCCATAATAAGTAAGCCTCTTGCTGAAGACTCATTCTCCAATTTAGTCCTTTTTGCCTGTCATGAATTGCATCGGCTGCTGTCATTGAGTTATTCCGAGTTCCGTTTGTAATTGGAACACAGCTGAAATTAGGGTGCATGTGACCCTAGAGATGTGTGGGTTTCTGGAGGATATTTGGGAAATATCTCCAGACCCTTTGCTCCCTCTTTCTCTGTGTCTGTGGATTAAGTGGAGGTGCTTATCAGATACCCTGAGCCCCTGCATGTCCAGCTGCTGTGCTGTACCTGGTTCTCATTCTGAACACACAGTCCCTCGGGGCGGTCCCTGTGCAAGTGCTGACTGGGCTCGCACACTCCAGCATGGTGACCTCACTCGGGAGGGGCTCCCAGAACAGTCAGTGCTGAAGAATAAAGGCTTTGTTTGCTTTGTGAAATCCCTGGGAAAATCTTAAAAGGAGAAGTACAATGAAGAACTAGGAAGGACAAGTGGAATTCTTTATTGTGATGCCGTAAAATATCCCTCCAGCCTTAAGTATTTCAGGCACGCCGATACACTTCATCCTTAGTGCCGATGTGTGCCACGGGTGAAGTGTGGGCCTGAGCTCTGATTCCAGCGGTAGGCTCGGCTCACACTGATTGTCCTCCACCCTTGTTATGAGATTACTCTTAATAGCATGTCAGGTTTAGGGGGCGGTTGGCTGGCTTCCCAGGGTCATTGTAACTGGCCCAGAGGATCATGCTGATCTTGACCTAATTCCATGGAGCTATATATACTAGTTATCACAGACAGCAGTTTGAAGTTCTTGCACCTGCAGGTTTACATGCAGAAAACAAGTGGAGGAGGGAGGGTGCTAAATCCTAACTGGTTTCAGTGCTTGTATTCCACATGTCAGAGGGAAGCCCTCACATTTTGTTCTCCCTCAAAGAAACAACTTGGGGTATGTCACTTCTTTCCTTAGGGTAGAATGAACATGTTGCAGGAGTATGGTTTTGTTTTGTTTTGAGACAGGATCTTGTTCTGTCACCCAGACTGGGATCCTGTGGTGTGATCATGGCTCACTGCAGCCTCAAACTCCTGGGCTCAAGCAGTCCTCCCACCTTAGCCTCCCAAGTACCTGGGACTACAGGCACATGCCACCTGGCCCAGCTAAGTTTTAAATTGTTTTTGTAGAGATGGTATATCACTATGTTGGCTAGGCTGGTCTTGAACTCCTGGGCCCAAGTGATCCTCCCACCTTAGCCTCCCAAAGTGTCAGATTATAGGCATGAGCTGCCACACCCAGACTGGAATTGAAATTTTGAGAGCTGTTTAAATAATGACCTGGTTCAGGCTCTGTGGGGAGGCACCCTGGGCTGGTGACAGAGAAAGTTGGATGATATCTTAGCCCCATTTTTTTCCACCCTTGTCATGAGATGCCTTCTTGCCATTTTTCTCACAGGCCCGATACTTCTCCCCACAAGCTCGCCATCGATTCCACGCTGCCCTTGCGTCTTGTTCCACCTCGATGCTGATCCTGTCCAACCTGGTGTTTCTGGGGGGCAATGAGGTTGGGAAAACCTACTGGAATAGGATCTTCATACAAGGTAAATTGCTTGACAGTGCTGTTTTCAGTCAGTTTCTTGTTTTCCATGTATGCGGATGGGATCACACATGGGATGGATGGGATCTGGGGAACTCATTCATTGTTATGTTCATGGTATGTGACCTCTAAAGTACCAGCCAGGAATAATTGCCTATGTTTAGTTATGACTTTAAGTGTTCCCCTCTTTTTGATGTACCCCATATCTCCTGTATGTGATACTTGTTTAACACCAAAAGGTATTATTCCAACTCTCCCAAAGTGTATATTCCCTTCCATTACACTATATTTCCAATGATTTGATATTTCTTAATCTTTCCTACTGCTGTGGTTGAATATCCCTTTCAAAAATCATGTTGAAATTTAATCCCCAATTGGCATTATTGAGAGATGAGGCCTTTTAGAGGTGATTGGATCATGAGGGGTCTGCCCTCATGAATGGATTAACCCATTCACGGATTAATGGATTATTATGGAAGTGGGACTGGTGACTTTACAAGAAGAGGAAGAAAGACCTGAGCTAGGATGCTCAGCCTCCTCACCATGTGATGCCCTGTGCTACCTGGGGACTCTGCAGAGAGTTCCCACCAGCACGAAGGTCTTCCCCAGATGCAGCCCATTGATCTTGGACTTCTCAGCATCCATAACTGTAAGAAATAAATTCCATTTCTTTATAAATTATCCAGTTTTAGATATTCTGTTATAATCAACAGGCAACAGAGACACCTAATGTCCGTGGGTCCTAGCCTGCAATGTACTGCAAAATCTAACCTTGTTTTGTTTATTGCTCTGAATGTCTTACTAGGAATCTGCCCTAGAAGCTTCCTTGTGCTCTCTTGCAGCTGTGGCATGGCATCAGTATTTGCCACAGCTCTTGGTTGTGGGTATTTTTGTGTGAATACCAGGGGCCAACCTTATGTTTAATGTACATTAAATAGGTAATCTGAATATCCAAAGCAAAGCCATACCTGCAGCAGATAAACTGCTACTATGTAGGAGTTGTCAAAATATTCTATTAATAATTGATCATTGTTTATTTATGGTCACCATTTCCCTTGGGCTGGGACTGAGTTATATCTATGAATCAGGAGATTTGGAACTACTCACAGTACATATTACTATAGCCAACTCGCTACATCTTAAAAGAGAAGATCCCTGCTCTGTTCCTTGCCCAGTGACACGGTCTTGTGCTTTTGCTTTGGGAAGCTTTGCCAAGTGGTGATGACGTAACTCTGCACAGCTGGCCCATCATCTCCACATCTGGGTCCCTGAGAAGGCAGCAGTGCTTTTGCTGCAGCTCTTTTCACACCAGAAATAACAGCAACACAGCTGCAGTATTTCAGAATGGCAAACCATGGGCCTAAACTGTGGCAGCCTTGGGTGAGCCATGCTCAAAGGGCCAGGAGAGAGTCCTGTTCTACTTTAATCTTGTCACTAAAAGACTCCTCTTTGATCTTGCTTTCTGTGAGATGTTTTAGCTGATAGTTCCTGGAAAGACCATGTACTTTCTAAGTGAAAGCTGTCCTTTAATAGAGATGAGAGATCATAGGGTGCAAAGGATCTGAAGATACAGGTGGGTTACAGCATTTTTTACTTTTCTTGGGCCCTCTCACAGAACCTAGCACAATGATAAGAACATTGTGACTTGGGGGGAAAGTGCTGATTTGGTTTGCTTGTCACATAATGAGGAAACTCTGATTTTCACTTCCCTGAATCAAATGCATTCAGTGTTTGCTACTTGCGAGGCACTGAGAACACAGAGATGAAAAAGGAAGCTCACAAATGTTGAGTGCCAAACACACAAAAATGTGCAGTAGATTCAGGGAATTGCTCTGCCAGATGTATGAGTGAATTACTAGAGGTCACAGGATAGAGTAACTGACTTTCCATGGAAGATAGACTCTTCAGAAGAGGTGGCATTTGAATTGACGTAATAATTCAGGAATTTGCTAGGTAGAAAAGGCAAGTGTATCAGGGAAATTAACACTGGCTGCTTTGTCTGAAAGTCCAAAATCTCAGTAATTTCTCACCATAGAAGTTTGTTTCTCTGACAGTTCAGTACAAATCCGGTGGCTTTTTCTAAGCAGTGACTCCAGGGCCTACAATGTTTGTTTTGATTCTCCAAAATCTTGTCCTGACATCATGGAGGGGAAGAGAACACGGGACTGGCACACCAGGTGCTCAAACATGTGACATTTCTGCTTACATGTCATTGGTCAGAGCCAGTCACATGACCAGCCCAAGTACAGGGCAGGGGTGTGTAGGGAATCATGCAGATATCAGTGTGCACCAGCTATCTATGGCACAGCAGGAGCGGCACATGGGCCTGGCCAGAAATGCCCAAGAGGCAGTTGGAAATATGAGTTGGAGTTGGAGAAGATGGTGGGACCAGTGATTGAGATGTGTGGGGGTCAAGGGCATAAAGGTTGTACGTGAGGCCAGAGGAATAGATGCAATTAACCATGGAGCTGTGTAGAGTGAGAAGAGAACAGGGTGGGGGAAACCCCAGGGAATGCTGGCATTGAAGGGAGCAGAGAGAAAGGCAGGAAGATCGAAGTGTGACTTGCCCGACATCCTATGGAGTTAACCTCAGTCACATGGGATTGGGCTCTGAAAACCCTGTCTGCTGCTGCCACATGGGACCTGCTATGGTCTATGACTGAACGCACTATTTATGTCCTCCCTGGACTCGGGTGCCACAGCCCTGGGAACTCTGATTCTATAAATGTGGAAGGCTCTGTGGAATCATCTCTCTTCTGGGTTCTGAGGCCAGAGAAACTCAGCTTAGAAGGCTTTTTCTATGTCAGTGATTATCCAAATAAGCTTGTTTGCATCTCTGCTGGCCTGTGCCATGGGCCTCCTGAGTCAGGGAATGTCTGCTGGGGTTTTAGCAGTTGCCCCTTCATCTGTTCTTTGCTGTGGGTTTTTGTCCCTGAAGGATTGGGTTTAGATATCTCTTGGAGGTAAATGAACTGGACAGTGTCCAATCTCCCATCCTGGAGAACTCTGGATTTCATTTAATAACTAATGTGACTTGATAGAAGATTAATATGAATATTCATGTTTTGGTGAAATAAAATAATGAGTCTATATGATGTTCCCTCAGTCTCTGCTGGGGCTGTTCATATCTGAGCTTTGTAAAATTAAAAAAATCTGAATTCGGAAACTCATCTGACCCCAGAAAGTTTAGTTAACGGATTGTCAAACTGTATATGGAATTGCTGACAAATGTGCACCTTTGACAGCCTTGTAGTCTTGGCATCTTCCCTGGGACACATGATCAGTTCCTGTCGCTCCAGAGCCCATCTTTACACACTGAGGAGATACAGTGAAGCGAGTGAGAATGCTGGCTTTAGGGATGGAGAGCATTTAAGCCCAGTGTCTAGATTTCCAGGTTGAAGGGAAAGGTGGCCCTTCCCTCTGCACCTTGATGGGTTGGGACCTGCTGCAGCAAGAGAGAAGAACCGCTGACACCACATCCCTCTAACAGGTCTTGCCCCAGAGCCCTGGAGGAGTAGGAAGGGGCAGATGGGTATCTAGGAGATAGGGATTATTGAGATTTGCAAACACCTCACAGCTAATGGGGTGTGGATACACATGTGTCTTAAAAGATACACCTCGCTGTTTCCCAGGGAGCCCTCTTCTGGCATCATTGATGTCCCTAGAAGCATCTCGTGATTCACCTGGAAAAGTTGTCTTAAAATTGGTATCTTCCTGTCTCCAGTTCACTTGAATTTAGCCGTAGATTTGTTTGCTCTAAACTACAAAGTTTATTTTAGTGATTTCCATGAAAATGTCTGTCCTGGTCTCTGTGGGTCATATGGGTGAAATGAGGCTGTAAAACCAGACCCTTCCCTTTCTGTTGTGCACCTGCCCTGCTGTCTAGACAGTGGAAGACAGAGTCTGAAGGCAAGGGATAGAAATGCTCAGTGGCAAACCTAGGGCTCTGTTAATGTGTCATCCCCAAAACAGTTTTGGTCAAGAAGTGTTACCTCTGCTGCTGAGGTTGAAGAAGTAGTGTTGAGTTTATTCAGCAGAGAATAAGGAATCTATGTTTTTGGTTTAAAAAAAAAAAAAAAAAACTCCAAATTTTTACTTTTGAAGTTATGCTTCAAGCTACTTGAGGAATATGCATATTTAGGCCTCACAAACTTTATTTAAAAGACTTAGCTGGTCCACGGATCTGAGAATGATATGGCTGGAGATTTGGTCCAAATGCTGTTCTAGGAGGAACTCTGCTGTGTCATGCTTTGCAGAGACCAATGCAGGTTGCTTTTTACAAGCCCTTTGGCTGTGAAAAGCATTTGTTAATAGAAGGAGCTTTCTCATGCCTGCCATAAATCTTTGACATTGAAGGATAATTTCTTCAACAAGCAGCTGAATAGAGCTCTGTAATTCAAAGGTATCAATGAGTTGTAACTCCAGATCAACAAGGCCAGTCGCCATAAACCAGCTGTGGCCGAAGTATCTTTGCAGTGCTCTCTCCACTGTCCTGGGGTAATGAGGAGAAAAAGTATTCAAGGGGGGTATTTATACACTGGGAATATATCTGACCTTGAGAGGGCTGAGAGCCTTGTAATGTTTGTATGGGTGCAGAATGGTGCTTCTTCTGAAAAGTCTGTCTGCTTTTGTCCAGGGAAGCCATGGACTTTGTTTAAAAAAAAAAGAAAAAGAAAAAAGGAAAACCAAAACATCTCCTGAGTGGTGGGACCTGGATCACTGGGGTGATCCAGTGACAATGTGTGCAGTGACAAGAGCTTGGTAGAGATGTGGCATCCATGGAACATTGCCCTGTCTGATGCCGCATTACACACACACACACCTGTACACACATGCACACATACACACATGGATGTTTGTTTTTCCTTCTATTATCCGATCTATTTTGGCAAACTCTGCCTTAACACTTAGCTCCTGGAGTGACCCCATGCCAAGGCAAGGAGAATTTTATTCTTTTTCCTTCTAGATTGCAATGAGAAAGGAGCTGGTAATTTTCTTATGCAGGGTCCCCATATTTGCCTGCTATTTCTAGCTGAGAGAAGAGAAAGTATATTTTCTCCCTGATTACTAGCTTGTCTGAGCAGTTTATTTGCCTCCTAACTCAAATGGTTCTGGACAGGCATTTTATTTAAAGCTGAACTGGAGTATTGCACTAGAGATTCTGGAGGGTTGTGGTTAAATAGAAATTCATTCCCATCATATCTTCTTAAATTCTTGGGATTAAAAATTTCATTTCTGATGAAAGAGGACAGAGGGCAGGTGTCGGTGTCTCAGAGGCCATCCTTTCTGATGACTTTGTTTCACGGCCTTCCCTAGCCCTTCTCTCTAAGGGGAGTTTTCACTGCTGTCATTGATCGTGTCTATGCCTCACTGGATCCTCTGAAAGTTCTAGAAGAGTTTGAAAAGCAGGTGCTTCCTGTGCATCATACTTCAGGGTGATGAGGTTGACATGTAGATGTAGGTTAGACAGTCTATCTGTGTTTACATCATTGGTCTATTTATGACCATTCCTGGAATCTGAATGTCAAGACTTGCAGAAGCCTTGGTTTCTTTATTGCATGCCACATGGCCAGACAGAGGCCTTGGGCATTAGTTTTCCCACAAGTAATTCCAGCCAAGTCACCAGGCATAGAATGTGAGGAATAGTGAGTGAAAGTCCTTATTCAAAAGTGCACCTGGGGTTGTGTTAAAGCTGAAACAAATTCTAAAGTACCCAGGAAGGGCTTTCAACCAGATAACATTTCAATCTTTTGTGCTAGGTTATGGAAACTTTTTCCTGCTAATTAGGGTTTCCAGGGCACTGAACCCTGACCACTTGCTGTGTTGCCAAGTTGGTTCCCTATGGCTACTGTAACAAGTTATTAAAAACTTGGCTTAAAACAACACAAGTTTATTTTTCTTATAGTTGTAAGGACCAGAAGTTTGAAATCATTCTCACTGGGCTAGTCAAGGTGTTGGCAACGCTGGTTCCTTCTGGAGGCTATAGGGGAGAGGCTGTTTCCTTACCTTTTCTAATTTACAGAGATGGGTTTCTCTTGGCTCATGCCTTCTTGCCTTCCTCTGTCTTCAAAACCAGCAGTGTAGCATCTTCAAACCATGTTCTTTCGTCTGTCTTCTGTCACACATATCTACCTCTTGTTCTTGCTGTCTCCTCCTCTGTTTCTCTCTCTCTCTCTTTGTTTTGAAACGGGGTCTCTGTCACCCAGGCTGGAGTGCAGTGGCATGATCTTGGCTCACTGCAACCTTCGCCTCTCAGGTTCAAGCGATTCTCCTGCTTCAACCTCCTGAGTAGCTGGGATTACAGGTGTGCACCACCACACCCAGCTAATTTTTGTATTTTTAGTAGAGACAGCATTTCACCATGTTCATCAGGCTGGTCTTGAACTCCTGACCTCGTGATCCGCCCACCTCAGCCTCCCAAAGTGCTGGGATTACAGGCATGAGCCACGAGCCACTGCACCTGGCCTCCTCCTCTGTCTCTCTTATAATGACCTTTGTGATTCCATTGGGCATGCCTGGATAATCTAGAGTAATTTCCCATCTCAAAGTCTCTCATTTGATCACCTCTGCAAGGTCTCTATTGCTGTGTGAGGTGACTTTGACTTTGACAGGTCTGGGGGCTTAGAGGGTGGTCGTCTCTAGTGGAGCCATTACTCAGCCCACCGCACCATGCTGACATGGGCAATTGCTGTGGTGCAGAACACCCCTCGGTGACACCACTGCCGTAGCTTCTTTTAAAGAGATTTGGTTATAATAGCAATTTGGATGTGCCACTAGCCTCCTTAAAATGTGAATCTGCCTATCAAAAAAAAAGTAATACTTAAATTTCACAGAAGGACGCATGTGAGATTTGTTATCTTCAGGGAATTTCAAGGGTGGTGTTGAGGACTGCTGCGCTTTTGCCTGCTCAGTGTTTGTTTCCCATTCCTTGGTAACAGCGCCCTGCTTTTCCTTTGGGAACAGATCTCTCCCACCCGCCCTCAATCTGTGTGATTCCGGTGGGGCACACCCCATATCTAAGATCCGCAATCAATGTGTGGCCCGGGACTGGCCAGGCGGTAGGGTCCGTCTCGCCATGTGATATAATTCCAGAACTTTTGCTGAAACTATTGGGAAGCAGAAGCAGTCTCTCCTTTGGAGGGTGGAGTAGTCAGGATGCAGAGCTGGAGCTGCTGAGCCCTCTCGTCCTCTCAGTGAACAGCCACGGAGGCGGGGGGCCAGCTCAGAGGAAGGCAGAGCTGCAGGATGGAAACTGAAGCCATATAATTTTGAGCCCCTAGATTGAGGAATGCCTGAAGCCAACATATCTTTGTACTTTTCTGTTACAGGAGATTTATTTTTATTTTTTTTACTCAATCCATGTTGAGAGACAGTGTTCCAGGGCTTGCTTTGTTTCTGCATTTCTTGCAAACAGAGGCACTGGCTACCTTTGTTCCCAATTATTTTTCCTGGAATATTTGTATAGAAAACACCTCAGAATTGTCCAGCTACTAAGCAGCAATATCAGGTGAGATTACAAGCCCTTTGACTCCAAATTCTACATTCTTTGTATCAGACTACTCTTCTCTCTCTGCTCTGTAAAGCCTAAATCATGACAGGCAACCACTGTTTTCACTGTGACCCATCCCTGATTGTCACTGCCAGAGACAGTCTAAGGTGCCTGGTTAATTGTTTTGATTCTTAGTACTTCTCCACTGAGCATGTTGGGAGGGTGACAAGAGTCAGACCTTCCAGGGTCTGGGGCTGATAGACCAGCCTGAGGCCTGTTAGCTGGATCGGCACTGACCAGTTCACATGCCTACAACTCTTTTTATCCTAAGCCTGCTCAGTTGGTCAAGGACTCTGGCTTCTCTCTTTAGGTTTACTCTGACATTGCATTAGATTGCTCCCAAGCCCTGTTTCCAGTGTAATTACTCTTTTCCAGACCAAGAAAGCAGTGGAAAGAGGAGATAATTTTGTTATGGCACACAATTTCAACGACTGGGGAAACAGAATTATCTCAGGTTGGCTGTCATAAGAGCCGAGGGCCTGTGACTGTCATATGTAAGGGCAGTGCTGGAAATTCAACAAAGGACAGCAACATGGCTGGCCATGGTTCTTGTCTTTGCAGTGAAGATCAGAAAGTGGAATCCAGGGGACCTTTTCCTTGCCTCAGGAATTCTATGTGGAACTGTGGTCATTTATCTTAAGTGTAATTGAGGCACTCAAGTCTTTCAGTGAGTATTCAACAAATGAGAGTGAAGACTATACAAAAAAAAAAACCTTTTCATTATCTTGAAACAAAGACAGAAAAAAGCATATCCTGTTTTGTCAGCACCTGTTTAGTACCACGTAAGATTGTTGAAGGGGTCAGAGCTTCTAGCTGACACCTGTCAATTGGGCCTAGTTGGTCCATTTTCCTCTGTACTAACCTAACTCTCCCAGTTGCCAGCGGCTGCCCTGATCACATTAGCTGCTGCTGTGGAGTATTCTCTCTAAGGGGAAGCTACTGAAAGGGGAAAGCATGGAAAAGAGGGTGTTACGGTTGAATTGTGCCCACCCAATGAAGTCCTAATCGCCAATACCTCAAAATGTGACCTTATTTGGAAATAGGGTCTTTATAGAGATGATAATGAAGCAGCATCATTGTCTGGGGTAAATACCTGAGGTTTGTCATCTCACACCAAGGAAATCGAGTACGCAGACACAAAAGAAGTGGGTTTAGGAGTGGAGGTTTAATAGGCAAAAGAAGGAGAAAGGAGAACAGCTCTTTGTCTTGAGGAGGTGATGTCTGGTTTACATAGGGCCCAAAGATTGGTTGGACCAGGTGTGACATTTACATGGCACGAGGAAGCTAGCCTTGCTGGTGCCATGTCGCCTGCTCCTTACTGTACACATGGTTGGCAAAGAAAAGGGAAGATGGAGCCACCATTTTGGACATGCCTAGTCCCCACATAGCCTCTTTCCTATTGGCACAACTGCCGGCATTCAAACTGTGACTCTTCCCCACTGTAAGAAACAGTTCATGAGTCCAGCAGCTGGAGGGCCAGAAACGCCCACTTCAAGTGTTCAGGTCCACGTAATGGTTAGACTTTGCTGTCTGAGCATGGGCCGTAGGACAGACATTCCAACAGTGTGAAGTGAGGATAGGAGTAGTCAAATGCCAATCACAGCAATGTCACATGGTTATCCAGAGGTACAGTGAGGGCCCTGGGAGGTGAGGAGCAAGGAAAGCCAGCCTTCTAGTTCCTGGGGAGCCATTATCTTTCATGGGTGATCCAGATCAGGCAAGAACAGGGATGTGGTAGGTGAAGGCGGGTGAGTAGAAACACGACCCCGCAGTGAGTGTCCCGGGATGCACCAATCAGCCACTTTTAAAACAAAGCCAGACTTCCAGCCCCGACCTGCCTTCATATTTATCTTCTCCTCTTCTGCCCTTCTCTGACCCCTGACATTGATTACACAGGAAGCAGCAGATAGGAATAGCTAGCCTGGCAGTGTATGTCACCCTGTGTCAGGCTGGCAGATTGAGGCTTCCGGGCAGGGCAGGCAGAGCTGATACTCCACTTGAGAGCCACCCTGCATTCCACCAACCCAGGGCCAAAGCCTTTGTCCCCTGGGCGCCTGCTGGCACATGTGCCCGCAGAGCCGCTCTGCACCCTTTTGTTCTCCTCTGGCTATTGTAGCATGCCAGCTGCTGACCACTCTTGCCCAGACAAGGAGGCAGCTGCTAATTTTAGCCCTACTTAGGTCTCCAGGCAGCACATCTCAGGACTTAAAAAATATTTTTTGGTTGCGTTTTTAGGTGATCTTGGGAAACAAAAAATTGGGAGGACTTCACCTGCTATCAGTAAAATGAAAAGGGAAGTTTAACGTTTTGTTTTAAAAAAGTTACTCAATTTCTTTGCTGTTAGAAGTCTACTGGGGCCAGGGGCATTTGTCTAAGAGAGTTAACTTGTAACTTGTGGCTTTTAGTGGGGTGAGAAGACAGACAACTGAGTGCTAAGTCAGGGGATAGAACATTCTGCCCAGAGAGCACTAGGAAGCTGTTTCTGGCCTGCCTGGGGGAGGATAAGCCACTCTGTTGATACAAGGGAATGTGGAATTTTGCTTGGTAAACCCGATTTCCATTTTTCACCATTGTTTACGTGTTGGGTAGATGGGACCATTCTCATTTGTCTTGGTTCCAAGTTGGGTTGCCTTAGTGAGAAGGCCTTTGAAACACGTCTGTTGAGTCATGCACAGCAGGGAGCCATTTGTGTTCTGAGGGTTGTCAATCGCAGAAAATCTGAAAAATACCAGACAACATAATGGCACAGCAGCCAAACCATGCCTGGACATTTTCTGATCACATAGGTCTGTCTAAGGAACTGTGCTTTTTCTCAGAAAGTCATTAGGTTTTTTTGAATAAGCTAGAAGAAACCAGCTAACTTTTAACTTAACAAAATTGTTCCTGATCTTGTTGTTTTTCTGTTTGTGTTCACAGTTATCCATAACTGACTTTAGTCATATTTGAAGCTAACCTCTTGATTACTTTTTTCACTTTATGACTGCCATTTAAGGTTGCTGGAGAGTTGGCTCATGACTTTTGGATTGCAATACAAAATTTCTATCAGCCAGGGCTTTACTAAGAAAAGCAAAAGTCCATGGCAAGGAAATAAGCAATGTGGGAAGTATCTCAGCTTATCTGATGCAGGAGAAAGAAGGACAGTGGTCAGCTGAGTCTAGGTGCAAGGCTAAGTTATTTTTACAGAGAATTCTGCCAGAAGGAGAGGGCTTTTGGGACATAGTGTTTTGATATATGCTTTGGGGACAAAAAGGTGAATGGCTCAGGGTTGCACCAATAAGCTGATTTTAAAACAAAGCCAAACTTCTGGCTATCACTTGCCTTAATATGTGTCTTCTTAATTTTGTCTTCTGGGTGAGAAAGTCACCATGGAGGAGGTGACATCAGAGGCGGGCTTAATGGATGAGTAAGTACCAGACTTGGGGGATGGGTCACAGCCTGTACAAAGGTATGGAGGCATAAATCATATATTCAGGAACTGCAAGCATCCTGGGATCATAGCAGGAGAGGGTGCAAGGTGTGATATTGATGAGTAAGCTGTTTGCACCAACAAACACCAGGAAGGTAACTTGAGGATCAGAGAATGAAGTCCATACATGCCATGCTAAGGAGTGTGCACTTCATCCTTAGTAGGCTGAGAAAGGCAGGGGCTACAAGGATTTTTGCAAGAGAGTGACATGATTTTCATTTTTGAAAGATTCTTCTGGAGGTCATGTGAAGGGGAGCAGTACTAGGCGCAGGGCGATCAGTAGGAAGCTGTGGGAAAGATGGTGAGGCTCTCAGCTATGGCTGTGGGGCATCAAAGGACAGAAAAGATGGGAAAAGAAATTTTCAGAGTTCTCCCAGGGAGAATTTTAGAGAATCAGTTAAGTCTTCATAATTTGTACAATAATGGTTTTGGTACCTGAGATGGGCAAAAATACTTGAGGTTTATCCTTTTTATTTGGGAGCTCATTATAGATTAATTTCTGAAGTTTGGAGAAAGAATGGTCACTTCAGGTTTCCCCTCTGTTTCTTTGCCTTTGCCCCTAGAATTTGAAAGAATATGCAAGTGCCAAGGAGAATGTCAAAACAAAGAGGGGGTGCTTTGCAGAGATGAGCCGCTTGCTCCATGTACTGCCTGAATTAATGTTTTTTTCCAAGGCTAAGTTCGCTCTGGAAGGGGGACTCCTTTTGTAGAAAGTGTTTTGTTCTCTGCAGATATTTTACAGATATTTCAGATTCATCTTTTGTTTCCTTAAACATCAATAAGCATAGCTGCTTTGTAATCTATGTTTGATACTTTAAGTATTTTTAATCTGTGTGAATCTGTGTCTGCTGTATTCCTTTACTGCTGGGTTTTAGCCCTAACTTCTCTTTCCTTGGATACTTGGTTATCTTTGACTACGTGCTGCTCATTATCTTGTGTAATTACATGTGAGGTATTCCTGAGGCCTAGTGTGAAGGTATCTTCCTACAGACAAAATTTGTGCTTGCATCTGCCAGACCAATAGGGCTGACTCAAGAGTTGCATTTCCTTAGGGAGGGATTCACTTCCCTCCCCTTCTCCTTTGGAGGTGGGAACTAGGTTTACCTCTGGTTAACCCTTAACCTTAGGATGAGTATGATTATTTTCTGGGCCCCAGCTTAATGTGTTTTTGAGGACCCA
Organism: Rhinopithecus roxellana; assembly: GCF_007565055.1. Lineage (NCBI taxonomy): Eukaryota > Metazoa > Chordata > Mammalia > Primates > Cercopithecidae > Rhinopithecus > Rhinopithecus roxellana. Next base: position 72,275,215 of record NC_044556.1, on the reverse strand, counting down.
CCTGTTAGACTCATTGCTTTTGTCAGGCTCTGGGATTTTTCTTCTGCTATCTCACCCCAAAGGCTGCAGTACAGTCTGGACAGACAGATGTTTTCAGGAAAAAAAAAAAAAAAAAAAAAAAAACTTTAAGAACTTTGTTTGCCCCCTTTGGTTCTCATTTTTTCTTAGATTTTGGCCTGGTTATTCCTTACTGTCTTTCCGGAATGTTGCTAGCTGTTTGGGGGAAAAAAATTAAAATATTTATCTGTCAATTTTAGGATTCTGTTTTCTCCCAGTGGAAGTACTGGTACAAATAATATACCTACCATTGCCGGAAGCTGAAGTCTTAGATTCTGCAGAAATTCTGCTTTTCTTCTGAGTCAAACATCCCAGTTGAAACGTCTAAGAAATGACAATGTGCTTCAAATATAAATAGGAGGTGTTAGGTAAATGCTTTATTAGTGAATTCATATTGAATTGCTAAGAGAAGTTAGGTGTGTCTGAGATATCCCCTGATTTCTGAGGACTGTTACAGAGGCAGTGTCGGGTGGTAGTTGGAGGACTCTGGAGTCAGACATAATTGAGCCACTTACTAGTATGAGAACTTGGACAAGGGAACTAACCTCTTTAATACTCAAATTCTCACCTGTAAATTGAGAAAAATACCTACCTCATAGGGGGTTGTAGAGATTAAATAAGATAATAAATATAACCTTACACAGTTCCTGGCACATGATGACCCCTTACTAATGGTAGTTAGTTATTAGTACTGGTATTATATTAACATTATTCTGCCACATGGACCCATTTTTCTTCTATCAAAATAGTTTGGTGGATATGTACATGCAAAAGAATGAGGTTGGACCCATACCTCACATCATATACAAGAGTTAACTCACAATGGATCAAAGACCAAAACGTAAGAGCCAAAACTATAAAACTCTTAAAAGAAGATAAATCTCCATGACTTTGGATTAAATAATAGTTTCTCAGACATGACACCAAATATACAAATAACAAAAGAAAAAATAGATCAATTGGGTGTCATCAAAACTAAAAACTTTGGTGCTTCAAAGGACATCAAAAAAATGAAAATACAGCCAGATAAATCTTTGCACATCATATAATGATGAGGAACTTATATCTAGAATATATAACTCAATGATAAAAAAAAAAGACAAATCACCCAATTAAAAATGGGCAAAGGGGGCCGGGCATGGTGGCTCACACCTTTAATCCCAGGACTTTGGGAGGCCAAGGCAGGAGGATAATGAGGTTAAGAGATAGAGACCATCCTGGCCAACATAGTGAAACCCCATCTCTACTAAAAATACAAAAATTAGCTGGGCATGGTAGCGCACGCCTGTAGTCCCAGCTACTTGGGAGGCTGAGGCAGGAGAATCGCTTGAACCCAAGAGGCAGAGATTGCAGTGAGCCGAGATCACGCCACTGCACTCTAGCCTGGCAACAGAGCGAGACTCCGTCTCAAAAAAAAAAAAAAAAAAAAAGGCAAAGGACCTGAATAGATATTTATGCAAAGAGGATATACAAATGATTAATAAGCATGTGAAAAGACATTCAGCATCATTAGACATCAGGGAAATGTACATTAAAACCACAATAAGATACCACTTCACAGCTACTCCCTTTACTGCTGATGGGAGTGTAAAATGCAAAACATTTTGGTCTGCAGTCTGGTAGTTTCTTAAAAAGTTAAACATAGAGTTACTATATGACATAGCAATTCTACTCCTGTATATGTGCCCAAGAAAAATGAAAAGCTATGTTCACACAAAACTTGTACATGAATTTTCATACCAGCATTCTGCATAATAGCCAAAAAGTAGAAACAACCCAAATATCTGTCAAATGATATGTGGCATATCCATACAATGGAGTATTATTCAGCAATAAAGAGAAATGAAGTACTGATTTATGCTACAACATGGATGAACCTTGGAAACGTGGTAAATGAAAGAAACCAGTCACAAAGGATCACATGTTGTTGATTCTATTTATGCAATGTCCAGAATAGGCAAATCTATAGAGACAGAAATAGAGTAGTAGTTGTCTGGAACTGGGAGGGATAGGGATTTGTAGGGTGATAGCTAATGGGCATGTGTTCCTTTTTAGGGGATGATGAAATATTCTAAAATTGAATATGGGGCTTGGTATGGTGGCCTGTGCACATAATCTTAGCACTTTGGGAGGTTGAGGCAGGAAGATTACTTCCCTTTTGTTCAGGATTTCGAGACCAGCTTGAGCAACATAGGGAGACCCTGTATTTACAAAAAAAAAAAAAACAAAATTATTTTAAATAGCTGGGTGTGGTGGCATGTGCCTGTAGTCCCAGCTGCTCTGGAGACTGAGGTGGGAGGATTGCTTGAGCCCAGGAGGCCAAGGCTGCAGTGAGCTATGATCATACCACTGCACCACAGCCTGGGTGACAGAGTGAGACCCTCCCTCAAAAATAAAATACTTAAAAAAAAAAATTATTGTGGTGATGGTTTGAAAACTGTGAATATACTAAGAGCCACTGAACTGTGTTCTTTAAATTGGTGAATTGTGTGATATGCAAATCATATCTCAATAAGGGCATGTTAAAAACTGTTTAAGGCTAAAAGATAATTGTTCTGATATGGCCCTATCCTCTCCGTCCATCTATTTGTCTTACCACCTTTTTTTTTTTTTTTTTTTTTGAGACAGAGTCTCGCTCTGTTGCCCAGGCTGGAGTGCAGTGGTGCGATCTTGGCTCACTGCAAGCTCCGTGTCCCGAGTTCATGCCATTCTCCTGCCTCAGCCTCCCGAGTAGCTGGGACTACAGGTGCCCGCCACCACGCCCAGCTAATTTTTTGTATTTTTAATAGAGACGGGGTTTCACCGTGTTAGCCACGATGGTCTTGATCTCCTGATCTCGTGATCCACCTGCCTTGGCCTCCCAAAGTGCTGGGATTACAGACGTGAGCCACCGCACCTGGCCTTACCATCCATTTTATCCGTTCATCCACGCACCCAACAGCCTGTCCACTCTTCCTTCAACCCATTCATTTGTCCATTTACCCTTCCTTCTGCCCTCCCATCTCATCCCATGCCATTTTGCCTTCCTCCCTCACTCTGTCAATCCAAAAAAAAAAAAACCGTAAAACCAAAAATTTGATTTGTTGCTTATCTGCTCAAGTTTAGTCTGTGCTAGTCATCATGTAAGTCTCTGCTTTTCATCATGCTAGTTTGGCATTTCCGGTGTCCTTATGACTTGCTACTTAGCATAAGATGAGTTTTCCAAGCTCTGCAGAGGAAATGCTCTTTATCAATCCATCCAGTAAACAGGTGGATGCATAGATGTGGGGACTGTGGGGTGTTTGATACATAGCCAGTGGCTTACTGAAATGGCAGGAACATCCAGGTCACATCTCACCTGACAGAAGTCCTCAGAATGGTGTGTAGAAAATTTTGGGTTTGTTGTTTGCTGTGACATCTCAGTGTTAAATGTGTGTGACACTCGCTCTTTCCTTCTTTCAGTGGCTCAGTGCAGGTTTGATGCCTGGTAACTGCATTCCTCATTCTTAACACAATGGTGAGTGATTTCAAGGTTGACCTGGTTTAAAACAGCTTTCTTAATGAGACTGTTCCTCTTTGTGTCATCGTTAGTATGATGTCAGTTCTTTCCTTGCCCAACCTCCAGTACAGTTGTTTCCTAACTTGATTGCCCGTCAGAGTCACTTGGAAAGATTATTTAAAATGCAGAGTCCTGAGCTCTTACCTCTAAGAGATTCTGATTCAGTGGGTCTAGGGTAGCATCTGGGAACCAGTGTTTTAAGGAGCACCCCTAATGACTCTTAATTGGAATCTTCCTTGTACTGCCCTGAGATACTCTACCATAATTGATCTGTTAATGCCAGCATTAGTTAACAATGTGGGAGACTTCTAATTTCCCTTCTAATGCCTGGCTAGTGTTCATTTCTTCAAGCCTGGAAGTGTTAATCCATGGCTAAGAAGAAGCCATTACTATTCTGTGTATCTCCAGCTGAGTTAGTGGGTAGATTATAGTGCTTTGAGAATTTTGAAGGTGGCAAGAACTCAGCAGCCCTAGACAGCTCTCATATATCCAGTGATGTAGATACTACAAACTAACTTATCCAAATAATCAGCATCTGGGGTTAGAAATGTACTGTTTGATATTAGATTTTTTGCCCTTCTTCATTTTTCTTGGTTTAGTAAAAAAAACAACTTTTTGAAGACAAGAGGGAGTGGCCTTAGGAAGACAATTATTTGGGGCTGAGGGGGTGAAATGAGATGTTAGTTGTAATGAAAACTCTTCTCTGACCATAGAATACTGAGTTCTGACTCCAATAAGCTAAGTACTGGACTTTAAAATGCCTCTAGATCTGCACATACCTCAAGATGCTATGTGGACATATTTTTTTTTTTTTTCTGATGAAGGTATAAACCCATCAGAACACTAAATTCCTCACCATCAAAATGACTTTGCCAAAGCCCTAACATGGAACTGTATTCAAAACATGTGTGTGCACCTACCCCACACACACACGTACACACTCACACACACACACCTCTTAGGGCTAATGCTAGCCAGCTTTGTTATTTGGGATTTTGAAGTACAAACAAGGAAATAGGAGGCTTAAACTAAATTTCAGCTGGAACTGAGGGAGAAAATACTGCAATAGCATCTTACCTGAGGTGGACACAATTCTCTTTATGGTTTGCAAAGCACATGTATTTGCATTATCATCCTATGATGTAGATTGAACTAGAATTCAAGTTAAATGACCTGCCAAATCCACCTGGGTAGTAAATGGCAGAGCTGAGTTTTGAGACCATGTCATCTAGCTGCTTCTTCAGTGCTGTTTTCACTACATCACACTACTAAGAAAATGCTGGGGTTTTACGAGTTGTCTGGCTGGATTTAATAACTGAAAGGAACCTTACCTTGTTCTTTAGGGTACAAATGATGAGCTACTGAACACTGTGTGAAAAGAACTATGTAAATGTTTGTGGCATGGTGTCAGCGATTAGTGTATGTGTTTTCGGGAAGAACTGAATGTCCGTATAGTGGCGCAGGAAAATCTCAGCACTTGTCTTCCTATCTGTTAATATCTCTTTTAGGAAGACTCCCAGGAACACATAAAACACATATAGTAAAATGCACAAGTGTTAAATGTGCCAAATGATCAGTTTTTAAAATTGAAGACACCTGTTTAGTCAGTATCCAGCATTCTGGAAATTACTTCTTGTGATCCCTTTTAGTTATAATCCCCTTTAGACTAACCAATATCCTGATATCTATTGGGTTGGTACACAAGTAATTGCAGTTTTTGCCATTAATTTTAATAGCAAAAACAGCAATTACTTGTGCACCAACCTAATAACAATATCGATTAAATTTTGCCTGCGTTTGAACTTTATTTAAATAGAATAATAAGGTACTAGCAGTTCTGCTGTAATGCTTGTTTTGAAAATGCAAATTTCCATTATGACTGATGCATTAGAGAACAATTCGAGCATAATGCAATTTAGTGTTTGCTTATATGCAATTTTGTCCTCAAGAAACTCTAAATGAATGCAGAAATCTTCACTCAGTGAAACTGAGCCCAGTAGGAAAGCACAGCATGCACACGCATGCACCTCATGTATCTACCAGCCACCTGGGTTGATTGTGTTATGAGACACACCCATCCACATCTCGTGTTACACACTCCATCCAGTCGTAGGCAATGCTACTTCCACCACGTCACAATAACTTGCAAGCTGCAACCCTTCCTACACCCTCTTCCACAAGCAAACATCAGGTCTTTTTCAACATAAAATGCTATTTATTCTAGTATGTATGCATTTCTTAATAATTTTACATGTGTAAAACCGTGCTTCCATTTTTATTAGATTTCCCTATTTTTTAAAATTTGTCACTGCCAAAGTTTTGAATGTTTTGTTCCTAACCCTGTCTTTCTCATAAGCCCTATGATTTTAGTTGCATGCATTTGCATATTGTGTTACTTTTGAAGAACACATACATCACATTAAAGCAGAAGGGACTGTATTTCTCTTTCGTGTCTGGCTCCTTTTGAGATTATGTTTGAGAGATTTATCATTGTTATGTGTCGCAATAGTTCATTTTCATTGCTGTACAGTATTTCGTTGTATGAACATACCACAATTCATATATCTGTTCAACTGATGATGGACTTGTAGATTGTTTTTAGATTGAGACTGTTAAAAACCTTGTACATATTTCTGTTGAGTATATACTTAGGAAATTGCTGGATCTTATAATATGTGTATGTTCAGCTTCAGTAGAAGTCACCAGTTTTCCAATGGGGTTGCACCAATTTATCGTCTCGCTAGAGTGCATGAGGAACCTAGTGGCCTCAAATCCTTTCCAAAACTTACAACTGTCTTTTTAATTTTAGCTATTCTGATAGATGTGATTGTCATCTCATCATGATTTTAATTTGCATTTCCTTGATGACTAAAGTTTAAGTATCTTTGTAATGTTTATTAGCCACTTGTATACTCTTTTCTGTGAAATGTCTGTAGAAGTCTTTTGGCCATTTAAAAATAATTGAGTTGATTGGCTTTTTCTTCTCAATTTATAGGCATATATTCTGGGTAAGAATTTTTTGTTGGTTTTGTATGTTGTAAATATGTTCTCCCACTCTATGGCTTCCATTTTTTACTCTTTTAATGATGTTTTCTGAGGGACAAGGTTTTTACTTTTCAAGTCCTATTTATCAGTCAGTTCCTTCATTGTTAGTACTTTCTATGTTCTGTTTAGGAAATATTTGTTTACCCTAAGCTCATTAACATATTGTTCTGTATTATCTTCTATCATTAGAAGCTTTACTTTTTTACTTTCCCTATTTATGTCTAAAATATGTTTAGTATTAATTTTGTGTATTATGTGAGATAGGGATCAATTTTTTTGGTCTATTTGGATATTTAATTGACCCAGCAACATTCATTGAAAAAACCATTGTATCCCCCACAGATGTGTACTACAGCCTTTGTCACAAATCAGATGTCCATGGTCTGTTTGTCTCTTGCTGGGCCAATACTGCACTATCTTAAATCTTGTTGCTGTGAATGTAATTCCTTAATCTTAATTCTTCAGAATTGTCTTGGATACACTTAATTTTTTTACTTCAGAAACATCTTGTCAGTTTCTACAAAAAAAATTTATTTGGTTGGCTTTAGATTGGAATTACATTAAATGTGTATATAAGTTTGTTGAGAATTGACATCTCTACAGTATTGGTACATCTCTTGATTTATTTAGGAAACAAATATAAAACTCATAGTCAGTGTTAGTCTTTGATTAATCACAAATGAAATGATTATTTATATAGGTGGGAAAATAGCTTATGTATTCCAGAATGTTCTGGAACATACCACATGTCCAGAGGGTGAATCACTCCTTCATCTTTTGTAAGACATCATGGTAGTTATATCAGTTGAAGTTGGAGATGCAGAGATGGAGGAGATCGTGATTTAGCACTGGTCAGTGAATCTTTTGCAGATTTTGTGTGAACAACCTGCCTGCAGAGAGTGGCATTCGCGTTGTCTTTCAGTAGCGTCTTTTTTTTTTTTTTTTTTAACCACCAGACAACTTTGTTGGAAGAGAAGAAGGAATATCTTATTCAATTTAATGGACAGAATTTAAATACAAAAGTGCTAATTGCAGAAGCATCTGGAAACATTACACAGATGAGCCAGTGGTGTTTAGAGTTGGTGGAAAATGATATATTCATATGCCAAGAATTAAGATGTGATATTTTTAGAAATTTTTATTTTATGGAGAAATTCCTCTTTTTCTGTTTTAAGATCTGTAGCTGAAAAGATGGATATTTTGAAGAATTATTTGGAAATTTGGAGGTCCTGTGGCCCACCTCTCTCCCAAAGCAGCATACTTATTCCAGTATACTTTGCAGAAGCCATAGCATTGTAGATAGTTAGATCCAAAAAGATCTTGGAGGAGAGACTCTGGTCTAACCCTCCCATTTTGAAAAAGACACTGAGGTCTAGAAAGGTAACATTACTTGTATACAATCAGGACTAGAGGCCAGGTCTCCTGACTCTCAGTCCAGTGCTCATTTTAAGAGTTCAGCATTTCCCAAAGTATTCTCAAAGTATAATCCAAAGAAATAGTAATCATTTTGGGAGAGTAAAGTGCTTCATCTAAGAAGTAGTCTTGGGCTGGACGCTGTGGCTCATGCCTATAATCCCAGCATTTTGGGAGGCAAGGCAAGCGGATCATCTGAAGTTTGGAGTTCGAGACCAGCCTGGCCAACATGGCGAAATCTCGTCTCTACTAAAAATACAAAAATTAGCTAGGCGTGGTGGTGGGCGCCTGTAATCTCAGCCACTTGGGAGGCTGAGGCAGGAGAATTGCTTGAACGTGGGAGGCAGAGGTTGTGGTGAGCTGAGATCGCACCACTGCACTCCAGAGTGACAGAGCATGACTCCGTCTCAAAAAAAAAAAAAAAAAAAAAAAAAGTAATACTGGTCTTGGGAGAGTGAAGTGCTCAGTCTAAAAGGGGATCCTTGGCAAAATCAGTTTGGAAACTTTTGCATAGCATGTCCTCTTGGAAATGTATGATATACATTGACACTTCTGCCATATAGTAAGGAGAGTTATTTAACTTTGATTCAGTCTTTTCTAAACATTTAACCATGGGCCACTTTTTGCACAGAACAACTTGTTATAAGCCATGGGGCACTCCAGGAAACCTGCAGTAGGTGACATGGGTCTGCCTGACAGCCTTTGCCACTGATAAGGGCTCTCCTTGTAACTTCCACTTATTGCGCATGGCCACGTCCTCTGGAGTGGTCATTTGGAGGTAAAGTTTCTCTCACATTTACTAATTGCACTTGCCTGGGCCTTTGCTTATGTTAATATATTTAGTCCTCACAAAATTTTCTAGAAAGGTGGTTAGTATAATCTCTGCTTTATAGACAAGGAAACAAAGAATCCAAAAGGTTACACAACTTGTTCAAGGGTGCCCAGCCTAGTGGACGGGACATGCTTGCCGTCACACCTGGCTGCCTCCCTACCAGATACTACCTTCATTATTATGGAGACACCACCATTTGTCGCTGTACTTTTTAAGAAATCCACTTTATTTAGGTGTAACTTTTATACATAAAATGCAGTCCCTTTATCCCAAGTACTGGATAATATTCAACACATTTTGACAAGTTGATATACTTGTGCAGTTGCTGCCACCATCAAGCTATGAAAAGATTAACCTGGCTAAGTTCACACTGTGAGGTGCATGCTTTTTTTCTCAGTTCTATCTTCAAAGCTTTTGCTGTGTTGCTGTGGGTCTGCTTTGTGCCACTCAAGGTTTAGTCTGGGACTCGGTCATGCTTGAAATGTTAGTTCAGTTGCCCAGGCCTTCTTGATACCAGTTTGGGTCCCTCCTGTGCAGCTAAGGCCTGCGTCTGAGACCTGTGGGGGTTCAGGCACCGCAAACCCCTTACCCAGCTCACTCTCCTTCAGGGTTCCCTATATGCTCTCCAGCCCACAAGCACCGGAAACCCCTTACCCAGCTCACTCTCCTTTAGGGTTCCCTATATGCTCTCCAGCCCACAGGGCCCCCTTTTTTGGATCGCTTTGGCCAGAAAGACCAGATTTCCATCAGGGGTTTAGCCTCCCTGTTGCTGCTTCACCCTGCAGTTCTGCAACTGAGACCTGCCTTCCCAGCTCAGCTGAGAGATAGAAGAAGAAAAAGATAATGGGAAACTCACCCCCGTGCTTCAGCAAGTTTTGAGTCCTGCAAAATCTGCTGTGTTTGCTTTTTTGAGTACTCTGGTAGTTGCTTTGTATACTTTGCACGGAGTTTTTCGTGTAAGTAGTGGGAGATCATAGCAGACCCAGAAGTCTCTATTTACTTTTAAATGTGTTTGATTTTTGTTACAAGAGACTTCTAAGCAGCTGGACTTTAAGGCCTATTTTTGAAAACTCCTGAGAATAAAAGGGACTTCTTATACTACAGCAGGAAAAATGTTTACAAACTCCTAGCCTGAGCCTCTTGTGCTGGCAGGATAAGTTCCTGTTTTCTAATCTCCAAAGGAATGAATGAATGTTCTCACCACTGTGTGCTCTATTCTAATCCTTTTAGTCCTAATGAAGAGGCTGTGAACATATCCCTGAGCCCTCGGATTAAAAGTCAAGACAAAAGCCCATAAGACAAGAAGACACTGAATTCTATTTCTTGCTTTTATGAAAATTACAATATCTCTTGGAAAGAAAAACTGTTTCTTTTGCCAGTATTTTTTATCATACTAAGGAAAATTTGAAAATAACAGAAAAGGAAGAAAATAACCTATAATCCCATAACCCAGAAATAATCACTGCTAACATTTTCTCTTTGCTTACAGATCTTGCAGAAATACATCTTTATCTTTTGTTTGCAATTTTACTACAGTAGTAACCATGGAGTATAAAAATGATTATGAACTGAAACTCTAGATTTTTTTATATAAAATATCTTCTCATTGTGTATTTAAAATAATTCTGAGAAATTAATGGCTAGTTGGCAATAAATGAAGATCTGTAATTTGTTCATTATTTTAAAATAAACATTAGCATCCCGAGCTATTCCAATTTTGAGTAAAATTATACACGCAAATCTTCAAAGAAAAAAGAGGTGCAAGTAATGGATGATTTCTTCCCACTGTATTAGCCTCCACGAATTGCCGTGGCAAAGACCACAAACTGGAGAGTTTAGGTAACAGAAATTTCTTCTCTCCCAGTTCTGGAGGCTTGAAGTCCATAATCCAAGCGTCAGAAGCGCATTCTCTCTTCGAGACTCGGTAGAATCCTGCCTTGACTTTCCCTTGCTCTTTTCGTGTTCCTTGGATTGTAGCTACATCACTCCTGTCTCTGTCGTTTCTCTTCTGATGAGGACACCAGTCTTAATTAGGTTTAGGGCCTATCCTCATCGAGTGTGACCTCATTTAACTTCATTACCTCTGCAAAGATCCTACTTCCAAACCATTACATTCTGAGGTACTAAGGGTGATGACTTATACATATCTTTTCGGAAACACAATTTAACCCATAAGACCTACCATTTGGTCCTTTTTCCCATTCCACTGGGGCCATTTTTCCTCCAGCCAGGATGCCTATCTCTCCCCTGTGACCAGCAGAGCTGCCTCAGATGGAAATGTCATGTGGCATGTTAGGGGGAGTTGCCTTATGCGGTACCCTGGCCACCATCCTCCCTGCTTCCCAGCACCCCAGCCCTGTAACCCTGTCCACTCCTTTCTATCCCCACCCTTATCCCAATATCTCTGGCAAGGAGTTAGAACCTTACCAGAGCTGAGGGCCTCTTTCTGGTTTTCTCAAGAACAAAAAGCCGAGGGTAAATGTAAAACTATGTGGAGGAAACAGATTTCTCTTCTTAAATTTCCAGATTCAGAAACAATTATTGAACATCTGTTATGTCTGGACACTGGGCCAGTTTCCTTTAATCTGTATAAAATCGTTTTAAATGCTATACAACTTTTATTGCTGAGGAGACAGTTTTAGGTAGGTCAAGTCACATACTAGGTGCATTTCAGAGTGGGGTTTTAAATCTGCAATGGCAGCCTGAAGGCAGAAAAATTGTAGTAAAGAGTCTGGACCGGGTGTGGTGGCTCAAACCTGTAATCCCAGCACTTTGGGAGGCCGAGGTGGGCGGATCACAAGGTCAGGAGTTCGAGACCAGCCTGGCCAATATGGTGAAACCCTGTCTCTACTAAAAATACAAAAATTAGCCGGGAGTGGTGGCGGACGCCTGTAGTCCCAGCTACTCGGGAGGCTGAGGCAGAGAATCACTTGAACCTGGGAGGTGGAGGTTGTAGTGAGCCGAGATCGGGCCACTGCAGTCCAGCCTGGGAGACAGAGCGAGACTCTGTCTTAAAAAAAAAAAAAAAAAAGTCTGGCTCCATTTTTTGATGCTTGACTGCTGACAGCTTTCAAGCCCCACCCCTCCAATTTCTTGTGTCCCACCTCTGGGTGAGCCTGTAAGAAAACAGACCTGCACCTTTCCTAGGGGCTGCAAGTTCAAACCAAGCAAATCGAACCACTGGTCTGACCCTCACCACAATCAAAACCAAAGCCACTTTCCCTTCCCTTTTTTTAAGCTGATTTGGAATGGCTTGGATCCCCGCTATCTCCAGAAAGCCACATTATATGAGTAGTAACCTTTTCAGACCCTCCTGGTGTGTATGTTGTCATCAGTCTCAATGTCTGAGCCACTTTTGCATGGAGAATCTGCAGAACATCCGCAGATAAAAATATTCAAGGAAATTGAGTGCTGCCTCGCTGATTCTCAGAGGCCTAGTATGACCATGTATTCAGCATACGTTCGGCTGACGGAGACTTGAAGCCATGCATTTATTGTTGAGGACCTTTCTCCCCAGCAGTGTACTTGGTGAGGATGGTGATGGAGACAAGGTTCTTTCCATCTTTGCAGCATTTGTTTCTTCTCTTCTGCTGTTGCACAGCTCCGAATTCTTTACTCATTGGTGGAGGTCTTAAAATTTTTCCTCCATATCCAATCTGCTTATTCCGTGCTATTTGGTTATCATCCCAAGACCCTAAATTTATATACACTTACTCTTAAAGCCCCCCAAGCTGATTGATTATGCACAACACGCATTCTCCAGAATATGCATTTTCCAGCAGTTGTTGTTTTCCCCCAGGTGAGGATTTATTTGTCCTATAGAGAAATGAGTGGCTCTATGTATGCATGTGTGTTACTACATAATGCAGGATTAATTTGAAAATTGCATGGAGGTCTGAATGTGAATTATGCAAAATGCAAAAGCTGGTTTTATTATGAGCATTTGAGTTAACATGCCTGCATACAGAAATGTTCAGGGAATTTATGGTTCAGTTCAAGTGACACCAGGATTGAGCCTTTTAAAAACAGACCATTCCCAGCATAATGATTCTATAATTTATTCAGAGTCAGACATTTAGCACTGCTGAATTTTGTGTTAAATAACCCAATTGGTAGATATGAAAACAGCTTCCAGTAATTCAAATCCTTGGAATCAACCCAACTGTACAATCGTGGCCTCAGCAAATACTTAAAGAGGGTAGAGGGGATATTTAGCATAAATTTGGCTATATATTCAACTCTGGTATGTAATACAGGGGAATTAGTCTCAGATACATGGCTGTCTTCAGATGGGGTTTGGAATCTCATTCTGGCTCCCCTCTGACCACTCAGCATACCCAGGATCCCCTTTTACTTTCTTTGTCTAAGTGAGCTAGGAATAGAGACTCATTTTCATGAGTTTTCTAAGCATGGCATAATTGCCACGGGAAATTGGTATGGCTTTACAAAATAAGCCATGGCTTCACATTGGCTCCTAAAGAGTAAGCTGGAGAGACCTGAGTGGGTCAGACCAAGGTAACCCTGGCACAGTGCTGGTCACGCAGAATACAGCAGTGATTGATAGTGTTGGGACCTAACATTGCCATGACTGAGATAGACCTACATGAGCCTCAGATAGTGGAGTAATGCAGTGTTGTTCCTGATGTGAGGATGGGCTGCCTGGAGCCATGATACTGTTCACACTGTGTCACCCTAAAGGTTTTATGTCGTCTCTGGCAGGAGCCACATGGAGATCAGAGTCAAGAATGACCTTGACCTGTTCTATGTGTTGTCAACTATCATGTCCCACTTATGGGTAATGGGAAAGCAGAATGTTGGAGTGTTGGGTTTGGGGATCCAGGTCAGCATGACAGAAATAATGCTATTGACAGAGCCAACAGTGCTGAAGTGGTCATAGGTTTATATGGCAGCAGCTTATTTGGAAGTTAAAAACAATAAAACAGCAAGGTGTTTATGCAAGGAGAGTATCTTCAGGGTTTGTGTCTCTATACCTGCATAGGCTACTCATATCATTTAGCATCAGAAATGTGCTTGTTCAGTGACAACTGTTAGGCTTCAGGAAAGCTTTTTGGATTTATAGTTGTGAGATGTCAAAGAACATTCTTGTCAGAGTTTTCCCCCTGCCTCCCCAGTAGAAAGGGGAAGAAACCTGTTCATCTTGCCTATATGGCACGATGCTGAGGACTGGGATATTGAATACGACTCTGTAACAGCTCAAGTTTGCTGCTTGAGATTTGGATTTTTTAATGATTTCCCATTCTTCAATCCTGTTGAATAAATGGAGAATCAGATGGCTCCTATTCTCATAATGGTTTTGTGATTAGGGATTGAATATTCTGGTTTTAAAGATGAGAAAACAAGAGGCTCAGAGAAGTTGGTTTACAGAGCTAACAACTGATGGAGCTCAGGACCCCTCAGTCCAAGAGCAGGGCTCTTTTCTGTGGCTGGGAGTTCTGGCTCCTGAAACTGGCCCCAACCATGGAGGGTAGGACATCTTATTCCTTTCTTCTTTGTGTTTCTGCATCCCAGAGAGTATGCTGAAATTAAAGGTCACCCATAAAAAGGGTTGAACTATAGGTACATTATTGGGAGCATGGTCTGGTTATTTTTTCTTTTCATTAAAAGAGCAAATATAATACAAGGGCCTTTTGTTTTCAGCTTTGGAATTTAGCCAATTATAAATACATTTAAGGTGATTCAGATCCACCTCAAGCTCTTAATCAGAGCATTTGGAAGCTCTTGGATAGAAGGTATATTTAATCTCTTTCTAGGTCAGCTGGATATCCCTGCATAGCTATTAGTTTAGACAAGATAAGTCTTGGAGCCCTTCTTTGCTTATAATGTGTTGGTGGGAGGCGGGGGGTGAGGTATGGGAATGAGCTAGAGGCGCATGGGTCTGAGGCAGGCCTATAATTTATGAATTTATTTGCTTCGTGGCACACTCCTTCCTTAGTTTGTCCATGAGGTGCAAATATAATCTTTTTAACATATTCTCATATTATAAATTTAGAAAGGGAAAGAGAAGACTCATTAGCTATATGAAATTTCACTCATTAAATATACTGGAAAGCTGTAGATAATTGGCAGGAGCCATACAATCTCATCCCTAGAGGGAGAGAGGAACCAGCTCAGAATGGAGCCTGGAGTAATTGTGACTCTGAGCACAGGAGAAAGAGAACACTTGATGAGAGCTCCTCTAGTTGATTCTCCATAAAGGCTGAAACCCCCAAAGTTCTGGGTCTGTCTTCTGTGCATGGCAAATGCCCCCACTCATCTCTCCAGACTCAGCAGAATTATTGCCCCTCCTTTCCTGGTGTTCTCGATCCTACAGAGGCACTGATCAGCCTCTGGTGTATAATTGGGAGTTAGATGATGTATCTGTCAAGATCCAGTCTGGAAAACAGAGACTATACTAGGTATTTAAGCAGCAGGGATTTAATATAGGGAATTGCACAAGTATTAGAAAGCTGAAAGAGCAAAAAGGGACACTGGGACACTGAGGCATCCCAGATATATGTAATTGTAGAAAGCAGTTACTGTCCTAGGACTGGGAAACACAAGGGAAGAAGTGAATCACTAGAATCAAGGGTTTCAGAGAAGAGGCCCCTAGCAGCTATGCTGAGGCCTCTGAAGGGTACCCTGTGGCTTATGATTGAACCTCAGACCAGGGGGCTGTGCAGCCAGCTCTGAGACCCCAAGGGAGGTGAGTGCTGCTGAAGTTGAGAGTGTTGGTAGAAGCTGGAGGCTGGGCCCACTGCTGCCTTCTAGGGCTGGAGGGACATTGACAAGAACTGGAAACAGGAAGGAAGTTCAGTTGTCCTCTTCTCCCGCTACATTGCAAGAGGAATTGCTCAGAATTGAGGTGCAAAACAAGCATAGTCATAGGGCCTAGACCATCCCAGAGAGGATCATGGAAAATCTGGGCATCCCAGTAAGTAAAGCAGGCACCTGGCCTTGCCCTGGTGGCCTCCAGGCCAGGGCTTGGTTGTCAGTAAGGGCAATCCAGGAAAGGAACTAATGGAGCTGGAGGTGGGGGGCCCACAGGAACCCCGAACCCTGACCCTAAGAGGCCCAGAAATGGCATGACTGAGGCTAATACATCATCCATCCTGACTGACTCCGAACTGAAGGAAAGCCTAGCTTTCAAGAGCTGGAGGAAGTAATTGGAATAAATGCTGGATACACATCAGCCATTCAATCATGACATTTCCAAGAGAGAAGTCTTTTTTTTTTTTTTTTTTTATACTTTAAGTTCTAGGGTACATGTGCATTATGTGAAGGTTTGTTACATATGTATATTTGTGCCATGTTGGTGTGCTGCACCCATCAACTCGTCAGCACCCATCAATTCATCATTTATATCATGTATAACTCCCCAATGCAATCCCTCCCCCCTCCCCCGCCCATGATAGGCCCCAGTGTGTGATGTTCCCCTTCCCGAGTCCAAGTGATCTCATTGTTCAGTTCCCACCTATGAGTGAGAACATGCGGTGTTTGGTTTTCTCTTCCTGTGATAGTTTACTAAGAATGATGGTTTCCAGCTGCATCCATGTCCCTACAAAGGACGCAAACTCATCCTTTTTTATGGCTGCATAGTATTCCATGGTGTATATGTGCCACATTTTCTTAATCCAGTCTGTCACAGATGGACATTTGGGTTGATTCCAAGTCTTTGCTATTGTGAATAGTGCTGCAATAAACATACATGTGCATGTGTCTTTGTAGTAGAATAATTTATAATCCCTTGGGTATATACCCAGTAGTGGGATGGCTGGGTCATATGGTACATCTAGTTCTAGATCCTTGAGGAATTGCCATACTGTTTTCCATAATGGTTGAACTAGTTTACAATCCCACCAACACTGTAAAAGTGTTCCTATTTCTTCACATCCTCTCCAACACCTGTTGTTTCCTGATTTTTTAATGATTGCCATTCTAACTGGTGTGAGATGGTATCTCATTGTGGTTTTGATTTGCATTTCTCTGATGGCTAGTGATGATGAGCATTTTTTCATGTGTCTGTTGGCTGTATGAATGTCTTCTTTTGAGAAATGTCTGTTCATATCCTTTGCCCACTTTTTGATGGGGTTGTTTGTTTTTTTCTTGTATATTTGTTTGAGTTCTTTGTAGATTCTGGATATTAGCCCTTTGTCAGATGAGTAGATTGCAAAAATTTTCTCCCATTCTGTAGGTTGCCTGTTCACTCTGATGGTAGTTTCTTTTGCTGTGCAGAAGCTCTTTAGTTTAATTCGATCCCATTTGTCAGTTGTGGCTTTCACTGCCATTGCTTTTGGTGTTTTAGACATGAAGTCCTTGCCCATGCCTATGTCCTGAATGGTACTACCTAGATTTTCTTCTAGGGTTTTTATGGTATTAGGTCTAACATTTAAGTCTCTAATCCACCTTGAATTAATCTTCATATAAGGAGTAAGGAAAGGATCCAGTTTCAGCTTTCTACTTATGGCTAGCCAATTTTTCTAGCACCATTTATTAAATATGGAATCCTTTCCCCATTTCTTGTTTCTCTCAGGTTTGTCAAAGATCAGATGGCTGTAGATGTGTGGTATTATTTCTGAGGACTCTGTTCTGTTCCATTGGTCTGTATCTCTGTTTTGGTACCAGTACCATGCTGTTTTGGGTACTGTAGCCTTGTAGTATAGTTTGAAGTCAGGTAGCGTGACGCCTCCAGCTTTGTCCTTTTGACTTAGGATTGTCTTGGCAATGTGGACTCTTTTTTGGTTCCATATGAACTTTAAAGCAGTTTTTTCCAATTCTGTGAAGAAACTCATTGGTAGCTTGATGGGGATGGCATTGAATCTATAAATAACCTTGGGCAGTATGGCCATTTTCACGATATTGATTCTTCCTATCCATGAGCATGGTATGTTCTTCCATTTGTTTGTGTCCTCTTTGATTTCACTGAGCAGTGGTTTGTAGTTCTCCTTGAAGAGGTCCTTTACATCCCTTGTAAGTTGGATTCCTAGGTATTTTATTCTCTTTGAAGCAATTGTGAATGGAAGTTCATTCCTGATTTGGCTCTTTGCTTGTCTGTTACTGGTGTATAAGAATGCTTGTGATTTTTGCACATTAATTTTGTATCCTGAGACTTTGCTGAAGTTGCTTATCAGCTTAAGGAGCTTTTGGGCTGAGACGATGGGGTTTTCTAAATATACAATCATGTCATCTGCAAACAGGGACAATTTGACTTCTTCTTTTCCTAACTGAATACCCTTGATTTCTTTCTCTTGCCTGATTGCCCTAGCCAGAACTTCCAACACTATGTTGAATAGGAGTTGTGAGAGAGGGCATCCCTGTCTTGTACCAGTTTTCAAAGGGAATTTTTCCAGTTTTTGCGCATTCAGTATGATATTAGCTGTGGGTTTGTCATAAATAGCTCTTACTATTTTGAGGTACGTTCCATCAATACCGAATTTATTGAGCGTTTTTAGCATGAAGGGCTGTTGAATTTTGTCAAAAGCCTTTTCTGCATCTATTGAGACAATCATGTGGTTCTTGTCTTTGGTTCTGTTTATATGCTGGATTACGTTTATTGATTTGCGAATGTTGAACCAGCCTTGCATCCCAGGGATGAAGCCCACTTGATCATGGTGGATAAGTTTTTTGATGTGCTGCTGAATCCGGTTTGCCAGTATTTTATTGAGGATTTTTGCATCGATGTTCATCAGGGATATTGGTCTAAAATTCTCTTTTTTTGTTGTGTCTCTGCCAGGCTTTGGTATCAGGATGATGTTGACCTCATAAAATGAGTTTGGGAGGATTCCCTCTTTTTCTATTGATTGGAATAGTTTCAGAAAGAATGGTACCAGCTCCTCCTTGTACCTCTGGTAGAATTCAGCTGTGAATCCATCTGGTCCTGGACTCTTTTTGGTGGGTAGGCTATTAATGGTTGCCTCAATTTCAGAGCCTGCTATTGGTCTATTCAGGGATTCAACTTCTTCCTGGTTTAGTCTTGGGAGAGTGTAAGTGTCCAGGAAATTATCCATTTCTTCTAGATTTTCTAGTTGATTTGCATAGAGGCGTTTATAGTATTCTCTGATGGTAGTTTGTATTTCTGTGGGGTCGGTGGTGATATTCCCTTTATCATTTTTTATTGCATCTATTTGATTCCTCTCTCTTTTCTTCTTTATTAGTCTTGCTAGCGGTCTGTCAATTTTGTTGATCTTTTCAAAAAACCAACTCCTGGATTCATTGATTTTTTGGAGGGTTTTTTGTGTCTCTATCTCCTTCACTTCCACTCTGATCTTAGTTATTTCTTGCCTTCTGCTAGCTTTTGAATGTGTTTGCTCTTGCCTCTCTAGTTCTTTTAATTGTGATGTTAGAGTGTCAATTTTAGATCTTTCCTGCTTTCTCTTGTGGGCATTTAGTGCTATAAATTTCCCTCTACACACTGCTTTAAATGTGTCCCAGAGATTCTGGTATGTAGTGTCTTTGTTCTCATTGGTTTCAAAGAACATCTTTATTTCTGCCTTCATTTCATTATGTACCCAGTAGTCATTCAGGAGCAGGTTGTTCAGTTTCCATGTAGTTGTGCGGTTTTGATTGAGTTTCTTAGTCCTGAGTTCTAGTTTGATTGCACTGTGGCCTAAGAGACAGTTTGTTATAATTTCTGTTCTTTTACATTTGCTGAGGAGTGCTTTACTTCCAATTATGTGGTCAATTTTGGAATAAGTGCAATGTGGTGCTGAGAAGAATGTATATTCTGTTGATTTGGGGTGGAGAGTTCTATAGATGTCTATTAGGTCCGCTTGGTGCAGAGATGAGTTCAATTCCTGGATATCCTTGTGAACTTTCTGTCTCGTTGATCTGTCTAATGTTGACAGTGGAGTGTTGAAGTCTCCCATTATTATTGTATGGGAGTCTAAGTCTCTTTGTAAGTCTCTAAGGACTTGCTTTATGAATCTGGGTGCTCCTGTATTGGGTGCATATATATTTAGGATAGTTAGCTCTTCCTGTTGAATTGATCCCTTTACCATTATGTAATGGCCTTCTTTGTCTCTTTTGATCTTTGATGGTTTAAAGTCTGTTTTATCAGAGACTAGGATTGCAACCCCTGCTTTTTTTTTGTTCTCCATTTGCTTGGTAGATCTTCCTCCATCCCTTTATTTTGAGCCTATGTATGTCTCTGCATGTGAGATGGGTCTCCTGAATACAGCAGACTGATGGGTCTTGACTCTTTATCCAGTTTGCCAGTCTGTGTCTTTTAATTGGAGCATTTAGTCCATTTACATTTAAGGTTAGTATTGTTATGTGTGAACTTGATCCTGCCATTATGATATTAACTGGTTATTTTGCTCGTTAGTTGATGCAGTTTCTTCCTAGCCTCGATGGTCTTTACAGTTTGGCATGTCTTTGCAATGGTTGGTACCGGTTGTTCCTTTCCATGTTTAGGGCTTCCTTCAGGGTCTCTTGTAGGGCAGGCCTGGTGGTGACAAAATCTCTAAGCATTTGCTTATCTGTAAAGGATTTTATTTCTCCTTCACTTATGAAACTTAGTTTGGCTGGATATGAAATTCTGGGTTGAAAATTCTTTTCTTTAAGAACGTTGAATATTGGCCCCCACTCTCTTCTGGCTTGTAGAGTTTCTGCCAAGAGATCTGCTGTTAGTCTGATGGGCTTCCCTTTGTGGGTAACCCAACCTTTCTCTCTGGCTGCCCTTAAGATTTTTTCCTTCATTTCAACTTTGGTGAATCTGGCAATTATGTGTCTTGGAGTTGCTCTTCTGGAAGAGTATCTTTGTGGCGTTCTCTGTATTTCCTGAATTTGAGTGTTGGCCTGCCCTAGTAGGTTGGGGAAGTTCTCCTGGATGATATCCTGAAGAGTGTTTTCCAACTTGGTTCCATTTTCCCCCTCACTTTCAGGCACCCCAATCAGACGTAGATTTGGTCTTTTTACATAGTCCCATACTTCTTGCAGGCTTTGTTCATTTCTTTTTCTTCTTTTTTCTTTTGTTTTCTCTTTTCGCTTCATTTCATTCATTTGATCCTCAATCGCTGATACTCTTTCTTCCAGTTGATCGAGTCGGTTACTGAAGCTTGTGCATTTGTCATGGTTTTCATCTCTGTCATTTCGTTTATGACCTTCTCTGCATTAATTAGTCTAGCTGTCAATTCTTCCACTCTTTTTTCAAGATTTTGAGTTTCTTTGCGCTGGGTACGTAATTCCTCCTTTAGCTCTGAGAAGTTTGATGGACTGAAGCCTTCTTCTCTCATCTCGTCAAAGTCATTCTCTGACCAGCTTCGATCCGTTGCTGGCGATGGGCTGCGCTCCTTTGCAGGGGGAGATGCGCTCTTATTTTTTGAATTTCCAGCTTTTCTGCCCTGCTTTCTCCCCATCTTTGTGGTTTTATCTGTCTCTGGTCTTTGATGATGGTGACGTACTTATGGGGTTTTGGTATAGGTGTTCTTCCTGTTTGATAGTTTTCCTTCTAATAGTCAGGACCCTCAGCTATAGTTCTGTTGGAGATTGCTTGAGGTCCACTCCAGACCCTGTTTGCCTGGGTATCAGCAGCAGAGGTTGCAGAAGATAGAATATTGCTGAACAGCGAGTGTACCTGTCTGATTCTTCCTTTGGAAGCTTCCTCTCAGGGGTGTACTCCACACTGTGAGGTGTGGGGTGTCAGACTGCCCCTAGTGGGGGATGTCTCCCAGTTAGGCTACTCAGGGGTCAGTGACCCACTTGAGCAGGCAGTCTGTCCGTTCTCAGATCTCTACCTCCGTGTTGGGAGATCCACTGCTCTCTTCAAAGCTGTCAGACAGAGTCATTCGTGTCTGCTCAGGCCTCTGCTGCTTCCCCTGTTGTTTTTTTAGCTGAGCCCTGCCCTCAGAGGTGGAGTCTATAGAGACAGGCAGGTTTCCTTGAGCTGCTGTGAGCTCCACCCAGTTGGAGCTTCCCAGCGGCTTTGTTTACCTACTTAAGCCTCAGCAATGGCGGGCTCCCCTCCCCTAGCCTCGCTGCTGCCTTGTGGTTAGATCACCGTAGACTGCTGTGTTAACAATGAGGGAGGCTCCGTGGGCGTGGGACCCTGCCGGCCAGGTGAGGGATATATTCTTCTGGCGTGCCCGTTTGCTTAAAGCGCGGTATTGGGGTGGGAGTTACCCGATTTTCCAGGTGTTGTGTGTCTCAGTTCCCCTGGCTAGGAAAAGGGATTCCCTTCCCCCATTGCACTCCCCAGGTTAGGCGATGCCTCGCCCTGCTTCAGCTCTCGCTGGTCAGGCTGCAGCAGCTGACCAGCACCGATTGTCCGGCACTCCCTAGTGAGATGACCCCAGTACCTCAGTTGAAAATGCAGAAATCACTGGTCTTCTGTGTCGCTCGCGCTGGGAGTTGGAGACTGGAGCTGTTCCTATTCGGCCATCTTGCTCTGCCCCCCCGAGAAGTCTTAATGAGAAAAGCCTTGCCCACCCCAAGTAGTATTAAATGGGTAGGTGAATGGGATGGATAGATGGAATAGAGGGGATTGGAGGAGAGAGAGCAGGGAGTGGAGACAGGAATAAAGGAAGGAAAGAAAGAAAGAATGGAGGAATCAAAACAAATTCTTATCTCTAGCTCTGCAGCTGAAGGGTCATAAGAGTGAAAATAGAAGTAGCATACAGCCTTTCCTGTAGATGGTCGTTCACCCCTTGCAGAGATTATGATGCCAGTAGTAAGGAAGTTGGTTTTGATTTCCTCACTTAATAAAGATTCAGAAACAGTGAAATCTGAGCTGCTACAGAGGGCAGAACCCAGGGCCCACTGTGTTCTTTGAGCACAAAGCCCAGCGTGTGAGCACCTGGGAGAATAGTGTGACAGCGGAATAGTGCAACAGTGGAATAGTGTGATGGGAATAGTGTGATAGCGGAATAGTGTGATGGGAATAGTGTGATGGGAGAATAGTGTGACAGCAGAATAGTGTGACAGGAATAGTGTGACAGGAGAATAGTGTGACAGTGGAATAGTGTGATGGGAGAATATCAAGGTGCCCAGCCATTGTAAACTGCTCCCAGCCAAGCAGGCAGTTGCAGGCCTGGCCCTGCCTATGGAGGCTCCCCCACAACTCAGTGCCATTGCCTGTGCCCTCCAAGGGGGCTGCAGAACACCCTTCAGGCTGGTGCAGTAATAACAGCCTCACTCCTGTAGATCTGTAAGAAAAAGGTACCAGCCTGTTAAAAGAAATGGGGAAAGGGTGCAGAGAGTTCTCAGAAAAAGGAAATCCAAATGTCTCTGAAGCAAATGAGAAGACACTCAACCTCACTCTGCAAAAGAGAAATGCAACTTGAAAGTAGGACAAGGTACTATATACCAGGTTGGCATAGATCAAAAAGTTTCACCTCATAGATTCCTGTAGAAGTATAAAGTGCCAGCTCCTCTAGAGAGAGCAGTTTGGCAGTATCTCTCAAAAGTGACCCAGCAGTTCCACTTCTAGGACTTTGACATCCAGATGTAATTTCACACATGTGAAATGAAATATACAAGGATATCCATTGTAATAGCAAAATATTGGAATGGACATAAATGTCCACTGGAGGCCACTAGGTGGATCAATTATGGCACATCTGTTCTTCAGAATTCTTCCAAGCTGTTAGATCAAAACAGCCTTATACATATGTACATGGGACAATTTCCGAGATATAGAACCTTAAGTAGGAACAGTGTGTGTAGTACTTAGGTTCAAAAACAATACGTATTTTAGAATGAAAATTCAACTACCAGCTGGGTGCAGTGGCTCACGCCTGTAATCCCAGCACTTTGGGAGGCTGAGGCCAGCATTAGCTTGAGCCCAGGAGTTTGAGACCAGTCTTGGCAACATGATGAAACTCTTTCTCTAAAAAATATACAAAAATTATCTGGGTGTGATGGTGCATCCCTGTGGTCCCAGCTACTTGGGGGAGGGTGCTGCTGAGGTGGGAGAATTGCTTGAGCCCAAGAAGTTAAGGCTTGAGTGAGCGGAGATCGCACCACTGCACTCCAGCCTGGTTGACAGAGCAAGACCCTGTCTCAAAAAAAAAAGTTAAATACCATTTAATGTGTATGTTTCTGTGTACATACAATATCTGTGGTAGGATAAACAAGGAAATGGGAACAGGAAATGCCTACAGGGAGAGGAACTGAGGGATTAGACAGAGGAGTAAGGGGAGATTTCCTTTTCCCTGCCTACTCTTTGGTACATTTTGTATTTTGTGCATTATCTGGTCAAAAAGAAATAGTTTTTTTTTTTTTTTTAAAGTCTTAGTTATGCTGGAGGCCACAGCAGCCGAGGTGCTGGGGCAGGAGCTGGAGGGCAGGCCTTCTGCATGTTAAGGGAGGGTCTTCATGGAGGATGGAAACCACTGGATGGTGTGCCTGTGACAGTGGAATAGTGTGACGGGAGAATAGTGTGACAGCGGAATAGTGCAACAGTGGAATAGTGTGATGGGAATAGTGTGATAGCGGAATAGTGTGATGGGAATAGTGTGATGGGAGAATAGTGTGACAGCAGAATAGTGTGACAGGAATAGTGTGACAGGAGAATAGTGTGACAGTGGAATAGTGTGATGGGAGAATAATGTGACAGCAGAAGAGTGCAACAGTGGAACAGTGTGATGGGAATAGTGTGACAGTGGAATAGTGTGATGGGAATAGTGTGACAGAATAGTGTGATGAAAGAATAGTGTGACAGCAGAATAGTGCGACAGTGGAATAGTGCAACAGTGGAATAGTGTGATGAGAATAGTGTGACAGCAGAATAGTGTGACAGGAATAGTGTGACAGAATACTGTGACGGAAGTGTGATGGGAATAGTATGACAGGAATAGTGTGACGGGAATAGTATGACATTGGAATAGTGTGATGGGAATAGTGTGACAGTGGGATAGTGTGACGGGAATAGTGTGATAAGAATAGTGTGACAGTGGAATAGTGTGATGGGAATAGTGTGACAGCAGAATAGTGTGATGGCGGAATACTGTGACAGCAGAACAGTGTGATGGGAATAGTGTGATGGAATAGTGTCACAGGAATAGTATGACAGCAGAAAAGTGTGACAGGAGAATAGTGTGACGAGAATAGTGTGACAGTGGAATAGTGTGATGGGAATAGTGTGACAGTGGAATAGTGCGACAGTGGAATAGTGTGATGGGAATAGTGTGACAGCAGAATAGTGTGACAGGAATAATGTGACAGGAGAATAGTGCAACAGCAGAATAGTGCGACAGCAGAGTAGTGCAACAGTGGAAAGGTGTGACAGGAATGGTGTGACAGTGGAATAGTGTGACAGTGGAATAGTGCAACAGTGGAATAGTGTGATGGGAATAGTGTGACAGTGGAATAGTGTGACAGGAGAATAGTGTGACGGGAATAGTGTGAGAGTGGAATAGTGTGACAGTGGAACGGTGTGATGGGAATAGTGTGACAGTGGAATAGTGTGACATGAATAGTGTGACGGGAATAGTGTGAGAGTGGAATAGTGTGACAGTGGAACGGTGTGATGGGAATAGTGTGACAGTGGAATAGTGTGACATGAATAGTGTGACGGGAATAGTGTGAGAGTGGAATAGTGTGACAGGAATAGTGTCACAGTGGAAAAGAGTGACAGGAATAGTGTGATGGGGAAGAGTGTGACTGGAGTAGTGTGACAGCAATAGGGTGACAGCAGAATAGGGTGACACAGGAATAGTGTGACAGCAGAATAGTGTGATGGGAATAGTGTGACGAGAATAGTGTGACAGTGGAATAGTGTGACAGGAATAGTGTGACGGGAATAGTGTGACAGCGGAATAGTGTGATAGCGGAATAGTGTGACGGGAATAGTGTGACAGAATACTGTGAGGGAATAGTGTGACGGGGAATAGTGTGATGGGAATAGTGTGAAGAGAATAGTGTGACGGGAATAGTGTGACGGGAATAGTGTGACAGTGAAATAGTGTGATGGGAATACTGTGATGGGAATAGTGTGACAGTGGAATACTGTGATGGGAATACTGTGACAGCAGAATAGTGTGATGGCGGAATACTGTGACGGCAGAACAGTGTGATGGGAGTAGTGTCTTGGGAATAGTGTGATGGAATAGTGTGACGGGAATAGTGTGACAGCAGAATAGTGTGACAGAAGAATAATGTGATGAGAATGGTGTGACAGTGGAATAGTGTGACGGGAATAGTGTGACAGTGGAATAGTGTGACAGTGGAATAGTGTGATGGGAATAGTGTGACAGTGGAATAGTGACAGTAGAATAATATGATTGGAATAGTGTGACGGGAATAGTGTGACAGCAGAATAGTGTCACAGTAGTGTGATGGGAATAGTGTGATAGTGGAATAGGGTGATGGGAATAGTGTGACAGTGGAATAGTGTGACAGGAATAGTGTGACAGAATAGTGTGATGGAAATAGTGTGACAGCGGAATAGCATGACAGTGGAATAGTGTGACAGAAATAGTGTGACAGCGAAATAATGTGACAGGAATAGCGTGACGGGACTAGTGTGATGGGAATAGTGTGACAGTGGAATAGTGTGACAGGAATAGTGTGACAGGGGAATAGCGTGACGGGACTAGTGTGATGGGAATAGTGTGATAGTGGAATAGTGTGACAGGAATAGTGTGATGGAAATAGTGTGACAGCGGAATAGTGTGACGGTGGAATAGTGTGAGAGGAGTAGTATGACAGCAGAATAGTGTGACAAGAATATAGTGACAGCGGAATAGCGTGACAGCGGAACAGTGTGACAGGAATATTGTGACAGTGGAACAGTGTGACAGGAATAGTGGGACAGCAGAATAGTGTGACAGTGGAATAGCGTGACAGCAAAATAGTGTGATGGGAATAGTGTGACAGCAGAATAGTGTGACGGGAATAGTGTGACAGTGGAATAGTGTGATGGGAACAGTGTGACATGGAATAGTGTTACAGGGCAATAGTGTGATGGGAATAGTGTGACGGGAGTAGTGTGACCGTGGAATAGTGTGACGGGAATAGTGTGACAGCAGACTAGTGTGACAGTGGAATAGTGTGACGGAAATAGTGTGACAGCAGAATAGCGTGACAGCAGAATAGTGTGATGGGAATATTGTGACAGTGGAACAGTGTGACGGGAATAGTGTGACAGCGGAATACCATGACAGTGGAATAGTGTGACGGGAATATTGTGACAGCGGAACAGTGTGATGGGAATAGTGTGATAGCGGAGTAGTGTGACGAGAGTAGTGTGACAGTGGAATAGTGTGACAGGAATAGTGATGGGAATAGTGTGACAGCGGAATAGTGTCACAGTGGAATAGTTTGACAGTGGAATAGTGTGACAGAAATAGTGTGACAGCGGAATAGTGTCACAGTGGAATAGTTTGACAGTGGAATAGTGTGACAGAAATAGTGTGACAGCGAAATAGTGTGACAGGAATAGTGTGACAGGGGAATAGTGTGATGGGAATAGTGTGACAGGAATAGTGTGACAGTGGAATAATGTGACGGGAATAGTGTGACGGGAATAGTCTGACAGTGGAATAGTGTGATGGGAATAGTGTGACAGTAGAATAGTGTGAAGGGAATAGTGTGACGGGAATAGTGTGATGGGAATAGTGTGATGGGAATAGTGTGACAGGGGAATATTGTGATGGGAATAGTGTGACAGTGGAATAGTGTTACAGGGCAATAGTGTGATGGGAATAGTGTGACAGTGGAATAGTGTCACAGGAATAGTGTGACAGTGGAATAGTGTGACGGGGAATAGTGTGACGGGAGTAGTGTGACGGGAGTAGTGTGACGGGAAATAGTGTGACGGGAAATAGTGTGACGGGGAATAGTGTGATGGGAATAGTGTGACAGGAATAGTGTGACAGCAGAATAGTGTGATGGGAATAGTGTGATGGGAATAGTGTGATGGGAATAGTGTGACAGGGGAATAGTGTGATGGGAATAGTGTGACAGGGGAATAGTGTGATGGGAATAGTGTGACAGGGGAATAGTGTGATGGGAATAGTGTGACGGGGAATAGTGTGACAGGAATAGTGTGACAGGGGAATAGTGTGACAGGAATAGTGTGACAGCAGAATAGTGTGACGGGAATAGTGTGATGGGAATAGTGTGATGGGAATAGTGTGACAGGGGAATAGTGTGATGGGAATAGTGTGACGGGAATAGTGTGATGGGAATAGTGTGACGGGGAATAGTGTGACAGGAATAGTGTGACAGGGGAATAGTGTGACAGGAATAGTGTGACAGGGGAATAGTGTGATGGGAATAGTGTGATGGGAATAGTGTGACGGGGAATAGTGTGATGGGATAGTGTGACGGGAATAGTGTTGAGGGGAATAGTGTGACGGGAATAGTGTGACAGGAATAGTGGGACAGGGGAAAGTGTGAACGGAATATGTGACAGGGAATAGTGTGATGGGAATAGTTGGACGGAATAGTGTGATGGGATAGTGTGACGGGGAATAGTGTGACAGGAATAGTGTGACAGGGGAATAGTGTGACAGGAATAGTGTGACAGCAGAATAGCGTGACAGTGGAATAGTGAGCCATGGTTGGCCTTTCCCGTTCATGCACTGGCGACCAATAGAATCAAGGCAGTCCCCACACATGTGCTTAGCCCTGTCTGTTCCTGTGTCCTCTCCACCGGCTCTCGGTGTTCTGAAACCCACACCATGAATGCCTGGGTCCTTCCCTCCACTAAACTGTAGCTCTCCAAGGGCAGAGGCCAGTTATTCCATCCTACATGCCCTGGCTTTTGGCATAGTGCCCAGCACACAGAAAAGGCATAATAAATGTTGAGTGAATCATTCATTAACATCAGGAAACACCCTGGGGTTCTGATTTATTGTTTTACGTAAGATTCTTGTCTCCCTACCCTAACTGAAAGGCAGCCTTTTAATCACTGGTATCCAGCACTTAGCCTATTGCTCTGTATATAGTAGGAGCTCAATAAGTGTTGAATGATGCGAGTCGCATGGTGGTTAGTTTATTTTCAGATCAGATTGTTTCCAGCCAAACGGCAAGAACAGAGCCATATCTTCCCCATGGAATGAGTACAAGGCAGCCTCTAGGAAGGAGGTGGGAGGCTCTGCAATGGGAAGGGTTCCAACAGCCTAGGTCAGTACTCCTCCCAAGGGTGACATCAGAGATGTACCAGAGGCACAGGGAGGGGACTGTCACAGTTCCTTCTTTGGACATCACCTCCAGCTCCAGTTTTTGGGACACAGATGGGGAGAAGTCCAGATCCAAGCCATAGGGCTGACCCTTGTAGACACTACCCCATCACTTTAGAGGAATCAGAGAAAGCCCATTGAGGGAGGCTGCTTGCACGTCCTGAACTGACTCAAAACCAAGGAAGCATCTGGAAACTCTACAAGGACTCCATCATGTAAATATTGTACTCTGAGGTCACAAACATAACCAGCCAGAAACTGCAGCAGCTGAGGCCCCTTCCCTGGAGGCCAACAATTAACCCCATGTAAAGATTACCAGGAAGAGAATAAATAGCTGGGAAAAGTTTCCCAAAGGATCCCAGCCTCCCTGCCACTCTTGTTGCCTGAACAGAAAGCATGGAGGAGGCAGGGAAGCTGCTAATGCCTCATTAATGACTGTTGCAATCACTGAGACCCTGGCTGTCTTGATTGGCTTCTCCTCTGATCCACGTCAATGGCGCCCTGTCCTGTCTCCTCTGACCCTGTAGACAATTGGTTACTGGTGTTTGATTCTGAGCAGATCAGCCAGTGAAGAGGAAATGCTTCCTTGTGAGCTCCTGCAAAGTGTAGGAAATGTAGGCAACCCAGTGAGCAGGGCTGCTGCGAGAGGGACTCTTGGTGGGGGTGCAGGGGACACCCATCCCAGCCTGGGCTCGGAGCACCCACCAGGACTTGCTTGTTGTCCCAGGCAGACCTGCCATTGACTATGGGAACATAGTGTTCCTTCAGAGCAGGGTCTGTAAGGCACAAAAACGTCTTTCTCTGTAACCGAAGTGGAAAAAAAGTATCTGAGTCACTTTATACATCAGGTAAATATCCTCATGAGCATGTCATTAAAAATTTGCCATTTCCCCTGACATTTCCACAGCTTGCTAGAACACTGCCTTCTGCTCCAGTTATAGACAAATGACCCTCCATTCTCTGCTTCTGCATTGGTCTTTTAGCTTATTCCTTGGACTGACTTTCTGGGGGGAGGGAAGGATGATTTGAAGACCTGTAACCTCTTAGAATTAGAAGGGACCTTTGTAGGGATCATCTGGTCCTACCTTCTCTCAGAGGCAGATATCTGCAATGGATGTCTTCCTAACAGCTTCCCAAACGCTCACATGCTGAGTGATTCCAAGAACAATGCCCACTTTCTGTTCAAAGGCTCTAAATGTTATATGCTCCTTTTGACAGTAGCCAAAATCCATCTCCTGTCACTTCCATCCATGGGTCCTGGTTCTGTCTTCTGGAGTGACATAGACTAAGTCCATTTCCTTTTCCAGGTGACCTCATGTAGTTTTTCTAAGCTACACTTTTATTTATCTTCTTGTCCCCATGTGGAGCCCTTCTAGACCTCCCATAGAGGAGGCCTTCTAGACCTACACAGAGGAAGTGGCTTCTGTGTGACAGTGTTGCTTCTACAGCATGGCACCTGGAGCCGGTTAGCCTCGCTGGAGTCCACAGTCACGCATGTGCTTTCTCTTACTCTCAGGCTGAGCACACATACTCCCGAGCCCCCGCCCTTTGAGCCCCTTGTTTCCCATGTGGCCTGAGATGACAGCAGCAGTGACCATGGCTCCTCTCCAGGGCCAGGCAGCCGTGCTTATCCCCTGCTCCCCAATGGCTCCATAACCTTATGCTCCTGCAGAGGAAGTGGGTCACGCCAGGAGGAGCAGCTATAGCGTGAGACAGCCCAGTGCCTCTCCTCTCACCCTCAGCGAAGAACCCTTGGTCACCAGGGTTTCCATGTGGGTTTGATGGAGGAAGGGTAGAGATGTGGGGTCTTCTGTATTCCTTTTCTCTCCCCTGAACAGTGATATAAGAGCCCTTGCCCCACCCTCAGGCAGCTCTCATGCTTCTTTAGCAGAGAGGGCCCCCAGACTCCCTGACTTACCAGTGGGCCTCTCCCTGTGCTGCCTCCTTCTGGCACCCAGGACCACCTAAACGCCCTGTGCTCCCAAGGCATGGCAAGCTGCTTCCCCTCCAGGGGCTGGCTGCAGGGGGAGATGTGGACAGCGCCACCGTGGTAGCATCCCTGAGCTTGGATGCCTCTACCTGTGTTCCCCACACCCCTCCTTGTACAGGACCTAGGAGATGAGATGCCTTTTCCAAATACCATTTGTAAATGTTGGAGCCATGTTTTTTTCCGAACTAATCTCAGAACTGTTCTGTGCTCCTGTCAAGTTGGTTTTGAAGAAGGCAGCTCAGGTGGTTAAAATGAGCACTAGTGAGACCAAATCTATGACCTCAGGATCCTTCACGAGAAATGGCTCCATGGCTACCGACTGCATCACAGGCACAGCCCAGCCTACTCTTAGGCAGGAGGAGCAGGGGAGACAGTGGGGATGCGTCTGGACAGCCTAACCCCACTGCTGGATGAAGAGCAGCAGCTGCTGGAACATGATGCACAGCAAAGCTCTTATTCCACAATACCTCCAGCTTTCAACTAGTCCCAATCTTCAGTGTGTTGATGAGCAAAATAGACTTTTGCAGACACAGTGGGAGCATGGAGGTGAGAACAAAGGCATCTTTGACAGGCAGGAACATTTCCTTACCCTTCCAGAGCAGTGGCCAGCAATCCTAGCTCATCATCACTTCTGAGAGCTCTGGGAAGAGTTGCTGCAGCCATGGCTGCTGCCCCTGGGAACTTGGCTTTATCATTCTGTTCTTTGCTCAGAAATTCAAGTCAAGTAATTTAGAATTCTTTATCCAACAACTGCTTTAGGAAAAGAACATGTCAGAAGCATTTGCTGACATCACCTTTAAGATGTTCACGTAGTTTAGGCATCTCTCTCTTTCCTTTCCCTTACAACTCTTTCTGGCATTTTCATTTGGTGGTGGTAGGAGAGTGGGTGTGTGGAGTGCATTCCTGCCCTTCCCTCCCTTGGTAAGTCCAGGTGTTCAGGGCCAGTGCGCGCCAGGTGCCTCTTCTCCCAGGCACTTCCACAAGTGTAGAGGATGCCTAGACGGTGGGCACTTCCGTCAATTAACTTTGTGTTGCACAGGCTTGGAAAATGAGGGCCAAATGTACATAGAGGGTGTGGTCTTGATCAGAGGTTTTGCCACAACTATTATTTTTATATGGCCTGAAGCAGGCAGTCCTGTGATTGGGTACTCCAAAGTCAACAACCCTGTGTTTCTTCAGTCTCGTCTTTGTTTATTCATTGACTGTTTTACCATGCATGCCCTGGTTCCAGGGACTTAGGAAGAAAGAAGGCAGGTACACAGGCTCTCAGACCAGGTTCTACCTCCCATCAAAGGAGGAATCTCCTCCCTTATGTTCCAGCCCACACGCTGTCCTGCCCCAGCCCAAGGAAGCTCAGTCTCTTGAGCTTGTTTTGGTGTCCAAAGGCCCAAGTGTCCCTTTTCCTCCTGGCTCTTTCCTCCCAGCCCTGCCCCTGAGGGTGCTCAGACCTCTTGGCATTACTCTTCTAAAGTAGACTTTTATATATTTGCAGCAACTGTCTTCTCTTCTGCAGGGTCTTATCGTTACCAAGTAGATATCACTTAATCCATCAAATGCTCCTTTCATACCATGTTCCCACACTTCTGCCACTCCATATTTGTATAGTTGGATTAAAAAGGAAAATCTGAGTTCAAGTCCTGGATATCTTTGTTAACCTTCTGTCTCATTGATCTGTCTAATACTGACATTGGGGTGTTCTGCACCAAGTGGACCTAATAGACATCTACAGAACTCTCCACCACAAATCAACAGAATATACATTCTTCTCAGCACCACACCACAATTATTCCAAAACTGACCACATAGTTGGAAGTAAAGCACTCCTCAGCAAATGTAAAAGAACAGAAATCACAAAAACTGTCTCTCAGACCACAGTGCAATCAAATTAGAACTCAGGATTAAGAAACTCACTCAAAACCACACAAATACATGGAAACTGAACAACCTGCTCCTGAACCACTACTGGATAAATAATGAAATGAAGGCAGAAACAAAGATGTTCTTTGAAACCAGTGAGAACAAAGATACAACATACCAGAATCTCTGGGACACATTTAAAGCAGTGTGTAGAGGGAAATGTATAGCACTAAATGCCCACAAGAGAAAGCAGGAAAGATCTAAAATCGGCACCCTAACATCACAATTAAAAGAACTAGAGAAGCAAGAGCAAACACATTCAAAAACTAGCAGAAGGCAAGAAATAACTAAGACCAGAGCAGAACTGAAGGACATAGAGACACAAAAAAACCCTTCAAAAAATCAATGAATCCAGGAGCTGGTTTCATGAAAAGACCAACAAAATTGATGGACCGCTAGCAAGACTAGTAAAGAAGAAAACAGAGAAGAATCAAATAGATGCAATAACAAATGATAAAGGGGATATCACCACTGACTCCAAAGAAATACAAACTACCATCAGAGAATACTGTAAACACCTCTATGCAGATAAACTAGAAAATCTAAAAGAAATGGATAAATTCCTAGACACATACACCCTCCCAAGACTAAACCAAGAAGAAGTTGAATCTCTGAATAGACCAATAACAGGCTCTGAAATTGAGACAATAATTAATAGCCTCCCAACCAAAAAAAGTCCGGGACCAGATGGATTCATAGTCGAATTCTACCAGAGGTACAAGGAGGAGCTGGTACCATTCCTTCTGAAACTATTCCAATCAATAGAAAAAGAGGGAATCCTCCCTAACTCATTTTATGAGGCCAGCATCATCCTGATGCCAAAGCCTGGCAGAGACACAACAAAAAAAGACAATTATAGACCAATATCCCTGATGAACATCAATACAAAAATCCTCAATAAAATACTGGGAAACTGAATCCAGCAGCACATCAAAAAGTTTATTCACCACAATCAAGTTGGCTTCATCCCTGAGATGCAAGGCTGGTTCAACATACACAAGTCAATAAATGTAATCCATCATATAAACAGAACCAAAGACAAAAACCACATGATTATCTCAATAGATGCAGAAAAGGCCTTTAACAAAATTCAACAGCCTTCATGCTAAAAACTCTCAATAAACTAGGTATCAATGGGACGTATCTCAAAATAATAAGAGCTATTTATGACAAACAGCCAATATCATACTGAATGGGCAAAAACTGGAAGCATTCCCTTTGAAAACTGGCACAAGACAGGGATGCCCTCTCTCACCACTCCTATTCAACATAGTGTTGGAAGTTCTGGCCAGGACAACTAGGCAAGAGGAAGAAATAAACGGTATTTAAATAGGAAGAGAGAAAGTCAAATTGTCCCTGTTTGCAGATGACATGATTGTATATTTAGAAATCCCCATTGTCTCAGTCCAAAATCTCCTTAAGCTGATAAGCAACTTCAGCAAAGTCTCAGGATACAAAATCAATGTGCAAAAATCACAAGCATTCCTATATACCAATAACGGACAAACAGACAAATCATGAGTAAACTCCCATTCACAATTGCTACAAAGAGAATAAAATACCTAGGAATCCAACTTACAAGGGGTGTGAAGGACCCCTTCAAGGAGAACTACAAACCACTGCTCAATGAAATAAAAGAGGACACAAGCAAATGAAAGGACATTCCATGCTCATGGATAGGAAGAATCAATATCCTGAAAATGGCCATACTGCCCAAGGTAATTTATAGATTCAATGCCATCCCCATCAAGCTACCAATGACTTTCTTTACAGAATTGGAAAAAAACTACTTAAAGTTCATATGGAACCAAAAAACAGCCTGCATTGCCAAGACAGTCCTAAGCAAAAAGAACAAAGCTGGAGGCATCACGCTACCTGACTTCAAACTATAAGACAAGGCTACTGTAGCCAAAACAGCATGGTACTGGTACCAAAACAGAGAGATAGACCAATGGAACAGAACAGATACCTTAGAAATAACACCACACATCTGCAACCATCTGATCTTTGACAAACCTGACAAAAACAAGCAATAGGAAAAGGATTCCTTATTTAATACATGGTGCTGGGAAAACTGGTTAGCCGTAAGTAGAAAGCTGAAACTGGATCCCTTCCTTACACGTTATACAAACATTAATTCAAGATGGATTAAAGACTTAAATGTTAGAACTAAAACCATAAAAACCCTAGAAGGAAACCTAGGCAATACCATTCAGGACATAGGCATGGGCAAGGACTTCACGACTAAAACACCAAAAGCAATGGCACCAAAGCGAAAATAGACAAATGGGATCTAATTAAAGAGCTTCTGCACAGCAAAAGAAACTACCATCAGAGTGAACAGGCAACCTACAGAATGGGAGAAAATTTTTGCAATCTACCCAGCTGACAAAGGGCTCATATCCAGAACCTACGAAGAGCTTAAACAAATTTACAAAAAAAAAAAAAAAAAAAAAACCCATCAAAAAGTGGGCAAAGGATATGAACAGACGCTTCTCAAAAGAAGACATTTATGCAGCCAACAGACACATGAAAAAATGCTCATCATCACTGGCCATCAGAGAAATGCAAATCAAAACCACAATGAGATACCATCTCACACCAGTTAGAATGGCGATCACTAAAAAGTCAGGAAACAACAGATGCCGGAAAGGATTTGGAGAAACAGGAATGCTTTTACACTGTTGGTGGGAGTGTAAACTAGTTCAACGTTTGTGGAAGACAGTGTGGCAATTCCTCAAGAATCTAGAACTAGAAATACCATTTGACCCAGCCATCCCATTACTGGGTATATACCCAAAGGATTATAAATCATGCTACTTTAAAGACACATGCACACATATGTTTATTGAAGCACTATTCACAATAGCAAAGACTTGGTACCAACCCAAATGTCCATCAACGATAGACTGGATTAAGAAAATGTGGCACATATACACCATGGAATACTATGCAGCCATAAAAAAAGGATGAGTTCTTGTCCTTTGCAGGTACATGGATGAAACTGGAAACCATCATTCTCAGCAAACTATCACAAGGACAGAAAACCAAACACTGCATGTTCTCAATCATAGGTGGGAATTGAACAATGAGAACACTTGGATACAGGGAAAGGAACATCACACACAGGGACCTGTTGGGGGGTGGGTGGCAGGGGGAGGGATAGCATTAGGAGAAATACTTAATGTAAATGACGAGTTAATGGGTGCAGCACACCAACATGGCACATGTATACATATGTAACAAACCTGCACGTTGTGCACATGTACCATAGAACTTAAAGTATAACAAAAGAAAAAGAAGTTAAAAAATTAAATAAAATACAAAAATCTGCTAAGTTTAGCTGTTTTTATCTTACTCAATTTTAACTCATTAGTGTCAGCTCATCCTCCTAGCCTACCTAGTTTTTGGAAATCGTATCTCTGTTATCTGTGTCGTCACTGAGTCTTTTGACATCTGTACAATTGGATCCCAGAGCTGTGGAGCTGAACATGAGGTATAGGGGAGGAGCGTGGTGGCCCCAGAGTGTGCCCTCAGCCTTCAGTGGCACCTTCGCATAAGACCTCAAACGAAGACGCAGACTGTGCCTATGGCAAGCATCCAGGCTGCCTGTCTGAATGCTAAGCACGCAGTAGGTGCTTCATAAATACGGATGTGGGTGAGCGGTTATCAGGCACGTCTGACGAGAAGCCTGATTCGTGGTGTGCCATCCCCGTTTCAGGAAAGTGGCTTCCATGAGCTCATTTGCTAGGCAGCATCCACTGTGTTTTATAGTGTGGGCATGAATTAATAATGAACAACACTCCTAATTAGGCTGGAATAAAAACACAGGTTAAAAAAGAGAAACAGCTGGGGAAGTGTGTTCTGACTGTGCAGCCTCTGGCTCTGGGGGCTTGATTTGGGGGTGCAGCAACCACTGCAGTGGACAGTTTTCTGGAAAGCAGGTCCCCTACCCAGTTGTCCCCAGAGAGAGAAAATATTTGTTTTTTCCAGCACCCCTTCTGCTTGTGCTGTCAGAATAAGAAAAAGTGGCTCTGGCTGGTTCTCCCTGCTCCCTGCATTTCAGGTGGAATGATTTTACTTCATGGAAGTGAGTGCTTTAGTAAGTGCTTGCCTGCGGGGCTTGCATCGGGGAGTCAGGGAAGGAGGAAAAATGTGGTAGAAGTTGGCCTCATCAGGATGTGAAATTGACTGTGAACAATGTGATTTATTAAAGACCACTGTTTGTGCTGGTTAAAATGTGCACTCAGCTCCTAGCAAGGATCTCTTGCTCATAATGGAGAAAGCTCCCTGAGGGTGGTCCCAGCTGCCCCTTCCTCTGTCTCTCCTTGCCAAATTACGTTGCAGACTCAGTCCTTAGCAGGGGCCATGTAATTGTGGCTTTAATGGTTTTAATAAAGGATCATGCAGGCACTGGGAACATGCTCTTCAATGCTCACAGTCTAAATTAGGCACTAACCAAGACAAAGGATATAAGCATGCTCATCCATGCTTTCTCTGGACCCCACTACAAAGACAAGAAAGGGTGGCCCCAGGAGATGGGGGGACCGAGTGAGTGAGTGATAGCTGAGGTCTGAAAACACCATCCTGAAGCTCCTTCCTCCCTGTTACCTTGAGCACCTGGAGTAGGGGGATGAAATGAGATTTGGAGGCCAAGGATTTGAAGGAAAAGAATCCTGGCCAGGAGGTTCACCATGTGGCCCGAAGCAAGCTGCTGCTTTCTGAGCTTCAGTGCCCAAGTGCACTGTGGAGTCGCACAGCCCTTAGTTCTAATGTCCAGTGAGCGTTTAGACCTTGGGAAAGCTACTTCTCTGGGCCTTAGTTTCCGTATCTACTAAATGGGGCTGGTGACACCTGTCTGATAAGGTGGTTGTGAGAATGTGGGATGTACCCAGCCAAGCCACATGTAATGCTCAGTAAATGTCTGTCTCCTCTGCTCCATGCGTGAGCACCCAGTTTAGTAGGAAGCCCTTCCCCCTGCAGATTCCCCTACAACAGCAGTTCCCAAAGTGTGATTCTCAGACCAGCAGCATCCACATCACCTGGGAATGTGCTAGAAATGCAGATTCTCAGGCCTACCCCAGACCTACTGGATCAGAAACTGTGGGGTGGGGCCCTGCAGTCTGCGTTTCACCCTGTCCTCCAGGTGGTTCTTTTTATTTTTTTTCCTTTTCCTTTTTTTTTTTATTATACTTTAAGTTCTAGGGTACATGTGCATAACGTGCAGGTTTGTTACATATGTATACTTGTGCCATGTTGGTGTGCTGCACCCATCAACTCGTCAGCACCCATCAATTCATCATTTATATCATGTATAACTCCCAATGCAATCCCTCCCCCCTCCCTCCTCCCCATGATAGGCCCCAGTGTGTGATGTTCCCCTTCCCGAGTCCAAGTGATCTCATTGTTCAGTTCCCACCTATGAGTGAGAACATGCGGTGTTTGGTTTTCTCTTCTTGTGATAGTTTGCTAAGAATGATGGTTTCCAGCTGCATCCATGTCCCTACAAAGGACGCAAACTCATCCTTTTTTATGGCTGCATAGTATTCCATGGTGTATATGTGCCACATTTTCTTAATCCAGTCTGTCACAGATGGACATTTGGGTTGATTCCAAGTCTTTGCTATTGTGAATAGTGCCGCAATAAACATACGTGTGCATGTGTCTTTGTAGTAGAATAATTTATAATCCTTTGGGTATATACCCAGTAGTGGGATGGCTGGGTCATATGGTACATCTAGTTCTAGATCCTTGAGGAATTGCCATACTGTTTTCCATAATGGTTGAACTAGTTTAC
Organism: Rhinopithecus roxellana; assembly: GCF_007565055.1. Classification (NCBI taxonomy): domain Eukaryota; kingdom Metazoa; phylum Chordata; class Mammalia; order Primates; family Cercopithecidae; genus Rhinopithecus; species Rhinopithecus roxellana. Next base: position 72,236,506 of record NC_044556.1, on the reverse strand, counting down.
AATCCCACCAACAGTGTAAAAGTGTTCCTATTTCTCCACATCCTCTCCAACATCTGTTGTTTCCTGACTTTTTAATGATTGCCATTCTAACTGGTGTGAGATGGTATCTCATTGTGGTTTTGATTTGCATTTCTCTGATGGCGAGTGATGATGAGCATTTTTTCATGTGTCTGTTGGCTGTATGAATGTCTTCTTTTGAGAAATGTCTGTTCATATCCTTTGCCCACTTTTTGATGGGGTTGTTTGTTTTTTTCTTGTATATTTGTTTGAGTTCTATGTAGATTCTGGATATTAGCCCTTTGTCAGATGAGTAGATTGCAAAAATTTTCTCCCATTCTGTAGGTTGCCTGTTCACTCTGATGGTAGTTTCTTTTGCTGTGCAGAAGCTCTTTAGTTTAATTCGATCCCATTTGTCAATTTTGGCTTTTGCTGCCGTTGCTTTTGGTGTTTTAGACATGAAGTCCTTGCCCATGCCTATGTCCTGAATGGTACTACCTAGATTTTCTTCTAGGGTTTTTATGGTATTAGGTCTAACATTTAAGTCTCTAATCCACCTTGAATTAATCTTCATATAAGGAGTAAGGAAAGGATCCAGTTTCAGCTTTCTACTTATGGCTAGCCAATTTTCCTAGCACCATTTATTAAATATGGAATCCTTTCCCCATTTCTTGTTTCTCTCAGGTTTGTCAAAGATCAGATGGCTGTAGATGTGTGGTATTATTTCTGAGGACTCTGTTCTGTTCCATTGGTCTGTATCTCTGTTTTGGTACCAGTACCATGCTGTTTTGGGTACTGTAGCCTTGTAGTATAGTTTGAAGTCAGGTAGCGTGACGCCTCCAGCTTTGTCCTTTTGACTTAGGATTGTCTTGGCAATGCGGACTCTTTTTTGGTTCCATATGAACTTTAAAGCAGTTTTTTCCAATTCTGTGAAGAAACTCATTGGTAGCTTGATGGGGATGGCATTGAATCTATAAATAACCTTGGGCAGTATGGCCATTTTCACGATATTGATTCTTCCTATCCATGAGCATGGTATGTTCTTCCATTTGTTTGTGTCCTCTTTGATTTCACTGAGCAGTGGTTTGTAGTTCTCCTTGAAGAGGTCCTTTACATCCCTTGTAAGTTGGATTCCTAGGTATTTTATTCTCTTTGAAGCAATTGTGAATGGAAGTTCATTCATGATTTGGCTCTCTCTTTGTCTGTTACTGGTGTATAAGAATGCTTGTGATTTTTGCACATTGATTTTGTATCCTGAGACTTTGCTGAAGTTGCTTACCAGCTTAAGGAGCTTTTGGGCTGAGACAACGGGGTTTTCTAAATATACAATCATGTCATCTGCAAACAGGGACAATTTGACTTCTTCTTTTCCTAACTGAATACCCTTGATTTCTTTCTCTTGCCTGATTGCCCTAGCCAGAACTTCCAACACTATGTTGAATAGGAGTTGTGAGAGAGGGCATCCCTGTCTTGTACCAGTTTTCAAAGGGAATTTTTCCAGTTTTTGCGCATTCAGTATGATATTAGCTGTGGGTTTGTCATAAATAGCTCTTACTATTTTGAGGTACGTTCCATCAATACCGAATTTATTGAGCGTTTTTAGCATGAAGGGCTGTTGAATTTTGTCAAAAGCCTTTTCTGCATCTATTGAGACAATCATGTGGTTCTTGTCTTTGGTTCTGTTTATATGCTGGATTACGTTTATTGATTTGCGAATGTTGAACCAGCCTTGCATCCCAGGGATGAAGCCCACTTGATCATGGTGGATAAGTTTTTTGATGTGCTGCTGAATCCGGTTTGCCAGTATTTTATTGAGGATTTTTGCATCGATGTTCATCAGGGATATTGGTCTAAAATTTTCTTTTATTGTTGTGTCTCTGCCAGGCTTTGGTATCAGGATGATGTTGGCCTCATAAAATGAGTTAGGGAGGATTCCCTCTTTTTCAATTGATTGGAATAGTTTCAGAAGGAATGGTACCAGCTCCTCCTTGTACCTCTGGTAGAATTCAGCTGTGAATCCATCTGGTCCTGGAGTTTTTTTGGTTGGTAGGCTATTAATTGTTCCCTCAATTTCAGAGCCTGCTATTGGTCTATTCAGGGATTCAACTTCTTCCTGGTTTAGTCTTGGAAGAGTGTAAGTGTCCAGGAAATTATCCATTTCTTCTAGATTTTCTAGGTGATTTGCGTAGAGGTGTTTATAGTATTCTCTGATGGTAGTTTGTATTTCTGTGGGGTCGGTGGTGATATTCCCTTTATCATTTTTTATTGCATCTATTTGATTCTTCTCTCTTTTCTTCTTTATTAGTCTTGCTAGTGGTCTGTCAATTTTGTTGATCTTTTCAAAAAACCAACTCCTGGATTCATTGATTTTTTGGAGGGTTTTTTGTGTCTCTATCTCCTTCACTTCTGCTCTGATCTTAGTTATTTCTTGCCTTCTGCTAGCTTTTGGATGTGTTTCCTCTTGCTTCTCCAGTTCTTTTAATTGTGACGTTAGAGTGTCAATTTTAGATCTTTCCAGCTTTCTCTTGTGGGCATTTAGTGCTATAAATTTCCCTCTAGACACTGCTTTAAATGTGTCCCAGAGATTCTGGTATGTTGTATCTTTGTTCTCATTGGTTTCAAAGAATATCTTTATTTCTGCCTTCATTTCGTTATGTACCCAGTAGTCATTCAGGAGCAGGTTGTTCAGTTTCCATGTAGTTGAGTGGTTTTGATTGAGTTTCTTGGTCCTGAGTTCTAGTTTGATTGCACTGTGGTCTGAGAGACAGTTTGTTATAATTTTTGTTCTTTTACATTTGCTGAGGAGTGCTTTACTTCCAATTATGTGGTCAATTTTGGAATAAGTGTGATGTGGTGCTGAGAAGAATGTATATTCTGTTGATTTGGGGTGGAGAGTTCTATAGATGTCTATTAGGTCTGCTTGGTGCAGAGATGAGTTCAATTCCTGGATATCCTTGTGAACCTTCTGTCTCGTTGATCTGTCTAATGTTGACAGTGGAGTGTTGAAGTCTCCCATTATTATTGTATGGGAGTCTAAGTCTCTTTGTAAGTCTCTAAGGACTTGCTTTATGAATTTGGGTGCTCCTGTATTGGGTGCATATATATTTAGGATAGTTAGCTCTTCCTGTTGAATTGATCCCTTTACCATTATGTAGTGGCCTTCTTTGTCTCTTTTGATCTTTGATGGTTTAAAGTCTATTTTATCAGAGACTAGGATTGCAACCCCTGCTTTTTTTTGTTCTCCATTTGCTTGGTAGATCTTCCTCCATCCCTTTATTTTGAGCCTATGTATGTCTCTGCATGTGAGATAGGTCTCCTGAATACAGCAGACTGATGGGTCTTGACTCTTTATCCAGTTCGCCAGTCTGTGTCTTTTAATTGGAGCATTTAGTCCATTTACATTTAAGGTTAATATTGTTATGTGTGACCTTGATCCTGCCATTATGATATTAACTGGTTATTTTGCTCGTTAGTTGATGCAGTTTCTTCGTAGCCTCGATGGTCTTTACATTTTGGCATGTCTTTGCAATGGCTGGTACCGGTTGTTCCTTTCCATGTTTAGGGCTTCCTTCAGGGTCTGTTGTAAGGCAGGCCTGGTGGTGACAAAATCTCTAAGCATTTGCTTATCTGTAAAGGATTTTATTTCTCCTTCACTGATGAAACTTAGTTTGGCTGGATATGAAATTCTGGGTTTAAAATTATTTTCTTTAAGAATGTTGAATATTAGCCCCCACTCTCTTCTGGCTTGTAGAGTTTCTGCCGAGAGGTCTGCTGTTAGTCTGATGGGCTTCCCTTTGTGGGTAACCCGACCTTTCTCTCTGGCTGCCCTTAAGATTTTTTCCTTCATTTCCACTTTGGTGAATCTGGCAATTATGTGTCTTGGAGTTGCTCTTCTCGAGGAGTATCTTCGTGGCATTCTCTGTATTTCCTGAATTTGAATGTTGGCCTGCCCTACTAGGTTGGGGAAGTTCTCCTGGATGATATCCTGAAGAGTGTTTTCCAACTTGGTTCCATTTTCCTCCTCACTTTCAGGCACCCCAATCAGACGTAGATTTGGTCTTTTTACATAATCCCATACTTCTTGCAGGCTTTGTTCATTTCTTTTTCTTCTTTTTTCTTTTGGTTTCTCTTCTTGCTTCATTTCATTCATTTGATCCTCAATCGCTGATACTCTTTCTTCCAGTTGATCGAGTCGGTTATTGAAGCTTGTGGATTTGTCACGTATTTCTCGGGTCATGATTTTCATCTCTGTCATTTCATTTATGACCTTCTCTGCATTAATTATTCTAGCTATCAATTCTTCCACTCTTTTTTCAAGATTTTTAGTTTCTTTGCACTGGGTACGTAATTCCTCCTTTAGCTCTGAGAAGTTTGATGGACTGAAGCCTTCTTCTCTCATCTCGTCAAAGTCATTCTCTGACCAGCTTTGATCTGTTGCTGGCGATGAGCTGCGCTCCTTTGCAGGGGGAGATGCGCTCTTATTTTTTGAATTTCCAGCTTTTCTGCCCTGCTTTTTCCCCATCTTTGTGGTTTTATCTGCCTCTGGTCTTTGATGGTGGTGACGTACTGATGGGGTTTTGGTATAGGTGTTCTTCCTGTTTGATAGTTTTCCTTCTAATAGTCAGGACCCTCAGCTGTAGGTCTGTTGGAGATTGCTTGAGGTCCACTCCAGACCCTGTTTGCCTGGGTATCAGCAGCAGAGGTTGCAGAAGATAGAATATTGCTGAACAGCGAGTGTACCTGTCTGATTCTTCCTTTGGAAGCTTCCTCTCAGGGGTGTACTCCACCCTGTGAGGTGTGGGGTGTCAGACTGCCCCTAGTGGGCGATGTCTCCCAGTTAGGCTACTCAGGGGTCAGGGACCCACTTGAGCAGGCAGTCTGCCCGTTCTCAGATCTCAACCTCCATGTTGGGAGATCCACTGCTCTCTTCAAAGCTGTCAGACAGAGTCGTTCGCGTCTGCACAGGCCTCTGCTGCTTCACCTGTTGTTTTTTAGCTGTGCCCTGTCCCCAGAGGTGGAGTCTACAGAGACAGGCAGGTTTCCTTGAGCTGCTGTGAGCTCCACCCAGTTGGAGCTTCCCAGCGGCTTTGTTTACCTATTTAAGCCTCAGCAATGGCGGCCACCCCTCCCCCAGCCTCGCTGCTGCCGTTTCGGTTAGATTGCAGACTGCTGTGTTAGCAATGAGGGAGGCTCCGTGGGCGTGGGACCCTCCCAGCCAGGTGTGGGATATGTTCTCCTGGTGTGCCCGTTTGCTTAAAGCGCAATATTGGGGTGGGAGTTACCCGATTCTCCAGGTGTTGTGTGTCTCAGTTCCCCTGGCTAGGAAAAGGGATTCCCTTCCCCCTTGCGCTTCCCAGGTGAGGCAATGCCTCGCCCTGCTTCAGCTCTCGCTGGTCGGGCTGCAGCAGCTGACCAGCACCGATTGTCTGGCACTCCCCAGTGAGATGACCCCAGTACCTCAGTCGAAAATGCAGAAATCACCGGTCTTCTGTGTCGCTTGCGCTGGGAGTTGGAGACTGGAGCTGTTCCTATTCGGCCATCTTGCTCTGCTCCCCCTCCAGGTGGTTCTGATGCAGACTTGTTGTTCTGGGATTTTCTGCTTCAATTTCGAACAGATGACAACCATCTAGTCCTTTCTCCTGAGAGGATGTGAAAGTGACAGCTGACCATTTTTTGAAAAAACTGTGAGGGCTGAACACTGGGGTTTGAGTTCCAGGTGCGTAAACTCTGTCAGGGTAAGGAATTATTATTAGAACTTTGAGGTAGCAAAAGCCTGTTCTTCAAAGCTTCTGTCCAGCGCCCCCTGTGTATGGAGTTAGATCCAGTGGTTTGCAGGCTCAGAAGCCTGGGGCAGCTTTGCTCTTGCTGTGTATCTTTTGATAAGGAAACCAGCCCTCTGACGGAAGAAGGCTCCTGCCTCATAGGCTTATTAAGATTAAAACTCTAAATTTAGCTCTGGAGGAAGGTCTGCAGGCTCAAGGCCATTTGATGAATGCCTCCACGATATCTGCAGACTGCAACTGCTGGAGTAAATAAGATTTAACTACAGCTGCCAAGCCACCTTATCATTCCCCCCTATCAGATCTGAACATGGTTAAACTAAGTGCTGTCAGAGCCAGCTCATTGAATGAAGGCAGCAGTGCATAAAGTCATTCTGAATAATTAATGAAATAATGGTTGTGAAGCTGGTGGGATGGTGCAGAGTGCTAGGGCAGGGCCAGTGTGTTTCCAGATCCGGTGTCAGCACCCTAGGACTAGGATCTGGTGCATGAGGCAGTTCTTTAAGGAAAGAAGCACTCATTCTCCAGAGGCCTCAAAATAGAAAATGCCACCAAAGCAGAGATATGTGATATTTGGGATATCTAACAAATGTCAGGGTACAGGCACGGACCTGTAGATCCAAAGAGATGGTGGCCAAATGCAACAGCAGACCGTTGGGGCCCCTGCAGAGCCACATGTGACCCCTCTTTTTGTATTAGACAAGTCATGAGGGAGAGGCCAGGACCATGGCTTTTACTCACTCTAGGGTAGCATATCATTCTTTTAATGTCAGGTATAGTGTCTCTGATGCACACCGACTGAGTGTCAGCCTCGAGGGCACATGCTGAGGATATGCTCAGAGTCAGTGACAGAGGTCCCCAAATTCATCAGTCACCAAGTCTTATAAATCCCTCTTTGGCTGCATCTCCTGGAGTTGCCTCTTTCCCTTCACTCTGCTTCCCCATTGGATATATCGTTCTCTGAGTCAGCCCATGAGCAAACCCTCTGGAGGTTGAAATTCATCAGCCTCACATTGGTCTTAACCAGGATGGCTGTGTGGGCTGTTTCATGTGCACAGTGCACCCTACAGACATGGATGGATATGTTGGTGACATTTAAGAATCGTATTAGGTTGCTGCAAAAGTAATTGCGGTTTTGCCTCTGAAAGTAATGACAAAAACCACAATTACTTTTGCTCCAACCTAATATATCCTTCACATTTGCAGACTTAGGCTTTGACCAAGAAGAGTTGGTCTTAGGAGGTGAAGCTTGTTTTCTTTACCACCTGGTAGTTCTTAGGAGTAATGGGAATTTCCTCTCTTTCCTTTCTTAGACTGGTTTTGAGTCACTGGGGGACATTGCTCTATGGGACCAGAAAGTAAGAATCTATCATTTTAGCTGTCAGGACCCAAGGGCCAAGCTGGGAAGGTCACAGTGCTGTGCAACGCTCAGAACTGGGAACCAGCAAGGTGATGACTGCACAGTGGATGAGCCAGAGGGACAGCAGGCAGTGGGGTGCTGGAGTCTCTAGCCTTGGTGGAAGGAGGAAGTTAAGGCAGTATTAATGCTAGATAAATAGTGGGTAATGGTAGATTTTAAAAACTAAGGGACAGACATTCAGACTATTTTCCACATAGGACTCAACCTGACACCCCGGGCTTGGGATGTGGACTCTGGGCCTTTGTGAGGCGATGTGACTTCAAGCAAGATTATCACTATCGGATTGAAATCAAAACCAGAGTTTGAGAATCCGCTAGCTGGGTGCTCTATGACAAGTTATTTACCTTTCTGAGCCTCAGTTTCTCCCTCTTAAAATGGGAAGAATAATTTCTACCTCAGAGTGTTGTAAGAATTAACTAAGATTGTGTATTCTTTGTGAATGGTGTGGTAGATTGCATATTCTTTGTAGACCATTTACATGTAGACAGACTATGGTGCTGGGTGGCTAGGAAGAAAGCTTCCCTGAAGTTTGTTCATGTGCTGGCCATCAGCCATTTTCTTCTAAAAATGGGTACCAGTAGGATGTGGTCTTTGAAAAAGCCCTGTTAGAGACAAGATGGCAGTCACAGGCTCAGGAGTGCTGCCCAGCCTGACAGCCAAGTGAGCCTGTGATGCAGTAATTGATAGCTCAGACACAATTCAGCAACTCAATTAACTCATCTCCCATTAGGATGGATTGATTTATTTCTTGGGATAGGAATTTGTGCTGATTCAGCAACAGCAGCCTTCCCACTACTGAATGCATCTGCGTGGTTAAGAAAGCTTTTCCAGTGCTCCTGCTCCCCAGAGGCCTCAGGGGAAGAAGGCATGATTAGGGGAGACCAGTGTTCAGTCCTACACACAACAAGTCCCCCTCCTGCTAGGAAGATGAAGGACTGAAGGTCCATCATTATTTTATATATATATATTAATATATATAATATATATATATTTATATATTTATATATTTTAGATAGAGGCTCGCTCTGTTGCCCAGGCTAGAGGTACAGTGGCACAATTTTGGCTCACTGCAATCTCTGCCTCCCAGGTTCAAGTGATTCTTGTGCCTCAGCCTCCCGAATAACTGTGATCACAGGTGCACACCACCATATCCTGCTAATTTTTGTATTTTTGGTAGAGACAAAGTTTTGCCATGTTGGCCAAACTGGTCTTGAACTCCTGGCCTCAAGTGACTTGAGTGCCTCGGCCTCCCAAAGTGCTGGGACTATAGGCATGAGCCACCGTGCCTGGCCTACCATCATTTTGAAAATGAATTTTGGGCCAGGCCCGGTGGCTCACGTCTGTATTCCCAGCACTCTGAGAGGCTGAGGCAGGCAGATCATCTGGGGTCAGGAGTTGGAGACCAGCCTGAGCAACAAGGAGAAACTCTGTCTCTACTAAAAATACAAAATTAGCTGGGAGTAGTGGCGCATGCCTGTAATTGCAGCTACTTGGGAGGCTGAGGCAGGAGAATCACTTGAACTTGGGAGGCAGAGGTTGAGGTGAGCCAAGATCACGCCATTGCACTCCAGCCTGGGCAACAAGAGCAAAACTCTGTCTCTAAATAGTACCTGACTGCATTGGGATAAATGGTATTCCTCCCGGAATTCATGTGGACCTGGTACCTCAGCATGTTACTTCATTTGGAATCACCATTCATGATGATTCTGTCATCACAAGTCTTATTCCTGAGGTCAGGAAAGGGTAAGGAACCCTTGACAGCCGTCTGGTACATGCCAGGTCTACTGTCTGTAGGAACGTGTGTGCATTAAAAAGTCCAGTGAGCTGTGGGTATGTAACAGAATTGTCAAGTGGCCCTATATTACTCTTTTGTATTTGTAAAACACTTTTAAAAGCAGTACCAAATCTGTGATCTTATTTTATTTGCATGTATGCTTTTTAAAAATTATTCTGAGCTCTAATTGTGTAGATGGGGAAACTGAGGCCCTAATAGGGTCTCATAATACAGTCAGGATTATAAGTCCTCCTAAGTGCTATCTAGCCACCTCTCTGGATGGCATATACAGTAAGAATGGGGAGAATTTTCAGAACCTAGCTATGGCTTGTGCTAAACATGTCTATGCCTCACCTCTGGGCAATCTTGGGGACAGTCTTCCTTACAGTCCTGTGTGTTAGGCGGAAGCTTTCACAGGGTGTCACTTGATAGCCACAGGTGCCAAGCAGAGCTGTGCAATGCTCCAGACCTAGCATTGTGTAAACGAAGCATCCCCATTGGCCCATCTCCACAGCTGGCCTCTGGGCTCCGTGTTTACCAAACACTGCTGATGCCTCACTCCAAACACAGCTGAAGTCCAGGAGTGCTTTCTGTGTCCAAAGCCCACTCCCCTCATCCTGCTCCCTGAACCCACTGAGGAGCAGGTGTTGGCCGGTCCCCTGGCATCTGTGCCTGAGCCGCAGTAATGAGAGCTCTGAGGGCTTCCAGCAGGATGGATCCATCTGGAAGTTCTGGGAAAGTACCTGGCTGTATTGAGCTAAATAGTGTTCCCCCGAGAATTCATGTATACCTGGCACCTCAGAATGTGACTTCATTTGGGAATAGGTTATTTACAGATGTAACTTGTCAGGTATCTTGAGAGGAAATCCTGGATTTGGGATAGCCTTTAAATCCAATGACTGGTGCCCTTAGAAGAAGAGGAGAGGACAGAGGGAAGAAGGGTCTGTGAAAATGGAGGCAGTGATGCTGCCATAAGCCAAGGGATCCTAGGAGCCACCAGAAGCTGGAAGAGGTAAGGAAGGGTTCCTGCCAACACCTTGATTTCAGACTTCTGGCCTCCAGAACTAAGAATACATGTCTATTGTTTTAATACACTAATAAGTTTGGTAAGTTGTTATGGCAGCCACAGGACACATACTGGCTGCCTAGCAGGAAGTGGAGCTGTAGGGCTGGTCCTGGAGCCAGGCTGCCAGGGGTCCTCTGCTGCCCTCACCTCTCTTGCCTGCGGGGCCTGGGAGAACACTGTGGAAAGCTAGGCTAAGGCACAAGGAAGGCCAGGGCTTGACTTCCCTGTTGTCACTCTCATCTTGGTGGAGAAAGACTTCCGTGCCCTCTCACCATTATTATTACGACCTTTTTTTAAGTTTCTGTGCTATGCTAGGCACCGTGCAAGTCTTTATATCATTTCACTCTGTCCTTGTAAGGACACTATTCAGTAAGTTGCTCTATCTCTAGTTTTTCATTTGAGATTCATTAACTTGCTCAAGGTTCCACAGCTGGCAAGTGGCAGAGCCAGAATTTGAACTCATCCCACTTAAGAGCCTGCACATGTACCAGTATGCTACAGTGACTTCCCCAGGCCATATTAATAAGTATGGTAGCTAATGGTTGACATAGCAAGAAGAGAGCCTGTAACCATCCCCAGGGGCTTCCCGCAGCCTCCTTCCTATTCCTACCACTGTCTGCCTGCCTCTTCCCTAGGCAGCAGCCACGTCACATGATCCCTGTTCCTTGGATGGCCTGTAAGGTTACACATCAGGTGGTCTTCCTCTGGTAGCTGGTCCCTGTCCCTTGCCATCTGACAAACTCTTGCTCAGCCCATGTGGCCCAGTTTAAATGTGTTCTGTGCTTTCCATCATCCAGCGCTTACCACATGGATCATAAATCCCACTGGTGTGCGTGTGTGTGTCTTTCCAAAGTTGGAGTGGGAGTGCTTTTGACACGGGACTGGGTCTTTCCATTTTGCCATCTTGTATCTTCCCCAGCATCTCTGGCTCTCCAAAATCCCCAATCAATGTTTAAGTGAAACATGCAGAAGACATGAAGATTGTTAAGTAACAAATACTCAGCAGAAAGGGCTGTTACTTTTAAAAAAAGAAGAAGAAAAATAAAAGAACATCAGATATTCTAAGATAAGTATTTGTAGAGGGAATCACTAAAAGCTTTCAGTTTTGAAAGCAAATATTTAATTTAGGCTCCCCCTTCTGTGTGCTTACAAATGGCACTAAATTCAGTATAATGCTCAATCTACATTTTGAGATTTACTATGGGACTCATGGACTTTAAGAAAAAAATGTAGTTCATTGTAAGTGCCTACATTTCACAGTCATTCTTTTCTTTTAACACAATTGGAGTGACAAAGGTAATGACTTCCTAGCTAGCCATATTCAAAAGAAATGTCAAAACTTTAAATTTATAAAGCTCTCTGTAAAATGTTGTGATGCCCCCAATCAAATGACCCTCCTGATCTTGCCCGGCACCCTTTTCCTCTCGGCTGCTGGCACCTTCCTGTCTCATTGCCAAGGATAGGCCACATCTGCAAGTCTATCCCACTCCCCACCACTTAGAACTCTTGAAAGCTCTGGGGAGGCTGACCAAGGACAGAGGACTCTATATTTAGAGCTTCAGGATCCTAAATGCCCCAAGGCTCAGAGCTCCTATTAGTGCTATTTCACACTTACTACGAGTTTAAAACAAACAAAAACAACGGTGAGGATGATGATGGTGATTTTTGTGTCTTGTGCATGAATCACACAATATTATTCTAGGGGGAAACGTACCCTGGTTTCAAACAACTCATTTAAAACTACAGGTTTTGGAACATGACCTACATGTTTACAGTGGCACATGAGACTCTACTTTTTCTCAGACTCATGGACGTTTTTCCTTTTTCAATTACTAACTGCTTTAGTCCTCTAAACATGAATACTTCTTCTTCTTCTCCTTCTTCTTCTCCTTCTCCTTCTCCTTCTCCTTCTCCTCCTCCTCCTCCTCCTCCTCCTTCTCCTTTTCCTTCTCCTCTCCTCCTCCCTCTCCTCCTCCTCCTTCTCCTTCTCCTTCTCCTCCTTCTCCTTCTTCTCCTTCTCCTTCTCCTCCTCCTCCTCCTCCTCCTCCTTCTTCTTTTCTCCTTCTTCTTTTCTCCTTCTTCTTCTTCTTCTTCTTCTTCTTCTTCTTCTTCTTCTTCTTCTTCTTCTTCTTCTTCTTCTTCTTCTTCTTCTTCTTCTTCTTCTTCTTCCTCCTCCTCCTCCTCCTCCTCCTCCTCCTCCTCCTTCTTCTTCTTCTTCTTTCTTCTTCTTTCTTCTTCTTTCTTCTTCCTTTCTTTTTTTGTAAACCAATACTGGGTCTAACTCTGTGGCCCAAGCTGGATTGCAGTGGTGCATTCGTAGCTCACTGTAACCTCTAACTCCTGATCTCAAGTGATCCTTCCTCCTTGGCCTCTCAAGTAGCTAGGACTACAGAAACATGCCACCAGGCCTGGCTGATTGATTGATTGTAGAGATGAGGTTTCACTATGTTTCCCAGGCTGGTCTCCAACTCTTGGACTCAAGTGATCCTCTCACCTCAGCCTCCCTAAGTGCCAGGATTACAGGTGCCTGACCCTAAACATGGATTATTTAAAAGCCTGCCCTATTTCTAAACATGGTTCGTGTTTGCAATAGTGCACTCCTCATTTTATGCTGACTCTGATGGTAATGTAGGACTCAGTTGCTGAAGTTGTCGTTACAGCAGACTTTCCAGGAGGCCTGTGTTGTTTCTCAGGTTGCCTTCTCCAAAAGGGGACAGTTTGCCCATATGGGACGTCCTGCCCCAAGCATTTCTAACTGCTCTTCCATCTCTGTCCTCCCTCTGCAGGCTGGCCATGGGTGACCCTCTCTGTCCTGGGATTCCTGTACTGCTACTCCCACGTGGGCATTGCCTGGGCCCAGACCTACGCCATGGACTAATGCTGTTGGGTCCAGGCCAGTCCTTGCTGCTGGCCTCCAAGGCAAACAGTGCTTCACCCTGACCTCTCACTCCAGCACAGACTCTAAGGGATTTGATCTGTTCATTTTCGGTTGAATGTTCTCACTCCAAGACTGGATGCTAGATGTCATAGAAAATTCACAGCCAAACAATCTTCTAACCTCAAGTCTTTGAAATCTTCTACCCCAACCCATCATTTTCCTATTGAGGAAGCTGGGGTCCAGGGCAGTTTTGTGTCTTGCCCAACTACACAAGGTGACATTTTGGTCTAGAACCTACTCTCATGAGCCCTTTGCATTCTTTCCCCTTAAGCAAGAATAGAATGTAGTGGACATTTATTGATTGAGACACAGAAATCCTGATTAGTGATAGGCCTGTCTTCTGGGCGGTATTTCTAAAATATTTGAGTGACATTGATGTTTAAGTGACCTCCTTTATCACATCCCACAGTGTCTCTAGAAGCAGCACTAGGGTTTGAGCTTCACACTTCAGCCCCTCTGTAGGAAGGAGAGCAAGCCACAGCTGTCTTTTGAATTACCTAGTCCAAGAAGACAGTAGCAGCCCTGTAGCATTCTAAGGCATCCGTACCCAAGGAGTCCTGTGATTTGAGCTTCAGCAGGGTGATCTACATTTGCGTGCTTGTTTCTGAGATTTGCAGAGAAGTATAACATGGTAGTTCCTCTACCTTACAGTTAATAGTTTCTTAATAAAGAAGCAGCATTTAGAAACCACAGGATAGTGTATCCACAGATGGGTGCTATCAGGCTAGTCATGAGGATGGTGTCCTGGAGTCTTGTCCACCCTCTCCACACGTCTCAAAAGTCATCCTCCTATTCAGTGATTCACCTTTAGTGGTTTATATTGTTATGGTTTGATTCAAATGGAGCCTTTTCTGTCATGTAGATAATCTACATGTTTGTAGAATTATTTTTAATATGTTTGAGGAAAATGTTTAAAATCTAAATATATTCACATAACTTGATTATTCACTCCTCTAAAAAGATGCTGGATAGGCTACGAAAGGTCCCAAGTGGTAGATAATTCAGGATACTTCTGTTTGAATTTGGAATTTTTTTTTTTTTGAGTGGGGAGGGGTAAAGGAGCCTTAAAATTTGAATCCATAATATGTCTAATTACAGGAGAATTTACAAGCATCTCAAGTAGGTGAATTAAGTTGTCATTGAGTGAAAGGTTCACCTGGACCTAGTGCTGCCTCCTGTTTATTACATAGCATGGCCCTTATGTCTTGAGTTGAGGTTATCAACTCAATGAGGCTTAAACTCCTAGAGTACAGGACAATTTTGTTGACTGTCTTTCTTCATAGCTTCTCTGCTTGGCAAAGAGATGGGAGGGGGGCCAGATACTGACTACCCTGGGTAGGCACATTATGTGTTAACTGAAGCAAAAGACAGAGGCCAGAGAGGGGCAGGTAGACCTGCATAGCAGCAGCCTCAGCAGCTGTCTTGGTAAAGGAGAGAGAGAGAGACATGGGGCCGGTGATTCCAGGGTGCTCAGAAGTTTTAGGAAGGAATGAGCCTCAGGGAGGAGTGGGCACCTACATGAATGCAGTAAACCTTCATGGACTAACACTGATTCAGGATTTGTGGCCAGCCAGAGGGAGTTCGGCTGAAGTTTACTTGGAAAGAAAGGGCTTGCTAAGAAAAAAAGGAGTATAAAAATGATGATATGGAAGTGTCTAATGTATGTGTACATGTAAGTAATACAAAAGTTTTGAGCTCTTCCAAGTATACCATTTATAGAAAAACAAATAGGCTTATTCATTCATTAAACTATTTTGGAAGAGTCAGTGGATATATTTGAAAGTGGTAATCCTGAATTTCTTTTAAACTATTATATGATTCATAGTGGTTCTCAGGAATTAATAAATGATTACTGTGTTTAGCTCTGTATTTGAGGCTGATTAATTAATATGTGGATTATCCAGGACCATTGTTTTGCTTAACCTCTTCCTATTCCCAGCTGTAATATGAAAATGATAATGCTTCTTTCCTCATGCATATTAACTAAAATCTTGTAGTTACTCTGAATGGTGGTGCCTGGGCACACAGAGGAGTTCAGCCAAGGACACTGGACATGTCATCAGCCCTGGGCAACTTCAGGCACAGTGTTGGGAAAAGACTAGACAAGCTCCCAAGGTCAGTTCCAGACCCTGGATCCTCTGATACCAGCCTCACTCTGCAGGCAAGACCAAGAGCTGCAAGCACAATCGCCAAGATGCTACCCAAGGAGGGAAGCAAGATGCCTGAAGGACACCCAAACCTTAGTCATTCTAATTCTTGGGACCACACAAGAAGACTAAAAGGTTATTTTTTCAAATTAATTTGTTTGAAGTGTCAGGAGAAAACATTTTGTTCCATTAAAGATAGCAGGCCTCAAGAAAAAATAAATCAATGACACAAATAATTGTATAATAATCTATATATTGGGAGAATAGCAATTTTGGTGGGGGAGGGGGCGGCTTCCCCTTACAGAAATTGAGACTGCTCACTTCCTTATTTAAAATAATACAACCATTGAAAAAAAAATAGTAAATTAACCATAATATAATGAGTTTGGTTTTTAGCAGGTGTATCAGAATATATCCATACAATAGGGTTCCCTTCAGTGTGGACAACATGAGAAGCCAAATTATCGTGATACTACTAGCCTCAGCACCTTTTGAGAAAGCCTCTCTGAGGCCTTTCTCAGGGAAATTGTTTCATTTTAAAACAAAAAACCGTCTTTTTAAAATCATTGAACTCCATCTGGCACCCAAAACATGGCATTCATTACTTAGCTCTGTATTACTGGTCCTTTTGACTAATTACAAAAATCATATTCACAGAGATGTTTTGCAACATTGAAGAGATCTAGATAGAATGCTTTAGGCTGGGCGTGGTGGCTCACACCTAGAATCCCAGCACTTTTGGGAGGCCGAAGCAGGTGGATCACTTGAGGTCAGGAGTTTGAGACCAGCCTGGGCAACAGAGTGAGACCCTGTCTCAAAATAATAATAATAATAATAAAGAATGCTTTAATACGTTATTAGTGATACTTTTGAAACAAACATCAATAATTTGGAATTTTTAAACAATATCACCCTTAAATTATTTTTATAATGCTTTTGTGCAATTTGATTAAATCAGTTGCACAAAATGTAAGGAAACATTACATTGCACACAATGTAAGGAAACATCATTAAAAATACTGTACCCCTACTGTGATCCTATAAGATCAAGCAGAGGCTTGTAGGTCAGATTCCCCATCCCGTAATTAAGTTACACTGTCTATAATAAGAGAAGTGCCATGTTTGTAAAGTGGTCCACTGGATGGTAAATGAGAACTCAGGCTGGCAATATTGTGGAGCCTTGCCATGAGCAGGAAGCAATACCTATTAAAATAGCAAAACTGAAACCATGCCAGTGTATGGGACTATTTCGATTAGAGGCAAGCTACCTTAATAGCTTCTGAGACTATCAATGAAGTGTAAAGCACAGATCAGAGCTCATATTGTAGACACTGAGTCATTCAAAAAAGATTGTTATATTCTTCATACTATGTTTTAAAAGGTGCGAGGGAAACGTTAATATATTTTATACAAATTTCAATCCAAATTGTTCAAAATAAAAAAGTGTACGTCTAAGTAAGTGGCGGGGGGCGGGGGGGGGGTCAGCTTCTGGTATATCACATCCATGTGTCATACAGTTTTCCGTGATACCAGGCATTGAGCTCAACATCTGTGCCCTTGTACAGCAACTGCAGCTGGACCTTAAGATCGTAGAGCCACATACGTTCATGTCCATTCTCTCACTGTTTGGTACTTTGACACACAGTCTTGGTGAATCTGGGACTGTAAGTAAGTTCTCAAAAAACTATAAGTGCTGTCCAAATAAGAGCTTCCCAAACTCTTGAATAGAAAATACCATCCTAGGTCACAACTTAGGTCACAGCTGTCATCTTAGGCCAGAACAGCCAATTCAGTGACCTAAAATTAATGTAAGGAAAGGCAAAAGCAAGTATCATGTATAAAATAGTTTATTACCATAATAAATAAAACTTTTTTTTTTACAAATATCATTTGTGCTTGTTTAAAAATGTTGAGAAGGGAATATCATCAATGGAGGGGCCTGCACGTTCCTCTTAACATTCCCAAGCCACAGATATACAGTGGTGTTCCTGGCAGCATCCTCAGCTGACCACAAAAATAGTATCAGCTCATTTACACTTTTGTTTATTCATGCTCATTTGGACAAAGTGACAGATGCAAAGGAAAAAGAAAAACCCAATAAAGGATTTGGCAGGACTCAATGGAAAGCGTATTAATATAAGGAGAAGCCCCAGAATGGTGAACTGCTCATGAGTAGAAGTGTCCTTGAGGTGCCGGCGAAACGTCGGATGTGGACAGTCTCCAACTGATGCACAAATACAGCATCGGAATATAAAGAGAATACATTCATTAGGGGAGGGTGCATCCTTCTTAACGTAAGATCAGTTTATATCCTGATACAAGATCTGTGAACTTCTCATTGAACAACTAATGGATCCGTCGGATGACTCAGAAGTCACAGATAAAGAGATAAGGGCTGTAAGAAAAGTTTAATGGCAGGCAGGGAGGGCACCCACCGCTCTGGCACCTGCAGGGAATTCAAGTCCAGTTCTAGAGGTTCCAGAATAAGTCTGATATGCTCACATGAGAATGAAGTTTCACTTGAATTTAAGCTGCAGATAAATTCACATTGATTCGTTTGAGCTGTAGGGGGTAGAAATTAAAACTTCTCAACATGAACACCTTTGGTGAGAAAATGGTTTTTTTCTCTGATGTTTGCAGTCTGTGCTGAGAGGATCATGGAGTCTCCTCCAGATGGAGGGCACAGGAGCTGGTGAAGGTAATCTTAATTGAAGCGAGTGAGAAGGCAGTATATAGAGCAATAACAATGATTTAGCAACAGAGGGAGGCTGTCTGGGGCGTCAAGTGTGCCCTCAATGGCCTCCTCTTTAAGCAACACTAGGTGATAAGGGGGAGAGAGGAAGGGGCGTTGGCAGCTCTATCACAGCTGGAGTTCCATTCAAGGGTCTTAAGGCTAAACGTCTTTATTGCAAGACATAGTACAATCTATTAATCAAATGCACATCAGCAATGTGTATCTCCACCAGGGCTCCTAAAATTTCCCAGAGTATGCATGTGAGACAGAGTGGTCAGTGCAACAAGGGAAAATGAGGATCTTCCTATACCTAGTATTCCTAGAGTTCATTTAGTCCCCACAAGGACTCAAAGAGCTTGACAGTTGGTATAATACCTTCCATCTAAGGATTTGAAGAGGAAGTTTGCTGAATGGGATGGGGTGGTGTAGTACAATTTTACCCCTGCTCAGCCCTCCCCACTTTTGAAAGAGGAGGATTCCAGCAAAGGGGCTGATGTTTGGCCAACAGCAGCACACTGGATTGAAGAGGTTGAGGGTAAAACAGGCCCCCAGGGATTGGATAACAAGAAGAAATCAAGTAAGAAATGTATTTGCAAAAGTTTACTGGAAGGCTGCAAAATGGGCTCAGTTTTTTAAATACTTGGGCTATCCTGTAGCATTAATGTTGTAACCTTGTTAGCATAATGTAGCATTGCATTAATTAATGCAATGAGTTGCATTAATTGTACACTAGATAATTTGGTTTTTCAACCAAATGATCCCCTCCGTTTCTGTCCTTTGGCTATCTTGTCATGTCCAGTGGAGGAGCCTTTTGTAAGTATATGGGATGGCAGTGCCCATTGCTGGAGTCAGTGCCCCCCCACCAAGAACAAACACCACCTCACTGACCATCTTAGTTCTCAGAGTTAACCCTAAACCCACCCCCTCCATCAGCCGGGAGGAGCATGTTCAACCAGCAGCCAAGTGACAGGGACAGGACCTCCCCACTTCAAAGCAGCCTGTCAGGATATTCTCTGGGAAATGGAGCTTCAATATGAATGACATTCAAAGTAAAGAATCTAGTAGAAATCAAATAGTACTTACTAGACAATGGTGCCACATATCATGCCCCCTACTCCTCAAAAAGGAAAAACATATATCCTGGGCAAATCTGTTCTCTTGGCATACTTTTTCTGAAGTCTAAATGTTCTGTCCCATACCTAGTAACCTTTTGTTTCCCTAATCTCTCTCCAGCCACCAGATAATGGTTTATACTGGAAGGCTCAGGTCAGTGGTGTCTGAGGCACATGGTCCTGGCTCGGGAACCCAGTGGCATCCTGGCATGGGAAGGCAGCACAAAGCAGCCTGCGGCCAAGTTCATGGCGTGAAAAGGAAGGGAGAAAGGTTTGGCTCATTTACACAATGTTTTTTCAGAGAAAACAATTACAGCAAAAAATCCCTCAAATCCTAGGGAGGATTACAGGAGAATAAAGCCCATGCACCCACACGTGCACCTGTGACCCCAAGAGGAACAGATTCCTGCCGCAGGAGCTGGCTTCCAGTCATGAGCCCAGTTTGCACTGATTCAGGAGTGCATTCCTAAAGCTGCGTTCCACCCTAAAACATGTCTGGACTTCAAAGCCTTACATCATCTTTGCCCCTCATACCCAGAGGTCTGAGCGATTTCATGGACATCCATCTCCCTCAGGCAGAGGTGGAGGGAAGTGGCAAGGCCTCTTGACATTGGCTATGGAGTGCTGGACAAGAAGCCTGTCATCAAGTCCCTGGAGAGCTGGGAGGCAACAAAAAGTCTCCAGTGGCAGGTGCTTCTGAGGCTGGGTTTTGGGGTGGATTAGAGGCATACCCTGCCTTAAAAGTGGTGGGTCCTAAACTTCAGAAGCAGGTTGAGGAGCATGTTTAAGAAATGGCAGACTAGAAAGTTAGGGGGCAGCCAACAGATGGGATTCCAGATATTTTACAGGCTCTTACCCAAGGACTGGTTGGTAGCTTCTCAAGTGAAAGAGGCTGAAGACCTCATAGCTTTATCCAAAGTCAGACAGTTGTGACTCGGCCTTAGGAAATTAGAATTCCTCTTCTTTGCATGCCGCCACCTGAGGCTAAATCTAATTATGTCACAGCCTGGAGAAGCCAGGAGCAGCCCCTGTAAGCCTCATGTGAGAAGCTACACATGAGGTTAGGGCTCCTGGAGCAGGACTCTCCCTTGAGCTCGCAGGCCCTGGCTTCCCAGGGCCATCTGTGCCAACCCTGTGAACCAGGAGAGGTCAGCCCTGCCTTGCACAGACAACTGAGGGCCCAGCCCTGGGACTCACTGTGAGCACTGGGCAGGACTAAGGAGGCGAGGCGGGGTGGGGTGGTGGGCAGGCTCGGACCAGAGGCTCTCAGAAACACTGAGTATCTTTGGTAGGGCAGAGGTACCAGGGATGGAGTCACCATCTAACATAGGCAAAGGTAAGCTCCCTGGATAAGTCCATGCTGTCACCTGTACTCCTAATTCCATTCCCTCCAAGTTGACTTTTCAGAGCTGAACTTCTAACCTTGCTTGTCAGTATTTGGGGTCCTGACACCTCTCTGTAGGGCATATGCCCTGGCCAGCTCCACTGTGCCTGGAAGAGACTTCTCCCCTTTCCTTTCTCAGATGCCATTGAGAGAAGCCCAAGCACATGAATAACCTGACTTAGGTGACCACGAGGCAGTGGAGTGTCCCCGAGCATCGTGGCATAAGGGCTCGGATGGCCCATACGCAGCTCTGTGACCATCACTGGGAGCCACAGCTCCAAGGCCACTTTTCTCCATCACCTTACAGAGAGCTGGAAACTCACTGCTTCGTTCTCTTTCCAGCTCCTGAAGAGAGTACAATCATGATCCTGAAATCTTTTTCCATTTTCTCTTGAAATCCTACTGACTTTAGTAGGAAATAGAGACCGGCTTTAAAATAAGGACCAGCATGGCTCCCAAGTGCCTATAATGACGCCGTGCGGTGAACAAAATACAAAGGTCTGCAGGGCAATCCCAATGAGAATCAAAGTATAAACATAGCAACTTGCTACAGTTCTGAGGTTGTGTGTGTGTCTGCTTTGTTAATAAAGCAACTCTGGGCTCATGACCCTTCCTGCCGATGCTCCATACCCTGAGGAATGCCACGGGGACACTTGGGAAGAGGCCAAGAAGGAACAGAGGCAAGGGAGCCTGTGTGTGAGGCCAGCAGCATGGAGCACGGCCAGAGGCTCAGCTGGGGACTCCACAGCCCTCCCTGTCAACTGTCCCAGAGGAGCAGGATGTGGGCCGCACCGCAGAGAACCCCTGGATCCTAAGGACCCCTCTCCAGCTCTTACCCTTGCCTCACCACCTTTGGGAAAGGAGACCTGAGGATTCCCAGCTCCAATGTCAATGGGAGGCATGCACCACACCTGCAGCTGCTTTTCTGGCCTTAACCATGAGACAGAAAGTTTCCGGGCTCTACCCTCCTGTCCCTCAAGCTCCGCTTGTCCCGAGCTAGTTACAAATGACAACTACAGGAAAACATGGTGATGTCAGACACAGGCTGTACAAGGACGGGGATGCTGGGAAGTCCCTGGCCCACCACAGTCCGTTGGGGGTCTTGGCAAAGGAGCCCAGCATGGTATATACATGAGAGGTTCTCGGCACTTTCCCACCTGTCCCCAGATGGCTGCTGCTCTGTCCTGGTAGTTTATCTCTTACAAATATCATGGTAGTAAAAAATTAAAAATGAAGGAAAATACCCTTTAGACAGCATGTCCCTTCTTTCAAAATTGTGCAAAGATGGTTCAGATGCAGCTGCCACCTTGCAGGGTAGGGGCACGCTACCCTTCCCATATCTTTTTCCAGATAGAGAAAGAGCGCGTCTAAGCCACTGGCCCCACTTTTTCTGTCAGGAAAAGCCTACTTGAAAATTGTTGGTCATGTGGACGTGTGTGGTGGGGTGGTGGTCACGGCAAGGTTGTAGATGTCTGTCTTTGACTTTTCTTTTAATAGACCTCTCAGCTGGCTCCAAAAATGTCTCTCTCTGATTCTGGGGACTGTGGCCTCGATATTTCAAACAGCTCTTGAGGAGACTGAGAGGATCTTCTGGAAGTTAATATCCTGAGTATCTCAGAGAGCTGTTTCTCAATATTGGTCATTTTGGCGTTTAAGGCCTTGATGTCCTCCTTCAGCTCGTGCCTCACCTCCAGGACTGTGGCCTGCAGCGTCTGCTCAGGGATGGGGTAGAAAGAATGCTTGACCTCTGCCAGGATGGGACTCCGATCCTGGGGACTCCTGGCCTCACCCACGTTGTCCAGCCGCAAGTCGCTCTTGGTGATGCCACTGTCACACGAGTCTGTCTTCTTCAGCGTGGCCTCGCCTGATGCTTTTGTCCTCTCGGGAAGTGTCTCCATCGACTCAGCCTTGGACACCTTGTTCCATTCCTCACCCTTCCCGCAAGCATCTTTGAAGCGGGCCCAGCCTTTGCGCTTGGCACAATCGCCCCCACCCCCCTTGGGGCCCAGGCACTCGGACCCGGGTGCGTGTAGCTTTGCGTGGTCTGGAACCCCGGAGGTGGAGGCTGCCTGGAAGGACACGGGCGTGGCAGGACTCTCACGTACGGTGACCACGCTGGCCTTCATGAGGCTGTGGTTGGCGGAGGCATGCTCTGTGAGGACATTGCCCTTCTCCACGTCTAGGTCATCCAGGTCCCGGCCCCCTCTCTCAGCCGCCAGCCTGGCCTCTTTCTGCTGTCGAAATCTCTGGAAGAGGCGCCGGACAGGGTGGTCCGGGGGCAAGATCAGGGGGGCCTCATTCTTTCGTTTCATACGCTCTTCCTCTTCACGTTTCACGTCGCTGATCTTCCGGAACACAATCTGGAGAGACAGAGAATGACATGCCATGTTAGCCACATGCTGGCTGCAGCAGCCCAGCTCAGCCCCTCTGCCTATCACGGCCCTCTCCTTCCAGTCCCCCTGCTGCCAAGAGGCTGGGGCTCACAGCCTGCAAGGCCTCACGAGGCTTTTCTCTATGACTGACCTCACCCTCCTTTGCTCAACACTGACTCCCAGCTTTCAAACAGCAGGTAATTGACTCCCTTTGTCATTCCCTTCAAGAGGAACAGATCCCATTTTTTCCCTCCCCACATGCCAGGAAGCTGAAGAATCCAAAGAGCATCTTCCCAGGAGACTGTTCCTAGCCTCTGAGCCTGGCCTCCCTTAAATCCGTCCTTGTCTGCAATTCAGCATCATCTCATGAGACTTTCAAATATCATTTTTCTGGCCCCACTTCAGACCTACTCCATTAGTATCTCTGCACAAAAGCTGGAGCATCTCTGGTCTAAACCATACTTCAGGGCAAGAAAGTCCCCTGGCAAGGCTACAGCTAAGGTTTCCAATGCCACCCACAGATCTGGATCCTAAGTGAATGTGGTTGGCTGTGAAAAGTAAAAGTCAGTCTCACACGGAAGTCCTCCTTGTCCTTGGTAAGCTTACAGTAGACTAACGTCTATAAAGTTGAACATAAACTTGTCCTAACAATAATACCCACACTTGGACAGTGATTTGCAGGTCACAAGGCACTTTAATGTTACTTCATGTATTCCTTTTGACAGCACTGTGAAGTCACTGGAACACCTGTTATTATCCCCATTTCAGACATAAGGAAACCGCAGCTCAGAGTGGCTAAATATCACCTAACAGGTAAGTTGCCTAGAAGGGACTTGTACCCAAGGTATCAAACCCAGATCCATTAGGTGACCAGCAGGTAATGACTAATGATAACAATACTTCATGCAGAGGATGGACCATCAGCAAACCAGACTCATGAATTTGGCCCGAGTGCAGCATAAGCCACAGCTATGGGGGCCTTCCCCTGGGTCAGCATCTGACTATGGGAAAGCCCCATAATTTCTAGCTTATATTGCATGTGCCAATTAGACTCTGGGACATGTTTTGACCCATATCATGTTTGAATTTGTGAGATGCAACCTGTAATAGGTTGTCTTTTTAGTGTAAATTTCTGATTTGAGGACTAGAGGTATTGAGATTGTGTAGAAGTAGAGGAGAGGCCTGTGGGAAGGGAGAACAGCAGCTTTTTCATCATCCCAATCTGGGAAACTTTGTGCCCTGGGCAGGCAACTTAGACCCACCTAGAACCTGTCCCAGGGACTTGCCACAGGACCGCCCGTCTTGGGGAGGCACACATGGTGTCATGCCAGGAGCAGGGGTTTGGGGTCAGAAAGAACAAAGTTTAAGTCTCAGCCCCATTACTTAACCGTGTAACCTCACAAGGTATCTTAACTTCTGAATCTCAGCTTCCTCCTTAAAAAGTGAGGAAAATCTCTACTTTTCAGACTTGGTATAAAGCTGATACAAGATGACGTATATGAAATCACTGGCCCACTAGAGATGCTTAAATGGATCCTGTTGTCCTCGCCCTTTCAAGGCCCCCAGCTCAAGATGACACACAACTCGCCCTACCTCCTCCAAGAGGCCCTGCCCCATGCTGTCACCAGTAGGTTCTCAGGTATGACCAACAAGACGATTGTTTTATAGTGCCCAACACAGAGAAGCCAAACAAACAGTTAATTGCTTGATGCTAGGAATCCATCAGCAAATCACTGGCAGACTAGAGGCCCACGTCTGTGCACTAACTTCTTGGTCAAAGTTTCTGTCACTAGATGACTTTACACTGAGGTCACTAACAGGTGGATGGGTGGTTAAATTTTCCAGCTATTATCTGGATTCTGATATGTGACTTTCTGACCTCCACTGGGCAGCATTTCTCCCATCCCTACCTCCTCTGGTCCCCTCTTTAGCTGCACCCCAACTGCCCCTACAGTCTGGCTTGCAGATCCAAGAAATGGGACTCAGGAGAATCCTGTCCACCCTGAAGAGAGCCAGAGAAACCCAACAAAAGGCCCATGGGGGGATGCGGAAGGATAAGTAGAGTGATTGGGACCCTTTTCTCTCTGTGCTCTGAGTTGGATGCCTCTATACGTGCTGTACTCTGTTCTGGGAATAGCCTCTGCTCTCCATTGGGCATCCAAATCCTCTTCACACCAAGACCCAGCGCAAATGCACCTCCTCCAGAAAGTCTTCGCTGATTTCAATGTGCTGTAAGTTATCCTCCTACCTCCCAACTCCAATGGCCCTTTCTACAGTTTGACTGCTCTTCTGTCCTAATTACCCTCTATCTTGTATCCATTTGTAGTAGAGAGGCCAACTCTCTTCTGCCTACTCACATGCCTTCTTAGAGAGGGGAGGAGAGAGAAGGGAATAGGAAGGAAGGTAGAATGGAGGGAAGGAATGCAGAAAAGAGGAAGGAGAAAGTGGGTGAGAATGTGAATGTACCCAAGAGAGATGATGGCTTTTAGAGCTCATTGCTCTTTTCCTGCCCTTTATATCTGCAGGATATCTGATTCCTAACACTACCCCCTTTTTCACTTGAGCAAGTTTGGGCAGGTCTATTCCTTGTAAGCAACAATTCCTGAACACAAACATATCCTATCCTGCTAAAAGGTCCCTGAGGGCTCAGAACAGTACTTTGGAGGTCACACTGTATTTTTTACTTTTTAAGTTTTTGCTTATTATTTGCCCTGAAAGAGCAATGATTTTCCGTTTTGTTTCCAATTTCCAGCTGTTCCAAGTGACTGGTACCTAGCAGGCCCTCAATAAATATTTGTGCAATGTAGAGCACATAAATATTGGCTAATGAATCCGTGGGATAATATCTTCTTCCTGGAAAGATGAAATCACAGAGGTCATAGTCAGTGTTATAAAAAGCAGGGTTTGGCCTGGACACACATCTCTCAACATCAAAGGTCAGGGGCAGCCTCTGAGACTTGAGATGTTCTAAGACTAATGAAAAGGAAGTTCTTCAGATATTGAGGAGTCAACAAAAAACTGATCCCAAGAGGCTTAACATAATTCATGGTGGACAGTTTCGGAGGGGAAGTGGGAGTTCCTCTTTGAGGGTGTGGCTACATTGTGCTTGTCACCCAGAGGCCCCATGGGTCAGAATCCTGGACTGAACCAGCCAGCACATTCAGGTGTTATGACTGTGTGGTCGATGTGGGCAGATCAGGCACTCACAGACAGGGCCTGTTGGTGGAACCGCGGGTCTCTGGATCTGTGCAGGCTTTTTTCCAAAGTGTCATCCTAGGCTGCCCTCCATCATCCTGTGTGATAGGCAGCCCCCCTGAACGTCACTGTCTCAACCAATGGACAGGTGAGCCAGGGAAGAACTTCCTACCCTGCAGAAATGCCTGGTTCTTCCTTTGAGAATCAAGGAGATAAAACCTGCCACCCCCAGGAGACAAGGCAAAAGGAATTTTTACAGAGCTATGTGGTCTGACAGCTTTGCTGATCTGGAGTCAAGGGCTCTGCTTACTAACTTCAACTGCTTTTCTGGAGAAGTTAGTCATGGAGTGTGTCTCAGAGCAGCCATGACCATGCATTTTGCCAAGTATTTTAGATCTGAGTGGGCAGGAGTGGTTGTAGGACTCATGACAATGAGGTCTGTGCCACCAGCTCCAGCCACAGCAGCTCTCCGTCTGCTTGGAGATGCTCCACAGCTTCCCATGGCAAGAGTGTATCCTGGGAATGATGGGCATGACTCCCAGCTCCGTAACTCAGGATGCTCCCTGTACTGGACAGGTGATGGATGGAGGTCTGGGGAACAAGTCTGTCCAAAGTATTCCATGATGCTCTAATAGGTACTATGAGGCGGGAGAAGTTCCCAAGTTAGGTACGTTTGAGTCACACTGCAATGTTAAATGGGTTGCTTTACTGCAGGACTTCTCAGAGCCTTACCACACTAATGTGCCTTATGAATGTCTAAGAGGAAGACATTATATGGAGCATTTCTTAAGCCAGTTCCCCCAGATCCTCTCTTTTGAATGAAAGAACCTCCTCTGGAAAACACTAAAATTATATCAATGTGTAGGGTATGGGATGTTCTCTGTATTTGTGTATAGCCCTGACAGATGGACAGATGTTTCCTGTTCCAGCTAAAGGGGACCTCCTATCTCTAACTCACTCGCTAAGTCCCTGGAATTTGAGATTTGAGGACTCCATTGCAGATGCATTACCCCCTGGTAGACAGGCCAGGATCAATCCAAACTCAGTGGCTATGGCCATCCTCGTTTGTGAAGCCAAAAGAAGTGATGTATATTGCCCTCCCTCCAAAAATCTGCTTCTAATGTTTGTGGTTTAACTGGGGAGAGAGGAAAAGAGATCACAGGTAACTTCTCTATGCACTACACATAGGCTCCTGAAGGATGGTGTGAAAATAAAATCCTAAACGACTTCCATTTTCACTCATCCTCATTGCAGACTGACCTCATACTGATTTCATCATCTCTGCCTGGCTGATTTTATTTTTGAACTCTTACATGAGCTCAGGGAGCTGACATTGAAAAGTACCCCTGAGATGAACATTTTTGCAATGAGGACAACTGCTCATTGGCTCTTGCCTTCTTTCTTCACATCATAGATCCTTAGTCAGGGACCACACCAACAGAGAGGTGCTGGGGTCTGTCTGGAGAGTTTGTTCCACTGGAAAAGGCCCAGCCCTGGTGATAGAAAACTACTCCATTCTTGGCATGGTTTCAAGGCACTGGTAATGGGATAAGTCCAGATCCTTCCTGGATCCAGCCAGAGTCCTGCCAGCCCACAGGGGCATATATTTTTCTAGCCTGACGTGTTGCTCAGAATGCTGAGCAGCTCATGACTTATTGCAACCTGGAGACAGAGGACGCCTGGAGGGCAGAGACGCTGCTGTGCCTTGCTCATCCAACTTGGCATCCCTCTGAGCTCGCACCAAGCAACAACAACGGCCCTAAGTCTGGGAAGACTTAAATTGTTGTTGAGCTGAATGGAATTGACACTCAGATTCCTAAGCTATAGGAATTTCTTGGTAATTATTTTCAACTTGGTTTGAAAAACCAATACCCCTGGAATCTGATGTGAGTCAGGATAGTCGACCACCTCTTCTGGGTTACATTAAGAGGGCCCAGCTCCTCTCAAACCTAACCTGTTCTCAAGCCCTAGCCAGGACCAGGCCAAGGGGAGGAGTCATCCCCTCGGGGTCTCAGCAGCACGCATGGGGGAAAGGCAGACCTAGGAGGGGAATGGACTTGCTGGAGTTCTGGCAGCAAGAGAATGTGGGGAGGGCACCCAAGTGGGAGCACAGTTACTTAAAAGAACTCAGATTGTGGAATAAAAATACATATGTAATGTCAATCCTCAGTGGTTTGCATAAATGAGCTGAGGTATGACTCATCGAAATCTATGGATATATCAAATGGGATTTAGATGATTTTCTCTTGGATTCAGACACATGTCCCCAATCTGAAAGGCTCAGCAGTAGAAAGAGCACTGGCTTGGAGTGGTCCTAGCTCTGCCACTGACTAGTCACTGTGTGACCTTGGGAAAGTTATATCCTTCCTTGGTTGTACCAGATCAATGGTTCTGAAATCTGGCTGCACTTCAGAACCCCCTGAAGAGGTGATCTAGTGAGTGAGAATTTCCCGTGACAGGGCTAGAAACTGGCATTTGCAGCAAGCTCCCAAGTGATTCTGACATGGGCAGCCTGACCCAGGTCTGCTGACTAGGCTCTCAGAACCCCTGGATGGATGGCTGGTGAGGTTACTGCTACTCTGCTGTCCCCTGTGCATGGACTTGTGCTCACACATGCCTCCTGTAGTACCTGTCTGCCTGTACTCACACTTCCAGCCAGACTCAGCCCTCCTAGGTGCTGCCTAGGATTGGAGTGGGGGATGACCCTGGTCTCTCACTCAGCCTCTGGTCCCTGAAGGATGACTGAGAGGAAACGGGGAGGCCCCGCAACCACCTTCAACTCTTTCTTTCTTAGATCTGACAAAAAGCTGTCTTAGAGTGGGGGGACATAAAGCCAAGCAAACATTTACTGAGCACCCACTGCCTAAGAGCACTCAGCAGGGCGCACACACTCTATAGCTCCTTGCTAGTAGGAGCCAGGCCTCTTGTCCCAGAGCTGGGGTCCATGCTGGTGCTGACTGAAGCACCGTGAGTGGCCGAGCATCAGAAGGGCCCTAACATCCCCACAGGCCCACTTGACGTAGTTTTCCTTGTGGTTTCGTCACCCACCAGCCTCCTCCACCAGTCACCCTGCCTGGTTTTATGGCAGAGCATAAAACATGAAGATTAACAAACTGGGCCATTTAAGAAACTTAAAACATGGAAAAACAAACTGCAGATGGGCAGATAGGATAAGGCAGTTGGTTGGGTTTTATTTTTGGAAAAGGCCACTTCTCAACCCCCTCAGAAAGATCACTTCTGTTACTGTGGAATCAAATGCTACATTTTCTACTTGGTATCATGATGAATACGTGACAGCCCAGAACATGGGAGGCCCTGAGCCTTGAGGAGGGGAGGGGGCCCCAGAGGGACCCAGGCCAGTTCGGCTAAGGCTGTGTGCCGCCCTGGCCTGAGGCTGGAGGGGACAAAGCACAGCACTGTCCTCCAGGGGATGCCAGGCTCAGGATATAGAGCAGTAAACTCACAGCATAAGTACAGAGTGCTAAAGTGGGCCCAGGGCAGGAGGGCGAGGGCAGGAGCCTGTGGAGTCAGCATGGAGTGACGGCATGTGCACACGCTTTGAAGTCAGGTGGATTTGGATCGTGTTCCCCAAACCTCAGTTTCAGCACAGAATACAACTGCTTTCACAGGACTGTTACAAGGATTAAGTTGGATAATGTAAGTAAGCCCTTAAAGAGAGTGCTTGACATTTAATAGTTGCTCAGTAAATGTATTATGTATTACTCTTTATGGGGGCGGTCCTTGAGATGATTCTAGAAGGATGAGCTAGAATTAGGTATAAAAGGTAAAGAATTTGGGTGAGGGTGTTCCAAACAGGGAACAGCCCACGCCAAGACACAAAGGCAGAAACGCCAGCCAGGGAAGAACAGTGTCTTTGTGGTGGCAGTCCTGGTGAGAGGAGCTGACGCTGATGGAGAGCTCTGATGTGCCAGGCACTGTGTTAAATGTTGGACCTGTGCCATCCTTAAGGAAACCCCAGCAGGTGGGTACATTATTATCCTCATTTTTCAAATAATGAAACCGAGTTTAGAAAGAGTAAGTGATCACCCAAGAGGACAAAGCTGTGGAGCTGTGAGCCAAACCTGGGCAACCGGAGTCCCTGCCCACACCATGTCTGAGGCCATTCTTCTAGGGAAAATGCCTTGGGTTTTAGGACAAAGGATAGTTTCTCTCAGTATAGGTTGATGACCTCCACTAGTGTCTCTCCATCTTTGTCCATTGGCAACTTCTCTAAAGAATTCAGGGGCAGCACTAGGAAGTAGAATATCTGGCCAAGGGAAGGCGAGAGGCCAAGAAGCCAAGATTCCCAGAGGATTTAAAGAGGGAATCCCTCTTTAGATGCATTAGGCTATGTGGTACTTTAATTTGTCAGGATGGACCAATGACTTAGGGTGAAACCAGACTTTGATTGGTTAAGGTGAAAAAGAGGGCTAGCAACACATGAGCCCAACTGTTTGGCTTCGTGGAAAATCCTGCCTCCCTGAAGGATGCTGAGGTTACCAGTTACCCTGTTGACCACTCGTGACCTCTGGGCCCAGCACTAGGCAGAAGGAGTAGGAATGCACAGATGTCCCAGTGGCCTTTATCTGGGAAAACCCTAGAGGCTAGAGCTGTTCTGTTCTCAGGGGACCTGGTCCACTGGCTCTCAGCACACTGCTAACAGGCAGGCCCCTCCCATCACCATGCAGCATCTGTACTTTCTTCTGGCATTAATCAAGAATGACTTGTCTGACCCATCAGTGCCATCCCATCATCTTATTCACTCTTCTAAGGCCCCCCACTAGACTGGCAGACATGGGCAGTAGGTGGATTGGACATATCTTCTTTTGACAGACCAACCTGGGGCCTGAAAGACTCCCACAGATGCTCCTGTTCCTCTTTCCTCAGGAAGGTTCAAACCCAAGACAGATGAGTATCCTTCCTTCTCAGTGCCACCCAGAGAATAAGATGTGCCCCTGGGTTGCTACTCAGGGAAGAGATGGCACTGCTGTTCAGGAGTTGCTATCCTCGGGCATTTCACTAGGGGTCACATTTGTCACCTTCTCCTTGTTTTGTGCTCCCTCAGTGTAGTGGACTGAATTATGACCCTCGAAAGGCATGTCCACCCAGAATTTCAGAAGGCAGCCTTATTTGGAATAAGGTTCTTCGCAGATGTAAGCAAGGTAAGGATCTCAAAATGAGATCATTCTGCATTAGAGTGGGCTCTAGACCAGTGATGAATGCCATTACAAGAGACAGGGAAAAATGCAGAACACAGAGAAAGGCCATGGGGAAGATGGAGGTAGATACTGGAGTTATGTAGCTATAAGCCAAGGAATGCCAAGGATTGCTGACAGCAACCAGAAGCTAAGACAGGCCTGGAATGGATCCTCCCCCAAACCTCCAGAAGGAACCAAGGCAGTAGACAACTGTATTTCAGACTTCTGGCCTCCGGAACTGTGAGAGAGAAGCAATTTGTTTTAAGCCACCAAGTCTGTGGTCGTTTGTATGGCAGCCCTCAAACTAGAACACAAGGTCTGCTTCACCACTTCGTCCTCTCTCCCTCCCCTAACAGAGGCCCTGTCCACAGCGCCGCCCTTTGCGCTCAGGCCTCCGCCAGCTGTTCTCCCTTCTGCTTCAGTATTTATCCTCACGCAGCTGAGGCCGGCACAGAAGCCAACAAGACAATGGATGTAAGTGCCCACACCCGCCGTGTGCTGGTTTCAGACCCTGAGGAAATAACTTGATCTTTCGAAGCCTTAGTTGTCTTCTGTACAGTTCCTACTTCTTCTTCCTGTGGAGTTGCAATGAAATAACATTTGAGAGAAGCCCCCCTTCCTTCACATTTATAAACCAATGCTGCTTTTCTTTCTAGTCCCAGCCTGAATATTCCCACACTAAGCATGGGTTACACCTTACATCAGTGTTTCAGAGACCCCTCAAACTCTACTGTCCTAGCCAGAGCAGTCTCCCTTCCCACCTAGTTCTTCCTCAGTGAAGGTGAAGTAGATAATCAGGTCAGTAGGAATCAGAACCCCACTTGGGTGGGTGGGAGGAGCAACTGAAGAGAGGCCAGGTAGAAGACTGTGACTAAAGCTAGTGAAACATACAGAGGGGATGGCCCAGGGAAGCAGAGGAGTGGGCAATAAAACACAACATGGCCCGCTTCTAGACATACACACCAGTTCATGATGCAAGGAGAAACAAATATGATCTGCAAACTGCACCTCATTAACCTGAACCTGAATCAAGAATGACTTGTCCGACCCATCAGTGCCATCCCATGAAGACTCAGGCATCATCTTATTCACTTTCATAAGGGTCCCCGCCTAGACTGGTGGCCATCTTCTTTTGACAGACCAACTTCAACCTGTGGCCTCACCTGCACTAGGTCCCTGAGGGGCATTTGCAGCCTTGTGGGTATCCCTGGGAAACACATGCTACTAACTCCTGGAGGGCTTTGGCCCCTAATGTTGTCTCCCATCCTAGGAACCAGATGGAAGCATGTGCAAACCACAAGCTTTCCCTTAGCCCTTCCAGAGACAGTTTTAGGAGCCTGCTTGCCTGCCTATGTCTCCACTCCCAGGAGGTTCCACTCTGATCCCTCAAAGGAGGACAAGTCTTACAGACTGGAGCTTTGAACCTCTTCCTACTTCCATTAAAAGCTCCTTGAAGCATGTGGCCCCACTGGCAGCCCTCAGGACTCCTGTCTTTGCCCCTTCACTCTGGCAGTGCATAATGGGGAAGCCTAGAACCCTTCCCTCCCCACCTCCAGCAGCACTTGCCAACCAGTAAGAGGGACAGAATCTCCTGGGGAGCTTTTCCAAATACACATCTAGGCACCACTCTCCTTGCATCCCTCTCTGCCCTTCAATCTCCACCTCTATTTGAGAGCCAGTACCCTAAGCCTAGAATGAAGATCATGCCAGTAAAGACAGGGGAAACAGGGTAAGACAGCCACATCAGACATATTTCATACTCATGTTTTGAGGACACACACACACGTGCTCAGCAGACAAGATGCCCCTTCTTGATGCCAGTGTACCAGCTGCACACATAGCTCCTCTTACCAGCTACTCCCATCCCTCTCTCCCTCTGCCATTTTTTCCCCTTAGTGACTGACAGGTATCCTATCCTGGGTAGAGGCCTGAGGCACTGGATCTGAAGCCAAAAACAGCTGAAGGGTGGTGGGAGTGGGCAGTAATCCTATCTGTGCTGCCTGAGCCCTCTGTCTGCAGGGAATATGCCCAGTGGGGAGCAGAGCCACAGCCTGTCCCCTAGGTGGGGAAGAAACTCTCAGCCAGTGAGAGTTGAGCCAGTGAGGGGTCTGCAGTCCAAAATTCCCAGGGAATCCCCTTGGAGCTGGGCAGTCCCTAGTCCCAGGCCCCTTGGGGACAGCATGTTTTGTGATGGGTTTCCTCCTTTGAGGGATCAGAGTGGAACCTCCTGGGAGTGGAGACATAGGCAGGCAAGCAGGCTCCTAAATTTCTGACTGGGGTTTTAAGCCTCAGGTCCTTTCTTTATGGAGAGGTGACATTCTCTCCTAAACTTCATTACACAAGGAAACAGCTCTGATCAGCCATTCAAACACTCTTTATGCAGTGCCTACTGAATACAGAGCAATGTATGAAATGTATGGGATAGCTGGTCCACATTTAAAGAGAGCTAAGACTCTTCCTCTCAGAAGCTGATGCTCCAACAGCTTTCCCAGCCTGAGCTGATCTGCGAAACAGCTGCATTTTACAGAAGGACCAACTGAGAATGAGAAAGGGGGGATGGGGGACAGCACCCATACAGTGTTTGCTTCTCCTTGGAGTCAGGATGGTGGTTCAGAGGCTGTTCTAGAACAATCCAATCTCTCTTTAGAACGCTGACACTGATTAACGGAGTTGGCACTGCTCTATTCTTAGCCATGGACGGGGCCACCAGGCTATGACGCCACTCTCCTAATGAGAGGGGGCAACGGAGAGTTCCTGAGCAGCTGCCGCCAGCGGCTCAAGTCCTTTACTTTATCCAGCTTAGTCATGACAGCAGCTCTGGGAGATGCTCTGTTGAATGTGCTTTCATGAGGAACTTTTCCACTTGTGAGAGCATTACTCCCAGTTTACAGATGTGACGGTGACTCAGAATGGTAACTGGTCATTCACTTGAGTTCTTGGTATATAGTGCTAACATCAGTCCCTTAGGACCTGGACCATTTCTAACCTATCTCTCATTAACACCTAGTATATTTACACTGTGTTCAATTTTAGCACCTGAGACTATCAATATATTCATCTTTTTGTGTGTTTGAATTATCTCCCTACTCCCATTGTCCCTCCCTCCCTCAGTAAGACAAGTCTCCTTGCTAGAATAAACTCTACCTTGTTCATTTTTGTGGCCCCAAAACTAGAAGGGTACTTGTCACACAGCAAACATTCAGTGACTATTTGGGGACTGACAGATTGCATGACTTGGGCAAGTCAATTAACTTCTGTCTTTGTCTATTATAATTTGGAAATAATACGCTTTACAAGAGAGAAATATCATGAGGATGAAATGAGACAGTGAGCCCCAGGATGTGTGTATCAGCTTTTTATGTATTGCCAGTTAGCACCAAGTCCACCCTCCACACTCTACTGGCTGGGCACCGGCCAGTAAGTTACCCAGACTCCCTTGCCGGCTGGTTTCCTATTAGGGTCTGCCAGTGGCAGCTCTGGCAGGAGACTGATAGGCGGGAGGAGGGGAGAAGGGGCTTCCTCCCTGCTTTCAGCTCCTGTAGTATGGCTCCAGCAGCAGTGGTCAGCTTTAGCCCCACTCTCCAGCAGTTTCTCTGGTCACTCCCTGCACAAGCTTCTTCAGCTCTCAGCTGCGTACCTGGGCAGTCAGGGTGCAGGTCCACAGCTCTCCCCATTCTCTGGGACATGGGTCAAGCCAAGCTCTCTTTCCAGAAGTCTGGGAGGAGCTACACGTGCCTCTTCCTTAGAGGTCCTGGCACAAGATAGGCAACACCCCTTCTCAGAGGGCTGCATGCAGCACCCACTCACCAAAGCTAGGGCCCCTCCTCCAGCCTCCTAGGTTTTGGTAATACTGCCCTGTTGTGCTCCCAGCCCTGGTAGAGAATGCTGTTTATTTCCATTATTTCCATTATTAATCCCTGGGTGTCCTCAGCATCTCCTTTTTGCTCTTTTAGCCTTTCCACTCCAACTCCATGATTTAAATCCTCTCTTAAAAAATTAGTATCGTTTCAGTTTCTGTTTTCCTGACTGGGCCCTGAGTGACCATGTGCGGGAGGGAGCTCGGGTTCAAGCCTAGCAAGGGGGTAGGTGCTCCCACTGAAACCTAGTGGAAGCTGATACCTTTCTCCCAAAAAACTAGTAGCATGAGAAGGAAAGACACTTGAACTCCCACCTGGTAACCCAGTCCTCGTTTTATGGGGGGCACTGGCTAATGTCACCCTTGCCACTGTCAGTAATCAAGGCTTTGAATTTCTCTTGCTTTCCTTGGTTACCAGGACTTGGGGAAAGGGCATTTTTCTTCCTTGCTACTCAGTCTATTTTCCTCATTCAGAGGATCTGCTGTTCCTAAAGCTTTCAGAGAACAGCCTGCATAGAGGCCTGTGCAGGGAAGGAGGCAGAATTTTATCCAAGTCTATCTTAGAAGTACTGTCTTTTGATGAATCATCACTTGCCCAACTGTGGCCCTGGGTGAAACTGTAACGCACAGCCATCTACTGAGCAGGTTGATGCTAACCATTTTACATAACTTATCTTCCAACTCTCAACCACAAGCCTGTGAAATTGAAACTAATTCTCATTCCTCTTTCAAAGTTAAGAATTTCAAATTCAGAGAGGTCCTTTGCTGACGGTTTACTCAGTCAGTCAGTGGGTGACCAGAACCCAAGTCTGCTGATATCCAAACTTTGCCACCAGGGCTGGGAACCCACACGTTCCAGAGCTTAGGGGGCCCTGGGAAGGGAAGAAATTCATGCTTCTTTGCTTGGGGAGCTTCCCTGGGAAGGTCACCAGAGTCCTGGAGAGAGCATGAGCACCTGAGGTCCAAGAGGGTCTTCCTGCTGGGCCCAAGAAACATGGGCAGGATACCTGCTTATGCCAGGCTCTGAGCTTGTGCTAGGACATGAACTGAACTCCACTGAGGATTATGCTAAACTGTGACTGCTGATAACCCAGACCCTGTGCTGCCTCCCGCAGCAGGACTGGGCTCCAGGCCTGGGGGTTGAGAGTTCAACTTTTCCTCAGGAATATTCATCTATCTTTCTTGCAGGCCTGCAAGATGCTCTTGCCAAATGGAGACGTGGGATGCATTGATTTCAATCCCAGATCACGCACTGAGGTGCTCCTCTTTTCAAGGCAGCAAGGCAAGTAATTTGTCTCTCAAACTGCACATTCACACAAAATCCTTAGTCTGACCCTGGCAGACTCTATACTCATGTTATTGCCACTCACTGCCATGGCGGGTGGGGGGAGGTTGTATCCTCTGGCCCATGGCCAGGGCTCAGGGACTACTGGCTCCTCAGTCCTGGAGTCCAGTCCCCATGTGGAGCATGGCCATGCAGTTTGCCAAGGGCAGTATTTCCAAGGCCCCTCCTCTGCTTCCATCAGCCACACGTGCCCAGCAATCCTTGTTCCTGGTACAGTAATCCACATCAATGCATCTGGGAAAGTGGCATTTTAATTTTCAGGAAACAGATATGCAAAATTAGGGGACTTGTGCATATCAGGCAATTGTATCATTTCTACTTATTTTTTCACATGCTGTCATTGTAGCTATATGGATAGACAGTTTGTGGATTGCTTTTGTCTCCTTCTATCAATATACACAAATGGCAAATTTAGTACTGAATCCAATATAGAAAGGAAGGCTGGTGTGTTCACTCCAGGAGTAATCTTAAGTATTTCAGTTGACCTAGAGGTTGAAAGCTCTACCTGGACAGTTAAGTTAAGGATCTGGACAGTTTAGCTTTCCCATTCCACACCTATAAGCTACCCAGCCCAGCATATTTGAAGCAGGTATGCCCAATCTTGGCTTTCTTGGTTGGAGAGGAGGCAGAAGGAGAATAAACACTGGAGACTGCCCCCACCAAGATCTGTTCTGACCACCATGGGCTGGCACCTCCCACAGCTTAGCCCGTGGAAAATCCCCAAGAGCCAAGGGGTCTGGAGAAAGCTGAAGTGGGTTCCTAGTCCAGGGGAATAGGGCATTTGAGACGGACAAAGGCCCTAAGGGAAGAATAGATATACCACAACCAGACGAAGAGAAGGTAAAAGAGAAAGAGAAGGATCTCTGGCTAAAGGATTTTACTAGGAAGGTAACATGAAATAAGAAACAACAAGAGAAAGGTCAGAGAAGGGGGCATAGAGCCATCAAAATGGCAAATAAATGAGCCTTTATGTACCAGAATCACGGAGGGGAGGGAGCCCCATGTCACCTGATAATGACAGTGGCTGCCAGATGCTGGGCTCTCCTGCGTACTGGGTTCTGTTCTAAACACTTCACATACATTATTTCATGACCTTGTACAACAACCCTACGGGTAGCCACTATTACAAATCTCATTATGGAGAGGAGGAAGCTGGGGACAAGACTGTACACAGTGAGTAAGAGGCTGAACCCAGGCTGATCTGCCACCAGAGCCCGAGGGCTGCAGTGCCTGCCTACCAACCAGCCTGCATCCTCCTGCAGAGGCCACGGGCAGCTGCCCCTTCTTCTTTGATACCAGGAGGAGAGAACAGGGACTCCCCACCTTTATTTGAAAATGAGACTCTCTTTCCTTTGCACCATTGTCATCTCCCAGCCTACTATGCAACAGACCCACATAAAGTAAGCGTATTTCTCCAGCTGGGTCTCTACCTTACACTCTGTTCCCATATTTTGGACCTTCTGCTCCCCAAGTGAGTCTCTCTGCTCCATTTTTGTACCCACTGTAAAGAGAACAATAGGCTCTGTGGAGTAGGCATGTGGGTTAAATGAGACATAATGTACATAAAGCACATGGCATCCCCAGTGCTCAATAAATACTATGCCTGCCTCTCCCCACCCTGGATTGAAGGTTTTGCCTTCCTTTTGCTGAGAATGTGGCCCTCATGTGCCACTGATTCAACAGGAGTGATAATCCTATGCCTGGCCAAAGGAGCTGTATTTGGCTAAACCTGGGCACAGCGTGGACACAGACCCGTTCAGAGAAAGACTGGCAGAGGAATACCTTTGTAGCATGAGTATAATAATGGCCAGGAGAGCCCCACTCTGCTGAGGAGAAGCTTTGAGAAGCCATCTTTGGAGCAGGAGTGGAATCTCTCAGGCCTAGGTAGGTGGATCCCCAGGCAGCAAGCACAGCCACTAGGCATAAGCTAAGACCAGAGGGAACCACAGAAGCTGGACAGAAGGTGGCTGAAGAGCTTCTCTGCCTACCACTGGCAGGACCTACCTGTTCCTGTGTGCCTTCCTATGCTCCACACCCCCAACCCCCAACCCTGCCCCATCTCTAACTTTCAATGACATGTCAAAAATGTTTCACCAATGACCCCATCCTACACATGAGTTTTTCCTGGAGTAAAGAATAATTAAAAAGTTAAGCTAACCAGATGAGTACAGCTGGCAGCTGGGTTACTATTATTTATTTTATGAATGTGGATGCTGAGGCGCCAAGGTGTTTGGGGCTAGTAAGTAGTAGGGCCGGCTGGAATTTGAACCTAGGTATGAGCCCACAAACCTAAGCTTATTTTGCCTTCCTCCTGACCAGCTGCCAAGGACTCAGCCACTCATCAGTGGCAACTCCCAGGGATTAAATTAAATTGGCTGGTACAGCAAGAGCCGGAGCTGATGGTCTCAGATCCCGCTCCCATCTCAGGAAGAATCCTCTGTCCTGCTGCAGCCCCTTGAAAATCAGCCAAGTGAGGAAGGGACAAACCACCATGCAAGTCAGGAAGTGATGAGCCACCAAAGATGGTGTTCAAAAGACATCTCTTTATATGTAATGGTTGCAACAATTACACTGTCCTCCAAGGCCACCAGGAATGACAAACACACTAAGAGGCTTACAGAAACACTGAGCAGGGAATGAAACACTGCTATCTTTGGTATAGGGAGCAGATACTTTACTGCCTACTGACACAACTCACAAGCTTCGCCGCATTCTCTGCTGCAGGTGTGGGGTGTCCAAGCCAGCTTCATACTCTCATCTGGGCCCCTCTGGCCAGGAGTGTGAGGCCAAGGTTGGAGGACAGAGCACACCTGGGTCCAAGAACCTTCTGACTCCTTCAAATTTGCTCTGCCTGGGTTTCAACAGCACCACAATCTGCTCTTTCTTCCCACCTTAACCCTGTATTCTCTGTCTTCTTCTTATTGATTTGTCATCTCTCTGTATATATTTTAGGCCTTAATTTGTTGCTATTTACATCTGTGGGAAAAAAAATCTTTTCCTAATCCAGCAGTTGGCAAGCTGCTTCTGTAAAGGGCCAGATAGTAAATATTTTTGGCTTTGCAGGCTACTCAATTCTGCCACGATAGCACAAAAACAGACAAAATGTAAACAAATGGGCACGGATGTGTTCCAATAGAAGTTCACTTACAAAACTAGGTGGTGGGCCAGGATTGGCTCAGGTTATAGTTTGCTAACCACTGTCTTGGTCCCTAGCTTGTCTTTTAATCATTTTTTATGGTCTTTTGTTGTCTCAAAGTTTTTCACTTTAATGATCAAATTTTTCTCTTTTCATTTATGGTTTGTACTTTTTAGTTTCTTTTTATTTATTTTTTTTATAGAGACGGGTCTCTTTATTTTGCCCAGGTTGGTCTTGAACTCCTAACCTTGAGCAATCCTCTCACCTCAGCCTCCCAAAGCACTGGGATTGCAGGTCTGAGCCACCATGCCTGGCTCGGTTTGTACTTTTCGTATAGTCACCAATTACTATATAGATGAGGATACTGAGGCCCAGAGAGGGAGAGTGGCTTACTAAGGTCACAAAGTTTCTCTGTAGCAGAGCTTTCTTCGAAGATTCTAAGGCACCAACTTGGGATCAGACAGCCTTGGCTTTGAATTTTGGCTGTTATTTATTAGCAATGCTTGGACAAGCTTTCTTTTTTTTTTTCCTTTAATATAACCCTTTTCCCTGAAGTTAATCTTCCTTCCTTCCATCTTTCTTTTATTTGCCTGGCTGTCCAATAAACCCATCACTAATTTATTTCACATGTCTGAATACCTCTATCATGTGCCCCCCAAAATATTTTCCATGTTTCTAAAAACATTAGTTCCATTTTTCCCCCCGGAGACATCATTTCTGGGGCCATCTGTACCCTTGCTCGAATATCATCTGGCTGTTTTCCAGGCCTGGGATCTGCCTCCACTAGCTGACCTATGGCTATGTTCTTTTTCTTAGTTTTCTCCTCATTTTGCTGGAGCACATCCTCTAGTGGTTCTTCAGGAAAAAACATGCCCCCAAAACCACTAGAATTCCTGCATTCTTAAAAAATATTTTTTTTCTTCACCCTTGAATAACAATTTGGGGCATGGAATTCTTGGCTGAAATTCATTTTTCTATCAGAATTTTCAAAGTATTTGTTTATTAGCTTCTATAAGTCAGCATTGTGATTAAGATAGCCATTCTGATTACTAATCCTTTGAGTGTAACTTACTGTATCACTTTGGAAGATTTAAAGATTTTTTTTAACCTCTGAAAGTTTCAGAATTTCACAACACTGTGCTTCGATGTGGGTCTTTTTAACTCAAAGACCTGGACCCTTGGTGGCCCTGCAATCTGAGGATTCTTGTTCTTCAGCTCTGAAAAGTGTTCTTTTATTATTTTCTTTGGTAGTTTTTCTCCCCTCCATTTTCTGTTTTTCTTTGAACTCCTATCAGTTGAAATGTTGAGTCGATGTTTGAATTTTATTAACTTCCCCTTCCCCCTTTTCCTTATTCTTTGTCTTTTTATCTTCTATAAGATTTCTTTGATTGAATTTTCCAGACTTTTATTATGTTTTAAATTTTCTACTATCTTATTTTTTAAAACTCAAAAGCTCTTTGCTTCTTTTGAATTTTTAAATAGCATCCTGTTTTGTTTCATGGATATATGGACTTTATATCTTTATTGTAAACATTTTTCTTTTGATCCTTGCATTATCTCTATAGTCACTGGGTTGCATGAGGTAGAGCTGTAGAGCTGGAATTCTTTCCATCCCATATAAGGACTTTAAGCCAACCCCCTGAATTTTAATGCTGCAGTTCACCTCCTCCTCACTCCGTGGTGATTTGTGCTTCTAAGGCCAGAGCTTCCTTGGGCTTTGCAAGAGAAAAAAAAAAAAGGCTCCTTTTCCATTTTAGCCCCTTCTGCATCTGTGCTGTGGCTTCTTCCACTTTACTAAATCAGTTACCTTTCCTCCGTCTGCCTTCCATCTTTCAAAATTACTTATCTGCTACTTTCTCTTCTCCCAAGTTTTCACAAATTAGTCCTTCTAGGTTTCCATATTTTAGAAAATGGTTTTTGTATCATTTCATTGGGTTTTCTGGAAAGTGAAGAAATAGATGTTTATGGCTAATCTCCCAAATTTAACACAATTTTATTATTTTAATTTTTAAAATGTACACCAGAAGCCCTTTCTAACTAATTTAAGAATCCAGAAGTCATAAAATAAAAATAAATTTGGTTATATAAAAATCCCTTCTGCAAGGCAAAAAACAACATGTGCAAGTTAAAAGACAAATGGCAAAATGGGAAAATACTTGTAATTTATAATACGACAAAAACTGCTCCTAAAAATAATAAAAGACCCCAATATTCCTATTTTTTAAATAGATAAGAGAGATCACAGAACAGGAAATTTAGATGACTGCTAAGCATAAGAAAAAATGCTAAATCTCGCCCATAATATGAGATGTACACATTCGAACTACTCTGAGATACCACTCTTGAAATGTATCAGATTACTCAAAATCCAGAAGTCTCACCCCACACTTTGATAACAGGGTGTGGGGAAACAAGCATTCTCATACATCACTGGCAAGTTTAAGCTTTTTGGATATCAGATTTCTCATCTATAAAATAGCGCTAATAACAGTGCCTACCTGCTTTATACAGTAATTGTAAGGACTAAAAGAAATAATGCATGTGAAGTGCCTAACACACAACTAGTACACATTTAATAAATACTACTTATTAACATATATTTGCTTGTGTCATTGTGTTTTTCTTCAATGATGATGCTACAAAAGACAAGATTAAATGCTGCCTTCCTAACTCTCCCATAAAATCTCTGAAGACAGAGACTATGTCTCATATTTCTGTGTCCCTTCCAGGGCCCTGCATAGAGCAGGACACAAAGAAGTGTGTGGTCATGAAACACCTGATCTTTGAGGGTCAGTATCGATTTTTATGTAAAATCTGTAATCTCGGGCTTGTGCTTAGTTTCTAATTATACTTTGAATTGGCCCAGCCCCAAAGCAGGAGGGCATAGAAGGCACAGCTAGAATTCAGGCGCCAGCCAGCAAGGGGAGGCCAGTATTCAAAGATGGTGCTCCATGTTCAAGTGCAGGGTGCACCCCAGAGGCCAAGTGCTCTATGAGAGACAAGACACACCTCTCCAGGACTGTCACCGGTGCCCGCTGTTAGTGTAATAAAACAATGTCAGGGCAAGGAGAGGTGCCCTGGGCCAGAGCGGACATCACAATTCAATCTCCCTGGGTCAGGGGTGGGGAAAGCTTCTGGTGCCACCTGACAACATGTGTCAAAGGCAGCAGCCCTTCCTGCCCCTGCTACGAAGTCTGAAGGAAGGTCTGATCATAGTTGAAGGAAGGGAGGGGGCTAAGGAGCAGCACAATGCTCTGCTGTCTCAATAGCAGGAGGGTCCTTGACTTCCTGGCCATTTCAACGTTTAGGTTATCAACCTCATTTCTAATAACAATCACCACACCTAGAAGATTAGAGGCCTATCATAGCCTTTCCTTCAATTCACTCCTATTTCTCCTCCTTTGTTTCCTCTGATAACAGAGGCAGAGGAGCCCAAGGATGATGCTAAAACCAGAAGGGACCTGGTCTAGTGCTCTGTCTTCAAGCCAGTGACTTTCTAAACTGTCCCATGAAGACAGCCATTACTTCTGCCATTATTAGCAATATGAAAATTGACATTTGTTCCTACTTTGTGGTTGACAGAAAGCCAGCACACACATTATCTCATTTGGGATCACATATATGGGGCAAGTGTCCTTATTTTGTATAAATGAGATGACAGACGCTGAGAGAGACAAGATCCATGGCTCTTCCAAACCTAAATGCTGTTCTCCTTTTGAAAGTTTAGAGTTAACATTCCATATATACCTCAGTAGCCAAATCTGTATCTAATCATCTAACAGTGAATTTTATAAACCTACACATAATTTGGTCTTTTATTTAAACCCAGTTCCACTGGCTCACTCTTTCACACACATGGAGAGCAACTGGTCAATATCATTCCTCCCTACACACACTTTGCAGAGCCAGGGACAGCAAACGATTCATCTAGAAACCTCATTGCCAGACTGCAAGCCCAAGGTCTCCCTCCCTTCTCTGGGGTTTGTGGGGTTGAAGGTTGGGAGGGTTGGGTGGAGGTGAGGGGTCCTTGGTCTGAATTTTCCAAGGCTGGAAACAGGGAGAGGAAGGTAGGGAGGTGGGGCAGCCCCTGTGCAGGAGACAATAATTGATCTCACTTGCATTACCAACTTTGAAGAAAGAAAGACACATTTCATCCTCCCTCCCCTCTACCACTCCCTGCCAAGCTGAGGGTGGGGAAAAGAGCCGAGGGCACCTGCTGAGAAGTACCTGAGATAGACAAGACCTGCCATCTTCTCCAGAGGAGAAGGTCAGTTCACAGGCCTGCAGATTCTCATTTGTCTGCTTGCTCAAGCCCCTGAGTTGCTGACAAAGCTATCAGAGGAGAATTGCAGGCCTCACAAGTCTCTCCTCCCTGGGGGTTTAACCTTCACCTAGTGTAACACATGGAGGTCAGACAGAGAAAACTAACTTCCAGAGAGGTGTAATTTTGGGCTAACCAAACAGCATCCATCCAAGCAACAGTGATAGAGTCTTGGGGCTGGTTGTCCCAGGAGCTGGGGAGCAGAATTCTGGTCCCATTGAAACCAGAGGGTCGATCTTGGCCCTGAGGTAGAACCCATTTGGCTTCAGTTTCCATAGCCAAAAAAGAAAGGAAGCTAAAACCACTCTAAACCTGACACCATTGCTTTGAAGATGTAATAAAAGGAAAGTGCCCAGATGATGGATCTCAGGGCTTTCAACTCTGAGGCCTCCTGATCTCTCCTTGGTCTTCCCTCCTACTATGGGATCAGCATTTCCCCCATGCTCTGTAGCTCTAAGCCAGACTCTCCTCTTGTGATCAGCCATTTCTCCTTCCTTACGTCCCCCACTCCCTAGTTATGCTGTGTGTGTCCCCAGTATCTGGGCATCTCGATCCTAATCCCACTCTGCTTCTGTACCAGGCCAGCCCTAAACAGTGTTCCTCCGACTGTAATCACAATCAGCAGCACTGAATGCTAACAGCCAGGTGATATTTGCATATTGTATTTTACTTTACCCTTGCAATGATCCTAACGTAGGTGTTATCACTGGCCCCATTTGACAGATGAAGGAATTGAGACTTGGAGTGGTTAGTGGAAGCAACAAGATTTGAACCCAGAGAGTCAGGTTCCAGATCCTGTCCTTTTGCCAGTTAGTTCTAATCCCTGTCACTAGTTTAATTCATTCCGAAAGTTCCCCTCTTCCACAAAGCCTTCTCCTGTAGTAAACAGGAGGAGGAAGTTCCCCTTCCAGATTCACTCAGCCTTTGCCGCCATCAGCTCCATGGAGTTTAGATACCAACTCTTGCAGGGGTGGACCGTGCCTGGGTGGGGAACATTCC
Organism: Rhinopithecus roxellana; assembly: GCF_007565055.1. Lineage (NCBI taxonomy): Eukaryota > Metazoa > Chordata > Mammalia > Primates > Cercopithecidae > Rhinopithecus > Rhinopithecus roxellana. Next base: position 72,191,732 of record NC_044556.1, on the reverse strand, counting down.
TCAGAGGGCTTGCTGTGCCCCTTCTGAGTCCCCAGTCATTGATATGTGCAGGGGATGCAAACAACCTTTAATATTTGCAGGAGCAAAATGAAGCGTGGAAAGTAAAATCTAACACAAAATAAGCAAAGCATTTGAAAGTCAAATAAAACTGACCTTTGCTTTAGCCACTATTTGGGATTATGTGAGACATGGCTGGTGACTCAGAACCTGTTTGATGGATACCTAATGATTTAATTAGAACCACAAACTGTCAGGGCTGGAAAGGACTGCACATATCACTTTGTTTAACTCCTCTGTGTTACTGATGAGGAAACTGAGGTCCAGAGAAGGGTAATGACATCTTTCAGGCCTCCTGGCCAGGAAATACTGGGAGCCAATTCTTCTGAGTCTCAGACCATGCCTTACTAAGTAAACAGAAGGCAATAAAAACAGTTACTAGCAATTCGTGCTAAGAATAGTGGCTAATTCTCATGATATCACCCCAGATGGATGCTGTTATTTTCATTTTGCAGATGAGAAAACTAAGGCTCAAGGATGTATCAGCAAGTAAGTGAAAGAACTCCAGTGCTGGGAAGGGCCGCGATGGGCATTTCCTGCTTTCTCTCTATCATCTCACATTTGCCAGACATGTACTCAACCCAAGTTCTGTCAGGCATCACACCAAAGGCTGGGTGCAGAAGAGAAAGCATAGTCCCTACTGTGTGGGAATTCATAGTCCAGGAAGTAAGCAGATATTTGTACGTGAGGGGTGTGTGTGTGTGTGTGTGTGTGTGTACGCGCACGCACGCGTATGTGTGTGGGGATTGGCATAAGAATGCACTGAGGTCGGGTTTTCATATATATTATTCCTTGACCAATATCTGAGAGGAGTCTTGTAGGCATGGGCAAGTGCATCCATATCCAGGATGGGTGCGAGCAGGTGCCAGGTAATCAGTGGATGCGCAGGAACCCCACCCTAGGAATGCACCCTACCCAACCCCAGCTCTGCAAAGAGGTCTCTGTTCCCATCTCCTCCAGCCCTGAGAAGCACCAGGCCTTTTCCCCTTTCAAGCACACAGACTGTCTGCCTGTAATAAGGCAGGCGGGCATTTACCCTGGCTTGACCCAGAGTCTCCTCCCAGATAGAGCTATTTACATCAAGAACTGTTCAAGGGCAACGACAGCACAAGCAATTACTGGTAGTAAAAACCGAAGCCATGCTCTGCCGTACTACCCCCCAACGCTGTTTTTTATATGGTCAATAAAGTGGTGGCCTGATTCATGCTCTTGGCAGGCAGAGCTTAGGTGTAGTGTAAGTGTTCAGCCAGGAAGCCGGCTGGCCACACAGAGGGAAAATGGAACACCTTCACCATGTTGCTGGTTTAATGCTCCAGCCCAGTGGCAGGCTGTGGGCTCCAGATGTGGCCTGTCTGCAGGAGCATTTTCTAAAAAGTCCCTCAGCACTAACAAAGATGAAACTCCTACAGCCAGGCCATTCCCTCCTCTCAGGAACCTATAAAAGGGCCATCAATGTGTCTTGTCCTGGGGACAGAACAGATACAAGGAGGCCTCCCTGCCCACCCTCCCTCCCTTCCAATTCATCTGAGATTGAATCTATTCAGGCAGATACAATTTTCACAGAACGGCAAATGAGGTCTTCTTTTTTGTATACCACTCACTCTTAAGTGTGCTCTAGCTATGATAGTGGTGTATGATTCAGGCACATGGCAAGGCTGGACACAATAATGCAAACACAGGTACAATAGCAGGTCATGCAGATACTAAACAGCTCATCACATGAAGCATCTTGTGTTTGCAACAGCCCTTCACTGTCTCATTCTCCAGGCAAAGAAGGAATCCACTGTCTTATTCTCCAGGCAAAGAAAGGGTGTCCAGCATTCACCCTTTCTGGAGCCCATTTATGCTGCCTTTTCCTGGATTGCTCTTCCTTTCCCCGACTCCCATTGTTGGTTCAAATACTTTCTCTATTGCAAAGGACTGAGGAATTCCACTTCTTCCATGAAGCCTTCCTTGATCCTCCCAGCCAGAAGTGCACAACTCTTTTCTGAACATAACATGATCTCTATTCCCCTCTAATAATTAAGAACAGGCTTCTGCTTTAAATTCATTTTTGATGTAAATATACTATTTAATGAAATAGTAAACATCATGAGATCTTATATTTACATAGAGTCCATAAACAGATTTTATAATCATAGTCTCCATAAATTGACCCTATACACTTGCTGATAACTCGAATTATATTCAGTTCCTTTGCTATTGCAGGGTTATTGGACTGACCCACCAATGGGTAAGGATTACCTTACTCATTCTTGTACCCACTCACCCATTCAGGCACAAGTACTGAGCCTGCAGTCTGAAGTAACTAGTAATTTTAACTGGATTGGGTTAGTTTCTGGGAGGATTTCCTGCTAGGACAGTAAGTGTTCAATGGGTCTTGTTGTAACATTCAGATTCCCAATTCCAAAATGTAAAGTCTCTGTTGGGTTACTTTAAGAGACCCTAACTCCTCCAACCAGCACAATTCCATTTCCCTGGAAAGAGAATTGGGCAGGGAGGACAAGGGTGGAGGAGGCATTTGGATTTGAGGCTCAAGACCAGGGAATCCTTAATCCAAAATTACAGATGTCCTTATAAAAAGGGAAAAATTTGGGCTGGGTGTGGTGGCTCACACCTGTAATCCCAGCTCTTTGGAAGGCTGAGGTGGGTGGATCATGTGAGGCCAGTAGCTCGAGACCAGCCTGGCCAACATGGTGAAACCCCATCTCTACTAAAAATACAAAAATTAGCTGGGCAAGGTGGCACACCTGTGGTCCTAGCTGCTTGGGAGACTGAGGCAAAAGAATTGCTTAAACCCATGAGGCAGAGGTTGTAGTCAGCTGAGATTGCGCTACTGCACTCCGGCCCGGGCAACAGTGCGAGACCCTGTCTCAAAGGCGGGGAAGATTTTGACCTGGAGACACAGATATGCATACAGGGATGTGATGATGAAGGCAGAGATTGGGGTGATGCAGCAGAAGCCAAGGAGTGCTGGATTTCAGCAAACCAGCAGGAGGTGGGAGACAGGCATGGAACAGATTCTTCCTCACAAGCTTCAGAGGGAACCAACCCTACAGATACCTTGGTCTTGGACTTCTAGCATCCAGAACTGTGAGACAATACATTTCTGTTATTTAAGCTGCTCAACTGGTGGTACTTTTTTACAGCAGCCCTAGCAAACTAACACAGAGACTTAAGACAGATGATGGTGACATCATGAAGCTAAGTTAACTAAGAGTCAGACCCATAATTCTATTAGTTTAAAAACCATATGTAGATACATACAGGGAAGTAGAAATGGGTGGGTGGATTGACAGACGGAAAGAAAGAGAGAAAGAAAGAGAGAAATACACCAAGAGAGAAAGAGAAAGAGAAAAAGAAAGGAAAGAAAGAAAAATAAAGAAAGAAAGAAAAAGGAAGGAAGGAAGAAGGAAGGAAGGGAAGGAAGGAAAGACGGAAGGAAGGAAAGAAAGGAAGGAAGGGAGGAAGGAAGTGAAGAAGGAATTAAGGACAGGGAACTTCCCAGGAAGGAAGGACTTCCGGAAGTCAGTCCGGAAGTCACTAAGCCCTCCCTATCCTATCAGACCGCCCGCACTAATCAGAAAGCAACTCGCAACACTCTTACCAGTACGAAACATGATAGCTCTGACTGCTGTGCAGGCACTGTGCCTGGGTCCTCCCAAGCCCAGGAGCTCTCCCATACAGTGCTGGGGAGACACTATTAGTCTGTATGGTTGAGTCTTGGGAAAAACATCCCACAAGCAGACAATGTGATGTACATTGCACAATCACTATGCTAATTAGTCTTCATGAGCAACCTGTGATATACAGTCATGTGTCGCTTAACAGGAATACATTCTGATAAATGTGTCACAAGGCAATTTTGTCATTGTGTGAACATCTTAGAGTATACTTAAACAAACCAAGATGGGATGGTCTACTATACGTCTAGGTTATATGGTATAGCCTGTTGCTCCCTGGGCTACAAACCTGTATAGCATGTTACTCTACTGAATACTGTACTGAATATAGGTAATTGTATTTGTCTATCTAGACATATTCAAACATAGAAAAGGTACAGTAAAACCACAATATAAAAGATTTTAAAAAATTAGCACATCTGTATAGCGCACTTAGCAAGAATGGAACTTGCAGGACTGGAATTTGCTCTGGGTGAGTCAGTTGGAAGTGAATGCGAAGGCCTAGGATATTACTGTATTCTACTATAGACTATAGACACTGTACATTTAGGCTACACTAAAGTTATATATATATAAATTAAGTGTGCTACAATGTTACAATGGCTATGATGTCACTAGGTGACAGAAATTTTTCAGCTCCATTATAATCTTATGGAACCACTACCATTGATGGCATTAAGTAGTGCCTGACTATCTTCTTATCCCTATTTTACAGAATGAAGAGATGAAGCTCAGAGAAGCCTAATGCCACATGGCTGGTAAGTGGTATGGCAGGCATGGGAGTCATACTTGGGTCTGCTTGCCCTCAAACACCAGCTCCTTTTACCACACCTGCTGCTCTGCATACCCCTGCCTGCACAGACTCCGTGCTCAAATAGTGAATTCAACAGTCCCAACCTTGTGACCTGCACCAATTTTAAAGGGCTGATATAAATGCCATCATATCTGGCCTGCCAGAAATCTTGTGGGAAATCACCTGGGCCTCTGCTAAGATGCATGTAAATCTTAAACTCCTGGGACTGTTACTCTCTTCAGGGACCCAAGCCAGGTTCTCCTTCATCTCTCTAAATTGTACTACCATTCCCAGGCATTGGGCCATCAGGGAAAGCTTAGCCTTAGCCTGGGGACTACGGAATCTGGCTCATTTCTCACCAGGACCTTCTCATGCTCCTCAGAGATGCCAGCCTCTCTAGAGTCTCTGAGGGGTCTTACATACTGTTCCTTTGGCCTGAGTTGCCTTTCCTCCTCCTCTTTGCCTAGCCAGCTCTTACTTCCTTCAGGTCCTCACTCAAATGTCATCTCCCTGGGACTCACCCTTCACCTTGGTTTGGGTTTCCCTCTCTTCTGCCCCTTTATCATACAATGATGCAAGAGTATCCCTGATAACACCCCTCAAGCGCTACGGGCATCAACTTTCTGAAGTCCTTGGCAGCTTAAGAGTCCACTGTGGGCAGGGACTTTGCCTGCCTTGCTCACACTCTATCCCTGGGGCATGCACACAGTAGGGTCAGGATGAGTAACTGGTGAAGGAGTATATGATGAAGGCCACAGTGGGGAACTTGTGGCTCTCAGAGGCTGGTTAGTTTCTCTGGAGGAAGCCCCTTCACCCCAGGCTTACACAGTTTCCTTCACCTAGGTGGCCAGAGTCCCACATATATTATTGTCCACAATGGCAGAAGGACAGCTGCTCAGGGCATCATTGGCCACCAAGTGGAATCACAACCCACAGGGCCCATTCCTGACAGCGAGCCAGGAGTATACTCTCTGAGTACAACTCTCAGCCATTAGCACCATGAAGTCTAGCAAAGAACACAGATGAGATGAAGTGGCCAGAAAAAAAGCCCTATGTTCAAAATAGTAATCGTAAGTCTCCAGAATCCATAAAAGGAACATAGTAATGCTGTACCAACCATGAGTGATATTTGCCTTTCCTTAAAACAACTCAAATAAAAATAATACTTCTATGAACTAAACATAAAACAAGGCAAGGGTCCTTCAGCCCATGTGTGAAGTTTTCACATCAAATCAACACCTCCTTGGGGGCTGTTTTCTGACACTTCCTGGTACTTGAAATAAAAACTCTGCCTGATTCAGGGCTGGGAGGGAGAGTGGGAATAGAGCCCAGGACACTGCCTGGAGGCTCATAGCAGAAGGAAGAGGCTGGGAGAAAGAAAAATGCCTTCAGGCTGTTTCCTAAGTCTTTCTGGCCCAGAGTCTGTTCTTTCCATCTTGAAAAGCAAAACTTCTGATGCTAGAATGACTTTCCTTTAATGTTTCCTTCTGCTGGTATGACTGTCCATTCCTCCAAAAACAATGCTATAGAAAGCAGAAAGTGACGGCAGAACTTGCTGCTGGTGTCACAGGTGGTTTGGCTCATACCTAGTCAGGAGGTTCACCTTTGCTTGCCTCAAACATTCATTCCTAATGCCTGTGGCCCTTGCATTCCTATTATAAGTTCATTAAAAGGGTTCTGAGAGCTGCATACCCACATTAATAGGGATCTGTACCTGCCTACAAGTCTTGGAATTTTAGTCTATCAGCCCCAGGTCCAGTGCCAAGGCCTTGAAGTTATGAGCAGTTGCTTTTCCCCACCCCCAGTCTCCCAACCCCAGCAGCGGAGCCACCTGCCTTTCCTTGGCCTGGCTCCCCTGACACAATGCAGATGACTGGTGCACATTCTCTTCACTCTACCTTCTCCATCAGGAGGGGTGCTATTGTGCAGGCAATATTTCTTTAACTGGGGTTTGCTCCTGTGTTTGTCAATTTATTTTATTCACCTTTAAAAAGTTTTTTTTCTCTACCTTGGTTTGAAAAAAAAAAACAAAAAACAAATTCAAAGATGCTCGCTTAGGTGCATAAAACACAAGATAAATGATAACATAATAAGGACAGAAGGAAAATAAAGGTAAGAAATGAGATATAGGCAAGTACCGACCATGAGATTGACAGATGCCACCAATTTAGCTCTGAGTCTGGTAAAGGAAAGATGGCAGTATCAGCAGACACAGATTGGGAGTACCTAGTCCTTAATTCCCAAAGAGATCAAGTGTCCAAATCATGCTTTCAGCACTGAAGATGAAGTTCTGCTCTGACTTTGGGGAATGTGGTCTGTTCTCTCCTTTCTTCCATCAATATTAAATGAACATCTTCTAATTGCCAGAACTGTGGTAGACTCCGGGGATAAAATAGATATCAAGATGTGATCTCTTTCCTTGCTCTCCATAAAGAAATAGATTGCCTTCTTAACTGTTCTTGGCTTTGGGTGGTGAATTTCTGCACAGAGGTATCAGGGGTTAGGGAAGGGATAGGGGGAAGAATGGCCCACCTGTCTTTGATTTTTTCTTTCCTCAACCTGCAATTCATGATCCTTCTTTCTCAGCCCCAATAAGTCCTTCCACTTCACAGCCCAATTCAAATGCCACCTCCTCCCGGAAGCCGTTCCATGTATTTCCAGGCTGAATTATGTCTGCTCATGTTGTATTCAAGACAATATATTTTCATGGAGTGGGAAATTCAGAGGCCAAATACACAAAAGTTAATTTTATTGCAAACTGAGGCATCTCTGAGTGGAGCTAACAGGAATTCAGCACCAATAAATCAGACCTGTGTCCTGGGAGCCTAGGGTTCACATATTCTCCTGTTACTCTGGTGGGAGGCTTTTCATGATTGTCCTAAACAAAAGGGTATGAATATCGACATTTTTGTCCAACCCACAGGGCTAATATGCTGCCTGCCCTGCTCCCACTGTGAGACACGTGTGAAGAAGAGGTCTTCTCCTGTGTAGAGTGTATAGAGGGAGGCAACTGGGGTCACAGAAAGAGCTCCGGGCTGTAGACTTGCACATAGACTCCAATCAACTTCTCTGTTTAATGGCTAATGGCTTTGTGTACCTAGGGCAGATCAGCTAACCTCTCCAAACTTCGGCTTCTACAGCTGTCAGTAAGGGGAGTAAAGTATAGTTCACAGAATTTTACAAAACATAAATGTTTCAAGGCAGACAAAAGGGTTTATAATGATACTTGGTTTGGGATAGGTGCTCATGACACATTTTCTTTCTTCCGGTTTTTTGCCTTTACCTAGGGTTGGGGCCTCTGCTGCTTATTCATCATGCAACTTTAGGCAAGTTGTTAACCTAAAATTCAGTGCCCCTGTCAATGGATGGGTTGTGGAGAACTGAACACAGTGATACATGCAATGAGCTTGTGACATCCACACAAGGGATCAGAATATACATGTGCAGCATAATCATAAATTACAGTCTGAATTATCCATTCACTCTTTCTTCCAAACAGGTAGCCCATGGCTTTTGTGTGCCAGGCATTGTGCTATTGCTGGAGACATAAAGAGGATCATGATACCATCCGTGACTTCAAAGGAAGGCAGTATGTATCATTTTTGTCTTCATCTTTTGTGCACTCCACACTCTGCATGTACTTTGTCTCTCTGTGGCATCTTCTCTGGAGGACACACTCAAGAAAGTAAGAAATGAGTCTTGTTGACTTGATTTATGCAGTGCTTCTGTGTGGCTGATGTATAACCTCATTTTCCCCTGGCCACTGCTCTGATGGTGCTCGGGATATTTAGGGATGTGCACTATCTCCTCCCAAAGGGACCAATCCATGGTGATGTCTGGCTGGCACAGACTACCCATCAGAGACCTGTGTTGGTCCTGGTGGGTGCAGAGGGCATGCAGCCAGGCCTGCAGAGAAAGCTTCAGATTGAGTCCACAGGAAGAATCTGCCTCAATAGGGGGCCTGACAGCAGCAAAGACCCATGACAACTCAGTCAAAGTTCTGGGAATAGAAACCCCCAGCTATCTTCCATCAGAGGCAGGAATAGGCTTCCACCCACTCTGACAGGCTGTAGGGCTAGTTCTGGAAGAACCAACGTGCTGCCTACACCAGATGACTCACAGCCAGGCACTTGAGTGAGCCTCCTGTCACTCCCTGCAAGAGGGTAGGGAGGGATGAGGAGCCCAGTTCTCTTTGCCTTGAGCCTTTGCCTCAATAGTCAGACTTAAATAACACACAATATAAATCTTAACAGGGCCAAGCACAGTGACTCACACACGTAATCCCAGCACTTTGGGAGGCCAAGGCAGGAGGGTTGCTTGAGGCCAGGAGTTGAAGACCAGCCTGCACGATATAGCAAGACACTGTTTCTATTTTTAAAATTAAAAAAAAAAAAAAAAGAACGTAATGGGATTAGTTTGGCATGGTTCAACTTTGCATTACTAATCTCCTTCATAAAAAATCCCCAGAATTTTGCCCCATAATCACTAGGTCATAATTTTCCCATCAAGAGCTAATTGTTATCAATAATCATGAGCTGCTATGATTTTTCAGGGCTAAGAAAGTGGGGCTAGAGGTTCTAGCCCAATTTTAGCAACAATAATCATCAAAACAAACGCACGTGTGACCTTCTGTGGGGCCTGGAGGGGAAACGCTCTCTGAGATATGTAGGTGAACCAACAACCTCTTGGAATGACTGGGATAGGAGGCGACCTCGGTGGAAGGTTTCCTGCCTCAGCAAGGGCTCTGAGACCAGGGCAACAGGGCCATTCTCAGACAAAAGAACAAAGACTTCAGGAGAAGCTCCAGGGGACCTGCCACCCTGGCCTCAGGGATCCAAAGGAAAGTAGATCCTGGGACAATGGAAACAGTCCCTCAGAGAAGGCAACTAGGAAATTTATGTATCACATTCCCTTCTAAACACTGCCCTGCTCTCGCCCCCTTCCCCCACCATTCCTACTCGGTTTTATTCCATTTGCAATACTTGAGTGGGTCTTGCTTTAAGAAAGCATGTTACACAGGCTGGGCGCCGTGGCTCACACCTGTAATCCCAGCACTTTGGGAGGCCGAGGCGGGTGGATCATGAGGTCAGAAGATCGAGACCATCCTGGCCAACACGGTGAAACCCTGCCTCTACTAAAAGTACAAACAAAAATTAGCCATGCATGGTGGTGCATGCCTGTAATCTCAGCTACTTGGGAGACTGAGGCAGGAGAATCACTCGAACCCGGAAGGCAGAGGTTGCAGTGAGTGGAGATTGCACCACTGCACTATAGCCTGGGCGACAGAGCAAGACTCTGTCTCAGGGAAAAAAAAAAAAAGCATGCTATACAACAATCTAGACTTTACTGAAACACATCAACAACTGTATGCTATTACTAAAGTGTTTACTTTGAGGAATGATTTACTACAGGGTTCTTCAAATAGTGAAGTCTTCCTTACAGGCATTTAAAATGGAATTGGGTTATGTCCTTCAACTTGCATGGAATGTTAACTTCCTCCAGACATGTCTACTACATTCACGGAGGCCTCCTGTGCTCATCTTCAGTTGTTTGCAGGCTCTGTTGGGTGTGATGACCAAAATGTCTCTGATGATATGCCCTGTCTCTCCAAGCAGGCTTCCCGAGGAAGCTTGCTCTCTCTGTTCCAACTATGGAGATCATTAGGGCCTCTGAAAAGAGTAGGTGCTGGGCATACACTTACAGATAATCACGAGTTGCTATGATTTTTCAGGGCTAAGAAAGTGGGGCTAGAGGTTCTAGCCCAAGTTAGCAACAATAATCATCAAAACAAACCCATGTGTGACCCTCTGTGGGCCCTGGAAGAGGGCATACAGCACTAAGTTGACTGATCAACTTAGAGCAACAAAAATGATGAGTTTTTATCTTCCATTTGAGTTATATCTTCCATTTGACCACATACTGATTAATATCTAAAATCAATCACTTAGCTTTACAAGTAGCCCTTCTTTGCCTCCCAGGAAGCTTCTGGGGTCAGGTGAGATACCATAAGAAGAAAAAGCTGCCCTCATTTGCCCAACCTGTGTTTCCCTGAGGGATTTTGAAGAGCTAGGCCCTCAGCAAGAGCCTGGGGCAACAGAGATGAGATCCCATTTCTGGCCTAGGGCTGAATGCATATAACTGACTGGCAGTTATCCCTGTGCTCAACATGTAGGGGTTATGAAGGGCATCAACCAAACCTGGATGGATCAGGAGAGGAATGCACTTCAGTCCTCAGACTGCACCTCAGCATGGCCCCTGCTGCTCCCCAATTCTCAGGGATTCAGCTTTTGACCAATGAGACACATCCTGCTCTAAGGCAGAGGCTGACCAGTGCTCTCCCTCCCTTTTTCCCTGGGCCTCATCTCACTCCTGAGCAGATTGTCTGTAAGAAGCCCTGGCTCCAGGTTCATAGAACCAAAAGGCTAGGAACACTCCTTCCACAGTTCATCAGAAAACCTAGTTGCTGGTGTGGTGAAGTAACATTTTGAAATACCCCCTTCTGGTATTTCCTGTTACCTCTTGACACTTTCTTGATTCTACAGACCGGATCTGAGGCAGTGGATTTACTTAGGAACAGCAGATTCCCTCGAGGAGTGCTGTCCAAGAGGAATATACCACAAGCACAAATGTGAGCCACATATGGGAATTTTCTAGTACCTACATTTTAAAAGTCAAAAGAAATAGGTAAAATTGGCTGAGCACAGTGGCTCATGCCTGTAATCCCAGCACTTTGGGAGGCCGAGGCAGGAGGATCACTTGAGATCACAAGTTTGAGACCAGCCTGGCCAACATAGTGAAACCCCGTCTCTACTAAAAATATAAAAATTAGCCAGGCGTGGCGGTATGCACCTTTAATCCCAGCTACTGGGGAGACTGAGGCCCGGGAACTGCTTGAACCCAGGAGGCGGTGGTTGCAGTGAGCTGAGATTGTACTACTGTACTCCAGCCTGGGCGAGACTACATTTCAAAAACAAGAAAGAAAAAAAGAAATAGGTAAAATTAATTTTAATGTTTTATTTAACATAATATGTCCAAAATATAATACTTAAATATGTAATCAACATAAAAAATATACGTATAAAAAGTACTGTCTTCTATAAATATGTGTATGTAAATATATATGTATATATAAAATATCAAGTCTTCTATAAATAATATATGTATGTGTGTATATGTGTATATATAAATATATACACATATATATGAAAAATACTAAGTCTTCAAAATCCCTTGTCTATTTTACCCCGGCAGCACATCTCAGTTCTGACTAGCTATATTTCAAGTGCTCAATAGGCACATGTGACCAGTGGCTACCACGTTAGACAATGTAGCCCCAGAGCCAAGGAAGTGTGAAGAGGTGGCTAAGAGGGAGCCACCCCTCAAAAGCCATGGGGTCAGGAACTGGAGAAGACTCAAGAGTGTGTTGGGATCAATGATATCTCAATGGAAACAAAAATGATTTTCAGATTTCCAGTGTGGTAGATGACAACTCCCAAGATTAGTCCCCAACCAAGGCACCAAATGCCTTTGCACCATGTAAAATTGCCCACGACTGCATTTTCCAGTATGGTAGCCATTGCTACATGTGGCCATTTAAATTAAAATTAATTTAAAATTAAATAAAATTAAAAAGGCATTAGCTCAGTTGCATTAGCCACATTTCAAGTGTTCATTAGCCATATATGGCTGGGGGCTACTGCATGGAGCAGTGCAAATATATTTCCATCATCACAGAAAGTTATATTGGACAGCACCAGCTAGAACTCGGAATCAACCCCTGAGAAATGTGGGGAGTGGCCCCAAATTTCCTGAGATAAAGATTCTGCTATTTGTAGGTATGGGGACTTATAAGGAAACCTAAACTGAATCATAGAAAAATAAGGTCATTTTAGTATACACCCAGACATGGATAAAACTGGAAACCGTCATTCTCAGCAAACTAACACAGGAACAGAAAACCAAACACCACCTGTTCTCACTCATAAGTGGGAGTTGAACAATGAGAACATATGGACACAGGGAGGGGAGCATCACATACCAGGGCCTGCTGGGGAGTGGGGAGCAAGGGGAGGGAAAGCATTAGGACAAATACCTAATGCATGCACGGCTTAAAACCTAGATGATGTATTGATAGCTGCAGCAAACTACCATAGCATATGTATACCTATGAAACAAACCTGCACATTCTGCACATGTATCTCAGAACTTAAAGTAAAATAAAAAAAAGAAAAATAAGGTCATTTTTCTTGCATAGCTCAATATGTGGAATAAGATGAATAATTTAACTTTTAATAACATTCCTTTTAACTCTTGGTGAACATTGCTTCATTTGTAAATTTGGAAAACAATCCATATCACTGTACAAGGTGGCATGAGGATCAAGTGAGACAAAGAGGGTCAAACATCTGACTCAAGGCGTGGCCCATTGGGCTTCCTTCCCTCCCTTTTCTAGGGTTATGTGTGTAAATGCCTATGTGTCCCTCCTCTCATTCCTATATTCCTCTTAAATGCAGCGGCAGGCAGATTTTCACCCTCTAAAAAGAAGAGCCACATCATTGCAGTACACTGGGAACACCTCTAAAGCAGATGGAACATTCTGTGGCCAAACAGGACTAGTGAGACAGCAGAATGCAAACTGCTAAATGGAGAGAATAAGAGAAAATGGCTTTGTGGAAGGTACAAACAGCATCAAGACTTTTCAGGAGAAATCAAATTGATATGGTCATCCAGAACTTATAGGGACAAAGAGAAAACAGGTGTGCAGAAAGTGGGGGCAGGTAATGGGAATTGAGGACTTCATTGCGTTATTTTGACCAGAAATATGTGGTAAGCCAAGGCAGGAGGTATAATCCAAATAGAATTTCAGTAAAGGTCTACATTGCATTGACTTGTCAACAAAACTTTCTTATTTCATCTCCTTCTTATGGCAATGATATAAGAGTAAGAATAAGCATGTGCAATTAAACAGTAAATAAGGTAAAGTCACTCAAGACCAAGTTTGCTTGGGGACAGTCTCAGAAAGAATGTGGAAGGGAACTGTGCTGAAGACAAAGGGTAAAATCATAAGGGATAGAATTTTAATTATATATAATGGGTTAACTTGACCTTGCTTGCCCCCAAAGAACTGGGACTAACATAGATCGATTGTTTGTTTCTACAAACTCTGGCCAAAAATGATGTGTGCCATTAATCATATAGTGGCATCACCACATTGCCTCACCTGTTCTCCTTGGCCAAATCCCTGTCTCAAGGGACTCTGGTCTAGGAAAAGGGGTTAGATCTCTTTCCTAACCAGGGATAGGAGCAATTATAGAAGCTGAGATTGTTTTCCCTGCTCCTTCATGTTGTCCAGGAAAGTTGGGCCTCCTCACAGGGTAGTGGGAGTAGAAGACTCAACAAAAACTATGTCATGCATGATATGACAGTCACTCTGACATTGATGTTGTCTCTCCCTCTATATCTCTTTCCTTTATAACTCTAGCAACCAGTATTACTTCCTCTGGGGCTTTGGAGCTAGAAGAATCCTACAATACCCAGGTACAACTCCTCATTTGATAGCTAGGACTCAGTGACCCAGAGAGTAGAGGGAAGTGCCATGTATAACAGCCCTGAGCACCTGGCAACTGAGGCTAGAAACCCAGGCCCAGACCTTCTGCTTCGGCTCAGGGTTCTCTCCACTGTATCTAGGGGCCCTTCCAACTGGTGCTGGGTTTGCACACACAATAGGTACTTGATGCCCCTGGAGAATAAAGGTTCCTACAGTTAACCTGCATAACCCAGGCCCTACTGCTCTAGCTCTTGGCCACCTACCAGGAGCTAGCCTGACAATCAGAGTGGTTTTTAATGCCAATGAAAATTCTTCAATGCAAGAGTTATGCTCACAAAGGCTTCTACTAGCTGTCAAAGCACTTGGTGGTTTGGGTTAATAAAATTTTTAGATCTTATAAAATGTATTTTCTCTTGAGGTATTTTTGCATTGTTTTTAGAATAATGAGATCCCAGATAAAAACTCGAGACTTAACAGAAGACTGCATAGAAGTTGATGGCCAAAATAAAATTTAGATTCTCCCTCAATGGAGAGACATAATTTCTCCCAGGCACAAGGCATGAAGTAGACTCTGTTCCAGCCCCTTGTTGCTTTTTTGAGATATGTCAGAAGCTATAGAAAGAGGCTGTCAGAAGCCAAGGGCTAGGGCCCAGCTGTCCTCTTTCCTGTGGTTCCAGGAAAAGACTACAGACTAGGCCCGGTTATTTGACCTTCTGATTCTAAATGGACTCAGGGTCTGCTGAAGACGACCCTCTCCCGTACTCGCCCTGCCACTTCCCTCCATTGCCAATCAATGCACCAGTGGGCACGTAGCAGGTTCCTCAGTGGGTTCCAGCCCCATACTGAAAGCAGGCCAAGGACTGGAACTGGATCCTCACAAGGGATCATGAGCTTCACAAAGACATAAAAAAGAAAGTCTGCTCTAACGTTAAAAGATTACACATTAAACCCAGAAAGTCCCCCTATTCTATGAATAGGGATAAGAAGGATCTGTTCTGTGTTACTTTGTAGGACTGGAGTGAAGCTCAAAGGTGAGAAGGGACAGGTATTTGTAAAAGGGCTGTTTTGGCTTCAGTGTTTCTTGTCATGTGTGCTTATACAGTCACACACATTAATATTTTACTCTTATTTTCTGGGCAGTGACAACCTCCCCCCATTATTCTGGCCACCACAGAGAGACTATGGCTTTTAAATTACATAGGCATATAGCAGGAGCCCACTGCACAGCCAGTGCTGTGTGAATGAAGGAAAGCCAGTGTGTGTGAATGAAGGAAAGCCAGAGCTCGCGTGAAGGGATCAGAAGTTCTCTTGTGCCCCTGGGAGCAGGGGATGTAGAAGGGCCTGGTAGTGTTGATGGCACAGATGAGTCCTGCCCTCCACTGCTCCTGCCTCTGTATGGCTCTGCCCGATGTTCATTGCTGTTATCCCTCAGCACAGAGATAATTTACACATGTGTTTTCTCTCATAGCCACCTGGGCTTCTCGGGATTTGATTTATCCTCTGTCCTCTAGCTTGGCACAGTGTATGGTCTCAATAAAAGTGGATGGAAAGGATGACTGTCCTCTATGAGTTTCTGAAATACCTTGGAATCAAGTCTAGTAAAATACAGCAATTTAAAGTCTAACAGATGGAAGAAGAGAAATTCAATTTATATAATGGGTAGAGAACAGCCTCCCAGACATTTCATTGTTTAACATCCATTTGTGTAGGAACCTGAGGCATCTGGGGAAAATCTCACACTTGTCTTGCTGGGGTTAATGTGCTTCCCGTTCCTGGCAGACCTCAGGGAAGACAACTTAACCTGATAAAAAATCAACACCAATTTATGGAAATATAAACAGACTTCTGAAGGGCACACAACCATAAGGGGAAAATTAATCAGTAAAGATGTATGAGCAAAGTACTTAAATCAACAAGGCAATCAGACAGAAAACTCCAATGGGAAACCTGCCTGCCTGGCCTCACCCATAGCCAGTGTTTCTCATGGTCTCTCAAATCCCTTTCCTTCCTGAAAAGAAAAAAAAAAAAAAAAAAAAAAAAAGATACCTTGCATTTTTTAACTGAAGATTTAAAAATATGTTATATAGATAAAATTGGGCTTCTTTTATCCTTTAGCCATGAGAAAAAATGTTCTTTTGTTAGGAGGACCGTGGTCACCATGAAGGTCAATCATGGTCATCCATGGGGTCAACCGTGGCAGCCACGTTCCCCCAGCAGAGAAGCCCTACTTAGATCCAGCCACTCCTCAGAGGTGGAGAAGGGCAAGTGGGGAAATGTCCATCCTGGCCCCCAGGAAACTCTCCCTAAAGAAAAACCAAGAAGAATCACTTTCCGAATGTTTCTTCGTTTTAAAATAAAGTTAACTAGCAACGCTGATGCCTTCATCAAAACAAAGAAAGGCCTTCTGATGACCGAGTCTGAGGATGATCATCCAAAGTGCTGAACAAAGTGAAAAATGAAATCGAGATTTTTTCCGTTCTCTTGGTTCTGCTGGCTTCAGGGTCCTGATTTCATTAAGCTGAAAGGGAAAAACAGACAAAAGAAAAAGAAAAAGAAAAACTATTTTCAAACAAAAAACAAGCAAGTTAACCATTGAGTAGAAAGCTCCAGCACTCGAAAAGTTAGCAAAGGGACACGTGTGAGTTGAAGCATGGTTGGGCAGCATTGATGCTTTTGATGGCAAACATGCTGTCCTCATGTGGACAGAAGGCCAAAGATCTGTTCTAGGAGTGAGATGAGCACTCCTCATCATGGATCTGACATAGCCTTCACTGGGGTATCCATAGCTTCTCACATTTCCCACTGTGGCCGGGGAAAGACTATGGTCTGTGTCATTCAAGGTTACCAGCTTACATGGGCTATCAGTGATCCCGTGTTTAGAAATGTGACAATAACAGTAGTCATCACTTACTGAACAGACTTTATCTGATTTTATCCTCACAATATGTGAGGATTATATATATATATATATATATTTTTTTTTTTTTTTTTTTTTTTTGAGATGGAGTCTCACTCTGTCGCCCAGGCTGGAGTGCAGTGGCCGGATCTCAGCTCACTGCAAGCTCTGCCTCCCGGGTTCACGCCATTCTCCTACCTCAGCCTCCCGAGTAGCTGGGACTACAGGCGCCTGCCACCTCACCCGGCTAGTTTTTTTGTATTTTTTAGTAGAGACGGGGTTTCACCATATTAGCCAGGATGGTCTCGATCTCCTGACCTCGTGATCCGCCCGTCTCGGCCTCCCAAAGTGCTGGGATTACAGGCTTGAGCCACCGTGCCCGGCTGTGAGGATTATATTAATTCCCAATTTTCAGGCAAGAAAAAATAAGACCCAGAGAAATTTAGTAACTTTTCCAAGGTGCTTCTCTTAGTAGAGTAGTTGTTAGCCTTTGCTGTACTTAGAATCCCAAACCACAGTGCCCAAGCTGTACGTTAAGCCAATTAAATCAGAATTTCTGGTGTGGAATTTTTTTTTAAAAAAGCTCCTGGATGATTTCAATGTGCAGCCAAGGCTGGTTTTTGCTCACTGATCCAGTAAGCAATAGAGTTAGGATCTGAATAGGATTCCAGGCCTCTGCTCATTTTTCTCTGCAATATTGTCAGTCAAGAAGGAACAATCCAGAGATTTAAATAAATATTCATCAAATAGTGTTCCTACTGAAGATAGGAGACAGATTCAGAAAAAGAAATCCATTTGGCATAATGCTTACTTTTCTTATAAATAGAAACAGGCTGAGGGTTAAATGTCTTTTCCCTACAGCAGAATGCATGGGCTTTGCAAACAGGATTTTCAGACATTCAAAATCTTTGTACTTTATCAAGTTCTAGCTATGTGCTTGAGGGTTCACTTGTAGTTTGACTTCAGGGCCTCATGCTAGCTTCTGGCACCCTCAGTGAGAACACCGACTCACAAAGGGCATTCATGGCCAATGTCATCCTCGTACCTCATCTGTTCAGACAGATGCGTCCTGCTGCCAATTCCAATGAATGCTTCAGTTAATAGTCCTCATTTTCTAGGGCAAAATCATCAGGATTGAAACATCTTCCGCTGGCTGCTATGTGGAACAGAACATCCCATCTCCCTGACTTCTCCTGTCATGAGGAAATTACAGAAAATAATTTTCCCTATGAATGCCTGTTTTCCTGCGGATAGGAGCCACCATGGACACTTTAGCTGAGATATCTTAGTTGAGACATAAAGGCTTGGTTAATCAGAACCATCAGCTTGTCACTGCCATTCAAACAAGGAATTAACCCTTTCTTCTAGTCAGACTATGGCTTCTAACTTCATTAAGCCCTTCCTGGCTAGCATTCCCTCTTGTAAAACTTCCGTTCCTAATGGTATCACACTGCCCATAGCCCATAGCTGCACTACACAGACACATTTCACAGTCAGCATTACCTATGAAAGTATTTCTGAACCCTAGATGTGACACATTAGGCTTCATCTTACAAGTAGTTTTAAGGTATTCATTCAGTTTTTTATACATTAATTCAAGATACATTTACTGAGCCCCCTCTCTATTCTAGATACTGCCCTATACACCAGACAAAAAACACCAAGTAATATCCAGACCCAGATCTAAGAAAGCTTCCAGTCTTGTGTGAAAGCTTGAAACATGGAAGGCAATTATAACCCAATGGGTGGCTAAATGATGGACTTGCCTATGGCTCCCTTAACTCAGTCTGGGGGTAGAGGGTGATCAGGGAAGGCCTCTTGGACAAGAAGAAGCCTGAATGGAGGAAATCTGCACAGAGGTATGAAGGATGAACAGGCTCTTAATGCTGTAGAAGCTCATTTCTGCAGGGCAGCTAAGACTGTACCTGTCTCATTCAAAGGTTTCAAGTGGCTCTCGAGGCTCTTCAGAAAATGGCTTTCTAGCCCCTTCTCCTTCCCAGTCCCCTGTGCTGAGCCACTACTCTATTTCCCAAGCAGCCCTTACATATCCATATATTTCCATTCTTGTTGGGGCTGTGTTCTTTGTCAGGAATGCCCATTATCCTCTGTCTGCTGGGCTTCTCCTCACCCTTCAAGGCCCAGTACAAATGTCACTTTCTCTGCAAAGACTTCCCTACCTCTGACAATCACAGGACTTCTGACATTATATTATAGTTATCTGTGTGCCTATCTGAGCCATAAGCTTCTGGAGGACAGGACTGCCTCTTAATCATATTCACATTCCCAGAGTTAGGTAGATAGAAAGTGTATTATATGCCTTCTTTTTGACAAAGGAATGGAAGAACAAAGTAACACATCAAAAATTTATGAGAACGTTTTCATCCATTTCAATGCAAAAGGAGGTAGAGTCTCCCTGGAAGAGGCTACAAATTAGGGTAAATGAACAGGATCCTGGTATCAGCTCCTGACAAGCCAAGGAGCAGCACTTGCCCGATTTCTGAAAAGGAAGTTATTTGGTGACTCGCTGATGTGCAGTAACACCATAAGCAAGCAGAAACAAATGGGGAGACTTGGGAGCAAATTGATTATTCATGAATCCAATTACAACTAATAGCTCAAGAAAGGGCCCTCTCAGATGCCTATAATAATTCATGCAGAGGACAGAAGGAACCCTGCCAGGTTGGCATCTGGATCCTGAAGTGTCAGAGAGCTTGGACAGGTATGTAGCAAATCATCCCAGGAAGGCAAGCTCAACTTCTTAGACTCAATGCTGACAGGACCAAGGTCATGTTTAAGTCCCCTTAGGCTAGTTCACAGCCCAGAGATAAACTTTTCTGTGGACAGAGCCTGTGCTCCCTTATCTAAGCCAGTCACCCACAACATTTATATTATTTTAAGGTCAGCAACCTCAGATGCAGGATGAGATAATTAAACAGAGGGATTTAATAAAAAGTTCTCCTGCTCACATGCTGCACTGAACCCCAAACAGGGTGAGTCCAAAACATGCCTAAGTGGTTCAGAACCATGGACAGTTCCCAGGGGGTTGGACTACTCTCCTCTATTCATTTAAAAGTGCAGGTTCCAGCTCAGAAGTGCCTGCCTACTCAAAGCTCAAAAGAGAGGGGTGGGTATGGAAACCCTTCCCATGTCTTTTATTATGAGTGTAGTGAGAAACCAGAATGAGCTCATGGAGGTGGAGGCCATCCCTTTGTCACCACTCTCAGTCTGGCCGACACTACTTGGGCATGGGTTAAAAAGTCAACAATTGCTAATGATGATGAATGATTACTTATGTCTTGATGGTGTGTGGGATTAGGAAGAGCACAAATGTCTTTTCTTACTCTATCATGAGTTCCTCATACTGTAGGAGAAACTATACTGGCCACCAGACAAAGATGTGTATTTCAATGGGAGAAAAAGAGAAGTATATAGAAGTATATACTTCAGTATTAAAGCCCTATTTTTGATGAGCAAGGCAAAGGCATATTCCCACT
The DNA here is from genome assembly GCF_007565055.1 of Rhinopithecus roxellana. Taxonomy (NCBI): domain Eukaryota; kingdom Metazoa; phylum Chordata; class Mammalia; order Primates; family Cercopithecidae; genus Rhinopithecus; species Rhinopithecus roxellana. The sequence goes on along the minus strand of NC_044556.1, from coordinate 72,171,262 downwards.
GTGTCTCCTTCATGGTAAGTATTTGACAGTTCTAATGTGCTCATAGAGGCTTATCTTACTCAAGAAGCCCACAGGAGAAAGGCCTCTGCTTAAATATACATATTGGTAGGATGCTGTCTCCCTATGTTGCCTAGTCTGGTCTTGAACTCCTGGCCTCAAGAAATCCTCCACCGTGGCCTCCTAAAGTGCTGGGATGACAGGTGTGAGCCACCAAGCCTGGTCCTCTGGTTAACTTTTCATTGTCCATGAGGAAATAGTGAGTAGGGTGTGTTTACAGGCATAGGAGCAGGATGAGGTATTCCTCATCCTTAAAAAAATGTAGATGTTCTGCCATTAGATACACAAAAGATTATCCTTCTCTCAAACAAAACAAGTTCCTTTTAACAAAGAATCAGGGAGTTTGGTCCTTTGGAAATAATTTAATAAGCTTTATCTGGAATCCAGTTTCACCTAACATGCAAGAACCAGGCACATTTTCATCCCCTTTCCAGTACTCAAAACAGTCCACAAGGCACTCATGGAATAGGAAGCAGTAAAGTTTTAAAAGAAAAAATCCTGAAGCACATCTCCTGTCTCTGCATTGTCTGCACAGCTAATCTCAAGGGATCTCAATAATCCTCCAAACAAAAGAGACTGATCTAAACTACAAAGCAACTGTGAATGAACCACCGAATCAGGACAAATGAGACCAGGAGGTTCTAACCCTGTGTTTTCTATGGTCAGCAGACAACCTGCAGCAGAATCAATTGCTACTTGTTAAAATGCAGACTCCTAGGGAACATCAAATACCTACTGAATCTTAATCTTTGGGGGTTGTTATTGGAACCTACATTTTAAAATAGGCTCTTCCTGAAGGAAGGTTGGTAAACAACTGCTCTAAGCCATAATTAATGTAGGCTTAGGAGTCTGAAGACTCTTGAGGCCCACTTGTCTGAGTTCTGATGAGTTGTATGTTTTCAGAATGTCACTGTGCCCTCTTTAGTGACGATCTTGGAGCCTGAGACCACATGAAATATACTGTGAGTTACTTTCATTTCCAGTGCCTGGCACATAAGGAATTCTTAATGAATGGTGAATAGTGAAATGAATAAATAGATGATAATGAGAGACCACACAGTAGGACAGGTAATAGAATGGAGGAACTAATGAACAAATGGAGACCAATGGTGAAATAATAGATTTCAGTATAACAATTACCAAACATGACTTGGAATTAATGTTTTGCCTTGATGACATGAAAATCTTAAATAAATTTCTCTCTGGTCATTCTATGTCATTTACTTAAAATGGGAAAAGACATGGGGGACTACTGGTTTGAGGTATCTGTGCAGAGGTCCCATGTGCACCCAGCACACACACACACGCTCACACACACACAGCTGTCCAGGGACGCAGCTGCCACACTAAATATTGATTAGCAACAGGAGGAGCCAGTTTTAGATGCGTTTACAAAGGAAAAGCAGCCTTGAATAGACAGCCCCTTAGGTAGAAAGTACAGCTCTATATTTTGATGGCTATGCCACTTCACCTGGCGTAGATAGGGCCAGCAAATGTCTTGCTGAGAACCAGCTGTGCTGGGCATGCTGCTCTTCTCTGACCCCAAATCTGCATCCCAACCTGCTAAAGGGCCCTCATTAGTAGGGCCTGAATTGCCTGGAACATTCAGATGTCTTTGCTGCCAAAATACGCTAAGCCAAAGCAAATACTGTCAGGTAACAACCAACGGCTACCAAATGAAAAAGCAAGCTCACAGTGGACTATAACGTGGCTGAGGTTAGATTATACATGAAACCGTAAAGCTGGGCTTCTATCTGGGCAGAAAATGATTAGAAAAAGTAATCATTTCCCTTCAAGCCATTCTGCATTTTTAAATTTCTCAGCATGCAAGGGGGAAAAGGAAAGAAAATTTAGAGCACAGGATACATTTATGAGCCAAGAGATCAAATCAGATGTAATAAGTGGCTTCTTCTTTAGGTTTTCTTTTATGTCCTTATTCCTCCTCCTACTGACCCAAACTTTGGTTAAGAGATTATCAAGAAAAAAAAAAAATGCAGCTGTCCTTTCCCTGTGCTTCAAAACCAAAGGGAAGCTTCTGATAGAAATACTCCAAGTCTAACTTTCAATACTTATGGCAATAATGTCCACCCTGACATGTGGCAGGGGAAGTTCAAGTACACCATGCATTGCCAGGTGGCCCTCCCAGCTTGTGAGCTGTGACACCACATTTCTCTTCACTCAGGAAAGCATACTGAAACTCAAGTAAGAATGGCATTATTATAGGTAGAACTTTGAATATGGTATAATTTTAAAGTAAATCATATAAAAACATTTGCAATTGACTGTCATTAGTAATAAATTACTTGCAAAACACCTCGCAACTTATTATGAAAAGTAAATCAATCTACCTTATTCAATAACAGACAGATTCCTTGTTCCTCAGGCTGTCAGAGAAAAATCCTAGGAAACTGATAAAACCTTTCCTCCTGGATGAAGATGACCCCTCTCAAAAATATGTTATCAGTACTTTAAAAATAGCTCTCAAAATTTCAAGTACAGGGTTTAAGTCAACACCAGAGCCATGTAATGCTGTAGCTTTTGCCGTATCAGCTTGCTTTGAGACTTACTGTATCAATATCCATTGTCTTTTTCAGCCCACCCCACCCTCTTTCATGGATAGAAACCATCCAGGGCTGATGAGGTCGGTCAAGAGAGTTCCCCAACTTCTGGCTGGGCCCTCTCTATTCATTCCTGCAGGCAGCTCTCAATAAAGCCAATGTCTTACTCTAAAATAAAGGTCAGTGGTCTTGTTTTCCAGAGCAACTGTGATAACACAGGAGGAAGATTAACATAGTTACCTCGCAAAGTGCTAAGGACAGTGCCTGGCCCACAGTAAATGCTATATAAGTGTTTGCTATTATGATGATGATAACATCTCAAAGCTGCGGGCAGGAACTATTGCTGCCTAAGGCTATGCAGGAAAATTACACTTCATATGCAAATTCCCTTCTTTCTAAAAGGCAGGTGCTACCAGTTTCCAAAGGGACAAGGTCAGGCCTTAGTTTCTGGTGTCAAAACATGGCTTATCTATGTCAGAAAGAGCTCTTGACAGGGGAGGTTAAACAAAAAAGGAGTGAAATGGCCCACACCATTTGCCAGATGACCTTTTTAAGGGTAGCAAATTGCTTTTGAACTGAGAGACAGTTGGATAATAGCCCAATCTCCTTCCCTACCTCTGATCCCCTACAATTTTGAGTGTATCTAGTAATTACTGATGAAATTTGCCAATTACCATTGCTTTTTCAGCTATCCCCGTGTAACCCTTCTGGAGTCTTACTATTTTGAGGGAAAGACGGGGTGAGTGGGGGCGGGAGTCTGAGCACACAGGAGGTCAGATGTGGCAGCAAGCAAAAGTGAATGTAAGCTGTTTGGATTCCCTACCTGGCCCTACAGAAAAGCTCTGCCCAGGCTACAGCCAAGCACCTCCCCTCAGTGTTTTTGCTTTGTTCATTTCAAATTACACATAAGAAAATTTGGAACGCCCATGTTGCCTATTCATGTCCGACCGTAATCAAACCAAGTGGATTTTCTGCTTTCAACGGGGATCTGTAACACACTCAATGGCCATTATAACCCTCTCCTCTGGACACCAACCAGGAAGGTGTCTGGCTGTTAACCTTACTCGTCCTGTCTTTTTAACTCACCTTTTCCTCATTAAAGATGAGGTGTCTGTGGTTCACAAGACAGCTGAATCTATGACATGAAAGGGGCCAAGTGATCAGAGAATAGGAAGAAAAGATTTGAGAGTTATCTCCCTGCTCTGTTATTTCCTTAGATTTTATCTATCCAATTAGGTACAAGCCTTTAAAGCAGAAATGATGCTGAAATATTTCTGGCTCTCCCATCACCTTCCCTAACTTTCTAGGAAATGTTATTTGTTGTTACAGTGATCGTGTATCCATGCCACATGACATCTTATAAAAGCCCATATACTTGGAGTTAAAAAATGCTAGGTCTTCACTTCACAGAGAAGTTAAAAAATTGGCCCCACATTACCAAACAGGAAGTGGCAGAGCTGCATGGCTTCACCCAGGCTGCATGGCTTCAGAGCTTGCACCCTTAACCACTACTCTACAGTCCCTCACACTGGTTGATCCACTTCTCTTTTTACTTTCACAGGCCTTATCTCTTCATAGAAAAATTATTTACAGAGGCTTAAATAAGTGAGTTTAAGAAAGTAGAGACAGGGGAGTGTAATGGAAGCCAGGAAGGAGAGGAACTCAAGGGCTTATTTCCAGTTACTGGGGAAATTTTATGAAAGAGACGGGATCTCAAGAAATGCCACAAGCCCTTTGAAAAATAATCAATGATATAAATCCAGATTAAATTACCTCTTTAAAAATACATATATTGCTGTTCAAATGCACAACTGTCTTGGGGAGTCTCTGAGAGAGTTGCCAGGTAAAGCAGCAGGGCTCTAGGTACATTTATTAAGCCCACAAACCATTACCTGAGCAAACACTGAGCAAGTGAGAGAATCAATATATGAAGTTTGCCCTGCCTAATTCCTCCTCCCAGCTCGGCAGGGTGCTCTACCACCCACACTGAGAAGGAGAGCTCATGCCTCTCACCTCAACCATTTCTGATTTTCTGTGCAAAGCTGACATGTCAGGTTGCAGCAAATGAAACAAATGAGTATTCTTGGGAAACCTGAGGCCCAGTGTGCCACGGAGGCATGCAGTCCCCTGAGCATCTCAGAAAGTCATTTAGGAATTCATTAGATCGGAGGGAACCCAGGCCAGTTGTGCCCATGAGAACATCCCAAATAACATTAGCTGCAACTCCCACCATCTGGTCACAACTCTGAGAGAAATGAGGTGGTTGAGGATAAATTTCTCTTACAGGAACTGCTCCCCAAATCTCACCCCCAGAAGCAGAACCAGGCAGCCCAGTGTGGCTCCTCTGGGGGCACACCACCAGCTTGGGCATCAACTCAGCATTATAACATTCAGAAAGTAAGTGGCCCACGGTGAGACCATGAGCAAAAGGCTGGTAGAGGTACCTGGGAGATAGTGGGTCAAACAAGAAAGGGACACAATTCATGCACAAGTTCCAGGTTCTTCTAACCACTGGAGTCCACACTGACCTCTCCCTTTGCAGGCTCCTCTAGCAGACATCCTTGCTTTGCCCAATTTCACAAGCCAGCCATCTCATCTATTGTGTGTTCATGGCTCAAGGGCAGAGGCTGTGTCGTCTATCTGCCTTCTAGGACAGAACCTCATTTGATCTTCATCACAGAGGAGGCCTGTCTTAGTCCATTGGGGTGCTATAACAAGATAGCTTAGACTGGGTAATTTATAAATAACAGCAATATATTGCTCACACTTCTGGAGGCTGGGAAGTCCAAAACCAAGGTGCTGGCAGATTCAGTGTCTGGCAAGGGATCTGTCTGCTTCACAGACAGCACATTCCTCACAATGTAGCAGAGGAAGTTAGTTCTCTGGGGCCTCTTTTATAAGGACATTAATCCCATTTATGCAGGCAGAGCCCTCATGACCTACTCGCCTCTCAAAGGCCCTACCTACTAATACCAGCACCTTGGTGGTTAGTTTTCTACATACGAATTTGGGGAAAACACGAACATTCGGACCACAGCAAGGCCCTTAACACTTTCTGGATTTGGTGATGGGTTATCGAGAGCCCAGGGCACAGCAGCTCTCTGAGGTGAGTCTCTTCAGATACCCTCTGAGAAGTCTCTGAGAGTTAAAGAAACAGGCTCCTTTCTCCTTGCTTTTGGTGACAGAAGAACCAGATGATCAAATTATCAATTAAGCAAAGCAAGCTAAATGGAAAACAAAGTATCCTTTCTTATGGCCTATTTTTTTTTTCTTTCTCACTTCAAGTTCTTAGAGAGAATGTACTTCTCAGAAAGCTGTGCAAAGTGGATAGCAATTTTCTGAGTGAAACTCAATCAGTTGAGCTTAGGTTTGGAAAATACTCTGACTTGAGAAAGGAGAATCAAAGCACATGGAAATTTGGCTAAAGGTTGGAGTTTACCTGAGGGTTAATCCAGATTATGGTAGTTACAAAGTAGCACAATGCTCGTCTGGGCATGTGCGGATGAAGTAGGGATTCTAAGCCCCCAGGAACCCTCTTCATCTTCAATTACCTTCCAAACCAGCCTGTTACAATACCTAAAATTACACCATAAACAATTAATTGATCTGGGTTAAGACTCTGCATTAACATTTATGTTTTTATCTGAGCAAATTCCAGATATCACCATGGTTATTAAAGGCATTGCCCTCTGGGAAGGATAAGCTATACCAGCTGTGGGCATTTACCAGGACACTCATGAGATTTTTACTTTGTTGGCTAAGAGGAAGACCTCATGTGACTGATAGGGAGGCTGACTTTGGTGGTGAAAGGAGAACAGGTGCCTCTGAGGAGAGCTAGTCTGGGCAGGGCTGTGAAAAGAGAGGTGTGGGTAGAGAATATAAGCTCATCTGGGGTGTACAACAAAGAGGGGAAGGACACAGAAGGACAAGGAGAAAGGCAGGTCTTAGCCACTTCATTATTCTCTCTTGTTCAAGGTCTGGTCACAAGTTCTCTTTCACCTTTAATCTCCAATAAGTTAATGCCTGGAGCATCTTCAATTAGTGTGTCTGTCTATCACACAGCCCTCAGAAGTCACACTCAGCTCCCCTAGAATCTATTTTAAAAGCCAGTCCTAATTCTGATGGCTCTGTCCATGGTTCTAGCAGGCAAGGTTCTGAAATCTTGCAATACAGAATCATAGACTTCAAAACACAAAATTGACATATCTATCATTATTTATGCTACATTTAATTCCAAATGATTAAAGATGATTAACTCATAAAAGAGATAATTTAGGGGAGTGATGGCAATTGATTTCATGAAAGGATTTCCTATTGAACCCCTTTGAATAGGACTCCCCATTTCCCTCAACAAGTCCCAACTATTCCCATACAGCCCCCAGCTTCAGGGACCTCATCAGAAGCTATCTCTTCTTTGGAGGTCACAACACTGGTTGACTGTACTTCTTAAGCCTTCTCACCAAAATGTCCCAGAAGGTACAGGGAGCAAGGGAGAAAATAGAGACCCAGCTCAAGGCCCATTAAAACAAAACAAACAAACAAACAAAAAAAAAAGCAGCCGGGCGCGGTGGCTCAAGCCTGTAATCCCAGCACTTTGGGAGGCCGAGACAGGCAGATCACGAGGTCAGGAGATCCTGGCTAACACGGTGAAACCCCGTCTCTGCTAAAAAATACAAAAAAACTAGCCAGGCGAGGTGGCAGGTGCCTGTAGTCCCAGCTACTCGGGAGGCTGAGGCAGGAGAATGGTGTGAACCCGGGAGGCGGAGCTTGCAGTGAGCCGAGATCCGGCCACTGCACTCCAGCCTGGGTGACAGAGCGAGACTCCATCTCAAAAAAAAAAAAGAAAAAAAAAGCAACATTTATTTCTTCAAGTCCTACATTTTATCTTACAATTAGGTAAAGTTTGCATTCTACTACATAAAGCATCTGTTTTTATTCTAATATAATTCCCCCGACCCCACCCTGCCAAAACCTTTGGGGAAAACAGATGCTCCAGGAAACAGCACTTGGAAAGCAGAGGCATGGCCTTCCTGTGACGGCTCAGCCTTCTCTTCTGCCCCTCTGCACCATACGTGGAAGATGTCACCCCCTGTGGCAGCAGGAGAAGAGTGAGCTGCAGGCCCCTGACTCTGATGGCTGACCTGCTCATGGGACTTCCCAGGGCCTAGAGAGGGTACCCATTTGAACAAAAAACCTTAATAGCACCTACCCCATAAGGTTGTTTGAAGGACTAAAGGAAATAATCTAGTGTCAGACACTGAAGAAATATAAGCTATTAATATTAGGATTTATTCTCCTTTTATCTAGTTAAGAAAGTGACCAAATTTCCCCCCTAGTTAAGGCCCTTTGGTGGTTCCTACAAGGACCTCTGCAACTGGCCACTGCCTGACTCTCTAGGCTTATTCTCTTCTCCCTGCAGTCAGTCATGCCTTGGACCCCACTGTTTAGTATTGGATGATTTAGAATGCTCCATACTTCCCATGCTATTTTGCACCTCAGGGCCTTTGTGTGTGCTGACTGCTCTGGCTGGAATGCATGCCCCCAACAGCCTCTCCTCCAGTGGTGAAGCCCCCTCATCTGATTAGATGCAGAAGGAGACAGAACATTTTCTGTGGAGACTTCTCAGTCCTCCTGCCTCCACAGACCCAGTGTACACCCCAGGCATCACCTTTCTTGTTCTATTTCCAAGACTTTTTGTCTGTCTGAGTCACTTTTCAGATGTCCAGCTCATTGGGAATGGGAATTCATCTCTATATGTCTTGTCTACATTTAAAAGACATTCAACAAATGTTTGATGAGAGAGAGAGAGAGAGAGTGTGTGTGTGTGTGTGTGTGTGTGTGTGTGTGTGTGTGTGTGTGTGTGAGTGATGCTGGGATGGGTGGGGGGAAGTGTTGATAGGTGCCAGGGGAGATGGAAGACACATTTGCCTAGCACATAGCCTGTAAAAATGGACTGTCATGCATTAGAGGCAGATATTCCATCTACAAAAGTCTGCTGATCAGTCCTTAACCTAGTGCTGTAAGACAAGAAGGCTGCCAAAAAAGTTCCTATACTGTTGATCACAATGGATGCAGGGTTTTTACTTGCCTGTGAATCAATCTATACCATTGTCTCCCCATAGTTGAGTGCACAGGTCCAGGATGCTATATCCTGTCCCTACACACACATGCACATGCATGCAGGCATGCATACACACACACACACACACACACACACACAGAGAGAGAGAGAGAGAGAGAGAGAGAGAGAGAGAGAGAGAGAGAGAGAGAGAGAGAGAGAGAGCATACTTTAGCTATTTCCTGCCACTTCAGTTTTGCCAGAACTGTTTATTTGTCAATGTATGGGTGTTTTGTTTAAGACTTTATATTTTTTCATTATAGTGATTTTCATTATCTTATCCATTTTGCCTTCTGCTGGCTGTAGTTTAGCTCACTGTTCTTTTGCATTATTTTGTTTTAGTTTTAATTTTTTTTTAGAGATAGGGTCTCATTAAGTTGCCCAGGTTGGAATGCAGCAGCTCTTCACAGGCACAATCATAGTGCACCATGGCCTCAAACTCCTGGGCTCAAGCCATCCTTCTGCCTCAGCCTCCTGAGTAGCAGAGACTACAGGAGTGTGCCACCATGCCCAACTTTACATTATTTTATCTCCTTTTTTTAAAACTTTAGATTTAAGTGGGATGTTCCTGGGTAAAGAGTAGGCATTTATTAAGATTGCCCATGACTTGGGAGGCTGAGGTGGGCAGATCACCTGTGGTTGGGAGTTCGAGACCAGCCTGACCAACAAGGAGAAATCCCATCTCTACTAAAAATACAAAATTAGACAGGTGTAGTGGTGCATGCCTGTAATCCCAGCTAGTCGGAGGCTGAGGCAGGAGAATAGCTTCAACCCTGGAGGTGGAGATTACAGTGAGCTGAGTCCGTGCCATTGCACTCCAGCCTGGGCAACAAGAGCAAAACTCCATCTCAAAACAAAACAAAAACAAAAACAAACAAACAAAAAACATTACCCATGACTAGAACACAGAGGTTCCATATCATCTGCCCTTGAAAACATCTAGATTAACGATAAGGATGGGAAACAAATACAGAGAAAAAAATACAAACTCTTAATATGTATACATATATGTACCCCAAATAATCCTGAGCATCTAATACCCAGGTTCCAGGAAGACAAGTGAAGGAAAAGAGGTTAGAGCAGCTGTGGGGGGCCAGAGGAACAGTTCTGGAGCCGTTCTGATTATCCTTCCAGATCATCAAGGCTCTAATTCTCACAGTACTTACACCTCTTTTTTGGGTTTTCTGCACAGCATGAGCAACTGCTAGGCATAATTAGTTAGGCTGGGTGCCTGAGCTGCTTGCTTACCAAAGAGTGTTGACTACCCTCTCTTCTCCCTCCTCCCAAGCAACATCACCATTTATGCAGAATTACATGATTCAGCTCTTGCTAAAGGAGGTCGTAGCTGCTTTCTGGTAAGGGAACAAAGCAAAGAAGGAAAGGCAGTCTAGAAGCAGCCAAAGCCACGTGGTGATCAGATCTTTTATTTTGGATCTCATCATGCCCTAACTTCTGGATTTTCACTAGAGTATTTCCAATGGAAAGTAAGGAGAGAGAAAGGGTAGTCACTGGGCAGCCAGAGGACAGAGAAATGGTCTCAGGGCTAAGTGGTTCAGTCACAGAGTAACTATGAGGAAAGACACCCAAAGGGAAGAGACTGACGGGGAATAAAAGAAAGTCATCTGGTGCATAATGAAAAGGTAGACTTCTGTGGTTTGGGTGTATATTTGACCCTTTTTCTTCTGATATAAAAACTGTTTGCTGTCTTACCTGTTGGCATTTAGAACTATAAACTTTTGTCCTTCAATCAATTAAGATTTTGAGTCAATTAATATTTATACTCTCTCTACTCAGGATTCAGACTCTGACCTTTTCCCTTGTCTATCTGCATTCATTTCTCAGATCATCTCACCTGGTCTCATGATAGCTTTAAATACTATCAATAGGCTGATGGCTCCTGAATTTATATAGTTAGCCCAGAACTCCCCTTTGATCTCTCAGTCTGAACTCTCAGTTCCTACATGCCCCCTCCCCCTGCACATACTCCTCAAATTCCATCCTCCAAAAGTCTTCATCAACTCAGTAGCAACTTCATTCTTCCAGTTAATCAGGCTGAAGGCCTTGCAACTGTTCACTCTCAAACACCCACAGGAAGTCCTGTTGTAGCATCTGGCCATTTCTCCCCACACCTCCATTGCTACCAATTTAGACTAAGTCACCATTGTTTCTTAACTGGATTATTACAGTTTGCTCCTGACTCATCTCCCTGCTTCTACCCTTGTCCCACTCTGTCCTCAACACAGCTACCAAATTTATCTTTCAAAATTTAAGACAGAACATATCACTCCCCTGCTCAAAACCCTCCAAAGATTCCATCTCCTTTAGAGTAAGAGCCAAAGTCCATGCATTGGCCTATAATAAGTACCAGTTCTAGGCCCGTAAGAATGAGTTTTCACCTCCACTTCTGATTTCATTTGCTACCACTCTCCTCTCATTCACTCCCCCCACCAACCCATATTGGCCTCTTTGCTTCTCCTCAGACATCTCAGGGTCTTTGCACCTGTTATTTCCTCTGTCTGGACCCTCTTCCTCAGATATCTACACAGCCTTCTCCTTCAATGAATCTGAGCTTTTGCTCAAATGTTTCCTTACTTGTGAAGGCTTCTCTGGCCACTCTACATCAAGTGATCCATGAAGGCAGCAACTGTGTTCACTGATGTATCCCTGATACAGAGCACAGCCTGACACATCAGAAACTCTCACTGCATATTTTGTAAACAAATGAGAAAATGTAGCTAAAGCTGGGCACATGACTCAAGCTAGGAAATCAGATGTTCTCTTCTGGGTCTATGACTCCAGAGGGTTGGGAAAATCAGTTGGAATGGATCCATCCCAGCAGTAATGCCCTGACAACAATGAACCTGTATTCCTGCTGTATTCCTGGCCTGCCTTTTTTGCTTTTTTTTTTTTTTTTTTTTTGACAGCATCTTGCTCTGTCACTAGGCTCCAGTGCAGTAGCAGAATCAGAGCTCACTGCAGCCTCAAACTCCTGGGCTCAAGGACTCCTCCTCCTGTCTCAGCCTCCTCAGTAGTTAGGACCATAGGTGCATACCCACACACCCAGCTAATTTTTGTATTTTTTTGTAAAATAATCTTGCTATGTTTCCCAGGCTGATCTTGAACTCCTGGGCTCAAGTGATCCTCCTGCATCAGCCTCCCAAAGTGCTGGGATTACAGGCATGAGCCATTGCTGCCTGACCTTGATTCTATTGTTTCTCAGCCTGATTTATCAGCTATACCTTCGATTCTGTAAGCAGCTTTACCTCCTTCCAATAAATTCCCCTTTTTCTCAAGTAGCTAGTGTCACTTTCTGGTGCTTAAAATGTAGTAACTCTAATTGATAGGCTGTTTCACTCCCAATTCCTAAACTATCCTATGGCTCAATAAAAGTATTACATGCTCCATGAGAGTTCTAGTCAGACAGATTGTCTTTCTACTGATATTCTAGGAACTACCCTCAATCTAACATTTTACAATCTTATTAAAAATAATATTGAGAGGTGCCCATATTACTTTGTATCTCTAAAATGTGAGTTAACCCCTCATTTTACTGAAGAGGAAATGGAAGCCCAAGAAGTTGAAGTAGGAGACTGTATGGAAAAAAGTCCAGACGTTAGAGCTTGATTTGCCAATCCTGTGCTCAATAATGCTCACTCCCCATCCTGACCAGAGTTAGAACAGTGGGATCAGTCATCTTACACATTGTCTTAGGACTGAACCTTCATTCTGCATCATAGCTTCTGGAGTTAGAGAGCCCCCGAAGCAACAGCTAGAGGCCCCCACTAGATTGTATGGTTTGCTTTCTTGCCTTTGAGAGGCCATATCTGGCCATGGAAAGTCCTCAGAGATGAAGCTAACCTGGCAGGACCCAAAGTCACCCTGAACATGCACTGCTGGGCTGGTGCTGCACTATTTTACCAGTCTTGTTATCGTTAAAAAGAGACTAGCAGAGGTCAGGGATAAATAAGAGCTGATAAATCTTAGTAGTCTGGCATGAATGCCCCTGACAGCCTTTTTCAACTCCAACTAAAAGTGCTTGTAGTTGTATTTGGAAATTGGCCATAGGGTCTTAGCTAAACTGAATTATCAGGCTATGATATCTGCAAGTTTAGAAGTCACCTTAACTGCATAACCCACAGTTGATCAGCACCCAGGACAGCATCTCTTGTGAGCTTGGGGAGGATGGACCTAGCAGCACAACACACACCCAGCTGAATTCAGGACTTCAGGGCCTATATTCTGCAGGTAGAAAAGCTCAGATGTTGCATTTTAGTCTCAGTCCTAAAGGTCAATCCAAGACATTGGGGGAGGGGGGATGGAAACAAACACAGGAGCACAAACAACAAAAGCTTAATCTTGCAGGGACTCTATAGAGTTAAATGTAGAGTGGCTGGAGGGACAGGAGCTAAGTAAAGATAGTAAACCTTCCTGGAAAAAGTGAAACCTACTCAGGGATTTGAAGGAAGGAAGAAAATGGATATGCTAGAGAGAAGGGTACACATGGCAGGAGGGCATAGACAGATAAAGATGAGCATGACAATCCAACCCTACACATTTATTGCCATCAATACATTCAAAGTGTTCCCCAGAACATCAGGAAATACTATCTCTGAAAAGAATGTCCACCCCATTTTTCTTCAAATACAGTTACAAAATCAACTCTCTGATAAAGCTCTTTTCATTCCCTCCTATCTTTTTTTCGGAAATGGACTTTTGCGCCTTCTAACAATGGTGACTATATTTAGACCTGAAGAAATGTTAGCCACGATATGAGGCGTCTGTATTCGGTTCTGCTTCTTCCTCTCATGATTACCTAACTCTATTGTTTCTGGGTTTGTTTATCCTTGTTTTATTCCTAGATTCTCAGTCTTACACTCTGCCAGAAGCTGGTCTCTTCTGGCACGCTTTTTAGAATTTTACTTACAGGCTACCACGATCTTATTTCCCCCACTCTCTGTTATTTACCTGTTGGGATTTAAAATAGTCATCTCCTATGTTAACTCTTTTCTCTTTGCCCCAACTTTGAGAAACAGTCTCTAACTAAATTTTATATATATATATATTTTTTTTAACTAAAAGAGACTTTGGAAGAATCAAACTCAGGCTTGTGACAGCTAAAACACACTTACCATGTCTTTTAAATGTAAAAACAGAGAGTGAGAAGGAAGAGGAGGGAGGGAGGGATAGAGAACATTTCTTCACAATCACCATGATGGAGGAGTCACAGATCATCAGGAAAAGCCAGTTCCAGAGGCTAAACTACAGCAAAGGTAACCTGTCTCAAAACCAAAAATTGAAACCTATCCCTTCAATCATTCCCCAAAATACTGATCAAGGTACCTGTTTTCCCCTCATTTAAAGAAAATTCAAGTCTTTAAAATGACTAAATAATACCTTCCACCTAGGGAGACACATGCTCATTTAAATTGGCCCACTGCAGGCTGTGATAAAGTGATCACTAGGATCCTTCAAATGCCTGGGGTACGTATTGTCGAGTGTGAGAAGAAGGGCTTTCTGAATGATGCCATCACATGATCCATGATAGTAAAGACATAAAAAATAACAGAATATTGCAAACTTCTTCATTTTGACTTGTGTAAACACAGATTTACCTACAACAGGATAAATGAATTCATATTATGAAACAAACACACTGGTAAATATAACATGTTCCATATAAATGGTGCAAGAGAATCCCCTAAGGCAAGAGGAGTGCAGGAGGACCCAGGCCAAACCATTCCTCCTTGGCAGTACTGTTCCTCAGTCCTTCTGCTTGTATGGGCGGGGAGGCAAAAGGAGAAAGGAATGAGGACAGGAAAAACGCAACAGCTGTAAAAGATGAGGCCAGGCAGACGTGAAAATTGAAGATGTACTCAGGCCATTTTCCTTCTGGGGAATTTTAACACCAAGCTGCACCTAACAATTGTTCTACCCAAGCAACACTGCAAGAAAGCAGACATGAGGCGGATAGAGGCACAGGTGGTTAATGGAAGGCCCTCACAGAAAGCCCTGCCCCACAGAATGTGCCTCCCAAACTGTGTGCCAGTATTCTGTGTACAAGGGACCAGCCCTGTCACAGGTACCAAGTGGAGACAGTCAATAGCCTGCCAACCTATAGGGGCAGCCTGGGGCACCTGCTGATTCTTGCAGTAATGATCTGTGTTACTTAACTTGACATCAGTGTGGGGATATTCTAAAGGACTACAGAAAGGAAGTGTGCTGGGGGATGGGCAGAAGAGCCCCGCTAGATTAAAGAGCATGGATGGGATTCCTGGCAGGCAAAATCTTGCTTAATTTGGCTGAAGTTAATTGATTAGAGATAGTGCTCCCATAACTACTGGAAGGAAAACAACTGGGTGAGTTGCCAGGCTGAGTCAGGAAGTCACCTGCTGGAGCTGAGGCCAAGAGGTGACAGTGCTGCATAACCAAAGGCCTTCTCAGAACTAGCAAGTTGGATCACAGAAAGGCAGAGAACACAAAAAACAATAAATACAAGGACGACAGGTCAAATCTAGTCACCATGAATTCTGAAGGAATTATTTTATTTCTGGGAATTTGGCCTGAACAAATCTCACTTTATTTCTGGGAATTTGGCTAGAAAAAATCTTAGCAAAAGGGGACCATTTCTTCAAGGTGGTTTGTCCTCAAAGGATTCCCTTCATTTGGCTGCAAGTCCTGATGCACTGGTGCCCATGGCTTTTAAGTCCCCAGGGTAACAATGCTGGGGTACCCATCCAGACGGGAAGTAGAAATCCTGGCTTGACAGTTTCATAGCCCCCGCTTTCCTATGGGCTCAAGGAGGCAGGCCCCAGACCACTGCATCTCTGGGATTTCTCCCAGCACAGTTCTGGGCATACAGTGATTCTTACTGGATGGGGCTGAATTTGAGTGAGAGCAGACAGTCTGAGTCTTAGATGCTGCCTCAGGCACTTTCCCAGAAAACAATGAAAATTTAAAAGGCCCTGCTATGTTCCTAGTGCCGCACCCTCCAGCTCTTATCTCTAGACAAGGGATCAGGGGGCTCAAGAAGCTGTCTGGAAGGCAATCATATCTGGGAAACAACTTGGAACTAACTGTCTAATGCAGAGCAAGAGGAAGAATAATGTGCCTGAGACACGCAAGTTATGAACGAGGAGGCTCAGTTCATTGTGTGTGTGTGTTATGTGTGTTTTCAAGTATGGGAGATACTATGAAAAGACTTCAAAGCATTATCAGTTGCATTATTTATTGATCAAAAAATGTATTCCAGCGGGGAGAGAGAAAAGAAAGAGGATAAAGATTAAAGCACCAGGAATAAATCAAGAATCAAGGAAGGGGGCCATTTGTAAATGTTTCATGTAATAAATTAAACAGGCTACTTCACAAAAGTTGGAGGAGATAAGGTGAGTTCCCAGCCAAAGCAAGAGTCATGGGGAGTAGAAGAAAGAGGGAAGAAAGAGATGAGATCCTGGAGCTAGTTGGAGCTGTCCTTTCCTGTAGGTGTCAGGGGAGGCACTGTGTAACTGGTTTCCCTTCAGTTGCTCAGAGGCTACCAAGCGAACAATTGCAGCCAATCAGAGTGTCCTGGAAGAGGCCCTAGGGTGGAGATGGTAGAATGAAGGCAAGAGCAGCCTTCCCAGCAAGGCCAGGCAGCCTCACGGAAAGCCTTTGGAATCAGATGTCTAGTAGGCTCTTCCATTCAGGTAGAAAGAGGTACTCCCCATCACCACCTTAGCCTTGGCAGCCAGAAAGACTGGGACTCTCCATTGGCCTAGGAAGATCTGACAATCTAGGGGTCCTGGTTGCAGCCTGAGCAGTGGGCTGAGGAACCCTCCATCTCTCGCAAGAAGCCAGGGTGACTGCATGGAAGTGAGGAATCTGGAAGTCTAGGACAAGAATGCCTATTTTTAGACTTGGGGACAGGACTGAGACTAATACAGCCTCTGGCCTGCCTATCAAGAGAAATCTTTACTGTTTAAATATTTCAGCAGCCACAAGTCTGCAGGTGATGCATCTAAACTGTGAAGCAGAATCAGCCTCAGAGTTGGAGGTGACTCTACTCATTCACCCCCAAAATATCAAGTGCCTACTCTGTGTCAGGATTGTTAGCAGAGCTGTCCCAAAATAACCCTGGGAGCCCGCTCTGCAACATCTGGGCATGGGAAGGTCTACACTCAAGCTCCACTTCCCAGGGGCTGGGGGCTTCTACTCTCCATTGAGTTGGGTGGTCTACAGCTTCTCATGGGCCTTAGTGCTCTCCAGTGCCAGGCAGCAGGCTTTCCCAGACCACTCCTGTAAGCAGCTGACATCCCACATCCAGCCTGCCTGTGCCTTTCTATGTCCCTTCACTACTGTTTGCTCTCTCACTTGTCCTGTAGGGGGAGGATAAGTAAAGGGGGTGTGGTCCCTCCACCAGAATGCAGGCTCAGAGTGTACCCAAGCCCCAGCACCCCCAGGTGAGATAATGAGGAACCCACGTCTATCTTCTCTTACTGACCATCACCCATGTAAGTCTATTCCTTAACCTGTGCGGCATTGTAGAATTTGTCCCAAATCCTAATACAGTGGCCCTCAAGATTCAAAGGGCACCAGAATCACATGCAGGGCTTGGTAAAACACAGGTTGAGCCGGACACAGAGGTTCACACCTGTAATCCCAGCACTTTGGGAGACTGAAGCAGGCGGATCATGAGGTCATGAGTTCAAGACCGGCCTGACCAACACAGTGAAACCCCATCTCTACTAAAAATACAAAAATTAGTCAGGCATGGTGACGTGTGCCTGTAGTCCCAGCTACTCAGGAGGCTGAGGCAGGAGAATCACTTGAACCCAGGAGATGGAAGTTGCAGTGAGCCAAGACTGCGCCACTGCACTCCAGCTTGGCAACAGAGTGAGACTTTGCCAAACAGAAAAACAAACAAACAAACAAACAAACAAACCACAGGTTGTTGGGCCTCACCCCATAGATTCTAATTCAGTCGATCTAGGGTGTGGTCATGAATTTACCTTTTTAATGAGGAACCACACATTGAAAAATATGCCTAGTGTCTGGGAGGCAAAGATCCACGGGACCCACCCTGCGAGACACAAGCTGTTAGTTACTGGGGATGAAGCTGGGGGCAAAGCTACTCTGAGATGTAAATGTTAAACAAAGATTACACATGTAAAATTATAAATTGTTGGCTGGGCACGGTGGCTCCTGCCTATAATCCCAGCACTTTGGGAGGCCGCGGTGGGTAGGTCACCTGAGGTCAGGAGTTCAAGACCAGCCTGGCCAACATGGTGAAACCCTGTCTCTACTAAAAATACAATAATTAGCCAGGCGTGGTGGTGCATGTCTGTAGTCCCAGCTACTCGAGAGGCTGAGACACGAGAATCACTCGAACTCAGGAGGCAAAGGTTGCAGTGAGCAGAGATCATGCCACTGCACTCCAACCCGGGTAACAGACTGAGACTCAGTCTCAAAAATAATAATAATAATAATAAATTGTTTAAGTGCTATGAAGAAAGAAAAAAGTGCCATGAGTAAAAGCCAATGTGAGGACTAACCTGGATTGGGAGCATGAGAGCAAGGGAAGGTCTCTGAGGAAATGGTTTATGGGTGCCTTCCATCCCCTGGATTTTTCTAGGGCAGCCAGGATTCAACTATTCTGCTCCAATTTTTAAACTAGAAATTGTGGTAGTTTCACATCCAAAACTGTATTTTTCAGATGGAAGCCTGCTTCTGAAAGTAGCCAAAAGACCTGTGTTTGACCATATATGCCAATCAAGAAACGATGATCACTAGACTTAAAAGCCATCTATCTGGTATAATACGATACGAAACAGGAGTCACGCAGGGGTCTCCTGCCATCTACACACCGTTCTGGAAAGTACCACCAGATTACAGGTTTCAAATCACACTAGGGAACTAGCTTTTTCTACTATCCCAAAGTTGGTCAGATAAACCTGCTCCCACCCGCCCCCAAGCAGTGCTAGGCTGGCCCAGCCTCAGTGCCCAGCTGCTTTCTCTTCTCCAGCTGTCAGTTCTAGAAGGCTTTTCAGGGAAGGCCTTAGGGGAAAGAGGTGGGGAGTCATGAGGGCATCCACAGTGGCTGTATAGCCAAGCAGCCCTCTTCTGGGAGAAGGACCCAGGCCTGTGGTGGGTGGTAGCAGAGTAACAGGGAGAAAGGCCACTCTGGCACTAGACTGAGTGGTGCTTGTACTCACAGAATACTAAGCAGGCCAACATTTTGAGGGGAATGCCAGAAGAGGCCCATTCTTCGAGAGCTGGGGCAGCCACACACACAGAGAGAGACTGTGGTATGCCAATTTTTTTGGGCCAGCATCCTGGGATCTAGTTGATCCCGTTATTGATAAACATGGTGCAGTGACCCTCTAAAGAGGTTGATCTTCAGGACTGTAATGGTGGCCAGCTCCAGCGGCACCCTTCTCCTTTCCCTTCTTACCCTGTGAGTCATGCAGCCTGCCAGACTCTCAGGCAAGGCCCCAGATGCACTTTATACTCGTGCAGAGTTTATAGCGTAAAAACTACCTCTCATGCTCTTAGGTGAAACTCATAACAATTGTATGAGTAAAGCAGAGATGCCTCCCCTTTCATTTTACAGATGAGGAAATAGAGGCTCTGGAGGTGATGAAATTTGCTCAAGGTCATACAATTACTTAATGGTACCTATAGAATGTGAGCCCTGGCTTTAAATCCAACTCTCTTTTAATCCATCCCAGTGCCTCTCAAAGCCTCTCTTCTACTCCCCATAGCACCAGGACAGCAAGGGGGCTGCAATATACAGACTATGATGTCATACAACCTTTTCTTTCTTTTTTTTTTTTAAAGACAGAGTCTGGCTCTGTCACAGTGGCGCGATCTCAGCTCACTGCAACCTCCGCCTCACGGGTTCAAGTGATTCTCCTGCTTCAAACTCCTGTGTAGCTGGATTACAGGTGCCTGCCACCACGCCTGGCTAATTTTTGTATTTTTAGTAGAGATGGGGTTTCACCATGTTGGCCAGGCTGGTCTTGAACTCCTGACCTTTAGTGATCCACCCACCTCGGCCTTCCAAAGTCCTGGGTTTACAGGTGTGAACCACCACGCCAGGCTATTACAACCTTTGCTTAAGTAACAGTTCCTTAGGCCCTGGGTAGAGGGCACACCAAGGTTTTCTGCAGAATGGCATGGAGGAAGGGGGAAACTGTTGACTTCAGCACAGCCCTCTCTGACTTTGGGAATCTTCTGTCCAGTAATGTAGTCAGAGTAGACCGTTCATTAGAGAAACTCCAGAAACATACAAGACTTCACACTGCAATAGGGGAAGAGACAGCCAGAGAAACAACCACCTTGTAGGTTGGAGGAGGAGACGAGGTTTTAAGTAGAAAGTAATGGATTTATTAAGCAGAGAGGAATTACCAAACTGATTGCTATAAAATGAGTCCACATCTATAGTTGCCCGACTCCTGTGTGCCTATCTCACCTGATGTTATTGAGCTCAGGGCAGTCTTGGAGAGCCACAGGGAGATGTGACCACAGCACTGGCTTATGTCCCCCTGCCAACCTGGGTTGTGCAGCTGCTCTGCAACTGAGATAGAAATCAGGGTCTAAGGAGGTGCGGATTCAGTGAGGGGCACACATTTCAGTCCTGCTCTGGGAGATTTAATTTCATTCCCCAGTTTCTGAGTGTAGAGTAAGGAAGGGCAAGGGAAGGGTGCATAATATTAAAGCATTTTAAATTCAGGTCTCACGAATTCATATGTATGTTGGAAAGGATGGGGCTGACGTATACCACTATATTTACTGGAGGATTTAATGAGCAGATTAATAAACAACAAAGACTTGGGAAGATGATAAGGTCCTAGGGGCAAACTGTCTATTCCTTTACCTTTCACATGCAAAAAAATTGCTTTACTAAGGAACAAACTATTTCACCTTTTTCTTAAAGTAAGCATGCTTGAATGGCTTGAATGTAATAGTATTCTACCAAATTCTTTACTATGATTTCACAGTTTAGGATTTCATTAGTTCTAATTTGGCTATTCCACCAACTACTTTATATTTATGAAATTAGACATATTCGCCATCATATAAAAATAACATTTCTCCCCTAACTGCACCGTGTAACAATTATATAAAAAAAATCACATAAATATAATTTAACTCCTGAGATGAGATCCTTTGACAGGGAACAAATGAGTAGAGCAGGTTCGGGAATGAGTGAGAGAGAGCCAGTACGTGCCAATGCACGTGTATGTGTGTGTTCAGGCACAATGGCACTGCCAGCCATGTGCCTTGGCTCTGCTCAGGGGCAGAGCTCTGGTTTAACTCCATAGGGGGCACAGCTGCACGGGTGTGAAGGCCAGGTCCCAGGGTGATGCAGCGTGTGTCAGGTGCAGAAGGCCAGCAGGAACCAGCAGGCCCACGTGCTCCTGTGCCCAGGTGGCCTTCAGACCTCCCTAGGGGGTGAAGCAGGAGTGGGATAGTGGGTATCTGGGCTCATTTAACCCATGCTCACCCCTTGATGCCCAACCCTGACCATCAGAAATAAAACACACACATCCCACACTTAATCTGCCTCTCAGACAGCCACTTTTAGAAAAAGGAGAAAGAAACCCTTAGTGAACGAAGCATTTGCTGAGCAACCATGATGACAGAACTTCCAAACCATAATCCCTCTCCTTGAAACCCTTAAGATTTGTTACAGAGAGAATGCAGTGCCTAGCACAGGGCTGCATACCAGAGTGAAACCTACTGCTGGGAAATGACAATAGAAAGAACCAGTATTCAAATGTGAGGGTACTATGGAAGCTACATAATCATAGTAATAATTCTATCAAAATATGTTGCCCCCCTAGGAGGTGACAGGCCAAGATAAATAAGCACAGCCCCTTTCCAAGGAGATCTGACCCCTTACAGCAAAGACTCTCCTGGTCCACGCCGGGCAGGCATCAATTCTGAGGGGCTTTTCTAACTGGAAGGCTGGACTTGGCTTTGTGGTGACCTGCCCATTCTCACTGGCTGGACTGTCTCACCCCACAGCCTCCTGTCACCCTTGAGTCCTCCCTGCATTAGCCCTCTTGAACCAGGCCTCCCACTCCCCAGCTTTATTCAGAGCCTCAGGCCTGAAATCTCCACTTGGCCCTTCACACCCCACCTGTCCTACCTGCTCCCGCTGTCCTAAGCTTTGGCCTTCTGCCTGTTTCCTGTTCACAGACTCTCCTTGCCCTGTCCACTTGGCTCTGCTCCGGCTTCCTCCTTTTGCCTTCCTGCACTGCCCCAGTTTGAATTCTCCCCAGGCTCTCTTGCTTTCGGTAGCCAGGTTTGGCCTGGTCTTAGAGGCTTGGCTCTTGACACCCTGCAGTCTCTCACCTTGCTCAAATGCCATCAGGGTCCCACTAGGTCCACCCAGGCCCTCAAGAAGAATTCTAATAAGGAAGCTCCTCAATTCCCTTGGCTGGATGGGAAAGCTACCCCAGGCCACCACAGAGCCCAGGCAGGCTCACTGGCTGCACACAGAGAGGCAGAAACATACAGAACTCCCAAGAGAGGCTTCTGGGAGAGCTTTTACCCAAGCTTTTAAGTAAAAGGAGATAATGGATGGTCAGATTTTCACTAGAGAGAGAAAACCTTGTATGGGGGAAACATAACAGCAAAGAACAGACAGCATGAGCAATACCCACAGGGCCCTAGTGGTAAGGAACAGTTCTATGTTATGCCCAAGTCTTCAGTGACAGGGTGTTCAATCAGCAACACAGCATCACCTGGGCACTTATTAGAAATGCAGAATTTTGACCCCTCTCCTGACTTACTGAATTGGAACCTACTTGGAACCCGATTTTTAACAAGATCCCAGATGATCTGTATGCAGATTACAGGTTGAGGGACACCAGTTTATAGAAATAACTTGGGACACAGGCAACTTCCCTTGGTCACCTCTGTCAGTGGAATGTTCTGAGGACTCCTGCGTGACAGGAGCCAATGCTCACGTTTTTTTTTTTTTTTTTTTTTGAGATGGAGTCTCGCTCTGTCATCCAGCCTGGAGTGCAACGGCATGATCTCGTCTCACTGCGGCCTCCTCCTCCCAGGTTCAAGTGATTCTCATGCCTCATCCTCCCGAGTAGCTGGGACTACAGGCGCACACCATCATGCCTGGCTAATTTTTGTATTTTTAGTAGAGATGGGGTTTCACCATGCTGGCCAGGCTGGTCTCGAACTCCTGACCTCAGGTGATCCACCCACCTCGGCCTCCCAAAGTGTTGGGATTACAGGCGTGAGCCACCGCACCCAGCTGGCTGCTTGCTATCTTACTGCAGGCACGTGGGCTGAAATGTGGGCAGCAGAAAGAGCATGGGATTTGGAATTGAAGATGTGACTTCAAGCTCTGGTTTGACCACACACTCCCACATACCACAGTTTGCTCCTTTGAGCCTCAGATTCCCCAAATGGAAAAACACGGATAATAACAATAGTACCAACCTCACAAAGTTGTGGCAAAGATCCGATAAGATAAAATATGTGAAAGTGCCTCGTCCAAAGTAAAGCAGAGTACAGATGCTAACTGTGTTGTTTGCGTTGTATTTTAGAGTTCTAAGCCAGGAAGGTCACCCAGCCTGTTGCTTCAATAGACTCAGCTACATTGAAAACATTTAAGGACAGCAACAAGTAGGTCCTGATGAGTTTATCTGGGGCACAAAGGGAAAAACCAGACAAAATTTTGGGTCTGGTAGAAACTGAGCCCAGGACAAGGTTTAAGAATCTAACTGCTCATCCCAAATCTTCAGTTTCATAAGCCAAGTCACAGGAAGGAATCTTGGTCTTCTAATTATACTTTCAAATCTCTTAAGCTGTAGGTGGTAGCTTTTTTGGCTGGGCCAGGATGGGATTATAGGGGAATCAAAAGATAAAGATAGGAATTATAAGTCAAGCAGGGACAGGTGGCAGGGAATGAGCCAATGTAAGATGGGATTTCAGAAGCCTCTTTCCAATGCCATCTTGTTTAAGACATTTGTATCTTACACTCTCCAGAGCAAACTGGATGGGCAGATACTATTAGAATCCAAGTTTGGGAAGATTCTTAAAAATATGAGAGCTTGCCAGGCACGGTGGCTCAAGCCTGTAATCCCAGCACTTTGGGAGGCTGAGACGGGCGGATCATGAAGTCAGGAAATCGAGACCATCCTGGCTAACACGGTGAAACCCCGTCTCTACTAAAAAAATACAAAAAACTAGCCGGGCGAGGTGGTGGGCGCCTGTAGTCCCAGCTACTCAGGAGGTTGAGGCAGGAGAATGGCGTAAACCTGGGAGGCGGAGCTTGCAGCTTGCAGTGAGCTGAGATCCGGCCACTGCACTCCAGCCTGGGTGACAGAGCGAAACTCCGTCTCAAAAAAAAAAAAAAAAAAAAAAAGAGAGAGCTCATCTAATGTTCTCATTTTACAATGAACACAACTGAGGTTAAGAACTTGCCCTGGTGGCAAATTTGGAGTAGAGTCCACGTTCTGGCACCTACTCCAGGGCAACAGGTACTTCCCTTAAGAGATACTGATCAATTCAGGCACTTGAGAGCCTCCAGAGGAAGAATAATGGACCGGTGCTAAGCTGGTAGGAGTTTCCTGGGCAGAGCTTTCTGGAGGAGGCATCTTTGAGTTGTGGTTCTATAGAGAGGAGAGTTATGTCTGGGGTTCCAGTACTCCCAGGCCCTCTTTGATGTGGTGTAGGAAACTTGGAGGATCAGCTAATAGACTGAGTTACAGTTTGGGTTGAGGCGGAGCAGAAGAGAGAGAAGGTCAGGAGGCTGATGAGCTGGACGAAAGCTCAGAAATCACACTGATGAGGCTGCATTTGACAGAAGAGCTGGGAGGGTTGTGCAGGGACAGAGCCAGGACCAGATGCCTATCTTCACATGAAGAAAGCAGTTTTAGTGGTTGTATGACAAATGACTAGAGGAAGATAGAACCTGGACATAAAATTCAATTTGTAAGAATTTTAGCAAGAGTCAGGGGAGGATAAGTGTGAAGTAGGGCAACCAATGATCCCAGTTTGCCTAGGACTAAGGGGTTTCCCAGGATGCAGGGCCTTAAGTGCTAACGTTAGGACAGTTCCAGGCAAAGTGGGACAGCTGGTCACCCTGGTGTAATGGGTAGGGGCCACTGGGGTAGCGGCCTGGCTGGACCTGAGGGTGCCTACTGCTGAGAGATAGAAGAGGGAGGCTGAAAATGTGAGGCTGGAATCTTCACTTATTAACTTTTGACTTGAAGTGCAAAGGCTGTGTGGAAATTTAGTTGTGGTTCTAGTAGCTTAAAGTATTGTTTATAAAATTGAGGCACTGTATGAAGAAATGCAAGAAATAAAAATATGAATAAAGCCCCCAAATTCAGGGGAAATATTAGACATGTGCTGAATCATATAAGAAACCATGGGTGGGGCCAGGCATGGTGGCTCACGCCTGTAATCCCAGCACTTGGGAGGCCGAGGAGGGCAGATCAAGAGGTCAGGAGATCCAGACCATCCTGGCTAACACGGTGAAACCCCGTCTCTACTAAAAATGCAAAAAATTAGCCAGGCGTGGTGGTGGGCACCTGTAGTCCCAGCTACTCGGGAGGCGGAGCTTGCAGTGAGCCGAGATTTTGTCACTGCACTCCAGCCTGGGAGACAGAGCGAGACTCCATCTCAAAAAAAAAAAAAAAAAAGAAACCATGGGTGATACCTGCTCTAAAGGATAAGCAGAACACCATGGAAACACAAATTAGAGGAGAGAGAGAATTCAGCTGGATGTAGACTGAAGAAGGCTGCAAGCAGAAAACAGAATCTGAGCTGGATTTTAAAGGCCAGATTGGGTTTTGATGGGAGGAGGTAAGGTAGTGTGAAGGACATTTCAATAGAAGATATATGCAGAAGTGAGTACACTGCATGTTCTGTAACTGTTGTAGCCCAGGGGGGAGAAGGTATCAGGCAAAATAATGAAGATACAATCTGAACTGCAACTGGAAACACAAGTTTATAGAAGATGCCTGGGTCTGGATTTTACTCCAAGGCTGTAAGGAATCATTGAAGATTTTAGAACAAGAAAAGGACAGAGGTCAGAGCTTGAAAGTCAACAAAAGATTGTTCTTAACCAGCTATAATGAAGGAGAGTCCATAACTCCTTGGGTATCACTTACCACCAGCTCATAACTCTTGGCAGCCAGAAGCTCTAATGTCTAACACAAATCTCTTTCCTGAGATCCTGATGTCCTCTGTGCTTTGTGAATCTCTCCGTTAAGCAAAGAGTTCCACTGGGTTCTAGGGAGGTGCGCTTCATGAGAAGGCAAAGGAAACTGATATTTTACTCTGAGAGTCAAAGAAACTATCAATTAACCAAATACTTGGACCTTCTTCCAAGAACTATTGAGGAGAAGAAACACAGTTTACATAAGAATATTCTCTGCAAAAGAAGAAGATTCCTGTGCTGGCTTCAAGGTACTCGAGGAAGAGGTGGAAAATGAGAAAAAGGGAACAGAGGATGAGGAGGGAAAAGAGCAGGAGGAGAAGGGAGGAAATTAGAAAGAGGAGGAAAAGAGGAAAGAGGAGGAGGAGGAAAGGGGTGTGTAGTTGGTTAAATTGTGTCTCCTCACCAAACCCCTCCAAAGATATATACCAGGGTCCTAAACCCTGGTACCTATTAATGTGACCTCATTTGGAAGTAAGATCTTTGAAAATGTAACTAATTGAAGGAGCTCAAGATGAAATCATCTTGCACTTAGAGTGGGCCCTGAGTCCAGTGACTGTGTTCTTATAAGAGAGAGGTGTGGGAGATTTGAACCTGAGAGACACAGGGGTGAAGGCCATATGAACACAGAGGCAGAGATTGGAATGATGTGGTCACAAGCCAAGGATCACCAGGAGCCACCAGAAGCTGAAAGAGGCAAGGAAGGGTTCTCCCCTACAGCCTTCAAAGGAAGTGTGGCCCTACGAACACCTTGATTTCTGATCTCTGGCCTCTGGAAGTGTGACAGAATACATTTATGTTGTTTTAAGCCACCAAATTTATGATAATCTGCTATAACAGTCATAGGAAACCAATAATTTGGGGATTCCCCAAGTGTGTGTGGGACATGGGAGGGAGATATCACAGTTTGTACCACTCTCAAGTAGCCACCAACATGATGGTTTTCTTTTCCTCAGGAAATTCAAGAATGATGAGGAAAATCTGAGACTTCTGAACAATACAGGACACACACAAATAACGGAAAAGACACTAAATAAAGTGGAAACTAAGTAAACAATTGAAACGTGGAATCAGAAGCCACTGACAGCCTAAGAAAGCCAAGTAGCCCAGCTTCCCCATGGGATTGTCCTCAGCTTCGGTGAGGGGAGGAAGCAGGGTCTGTCCTGGACACTTGTTCCTGGGTTCAGGGCCCAGGTGTTTGGATGCACGGCTTCCCACTCTTTCAGTGGAGGTGCACCTATTGTCTCCTCGGCCAAAGACTCAGGATCATGAATAACTCATGGTAAACTCACTGGGGGGTTGTAGGCATGGATTATTTGTAAACACCATAAAAGGTCCCTGATCCAAAAGGCTCTGCACTCAAAGTGTATTACATGTACTTTCTATTCTTCCCAGGCCCTACTCCACCCCTACATCAGCCATTATAATTCTTAAAGATTTTGTGCTCAAGCCAGGGGCCCGAGTGGGGGCATTTACCCTCCATATAGTGCGAAAATACACAAATAACAATTGACCACCACATGACATAACACTTTGTAGGGTTTTCAAGCTTACAAATATCAGACTAATCTTTATCTTTGACCCAAAGGGAAAAAATACTTCCCAAGCCAAGTAGACCTGACCTGAAAACACCACCATTTTGCCAAGAAACAGAACTTTTGGGATGATTGGATCCAAGGAATGGTTGTGTGGATTAACCAACCTTCTTCTCCCTGGCTGCCACTCTTAAGACTAATCACTGATAGGAGGAATTGCTGCTAACACATTGGTATAGTTTGGATATTTTTTTCCCTGCCCAAATTTCATGTTGAAATGTAATTTCCAGTGTTGGAGGTGGAGGCTGGTAGGAGGTGGGTGGGTCATGGGGGTGGATCCCTCATGGATTGGTTGCTGTTCTTATGATAGTGAGTTCTTGTGAGATCTGCTTGGTTAAAAGTGTGTAGTACCTCCCCCAACTCTCTCTATTGCTCCTCCTTTTACCATATGATGTGCCTGCTCCACACTTCACCTTCTGCTACAAGCAAAAGCTTCCTGAGGTGTCCCCAGAAGCCGAGCAGATGCCGGCACCATGCTTGTATGGCCTGAAGAATCATGAACCAATTAAAACTCGTTTCTTTATAAATTATCCAGTCTCAGGTATTTCTTTATAGCAACATAAGAAAGGCCTGATCCACAAGTAGACACAGGCACACACACACAGACACACACAAACACACACACACAGAGCAGCAGCAACATTGCTGGCAGACACAACAGTCCATGAGGAAAGCAAGCAAACTTCCAGCCATTGGTGTTAGACAAGCATGCATGCACGATACAAGTGCAAACAGGGCCTGCTTCTGCAGAAGGAGACATTAGTAATCGAAGCTCATGCAGTGACAAAGGGGGCAGCTGCTTATGCTTTAGTCCCCTCTGTGACCCCTGTGCATGCAAAGCAGTCACCGGCAGTGGCAGAGAGGGAAGGAGGAAGCACAGAAAGGTCGGGGTGGGGGTGGGCTGCCCCTGCTCATGGGCACAGAATACAGTTTTGCTAACAGATTAGGTGGGGCTGGTGGAAATGGAAGAGGTGCTTAAAATGATTACCTATAGAGAGAATCCAAGGAGTTTTGTTGCTCACAACCACAGATAATTAGGAGCTGCCTCCAGCACTGGTCCAACAAGCTTAGAGCTGAAAGGACCCCTGTTCAGGTTCTAACCTGAGAGAAATGTCAGAGAAGAATTAGGAAGTGCTTTAACACAAAGCCCAGGATGAAAAACCTGGCAGCTCTCCAACTGCCTCAACATGCAGCATAACAGCTAAACAAAGCCGCTCTGTGGCTACGTTCATCCAGCCACGAGGCAGAAGGACTGGGAAAACTGGATTTGGCATGCAAGCCCTTCCTTGGGTTTTCTTCTAGCCCAGCTCACAGTTTGGGGTTTGCAAAGGCATCCGCCTCCCTGGGCAAGAAGTTTGCCTGTGCAGAGCAGATACCAGGTTCCTCTCTTCCATAAATATTTCTGCAAAATCCATTCATCTTCCTGAAATCTCCAATTATGAGTACACTTTGCCTTTATTTCTCAGTGCCCCTTTCTTTCCCTTAGCCCAATTCTTTCCCCAGATCCCCACTTTCCTAGGGCAAAAGAAAGTGGCTTCCACTCACAGCAAATTTTCTGAGTCCTCCCCACAGTGAATTGAAAACCAAAGAGAGAATATTATCAGAGAAAAGCAGCACTATTCATACATCCTTAACTTTACATAATAATTTCATAATTGCTTTTTATGAAACCAAGTTAAATCACATTTCTGATTCAAAAATGCTTGAAATCGTGACTTTAGGGAAGGAGAGGTTGCCAGTGTACTGCATGGCACGCTGCTAGCTATGGAGCCCCTCATGGTGTACTTTTCTTTGTCAAGATTTCCAATATTTTAAACTCCATTTCCTAACTCTACAGGTGTTCTCTTTTTTTTTCATATATGATCCTTCCACCTACGGCCATCTGCCATAGGATTTGTCCCATAGCCTGGAGAAACCCTCCCCCTGCTTACAGTCTTTGGAACCCAGCTTCATATCTTGGTTCATCCAGATGGTTACAGAGATCTTCTGATAGAGTTAGGATGCAGAATCACTTCACCAATAGGGGGTGTCCAGTGTATAATGTGCTCCAGCCTGAGGAATGTAGGGTTTTAGATGCTATAACACAAACAAATGTCCTCCTTTAAAAAATCATACTCTGTCAACCAGAAGTTATTTTCATGACTGGTTTAAGCATTTGCAAGAAGTGTGCTACGAAATACAGCAGAATGCAGAAGCTGTCTGCAAACAGATCTCCAAGTGATAAGGCACAATCTGCCTGTTACAAGAGGTTTTTAAAAAATTAAATCCATCATGGAAAATACACTGGCCTTTGCTACTATAGGCAGCTCAGGGACAGTCAGATAGTTGTAAAAGTCTGGGAAGTGAAAAGTTTGAGGAGCTACCGGGACCTTATAACATTGCCAGGTACAGTGGGAATTAGGATGGAAGGGATAGTGAATTCACTGGTAGCCCCTTGGGAATATTACTTCCCAGTCCATGCTGATCCACCTGTCCTTGGGGTCCCTAGACACTTCTAGAAAAGGCTAATCCTGAAGGTTGGCCTACCCTGAAAGTCTGAGACAGTTCCATTCTTGTGTCTTTAAGGAGCCTTCTCTTAGGTAAAACAAGGTCAGGAAGGAGCTAGAAACAAATTTGGGGGGTGGGGAAGCTGGACAGTCATTTCTCTCAGGAGGCTGTCTTCCTAGGTTCTTACTGATTAGCAATTCAGATTCACTGTTCTCACATCAGCCCATCCTGGAAAAGGCACCTTCCTGATTGAGTATGAGCCATCTAATCAATCATCTTGCTTTTGTGCTGCACCTCTTCCAAATAGTGACTCCATTTCTCCGATCCTAGGAGTGCAGTCCTGGCCAATGGGCCCTTTGTACCCCAGGGGGAGGCTGTCATCCCAGTAACGAATCTGGAGGCTTCAGCATGCCCTGTCTATCTCATGTGTAATTCCATTAAAGCAGCAGGCCACTGGCTACCACCTATGGGTATCTGGGCCCTATGGAGCTACCATGGGACTTGATGAATGATGGCATTTGAATCAACCATCTCTATACCCTGTCCATAATAAGGGACATAGGAGTACACAGAAGGGACTGGGTTTCTCTTCTAGTCAGGTAAATTCCTACCCCTCTATCAAGATCCAGCTCAAGAGTTACTTCCTCAAAGAGTTTCCTAACTATTCCCATGGCCAGAAAAGGCCTTAGATTCATGGTTATCATATTCCCACTCTTACTTTAAGGCTTCATCCCAGCCCAGCTTTGGCCATATTCTAAGCTACTCCCTGAGTCTTCAGGTTCTGCCCAGGTACAAATCTCCAGTCAAGCTGGCCACTC
Organism: Rhinopithecus roxellana; assembly: GCF_007565055.1. Lineage (NCBI taxonomy): Eukaryota > Metazoa > Chordata > Mammalia > Primates > Cercopithecidae > Rhinopithecus > Rhinopithecus roxellana. The sequence continues at coordinate 72,140,459 of NC_044556.1, read as the reverse complement.
AACTGAGAGCTGAAGGTCATTCCTCTGGCCTCTCATGATGAACAGAAGCAAACTGCAGCTCTGAATATTCCTGTCATAGACTATCACCAGACTTTTATGCTACCTCAGTGGTACCATAGCAGAGCCACATGCCAAATAGCCTCTTGTCAGAAGGATCATTCAGTCTCATTCTGCTCCACTGTTTAATTATGCAAACTCATTTGCATCTCCTTCCTCCATCTCTGAACAAACAGCAATCATGCAAATACCATCAGCTATCAAGCCCGGTGGTGGCTCCATAGAGCCCGGATACCCTTAGGCAGTGGTCAGGGGCCTGCTGCTCTAACAGAATTACTGAAGAGCTACACAGGGCATGCTGCAGCCTCCAAAACCAACACTGGGCTGACAGCCTCCTCCAGGGGGTATTGAGGACCCATCACCTAGGGAAGCTCTACTAGGATAGAGAAATGAGGTCACTGTTTGGAAGAGGTGCAGCACAAAAGCAAGAGCATGGTCTTCAGACTCAAGCAGACCACACTCCCCACAGCTTCTTGCCTATGCTCCTCACCTGAGAGGGGTCCTACCTGCTCTAGTCACAAGCCCACAGATGGCACCTTTTTGAGAGTTTAGAGACATTGTTTGGTGACCTAGAAGTGGAGGTCAAAGCAGGCATTTTAGTTTCAGCCCAGAGATTGGAGTGCTCGCTCTAGACAGGACAAAGGCCCCCAAAGGCAGAATTGAGTGGCAAGTGTGGAGAGTGCACCAGCAGTAGGTGCTGGAATTAGACTCTCTCCCATCTCAGGACAGAAACAGGAGAGTAGCTGAAGCCAAGGTTTCTCCCAGGCACCAAGACTTGCAGCCAGAGACAGCTTTGTGACCTGGAACCAGTCTATGTATGCCATTACCGGATGCCCCAGCCTGCTCCCTTGGTCAGTTGGGGGACAGTGGCCTATCAGCTGAGGAGCAAGAGGGAGGTAGAACCCACTCCCCTGGAGATCTAACCTCAAGCACAGTCTACCCTTAAAGAAGTGAGAAGCACAGCCCATCAAAGTCCCCACTGAGTCAAAGAAAATGTGAGTGTGGTGCCAGCTGCCAAAGGGAGCACCACCAAAGCCTGGAAATGGACCTGGAGGGGGGATAATATATCATCCTCCACCAACCTCCTCAGTGCACTGTTGTGGACACAGCAGTGGCTCTTTCTGTTGGGGCTCAGGGAGCATGGGCTGAGAGAAACCACTTCTCAGGCTTCTCTAGTGAATCCATCCCCAGTGAAGACAAATGCACACTGGGAGGTGGTGCTTTTCACGCTTCTCCCTTGTCTCTGTCCCTGCACCTAACTGCAGGCTCTTACTCTTAAGCCACTTACTAGACTGCAGCCTGAATTTCATCACCAAACAAAAATTACATTGCTACAATAAGCAATGTGTGAGAAACCATAGCACGAAACTGTGTGCAACCATGGAACTCATACAGAGCCTTGGTGCCCTGAAAGCTCCCAGAAATGAAGCAGTTGCTTAACACAATATATACCACTGTCATACCCCAAGGGGAAAAAAGAATTAAAAAATCAAGAAGCCTTATCCAAACCTATCCAAATGATAGACACACACACACACACACACACACACACACACACCATATATATATATATATATATATATATATATATATATATATATATATATATGAGGAGTGCTGGCTCTCTCAGATGAGAGAGAACCAGTGCAAAAAAGCACTGCAATAAAAAATCCAGAGTGTTCTGTCGCCTCCAGGAGACCCCACTAGCTCCCAAGCAATGGATCTGAGCCAGAATGAAATGTCTGAAATGACAAACATAGAATTCAGGATATGGATGGCAAAGACCAATACCCAACAACATCATGAGCAAGTTGAATTCCAATATAAAGAAGCCAGAAAAACAATCCAAGATTTGAAAGACAATATGGCTATATTAAGAAAAAATGAAACAGGGCTCTGGAATTGAAAAATTCACTGCAGGAATTTCAAAATATAGTAGGAAGCTTTAACAACAGACTAGATCAAGCATAATAAAGTGTTTCAGAACTCTAAGATAGGTCCTTTGAATCAACCCAAATTTGTTTGTTTGAATCAAAAAAAATAAAGAAAAAAGAATTTTAAAAAATGAACTAAGCCTTCAAGAAATACGGGATTATGTAATGTGACCAAATACATGACTTTTTAGCATTCTCAAGAGAGAAGAGACAGTAAGCAACCTGGAAAATATATTTGAGGACATAATTCAGGAAAATTTCCCCAATCTTGCTAGAGAGGTCAATAGGCAGATACAAGAAATCTAGGGAATTCCTGTGAAATACTATACAACAGGGGTTCCTAACTCCTGGGGCCATGACTGGTACCAGTCCATGGCCTGTTGAAAACTGGGTCATACAGCAGGAGATGAGCAGGAGGTGAACAAGCACTGCCACGGGAGCTCCGCCTCCTGTCAGAGCAGCAGTGGCATTAGATTCTCATAGGAGTGTGAACTCCATTGTGAGCTGTGCATGTGAGGAATCTAGGTTGCACACTCCTTATGAGATGGAACAGTTTCATCCTGAAACCATCCCTGCCACCCCAGTTCCTGGAAAAACTGTCTTCCACAAAACTGGTCCCTGGTGCCAAAAAGGTTGAGAACTGCTGCTATACAAGACAACCATCTCAAAGGCACATAGTCATCAGACTATCCAAGGTCAATGTGAAAGAAAAAAATCTTAAAGGCAGCTAGATAAAAAGGGTCATATTACCTATAAAGGGTAATACTATAATATTACCCTTTCATAGTATTAGTGTGAAAACCATCAGACTAAGAACAGACTTCTCAGCAGAAACCCTGCCAGCCAGAAGAGATTGGGGACCATTTTTGGCATTCTTGAAGAAAAGACACCCCAGCCAAGAATTTCATTTCCTGCCAAAGAAAGCTTCATAAACAAAGGAAAAATAAAGTCTTTCCCAGAGAAGCAATTGCTAAGGGGATTCATCACTACCAGACCAGTACTACAAAAAATGCTTAAGGGAGTTCTAAACATGGAAACAAATGTGTATTTGTCTGTTTTCACGCTTCTGATAAAGACATAACTGAGACTGGGCAATTTACAAAAGAAAGAGGTTTAATGGACTTACATTTCCACATGGGGAAGCCTGACAATCATGGCAAAAGGCAAAGAGAAGCAAGTCACATCCTGCATGGATGGTAGCAGGCAAAGAGAGAGGGCTTGTGGAGGGAGATTCCTCTTTATGAACCCATCAGATCTCATGAGACTTATTCACTATCATGAGAACAGCAAGGGAAAGACCTGCCCCTACAATTCAATTACCTCCCTCCAGATCCTTCCCATAACACAAGGGAATTCAAGATGAGATCTGGGTGGGGACACAGCCAAACCATATCAGAATGATACTTGCTACCACAAAAGTATGTGTAAGCACATAGCCCATGGACCCTATAAAGCAGTGACAGAACTGAGACTAGCCAACAACACTACAACAGGAACAAAATCTCACAAAGCACCATTAACCTTGAGCGTCAATAGTCTAAATGCTCCACTTAAAATAGAGTGGCAAATTGGATAAAAAAAACAAGACTCATCCTTTTGCTATCTTCAAGAGACCCACCTCCATGTAATGACACCCACAGACTCAATGTAAAGAGACGGCAAAAGATCTACTGCACAAATGGAAAACATAAGATAGCAGGGAGTCGCTAGTCTTATATCACATAAAATAGGCTTCAAACCAACAAAAGTAGAAAAAGACAAAGAACAGTATTACATAATGATAAAGCTGTTCAACTCAACAAGAACACTTAACTATCCCAAATATATATACAATTAACATTGGAGCATTCAGATTTATAATACTATTATTTCTAGACCTGAGAAATGACTTTGACAGTCATGAAATAATAGTGGGGGACTTCAATATCCCACTGACAGCAATAGACAGATAATCAATGCAGAAAAATAACAAAGAAATTCTGGACTTAAATTTGGTACTCGACCAATCAGACTTAATAGATATCTACAGAATACTCTACTCAACAACCACATAGTATACATTCTTCTCATCTGCACATGGAACATACTGTAAGACTGACCATGTGCTTGGTCATACAGCAAGTCTCAACAAATTCAAAAAAATCAAAATTATAATCAAAAATCAAAATGGAATAAAAACAGAAATCAATTCCAAAGGAACTCTTAAAACTACCCAAATACATGGAAACTAAACAACTTGCTCCTGAATGACTTTTAGGTAAACAACAAAATTAAGGCAGAAATTTTAAAAAATTCTTTGAAACAAATGAAGATAGAGACACGACATACTAAAACCTCTGGGATGCATCAAAAGCAGTGTTAAGCGGAAAGTTTATAGTTCTAAATGCCTATATCAAGAAGATAGAAAGATCTGAAATTAACAGCCTAAGATCAGAGCTAAAGGAACTAGGAAAAAACAAACTAAATCCAAAGCTAGCAGAAGAAAAGACATAGCAAAAATCAGGGCAGAACTAAATGAAACTGAGACCAAAAATACTGATTCTTCCAGTTCATAAGCACGGAATGCTTTTCTGTTTGTGTTGTCTATGATTTATTTAAGTAGTATTTAATAGTTCTTCTCATAGAGATCTTTTACCTGCTTGGTTAGATGTATTCCTAGGTATTTTATTTTTGTGTGTGTGTGGCTACTGTAAATGAAATTGCATTTCTCTATGGTACTCTCTATGGTCAAGTACCATAGAGAGGATCAACAAAACAAAAGGTTCAATCTTTGAAAAGGATAAATAAGATCGATAGGACCACTAGCTAGATTAACAAAGGAGAGAGAAGCTCCAAATAAGCACAACCAGAAGTGACAAAGGCAATATCACAACCAATCCCACAGAAATACAAAAGATCCTCAGAGACTATTATGAACATCTCTATGTGCACAAACTAGAAAATCTAGAAGAAATTGATAAATTTCTGGAAACACATAACCTCCCAGGATTGAATCAGGAAGAAAAAGAAATCCTGAACAAACCAATAGTGAGTAATGGAATTGAACCAGTAATAAAAAACCTGTCAACCAACAAAAGCCCTGGACCAGATGGATTCACAGCCAAATTCTACCAGATGTACAAAGAAAAGCTGGTACCAATCCTACTGAAACTATTTTTAAAAATTTGAGGAGGAGGGACTCCTCCTTAACTCATTCTACTAAATCGGCACCATTATGATACCAAAATCTGGCAAAGACACAACAAAAAAAGAAAACTACAGATCAATACCCTGATGAACATGGATGCAAAAATCCTCAGCAAAATACTAGGAAACTAAATCCAGCAGCACATCAAAAAGTTAATTCACTGTGATCAAGTGGGCTTTATTCCTGGGATGCAAGGATGGTTCAACATGTGCAAATCAAAAAATGTAATTCACCATATAAACAGAATAAAAAACAAAAACCATGTTATCATCTCAATAGATGCAGAAAAAGTAGTCAATACAATCCAAAACCTCTTTATAATGAAAACCCTCAACAAACTGGGAATTGAAGGAACACACCTCAAAATAATAAAAGCCATCTATGACAGACACACAGCCAACATCCTACTGAATGGACAAGAGGTGGAAACACTCCCCCTAAGGACTAGAACAAAACAAAGATGTTCACTCTCATCACTCCTATTCAACATAGTAATGGAAGTTCTAATCAAAGTAATCAGACAAGAGAAAGAAACAAAGAGTATCCAAATAGGAAAGGAAGAAGTCAAACTATCTCTTTGCTGATGATATTATTCTATATCTAAAAAACCGTAAAGACCAAAAGTCTCCTAGATTTGATGACTTCAGGAAAGTCTCAGGATACAAAATCAACATACAAAAATCAGTAACATTTCTATACACCAATAATGTGCAAACTGAGAGCCAAATCAAGAATGCAATTTCATTTACAGTAGCCACACACACAAAAATAAAATACCTAGGAATACATCTAACCAAGCAGGTAAAAGACCTCTACGAGAAGAACTATTAAATACTACTTAAATAAATCATAGACAACATAAACAGAAAAGCATTTCATGCTTATGAACTGGAAGAATCAGTATCATTAAAATGTGCATCCTTCCCAAGGCAATATACATATTCAACACTATTCCTTTCAAGTTACCAATGTCATTTTTTTTTTCTCACAGAATTAGAAAAAACTGCTCTAAAATTCACATGGAACCAAAAAAACAGCCCAAATAGCCAAGGCAATCCTGCACAAAAAGAATAAATCTGGAGGCAATCACATTATCCAACTTCAAAGTACACTACGAGGTTACAGTAACCAAAACAGCATGGTACTGGTACAAAAACAGATAAATACACCAATGGAACAGAATAGAAACTTTGAAATGAAGCCACACACCTAAAACTAACTGGTCTTTGACAAAGTCAACAAAAACAAACAATAGGGAAAGAATACCCTATTTAATAAATGATATGAGAAAATTGGCTAACTATATGCAGAAGAATGAAACTGGACCCCTACCTCTCACCATATACAAAAAATAACTCAAGATGAATTAAAGATTTAAATGTAAGACCTTAAACTATAAAAATCCTAGAAGAAAATCTAGAAAATACCCTCTTAGATATTGACCTAGGCAAATCATTTATGCTAAGCCCTCAAAAGCAAATGCAACAAAAACAAAAATTGACAATTGGGGTCTAATTAAATGAAAGAGTTTCTGCACAGCAAAAGAAACTATGAACAGTGTAAACAGACAACCTACTGGATGGGAGAAAATATTTGCAAACTATGCATCTGACAAAGAACTAATATCCAGAATCTATGAGGTACTTAAATCAACAAGCAAAAAGCAAATAACTTCATTAAAAAGTGGGCAAAGGACATGAACAGATGGTTCTCAAAGGAAGACATCCAAGTGACCAAGAAACATGAAAAAATGTTCAACATCACTAATCATCGAAGAAATGCAAACCAAAACCACAAAGAAATACCATCTCACACCAGTCAGTATGGTTATTTTTTTTAAAAAGTCACAAAATAACAGATGGTGAGGTTGGGGAGAAAAGGGAACGCTTACACACTGTTGGCGGGAATGCCAATTAGTTTAGCCCCTGAGGAAAACAGCTTGGAGATTCTCAAAGAACTAAAAATAGAATTACCATTCCACCCAGAAATCCCTTTACTGGTTATAAATCCAAAGGAAAATAAATTGTTCTACCAAAAAAGACACCTGCACTCATATGTTTATCACAGCACCATTCACAATAGCAAAGACATGGAATCAACCCAGGTGTCCATCAACAGTAGATTGGATAAAGAAACTATGGTACATATACACCATGGAATACTACAGAGCCATTAAAAAGAACAAAATCATGGCCTTTGCAGCAACATGAATGCAGCTGAAGTCCATTATCCTAAGTGAATTAATGCACAAACAGAAAACTATATACCACATGTTCTCACTAATAAGTAGTAGCTCAACATTGAGTACACATGGACACAAAGATGGGAACAATAAATACTTGGGATTCCAAAACTGGGGGTGGGGATACAGAAGGGTCCAAAACTGGGCAGGGGGTAATGGTGGTGGGTGAAAGGGTTAAAAAACTATCTACCACTGGGTAGTATGTTCACTACTTGGATAGTGGGATCACCAGAAACCAAAACCTCAGCATCATGTAACATACCCATGTAACAAACCTGCACACATACCCCCAAATTCTAAAATTTAATAAAACAAACAACGGCAAAAAGAGTATGGGCTTGATGACTGCCAGGCTTGAGCTGCAATTCTAACTCCAATTAGCTTAATGGATCATGGGCAAATTATTTAACCTATCTTGGCCTCAGTACCTAAGTGGGATACATGTAAAGGCGTTAGCACATACTTGGCAGATGAGACAATAAATTGGGATGGTTATTATATTTTATGCTGGCACCAGTGGTATCTGCAGAGGCTGAGAGACCTCTACAATCAGGGCCTGGGGGAGAGAAAAAAAGGGGAATGGGCTATGAAATATATAGGAAAAGCTTCAGAGGGACAAAGAAGGAAAGATGTCTCCGCAGATACCATCTTTTAGCCAAGGCTTTAAGAATATACAGCAATAGGCCAGCTGTGATGGCTCATGCCTGTAATCCCAGGACTTTGGGAGGTCAAAGTGGGTGGATCACTTGAGGTCAGGAGTTCAAGACCAGCCTGGCCGAGATAGTGAAACCCTGTCTCCACTAAAAATGCAAAAAATTAGCCGGGCGTGGTGGTGGGCGCCTGTAATCCCAGCTACTCGGGAGGGTGAGGCAGGAGAATTGCTTGAACCCAGGAGGTGGAGGTTGCAGTGAGCCAAGATCGTGCCACTGCACTCCAGCCTGGGCGACAGAGGGAGACTCTGTCTCAGAAAAGAAGAACAAAAGAATACATAGCAGTAATAAGATGGAGGGATATGCCCAGTATTGGTTGGCAGATTTGTATATTTTTGTTGGTTGGTTGGTTGGTTGGTTGGTTGGTCGGTTGACTGACTGACTCATTCAATTATTGAACATTTGCTTTGTACCAAGCTCTAAAAAAGCTGATCAAGACAGAGAAGTGTGGCCAGGTAGGGTGGCTCATGTCTGTAATCCCAGCACTTTGGGAGGCCGAGGCAGGTGGAACACCTGAGGTCAGGAGTTTGAGACCAGCCTGGCCAACATGGAGAAACCCCGTCTCTACTAAAAATACAAAATTAGCCCTGCACAGTGGCGCACGCCTGTAATTCCAGCTACTCAGAAGACTGAGTTGGGAGAATCACTTGAAACCGGGAGGCAGAGGTTGCAGTAAGCCAAGATCACGCCATTGCACTCCAGCCTGGGCAACAAGAGCGAGATTCCATCTCGGGAAAAAAAAGTTAACTGGAAATACAATGAGAACTACAAAGAGGTGATTGTTGCTAATTGAATTAAAAGACAAGGGGCTTCATCTAGACTAGAGAGATTAAAGAGAAGCTATATGGAGCAGGGTCCCATTATGAATTCAAAATTTCAATATAGAAATCTAAGTTAAGCACAGGCAGGGTAAGGACCATTAAGTGACATTAGTAAGAAGTAAACTGCCAACGACAAGGTTTGCAAAGAGATAAACCAAAACAGCGTGGACCTCTGACATATATTACCAGATACGGTCTGCATGGACATTTGGTCTGGGATAGATTCTATATGTGAGCTCATATGCAGGTATTCAAATCCCCCTTGGAAATGGAGGAGAACTAACATTTCTTTTCATTAATCTAACATCTTATAAGGTAATTATTGTTATCAGAGGAGAGGCAGCCTGGGTTCAAATCCTGACTCTGCTTACCAAAAGCAAAGGCTACAACAATAAAAACCTCCATAACTTACTGCAAAATTTATAAGGACATGCTCAAAACCACAGGGCACATTTTTAAGAGTAGAAGGAACACTTAAATAGGAAAAAGGAAGCCCAAACAACATGGTAGATGAGTTAGAAATGTGAAATTTGACTGGGCCAAAGAAAGAATGAGAAAGTAACTTGCAAGGAGGAACTTTGAAGCTAGTTAGAAAACATCCTTTGACAGCCTTCTAACATTAGCACAAGCGAAACGCACTTTGAAAATATGACTGGCTATTCACTAGAAAATGAGTGGGCCACTGGGCATTTGTAAGAGGTGGGAGGGGAGCTGAGTTGAGGAAGATGTTTAGAAATTGGGGAGACCCTGCCAGTAATCTCTGTTTGGGACTTTACTGAGGACCAGGTGACAGAGATTCCCACTGCTAGAGTATATTTTGGCTTCTTGATGTTTCAGAGGCAAGACCTACCTGTTTGCTCCACAGGTCAGTGATCATTTGAGCTGGAAGAGATACTAAAGAACATCTAGACCATGCTTCCTAAATGTGCTCTGTAAAACACTAGCTCTGGTGGATTTTAACAGGTATTTCATAATAGATAATACTTACAGATATAATTCAAAATTTTAGGGAACACATGAATGAGAAATCTTGGGTTAAACATCTAAGACAACAAGAAGCCAATTTGCTCGCTTGAGGATGAACTTCTGATCTAGGATCCATTAGCACTACCCTTATTATGCCTCAATTACATACACCTAAGAAAATATTATTAAGGATGCTACTCTCCTCCAAAAGACTGCACTAACCTTATATTCTTCTAAACTAGGCCAGATCTTTTCTAATTTGTGGTAAACACTATATGTAACAGTACATCAAGTAACTTGATGAGTATTAAAAGATAAATTACAACTTTCCTCCTCCTTCCTCTCTTCCACGCCTGACTCTACCATTCCCTCCATTCATTCTGCTATAGGAGGAATCAGATCCATTTTGAATCCAACAGAGCCATTCTTCACCAAACCTCACTGATGAAACACCTGGATCTCTGGGGCTACTTGAGGGGGCCAGCCTCAAATTTTAGAATTTTCTGTTCAGGAGATTTCTAGATGTTAAAATTCAGCCTACTACTTCTTTTAAAAAACTTTTAGCACCTAATGGGATCTAAGTCCCAGAAAAGCTAAGCAATACATTTGATGATTTTATTGTCATCATCCTTATCATTATCAACATCTTCTTTATCATAATGATAGCCATACAAACATTGAGAATTTGCTATGTCAAAGCATGCTACTGAGGCCTCTATTTCATTCCTGAATAAAGTAGGGCCTAGAGAGGTTAGGTAACTGGCCTGAGGTCACTAAATAGGGCCAGGATTTGAACTCAAATACTCTGACTGCAGGATCCAGATTTTAAACCACCAATCTAGTACCTCCACATGATTATTCTACCAGCCAAACCATTATGGCTCCTATTCTTCTTTGCTCTGCTGCCCCCACTGCTATGAATAATGGAAGGGAAGTAACACAGCTGTATACTACCACATGTGAGGCAATGTGCCTGGCACTTTCTCACTCTTTCCCATCACTACCATTTGGGGTAGGCAGTGTAGATCCACGGAAGACGACAAGGTGTACTTGTTAAATGCCCACCCATCCTGACCCCCTGCCCCAGCTAGCAAATGGCAGAGCCTGGATGTGAAGATCTAGCTTTAAAGCCCACATTCATTCTAGAACTTCATTAAACTTCACTAAAACTTCCTTAAAAATAGCCAGACATAGCCTGACAGACTACAGTTTAAGCTAATTCATACATAATGAAGCATGGAGCACTTTTATTCCACCTCCAGCATCAAGATGGGGTTCTGCTAAATGTTTCTTGGGGTACTGGGGAACAGCTGAGGACCCCTGAAAGACTGCACAGGTCCCTAACATCACTCACTGATCCTCTTGAGGAAAACGGAAATTGATTTTGATTTACGGTTTGTTGTTCTGAAAGAATTATGGTCATGTCACTCACATCATCTCTCCCCTTCCCCCGACTCCTAATTCCAACACCATGATTTTATTATCTTTTTGGCTTGACAGACTAATAGATGATTTTAATTTCACAGAAGCCCACATATGGAGGGATGACAAGGAAAATATGGGCTATGCAGAGATCATTTTTAAAACTTAGGCTATGATGATTCAGGGCGGAAGTGGATGACATTTTTAAGTACCTAGCTTTATGGTCTTTCTTTCCATCTTACCAACCTTCCACAGGAATTTGTTCAGGGAGAAAATTGAAAAGCTTTCCACTGCCACTTATGAGCAGAGCTTTCTCCAAGCATTCAATGCTTTCATCTTCTCTTCTCCAGAATAAAATGCTCTTTGGTTAAAGTGGGCTAGAAATGTACATATGGTATTCAAGACAGTTCACTATGGCAACCTCAGTTTTAGAAAACAGGCATTAGGCTAGGGCCCAGCTTTGAATACATCAGTAACTATAGTCCCAAGCTCCCTCCCAAACTCACTAAGTTGGGGCTTTAACCAAACTAAAAAAAAAAAAAAAATTCATCCTGGAACAAATTAATATAAACAAACACTGCACAAAACAAACTCAATACACAACAATATTGGCTTTAAAAATAAAGCCCTACACACAGAATGAGAACCGCCCTCCCAATTACCTACGTGCCAATTATCCCATGCACTGACTGCTGTTAATTACGTAATTGCTTGTCTGCAGTACATCATTTAATTGTGGTACATTGCTTCTACTGTCCTAATGATCAGAAGGAGAATGTAATTCCCTAGGACCTGGGGAGTGAAACCTTCTCTCAGATTGAAAGGAAAGTACAGCCCAAGTGAAACACTGAGTAAAGAAATAAGGCTGGTTATAAACCAAGGGCAACAAAGTGTGAATTCAGAACCTCCAAGACTGGAGGTGGAAGTAGGGGATGGGCAGTGGGGAGGAGAAAGGGAAAAATATGTATTGAGTGGTTCCTACAGGTACTGTGTCACTTTTTCTTTTTGTTTGTTTTACTGTATGTAAACTTCTCAATAAACCTAATTAGGGCAGCCATAAAAAAGAATGAGCTTGTGTCCTTTGCAGGGACATAGATGAAGCTGGAAACCATCATCCTCAGCAGACTAACACAGGAACAGAAAACCAAACACCAAATGTTCTCATTCATAAGTGGGAGTTGAACAATGAGAACACATGGACACAGGGAGGGGAACATCACACACTGGGGCCTGTTGGGAGGTGGGGGCCAAGGGGAGGGAGAGCATTTGGACAAAAACCTAATGCACGTGGGGCTTAAAACCTAGATGATGGGTCGTAGGTGCAGCGAACCACCATGGCACATGTATATACCTAGGTAACAAACCTGCACGTTCCGCACATGTATTTTAGAACTTAAAATAAATACATAAAAATATAAAAAACCTAACTAGGAAGGACTTATACTGCCCCTTCTCACAGATAAGGAAACTGAGGCTCTGAATAGTTAAGTAACTTGCCCAAAGGCACATAGCTGGTCAGCAGTCAAATCAGTATTCAAACCTAGTCCTTAGACTCAAAGCACTGCCCTTTCTGGTGAGTTACTAACAGCATGGCTGGGTTAACCCGCTGCCTAACCAAAGCGAAACATGTCATGCTTCCCACACCCAGCACACCCAGCTACCTGCTGTGTCTCTGTCACTACGAGGCGGAAATTTGTCACATCTCCCAACCTGGGGTATTACTGTGGTTTTACCATACATGTTTCTGAGTGTACTGGCAGTGGCAAAGGCCACTGGAGAAAGATATTTAGGAGACAACCCAAGCCTCCCCTGAAAAGTTAACAGAGTAGAATGCAGAAGCCAAAGAATACCAATATGGGAACAGCTGAGAGCCACACTTCACTGAGGCTGCCACAGAATGTGACACTGCTGAGCCACAAGAGCACATGCCAGGTTTGGAATCTGCCACTTACTAACCAGGCAACCTTGGAAAAGGGGTTTTCTTCCTCACAGGGTCCTAGTTTATTCAACTGAGAAATGGGAATGATCGGTAATGTCATGAGGCTGTTCCAAAGATGTAGTAAGCTGACATACACATACTGATACAGTGACGTAGCTTGCACAATATCTGGAGTTGGTAATAACTTACTGTTTATAGTCTGCAAAGCTCTGATTACAGATACAAGATGAAACCAGGCCTGGAGGAAAATGCACGTAGACCTGGCACCCTAGAGAGCCAAGGATTTGATGAGGAAGGCTCTAATTCCCCTTCTTTTCATGAATAGCCACAAGCCACCTCCCTCAGAAGAAACAATAATGCTATGCTTTTGTTTTGTGCTTCCCTCTAGACTCCCTGTTAACTGACCTAAGATCTCAAAATAGCCTGATTTTTCCCTCCAAGAATGGAACTGGCCAAAACAGTGGGCAATTGCTGACCTCTTCACTGGCAGGAGCTGAAGAGGCAGCAAGACCAGCAATGGATTCCACTTCTCAGAGTGACTGATCCCTCCTTTGCTGCAAGAGGTGCAGAGAACCTACGGATAACACCTACCCCACAGAACACTGTGCAGGCAGGGCAATAACCCTGCGTGAACAAAGGCAGAGGAACTGCCTTCTTTTTACTTTTCAAAAGGCACAGGATAATAAAGTATAGGGTATTTTCTATACCTATGGAACAAAATATAGTGGATGGAACAAAATAACAATAACACACAAATGAATTGAGCACTTGCTATGTAGCTTTGCACTCATGTGAGCTTTGCAAATATTACCTTATTTAATGCTTGCAACTACCCTACAAGTTAGACATTTTCATCATCCCTATTTTACAGAAAAGGAAACATTTTTAGCTTATCAAGAATTATAGAAGCAATAAGTGGCAGAAGCAGGACCCAGACCAAAGTCTCACCTGGCTCAGACCTCACAAGCAAGAAAAGCTAAAGGTCAAAATGCTGGATTTGCCTCCAGGTTCTGCCTCTTTCATCCTTGTCTGTGCCCTCATGTGGCTTTGGAGGAAATGGAGGAAATCAACAGTTTCTTTCTGAGTTGGGTTCCAAGAGCAGAGCTGAGAGCTAGGTGATGTTCATACCCTTGGATTTAGGGGAAAAGGGATGTGGCTTAGAATACAGAGGCTAGAGTAGGACAGGAAGCTGTGATCAGGAAGACTTTAATCAAGGTGTCACTTCTAGCTCCAATTCTTTCATTATCAACCCAGCTCTGTGACCTTTCTATAAAACGTGAAATGAGGATGTTAGGGAAGTAGGGAAGAGACTGAATGGTTACCAAGTCATCTTGCAGCTCAGAGTCTTTACTGCACATTGGAGAAGATCTGCAAGATCAAGCAACTCCCCAGACAGACGTCAAAGGCACTCTGTTGTCAAAAATCTTAGGAAATAAAAACACTTAATTTTGCCAAGATAGAAACAGCTACAACAATACACTTCACTTTACCAGGAAAAAAAATAGCTACAAGAATAATTCATGCATGTAATGTTCTTGTCTTCCATGCCCTACGTAACTACAAATTAATTCTCAGAAGGACACAACAAGAGACTACAATGGCAATACCAAAATGACAAGCCTTTTTTTTTTTTTTTTTTTTTTTCCAAAAAAGAATGGCTACCTCTTTACACAAAGGCTTTCACTAAAATTCCTCTGGATCCATACCAGACTCATACATAGTCACTCAGAGCTGGAAGGAAATTTGAAGGTCAGTTAGTCTGACTCTCCAACAGTTGCCTAAATCCCTTCCACAATGTTTCTGAGTATGGGTACCTAGGAGATGCCTAAGTACCCTCATAATAATGAACTTGATACACTCAAAGCAGCCTATTTCATTTTTTTGGGAGTTCTGATTTTTTTTCAAAAGACTTTTATAGTGTGCCAAAATCTGTCTATAATTTTGGTTCTTCCTCTGTACCCTGTGGCTACAAAAACTCCTCCACAACAGCCCTTCAAAAATGTAGCCTCTGAGTCTTCTCTTCTGCAGAGCTATCACTCTGTACTTATAGAAAAAATCTGACCACTGAGGTGTCACTGTTTTTGTTGTCATTCTTGTGTTTTTTTTAAAGACAGATTTACTTGAGCCACAATTATTCCAAGAAGATTACTCCTCCAAATAACCCAAATTGCATATTTTTTCAACCTATATTATCAGCAACACTGAAAGCTGATTATAATCAACTTGCTTTCACAGAAAGAAGGAATACATCAAAAAATAGACTATAAGAGAATCCACTTGGCTAAATGTATCACCAGCAAGCATCCTATGTTCCCAACCAACAGATCAACCAGGAAGAACATTGGATGCACATTTCTCCACCACCGCCCACCCTCCACTAGAATTTAAATGGCCGGGTTTCAAACCACAGAACTATAAAAACCATCTCGCCACAATCTTGCATTTTATAATGTGGAAGTAGAGGCCCAGAGATCCCATCTGTTTCTCCTTGCCATCCTCAAACTTTTATTAATTCTAGGCACCCCACACTTGGTTATACACTGAGGATACTAAGGCACCAAGCCCTTGCCTTCACAGGTCTCTGTGCAGGGACCCACAAGATAGTCCAAGGGATTTAAAACGGGTTGAGGAATATTGCTGGGGTAGCCCAGTGACAGGCACTGGAACCTTGTACAAAGGACTTAGACGACAAAGGGTTGTTTCCTTTCTCCAGACTTTGTGCAAATTTCCCCTCCCAGTAGATCATCGGTCCCTTCTGTTTGGCAAACTCGTTCTTTGGACTCAGCTCAGGTATCACCCCTGACAGTTAATCCTTGACTCCCTTTAGCTGTCCGCCTCCTTTATGCTCCCATAATACCTTGTTCAAATCACAATCACTGTACTTACCATCTTCTACACAATTATCTTTCTTGTGTTAACTTTTCTGTTAGACTTTAGGTTCCTGGAGATAGGGAACTGAGTATCATTGGGTTTTATAAGTCTAGTCTAATTCAGTTGGTACAATACTGGGTTTGATGAATAAAAAAGTAAACATTTCAGCAGTTTTTAGGGCTAACAGGGGTTTGTCACATACAGAAAAGAATTCCAGGTTGGGAAAGCAGCAGGCAGAGACACAGCACTTTGAAGGGGTGTCATGTGCTTGGAGGACTGTGTGGAATTCTCATGGTGGCAATTCAGGGTGGGAAGGGTGGGCATATAGAGAAGTGGTTGAGGTTAGGGCTCAGGGGTTAAGTTTGGGCCAGATGTGGACAACCACATACACCATGCTGAAAGGTACAGATATTATCCTTTCGTCAGGTGGGAGAGTGACAGATCAGATTTTTAAGGTTAGTCAAGCAGCCATAACAAAGAAGCACTCCACTGAGGGCAGCCATGAGGCAGGAAGGTGAATTTGGAGCCCATTGCATGATCCAGCTAGGGCATGAGGAAGGTTTTTAATGAAGAGCTTTGTGTCCTGAGAATTCTGTGGGGGCCTTGAGGATGAAAGCAAAGTACTGACTTAGATTTGAGAGCTTAGATAGAACCAACAGGATCTGATGAGTAACACGAGGCTTCAGAGAGGGAAAAGCAGCATCAACGTTGATGCCAGGGTTTTCCAGGACAAATCAGACAATGTAAACAGGAACCATGAGACAAGAAGCAAGTTGGGGGAAAGATTATGAAGTCATTTTAGGAAAGATTCCTATGACAACCTTTCCATATGATTTCTCCAGGTGCAGAGCTATCTTATTGTTTAAACCAAAAGAGTTGGAGAGATGAAGTGCAAGAAAATCCGTCGTAAAAACCCCAAAAGTATGAGACCAATACTTTAATCCTCACAGAGACAGATGGAGCAGTTCTGATGATTTGAGAGTGGAAGAAACAACTTCAGGTAAAAAATCTTCTGGTTCTTAAACCACCAATCATTTCTCAACCAGTTTAGTTGGTAGTTGCATGCAAAATATTCTCTAGACAAACAAATTCCATGTCTCTCTTATTCTCTGGACCCAACTAAGTCATTTTCATATCTGTTAAAAAATTATCATTACTAGCTGACAGGCTAATGGCTTCACACTACTCAGCAAATCCCAGTCAACACAGAGAATTCAGTTTGTAGTAATTAAGTAGCCCCACAGAGCCATTTTGCTGACTAGCAACCTCATGCTTTACTCATCTTTTCAAAATGCTAGGAGGTCTAGATATTGATGAGGGGGGAAAAAAAAAAAGCCACATCCCTGCCCCCAGCACACACATGAATAAATCCCTTCTGCACCAAAATGGATCCATCTCCTAATCTAGCAACATCCCCTCTCTCCTCCATTTTATAGCAAAGCAGAGCAAACAACAAACAGAACCTCTTTAGAACCAATTACTCTACTTAAATAAACAGCAAAGGGACTTTTCTAGTCACAGTGATTATCCAAAGTGCACAGGGACTGTTCTTTGTAGAAAACAACTGAAACTTTTAGCTCACCCTCTTCCTCAGGTTGTATGTCAGAATCAGGTTCCGGGAGAAGGAATGGGAGAAGGCCGTGTAGAATTCCAGCACTTTCTGCAGGGCATCCCGTTTGATCACATGCAGATCACAGTAGGTCAAGGCCCTCACATTGGCACAGGACTGGGCAAGGGTGGCTTCCTTCCAGAACACATCTCCAAACACGTCTCCTTTTCCTAAGGAGAGAAGGTGGTCATGAGGAACATGTTTGCCAGGAGAGGTCTGCCCATCCAGCTGGCTTCCCTCTATTCCCCAGAATTGCTGTCCATTCAGCATTCTGCAGATTGGGCTCAGAAAAGGCAAACACTATTTTAACATGAACCTTAACAACGTGCAGTTTAAGAAATGTTTAAGTAGCAGTTAACACATGCCAAAGTTTAATCACTTTGAAATCATTTATGTCACCTCCTCAAAGGGTTATCTTGATCATCCTATCCAAAACAGGACACACATGCCCATTATTCTGTATCACACCCCTTTTCTCCCCCATAACACTAATCATAATCTTTCATTATATTACTTGTTCACTGGTTTATTGCATGTCTTTCAACTTGATAGCTCATGTGTCTTATTCATCCACATAACACAGTGCCTGCACAAGGTAGGAGCTCAACCAATATTTATAGGCAGAAGGAAAGAACGGAGGTAGACTGCGGTGGGTCTATACTAGTGTGACTGAGAGGTGAATATTTAATGGAGCATGTGGACTCTTCATCAGAAATCTAATGAGCAAGAGAGGTCTCTCTCTGGGATGATCCACATGGAAGAAGTCAGACAGAGTTCTTTCCTTACCACAGTGTGTCCACCACCCTAAGGTTTATGTTTGTATAGTGCCTCTTTCTCAGCCTCTCTCCCATACCTCCTTCCAGAACATGTTTCTTACCCTTGCTAAATGTCCTCCTGGTGGTATAAAAATATGGGCCCTATATAAATGGCATCTCCGGATCCTCTCTATCCCTAGCATTCCACAAGAATACATTTAATAAGTCAACAGAATAATGCTATGGACTGAATGTGTGTGCCCTTCCCCCTTAATTCATATGTTAAAATCCAAACCTCAGTGCAATGATATCAGGAAGTGAAGCCTTTGGGAGGTAATTAAGTCATGGGGGTGGAGCGTCTCATAAATGGGATTAATGTCCTTATAAAAGGGACTCCTAAGAGCGCTCCTGTGCTCTTTCTATCATGTGAGGATACAATGAGAAGTAGGCAGTCTGCAAACCAGAAGGGGGCCCTCACCAGAACCTGACAATACCAGCCCCTGGTCTCAGACTTCCAGCTTCCAGAACTGAAAAGAAATAAATTTCTGTCGTTTATAAGTTACCCAGTCTAAGGTATTTTGTTATAGAAGCCCAAATTAAGACAAGTACTAATCCCATATAGCCATATTCTGGGTCAAAACTTTATCAGTCGTCTTTAACCATCTGCTTTTCACACCTAGGGATATTCTTTCTACCGTTGCCAGCAAGCAACATTTTAACATATGTCAAATGCAAAGCCTAATTCATTTCTGGCATAGCCTCTGGTTATAAATAGTTTAAAATGTTGTTTATCTTGCCTCTAAATTTTCAGCACGATAAACACAAATTTGAATCCCCAGGGAGCCAACAAGGAGTACGCAGGAGAAGGGAAAAATGCTACCAAGGGTGAAAAGTAATGTATTCAAGGGAGTTGTCAGCCTGTGCATCCAGATCGGCCAAGCTCCACAGCTGAAATCAAAGGACCTGTAGCTCAGTGTGTTTAACAGGCCAGCTGTTTTCCTGATTAAAGCTAAGGAGGTAATTATACTTCCAAGTACATGGATAGAACTTGACTTTACCTCAAACATCAAAAAGTGTCCATTCTAAGTATGTAAGATATCTGTGGGCACAGCCTTCCCTAAGCACCTCCAAAATGTGAGCTGAAAAACATTTATACCAGACATACTACTTCACAGTTCTTTATGTGTTTGTGGTTCTAAGTTACGAAGATGGTTTTACTGAGTCAATGTGAATAGGATACATACTGGGGTAGTTTCTAGGCAAATATGTCTTTAAAACTGTGCTACTTAGATTCTCTAACTAAGTTCTTTTTTCAAACATCTGTAACATAGGTGGCTCATTTAGGGCTGGGGTCAGTAAAGGAGAATGTTTCTCTCTGTAGGATGCTAACTGGCTTCCATGGAAATAGGCTCATTTATTGTGTACTCCCCAGTACTCAGTTCTAACCAACAAGGCTGGCCAATTCATTTGTAAATATTATATGTATTAAGCATTATATAACCTCCCTACACTGCCCACAATGGCTTATGCACCCTTCATATTTGTGTCATCTTGTTCCTCAAGAGAATGTCCTTCCTCCAGAACATTATGGTAGGTAGTTAAAAATAGGCCCTACCCATTCTTTTCCCCGCAGTACACACATGCTGCAACTCCCATCAAGAGGTGAAGTCTAATTCCCTCCCCTTGAATCTGGGCTGGCCTTAGTCACTCACTGGCCTCAACCAATAGAATGTGGAAGAAGCGATGTTCTGGGATTTTGAGTCAAGGTCATAAGAAGCCTTGCAGCCTCCACCTGGATCTCTGAGAACACTCATTCTTGGGACTGTCCCTCTTGGAACCCAATCAACAAGTGAGAAGCACAAGCCACACAAGGGGTCATATGTATGTGCTGGGGCCCACAGCCCAGCTGAGCTCTCAGCTGACAGTCTCAACTGCCAGTCATGTCAAGAAGCCATCTTAGTTGTCCTCCCCAGTCCAGCCTTCAGATGACTACAGCCCCAGTCAATGCCTGACTGCACCCACATGTGGGAAGTGCAAGTGACAACCAACCAGCTGAGCTAAACAACCCACAGAATGGAAGAGACAATAATAAGTTTCTTAAGCCACTAAATGTAGGAGTGGTTTGCTACATAGCAATAGAGAGCCAGAATACACAGAATCATGGAGCTTGAGACCAGCCTGGGCAACAAAGCAAGACATCGCCTTTGCAAAAAATGAAAAACAGCTGGGCATGGTGGCATGCACCTGTAGTTCCAACTACTCACGAAGCTGAGATGGGAGGATTGCTTGAACTCAGGAGTCCAGAATTTTGAGACTGCAGTGAGCTATAATCGGGCACTCCAGCCTGGGCTACAGAGCAAGACCCTGTCTCAAAAAAAATTACCTGCTAGGTTATGTAATATTCCAGCAGAACATCACAAATCATCCCAACTCTGAGCTGGCATCCCCCTCTTCCTTCCCTGAAAGAACTATAGAAGACAGAGCAAGGGGTGGCTCTAAGAGGGGCAGATTTTCCTCTGGAAGCGTTTGAATATCTGTGAGAAAATGTAGAATGTATAAAACCTGCAGTCTCCTATTGGGATGAAATGTGTTATAAGCCAGCACTATTGAGAGTAGAAGCTAGCTGATAATCTTGCCTGATTTGTATTAAGATTACTTCATCTAAACAAGACCCAGTACATGAGTGTTACACTTCTCAGATGAATTTGGGAGTCATTTTTCTAATTACAAAAGAAACTATTAGGTAAAATAGTAGCACTGCATGTGCATGTAATTATAAATATATCTATAAAAATTCAGTTTATAAGCAACTCTTCAGGGGCATACCTATTGCATAAAACAAGGGGCAACCATATTGTGGTTGGAATACACCACGAAATAAATGCATCTGTAGAAATGACAATATTCCCATTATGAAACATTTTCCAATCACAGGTTTTGACAGAAAAAATAAATGGAGGGTAGTTCCTACTACAAAAAGTATTTCACGGTAAGATAATCATGATTAATCTGTAGGGTCTAAGAGTCTCAGTATTGTCATAACTTGAGTTGATTTTCAACCCAAATTGAAAATCATATAACTTTACTTCCTGTCAAGGCAGTAGTTTTGGTATAAATTATCTGTTAGTGAGATTTAAGAATGTAATATCAGAGGACCTGTCAGATCCAAAACAAACTCAGGACTATTCTGGCAAATGCAAAATGTTTTTATAACACACATAACTTGGGAGAACTGTCAAGGGGAAGGAGACAGAACATTTGGCAAGCTGCTCATAAGTCACACACAATGCTGGAAATAATAAGTTCCCAGGTCAGGTTTGCAAATCAGAAGCCCGGACAAGCACTACACCCACATTTGTTTCTCATTTGCCAGTGTATGAAATGATCATTCACTCAAGAACAAAAGGTACCCCAATGCACTCAGCAATCAAGCTACTGGAGGCAATCAGCCTATTGATTTATTTATTACACTGAGGCTCTGGGTGCAGAATGTTAAAACCTAATGTTCCAAGTCTCTAAAATACTAACATTCTAAGAGGACATTCTGAGCTGGGGGGAAAAAAAAGAGGGAAGTAAGGAAAGGCAGGCTAATTAAAACTCCAGGCGAACATCTCAGTAATAATTAATCCTCCTCCTCCTCCCCTCAATTATATGCAGCTGTCTTTACTGAACCTCCAATTCTGCAGTGGACTCTAAACAGCCCTATGGGGTACCAACATAGGACTGAAGAACATCCACAAAACATAGCTGGGAAGTGGGACACAGGGCTGAGGTGGCACAGGGCCAGGGAGGGGCACAGCACAGAAGAAAACCAAGTCCCTGCAGGCAATTTGGTTTAATGAAGGGCAAAGGCTAGAACAGCCAGCCACTTGAGGAAGCTGAAGGCGGGTGAGTGGGGTGAAATGGGATTACCAGGGTGAATTCAAGAGATGCTGGAACTCTGGGACCCTGGAAGGATCAATAGTCTTCCTGAGGTTAAAGAGTTACAGGGAAACAATTCTGATCTGAACTTTACAACTAAGTCTTGGAACCCTCGAGAGAAGGCGCTGTTTATTCAAAGACAGGCTCTGAGTGAGCTTGGCAGACCTGGGAGATCAGAAAAAAATGAAATTTCTGGCTGCTTGTCTTCACTATTCCCTATTATATGCTATTTTAAGGACAATCTCACAGTGTTATAATGTACTCCACAAAATATAATTCTAATATTAAACTCACTATCTGCTATTGAGATCATTATTTCTAGACCCAAACCAATTTAAACAAATTCATTCAGTCATTCATGCAACTTTTGCCAGGCACTGTTCTAGGGGCTGAGGTGTAACAGCAGAACAGCAGATACAGTGAGGGAAGGAGATGCAGGTGACTGTAATGTGTTAGGGCCTATAACAAGGGAGAGTCCAGGAGGGGTATCCAGCTCAAGTTCAAGGTTATAAGGGAAGTCTTCCAAGATTTGATGTCTGAGCCTCAACCTGAAGGATGAGTTCAAGTTAAGCAGCATAAAGCTGAAGCATGGAGATGATTCCAGGCAGAGGGATCAGCATGAGCAATGCCTTAAGGCACAAAGATCTGCCTCTTTAGCAAAACTGAAAAGCTATGGCCAGGCATGGTGGCTCACGCCTGTAATCCCAGCACTTTGGGAGGCTGAGGCGGGTGGATCATGAGGTCAGGAGATCAAGACCATCCTAGCTAACATGGTGAAACCCCATCTTTACTAAAAATGCAAAAAAAAAAAAAAAAAAAAAAAAAAAATTAGCCAAGTGTGGTGGTGGGTGCCTGCAGTCCCAGCTACTCGGGAGGCTGAGGCAGGAGAACGGCACGAACCCGGGAGATGGAGGTTGCAGTGAGCTGAGATTGTGCCTCTGCACTCCAGTCTGGGTGACAGAGTGAGACTCTGTCTCAAAACAAAACAAACAAAACAACAACAAAAAAAAAACTGAAAAGCCATTTGGAAGCCTCTGAACCACCCTGTATTTTGAATTATCTTTTCCTTCATTCGCCTGTAGAAATGAGAGTTATATTTTGTAATCCTTGGAGGAAAGTGCCTGGTTTCCTCATTTGGCAGCAAACTCACCTCAGCACCTTCCACACTGTACACTGACAGTGAGAAACACTGACTTGTTGAGTGAGTAGCTCTTTAAAGGTTTAGATCCACTACTCTGTTGGGGGCTTCTCTGGGAGGCTGAGAGAGGTGCCAGAAACACGGAGTACAGTAAGGTTTGCCCTCCTCCCCCTACCCCATTGCCTTTACTCCTCTTCCCTAGGGTATCAGGAAGTCCTTTGTCCTTATGCCATTTCAGGACAAGACGGGTTTTTTCACTCACTTCATCAGGATGATGAAATGCAGCTGCAGAGACCTGACATAGCTGAGAGAGGCTCTGAGGAAGGGGCATCCTCTCTACTGGCCCAAGAGAAAAACTGCTTAAAAGACAGATAAAGGGAGCTGGGTTAATCTTTCCAGGCAAGCCCTAAGCAGAATGTGTGCATGCATACTGAACTAGATAGCTCAGGAAGACAATGACAAGGGCTCAGTTCTCAGACCACCTGGATTATACCACATACCAGGCCCTCTCTTCAGTTAGTGAAGCCATGACTAACACAAAAAGAGAATATGCCCAAATCTCCTCCTCTCCAGTACTGCCCTCAACACATTTTCCAATAACTTATCATCTATTCTTTCAATATGAGTTTTGGGGCAGACAAGCTGGCTGCAAGCCCAGGTTCAACCCATCGAGGGCTCGTGCTGGCCCTGCTGGACTTCTCCTCCTACTCCTTGCCCTCCAGTCACATTGGGAGTCTTGGAGTCCCTCTAAGTTTGGCTCCTGTCTCACATCAGGGCTTTCCCAGCACTGTCCCAGACACTTCACTCTACTCCTTGGCCTGGATGATGCCTGCTCATCCTTCAAAATATGCCTAAACCTCCTCTCTGATCCCTTGAGCAGAGTAGCTCCCTATTATGTATGTCCTCCTCACTCTATGTTTCCCCCTGGAAACACCCATTGTACTTGGAACCGCTGCATACCCAGCACTGTCTCTGGTACATGGCAGGCACTCAATGGTTGTTGAATGTGTACGTAAATGAATAGCACTGGGCATCTTATTGAATCTCTCTCAATCTCAGTTTACTCAACTATAAAATGTGGCTAATCTTACCAACCTGCTATGGTCTGAATATTTGTGTCCCCGCCCCCTCAAATTTATATGCTAAAACCCTAACTCCCAATACAGTGGTATTTGGAGGTGAGATCTGTAGGTGGTATCTGGGTCATGAAGATGGAACCTTTATGATTAAGATGACTGCCCTGGTCAGGCGCAGTGACTCACACCTGTAATCCCAGCACTTTGCGAGGCCGAGGTGGGCAGATCACTTGAGGTCAGGAGTTTGAGACCAGGCTGGCCAACTTGGTGAAACACCATCACTACCAAAAATGCAAAAACTAGCTAGGTGTGGCGGCGAGCACTTGTAATCCCAGCTACTCAGTAGGCTGAGGCAGGAGAATTGCTTGGACCCAAGAGGTGGAGATTGCAGTGAGTCGAGATTGTGCCATTGCATTCCAGCCTGGGCAACAACAGTGAACTCCATCTCAAAAAAAAAAAAAAAGAGGGGGGCATGCCCAAGATGGCCGAATAGGAACAGCTCCAGCCTCCAGCTCCCAGTGTGAGTGACACAGAAGACGGGTGATTTCTACATTTTCAACTGAGGTACAGGGTTCATCTCACTGGGGCATGTCAGACAGTTGGGGCTGGTCTGCGGGTGCAGCCCGACCAGAGAGAGCTGAAGCAGGGTGAAGCATCGCCTCACCTGGGAAGCGCAAGGGGGAAGGGAATTCCTTTTCCTAGCCAGAGGAAATTGAGACACACAACACCTGGAAAACCAGGTAACTCTCACCCTAATACTGCGCTTTACCAAGGGTCTTAGCAAACGGCACACCAGGAAATTAGATCCCACACCTGGCCCAGAGGGTCCCATGCCCACAGAGCCTCCCTCATTGCTAGCACAGCAGTCTGAGATCTAACTGCAAGGTGGCAGCGAGGGTGGGGGAGGGGTGCCCGCCACTGCTGAGGCTTCAGTAGGTAAACAAAGCCACCAGGAAACTCGAATTGGGTGGAGCCCACTGCAGCTCAATGAGGCCGGCCTGCCTCTGTATAATCCTCTGGGGACAGGGCACAGCTAAACAAAAAGCAGCAGAAACCTAGGCAGAGGTAAATGCCTCTGTCTGACAACTTTGAAGAGAGCAGTGGATCTCCCAGCACGGAGGTTGAGATCTGAGAAAGGACAGACTGCCTGCTCAAGTGGGTCCTGAGTAGCCTAAATGGGAGACATCCCCCACTAGGTGCAGACCGACACCTCACACCTCACATGGCAGGGTACACCCCTGAGATGAAACTTCCAGAGCAAGAATCGGACAGCAACACTTGCTGTTCAGCAATATTCTATCTTCTGCAGCCTCCACTGCTGATACCCAATGCAAACAGGGTCTGCAGTGGACCTCAAGCAAACTCCAACAGACCTACAGCTGAGAGTCTCTTTTGACAGATCAACGAGACAGAAAGTTAACAAGGATATCCAGGAATTGAACTCAACTCTGCACCAAGCAGACCTAATAGACATCTACAGAACTCTCCACCCCAAATCAACAGAATATATATTCTTCTCAGCACCACATCACATTTATTCCAAAATTGACCACACGGTTGGAAGTAAAGCACTCCTCAGCAAATGTAAAAGAACAGAAATTATAACAAACTGTCTCTCAGACCACAGTGCAATCAAACTAGAACTCAGGACTAAGATACTCAATCAGAACCACTCAACTACATGGAAACTGAACAACCTGCTCCTGAATGACTACTGGGTACATAACGAAATGAAGGCAGAAATAAAGATGTTCTTTGAAACCAATGAGAACAACGATACAACATACCAGAATATCTGGGACACATTTAAAGCAGTGTGTAGAGGGAAATTTATAGCACTAAATGCCCACAAGAGAAAGCTGGAAAGATCTAAAATTGACACCCTAACATCACAATTAAAAGAACTAGAGAAGCAAGAGCAAACACATTCAAAAGCTAGCAGAAGGCAAGAAATAACTAATATCAGAGCAGAACTGAAGGACATAGACACACAAAAATACCCTCCAAAACATCAATGAATTCAGGAGCTGGTTTTTTTTAAAAGATCAACAAAATTGATAGACTGCTAGCAAGACTAATAAAGAAGAAAAGAGAAGAATCAAATAGATGCAATAAAAAATGATAAAGGGGATATCACCATCGACCCCACAGAAATACAAACTACCATCAGAGAATACTATAAACACCTCTACACAAATCAACTAGAAAACCTAGAAGAAATGGATAATTTCCTGGACACTTACACTCTCCCAAGACTAAACCAGGAAGAAGTTGAATCCCTGAATAGACCAATAGCAGGCTCTGAAATTGAGGCAATAGTTAATAGCCTACCAACCAAAAAAAGTCCAGGACTAGACAGATTCACAGCCAAACTCTACCAGAGGTACAAGGAGGAGCTGGTACTATTCCTTCTGAAACTATTCCAATCAATAGAAAAAGAGGGAATCCTCCCTAACTCATTTTACGAGGCCCACATCATCCTGATACCAAAGCCTGACAGAGATACAACAAAAAAAGAGAATTTTAGACCAATATCCCTGATGAACATCGATGCAAAAATCCTCAATAAAATACTGGCAAACCGGATCCAGCAGCAC
The DNA here is from genome assembly GCF_007565055.1 of Rhinopithecus roxellana. Classification (NCBI taxonomy): domain Eukaryota; kingdom Metazoa; phylum Chordata; class Mammalia; order Primates; family Cercopithecidae; genus Rhinopithecus; species Rhinopithecus roxellana. Next base: position 72,113,214 of record NC_044556.1, on the reverse strand, counting down.
ATCAAAAAGCTTATCCACCATGATCAAGTGGCCTTCATACCTGGGATGCAAGGCTGGTTCAACATACACAAAACAATAAATGTAATCCAGCATATAAACAGAACCAAAGACAAAAACCACATGATTATCTCAATAGATGCAGAAAAGGCTTTTGACAAAATTCAACAGCACTTCATGCTAAAAACTCTCAATAAATTTGGTATTGACGGAATGTATCTCAAAATAATAAGAGCTATTTATGACAAACCCACAGCCAATATCATACTGAATGGCCAAAAACTGGAAGCATTCCCTTTGAAATCTGGCACAACACAGGGATGCCCTCTCTCACCACTCCTATTCAACATAGTGTTGGAGGTTCTGGCTAGGGCAGTCAGGCAAGAGAAAGAAATAAAGGGTAGTCAGTTAGGAAAACAAGAAATCAAATTGTCCCTGTTTGCAGATGACATGATTGTATATTTAGAAAACCCCATTTTCTCAGCCCAAAATCTCCTTAAGCTGATAAGCAACTTCAGCAAAGTCTCAGGATACAAAATTAATGTGCAAAAATCACAAGCATTCTTATACACCAGTGACAGACAAACAGAGAGCCAAATAATGAATGAAGTCCCATTCACAATAGCTTCAAAGAGAATCAAATACCTAGGAATCCAACTTACAAGGGATGTAAAGGACCTCTTCAAGGAGAACTACAAAACACTGCTCAGTGAAATCAAAGAGGACACAAACAAATGGAAGAACATACCATGCTCATGGATAGGAAGAATCAATAATGTGAAAACGGCCATACTGCCCAAGGTAATTTATAGATTCAATGCCATCCCCATGAAGCTACCAATGACTTTCTTCACAGAATTGGAAAAAACTGTTTTAAAGTTCATACAGAACCAAAAAAGAGGTCGCATTGCCAAGACAATCCTAAGCCAAAAGAACAAAGCTGGAGGCATCACGCTACCTGACTTCAAACTATACTACAAGGCTATAGTAATCAAAACAGCATGGAACGGGTACCAAAACAGAGATAGAAGGCACCATCTTTGTACCAGAAAGTGAGCCCTCTCAGCTGGCACCTTGATCTTGGACTTCCCGGCATCCAGAACTGTGAGGAATAAATTTATGTTGTTTATAAGCTACACAGTCTATGCTATTTTGTTATAGCAGCTGGAATAGACTAAGACACCACCTCATTGGGCTGTTGTAAAGTTTACATAAATGAATGTCAACAGATAACTTAGCACCATGCTTAGAACATAGTAGGTGTTCAATAAATAGTAGCCACCATAAAAGAAGAATCTTCCCAATAGCACTGTGAAGCAAATTCCTCAGGGATTATCAGCCTCATTTTAACGAAAGAAAAGTGAGTTCTGAAGACGTTAAATGATTGCCTGTGACTGCCTCGTGGTCTCCATGCTGGCAAAGGAAATTCAAGGTTCCCAGGGTGTCATCCTCTGCATTCCCTCCCTCAAGCAGCCCTCCTCTTCAATCAACATTCAATGACACCTGCTTTGGGTAGGCATAATGCTAGGTGATGGAAAGAGGTAAACGGGAGACAAAATTTTGACCTTACCGAGCAATGGCCTAGGTAGGTTTCCAGCTGTTTCCTCCAAATCAGTTCTCTCCTCTTACGGTAATGAAACTCATGACTTTTAGCTAGGCATAGTGACAACCAGAATAAAGGCTAAATTGCAGGCAAGTGTGGCCATTTGTTCAAGTTCCAGCTAAGGGGAGGTGTGTAGAAGGGATATGTGCAATTTCAAATCATTTCCTTAAAGAGAAAGATCATGTTTGCCTTTCCCTGTACCTCCTCACCTTCCTACTGGCAGGAAGAAGGATGTAAGTTAGCTTGGACCAGGAGGCCAAGGGCAACAACCTAGTTAGGGTGAGGTACCATACTAGGAGGAGGCTGGGTGCCTAATACCATGAGGTTGCCACAACAGGCCTCTTACACCTGGACTGCTACATAAGAGGCGAATAAGCTTCCATCTTGTCTAAGCTTCCTTTCTTTTCAGCTTCTGTTGGAGCAGCTGAACCTGCAACCTAGCCAATTCAGGAGTCCGTGATCCAGTGGGGCAGTACAATATATTGACCTCTGTAATAGAGGTATATGCAAAGGTGCTTTTTTCACCTGCTCTAAGAAAAAGCATGAGCTTCCATGTGTCTGATGGACTAAACAGTAAGATGATGGTGAAGACTCTGGCAGCACATTCAGAGCAAAAGCTCCAGCAACTAGAGCTGCAACCTTGGTAATATCACTTACTTTCCAGCCCAGCCCTGACTGTGGACCAGAAAGCAAGGATTAGTGAGGACTCACAGTGTGCCAGGTTCAGGCACCAGCCAGAAACCCTGCACCCAGCACCCATTCTGTGCCTCACTCCAATGGTGCTGGAGTCCAGTCTTCCAAGTTGATTTTGAACATTTAATAACTCTCCCACATGGGAGAAGAGTAGGTAAACAAAGTTTTGACATCTTATAAATGTTGCTGTCTCTTATCTGTAGTAAAGGTACAAAGCTCTGCTTTTTATCCTTACTGCAAAAAATAAATGCTGCTGGCAGTATGTGACCTTGTTTTATCTGTTACAGTTTACAGACGTTAGAACATATATCAAAGACAGACAGACACAGTGGAAATCTCATCAACTTGTTTTCGCATATAAGTAGTGAAAATACACTAGCAGGAATAAAGCCTTAACTCTAAGGTCTTATCTAATTGTGCTGGGGTGTCTAGTGCTTAACTGACATGTTCTTTTGGATTTCTTACACCAACAAAGAAAGCGAGGAATGGAGGTGCTGAGGGGGCCTTGGCTGCAGAGATAGGCCTGTATTTCACTTTACTTCTCTAAAGGGCATCTATGCCTAGAAAAGTTTTGTCTCAATCTAGGTCTTGTGGGAGATCTCAGAGATGTTGAAGAAACATTTGTTTTTGTTTTTGTTTTTTGATGTTGGTACAAAGGAGTGCAATGGTTATGCTCTTCTGCAAACCATCTCTATATTAGAGATGGGACACTGGAGTGTGTCAGCCACAGATATGGTCAATGAAACACACCCAAGAACCTGTAAGATTATACACCAGGTTCCACGGAAAGTGTGCTTGACTTTCTCTCCCAAGCAGTGAGTCGACTGAAAGTTTCCAAAGATGGGGTTATGTCTTACCATCTCTCTCCACGCAATTCAGCCCAGTTCAACAACCTGGCCTCACCTATTATGGATCAGGCAGAATTCCAGTGATTGGGGGATAAAACAAAAGGCTATGAGATCATCTCTATCTTCAAAGAGATGATACAGAGATGATGCTTACAATGTAAGGAGACAAAACTTAATATGTGTGTAACAGTGAAGTATAAAACAATAGTAACAAAATGTAATACCGAGATATGGGAGAGGCAGGGTTAGGCAGTACTACTGAGGTTTCATAGAGAAGATGAGAATGGAGTTGGCCTTTATATGGTGAGGCGAGATAATTTAGATATACATGAAATAAATAGACAATTTTTCCAAAACGCAGGAAAAAAGTTGGGTGGTTGGGAATGAAGACAGCTGGTTGAGCTGGGTTCACTTTCCTTTATCAACTAAACTTCTTGGTAGTCTTATTTACATTATCTCTGCTCTCTCACTCTTTTTTTTTTTTTTTTTTGACATGGAGTCTAAATCTGTTACCCAGGCTGGAGTGCAGTGGTGTGATCTCAGCTCACTGCAACCTCCACCTCCTGGGTTCAAGCAATTCTCCTGCCTCAACCTCCCTAGTAGCTGGGATTACAGGCACCTGCCACCACACCCAGGTAATTTTTGTATATTTAGTAGAGACGGGGTGTTTCACTGTGTTGACCAGGCTGGTCTCGAACTCCTGACCTCGTGATCTGCCTGCCTCAGCTTGCATTCCTAATCTTTTTTTTTTTTTTTTTTTTTTTGAGACAGAGTCTCGATCTGTCGCCCAGGCTGTAGTGCAGTGGCCGAATCTGAGCTCACTGCAAGCTCCACCTCCCAGCTTTACGCCATTCTCCTGCCTCAGCCTCCCGAGTGGCTGGGACTAAGGCGCCCGCCACCTCGCCCAGCTAGTTTTTTTGTATTTTTTAGTAGAGACGGGGTTTCACCGTGTTAGCCAGGATGGTCTCGATTTCCTGACCTTGTGATCCACCCATCTCTGCCTCCCAAGCATTCCTAATCTTAAGGAGAACTACTTTGTCCCCATTCCTGATATGTCTCTCCATGGTTAGGTGGCTCCAGCTGCATCATATTCTGAACCTTCCCCTGACTGATAGGTTTGCAGGGAGAACAAACTCATACATAGACCAGCCCTTTGCTCTCTCCTCGGGAATGAACTGCCTGTAAGGATGTTCTCTCTGTCCTCCTCTGCCATACGATTTACAGAGCAGACCCACATAGGAAGAGGCTTGTGCTGGTCATCATCACGAGGTGGGTCTAATTCTGGGTCTCAATATTAGGAAGTCTTCTTAGATGCAAATTTAAAGCACATTCTCTAATATTAGGTCTATCTGGAAAATAAAAGGTGATGCCTTGACCTATGCCAATCATACTTATTTTCTCTCTTGGTTCAGAACTCTTGGGGGAATCTATGCAATTTATTAAGCACCCCTGAACCCAATACCCATCCATCTTCATTTCTCAGGCTACTTGAATCTTGCTCTTCATCCCCACACTCCTCTAATGCTACTCTCACCATAGTCAATAACTCCTTTGCTGATAAATCTAAAAGACACTTTGCAGTTCTCAATGAATCACACCTCTTTGATTCTAGCATACACTTACGGTGTAGAGCATTTTTATCTCTGAAATCGGAATGCGCCAGTTTACCTGGCAGCATTTATGGCCCATTGATTCTTAATGGGCCATAAAATATTAGTGTTTCTTACAATCCATGACATTGTCTATTTCGTGAACCATAGTTCTGTAACACTTGAAAATGACCATTTGTCACACTCCCCCACGACCCCTCCCCTGCCACACACCTCAATCGACTTCTGTTATATCCCTGTCTCCCGGTCTCTCCTCCTTTTCTGGAAATCCATCTCAGGCTCCTATAAGTTGGTATTCCTTGGGGCTGTGTTCTAGACTTTGCTGCTTCTTTCCCTCCCTTGTCTCCTTGGGTGTTCTCAGCCTCTCCCCTGGCTTCAATTGCCACCTAGACCATGATCTTCCCTAGATTTTCACCTCAAGCCTTGATCTTTCTTCTGAGTCCAGAATCTCCCACTGGCTACTTTCACTCAGCTCAGACCTGCAGATGTAAAAACGGAACTGGTCTTCCTTCCTGGGAAACCTGCCCCTCCTCCAGTGTTGCCCATCCCAGTAAAGTCATCCAACTCATTCCAGGCTTCTTCCTCTTGCTCATCTTCATACCCAAAATAGATGGCCAAGCTCTGATAATTTCATACATAAAATACCTCTTGGATCTATTTTTCTTCATTTCCACAGCCATTTAAGTCAGGTTAGGCTACTGTCATCTCTCAGCATGTTCCCTGCCTTTTTATCTTGGCTTTTTCTGCTCCTTTCTCCACACAGCTGCCAGGATGATTTTTCTAAACACAAATGAGATTCTGTCATTCTTCTGCTTTAAAATCCTCACTGGCTCTCCATTACCTTCAGTCCAAATTCCTTAACAAGTCTCAAGGCCTTGCTCACCTATTCTACCCTCTTGAGAATGTGATGCTCCAGGTATTTTGAACTACTTTTTTTTTCCCCCAGATGTGTCTCCAAAACTTTTGCAGATGCTTCTCCCTATTCCTGGGACACTCACTGTCTAATATCCCTTTGCAACTCCCCACAGTCACTGCTGTCCCTAGTGGAATTCAGCTTAGATATCAGCTCTCTCAGGAAGCCATCCTTGACTTCTTATAGCTGCTGGATTAGATGCCTGTTATATAAGCTCCCACAGCATCCTGTTCTTAGTCCTATTACAACTCTTGGCTCTGTGTTATAAAATGCATATTTACTTGTCTGTTTCCTGGCTGAGAAGGCTGGCTTTATGAGAGGTGTATCTGTTTAGCCCACTGTTGTATTTCCAACCTCTAGCACTGTACCTGGCATGATTATAAAATGAACAAATTAATACATCCATGAAAGCATGGGTTTGAGCAGAACAATGTAAGGTAGTCCAGGATATGAAAGACTTAGGATGTCTTAGGCTGGATGACTTTGAGGAGAAGATAGGTCCCCAGTCCAAGTGCAAGAACCTGGGTATCCTTAGGACAGCTACAATGTCAGCCTGACTCAAGAAGAAGGAATTTGTTGACCTGCTCAGAAACACTCCTGTAATTGACTGTAATTCAGTTTAATGATAAGCTGAAAATTTACAGACTAAAAAGAACTAAGATAATGCATGTTAGAAATTACTCTGTGACGGGGTCCCAGAGCAAGATGGCCGAATAGGAACAGCTCCAGTCTCCAGCTCCCAGCGCGAGCGACACAGAAGACAGGTGATTTCTGCAGTTTCAACTGAGGTACCAGGTTCATCTCACCGGGGAGTGCCGGACAATCAGTGCTGGTCAGCTGGTGCAGCCCAACCAGCGAGAGCTGAAGCAGGGCGAGGCATCGCCTCACCTGGGAAACACAAGGGGGAAGGGAATCCCTTTTCCTAGCCAGGGGAACTGACACATAACACCTAGAAAATTGGGTAACTCCCACCCTAATACTCTGCTTTACCAAGGGTCTTAGCAAATGGCACATCAGGAGATTATATCCCACATCTGGCCGGGAGGGTCCCACGCCCATGGAGCCTCCCTCATTGCTAGCACAGCAGTCTGAGATCTAACTGCAAGGCAGCAGCGAGGCTGGGGGAGGGGCATCCGCCATTGCTGAGGCTTCAGTAGGTAAAGGAAGCCGCCCAGGAAGCTCGAACTGGGTGGAGCCCACAGCAGCTCTAGGAGGCCTGCCTATCTCTGTAGATTCCACCTCTGGGGACAGTTCACAGCTAAACAAAAAGCTCTGCAGATGCAAATGACCCTGTCTGACAGCTTTGAAGAGAGGAGTGGATCTCCCAACATGGACTGCCTGCTCAGGTGGATCCCTGACCCCTGAGTAGCCTAACTGGGAGACATCCCCCACTAGGTGCAGACTGACACTCCATACCTCGCACAGCAGGGAACACCTCTGGGACAAAGCTTCCAGAGCAAGAATCAGACAGGATCACTCACTGTTCAGCAATATTCTATCTTCTGCAGCCTCCACTGCTGATACCCAGGCAAACAGCGTCTGGAGTGGACCTCAAGCAAACTCCAACAGACCTACAGCTGAGGGTCCTGACTGTTAGAAGGAAAACTAACAAACAGAAAGGACACCCACACCAAAACCCCATCAGTATGTCACCATCATCAAAGACCAAAGGCAGATAAAACCACAAAGACGGGGAAAAAGCAGGGCATAAAAGATGGAAATTCAAAAAATCAGAGCACATCTCCCCTTCCAAAGGAATGCAGCTCATCACCAGCAAGGGAACAAAGCTGGACAGAGAATGACTCTGACGAGTTGAGAGAAGAAGGCTCCAGTCGATCAAACTTCTCAGAGCTAAAGGAGGAACTACGTAATCAGCACAAAGAAACTAAAAACCTTGAAAAAAGAACGGATGAATGGATAACTAGAATAATCAATGCAGAGAAGACCTTAAAAGAACTGATAGAGATGAAAACCATAACATAAGAACTACATCACAAATGCACAAGCTTCAGTAACCGACTCGATCAACTGGAAGAAAGAGTATCAGCGATTAAAGATCAAATGAATGAAATGAAGTGGGAAGAGAAGTGTAGAGAAAAAAGAGTAAAAAGAAATCAACAAAGCCTCCAAGAAATATGGGATTATGTGAAAAGACCAAATCTACGTCTGATTGGGGTGCCTGAAAGTGAGGGGGAAAATGGAACCAAGTTGGAAAACACTCTGCTGGATATCATCCAGGAGAACTTCCCCAACCTAGTAAGGCAGGCCAACATTCAAATTCAGGAAATACAGAGAACGCCACAAAGGTACTCCTCGAGAAGAGCAACTCCAAGACACATAATTGTCAGATTCACCAAAGTTGAAATGAAGGAAAAAATGTTAAGGCAGCCAGAGAGAAAGGTCGGGTTACCCACAAAGGAAAGCCCATCAGACAACAGCAGATCTCTTGGAAGAAACTCTCCAAGCCAGAAGAGAGTGGGGGCCAATATTCAACACTCTTAAAGAATTTTCAACCCAGAATTTCATATCCAGCCAAACTAAGTTTCATAAGTGAAGGAGAAATAAAATCCTTAACAGATAAGCAAATGCTTAGAGATTTTGTCACCACCAGGCCTGCCCTACAAGAGATCCTGAAGGAAGCACTAAACATGGAAAGGAACAACAGGTACCAGCCATTGCAAAAACATGCCAAAATGTAAAGACCATCGATGCTAGGAAGAAACTGCATCAACTAACGAGCAAAATAACCAGCTAATATCACAATGACAGGATCAAGTTCACACATAACAATATTAACCTTAAATGTAAATGGACTAAATGCTCCAATTAAAAGACACAGACTGGCAAATTGGATAAAGAGTCAAGACCCATCAGATTGCTGTATTCAGGAGATCCATCTCACATGCAGAGACACACATAGGCTCAAAATAAAGGGCTGGAGGAAGATCTACCAAGCAAATGGAAAACAAAAAAAAAGCTGGGGTTGCAATCCTAGTCTCTGATAAAACAGACTTTAAACCATCAAAGATCAAAAGAGACAAAGAGGGCCATTACATAATGGTAAAGGGATCAATTCAACAGGAAGAGTTAACTATCCTAAATATATATGCACCCAATACAGGAGCACCCAGATTCATAAAGCAAGTCCTTAGAGACTTACAAAGAGACTTAGACTCCCATACAATAATAATGGGAGACTTCAACACCCCACTGTCAACATTAGACAGATCAACGAGAGAGAAAGTTAACAAGGATATCCAGGAATTGAACTCATCTCTGCACCAAGCAGACCTAATAGACATCTACAGAACTCTCCACCCCAAATCAACAGAATATACATTCTTCTCAGCACCACATCGCACTTATTCCAAAATTGACCACATAATTGGAAGTAAAGCACTCCTCAGCAAATGTAAAAGAACAGAAATTATAACAAACTGTCTCTCAGACCACAGTGCAATCAAACTAGAACTCAGGACTAAGATACTCAATCAAAACCACTCAACTACATGGAAACTGAACAACCTGCTCCTGAATGACTACTGGGTACATAACGAAATGAAAGCGGAAATAAAGATGTTCTTTGAAACCAATGAGAACAAAGATACAACATACCAGAATATCTGGGACACATTTAAAGCAGTGTGTAGAGGGAAATTTATAGCACTAAATGCCCACAAGAGAAAGCTGGAAAGATCTAAAATTGACACCCTAACATCACAATTAAAAGAACTAGAGAAGCAAGAGCAAACACATTCAAAAGCTAGCAGAAGGCAAGAAATAACTAAGATCAGAGCAGAACTGAAGGAGATAGAGACACAAAAAACCCTCCAAAAAATCAATGAATCCAGGAGCTGGTTTTTTTAAAAGATCAACAAAATTGATAGACTGCTAGCAAGACTAATAAAGAAGAAAAGAGAGAAGAATCAAATAGATGCAATAAAAAATGATAAAGGGGATATCACCACCAACCCCACGGAAATACAAACTACCATCAGAGAATACTATAAACACCTCTACACAAATCAACTAGAAAAACTAGAAGAAATGGATAATTTCCTGGACACTTACACTCTCCCAAGACTAAACCAGGAAGAAGTTGAATCCCTGAATAGACCAATAGCAGGCTCTGAAATTGAGGCAATAATTAATAGCCTACCCACCAAAAAAGTCCAGGACCAAATGGATTCACAGCTGAATTCTACCAGAGTACAAGTAGGAGCTGGTACTATTCCTTCTGAAACTATTCCAATCAATAGAAAAAGAGGGAATCCTCCCTAACTCATTTTATGAGGCGAACATCATCCTGATACCAAAGCCTGACAGAGATACAAAAAAAAAAAAAAAAAAAAGAGAATTTTAGACCAATATCCCTGATGAACATCGATGCAAAAATCCTCAATAAAATACTGGCAAACCGAATCCAGCAGCACATCAAAAACCTTATCCACCATGATCAAGTGGGCTTCATCCCTGGGATGCAAGGCTGGTTCAACATTCGCAAATCAATAAACGTAATCCAGCATATAAACAGAACCAAAGACAAAAACCACGTGATTATCTCAATAGATGCAGAAAAGGCCTTTGACAAAATTCAACAGCACTTCATGCTAAAAACGCTCAATAAATTTGGTATTGATGGAACGTATCTCAAAATAATAAGAGCTATTTATGACAAACCCACAGCCAATATCATACTGAATGGCCAAAAACTGGAAGCATTCCCTTTGAAAACTGGCACAACACAGGGATGCCCTCTCTCACCACTCCTATTCAACATAGTGTTGGAAGTTCTGGCTAGGGCAATCAGGCAAGAGAAAGAAATCAAAGGTATTCAGTTAGGAAAAGAAGAAGTCAAATTGTCCCTGTTTGCAGATGACATGATTGTATATTTAGAAAACCCCATTTTCTCAGCCCAAACTCTCCTTAAGCTGATAAGCATCTTCAGCAAAGTCTCAGGATACAAAATTAATGTGCAAAAATCACAAGCATTCTTATACACCAGTGACAGACAGAGAGCCAAATCATGAATGAACTCCCATTCACAATTGCTTCAAAGAGAACAAAATACCAAGGAATCCAACTTACAAGGGATGTAAAGGACCTCTTCAAGGAGAACTACAAACCACTGCTCAGTGAAATAAAAGAGGACACAAACAAATGGAAGAACATACCATGCTCATGGATAGGAAGAATCAATATTGTGAAAACGGCCATACTGCCCAAGGTAATTTATAGATTCAATGCCATCTCCATGAAGCTACCAAGGAATTTCTTCACAGAATTGGAAAAAACTGTTTTAAAGTTCATACAGAACCAAAAAAGAGCCCGCGTTGCCAAGACAATCCTAAGTCAAAAGGACAAAGCTGGAGGCATCACGCTACCTGACTTCAAACTATACTACAAGGCTATAGTAACCAAAACAGCATGGGACTGATACCAAAACAGAGATATAGACCAATGGAACATAACGGAGTCCTCAGAAATAATACCACACATCTACAACCGTCTGATCTTTGACAAACTTAACAAAAACAAGAAATGGGGAAAGGATTCCCTATTTAATAAATGGTGCTGGGAAAATTGGCTAGCCATAAGTAGAAAGCTGAAACTGGATCCTTTCCTTACATGAAAATTAATTCAAGATGGATTAGAGACTTAAATGTTAGACCTAATACCATAAAAACCCTAGAAGAAAACCTAGGTAATACCATTCAGGACATAGGCATGGGCAAGGACTTCATGTCTAAAACACCAAAAGCAATGGCAGCAAAAGCCAAAATTGACAAATGGGATCGAATTAAACTAAAGAACTTCTGCACAGCAAAAGAAACTACCATCAGAGTGAAGAGGCAACCTACAGAATGGAACAAAATTTTTGCAATCTACTCATCAGACAAAGGGCTAATATCCAGAACCTACAAAGAACTCAAACAAATTTACAAGAAAAAAACAAACAACCCCATCAAAAAGTGGGCAAAGGATATGAACAGACATTTCTCTAAAGAAGACATGCATACAGCCAACAGACACATGAAAAAATGCTTGTCATTACTGGCCTCAGAGAAATGCAAATACAATGAGATACCATCTCACACCAGTTATAATGGCAATCATTAAAAAGTCAGGAAACAACAGGCGCTGGAGAGGATGTGGAGAAATAGGAACACTTTTCCACTGTTGGTGGGACTGTGAACTAGTTCAACCATTGTGGAAAACAGTATGGCTCTTCCTCAAGGATCTAGAACTAGAAATACCATTTGACCCAGCCATCCCATTACTGGGTATATACCCAAAGGATTATAAATCATGCTGCTATAAAGACACATGCACACGTATGTTTATTGCGGCACTATTCACAATAGCAAAGACTTGGAATCAACCCAAATGTCCATCTGTGACAGACTGGATTAAGAAAATGTGGCACATACACACCATGGAATACTATGCACCATAAAAAAGGATGAGTTTATGTCCTTTGTAGCGACATGGATGCAGCTGGAAACCATCATTCTCAGCAAACTATCGCAAGAACGGAAAACTAAACACCGCATGTTCTCACTCATAGGTGGGAATTGAACAATGAGATCACTTGGACTCAGGAAGGGGAACATCACACACTGGGGCCTATTATGGTGAGGGGGGACGGGGAAGGGATGGCATTGGGAGTTATACTTGATGTAAATGACGAGTTGATGGGTGCTGACGAGTTGATGGGTGAAGCACACCAACATGGCACAAGTATACATATGTAACAAACCTGCACATTGTGTACATGTACCCTAGAACTTAAAAGTATAACAAAAAAAAAAAAAAAAGAGAGAAATTACTCTGTGACATAAATGCTGTCCCTAAAAGTATTAAAACGTCACCCAAATATGGGTCATCAGCCTTCCTTGTGGGGACTATGCTGATCATGAGAAAACAAGGTTGGCATCTCTTTCTGAATAGGGACTCCGCCATAAATGGTTAAGTTAAAGCAATGGTTTGGAAACTTCATGACAATTCTCCTTCTGTTCTTCATTACTGCAATTAGATAAAATTAAATTGGCCAAATTTCTCCACCAAGCAAACAGAACACAAATCTTCCAATGAAAGCAGTTGACAATTTTCCAAGATTGCTATGGATGAGAACTTTGCTTTTTCCCCTTCTGATTATTTATAAAAGAATATAAGTGAGTTATAGAAAATAACTGAAATATGTTGAAAAATAGACAATAAAAATTACAAATAAGTCTACTGTCCAGAAAACTTCAGTTAACATTTTGGTATACTTTCCATCTTTCTTTTACTCATATATGCATTTTGAGCTAGTTAAGGTTACTATATATATAGCTATATATTCTGCTTTTATCCCACTTAAAGTTATATTTGAAACATTTTGCATGCCAGTAAAACTTCTTCATATCATTATCATAACAACTGCCTTAATTTACCATAATTTATGATTCAACCAATCCCTCTGTCTAGACACTATAAAGTTATGAAAATTTCCTTTAGAAAGATCAATCAACTTCCTAACTGCCAGTGTCTTCGGGGACTGTAAACCAATTTTTAAAATTACTTAAGCAAACACAGAATTAGGAAAGAGACCTGGTCTCTGCCTCCACCCTCTCTCAATCAGATATTGTGTGCATTACATGATACAAGTGGTTTTGTATTTCTGAAGTTCTAGATTATTCATATTATAGCTTCTTTCTAAAAGTACAGACTTAGTTTAATCTCTTCAGATGATGGAACAGCTGTATGAGTATTAATGCTTGGTTGGAGTGTTTAGGGTGACACTTACACATAGCCTCCTCCCTCTGTGCTAAGCATGGGCAAACAGCATTATTATATGGCAAGTGGCAGCAATATTTACCTAGCAACTTCAAGTCCCTGGAGCACTGTGGAGCAATGCACCACAGTGATGGCAGTGCTTGGGGACCCCCTCCTCTCCATACTCAGCTCACAAGAATCTTGGGAAGCATCTCTGTGAAGGATTTAGCTTCTCCAATCCTCTAAAATAATGAGGGTTTATAGAAAATTATTGTTGCTTTTGTTGTTGCTTTAGATCTTTGTCAGATAAGCCATTCTGTCTTCATTGCCTGGCCATCCTCCTTTTCAAGAACTCTTAGAGGGAGGGGTTGGGTACTAGATGCAAAAATAAATGCCACTTTTTTTCTGATTGAATTGGTAAAAAAAAAAAAAAAATGCTGTCAAGACATCTATATGAAAAATAATATCATTCTTCTAAATTATATCCTAATAACCAACAAATGTGAAATTTGAAGTAATGTTGACTTTCTCAATGTCCCCTTGAAAATTAAAACAAAATTTTTCCCCACATTTAGAAAGTAGCATATATTCTTTTTTTTTTTTTTTTTTTTTTTTTTTTTTTTTTTTTTTTTGAGACGGAGTCTTGCTCTGCCGCCCAGGCTGAAGTGCAGTGGCCAGATCTCAGCTCACTGCAAGCTCTGCCTCCCGGGTTCATGCCATTCTCCTACCTCAGCCTCCCGAGTAGCTGGGACTACAGGCGCCCGCCACCTCGCCTGGCTAGTTTTTTGTATTTTTTTAGTAGAGACGGGGTTTCACCGTATTAGCCAGGATGGTGTCGATCTCCTGACCTCGTGATCCGCCCGTCTCGGCCTCCCAAAGTGCTGGGATTACAGGCTTGAGCCACCGCGCCCGGCCGCATATATTCTTTTAAAGACAACTTGAAAGACAAATATGTTTTAAAAATTAAAATATCCTAAAGCCTCGCAAACAAGACATGCACTATAACACGTTGGTGAAAACACCTATGGGCTTTTATCTATGAATGTTTTTCCCTCACATAACTGAGATCAGATTGCATTTAAGAACTGTATTTTACTTACTTTGCTTATTTCTAGTATCGTTTAAAATTTCTTGTGAGTATTGTGAATGGCTACACTCCCATTTCTTTCTTTCTTTTTTAAGAGACAGGGTCTTGCTATGTTGCCTAGGCTGGAGTGCAGTAGCTCTTCACCAGTGTGATCACGGTGCACTACAGCCTCAAAGTCCTAGGCTCAAGTGATCCTCAGCCTCCTGAGTAGCTGGGGCCATGGGCACAAGCCACCACACCTGGCTTTCCCAATTCCTTTCAAATGCTCTGAAATACTTGGTCATTTAGAAAAATATTCCTATGCTCTATCTGTGTCTTTTTAAAATATGCATTTCATATTTCTTCCTCTAAATCCCAAATTTCTGTCTTGACCCCTGGTTTCTTTTCCTGATTCCAGACCCACAGGGTCCAAGTCACTGCTGGACTCTCCACTTTGATACCCTATTGGCCATTAAATGCAACAGCGTAACAGGTCAAAATGAAGCTCACCACTTTCTTTCTCACCACCATTTCCTCCTGACTTGATCTTCTACCACTGATGCCCCCATTTCCCCACTCATCAGAACTGCTTCTCTTGCTTCCCTCTCTTTGCTCCCCATATCCTACTTACAACCTTACAGACTCTGCTTCACGATGTTTTATCCACCTTTGCCTCCCAACTATGGTTGGCAGATTTAGCAAATAAAAATACAAGATACCCAGTTAAAACAGAATTTCAAATAAATGAATAATTTCACTCATAAGCATATCCCATGAAACATCTGGATAAAATTTATACTAGAAACTATGTATTGTTTACATGAAATTCACATTAAACTGGGCATGTGGTATTGTATTTGGCAGCCCTACTCCTGTCTCCATTTTTACTGCCTGCATCTTAACACTCCTTACTTCTGCTATAAGCCATAGTTACCTAACAGCCTCCTGGTCTCTCTGTTCAATCCATTAATCTTTACAAATCACAGCTGTAATAGTGCCATGCTTTACTCACCACCTTCAGTGGTTTCCACTGCTGAGTTCCTCATGCTGACCTTTAAACTCATCTCATAGACTAGCCCTGATATGCCTCCCCAGCCCCATATCCCACTGCTGCCCCGTAGGGCTCTCAGCTACAGCTCAAGTAACTGTCTTGTGGTTATGAAACACCCCCAACACTTTCCTTCCCTAGGCCTCAGCTCACATCGTCTTTTCCATTTAGAATGCCCTACCTCACCTGTCCAAACCTTGACTCCATCCTCACAGAGCTGCTACTCTAGGCCTCTTATACAGATCACTGGGAAGTTGATCCTACCATGTGGTATGTCAAAAAAGTGGAGAATTGATCATTTCATGTGGTTTAGGTTAATGTAATAAAAGGTCTCCTACCCAGTGCATCCCTGCCTTAGTTGCTTCCCCACGTTCATCATCTCATCCTGTTCCACAAAAAACATCAAGCAGTAACTGCCTAAAGCAATGTTTCTCAAAGCGCAGTCCTCCAACCATATGCATGGAATCACCTCTGGGGCTAGGGCTATAGATTCAGAACCTGTGGGGAACAAATGGGGCTTGGCACGATGAACAAGTTTCCCAGCTGAGTTTTTGTGTTCACTATAGTTGAGAACCACTGGCCTCATGGAAAGGCTACTCAGTCTGCTTTGCTCACGTTGGTACCTGAACATGCCACATGCATTTCCATGTATTCTCTAATACCTCTGGAGGCCTGTGCTGTACTTTCCACTTTCAGACTCAGACTACAAAACTCCTACTTGTCCTTCCAAGCCCAATTCAACTTCTACCTCCTGCATGAGCATTTCCCTGCTCACTGCAAGAAGTCTATAGAAAAAGGTACCCACATTACTTATTGCCACTAGCCATGCATTTGTCTCACCACATGTAATGGAACATTCCTCCAAGACAAGGTTTTTCTCTGTATCCCCAAAGAGATTAAGACCATGTTATGCTCTGGTGATTGCTAAATAAATAGATGCTGCAGGAATATCCAAATAAGGTCAATGAACCCAAGGAAGTTAACTAAGCAAAAATGAGAGTACCTTCCAAATTAGGAACTGTGACAAGGAGGTGTCCTTCTAAAAATAAATAAGTAAATAAAATAAAGAAGATTTCATCCATGAACAAGCATTTATGCCTTTATGTACATATAAGTCCTAACTCAATAGTGACAGGACTGCAAGAAAGATCTGTGCCACGTGAAC
The DNA here is from genome assembly GCF_007565055.1 of Rhinopithecus roxellana. NCBI lineage: Eukaryota > Metazoa > Chordata > Mammalia > Primates > Cercopithecidae > Rhinopithecus > Rhinopithecus roxellana. The sequence continues at coordinate 72,096,513 of NC_044556.1, read as the reverse complement.
CAGGGCCTGCTCATCAATCTTCCCCATGGCTCTTCTCATTTCTTGGCAGACTTTGGCTCATCCACAAATCAAGAAGAGAGTTTCCTGTAGTCGAAAGCCACACCTGGACCTGTTCCAAAAAGACACTGCAAACTGAACAAAATAGACCGATCTTCTTTCCTCCTTCACTTCCTCCTCCTCTGGCCCTGTTGACTTCTCCAGTCACTTCCGGAAACTATTCCCTGTCCTCACCTCCCACTTCCCGGAGGTTCTCCCTCCCCTGATGTCTGTAGATTCTGGCTCTCCTTCTACTTCCTTATTCAGGGGCTCACCATTTTTCCTGAGCCTCTCTGCTAGTCTCCATGCCTCTGTATTTATGGAACCCAAATCTTCCTGTCAACCTCCTTTCTAAAACTCTCTCTGGGTCCTTATCCCCATAAGATAGTCTTACTCTGGCCTGTGGGGCTCCTCACAGCCTAACCTCTGCCTTCCTTTCAATTGCATTCCATTCAGAAAAGAGCCTCTGGTGCTTTCCATGTGCTAGGTGCCGGAGATATAAAATCAAAGAGTCTGGGGCTCACAGGAGAGTGGGGAGTAAACATGCAATTGATGCAGTGTGATAGGCTCGGTAGAAACACAGGAGCCCTTTGAAGACTTTTTTTTTTTTTTTTTTTTTTTTTTGAGACGGAGTCTCGCTCTGTCGCCCAGGCTGGAGTGCAGTGGCCGGATCTCAGCTCACTGCAAGCTCCGCCTCCCAGGTTTACGCCATTCTCCTGCCTCAGCCTCCGGAGTAGCTGGGACTACAGGCGCCTGCCACCTCGCCCAGCTAGTTTTTTGTATTTTTTAGTAGAGACGGGGTTTCACCGTATTAGCCAGGATGGTGTCGATCTCCTGACCTTGTGATCCGCCCGTCTCGGCCTCCCAAAGTGCTGGGATTACAGGCTTGAGCCACCGCTAGTGGCAACTCCTGCAAGGAGTTATAGCAGAACCAGGACTAGAGTTAAATCTCTAGCTTCAGGACTCTTTTTACTGCTTGATGCAGCCTGACCAAAATACTTCTGTTTGCCCCAAGGGGAAAAAAAAAAAAATCCACAAAACGGGAAAACACAAGATGATCCATAAAGAAAATACAAATTGAGTATTAAAATGCAAAACCCATAAACATTAGTAAGGGGACACTAAATCGCAGTGAAAGGAGATCATATAAATACTGCACTTATAAGATAGAAATGCAGGGAGATACTTAACACACTTATGCACAGCCCAGATGCTAGTCCATGACTCATCTATGTTGCTGAGTCACACAGTAACACAGAACACCAAGATAACTACTTATATGCAGATGCTACTAGTACTACTTGGATAGGGGAAAAATGGTATCTCTACCTTTTAATATTGATATCTATAAAAAACTAAATTACTTTTTAAAATCCAATAAATAAAACGCACATGTGAAAATCTCAAATTTATTTCAAGGAGCCAAGAAACTAGATTTGAGAAGCCATTAAGTGATTTCTAAGGGAATTCCAAAAAGATATAAGGCTTTCATGCAAAATTAAGGCAGAGAGAAGAGTAAAGGGACAGGAGAGCGTAAGAGATTTCTGATATGTTCTCTGTCCTCAGAGAATATCATCGAGATTTGTGGGACCACGTTTTAAACTGCAGACTGTGATCAGGTCAGGAAAACAATTTAGTGGGTCATGATGGTCATTTTTTTTAATGAAAGAGAACATTATCTAATAGAAAATACCAGGTTGCAACTCACATAGCAAGAGAAGTTTCAAATTCTGTGTATAACTGTGTGTGTATTTGTTTATGTATTCATTTGCAACATAATATACATTTCGTGTGGCAGGTTCCAGTCACAAAAGTTGGGAAAACACTCTTCTTTCAAAGACTTTCCTTTGAAGGGCTTCATTTTTAACACAAACTAAACACACTTAGTTATGCGTACTGGCCCTTTTCTTTGTTCTTGGCATCTGTGCTAAAATTAAACAGAGAATGTGAGTGGAATACTAGAACTGGAAGGAGGAGGCAAATTAGCAGAATGTAAATGAGTGAACTGATAATAACAGAACAAAGAGCAAGATAACGAGATGGATGAGCTCTGGCGTTTTTTTCTAAAACCTCTTGCTTGTGATAACTAAGGAATACTTGGATATTTTCTGTCCTCTTTAAAGCACTGGATATACAGTAGCTGCTCAATAATTGCTCATCCAATGATCCTCTATGATACCTGCATTCTCTCCATGGCAATGCTAATCATGCAGAGTGATGGCTGTCTTTCCACTGTCAGCCCCCTCCACCTGTAGGAGGCTGGACTAATGTTTGGCCCACTGCTATATCCCCACCCCTATGACAGTGCCTAGCAGATAGCAGGTGTTCAATGCATTTTGGTTGGATTGTATTGAAGGGCATCAACAGACAATAAAGTTATAATGCCCATTTGATGCCTAACCCCCTTGCAAGAACAAACTGATTTCAGTCCATTGACCAAAGATATGCTAATTATAGAAAAACAACAAGAACAAAACTCTAAATTTAAGTTTCCAGGGGGCCAACAGCTTAGAGTCACTTATGCCTCTTTGTCCAGAGCTCAGGTTGACTTGAAGGACTTGTCTTGACCTTTTAGAGAATAAGAGCCCCTTGAAATCTGATAAGTTATTTAGAATATTGAGTTTGGACCTACTTTTCAGACCCAGTCTGGCTCCTAGAGACAAAGTGAAGAAGCTTTTTCTAGTGTAGACAGCTTGAAGGCAACAACCACTTTGAATCCAAAGCTGCTGAGCTATTTCAGAGATCCTGTCCACATTGCTAACTAGAGCAGGCAGAATGCCCAGGAAGGCCCAAAGTAGAGGGCCAGATTTAGAGACGCAGTCAACAAGGTCAAGTAATTCAACAATAAATCAAGCCCTGGTTTCTTCCTCACAAGAAGCCCAGGATGAAAGGAAATGAGAAGGGGCTAGGAAGCTGTTTGTCTCCCCAACCCCTCTTCAGCTCCATCATGCCTCTATGCCTAAGTCTAGGTGTTCAAACAACTCCTAGAAATGTAGCTGTGTGTGGCGAGTCACGAAGGATGCCCTGAGCATGGAAAGGCATATGGTAAGTTATCAGTGGGAAGATGAGTGAAAGATGCCCTTATCAAAGGGTTAAGTCAAAGGTCAAACTTAAAGGATTGCTCACTAGTTAATAGGTGCTCATCTCAGCCAGGCAAACATAAAAACATGGCTATGACCACCAGTGGAAATTCCTCTTTATCGTGCATGCTAGAACTTAAAGTATAATAAATAAATAAAAAAAGAAACTCCTCTTCATCAAGGAAACTGATGAGTATTAAAGGTAGAGAAAAATGCTCCTTCATATCAGACATACTAAAGCAATGGTTTTTACCTTCATGAGTCCTATGTATACACAGTTGAATCTCGCTTCTCTGTGAAAAGGGGGCAAGGAACAGAGTAACTCTGGTCTGCAGAGTTCAATGGATACCATGGAATCTAGAACACTTATTTTGGCAAACAGTTTCAGCCTCCATTCCCCACCCAATTTCTTTTTGCTTGTTTTTTTTTGTTGTTGTTGTTGTTTGTTTGTTGAGACAGGGTCTCCTTCTGTCACTCAGGCCTCAGGCCAGAGTGCAGCAATGTGATCATGTCTCACTGTAACCTTCGCTTCTGAGCCTCCCACCTAAGCCTCCTGAGTAGTTGGGACCACAAGCATATACCACCATGCCCACCTAATTTTTGTATTTTTTGTGGACACAGGGTTTTGCCATAGTGCCCAGGCTGGTCTTAAATTACTGGACCCAAGAGATCCATCTGTCTCAGACTCCCAAAGTGCTGGGATGACAGGCATGAACCATTGCACCCGACCACCCCACCCAATTTCTATCCCACTCTCCCTCTGACCATCTGCCAATGTATGCTGAAGGAACATAAATCATCCTTGGGTTAACCTAAGCAAAATGTAATCAAGAGAGCCAGTTGGCTTAGGGCCAAAAAAACAAGAAGGAAGCTACATATTGTGTGCTCCAAAGTCAAGCAGGAACAAAGTTGGGGCTTTTCTTTTTCTTTCTTTCTTTTTTAAAATAACACTATCTAATGTCTCTATGTAGTTTGAATCTCAATTCTAACTTCAGCATAACTTAATCTCCTCCGGCCTCAGTTTTCTAATAAATCATTTGTAAAAGATAAAACACATGTTTACAATCTCTACCAGTACCTGGCAACTTAATGGGGCAGCATACTATATTAATTATCATCAGAGGCCAGGCGTGGTGGCTCATGCCTGTAATTTCAGCACTTTGGGAGGCCAAGGCAGGCAGATCACAAGGTCAGGAGACGGAGATCATCCTGGCTAACATGGTAAAACCCCATCTCTACTAAAATCAAAACAAAACAAAACAAAACAAAACAAAAAACAAAAAAATTAGCTGGGCGTGGTGGTGGGTGCCTGTAGTCCCAGCTACTTGGAAGGCTGAGGCAGGAGAATGGCGTGAACCCAGGAGGCAGAGCTTGCAGTGAGCCGAGATTGCACCACCGCACTCCAGCCTGGGCAACAGAGCCAAGATTCCAACTCAAAAAAAAAAAAAATTATCATCAGAATTGCAGTATTACATTTTGTAATCCATTTTGGATTGAAGCAGAGGTTCTGGAGTCAGAGGGACTCTGGAATGCTGGCTTCATGAACTTCATCAGCCATGAGGAAATTTCCTTAACCTCTTTGAACTTTAATTGTCTCATCTACAAAATGGGGATAATAAAACCATTTCATAGGGTTACTGTAAGGGTGAAATGAGTATCTGTGTGTCAAATGCTGTGTGTCAAATGACCATAAATGATAGCTATTATTATGATGATGGCTTGCCCCCTTAGAGATATGCCACCAATAAAGAGCTGTTCTCTGGCTAGCTCAGAAAACCAGACACATTTCCTAAAAGCTACTGATGCTCAATGTCCCGATTACCAACACATTCCCCCGCGTCCCTGCTCTTCCTCCCACATTCTCTATTGCTGTAGATGGTGTACCAGCTTCCCTGTTATCCATGTGAGAAAACCTATAGTCCTCGTTGACTCCTCCTTCCCCACCACAGCTAATCTGTCATTGGGTTCCAGTGATTCTACTTCTTGAATATCTCAACTCCATCTGTTTCTCCCCATCTGCTTGCCACAGTATTAGTTCAGGCCACCATCAACTTGCCTCTAGATAACATGCCTCCCACCTGGTCTCCTTACCCCAGCCTTCCTCGTTCAATCCACTCCCCAAGCTGCAACTACTGTCATCTTTCTAAAGTACAAATCTCATCATGCCTCTCCCCTGCATTCAGCTCTTCATTGGCTCCCCCAAATAATCCCAGTCACCTAATGTGGCTTCCAGAGTCTGCCACGATCTGCCTAGTGCTTCGCTCCCTCCCTAGTCTGATATCTTACCATGTCCCCTCTTGTGCTCCAGCCACACTAAATAATTTGTAGTTCCCCAAGTGAGTCATGAATTTCTCCCTCTGAAAGGATGTGACACATTTAGGATACGTCATCCCTTCTCTTCTCCATGCTAACTCATTCTCAATTTTTAAGTTTTAGCATAGGTACAGGAAGCCTTCCCACTTGAATACTGGGTTAGATGTGCCTCCCATTGTACTGTGAACGTCTGCTTATTTGTTCATCTCCTACACTACACTGGGAGCCCCTTGAGGATAAAACCCATTTTTCTTATTGAAATACTCCAGACATCAAACAGCGACTGGCTTTGTGTCAAACAGGCTCTTGCTGTTTGTTTGTTGGATAGATAAGTTAATATTAGCAATTGGCCCTGCCCTATGAAGCAATCTCTACCTGAAGGCCGCAGTGGCATTGAGCTGCCCAGTAGCTAAGCCAACCCCAGGTACCTTTGCTCGTCCAGCAAAGCCAACACCTACCTAGGATGGCCACCACCTCATCATCTTGGATCACCTCCAGGGAGCCAGAAACCACAAAGCAGAGGCTGTCAACGCTCTCTCCTGCATGGTAGATGAGATCCCCTGGGGCACAATGCACCGTCTGGAACTCCATGGCCAGTGCCCGGAGGCAGCCATCACTGGCCAGCCGGAAGGCCGGGTGCTCCTTGAAAACCTTGCGGTTCAGGTGCACGCAGATGTCAGCTCTCATGTCCTTGGGGCAGATCTGCAGGACCTAGCCAGGCACAGAAAAAAACAGTGTGAGGGTCCTCACTGTGGCCTTCAGCACTTCAGGGGGAGGAGCAACATCCACTACACCAGACTACACTCTTCTAACTAAAGTTCCTGCCCTTATGGAGTTTATATTCTTATAGATGAGACAGATAGTTTCTAAAAAAAAATCTGTGCTGAATGTTCAGGACAGGGGTCTGAGAGTCAGCACTGGGAGTAAGCAGGACTCCTATAGACTAGTGGTCAGAGAAGACTTCTCTGGGAAGATGACTTTTTTTTTTTTTTTTTCGAGACAGTCTCACTCTGTCACCCAGGCTAGAGGGCAGTGGCATCATCTCAGCTCACTGCAAGCTCCGCCTCCCAGGTTCACGCCATTCTCCTGCCTCAGCCTCCCGAGTAGCTGGGACTACAGGTGCCCGCCACCATGCCCAGCTAATTTTTTGTACTTTTAGTAGAGACGCGGTTTTATCGTGTTAGCCAGGATGGTCTCGATCTCCTCACCTCGCGATCCACCCGCCTCAGCCTCCCAAAGTGCTGGGATTACAAGCGTGATCCACCGCACCCGGCCTGGAAGGTGACAGTTAAGCTGACTCTTGCATAAGTGCCAGAGTGAGCCATGTGAAGAAGAATATCCCAGCAAGATAGCAAACACCAAGGCCCTAAGAGAGCCTGAGCAATGGCCAAAAGGAGTGAGAGCAAAGGGGCAGGAGATGAGGATCAAAGACAACACGAAGTACAAGAGACTTTCGGGTGCAATAAGCCTTGGGTTTTACTCTGAGTATGATAGAGAAATACCAGAGGATTTTTGAGCAGGAGAATGTCATGACCTGACTTACATCTGAAGAAGATTATTGAAGCTACAGAGTGGTGTTAGAGAGTGCTGACTACAGAGTGTCAAGAGCCTAGTCAAGGAATCTAGTTAGGTCCCTCCTGCAGCTGTCCAGGTGAGAGGTGAGGGAAGCTTTGACTGGGATGCTGGCAGGAGAGCCAGGGAGGAGCAGTTAAATTTAGAAAAGATTTTTAACGTAGAACGGACATGATTTGCTGATGGACTGAATATAGGGTGTTATTTAACGACAGATATAAAGTAACATTTACTAAGCACTTACTGAGTGGCAGGTGTTGCTAAGCACTTTAGAATCATTCATTCATTTAATACTTATCAAACACATTATGGTTTGCCAGGCATCATCCTAGGCTCTGAGGATGAAGCAGTAAAAAAACAAAAATAAAAAAAGACAAAACTCCCTGCCCCATATAAGTTACCATCTAATGGGAGGAGACAAATAAGCAAAATAAATAAAATTTAGTGGTAAGTGCTTAAACAATAAAAAAAGGAAAGAAGGATAGGCAAAGTTGAACAGGGTTGTCATTTTACATTTTAAATTGTTACGTGCATTTGCTAATTTAATCCTCCCATAAACTGTATAAGTGTTATTATTATATCATTTTACAATAAGAAAACTGAGGCACAAGGAAGATAAATAACTTGCCCAAAATTGCCAGGAAATGTCACAGCTGGGGTTTCAAACTAGGTAGCTTGACATCAGAGCCTGGTTTAGATCCCAACCAATTCCTACACTAGGCAGCTGCCCCCCAAAAAAGGCTTGTAATTTTATTATCAACATCTCGGCAGCATCTTGGAATTCAAGCAAAATGAAAACTGGAGGATGCTATGCAGTTCTCATCTTCTGAAAAAATTAAAAGTTTACAGGTTTTTCTAGAGGGAAATATATTTCTCTGGACTTAATGTTTGCAATAAAACATTGCATGGCCCCTTACATAGCAAGCATTAAGTATGGACACTTTCAAGCAAACTTTTCCAGAGAAATCAGAAGTGTTTCTAAAACAATCCATTCTCCCATCCTAGCTTATGAGCAAAGCTAGGGGCATAAAATCAAATATGTTCAGTGATGACGTTTTCCTTGAGGTTCTGGGCACTTTCCCACCCCTGCTTCTCTGCCTTAGCACAAGCCATTTGCCACTGTATCTGCTGCTCATCCCCAAAGTTGGAAGACTTGCAGCCTCCTTCAAAGCCCAGCTCAAACCACACCTCACCCCTGATGGCTTCACTTATATCCCCACCCCCTCAGGTGCCCCTGTGCTCTCCTTGGAGGTACAGCGGTGGAAAGAGGTCAAAGAGTTGAAATCCCAGCTCCTTCCCCTCCAGGTGACACTTTCGCTTCTCCTATCAAATGCAGACTGTTAACACTGACTTGTGAGATTAAATGAAATTATATCTACCAGTACACAGCCTGGGACAAAGCCTGGCCCCAGCAGGGGATTCAGAAAGCACAGATGCCCTTGCCCTGTGTACCTCTGCATTCTTGATCTGGGATTGCAGGATGCCCATCAAGTGAGCATGCCCTCTGGGAGTACAGACACAGGACAGACCAAGGCAGAGAGGAAAATTCAGAATGCCAATGCTTGGGGCAGAGCACTTGCTAAGGACTTACTTCTATAAGGCTCATTCAAAACAAGACTCCTGCAGAAATGCAGATTTAATTTATTTCCTCTGCTCTCTGAGCAGATCACTAGATAATGGGGAGCACTCGCATGCCATGTCAAAACTGTGCCAAGTAGTCTGGAACCAAGACTTATTCTCCAGGTGAGTTCACCTTTAAATACGTGGTTTCCCCTGGGCTAGACTTTACTCTTTCCCTGGAAGAGGGTGCTAGTGAATGAGGCCTTGGCATGGAGACAATGTTTTATTCTGGGCACTGTTCCCAGAGCCAACGGAGAGTACAGTGAGAGCAGGTGAGGGAACCTGGAGGGGAGAAATTGCAAACTGTCACAGCCATCAGTCATTTCCATCATTCTTCCCATCTATTGGCTCCACACTGAGGTGGGTGGGGTGTCTGGAACTCCTTTCTCTGAGTGGAGTGGGGAGGTCTCAACTCTGAGACCCCACAGCCACCCTCTCCGGCTCTGGCCACCTTTCATACTGCTAGGTTTTGAGAAGAGACCATCCTTACTCTTCCTTGAAGGTCTCAAAGGCTAAAGGGAGATGTCAATGTGGAATCTCCTCCAGGCTAGGCAGGATACGAGTCCTGAGTAAGAGAAGAGGCATTAGGATCAGGTAGAACTAGATTCAAGTCCCAGCCTCAGCACTCACTAGATGCATGAATGTGAGGCAATAGTTAGCTCCTCTCCCCATGTCTTCATTTTTTTGAAATTTCATATAGAATTCTTCTGAGGATTCCATGAGCTGTTGTGTGGAACATCCTGGTATAATGCCTGACACATACAAGTGTTCAATGCCTGTGAGCTCTCATTTTTGATGTTGTCATTACAGCAGCAGCAGCAGCAGCAGCAGCAGCAATTTCAGGGAGGCTTTGAAGTCCAGAAGGTCATAGCAAAAAGGGCTTTAGAGGTCACCTAGTCTTAAAGATCATGTTTCCATGTGTACAGACATAAAAACAGACTTGGAGAGAGACAAGCGATGTGTTCAAAGTCACCAGCCAATAGCTGGTAAAACTGGGGTATCCCAGCACTACCACCCACATGCCCTGGCTCCCTGGTTATCACTGACCATTCTGACTTAGATTGGAGGGTAGGGGCAGATGTGGAGAGGTATAGGACGACAGGACTTGCTCTCTCCCCAGCAGCTGCCTGCCACAAGCTCCTGCCCAGAGGAGCAGCCAGCCCAGGACAGACTGGGCTCCAGAGTGAGCTGGGTCCACGGCTATTCCCTCTTCCATCTGGACCAGGAGCTGGGGTAAATCCCAAAGCCCTTCCAGAAAGTGAGGGCAGATCTGCAGGACAGATCTGCAGGGAGAGTAAGAGAGGGCAAATGCTGACGGTGCTGTCTCCCATGGGCAGCCACCCAGCCAGCCCTACAGCGAGGGTGGGGAAGGGCTTCTTTCCAGACAACCAGACTTACAAAGGCATCCTGGTGCCTGGGAAAAGGAGCCCTAGGGCAGAGAGATCAAAGTTCCTTTCTGCTCCATCAGCTGCCAGGAACCCACAGAACCTACAGGCATTGTTGAGAGAACACAGCAGAAACAACAGGCGTAGTTGGGGCAGGTGGTTGGCAAAGGCAGCCACTAAGTTCAGCTCCAGCTGATGCCCTGCCCATCTAAGAAATTAGAATGACTCTGTTGGGACTCATCCTCCTTCTCTCTAGTACATGTTTTAAATTTTTTTAAGTAATAGTAGGAAAAGCACAAGCTTTGAAGTCAGACAAAATGGTGTTCAAATCCTGGCTTTGCCATTCTTTATTCTGTGACCAGGGGCAGTTAGTAAAATGAATCGGGCCTCTTGTGCTTACCCCCTTCAATAGGGATAACAGGGTTGCTGTGGAGGCTAAGTGAGACACTAGTGCAAGACCAGACATATAGAAGAAGCAAAACAAATATCTGTTCTTAATGCATGTTCAATAAATGGTAGCTGAGGTTGTAGTAGTGGTGTTATGGTTATCATGGCAAATAGTCAGCAAAACCAAAGTAATGTTCAAGTTGAGGATTAAATTCAGTTCAATTTTTCCTTTTAAACTGTCAACCCTCAACTGACAATTCTAATGAAGGAAGACTAGGAACATAAGTAGCTGATCCCAAAGCCAGCTGAATTTGGTTTGCAATGTGTCATTAGGTATTTTTGCAATCGTGTTATCTTTCTGTTTTCCTCATTCTAACAGTCGAAAGAATCAGTATGCCCTGAGTACTTACAGACTGGTGATAAAAAACAGACTCGATAAAGACTGAGAAGCAGAGAATGAATCTCATTGAGAATGGATTTAATCTCAATAGATCTGAGATTAAATCTTTTTTAAAGAAAATTCATAAGTGAATAATAGGAAGTCCACTGTATGTTTTCTCTATTATTTCCAGTACCACCAAATTTTCATTACTCTATTGAAATGCATCTAGAATAACACAACCATTAGAGAACAATAGGAATTTATCACCCTCTCCATTTTACAGGTGGGAAAACAAATAACCAGAGAGATGCCTAATTGATGTTCTGGTCAAGTCAATTGATGATGAAGGCACAAACTCTTGATCACTGTTTCCTGGACTTGTCTGGTGAATAGGGTTGCCTGGGCACTTGTTAAAAATTCATGGCACATGTACACCTGTGTAACAAACCTGCACGTTCTGCACATGTACCCCAGAACTTAAAGTATAATTAAAAAAAAAAAAAAAAAAGAGTAACTCCTTAAAAAAAAATGCTCTCTCACTTCCCCTAAGTTCTCATTCCATAGATCCGCTGAAGGCTGGGATAGTTTTTAAAGGCACTTATTAAAAATGCTCCCTCACCTCCCCTGACTTCTCATTCCACAGATCTGGGATGGGGGCTGGGATTGTTTTTAATGATGACATCACGGGATTCTTTCTTTGAGACAGTCTCGCTCTGTTGCCCAGGCTAGAGTGCAGTGGCATTATCTTGGCTCACTGCAGCCTCTGCCTCCTGGGTTCAAGCGATTCTCCTGCCTCAGCCTCCTGAATAGTTGGAACTACAGGCGCATGCCACCATGCCCAGTTAATTTTTTGTATTTTTAGTAGAGATGAGGTTTCCCCATGTTGCCAGGCTGGTCTCAAACTCCTGACCTCAAGTGATCCACCTGACTCAGCCTCCCAAAGTGCTGGGATTACAGGCATGAGCTGCTGCATCTGGCCTGACATCATGGGATTCTTATCAGGGTCAAGATAAGGGTGAGCTAAGTGAGGCAACAGCCTTGGGCACATAAAATTAAGGGAATGCCAAAAAAGTCAGTAATCAAGATAAATCATAGTTTAATGCTATTTTTTTAAAATCAAGGTTAATGCAAAAAAATCCACGATGAACAAAATACCAAAAGTTTGAATGAAGACAAGATCAGTAACACTGCTGTGCTATCTTCAAGTCTGGGTAAAAAGAAAATTGGCAATACTGATCTCCCTTCTCTAGTCATGGCCCTGATTCTTATCATCATCCAAGTTTGGGAAATTCTACCCTGGACAGTTAAACTTCCAGCTCCTCTCTTCTCCAGGAAATACACCCTGCTTTTCTAATTTCTTAAATAATGATTTTTGATTGTTGGTCTTGGAGTAAGGCTGATCTAGAAGTAAACAAAACCTCTGGAGGTAGGACCTGGAATCCCAAAGTACCCAAGTGAATTCTGAGCATAGCCAGATCTGGGATGCACTGTCCTAGGCAAGCCTCAACACCCCTAGGGAAAGCAAGAGACAAATGGTTTCCCTGAGCTCCTCACCCCCCTTACCTTCTCTGTGTCAATGCCTCTGGACATGGACCAAGTGGACACGATATAATCCATGACTCGCTCACTCAATCCTTTTGGCACCTGGTAGAGCTTCAGGAAGTCCCGAACACTGTTGAGCATCTCATGGTATCTGTTGGTGTTGGCATACATCTGTTGGAAAATGGTCGTCACATTCCCGAAGATGGTGGCATAGAGAAGTGCTAGAGGTGAGGAGGAGGAGCAGGAGAAGAAATAACATGTGAGTGGTCCCTAAGCCAGGGTTCCAGAAAGCTCAGCTTGCTCAGAGTAGGCCAATGGCCAGAGCTGCCTCCCCCTCCCACCCCCAGTGCAGATTGCCCTGACTATTCTCAGGAGACCCTCACACCTGGAGCTTCTGGGGCATGGATGCAAAGAAAGAGCCTCCTAACACCAAGCTACTAGGAGAAACCTGTGGGAGGCAGGGTTAGGGTGGATGGGAGCTGGCATGGCTGGGGACAGAACTAAGACACAGCAGTGGGGGCTAGGCGGTGGGTTGCGGGGGCGGGGGTGAGTTGTACTGCTTCATTTTATACCTTCTGTCATAAAAAGTTTGAGCCATGCCTGAGATCACTAGTCAAATGTGTGCCTATGTGCTCCATACCAGTCAAAATCCAAACCCATTGGTGAATGATCTTTATCAAGCTCTGCTATGTGCCAAGCACTATGCTACCTGCCAAGGACAGGATGGTAAATAAACAGTCAGACCTGGTCCTCACAGAGCTAAAAACAGAGCAGGAATGACAGGCCTTAAATAAATAATCACAAATAAATAAATAATAGCAAGTCTGCAGAGGGCAGTGAAGGATGTTATATCCTTGTTTTGCACTTATTGTTAGTGCAACGATCTGCTTCACTGTGATGTGGCTCCTGAGGAAAAACATAGCTTTAATATGGTAAGAATAAAATCAAGTCCCTTTTGAGACATAACAAGTATGTACTATGCGCTACTACAGCTCCCCCTACATTTGCATTAGGAAGAAGGATCATTCTGTTATTACAAAATCCCACCTTCTACCTCTAACTTCCATTGCTCAATGCTGAGCTCAAGAGCTACTGCTTCCAGGAAGTCTTCCTAAACACCTTCTGCCCTCCATCTGTCACCACAAGTGTGACCATGATTTACCGGGCATATTTCTACAGAACTCATATGACACCATTTTGCAATCATGTGCTTCTTTCTTTGCCTGTTCCCTGACAGTGTGAGTTGCTTGAAGGCTGAACCCTTCTTTTCCTTGCCGTTGTATCTCTAGGATCTAACACTATACCAGTACTTAACAGATATTTGTCAAATTTCACACATTTTTGCTCTGGCTTTTTAAAAGATGAGTTATTATTGATATATAATAAACTGTACATGCTTAAAGTATATAATTTGCTATGTTTTGACATATGTACACCAATAACACCATCACCACAATCAAAATAGTGAACATATCCATCACCAACAAAAGCTTTGTCATGCCTCTTTGTAATCCCTCCCTCCTATCCCCACCTGCTTTCCACCTGCCATCCCCAAACAACCACTGATCTCTCCTCTGGCACCACAGATTAACCTTCATTTTCTAGAATTTTATAGAGATAGAATCATACAGTATGTACTCTTTTTAACGTCTTTATTAAGATATAATTCATACACCATAAAATGTATCCATTTAAACCACAAAATTCAATGGTCTTTAGTCTATTTACAGAGTTGTGCAACTATCACCACAATCTAAGTTTAGAATATACTCTTCCCAAAAGAAATCCCATATCCATTACCAATCATTCTCCATTTCCTCCTAAGTCTCCTGCCCTAGACAACTGCTAACCTACTTTCTATCTTTACTGATTTCCATATAAGTTAAAATCATACAACATGCGGCCTTCCATGACTAGCTTCTTTCACTTAACATAATGTTTTCCAGCTTCATCCCATGTTGCAGCATGTATCAGTACTTCATTCCTTTTTAATTTGAACACCACTCTATTATGTGGATATTCCACATTTCATTTACCCATTCATCAGTTCATGGGCATTTGGGTTGTGTCTGCTTTTTGGCTATTATAAACATTCATGTGCAAGTTGTTGTTGTTTTTAGACTGAGTCTCGCTCTGTCCCCTAGGCTGGAGTGCAGTGGCGCGATCTCGGCTCACAGCAAGCTCCACCTCCCGGGTTCACACCATTCTCCTGCCTCAGCCTCCCGAGTAGCTGGGATTACAGGCGCCCGCCACCACGCCCAGCTAATTTTTTGTATTTTTTAGTAGAGACGGGGGTCTCACCGTGTTAGCCAGGATGGTTTCGATCTCCTGACCTCGTGATCCGCCCGCCTCAGCCTCCCAAAGTGCTGGTATTACAGGCATGAGTCACCGCTCCCAGCCGGCTGGTGTGCAAGTTTTTATGTGAACATATTTTCAATTATTTTGTTTCTATACCTAGGAGTGAAATTGCTGGGTCATATGGTTACTATGTTTAACATGTTGGAGAAATTGCAGAATTGATTTCGAAAGTAACTGCACCACTTTACATTCCTGCCAGCAGTATATGAGAGTTCCAGTGTCTCAATATCCTCATTAACATTTGTTATTGTGTCTTTTTCTTTCTAATGAGTGTGACTTGCCATCTCATTGTGGTTTTGATTTGCATTTCCATAACAGCCAATGATGTTAAGCTTCTTTTCATGTGCTTATTGGTCATTTATATATCTTCTTTGGAGAAACCAAATCTTTGCCCATTTTTCAATTGGTTTTTTAAATTGTTGAGTTGTAAGAATCTTTTATATAATCTGGATACAAATCCCTTCTTAGATAAATGATTTGCAAATACTTTCTCACATCACATGGGTTGTCTTTTCACTTTTTTGTGGTATTATTTACAGCACAAAAGTTTTTAGCTTTGATGTAGCTCATTGTATTTATATTTTTTCTTTTTTACTCTTCTTTGACTGGTTTATTTGATTCAGCATATTTTGGGATTCATCCACGTTATTGCATGTATTGTTTAATAATAGTTCATTTTTCTTTTTAAATAAGAAAAGCAAACATTTTACTTGAAATAATTAGAAATTTACAAGAAGCTTTGGGAGGCTGAGGGAGGTGGATCACCTGAGGTCAAGAGTTCAAGACCAGCCTGGCCAACATGGTGAAACCCCATCTCTACTAAAATATATATATATATATAAATTAGCTGGGCATGGGGGTTCACACCTGTAGTCCCAGTTATTTGGGAGGCTGAGGTAGGAGAATTGCTTGAACCCAGGAGGCAGAGGTTGCAGTGAGCCAAGATCACACCACTGCACTCCAGCCTGGGTGACAAAACAAGACTCCATCTCAAAAAAAAAAAGAAATTACAAGAAGTTGCCAAGATAGTACAGAAAAATTCTGCGTACCCTTCACCCAGTTTCTCTCATCTTACATGACTACAGCATGGTATCAAGAACAGACTGACATTGCTATAAAGTATATGTATACTTCTGTGTCATTTTATCATATGTGTAGATTCATGTAACCAGCACTACATTCAAAATACAGAATTCTTCCATCACCACAGAGATCTCCTTGTGCTTCCCCTTTATGGGCATGCTTCCCCCAGCAATCACAACTTTTTCTCCTTTATTATAATTATGTCATTTTAAGAATGTTATAAAAGCCAGGCACAGTGGCTCATGCCTATAATCCCAGCACTTTGGGAGGCCAAGGTGGGCAGATCACTTGAGGCCAGGAGTTTAAGACCAGCCTCGTCAACATGGCAAAGCCCTGTTGCTACTAAAAATACCAAAAAAAAAAAAAAAGTTTAGCCAGGCATGGTGACACGCACCTTGTAGTCCCAACTACTTAGAAGGCTGAGGCATAAGAATCACTTGAACCTGGGAGAGGTACATGTTGCGTGAGCTGAGATTGTGCCACTACACTCCAGCTTGGGTGGTTAACGAAGCAACTCTGTCTCAAATAATAATAATAATGTTACAGAAATGGAATCACAAAGTATGTGACCCTTTGAGATTGTCTTTTTTCACTCATCAAAATCATCCAAGTTGCTGCATGTATCAATAGTTCCTTCCTTGTATGGATGTACCACAACCATTTCTTCCAAATAATCTTATTCAGGGTACTGAATAAGATTCTGATTCAGTTGACATACTATGGGAGGCAAAAAAGAGAGAAATGCATGGATCTAGAGATAAGAGAAGGACTGAGGACACAAATCCACCGAAAGAGAGTTGGAAACAAGGATCAAAGAGTTCTCTGGAAAAGTACCAGGGACTGGTGTCAATCTGAACAAAAGGAGCCAGACAAAAAGCAGACACTAGCTCTTCTAAGCTCATAGATAGCCTCATAACAATGCAGTTGAAGGTTCTGCCTCCTCCATGCCAATAGTGAATGAAGTGTGGTCAGAACTAACCATCCTCCCAGGAGATGGGTTAGTTGTCTTTTTCCAGTCAGTATGACTCTAACTGAACAAGCCTATGTGGGCAGTCCTGCTTCAGCTCTGTTTTCTGATTCACAATGAACCAGGGGTCACAGGCAAAGAGTATACATGCCTCTTTTAGAATGGCTGCCAGAAAATTAATTTAATCTTGAGCCTAAAACAATAGTTACACCAAATCAATATAGTAAGAATAACTCTCTTATCCATGATCTGAGAGAACCAGGCAGCAGGTCAGACGTCAAGCAGGGATGTACAACCATCATTTACAGCTCAGGGCTGCTCTTGTTCTAGGTTGCTTCTGAGGCATTCTGGAAGGTTAGGGGTCCTCAGGAGGCCCTTGCTCAATTATGATTACTATTATGAAATATTATTACACTAAATGTTGATAATTCTCCTCTTAATGCCCCTTCCTTAATTTATTTTCCTCTTTAAAAAAAACAGCGACATGCTCTCACAATGTTGCCCAGGCTGGTCTCAAACTCCTGGCCTCAAGCAGTCCTCCCACCTCAGCCTCTCAAAGTGCTGGAATTACAGGTGTGAGCTACCATGCCCAGCCCCTAATTTTATATGAAGGGGGATTACATGTTTTTCATGCACGTAACATTTAATTTATATTGGTATCTTATATATAAAGCATTATACCTTAAATGCTAAAAACCTAAGTGGGAGAGAAGACATGTAAGTCCAGTTGTCACCTGAATAGATATATGAGTGTGATGTGGAGAGGAAGGGAGAGATATTGTAATGCCACTGTCAGGAGAGTAAAAAAGCCAGCATGAACCTCCCAGGGCACAAGGTGTTATGGATGGCTCCAAATGTGGATTCTTTGAGTCTTTCTGTTTTGAGAAAGTAAGGAGACCTCCCCCAACCTCAAGGCAAAATGCTGATTTGGAGAAGAAGAGGTTTCTTTCATATTTGAGTGGTTTACAGTTTATACTATATCACAGCGAGAGCTCGGGTTCCTATCCAGAAAGAAAGAAAAAAAAAGATGGTATTATCCAGCCCTTAATTAGAAATAGCTGTGTGGAATTTGGTGGGTGGGGGAGGGGGGAGGCGGGTGTAGCAAAAACACGTATCTTTATCAATTTCATTTTCTTAAATTTTTCCTGCAAGCTTCTGAACTGTGCCATTGCCAGTTGTGTGACTCTTTCCTGTGAACTTAAAATGACAAGGTTCATCAATTTGGAGAGTTTTATTTCTCATAAAGGATTGCAGCTTGCAGGGGGCTATTCTGACAGGCTGGGAAGCATAGCCTTCAGCCAGAAGCCAGAACCAGACACTTCAAGAGGGAGAAGAATAAGACAAAGATTTATGGTGAATGGGGAGGCCAAATATATACATGTTAAATAAGCTATAGGAGGGATCATGAATATTCATAAAAAGAGAAACATGCATGTGAACAGCTGAGCTTCATGTTTCTCCATTGGACCCATGTTCAAAAAATGGCAGCATTAACATGAACCAAGGATCGCGTTTGTAAAGCAGAGTACATGAAAACCCTCACTGTGCATCCTCCAGAGACTAGCCAGAACCATTCTGTAGTGAGTGGTCTCTTATCAGGAAGGAATGCAGTTCAGCTGTTTTGTGAAAACCACAAAAGGGAGCAGCAGCATCAGTGATTATCAGTGGTGGAGTCTTTCAAACGGGCTGGTTTCTGTTTAGTCTTAGGGAGGAAAGACTAAGGGCATTTGGTGAGATAAGGGTTATAACAAGGCATGTTTAACCTCTCATCCTACTATGACTAGGAACTCAGTTTTCCAAGGCTTCTCTGAAGTCCCCTTGGCCAAGAGGAGGTCTGTTCAGTCAGTGAAGGGGCTTAGAATTTTATTTCTAGTTCTCACTCTTTATCAGCAACCTAGGACGTTTCTTCACTTATTTAGGTTAGAGCCCCTTATTCCTGCATCTCCTGTCTTCCTCTTTCTTGGTTTATCCCTTTCCCTCTTTTTAATAAGACATCTTCTAAGAGCTTTCTGAAAAAGGATATATGGGAACAAAGTTTTTTGAGACCTAACATGTCTACTCTTATATTCAATTAATAGCTTAGTTTGGTGTAGAATTCTAAAGTGGAAATCATTTCTCTCTGAATTTTGGAGGCATTTCTCTAGTCTTATCTTGGGATTTGAGAAGTCAGAACCAGTAGGATCCCTTGTCCTTCATATTATAACCTGTTTTTTTTTCCTCTCTAGAAACTCCTTCTACAAGGTTCTGAAAATTCATAATAATGCACCTTTTTGCTATGGTTCCATTTTCATCCATTGTGCTAAACCTTTTCAATCTGGAAATGTATGCCCTTCATTTCAAGAAAATTTTCTTGGATTATTTGATAATTTCTTCCCTTCCATTTCTATATTTTCTTTTCCCTGGCCTCCTGTGATGCAGATGTTGGGCTCCTAGATTAATTTAATTTTGTTTTTCTCTCTTCCTAATTCTATCACTTTATGAGAAATTTCTTCAGCTTCTGCTGTTTTTATTGAATTTTCATTTGATATTATACTTTTAATTTCCATGATATTTTTTTCATTGTCTGAATGTTCCTTTGCATTCTGTTGTTTCTTAGATGTAGTATCTTCTCCTGTTTTCTCAAAGGATATCAATGATAGGTCTATTTTTGAGTTTACTTCTCTTCGTTTGGTCTTTGTTCCCTCATTTATTTATGTGCATGTTTGTCTGCCTTTCTTCATAGAAATATATGGTAATCTTTAGATATCCACTCATATTTAAGAGTGGGGCCCTAGAAAACTGATTAAAAGCTTTAAGTGAATGAGTGGACATTGTCAACTGTGAGAATTCACTGTAGACTGACCTGGCTAGAGTTTGTGTTGAAGAATCCATGATGCTACCAACTTTAGGATTGTCTTTTTGGACTGCTCAGAGAAGACTCAATTTGCTGTCAAGAATGCTGGCAATATTCAGCAATTAAGTGAGGGAGAGAAAGGTTGAAGGTTTCAATATTCAGTGTACAAAGTTTCCCTTAATTCTTATTTTCATATAGTACCTCTGTTTCACTGTGCCTGTTGTCTCCCAGTCCAGAGACTACCTCTAAAGAATAGACCAGGTTTCATGAATGTCAGGAAGTGCAATGACCCAACTGCACAAAATGAGGAAGACATCTGTGGGCCTAAATACTTACTAAGCAAATTTTTAACCCGCCCCCTTTTTCTTAGCTCTACCTTCACCTCCACTTGTAGAGGTACTTACGTCACTAATAGTTGAGTGGGGGTTCTGGTGAAAATCTTTTGGGAGCTGTGTTGCAAATCAAATTATTTTTCAGATTTCCCTTGTGTCACATTAGGGTTCAGCTTTATGGGGTCTACCAAGTCAGTCATTGCTTTCCAGCTTTCAGATTTGTGTTACTGTTGTCTCTCTTCTCATTCTTTTTGTCTTTATGGATTTATGCTTGTAAAAAGGACTCCCCTTTACTGTTGCTTTTGTGGGGTCTCGGGGTAATCAGATAGAAACATGTGCATTCAGCCAGCCATTACAGCAAAAGCAATATCAATGACTTGCAAAGTCTTCAGGAATTACTGGCTTTGGCCCAACATTCCCCATATGAAAGTGAAAAATGGTTACCAAACCTGCAAAGATAAGCGCTCAGAGCAAAACAGTAATGATAAATAACACTACTACCTCATGGTAGATACTGTCACTATTTAGCAGGTAAGGAAACTTAAGTCCAAGATCAAAGAAATAAGGCAATATGTAGCAAGGCCAGAACCCAGGATCTGTCTGACTCCAGCCACACACTGTATCTACTAAATCATCCATTCTCAAACTTCAGTGTGTATCAGAATCATGTGGAGAGCCTTTAAACTCATTCTGGGGTCTCACCTCCAAAGTAGATTTAGTAGGTCATGAGTGGGCCCTAGAGAATATATATATTTCTAACAAGATCCTAGGTGATACTTTCACTGCTAAGAACTTTGAGAAGAGTGGTACGATGATTCTCTGACTTCTATTGCAACTCCTTCTTTTATTTCAGAATATGTTGTCAAGCTGTATGAACATAAATGTTGGTTTTGACTTGCTCTTCACAGCCAAGGCTGACTGGATTATTCATTGATCACTTTTTCTGGAATAAGGATAGGCAAACTGAAAAGAAAAAGTAACTACCTATTAAGAGCCACTATATATTTTCTAAATATAGACTTTAACACCCTCCCTCTCTCTCTGTTTTTTTCTATCTCCCCTCACTTCAACTCTACTACTCCTACTATCCTGCCACCCTGAGATTTCATAGATGCCAACGGGAAAAACTGAGAAAGTAGAAGCCCTTTCCAATCTCTGCTTTTAAGCCAGATAGTGCCTGAAATTCAATATCCATTAAGATTACACCTTACTGCTGCTTATTTTAAGGAGACTTAATTTGTTCCCTCTTTTGCCAAAAAAGAAAATAACTCTTATATGAATTTCCCTTAAAACAAAATCTCCAGTCTTATCATCCTTAATTCCCCATTAGTCATTTGATTAGGATGAACTGCTCATTAAGTAGCTGTGCTGCTGGCTGTGCAGGGTGCAGGAGAGAGTGTCATTAACACATACAACATTGGCACTGAGCACTCAAAGTGGTCCAGAGACACTCTCTCACTTCCAAGTCAATAATGAGATAGAGCAAATACAGTTTTTTTTTTTTTTTTTTGAGATGGAGTCTCGCTCTGTCGCCCAGGCTGGAGTGCAGTGGCCGGATCTCAGCTCACTGCAAGCTCCGCCTCCCGGGTCCACGCCATTCTCCTGCCTCAACCTCCCGAGTAGCTGGGACTACAGGCGCCTGCCATCTCGCCCGGCTAGTTTTTTTGTATTTTTTAGTAGAGACGGGGTTTCACCCTGTAGACCAGGATGGTCTCGATCTCCTGACCTCGTGATCCGCCCGTCTCGGCCTCCCAAAGTGCTGGGATTACAGGTTTGAGCCACCGCGCCCGGCTGCAAATACAGTCTAAAAAGGCAGAAAAGGAACTCACAAGTTAAATTTTCTGCTTTCTCTGTTAAGGGAAGCCAAGCAAATCCCTATAGGTGATTTCTGCACACACAACATTTCTCTCGATAAGGAAGGAAAGATGGGGTCTTCAGAGTTATACTCTTCTGGGTTCAAATTCCAGCTCAGCTGCTTAGAACTCTGTGATCAGAGGCAAATAACTTTACTTCTTTTCCCTCTGTTTCTGTCAATCTAATAAAAAGAGAAACGTCTGCTCACTTCCCCCTGGGTTGTTGGCAGAATTAAATCAGATACTGTGTGATAGTATCCAGAATACTGAGCTGGCACATAGAGACTCCCAATGTTATTTACTCTTTCCATTAATCATCCTAGAGTCAACTATCATGACAGTTAACGCAGATTGGACAGCATGTCATGAAGACAGTAACCTAGAACACTAACCTGAATTGAATTAAAAGACTGCTGCCTTTTAATTGCACTGACTCAAAATTTATCATTGCCAAACAATATTGGAGTCCAGAAGAGAGATGCTTTCAACGAAGCTCATCATGCACAGAGGCCTTCAAAGGAATTTCTAAAATCCATAAACACTAAGAACTTTGACGTATTAGCTAAAATACTGACTACACATTTAGTGATTTTGAATGAAGCTATTCATGGATGAGGAGGGGCTGAAAAGTAAGTGTAGACAAGGGGAGAGTGTGAGGGTGTAGGGAACAAGACCTGAGAACCAGACTTAGTCCTTATTCTATTTCATCCAGCCCATGTAAGAGCAACACGTCTAATTTTGTTAATGTAATTTTTTTGGTCTTTAGTGTTGTTACTGCTTTTGCTTCTTCAAATGTGATATTGATGGAGTAGGTGTGAGGATAAAGTTTATATTGGCATGGTAACTGGCAACTAACTTTTAAATTATTTCCTGTAACTTAAAAACCATAGCCAAGAAACTCACTGCCTGGGCAGAAATGGGTAGTGATATGGTTTGGCTGTGTCCTCACCCAAATCTCATCTTGAATTGTAGCTACCGTAATTCCCACGTGTTGTGGTAGGGACCCTGTGGGGGGTAACTGAATCATGGGAGTGGGTCTTTCCCATGTTGTTCTTGTGATAGTGAATAAGTCTCATGAGATACGATGGTTTTATAAATGGGAGTTTCCCCGCACAAGTTTTCTCTCCTGTCTGCCACCATGTAAGACGTGCCTTTTGCCTTCCACCATGATTGTGAGGCCTCCCCAGCCACACAGAACTGTGAGTGCATTAAACCACTTTTTTTCATAAATTACCCAGTCTCAGGTATGTCTTTATTGGCAGCATGAAAACGGACTCATACAAGTAGTAACAATAGGAAGAAAAAGAAGTATCTACTCATTGCCATGCTAGCAGATCAATCCAGCATAGGAGGAGGATGCACAGGAGAATGCTGAGTCTATGCTTTGGAGACAAGAGCTGCAATTTGGAATACTGGCTCCACTACCCACTTCAGGATAATCATTTACTCTCTTTAAATTTCTTTGTATATAATAAATAATTACCTTATTTTTTTAATAAGTGGAATAATATATAAAATGCTTATCACAGTATCTTGCACATAATGCTCAATAAGTAATAATAATTAACAGCAGGATAATTAAAGACTAAAGAATTTTCTTGAAAGTTAATTATTTCCTGGAAGTGTTACCTCACTAACTTTATCATCAGTTGTCTTAATTCAACAAACATTAAATGCTCAGATATGTCATGTGCTGTTCTGGGAAGCAGCATGGTATAGTAAAAATAACTCAGGTTCTGATAAGAAAGCAGCACTGTAATGGAATTCATGGCCCTGCTACTAAGTCAGGTAATGAGAGCCTCAGTTTTCTCATTTATGAAAGGGGAAGGATAATCCTCACCTCTTAGGGTGGCTGGGAATATTCAATTAATTAACACGACAAATGTCAAACACAATGCTTGATGGAACAGATTTGCAGTAAATCTTAGTTTTCTTTCCTGAACCACCCAGTGTTCATATTTTTCCATCAATCATCTCTGGATTCTGGTTTCTTCAGCTCTTGGCTTTGAATGATTATACTCCTACTGTGATAAGTTGGCCTGTGCTTTTCCTTAAATAGAAGACTTTCTGGAGTGTGGAAATTTTGGTGGAGTCACTTCAGAGGCTTCTTCCTCTGCATTCAGTGGGTGCATTCGGTTTGTCAATGCTGTTGACAAGCTATTGAAGAGTCTGTCTCAAAGAGGTGAGTTTGCTCTAGTTCAATGATCCAAGGGCTTCTCCGAGTGTGATGTTGGAACAGCAGCATCACATCAGCTGGGCATTTGGTAGAAAAGCAAATTCTCAGGCCTACCCCAGACCTACTGGATCAGAATCTCTGGGGGTGAGACCCAGGAATTTGTTCCTTTCAAATTCTCCAGGTGGTTCTGAGGTATGTTAAAGTTTGAGAAACACTGGTTTATGCTATACCAATAAATACTCAGTACTTCCCTAATAAGATTTAAGTATAACGCCCTCCAGCAAGCAGGGAGGATGGCCAGATGAACAAAAAAAGATACTGGGCCACATTGAGAAAGCATAAGGAGACTCTGAAGGTAGCTAACCTTACTCTGCTGTACAGGAAAATGGCCATGAAGCCAGGTGAGATTTAGAGAACCATCCCACAGATTAGCAACACTTTGATGGAAATAACTACACTCAGCTCTGAATTTCCTGCCAGTGGAACCGAGTATCCCCATTTTTCTAAGAGATGGTTTAATTATTTTTTCCCTTTCTCCACTTCTTAGCCCTTTACAAATGCAAAAATACCCTTTTATCACCACGACCCCATTCCACCAGATACTCTCTACAGGGCTAGTTCACCTAACTCCTCAAGAATCAACAGTCAATTTACAGACCGAAGCATGTCCACCATGGAACTTTCACCCACCAGGCCACCAGGAGGTTGCCTTGAGATAGCAGCTGATTTCTATGAACTCCCCCTACCAGGAGACTGCCTCATGGTATGAAACTCCATCCCACCTGGGGCACTTCTGGCCTAGTCCTGCTCACAAAGGTGCCAGCAGTCACCAGCTAAACCACCCAGTAGATAAGGCACCGGAGGTAACACACAGATCCCACCCCCTTGCTCACTTCCTCCCCTGCCTTTTAAAACTGTCTGATTTCTGTTCCAAAAGCAAAGTGGTATATTTAAAGGCGGGACATCTGTGCTTCTTCCTCTAAGCCAGCTTTGGAAATAAGTCACTTTCTTTTTACCAGATCTCACTCTTGTTAATCAGACTGTAAGCAGTGAGCGATTAACCCGCATTTCGGTTACACCAGCACTATCCCCTCATTTCTCTTCAACACATCAACCATGGCCATGGGCATAGAAAGTAGCCCCCCGAAACAGAGAATATAAAACATAGATACATTCCCTATTTTATAACAAGAAAAGCCTAAAATCTCTCATTTAATAACCTGCTAAGAATAGCATGAATTCCTATACCACATTCAAACTCGGCCGTGTTGGTGAATGTCGCTTAACAAGCACAGTTCTTACAGGGGAGACAGAAGGTTATTTTCAGCTACTTCTCATCTGTCGAATAAAACAACAGCTCCTGCTCCACAGTAACCCATTAACAATGCAGTCTGTGCCACCTCATTTCAACCAGTGTTTTAATAGCACCACAGATAAAAGCACAGCAATTTCCACAGGCAATTACTTCTGCAGATGAATCAAGAAGGTCAGAAACAGGTTGAAAAGGTCTTCAGATAATTTGTCACTTTTACTTATTTTGAACTCGCTGAGTTCTTGATTGCAAAGAGACAACCATTTAGTTACAATGCACGTGGCTAAAGGTAGACTGGCTTGTAGGTTTGCAAACCCAGGTCTTGCTTTACTTCCTAATGAGAGCTCTAAGTTTATTTTTCTCCAATATGAGTCATCAAAGGGAATCTAATTAACAAAGCCATTTAAAATAACACAATTTTAAAAGTCATTTAAACAAGCGTGTTAATCTTAACTAGGCTCATTTTCCAATAGTAGTTAACATGTACTTTTAAGTTAGAAACTCTCACAAAACTCGATGTTTGTTTTTCTTCTAAATCTCAAAACAAAAATAAAAGTGAAAAACTTTGCAGAAGCCACTACTATCACCACGAACTACATAGAAACATCATAATAATTGGACAGAAAGTGGCTTTTAAAGAAATACTTCTTTCAATAGAAATAAATTAAAATCACTTTGCTAATTTTTGCCAACTCTAATCTCAGTACCTCTAGCATTTGTTAACTTTCCACACTGAATAACCATAAGTCTCTTAGTTTATCAAAGGCAGAATTGGAATCCTTTAGTTGCTAAGTTACACTGCAAGTTATAGTGGTGCCTCTTCTCCACATTGCCTCCAAAATAATAGATCCCCCAACCTTTTACCACAGAGGACGCCAAGAAGTAGAGAATTGTGAGCCTATTGTATCTGACAAAACTATTCATCTTGTATAAGTCAGTGGTCCTAATCCTGACTCTGTTGCTGACTATGTAATTAGAAAAAATTGAAATGGATGATATTATACAGGGTCTATTCATGATAAAAACTTGGCTTTTCTCATCTTCTTGGCACTAGAAAGACAATTTCCAGCCTAATAGTGATGTCCATAAGTGACTTTAAAGACGTCTTATAAGCCTAGATATTTTTCATTCACAAAGATTTTAATCAGGTAGGAAATAATTCTCTGGCCATTACCCACATCATGAATCTCTGCTGTTTGCCTTCTACCAAATCTGCTGCATTACAGTAATCAGAGCTCTGCAGTCACACTGACTATCCCGGCTCTGCTACTTACTTGCTGTGTGACTTTCAGCAAAACACTTGGTGTGAGTTCAGTTTTCTTCATCTGTAAAAAGGAGATAATACCATCTGCCTTATAGTAAGATTTTGGTGAGGATTAAATTTGATGATATATATAAAGTGCCCCATGTAGTATGTGTTCAACAAGTCAGTTTTTTTGCTATGTTATTACTATTCAAGATACAGCTCAAAACATAATTCTTCCCAAAAGCTTCCCAGAACCAACACATAAGACTTCCCCACTCTATCCCTAAGTGTAGCTCATATGTGGTAATCAACAACACCCACATGGGCCCTACCCATCTGGAACAACAATGACCATTGTTCTCAACCAGGGGAATACTAGAATCACCAGAAAAGCTTTCTAAAAATTATGTTTTCTCAGGTTTACCTACAGCTGGCAGTGTGGTGAGAAGGGGGTGAGCAAGTAGATTTTTTAAAACTTCTCGTAACTCTTACAGGCACCATTACTTCATCCACGTCTGTGAGCTTCTAATTTAGTTTGCAAGTAACCACTGGATGCTTTATTTTTAAAAAGTCTGGTTAAGTTAAAGTATTTTAATATGTTGAAGGAAAATAGTGTGATGTCCTTATAAAACAGATTGTAAAACAATAGGCTTAGCCAAAGATGTGCTTAATGCTAACTGGGTACTAATGATTAAAAAAAAAAAAAAAAGAAGGAAGAGTTAATTGAAGAAATTAGTAACTAAGGTGATACAGCAACTTTTTCCTAGTTGAGAGGAAATAATCATAGGCTACAGTCGGATTTCGCAGAGTCTAGGAAAATATGACAGTCTTTGTTTTTCCCTTTTTCTTACTTGAAAGAGGAAGTATAAAGGAAAAATGTGTAGAGAAAAAGGTGATTTTAAGCCTTGAAATCAGAAAGGTCATTATTCTTCAGGAAGACAGATGGCTCAGGAAGACTGGCCAAGTGTCAGGAGGAGGGACGCGAGCCTTCACAAGGGCTCTGAACAGCCAAGCTTTGAGTGTCTGCCATGACACCTCAGACCAGCTTCCTGCCCTGAATTACTGGGGCTTCAAGGCAATCATGGCTATCCTGGGAGTAGAGAGAAACATGAAAATTAAGCTAAGCAGTGACAAGTAGTTAGAAAAACCGTTTAGGAAAAAAAAAAACCCAGCATTCCATTTGTATTTAGCTGTTTGATGGGGGGATTTATACACCATGATAAACTTGTCAAAAAATAAACATTAGAAATCATTGGCTTCTACTCTTCTGTTAATAGTGTTGCTGTTGATGAAATTCTCTGGGTTTTCCATTCACCACAGCACCACCACAGAACCAGGACTGTTTAATAGTGCTTAGGAAAAAATAATCATCCCAGTCTAGGTCACAAAAAGGGATTTTGGCTTCTGAATCGTTCTTGATTGCTTGCTCTGGGGGAAGCCAGTGGTCATGCTGTGAAGACACTCCAGCATGCACGTCATGTGAGGGAGTCACCTTGAAAGTGGCTCCTCCGGCCCAGTCATGCCTTCAGATGACAGAAGCGCTAGCCAGTATCTGACTGCAACTGGGCTGCTCCCAAATTCGTCATCCATGGAAGCCAGAAAGATAAATTATTAATGTTGTTTTAAGCCTCTACATTTTAGGGTAGTTTTCACAGAGGGATAGATAACTAATCCAGAAATGTGTCTGTTTCAACTTAAACACAAGCATTTTATTAACTTGAAAACTAGCTTGAGAAAACATTTTATAATTTTCTTATGGAGCATGTAGTAGACAGAAAACAATGGCTACCCAAAGATGTCCACATCCTTTTAATCATCCTAATTTCTAGAACCTATGAATATGTTACCTTACAGGGTAAAAGGAACTTTGCAGCCGGGCGCAGTAGGTCATGCCTGTAATCCCAGCACTTTGGGAGGCTGAGGGGGGTGGATCACGAAGTCAGGAGTTCAAGACCATGGCCAACATGGTGAAACCCTGTCTCTACTAAAAATACAAAAATTAGACAGGCGTGGTGGCACACACCTGTAGTCTCAGCCACTCGGGAGGATGAGGCAGGAGAATTGCTTGAACCCAGGAGGCATAGGTTGCAGTGAACCAAGATCATGCCACTGCACTACAGACTGGGTGACAGACAGAGACTGTCTCAAAAAACAACAACAAAAAAGGAACTTTGCAGATTGATTAAGGATCTTGGGATGAGAAGATTACTGTGGATTATTCAGATGGATCAAAAGTAATCACAAAGGTCTTTACAATGGGGATCGGGGAAAGGTCCAAGGCAGAAGTAGGAGATATGATGACTGAAGCAAGAGGCTGGAATGATGTGAGGATGGTGATACAAGCCAAGGAATGTAGGTGGCCTCTAGATGCTGAGAAAGGCCAGGGAACAGATTCTTTCCCTGAAGCCTCCAGTAGGAGCACAGCACTGCTGACACTTTGATTTTGACTTTTGACCTCCAGAACTCTAAGGGAATAAATCTGTGTTGTTTTAAGCCACTAAGTTCACATTAATATATTATAGCAGCAATAGGAAACCAATGCAAAGCACTTAAATCATACCATCTTAAGTTTTTCAAATCATACTAATGGGTAATGAAAAATGATCTGGGAGCTGTGAGATTTCAGGTGAATCACTAAAGTGCTTTGAACCTCACCTTGTTTTGCCTATAAACTGATGTTTGATCACAATCATCTTGGTGGTCTCCCAAAGGCTCCATCTGATAATACCATCACACTGGGGATTAGGGCTTTGACATATGAATTGGGGATGCGAGATACATAATGGGACTGATATCACCATTCAGTCCATAGTAAATGGTAATAATAAAAATTAGACCAACTTTCAGTTGGTATGTTAATATTTTAAAATTCTCTGTAGAGAGTCCACTCATGCAGACCATTCCCACCCCATCCCTCTTGGGATGCCCCTGCTCCTTCCTGGTTTCTGGTTACAACAACAGGTCAGGGTATGGTGTCAGAATAATAAAGTTTTTTCATTTCTAGAACTCACCATATATCACCTATAAAGTGCAGTTTGGCCATGATCATCTTGGTGGTCCACGCAGAAACATCTGTAGAGGGTGAGCACATACTTGCCACATAGGAGAGCCAGGAGGAGTGAAACTTAGGGGGAAGCTGGAAGGAATGTGGAGGAGTAGGGCAGATTTCACAACTGGCGATTTAATCAGCAGCAGTACACTCCAGCTAAAAAAATTGCAGATCATATGCCCTCTTTGGAAATTGAAGCTGTACAGCTATTTAATTTGAAATGGAGTAGGCTTTTAGACAATCACTTGGTCCAGTAGATTAACTCCAGCTATTTATTTATTTATTTATTTATTTATTTATTTATTTAAGAGGTGGGGTCTTACTCTGTCACCCAGGTTGGAGTGTGGTGGCATGATCATAGCTCATTGCAGCCTCGAACTCTGTGGCTCAAGTAGTCCTCCCACCTCAGCCTCCTGAGTTGCTGGGGCTACAGGTATGAGTCACTGTGCCCAGCTCTATCTCTTCATTTATTTCACAAACATATGCAAGCCTCTCCCTTGGGTGGGGAATGGCACTAGCTCTCAAATGCAATGTCCAATAGGATCTTGTCCAAGATGAATAGACAAAGAAATGTGGTATGGTCAGGGTGCTGTGAAGGGGTACCCAGTCTAGACTGGGGTGATGGGGATGGGCAGGGCATGCAGCGGGCCCAGAGAAAATTTTTGAAAGGTAAATGGGAACTAGGGGTATGGCAGGGAAGTGGAGGAGGCAGACTCTCAAGCAAAAGCAACTGATTCAGAGCCCTGGGACGTGGGATATGGATGGAGAGTAGTGAGAGATGAGGATGGAGAGGCAGGCAGGGGCCAGGCGGGAAGCCTTATGCCAGGCTAAGACACTTAGATTTGCCCACAAAACCATTTTCAGAGCTTCATTAAATATAATGAGAGTACAGGGACTGGCTTTTGCTAAAGAATTTATACCTACTCAATTATTTCCACCATTTAATTCTTATTGCCTGGGTTAAATCCTGGCAGAGTAATGAAATCACTGGATAGTCAGCCAATTGGTCAGTCAAAGAACACAGATTGAATGCCCAGCTCCCTCACTTACCAATTCTCCTTCAACATTTTTTATCAGTCCTGTCACTCAGGCTAAACATCTTGACATCATTTTTGCCTATCCCTTTCCTCACCCTTCTCAGTTCAATTAACTCAAAACTACTTCTGATGTCTCTGGATTCCATTTTCTCTATTCCATTCCTGCTACTGATTTTGAATTCAGAACCATTCTCTCTCAATGACCCACATGTCAATAGCTTCCCATGCCCTTGCCCTCTCTTCAGTTCCTCCCAAACCACCTTTAATCCTGCCTCTATTTCAGTAGCCATCTTCCCAAAACACTGTTTTGGTCATTCCCAGCTCCAAACTTCAGAAGTTCCCTCACTAAACTTAACATCAAGTCTATCTTCCTAAGCATGGTGCCCAAACATACAGTTCCAACCTGCCTTTGCAAACTTGTCTGCAACTACTTGCTTTCACACAAGCTATGCTTCAGACAACCCTGAGGTCTCCCCTTTCCTGCATCCAGAATTGGCTCCATGGGCGTATGACCTGTGCAGTCACATGGGCCCCTACCCTTAGAAGGTCCTATGCTTGGCTCAATGCTCCACTGTTGCTGTCTTGAAATTTCCAACAATTTTCAAGCAAGAGGACCCACATTTTCATTTTGCACTGGGTTTCACAAAATTATGCTGCTGATTCTGCATGCTTTTCACACCCCATCTGTACCCAATGTTCATATGTTGTTCCCTCCACATAAAAACTCTCATCTGCCCATTTCTCTGTGCTAGAACCTGATCCCTCTTTCAAGACCCAGCTCAAATATCATTGAGCCCTTGTCAGTCTCTCTAAGGTTCTCCTCTGGGCTCCCAAAGTACTTTGCTTTCACTTCTATCTCAACACATCACACAATACCTGAAACATAGTCATGTGCAAACATGCCTTATTCCCCCTACCAGAAGAGAAAACAAGCCACTCTAGGATTGGGGTGGGAGGATAGCTTTTCCCTTCTGCTGTTCCTCAATGCCCGGCACAGAGTAAACTCTCAATACATTATTGATGAACTGAATTTTACTCCCTGTATTACACAATGATTTCTTGGCCACCTGTGACTCCTCTCTGTGTTAGCTGCTCCTGGATCAGCTCCAGTCCTGCTGACTATGTCCATGGTAACTTTGGGCCACCTCAGAAACTATGCTAATGTAAAAATGGGTACCAGGCAGCCAATTAGTTCAGGAGAGTGAAATGGCTTTGTAAGTGGTCATACATGTGAAGAGTTATATGAGTGAAAAAAATCAACCCAAATTTGAAAGTCAACAGGTCAGTGAAATGTTCCACAAAAGAGAAGTGATTCCCAGTTGTGTAGAAAATTGCTCTCAAAGTAAGTGGTACACTGTAAGAAGGCCTAAGAGCCTTCCTGAGGTTGAAGACTCACAGCTGTAACTGTCTTCCCCTGAGGCCCATACCGCATTAAGGAAAGTCCCAAGTACAATGCATACTCCCCCTGTGTTTTTCTTACAGCACATGTTAATCCATTTGGACCTCTTTCTTGCTTAAAACCCTCCAAATTCTCTCTTACTAAAGTACAGAGTCCAAATGTCTTAATACACAATAGCAAACATGTATTGAGTGCCTTCTTTATGCCAAGCACTATGCCAAGTATTTTAGAGAGATTATGTCATTAAATCCTCACAGCAACTCAATATAGAAGGTGCTATTATTATCATCCCTATTTTTTTTAAATCATCCCATTTATTTAAATATTTGGAAACTGAAATAGAGGTCAATTAAATTCCCTCAAATCACACAGCAACCAAGTGGTAGAGCCAAGATTTGAACCCAGGCAGTCTGAGGCCTGAGTGCTTTATTACCCTACTGGCCCTTGCCTACCTAGACTGCTTCATTCTTCACAGCTCTCCTCTGTCTCCTGCCCTTCACTGAAGCCCATCTGAACTGTGCACCGTGCTCCAAATGTGCCCATTTTTCTTGCTCAGGCTTTTTAACTTTTTGTTGTTGTTGTTGTTGTAGAGACAAGGTCTCGCTATATTGCTCAGTCTGGTCTTGAACTCCTGGCCTCAATCAGTCCTCCCACCTCAGTCTCCCAAACTGTTGAGATTACACGCATGAGCCACCGCACCCTGACCTCTTGCTCAGGCTTCTAAACCTTTGTTCCCAGGAAGTCCATTATCCTAGTAAATGTGACCCCCCTAAATCTGGGCCTCAAATTTATTGGTCCTAGGACTCCTTTCCACTTTCAAGAGATTGAGACCCTCAGGTTTAATTTCTAATATCATAAATATAAACAGATATAATCTTATGTAGATTATATATAGAGGTAGACATCTATGTAGATATAATCTACATAAGATTATGTCTACAGATATATATCTCCTGATATTTATAATATTAGAAATTAAACGTGAGAAATTTTAGAATATGTGTTTATTCACTTAAAAATCTCCTCACCGCATGTTAATATAGATAACATAGTTTACAGAAATAATGATACTGTCCAAAATAGAAAATAATTTGTAAAAGAAATGTTGTTGCTTTACATTGCCAATCTTTTTAATGTCTGACTTAATAGATGATAACTAGATTCTTGTATCTGCTTCTACACTCAATCTAATGTGACATGTTGTTTGGGTTGAAGTATATGAAGAAAATCCAGCCTTACACAGACATGTAGTTGGAAAAGGGAGGGGCATTTTATTTTATTTTATTTTTTTTCTTTTTTTTTCTTTTTTTATTTTTTTTATTTTTTTTTTATTATACTTTAAGTTCTAGGGTACATGTGCATAACGTGCAGGTTTGTTACATATGTATACTTATGCCATGTTGGTGTGCTGCATCCATCAACTCGTCAGCACCCATCAATTCATCATTTATATCATGTATAACTCCCCAATGCAATCCCTCCCTCCTCCCCCCTCCCCCCTCCCCATGATAGGCCCCAGTGCGTGATGTTCCCCTTCCCGAGTCCAAGTGATCTCATTGTTCAGTTCCCACCTATGAGTGAGAACATGCGGTGTTTGGTTTTCTGTTCTTGTGATAGTTTGCTAAGAATGATGGTTTCCAGCTGCATCCATGTCCCTACAAAGGACGGAAACTCATCCTTTTTTATGGCTGCATAGTATTCCATGGTGTATATGTGCCACATTTTCTTAATCCAGTCTGTCACAGATGGACATTTGGGTTGATTCCAAGTCTTTGCTATTGTGAATAGTGCCGCAATAAACATACGTGTGCATGTGTCTTTGTAGTAGAATAATTTATAATCCTTTGGGTATATACCCAGTAGTGGGATGGCTGGGTCATATGGTACATCTAGTTCTAGATCCTTGAGGAATTGCCATACTGTTTTCCATAATGGTTGAACTAGTTTACAATCCCACCAACAGTGTAAAAGTGTTCCTATTTCTCCACATCCTCTCCAACACCTGTTGTTTCCTGACTTCTTAATGATTGCCATTCTAACTGGTGTGAGATGGTATCTCATTGTGGTTTTGATTTGCATTTCTCTGATGGCGAGTGACGATGAGCATTTTTTCATGTGTCTGTTGGCTGTATGAATATCTTCTTTTGAGAAATGTCTGTTCATATCCTTTCCCCACTTTTTGATGGGGTTGTTTGTTTTTTTCTCGTATATTTGTTTGAGTTCTTTGTAGATTCTGGATATTAGCCCTTTGTCAGATGAGTAGGTTGCAAAAATTTTCTCCCATTCTGTAGGTTGCCTGTTCACTCTGATGGTAGTTTCTTTTGCTGTGCAAAAGCTCTTTAGTTTAATTAGATCCCATTTGTCAATTTTTGCTTTTGCTGCCGTTGCTTTTGGCGTTTTAGACATGAAGTCCTTGCCCATGCCTATGTCCTGAATGGTACTACCTAGATTTTCTTCTAGGGTTTTTATGGTATTAGGTCTAACATTTAAGTCTCTAATCCATCTTGAATTAATCTTCGTATAAGGGGTAAGGAAAGGATCCAGTTTCAGCTTTCTACTTATGGCTAGCTAATTTTCCCAGCACCATTTATTAAATAGGGAATCCTTTCCCCATTTCTTGTTTCTCTCAGGTTTCTCAAAGATCAGATGGCTGTAGATGTGCGGTATTATTTCTGAGGACTCTGTTCTGTTCCATTGGTCTATAGCTCTGTTTTGGTACCAGTACCATGCTGTTTTGGTTACTGTAGCCTTGTAGTATAGTTTGAAGTCAGGTAGCGTGACGCCTCCAGCTTTGTCCTTTTGACTTAGGATTGTCTTGGCAATGCGGGCTCTTTTTTGGTTCCATATGAACTTTAAAGCAGTTTTTTCCAATTCTGTGAAGAAACTCATTGGTAGCTTGATGGGGATGGCACTGAATCTATAAATAACCTTGGGCAGTATGGCCATTTTCACGATATTGATTCTTCCTATCCATGAGCATGGTATGTTCTTCCATTTGTTTGTGTCCTCTTTTATTTCACTGAGCAGTGGTTTGTAGTTCTCCTTGAAGAGGTCCTTTACATCCCTTGTAAGCTGGATTCCTAGGTATTTGATTCTCTTTGAAGCAATTGTGAATGGAAGTTCATTCCTGATTTGGCTCTCTGCTTGTCTGTTACTGGTGTATAAGAATGCTTGTGATTTTTGCACATTAATTTTGTATCCTGAGACTTTGCTGAAGTTGCTTATCAGCTTAAGGAGATTTTGGGCTGAGACGATGGGGTTTTCTAAATATACAATCATGTCATCTGCAAACAGGGACAATTTGACTTCTTCTTTTCCTAACTGGATACCCTTGATTTCTTTCTCTTGCCTGATTGCCCTAGCCAGAACTTCCAACACTATGTTGAATAGGAGTGGTGAGAGAGGGCATCCCTGTCTTCTGCCAGTTTTCAAAGGGAATTTTTCCAGTTTTTGCCCATTCAGTATGATATTAGCTGTGGGTTTGTCATAAATGGCTCTTATTATTTTGAGATACGTTCCATCAATACCGAATTTATTGAGCGTTTTTAGCATGAAGGGCTGTTGAATTTTGTCAAAAGCCTTTTCTGCATCTATTGAGACAATCATGTGGTTCTTGTCTTTGGTTCTGTTTATATGCTGGATTACGTTTATTGATTTGCGAAAGTTGAACCAGCCTTGCATCCCAGGGATGAAGCCCACTTGATCATGGTGGATAAGCTTTTTGATGTGCTGCTGAATCCGGTTTGCCAGTATTTTATTGAGAATTTTTGCATCAATGTTCATCAGGGATATTGGTCTAAAATTCTCTTTTTTTGTTGTGTCTCTGCCAGGCTTTGGTATCAGGATGATGTTGGCCTCATAAAATGAGTTAGGGAGGATTCCCTCTTTTTCTATTGATTGGAATAGTTTCAGAAGGAATGGTACCAGCTGGGAGGGGCATTTTAATAGCCTTTTCAGGTAACTAGGGATAGTCTTCTTTGATACTATCCTAGAATTTAACAAGTGATAATCTCTTACAGTTTAGTTGTAGTGTGAAATCTGAAACCATATCAATGAGCTTTTCATACTCTTATTTCATACGCATATTATTCATTGGTCTATCTCAGATTTTGAACGGCTCTTTTACCCAGCATTATTTTGTAATATCATGCATTGGTCATTTGGAAAATATGGATTTGTTGACTTTTGCAGATCTTTTGAAAAGTCAATATATTTCACTAAACATTTTAAAAATCACATTTGTTAAAATCACCAATCTTATAAAAAGTCTTTTTATTGGAAACTATTGAACTCACAGCGGCAGATACCAGTTTTCATCACTCTAATTTTTGCTTGAAAGCTTTAATTTTATCATTGGCAACAAATACTTTCCATTATTTTCCTTGAAGTGACGGGTTCACCTCATTCAGTTTCAAGAAAATGTTCTGCCAAATACCCAAGTCTGAATAACCATAGTTTGACAGCCATTCTTTTGAGTAAAAATGGTGTTCCATGAAGACAACAGCTACATCAGCTTGGAATACAATTGCACAAATGCTGTTCCTTAACACAACCTTGTATTTCAATATGCAGAAGTGCTGGTCTATAGTTCTCATTCTGTCCCACAGAATATTAAGCTACATTCAAGGATTGGGATTTCATAAATTAATAATTTATATTATTATTGTTATTTTTTTTTTGAGACGGAGTCTCGCTCTGTCGCCCGGGCTGGAGTGCAGTGGCCGGATCTCAGCTCACTGCAAGCTCCGCCTCCCGGGTTTACGCCATTCTCCTGCCTCAGCCTCCGGAGTAGCTGGGACTACAGGCGCCCGCCACCTCGCCCGGCTAGTTTTTTGTATTTTTTTAGTAAAGACGGGGTTTCGCCGTGTTAGCCAGGATGGTCTCGATCTCCTGACCTCGTGATCCGCCCGTCTCGGCCTCCCAAAGTGCTGGGATTACAGGCTTGAGCCACCGCGCCCAGCCTATATTATGTTATTAAGTGAAACTGGCTTTAAAAAATATATGAGTACATGGCAGTGAAGAATACAGTGACTACTAACACAGTTTGAAGCTGCCTTACTTCATGCTCAGGTGTCCGCCATTTCACACACCTTTGCTTTTGTACTATCAGTGTAAATATGAATGCAGTGAAACAGGCAAATATCCTAATATTATAAAAATAGTTTTGACCTCAAGAAGTCTCTGAAAAGGCCTGAGACCATCATAAATCCACAAATCATACTTTGAGAACAGTTGCCCTGCATTCCTCTTTACAGACAATTCAAATGTCACTTCCTCTTCTTCTGTGCCACCAATGTACCTTGTGTAAATTTCTGGTATTAGTGCACACAATATTTTATTATAGACAATTGATTATATTCTGTTTCTTACAGCTATCAGTAACTTCAGGGCAGAAATTCACATGGTGTTCATGCAAAGTGTGCATATAGGCATTTATTATGAGGAACTAGTATTTCACTTATATCATTGTTTATGATTATGGAAGACGAAAGTACAAGTATAATAGGGATACTCTATGTTAATCACTTGGGTGTACAATTCAAATAAAAAATGTGCATGGTGTTTGTATCTTTACTTTTTTCTGTTTGTTCTAAATCTGTTTACTGAAATATAAAATTATGTCCGCTGAATCTAATAAAAAGGGGTTTCCATTTTATTCTTTTTAAAGTTTTCTAATTTTAATTTGTTATATTTTCACAAAAGTATTAGTGTGAGATGGACTGAATATTTTTTTCAAAATTAAAAGCTAGTTCTTCCCCACAGATAGCCTGAGAAGTACTGAACTAAAGGACTAAGAAAAGGCCATATGCTACTATTCTCATTTTTGTATTTAAGGATGATTCTCCAGACCCATCATCAGCAGGTGAGCTCTGAACTTCTTTCTACTGGCAACTATGGGTTCATGAGGAGCTGTCCACACCTGTTCTCCGGTTCTCTCCCATCCCCATCCCCATGACTTTACAAGATGATTCCCTATGGAAGTAGTAATGCTGCAGCAAAAAGAATAAGGTAAAAATAAGAAATATGGAAACTCAAATCAACTCAATGCATTTCAGATGATAAAACCAACTGTAAAAGACTCAATAAAAAAGACCAAACAATGTAGGAAGCATGACACCTTACCCTTCACGTAAAGGAGAACTTTAAAATTATTTTTACTTTTCCTTTCCTTCTTTTGAAAGAGAGCACAGCCATCAGAAAGAAGCTAGCAACCCCCAGTTCAGCCTTCAGGATTTCATTTCAGAACATCTAAGAAGTATTTTTCTTCTCTCCATGAAATTATCTGCTAAAGCAGTTCTGCAGTTATTCTGAATCCATAGAAACTAAAATGACTTACACTCTGAAAGTTACATTTCCAACTGACTTTGTGTGAAAAGCAGCTTTGTAAAATGTTCTTTTGTGTGCAGAACCCAGTGAGCAATTACCTATCCCCTCCTATCCAGGCTGTGCAGGCACAGAGCCTGGGCAGCACCTGTACCAAGGCTGCCAGTGCCTGCAGAGTTGACACATAGACACTTGGAGTCTGATGGGAAACACATTCACCGTCAAAGCCCTAGTTTCTTAAACCTGGACTGAATATAAATTTACCTTTTACAATTTCATAACTGCAATCCCAACCTCTTAGAAATATCAGCTTGTGGCCAGGCACAGTGGCTCATGCCTGTAATCCCAGCATTTTGGGAGGCTGAGGCAGGCGAATCACCAGGTCAGGAGTTCGAGACCATCCTGACCAACATGGTGAAACCCCGTCTCTACCAAAAATACAAAAATTAGCCAGGTGTGGTGGCAGGCGCCTGTAATCCCAGCTACTCAGGAGGCTGAGGCAGGAGAATCACTTGAACCCGGGAGGCAGAGGTTGCAGTGAGCCAAGATTGCGCCATTGCACTCCAGCCTGGGCAACAGGGCGAGACTCCATCTCAAAAAAAAAAAAAGAAAGAAAAGAAAGAAGGAAAAAAGAAATATCAGCTTGTAAAACCCCTTTATGAGTATGTATTCTCTCCTAATTTTATCATACAGCAAACATTAACATGTACTATTACTTTTCAAGAACCTAAGCTGAGAATTGGTAAGATCAAAGATGACTAAGACAATTTGTATGCTAAAAGAGCTTTTATATATGCTGAATAATTTTTTTATACTTTATGTTTATTGATTATACTTTACATTCAAACAACACAACTGCCTTCACACCACTGAAATAGGCAGAACAAGGATCATTCCCATTTGCTTGAAGAGGAACTGAAGACTAGGATGTATTACATCATCTCCTTCTGTTAATACCACAAGGGGGCTAATCCAGAACATAATGGTAGTTAAGAGCATAGCTTTCGGGTCAGAGGGTTCTGGTTCACAAACCAGTTCCAATAGTCATTGCCTTGGCTTCTTATTTTAGGCACAATTGCCCTTCTGTGCCTCAGTTCCCTCTTGTTTTTTTCTGTTTGTTTGTTTTTTGGAGACAAAGTCTCACTCTGTCACCCAGGCTACAGTGTACTGGTGTGATCTTGGCTGATGGCAATCTTCGCCTCCTGGTAAGGTTGGCAGAGTGAT
Organism: Rhinopithecus roxellana; assembly: GCF_007565055.1. Taxonomy (NCBI): domain Eukaryota; kingdom Metazoa; phylum Chordata; class Mammalia; order Primates; family Cercopithecidae; genus Rhinopithecus; species Rhinopithecus roxellana. The sequence continues at coordinate 72,057,003 of NC_044556.1, read as the reverse complement.
TCTCATGTCTCAGCCTCCTCAGTAGCTGGGATTACAGGCATGCACCACCACACCTGGCTAATTTTTGTATTTTTATTAAAGACGGGGTTTTACCATGTTGGTCAGGCTGGTCTCGAACTCATGACCTCAGGTGATCCACTCGTCTCAGCCTCCCAAAGTGCTAGAATTACAGGCATAAACCACCGCGCCCAGCCTCAGTTTTCTTATGTATAAAATGGAGATAAATAATACCTGTCTCAATTGTTTATTGGAATATCAATTGAGAAAATGTTCATGATGATGGGAGGAACTCAATAAATGATAGCAACTATGCTACTTTATCAAGGGTCCTTTACTAAGCTCCCACTTACATGTACTGCAATATTTAAAAAATAACAGACATAGGAACTCACAATGTAATAAAAGGATAAATAAGCAAAGAATGTAACATAATAAAACAAAAATGACAAATAGGGCATTGATAAGGACTGACTCCTCAACATTCCCATAGTAACATCTAGATCTCAGAACACTTACTGGATACACTATCATTGTCAGGTTCTCTAACCATCCGCCCATTCCACCCCACCCCCACCCCAGCAGATTATGAGCTCCAGGTAATTTTTCCTCTTTTGCTAAATCCTTATTTACTGTACAAGCCCTGACAGACCACACAGCCCAGGAATGAGTGAGCCAAGGACAAGAAGCCATAATTCTCGCTCTTGGGACCTGCCATGTAGTAGGCACTCAACAAAACATGTTGAATTAAAGTAAGTTGTTGATGACTAGGTTGTCCTTTCTAAAAATGTGTTTTTGGGGGCTACTCCTGCATGTAAAAGATCCCTGGGGCTCCACTCTCAGGTAGAGTCCACATCTTTTAGGACGGCAGCAGTTAATGCTCTGAGCCATCCCCAGCTAAACATCACTGTTCAAAAGCAGGTCCTTTCAGAAATAATTTGCAATGACTTCCTGAATAACAATGAACAAAAATCATTAAAACTGCTTCCAGGCTAACAGATTAGAAGATTCTCCCACAAGTTGAGAAGGCAGGAAAGGAAGGCCATCATGGAGGTGTGCATGGCTTATGTTTTTAAGTATGTTGTGTAGAGTATTCAACGTTATTCAGGATCTGGCCCCTGCATCTCTCCTGAGGGCAGTGGGACTGACACACGGGGCACTCCAAGTGATCTGATTCAACAAGAACTCTGGTCTAAGAAGGAAAATGGAGTTCCCACTCAGCAAAACAAAATACCTATCCTTTTGCTGACTAGCTTATCCTCCTAAGAAGGCATTCAACAGATATATTTGTTAACCAACTAATGTTAATATATAGTTGTTAACCAACAAATGTTAAACGTCCCTGGGCTCTTTCCCTCCTTGTGTACAGTACTTTCCCTATGGTAAGTTCTAGTACCAACAATGTCTTGTTTATTACATTCCCAGCACTATTTTTAGGGTCCTTTACAGATTGGTACCCTGTATTGCGGCCAAGCTGTCTGCCTTTTCATGTGCCCCCCTACAGAGTCTATTATCAACAGAGCAGCCAGTGACTTCTTAAAACCTAAGGCAAATCATGTCCCCTCAACTCCCCATGTCACTCAAAATGAAAGCTGAAGCCATGATCCAGAATTCCCTCTGACCTGTCCCCTGCTATCTCTCTAAGACCATCCTTCCACCCTGGCATCATTGCTGTTGCCTAAAGACATCATCCTGCTTTTAGGACCTTTGCACTGGCTGCTACCTGTATAGGAAGACTCTTCCCCCAAATAACTCTATTGCTAACTACATCTCTTTTAAGTCTTGGCTCAACTGAATTTTTTAAAAGGCTTCTCAAAGAGGTATAACATTGTATTTCACTGTCAACGCCCCCTCTGGCACTTGCAATTTCCTTTACCAAACTCTATGATTCCCAACTTCCAATAGCACTTACTACCTTCTAATGAACCATAAAATTATTCAGTTTATTAATCAGTCACATAGCCCTTGGAATGTGGGAAAAATTGTTCTAAGTGCTTTAGAAATAACTAATACAACTTTTATTATGTGTCTTATCTTCTGATTCCCTCCACTTGAGTATCTGTTCCACAAGGGAAAGTATCTTTGTTATATTCACTAATGTAAATCTGGTGCCTAGACTACTGCCTAGCACCTCAAGGGTGCTTAATAAATATTTATTAATAAATAAATGATTCCCCTACTAGTTCCTTTCACAGAAATATCCTTAAGTTTCCCTTACCCATCTCAAGTTTTGGTGTCTCTCTGTTTTTTCATGGACCACTCCCTCTCCCTGAAATGCCTTGCCCGTCATCTGCCTACAAACTCCTACTCATCCGTTAACTTCGTTCAAGCATCACCTCCCACGAGAAGCTTCCCTTCACCATATGCAGGCATAGACAAGAGCTTCTTCCTCAGTGAAGCCACATCAAACCAAGGATGGCTTCCTAAAGAAGCCCAGCTCTGGCAGATAAAAGTGTCTGTGTTTGCCTTGCAGAGTCATTTCCCCTGAGGGTCAGGGTAGAGCTGACACCTGACCAGCAAGCACAGGGTGGGTTGGAAGACCTCAATAAGACACTTTCCTGGAGCATAATTTGCTCCATCAATCACACAGAATAAACCAGATTCTGTGTCAAATAAGGAGAAAGGAGAGGAAGAAGAAAAGAAACCAGCTACTCCATCCAAATGAGCAATTAAAAGATGTTTGAAAATAAACAACAAAGGCAAAAGAAAAATTTTAAGTAGACAACGACTTCCTATGGCGGGTATGAAAAATGACGAGGTCAATCCAAGACAACTGAGTCATTCGGACCACAATCTATCTCCAGCTACTCCAGAGAACTACAGATTTTTCTCTGTCCTCATCTCTTGGAGGGACACAATCCTAATGCATTTAATTTATGTCATTTTTCTCCTCTGGTACTCCCAGGAGGTTTGAGAGTGCCATTTAAAAACTCTAAAAGACCAATAAAACTGCCCCAGCTTGGCCAGAGTTGAGGTTCTTGTACAGGGCAACACCATCAAACTTCAGTTAAGGAATGTATTTAGGTAACCAGCACTGGTTTTAGATTTCCAGAGATAATTATCTGAGTTTTCAGGCACACTGTCATTAAAAGCTGCTAAAGAGCTTTATAAATACCTACTGATTATGATCCTTCAATTCTAAGTCTGACCAAGCATTTGAGAAAGCATGACTTTTTCATAAAGACACCTGCAAACACAGACTTCTCCAAACATATAGGTCAATTACTTGCTTTGTGGCTTATCCAAGGAAAATACTGTTGCCAACTTCTAACTGATGCTTTATTCTGCTTAAGTTCAAGTTATCTTAGCTAACTCAAAGCCTAAATAGGGGTTAAAATACAAAGCCTTTTAATTATCCTCATCAATCATCCATCCAAGTTTATATTCAGAAAATATATTCCCATTTTTAGGTTTCCAGAAATAAATTCTTTTACTAGGCATAATTTCATTGAAAGCTTTTAATGAGTTTTGTAAATTACCATCCTTCCCAAGGAGGGTTCAAATCAGATTAAGATAGACTGAGAAAGGGAGCTGAGATTAGCCTCTACCAGGTCACCAGCTACTTCCTATCACCAAACAATGGAGGAAGTTGCAAATAGCTATGAATAGATGCCTCAGTAGGCCATCTGGGCCATGGCATAGCACTTGACATGGGGCAAGCACATGAGATCTAATAGCTGCAGAAATCATTTCCTCATACTTCCTCCTGCAGCATTCTTAATGAGGGTAACCAAGAGTAAATATTTCCCCTCTTAGACAGCCTTCTAACTCTGTTTACTCAGTTACTGACCAGCTCAGGCGTTGGAAACATTTCCCCTCTAGGTCTTCTCCACTGAACATAACTGCACCTTCTGGAGATACACAGGAAGAGTCTGTTTTTTCTCTTCATGAAATTCTTCAAGTACTTAGAGTAATGCTGCCTAACAGAACTTTCTGTGATGAATGAAATGTACTATATCTATGTGCTGTCCAGTATGGTAACCACTAGCAACATGTGGCTAGTGAGTCCTTGAAATGTGCTGGTACAACTGAGGAACAATTTTTTAAATTTTTATTTAATTTTAATTAATTTCAACTTAAATAGTTATGTGTGGTTAGTGGCTATTATATTGAACAGTTCAGATTTAAGGACATTTCTCATGATTTGCCAAAAATCTTCCCTTTTTCAGATAAACAGTCCTTGCTTTTAAATAGTTTCTCAAAAAAAAAGAAAGCCTTCTAGAATCTTCTCCAGGCAATCAGTTCCTCTCTGATATGTCCCAATTTGCCAAATTCCTATAAGGTACTAAAACAGAGAACTCCTGGTAAGGTCTGACCTAAAAGGCTATTCTCTCTTATCTGAGGCTGCTTAGATGTTTGAGAGTCCTCTCCTTAGACCCAACCTAGCCAGTATGTGGCATATACTGGGCACTCAGGGAATATTTGAAGCTTATGTTAATATTGCAGATATTGTGGCATAACTTGATAAGCCTATTTTCCCAATTCTCCAGAGTCTTTTCAGCTCTACTTTTTAAAATTGCTGTGTTCTGATTTGTTTTGTTGGCTTTGAGGTTTTATGCCTCTCCAGAACATCAGTTGTTCCTTCATTAAGGCTGTATATAAATACATTTTTTAAACTGAAAACAAATATTTTAAAAGATAACCAGGATTATTTGGTGTCCATCAGGGAACAGATAACAAAAGGTAACCTCAAAAAAAAAAAAAAGCCAACGTCTCTGCAGGAGAATAAAACTTCAAGGTAAACACCTTCTTTCAGAGATCACAAATGACATCAATCAAAGTTAGAGAAAGTTAAATTCTTCATACTTGACAGAGCAGGACCCTTTTTTTTCACTCACTAGAAGTGTACTACAAGCCACCTCAGAGAGGTTGCAGATAGTCTATGCAGTGAAATATTTTATATATTATACAATAAATCAAATATCAGCAAATTATAATAGCTGTACTCTTCTAGACAAGTCATTAAACAGGTGGTGCATTTCTCAAATACATACATACATACATATATATATATATATATATATATATATATATATATATATATATATTGAATTTGAGGAAACTAAATAACATTAGAGATGCTTTATCACTATTGCTGATTGTTCTTCAAAGAGCCAGCAGATCCCTAAACATTTAAAGTTTTTCTTCTCCTCACATCAGATCATTAATAATCTGTAAACAGTCCCTGAGAAGAACTAAGAGAAGGCTATTTTCAGGAATTTGAGTAAATACACTTACCTGTAAAGATGTTTTGCAAAGTGAATAATCACCAGTAACAGATCTGAGAATTACTAAATATGATATATTTATAAACCAGGTTTCTTAAAGTAGGGCACACAACCTGAGAATTATTCTAATGCTAAGAATTCATTACGAAGCCACTGTTATAGACTAAAAGTTTGCGTCCCTTGAAAATTCATACATTGAAATCCCAATCCCCACTGTGATGGTATTAAGAAGTAGGGCCTTTGGTAGGTGATTAGGCCATGAGTGCAGAGCCCTCACCAATGGAAGTAGTGCCCTTGTAACAGAGACCTCAGAGAGTTCCCCTGCCTCTTTTACCATGTGAGGACACAGAAAAAAGATGGTGTCTATGAGCCAGGAAGTAGGCCTTCACCAAACACTGACCTGTTGGTGCCTAGATCTTGGAATCCCCAGCTTCCAGAGCTGTGAGAAATAAATTTCTATTGTTTGTTATAGTAAACTATAGCTAAGACAGCTACCTTGTATGGCTTACAGAGACACCCTCCCTGCCCCCACTTTGTTGAGCTTCTGTATGTGAGTCATAAAGCTTTCTGAAGGTAGGAGATAACTGAACTGATGATCTTCAGTTGAGTGACTAAAAACTCACAGAATGCCTTTTGTTCCTTATGGTAATTCTTTACCAAACTTAATGTATGCAAATCCTTTCTGTGTATGTTCAATAAAAATAAATGGCTACATGCTCACATATAGGCACAAACAAGATAAGGTCTCTGATCTCACTAAGCCTCTTAGTCATCTTGAAAAATCTTTAGGCACACAGTTTAGTCTCTTATTTTGTGAGACCAAGTATTAATTTTAACACAAAAAGTATAAAGGCCATTAAGTACATTCATGTGTGCCAGAACTCCATGAACTCTAATTAAATTTTAACCAGAACACTAACCTGCACAGATTCAAGGGAAACATTTACCTTCTTAACACTTATCCTTTCAAGTAAATATTTTATCTAAATTATGATTATTTCTGATTTAGAATTTTTGCAAGTCTCTACCACTAGGTACAAGAATATCTTCCAGGCGGTCCTAGAGAATGTTATACCAGAACGTGGGAGAGAGGGGGAAGGCAGAAGAGGAAGCTGAGAGTGGTGGAGCAATTTAGACCATAGCAACAGAACCACTGAGTCCCTGTGAAAACCTACATGTAATATAGTTAGACACTTCAGAGAAATTGGATCAAAGTGAAGAGTTACAGAGAAATACTGATGATCTTAATTGGTTTATTACTTCTTAATTATTTAGAGGTAGGAATAGGATGGAGAAGAGGACAACTGAACAGAGCTTCAGTTCCCAACTGGTTTCTGGCCTCAATGAGAACAACTCCTTAAAAATTTGATTTCTAAAAAAAAAAAAAAAAAAAAAAATTTGATTTCTAGGTCTGGCATGGTGGCTTAAGCCTGTAATCCCAGGACTTTCGGAGACCAAGATAGGCAGATCACCTGAGATCAGGTGTTTGAGACCAGCATGGCCAATATAGTAAAACCCCATCTCTACTAAAAATATAAAAATTAGGTGGGTGTGGTGGCACACCCCTGTAGTCCTAGCTACTAGGGAGGCTGAGGCAGGAGAATCACTTGAAGTCAGGAGGCAGAGGTTGCAGTGAGCCAAAATTATACCACTGCACTCCAGCCTGCGCAGCAGAGCGAGTCTCGTCTCAAAAAAAAAAAAAAAAAAAAAAAAAAAAAGGATTTCTATATTGGGCTTCATGTAACCTTTTGTTTAATAAGATAAATACATTTTGAAACCCTCTGAGCTAAATGGCTATCCCCCACAGAATTTATAAGGAAGAGAGCAGGGTTTCAATGACAGTGAAGAGGGTAACTTTGTACTTAGGCATATAGGTAATAGAACTGGAAAGTGCTATTACTATCTCTAATTATTTGTGCTGAAATCTAATTTAAGAGATTGCACAGAAGTTGTATAACCTTATTGACAGTAATCATTAAGCCTGCCAGGAAATTACCTTAAGTCTCAGAAGAATGCAGATGCACTTTGGCAGAGTCCAAGTGGAGTCATACAAACTTCTCATCTGTTAATGTCCCTCAATTTACTGTAGAGCAAAATGATTCTCCTCCTTCATCTTCCCTGTCCACTTTCTAGCACTTTCCAAAAAAAGAGGTCTAGACTACAGTCATGCTATACAGAGACTATCCCCATCAGGAACATGAAAACCATGTGTAAGTCACAGCACTTTTGCAGTGAATACCAAGATAAAAAATACATAGTATCTCTCCTTGCGGAGCTGGGGTCTCATAGGAGAGAGAGGTACATGAACTGTAAAGAAAGACAAAGAAAAGCAAATACTATAAAGACGAGGGAGCAAATGTTCAGTGTTGGCATGGATGGTAGGCAGAGGTACTGGCCGCTGAACCAATAAATAAATCAATTACACATATCCTGGAGAAGCAGGAAAAGCTGGAACCATTGCTTCAGATCAGGACCCTCATTTCTTTTCTAGACAATTCTAACACCCTCTAAATGTGTCTCCCTGCTTACTTCATCTATTCTAGCCCATTCTCTACAACATCTGCTTAAAATCCTTCAATGGCTCCCAACCAAACTCAGAAGTCAGCACTGCTTACCATGACTTACAATGTTCTTCATGATCTGAATCTTGTCCATCACTCTGGCTTCATTTCTAAAGAATACGGGGCCTTCCTCAAAGGCTCCATGCTCTCAAATATATCTGGGCCTTTGCACAAGGTGTTTCTTCTGTCCAGAACATCTTCCTATTCTCAGTCTGCAGTCTGGCTAACTCCCTTCATTCCTGGAGATTCAGCTCCTCTAAAAAGCTTTTCTGGACAGCATCTGGGCTGGGCTAGTCATCCTTCCCCTGTGTTCCCAGAGCTCCCTGTGCTTAGCTCTATTGTAGTATTTGGCACTCTGCTTGTATCTGTCATGATATTTTCATCTGTATTAACTCCCCAAACTCAGATTGTGAATTCCTTAAGGGTAGAACATTCATTATCTTTGTTATCACCAACGATTAGTGCAGTACCTGGCACATAATAGGGACTCAGCAAATAAGTCCAATAAAATATTGACCTGAAGATCCATGACAAAGAAAGAGAGAAAATCAATAAAAGTAAGGGGGAAAAATGTTAAAACTTTTTCTGTCATTTCTGGCTGGGAAACTAGAATGAAGTCACTTCATTGCTCTGAAACTTAGGATTCTTACATGACAACAATGATTAGCAGACTACACAAAGTAGTAGGAAGTACAAGAACCTTGGAATTGGCTATCCCTAGAACTGAATCCTTCATCTAGGTACTTATAGGCTATATGACTTAGGGAAAGTCATTTAGCACCTGGATGCCTCAGTGTCCACATGAAAATGGGGATAATAACAGTACCTATCTGATAGAGTTATTTAGAGGGTTAAATGAACTATTGCCTTGAAAGCATTTAGAAAAGTGTCTGCCACATTGCAACTAATAAATGCTAGGTATCGCTGTTATTTTATGAAAATGCTTTGCAAAATTTATAGATTCAATGCTATTCCTGTTCAACTACCATTGAAATTCTTCACAAAATTAGAAACAACTATTTTTAAATTTGCATGGAATCAAAAAAACGCCCAAATAGCCAAGGAAATCCTAAACAAAAAGAACGAAGCTGGAACCATCACAGTACCCAACTTCAAACTATACTACAGGGCTACAGTAACCAAAACAGCTTGGTAGAGGTATAAGAACAGACACATAGACCAGTAGAACAGAATAGAGAACCCAGAAATAGGACCATAGAGCTACAACCATCTGATCTTGGACAAATCTGACAAAAAACAAGCAATGGGGAAAGGATTCCCTATTTAATAAATGGTGCTGGGAGAAGTGGCTAGCCATATGTAGAAAATTAAAACTGGACCCCTTCCTTATACCTTATATAAGAATCAACTAAAGATGGATTAAAAACTTAAATATAAAACCCAAAACTATAAAAACCCTAGAAGAAAACCTAGGCAATACCATTCAGGACACAGGCATGGGCAAAGATTTCATGATGAAGATATCAAAAGCAACTGCAACAAAAGCAAAAGTTGACAAATGGGATCCAATTAAACTAAAGAGCTTCTGCACAGCAAATGAAACTATCAACAGAGTAAAAAGACAATCTACAGAATGGGAGAACATTTTTGCAATATATCCATCTGACAAAGGTCTAATATCCAGCGTCTATAAGGAACTTAAATTTGTAAGAGAAAAATGACCCCATTAAAAAGTGGGCAAAGGACGTGAACAGACACTTCTCAAAAGAAGACATTCACGTGGCCAAAAAACATATGAAAAAAGCTCAGCATCACTGATCATTAGAGAAATGCAAATCAAAACCACAATGAGATACCATCTCACACCAGTCAGAATGCCTATTAAAAAGTCAAACAACAACAGATGCTAGCAGGGTTGCAGAGAAAAAGGAATGCTTTTATACTGCTGGTGGGAGTATAAAGTAGTTCAACCATTGTGGAAGACAGTGTGGTGATTCCTCAAAGACCTAGAGGCAGAAATACCATTTGATCCAGCAATCCCATTACTAAGTATATACCCAAAGGAATATAAGTCATCCTATTATAAAGACACAGCACGCGTTATGTTCATTGCAGCAGCATTCACAATAGCAAAGACATGGAATCAACCTAAATGTTCATCAGTGACAGACTGGATAAAGAAAATGTGGTACATATACACCATAGAATACTATGCAGCCATTAAAAGGAATGAGATCATGTCCTTTGCAGGGACGTGGATGGAGCTGGAAGCCATTATCCTTAGCAAACTAACACAGGAACAGAAAACTAAGTAATGCGTGTTCTCACTTATAAGTGGGAGTGAAATGATGAGACCACACGGACACATGCTGAGGAACAACAAATACTGGGGCCTGTCGGAGGGTGAGGGGTGGGAAGAGGGAGATAATCAGGAAGAGTAGCTAATGGATGCTGGGTTTAATACCTGGGTGATGGGATGATCTGTGCAGTAAACCACCATGGCACACATGTACCTGTGTAACAAACCCACATATCCCACACGTGTATCCCTGAACTTAAAAAAGTTGGAAATTATTAAAAAGAAGAAGGAGGAGGAGGAGGAGGAGGAGGAGGAGGAGGAGGAGGAGGAGGAGGAGAAGAAAATGCTTTGTAAATTGCCATATAAATGTCTATTTTCTTAAAAATAAAATACCCTTTTTGAGATTATAGTAAGGAAAGTTCCCCGAGGGCTATAAGACAGAACTTTATATCAAATGTGACTCTAGTTTTTAAAGTGATACTCTACTTGATTTCATTTCCAAGTATTCTATGTATCTTTTAAAACTCAAAAGATAGACTTCTAAAGAAAAACAATTTGTATTCATAGTGGGAAAAGTTGCCTTAGCATTCTTAAGTTGAAATCTATCTTCTCTAGGACAAATGAAAGAATCACCTGACTGCCTGTCTAAAGGGAGATCTACCTGGAACAAAGGAATAGCCCAGGACCAATAAGCAAGTTATCCAATGCTGAGTGAGAGTGAGAGAGAGTGAGAGTGAGAGTGAGAGAGTGAGAGTGAGAGTGACAGAGAGAGAGAGAGAGAGAGAGAGACAGAGAGAGAGAGAGAGAGACAGACAGAGAGACAGACAGAGAGAGACAGTCCTGATGTTTTCTGAAATGTTTCACCAGGAAATATCTGATCATGCATTTATTTTTCTCAGTCTATGACAACAGAGGTCAAAGAAAAAATGTCTCTCAACCACAGCATTAACTGCATTAGGGCGTTTTTCTTTTGGTAAAGACAATGCATACTCCTCAGATAATAACTCTAGAGCTGTTTTGTTTGTTGCTGTTGCTGTTGCCTTTTGGGTGTTTTTGTTTTTTTAACATGCTAGATCTAAAACAAATCAAACAAACAAACAAACAAAAAAAAAACAAAACAAAAAACAAAACCAGCAGTTGCTCTCCTGAATGCTTTCAGTCTTTCAGGTGGTTAAATGAAGAGCCAAGAAAAGAAAATATATCATGAGGCAAAAGAAAGAAAAAACAAAGAAAAAACCATGAGAAACAGCTGACTGGGGCTGCTTCGCAACAGTTATTTGCATACATGCCTGGGGCAAGCAGGAGAAGGGCATTTGTGTGAAGGGAACCTGTGTGAACAGTGTCAAGCCTCTCCTCTGGATCCCACCAGGAGAGGGCAAAATGGAAAAAAACAACATCCCACCAGGTGGTCCTGGAATTAAATACTTGGAAGAACTCACTTTGAGCATTTTGCAAAGCAGTGTTGCAAAAGCAAGCTTGGAGTCTTCTCCAGAGATGTTGAAGAAAAGCTAAAATTGTTTTCAAGGGATAGCCTGCATTAGTAGTTTTCAGCTTTCTGTGGAGCTTATCATTTCAGACTCCAAAAGGCCCCTCACCAGTCACCCAAGCTACCACTGCTTCCTGCTACCATTAGAATAAGAAAACTCAAACAAGTCACAAGCTCACCAAAACTATCAGGAGGAATGATGGTGCAGTTTACACTATTGGTGATCAGACTTCACTAACAAGGTCAAACTTGTGGATTTGAATCTTACGTGGGTCTGTTGCCTTTCTCCTCACAGACACCAGGCCAGCTGTCCCACAAACGTGGGCTGGTAGACAGAATGGAGATGGGGCAAAACAGAGCAGCAGCCTCTGCAAAAACCTGTTCCTCCTACTTAAAAAAACAACTCAAAACCTGGACCCCAAAAATGGTCAGTCAGTAATGGACAGCACATGAAGTTGGTACCTGTTAAATACCCTTTAACTATTTAAGGTAATCACTAGCTTATGCCTCTTCCTCTTCCAAAGCAGATACTCTCATCTCAGTTCCATGCTTTGTCATTTATGCCGGTCTTCCTCTAAAAAGAAGTCATAGTGGTTCAATATCCTATTAATACCAATTAATACCATAAAAGGCCAGCCTTCAAGGCCCCCTATAAGATCCAGTGGACTATAAGCTCTCAACTAGTTCCTTCTAGCTCTGAGTTTCTGGGATCCTCTACATTGTCAAGAAAACCGTCAGGGAATGGGAAGTTTATTTTACTCCCTGCACAGCAAATGCTGAATTTTAGAATATTGTTCAGGCTGGGAAAAATAATTAACTGTGAAATAACTTCTACTCCTATATAGCTAGATTAAACGTAGATATTCTTAAAACTACTTAAGAAATTGTAAAATCTCTCAGCCATCCATGGTGATAACTTTATAGGACTGGGGACATGGGAAAAAGTAACAGGCCCATGCAGATCCAAAATCTTGAATTTATATGGGAATAATCACTGCTATTATTATATTCCAAGGCTTCTATAATCTCTTATTTTAATATGGGGAAAATTGTTCCCTAATAGGTTTTTCCCTGTATATATATATATATATATATATATATATATATATATATATAGGATCTGTCTTCTTTTCTAAGGACGAATGAACCCTAATAAATTATGACCCTAACGAATTGTTAATACTACTGGACTAAAGCAGTAGGGGACCAGGGACAGAGACTTGGTGTTGTCTTTCAATCCCACGCACACTCTGGAGGGGATTAAGAAATCTACGTGGGCCGGGCGCAGTGGCTCAAGCCTGTAATCCCAGCACTTTGGGAGGCCGAGACGGGCGGATCACGAGGTCAGGAGATGGAGACCATCCTGGCTAACACGGTGAAACCCCATCTCTACTAAAAAATACAAAAAACAAGCTGGGCGACGTGGCGGGCGCCTGTAGTCCCAGCTATTTGGGAGGCTGAGGCAGGAGAATGGCGTAAACCCAGGAGGCGGGGCTTGCAGTGAGCTGAGATCCGGCCATTGCACTCCAGCCTGGGCGGCAGAGCGAGACTCCATCTCAAAAAAAAAAAAAAAAAAAAAAAAAGAAAAAGAAAAAAAAAAGAAATCTAGAAATCTATGTGGGATAACACCGTGTGAGATAATCCTGAAAACTTCTGATAAGCAGGTTTTTAAGTGGCTATAACATGAGCTCCTCCTTCAACAAAATTTCTCCAAATGAATACCCATTGAGTGCTCTAATTCCACTTACTGTAGGCTCTGATAATAAACACTGACCCAACACGCACCTACTCAGTAAATCTGATGTACTTGCAAATTTGGCTTTGTCCCCACCAGCTCTGGATTTTCCATTTGCTCTGTTAGCCAAAAATAGCACCAGGGCACAAGAACATGTTGCTTACCTCCCCTACCATGATCGTGGAAGCTCACCGACAATCACATAAGGTCCTAGTTACTTTAATAAGACATGAAATTATTCCTTTGAAATAAGAATACTCTGCGGCATAGGGTAATAAAACCCAAAATATAACAAGTGTTATCTTAAAAAATCAAACTCTTTATTTAGAGACACGAAGAGGGTTTTTCTAGGTTGGCAGATAGACAGGGAACACAGATGGTGAAAGACCGTGCTAACAAATGGACTAGATTAAAAAAATAACCATTATATGCTAGTCAAAGGTACAATGATTTAATAAGCTGGGGATGTTAGAGGAATTTAAACTCAACTAACATCTACTGAGTGGTTACTAAGTGTGGGGTACAAGGTTAGATCCTTTAATCATGGCATAGCATTTACTACTCATACCGCTGTGTGGTGTTACTGTTTTTCGATTTCAGGTGATAAAACAGCTGAGTTTTAAGGAAAACAGGCTCAGCGATGATGAGGTTGGCAACCCTAATAGACCCATGTTCTAGATCATTAGTGCAAGAGTGGTCTCTTAACATATCACCCATATGCAGTCCTTTACACCTCTGACATTACTGGCCTTCTGTAACAAGCCCTATAGCTAAAGTTGGTTTTTTTCAGTGACGAAAGTTAATTTGCACTAAGCCATCAGTACCATCTTCTCTGTCCCATCTTGTGAATAACAGCATACATCTGTGAGATAGTTGGCTGCAAGAACTCTAAGGAGGCTCTGTTTCCCATCTGGGAGATGGACGCCCCACCACCCACATTTCCTCTTTCGTTACATGTATTAACAAGTCAATAAGCCAAAGTTACAGAGAAAGTAGTCTTTCCTCTAAAATGTCCTCGGTGAAAGAAATAAGGATTGTGCCTGCAAATCATTCAAAGTCATCTAATACGGATCCATTACAAGACCTGCAGAAGGTAGAGAAAGCTCTCTTCGTGGAAGCAAGAAAAAGAACTGATATTGCATTGGGTCAACTAGTGCATAGCTCTGCTGCTTAGGTTGAGTTAATGTGCTTGCAAGAAATGTGGGAGTGGCATTTCTAGACCACTGGACCATTCTGATAAACCGTTAAGTATACTAACAGTGATTGGTGCTCTATATGCTGAGCAATCACCCAGAAAATAGGCCCCCTGGAATATCCTATTGTATAATTTATTAAGAAACTAACCACTAATATGCTGAGCTCTTCAGAAGGTGGAAGAAGCAGGCTATTTGACAAACGTTTACACTCTCCCATTCTGGCTGAATGCTGATCTTTCTATGCTGTAACTCTATTCTGGTATGGGTTATCACTTAGGGTTTTGGGTTGGAATTCTTTTCTCTTTGAAAACAAATCTCCCAACGCCTGACATACTAGGGATAAACTGCCCTAAGTGGACATTGAGACAGGGAGGTCAAGGCTAATTAAAAACAACCAAATGGCACACGGTATTTACCAAAGGTCACAGGATCATGTCCATTTAATGCATGTTTGTGTAGAAAGAAGCACAGCATCAACACATTTACTGTCAGAGGTTGAGAGCAGCTGTTTGTTATCTGTAATAACATTTTGTTTTAGAAACACAGCTACCAGTGTCATCTAGTTCATCTCCTCTTAGAGAACAGATAGACTAAGAAGATGACTTGCCTTTATCTCTACCTCACATACAACTATGCTTCAGAAACAGTCAGCTGCCTTGTCCAGGTGAATAGCAGTTGACTCTGAGTAAGAAGGGCTTAGGAGTTGGTATGGCTTATTGTCAATATATCAACTAATAATTTTTTTTTTCCAAAAGATGCTGATTTACTGATGAGACCACAAAGAAGGACTTCTGTCATGGCCCATGTTTATCAATACCCTCCAGCAGCATCTGGTGCCCTTAGGGATTTCCAGTAAGCCAAGTTACAATTCCTTTTTTGGTTTAGCTGGATTTTTGGTAAAAATAACCTGTTGGGGCAAGTGAAAAAATACCTTGGTGACAAATAAGATACTGTATGTAAAAGTTTCTAACACTGTGCCCGGCATAAAACTGGCATTCAAATAGGTTTCTTCCAGTCGGGTGCAGTGGCTCATGCCTGTAATCCCAGCATTCTGGGAGGCCAAGGCAGGTGGATCACGAGGTCAAGAGATTGAGACCATCCTGGCCAACATAGTGAAACCCTGTCTCTACTAAAAATACCAAAAAATTAGCTGGGCAAGGTGGTGCATGCCTGTAATCCCAGCTACTTGGGAGGCTGAGGCAGGAGAATCACTCGAACCTGGAAGACAGAGGTTGTAGTGAGCCAAGATCTCGCCACTGCACTCCCGCCTGGCAACAGAGCAAGACTCCATCTCAAAAAAATAAACAAACAAATAGTTTTCTTCCTTTCTTCCATCTCTCTTCTTTCATGAAGATTGTTATTTATTTTAATAATGCAGTAAGATGGATGGGAATGGGAAGACCTGCAAAGCATTTGTATGGGCTAGCATTTGTTGTACCTGGAAAACAAGTTTAGAAGTCACTGGAGTTACCATCATGGATTTTCCAAACTATGTCTCCACCTGTTTGATTCAACTCAAGAAACATTTATTAAGTATGCATTATATGTCAGAATAGTGCTGGGGATATACACATAAAAAACAAGGATTCTGCTCCATGTGCTCACAAAATCACAAGGAAGCAGCTTCCAGAGGCACATTTGGAGGGATGCAGGGAAGAAAAATGAGTGAATGTCTGCTCTCCAGGACAAGAATTTAATTAACATAATCGAAGCATAATGAGACTAATTGTAGCATGTAAATATTGCCAATTAACCAACAAGTGCCCAATTTCCCCACAAATTTAAAAATTACAGCTTTTTTTTAATTATTGAAGGAGGGCAAAAGTCAGTGTCAACAAGAAAAGCAAGTTCTTTCCATACTGTTTACAGAGAGGTCAAAAGATAGCCCTGCCCCTCAAAATCTTCATATAGGTACTAGATTTAAAAGCAAGGTGTGGTCAGGCATGATGGCTCACACCTGCAGTCCCAATACTTTGGAAGGCCAAGACAGGCAGATCAATTGAGGCCGGGAGTTCGAGACCAGCCTGGGAAACATGGTGAAACCTCGTCTCTACTTTTCTACCAAAAATACAAAAATTAGCCAGGTGTGGTGGCAGGTGCCTGTAATCCCAGCTATGTGGGAGGCTGAGGCAGGAGAATCGCTTGAACCCGGGAGGCAGAGGTTGCAGTGAGCCAAGATTGCACACTGCACTCTAGCCTGGGCAACAGAGTGAGACTCCATCTCTAAATAAATAAATAAATGCAAGGTCACAAAATCTCATCATTTATGTGCAGAGGAACACTTAATCCAAAAGCTAAAGCAACCTGTTGTTTGTGTCATGGCTAAAGAACAAACAAGGGTAACAGCGAAGAAGCACAAAAATACCTCCATTAATTAGGGTCACGTTATTCCCACTGTAAATCCTCATCACTGGTTAGAAGTGAAGTTTCATTAAGGTCATTAGTGCCTATCAGGAAATTATAATATACTTACACTTAAATGTCATATTCTAATACTTCCCACAGGAACCTAAATTAAGTCAAGTGTCCATGCAATAATTCTTGTAATACATAAACCTATCACCCCCTTTTCTGTGTGTGTGTGTGCGTTGTTTTTAAGAAATTTTTTAGCATCTCCCTCATGACCAAAAATTACCATGAGCAAAACTAGATAGAATGTAACCATTCCCCTAGCTGTAAGTGTGCAGGCCAGAGATGAACAGTGGAAGACTGAAAGGGTGGGCCAGATCCTGGAAGGCAACTGTCCTTTAAGATGAAAAACAGCGATAACTGCTGAGAAATCTCAACCTTAAGTGCGTTGAAAGTTGATAATGTCCACCTATGTAGTGAAGAATTTGTGAAACAGGACTGTCAAAGGGAGTTATAGGTTCTTGAAAGTAAGAAGCTCCATCTTTTGAATCTTAATACCTTCTAGATAGTTAAAGATAGTGTCTTATAGATAGTAATACCTTATAGATAGTAGACATTCAATAAATGTTGTCTGAATTATGTTACTCAACATACCATATCTCTTTCCTGTCATTTTACAATTTAGAAAATGATTTGACACCAAGAATTGACACCATACAAATCTGCTAATGCTCACATTTCTCTTACTGACTGGTTGGTCACATGGCTACTTTCCCTAACCCTTGTCTTTATAAATTCAATTCAATTTAATTTGCATTGAGTTGAGTTCTGTCAAGACTCAATAGTCCATGTTAACAACCCACATTCTAGATCATTAGTGCAAGAGTGGTCTCTAGCATCTCACTCACGTGTAGTCCTTTATATCACTGACATTACTGGCCTTCTATAATAAGTCCTATAACTAAAGTTGTTTTTTTCAGTGATGGAAGTTAATTTGCACTGAGCCATCAGTACCATCTTCTCTGTCCCATCTTGTGAATAACAGCATACATCTGTGAGATAGTTGGCCAAGCTACAATCTTAGTCATGTGACATTTTTCTGTATGAAAAACAAATTAGGTTCTTATGAGGCCCAAGCATGAAATTTTGGCTTCATAATAATATACTATATATTCAACTTTATAACATCTTACCAACTGGGCCTCCATGCCAATTTTTTTCTAGTTTATGATTCTTCTCAAATAAACTACAGATTCTTTAATTGCATGTGTGGCAGAGCACATTATTAGGTGTTATAGAGGTTACAAAGGTAAAGAGTTAAGTATCTTAGACCTTAAAAAGCTTAGAGTATAGCAGAGAAAGAAATGTACGCAACTAATTACAATTCAAGGCAAAGTAAAATAACTTTAAGAGAAAAAAAAAGATTAAGTAGCACACTAAAAGGCAATGCAAGGTTACTTCTAGATAGGATATCAACTGCTTCTTTAAAGATATGAGCATTGGAATCTGGCCTTACACATATACATACATATGTGTGTGTATTATGTGCACATATTAAAATATACATATACTTGTACAGAATCCTGTAAACATTCTACCATATGAATACAATTCAGACAGAATTAAAAACAACAGAATTCCCTCTAAGAATTTCTATAAGGATTCATTTAGATCACCATTGCCTCCTTGGAGGATTTGAATTAGAATAGAGTTTGTGAAACTATGGTTTTAAGTCATAAGCCTTTTTTTTGTGTTTTTGTTTTTGTTTTTGTTTTTGTTTTGAGACGGAGTCTCGCTCTGTCGCCCAGGCTGGAGTGCACTGGTGCGATCTCGGCTCACTGCAAGCTCCGCCTCCCCGGTTCGCACCATTCTCCTGCCTCAGCCTCCCGAGTAGCTGGGACTACGGGCACCGGCCACCACGCCAAGCTAATTTCTTGTATTTTTAGTAGAGACGGGGTTTCACCATGTTAGCCCAGGATGGTCTCTATTCCTGACCTCGTGATCTGCCCCCCTCGGCCTCCCAAAGTGCTGGGATTACAGGCGTGAGCCACCGCGCCTGGCTTTTTTTTTCTTTTTCTGAGATGGAGTTTTGCTCGTTTGCCCAGGCTGGAGTAAAATAGCGTGATCTCGGCTCACCATAACCGCCGCTTCCTGGATTCAAGCGATTCTCATGCCTCAGCCTCTGGAGTAGCTGGGATTACAGGCATGCGCCACCACGCTTGGCTTAATTTTGTATTTTTACCAGAGGGGGTTTCTCCATGTTGGTTAGGCTGGTCTGGAACTCCTGACCTCAGGTGATCTGCCCACCTCGGCATCCCAAAGTGCTGGGATTACAGGCATAAGCCACTGCACCCGGCTGCCATGAGCCTTTTAATCAAGCAACAATTTAAATAGAAGTTCGACATGTAAAACAAAGAATGGCTACTTAGGGTAGGAGAGGAAGGAACTCCATCTACCCCACCCCTTTCCCAAACTTGCCCACAGCCCAGGGTGGAAACTCCTTGACAAGATGACCAACAAATCCCTTCCGGCTGTCACTATCTGTGATTTAAGTCTAAGTCCATGGAGCACATGGCAAACCATAGCACTGTGTGTCTTAGAAGGAACAACATGTTGTATGAGCCCTGGGATCTTCCCTGGGGAGCATTTCCTGTATTTAGGGGAGGAAACTGAACATATGTGAGAAGAAGTAAAACAAAGCACTTGTTTAAGTGCCTGTCCTAGGAAGAAAACTTTCAAAAAAGGAAAAAAAAAGTCAAGGAAGACATCACAGAAGGAGAAAAGAGAACATGAGCTGTGAAAGACACTGATTAGCAGGAAGAGATAAAGCAAATAATTAATTTTTATCTAAAAACATTTAGGGCCAGGTGTAGTGGCTCGGGCCTGTAATCCCAGCCTTTTGGGAGGCCAAGGTGGGTGGATCACTTGAGGTCAGGATTTGAGACCAGCCTAGCCAACATGGTGAAACCCCATCTCTACTAAAGAAAAAAAAAATACTAAAAAAAGTAGCTGGGCGTGGTGGCACGCACTCGTAGCTCCAGCTACTCAGGTGGCTGAGGCATAAGAATTGCTTGAACCCAGGCAGGCGGAGGTTGCAGTGAGCTGAGATCCTGTCACCTCACTCCAGCCTGGATGACAAGAGTGAGACTCTGTCTGAAAAGGAAAAAATTTTTTTTTAAAAAAAGCATTTGGATCTGTGTTAAATGCAGAACCCAGAAATTAACTGCTGAATCCAAAGGGGGCTTTGGAGATGTGCAGGCCTATCACTCCTCCCACAGTTCTGCTAGCTCGGCCTTGGCAAAGCAAGAACTCTGGAGGGACTTTGGGGCACCAGCTCAGGCCTGACGCAGCAGTCTCAACAGCAAGCCAAGAGGCAGAACAATGCCACTCTAACATCATGATTCACAATGAGTGAAAACCACAATAAAGCTTTTCATCAGAGGAAAGGGAAAATAGTCTTTGTTTATCAGCATCCTGGGGGAGATCAAAAGCCTACTTTCTAGAGCTTGTTCCAGATGTCTCTTCTACCTCTTTAGAGCCTACTGGCCTCCAACAGCCATGCTCAGTATCTCTCATTTCATGCACAAAAAGGTCATTTCAGGCACAGCAAGAGAGCAGGCAGCTTTCTGCATTCTCATGCTGCCAAATCAACCTTCTCACTCACCTAAAGGGCTGTTCAATATGTGTCTTCATGGCCCACGTATCCTCAGAAGACAAAGCCATGTGCTGTCTGCTCTGGGACACAGAAAAAGGAGTCAATCCAGCCTTCTCTCTGAGTTGACTAAATCATGCTACATGATTCTCTCTGGTCACAGCACTGCCAGCCTTTGGAAAGCTATGACTCCTGAGCCCAAGAAGCTCCCAGCTAATAGAGAACATGTTGTTGTCTCCCTCAGAGTGTTCTTGGTCTAGTGTGCCTGGGTACCTTGTTCTTTCATTTTCTCATTTCTTGAGCTAAGACATAACTATCACAACCAAAAGAATCTACTTCTATCATCCCAACAGTGTGGCAGGAAAGCTATGTTCTTAAAATAAAAGTCACACGACACTGAAAAGTGAAGCAACACTGGAGTTGAAAGTCAGGAACTAGATTAGCGTCATACCTCTGCCACTCACTAGGTGAGTAACTTTGAGAAGTCACATTACCTCTCTGACCTTTTGTTTCATCAATTGGAGATATACCTATTCAAAAATCAATAAATACCATCATGTGTCACTTAACAATAACATACAGTTTGAGAAATACATGTTTAGGTGATTCCATCCTTGTGTAAGCATCATAGAGTATACTCATATGAACCTAGATGGGATACCTACTATAATCCCAGGCTATGTGGTATAGCCTGTTGCTCCTAGGCTACAAACCTGTACACCTTGTTACTGCACTAAATGCTGTAAGCTGTAATAACACAATGGTAAGTATCTGTGTATCTACAAATACCTAAACACAGGAAAGACACAGTAAAAATATGGTATTATAACATTTGGGAACCACCGTCCTTTACATGGTTTGTTGTTGAGTGAAAGGTTATGTGGCACATGACTGTATTTACTGAGTCCCTGCCTACTACATGCCAGGAATCATGCTAAATGCTAAGGATATTCTGGTGAGCAAATCAGACTTGGCCTTTGCCCCCACACAGTTTAAAGACTAGTAGAAGAGAAAGAGAATAAATATGGAAACAATGACATATTTACAAATTAGAAGTGTTTGGAAGGATATAAAAAAAACAAACAAACAAAACAATGTGCTCAGAAAGAAAGCAAGATGGAGAACGAGGTTTTTTTCCCTCTGGGGGTACAGAAAGCATCTGTAAGGGGAGTATGTGTGAGGGAAGAGGAAAAGCTATCAGAGAATATAGTGGAGAAGGGGGATTCTAGGCTGAAGGAACATCATAGACAAAGGCCCAGAGGGAAGGAGGGGCTTAGCATGTTCAAAAGCTCAAAGAAGTTCAAGTGTTTGGAGCTGGGAGCTTGGAAAGCAAGAGGAGGTGGTGTGAGAGAAGGCTGGAGAGGGAGCAGGCAAGCAAAGGAAGTCCTGCAAAGCTGCAGTGCTGTGCCTAGCACATAATAGGCCCTCAATCAACATGGGCTGCATGCAAAGGTTTTCTTTGACCAGGAGAATAAATTTTAATTTATAACCTAAATGACTTCTAGGAACCCTGCTATTTTAATGATTCTAGTCCCCAGATTGCTGAGGAAAAAAAATTTAAAGAGCCCCTTGTCCTTTGTGAACCACAAAATAAACAAAACCCCTGTGGAATGAGAATTTCACCCTTCGAGTCCCTACCTCATCCACCAAAGACAAGGAGGCACTATTTAAATAATATTTAGGCAAACATGCTTGGCCCAAGGGAAAGAGTAAGTGCTTCTAAAGCTACAAACATTATGTAGGTTACAGGTTAAAATCATTTCATGGTTCCCTTCCTTTCATGAACAAACACTAGCTTTACTAATCAAGAAAAGATGTTATAATTTCTTAGATATCCCATTAAAAAGACCCATACAGCCAAAGGCAATGTGGAAATTCTGGGCACAATTATGCCATCTGTTCATGCTCAAAAGATGGGTTTCGCATCACATCTTATCTGAGTGGTATGTCCTCTTTTGGGGCCCCTGTCTTCTATTCTTTCCCTAGTTCCAACATTTCCATCATGTGCTAGCTTTTCCAGTGGAAACCAAGCATGAATACAAGGCCACTGAAAAGCTCCACTGAAAAACCACTAAAATGTTCATTTTTCCAAGATAATGTTTGGCAGCTATGGTAAAAAAGTGCAAGAGATTTGGAGTGAGACAGAGCTGGATTCAACCCCCAGCTTTACCACTTACTGGCCATGTAAACTTTTGTTCCTTTTTGAGTCTCAGTTTCTTTTTCTGTCAAGCAGAGATAACACCTACCTGACAGGGTCTCTGTGGCTTAAAAGGGATCACATCTAAAGCCCCTTACCCACAGTATGGAGCATAGTAGGCACAAAATAACAGAAAGCCAGGTTTGGAAGGTGGCACAAGTTTGAGATGCAGCAAAGTCCTTGCAGCCAGGACTGCTCCCCAGAGGCTTGGCCACTGAGGCAGATGATAAACAGAGAGAGCTGGAGCTTGTCACGGGAGGCCAACCCTGCTGACTCAACAGTGCCAGAACCTTTGCAATGGACCTCAAATCCCCCAGGGAGGAGGGATTTGGGTCCTCCTACAGGAGGACCCAGGGCTCCTGGTGGGCAAGTGCATTCCTCCCCAGGGACAAGGGCACTCTACAGAGCCCAGGCCCAGCCTGACTGGGTGCAACTAACCAGAGAAGCATTTACCTTTAGGAGCTTCAAAAGCCACAACTGCCCCTAGCCCACGGTCAGAGAAACACAATCCTTGGAAGATTTATCAGATCTTGCCAGGTCCCTGGTTTGCATCTTTCTTGTCAAATGGATCCATTGTTAGTCCTGTCTTTCTGATCAATACCTTTGTCTAAATTCTGCCTACAGACCCAAACCGTCCTGGTTCAAGTCAGCCCAGTTATATTCTGCCTCTTGTGAATTATTTGTTAAGCATTTTCAAATCTTCTTCTAGAAGACTGATGACTCCAAATCAGGTGACATTTTAATACCCCTAGCAGTAAAAGCATTTATCTAAGCCAAAAAAAAAAAAAAAAAAAAAAAAAAGAAACCAAAGTCTTATCTACTGGCATAATGTGTTTATCTCAATGAGTTTTATCACATAAATGAAATAAAAGAGGGCCAAAAATCATGTTATTCCAGAAACATTCTTCCCCTAATATTTATAATGCAATGTTAAGCAGGAAAAATTCAGCAAATGATCAATTTAGAGAAAAGGAGCCTTTATATTTGGAATTTACCCATTAACTTAAAATCCACAAATCTTGTTTTATACAATAATGTATTCCTCCTCCCAATCTCAATATATTATCAAGTATCTCATTTCACAGAATAACAAAAATAGAAGGGTTATCCCCTCAACGTATAAATGAGGAAACTGGGACTCAGAGACCAAATTGCTTCAGATTAATTCAGCTAGTCCAAGAAAAGGGATGAATAATCAAAGCCTAATTCCAGTATGGTCAAAAATAAGAAAATAGAGAAAGGTACCTGGAAAATCTACAACCAAAGGCACAGGCTCCCAAAACCTGGATCTACAGAGCCAACTTTTACCCATGGCAGCTTTGGGAGCATCTCTGAAGAGCAGATTAAGAAATGTGGCAGAACTTATGTCTGAAAGGTCTGGAGACCAGGCTGGAAAGTGGTAGCTGTCCACCAGTTACAACCAAGGGCATCATCCACCTGGGGCTGGCCCATCAATGGTGTGGACATTGTGGCCATGGTCACAGTGACCACCTGAGGAGAAGGGAGAAGTCTAGATTCCAGGTGTCTGTCGATTTTTAGGATGTGGTCTTGACCGTATTCTCCTCCTACAGGCTGAGAACTAAACATAAAACGGAGCAAGTAAGTGTATGAAGAACACAGATTTAGCCAGAGAACGCAAATGTTCTGCTAGCACCACGGAGATCTCATACAAGTATAGATACAGAAAACCAGACAATTGACCTTAGCTCTGGCTTGAGCATCATGACAGCCCCTGGGCTGGGAAGTAATAATTCAGACAATAGATGTTTAGCTGATGATAAGTGTCTGGGGCTCACCTCTTAGCCTATCCTTTGCAATTTCTTTTTATTCATTTTAACCTGATATCCTCTGCATACAAATGTTTAGTGATGAAGGAGGGTAATGGCATGAATGTGAGAAAGTTCTGGAAGTTTCCTCCCAAGAGCATCAGCTAAAGTTTTATCCACTTCAGAACAAGTAAACATACCCCAGGACAGAGACATCACTAGTTACAGGCAAAAACACTCATTGCCAGCCAGAAGAAGAAACCACAATCAGAGAGGGGGATACTGCAGAAGGGGGATTAAAATACTCTCTCACACAATTTTCTAAGCAAAGAATTTAAAAGACAAGAGACACAACCCCAGCCTTTCTTAAATCCCTTACTATTGACTGTAAGCTTCTAAGCAAAGTTGATTTCCCCTGTTCCCAAATAATATTCCACCCACTCTGGTGGCCAATAGCTCCATCAAAGGTGTAGGCATTGTGGCCATGGCTACAGGGACCACCTGGGGAGAAAAGAGAAGTCCAGGCTGCAGATGTCTGTTGATTTTTAGGATGTGGCCTTGACCATATTCTCCTTCTTTAGGCCTGGAACTAAACATAAAACATAGAGCAGGTAAGTGTATCCAGAATATAGACTGAGCTAGAGAGTGCAAAGTTGCTCTGCTAGCACCATGGAGAGCGAAGCCCAGTCTCAGTAGGCTCATGTGTTATTTGGGGTCACCTGCCCTCCCCACTCACCTGCTGCCTTTCTATAGCAGAGTGTCACGACTCAGCTGGGAGTGCTGTGATGGCTTCACACATAGTCAAGGGGGCTGGACATTGCTATTAATATAACCCACTTTTCCCCTTAGTACTTTCTCCCTGCAGTGATTCATTCCACCTGCAAGTACTTGAGCTGTACCTGGGTGGCTCATTTATTTGCAAACAATAATTCACAAGCATTAAAAAAGTAGGCAATTAGCTTATTCTTAATCTTAATATGCCACCTGGCTAGCAGGTGGTCTCCTGCCCCAAGCAATGATGCAGGCATTGTGGAGTCATCTGCTTCTGGCTGTACATGTTACTTTGCCTCCATCACCAAGACCCTTTCAAATGTTCCTCCTTAGAAAATCTCAAGTTCTCAACTGAGCTTGTTATAGAAAAAGAGTTACAAACCCTTTGGGCAGCTGCCATCTAAAAACTCTGTTTTCCATATTTAGCTAGAGACCACAGTTTTCACTGAACTCAAGATAAGTACCAACCACTCTTTAGAGAAATTTGCTGGAAGGGATGTTTCATGTAGCACTCCCAAACCAGAGCCTGCCTGGAATAATCCCCACTCACATGATGTCAAAAGAGCCAGAAACAGCCCCTGGAAGAAACTTAAACATCAGTTGCTCTTTGCCCTTCAAATGAGCATTAAACCCACTATATATGTATCGAGAATATATTTATTATATATCTATAAATGTATCAATAATATATTTATTTTTATATATATAAATGTATGAAGAATATATTTACATATATATATATATATATATATATATATATACTCATGCCTGGTGTTTACTCTGGAGGTGCTCATTTAGTAGGCCTATAATGGAGGTCTTGAATCTAAACTTTTTAATAGCATCATGGATAAGTTGGATGCACTCTCAGTTGAGATGCTCTAGCTTAGAGCCTTCCTGGGGGCTTGTGAGAAATACAAAGCCATGAGCCTACCCCACGCCTACTGTGTTAGAATCTGCATGTTAACAAGACCCTCAGGTGATCTGTATGCACATTAAAATCTGAGAAGCACTGGCTTAGAGCACATACAGGTCAATAGGTTACTGTTCACAGCAGCAACCACACATTTAGTGCTTTATATAATGAAGACTTTACCCTTGTTAAAGGAATTTCAAATATCTGGGAGCTTGATCCTACAGAAGCAGATAATAAATATGGGAGCCCGAGGCCTTATAGGCACTCTAAAACTCACATCATGAGTCATGGGGACAGATGTCTATTTTGTTTATGCGTAAGGCCGGACCTTTGAATTATCTTTTCTTTTTGAGACAGGTCTTATTCTGTTTCCCAGGCAACAACAGAAGTTTTCTCATGGGGGTGGGGGTGAGGGGGGACTGTCTGGTGGTTACTGTAAAGGCTTGAACAGAAAGAAGTCAGGGTGAAAATGTGCCCAAATGGGTGATTTGTCCACATGGCTGAGACAAAGTGCAGTGTTGCAATCTTTTTTTTTCTTAATTATGCATTTTAAATATCAGTATGTACATTTGTTTTTACAGTTATAAATTTTCTAATCTGTTTTAGACAACAGCTTGTGATAGTTTTGAATCCATTAAGATGTTGCTTTCAATTTGAAATATTTTGTGTATACATGTATATAAAAATAACCCAATGATGACTCATCTGACAGATGTTTAAGATCAATAAAGGCTTATTTTTCAACATGCAGTTAGGAAGAAAGGGAAGCAAGCCAACTTCTCTCCACTCTCTTTTTGCTGGCTTGTTTTTGCAGTGGTATCAGTAGTGTTTTTGGAGGGAACCACATGCCTTCAGCCTATGTAGTTAAGATCAGATACCACAATCAACAAGAGGGGTAGAGGAGATGGGGAACGGGGAGTGGGTAAGTGTTAAATATCAATTTTTGAAGTGTGCATTTTGTACTCTTTCTAGGTATAGGATTAAAAACAGGCCAATGAGGAAAAAATTGTTATAATTGTTATAAATTGTTATGTTGTTTTAAAACTGCAATCAAATCAAGACATAATAGCTGAATTAAGTTCTTTTAATAGATTGTACATATAGATGTTTAGCTATACTCTTAGATCAACTCTTTAACAGTAGAACTTCATATCCAATTAACATGCTCTAGATACCACCTTTCTTATTTTTTACAGTAAAGTCTGGTATTTAAATACCTACTTCTACACTGACAGCTTTAAGAAAAACAGGACACAGAGGGAGTTGTCATTTTTAGCAGCAATGAAATACCACCAACCCATTTTTACATACTGAATTCAAGTCCCCATCAGAAGTGAGTGGACCACAAAGTCACCAGGTACAAAATTGCTAGTTCATTTTTAAATCAATAACTTGGAATTACCCTTGCCCCCCACCCCATTACATCTTTTTATAAACAGCAAACTTTTTGCTGTTTTATACATAGGCTAGCAGGCTTGTTTCAATATGAAAGTGCTAACTCATTTATAGAGTTTTATAATCAGTTATGTAGTGTTACAATAAATGTCCAATAATCTACATAGGAACAACGATGAATAAAAATGATGAAGATTGAATAAGGCTATCAAATTACCTTATCTTATTTACATATAAAGAATAGATACCCAATGGTGAGGAAGAGACAGAAATTGGACAAATTCTCACAGGTTTAAAAATTATATCTACCTTTGAGTTTTATACTGTAAATGAGACATTTTAAGTAGCCCATGCCTATTTTTTCCGTAGAAAAAGAAAAGTTGCCTTCATGACATCCCCTCTTGTGTCAGATTTCCACAGCGTCACTTTGAAGCTTCAGAGTCAAGATCTTACTTTCTTCAAAAAATAAAGAAAATACACCCCCTAAGGTACCTCCAATCCTCCCCACCCCCAAAATCCCGCCGGTTTCTTTTCCAGTGCCAGGTTGCATGGTCAGCTCCTATCTCCAGGGATTATTGTTGTGATTTTTTTTCTGTCCATCTATTGATCATTAGTTTAGAATAGATAACGTGAACCAGTTCTGGAACCACTACTAGGAGGAACACAAGCTCTTCACTACAATCACACAGTAGGAAAGAGAGATAAATCAATTCATCCCTGGTGCTGGGCCTCCAAAATTGAAAGAATTTGGCACAACTGGAGCACTGATTTTGTATCCTCTGTGTGTCTCAATCATTTTGGATTCATGGTCTGCTCTTCTTTGATCGGCCAGAGTTGCTACATCTGTAACTATTGTCTTTGTTCTTCATTAAGACCATGAGTCTGAGACTGATACCACACAGGATTATGATTTTTGAATAGTCTGAAAGATAGCTTTAAATATCTGATATTCAACAACAGGGTTATCTTCATCATCAGTGACTGTGGAATAGCCTTCCTGAGCAGTCTCTTCAGCATCATCTTCTTCCCAATTCTCATCATCTCCATCCTCACCTGCCTGCTTAGTCAGAATCTCCAAATATTCTTTCCCATCTTTATCAATATCATCTTCATCACTCCCCAGTTCCTCGGTTTCATCATCATCTTCAGCTTCATCCTCATCACTGTCATTCTTGGACAAAAGAGCATGGCAGGCATATGCTCTTCTCAATCCATTAAATAAAAGGATAAAAGCTGGCAAAATCTGTCCAGAAACCTGATTCAAACCTTGGGGTGTCTGTTCCATATCAATAAGAGCACAGAGACTGAGAGCACACATATTTCTGTCATGAAGCCTCAAGACACAGTCAACATCATTAAGCCACTATCTAATAAAATTATTTGTAACTGGTTCAACATTATTTGGGAAGTGAAGATTTTCTAAGGTATTGAGTAATAGGTATGCATTATAATGCAAAGTTGCAATTGCAACTTGCAGACATATAGTTCAAAGTTCACTTGTCTTAACCTCTCGTCAGTCTTTCTAAGGCTGCTTGCACGAATAAGGGAATGCACTGGTCAATGTCACGCCCTTTGCACTGCAGAAATGATGACCTCTAACAATTTTGCCGCTTGACACTCTGCATCTTCTCCTGCAACTCCTGTAAGAACCTTTTTGCACATACTGTATATCATTTCAAGATACTTGGTATCAGACAGAAGTGTCTTGCTAAGAACTGTTACATAATTACAAAGGAGCGGCATCATATCTGTAAAGTAATCAAAGCCATCTTGCTGAAAGACTTCAAATACAAGGGGCAGTAGCTGCCACATTTGTGGAGACACTTGTTGACATGTCAGGCTACACACTAAAGAGAATATCTCCTCATAAGATTCTGAGACATGCTGTTGTAAAACAGTACCAATGACCTGTAAGCAGATTCCCTCAAGCTGTTGGGTTATCTCTTTATGATCTTCAACTACAACTAAGAAGTGTGTCAGCTGTATTCAGAATTCCCACAGCAGTAACTGCTTTGTCATCACTACCTTCTTTATCAGGCCCCATCTAGATTACTTGGCTAAATGTCATTGCCAAATGTTGTGTCATTTCTACTGCAATAAGAGTAACTTCGCTATTTTCACAGATCATTTTCCGAATTACATTGGTAAGGTCATAATTTTCTGTTTCTCTTATAATATGAAGAAGAGCCTGCATTACAGGTCTGATGAATGGTGTGATATATTCTTTAAATTTTTCTTGATTGCTGATCAATACTTGAAAGACAATGTCAGCTCCCACTTCCACAGACATGTCTCTATCATCAATCAGACATCTTCTTGTTAGCTCTAAAGCTGTCTGAAGGTTCTGATCACTTTTGAACTTTACTTCACAAAACTAGTGAAGCACCCAGCAAGCCCTTGCTCTCATGTAGCCTAGTTCACTGCTGAAGAGAAAGAATACGTGATTCTGCAACATGTATTCCATCTGATCTTTATAGATCTTCTTCTTCAGAAGTATGTCAGCTCAAGACCCAATCATATGCAGGGCTCCATCTGTTTTTCAAAGGTCAGCATATGGTTCTGTAAGAATCTGGTAACAAAATCCCATAGTCTTTTGAAGTACCTGTTTCCTCTTACTACGGGCTGTAAACAAAAGCTTCTGGGCAGCAGTGGTAAAAGAAATGAAATCTTCAAACACATCAAACTTCATGCATATATATTCGTAAGGGTCTTCTTCCCAAAGTTCCTCATCAGCATCTGTATAACACATCAATGGAAAAATAACATCTTGGATAATGCCTTGTATATGGGGTTTCAGATTCTTCCAGGTGAGAGCATGAGAAACTCCTTGATTAATAGAATTTAATGTCAGTTGTAAAACTTGAGGAACGATATATTGCTTCTCCTTGTATTGTTATAACACCTTTAATAAAACTTGCTGGACACCAACAACAAATGCCTTCAGAAATACTTCAGCCAACTCACTATACTCCTAGGAAACATTACCAGGGCTTCCATATCTTTCAAAAAGTCTTGCTAAAATATGTAAGGCCCACTTCTTGCATTTTCACTATGGTAACTCAGGTCGATCGTCTTCTTCAATTCGAAGTGTTTCAGTCTTCAAAATTTCTATCCATTCTGTCAGGTTCTGTTGGTTTGTCAGTTCCAGTGGTACTATATGCTGAATAAGAGCATAGAAGATCTTGAATATTTGTTTCTGGATGATGACAGACTGATCAGACTGGTCAGAAAGAAGCTGGATGAAATGATCCTTCAGAACTGGCAGAAAATGCTGCATTGCTGCTACTAATGGACTCCACTCCTCTAGTTTTTTATACTCATAATTTTTCCAAGCTGATAAAGGCAAAGAAGAATTCCTAGCCAGCAAGCACTGTTATCGTACTGAAGATAAAAGCCAATTTTGTCCACAATGGCTGTCCAGCAGCTTGGATAATCATTTTTGATGATGTGATAAATGCATGTAGTAACCTGTACCCTGATGAGCCCAGGAGAATGGATAATGGCTTCTACAATATTTTCTCAAATACAATGGCAGTCTTCTTCTGGAATAGTATAAGGGGATATATACCCTTGTGCTGTTTCTCGACCAGGCCAATACTGTGTTATATTTTTCAAATAGATAACACCTGCCTGTCTCACAGGTAAATCCAGTTGTTCCAACAGTAATCTGGAGCAGCAGTGAGACAAAATTCAGAGACTTGTGTGTTTCACTGAGCTGGTGCTCCAAGGTCTCTCACAGGGCTGGGTCCATGGTGCCCTGCAGGGCCTCGATAATGGTGTTGGGGTCCATCGCAGCACAGATGCAGTCAAACCTGGGGCTTGGGTGCTATTGGGCCAGGAATAGTGCTACTCACTGCACACATGGACCTGTCGCAGCAGCAACTGGCGCAAAAGGGCAGTGGTGCAATCTTAACTCGCTGCAACTTTGAACTCCTGGGCTCAAGTGATCCTCCCACCTCAGCCTCCCAAGTAGCTGGGACTGCAGGCTCATGCTACCATGCCAAGCTGATTTTGTGTTGTTGCAGAGATAGGGTCTCACTAAGTTGCCCGGGCTTGTCTCGAACTCCTGGTCTCAAGCAATCATCCTCCCTCAGCCTCCCAAAGTGCTGGATTTACAAGCCTGAGTCACCATGCGTGGCCAATATTTTCAACAGTTAGAGGCAGGAATGAAAAACAATTCCTTTTTGCTTTGCTCAAAATAAGTATTTGTGAGCATCCACTTAAGAGTTACTGTGCTAGATGCTGGACAAATAGAAATAAGACCCAGTTCCTGCTCTTGTGGAAAGGGCAACATTAGAGAAATGTTCAGGAAATGGAGCAAAGGCCCTTATCTCAGCTTAAGGAAGTCTTAGCTCACTATTGTTTGGCTGAATCTCAAAAATGTACAAACCAATAGGAGTGTCCCCTTCTTCCCCACAGATTCCCTGAAGCCAGTGAACTGTATGGCAGGAAAACCAAATACTAACTGTGATTTGCCCTGTCCTAGAAGGTAAGAGAAGGGACTTCAGGGCATGCATGTTAAGTTAGGCTTTGATGATTTGTGTTAGAAGGTTCAGGAAGAAAGGAGCATCACTTATCCCCTATGAAAAAAAGGAATGGCTAAGAGAACTTCCTTGAATCCACGAAGAGCTTCCAAAAGGAGACATTTTAAGTTTAGGGATGATAAGGAGCAGAAAGTCTTGGTCTGCTTTACCTGGTGAGCCTATCAATGCACCCATCAAGCACATGCTCATTACCCAGCAGAGTGTTCGGCACTAGGAGGTGAAGGAGGATAGAATCTAAGATTACTTTTAGCTCTGAAAACTTCAAGACCATCTAAGTTAGGCTCTTCATTTTACAAAAGACAAAGTGCAGACCCAGAAAAGGCCTTATCCAAAATCACATTACTAGCTCTTGAGTACAGGATTACTAGCAGGCTGCAATCTGAGAAGATGACTGAAGTACACTCGACACCATATAAAACTCCAGCATCAGTACTTTGGGCAACATGTAGTCACCAGAGGTTTCTGAGCTGGTGACCAGTTTAGTCAAAACCGCTTTCCCACTTGATAATAGTAAATGCCATTTCCAGTTAAGTTACAGATGACAGATTTTAAGTAATGTTTCCATGTCTATGTGTGAGATCTGAATGGTACCTCCATTACTGGCATTACATTTTATTCCTCAACCCTCCTCTTCACAGCTCTTATTAGGAAAGCAGGGAAAGTCAGGTGCTGAGGCCCACAGGAGCTGTGCCTTGCCAGTGTTCCCTCATGAAAGGCTGCAGCCAGAACTGTGTCCTTCCTTCTTGATGCAGGTCTCTATGCTTAACTTGTTCACCCTCTGTTCCAGAGCATTAGGTGCTCCAAGTGAAGTACTTTTGAACTCTGTCAACCCTGACCTCTCCCCTGTCATGTAGAAAGGCCTCAAGTGGTAGTTTCTGGGGCTCCTGATCATACAAGCACATGCACCCTTCTCAGGAGAGGGCAATTAGAAAACTTGCTAACTAGAGGTGCCATGGCAGGTGCCAACTGGATCAGTGCAGGATGGAATAGCACATTCCAGAGAGCCTCATGAGTCCACTGCTAAGGGTAGAGCTAATTTACAAGAAACATGCAGAGGGTTTGGCTGGATCCCCTCTGATACTAACTGAGCCCAGCTCTCATATGCCTATGGCATGGAGCAGATGGTGCTGGGGCAGGCTTTCCTCAGCCTGACAGCACAGCAGCTGTCTCCACTATTGAGCCAGGTGTGACCCCAGAATGCCGCCTCTACCCCCTCGGCATGGTAGCAATGCCATGGCAGTGAGGATGTGGGGAATGAGGAGCAGCTTAGGGGAGACTAAGGCATTGCAGGGCTGAGGTCCACTACGCAGTTCCAGGTCCCTCTACCATGCTCCTTCAAGAACAGAGTTGGTAGTAAAAGATTATCACCAAGTGCCTCTCAACTCAGCAAAACAAGTGGGGAAGTGAGAAAAGAAAGGAGGAGGAAGATGGCTTCCTGTGCTGTGAGGACTAATTGCAAGCAAAACGTGTGTCAGCTGCCACTGCACACAGTAAACACTCAATGGATGGTAACCTTAAGGGTTTGGGCGGCAGCTTTAGTGCCCAAATCCTATGCCTATGGAGGGACTGAGGCACTTGGACAACAACAATCAAGGCAGATGGAGAAAATCCTGGTTTTGATTGTACCAAAACAAATCACCTCACCCTTAGCAGTGTAAGACAACTAGCATTTTACTATATTCACTGATTCTGAGCATGAGAAATTTAGAAAAGGCCCAGCAGGATGGCTTGTCTCTGTTTCTTGACATCTGGAGCCTCAGCCGGAAAGATTCAAAGACTGGGGTGACTTAATTGGAATTATCTGTGAGCCATAACTGGTGGTTGACCCACGCTGTCAGCTATAACCTGAAGCTGTAAGCTGGAACACCTATACATGGCCCTTCCATGTGGCTGTGTGAGTTTCTTTACAGAATGGTAGCTGGGTTCCTTTCTTTTTCTTTTTTTCTTTTTTTTTTTTTCTTTTTTTTGAGACAGAGTCTTGCTCTCTCTCCCAGTCTGGAGTGCAGTGGCGCAATCTCGGCTCACTGCAAGCTCCGCCTCCCAGGTTTACACTGTTCTCCTGCCTCAGTCTCCCAAGTAGTTGGGACTACAGGCGCCCACCAACATGCCTGGCTAATTTTTTGTATTTTTTAGTAGAGACAGGGTTTCACCGTGTTAGCCAGGATGGTCTCGATCTCCTGACCTCGTGATCCACCCGCTTCAGCCTCCCAAATGCTGGGATTACAGGCATGAGCCACTGCGCCCGGCCGGTAGCTGGGTTATAAGAGCAGGTGTCTCAAATAAATCACACAGAATCTGTATGACCTTTGATGACTTAGCCTATCACTATAATGTGACTTCTGTCATAGCCACAAGGTTTTCCAGGTTCAAGGGCAGAGAACAAGTATCAAAGGCAAATTTTTAAAAGAACATGTGGAATGGAAGGTAATATTAAAGCTATCTCTGGAATATACAATCTGCTTCATTTGTCAGGCTAAGTATATGCTCCCATAGTCTCCCAATGCAGAGATATTATGTGCAATGTCTGGAACAAATATTATCATATGACAGCTCATTAATTCAGTCTTTACAATAATACTACAAGGTAGTTTATTATTACTCCATGTTTTACCTGAAACTGAGCTCAAAAAGTTTAGACATCTTGACCAAGGTCATATAGTTTTTAAGTACCAAAGCATTATCAAATTCAGATCTAAATCTGTTAACTACTTATTAAAACTCAAAGCTCATAGTCTTTAGAGAACATTTTGGGTCAGACTAAATGATCTTGGGTTCTAGGGCAGTAGGAATAAGGTGGCAAAGAAAAAAAAAGGCAGCTGTTCATTTGATGCCTAAATATTCACAGTGTGCACACAATGCTGAAGCTAAGCTTTGTAACTCTTAAGTGTTATTTTTTTCTAATAAATGCATTTTATGTAAGGGAAGACTTTTAAAAACAGTATCTCCAGATAGAATGGAAACTGGGCCACCTTACTAATCTCTCCTGCACCCCAATCACATTTTCCAAAGTAGAGAGAAAGGTACAGTTCAGAACCTCTGTTTTTCAAACTGGAATAAGGCCCCTCTCTTACTTTTCCCCCAACTCTTTAAGATACATCATTTTTATTTTGAAACTTAGCCTAGATTGTGGGGCAAAGCACAATCAAATGAAACGGGTGAATTCCCATTTTGATCCTTATCGTCATTCTCTATCTCAGGTAGCTGATGGATCCAGGCTAAATGTGAGTCAAAAAGTATGTTACAGATCAGCTTTAGTTGAAAAAAAAATGGGTATATACCAATACAACTCAATGGGGGAATAAAAACTTTTTCAACAAATAGTGTTAAGACAACTGGATATCTGCATGCAAGTGAATGAAGTTGGACCCCTACCTCACATCATACACAAAATTTAACTCAAAATGGATTATAGTCTTAATTGTAAAAGCTAATGCTCTAAAACTCTTAGATGAAAATATAGGGGCAAATCTTTATGACCCTGAGTTAGACAAAGCCTCCTTAATTGTGACACCAAAAGTACAGTCTACAGAAGAAAACTAGATAAATTGGACTATGTGAAAACCTAAACTTTTGTACTGCAAAAGATACCATCAAGCAAGAAAAAATGCAACTCACAGACTAGCAGAAAATATTTGCAAATAAAATACCTCATAAGAGATTTGTATACAGAATATATTATAAAAAACTCATAACCCAATAGTGAAAATATTAATAACCCAAAATAGGCAAAGGATCTAAATAGACATTTCTCCAAAGAAGATATAGAAATGGCCAATAAGCACATGAAAAGATGTTCAACATCCCTAGTCATAGAGGAAATGCAAATCAAAACCACAATGAGACATCACTTTACACCCATTAAAATGGCCATAATCAAAACGACAAGTGTTAGTGATGATGCAGAAACATTAGAACACTGAAATTGTTGGAAGA
The DNA here is from genome assembly GCF_007565055.1 of Rhinopithecus roxellana. Taxonomy (NCBI): domain Eukaryota; kingdom Metazoa; phylum Chordata; class Mammalia; order Primates; family Cercopithecidae; genus Rhinopithecus; species Rhinopithecus roxellana. The sequence continues at coordinate 72,021,020 of NC_044556.1, read as the reverse complement.
ATGTAAAGTGGTGCAGATGCTTTGGAAAACAGTTCAGCAGTTCCTCAAGATGTTATATGTGGAGTTACCAGATGACTCAGCAATTCCACTCCTAAGTCTATACCCAAAAAAGGCGGAAACAAATGTCCATATGAAAACTTGTACATAAATGTTCAATAACGTTCAGAGGAGCATTGTTCATAACGGCCAAAAAAGTGAAAACAGCCCATATACCTGTCAACTGATAAACAGATGAATTAGATGTGGTATAGCCATACAATAAAATATTATTCAGTAATAAAAAGGAATGAAGTACTGATAAATGCTACAAAATATTAGAACCTTGAAAATGTTATTCCAAGTGAAATAAGCCAATCACAAAAGACCACATATTGTACAATTCTATTTATATAAAGTGTCCAGAACAGGTAAATCTAGATTTAGAAAAAGTAGATTAGTGGTTGCCTAGGCCTACAAAATGTGAGGAGAAATGGAAAGCGACTGAAAATGGGTATGGGGTTTCTTTTGGGAGTTATGAAAATGTTCTGAAATTGATAGTGGTGATGGTTGCACAACTCAATAAATATACTTAAAACTACTGAACTGTACATTTTAATTGTGCAAATTGTATGGTAGGTGAGTTTTATTTCAATATTTATATCCACACACATATGCATATATGTTTACACACACACACACATATGTCCTCACACATATGTCCAAAGCAAATTCCTAGTAAAGTGGGGGCAATGTCAAGAATAGAAAACCACCCATAGATACTCCTCTGCTTTAGCCTGACATGTGGCTATGTGACCAAAGGTACTGTGAAAAGCAATTAGACGGTGCTTTCTAAAAAACAATTTTATTGAAGTATAATTTACATGTGACAAAGTACTTCCATTTGAGTTCATAGTTTGATGTGTTTTCACAAATGTGACCACCATATAACCAACACATTCAAGATACAGGATATTTTTTTACCCCAAAAAAAGTCCCTTGTGCCCCTCTGTCCCAAAATGACCAGCCCTAGGCAACAATTGATCTACTTTGTCATTTTAAGTAAGTTTTGCCCTTTTCTATAATTCCAGATAAATTAAACCCTACAGCAATATACTATTTGGGATCTGGACTGTTTTATAACTCAGGATAATATATTTGAAATTCAACCATGTGTTACGCGTATCTCTAATACATTGCTTTTTTATTGCTGAACGTATTCCCTTATATAGATAGACTAAAGTTTGTTTTTGCATTCATCTGCTTAAGGACATTTGATATTTTTCCCTCATTTTAGTTATTATGAACACTAATATACAAGTTTTTGTGTGACCATATGTTTTCATTGCTCTTTGGTAAATGAACCGAAGTGGAAACACCAGGTCTTATAAGTGTATGCCTAACTTTATAAGAAACTGCCAAGCTGATTTCCAAAATGTTAATACTATTCTACGTACCCACAAGCAATATATGTAAGTCTTTTTAATTTTATTCATCATAGTGGGTATCTCATTGTAGTTTTCAATTGCCTTTCCTTGATGACTAATTAAATGGAGCATCTTTCCATGTTCCTTTGGCCATTCACGTGTGTGTGTGTGTGTGTGTGTGTGTGTGTGTGTGTGTGTGTGTGTGAAGTGTCTGTCCAAATCTTCTGCCTATTTAAAAAATTATTTTTAATTGAGTTGTATATGTTTTTTTAATACATTCGGGATTCAAATCTTTATCAGCTTAGTCTGTGGCTAAAAATTGCATTTTCTTAACAGTGTCTTTCTTAATAGTGCCTTTGATAAAGTCCAATGTATCATTTTTTTGCTTATATGTTTCAAATGTTTTGTGTCCTAAGAAATCTTTGCATATGCCAATGTTGAAAAACTTCTAGATTTACAGTTTTAATTTTTATGTTTCAGTATACTACCTATTTCGAGTTCAATTTTGAATCTAGAGTAAAGAGTTGAAGTTCATTTTTTGTATATGAACATCCAATTTTGTAGAACCATTTGTTGAAAGACCATTTCCCCACTAAAATATCTTCTTAACAACATTTCATCACAAGATTCCTCATTTCCCTTTTATAGTCACACCTACTTCCTTCCAACTTTCCTTTAATCCTCTTCTCATTAACTCCTACCAACCACTAACCTGTTTTCCACTTCTATAATTTTGTCATTTCAAGAATACTGAATATATGGAATCATAAAGTATATAACCTTTTGGGATTTGCTGTTTATTCTTTGCATTTATCCATGTATGATGCTCTTCCTTCATTTGTACAGATTTAAGTTTCACTGATAGTATTTGCCTTGCATCTGAAGAACTTGCATTTTAAGTCCACTGGTGAATAATTCTGTCAGCTTTTGTTTGCCTGAAAAAGTTTTCATTTCATATTTATTTTTGAATGGTATTTTTATTGAATATAGAACTCTAGGTTGACAGTTTGCTGTTTTCGTTACAGCTCTTTAAAGATGTGACTTCATTTTCTTCTCATTTAAAAGTTTCTGACAAGACATATGTGAGTATTGTTATCTTTGTTCCTCTGTATGTAATTTTTTTGTCAGCTCTTAAAATTTTCTCTTTATCAATCTTGTTCAGTAATTTGATCATGAACTCCTTTGGTGTGATTTTATTTTGTGCTTATCCTTCTTGGAGTTGTTGACCTGCTTGGATCTGTGAGTTTATAATTTTCACAAAATATGAAAAGTTTTTAGCCACTAGTTGAAATTTTTTCTGCCTTTCATCCTTTCTGGGACTCCAGTGACATGCATATTTACAATAGCTGTTCAAAAGACCCTGTTTGTCAGGTATATTTTCTCTGTCATTTTAGGTCTATTTCCGTTAACTGATTTTTCTCCTAGTTATGGGTCATGTGTTTTGTTTTGTTGCGTTTTGTTGCTTTTAGGCATGCCTTGTAATTTTGGATTGGATGCTGGACATTGTGCCTTCATATTGTTGAATGCTGAATACTGTCCTCTTTAATGGATGTTGAACTGTGTTCTGACTGGCAGTAAACTTAATTACATATCAGTGTGATCCATTTTTAGGCTTTATTAAAACTTTATTAAGTAGACTTTACTCTAGGGCTTATCTAGTCCTATAACTAAGCTGTGACTTATTTTGGAATGCCGTCAATATTAAGCAAGGACCCCAAACCCTGGCTGGTCATAACTCAAACTTCTACCAGCCCTGTATTGCCTCTGGAAATATTCAGCTTACAGATACCTGGAGTTCTTTGCCTGGCTTATGCAGTTTCAGCCTACATATAGCAGTGAGCTATAGTTGCAAGAGGAACTCTATAAAGATCCTCAGCGTTTTCTCTACTGAGCACATTCCAGCCACTCAACCTCTTCAAATTCAAATTTTTGTCTTCTCAACTCTGTGATATCATGCTCTTCTTGAGTGTGTATTGTGGTCCAGAAAGTATCTCCGGGCAGAAAGTTGGTATTATCACAGGGCTTATGTCATTTGTTCCCTTCTCTGAGGAGTCACAGAACTGTACTAATTACCAAAAGGAGTTTTTATAGATTTTTGTCTGGTTTTCTAGTTGTTTACAGTAATAGAGTAAGTCCAACTCCAGTCACTCTCTCATGTCTGGAAGTAGAAGTCACTAATATTATCTATGTTAATACAGTGAAAAAAAAACCCAGTGTTGTCCTTCTTTCCATCCTCACCCCCACACCTCCACTGCTAATACTGTCTCTGTGATGTGTAATATTCAAGGCTTGATTTAGGTCTAATGAATATCTCTGAACACAGTACACTTTGGGTTTCCCAGCACAAGAATTGAAATAATAAAGCACAGGGTACTCTCCCATCTGAGATTCTCAGCCTCTTTTTTCCCCTACTGTGAGCAGTGTCACCCAGGTGCCCTCACTCACCTATTTTAAATACACTCACCATCTTTGCTAACAGCTTCAGCCTCTGTTAATCAGGTAGCTTTTCATTAATGTTCTTATCCTTGTCCCAGCATCTTATTAGTCATGCTTTATTAGTAGACATGTTAAGTCTCAAATCTTAGTTCCTGTTAGCTTCTCAGTATCTGTTGTCAAGTTGAAGATCCCAGACAGAGAGAGATAAGAACTGGTTCATTACAGAGTGACTCTTTCTAACAAATCTCCTTGGTTCTCTATGATACTTATATATTCTTCTCACTGTAGTTGCCTTTTTCTATTTAGAACCAATACAAATCATAGAAATGAGATCATTCGGCTGAAGGGTACATTATCTTCACTTCAACCCGTCCTTCTTTAAGATGAACAATGCTGTCTTTAGATTCTGATACTGGCTCTGCCACTTATTAGCTGGATAGCCCCAGACAATTTACTGACTGAGTTTGTTTCCATACTTACAGAATAGGAAAAATATATTCTGTGTATCTCATGAAGTTTTTTAAGGATTAAGCAAGATAATCTGTGTTAAGTATTTTATATAGTGCCTGCACCATGGTAAATGCTTAATAAATGTTAGCTATGATGACAATGATGGTGATTAAAATGGTCTTTCCATACACTCTGCATACCATCCCTCTGACTGACCTGAGGATTATAATTATTCCCTAGCTACTAGCAAAGAAGTTTCAATCTCCCTTCACTTCTGCTTTTAAACAGTTTTCTCCTATTTTACGAAAAAAAAGAGTGTGTTCTTTTCTTCCCTTTTCCAGCTCTTCATAAACACAGTGTATTAGTCCATTCTTTCATTGCTATAAAGAAATACCTGAGACTGGGTAATTTATAAAGAAAAGAGGTTTAATTGTCTCACGGTTCTGCAGGCTGTACAGAAAGCATGATGCTGACATCTGCTCAGCTTCTAGGGAGTCCTCAGGAAACTTACAATCATGGCAGGAGACAAAGGGGGTACAAGATGTCTTACATGGCAGAGTAGGAGCAAGAGAGAGAGTGGGGAGGTGCTTCACACTTATAAATGACCAGATCTCATGATAACTCACTCACTCACTATCATGAGAACAGCACTGACCAGATGATGCTACACCATTCATAAGAACTCTGCCCCCATGATTCAATCACCTCCCACCAGGTCCCACCACCAATAGTGGGGATTATCATTAAACGTGGGATTTGGGTGGGGACACAGATCCAAACCGTATCACATGGTTTTTCATTTCTATGACTCTTCTACCCAATTTATTCTTAATTCCCTTTAATCAAGCTTTTATCCTTAATACTTTAATTTTCTGTAAAAGTTACCAATCATCTCTGAACCACATTAAATATTATTTTCAAAGTCCTACTATTCCTTTCAAGTCCTACTGGGCTTTCTGTAGCTTTTTGACAGAATTGTCCATTTTCTCAATTTTGGCTACCATGACCACTGAACTGTCATTTTTCATTTTCTACTGGTGGCAGATTAAATTACTGCTATTACTTCATGCTTCCCCTAAGCAATATTATCCATTCTCTTGCAATGGCCTTGTACATAACAGAATCCCCTGCTTCTTGTCTTTCAGGCTTGACCATATGACTTTGAAAAATGAGATATTGGAAGGCATATCATGAACAAAGATTTGAAATGTGCTTGAATAGTTGGAGTTTCCCTCTTTTAAATTTTTTTTATTTTTTTATTTTTTTATTTTTTTTTTTGAGACAGTCTCGCTCTGTCCCCCAGGCTGGAGTGCAGTGGCCGGATCTCAGCTCACTGCAAGCTCCAACTCCCGGGTTCACGCCATTCTCCTGCCTCAGCCTCCCGAGTAGCTGGGACTACAGGTGCCCGCCACTTCGCCCGGCTAGTCTTTTGTACTTTTTAGTAGAGACGGGGTTTCACCGTGTTAGCCAGGATAGTCTTGATCTCCTGACCCAGTGATCCGCCCGTCTCGGCCTCCCAAAGTTCTGGGATTACAGGCTTGAGCCACCGCGCCCGGCCAATTTTTTTTATTTTTAAAAATTTTTTAAATTAATTTTTTAGAGACATCTCACTCTGTTGTCCAGGCTGGTGTTCAGTAGAGTGATTATCGCTCACTGCAGCATTTAACTCCTGGGCTCAAGTGATTCTCCCTTCTCAGACTATCGTGTAGCTGGGACTACAGGTGCATGCCATTGTGCCCAGTTTTTTTTTGTTTTTGTTTGTTTGTTTGTTTTTACTTTTTATAGAGATGGAGAGGGTCTCACTGTGTTTGCCAGGCTGGTCTTGAACTCCTGACCTCAACTATCCTCCTAACTCAGTCTCCCGAAGTTCTGGGATTATAGGCATGAGCCGCCAGGCCCAACCCTAGGGTTCCCACCTTATGTCCCTCATTTAAAGACATAGAAAGAACAGAAAACACAAAAATAATATGTGAATCAAGTCACTCCACATACAGTTGACAGTAAATAATCATAGAGAGATTTATGAAAATAAAAGACTTAAAGAATTTCAGGCCGGTCGCAGTGGCTCAAGCCTGTAATCCCAGCACTTTGGGAGGCCAAGACGGGCGGATCACGAGGTCAGGAGATCGAGACCATCCTGGCTAACATGGTGAAACCCTGTCTCTACTAAAAAATACAAAAAACTAGCCGGGCGAGGTGGCAGGCGCCTGTAGTCCCAGCTACTCGGGAGGCTGAGGCAGGAGAATGGCATAAACCCAGGAGGTGAAGCTTGCAGTGAGCTGAGATCTGGCCACTGCAGTTCAGCCTGGGAGACAGAGCGAGACTCTGTCTCAAAAAAAAAAAAAAAGAAAGAAAGAATTTCAAAAAGTCAAACAGACCAATAATTACAATAGACAATGAGATAGTAGCAAAAAAATAGATAAAATATTGTAAATATAATTCAGTTAAGTGGAATTGGGAGGCTATAATTCAGTTCTTAAAGCTTCTCAGTGATTTTAATATGCAGCCAAGTTTGAGTCACTGGTCTAACTCAGTTTTGATAGTTTAAGTTCAAGGCTGGGGATTAATTTAGCCCTGAGCATGTGACATAATTCTGGCCAATGAAGCACAAAGGAAAGTCTACTGAGGTTGGAGAACAGAAGTTTCTTGGAAAAGTTTCTTCACTTTTAAAAGGAGTCAAATAAGAAAAGTCTTCTACATCTGCTGGGCACTGTAGCAGCTGCATGTAGCCCTGGAAGTCTGGTAAAGGGCAATGCCCATGTGGAGGTAAAGGACAGTAAAGACAGAAGAAACGTGATGCTGTCTTCGAGTCACTGAATTAAACAGTGCTGAAGAAGCTGTACATTAGGGCATCTCACAATGTAACAGAATAAATTTTCCTGCTGTTTAAGACAATTGAAGTTAGACATTTCTATTATTTATAGATGGAAGCATCCTGATACTATGACTAGCAGGATTTATCCTAGAAATATAAGAAGTGACCAATATTAGAAAATCTGGCAAACATGCCATACTTTCTTCTGTATATATTCCAGAATAACTCTCTCAAAGGTCTCATGGAAACATGAACAGGGATATTCATCACAACACTGTGGTACCAAGGCAACAGAGGAAACCTAAGTCCACCACTGGGAATTAGATAAGTAAAATGTAGTCATTTTGCATAGCACTGAATACTGTGCAGAACCATGTCAGGAACAATACAATAGATTTGTATATTTTTTCATCAATATATACACACAAATTCATATACCTATAGCAGCATATATACATATATATAGCAGCATACATACATATATACATATATATATCAGCATAGCTATAATGCCAAAGATCATAGTGTCTAACGAAAAAAAAGAAATATAATCATAACATAATACCTTTTAAGTAAATTAAACTCATATACCCCTACAAATACACATACCTCACTGTACAGTTCTCAGGGATACATATATCTCAAAATATACAGATTGAAGGCAGAATGGTGGATTAAAGGGGTAAGAACAATAACAAAGAAACAAACCAAGGTTGATAGAGTTCCATACACTTAGGAGTATGATTAATTCAGTTTCCTATACTTGAAGGGAAGGAAGGAGGAAATGGAAGAAAGGAAGGAGAAAGAAAAGAAGAGAAATGGAGACCTATCAGTGTAATTCACCACATTAAGAATTGAAATGAAACATATGATTCTTCTCAAGAAATACAGAGCATTTGATAAAACTTTCATGAATTATTCTTAATAAGCCAAGATTAGAAAAGCAGTGCTTTAATCTGGAAAGAATACCTATCAGAAACCTGGAGTCAAAATTACCTCCAATGGTAAAATTTCAAAAGCTTTCCCATTCAAGTCAGGAACAAGCAAGAAAACCTATATGACCACCACTGTTGAATATTCTACCGCAGGTCCAAAAAATACAGTAGGAATGAAGAGTCATAATGATTACAAAATGAGTTAAAATTCTAAGTGTAGGTTATATATTTGTCTATAGGGGAAATGGAAGTGAATAATGAGTAAAAGTTATTAGAACTATTAGGAGGGTTTAGGAAACTTGCTGGTTATAAAATCCACACACAAAAATCAATAGCAATATTTTGGCTGGGTGCAGTAGCTCACACCTGTAATCCCAGCACTTTGGGAGGCCAAGGCGAGTGGATCACTTGAGGTCAGGAGTTCGACACCAGCCTGACCAACATGGTGAACCCCATTTCTACTAAAAATGCAAAAAAAATTGGCTGGGCGTGGTGGCAGGTGCCGGTAATCCCAGCTACTCAGGAGGATGAGCAGGAGGATCACTTGAACCCAGGAGGTGGAGGTTGCAGTGAGCCAAGATCACGCCACTGCATTCCAGCCTGGGCGACAGAGCAAGAATCCATCTCAAAAAATCAACAACAACAACAACAACAACAAAGCATTACTGTGAGAAGCAATAATCAATTAGAACATCTAATAAGAAAAAACAGACCATTCATGATAGCAACAAACAGTATAAAATATTTAGGAATAAAACAAAAATGTGCAAAGCATTTATGGAGAAAATTATCAGGACTACATCACAGGAAATGTTTAAAAATTCCTGAATAAATGGAGAAATAAATCATTAATTATAAAACCCAATATTATTAAAATTTTAATTCTTCCCAAATTGTATTAAAAATTTGGGAAGGTTGCAAGCAAACATCTAAGAGTTTTCGGAGCACTTAAACTTACTTGAAAATGCCAGCATAAGGACAATAATATATGAATAATTAAGACAATTGTTAAAAGAACAGCAAAGAGAACTGACCCACCAGTTAAAACATATTACATGTCTATATTAATTAAAACAGTAGATGTGGACACAGTGATATACAAAGATTGGTAGATCAAAGAACCCTAGAAACATCTCTGTTTGGCATCTCAAATTTTACAATTTGAAACCTGAATCTTTCATCTACCTTCCTCTCATCCTAAATCTACTTGTCTCTCTGCTTTCTCCATTTCAGTTGACAGCCACTCTTTGGAATTTGGTTGTTTAACAGTAGGAAAATTTCTTCTTCCCATTTCCCTAGGATTCAATTCCGAACTCTGCCATAATGCGACAGGTTAACTAGGTCTATGAGAAAAAATTGAAATCTTTTAAATGCTCTTCTCCCTACACCTACAGAGGTCCCCTGAGGTTCTCCTTTCTCTGTGGGGTCTTTGCTTTTATAAGCTTCTCTTGAGAGGCATTGAAAATGGGACAGCATTTAACATAAACAAGCGGAAGAGGAAACCAGTGCAATCCCTGTTCTTTCAAGGAGCCATAAAGCGATGAGTAGCACAAAGTGCTCAGCTCTGTATGGGGCAGTGAAGGACATCTAGTTTTCTCATGGAAACCCTTAGCACCCTTGGCGTCACTAAGTGCCATTATACCCCTCTAAGTGTATGGTCAAATGCAGGCATAATTTGTTCTGCCTCCAGAGGATTACAGTAAAAATTAACTCAAAATGGATAAGTACACCAGATTGCTTTCTCCACCCTGCCTACCCAAGCATTTAACTTTACTGCTCAGTCTCAGAGATAATGAGCTCACAGGTACTTCTCTCTTGAGGGAGATCTAAGTCAATTTAGCATGACTTTAATCCTCCGAATTAAAAAAAAGTCACACAAAGACGGAATCTCATAGTTCACCAATCAGGACAAACAATTTGTTTGCAAAAAATGCCATTTGCTTTTGCAGGTGGAAAACTACTTTCTAGAAATTTACTAATTAGAGCTGTAGTTGATGTGGTCATTCATATCAGCAAGAAGAGAAAGAGAGAGGAATAGAGCAGAGACGTAAGTGGAACATGGAAGACTGGGCTGCAGGAGTCTGAAGCAGGACACTGACTGCAGTCTCACAGAAAGTCTCATAGGTGTATAAAACAGCAAGGAAAGTGGCTCTGAGTCTCAGCTGCCCTGAGGGAGGATGGATGATGCTGAAATCTCAGGAACCGGGCAGGTCATCAAAGCAGGTAGGGCAAAGAATGTATTTCCTTCACATTGAAGTCACATGATGCTCCATTTTCCACACTTGCATCAGGACCCATTTGCTTCATGAGAAACATTACTGACAATGACGGAACCCCCATCACTATCCAAAAGTTCCTCTCAAAATCTGCTCCCATTTTCACTGCACTATTCCATACCACTTATTCAATCCATTTATTTTACAAATAATTGAACATGTCCTATGTACATATCATGGTACAACCTTCTGAAGAAAGTATAAAGATATCTATAGCTTGTGTACTCAGAGCTCCCCTAACACTGGGAATAAATACTATTTAATTTTTTGTTTTCTACACTAAGTCATTAGCTCCAGATGGCAGGGACCTTGCCTGTCTTGCTCATCATTGCATTTCCAGCATGACACCACCTGATACACAGGTGACAATGAATAAATGAATGATCTCTTTCCTTCTGTCATTAACGGTGTAAGTCAAATACAGATGCAAGAAATTAATTAAATGCATAAATAACCAAGTAACTTAATTCTCTTCCTGAATTATAAATCTGGTATATGAATTCAATATTATACTCGATTATTTATATATGTTGGCCATATTTGAATTTATAAGTCTCCAGCTAAAAGAAATCATTTAGATATTGCTTTTTGAAAGGTGCCAAATTACATAATAAAGGGATCAATGCTCCAAGAAGATATAATAATCCTTAACGAGTATGCACCTAACAACAGAGTTTTAAAGTACATGAGGCAAAAACTGATAGTACTGCAAGGAGAAAAAGATGAATCTACTATTACTGTTAGAGATTTCAATACCCTTCTATAAAAAATAGACATACCCAGGAGGCAGAGAATCAGTAAGGATACCATTGAACTCAACGGCATCATTAGTCAACTAGATAAAATGGACATGTAGAGACTAATTTGCCCAAGAACAGCAGAATACACATTCTTCTCAAGCTCACATGGAACATTCACCAGGATAGAACACATTCTGGGCCACAAAAGACATCTTAACAAGTTTAAAAGAATACAAATGAGGTAATGTCTGCTCTCAGATCATACAATAGAATTAAACTAGAAATCAACAGAAACATAGCTGGAAAACCTTGAAATACTTGGAGAATAAATATAACTCTAAATAACACGAGTCAAAGAAGGAATATCCAGAGAATTTCAAAAGTACTTCAAACTAAATTAAAAAAAAAACTTATCAAAATTTGTGGGATGCAGCAAATATAATGCATAGAGGAAAATTTATAGCATTGAGTACCTATATTAGAAAAGAAGAAAGATGTAAAATCAATCACCTAAGCTTCCACCTTAGGAAAGTAGAAAAAGAAGAGCAAATTAAATGCACAGTAAACGGAAAAGAAAAGAAATTATAAAAAGTAGAGCAGAAATCAATCAAATTTAAAAATCAATAATCAACAAAACCAAAAGCTGGTTTCTTTAAAATATCAATAAAATACATAAGCTTCTAGCTAGGTTAATTCTAAAAAGGAGAGTGTTGCAGGAAGTCAGGGACCCTGAACGGAGGGACTGGCTGAAGCCGTGGCAGAAGAACATAAATTGTGAAGATTTCATGGACATTTATTAGTTCCCCAAATTAATTTTTTTTTTTTTTCAGACGGAGTCTCGCTCTGTCGCCCAGGCTGGAGTGCAGTGGCCAGATCTCGTCTCACTGCAAGCTCCGCCTCCCGAGTTCACGCCATTCTCCTGCCTCAGCCTCCCGAGCAGCTGGGACTACAGGCGCCCGCCACCTCGCCCGGCTAGTTATTTTGTATTTTTAGTAGAAACGGGGTTTCACATGTTAGCCAGGATGGTCTCGATCTCCTGACCTCGTGATCCGCCCGTCTCGGCCTCCCAAAGTGCTGGGATTACAGGCTTGAGCCACCGCGCCCGGCCCAAATTAATACTTTTATAATTTTTTACGCCTGTCTTTACTGCAGTCTCTGAACATAAATTGTGAGGATTTCATGGACACTTATCACTTCCCCAATCAATACCCTTGTGATTTCCTATGCCTGTCTTTACTTTAACCTCTTAATCCCATCATCTTCGTAAGCTGAGGAGGATGTATGTCACCTCAGGACCCCGTGATGATTGCATTAACTGCATAAATTGTTTGTAGAGCATGTGTGTTTGAACAATATGAAATCTGGGCATCTTGAAAAAAGAACAGGATAACAGCAATGTTCAGGGAACAAGGGAGATAACTTTAAACTGTGACTTCCTGTGAGCTGGGCAGAACACAGCCATATTTCTCTTCTTTCAAAAGCAAATAGGAGAAATATTGCTGAATTCTTTTTCTCAGCAAGGAACATCCCTGAGAAAGAGAATGTGTCCCTGAGGGGAGGCCTCTAAAATGGCCGCTTTGGGGACGGCTGTCTTTTACGGTCGTAGACTAAGGGATGAAATAAGCCCCAGTCTCCCATAGCGCTCCCAGGCTTATTAGGACAAGGAAATTCCCACCTAATAAATTTTGGTCAGACTGATTGTTTGCTCTCAAACCCTGTCTCCTGATAAGATGTTATCAATGACAATGTGTGCCTGAAACTTCGTTAGCAATTTTAATTTTGCCCCGTCCTGTGGTCCTAGGATCTCACCCTGCCTCCATTTGCTTTGTGATATTTTATTACCTTGTGAAGCATGTGATCTCTGTGACCCACACCCTATTCATACACTCCCTCCCCTTTTGAAAATCGCCAATAAAACTTGCTGGTTTTTAGGCTCAAGAAGCATCACAGAACCTGCCAACATGTGATGTCTCCCCCGGACATGCAGCTTTAAAATTTCTCTCTTTTGTACTCTTTTCCTTTATTTCTCAGACCAGCTGACACATAGGGAAATAGAAAAGAACCCACATTGAATATCAGGGGTGGGGTTTCCCCAATAGGAGAGAGAGGATGTAAATTACTAATATCAGAAATGAAGGCGAGTACATCACTACAGACCTCACGAACATTAAAAGGATAATAAAGGAATACTTTGAACAACTCTATGCTCATCAATTTGATAACCTAGATGAAAATGATCAATTCCTTGAAAGACACAATATGCCAAGAAGAAATAAACAATCTGAAATGGTCTGTATCTATTCAAAAATTGGACCAATAATTAATAACTTCCTAAAACAGAAAGCACCAGACCCAGATAGGTTCACTGGTGAACTCTATCAGACATTTAAGAAATAAAAGACAACAATTATCTATGATCGCTTTCAAAATATAGAAACAGAATACTTCTGAACTCATTCTAGGAGGCCAGGATTACACTAATGCCAAAACCAAAGAAAGACATTACAGAAAAGTACACTCTTATATCTCTCATGAACAGAGATGCAAAAATCCTCAACATAATATTAGCAAATTAAATCCAACAATGAATAAAAATAATTATACAGCAAAAACAAGTGGAATTCCAGATATGCAAGGCCAGTTCAACATTCAAAAATTAATTAATGCAATCTATTGCATCAACAAGCTAAAAATGAAAAGTCACATGATTATATCAACAGATGCAGAAAAAGTATATGACAAAATCCAATACCTATTTCTGATAAAAACTCTCAGTAAACTAGGAATACATGGGAACTTCCTCAACTTGATAAAGAATACCTACAAAAAACCTAAAGCTAACAACATAGTTAATGGTGAGAAACTCAAAAATTTCCCACTAACATTAGGAACAAGGTAAGTATGTCTCTTCTCACTACTGATTTTCAATATACTGAAAGTCCTAGCTAATGCAATAAGATAAGGAAATACAATATATAAAGATTGGGAAGAAAGAAAGAATTTTTTTTTGCAGATTACATAATTCTATATGCAGAAAATCTGAAAGAACTTACAAAAAAATGTTTCAGAATTAATAGATTATTATAGCAGAGTCGTAAGATACAAGGTTAATACATAAAAATTACTTTTCAGTATGTCAGCAATGAGCAGATGGAATTTGAAATCAGAAACACAGTATCATTTATATTAGCACCCCTAAAAATGAAATACTTAGTTATAACTCTAACAAATGTGTATAAGATCTATGTGAAGAAAACTACAAAACTCTTATGAAAGAAATCAAAGAACAAAATAAATACAGAGGTAGTCCATGTTCATGGCTAGGAAGGCTCAATATTGTCAAGATGTCAGTTCCTCCCAAATTGATCTGTAGATTTAACACAATTTCAATAAAAATTCCAAGCAAGTTATTTTGTGGACATCAACAAGCTGATTCTAAAGTTTATATGGAGAGGCAAAGGACCCAGAATAGCCAATATAACACTGAAGGAGAAAAACAAAACTAGAGGACTGACACTATCCAACTTCAAGACTTACTATTAAAAGCTACAGTAATCAACAATACAGTGTTGGTAAAAGAATAAACAAATAAATCCATGCAACAGTATAGAAAGCCCAGAAATAGACATACAAATATAGTTAATTGATTTTTGATAAAGGAGCAAAAGCAACAAAGGAGAAAAGATAATCTTTTCAACAAATGTTGCTCAGACAACTGGATATCCACATGCAAAAATATGAATCTAGACACAGACCATACACCTCTGACAAAAATTAACTCAAAATAAAGACTTACACATAAAATACAACCATACAACTTTCAGAAGAAAACTTAGGAGAAAATCTAGATCATCTTGGGTTTGGTGATGACTGTTCAGTTGCAGCACCAAAGGCACAAGAAAAGAAATAATGGATAAGGTGGACTTCAGTAAAATTGAAATTTTCTCCTCTGTCAAACACACTGTCAAGAGAATGAGAAGGCAAGCCACAAAATGGGGAAAAATATTCCAAAAGACATATCAGATAAAAGATTGTTTCCCACAATAAATAAAGAACTCTAAAACTCAAAAATAAAAATAAAATCTGATTTTAAAATGGGCCAGACTTAATAGAGACCTTATGAAGGACAATAAACAGATGGTAAGTAAGCATATCAAAAGATACTCCATATCATATATCATCAGGGAAATGTAAATTAAAACAATAATAGGATTTTTTTTTTTTTTTTTTTTTTTGGAAACAAGAGTCTCGTTCTGTCACCCAGGCTGGAGAGCAGTGGTGCAATCTCAGCTCACTGCGACCTCTGCCTCCCAGGTTCAAGTGATTCTTGTGCCTCAGCTTCCCGAGTGGCTGGGATTACAGGCATGCTTCACCATGCCTGGCTAATTTTTGTATATTTTGTTGAGATGGGCTTTCACTGTATTGTCCAGGCTGGTCTTGAGCCCCTGAGCTCAAGTAATCCGCCCACCTTGGCCTCCCAAAGTGTTGGGATTACAGGCGTGAGCCACCATGCCCAGCCAAAACAATAAGAAGACATCTTTACACACATTAAAATGGCCCAAATCCAGAATGTTAACTACATCAAATGTGGTAAGATTCTGGAACTATGGGAACTCTCATTCATTGCTGGTGGGAATGCAAAATGGTATAGCCACTTTGGAAGACAGTCTGATTTCTCACAAAATTAAACATACTCTTACTATACAATCCAGCAATCATACTCCTTGCTATGATTGATAACATACTACTTACTCACATGAATTGAAAACTTATGCCCACACAAAAACCCGCACATAGATATTTACAGTTGCTTTATTCATAATTGCCAAAACTTGGAAGCAACCAGGATGCCCTTCAGTAGATGAATGGATAAACTGTGGTACATCCAGACAATGGAATATTATTCACTGCTAAAAGAAATGAGTTATGAAGCCATGAAAAGACATAGAGGAAACTTCAATGTATATTGCTATGTCAAAGAAGCCAATATGAAAAGGCTACTTACTGTATGATTCTAACCATATGACATTCTAGAAAAGGCTAAACTATGGAGACAGAAAAAAGATTAAATGTTTCCTGGAGTTAGAGGGATGAGAGGGATGAATAGGCAGAGCACAGATTTTTAGGACAGTATACTCTGTATGATCCTATAATAGTGAATACATGACGTTATACTTTGACCAAACCCATAGAAGGTACAACACCAAGAGTGAACCCTAATGTAAACTATGGATTTTGAGTGACAATGATGTATCAATGTAGTTTCATCAACTGTAACAAATGTATCACTCAGGTGGGAGATATTGATAATGGCGGAGGCTGTGCATGGCAGGGGTTTAAGAGATACATGAGAAATCTCTGTACCTTCCACTCAATTTTGCTGTGAACCTAAAACTACTCTAAAAAATAAAATTCTGGCCGGGCGCAGTGGCTCAAGCCTGTAAACCCAGCACTTTGGGAGGCCGAGACGGGTGGATCACGAGGTCAGGAGATCGAGACCATCCTGGCTAACACGGTGAAACCCCGTCTCTACTAAAAATACAAACAATTAGCCGGGCGAGGTGGCGGCACCTGTAGTCCCAGCTACTCAGGAGGCTGAGGCAGGAGAATGGCGTGAACCCGGGAGGCGGAGCTTGCAGTGAGCTGAGATCCGGCCACTGCACTCCAGCCTGGGCGACAGTGCAAGACTCCGTCTCAAAAAAATAAAATAAAATAAAATAAAATTCTATTATAAAATTTTTTAAAAATTTAAAGAGGTGTCCAAAGGAAGTGGTTTTCATAGACATGTGTAGACATGGGTACAGACACCAAGCAGGTAAGCAATATTCCTCAAATGGAGATTGAGCAAGGGTGATCCTCATCTGGGTGTGGGAGAAAAAAGTTAAATTACCATCAAGGAAGGAGAGAATATCAGGATAGCTTCAGAGAAAGTCAGCTCTAGATAGAATCACCGTACCCCACCGCCATTGTATAACATCTAAACTCATTCCCCAGATTTCAGGATCAAAAATAGCCCTCGGAAATCAACAGTGCTCAGATAGATGGAGGCTTGCAGATGCCAGAACAGGCTCACATGACAAACCCACCTCCACCCCCTTTACTTTAAAGTATGGAACTTTTAAGATTAGAAGATGAACTTTCTGGTTCCTTTGCTATGACTCAGAGATGCTTCTGGTGTGCTTGTGAGCAGGCAAGAGGAGGAAGAAAGCACAAACATAAGGAGGATGAGGAGTAGGAGGGAAAAATCATTTTCTTTTCAGGCTGAATGTGCTTGCTGGAAGATTGCTGAGGTGTTTCTCTTTGTTTGGAAAGAAGAAATCGATGTTTGCATCTAAACTACATCCTAATTAGAAGCCACATTAGGCAAAATCTCTAAACCTTTTCAGCCCTGAGAAGCAAAAGCGTCATCACATTATCACTCTGCAAAATTGAATCATTAATACACAGTAAAAACATAGAAACTGTGAAAAAGACTGTGAAGTATGCAGCCACAGGAATGCATTATGGAAGAATGAGTAATAAGCTCCAGTAGCTGTGGTGGTGATTATAATGAATAAATCCTACCCTAACAAATGAAGTCACCTGATTCTCTTCCTAAATTACAAATCCAGTAGACCAGAGACAAGTGCTAGGTATTATGGTGGGGGAGGGAGCATTTAGAAAAACTTCCAATCCAGAGGTCTAGGCTTTTTCAGAGAAATGAATGTAAATGAATTCAGTTATAGGTGGAAAGCTCAGCACCTTAGAACAGCAAATGTGTGCTAATGAAGGCAAAGGATCCCAACAGAGCTTTGTTTCTGATACAGAAAAGCTCTTCTTTCCTGGCTAACACATGTGAGGCTAACCTAGTCTCCCTGTCTTAGGCATGTTGGAGCTTGATCACTAGAGGGACCAGAATGGATTTGGGGGTGGAGGAGTTTCTCTATGAACACATCCTTGGCACTAGAAAAATAACACAAAGCATATATCCTAACAGTTGTTGGCCTTCTTCATGGACAAGGCACAATTTGCTTCATGTCCTGTTATGGGATGGCATGGGGATTCTAGAACCAAAAACTATGTTTAAATATTGACACCACCACTTACTAGCTATGCAACCTTGATCAGGTTGCTTAATCTCTTTGCATCCCAGCCAGCCTGGCTTAAAGTACATATAAATTATATTTTATACTTCATAGTGTTATTGAGAGGATTAAGAAAAGCCATGCAAAAGGCTTTGTAATGTGTAAAGAAAGAGCTATACAAATTCACAAGTTTGTTATTCTGTCTTGGACCGCCCATTTTCATTAATGCCAAGCAAGCTTGGTGGAGGTTGAACTGTCCAGGAAAAGAAACAGAATATCTATAGACTCAGAAATACAAGATGTTCAATAGAAATTTATTACACTGATGAATAACCGAACAAGATTCATCAAATGATTAAACTTGGATGTTGAAACCAAGGGTCTAGATTACATCTGGTCTGAGGCAAACCTCTTCCTCCCAGCCCATGCTCTGGACAGTGATTCATCAGCCTCTCAGTTCTACAGACACTAACAGCTCTAAACCATGTCCATGTCCTTGGATGCCTATGTCAGATCTAGTGAGAGGCATGCATAGAAAAAGAACTAGGGCGCAGAGAAAATATGGCAGAGAAATTGTTGCATCCATAGGCACATGCATGCATACAGCATGGTCATTATTGAAAGGGACAGAGTTGTAAACATTCCTCACTCTAATGGCAAGTACAAACCAAGCCCCACCACAGGCATCTTTGGCTTCAATAGCACCAAGTCCAACAATGTGGTATCTACATCAAAGCAACCTCCTTCTCAAAAGAGCTTTGTTACTTGAGAGGATCCTCTCTTTCCTACACAACTAGCACCTGCAGCCTGTCTGGAGGTTTACAAAGCATTCCTGTATCTATTATCTCAGTGAGTCTGTGAGAATCCCATGAGGAAGGCAGGTAAATTCTTTTCAGCTCTATTTTATAGAGGAAGGTCCCAGAGTTCAGAGAGCTTAAATGTCTTTGCCCGAAGGCACATAATTTATAAGTCATGGAGCTAGGCCCTCAAACTCAAATCTGACTTCAGATCCTAGAATGATCTTTCCTCAACCTCAGGATTACTCCCCACGTACTTTTGGTGAGAGAAGAGCAGCAGCACCCAAGAAATTTGTCTGCCATCCTCCACGCCTGTTCACTCTCCCCAGGTCTGGCCCGGAACCATACTTGCTTCAGAGAGGGAGTCACTCCCCTACCAAAGCTGTGCTGGAAGAGCTGCTAGACATCTCTCCAGAAATTGCCCTGCTCTCTGCCAGGCATTCATGACACTATGTACAGCAATTCCTGAACTGATGCCTTAATGGAATATTCAGAAGACTGTCTTCCATCCCTTCTGGAGGAGCCAC
This sequence comes from Rhinopithecus roxellana, assembly GCF_007565055.1. NCBI lineage: Eukaryota > Metazoa > Chordata > Mammalia > Primates > Cercopithecidae > Rhinopithecus > Rhinopithecus roxellana. The sequence continues at coordinate 72,001,577 of NC_044556.1, read as the reverse complement.
CAGGCAGAGAGAAAGAAGTCAGTCATTGGCCTACTGTGAGTCAGCTTTACCCTTCCAGGACCAACTCAGGGCTGAAGTTCACTCACAGAGCCTTAGGCAGTTACTCAAACTTCTGAAGGGTGATTTCTCAATTTAACTATCTGAAGCCACACTTTTCCTATTTGCCTTCAGTAGTCACTACCAGTGCACACAGATCCGGACTGAGGCCAAGAATAGACTCTGACCATAACCCCCTTATAATGGATCTTAAGATGGCTGAATAGGAACAACTCCGGTCTGCAGATCCCAGCAAGATCAATGCAGAAGGTAGGTGATTTCTGCATTTCCAACTGAGGTACCCGGCCCATCTCACTGGGACTGGTTAGACAGTGGGTGCAGCAGCCCATAGAGGGCGAGCAGAAGCAGGATGGGGCATCACCTCACCCACGAAGCACAAGGGGTCAAGGAACTCCCTTCTCTAGCCAAGGGAAGCCCTGAGGGACTGTGCTGTGAGGAACAGTGCACTCCGCCCCAAATACTATGCTTTTCCCACAGTCTTCACAACCTGCAGACCAAGAAATTCCCTCGGGTGACTATGCCACCAGGGCCCTGGGTTTCAAGTACAAAACTAGGTGGCCATTTGGACAGACACTGAGCTAGCTGCAGGAGTTTTTTTTCATACCCCAGTGGTGCCTGGAACACTAAAGAGACAGAACCATTCACTCCCCTGGGAAGGGGTCTGAAGCCAGGGAGCCAAGTGGTCTAGCTCAGTGGATCCCACCCCAATGGAGCCCAGCAAGCTAAGATCCACTGGCTTGAAATTCTTGCTGGCAGCACAGCAGTCTGACTGGGACACTCAAGCTTGGTAGAGGGAGGGGCGTCTGCCATTACTGAGGCTTGAGTAGGCAATTTTCTCCTCACAGTATAAAAAAGCTGTGGGGAAGTTCAAACTGGGTGGAGCTCACCAGAGCACTGCAAAGGCAATGTACCCAGACTGCCTCTCTAAATTCCTCCTCTCTGGGCAGAGCATCTCTGAAAGAGAGGCAGCAGCCCCAGTCAGGGTCTTATAGATAAAACTCCCATATCCTTGGAAGAGAGTACCTGAGGGAAGGGGTGGCTGTTGGCACAGGTTCAGCAGACATAAACATTTCTGCCTGCTGGCTCAGAAGAGAGCAGCGGACCCCCCAGCACAGCACTTGAGCTCTGCTAAGGGACAGACTGCCTACTCAAGTGGGTCCCTGACCCCCATGCCTCCTGACAGGGAGACACCTCCCAGCAGGGGTCCACAGACACCTCATACAGGAGAATTCCAGCTGGTGTCTGGTGGGTGACCCTCTGGGAGAAAGCTTCCAGAGGAAGGAACAGGCAGCAATCTTTACTGTTCTGCAGCCTCTGCTGGTGATACCCAGGCAAACAGGGTCTGGAGTGGACCTCCAGCAAACTCCAGAAGACCTGCAGCAGAGAGGCCTGGTTGATAGAAGGAAAACTAACAAACAGAAAGGAATAGCAACAACACCAACAAAAAGGAGTTCCACACCGAAAACCCGATTCAAAGGTCACCAACATCAAAGACCAAACATAGAAAAACACAAGAAGATGAGGAAAAACCAGCACAAAAAGGCTCCAAATTCCAAAAACCAGAACGCTTGTTCTCCTCCAAAGGATCACAACTCCTCACCAGCAAGGGAACAAAACTGGATGGAGAATGAGTTTGACAAATTGACAGAAGTAGGCTTCAGAAGGTGTGTAAAAACAAACTTCTCTGAGCTAAAGGAGAGATCTAACCCAATGCAAGGAAGCTAAGAACCGTGAAAAATGGTTAGATGAGTTGCTAACTAGAATAACAGTTTAGCCAAGAGCATAAATGACTTGATGGAGCTGAAAAACACTACCACAAGAACTTCGTGATATATACACAGTATCAATAACTGAATTGATCAAGTGGAAGAAAGGATATCAGAGACTGAAGATCAACTTAATGAAACAAAGCATGAAGCCAAAATTAGAGAAAAAAGAATGAAAATGAATGAACAAAGCCTCCAAGAAAAATGGGACTATGTGAAAAGACCAAACCTACATTTGATTGATGTATCTGAAATTGACAGAGAAAATGGAACCAAGTTGGAAAACACTCTTCAGGATATTACACAAGAGAACTTCCCCAACATAGCAAGACAGGCCAACATTCAAATTCAGGAAATACAAAGAACACCATAAAGATACTCCTCAAAAAGAGCAACCCCAAGACACACAATTGTCAGATTCACCAAGGTTGAAGTGAAAAAAAAAATGCTAAGGGCAGTCAGAGAGAAAGGTCAGGTTACCCACAAAAGGAAGCCCATTGGACTAACAGCAGATCTCTCAGCAGAAACCCTACAAGCCAGAAGAGAGTGGGGGCCAGTATTCAACATTCTTAAAGAAAATGATTTTCAACCCAGAATTTCATATCTAGCCAAACTAAGCTTCATAAGCAAAGGAGAAATAAAATCCTTTAGAGACAAGCAAATGCTGAGAGATTTTTGTCAACACCAGGCCTGCCTTACAAGAGCTCCTGAAGGAAGTGCTAAATATAGAAAGAACAACCAGGACCAGCCACTGCAAAACATACTAAATTGTAAAGACCATAGACACTATGAAAAAACTGCATCAACTAATAGGCAAAATAACCAGCTAGCATTATAATGACAGGATCAAATTCATACATAACCATATTAACCTTAAATGTAAACAGGCTAAATGCCCCAATTAAAAGATACAGACTGGCAAATTGGATAAAGAGTCAAGACACATCAGTGTGCTGCATTCAGGATACCCATCTCAGGTGAAAAGATGCACATAGGCTAAAAATAAAGGGATGGAGGAGTATTTACCAAGCAAATGAAAAGAAAAAAAAGAAAAGCAGGGGTGGCAATCCTAGTCTCTGATAAAACAGACTTTAAACCAACAAAGATTAAAAAAGACAAAGTGGTAAAGGGATCAACACAACAAGAAGAGCTAACTATCCTAAATACATATATGCACTCAATAAAGGAGCACCCACATTCATAAAGCAAGTTCTAAGAGACCTACAAAGAGACTTAGACTTCCACACAATAATAGTGGGAGACTTTAACACCCTACTGTCAATATTAGACAGATCAATGAGACAAAAGATTAACAATGATATTCAGGATGTGAACTCAACTCTGGATCAAGCAGACCTACTAGACATCTACAGAACTCTCCACCCCAAATCAACAGAATATACATTCTTCTCAGCACCACATCACAGTTATTCTAAAATTGACCACATAACTGGAAGTAAAACACTCCTCAGCAAACGCAAAAGAACAGATATCATAACAAACAGTCTATCAGACCACAGTGCAATCAAATTAGAATTCAAGATTAAGAAACTCACTCAAAACCACACAACTACATGGAAACTGAACAACCTGCTCCTGAAAGACTACTGGGTAAATAACAAAATTAAGGCAGAAATAATAAGTTCTTTGAAACCAGTGAGAACAAAGAGACAACGTACCAGAATCTCTGAGACACAGCTAAAGCAGTGTGTAGTGGGAAATTTATAGCACTAAATGCCCACAGGAGAAAGCAGGAAAGATCTAAAATCAACACCCTAACATTACAATTAAAAGAACTAGAGAAGCAAGACCAAACAAATTCAAAAGCCAGCAGAGGACAAGAAATAACTAAGATGCAAGCAGAACTGAAGGGGATAGAGACACAAAAACCCCTTCAAAAAATCAATGAGTCCAGGAGCTGGTTTTTTGAAAAGATTAACAAAATAGACCACTAGCCAGACTAATGAAGAAGAAAAGACAGAAGAATCAAATAGACACAATAAAAAATGAGAAAGGGGATATTACCACTGATCCCACAGAAATACAAACTACCATCAGAGAATACTATAAATACCTCTATGCAAATAAACTAGAAAATCTAGTAGAAGTGGATAAATTCCTGGACACATACACCCTCCAAGACTAAACCAGGAAGAAGTCGAATCCCTGAATAGACCAATAACAAGTTCTGAAATTGAGCCTAACAACCAAACAGTGTAACAACCAAACAGCCTAACAGGCTAAAACAGCCTAACAACCACAGCAAAACCCGGGACCAGACGGATTCAAAGCCAAATTCTACTAGAAGTACAAAGAGGAGCTGGTACCATTACTTCTGACACTATTCCAAACAACAGAAAAAGAGGGACTCCTCCCTAACTCATTCTATGAGGCCATCATCATCCTGATGCCAAAACCTAGCAGAGACACAACAAAAAAAGAAAATTTCAGGCCAATATCCCTGATGAACATCGATGCAAAAATCCTCAGTAAAATACTGGGAAACCGATCCAGCAGCACATCAAAAAGCTTCTCCACCATGATCAAGTCAGCTTCATCCCTGGGATGCAAGGCTGGTTCAACATATGCAAATCAATAAACATAGCCCATCTCATAAACAGAACCAGTGACAAAAACCACATGATTATCTCAATAGATGTAAAGAAGGCCTTCAATAAGATTCAACACCCCGTCATGCTAAAAACTCTCAATAAACTGGGTATTGATGGAACATATCTCAAAATAATAAGAGCTATTTAGGACCAACCCACAGCCAATGTCATATTGAATGGACAAAAGCTGGAAGCATTCCCCTTGAAAACCAGCACAAGACAAGGATGCCCTCTCTCACCACTCCTATTCAATATCATATTGGAAGTTTTTGCCAGGGCAATCAGGCAAGAGAAAGAAATAAAGGTATTCAAAAAGGAAGGGAGGAAGTCAAATTGTCTGTTTGCAGATGACATGCTTGTATATTTAGAAAACTCCATCGTCTCAGTCCAAAATCTCCTTAAGCTGATAAGCAACTTCAGCAAAGTCTCAGGATACAAAATCAATGTGCAAAAGTCACAAGCATTCTTATACACCAATAATAGACAGCCAAATCATGAGTGAAATCCCATTCACAATTGCTACAAAGAGAATAAAATACCTAGGAATCCAAGTTACAAGGGACGTGAAGGACCTCTTCAAGGAGAACTATAAATCACTGCTCAAGAAAATAAGAGAGGACACAAATAAATGGAAAAACATTCCATGCTCATGGATAGGAAGAATCAGTATTGTGAAAATGGCCATACTGTCCAAAGTAATTGATAGATTCAATGCTATCCCCATCAAGCTACCATTGACTTTCTTCACAGAATTAGAAAAAACTACTTTAGATTTCATATGGAACCAAAAAAGAGCCCACATACCCAAGACAATCCTTAGCAAAAAGAACAAAACTGGAGGCATCATGCTACCTGACTTCAAACTATACTACAAGGCTACAGTAACCAAAACATCTTGGTAGTAGTATCAAAACAGATATATAGACCAATGGAACAGAACAGAAGCCTCAGAAATAACACCACACATCTACAACCATCTGATCTTTGACACATCTGACAAAAACAAGAAATGGGGAAAGGATACCCTATTTAATAAATGGTTCTGGGAAAAGTGGCTAGCCGTATGCAGAAAACTGAAACTGGACTCCTTCCTTACACTTTATACAAAAATTAATTCTAGAGGGATTAAAGACTTAAATATAAGACCTACAACCATAAAAAATACCCTAGAAGAAAACCTACGCAATATCATTCAGGATATAGGCATGGGCAAACACTTCATGACTAAAACAACAAAAGCATGGCAACATAAGCCAAAATTGACAAATGAGATCTAATTAAATGAAAGAGCTTCTGCACAGCAAAAGAAACTATCATCAGAGTGAACAGGCACCCTACAGAATGGGAGAAAATTTCTGCATTCTGTCAGTCTGACACAGGGCTAATCTCCAGGATCTACAAGGAACTTAAACAAATTTACAAGAAAAAAACAACCCCATCAAAAAGTGGGTAAAGCATATGAACAGACATTTATAAAAAGAAGATATTTATGCAGCCAACAAACATATGAAAGAAAAGTTAATAATTAGTGGTCATTAGAGAAACACAAATCAAAACCAAAACGAGATACCATCTCACACCAGTTAGAATGGCAATTATTAAAAAGTCAGGAAACAACAGGTGCTGGAGAGGATGTGGAGAATAGGAATGCTTTTACGCTGTTGGTGGGAGTGTAAATTAGTTCAACCATTGTGAAAGACAGTGTGGCAATTCCTCAAGGATCTAGAACTAGAAATACCATTTGACCCAGCAATCCCATTACTAGGTATATACCCAGATTATAAATCATGCTGCTATAAAGTCACATGCACATGTATGTTTATTGTGACACTATTCACAATAGCAAAGACTTGGAACCAACCCAAATGTCCATCAATGATAGACTGGATTAAGAAAATGTGGCACATGGGGGGCGGAGCAAGATGGCCGAATAGGAACAGCTCCAGTCTCCAACTCCCAGCGCGAGCGACACAGAAGACCGGTGATTTCTGCATCTTCAACTGAGGTACTGGGGTCATCTCACTAGGGAGTGCCGGACAATCGGTGCTGGTCAGTTGCTGCAGCCAGACCAGAGAGAGCTGAAGCAGGGTGAAGCATCGCCTCACCTGGGAAGCACAAGGGGGAAGGGTATCCCTTTTCCTAGCCAGGGGAACTGAGACACACAACACCTGGAAAATCGGGTAACTCCCACCCCAATACCGCGCTTTAAGCAAACGGGCACACCAGAAGAATATATCCCTCACCTGGCCGGGAGGGTCCCACGCCCACGGAGCCTCCCTCATTGCTAACACAGCAGTCTGCGGCGATCTAACTGCAAGGCAGCAGCAAGGCTGGGGGAGGGGCACCCGCCATTGCTGAGGCTTAAGTAGGTAAACAAAGCCACTGGGAAGCTCGAACTGGGTGGAGCTCACAGCAGCTCAAGGAAACCTGCCTGTCTCTATAGACTCCACCTCTGGGGGCAGGGCTCAGCTAAAAAAACAACAGGGGAAGCAGCAGAGGCCTGAGCAGACACGAATGACTCTGTCTGACAGCTTTGAAGAGAGCAGTGGATCTCCCAACACGGACGCTGAGATCTGAGAACGGACAGACTGCCTGCTCAAGTGGGTCACTGACCCCTGAGTAGCCTAACTGGGAGACATCCCCCACTAGGGGCAGTCTGACACCCCACACCTCACAGGGTGGAGTACACCCCTGAGAGGAAGCTTCCAAAGGAAGAATCAGACAGGTACACTCGCTGCTTCAGCAATATTCTATCTTCTGCAACCTCTGCTGCTGATACCCAGGCAAACAGGGTCTGGAGTGGACCTCAAGCAATCTCCAACAGAACTATAGCTGAGGGTCCTGACTGTCAGAAGGAAAACTATCAAACAGGAAGGACACCTATACCAAAAGCCCCATCAGTACGTCACCATCATCAAAGACCAGAGACAGATAAAACCACAAAGATGGGGAGAAAGCAGGGCAGAAAAGCTGGAAATTCAAAAAATAAGAGCGCATCTCCCCCTGCAAAGGAGCGCAGCCCATCACCAGCAACGGATCGAAGCTGGTCAGAGAATGACTTTGACGAGATGAGAGAAGAAGGCTTCAGTCCATCAAACTTCTCAGAGCTAAAGGAGGAATTACTGTACCCAGTGCAAAGAAACTAAAAATCTTGAAAAAAGAGTGGAAGAATTGACAGCTAGACTAATTAATGCAGAGAAGGTCATAAACGAAATGACAGAGATGAAAACCATGACACGAGAAATACGTGACAAATGCACAAGCCTCAGTAACCGACTCGATCAACTGGAAGAAAGAGTATCAGCGATTGAGGATCAAATGAATGAAATGAAGCGAGAAGAGAAACCAAAAGAAAAAAGAAGAAAAAGAAATGAACAAAGCCTGCAAGAAGTATGGGATTATGTAAAAAGACCAAATCTACGTCTGATTGGGGTGCCTGAAAGTGAGGGGGAAAATGGAACCAAGTTGGAAAACACTCTTCAGGATATCATCCAGGAGAACTTCCCCAACCTACTAGGGCAGGCCAACATTCAAATTCAGGAAATACAGAGAACGCCACAAAGATACTCCTCGAGAAGAGCAACTCCAAGACACATAATTGTCAGATTCACCAAAGTTGAAATGAAGGAAAAAATGTTAAGGGCAGCCAGAGAGAAAGGTCGGGTTACACACAAAGGAAAGCCCATCAGACAACAGCAGATCTCTCGGAAGAAACTCTCCAAGCCAGAAGAGAGTGGGGGCCAATATTCAACACTCTTAAAGAAAAGAATTTTCAACCCAGAATTTCATATCCAGCCAAACTAAGTTTCATAAGTGAAGGAGAAATAAAATCCTTTACAGATAAGCAAATGCTTAGAGACTTTGTCACCACCAGGCCTGCCCTACAAGAGATCCTGAAGGAAGCACTAAACATGGAAAGGAACAACAGGTACCAGCCATTGCAAAAACATGCCAAAATGTAAAGACCATCGAGGCTAGGAAGAAACTGCATCAACTAACGAGCAAAATAACCAGTTAATATCATAATGGCAGGATCAAGTTCACACATAACAATATTAACCTTAAATGTAAATGGACTAAATGCTCCAATTAAAAGACACAGACTGGCAAACTGGATAAAGAGTCAAGACCCATCAGTCTGCTGTATTTGGGAGACCCATCTCACATGCAGAGACATACATAGGCTCAAAATAAAGGGATGGAGGAAGATCTACCAAGCAAATGGAGAACAAAAAAAAGCAGGGGTTGCAATCCTAGTCTCTGATAAAACAGACTTTAAACCATCAAAGATCAAAAGAGACAAAGAGGGCCATTACATAATGGTAAAGGGATCAATTCAACAGGAAGAGCTAACTATCCTAAATATATATGCACCCAATACAGGAGCACCTAGATTCATAAAGCAAGTCCTTAGAGACTTACAAAGAGACTTAGACTCCCATACAATAATAATGGGAGACTTCAACACTCCACTGTCAACATTAGACAGATCAACGAGAGAGAAAGTTAACAAGGATATCCAGGAATTGCACTCATCTCTGCAACAAGTGGACCTAATAGACATCTATAGAACTCTCCACCCCAAATCAAGAGAATATACATTCTTCTCAGCACCACATCGCACTTATTCCAAAATTGACCACATAATTGGAAGTAAAGCACTCCTCAGCAAATGTAAAAGAACAGAAATTATAACAAACTGTCTCTCAGACCACAGTGCAATCAAACTAGAACTCAGGACTAAGAAACTCAATCAAAACCGCTCAACTACATGGAAACTGAACAACCTGCTCCTGAATGACTACTAGGTACATAATGAAATGAAGGCAGAAATAAAGATGTTCTTTGAAACCAATGAGAACAAAGATACAACATACCAGAATCTCTGGGACACATTTAAAGCAGTGTGTAGAGGGAAATTTATAGCACTAAATGCCCACAAGAGAAAGCAGGAAAGATCTAAAATTGATACTCTAACATCACAATTAAAAGAACTAGAGAGGCAAGAGCAAACACATTCAAAAGCTAGCAGAAGGCAAGAAATAACTAAGATCAGAGCAGAACTGAAGGAGATAGAGACACAAAAAACCCTCCAAAAAATCAATGAATCCAGGAGTTGGTTTTTTGAAAAGATCAACAAAATTGACAGACCGCTAGCAAGACTAATAAAGAAGAAAAGAGAGAGGAATCAAATAGACGCAATAAAAAATGATAAAGGGGATATCACCACCGACCCCACAGAAATACAAACTACCATCAGAGAATACTATAAACACCTCTACGCAAATCAACTAGAAAATGTAGAAGAAATGGATAATTTCCTGGACACTTACACTCTCCCAAGACTAAACCAGGAAGAAGTTGAATCCCTGAATAGACCAATAGCAGGCTCTGAAATTGAGGCAGCAATTAATAGCCTACCCACCAAAAAAAGTCCAGGACCAGATGGATTCACAGCTGAATTCTACCAGAGGTACAAGGAGGAGCTGGTACCATTCCTTCTGAAACTATTCCAATCAATAGAAAAAGAGGGAATCCTCCCTAACTCATTTTATGAGGTCCACATCATCCTGATACCAAAGCCTGGCAGAGACACAACAATAAAAGAAAATTTTAGACCAATATCCCTGATGAACATCGATGCAAAAATCCTCAATAAAATACTGGCAAACCGGATTCAGCAGCACATCCAAAAGCTTATCCACCATGATCAAGTGGGCTTCATCCCTGGGATGCAAGGCTGGTTCGACATTCGCAAATCAATAAACATAATCCAGCATATAAACAGAACCAAAGTCAAGAACCACATGATTATCTCAATAGATGCAGAAAAGACTTTTGACAAAACTCAACAGCACTTCATGCTAAAAACGCTCAATAAATTCGGTATTGATGGAACGTACCTCAAAATAATAAGAGCTATTTATGACAAACCCACAGCTAATATCATACTGAATGGGCAAAAACTGGAAAAATTCCCTTTGAAAACTGGTACAAGACAGGGATGCCCTCTCTCACCACTCCTATTCAACATAGTGTTGGAAGTTCTGGCTAGGGCAATCAGGCGAGAGAAAGAAATCAAGGGTATTCAGTTAGGAAAAGAAGAAGTCAAATTGTCCCTGTTTGCAGATGACATGATTGTATATTTAGAAAACCCCATTGTCTCAGCCCAAAATCTCCTTAAGCTGATAAGCAACTTCAGCATAGTCTCAGGATACAAAATTAATGTGCAAAAATCACAAGCATTCTTATACACCAGTAACAGACAAGCAGAGAGCCAAGTCAGTTATGAACTTCCATTCACAATTGCTTCAAAGAGAATAAAATACCTAGGAATCCAACTTACAAGGGATGTAAAGGACCTCTTCAAGGAGAACTACAAACCACTGCTCAGTGAAATAAAAGAGGACACAAACAAATGGAAGAACATACCATGCTCATGGATAGGAAGAATCAATATCGTGAAAATGGCCATACTGCCCAAGGTTATTTATAGATTCAATGCCATCCCCATCAAGCTACCAATGACTTTCTTCACAGAATTGGAAAAAACTGCTTTAAAGTTCATATGGAACCAAAAAAGAGCCCGCATTGCCAAGACAATCCTAAGTCAAAAGGACAAAGCTGGAGGCGTCACGCTACCTGACTTCAAACTATACTACAAGGCTACAGTAACCAAAACAGCATAGTACTGGTACCAAAACAGAGCTATAGACCAATGGAACAGAACAGAGTCCTCAGAAATAATACCACACATCTACAGCCATCTGATCTTTGACAAACCTGAGAGAAACAAGAAATGGGGAAAGGATTCCCTATTTAATAAATGGTGCTGGGAAAATTGGCTAGCCACAAGTAGAAAGCTGAAGCTGAATCCTTTCCTTACTCCTTATACGAAGATTAATTCAAGATGGATTAGAGACTTAAATGTTAGACCCAAAACCATAAAAACCCTAGAAGAAAATCTAGGTAGTACCATTCAGGACATAGGCATGGGCAAGGACTTCATGTCTAAAACACCAAAAGCAACGGCAGCAAAAGCCAAAATTGACAAATGGGATCGAATTAAACTAAAGAGCTTCTGCACAGCAAAAGAAACTACCACCAGAGTGAACAGGCAACCTACAGAATGGGAGAAAATTTTTGCAATCTACTCATCTGACAAAGGGCTAATATCCGGAATCTACAAAGAACTCAAACAAATATACAAGAAAAAAACAAACAACCCCATCAAAAAGTGGGCAAAGGATATGAACAGACATTTCTCAAAAGAAGACATTCATACAGCCAACAGGCACATGAAAAAATGCTCATCATCACTCGCCATCAGAGAAATGCAAATCAAAACCACAATGAGATACCATCTCACACCAGCTAGAATGGCAATCATTAAAAAATCAGGAAACAACAGTTGTTGGAGAGGATGTGGAGAAATAGGAACACTTTTACACTGTTGGTGGGATTGTAAACTAGTTCAACCATTATGGAAAACGGTATGGCAATTCCTCAAGGATCTAGAACTAGACGTACCATATGACCCAGCCATCCCAATACTGGGTATATACCCAAAGGATTATAAATTATTCTACTACAAAGACACATGCACACATATGTTTATTGCGGCACTATTCACAATAGCAAAGACTTGGAATCAACCCAAATGTCCATCTGTGACAGACTGGATTAAGAAAATGTGGCACATATACACCATGGAATACTATGCAGCCATAAAAAAGGATGAGCTTGCGTCCTTTGTAGGGACATGGATGCAGCTGGAAACCATCATTCTTAGCAAACTATCACAAGAAGAGAAAACCAAACACCGCATGTTCTCACTCATAGGTGGGAACTGAACAATGAGATCACTTGGACTCAGGAAGGGGAACATCACACACCGGGGCCTATCATGGGGAGGGTGGAGGGGGGAGGGATTGCGTTGGGGAGTTATACATGATATAAATGATGAATTGATGGGTGCTGACGAGTTGATGGGTGCAGCACACCAACATGGCACAAATATACATATGTAACAAACCTGCACGTTATGCACATGTACCCTAGAACCTAAAGTACAATAAAAAAAAAAAAAAAGAAAAGAAAAGAAAATGTGGCACATATACACCATGGAATACTATGCAGCCATAAAAAAGGATGAGTTCATGTCCTTTGTAGGGACATGGAGGAAGCTGGAAACCATCATTCTGAGCAAACTATCACAAGGACAGAAAACCAAACACCACATGTTCTCACTCATAGGTGGGAATTGAACAATGAGAACACTTGGACACAGGATGGAGAACATCACATGCTGGGGCCTGTCAGGGGGTGGGGGCAGGGGGGAGGGATAGCATTAGGAGAAATACCAAATGTAAATGACGAGTTAATGGGTGCAGCACAACAACATGGCACATGTATACATATGTAATAAAACTGCACGTTGTCCAGATGTACCCTAGAACAGAAGAAAGAAGAAAGAAGAAAGAAGGAAGAAGGAAGAAGGAGAAGGAGGAGGAGGAGGAGGAGGAGGAGAGGAGGAAGAAGAAGAAGAGGAAGTAGTAGTAGTAGTAGTAGTAGTAGGACACAACAGATGCTGGAGAGAATGTGGAGAATAGGATTATATACTGTTGGTAGGAGTGTAAATTAGTTCAACTATTGTGGAAGACAGTGTGGAGATTCTTCAAGGATCCAGAACCAAAAATACCATTTGACCCAGCAATCCCATTACTGGGTATATACCCAAAGGATTCTAAATCATTCTACTATAAAGACTCATGCACACATATGTTTATTGCAGCACTATCCACAATAGCAAAGAGTTGGAACTAACCCAAATGCCTATCAGTGACAGATTGGATAAAGAAAATGTGGCACATATTCACCATGGATACTATGCAGCCATAAAAAAGGATCAGTTAATGTCCTTTGCAGGGACATGGATGAAGCTGGAAACCATCATTCTCAGCAAACTAACACAGGAACAGAAAACCAAACACCACATGTTCTCACTCATAAGTGGGAGTTGAACAATGAGAACACATGGACACAGGGAGATGAACATCACACACCGGGGCCTATCAGGGGGTCGGGGGGCTAAGGGAGGGATAGCATTAGAATACCTAATGTAGATCACGGGTTGATAGGTGCAGCAAACCACCATGGTGCGTATATACCTATGTAACAAACCTGCATGTTCTGCACATGTATCCCAGAACTTAAACTGTGTGTGTGTGTGTGTGTGTATGTATATGTGTATATATATACCCTTATATCCTGTCCCACAGTCACACCATTCCCTGGATGCCTGAAACTCATTTCTAAAACAGCCTCATTGCTTTTGCCTATCAGTACCTTCTTCTAGGTTTAGTCTTTCCCACTTTTCTGCCTGAAGAAATGCCAGTTTCTCCTTTTCGAGCTATTAAAATGGCACCTCATTCCTTCTTTCAATCACTCATTTATGCAAGCAACAGCAAAGCCTTTCTTGTCTCTCAGAGGCAAACAGTCAAACACCCTCACTGACAGCTCCCCCACACATGCCTCCATCCCAGCATGGGTCACACCGTATTTTTTTAAAAAACACATTTATCTATGTGAAAATGTATGAGTTCATTTAAGCAGTAATACTGAGTTAAAAATAATACAGGTTGAACTTCGGTGAAAATGGACCCAAAAATATGGACCCAAAAATGGCAAAAATGAACCCCCAAAAACTAAAGTTTGGACAATAATACAGTGGAGTCTACTATCCCCAATCACCTTTGACAAGTCTTAATTGGTCTTGCCTCAAGAAGTGTTCCCAGACAAAGCCCTTTCTGTCTTATTGCCACTGCCATGCCTTAATTCAGAACACCGATCCACTCAATAAGCATTTGTTGATCACTGACTATGTACCAGTTATCAGTATACATAGTCCCTGCCCTCAAGCTCATACATTCCTAGAAGAGTTATACAAGTGGACAATTATATTATCATGATAAATGCAATGTAGGAGGTAATCACAGACAGCCTAGGGAAGGATACTGATTCCATTCTAAGGAAAAGTGGTGGTCATCTGAACTGAGTCATTAAGGACTGGCAGGAGTTAAAAGAAGAGAAGAAAGTTCAGGCAGAGAGGCTAGTGCTCTTCATCCCTTTATAGAGATTCATATTTTCATTCGGTATCATTTTTGGTTTGTCTGAAAGACATCTGTTTACATTTTTTATAGTGCTGGTGTATTGATGATAAACTTTTTTCAGATTTTACATGTCTAAAATATCTTCATTTAAATCTTGTTTTGAAATATATTTTTGCTGGATATAGAATTCTAGGTTGATAGTTTTCTTTCAGTACTTTAAAGATGGTGCTCTATTGTTTTCTACTTGTATTCTTTCCAGCATTCTTTTTAACAAGAAATCTGTCTTTGTTCCTTGTTATGCTGCATATATTTTTCCTATGGTTACCTTTAAGATTTTCTTTTCATCACTGATTTTGAAATTTTTATGATGTACCTTGGCATAGGTTTTTTTGTGTGTTTTCATGTTTCTTGTGCTTGAGGTTTTCTGGGTTCTTGGATTTGTGAATTCATGTTTTTCATCAAGTTTGAAGATTTTTCAGCCATTATTTCTTCAAATACTGCTTCTACCCTCTTTCTCTCTCATCCTTTGCTTTTATTTTTATTTTTTAAATTATAAAAGCAGCTTTGCAAGCCAGAGTAGGCTCAGAAAGATTTCCCTCTCTTCTCCTTTGCAGACTCCAATTATATGTGTATTTGCCCTGTAAAGTTGCGTCATAGTTCATTGATGCCTCTTTCATTTCTCTTAAATTCTTTTCTCTCTAGGTATTTTATTGGGATAGTACATATTGCTATGTCTTCAAGTTTATTAATCTTCCTTTCTGCAATGTCTAGTGTCAATTCTGCCATTAATCCTACCTAATGCATTTTTTATCTTGGACAATGCTTTTTCATCTCTAGAAGCTTGATTTGAACAAAAAATTTACCATGTCTCTACTTAAATACTGTAACATATGGAATATAGTTATAATAACTAATGTCTTTGCCTGCTAATTCTAAAAACCTGTAACAGTTGAGTCAATTTTGGCTGACTGATTTTTCTCCTCATCATGCATTGTATTTTCTTCTTTCTTTGCTTAATAGGTCATTTTTATTGAATGTCAGACATTGTGAATAGGACTTCTGGGTTACTGGGTATTTTTGTATTCCTACAGATATTTTTGAGCTTTATTCTGGAACACAGTTAAATTATTTGGAAACAACTTGATCATTTGGGTCTTACCTTTAAGATTTGTTTAGTGGACCCAGAGCATTATTTAGTCTAGGGATAATTATTTCCCACTGCCAAGGAAAGACCCTTCTGACTACTCAATCCAATATCCCGTGAATACAGCTGGCCTGGTGGGAAATGAACTTCTTCCCAACCTTGTGCAAGCACTAGTCACTGTTTTGTTGTTGTTGTTGTTGTTTGTTTGTTTGTTTGAGATGGAGTTTTGCTTAGTTGCCCAGGCTAGAGCACAGTGGCAAGATCTCGGCTCACTGCAAGCTCCGCCTCCCAGGTTCACGCCATTCTCCTGCCTCGGCCTCCGCAGTAGCTGGGACTACAGGCGCCCGCCACCATGCCCGGCTATTTTTAGTAGAGATGGGGTTTCACCATGTTAGCCAGGATGGTCTCGATCTCCTGACCTTGTGATCCACCCGCGTCAGCCTCCAAAAGTGCTGGGATTACAGGCGTGAGCCACCGCACCTGGCCAGTCACTGTTTCTTAATAATCCTTTTGAGTCATTCTTCTCCTAGCTTTGGGCAGTTTCTTCATTCACAAGTGTTGATTAGTTATCTATTGAAGGCTTGAGGAAGATTCTCTGCAGTATCTTCCTAGTTTTCTCTTTGTGTAGCCCTCTCCTATTTGATACTTGCCATGGTCTGAATATGTCCCTCAAAAGTGCATATATTGAAAACGTAATCCCTCTGCCCTCACAAATGGATTGATGTCAGTATCTTGAAAATGAGTTCATTATTATTGGAGGAGCTTTATTGTGAAAATGAGCTCTCTCTGGCTCTCTTGCCCACTCACCATGTAATGCCCTCTGCCATATTATGATGCATCATGAAGGCCCTGACAAGATGCCAGCACCATGCTCTTGGACTTCCCAGCTTTCTGGAGGAACCATGAGCAAAGTAAACTCTTTTCTTTTTAAATTATCCAGTCTGTGTGGTATTCTGTTTTAGTAGTGGAAAACAGACCGAGACAATACTCTCTTCTGTCATATCTAGCTGCCTTGATCAGATCCACACTCTCAGGTCCATCCCCTCAGATTCTGAGTTCCCCAACCAGAATGCAGAAATTCTCTCAAGGCAGTAAACTGGAGTAATCATAGGGCTAACTTCATTTATTTCCTGCATCTTAGGGATCACCGTCCTTTGTTGCTTGATGTCCAGTATCTTGAAAGTATTATTTTATATATTTTGTTAAGCTTTCTGTTCACTTTTGTTTCCTTTTTTCTCAGGTAAGAGGGTAAATCTAGTCTTCATTATATAACCTCAGACAAATTAATCACAGTGTATTTTAACACTGGACTTATGCATCTCTCTTTCTGCTAGACTCTGAGCTCCTTAACAGTAGGGTCTGTGCTTTATTCATTTTCATATCTTCACACATGCATGGCACACAGTGTAGATGGAATAATAATTAACAAAGGTTAATTCTGCATCATAGATGTAGGCTACCTTTTTCCATTGCCTCAATTACAATGGGGATGGCAAGAGTGGTCCATTGGATATTTACAGCATCTCAGGATGCTGTAAAGAGAAAGAGACCACATAGGCCCTCTCCTCTGGTTTATCCCTTTATAAAACATGGAATCCTCTAATACATTCCTAACAAAGCAGCAAAAGCTAAAATGGTGTTTAGGTGGAGGAGGGGGAATGAGAGATGAAGTACCATGTCTCCCCTTTGCAATAGAAGGCCTCTCTGACCCACAATTATCTTCCCACACACACCCATTACCAACAGGGGTCTACAGAGACATCAGCAAACATAGGAAAGGGATAAAAGTTGAGAACAGAAGACAGAATATAATTTCAGAGAAGAGATATTTCTCAAACTAAAAAAAAAAAAAAAAAAAATACTCTTGGACGTGGCTACCAAAAAGGTGGACCTAGATTGGCAGGACTGTCTCTCTGCTTTTGCTTTTCCAGCAAAGCCGTATCACATGCAGGCACATGCGTTTACATAGACACATCCTAAACCATACTGCAGCTGAGATTAACATAGACAGATCATCAGATAAGCAATCCTACAGTAATACTGCAGACAACCACAGAGATTCTGAGTAATTTAGGATGTCAACAATTGTTACTGGTACTGCTTATCAGAGTAGGGTATGTGAGAAGAAACTTAATAAGAGTTAAACATGTAGGAGGTTTTATACCAACAATCTCAGTTTTTATTGCAAACAATTTCAATCCTCCCCATTACTGAATATTAGCTGATATAGGACCATGTTCCCCCATTTTATGTAAGAGAACTAAAATCTACAATGATTAAATGTCAAGTACAAATTGGTTTTCCTAGTCCTTAATTCTAAGACCTTGACCTGAACCACTCTAAACCATAGGTAAGTGATGAAGCTGGTGTCATCAATGTATGTGATATTTAAAAAAAAAAAAAAATGTTACTGACAAATCCCTACCATCAAAAATATAAACTCTAGAAAAAACCTGAGCAGTGACCAGGCTGTAGACAGTAGCCCTAAAACCATCTAAGCAGTTCAGGGCAACCTTGTGATAGACATAAGGTCAAAGAATACCTTTAAAAAGGAGACTGAAGGATTTTCTTCCTTTGTGTTTTCTGTATCTACATTAGATAGACTGGCTGAGGAGAATAATATGACCAGTAAACAGACAGAATAAGTACAGAGTCCTGGACCCTAGACCCTCAGCTAAATCCCTGAAGAAATGAGTATATTTTACATGTAAACCAATAACATCAGACTAAAAGTGGAGGCTCTTTCCAGAACATCCTGGGTTTCTGGTGTCTAGCAACTCAGGGGAAAGTTTAGCTTTTCTTTAGAATTCATGTCAATCTGATACACAAAGAAAAAAGAAAAGGTTGAAGAAAGAAAAGAGAGGGAGGAGGAAAGAACAAGAAACAAGTGAAGAAAATAAAAATAAGAAAAAAAAAACCCAGACTTTTCCTTCCTATTTATTACCCCATGGAGGAGGCTGTGTATGACTGTACAGTTACAAAACGCCATCTTTTTCTGTCTTCCAGCAAACAGCTTTAGAATAGGAACCTCCTGATAGCACATCCCTACAGCATTTCTAAACAAGTGTATTTTGGTCTTGGCAGACAAATCCTTGCCTGTGACTGGCTTTATACCTCTAAATGGGATGATCTTCTCCTGGAAGGAGCATTCCATGGCCCAGGGTGTTTTACTCCCCTCACAGTGGGATCAGTAGTGAGCTCTCACTAAGCCTATACTATGTGCACTAACTCCTCGATAACTCGAAGGGTAACGTGACCACAGTGATCTGGGTGTAGTGGATGGTAAGAAGCTGGTCTTCAAGTTAGTGAAGGACCATTATGAAAAAAAGGTTGGCCACTTGTGCTTCCTTCACCAGAAAAGAGAAGTAGAAATCCTCTTATCTAAGAGCAAAAGAGGGAGCCGAATGGACTGAACATAAAACTAAGTAGGCAAGGTAGATAATGGAGTATCTGGCATAAAAATCTTTAAAACCAAGAAAAATAAGTACCTACTCTGACTGGGTTGGTTACAAACCCAGCAGGAGCTTACATAGGATCTACTTTAGAGACTGCCTTCACCTCAAACACCTGCACGGGTAAGGAAAGAAATTAACTGTGTTCTCCTAGACACAGTGATGAGGATACCCCTGCCTTCTGTTCCAGCAGCCCCTACAGGCTTCCAAGGATATGAAATCAGACAAGAGCCCTACTGTGATTTTTAAATAAGACAGGATAATTTACTGAGATCTTAATTTGGATTTGTATTGCTCTTGCTATGGTTTTCTCTCTCCTGCTCCAAGAAGGTACCAGGCCTTGCATGCTCACCTGCCTTTGGGGAATGTAGGGAGAGGGGCAGTAGCACTAGAAGAGCAAAAAGCAAAACCAACCTTTAGACAGCTTCTTTTGCATTGTCTCCTGCCATCCGGGCCACCTTTAAAGGGTATGGTACAGAGGAAGCTGAGAGGCAGAAGCAGGAAGAGAGCAAGCTGATGCTCCAAGACGAGAAGGAGACACAAATCTATGGGCTCTAAGAAGAGTGGGCTAGGAAGCCTGTTGAGAGAGCTAGACCCCTGGAGGGGTAAGTGGCAGTGGTTGTGTAGTGGCTGGCCAGGACCACCTTTCAGCTGCCTCCTCCAGGAATATCTGGCTTAGTCCAATGCCCTTCTAAACAACTCTAAGGCACTACATTTTTTTCTCTTTCCCTTGTGGATTGCATTATATTGAAAAATACTGAAAATATGTCTACCATTGACAAAGATTTGGAAATCTTTATTAAACAGTAGTGTTTGTGGCAGGTATCTCTGTTGTTTGTGGAGCTGACCTGCCTGCTGATTGTCACTTGTTTATAGTAATACTTTTTAAGTATGACTATATTGCCTCGTACAAATGGAATACATCCTCCCATCAAACTGGGCATCTGTCAAGGGCAGAAAATATGCCCTTTAATTATTCTACTCAAAACAATAAATATTTATCAACCTCAGCCCCATGGAAGGTACAGAAACATTCAGAGGCATGGTTTTGCCCTCTGGTGGCTTATAGTCTTGAGAAACAAGGCACAGAAGGTAAGAAACATACGACCTGCAAGTGAGTGGTAAATGTGTATAATATTGGCTTTAGACACCTCAGGGATTCACAAGTATGGGGCTTGCTGACAGTCCAGAGAGTGAACTGGCTGGGACTGCCTAGGAAAGGAGCAGAACTCGCTGCTGAGCACCCACTGTGAGCCAAGCCTGTGTCAGGCATGTGGCATCATAATCTCACTTAGAACCGCAAGACCCCTTGGAAGGGGCAGGGGTGGTCCTGTCAACCACCTTTTACAGATACACCTCACAGTAAATGAATCCAGAATTTATAACCAGGTCTAAGTGACTCCAAAATGCTCTTTCTCCTGTATCAAATTGCCACACCCAAGAGAAGCCTGGCTTGACATTCAGGTGTGGGGTAATGAGGGCCTGGACTCAGGTGAAGACAGAACAAGTAGAGAAGCTAAGCCGAAGAGAGCTGTCTACCGGATTGGGTGTTGGAGAAGAAGCACAGTGAATTAAGGAAGCTCAGACTCAGATTCTAACAGTGCCTTCCAGGGCTGGGCTCACAATGGTTTTTAATGAGTCTCATTAGTTACTTGCTCAGGTTAACCCTAAATATCTGACTATGATGCTATTTTATAGAACCCAGTATCTAGAAAGCAGTTCCTAAAGTGTGACCAGGAACTCTAGAGATTCCCCGAGACCCTTTCAGGTTTCATTACATTCAAAATTATTTCCCTAATGAAACTAAGACATTACTGTCCTTTTTGACTCTCATTCTCTCACAAATGTACAGTGAATAGAGTTTCCAGAAACCACATGGTATGTAATATTGCAATGGGCTGAATACAGAGGTAGATATGAGATTCCAGCTTCATTCATTAAGGTAGGGTCAAAAAGATTTTCAAAGCTAAAAGAACAGCACTCTTGACACAAAATTATTTCTAAAAATATGCTGATAGTCAACATGCAATAACTTTGTTACTCTTATTCTTAAATGAATAGATTTTTAAATTTCAGTTTTAATTTCTAAAACAATATGTATTGAGATATATATATATATTATCATTATCTCATACAAACAAAAACTCTTTGGGATTTGGGGATTTCTGACAATGTTTTAAGATTATAAAGGAGTCTTGAGACCAAAAATATGACAACCACTGATCTAAAAGAACAATGGTAAAGACAAGCTCTCAAAATGTATTTGTGTTTAACTTCCACTAACTGGTGGGCCAGGCATTCTACTAAGTGGTTTACATTGGTGACTTCATGTGATCTTCATAACACTTTCAGGTAAGAAACTTATCCTATTTTGCAGATGAGGAGAATGAGGCTCAGAGAGTTTGAACATCTTGCCCAGGGTCTCACAGTCATTAGCTAAGCAGAACAGAATTCAAGTCTATGTCTGTCAAATGCTAAGGCCCAGGCTGTTAACCATTATCTAGTTCTTGAAAAGTCAACACCACAAAGGTACATATTAAAGTCAGATTTTTAAAAAACTAAATCCATGATAATAGATAATAGAAAAGACCCATTGTGAGGGAAGAAACTTTAGGAAAAAGGGGTAGTAAATGGTATAATTCTTCAGTCCTAAATGCTTGTTGCCTCCTAGGCACTATACTGTGCCCTAAGAACACAGCAGTAAACAAGGTAAACTCAGTTCTTCCACTTAAGGAGCTTAACAAGAGAGAGACAGTGAAAGGGCAGAGACAGATTTAAACAAACAATTACACAAATGCAAAGCAGATAAACAATGCAGCGAAGCCTGGAAGGAAAGTAGGCTTGCTCAGAGCCATCTCCATTCACATACCAAGGGAGCTGGGAAGGGCAACGGAGTGTCTGGCACAAATCATTCCCAGTGCTCCTATCAGAACTTGAGCTGGGGCTGTTCAGACAGTTCATCTGAGCAGAAGGGCATTTACAAGTTATTTTGTTGGTTTCTTTATTTTTCAGCTATATACATCTTTGAACTTTTGAATCTAGATAAGCCAAGATTACTGTTTCATTTGAAAGGACAAATATGTTTTTGAGGCATAGTGGGCTAGGGAAGGCTGTGGGAGGTGTGAAGCACTTGGCTATGTTCAGCTTGTTTAGAGACTTTCTGGAACAGAACTCTGGGCAGAGGCAGGGATAATAACTAGACCAGTGGGTAGTGCTGATGCAGATTCAGTGCAATTAGCCACCTTACTAATTTGTGGTGCATAAACAGTGGGCCAAGGTCACGATGGAACTAGAAGAACCTCTGCACTGCTCACACAGTCCATCTCTCCGCAGAGTGGCAGAAGAGCCACATTAATCTTTGTACACAATGGTTATGGGAGTAATAGGGTTCTCCTCACTGACAGCTTTTTTCTTTAAATCCAGATAGTACTTTGTTCTCCATTCTTTCCATCCCCCTTCTCCTCAACCTGGCCAGACAGAAAGAAGCCCAACTTTAGTACCCTGTTATAGTCATACACGGCTCACATTACCCTAGCAAAAAAAAAAAAAAAAAAAAAAAAAAAAAAAAAAAAAAAAAAAAAAAAACAGACAGACAGCCCTCCCTCCAAGACTTTTGGTAGAAAAGCTGCATCTAATAGTATATACTCAATTAACATCTGGATCTAACAGATGCTACATGTCAACAGCTTCCAGATCTATATCTCTGACCAATCCTCTCTCTTTAGCTCCAGCTCATAAGCCAGCTCTCTACTTACATCTCTCGGATAGCTCAAACTCAACATATTTAAACTCAAATTCATGATCTACCCCAAATGGCACCCCTACCCCCACTTCCACAGCTAGTCCACCTCCATGAACCCAGGTCTATGTAAGATACTAGTCTCGCAAATGCTCTGCCCCCAACCCTACCACAGCCAATTCATCACCTGGTCCTGTTGGTCCCACCTTCAAAATCCATCCTGGATTTTCCTCTTTCCATCTGCACTGCCACCACCAACATCAGAGGTCACCTCAGCTCTCACCTGGGCAACTACAACATCCTCCTCACAGGACTCTGCCTCCAAGTGACTCTCCACATGGCAGCAGGTGGTCAGGCTGAATGGGGATGTGTAGAATGGTGTGGGCAGAGAGGAACACATGAAGTGGAGAGTCAAAATCAGGAGGCTCTGCGCTGTTCCCATGAGGAGTGATGCGGACCAAGATTGGGGGTGTGATAATGGGAACCTAAAGAAGTGAAGGATACCAAGGGTCTTTGGATGCTGACTTTTCAAGCAGAAAATGATGCAGAAAAAAAGGGAAAAGGTCCAGGGGCTGGAGATGGGGCATGGTAGCTGGGAAGTCAGTGCTGCTACTAAGTTAAGAAAGTTAGGAGGAAGAGCTGCTTTAGCAGTTCAAGACAAGCCTGTTGATCTTGAGAAAGAGAAGAACAGTTTCACACAGTGTCTTATATTCCATTTATCTGTTTTATGTAACAGAATCTAACAGTCACTTGGATACTGAGCTTCTTGGGGCAGGGACAGTATCTCCTATAGCTTGGAATCCTTAACCTCTGAAAACCACACCTCACTTTCAAAATACCTCTTCCTGGCTCTTCTGCACAGCTTCATTCATTGTATCACTCCAGCCCAGCTTTCCTGGACCCACTCATCCTGCATACTGGCATTCCTTTCTTGCTATCCATACTTGCTAGTCGTTTTGTTTAAATGCGTGTTCTAAGCCCACTAAATGATCAGCAATCCCGCACAGGTCTGACCCCTGACTCCCCTTCTGGCTACTTAAGTGGGGTATCTCCAATGGCCAGATGGACAGATAAATGCTCATCCCCATATCCAAATTATATAGCGGCTTCTTTAAGATGCACATCAATGCTACATGATCCACAGATCAATCCCTGCTTTACCTGTAATGATAATAACAAGCCTTTGAGGAGCATGTTACCATTAACATAGTATTTTCAGAGGTCTGCTCATAAAACTATAGAAGACGTGTCTTCCTGAAAGTGATTTCTCATTCTCCAAACTCCTATAGCCGTTTATCCAGACACTTTTTTTTGCAGCATTTATCATACCCACTTTGATTTAGAGTAATTTGCTAGACCATCAGATTACAAACTCCTTGAGGGCAGGCTCTGAGAACAATTCATCTCTGGAGCCCCACCGCCTGGCACAGTGCCAAGAACTCAGGACACCAAATAAATATATGATCAATGAATAAATTTTAAAGCACAGTCAACATAGACAGCTCCCTGTGTAAATTTTAAAACCTGAGTAATGCTTAGAGGCTCAGAAGAAAAGCTGCCAGATAAAGACAAAAGGTACTATAATACTAATAGAAACAGTTAAAAGGAGTATGCCATAGGGTTACTACTTGATAGGTTTTATATTGCCCTTTGCTAAGGGTACCACTGAGGCTGGCAAAGTCCTCAAAGGGCCTGAGTGCTCTCCCTCTACTCCTAACTCACGGAGAGAAGTGCCACTAATTTGACTTACTATACACTGGGGTAGAACCAACTCAAAAAAAAAAAAAAAAAGCACCACAAGGACTTAGAAAAACGAAACAAAGAGAAAAATGAAAAAGCAGAAGGTTTGTGGTTGGAGGAACCAGGGAACCAAACCAGGCCTTCAGGAGCTGCTGTATCCACCATCTGTTTGAGTTCACAGGCCAGAGACTTCTGCTCCCGACTGGCTCACAGCAGCTGGGCCTCAGCAGCCTGCAGAATAGGGACTGACGCCAGAATGAATAAATTGAATTAATCCCTCCCTCTGTGGGTTCCTCAGCCTTGAAATGCTGGAAAGGTGTTTATCTCACCATGGTTGTTGAGTTTAGCAGGGGCAGGTAGACAGATATGCCCCACTCCATTGATTCTTCTCCCCTTAGTCCTAGGCTCCAAGAGATAGTCCCAAAATAGACCTAACCATTTCTATTTCTAGTGAATTCAAGGAAGCTCCCAGTTTGGGGTAATGAGGTTGGAAGTAGGATGGGGCAGGAATGAGGTAAATGAAGAGGTTTAGAAAAATTGTACCCACTGTGTACTTTCATCCGCGTCAACAGCAGCCCCGGAATTGGATACAGCAGATCCAGAAGGGAGGGTCTCCTTTCCCCTGATGCAGTTTCCTCTACAACTAACAGGGATAAGGGGCTCCTGTGACAGCCTGGTTTCAGAGTCAAAGATTTTAACACTGCTCTCCTTTCCCAGCTGAGAGGCTTCAAGGCCCAGCAGCAGTCTCTGAGTGCACAGCCAGCCACCCTGGAACCTGCCTTTACCTCTGAGGCCCAAAATCTGGCTGAGGGAAGAGGGAAAATCTCTCCTTCAAAGCTCCTTGAGCTTCTGGAAAACAGTTCTGCAGCTCAGAATCAAAGTCCCAGACCTGTTCAGGAAGAGGAAAGTGAGAGACAGAGTGGGGAAAGGGAGATGAAAAGGCAGAAAGTGAGATGGCCATGCTTGGGGATCAGAGCAGGTTAAGTGTGGTGATTCCTAGGTAGGAAAAAAAGAGGCCACATGAATAGGAGGAGGATGGAGAGAAGGTGGGTGCGGAATAATACACAGGTGGGTTTAGTCTGGATCAAGCAGCCTGTGGCCTTGCAGCAAAGTCCTAGAGCCCCAAATAAGAAAAGCAAATGCATAGTGATTTCAGGAGAATGAATATTTAAGCACTTGGGCCTCCAAACCTCAGGCATTCAGAGGACACAGGGGAGTCTTCCCTTTTCCAAATACCACATCTCACAGGCAGTGCTAAGAGCTGGCCTCACTAAGGATGCTGGGCTACATGTGGGCAGCTCAGAAGAGTGGAGGGGCCCCAGGAAGACCAGGATGAACAGACTCCAAGGAAACATCAAATGCCAGTAAGTGAACCATCAAGGGGAGGGAAGAGGAGAGGGCACCCACCCCCACCTGCAACCCTCTCACCAGGAGCAGGTGGTTCCCAACTCTGCAGAGCAGACAAAACCAGCATGTGCCGATAGCTGAGGAGTGATTCTCAGGCTCTGACCAATTGTTTCTTTAGTAAAATAATTCCATCAAGACACAGCATTTTTTCACTTTTAGCCCAGAGGAACTCAAGCAAAGGACACTGCAGGAAAAAGAGAACCAATTAAGATGCTGCTCTGCTGTTGACCATGGTCTCCATCTGCATGAGCAGATGTGGCCAAAAACACCATCTGGTGACCTCTGGGCCCTTAAACCTCTGTGCACATGGTGATGGTGGGAGGAAGATGGCTCTGTTTTGAGGCTAAAAGGGAAGTCTTGGCTTCAGGAGATGTGCCCATTCATCACTGCTGCCGGGCAGCCCGTCTGTTTCCCACTGTTGCTGTCCAGCCACCCACAGACCCGCCATATGGCTGAAAGTGGTGGTTTCAGGCATTGCTAAAATGCCATATCTAACTGCCCTGTTGGGAAGGAAGCCTGTGGTGAAGTGGGCCCTCCACAGTACAGCAGTACACTCTGTCCCTAACCCCAGGCAGCGACACTGCCAAGAGCTATCCATCTACTTTCTTAAGACTTCTGGAATCCCTCCAGTTCTCTCCATTCCCACTACCACTGCCTTCACTCAGACAATCATCATTTCTCCACTAAAATAATACAAAAACTTCCTGTCATGTCTGCCTTTCATCTTGCTCCTCTACAATCCAATCTCTAATAATAATACTCCTTGCTTAAAGTCCTGGATACCTCCTCCTACCTTCAGGAGAAAGTATAAGCTCTTTAGCACATAGATCTCTTCAAAAGTAGCCCCTACTTTCTGCTTTTACTTTGATTGTAGCTAGTTGCTCTCTTCCCCTGCATTTCAGCTATGTGAATGCACTTCATTCTCTTCCAATGAACTGGGTCCTCTGGTCTCCCTCCATGCCCTGCCATCTCTCTTTTTTTTTTTTTTTTTTTTTTCATCTGGCTAACTTAGGTCACAGTAAATGTCCATTGTTCCTTGACTCCAAAGACTAGTTTCGGTCACTTCTACCCACTTCTTCTTTGGAAGTCCATTCTTAACTACAACCACAGGATTTCTCATGCTGTATCAAATTATCTATGTACTTGTCTGTCCCCTCTTAGACTGCTGCCTCTGGAAATTTTGTTTTATTTATCTCAGTATCTATCAGCTCTAAATTTTGTTAAATGAATGGATAAAATATACTTGTCAAAGACAGGCAGTAAATTAGCGACCTCTCTGGCAGGACTTGGGAAGGGCTCATGGCCTCTTAATGTCATTAAAAGTATTCCTACCACTCACTCTAAGCATGGATGGTGAATATAGTATATATTTCATTACATTAACAAATAGCAAAAATTTTTTCATGGATATATAGGCTCAGGTTAAAAAAATTGTCTATTTGCTGCCAAGAAATACCTATGGTGTACCCGGTATAGAGCAGGCATTCATAATAAACAGAAAAAATGAAATATCATAATTGAAAGATTAAGATCCTGTTCACTTTCCCATTGGAATAAGGGTTGACATCTCAAGTCACCTCTCAACATTTTCTCCACTAAAGTCCTCTCTGGAAAGTCCTGGACCAATACTGTAGAGCAGATCTCAAATTTACTACCAACTCTCTGCCTCTCAGGAAGGGAGAGATGAAGGTTACTTTCCCAACTTCAGGTGATAAAACAGAGGCATAGAAAAGCAAAATTGCTCCTTGGAGACACAAACAGAATTGGTCCCACTCCAGATGCTTGTTCTCTCCTTTCCCATCCTTGCCCGTAAGAGAGAGCATAGTCAAGCCAAGGACACCTAATCTTGGCGAACAGTGAGCTGCAGTGGGCATAGAAAGGGCTATTGTATCTTAGTAGTTCTCCTGTTCTGCAATCTCTTTATGTACGTGACCAGGAAACACAAGCCTCTAAGGAACGGTGGAATGTCAGCAGGCAATGCAATATAATGCCAAATACTTTTCTCACTAATAAGCAAAATTAAGGTCATTAAGTTATGAGTGTGAGAACATTCAACTAGAGGATATTTAAATAATGAGATAACTGCTTTACAAAAAGCCTGATTAAAAGAAGAAAGCAGCAGCTAAGTGAGTCTGCAAGTGGTGAGTATATCAGAAGCCTCCACACTGTGTAGAAGAATATCCTTTTTGGACTCTGTCCCCACTGACCCAAGAGCCTTCCCCCATGCTTCCCCACCCCCACCACTCCAGGGCCTTCATCTCTAGTGGACTAGCAGTTGGAGAGGAGAGTTGATATACTCAATGGAAGGTGCAAAGAAATTCTTTCTGAGGCAGTATTATTTAATTTATTCCAAAGGCCAGTGATACAAATAAATGAATAATGCCTGCCATTTCATAATGAAAAGGGCAGGCTTGGGAGCCCAGGCTGTGTGGAGACTGGCCACCTTCGTGCACTTCATGGCTCTCTGAACCAATTTTGGAAGTGGGACAACTTCTAGACAGTGTTCACTAGGCAACACCCACACCTCTGTCTAGGGTAGGAATAGAAAGGAAGAAGAAGAGGAAAGGAATAATAACAAAAGCAGTAACTCCAGCAGTTATTTATTCAGCACTTACTATCTGCCAGGCGCCATGCCAAGGATTTCACCAACATTACATCTAAGCCTGTCAATCACTCTGCCAATGAAATAGAGCCATCACCTCCTCCATTTTACAGATGAGGAAACTGAAGTTCAGAAAAGAACACCTAGCTTTGGGAACTTTTCAAAGCCACCTAGAGAGTGAGTAACTAAGGGGATGTGAGGGGGAGAACAGGAGACCACCTCCACCGCCTATGTTCATCAGAAGGTTTACCCTGTCTTGACCTCCCTCATGACTCCCCACACCATCAGCTCCTTGAGGAGGCAGAAGCAGAGGCAAAGTAGCAGCACGAGAGGAAGAAGAGCCATCCCTAAAAGGTGACTGTAGGGATCTGGACATAGGACAGGTCTTCGCTACACACAGAGTTGGTACCTGCAGTTGCAACTTACGAATCTCCCAGTTCCTCCACTTCCTAGCTGATTTTAGGCAAATGACTTATCACCTTTCTGGGCCTGTTTTCTTACCTGTAAAATGCGAATAATAGTCCCAACTCACAGGGCTTTGAGGATTACATTAGTCAATATGAGTTAAGAGTAGTCCATAGTAAGTGTCTAATAAATTTTAGCATAGTAAGTGTCTAATAAATTTTAGCATCAACATTGTCATTATGCTGACTGCTCCAAATATAAGAGCAAGGCATCCTGGTACTGTCAAGTACCAGGGACTTGGGGTTAAATCTCCTCCCTTAGTCTGATCAGGATCCAAACGGTCAATGTAGACACCTTCCCAAGTCAAGCACTGATTTCATAGAGTGAGTTAGTCACCCTTCAGTTCCTGACATGTAGCCCGGAGTCCAGTGAACTGAGACTATTGCCAACAATAAATTGTTCACATTGACAGCTTAGAGCAAGAGAGTTCTGTGTGAGCATCATGTCTTTCATCTCAGGGGAAAAAAAAGGTTGTAAAACTGGCCTACCCTCTCTGTGTTCCCAGTGGGGTTCACAAAAGGGCAGCTGTGGGGTACTGAGGGAGCACTTCAGAAGACTCAAATGTAAGCTCTGTTTCTTCCTGTCAGTAACTGTGTCATGTCTGGAAAACTGATCAACTTTTCTGTGCCTCACCTCTTCAACTGTGTTACAATGATGATTAAGTGGCATAATGTATGTAAAACACTGTTTGCTCAAAGCAGTATATCAATATAGAGAACTAGAATTAATATTTTCATTCTCCCTAAATCAAATCCACTTAGGCCAGTGTAAAGCCCTTACTCCTCTCAAACCAAACCTCACCTACATACTCCTACTTCCTCTTCTAGCTTGGTTTCAGGATCTCAAGGGAGCAGCTGACGGAGGGGGCAAGGGGCGTGACACAAGCCGTCAGGTCTGAACTCCCAGAAGTAAAAGTCATGGGTTCTATTTTCAGCAGGGCTGGCTGTAGAAAGGTCAGCGTGTGACCTCATGTGAGTCTTCTCCCTGCCTCAAGCCTCGTGCTCAGCTTATAAGCCTGGGGATAAGAAACAGCCAGGTCTCTAGGGCCCAGATGACTGTGAAAAGCAGGTCAATAATTTCATATGGAGCAAGCAGCAGCCATGTCTGGCTGCCAGGGAATGGTGGCAGACACAGTGCTGGGGAAGGGATGGCAAAATGCTGCCGGGGCAGATATCACAGTTCGACACTACATGACTCCTCCCAGACTCAGCTAATATCCTCTAACTCTCAGGATCAAGTACTGGAGAGAAGTGCTTACTGTCATTCCACATAGTGACCATCTTGGTTCCAGCTTTCAGCAGTATCCCAGAAAAATGGATTTCTATAACTACTTCTTATGCCTTCTTGACCACACAGGAATGAGACATCCAGTGGGTGAAATTTTAAAAACAGTATATCCAAATAGCCTGTCCCTAAAAAAGTCGGGGTTTTGTGAGCTACGTGCGTCACTGACAATTCAGTGTTTTCTCTCACATTCACTCAGATTCTCTCACTGACAGATTTGAGAAGCTCCCCCTGCACATTTCTGAAGTGAGTGGGAGAAGAAGAGTGGCTCTAGAGCAGATACTGCTTTTACCTGATACGATGTGAAGACGTAATCACATGGGCAGAACACTCTCACACTGACGCCATGCTGATCAAATTTATGGATAGCTGGAGGCTAGGGAGGTAATAACCAAGGGGGTAGATTAAAGACCAAGATCCTTAAAAATGACACCAAAAGCACAAGCAACAAAAGAGAAAAAATAGAAAAATCAGAATTCACCAAAATGTTAAACTTCTGGCATCAAAGGACACCATCAAAAAAGTGAAAAGGCACTTTCACTTTCTTGCAAATTATGTATCTGACAGATAATCAACCATAAATTTAAAATTGTAACTTGGTTAAAGCGATATCCAACCACATGGATGCAAAAAGGCTGAAACTTATTTATATGAGAGTTCCCAGGAATCACTCAGATAAGAGTGGTAAATGGGAACTCAGGACCATTTCCCAGGGTTATATCTCCAAGTAGTCAGGACCCAATGGCTCTTCTTAAATGCCAAGAAATTGTACCCAGTGGGGAAGGACTCACTCTACTGGGAATCATGAAGTTTGGTCCAAAATGCCGATTGCCAAAGCAAAAGATGGTAGAAATGTGATTTCTCCATATGTAGATGCTTGCCAAGAACAAGTTTTGTCTAGGAACATTGGTATAGGGTGAGATTCTGCATGAGGAGAAGGAAAGGGAGAATGCAGCCCCACCCAGTGTCTTCTGGCCCAAGCTCAAATCAGGGTCTATGAAAAAGGACTGGAAAGAAAAAAAAAAGCAACCTGAGTGGAAAAAGCATTCTATTATTGGCAGTATGACGTGATCCTGTTCTGTCCTAGTGCCAGGGCTGAGCACAGGTGGAGGAGGACATTTCCCCCATATTGGAGCAAACTACAGAGCGTCTGCATGTGACTGTGGGTGACACAGAAGAAGTAACATCAGCACTTTGATGGAGAAAAATATCCATCCCAGTGGGGTTAGGGGTTCACATAGCAACTGAGAAACGACGTGGTATGCATCAGTAGTGGCCAGGGAAGGAGAGCAGATGCTACCAGGTGGAAGAACAAGCAGCTATGATCACCCAGAGTCGCCATGAGATATTACTCTTACCCCTTAAGTCATAAGTTGGGTTCTAATGGTCTTTCTGGTAAGCAACAGAAAAAGAAACTGTGTTTTGTTCCTGCTACTGTGACTCTTTTCCATGTCTATGTTTCCACATTGGTGTAGTCAAGGCAAATGGGGAGACACATTTGGTCAAGTCAAATCATAGAATTTGGTGCAATAAAAAGCCAACCGCAAAGGCAGAGGATGGTAGAGGCATGATTCTTAGTACAACCGAGGAAATGAGTGTGAGGTTCTTCCTAATCTTAATCTCTGTGAGTGCCATCACTGGAGTGCTGGTTAATAACCACAGAAAATGAATGGCTAATTATCCATCTGTTCTCACATCATTTCTAAGTGGCTGACACATTGTAGGGTTTTGATAAGTGTTTGTGGAGGGGAGAGAGAAAGAGAAGCAAAGATGGAAGGCTTAAATCATACATTCAACAATATGTTCAGAAAGTCTTTTGCTCAGAAATCCTGCTTCCCTTCCACTTGTTAAGGTGCTGGATTCCATCCAAGGCTGCCAGCGCCTGCATGTGAGCACAGCTCAGTATAATTAAACACCTGACCTTCCCAGGAGGGATGGAATCAAAATTACAGCCAGGGGAGAACCTGTGGCTTCTGCCTGTGCCCCGCCTCTCTGCTTGCAAGACTGGGCCAGATGGGTAGTCCCCAACAGCCCCGATCACTGTGTTTTCACTGCAGGGGTGCCGTCAGTCTGTTCTCTGTTAACTTGAACATTTGAGCCAGGCTTCATAGGGACTTCTTTGAGTTTACTATAGTTTCCCCAATGGGTGCATTAAAACTCCCTCACACCAAACCCAGGGATCTTTAAGAAGGGGGCCCAGCCCTCATTTATGTGATCAGGAGGAGGGACACCCTACACCCACCCCTGTTCTGGCTCAGTCACCCCCATTCCTGCCCAGACCAGTTCTGTTTCCCACCTCCTTCTGCAAAGGAGGAACAAAGGATCATCCTCTGACCAGGGTCGGCTCTGCAAGCAGGGCACCTGCAGCTCTGCAGAACTCACTGGTGATTTTTCACATATTAGATTTTGTTTTAAAGCCTTCTGCTCTTTTTGTTCTTCCTACCAAGACCTCTCTCCTTGCCAAGCTTTCTTGCAGTGATGGTGGGTTTTTATCACCAGTAGCTGTGATTCAGTGCCAGACCTCTAGCTGATGAGAGCTGAAATTATTCTCTCCCATGCATGCAAAGAGTGTCACAGTGGGGAAAAGTGAAAATGGAAACATTTTGTGAGTCTGCAAAATCACTGTCAGGTGAGAATTTATGGAGTTGGCTCTAACAGCTTCTCATTCTGCAGTATCCTCATCGGAAGATTTTCTTCTTGATATTTAGTTCTATAAACAAACCCTTATCAAGCTCTTCTTATACAAAGCATTGGGCTGTCCCTATTCTCTGTTACCAGATTTGCATATAACACCTTCTCCCTCCTTTACACACTCATCCAACACCTACCAAAGCCCCTGTGGAATTGTTGAACCATTCAACCACATTAGTGAACAAACAACACACACAAAGGGTAGTTAAAGAAAGGCATTAACATCAACTAGCAGGCCACCTGTGGCCCTGGACTGAACACTAGGCAGAAACGAAGGTTCTGAAAGGGAAGAATCTTTACCTTCATTTATGCCATTTAATTTGCATCGTCTCCATTTTCAGAAGAAGAAACAGTCCCAGGACTTAAGTACTTTGCTGACTATTAAGTAGTGCAGCCAAGATCCATACCCACGCTTGTCTCTTTTGATCCCAGGGATTTTCTATGCTATACAATTTCAAAAATGGAAGTTTTTCTCCTGACCTAAAGGCAGCTGCACATGCAGCTTGACTGGTTTCATTGGTAGTGGAGATGATTTTCACAAATCATCCTTGTTGTCTAGTTAGCCTCCTTTCTGAGTTGCATCAATTCAAAGGGGGGCTGTCCAAGAGAAAGGGGCAGTCTTTGATGCCAACAAGCTGACCACTATCATGGGCTGTAGCATCTTCTGCCTAAACAAACTGAGTCATATAACCCAGAAATCCCTGGTGGAGTCCTCCAAGTAAAAAATCAAGTCTGCATCTCAGTGACTTTTCTGAATTGAAGACTACGGGATTGAGATCTGGATGTTAAAAAAATTTCATCAAATTGGCCTTACTGCAAAATATTGCAATACCTGTCTTTTGACACATGGAAAACAGTCAGAGGTGGTTATCAAGCACCAAAAAAAAAATTTCATCAAATTGGCCTTACTGCAAAATGTTGCAATCCCTGTCTTCTGACACATAGTAAACAGTCAGAGGTGGTCATCAAGCACCAAAAAAAAAAAAAAAAAAAAAAAAAAAAAAAAAAAATTCATCAAATTGGCCTTACTGCAAAATGTTGCAATCCCCGTCTTTTGACACATGGTAAACAGTCAGAAGTGGTCATCAAGCACTAGCCTACTGCGAAAAGGAGTCTGAGGGGCTGACAAGCCAGAAGACACAAAACAGGTGCTCAGCCCCTTTCTGATCAGCGCATCTTTCTTTCTGCCCACTATTTGGCAGCAAGGGGTTGCGGCTGCTTTTTCTGCAGCATTCAGCTCCCAGGTTCCTGCATCAGTGTCCTGCTCATTGCTGTCAGTGACTGGGGTGGCAGCACAGACTGGTGGAAAGACAATGAGATTGGGAGACAGAGATCTGGGTTTGCATTGTGCCTGCACCATTCACAAGAAGGTTGACTGAGGGAAAGAGAATTGACCTCCCTGAGCCTTAGTTTCCTCACCTATAAAACTAGGATAATAACACCTGTGACATAAGTGTTGGGACAGGTGAATAAAGAATGTGTGTAATGGGCTCTGCACACAGTATATGTTCAATCATTCATCATTATTAATACTTCTATTACTTACCTATCATTGTAAGTGATGCAAATCCTAACCATTATTCACTGGTCAAGTAAAATCTCTCCTCTTTTATGCCACATTCACGTCCATATTACACAAAAGATCACCATCTTCCTAGAAATCTGAAAGCTTACTCCATGAACACTTAGTGCTTTCCAGCTGCACATGGTTTTCCTACTTGCATTTGTGTAGACTGTAAGTTAACTGTAGAGGAAATATATTTTCTCTCTCTTCCTCCATTCATTCTATATTTATTGAGCCCACTGTGGACCATGGATTGGCTCACACAGCCCCTGACCTAAGCAGCTTGAAGTCTGGTTGTGAAAACATCAGCACGCAGATGCAACATGATAAATCTTAGAAAAGCCTTAGGTGCCTGGCCCACGGCTCTTCCCAAATAAATGGGGTATATACTGCCTGACCCCTCCTTGACCTCCTCACTGGGGAGACGCCCTGCACGTGTGCCCATAACAAGCTGTCCTTTCCTTAGTGGAGACTCATCTCATTGACTCATCTGGCTCCCTTACCAGACTCCAAGCAACGGGAAGGCAGAGCTTGTAGGCCGCATTAACTGCTTCATCCTTAGTATGGCACACAGTGCTTGGCACATGACGCACTCAGCTGAGCCCAGAGGTACTCAGCTACACTGTTGATTAATTGAGGTTCTGGAGAACTGCAGGTCAATATAACATTTGTTTTCTCAAGGACCATACTTATTGATGTATTTTTAGAAACTATTTCCTGGTGGGCTTTCCTCCTCCCACCAATTTTAAAGAAGGAAAGGAGAATTCTCTTCTCCTCTGTGTGATTTCTCTATAGCTGCCTGTAGTTGTCAGTCTAGCAGTTGAGAGCCACAATAAATGCTTGCCAAAAAGCAGCTGAAGAAGTGTGAAATGTGATTAATCAAGTTACTCTGCTTAAAGTAGAATAGAGACTTTTACCACTCTTTGCCCACCTTCACCCCTTCTGCTCAAGCTTTAAGGACACCCCACAAAGGAATCAGCTTCTGCAATCTACTGACATAACTGTGGCCTGTGGCTACCAGTACCAACTGCTGTCATGGAGATCTGCAAGAGCAAGCATAGCACTGGCTGGGAGTCATGAGCCTGGTTCTGTTTCTCGCTAGCTGGGTGACCTTTGACAAATTACTCCACAGATTCTTTATCCATAACATGGGGAGAATACTACTTGCCCTATGGAGTATTGTGAGTTTCAAAGGAGACAGCAGACAGAGAAGCAAAATATTACTAGAAACAAAGGACTGGATTTTAGCAACATCTCCATATTATAATTGACATTTGAATTAAAATTATATTTTTAAAAAGAAGGAAAGGAATTTTTCAAATAATGTGGGTACCTATAAGATCAGAACAATGACCCTGATCGGTTGGCATTCCATCATCAAAGCTTCTGAACATCTAAAACTTGTTGTAAATTCCTCTGCCCAGTGCAGTAATCCAACTATGAACAAGGCTGATGTACTCCCACAATACACACAAGATATTTTGTCACCATAATTATAGTTCAAAATAATAGAGATATCTTCCACCCTTCTCCTGCAATCTCTCCACTGCCCTCTTTCTCCCCCTGATTCTTTACCCTGCATCCCCCAACCACACACACATCACAAAGAACATTTTCTCCTGCCAAATCCCAAAATAATCAACAAGGAAAGCAACAAGACAAAGGGAATGACTTTGTCAGATGAAACTGAAGTCAAAACCCAGTCCAGCCACCTCTCAAACTGTGACCTTAAGTAAGTTATTTCATGTCTCTGAACTCAGTTTTCTGATCTGCCAAACAGGGATAAGAAAGCCTATTTATAAGAGTTACAGGGTAGTGAAAACTTCCCAGCATGACCTGGCATGTCTTGGGGCACTCAGTGCATGACTATCTGTAGTCTTTTCTCCCCTTCTCCAAGGGGATCACTCCTGCTGCTCCTGTTACCATGTCCTGTCCGGTGAAGATCCTGCCAGTCAAGCCTG
Source organism: Rhinopithecus roxellana (assembly GCF_007565055.1). NCBI lineage: Eukaryota > Metazoa > Chordata > Mammalia > Primates > Cercopithecidae > Rhinopithecus > Rhinopithecus roxellana. The sequence goes on along the minus strand of NC_044556.1, from coordinate 71,964,981 downwards.
AACAGTGAAGCCTGGGAGGACTTCCCAACCACACAAAATGACTTCCTACTTATGGGTTTCCCAAAACTTGCTCTGCACTCAGGTCAATTTTTTTTTTTTTTTTAAGAAGCTTTGTATCTAAGGAACCTCACATCCAGATATACTTACATTTAATGACCTGTACTTTAAACACTGTAAGGTACCTGATATTTTATGCAAGTTCAATTCTCTTAAAGTAGAGCATACCCAAAGGACTAACAAATAGTTGAGAAACACCATTGTTTGTTGGGTCCTATAATTGTGCTGCAAGAGAAGAAACAGAGGGGCAAGGAGAGAGTTATCATTGTTTAAACACTCTGCATGGAAGCACTAGGCTAGGTATTTTGGTACTTCACACCATTTTGTTTTTGCATCCTCAATTGGTACCTCCATTTTCAGTTAAGGAACCTGCCAAAGGTCAAAGCATTAATCATGGGCAGAGGTGGGCCTGAAAGCTAGGACTGACTAGTTCCAAAATGTAGTCTCTTTCCCACATTACAGCAGCCTAGGAACAAAAGAGAAGAGAAAGAACAAGATGACCCACAAGTCCCACCCTCAGGAAGCTTAGAGCCTCACCAGAGCTGGACCAAATAGCAGGCAAAAAAGATAGCCATGATGTCACAAGAATGTTCACAGAGCAGTGTAAAGTGAATCCAAGTGAATAAATCCAAAATAGGGTCCAACAAAGGGTTATGAACAGGGTGGGAGTAACCAGAGTTTTCTGGAGAAGGGGAGAAAGCAATGTGGAAGACAGAAAGTAGTCTAAGGTTGTCTAAAATGGGGGCACCCAACTGAAATGCATAGTAGTAGGCAGAACTTTTTTGGAAAAAAAAACAACAGGTTATAAAGAAAAAATCAAGCTGATTGCTGGCTACAAAAGAACTCTAACGATAAATTGGAAATGAAAGGCTATTTCTCCTATAACATTCTGAACACTGCCCCATTCCCAAAATAAATATCAACCAAAAATGAAATTAAACAGCATTCTCATGCTCCCGAGAAAGGAGTAGCAATTACTACTTTCTTTTTTTTTTCTAATTACAAAAAAGAAACAGTTAACTGGGAAGAGCAAGAAACAAACACTGTTATTAATAACAATAAATCATGACATCTGAACGTTAAATTTCAAATTTTTCCAAAACGTTGTTATATATTATTATCTCATTTAATTTTCACTTCGGCCAAGTGAGATTGTCAGGAAAGCCTCTTAACTCTAATTCACAAAAATAGAGGATACAGCCCAAAGCACAGAGCAGATCTAAGATTTGAATCAAAGTCTCTCAACTAGAAATATAAAAACAAAGCTCCAACAAGCTCTTCCTGCTGTGGAGGACTAATGTTTCCTAGTATCAACTGACAGAATAGGACTATGAGGAGAAGAAGGAAAGTTGAGGCTGACACTACTGGTCATCCCCCCATATCAATTTTCCTTGTATATATTATTGTATTTCTACTCAGGCACATGACCATTCAGAATAAATACTGTATTTCTATATTTCCCAGCTTCCCTTCCCAGTGTGGCTAGATTATCAAGTTCCAGCCAATGTGATGTGAACAAAAGTGATAGACAACTTTCTAGTCTTGTTCTCAAAAGTAAGGAGTATGACCAGCTTTCCCCTTCCTTTTCTTTCTACTTTCTGGAATAAGAACATATGGCTGGGGGGGGGGGGGGGGGGAAGCCATATGGGATCCCAATATGAAAGTCATGTGTTGAATATAGCAGAGAAACCTGGGTCTCTGATGACTGCAGAGTAGCCAGACCAACCCTAAACTTTTAGAAAATTTTGTTCATGCCACTTTGGGTCCCTGTCCAACAGCAGAACCCATATCCTACTTTTTAAAAAGTGTTGCCAATAGCACTGAAGCACTGAAGACGCCTTCCAAAATATCGAGGTCTTCTCAATTGCTCTGATTCAAGAAGTCAGTAAACATTTACTAAGAGTCCACCATGTGTCGGAAGTCTCCTAAGAATATCATTACAGCCTCCTGGCAGTTGTGACCCACATGGTTTCAGAAAAATCAGTATGTTGGTACAGAATGCGAAAAGGGATACTCAGCAAAAGTGAAATGGAAAGAAACAAGAAATCTTTTTTTTTTTTAATTGGTATTTTTAACTTTAATAGATTTGGTGTTTTATTTATTTATTTTTTATTTTTTTATTTTTTATTATACTTTAAGTTCTAGGGTACATGTGCATAATGTGCAGGTTTGTTACATATGTATACTTATGCCATGTTGGTGTGCTGCACCCATCAACTCGTCAGCACCCATCAATTCATCATTTATATCATGTATAACTCCCCAAGGCAATCCCTCCCTCCTCCCCCCTCCCCATGATAGGCCCCAGTGTGTGATGTTCCCCTTCCCGAGTCCAAGTGATCTCATTGTTCAGTTCCCACCTATGAGTGAAAACATGCGGTGTTTGGTTTTCTCTTCTTGTGATAGTTTGCTAAGAATGATGAAATAACGTCACGAAGGAGGCAGGGGAAAAGCCCATATTTGAATGCAAGTGACAATCCAAGCTGAAGTGAGGCCACAAAGGATACTGCTGGGCTACAAGTGGGTGAGGTAATGGGGTCAAGTGTTCAGCAGTGCACGTAAGTAGTGTCTCTTCCTCCCAGGCAAGAAGGCAATAGAAGGAAACACTAGGGTGGGCCCAGTTGCTGTCTGGGAGTTTCCAGGCCTGAGGGAGAGGTTACCTAAAGCATTGATCGGGATGGTATCTGGCCCAGTAGAACTAGAAGGAGAGAGGAGAACTGGACCAAGGAAATGCTCACGAGAGTCCCTTTAGCTGACACTCAGCTAGAGTTTTAAGGACCTAAAGTGGGAGGAGAACTGGGAAGAGAAATGAATTCAAAGAGACAGGTGTTGTGCAGTGCTGAGGTAGGAGACTAAATATTAGGCTTGGGGGTGGAGAGTGTCTGGAGTAGGAGTACATTGTCTAGACCCCCTACCATTAGCAGACAGAAAGGAAATAGATGTGGCTGACTTAAAATGACAGGATGACGGCAATGACATTATGAGAAGAGAATCAGAAAAGTGCAAAGCCCATATTTAGAAAATGGAAACTATCTCTTTGCCATCAAATTATCCCTGGAGAGCTCCCCCAAACAGGGTCAGGTCCCTAACCTGAGACTTCCCACATAAAAGGACTCTTCCCCTGACAATTCTTCTTCCTTTGAGGGATTCCTCAAAGGCCAGGGAAAGGATCAGCCACAGTGAAGACTCCATCTCTAGGTCCTTGTTGCTGGCTGCTGGGCTGACAGGGTCTGTCTCTGTCCTTCCTATCCACCTCCACCACCCATACTGTCAGCTCCTTAAGAGCACCAACTATGGTGTTAAGTCACCAAATCCTTAGCACTTAGCCTGGCATCTGTTAGCGTGGGGGACACTCAGTATGTGCCTGTTGAATGGGGGACATTCTCTCCTAGATGTCACACAGAGGGCTGGCATGGACTTGCACTTCTCTTGGCATTACCAATGCATAGGAGAGACTATATGGGAGAAAATGAGTCCACTCACCATACCTTATAGTCAGCCCCTGCCAGGGACAACCACAGATCTACACAGGGAAGGCAGGGAAACCAGGGCAGAAGCTGACTTGCCCCAATCCAGGCCAAGACCCCAGAATGGAAATTAGACATAAAACCAGGCACTTGGAGACACTGTAGATCACCTAAATCCACAGCTAATCACAAAAGCTCATTTTAGTCAACAGTTTTCACCCTTCTTAAAGCAATTTCTTCTCAGAACTGAAAAAAAGGTAGGCTAGCTTGAAAATATGTAGTTTTCCTGCTGCATGTCATCCTCTGGGGAATTAGCCAAGTTGTAATGAGATGTTCAGAGCAGACAGGGGAGGTAATAGAAAACTCGGATAATCTATATTATGGCTAATACACTGCAACAAGATAGCCAAGAAACACTATTACTAAGGCATATAAAATTCAGTGCAAAGAGGAGAAAATCATTAACACACCCAGCACTCCAAAAACCCACTGGCTTTTCGTCTTTTTACCCCTTGAGTGCTAGGCCTGACTACCAGAGTGACCTGGTAGTCAGGGAGGGAGACAGCACTGAGCATTTGATGTAAGTGCAGGCTGTGGTCAATGCTCCCCATTACTAGAGATCCCAAATCTGATGTCAGTCTAATCCCATGAGCCGTACAGGAAGGAAGTCAGTGTATACATGTGTATGCACAGGCAAAAAAAGGTAAAAGAGAACCCTGTAAATCTAGTAAGACATCAGCAGTTGTCCTGAACAAACATTGTTTGGAGTATAAATTTACAAGGATAATTACCAACGCATTACACCAAGTGCAGTAACTTTCTTGTTAGCACAATTTGGCAGATGTGTGTCACATGGAAAGTGAAACAGCTGAAACTGTGACAGGTTGCTGAAAAATGGCTGGTTTCCTAAGCACCCAGTCCTCTGAGTCTGTACCATAATCTTGTTCTTAAAATGACAACAACAACAAACAAGCAAGCAAAGAAAAAGTTTCCACTGCAGAAACTGCTGGCTTGCTAAAATCTATGAAGTGAATTTTCAGTGCCTTAGTGTGGAGAGACTGTTAGGGTCTGTGTCATTAGACCACGCTACCACAGGAGAGAGATCTGGATCTGAATCCTGTCTCTCCTGTCTACCAGTCCCAGGTTCTTGGGAAAGTGAGTTACTTCTATGAGCTTCCATTTCCTTATAAAATGGAGATAATAATCTCTAACATATACTGTTGTCATGAGCAGAAAAAATTGTGTATAGAGTATTTTGTACAGTGTCTGGCAAATAATAAGTGTTCAAGGAAATGGTGTTAAGTAGACTTGCTTAACTAAACATCATCCTTGGCTGCATAATGCAGAGGTGACTACCCATGTATTTTCCTTTTTTCAAAAAAGAAGTGGGCTAGGCGTGGTGGCTCACACCTGTAATCCCAGCACTTTGGGAGGCCAAGGAAGGTGGATCACCTGAGGTCAGGAGTTCGAGACCAGTCTGGCCAACATGGTGAAACCCCATCTCTACTAAAAATACAAAAATTAGCCAGGTGTTATGGCACGTGCCTATAAGCCCAGCTACTTGGGAGGCTAAGGCAGGAGAATCACTGGAACCCAAGAGGCAGAAGTTGCAGTGAGCCTATCATACCATTGCACTGCAGCCTGGGCAACAGAGTGAGACTCTTGTCTCAAAAAAAAAAAAAAAAGAGAGAGAGAGAGAGAGAAAGAGAGAGACAGAAGAGAGGAGAAGAAGGGAAAGAGATAAGAGAGAAGAGAAAGAGAAGAAAGACAGAGAAAGTGACAGAGAGAAAAAAAGAAAGAGAGAGAGAGAGATCACCTGACTCTCAGAAGGTGGGAAGAGAAAAGAGGCGGTAATAACTGAAGTTTTCCCTGGAGACTATACCCAAGAAATTGTGCTTTCCATAGATGAATCATTTTGGGAAAAACCAAAACACAAACAAACAAACAAAACCCAACTGTTTACCCTTACTATATACCACCATGCCACCAGAACTATTTTCTTTCAGGTAAGAAGTTGCAGGGAAATCTCATATTTGAAAGGCTTTTGCAAGTCCATAAAATGGGACCCATTTCCCAAATGACCACTCCTAGCAAATTTTCCGTAATGGATATAACAAGGTATTTTGATTGACAAAGTGGCTCATCTCTCCCTCCCTCTAAGAGAAGGAAATCAAATCATGTCCTAAGCATGGTGCATCTGGTTGTTTATTTTGTGAGCCCCAAGGCTCACAAAAATGCTGTAAGTAAGCACTGCCTAGGAAATACATGCAGTTAAGGCTGAAACAGTTCCAGAAGAGAAAAGATCTTAAATCCTTTTCTGTGACATGAGAAAGCACCTCAAATTCTAATTAAGATGAAGCAATTAGCCACCCACAGATCCTTAACACTGCTTCCCATGGCCAGGCAATCATCTCTATTAAAACCCATTTTAAAGTAAGGAACAAACCCAAAGCTCCGCAGGCACACACTTCCCACAAATCAATTACCCCCTTAGACACATTCCTTAAATACTCTCAGGAAAACTCTGCCTGCAGAGAGGGCTTTTATGAAAGGACTCCATCAGACATGATGAGGCTGTTGCAAAAAAGGAGGTACCAAGCAGCAAATGTGACAATTTGAGGTAATAAAATCCACTCACAAAGCGGGATGCTGAATCTCTGGTCAGCTGGACAAAGCAAGGCAAGCTGAAGCCTCAGGTTTCCCTGGTCAGTATAACAATTTGTCAACTCCATCCTAAAGGAGTACATCAAGTGAAACAGTTTCTGCCTACTGAAACAAGAATCCAAGAGTTTTTACATGTGCTCAGACCTGTCTAAACTGAAGTTTCACCAGAGGACTGTCTTCTCACACCTCAATTTGTCACTGAAGTGCCCACAGGGTGCACTTGGCAGTTTCACAATGAGTCCAATCCACTCAAACTTGTTTGCTTTCTCCATCCCAGTTAGGTCGCTTCCTACATAAGACTCCCTTTAATGAGGGGAATTCATTGTTGTCTGCAGCCACAAGTTGCTTCTACACTCAGCAATAGAACAGCTATGCAACGGTCAGTAAGTCAATAAGATCTAAGTATCTTTCTCAAGAACTAAGGTTGTTTCTCAATCCAATAAAGTTACTCCAATAACCTATTACTTCTCAATTGAACAAGAGCCTTTCTTCCCTCTGTGTCTGTGGATATTTTTTGAGTTGGAAAATTTCCCATCAAGCAAGACATCAAAAATGTTGATCTAGACCATCACTGTCCAGATGATTAAATTTAAATTTTTCCTAGGAGCTACTTTTAAAAGGAAAATGAAACAAATTAAATTAATTCTAAGAGAATATTTTGCTTAACCGATACATCCCAGAAATATTACCATTTCAATATACAATCAATATAAAACATAATTAATGAGATGTTTTGCATTCATTTTTCATACATTCTTTTTCTCATACTATATTAGACTATGCTGAGCTAGAGCTACGTTCAAATTGACATGTAGCAAGATGGATATAGTTAATAATACTGTAATGCCTACAGGAAATTTGCTGGGAGAGCAGATTTCAAGTGCTTTCACCAAAAAAAAGGTAATGATGTAAAGGAATGGATATGTTAATTTGCTTCACTGTCATAATCATTTCACTATATCAAAACATCTCATTGTATACCTTAAATATATATAATTTTTATTAAAAAGAAAAAAATTGACACGAAAAGACTTCCATAACTCACTCTTCTGTGAATAGTTTACCAAAGTGTGTATGCAGCAAGGTCTCATTTTAAGTTTATAAAAATCTGTATGTATTCAGATATGCAAAGAAAATAGTCTGTAAGGGAAGACACCAACAGTATTAGTAGTTATCTCTGAGAGGTAGAATTATGGATAGTCTTTACTTTCTAATTTGCACTCTTTTGTATTTTCTAAATTTTTTTGCAGTAAGCATATACTGCTTTAATTATCAAAGTAACTATAAGCCTAGTCTTTAAAAAAATCTCTGCCTTGTTTTAAGTTATTATTCCCCTGATCCTGCTGGCACTATAGCCATTGCCCTACTTCCAGCTAACAGAAGAGATGGCCAAACAGCATGACCTTACCACCCCCACCCAGCACTGTCATACTTACAGCCAATCATCATGATGGCCACTGCAAAGATCTTCTCAATGTCTGTGGATGGGGCGATGTTCCCAAAGCCCACACTGGTGAGGCTGGTCATTGTGAAATACAACGAGGAGATGTAGACAGAATTCTTGCTGGGACCACCTTCCCACTTCCCTGAGCCAGACCCATTAAACTGGTAAGGGGTGCCAATGTCCATCGCTAGTTGGTACAGCCAGCTGTTGTTGCGGATTGTCTTGGTGTCCTCGTCAAAGATCTCATAGTCCCCAATGCTGTACCAGATGCAGGCCATCCAGTGTGCAGCCAGCCCAAACACACACACCAGCAGGACCAGCACAGCAGCTCCATATTCAATGTAGTGGTCCAGCTTACGGGCCACTCGCCCAAGACGGAGCAGCCGGACAACTTTTAGAGAGCTGAACAGGCTGCTGATGCCCTGGGAGAAGAGGAACACAGCGTCAGGGCCAAAGAACCAAAGATACTACTCTCGTCCCCTCTGCCCCACTTGGGCCATTATTTTAAGCATAGTATATTTCCGCGAGATGCAATATTATGCAACCCTTAAAAAAAGTAAAATTAGAATTTTATTCCAAGATGTATGAAATGAAAATTCCCATTAGCATTTTCTACTTCCATTAAAAAGCAAGTAAGCAAGCAGACAAAACAAATAGAATTAGAATTATATTGTACATAATAAACAAATATATGTGGGCATCTTTCCATATCATTACTTACTTTAAAAAATTTTAAGGGTTGTGTAATATTTCATCTCATGGAAATGAGATATTGCATAATATGAAAAAATTTTAAGGGTTGCATAACATTTATTTCATATTGCATAACATTTCATCCAAATTATATTATGCATAAGCATGCAAATATATATGTGCTGAAAATGGTTGGGAAGTACACCAAAATATTAATAGAGGTTATTGCTGCATTAGCAAGTTATGAAATTACAGGCAATTTTATATTTTGTATATATTTTTGTTATATTTACTTAATTTCTATAATATTATTTATAATTTAAAAAAATAAGTTTATAAATTTAAAAACAAATACAGTTTTTGAAAAGCTAAAAATAAAGAAATAGCTGAGAAGAATCAAAAACTGAGATTCTATTTCCTCAGAAACATTATAAATTCTTAGAAGGCCATATCACTTCTGTCAGGCCAGGGATTATACAATCAGACACCACCTACTTAAACACAATCAGTCAAGGAATCTAAAAGCTAGAAGGAACCTTCTGATTTCACCTGGTCAAGCCTCTTCCCTTCTGGCTAGCATCCACTGATCACACCAGGCCAGGTCTATTCTCCAAATAGTAGTTTTCTTTTTTTTTATTTTTTTATTTTTTTTTGAGACGGAGTCTCGCTCTCAAGCCTGTAATCCCAGCACTTTGGGAGGCCGAGACGGGCGGATCACGAGGTCAGGAGATCGAGACCATCCTGGCTAACACGGTGAAACCTCGTCTCTACTAAAAAATACAAAAAGCTAGCCGGGTGAGGTGGCGGACGTCTGTAGTCCCAGCTACTCGGGAGGCTGACGCAGGAGAATAGTAGTTTTCTAGGGAACAGCATTGTGGTAGTGAAAAAAACACTTGAGTACAAACCTGGAAAATGGGGTCTGAGACCAACATAAACCACTAACTTGCTGTGAATTTGGATAATTCAGTTACCTCTCGGTTCTCTTTTAGACAACGGGAGGTGGGTTGAGGCTCTCTAAGTCTTCTCCATACACTAACATACTCTTATTACCAAAGATAGCTGAAACATATTGCAGAAGCCATATCATTTAAAACCCCAAACCTAAGGTGTTCTAACGTGATTCCAAGATGTATGCAAGTGAAGTTTCTGTTAGCTTTTTTCTACCTCCATTACAAAGCAAATAAACAAGCAAACAAAACAGACATTTGAGTCAAGACTTTGTCCTCCCTTATATAGCAAAAATCCAAGAAAGGATGATGTCCTTCACCAAGTAGACTGAATTACTTTTCATTATTTTAAACACTAACAGTGTCAATGTTACTGCTATTCTCTCTTGTCCACTGTCCCTTTAATAACAACACTCCAAGGGTCAAGTTATGTCACAGACAAAAGGAAAATGTACAAATGCTTTTTGATGAACCTATGCCAGAGATCCACCAAGAGGCTTTTCCTCTTCCTAGATACACAGTTAAACTATATTTTGCAGCTTCTTCCATCTGGGTAGTTCCTGGGGACTAGTTCTTGCCAATGGAATGTGAGGTGAAATATGTCACTTCCAGGCCATGGCAGTTAATAAGTGTGCTTTCTCTACATGCTTCTCCTCCCCTAGCACATCTTCCAGGTGAGTCTAGCATGACTGTGAGGCCACGCATTGAATGAAGGTGGACCCATAGCATGAAAAGAGCCTGGGTCCCAGAAGGACTATTTGGAACATCCCTTCCCCCAAAATCAATTTGAATTGTATTGTGATGTAAATGAGAAAGAAACCTCTGAAATAAGCCACTGGAACTTTGGGGAACATTTGTTACAGCAGCTAGTATTTGCCTTCCCTGACAAATACAGAACCCCTCTGTCACATGAACACGTAAACCATACGTAGCATAGCCTTGTCAATACAGACCATACATCAGGTTGCCACACAAATTATTTTTGTTGAGATGAGGGTGGAAGAGGTGAGATTTATTGCCCTTTAAAAAAAAACTGACAAGTTTGTAGCCATAAAACGTTCAACCATTCTTGTCCAACATACACCAACAAATGGCTAGATGCAAGAATAAGAATAGATTTTTGTAGGCCAAGGAACTACATCTCCAGGGTCAGTCTCATCCAAACCGTTTTTAACAAAACTTACTTTTGGCATGCCCAATATTCCTCCTCTGGGTCTCTTTTTTCCCTATCTGTGTTTTTCTCAAAAACCCACTATGTAAAAAGGGCTGAGAAAATTCCTTATACTAAGGCACAAAAGACTAATGAGGATAAATGGATATCCTTTCTTTATAGGCATTTACATTCTAACAGAGGAGAAAACCTTGGGAAACCAATTTCCAACAGTGGAATTAAAAGTACCCACAGCCTGCATGGAGGAGATATTTTGGGAGGCAAAGGAGTGTTTTTGATGACTCAGAAATCAAACACCACATAAGCAGCCACCTACTCTCCACCTCTTCATAAGGAGGTCCCTGAAATCATCTTTCAAACAGTTCTACTCTGAAGCAGAACTTATTGCCCAGGGCAAAACGGCCTTGTCAGTTTTCCTTACTTGTATTCAGTTCAAAGCAACATTTATGTAGAACCCAGTATGTACTCTTTGTGCTAATGCTATAGAGAAGAGATTAAACCGACAGTATCTTTTTCTTCTTGTTCACTATTGTATCTCCAACACCTAGAATATGGAAGGTGCTCAATAGGGAGAAAATGAGGAAGAATCAAAAGCATAATAATAGTGAAAGATACAAGACATGATAACTGAAAATATATTTCTGCCTAATAATTGCAGAATTGGAGAGCTAAGAGGGAGCATAGAATTCACCTAGGCCAATTCCTCTGAGTTCAGCAATGTCTTCTAGACCACCTTTAAGAAATGGTCATCCAGCCTCTCCTAGACCACTCCCACTCCTACTACCTCTGAAGAGCAGACTTCTGTGGCAGTCATTCATAGAAATAAACTGCCACTGGGGGTCCCATCATCTTTCTTATCTCCCTCTTACTTCGTCCTTTCTCCATCCTTCCTCAGTGGCCACCACAGTCCATGCAATTACTACCCAAAGGCCATGCTATCCTCTAGCCATACACTCAAAGTGTTGCAAGCATCCCACATTGTGGAGGCACAATTGCACGACTGTGCCTGCTCAGACTGGTCCTTCAGTCCAGAATGCTCAGCATTCCTGTTTTGCATACTAGTGAGTCTTCAGGTTTGTCACCAACTCCAAACAAGCACCAACTCCTCCATGTGTCCATAAGTATTCTATATTCGTTATCACTTGAACACTTTGCCTTGCATTAATTTCCTGTACCTGTTTCCCCAACTACATCAGGAACTATACCTTTCTGAAGGCAGAAGCCACTTTTTATTCATTTTAGAAGCCCCGTGTATTCAGCATGTGTTGTGTTGAATAACGTCCCCACAAAAATCCATGTCCTTCCTAGAGCCTCAGAATGTGAACTCATTTGGAAAAAGGATCACTGCAGGTATAGTTAGCTAAGACGAGGTCATACTGAAATAGGGTAGATCTTTAATCCAGTATTACTGGTGTCCTTATAAGAAGAGAAGAGATGGATACAGAGGGAAAATAGCATGTAACAGATGCAGATACAAGGACTGGAGTGATGCAGATACAGATTGGAGGGAGGTATCTTCAAGTTAAGGAATGCCAAAAATTGCCATCATTCCTAGAGGCTAAGAGAAAGGCGTGCAATAGATTCTCCCCATGGCTCTGCCAACACCTTGATTTTAGCCTTCTAGCCTCCAGAACTGTAAGAGAATAAATTTATGCAGTAACACGCTACAGCAGCCCTAGGGAATGAATACACCCATACAAGGTCTAGCGCCCAGTGCCTTTGCAGAAAGGGTCTTCAATATTTTCTAAACTAAATTGAAGTTTGAATTATTATACAATTCTTTCTTGTTATAAAGAGCCCCTGAAACAATAAAAAACAAGCATTTTTTTCATTGTGTTGTTTATCTATGTGTACACTGATACTCTACTACACGGTTGTTGCGTAAGTTATCTTTTACTGCATTAGCAGCTGGAATTCTAGTTGTTTAAAAGCATTTTAAGCTATTAATTTGAGATTTTTTTCTTTACTTGCCTGAGTTCAGTAAACGAGATAAATAAAAAAGAATACTCCAAACATTTTTATTTTATTTTAGTACACTAAAAACATGAGACTTCTTGCATCAGAAAACACACCTCACCCCTTGGCTGTCAGAGCTTCTGCACACTGTGGAACCAGGGACTGTCCTACACCTGGGACATATTACCACCAGCAACGCTGTCTCCATGACCAGTGGAGCCACTGTACACGATGTGCACTTCCAGGGTTTGAGAACCAGCCTGACAGGCAGCTCCAATCCCCAGAAAAGCCACATAACTGCCTCCACTAACAACTGTAGTCTAGGCCACTGAGGCACTCACAGATACCATTGACGTTGATTACAGCCAAAACAAAAACAAAAACAACAAACAAAAAAATCTATTTGGAGACTACACTCCTGCACTCACTCAGATGAAAGCCAAAGTGCTCTACCCAACTGATGCTACAGGATATACTTACAGAAAAGAGTCCTTCCCTACAAAAGCCACTCCATTAAACCGGAAGAGGTAACAATTCTACCAGATGCACAGATATCAATGTAAGAACACAGGAAACATGAAAAAGCAAGAATGCATGACACCACTAAAGGAACACAATAATTCTCCAGTAACAGACCCAAAAGAAAAGGAAATCTATAAAATGTCTAAAAAGGAATTCAGAATAATGCTCTTAAAGAAACTCAGTGAGGATCCACTGGGATTAAGATGGCAGACAGGAGGCAGGACTAGCTTGCAGCTCCCACTTGGATGGACAGAGCAGTGTGTGGAGACTCACACTGTGAACTTTTGCTCCAAGAACTACTGCAGGTATATGCCACCAAAGCCAAGAAAATCCACAGACCCTGTGAAGGAACTTGATCACTGCTACAGGTTCCTTGATATGCCAAAAACCTGTGAGTCGGCTTGCTTTCTCAGTGGGGAGGCTCGTGGCCTCAGGCAGGTTCTTAGCCCTGGTTACCTGCTTCCTGGAAATAGAGTCGGTGCTGTTAGGGGAGTCATGGTGAGAGTGAGACCAGCCTTTAGGACTGAGGGCTGTATGGGAGCAGGGTGAAGCCTGTGACTGCCAGCTTTCCCCTACTTCCCTGGTGACCTGTATGACTCTGCACAGACAGCCATCATCCCCCTGGGAATATAATTCCACTGAACTGGGAACCACACTCCCAACCCCCACAGCAACTGCAGCAAGCCCCACACAAGGAGAGACTGAACTCAGACATGCCTATCCCTGACCCCAGCTGGTGGTCTTTCTCTACCCGCCCTGGTAGCCAAAGACAAAGGTCATAATCTCTTGGGAGCCCTATGGTACTGCCCACCACCTGAGAAACCTGAATACTTAACCAGGTGTCCCTGGGCAAGTTTTTATCCTCCCTAAAGGACCGCAGCTGATGCAGTCTTGAAAGTGCCATCTCCTGGCTGGAGGCCAACCAACACAAAAAACAGCACACTCAACAAAAATACAACCTCACACCTGTAATCCCAGCACTTTGGGAGACCGAGGTGGGTGAATCACCTGAGGTCAGGAGTTCGAGACCAGCCTGGCAAACATGATGAAACCCCATCTATACTGAAAATACAAAAAATTAACCAGGCATGGTGGCAGGTGCCTGTAATGCCAGCTACTCAGGAGGCTAAGGCAGGCGAATCGCTTGAACCCAGGAGGTGGAGGTTGCAGTGAGCTGAGATCGCACCATTGCACTCCAGCCTGGATATCAAGAGCAAAACTACATCTCAAAAAATGCACGCACGCACACACACACACACACACACGCGTGCACACACACAGCTAAGGATCCTCAGAGTCCACTTCAATCCTCTGCTACCTCCACTGGGGCAGGCACTGGTATCCATGGCTGTAAGACCTCAAGATGGATCACATCACAGGACTCTTTGCCAACACTCCCCAGTATGATCTCGGAGCCCGGTAGCTCCACTGAGTGACCAGACCCAGAAGAGCAAAAACAATCCCTGCAGTTTCGCTCTCAGGAAGCCCCATTCCTAGGGAAAGTGGGAGAACACTGTATCAAGGGAGCACTCTGTGGGACAAAAGAATCTGAACAGCAGCCCTTGAATCCCAGAACTTCCCTCTGACATAGTAAACCCAAATAAGAAAGAACCAGCAAAACAATTCTGGTAATATGACAAAACAAGCTTCCGTGACACCCCAAAAGATCATACCAGCTCACCAGCAATGGATCCAAACCAAGACAAAACTTCTGAATTGCCAGAAAAAGAATTCAGGAGGTCGATTATTAAGCTAATCAAGAAGGCACCAGAGAAAGGTGAAGTCCAACTTAAAGAAATCAAAAACATGATACAGGATATGAAACGAGACTTCTTCAGTGAAATAGACAGCATAAATTAAAAAACAATCACAACTTCTGGAAATGAAAGACACACTTAGAGAAATGCAAAATGCACTGCAAAGTCTCAGGATAGAATTGAACAAGCAGGAGAAAGAACTTCAGAGTCTGAAGACGAGGCTTTCAAATTAGCCCAATCCAACAAAGAAAAAGAAAAAAGAATTTAAAAAAATGAACAAAACCTCCAAGAAATTTGGGACTATGTTAAACATCCAAACCTAAGAACAATTGGTATTCCTGAGGAAGAAGAGAAATCTAGAAGTTTGGAAACCATATTTGAGGGAATAATCGAGAAAAACTTCCCCAGCCTTGCTAGAGCTCTAGACATCCAAATAATAGAAGCTCAAAGAACACCAAGAGGAGTCACTGGAAAAAGGTCATTGCATAAACACACAGTCATCAGGTTATCTAAAGCCAAGACAAAGGAAAGAATCTTAAGACCTGTGAGGCAAAAGCATCAGGTAACCTATAAAGGAAAACCTATCAGCTTAACAGCAGGTTTCTCAGCAGAAACCCTACAAACTTGAATGAACTGGGATCCTATTTTTAGCCTCCTTAAACAAAACAATTGTCAGCCAAAAATTTTGTATCCAGCAAAACTAAGCTTCATAAATGAAGGTAAGATGCAATCTTTTCCATATAAACAAATGCTGAGAGAATTCACCATTACCAAGTCATCACTACAAGAACTGCTAAAAGGAGCTCTAAATCTTGAAACAAATCCTTGAAATACACCAAAATAGAACCTCTTTAAAGCACAAATCTCACAGGACCTATATAACAATAACACAATGGAAAAAAAAGATATTCAGGCAATAAATATATGATGAATAGAATAATATCTCAAATCTCACTCAATACTAACATTGAATGTAAATGACCTAAAGGCTCCACTTAAAAGATACAGAATGGCAGAATGGATAAGAATTCACCAACCAAATTTCTGACGTCTTCAGGAGACTCACCTAACACATAGGGACTCACATAAATTTAAGGTAAAGAGGTGGAAAAAGATATTCTATGCAAATGGTCAACAAAAGTGAGCAGGAGTGGCTATTCTTATATCAGACAAAACAAACTTTAAAACAACAGCAGTTAAAAAAAGACAAAAGGGGCAACATATAATGATAAAAAGGCCCTGTCCAACAGGAAAATATGACAATTCTAAATATATATGCACCTAACACTGAAGCTCCCAAATTTATAAAACAATTAGTACTAGACTTAAGAAATGAGATAGATGGCAACACAATAATAGTGGGGGACTTTAATACTCCACTGACAATACTAGATAGGTCATCAAGACAGAAAGTCAACGAAGAAGCTTAAACTGTACCCTACCACAAATAAACTTAACAGATATTTACACAACATTCTAACCAACAACTGCAGAATACACATTCAGCACATGGAACATTCTCCAAGATAGACCATATGATAGGACACAAGTCTCAGTAAATTTAAGAAAATCTAAATTATATCAAGTACTCCCTCAAACCACAGTGGAATAAAATTGGAAATGAACTCCAAAAGGAACCCTCAAAACCATGCAAATACATGGAAATTAAATAACCTGCTCCTGAATGATCATTGGGTCAAAAATGAAATCCAGAAGAAAATTAAAAAATTCTTTGAACTGAATGATAATAGTGAAACAACCTATCAAAACCTCTGGGATATAGCAAGAGCAGTGTTAAGATGAAAATTCATAGCCTTAAGTGTCTACATCAAAAAGTCTGAAAGAGCACAAATAGACAACCTAAGGTCACACCTTACAGAACTGCACAAACAAGAACAATCCAAACCCAAACCCAACCCCAGCAGAAAAGAAACAACAAAGATAAAGCAGAACTAAATGAAACAAACAAAAAGAATGAAACAAAATGATGGTTCTTTGAAAAGATAAAATTGATGGACCATTAGCAAGATTAACCAAAAAAGAAAAGACCCAAATAAGCTCAATTACAAATGAAACGGGAGATACTACAACTAATACCACAGAAATACAAAAGATTATTCAACACTACTGTGAAAACCTTTATGCACATAAAGTTGAAAACCTAGAGGAGATGAATAAATTCCTGGAAAAATACAATCTTCCTAGATTTAACCAGGAAGATACAGAATCTCTGAACAGACCAATAATAAGTAGCGAGATTGAAATAATTTAAAAATTTCTGACAAGAAAAAGTCAAGGGCCAGATGGATTCACAGCTGAATTCTATCAGATATTCAGAGAATTTATATCAATCTACTGACACTATTCCAAAAGACAGAGAAAGAGGGAATCCTCCTTAAGTTATTCTGTGAAGCCAGTATAACCCTACTACCAAAATCAGGGAAGGACATGACCAAAAAAGAAAACTGCAGGCCAATATCCCTGATGAACATAGATTAAAAAATCCTCAACAAAATACTAGTGAACAGAATCCAACATCATATTAAAAAGATAATCCACCATGATCAAGTGGGTTTCATACCAGGGACACAGGGATGGTTTAACATACACAAGTCAATAAATGTGATACACCACATAAACAGAATTAAAAACAAAAATCACATGATCATCTCAATAGATGCAGAAAAAGCATTTGACAAAATTCGTCATCGCTTTATGATTAAAACTCTCAGCAAAATCTGCATAGAAGGAACTCACCTTAAGGTAATAAAAGCCATCTATGACAAACCACAGCCAACATCATACAGAACAGGGAAAAGAAAGCATTCCCCCATGAGAACTGGAACAAGACAAGGATGCCCACTTTCACCACTTCTATTCTGATAGTCTTAGCCAGAGCAATCAGACAAGAGAGAAATCAAGGGCATCCAAATCAATAAAGAGGGACTCAAACTGTCACTGTTTGCTGATGATATAATCATATACCTAGAAAATCCTAAAAAGACTCATCCAAAAAGCTCCTAGAACTGATAAAAGCATTCAGCAAATTTTCCAGATACAAAATTAATGAACGCAAATCAGTAGCTCTTTTATTCACCAACGGCAATCAAGCTGAGAATTAAATCAAGAACTGAATCCCTTTCACAATAACCACAAAAAAAAAGTAAAATACATAGGAATATACCTAACCAAGGAGGTAAAAGACCTCTACAAGGAAAACTACAAAACACTGCTGAAAGAAATCATAGACGACACAGACAAATGGAAATACATCCCATGCTCATGGATGGGTAGAATCAATATCATGAAAATGACCATATTGTCAAAAGCAATCTATAAATTCAATGCAATTCCCATCAAAATACCACCATCATTCTTCACAGAACTAGAAAAAAAATCCTAAAATTCTTATGGAATAAAAGAGAGCCCATATAGCCAAAGCAAGACTAAGCAAAAAGAAAAAATCGGGAGGCATCAGATTACCTAACTGCAAACTACATTATAAGGCCATAGTCACCAAAATAGCATGGTACTGGTATAAAAATAAGCACATAGACCAATGGAATAGAATAAGGAACCCAGAAGTAAACCCAAATACTTACAGCCAACCAATCTTTGACAAAGCAAACAAAAAATAAAGTGGGGAAAAGACACCTTATTCAACAAATGGTGCTGAGATAACTGGCAAGCCACATGTAGAAGAATAAAACTGAATCCTCATCTCTTACCTTATACAAAAATCAACTCAAGATGGATCAAGGACTTAAATTTAAGATCCGAAACCATAAAGAGTCTAGAAGATAACATTGGAAAAACACTTCTAGACATTGACTTGGGCAAAGACTTCATGACCAAGAACCCAAAAGCAAATGCAACAAAAACAAAGATAAATAGGTAGGACTTAATTAAACTAAAAAGCTTCTGCACAGCAAATGAAATAAGCAGCAGAGTTAACAGACAACCCACAGAGTGGGAGAAAACCTTCACAATCTATACATCTGACAAAGGACTAATATCCAGAATCTACAAAGAACTCAAACAAATCAACAAGAAAAAAACAATCTCATCAAAAAGTGGGCTAAGGACATAAATAGACAATTCTCAAAAGAAGATATACAAATGGCCAACAAGCATATGGAAAAATGCTAAACATTACTATTTACAGGGAAACCACAATGCATACTTCACTCCTACAGAATGGCCATAATTAAAAAATCAAAAATAATAGACATTGGCAAGGATACAGTGAAAAGGGAACACTTTCACACTGTTGGTGAGGCTGTAAGCTAGTACAACCACTATGGAAAACAGTGTGGAGATTCCTTAAAGAACTGAAAGTAGATCTACCATTTGATCTAGCAATCCCACTACTAGGTATCTACCCAGAGGAAAAGAAGCCATTATACGAAAAAGATACTTGCACACATGTTTATTGCAGCACAATTGCAAAAAATATGGAACCAGCCCAAATGCACGTCAATCAACAAGTGGATAAAGTGTGCTGAATATATATGCCATGGAATACTACTCAGCTATAAAAAAGAATAAAATAATGGCATTCACAGCAACCTGGATGGAATTAGAGACTATTATTCTAAATGAAGTAACTCAAGAATGGAAAAACAAACATTGTTTGTTCTCGCTCATATGTAGGAGCTAAGCTATGAGGATGCAAAGGCATAAGAATGATACATTGGACTTTGGAGACTCAGGGGAAAGGGTGGGAGTAGTAAGGGATAAAAGACCAGACATTGGGTACAGTGTACACTGCTCTGGTGATGGGTGCACCAAAATCTCAGAAATCACCACTAAAGAATTTGTTCATGTAACCAAACACAAACTGTTCCCCAGAAACCTAATAAAATTTAAAAAAAAATTAAAACAAAAT
This sequence comes from Rhinopithecus roxellana, assembly GCF_007565055.1. Taxonomy (NCBI): domain Eukaryota; kingdom Metazoa; phylum Chordata; class Mammalia; order Primates; family Cercopithecidae; genus Rhinopithecus; species Rhinopithecus roxellana. Next base: position 71,945,415 of record NC_044556.1, on the reverse strand, counting down.
AAACTCAGTGAGATATAGAAGCAGACAGATAGATAATTCAGCAAAAATAAGAAAAACAACTCATGATCCAAATGAGAAATTCAACAAAGAGATAGATACCATAAAAGAGAACAAAACAGAAATCTTGGAGGTGAACTCAGTGAACAAAATAAAAAATACAATCCAGAGTGTCAACAACAGACCTAGTTCAAGCAGAAGAAACAATTTCTGAACTTGAGATGAGCCTCTTGAAGTAATCCAGAGGACAAACGAATAAAAAGTAATGAAGAAAGTCTATGGGACACCATTAAGTTAATAAATTTTTACATTATGTAAATTCAAGAAGGTGAAAAGACACTTAAGAAAACCTACTTAATGAAATAATAGTTGGAAACTTCCCATATCTTGGGAGAGATATGGACATCCACCCACATCCAGGAAGTTCGATGGTCCCCAAATAGATTCAACCCAATAAGGGTTATCTGTGAGGCACATTATAGTCAAACTGTTAGAAGTCAAAGATAGAATTCTAAAAACAGCAAGAGAAAAAGCTTCAAGTCACATACCAGGGAATCACTATTTCTTATGAGAAATGCTTAAGAGAGTCCAACATCTAGAAATGAAAGGATGATAACTACTATGACAAAAACATATGAAAGTATAAAACTCACTGGCTGAGGAGATATGTAAATGAGAATGAAGAAGAAATTAAACCTTGTCACTACAGAAAACCACCAAACCACAAAGATAAACAGTAAAAGAGGAAACGAAGAATATCTAAATCACCAAAATAACAAAAATGACAGAAGTACTAACCTATCAATAATAATCTTGAATGTGAATGTATTATATTACCCAATTAAAAGATATACACTGCATGAATGAATAAAAAACCAAGACCCAACTACACGCTACCTAAAAGAAACCCACTTCACCTATAAAAATACATAAACTGAAAAAGAAAGGATGGAAAAAAAATATTCCATGCAAACAGAAATCAAAACCAAGCAGGAGTAGCACACTTATGTAAGAAAAAATAAACCCTAAGCCAAAAACTGTAAAAAGAGACAAAGAAGTTCCTTATATAATGATCAAAGAATTAATTTAGCAAGACAACATAATAATTGTAAATATATAGGCACCCAACACTGGAGCTCTCATATATATAAAGCAAATATTACTAGATCTAAAAGAAAAGATAGACCCCAATAAAATACAAGTTGATGACTTCAACATCCCACTCTCAGCATTAGATAGATCATTTAGACAGAAAATCAACAAAGAAACATCAGATTTAAACTGTACTACCAACCAAACAGACCTCATAGACATTTACCCACATTTCATCGAACAGTCACAGAATACATATTTCTCTTATTAGCAAAAGGAACATTTTCCAGGACAGATCATGTGTTAGGCCACAGAATAAGTCATGAGAAGTTTTTAAAAATTAAATCATATCAAGTATCTTTCATACCACAACTGAATAAAACTAGAAATCAATAAATACAGCAACTTTGAAAACTATACAAATACATAGAAATTAAACAACATGCTCCTAAATGACCAATGGATCTCTAAAGAAATTGAGAAGGAAATTTAAAATTTTCTTAAAACAAGTGAAAACAGAAACACAACATACCAAAAACAATGGGATATGGCAAAGGTAATACTAAGCAGGAAGGTTATAGCAATAAACAGCTACATCAAAAAAGCACAAATACATTGAATAAGCAGCCTCACAGTGAACTTCAAGGAAGTAGAAAAGCAAGAACAAATGAAACAAAATTAGTAGAAGGAAAGAAGCAACAAGAATCAGAACAAAAATAAATGAAATAGAGACTTAAAAACATACAAAAAAAAATGAAAAGTTAGTTTTTTCAAAAGATAAGCAAAATCAACAAACCATTAGCTAAACCAACTAAGAAAAAAAGAGATAAGACCCAAATAAATAAAATCAGAAATGAAAAAGGTGACATTACAATGGATAACACAGAAATAGAAAGGATCATTAGAGACTATTATAAACAGGAACCATCACACTGACTTCAAAATTTACTACAAAGCTATAGTAACCAAAACAGCATAGTACTGGCATTAAAACAGACACATAGACCAATGGATAGAAAAAAGAACCCAGAAATAAACCCATGTATTTACATCCAACTTATTTTCAAAAAAGGTCCCAAGGACATACATTGGGGAAAGGACAGTCTCTTCAATAAATGATGTTGGGGAAACAGGATATCCATATACGGAAGGATGAAACTAGACTCCTATCTCTCACCACATGCAAAAACCAACTCGAAATGGATTAAAGACTTACATGTAAGACTAGAAATTATGAAACTACTATAAGAAAACTTATGGAAAATGCTTCAGGACATTAGTCTGGGAAAAGATTTTATGGGTAACACCTCAAAAGTAAAGGTAGCAAAAGCCAGAAGAGACAAATGGGATTATATAAAACTACAAAGCTTCTGTAAAGCAAAGGAAACAATCCACAGAGTGAAGAGACAACCTAAAGAATGGATTTGTAAACTCTTCATCCAACAAGGATGAATATCCTTAAATAACATCTAGAATATACAAGGAACTCAAAAGCAAAACATTTAAAATAATCTGCTTAAGAATTGGCAGATGGGCTGGGCGCGGTGGCTCACACCTGTAATCCCAGCACTTTGGGAGGCCAAGGTGGACAGATCATGAGGTCAGGAGTTCCAGACCACCCTGGCCAATATGGCACCAAAAATACAAAAATTAGCTGGGCATGGTGGCTCGCGCCTGTAGTCCCAGCTACTCGGGAGGCTGAGGCAGAAGAATCGCTTGAACCCAGGAGGTGGACGTTGCAATGAGCCAAGATGGTGCCATTGCACTACTCCAGCCTGGGTAACAGAGCAAGACTCCGTCTCAAAAAAAAAAAAAGAATTGGCAGATGATCTAAAAAGTATATGAAAAAATGCTCAACATCATTAATCATTAGGGAAATGTAAATCAAAACCACAATGAGATACCATCTCATTCCAGTTAGAATGGCTACTATCAAAAAGATAAAAAGTAACAATTGCTAGTGAGGATGAGATGAAAAAGGAACTCTTGTACACTACTGGTAGCAATATAAATGGGTTCAGTCACTATAAACAACAGTAAGGAAGTTCTTCAGAAAACTAAAAATAGAACCATCATATGATCCAGATATCCCAATGCTGGGTTATGCCCAAAGGAAAGGGAATTAGTATGTCAAAGAGATAGCTGCACTCATGTTTACTATAGCACTGTTCACAATAGCTAAGATATGGAATTTACCTTAGTGTCATCAACAGATAAATGGACAAAGAAAATGTCACACACACACACAAATACTATTCAGCCATAAAAAAAATAAAATAAAATCCTGTCATTTGCAGGATGACAAATGGATGAGCCTGGAACACATTATGTTAAATGAAATGAACCAGGCACAAAAAGATAAATAATACATGTTCACACTCATATATGGAAGGTAAAAAGGTTTTCTCATAGAGGTAGAGAGCAAAAACAATGGTTACCAGAGACTGAAAAGCGGGGAGAGAATAGGGAGAGTTCAGTTATTGGATACAAAATTACAACTTGAGCAATAAATTCTAGTATCCTATAGCACTGCAGGGTGACTACAGTTAATAACTTATTATATGTTTTTAAATAGCTAAAAGAGTTCCTAGCACAAAGAAGTGATAAATGCTTGAGGTGATTGATATGCTTAATACACTGATTTGACCAGTACACATTGTATACATGTATTGAAAATCACACTGTACCCCATAAAAATGAACTGCTATGTGCCAATTAAAAATAATTTTAAAAGAAAACCTATCTCACATTTCAAATAATTCCATAGAGTTCTTTAACACAAACTTGCAATTATGAACAATCAAGAATTTCAAGCTGGATCAACATGGGTGAAGAGACAGTGAGAACCTATTTTAGTGAGCTTTATCCCTGAAGGCCAACATCTATGACTGGAGAGAATGCGCTGGTAAATCTCAGTAACCTCTGTTATAGTTATACTGATGCAATTCAAATTGAAATGGAAATTTAGCAATTATTAGTTCATCTGTGTGCAAGCTAGCAAATTTTAGCCATTCACTTGGCCTAAATAAAGCATTCCCTTAAACTGGGCTTTACATTGTCTTCTCATCTAACCAGGTTCACCAACTCTCTGCTCAATTTTATTTTTTCTGTCACAGGGAAATAACAGTCACAGACTGATGATAATGTGTTGCTGAAAAGAACCACTCAGTCTTTCAGGTTGATAGATAGTTCTGACAGGCTTCCAGGTCTGTATGGAGACACAATCGCATCCATAGCAAATTCTGCAGGAAAACTTTTTTTAAAGTTTCCTGATTGCTTTCAACCCCATATTACTCATTACTACTCTTTCCCTGCATCCTCCTCCAGCTAAAGACCTCCTTTTCAATGCTTCCCTCTGAGACCTCTGGAACTCATCTTCATGTGTAGAGAAATTCCCAACCTCAACATCTTCATAGGTTGTTCTCACCACCTTCTTGCTTTAGTTGAAACCTGGCTTTCCCCCAGCACCCTGCTTTTTTTCCCTCTTCTCCCTTACATCCTGGAGTTAATAGTAGAGAGTTTTCAAGCTCCACACTTGCACCAAACAAGTGCTATTTGGCACTCAAAAACCAAAATTCGCCTCTCCCTTAACATTCATGCCATCGAGCAATACCACATCCTCATTACAGCTATCTAAGTATGAATGGGTGACATCTGTTTAATGCTTACCAATATGCCAGAAATTAGACTCAGTATTTTCATTAATTATCTTGCATACCAATTTCTTGGCCCCTCCCTTATAGCCCCTGAATCTTTTCTCCTGGCTCCCCAGCCAATCTCCTGCTGTCAGCATGGGAAACTTTAATGTCCATGAGGAAAAATCATTCAACACTCTATTCTTTGACCTCCTCATTGCCAATGATCTTTACCTTTACTCCACATTATCACTGGAAACCACGCCAACTCTGAAATATTTACATATGAGCATTCTACACAATGAGTGCAACTTTCCATTCCTCCCACTCTTTTCCACTTATCGCCATCCTACCTAATTTTTGGCTTCTCTTTGATATCTCTATTCCTCATCTCTTTTTATTTTTCCAGCTATCAACTCTGTAGATTCCACTTCCTTTTGTATCACACTAGACGCTGTTAGTTACATCACTTCAAGTACTCTCTTCCCACCGCTCTAATAACCTTGCTCCTTGCCCTCCTGCCACATTTGCCCTGCCAAACTTCCTAACATTCTTTCTAAAACTACAGTCAACACACAACGGCTCAATTCCTCATTTACCACTTATTTTTCCATCCATCGCAATCAGATGTTCACTCTCACCGCTTCTCAGAATCTACCTTCCCAAGGGTTACCAATGACTTTCTAATTGTTGTACGTTCAGCACCTGACACTTATAATGAACATTTGACATTCTGTATGGCCACACAGTATATCAACTATCTTCCTGTGTTTGAGGAATCATCACCTTACAAGGTATATCCTGTCTCCTGCCACACAAGCTGAGCATGCCAGAATACCTGCTTTCCCATGTAACTACAGTATGAGCACATGATCTAGAATTGGCCCATCAGAGGTACCCACTCCAGTAACTGAATAGTACCTAATGGAGGAACTACACAAGACCCTTTTGGTTAGAACATGGCAGTATTGCTGGTTACCAGAGGCGGTGGATCGTGTTCTGGAAATGGTATTCAATGTCCCCTGATGGTTTTATCAGCTGTGTATGTTACAGGTCCATGTCCAGTAGCAGCAGCAGTGGTATATTCCTGTTACTCATTCTACAACATGATTTGGGGCATTGTTCCTGGCCACATAGCCTCCAAATGTTTTCCTGGTCTTTCCAAAAGCTCTGTGAGTTCCTAATATCCTTTTAATAACCTTTTTCCTCCTTACATTAACCAGATTTGAACGCTGACTACTACAACAATTGAGAAAAGATTATCCTCCCTTGGTTCCCAAAGCACCTCTCTTTATGTGAAATTGTTCCCTAAGGCTTTTTCTAGACCTTCTTCTCTTCTCAATATAGCCCCTTTCCCTGGGCAGCTGCATCCATTAATGTGGCTTTAACCACCATCTATTCACTAATGACCTGCAAATCTACCTTTTCAATCCAGGCATTCCTCCTGACCTCAAGACCTCTATGGGAATGTCCCTGGAATGACCCTTGGGCATGTCGCTGGAATGTCCATGGTTTTGGCATGTCTAACTCTCATTCTATCTCCTATCCTCTAACCTGGAGAATGTGCTCTGGGTCTATAATCTCTCAAGTACAAAACCAGGTATCATCATCTTAGTTGGTCATGCAAGCATTTCTTCACTGAATGTCCTTTTAAGAAGGGCAATGTTAAGCATATTGGTATTCCAATGGGTAATTTTGCTGCCATTTGGATAAAAATGGGAAATAAATTATTTTCTTATCTATACATATAATATCTCTAGAAATACATGTTAAATACTGGAAATATTGATTGTCCCCAAGAAGGAAGACTTTCTTACTGTATATGCTCTTTTGAACATTGTGCTATGTGAATTTACTTATTCAGTTTTTAAATTAAGTTATAAAAATAATTAAATAAAAGTTTAGAAATACAACACAACCCCACTTAAACTAGGCAATATCTCCCTCTGTCTTCTAGATAAAATTCCTTTAGTTTAGCAAATGAGACCCTTCGTAATTTAATCCTTGGCAGCCTCATCTCTCACTCCTTCTTTCCCAGGAACCTCTCTAGTCATATCAGATTATTTGTGGTTCCACAATCACACTGTGCCTTCACTCATGCTGTTTCTTCTGTCTCAAACACTGTTGCATTGGTTGTCTGCCTGGAAAACTCCTACCCATCCTCAGATACATTTCTCAATATCCCAGTGGGAAGATGAGTCACAACATCTTTATTATTAAAAAATTATCACTGTATAAAGTATGCAAGTAGTTTATCTTTTAAAATAAATATTAGTGTGGATTTGACCTTATCTCAAGAATAGTATCACTCTCTGACTTGAATTCTAATTGGCTTTCTTGACTGTAGAGAAAGGAGTACGAATATGGCAGTATCTTAAAAACTGTGAATCAGGTATCAATTATAGGAACGTAACTTTCCATGTGGTCTTTATAGACAACAAAATGAGAACTGCTAGTCTAAGATGCAACACAAACAGTTTCCTCTCTGTGAAGCCCCCTAATCGCCATAGGCAGAGTTGTACATACCCTCCTCTAGGCTCCCATGAATGGTTCTTCATTCATTCTTTCAACAAATAATTCCTGCACACCTAGTACAAGCCGCGCACAGTTTCAAGCACTAATAAACCAGTCTTGGTGACAAGACCAAAATCCTTGCCCTTCTGGAACTTTCATTTGACTGCAGGGATATAAGAAAAGTAATGTTTTGTTATATGACAATAAGGTGAAAAATTAGGCAGGAAATGAAAATATAGGGTGCCAAAAAGAGGGATGATGGTCATTGTTAAATAGGGTTGTGAAGGAAAACTCTTCACTGAGATGTTAGCATTAAAGGCCCAACAGAGGGGAGAGTGGAAGCCACAAAAGAATCTAAGTGAAGCATGTTCCAGACAGAAGGATCGGGAAGTGCAAGATGTCCTGAGGCTGGATTGGCATTTGTCGCACTGTCTTTCTATTAGGCTGACAGGCTTTTGAGGTCAGGAAACACATCTTTGGTGAGAATAATCAATATTTATTGAGTGGTTTCTGACTGCCAGGCACAGAAGGCATTTTACATGCATTAACTCACTTAATCATCATGACCTTTTGAGGTAAGGATATTATATACCCAACTTACAGTTGAAGAAACAGATACACAGCATCATTTGTCCAATACAGCATAGGTAGAAAGCAGCACAGCTGGAATCTGAACTCAGATCAACTGACCCCCAAGTATACATTCTTAACCCTTTGCCCTATAGATTCCACCTTTAACAGGCAACCTACAGAATGGGAGAAAATTTTTGCAATCTACTCATCTGACAAAGGGCTAATATCCAGAACCTACAAAGAACTCAAACAAATTTACAAGAAAAAAACAACCCCATCCAAAAGTGGGCAAAGGATATGAACAGACATTTCTCAAAAGAAGACATTCATACAGCCAACAGACACATGAAAAAATGCTCATCATCACTCGCCATCAGAGAAATGCAAATCAAAACCACAATGAGATACCATCTCACACCAGTTAGAATGGCAATCATTAAAAAGTCAGGAAACAACAGGTGCTAGAGAGGATGTGGAGAAATAGGAACACTTTTACACTGTTGGTGGGAGTGTAAACTAGTTCAACCATTGTGGAAAACAGTATGGTGATTCCTCAAGGATCTAGAACTAGATGTACCTCATGTCCCAGCCATCCCATTACTGGGTATATACCCAGAGGATTATAAATCATGCTGCTATAAAGACACATGCACACGTATGTTTATTGCGGCACTATTCACAATAGCAAAGACTTGGAATCAACCCAAATGTCCATCTGTGACAGACTGGATTAAGAAAATGTGGCACATATACACCATGGAATATTATGCAGCCATAAAAAAGGATGAGTTTGTGTCCTTTGTAGGGACATGGATGCAGCTGGAAACCATCATTCTTAGCAAACTATCACAAGAAGAGAAAACCAAACACCGCATGTTCTCACTCATAGGTGGGAACTGAACAATGAGATCACTTGGACTCAGGAAGGGGAACATCACACACCGGGGCCTATCATGGGGAGGGGGGAGGGAGGAGGGATTGCATTGGGAGTTATACCTGATGTAAATGACAAGTTGATGGGTGCTGACGAGTTGATGGGTGCAGCACACCAACATGGCACAAGTATACATATGTAACAAACCTGCACGTTATGCACATGTACCCTAGAACTTAAAGTATAATAATAATAAAAATAAAATAAAATAAAATAAAAATAAATTCTCATCTTTAGAATTCTAGCTCACTGTGGATGCCCAATAAATGTTTGTTGAATGGAAACTTAAACTGTGACTTATAAGAAGTTTTGATGATGGAAAATTAGTGGTCTGTTATAAGGATTTACTGTGTTATTAACAGAGATAGTCTTGTTGGTTGTCTTTATAAAACAGACATGACTTCAAGAATAAATATTCCACGATGATCCCACTACTCTGAGAACTGCAGAGCCATTACAACTGTATCATGGAATAAATTGGTTTACCAGACTTTATTGGAAGTTACTCAATGAAGCTTAAATATAATTTTCTTCCCTTCCATTGCTTCAACATTTTACTTTAGGCTGGTTTAATTCAATTTGGCAATAATATCCTGAAAACCTAGGACAGAAAGACACAGCCAAGAGCTACCAGTAATACAAAAACTAGGAAAACACAATTCCCTGCCCTTATGTTGCCTACAATCAGCCACAGAGAAAACACACCCTGTAAGCCGCAATGCAGCAGCAAGCACAAGTTAGCTGCCATCATTAAGACTGAATTAGCACAAGACCTGTGGGTGTGCATCAAGATTTTTTTCTAGTTTATTTAACAGGTCTGTTGACCGTATTCAGGGGAAGGATGTGGTTACTCAGTGTAAAGAGAGCTTTTAACTAAAAATGGGATAGCTTGCAACCTTCCATTTGTTTAATCCAATAATATGTCCAAAAGGCACATCTGCAGTCTCCATAGAAAACAATCATTGAAGGAAGTTTACAAATGTTGCTTAAAACCATCCACTTCCTTTCTGTTTACAATTCAAACCATGAAATAAGCTGTGTATTCAGTTGTGATAATGTACGGCTCTTTTTCCTTCTAGAGGCCTGAAAACTGAAATCTTTTTCATTGGCCAAATAAAATCCAAAGGATACAAAAAAGAGAAGCTGGTTTTATCAAACCATATCTCCATCTTCTCAGAATACAAGTTTGAGGTTTTCTTCTCCCAAGGAAATGAAATTAATCCAAGTAGCCTAGAATCTATTTCTCTCACATTGAAGGAAGCAATACAATCCTGTTGTATCCTGACACTGATGCAGTTAGCCATGCCCTTAATTTACTTTAGGCTAATTTGATTTAAATTCTCCAAGACGACAGTATGTCACGGTCTGGCGGGAGTGAAAACCCCAACGACTTTCACGGGGGTTGCATCAATAGGTGCGTTTGCCACTGGGCCCGAGTATAGTACTGGTCCACTTATCGGTCCCCTGGGCAGAGCTCTCGATACAGAACAGCACCAACATTAGGAAAGCATCACCTTGACTAGGAAGATTTGAGGAAGCAAGGAAGCGGCTGGGTCTCCTGACCACATGTGCTAACACTATTTACTTCATGCAGAGGGAAAACACAGGTAATTCCCTATGCAATCTAATTTGGCCTTTAAAAAGCACGCATTCCCTCCACAAACAATCCACTTCAGTGGCATCCTTGCCCAACACCAAGCTTCAAGTAAGAAGGTAGAAGCCTCCAAATGTGTAGCCTCCTGACAAGCACCAAGAATTTGTGGTATGATTGCCCTAGGCCTCCACTAGCCGGTGGTGGGAAAGGAGGCAAGGTTTTAAAAAGCTAGTTTATATGTGCCAAAGGTTCCCTGGAATTTGGGGAGCCTGGTATGCTAAAGTACAGGTCAGCAGCCCAAACACCTGGGTTGTATCTGTGAGAACTGGGCAGGGTGCTAAGGATTCGCAGTACTCAGGGACTATCTCACATGTTTGGCAAACCAAAGCTCTGTGAGGCAGAGTACCCTCAGAAAAAAAGCTTGGCAAGCCACTGGGCATACTTCTGAGGAGCCACAGGAAGTCAAAGCAGGTTCCCAAAAGAGGTGCCATGAGGGTGGACTTGGTCCCATGATGCCTCTCAGTGTGACTGAAAAAGGCACAGGGAGAAACAGAGGACTCACAGGGAAACAGCACAATCCTAACTCAGGGATTTTCTAGGTTTAAGGTAATAAGGGCCCCCTTCCAGCTGGAAGGAGGATCAGTATTTTGCCTTTATATTGTTTATGGTTTAAACTCTGTCCTATCTTCACAAATAGATTTAAAGCCCTTGAGAGCCATTTGTCTTTGCAGCTCAACAGAGAATGGTGATGAGACTACTAATCATTCTAGACTTCCATTCCATGAAGCAGCTGAGAGACACTGAGCTCCACTCTACTGCCATTAGGCCTTCTGAGGATAAATCTCTGTCGAGATTTGTAAAGAAAATTATAGCTCCTTTAAGAGGCTTCCAGTAAATATATAGATCCAAAGTTTCTGGAGACAAGCAGAAGTAAGTAAACATACTTAATCATTCTGTGTGGATTAAAATAATCAATAAGTGAAACTTTTGAGAATAAGAGAAGCCATAGACAAAATAAATTGCCTTCTTGTTAGGAAAACAACAACAAAAGGCCACCAAGAGGAGTCTCATGGATGGACCATATCACATGTGGGATTCAATCTAAGTTCACAGGCACAGGCTAAGACCAGGCCCCCTGTGACCCCAGTAGGTCACCCAACCTCTCTGAGCTTCACATCTTCACCTATAAAGTAGGAGAAATGCAGGTAATACAGGGCTAATGCCCATAAAAGTATTAGTGGTTGTTTTACAAGGGTGCCACCTTGCTGTCTTCCAGCTGTAAAGAATCAAGCTAAAAAAGACAAGTCACAAAGCGGAGAAACTATTTCTCCACAGTGAAGAGAAAGAATCTGAATTATCAAAAGAAGTTATCCCCAGATGAGAGTTAATAAATAAAAAGAATAATGCCCCTTCTCTGAAAATTTGCAAACAAGCAGTCATATATACTGGACCAAAACGGCCGCGTAAGCGTCAGGAAAACGGGCAGGGATCCTAGACTTGTGCTTCAGGACACTCAGAGACCCATAGGGGAGCAAAGGTCAGTTTCACCTGATACGGTTATAAAAAAAAAAAAACAAGGATATCTGAAATAATGAAAACGCATAGGATACAATTTATACCTAGGTATTCATCTTTCTAAACTTGCTTTAAAAGATCTAGTACTTCTTTGACTATAATTATCAGAAATTACCAAAATAACAAACATGCCACTCAGAAATTTATTTTTGTGGAGAAGTTGTATATAGACTTTGACCTGTCATCCCAATCCTGCTAAGTAGTAGCAAGTAACAATAATTTTTAAGAACTTGCAATGTGCCAAGCAGTCCTAACTCTTAGTCTTACAGTCATTCATTCAATTCTCACAACTATCCTATGGAAAAAATGCTGCAATTTTCCCCATTTTATGTGAATGTAGTTTTTTTATGCATTAACTGTTGGACAAGCAGCCATGAGGATGAGTTCTGTTGATTTCAATTAGACTTTTGGAAACAAGTAATGAAATCAAAGTCTCCATGGCTATTCCAAAGACACCAGCCAAACCAGCCTACTATTTTCCCCCACTCACTCAGAAAATTCTCCCCCAGACTCAACCCAACTATAATAGAACTGATGAGTCTCCACTTTTTTTTTTTTTTTTTTTTTTTTTTTTTTTTTTTTTTTTTTTTTTTGAGACAGAATCTCCCTCTGTCGCCCAGGCTGGAGCGCAGTGGCGCAGCTGGAGCGCAGTGACACGGCTGGAGCGCAGTGGCGCAATCTCGGCTCACTGCAAGCTCCGCCTCCTGGGTTCACGCCATTCTCGTGCGTCAGCCTCCCCAGCACCTGGGAGTACTGGTGCACGCTGCCACGTCGGGCTAATTTTGTATTTTTTTGGTAGAGACGGGATTTCACCGTGCTAGCCCGAATGGTCTCCATCTCCTGATCTTGTGATCCGCCCACCTCGGCCTCCCAAAGTGCTGGGATTACAGGCGTGAGCCACCACGCCCAGCCTCTCCCCTTCTTTTTAAGTAGTGAGCAGGTTGTGTATAAGCACCAAGTAGCAGAATGAAAAAATAAAAGCAGTGGTAGAATAAAAAGATGCTCCTTGCATCCCCAAAAGACTAGTGTCAGAATAGATTAGATTTGGTCCCCGCTATATTCGCAAAGACTGAGGACTCTGGGCTCTTACAAGGTGACCTGAAGACAGACAGGATGGTGTCCTGGGACTACCCAGGGCAGAACCTGTGTACATTCCATGGGGACTCAGTAGATACCGGTTTCCCACACATACTGGGCCCAGGGACCGAAAGCTGGCTTCAGTTCTTTAAATACTGTGTATTATCCAAATCATTTCGGCTCAGAAATAAAACAAAGTAGGCACTAAAAGACTCCCAGGACTCTCAGTCTAGCCCCAGAGGAGGCCACTAATGCCCAGAGAGGTAAAGAAACTGACTCCAAAGTCACTGGCCTAGCTAGGGTCACTCTGCAGTTCCCCCAACTCTTACCTGAATCATAGAACTATTATGAGTCTACAGCAAATCAATTCATAAGGGTGTTTTTTAGAAACTTAAAATCAAAACATCTAAAAATGAGTACTGGTGGCAGTAGTGGTAATATTTAGAAATGGCTTTTAAAGTCATAATGCATTTATGGACAGTAATTTAAATCCCTTTCCTGGTGATACTAGGACACAATCCCATGTTTGGACAGAACACAGCCCTCCACTGCAAAGGCCCTCCAGGCAAGCAAACAGAGCCACAGCTCCCCAGGCCGGAAAGCAGATGGCCAAAGGAAGCTGCCAAAGGGTTGGACCACCTAACTGCCACCTAAATGGAAAGCTGAGGACATAAGCCTCACCTCAGGGGTTCTGGGATCACAGAACTATGGATCAGGAGGGGACCCCAGGGGTCACTCATCCCACACCCCTTCTCTTACAGATGAGGAACCAGAAGTGCAGGAAAGGGTGCCTCATTCCAGGCACAGAGCAGCAAATGACAAAGCTGAGACACAAACCCTGGTTTCCTGACTCCTCACATAATATACATTATTCCTCACATAATATACATTTTCCAGATGGCCAAATCTAGAAAAAAACAGGCTACAGTATTTTTTTATTGCAATAAAAAAATATATAACATAAAATGTACCATTTTAACCCTCTTTAAGTGTACAGTTCAGTGGCATCAAGTACATTCACAAAGTTGTACAACCATCACCACTATTCATCTCCAGAAATTTTTCATGTTTCCAAACTGAAACTGAATTAAACACTAATTCCACATCCTCCCTTTTGCCAGCTCCTGATAACCTCCAATCTACTTTCTGTCTCTATGATTTTACCTATTCCAGAAACCTATATAAGTGGAATCATACAATGTTTGTCCTTTTGTGTCTGGCTTCTTTCATTTAGCACAATGTTTTCAGGCTCATCCATGTTACAGCATGTGTCAGAATTTCATTACTTTTTATGAATAAATAATATCCTATTGTGTGTGTACAACACATTTTGCTTACCCATTCATCTATTAATGGGCACTTGGGTTGTATCTACATTTTTGGCTACGACGAATAATGCTGCTATAAGCATTGGTGCACAAATATCTATTTGAGGTCTCAGGATGCAGTACTTAACTTTTTTTGCTGTTTTATACTAACTCTTACACAATGTTTACTATGTGCCAGGCACTGTATGTTATAAACATGATCTCATTTAATTCTCATAATTCCTGTAAGTTAGGAACTACACGTATCTCCATTTTACAAAGAAGGAAACTGAGGCACTGATAGATTAAGTAACTTTCCCAAGATTATAAAGTGACTAAGTGGCAAAGCCAAATTCAAACCCAAGTCATGTAGGAGGCCAGAGCAGAGGAGGAACAGTTACAATAAATGGGCCTTCCAAGGGCTTCCCCTCAGGATGAAGGCCAAAGTCTTCACAGTGGTCCCCAAGGGCCATACATTCTGCATTGCTCTCTCTCCTGATTCAGGATGTCTCCATCTTTGTTTCTTACCACTGTCCCCTCAACTTACTCATTCACTACCACGTAGTCACAGAGAACTTCTGTTTTTCCTCAGATACATTGGATACCCTTCCACCGCAGGGCCTTCACACTTGTTTATCCTCTGCCAGAACATTGGCACCCAATCGTCCTTACTCACCTCATTGGAGTTGTTGCTCAAATGTTACCTTCTCCAAGGACTTAACTGACACGCTTAAAATCACAACTCCTAGAACCCCTTCCCTGTTTCATTTTTCTCCAGAACATCTATCACCATTTAGTATACTAGAGGCTTTACATTTATTTGTTGATGCCTCACACACTAGAATGTACACACTGCCTTGGCAGGAACTGCTGTGTCCTCAGCAGCCAGAACACTGCCAGTATAGCAGGCCCTCAACAAAGATTAGCTGGATGAATTAATACATAGCATCCATGTAGCACTTCACAGTTTACGAAACTTTTCCATAAATATTATCCCACTTGGTCTTCATAAAATAACTGCAAACGTCTCAGAGGGATCGCACCATGAAGGTCAGACTAGCTCCTGCTGGTCCGGAGAATATTCCTAAGGGTCTGAGGCATGGCTTGTACTTTCTGTGGGAACTTAGGGAGCACTGGGCCAGAAAACAGCCCCAGGATACCCAGTCAATGTCCTGGAAGCCCGGGAGCATGCATACCCAGGCTGCCTTAGGGAGGCAAGAAGCCCTGCCCCTCCTTGGTGAAAGCCTGGAGACAAAAAACATGTTTCAGAATCAGAAGTCCTTTCCCATTTGCTTCACTCTGCAACATGGCCCAAATTTGTGTTTTATTCTCCACCTGAACTGTTCTCAGCACCTCACTGCCACCCATAAGGCCGTTGTGACCTGGCCCCTGCCCGCTCCTCCTGCCTTCTCTCCTGCCATGTTCTCACACACTCACAGTCCAGTGACGCTGAACAACTTGAATTCCTCAGATCTGCCATGGTCTGTCTTACCACCTGCCCTTCATGTAGGCGGGTTTCCATGCCCAAAATCATTTCTCTTCTCACTGTCTTCCCCTTTCTGCTTTGTACCTAACCAAGTTCCTACCTATCCTTCATTTTAGAACTCTTCCTTGACATCCCAGCCAGAGTGGCCCTACTCCCAAGCATCCAGCACATATTCCTGTTGTAAACTCACCACAGTGCAATATCGCCGCCAACTTACCTGTCCCCTCACCATCCTATATGTAACTATCAGTCTCCTGAGGGCAAGGACCCTGTTAATTTCAAGACCAAAGCCCCAGAACCTACCTGTTCTTGTGCCTGGTGCTAACAGGCACCATACAAATAATTGCTGAATGACTTTGGAAATTAGATCAACCTCTAAGGAGACAGCTTTTGAACAAGGGTGAGACCACCTGCCCTAGAGTTGTCTTCTTCCTTATAGATCAATCCCTACCCCATTCATACCACCGGGTCTCTTGGCTGAAAAGCAATGTTAAAGCTCAATTCTTCACCTTAAAATAAATAAATAACATATATCAATCAGTCATATATATGATGTTCACTGAGATACACCACTGGTAAACAAGAACTGGGAACAGCCTACATAACCAATAACAGAAGAATTGTTAATTAAAAATAAATTAGCTTGGGAAAAAATTATAAGTTATCAGAAAAGTAAAATGAATAAGAGATTTGGGATCAGAAATCCTGGCTTTACTTGCTTGCTATCTGTGTGATCTGGAGCATATCACTTAATCACTATGAAAGTTCCATGGAATGAGAATACTCCATCTTATCGCATGGGTTTTTGTGATAATAAATCAAGATAATTGCCCTCCATGGTGGCTGATGCCTGTAATCCCAGCACTTTGGGGTGGGGATTGGGAGCAGATTGCTTGAGCCCAGGAGTTTGAGACTAGCCTGCCCAACATTCAGTGAGACCCTATCCCCGTAAAAAAAAAAAAAAAAAAAGGAAAAAATTAGCCGAGTATGGTGGTGCATGCCTGTGGTCCCAGCTACTCAGGAGGTTGAGGCGGGAGGATCACTTGAGCCCAGGAGTTCAAGGCTGCAGTAAGCTGTGATTGTGCCACTGCACTCCAGCAACAGAGTAAGACCCTGTCTCTTAAAATAATAATAATAATAATAATAATAATAAATAATGGATAAAAAGCACTTTTTATATTATAAAGCAATACACAAATACATGCTCATTAAAATTAGTTATGACTACTATAGAAGAATGTTTGACAAAGAAAAGCTGTAGGCAAAAATGAATATGACTATGTAAATTATGTGCACATTTTAGATAAAGACAGGAAGGAAATAAGCAGAAATGAAAAATCATTGAGTTAAGGCAGGAGTCAACAAAGGTTTTCTGTAGAGGGCCAGACATCAGGCTTTGCTGGCCATACAGTCTCTGTCACAATTACTCAATGCTGTCATTATACCCTAAAGCAGCCACAGAAAATATCTAGATGTAGGCGAGGTGTGGTGGCTCATACCTGTAATCCCAGCACTTTGGGAGGCCGAGGAGGGCAGATCACGAGGTCAGGAGATCGAGACCATCCTGGCTAACACAGTGAAACCCTGTCTCTACTGAAAATACAAAAAAAAAAAAAAAAAAATAGCCAGGTGTGGTGGCAGGCGCCTGTAGTCCCAGCTACTCAGGAGGCCGAGGCAGGAGAATTGTGTGAACCTGGGAGGCATGCAGTTAGCCGAGATTGTGCCACTGCACTCCAGCCTGGGCAACGGAGCAAGACTATGTCTCAAAAAAAAAGAAAGAAAACATCCAGATGAAGAAACATGCCTGGGTTCTAACAAAACTTTATTTATGGATACTAAAACTTGAATTTCATATCATTTTCTCATGTCACAAAATACTATCCCTCTCTTTTGTCTTTCATCAACTATCTAAAAAAGTAAAAACCATTCTTAGCTCATGGGCTGTCCAAAAACAAGTGGTGGGCTAGATTTGCCCTGTAGTTTGCTGACTCCTGGGTTAGAGTGATGTGTAATGAACAATTTTTTTTATTATAGTTTTCTTTAATATTGTTATATGCCTTTTATACTTAAAGGGAAAAAAGATACCATGAATTCCCCAAGGACTGCCAGAGTAAAATCGACCAACCTCAGACTGAAATATGAGTCAGCTAGCCCTTGTGTCCTCTGCAAACACATGTCCCATATACCAAGGTGTCATAACCCTTCTCTCCTTGAAGAACCCAGTACACATCTTGCTTATTCCTCAGCTTTGGCGTTTCAAGTTCCTTTCCTATGTCTTTAACCCTGTCAGCCCAAATCTTACCACCTTCCTCAAGAACAAACCCTAAGTTCACCTACTCCAGGAAGTCTTCCCAATTAACCGCATCCAAAGAGATTACCCCTTTGCTTTATTAAGCAATGTGAACACAGTTGTTGTTTTAACACAGTCCTCAACTGTTACATCCCAGTCTATTTTCTCTCCCAACATGACAGTAACATCAAGGGCAGCACCCATGCCCTCTGCTACTTTTCCACCTCCCGCAGGTACTGGCTCCTCCTAGAGGGGAACACACAAAACAGCACTTCATAAATGCAATGAACCGGTTGCACCAGCCAATGCTCAGGTTTCTGCTGTTGATTTTAGTGATATGATCAGTGTTCTCTGCTGATCTGCCACATTTAGCCATATCGCCCATTATAATTGTTCATCTGGTCATTATTTTGGCACATTCCAAGCTGCTGCAAAATAATTATATTCTAAACACGGAGCCTCTCACGCCAATTCCAGACCTTGGCAGCAACACTATGAGATAACATTATAGGAAGATGCTATTAATCGATCAGCTAGGTATAAGGAGGATATTTAAAAGAAAGAATGGAAAAACGGTGAACCAACCATGTGAAACCTGCTTTAATCAAACAGAGTATTCTTCTAAAACCAGAAGCCAGTGAGGAAAAGATTGCCAAGCCACACAAACACAAAGAGAACAAGAACAAAAACCGATGTATAAATAGGTCAGTTTCTTTCCCACCTTCATTTTTCTCTGAGTACCAGGTAACAGCCTCTTCTTGGTCTCCCTCCAGAGTGCCACCTACTGCCCAGGCAGGGGAGGGCAAGTGGGAAGCTGGCAGCTGTTGTCCCCTCACTTCTCAGTTTAGATTTCTTGAAGACAGGCCCTGAACTCCAGAGCTCCAGAATGTGTCCAGTTACCACCTGCCACTTATTGGGACTATTAACTCATGTGACAGATACATTATCTCATTTTATCATCACAATAACTCTATGAAGTATGTACTTTAATCTTCGTATTTACATAGGAACAACTGACAAATACTGGCTAAAAAGTGCTACTTATTGAGTGGCCTCAAGTGCCAGGCCCAGCCCTGGAGATTCAACATTAAGCAAAGCAGAGGATCGCTGCCTTCACGGAACTTACCTTCTAGTGGGAAAAACAAAAATAAGCAAAAGAAAATAAAAGTTTAACAAGATTATATCTGAATGTGTAAAGTGCTATAAATGACATTAAAAGGTTAAATGGGCAAAGAGTCATTCTTAATTAAAACTGGGAGAGAAGGGGAGTATTTCCAGACAGACTCAGCCTAAATGTGCAGTGAGAATCTCTGCAGACTCAAACAGCACAACTCAGGACATCCAAGAACCAGAATGGGCATGCTCTGTCCACAGGGCTATGACAGAAACTCCACTAGGGGCAGACCCCCTCTATACAGGTGTGCTGTGCGAAGAGTAGCAGGCGGGTGGGGGGCATAGCCTGTGTGCATCCAGGAAAACTGAGAAAACATAAAGAGAAAACTACAGATAGGGTTTGTAAAGCATAAGATCCAGGGGGAAAATGAAAAAGATGGATATACTTATGCTAATATATGTCAAAGAGAATGTTCTTGATGCTTTAGGAGCATTTGAACCTGCTGTGCATGTAATTTATATACCAAGCCAGAGCTGCTGGGATCCTGCTCCTCTGGCATTTAGCTAATGGAAGCTATGCAATCTGCTGGCAGTTTGTTGGTCTGAGTTAACAAAGCTGCCTAGCAGAAGCATTTCTTTCTAGATACTCTTCTTGTCATGGTTCCAGGGGTTAACGGGATCAGCTTTCCTCAGGCATAGAAAAATGTATTGGTAATGGGATAAAATCCAGTAGATTATGCTTTTTCCGTAATGGTGTAATTTTATTAAAATATCAAACCCTTATTATGATCATTGACTATTTATTATATATTAAAAGAGATATGGTATTCAGAGTAAGGACTAAAGCAACACAACCACGTCAGTACAAATAGAATAACCCCCTGACTGAACTCAGGCCAACTCTCCTTCACCCTCTTAAAACAGTTATATGATGCACACTGTTGTCTTTTCTAGAACATTCTCCTTACTCCCTTGTGCAAAAGCCTTTCTTCTTTGAGGTTTAAGCCGTGCGTTTCTGGCTCTCCTTGTTATCTCTCTACCTTGTGGCCACTCTCTGTCACTCCCTGAGGACACTTGCGTGGGGTACATCATCCTCCAAGGACCCATATCTTCCTGTGTGATGTTTCCTCAGTAACCCAGACAAGCTGCCTAGCACCTGAGCACTTGGTCTTCCTCTCCGTCTCTTTACCTCCTCTCTCCCTCAGCATCTACTGCCCAGGCAATATCTAAGGAATTGTCACTTCACAGGGTGTACTAATTCTAAAGTATCAAACACTGATGTACTCATCTCTGGCCATAAACCCCTTCCCTCCAGCTCATTCACACCCTTATTCCTACTTCACCAGCCCTTGAAACTCAGATATACACCATATCTTTCCTTTCTCCCTGGTGCATAACTCCTTGATGATGTAACTTCCTTCCTCATAAAGCCTCATCTTTCTATCAGTCTATCCAGCAGAGATTTATGGAGTCCTTACTATGTGCAGGTCCTGACCTAGGCACCAACATTAAGCCTGGTCACTTTATGGGGCTTACAGCTTGTGGAAGAGTCAGACAAACCAGTAATACGTGCAGGACAGCAACAAGGGGAGAACAGAGCTCTGAGCCAGAATAAAGATTAAAGTGTGTCATTTCTGTTGCCCTCTAACAATCATATTCAACACTCAGCCCTCTTGTCTTACTACTCCATGGCTCCCAAAAGTCCACTCTAACTTTGGATATTTTGGATCAATCCAAAGACTCACTGTTAAAAAAAAAAAAAAAAAAAAAAAGTCACGTAAACCTGCCAATTGTTCTTACTGAATGTATGGTTTCTAATTTCAGGCTAGCCTGTAACTAAGGCTTCCATGTACAGTTGAGGTTGTAAACTTCACAACCCTTGGAATATCATTCAGGTAAACTATCATGAGAATATTATAGGTGTCTCTAATCTTGTGCATTACGTAAGCTAGGCAACCATATGCAGTAGCTTCAACCACAGTAATATTTTTATGGAGGTTTTTATTTGGCTGGTTAATTGGTTGACTGCTTGGTTTTTGATTAGCTCCTTTTCTAATGTGCTATTACAGCTGTTCCAAATTTTCATACTCAATTTCAAAAGGTACCCAGCTTTTATTTGACCCAGATAATCAAAGCTATCAAATATGAACTCCCTCACAATCTTTCTCCCATACCTATTATTATTCCTATACCTATAGCCACCTTTCTATTTTCTTAGAGCATAGGGTGAGCCTTTTCTATTTTAAGGCTAAGCCCTCCAGCTCTGCTCTGGATTCCCTATCTTAAGGAACTCTATCACTTGAATATAAAGTATTTTGCTCCCTCCAGGAACGACTACTTTCTGGAAATATAAGTTGCCACTTGGCCTCAACCTCAACACTCAGGTTGAACCTAGGGCAAGCTGGCATCCACCCTCAGCACCCACGTGGGCTGTTCTCACCATAAGGTTTCTATTAGATATACTGAAAGAAGCTTTTCAATCCTTGTGTATTTGCTGACAATTACCTTTCTCAAAATTCTGTCTTACCCTGGCTTCTATGAAAACTCTCTCCTGGTTTTGCTCCAACTTTTCTGGCAATCTGGATCTGTCCCTTTCCTCTATTTCCATAGCCCTCATCTTCTCTTGCATGGAATACTCCAAAGCATTTCAGTTGGTCTCCCTGGCTCAGGTGTAACCTCCTCCAATCTGTCTCCATAAATGGAAATTCAGGATTCTTTCTAAAATTTTAATCCAATCCTGTCTTTTCCTGGCAGGAAATCCTCCAGTGATTTCTCAGTGCCTACAAGTAAAATTCACACCCCCTGGAATGGCATTCAAAACCGTCTCTTATCCAGAACGTTCAATCTCTTACTTCTACTCTGCCTCTCTCCCTACTGACCTCTTTCACTACCAGCTCCAGATATACTGAAAAATTTGCAGTTCTCCTTGTTCTTTCTTTTGCCTTCATAACTACTTTAAGTCCTAGGGTACATGTGCAAAATGTGCAGGTTTGTTACATAGATAGACATGTGCCATGTTGGTTTGCTGCACCCATCAACTCGTTATTTACATTAGGTATTTCTGCAAAGGCTATCTCCCCCCAGTCTCCCAGCCCCCGACAGGCCCTGGTGTATGATATTCCCTGTCTTGTGTCCAAGTGTTCTCACTGCTCAGTTCCCACCTATGAGTGAGAACATGTGGTGTTTGGTTTTCTGTCCTTGTGACAGTTTGCTCAGAATGATGGTTTCCAGCTGCATCCATGTCCCTGCAAAGGACATGAACTCATCCTTTTTTACGGCTACATAGTATTCCATGGTGTATATGTGCCACATTTTCTTAATCCAGTCTATCATTGATGGACATTTGGGTTGGTTTCAAGTCTTTGCTATTGTGAATAATGCTGCAATAAACATACATCTGCATGTGTCTTTATAGTAGCATGATTTATAATTCTTTGGGCATATACCCAGTAATGAGGTTGCTGAGTCAAATGGTATTTCTAGTTCCAGATCCAGGAGGAAATGCCACACTGTCTTCCACAATGGTTGAACTAATTTACACTCCCACCAACAGTGTGAAAGCATTCTTATTTCTCCACATTCTCTCAAGCATCTGTTGCTTCCTGACTTTTTAATGATCACCATTCTAACTGGTGTGAGATGGTATCTCATAGTGATTTTGATTTGCGTTTCTCTGATGACCAGTGATGATGAGCATTTTTTCATGTGTCTGTTGGCTGCACAAATGTCTTCTTTTCAGAAGTGTCTGTTCATATCCTTTGCTCACTTTTTGATGGGGTTGTTTTTTTCTTGTAAATTTGTTTAAGTTCTTTGTAGATGTTGGATATTAGCCCTTTGTCAGATGGGTAGATTGCAAAAATTTTCTCCCATTCTGCAGGTTGCCTGTTCACTCTGACGGTAGTTTCTTTTGCTGTGCAGAAGCGCTTTAGTTTAATCAGATCCCATTTGTCAATTTTCGCTTTTGTTGCCATTGCTTTTGGTGTTTTAGTCATGAAGTCTTTGCCCATGCCTATGTCTTGAATGGTATTGCCTAGGTTTTCTTCTAGGGCTTTTATGGTTTTAGGTCTAACATTTAAGTCTTCAATTCATCTTGAATTAATTTTTGTATAAGGTGTAAGGAAGGGATCCAGTTTCAGTTTTCTGCATATGGCTAGCCAGTTTTCCCTGCACCATTTATTAAATAGAGTATCCTTTCCCCATTTCTTGTTTTTGTCAGGTTTGTCAAAGATCAGATGGTTGTAGATGTGTGGTGTTATTTCTGAGGCCTCTGTTCTGTTCCATTGGTCTGTATATCTGTTTTGGTACCAGTACCAAGCTGTTTTGGTTACTGTAGCCTTGTAGTATAGTTTGACATCAGGTAGCGTGATGCTTCCAGCTTTGTTCTTTTTGCTGCAGATTGTCTTGGCTATGTGGGCTCTTTTTCAGTTCCATATGAACTTTAAAGTAGTTTTTTCAAATTCTGTGAAGAAAGTCATTGGTAGCTTGATGGGGATGGCATTGAATCTGTAAATTACCTTGGGCAGTATGGTCATTTTCATGATATTGATTCTTCCTGTCCATGAACATGGAATGTTCTTCCATTTGTTTGTGTCCTCTTTTATTTCAGTGAGCAGTGGTTTATAGCTCTCCTTGCTGGGGTACTTCACATCCCTTGTAAGTTGGAATCCTAGGTATTTTTTTCTCTTTGTAACAATTGTGAATGGGAGTTCACTCATGATTTGGTTCCCTGTTTGTCTGTTATTGGTGTATAGGAATGCTTGTGATTTTTGCACATTGATTATGTGCCATGAGACTTGGCTGAAGTTGTTTATCAGTTTAAGGAGATTTTTGGCTGAGACGATGGGGTTTTCTAAATATACAATTATGTCATCTGCAAACAGGGACAATTTGACTTCCTCTTTTCCTGATTAAATACCTTTATTTCTTTCTCTTGCCTGATTGCTCTGGCCAGAACTTCCAACACTATGTTGAATACGAGTGGTGAGAGAGGGCATCCTTGTCTTGTGCCAGTTTTCAAAGGGAATGCATCCAGTTTTTGCCCATTCAGCATGATATTGGCTGTGGGTTTGTCATAAATAGCTCTTATTATTTTGAGATATGTTCCATCAATACCTAGTTTATTGAGAGTTTTTAGCATGAAGGGCTATTGAATTTTGTCAAAGGCCTTTTTTCACAACTATGAAGATAATCATGCAGTTTTTGTCATTGGTTCTATTTATGTGATGGATTATGTTTACTGATTTGAGTATGCTAAACCAGCCTTGCATCCCAGGGTTGAAGCCAACTCGATCGTGGTGGAGAAGCTTTTGATGTGCTGCTGGATTCGGTTTGTCAGTATTTTATTGAGGATTTTTGCATCGATGTTCATCAGGGATATTGGTCTAAAATTATTTTTCTTTGTTGTGTCTCTGCTAGGCTTTGGTATCAGGATGATGCTGGCCTCATAAAATGAGTTAGGGAGGATTCCCTCTTTTTCTATTGATTAGAATAGTTTCAGAAGGAATGGTACCAGCTCCTCTTTGTACCTCTGGTAGAATTCGGCTGTGAATCCATCTGGTCCTGGAGTATTTATGGTTGGTAGGCTATTAATTATTACCTCAATTTCAGAGCCCGTTATTCATTTATTCAGAGATTCCACTTCTTCCTGGTTTAGTCTTGGGAGGGTGTATGTGTCCAGGAATTTATCCATTTCTTCTAGAATTTCTAGTTTATTTGCATAGAGGTGTTTATAGTATTCTCTGATGTTAGTTTGTATTTCTATGGGATCAGTGGTGATATCCCCTTTATCATTTTTTATTGTCTCTATTTGATTCTTCTCTCTTTTCCTCTTTATTAGTCTTGCTAGCAGTCTATCAATTTTGTTGATGTTTTCAAAAAACCTGCTCCTGGATTCGGATTCGTTGATTTTTTGAAGGATTTTTTGTTTCTCTATCTCCTTCAGTTCACTCAGATCTTAGTTATTTCTTGCCTCCTGCTAGCTTTTGAATTTGTTTGGTCTTGCTTCTCTAGTTCTTTTAATTGTGATGTCAGGGTGTTGATTTTAGATATTTCCTGCTTTCTCTTGTGGGCATTTAGTACTATAAATTTCCCTCTACACACTGCTTTAGCTGTATCCCAGAGATTCTGGTACGTTGTGTCTTTGTTCTCATTGATTTCAAAGAACTTGTTTCTTTCTGCTTTAATTTCGTTATCTACCTAGTAGTCATTCAGGAGCACGTTGTTCAGTTTCCATGTAGTTGTGCAATTTTGAGTGAATTTCTTAATCCTGAGTTCTAATTTGATTGCACTGTGGTCTGAGAGTTTGTTGTGATTTCTGTTCTTTTACCTTTGCTGAGGAGTCCTTACTTCCAATTATGTTGTCAATTTTAGAATAAGTGTGATGTGATGCTGAGAAGAGTGCATATTCTGTTGATTTGGGGTGAAGAGTTCTGTAGATGTCTATTAGGTCTGCTTGGTACAGAGCTGAGTTCAAGTCCTGGATATCCTTCTTAACCTTCTGTCTCATCAATCTGTCTAATATTGACAATGGGGTGTTAAAATCTCCCATTATTATTGTGTGGGAGCCTGAGTCTCTTTGTAGCTGTCTAAGGTCTTGCTTTATGAATCTGGGTGCTCCTGTATTGGGTGCATATATATTTAGGATATATAAATATATATTTATATTATAATATAATTATATTTATATAATATAATATTTTATATAATTATATTTTATATTTTATATAAATTAATATATAAAATTTATATAAATTTATATAATATATATTATATATATTATTATTATATATATTATATATTTAAATAAATATAAAAATTTATATAAAAATTATATACATATATTTTATATAAATTATCTTATATACTTATAATTTTATCTAATTATAATTTATATAATATAATATAATTATATTATAATATAAATATTATATAATAGATATATTATATTTATATTAAATATTATATATCTTCTTGTTGAATTGATCCCTTTACCATTATGTAATGGCCTTCTTCATCTCTTTCAATCTTTGTTGGTTTAAAGACTGTTTTATCAGAGACTAGGATTTCAACCCCTGCTTTTTTTGCTTTCATTTGCTTGGTAGATCTTCCTCCATCCCTTTCTTTTGAGCCTATGTGTCTCTGCATGTGAGATGGGTCTCCTGAATACAGCACACTGATGGGTCTTGACTCTTTATCCAATTTGCCAGGCTGTGTCTTTTAATTGGGGCATTTAGCCCTTTTACATTTAAGGTCAATATTGTTATGTGTGAATTTGATCCTGTCATTATGATGGTAGTTGTTTTTTTAGTCCATTAATTGATGCAGTTTCTTCACAGCATCAATGGTCTTTACAATTTGGCATGTTTTTGTAGTGGCTGGTACCGTTGTTCCTTTCCATGTTTAGTGCTTCCTTCAGGAGCTCTTGTAAGGCAGGCCTGGTGATGACAAAATCTCTCCACATTTGCTTGTCTGTAAAGGATTTTATTTCTCCTTCACTTATGAAGCTTAGTTTAGCTGGATATGAAATTCAGGGTTGAAATTCTTTTAAGAATGTTGAATATTGGCCCCACTCTCTTCTGGCTTATAGGGTTTCTGCTGAGAGATCCAATGTTAGCCTGATGGGCTTCCCTTTGTGGGTAACCTGACCTTTCTCTCTGACTGCCCTTAACATTTTTTCCTTCATTTCAACCTTGGTGAATCTAACAATTATGTGTCTTGGGGTTGCTCTTCTCGAGGAGTATCTTTGTGGCATTCTCTGCATTTCCTGAATTTCAATCTTGGCCTGCCTTGCTAGAATGGGAGAAGTTCTCCTGGATAATATCCTGAAGAGAGTTTTCCCACCTGGTTCCATTCTCCCCGTCACTTTTAGATACACCAATCAAACATAGATTCGGTCTTTTCACATAGTCCCATATTTCTTGGAGGCTTTGTTCATTTCCTTTTACACTTTTCTCTGATCTTGTCTTCTCACTTTATTCCATTAATTTCATCTTCAATCACTGATATCCTTTCTTCCACTTGATTGAATCAGCTATTGAAGCTTGTGCATGCATCACAAAATTCTCGTATCATGGTTTTCAGCTCCATCAGGTCATTTAAGGTCTTCTCTACACTGTTTATTCTAGGTAGCCATTTGTCTAACCCTTTTTCAAGGTTTTTAGCTTCCTTGCGATGGGTTAGAACATGCCTCTTTAGTTCAGAGAATTTTGTTATTACCGACCTTCTAAAGCCTACTTCTGTCAACTCGTCAAAGTCATCCTCTGTCCAGCTTTGTTCTATTGCTGGCGAGGAGCTGCGATCCTTTGGAGGAGAAGAGATGCTCTGGCTTTTAGAATTTTCAGCTTTTCTACTCTGGTTTCTCCCCATCTTTGTGGTTTTTATCTACCTTTGGTCTTTGATGCTGGTGACCCACAGATGGGCTTTCGGTGTGGATGTCCTTTTTGTTGATGTTGATGCCATTCCTTCTGTTTGTTAGTTTTCCTTCTAACAGTCAGGTCCCTCAGCTGCAGGTCTGTTGGAGCTTGCTGGAGGTCCACTCCAGACCCTGTTTGTCTGAGTATCATGGCAGAGGCTGTAAAACAGCAAATAATACAGAACAACAAATATTGCTACCTGATCTTCCTCTGGAAGCTTTGTCCCAGAGGGGCACCTGCCTGTATGGGTGTCTGTTGGCCCCTACTGGGAGGTATCTCCCAGTTAGGCTACATGTGGGTCAGGGACCCACTTGAGGAGGCAGTCCGTCCATTCTCAGAGCTCAAATGCCATGCTGGGAGAACCACTGCTCTCTTCAGAGCTGACAGACAGGGACGTGTAAGTCTGCAAAAGTTGTCTGCTGCCTTTTGTGCACCTATGCCCTTCCCATAGAGGTGGAGTCTAGAGGCAGTAGGCCTTGTTGAGCTGCAGTTCGAGCTTCCCAGCCACTTTATTTACCTACTCAAGCCCCAGCAATGGCAGATGCCCCTACACCACCCCCTCAACAGGCTGCAGCCTCACAGGTCGATCTCAGACTGCTGCACTAGCAGTGAGCAAGGCTCCATGGGCGTGGGACCTGCTGAGCCAGGCATGGGAGAGAATCTCCTGGTCTGCCAGTTGCTAAGACAGTGGGAAAAGTGCAGTATTTAGGCGGAAGTGTACCAATCTTCCAGGTACAGTCTGTCACGGCTTCCCTTGGCTAGGAAAGGGAAATCCCCCGACCCCTTGTGCTTCCCAGGTGAGGCAGTGCCCCGCCCTACTTCAGTTCGCCCTCTGTGGGCTGTACCCATGGTCCAACCAGTCCCAGTGAGATGAACCAGGTACCTCAGTTGGAAATACAGAAATCACCCATCTTCTGCGTCGATCACGCTGGGAGGTGCAGACCAGTGCTGTTCCTGTTCAGCCATCTTGGAATGGACAAGAGGCTCTCTTTGCCAGAAATGTTCTTTACCACAAGCAGCATTTTGGTAAATTTATTACTTAATGTTCACATGCATAAAATAATTATGAAATGTATATGTCACATAAAAATAATGAATCCATTATGCAGCCTAAGGACTAGAACATCATCAATTTTAATTGCATCCACCCATGTGCTCCTTCCTAGCCTCTTCCAAGAATTAACTACTACCTGTATCACAAATTTTAGGTTTCCATTTCTCTTGCCTTACATAAAAATTTACTGAGGTATAGTAATTTTTGCACATCCATCAAACCATCACCACAATCAAAATAATTACATTTCATGACCACAAAATGTTCCCTTCACCACTTTGTAATCTCCCATCCTTCAGCATGCTCTCTCCACCTCTCTCCCCAGGCAATCACAATGTGCTTTCTGCCACTATAGATCAGTTTGCATTTTCTAGAATTTTTATTTAAATGGAATCATACAGTGTACACTCTGACTTCTTTTACTCAGAAAAAGTATTTTAGAATTCATCTACGTTGTTGCATATATCAACAGTTCATTCCTTTGTATGACTGAGTAGTAGCCTATTGTATAAATGCATCACAATATACTTACCCATTACCTATTGAAGATGTTTGGATTTTTCCCTTAAAAAATACATAAAGCTCCTATGAAGATCTGTGTACAAGTCTTTCTATAGTCACATGCTATATTTCTCTTCAGTAAATAAAAGTTAAATAGCAGGGTAACATAATAGGTATATATTTGATTTTTAAAGAAACATCCAAACTGTTTCCTAAAATGATTATTCTATTTTATGTTCCTACAAGAAGTGTAGGAGAGTTCCAGTTCCTCCACACCAATACTTGGTATAGTCAGTTTTTAATTTTAATCTTTCTAATAGGTACATGGTGGTTTCTTGTAGTTTTAGCGTCATTTCTTGATAACTAATGATGCTGAGCTTTTTATCTCTTGAACATATACAATGCATTTATAATAACTGTTTTAATGCCGTGTTTGCTAATTTTATCTTCTGTATCATGTCTGGGTCAGTTTTCATGTGCTTATTTGCCATATTTATATCTGCTTTGATGATATGTCTGTTAAAATCTTTTGTCTATTTTTTATTGGGTGTTCGTCTTATTGAGTTTTAAGCATTCTTTCTATATCTTGGCTAAAACTTTTCATTAGATATGTGACATGCAAATATTTTTTTTTCCCAGCATGAGGCTTGTCTTTTTATTCTTGTAACAGCATCCTTCAAAAAGCAGATTTTTTCAGGGATTTTTCTCTTTTATTTCAATGAGACAGTTTATGCTTAAATGCCCTCAAGATTACCAATTTTTTCTTCTATATTTTCTAATCCAGTATTAAATCCATTCGACATGTTTTTTCCTTTCATCTCTAGAAGTCTGATGAGTCTTTTTTATATCTTTTATGATTCTACTTATTAAGCTCAGTCTTTTCTCTTATTTCTTGAACATACGGAATACAGTTATAGAGGCTGGGCATGGTGGCTCACACCTGTAATCCCAGCACTTTGGGAGGCTGAGGCAGGTGGATCACCTGAGGTTGGGAGTTCAAGACCAGCCTGACCAACATGGAGAAACCCCGTTTCTATTAAAACTTAAAAATTAGCCAGGCGCGGTGGTGCATGCCTGTAATCCCAGCTACTCAGGAAGCTGAGGCAAGTGAATCGCTTCAACCTGGGAGGCAGAGGTTGCAGTGAGCCGAGATTGCACCATTGCACTCCAATCTGGGAAACAAAAGCGAACCTCTGTCTTAAAAAACAAACAAAAAGAATACAGTTATAATAATTGTTTTAATGCTTTGTCTGATAATTTTATCATCTGTAGTTTTTCCACGCTAGCTAATGGGAACTATTTCCAGTCCTGTGTGTACTCCAAGTACTGCTCTCTCTAATCCTTTTGAGTAGCCCTTTCCTTGATTTCAAGTAGTTTTTACACAGGCCTGCAATGATCACTACTCAGCTGAAGACTAAAGGGGGACCCTTTGCAGCTCTCCACAGCTTTCTCTCTGTGCAGTTTTCTTCTCTCTGGTGCTACACTTTGGCCTACCTATACTCCTAGTTCCATCTCCTTACTCAGGAAGACTGCTGAGCTCTGCCTGGGCTCCCCCTC
Source organism: Rhinopithecus roxellana (assembly GCF_007565055.1). Taxonomy (NCBI): domain Eukaryota; kingdom Metazoa; phylum Chordata; class Mammalia; order Primates; family Cercopithecidae; genus Rhinopithecus; species Rhinopithecus roxellana. The sequence continues at coordinate 71,914,705 of NC_044556.1, read as the reverse complement.
CCTATGGCATGGCCTCTCCAGGCAGTAAGCCAGGGAATTATAAGGCTCAGATTGTTTTTCAGCCCTCAGAGATCATTCTCCTTGATTGTCTGATACCTGATGGTTTGAAAACTGTCATTTCATATATCTTTTCCATTTTTTTATTGTTTCAGGAGGATGGGTCTCTATTACTTCATCTTGGCAGAAATGGAGTCTCTAATCCTCCTGTCCTCTGCTAGCTCTCCACTTTTTAACAAATGTACAGATCCTTAAATAATGCTATTTAGTTTTATTGTTCTTAAGCTTTATAAACATACTACGTTATGCACTGGGTGAATATACCACCCAATGGAATTTTATTTTGCATTGATGGAGATCTGGGTTGTTTCCAGGTTTTTAATCATAAAACCAATGCTGCTATGAGCATCCTTGAACATGCCCCTGATGCAACTTTGCATGAGACTCTAGGGATGAGTCTCACACCTACGAATGAGACTGCCAGATTTTATACTGTCTTGTAACATGCTTGCCATTTGAGGTTCTCAGACTTTTTACATTTTGTGATCTATGTATCTACTTGCAGTCTTATTCCTGTTTCTCTGGTTACATATGAGGTAAAGCATCATTTCCTATGTTGGTAGTCATTTGTGCTTCCTCTTCAGTGTGATGGCTGCTCATGTGTTTTGCCTATTAATTTACTGGGTTCTTTGCCATTTTCTTATTGCTTTGTGGAACTTTTCTTTAAAAACATATTCCCAAATGGTAACTTGTCTTTTCATTTCCTTCATGCAGTTTCTGCTGAATAGAAATTCTTAATTTTAATGTGGTCAAATGCATCAAACTTACATTAGCTTTTTTTGGCAACTGCCTTAAGAAACCCTCTACTGGGGCCTGACTCTTAGAAGGAAAACTAAAAAACAGAAAAGAAGAGCATCAACATCAACAAAAAGGACATCCACACAGAAACCCTGTCCAAAGGTCACCAACATCAAAGTCCAAACGTAGATAAATCCACAAAGATGGGGAGATACCAGCGCAAAAACGCTGAAAATTCCAAAAATCAGAATGCCTCCTCTCCTCCAAAGGATCACAACTCCTCACCAGCACAGGAACAAAACTGGATGGAGAATGAGTTTGACGAATTGACAGAAATAGGCTTCAGAAGGTTGGTAATAACAAACTCCTCTGAGCTACATAAAGGAGTATATTCTAACCCAATGCAAGGAAGCTAAGAACCTTGAAAAATGGTTAGAGGAATTGCTAACTGGAATAACCAGTTTATACAAGAACATAAATGACCTGATGGAACTGAAAAACACAGCACAAGAACTTCATGAAGCATACACAAGTATCAATGTCAAATTGATCAAGTGGAAGAAAGGACATCAGAGGTTGAAGATCAACTTAATGAAATAAAGCATGAAGACAAGATGAGAGAAAAAAGAATGAAAAGGAATGAACAAAGGCTCCAACAAATATGGAACTATGTGAAAAGACCAAACCTACATTTGATTGGTATACCAGAAAGTGACTGGGAGAATGAAACCAAGTTAGAAAACACTCTTCAGGATATTATCCAGGAGAACTCCCCCAACAGAGCAAGACAGGCCAACATTCAAATTCAGGAAATATAGAGAACACCACAAAGATACTCCTCAAGAAGAGCAACCCCAAGACACATAATTGTCGTATTCACCAAGGTTGAAATGAAGGAAAAAATGTTAAGGGCAGCCAGAGAGAAAGGTTGGGTTACCCACAAAGGGAAGCCCATCAGACTAATGGTGGATCTCTCAGCAGAAACCACACAAGCCAGAAGTGGGGGCCAATATTCAACATTCTTAAAGAAAAGAATTTGGCCGGATACAGTGGCTCATGCCTGTAATCCCAGCACTTTGGGAGGCCAAGATGGGCGGACCATGAGGTCAGGAGATCAAGACCATCGTGGCGAACACAGTGAAACCCCATCTCTACTAAAAATACAAAAAAATTAGCCGGGCGTGGTGGCGGGTGCCTGTAGTCCCAGCTACTCAGGGGGCTGAGGCAGGAGAATGGCATGAACCAGGGGGCAGAGCTTGCAGTGAGCAGACATTGCACCACAGTGAGTGGACATTGCATTCCAGCCTTGGGGACAGAGCAACACTCCATCTCAATAAAAAAGAAAAGAAAAGAAAAGAATTTTGAACCCCAAATTTCATATCTAGCCAAATTAAGCTTCATAAGTGAAGGAAAAATAAAATCCTTTACAGACAAGCCAATGCAGAGAGATTTTGTCACCACCAGGCCTGCCTTACAAGAGCTCCTGAAGGAAGCACTAAACATGGAAAGGAACAACTAGTGTCAGCCACTGCAAAAACATACCAAATTGTAAAGACCATCAACACTATGAAGAAACTGCATCAATTAACGGGCAAAAAAACCAGCTAACAACCTAATGACAGGATCAAATTCACACATAACAATATTAACCTCAAATGTAAATGGGCTAAGTGCTCCAATTAAAAGACACAGACTGGCAAATTGGATAAAGAGTCAAGACCCATCAGTGTGCTGTATTCAGGAGACCCATCTCACAAGCAGAGACACACATAGGCTCAAAAGAAAGGGATGGAGAAAGAACTACCAAGCAAACAGAAAACAAAAAAAAAAAAACAGGGGTTGCAATCCTAGTCTCGGATAAAACAGACTTTAAACCATCAAAGATCAAAAGAGACAAAGAAGGCCATTACATAACGGTAAAGGGATCGATTCAACAAGAAGAGCTAATTATCCTAAATATATATGCACCCCATATAGGAGAAACCAGATTCATAAAGTAAGTCCTAAGAGACTACAAAGAGACTTAGATTCCCACATAATAATAGTGGGAGACTTTAACACCCCACTATCAATATTAGACAGATCAATGATAAAGAAAATCAACAAGGATATCCAGGATTTCAACTCAGCTCTGTACCAAGCAAACCTAACAGACATCTACAGAACTCTTCACCCCAAATCAACAGAATACACATTCTTCTCAGCACCACATCACACTTATTCTAAAACTGACAACATAATTGGAAGTGAAACACTCCTCAGCAAATGCAAGAGAATGGAAATCATAATAAACTGTCTCTCAGACCACAGTGCAATCAAATTAGAACTCAGGATTAAGAAACTCACTCAAAACTGCACAACTACATGGAAACTGAACAAGCTGCTCCTGAATGAATACTGGGTAAATAACAAAATTAAGGCAGAAATAAACATCTTCTTTGAAACCAATGAGAACAAAGACACAACGTACCAGAATCTCTGGGACACAGCTAAAGCAGTGTTAGAGGGAAATTTATAGCACTAAGTGCCCAGAAGAGAAAGCAGGAAAGATCTAAAATTGGCATTCTAACATCACAATTCAAAAGCTAGCAGAATACAAGAATTAACTAAGATCAGAACAGAACTAAAGGAGATAGAGAAACAAAAATCCCCTTCAAAACAAAACAAAAAAATCAATGAATCCAGAGTCTGGTTTTTTGAAAAGATCAACAAAATAGATAGACTTCTAGCCAGACTAATAAAGAGGAAAAGAGAGAAGAATCAAATAGACACAATAAAAAATGATAAAGGGGATATCACCACTGATCCCACAGAAACACAAACTACCATCAGAGAATACTATAAACACCACTATTCAAATAAACTAGAAAATCTAGAAGAAATGGATAAATTCCATTCTTGGGAGAGTGACATATACACTCTCCCAAGTCTAAACCAGGAAGAAGTTGAATTCCTGAATAGACCAATAACCATATCTGAAATTAGGACAGTAATTAACAGTCTACAAGCCAAAAAAAAGTCCAGGACCAGACGGATTCACAGTCAAATTCTACCAGAGGTACAAAAAGGAGCTGGTACCATTCCTTCTGAAACTATTCAGATTAATAGAAAAACAGGGACTCATCCCTAACTCATTTTATGAGGCCAGCATCATCGTGATACCAAAACCTGGCAGAGACACAACAAAAAAAGAAAATTTCAGGCCAATATCCCTGATGAACATCAATGCAAAAATCCTCAATAAAATACTGGCAACCCGAATCCAGCAGCACATCAAAAGCTTCTCCACCACGATCAAGTCAGCTTCACCCTGGCATGCAACTGGTTCAATATATGCAAATCAATAAACATAATCCATCACAAACAGAACCAATTACAAAAACAACAGTTATCTCAATAGATGCAGAAAAGGCTTTCGATAAAATTCAACACCACTTCATGCTAAAAAAAAAACTCTTAGTAAACTAGGTATTGACGGAACATCTCTCAAAATAATAAGAGCTATTTATGACAAACCCACAGCCAATATCATACAGAATGGGCAAAATCTGGAAGCATTCATTCCCTTTGAAAACCAGCATGAGACGAGGATGCCCTCTTTCACCACTCCTATTCAACACAGTATTGGAAGTTCTGGCCAGAGCAATCAGGCAAGAGAAAGAAATAAAGGGTATTCAAATAGGATAAGAGGAAGTCAAATTGTCCCTGTTTGCAGATGACGTGATTGTATATTTAGAAAACCCCATCGTCTCAGCCCAAAATCTCCTTAAGCTGATAAGCAACTTCAGCAAAGTCTCATGATAAAAAATCAATGTGCAAAAATCACAAGCATTCTTTCTTCACAGAATTAGAAAAAACTACTTTAAGTTTCATATGGAACCAAAAAAGAGCCCACATAGCCAGGACAATCCTAAGCAAAAAGAACAAAGCTGGAGGCATCATACTACCTGACTTCAAACTACACTACAAACTATACACCAATAATAGACAAACAGAGCCAAATCATGTGAGAATTCCCATTCACAATTGCTACAAAGAGAATGAAATACCTAGGAATACAACTTACAAGGGATGTGAAGGACCTCTTCAAGGAGAACTATAAACCACTGCTCAAGGAAATAAGAGAGGACATAAACAAATTGAAAAATATTCCATGCTCATGGATAGGAAGAATCAGTATCATGAAAATGGCCATACTGCCCAAAGTAATTGAGAGATTCAATGCTATCCCCATCAAGCTACCATTGACTTTCTTCACAGAATTAGAAAAAATTACTTTAAATTTCATATGGAACCAAAAAAAGAGCCCACATAGCCAAGACAATCCTAAACAAAAAGAACAAAGCTGGAGGCATCATGCTACCTGACTTCAAACTATACTACAAGGATACAGTAACCAAAACAGCTTGGTACTGGTACCAAAACAGATAAACAGACCAATGGAACAGAACAGACACCTCAGAAATGACACTGCACATCTACAACCATCTGATCTTTGACAAACCTAACAAAAACAAGCAATGGGGAAAGGGTTCCCTATTTAATAAACGGTGTTGGGAAAACTGGCCAGTCATATGCAGAAAACTCAAACTGAACCGCTTTCTTACACCTTACACAAAAATTAACTCAAGGTGGATTAAAGACTTAAATATAAGACCTGAAACCATACAACCCCTAGAAGAAAACATAGGCAACACCGTTCAGGACACAGGCCTGGGCAAAGACTTCATGACTAAAACACCAAAAGCAATGGCAACAAAAGCCAAAATTGACAAATGGGATCTGATTAAGCTAAAGAGCTTCTGCACAGCAAAAGAAACTACCATCAGAGTGAACAGACAACCTGCAGAATGGGAGAAAATTTTTGCAATCTACCTATCTGACAAAGGGCTGATATCCAGAATCTACAAAGAATTTATTTACAAGAAAAAAAAAAAACCATCAAAAAGTGGGTGAAGGATATGAACAGACACTTCTCAAATGAAGACATTTATGCAGCCAACATACACATGAAAAAATGCTCATCATCACTGGTCATCAGAGAAATGCAAATCAAAACCACAATGAGATACCATCTCACACCAGTTAGAATGGCGATCATTAAAAAGTCAGGAAACAACAGATGCTGGAGAGGATGTGGAGAAATAGGAATGCTTTCACACTGTTGGTGGGAGTGTAAATTAGTTCAACCATTGTGGAAGACAGTATGGCGATTTCTCATGGATCTCTAACTAGAAATACCATTTGACCCAGCAATCCCATTACTGGGTATATACCCAAAGGATTATAAATCATTCTACTCTAAAGACACATGCACACATACGTTTACTGTGGCACTGTTCACAAAAGCAAAGACTTGGAACCAACCCAAATACCCATCAATGATAGACTCGATAAAGAAAATGTGGCATATACACACCATGGAATACTATGCAGCCATAAAAAAGGATGAGTTCATGTCAAACTAACACAAGAACAGAAAACCAAACACCACATGTTCTCACTCATAAGTGGGAGTTGAACAATGAGAACACATGGACACAGGGAGGGGAACATCACACACTGGGGCCTGTCAGGGGTTGGGGGATTGGGGAGGGATACCATTAGGAGAAATATCTAATGTAGATCATGGGCTGATAGGTACAGCAAGCCACCATGGCATGTGTAAAACGATGTAACAAACCTGCATGTTCTGCACATGTACCCCAGAACTTAACGTATAATAAAGTAAAATACAATAAAGTGTAAAAAAAATAAAGACACCCTCTGTTATGCAAAGGATATAAGGGTTTTTCCTAAAAGTTTGAAAGTTTTGCCTTTCACACTTAAGTCAAATGACTTAAGCTTTTTTTTTTATCTGAAGCTTCTTGTTTACATGTGGTATGAGGGAGAAAAAAAAATACCACTTCATCTCTGCAAATAATCAAATATCCCAGAACCACTTATTGAGTAGTCCTTCCTTACCCTAGTGACCTGTGATGCTACCTTTATTCTTCATATTTCCTGATATACGGGTCTGTTTCTATTCAGTTCCATCTGTCTATTTGTCTATCCTGCATCAATACCGTATTGTCCCAGTTATTAGGTTGTTATAAGAAGTCTTAATATCTGTCAGAGAATATCCTTCCACTTAATTTTTCTTCATTTGTTGCTTCCTTCCCAGTCCTTACAACTATTTCTTTTTTCTCTCTTACTGTATTGGCTAGGACTTTGAACAAAATGTTGACTTGAAGCTATGATAGTGAACATTGTCTTGTTCTTGATTTTAAATAAAATGTTCTTAAAATATACCCCCACTACAATGATGTTTTCAGAAGATTTTTAATAGATATTCCTCATCAAATTAAGAACATCCCTTTTTATTCCTGATTTGCTAAGAGCTTTTATCAGGAAACGTTTTTGATTTTTTGCCTTCTCTGCATCTTTAATTATATGGATTATCTCCTTTCATCTCTTACTGTAATAAATCAGATTTATAAATTTTCTAATATTAAGCCACCTGTGTATTCTTAGAATAAATTCAACTTAATTATAACACCTTACCTTTTCTGTACTTTATGAATTCTTGTTTACTCTTTTTTGGTTATAAATTTTTCATCCATCCTCATGAGTGAGGTTAACTTATAATTTTACTTTTCCACACCATGCTTATGTTTTGGTTTTGTGATTTTACTGGTCTTACAGAATGACTTGAGAGTATTCCTTCTTTTTCTATTATCTGAAAAACTTTACATAAGACTAGAATAATATATATCCTGAAAATTTGGTAGCATTCATCTATAAAATCACCTGGTACTTACATTTTCTTCATTAGAAGTTATATGCCACTTCAATTATTAACAATTTTAGGGCAATATGATTTTCTATTATTTTAATTGAGTCAAGTTTATTTCCCTTAGGAATTTTATTATTTGATCTAAGTTTTCAAACATACTGCTCTAAATGCTTAATTTTCTCTGTCTTCTAAATCTCTATTATATTTGTAGAACTGCCTTGGTTTAGGCCTGATGTTGTTTGGTCTGAGCCTTCTCACCAAAGTTTTATCATTTTTATGAGTCTTTTCAAACAGTCAACTTTTGATATTGCTAATCTTGCCTGTGTATTTTTTAAAATCTTTAATTCCTGCTTTCATCTTTATCTTCCTCCTACTTTTAAATAATTTGATTTTTTAAACTACCTTGTTGAATGCTTATTATTTTTAAACCTTTCTTCTTTGATGTTTTAAATTACCATCTAAGTAATGTCTTAGCCTCATCCCACAACTTTTTTTCATTTTGTTTTTGAGACAGGGTTGCACTCTGTCATCCATGCTGGAGTACAGTGGCATGATCTCTGCCCACTGCAGCCTCAATATGTGAGGCTCAGGTGATCCTCCCACCTCAGCCGCCTGAGTAGCTGGGAGTACAGGCACATGCCACCACACCAAACTAATTTTGATTGTTTTTTTTTCCTCCTGCTTTTATTTTTTTTTCTTTTCCTAAGTTTCAGGATACATGTGCAGAATGTGCAGGTTTGTCACACAGATACATATGTGCCATGGTGGTTTGCTGCACCTATCAACCCGTCACCTAGGTTTTAAGCCTTGCACACATTAGCTATTTGTCTTGATATTCTCCCTCCCTTTGTCCCCTACCCCCGACAGGGGGTGTGATGGTCACCTCCCTGTGTCCATGTGTTCTCATTGTTCAACTCCCACTTATGAGTGAGAACATGCAGTGTTTGTTTCCTGTTCGTGTTTGGTTTCCCATTCCTGTGTGGTTTCCTGTTCCTGTGTTAGTTTGCTGAGGATGATGGCTTCCAGCTTCATCCATGTCCCTGCAAAGGACATGATAAGACCACATATCTACAACCATCTGATCTTCAACATACCCGACAAAAACAAGCAATGGGGAAAGGATTTCCTATTTAATAAATGGTGCTGGGAAAACTGGCTAGCCATATGCAGAAAACCAAAACTGGACCCCTTCCTCAAACCTTATACAAAAATTAACTCAAAATGGATTAAAGACTTAAATGTAAAACCCAAAACCATAAAAATACTGGAAGAAAACTTAGGCAATACCATTCAGGACATAGGCATGGGCAAAGATTTTATGATGAAATCACCCAAAGCAACTGCAACAAATGCTAAAATTGACAAATGGGATCTAATTAAACTAAAGAGCTTCTGCACAGCAAAAGAAACTCATCAGAGAAAGCAGGCAACCTACAGAATGGGAGGAAACTTTTGCAATCTATCCATCTGATAAAGGTCTAATATCCAGAATTTACAAGGAACTTAAATTTACAAAAAAAAAAAAAAAACAAAAAAAAAACAAAAAAAAAACTACCACATCAAAAAGTTGGCAGAGGACATGAACAGACACTTCTCAAAAGAAGACATTTATGCAGCCAATAAACATGAAAGAAAGCTCAATATCACTGATCATTAGAGAAATGCAAATCAAAACCACAATCAGATACCATCTCACGCCAGTCAGAACAAAGTTTTTTTTGAGTTTTAGCAGAGATGAGGTCTCATATTTTCCAGGCTGGTCTCAAACTCCTGAGCTCAAGCAATCCTCTCACTTCAGTCCCCCAAAGTGCTGAGATTATAGGCATGAGCCACCACAGCCAAACCATGATGTTTCATATGTAGCATTTTCATCATCTTACAGGTCTAAATATTTTCCAATCCCTATTATGCTTCTGTGACCCATAAGTTATCCAGAGCATTGTGTAGCTGAGTCCACTTACACCAGCTCAAGAAAGCAATTGTTAAATTTTCAGAAATTTTGAAAGCTGGTTGTTAAACACAGTCATTATTAAAAATCAAATTATATGAACTTAAAATTAAATTAGTTACATGAAAATCCAAGATAATACTCAAAGCACTTTACCTCCTATTTTACTGCATTTTACTATTAGCCATGCTCTCAAGATTATTCTATGTATCTGGATGGTGAAAATATTACACAATGTTGTGCTACCGTGCATCTCTTCCTAACTGATACTCAGTGCAGTCTTGTGGATAACCTGAAATCAGCGATGGAAAAAGTATTTATGTCATAGAAATTAGCAAAATCTACAAATCAGGACTTTTTTTCCTTCTGGAGAATGAGTTGTTCAATATTTGTACATTTTTATATTATCTGAACTTATTTTCTAGTATACATTGTTTATATTGTATATGTACTTTATGTATATGTACTTCATAGTCAAAGATATATATACTTCATACTTAAAGAAGCTTTTAAAATGCTACATGCTGAGAGAAATGGTAGATTTAGTGTGCATATAATCCATTATTATGTCTTTAACAAATACACGTGATGAGTAACATGTGGTAGTTCACCTTCAGGGGTCAAGGGAAGGTACAGAAAAAACCCAATAGTCCTTAAAAATCCACTCAGATGCAAATGCCTGTGACCTTATGTGAAAATCTAAGTTCTATTTATGTTACATTGGTGAATGCTTCTACACAACTTTAAAACAGAGGGGTTTTCTTCCCTATTATTTTTCCCAAAACACCACCCACCAAGTTCTAATTATAACATCATATATTTGAATCATGCTTTATGAGTTATGAAGCATTTTTTAATATAGTATCTCGATCCTTACAAGGACCCCATGAGGCAGGTATTAGCACGTAAAAGGCTGCCTCCCATTCTGGTTTCTAAGACTTGTAGACTGGATTGTGCTTCCTGATAACTTTTGTCAGTTTAGACTTTAATTCTGGCCCACTCCACCTTCATAATTTCAGACTAAGGAGTTTTAATCCTTTTGTTGGTCATACAGAAACCTCTCACTCTCTTGAATGATTTCAGTTGCCCTAAAGTTCCTTTTTTAAAAAAAAAAAAAAAAAAAAAAAAAAAAAGCTTATTTATATGTTGGGAAAGAAAAAAAGATAAAAACCCTGCTTTTAACAAAGAGGCTATCAAAATTGGCAAGCCAGTTTGTTTTCTGATGAAGACAATCATTGTAAAAGGCAGTAAAATGATAGATTGAAAAATTCATTTCTCATTGCAACAGTAAATGTCATTAGGGCAATAGTCATTTCAGTGACAGAACACAATGAAATCATGCCTGCCTCACTGGAAAAGGTCTATATCTACTGGACAAATGTGTATTCAAGTCAAAGGAGGGCTAGAAAGCATTCACAGTAGTAATGAGTCTAGATGGTTCTTCAAGCAACAGGAAAATCTCAGCCTGAAATCTTAAGAAAAACCTCTATAACAAATCCTTTCTACAATCTTGCTTGAGTTTGAGTACTGACTGACTTGAGTATTGTCTCATCTCCTTCCATTCACTGCCAAATGTCTCACAAAAAAATAAAACAAAATAAAAAAGCAAAACTGGCTGTTTGCCTCCCATCTACTTACTCTTCTACCCTTCATCATGAGGTATCCATCATTCTGTTTCATCTGCTATCTCAAAATTCATGACTCCTAATCAGGAACTTCAATAACATTTCCTCATTCTCTAGCATGCACATGCATATGATTCCCATAGCTACCCTTTTAGCCCAACTTCTCTCCAAAGTTCTGTATGTTAATATCATTCTGACCTCTGGACATTTCAACCTGAAAGTCACACTGGCACTTCAAATTCAACATATCCCAAAGTGAAATAACATCACTTAAATACTTATACTTGATGCTCAATAATGTAACAAAAAATGAGATCACCTTCTAAGCATATACAGCCCCTGGACCCATTCTCTTTATATCTATACTGTCTTTGCGTTAATGGAGTCAACATCTTCTAAGACAGAAATTCATGGTCAACAAAGACTCTTTCTCTCAATTCCCTACCTAATCAACCATCAAATCATGTCACCTGAACATTATAAACCTGATTCCCATCCATATAGCTATCCTTTCTTTTCTCTTCAAACTTAAATGACTCCAAATCCATTTGTCACTTTTTTCCTCTCAGAGTAGTATTTATTTTGTGGCAAGAGTAATGACCTTTTTTAAAGGAAGGGAAAGTCAACTGTAATTTCATTGACCTTATCAGGTAATGTTTCCTTCTAGTGTAGGTATAGTATATATAATTTTATACAGTTTAATTACAGCAAACTTACAATTTTAAAGCCTGTTTTCTTTGATGAAAATAATACACATATTTACCACCAAAGTCATTAGTCATTGCAGCTACTTTTAAGTGGAAACATCATCAAAATGATGTCTTAACCATTTCACTATTATGAGAATAGTAGATTGTTTACAATGTTACATATTTAAAGATAATGCTGCAACAAATATTCCATGCACATGAGATTTTTTTCCTTTGAATTATTTCAAATGAATATTTTTAAGATAGGTTTAACATTTTACATTAATTTATTAATATATTTTTCTTGCCATCTATTACTGAGTTATTTTCCCAAAGGTTTGCAACAATTTTCGGAGTATTAGTTTGTCAGTTTTACCACAGCCTCCCCAGAAATATATGCAATTCAATGATGACTTTCTCTCTTTCTTCCCTTCCCTCCTCCTCTCTCTTACCCTTCTTAAGGATAAAACATCCACTTTTTCACTATCATGATGTTAGCTGTAGGTGTTTTGTTAAATGCTCTTTATCAGGTTGAGGAGGTTCCTTTCTATTTCTAGTGAGTTGAACATTTTTATCACGAATGGGTGTTGGATTTTACTGAATGATTTTTCTATACCTATTAATATCAACTTGTGGATTTTGTCTTTTATCATATTAATACAGTATATTACAGTAATTAATTTTTTGATATTAAAACAGCCATGTATTCCTCAGATAAATCTCTTTTGGTCATGGTGAATAATTCTTTTTACATGTTGCCAGATTTGGTTTGCTAGTATTTTGTTTAGGAGCTTTGTGTCTTTGTTAATAAGAATATTGGCTTGTTGTTTTATCTGGCTTTATTAACAGAGTACTACTAGTCTCAGAGATATAATTTTTACGTGTTTCTTCACCTTTTTTTTTTTTTTTTTTTTTTTTTTTTTTTTTTTTTTGAGATGGAGTCTCTCTCTGTCACCCAGGCTGGAGTGTAGTGGCACAATCTCGGCTCACTGCAACTTCCACCTCCCAGGTTCAAGTCATTCCCCTGCCTCAGCCTCCCAGGTAGCTGGGACTACAGGCACGTGACACCACGCCTGGATAATTTTTTGTATTTTTAGTAAAGACGGGGTTTCACTGTGTTATCCAGGATGGTCTTGATCTCCTGACCTCATGATCCATCTGCCTTGGCCTCCCAAAGTGCTGGGATTACAGGTGTTAGCCACCACGCCTGGCCCTTCCTCCATTTTAAGAGTTTGTGCTATTATCATACATATATCAATAGATGTTTTGTACCCAATACATTATTTTTGCTTTATCCACACATCCTTTAAAGAAGTTAGGAGAAGAGATGATAAAAAGATATATTTTAAAGTATTTTTTATTAACCTATGTACTTACCATTTCTGATGCCCTTTACTTCTTCCTTGGGATTTGAGTTAAAACTAACATCATTTCCTTTCATTCTGAAGGACTTCACTTGGTACATTTTATAAGACGTGTCTGCTAGCAACCAGTTTCCCCAGTCTTTCTTAGAAATGTCTTTATTTTGCTGTCATTTATGAAGAATAGTTTTGATAGATTAGAATTCTTGGTTGAGGAAAATTTTGTTTCTTGAATGGGTCATTTCATTGTTTTCTGGCCCCCACTGCTTCAGGTAAAAAGTCAGCCATTCATCATATTGACAAGTCATTTTCTCTTAGCTTTCACAATTTTCACTTTGTCTTTTACTCTGTTCAGTTTTCTTTAATCTTTTTTCTCTGTTCTTCAGATGAGATAATTTCTATTAATCTATTTTCAAATTAACTTTTTTCTTCTCCATCTTAAATTTGCTGTTTAGCTCCAGTAGTGAATTTTTCTTGAAAAGAAATTCAAGAAAACTCAAGAAAAATCCAGCACTTGAGATCTACCCTCTTAGTCAATTTCTAGTATACAATAATGTATTGTTAACTATATTCATTTTGTTGTGCTATCCTAAACTAATTCATCTTGCATAACTAAACCTGTACACCTTTTGTCCAACAGCACCCCCATCATTCCACCCCCAGCTCCTGGTAACCACCATTCTACTCTCTGCTTCTGTAATTTCAACTGTTTTGAATTTCTCAATAAATGAGATCATGCAGTATTTGTCTTCCTGTGCCTGACATTATTTGGCATGAAATTACAGTTTTATTTTTATAGCCTTATATAGATTGTTGTTCGTTGGGTCAGTAGATTCGAAGGGAAAAAAATATTCTTCAACCCAATGTTATACATAGTTAAGGTGACTGGGCTGAATCCTACCAACCTGAAAAAAAAAAGTACTTTTTGCTTTTATTAATATTTTTAATTGACACATAACAATCATACATATTTATGGGGTACAGTGTGATATTTCAGTACATGTATACAATGTGTAATGATCAAATCAGGATAAGTAGCATATCTATCACCTCAAACATTTATCGTTTGTGTTCAGAACATTCAAAATCTGCTCTTCTAGCTATTTGATGAATTTATTTCAGTTATTGTACTTTTCAACTTCAGAATTTGTTTTATAATTTCTAACTCCTTACTTGTTGAGTCACTGGTGTTATATTCTCCTTTAATTCTTTAAATATAGTTGCATTTAGTTTCTTGAACATGTTTATAATAATTTCTTTGAAGACTTGGTATGCTAAACTCAATATCTGAGGACACTGAGAGGCAGTTTCGATTGACTTTTTTTCTCCTTCTGAGTGTGAGTCACACATTACTGTTTCTTTGTAAGCCTGATCATGTTTTGTTGAACTCTGAACATTATAGGTAATATATTTTAGTAACTCTAGATACTGATTTTTCCCCACTTGAAGGTTGTTGTTTAATAACTTGTCTCAGCTAAATCTGTGAAATCTATCTCCCTCAGTGTGTGTGGTTATGATATCCCTGTTGAGTTCCTGTTAACTATTATTACGCTTGTTTTTCATTTGTAAGCCTAAATTCTTAAGAGTCACCTTTGTGTCTACATAGGTTGGCAGTCAGTCAATGATTAGACAGAGATGTGATCTAACATCTCAAGCCCATAAGGCTTTCATCCTCTGCCAGTGGATCTGTGTGTGGGTAGGCACAAGCACTCAAAGTCCAAGCTGTTTTATGTCTGCCTAGACTTTCACTTGCTGTTGGGCCCTTTAGTGTCTCCTCTGCATATTCAAACAGCCTCAAAGTTGGTCAACAGTATATGGACAGTTTGAGCTCTCTACAGTCTTTGCTGCACCTCAGGCAGGAATATGCTCACTTTAATCAATCCTGCAACCTCGGGCTTCTAGAGATGCTGGCCTTTCCCATTCACCCTATTTCTGAGATTGTCCCTTCCACTGACAATGCTGGTGGGTGTGGGCATTGCCAGCCACTTCAATCAAGTCAATTCAGCAACACCGCTGTTAGTCCTCATAGCCTGCCTTGCCCTGGCCAAACCTCCATACTAACAAAGCTGTAGCAGGAGGAAGAAAAATGAGAGGAATCTCAAGAAAAAACATCGGAGACTCCCGCTGTCCTTACAGGAAGTCATACAGTTCTTTAAGTATAAATGCTTCTCAGATTGTTGTATAACTTTGCACAGTTTCTAAAACACTGAAATTGTTATTTGTATCAATTCTGTCCAACTTTATAGTTGCTTTTTAGGAAGAGGATTTGCCAGCCTCACTGAGCCATAGTTAATCCATATTTTCAAATACTCATTATTGTTTCATTTAGCATTTTTAATTATTAGTAACATTGAACATTTTCTGGTTTATATTTCCCATTGAGTGAATTTTCCTTTCTCCTGTTTTACTTCTTCATATCTGGATCTTTTTCTCAACTCTATAAATTTATTATAGATGTTAAATCTTTGTCTATATGTTTGATGTAATAAACTCAATTATTTCTCTCATGTCATTTTTATAATTTTTCCTCAGGGGCTTTTTATTTCAAGCATTACAGTTTTTTCTGGTCTTTGAAGCCTGAGAAAGTTCCCAGGTACTCTTTACCCAAACCAGTTATACTGGCTTATCAATCAATTCCCCAGTTTCCCATCTTCAGCACTATGTAGTGCTTTTCTCATACAGGCAAGATAACCATTAAGTGCTAATGAATCAAATTATTTCTGACAGGAAATTCATGCTAACAGGAGGTAATATTAGTGACATCTAAATTTTGAAATATATGCAGTTTTATTGTATTTATTATAATATCTTTATTTATCGTAATATCTTTAGCTTCTGACAAGGTAAAACGAAGAGGTTCTGGACAAATATTTATTAACAAATTATGACATTTGTAACCTGGCAACATTATTAACATGTCACGAAATGCTAAATTATTTCAGGCATTTAGATTAAATATGCTTTTTCCTTCTATGTTCACTTCTTCCATCTCCTTTACCCTTTATGGTTGACAAGTTGTAGTCCAAGCTTTGTCTGAAACAACTGCTAAGTGAGTACAACATGAAATTGGAAACTGGGCAAGGTATATGAGCTCAACTACAAACCTGATCCCCAGATGCAGGTTAAGACATGATGATGCAGCCATAATGAAGAGGAGCACGTAAGGCCCATAATCAGAAAAGGTCACCTGTGTAATGGGTGTTCACAAGAATCTACATGCTGATAACAGGATTTGCTGCCTTAAGTCACCTTCCCAGAACTAACTTGCCCTAACACGAGATTTACAGGCAGCATGATGTTGAGAGCCTGATGTGTCTACCCTCCAATGCACTAACAGGAAACAATCAATCTAGGAGGCTATGAGGGTAAAAGCCTTTAAACTAAGAAACTGCAATATTAACAAAAGTACGTTGATGAAAGATATAGAAATAGCATATGCAAATGAACTGGTGGGTCAGCAGAAAGCCCAGAGGAAAGCAAAGAATCATTTGCATTGCATTATGATATGATCCAAGGCTGAAAGAGACTCTGTTTGTTGCACTTGAATTGTCATGAGAATGGTATGAGGATTAATAGGGAGAGTCCATCCAGTTGGGGTTGCACTGGATATATATTGAGAAGCAACAAGATAAGAAGCTATGAAAACGGACATCACAATGTATTAGGCAATGTGTGTGTGTGTGCGCGCGCGCATTCATATACATACATCTGACGAAGCAGATATTGCTACCTACATTTTACATATAATGATACTGAGGCTTAGTTACAGATGTTACCTTGGTCCTATAGCTCCAAAGCTGATGCATTTTCCACTATGAGAGCTTTAAAAACTTTCATTAGGTATCTTGAATGTGGAGAGAAGGTTTCATAAACATCCCACAATGGGAACTTTTATATCCCTCTCTCTAAGCAATCCTTTGACTTTTCCAGAACAAAACCATTTCATGAAAGGGGATAACATGCACTAAAGTCACTCAGAGAAAGCCACTCAAGATCTCGCCTGGCCCAGGCAGATAGTGCTTTCAGCATATTTAGGTCAGATGAAAAAAGACACAGAATTTAACTCATGTCTTATTCTATGCATTGACCATGTTGGACTGAACTGTCAGGGAACTGATTGTCAAAAGGAAAACTCAGCATTAGAGATATGATTGCTTCAGCAACTACATCTAGTCTCAGGGGCTCCTCAGTCCATGAATGAGTCATTAGAAGTAACAATGACAAAAAAAAAAAAAAAAAAAAATGAATCATCCCTTATCACACCATGGCTATATGAAGAAAATCACCAGCATGAAAAAAGAAGGGCCAGTATTTGGCTTTCTTATGATTGAGTAGGAGTAACTATGTAGCTGTCCTAAATGAATCTGGTCATTAATATAGAGAAAATTTTTTCAATATAAAAATGTCTTCATCTGCTAGCTATAAATACTATCTCTATAAATACTGTCTCAATAAGGAATGACATAATCTGAAACCAGGTTCTCCTTCTCTATAATTATATTCAAATTGCCCAAAGTCCATCTGTACTGTCAAATGAAACAGAAATGGGGCCAGAATTCCAGCGACTCAGGCAAAACTTCCCGGGAAACTCGTGGAGACTTTTTTTCTATGCCAGAATTGTTCCCTTTGCTCCAATTGCCTTCATTTTACTCTTAGTTCTAGAAGTGGAGGCTGTTTAGAAACAGAGTAAAGAGCTAAAATTTTCAAGGTTTCAAGGCAGGGTAAAGAGGGGCCAGGGGAATGTGTATGTGTGGTCACATGTATATGGGCACATATGTGTTAAGTTTGAGGCATAGGTTAGGGGGAAGTGGGTATATGGTTTGAAAGAGGACACCAAAAGCAAAGTTAATCTTAATTCCCACCCCCCAAAAAAGTGGCTCAGGAATCAGTCAGGCAAGAACTAGAAAACTGGTCTGGGGGTCATGAAATCTAATCTGTAGTCCACCAGCAATAAGACTTTGAACAAGTCAATTGCTCCTGACTCTTGTCTTTTTTCACAAAATTTTCAACATCCACACAGGAATATTGGGAATAAAATTAAGTAACAGCTAGGAAAATGATGCAAACAGTACTTAAAGCTTTATTATTGCTTTATTATTGCAAGATATGCTGAGAACTGTTTACAAATTCAGATAAACCAAAAATAAATGAACCACAATAACACAAGCTAGGTCTATTGCAGTAAGCCATCGCCTAGGATTAATCTATCTCCTGATAGCAGGATAAATACTTAGAAGTAACATATTTGAAAGTGTTGCCCCAAGACATAATAAATGACTATGATGACTAACTTGGGGAACCAGAATTGGAATTGGATTATGTGAGAACAGAAGGCCTATAAACACGCTAAACAAATATTGCTGTTTAATATGTGATGCCCAGCAGTGAAGCAGTGTTCATGCTGTAGTGGAGTGAAGACAAAACCAGATTCTCTCTAGAAGAAAAACAAAATGAAATGGAAGCTATGTTTTATGATTTGCTGCCTGCTTGAGATTAGACTTGACAATGTTCAATAAAGCAAACAAATTTCATTCACTGAAATGGTGGTGCTGACCAACTAGTTTTGTGTGTCTCTATCATGGCTTGGAAACTGACATGCTTATAATAGGATGAAAATAATAGACGTTCAATGTAGCTCCTTAGCGAACATTTTCTTTTCTTTTTGCAAAAATAGTGCTACCGTCACACATTTTAGGTTGCTTTTCCACATATGAGTTGAATCAAACCGTGACATCTTCACATTCTCTGTCAGTACCTCTGTCATCATGGGCTGGCCTACCAGTGGCTAAAGAAAGTACAATGGGTCAAGTTTTGGGCTTTTTCAGTGCATCTGCTCCACACAAGGATCACCCTCTCCTAAGTTCAAGACTCAGAGATGTTAACTTCTGCTGTGGGTAATTGTTTTTAACAAACTTCCAATATGTTTATGCAGCAAAAACAAAAGGTAAAAGACATAAAGTACTACTTTTGTGAATAGAAGGATATCAAAGCCAGTGTGTGAATTTTCTTGTTATAGCCACAAGCTGAGATTTGCTCCTCAGCTGGGATATACACAAACCAGTGTTAGAATCTATCAATTTCTATACTCAGATATTGAGTTGCTTCTGACACCTATGTAGCCAGCCACAACAGTGCTGTCTTCAAGGGCATACCCTCTAAAATAGGGAGTCTAAGGAGCCATACACCGGATATGCCCTCGTGCTTCTTAACATCAGGCTCTTAATAAAGGGTTTTTGTTGTTGTTGTCAAGGAACAGAAATGAGAAAAAGCTGCCAAGCAGTTATAATTTAGAGTATCTTGTGTGTAGCACTTCAAGAGATTTAAAACAGCCCAAGTTCCCAAATGCAGTGAAAACCACTGGGGTTCTCAGGATAATCTATAGGCACTGAGATACTTGTGCCTAGAGAGAATTCCATTCTTTCTGAAAAATATTTCATTATTACCTGATGAGTCACTTATTTCATTTTCCACTCTCCTAAATTACTGTTTGATTTTGATTTTTATAAGGGGCACTTTGTAACTAACCCAATTTATTTTAAGAGCTTCTAAGTGTTTTCTCTTCCCTAGTCCCTACTATTTCTTCTGTGTGATTGCAGAAAAGCTATTGTGTTATGAACATGCTGCACTGCTCTGTATATTCACCTTCCTGGGCAAACACTCAGCTCATCTGATACTTAACGTGTCTTTCTTGCTGACCCTTCAGGGTACATATCTCCCCCACCACATCCAATAAGCATGATGGATTACATTCAATTTAGCTAATGCCAACCTATAACTAATTACAGCAGCATCTCAAATCAGGCTGGAGTTACAGCCTTGCCAAAGTGCCCTTTATCAACAGCTTCTTTCCAGAGATTGATACAGCAAGGATGGTGGATTCAATTGTAAATATGAGAAGAGGGCATAATGGCTAAGCTGCCAACACCAAGGGCTGTGAGTCCTAACTGTTGAAGGAGATAGATCCATGGATCCTTGGAGCAAATGAAGAAAAATGTAAATTGCAGCATCCCAGAGGGGCCTGCTGGCCATTACTCATGTTACTTACTCATGTTATCCAGTGTTATGCTAGGGGGATTTGGTGGCTAGCAGGGTGCCCACAGGTCAAGAAAAGATTCACAATAATCTGGACAAGCTACTGTTTTGAAATTCCAAGTGTGACCCTGGGCAAGGTACCCTGTCTTGATCTCAGGTTCCCCATCAGTAAGATGGAAAGGCAGCAGAGCCTGGTTTCTAAACCCAGATGCATCCCTGAGGGGCTCTGTAAGTTGAGAGTAAGTTACTCAACCTTTCTAAACTTTGGTTTACTCAACAGCAAAACAGAAATAAGAATAACTACCTTGCACAATTGTGAGGATTTAATATGATAATGTTGATAAAACATCAGCAGAATGTCTAGCACATATTACAACCTCAATAAATGATAACCAATATTGGTTCCAAGATCAGTATTTCATCCATTTTGATTATAAGAATCAAAATGAAATTGCATATGGAAAAGAGCTATGAAAAAATATTAAGTGCTAAGGCATTATAATACAGAGTTTACCTAGAACCCCACAATAACATGGACAATCTATGTTTTGCTTTACCAACATAGACTATGGGAAAACAGGCAAGAAGGAATTCTCTCTAAAGGCCCTTACTTTGCTCCTTACTGTATAAAATGATATAAAATCAATTGCAGAAAGAGTCCTCAAAAAAAACAAAAATAAAATTACCATGTCACAGAATCCCACTTCTGGATATATATCTAAAGGAAATGAAATCAGTATGTCAAAAACGTATCTGCACGCTCATGTTCACTGCAGGCATTACTATTCACAATAGCCAAGATATGGAATCAAGCTAAGTGTTCATGGTTGGATGAATGGATTAAGAAAATGTAGTATATACACACACTGGAAAATTACACAGCGTTTCTTTTTTAGAAGAAAATCTTGTCTTTTGCAAACCATGCATAAAACTGGAAGACGTTATGCTAAAAGAAGTCAGTCAGACACAGAAAGACAAATACTGCATGATCTCACTTACATTTGGAATCGAAAAGTCAAACCCATAGAAGTATTGAGTAGAATGGTGGTTAACAGAGGCTGAAGAGGCAGGGGCAGCTGGGGAGATGGTGGTCAAAGGGTACAAAGTTTCAGTTAGACAGGAGGAATAAGTTTTAGTGATCTATTGCTCAACATGGTGACGATAATTAATGTATTATACATCTCAAAATTGCTAGAAGAAGTTTTCTGTTCTTGCCACACACAAAAAAATAGGTAAGGTGTTACATATATTAATTAGTTTGCTTTAATCATCCCACAATGATCAAAAATATCACATTGTACCCCATAAATATAATCATTTGTCAATAAAAATAAAATAAGATTTAATTTTTTTTAAGGATGAAAACCAGAAAGCAGAATTAGCCCTTAGCACTGTCAGTCTGGTCTGCCCTTGAGAGCTGGCTTTATTGTAAAATCTCTCCTGAGATTGGGGCCTCCCCTTTTAGCCAAGGCTCCGGCATGCAGAGAGTGAATGATCATCAAGAGGCTCAAGCTCAAATCCTCAGGAATAAAGAGCAGCTTCCCAAAGGCAATACTTCCCAGGATCAAGTACCTTTGTGAGGTTAGTAATTGTTCTTTTGGATAGTTTCCTGGGCTGACAACACTAGTCACTAAATGCTAACAATGTGGGCACTGCATTCGTCTACATATGTATCTAATTTAATCCCTACAACACCTTGCAAGGAGACACTGCTCTTATTAAAGATGAGAATACCGCGATTCAGAGGATAACCAATGTGCCCAAGGGCATGCATCTAATAAGAGATCGAATCAAACAGGTGATTGTTATTTTGTCATGCCCTTCTACACAACAGTGAGACACAATTGTTTGACCACCCAACGATTCTATCTGCCAATCTCCGGCTATATCTTTCTCGCAGACCTAGCTCAAAATCCTCAACCTGAAGAAATTATATTTCCTCTAAAAGTTCCAAGGCACTGAACAGAGCGCTCATTTCTGGTGGTATTTAATCAATCACTGCTGAATAAATACAGAGGTAAGGCAGCATGTTTTTGTCATATCTTTTCCCAAAGACACAAAACACATTCATATTTTTTATTTCATCGGTTCTAGTGGCTGCTTTTTTAATACTTTTTTTTGAATTGAGACATAAATAAGGGGTTCTATAAAACATTTTAAATGGCATTATTTGTAAGGTCTCGTTCTTTCCTCTAAGTGTTACCATGCTATTTGTTGCTTTTTCTATTCAAATGGAATCTTTTTATTTTTATACATCCATTTCAAAAAATGATTATAAAATGTAACTTAAAAAAGAAATCTCCTCTATTGCTTAGCATGTTTTATTTTCTATGTTTTCTTTATGCTTTCCCTTAATGAGACTTCTCCTACCTTTTCTAAATAGCCCTAAATGGATCTACCAACTTGTTTACAACATGCTTAAACCTACACTCACCATTTGCACTACTTTCATGGGTCCTGTCTTTGCACCAGTGGGGAGAGGACAAGCTGTCTCCAGCACCTCCATCCATGTCTCTGAGGCAGGTCATGCTCTCAGAAGTCTCCCTGTAGGCCCCCACTCACATCGTTGTGATCTAACAGTGGAGCACACACTCCTTTCTCACTCACTGAAGTTTACCCAACCCTCCCTCCCTGCTTACATCAGCCCCCTACTGCTACTCTCACAATTATAATTAGAAATATGGACGCTATTTCAAGTTACTTTGATTAATATGTAAACATATAACAAGTAATATGTCATTAAATTTTAATCAGCCTGGTGGGAGAGATGATGTTTCCAAGGGACTTTTCCTGACCATCTCATATCACCCACAAAGGAGTTTCTCATTCTACCGAAAGGGAATGATTCTCATGCACTTTAATTTCCAATATGTGTATGGTAACATTCATGTAGTCAATTACTAAGCACTGATTACACATCTTTACCTTCAAAAACTTTCAAAATATTAAAAAGGTAACAGTACACAAAGATAAACTACTGCTTCCTAAAGGAAGCCTTAAAGCCTCTAGTTGTTACAAAAGCCTCCATCATTGATTGTCAATACTCTCTTCCCTTCTAACCAACACCCTGAGATACACTTCAGCTAATTCGCAAACCTTATGTCTTATCAACATAAATTTCCTGTGCTTGGAAAAATAAATTTAACACTCATTCCCATGAAAAGTTTTAATACTCAAAATCCTTTAATATATTCCACATTCTTTGTGCTCCCTTTTCTATATACTGTGGCTGTGACGTGTTGTTGGCTATGAGCTGGATAGTTCCAAAGAAACCAGAATTATCTAAGCTAAATTTGACCCCTAATTGTAGTGAACCTAAGGCTAAACAAGACATCACCCAAATATTAAGTAATTCTGGGATCTCAAGTGAGAACAAGATTTGTTCTGTCACTAGCTGTGTGCTTCTTGAAAAAGACACCAACCTCTCTGTGTCTCTGACTTCATCAGCAGTCAGAAGGTAATATAAAAAAGAAATCTGTGCTTATAGGGGTTTTATGAGGTTCAAAGAAAAGAAGAAACTAAACAGGATGAAGCATTATTAAATATTCATTATCTTAGTATTCATAAAGAAAATATCTAAAGTTTAAAATATAATAAAAACTTAAAGCATAATGTTAACTCAAAACACGGAATTGCTGACATTCTGACATTCTCCTATAAACTACTAGACTTCCATTCATGAACAGTTGGTATTGATCATACTCAAATGATGATTCCAGTAATTGTTCAGCATTATAATTAAAATAAAAAAAGATACTTTCTGCAGACTTGTTTTTTCTATCTCATGTGATCTTGATTCACCCATTCATTGTTTTCCTCATTCCATCAATATCTGAATGCCTATTGTGTGCCAGAAACTGTGCTAAATGCCACAACTTGCAAAGGAACAAGACACAATCCCTTCTCACTAGTAAAATTGAGTTGAGTCATAATTAATCACGTAAGAAGATTATACAACATAAAAATATTTTGGTTTCTGTACAGAATGGTGAAGGAATGCAAAAAAAGAAAGTGACCAAGTCAGTCTAAGAGAGTCTTCAAGGAGATGGTAGTCTCTGCAGGGTCTTAAAGGATGGGTCCCCTTCCAAGTTCTTGCTAGAGAAAAGCACCAGGTTCAACAAAAAGGAGAAGAACTTTATAGCATGAAGGCAGTGGATCTGGTTAGCACAGAAACATAATTGTAATCATTTAGAAAATAATTATGTAGGCCAGGGGTTAGTCTAAACTCCTTTTTGCAGTCAACGCCCTTCAAAATCTGGCTTCTACCTAACCTTTCAGTGTTATACCCCAGTAGATGTGAAGCACACTAGTTGAAAGTATATGCTAGAATCAAACAAGCCTATATTCAAATCCCACTCCAAGATGACTATTAGTGTAACCTTGGGCAGATGGAAACCTCTCTGAACCTCTCTTTCCTCATGTATAAAAATGGAATGATGATATGCCAGATTCGTAAGATTCCTTTTTTTTTCTTTTCCTTTTTTTTTTTTTTTTTTTTTTGAGACAGTCTTGCTCTGTCACCCAGACTGGAGTGCAGTGGTGCCATCTCGGCTCACTGCAACCTCCACCTCCCAGGTTCATGACATTCTCCTGCCTCAGCCTCCCGAGTAGCTGGGACTACAGGCACCCACCACCACGTCCGGCTAATTTTTTGTATTTTCAGTAGAGACAGGGTTTCACCATGTTAGCCAGGATGGTCTCGATCTCCTGACCTCATGATCCGCCCACCTTGGACTCCCAAAGTGCTGGGATTACAGGCGTGAGCCACTGCACCCGGCCATTCGTAAGATTCTTATGAGGAGTTCAGGAGATGAGATGTATAAAATATTTATCACTCATTAAACACTTAAGTTCTCAAAAAACATCAGCCAAGATATCGAATTGTCTACCCTACATCCATTTTCCATTCCTTCTTGCTAGAGAATCTCTATTTTGGTGGGGCGCCATCTACCAAGCTAAGGACTATATTCCTTCCATTCTCTTACACAGAGAGGTGACAACATCACACAATTCTGACCACTGATATATAAGTAGAAGTCACTAGACAGGCTTCCAAAAAATCTTTAAAAGAGGAACAGATTCAGGAGGCTTATGTTCTTCTGCCTTTTGTCATTCTTCCTTTTTTCCACTTGGAACATAAACTTGATGACTAGAACTGGAGCAGCCATTCTGTGACTGCATGAAAGAGCAAGAGAATCACAGAAATCTCAGCCCAGATAAACTTAAGCCACTGAATTAATACAGCAATTATCTGCCAATGGATTCTAATGCTGTGAGAAAAAATAAACCCCTATTTCCAGGCCTGGAAAGCATACGGATTAAGATGTGCTTCCTAAACTTACAGTACACACACAACTCTTAATATTTAAGCAGACCCAAAACACCTTACCCAAATGCCTTAGGTCCAGATAGGCTGCGAATTCAGATAACTAATAAGGTCCATTTATCATATATGACCAAACACCCCTAAACAGAATTGGGCAGCACCTGTCCTCAAGCATAGGAATATTTTTGCAGAGAAATGTATGAATATTCAGACTAAGTGAGCTATGTCAAGACCCTAAATAGTAAACATCAACTCAGGTCGGGTTTCTTCAAGTACATTCAGGCCAGTAGAGACTTTGACACTAAATAGGTTATACTCATTTTTCTCAGTTTTTGGGATTTGGGGATTGTATATAATAAACCATGGATCTGTAGTAAAAGACAGAATGTATCTATAATCCAAGTGTAAGTAATATGCTGTGGGGGCTGAATAGAAAAATATATTATACCTGACTCAGAGGAATCAGAAAATGTATCTCGAGTAAAGGAACCCCTAAGCTTAAACCATAATGGATGATTAAGATTTTTGAGAGATAGCTAAGGCTTCTTCAGATACGGAAAGAACTGCATGAGCAAAGCCCTCAATAACATTGTACTCTGACCACCAGTGAAGCAGAGATAAATATTAATAATAAAAATAACATTTACTGAAAGATGCTGATACACCAGATACTGTTCTACTCATTTCACCTATATTAACTCATTTCATCCTCACTTAAATCCCATGAGGTGAGTATAATCATTATTCCAATATTTCAGATGAGCAACTGAGCACAGAGAAGTTAAATATAATTGCTTAAGGGCATATAGCTAGTAAGAGGACTCAAATTCAGGCAGTCTAAATGATAGCCCTAATAAAAACTCAATGAGATTCTAATTTTGACCTATCTAACTGGCCATTTTTTTAATTACTATCCTGTGCTGGTGAGGTACAAGAAAACTAGCATGGACCTCTGTAAACCTGTACAATCTTATTGACAGGCAAGCAGACAGTATGTATCAAAAGCCATTAAAATGTACATTCCCACTTTCCCAATAATTCTACTTCTAATGATTTTTCTCAAAGAAATAATCAGAGTCTTCTGGTAATAGCGGACTGATAAATTCAGATGAACTATCCTATTGAGAACAACTATAAACCCTGGACAAACAACTTTATAAAATCAGCTTGAATGCATCAGTGAGCTAGCAAGGCAGTGAAGAATTATGTGGCCAGGCATGGCAGTTCATGCATGTAATCCCAGCACTTTGGGAGGCCAAGGAAGGAGGATCACTTGAACCCAGTAGTTCAAAACCAGCCTAGGCAACATAGTGAGACCCCCATCTCTAGGGGGAAAAAAAATAGCCAGGCGTGGTAGTGGACACCTGTGGTCCCAGCCACTAGAGAGGCTGAGGTAAGGGGATCACTTGAGCCTGGGAGTGGGAGGTTGAGGCTGCAGTGAGTCGTAATCATGCCACTGCACTCCAGCTGGGGGGATAGAGACGCTGTCTCAAAAAAAAATATATATATATATATAAATATACACACACACACACACACATACATACATATGGCTACAATATATAAAATGGCTACTCTCTAGAGCAAAGTAAACCAGAAAAAGTCTTGAAACACAGCTTCAAATCACCTCACTCCTTGAAACTGTATTCAAAAGCCTTTTCTGCATCTATTGAGATAATCATGTGGCTCTTGTCTTCGGTTCTGTTTATATGCTGGATTACGTTTATTGATTTTCGAATGTTGAACCAGCCTTGCATCCCAGGGATGAGGCCCACTTGATCATGGTGGATAAGCTTTTGGATGTGCTGCTGAATCCGGTTTGCCAGTATTTTATTGAGGATTTTTGCATCGATGTTCATCAGGGATATTGGTCTAAAATTCTCTTTTTTTGTTGTGTCTCTGCCAGGCTTTGGTATCAGGATGATGTTGGCCTCATAAAATGAGTTAGGGAGGATTCCCTCTTTTTCTATTGATTGGAATAGTTTCAGAAGGAATGGTACCAGCTCCTCCTTGTAACTCTGGTAGAATTCAGCTGTGAATCCATCTGGTCCTGGACTTTTTTTGGTTGGTAGGCTATTAATTATAAAAAAATAAATAAATAAATAAAAATAAAAAATATAAAAAAATAAAAATAAATTAAAAAAAAAAAGAAACTGTATTCAGAAAAGGCTGGTTGCTAGTATTCTTAGCTACCTGTAAGAAGCAAATTTAAATACTCTCTAAAAAATCTATACCATCCTAGGGCCCAAAACATTTTTTTTTTAAATTTCATGTAGGGCCGGGCGCGGTGGCTCAAGCCTGTAATCCCAGCACTTTGGGAGGCCGAGACGGGCGGATAACGAGGTCAGGAGATCGAGACCATCCTGGCTAACACGGTGAAACCCCGTCTCTACTAAAAAATACAAAAAAACTAGCCGGGCGAGGTGGCGGGCGCCTGTAGTCCAAACTCAGGAGGCTGAGGCAGGAGAATGGCGTAAACCCGGGAGGCGGAGCTTGCAGTGAGCCGAGATCCAGCCACTGCACTCCAGCCTGGGCAACAGAGCGACACTCCGTCTCCAAAAAAAAAAAAAAATTTCATGTAGAATGTCCAGTACACAATCCAAAATAACTAGCACATGAAGAGATACAACAATCTGTGGGAAAACTAAGAGAAACAATAGAATACAATAGGATGAAACCCACGGAGACTTCAGAATTATGGAGTTATTGAATGTAGACATTAAAATAATTATCCTTAACATACTTTACAAGATAAAAGGAAAAATCGGGAATTTTAGCTGAAAACTTAAAACTATAAAATAGGCCATTTGACAATTCTAACTCTGAAAAATACAATAACCAAAATTAAGAATGCATTGGATGAGTTTAGAAGTAATTAGCCAAAGCTGAAGAGTATTAGGAAGCTGGGAGATGAGTCAGAAAAAAATATCCAGAATGAAGCTTGGGAAGAGAAAAGGTTAAAAAATACAAGAGATTATAAGACAGACACAGGGGATAGAGTGCAAAGAGTCAACCTGTATGTCCTTGGAATTCCAGAGCAAAGAGAAAGTCAAGTTATAAGGAGATAAAGTTATAAAGAGATAGTAGCAGAGAATTCTCCAAAACTGATCCCAGCAAAAAAATGAACCCTCCCACTACACCAGGGGTCAGCCAAATTTGGCCAGTGGCCTGTTTCGGTATGACTTGTGAGCTAAGAATTTTTTTTTTTTTTTACGTCATTAAAGGGTCATGAAAGAAGAAAAGGAGAGGAAAGGAGGAGAGACCACATGTGACACAAACAGCCTAAACGAATTATCTGCCCCTTTACAGAAAAGGTTTGCTGACACCTGAACCACAGATGTAAGGATTCCTATAAACCCCATATGCTCCTCTAAATCTACCCTTTGCTTGGTATCTCAGATCACCAATGAGGAGAACTAAAAGAAATTTGGAAGGAGAAGAAAGGACAATGAGATTAGGGTATTTATTTCCCCAGCTGCCTCCAAAAAGTCACCATAGGATGCCTGCATCCCTTGACCAATATAAAAATTCCTGTGAAGTAACTTTCTTCACACTATCTCTCTGCTTCTAGCTATTAGTGAAAGCTCCCCTTCCCTTTCACGTTCAGGGTGATAAAGCCCCTAACTCTAACCCTGATCCAGGCTTCTGCTGTTACTAGCTCCCAGGTCTGCACTATCCCTTGTTGTTTCATAATATCTTTCCCAACGCATTATTTATCTATTATCTACAAGGTCTGACAAACGGTGGCCATATCTAGGTACAGCATAATAAAAATACTAGAAGAGATGAAAGAGAAGGAAGAAGAGGAGGAGAAAGGAAGAAAGACAATAAATCTTAAAAGCACCAGAGGAAAAAAAGAATTATGAGGGACAACAATTAAACCAAGAGCTAAATTCTCAAAAGAAATAATAAAAGTCTGATGAATTATGGAAAAATATATCCAAATTACCAAAAGAAAACAATTAGCAATCATGAATCCAATCACACCAGTGCAAATATCTTTCAAGAATTGAAACAAGATAGAGGTATTTTCAGACAAACAAAATATGACAATTGGTCACCAGCAGACTAAACAGACGCTAAAGGGTGTTCTTCAGGCAGAAAGAAAAATATACCAGATGGAAGGTAGAATATGACTGAAGGGATGAGGAACAATGAAAGGGGAAATAGATATAAGTATCGATGCATAAGACAACAATGAAGATACATATAGTATGTATATACTTGACAATAATAACATATAAGTAAAGAAGGTAAAAGAGTTTAAAGCAGTCTAAAATCCTTGCAGTATCTAGGAAGGGGTACAAGTACTAATTTACAATAGAACTGTATTTTTCAGAGTGCCCACCCAAAGTGTAGTAAAATAATATAGAAAGTTAATAGACAGGTGAATAATACCAAATAATCAATCCCAAAAGAAGATAAAAGAGCAGAGGAGAGAAAGAGAAAAGGTGAGACAACTAAGAGCAAATAGCAAGATAGAAGATGGAAACTAAGATATCACATCAAATGTAATAAAGGCGATGAATTAACTCCTTCAAATTAAAGGCAGGTGTGTCAGCAAGGTTTATGTTAAGGGATAGAAAAATATACCACGTAAACACTAAAAACAAATCAAAACTGGTATTGCTCTATTAATATCACACAAAGTAGACTTTAAAGAAAAATTATTACTAGACAGACACACTTCACAATGTTGAGGTTCAAATTAGCAGAAAGATAAAAAATTCCAAAATTCTAAAATAAAAGTTGTTTCTTTGGAAACATTTAATAATAAAGTTAGTAAATTGGCAATACTGATTGTAGAGGGGGAAGAGAAAGTGAATAAGAGATAATGAAGATGAGCAAATATAATCAAAATGAGGAATGAAAAAAGGAAAACAGCATCACTACATATCTTACAGACCTTAAAAGATAAAGGGACATTATTTATGAACAATTGTATACCAATAACTCTGAAACTTTAAGTACAATAGAAATATTCCTAGAAAAATTCAGCTTACAAAACCTGACTCCAGAAGTAACAGACAATTTGAATGGGTCTTTGATTATTTAAATAATTAAATCCAAAATGGAAAATTCTAAGCCCAGATTGCCTCACTTGGTGAATTCTTCCAAATATTTAAGGGAGAAATAAAAATGTTAAAATTCATTACAAAACTGCATTGATTAACGCAATGTGATACTGATGAAGTTATATACAAACAAATCAGTGAAAGAGATTTGAGTCCAGAAAAAGATCCAGGCCTATAAAGACACTAATTAAGTGAAAGACTGGATTGAAGACAAGTGAAGAAAGGATGGCATTTTCAAATAAATGATACTAGGTCAACTGGATATCCATCTGAGGAAAAAATAAAACTTGGTCTCTATTTCATATCACACACAATAATCAGTCTAAGTGGATTTCAGATCTAAATGTGAATGGAAAACAATAAAACTAGTGGAAAATGATATGGGAAAGTATCTTGAACTTCAGAGTATGAAATTTAAACAAGACATAAAAGCACATAAATGAAAAATTGATAGATTGTTCTAAATTAATAACATTTGCTCATCAAAATGCACCCTAAAAAGAGAAAATAGGAAGGGAAAAATATTTACAGCACATATAACCCATAAAGGGTTCATATCCAGGCTATATAAAGAACTTCTACAAATCAATTTTTTAATAAAAAATGTATTATGTGTAGAAAAGGAGACCGCATAAGCACTTCATAAAAGAGAATAACCAAAGATGCTAACTCCCAGCAAAAATTTATGAAACGATGCTAAACCTCTTTAGTCATTCAAAAAATATATATCAAAACTAGAATGAGAAACAACTAAAAGCTCATTGGATTAGGTAGAATTAAGCAAACTGGAAACATCAGTGTTGGCAAGGAAGTAAAGCAGTGGAAATTCTCATGTATTGCAACCACTTTGTGCAAAGCACTCAATGCAACCACTTTGGACAGCTGTTTGGCAGTATTTACTAAACAATATACATACACATATAGCCCAGCAATTCCACTCTGTCTAACAGAAATCAGGGTACTAAGAGTATGAATATTCATTTTAAAAACAACCTAAATGAACATCAACAGTAGATTGGATTAACAAATTGAAGTATATTCATACAAGAGATTACAAACAATAACAATGAACTAACTACTGATGGACTCAAAAGCATTCCTGAATCTCTCGAAAGCTGTACTGAACAAAATGAGATAACATAAAAGAATGAATCATTGTCCCATTTAATTTATATGAAGATCAGAAATCAGCAAAATAAAAACACTAGTATTAGAAATCAGGTTGCTCCGTGGGAGGAGGAAGGGAGAAGTGATTAGGAGCAATGAGGGATGTCTGGGGAGTTGGTTACATTCTATTTCTTGACCTGGATGATGGCTACATAAATGCTTGCTTTGTTAGAATTCATTGAAAAGCATATTTCTGTTTTAAACACTTTAAAAAAAACAATCAGAAATGTGACACAAATTTATTTACAAAGACATAATGTTTCATTATTATGATAAAAAAGTTAAAAAAAGGAAGTAACCTAAATGCCAAATCTTGATATATCCATACGATGAACTACTGTATAATCATTTAAGTTCCTGCTATAAAAGAATTTTTAATGTCATAAAAAGGGAAAATCTATTGTTGAGATAATAAAATAGAAAACTCACTACATACAGTGTAATTCCATTTTAATAAAATATACAAACATATATATGCTTTATATATGAAGGAAAAAAAAGGCAGACAATATATGCCAAAATGTTAACAAGATAAAATCATGGGCAATCCTTATTTCTTTATTTCTACATCTATATTTTTAAATTTTTTTACAAGTAACATGAACAACTGAAATGAAAAATTGGAATTAAAAAAATTTTTTTGTAAAGATTATCCAGAGGCTAACACTAAGTCTGTCTCCACTTGGAAGCACATCCCTGAGGCACGATATTTCTCTCATAAAGTCTGAAGCACTCTTTCTTATAAGTTAACATTTATAGACTCCAGAGCTAAACATTGCATGGTTACATAAAAAGAAATCATAAGATGTCTGCATGGCTCTGACACAGACTCCCAATCATTGTTCTCTTCGATCAGAGCCAGATCACAGAGCTCCTATTCCCCCTTTCACTAGAGTTTAACTGGGTTAAGAGCTTCATGAACAACAAGCAAATGGCCAAGCTATTTTTCACTAGCATTTGTCTTCCTTCACAAATAAAGATTAAACCAAAGAAAATCCCCTCCTCCCCCAGCCCCATATGCAATGCCTGTGCCTAACCTTTCCTGCCCTCATGTGGTCCTCCCTTTCCCACTCAGCAAAGTGCCACCCCTCTTTCAACACCTTCCTAAACAGGTGTTTTTGCTTTTTTCTGGAAGCTTCCCACAATTCTCCTAACCCAGTTGTGCTCAGAAGTTTCCTCAGCATGCATGAGTCCTGCAGGGCCCCTCAGCAGATCATTCCTCCTTTGCTGCAACTTTCTCTTCCAGCGGCTTCTATAACTTCCAGTGTCATTTTCCTACCTCTGAGTATGTGCCACGGCCTACATTTAGATGCATGAGGAAGAAGAAAAACTAAAAAAAAAGATCTCAAAGTTCTCAGAATCTATTGCTTACAAAGAAACTAAATGCCACCTTACACATATTAGATGGCTACTCTCATCCATTAAGATGGCTACATACAGAAAATAACAAGTGTTAGCAAGGATGTGGAAAAAAGGGAACCCTTGAGCACTGTTGGTGGGAATGTAAAATGGTGCAGCTGCTATGCAAAACAGTATAGTAGTTCCTCAAAAAACTAAAAATAGAATTATCATGACTCAGCAATTCCACTTCTAGATATAACCCAAAAGAATTAAAAGCAGAGACTTGAACAGAGATATTTGTACCCCAGTGTTCATAGCAACGTTATTCATAATCGCCAAAAGTAGAAGCAACTCATATCCACTGATGGGTGAATGGATAAACAAAATGTGGTATATAGACACAATGAAATATTAGTCATCCTTAAAAAGGAAGCAAATTCTGACACAACATGAATAAACCTTGATGACATTATGCTAAGTGAAATAAGCCAGTTACAAAAGGACAAATATTGTAGAATTCCAATTATGAGGTACCTATATTTCTCAAGAGAAGAACTGCCCAGCTGAGCCAAGCCCAAATTTCAACAGAATAGTTATGCAACAATATATTTATTTTATTAAACCACTAAGTTTTAGGGTGGTTTCTTATGTAGCATTATACAACTGAAACAATTAATACTACACCCCAGTAAAAGTGAGCAAGCTACTGACACACTCAATATGGTTGATGCTCACAGCCATTGTGCTGACAGAAGCCAGGTACAAAAGATTACACACTGAATCATTCCACTTACCTGTACTTCAAGAACAGGTAAAACTAATCTATGGCAATAGAAATCAGAATAATGGTTACTTCAGTGGAGGGCAGTCTAGGATAAAACAGATGAGAACCTTCTAGGGTGCTGGAGAAATCCGATGTTTTGATCTAAGTAGTGATTATGTGCAAGTATATGTTTGTAAAAATTCACTAAGCCATATACTTTTATGCATTTTTATCACACTTAACTTTATGTATTTTTTTATTTTTTACCTCAATTTTTTAAAGTTTCAAAAAATTCTACTGAAAGGATTAACTATAACAAAGCCTATATCAGATTATGATTAGTACTATGAAAACGTAAAAGGATAGAAATTTGTAGTACGGTTCTCAGGGAAAGCCACTCTAATCATGTAACGTTGAGCAAACACCTCGATGAAGTGAGAGGAAAGGCCATTTAGGGGTCTGCCCCTAATGAGGGAACAGCAAGTACCCCAAGACCAGCAAGAGGCCATGGCACCTGAAACAGTAAAAGGCAGCCAAGGGACAGACTATGGAGTGCCTGATACACAACCATTGCGGATTTTACTGTGTGAGACGAGAGGCTGCTAGGTCTAACACTGCCAACATGTAGAAGAAGATGAGAACTGAGATCTGACCATTGGATTTGGCTATGTGGACACCACTGGCACCTTTGACAAGAACAGTTACAGTTTCAATAGAGTGACAAGGATGAAAACCTGATCAGAATAAGTGCAAGAAAGAGAAGACAAAAAGCAGAAACAAGAAGAACAGAGAACTCTTTCTAGGAGTCTTTCAGTAAAAGAAGCAGGAAAATGGGGCAGCAGCTGGGGTATGTGGAGAGAGCTTTACAAAGAAGGGATATATTCCTTGATCATACAGAAGAGAAAGGAAACAACTGAAGAGTGGGCAAGAGGAAATGAATTCAGCACAAAAACCGACCCACTAGAAGGAAGGAAGCATGGTATGTGGGGTTGGTGCAGGCCACAAAGTGGATTTAGCTATGGGAGTACACGTAAGTTCTTTTTTTTTTTTTTTTTTTGAGATGGAGTCTCGCTCTGTCACCCAGACTGGAGTGCAGTGGCGCAATCTCGGCTCTCTGCAACCTCCACCTCCCGGGTTCAAGCGATTCTCCTGCCTCAGCCTCCCGAGTAGCTGGGACTAGAGGTGCCTGCCACCATGCCCAGTCAATTTTTGTATTTTTAGTAGAGACTGAGTTTCACTATGTTGGCCATGCTGGTCTCAAACTCGTGACCTCAGGTGATCTGCCCTCCTCAGCCTCCCAAAGTGCTGGGATTACAGGCGTAAACCACTGCGCCAGGCCAAATTCTCTTTTTATCGCTCCTCTTTTGTCAGTGAATAAGAAGCAAGAGGATCAGGGAAGAGTGCGAGCTGGGTATTGTCAGCCTGAGGAGAGAGGAGAAGCTATGAAGGTTTGCCTTGTTGGAGAACATAGCCTGGGGAAATTCAGGGGGAATTCCAGGTGAGCTGAAGTCAATCTGCACAGTGATGGAGTTCTCCACTCACATTCTCCGGTCACATTCGGGGACTAGGACATAGCCTAGAGGAGGCAGAAAATAGAGCCCAAGTTGGGTGGGGGTTTGGCCAGGCATTAGGACTGAGGGGCAGAGGAACAGGAGTTGGGGGAATGGAGTTCAGTACACCAGTTGAGGTGACAACCTAATTACAGTAGCTTCAAGATATGGGAGGAGGGAAAGCAGGGACATGTTATTTCCCTAACTCATTCCCACCACTGCTTCCTAGGTATACCTTCAAAAACAAAAATCAGATGAGATCCCACCCTAACGGACACCCATGATGGTTTCTTTGCGCCCACATGATAAACTGTAAACTCCTTGGCAAGACTCTAGGATTCTTTATCACTGGACTTGGCCTTCTTCCCTCCCCCAGTGCTAACTCTGATTTGGGCACAACGAATGTCTTGCTCATCCCTTATAGCAGAGCCCTTTGCACACGTTCTTTCCTCTCCCAGAAACGCCCTACTTCCTCCTCACAAGGCTAAACTTACTCATCTCCACCAGGAAGCCTCCCTGGATTCTCTCACTAGGCTAAGTGCTCCCTGTTGTAGGCTGCAACACCTTGAACTGACCCCTAGAACGCCTCTCACATTCTCTGCCGAGTCTATTATCTGTAGCCCCTACTAAACCAGGGGCTCCTTGGGGAGTTGTATCCCTATCCCCTGTCATCTAAGTCAATTACATTTCTTTGAAGAAGGACCAACCTGAAAAAGGAGCCAAGAAAAGTTGGTGGGGAACTAAAAGAGAAGCCGAACTTGGGTTGGCCAGAGAGGATCCTGGGAGAGAAGAATGGCGAGTCAACAGAGGGGAGTCAGACATAGCAGCTGAGTTTATTCTGCTCCCCAGTGCTGAACTCTTTTTTTAAAATCATACTTTAAGTTCTGGGATACACATGCAGAACATGCAGGTTACACAGGTATACACGTACCATAGTGGTTTGCTGCACCCATCAACCCATCATCTACATTAGGTATTTCTCCTAATGCTATCCCTCCCCTACCCCCACAACCCCCAACAGGCCCTGGTGTGTGATGGTCCCCTCCCTGTGTTCTCATTGTTCAACATGGTATATATGTGCCACATTTTCTTTATCCAGTCTATCATTGATGGGCATTTGGGTTGGTTCCAAGTCTTTACTATTGTGAACAGTGCTGCAATAAACATACGTGTGCACGTGTCTTTATAGTAGAATGATGTATAATCCTTTGGGTATATACCCAGTAATGGGACTGCTGGGTCAAATGGTATTTCTGGTTCTAGATTCTTGAAGAATTGCCATGAGGAATCTTCTACAATGGTTGAACTCTTGCATTGCCTCAGAGTCATTTGTTTTTAGGTTTTACATTTTTTTTAACTCTAGAATCACAGTTTCACAGTCAATCACTGCTTCCTGGAAGCCATGCGGGATCGACTTCCTACTGTTAGAAATGCTCCCCTAGCCATTCCCCAGCTCCCACACATACACACCCCAGGTAGGATCATGACTCGGGTGCCTGTGCAGGGACAGCACCTACAGCCCAGTCTTCCATGTGAAGCCTCTGCTTTAACAAGAGGCTCGTCTGCTCCACAATCCTTCACCCACTGCGAGCGCAAGTCAGGAGGAAGACTGAGAACATAAATCAAAGGAAAAGTTCTAGACAATGTTTCCAGCATGGGGGCAGCGGCAGCATCAGGAACATCACTGAAAACAGACTCAGCCCCTGGTCACTGCTGGCAAGTCACACTCATCAAAAGAGAAACGCACTCATCCGCAGCACTTCCTGCCGCTAACAAGACACAGGAGTGAAAACTACTGTGTGTCTGATTTTGTCCTCTTTTTTCCAAAATAATTGGTTAGAAGAAATACTCAGCACAAACATAAAAGACAGAAATGCCAAGGAAAAAAGAATGAAATATGAGGACACTATGGTACGACTTAGTTTTTCTGTCCATTTTACTATCGGACATAATGGCTTGTAAGAAATGTTGCTTTCACCCAGGTGCTACCACAGGCTGCTAAGACTGGCCAGCCTGCATCCTGGGGTCTCACCTCCTCTCCACCCTCCAATCAAACCCACAGCAGAAGGAAATCCCAGAACAAGACTTGTGCTGATCAGAATTGAAATTGCCATTGCTATAGAGTGATGATTTTTAATTTCTATTGCTAAATAAATCGTGGTACATCCATACAATAGGATATTATTCTGCAATTTTAAAAGTTATCACAAAAGAAATGGATGAACCCAATATGCATGTTGCTAAGTGAAAGAAACCAATCTGAGAGACTACATGCTGTGTGATTCCTATGTTATGACATTCTGAAAATGCAAAACTATAAAGAGATCAGTGGTTGCTGGGAATTGGGGTAGGGAGATGAATACGTGGAACACGGGATGTTTAAGGCACTGAAACTTCTCTATATGAAACTGTAATGGTTGATATGCATCATTACACACTTGTCCAAACCCATAGAATATATAATCCAAAGAAGGAACTCTCGTGTTAACTATAGGCTATATGCTATATGAACGTAGCTAACGTTAATAGGAAACTGTGGGCGAGAAGGGGAGGGGAGGGTGGTCTCCGTACATACCACTGCATTTTTCTTTAAACTGAAACAGCTCTAAAACATAAAGTCTACTAATTTAAAAAAACCAAATTGCTATTATGAGCCACAAGGACTGCCTATACAGTATCGTTAGAAATCAAAGGGGAAGAAAAGCCCTGTTCATCTCATGACTTTCACCTGACAGTTTCCCACCTGCTTCCAGCTGGACAGCAAGAGGAGTCACCTGTGTGAAAACTGAAATGTTAGCCATCTACCTGAAAAGAACTACAGGTAAGGACTGACAGGGATAAATTAACAGGATAAGCAATGAACGTTGGTCCAACTTGCTTTCAGCATCAGCGATAAGGAAAGCCTGGAAGAGCAGGGAATAGTGAGCCTAGAAGAACCTAGAGGTGAGGCTATTCACCCAGGATAGGCAATGAGACCTTGGGGTCACTGCTGACCTCCACCCTCACCATCCATCCCCACACACTTGCACCAGTGACCTCATGTTAGGGTCACACAGGCTGACCACCCAAACCTCTCACCCCTCAGCTGTGAGAAAGGTCCACGAAAATGAGGGGAACAGCAGGGGCCATGCCAGGGAATGATTCAGAGAAAGGGCCCCAGGGACTGAAATGCATAGCTTGATTCCCTCGGCTTCCAGATTCTCTGATGAGACAGCATGACTTGCAGGAGAAAGCACAAGCCCAGGAGTCAGAAGACTAGAGTCCGGTTTCACTACCTCAAAACAGCTGCCATCAGGCAAAAGGACAAACTGTCCCTTTCATCTGCAAAACCAGGATAATACCTGCTCTCAAGCCACAGAAGGTTAGAGCTGGGATGGGCTCATCACACAGGTGAGGCAAAGGAAGTTGAGGGAGATGAAGTTACTTTCACAAGGTTGCACAACTGGGTGACAAAGTCCCTCTTGGGTAACAACTTGCCGTCCTCCCAGTTCAGTGCAGTTTCTTCACTGCCACACAGAGTTAGGATAAAGGTGATCCGTGTGAGTGTTTTGGAAAGTTGAAATCACAAGATAAAGGAAAATTTGTCATGCTATCATCTTTTCATTGGCACATTTTGTTCCTGTTCTGCTAGAAGTGAGTATCTCCCATGAATGTGAGCTCTTGGCAAGTGTCAGCTGCATCACTGGCACTAGCTGGTTGTGCTGCTGTCTGAGGTTACAGAGCCAGGGATAGAAAAAAGCTCTTGGCCACCTTCAGGCTCCAGGGCACCAGCATTGTCACCTGGGAGATAACAGCCCCATTCTTCCCTTTGCATTTCCACACTTCAATAGCAGTAAGCAGTAAGTTTCCTTAGGAGAGTGAATCTGTTTTGTCAGTAATAATTCAATCTTTAACACATGAAACACACTAGCCCAACAATCCACTCAGCACTTGAAAGAGACTTATTTAGCTTTTGCTTTGATATACCCATTCCAAGCTTTAGTTTGCTCTGTTTCTAGACCTTTTGTCCTCCAACCATTTTAACTAATGTGCAAACATATTCTCAAATGGCCTCCGAAACAGATTATTACCAACAGACTGGAGAATGACGCAAATACAGCCCATCTACATAAGTGAAACCAGTTTAGCCAAAGGGATCACTTGTGTGGCTTAAATCATGGAGATGGGCTATATCCACAGGGCTGAATTCATAATTGCAGGCTTTAACAATTTACTCCAGTTCTTTTTTGACCCAGGCTTTGGGTGGCTCCAATCTTTTCACTTCAAGGACTCCCCACCCCTACTGCACACATACACACAGATGGCAAAGCCAACACAGCTCACGTCCTTCTTTGGTGGTCTCCACTGGCACACAAGTCCATTGGCATAATTTTGAGAACACCAAAGATGATTCAGCTAGCTCCACACGTACTTTTTATGAGAAATGAGTCAATAAGTTGTTTCTCTGCACACTCCCCCAGAGAAAGAACCTAGAGCACAGGGAGCTGTAATATTAGATTAGTAACTCCACAACAGATCACAGTTGAGAAGACAGCATGTGGTAAATAGGAAGCCGCTAAGCCATTAATCAGAATTCTCCAACCCAGGTGGTTTTCCCTCAGCCTGATCCAGGTTCAGAAGATGGGGTGCCTTTCATGTGCTCTCCAACATCCTCTAACCAACATCAGCCATTCATTCCCACTAATTTATTGGTGTCGTTTCACCAAAGGACTATGCCTGGGAAACTGTGCTGGGTCTGTCCCTTGGCAAGCATCTTCAACTGCTCATGTCATCCCCAACACAGATGCCTTGGGGAAAATGTAGCTGCCCACCTCCATCTACCCCAACCAGACCCCGTGTCCAACTTCTCCACCACACTCAGACAAGCCAAGGAGTGAGCCACACATGTCAGAAGCTTCCTGGTCAGTTTTGACTCAACTGTCCATTAAGTGTTTTGTTCCTATTTTATAAATATCTGACGCTATTAGGAATAGAGAAGTCAGAAGGGAACTCATTATTACTGTGATTATATGATATGTTATTTGATCTTGAGAGAGTCATTTCCCCTCTGAGTCTTTTTTCTTACTTGTGAATTAAGAAGGTTGAACTATAAGACCCCCATGGTCCTGTCAGGCTGTGACCTCAAGTGGGTCTACTTATTACCTGCTAAATGGTCCCAGCCCCCAACTTATTTTCCTCCCACCCAATTACAAGAAAGAGGTCAGGGTGCTAGGCTTCTTGTTCTTACAGTAAGCTTCTGGAGGTGAGACTAATGCAGATGAGATTTAGCATTCACCAGACTTTAGCTCTTGGAGCTGGCAGGAAACTCAAATAATCCACTGCCCAAAAGCTATGCGGTAAGGCAGGTATAGCAGCATTATCCCCAAGACATACATAGGAAAACCATGATCCAGAAAGCCTAAATGATATGCACAAGGATCCCAGCTGTTTTAACAGGTGATACCAAGAGAACTAAAAGCCAAATCTTCCCATTCCTCACACTGCCCTCCCTCCACACCACCAGAGTTGTTATGAAAGGGCATTATTTGAGGTGTTAGCCAAAGCTTTAAAAGAAATTACCAAATACAAAATGATGTCTTAATATTTATATTATTATTTATGACCAAGAGGTGATAGTAAGAGGTTTGATACTAAGCCCTTTACCAATGAGAAAGCTACAGATAACCGACATTTTTCCTATTAACCAATCTATTTCATGAATCTATAAATCAGAAACCACTACTGGGGTATTTATAAATAACGGCAAAGGAGTTCCAACCCAACATATTCAGTTGGTTTGGAACTCCTTCCCAGGGGAGAAGAACTCTGCTCTGTTAACCTACCAGGTGACTGACACATTTTACATATGTGTTTATAGTTCTGCCAATTTTTAATAAGAATCTGTGGAAGCTGGAAAACTGTTCTATTTATCTGCAAAATTTTAGTGCCATTACTCTAAATAGAAAATGGTTTATTTTAAAAACCAGTGTGTTTTTAAAGCTAAATTTCACTTTCCCCATATGTTTAAGAAGCTCTTTTAGATTCACATAATTTATTTGAATTATCTAAGCCAAAATGCTCATATTTTCCTAAGAAAAAAATTTTCTAAAAATGTG
Source organism: Rhinopithecus roxellana (assembly GCF_007565055.1). Classification (NCBI taxonomy): domain Eukaryota; kingdom Metazoa; phylum Chordata; class Mammalia; order Primates; family Cercopithecidae; genus Rhinopithecus; species Rhinopithecus roxellana. The sequence continues at coordinate 71,873,163 of NC_044556.1, read as the reverse complement.
CTCACAGAGAAAAATATTCCCAACATGTACTAAAATTCTCATTTGTGGGCCAGGAGTGGTGGCTCATACCTGTAATCTTAGCACTTTGGGAGGCCGAGGCGGGTGGATCACTTGAGGTCAGGAGTTCAAGACCAGCCTGGCCAACATGGGGAAACCCCATCTCTACTAAAAATACAAGACTTAACTGGGCAGTAGCACGTGCCTATAATCCCAGCTACTCGGGAGGCTGAGGCAGGAGAATTGCTTGAACCCGGGAGACGGAGGTTGTGGTGAGCTGAGATCGTGCCACTACATTCCAGCCTGGGTGACAGAGCAAGACTCTGTCTCAAAAAAAAAAAAAAAAAAAAAAAAATTCTCATTTAAGAACCCCAACATTCATGTTAGGTATGATTCTGCTCTTGTAAATGATCAGTCTTGACTCATTTCATCCCCCTACAAAATTCACACAAGCCACCCCAGAGAATTAGTCTTTGGGAATTTTAAAGTATTTTAAAACCCACCACACAGATACAAGCATGGGTTGTTGTGAATCTAGAGCATCTGAGCATCCAAATTCTCTCCTTCCAGCTCTACATTGGCAGCATTTTGTAGCAAGAGCTACACTGGAAAGAGAAGCTCACTGGAAAGAGGAGTGGTAGCAGTTCTGTTTTCCCAGAGAAAAGGCTGCTGTCCCACTGCTGGTACTGATCTGAAGGCACAAAGGCATCATTATACCACCAGTAAGACATGGAGTCACTGGCCGGGTCTTGACATCCCGGGAGGGAGCAGGCTGTTCCTTTTAATATTCTCAAGCCTGAGTCCTATGAGCCCGTTAGTTCTGAAATGTGTCTTGCACCTCAACTTAGTTTCCAGGTGGCTTCCTAGATTACCCACACAACCCAGCCAGACTGAGACCTTGGGAGTCTCTGTAATCTGAAGCAATGAGGGCCCAGCTGAACAGGGCTGGAGACTTGCCAAATGAACTGCCTTTTCTTAATCCATCTGGAATGTCAACTAGGAGTAAGGAAAAGGAAGGACAATTCCCACAGAACACAAACTAGATAAGAATCTGACACTTCTCTTTGCAATGACTTGACATCCTCACTTTTTCAAAGAAAATCACCTTAATCAGTCCAGTGGCCCTTCCTGCTACCACATGGCCCAGGCACTCATTCAGAAAACGACTTAGAGCTTTCCTAATTCCAACACATTTACACAGAATTTAGCTTCCTTTAATTTCATCCATTGCCTACAGGACCAGCAATTGAAAACAGTTGCTACAGTTTGAATGTTTGTCTCCTCCAAACCTCATGTTGAAATTTGATCCCCAGTGTTGGAAATGGGACCTAATGGGAGGTGTTTGGGTCATGGGGGTCATCCCTCTTGAAAAGATTAACGTCGGGCCGGGCGCGGTGGCTCAAGCCTGTAATCCCAGCACTTTGGGAGGCCGAGACGGGCGGATCATGAGGTCAGGAGATCGAGACCATCCTGGCGAACACGGTGAAACCCCGTCTCTACTAAAAAATACAAAAAAAACTAGACGGGCGAGGTGGCGGGCGCCTGTAGTCCCAGCTACTCGGGAGGCTGAGGCAGGAGAATGGCGTGAACCCGGGAGGCGGAGCTTGCAGTGAGCAGAGATCCGGCCACTGCACTCCAGCCTGGGCGACAGAGCAAGACTCCGTCTCAAAAAAAAAAAAAAAAAAAAAAAAAGAAAAGATTAATGTCCTCTCTGGGGGAAGTGGGGTGGGAAGTGGATTCTCACTCCATTAGTTCCCATAAAAGCAGGTTGTTACAAAGAGCCTGGCACCTCCTCTTCCTGTCTCTCACTTCCTCTCTCACCACCTGATCTCTGGACAAGCTGGCTCCCCTCTTCACCTTCTACCATGAGTGACCCGGTCCTAAATCTTCCAGCCATCAGAATTTTGATTTTTCTTTGTAAGTTACCCTGCCTCAGGTATTTCTCTATAGCAACACAAAATGGACTGAAACAGCAGTATAATCCAAAAACAATACTGCTCCTCTTAACCACAAGCTGGTGCCTGACTACCTCAGTACATGGTTGCCTCCAAACTCACTTTAGCAAAGAAGTAACTCATCTCAAAATTTAACAGAAAAAAGGAAAAGCAAACTTTCAGGAAAATGGTATTCCTATTACCAGGAGTTAATTGGCTATGAAGCAGCCAAAAGTCAGCAGCAGATAAAAGAAAAGTCTGCATAATTAGAATAACCAATAGGTAGACATTCAGCAACTATATACTCAACAGAAGACTTGCCAGTGCAGTGGCCATGCATGCCTGCTACTGCAGGCCCACCATTCCTGAACCAGTGGCTTACATTCCACGTGGAGTAGGAGTAAGCCTTTGGTCTCTTCCACACCCATTCACTGTCATGCAGGGCCTCCAAACCGCCAAAGGATGGGAACAGCAGGCAAGGGTATCTGTCAAGCATGCTCCCTCTGTTCTACACATCAGTCATGCTATTTCCCACCCATTTATTCTTCTGTTGACCACCCACATTTAATTAAGTTTTAAAGACATGACAACAAGGTCTGAGATTTGAGGGATGTACCTGACTCTCTCTCCCCTCCAGTGGTGGTGGAATCTGATCAGCAAAACCAATCTTCCCTGGATCACCCATAAAGGCACTAACCTCATCCACGTTCTCAAAAGCGTTGATGACATCATATGGCAAACAGGACAGAAGGTCAATCACAAACCACGTCTTCAGGTAGTTCATGCGGATAAGTTTGGGGTCAGAAATCACCTCCCCTGCTGGTCCAACAAAGGTGGTATGAAAATTGAGCACAATGTCCACCAGAAAGATAACATCCACGATGCTATCAACAACCAGCCAGGCCACATTGTTCTGCCTGGTTTTGAAGGAGACATTATAAGGGACCAAGATGGCTGTATAGAAGGTCAAGATCAAGATGATCCAATCCCACGTGGTCTTAAAAACACAGTAATGTAAGATGATGTGAGGGGGAGTCTTTGGTGCCTCTTGCTTGTACTGGGGAAGGATGTCTGAGCCCAGCTGTAGGACCTGTACAGAAAAACATGACCAAGAGAGAACTAAGTTAGGATTTAATTGCAAGTATCTAACCAGTCAGCATCTGTGATTGACAAATGGTCACAACACTCTGAATAAATCGTTTGGGTACAATAACAGGTATAAACGAATATGGGAGAATGAAAGTGAACATTATAATAGAAATAATCATAAAGAAACAATTACAAACTACTATTTGGCTGTCAGCCAAGTGTTGTACTAAATACTTTACACACATTTATTATCTCAATTCTAAATACACCTTTGTTCTATTAGCCAATTATTATTCCATAAGTTAGAAACTGGGGCTCAAAAAGATTAAGCAACTTTTTGTTCAATAAATATTAATTGCTCTGATTTCATCCAACAGCGGCAGAATGCACATTCTTCTCATCAGCACATGGAACATTCTCCAGAACAGACTATATGTGAGATGACAAAACAAGTGTTAATAAATTTTTAAAAATCAAATTCATATCAAGAATCTTTCTTGACCACAGTGGAAGCAAACTAGAAATTGAAACATGTGGAACTTGGGAAACTTTATGAATACATGGAAGTTAAACATGCTCCAGAATGACCAGTGGGTCAATAGAGAAATTAAGAAAGAAATTTTAAAGTGTCTTGAAACAAATGAAAACATAACATAACAAAAACCTATGGGATACAGCAAAAGCAATACTAAGAGGAAAGTTTATAGCAATAAATGCCCTACATCAAAGAAGTTAAAAGATTTTAAATAAACAACCTAACAACGTACCTCAAGGAACTAGAAAAGCAAGAACAAACCAAATCCAAAATTAGAAGAAGGAAAGATATAAAATAAGAGCTAAATTAAATAAAATTGAGACAAAAAATACAAAAGAGCGGGCGCCTGTAGTCCCAGCTACTCGGGAGGCTGAGGCAGGAGAATGGCGTGAACCCAGGAGGCGGAGCTTGCAGTGAGCTGAGATCCAGCCACTGCACTCCAGCTTGGGCGACAGAGCGAGACCCCGTCTCAAAAAAAAAAAAAAAAAAAAAATACAAAAGAGCAATGAAATGACAACCTGGGTTTCTAAAAACCTAAGTTAAAAAAACCCAAACCTTTAACTAAGAAAAGAAACCCCCAATAAAATTCAACATGAAAAAGGAAATATTACAAGAAATAGCAAACAAATACAAAGGATCATTAGAAGCTACTATGAATAATCATATGCCAACAAATTGGAAAACCTAGAGGAAATGGATAAATTCCTGGACACATACAACCTACCAAGATTGAAACAGGAAGATATGGAAAACTCTAACAGACTAATAACAAGAAATATGATTAATTGAATCAGTAATTTAAAAAATCTCCCAACAAAGAAAAGCCCAGGACCAGATGGCTTCAATGCTGAATGTTACCAAAGTTTTAAAGAAGAATTAGTACCAGTTATTCTCAAACTATTTTTAAAAATTGAAGGAGAGGGCATTCTTTCAAACTCAATCTATGAGGCCAGCATTACCCTGATACCAAAACCAGACAAGGGCAAATCGAAAAAAGAAAACTACAAGCCAATATTCCTGATGAACCTACACACAAAATCCTCAACAACACACTAGCAAACTGAATCCAATAGAACATCAAAAAAAAAAAAAATGGTGTACACTATAATAAACTGGAATTTATCCAGAGATGCGAGAATGACTCAACACATGCAAATTAACAAACATGTTACATCACATCAGCAGTAGGGGAAAAAAATTATTATCTCAATAGATGCAGAAAAAGCATTTGATAAAATTCAATATCCCTTAATGATTTAAAAAAAAACTCTCAACAAATTAGGTATAGAAGAAAGGTACTCAAATGCCTTACATTCGCAGCAACCTGCATGAGATTGGAGACTATGATTGTAAGTGAAGTAACCCAGAAATGGAAAACCAAACATCGTATATTCTCACTCATGAGTGGGGGCTAAGCTATGAGGATGCAAAGCCATAAGAATGACACAACAGACTTTGGGGACTCAGGAGGAAAGGGTAGGAAGGGGGTGAGGGATAAAAGACTACAAATTGGGTTCATTGTATACTGCTTGGGTGATGGGTGCACCAAAATCTCACAAATCACCACTAAAGAACTTATTCATATAACCAAACACTTACCTGTTCCTCAGTAACCTATGGAAATAAAATATATATATATATAAAAAGACCTTACATGACAAACCCACAGCTAACATCATACTGAATAGGAAAAAGTTGAAAGCCTTCCCTTTAAGATCAGGAACAAGACAAGAATGCCCATTTTCACCACTGTTATTCAACATAGCACTGAAAGTCCCAGACAGAACAATTAGGCAAGAGAAAGAAATAAAGGGCATCCAAATTGAAGCAGAGGAAATCAAACTGTCCCTGTTTACAGACATAATCATATATTTAGAGACACATAGACTACACACACACACACACACACACACACACACACACACACACACAAAACCTGTTAGAACTGGTAAACAAATTCACTGAAGTTGCAGGATACAAAAATCAACATACAAAAGTCAGTAGCATTTCCACACACCAACAGCAAACAATCTGAAAATGAAATCAAAGGAGCAATTCCATTATCAATAGCTACAAAAAAAATTAAGTGTCTAGAAATAAATTTAACCAAAGAGAAGAAAAATCTCTACAAATAAAGCTATAAAACACTGAGACAAGAAATTGAAGACGACACAAAAAATAGAAAAGTATTCCGTGGATTGGGAGAATATTATTACAATGTCTAATTACCCAAAGCAATCTACAGATTCAATGCAATCCCTATTAAAATACCAATGACACTCTTCACAGAAGTAGAAAAACTTAATCCTAAAATTTACATGGAATCACAGAAGACCCAGAATAGCAAAAGCTATCCTGAGCCAAAAGAACAAAACTAGAGGAATCACATTACCTGACTTCAAATTATACTACAGAGTTAAAGTAACCAAAACAACAGGGTAGTTGCATAAAAACAGACACATACACCAACGAAACATATAGAGAACCCAGAAGTAAATCCATGTATCTACAATGAACTCATTTTCAACAAAGGTGCCAAGAACATACATTGAGAAAAGGACAGTCTCTTCAACAAATGGTGCTGGGCAAAGTGGATATCCATATGCAGAAGAATGAAATTAGACCCCTATCTCTTCTCATATTCAAAAATCAAGTCAAACTGGGTGAAAAATTTAAATCTAAGACTTCAAATTATGGAATTACTAAAATAAAACTTTCAGGAAACTCTCCAGGTTGTTGGACTGGGCAAAGATTTTTTTTTTTTTTTTTTTTTTTATACTTTAAGTTCTAGGGTACATGTGCATAACGTGCAGGTTTGTTACATATGAGTATTTGTGCCATGTTGGTGTGCTGCACCCATCAACTCGTCAGCACCCATCAATTCATCATTTATATCATGTATAACTCCCCAATGCAATCCCTCCCCCCTCCCCATGATAGGTCCCAGTGTGTGATGTTCCCCTTCCCGAGTCCAAGTGATCTCATTGTTCAGTTCCCACCTATGAGTGAGAACATGCGGTGTTTGGTTTTCTCTTCTTGTGATAGTTTGCTAAGAATGATGGTTTCCAGCTGCATCCAGTCCCTACAAAGGACACAAACTCATCCTTTTTTATGGCTGCATAGTATTCCATGGTGTATATGTGCCACATTTTCTTAATCCAGTCTGTCACAGATGGACATTTGGGTTGATTCCAAGTCTTTGCTATTGTGAATAGTGCTGCAATAAACATACGTGTGCATGTGTCTTTGTAGTAGAATAATTTATAATCCTTTGGGTATATACCCAGTATTGGGACGGCTGGGTCATATGGTACATCTAGTTCTAGATCCTTGAGGAATTGCCATACTGTTTTCCATAATGGTTGAACTAGTTTACAATCCCACCAACAGTGTAAAAGTGTTCCTATTTCTCCACATCCTCTACAACAACTGTTCTTTCATGATTTTTTAATGATTGCCATTCTAACTGGTGTGAGATGGTATCTCATTGTGGTTTTGATTTGCATTTCTCTGATGGCGAGTGATGATGAGCATTTTTGCATGTGTCTGTTGGCTGTATGAATGTCTTCTTTTGAGAAATGTCTGTTCATATCCTTTGCCCACTTTTTGATGGGGTTGTTTGTTTTTTTCTTGTATATTTGTTTGAGTTCTTTGTAGATTCTGGATATTAGCCCTTTGTCAGATGAGTAGATTGCAAAAATTTTCTCCCATTCTGTAGGTTGCCTGTTCACTCTGATGGTAGTTTCTTTTGCTGTGCAGAAGCTCTTTAGTTTAATTAGATCCCATTTGTCAATTTTGGCTTTTGCTGCCATTGCTTTTGGTGTTTTAGACATGAAGTCCTTGCCCATGCCTATGTCCTGAATGGTACTACCTAGATTTTCTTCTAGGGTTTTTATGGTATTAGGTCTAACATTTAAGTCTCTAATCCATCTTGAATTAATCTTCGTATAAGGGGTAAGGAAAGGATCCAGTTTCAGCTTTCTACTTATGGCTAGCCAATTTTCCCAGCACCATTTATTAAATAGGGAATCCTTTCCCCATTTCTTGTTTCTCTCAGGTTTGTCAAAGATCAGATGACTGTAGATGTGTGGTGTTATTTCTGAGGACTCTGTTCTGTTCCATTGGTCTATATCTCTGTTTTGGTACCAGTACCATGCTGTTTTGGTTACTGTAGCCTTGTAGTATAGTTTGAAGTCAGGTAGCGTGATGCCTCCAGCTTTGTCCTTTTGACTTAGGATTGTCTTGGCAATGCGGGCTCTTTTTTGGTTCCATATGAACTTTAAAGCAGTTTTTTCCAATTCCGTGAAGAAACTCATTGGTAGCTTGATGGGGATGGCATTGAATCTATAAATAACCTTGGGCAGTATGGCCATTTTCACGATATTGATTCTTCCTATCCATGAGCATGGTATGTTCTTCCATTTGATTGTGTCCTCTTTGATTTCACTGAGCAGTGGTTTGTAGTTCTCCTTGAAGAGTTCCTTGGCATCCCTTGTAAGTTGGATTCCTAGGTATTTTATTCTCTTTGAAGCAATTGTGAATGGAAGTTCATTCCTGATTTGGCTCTCTGCTTGTCTGTTACTGGTGTATGAGAATGCTTGTGATTTTTGCACATTAATTTTGTATCCTGAGACTTTGCTGAAGTTGCTTATCAGCTTAAGGAGCTTTTGGGCTGAGACGATGGGGTTTTCTAAATACACAATCATGTCATCTGCAAACAGGGACAATTTGACTTCTTCTTTTCCTAACTGAATACCCTTGATTTATTTCTCTTGCCTGATTGCCCTAGCCAGAACTTCCAACACTATGTTGAATAAGAGTGGTGACAGAGGGCATCCCTGTCTTGTACCAGTTTTCAAAGGGAATTTTTCCACTTTTTGCCCATTCAGTATGATATTAGCTGTGGGTTTCTCATAAATAGCTCTTATTATTTTGAGGTACGTTCCATCAACACCGAATTTATTGAGCGTTTTTAGCATGAAGGGCTGTTGAATTTTGTCAAAAGCCTTTTCTGCATCTATTGAGATAATCATGTGGTTGTTGACTTTGGTTTTGTTTATATGCTGGATTATGTTTATTGATTTGTGAATGTTGAACCAGCCTTGCATCCCAGGGATGAAGCCCACTTGATCATGGTGGATAAGCTTTTGGATGTGCTGCTGAATCCGGTTTGCCAGTATTTTATTGAGGATTTTTGCGTCGATGTTCATCAGGGATATTGGTCTAAAATTCTCTTTTTTTGTTGTGTCTCTGCCAGGCTTTGGTATCAGGATGATGTTGGCCTCATAAAATGAGTTAGGGAGGATTCCCTCTTTTTCTATTGATTGGAATAGTTTCAGAAGGAATGGTACCAGCTCCACCTTGTACCTCTGGTAGAATTCAGCTGTGAATCCATCTGGTCCTGGACTTTTTTTGGTGGGTAGGCTATTAATTGCTGCCTCAATTTCAGAGCCTGCTATTCGTCTATTCAGGGATTCAACTTCTTCCTGGTTTAGTCTTGGGAGAGTGTAAGTGTCCAGGAAATTATCCATTTCTTCTAGATTTTCTAGTTGATTTGCGTAGAGGTGTTTATAGTATTCTCTGATGGTAGTTTGTATTTCTGTGGGGTCGGTGGTGATATCCCCTTTATCATTTTTTATTGCGTCTATTTGATTCCTCTCTCTTTTCTTCTTTATGAGTCTTGCTAGCGGTCTGTCAATTTTGTTGATCTTTTCAAAAAACCAACTCCTGGATTCATTGATTTTTTGGAGGGTTTTTTGTGTCTCTATCTCCTTCAGTTCTGCTCTGATCTTAGTTATTTCTTGCCTTCTGCTAGCTTTTGAATGTGTTTGCTCTTGCCTCTCTAGTTCTTTTAATTGTGATGTTAGGGTGTCAATTTTAGATCTTTCCTGCTTTCTCTTGTGGGCATTTAGTGCTATAAATTTCCCTCTACACACTGCTTTAAATGTGTCCCAGAGATTCTGGTATGTTGTATCTTTGTTCTCATTGGTTTCAAAGAACATCTTTATTTCTGCCTTCATTTCATTATGTACCCAGTAGTCATTCAGGAGCAGGTTGTTCAGTTTCCATGTAGTTGAGCGGTTTTGATTGAGTTTCTTAGTCCTGAGTTCTAGTTTGATTGCACTGTGGTCTGAGAGACAGTTTGTTATAATTTCTGTTCTTTTACATTTGCTGAAGAGTGCTTTACTTCCAATTATGTGGTCAATTTTGGAATAAGGGCGATGTGGTGCTGAGAAGAATGTATATTCTGTTGATTTGGGGTGGAGAGTTCTATAGATGTCTATTAGGTCCGCTTGGTGCAGAGATGAGTTCAATTCCTGGATATCCTTGTTAACTTTCTGTCTCGTTGATCTGTCTAATGTTGACAGTGGAGTGTTGAAGTCTCCCATTATTATTGTATGGGAGTCTAAGTCTCTTTGTAAGTCTCTAAGGACTTGCTTTATGAATTTGGGTGCTCCTGTATTGGGTGCATATATATTTAGGAGAGTTAGCTCTTCCTGTTGAATTGATCCCTTTACCATTATGTAATGGCCTTCTTTGTCTCTTTTGATCTTTGATGGTTTAAAGTCTGTTTTATCAGAGACTAGGATTGCAACCCCTGCTTTTTGTTTGTTCTCCATTTGCTTGGTAGATCTTCCTCCACCCCTTTATTTTGAGCCTATGTATGTCTCTGCATGTGAGATGGGTCTCCTGAATACAGCAGACTGATGGGTCTTGACTCTTTATCCAGTTTGCCAGTCTGTGTCTTTTAATTGGAGCATTTAGTCCATTAACATTTAAGGTTAATATTGTTATGTGTGAACTTGATCCTGCCATTATGATATTAACTGGTTATTTTGCTCGTTAGTTGATGCAGTTTCTTCCTAGCCTCGATGGTCTTTACATTTTGGCATGTTTTTGCAATGGCTGGTACCGGTTGTTCCTTTCCATGTTTAGTGCTTCCTTCAGGGTCTCTTGTAAGGCAGGCCTGGTGGTGACAAAATCTCTAAGCATTTGCTTATCTGTAAAGGATTTTATTTCTCCTTCACTTATGAAACTTAGTTTGGCTGGATATGAAATTCTGGGTTTAAAATTCTTTTCTTTAAGAACGTTGAATATTGGCCCCCACTCTCTTCTGGCTTGTAGAGTTTCTGCCGAGAGATCTGCTGTTAGTCTGATGGGCTTCCCTTTGTGGGTAACCCGACCTTTCTCTCTGGCTGCCCTTTAGAGTTTTTCCTTCATTTCAACTTTGGTGAATCTGGCAATTATGTGTCTTGGAGTTGCTCTTCTCGAGGAGTATCTTTGTGGCGTTCTCTGTATTTCCTGAATTTGAATGTTGGCCTGCCCTAGTAGGTTGGGGAAGTTCTCCTGGATGATATCCTGAAGAGTGTTTTCCAACTTGGTTCCATTTTCCCCCTCACTTTCAGGCACCCCAATCAGACGTAGATTTGGTCTTTTTACATAATCCCATACTTCTTGCAGGCTTTGTTCATTTCTTTTTCTTCTTTTTTCTTTTGGTTTCTCTTCTCGCTTCATTTCATTCATTTGATCCTCAATCGCTGATACTCTTTCTTCCAGTTGATCGAGTCGGTTACTGAAGCTTGTGCATTTGTCACGTATTTCTCGTGTCATGGTTTTCTTTTTTTTTTTTTTTTTTTTTTTTTTTTTTTTTTTTTTTTTCCTTTTGTGATTAAATATTTATTACAGCTTTACGGGTGGTATGCCTATGTATTTGTTTTTTTTTTTTTTTTTTTTTTTTTTTTTTTTTTTTTATTATACTTTAAGTTCTAGGGTACATGTGCATAACGTGCAGGTTTGTTACATATGTATACTTATGCCATGTTGGTGTGCTGCACCCATCAACTCGTCAGCACCCATCAATTCATCATTTATATCATGTATAACTCCCCAATGCAATCCCTCCCTCCTCCCCCCTCCCCATGATAGACCCCAGTGTGTGATGTTCCCCTTCCCGAGTCCAAATGATCTCATTGTTCAGTTCCCACCTATGAGTGAGAACATGCGGTGTTTGGTTTTCTCTTCTTGTGATAGTTTGCTAAGAATGATGGTTTCCAGCTGCATCCATGTCCCTACAAAGGACGCAAACTCATCCTTTTTTATGGCTGCATAGTATTCCATGGTGTATATGTGCCACATTTTCTTAATCCAGTCTGTCACAGATGGACATTTGGGTTGATTCCAAGTCTTTGCTATTGTGAATAGTGCCGCAATAAACATACGTGTGCATGTGTCTTTGTAGTAGACTAATTTATAATCCTTTGGGTATATACCCAGTAGTGGGATGGCTGGGTCATATGGTACATCTAGTTCTAGATCCTTGAGGAATTGCCATACTGTTTTCCATAATGGTTGAACTAGTTTACAATCCCACCAACAGTGTAAAAGTGTTCCTATTTCTCCACATCCTCTCCAACACCTGTTGTTTCCTGACTTCTTAATGATTGCCATTCTAACTGGTGTGAGATGGTATCTCATTGTGGTTTTGATTTGCATTTCTCTGATGGCCAGTGATGATGAGCATTTTTTCATGTGTCTGTTGGCTGTATGAATATCTTCTTTTGAGAAATGTCTGTTCATATCCTTTCCCCACTTTTTGATGGGGTTGTTTGTTTTTTTCTCGTATATTTGTTTGAGTTCTTTGTAGATTCTGGATATTAGCCCTTTGTCAGATGAGTAGGTTGCAAAAATTTTCTCCCATTCTGTAGGTTGCCTGTTCACTCTGATGGTAGTTTCTTTTGCTGTGCAAAAGCTCTTTAGTTTAATTAGATCCCATTTGTCAATTTTGGCTTTTGCTGCCGTTGCTTTTGGTGTTTTAGACATGAAGTCCTTGCCCATGCCTATGTCCTGAATGGTACTACCTAGATTTTCTTCTAGGGTTTTGATGGTATTAGGTCTAACATTTAAGTCTCTAATCCATCTTGAATTAATCTTCGTATAAGGGGTAAGGAAAGGATCCAGTTTCAGCTTTCTACTTATGGCTAGCCAATTTTCCCAGCACCATTTATTAAATAGGGAATCCTTTCCCCATTTCTTGTTTCTCTCAGGTTTGTCAAAGATCAGATGGCTGTAGATGTGCGGTATTATTTCTGAGGACTCTGTTCTGTTCCATTGGTCTATATCTCTGTTTTGGTACCAGTACCATGCTGTTTTGGTTACTGTAGCCTTGTAGTATAGTTTGAAGTCAGGTAGCGTGACGCCTCCAGCTTTGTCCTTTTGACTTAGGATTGTCTTGGCAATGCGGGCTCTTTTTTGGTTCCATATGAACTTTAAAGCAGTTTTTTCCAATTCTGTGAAGAAAGTCATTGGTAGCTTGATGGGGATGGCATTGAATCTATAAATAACCTTGGGGAGTATGGCCATTTTCACGATATTGATTCTTCCTATCCATGAGCATGGTATGTTCTTCCATTTGTTTGTGTCCTCTTTGATTTCACTGAGCAGTGGTTTGTAGTTCTCCTTGAAGAGGTCCTTTACATCCCTTGTAAGCTGGATTCCTAGGTATTTTATTCTCTTTGAGGCAATTGTGAATGGAAGTTCATTCCTGATTTGGCTCTCTGCTTGTCTGTTGCTGGTGTATAAGAATGCTTGTGATTTTTGCACATTAATTTTGTATCCTGAGACTTTGCTGAAGTTGCTTATCAGCTTAAGGAGATTTTGGGCTGAGACGATGGGGTTTTCTAAATATACAATCATGTCATCTGCAAACAGGGACAATTTGACTTCTTCTTTTCCTAACTGGATACCCTTGATTTCTTTCTCTTGCCTGATTGCCCTAGCCAGAACTTCCAACACTATGTTGAATAGGAGTGGTGAGAGAGGGCATCCCTGTCTTGTGCCAGTTTTCAAAGGGAATTTTTCCAGTTTTTGCCCATTCAGTATGATATTAGCTGTGGGTTTGTCATAAATAGCTCTTATTATTTTGAGGTACGTTCCATCAATACCGAATTTATTGAGCGTTTTTAGCATGAAGGGCTGTTGAATTTTGTCAAAAGCCTTTTCTGCATCTATTGAGACAATCATGTGGTTCTTGTCTTTGGTTCTGTTTATATGCTGGATTACGTTTATTGATTTGCGAATGTTGAACCAGCCTTGCATCCCAGGGATGAAGCCCACTTGATCATGGTGGATAAGCTTTTTGATGTGCTGCTGAATCCGGTTTGCCAGTATTTTATTGAGGATTTTTGCATCAATGTTCATCAGGGATATTGGTCTAAAATTCTCTTTTTTTGTTGTGTCTCTGCCAGGCTTTGGTATGAGGATGATGTTGGCCTCATAAAATGAGTTAGGGAGGATTCCCTCTTTTTCTATTGATTGGAATAGTTTCAGAAGGAATGGTACCAGCTCCTCCTTGTACCTCTGGTAGAATTCAGCTGTGAATCCATCTGGTCCTGGACTTTTTTTGGTGGGTAGGCTATTAATTGTTGCCTCAATTTCAGAGCCTGCTATTGGTCTATTCAGGGATTCAACTTCTTCCTGGTTTAGCCTTGGGAGAGTGTAAGTGTCCAGGAAATTATCCATTTCTTCTAGATTTTCTAGTTGATTTGCGTAGAGGCGTTTATAGTATTCTCTGATGGTAGTTTGTATTTCTGTGGGGTCAGTGGTGATATCCCCTTTATCATTTTTTATTGCATCTATTTGATTCCTCTCTCTTTTTTTCTTTATTAGCCTTGCTAGCGGTCTGTCAATTTTGTTGATCTTTTCAAAAAACCAACTCCTGGATTCATTGATTTTTTGGAGGGTTTTTTGTGTCTCTATCTCCTTCAGTTCTGCTCTGATCTTAGTTATTTCTTGCCTTCTGCTAGCTTTTGAATGTGATTGCTCTTGCCTCTCTAGTTCTTTTAATTGTGATGTTAGAGTGTCAATTTTAGATCTTTCCTGCTTTCTCTTGTGGGCATTTAGTGCTATAAATTTCCCTCTACACACTGCTTTAAATGTGTCCCAGAGATTCTGGTATGTTGTATCTTTGTTCTCATTGGTTTCAAAGAACATCTTTATTTCCGCTTTCATTTCGTTATGTACCCAGTAGTCATTCAGGAGCAGGTTGTTCAGTTTCCATGTAGTTGAGCGGTTTTGATTGAGTTTCTTAGTCCTGAGTTCTAGTTTGATTGCACTGTGGTCTGAGAGACAGTTTGTTATAATTTCTGTTCTTTTACATTTGCTGAGGAGTACTTTACTTCCAATTATGTGGTCAGTTTTGGAATAAGTGCGATGTGGTGCTGAGAAGAATGTATATTCTGTTGATTTGGGGTGGAGAGTTCTATAGATGTCTATTAGGTCCGCTTGGTGCAGAGATGAGTTCAATTCCTGGATATCCTTGTTAACTTTCTGTCTCGTTGATCTGTCTAATGTTGACAGCGGAGTGTTGAAGTCTCCCATTATTATTGTATGGGAGTCTAAGTCTCTTTGTAAGTCTCTAAGGACTTGCTTTATGAATCTGGGTGCTCCTGTATTGGGTGCATATATATTTAGGAGAGTTAGCTCTTCCTGTTGAATTGATCCCTTTACCATTATGTAATGGCCTTCTTTGTCTCTTTTGATCTTTGATGGTTTAAAGTCTGTTTTATCAGAGACTAGGATTGCAACCCCTGCTTTTTTTTGTTCTCCATTTGCTTGGTAGATCTTCCTCCATCCCTTTATTTTGAGCCTATGTATGTCTCTGCATGTGAGATGGGTCTCCTGAATACAGCAGACTGATGGGTCTTGACTCTTTATCCAGTTTGCCAGTCTGTGTCTTTTAATTGGAGCATTTAGTCCATTAACATTTAAGGTTAATATTGTTATGTGTGAACTTGATCCTGCCATTATGATATTAACTGGTTATTTTGCTCGTTAGTTGATGCAGTTTCTTCCTAGCCTCGATGGTCTTTACATTTTGCCAAGTTTTTGCGATGGCTGGTACCGGTTGTTCCTTTCCATGTTTAGGGCTTCCTTCAGGGTCTCTTGTAAGGCAGGCCTGGTGGTGACAAAATCTCTAAGCATTTGCTTATCTGTAAAGGATTTTATTTCTCCTTCACTTATGAAACTTAGTTTGGCTGGATATGAAATTCTGGGTTTAAAATTCTTTTCTTTAAGAACGTTGAATATTGGCCCCCACTCTCTTCTGGCTTGTAGAGTTTCTGCCGAGAGATCTGCTGTTAGTCTGATGGGCTTCCCTTTGTGGGTAACCCGACCTTTCTCTCTGGCTGCCCTTTAGAGTTTTTCCTTCATTTCAACTTTGGTGAATCTGGCAATTATGTGTCTTGGAGTTGCTCTTCTCGAGGAGTATCTTTGTGGCGTTCTCTGTATTTCCTGAATTTGAATGTTGGCCTGCCCTAGTAGGTTGGGGAAGTTCTCCTGGATGATATCCTGAAGAGTGTTTTCCAACTTGGTTCCATTTTCCCCCTCACTTTCAGGCACCCCAATCAGACGTAGATTTGGTCTTTTTACATAATCCCATACTTCTTGCAGGCTTTGTTCATTTCTTTTTCTTCTTTTTTCTTTTGGTTTCTCTTCTCGCTTCATTTCATTCATTTGATCCTCAATCGCTGATACTCTTTCTTCCAGTTGATCGAGTCGGTTACTGAAGCTTGTGCATTTGTCACGTATTTCTCGTGTCATGGTTTTCATCTCTGTCATTTCGTTTATGACCTTCTCTGCATTAATTAGTCTAGCTGTCAATTCTTCCACTCTTTTTTCAAGACTTTTAGTTTCTTTGAGCTGGGTACATAATTCCTCCTTTAGCTCTGAGAAGTTTGATGGACTGAAGCCTTCTTCTCTCATCTCGTCAAAGTCATTCTCTGACCAGCTTCGATCTGTTGCTGGCGATGGGCTGTGCTCCTTTGCAGGGGGAGATGCGCTCTTATTTTTTGAATTTCCAGCTTTTCTGCCCTGCTTTTTCCCCATCTTTGTGGTTTTATCTGTCTCTGGTCTTTGATGATGGTGACGTACTGATGGGGTTTTGGTATAGGTGTCCTTCCTGTTTGATAGTTTTCCTTCTGACAGTCAGGATCCTCAACTATAGGTCTCTTGGAGATTGCTTGAGGTCCACTCCAGACCCTGTTTGCCTGGGTATCAGCAGCAGAGGTTGCAGAAGATAGAATATTGCTGAACAGCGAGTGTACCTGTCTGATTCTTACTTTGGAAGCTTCCTCTCAGGGGTGTACTCCACCCTGTGAGGTGTGGGGTGTCAGACTGCCCCTAGTGGGGGATGTCTCCCAGTTAGGCTACTCAGGGGTCAGTGACCCACTTGAGAAGGCACTCTGTCTGTTCTCAGATCTCAACATCCGTGTTGGGAGATCCACTGCTCTCTTCAAAGATGTCAGACAGAGTCGTTCGCGTCTGCTCAGGCCTCTGCTGCTTCCCCTGTTGTTTTTTTAGCTGAGCCCTGCCCCCAGAGGTGGAGTCTATAGAGACAGGCAGGTTTCCTTGAGCTGCTGTGAGCTCCACCCAGTTCGAGCTTCCCAGCGGCTTTGTTTACCTACTTAAGCCTCAGCAATGGCGGGTGCCCCTCCCCCAGCCTTGCTGCTGCCTTGCAGTTAGATCGCTGCAGACTGCTGTGTTAGCAATGAGGGAGGCTCCGTGGGCGTGGGACCCTCCCGGCCAGGTGAGGGATATATTCTTCTGGTGTGCCCGTTTGCTTAAAGTGCAGTATTGGGGTGGGAGTTACCTGATTTTCCAGGTGTTGTGTGTCTCAGTTCCCCTGGCTAGGAAAAGGGATTCCCTTCCCCCTTGCGCTTCCCAGGTGAGGCGATGCCTCGCCCTGCTTCAGCTCTCACTGGTCAGGCTGCAGCAGCTGACCAGCACCGATTGTCCGGCACTCCCTAGTGAGATGACCCCAGTACCTCAGTTGAAAATGCAGAAATCACCGGTCTTCTGTGTCGCTCGTGTTGGGAGTTGGAGACTGGAGCTGTTCCTATTCGGCCATCTTGCTGGGCAAAGATTTTTAAGGTAAACCTCAAAAGTACCGGCAACCAAGGCAAAAATAGCCAAATAGGATTATATCAAGCTGAAAAGCGTCTGCACAGCAAAGGAAACAATCAACAGAATGAAAAGACAACCTACAGAATGGAAGAAAATACCTGCAAACTATTCATCTAACAAGGGATTTCTAGAATATACAAGGAATTCAACTCAACAGCAAAAATTGAATAATGTGATTTAAAAATGAGGAAGTAATCTGAATAGCTATTTATCAAAAGAACACATACAAATAAATGGCCAACAGGGATGTGAAAAAAATGCTCAACATCACTAATCCAGGAAAATGCAAATCAAAATGAAATGAAATATAAACTTGTCCCAGTTAAAATGGCTATTATCAAAAAGACATATACACACAAAAAAATGCCGATGGGCCGGGCGTGGTGGCTCACGCCTGTAATCCCAGCACTTTGGAAGGCCGAGGCAGGTGGATCACCTTAGGTCAGGAGTTCGAGATCAGCCTGGCCAACATGGTAAAACCCATCTCTACTAAAAATACAAAATTAGCCAGGCATGGTGGTGCACACCTGTAATCCCAGCTACTCAGGAGGCTGAGGCAGGAGAAACACTTGAACCCGGGAGACAGAGGTTGTAGTGGGCCAAAATCACGCCACTGCACTCCAGCCTGGGTGACAGAGCAAGACTCTGTCTCTATAAAAATAAAAAATAAAAAATAAATACTGGTGAGGATCCAGATGAAGGGAAATTATTATATACTTTTGGTGGGGATGTAAATTAATACAGCCATTATGCAAAACATATTGAGGTTCCTTGAATAAAAACAGAATACCATATGATTCAGCAATCCCATTTGTGGGTATATATCCAAAGGAAAGGAAAACGGTATGTCAAAGAGCTATTGGCACTCCCATATTTATTGCAGCATTATTCACAGTAGCCAAGATACGGAATCAACCTAAGTGTCCATTGACAGATGAATGGATAAACAAAATGTGAATGGATATATATACCCAATAGAACATTATTTTGCCACTAAAAAAGAATGAAATCCTGTCATTTGCAGCAACATGGATAACCCTGGAGGATATTACGTTAAATGAAATAAGCCAGGCACATAAAGACAAATACCACATGTTCCACTCATATATGAAAGCTAAAAAAGCTGACCTCCTAGAAGTAGAGAGTAGAATAGTGGTTACCAGAGGCTGAGAATGGTACCAGAAGAGAGTGTGATAGGGAAGGGTTGGTTAATTGATACAAAATTTCAGCTAGAGTAAAAAAAACAGGTAAGTATTTAAGGTGATGGATATCCCAACTACCTTGATTTGATTATATAAATTTATCAACCTATCACATGTACCCCCAAAATAAGTATATCTAATGTGCATCAATAGAAGTTTTTTTAAAATTAGTATCTGATAGGAGAAATAAGTGTTCTATAGCACAGTAGAGTGAATAGAATAATTTACTATATTTCAAAATAACTAGAAGAGAGGATCTTGAATGTTTCTAGCACAAAGAAATGAAAAATGTTTGAGGTGATGGAGACCTCAATTACCCCAATTTGATCATTACATACTGCATACATGTATGAAAATATGTGTACTCCATAAACATATATAATTATGTATCAATTAAAATTTTTAAATATATTTATTGCTCTGTGCCTGGAACTGTTCTAGGTACTGGACATGCAGCAATGAAGGAAACAGCATGATGCCTGCTCTCTTGGAGCTCAGTCTAGGAGAGAAATCAAAATCATTTCAAATTGTGATAACCACTAAATAACACTGGGGCAGGCAGAACACTGTGATTTGATAAAATGTGACTTGAGTAAGGGAGGGAAAGTGTTTGAATTGAAACCTGAGTGACAACAAAGAACCAGCCATTTAAGTTTGTATGGAAAAATTATCCTAGGCAGAGAGTGTAACTGGTGTAATAACCCTAGGGTGAAATAAGCTTGATATTATCAGGAAAAGAAAGAAGTCCAATGTGGCCGAAACACAATGAGTGGGAGGAGGCGAGGGAGAAGATGCTAGATGAGCTCTGAAAGGAAAATGAAAACTAGACCACACAGGACCCAGTGGGATATTGGGAGGTGTTAGATTTTATTCTATGTACGGCTGGGTGTAACCAGAGGGTTTTAGGTAAAAGAATAATAATCGGATGCATGTTTCTAAAAGATCACCCTGGCTGTTTTATAGATAATGAGTTGGTACAAAGGATTGAGGGAAGAACAGAATCTGGGTACTTGTTATAACAGAGAAAAAGATGAGACGATAGAAAAAAGCAGTCCAATTTTGTACATATTAATATTTCTGCAGTATAGCCAGCTGGACTTGCTGATGGCTAGAAAGGAAAAAAAAAAAAGGCAATGAAGAGTACCAACTACTACATTCCATGAGCCCAGCATGCTGGCTGGGCCCAAAGTAGGCACTACAGGACTGTTTTTAAGTGAATGAGTGAACTCTAAAGTCCTACAGCTAGCGAGAGATGGAGACAGGATCACAAAACAGATCTAACTAGATTCAAAACACATGCTGTTCCACATCATGGTTATGTTTCCCTGAGTAACTTAGGATTCTAAGGAAGCAGACTTAGTGCAGGAAGAAGACCAGAGAAGGTTGGTTCCAGGAGAGACTCACCAACGGGTTTCATCCTCATTAGTCAAAGGCAACAAGCTGTGCCTTCTCATACCAAGCCAAGCTGGAAGGGACTCCCAGCTGCTCCTCTGCCACTTGCACGTTCTTATAAATCTCTAGATAAAACTCTTCTTGTGTCATGGGAACTTCTTGTTACCTCTAGAGGTTGAAGACCCTTTAGTAAAGGTAAAATTAGCTGAACCCCCCTGTTTCCCCTATGGTTGACACCAGCCTTTAAAAGGGGGCAAAGGAAAGCTAGGAATCCAGAGTGTCAGTGTGCATCTTTGGGTGGAGGAACTCTTTCCACTCCTCCTGCGAATGCACTCCTCCTTACTATGCTTGAGATTTTAATTTCTCTCTCCATGAAAAGGAAATTACAAGAGTGTGATTAAGGAAGCTTGGATTCTGAGACCTCAGCAAGAAAGAAGTTTGGCCTTTAAGAATTGTTGGGAAAAGCTGAGTGTTGACAGAAGCTGAGGCAGAGCTTGGATAATGTAAAAGAGTCTTGGAACATGTCGGGGTCCAGGGTCTAAAACCCCTCATGGCCTTTGGAATACCAAGTTCTGTGCTAAAGGGTGGAAGGCTCCCCTGACGCACCATAGTCTAAGCCCAGGGGCTAAAATCCCTCATGGCTTGGACAGAATCCACGGCTCAGGGCATAAAACCTCTCCTGACCTCTGGCATGTGTCTAGACTTGCTGGCTCCTTGCTTATAGCCCTCCCAGGCTCCTAGATCGATTTTGTCTTAGAATTGGCCGTATAAATGCTAAACCATCACAGCTGTAAATCATGTGCTTAATGCAACGCCCCCTTTCAACCCCACATTCTTGCCACCTGTTTCTTTGTTTGATCACCAATAAACAGTCTGGGCTTCCAGAGCTTGGGGCCTTTGCAGCCTCCATAACTAGTGTTGGCCCCCTGGATCCACTTTCTCTCTCAAATTGTCTTTTCTCATTCCTTTGACTCTGCCGGACTTTGTCACCCCCACAACCTGGTGTTGGGTCTGATCACCCCAACAAGAATACAACAAATAAATGAACCGAATAGGACTTCCATTTCTGGAATGATAGAGTAGACATATTTTTCCCTATTCCTCCCTCTAAGTGCAACTAAAAAGCCTTCGTCATTATATCTAAAACAAATATAAGACGACTCTGAAAGGTGGAGAAAAGAAAGCAAACCGGCTAGGAACGACACAGTGGTGAGCTCTCTAGGTTTTCCTTTTGCCTCGTGTATTCCTGACTTGGAGCTAAAGAAGCCAGCAACCTGGAAACTCCAAGGAGTGCAGACAAAAAAAAAAAAAAAAAAAAAAAAATCCCAACAAAAGCCTATTCTTTCCAGCCAAAAGGACTGGGAAATGGGCAGCCTCAAAAGATAGAAAGCTGTTAGATGATAACCACTCTACTATAACCACATAGCACAGAAAAATTGTGTGCCCCCACCCCGCCTCAGCTAGGCCAGCAGGGCCTACTAGGAAGCCTAGACTTCCCCTTTCTTGAGGCTGTAATGAAGCCACTAATCTCCCATCTCCTCTCCTACTGGGATATTCCAGCCAGAAAAGGCCCAGTAAGAAGCATGGACTCTCACACAATGCCACTTCCACCAACAGTAATGAGACGCCCCTTTCCCTCCTCAATGGGATGGTCAGAGGAAGCCTAGTGGACAGCTGGGATTTTCACCACTGCCCAGCAGTCATGAGGTCATCCCCTACAGCGCAGAGAGGTATCCATGTAAGCTTAGTGAGGAGCTGGAATTCCTATCTCTACCGGGCAGTAACAAGAAGGAGTACACCACTCAGGTGTCAACTGAGGCTGAGTGGGAAATCTGTATGTTTACCCTGACCTGGCAAAAGTGAGAGGATGCCTACCTCTTCTTCTGCCATATAAATGTAAACCTAAAATTCAAACTTTAAAGAAGATACAGAGACTACCCAAATGCCAAACTTTCAATAAAAAATTCATTCATTATACCAAGAACCAGGAAGATATCAAATGGAATGAAAAACAGGTAATCAATAGATGCCAACACCAAAATTATGTATCAGAAATATAAAAGATTTTTGAACAGTCATCATAAAAGTGCTTTAACAAGCAATTAGGGACAAGCAAAGAAGATATAAGGAACCAAATGGAAGTTTTAGAACCAGAAAATATAATAATGAATATAAAAAAATCCAATGGATAGGCTCAAAAGCAAAATGAGGCCAGGCACAGTGGCTCATGTCTGTAATCCTAACACTTTGGAGGCCAATGTAGGAGGATCACTTGAACTCAGGAGTCTGAGGCCAGCCTGAGCAACATAGTGAGACCCCATCTCTAGAAAACATTTAAATGTAGCCGCGCCTGGTGGTACATGCCTGTAGTTCCAGCTACTCAGGATGCTAAGGTGAGAGGATTGGTTGAGCCCAGGCAGTTGAGGCAGGAGTAAGCCATGATCACTCCAGTGTGGGCAACGAAGTAGGCAAAGCTGTCTCGGGAAAAAAAAAAAAAAAAAAGCAAAATGAACAAAATGAAGAAAAAAATTAGTGAACTTTAACTTGATGATAAAACAATAGAAATTATCCTATAATTGTTGTTCTGTAATAGAAAGTATCTGAACAATAGAGACAGAAAGGCAAATTGCATAATGATAAAAAGCATCACTCCAAGAAGACGGAACAATCCTGATGTATATGTACCAAACAAGAACTGCAAAATATGTAAAGCAAAAACCTAATAAAATCAAAAGGAGAAACAGACCCACAGTACTCCTCTCTCAATAACTGATAGAGCAACTAGGTAGAAAACTAGCAAAGATAGAGAAGAACTCAACAATACCATCAAACAATAGAATTTAATCAATATTTACAGAATACTCTCCCCAACAGAAGCAAAATACAACCTTTATAAGTGTACATGAAATAGTATTCAGGATAGATCCTATGCTAGTCCATAAAATAAACCTTAATAAATACAACAATTAAAATCACCAGAGCATATTCTCAACTACAATGGAATCACACTAGAAACCAATAAAGATAACGGGAAAATATCCAAACACTTGGAAACTAAGTATCACACTTCTAAACAATCCATGGGCCAAAGATAAAGTGGCAAGGGAAACTTTTATTGAACTCAATGAAAATGAAAATAGAAGTGGGATACTGTGAAAGGAGCACAAAAAGGGAAATGTTTATCACTAAATATTTACCTAAGACAAAAAGTCTTAAATCAATATTCTAAGCTCCCACCTCAAGAATCTATCAAAAGAGAACAAAAATAAAACTAAAGCAAGCAGGAGGAAGGAAATAATAATGAGCAGAAGTCAATGAAATTAAAAATAGAAAAACAAGAGAAAATCAGTGGTCTTTGAAAAGATCAGTAACATAAAATAACATCAACAAACCTGTAGCCAGACTGAAAATAAAAAGAGAGAGAATAGAAATTACCAGTATTAAGAATGGAAAAGAGAGTATCACTATAAACACTGGAGACATTAAAAAAAAATAAGGGAATGCTACAAACAACTCTATACACATAAAGTTGACTAGTTAGATGAAATGGACCTCAAAAACCACAAACTTCCACGCCGATAGCCATAAAATTATTGAGGGAATCAAATGCATAGTTTTAAACTCCCAGAAAAAAATCCCCAGGCCCAGATGATTTCAATAAATAATGGTGTCAAAATTTAAAGAAGAATTAACAGCAATTCTACACAATCTCTAAAAGAAAATAGAAGCAGAGGGAACACTTCTCAATTCATTTTGTGAAACTAATTTTACCCTGATTCCCAAAACCAAAGATAGTACAAAAAAAAACACTACAGACTAATAGCTCTCATAAATACAGATGCAAATATCCTTAACAAATAGTAGCAAACAGAATTCAGCAATATATAAAAAGAATGAGGCTAGGCGTGGTGACTCAGGCCTGTGATCCCAGTGCTTTGAGAGGCTGAGGTAAGAGGATGTTTGAGGCCAGAAGTTCAAGACCAGCCTCGGCAACATAGTGAGACCCCCCCCCCCCATCTCTACAAAAAAAAAAAAGGCCAGTGATGGTGGTGCATGCCTATAGTCCCAGCTGCTTGGGAGGCTGAGGCAGGAGGATCACTTGAGCCCAAGAGTTCGAGGCTGCAGTGAGCTAGGATCATAGCACCACACTCCAGCCTGGGTAACCAAGCAAAATCCTGCCACTTAACAACAACAACAACAAAAAAGGTGGGGTACATTTCAAGAGTGCAAAGCTGGCTCAATATTGAAAAAAAAAAAAAAGCCATGTAATGTACGATAGAACAGGCTAATAAAAAAATCACTTATCAATTGATATACAAAACATTCAATAAAATTCAACACCTAACACCCATTCATGATAAAACTCTCAGAAAAAAAAAAAAAAAAAAAAAAAAAAAAAAAAAAAAAAAAAAAAAAAACAGAAATAGAGGAGAACTTCCTAAACTTAATAAAGAGCATCTACCAAAAAACCTACAGCTAACATTACTCTTAATGGTGAAAGACTGAAAATTTTCCCCCTATGACAAGGAACAAGGCAAAATATCAGCTCTCACCATTCTTAATCAACACAGTACTGCCATTGCAATAATGCAAAAAAAGGAAATAAATGGCATTCAGATCAGAGAGGATGAAATAAAACTATCCCAATTTGCAAATGACATAATGCTACACAGAATATCCCAAAGAATTCACATAAAAACTTCAAGATACACATATAAAAATTATTGTATTTCTACATATAGGAATGAACACTAAAATTACATAATACAATTTATAATCATTCCAAAAATACTTAGATGTAAATATAACAAAACACATGCAGGATTTGAATGCTGAAAACAACAAAATGTTAATGAAAGAGATTAAAGAAATGGAGAGACATATCACGTTCCTAAATTAGAAGACTAAACATACTAAAGATATTCATTCTCTCCCAATCGTTATACAAGTTTAGCACAATTTCTATCAAAATGCTGGCAAGAGTTTTTGTAGATGTGCACAAGATTACTTTAAAATTTATATGAAAGGCAAAGGAACTAAAATAGCTAAAACAATCTTGAATAAGAAAAATTAAGTGGTTCAAACTCATCAAATGATGTACATTAAACATGAGTGGGTTTTTAGTTTTAGTTTTGGGTTAATATATCAATTATACTGGCCGGGCGCGGTGGCTCAAGCCTGTAATCCCAGCACTTTGGGAGGCCGAGACGGGCGGATCACGAGGTCAGGAGATCGAGACCATCCTGGCTAATACGGTGAAACCCTGTCTCTACTTAAAAATACAAAAAAAAAAAAAAAAAAAAAAAAAAAAACCTAGCCGGGCGATGAGGCGGGCGCCTGTAGTCCCAGCTACTCGGGAGGCTGAGGCAGGAGAATGGCGTAAACCCGGGAGGCGGAGCTTGCAGTGAGCTGAGATCCGGCCACTGCACTCCAGCCTGGGTGGCAGAGCGAGACTCCGTCTCAAAAAAAAATATATATATATATCAATTATACTTCAATAAAGCTGTTTTTAAAAAGAAAGTAGGAGGAATCATTCCAACCAATCACAACACTTGATATATAGCTACAGTATGAAGACTATGTGGTACTGGAAAAAGAACAGATACATAGATTAATAGAACAGAATAGAGAGCCCAGAAATAGACCCATACAAACATACTCAACTGATTTTTGACAATGGTGCTAAAGCAATCTGTGCAGGAAAGATGGCATTTTTAACAAATGATAGGAACAAGTGGACATCAATAAGCCAGAAAAGGAACCAGGACCTAAGTCTAGCATCTTATTTAAAAACTAACTCAAAATGGATTGCGGACTTAATATAAAACATAAAACTAAAAAAGTTTTTTTTAGAAGAAAAATGAAAGAAAATCTTCAGAATCTAGGGCCAGGCAAACTGTTCTTAGATTTGATACCAAAAGAATAATCCATAAATGGGAAAAGTGACAAGTTGGACTTCATCAAAATTTAAAACAAACGACTGTGTTGAGGATGAAATGAAAATCTATGACTGAAAGGAATATCTGCAAAGCAAACATCAAAGAAATAGTATCTAGAATATATCATCTATAATGTATAATGTCAAAACTCAACTATTAAAAATCTAATTAAAAGCTGAGTAAAAGGTATAAACAGACATTTTACCTAAAAGGAGATACAGATAACTAATAAGCACGTGAAAAAAATGTTCAACATCATTAGCCACTCAGGAAATGCAAATTAAAATTACACTGTGATATTACTACACACCTATCAAAACAGCTAAAATAAAAAGTGACAACACCAACTGCTGGTGAGAATGCAGATAAACTAGATCATTCATGTATTTTAGTAGGAATGTAAAATGGCGCATGCACTCCAGAAGAGTTTGGCAGTTTATTAACAACTAAATATGCAACTACCATATGACCTAGCAATTACACTCCTGGGCATTTATCCCAGAAAAATGAAAACTTATGTTCACATGAAAACTTGTACATGAATGTTTATAGCAGCTTTGCTCATGATCGGCCAAAACTGGAAACAATCCAAATATCCTTCAACAGATAAATGGTTAAACTGTGTTGCTTCTATATATATAATAGAGCTCTACTCAGCAATAAAAATATAAAAACTATTGATACATGCAACAATCTGGATGAGTCTCCAGAGACTGAAAAAAAAAAAAAACTCAAAGATTACATATTTATGACTCCATATATATAATATTCTTGAAACGACAACATTATAGGAAGAGACTTAGTAATTTACCAGGGCTTAAGGAAGGAGTAAGGGCAGGAAGGAAGGGGGTGGGAGGCTGAGGTACCCATAAAAAGGCAACATAAGGTATTCTTTTTTTATATAGTTAAACAACTTTATTAACATAGTCAAACAGTGATTAACATTCACATCTATTATGTCACATCATACAAATGTAAATACAAAATTACTACAGTACAATATATATTCTCTGCATGATCCAAAATATTTCGTGGCCCCAAAAAACTCTCTTTAAAATTCAGCAGCTTATCAAAAATTAAAACCATATTCTATTTAAAATGGAGATCTGTTAACACAGAGTCAGACTTCAAGAAATACCAATTTAGTAGAGTTTGAGAAGTTGCAGGAGGATATGTTTCAGGGACACATTCTAACATAGTGTGGCAGGTACAGCAAACATCCGATTTAAAGCTTTTAAGCATAACTTTAAACTTCCTTTGATAGTACTTTAAAACATGAGGTATTCTTATGGTGAGGAAAATATTCTGTACCTTGACTGTATCAATGCCAATATCCAGGTTGGGATATTATCCTACAGTTTTGCAGGCAATTACCATCAGTAGAAGCTGGGTAAAGGGCCCATGGGGTCACTTACACTGTTTCTTACAACTCTATATGATTCTAGTTATCTCAAAATAAAAAGTCTAGTTTTTAAAATCAATTGAACGTAGAGGAATTACAAATATTTTAAGGGGTCCGGAGCATTCAGCTAAGGGAAAGGCAAGGTGAAAAGGGAAGCAAGTCATGCAGGAGCTTATTGCATGTTTTCAAGATACAGTCTGGGTGATAAGACTATTCAGCAAGAACTCAAAAGAATCCACAGTAAACAGACACCTGCTGTTTGCAAACCAGTCATCTAGAGCTCCATAGTTCTTGGTAACAAATCCTCAGGAGGAAATGCCCTTTCAAAGAAAAATGGCTCTTCTGTGACAGTTTGATATAATCTATAATTATTTCTAGGTGGATTTTCCATTCTGATTCTTTCTAGGATGCTATTAGGCCCTGACTGAGTGAGGCCTTAGTTCAATAGTGTCTTCATACCTCCCCAAAATGCCAGGTTGACCACAGACTCTCCCCTGATGATATTCCTACAACACGTATTCAAAGATGAATTGACGGCAGCACTAGGCTAGAGAGAGAGGGTTGATGGGGACTTGTATTCGGTACCTCTCTTCCCATCTCTAGGATGTAGCCTTTTACATTTAAACCACAGGGTACTGGCTTTCTAAAATATTTTTATTGCTAGGACATTTTATCAGTATAAATGTCCGACATTCTCTTTCCAAGTCTTTATGTAAAAGGCTATGAGTGATTCCAGTAAGATCAAGTTTTTACCATCCGACCTAGGAAACTACATATTTCACTCTGATGTGAACTCTTCAGCAATTATCAGGACATTACTGAAAATAGAAGATGGAAATTCCATGAAGTGAGTTCTTTATTACAGAAAACCAATATGCTTAAGAGAAATTCCCTAACCAAAAGAGTATTTCACAGCTAGTTAACTGACTCCAACAGTCCTTTCAAAATACAGTACAAATGACTATTCATATTGCTCAGAAAGACTTCCCTGAGATTGACCATCTTCCTCCTCAGAAGTGTGTGTGGAAATGGATTCAGACTAGAAAGACAAGTGACAGCATTGCTCTGATTGTTACCAATGCACCAGGCGCTTGGTCTAGGTTCCGCTGCTTGCTGCACATAAAGTCAATCACTGAGATGACAAGTACTGCCAGGAAAAAAGGCTTTAATCGGGTGTTGCAGCTCAAGAGATGGGAGAACAAACTCAAATTCATCTCCTTGAGCAACTAAAATTGGGGGTTTATGTAGTGGGGAAGGAATGTAGCTACATGTGGGTAAACAAGAATTAGGGAGGGGTAGGGAAGAGGAGTTGGCCACCAAGAAGCAGGTGGTTGGTTAGGCAATCACGATGGGTGAGAAGTCTGGCATCTCATTGTCCAGATGCAGTGTTCTGGTGAGTTTCAGCTCCTTGATACTATCTGGGAGGCCTGATGGTTGGTTTCCTGAAAAAGGGACTCAGATAGGACAAATGTAACTTTCCTAAGTTTTAAGACTGGGAGGGTCAATTTCTGTGTTTCTTCAAAAGAAACCAAAAACGTAAGTTCTACAGGACAATTGGGGAAATTTCACCATGAGCCTGCGATCTCCACCCTCAGGAGAAAAAACTTTCTCAGGACATTCAGGATATGACTATCTGGAAAGGGGTTAGTATCCTCCAAAGGGAAGGAATCTCTGGGCACTGAGCCACAATGCATAGGATACAGACCTTGTCCAGTCATAGAAGCATGCCATAGAAGCATATGTTAGATGCTCAATGAGATTTCAGAAGCTTTACAGAGAAATTAGGCTTAATAACCTGGTCTTGGTGATCCTGGTGACCACAGTACAGTCAGTAATCTCCCTCGCCTCTTTTCTGCCCTTGTCAGTATGAACATGTGCTTCTAGTGTCTTCCTTTGATTAGTCTTGTACAATGGAAGTTTCCTAGGAGAGGCTTGTGTCTGTCCTATTCCCCTAGTCAGACTGGGAGTTCCCCAAAGGCAGATGCTACTTCTGCTACGATAATGTCGCTAGTCTACACTCTCCAATCCTCTCCTGCTACAACATCCAATGCCAGGCTTTGTCCAGAGGAAGTGCTCATTACAGGCCATTATTTATGGGGCCAAACAATGCTCATCTTGAAGATTGATTCTGGAAGGAAAAAAACGTTTTTCTCTTGATAAAAAATAGGGAAATCAGACTGACTAATCTATCACATTTCTCTAGCATTTTTACTTCCAAAAGTCCTCTATTGTATTTTTAAATCCTTGTAACCACTCTGTGAGGAGGTTCTACGGATGGGAAAATGGAGGCTTTGTATAATGGAGGTGACATGACTCACCCTGAGTCATGCCAGGGGTGAGCAAGCAGAGAAGCTGGGAGTAGAAGTCAGGCTGTCAGCTCCAAGCCTCCGAGTCTTTTCACTAATCCATCTGTACAGCATGAAATACTTTTCATAACACACTGACATACATCATCACATCTCATGCAACGGGAAGGCTGGTATTTTGCTTATTTTACAAATTGGGAAAATAGACCCAGAAGGTAAACTATTTGTTCACAGTCACATTGCAGATGGCAAAGCAGGACCACACACTCAAGTCCAGTTTCCTGATTCAGTGCTTTTTTTTTTTTTTAACTGTGCACAGACTCTTAATAGCTTACTGTTTTTCTACAGAACCCCTGAATGATAGCAACATGCCTTCCTGTCATCTTATGCAACCAGCTCCTGGTCAAAGGCAGCATCTCCCACTGTGGACCTTCTCCAGGACTTCCCAGTTAAGTCCAAAACCAGGCACATTGGCCTGAGCCTGTCTCTCTCAAGAGTACCTACTCTAATCTCCAAACTACACCTAACTAGAGTAGGAGAGCAGGACCATACCCTGTGATATGGTTTGGCTGTGTCCCCATCCAAATCTCAACTTGAATTATATCTCTCAGAATTCCTACATGTTGTGGGGAGACCGAGGGGAAGGTAAGCGAATCATGGGGCCAGTCTTTCCCCTACTATTCTCATTATAGTGAATAAGTCTCACGAGATCTGATGATTTATCAGGGGTTTCCACTTTCGCTTCTCCCTTTTCTTTTCTTTTTTTTTTTTTTTTTTTTTTTTTTTTTTTTTTTTTTTTGAGACAGTCTCGCACTGTTGCCCAGGCTGGAGTGCAGTGGCGCGATCTCGGATCACTGCAAGCTCCGCCTCCGAGGTTTACGCCATTCTCCTGGTTCAGCCTCCCGAGTAGCTGAGACTACAGGTGTCCACCACCACGCCCGGCTAATTTTTTTGTATTTTTAGTAGAGACGGGGTTTCACTGTGTTAGCCAGGATGGTCTCAATCCCTTGACCTCGTGATCTGCCCGCCTCAGCCTCCCAAAGTGCTGGGATTACAGGCATGAGCCACTACACCCAGCTGCTTCTCACTCATTTTCTCTTGCTGCTTTTACCTGCCACCATGATTCTAAGGTCTCCCCAGCCATGTGGAACTGTAAGTCTAATTAATCCTCTTTTTCTTCCCAGTCTCAGGTATGTCTTTATCAGCAGCATGAAAACAGACTAATACAGTAAATTGGTACCAGTACAGTGGGGCGTTGCTGAAAAGATATCTGAAAATGTGGAAGTGACTGTAGAACTAGGTAACAGGCAGAGGCTGGAACAGTTTGGAGGGCTCAGAAGAAGACAGGAAAATGTGGGAAAGTTTGGAACTTCCTAGAGACTTGTTGAATGGCTTTGCCCAAAATGCTAGTAGCGACATGGACAATAAGATCCAGGCTGACCCCAGAATGGTAGATCCGACAGCTTGCCCTGCACACCTGGAAAAGCCACAGACTGTCAATGCCAGCCCATTAAAGCAGATGGGAGGGAGGCTGTACCCTGCAAAGTCACATGGGCGGAGCTGCCCAAGAGCATGGGAATGTACCTCTTGCATCAGTGTGATTTGGATGTGAGACCTGGAATCAAAGGAGATCATTTTGGAGCTTTAAAATTTGACTGCCCTGCTGGATTTCAAACTTGCATGGGCCCTGTAACCCCTTTGATTTGGCCATTTCTCCCATTTGGAATGGCTGTATTTACCCGATACCTGTACCCCTATTGTATCCAGGAAGTAACCAGCTTGCTTTTGATTTTACAGGCTCATAGGTGGAAGGGACGTGCCTTGTCTCAGATGAGACTTTGGACTGTGGACTTTTGGGTTAATGCTGAAATGAGTTAAGACTTCGGGGAACTGTTGGGAAGGCGTGATTGGTTTTGAAATGTGAGGACATGAGACTTGGAGTGGCCAGGGGCAGAATGATATGGTTTGGCTGTGTCCCCATCCAAATCTCAACTTGAATTGTATCTCCCAGAATTGCCACGTGTGGGAGGGGGAGCTAATGGAATTGTGGGGGCCAGTCTTTCCTGAGCTATTCTCGTGATAGTGAATAAGTCTCACGAGATCTGATGATGGGTTTATTTGGGGTTTCCACTTTTGCTTCTTCCTCATTTTCTCTTGTTGCCACCATGGTAAAAATTGCCTCTCACTTCCTGCCATGATTCTGAGGTCTCCCCAGCCATGTGGAACTGTAAGTCTAATTAAATCTCTTTTTCTTCCCAGTCTCAGGTATGTCTTTAGCATGAAAACAGACTAACACACTAAAATTTTTCGTGTCCAGTAAATATCATCATGCAAAGTGATTTCTCCTGAGAATGGTCAGAGATCATAATATCTTATTCTAAGCTCTTAAGTCTTGTTCCCTGCTACATACACCTCACTGTTAACTCATGTTTTTGCCTTAGGAATCATCGACAAAACAGAACTAGGGAAAGACTCCTGCATCCTCCAACGGTCACATATCTACAGATCAGCCTCCATCCTCCCCTACCTACTTCATCTTGTTTCAAGAGAGGAAGTGCCCTCTTCTGTGAAAGGCCAATTCCTCCCAAGTGCTCTGAGCCTCATCCTCCCACCTCCTCAAATGCTTTAACCCAGTCCTCAACCTGTGATTCTCTTTTTTCTTGCCATCAGCCTCTCTTTGAATACAGAATCAATTCATCAACATCTTTAGACATAAATCAACTCAACTTTCTTGCTACAGCTCTTTTGCTATTTCCCTTTATAGCCAGATTTTTTGAAAGAGAAGTCTAAACACAATGTCTCCATTTTCACACCTCAAATCACCTTCCAACACATCCCAATCTGACTACTGCCTCCACTCGCTATGGAAATAGCTGTTTTTAAGGTTAGTGTTACTAAATCCAGTGTACTCTTCCATCCTGATCTACCTCATCCTCTCAGCAGCATGTTACAGTTCTTCCTTCTCGAACACTCTCTTTCCTTGGCTTTCCTGATGCCACTCTCTCTTGCTCTAGTACCACAAAGGTGTAAAGTTCAGCTCCCACTTCAAGCAAACCTCCAGAACTAATCTATCAGGGAGTTCTGTTGCTTCTACCACCAAATAAATATAACTCAGGAGCCATTCACTACCTCTCACTCACTTCTACAACTATATTCAATGTACCATCCTGTCTCACAACACCATGGCAGAAGCTTCATCTCTCTCTACTTTCATTCTTGCCCTCCTCAAATTTATATATCATACATCAACTTGTATTCCATTAGGTCACTTCCCTGATCAAAACATTCCAGCTCTTTACATCAGACTCCATCAGACTTCAAATAAGATCTACATTCTTGCTGTGACCTACAATCCCCTGCCTATCTTTCCTACCTAATCTGAACCCTTCTGACTTCACCAAGCATATTGCACCCACTGGTTTTTGTGTTTTGTTTGTTTGTTTGTTTTTGTTGTTGTTTTTTTCAGATGGAGTCTCACTCTGTGTCCCAGGCTGCAGTGCAGTGGCATGATATTGGCTCACTGCAACCTCTGCCTCCTGGATTCTCGTGCCTGAGACTCCTGAGTGGCTAGAATTACAGGTGCACGGCAACACGACCGGCTAATTTTTGTATTTTTAGTAGGGACGGGGTTTCATCATGTTGGCCAGGCTGCTCTAGAACTCCTAACCTCAAGTGATCCACCCGGGTGCCTTGGCCTCCCAAAGTACTGGGATTACAGGCATGAGCCAGCGTGCTTGGCCCACCCACTGGCTTTCTGCAATGACACCAACTCTTGCTATGTAGCAGCTCAGAATGCTCCTCTCCTACTTTCCATGTGGATGGATTCTTCTCAACCTTTAGGTCTCAAATTAAGTGTCATCTCCTTATAGAAGCCTTCCCTGATACCCTCTCTAAAATAGATTCTTCACCCACTTCCTTCTTCTGTTACTTTCTATTTATCAACAGGATTTGTATTGTACTCATCAGGAATTGTAATACATGTATCTATTTTTTTACTTGCTTATAAATGTCTCTCTTACTAGATCATAAGCCCCATGAAAACAAAGTGCTTGTCTCTCTACTTACCATCACAAGGCCTGGCATATAGTGTTTAACAAAAATCACTTGAATGAAGAATTAGCTGAACAATTTATAAAACAATTAGTACTAGACCTAAGAAATGAGATATACAGCAACACAATAATAGTGGCGGAATTCAATACTCCACTGACAGCACTAGACAGGTCATCAAGACAGAAAGTCAACAAAGAAACAATGGATTTAAACTATACCTTGGAACAAATGGACTTACTAGATATTTAAAGAACATTCTACCCAACAACCACAGAATTTACATTCTATTCATCAGCACAGAGAACTTTCTCCAAGATAGACCATATGATAGGCCACAAAACAAGCCTCAATAAATTTAAGAAAATTGAAATTGTATCAAGCACTCTCTCAGACCACAGTAGAATAAAACTGGAAATGAACTCCAAAAGGAACCTTCAAAGCCATGCAAATACATGGAAATTAAACAACCTGCTCCTGAATGATCATTGGATCAAAAATGAAATTAAGATAGAAATTTAAAACTTCAAGAGGAACAACAATAGTGACACAATCTATCAAAACCTCTGGGATACAGCAAAGACAGTGCTAAGAGGGAAGTTCATAGCCCAAAACACCTACATCGAAAAGTCTGAAAGAGCATAAGACAAGCTAAGGTCACACCTCAAGGAACTAGAGAAACAAGAACAAGCCAAACCCAAACCCAGGAGAAGAAAGGAAATATCCAAGATCAGAGCAGAATTAAATGAAATTGAAACAAACAAACAAAAAAAAGACAAATGAAACAAAAAGCTGGTTCTTTGAAAAGATAAATAAAATGGATAGACCATTAGCAAGATTAACCAAGAAAAGAAGAGAGAAAATCCAAATAACCTCACTAAGAAACAAAACAGGAGATATTACAACTGACACTACTGAAATACAAAAGATCATTCAAGGCTACTATGAACACCTTTACACACATAAATTAGAAAACATAGAGGAGATGGATGAATTCCTGGAAGGATACAACCATTCTAGCTTAAATCAGGAAGAATTAGATACCCTAAACAGACCAATAACAAGCAATGAGATTGAAATGGTAACAAAAAAGTTACCAACAAAAAAAGTTCAGGACCAGATGAATTCACAGCTGAATTATACCAGACATTCAAAGCCCTATTGACACTATTCCACAAGATAAAGAGGGAATCCTCCCTAAATCATTCTATGAAGCCAGTATCACCCTAATACCAAAACCAGGAAAGGACATAGCCA
This sequence comes from Rhinopithecus roxellana, assembly GCF_007565055.1. Taxonomy (NCBI): domain Eukaryota; kingdom Metazoa; phylum Chordata; class Mammalia; order Primates; family Cercopithecidae; genus Rhinopithecus; species Rhinopithecus roxellana. Next base: position 71,838,101 of record NC_044556.1, on the reverse strand, counting down.
AAAAAGAATACTACAGACCAATATCCCTGATGAACATATATGCAAAAATCCTTAACAAAATACTAGCTAACCAAATCCAACAACATATCAAGAAGATAATCCACCATTATCAAGTGAGTTTCGTACCAGGGATGCAGGGATGGTTTAACATACACAAGTCAATAAATGTAATACACCACACAAACAGAATTAAAAACAAAAAATCACATGACCATCTCAATAGACACAGAAAAAGCATTCGACAAAATCCAGCATCACTTTATGATTAAAACCCTCAGCAAAATCAGGATACAAGGGACATACCTAAATGTAATAAAAACCCATCTATGAAAAACCCACAGCCAACATAATACTGAAATGGGAAAAGTTGAAAGCATTCCCTCTGAAAACTGGAACAAGACAAGGATGCCCACTCTTATCACTTCTCTTGAACACAGTACTGGAATCCTAGCCAGAGCAATTTGACAAGAGAAAGAAATAAAGGGCACCCAAATTTGTAAAGAGGAACTCAAACTGTAAATGTTTGCTAATGATATGATTGTATACCTAGAAAACCCTAAAGACACCTCCAGAAACCTCCTAGAACTGATAAAAGAATTCAGCAAAGTGTCCAGATACAAAATTAACATACACAAATCAGTAGCTCTTCTGTACACCAACAGCGACCAAGTGGAGAACCAAATCAAGAACTCAACCCCTTTACCCCCTGGCGTAGGCAAGGATTTCATGACCAAGAACCCAAAAGCAAATACAATAAAAACTAAGATGAATAGCTTGGACTTAATTAAACTAAAGAGCCTTTGCACAACAAAAGGAATAGTCAGCAGAGTAAACAAACAACCCACAGAGTGGGAGAAAATCTTCACAATCTACACATCTGACAAAGGACTAATATCCAAAATCTACAACAAACTAAAACAAATTAGCAAGAAAAAAATTAATCCCATCAAAAAGTGGACTAAGGACATGAATAGACAATCCTCAAAAGAAGATATTCAAATGGACAAAAACATATGAAAAAATGCTCAACATCACTAACGATTAGGGAAATGCAAATCAAAACCACAATGCCATACCACCGTACTCCTACAAGAATGGCCATAATCAAAAACTAATAGATGTTAGTGTGGATGTGGTGAAAAGGAAACACTTCTACACTGCTGGTGGGAATGTAAACTATACAACCACTATGGAAAACAGTGTGGAGATTCCTTAAAGAACTAAAAGTAGAACTACCATTTGATCCAGCAATCCCACTACTGGGTATCTACCTAGAGGAAAAGAAGTCATTATATCAAAAAGATGCTTGCACACACATATTTATAGCAGCACAGTTCACAACTGCAAAAATGTGGAACCAACCCAATGCCCAACAATCCATGTGTGGATAAACTGTGGGGGATAGATATATACGAATGATGGAATAGTAGTCTCAGCAATAAAAAGGGAATGAATTAATGGCATTCACAGCAACCTGGATGAGATCAGAGACTGTTATTCTAAGTGAAGTAACTCAGGAATGGAAAACCAAACATTGTATGTTCTTACTCATAAGTGGGAGCTAAGCTATGAGGATACAAAGGCACAAGAATGACGCAATAAACTTTGGAGACTCAGGGGAAAGGGTGAAAAGGGAGTGAGGAATAAAATACTACAAATTGGGTTCAGTGTATACTGCTCAGGTGATGGGTGCACCAAAATCTCACAAATCACCACTAAAGAACTGACTCATGAAACCAAACACCACCTGTCCTCCAATAACCTATGGAAATAAAAAAATCAAAAAGAAAAATAAAGAATTAGCTGAAGAACAAATTAAGCCAAAGAAGAAGCTAAATAAAAAGATCCAAATAATTATATAATTATTTTTAAACCACTTTATTGAGGTATGACTGTAATGGGAAAAGCTGTGCCTATTTAATGTATACAACTTGAGGATTTGGAGATAAGTATACTCCTGGGAAACTATCACCACAATCTATGCCATAAACCTGTCCATCATTCCAAAAAAAGTTTCCTCCTGTCCTCTTTATTATTGTTTTTGTGATAAACACACTTAGCATGAGTTCTACCCTCTTAGCAAATGCTTAAGTATACAATATTATTAACTATACTATACTACATATCTCTAGGACTTATGTATCTTGCATAAGTGAAATTTTGTGCCCTTTGACTAGTATCTCCCTGTTTTGCCCTCCCCGCAGTCCCTGGAAATCGCTATTCTAGTCTCTACTTCTCTAAGTTTGACTATTTTGGATTAATAATACAAGTGCTATCATGCAGCATTTGTCCTTCTATGTCTGGCTTATTTCACTTAGCATAATGTCCTCCAGGTTCATCCATATTATCACAAATGGCAGGATTTGACTCTTTTGTAAGACTGAATAATATTCTATAGTGTGTATATAACACATTTTCTTTATTCTAACATCAATAGATATTTAGGTTTCTTCCATGTCTTGGCTATTGTGAATAATAGTGCAATGAGCATGGGAGTGCAGCTATCTCTTCAAGAACCTGATTTCAATTCTTCTGTATAATTCTTGACAAAAATATAACATCAAGAACATTCTTAAAATGCTATCATAATCATGATATAGATAAGAACGGATATGTTATGTCCTAGGTTCATATTCTATGTACCTTCTTTGAAGAAATAAAAATAAAAACAAGAGTCCATGTAGACCATTTAATAGCATGAAAGTTTCCAGCAGATGCCCTTCCTCAGGAGCAAGGGTGTTATGGCATTGGTTATCATGTATTGAGTACTTACTACATGCTCTACCCTGACCTCGTAAGCCCTTTATATTTAGTTCATTTAATTCTCACAACTCTGTGAGGCACCTGCTATTATCATTCCTATTTTATAAGAAGAAACTAAGGTTTAGAAAAGTAACTTATCCAAGGCCACAAAGATTTTAAGGGTGCAGCCAAGTGTTGAAACCCTTGTCAGGTTTAACTCCAGGGTCCATGCTTTAAACTCCTCTGCTCTCATGCCAGGTTCTAGGCTGAGTACCTCACATACAAAATACAATTTCATCCTTATAACAACCATGTGAGGTAAATATTGGTCTCTATTTTATAGACAAGGAAAAGTTATTCAAGAGAGGCTAAGCTGCCCAAAACTTAAGTTGCACAAAGCTAATTAAGTAATGAAGCTGAAATTCAAACCCAAGACTAATTCAAAAGTCCATACTCTAAATTAATACTAACCAATGGAAATAAAATGCAAGCCACAAATGTGAGTCTTATATGATTTGGCAGCCACAAAAAAGTAAAAGCAAACAAGTAAAATTTAATATTTTAATCCAATAATTTAATGTAATATATCTAAAATATCATTTCAACAGGTAATCAATACATAAAATCACTAGTGAGATATTTTACATTATTTCATACTGAGTTTGAAATCTGTTATGGATTTCACACCTAGTATACCTCTCAATTCAGACAAGGCACATCTCAATTGCTTAATAGCTATATATTGCCAGTGGTTACCACACTGAACAGCACAGGTCCAAACCATGAAGTTACACCACACCACACGAATATCCTGTACTAGCTTAAACAAATATAGGCATTAGTCTCAGACATAGATTTGTAATGGATCACCTATATACATACTAGACAACAAAATAATGAAGTAAATGTGAACGCAGGCATGTGGGTACATGCAAAAGCATGAGACAAGGAGGTGGGGAACAGGTAGGCGATATCAGAAAATGAAGGGATGGTGGGGACACTATTACAGAGGGGGCTAAAAACACAGTAAGTTCATCAAGGTGCAGCTTTCGAAGGCTGAACCCGGCAAAGTCTCAGCCTGGGAACCCCAATCTTGGCTTCAGAGCTGATCAACCTTGAGCAAGTCAAGATCTCCAGGCCTCAGTTTCCTCACCTGAAAAATGAAGCTAATACCACCTAGACCAGAGAGATACTATGACGATCAAATCAGAATATAGATATGAGTGACTGTGTGTGTACATTCTTGTGAATGGTTAAGCAGTATTCAAAAACTAATACTTTTGTCAGCAAAAGAAATAATCAGCAGGGTAAAAACAGACAACCCACAGAGTGGGAGAAAATATTCTTAAAATATGCATCTGTCAAATGACTAATATCCAGAATCTACAAGGAACTCAAATCAGCAAGGAAAAAAAATCCTATCAAAAAGTAGGCTAAGGACACGAACAGACAACTCTCAAAAGAGAATATATAAATGGCCAACAAACGTGAAAAAAATGAAAACATATGAAGAAATAATCCTATCAAAAAGTGGGCTAAGCACATGAATAGACAGCTCTCAAAAGAATATACAAATGGCCAACAGGCATATTAAAAAATGCTCAATATCACAAATTATCAGGAAAATGCAAATCAAAACCACAATGCGATACCACCTTACTCCTGCAAGAATGCCTGTAATTTAAAAATTAAAAAACAATAGATGTTGGCATGGATGTGGTAAAAAGGGAACACTTTTACACTGCTGGTGTGAATGTTAACTAGTACAATCACTATGGGAAACAGTGTGGAGATTCCTTAAAGAACTAAAAATAGAACTACCATTTGATCCAGCAATCCCACTCCTGAGTATCTACCCAGAGGAAAGTAAGTCATTATATGAAAAAGACACTTGCACAGGCATGTTTACAGCAGCATAATTTGCAAATGCAAAAATAAGGAACCAGCCCAAATGTCCATCAATCAACAAATGGATAAAGAAAATGTGGTATATATATATGTGTACACACACCATGGAATACTACTCAGCCATACAAAGGAACCAAATAACAGCATTTGCAGCAACCTGGATGGAGTTGGAGACCATTATTCAAGTGAAGTGACTGAGGAATGGAAAACCAAACGTCCTATGTTCTCACTTATAAGTGGGAGCTAAGCTATGGGGATCCAAAGGCATAAGAATGATACATTGGACTTTGGGGACAAGTGGGGAAAAATGGGGGAGTGAGGAATAAAAGACTGCACATTGGGCACAGTGTACACCGCTCGGGTGATGGGTGCACCAAACCTCAGAAATCACCACTAAAGAACTTATCCATGTTACCAAACACCACTTGTTCCCCAAAAACTACTGAAATTTAAAAAACTAATAGTTTTGTGCAAACAAAGAAAAATATTACTTCAGGAGATTCCGGAAGAGAATCAGGAAGTTTCAAGCCTAAAATTGGGGTGGTCCAGAAAGTCCTTAGCTTCCTCAAGGATCAGAGACCAAGAACAGCAGAACTGAAATAGACTAAGAAGAAAGGGAGACTGATAAAGTACATTTGTTTGAAGAAAAAAAAAAAAAAAAAAGACAAAGTAGCCTCATAGACTCCATCAATTCTATAAAACCTGGAGTCTAATAAAAACATCCATTAACTGAATAACTGATGGAGAGGTGGACATGAAAATGTACCCACAAGGAACTCACAGTTTAGAACAGAAGAGAGATGTATAAACAAATTATTAAAATGTAATGCAACAAATGGTAGGGAATGCATATGTAAAAGTACTTTAACAGCAAAGGAAAAGAGACAACAAATTGACTTAGGTGGTCAAAAAAGGCTTAGATTTTAAAGTGATTGTCAAGATCTCCATTAAAGGATGAGCCACAAGGCAGACAACACTCATATATGTCTGGCATTTTAGGCAAACCAACTGTGTGTGCAAAAGCTCAAATGTGTAAAGGAAGGCAGTACAAAAGCTTACTTGAGAGGAATCTGGTGTGGCTGAAAAAGGGGTTTTTTTGGTTTGTTGTTGTTGTCATTGTGTTTGGGGGGACTAGAGAGGGCAATGCTGGGTGATAAAGCTTAATTAAGGGAGAGCAGGACTTGATGTGCCCTTGATGCATAGGTAAGAACTTTTAAGTAAGATAGGTTCCTAGTCAAAGTGCTCTTGATGAAAGTAACTGGGCAGCAGTGTGGAGGAGGGCCTGGAAGGGGCCAGTATTGAGGCAGGGAGGTCTGCTACAAGACCACTACAGGATTCCAGAAAGAAAAGAGACAGGCTTGAACTGGGGAGTAACATTAGACAAAGTTGTGAACAAACTCCGTAGTTTTCCTCAGAGCTTGAAGACCTGGCCAATCCACTATGGCCAGAATGGGCCCTAACAAGGGTCGGCAGTACCAGCAGCCTCAAGATCACCATCTCTCAGGAGTGTCAGCTGTCATCTCCCTGGATGATGGCAGCAGAAGAAACCAGAGTCAAATACAGAGAACTTTCTCTTCGAGACTGGTCCCAAGGTACTCACCACTTGCCACCAAATTGGCTTCACTGGTCATTTAAGGACACAAGTAGATCACCCTCCGTAAATACCACCATCATCATCATCTGCAACTGCCTGAACATCTCCCTCTGAGGGTGATAAGAAACCTTGGTCCTCTAAACCCTTATTCTAGGTACACCCATCCCAGCACCTATATGTGTGCTTCTTTCCATTCCATAGAGTTCCAAAAAGCTTCCCTATTTAGAAATGACTTGGGTTTTTATGACTACAAAGTGAGGACAAACTCAGCCCACACATTCTAAAAAAAAAAAAAAAAAAAAAAAAAAAAAAATGAGGCGAGCTTGATGCTAGAGTGGCAAGCTTGATGCTAGAGTGGCAACCTTGATGCTAGAGGCTAGGGTGATGCTCTAGTCACAAAATAAAGCGTGATTTGGGGTTTCAGACATCCCTAGCTAAACAACGACTTAATTCCCATGATAAACACCCTTCTCCATAAACCAGGCAGGTGCTATTTTAGGACTTTTTCCATGATGCACTTGTTCTTTAATGGAAGAGGTAAGAGCAGCAGGAAGCAATTAAAAGTATTAACCATGTACTTTACACTACGGCCCAGGACCAACCCACATGATACCATCACAAATACAATCCCATGTTGAAATGCAACTGGGCAACAATCTTGATTTCTTCCTATTTTGTTGAGAAATACTTCAGCTGTATTCTTTTAACTTTTAATTTTGAAATCTTCAGCTGTATTTTTTTACTTCAATGTGATTAAGAATTAGTGGTGAGGCCGAGTCACAGAAGCGTTGCCATCATAATCAGGTCAGTCATGAATAGTTTTCCATTATCCATGATCAAGACAGAAAGGTGACATGAGCAGAGGAAGGGGTTAACGTGGAAGGGAAATGACATTTACTGAGGTCCCTACCAATGGTACCAATGGTCTGCATTGAACCAAGTGTTTGCTGCCTTTTCTCATTCATTCATTCAATGAACATTTATCAAGTACTTACTACGTGTCAGCATTGTGTTCAATGGGAGATGTAACAGTAAAGAACCAAGACATTCTTTTTTTTGTTTGTTTCTGTTGTTGTTGTTGTTGTTTTGAGATAAGAGTCTTGCTCTATCACCCCAGCTGGAGTGCAGTGGCACGATCTCAGCTCACTGCAACCTCCACCGCCCGAGTTCAAGTGATTCTTGTGCCTCAGTCTCCCAAGTAGCTGGGACTACAGGTGTGTACCAGCACACCTGGCTAAGGTTTATATTTTTAGTAGAGATTGGATTTCACCATGTTGGCCAGGCTGATCTCAAGCTCCCGACTTCAGGTGATCTGTCCACCTTGGCCTCCCAAAATTCTGTGATTACAGGCGTGAGCCACCATGCCTGGCTGAGAGACACTAATACTCCCTGTGTGGGCCTTTCATCTAATGGAGGAGGCAAACCTGAAACCAAAGCTTTCCCAGTGTCATGAACACTCAAAGTAGAAACTGAATATGGCAAGGACAGCTTCTAAGAGGAAGCCTACCTGGAGTGGGGTAGGAGCAGTTGGAAAGGCCTCAGAGAGGAGGTGTGAGATCTACACTGAGACTTGAAGAGTGAGTAGGAAGTAGCCCAGCCAACAGATGGAGCAAGAGCTTCCAGGCAAATGGAGGGCACGTTCCAAGGCCCAGGGTCAAGAGAGAGTGTTTGACAGGCATAAATGCCCCCTGGCTGATGCTGAGGTCAAACGGGGTACAGCTAGATGATGCTAGAGAAGAGAGTTTGGTCTTGTAAGTCACCACGTAAAATTCAAATTTATCCAAAGAGGCAACAAAAAGACATTAAAGGATTTTTAAGAAGGGAGTAATAAAATCAGAGTTGTCTTTAAAAGCATCACAAATCCTCACAACAATCTTTTAGGATAAGTAAAATTATCCTTATTTCGTGAGAATGAGGAAAGATTAGGGAGGCTAAGTAACTTTTACAAAGTCACACAGCTGGAATGTAGTGGAGCTTTGGAGGAGGATTCGGGTCAGTCTGACTCCAAATCTCTTTCTCTTTGCACTACGTCATCCTATCTCTAAAGAAAAAGAAAAAAAAAATTGCAAAAAATCCCTAAACCTGATTTCAGCTAATTATTTATTGCTTTTTCACCAAAATCAAGTGCAGAGTTGATCCCTGGCATCATTGAACAGTTGAGTTCTCCCCTGCCTGACTTCAGTAAACGAAGTTTATTAAAACATAATAAATACATACACAAAACAGCCCTCCCAGGGAAAAAGCAGAGAATACCCTTCCACAAAATCCCAGCCTCAGAAAACAGAGAGCTGGTAAGATGGAATTCCATGGCCCCCATGTGCACAGACCAGCCTTTAGGGCTGCAAGGCAGCAGGAAGGTCATGCACTGGTTCGGCCACTACCCAAGCTCATTTTCAATGTACCATGAAGCGGTCATCCAAAACGCCTCCAGTAACAGCACACTTACAATCTACAGTCACAGCCATATTGCCCACATTGAGACCATTGTATTTTAAAAGACTCTTTATGACAGGCAACACTGCTTAAAACCCAGGTACTTACAGTAGAAGCTCCTGTTGCCAAAGTGACTTTCTTCTCCAAAGCAACAGATCCACATAGTGAGGAGTCATGTTAGCGTTATCACTTTTCCCCTAGTCTGAGGAGCCAAATGAAGCCAACACCCAAAAAAGTTAAAGAGAAGAATAGGAAATCTCAATTTTAGAGTTTGAGAATCAAGGGAGCTTGTTTTTAGAAAAAGGGGTAACATTCTTTGCTCATGGAAATCCTAGCAGCTTCCACCAGTGCTACTGGATTTGAGAGCTGGACACTAAGGATTTGGGCATGGCCTCAGCTCTACTACAGTAGCACACAGGTCCCTCATCACCAGAAAATGTGTATAGCAAGCCTGACCGTGCATATGTTCAACAGGTAAAGTTCATTACAACTTTAATTCTCTGTGTATCTGTCCAGCTGCCTGTAGAGGTGACTGGCTATGGCCATCTCTCACTCCTCATGCACATCCTACAGACAGATGGCTGAAAGCTGTACTCTCATGCACATAAGGAAAGCATCCTCCAGATTTACCAGACCAAATCTTTGGGTAGTTCATTAAAAAACAGATAATTTTCCCTTACATTTTTATTTATATGTTAAAATTTAAGATTGAGTAAAACAATTAATAGTATTTCTAATGGTGAGGGAAGAAAGAAAATGGCTCGTGATTAGATAGGCAGGCAAACTGGTCCAACCTTGTTTTTTCAACTTCAGCACTTTCTACCCAGTTTTAAATGTTCACATCTTGCCTCCTTACTTTCACTTCTAGTAATCTATCCTATTCATAAGAGCATGAGTGTTTAAAGAGTTGTCCATAGAGTAGACTAAGCAATGCAAGTAAAATGTCCATTTCTACCAAACACATTGAAACATAACAGGAATACAAACCAGTGCAGCTAATAAGAGCTGAAACCAAACAGACCAAGAGTTTTTCAGAAGCAGGGGTTATCAGAACCAGTTATGCACTATAGGAGACAGGAGTAGAGGTCACAAGCTCTTGCTGGAGTGACAAGGAGATGCCGTGACAGAGAAACACAAAACAGAAAATCTCTATTCCATATCTAAAAGATATAAAAAGGAAACTGATCATCTATCTAGAACTTTGGGTAGAAAAAAGGGTTATCTGTAAAAAATCAGAACCCCAAGTCTGTGCCATGCATGAATGTAGAGTCAGAATTTACACTGCTCTCATAGTTAGGAGCTCCCAGGCTAAAACTCTTACAGAAAAGTTGGTCTGAACCAGGCAAAACCATAGTATGTGACATTGATAAACTCAACTTAACCACCACAATCAGATGCCTCATCAACTGAAGACCCAATGGACTCCGAACAAAAGACTCCAGTTGCAGATAAGCTTACCGCAAGAGGAAATTAAACACCAAGAGAGAGGATTTAAGGTATGCCTAAATTCTGAAGCAGTAAAAAAGGAGCAATGTTAATAGACATGAATGAGACACTATTTTTGAAGAACAGGAAGATTTGAAAAAGAACTTCATAGAATTTCTAGAAATAAGAAGATAGACATTTGGTTGGGCATGGTGGCTCACACCTCTAATCCCAGCACTTTGGGAGGCCAACGCAGGCAGATCACCTGATGTCAGGAGTTCAAGACCAGCCTGGCCAACATGGTGAAACCCCATCTCTACTAAAAATAATACCAAAAAAAAATTAGCCAGGCATGGTGGTGCACACCTGTAATCCCAGCTACTCAGGAGGCTGAGGAAAGGGAATCTCTTGAACCTGGGAACCAGAGGTTGCAGTGAGCCGAGATGGCATCACTGCACTCTAGCCTGAGTGACAAAGTGAGACTCTGTTTCAAATAAGAAAAAAAAAAAAAAAAACATCTAAAATAAAACAAACATCTCAGTGAACATATGATTCTAAAATTAAATATTCAGTTAAGCTATGATTTCAGAGAGAGGGAATAAATAATGACATATGTAGACATGAAAAGACTAAAAGAATTTATTAATCTCCGAATCTATGAAAGAGCTACTCAAGGATATACTTCAGCAAGACGGAAACTAAAAGTTGTGAACTACAAAATCTATGATGACCAAACAAAATGGTAAAATATATATTGATAAATCAAATTAGGTATTAACTATAGAATAGAAAAATAATGGCCAATGAGGAAGTTAAAAATAAGAAAAAACTAAAATGCTAGAGAACAGTACGTATGACAGTACTTTAGAGTTAAAACACTCTAAATACTGAGGTCCTTGTTTTGTGTTAGAAGCAGTTAAAGTTATTAGCTTCAAAATCAGTATATGCTATTAAAAAATATATAAATATAATCTATAAAAGAACAAAAATAGAGTGTATAACTTTGAAACCAATAGAAAAAAATTAAAATAACATTGAGTAGAAATCAAGGAAAGAGGGAGGGAGATAAAAAGGGAAAGAGCGGGAAGCAGTAAGGAAGGAATGGCAGAAATGGAGGGGGAGAAAACAGATAAACAGAAAACACAAAATCAGATACCAGAATAACCAGACATATTCCAAATATATCAGTAAGAATAAGAACCATAAAACGATTAGATTGGAAGGCACATCAAGACAGTGTAGAAGCCTCCAGCGAGCACCCCCTCCACAAGAACACCAAATTGAACAACTATCCACACAAAAAAAGCACCTACATAAGAGCCAAAAAAATCAAGTGAGCAATCACAGTTCCTGGTTTTAACATCATATAAAAAGGCGCTGAAGAGGGGAGAAAAGACAGCTGTAAACTGCCTATACCACCCCTTCCCTATCCCCAGCAGTAGCCACATAGCATGGGGAGAGAATCCATGCACTTAGGGGAAGGAGAACACAGTGACTGTGGGAGTCTGCATTGGAACACAGTGCTACCCTGTCACAGTGGAAAGTAACATGGGGCAGAGCTCAACTGGTACCCATGGAGGGAGAATTCAGACTAGCCCTAACCAGAGGCTAATCATCCATCCCAAAGATCAGAACTTACATTCCAACAAGCCATGCCACTGCCAGTCAAGGTCCTCTGTGGTGCTAAATAAGCTTAAAAGGCAGTCTAGACCACAAGGACTATAATTCCTGGGCAAGTCCTGGTGCTGTGCTGGACTCGAAGATAGTGAGTGTGGGGTGAATGTGACCTAGTAAGATACCAGCTGAGGTGGCCAAGGAAGTGCTTGAGTCACTCCTCCCCCAACCCCAGACAGTGCAGCTCACAGCTCCAGGAAAGACTCCTTCCCTCAGCTTGAGGAGAGGGGAGAGTAAAAAGGACTTTGTCTTGTAACTAGGATACCAGCTCAGCCACAGTAGGATAGGGCACCAGGCAGAGTTCTGGGGCCCACCATTCTGGGCTCTAGCTCATGGACAACACTTCTAGACACACCATGGGCCAGAAGGGAACCTGATGCCTTGAACAAAAAGACCCAGTCCTGGCAGGCTTCACTACCTGCTGACTACAGAAGCCTTGGGCCCTGAATAATCAGGAATGGTAACCAGGCAGTGCTCACCCCAGTCCTTGGGTAAGGCTCAGAGCCATGCTGGCTTCAGGTGTGACCTAGCCATACCCAGCTGTGGTGGCTATGGGGAGAGTCTCCTTTTGCTTGAGGAAAGGAGAGGGAAGAAGAAAGGAGACTTCATCTTGCAGTTTGGGTACCAGCTCAACCACAGTAGGGTAGAGTGCCAAGAAGGCTCCTGGGATCCCCGATTCATGGTTTTGGCCCCTGGACCTGCCCTGAGCCTCTAGAGAGGAGCCCACTGCCCTAAAGGAGAAACTCAGGATAGACAGTATTCACCACAAGCTGACTAAAGAGTCCCTGAGACTTGAGTGAACAGCAGCAGTAGCCAGGCAGCACTTGCCAAGGGGCCTAGGTGGTGGTGGCTCCAGGCCTTGAGGAAAGGGGAGAGTGGGAAGGACTTTGTCTCATGGCTTGGGTGCCAGGTCAGCTAAAATAGAATAGAGCACCAGGTAGATACCTAAGGTTCATGACTCCAGGCCCTGGTTCCTGGACAGTATCTCTGGATCCATCCAAGGATGGGGGGAAACTCACTGCCCTGAAGAGAAGGAAACAAGCCTGCCTGGATTTGCCACTTGCTGATTGTAGATCCCTTGGGCCTTGAGTGAACATAAGCAATAGCCAGGCAGGGGGTCACTGTAGGCCTTGGGTGGGACCCAGTGTTGTACTGGCTTGGGGTCTAACCTAGCACAGTATCAGTGGTGGTGGCCACAGGGGTGCTTGTGTCACCCATCTGAAAGCGGCAGGTAGCTCGGCACAGAAGGAGACATTCCATTGGTTTGGGAGAAAATAAGGGAAGAAAATAAGTCTCTCTTCCTAGTAATCCAGAGAATTCTTCTGAAGCTCAATCAAGACCACCAAGGTGGTACCTCTATGAGTCTGCAGGAGCCACAGCTTGGGGTGTGCCCTTATGCAGATACAGCTGCAGTAACCAAAAACTTAGTCAAAACACCCAACTCCCTTTGAATACATGGAAAGCCCTCCCAAGAAAGATGGGTACAAACTGCAATACCAAACTCTTCAATCCCCAGACAGTGATGAACATCCACCAGTATCGAGACCATCCAAAATGTGACCTCACCCAAATGAACTAAATAAGGCACCCAGTGACCAATCCTAGAGAGACAGAGAGATGTGACCTTTCAAAGAAAGAATTCAAGATACCTACTGAGGAAACTCAACAAAATTCAAGATAACATAGAGAAGGAATTTAGAATCCTATCAGATAAACTTAATAGATTAAATAATTTAAAAGAATCAAGTAGAATTTCTAGAGCTGAAAAATGCAACTGACATATTGAAGAATGCATGAGTCTCTTAATAGTAGAACTGATCAAGCAAAAGAAAGAAACAGTGAGCTTGAAGACAGGCTACTTGAAAACACACAGAGGAGACAAAAGAAAAAGGAATTAAAAGCCAGGCACAGTGGCTCATGCCTATGGTCCTAGTACTTTGGGGCACCAAGGCAGGTAGATTGCTTGAGCCCAGGAGTTCGAGACCAGACTGGGCAACACGCAAAATCCCATCTCTACAAAAAATTTTTAATTTGCTACGTATTATGACGTTTGCTTGTAGTCCCAGTTACTTGGGAGGCTGAGGTGGGAGGATCGCTCGAGCCCAGGAGGTTAAGCTTGCAGTGAGCCATGATTGTGCCACTGCCCTCTAGCCTGGGAGGCAGAGAGACCCTGTCCCAAAAAAATGAAAAAAAAAAAGAAAAAAAACAGAAAACAAAAGAAAAGAGAAACAGAGAAAGAGAGAGAAACAGAGAGAGAGAGAGAGAAAGAGAGAGAGAGAGAGAGAGAGAGAGAAAGAAAGAAAGAAAGAAAGAAAGAAAGAAAGAAAGAAAGAAAGAAAGAAAGAAGGAAAGAAAGAAAGAGACACAAACTAGAAAATAGTCTCAAACGTTATTGGCCTTAGAGAGGAGATGGGATGAGAGATCAGAAAAAAATGTTTATTAAAGGGATTATAACAGAGAACTTTCCAAATAAAGATATTAATATTCAAGTACAGGAAAGTTACAGAACACCAAGCAACCCAAATAAAACTACCTCGAGACATTTAATAATCAAACTCCCAAAAGTCAAGGATAAAGAAAGGATCCTAAAAGCAGCAACAGAAAAGTAACAACACACAAAGGAGCTTCAATACATCTGGCAACAGACTTCTCAGTGGAATCCTCACAGGCCAAGAGAGAATGACACAACATACTTAAAATACAGAAGGAAAAAATTTCTTATCCCAGGATAGTATATTGAACAAAAATATTCTTCAAACATGAAGAAAAAATATTTTCCCAGACAAACAAAAGCTGAAGAATGTCATCAACACCAGAACTGTCCTACAAGAAACACTAAAGAGAGTCCTTCAGTCTGAAAGAAAAGGATATTAATGAGCAAAAAGAAATTCTCTGAATTTTCACTGGTAATAGTAAGTACACAGAAAAGCACAGTATATTATAACTGTAATTGTGGTGTGTAAACTCATATCTTGAGTAGAAAGACTAAAAGTTGAACCAATAAAAAATGGTAGCTATATTTTTTAAGATAGACAGTACGATAAAATAATTAGAAACAACAAAGTTTAAAAGCAGGGGATGAAGTTAAAGTGCAGACTTTTTTTTTTTTTTTTTTACCAGTTTTCTCTTTTCTTGATTGTTTATGCAATCAACATTAAGTTGTCATCAACTTAAAATAATGGCTTATAAGATTGCGTTTCCAAGCCTCATGGTAACTTCTAATCAAAATCATACAACATATCCACAAAGAAAAAGATAAGAAAATAAAACCCACCACCTGAGAAAATCACCTTCATGAAAAGAAAGAAATGAAAGAAGGAAGACCACAAAACAACCAGAAAAACAACAAAATGGCAGAAGTCCTTACTTATCAATAATAACATTGAATGCAAATGGACTAAACTCTCCAATCAAAAGTCACAGAGTAACTAAATTGATTAAAAATAAGCAAGACTCAAAGATCTGTTGCCTACAAGAAACACACTTCACCTAGAAGGACACACACAGACTGAAAATAAAGGGATAGAAAAAGATATTCCATGCAAATGGAAACTAAAACACAATAGGAATAGCAGCTATAGTTATATTGGACTAAATAGATTTCAAGACAAAAACTATAAAAAGAGACACAGTTGGCCAGGTGCGGTGGCTCAAGCCTGTAAGCACTTTGGGAGGCCAAGGTGGGTAGATCACAAGGTCAGTAGTTCAAGACCATCCTGGCTAACATGGTGAAACCCTGTCTCTACTGAAAACACAAAAAATTAGCTGGGTGTGGTAGCGTGTGCCTGTAGTCCCAGCTACTCAGGAGGCTGAGGCAGGAGAATCATTTGAACCTGGGAGGCAGAAGTTGCAGTGAGCTGAGATCACACCACTGTATTCCAGCCTGGGCAACAGAGCAAGACTCCATCTCAAAAAAAAAAAAAAGAGAGAGACAGACAGACAAAGTCATTAATGATGATAAATGAGTCAAATGATAAAAGAGTCAATTCAGTCGGAGGCTATAACAATTGTAAATACATATGCACCCAACAGTAATGCACCCATATATGTAAAGCAAATATTATTAGTGCTAAAGAGAGAGAGAGATTCCCAGGGCCAGGCGTGGTGGCTTATGCCTGTAATCCCAGCACTTTGGGAGGCTGAGGCAGGCAGATCACGAGGTCAGGAGATCTAGACCATCCTGGCTAACACGGTGAAACCCCATCTCTACTAAAAAATATAAAAAATTAGCTAGGCGTGGTGGTGGGCACCTGTAGTCCCAGCTACTCGGGAGGCTAAGGTAGGAGAATGGCATGAACCTGGGAGGCAGAGCTTGCAGTGAGCCAAGATTGCACCACTGCACTCCAGCCTGGGCGACAGAGTGAGACTCCATCTCAAAAAAAAAAGAGGGAGAGAGAGAGAGAGATATTCCCAAAAAAATAATAGTTAGAGACTTCTACACCCCACTTTCAGCATGGGACAGATCATCTGGACAGCAAATAAGAAACATGGGATTTAATCTACACAACAGACCAAATAGACCTAACAAATGTTTACAGAACATTTCATCCAACACCTGCAAAATACACATTCTTCTCCTCAGCACATGAATAATTTTTAAGGATAGACCATAAATTAGGCCACAAAACAAGTCTTAAAATGTTCAAAAAACTGAAATTATATCAAATGTCTTCTCTGACCACAACAGAATAAAACTATAAATCAATAACAAGAGGAATTTTGGAAACTACATAAACACATGGAAATTTAAAAATATGCTCTTGAATGACGAGTGGGTCAATGAAGAAATTAAGAAGAAAATTGAAAAAATTCTTGAAACAAATGAAAATGGAAATATAACATACCAAAACCTATGGGATACAGCAAAAGCACTACTAAAAGTTTATACCAATAAATGCCTACAGCAAAAGAATAGAAAAACTTCAAATAAATAACCTAATGATGCATCTTAAAGAAATAGAAAAGCAAGAGCAAACCAAGCTTAAAATTAGTAAAGAAATAATAAAGATCAGAACAGAAATAAATGAAATTGAAACAGGAAAAACAATATAAAAGAGAAATGAAATAAAAGTTGGTTTTTTGAAAAGGAAAAAAATCAACAAAACTTTAGACTAAACAAAAAAAAGAACACTCAAAATCAGATGAAAAAGGAGACATTACAACTGATATTGCAGAAACTGAAAGGATCATTAGAAGCTACTATGAGCAATTATATGCCAATACATTGGAAAACCTAGAAGAAATGGGTAAATTCCTAGACATATACAACCTACCAAGATTGAACCGTGAAGTAATCCAAAACCTGAACAAACCAATAACAAGCAATGAGATCAAAGTCGTAATAAAAAGTCTCCCAGCAAAGAAAAGCCTGGGATCCAATAGCTTCACTGCTGAATTTTACCAAACATAAAGAAGAACTAATACCAATGCTACTCAAACTATTCCAAAAAATAGAGGAGAACGAAATACTTCCAAACTCATTCTATACAGACAGTATTATCCTGATACCAAAATCAGACAAAGATACATCAAAAAAAGACAACTGCAGCCCAATATCCCTGATGAACACTGATGCAAAAATCCTCAACAAAATACTAGCAAACTGAATTCAATAACACATTAAAAAGATCATTTGTCATGACCAAGAGAGATTTATCCCAGGGATGCAAGGGGTTCAACAAATTATGCAAATTAATCAGTGTGCTGCATCATATCCACAGAATGAAGGACAAAAAACATACAATCATTTCAATTGACACCTTAAAATCATTTGATAAAATTCATTATGCCTCATGATTAAAAGTAAACACCTCAAGAAACTAGAGAAGGAAGACACATCAACACAATAAAAGCCATATAAAGCAGACTCACAGCTAGTATAATAACGAATGGGGAAAAACTGAAAATCTTTCTTCTAAAATCTGGAATGAGACAAGGATGCCCACTTTCACCAGTTATTCAACATAGTACTGGAAGTCCTAAGTAGAGCAATCAGATTCAATCCTCGCCAGAGCAAAAGAAATGAAGGACATCCAAATTGAAAAGGAAGAAGTCATTGTTTGCAGATGACATAATCTTAAATTTGGAAAAAACTAAAGACTCCATTAAAAAAACTATTAGAACAGATAAACAAATTCAGTAAAGTTGCAGGATACGAAATCAATATACAAAAAACCAGTAGCATTTTAAATACCAACAGCAAACAATCTGAAAGAGAAATCAAGAAAACAATTCCATTTACAATAGCTACAAATAAAATACCTGGGAATTAATTTATCCAAACAAGTGAAATTTCTCTACAATGAAAGCTACAAAACATTGAGGCAAGAAATTGAAGAGGACACACAAAAAAAGAGAAAAATATTCTATGTTCATGAATTAGAAAAATCAACATTATTATAATATCCACCCACTCAAAGCAATCTACAAATTCAATGCAATTCCTATTAAAATACTAATGACATGCATCACAGAAATAAAAAAATTTATTCCTAAAATTTATATGGAGCAACAGAAGACCCAGAATACCCAAAGCTATTCTGAGCAAAAAGAACAGAACTGGAAGAATCACATGATCTGACTTCAAATTATACTACAGAGCTGTAATAACCAAAACAGCATGGTACTCACATAAAAACAGACACATAGACCAATTGAATAGAATGGAGAACCCAGAAATAAATCCATACATCTACAGTGAACTCATTTTTGACAAAGGTGTGAAAAACATACATTGGGGAAAGAACAGTCTCTTCAATGAATGGTGCTGGGAAAACTGGATTATCCATATGCAGAAGGATGAAATTAGACCCCTATCTTGCACCCAACACAAAAATCAAATCAAAATGGATTAAAAACTTAAATCTAATACCTAACTATGAAACCACTAAAAGAAAATATTGGGGAAACTCTCCAAAACATTGAACTGGGCAAAGATTTCTTGAGTAATACCCCACAAGTATAGGCAACCAAAGCAAAAATGGACAAATGGCATCATATCAAGTTAAAAATCTTCTGCATGGCAAAGGAAACAATCAACAAAGAAACATTCTACAGAACAGGAGAAAATATTTGCAAACTATCCACCTGACAAGGAATTAATAACCATAGTATATAAGGAACTCAAACAACTCTATAAGTTAAAATCTAATAATCTCATTTAAAATGGGCAAAAGATCTGAACAGACATTTCTCAAAAGATGACAGACAAATGGCAAAGAGGTACGTGAAAGGTGCTAAACGTCACTGATCAGAGAAATGCAAATGAAAATTACAATGAGATATCACATAACCCCAGTTAAAATGGCTTTGATCCAAAGGACAAGCAATAATAAATGCTGGTGAGGATGTGGAGGAAAAGGAATCCTCATAAACTCTTGTTAGAAATGTAAATTAGTACAATCACAGTGGAGAAGGATTTGGAGATTCCTCAAAAAGCTAAAAATCGAGCTACCACACTATCCAGCAATCCCACCTGCTAGGTATATTCCCAAAAGAAATACATCAGTATATCAAAGAGATATCTGCACTTCCATATTTATTGCAGCACTATTCACAATAGCCAGCATATGGAATCAACCTAAGTGTACATCAACGGATGAATGAATAAACAAAATGTGGTACACATACACAATGGAATTATTATTCAACCATAAAACAAAATGAAATCCTGTCCTTTGCAACAACATGGATAGAACTGGAGGCTATTATGTTAGGTGAAATAAGCCAAGTGCAGAAAGATAAATATCTCATGTTATTATGTGGGGGCCCCCAAAAATAATTAAACTCATGAAGATAGGGTAGAATTATGGTTACCAGAGTCTAGAAATGATAGTGGTGGTGGCAGGCTGGGTGGAATAAAGAGGAGATGGTTAATGGATAAAGAGGATTTGGTAGTAGAGGTGGGGGTAGATAATGGCTAAAGAAGAGATGGTAGTGGAGGGGAAGATAAAGAGGAACAGGGGGATAAAGAAGAGATGGTTCGGCCTGGTGCAGTGGTGCATGTATAATATATAACATGATGACTATAGTTAATAACAAAGTATTGTATCCTTAAAAATTGCTGAGAGATTTTAAGTGTTCTCACCACACACAAAAATATAAGTACGTGAGGTGATACATGTTTGTTTGATTTAGCCATTCTACAATGCATATATATTTCAAGACAACATGTTATACATAATAAATACATACAATTTTTTTCAATTAAAAAAGTTTTTAAAGCCAGATACAGTGGCTCACACCTGTATTCCCAGAACTTTAGAAGGCTGAGGTGGGAAGACTGCTTGAGCCCAGGACTTTGAGACCAGACTGGACAACACAGTGAGACCCCCATCTCTACAAAAAAATGGAAAAATTAGGCATGGTGGCCTATATTTGCAAATACCCCAATATTTGCACCTGTAGTCCTCACCTACTTGGGAGGCTGAGCTGAGAGGATCTCTTGAGCCTTGACCTCCCAGGCTCTAGACCTCCCACACCACTGAGCTCTAGCCTGGGCAGCAGAGTGAGATCTTTTCTTTAAAAAAAAAAAAAAAAAAAAATTTAATGTGGAAAAAGTATCCAAATGCTTATAATAAAACACATAAACTTTAAAACCCGGTTACTTCCAAGAAACAATGGGTATTTCATGTTTTACTTTAGATAAGTCTTTAGTTTTAAAATCTGATTTTTAAAACCTGATTTCTGAAAATGGAGAAAGCTTCTAGAAAGTGATACAAAGAGCCAAACGTCAAAATCTAGTATTAAACTAATATTTGTTGAAGATTTATCGCAAATTGAGTATCATTTATCAAAAATGCTTGGGACCAAAAATTCTGAATGTTTTTGGATTTTGGAATATTTGCATGTAATATTTTGGGAATGGAACCCAAGTCTAAACACAAAATTTATTTTTGTTTCATGTATACTTTATATACATAGCCTAAAGGTAATATCATACAATATTTTTAATAATTTTGTGCATGAAACAGAGCTTGTGTACACTGAATCATCAGAAAGCAAAAGTGTCACTACCTCATTCCAGTGTTCAAAAAGTTTTAGATTTTCACATTAGAGATGTTCAACCTGTATATGCCATAGGGTTCATATTAAGAATCGCTCTCACTCTTCACAAATCTATGAGTACATATTATTCTCATTTCAAATTACTATCGCTATTTCAAGAGAAGAGGAGGAAACAGAAGCTTTCAGGAAATGACTTGCCTGACATCACACAGGTAAAATAAGTTGCCAAATAGGCTATAACCTTTAATGCTGTTTCAGCACACTATTCCTGTAACTGAGGGGAAAACTGCAGAATACACATATGGTATTTACCAGATGTATCATCTAATTCTACTTATAATGAGATGGTATCATGAGCTTTGAGCTGGAATACCCACTCCCCAGTACATGCCTATATGCTCGTGCCTACGCTCCAGCTATCATAATTGCAAATCTCAGATTACATCTTGACCTGGCTTCCTCATGGGGAAGGTTCCAGAGATGATGTGATGGGGAAAGATGGTGTCCTTTCCACATCTTCCCCGCAGTAATCCCATGAAGAAAGAGGCCAGGCTGGCAGCATGGAGTGATCCCAGGCAGACCAAACCCAGCAGAGTCACTCCTGCATGGAAGCCACACAGCAAATCCTGATGAGCAGGACTGCTGCTCTCGCCTACAGACTGAGATTTTCCTCCTTATAAGGGCACCAGGAGTTACAGCAACAAAAATCTCGGAAGTGTGTCCCTCAGATCCCCTTTTAAAAAGGATTCTCTGCCCAGCTTCAGGAACTGCAGTTAGCTGACAGCCTCCAGCTGCTGGTTCCTCAGGGACAGAAAGCTGAGCTTCCAGCGAGCACCCACCCATTACAAAGCAAGAAGGTGGCTAAGGGCCTGGTCATTTTTGCCCTATATGGGACTTCACCCGCTGGCAATCTTTGCTGATGGCCTGTCAGGCTGGTAGAGCCTCTGTGGATCTGCACTGTGGCCTGATACTACCCCTGCCTAGTGCTGTTTCCTCCCTGTTTTCACAGGTGTTAGCTCCGTATCTGCATCTCGGAGCATCCAACCTGTGACAACGGTCCTCCAGCCTACCTTATGCACTGACATAAGGTATTTTTAAGATCAGAGATTAACTGGGTTTCCTTTGCTGAGAAGGGGGAGATTTCAGCATCCCCTACCCGGTGTAAAGCCAGAAAGCCTGGTCGCCCTCATATAAGCAGTAGCAGAGGGCTAGGAAGAAACAATGCCCAGAAGGAATTGCCCCGAATGAGAAACAGGGTGGGTTCAGAGTCAGGCAAACCCGGTTTTCATTCCAGAGTCCCCTACTTACCACCAGGTGACCTCGAACAAGTGAGTGAACTTCCCTATGCCTCTGTTTCCTCCGCTGTAAAACTGCTCCAGGTTTAGAGGATTATAGAAGGAGACAAGGAGCACAGAATGTGGTACACAGTACTTCCTTCCTTCTTTTCTTGAATCAGTCCATAAAGGAGATACGAGTTCTACAGTAAGAACTAAGGCCAGACTGCCTGAGCTCAGGAGACAGGATCAGACTAACAGGGAGATTAAACTGGCTTTGAAAACAACATGTTCAATCTATTTAAATGCAAAATTGCTATTCTCAGTCCACCTGTTCTTTGTGTCAATTTTCTCCTAGCAGTGGGAGAGGTTTCACGGAGGTCTCCATACTCTTATTCAGTCTCCATTTGATCAATGAGAAAATAGGACAAAATATCAGCTATGAACTATGGATGGAGAACACATTTTTCTGTTTAGAACTTCCTACCAACTTCCAATTTCCCATACATCATGTAAATGCCTTAAAAGCCATCACTCTATCCTAATAACAAAGTAAAAAGCTGAACAATCTGAAAAATCAACTTTTTTTTTTTTTTGAGACGGAATCTCGCTCTGTCGCCCAGGCTGGAGTGCAGTGGCACAATCTTGGCTCACTGCAACCTCTGCCTCCCTGGTTCAAGTGATTCTTCTGCCTCAGCCTCCTGAGCAGCTAGGACTATAGGCACGCACCACCATGCCCAGCTATTTTTTGTATTTTTAGTAGAGAAGGGGTTTCACCATATTGACCAGGCTGGTCTCGAACCCCTGACCTTGTGATCCACCCACTTCGGCATCCCAAAGTGCTGGGATTACAGGTGTGAGCCACTGCGCCTGGCAACAACTCTTCTTAGATCCATCAGAGAAGTGAGTGCACAGGGCAAAATGATACCTCCAAAGCTGGAAAGACAGACTAGTCTTTCCAGAAAGACAGAGAATCACAACTGGCCAGAGCAGACAGGCATGAACAGAAACCTCCACAGGAACCAGTGCTGGGTAGGAAAATCTAAACTGTAACTGAAAAATTGCTGTAGGCTATGTGGACAAGTCTGAGCATTAAAAACTCCAGGGAGGACCCATTCGTAGGAAGTCCCTTACACTTTGTGAATTGTACCTCCAGGAACTATCCAGGTCCTCACAGTGAAGACGGAAGAAAAATCCCCTTGTGCTTCTGGCAGCGGGAGGAGAAAGGGAACCATTTTTAAATATACCAGAGCATTCTGATCTTCTTAACAAGGCCTGACCTCAGGAGAAACTATTTAACCAGCGCCTAATTAACTGATTGGAGGAAAGGAAATACCCATCTCCAGCCAGCTCCAGGCACCCTGTCCCTGCCATGGGGTGAGGGGAGGAATGAAAAGAACTTATAAAATTCATAGCCCAGGGGCACAGACTCACTAAAAACTGAGACCTAATCACAGTACTATAGAACATTCCTCCCCCACCCCACACCTTACCATCACATTAGTAAATGGCCTATTTACCTAACACATGACAGCTGACTTTCAGCAAAAAGTCACAAGGCATTTGAAAGGCAAAAACACAGTTTGAAGAGACAGAGTAAGCATCAGAACCAGACCCAGGTATGGCAGGGATGTTGGAATTATCAGACTGGGAATTTAAAACAACTAGCATTAATTTTTTAAGGGCTCTAATAGATAAAAGTGGACAATACACAAGAAGAGATAGGCAATGTAAGCAGAGAGATGAGAACTCTAAGCCAGAACCAAAACAAAATGCTGGAGATAAGAAACACTGTAATTGAAACAAAGAATGTCTTTGATGGATTCATTAGTAAACTAAAGACAGCTGAGGAAAGAATCGCTGTGCTTGAGGACATGCCAATTGAGACTTCCAAAACTAAAACATTTTAGAAAACAGAATATTCAAGAATTGTGGGACAACTACAAAAGGTATAAAATACACATAATGAGAATACCAGAAGGAAAAGTAAGACAGGAACAGAAGAAACATTCAAAGCAATAATCACTGAGAACTTTCCCAAATTAATGTCACCCACCAAACCTCAGATCACAGAAGTACAGAGAACACCAACTCAGACAAATACCACAAAAACGGCCGGGCGCGGTGGCTCATGCCTGTAATCCCAGCACTTTGGAAGGCCGGGGCCAGCAGATCACGAGGTCAGGAGATGAAGACCATCCTGGCTAACACGGTAAAACCCTGTCTCTACTAAAAATACAAAAATTAGCCAGGCGTGGCGACAGGTGCCTGTAATCCCAGCTACAGGAGGCTGAGGCAGCAGAATTGCTTGAACCCAGGAGGTGGAGATTGCAGTGAGCCAAGATCACGCAATTGTACTCCAGCCTGGGGGACAGAGCGAGACTCCATCTCAAAAAGAAAAAAAAAAAAAAAAAAAAAAAAGTCGGTAAAAAAAATCACCTAGCCTAAAAAGAAGGAAAGATAAGAATTACAGGTGACCCTTGAACAATGCAGGAGTTAGAGACACCGATGCCCCCACACAGTCAAATCTACAATAACTTTTGACTCCAAAAATTTCTGCTTTCGGAAACTAAAAAATTAAAGCAAATTAAATCCAAAGTAAGCAGAAGAAAAGAACAAAAATTGGAGCAGAAAGCAATGAAATTGAAAGCAAAAAATCAATAGAAAAATCAACAAAACCAAAAGCTCATTCTTTGAAAAGATCAAAAAAAATCAATAAGCCTCTAGCCAGGTTAACTAAAACATACTAGCCCCTGAGATGAGACCCAGATGTTTGCCTTATATTGGCAATCAATGAGCAACCACTTATGCCAGACCGGTAGACTAAAACTCATTAACATTGTTTCCTTTCTTTCATTCATTCCACCAATTCAAAAAAAAAAAAAAAAAAAAACCTTAATACTGAATACCTGCTATGTGCCAAACACCGTTCTAAGTGCTTGAGATTTATCACTGAATAAACACAATAAGTAAGTAAACTGTATATTACATTAGAAGGTATCAAGTGGAAGAAAACATAGAGGACTAGGAGTTGTAATTTTTCCTTAATTCGGTATAAATTTATATATATATAATACTATTATTCTCATCCCTTTCTTATCCTCTTATATAACATAAATATATTAATAATAGTTAATTTTATATCACAGTATTTGAATTACAGGATAGGGAGAACAAAAATGAACATCACCAATGACTTTGCAGCCTCTTTTGGGGAAAAGGCTGGCATATTTTCCATTGTACATAGAGTAATTGTACCATGTTAGATGGAAGTATGATTTTCTTATTGACTTATTTGGAGATTAAATATAGATTCTAAAAATGTGTATGGGTATCAAGTTGACAAGAGGTGAAGAGGTAATAGTTCTATGTATCAACTTGGCTAGGACGTGGCACTCAGGTATTTAAGCCAACACTAAACTATGTGTTGCTGTAAAAGTATTATGTAGATGTGATTAACATCTACAATCAGTCGACTTTCAGGAAAAGATATAATCCTCTGTAATCTGAGTGGGCCTCATCTAGTCAGTCAAAAGGCATTAAAAGCAGAACTGAGTTTTCCTAAGGAAGAAGGAATTTGCTTGTGAACTTCAGCACCAGCTCTTCCCAAGGGTTTCCAGTCTGTCAATTTGCCCTGAATTTTGGATACAAGTAGCCAATCACCACAATCACATAAGTCAATTCCTTGCAATAAATCTCTTCATATTAAGTATCCTACTGGCTCTGTTTCTCTGGTAGAACTCTGACTGATACAGTCAGCTACATAGAGAAAATAACATTTGGGCAAAGACTTGCAGTTAAGCATGGTGTGTACAAGGAACAGCAAAAAGGCCAGTGTGGCTGAATAAGAGTGAGCAAGGGGAGAGACGTAGGAGAGGAGGTTATTCTACTAACCATAAGAAGCAGCAGAGAAAGTACAGGCTGTGAGTTGAGAGGTCTCCTTTAGCATCCTTTCTATCATAAGCCAAGCCCATATCATGACAAAAAATGATGCTACCATCATCCAAATATGTCTCCTTCTCTAAAATGGTACAAATGAATGTTCCCCATCTCCACTGTTGACAAAAGCTTCTGGTTACTACAAGGAGATCTTTTGTAGCTAACTCATTGTACATGACTGCATATATTCAGAACATTATTTGTGAGCTGAATCATGTTGGTAGTGTCTTCACTAGGGGGTATGGAACTCTGGAGCCAGGCTAGAACGTGGATCCAAAATCATCCAAACGTGGATCAAGGACTGACGAGCCATCTACAGTCCATGGGACAGTTTACCTGTTTTCCTTGGGTAAGACAGTGGTGTGGAGTCAAGAAGGTTTAATGCTTCTAACTGGTCCCGCCCGGATGTAGCTGAAAAAATAAAAACCAGGATTCCAGATCCAAGATGGCCGAATAGGAACAGCTCCCGTCTGCAGCTCCCAGGGTGATCAACACAGAAGACAGGTGTTTTCTGCATTTCCAACTGAGGTACCTGGTTCATCTCATTGGAACTAGTTGGACAGTGGGTGCAGCCCACAGAGGGCAAGCCAAAGCAGGGAGGGGCATCACCTCACCCGGAAAGCACAAGGGGTCAGGGGATTTCCCTTTCCTAGCCAAGGGAAGCCATGACAGACAGCACCTGGAAAAACGGGACGCTCCCAGACAAATACTGTGCTTTTCCAATGGTCTTAGAAAATGGCACACCAGGAGATTATATCCCATGCCTGGCTCCACCGATCCCAAGCCCACGGAGCCTTGCTTACTGCTAGCACAGCAGTCTGAGCTCCACCTGTGAGGCAGCAGCCTGGCAGGGGGAGGAGCATCTGCCATTACTGAGGCTTGAGTAGGTAAACAAAGCAGCCAGGGAAGCTTGAACTGAAGGAGGTAGAGATACCAAAAACCCTTCAAAAAATCGGTGAATCCAGGAGCTGATTTTTTGAAAAGGTCAACAAAATTAATAGACTGCTAGCAAGACTAATAAAGAAGAAAAAAGAGAAGAATCAAACAGACACAATAAAAAATGATAAAGAAGATATCACCACTGATCCCACAGAAATACAAACTACCATCAGAGAATACTATAAACACCTCTGTGCAAATAAACTAGAAAATCTAGAAGAAATGGATAAATTCCTGGACACATACACCCTCCCAAGACTAAACCAGGAAGAAGTGGAATCTCTGAATACACCAATAACAGGCTCTGAAATTGAGGCAATAATTAATAGCCTCCCAACCAAAAAAAAGTCCGGGACCAGAGGGATTCACAGCCAAATTCTACCAGAGGTACAAGGAGGAGCTGGTACCATTCCTTCTGAAACTATTCCAATCAACAGAAAAAGAGGGAATCCTCCCTAACTCATTTTATGAGGCCAGCATCATCCTGATACCAAAGCCTGGTAGAGACACAACAAAAAAAGAGAATTTTAGACCAATATCCCTGATGAACATCGATGCAAAAATCCTCAATAAAATACTGGCAAACTGACTCCAGCAGCACATCAAAAAGTTTATCCAACACAATCAAGTTGGCTACATCCCTGGGATGCAAGGCTGGTTCAACATATGCAAATCAATAAACATAGTCCATCGTATAAACAGAACCAACAACAAAAACCACATGATTATCTCAATAGATGCAGAAAAGCCTTCAACGGAATTCAACAGCCCTTCATGCTAAAAACTTTCAATAAACTAGGTAATGATGGAATGTATCTCAAAATAATAAGAGCTATTATGACAAACCTACAGCCAATATCATACTGAATGGGCAAAAACTGGAAGCATTCCCTTTGAAAACTGGCATAAGACAGGAATGCCCTCTCTTACCACTCCTATTCAACATAGTGTTGGAAGTTCTGGCCAGGGCAATCAGGCAAGAGAAACAAATAAAAGGTATTTAATTAGGAAAAAAGGAAATCAAATTGTCCCTGTTTGCAGATGACATGATTGTATATTTAGAAAACCCCATCGTCTCAGCCCAAAATATCCTTAAGCTGATAAGCAACTTCAGCAAAGACTCAGGATACAAAATCAATGTGCAAAAATCACAAGCATTCCTATATACCAATAACAGACAAAGAGAGAACCAAATCATGAGTGAACTCCCATTCACAATTGCTACAAAGAGAATAAAATACCTAGCAATACAATTTACAAGGTATGTGAAGAACCCCTTCAAGGAGAACTACAAACCACTGCTCAACAAAATAAAAGAGGACAGAAACAAATGGAAGAACATTCCATCCTCATGGCTAGGAAGAATCAATATTGTGAAAATGGCCATAGTGCCCAAAGTAATTTATAGATTCAATGTCATCCCCATCAAGCTACCAATGACTTTCTTCACAAAACTGGAAAAAACTACTTTAAAGTTCATATGGAAGCAAAAAGAGCCCATATTGCCAAGACAATCCTAAGCAAAAAGAACAAAGCTGGAAGCATCACGCTACCTGACTTCAAACTATACTACAAGGCTACAGTAACCAAAACAGCATGGTACTGGTACCAAAACAGAGATATAGACCAATGGAACAGAACACAGTCCTTAGAAATAACACTACACATCTACAACCATCTGATCTTTGACAAACCTGACAAAAACAAGAAATGGGGAAAGGATTCCCTATTTAATAAATGGTGCTGGGGAAACTGGCTAGCTGTATGTAGAAAGCTGAAACTGAACCCCTTCCTTACACCTTATATAAAAATTAATTCAAGATGAATTAAGAACTTAAATGTGAGACCTAAAACCATAAAAACCCTAGAAAAAATCCTAGGCAATTCCATTCAGGACATAGGCATGGGCAAGGACTTCATGACTAAAACACCACAAACAATGGCAACAAAATAGACAAATGGGATCTAATTAAACTAAAGAGCTTCTGCACAGCAAAAGAAACTACCATCAGAGTGAACAGGCAACCTACAGAATGGGAGAAAATTTTTGCAATCTACCCATCTGACAAAGGACTAATATCTAGAATCTACAAAGAACTTACACAAATTTACAAGAAAAAAACAAAAACCCCATCAAAAAGTGGGTGAAGGATATGAACAGACACTTCTCAAATGAAGATATTTACGCAGCCAACATATACATGAAAAAAAATGCTCACCATCACTGGTCATCAGAGAAATACAAATCCCAAAATCACAATGAGATACCATCTCACACCAGTTAGAATGGCAATCATTAAAAAGTAAGGAAAAAACAGATGCTGGAGAGGATGTGGAGAAATAGGAAAGCTTCTACACTGTTGGTGTGAGTGCAAACTAGTTCAACCATTGTGGAAGACAGTGTGGCAATTCCTCAAGGATCTAGAACTAGAAATACCATTTGACCCAACAATCCCATTACTGGGTATATACCCAAAGGATTATAAATCATTCTACTATAAAGACACATGCACATGTATGTTTATTACAGCACTATTCACAATAGCAGAGACTAGGAACCAACCCAAATGTTCACCAATGATAGACTGGATTAAGAAGATGTGGCACATATACACCGTGGATTACTATGCAGCCATAGAAAGGATGAGTTCATGTCCTTTGCAGGGACATGGATGCAGCTGGAAACCATCATTCTGAGCAAACTATCACAATGTCTGCTTTAGGATGGGAGGAAGACGGTTGGTGACAGGTCTTTACTGAGAAAACCAAACACCACATGTTCTCACTCATAGGTGGGAATTGAACAATGAGAACAATTGGACACAGGGCAGGGAACATCACACCCTGGGGCCTGTCGTGGGATGGGGGACAGGGGGAGAGATAGCATTAGGAGAAATACCTAATGTAAATGATGAGTTAATGGGTGCAGCAAACCAACATGGCACATGTATACCTATGTAATACACCTGCACGTTGTGCACATGTACTCTAGAACTTAAAGTATAATAAAAAGAAGTTAAAAAATTTTTTAATGAAATAAAATAAAAATAAAGACCAGGCACCATCAAAGGCAGATAATGATAAGTTGGGTGCATGAAACCTAATAAGATACCTTGTCAAGGCTTCCTAGCCTCTCGCTCCAGCAAAAAGAAGAATGCCAAATTTTCCTTACTACAAAGATTACCAAAATAATAATAATTTTAAGTATATTTATTAACATGTAAAAATGCTCATGATTATATAAAGTGAAGAAAAGGCAACACAATCACATTTAATGTACACACTATTGCTAGATGTGTCTCAACTTCATAAACAGTAACGTGAAAAAATGAATTTCTTAGCATTTAGGAAATAGGATATCTACAAAGAAACAAGTTAAATGCACACACCAAAAAAATGTAAAATGCCATGTGGTTGTTGAGATTGCAGGTAATTTTTATTTTCTTCTTTTCACTTCCTGTATCTTCTTTGCCTATAATGGTATGTATTGCTCTAATAACAAAATTGTTTAAAAACTCCTTCCTGTACACGAAGCACTTCTAGCTCCTCAAAAAAGTGATCTGACACTTTTAATCTCAAGCAAGCTGAAACAGAGCTTTTCCAGCCTGCTTTTGCACATGGGAAAGTATAAAGCTCAAAGGAGTTAGGTCACTTACCCAGTGTCACACATTGTGCTGTGTAAGCCCAGCCAAGACAGGTGTCTGGGGGTCCTGAAGGTCCTCTCCATGATAGCACCTAGTTTTGTGCCATTGCCTCAGCCCATGCACCCCCTAAAAGTAAGGCTCAAGATGAGCTAACCCCTTGCTCTTACCTCTGCCAGGCGGGAGTGCTTGTGCACATTCTCGCCTTTTTGCACGCTTGGAGCCAGCTGCTGCAGGACACCCCTGCTGCTTGTCAGTGCTCTTGTCAGCCGAGCAAACTTCCCCCAGCCTGAAGCAAGTGGAAGAGTGAAAAGACAGGGTCAACCACATCCCAAAGGTGCACAGACATTCACATTAGAAGTTACACTGTCAGAAACAGACACCCCCAATGCCCTCCTAAGCTCCCAACAGTCACTCTGCATCCCTGCAAGCAAGACCCACTGCTCAGAAAAGCACCTTGTGTGTTGCAATTTGCTTTTCCCCTGCACTTTCACTTCATCCTAATCATAGTTTGTGAAGCTGGTAGAGCAGGTTTTAGTACCATTTTACATATAGGGAGACTAAGACACAGAGTGCCTGGACAATGAGAGTCTAGAACATCTCTCCACTCTGGCCCAAGCCTTCTTCACCAGATAATACCAGGTAATTGAGATGGTTCTCTGATTTGGTAACTTGGCTCAGGCTGTTTCCAATCCCCAGGCTAGCTGATCTTGCAGAAACACCTGGTTCTGGGTTTTAAACGGACAAGCTAGTTCAATGGCCATTCTATGCATTACCTTCTCCAAGGCCAGAGGAGTAAGAAATGATTTCAACCCCTGAGGAGGTGGGGGAAAAGCAGTGGCAGATTTTAGTCTGCTTTAGGATGGGAGAAAGATGGTTGGTGACAGGTCTTTACTGAGAATCGAAGATGTCTGAGTGATCTTGACACCTTTTAAAGGCCCCCAAAGACAATTGTCCATTTCAACACTCAACAACCCATCTGTATCAAGGTTATGACCATGCAGTTGCCCCATGAGACGCTTGAAGTCCTGTCAGGATTCTCAAGACCAGGCTTGGGTTTTGGGAGCTCCAAAAACCCAGACGTGGGATATATAGCAAATAAACAGAGCATGCAACTATTTTTACATTACAGCTAAAAGCAGGACTAGGTGATTTTATTTTTTTATATCCTTTAGAGTTTAGAAGCATTCAGCACCTTCCAGTAGAAATCTCATCTGCCAAATTTTACCCTGGAGCAACTTTCCAAGACAGAATCCAGAGGACAATGGAGTTAAGCAGAAGAATGTCCATATTTTATTTTTCTATACAACCTTTGAGAATCATAAACTGGATAAATTTTTGTCAATATAGTAAGAAGAGCAAATCAGCTCTTTTTTATCTCATTCCAGAAGTGCCAGGCTTCAATAAAAAGCCAGTAGTGCTTTCATCCACCCTGATGCCACGAAGCAGAAATGTGGAACTGCTGGGATTGGCTTGAAAAGATACACATAGTGGTTTGACTGTGGGTGTGCGGGGTATCCCACTAATGTTAACAGGAGGGGACAGCATGGACTCTGTAGGGGTCTTTGACATCTCCCCCAGTGTCAATGAATGTGCTATGGGAACTATGAACTAAGATTTTTTTAAAAGTCACTTTCAGAGGAAGGCTCTACTTTAGCTTAAAGTAAAGCTGAAACTGGATTCCAAAAAGCTTTTCGAGAAGAGCAGAGAGTTTATTTTTCAGTCAGTTGTGTATGTAAACATCAGCAAGGGCTCTGCATCCACCCTACTACCACCACCAGCGTGATCTATATACTGTGAGAACAGTGATGAGAGGGAGCTGGCAGAGCAGGTGCCCCAAACCCCTTGGTTCATCACCTGATATAACATAAAAGAATAAAAAGGAATATCCCTGGACCTCTGGGCATTTCCCTAGACTCAGGATAGCCCCTCACTCTCTGGCCTAGCCCTGATTCTCTTTGCAAGAGTGGGTTCTTAAAAGAGTGGGCTCTCGGCTGGCTGAGCAAGGGCATGGGAAGGTGAGTGGGTGTTGAAAAGGAAATGAATGAACAGCGTGAAATTTGCATCACACTTCTACCCAGGATGGGCAGGAAGGAAGGAAATAAATTTTCTCCCAAGTTCCCAAACCCATTATTTTCTTTCCTGCGCTATAGATACTTTATAATGGCAATCATGCCTTGCCAGATGAAAAAATAGATTCATTCACTCATGTGTTAATTCTATAAACATAATTACTAGGTACCAGGCGTGGTACTAGATACTAGAGATACTAACATGAATAAGACACAGATTCTGGCCTCAGAGAGCACACACTCTAGCAGGGAAGACTGACAATTAAGAAATCATGACATAGTGAACTAAGTTCTATGACAGGGATGAGTACAGAATGCTATGGCCAAGACTGTCAAAAGAAGGCATATACCTAATCCAGGCTGGGGAGACAAAGCAGGTTTCCTGAAGGATATGGCACTAGAGCAAAGTTTTAAACAATGAGTAGGAATTAGGTAGACTTAAGGAAAGAAAGACATCCCACACAGAAGGAACAGCACCTACAAAGGCAGAAAATTATAAAACAGGGTAATATGTCAGTGAAGAACAAGACATTCTGAATGGTTGGATGAAGGGCCATGGCTTATAAGTGGGAGGGGGATGCCAGGCATGTCCTGAGATGATGCTAAAGAGGTTGGTAGGGGCCAAACCAAGAAGAACCTGGACAGTAAAAACCTACAAGGTAAGTTAAGAACCTTGAACTTCATCCTGAAACCCACCGAGAGCCACTGAAGGACTTTAAATGTGGTGAGGAGGGAGATACACATGCCAATTTGCATTTTAAATGAACAGAACAACAAAGTGGATAGTGGGCTGGAAAAAAAATAAAAGACAGATAGAAGGTATGTCAGGACAACAGGCAAGAGACCATGTGGGCCTGGACCAATGCTGCGGCCTGGGCCAGGGGTCAAGGGGAGACTTGAGGGCAGCTACAGAGTCAGGACTCTGAGAAAAATAGCTATAGAGGAAAAGAAAAAGCAACCTAGGTGGCTCCTGAGTTTCTGATTTGGGTAACAACTGGGGTGACAGCTATTCAATGAGATTAAAAGCATATGAAGAGCAAACCAATTTGGTGGAAGATAATACATACAATTTGGACCAACAATGTCCCTTACAGCAGACCCATCAGAAGAATCATTTCTGGAGAAAGTGAAACTCCTATTGTCCAAAAGGCCAAATGGGAGGGGACAACCCAAACCGAACTTAGCTCAAAATGGTCTTGCTCAGGGGAAGTCAGACAGTCACTTTCCACATGATTCATTGTCGTCCTTCAAGGAAGGATACTGGCCTACCCCTAGCAGGCTTACTTGCTCCCTGTATTGAACCCCAACTGGCTTTAGGCAGGCATATATTAGATCATTGACTGTGCTTTACTGTTTTATTTGCTTACCTGCCTATGCCTTCTCCCAGATAGACTCAGAGGCTCTATCGCAGGCATTTCCTTGTGTCCTGCACCTAGCATGAGGCCAGGCACCGAACAGGTGAATACAATAGGTGTACTGGACAAATAAAGAACAAATTTTTTTTCTCTCATCACCCTACTTCTGTCTGGGTTTGCAATAGATATAAGGTCCCAAAGGATAGGCAGCCCATTTCACAAACTCTCTTCAGTTTTAGGGGGTATTTCTGTGCCTCTTTTGCCAGGCATTTCTGCACCCACTCCTCCAATTATATCCCACTTGTAAGTTCAACACTGAATAGAGCTCAAATGAAGAAACCCCTGGCCCAGGATTCTTCCAGTTCCATCACAAATGTCACCAGCAAGTTAGGCATAGCAGAGCTGTGGATGCCATGAGAAAATTGAAACCATACATAATCAGGAAAATGAGAGCGGAAGTGGGCAGGAGCAGAAGAGGAAGAGTATAGAGAAAAAAAAGACAAAAGGAAAGGAAACACAATACACAATATAGTACACAATATACTATAACAGTACACAATATAGCAATCAGCTAAAAGGTATTTACTGGGTCTTTTCTTCATTCTCAGGAATGGAGAAATGGCTTTTACCCTGTCTTGACCCAACAATGGCTGGTGGGTGTCAACTTAGCTGAGCCACCAGTGAACCTGAATCTTTCTTTTTCAGGCCAGAAGAGATGGTGCTGGGATAAGTTAGAATTCCAATTCCTCTGAGAGTAAGTCCAGGGGTACCAAAAAAGACAGAGGACAGCCTTGTCCTGAGATACAGGGTCAGAAATTCAGAGGAGTTGATAGCATAATCCAAACATCCAGCAGAGAATAGTGGATACAGGGTACAGCATGGAGAGTCAGTGTGGACCACTGCCTAAGCGTCCTCAAGTCTCCTCCCACAATCTTTTCCTTACCAATGTACAAAGAACCAAAAATCTAGAATGGCTTCTTTAAGCAGCAGTCACTAAATCGTCACTTTCCCATCAGCCTAATGGCAGAGACATAAAATGTTAACATTGAAGAGGGGTGGGGCCTGCGACTTGTGTCTATTACTATTTCTCCCATGTCCAGCATGAAGATACATGGAGAAGGGTGAACAGTTACAACAGTTTGCCAGAGCCTTCATCCTGCAGTATTCTAAATCTCTGGCTCTCAGAAACGTACTCCAAAGTTTTACATTCCTTTTGTTGTCTGCATTTGGCTCAAGTTTAACTCTGAATTTAGAAGTAAACAAGTGAATCTTTGAAAATGAATTTGCTCCTTTAATATGAGATTAGTTGGTGGGATAATAGAGAAAACAAGAGGACTGACTCATCCTTTGGTGAGCAATGTAAAAAGAGAAAATTCTGAGCTTTACGCTCTAATTCTATACTCATTTGCCCAACCCTCCTGACTCAGAAGAGAGAATGTGACAGAAACATATCCCACAGCCTACTCCCAATTATCTATAACAAAAGAAAAAGCAAGAGATAAGGAACAAATGAAATCACTAGAGCATCACAGATTCTCATTTTAGGCAGGAATTCCTACCTACTCTCTCATTCAGCCTTTAAGCACACACACACACACACACACACCAGAACTGTTAGCAAACAGCAAACCTAACTTGACTTTCATTCCCTGCTCCATGCCATCCGTGGGCACTATTTGTCAGAGAGTAAGAGAATTACTGTCAAAAGACAGAGAGCAAAGTGAAGATGAGGAAGTCAGAGGCCTACCTAGCTCATAAAAAGGACGGTGAGAACTGGTACACCAAATGACAGAGGGGGCTCTGGAAGCATTTCCAGGACCCACCCCCTCTGCCTGAGGCTCTGGGTAGAAGAGAAGTTACTTTGTGTCAGATCCTGAAATAGGCCACTGTCAATTATCCCACTGTGTTGGACCCTTTGTGGGTGACTTGTGGGAAAATTGGGGGCACAAACTGGCTTCTTGTATCACTATCAGGATGTACCCACCCCAGCCCCAAGTCCCCAAATTAGGTACTACATGATCTGAGAAAACAAAGTAATTTTAAAGACAATTTGAACATAACTGATTTAAAAGGCTAATATGGTGGTAGGAAAACATCCCATGGGGCTATGCCAAAGAGCAATTATCTGGGATTTTTCTGGGGTTTTAGATTATCCACATTTCCATTCCATCTCCAAAGTGAATTCTAAACAAGCCTAAGTCAGCAAGACTCTTAAGACTCTTAATGGTGACTGAAGTGCTGTACTGAAAACCCAGCTGGTCTCCCGGAAAGAAGCTGCTGAGAGTACATCCAAGAAGAAATGTCAAGCCAGGAGAATAATCCAGCCACATGGCAGCATATTTTCTAGGATCTAGACTTGATCCCTGTAGCAAAAATCGCAGTTTATAGACTTAAAATAACAAGGCCTAGAGAATTATCATGTGCTTCCATCATAAACACACTAATATAAAGTTTGACTTGTCCTAAGCAGACCACCAAACCACAGTGGGCCAGGGGCACAATGACATGGCAAGTGGGAAGGTCTGAACATATCTGCCATGGCATTTGAAACTGACAGGCTTATAAAGCCATGTCTTTGAGGAGACATTTAGCGTGGTCTACTAGCAGGACTCCTACATCGAGGGCTAATGTGTGTGTGTGTGTCAAATTTTTATGAATCAAGCCAGAAGTTACTCCTATTTATTTCACTGACAAAAACAATTAATATCTGGTCCCCTCAGCTAAGAAGAAACAGAGTAAATGTGTGTGTATGTCCTCATGAGTGTCTGTAAGTATGTATGTGTATATACCAAAACTCTTATCAACAAAGAAATGCATCATTGAGGCAGGTTAAATGAAGTGGAGCATTTTATTCCTGGAAAATAAACCTAAGTAAGTCTCACTACATCACTCTGATTTATCCCTCTTTAGGTTTCATTAGCATCAAATGCAGGCACCTACATGCCAGGTACGGAGCATTCTGTTAGGTATGCTTTTCCTACTAAATAATAACAGCACATCACCTACGAATGTTCCGGAGGTAATAAAAAAAAATTTTTGATTCAACCGAATCACATGTCTTAAATTTTTAAGAGAAAAATTGCAAAAATAAATGTAAAAATATTCAATTGCCTTCAAAATACTACTTTTGAGTTTATTAGGTTAAAAAAGCAACTGATCTTTCTATATGGTAACAAGATGATACTTAATCATGAGTGAACCCACTGCCATGAAATAGCTACTGCACTGAGAAATCTTCAAATTAGAAACTAGAAATCGGGCAATCATGTTTCTGTAAGCAAAGGGAGACTTCAGGTGGCTGAAACACTGGCTGAGATATTTTGCATCTGCTGCAGTCTTAAAACCAAAAGGCAAGCTGAAATTGATTTAGTGAGCTATCAGACAGTTTTAAAAAAATAGGATGCACTGGTATTCACAGTACTGTGCTCGGAACTCCATAAATGTGAGTGGCTAAGTGTGTCAGGATTTTAAATACCCTCAGAGGACATAGCCCTTGAGAGAGCATCCACATAATGCTTTTTATTTCCTCCTATAATGCTCATTTAACAACAAAAATTTTGTCACATCAAAAATAATATGTCTCAGTTTAACTCTCCCCTGGACTCCACTCTCACCTCTTTGCTACATCTCAGAAAACCACAAGGAGCAGAGTTCTCCAGCAGAGCTGAAAAATCAACCACAGAGTCAGGTAGCACTGCAACATGAAAAAACTCCTAGCCTCTTGGTTATCTTGAGTGTAAGCTATGAATGAGGGATGTGAAAGGTTCTATGTCACCCCCTAATCCAAAACCTCTGGGACTAACATGCCATCTTTTTTATGTCCTGATGAGCTGAACCTCTTCAGGGATACAGTTGTTGCAGAAACCCTGAGCCATCTCCTTTCCTGGGTCCCCTATGTTATGCAAACAATACATGCATATGATACGGCTGAGATGAGTGCTAAAATCTGTGATCACACAGCTAATTAAATGACCCATATAGAAATGTTACTCAGGACCTGGCTTCATTAATGTCATGTTCCAAATGAATTAACCAGTCACAGACTTAATCAACCACAGATGCAAAGATGTGCTAAAGTCTGCTTTAACAATCTTGAAGTGCTAGAATTCAGTCAAATCTAAGAAAGTTTATATATAAAGCAGATGAATGTAGCCATAGACAACCCCATTTGTATGACTGACATTTGTTATGTGAAAACTTAAAAAGATTCTGAGGATACTAGAGTTGCCAAACTATCTTCTTCTGCCTAACTAATATCGGAAAGGGTTAATTATTAAAGGTATGAAATTGGTTGAAATGCTTTCCTAAACAAAGTGTTTTTTTCTCCCCTTCTCCTCCCTGGATACACTCCAGAATGACACAGTGCTTTGCTCCATACAAATTAAAGTTAGAATCTTGAGGTTTGTAAAGTGATTGCCTTGACAACCTCAAATTCTCTGTAATGAGAGCCACACTAAAGACAAAAAAGGCATAAATGTATCTGTACAAGTGAGAATTACAAACCTTTACATGAATCATCCTCAATTGGCTGTTTGAAAGCTGTTATGTCACTGAAAGTGCAAAGAAATAAAACCACTTTATCCTGTTCGTTTCGAATTGGAGCAATTTTCACAAAGAACCACACAGGTGTCCCTGAAAGGAATATCAAAAGATTGGTCAGTAATTTGCATTCTCATTTGAGGGGCTATGGAAGCAAAGACTTGGGAATGAATAGGTACAAATATTAATTCATTTTTCAAATGGTCTTATTCCTTCAAGTCCTGGGTTATCATTACACCATAAGTTTTTTTTCTTGCTGGAATAAAAACTTTCACAGTGACTATTCAGTAAGGGGTTTCTCCTGTTCAACTAATTTTCTAAGTGCAGATCTCTTAACTTGTAAAACAATTAGGAAATAGGTTGAAAACCCCACCTGATCTGATGGAAGAAACTTAGGTACAAAGACCTAAAGACTTACCTTAGACCACATAGTAGACAGTAAAGAGTAGGGGCCAAGACAGGCCCTGCCAACCATGACCAGCAGACCATGCCAACTCAAATTTCAAACTTCATCCATTGCTAAAGGATCCCAGGGTCAAAATCCAGTTTAGGAATCCACCAGTTTGACTCATATGACCAATCACACATGGTCCAGAAACTATATTTCTTTTTTTTTTTTTTTAGACTCCCAGGCTGGAGTACAATGGTGCAGTCTCGGCTCACTGTAACCTCTGCCTCCCGGATTCAAGTGATTCTCCCGCCTCAGCCTCCCGAGGTAGCTGGGATTACAGGCACCCACCACCACGCCCGGGTAATTTTTGTATTTTTAGTAGAGGCGGCCAGGGTGGTCTCGAACTCTCAACCTCCAATGATCCGCACACCTTGGCCTCCCACAGTGCTGGGATTACAGGCATGAGCCACTGCGTCCAGCCCAGAAACTATATTTCTACATCCCTCTCCTTAAAATAAAAATCTAAGAGATCCAATACAATGGTAAATGACAAGCCATTGAAGAAGGAAAGGAACACCACAATGATTCCCCCATACAAAGCTCTCCAGAAAAGGAGGATTCCAAGCAGGTTTGGGCTTCGATCACATTAATGCCATAGGAAGCTCAATGAATGTGTTTCAATATCAATCCTTGTTCCTGAGGTACAGTGAAGGATAAATGAGTTCTTCCTAAGCTCTGTCTTAATTCACAGAAGGAGGTAGGCAGGGCTATTCTGACTGGCTTTTTGGAGAGGGTACCCACTCAGGTATCAACAGTCAAATATCTGCATAGTCACTCGCTGGCTTC
This sequence comes from Rhinopithecus roxellana, assembly GCF_007565055.1. NCBI lineage: Eukaryota > Metazoa > Chordata > Mammalia > Primates > Cercopithecidae > Rhinopithecus > Rhinopithecus roxellana. The sequence continues at coordinate 71,798,323 of NC_044556.1, read as the reverse complement.
CCAAAAATAATTAAGGAAAATAAATAAACATTTTCTAGCCACAGAAGACATCACAGCAAGAAGCACCAATTTATTCTATGATACAAAATTAAATGAGACACAAAGCAATCTTATGTTCTTTTCTTCCTAGTTCTTATATTCCGGTTCCTACAATAGCATCTAGAAGAACTGAATAACTATTTGTTGAATTTTGCATTACTGGCATAATACTTAGCATACTATTTTATAACCATTTGCAAATCAAAATAAAGTAGCTATTTCCCCATGCTAAGTAATAGTTTCCTATGTAGCCAGCACTGTGCTCAGCATTTTACATATATTATTTTGTGAGATAGAGAGCAGACAACTCACTGAATCTTGGAGATGAAAATAGATCCTCAAGAGGTCACCTGGCTTTCTCTGTCCACAATCACATCAAACTCTGTACTGTACACCAGGGACAGACAGACATCTCTGATTAACATTAGGTTTAGTTAGCCAATCTAGCTTGACAACAACTGCTTTAGAGATTTAACTATACCACCTATTCACATGTCAGTAGTAATAATCCTGAAATGCACAAACTGGCAGCAAGTAGATCCAATGGAAATGTGTTCTCCTTAAATCTTGATTATCTATGTATTCCTCTATAGTTAATTTTAACCTTTCCATTCTCTTTGTGTAATTTTCAGCTGCCAGTTTCTAGGTGTTCTGCAAATACCAACAGATTATAATGTCACCTTAAGAAGTGTTTTGAAAGAAAATTCTACCATATAAAAATCACAAATAGCATTTCAAAGTTAAGAATATGACCTTTGAATTGTTCACTGTTTTTGGAAGTATGTCTTACTATTCCTCCCAGTTTTTTCTCAGAATCTGCAGGATTTAAAACCACTTTCAATTACGCAACAGAAAACTCAAAGTGTCACAGCAATTACGCTTATATCCTCACAGCTCTCAATTGTACCCTCTCTGTTAAGGCAAAAACACAAATAAAAAAAAAAATTTTGCTCTAAAAAAAAATTTAAGCATTTTTTCAGATGATAAACCAGAAAATACCACTAAGTACTCCCCACTTAATAGGTGAATTTGTTTAAACTGTGTCTCTCTGTTGCCCAGGCTGGAGCACATTGTGTGTGGGTTCCTGTCATCTGATTTATTACTAATTTGACAAATGTATTACTAATTTGCCCAATTAGTAATAAATCAGGTGACAGGAACCCACTCATGATGCCTACTCCTAGAATCTCCAGAACCCTCCCCTCCCAGCTACAGCCCTGCAGCCCATCACTGCACTGCATGGGCTGGGCCTGATGCCTGGTAACTTGCTCATTCTTCATGTTTCATTTATGACTACAGGCGTGGATGACACTAAGCCACATCTCCAAGATCATGAAAACCATTTTATTAGTTGTATTGGGAGGTCTTTTTCATTTGTCCACAGTTCAAGCTTATCATGAATGAACTCTCCCCACTTAACAGGTCCATTTGTTTAAAGTGTGTCTCTCTGTCACCCAGGCCATAGTACAATTGCACGATCACGGCTCACTGCAACCTCCACGTCCTGGATTCAAGAGATTCCCCTGCCTCAGCCTCCTGGGTAGCTGGGACTACAGGTGCATGCCACCACACCTGGCTAATTTTTATATTGTTGGTAGAGATGAGGTTTCACATGTTGGCCAGGCTGGTCTCGAACTCCTGACCTCAGGTGATTCTCCTGCCTCAGCCTCCCAAAGTGCTGGGATTACAGGAGTGAGCCACTGCACCCGGCCATGTTCCCTAATTAAACACATACTACTCTGACCATTCCTTTTCAGTATCTAAATATATATCTTATAACAAAAATTCATACAATCAGGACATACTGCCTTAGTGTTCATCTTGAGCTAAATATAGGGACTTTTTAAGGGAAAGGACCTCCTTTTTCCTGATCTGGTGTTTCTCTGTGGAAGAACATCTTGCAGTGTAACACTCTGGGCCTTTTTTCTGGGTTGGTTGGTAATATGGGAGACAAGAGCTGGATATGTGTAGCTTGGCCCCTTCTCTGCTTTGCTCCCCTACCCTATAAAGGGGGAAAGGCAAAAGGCAGGAAGGATGGCTAGTAAGAGGAAAAGCCTGCAGTTCTCCAGTACTACCTGTGACTTGCAGGTAACTCTGTCTGATTCTAGGTTTCACTTTTAGAAATTCACTTGCCCACAGGTATAAACTACATTCCCCAGGATCAGCTTCATTAGTCACAAAAGTTATGTCTTATCCTCTATTGCAGCAGTCCCCAACATTTTCGGCACCAGGGACCAGTTTCATGGAAGACAATTTTTCCATGGACCAGGGTGGGGGGATGATTTCAAGATTAAACTGTTCCACCTCAGATCATCAGGCATTAGATTCTCATAAGGAGCAGGCAACCTCACATACACAGTTCACAATAGGGTTTGCGCTTCTATGATAATCTAATGCCACCGCTGATCTGATAGGAGGTGGAGCTCAGGTGGTAATGCTCGCTCGGCTGCCGCTCACCTCCTGCTATATGGCCCAGTTCCTAACAGGCCACGGACTGGTAGCAGTCTGTGGCCTGGGGACTTGGGACCCCCGCTATATTGACCTGATTCCTTTATCTCTCAATTGGTTCCGATCACGGACATGGAAGTTAAGTGTTATGTACTGGCCCCCTCAAAGCTTAACAGCTAAGGACTGTTTCTTTAAATAGATCATAATACACTCCAAGGGCGAGAGACCTGATCTACTTCCTCTGTCTTACCACCTGGCACCCCTACTTCCTGGCATTCAATATAGTATTATGTACAGGGTCACGTGAAGCCATTGCATCACTCCACTCCAGGGAGTGCCGTCATGGAGTTGCACAACAGCCTTGGTGGGGTAGATGCTCTAGGAATGCTAAATTTAAAAAAATAAATCCTACACCCAGTGTTTTCAGTCCCAAATTATCACTACCCAAACAGTCTAGGAAAGCGAGTAGAATGGGCTTAAATTTTCATTTCTGGAATTCTTTCAGAAGAGAACGTAAGTCCCTCCTAGGTGGTACGGAACACTATTTCAACCTTTTCCACTTAACAGCAAAGGATTTTTATTTAATAAAATATAACTTAAAGATTTAACATGTGAAACAGTTGCTTCAAGTGAACGTGAACCATCTGGAACCTGGACCCCACTCAAGCCAGTTTCCCTTCTACCCTCCAAGGATATTCAGGAATCCTTTGGCTCCATTCAGACATTGACTTTCCTGCAGACAGAACTTGGAGCAAGCAGCCTACAGGGGTCTCTCCTAGAACCCAAATTCTGCAGCAGAATCCATTCCATCAAGATGCTAGACAGGCAATAAATGCAAATATTCATATACATACATAAAAAATCAGGAAGAAGTTAAATTTCTGCCTCCTTACCCAAGTGCCTACTATGGAAAAACTGAGAAAAGTAAGATTTGATGTCCTACTGCAAAAAGGATAAAGTGTCAATGTTAAATCCTTTATTAAAGAAAGATCTATGTACAAACCCAGGAACAACATAGCACCTGACAACCCTACTGATGGCAGAGGCTGCTGCTGCTGCTGGGAAGGAGGCTCTTTCCAAGATGAGGATGTCCAATGGGAGGGCAGTTCCAGGTCAGCCTTTTTAGATCACTCTGATTTTCATCCCTTATGTAGCTCCCTTAGGTCATGTAGTAATGAACCTGACCACCTAACCTGGCTTTGAGGTTCCTCAGCCTTGGCAGTCAGATAACAAAACAGCAAGGCTTAGATATATGAGAGAATTTTTGGTCTCCATCGGTCTTCTTTCTACCCTGGACTTCCTCCCAAGTACTCTCTGTAATCAGGCATCTGGGCATACAGACCATATTCAACAGCAATAGAACAGACCAAGCCACTGTGATTGGGTTTTGGGAAGGGCTGCACTCTAATAGGTCCAGAAACTAGACTTGGGGATGGCAGCCTGCGCCGGGAAATAGGACAATTGGTCTGGGGTCAACTTTATGGAGATGAATTACAAGTACAGAGAGGATGAGACAGCACCAGAGAAATGTAATGGCCACCGGCCATTAGAACATCTACTACTGAGTCCCAAGCCCTGAGTTTGAGCCCTTTATCTTCAGTTGTTAGGAACCTTGGCCGCATCAGTTTAACTTCTCTCACCATCAGACTCTTCATTTGTAAAATGGGGATAACAGAGTTACTTAAAATAAAGTAAAAATACCCACGTCTGATACATAGGTGTCTAAAACTATCACTTTCTTTCTTTTTTATTTATTTATTTATTTTTTTTTTTGAGATGGAGTCTCACTCTATTGCCTAGGCTGGAGTGCAGTGGCGCAATCTCGGCTTACTGCAACTTCCGCCTCCTGGGTTCAAGCGATTCTCCTGCCTCAGCCTCCTGAGTAGCTGGGATTACAGGTGCCCACCACCACACCGGCTAATTTCTGTATTTTTAGTAGAGATGGGGTTTTGCCATGTTGGCCAAGCTAGTCTTGAACTCCTGACCTCACGTGATCTGCCCGCCTCAGCCTCCCAAAGTGCTATGATTACAGGCATGAGCCACCATGCCTGGCCCCAAAACTATCACTTTCCTTTCTTCTTTCCTTTTAAATTTCTCACCTATAAGACGGAAATGCCCAACCTCATTTCACATGGCTGTTTGAATGACTTAAAAACAGGAAGTATTTCAAAGTGTTTAACAAAACTCTGAAGCTGCCTCTGCCTGTTTTGAGGGAAGACGGTCAATCTCATATATAACAAGGGCAAAACTAGGAAAATCAATACTTAAGCCTCAACATAATTAAAATTGCATGATAAGCATAAAACAAGACCTAAATAAATGGAGAGAGTTAAATTGTTTGTAGATAAGATTCCATTTTATAAGACGTCAAACCTCTCCCTCTAATATATATATATATCTAATGCAATTTCAATCATGTTTTTGTATTTGTTTTTCTCTGACTCTGATGAATTAAAATTCAATTCAAACAGAAAAATTAAGGTGTATGCATGGCCAAGAAATCTTTGAAATTATTAGAAAGAAAAATAATAACAGGGACTGCCTACTACAGTAATTAAGAGTCACTGGCACAGGCCTCAAAAGAAAAACAATAAAAATACTATTCACTGAGTACTTACAATGGGGTCAGACTCTGAAACATTGTGGTTTACTTCTCACAATGACTCTATACTGTAGAATAGCTACTATCATATTGTTCCCATTTCAAATGTGGGAATCCAAGTAGGCAAGTATCCTAGTCAAACTCACATAGCTAATAAATTACTTGAGGGTTCCTAGAGAAGACAGAAACAAATCCACATATGTGTGAGACCTTAGCATATAAAGAAAAGGGCATTTCAAATCAGAAAGGAAGAGCTGGATTATTTAATAAATAGTAACGGGATAGCTGGATAAGCAATGTGGATAATAAGTTAGATTGTTGCTTCACACAATATACAAAAATAAATTCCAAGTGGTTTGACATTCTAAATATTTTAACACAACTATAAAGGTACCAAAAGGAAAAACAGAGGCATAATTTTATTGTTTAGGTAAGGAGAACTTCCTAAGCATTATATAAAACTCGGAACCATAAAGGAAAACATTGACACAAAACTTGTTCACTTCTAAATGGTTAAAAAAAAAAAAAAAAGTTTAAGAAGTTAAAAGAAAAACTGTTTGGAGAAAAATGTTTTTCAATATGTCTATGATTTACGATCAACATTCATTACATATAAGCAGCTCCTACCATTGAATACATAAAAGATAACCCATTCAGCAAATAAGCAAAATATGATTGCTTTGCCTATTGGATTTGTCTCCACAACTAGACTGTAACCTCCTCAAAGGCAGAGTCTGTTTCTTACATCTATATCTCTGTGGCCCACTGGGTCCTGCACAGTGCTGAGCCTACAGTAGGTAATCAATGTGTACTTGGCCAGCAGCTTCTCCTTGCTGGCTCAGCAGAAATGCTGTCAGATGCCTTTCCCTGGGCTTCTCTGAGTGGGAAGCTGATTCAGAGCTCCCAGATTCCAGGCCACCAGCCACACCACAAACTGTGGAGTCACACGTTGGGGAGTGCTATCCAGAGGATGTACTGACTGCTTTTATTCAGGGTTAATACTTCTGGATTTTCTTGTTTGAAAAATTGAAAAATTAATTGAGTAGCACAGGAGTGAACACATGAATATTTACTGAATGACTTCATTAATGACGACTGTCATTGATGTAAGAAAATCAGGCCAGGCATGGTGGCTCATGCCTGTAATCTCGACCTGCGAGGTAGAGATGGGTGGATGACTTGAGCTAAGGAGGTGAAGATCAGCCTGGCCAACATGGTGAAACCCCAATTCTACAAAAATACCAAAAAAATGAGCTGAGTATGATGGTGCCTGCCTATAGTCCCAGGTACTTGGGTGGCTGGAGCCTGGGATGCAGAGGTTGCAGTGAGGTGAGATCGCACCACCAAAAGAAGAAAGAAAGAAAGAAAAGAAAGAAGAAAGGAAAGGGAAAGGGAAAGGGGAAAGGAAGGGGAAGGATAGGAAAGTAAAGGAAGGAAGGGGAAGGGAAGGAAGGAAGGAAAGGAAGGAAGGAAGGGAAAGAAGGAAGGAAAGAAAGGAAGGAAGGAAGAAGGAAGGAAAGAAAGGAAGGAAAGAAAGGGAAAAAAGGAAAGAAAGGAAGAAAGGAAAGAAAGTAAGAAAGGAAAGAAAGGAAGGAAAGAAAGAAAGGAAGGAAGGAAGGAAAGAAAGAAAGGAAGGAAAGAAATGAAGGAAGGAAAGGAAGAAAAAGAAAAGAAAGAAAAGAAAGGAAGGAAGAAGGAAGGAAGGAAGGAAGGAAGGAAGGAAGGAAGGAAGGGAGGGAGGGAGGGAGGGAGGGAGGGAGGGAGGGAGGGAGGGAGGGAGGGAAATCATACAGCATACTAAACATTAGGCAAGTAACAATACGAAATATATAGCACTCCAGAAATGCCAGGTTTTCCGAATAGCCAATAGATAGAAATCTTTCAAATAATCCATCCTTCAACATATGTAATGGTATTCCACTCATTCCAAACCACACCATGAAGCCTTCTGCTAATTACTCTCAACTCCCCAAAAGATAGGACAAATATTAATGCTTGTCAAAAGAAGATCCTGTCAGGCCTCTGAGCCCAAGCCAAGCCATCACATCCCCTGTGACTTGCACGTATATGACCAGATGGCCTGAAGTAACTGAAGAATCACAAAAGAAGTGCAAATGCCCTGCCCCGCCTTAACTGATGACATTCCACCACAAAAGAAGTGAAAATGGCCAGTCCTTGCCTTAAACAATGATATTATCTTGTGAAATTCCTTTTCCTGGCTCATCCTGGCTCAAAAAGCTCCCCCACTGAGCACCTTGTGACCCCCACTCCTGCCCGCCAGAGAACAACCCCCCTTTGACTGTACTTTTCCTTTACCTACCCAAATCCTATAAAACGGCCCCACCCTTATCTCCCTTCGCTGACTCTCTTTTCAGACTCAGCCCGCCTGCACCCAGGTGAAATAAACAGCCATGTTGCTCACACAAAGCCTGTTTGGTGGTCTCTTCACACGGACGCGCGTGACAGATACTTTCTACAAAGTTGTCCTTGCAAACCCTAGAGAATGAGACTGGGGAAAAAAGAACTAAAACAAAGTATTAAAAGCTTGTAAAAATGAGTGGGAAAATCCCTATAATTAAATAGGATATATAGGCAAAGAATCCGAACAATTAACATTTAAAAGGGTAATTTTAAATGGATAATAAATAGGAAAAAAATACTTCAATCTCACTAGCATTAAAAAGCTCATTAAACAAAAAAAATTGTGGGCAATTTGACAATTTAAAAGTTATACTATTCAATGCTGGTGAGGCATAACGAGTCAGACACTCACACTCTGTATGAGGACTTGGAAAGGGGTTCAGTTCTTCTGGAAAGCTATTTGGCAAAATGTCTCAGAAACCTTAGTTCACATTCCTTGGCACAGCAATTCTCAACTTCTAGGAAATATTTAATAATGTCAACAAAATATCTTTGTATAACAATTTTTACCTCAGCATTGTTTTTAATAATGAAAATTGAGCCTGATAAATATCTAATAATAGAGGAAACATTAATAAAATTCTTTCTAAATTATATTTATGAGGAATTTTAATAATGGGGATATTTTTGTGATAAAGACTAAATAAACATATGATTTTTAAATTGCATACATGTCGAAATCTCCATTATGTAAAACGTACACAGACAAAAACAAAGGAAACACACCAAAAAGTTAATAGTGTAATAGTGCTTCTCTGAGTCTGTTGGGTTTTTTTTTTCTTTAAATTTTTTGCATGCATTCATCATGGTAAAAATGCATTAATTTAAAAATCAAAGAAAAAATATGCTTTAAGATAGCGATATTTCACTTTTTAAAATCTCAACAAGAAGAACTTTTACCTCATGGAACTCTATATTGCTTTAAAATGCTGAATGTTTTACTCTATTGAACAGCGAAGTTTGAAAGTAGAAACAAACTCTACCTCCACAACGTGAAAAGAAACATGAAACCCTCCTTCCTCCCCTCCACCCCATTTCCCTTACCAGGGGACTCCTCTCTTCCTGCTCACTCCCTGGCTCTGATGCCCTCACTTTGCATCACAACATGTTGTTTCTCTTGTTTCTTGGTAAATATCAGGTTCCTTTCAGAGTAACTCAGCGAACATTCACCTCCTCACTCCTCACCTCCTCACTCCTTAATGCCGGCTCCCAGCCAGACACTAACAAGTTTTACTTCAGGTTAAATGATGAGTTCCTGACTGGAACGCGGGGATTCCTACTTCCTGGGCTCTGCCTGGGGTTCCCAAACTAAGGGAGGAGCCTATCACAGGACACTACTGACAAAGGCCCTGCGCTCATCTCCTCCACAGCCCCCTGGACACCTGTCAGTTTGAATGCCTCTTCCAGGCATTCACTGGCCTGACCAGGCCACTATCATTTTGCAATCAGAGGGATTCCTAACAGCTCCTCTACCTCCTGCTCACTAAGCTCTATTCCATCTCCACGCTCTAGCTGGAGCCATATTTCTTTTCATTTCTTTTTTAGAAGGGTTTTACTATGTTTCCCAGGTCAGATTCAAACTTCTGGGCTCAAACGATCCTCCCCACTCAGCCTCCGAGTAGCTGGGATTACAGGCGTGAGCCACCACCCCTCAGCTTAGAGCTATCTTTCTAAAATGGAATCTGATGACATACTTACCCTGCTTAAAAATCCCTCAACACCCCTCGCCTCCACCGCCTTCTCTACCACTGCCACTTTTAAGACAGATTCTAAACTCTTTAATTTGGCTGTGTGACTGGCCCTTCCTAGCCTCACCAACCTCATATTACTTCTCATGTATTTATATATTTTTATATATATATACAACACACACAGACACACACACACATTTTGGAGACAGAGTCTCTCTGTCACCCAGGCTGAAGAGCAATGGCACAATCTCAGCTCACTGCAACCTCTGCCTCTGGAGTTCAAGCAATTCTCCTGCCTCACCCTCCCAAGTAGCTGGGATTACAGGCGCCCGCCACCACACCCAGCTAATTTTTGTATTTTTAGTAGATGGGATTTCACCATGTTGGCCAAGCTGGTCTCGAACTCCTGACCTCAAGTGATCCACCCACTTTGGCCTCCCAAAGTACTGGGATTATAGGCGTGAGCCACTGCGCCTGGCCCTTCATCTATTCATATATTTATTTACTCCATGAGTTTGGGTGGAGCACTTTCTATGTGTCAGGCACTGGGCTGGGTGCAAGGGGTAGAGCTCTGAAAGAGATGAAACCCTATTGGCATGAAAGTCAGTCTTCACTGCAGCTCTTTCTGTCCTTGCTACTCCAAGTGTGATCTGTTTCTTGTTGCTATCTGGAATTGCAGCATCGGCATCACCTGGAAGCAGAACCTCAGATCCTTTGCTAGACCCTCGGCATAGAAATACACGTTTCCGTTCACTGGTGAGTTCTTATGCATGTCAAAGTTTAAGAAGCATAGGTTTGTGTCTCTTGAACCCTCAGTGCTCTCTCTCTGCTGCAGCCCTCTTCACATGCATTCAGCCTGGGATACTCTTGGCCCTGATCTTTGTCTAACTCCCCTCTATCCTTCCAGTTTCTGCATGGCACTTAATGTCTGTTAGGAAGACTTCCTTCCCTGACCCCCTAAGTTGGAGTCGTGAGCCACCTATGTGGTGCCACCATCAAAGCACTTATGGCTCTGTTCCGTGGATGCTGCCCCTTCCCCTACAGATGCTGTAAGAGCAGACACTGTGTCTATCTCTTCATACTCGCATCCCTAGCAGCAAGCCTACTGTCTGCCATAGGGTAGTGGATCAATAAAAAGCTATTGGAAAAAATACATACACAGAGAGAGAATCCAGTGCAACTGTATAATTTCCAGGCTTAACAAATAAGTTAAAAGTTCTTAATTCCTCAAGAGAGGGTGGGATTTGGAGGTAGTGGGCAGGTCCTAGGAAGAAAACAACATTATCTGCATCGTTTCCTTAGTTTCATGGTTCATGTTGTATGTAAAAGTTTAGCTTTGTCCAGAGCCCCTGCTGACCCACTAGGTATCTTGGTGTGAATTAGAAAGAGAAACTCCTTCCTCAGCAGATGCAATTCCAGACCATGGTCCATAGAGAACTAAGCAAGCAAATCACAAGTTGGTTTCCACTTCCCCCTAAGCAGGGTATAGCCTGCACGACCTTATGTGTTAACCCTGCCTTGTACCCGCAATAAAACTGAGAATGGCCATGGAGCAAACAGTGGAAACTAGTCCTGGTGCTACATGACCTCAGATGAGGAATTAACTTTCAGCTGTGCCTATTTCACAGCGCTTAAAGAATCCACATTTTAAAATACAGTCATGCCTTACACCAAGTTTATTTTCTAAAGGTAAAAGCTAGGGTGAAAATTGTATATGATCATAATTACTCTTGAAAATGCTTTAATATCACCCATAAAGTAGAGCCTGATGCCCAGGTTGATATGCCACTTTGGAGACTATCAATAAACCTACCACAAACTTCAGGGAGGGAAGAAATGCTGATTCTTTGGTAGGCCATCATTTGATCTAGTTGGTTTACCTGGGTAGTTCATGTCTACCTAAAGTACAGAACTTCAAATATCAGAATCAATCACTTTCAGCATAGTGAGATACTCATAATACAGGATCTTCAGCCCCAGAGACAGCTAGGAAAAGGCAGATTGCCCTGTCGCATCTCAGACTCACTCTGGGGCATATGCTCACTGAAACCAATGGCAAGTGAATCATTAGTGCTGCCAAAGTGGTAAACTTTTAACTTATTCCATTAGCTTATGACACATGTGCAGAACATGTCTTTCCACTGTTGGTATGCTTCTGGTAAGAGCTGTTGCTTTGAGTTGAGTCGTATTCCCCCATAGTGGAAACACTGGCATACAGCCTTTCACAGTCTTTCCCTTCGTTCCTGTCCTAGCTAATAGTGGAGTGGGAACTAGATCTGCCAGCAGAGGGAGTGAATTGGAGCAAGGCAACAACTCCAGTGTGAAAGCTTTGGTAACAACCCTCTCGGGCTTGTGGATGGCCAGTGCTAATCTCTCAGACCAGTATCGGCACAGACCACCAAGCAAACAGTAATCTCAGTCACCTACTCCAATACCCCAGACCTGAAAAAAGTCCCAGCTGCTCCCAGATAAAAACAACACATGCCCTTTACTTTCCAGGGCAAAACATATCACTCAAACCTAAATGCCACCAAATTAAACAGTTATCCTCATGTGCCATAAGGACCACCCTGGAATAGTTCAACTGAATCAATTTCCTACCAGTCAATCCTACATATAAGGAACAGGACTTCTTACAAAACTAGTGTTTTTAAAAAACAGAAACAAACCACTATTAACACCCGTGCAGCCTTGCTAGGCCCATATACCCTACTTTCTCTACTTCTAATACAGCTAATCTCCAACAGGAAACCTCCTAAGGGAAGAGCAAGTTTTATACTTCCGTATGGCTATTGACCTAAAACCTCATTAACATTCTTTGTGGAAGTAATTGTAGCCACAAACAAATACAAATTAACAATGTATTGCTCTTAATACTGGGGACAAACTTTTATTTAGAAGCTCTTAATTAGGTACCCACTGTGTTACTTGTGCTAAGTGCCTGTGGAAGATAGATACAAAGATGAACTGGACAGAATTTCTGTCCCATCTTGTCCCTCCCTTTTTAAAAAGTCTACAAGTGCCTTAAGCTAGCAACTCACCATATGTAAACCATTAGGAAAAAACACTAACTCTTAGCAACAACAACATAGATGAAGAAGTAATTAGTGACAAGAACCTCATCAAATGTTCCTGTGAGAAACAGTGTAACTGATCAAACTGTATCATTCATCCCAACATACACAATGGCTTCAAGTAACAGCATTTACCTGATGGGAGAGAAGAAAAACCAAGACAGCAACAGAGGAAGAGGAGATATTTTACTATTTCAAACACATAAAAAGGTATAGTTCAGAACGGTCTCAATACTCACTGTTCTTCTTGTACATTAAAATTTCAAAGGAATTCATCTCATAGTTCTCAAATGTTTGCCGCACTTTTTCAATCGTGTCTTTATCAGTCAGCTCCCCATACATAAAACTGTAAACAACCAAATAACTCAAATTAGATTAACAAGTATTCATTATTCTACAACCGTATGTTAAATATCTGTTCTATGCTATGTACTGTGGAACACACACACACACACAATGAAAACATTAACTGACTCAAAAAAATTTACTGATTCAACTCTGAATAAGACTTTTTCATTGCCTCCAAAAAACTAACAGTCTAATGAGAGATACACACCATAAAACAGTACATCAGAAAACAGTGGATTAGAGAACAGTGTGATCACTGCCACAATGGCAAGCACACATAATGAATTACAGAACACACAGAATAGGCACAGTGCACTCCCTGGTTGATCAGAGAATGCTTCCCAGAAGTAAGGACAATTAGGTCTAAGGGGCAGGAAGGAGGGGAAATGGCTGAGAGAAAGAAGGAGAAAAACATTCCAAACAAAAGACAAGCAACTGCAAAGGCACAGAGGTGACGGTCAGATTAATTCCAGACCCTGATTATAGTTCATTTCAGTATGATTGAAATATAGACAATGAGAGGGAAATTTGCAACAGATAATATAGAGAAGTAAACAGAGGCAAGATCATGGAGGAGACCATGGCATTATAAGCCATGGGAAGTAATTTAATCTTTATCTTGAAAGCAATGGGAGCACACGGGAGGGTTTTGAGCAAAGGAGAAACATAATCAGATTTCATTTTAGAAATACAACTCTGAGAGACTTCCTGGTAAAGATGGCTGGGTAAGTTTAGACCATAGATTTTTTTCCTTTTCTAGTTCTCAGCAAAATAAATTCATTTATTTAAATGTGCATGTAATATATTAGAGAAAATCTCAGAAGAGTAGAAGGTCTACCTACTAACACTAGTTCTCACCAGAAGCAAGAAAAGCGCCAGGACTGTCTATTTACCTGGGCCCCAGACTGAATCTGGTCTAAAAATTATGGTTTGTCCCTTTGGGAACAGGATATACTTCCAATTAAGTAGAATGAATAATGGCACAGGAGACTAACAAAATGCCAGAGGAGGGGGTAGAAAACATCTTTCAATGGGGCTGGAACGTCCAGCTCTCTGACAAAGGCTGCCCATGGGCCCAGCAAACATTTCCCCTGCCCACCCCAGGCCTTCAGACTGCAGTAACAAGAAAGAGCAGCAATGATCACTCCTCAAGTCAGGTAATACACAAACTGGCATGGGTTCCTGAATGTTACTGTAAAGTCAATATAATCTAACCTTTTTTGATGACTTGAATCACAGAAACATAGAGTTTCAGAGCTACAAAGAACCTCAGAGGTTATCAAGTGCAATTTCTGATCTAAAACTGAACCACCAAGCCAAGCACTATGCTTAGCTTGATACTGGAACAACCCTGGGCTTACTACAGGCTTCCAAATTCTGGCACCTAATAAGAAAAGAGTCCTAGCTATTGCCTTTGTGAATTCTGTGTCACAGTTGTTATTTTATGTCCCTTCCCAGTCCTCTGAGGAATGTGATTATCTGTGGTTGTCCTTATGCACTCTGCTTTGGGGTTGTAGTCTTTGTCTATAAGCCAGGAAATAGAAAACTGAGCTTGTTGAATTATCTCTAGAAAGAATAGATCAAGACTAATTTAGCCCTGCCTAAGAATAAGAGGATTTTTCCTCTTTCTCTTTGTGAGTTAATTTTCTAGATAAGTGACCTCCATTTAAATGAAGTGATGGTATATATGCTAGCAACTTCCTTAACAAGGTAAAAGAAATCTCTGTAAAGTTGAATCTTCAAATAAATGAAGTGCCATAATTACACCCAGTTTTCATTCATCTTATGTACTTTTTCAAGCTGTAGATTACCAGTAGTTCTAAGTGTCCTTTACCTGGATCTTAGATTGCAAATGCTTACAATGCACAAAATAAGTAAAAGAGACTCCTGAGCTATCAGGAACATAGCTAGCACAAAGGTATGTTTATTTATAGAGAAGGGATACCTTCGCGTAATTCAATAAGTTGCTGAGAACTGTGCACAAAAAAAAAAAAGCTGGCTAAATTAGCAAGTTATTTTATCTGATTTCCTTAAAGTGTCTGATTATAGCCAATAAGAAGAAAGGTAAGGAAAGGCTGCTCAAGTCCCACTAAAAAGTGAAGCTACGTCTCTGAAATTGTTCTGATTATATATGTACAATACAGATAGAGATGTAGATGCAGATAAACAGATCTATAAATACTTTAGAGGATAACAGCACACAAAGAATATAAGATAATTCTATTGCATTAAGAATTATAATTTCTGAACCCTTGAACAGTCAGGGGGAAGAATCTTCAATTTTCCATTTCTCAGTCCCCAAAATCTAAGATTTAAGAAAGTGGAAATATTTTCAAAACATTTGATACTTCCTTCTTATGAGCTCAGACATTTATTTTATTTTAGAAGACTGTTTTATTTTAAAATAATGTAAAGTGACATGGCTGACTTAGCAAGTAAAAATGCAACTTCTGAAAACAG
This sequence comes from Rhinopithecus roxellana, assembly GCF_007565055.1. NCBI lineage: Eukaryota > Metazoa > Chordata > Mammalia > Primates > Cercopithecidae > Rhinopithecus > Rhinopithecus roxellana. The sequence continues at coordinate 71,783,240 of NC_044556.1, read as the reverse complement.
AAGACTATGTTTGGTCAGACAGGTTTCTCCACTCTTCATAGATGAGTTTGTTTCTTCATTTGGCATGAATGATTCCACTTCATGCAAACACCACTGAAGACAGAAGACGGAAGAAGGCAGAAACTGAGAGGAGCCAAAAGGCTATGGTAGGCCAAGACCTTGCCAGGGCATAGCAGGGGAATGTCTGGCAGGATCCAGGCTGTATGTCTGGCTCAACACCTGGAAGATGCTTTAAAAGAGCTTTTCAAACACCACGGCCCAAGGACACTGCTTGGTTAGAAACCCTGTAAAAATATACCAGCTTCACTGTTAGTGCAATTTGCTAAGAGTTCAGAGAGAGAGAGAGGTAACAGCATGAATTAGAAGGCAACAAAATATTGGTTCTCTCATCTTTGTCTGAAGTAAAAAAATCTGGCTAAGGCCAGGTGTGGTGGCTCACGCCTATAATCCAGCACTTTGGGAGGCCAAGGCGAGCAGATCACCTAAGGTCAGGAGTTCGAGACTAGCCTGGCCAATATGGTGAAACCCTGTCTATACTAAAAATACAAAAAAAAAAAAAAATAGCCGGGTGTGGTGGCACATGCCTGTAATCCCAGCTACTTAGGAGGCTGAATCAGGAGAATTGCTTGAACCCAGGAGGCAGAGGTTGCAGTGAGCCAAGATCATGCCACTGCACTCCAGTCTGCGCAACAAAGCAAGATGCCATCTCAAAACAAAAAAGAATTTTGACTGAGGAAAAGCTCTAGGAACCAGGGCCTTGTCTCCAACATTGTAGTTACTCTTCTAAAATGCTCATAAATTTTTAAAAATTGTTTTAATCATCTAAAATTTCATTTCACTGTATTTCAGCCTCTTTCACATTTAATTTAATCTAAAATGCCATAACTTTTGAGTTCACATTTTATAGACAGAATGGTTTTCCTGAGTTCTTCTGGGTTTTCTCCCATCTTTGTGACTACAAGTTTGTCAGTTGTGGGAACTATGTTTTATATCTGCTTAGATTTTCCCAGTACAGTACATGAACTAGAGATGATATGGCAATAAATTTTCCTCTGAATACACACTGAATGAGGTAAAGGCAATTCCCAAATGCAGTAAGCCATTTTCTTTTTCCAAAATATACCATAATAGATTGTTCACCAGAACAACCCCAAACATAAATACCTGCAGGTGCTGCTTTTTTGCATCACTTCTGCCCTGTGATAGCCAGAGAGCTTGCAAAATCCATCATTGCTGTACACAATAGGCCAGTCCACTATCTGAGCATTCCCCAACACAAAATTAGTATCTGTTAAAAAAAAAAAAAAAAAAAAAGGGAAAAAAGGGCACATGAGGCAACACATTAGTTGAGATTCAATGAGGACATAAATAATGTCAAGCAATCCAGATATTTCTGTTTCCCTCCAAAACACAGACTTTTGAACAGGAATGTGGCCCTGTAAGGAATACAAAACAACATTGTTTTAGAAGTGAATATTTTGAATGCAAGTGCTAACTTTGGTCACTGTACTCCAAAAGCAAGTTAGAAAAGAAAGCGTACCTAACCAAACCAACGAATCCTGCAGAAATCCAGTGGATTCCCATGAGACATATTTAAGTCCTAATTTTTCATCCCAGTGAAGGTATACCAATAATACAGAGCAAGAGAGAGCCCAAAAGTAATTTATTCTGAGCTCTGTCCAGCATCTTAGCCTTCTCAGTCTTTTGGCCAGAAGCTAAAAATTTGCCTTCTTGACCCTAACTAGGATTTGCCCAACCTAGGGGGCATCTCAGGAAGGTACAGGAAGGAGGCTAAGCACTGCCTCATGGACACACATATCACCATGGAACCCTTCCCTTGGTAAGAAATAGTAACTAGACTCTCTTAATACTAGAGCTTTTAGAGGCTGATCAAGATGCCCACACAATAGGACCTTCTTGCTAATTTTGAAATTCTTGCTGATTTTGAAATTCTTGCTGATTTTGAAATGCAGCCACAGAGCTGTTTGTGTTTGGCCAGTTTAGTGTATTCTCACTACTTCCCACATTTTTGAAAATCAGTCGTCAATACTTTTTATGCTCAGGAAATCAACTGTGCTTCCTTTCTTTTCAAGCATTTCAATTAAGCAAATAACATCCAGAACTTAAATGTAATCATTATTTAAGTTTGGCCCTTCCTTTCCACAGAAGACCCATGCACTTCCCCACCCTCCAAAAAAAGAAAGAATACAAACATCTTTCTTTAGTTGTAAACTGCAGAGGGTATTGTGTATGTATGTGCGTGTCTGTATATACACATACTACATAGAGTGAAATAATAGTGATATATTATATCATGATTTCATTGAAAGAATTTACAGTTTTTTCACAATATGGGTAGCCATCCCTTCAGATAGGCTTCTCTCCACTCTTCTTAGATGAGTTTATTCTTGATTTGGCAGGCTTGGGAAAATGCTTCCACTTCATGCAGACACCACTGAAGACAAAAGACTTGGAAGAAGACAGGGCCTGAGGAGCTAAGGGTTGTGGTGAGCCACGATCTTACAGAGGAGGGTGAAGGAGGAGGAATTACTAAACATGGCAATCTATTATTGAGATTGCTTTGATCTATTTAAAAGGAACAGAAAACACAACATTTATGAGGTGAATCTATAAAGCTACTCTTTTTATAAATATGCTTTTAATGAAAATCTACAACCAGTCCTTCCCTCCATCTGTCCCATATATACATAAATTGCTCTTGAGTGCCAACAGGTGCCAAGCACAATGCAAGATCCTGGGGGTCTCCAGATTGATAAGAAACGGTCCCTGCGCTCAAGGAACTTAGCAAGACAAATAGATATGTCCACAACTAACTAAAGAAACAGCTAAGACAACAATGAACTCTGAGAGAGGTAAAGGGCTATGTCTTAGAGGGGATAATATTTGAATTTGCTCTAGTCTAAAAGGATGAGTAAGATTTATTTAAACTTTTTGAATGCCTAATATGTAACTGGCACAGATAATACAAAAACAATAGATATAGAAATTAAAATATGATCACTGTCTTTGTGAACTCAAGAGGGTGTGAGAGGAACAGAACATTCCAGGCAGAGGATCCAGCGTGGGCAAAGGCATGGCAGCATGGAACACCGCGCAGGCTAGGGTAGACAAAGGGCAGCCAGGAAGAGTGGCAGGATGAGTAACTGGAGACTAGACTGGGAAGTGTCTTGAATGAATAAAGTCAGAGAGCTTTGATTTTATCCTAGGGGCAGAATAATCCTTCATATTGGTCTTCTCTCCCTGAATAAACTCAATTTCCTGAACTGAATAGCTTAGACTTAAAAGTAGTACAGTATTGACTAAATTCCTCCCAAGTGTACATGAAGCCTAGTCAGTTTGACTATCTCTTTTGTTAAATCCTGACATAGTAGTTAATTTCCCTCAAAATACCTAGAGCAGGAGGAAAAACTGAGTATTCTTTATCATGGCTAATGCTCCACTGAGATTATCTATGCAGAAAGAGGGAAGAAAGCCAGTTATAGATAATGGATTGACCACATGTGTTTACTTTCTTTTGTATACCAGACCCCAGTAAAATAAAAGTAAACAAATTAAAAATGTAAAAATCCACAAAAATGAAAATTACGTAAAAAAAGAATGAACAACAACAACAACAATAACTGGGGAAGAAGGTGCAATGTTATAGGAAACAGAGAAGAACTTAAAACAAATCTAACTGGTATCCTTAGAGAGATTCAAGAAGCATTACATCCACAAAACAAAAACAGAATGCTATGTGGAAAAAATAATACGGGCACAAGAACTCTTGTAAATTAAAAATGAATAGCAATTAAATATTGAACACGAATTTTAGAAGATACAATCTAACAGAAAGTAATACAGAAAGAGAAAGAGACAAGAAACACGGAGAAGAAAAAAAAAAAAGACATGGAGGATCAGTCCAAGAGGAAAACACATGCACCTTAAGAGGAACAGCAGAAAGAACAACTTGAGAAAAGGCCAGAAGACATTCTTTTTAAAATTAAAACAATCAAATGTGAGTGTACAATGAAGACATTTTCATATATGCAAAGATTAGGGGAAATTATTTACCACATATTCTTTCTTTGGCAGTTACTTGAGCAAAATGAGGGAATAAAGCAAAAAGGAGGACAACATGGAAACCAGGAAAAAATAGCTCCAAATGTAGAAAGCAAGGAAGAGAGCTAGTAGACAGTATTCAATACAAAACAATTCAGAGACTAGAAGTCCCAAAAGAGAATTATCTACGGATAAAGGAGGTCAGGATTTGATGATATTCTTGATTACTTAGAACAACATTGTCAATAAAGGTATGGCAGGAAAGGGAATTAGAAACATCAAAGAAAACAAAAACCAAAATCTCATCATCACATCATTGTAAGAATAAGGTAAGCACCTTATTAATTTCCAATTTTAAAACCAATACATAATAAAGGATGAAATATTTAATTATCATAAGTATCTGAATGTAATTTCATTGATTCTGGCAATAAAAATACAGATGATAAAAGTTTAGGGAGAGAAAAGAGAACAATGATGAAGAGAATAAGAGATGGTGTGTACAGCCGATTAAAAAATGGTATACATATTTTACTTAAAGTTACAAAAATAAACAATAAGAGAGTAATATAATTATATTAGGATGAGGGGTAGGGAGTAAGATTAAGTGAGCTAAAACCTCAACTAATTAACAGAAGTCAACAGATAATATCTAGAATGGATAAAACTATAAATAGCTGTAATGCATGTTATTTAGAGACATGGCAGAAACTATAAGAAGAAAGCTAAAATTAGAAGACACGGCCTCTGGTGAGTAGGATGGGAGGAGGGACAAGGCATAGAATGGCTATTGACATTACATTACAAGCTCTTCTGATTGATTTTTGTAAACAGGAACTTACTGACTTTGATAAAAATAACTATGTACTTAATTTTAATTAATTTAATCTAAAAGATTATTGATCAAATTTTTTACTTACTGAAAAATGAGAGCAAGATAGATTTCAAGCTCCAGATATCACTGCAAGTGCTCACAAAAGTGTTCTGATCACCTTTTAAAGTTATTCATCCTTCTGGAAGCATACCCTCAGTTCCTGGTGTGCATATTACAGCCCTATCTAAGAAAAACCATTCACAATTGCTTCAAAGAGAATAAAATACCTAGGAATCCAACTTACAAGGGATGTAAAGGACCTCTTCAAGGAGAACTACAAACCACTGCTCAGTGAAATCAAAGAGGACACAAACAAATGGAAGAAGAACATACCATGCTCATGGATAGGAAGACTCAATATCATGAAAATGGCCATACTGCCCAAGGTCATTTATAGAATCAATGCCATCCCCATCAAGCTACCAATGACTTTCTTCACAGAAGTGGAAAAAACTGCTTTAAAGTTCATATGGTACCAAAAAAGAGCCCGCATTGCCAAGACAATCCTAAGTCAAAAGAACAAAGCTGGAGGCATCACGCTACCTGACTTCAAACTATACTACAAGGCTACAGTAACCAAAACAGCATGGTACTGGTACCAAAACAGAGATACAGACCAATGGAACAGAACAGAGTCCTCAGAAATAATACCACACATCTACAGCCATCTGATCTTTGACAAACCTGAGAAAAACAAGAAATGGGGAAAGGATTCCCTATTTAATAAATGGTACTGGGAAAATTGGCTAGCCATAAGTAGAAAGCTGAAACTGGATCCTTTCCTTACTCCTTATATGAAAATTAATTCAAGATGGATTAGAGACTTAAATGTTAGACCTAATACCATAAAAACCCTAGAAGAAAACCTAGGTAATACCATTCAGGACATAGGCATGGGCAAGGACTTCATGTCTAAAACACCAAAAGCAATGGCAACAAAAGCCACAATTGACAAATGGGATCGAATTAAACTAAAGAGCTTCTGCACAGCAAAAGAAACTACCATCAGAGTGAACAGGCAACCTACAGAATGGGAGAAAATTTTTGCAATCTACTCATCTGACAAAGGGCTAATATCCAGAACCTACAAAGAACTCAAACAAATTTACAAGAAAAAAGCAAACAACCCCATCAAAAAGTGGGCAAAGGATATGAACAGACATTTCTCAAAAGAAGACATTCATACAGCCAACAGACACATGAAAAAATGCTCATCATCACTGGCCATCAGAGAAATGCAAATCAAAACCACAATGAGATATCATCTCACACCAGTTAGAATGGCAAGCATTAAGAAGTCAGGAAACAACAGGTGCTGGAGAGGATGTGGAGAAATAGGAACACTTTTACACTGTTGGTGGGATTGTAAACTAGTTCAACCATTATGGAAAACAGTATGGCGATTCCTCAAGGATCTAGAACTAAAAGTACCATATGACCCAGCCATCCCATTACTGGGTATATACCCAAAGGATTATAAATCATGCTGCTATAAAGACACATGCACACGTATGTTTATTGCAGCACTATTCACAATAGCAAAGACTTGGAATCAACCCAAATGTCCATCTGTGACAGACTGGATTAAGAAAATGTGGCACATATACACCATGGAATACTATGCAGCCATATAAAAGGATGAGTTTGTGTCCTTTGTAGGGACATGGATGCAACTGGAAACCATCATTCTCAGCAAACTATGGCAAGAACAGAAAACCAAACACCGCATGTTCTCACTCATAGGTGGGAACTGAACAACGAGATCACTTGGACTCAGGAAGGGGAACATCACACACCGGGGCCTATCATGGGGATGGGGGAGGGGGAGGGATTGCATTGGGAGTTTTACCTGATGTAAATGACGAGTTGATGGGTGCTGACGAGTTGATGGGTGCAGCACACCAACATGGCACAAGTATACATATGTAACAAACCTGCACGTTATGCACATGTACCCTAGAACTTAAAGTATAATAATAATAAAATAAAATTTAAAAAAAGAAAAAAAGAAAAACCAAGCCCACCGCCTCTGCTCAGCGGTCCCACCGTCGGGAAGAGAGGGGCGCCTCTGCCCGGCCGCAGCCCTGTCTGGGAAGTGAGGGGCCCCTCTGCCCGGCTACCCCACTGTCTGGGAAGTGAGGAGCGCTTCTGCCGGCCCCCACCCCGTCTAGGAAGTGAGGAGCTCTCTGCCGGGCCCCCGCCCCATCTGGAAAGTGAGGAGCACCTCTGCCTGGCCGCCCCACCTTCTGGGAAGTGAGGAGCTCTCTGCCCGGCCCCCCCACCGTCTGGGAAGTGAGGAGTCCCTCTGCCCGGCCGCCACACTGTCTGGGAAGTGAGGAGCGCCTCTGCCCAGCCTCGGCCCCGCCTGGGAAGTGAGGAGCCCCTCTGCCAGGCCGCCGCACCATCTGGGAAGTGAGAACGACCTCTCCCTGGCCGCCACACTCACTGGGAAATGAGAAGCGCCTCTGCCCGGCCACCGCCCCGTCTGAGAAGTGACAAGCGCCTCTGCCTGGCCCCCACCACCGCCACCGTCTGGGAAGTGAGGAGCCCCTCTGCCTGGCCACCGCCCCGTCTGGGAAGTGAGGAATGCCTCTGCCCAGGCACCTCACCGTCTGGGAAGTTGGAGCGCCTCTGCCCGGCCACTGCACCATCTGGGAAGTGAGGAGGGTCTCTGGCCTGCCGCCGCCCGGTCTGGGAAATGAGGAGCCCCTAACTGGCCGCTGCACTGTGAAGTGAGGAGCGACTCTGCGCCTGCCTCCCCACCCCCTCCATCCCCCTCTCTCCCCTATGCCCCCCACCCTGGTCTGGGAAGTGAGGTGCCCCTCTGCCTGGCCGCTGCACTGTCTGGGAAGTAAGGAGCGCCTCTGCCCAGCCACCTCACCGTCTGGGAAATTGGAGTGCCTCTGCCCGGTCTGGGAAGTGAGGAGAGTCTCTGGCCTGTCGCCGCCCCGTCTAGGAAGTGAGGAGGGCCTACACTCGGCTGCCCCACCGTCTGGGAAGCAAGGAGCTCCTCCTCTGCCCCGCCGCTGTGCAGCCCTCCAAGTATGAAGTAACAGCCTTGTGTATGATCTTTCTGCCCTCCCCACGTTTGCATTTTCGACATTAAAGTTTACTTTTTAATAAGAAAAAAAAAAAAAAAAAAACAAGCCCACTAGCATCTTCTCTGACTTTAGTAAGGGAAACAGAAAAATAGGAAGTGCATTAGGAATTGAAACATCAGCCTATCACCCACTCAGAAGATTCTCACCATAGAATTTAAATTTCCAAAATAGTCTCCTCTCACTGCTAACCCAAGCAAGCAATTATAGCTCTAGGGAGCAAGATTCCCTTGTCACTCCATGATAGAAGGTCTAGGAATTCCCTCTTTACCCAAGGAGTCAGAGAGAATGGAAGAAAGATTTCCTAGTCCCAGCCACAAAGCCGTTTGCCTCCAACAGTATAGAAATTCTTCCCCCATCCCTGCCCCATTCCTAGCACGCACATTCCCTTCTATTCTAAACCACAAATAATTGACCTGTAAATTACCTTCCAGAACACAATCTGTTTATAAGTTAGGGGCTACCCATACAAACGCCATAACACCACAAATATCATCAGGAACTAAGGGATTCCACCACAGAAGTGAGATTTTAGGTATTAATAATAATGGGTACCATTTATTGATGATTACTCTGTACCAGGTACTGTTTTAAGTACTTTACCATATATCATGGTGTTTTTCAACCTTTACATAAATCTTTGTGAAGTGATATTACTTTACTGAAGGAAGTCTCAGGGATTTCATCATTTCACTCATGAGGAAACTGGGTCTCTGAGGATGCACAATCACCATTTACACCAGGATAAAGTTGGGATTTGAACCTAGGTCTGTGTGACTTCAAAATGTATGCTTTTAATCATTATATTACATAGTCTCCTTATGCCATTAGGTGCTAAAATCAGACCATTTCTATGAATACTGTTATTGTAGTCATATATTGTTATTCTGTTTCTGGTATACAATGATGCCCTCTGGAAATTTTGATGTGAGTAGAAGTCATTGTTCCAGTGCTGAATGCTTGGGTTCTCCTGTCTTTTCAACGTTTTGTCTCTTCCCTCACTTGAAGACTACCATCTTTTACTTCTTAAAACCTAGCGTGCTGGCCAATTTCTATAACAGTCCTGCTTCCATACAGTAGAAGAGGAGAAGGAACAGGAGAGAAGAGGGTAAACTTTGTGCCTGGCTCCCCATTTGACACTCAGGGGTGAGGAGGAACACCACACTGGGTGACCCAAAGCAGCTGCACAGGAAACTTGGCCATGTTAGCAGTCCTGAGCCTCCCTCAGTTCCCATGGAGTCTGGAAAGAATCCAGAAGTCCCCAACTGCCTGTGGCTGCTGAAGTTGAATAAGCAGATGATTATCACAGTGGAGTGAACTGACCTTATAGCCAAGGGCTATATGTTAGCCTACCCAATCCTAGGATCAAATGGGGTGGGTAGGGGTGTTTGGGGGAGGACAGTGAGTCAGGCAAATATCAGACGTGAGCTGGAGGCCAGGAATAGCCTACATTAGATCAAGTCTCTCTCTCTCTCTCACACACACACACACACACACACACACACACACAGAGAGAGAGAGAAAGACAGAGAGAAAGACAGAGAGAGATAAAGAATATGTGTGTTGGATTGGGGCAGAGGTACCAAGTTTTATTCCATCCAAGAGAGTGGAACATAAGTTTGCCAGCTGTGGACTGGAGCCCCACATATCAGCTGCGCACCCAGTGACCAGCAGAGCAGGGACCATTGCCAGAGACTCAAGGAACAAGAGGGGAAAACCAGGGCTCTGCATCCAGGGCTCTGAGGCTCCAGAGGCTATGCAAGTGCCACTTGTTTCCACCCCACACACCATCTTAGAAGCAATGAGGTGGGTAGAAGTGGAATCTGAGCCCAGAAGAGACTGAGGTACCCAAAAGACTATTTAAACTAGAAGAGCTAGAGATACCACTTTAGAGTTCCCTCAACCACATTCCCTTTGGTATTCAGTAAGATGGGAGGGAATAGCAAAGGGGAAGATTAGATCCGTTCAATAAAATAAAGAAATAAGCCTATGTATGACTGAGTGAATTTGCCAGGATGCCTCTAGAAGTACATCTGCCATAAGAATAAATAGGCTCAGAAAATGGGAATCTCCTGAATAAAGTACATAAATTCCATTACAAGGACACTATGACAGCAATTTCGCTTAGCCAAGGCTTCTGAATTCCTCCAGGTGGTTGGCCGTATTCCCCATGATTGAGAATGCCAAATAAGAGAGCTAAAGTGAAGCGACACAGAGTTTCTAGCCAAATGCACAGATGGGCATTCCACATCCAAACATCAATGACTCTGGGATTATTTACTATTTTTCGCACTCAGTAAACAGAAACCTAATTTTAAGCTAAGCAAAACTTAATTAGCAAAGTAACCCACTGCTTGAATAAAATATCAAATAATATATAATCTCCTACATAAATAAATGGAAATATATCCCATGTTCATGTACTGGAAGAATTAATAATTCTTTTGTGTGGGGGGGGAGTGGGAGTTGGGTTTTTTGCTTTTGTTTTTGTTTTGAGACAGGGTCTTGTTCTGTCGCCCAGGCTGGAGTGCAGTGGTGCAATCTCGGCTCACTGTAACCTCTGCATCCCCGGTTTAACCTCCACCTCCCAGATTCAACCAATTCTCCTGCCTCAGCCTCCTGAGTAGCTGAGACTACAGGCACACACCACCATGACCAGATGATTTTTGTATTTTTAGTAGAGACGGGGATTCACCATGTTGGTGAGGCAGGTCTCGAACTCCTGACCTCCATTGATCCACCTGCCTTGGCCTCCCAAAGTGCTGGGATTACAGGGCTGAGTCATTGCACCTAGCCAGAATTAATATTGTTAACATGTTCAGACTACCTGTGATGGTTAATAGTGAGTGTCAAATTGATTGGATTTAATGATACAAAGCATTAATCCTTGGTGTGTCTGTGAGGGTGTTGCCAAAGGAGATTAACATTTGAGTCAGTGGGCTGGGGAAGGCAGACATACCCTTAATCTGGTGGGCACCATCTAACCAGCTTCCAGCAAATATAAAGCAGGCAGAAAAAACGTGAAAAGGCAAGACTGGTCTAGTCTTCCAGACTACATCTTTCTCCTGTGCTGGATGCTTCCTGCCCTCGAACATCGGTCTCCAAGTTCTTCAGTTTTGGGACTCGGACTGGCTCTCCTTGCTCCTCAGCTTGCGGACAGCCTATTGTGGGACCTTGTGATTGTGTAAGTTAATACTTATATTAGTTAATATTAATATGTATATAAACCCGCCTTTATATATGCACACACACATACACACACATCCTATTAGTCCTGTCCCTCTAGAGAACCCTATACACTGCCCAAAGTGATCTACAGATTAAATGCAATCCTTATCAGAATTCCAAGGACATTTCAGCCAGGCATGGTGGCTCACACCTGCAATCCCAACACTTGAAGAGGCCAAGGTGGGAGAATTGCTGGAGCTCAGGAGTTTGAGACCAGCCTGGGCACCACAGTTAGCTCTTGTCTCCAAAAAACTTTTTAAAAATTAGCTGGGCACAATGACATGTGCCCATAGTCCCAGCTACTCGGAAGGCTGAGGTGGGAGGATCACTTGAGCAAAAGAGGTCAAGGCTGCAGTGAGCTATGAGCATGCCACTGCAATCCAGCCTGGGCAAGACAGCAAGACCCTATCTCTATAAAAACAAACGAATCAATGACATTTTTCACATAAATAGAAAAAATATCCTAAAATTTGTATGGAATGCTAAACTCATTCAAAAACACCCTCTCAGAAACACTGAGAATAATGTTTGATTAAATATCTGGGCACCCCATGGCCCACTGATAAAATTAACTACCACAAACACCAAAGCCGAGGCGCTTAACAATATAACTTCTGCAATAGTCTTTAATGGAATCAGCAGAGCGACAGCTTGCAAATTTTCAATGCCCTCACAGGCCTAATGGTACTCTGAGTTTGGGAGGATTGAGCACCATTTCAAAGCTCTATTTTGATAAAGAGTTTTTATGTGGGCAACACTTACCTTTCCACTCCTGGGGTTTCCACTGAGAGAAAAGACTGTCCACCCACCCCTAGATAGAAGTATTGGGGTGAATACTTTTGTCCCCGCCACTTATACTTTCATAATCAGACTGACCAAATTGTCGGTAGCTACCTCAAGAGCAAGAGGAATCACTCTGTCTTGGCCTCTCATACTTGCCTATGCCCCAGCCTGGTGGGGAAAGAGAGGGTTTGGGCTACTTGTCTCCTTGTGGTACTCAGAACATGTAATACTTGTGACAGGCCCTGCCAAACCTGTGCTTAACTTCAGCTTCTTAGCCTAGGAGTAGGTCAGTAACTCATGGTCTAGAAGCCAGGGTATACGCTTGAGAAGGGAGACAAATGGCACCACTATCTTCTCTAATCCAATATAATAGTAATAGAGCTGATTCTGTATTTTGACCCTCATTTGGCTCCTTCAGACAGTCTTCGGTTGAGTAAAAATCTGAAGGGAATGAGAGTAAAATGGGCTCCAACACATTAATAAGCATCAAACCTCCAAGATTCCAAGGGTATTAAGAGGTCACCCATGTTCCTGACTCCTAGAACTGCTGAATCACACTGGTGAGACCCTTTATGAATACCTCCAGAGGAAGAGGAAATACGGCCACTTTTACAACACTGCTGATGCTGTGTAAGTCCTTTTCACTGTCCTTCTTTTTTATGTGTGTGGAAAAGACCAGACCCTTACATATCTCAGATCCCCTACTCTATATTAGGTAGTACAGTCAAAGCCTCATTATAACCAGTTAAGATTATATTGGTAGCCCCCAATAAGCCCTGCCTCCTTGCATTCATGCCTTGTGTAGTTCTCTCCCGCTTGCATCTGGGCGGGCCTATGATTTGCTTCAACCAACAGAATGCAGTAGAGTTGGTGCTGTGCCCACTGCAGGCGTAAGCCTTACGATCTGGTGACTTCTGCTGCTGTGCTCTTGGGAGCCCTGAGCTTCCATGTAAGAAGTTCGGCCATGCTACAGGAGAAGCCATAAGGAGACTGTGCAACCAGAGCCAACCTAGAGAGAAAGAGGTCCTGAGATTACATGGAGAAGAACCGAGGAATCTAGTCAACAATGAAAACCAATAGAAGAATGAGGGGTAAAAGACACTCTAGTAATCTACTCTTCCCCTTCCCCAGCAATCCCTAGGCTTCCCAGAGCACCATTTGTGAGAAGAAAGGGGGTGACAACAAGTTTAATTCTAGTCACAGTGTTGTCCCTAATGAGCTGTAGGTAAGTCACTTCAGCTCTATAGATCTGGTGGGGGACAGGGTCAACTAAATCTCCATGCTTCTGGCAGCAATAAAATACGACTCTCTAAGTAATCAGATGCATAACAAAGAACAAATCAGATGATGCCCCGCAACCTGCAATCCATGCATCCATTTGGAGTAATCAAACCAGTCATCACCATGAAATATCACTTCTCTAAATGCTGGACTCTGTGCAGCCTGGATCACTTCAAAAACAGCAGAAACACCCTCTAAACTTAATACCCTTATTCCAGGTGAACCATGTTGTATCAGGCTTTTGCTCAGTGGAATTGTTTGGATTTGGGATATGATGTAATGTGCACTATTAATATTAAAATGTACCATGTTGTCAAATGATTCAACAGTAGAAATAAATCACATATTGGTGGGTCCATTTATATATAGGGAAAATGCCTAAATGTGTCTTCGAAAACAAATATGCTATTGAGGCACACACATACACACACACACGTATATGTACATATGTATCTTTTACAAGCAGAATGTGTAACTTCCAATCAGCCAATAGCCCATTCTGAAGTATCAAACCTGCCTCCAAATTTGTATTTTCTGAACTTATCAAGTCCTTCCTACATTGTTCAGTAAAACGTGTAGGTTCAACCTGGCTGCCCTTGACATGATTTATTCATTGGCTCTCATCTGAAAGTTCCCCTGTGTCCCAGGTCTTTGATGCAAATTAGCCAGATTCTACTGCCGACTTCTGATGCCTTTTTACCCCCTAAGGGTCTATAGCTGCAAGAGTGTGTGCAATTAAGTGTAAGGTTTCCTAAATTCAACCTTCCTCAGCCCACACAGTTTTCCTCTGGTTCATAGCATAAAACAAACATTCTCTAAAAATTTAAAAGACTCCCCTCCTCCCCTTACTGTGTAAAGTTTCTCCAACTGATGAGGCATGAGCCAAACTACACTGCGGTAGTCAGAAGTGTCAAAATCATTCCAAGTCTGCCATTTGCCCATAAAGCATAACACAGACATATTCTCAAGAGAAATTATTAAAAATTGCTTTTCATCAAAATTACCACAAATAACAAAGGCAAAACTAACTAAAGCAACGACTTAGAAAAGTGACTCAGTTTGGCAATTACGCAGATAAAAGCTACATTCAGCAAGCAGTGCACACAAGTGTACTGTTCCCTGCCAACACTGGTTATTTGGAGGGCTACAGTAAATATTTCACAATACACTTCTAATAACTTGAGATATTTTAGTCAGAAGAGCACATGTCTTCCTGACATTTTAGAATTAGAATTATAGATTTCTAAGGATATCAGTACTCTTACAAAAAGGAAGTTTGAGTCCGGGTGCGGTGGCTCATGCCCAGCACTTTGGGAGGCCAAGGCGGGTGGATCACGAGGTCAGAAGATGGAGACCATGGTGAAATCCCATCTCTATTAAAAATACAAAAAATTAGGCGGGTGTGGTGGCGGGTCCTGTAGTTCCAGCTACTCGGGAGGTTGAGGCAGGAGAATGGCATGAACCCAGGAGGTGGAGCTTGCAGTGAGCCGAGATCATGCCACTGCACTCCAGCCTGGGCGACAGAGCGAGACTCCATCTCAAAAAAAAAAAAAAGGCAGGTTTGAGTAAAAATATACTTTCCTTCTTTTAGAATAAAGAATTGAAAGATAATGATTGAGATAAATGAGAATAAGTGCTATGTATTTTTACTATATAAAGACCAGAAAACAATAGTTTGATTTACCTGAACCTAAATAAAATCCATACCAGAAATTACTTCAAAAAAAAAAAAAAAAAAAAAAGACAGATCAAGGTTATTTAGGAGAATGGAGAGGATGGAATGAGAAACAAGAAATTAAATCAGTATGATATACCCAAATAAAACATCTAAAATCTTAACATCAGCAAAAGTCATCTTGTGGCTCTATTGTGATTTTCAACAATAAAGTCTCATGAAAATGACTCTTCTAAATTGTCAAAAGCCTAATCTTTGCACAAAACAAACTGAACTCTCAAGAGATTCAATAGTTATTTGCTTTCTCTGATTTTAATATCCTACAGAAATACATTTTTTATTAAGTCAGTAAATTACAATGGAGAGAGAGATTTCAACTTCAAAAGCAAACTCAAACACTTCATTTATTGGGCAGTTACCCCTAAGTACATGAAATCAAAAGCATGACCTCCATCTTCATTCAGCATCAAATTAATTTTAAAACAATAAAAACAGATGAACCAGTTTCACAACAAGTATGGAAGAGAATGAAAATGTGTTGAAATATACAGACTTTTATTACTGAATGATATTTTACTTAAGAAATAAGAGATCAGGCCGGGCGCGGTGGCTCAAGCCTGTAATCCCAGCACTTTGGGAGGCCGAGACGGGCGGATCACGAGGTCAGGAGATCGAGACCATCCTGGCTAACACGGTGAAACCCCGTCTCTACTAAAAAATACAAAAAACTAGCCGGGCGAGGTGGCGGGCGCCTGTAGTCCCAGCTACTCGGGAGGCTGAGGCAGGAGAATGGCGTAAACCCGGGAGGCGGAGCTTGCAGTGAGCTGAGATCCGGCCACTGCACTCCAGCCTGGGCGACAGAGTGAGACTCCATCTCAAAAAATAAAAAAAATAAAAAAAAAAAAGAAATAAGAGATCAGTGATATCTTGAATTATTGCTAAGAAATATTTGTGTAATCAATTGTTTAAAAGTGTTTCAATAGATTAATCAATCCATTTAATGATTGATTCTATATATATATATATATATATATATTTTTTTTTTTTTTTTTTGAGACAGAGTTTTGCTCTTGTCACCCAGGATAGAGTGCAATGGCACAATCTTGGCTCACTGCAACCTCTGTCTCCTGGGTTCAAGCAATTCTCCCGCCTCAGCCTCCTGACTAGCTGGAATTACAGGTGTGTGCCACCATGCCCAACTAACTTTTGTATTTTTAGTAGAGACGGGATTTCACCATGTTGGCCAGGCTGGTCTTGAACTCCTGACCTCAGCTGATCCACCTGCCTCAGCCTCCCAAAACGCTGGGATTACAGGTGTGAGCCACTGTGCCTGGCCTAATTCAATAGATTTTATTCTCATTTTTACAGTCTTAATAATTTCTTAATGCACATCTGTATATATTATAGACAATTTGAACACAAAGTATTAGACCATAATCGAATAACACAAAAAAATTCACTCTCAGAACTCAAAAAAAGTGGTGACTCAAAGTAAGCAACATAAAAATATTAATGAATGCTAGAAAAAGGGTGTTTTTTTTTTTTGGTAAGTTGGCTTTACATTTGTCTCCTGTGTTATTTTAAGGAAGTCAAGTTGTCTCTGTTTGCAGATGACATGATTTTATATTTAGAAAACACCATCACCTCAGCCCAAACATTTCTTGAACTGATTAACAACTTAAGCAAAGTCTCAGGATACAAAATCAATGTGCAAAAATCACAAGCATTCCTTTACACCAACAATAGGCAAGCAGAAAGCCAAATCATGAATGAACTCCCATTCACAATCACTGCAAAGAGAATAAAATACCTAGGAATACAGCTAACAAGGGATGTGAAGGACCTCTTTAAGGAGAACTACAAACCACTGCTCAGGGAAATAAGAGAGGACACAAACAAATGGAAAAAAATTCCATCCTCATGGATAGCAAGAATCAATATCATGAAAATGGCCATACTGCCCAAAGTAATTTATAGATTCTTTTTTTTTTTTTTTTTTTTTTTTTTTTTTTTTTTTGAGGCGGAGTCTTGCTCTGTCACCCAGGCTGGAGTGCAGTGGCCAGATCTCAGCTCACTGCAAGCTTCCCCTCCCGGGTTCCCGCCATTCTCCTGCCTCAGCCTCCCAAGTAGCTGGGACTACAAGCGCCCGCCACCTCGCCCGGCTAGTTTTTTGTATTTTTTAGTAGAGACGGGGTTTCACTGTGTTTGCCAGGATGGTCTCGATCTCCTGAACTTGTGATCCGCCCGTCTCGGCCTCCCAAAGTGCTGGGATTACAGGCTTGAGCCACTGCGCCCGGCCGTAATTTATAGATTCAATGCTATTCCCATCAAAATACCATTGACATTATTCACAGAATTAGAAAACACTATTTTAAATTTCATATAGAATCAAAGACGACCCCATATAGCCAAGACAATGCTAAGCAAAAAGAACAAAACTGGTGGCATCACACTACCTGATTTCAAACTATACTATAAGGCTGTAATAACCAAAACAGCATGGTACTGGTACCAAAACAGACATACAGACCAATGGAGCAGAACAGAGACCTCAGAAATAAAACCACACATCTACAACCATCTGCACTTTGACAAACCTAGCAAAAACAAGCAATGAGGAAAGGATCTCCTATTCAGTAAATGGTGCTAGGAAAACTGGCTAGCCATATGCAGAAAACTGAAACCAGACCCCTTCCTTACACCTTATACAAAAATTAACTCAAGATGGATTAAAGACTTAAATGTAAAACCCAAAACCATAAAAACCCTAGAAGAAAACCTAAGTAATACCATTCAGGACATGGGCATGGGCAAAGACTTCATGACAAAAATGCCAAAAGCAATTGCAACAAAAGCCAAAATTGACAAATGGGATCTAATTAAACTAAAGAGCTTCTGCACAGCAAAAGAAACTATCATCAGAGTGAACAGACAGACTACAGAATGGGAGAAAATTTTTGCAATCTACTCATCTGACAAAGGTCTAACATCCAGAATTTACAAGGAAATTAAACATATTTACAAGGGAAAAACAAACAACCCCATCAAAAAGTAGACAAAGAATATGAACAGACACTTCTCAAAATAAGACATTTATGCAGCCAACAAACATGAAAAAAGCTCAACGTCACCAATCATCAGAGAAATGCAAATCAAAACCACAATGAGATACCATCTCATATCAGTCAGAATGATGGTTATTAAATAGTCAGGAAACAATAGATGCTGGCCAGGCCGTGGAGAAACAGGAACGCTTTTACACCGTTGGTGGGAGTGTAAACTAGTTCAACTATTGTGGAAGACAGTGTGGCGATTCCTCAAGGATCTAGAACCAGAAATACTATTTGACCCAGCAATCCCATTACTGGGTATATACCCAAAGAAATATAAATCATTCTACTATAAAGACACATGCACATGCATATTTATTGCAGCACTATTTACAATAGCAAAGACATGGAACCAACCAAAATGCCCATCAATGATAGACTGGATAAAGAAAATGTGGTACATATACACCATGGAATACTATCCAGCCATAAAAAGGAATGAGATCATGTCCTTTGCAGGGACATGAATGAAGCTGGAAGCCATCATCCTCAGCAAACTAACCTGGGGACAGAAAACCAAACACTGCATGTTCTTACTCATAAGTGGGAGTTGAACAATGAGAACACATGGACACAGAGAGGGGAACAACATATGCCAGGTCCTGTTGGGGGTGGGAGTAGAGGGGAGGGAGCTTAGAGAATGGGTCGATAGATGCAGCAAACCACCATGGCACATGTATACATATGTAACAAACCTGCACGTTCCGCATATGTATCTCGTTGTTTTTTTTTTTTTAGAAGAAATAAAGAAAAAAAAAAGAAACATTAAAAAAAAAAAAAAAAGACTTGGACAGGGTATAGCACCAGAGTGAATGGGAGGAATCTCAAAGCAGCTCTCTGTTTAATACAACTATTTGAGTAACTACTCTGTCCCAGGCATGGCAGGAGTGTAGGGGACACGCTTGTCCATTTTTAAGCAATGCCCAGTTTCCCTATCTGGCTTTATCTGCCCCACTCTACATATCACAAAATTCCATGTCCTACCCCCTCCATCCAGGCCCCAGTCACAGAAAACTAGGCCTGGAGTGGACCGCTGGCCAAACAACCAATAGTCAGGGCTGGACCAATGAGATTCTCTCCCCAGAACAAAACTCAGACAACTAAAGCTGAGAGATCCGTAGAGCTGAGCATGTATCTTTGACCACATGCATGCTGATGAGTAAAACGAAAAGTGGTCTTGAGAGAGAAACAGGGAGCTCAGATACACAGGGAAGCATATATGAGGCCATTTGAAGGGAGAACTGGACAGACAGAAAGACAGGCAGATGGGCAGAGATGGATAGATGGAGGCAGAGACAGCAGAGACAGACAGCAAAGAGACATGGACAGTGGCAGAGACAGCAAAAACAGAGACGGTGATGAAGACAGATGGTAGCCGGTGACAGAAGGTGACACAGATTAAAGGTAGGCAGTGACAGAGACAGGCAGGAAGACAGACAGACGGAGAAAGGAGAGGAGACAGTGAGGGAATGAAGGGACATAGGGCATGGGGCAGAGGCCAGGCCCACAGAGTACAAAAGCATGAGCCAAGAGCAGGAGAACAATAATAGCAAGACCAAGAGAGTGAGCCGCGGGAGTGAAAGACCAGGAGAGGAGAGGACATGAGAGACTGAGGGGAGAGAATAAGACCAAAGGCCAGAGAGAGACACAAAAAGAGAAGAAGAAAACCAGGAAACTGGAGATACGGTGTTACTAGAGACACGTGAGAGGTACAGATTGGGAAGCTGGAGGGGAGGAGACATTTTAAATGAAGAAAAGACGGAGGAAAGCGGCCACTCAATGAAGTCAGGCTGGAGCACAGTCCTGGAGTGCTCCAGCCAGGTGGGAAAGCATAAAGGAGAATTTCATCTGACATGAGAGTGACTAGAATTTAGGAGCTCTTTTTTCTTTAAAAAGTATCAGCTATCATTTCAAAATGGCAAATGCAGTATACACACTTATTTCCTCCTTCTTGAATGATGAAAAAAGATGGAAATGGGACGTGAAAGTATTCTATCAAGCTTGTAGGTGACCAACTCACTGAACTGAAAAGCAAAGGCAGGCACATACTGCCTGCTTCAGAAAGAACACAGGTGTTTTTTTTGTGTTGAAAGTAGTACCTAAGTGCACATCCCCTCACCAAATTCACTGCCATGACTGAATGGTCTGCACAAAATGTTAAGAAACCACTTTTGGTTCATGCCTGTAATCCCAGCACTTTGGGAGGCCGAGGCGGGCGGATCACAAGGTCAGAAAATCAAGACCATCCTGGCCAACACAATGAAACCCCATCTCTACTAAAATACGAAAAATTAGCTGGGCATGGTGGTGAGCACCTGTAGTCCCAGCTGTTCAGGAGGCTAAGCCAGGGGAATTGCTTGAACTCGGGAGGCGGAGGTTTCAGTGAGCCGAGATTGTGCCACTGCACTCCAGCCTGGAGACAAAGCAAGACTGACTCCATCTCAAAAAAAAAAAAAAAAAAAAAAAAAAAACAGGACAGAAAGAAACCACTTTATCCAAAGAACAAGTAATTGGCTTTCTCAGCCAGGGTCTTGGCAGCAAAATATGACATACTCAATGGGTAATTTGAGGAATGGTTAATAAAGGAACTATTTACAAAGGTGTGGGAGAGGTATAGGCAGTAGTGTGTTAGCAAGCTGACTCTGGGAAGAAAAGAGTCCCGATTTATAACATTGGCCAATTTCTAAGGTGTAAATACCTTACACCTTGGTATAAGCAGTTTTCAAGCTTCCAAAGCGAAGTCCCTGAACCAAGAAAAAGAAAGAGATGCACATAATCACATCTTAAGAGGTAGAACCAGCCACTTGCAGCCTGCTCCAGCACTCCACTGCGGAAAACTCCAAGATGTTAGTAACATACCCAAACCCAAAGAGAGCAAGCTAGAGACGGTAAGCTTTAATCAGGGGAAAACAGCTAGGCTAAGATGACCTCGTGGGAGAGAACAAGGAGAATAAGGACTACAACCTCTCTCTTGCTTCTCATTTCATGTGATGTACCCCACAAGCTGAAGGCAGCCAAAAGCCAAAAAGCAAGGAAGGCTGCAGGTGTACTCTATACAGGTCAGCCTCCCAACCTCCAACAAGAGACAGGCTGGTAAAGAAGAGTGTGGTTTTAGGGAGGCAAACAGAAACTATTCAGTACCTTGGCCCACACAGAGGCTTAAAGCACAGCCTTAATGATGACAGCATAGAAGTCTAATATATTCAGTCCTGATAATGCTGAAAGGAAAAGAAAGCAAATAAAATAAAAACTTAAATATCAATTTAATGGAAATAAATATAGTCTTATCACTCAAATTAACTCCATTTTCTTTGCATCGGCCCTGAAGTTCTAGTCTAAGACGTATTTTCCAACTTCATTCTTAATACAAATCAAAGTTAAGCCATAGATAAATATCAGTAAAATTTGCCAATACAGTATCATCTTTCAAATGCTGACTCCAGCACTCTGAGAATGCCAGTGGAGGGTGTCTAAATCATTGCTTTAAGGGAAGAAAAAGGAGACAGAAGGCCATTTCTCTTCCTTACAGAAGCACCTGTTGTGATTGCAGAACCTTTAAAAGGCTATGGGAAACGATGGCTTTTAGTCACTCTCAATTAATAATTACATTAATAATTACTAGCATTGACTCAGTTAATTTCAGAACATCATTTTTATGCAACATAGGACTGATCAAAAGAGTTGTCATTTTAATTTACGTAATGAACAATCAGTATGAGTAAGCAAATTGACTATTGGCGTAACTCTGTAATACCTAATCAGGAGAATTTTAAGTGGTTTTGTCATTAACAGGAGTGTTTCACTGTTAGAGCAGAAACTGTGAGAATCAAGGGAGATGCTGAAGTTGGTCAGACTGTGATCTGTTCAGCAAGACCACACTTGCAGCAGGGCGCAGTGGCTGACACCTATAATCCCAGCACTTTGGGAGGCTGAGGCAGGTGGGTCGCTTGAGCCCAGGAGTTTGAGAACCCCCCGGACAACATGGCAAAACCCCATCTCTACAAAAAATATAAAAATTAGCTGGGTGTGGGACCGGGCACAGTGGCTCACACCTGTAATCCCAGCACTTTGGGAGGCCGAGGTGGGCGGATCACGAGGTCATGAGATCAAGACCATCCTGGCTAACACGGTGAAACCCCATCTCTACTAAAAATACAAAAAATTAACTGGGCATGGTGGCGGGCTCCTGTATTCCCAGCTACTCGGGAGGCTGAGGCAGGAGAATGGCGTGAACCCGGGAGGTGGAGCTTGCAGTGAGCCGAGATTGCACCACTGCATTCCAGCCTGGGCAACAGAGAGAGACTCTGTCTCAAAAAAAAAAAAAAAAAAAAAAAAAGGCTGGGTGTGGTGGCACATGCCTGTAGTCCCAGCTACTCGGGAGGCTGAGGTGGGAGGATGGGAGGATTGCTTGAGCCTGTGAGTCAGAGGCTGTAGTAAGCTGACATTGCACCACTCCAATCCAGCCTGGGTGACAGAGTGAGATCCCATAATATCTCAAAAAAAAAAAAAAAAAAAAAAAAAAAAAAAAGATTGCACTTGCCTAGAGAACAGCCAGAGCATCAAACAAATTCCAGCATCTAGGATGTACTAAAAACTCACACCAATGGATGAGCAACCCAAGACAGCATGCCAAAGAAGACAGAGCAGTGGGATATCCCAGAGGAATAAGGTTTGTTTAAAAAAATCTCAACCGCATCAGAACAAAATGTCACACATTCTGCAATCTTCTTTTAATTCACTTACGGGATCTGGTCATCCCACACCCAACCTCACAAAAAAATAAATAGCTATAAAATCTAAGAATAATTTTGGGTGAGGTGTTTATAAGGGAAAAATATGTAGTAAGTGTTGAATCATTATAACATCCCTTAAATCTTTGGAGAGGTTTACAAAGCATGTTGGCCTCCGTCATAGATTCCTCTGTTAGACCCAGCATCACAAAAGCTGTACTCATTTTGGTATTCCTACTTGTTAGCACAGTATTGGGCACCTAGGAAGTCCACCGTGCTTATAAAACTGAACCATAAGCTAGCCTTTGCTTTTTGTTTTAATTTTCCATTGAGTTTTGATTCCTCCACTAAATCTGTGCCTTTCCTTCTGTCATTTTGTTTTCATTTCAGTGAAACAAATATAAATCATTCACTTCCTAGTTCCTTCTCCCTTCCAGCTCTAATTCTTGCATAATATCTGTCCCCAGGGTTTAGTGCTTCTCAAATTAAGAAAATGAATCTCCTAAACACACACACACCAAAAAAAAAAAAAAAAACCTACCACACTTGCATGTACCCTTTGCACATAATTCTAACTGTACGAGTCTTTCACACGTCATCGTCATTTACAATCATGTGTGAGGGAGCTCCTCCGAGAGAATAGTTCAACCCACAGTGGATACTGATGCCTCCCAAAGGGCAAGAACAAGTTTTGTTTTCATTTCATTTTGGTCATGTGCTCCTATTAACATAACTCTCAATGACCCTGTTTTATTAGTTACTAGATTGTTTGGGCAACGCCACTATTAAAGACAAAAGAAGAAAATACCAAATGCTGGCAAGGATGTGCAGTGATGGAAATGCTTATACACTGCTGGTGGGAGTGTATATTAATATAAACCCTTTGGAAAACTGTTTGACAGCATCTACCGCAGTTACACATGTGCATCCTAGATATATACTCAAGAGAAATGTGGGCCCACAGGTCCCAAAAGACATACTAAGAATGTTTGTAGCAGCATTAATAGCACAAAAGTGGAAACAATCCATCAATGGCAGAATGGATACAATGTGTAGTACAGTCATACTATAAAGAACTATGCAGCAGTGAAAACACATCAACAGGCCAGGTGCAGTGGCTCATGCCTGTAATCCCAGCACTTTGGAAGTCCAAAGTGGGTGGATCACAAGGTCAGGAGTTCAAGACCAGCCTGACCAACATGATGAAACTTTGTATCTACTAAAAATACAAAAATTAGCCAGGCGTGGTGGCACACGCCTGTAATCCCGGCTACTCAGGAGGCTGAGGCAGGAGAATTGCTTGAACCTGGGAGGCTGAGGTTGCAGTGAGCCAAGATCCCGCCACTGCTTGGATGACAAAGTGAGACTCCGTCTCACAAAAAAAAAAAAAAAAAAAAAAAAAAAAGAAAAAAGAAAGAAAAGAAAAGAAAAGAAAAGAAAAGGAAGCAGTACGTGCAACAACATGGAGGAATTGCCACCCGACAAAAGAATACATGCTAGATGATCCCATGTATATAAAGCTCCAAAACAAATAAAAATTTGTTTATTAACTATAGTGTTTTTTTTTAGGAATGCAAAACAAACTGGTAAAATTATGAGGAAAAGCAAGAAAGTGATTACCATAAAATCAGGAGATGCCTACCCGTTGGGAGAAGAGTGAGAGTCTTAGGATCAGGAAGGCTTTGGGGGCTTCTAGAGGGGCTGGCAAGACCCTATTTCTTGACACAGGTGGCGATGACATACAGTATCACTTTATGGAAATATGTTAAGCTGTACAAAATTGTTTTATGTGCTTTTCTATTGGTGGTACTGAACAACTAAAAAGAAAAAGATTAAAAGGGGAGAAGAATACAATACAAAACTTATCAAAATTTTTTAAAGGTTTGCAGCTGGAAAAAACAGTGGGCTGTCAGTTTTGTTCCACGGAGCAGACTGCAAATAAGTGGTAGCTATAAGAAGACAGATTTTGGTAAGACCAAATGACAGCAACAAAGGGAGGAGGAAGAGGCAGAAAGAAGAGAAGAGAAAAACAAGGAGTGGAGGCAAAAAGAAACACAATTATACTTGCTTACAAACAGAATATTCCTCATGAGAAAGTGAGGGTCCCATCACTGAAGCCAGTCAAACACAGGCTGGAGGACCATCGGGAGGGATGTTCTGGAGAGGACGCAAACAGTGGAAAATGAATTGTATAGCATGTCCCCCCAGAACTAAGATTCCGTCATTCTATTTCTCTTTCTCAACAGTTACAGGTGTGGCCACTGAGAGAAACAGAAAAAATTAAAACCAAGAAAATCATGGTCCAATATCCTAAATGTATAAAGCAGATATTCTAGTAGATTTTAAAATGTTTGTTTACAAGCCATTAACTAATCAAAAATAAAGGGAAGGGAAGAATTGAAGAGCTTCAAGGTAATGCTCAAGGAACCACTCCCAAATGAGGTCCGACCATAAATGAAGAGCTGGCATTGGAAACAATGAAGACAGGGATTCAGTTGACCCACAGTGTTCCTCAAATGCATCTATTCTTTTAAGATAGATTATTAAAATAAATGGGTTGCCTAAAAGTCATGGAATTTGGAAGCTTTATTTCCTTAACATTAAATCACAAGGCTTCAGCCTCTCAATCCCCCATCTAACATCAGCCAATAGATTTAACGTTTTGACACTTTCAGAGAAAGATAGCTGAGCCTTGGCTGAAGACTGTCTTAGAATATTTTGCAAGAAAAAACAAGCTCTGCTGAGCTGGTGATAATCCAGATTATCATCCATTCCCCCTTTTAGAGGCACAATGGATTTTAACCAGTTTTCTGTTTTATAAATATTACCATGGCTCAAAACATCTATGAGGAGACACAACATTACTCGTGGCTCTCATCCTGTTTGCTAACTAATTATATCAACAACCTGAACCAACTTAACACTATACAAAAACACAGCTGATTTAGCAATCTGTAAATTATACATGTACATAAATCTGTACTAAAATGTGCTGTGTTTCACTCCTGCTAATGTGCATGGATTCTTACTGGCACCTACAATTGTTTGATATAGGTTCCCGAACACTAAAACATATGTTCTGCCCAGAATGGGACCATTTAGAGTAATATTTTTGTAGTTTCCTGGCACTAAGGTCTGCCAGCCTTTCTAAGACAGATCTCCTATTTGCTTCAGCGAACATTCTGACAACAAGTGCCTGCAGATTTAAGCAACTATCAAAAAATACTCTGTAACAACACTTTCCATCCATGAACATAAAGAGAAACGGGCTGGTTTTGCCTATGTGGCAACAAAGCCAGTAGGATTTAAAATGATCACTGACATGACCATAAGCAAAATCAAATAAAATATGGAGTATTAATTATTTCTGCTGCCTACTTATGGCAATAAAAAAAACCAGATAATTATCAAATCTTTCCTTCAAATGGGATTCAAAGTGTACCAAAGAAAGTTAAAGTCGATTTTAGTACCAGCAAGACCAGTAAACACTTTAGAAATGTTTTTTAAATACAGTGACAGGCCTAAACAGTTGCAGCCAGTCAACACTGTAAAATAGGGGCAAGAATCCTGGACCAAGATTCACTAGAATGTAATTTGCTAATCACAAGGAGGGTTTCTTGTTTACCACTCTATCCTCAGTGTTCCATAAATACATTCAATAAATCTTTGTTGAATGAATAAACCAGTAACAACTACTGGCTAGTCCCTGATCTGTCTCTAATTGCCTTTTCGTAACTCTGCCTCTTACTAACTGTAGGTAAATCACTTAACCTGAGGATTCTTAGGTGAGTTTTAGTTTAAGGATTTTAGTTCCTTAAATTCTAAAATGGAGACACTGCACCTCCTCTACTAGCTTATGAGGATCAAAGGCGATATTCTATGAAAAGTGACTTGGTACTTTATAATGGGGCACACAGATGTTAAGTGACCATTATCCCCGCCTTTGCCTTCAGCTAAACCACTGACAAAGGTGAACAGACTGCATTTCCTTGAAATATAATTAGCCTCTCCTTTGCCCTATTATTCTGTTGAGATGTAGTAGTGTGGCTGTTAGCCAAGATGGATGTTGTTCTTGTTGTTATAGCATTTTATTTAATCTCCACTCGGAAATTATGCTTCTTGAGAGAATATAATGGTAACACGAGGAAAGTGTTTTTGCACGGTGTACCATAAAGAATATGACATTGGATTCAAATGGTTTGGGGCCTCATCAGTTCTGCCCTTAAATATTTGAGGAAAGTCTCTTGCATCAGTTTCCTTATTTATACAATGATGGGGAAGGAGAGGCAGACTAGATAATAATTAAGGTCTGTCTCTTCCTACAGTTCTATGATATTCCAGACATCAGATATTCAAATAACCCAAAACGAAGTCAGTACTACTGTTCATTATCATATAAGAAGTTTTTAAAGGATGATAAAAATAGTTTCACAGACTAAATCATAAAAGCTAGAGAAATAATAATGCTGAGAGCAGGATATATGATAGATGTCCTCTAAGGAATACCAGCCTCAGGCATTGTTTGCTCTGCCACTTTGAATAAGCCACTTACTATTCCTAGGACTCAGTTTTCTGATCTGTAAAAGAGGAACATTAATACTGCACAGGACCACTGGGAGAAAACACTTAATAAAATGATCATAAAACATTGCTTTTCCAAGGTAAAATGCTATTTTAATACCATAATGTCCAAAAAAAGGGCTCATGGATTTTAGAACGAGACAATCAATATCTTTAAATAGACTTTTTCCACCACAGTAAAATAATATAATGCACGCAGATATTGTGATATTTCTAGGAGTTCACATTTTTCTTCCATTTGTGTTCAGGAAATATTATAAAAAGGATCACCTTTTAAACATTAAGTGCCATATTTCAAGATGAGAATCATTTCTTCTGAAATAATAATTTTAAAAATTCATCGAACTCTCCCAAGATGCTTCATTTTTGTTGATGCTATTCGTTTGGTTGATTCATTGAAATCAACCTGCTGAAACTGATGTTGAAATGACAACGCCCATCCTAAAAATATTCCCAGTGACTTATTCTAGTCACATTCTATGCTTACAGAGGGAAAGTGGCTCTAATAAGATCAACTAAACTAGACAGTATTCTGCCTTCACAGCTCCAAGATTCTTAAGGTTCTCTTACAAACCCAAGGCATCTTGTGACTTTTACATGTTTCCCTTCCTGCTCCCTCCACTCAAAAATATACACAGTATACTTTTGGGTTTCCCCTCTAACTTACAGGGCACTGCCTCTTTACTGAAAAACAGAATTGTCATTGATATTTATGAGGCAGTTGGTGTCACTGACAATGGGATAACCAAATTTACAAGATTGTCTCCATACTCCTTAATAGTCCAATAAAAATAGCAATAATAGCACAGTAACTCTTAGTTATTTTATTTAAAAATCCATGAACACCTCCAGCTTTTTTATGGCAAAACAGTTCATTGTGGCTGTTCACATAGTAATTATCATCCCCTTGCATCCCCAGGTAATGACTGTGACCTTGACCTAAAAGCCACCTTAGTTTGAATAAGGAAGACCTTGAAAGGAAAGGTGACTGACCAGAAACACTCTTAGGAGGCACACAATGAAGAAATGATCATTTATAAGAAAGTACTTAAATAATACATGATTATTTGCTATGCTAGTTGATGTGTTTTATTATAAGATAAACTTAAATCACTGTTTAATTAAAGAGTATTTATTAGTAGCATAAGTCACTTTTCATGCCCTTCCCCTGAATCCCTAACTAAATCCAAACAGAATCTCATCTGAAATCGTGATATTTACACATTATTAAAACCCATTTCCTAAGATTAGCTCCTCATGTCCCCCGGGTAGAAGAATGTCATCTGTTTCTGGAAGGGGTGGGGTGGGGGGTCTAGGAGTCTGCAAAGAGCATCTTATGCTTGGCTGTCTTTCAATGTAGCCGTTTGACGAGCTCGTGCGCTGCGTCTTCCAACTGCCAGGACTCCTATTTGCTCTGCAAGTGCTTAGCTGAGGTCTCTCCGCTGTGTCCAAAAGCGTTTGGAATTCTTCCTTACCATCCCTGCTCCTAGGACTCTCGCCTCTCAAGGTTTCATGATACCGTCGATCTTAATGCCACAAGGAAACAGACGAGTGCTGATGATCAGTTTATTGGGTAATGGATCTATTTATAGGTTTCGTGAGATTGGGAATTTATAAGTGAGCAACACTTAAGGGTGGCATAAAACAGTTGTGGGTTTGGAAGACAGGAAATATAACAGGTTTGTACCTGTGACCATTTAGTCCGCGCTGCACCTGTGCCCTCCACTTCCCACCTGACGCCAGGAAAACCATCTGCCCCTCACTTCGAAGGTGAGCCTTAACTTCACCTGGAAAGGGGTGGGGGAGTGAAGGGGTGGAATCAGGCCGCCGACAGCACTTCCCCACACCTCGGACTTTTCAGTTGCAGGGATGGAAGGTGGAGGCAGCCGCATCCTCCCATTCTGAGGCAACGGGGACCGGGAGTTGCCCGTCTCTACTGCTGGCTCTCCCTGGGAAGAGGCTGCGCCTCCGGGAGCCCCAGAGCCTTCGCGGAAGGGTGGGCAGTGCCGACAGGGCACGCGCTGCCGCTCCGGCTGCGGCCAGCTTTCCATCACTTTTCCCAGGACTTTGCTCAGCAGCTGTCACGCACCCTTGGAGATGAGAACGAGAGGGCACGAGAAAGGCCCAAAAGGCGTCCCCAGAAGAGCTCTCCTGTTAGGATGGGGACCCATCAGACCCCGCCCCGCCCTGCCCACCTTTCTCTGCCTCGGGGAGGCTGCCCTGGGTGCCCGCGCCGCGGCTCCTTAGCAGAGCTCGCGGGTTCTGCTGCATCTGCTGGCTCCGAGCGGCGAGAGGTTCTGCAATAAAAGCACGGATAAAACGCCCGGGTAATCGAAATCCGAATGCACCTCTTACCATTGGACCGCCGGACAATATTCTCCAGAAACGTGTTCTGCGGGGCCACCAGTCCCCTCCTGCCCCCAGCCATGGTCATCCTCCCAGCAGCTCAGGGTCCGGGGGGCGTCCTGGCGCGGCTTCTTACGACAGCAGGAAACTGGACTCGGGGCCCGCACGCAGTCCCGGCTCGAAGCTCCCCATGCGCCCCGCGGGGACCCGCAGGCAGGGCTGGCGGCTCCCTCCGGCTGCTACCCTCGCGCCCTCTTCGCGCCTCCCTCCCTGCGGCCCGCCTCGCAGTGCACTCGCGCCGGCCTCGGCTCGCTGCAGCCGCCTCCGGGTGGGCGGAGGGAGCAGCGGCGCCTGGGCCGGCGGCGCCCCCTACCGGGCTCGTGCCCCCCGCCGGCCTGCGGGAGACCAAGCTTTGGGGTTCCCGCAGAGGCCAGGAAGCGGCGGGCGGCCTTGGACCAAGGCTGGGACGGCAGCGCCACCCTCTGGGTACAGCCGGGAAATGTGTTCAGGATGTGCCTTGGGTTGGGTGGAGAGGAGGGCATTGTGAGCAGCTTTCAGGGCGGATTCCCCCCCTAACAAGTCTTGGGGTAGCGTGCTGATGTAACTCTCTTCCTTTGCTCTGTTTCAGGCCGGGGACCCCGGGACGTCTAAGGCTCTGGGAATACCTTCTTGCTTTCCTGGAAGGTTTGTCAGCCTGACTAGTGAAAGTTGCCCCACCTTGATTGTAGGCCAAGTGTTGGAGCAGTAATTAATGAAGTTGTATTGCAATAGTGCAGATTTACAGAGTGACTGGCAGATTCAGCTTCAGAAGAGTTGTCTTGGGTTGTTTTTACCGTAGACACAAATGCAGGCTCCTGATGTTTGGTATGATCAATATCAAACTGCCTGACAAACATCAAAAACGGTGGACTTGTCTCTAAGGACGAATGCTCGGGGCGGGCGGGGCCGGGGGGGCAGTATTAATCAAGCAACCATGGCTTTGGCTTGAAGGGTAGTCTGTAGTGCAGAGGATACAGTTAGTTTTTACAGCTGACCCCTAGTATACGGAAGAACCACGTACATCCAAGGTTTCTGGACAGGGGCTAAGACAATAGTCGTTTGTTCACTTATTTGGGGGGATTTCGAACCAAACATACTCTGTACCTGCCTTTTTACTATATATCCCCCGTCGGTGTGGTGGGAGACTAAGCCTATGTCCCACAGAGGAAATGAATGGAGAGTTTACTAGTTGCAGACCAAGTCAAGAGTCAACACGAAAATGTAAGAGGGAAAAAAAAACTGACCCTGGAAATTAATTGTCTGGGTTAGCCATCCTGACATATCCTAATGTATTGCAAAGACATCCTGTCTCAGTTAATTAATCTCAAAAACAGAAGAACTAATTCTTGCCCAGAAATCTCTCAGAGTTGCTGTGAAGATCAAGCAAGATTATGTATGGGGACAGCACCCTAAATTGTAAAGTGCTTTGCCAAGGTCAGATGTCATTATCGGAGTGACTAAATAAATTGGGCCATTATGAATATCACCCTTTGTCTCGTCTTGTGAAGAGACAAAGTAAACAGATTGCTGTTAGCAGAGAGTTAAATAAGGCTGTCATAGGATTTGAAATGAAAGTGATGATACACTTTTCCCTTAAGATAGCCTTCTACCCATCGCCTGTCACCCAGTCTAGAACTGTGATTTCTTAAACCCTAGCTCCGTCTAGTGGTTCTTTGTTCTATTACAAATGAGATAACACAGTGGTTGAAGAGAACTTGACTCTCAAATGCATTTGGTGCTGAGCTGAGCCAGTTTGGTGCCTATCCACTTCATTTAAATAAGTTCATTTAAATACGATTTTTAAAGTTGTGTTATCGCACAAACATGCCAAAGGAAGATTTTTCATGACAATATTAAAAACCCATCAAGAAACCTCATAATCCTGCTTGTGAAAGGAAGATAAAGAAAATAATGCGGAGGGGAAAATTATCATAGAGTTAATAAAATTTGTAAGGTTTTAATGAGCTCTCATGTTCTATGGCTTAGATAAAAAAGGAAACAGATGATATTAGTTTGAGATGAGAGATGTTAAAGCCTTGGTGGGCTACCTGATAAGAAAAAGAAATAAGGAGATGTCTTCCATTTTAAATGTACTACTGAAATGGATCTCAATATGGACTGTGCGTGCGTGTGTGTGTGCGTGCGTGTGTGTGTGTGTATTGGCACCTTTTTGAATACTACAATTTTTGGTGGCACACTTGAAGAAATTAAAATACCTAAAACAAAGTAGTGCTACTACAAAGTGGTCTTTTTTTAAAGTTTTAAACCTCCAGATTGTGTGCCATAACACAATCACATTATTTTATATCTTTTTGCTTAAATAAGACTGGATGCCTGTAAAAGCACTGTTACACTGTGTTATGGCACTTTAAGTACTTGCTTAGAAATGATCATTTCTTCATTGTGTGCTTCTTAAGAGTGTTTCTGGAGGCCGGGCGCGGTGGCTCAAGCCTGTAATCCCAGCACTTTGGGAGGCCGAGACGGGCGGATCATGAGGTCAGGAGATCGAGACCATCCTGGCTAACACGGTGAAACCCCGTCTCTACTAAAAATACAAAAAACTAGCCGGGCGAGGTGGCGGCGCCTGTAGTCCCAGCTACTCGGGAGGCTGAGGCAGGAGAATGGCGTGAGCCCAGGAGGCGGAGCTTACAGTGAGCTGAGATCCGGCCACTGCACTCCAGCCTGGGTGACAGAGCGAGACTCCGTCTCAAAAAAAAAAAAAAAAAAAAAAAAAAAAAAAAAGAGTGTTTCTGGTCAGTCACCTTTCCTTTCAAGGTCTTCCTTATTCAAACTAACTAAGGTGGCTTTTAGGTCAAGATCACAGTCATTACCTGGGGATGCAAGAGGAAGATAATTACTACGTGAACAGCTACAATGAACTGTTTTTGCCATAAAAAAAAAAAAGCTGGAGGTGTTCATGATTTTTAAATAAAATAAATATTTAAGAGTTAAATTGTTAAAAAGTCAGCAATCTTTCATCACAATGTGAGTGTCTCACAGTGTCTGTGGAGGTACATCCAGTTTTTTCCCCCATTCCCTTGGTTCACTCACAACACATCTGACATGTAGGAATAGAATCACATTCTGCCCTGTCCACAGCCACATCCTCAATATTCCAGTAAACACTCCCTCTTTCTTGGTGCTAGTTGACAGGATACTGTGCTTCTTACCTTTTACTTGCCACCTTCTGTTCCCTCCTTAACATTGAGTTCCAGCACCTGCTCAACTTAAAAGTTCTGTCTGAGATCTACCTCTGTAATATAGGAATCTCAGTTAGAGTAAACTAATCTTACAGATTTGTCGAAACTTGGTTACAGATTTGTGAAGGATTCACAATATACCAATGTACCTTGGAAAACATTTGAGAACGCTTATATTTTTGCATAACAGACAAAGCCACTCCTTCATTTAAAGGGACAACTTTAGATAACTGTGACCAGAGTTCCAATTCAACTGCGTCTATCCATCTGCATGGATAACATTTTATCCATGGGCTACATTATATATGGGCTACATTTTCTGCAGGGATACAGAGTTCAGATACAGAGTTTGAAATAAATTCTAAAATGTGAGTCTACTGCTTCTAGGCTTCTTTCCTCCTCAGGAGCTCTCCTCCTGTATCCCTCAGCATTTTGTTTACCCCTTAGCTATAAGATGTGTTTATGTCTGTATCATGCTGTAGATTATGTCTGTATCACACTCCTTGAAACAAAGACACACTGTAACTATCTTTGTTCTCATAAATGCTATTAAGCTACACTGCAATTAGTGAGTTCACAAATGTAATAGATAGTGATGGAGGCATAATGCTATAAGGAGAATATGGATATGGTGGTCTGCAGATTGGCTGGGAAAAGAGTCCAGGAGATGACAGAAAAATCTCTCCCCGCAACAACAACAACAAGTCTATCAAACGAAGAGGATGACAATGCCACACATCAGAAGGGGCAAATGGTATCATCTAAAGACAGGAACTTCATTTTTCCTTCCATTAAGACCACAAGGTGTGGGTGACAGATTTTAGAAAGCCAGGAACCTCTCTAATGTAGGAAAGTTGCCTGTGAGTCCTAGAAGGTCTGAGAGCTGGAAGGGGCAGACCACAGATGCATCGTCATTAGCAACTTAAGTGGAGGAGAAATTGAACATAGAGGCGACCTCACTACTGAGCCACCATGAGTGAAATATCTAAATATCTAAAAGTGGAGAGGAATTTGCAGCATGAGAAATTTCAGCTTCTATAGCCCAATGACTGACTGACTTCTTGTATGTAATTTCTATTAACAAAACTTCTAGGCCGGGCGTGGTGGCTCAAGCCTGTAATCCCAGCACTTTGGGAGGCCTAGACGGGTGGATCATGAGGTCAGGAGATCGAGACCATCCTGGCTAACACGGTGAAACCCCGTCTCTACTAAAAAAATACAAAAAAACTAGCCGGGCGAGGTGGCGGGCGCCTGTAGTCCCAGCTACTCGGGAGGCTGAGGCAGGAGTATGGCGTAAACCCGGGAGGCGGAGCTTGCAGTGAGCTGAGATCTGGCCACTGCACTCCAGCCTGGGCGACAGAGCGAGACTCCATCTCAAAAAAAAAAAAAAAAAAAACTTCTATTGGAATCAACTTATAGGAAGAATGTTGGGCAGACTATATACATTGAAAAAAATGATTCCCTACTATAAATGTATCTCCCCAGTGTTGGGAGAAGGGACAGAATCTGCTTCAAAGGAAATACTAGTCCCTGAATCCAATTGACTAGGGGCAAAGAATGCACTGATGTGGGTCTACACTTACCCATGGCTAACCCAACAGACAGTGTGAAGCGTTTGTAGAATTGAGTTATATCCTTCCAAGTGCCCTAAGCTATTATTTTCTTTCTCATTTCCTCTAAACAAAAGAGAAAAGGATCTTTTATCACACCCTTCCCTCAGTGAGAAATAATTAAAAGTCATTTACAACAGTCTCATTTTATTATAACAAACATTTGCATGGTGTCTAGTATATAGCAGACACTGGGATAGGTTCTAAGGATTAAAAGATGGTTATGACTGGCCCTGCCCACAAGAAATTCAACAAACACTTAATGAATGTGTATGTTCTTCATGATTTCTTTCAACTGCTTTCCTGTCTCCAATGTACCCTCTAAATCTTCCTTTCTTTTTAAATAAACTATAGTTCAACTTGACCTCTTCACTTAAGATTTTTTTTTTTTTTTTTTTTTTTTGAGACAGGGTCTCAAAAAAGCCAGAAGTTCAGGTGAGAATTTGTCTAGTTCCTCATTGCCGTATTTAAACCACTACTCTTCTCCATTCATGTAAAATTTCTCCTACTTTGAAGTTCATGACCAATGACAATATCACTGTATTTCCCTTCAATTCTTAAAACAAACTTGGGGAAAACTGTATTCAGTTATGAAAAGGCTGAGTTGCCTGCAGGACATTTCAGAGAAATATCAAGTAGGAAGTTGGATATTCACATCTAGAACCCAAGAGAAACATCTGGGTGGTGCTCGAAATTGGAAATCACCAGTTTATAGCTTTCAAAGGAGACTGAGAAGGAGCAGTTTAGAAGTGGAGGGAACTGAGAGAAGTGGTTTTATAGAAGCCCAGAGGGGAAAACTCTTTAAATGAAAAGAAAGAAGAAAAGCATCATTTGTTGTACACTGTAGAGATAAACAATGGAAAATGTGCATTAGCTCTAATGATTAGTTGGCCATTTGATACATTAGCAGAAACATTTTCAATGGAATAGTAGGGAAGGAGCCAAAGTTCAAGCGATTTAAAGATTAAATAGAAACATACAATTAAACCAGGTGCGGTGGTTCACGCCTGTAATCCCAACGCTTTGGGAGGCCGAGGCAGGCAGATCAACTGAGATTAGGAGTTTCAGACCAGCCTGGCCGACATGGTGAAACCCCATCTCTACTAAAAATACAAAAATTAGCTTGGCATGGTGGTGGCCGCCTGTAATCCCAGCTTCTTGGGAGGCTGAGGCAAGATAATAGCTTGAACCCGGGAGGCGGAGATTGCAGTGAGCCGAGATCACGCCATTGCATTCCAGCCTGGGCAACAAGAGCAAAACTTTGTCTCAAAACAAACAAACAAAAAAATATATATACAATTAAGATGGCAGATGGGGCTAAGGTGAAGTGGGTACCACCTTCCTCTCCTAAGCATACAGAAATGCCAGGTAAGGCTGGGCATGGTGGCTCACGCCTATAATCCCAACGCTTTGGGAGACCTAGGCGGGTGGATCAGTTGAAGTCAGGAGTTCGAGACCAGCCTGGCCAACGTGGTGAAACCCTGTCTCTACTAAAAATAAAAAAATTAGCCTGATGTGGTGGCACACACCTGTAATACCAGCTACTCAGGAGGCTGAATATTTTATTGAAAACTTTATCCATGTCTATTGAGATGATCACATGGTTTTTGTTTTTAATTCAATTTATGTGGTAAATCACGTTTATTGATTTGTGTATGTTGAACCAACCTTGCATCCCAGGAATGAAGCTTACTTGATCATGGTGAATTAACACTTTGATATGCTATTGAATTCGATTTGCTAATATTTAATTGAGGATTTTTGTATCTATGTTCATCAGGGATGTTAGCCTGTAGTTTTCTTTATTTGTTGTGTCTTTTGCCAGGTTTTGGTATCACGGTGATGCTGGCTTCATAGAATGAGTTAGTGAGGAGTCACTTCTCCTTGAATTTTTGGAATAGTTTCAGTGAAATTAGTACTAGCTCTTCTTTGTACATCTAGTAGAGTTTGACTGTGAATGGACCTGGTTCAGGGTTTTTATTGGTTGGTAAGTGTTTTTTTTTGTTTGTTTGTTTTGTTTTTTTTTTCACGGATTCAATTTCAGAACTCAATATTGGTCTGTTCAGTGTTTCAATTTCTTCCCGTTTCAATCATGGGAGATTGTGTGTTTCCAGGAATTTATTTATTTTCTCTAGATATTCTACTTTGTGCACATACAGGTGTTCATAATAATTTCACAGGATCTTTTCTGTTTCTGTGGGATTGGTTGTAATGTCAACTTGTCATTTATGATTGTGCTTATTTGGCTATCTTTTTTTTTTGTTATTCTCACTAGCAGTCTATTGATCTCGTTTATCCTTTCGAAGAACAAATTTTTGGTTTCACTGATTTTTTGTATGGATTTTTGGGTCTCAATTTCATTCAGTTCTGCTCTGATCTTAGTTATTTCTGTTATTCTGCTAACTTCAAGGTTAGTTTGTTCTTGTTTTTCTAGTTCCTCTAGGCATGATGCTATTAATAGATTATTAATTTGAAAGCTTTCTTTTTAAAGTGAGTATTTAGAACTAAATTTCATACTACTTTTGCTGCACCCCAAAGATTTGGCTATGTCATGTCTCTATTTTCATTAATGTCAAAGATTTTTTTTAAATTTCTGCCTTAATTTCACTTATTTACCCAAAAGTCATTCAGGAGCAAGTTCTTTAATTTCCATGTAATAGTGTGGTTTTTGTTGTGTTTTGTTTGAGATGGAGTCTTGTTCTGTTGCCCAGTCTGGAGTGCAATGGCACAATGTCAGCTCACTGCAACCTCTGCTTCCTAGGTTCAAGCGATTCTCCCACTTCAGCCACCCAAGTAGCTGGGATTACAGGCCCACACCACCACACCTGACTAATTTTTGTACTTTTAATAGAGATGAGGTTTCAACATGTTGACCAGGGTGGTCTCGAACTCCTGACCCCAAGTGATCCACCCACCTCAGCCTCCTAAAGTGCTGGGATTACAGGCGTGAGTCATCGTGCCCGGACAATAGTGTGGTTTTGAGAGATCTTTTTGGTACTGATTTCTATTTTTATTCCACTATGGTTCAAGAGTATGGTTGGTATGATTTGTTTTTTGTTTTTTGGTTTTTGGTTTTTTTTTTTTGAGACTTGCTTTATGGCTGAGAAGGTGGTTGATCTTGGAGTATGTTCCATGTGCAGATAAGAATGTATATTCTGTGGCTGATGGATGGAGTATTTGATAGATGTCTATTAGATCCAGTTGATCCAGTGTTGAATTTAAGTCCAGAATTTCTTTGCTGACTTTCTGCCTCAGTGATCTGTCTAATATCGTCAGTGGGGTGTTGAATTTCCCTAATATTGTGTGGCTGTGTAAGTCTTTTTGTAGGTCTAGAAGTACTTGTTTTATGAATTTGAGTGCGCCAACATTGCGTATTTAGAATAGTCAAGTCTTGTTTAACTGAATACTTTATCATTATATAATCTCTTTCTTTGTCCATTTTAAACCTTTTGGTTAGTTTAAGGTCTGTTTTATCTGTTACAAGAATAGTAATTCCCACTCTTTTTTGTTTTCCATTTGTGTGGTAGATCTTTCTCCAGCCCCTTACTTTGAGCTGATGAGTGTCATTAATTGTGAGATGGGTTTCTTGCAGACAGTAAGTGAATGTCTGCAAGAAAAAAATGGTTTTTTATCCAATTTGTCACTCTGCACCTTTTAAGTGGGGCATTTAGACCATTTACATTCAAGGTTAATATTGACATGTGAGGTTTTGGTCCTAGTGTGAAGTTGTTAGCTGGTTGCTTTGTAGTCTCTATTGTGTGATTGCTTTATGTGATCTGTGAGCTATGTACTTAAGTGTGGTTTTATGGTAGGAAGTATCATTCTTTCATTTCCATGTTTAGAACTGCCTTAAGGATCTCTTGCAAGGCTGGCCTAATGGTAATGAATTCTCTTTGTGCTTGTTTGTCTGGAAAAGATTTTATTTCTCCTTCACTTATGAAGCTTTGTTTGCCTGGATATAGAAATTCTTGGTTGAAGTTTCTTTTCTTTAAGAATATTGAAAATAGCCCCCAGTCTCTCCTGGCTTTTAAGGTTCCTGCTGAGAAGTCTGCTGTTGACCTAACAAGGTTCCATTTGCACATAATCTGACCTTTTTCTCTAGCTGCCTTTAAGATTTTTTTCCTTAACATTGACCTTGGACAGTTGGTGACTATATGCATTGGTAACATTCATTTTGTATAGTGTCTCATAGGTGTTCTCTGGATGTCTTGTACCTAGATGTCTATTCTTGTAGCAAGATTAAGGAAATTTTCTTGGATTATTTCCATGAGGATGGTCATAAAGAAAATACAATCAAACCAAAATATGCCATGAAAAGAAAAAAAAAGACGTACAAAATGAATATGGTATATGGTAAATACATTGAAAGTGACAGAAATGCATTCAAATATGTCATTAATCACAGTTAATGTAAAGGGATTAAATTTGCTTTTTCAAAGAAACTTTTAGATCAGAAAAAAAAACACCACCTTTTAGTGGTTTAAAAGAACCTCACGTAGAGCACAGTGATATAAGAATGTTTAAAATGTAAAGAAATGGGCCAGATGTAGTGTCCCATGCCTGTAATCCAGAGTGTTGGGAGGCCGAAGCAGGAGGAACACTTGAATAGGAGTTCAAGAATAGCCTAGGCAACATAGTGAGACCCATCTCTACAAAAAAAATTTTTTAATTAGCTAGGTGTGGTGGCTTATGCTGTTCAGCCTAGCTACTTGAGAAGCTGAAGCAGGAGGATCACCTGAGCCCCGGCATTTGAGACTCCAGTGCTATGATCATGCCACTCCACTCCAGCCTGGGCAACAGAAGGAGACCCTATCTCTAAAAAATATAATAAAAATCGGTTGAACATGATGCCAAATGCCTGTAAACCCAGCATTTTGGAAGGCTGAGGTGGAAGAAATGTTTGAGTCCAGGAGTTTGAAATCAGCCTAGGCCACAAAGCGATACCTTGTCTTCACACACACACAAAAAAAATTTAATAAAAAAAATTAGCTGGCATGGTGGCATGCACCTGAAGTCCCAGCTACTCTGGAGGCTGAGGCAGGAGGATCACTTGAGCCCAGGAGGTTGAGGCTTCAGTGAGCTATGATTGAGCTACTGCATTCCAACCTGGGTGACAGAGTGAGACCCTGTCTCTAAATATTTAATAGTAATAATAAAAAAATAGAAAAAAGGGAAAAAGGCCAGCACGGTGGCTCACACCTGTAAGCCCAGCACTTTGGGAGGTTGAGGCAGGCAGATCACCTGAGGTCAGGAGTTCAAGACCAGTCTGGCCAACATGGTGAAACCCCATCTCTATAAAAATACAAAAATTAGCTGCACGTGGTGGTGGGCACCTGTAATCCTAGCTACTCAGGAGGCTGAGGCTGGAAAATCACTTGAACCCCAGAAGGCAGAGGTTGCAGTAAGCCAAGATCACGCCATTGCACTCCTTCCTGGGTGACAAGAGCAAGACTCCACCTCCCCCCGCAAAAAAAAGAAAGAAAGAAAGAAAGAAAGAAAGAAAGAAAGAAAGAAAGAAAGAAAGAAAGAAAGAAAGAAAGAAGGAAGGAAGGAAGGAAGGAAGGAAGGAAGGAAGGAAGGAAGGAAGGAAGGAAGGAAGGAAGGAAGGAAGGAAGGAAGGAAGGAAGGAGGAAAAGGATATAGCAGAACTTTAGATTCAGGCAATATTTCAAATGAGAAAACTTTAAAACCCTCCTACTACAAATATCAAAAAATTCTGGAGATATATATACGTGTGTGTGTGTACACAACCTTCTGTGAAATCAAGTAAATTCCTCAGGCACAAAAAACAAAGACAGAACTGAAAACCAAAGCAATGAGTACAAGCACAGTGATCTAACACTGTGACTGCCCAAGCAATTAGGGGAGGAGACGGTGGAAACCCCGATTAAGGCCAGGTCAAGAAACGTTTTATTGTCATGCTGAATTCAGGCTTTATTCTATGAATAATCTAGTGTAATAAAAGTTTAGGCAAGTGCATGACATGATTTGTATTTTATAAAAATATCTCTGACAGCAATGGGATAAATGGACATGTAGAGAAACAAAGAAGGAAAGTTGAGTAAGGAAGACAAGGGCTATGCTATGTCAATGGCAAGGGAAATAGAGAAGACTGCATGGATGTAAGAGCTGTGTGTGAAGTAGAATCATCAAAACTTGGTGAATCTGTGGATATAAGAATTTGAGTTAGAACATCAAAAGTCGTAACCAGTATTCTGCCTGGACAAGTAGGTATACAATGGAGCCACTCCTTCAAAGGGGAGCACAAAAAATTTCAAAAGGAGGATCCTCCTCCTCCTTTTGAGGGGGCTGAAAAACAACAACAAAACATCTCTGACCTTAAATACCTAAATTCCAATTGAGTGAGACTGGCAAAAATAAATTCGTTTTTCATGTCTTAAAACATAGATATCTTTCACTCACCTTTAATCATTTCATTTTGGAGCTAAAGGAGAATGCTTTAGAGCAGGTATAATTATTATAGAAAATATAAACTACCAGAATTATCTTACAGCATGGGACTTTGGAGATAAGTGCCATTATGTTAAGGTAAGGGGTACCTCAGTTGTTGTTCAGCCTTTCAAAAGATCCTTTGACATTTTATTTTCTAGTTGACTTCCTCAGCTCATTCACGAGATTTGGAACCTTTAAAATGTTACTGCAATCCAATTCTCACATGACTGTTGTATAAAAAAAAAAAAAAAAAAAACCCTTAACAAAACATTGGCGTATCTAACTAGTACTTTGATAACCCCACAATATTAATTACCTATTCCTAAAAAAAATTACTGCATAATTTAACAGCTTAAAACAACAAATATTTATTATCTCACAGTTTACTTGGGTCAGGAATCCAAGTGCAGCTTAGGTGGGTGCCTTTGGTATAAGGTGTCTCATAAGGCTGCAATCAGGCTGCTAGCTGGGATTTGCAGTGTCATCTGAAGGCTCAGCTGGGCAGAGGATCTTCTAACCTCCCTCATATGGATTTTGACAAACTTTAATTCCTGACAGGTTGTTAGACAAAAGCCTCCTTCAGTTCCTTGCCATCTGGACCTCTCCACTGAGCAGCTCACAACATAACATTTGACTTCCCACAGAGTGAGCAAGTATCAGAGCAGACGAGTGACTGTCTAATATAAAAGCCGCAGCCACACAGTCTTTCTTTTTTTTTCTGAGAAGGAGTCTCTGTCTGTTGCCCAGGCTGGAGTGTGGTAGCACAATCTCAGCTCACAGCAGCCTCTGCATCCCGGGTTCAAGTGATTCTCCTGCCTCAGCCTCCCAAGTAGCTGGGATTACAGGCATGCCCCACCACGCCTGGCTAATATTTATATTTTTAGTAGAGACCGGGTTTCACCATGTTAGCCAGGATGGTCTCAAACTCCTGACCTCAAGTGATCTATCCCACCTCAGCCTCCCAAAGTGTTGAGATTACAGGCATGAGCCACCACGCCTGGCCCAACACACTCTTTTTGTGACCTAATGTCAGAAGTAACCTTCCATCCCCATCACTTCTACTATGTTCTGTTCATTAAAAATCAAGCTCAGACTCAAGGGGAAGGGATGACACAAGGGCATGAATACCAGGAGGCCGGGACCACTTTCTTAGAGGCTGCTTACCACATCTACTTTTGACCCTAAACATCTATCAACCGTTGTCTACCACATTCTTCTGTATCTTTGCGATATTCAGGTTACTTAACTCTTTAACCACTACCGTACCACCACAACATTTACTCCCCCAGTTATTCAGCTTAGATGGTGTGATCTGTCATTTTAGTAACTTTCTCACTAGTGTCTTCCCTGGCCTCTCTATCTCTTCATAATACCTAACTCGGGATAAACACTCCCTCTTGGCATGCATCCAGGTAGCTAAGCCATGCTGGATGAAGCTGCAAAACAGGCCAGGTTGGCATTACTATCCATTAATGATTTCCTATTCCACCGGAGCCTTCAACACTATCTGGCCGTCATGTTATACTGCTCTAGATAAGCTTGCTTTCTACACTTCACCCTTTTAAACCTTCTTCCTTCCTTCTCACTCCCAATTTCAATTTTGCACCCCACTTCCCAAAACTAAAAGCCAATGGTATGAATTCCCTTGTGCTTCTACCACAAACACCTGTTTATAATTGCTAGCTACCATCCCCTCATCTTTTCCACCTTTCGAAATCGTAGTGTGCTCTGAATACCATCACCTGTCACTTTCTCTCTGTTGAATCCTTCATATTAATATTAAAAAGTAAAATCCCCTGACACCACTTTTGACTACCAGCTGCTCTCCTATATTTCTCCTCCTCTTCTTTACTGCCAATCTTTAAAGAATTGCCTGGACTATTTCCATTCCCTTACATCCTATTCTTTCTTCAACTCAATACATCTGCTTTCCCTCCCATTACTCTAATGAAACGGTTCTCACTAAAGTTATTAATGGCCTCCATATCACTAAAGCCAGGGGACATTTTTCAGCCTTCATATTACCAGACCTCTTGGTGGCATTTATAGCATACTTTTCCCTTGGCTTCTGTGATTCCGTATTTTTTATTTTTTTCTTCTGTGTCTTTGTAGTGGCATTATGGATGTTTATGGTTTTCCAACATCTTTTAGGTGAATTTCTATATTGTGTTCATTTTCTCATCTCACCCCTTAACCCCCGCCCAAGTCAAAGATCAGGACCTACATTGCCAGCTCCTCTCACAATCAAGTTTAACCATGTGATCTAGAGTCCTCCACTCAGTTGCATCCACATGAGACTTAGACTTAGAAAAAAGTGATGTGAAGAAGGAAACAAGTCAAATTCATTTAGCTTGCATAGGTTATTGTAAGGGTTAAATTTTATAATATACATAGAGTAATTAGAACAGTGCCTGGGACAACGCAAGCACTGTTTCTGCGTTAGCTGTTATTATTTATACAGGAACAGTGATAGTGCTGGCGGCTTTTGGGGACAGCAAGAAACATTATCAGTAATCACAAAAACCAAGGTTAAGTTTCATTACCCTGATGTATAAGTTTCAAATAATCAAAACAATATATTTAAAGGAGCTCTATTACCACCCTATGTAAACCAAAGATTGTCATCAAGCATAAGACACTCAAAGCCATCTAAGAACCTGCTACCGTGGCTGTATGCCAGGTAAGATCATGGATAGATCAACAAATAAGGAAATAGATCAAGGTGTGTTAAACATAATCTATAGGAGGTTGGAAGATTCAGTGTGATTTCAATAGTGGTGTCAAATGCTTAATCTACATTTCTAGGTGTGGCCAGCTGCAGAAGGACATGGTCAACCTTCATATATGGAATTTATTTTTTCAGAAATTAAAAGAGGATCAGGGGGGAAAATGCCTTGGTCTAGAGGGCAAAAGTTGACTCAATTAACCTGAAATAGGGACTACCTTCCCCTAATTCTCATCAATGTTTGGGATTAGCTATGACTATAAATTGTATAAAATGAGAAAAGTCTTTTTTTTTTAATGGATTACTGCTTTGCAAGACTGCATACCTGAATAATATGGGATGATATGTGTAATTTCATATAATCAACACATCTGAATAATGAGAATAGCATATTATCTACTTCACTTGGTTGTAACAAGGCGTGATTAAATAAATTAATACACATAAAGCAATAAGAGCAATGTCTGGCATATCGTTGTTTGCTTGATTGTTTGTTTTATTTTGTTCATACACTTCATGCTGTGCCATTCCCTTTTACTGTTCTAAAAACAGTATATGCAGCTAAACTGCCTGCAATTCAGGGGCTCTTTGAGGGGAAGGTCACTCACCGCATGAGAGGAGAAGGAAGAAAACCCATGAATTTTAAGAGTTTATTTTGGAAGACAAAGTCCTCCCATCCCACCTTAATCTTTCCAGGAACTTGTAGCAAAGGTCTCCTAAGAGAAGAGGTGGGCAGAGGCCTTAAGGGTTTCTATTGCATGACAATGCTTAAGGCTATGCCTGCCTGCCCCAGACCGGCTTTCCACCCACTACAGTGCCTAGCTCACGCAGTGC
The DNA here is from genome assembly GCF_007565055.1 of Rhinopithecus roxellana. NCBI lineage: Eukaryota > Metazoa > Chordata > Mammalia > Primates > Cercopithecidae > Rhinopithecus > Rhinopithecus roxellana. The sequence goes on along the minus strand of NC_044556.1, from coordinate 71,738,611 downwards.
CTTCCTCTCCTTCCCCAGGCCAGCAATGCTGACTCCCCCAGAGCCTTATAAGCAGCAATTTTTATAACCTTAACCATGCAAATGATTGTCCAACTATAGCCAGAGAGTCCAGGGGAGCAACAGAAAAGGATTGCGCTCTCTGCATAACACTGGGCAAGATTCAGAATTTAAAATTCTGAATCCCGCTGAATAACTACTCCTCTTTGTGCTTTTAAGTCACTGGTGAATCATTGGTGTGTTTGGATAGCTTGGTTTAATTACACTATACATGTTCTTGTTATCACAGATTTTCTCTTCACCAGCATGGGGTCTACTTGCCTCTGCTCTTCAAATGCCACTTTATTTACTCGCTATGGTCCTCCTTTTCTGTAAATACTGTCTCAGCATTAACAGCCTCCTCTATGGCTACCTAGCAGGTCATTTAGTAAATTATCTTTTAGTAAGAACTACATAGAATGCATACTCAGGAGCCTTAATTCAATTTACCTGTGTAAAGAAACTCTTCACTATTACAACACAGTTCTAAAAGTACTCTGATAAATCATCCTGATAAGGAAGAAAGTGAAGAGGAACATAAAGAAACCAGAGCATCTATAACGTTTTAAATAGTTCCTCTTTTGAAGAACGTAAGTACAGAAATAACAAAAGATAAATGCCAGTCAGATGCGGTGGCTAATGCCTGTAATCCCAGCACTTTGGGAGGCCAAGGTGGGCGGATCATTTGAGGTCAGGAGTTCTAGACCAGCCTGGCCAACATGGTGAAACCCCATCTCTACTAAAAATACAAAAATTAGTCGGGTGTGGTGGCACACACCTGTAGTCCCAGCTACTTGGGAGGCTGAGGCAGGAGAATCTCTTGAACCTGGGAAGTGGAGGTTGCAGTGAGCCAAGATCACACCACTGCACTCCAACCTGGCAACACAGCCAGACTCCATCTCAAAAAATAAAAAAAATAAAAAATAAGATAAATGCCAAAGATAAATGCCAAATAGCTGTATCAACCTGGGGAACAAATGCCAGAGACTAATTCCTTTAAGATTCTGAGAACCCATGGAAAATGCTACAGGTAACATTATTCTTAGAACAAGAAAATGAATATGTAAAGCAGAGGACCACCATTTGGACTATATGCATGCATATAAATGTAACAGACTACAGAAAATATGTAATTCCTCAAGATTCTTTTTGCTCTTACTTACTTTGTTAAAGAGAATAATATTTGAACTGTAGTCAACTTTTTAACATCATAAAGAAGAAATTGAAGTCTAAAATATGGAAAAAATATCTTAGGAAACTGTAGCTAAAGTTAGTTCAAGTTTCCAGGCCCCACTGAATTAAAAGGAACTAAAAGCCTAAACTCAAGAAAATGTTTTCTTGATTTTGTTCAAAAGGGATAAGAAGTGAATTGTTTTGAAAAACCACACTTTAACTAAATACTTATTCTGGACAAATTGCTGATAGGTTATTAAACAGATGAGTTGGGAGTATGTGTTAGCCCTTTCTTGCATTGCTATAAAGAAATACCTGAGACTGGCTAATTTATAAAGAAAGGGGGTTTAATTGGCAAATGGTTCTGCAGTCTTTACAAGAAGCATGGTGTTGGCATCTGCTGGGCTTCTAGTGAAGCCTCAGGGAACTTTCAATTATTGTAGAAGGTGAAGGGGGGACAGGGTCTCATATGGTGAGAACGGGAGCAAGTGAGAGAGTGTAGGGGGAAGGTACCACACACTTTTAAAGACCAGATGTCATGAAAATTCACTCACTATCACATAGACAGCACCAAGTGGATGGGGCTAAACTATTCATAAGAAATCCACCCCCATGATTTAAATACCTCCCACCATGCCCACCTCCAACATTGGAAATTATATAAGATTTAGAGGGGACATCCAAACTATATCAGTGTACCTACAAGAAAAGAAGGTTAATTGCTGAGAAGCAGAATAGGTAAATCAAATGAGGAAAGAAAGAGGAGCATAAGGTGGTAGAAGGAGGGAGAGTACAAAGAGTTCTTTGTAATATGGACCAAAAAGATTACTTAAGGAAGTCTTCAATGAAAAGTAGGCAGTATAGGCAGTGGTTACCATGAGCCTTGTGAGACTCAGTGCTGTCCCAGTGGTGGTGGCCACAGGGGTGCTTGTGTCACCCCACCTCAGCTCCAGGCAACTGGGGAAAGAACACAGAAAGAAAGAGAGAGAGACTCCATTTATCTGGAAGAAAATAAGGGAGAGAACAAGAGTCTTCCTGGTAATCCAGAGAATTCTTCTGGATCTTATCCAAGACCACCAAGGAGGTACCTCAAAATGTCTGCAAGAGACACAGAAATACTGAACTTGGGTTGCCCCCAGTGCAGATACAGCTATGGCGGCCAAAAACTTAGATCACAACATCCAAGTTCTTTCAAATACCTGGAGAGTCCTCCTAACAAGGATGGGTACAAAGAAGCCCAAACTATGAAGATTTCAATAAATACTTAACTATTCAATGCCCATACACTGACAAACATTGAGAAGCATCAAGAACATGACCTCACCAAACAAACTAAATAAGGTACTAGTGACTTGGCGGGGCGCAGTGGCTCACGCCTGTAATCCCAACACTTTGGGAGGCTGAGGTGGGTGGATCACGAGGTCAGGAGTTCAAGACCAGCCTGGCCAAGATGGTGAAACCCTGCCTCTACTAAAAATACAAAAAATTAGCCGGGCATGGTGGCAGGCACCTGTAATCCCAGCTACTCGGGAGCCTGAGGCAGGAGAATGGCTTGAACTCAGAGGGCAGAGGTTGCAGTGATCCAAGATCACACCACTGCATTCCAACCTGGGTGACAGAGTAAGACTCTGTCTCAAAAAAATAAATTAAATAAATAAATAAATAAAAATAAGGTACTAGTGACCAGTTACGGAGACAGAGAGATATGTGACCTTACAGACAGAGAATTCAAAATAGCTGTTTTGAGGAAACACAGTGAAATTCAAGATAACACAGAAAAGGAATTCAGAATCCTAACAGATAGGATTTAACAAAGAGATTTAAATAATTTAAAAGAATTCAGAAGAAATTATGGAGTTTAAAATGCAATTGAGGCCAGATGCAGTGGCTCACACCTGTAATGCCAATACTTTGGGAGGCTGAGGCAGGTGAATTACCTGAAGTCAGGAGTTCAAGAGCAGCCTGGCCAACATGATGAAACCCCATCTCTACCAAAAAATACAAAAATTAGTAGAGCATGATAGCACACGCCTATAGTCCCAGCTACTCAGGAGGCTGAGGCAGGAGAATTGCTTGAACCCGGGAGGTGGAGGTTCCAGTGAGCCGAGATTGCGTGACTGCACTCCAGCCTGGGTAACAGAGAGCCTATCTCAAACAAAAACAAGCAAACAAACAAAAAAGCAATTGATATGCTGAAGAAAGTATCAGACTCTCATAATAGCAGAATTGATCAAGCAGAAGAAAGACATAGTGAACTGTTTTGAAAATACACAGAGGATACAGAAAAAAAGACCAAAAAAAGACAGTTTTGAAAATACACAGAGGATACAAAATAAATAAATAAATAAGAAAAATAATGAAACACACCTGCAAGATCAAAAACATAGCCTCAAAAGGGCAAATCTAAGAGCTATTGGCCTTTAAGAGGAGATTGAGAGAGACAGGAGTAGAAAGTTTATTCAAAGGGATAATATCAGAGAACTTCCCAAAGCTAGAGAAAGACATCAACGTTCAAGTACAAGAAGGTTACTGAACACTAAGCAGATTTAACCCAAAGAAGACTACCTCAAAGCATTTAATAAACTACCAAAGTTCAAGGATAAAGAAAGAATCCTAAAAGCCACAAGAGAAAAGAAACAAATAACCACACAATGGAGTACCAATATGTCCGGCAGAAGACTTTTCAGTGGAAACCTTACAGGCCAGAAGAAGGCGGCATGACATATTTAAAGTGAGGAAGGACTGTAATCTCAGCATTTTGGGAAGCCGAAGCAGGTGTATTGCCTGATGTCAGGAGTTCAAGACCAGCCTGGCCAACATGGTGAAACCCCTATCTCTACTAAAAATACAAAAATTAGCCAGATGTGGTGGTGGACACCTGTAATCCCAGCTACTTGGGAGGCTGAGGTGAGAGAATCGCTTGAACCCAGGAGGCAGAGGTTGCAGTGAGCTGAGATCATGCCACTGCACTCCAGCCTGAAAAACAGAGTAAGATTCCATCTCAAAAAAAAAATTTTTTTTAATAAAATAAATAAATAAAGTGATGAAGGAAAAACTTTTATCCTAGAATAGTATATCTAGAGAAAATATCCTTCCCACATGAAAAAGAAGTAAAGACTTTCCCAGACAAACAAAAGTTGAGGGATCTCATAAACACCAGACCTGGCCTACAAGAAATACTAACAGGCCGGGCGTGGTGGCTCAAGCACTTTGGGAGGCCGAGACGGGCGGATCACGAGGTCAGGAGATCGAGACCATCCTGGCTAACACGGTGAAACCCCGTCTCTACTAAAAAAAATACAAAAAACTAGCCGGGCGAGGTGGCGGGCGCCTGTAGTCCCAGCTACTCCGGAGGCTGAGGCAGGAGAATGGCTTAAATCCGGGATGCGGAGCTTGCAGTGAGCTGAGATCTGGCCACTGCACTCCAGCCTGGGCGACAGAGCAAGACTCCGTCTCAAAAAAAAAAAAAAAAAAAAAGGGGAAATACTAACAGAGTTCTTTAATCTGAAAGAAAGGAATGTTAATGAGCAAGAAGACATCACCTGAAGGTACAAAACTCACTAGTAATACTAAATACACAGAATATTATAACACTGTAATTGTGGTGTGTAAAGTACTCAAATCTCGAGTAGAAAGACTAAAAGATGAACTGATCAAAAATAATAATTATATCAAATTTTCAAGACAATACAATAAGATATAAATGGAAACAAAAAAGTTAAAAAGCAGGGAGATGAATTTGTTTGTTTGGTTGTTTGTTTGTTTATTTTGAGGTGGAGTCTTGCTTTGTCGCTGAGGCTGCAGTGCAGTGGCATGATCTCGGCTCACTGCAACCTCTGCCTCCTGGGTTCAAAGGATCCTCCCACCTCCGTCTCCCAAGTAGCTGGGATTACAAGCATTTGCATGACACCCAGCTAATTTTTGTATTTTTCAGTAGAGGCAGGGTTTCATGTTGGCTGGGCTGGTCTCAAACTACTGACCTTAAATGATACACCCACCTCAGCCTCCCAAAGTGCTGGGATTACAGGCATGAGCCACCATGCCCAGCCAAAGCACAGGAATGAATTTAAACTGTAGAGTGTTTATTAGCTGTCTCTTGCTCATAGTTTGTTTATGCAATCATCGTTAAGTTGTCATCAGCTTAAAAATGGGTTTTTAAATATTATTTGTAAGACTTGGGGTAACCTAAAATCAAAAAACATACAACAGATACACAAAAAATAAAAAGCAAGAAATTAAAATGTACCACCTGAGAAAATCACTGTCAGCAAATGGAAGACAGGAAAGAAGGAAAGGAGGAGAAGACTACAAAACAACAAGAAAATAAATAACTAAAATGACAGAAGTAAGCATGTACTTATCAATAATAATACTGAATGTAAATGTATTAAACTCTCCAATTAAAAAACATAGAGTGGCTGCATGGATTGGAAAATAAGACCTAATGATCTGTTGCTTACAAGAAATACACTTCACCTATAAAGACACGTATAAAATAAAGGAATTGAAAAAGATATTCCATGCAAATGGAAGCCAAAAAAGAACAGGAGTAGCTACGCTCATATCAGACAAAATAAGTTTTAAGACAAGAACTATAAAAACAGACAAAGAATGTCATTATACAATAAAAAAGAAGTCGTTTCGGCAAGAAGATGTAAGAATTGTAAATGTGCATATACCTAACACTGGAGCAGCCTGATATATAAAGCAAATATTATTAGAGCTTATAGAGAGAATGAGAGCCCCATACAGCAATAGCTGAAGACTTTAATACCCCACTTTCAGCACTGGACAGATCTTCCAGAAAGAAAATTAGCAAAGACATTGGACTTAATCTGCACTACAGACTAAATGCACCTAATAGATGTTTACAGAACATTTCATCCAATGGCTCTAGAATACACGTTCTCCTCAGCACATGGATCATTTTCAAAGATAGACCATATGACAGGCCACAAAACAAGTCTTAAAACATTCAAAAAAATGAAATAATATCAAGCATCTTCTCTGACCACAGTGGAATAAAACTAGAAGTCAGTAACAAGAGGAATTTTGGAAACTATACAAACACATGGAAATCAAACAATACACTCCTTAATGATCAATATGACAGTGAAGAGACTAAGAAGAAAATTGATAAATTTCTTGAAACAAATGATAATGGAAAAACAACACACCAAAACCTATAAGATACAGTGGGCTGGGCATGGTGGCTCACACCTATAATCCCAGCACTTTGGGAGGCCGAGACGGGCAGATCACAAGGTCAGGAGATCGAGACCATCCTGGCTAACACAGTGAAACCCTGTCTCTACTAAAAATACAAAAAATTAGCCATGCTTGGTGGCGGGCACCTATAGTCCCAGCTACTCGGTAGGCTGAGGCAGGAGAATGGCGTGAACCCAGGAGGTGGAGCTCGCAGTGAGCCAAGATCATGCCACTGCACTCCAGTCTGGGAGACACAGTGAGACTCCATCTCAAAAAAAAAAAAAAAAAAAAGATACAGTGAAAGCAGTACTAAAAGAAAATATTTACAGCTATAAGTGTCTACATCAAAAAAGTAGAAAAACTTTAAATAAACCACCTAATGATGCATCTTTTTAAATTTACTTTTTTGGGGGGGTGGACAGAGTCTTGCTCTATCACCCAGGCTGGATTGCAGTGGAGGGTTCTTGACTTGCTGCAATCTCTGCCCCCCAGGTTCGAGTGATTCTTGTGCTTCAGCCTCCCAAGTAACTGGGATTACAGGCATGCATCACTACACTCAGCTAATTTCTGTATTTTCAGTAGAGATGGGGTTTCACCATGTTGGCCAGACTGGTGTTGAACTCCTGACCTCAGGTGATCTACTCACCTTGGCCTCCCAAAGTGCTAGGATTACAGGCATGAGCCGCCTCACCCTGACTATTTTAATTTTTTAAATATATTTTTAGCTTTTATTTTAGGTTCAGGGGTACATGTGAAGTTTTGTTTCATAGGTAAATTTGTGTCATGGAGGTTTGTTGTACAGATTATTTCATTATGCAGGTATTAAGCCCAGTACTCAACAGTTATCTTTTCTGCTCCTCTCCCTCCTCCCACTCTCTATCCTGTTAGATCCCAGCATCTGTTGTTTCCTTTTTTACATTCATAAGTTCTCGTCATTTAGCTCCCACTTTATAAGTGAAAACATGTGGTATTTGGTTTTCTGTTCCTGCATTCATTTGCTATAGATAATGGCTTCCAGTTCCATTCATATATATGCAAAGGACATAATCTTGTTATTTTTATTGCTGCATAGTATTCTATAGTGTATATGTACCACATGTTCTGTATCCAATCTGTCATTGATGGGCAGTTTGATTCCATGTCTTTGCTATTGTGAATAGTGCTGCAGTGAACTATTCAGCATGCATGTGTCTTTATGATAAAATAAGTTATATTCCTCTGGGTATATGCTCAGGAATAGTATTACTGGGTCAAATGGCAGTTCTGCTTTTAGCTCTTTGAAGAATCACCATACTGCTTCCACAATGTTTGAACAAATTTACACTCCCATCAACAATGTATAAGGGTTTACTATTCCCTGCAACCTTGCAAGCATCTGTTATTTTTTGACTTTTTAATGATAGCCATTCTGACTGCTGTGAGATGGTACCTCACTATGGTTTTTGATTTGCACTTCTCTAATGATCAGTGATATTGAGCTTTTTCTCAAATGCTTGTTGGTTGTATGTATGTCTCCTTTTGAAAAGTGTCTGTTCATATCCTTTGCCCACTTTTAAATAGGATTGTTTGTTTTTCTCTTCTATATTTGTTTAAGTTCCTTATAGATAGATGCTGGATATTAGACCTTTGTCAGATGTATAGTTTCCAAATATTTTCTCCCATTTTGTAAGTTGTCTGTTCAACATGTTGATAGTTTATTTTGCTGTGCAGAAGTTCTAATGCTTTTAGATTCCACTTGTCAATTTTTACTTTTGTTGCTCTTGCTTTTGGTGTCTTTGTCATGAAATCTTTGCCTGTTCCGATGTCTAGAATGGTATTGCTTACGTTGTCTTCCAGGGTTTTTATTGTTTCGGACTTTACATTTAAATCTTTAAACCATCTTGAGTTGATTTTGTATATGGTATAAAGAAGGAGTCCAGGCCGGGCACAGTGGCTCACACCTGTAACCCCAGCACTTTGGGAGGTTGAGGCAGATGGATCACAAGGTCAGGAGTTCAAGACCAGCCTGACCAAGACGGTGAAACTCTGTCTCTATTAAAAATACAAAAATTAGCCGGGCGTGGTAGCAGGCACCTGTAATCCCAGCTACTCAGGAGGCTGAGGCAGAGAATTGCTTGAACCTAGGAGGTGGAGTTTGCAGTGAGCTGAGATGATGCCACTGCATTCCAGCCTGGGCAACAGAGCAAGACTCTCTCTCAAAAAAAAAAAAAAAAAAAAGAAGGGGTCCAGCTTCAATCTTCTGCATATGGCTAGCCAGTTATCCCAGCACTGTTTATTGAATAGGGAGTCTTTTCCCCCTTGCTTGTTTTTGTCACCTTTGTCAAAGATCAGATGGTTGTAAGTGTGCAGCCTTATTTCTGAGTTCTCTATTCCGTTCCATTGGCCTAGCTGTCTGTTTTTGTACCAGTACTATGCTGTTTTGGTTACTGCAGCTCTGTAACATAGTTTGAAGTTTGCTAATGTGATGCCTCCAACTTTGTTCTTTTTACTTAGGAGTGCCTTGGCTATTCAGGCTCTTTTTTGGTTCCATATGAAATTTAAAATAGTTTTTTCTTGTTCTGTGAATAATGTCCTTGGTAGTTTTATAGGTGTCACATTGAATCTGTACATTGCTTTGGGCAGTGCGACCAATTTAATGATATTGATTCTTCCTATCCATGATCATGGAACATTTTTTCATTTGTTTATGTTTTCTATGATTTCTTTGAGCAGTGTTTTGTAATTCTCATTGTAGAGACTTTTCATCTCCCTAGTTAACTGTATTCCTAGCTATTTTATTCTTTTTGTGGCAATTGTGAATGAGACTGCCGTTCTGATTTGGCTTTCGGTTTGGCTGTTGATGGTGTATAGGAATGCTAGTGATTTTTGTACATTGATTTTGTATCCTGAAACTTTGATGAAGTTGTTTATCAGCTGAAGAAGCTTTTGGGCTGAGACTATGGGGTTTTCTAGATATAGAATTATGTTATCTGCAAACAGAGATAGTTTTACTTCCTCTCTTCCTATTTGGATGCCCTTTATTTCTTTCTCTTGCATGATTGCTCTGTCTAGGATTTCCAATACTAGGAAATGTTGAATAGGAGTGGTGAGAGAGGGCAACCTTGTCTTGTGTTGATTTTCAAGGGGAATGCTTCCAGCTTTTGCTCATTCAGTATGATGTTGGCTGCAGGTTTGTCATAGATGGCTCTTATTATTTTGAAGTATGTTCCTTCAATATCTAGTTTATTAAGAGTTTATAGCATGAAGAGTGTTTAATTTTATCAAAAGCCTTTTCTGCATCTATTGAAATAATCATGTGGTTTTTGTCTTCAGTTCTGTTTATGTGATGAATCACCTTTATTAATTTTCATATTACGAACCAACTTTGCATCCTTTGGATCAAGCCTACTTGATCATGGTGGATTAGTTTTTGATGTGCTGCTGAATTTGGTTTTCCAATATTTTGTTGAAGATTTTTGCATTGATGTTCATCAAGGATACTGGGCTGAAGTTTTCTTTTATTGTTGTGTGTCTGCCAGGTTTTTGTTTCAAGGTGATGCTGACCTCATAAAATGAGTTAGGGGATGGGCACAGTAGCTCACGTCTGCAATCCCATCACTTTAGAGGGCTGAGGTGGGTGAATTGTTTGAGGTTAGGAGTTCAAGACCAGCCTGGCCAACATGGCAAAACCCCATCTCTACTAAAAATACAAAAATTAGCTGGGTGTGGTGGCGTGCACCTGTAATCCCAGCTACTCAGGAGACTGAGGCATGAGAATTGCTTAAACTCAGGAGGCAGAGATTACAGTGAGCTGAGATCGCACCACTGCACTCCAGCCTGGGTGACAGAGCAAGACTCTGTCTGGAAAAAAAAAAAAAAAAAAGAGCTAGGGAGGATTCCCTCCTTCTCAATGTCTGGAATAGTTTCTGTAGAAATGTATCAGCTCTTCTTTGTACATCTGGTAGAATTCAGCTGTGAATCCATTAGGTCCTGGGTTTTTTATGGTTAGTAGGCCATTTACTACTGAATCAATTTCAGAGCTCATTATTAGTCTGTTCAGGGAATCAATTTCTTCCTGGTTCAATCTTGGATGAATGTATTTGTCCAGGAATTTTTGCATCTCTTCTAGGTTTTCTAGTTTGTGTGCAAGAGGTGTTTGTAGTAGTTTCCGATGGTTATTTTTATTTCTGTGGCATCAGTTGTAACACTCCTTTTGTCATTTTTAATTGTACTTATTTGGATCTTCTCTCTTTTCTTCTTGATGAGTCTAGCTGGAAGCCTATCTATCTTAATAATTTTTTCAAAAAACCAACTTCTGGATTCGTTGATCTTTTGAATGGCTTTTTGTCTTAATTTCCTTTAGTTTAGCTCTGATTTTTATAATTTCTTGTCGTCTTCTAGCTTTGGGGTTGATTTTTTCTTGCTTCTCTAATTATTTCAGTTGTGATGTTATGTTGTTAAACTGAGATCTTTCTAACTGTTTGACGTAGGCATTTTAATGCTATGAATTTCCCTCTTAATACTGCCTTAACTGTGTCCCAGAGATTTTGGTATGTTGTATCTTTATTGTCATTATTTTCAAAGAACTTCTTGATTTCTGCCTTAATTTCATTATTTACCCAAAAGTCATTCAGGAGCATGTGCTTAATTTCCATGTAATTTTATGGTTTTGAGTGATTTTCTTGGCCTTGACTTTTATTATTATTAAGTTGTGGTCCAAGAGTGTGTTTGGTATGATTTTGGTCCTTTTGCATTTGCTGAGAATTATTTTATGTCCAATTATGTGACTGATTTTAGAGTATGTGTTATGTGGCAGGCAATGAGAAGAATGTATTTTCAGTTGTTTTGGGGTGGAGAGTTCTGTAAGCGTCTATCACATCCATTTCATCCAAAGTTGAGTTCAGGTCCTGAATACCTTTGTTAATCTTCTGCCTGGATGATCCGTCTAATAATGTCACCAGAGTGTTGAAGCCACTCATCATTATTCTTTGGGAGTCTATGTCTCTTTGTAAGTCTCTTAAGAACTTGCTTGCCGGGCGCGGTGGCTCAAGCCTGTAATCCCAGCACTTTGGGAGGCCGAGGTGGGCGGATCACGAGGTCAGGAGATCGAGACCATCCTGGCTAACTTGGTGAAACCCCGTCTCTACTAAAATAAAAATACAAAAAACTAGCCGGGTGAGGTGGCGGGCGCCTGTAGTCCCAGCTACTTGGGAGGCTGAGGCAGGAGAATGGCGTAAACCCGGGAGGCGGAGCTTGCAGTGAGCTGAGATCCGGCCACTGCACTCCAGCCTGGGTGACAGAGCGAGACTCCGTCTCAAAAAATAAATAAATAAATAAAAGAACTTGCTTTATGAATCTGGGTGCTCCTGTGTTGGGTGCATATATATTTAGAATAGTTAGGTCTTATTTAATCAAACCCTTTACCGTTATGTAATATCCTTCTTTGTCTTTCTTATCTTTGTTGGTTTGAAGTCTGTTTTGTCAGAAACTAAGACTGCAACTCTTGCTTTCTCTCTTTTCCATTTTCTTGCTAGATTTTTAATCTCCATCACTTTATTTTGAGCCTATGTGTGTGTGATTACATGTGAGATGGGTGTCTTGAAGGCAGCATACCATTGGATCTTGCTTTGTTTGTTTGTTTGTTATTCTTTTTTTCATCTACTTTGGCATCACCACACCTGGATGGAGCTTGCTTTTTTATCCAGGTTGCCACTCTGTGCCTTTTAAACAGGGCATTTATCCTGATTGCATTCAAGATTAATATTGATATGTGTGAATTTGATCCTGTCATTGTGTTGTTTGCTGGTATTATGTTGACTTGTTCGTGTGTTTGCTTTATAGTGACACTGATGTATGTTTTTAAGTGTGTTTTTGTGCTATCTGGTAGTGGTTTTTCCTTTCAATATTTAGTGGTCCTTTCAAGATCTCTTGTAGGGTAGGTATGGTAGTAACAAACTCCCTCAACGTTTGCTTATATGAAAAGGATCTTATTTCTCCTTCACTTAGGAAGTTTAGGTTTGGCTGGGTATGAAATTCTTGGCTGAAGATTTTTTATTTAAGAACATTGAATATAGGCCCCAATCTCTTCTGATGTGTAGGGTTTCAGCTGAGAGGTCTTCTGTTAGTCTGATGGGATCCCTTTGTAGGTAACCTGCCCCTTATCTCTAGCTGCCTTTAACATTCTCTCTTTCACTTTGACCTTGGAAAATCTGATGATTATGTGTCTTGTGGGTGTTCTCCTCCTCCTCCTCCTCCTCCTCCTCCTCCTCCTCCTCCTCCTCCTCCTCCTCCTCCTCCTCCTCCTCCTCCTCCTTCTTCTTCTTCTTCTTCTTCTTCTTCTTCTTCTTCTTCTTCTTCTTCTTGAAGTAGTTTTGCTCTAGTTGCCCAGGCTGGAGTGCAATGGCGTGATCTCGGCTCACTGCAACTTCACCTCCTGGGTTCAAGCGATTCTCCTGCCTCAGCCTCCCAAGTAGCTAGGACTACAGGTGTGTGCCATCATGCCTGGCTAATTTTTTTTTTTTTTTCTGTATTTTTAGTGGATACAGGGTTTCACCATGTTGATCAGGCTGGTCTTGGACTCCTGACCTCAGGTGATCCACCCACCTCAGCCTCCCAAAGAGTTGGGATTACAGGTGTGAGCCACCATGCCCAGCCTGTGGGTGATCTTCTTGTGTTGAACTTTGTAGGAGTTCTCTGGATTTCCTGAATTTTGCATTTGCCTCTCTAGCAAGGTCAAGGAAGTTTTCATGAATGATATCCTGAAATACATTTTTGAATTTGTTTGCTTTCTCCTCCTCTCTTTCAAAAATGCCAGTGATTGGTACATTTGACCTCTTTACATAATTCCATACTTCTTAGAGATTTTGTTTGTTCCTTTTTTTATTTTATTTTGTTTTTTTTTTTTTTTTGAGATGGAGTTTCACTCTTGTCACCCAGGCTGGAGTGCAATGGCACGATCTTGGCTCACTGCAACCTCTGCCTTCGAGGTTCAAGCAATTCTCCTGCCTCAGCCTCCTGAGTAGCTGGGATTATAGGTGCCCACCACCATGCCCAGCTAATTTTTATATTTTTAGTAGAGATGGGGTTTCACTATGTTACCCAGGCCAGTCTCAAACTCCTGACCTCACGTGATCCACCTGCCTCAGCCTCCCAAAGTGTTGGGATTACAGACATGAGCCACCACACGTGGCCTGTTTGTTCCTTTTTACTCTTTTCTTTCTCTTTTGTCTGACTGCATTATTTCAGAGAACCAGTTTTCAAGTTCTGTAATTCTTTCTTCAGCTTGGTTTATTCTGCTGTTAAAATTTGTAATTGTATTGTGAAATTTTTGTATTGTGTTATTCAGTTTTGTCAGACCTGTTAGGTTATTTTTTATACCAGCTATTTTGTCCTTTGGTTCCTGTTTTGTTTTAATTGGGATTCTTAGTTTCTTTGGATTGGGTTTTGCTGTCTTCCTGAATCTCAATGATTATTTTCCTAACCATATTCTGAATTCGTTCTCTCATTTCAGCCAGCTCAGCCTGGTTAAGAACTCTTTTTTTTTTTTTTTGAGACGGAGTCTCGCTCTGTCGCCCAGGCTGGAGTGGAGTGGCCGGATCTCAGCTCACTGCAAGCTCCGCCTCCCGGGTCCACGCCATTCTCCTGCCTCAGCCTCCCGAGTAGCTGGGACTACAGGCGCCGCCATCTCGCCCGGCTAATTTTTTGTATTTTTTTTTTTTTTTTTTTTTTTTAACGGAGTCTCGCTCTATGGCCCAGGCTGGAGTGCAGTGGCCGGATCTCAGCTCACTGCAAGCTCCGCCCTCCTGGGTTTACGCCATTCTCCTGCCTCAGCCTCCCGAGTAGCTGGGACTACAGGCGCCCGCCACCTCGCCCGGCTAGTTTTTTTTTTTTTTTTGTATATTTAGTAGAGACGGGGTTTCACGGTGTTAGCCAGGATGGTCTCGATCTCCTGACCTCGTGATCCACCCGTCTCGGCCTCCCAAAGTGCTGGGATTACAGGCTTGAGCCACCGCGCCCGGCCATTTTTTGTATTTTTTAAGTGGAGACGGGGTTTCACTGTGTTAGCCAGGATGGTCTCGACCTCCTGACCTTGTGATCCGCCCGCCTCGGCCTCCCAAAGTGCTGGGATTACAGGCTTGAGCCACCGCGCCCGGCCAAGAACTCTTGAAGAATTGGTGTGGTCATTTGGAGGACATACAACAGACGTTCTGGTCATTTGAGTTACTAAAGTTCTTGCATTGGTTCTTTCTCATCTCTGCATGTGGATATTCCTTTAACTGCAGTGTAGACTTCTGATGTTTTCACTGTGCCAAGGCTTTGTGCAGGGTCTTTATTTGAAGCTGACTTCCTATCTCTGGTTTCAGAGTGGGGAATGTTAGGGCAGGCACTGTGGCTCAGGCCTAGAATCCCAGCACTTTGGGAGGCTGAGGTGGGGGGATCTCCTGAGGTCAGGAGTTTGAGACCAGCCTAGCCAACATGATGAAACCCCGTCTCTACTAAAAATACAAAAATTAGGTGGGTGTAGTGGCACACGCCTGTAGTCCCTTGGGAGACTGAGGCAGGAGAATCACTTGAACCCAGGAAGTGGATGTTGCAGTGAGCCGAGATCACGACACTGCACTCCAACCTGGGTGACAGAGTGAGACTCCGCCAAAAAAAAAAAAAAAAAAAAAAAAAAAAAAAAAAACTCTCAAAGTGGGGTACGTTTGCAAGGTATTTTTGTTGTTTTTGTTGTTGTTTTGGGGACAGAGTCTCACTCTGTCGCCTAGGCTGGAGTGCAGTGGCACAATCTCGGCTCACTACATCCTCTGCCTACAGGGTTCAAGTGATTCTCCTGCCTCAGCCTCCTGAGTAGCTGGGACTACAGGAGCACACCACCATGCCCTGCCAATTTGTTTGTATTTTAGTAGAAATGGGGTTTCACCATATTGCTCAGGCTGGTCTCAAACTCCTGAGCTCAGGCAATCTGCTCACCCTGGCATCCGAAAGTGCTAGAATTCCAGGCATGAACCATCGCACCTGGCCTGCAAGGTGTTATTGGAGTTGAAGCTTTGGGGTGTGATCCAGTACGTAGCATTTAGGCTTATTGATCAATTGGTAGACTCCTGCTCGGTTCTGTGGCTCCCCTATGTTTCCTAATAATTGCAGCCACGTTCCCTCTCAATGCTTTGAAAGTGTGGTTTCCTCTCCCCCTCGAGTGTTGGTTGTTGATCACTGCTTGGCACTCCTAGGCTGCCCACTGTATCTCTGGGGTGATGTCAGTCTTTGTTTCTTCCCCAACTTGGAGGCAGCAGAGGAATAGGCCTTAGTAGTGGTTGTGGCCAAGGGTCTTCTCTTGTCCCCCAGGGGCTCCACCCAGAGGGATGCAGGTCAGCAATTACTCAGTGCAATCAGCCCAGGATGGAGAGTCTGTGCTGTGGGCCCAAGCCAGGGGTACCCTGTCTGGTGATAAGCAGTGGAAGGTGTGTGGGACCAGTGGGAGACAGACTAGCATCCTCTCCTTGGGTCAACTGCAGCTTGTTGGAGTGTGGATAAGCACTTAGGGCCTTTGCTCTTTGTTTGTCCGAAGGTGGCAAGGGCAGTTTTACTGTAGAGGCAGTAGCAGAGAGGCTTTCAGTTGCCCCTGGAGACTCTGTTTAGGGAGTTGCCGAGTTGCTACTGGCTCGGTAGCTCTGGTGCAGGGCTGGCTGGAGGCCAGGTGTGGAAGACCTGCCTGGTGAGGAGATACAGGAGTGGGCACCCATGTAACAGTCTGGCCATTTTTCTTTAGGGCTTCTTCAGTATGCTGGAGGCCTGCTCCAGTCCCTAGTCACCTCAGATTTTCTAGTACCTGGAGGTATCTCCTGAAGGATGAAAAGCAGCAAAGATAGCAGCCTGCCCCTTCCTCTGGGAGCTCTGTCCTAGGGAGGTACAGACCTGTTGCCAACCAGAATGCATCTGACGGAGGTGGCTGGAGAACCTGGTTGGAAGGTCCTGCCCATTGAGAAGGCATGGGATCAGGGAGCTGCTTAAAAATGCAGTCTGGCCATGTTTTCATAAATCAGCTGTGCTGTGCTGGGGATCCACCTCAGCTCTCCATTGCCATGGACACCCCAAAGCCTGAAGGCTGGAATGGCTAAGTCACCCAAACAGCAAAGATGGTGGCCTGATCCTCCCCTCGGGACCTCCAACACAGGGGGATTTGAAAGCTCTGTCGGGCAGAAAACACTGGTGAGGGTAGCTGGAGACTCCGGTTGGGAGGCCTCACCTGGTGATAAGGAATGGGATCAAGGACTCACTTTAAAAAGCAGTCTGGCAATGTTTTTGCAGAGCAGCTGCTGTGCTGGAGTACCACTTCCACCCCTGATCAGCTTGGGCTCTCCAAAGCTGGTAGGTTGGAATTGCTAAGTTCCCCAAACAGCAAAGGTAGCACCCCAGCCCTCCCTCTGGGATGTCCATCCCAGGGAAGTTTCAAATATCTGTTGGCCAGATAATACCGCCGAAGGTGGCTGGAGACGCTGGTTGGGAAGTCCGGCCCAGTGAGGAGGAATGGAACAGGGACACGCCTTAAAAAGCAGCCTGGCCACATTTTCATAGAGCAGCTGTGTTGTGCTGGAGGATCCCTTCCATCCTGGTCAGCTCAGACTCTCCAAAGCCCAAAGGCTGGAATGGCTAAGTTGCTCAAACAGCAAAGATGACAGCTCACCTCTCCTTCTGAGAGCTCTGTCCCAGGGAGGTTTCAAAATTCTGTCTGCCAGAGAACACTGGCAGGGGTAGCTGGAAGCCCCGGTTTGGGGGTCCCACCCAGACAGGAGGAACAGGATCAGAGACCGACTTTACAAAAGCAGTCTGGCCATGCTTTCATAAAGCAGCTGTGCTGTGCAGGGGTACTGCCTCCACCCCTAGTTGGCTGGGACTCTCCGAAGCCCAAAGGCTGAAATGACTAAGTCGCCCAAACAGCAAAGATGGCAGCCTTCCCCTCCCGCTGCGAGCTGTGTCTCAGGGAGGTGCAACGCTGCTGGTGGCTGGCTGGAATTCCAAGCCAGTGGGTGCCACGGAAGTGGGGCCTATAGACTGTCACTGCTCAGCCCCCTGGATTCAGCTTCTTTCCTATGGGTATGTACACTTGTCTCATCTCCTGCTTTGCCAGAGTTGCAGCTGCTTTTAATGGGAGTCCAGGAAAGCCCAGGTATCTAAAGCTCCTGGTTGTCCACACATCCCTGAGCAGTTGCTCTGCTGAGACTCCACGTAGCTCTATCTGTCAGACTGAAGGCCCTAATGCAGTGGGTTCATGAGGGGATCTCCTGACCTGAGGGTTGCAAAGATCCATGGGCAAAGCATGGGTTCCCATGGTTGCACATTCCCTGGGTTGGGGAGGCTCCCCTGGCTCCATGTCACTCCTGGGTGTGCCATCATCCTGCCTTGCTTTTCTTCATTCTCCATGGGTCAAGTTGTTTCCTTGGTTAGTCCCACTGAGAGTACCTGGATGTTTCAGTTGAAGGTGCTGAATTTACTCGCCCCTTCCATTCCTCTCCATGAGAGCCATGCACACTAGCTGCCTCTAGTCAGCCACCTTAGCCACCCTTTTCCTCATGATGCATCTTGAAGAACTAGGAAAGCAAGACCACGCCAAACCAAAGGAGAAAAAAAGAAATAATAACAATCAGAGCAGAAATAAATGAAATTGACATGAAGAAAACAATACAAGAGATTAATGAAACAAAAAATTGATTTATTGAAAAGATAAATAAAATTCACAAACCTTTAGCCAGACTAAGAACAAAAGAGAGAAGACCCAAATAAATAAAATCAGATATGAAAAAGAGACATTAAAACTGATTCTCCAGAAATTCAAAGATCATTAGAGGCTATTTTATTGGCATATCAGCAACTATATGCCAATAAATTGGAAAATCTGAAATAAATGGATAAATTCCTAGATACATACAACCTACCAAGATTGAACCAGGAAGAAATCGAAAACCTGAGCAGACTAATAAGAAGATTGAAGCTATAATGAAAAGTCTTCCACCAAAGAAAAGTCTGCAACTTATCGACTTCACTGCTGGATTTTACCAAACCCTTAAAGAATAACTAATACCTATAACCAGAATGGTATTGCCTTGGTTGTCTTCCAGGGTTTTTGTAGTTTTATAGTTTTTGGTTTTATGTTTAAATCTTTAATCCATATTAAGTTAATTTTGTATATGGTGTAAGGAAGGGGTCCAGTTTCAATCTTCTGCTTTTGGCTAGCCAGTTATCCCAGCACTGTATATTGAATAGGGAATCTATTCCCAATTGCTAGTTTTTATAAGGTTTTTCAAAGACCAGATAGTTGTAGATGTGCAGCCTCGCTTTTAGGTTCTCTATTCTGTTCCACTGGTCTATACGTCTGTTTTTGTACTAGTACCATGCTGTTTTGGTTACTGTAGCCCCATAGTGTAGTTTGAAGTCAGGTAGTGTGATGCCTCCAGCTTTGTTCTTTTGTGTAGATTGCCTTCGCTATTCAGGCACTTTTTTTTATTTGGCTCCATATGAGATTTAAAATAGTTATTTCTAGTTATTTGAAGAATATCTATGATAGTTTAGTGGGAATAGCATTGAATCTACAAATTGCTTTGGGCAGCGTGGCCATTTTAACAATATTGATTCTTCCTATCCATGAGCATAGAATGTTTTTCCATTTGCTTGTGTCATCTCTGATTTCTTTGAGCAGTGTTTTATAGTTCTCCTTGTAGAGATCTTTCAACTCCCTGGTTAGCTGTATGCCTAGATATTTTATTCTTTGTGTGGGAATTGTGAATGGGATTGCATTCCTGACTTGGCTCTCAGCTTGACTGTTGTTGATTCATAGGAATGTTAGTGAATTTTGCACATTGATTTTGTATCATAATACTTTGCTAAAGTTGTTTATCAGCTGAAGGAGCTTTTGGACTGAGACTATGGGGTTTTCTATATATAGAATCATGTCATCTGATACACCAAAAATAATCACAAAAGCAAAAACTGACAAATGGGATCTAATTAAACTAAAGAGCTTCTGCACAGCAAAGGAAACTATCAACAGAATAAACAAAAAACCTACAGAATGGGAGAAAATTTTTGCAAACGATGCATCTGACAAAAGTCTAATATCCAACATCTATAAGGAACATCAACAAATTTACAAGAAAAAAATCAAACTACCCCATTAAAAAGTAGACAAAGGACATGAACAGACACTTTTCAAAAGAAGGCATACAAGTGGCCAGCAATCATGAAAAGAAGCTCAACATCACTCATCATTAGAGAACTGATGCACAGGCAATCTTTCAAAGCAAAAAAATGATCAAAAAAACCTTCTGCACAGTAAAGGAAATAATCAATAAATTGAAGAGACAACCCACAGAATGGGAGAAAATATTTGCAAACTATCAACCTGACAAGAGATTAATAACCATAACATATAATGAACTCAAACAACTCTACAGGGAACAATCTAATAACCTGATTTTAAAATGGGCAAAAAATCTGAATAGACATTTCTAAAAAGAAGACACACAAATGGCAAACAGATATTTGAAAAAGGTGCTCAACATCACTGATCATCAGAGAAGTGCAAATCAAAATTACAATTAGCTATCACCTTGCCCCAGTTAAAATAGCTTCTATCTACAAGACAGGCAATAACAAATGCTGGCGAGGATGTGGAGAAAAGGAAACCCTTGTACATTATTGATGGGAATGTAAATTTGTACATCCACTATGAAGAACAGTTTGGAGATTCCTCAAAAAACTAGAAATAGAGCTACCATATGATCCAGCAATGCCACTACTGGTATATATCAAAAAAAAAAAAAAAAAGGAAATCAGTATATCAAAGAGATATCTGCACTTTCATGTTTATTGCAGCACTATTACCTGAGTGTCCATCAACAGTCAAATGGATAAACAAAATGTGGTACATATACACAATGGAATACTATTCAGCCATAAAAAAAAAAATGAGATCCTGTAATTTGCAACAACGGGGACAGAATTGAAGGTTATTATGTCAAGTGAACGATGTTAGGCACAGAAAAACAAACTTCACATGTTCTCAGTAATCTGTGGAGGCTGAACATTGAAACAATTGAATTTATGGAGATAGAGAGTAGAATGATGGTTATTACAGGACGGAAAGCGTAGCTGGGGTGGGGGTGGTCAATATAATTAGACAGATATATGAAATATAATTAGAATGAATAAGATCTGGTATTTAATAGCACAAGAGAGTGACTACAGTCAATAATAATTTATTGTACATTTTTAAATACCTAAAAGTACAATTGGATTGTTTGTAACACAAAGAAAGAATAAATGCTTGAGGTGATGGATACCCCATTTACTCTGATATGATTTTTACACACTGTATGTCTGTATCAAAATATCTCATGTACCCTATAAACATATATATCTACTATGTGCCCACAATACTTTTTTAAAAAAAAAAAAAGAAAGGAAAATAGGCAGTGGCTAGCACGTATTTCCAAGATACCTGATTCTATGGGGTCTTTGTGCCTTTCGTGGCCTTTGAACTATTTACAACTCTGTAACTTATAGACGACTGATAGCAATGCAAATTATTCTTGTCCAGAGACTGCAAATGAATTATTTTTGATGGTGTTTCGGTTGATTTTCCTCTCCTGGTGTTGAAGAAGCCAGTTTTACATTTTTGAAGCAAATTCATTTAAGTATTCCTGATGGCTCATGTGGCCCAACACATGTCTGTACTAGATTCTCCTTTGAATCTGTTTTGGTTTTTGTAGCATCTTACTAGTTCCCTCATTAATAAATGAGTTAAATAAAGTATTTGACTTGTGTTTATATTTGTATAAGATACAACATTTTTCCTTTAAAAATATATATTTTTCTATTGGATGATGGGAGAGGCTTCCAGGCATAGGAAATAATGATATGTTTTTAAGATATGATAACGAGAAAGAACATGGTATGCTGGTAGCAGAAGAGGCACAGGAGTAGTAGAGAGGTGGGCTACAAGGATAAGCATAATTTAGGACACAAGGGCCTTGTGATGTAATGAAAGTTTAAAAATATATTATCTTAACAGCTAATATCAGAATTCCTGTTAGGAAGGTTACTATACTTTTTGAGGCAATACTTGGAATGCTGCGTGGTGATAGAACACGAGGCATGAAAGTCAGCAGGGATCAAGGTAAACATTTTAGGAGGTGGCTAAAGAAAGCCACCTAAAACAAAGAAAGACATTTGTTTCAGCTCCTGAAAAGGGAGGAGAGAAAGAGAATCAGAAATATGATGTGCAATTTAGACCATGTAAGATGAAGAGTCAGTAAAAATGGTGTTGAAGTAGCCAAAAAGCATTTCAAAAAAGCAATGCCTAAAGCTCAACTTGACATTTTTTGCATTGTCACAACGTAAACCCTTTCAAAATTAGCTTTGTGTCGGTGGATTTTATGGGCATATGCCAGGGGATTCTGTGATGTTTGTAGAACTTAAAAAGGAACAGAATTACATATCTCAGTTGCTGCAGAGTCCCAACCCACTAAAACCTGAGCCCAGAAGTAGGGGTGCTAACGCAAAAGGTTCTCCCTACAGAGACACAGAAATCTTATGTAGAAACCGAGATTCCCTTGTGTTTGGAATGACCTTATTTAGCTCTCAATGGGTAATAGATGACACGTGAGTTACACAAACCAAGCATAATGAACTTCAGCTTAGTCTTGAAAATGACAGAGAGGCACTGACGTGGCTGGAGTGTTGAGATATGACATGAGAACAAGGGCAATGACTTGAGAACAAGGGCAATGAAGTGCTGACTTGGAGTGAGGAGAGCAACAAGAGAAGAGTGGCAAATTACAGAACATCTTATTTTGTAATGGGCAAAAACAAAAAAAAAACCTTTACATGGGGACCTTAAAAATAAACTCATAAAACTCAGGACACAGAGCAAAGCTGTGATTGGTAAAGTAGTGGGGAGAAGACCAGACAGTGGTTTGGATCACCAACTCATTGTTTCACACTTCTAGTTTCTACCAGAGGGAAAGTCTACAATTAGCTTCTCAAATATTGTCAGCATTTAAGAAGTAATATCAGCACTAGTGCAGGAGAAAATGGGAAATGATGTGTGAACAGCTTCTAGGGAGTGTTGACATTTTTAAAGAAATGGTTCAGGGAAGGACCATCTTTCTTATCAACTACAAACTCTTTTTGAGGATCAACCTATATTGAAACACTTTGACAGATACAGTTGTTTAAGAGCCCACTCAGTACCGCAGAGCAAAGGAGAAAAGATAATTCTATTAGTTCATTCTTACACTGCTATAAATAAACCTGAGACTGGGTAACTTATAAAGAAAGAAGGTTTAATTGGCTCATGGTTCTGCAGGCTGTACAGGAAACATAGCGGCTTCTGCTTCTTGGAAGAACTCAGGAAGCTTCCAATCATGTCACAAGGCAAAGGGGAAACAAACACATGACATGGCCAGAGCAGGAAGAAGAGAGAGTGAGTGGGGAAGGTGCTGCACAGTTTTAAACAACCAGATCTCATGAGAACTCCCTCACTATCACAAGAACAACACCAAATGGGTGGTGCTAAACCACTCATGAGAAATCCACCTCCAGGGTCCCACCTCCAACAGTGGGGACTAGAATTTGACATGAGATTTGATGGGGACACAGATCCAAACCATATTATTCCACCTCTGGGCCCCCTAAATCTCATGTTCTTCTCACATTGCAAAATATAATCATCCCTTCTCAACAGTCCCCCAAAGTCTTAACTCTTTTCTGCATTAACTCAAAAGTACAAAGTCTCATCTGAGACAAGGATACTCCCTTCCACATATGAGCCTATAAAATGAAAAACAAGTTAGTTACTTTCAACATACAATGGGGGTATAGGCATTGGGTAGGTACTCCCATTCCAAAAGGGAGAAATCCACCAAAAGAAAGGGGCTACAAGTCCCATGCAAGTCCAAAACCCAGCGGGGCAGTCATTATATCTTAAACCTCCAAAATAATTTCCTTTGACTCCATGTCCCATATCTAGGACATACTTATGCAAGGGATGAGCTCCCAAGGCCTTAGGAAGCTCTACCGCTGTGGATCTGCAGGGTGTAGCCCCTGCAGCTGCTTTCATGGGATGGCACTGAATGCCTGCAGCTTTTCCAGGTGCATGGTGCAAGCTGTCAGTGGACACCATTCTGGGGTCTGGAGGATGATGGCACTCTTCTCACAGCTCCAGTAGGCAGTTCCTCAGTGGGGACTCTGTTGGGGGATGCTCCAACCCCACATTTACCCTCCACACTATCCTAGTAGAGGTTCTCCATGAAGGCTCCACTCTTGCAACAGGCTTCTGCCTGGACATTCAGGCTTTTCCGTACATCCTCTGAAATCTAGGCAGAGGTGCCCAAGCCTCAACTCTTGCACTTTCCCCCCAACCCCACAGGTTTAACACCATGTGGAAGCTCCCAAGTCTTACAGTTTGTACCCTCTGAGGCAGCAGCCCAAACTGTACCTGGGCCCTTTGAGCTATGGCTGAAGCTGGAGTGGCTACAATGCAGGGACCAGTGTCCTGAGGCTGTGCAGGGTAACCAGGGTCATGGGCCTGGCCCACAAAACCATCCTTCCCTCCTAGGGCTCTGGGCCTGTGATAGGAGGGGCTGCTGCAAAGATTTCTGAAATGCCTTCCAGGCCTTTTCCCCATTGTCTTGGCAATTAGCAATTGGCTGTTTTTTACTTATACAAATTTCTAAAGCCTGTTTGAATTCTTGCCCTGAAAATGGGCTTTTCTTTTCTTACCACATGACCAGGCTGCAAATTTTCCAAAATTTTGCTCTACTTCCCCTTTAAACATAAGTTTAAACATAGGTTGATTTTTTGCTCACACATATAAGCATAGACTGTTAGAAGCAGGAAGGCCACATCTTGAACACTTTGCTGCTTAGAAATTTCTTCCACCAGATACCATAAATCGCCACTCTCAAGTTCAAAGTTCCGCAGATCCCTAGGGCAGGGGCACAAAGCAGCCAAATTATTTGCTAACGCATAACAAAAGTGACCTTTACTTCAGTTCTCAATAAGTTCCTCATTTCTGCCTGAGACCTTATCAGCCTGAACTTCACTGTCCATATCACTACTAGCATTTTGGTCATAACCACTCAACCATCTCTAGGAAGTTCCAAATATTCCTTCATTTTCCTGTCTTCTTCTAAGCCCTCCACACTCCTCCAATTTCTGCTCATTACCCAGTTCCAAAGTCACTTTCACATTTTCAGGTATTTTTATAGCAAAGACCCACTCCTCAGTACCAATTTTCTTCATTAGTCAGTTCTCGCATTATTATTTAAAAAAACCTGACACAGTTAATTTATAAAGAAAAGAGGTTTGGCCAGGCATGGTGGCTCATGGCCAGCACTTTGGGAGGCCGAGGCAGGCGGATCACAGGGTCAGGAGATCGAGACCATCCTGGCTAACGCAGTGAAACTCTGTCTCCACTAAAAATACAAAAAATTAGATGGGCGTGGTGGTGGGTGCCTGTAGTCCCAGCTGCTCGGGAGGCTGAGGCAGAAGAATAGCGTGAACCTGGGAGGTGGGAAGCTTGCAGTGAGCCAAGATTGCACCACTGCACTCCAGCCTGGGTGACAGAGCGAGACTCTGTCTCAAAAAAAAAAAAAAAAAAAAAAAAGAGAAAAGAAAAGAGGTTTAATTGGCTCGCATAATGCTGGCATCTGCTCAGTTTCTGGGGAGACCTCTAGAAACTTACAATCATGGTGGAGGGGAAAGGAGGAGTGAGACATCTCACATGGCAGGAACAGGAGCAAGAGACATGTGCGGGTGGTACTACAGACTTTTAAACAACCAGATCTCATGATAATTCACTCACTCACTCTCATGAGAACAGCACCAAGAGGATGGTGCTAAAACATTCATGAAGGAGCACCCCCATGATCCAATCACCTCCCACCAGGCCACACCTCCAACATTAGGGATTACAATTCAACATGAGATTTGAGTGGGGACACAAATCCAAACCATATCAATAATGTTTTATTGGACTCAGGTCAAAACGTGGTTGAGAATATGAGCTTGGGGGTCAAACAGAATCCAACTTAAGAACGAGTTCTACAACTTACTGGTGTTGTGATTTGGGCAAGTTACGTAATCTCTCTGTGCCTGTTTTCATCTAGAAATAAAAGGTAAGGCCAGGCGTGTTGGCTCACACCTGTAATCCCAATTACTTTTGGAGGCCGAGGCAGGTAGATCACTTAAGGTCAGGAGTTTGAGACCAGCCTGGCCAACATAGTGAAACCCAGTCTCTACTAAAATACAAAAATTAGTTGGGCATGGTGGCGCATGCCTGTAATCCCAGCTACTCAGGAGGCTGAGGCAGGAGAATCGCTTGAACCCGGGAGGCAGAGGTTGCAGTGAGCCGAGATCATGCCACTGCACTCCAGCCTGGGCAACAGAGCAAGAGTCTGTCTCAAAAAAAAAGAAAAAGAAAAAGAAAAAAAGGTTAGGCTCGGTGGCTCATGCCTGGAATCCTAGAACTTTGGGAGGCCAAGGCAGGTGGATCACCTGAGGTCAGGAGTTCGAGACCAGCCTGACCAACATGGAGAAACCCCGTATCCACTAAAAATACAAAATCAGCCAGGCGTGGTGGCACATGCCTGTCATCTCAGCTACTCAGGAGGCTGTGGCAGGGGAATCGCTTGAACCTGGGAGGCAGAAGTTGCAGTGAGCCAAGATCATGCCATTGCACTCCAGCCTAGGCAACAAGAGCAAAACTCTATCTCAAAAGAAAAAAAAAAAGAGTTAATACAATAATTTTCTTAAATGAGTAATAAGGATTAAACAACAGTAATAATCATGGCTAAGTACTTAGACAATGATAGCTTATTATAGCACTTAATATTTTCCACACTGTATAGCATTTTATATGTACTTTTTAATCCCCATTAAGAATTCTGTAATGTAGATATTATTATCATCCTGATTCTACAGAGGAGATGATGCATGTAAAGTGCTTACACGATGAATACCACATAGCACATGATCAATAAATATTCCATGTTATTACAGATGAGCTTGGTGTTAGAAAGTACAATTTGGATAAGAAGGACCAAAGATCACCTCATGACATTTTCTTTCTTTTTTTTTTTTTTTTTTTTTTTTTTTGAGACGGAGTCTTGCTCTGCCGCCCAGGCTGGAGTGCAATGGCCGGATCTCAGCTCACTGCAAGCCCCGCCTCCTGGGTTCCCGCCATTCTCCTGCCTCAGCCTCCCGAGTAGCTGGGACTACAGGCGCCCACCACGTCGCCCGGCTAGTTTTTTGTATTTTTTAGTAGAGACGGGGTTTCACCGTGTTAGCCAGGATGGTCTCGATCTCCTGACCTCGTGATCCGCCCGTCTCGGCCTCCCAAAGTGCTGGGATTACAGGCTTGAGCCACCGCGCCCGGCACCTCATGACATTTTCTACATTGGACAAGTGCATAGTAATAATCTATCACCTGGGACACTCTACTTAGTAGCTTGCTAGTGGAAAAATTTTCTCAGCCTCTTCTATAATAACCTTACAACTTTGTATCTATTTAGTATGCAATAGGAGCAATTAGAGACTTCTGTAGAGCAATGGCATGATCAAATCATGTTAAAGAAGATTGATTTGTCAAGAGTAGGTATAATGAATAGGAGTGAGGAGAGAGGAGGCATAGAAACCAACTAGGAAATTAATATTACTGCTGGCAAGAAATTTGACAATAAAATAGGAATAGGAGTCTTGAGAGATTTTAGAAGTTTTGCTTATCTGTACATCAGGAATAATGGTCTGTAGTTCTTTTTCCTTGTAATGCTTTTGTATAGTTTTGGCATCAGCATAATGCTGGCCTCATTAAGTGAGTTGGGAAATATTCCCTCTTCTGTAAGGAATAGTTTTCTGGAAGAGATTATGTGGAATTGGTATTACTTCTGATTGTCACGCGTTTTACCTATATGCATGTTATAAAACCCTCAATACACTGATGTTGTTTTTGTTTAAAACGTCAATTATCTTTATAAGAGATTTTAAAAATGATTAAAACTCTCATATATTTATTAACAAAGTTACCACTTATAGCGCTTTTTATTCTTTTGTGTAAATCTGTATTTCTACCTGGTGTCACTTCCTTCCAGTATGAAAATGTTAACATTTCTTGTAGTGAAGATATGCTGGTAATAAATTATTTAAGTTTTTGTCTGTCTGAAAAGGTCTTTATTTTGCCTTCATTTTTAAAAGATATTTTTGCTGGATATAAAATTCTAGGTGGCAGGTTTTTTTCTCCATTCTGCACTGTAAAGATTATCCCACTGTCTTCTTATTTTCATTGTTTCCAATGAAAAATCTGATGTCATCTTTATCTTTTTTATCTGACTGCTTTTAAGATTTTCTCTCTATGACTAGTTTTGAGAAATTTGATTATTATGTGCCTTAAAGTCATTGTCTTCATGTTTGTTGAGCTTTGGGCTCATTGAGCTTCTTGGACCTGTGGATTTATAGCTTTCGTCAAATTTGGAAAATATTTGGCCATTCTTTTTCTAAATATTTGCCTCTGTCCTACATCTCTATTTCAGGGAATCCAATTACATATATATTAGGCCACTGAAATTGTCTCACAGCTCACGGCTCTTTTCATTTAAAATACATTATTTCTGATTTATTTTGAATACTTTTTATTGCTATATGTTCAAGTTCATTCATCTTTTCTTATGTAATTATAGTGTACTGTTAATCCTATCCAGGGTCTTTTTCATCTCAGACATTGCAGTTTTCATCTCTCGAAGTTTGGGTTGGATCTTTTTTATATCTTCACATACCTACTTATCTCTTTGTATGTACACAAAATGTTTACAATATCTCTTAGTGTCTTTATCTGTTAGTTCTAAAATCTGTATCATTTCTTGCTTCTTTGCAAGAAATTTTTTATTGGATATCAGACATTTTAAATTTTATCTGGTGCTTTTTGTCCAACATCTTAGCGAGGCTGTGTTTGCCACTGCTCTCTGAGCTTTGCAATGCGCTCAAGGACAACAAGAAGAAAGATGCCGGAAAGTTGGCCAAGAAAGACAAAGACCCAGTGAACAAATCCAGGGGCAAGGCCAGAAAGGAGAAGTGGTCCAAAGGCAAAGTTCAGGACAAGCTCAATAACTTAGTCTTGTTTGACAAAGCTACCTATAACAAACTCTGTAAGGAAGTTCCCAACTATAAACTTATAACCCCAGCTGTGGTCTCTGAGAGACTGAAGATTCGAGGCTCCCTGTCCAGGGCAGCCCTTCAGGAGCTCCTTAGTAAAGGATTTATCAAACTGGTTTCAAAGCACAGAGCTCAAGTAATTTACACCAGAAATACAAAGGGTGGAGATGCTCCAGCTGTTGGTGAAGAGGCACGAATAGGTCCAACCAACTGTTCATTTGGAAAAATAAAACTTTATTAAATAAAAAAAAAAAAAACCTACTTAGGTGTTGGATATTTTTATATTCCCATAGGTATTCTTGAACTTTGTTCTAGGATGCTGGTATCTTCTTTGAAAATAATTTTTAGTCTTGCTTTTAAGATGTTAGGTGAGACCAGAGATGCACTTAGTCTAGATTATTTCTGACTACTGAGGCAAGAACTTTTTGAGTCCTCTACTAAATGTCCCATGAATTATAACATTTTCCAGGTTGGATTATAGAAGCAGGCACTACTCCTTTCTCTGTAGTAGAGCTGAGTACTATTCTCTTTAATCTTCTTGGATGGTTCTTTGTCCAGTCTGGATAATTTTCTAATACACATGTGCCAATCAGTACTCTGCTTAATACTCAAGGGGACCTTCCTCAGGCACTAACCACATTTCACGTGCTCAATAGCCAAATGTGATTAATGGCCAATGTTTTTAGTGACACATATATGAAACATTACTATTAATATTATTGCAGAAATTTCTATTGGAAAGTATTATTCTAGAGCCAGGCTTATCTGACATCAAGCCTTTACTCAGTGCATCAGTGCTTCTCAAAATTTACTGTGCATTTAGACCAGCTAGGGATCTTGTCAAAATGCAGATTTGGCTTCAGGAGGTCTGGTTCGTATCTGAGATTCTCTATTTCCAACAAGATACCAGGTGATGAGAATGCTATGAGTCAGCGGACCACAGTTGAGCAACGCTTAACCCAGGAGATACAAGCTTGCATATACCATTAAGTTGGTCTGTTTTCTTTTTATGTGGAAGTAAAACACACTGAAACAAACAAAAATAGACTAATAGTGAGAAAAGATCAGTGTAACATCTCATAATTTTTTTTTGCTTTTGTGCAATTGTTTCAATAACTAACTGACAATTCTACTTTTACACACAAGTTAATTATCTAAATACATATTTAGGAGGGTGCGTTCCATGTTTGCTTAATTTTAATGTGAAGAGGACTTTATGCTAAGATTATAAAATAGTATTCAGTGATATACTAGAGGCGGCTCATATCATTTTATAAGAATTGTTAAATTTTTAGAAATTTTGCAAGCCATTATGCAAAGTTAAAATATAATTAAATTACTTTAAAATAAAGATATCAACTACTCAAACCCATCACTGCCTAATTATTTTGCTACTTTTTTTTACTATATTGTTTTACTACTTTACTATTATTTACCGCTTGAGGTTACTAGCATCTGTTTTATCTGCCAAGTCGAAATACAACATTTTGGTGAGCTACTACATGTTGGTAGTGACAGTGACAGGAGGCTGCCAAATGCCTAGGCTGATAGGGGCAGGTCCCCGGCAAAATCCCACCTACAAGCCGAAGATAGTTTAAAGCCTGAAAGCAAAGCTACAAGTTAAATCCTCGGACCAGATCGAGAACCCACCTTCCCGTTTGGCATACTTTCCTCTGATTGATCCCCATTCTTCATCTATTTTACATATAACTGCCCTTCCCTAGTTGGTTTTCTACACTGTTGTGCCCACCTTTGAGTGTTATCTTTGCTTTGACCTTTTTTGCATACTCACACACCAATCAGCACATACTCCCCATTCTGAGCCCATAAAAGTCCCTGGGCACAGCCATATTGAGAACTTTCCCACCTTCAAGTAGGGGGACCATCCCTGCGTCCCCGCCCCACTAAAAGCTGTTTCATCACTCAATATAACTCCCTGCCTTGCTCACTCTTCGAGTGTCTGCATGCCTACTTTTTCCTGGTCATGAGACAAGAACCCAGAGCTAACTGAGCTAAGGAACAAAAAGTCCTGCATCAGTAGCTTGAAATTGACCATTTACACCACAGAAACAAGAAAATACTGCAAATAAGGGCTTCCCTTTCTCCCCAGAGGGCTAATTGTTACACATTTACCAGCACACCTCTGATGGTAGTGCCTTGGGAGCCACAGTAGATTCAAAACATAATAAATTAAGTAGTGTGTTAAACAATAATATTTCTCACCAATTCTTTGAGTTAACTGGGATCAGACATTTTGAAACATGGGAGAAACATAATAATCAAGCCTAGGGACAGATCCCTCACCCAGGAGAAAAGGCCAGATCCTTAGACCCAGAGAATCTGGCATACCATTACAATCCAGCTTCTTACCCACAGCAGGAACCATGAGGCTACACAAGATCTTGAGGAAGAGAAGCAACCAGCTTTGTTCTTAACTGGAACAGACATCTCAGTCATTTATGTGCTGGAGATAAAACTTATTGATGCAGGACTGTTCCTTCCATGTGCCCTCACTGCCTCTCCACTTCCCAGTACGCCCAGAAAGATCAAAGAGTGTC
The DNA here is from genome assembly GCF_007565055.1 of Rhinopithecus roxellana. NCBI lineage: Eukaryota > Metazoa > Chordata > Mammalia > Primates > Cercopithecidae > Rhinopithecus > Rhinopithecus roxellana. The sequence goes on along the minus strand of NC_044556.1, from coordinate 71,707,454 downwards.
TGTGCTTTGCCATCACAGTTTCTAGGTCTTTTATGATGCAGAATTGGGAGAATAAGTAAGAATAGTAAGAACAGAGTATGGGAGAGGGGGAAATGAGATCTAAATTGAGACCCTTTCTGAGGGTCAATGTGGGGGGTGGGGAGAATTACAGGCTAAGTAAATAGAAGGCCAAGAAGTGGTATAGCTTAATCTAAGAGTTGGAGGAGGCATGGGTAGAGATGTGTTTGAAGAGGTTAAGTGGGTGATTATGTTACACCTTGTGAGCCTGGTAAAGATTCCCTCTATCCAAGAGCAACAGAAGGCCACTGAAGGATTTGAAAGAGAGAAGATACAGGATTACATTTACATTTTAGAAATAACATTTCAGCTGCAAAGTAGAGAATATATTGGAATGGGCTAAGCCTGGAGACAGGGAGATCAGTTGGCAGTGACCCAATGGTAACGAACAATTACAGAAGTTATAGGGTATTTATACATTTGCAGTGTGCGTAGGCAAATAAGACAAGTTCAATACAGGCTATTGAAAAGTCATTTGAATACCTGGGATCTTAACCTCTTAACCTTAGATATTTGCCTTTGTGAAAGGAAAAGAAATCCTGGGGCCCCAAGGTCGCTAAGCTAAGAGGAAAAGTTAAGCTGGGAACTGCTTAGGGCATACCTGCCTCCCATTTTATTCAAAATCATCCCTCTGCTCACTGAGAAAAGTACATATTTGATGACCTCCTTTGGAAAGGGTGATCAGAAACTCAGAAGAATGCAACATTTGTCTCTTTTCTACCTATGACCTGGACGCCCCCTCCCCACTATCAAGTTGTCCCAATATTGATTGATGACTCATGTCTCCCTCAAATGAATAAAACCAAGCTGTGCTCTGACCACCTTGGACATATGTCATCAGAACCTCCTGAGGCTGTGTCACAAGTGTACATCCTTAGCTTTGGCAAAATTAACTTCTGAAATTGACTGAGATGTGTCTCAGATATTTGGGGTTCACACCTTATACCTGGCTGTGCAGAGTCCTCCCTTCCTTATAATTATACAGGATCTATCATATGCAAGGTACTCTGGATAGAGTAAACTTCTAGTGTTCCAAAGGAATTTAAACTATTAAAGATATATTTATTTTATTGTTGCAAAGTGTCTCTCTTCTGAGGAACAAAAAGCACTTTATAATATTGTTTCATAGCCTACGGGTTCCCTGTGAAGCTGGAATAATTAACAATCACAGTCTTTTGACTCATTAACAGGATTGGGTATTCACAGACTATAAACTATCAATAAACTATCCAGAGAGGGAGCAGTCTCTCCTTTGGGGATGTTCTATGCCATCCTCATCAACAAACCAAACATCACCCCCAGGCTACCTTAAAAGATTAAGATTTATGTTTGAGAACTCTAAGGACCCATTAATCAAGAAGACTGGTGAACAAACTATGCTTTAGTTTACTTGGAAACAATATATATGAGTTCTCAACCTGAGAATAATCACTAATGCTCTCAGTATACCTTGGACATACATTTTCCCTAGATATTTTAGTTTGGAATAACTTGAACCCAATTTTCATGCATTAATATTAGTTCATAATTATAGTCATGTGTCACTTCACAACGGGGATATGTTCTGAGAAATGCAGCCTTGGGAGATGCCATTCTTGTACAAACACCATAGAGTATACTTACACAAACCTACACGGTATAGCCTACTACACACCTAGGCTGTATGGCATAGCCTATTACTCCCAGGCTACAAACATGCACAGCATGTTACTGTGCTGAACACTGTAGGCAACTGTAACACAATAAGTATTTGTTTATCTAAATATATCTAAATGTAGAAATGACACAGTAAAAATACAGTATCATAATCTTACGGGACTACAGTCATATACATGGTCCATAGTTGACTGAAACATCATTATGCAGTTCATGACTATCACATCTGAAAACGCAAAGCAATAGATTCTCTTTTGTTTTTGTTAAAACTGTGTTGGCTCTACCTTCTCTAGCAGAGCTGCACTTAAACACTTCCAACTTTATGCACTCACAAAAATGTGATTGTCTCTTTCGAGAACATTCTGTCTCTACATAGATTAATATCTGTAGAACTCATAAGGAAAAACAAAACAATACATATCTTTCACTTATATACACACAAATACAGATAAATCGACCATTCCAGAAAAGGAAATTAACTTCAGTGAACTATTTGTAATTCATTCCTTCAAAAAATTAAAGGTTATTTGAAATCTGGAATTCATATTAGACTGTGAAGTTAAACTCTGGGTGAACTTTTCTGATGAAGGGAATTTAACATACCAGAAAGAATAACTTCCAAATCTCAAGGTCAAACATGGGGCTACGAACTTATGGCCACTGGGGTGATCAAATGGCTGAAAGTCATTGCAGTATAATTGATGTAGTAAAACCTGGGGAAAGGTGGGGTATAGATGTTATAGGGAAAGTGCCCAAATATTGGAATAACCCCAGAAGCTAAAAGAAGAGACTCAGACACGCTAGATAGTAAAGGAGAAGTACCTACAGGAAAGCAAGACTATTACTTATCAGTCATACCACATGTAAGACCTACAACTTGAATGCTCTTGTGACACTGAGTGCTAAACAACTTATCCTTGCAGGAGAAGTGCTGTGACTAGGTTTCAGTTCTATAGTTCTGTCTATCCATTTGATCAGAAAATAATGAGAATCTTCAAATGCTGCGCACCATCCAAACGCCAGAGTTATAGAGATGAAAGATACTCAAGGGCTTTAGGGCTGAAATGGTAACAAGGAAAGGAGAAAAAAAAAAAAAAAGCAATTGGTGTATTTGAGCAGGGATCTGTGGAGTGTTAAGAACTGGAAGATAGTATAGGAACAATAATACACATACATGCTGGTACTGTTATGAACTCTTTGTAGGGATTCATGCATTAAATCTGCACTACAGCATAAGAGATTGGCATAATTATTATCCCATTTTATAGAGGTAGAAATTAAGGTATGAAGGTTATGTTATTTGTCCAAGGTCACAAACATTACTGCCAAGCATTCAGGCAGCCCCACGCACGGCAAAGTAAATGTCTGATCACCTCCAAGAAAGCAACAGAGATCATCATCATCACCACCACTCAATGCGCTGCACATGCCAGGCTAAGTGTTGTTGTTTTTGTTGGTGGTGTTGTTGTTGTTGTTTTTGAGATGGAGTCTCGCTCTGTCGCCCAGGCTGGAGTTCAGTGGGACCATCTCAGTTTACTGCAACCTCCACCTCCCAGGTTCAAGCGATTCTCCTGCCTCAACCTCCCAAGTAGCTAGGACTACAGACACCTGCCACCACACCCAGCTAATTTTTGTATTTTTAGTAGAAGCAGGGTTTCACCATATTGACCAGGCTGGTCTCAAACTCCTGACCTTGTGATCCGCCCGCCTTGGTCTCCCAAAGTGCTGGGATTACAGGTGTGAGCCATGGTGCCCAGCCTCTGTAAGTGTTTTATATATATTAACTCATCGAATCCTCACAACAACCCTCTTTTTGTTTTGAGGCAGACTTTTTTTTAAATAATTGAATTTTTAGAGAAGTTTTAAGTTTACAAAAAAAATCCTGTGGAAAATACAGACAGTTCCCCTATACCATCCCTTCCACAGCCCCACCCTCAGCACACATAGTTTTCCTTATTAACATCTTGCATTCATGTACTTTTGTTACAATTGATGAGCCAATGTTGATACCTTGTTAAAAGTCCACAGTTTACATTAGGGTTGACTCTGTTTTGTGGGGTTCTACAGGTTTTGACAAGTGTAACATGTATCGACCATTACATCACACAGCATAGTTTCACTGCACACCAAAGTCTCCTGTGTTCCACCTACTCCTCCCTGCCTCCCCACCTCCAAACCCTTAGTACACACTGATCTTTTCACTTTTCGGTTTGCCTGTTCCAGAATATTATGTGTTTGAAATCATATAGTATGTAGCCTTTTCATAATGCCTTCTTTCTATTAACAATATACATTTATGATTCTTCCATGTCTTTTCGTGGCTTGATAGCTTATTTGTTTTTACTGCTGAATGATACTCCATTGTATAAATGTACCCGTTTGTTTACCCATTCACCTACTAAAGGACATATTGGTTGCTTCCAAGTTTCGGCAATTATGAACAAAACTGTTATAACCATATATGTGCAAGCTTTTCTATAGACAAAAGTTTTCAACTCATTTGGGTAAAAACCAAGGTGCATGATTGCTAGATCCTATAGTAAGAGTATGTTCACTTTTGTAAGAAACTGCCAAACTGTCTTCCAAAGTTGATTGCACCATTTTGCATTCCTACCAGCAATAAATGAGAGTTCCTGTTGTTCTACATCCTCTCCAATATTTGATGTCAGTTTTTGGATTTTTGCTATTCTAATATTAATAGGTATGTAGTGGCACCTCATTATTGTTTTAGTTTGCAATTCCCTAGTGACATAGAATATTGAGCTTCTTTTTATGTGCTTATGTGCCATCTTCGATCTTTTGACCACTTTTAACTGGGTTAACAACTCCATTTTTAGACGAGATAACTGAGACATAGGAGTTCAACAACTTGCCCACAGTTACACAGCTGCGGTTGAGCCCTGGCATGAGCCCACACTCCTAATCACTATTCTATATTGTCTTTGGGATACACGTTTTAGAGCTAAAAAGCCTGGGTCTCAATGCTGGCTTTCTAGTTTACTTGGTGTCTAACCTTTGATTATTTAATCTCTCTGAGCCTCAGTTTCTTCTTCAATAATATGAGGATGCCAGTTCTCACCATTGTCAACAGCATTAAGTCAGAGAAAGCATTGAATTTGTTCTCAGCATACAGCAGCTGCCAGTAAATGGTAGCTACCATTAGTCCAATGCCTCGTGAAAGAGTGAGAAAGCCCTATAGTAGCCATAAGAATTAGCTCCTGCCTGGAAACTAAAATAGATGAGTCTAGAGCTTTAAATTCTGTGGAAACTCAGACATTCTCGGTGAGGTTTTCATAATCAGCTGTCAGCTGACACCTTAACTCCTTATACCTAGTGCATATGAATGAGTAAAGGGAGTTCTAGTTCTTGAAAGAAATTTTTTACTGTACTCAATTTCTCTTTCCTGTTCATCTTACCCTCCTGCTATCCCTCCTGCTATCCCTGCAAAAAAAAAAAAGGTTACATTTCTATTAATCTTTCAACTAATGAAGCCTGCCTGGAACCAGATGTGCTCTGCATGCCTCCACTGAAAACTGAAATGGTGGCAGAAAAGAAAAACATCCAAGCAATTGCATCTGATGTGAATGAATAACTCTCAGAGGATCCAGGGCTCCTCTGAAACCACAGCAGATCTGGGTTGAGAGTGTCCTTAAGACCATATTTTAGGCTGGGCACAGTGGCTCACACCTGTAATCCTAACATTTTGGGAGGCCGAGGCGGGAGGACCACCAGAGGTCTGTCCAACATGGTGAAACCCCATCTCTACTAAAAATACACCAAAAAAAAAAAAAAAAAAAAAAAATTAGCCGGACATGGCAGCATGCACCTGTAATCCCAGCTATTTGTGAGGCTAAGGCAGGAGAATTGCTTGAACCCTGAGGGGGAGGTTGCAGTGAGCTGAGATCACACCTTGCAGTCCAGCCTGGGCAACAGAGCAGGACTCCATCTCAAAAAAAAACAAAAAAACAAAACAAAACAAAAAACAAAAACAAAAAAAGTATTCTAGAGAGAGTTATGAAAAAATAGATTACAGACTTAAGATTATCAATAAAAGTAGAAGCAAACTGGATAAACAGTTTCTGAAATTATTTTCCAATGAAAGTGATCAAAAGCAAAGAATACGAGTTCAAAGAGGAAAAAATATTCCTAAAGAAATCTGGTCTTCAAACCTCCCACTTTTTTCTGACGCTGTAGCATCTTTAGAATATCTTACCTTCTTTTTTTTTTTTTTTTTTTTTTTTTTTGAGACGGAGTCTCCCTCTGTCACCCAGGCTGGGGTGCAGTGGCCAGATCTCAGCTCACTGCAAACTCCGCCTCCCGGGTTTATGCCATTCTCCTGCCTCAGCCTCCTGAGTAGCTGGGACTACAGGCGCCCGCCACCTCTCCCGGCTAGTTTCTTTGTATTTTTTAGTAGAGACGGGGTTTCACCGCGTTAACCAGGATGGTCTCGATCTCCTGACCTCGTGATCTGCCCGTCTCAGCCTCCCAAAGTGCTGGGATTACAGGTTTGAGCCACCGCGCCCGGCCAGAATATCTTACCTTCTTTAAATAATGACCCTTAACTAGTTTAAATAACTTTTTCCCCATGAGAGTTGACTAAGTTAAATAATTTACTTACATATCTGGGATCAAAATTGAAGCTCCTCCCCTTAGTGATTCAAGTTTCCAGAACACACCTGTCTTCCTCTAGCAGTAGTTAATGAGAAAGTTGTATTAAGACAGTAAGTTAATTAATTATGTTTGGAAGAAACAGGTTTTACAGGCTTAAACTGGCATTAAAATCTTGCAAAGTACTTGGTTTGGCTTTTTTAAATTTTACCTTTTGATTTTCCTTAAATAAGGAATGTCTCTTCAGATTGGCCACTCCCAGATTCCTTAGCTCAGAACTCCAAACACACGTTCAGGTGCATCTGCCACACAGGGTCATTATCAGGGTATGCGTAGTTATTGCTGTCAGATGTGTCAACCATACACTATGTTAAACAGTCCTGGCATTGGACATACCTCTGTGTGAACCAGTACTGAGAATAAGCGAAAATAACCTAGCTACTTTCTCCTGGAAGACAAGACCATGAGCCAACTAAAACAGTTTAATTTCAAGATTAACTATATTCTTGCCTCACTTGAGCTCACCAGATCAAAGCTACTATGTCATAATTTCAGCCCAATCCTCAACCAGTTCTCCACCCTAAAACTACCCAGCCCTCACCCTAACTCCTATAGGTATCCTTCTGACTTCTCCCTTCTGGGATATTACTAAGTCTCTGTCAAGGTGATGTTTGCTCTTATGACAGTAAGTCTAATGCATTTAGATTTGTTTGATCAACAGCTTGTTTTGTTTTTCTTTTCTGGTGGTCTTTTGGAAAGACAATAGTCAATATTTTACAGATGAAGAAATCTGCCCAAACATACAGTTATTATGAACTACTTTCTTGAAGAGCCAACAGTTAAACCCAGCTGTAACTAATTCTGAAGTTCCTATTCTATCCATAGATGTATACATTTAGGCATAAGTGTTAGATTAGATAAAGGAAACACAGCTTTTACTGTATATTCTTAGAAGTTCACAAGTAAACAACTTTAAAAGAGATGGCAGCATTAAAAATGGCAGTTTATAAATGCAAGGGAAATTCAAGTCCTTAAGTCAAGTCAAAATTTATTCACTGCCATCTGTTCTTCACAGTGACACAGCAATAAAGTGCATAAATAAATGAGTCACAGGCTATAAAAGAGTTGCCTAAATGAGTCTTCAAACAGATACAAACAAAAAAGAACTGAAATCTAAGTGTTGATTGATAACAATAAGTGAAGCTTAGAATTTTCCACATGATCCTAAGAAAAATCTCCTAAGCCCTCTTGGGTCATTGTTCAATGTGCTCTATAATCATAGACTTCTGAGGCCTGAGCATTGAGTGGTTATTGAAAATACAAAACATCGGCCGGGCGCGGTGGCTCGAGCCTGTAATCCCAGCACTTTGGGAGGCCGAGGCGGGCGGATCACAAAGTCAGGAGGTCGAGACCATCCTGGCTAACACAGTGAAACCCCGTCTCCACTTAAAAAATACAAAAAATTAGCCGGTCGAGATGGCGGCGCCTGTAGTCCCAGCTACTCGGGAGGCTGAGGCAGGAGAATGGCGTGGACCCGGGAGGCGGAGCTTGCAGTGAGCTGAGATCCGGCCACTGCACTCCAGCCTGGGCGACAGAGCGAGGCTCCGTCTCAAAAAAAAAAAAAAAAAGAAAATACAAAACATCAAATAAAAATACAAAAGTATTTCTGTTTCAAATGCACTGAAGATACTTTGTTGACTTTGAAATAAAGCAAAACAGACTGTGAGACACAGAAAAAGGTGAAGTTTGATCAGTAGTCCCAGTTTGATTCATTCTGAAAGAAGGTAGAGAAGAGGTAAATATAAAAGCAGAGTCAAATGAAGGAAAACAATAAACCATTTGCCAGAAAATATAAGACACATTCTATACTGACCAAGGGCTCTCAGCTCAGCAAGAGGGGTTCCAGAGTAAGGATGAAAAGCTGGGGTCAGAGTGTGGTGAGTATTGACACTCCCCCATTAAGGAGCATCCAAAGGGACACAGACTAGAGGGTACAAGCGATTTCCACAACAGGGAAAGTTTCTTTCAACTCCTGGTATGGAGAGGAACCATCACCTTTGAGAATGCAAATTGCACTGTTGATGAATGAGTTAATAACAGTAAGAGTTGGCTCACGCCTGTAAGCCCAGCACTTTGGGAAGCCAAGGAGGGCAGATTGCCCAGGAATTCAAGACCAGCCTGAGCAACATGGTGAAACCCCATCTCTACAAAAAAAAAAAAAAACATAAAAATTTTCTGTGTTTTTTTGGTGGCGCATGCCTATAGACCCGGCTACTCAGGAGGTTGAGGTGGCAGGATCACTTGAACCTGGAAAGTCAAGGCTGCAGTGAGCCATAACCACACCACTGCACTCCAGCCTGGGTGACAGAGTAAGACCCCATCTCAAAAAAAAAAAAAAAAAAAAAAAAAAAAGTAAAAAACAAAAAATAAATAAATAACAAAACAAAAATAACAGCTAACATTTTCATGCAGCGCTTGTTCTGTACCAGGCAATGTTCTAAGTACTTTACATATATTAACTTATTTAAGTTCATCCTATGAGTACCTATGAGGTAGGCACTGTTATTCTATATATGAGGAAATTGAGGCATAGGGAGATTAAGTGACTTGTCTGGGTCTCACAAGAATGGCAGAGCCAAGATGAATCAATCAATTAAGGCAGTCACTTGTGATGCTCTGCCTTAGCAGACAGAAACACATGCTGTTTTTTGCACTCATAATGTAGAAATAGACTTTATACTCAGCAGTCCACTTCAGATCTCAGTACTGAGTGTTCATCAGTATTCATACAGAATAGAGACTTCTCCCCCTTGTTGTATGGCATTTTGTGCTTATTTATCACTGACAACGCACGCAATTTGTCACATTTTATCTCCCATTTTTTTCTTATTGTATATATTTATGGGGTACAATGTGATGTTTTGAGATATATATATACATTGTGAAATTAATTTAAGCTAATTAACATATGCATTACCTGACAAACTATCATTATTTGTAGTGAGATCATTTAAAAATACTCTTAGCAATTTTCAAGTGTACAGTACATTAGTATTAACTATAGTCACCATGCTGTACACCACACATCTCTAGAACTTATTCCTCCTGTGTAACTAAAACTTTGTACCCTTTGAATACCTGCCATTTCATTAGAACATCACACACACACAAATGCACATGCGTGTGCACAGGCACACACACACACACACACCTGGGTTGTCGTACTTAAACTGTGCTTTTGGGAGTGTATTTAGGTAGTTGGCTAAAACTGTTTTATTCATTTATTTATTTATTTATAAAACAGGGTCTCACTTTGTCACCCAGGCTGGAATACAGTGGTACAATCATAGCTCACTGCAGCCCCCACCTCCGGGATTCAAGCAACTCTCTCACCTCAGCCTCCCAAGTAGCTGGTCCTACAAGCACACACCACCACACCCAACTAATTTAAAAAAACACACAATTGGCTGGGCATGGTGGATCACTCCTGTAATCCCAGCACTTTGGGAGGCTGAGGTGGGTGAATCACGAGGTCAGGAGTTTGAGACCAGATTGGACAACATAGTAAAACCCTGTTTCTACTAAAAATACAAAAATTAGCTGGGCGTGGTGGCACATGACTATAATCCCAGCTACTTGGGAGGCTGAGACAGGAGAATCGCTTGAACTCAGGAAGTGGAGGTTGCAGTGAGCCAAGATAGCGCCACTGCACACCAGCCTGGGTGACAGAGCGAGACTCCATCTTAAAAAAAAAAAAAAAAAACTACAGAGATGGGGTCTTGCTGTGTTGCCCAAACTGGTCTTAAACTCCTGGACTCAAGTTATCCTCCTGCCTCATCCTCCCAGAGTGCTGGGATTGCAGGTGTGAGCCACTGTGCCCAGCCTGATTTGTTTTTTGTTGTTGTTGTTGTTGTTGTTTGTTTTTGTTTTTTGTTTTCTGAGACAGAGTCTCACTCTGTGGCCCAGGCTGGAGTGCAGTGGTGGGATCTCGGCTCACTGCAAGCTCCGCCTCCCGGGTTCACACCTTTCTCCTGCCTCAGCCTCCGGAGTAGCTGGGACTACGGGCACCCACCACCACACCCGGCTAATTTTTTGTATTTTTAGTAGAAATGGGGTTTTACCATGTTAGCCAGGATGGTCTCCATCTCCTGACCTCGTGATCCACCCGCCTTGGCCTCCCAAAGTGCTGGGATTACAGGCATGAGCCACTGTGTCCAGCCGGATTTGTTATTTTTTAATTCATTTTCAGAATTACATTTAGCCAATTTAAAGGATTATTTTTAAATATTTTAAAGGGTTATTTAAAGGATTATTTTTAAATGTTTACATTTAGTGTAAACTTTTTATTTTGGAACAATCTCAAACTTCCAGACAAGTTGCAAGTAGAGTTCAAACAACTTTTCTTCTGGAAGAAATCATTTGAGAATAAGTTTCTAACCTGATGCCCCAATACCCACAAATACTTGAGCATGTATTTCCTACAAACAAGAACATTTTCCTGCAAATTCAGAACACAACCATCAGAATTAGAAAGCTAACACTGATACTACAGTAAAATTTCATCCTCAGACCCTCAGACCCTAATTGTTCCATTAATGTCCTTTATAGATCCAGTTAAGGATCACATATTGCAGCCAGGTGCGGTGGCTCACGTCTGTAATCCCAGCACTTTGGGAGGCCTAGGTGGGCGGATCCCTTGAGAGCAGGAGTTCGAGACCAGCCTGGCCATCACAGTGAAACCCCATCTCTACTAAAAATACAAAAATTAGCCAGGTGCGGTAGTACACACCTGTAATCCCAGCTATTAGGGAGGCTGAGACAGGAGAATCACTTGAACCTGGGAGGCACAGTTTGCAGTGAGCAGAGATCAGGCCACTGCACTCCAGCCTGGGCAACAGAGCAAGACTCTGTTTCGGGGGGGAAAAAAAAAAAAGAAAAGGATCAAATATTGCATTCGGTTGTCCTGTCTCTAGTCTCCTTTAGCCTAGAACAGTTCCTCAGTCTTTCCTTGACTTTCACAGCCTTGATATTTTTGAAGATTACAGAGCAGTTATTTTATAGAATGTCTCTTAATTTGGAGTTGTCTGACATTTTCTCATGATTAAATTCATGTTACATGCCTCCAGCAGGAATATTACAGAAATTATGATGTGTTCCTCTCATTGCATTTTTATTTGTTCCTTTACTGATAATATCAGCTTTAATCATTTGATTAAGGTGGTGTCTGCCAGGCATCTCCACCATAAACTTACTCTTCTCTTTATAATTAATGAATATTTTGTGTGGAGTCACTTTGAAACAATTTAAATAACCCATTCTTTATCAGATGTTCCATTTATTAATTTATGTTAGCATGGACTCATGACTTCCTATTATAGTCAATGGGTTATAATCCCTTAGATGATAGATATCATTTGTTTGATGCTCAAATTGTCAAGTGAAATCTCCTTCAAGCTTGCTTCTGGGTACTTTTGACATGGTCCTATTATTTCTAGGATAATCTTTTGATCTCTGGCTCACCAAGATGTTCCAAACGTTTCATCTAAAAATGGAATTAGTCATATCTCTGGAAACCCCTTGGTCCTTTTTAGTAGAAAATGACATTCAAAAATCTGGGTGAAAGTTGTGCTTATTGCTCTTGGGGGGTCAGTTGCTACCACAAAGCCACACACACACACACACACACACACACACACACACACACCCCTATCTATTTTTAGTGCTATATTTATCTTATTGATGTAATATTCTATTTACTGAAAGCCATGAGTTCACATAGATACAACCAATTCTAATCTGACCTCATAGCATTCATTGTAGTTTTCTCCCTTTCTATTAGACAGTGAAAACCTTGACTTCGCTTTCTCTTGAGATCTTGACTTTTTTATCAAGCCCCTTGTTTGTAATGAGTCTCCCATGACTGCTTCTGGGTCTCTCCTGCCTAGAGGCCCTCTTTATCCTACCAGGAAACCTCATGCCAGGCTGCCCTCATGCCTGGTGACCTTACCACCCTGCTTGGGCTTTGGCACTCCCCACCAGAGAGCCCCTCCTCATGAACGTCCTCGCTGCCCCACTCAAGGCTTCACCCATGTATGGCAGCCTCTTCCTCCCACGTGGGCTCGGACTCACCTGGTCAGGTTGACCCCTACAAGGATGCTCCGCACAGCCTGCTTGTTACCTGGTTCCCCCTTGAGGCTGCCCACCTCACAATGTGATAACCACCTTGCTCTGTCACAATCCCGACTTTTATAACCGAGCTTTTTTTTGGAGATGGAGTCTCGCTCTGTCTCCCAGACTGGCGTGAGAGTAGTGGTACGATCCTGGCTCACTGCAACCTCCACCTCCCAGGTTCAAGCGATTCTTGTGCCTCAGCCTCCTGAGTAGGTAGGACTACAGGCTCATGCCACCATGTCTGGCTAATTTTTGTATTTTTAGTAGAGACTGGGTTTCATTATGTTGGCCAGGCTGATCTCGAACCCCTGACCTCAGGTGATCCACCCACCTAGGCCTCCCGAAATGCTGGGATTACAGGTGTAAGCCACCGTGCCCAGCCTATAATTGAACTTTTCAGAAAGCGGAAGGGAAAGAGAAAGGTAAAGGAAGCCAACAGATACATTTCAAAACATTAGCATTGTTCAAAATAAAAAAGAAATCACCAGAAACTTTTGTTTTCAAACTGCAAGAAAAAGATTTTCAGCAAGGCAAAGCACTGTTTTTAGAAAGGAAAACAATTCTAAGAACGAAGAAAATGTTTGTTTGCCATGAAGATCCTATATCAACCAATAAACAAAAATGTATTAATCACGTGCTACTTTCTGGAACTTCCCCTAACATTTGCATGGCCCAGGACAAAAATACAAATGGAGACCCACATGCCAATAGAGAAAATACATAAAAGTTATCGGCAACATTAATAAACTTTCAGGTAAAATATATTCTAACCTCTTACCTTGACAAATTACCTTTATAAACAACAAAATTTTAAAATGTATAAAACTATGTTTTTATATGATCAGAAGTCAGGTAAATATCAAAGACAATTGAACTGAATTATAATTGCACATGTCAGAGTGTTCCACTGATGAGCCAGTGAAAACTGGGTAACAGAGGCATACATAATTTGTTAATTACACTGATTCTGTAAAACTTACTACTCTTCCTTTTTTTTTTTTTTTTTTTTGAGACAGAGTCTCAATCTGTCGCCCAGGCTAGAATGCAGTGGCACGATCTCGGTTCACTGCAAGCTCTGCCTCCTGGGTTCACAACATTCTCCTGCCTCAGCCTCCCAAGTAACTGGGACTACAGGTACCTGTCACCACGCCGGGCTAATTTTTTGTATTTTTAGTAGAGATGGGGTTTCACCACGTTAGCCAGGATGGTCTCGATCTCCTGACCTCGTGATCCACCTGCCTCGGACTCCCAAAGTGCTGGGATTACAGGCGTAAGCCACCACGCCCAGCCTTCTTTTTTATTTTTTATTTTAGACAGAGTCTCACTTTGTCGCCCAGGATGGAGTACAATGGTGCCATCTCAGCTCACTGTAACCTCTGCCTCCTGGGTTCAGGTGATTCTCCTGCCTCAGCCTTTGGAGTAGCTGGGATTACAGGCACATGTCACCGGGCCTGTCTAATTTTTGTATTTTTAGTAGACATGGGGTTTCTCCGTGTTGGTCAGGCTGGTCTCGAACTCCTGACCTCGTGATTCACCCACCTTAACCTCCCAAAGTGCTGGGATTACAGGCGTGAGCCACTGTGCCCGGCCTACTCTTACTTTCATTTTACCAAAATCACTAATTATGTGGTCATAATCAAGATTTTTACATTATTTGCTTCTACTATAAGTAACTCTAAATTAGCCTTTCTTGAGCCACAGAAGTCCCTATGTAAGTTTGTTTTTTCTATTTTTACCAATTTCAATTTAGAGAACAGCACTGAGACAACAGCAAGCGAAATAAAATTTCTAAAGCAATACTTAGATTCAAAAACAAATCATGAACTTTATGTTGTGTGTCTAAACATTGTAATGAAGCCACATATGATAAAGTATTGTAATTTCTAAAATATTACAGAACACTTAGTTCCATCACGTAAATCATTATCATATACTACTTTTTGCCATCTTTTAAATCAGTATTAATACCCAAGCTTTTATGTGAAGAATCAGTATCATGCTTCATGCATGTTATATCTAGACCTACATATAGGTAGATTTAAGAGTAATACAAATCATTTAATATTGCAAAACGTTTCCCAGGTGCCGTGTTAAGAGCAAGCAAGAAAATGGATGCTGGGCAGTATTGGGATATAATTCATTATGCAAAAATATGTTTATATCACCTGAGAGGAAAGAATTGATAATTTTTTTTCTCTTACCTAACCACTTCTACTGCTGAAATACTTCCCTCAGAAATAATATGTGTCTGAAGTTGGCAGTGGCCCAACCTACAACCTTCACAGAACTTCGACACAGTCACCTTTTATTTTAAGGACACAGGGCAAGAGATGAGATGAACGCTGCTATTAGTCTTGAGAGGGGCTGTTGGGATTACAGGTCATGCTGTGCCACAGCTGAGACCATAACACAGGTAACTCCTGCCCATGGATTTATGAATAAACTCATATTTTTGTTTTTGTGACACATGGAGCCCTCTAAGACATGGGGCCCAAGGCAAAAACCCCTTCTCTGGCACTGAAGGGCCATGATGCTATGCTGTTTCTACTGCATAAAGTGCTCTGGGAAATAAAAAGTGAGGTTAGAAAATACAGCAGAATCTTCATGAGAGTTGAAAACCTAAACAGGGAGCAGGTAGAGTACTAGGATGCATAAAGGGAACAAATGCAATAAGAGAGACAGTTGCCCCAATGCTGGAGATATGAGATTATTTATACCCATGACTGCTCCAAGAGCAGGGACAGTTTCCAGAGCCTCAGAGCCTTGCAAAGCACCTGATGCAAAATCAATGAACAGTAAATGCTGAGGATGAAAGAAAGCAGCACATGGCCCCTGAATTGATGAACTCAAACTTCTGATGCCTTTAGATGTTCTCCCCATTTGTCCTCCACTTTTTTCTCTTTCTCCCTTGTCTGCCCAGAGTTTCTCCCTTTTACCCTTTCTTGTCTCCCACGGACATACCCTTAGTAGTTAACCTTATCCACTCTCTTAGGTTCTAGATACCTGTGGGTATTTGATATTTTCCTCCCATTTAAATTTCTTTTAATTAGTGTTTTCCATGGGGATGTTGTACATACTTACATATGCATTTAACTGACATTAGAGTTTTTTCCTATGCATCCTATGTAATATCATTTCCATTAATGGAGTTTCTAACAAGGAATTGGGTCACAGAATCTTTAACTTTGTTAAAGATGCTTTTACAACAAAGTGACATTTTTGAGGTGACTTCCTGGGTCCATTAAAAACAGGAAGTCAGGCCAGGCACGGTGGCTCATGCCTATATTTCCAGCACTTTGGGAGGCCGAGGCGGGTGGATCACCTGAGGTCAGGAGTTTGAGACCAGCCTGGCTAACATAGTGAAACCCCGTCTCTACTAAAAATACAAAAAATTAGCTGGGTGCCGTGGCAGGTGCCTGTAATCCCAGCTACTCCAGAGGCAGAGGCAGGAGAATCACTTGAACCCGGGAGGCGGAGGTTGCAGTGAGCTGAGATTGTGCCATTGCACTCCAGCCTGGACAACAAGAGTGAGACTCCGTCTTAACAAAAAAAAAAAAAAAAAAAAAAACAGGAAGTCTTAATCATGCTCAGTAATTACGAGAAAATAAATAGCTAATATGAAATGAACACAAATTGTTATTCATCTGTTTTAGAATGGAGAGATGTACTGTATATGCACAAACATTCCCAGGCATGCTCTAATTCACCCCTTAAATGCCTATTTTATCCTATCTTGGTTTAGTTCTGGCAGCTTTAATTATGATCAAATGCTGAGAGTTGAGAAATAAACCAGATATTTGTCAAGCACCCACAAAGTTCATGGTACCATATAAGGTAGTAGGAACACAGTGTATAGAAGAGCCAGTCTTCTTAAGGAGTTCTTAATCTAAGAAGGAAACAGAAACACACAATTACAGTAACTGCAAAATGAATAGGTCAAAGACTGCGTTTGTAAATTAGAGAATGGATTGAACAAATTTGAGTCCTACCTAAACACTGGTTTGCATGAAACCATACAAAAAAGGAAATAAAGAAACCAACTGCGAGCATGACACATTCAATTTAATTTTTTTTATTGAAGTAAAATTTGCTTACAGTCAAATGCATAGATCTTAGGTATGTAAGTCAATGAGTTTTAACAAATGCATATACACATTAAAATATAACATTCATGATGTTCTGGTTTCTCTTCAGAACAAAGCTTTCACCTTTTATAATACATCATTTATGATATAGACTATTTCCATCACCCTAGAAAATTCATTAACATCTTGGCCGGGTGTAGTGGCTCACACCTGTAATCCCAACACTTTGGGAGGCTGAGGCAGGTGGATCACGAGGTCAGGATTTCGAGACCAGCCTGGCCAAATGGTGAAACCCCATCTGTATTAAAAATACAAAAATTAGCCGGGCGTGGTGGTGGTACCTGTAGTCATAGTTACTCCGGAGGCTGAGGCACGAGAATCGCTTGAACCCAGGAGGTGGAGGTTGCAGTAAGCCAAGATCGCACCATTGCACTCCAGCCTGGGGAGCAAGAGCGAAACTCCATCTAAAAAAAAAAAAAAAAAAGTTTGTTAACATCTGTAGGATCTATATATAGTGATATCTCTCTTTCATTCCTGATTTTAGTAGTTTGTGTTTTCTCTCTTTTTCTCTCGGTCAGTTAATTTTATTACTCCTTTCAAAAAACAGCTCTTAACTGTGATTCTTCATTGTTTGTACATCTTCTATTTTCTTGATTTCTGCTCTTTATTATTTTCTTTCTTGTACTTTTTTGGCTTTAATTTTCTCTTTTTTTAGGTTTTTAAAGTAGAAAGTGAGATCACTGATTTAAGACATTTCCCATTTTCTTTCTTTTTTTTTCTTTTGAGATGGGGTCTCACTGTGTTGTCCAGGCTGATCTTGAACACCTGGCTTCAAGCAATTCTGAACCCCTAGCCTCAAGCGAGCCTCCTGCCTCAACTTCCCAAAATGTTGAGATTACAGTCATGAGCCACTGTGCCCAGGCTAATCTTTGCCTTTTAATTGGGTGTTTAATCTATTTATAGTGAATGTAATTATTGATATTATTGGGATTGAGTTTACCATCGTGCTTTTGGTTTTCTCTATATCCCATCTGTTATTTCTTCTCATCATACTTTTTCTTTTTCTTTTGGTATAATCTTTTTCTTTTCCTTTCTTTTTCTTTTAGACTACATTTCAATTCTTCTATTGGTTTTCTAGCTATATGGCTTTGAATTGTTTTAAGTGGTTGCTCAGGGGATTATATGTACCTAAAACCTACTATAGTCTAATTAGGGTTAATAGTGTACACACAAAATGCAAGATAGTAAAATTATATTCTTATCCTTTTTTTTTTTTTTTTTTTTTTTTTTTTGAGATGGAGTTTTGCTCTTGTTGCCCAAGCTGGAGTGCAATGGCGTGATCTCGGTTCATTGCAACCTCCGCCTCCCAAGTTCAAGCGATTCTCCTGCCTCAGTCTCTCAAGTAGCTGAGATTACAGGCTTGCACCACCATGCCCAGCTAATTTTTTGTATTTTTAGTAGAAATGAGGTTTCACCATGTTATCCAGGCTGGTCTCAAACTCCTGACCTCAGGTCATCTGCCCGCCTTGGCCTCCCAAAATGCTGGGATTACAGGCATGAGCCACCGCACCCTGCCAATCCCTTCATATTTTGTGCCATTTTTGTGATACACTTCATTGCTACATATGTAATAAATTTGACTGTATAATGTTACTATTTTTGCTTTAAATAATTTATAAGAAACTAAGCAGTCTAATATGTATGATTGGATTTCCAGAAACAGAGAAGAAAATGAAGGGAACAGAAAATGCGTTTGAAGAAACAATTGCCAAAAACTTCCTAAATTTTGTGAAAAATATATACGGGCTGAGCATCTAAACCTGAAAATCTGAAATCCATATTACTCCAAAAATCCAAGTCATTTTGAGTGTTGACATGATCTTCAAAGGAAATGCTCACTGAAGCATTTTGGAGTTCAGATTTTTGGATTTTGATGCTCACCTGATAAGTATAATGCAAATATTCCAAAATCAAAAAAAAAACTACAAAGCCCGAAGCACATTTTAATCCAAGCTGGGGTTCACTAAACACACACAAACATCCCAAGTACATCAAAGTCAAACTGCCAAAAAGCGAAAATAAACAAAATTCTTAAGGCAGCCTGAGAAAAAGAGATACATTACATACAGGAGAATAATGATAAGAAATATAGTTAAATTCTGATTAGAAAAAATGGAGACCAAAAGAAATGAACACCTCTTTAAATGCTAAAAATAAACAAGAAAAGGCTATCAACACAGCATTCTAAATGCAGCAAAAATACCTTTCAAAATTAAGAGTGAAAGTCTTATTTTCCATATTTATGGAGTGAAGAGTTCAAGCAAATCCTTCCACAGAGAACAATTATGAAATCTGAACAAAATATTGCTTAAAAAACAACTACTTAAAGGTATTTGAAAGCGACCAGAAGCAGTCAGAAACCAGAAGTGAGTTTACATTTGAAAATCCACTTTGGCCCGGGCGCGGTGGCTCAAGCCTGTAATCCCAGCACTTTGGGAGGCCGAGACGGGCGGATCACGAGGTCAGGAGATCGAGACCATCCTGGCTAACCCGGTGAAACCCCGTGTCTACTAAAAAAAAACAAAAAACTAGCCTGGCGAGGTGGCGGGCGCCTGTAGTCCCAGCTACTCGGGAGGCTGAGGCAGGAGAATGGCGTAAACCTGGGAGGCGAAGTTTGCAGTGAGCTGAGATCCGGCCACTGCACTCCAGCCTGGGCGACAGAGCGAGACTCCGTCTCAAAAAAAAAAAAAAAAAAAGAAAATCCACTTTGGAAATAGGTCAGAATTGTGAGTTTTTGATGGTTTTGCCCTAGGATGGTTCTCCAAACTCCTTATCTCCAGAAGCAGAAAACTGAAGCCTTACCCACTCAGTGTGACAGAGGACAGAGTTCTTTCAGAGATGAAAGAGCAGCTGGAAATTTATAACTCTACAAGTGCAAGAGTGTCAAAATCTCTGTATGCTCTATACATCTTTCCATATCCCTGATCAACCATTATGAGTGCATGGGAGAAACTGATGGGACAATAATAGTTTCAGTCCAAGCAAGTTAACTGCCTATTAAAATAAAAGCCAACAATCATCAGAAGAACATAGTGTCCAGTGGTACTACAATGCATCACCTACAATATTCAGTTTTCAACCAAAAATTACTAACCATGCAAAGAAACAGGAAAGCATGACCTGTACTAAGGATGAAAGGAAATCAATAGACAGTGACTCCAAGTGGGCCCAAATGCTGAATGTCAGGGGTCCCCAACTCCTGGACCACGGACCAGTACCAGTCTGTGGCCTGTTAGGAACCCGTCTGCACAGCAGGAGGTGAGCTGTGGGTCAGCGAGCATTACCACCTGCGCTCTGCCTCCTGTCAGATCAGCAGCAGCATTATATTCTCATAGGAGCATGAACCCTATTGTGAACTGTGCATGCAAGGGATCTAGGTTGTGCTCCTTATAAGAGTCTAACTTGGCCGGGAGCAGTGGCTCATGCCCGCAATCCCAGCACTTTGGGAGGCCAAGGCGGGCAGATTGCTTGAGGTTGGGTGTTTGAGACCAGCCTGGCAGTATGGTGAAACCCCATCTCTACTAAAAATACAAAAATTAGCCAAGTATGGTGGCAGGCGCTTGTAATCCCAGTTACTCAGCGAGCTGAGGGAGGAAAATCGCTTAAATCTGTGAGCCGAGATCACACCACTGAACTCCAGCCTGGGCAACAGAGCAAGACTCTGTCTCCAAAAAAAAAAAAAAAAAAAAATCTGAGGTGGAACAGTTTCATCCTGAAACCATCCCCCACTCCCATGTAAAAATTGTTTTTGACAAAACCCATCCCTGGTGCTGCTGCTGTATACAGAAGTCAAAGATTTCAAAGCAGCTATTATAAAGAATTAAAGTATGTCCAAATAATTAAAGGAAAATTTTGTCTCAATATATGAATAGCTAGAGAATCTCAACACACAAGTGGAAATTATTTTCTAAAAAGAAAAAGTCGACATTCTAGAGTGAAAAATAAAGTGATAGAAATAAAAAGTTACAGATCTAATAAGTTCAACAAACCCCAAGCAGGATAAATACAAAGAAAATCACAGCTAGTTAGCACATTGGAGTCAAACTGCTAAAAATCACAAAGAAAAATCCAAAAAGCCTATGTTTTGTCTGGTTTTCTTATTGTGTGGCAGGAAAGAAAATCCAAGACCAATTAATTTGGTAATGGTTGGAAATAAAAGTCGCATACATTGCTTTTAAATCTGGCTCTCAAAAGACCTACTGATTAACTTGTACTCATTCTCTCTCTATTTCTGTTATGCTTTATGTGCACCATCACTTACTTTTGGGATGCTCTGTGCAATCCATGACAACTACTCTTTTGAACCTGTCTATATTAGTCATCTATACGGTATAACAAAATACCATAGATTGGATGGCTTAAACAACAGCTGTTTATTTCTCACAGTTCTGGAGGCTGGGAAGTCCAAGATCAACATGCTGGGAAATTCACTTCCTGGTGAGGTTCCTGTTTCTGACTTGTAGCTGCCTGGCTTCTTGCTGTGTCCTCACATGATGGAGAGAGAAAGAGCTCTGCTCTCTCTTCCTCTTCTTATAAGGACACTAATCTCATAATGAGGGCACTACCCTCCTGATCTAACTATCTGCCAAAAGCCCCACCTCCAAATACCATCACATGGCAGGTTAAGGATACAACATAAGAATCTGGGCAGGGGGGAACACAAACATTTAGTCTATAACAATCTCACTGGTCCTCTTAAAGCAATGAAAACAATCTGAATTTATCAGTAACTTTTGACAGAGTTTTGGTTAAGCCCTTAGCATTCAAAGAATAAACGAACCCTTGGATTTCTAAGGTACAACAAACGGTGTTCGAGGAACAGGATACATTCAAGTATTTCAGTTTAGGAAGAGTAATGGAAGAAATGATGCTGCCTAACCTGGTGCTTTTAAACAGTTGTCAAACATTCCAGAATGGTTCTTCATCTGAACCTTTCCTTTCCTTCTGTTATCTCCTTCTTAATCACTGCCTTGGAGTTGGAATAAGAATACAATTTAACATATTTTTCAAATAATCATAGGAGGAGAGAGAGAGAACATTCTGTGCCCTTCCGCCCTTTTTGAACCCTGAGGTGTTAAACTGTGTTAGCATCTTTTTAACCCATAAGCATCACTGACATGGCATTTCTCAATCTTTTTTTCTTTACTTGACAGAAAAGACTCTTCTTCTGTTAGCAAGGGCCAATTGTTACCACAAAATAAACTTACTTAACTGGACTTGTCCTTTTATTTCCAAGACTGATTTAACTGGGGTAGCCTAGGCTGACAGATGAACAAAATTGAAACAATTCAAACCTGGAAACAAATTGCACCCATTTACTGAACTTGAATACTACATTTTAGCTGCACTTTAGATAAATTTAAAGGATTTTCAAAGTACTTTACCACTTCAAATTGGAAGTGAATGTGTAACTATTTTTATAAAACTACTGAGTAAATTTGGACATGAAAATATTCTCCAAAACCTCCTAAAGTGAAGTAATACTCAGATGGTGGAGTTTCTGTTCCTTAAGAAGTGAAGGCAGTGTTTTTACCTTGGATGTATGGAATGTCTCTAGGAGGAATGGATGTTTTGTTTTTGCTTTTTAAAGAAATTACCACCTTTAATACAGTGACAAATGGCATGCTGTGAGGGAAGAATAAGGGGTGGAAAAATCAAGGGAAAGAGCCATGTCGGAACTCCTTCAGGCTAGCCACAGTAGGATGGCAATCCCCCAGGTCACAGTCAGCACATTTTAACAGAACCACACTCTGGTCTGAGTTTGGTGTCTTTCGTTTTCATTTGTAATTCTAATCACATTTTTATTTGTTCCACACTTTCTTCTTGGCACCTCCTAATTATTGACACAAGAGACAAATTGGCCAAACTTCTGGCTAAAATTGGGATGCCTTATACCTGACAGCACTTTGTGTTTATCTTTTACTGCCTAGAGTATAAGATTCTATCCAAAATTGGGCAAGTGAGATGTTTAAGATGCAAAGGGTGGAGATGGAATTTTCCAACCCTTGAAATGCGCAAGAGAACAAAAAACATGTATTCTTGTACTTTTAGTTTAGGCTCATTTATTTTTCACAGTACATTTTACCCATGTGAAATATGAGGGGAAAATTACTTTACTTTGGATCTCTGTAAATTTGAAACTTCTTTAGCTGTAATACAGAGAAAATTTGACAACTGGCCCAGATGGTTAACTGTCTATTAATCTGATTTTGCTCTCCATGTTGAAACAAACTCGACAAGCTTGTCAGGGAACCAATAGCCTCCTCAGTTTGTCTCTGCTTTCTATCTACAGAGTTCCCTTCTCACCTGTCCAACTGTTTGAAACCTTTTCCATCTACCCTAACACTCCAAATTCTAGACATTAGTTTTTTTCTGTCTCCCTAGCCAGAGTGTGAATAAAAGGCTTATCTCCTACATCTTGTTCTAAGGGGCCTGACCACATGCTCACCTAAAGGATAATGCAGGCTGAAAGCCTGCCTATTAACTATGGTGTCTAAAGGGAAGCAAATAACATTTGTTTTTTTTGTTTTTTTTTGAGACAGAGTCTCACTCTGTCGCCCAGGCTGGAGTGCAGTGTCACAATCTCGGTTGACTGCAACCTCTGCCTCCCAGGTTCAAGTGATTCTCCTGCCTCAGCCTCCTGAGTAGCTGGGATGACAGGCACGCGCCACCACGCCCGGCTAATTTTTTTGTATTTTTAGTAGAGACAGGGTTTTACCATGTTGATCTGACTGGTCTCGAACACCTGACCTTGTGATCCGCCCACCTCGGCCTCCCAAAGTGCTGGGATTACAGGCCTGAGACACCATGCCCGGCCACGTTTTAAAATTAAACTCAGAAAATTATTCAATACTTGTATCTAGAGCATGTGCCTCCAGGTTCATTGAGCCAATACGTGGGTAAATGAGAGAAAAGTTGCATTTTTAAGTTAGAGAAGAGTGGTTTTTGTTATATGAAGGTTTTTCAACTCTATTAGAAAAGCTTCTGCGTGAAGGTCAGAATGTCTATGAACTGTTAAATTTCACTTACAAAGTAAATCTGTCTCCCCAAGAAGTATATAAATAGGTTACCCCATGGATCAGGCCCACATGATTCATAGCTACTTATGGGATCTGAGCCCACACAGTCAAGCAACACGGAGTACATGGCAGTCCTTTGTTGTTTACAGTGGTGATTGTGGGCAAAGTAAACAGCTGGTATGAATCCTTTAGGACAGCTGAGAGGCCCATAGACAATCACACAATTCAATTGTTTTCATTTTGTGAGAAATCTGTTTATATGGGAGAGGGAAGGCTGGAAAAACTCTTCAAAATTGGCTTGATCCAGTGATTTCCAAACCTGAGTAATTATAAAAATTATCTGGGGGTTTGTGCAAATGCTGATTTCTAAGTCTCACCTCATTTACTTGAGTCAGCAAATAGAGCTCTGATATTTATATCGTTTTAAAAGCTCCCCGGGGCCAGGCAAGGTGGCTCACGTCTGTAATCCCAGCACTTTGGGAGGCTGAAGCAGGTAGATTGTTTGAGCCCGGGAGTTCAAGACCTACCTGAATAACACGATGAAACCGTCTTTACAAAAACTACAAAAATTAGCCACGTGTTGTGGCACACACCAGTAGTCCCAGCTACTCGGGAGGCAGAGGCGGGAGGATGGCTTGAGCCCAGGAGTGAGAGGCTGCGGTGAGCAGCAAGCGCCCCACTCATTCCAGCCTGGGTGAAAGAGCAAGCTCTGTCTCAGAATAAAACAACAACAACAACAACAACAACACTCCCTGGGTGACCAGTGGGCAGCTAAGTTTTGGGGATCTACTATTTTCTCATTTATTCTTATGTAGAATAAAAGAGTTATTAAATTACAATGATAATATATCACGTTATAGATGAATATCTACATATCTCGGTGGTTTTGCATAATGACCAAAATAATGTTGGCAAAGTCAGAAAAGTTTTCCTGGAGTTATTCATGGATTCATAGCTGTGCACAAAGCCAGCCTGACTCTGGAGGGCTTTCTCTGCTTAGTTGCCCTTCCCCTCACCACCATCCCCTTCATCTGAAAAAATTACTCTTGTTCCCCAATAAAATCTGTATTGTTATTTGTTAGATTATACAAACAGTATATGCATGGCAAAAAATAAAATAAAATAAACAACACATAAAGGAAACAAAAGTATAAATGATTTCAAACTCTACCATGTTTAGACAACTCTCATTCATTGGGGACCCATTATTTCATAAAAATCTTGATGCATATGTACAAATGTATAGCTCTAAATATATATATGTGGGTGTATAAATATTTATGTGTGTGTATATATATACGTGTGTGTGTATATATTTATATATGTGCGTGTGTGTGTGTATATCTATATGTGTATATGTATATTTTTTAATGGAGTCTCTCTCTGTCACCTAGGCTGGAATGCAGTGACATGATCTCAGTTCACTGCAACCTCCACCTTCCGAGTTCAAGCAATTCTTCTGTCTCAGCCTTCCGAGTAGCTGGGATTACAGGCGCCCACCACCACAACTGGCTAATTTATATATTTTCAGTAGAGATGGGGTTTCACCATGTTGGCCAGGCTGGTCTCGAACTCCTGTACTCAAGTGATCTGCCAGCCTCGGCCTCTCAAAATGCTGGGATTACAAGCGTGAGCCACCGTGCCTGGCCTAAATATATATTTATGTAACTGTTGTAGATTAGATTATTAATTAGAAATATTAACCCTCTCCCCTACCCCCACATCCATGAGTAGAATGTACTTCCCTATCCCTTGACTTTGTCACTTGCTTTGGCTAATGAAGGAGGAAGTTGACAATGTACTAGTTTCATAGATGTCCCTCATGTTTCCACTTGACACCTTGAGTTTCTGCCATTCCATGAGAAAAGCCCACCAAGACAGCCTGCTAATACCAGGAAGAAGATGAGAGCCACATCCAGTGAAGCCTTCCCTGCAGACCCAGCCCAACTTCCACTGATGTGGAAGCTAAATAAATAGATATTGCTGTATGGCACTGAGAGTTTGCAAATTTTTGTGACATAATAGCTAGGCAATGAAAAACCTTTTTTTTGTTTTTTGTTTTTTTTAAGACGGGTCTCACTCTATCACCCAGGCTGGAG
Organism: Rhinopithecus roxellana; assembly: GCF_007565055.1. Classification (NCBI taxonomy): domain Eukaryota; kingdom Metazoa; phylum Chordata; class Mammalia; order Primates; family Cercopithecidae; genus Rhinopithecus; species Rhinopithecus roxellana. Next base: position 71,681,699 of record NC_044556.1, on the reverse strand, counting down.
TACAGTGACGTGATCTTGGCTCACTGCAGCCTCCGCCTCCCTGGTTCAAGCGATTCTCCTGTGTCAGCCTCCCAAGTAGCTGGGATTACAGGCATGCACCACTAAGCCTGGCTAATTTTTAGTATAATGGGGGTTTTGCCGTATTGGCCAAGCTGGTCTCAAACTCCTAACCTCAGGTGATCCATCTATCTGTCTCAGCCTCCCAAAGTGCTGAGATTACAGGTGTAAGCCACCATGCCCAGCTGAAAAAACTTTTTTAAAATAATAAATTACATTATATTGTCCATGCATACATGGTCATGTTGCATGATACCATATTTTCGTAAGTTTTTGTGGTTGATTTTTGTTTGCTTGCTATATCTTTGCCAACCTCCTTACCATAACCTCCCCTCCAATCCCCATGTAGCCAATGTTACCAATCTAGATTATATCTTTCCATACCTTTATCCATATAGCTGCACGCAAACATAGAAATATCTACACGAAGGAAAGTCATCATTGTTTGTTTTATGAAAACGGAATAATATTATAATTACGATGTCATGAAAGAGAAGTATGGTCAGATATCTATACATATATACACGCATATATGTATCTATATATGATACACATACGTATGTATACACACATACATATATACATACACACATCTGACACAGGAATGTAGACCTCTCTCAGGGTGAGAAAAGGCTTCCCTGAGGGACTGATACTGAAGTTGAGCCATAAGGATGGTGTTGTGGGCTAAATTGTGTCCCTCAAAAGTTCATAAGTTGAGGTTCTAACCTTCATTAGCTATGAATGTGACTGTTTTTGGGGATAGGGTCTTTAAAGAGGTAATTAAGTTAAAATGAGTTCATTTGGGTGGGTCCTAATCTAATAAAACTGGTGTCCTTGTAGGAAGAGGAAATTTGGACACGAACACACAGAGAGAAGACCATGTGAAAACCCAGGGAGAAGACAGTGACCTATAAGCCAAGGAGAGAGGCCTCGGAAGAAACCAACTCTGGTCAGGCGCGGTGGCTCACACCTGTAATCTCAGCACTTTGGGAGGCCAAGGTGGGCAGATCACCTGAGGTCGAGAGTTCGAGATCAGCCTGACCAACATGGAGAAACTCCCATCTCTACTAAAAATACAAAATTAGCCGGGCGTGCTGGCGTATGCCTGTAATCCCAGCTACTCAGGAGGCTGAGGCAGGAGAATCGCTTGAACCTGGAAGGCAGAGGTTGCAGTGACCCGAGATCCCGCCATTGCACTCCAGCCTAGGCAAAAAGAGAAGAACTTTGTCTAAAAAAAAATAAGAAAGAAAGAAAGAAAGAAAGAAAGAAAGAAAGAAAGAAAGAAAGAAAGAAAGAAAGAAAGAAAGAAAGAAAGAAACCAACACTTCTGCAATCTTGGTCTCAGACTTCTAGCCTCTAGAATTGTGAGACAATAGATTTTTGTTGTTCAAGCCATCTAGTCTGTGGCACTTTATTACAGCAGCCCTAAGAAACTAATATGGATGAATAGGAGTTTTCCATTACAGGGAGATAAGGAAAAGGGTCCTTACACATTGCTGGTGGAAATGGGCATTTTAACAGCCTTTTTGGATAGCAATTTGACAATAACTGTGAAAAATTTGTTTCCAGTTCTTTTGCCACTACAATGCAATTTAAAAAACACTTATATATTTATCCTCACTCACTGTATGGGCTTTTATTTCTATGAACAGATTCCCAAGAGTGAAATTGCTGGCATGAGATCTTGTTAAAAAATGCTTTTCTTGTGGGTTTCCCCAGAGTCCTGTTGTTCCTATGATTATACCATAAAACTGCTGAACTCAGAATATTTCATTTCCTAAAGCTCAAGTTGTATATTAAGCATAAAAATCAGTTCGAAAAATTGCTCTCAACAAAATAAGAGGTAGCAAAATTCTGAAACTATGCAGATTTATTAACTTTCTACCGCTGCATAAAAATTACACAAACTTAGGGGCTTAAAACAACACACATTTATTATTTCACAGTTTCTAAAAGTCTGGAGTCTAGGAAGGGCTTAGCGAGGTCCTCCTCAAGGTTGCAATTGAGGTGTTAGTTGGGCTGTGTTCTCATCTGGAGGCTGAACCAGGGGGAAAATCTACTTCCAAACTCATTCAAATGGTTGACAGAATTCATTTATTTGCAGTTGTAAGGCTGAGGGCCCAGCTTCTTGCTGGCTGGAGGCTGGAGGTCATCTGCATGGCCTTATCATATAGGTTTCCCCAATATTGCCATTTACTTCATCAAGACAGCAAGGAGAGTCTGTAAAGTTAGTCTGTTAGCAAGACAGACTTACATAACATAATCACAGAAGTGACACTGCGTCACCTTTGTCATATTCTATTGGTTAAAAGTAAGTCACAAGTCCTATTTTCATGGGAAAGGGATTACACAAAGGCATGAACACTAGAAGGCAGAAATCATAAGGGCCACCTTACAGTCTGTCTGCCACACAGATTTAAAACTTTCTTTGTGGCTAGGTGTGGTGGCTCACGCCTATAATCCCAGCACTTTGGGAGGCCAAGGCAGGTGGATCACCTGAGGTCAGGAGTTTGAGACCAGCCTGGCCAACATACTGAAATCTTGTCTCTACTAAAAACACGAAAAAATAGCCAGAAATGGCAGTGCACATCTGTAATCCCAGCTACTTGGGAGGCTTAGGCAGGAGAATCGCTTGAACCAGGGAGGTGGAGGTTGCAGTGAGCCCAGATTGCACCACTGCACTCCAGCCTGGGTGACAAAGTAAGACTTTGTCTCAAAATAAAATAAAATAAAATAAAATAAAATAAAATAAAATAAAATATTTCGAGCCGGCGCGGTGGCTCATGCCTGTAATCCCAGCCCTTTGGGAGGCCAAGTCATGTGGATCGCTTAAGGCCAGGAGTTTAAGACCAGCCTGGCCAACATGACAAAACCCCATCTCTACTAAAAATATAAAAATTAGCTGGGCGTGGTGGTGAGCACCTGTAATCCCAGCTACTCAGGAGGCTGAGGCAGGAGAATCACGTGAACCCGGGATGGGGAGGTTGCAGTGAGCCAAGATCATGCCACTGCACTCCAGCCTGGGCAACAGAGAGCGACTCTGTCCCAAAAAATAAAATAAAATAGAAATCTTCCTTGTCTGTGAATGAAAATATGTAATTTTTTTATTCCACTAATCAAATATATCAATGTGCCTGATTTCTCAAAACAAGTCAGTAAAGATACCTGATGTTCCTTGCTTCCTTCCTTGGCTTTCTATGGCTTGATGTTGCTTTCACTTTATTACGATTAAATTGAAGTCAACAAACGTTTGTGAATACCTGCTAAGTAGCAGTCTTTTCGGAGGTTGTGAGAGGCCTAAACACTTCCATTTTTTGAGGCTACCATTATACTATAAAATCTGAAGAAATGAGTAATAATGGTTACAACATTGTTGTATATTTTAAATGGAAAGTGTAGAACTGAAAAAATGTAATATCTGAAATTAAAAAGTCCTTGAACTTTATAGGAGAACAGACATAAGAAAGTCAGTTAATAGAACAATAAAAACTATCCAATCTGAAAAACAAATGAAACATTTTTGGAAAAAACTAACAAAGCCTGAGGAAGCTGAGGGACAATATCAAAGGAGTTGATATAGGGGCAACGGGAGCCCCAAAAAGAAAGAACAGAGAAAATGCAGTAGAAAAAAAATGTGTGAGGAAATGATAGCAACAAAACCCCTGAAATTTGGTGAAAGACAAATTGATAGATTCAAGAAACTTTAATCAGAATAAATACAAGGAAAACCACATCTAGACATATCCTAGTCAAACTGCTTGTGATAGACAGTTTTGACATGATCCCCACTTACCTCAGCCTCCTGGTGCTCATGCCTTTGTATAATCCCCTTCCCTCGAATGTGAGCTGAACCTAGTGACTTGCTTTTAATGATTAGAATACAACAAAACTAATGGGATGTCATTTCCATGATTAGGTTACAAAAATTGTGACTTCCCTTTTGGTAGTGCACTCTCTCTCTCTCTCTCTCTCTCTCTCTGTGTGTGTGTGTGTGCATGTGTGTGTGTGTATGTGTACATGAAGCAAGCTGTCATACTGTGAGATGCTGTATGGAGGGGACCATGTGTCAAGGAACTAAGGGAAACCTCTGGCCAATAGCTCATGAAAAACTGAGACTTCTCTGGCCAACAGCCACAAGGAATGGAGTGCTGGCAATCACCACGTGAATGAACTCTGTGAAAATTCTTCACAGTCAAGCCTGAGAAGACTATAGCCTTGTGAGGGGACTCAAAGCCAAAGCAGAGGACCAAGAAAGCTATACCCAGATTCCTGATCCACAGAAATTATGAGATAGTAAGTGTCTGTTGTTTTACCTGCTGAGTTTTGGAACAATTTGTTACATAGCAATAAATAATCAATACACTGCTGAAAACCAAAAATTAACAGGAAACTATGACAGTAGCCAGGAAAAAAAAAAAGCAATATATTACATTCCAGGGGGAAAAGTATTCAATAGTTCAATGGCATTGGACCTTTTATCAGAAGCTGTGGGGCCCAGGAGGGAGTGAATGATATTTTTCAAGTACTTAAAGAATTAAACTGTCATTTCACCATTCTACATCCAGCCAAAATATCCTATGAAAATGAAAACAAACAACAAAAAATTAAATAAGTGTTTAAATAAATGAAAACTAAGAGACTTCATTACCACCAGATGTGCATTACAAGAAATGCTAGAGGAAGTTCATCAGATTGACAGAAATGACACCAAAGGAAAACTTGGATCTTTAAGAATGAATTTATTTAGGCCGGGCGCGGTGGCTCAAGCCTGTAATCCCAGCACTTCGGGAGGCCGAGACGGGCGGATCACGAGGTCAGGAGATCGAGACCATCCTGGCTAACACGGTGAAACCCCGTCTCTACTAAATGCAAAAAACTAGCCGGGCGAGGTGGTGGGCGCCTGTAGTTCCAGCTACTCCGGAGGCTGAGGCAGGAGAATGGCGTAAACCCGGGAGGCGGAGCTTGCAGTGAGCTGAGATCCGGCCACTGCACTCCAGACCGGGCGACAGAGCAAGACTCCGTCTCAAAAAAAAAAAAAAAAAAAAAAAAAGAATGAATTTATTTATTAATTTATTTAGCAACAAGGTCTCGCTGTGTCAGCCAGGCTGGAGTATAGTGGCATGATCGTGGCTCACTGCAACCTCTGCCTCCCAGGCTCAAGCAATCTTCCCGCCTCAGCCTCCCAAGTAGCTGGGACCACAGGAACATGCCACCATACCTGGGCAAATTTTTTTTGTGTTTTTAGTAGAGACAAGATTTCGCCATGTTGCCCAGGGTGGTCTCAAACTCCCAGGCTCAAGTGATCCGCCCACCTTGACCTCCCAAAGTGCGAGATTATAGGCATAAACCACTGTGCCTGGCCTAGGAATGATTTTAAATCATCAGGAATGGTAAATATCAGAACACATTACAATTTTTCCTCTTAATTTATTTGGAATACATATAGATATTTAAGTTACAGCATTTACAGCATTATTTTTTGAAGTTTATAATGTAGATGTGTTACATATGATAACTATAGCACAAAATGGCAGGTAGAGTGTTAAATGGACCTATACAAATGAAGTAAGTCCTATACTAACAGGAAAAAAAAGCAGACCTAAATCAAATCTTATTAATTATTATATTAAATGTTAATGGATTATGCACTGAAAAAAGGGTCAGGGGAGGAATTATTAGATTTCTGTTTTTTGTTTTTTGAGACAGAGTGTCATTCTGTTGCCCAGGCTGAGGTGCAGTGGTGCAATCTCGGCTCATTGCAACCTCTGCCTCCCAGGTTCAAGCGATTCTCCTTCCCCAGCCTCCCGAGTAGCTGAGACTATAGGTGCATGCCACCATGTCTGGCTAATTTTTGTATTTTTAGTGGAGATGGGGGTTTCACCATGTTGGCCAGGCTGGTCTCGAACTCCTGACTTCAGGTGATCTGCCCACCTCAGCCTCCCAAAGTGCTGAGATTAGAGGCGTAAGCCATCATGCCCAGCTTGAACCACCCTGCCCAGCTCAGAATAAATTTTAAAAAGCAAGACTCATCTCAGACACGTATTTAAAATAATGCTTGCTAACTTTTCTTTTTTTTTTTTTTTTTGAGACGGAGTCTTGCTCTGTCACCCAGACTGGAGTGCAGTGGCGTGATCTCGGCTCACTGCAAGTTCCACCTCCCAGGTTCACACCATTCTCCTGCCTCAGCCTCCCCAGTAGCTGGGACTACAGGCGCCCAGCACCACGCCCGGCTAATCTTTTTGTATTTTTAGTAGAGACGAGTTTTCACCATGTTAGCCAGGACAGTCTGGATCTCCTGACCTCGTGATCCGCCTGCCTCGGCCTCCCACAGTGCTGGGATTACAGGCGTGAGCCACCACGCCCGGCCTGCTTGTTAACTTTTATCTAGTATTTCTAGGTATTTTTAGCTGAAAGATTTTTATATCTACTATTTTTCTGGTATCAGAAATCTTGAAGTCTTCTTTTATTGTGAGATTACTTGGAAGAGGAAATAAAATAACAACTGCGTACCAATTCATTCCCGAACTTCTTCTACTCATGATTGGAGGGTGGCCTTAAACAATAGAATAGGAGGTTAGAGGCAAATGAGGTCCTGGGCATCTAGATCAGTAGGTAACTTCTAAACAGGGGTATGTTTGATCATGTTCTTTGTGGTCTTTGCATCTTATCTTTTTTCTCTTGTTTCTCATTTGACCAAAAAAAAAAAAAAAAGAAAATTAATACCTGTGCACCAGCACTGCGCTATAGCACAGTGGAAATACAGGAAAGAACAACATAGACATAGTCCCTGACCTTAAAAAGCTGCCCAGTCTGATAAACAAACATTAAAAAATTACTCAAATAATTATTTGATAACCATATGACAAATCTTAAATACAAGTTACCATGAGAGCCAGGTACAGGGCCAGTCAGCTGAGTTCCTAAGCCTCATTGATTGGGTCCACTCAGTTATCTTGGAGAACCAAAAAGAAAACTCAAAAAAACAAAAACAAAAACAAAAAAAGCCTAAGTAAGGTAAATACAGGAAGAGCCTGAAGCTACTTTAAAGTAGATGTCATATAAGTCATGCACTTTATCTAGACATATAATATTCAAATTAATATTATACTTAATACTTATCTGGTTCCCCTTGGCAACCATGCAGGAGTGGCTCAAAAGAGAGGAAGAGAAAAAAAATTGTATCATTCTGGCAGCTTTAAGAAGTTACCATGGAGAAGAGAGATGCCAACAAGAAAGAAGACATTATTATGACCAAAACCAGAATAACAGTATGTAATGTGCAAGCTCCCAGCCCTACAAATCACACAATTTCCGTGGCATCCACAAGGGAGAAGACAGCACAACTGTGAATCAAGATAGCACAGCAGGTCAGGTGTGAAGGCTCACGCCTGTAATCCTAGCACTTTGGGAGGCCGAGGCAGGTGGATCATCTGAGGTCGGGAGTTTGAGAGCAGCCTGGCCAACATGGCGAAACCCTGTCTCTACTAAAAAAATACAAAAATTAGCCGGGCGTGGTGGCACACGCCTGTAATCCCAACTACTTGGGAGGCTGAAACAGGAGAATCACTTGAACCCAGGAGGTGGAGGTTGCAGTGGGCTGAGATCGTGCCATTGCACTACAGTCTGGGTGACAGAGTGAGACTCTGTCTCAAAAAAAAAAAAAAAAAAAAAAAAAAAAAAATAGCACAGCAGCCTGGCAGTATTCAGGAAGAAGAGGGGTTAAGTTCTACCTGCCTCATCTCCCTGAGGTTTGCCATTTTCATCACAGACTAGAAGAACCGGTGTCTCTTTATTACCATATTCTCAGTGCCTGGAAAAAAATAACATTCAATCAATGAGTCATGTATAAACACAGCGATGCCTCAAAAAATGTTAAAAATTATGACCAATATATTCTAGTGGCAAATGAAGGCGTGTATCAATTACATTTTGAAAAGTCACTGTTATGATAAGCACAGTCTGAGAGATATGCTATAGAAGGCAGGACCAAAGAGACTTATTAGGTTGGTGAAAAGTAACTGTGGTTTTTGCCATTAAAAGTAATTTAAAAGTAATGACAAAAACCACAATTACTTTTGCATCAACCTAATACTTCCTTAAGAAGGAAAATGAGCTGATAGAGGCCACTACCTTGATTCTCAGTGGGTAAAAGGCAAAGGTTTAGTTCAACATTATTTACTTAAGAAAGAACTGGGCCAGGTGCGGTGGCTCACGCCTGTAATCTTAGGACTTTGAGAGGCCGAGGTGGGCAGATTGCATGAGCTCAGGAGTTAGAGATCAGTCTGGGCAACACAGTGAAGCCCCATCTCCACTAAAATACAAAAGAAATTACCCGGGCGTGGTGGCGTGTGCCTGTAGTCTCAGCCAACCTGGGAGGCTGAGATTGCAGTGACCGGTGATCGTGCCACTGAACTCCAGCCTGGGCAACAGAGCAAGACTCCATCTCAAAAAAAAAAAAAAGAAGAAGAACTGTATTTCTCCCTTTCAACTAATCCATTTGGCAGTTTTTGTTTTGTTGCTAATCAGAGACCATTCTGTTGGGATGGATGTAGTGGAAGAGATAGATACACAATGATCAGGTGTATGATTATCCCACAAGTGAAGAGGACAAAAGAAATGCTTTAAGAACTGCGAAAACCAGCCAGGTCCAGTGGCTCACACCTGTAATCCCAGCACTTTGGGAGGCCAAGGAGGGTGGATCACCTGAGGTCAGGAGTTCGAGACCAGCCTGACCAATATGATGAAACCCCATCTCTACTAAAAATACAACAAATTAGCTGGGCATAGTGGCATGTGCCTGTAATCCCAGCTACTCGGGAAGCTAAGACAGGAGAATTGCTTGAACCCGGAAGGCGGAGGTTGCAGTGAGCTGAGATTGCACCATTGCACTCCAGCCTGGGCAACAAAAGCAAAACTCCATCTCAAAAAAAAAAAAAAGAAAGAACTGCAAAAGCCATCAACTATTTGGTGTAACTAGTAACTAGAACATGCGAACAATTTAAGAGAGCCTAATAAGTAGCAATTGAAAAATGCAATGGCTCTTTTAATATTAAAAGGATGTATAAGCTTTAGACTTTTACTTTTTAGGTCTAAAGCTAAGCTTTCTAAGAGAAGCTCTTATCAAATGAACACTCTCATCTCATAAAGCTAGATAAAATACGAAAAAGGTGGCCAGGCGCGGTGGCTCAAGCCTGTAATCCCAGCACTTTGGGAGGCCGAGACAGGCGGATCACGAGGTCAGGAGATCGAGACCATCCTGGCTAACACAGTGAAACCCCCGTCTCTACTAAAAAATACAAGAAACTAGCCAGGCGAGGTGGCGGGCTCCTGTAGTCCCAGCTACTCGGGAGGCTGAGGCAGGAGAATGGTGTAAACCCGGGAGGCGGAGCTTGCAGTGAGCCCTGATCCGGCCACTGCACTCCAGCCTGGGCAACAGAGCGAGACTCTGTCTCAAAAAAAAAAAAAAAAACGAAAAAGGCAGTTATTTGAAGATATTGAGAAGCTACCAAGGTAGCCAGGGAAGGGAAGTCAAGATCCTAGAGGAAAAGGAAACAAATCAGAATAAATCAGATACTCTCCACCAATGTTTTCTCTTGGGGGCACTTACCATTTCCTGGCTAGGAGACAGAGGTATAGCAGGAAGTAGTGGCCAAGAGTTTTCAGTAAGTTTATGGGGACGGGAAGACAAAAATTGTGATTCAAGACAAGTGGAGCAGCCAAGATATGAACAGCCAGGATCCCAGAGAGGAGAATCACAGAAAAATGAGTGTGAAATTTTGCAAGGATTTTACCTCAAAGAATCTTTTGAATCCTAAGTCACTGAAGAACGGGGAAAGGAATAAGAGCAGTCACAGCAAAAGCAAACAGACAGGCTGGGCATAGTGGCTCATACCTATAATCCCAGCACTTTGGGAGGCCGAGGCAGGCGGATCACCAGGTCAGGAGATCCAGACCATCCTTGCTAACATGATGAAACCCCATCTCTACTGAAATACAAAAGATTAGCTGGGCATGTGGTGCGCGCCTGTAGTCCCAGCTACTCAGGAAGGTGAAGCAGGGGAATTGCTTGAACCCAGGAGGCGGTGGTTGCAGTGAGCGAGGTTATGCCACCACACTCCAGCCTGGCAACAGAGCAAGACTCCGTCTCAAAAACAAACAAACAAAACACAATTGTTAAGATGTTTAAGGGATAAGCAGTGATATGGAAAATCTCAGGGAACTAAACAGACAAAAACTGGAGTTCAGAGCCTGAAATGGAGAAAGAATCCTGGACAACATGCCAGGTTTTAAGTAGAGATCCCTGAATGACTATTTTCTAGGTTCAAGGGTGTAACCGTAATATAGCATGCCTCATAGAGTCTTAAACTCAGCCTCTAGCCATCTCAAGGCCTGATCAAAATTAATGACATCTGTCTCTAGTTAACTGCTGGCAAGACCGGTGCAGTGGCTCACGCCACCCAACACTTTGAGAGGCCAAGGGAGGAGGACTGCTTGAGCCCAGGAGTTTGAGACCAGCTGAGCAACTAAGTGAGACTCCTTCTCTACAACAAATTGTAAAATTAGCCAGGTGTGGTGGTGCACATCTGTGGTCCAAGCTTCACAAGAGGCTGAAGCAGGAGGATTGCTTGAGCCCAGAAGGTCAAGACTGTAGAAACCATGTTCATACTGCTGCACTCCAGCCTGGGCAACAAAGCAAGACCCTGTCTCCAAAAAATACAAGGATCAAAAAATATAAATTGTAAAACAAACTTATAAGACACGGTTTAGAAAAATATGGGAGGCCAACATATGTCTAAATGAGAAGAAATAGAATGGTCAAAATAATATTTGGAGAGATAGTTTCTGAGAATTTTCCAGAATTGATGAAAGACCTTCAACTACAGATTCAAAGATCTCTAAAAACTTCAACCAGAATAAATACAAAGAAAATCGTATCTGGACATTTCATAGTAAAATTGTTTAGAATTAAGGAGAAAGAAAAAAATCTTAAAAGTGACTGAAATAGGAGAGATGCATAATTTTAAAGGAGTAACAATAAAACTGATAGCTGACTGGGCACGGTGGCTCATGCCTATAATCCCAGCACTTTGGGAGGCCGAGGTGGGGCGGATCACCTGAAGTCAGGAGTTCAAGACCAGCCTGGCCAACATGGTGAAACCCTATCTCTACTAAAATTACAAAAATTAGCCAAGTGTGGTGGCACACACCTGTAGTCCCAGCTACTTGGGAGACTAAGGCAGGAGAATCACTAGAACCCGGGAGATGGAGGTTGTGGTGAGCCAAGATTGCGCCCCTACACCCTGAACAACAGAGTGAGACTCTGTCTCAAGAAAAAATAAAAATAAATTAAAAATAAAACTGATAGCTGACCCTTTAATAGAAAAACATGAAAGCCATTAAACAGTGGAATAAAATCTTCAAAGGGCTGAAACGGTGACAACCAACCTAGAAATCTATATCCAGGCAGGGCACGGTGACTCACGCCTGTAATCCCAGAAATTTGGGAGGCCATGGTGGGCGGATCACTTGAGGTCAGGAGTTTGAGACCAGTCTGGCCAACATGGTGAAACCTTGTCTCTACTAAAAATACAAAAATTAGCTGGGTGTGGTGGCAGGCACCTGTGGTCCCAGCTACTCAGGAGGCTGAGGAAGGAGAGTTGCTTGAACCTGGGAGCTGGAGGTTGCAGTGCACCGAGATCACACCACTGCACTCCAGCCTGGGCAACAGAGCAAAACCATGTCTCAAAAAAAAAATAAGAAAAGAAAAAAATCTATATTCAGTTATATATATATATATATACACATACACATACACACTTCAAAAGTGAAGGTGAAATAAAGACATTTGCCTATGCACAAAAACTTGGAAGAATTTAATGTCAGCACATCTACACCCAAGGAAATACAAGGAGAGTTTTCCAAGCAAAAGGAAAATGATCCCTAATTGAAGCTCAATAGCACAGGTATATAAAGAAATGGTAGCTATATAGTTAAAACTAGATGAATATTGACTGTTAAAACAATGATAATATCTTGGGGAGGTTAAAATATATGTAAAAATATACAGAATTTAAATACATTGTATCTCCTGCTATACTTTATGGTAAAAAAATTAATAAATACATGATAAGGTGTGAAGGGAAAAGGAGTTTACTACACTATTGTTCGAGAATAAGGGTAAAATAAAGTACTTTCAGTCATAAAATAACTTTTTTTCCCCCTTTTTAGAGGGAAAGAGATGGGGTTTTCACTCTTTTGCCCAGGCTGAAGTGCAGTGGCATCATCATAGCCCACAGCAGTCTTGATCTCCTAGGCTTAAGAGGTCCTCTTTCACCTTAGCTTCCCAAGTAGCTGGAACTGCATGCACGTGTCCCCACCTCCAGCTAAGTTTTTTATTTTTTGGAGAGACAAGGTCTCACTGTGTTGCCCAGGCTGGTGTGGAACTCCTGGGCTCAGGCAATCCTCTTGCTTCAGCCTCCCAAAGTGCTGGGGTAACAGGCATGCGCCACCACACCTGGCCATGAAAAACTATGAAAGTTTAGTACCAATAAGCTCTTGGTGAAAAAACAACTAAAGAATTTTCTTTGGCAAAATTTAAATGAACCCAGAAAGAAATAGTGGGAGTAAATATATTGGTAAACGTTTTGGTAACACTAAACAAATATGGACTATAAGGGAAAAAAGGAAAGAAGGAAGGGAGGAATGGAGGGAGAGAGAGAGAAAAGAAAAGAAAACAAAGGAAAGAGGGAGGGAAAGAAGAAGAGAGGGAGGGAGGAAGGGAGAGAGTAGCAATAATAATAAATCACTAATTTGAGAAAGTTTAAAAACAAGTTAGAGGCAACATGAAAATGGGGACAGTGTTGTTTCTAAAGTTATAGCATTCAAGTTCTATTTTTCTCTATGCTTTTTGTCTTTTCAACATTTTCTACTCTTGTGTGTGCACTATTTTTGTAATTGGGATAAGCTATAAATGCTGGGGGTATTGATTTTCTTTTCTTTTCTTTTCTTTTTTTTTTGACATGGAGTCTCGCTCTGTCGACCAGGCTGGAGTGCAGTGCAGTGGCACTATCTTGGCTGACTGCAACCTCCACCTCCCGGGTTCACTCCATTCCCCTGCTTCAGCCTCCCAAGTAGCTGGGACTACAGGCACCCATCACCACACCCGGCTCATTTTTTGTATTTTTAGTAGAGACAGGATTTCATCATGTTAGCCAGGATGGTCTCGATCTCCTGACCTCGTGGTCCGCCTGCTTCAGCCTCCCAAAGTGCTGGGATTACAGGCGTGAGCCACCGCGCCTGGCCAATTTTCATTTTTGTTAATAAGATTCTACTCCTGTAGAATGATTAACTATAAGGTCCAAACATATGCTCTATAGATCCATGATCATAGATAATACAATTAAGATTCAAAAAGTTAATAAACTTGTCAAGATTGCACACTGAGCATAGAGTAGGCTAAAAGAGAATTCCGACATCCTCCCTTTCAACTTTACAGTGGGTTGAAAGAAATACATCAGTTTTTACTTACACCTGTCACCAAAATCTTACTCATAATATAGACTATGGACCAGGATCTGGACTATTTTTAAGCAGGTTTTTATTTCCCTCAAAAAATGAATTAATAGTGAAAATAACTCAGGAAGAGTAATAGTTAGCAATTTAACATTTTAGGTTTTCTCTATGACCTGTAATACCAGCTCACAACATAACCTTAAAAAGCCTACTCCAAGTACTATTGCATTTTAAGGCGTCCATGAAATGATTGGAGAATCTCTTATCCCTAATGAGACTCTGGGTAAACTTGTACATAATGTTCTTACCAATAATACAGGAAAGCTCTCTTGCTCAAGAAAACATGGCCAGTAATCTCAAACAAGTAAATACGTGCTATGCTGTGAAGCATATGCAAAGGCGAGGAAGATGATTTTCTCTTATAATCTCCCTTGGTATCATATTTAACACACTTTGTAAATGTATTTTTTGGTTAATTATGTAGTTAGGGCATCACACAGAGTAGCAAGTAAATTGAGACTGTTCTTTGTTTCAAAACTTAGCAGATTTTGGCATCCAAAAAGTATAGATGAGGTATGCTAAAGTTCTGAATATTTGAGTTTACCTCATGTAAAATAAACTTTATTCATGTATTCAACAAATATTTACTGACCACTTCTAAGGGTCAAGGACAGTTTTAGTGACTGGAAATTTGGCCATGCAAGGCCACTGCCTTAAGAGGGCTCACATTCTAGTGGATAAAGCTAAGAAATAAACCTTTTATTTTATATATATATATGTGTGTGTGTGTGTGTGTGTGTGTGTGTGTGTATTTTTTTTTTTTTTAAGACAGGGTCTCGCTCTGTCACTCAGGCTGTGGTGCAGTGATGCAATCATAGCTCACTGCTACCTCAAAACCTCAAACTGCGAGGCTCAAACCATCTTCCCACCTCAGCCTCCATAGTAGCTGGGACTACAGGTACATGTCTTGTTTTTATTTTTGTAGAGATAGGGGTCTCACTATGTTGCCCAGACTGGTCTTGAACTCCTGGCCTCAAGCAGTCCTCCCGCTTCAGCCTCCCAAAGTGCTGAGATTACAGGTATGAGTCATTGTGTCCACTGGAAACCATTTTTTTACATTTACAAGGCACCGACTGAGTGTGTTGCATGCTAAGATTGAACTCTAGAAAATGATATGATGGAAGGAAGTGTGGGGTGCTATTTTTGATAGGGTAACAGGGAAGGCCTTTAAAGAAGGTATTTGGGATGTTGGAGGAACAGAAAGAAGACCTGGATGGCTGGAACCCAGTGAATGAAAGGGAGGGTGGCACAAGATAAAGATGGAGAGGCAGGCAGCAGCTTGATCATGCAACTTCATACAAACATTTGCTTGGCATCTCCTCCTTTCCTGTCTTTCTCTGTTTACTAGGTTTCCGTTCATTTCATCCGAATGGCCACAGTCTTTGCTATTCAGAAAAAGATATCTTAGGAACATAACCTATAGTTATGATATGCTAATCTACTTATCTCTAAAAGTTAATCATGCAGTCTTCATACTGCTTAAAATGCCCTTATAAAGAGAATTTCTTTGCAGATCTGGGATAACTGGCAAAGGAATCAATGAAAGTGATTGTTGAAGACAACAGATAAGTTGGGTCTGGTGGTGGTAGAGGTCCTTGGCAGAATTTTCTTTGCTATTTGAAATGCAAATTTATTCTCGCTGTAAAGGCAAACTCAATATTCAATACAAAAATATAATTATTTTATCGGTACAAACCTACCATCTCTTTAATGCCCCCTACTGTGGTATCCTGTTAATCACAGTAATATATTAAAACTGGGATGGAGTCAGCTAAGCTGTAGCTTTCCAGAAGAATGCTTTTTGAAGCTTAGCTGCTGCTTCTAAAAACAACATCCTTACTTAACTCTCTGGGTTATAAAATGTTTATGTGAAAAACCTTCCAAAACAGTTTTAATCAAAAGTCAGAAGCTTATTAAACCTTTTTCTTTCTTTAGTATTAGGATACAGTGCATTAAAATGCATAAGAACAGGTAACTGATGAAGCTTTGCTCTTCAACCCCCTTGATGCCTGTAGATTTGATACTTAACATTACCTTAAGTTTGAGGTAGGAAAGACTTTTCTTCTTGTTTCAAAGCCCTTCCATATCAGCCTCTTACCAAAGCACTTGGAGATAATGTGATGAGAAAGGCAAACTCAGAAAGGGAGAATAATCAGTATTTCAAAAGTAATTTCTCTTTTCAAGGATCCTAAAAGTTTTAATAAAATATTACTTTAAAAGGCTGAGCATGGTGGTTCACGCCTGTAATCCCAGCACTTTGGGAGGCCAAGGTGGACGCATCACAAGGTCAGGAATTCAAGATCAGCCTGACCAACGTGGTGAAACCCTGTCTCTATTAAAAATACAAAAAAATTAGCTGGGTGTGGTGGTGCACGCCCATAATCCCAGCTACTCAGGAGGCTGAGGCAGGAGAATCGCTTGAACCCAGGAGGCAGAGGTTGCAGTGAGCCGAGATAGTGCCACTGCACTCCAGCCTGGGCAACAGAGCAAGACTCCATCTCAAAAAAAAAAAAAAAAAAAATATATATATATATATATATATATATATATATATATTATTTTAAAACATGTTATCAGGGCCTCACAGACAGGTTGCAGTGAGCCATGAGCCAAGATCATGCCACTGCTCTCCAACCTGGGCAAGAGAGCAAGACTCCATCTCAAACACACACACACACACACACACACACACACACACACACACACACACACACAGATATATCACGTAATTTTAAAACATGTCATCGGGGCCTCAGAAACACTTGATATTGAGCAAGAAAGTTGCTTTCCAAAAAATTGGGGGAAAACATTAGAAAATCCTCTTCTGATCTCACTTAGGATGTGTTATTCTATCTACCCAAAATCTAGCAAAAATTCGAAATAAAATTACTCATCTAATAGTGATTATAAGAATGTGACATACTTCAGGGGAATTTGTACCAATATGGAATATAGCCCAATGTCTTTGTTGCCATATAATATCCAGAAATTGTTTTTAATAATTAACAATGATGTAATTTGTAATACTCCCTGATTAGTTTTGCATAGTTTCTTATAAAATAAATTAAAATGTATTATTGCTAAAAGCTTATAAATTGTGAAATCTCATGTCGATTCCCTGTCTTCTTGTTTACACAACCACAGCATTTAATGCAGATGGTCACAGGAGTGACTTGTCTCGTGGCTTCCTGGACACCACACTCTCCTGGTTTTCTTCACCCTTTCTCCTCTGTTGGCCCCTCCTCATTTTCTCAATCCCTTAATGCCAGAGTGGCCCCGGGGACAGGGTGTGGTCCCCTTCTCTCCTCCATTTACACTCACTCTCTTGAAGACCTTGTCCAATCTTTAAGTACCAAGTGTATGCCAATGACTCCCAAACAGGACCAGCTTCCTTGTGAGCTGTGCACTCGCATGCCCCACCCTCAGAAAAGCCTTGTGTTTTAATGCTCTGCTGTTGCTGAGACAGGGTCTTCCTCTGTTGCCGAGGCTGGAGTGCAATCACGGCTCACTGCAGCCTCAACTTCCTGGGCTCAGATGGTTCTCCCACTTCAGACTCCTGAGTAGCTGGGACCACAGTCATGCACCACCACGCCTGGCTAATTTTTTTTATTTTTTAGTAGAGATGGGATTTCACCACATTGTTCAGGCTGGTTTCGAACTCCTAGGCTCAAGTGATCCTCCCGCCTCAGCTCCCCAAAGGGCTGGGATTACAGGTATGAGCTACCACACCCGGCCATTGAAATTCTCAATAATTTTTTAACAAGGAGTCTTCATTTTCATTTTGCATTAGGTCCTGAGTATTACTTATCTATCCTTCTCACAAATGTATGTCTACAAACTAACCCTCTCTCCAGACTTTTATAATGAACTGCCTACTCCACATCTCAACTTGAATGTCTAATAAATATCTCAAACTCAACAAGGTCAAAATCAACCTCACATTTCCTTCCCCGGACCTGTTCTACCACTAGCCTCCTCCATCTCAGTTGGAAATATCTTCATGTTTCCACTTGCTCAGACTACACACTTTGCAGTCACTTTTGATTCTGTGGCTTCTCCTTTTTTTTTTTTTTTTGAGAGAGAGTTTCACTCCGTTGCCCAGGCTAGAGTGCTGTGGCGCGATCTCCACTCACTGCAAGCTCTGCCTCCCGGGTTGATGCCATTCTCCTGCTTCAGCCTCCCAAGTAGCTGGGACTACAGGTGCCCACCACTGTGTCCGGCTAATTTTTTGTATTTTTAGTAGAGACGGGGTTTCACTGTGTTAGCCAGGATGGTCTTGATCTCCTGACCTCATGATCCACCCGCCTCAGCCTCCCAAAGTGCTGGGATTACAGGCGTCAGCACCATGCCAGGCCGTTTCTGTGGCTTTTCTTACACTCCACCACCAATCTGTCAGCCAACCACGTTGGCTCTATCTTTAAAACCTAGTAAGTAGCCAACTGCTTCTCCACATCACCACTACAGCCATCCTGGTCTGAGCCACCATCACCTTTTTTCCTGGATCACTGCAGTAGTTTTGAGAGGTGAAGCTGGCTGGGCTTCTGGGTCCAGGTGGGGACCTGGGGAACTTTTCTGTCTAGCTAAAGGATTGTAAATGCACCAATCAGCACTCTGTGTCTAGCTAAAGGTTTGTAAATGCACCAATCAGCACTCTGTAAAAATGGACCAATCAGCTCTCTGTAAAATGGACCAATCAGCAGGATGTGGGTGGGGCCAAATAAGGGAATAAAAGCTGGCCACCAGAGCCAGCAGGGCAACCTGCTGGGGTCCCTTTCCATGCTGTGGAAGGTTTGTTCTTTCACTCTTCACAATAAATCTTGTTGCTGCTCACTCTTTGGGTCCACACTACCTTTATGAGCTGTAACACTCACTGTGAAGGTCTGCAGCTTCACTCCTGAAGTCAGTGAGACCACGAACTCACTGGGAGGAATAAACAACTCTGGACACACCACCTTTAAGAGTTGTAACACTCACTGCAAAGGTCTGTGGCTTCACTCCTGAAGTCAGCAAAGCCATGAACCCACCAGAAGGAAGAAACTCCGGACACATCTGAACATCTGAAGGAAAAAACTCCGGACACACCATCTTTAAGAACTGTAACACTCACCGCCAGGGTCCGGCTTCATTCTTGAAATCAGTGAGACCAAGAACCCCCAGGAAGGAACCAATTCCAGACACATTTTGGCAACCCAGATGGGACTATCGCCTATTGCCAAGCGGTGAGTGCCATCGGACCCCTTTTGCTTGCTATTCTGTCCTCTATTTTTCCTTAGAATTCGGGGGCTAAATACTGGACACCTGTCAGCCAGTTAAAAGCAACTAGTGCAGCCGCTGTACTAAAGACACGGGTGTCAGGCTTTCTGGGAAAGGGCTCTCTAATAACCCCTGACTCTTCGGAGTTGGGAGCATTGGTTTCCTTGGAACCAGCTTCCGCTTTTCCTGTACTTCTAGGCTGAGCTGAGGGTCGACAGAGAAAAGCCATTCATCTCCGGGGTCCCGACAACAAGTTGGTTGCCCCTGCGGCCAAGAGCGGAACTCTCAAAGTCATGTTGCCCAAGTCAGACTCTCCCATCTATCCTATCTATCCTGACTCTTGCCTCCTGGGTCCTAATGCCTGTCAGACAAACTTCCTCCCGCCTCTCTTCTCCAAGCCTAGTCCTGCTTCTAAAAACCACCCCTTGTCTCTGGTGCTTTTCTAGTTTCTCCTGTAAGAATGATTTCTAGTATAAACTTGAGGACTCTGTTACCTTGTTTAGGCACCTGGGCTCACCAATCAGAAAGACATAATTTTTTCCCAAAGCCCTGTCACAGGGGGGACTATCTGGAATTTTAGGATCCCTTCTCAGATATGCAGGCCTAACAAAAGCTATTCCTGAAGCTAGGATACGGGGAGCCTCAGAAATTGTATCCTTCCTATTCATACAAGTGAGGACAAAAGGCATCACTCTTCCAACTCTGGAAATCCCTTCCTTCCCTCAGGGTATGGCTCTCCACTTCATTTTTGGGGCATAACATCTTTATGGGACATAAGTAAAGTCCCAGACTAACAGGAGAATGCTTAGGACTCTAACGGATTTTCAAGAATGCGTCAGTAAGGGCCACTAAATCTGATTTTTCTTGGTCCTCTTTGTGGTCTAGGAGGAGAGGCAAGGGTGCAGGTTTTTGAGAATGCGTCAGTAAGGGGCACTAAATCTGATATTCCTTGGTCCTCCTTGTGGTCTAGGAAGAAAACCAGTGCTTCTGCTACTGTGTCGGTGAGTGCAACGATTCCGATCAGCAGGGTCCAGGGATCGTTACGGGTTCTTGGGCAGCGGGAGAAGCAAACCAAAACTGTGGGCGGTTTTGTCTTTCAGATGGGAGACACTCAGGCATCAACAGGCTCTCCCTGGAAATGCATCCTAAGTCATTGGGACCAATTTGACCCACAAACCCTGAAAAAGAGGCAGCTCATTTTTTTCTGCACTATGGCCTGGCCCCAGTACTCTCTCTCTCTGATGGGGAAAAATGGCCACCTGCACCTGAGGGAAGTATAAATTACAATACTATCCTGCAGCTTGACCTTTTGTGTAAGAGGGAAGGCAAATGGATCAAAATACCTTATGTCCAAGTATTCTTTTCACTGAAGGAGAATATACAACTATGCAAAGCTTGCAATTTACATCCCACAGGAGGACCTCTCAGCTTACCCCCATATGCTAGCCTCCCTATAGCTCCCCTTCCTATTAATGATAAGCCTCCTCTAATCTCCCCCGCCCAGAAGGAAATAAGCAAAGAAATCTCCAAAGGAACACAAAAACCCCTGGGCCATAGGTTATGTCCCCTTCAAGCTGTGGGGGGAGGGGAATTTGGCCCAAGCCAGGTACATGTCCCCTTATCCCTCTCTGATTTAAAGCAGATCAAGGCAGACCTGGGAAAGTTTCCAGATGATCCTGATAGGAACAGAGATGTCCTACAGGGTCTAGGGCAAACCTTCTATCTCACTTGGAGAGATGTCATGCTATTGTCATGCCAGATCAAACCCTGGCCTTAAATAAAAAGAATGCGACTTTAGATGCAGCCTGAGAGTTTGAAGATACCTGGTATCTTAGTCAAGTAAATGACAGAATGACAGCTAAAGAAAGGGACAAATTCCCTACCGGTCAGCAAGCCGTCCCCACTATGGATCCCCACTGGGACCTCAACTCAGATCATGGGGACTGGAGTCGCAAACATCTGTTGACCTGTGTTGTAGAATGACTAAGGAGAATTAGGAAAAAGCCCATGAATTATTCAATGATGTGCACCATAACTCAGGGAAAGGAAGAAAATTCTTCTGCCTTTCTCGAGTGGCTACAGGAGGCCTTAAGAAAATATATACCTCTGTCACCCAACTCACTAGAGGGTCAATTGATCCTAAAGGATAAGTTTATTACCCAATCAGGCACAAATATCAGGAGAAAACTCCAAAAGCGAGCCCTGGGCCCTGAACAAAATTCAGAGGCATTGTTAAACCTAGCAACCTCAGTGTTCCATAATAGGGACCGAGAGGAACAGGCCCAAAGGAAAAGTGAGATCAGAGAAAGGCCACAGCCTTAGTCATGGCTCTCAGACAAACAAACCTTGGTGGTTCAGAGAGGACAGAAAATGGAGCAGGCCAGTCACCTGGTAGGGCTTGTTATCAGTGTGGTTTACAAGGACACTTTAAAAAAGATTGTCCAACGAGAAACAAGCCGCCCCTCATCCATATCCACTATTCCAAGGCAATCACTGGAAGGCACACTGCCCCAGAGGGCAAAGGTTCTCTGGGCCAGAAGCCCCCAACCAGATGATCCAACAACAGGACTGAGGGTGCCTGGGGCAAACACCAGCTCATGTCATCACCCTCACTGTGCCCCAGGTATGTATAACCATTGAGGGCCAGGAAATTGACTTCCTCCTGGACACTGGCGTGGCTTTCTCGGTGTTAATCTCCTGTCCTGGACAGCTGTCCTCAAGGTCCATTTCCATCTGAGGAATCCTGGGACAGCCTGTAACCAGGTATTTCTCCCACCTCCTCAGTTGTAACTGGGAGACTTTGCTCTTTTCACATGACTTTCTTGTCATGCCTGAAAGTCCCACACCCTTATTCGGGAGAGATATATGAGCCAAAGCTGGAGCTATTACCTACATGAATATGGGGAACAAGTTACCCATTTGTTGTCCCCTACTTGAGGAAGGAATCAACCCTGAAGTCTGGGCATTGGAAGGGCAAGAAATGCCCACCCTGTCCAAATCAGGCTAAAAGACCCCACCAGTTTTCCTTATCAAAGGCAATATCCCTTAAGGCCTGAAGCTCATAAAGGATTATAGGATATTGTTAAACATTTAAAAGCTCAAAGGTTAGTAAAGAAATGCAGCAGTCCCTGCAACACCCCCATTCTAGGAGTACAAAAACTGAACAGTCAGTGGAGACTAGTGCAAGATCATAGACTCATCAATGAGGGAGTAATTCCTCTATATCCAGTTGTATCCAACCCCTATACCCTGCTCTCTCATATACCAGAGGAAGCGGAATGGTTCACTGTTCGGACCTCAAGGATGCCTTCTTCTGTATTCCCCTGCACTCTGACTCCCAGTTTCTCTTTGCCTTTGAGGATCCCACAGACCACATGTCCCAACTTACATGGACCGTCTTGCCCCAAGGGTTTAGGGATAGCCCTCATCTGTTTGGTCAGGCACTGGCCCAAGATCTAGGCCACTTCTCAAGTCCAGGCACTCTGGTTCTTCAGTATGTGAATGATTTACTTTTGGCTACCAGTTTGGAAGCCTCATGCCAGCAGGCTACCCTAGATCTCTTGAACTTTCTAGCTAATCAAAGGTAAAAGGCATCTAGGTCAAAGGCCTAGCTTTGCCTAGAGTAGGTCAAATATCCAGGCCTAATTTTAGCCAGAGGACCCAGGACCCTCAGCAAGGAATGAATAAAGCCTATACTGGCTTATCCTTACCCTGAGACATTAAAGCAGTTGCGGGAGATCCTTGGAATCACAGGCTTTTGCCGACTATGGAACCCCAGATACAGCGAGATAGCCAGGTCCCTCTATACTCTAATCATGGAGACCCAGAGGGCAAATACACATCTAGTAGAATGAGAATGAGGGGCAGAAACCTCCTTCAAAACCTTAAAGCAGGCCCTTTAAGCAAGCTCCAGGTTTAAGCCTTTCCAAAGGACAAAATTTCTCTTTATACATCACAGAGAGAGCAGGAATAGCTCTTGGAGTCCTTACTCAGACTCGTGGGACAACCCCACAACCAGTGGCATACCTAAGTAAGGAAATTGATGTAGTAGCAAAAGGCTGGCCTCACTGTTTATGGTAGTTGCGGCGGTGGCCATCTTGGTGTCAGAGGCTATCAAAATAATGCAAGGAAAGGATCTCACTGTCTGGACTACTCATGATATAAATGGCATACTAGGTGCCAAAGGAAGTTAATGACTATCATACAACTGCCTGCTTAGATACCAGGCGCTACTCCTTGAGGGACCAGTGTTTCAAGTGCATACACGTGTGGCCCTCAACCCTGCCACTTCTCTTCCAGAGGATGGGGAGCCAATAGAGCATGACTGCCAATAAATTATAGTCCAGACTTATGCCTCCCAAGATGATCTCTTGGAAGTCCCTTGGCTAATCCTGACCTTAACCTATATACTGTTGGAAGTTCATTTGTGGAGAATGGGATGTGAAGGGCAGGTTATGCCATAGTTAGTGATGTAACCATACTTGAAAGTAAGCCTCTTCTCCAGGGACCAGTGCCCAGTTAGCAGAACTAGTGGCACTTAGCCAAGCCTTAGAACTGGAAAAAAGAAAAAGAATAAATGTGTACACAGATAGCAAGTATGCTTATCTAATCCAACATGCCCATGCTGCAATATGGAAAGAAAGGGAGTTCCTAACCTCTGGGGGAACCCCCATTAAATACCACAAGGAAATTATGGAGTTATTGCATGCAGTACAAAAACCCAAGGAGGTGGCAGTCTTACACTGCCAAAGCCATCAAAAAGGGGAAGGAGTGGAAAGAACAGCAGCATAAGCAGCTAGCAGAGGCAGGGAAAGACCAGCAGAAAGGAAAGAGAGAAAGAGACAGAAAGTCAGAGAGAGAGATGAAGAGACAGAGACAAAGAGGGAGTCAGAAAGAGAGACAAAGAAGTCAAAGAGAGGTTGAGCATGGTGGCTCAAGCCTGTAATCCCAGCACTTTGGGAGGCCGACACGGGCGGATTACGAGGTCAGAGATTGAGACCATCCTGGCTAACACGGTGAAACTCCGTCTCTACTAAAAAATACAAAAAACTAGCCGGGCGAGGTGGCAGGTGCCTGTAGTCCCAGCTACTCGGGAGGCCGAGGCAGGAGAATGGCGTAAACCCGGGAGCCAAAGCTTGCAGTGAGCTGAGATCCGGCCACTGCACTCCAGCCTGGATGACAGAGTGAGACTCTGTCTCAAAAAAAAAAAAAAAAAAAAAGAAGTCAAAGAGAAAGAAAGAGAGATGGAAGTAGTAAAGAAAAAACAGAGTACCATATTCCTTTAAAACCTATAATTGATAATTGAAGGCCTTCCTGACCCTATAACACTCCAATACCACCTTGTTGACAGTACAAACAAGGGCATAGCCCAAAAGCATTGAGGCCACTGACAACCCATAGCCTTCCTATCAAAAATCCTTAACCCAGCAGGTTTCCTAACAGAGGATCTAAATCTTAATTAATTACTATACAAACATGTGAGTTGTATGCACTCAGCCAAATCTTAAAGTACTTGCAGAATCAGGACAGAGCCAGCTATACCAATTCTAAGTTAATGTGGACTGAACAAGGTTTTATTAATAGCAAAGAAGAATTAAAATCCCAAACTTATAAGGTTTTCAACAAAAGTAAAGTTTGCTAAAAGTTAACAGTGTAACATGTATTATCCTAATACCACAGACTCTCAAAGGATTTCTCAGACAGTTTGCAAGAAATAACAGAATCTATCCAGTAAGGATAGTATCTAGAATCCCAGATAGACTCTTTGGCAGCAGTGACTCTCCAAAACCGCCGAGGCCTAGACCTCATCACTGCTGAGAAAGGAGGACTCTGCTCCTTAGGGGAAGAGTGTTGTTTTTACACTAACCAGTCAGGGATAGTACAAGATGCCGCCTGGCGTTTATAGGAAAAGGCTTCTGAAATCAGACAATGCCTTTCAAACTCTTATACCAACCTCTGGAGTTGGACAACATGACTTTTCCCCCTTTCTAGGTCCTGTGACCTCCATCTTGCTATTACTAGCCTTTGGGCCCTGTATGTTTAACCTCCTTGTCAAATTTGTTTCCTCTAGAATCGAGGCCATCAAGCTACAGATTGTCTTACAAATGGAATCCCAAATGAGCTCAACTAACAACTTCTACCGAGGATCCCTGAACCAACCCCCTGACCCTTTCACTGGCCTGAAGAGTTCCCCTCTGGAGGACACTACAACTGCATGGCCCCTTCTTCACCCCTATCCAGCAGGAAGTAGCTAGAGCAGTCATTGTCCAATACCCAACAGCAGTTGGGGTGTCCTGTTTAGAGGGGGATTGAGAGGTGAAGCCAGCTGGGCTCCTGGGTCAAGTGGGGACTTGGGGAACTTTTCTGTCTAGCTAAAGGATTGTAAACACACCAATCAGTGCTCTGTGTCTAGCTAAAGGTTTGTAAACGCACCAATCAGCACTCTGTAAAAATGGACCAATCAGCTCTCTGTAAAATGGACCAATCAGCAGATGTGGGTGGGGCCAAATAAGGGAATAAAAGGTGGCAACCTGAGCCAGTAGTGGCAACCTGCTCTGGTCCTCTTCCATGCTGTGGAAGGTTTGTTCTTTCACTCCTCACAATGAATCTTGCTGCTGCTCACTCTTTGGCTCCGCACTAACTTTATGAGCTATAACAATAACACTCACTGCGAAGGTCTGTGGCTTCACTCCTGAAATCAGTGAGACCATGAACCCACCAGGAGGAACAAACAACCTCTGGACACGCCACTTTTAAGAGCTGTAACACTCACTGCGAAGGTCTGCGGCTTCACTTCTGAAGTCAACAAGACCACGAACCCACCAGAAGGAAGAAACTCCAGACACATCTGAACATCTGAAGGAACAAACTCTGGACACACCATCTTTAAGAACTGTTACAGTCGGCCAGGCGTGGTGGCTCATGCCTGTAATCCCAGCACTCTGGGAGGCTGAGATGGGCGGATCACAAGGTCTGGGGATCGAGATCATCCTGGCCAACATGATGAAACCCCGTCTCTACTAAAAATACAAAAATCAGCCCGGCGTGGTGGTACGTGCCTGTAATCCCAGTGACTCAGGAGGCTGAGGCAGGAGAATCACTTGAACCAGGAAGTTGGAGGTTGCAGTGAGCTGAGATCACGCAACTGCACTCCAGCCTGGTGATAGAGTGAGACTCTGTCTAAAAAAAAGAAAGAAAAAAAAAAAGAACTGTAACATTCACCATGAGGGTCTATGGCTTCGTTCTTGAAATCAGCAAGACCGAGAACCCACAGGAAGGAACCAATTCCAGACACACTTTCATGCTATTTCATGTACTTCATGCCATAGGTCTCATGTCTTTTATTCTTACTCCTTCCAGTCCATTCTCAACATTTGAGCCACTGTGGCCCCTTTAAAACGTAAACCAAATCATGTCCTCTTCTGATCAAAACAGAGGAAGCTCCCTATGTGACTCATAGTAAAAGACCAAAAGTCCTTACCAAAAATGGCTCAAGTTTCTACTGGATCTTGTTCCACCACACCATTACACCCCAACCAATTTATCTTCCACTCACTCACCGCACTCCAGCCATCCTGGATTCCTTGCTTTCCCTTGAAAATGGCAGGCTAGCGTTCATCTTAGAGCCTTTGCACAGTCTGTTTCCTCTACCAGCAATGCTGTTGCCCTGCTATCTTCATAGCTAACTCCATTACCTCCTTCAAATCATCTTGAGTTTCAACTGCTTGTCAGGACCAACTTTGAACACCTATTTAAAATTTCATCCCCACCCACTCTGCACTCTCAGTGCCCCTTATTATGACCTACTTCTTATTTTTTTCTATAGCACATATCACCTTCTAATATAAAATACTGTAATATAATACATTATATACTGTATATTTCTTTTTTCTTTTTCTCTTTTCTTTTTTTTGAGACAGGATCTCACTTCGTTGCCCAGGCTGGAGTGCAGTGGTATGAACATGGCTTACTGTAGTCTCAGCCTCCTGGGCTCAAGTGATCCTCCCACCTCAGCCTCCCAAGTAGCTGGAACTACAGGTGCATACCACCACATCCTGCTAATTTTTGTATTTTTTGGTAGAGATGGGGTCTCCCTATGTTGTCCAGACTGGTCTCGAACTCCTGGGCTCAAGCAATCCACACCCCTCCCCCTCAAAGTGCACAATTGTAGACATGAGCCACCATGCCCAGCTAATTTTATATTTCATATATATTTTATATAATGTTTATTTGTTTCTTTTTATTTTTACTTTTTTTTCTTTTGAGATGGAGTCTGGCTCTGTCGCCCAGGCTGGAGTGCAGTGGCATGATCTCAGCTCACTGCAACTTCTGCCTCCCGGGTTCTCACTGCAACCTCTGCTTCCCAGGTTCAAGCGATTCTCCTGCCTCAGCCTCCTAAGTACCTGGGACTACAGGCACCCACCACCACACCTGACTAATTTTTTGTATTTTTAGTAGAGACGAGGTTTCACCTTGTTGGCCAGGCTAGTCTCAAACTCCTGACCTCAGGTGATCTGCCTGCCTCGGCCTCCCAAAGTTCTGGGACTATAGGCGTGAACCATTGCGCCTAGCCATAAAAATTTTCTTTAAAAAACTATATATTGGGCCAGGCACGGTGGCTCACGCCTGTAATCCCAGCACTTTGGGAGGCCGAGGTGGGCAGATCACAGGGTCAGGAGATTGAGACCATCCTGGCTAACACAGTGAAACCCCATTGCCACTAGAAATACAAAAATTAGCCAGGCGTGGTGGCAGGTGCCTGCAGTCCCAGCTGCATGGGAGGCTGAGGCAGGAGACCCACTGGCGTGAACCCGGGAGGTGGAGGTTGCAGTGAGCCGAGATCGTGACACTGCACTCCAGCCTGGGTGACAGAGTGAGATTCTGTCTTTAAAAAAAAAAAAAAAAAATGTTGTTTTGAATTACGTATGTATTGTGCAATGGCTAAATCAAGCTAATTGACATAGTAATTACCTCCCATACTTATTTTCTGTGGTGAGAACACTTAAAACCTACTCTCTTAACAATTTTCAAGATTATGATACATTGTTATTTACTATAGTCACCATGCTATGCAATAGATCTCTTGAACTTATTTCTCCTAACTAAAATTTTGTATTATTTGACCAGTGTTACTGAAACACTCAGTTCCTGGTTACCGTTTTTCTGCTCTCTGCTTCTATTAATGAGTTTGACTTTTTTAGATTCCACATATAAGCAAAATCATGTAGTATTTATCTTTCTGTGCCAGGCTTATTTCATTTGGCATAATGTTCTCCAGGCTCACCCATGATACACACACAGACACACACCCAGAGTTTATCATTCATTTTCTCCTCCTCCTAACTTGTAAGGCTCATAAGAACAGGGATATTTACTAAGAACAGTACCTGACACATAGCAAGCACTCAATAAATATTTGCTATTAAATGGACAATGTAGAGTACAATCTATATTTATTATGGAAAAACTTTATGCATGGGAATTAATAAGCATTTGAATTGTTCAGTTATTTATGTAGAGGCCAAGGTGATCAACTTAAATTCCTTCCTCAATATTTAGCATAATGCTCAGATAAAAACTTTTCTTTAACTGTTCTTTGTTTATTATTCACATAAATGCTATTCTCAACTGTTCATTATTCAGATAAATGGTATTGCTCTCAAAGAGGGCACAGTGAGTGAGCAGATCAATAACAAATCACTGTTAAGCAGGATGTTCAGAGATGATATGCTATAATGATGCTGATTTAGTAGCATCTTATATAGAAAAGGGAAATACAGGAATTTTGCAGTAATGGAGTATAACATTTCCCCTTTAGGTTTCAACTACAAATAAGCTACTTAGAAGTCTGTAGATCATAGGTTTCTGAGGCTGGGAAACAATATTTGCTGGTAAGCAGTAAGGCAGTCAATTTCATTTAGATGTAAATAAAAACAATATTGCTTCTTCTGGACTTAAAACTTGCCATATTTTTCTTTGGATGGGGGATGTTAAATATTGTCTGTTATTTAAACTAACTTCAAAATAAACTATTTCAGTGCTTTGTAAGAAAAGTTATTGAGAACAGTAGCATGAATGAGCCTAATGCTACAGTGAGGAGAATGCAAATGAGTAAAGAATACTCCACCTCTCTGAAAGCTAGAAATCTAAGTCAGGCCTAGGAAGTCTATCCTGGCCTGGTAGAAGGGCATGTTAGACCTAAAGAATCAGTATGGGGCTATATTTCTGACTTCAATTTAATGGGTTTTCAAAAAACAGTAGTAAGTAAATTCTGTAGATCATAGGTTTCTGAGGCTGGGAAACAATATTTGCTGGTAAGCAGTAAGGCAGTCAATTTCATTTAGATGTAAATAAAAACAATATTGCTTCTTCTGGACTTAAAACTTGCCATATTTTTCTTTGGATGGGGGATGTTTAAGAATTAATGTGGGCCAGGCGCAGTGGCTCACACCTGTAATCCCAGCTCTTTGGGAGGCCAAGGTGGGAGCATCACAAGGTCAGGAGTTCGAGACCAGCCTGGCCAGCATGGTGAAACTCTGTCTCTAATAAAAATACAAAAAATTAGCCAGGCATGGTGGCGAGTGCCTATAGTCCCATCTACTCAGAGGCTGAGGTAGGAGAATTGCTTGAACCCAGCAGGCAGAGATTGCAGTGAGCCGAAATCGCACCATTGCACTCCAACTTGGGCAACAAAGGGAGACTCTATCTAAAAAAAAAAAAAAAAAAAAAAAAAAATTAATGTGGCTGGAAATTAAGACATATTAAGAAAGGTCAGGGTCTTGCTCTGTCATCCAGGCTGGAGTGCAGTGGCATGATACCTAGCATACTGTAACCTCCAACTCCTGGACTCAAGCAATCCTCTCACCTCAGCCCCACAGGTAGCTAAGACTACAGGTGCACATCACTGTGCCCTACTAATTTTTATTTTATTTTATTTAGTTTATTTTTGTAGAGACAGTGTCTTGCTACATTACCCAGGCTACTCTCAAACTCATGACCTCAACTGATCATCCTACCTCAGCCTCCCAAAGTGCTAGGATTACAGGCATAAGCCACTGCACCCTGTCAGAAGATTCTTTCATGTCGTATTTTACAAGTTACATATTGTTTCCCTATATATTACCTCATTTTGTCATTTTGATCATGACTAAGCTGTCCATCAATTGGTTGGATAATTTAAAAAATAATAAAAATGAGTTTTTTTTAATTTTAAATGAGATGTAAACATCTTTTTGTTTCGTTATTTTTACAGACATGACTTCAGATATATTACATTTCAAAATTATTGTTATGGTATAAGGACTACTGCTTTTTATTACATAGGACAGATGGTCCCCAAGTTTAGACAAGGTTGAAGTTAAAGGAAGTTGAGACAACCCTGGCTCGCTATGCCTGGGTGAAGAGCAGTCTGTCCCTGAAACTTTCCACACTCATTTTTGTCATGTATCTAGAGTCGGTCCAGCTTTCAGGCTTCCTCTTGCTAAACAAAAACTCAACAAAGCTGAAATAAGTATTTCCCCATTGTAATTAATACAATTACTTCCCATTTTATACATGTTCAAGGACTTTGTGCTCCAACAAAAGGTGACAAAGAAATACATAATGTCTCTCTCTTTGTTTTTTTTTTTTTGAGAGGGAGTCTCACTTTGTCACCCAGGGTGGAATGCAGTGGCACGATCTCAGCTCACTGCAACCTTCGCCCCCCTGGGTTCAAGTGATTCACCTGCTTCAGCCTCCCAAGTAGCTGGGACTACAGGCAGGTGCCACCACACCCAGCTAATTTTTGTATTTTTAGTAGAGACGAGGTTTCGCCATGTTGGCCAGGTTGGTCTCGAACTTCTGACCTCAGGTGATCTGCCCGCCTCAGCCTCCAAAGTGCTGGGATTATAGACGTGAGCTACCACGTCCAGCCTTTAACACATCTTAAATTTAAAGATTAAACATTAAGTACCACTGAAAATTATAACAATTTAAATATTAAATGAAAATCATCAGTCTGTTACCAGTTGTCAGATAAGATGAATAAAGTATTACAAACAAGATAAGCTAAATGCTATCTAAAATAAAGAAAATGTAACACATATATTACAAAAAATGATTTTTTTTTCAAAAGGTGTTCCTCTAAGTGTGTTGATTGGTTATTAGTGAACTTATTTTTGTGCAAATTTTTCCTGCTGCCAAAAAAGCTATTCATGGTCCTATAATAGCTGGAAAAAAGTACAACAGACAAACCCCAGATGGAGAGGGAGAGGCATGTGCCATGCGCTGGAACTGAGGTATTGCGGTATACACCGAGGGAAAGCTGAAAGAATGCATAGAGAACTGGTTGTCTACAGAAGCAGTTGGAATAAAAGATAGGCCAGGTGAAGCCAAGACACTCTGAAGTGTGGCTGGGCAAGGTGACTCACACCTGTAATCCAAGCACTTTGGGAGGCCAAGGTGGGTGGATCATTTGAGGTTAGGAGTTCGAGACCATCCTGGCCAACATGGTGAAACCCCATTTCTACTAAAAATACAAAAATTAGCCAGGCATAGTGGCATGCACCTGTACTCGGGAGGCTGAGGCAGGAGTATCGCTTGAACCCAGGAGGCAGAGGTTGCAGTGAGTGAAATCACACCATTCACTCCAGCCTAAGTGACAGAGTGAGACTCCATCGCAAAAAAAAAAAAAAAAAAAAAACCACTCTGAAGTGGTTTACAAGAGTATATGGTACAGGAACAAATCTGAGAACTTGGCAGCCAGTTGAGAGACTGGGATGGCTCCCGTGGCATGGTTCCTGCCTTTTGGAACCTAATTTGTTCAATGTTGTCTTCATTTGGGTTTCCCCAAAAAAATAATAAATTAAAATTTTAAAAAAGACCCTGAGACAGCTGGGCGCGGTGGCTCACACCTGTAATCCCTGCACTTTGGGAGGCCAAGGTGCGTGGATCACCTGAGGTCGGGAGTTCGAGATCAACCTGACCAACATGAAGAAACCCCGTCTCTACTAAAAATACAAAAAGTAGCTGGGCGTGATGGCTCATGCCTGTAATCCCAGCTACTTGCGAGGCTGAGGCAGGAGAATCACTTGAACCCAGGAGGTGGAGGTTGCAGTGAGCCGAGATCAAGCCATTGCACTCCAGCCTGGGCAATAAGAGCGAAACTCCATCTCAAAAAAAAAAAAAAAAAAAAAAAAAAAAAAAAAGAAAACAACAACAACAAAAAAAAAACCCTGAGATAGAACTTGGGTATAGGAAGTTTATTTGTGAGTCGATCCTAAGAAGCAGAGATGAGGAAATGGAGAAAGTGAGAGGGAAAGGAGAAAAGGCAAAAAGTGTGTTTTACTGAGTGGGTTTCTGCTGTGGGTAAGTACAGCTCAATCCTGCTGCAGATCCTTTGAGAAACTGTGTGGATTGTATCTCAGAATTGTCCGCTGGAGGGTGAGGAGGCCAGGGAACTTACCCACCCACTCCACACCCTGTTGGTTGAAGATTGCCCCCATGGGTGTTCACCCACAACCCCAGTTCTGTGCAGCACCTCATTATAACAAAGCAAGCTCTCAAAAGGCTGAAGAAAGCCTTCAGGCAAAGGAGAGAAATGCAGTGCTTGAAATCAGACACTGAGTGTGTGAAAATCATCCTCTCCTGCAACCGCAAGTGAACTCAGGAGTGCCAAACGGATATGAGGCAGAGCATGAACAGTGTTTGCTACAGAGACTTCTCCTGTGGATTCAGAAAAGGCCATTCAGTGCAGAGGTTTAGCCTTTGCTCTCCCACACTGTAATTCCACTTTTAAAATTGGGCCAAGGCCGGGCGCGGTGGCTCACGCCTGTAATCCCAGCACTTTCAGAGGCTGAGGCAAGTGGATCACCTGAGGTCGGGAGTTCAAGACCAGCCTGACCAACATGGAGAAACCCCATCTCTACTAAAAATACAAAATTAGCCGGGTGTGGTGGCGCATGCCTGTAATCCCAGCTACTTGAGAGGCTGAGGCAGGAGAATCGCTTGAACCCGGGAGGCAGAGGTTGCTGTGAGGTGAGATCGCGCCATTACACTCCAGCCTGGGCAAAAAGAGCGAAAATCCGTCTCGAAAATAAATAAATAAATAAATACAAAAATAACATAAAATTGGGCCAAGGCCAGGTGCAGTGGCTCACATCTGTAATCCCAACACTTTGAGAGGCCGAGGCAGGAGGATTGCTTGAGGCCAGGAGTTTGAGACCAGCCTGGGCAACATAGCAAGACCCTGTCTGTACAAAATAAAATAAAAATTAGCTGGGTGTGGTGGGGTGCACCTGTAGTCCTAGCTACTCAAGAGGCTGAGGTAGGAGGATCACTTGAGCACAGAAGGTCCAGGCTGCAGTGAACTATGATCGCACCACTGCAGTCTCCAACTTGGATGACATGTCTCTTTAAGGAAAAAAAAAAAAAAAATTGATAGCCAGGCGCGGTGGCTCATGCCTGTAATCCCAGCACTTTGTGAGGCTGAGGAGGGGCAGATAACGAGGTCAGGAGTTCGAGACCAGCCTGACCAACATGGTGAAACCCCCTGTCTACGAAAAATACAAAAATTATTCAGGCATAGTGGCATGCGCCTGTAATCCCAGCTACTTGGGAGGCTGAGGCACGAGAATCACTTGAAACAGGGAGGCGGAGGTTACAGTGAACCGAGATCATGCCACTGCACTCCAGCCTGGGTGATAGAGCGAGATTCCATCTCAAAAAGAAAAAAGAATTGAGCTCACCCATCAGTAATGAGATTCACATATATCTGCACAGCCTGACTGGTGGTCCTGGGTAAACTACAAAGACAGTCATCCCTAGTCCTGTGTCTTCCCTAGTCTCATGTCTTCCTGGAAGGATACCATGCCCCAGATTTCCTCTCAGGGCCCAGTAGTACAGAGAGCAGAAACACACAGCTGAACTAGGGAAAATGCAGGTGCCTAAAGAGACCCTGGGTGGGCAGCTTAAGGGAGAAGTTAGATTGAATCAGCCTGGCACGGTGGCTCACGGCTATAATCCCAGCACTTTGTGAGGCCGAGGCAGGCAGATCACCAGGTCAGGAGTGCGAGACCAGCCTGGCCAATATGGTGAAACCCCATCTCAACTGAAAATACAAAAATTAGCTGGGCATGATGGCACACACCTGTACTCCCAGCTACTTAGAAGGCTGAAGTAGGAGAATCGCTTGAACCCAGGAGGCAGAGGTTGCAGTGAGCTGAGATCGCGCCACTGCACTCCAGCCTGAAGACAGAGCAAGACTCCGTCTCAAAAAAAAAAAAAAAAAAAAAAAAAAAAAAAAAAAAAAAAACACGGAACCTGCCCATAAGTAGAGAGAAATAAAATGAAGAATGAGGTAACCTTAAAACCCAACTTAAGCCAGGCACAGTGACTCACACCTGTAATACCAGCACTTTGGGAGGCCAAGGTCGGCGGATCACCTGAGGTCAGGAGTTCAAGACCAGCCTGGCCAATATGGAGAAATCCCATCTCTACTAAAAAAAAAAAAGAAAAAAATTTAGCCGGATGTGGTGGCGCATACCTGTAATACCAGCTACTCGGGAGGATGAGGTAGGAGAATTGCTTGAACCCAGGAGGCAGATGTTGCGGTGAGCCGAGATCATGCCACTGCACTCCAGCCTGGGCAACAAGAGTGAAACTCCATCTCAAAAAAAAAAAAAAAAAAAAAAAACTTAAAACACAGCTTTCAATTTATAAGAAAAATAGTTTACATTTTTGAACATTTGGTTGGTATAAATAATTGTATGTGTATTTGTATTCTATTCTGTTCCACAGGGATTTGAAATTGCTTTACGTGTTTGTAGAAACAAAAATACAATTACATAAGAGCCTTGTTTAAAAAGGAGTCATGTGCTTCATAACAATGTTTTGGTCCAGGATGGACAGCATAAACATGGTAGCATACAATGATAGTACCTAAGTTGTTTTTGTTTTTGTTTTTGTTTTTGTTTTTGTTTTTGTTTTTTGAAACAGGATCTCACTCTGTAGCCCAGGCTGGAATACAGTGGAGTGATCACAGCTCACTGTAGCTTAGGCCTCCAGGGCTCAAGTGATCCTCCCACCTCTCAGCCTCCCGAGTAGCTGTGACTACAGGCCTGTGCCACCATGCCCAGCAAATATTTTGTATTTTTTGTAGAGATGGGTGGGATTTCATCATGTTGCCCATGCTGGTCTCAAACTCCTGGGCTCAAGTGATCTGCCTGCCTCAGCCTCCCTAAATGCCGAGATTTCAGGAATGAGCCACCACTCCCAGTCAGTAGTCCTTAAGATTATAAAGGAGCTGAAAAATTCCTATCACTCAATGATGTCATAGCCATGGTAAGTTGTAGTGCACTGCATTACTCACATATTTTTGGTGATGCTGAAGAATAACAAACCTACTGAACTGAGATGCCAGTTGTATAGAAGTGTAGCACATACAATTATGTACAGTACATGATAATGATAAACAACTACATTACTGGTTTATGTATTTACTGTACTGTACTTTTTTTTTTTTCTTTTCTTTTGAGATGGAGTTTTGCTCTTGTTACCCAGACTGGAGTGCAATGGCACGATCTCAGCTGACCACAACCTCCGCCTTCCAGGTTCAAGCAATTCTCCTGCCTCAGCCTCCTGAGTAGGTGGGATTACAGGCAAGTTCCATCACGCCTGGCTAATTTCCTTGTGCTCTACTTTTATTGTTATTTTACAGTGTACTCCTTCTACTAAAAAAAAAAAAAAAAGAAGAAAGGCAGGGCACGGCGGCTCACACCTGTAATCCCAGGACTTTGGGAGGCCAAGGCAGGCAGAACACCTGAGGTCGGGAGTTCAAGACCAGCTTGACCAACGTGGAGAAACCCCGTCCCTACTAAAAATACAAAAAAATTAGCTGGGTGTGGTGGCGCATGCCTATAATCGCAGCTACTTCAGATGCTGAGGCAGGACAATCGCTTGAACCCGGGAGGCAGAAGTTGCGCTGAGCCGAGCTCATGCAATTGCACTCCATACTGGGCAGTAAGAGTGAAACTCCATCTCAAAAAACAAAAACAAAAACAAAAAAAGTTAACTGTAAAATAGTCTCAGGTAAGTCCTTCAGGAGGTATTCCAGAAGGAAATTTAGTGTAGCCTAAGTGGACTGTATTTATAAATTCTACAATAGTGTATAGTAAGTCCTAGGTCTTCACGTTCACTCACCACTCACTCACTGACTCACTCAGAGAAACTTCTGGTCCTGCAAGCTTCATTCATGGTAAGTACCTTATACAGGGTGTACTATTTTTAAAAAAATATTTTATAACATTTATATATATATATATATATATATATTTTTTTTTTTTTTTTTTTTTTTTTTTTTGCCCTGAGATGAAGTCTTGCTCTGTCGCCCAGGCTGGAGTGTAATGGTGCGATCTTGGCTCACTGAAACTTCTGCCTCCCAGATTCAAGCAATTTTCCTGCCTCAGCTTCCCAAGTAGCTGGGATTACAGGCGTGTGACACCATGCCCAACTAATGTTTGCACTTTTAGCAGAGATGAGGTTTCACCATGTTGGCCAGGCTGGTCTCGAACTCCTGACATTGTGATTCGCCCGCCTAGGCCTCCCAAAGTGCTGGAATTACAGGCATGAGCCACCTCGCCTGGCCACCATATTGTTATTGTACTCTTTCTATGCTTAGATACACAAGGACTTACCAAGTGTTCAGGATAGTAACATGCTGTACAGGTTTGTAGCTGAGGTGTATAGTAGTCTATACCATCCAGGTTTGTGTAAGTATGTACTATGATGTTCAAACAATGATAAAATCGCCCAATGACACATTTCTCAGAACATTTCCCTGTCATTAAGCAACCCATGACTGTATTTACAGTGAGTTATTAAACCCCTAAGGATGCCAGGCGCAGTGGTTCATGTCCGTAATCCCGCACTTTGGTGGTTCATGCCTGTAATCCTGCACTTTGGAAGGCAAAGATGGGTGGATCACCTGAGACTGGGAGTTCCAGACCAGCCTGACCAACATGGGGAAACCCCACCTCTACTAAAAATACAAAATTAGCCGGGTGTGGTGGTGCATACCTGTAATCCCAGCTACTCAGGAAGCTGAGGCAGGAGAATCGCTCAAACCCGGGAGGCGGAGGTTGCAGTGAGCCTAGATTGTGCCATTGCACTCCAGCCTGGGCAACGAGAGCAAAATTCTGTCTCAAACAAACAAAGAAACACCCTATGGATATTCAGTGGCTGGCTGGGGATTCACAAAACTATAAGATAAATATGGCACATCTTCAAGAAACAACAGTGTTACAATGATTTTCATAGGCAAAGGTGTGGGAGGAGCTGCCTGAGATGTACATTGGAGATGGTTACCATTCTCCTAAAAAGCTACAGCATAAAGATGCTGTTATGTTTATTTTTAAATTTTTATTTATTTATTTATGTATTTTGAGATGGAGTCTTGCTCTGTCACTAGGCTGGAGTACAGTGGCACGATCTCGGCTCACTGCAACCTCTACCTCCCAGGTTCAAGGGATTTCCCGGCCTCAGCCTCCCGAGTAGCTGGAACTACAGGTGCACACCACCACACCCTACTATTTTTTTGTATTTTAGTAGAGACAGGGTTTCACCATGTTGGCCAGGATTGTCTCGATCTCCTGACCTCATGATCCGCCCGCCCCAGCCTCCCAAAGTGCTGGGATTACAGGTGTGAGCCACCACAGCCAGTCTTTTTTATTTTTTGAGACGGAGTCTCGCTCTGTCACCCAGGCTGGAGTGCAGTGGCACAATCCTGGCTCACTGCAACCTCCATCTCCCGGGTTCAAGTGATTCTTCTGCCTCATCCTCCTGAGTAGCTAGGACTACAGGTGCATGCCACCACACCCAGTTAATTTTTGTATTTTTAGTAGAGATAGGGTTTCACCATATTGGAAAGGGTGGTCTCGAACTCCTGACCTTGTGATCTGCCCTCCTCAGCCTCCCAAAGTGCTGGGATTAAAGGCATGAGCCACCACGCCCAGCTGATGTTTATGTGTCAACTTTGTTGGGCCAGAGGGAATCCAGGTATTTATTTAGTCAAACATTATTTTGGGTGTGTCTGAGAAGGTGTCTCTGGGCAAGATTAACATTTAAATCAGTAAACTGAGTGAAGTACATTAGCATCCATCATGTGGGTGGGCCTCATCAAATAAGTTGAGGATATCAGACGAGATAGGGCGCATTCAGGTGGTATGGCCATAGATGAGGATATCAATAGAACAAAAAAGCTGACCCTCCTTTGAGTAAGAGAGAATTCTTCTTGCCTGATAGCATTTGTTTGAACTAAGACATCAGCTCTTCCTGGGTCAAGAGCCAGCTAGCCTTCAAACAGGAATGATGGCATTACCTCCCCTAGTTGTCCACTATTCCGACTCAGACCAGAAGTAAACTATCAGCTCTGCTGGGTCTGCACCTTGCAGACTCACCCTGCAGATCTTTGAACTTACCAGCCTCCATAATTATGTGGGCCAGTTTCTTATTTCATATATATATATATATAGTCTCCTGTTGGTTCTGTTTCTCTGCAGAATGCTGACTAAAACCCAGGCTGAGAACTTTAGTATTTGGCCAGTTGATTTACAAATAACTTCCTTCCCAATGTCTTCACAAGTATCTACTAACCTTGGTAAACAAAATTATAATCACTTCATTTCCTAAAAGCTTCAAACTGAAATTGACATAAAAATAAATTATGGGTGGGTAAATTAATTCTCCCTGTATAATTCTTTCTACTTTTCTGTGTGTTTGATAATTTTTATAACAAAATATTTGAAAAAAGAAATTGCTGGCCGGGAACAGTGGCTCACGCCTATAATCCCAACACTTTGGGAGACCGAGGCAGGCAGATCACCTGAAGTCGAGAATTCGAGACCAGCCTGACCAACGTGGAGAAACCCTGTCTCTACTAAAAATACAAAATTAGCTGGGCATGGTGGCTCCTGCCTGTAATCCCACCTACTCGGGAGGCTGAGGCAGGAGAATTGCTTGAACCCGGAAGGCGGAGGTTGCAGTGAGCTGATATTGACGCCACTGCATTCCAGCCTGGGCAACAAGAGCGAAACTCTGTCTCAAAAAATAAATAAATAAAAGAAAGAAAAGAAAGGAAAGTGCTTTGAAGTACATAGGTTATGACAAAAAATCTCTTATATTAAAGAGAAAAAATATTTGTAAAATAGAATAAATTGATACAACCTTACTAGGATTTTAAATAAATGTAGTTTAATTCAAATCCCCCCAATTAAAAAATGGCAGTAACAAGACAAAAATAGAGCAGTGTGAAATTTTCTGTAACTTCACTGCTCCTTTCAAATACCCTACTCAACACCTACCCCTTCTCTCCTCTTTCAGCAAATGGCCTTTCCTCTTCACTGAGAAGAGTGATACCATCAGGCATGAAATGCTCCACTGTCAGGCCAGGCACAATGGCTCATGCCTGTAATCCCAGCACTTTGGGAGGGCAAGGCAGGCGATCACTTGATATCAGGAGTTCAAGACCAGCCTGGCCTACGTGGTGAAACTCAATCTCTACAAAAAATACAAAAAGTAGGCCAGGCGCGGGGGCTCATACCTGTAATCCCAGCACTTTGGGAGGCCGAGGCAGGTGGATCACTAGGTCAGGAGATGGAGACCATCCTGGCCAACATGGTGAAACCTCGTCTCTACTAAAAATACAAAACTTAGCTGGGTGTGGTGGCATGTGTCTGCAATCCCAGCTACTTGGAAGGCTGAGGCAGGAGAATCCCTTGAACCAGGGAGTTGGAGGTTGCAGTGAGCCGAGATCATGCCACTATACTCCAGCCTGGTGACAGACTGAGACTCCATCTTAAAAAATAAATAAATAAATAGCTGGATGTGGTGGCGGGCGACTCTAGTCCCAGCTACCCAGGAGGCTGAGTCAGGAGAACTGCTTGAGCCCAGGAGGTGAAGGGTGAAGTGAGCCAAGATCACACCACTGCACTCCAGCCTGGGCAACAGAGCAAGACTCCACTTCAAAAAAAAAATTAAAAAATAAAAATTTAAAATAAAAAAAAAGAGAAATGCTCCACTGTCCAACATCATTACCTAGAAACTTACTGGTAGGTGTCCCCTTTTTAGTTTTCTCTAGTCTCAGGGGAGGAGGTATACTTTCTCCTATTCCAACCAATCTAGTCACCTTGTCCCTACTCCCTCCTCATTCTCCAAAGTCTTGTTCTATCACTTAGTCCTCTGTTCTTGTTTCTTGGGCCCCTTTCTCATTACTGGTTTCTTCCCCTACAATATTTATGAAATGCCTAACAATCCTCTTCTCTAAAATACTCTTCTTTTGTCTCAGATCCACAAGATAACTATTTTATGGAGATTCCTGTCTAGAAGATTCTGGGCATTCCTTAGGTAATGCCACTCAGAGTGCTGCTCTGTGAACTGTTTGTTACTAATCAGATTGAGATAAGGAGCTTTCATTAGAGTGTAAAGCAACTGTGTCAGTAAGTGTGCAGTTTCGTTTACCTGGCTTTTGTTTTTTTAAGTAAGACTTCCTCAATGAAAGAAGCAGTGTGTTGATTTACATTCTGGCATAGGTCTCTTATCTCACTGCGGACTGGTAATGAATAGTTTGTGGATTGGTACCCATCTGTGAACTAGCTTGTTTGTGGACCACATCTTGAGTAACATTGACTAGAGTAACACTGATGCAACTCCCTATATCCCCACACCAACATTCTACCCTAGTTAAATGAGGCTAGAGAGAGAACTATCAGAATTATTTTTGTTTGGTGCACAGTTGATGCTTCTAAAACACAGATCATGTGTGTCTGTCTGAATCAGTTTTTGTCTAGGGCATTGTTTTTCAAATTAAAGATCTTGAAGGGTTGTAAAATCAATGCAGTGAGGGTTAACCAGCAAAATAATATAAAATGAAATAGAAAATATTTTCATGTATCACAAACCACTTGTTAAAAATTGTTTTGTGAAACTTTTGATTCAGTTATATTATATTTTTGATAGATTAGATTATTGTTCAGAGAGATTCATCTCTCACCTCCATGGGTGGAGGATATTTTTCTGCCCCTGAACATTGGGCTTCCTATATGACTTGCTCAGCCAATGGAATGATAGCAGATGTGACATCATCAAAGGTTTGATGAGTCGTTGTGCAAGTGGGCTTACTCTTTTGCACTTCTACCATTTCCATGAGAAAAATATGCCCAGACTAGTCTGCAGGTATCAATAATAGGATAAGAGGTATATGGGGCAGAGCCACCTGAGCTAAACCACTTAGCCAGGCTCAGCCTGTGTTAGCCAACCACCAACCACCCTCAGATACATGAGCAGCCAAGAGCAGCAGTGCCACCTAGCTGAGTCCAGCATAGATTGGCTGGCCCTAACTAACCCAAATCAATTGAGCCTAAAATTAGTGCTTATTGTTATAACCCCTGCTTTTCTTAACCTATTTCAAGATAGGTTTCCATCTCTTGCAACTGAAGCAGCAAGTTCTTATTAATACAATAGTATTAGGGACATGGATGCAGCTGGAAACCATCATTCTGAGCAAACAGAAAACCAAACACTGCATGTTCTCACTCATAGGTGGGAATTGAACAATGAGAACACTTGGACACAGGGCGGGGAACATCACACACTGGGGCCTGTTGTGGGGTGGGGGAAGGGGGGAGGGATAGCATTAAGAGAAATACCTGATGTAAATGACGAGTAAATGGGAGCAGCACACCAACATGGCACATGTATACATATGTAACAAACCTGCACATTGTGCACATGTACCCTAGAACTTAAAGTATAATTTAAAAAAATAAATAAATAAAAATAAATAGTATTTATAGGCCAGGCATGGTGGCTCACACCTGTAATTCCAGCACTTTGGGAGACCGAGGCAGGTGGATCACCTGAGGTCAGGAGTTTGAGACCAGCCTGGCCAACGTGGTGAAACCCCATCTCTACTTAAGAATATTAAAAATTAACTGGGCATGGTGGCAGGCACCTGTAATCCCAGCTAATCGAGAGACTGAGGCAGGAGAATTGCTGGAACCCGGGAGACAGAGGTTGCAGTGAGCTGATCGCGCCATTGCACTCCAACCTGGGCTACAAGAGCAATACTTCATCTTAAAAGAAAATAAAAAATAGTATTTATAAATAGTATTAAGCCCTGGTGTTCACACTGACATATTTTATTCATTCTATTTATAATCCATCTCCTCAGGCTGGGCGTGGTGGCTCATGCCTGTAATCCCAGCACTTTGGGAGATATAGGCGGGCGGATCGCGAGGTCAAGAGACCGAGACCATCCTAGTCAACATGGTGAAACCCCATCTCTACTAAAAGTACAAATTAGCTGGGCATGATGGCACACGCCTGCAGTCCCAGCTATGCAGGAGGCTGAGGCAGGAGAATCACTTGAACCTGGGAGGCGGAGGTTGCAGTGAGCTGAGATCGTGCCACTGCACTCCAGCCTGACTCTGTCTCAAAAAACATAAAACTCCATCTGCTTACAATATTCCTAGCTTAAATGCTACATAAAATTATATATTAGAAGCAAAGGTAAGAATTTTTCCCCACAGCTTTATTCAACTTAATACTTTCTGGTGGGGCGCAGTGGCTCATGCCTGTGATCCTAGTGCTCTGGGAGGCCAAGGTGGGCAGATTGCCTGAAGTCAGGAGTTTGAGACCAGCCTGGACAACATGACAAAACCCCGTCTCTACTAAAAAATACAAAATATTAGCCAGATGTGGTGGTGTGTGCCTGTAGTCCCAGCTACTCAGGAGGCTGAGGCAGGAGAATTGTTTGAACCCCAGAGGTGGAGATTGCAGTGAGCCGACATCATAACACTACACTCCAGCCTGGGTGACAGAGCTAGATCCCGTCAATAAATAAATAAATAAATAAATACAACTTAATAATTTCCTATCCAGTCATTATGATTACACTTCAGTCTATAGAATAATAGATCCTTCACAGAGGCTTCAAATATATCATAACTGAAAAGCTTTGTTTTCAAAATGTAATTCACAGCTCAGAAGTAATGGAAAGTAATTTCTAATACCTGTCTAAATTTATAATTCCCATTATTATGAACTTGATACTTACTATGTTTTTGATACTCCATCCAAGAGGGCTGTCCATTGGGTGAGAGGACACAGTAGTAAGAGCTATGAGGTGTATCGCTCCCTGTATGGGCTAAGGGACAGTGGAAGAGGTAAAGGTTGAGCTGTATCTCTCCTATCAAGGAGCATCTCTCATACAGGTGGAGGATTCTAGAGGGACTTCCGATAACCAACAAAAATATCCCATGCATTTGGGTCTGCTATACCCAGTGAGTGTTACTCAGAGAAACAGTAGTAATCAACAGAATAAAGACTACAACCTGGTTATAGACGGTGAGGTATTAATAAGAAGACAATCTCCCTGCTTCCTCCTCCTCAGACCAAATCACAGCTGTAAGTACTGAGGGAAGAGAGTGAAGGGTACGGCATGAAGGCCAAGTCCTGAGAGCCACAAATTTGGTTTATGCTGAATCGAATGACATTGTTCTGACAACCAAAGTAATGGAATAAGATCAAAGTATATCTAGGAGAGCCCTATATGCAGGGGTGGTGGGGAAGGTGGCAATGTGTGGATGTGCATGTGTGTGTGGTGTGCCAAAGATTGCAACAGTTACTTTTTCTCGTGCCTGCAATCCCAATATTTTGGGAGGTGGAGGCGGGAGGACCATTTGAGTCCAGGAGTTTGATACCAGCCTAGGCAACATAACAAAATTCTATCTCTAAAAAAAAAAAAAAAAAAAAAAAAAATTAGAAATTAGCAGAGCATGGTGACACATGCCTGTAGTCCCAGCTACTGGATAAGCTGAGGTGGGAGAATCACTTGAGCCCAGGAGTTTGTGGCTGCATTGAGCCATGATCATGCCCCTGTACTCCAGCCTGCACAATACAGCAGGACTCTGTCAATCAATTAATCTTTTTATCCTAATAAGATTTTCCAGGGGACCCAATTCTTTGTATTATTATCTACAAGAATATTCCTATCTAGATAAGAGACCACTGTATAGATTCAGGGTGCCATCTCCTTGGCCAATTCTGAAGAAGCTTTGATGTGATTTCTAATGTCTATATTTAATACTACTAATAATAATTAACA
Source organism: Rhinopithecus roxellana (assembly GCF_007565055.1). NCBI lineage: Eukaryota > Metazoa > Chordata > Mammalia > Primates > Cercopithecidae > Rhinopithecus > Rhinopithecus roxellana. The sequence continues at coordinate 71,637,682 of NC_044556.1, read as the reverse complement.
TACTACCAATAATAATTAACATTAATGACTCTGTCATTATGCCAAATTTATAGATTATTCTACACATTATATTTAGATTACTACCTCCAATCTCCAAGAAAGTATTTTAGGGCCGGGGCGTGGTGGCTCACGCCTGTAATTCCAACACTTTGGGAGGCTGAGGCGGGCGGATCACGAGGTCAGGAGATTGAGACCATCCTGGCTAACACGGTGAAACCTCGTCTCTATTAAAAATAAAAAATTAGCCAGGTGTGGTGACACGCACCTGTAGTCCCAGCTACTCAGGAGGCTGAGGCAGGAGAATAGCTTGAACCCAGCAGTCAGAGGTTACAGTGAGCCAAGACCGCACCACTGCACTCTAGCCTGGTGACAGAGTGAGAATTCGTCTCAAAAAAAAAAAAAAAGAAAAAGAAAGAAAGAAAGAAAAAGAAAGTATTTTAGGAGTCTTCTAATCTCATGAGAAGCAAATTTCTGAAACATTTTATTTTCTAGGATTATTTCCACAAATCAATTTAATGTAATTTTGTTTCCATTTTAGTGGTTGATACATCTAATTTTATCCCCATATCTTCCCATTACTTCATAATTTGGATCCCGGAGATCTCTACAGACTGATTTTAACGAATATATTCCTTAACAGTCTTTTTAAACAGAAAAAGGTTGTGAATTCTATTTTCATAAGAGAATGTAGCAGGGCATGGTGGCTCACGACTGTAATCCCAACACTTTGGGAGGCCGAGGCAGGTGGATCACCTGAGGTCAGGAGTTCGAGACCAGTGTGGCTAACATGGCGAAACTCCGTCTCTACTAAAAATACAAAAAGTAGCAGGGTGCAGTGGTGCGTGCCTGTACTCCCAGCTACTCAGGAGGCTGAAGCTGAAGAGTCCCTTGAACCTGGGAGGTGGAGGTTGCAGTAAGCCAAGATGGCGGCGCCACTGCACTCCAGCCTGGGCAACAGAGTGAGACCATGTCTCAAAAAAAGAAAAAAGAAAAAAAAAAAAAGAAGAGAATGTGTTAGTAAATAATACAGCATATTGAGGCCGACTTGAAATGTAAACTTTAGCGCGTCCGTAATCCCAGCTACTCAGGAGGCTGACGAAGGAGAATCTACTAGAACCTGGGAGGCGGAGGTTTCAGTGAGCCGAGATCGTGCCACTGCACCTCAGCCTGGGTGACAGAGCGAAACTCCGTCTCAAAATAAATAAATAAATAAATAAATAAAGTTTAAAGTTTTCACTGTCTAGTCTTTTTGTTTAGCCAAATAAATCCTTATAAAATCATATAACAGGAAGAAATTTACATAATTGCTAACTTGCTTGTTTAAAAGACCGTATAAATATTAAATAGAATTCGTCCAGACGGGTAAATGTCTATATTACTGTAAACCCTGAAAATTTGAGACAGGTCTCAGTTAATTTATAAAGTTTATTTTGCCAAGGTTGAAGACACGCACCCATGTGCGCGTCAGGAGGTTCTGACAACAGGTGCCCAACATGGTCAGAGCACATATTTGGTTTTACACATGTTAGGGAGAGGTGAGACATCAATCAACATAATGTAAGATGAACATTGGTTTGGTTCGGAGAAGGCGGGACAACTCAAAGCAAAGGCAGGACAACTTGAAGTGGGGAGGGGGCTTCCAGGTCATAGGCAGATAAGAGACAAATGGTTGCATTCTTTTGAGTTTCTGACTACCCTTTCCAAAAGAGGCAATCAGATATGCATCTCAGCGAGCAGAAGGGAGACTTTGAATAGAATTGCAGGCAGGTTTGCCCTAACCAGTTCCCAACTTGACTTTTCCCTTTAGCTTAGTGATTTGGGAGCCCCAAGATTTACTTTACTTTCACATTATTTTAGGAGATAATGAGGTTTCATAGTTTCCTGTCTCAAATAACTCCAGGATTTTAAAAAATATATAGAAAAAGTTCTGTTTATTTTTATTTTTGAGACAGAGTCTCACTCTGTCGCCCAGGCTGGAGTGCAGCGGAGTGATCTCGGCTCACTGCAAGGTCCGCCTCCCGCGTTCAAGCCATTCTCCTGCCTCAGCTTCCCCAGTAGCTGGTACTACGGACGCCCGCCACCACGCCCGGCTACTTTTTTTTTTTTTTTTGTATTTTTAGTAGAGACGGGGTTTCACCGTGTTAGCCAGGATGGTCTCGATCTGCTGACCTCGTGATCCTCCCGCCTCGGCCTCCCAAAGTGCTGGGATTACAGGCGTGAGCCACTGCACCCGACCAGAAAATGTTCTTTATTTTCAACTGCAGTATTCATTCATTAAACAACGCTGAGAATTTACTCTGCACTAGATATTTCACCTGCTGCTGAGGATATATATTAAAATTCTGTTCCTGTTCTTCAATAGAAATTCAGTTTACTACAGGTGCAAATGCCCACATGTGAGACATTTAATACATTGGGTGAGAAAGTTAGAATTCAAGAAGTTCCCAAAATGTTCAGATAAGCTAAAACAAGCCAGCTGAAATTAAATAGCAATACATTTATACACACTCAGGAGGGAAAAAAAGGAAAGTAAAAAGTCTGCTGGAGTATAAATGGGGAGAGATCAGGCTAAATAACAACAGATGTAAAAAAGACCCAGGGGATGCAGATGACACCAAATTTAGTAACCTTGTGCAGTTGTTGCCAAGAAAGCTAATTTTACGATGGATTAATAAAAATATGCAAAGACCCCAAAATATTTCCAATTGATTTTTCATCAATCAGATCTCACAGAAGGTGCGGGGGGGGGGGTTGTCTTATTTGAAGTACACATTAGAACCTTTCATGAGACAATCAAAAAGGTGAAGGATCTGAAAACAGTGTCAATGAGGATTTGTCAAAGGGAATAATGATGTTTAGTCTGTAAAAGAAGCTTAAGTGGGACTTGATTGCTGTTTTTAAGTATTTAAAGAGCTAGTGTGACAGAGATTGCTAGCTGCTTTTCAGTACTCATTTCCTTTGTAGTCCTTAGCAATGGAACCCTGCTTTTTAGTGGGGGACCTTGAAATTTCCCAACCTCCTTTGAGATTAGATGGATCATGTGACTAAGCTGTGGATGTTGATATATCAGCATAAGTGGTTTGCAAGACTGCCCGGAAGTCTCCTTAATGAGAGGGGTGTGCTCTTTGGCTTTTACTCCTGTGTTCTGCTGCACGTAGCAGGGTCCTGACTGGCACTCTAGCAGCCATTCTGGATTGCAAGGGTAAACGCTCCAGGAACAGTGGAGGGCAAAATGGAAGAAGTCTGGATTCCTCACCAGTTCATTGCAGTTGGCAGTTGTCATGTCAGCCCAATATTGCCTACTTCTGTATGTCTTTTACATGAAAATAATTAAAATTTCATTTTGTTTAAGACACTGCTGTTTGGGGTTTCTTTTGTAGGTAGTTGAAATTTGGGCACAAAAAAACCATACGTTTTCTAAGACTTAAACATTTTTATTTTTGGCCAGGCACGGTGGCTCATGCCTGTAATCCCAGCATTTTGGAAGGCTGAGGCGGGCAGATCACAAGGTCAGGAGTTCGAGACCAGCCTGACCAACACGGTGAAACCCCATCTTTTACTAAAAATACAAAAATTAGCCGGCTGTGGTGGTGTGTGCCTGTAGTCCCAGCTACTCGGGAGCCTGAGGCAGGAGAATTGCTTGAACCCAGGAGGTGGAGGTTGCACTGAGCCGAGATCACAGCACTGCACTCCAGCCTAGGCGACAGAGCAAGACTCCATCTCAAAAAAAAAAAAAAAAAAAGACTTAAACGTTTTAAAAAATGAAATGATCGGCCAGGCGCAGTGGCTCACACATGTAATCCCAGCACTTTGGGAGGGCGAGGCAGGCGAATCACCTGAGGTCAGGAGATAGAGATCATCCTGGCTAACATGGCGAAAACCCATCTCTTCTAAAAATATAAAATTAGCTGGACGTGGTGGCACGCGGCTGTAATCCCAGCTACTCGGGAGGCTGAGGCAGGAGAACCGCTTGAACCCGGGAGGCAGAAGTTGCAGTGAACTGAGATTGCGCCACTGCACTCCAGCTTGGGGGACGACAGCGAGACTCCATCAAAAAAGAAAGGAAGGAAGGAAGGAAGGAAGAGAGGGAGGGAGGGAGGGATCTACTGTGTGATGCAGAGTTATCTCTGTATCTGTTTAAATGGAGACATTCAAATGAAGATCTGTTTGAATTTCTAGTTTCAGAAATGGTGACTATTCCATGAGGTAAAGATAAAGGTTACCAGACCTCTAAAGTTCCTACCAGCTCTTAAGATTACATGATTTCTCTGGCTGTGGGGATCAGTAGCTCTAAAAAAATTTATTAAAATAAAAATTTAAAAATTAAAAAAAATTAAAGTTCCTTCTCCCTATTATGTTTGTGTCCAACAAGAGCTGACTTAATGTTAGGCAGTCCCTTGGTCATGCTTCTCAGGATCACCTGATTCTATTTTGGAGTTAAACTTATTCTAAGACCAACACTTCTAAAGTAATAAGGAAGCTGCATGAGGTGGGTCACACCTGTAATCCGAGCACTTTGGGAGGCCGAGGAGGGAGGATCACTTGAGGCCAGAAATTATCAAGACAGGGAAATTGCAATGGAGAAAAAGTAATTAACGCAGAGCCAGCAGTGCGGGAGATTGGAGTCTTATTATTGCTCAAATCAGTCTTTAAAGACAATTTGTGGGGTAGGGGTTTGGGAAGTGGGGAGTGCCGATTGGTCAGGTTGGAGATGTAATCCAAGTGAGACTTTCTTGCTGTCTTCTGTTCCTGGGTGGGATGGCAGAACTGGTTGAGTCAGATTACCAGTCTGGGTGGTGTCAGTTGGTCCACCCAGTGCAGGGTCTGCAAAATAGCTCAAGTACTGATGTTAGGTTTTACAATAGGGATGTTATTCCCAGGAGCAATTTGGGGAGGTTCAGACTCTTGGAGCCAGAGGCTGCATGGCCCATAAACCCTAATTTCTAATCTTGTAGCTAATTTGTTAGTCCTGCAAAAGCAGACTGGTCCCAGGTAAAAAAGGGCTATAATCAATTTCATTTCAGAGTCAAATCATGAACTGAATTCCTTCCCAAAGTTAGTTCCACCCACGCCCAAGAATGAACAAAGACAGCTTAAAGGTGAGAAGCAAGATGGAGTTAATTAGGTCTGATCTCTTTCACTGTCATAATTTCCTCAGTTATAATTTTTGCAAAGGTGGTTTCAAGACTACCCTGTGCAACATGCAAGACCCTGTTGCCGTGAAAAAATTTTTTAAAATTAGCTGGGTGTGGTGGTGCACACCTGTAGTTGCAGCTACTCAGGAAGGTGGCTGAAGCAGGAGGATTGCTTGAGTTTAGGAATTTTGGGTGGTAGTCAACTATGATCATGCCACTGCATGCCAGCCTGGGTGACAGAGTAAGATCCAATATCAGTCTCAACAAAAATAATAATAATAATGAAGGAAAACCAAAGAACAAATCAATGAACGCTTCAGCATAAGTGGTTGCATAAATAAAATCATAATTAACCTGAATAATATGAATAAAACAGGAGCTCAATTGAGGCCTTTCCTATGTGCCTAGTACAGCTGGTGAATCAAGGTATAATCCACAATGACTGCCCTGCTGAAAACTTTTTTTATTTTTTAAAATGAGGATACTAACACCCCATCCTCTTTCCATCTTGCCTCTTCCATTCTACTTTCTAACTTCAATTAGTTATAACTTTATTTTTACATTATTTTAATTTTTTTACTATAAATATCTGTGCTTTGTCTATTAGTTGATTCTTTAAACACTTATTTTCTTGAAACAATAACACCTATACATGTTAAGAGTCCAACAATGCAAAAAAATACGCAGGAAGACAAAGTCCCCCTTTCCATCCCAGATTGTGACACCTTTTCCTCAGATAGAACCAGTTTTGATGTACTCTTTCAAAAATATTCTGAGGCTGGGTGCAGTGGCTCATGCCTGTAATCCCAGCACTTTAGGAGGCCGAGGGGGGTGAATCACGAGGTCAGGAGTTCCAGACCAGCCTGGCCCAAATGGCGAAACCCCATCTCTACTAAAAATACAAAAATTAGCCAAGCGTGGTTGTGTGTGCCTGTAATCCTAGCTACTCAGAAGGCTGAGGGAGGAGAATCACTTGAACCTGGGGGGTGGAGTTTGCAGTGAGCCAAGATCGCACCATTGCACTCCAGCCTGGACAATAGGGTGAGACTCCATTTCAAAAAAAAAAAAAATATATATATATATATATTCTGAACATGTATAGGCAACTAGAAAGAATATATATACACACACAAATATACATGAAAATATGTAGACGCTTTATTTATATTTGAACATTGACTTTTTTACTTAAAATATCTTTAAGATTGTTCTATATTGGTATAAATAGACATACTTCATTCTTTTTGAAAAGTTCTCATACATCCTATTATATGTATGTGCGTGTGTGTTAATTTTAAAGGCTAAAAACCAATAACAGCAATAACAAAAATACAGATAAAAATTTTAATTTTATTACAGAAAAATATTTTAGAAGCTTACATTTAGAATTCAATTTGTTCAATTCAGCAAACATTGAATAAGCATCTACTGCCGGGCATGGTGGCTCACACCTGTAATCCTAGCACTTTGGGAGGCCGAGGCGGGCAGATCATCTGAAGTCAGGAGATCGAGATCAGCCTGGCCAACATGGTGAAACCTCCGTCTCTACTAAAAAAATACAAAAATTAGCCGGGTGTGCTAGCTACTCAGAAGGCTGAGGCAGGAGAATCGCTTGAACCCTGGAGGTGAAGGTTGCAGTGAGCTGAGATTATACCACTGCACTCCAGACTGGGTAACAAGAGTGAAACTCTGTCTCAAAAAAAAAAGCATCTTCCAAACACACAGACCCCAATTACTTACTAACTACTCCTCTTTTTTTTTTTTTTTTTTTTTTTTAACATAAAGTTGTAGCTTTAAACACCCATCTGATAACAGGGGGGAAATGATAATAGTGGGGAAACAGCATTTGTACTTCAACTTTAAAATGTTATATATATATGTCGGGCGTGGTGGCTCACGCCCGTAATCCCAGCACTTTGGGAGGCCGAGGCAGGCTGGCGGATCACCTGACGTCAGGAGATTGAGACCATCCTGGCTAACACGGTGAAACCCTGTCTCTACTAAAAATACAAAAAATTAGCCGGGCGTGGTGGTGCGTGCCTGTAGTCCCAGCTACTCGGGAGGCTGAGGCAGGAGAATGGCATGAACCCGGGAGGCCGAGCTTGCAGTGAGCCATGATCGCGCCACTGCACTCCAGCCTGGGCGACAAAGCGAGACACTGTCTCAAAAAAAAATGTATATATATATATATAAATTAGCCAGGCATGGTGGTGTGTGCCTGTAGTCCCAGCTACTCAGGAGGCTGAGACTGGAGAATTGCTTGAGCCTGGGAGGTGGAGGTTGCAGTGAGCCAAGATCGAACCACTGCACTCCAGCCTGGGTGACAGAGCAAGACTCCTTCTCAATAAATAAATACATAAAATGTTTGATATATACATATTGTTGGCTGTATCTCTATAGCTACTTTGCTTCAAGACACTACGTGTTGTCGTGTGTGTGTGTTCCTTTCCTTACCCATATGAGTATGTTGCTGGAGTAGGCTCACACTTTTCGTTCCTATTTCCTTCCTCCATTTCTCAAGCTACTGCAGCTTGGCTTTTCAGCCCAGTAATCCCAGTAAAAGTTGCTCTTACCAGAATAATTCATGACCTCTTACTTGCATAAGCATTTGAGTCTTACCTCTCTTGGCCTGGTGACCCTGTTTCTCTTTGCATCTCTCTGTACCTCTGGTTTCAGTAAAGCACACTCTCCTAGTTCTCTTCCTATTTCTCAATTCCTTTCACTCTCTTTCATGGATTTTTTTCCCTCTTTTAGACTCTTTAATATTGGTGTTCCCTTGCTTTTCATTCTCAGCTCATTATACTTTTCATCTTGTATGCTCTTCTTGTGTGACTTAGTTAGGTCTTTCTATGGTCTGAATACATGTGTTCTCCCAAAATTCATATGTTGGAACTTAATACCCAATGTGATAGTATTAAGAGGCGGGGCCTTTTGGGAAATGATTAAGACATGAGTGGGGTTAGTGCCCTTATAAACGATGTTGAAGGGAACTGCCTTGCTTCTTCTGCCTTGTGAGGACACAGCAACAAGGCAACATCTATGAAGCAGAGAATGTTCCCCAGACACCAAATCTGCTGATTCCCTGATCTTGGATTTACCAGCCTCCAGAACTGTGAGAAAGAAGTTTCTATTGTTTGTAAATGACCCAGGCTGAGGTATTTTGTTATGCAGCCTGAATGGACTAAGACAGGTCTTACAACCTTGGTTAGCTACAATCAATCACGAGCAACTCCTCTCTCTCCAGTGCTGATCTTAATTTTATGTCCAACTGCATATTGGATATCTCACTATGGAGCACCCAGTATATCTAGAAATAAACTCATTCTTTTTTTTTTTTTTTTTTTTTTTTTTTGAGACAGAGTTTAGCTCTTGTTACCCAGGCTGGAGTGCAATGGCGCCATCTTGGCTCACCGCAACCTCTGCCTCCCGGGTTCAAGTGATTCTCCTGCCTCAGCATCCCGAATAGCTGGGATTACAGGCATGCACCACCATGCCCAGCTAAGTTTGCATTTTTTGTAGAGACGGGGTTTCTCCATGTTAGTCAGGCTGGTCTCGAACTCTTGACCTCAGGTGATCTGAATGCCTTGGCCTCCCAAAGTGCTGGGATTACAGGCATGAGCCACTGTGCCTTGGCAACTCATCCTTCTTGTCCCGTAAAATGGCAAGTCTTCAGTATTCATCATCTCAGTTGTTGATACAATCATGTATCCAGACACCTAAGCCAAAATCCTTGTATCAGATTAAATTCATCCCTTCCTTTTGACTTTCTATATTTAGTTGGTCCCCAGATTTTGCTAATTTTACCTACTAAATATTTCTATCTGTCCCTGCCTCTAGCCTTGCCACCACTGCTGTAACTTAAGCCTCATCATTTCTTGATTACTTCAATAGCTTCCTTTTTTTAGGGGGGGGTGCAAATTCTATTCCATCTAAAATACCAATTGGACCCAATCTCCTGCTTAGATCTCTCTGATCCTGTTTCATTATCTGTAAATTGCCTAACCCTTTTGAATGCTATAAAAGGTTTAATGTGACTCACAACTTGCCTAACTCTGGGTTCACTTCATGTTCTAGGAATACAAAACCATTTTTAGTTCTCTGACATAACATCTTAATTCAATATTCTTTGTCTTTCTCATACTGTTTTCTGTATCTAGAATGCTCAATATTTTCCTTTATAAGTAGAGTTTTTTTTTTTTTTTTTTTTGAGATGGAATCTTGCTCTGTCGTCCAGGCTAAAGTGCAGTGGCACGGTCTCAGCTCACTGCAACCTCCGCCTCCTGGGTTTAAGTGATTGTCCTGCCTCAGCCTCCTGAGGAGCTGAGACTACAGGTGCATGCCACTATACCCAGCTAATTTTTGTATTTTTAGTAGAGATGCAGTTTCACCATGTTGGCCAGGATGGTCTGAATCTCCTGACCTCGTGATATGACCGTCTTGGCCTCCCAAAATGCTGGGATTACTGGTATGAGCCACCATGACGGGCATAAACAGTGCTTTCTCTGTCCTCTTTAAGAAATGTTTGACTACCTAAAATTATAAAAGTGTTATTGTTTTACCTTTTACATTGAGGTCCACAACGTATTTTGATTTTTTTTTCAGTATGAGTAGGCATCAAGGTTACTTTCTTTCCACATGATATGCAATTGCCCCAGCACTACTTACTGACATGTCAGTTTTTCTCCACATTACTACAGTGTCACCTTTGCATAAATAAAATGTTCACATAAGCATCTGTTTGAGAACTCTATTCAGATCCATGTTTCTATTTTCTATCCTTACGCCAGTACCACAGTAATTTTTATAGCTGCTTTAGCAGTAATATGTGGTGGTATAAATCCTTCAACTTTGTTCTTTTTCTGGATTGTCTTGGTTGTTCTTGACCTTCCCAATTTCCATACAAATTTTGGAATCAGCTTGCAATTTAATACACACACACACACACACACTCTCACACCCTCCTGGTATTCTAGTAGAGATTAGACTAGATCTACTAAATCAATTTGGTTAGAACAATATCTTTAGAATATCTAGTCTTCCAGGCCGGGCACAGTGGCTCATGCCTGTAATCCCAGCACTTCGGGAGGCCGAAGCGGGAGGATCACAAGGTCAGGAATTCGAAACCAGCCTGCCCAACATGGTGAAACCCCATCTCTAGGCCGGGTGTAGGGGCACACACCTGTAATCCCAGCACTTTGGGAGGCGGAGGCAGGCTTGAGATCAGGAGTTCGACACCAGCCTGGCCAACAAGGTGAAACCCCATCTCTACTAAAAATACAAAAATTAGCTGGGCATGATGGCAGGCACCTGTAATCCCAGTTACTTGGGAGGCTGAGGCAGGAGAATCACTTGAACCCGGAGGTGGAGGTTGCAGTGAGCCAAGATTGTGTCACTGCACTCCAGCCTCGGTGACAGAGCAATACTCTGTCACACCCCCCCAAAAAAAAAGAAAAAAAAAGATACCCCATCACTCCTATCTCTACTAAAAATACAAAAATTAGTCGGGCGTGGTGGCACATGACTGTAATCCCAGCTACTCAGGAGGCTGAGGCAGGAGAATCATTTGAACCTGGGAGGCAGAGGTTGCAGTGAGCTGAGACCATGCCTTTGCACTCCAGCCTGGGTGACAGAACAAGACTCGGTGTCAAAAAAAAAAAAAAAAAAAAAAAAGAATATCTAGTCTTCCAATCCATGGGTATAGCCATTCATTTGGGTCTCTTGTAATTTTTCTCAATAACATAATTTTCAGTATAGAGTTCTTACATATCTTTCATAAGATTTATTCCTAGCCAGGCACAGTGGCTCATGCCTGTAATCCCAGCACTTTGGTGGGCCGAGGCGGGCGGATCACGAGGTCGGGAGATCGAGACCATCCTGGCTAACATGGTGAAACCCCATCTCTACTAAAAATACAAAAAAAAAAAAAAAAAAAAAAAATTAGGCGCGGTGGCACGCACCTGTAGTCCCAGCTACTGGGGAGGCTGAGGCAGGAGAATGGCGTGAACCCAGGAAGCCGAGTTTGCAGTGAGCCGAGATCGCACCATTGCACTCCAGCCTGGGCGATAGAGCAAGACTCTGTCTCAAAAAAAAAAAAAAAGAAAGATTTATTCCTAAGAGTAGTGGGCTGAATCCGATCCCCAAAGAAATCAGGTGTTAATCCTTGGAACCTATAAGTGTTACCTTATTTGAAAAAAGGGTCTTTGCAGATGTGATTAGGGTAAGGATCTTGAGACAAGGAGATGATCTTGGATTATCCAGGTGGGCCCTAAATGTCATCACATTGTCCTAATATAAGAGAGGTAGAGGCTGGAGTGATGTGGCTTCAACCCAAGAAATGTAAGCAGACATCAGAAACTGGAAAAAGCAAGAAACAGATTCTTACTCAGAGCCTCTGGAGGGAGCACATCTCTGTTGACACCTTGACTTCAGACTTCTGGCCTCCAGAACTGAGAGAATACATTTTTTGGTTTTGTTCTTGTTTTTTGAGACGGAGTCTTGCTCTGTCACCCAGGCTGGAGTGCAGTGGTGCTATCTCAGCTCATTGCAACCTCTGCCTCCCGGGTTCAAAGGATTCTCCTGCCTCAGCCTCCTGAGTAGCTGGGACTACAGGCATGTGCCACCACGCCTAGCTAATTTTTGCATTTTCAATAGAGATGGGGTTTCACCATGTTGGCCAGGATGGTCTCAATCTCCTGACCTCGTCCGCCCGCCTCAGCCTCCCAAAGTGTTGGGATTACAGGTGTGAGCCACCACGCCCGGCCATAAGTTTGTTTTAATCCACAGAGTTTGTGGTAATTTGTTACAATGGCCATAGGAAACTCAAACACTAGGTATTTGAAATTGTTGATGCATTTGTATATCAATTTTTTTAAAATTCTTTTTTTTTTTTTTTTTTTTTTGTGATGGAGTCTTACTCTGTTTCCCAGGCTGGAGTGCAGTGGTGTGATCTCGGCTCACTGTGAACTCCGACTCCCAGGTTCAAGCGATTCTCCTGCCTCAGCTTACCGAGTAACTGGGATTACAGGCGTGCACCACCATGCCTGGCTAATTTTATTTATTTATTTAGAGATGCAGTTTCACTCTTGTTGCCCAGGCTGGAATGCAATAGCGTGATCTCCGCTCACTGCAACCTCTGCCTCTCAGGTTCAAGCGATTCTCCTGCCTCAGCCTCCTGAGTAGCTAGGATTACAGGCACCCACCACCGTGCCTGGCTAATTTTTGTATTTTTAGTAGAGACAGGGTTTTATCATGTAGGCCAGGCTGGTCTCGAACTTCTGACCTCAGGTGATACGCCTGCCTCAGCCTCCAAAACTGGTGGGATTACAGGCATGAGCCACTGTGCCTGGCTAAAAACTCATTTTCTAATTGTTTAATGCTAGCACATAAAAATATAATTGATTTTTACAGCTAACTGTATCCAGCAACTTGCTTAAAATCACTTAATACTAAGTACGTAGATTACTGTAATTTTATGTATAAAATGATAGACTATCATGCTTTCTCTAGATAACAGGTTTATGTATTTCTTTCCAATCCTTACACATTTTCCCTTGCCTTTATGCATTGCTGGGATCTGTAGTACAATACTGAAGTACATCCTATCTTTTGACTTTGTAACTACGAGAAAATATTCTGTTCCAAATTTAAAATATGCAACTAGTAAAACTTTTAAAAACACAGCAAAACACCAGCCAAAAAAATAAACAACAGCTTTCTAGTGAAATCCAAAGGTCTTTTCTTAAGCCCTTCTCATGATTCTGCATCAGTGGACACTGCTTATTAACCCATTCTTTTTTGTTTTTTTAATTTTTTTGAGACAGTCTCGCTGTCGCCAGGCTGGAGTGCAGTGGTATGATCTTGGCTCACTGCAATCTCTGCCTCCCGGGTTCAAGCCAGTATCCTGCCTCAGCCTTCTGAGTAGATGGGATTACAGGAGCCCGCCACCACATACAGCTAATTATTGTATTTTTAGTAGAGATGGGGTTTCACCATGTTGGCCAGGATGGTCTTGATCTCCTGACCTCATGATCTGCCTACCTCAGCCTCCCAAAGTGGCAGGATTACAGGCGTGAGCCACCGCGCCCGGCCTGTTACGCCATTCTAAAGCATTCTTCTTCCCTATCCAGCTTCTTCTTTTCCTCTTCTAACCCGTTACAGTCAGGCATTTCCAAGATTTCGCCTTAGACCTTTTCTCTTTGTATATTAGTCCTTGTTAGCTACCGAAACATTTTAAGGTCCATTATTATTCAGAACCAGGCCAGCTTCAGGTACTTTCCTTTTCTTCAGGAACAAAACAGAAACCCATTATATTTTCCTTTTTAAGAAATGCCCCAGGCGCGGTGGCTCACGCCTGTAATCCCAGCACTTTGGGAGGCTGAGGCGGGCGGATCACCTGAGGTTGCGAGTTCGCGACCAGCCTGACCAACATGGTGAAAACCCGTCTCTACTAAAAATACAAAATTAGCTGGGCGTGGTGGCGCATGCCTGTCATCTCAGCTACTTGGGTGCCTGAGGCAGGAGAATCGCTTGAACCCGGGAGGCAGAGCTCGAGGCGAGCCAAGATCTTGCCATTGCACTCTAGCCTGGGGAACAAGAGTGAAACTCCGTCTCAAAAATAATAAAATAAAAATAGGTTTAAAAAAAAATGCCATACTTTCCCCTGGCCCAGGTTCTGTTCCCAACCGTGGAATGCAGTCTTCTCTGCGTCTGCCCTTTTGTGCTGTGCTGGAGGGGAATCTTCTCACTTTACTGGTTTTACTAATAAACAGAAGTTACAAAGGTCCCCTAATCTTTCCAATGTTTTGGTTCCTGATCTATGCGCAGATTCCTGTTTGCAGGAAAGTGCATGGGGCGCCACAACGTTGGGTGTTAGAAAGCTGGCTGGCTCAGAGGCCTCAGAGTGAGTAGCATTTGACAGGGTCTAGCTTTTGTGTTACAGGACCAAAGAAGCTGAATCATGTTCATTAGAAGCTGCTGCACAAAAACCCACATACCAGTGTATTAATTTGTAATGAAAAATACGACTGTCAAGGAAAATGGCTATTCATTTCATTTGGCCAGGGCATTCTCTCCTTGTAGGAAAACTATACGGGAATTAAAATAATATTCAGAATTGTATTTATTGAGAAAAGGAACAGAATAAAAGGTCCAGTTTTATGATTCAAATATTTAATGGAATCACATTAAGCTTTAATAGAGAGATGAGACTATGTCTACTACTAGAACCAGATAGTTTTGTACACACAAACACTTCACTTTAGAAATATTCACTTCCCAGGGTTTTCTTGGCTCAATTCCTGAGTTAGATATATTATTTCTTTCAGTAAGGTTTGCTCTGGCCAGAGACGTTCATTTCTGGTTTGATCCGCTCTGGATTGACCCATAATATAATGATTACAAGACAATCTTTATTTTCAAGAATTTGGAGAGTATCTGTTGAACCCCAATACCGCTCAGCAAACATCTGCATACTAGACGCTGACAGTTAAATCCTCACTTATTTCTACTTATTCGTGAGGGGGGAAAAAGGAATGAGAAAAAAAGGAAAAGAAAATCATAAACAGCCCCCAATGCCAGGCAGCCTGGCACGCAGCACACGCCCTCAAATCTGGTGAAGGAATAAACGCAGTTTCCTATTCCTTTCGCCGAATGCAATTCAGAAAAGCATTACAGAGCACATCTCCTTCCAGGCTGGAAACGCTGCCAGAACGCAGCTCTAGCTTCGCCTCCGCCGGGGGACTCCGCCCTCTCCCCCAGCGCTCCAAGAGGAGACCGCAGGTCAGCGACAACTGAAAACGCGTCTACTGGACCAGGTCTCCTGTTCATCTTATTTCCCCATCACTCACAGCACTCACTCCCCAGCTATTAAAACAGCAAAGAAAGAAAGAAAGAAAGAAAGAAATGTGGGAAGAATAAGACAGTAGGGTTAGGATCGGGGAGAAGGGCTTCAGCAAAACACAGTTGCATCGCTCAGCCCCGGAAACTCATCCCGTCATCCCCACACTCTCTCTAGGGAATTGGGCCCCACTTCAGAGATTGAGAAACAAAAATTGTAGCGTCGAGATCGTTAGAGCCGAGTCTACTTCCTTCGCCGGTTGGGCCTCAGAGCCCCAAAGCCGCCCAGCTAGACTGCGCGACTGCACGGCGGGCCAGCGCGCGCCCCCAGCTCGAAGCTTCCGGTGGACACCGGGAAACTGAGCTGCCTGCCCGTCCAGACATCCGAGGTCTGCCGCACTCCGAACCGTGCCTACAGCCGGGTCCGCAGAGGGGGGCCGCTCCCCGCGGTCGCCCGGTCGGGTCGCGCCGGTCCTTTCCCAGGATGACCGCGTTCCTTCCGCCCAGAGAGGGCAAAGAGTCCCGCTCCCTCGTGTGCACCTCCCGCCCGCGCTCCGGAGCGCCCCCTAGGAAGAAAGCCCGAGCGGCAGCCACGCCTCGGTGGCGATTTTATTAGCGCTCCGTTGGGGTGGCCTGGCTGCCGGCGAGCGGGGTTTCCCCGCCCCTCCCCCCTTCCCCTCCCCCCCAGGCGGCCGGAACCTCCCTGCGGGGCGGAGTGATACCGGCGGCGGCGTAGAGCGCGGCGCGGCCTAGGGGCGCCCGGGACTGCGCGGGGCGGGCGGCGGCGGAGGGAGGAGGGGAGAGAGGCGGGGCCGGGGCGGGTTGTTGTGAGGCGACTGCGCTACTGCCGGAGCGGGGCGGTTATGGCGGCTCCATATTAACAGCCTCCTCCTCCTCCGCCGCCGCCGTCTCCTCCTCCTCCTCCTTTCCCTCCCGCCAGCTCTCTAAGCCATCTCCCCCTTCACCCTGACGCCTACCTCTTCCCCTCACCTTTCCCCCTCCCCTGTTCTACCATGCCCGGCATGATGGAGAAAGGGCCCGAGTTACTGGGGAAGAACCGATCGGCCAACGGCAGCGCCAAGAGCCCGGCAGGCGGCGGCGGCAGCGGCGCCTCGTCCACCAACGGCGGGCTGCACTACTCGGAGCCCGAGAGCGGCTGCAGCAGCGACGACGAGCACGGTGGTAGCCTCGAACTCCTCCCCGCCAGCCCGCCTGCCCCCCTCCCTCCTCCCCTCCCCCAGCCCCCTCCCCTCGCCGCTCTCCCGCCCTCCCTCCCCTCAGAGCCCGGGCGCTGCGGTAGCCTCGAACTCCCGGTGCAGTGCAGCAGCACCCCCGCGACCCCCGTCCCTCCGCCCTCGACCAATCCTCCGCCCTTGCCCCCCCCCTCCCCGCCCCCATCCACTGCCATCTCCCGGAGTGCCCCGAGTTAATATCTTCCCATCCACCCGCCGCTTCTTTCTCCATCTAGCGATTTTTATTTTTTATTAAGTGTCTCTTCCTTTTTCTTTCTTTTCTTCTTTTTTTTTTTTTATATATATTTTTTGGCATTGCTTTGCAGATGTTGGGATGAGAGTCGGAGCCGAATACCAAGCTCGGATCCCTGAATTTGATCCAGGTAGATACATTTGCTTAAGCAAAATCTTATCTTCCCTTTCCTGGGCTTGGTTTGGGGTGGACGGGCTAGGGGTCCGGGCATGGGGCCGGGAGGGGATGTGGGGTTGGGCTGGGCAGGCATCCGTGGTGGGGAGGCTGTCAGGCTTGGCCGGGCTGTGACACTGGGCGTGTGGGCAGATGTGTGCACTGCAAGGTTAACATGGTTCCCTTCGGAGGCCACTTGCCCGCTGGTGGCATCGCCTTCCTGACCCTTGAGCTGGAGCGGGGTCGGGGTGAGCAGAGGGAGACGGCCCTTGGCGGAGTCCAGGGTCCGAGGCCGCGGGCTGGAGGAGCAGGCGTGCAGACTGTGTGGACGAACCGTGCAAATGTCAATTGCCACCTCGCTCGCCTCGGCACCGGGGCGGGCGGCGGAGGCCAGGGCGGCTGTCACCGGCCGGGGAAGCCAAGGGCGAGCCCTGCCGACCCGCGCGCAGCGGGGATTGTCTCTTTTCTTTCTTTTTGGCTAGGTGGTGTAGCTTTGGTCGCGGCAGCTCTGCGGAGTGCGGGAGCCGCGGAGAGAAAGGGGTGGGGGAAGGGGGTGGGGAGACGCCAGCGGCAGGCACACCTCGCTCGCCAGCCAGCCCTGGGAAGTTAGACCACAGGACAGTGGCTGCAGCTGCCAAGGAGACATTTTCTCCCCGAGCAGCCAGGTTCCAGCGTCCTCTGCCAACCCAGCTTGCGGGCTCCCTGTCTACTTTTCTCCAAACAGGCTCCCCGGCGGTCACGAGATTTCAGCTTGTGCGGGGATTGGGCGAGAGTTCCGCATATGGAGGCGCCCTTGCTGGAGCCTCTCGGAGTGGAGCGCGTTTCCTTCTCCCCACCCTGCCCGAGACCGTTCTCAGTTCAGGCTTTGGACAGACTTTCAGAGGGGCCCACCTTTTTATTTCCCTCCTTACAATTCGTCAATTTTTTTGCCCGGTGCCCGTTCATAATACTGCGTTTGTGTCAGACCTTCGATTTCTATGTTACATATTAAAGAGTTTACTTGTATTTTCTTGGGGAGAAACAGAATGTTTAATTATTAGAATACAGAGGTGTATTCTTTGTCCCTCTTCTACCTGTTAGGAAATGCAAAATGATATTTATCTACCATTTGGATTTCAGATAGCAGCTCCTCCTCCTGTCCCAAATGAGGAGGATAAAAAGTAATGAGTGTTAAAATGATTGTCAGGACAGTTTCATTTTTAATAGGTGAAAACAGTGATGCAAGAGTGTTCACTAGATTTGGGTTGCCTTGTAAATGACTAGCTGGGAATACATTTTATTTAAAGACTATCAGTGTATATACTGATGGGCTTCAAATAATTTTAAATATTTTATGAAGCTAATTTTCTTTATTGATGTTGCTAGTAGGTGAATGGCACTTTCACACCACTCTCTTCCCTCTGGGTTTACTTGACATTTGGAAGGAGCACACTTTGGCTTTAAGAGACTGAATTCAGGCCAGGTGCCGTGGCTCACGCCTGTAATCTCAGCACTTTGGGAGGCTGAGGCGGGCAGATCACGATGTCAGGAGATCGAGACCATCCTGGCTAACACGGTGAAATCCCGTCTCTACTGAAAACACAAAAAATTAGCCGAGCGTGGTGGCACGCACCTGTAATCCCAGCTACTCGGGAGGCTGAGGCAGGAGAATCGCTTGAACCTGGGAGGCTGAGGTTGCAGTGAGCCGAGATCACGCCACTGCATTCCAGCCTGGGCGACAGAGTGAGACGCCATCTCAAAAAAAAAAAAAAAAAAATCTGAATTCCTAACTCCCAGCTCTTCTTTTTGTGGTCTGAGCAAGCCACACACTATCCCTGCGCCTCAGTATTCCTGGCTAGAAAAACTTTTTTTTTTTTTTTTAAGATGAAGTCTTGCTCTGTCTCTCAGGCTGGAGTGCAGTGGCGAGTGCAGTGGCGCGATCTCGGCTCACTGCAACCTCCACCTCCTGGGTTCAAGTGATTCTCCTGCCTCAGCCTTCTGAGTAGCTGGGACTACAGGCACGCGCCACCATGCCCAGCTAATTTTTATATTTTTAGTAGAGATGGGGTTTCGCCATCTTAGCCAGGCTGATCTTGAACTGACCTCGTGATCTGTCTGCCTCAACCTCCCAAAGTGCTGGGATTACAGGTGTGAACCACCCACCGCGCCCAGCCTATAAAAACTATTTAATGGAATTCTTACCAGTATTAAATGATGGACATATGGCAGTTAATTCTATAAAGATTAAAACTTGTAATTATGAAGAATTATTCTGGATGTATTCACACCTTTTTGATTTGGAGCTTTCATTGGGAGTCTGTGTTTGTTTTGGTAGTGATAGTTATTTCCAAATTAGACCTCAGCAGCTACAGTTATTTCTTAAGTTAATATATCTATCTTTTTGCCCCAATGGGTAGATTTCTGAGTCAATATTTATTTCATAGACAACTATATACAGTTTTATTAGGAGTCTTGTGTTTAAGAGCCAGACTTAATGCTGGAACAAACTTGTACATGCCATAGCATTACATTAGAAAGCATTGATCTAATGATTGGAAAGCATCTTTTTTGTTTCAGGATAAACTGAACACTGGAGCAAATTTCCAAATTTCGAGAGTAATCACTTAGAATAATATTAATGTGGTTTTACGTGACCGTTGTTAACTAACTTAATCCACAATAATATTTTGCTTATTTTGAACCTGAATAGAATATTTGAGGAGAAAAAAAAAATCACTGAAATGTTTTTGAAGTCATTAAAGTCATATTTTCCATTTATTTACTCAGACTAATTGAATTTTATTATTAGAATAAGGCTAGACATCACTTTCTTTAAGTTCACTTACTCATTTTCTGCTTAATAGTCTTCTCCAGAAGCATACCGAACCCAAGGACAGAATTAAAACTGACTACCATTTAAACTTAGGAGGGCTTCTCTTACCTGTTAAAGGCTAATCTTATCAATCAAACGTAGATTATCAGTTTTTGGGCATTTTTTACAGGGAAATACTGGACCTCTGCCATTCAACGTTATACCGCTGATCTATTTTATTATAAATGTTGTGTTGTTGTGTTTTTCACATCAGTATAATTAGGTGAGATATAAACACATTACCTTGGGAAAAATAATAGACTAAAAGTTTTTTTTTGACAGAGTCTTGCTCTGTCACTCAGGCTGGAGTGCAGTGGTGCGATCTTGGCTCACTGCAACCTCCACCTCCTGGGTTCAAGCAATTCTCCTGCCTCAGCCTCCCGAGTAACTGGAACTACAGGCACGTGCTACCGTGCCCGGCTAATTTTTTTTTTTTTTGTATTTTTGTAGAGAAGAGGTTTCACCATGTTGGCCGGGCTAGTCTTGAACTCCCAAAGTATTGGGATTACAGGCTTGAGCCACTGCACCCTGTCAAAAAGATATTTATTAATTATGGAAATTGAGACATGGTTAGCTCCTCTCTCTTCTCTTTCTCATTATCTTTGTCTCCTAAACCACTCAATCCATCTTTATGGAGATTGTTGACCCATAGTTCTAGAAGTCATTTGAAAGAAAAATTCCTTGGGTGCTGAGTTTGTAAAATCTGCTGTGATCAGAATGTAGAAAAATTAAGAGGATTTTTTATGCAGGCTAATTTTATTGGAAAAGGTGATAGTGATGATGCTAAAAATTAAACAGGTAAAGAATGAATTGGCCAGGGGCTATCCCTCATGGGTATAATCCGAACGCTCATGGGTATAATCCCAGCATTTTGGGAGGCTGAGGTGAGAGGATCGCTTGAGCCCAGGAGTTTGAGACCAACCTGGGAAACATAGTGGGACCCTGTCACTACAGAAAATTCAAAAATTAGCCAAGTATTGTGGCATACCACATCTGTACTTCCAGCTACTCAGAAGACTGAGGTGGGAGATCATTTGAGTCCAGGAAGTTGAGGCTGCAGTAAACTGTGATGGTGCCACTGTGCTATACCCTAGGTGACAGAATGAGACTCGGTCTCAAAAAAAAAAAAAAAAATTTATTAAAGTGATTATTTTAGGAAATATGAGAAGAATTGAGATTTATATTGGAATTACTGAAGTTAAGAGATTAGGAACAGTTTACCTTAATTATGGAACCATTGCTAATAATGTCTTTACTAACTATATTTCTGATTATTTTCTTTCCATTGTTCACTAGATCTTCCCAACTTTTATTTAGTGCCTACTAACTGTACTTACATCATGAGAACAGTTTTTGTGTGTAGAGCCTCATTTCTTATCATATGCCTTTAATCTAATATGGCGTAATAGCCTTGGATGAACCACCTGACTTCTCTAGGCCTTAGTTTTCTTGTTTGTAAAAGGATGATGATGTTAAGAATATCACAAGATTAAGTGAAAAATACTGTATATAAAGCAGTGTTTTCAAAATATTTTACTTACATATCCATGAAATAATTTTGAAAAAAGATGCACATATTTTTAGTCAACATCTATTACTTGTCACTGCGTTTAAATTGTTGAAAAATATAATCTGTAGTGTATTGAAAATACTAATACTTTGATAATGAAGTCTTTATATCTTTATTTTAAATGTATCCAGTTAAATATAAATACTACAGTGATGTAATAGTACTATTTTGTAAAATATGTAGACAAGCTTCTAACATACTGAAAGTTTACATTGTTCCTTTTCGTCTTTGAAGTCATTTCCATGCGTTTTCTCCACAGAATTTTATCTTATATAATTTTTTTTTGTGCTTTTAAGTGTTTTATTGGGCCGGCGCAGTGGCTCATGCTTGTAATCCCAGCACTTCGGGAGGCCAAGGCAGGTGGATCCCTTGAGGTCAGGAGTTCAAGACCAGCCTGGCCAACATGGCAAAACCCCATCCCTACTAAAAATACAAAAAATTAGCTGGGTATGGTGGTGGGCACCTGTAATCCCAGCTACTTGAAAGGCTGAGGCAGAATTGCTTGAACCCGGGAGGTGGAGGTTGGAGTGAGCCGAGATTGCACCATTGCACTCCAGCCTAGGCGACAGAGTGAGATTCTGTCTCAAATGAATAAATAAAGTAAAATAAAATAAAGTGCTTTATTGATCACCTGTGAGTAAGCTTCTGAGTGTTACATCTCTTCTGGCTTGAGTTATTACAATTAATGCATAATTGATTAAAACTCTAGTAGTTATGGTGCCTTGAGTAAAGGAGTGTTTTCCTGACACCCTGTTTGAAACCCTGCAGGGTTTAACATTTTGGGTCATGTACTCTTGTAAGATTTGGAATGCATGAGAGATGGTGCCCTTTTATTTTCTTTTTAAGTGAGAGACGGGCATTTGGGAAGAGAGATGATGGAAGTAGAATGAGTCTAACCTCTTACCATTTGACCACATGTGAGTTTTCAGGCAGATTGTCTTGGGAAAGAGAACACAGGGAAGTTAAAGTTCTGAAAATTGATTCTCTTGAAACTTACTCGTGCTCATGTGCCCCCGGAAAGTCTTTGTTTACTCAAGTTTGAAGTTGGTATATATTAAGTATATAATTTAGAACCTAGTATATAAGTAGTAAAATGTTACAATATATTTAGTACATTTTAATATTCTCAATATTTGAGTTCTTTATATAGTATATTTGTTCCATGATCATCTTCAAAGTCCTTATTTTTAATGTCCTAAAGGAAATCTAAAAAGTAATAGATTTTTATTTTTATTGATGTGGAAATCTTAGTTTATTGAATTATATTTTCCCTTCCTAGTTGTTGGTTTTCTCCAGCAGTCTTATAAATGTAAGACTCCAGTTAAAAGATCTAATAATTTCAAAGTGATTAACCTTTAAATGTTTTATCTAAAACTGAAGACAACTGATTGTTCAACAATTTTATTTTCAGAACTGATATGCTACTATAGTCTTTTAAAATTATGGTAGCTTGCTATCTAGGTTTTGGTTTGTTTTTTAATCTGTTCAGAAGATCAGGTACTTTAAGTCATGGTTGTTTTGTTGGTGAGTCAGGTTTGAGTCTCAGTACTGTTTCTAAATATCAGATAGTTTTGAGGTATAATCTTAAATATTGTTACAGATAAAAACAAAATAAACATGGGGTTAATGTCTGTTTAATGTTTTAGTTCATTCTGACTTTTACAATGAAAAAGGTAAAACTTATTGGATGCAAAGCATCCCAAGAGGTAGATAAATTATTTTTAATAGTACATGTTACTTTCTCCTATTTTATAGGAAAGGAATCACGTCTGAATTGTGAGAAAAACATAAAGGTCATTATAGCTATTCAATTTCATTTTCAAGGGGTTGACGAGAGAGGACATCAGCCATTTTTGCGATATATTCCCTTGAGGTTTTATTCATTTGTAGTTGATACAGTGAGAAGAAGCCTTTTTAGGATAAACAAGGAAGGAACTTAAGAAAGAACTGTCTTCAATAAGCATACACTAGTAATAATAATAATTAAATCTTAGATAATGCTTACCATATGCCACGTACTTATATTCATTTAATTTTTGAGCAACTCTGTCAGATAGGTACTCTCATCATCCATATTTTTAGAGATAAGGAAAACTGAGGCACAGACAGATTAAATAGATTTATCCAAGGTGACACAGCTACCAAGTAGCAGAGCTGGTATTCAGACTCTGGGAGTTGGGCTCTATAGTTCATACTCTTAACCATTGCACTAAAATATCCCTCATTTCCTGTATCAGTCATCTCTTGGGCCTAGTTGACACATATATAATTGAAAATAGTAGAGTCGAGTTCAGAGTTAGGGAAGGAAAATTGTGAAATGCTTAATTAGGCATTCTCTGCTATCAGACAGGATGGCTCTATGTATGCCTCTCCTCTATCCTCTACCCGCTCACCCACATTGGAAGAGCTGTTAGTTCCCACAGCTTGGATACCAGTTTCTGTCAGATTGAACCCTTAATTACAATGCTAAGAATTTTTTTGGAAACTTATTTATTGAGACAGGGTCTTGCTTTGTTGCCCAGGCTGGAGTTCAGTAGTGTGGTCATGACTCACTGCAGCCTCGAACTCCTGGGCTCAAGCGATCCTCCCACCTCAGCCTCTTGAGTAACTGGGACTACAAGTGCATGCGACCACATCCAGCTAATTTTTTATAGTTTTAGTAGAGACAGGGTCTCACTGTGTTTCCCAGACTGGCCTCAAACTGCTGGGCTCAAGCCATCCACCCTCCTTGGCCTCCCAAAGTACTGAGATTATAGGTAAGAGCCACTGCTCCCAGCCTGTGGCTGTTATTTTTTATGCTGAAAAATTAATAGTTTAATACCTGTTTGAGAAGGGCCATTTAATGAAGATATTTTAATTCAGACTTTCTGTAAGGCAAGAATGAGATGCAAGGAAATTATGTTTCAATATTTAGCATGATACACCATTAAGACTTGAGACTTAATGGAAAACTTTCTTTGTTGCATTTCATGTTCTGTTAAGTAGGATTTAAATGATCTTATTGTCATGATTCCATTGTGCAAAATAATCAGTTCCATGTTAAAGGATTGAAGTTTAGGATATTCACTTTGTATAACGTTAGATTTTATGAATTAAGTAAAGGCTTCTGACCAACTTAAATAGGGTTTTTGTTTTATTACCATTGAGTGGGTTGACTATTTTGTGTTTGTATTTTTGTTTACAGGGTGAAAACTTAAATATGTATCTTAATATTGAAGTTTTAAAAAGATATCTCAAAGTTTCTTTTTTTTTTTTTTTCCGAGGTGGAGTTTCGCTCTTGTTGCCCAGGCTGGAGTGCAATAGCGCAATCTCGGCTCACCGCAACCTCCGCCTCCCGGGTTCAAGTGATCATCCTGCCTCAGCCTCTCAAGTAGCTGGGATTACAGGCATGCACCAACCACACCCGGCTAATTTTTGTATTTTTAGTAGAGATGGTGTTTCTCCATGTTGGTCAGGCTGGTCTTGAACTTCTGACCTCAAGTGATCCTCCCACCTCAGCCTCCCAAAGTGCTGGGATTACAGGCTTGAGCCACAGGGCTTGGCCAGTTTATTTGCATTGAATATAAATTTTACATAATGAACTGTAATTTGGCATTTTCCTAAATTCTCAGCTCATGCTTTTGTGTCTTCTTTTATTAAAAATATGACAAAATACAAAAGGCTTTCGAATACTTTGGTAGTGTTTCTTCTTTCAGTTCTCTTTTCTTCTTAATTTTCCTTATAACATACATAGAATTTTAAGATAAATTTATATTTTATGGCAATGTATGATTTTTTAACTAAAATTTGTTGATCAGTAATGATATATGATGCTTCTCTAAAAATAAAAATATTGAATGATACTATATTATTGCCTGATAGATAACTTCTCTAGATGGAGATTATAGTAGTAGTTCTCCTACCACTAGAAATGAATGTTCTTCATTCCAAATATCTTATAACTTTATAAAGGATTACAGTTTAATCTCGGAATTATTTTAATATTTTATGTGAGTAATTTTAGAATTCTGGCTATTAATGGTAATTATCAGTACCACATAAAAGTCATTTATGAGCCGGGTGCAGTGGCTCACGCCTGTCATCCCAGCACTTTGGGAGGCCGAGGTGGGTAGATCACCTGAGGTTGGGAGTTCGAGACCAGCCTGACTAACATGGAGAAACCTTGTCTCTACTAAAAATATGAAGTTAGCCAAGCATGGTGGCGCGTTCCTGTAGCATTTTGGCAGGCTGAGGCAGGCGGATCACGAGGTCAGGAGTTGAAGACCAGCCTGGCCAAAATGGTAAAACCCTGTCTCTACTAAAATACAAAAATTAGCTGGGCGCGGTGGTGCATGCCTGTAATCCCAGTTACTCCGGAGGCTGAGGCAGGAGAATCACTTGAACTTGGGAGGCAGAGGTTGCAGTGAGCCTAGATTGTGCTATTGAACAGCCTGGGCAACAAGAGTGAAACTTCATCTCAAAAAAAAAAAAAAAAAAAAAAAGTGGCAGCAATGCTTCATTTGTTGATAGTTTTAATGAATTAAATGCAACTAAGAATTAGGTAGACCAGAAAAATAACACTGAATGATTAAAATAATAGAGTCTACAGGCATGTAACTTGGCTCTGGCATAGCTGTCTCAGGCCTTCATGCTGTTGATTCTTAATTTATATGAAGGTTTAATAGGGCTTGATTTTTCTGACTTTATAGGTTATAAAATATTATAAATAAATTAGAGGCTGGGTGTGGTGGCATGCAGCTGTGATCCCAACTACTTGGAAGGCTGAGGCAGTAGGATTGCTTGAGGCCAGTAGTTCGAGACCAGCCTAGGCAACATAGCCAGACTTCACATCTTTAAAAAGAAAGAAAGAAATTAGAAAATGTTACTATTCTTCCAAGTCAGAAGTAGAAGTAGACTTTGAGATTATATTAAGAAGAAATTGCATTAACTTTTTTACCTTGACTTTTTTTTTTTTTGAGACGGAGCCTGGCACTGATACCCAGGCTAGAGTGCAGCTGTGTGATCTCGGCTCACTGCAACCTCCGCCTCCCAGGTTCAAGTGATTCTCCTGCCTCAGCCTCCCGAGTAGCTGGGATTACAGGTGTGTGCCACCACACCTGGCTAATTTTCACATTTTTAGTAGAGACGGGGTTTCACCATGTTGGCCAGGCTGGTCTTGAACTCCTGACCTCTGATGATCCGCCTGCCTTAGCCTCCCAAAGTGCTGGGATTACAGGCGTGAGCCACTGCACCCAGCCTTTTTTATTTTTATTTTTCTTGACTTTTCTTCTAATATAGAGCACAAACTTTTATAAATATAAAATGTCATAAATGAACTTAAGTTTAAAAGTGAATAGCTGGCAGACCCTTACCAAGAAATAAAATTAAATAAAAAGCAGACATAAGTGTTTAAAAATTACAGCAATCTTGACCCATTTAGATATGGGGCAAAACAGTACCTGAGGCATTGTTTCTCGTTTAAAAGTCTTGAGTTTTTAATGATGATCTCTAAGTAATGTATGGAAGTTTATATCAGATATATTACCTTCTGTCAAGTAGAGATATATAATGTACTGAAGAAAGCCTTTTTTACTTTAAAAGGGATAAACAAGCATTTGTAAAATTTCCTTAATTTTTATAAACAAGATATTTACTATATATAATGTAAATCTGTTTTCCTTCTGTTTTCCTGTATTTTCTTTTGTTGTCATCCTTTGCAGATACTGTACTAAAACTGAAATAAAGCTTACTTTTTTTTTTTTTTGAGATGGAGTCTCGCTCTGTCATCCAGGCTGGAGTGCAGTGGCACATCTTGGCTCACTGCAAGCTCTGCCTCCCGGAATCACACTATTCTCTAGCCTCAGCCTCCCGGGTAGCTGGAACTACAGGCGCCCGCCACCATGCCTGGCTAATTTTTCATTTTCATATTTTTAGTAGAGACGGGGTTTCACCGTGTTGGCCAAGATGGTCTCTATCTGACCTCGTGATCCGCCCACCTCGCCCGCCCAAAGTACTGGGATTACAGGGATGAGCCACCGTGCCCAGCCAGCTTACTTTGTTTATACTTACTTTCAGTGTAAATAAAATCCATCATATTCAAAGTAATTATTTTTTTCCCCCAGGTGCTACAAAGTACACAGATAAAGACAATGGAGGGATGCTTGTATGGTCTCCATATCACAGTATCCCAGATGCCAAATGTAAGTTTTCTGAAATTGAATGTTAATGTCAGCAGGAGTTTATCACCCAATTCAAAATGTGATTTATATTTGTTTTTGGGTCTTTTAGATTCTCATAAAACAGTTTTGTCTTTGTTTTTATTATTACTCTTATTTTTTTTAATGGAGGTTGTTATATTAGAATGTTTTTCCTTTTGGAAGATAGTGGGTTGATCCTTCCAATTTGTGTCAGGCCCATGAAGAATGAAAAACCTAGGATCTGATGGCATTGCTGCTTAAATCCTCAAGCAGGGGAGGGAGTTACTATGTAGACATCTGCCCAGGCTTTTCCTCAGTATTTGGAGCGGTAAAGACATGCCTTCAAACTTCAAAGAGCCCACTATCATTACCATTTTAAAGAGGAAAGGGGAAAGAACTGACTTCAGCAGCCATCAGGTCATCTTTGTGCTCTCCATTTCTGGACGGAGACCTTCTGGATCATTGACCATGCACTTCTTGAATCATGGTGTGGCTTTAGACTTCAATGTGATGTAGCGGACCTGATCCTTTGCGGCACATCAGATATAGGAAACGTGCAGGTAACAACACTAAGATCCCCACCCCTCCATTCACTTATCATTTAGTTTGTTAAATAACAACAAGAACAACGACGACACTGAACAGTTAATTCTAGCAGCTGTAAGATAAGCTTGTCTTTTTAGAATATTTACTAACATCTTAAAGGTGTCTGATTTATTTAGTCCCATGAAAATTAATGATATCCTATCGTGTATAGTAAGTCGAATCATGCTTATTGATGCAATAAGGGAGCTAAAAATTGAAAACCGAGTATGTTTCTGCTTACCTGATAAGTCTTTCTATTTAAGAGCTGTAAAACACCAGCCAAAGGTCTAGCTGGTAGTCTAGAAATTGTGTGCCCTTGAAGCATTCCTAACAGAAAACATGAAATTATTCATCTGGCCTGGGACTGTTTAATGAGAACCTAAAAGAGACTATTAGTTTCCCAGGTTCAATCCTCATTACAGACAAAGGTTTTCATTCACAAACTGAGCATCAGGGTATCATTGAATTTTGCTGGCTTAGTTCTGTTTTATACAATGGTTCATTTCTTAGCAAAGTGGAAACAAAATTCAGCCAGAGAGTCCTGGTAGTGTAGTGTTCATGTGGAATATTTAAATGAAGGTCTAGGGCGATGGTTTTTCAGCCCTGGAAGTGCATTGGAATCACTTGGGGAATTTTTTTTTTTTAAGTACTTATGTCTAGTCTCTTTCTCAGACCAAGTAAGTCAGAGGCTTCAAGGGTGGATCCTGGATGTCTTATTTTTTAAAAGCTCCCACACTGATTGTAATGCATAGCCAGGGTTGGAAACCACAAGTCAATTGGTATTGTTCAGCATATATTTAGACCTGTCATGTATTTAAGTGCTTTGGCCTGTAAACAAAACGTAATATTTGGGTTTTCTACACAAAAAGCTTACCCTTTGTGGGGAGATTTGATAGCATACATTTAAACATTTTATTCTAATAGCATTATTGTTATAAGAGCATATTCGTATATTAGACTGTACTGACTAATAATCACAGCAAATACTTATAAAATTCTTAAAATGGACCAGGTGCTGTTCTGGGCATTTTCCATTTATTAACTATTTAATCATAGGAGGAAGGTACTGTTTTTAACAACTATTTAGAGTGAGGAAACTAAGGTACACAAAGATCAAAAGTTACTTGGCCAAAGTCAAAAAAACGGCAATAAGCTGATAATCAAACCCAGGTAGACTAGCTGTTCCAGAATCAGGATTCTTAACCACTGCTTCTCAAAAATATTTCCAAAAAGTTAATTTATACATACACACACATATAAAAATTAATTAGAATCGAGGAAGAGCGATTTTATGGAGTTCACATAAAACTGAGTTCTGGTGAATGTGTCGGACTTCTCAGCAATGAGGCCTTGAAATAATGGCCAGTTTATCGTCATTGAAACTGCTTATCTAAATAATTCTGTTGGCTTAATTACATATGGGAGATAAATGAAAGTGGAATATTCAAACATGCTTTGTATTACAAGCAGGAAGAGCTGAAGAAAATTTAGGAGTACTGAAGCATACTTAAATGTGTCATTGTTATGTATAACTGGCAGAACTATAAGCTATCCTTTATACATCAATCAAAAATGGAATGGTAAAGGCTTTGGATCAACTCTAAATATGTGAAAGGGTCTTAAACGGCTAACTCTCTTCAAATAAAGACTATTAGAAAAGAAATTATATTAATATTTTATACAATAATTAGATCTATTGGCTACCCACAGATTGGTCTTTTTCTGCATACAAAAATATAGTAATGTCATTGAATTTAGTAAGTATAATGTGTAGTTGTAGAGATAAGTTATACTAAATAAAATTTTAAACCAGGTGAGCATCTGATCTTTCTATTAGAAGTCTCTTTTTGTAACATTTCATGGGAGGTATCTTTGGCTATTTTTTTACCCTGGAATATAAATTGTTTTACTTTGCTATGTTAAGAACAAAAGTAGACCTAGGTAAATTAATTAAATGAGAATAATTAATTATATACCATTATTTCATTGCAGTGGATGAATACATTGCAATTGCAAAGGAGAAGCATGGCTACAATGTGGAACAGGTATGTAGAGAAACACTTCAGTAGTAAGGCTTGTCTCAATATTTACCAAATCCAGAGAATCTCATCATAGTTTCTGTCCTAACAAAGTGCATAATCTTGACCAGCTATTTTATAGATACCACAAAAGTCCTAGCAAAGAGTGACCTTTCAATATTAAGGAGTTTGCTTTTATAAACATTATTCATCTCAAGGGCTTAAATATTTTTCTCTCAATATATCTGTTTCTTATTCTACTTTGAGTTCTGAAAATTTCTGGGAGCCTTCAGTATTCCTCTGGCAAATGCTTTCCAAAATGAAAAGTTAAGGTTTTGGTGTATTTTGGAGTCAGTGTACACAGATAGAACTTTAAAACAAATCTTTTATTTATAAAAAATTTTATTAATGATAGAGGTAATTCTCTTTTGACTTTTTGTTCTATAGGATCTAAAAGTTAAACTTTACATTTAAGGGAGTATTTAAGACTTTTAAATTTTGAATGAAATCACAAAAGGCTGTTTTTGTTAGATAACTTTAAAAGGATATATCTATATATGATGTATCTGTATGTAGAGTTAAGTCTCTTCAAATAAAAATTAAAATCAAGAAATTATCTTAATATTTTATACTATAATTCGATCTATTGGCTACCCACAGATTGGTCTTTTTCTGCATACAAAATATAGTAATGTCATTGAATTTAGTAAGTATAACATAGTCGTGGAGATAAGTTATATTAAATAGACTATAATGTATTTATATAATGTGTATTATGTAATACACTGTGTTATATATAATACACTATATATAGAGAGACAAATATATGGTACATTATCCTTAGTAATAAGGGAATGGAAAATATGGAAAAATGAAATGAAAGAGATCTTAAATCTCATTTCAACTAACTATTTCAACTTTTATCAGAATTAATAGTAAAATAGCTAGATTTGTTTTAAGATAAGTAAGAAAGGTAAATTATCTGTAACCTGGGTTATCAAGAGCTGACTTTATAGTCCAATTACATGGTAAAGGAATATTTTTGTGAAATTGAGATGTTTATTTTATCTGTATCTACCTAAATGTAATTAACTTTTTTGTGAATTTTGAAGCCTTTGATTGCCTATTTTGTTTTTAAGCCTTGCCTTTCTGTTTAATATTTGAGAAAGTTAATCCTTTAAAATAGGACTATACATATGTTCGTTTTCCTGTGTATTTTAAAGGACTGTTATCAGAGTACAGAAATTAACAAACTCAGTATTTAAAAAGTGGCTATATCTCATAGAAAATAAAAGTTTGTGCCCTAAATGATGCTTAATACCTTATAATAAAGAGAAAGGCCTACTACTTAAAATAGAAGGGGAATTTATGGAATTTTTGGAAGTTGTCCATTTCAGTCTTTGTTATGATTTGGTAATCAAGTCATTGAAGTTATTTATATGCCTCCTAATAATTCTGTTTATATGTTCTGATAATAAATAACTTAAATGTGGTTAAAAAATTGTTAAAGTTGCAGTGGAGGTACTTTTACTTCTTGTTCATGGTTAGCCTGTGATACACTTGTAAAAGATTAAAACTTAAATATCTCCCTACTAAGCCCCAACTGAGCATTTCTGGCTTTGTGGCATCTGATCATTTCATCCAAGTATGGATTTACTGGAAAATTTCCTTTTAGCATATTTTTTCCTACATATTGACAAATTTTAAAATGTGGGTTAAACTCTTGGTGGGAACCTACAAATCTGCTTTGTAGTCACTCTCCTCAGCTCACTGTTTTTCCTAGATTCTGCAGCAAATATGGTATGTAAGAACATTCACTGTTCTGAGGCCCTGATTTAAAAGAAATAAATAAATGAGGTCTGCTACCTGGGCGCCCCTGATTTAAAGTCCCAAACTGTGAGTCTATCTTCAGTTGAAGTCATAGGCTTAAGATTTTGATCTAATTTGTGTTTAACTTTCTTAAGTGTGATGGAACATAAGTCCATTAAAACCAAAGGGGAATGATTTCTCTTCAAAGGCACTTGGCATGTTGTTCTGGCATAAACATAACATTGAGAAGTCCCTTGCTGATCTCCCTAATTTCACTCCCTTTCCGGATGAGTGGACAGTGGAAGATAAAGTCCTATTTGAACAAGCCTTTAGTTTTCATGGAAAAAGCTTTCACAGGATTCAGCAAATGGTATGGTAATTTTAATCTTACTGTGGTTCATATGTGAATGATATCTTAAGCTACTATTGAACACTTCCTAATTATTAAATACAAAAACATTCTTCAATTTAATTTTAAAAACTATTTGGAAACAGGTATATTTGTATACAATCCTGTTTTCTGCAACCACTCTTACATGACAGTTATGTGCTATTGCATTATAGTAAATTAGCTTTTATTTTGACTTACATAACATGTAATAATATACATGTAATAGAGTTATTTCGTATGTTTATTGTTCCAGGGAAAAAAAAATTTCAACTTTATTTTTAAATGTTTCGCTCTTTGACATGAGGATTTTTTCCAACTTATATATTTTTGGATATGAAAACCCCGTTTTAAAAAGTCCTTATTAGGCTGGGCGCGGTGGCTCATGCCCGTAATCTAGCACTTTCGGAGGCTGAGGCAGGCGGATCACAAGGTCAGGAGATCGAGACCATCCTGGCTAACACGGTGAAACCCCGTCTCTACTAAAAATACAAAAAATTAGCCGAGTGTGGTGGCACATGCCTGTCGCCCCAGCTATTTAGAAGGATGAGGCAGAAGAATAGCTTGAACCCGGGAAGCAGAGGTTGCAGTGAACCGAGATCACACCACTGCATTCCAGCCTGGGTAACAGAGCGAAACTCTGTCTCAAAAAACAAAAAACAAATTATTTCAATATTGTCCAGATGGTGCTGCTGCCTCTTTCTCTCTTTCTCTCTCTCTTTCTCTCTTTCTTTCTTTCTTTCTTTTCTTTTCTTTTTTCTTTCTTTCTTTCTTTCTTTCTTTCTTTCTTTCTTTCTTTCTTTCTTTCTTTCTTTCTTTCTTTCTTTCTTTCTTTCTTTCTTTTGTGTATTTCTAGTTCCTACATTTTTTAGTATTGTGTCAAAATAATGTAAATCTGAGAAGTTCCTGCATTAAACTATTTTAACCTGAGTAGATGAAAATTAGATAATGTTTGCAAATATATCTAGGTGTCTTCCATAATGAAAGAGAACATTTTTGGTGGAGAAGTTGCATCCTTGCTCTCACTATGACAGATCAGTCAGTGCATGATCATTAGTCATTTTAATACTCAGAGACTTCATTTGATGGCCAAAGCCTGTTTGCATTATTTACTGTTTTAAGACTCGATTTAAAACAAAGTTAT
Organism: Rhinopithecus roxellana; assembly: GCF_007565055.1. Classification (NCBI taxonomy): domain Eukaryota; kingdom Metazoa; phylum Chordata; class Mammalia; order Primates; family Cercopithecidae; genus Rhinopithecus; species Rhinopithecus roxellana. The sequence continues at coordinate 71,604,534 of NC_044556.1, read as the reverse complement.
TCAAAAAAATGTATTGTTAAAAATTGAATAGCTTTTTTTTTGAGACGGAGTCTCGCTCTGTCGCCCAGGCTGGAGTGCAGTGGCCAGATCTCAGCTCACTGCAGGCTCCCCCTCCTGGGTTCCCGCCATTCTCCTGCCTCAGCCTCCCGAGTAGCTGGGACTACAGGCGCCCGCCACCGCGCCCGGCTAATTTTTTTTGTATTTTTAGTAGAGACGGGGTTTCACCGTGTTAGCCAGGATGGTCTCATCTCCTGACCTTGTGATCCGCCCGTCTCGGCCTCCCAAAGTGCTGGGATTACAGGCGTGAGCCACCGCGCCCGGCCAATAATTGAATAGCTTTTCTTTAAAACATCTTGCTAAATGAAAGAAGCAAGACACAAAAGGTCACAATTGTATGATTCCCTTTATGTAAAATGTCCAGAATAGGCAAATCCATAGAGACAGAAGGTAGATTAGTGGTTGCCAGGGACTGGTGGAGGGGTAAAATAGGGAATGATTGCTAATGGGTACAGGATTTCTTTTTGAGATTGTGAAAATGTTCTGGAATTAGATAAAGATGGTGATTGTACAAGTTAGTGAATTTGCCAAAACCACTAATGTGTACACTTGAAATAGTGAATTTATTTTATGTGAATTATATATATTGAATACTAACATGACTGCGCTTGGAACTTCTGGGGACATTCTCACCAAATTAGTTTGTGACCTCTTCCCCTCCTCTTCCAGAACAAATAGGAATATTCATTCAGAAATGTCAGTGACATTGATACAGGATACTGACTGTAGTAGTACTTTTTAGCTCTATAATTCATAAAGGTACCCATGAAATATTTTTTAATTATGCCTTTACTAAATAGTAAAGAATATCATCTAAATTATTATTCATTTTGTTTATGAATTAAACTTGCTGATATTAACATGATTTTTTTTAAGCTTCCAGATAAGACAATTGCAAGCCTTGTAAAATATTACTATTCTTGGAAAAAAACTCGCTCTAGGACAAGTTTGATGGATCGCCAGGCTCGTAAACTAGCTAATAGACATAATCAGGGTGACAGGTAGGTTGGTTACCTTCATATAGTTACATTGTTAGGGACACTGCATTGGATTGCTTACATTTCCTAAGGCAGAAAAGTTATCACAACACATTGTAGATATTCCTTATTCTTACATTTATGTTTCTACTCTGACAAGAAGAGCTAAGTAGTTAGAAGTTTTAATATTAAGAACTCTTTCACCTCTTTTAATCACAAATGATGCTTCCTTTTAGTATTGATATATTTAATACACATTTAGAATGTATTAAAGAATATATTCTATGAAAGAAGCTCTTTTTATAATTACCTGAGTAACTGAAATCCTTATTATTGAGGCTAAATCTTTTGATAGTATAAAATCATTTTGTTTCATTTTTGTCTGTATTCTCCAATTGGAGGACTGAAATTTAAGTATTACATCAATTTGTATGTGTTCCCATTTCCCAAATGATATTTCTTTTTAAATCCCTTTCCCACTGGGTCTCTGTTTTTGAGCTAGAAGTGTTTGCTAAAAGGATTCTGTACACCCAATGAGATAAATGTTTCTGAACACTACAGAAATCTGAATTAAAAGCTCATCTTCTCAAGTACAACTCTTATTCTGTTAAATAATATTTAGTAAAATTATTAAGATATATATATTACAGTTTGATAAGAGCACTAGAATACAATAAAAAGAAAGGAATTGGTTGGGTGCAGTGGCTCACGCCTGTAATCTCCGCACTTTGGGAGGCTGAGGCGGGCAGATCACTTGAGGTCAGGAGTTTAAGACCAGCCTGGCCAACATGGTGAAACCCCATCTCTACTAAAAATACAAAAATTAGCTGGGTGTGGTGGTGGGCACCTGTAATCCCAGCTACTTGGGAGGCTGAGGTGAGAGAATCGCTTGAACCCAGGAGGCAGAAGTTGCAGTGAGCTGAGATCGTGCCATTGCACTCCAGCCTGGGCAATAAGAGTGAAACGCTGTCTTAAAAAAAAAAAAAAAAAGGGAATTAAGTGTACTAATTTTTGTTTCTTCTCAGTGATGATGATGTAGAAGAAACACATCCAATGGATGGGAATGATAGTGATTATGATCCCAAAAAAGAAGCCAAAAAAGAGGTAATGATGATCATTAGAAGTGCTTGTGATTGTTCTACAAATCTGCTGAAAAAGAATGAACAGTACTTCATATTAAGAAAAACTTTTTAATATAATGTTTTATGAGATAGTAAATTTCAGTGTTAATTAGCAATACAGTCGTACCTAGAACACCAGTTAACCAAGCTGTTGAAAGTTGAAAATACCATTGAAACTGGAAAAAGATCAGAGTTTGTTTAAACTTAGCATTTACTAGATATGTGACCTCATCCAATTTAGTGACTCATTCTTCTGAAGAAACTCAATGCCATGGGTCATTCATCACCTTAAACTCTTTCATCAATGTTATTTTAAAAATGTTCATTCTACCTCAATTTTGTGTTTTACTGATTTTCTTTCTACTGCTAAATATTGTCAAATTCCTTAATTCCTTCATTTTCTTCCCCAAGTCTGCCTTACCTTTGTTTCCCAGAGCCATGGTCCCAGTGATCAACTATTAGAATCTCTTTCTTTCCCATTTCCCCATTCCTTTAACTCCCTACTTCCCTTATCCTTCTGCTGTACCATCCCTAACCCTGTAAACTCATGATGCTGGATTAGTTGCTATTCATGGTCTAAGAGACACAGCAGGAGAAAATGATACAATTATGTGAATTGTTGCTACTATGGAAAACAGTTTCCAGTCTCACTGTAGCCCTTAAGTGCCTCTCAGTTTTTAATCTCTAAGTCCCAGGCTTTTTTCTTGGTAAAATGAAAATAATAGGATTGTTTTGAGAATCAAAGAGGTAATATGTATAAAAGCACTTTTTATAGTACCCAGGACATAGAAATCTTGGATACAAGTTGCTGTTGTTTTATCTGGGCAGCTGTTTTGAACATTCCTTCCCTTCCTACACATTGCCTAATACCTCTCCAACCCTAAAAACACTTGGCAGATAGCTTCATCCATGTCACAGAGAAAGTGTCAGACAGAAGCTCTCTTAAATTCTAGCCCTTCTTCTAAGTTCTATGCTACCATACTGGCCTTTCCACTGTGGCGTATTAGTACTTAGAACATATTACAGTTACTGTATTTTGCCCACTAAGCTGCGAACTCTTTGAAGTCGGGGACTGAGTTATTCATTTGTATCCCCTGACACTTTGCACAGTACCTGGTATATGGCAAATATTCAATAAATATTTATTCAGTAAATGGTTGTTGAATGAACAGTCTTGGGACTTAATATCCCTCTCTCACAGTAAGAAAGATCTTTTTTCTTTTCCTATGCAATTTCACTGCTTGTGTGATCCTATCCATCCCTTCATGTCTACTCTGAGACGTTCTCCACCAGTTATCCCTTGTCTTTCCCATATTTTCAACCTTTCAGTGCAGCCAAAAGTATGCTCAAGTCTTCCATTTAAAAGTGTATCTCTGGCTGGGCGCAGTGCCTCACGCCTGTTGTAATCCCAGCACTTTGGGAGGCCAAGGCAGGCAGATCACCTGAGGTCAGGAGTTCGAGACCAGCCTGACCAACGTGGAGAAACCCTGTCTGTACTAAAAATACAAAATTAGCCGGGCGTGCTGGCACATGCCTGTAATTCCAGTTACTTGGGAGGTTGAGGCAGGAGAATCGCTTGAACCTGGGAGGCAGAGGTTGCAGTGAGCCGAGATTGCGACATTGTACTCCAGCCTGGGTAACAAGAATGAAACTCCATCTCAAAAAAAAAAAAAAGGGTATGTCTTAACCATTCTAGAAAACAAATCACCCTTCTTAGCACTACTTCACTTTTGAGTTTGCTTTAGTCAGGCTGCTTCTGTCCTACCACTTCACTGAAACTGCTGACAGGTTACTAATGATTTCCAAAATGCAACATCCAGTGATCAGTTGTATTCTACTGGTGCTTTCTGTATCAAATTACTGACCCCTCCCTTCTTGAAAAGCTGTCTCTGACTTTTGTAATGCCATTCTGATTCCTGTCTACCTTTTTAACCATTGTGTCACAATTTTAGTGGCATCTTTTTCTTTCTTACTCTATTCTTTTATTCTTTTTAATTCTGTCTCTCAAAAAACAGTGAGATTTGATCTCTCTGTTCTTTGTGTGATTGCCTTCTTCTTAGGTTCTCATCTCTTCTCTGAATTATCCTAACAGTTTTCTCTCTGATTATCTCCATGCCTCCCTTTTTCAGATTCTCCACACCACCCTTTCCAGTCCATTGGCTACCCTGTTGCCAAAGCAATCCTTTGTAAAGTTGCCAATTCACTGCTTGGTGAATCCTTCCATGGTGTTGTCTATAGGATAAAACACAAACTCTCTAGTTATGCATTCCCTACCCTTCCCCATTTATTTCAGATTACTAACAGTGTTTTAGATATGTCTTTTAGTTCCCTGGCTTTTGTCCTATGATTATGTTGGTCCCTTTTTTTCTGGAATTCCTTTCTTCCCAAATCTGCCTAGGAAGTTCCTCACAACTCTACAAGATGTAGCTTCTCTATGAAATCTTGTGCCTTATCTTGAATTGACAACCTCCTTATTTCTCCTTAAATCTATTGCAGTACTAATTCTACTGAGTGGTAGTTGTTTACTCATAGTTTCCTCTTCCTGCCTTCCTGTCTCTGTGTGGTGAGCTCTTTAAGAGCAAGAATATATTTTAACTATTTTCCACTCCCAGGGGCTGATACATAGTAAGCATTTAGTAAAATTTTAATGAATGAGAATACATACTATATGCTCTTTATTATGGTATAAACCTGAAAACTTAGGAATTTGCTACCTAGAAAGTATATATATATATATATGGAATATATAGTTTTGCCCAACTATGCAAGATGATACATACTCATTTGGTCTTTTGCTCATGATCTCATCTTACCAGAAAATAAATAATATGAGGGAAGTATAAGTTAAAAAGTTTTAAGAGGATATTGCAGAGGTGTGGTCCAAGACTAGCACTATGTGTCAGCAGCTTCATTCATTTCTCCGCTCATTCCAAACAATAAGGTTACCAGGCAGGGAAAGAAACTACATTATTGCTTTTAATACAGATCTTTGTAGCTGCTTCTGCGTGTTGTTAACATATTACATAGAAAGTTTTAATTTTAACTTTTAAAAATTGTGAACTATATATATTGTAGGGTATGTACAGTTTAAAGAAAAATGATAGATACCAGTGTATCTACCACTGAGCTGAAGAAACAGGACTTCTGTTTGTGTTTCCTCAATTGGATATTCTTTTTTGTTTGTTTGTTTTTGAGAGGGAGTCTCACTCTGTCCCCCAGGCTAGAGTGCAGTGGCGTGATCTTGGCTCCCTGCAACCTCCACCTGGGCTCAAGCCCCAGCCTCCTGAGTAGCTGGGACTACAGGCATGTGTCACCATGCCCGGCTAATTTTTGTATTTTAAGTAGAAATGGGGTTTCGCCATGTTGGCTAGACTGTTCTAGAACTCCCGACTTTAGGTGATTGGCCCTCCTCAGCTTCCCAAAGTGCTGGGATTATAGGCGTGAGCCACCATGGCCGGCCTCAATTGCACATTCTCACCTTCTCTCTAGAGGGAGCCACTATAATGAAATTTATTAATTATTCACTTCTTTCTTTATAGTTTTATCACGTATGTATATTATCACATATAATGATATGATTATCATTCAGTTTCATTTATTTCATACTTTATTTAAATGGAATTATATTTATGTATTCTTCAGTACTTGCCTTTTGTTATTTTTGCGATTCATTTTTATTGCTATATTATAGTGTTCCATTGTATACATATATTGCAACTTATTCACTCTCCAATTAATAAACTTAATTTCCAGCTTTTTATTATGCACACTGCTGATATGAACATGTTCTGGATACACATGTCTTAGAGTTCCTTTGGTACAATAGTTCTCAGCTAGGTTTAGCACTGACCCCATAGGGGACATTTAGAAATTGTGGAGGTGTTTTCATTGTTACAGTGATTGTGGGGCATTTCAGTTGTTGAGTGGGCAGGAGAAACAGATGACAACTATATTGAAATGCAAAGCACAGATTGTTTCACCAAAATACCAACAGTGATTTATTGAGTAACAGTGTCCCAGGATTCTTTGGAATGGAGTCACTCTATTTTAGGGAATAGCCACATTAAACTTTCCTAGGTAATGGCAAATTGTTTTCTATAGCTGGTATACCTCCAGTAGGCTATGAGAATACCCATTGTCTACTTTCTTGCCAATGCTTGATCAGACTTTTAAAATGTTCCAAATCTGGCAATATGAGATGGCATTTCATTGTGTCCTCAGTTTCATTCATAGGTAACTACTGAGACTGTGTGTTTTTCTATCTATTAGCTGTTGTTAACATCTTTTTAAAAGTGTTTCGTTTGTGGAGTTTTTTGTTTTGTTTTGTTTTGTTTTAGAGACAGAATCTTGCTTGTTGCCCAAGCTAGTGTGCAGTGGTGTGATCATAGCCACTGCAGCCTCAAACTTCTGGGCTCAAATTATCCGCCTGCTTCATCCTCCCAAGTAGCTGGGATTGCAGACATGAGCCAGCATGCCTGGCTTGTAGTTTTTTATTTTTTCCACCTATTTTTCCACTTGATAGTTGTCTTTTTCTTGCAGATTGAATGTAAAATTTTTTCTTATTGAATTCTTTGTATATTCTGGATACGAGTCCTTTGGTTAACAGCAAAGATCTTTTACCAGTTTGCGGTTTGTCTTTTTACTCTCTACAGGGAAGTAAACAGCTATTTCATCAAAAGCATATAAATTTTAAATTTATTATTTATTTATTTATTTATTTATTTGAGACAGAGCCTCACTCTGTCGCCCAGGCTGGAGTGCAGTGGTACGATCTCAGCTCACTGCAAGGTCCGCCTGCCATGCTGGCACTACAGGCGCGGGCCACCATGCCTGGCTAATTTTTTTTTTTTTTTTTTGTATTTTTAGTAGACAGGGTTTCATCATGTTAGCCAGGATGGTCTCGATCTCCTGACCTCAGGATGCGTCCGCCTCACCCTCCCAAAGTGCTGGGATTACAGATGTGAGCCACCGCGCCCGGCCAATTTTAAATTTAAATTCCAGTATTCTTTTACATTTTCTTTTGAAAGTTTTAAACTTTTTCTCCTGAAGTCCTTGCTGTAGCAGTAAATAAGTTCATGTTGTAAGGTAGAGATCCTTTATTTATTTATTTATTTATTTATTTATTTATTTATTTAACAGTTGGGGGTCTTGTTTTGTCACCCAGGCTGGTATGCAGTGACACAATCATAGCTCACTGCTGCCACAGATTCCTGGGCTCAAGCCATCCTCTTGCCTCCTAAGTAGCTGGGACTACAGGCATGCACCACCACACCCAGCTAATTTTTTTTTTTTTTTTTTTTTTTTTTTTGTAGAGATGGGGTCTTGCTACATTATCCAGACTGGTCTTGAGCTCCTGGGCTCAAGTGATCCTCCCATCTTGGCCTCCCAAGGTGCTGGGATTATAGGTGTGAGCCACCATGCCTGGCTGTTTATTTTTTTAATATGGAATTGAATATCTTTTTCAACTGGTCTGCAGTACCAGCTTTATTATATATGAGGCTTATGCATATGCCTGGCTCTCTGTTCTACTTCTGTTGTCAGTTAAATATTCCTTGCTAATCCCACATTTTTTCAGTTACTTATAGTAAACCTCTTAAGTCTTGATAGTTCTGGGGTAAGTTCTGCTATTTGGTGGTTCTTCTTAAGGAGTGTGTACCTGAACTAGTTAGCATCACCAATATAATTTGAATAGAACATATGTTAGGGAACATTTTTCTGATTGTAAAGAGAATGGTTTTTGTTTCAACATCAGGTAGGATGTTATTAAAGGTTTTTGACTCATTCACATTGCTGGTAGTTGATGCTAGCTGTAGGTTGGAGCAATTCCATTTGGCCTCTCCAATTTGGTGGTCTCTGAGTAATCTGACTTCTTGCCATAATGACTGGTTTCCTCCAAAGTAATCAATCCCAGAAGCACTAAGTGGAAACTACTCAGCTGTTTCTGGCCCAGCCTTGAAAGTTACTCAGTCACTTCTCTTGCATTCGGTGGTTATAAATGAGTCACTAAAGTTGGTTCAGATCAGAGGGAAAGAATATAGACCCCTGCTTCCCCATGGCAGGAATGTTGAGGAATTTGTTGACATGTTTTAAACCTCCAAGCCCAGAGTATGGAATTTTCATAAATGTTTTCCCATGTGTGCTTAGGGATATTATCTTGGTAACAAGGTTTTATATATGTCCATTAATTTAGGTTTGTCAGTTCTGTGGTTGAAATCCATATTCTTACTGCTTGTCTACTTGATAGCTTGGTTGTTGTTGTCTGCTTATGTGATCAGTTATTCTGATCACTCAGTTATTGAGAAGTAGTTCTTTATATGTTGAAGTTAGTGTTATTAGGTGCATACAGATTGTTTTATCTTGCTGCTGAATTATGCCTTTCATCATTATCTAGGGTCTCTTGTATTGGCTTCCACCTTGAAGATAATTTTGTCTGTTATGTCAATAGCTCCACCATTTTTCTTCTGTTAGGTATTTGCCTGGTTTATCTTTATCATTTTACTTTCAACATTTCTGTGTCCTCACATTTTAAGTATGTGTCTTTTTTTTTTTGTGTGAGACGGAGTCTCGCTCTGTGGCCCAGGCTGGAGTGCAGTGGCCGGATCTCAGCTCACTGCAAGCTCCGCCTCCCGGGTTTACGCCATTCTCCTGCCTCAGCCTCCCGAGTAGCTGGGACTACAGGCGCCCGCCACCTCGCCCGGCTAGTTTTTTTGTATTTTTTTAGTAGAGACGGGGTTTCACCGTGTTAGCCAGGATGGTGTACATCTCCTGACCTCGTGATCTGCCCGTCTCGGCCTCCCAAAGTGCTGGGATTACAGGCTTGAGCCACCGCGCCCGGCCTAGTATGTGTCTTATAAGGAGCAGATAGCTGAGCGTATGTATTAGTATTTTATCTGAAGAGTTTAGCCCATTTGTATTGATCATGTTTAGCTGATGTATTTTTGTTCTTTCTTATTTTTACCTTCGATTCGACTTGCTTTTCCTAGTCTTCTTTCCCTTCGTTCATGTCCTATTTTTGGGGATTAAGGATCCATTTCTTATTCTGTTTTCTTTCCCTCTCTGTCTCTACTTGTTTGGGATGTTTCTATATTTTCTTTTTTTTTTTTTCTTTGTTTGAGACAGAGTCTCGCTTTGTCACCCAGGCTGGAGTGCAGTGGCGCAATCTCCGCTTACTGCAACCTCTGCCTCCCGGGTTCAAGCGATTCTCCTGCCTCAGCCTCCCGAGTAGCTGGGACTATAGTCGCATGCCACCACACTTGGCTAATTTTTTGTATTTTTTGTATTTTTTTTTTTTTGAGACGGAGTCTCGCTGTGTCTCCCAGACTGGAGTGCAGTGGCGTGATCTCGGCTCACTGCAAGCTCCACCTCCCGGGTTCACGCCATTCTCCTGCCTCAGCCTTCCAAGTAGCTGGGACTACAGGCGCCCTCCTCCACACCCGGCTAATTTTTTGTATTTTTAGTAGAGACAGCGTTTCACCGTGTTAGCCAGGATGGTCTCAATCTCCTGACCTTGGGATCCACCTGCCTCGGCCTCCCAAAGTGCTGGGATTATAGGCGTGAGCCACCACGCCTGGCCATTTTTTGTATTTTTAATAGAGATAGGGTTTCATCATGTTAGCCAGGATGGTCTCGATCTCCTGACCTTGTGATCCGCCCCCCTTGGCCTCCCAAAGTGCTGGGATTACAGGCATGAGCCACCACGCCTGGCCGGGGTGTTTCTATATTTCTATTCTTATTGTATACTCTGAAAATTTTATCCTGCATATTTAATTTAAAATCGAATATTGATGTCTTTATTGACTTTCTGATTAATAGAAGGCCCTTAGAATGCTTTGACTCCATCCACTACCATCCTGATTTATATACTAGTTTTGTCCACAGTTTGTTACATCTTGGTTTTTTAAATCTCACAAATCAAACATATAGTCTGTTTTATTTAGATTTACCCACATTTTAACTTCTATTTTGCCCACCATTCTTTCCTGAATCTAAGGGCTTTCTTTGAAAATAATTTCCTTTTTCCTGCAGTATATCCTTTAGAAGCTCATTTAGTGAAGACCTGTTGGTCATAAACAGATTTTTTGAGACCTGGGTTTAAAGTGCGTTGTTCTAGAGAGGAGTTGCATTTGCTTCTGTTGTTTCTAGGCACTACCAATGTAAGATACTTTAAACTAAAATCTTGATTTGGGGTTTTTCAGACAAACAGATCATATAAATTTAGGCCCCAAATCTGCCTGAATGGAGGACTGTGGTTGGGACACTTTTGGGAGACTCTTTTTTGGTTTCTTTCCACCCAGCCAAGAGTGAGATGGGCATGACTCCCATTAATCACCCCCTCCCTCTACAGAGCAGGGGTGTTTTTTTCTACTTCACAAAATGATGGAGTTCCCCTTTTAGCATGCTGGCTTATCTCCTGTGCCCTGCACCTGTTGTCCATTGAAGCCTGGCTTTAGTCAAATGACAACCACTGCATATTTAATTCTCCCTCTGGATTCTTGCTTTCTCATCATTTCTGGTGTCGGAAGAATTTCCTTACTTCCCTGCCAGCTCAGAAGTGAATGTTAAAAGACTTTTAAAAAATGTTTGATCCAGCAGTTTTAGTAGTGCCCTACTGGGAGGAGTTTCTCTGAACATCAGATCCGCCATCTGTTGCTTGGAGTTAGCTTCGAGCAATTAAGTGGATTATGCTTCATAATAAATTTTTAGTGGGTGCAGTGGCTCACACTTGTAATCCCAGCACTTTAGGTGGCCAAGGCAGGTGGATCACCTGAAGTCAGGAGTTGAAGACCAGCCTGCCTAATATGGCGAAACCCCATCTCTGCTAAAAATACAAAAATTAGCTGGGCATGGTGGCGGGTGCCTGTAATCCCAGCTACTCAGGAGGCTGAGGCAGGAGAATTGCTTGAACCTGGGAGGCGGAGGTTGTAGTGAGCCAAGATTGCACCATTGCACTGCAGCCCGGGCGACAGAGCAAGACTCCATCTCAAAAAAAAAAAAAAAAAATTTTTTTTAAATGAATTTTACCAAGAGTTCCTTTTCTAAGAAATTGGAGTATTAGGCCGGGCGTGTTGACTCATGCCTATAATACTAGCACTTTGAGAGCCCGAAGTAGGCGGATCACTTGAGTCTAGGAGTTTGAGACCAGCCTGGGCAACATGGTGAGACTCCTATCTCTACAAAAAAAGAAAAATTAGCCAGGCATAGTGGCACACACCTGTAGTCCTGGCTACTCAGGAGGCTGAGCTGGGAGGATCACTTGAGCCCAGGAGGTCAAGGCTACATTGAGCAGTGCTCATGCCACTGCACTTAACCTGGGTGACAGAGTGAGACCCTGTCTCAAAAAAAAAAGGCCAGGCGCAGTGGCTCACGCCTGTAATCCCAGCGCTTTGGGAGGCCTAGGCGGGCGGATCACGAGGTCAGGAGATCGAGACCATCCTGGCTAACACAGTGAAACCCCATCTCCACTAAAATTACAAAAAAAAAAAAAAACTAGCCGGGCGTGATGGTGGGCGCCTGTAGTCCCAGCTACTCGGGAGGCTGAGGCAGGAGAATGGCATGAACCTGGGAGGTGGAGCTTGCAGTGAGCCGAGATCGGGCCACTGCACTTCAGTCTGGGCGACAGAGTGAGACTCCGTCTAGAAAAAAATAAAAAATAAAATTGGATTATTAAATATATTCATTGAAATAATCTTCAACCTAAAAGATATAGTTTCTAATAGATTATTCTTTCAGAATAATCTATTTTTATATCATACTTTAAGAACAAGCTATAATGAAATAATGCTTAAAACTTTACAGTCATCATTGTTACACTTTTTAAACCTCTTCCGAGGCATAAATTTACTTTTATTTTAATCATAGATTTGGAAGTTAGAAATATTTTCAAGGTTAAGATAATTGTGTCCCTTTTAACCTTCAGAGGCATAGTTTTCTTTCAGCAACTGTGAAGTGAAAATGAAATGTTATTTCTCTTTAACCAGCTGTCTAATCTGCTACGTGTCATAATTTCTAAATTGCCCCCTTTTTTCTTTCTAATTTTTATTTATTTATTTATTTACTTATTTTTATTTATTTATTTTTCTTGAGACGGAGTCTCGTTCTGTCGCCAAGGCTGGAGTGCAGTGGCGCGATCTTGGCTCACTGCAACCTGCACCTCCTAGGTTCAAGCAATTCTCTGCCTCAGCCTCCCGAGTAGCTGGGATTATAGGTGCCCGCCACCACGCCTGGCTAATTTTTTGTATTTTTAGTAGAGACGGGGTTTCACTATCTTGGCCAGGCTTGTCTTGAACTCCTGACCTCGTGATTCACCCCCCTTGACCTCCCAAAGTGCTGGGATTACAGGCGTGAGCCACCGCGCCCGGCCTCTAGTTTTTATTTTTAGAGAAACTTTGCATTTAATAAGTTGGCTCCCCCCCGCCCTTTATTGTGGAGGAAAAATATATCATATCTTGAGTACATAGGAGAGTTTAGAGTCTAACTTATTTTTTCACTTATTCCTAGTCTTCTGGGCCTAAAAATCAAACATTTGAGTGGATTAAGCAAGGATATATTATGTTGTATGCTTTTCCCCCCAGTTGGTGAGTGCTATGTGTGTATGTGTTTGGACTTGTACATAATATATAATTGGTTAGAAGTGTTTTTTTATGTGTACTTACTGCAGCAGATACTTCCACTATTAATAGACTGTTTTCACTTTATACATTTGTGAAAACCAAGTGACCTGTTATTCTGCTTTTATTCTCTTAGGGTAATACTGAACAACCTGTCCAAACTAGCAAGATTGGACTTGGAAGAAGAGAGTATCAGAGTTTACAACATCGTCATCATTCTCAGCGTTCTAAGTGCCGTCCACCTAAGGGCATGTATTTAACCCAGGAAGATGTGGTAGCAGTTTCCTGTAGTCCCAATGCAGCCAACACCATCCTGAGGCAACTGGACATGGAGTTGATCTCCCTAAAACGTCAGGTATTTTATAAAAATAATATTTTTAATGATTATGTGCATTTTGGCTGTCCACCTTTACCTAGGTTGAACTCAGTTGTTTGCAGATTTTTCTTAGCCATCCACTTACGCAAGTTTCATTTTTTAAAATTTATCTTATGTCCAACTTAGAAGATACCTCTGCCTGTTTATATTTGAATCCCAGCATTGCTGCCTGTTAGTTCTGTGGTCTTGGGCAAATTATATAACCTCTGTAAGCTTCAACGTTCTATCTATAAAATCGGGGATAATAATCATTCTTCTCTTGCAGGTTATTGGGAATTATTTGCAATGATACATTTAGATTGTTTAGTAGTGCTTGGCACATTTTGAATGCTTAGTGAATAATGGTTGTTGTCTGCATCATCATCATCATCATTATCATCATCATCATTATCAGTAGTAGTAGTACTGGTAGTATTGTAAGGGCAGCATCATCATAATCAGTTAGTAGTTAAAAATCAGCATCTAGACTCAGTGGACCTGTTAAGTTCTAACCCTGGCTATACCATCTCCTTCCTGTGTAACCTTAGAGGAGCTCTTTAACTTCTCTCAGCCTCAGTTTTCTCATCTGGAAATGTGGATAATATTGTAGTGGTTGAGAGGAATTAAACAAGATAATATATGGTAAGTGCTTAAAACAGTGCCTGGCACATATTAAGTACTCAGTTATTCATTGTTATTAGATCTCTGGCCTTTCTTAGTTGTCATTTCCTATTTTTTTTTGTTTTGTTTTGTTATTTTTTTCTAATCCCTTAAATCTAGATATTCTTCTAAATCTGTACTTTCTTGGTCTATATCAGCCAACCCTATACTCTATGCCAGTGACTTCTGAGTCTTATTTCTCAAGCTGTGACTTTTCTCAAGCTTCTTAGCTATAGTTCCAGCTACCTACTAGGTCTTCTCCTAAAAGATTTTTTTCTCTGTTTTCTGTCTGTTGAAACATCAGAATCATCTTTTATTCATCCCCTGCTGTTATCACTTTCCCAACACATGTAAACCAAAGTGGTAACCAAGTTATGTGAGTTTTATCTCTGAAATTTCCTTTAAATCAATTCCCTCTTTTTTATTTCATCCCTACTGCCCATTTAGGCTCTTGCTCTCACTAGCCTGACAATAACTATCTTGTTGATTCTTTTTTTTTTTTCCCTTATTTTTAAAAATTTTTTGTAGAGAAAGGTTCTCGCTCTGTTACCCAGGCTTGTCTCAAACTCCTGGGCTCAAGCAATCTTCCTGCCTGTGCCTCAAAGTGCTGAGATTATAGGCATGAGCCACCACGCTTGGCCTCTTGTTGATTCTTTCTGTTACTTCTCTTTAGCTGGAGGTTACACATTGTTGCCAGTGTTATCTTTTTAAAGTACTGGTCTGATCACTGTCACTCATCTTAAACCTCTTTGTTAGTTTCTACTTGCCTTTAGCAGGTTACAGTAGAGGTAGACAAATCACATTAAGAAATTTTCCTGAGTTAGGAAACTACTGAAGGACTTTGAAAAGGAAAGGTGGACCATGGTCATATTTACATTTTTCAGTGATATCTTTTGCATTTTCTTGTGTGTGTTTTTTTTTTTTTTTTGCTTTTTTTTGTAATTGCTTTACAAAATATTCATCCTTAGCTTATCACTGTATATTTAGTTAATATTACAGTAGTCCTCCCTTAATCCGTAGTTTCACTTTCCATGGTTTCAGTTACCTGCAGTACACTACAGTAAGATATTTTGAGAGACAGACTATATTCACATAACTTTTATTGCAGTATATTGTTGTAATTGTTCTATTTTTAATTCGCTATTGTTACTCTCTTATTGTGTCTAACTTATAAATTAAACTTTATCATAAGTATGTATATACAGGGAAGAACAGTACAGGTTGAGCATCCCTAATCTGAAAATCTGAAATGCTCCAAAATTTGAAACTTTTTGAGCACAGACATAATGCTCAAAGGAAATGGTCATTGGAGCATTTTGGATTTTGGGTTTTCGGATTAGGGATGTGCGACTGTTACATATTATGCAAATATCCCAAAATCCCCTGAAATTTGAAACACTTCTGGTTCCAAGCATTTTGGATAAGGGAATACTCAACCTGTATATGTTATGATTTGGTACTATCCACAGTTTCGGGCATCCACTGGGAGTTTTGGACTGTATCCCCTGCGGATATGGGAGGACTACTGTATTCTACTGCTTACAAAATGTTAAGAACCTTGCAACAGTATAGTGTGGGATCAAGATTCTCTATCTTAAACATGTTCAGATTTTTCAAATTCCTTGGTCCTGGTTATTCACCCAAACTGCTTTTCTGTTTCTCTTTTCCTTCCTTAATAAACATAGGCCACATTTGCTTCCTCTGCTTTCTTACCAAAACTTATTCTCCAACCTTTCTTTTTTTTTTTTTTTTTTTGAGACGGAGTCTTGCTCTGTCGCCCGGGCTGGAGTACAGTGGCCGGATCTCAGCTCACTGCAAGCTCCGCCTCCCGGGTTCACGCCATTCTCCTGCCTCAGCCTCCCGAGTAGCTGGGACTACAGGCGCCCTCCAGGTCGCCCGGCTAGTTTTTTTGTATTTTTAGTAGAGACGGGGTTTCACCATGTTAGCCAGGATGGTCTTGATCTCCTGACCTCGTGATCCGCCCGTCTCGGCCTCCCAAAGTGCTGGGATTACAGGCTTGAGCCACCGCGCCCGGCCTCTCCAACCCTTTCTAATCTAGATTCTGCCCCTTATGATATTCCAGTTCTACTGAAACACCTCTTTGAAGGTCATTTATGGGCTGACATGGTGGCTCATGCCTGTAATCCCAACACTTTGGGAGGCCAAGACAGGAACATCACTTGAGGCCAGGAGTTTGACCCCAGCCTGAGCAATATAGTGAGACTTCATCTCTATAAAAAAAATTTTTTTAAATAGTCAAGTGTGGTTGTGTGTATCTGTAGTGGAGTCCTACAAGAGAGGCTGAGGTGAGAGGATCGCTTGAGCCTGGGAGTTCAAGGTTTACAGTGGGAAAAAAAAAATCATTTATGAACAAGTGGCCACATCTAAGGCTGCCTTCTTGGTTTTTAACTACTGTGACTACTCAGTAATGTTTGACACTGTCAACCATTACTTTAATTCTGGAATTTCTTTCACTTGACTTTGTGACTGTCTTGAGTATGTGTGTGTATAGTACATATGTAATAGTACATATTTAGAAGGCAGCTACGCTCACCACTATACCACCAACGCATCTCATATTTGATTAAATGCTTAGCCTTTAGTCAAACTATGAATGCAAGACACCTATCTTCCAAACCACAGCAGTCCTCTTTAGAAAACTTCTAAATCATCTGCTGTAATACTTTAAAAACGCTAAAAATAATAAGGAATAAAGTGTACTCAGTCACCTGTATTCATACTTCACTACTACTCCTACACTTACGGACTATTTTTATTGATTTTTTTTAGAAGGCACTTTAAGCTTTAACTTCCTAATTTGGTTATTCATTTGATGTGTGACAGTAAAGGTTTGCACTCATGGGTTTACAAATCCTGTTAACCACTGCTACTTTTATGTCACAAACATCTCATATGCCGTGTTCAAACTGAATTCTTCCACACTCACCCTAGTTATCTGTTCCACTTTTTGTATTCTCTGTCTCAGTGAGTAGTGCCACATACTCTGAATTACTGAAGCCAGTGACTAGTTAGCCTTAATTCCTCCTAATTCCTCCTAACCACAATCAAGTGTTTACAAAGATGTCTTGGCTGGGTGCAGTGGCTCATGCCTGTAATCCCAGTACTTCTGGAGGCCGAGGCGGGTGAATCATGAGGTCAGTAGTTGAAGACCAGCCTTGGCCACCATGGTGAAACCCCGTATCTACTAAAACTACAAAAATTAGCCAGGCACGGTGGCAAGTGCCTGTAATCCCAGCTACTCAGGAGGCTGAGGCAGGAGAATTGCTTGAACCCCGGGTGGCAGAGGTTGCAGTGAGCCGAGATCATGCCACTGCACTCCAGCCTGGGTGACAGAGTAAGACTCTGTCTTCAAAAAAAAAAAGTCGTAATTTTGTTTCCAAGGCATTTCTTTAATCTCTGTATACCACTACCTTCATTCCTACAGTTTTAATGAAAGTTTTCTTAATTATTTATTATTTCTCACCTGGATTGTTAATTTCCATCCTCTTTACCCTATTCTGTTCTTCACATTACTACCAGAAGTGTCTTTCTAAAAGGCAGATATGATCATTTTGTTCCCTTGGTTAAAAATCCTTTAGCCTAAAGTTAAAATTCCTTGGTCTGACCCCGGCCTAACTTACTGCCTTTGCCTTAGGGCTTTTCTGTCTTCCTAAGTGTTATTCTGCCTGGAATGCAATCCCTCCTCCCAAGCTTGTCTGCCAGTTTAATTTAAAACTCAGTTTAGCTGTCCTTTTCTTTGGAACACTTTCCCTAATCTTCCCTACCACCTGTTCATCAACATGCATAGAAGCACATTTACTCTCTCATTCTTTCTTTCTCTCTCCGAGTCTATGTTAGGTGTTTTAGCGTTTATCATACTTTTATATTTACTTATCTTCCCACTATTCTATGAAATCCTCGAGAATTGAGACTTTACATTTTATCTCTATATGTCTATCTAACATGGCCAGCTGACTACCCTTGAATCATCCTAGATTTTATGCATTTTAGCTGTGGCTTTAAGGTCTCTAGTGAAAAAAGTTCATAAATTATAAGTATTTCGCTGTCCATACTAGGAGGGAAAAACAGAGGAAAAAAGTAAACAATCCTAACCCTTAAATGGAGACTAATAATACTGCTAGTAGAGTAGAAGTTAAAAACTTGGTATGATTTAAATTCAGGTTGTATCTCCTAGCCTTAGGAAGGTTTCTTAACTTGGCTGTGCCTTATATTCCTCATCTGTAAAAATGGTTATAAGTAGAGTCTGTTCTGCTATAACTTTTTTTGAAAATGTGGAGTTGTTCTAATGCAATTAATATACTTGGGAATAATTTGAGCATAACATGAATTGTTTGTTTATGTATGATTTTTGTCAGCAAAACAAAATGTACTCAGCTGAACTGAGCACGCACACATCTCAAACATGTACCAGCTACCTCATTTCACTGTGTGTTATGAACCATGCATATATGGTGTTAAAACTTTTCATCTGATTTCAAGTAACATTCCTACCACTTCCACAATAATTCACAAACTACAACCATTTTGACTCCCACTTCCATAAGCAACCTTCAGGTCTTTTTTTCAAGGTAAAGTACTGTCTTTGTTGTAGCATTTATGGATTAAAAAAATCATTTAGAATGTATAAAACTGTGTTGCCATTTTTGTTAGGTTCCTGTCTTATGTGTCATTGAAGTTTAAATGTTGTGTCCCAACCTCCTTTTCCCTACAAGCCCTGTGGTTTTTATTATGAATTTTGCACAGCACACTGACCTTTTTTTTTTTTTTTTTTTAAGACAGGGTCTTGCTTTGTCGCCTAGGCTAGAGTGCATTGGCATAATCACAGCTCACTATAACCTTGAACTCCTGGGCTTAAGCAATCCTCGCACCTCAGCCTCCTGAATAGCTAGGACTACAGGTTCATGCCACCATGCTCAGCTAATTTTTTTTTTTTTTTTTCTCCATAGAGACAGGTTCTCACTATATTGCCAGGGTGGGCTCAGACTCCTGGCCTCCCAAAACACTAGGATTTTAGGCATGAGCTACTGTACCTGGCTAGTTCAGTGACTTTTAATGTATTTGTCATGTTATAGCAGAACTGATTGTACTTACCTCACAGAGTGGTTTTGAGAATTAAGTGATTTATTACATATAAAGGACTGAGAATGATGTTTTATACATAATAAATACCTAATAAATGTTAGCCACCATCATCATCATTATTATTGGAAAAATTCTTATTTAGTCAGAACACTATGGTAATGAGAAAAATTGATGGAATTTAATTCCTATGTATGCCAGGTGTCTTTGGTTATAAAAGTTGATGCTAAAAGATATTCAAGACCATGATATTCAAAGATATTCAGAGTCTTTTAGTCTCTTAGATGTTTAATTAGTTCATACGTGTATAAGTTGAATTAGTGGCATGTCATACCCTAAGTGTGATTAGTATGACTATTCTAAAATAAAATTTAAGAGGGTTTTGGAATATATTCTTTTCACTTATTGAGTACTCACAAATTTACCTAAGTACGCGATCTGATTCACATTTGGGGTTATTTTGTTGAAGGTTCAGAATGCTAAGCAAGTAAACAGTGCACTTAAACAGAAAATGGAAGGTGGAATTGAAGAATTCAAACCTCCTGAGGTATGTTATTGAAGGATACATGTGATTAAGTATAGTGAAAACTTGTTTTTTTTCAGTTGTCCAGTGTCCAAGTACTATTTTGGTCACATGCATCATTAATACTTTGAAGGTTTCATAGTATGGATAAATTATTATGTCTCTATTTTTTTATTTAGATGATCTTATGAGGCTTGGTTAATCATTTTGTATTTAAGTTAAATTATTTATTTCCTGCCCTTAGAAATTCATAGCAAGCAAAGTAATTAGGGAAAATAGTAATAGGAACAGTGTATGTGAAACTAGAAGCTCATTGATGAGCATGCTAGTGCATTTCTGGGTCTACAGCAATGTTTGCTGAAAGCCCTTTCCTGCTTGTGTGAATTGGTAACACAGCAAGAAAAATATGAAAACAAGCTAGATTATTTTAACAAATTTTTATTTTAATTTAAGATAATTGTCTTTGGCTCAGCTTCCACTTATGATTTTAGTATGCGGACTTACAGTCTTGTACTTACAAAAACAAGGTATAGATTGACCATTTTCTCAAGTCTTCTATTTCAGTTGAAACCTAAATATGTTTTTGATATTTGTGGTAATTATAGGGGTACTTATATTCCCTTAAAATCCAATCAGGTCTTTTTCTAGGAGCTTCTACTATATCTTTTTTCTCTCTTTAACATTTCCATATTATGCTCCATATCCTGGATTTGCCTTTCTGTGTATGTGATAATCAAATAATCTTATTTGGTCTTATTGGGACTTTTTTTCCCCAGAAGGGGAAAAGAACTTAGTTGACTGAAATATCTACAGATGAAATTTATGTGAGGGCTATGGGGAGGCAGAACGTAGTACTTCAGAAATTATGTACCACATGCCATCTTCGTTATCAGTGTCTTTCAGAAAGGAAGACTTACGAAAAAAGTTGTTTTTCATTGTTTTGAATAATCTCTTTCAAGAAGGTTAGGTTATGGAAAAGAGTGAAAAATAATACAAAACGGGTATCTCGTTCCTGGCCCACAGGTAAAGTGACAAACATTCTAGTAACAGTTATTTAAGGATAATATAATACAAAAAATTACTATCTTATTTTGTTATATTATTGCAACAAAAATTATTTTAATTTGTATTATGCATTAAAATGCATGAACGCAAACAATTTTAAATGTCTATAATTTTGTAATCTAAAACTTAAATACTGCAGATATTAAAAACATTATGAGAATAGCAGGAAGAACTTTATACTAGCAAGTGTGAAAAATAAAATGTAGAAATTCCTAAGAAAATGTGTCTTATCAAAATTGCCTGAAAAAGAAAGAAAAGCTGAATAATTGGTAATCATGAAGTAAAACGAAATAATAATTAACATTTTTCTCTCATAAGAAAACTTCAGACCCAGACAATTTTACAAAAAACATTTACTAAATTTTCAAGAAAAGGATAATTCTCATCTCAGATTTTTCCATAAAATTACAGGACAGCCTCACTCATTAACTTTATATAAAGAAAGATGCGAAAGTCCAGTAGCATTTTATAGCTTCTCTATGTGCTATCTCATTTGATTTTTATGTAAATCCATAAAGCTAGGTGAACCAGATACTATTATTTTACATGAGGAAACTGGAAATCAGGGAGGTTAACCAACTTTTTCAAGGTGACAAAACTGGTAAATAATGAAACTCTGGCTATATCTGATCTTTTTAGAGTCCTGATTGGATTTCTATATTAGTATATGTCATGTTGCCTCTTAACATTTGGAAGTTTTTATATAATAGCAAAATTATATATTACATTTCCACATTTTAATGCAGCTATTGGGTGAGAAGTTATCAAACATTTATTGTAATTTTTGATTTATTATAAAAATAATGATCAAAATAAAATAGCCAAAATGTTAACACTCCATCATCCATATATTGAAGTTTGGATATTACTTTGGGTTGATATATTGAACTTATATGATGTGAAAAATGTATATATGTTGTATGATCTAGAGAGTCCCCAGGATACATTTATATTTGTCATATTGTCCTTACTGCTTTGGGGAGGAAGGCAACTTGAATTTCAGATTAACAATTACAGTAAAGAGCTTGAAGAATCAGGTAATCTATCCCCTTACCTTTAGTTTAAACCATATCTAATCAAAGAATGTTAATAAGCTTTGGAATAATTACAATAAGCCATGAAATGAAGTAACTCTACTAAAAGTAAGCTGTTACTAAAGTGCTTTACTTATTAATTTGGTTGTATTTCTTATTTTCATTTAGGGAAAAATTTGTTGAAGAAAGTCCATTCACTTCCACAAGTATTTACTGACAACTATTTCATATGAGGCACTGTGTTAGGCCCTGTGAGAAGTGTGTGGGAAGAGGGAACACATAAAGATGTGGACAAGATGATGTGATTTTTCCACCTACTCCAAAAAAAAAAAAAGAACTTGCAGTCTAGATGTTATAAGACAAACTGATAAAAGTTGTATGATAGATTTATAAGCAAAGTATACAGGGAAACAAGTGGGCATTATTCATTCTGGCAAGGACAGTTAGAGAAGACTTCTTAGAGGGAGAATACTGCAGCTGAGGTTTGAAGGATAAGAGGGATTTTTTGCACATACAAAAATGACCAAAGAAGTCATTCCAAGCTGAGGGAATAATAAGAGCAATGGTTTGGTGTTGAACAGTACATTAAAAAATGTAAATCTAGTAGGGGAAAATTAAAAGCCCTTTTAAAAATGAGTCAACAGTTATTCCCTGAGCACTTACTATGTGCTCATTATTGTGCTAATTAATTGCTA
Source organism: Rhinopithecus roxellana (assembly GCF_007565055.1). Taxonomy (NCBI): domain Eukaryota; kingdom Metazoa; phylum Chordata; class Mammalia; order Primates; family Cercopithecidae; genus Rhinopithecus; species Rhinopithecus roxellana. The sequence continues at coordinate 71,582,340 of NC_044556.1, read as the reverse complement.
TTGAGGATTCCATGGAAATGTAAAACAGTCTTTTCTCAAGAAGCATATTGTCTACTTAGGAAGGCAAACTTGGATGCAGAGGAGTGAACATGGTATATGAGAGATGTTAGGAGGGCTGAGTAGGGGCATCTTTGTGATAAACATCAGTGGGCAAGGCCAGAGTATAAAGTCCTTGTGAAAGCCAGAAAGAGAAGTTTGCTTTTTAAATTAAGTCAAATGGAAAGACCCTGTAGTTTCTTTAGTACAGAAGGATGTAAAGAAAATTTTTAATTATAGGAAAGTTATGACATTATGCAGGATAAATTAGAACAGGAAAACTTTATAGCTGCTAAAATATTAAGCATGTAAGTTGTAAATGATAAAGGGGTATCAGTAGGGTTGGGTATTAGTTATAGGAATGGAAGCAAGCAGTAAACCCAAAGAACATTGCAAGGTAGGGAAATTAATATGTCTCCTTGAAAGTATGTGAGAGTGTTGAGGGTGTCGCTGGTATGTCTTCTGCTTTTTGTTTTGGATGGAGGTAAATGGGTAGGTGGAGGAAAGATTGATGAATCCAGAAGGAAGAATAAGTGTAACTGAAAAGGGAGTGCTTTTTGAAGCTATAAATTCTCCATCTATGGTTGTTCTCCTGCAAAGGTGGAATTTTCAGCATCAAGTAGAAGGTTTAACTTGGTGACCTTTTCCACCTCTTTCAACTTAGAGGCAGTATGAATCTACCACTGACGAAAATGGGAAAGATGTGAAAACAATTTAGCAGGGAAAGGATGGAGTAAAAATGCCGAATTCCCTAAGGATGTCATAGATAGTTCTAGAAGGCTTTTTGGGACCTTTGATATTGTTATATATTAGATTGTCTTATTTTATAATATTATTTTTAAAGCAACAGCATTTCAGATAGGTGTTTTTGTAGAAGAATATACTCTGTGATACCATACTGTAGCTAACTACAGCTACCACACAGTTTTAGATTCCTAGATATATTCTAGTTGTCCTTTCTTTAATCTCTACCAAAGTTTCTCAGATTTAAAAGACAATATTAAAATCAGTAACTTATGTGAGTCCTGTATATTTAAAATTTTCAACCCTATTTTTTCTTCACTCTTCCCCCTCTTCTGCTTCCACTTGTCACACACTGACTGTTTAATCCTATACAGTTTCAGCCATCCCTTCTGCATTTTTCTTTTTCTTTCTTTTTTTTTGAGACAATCTCACTCCCATCCTCCAGGCTGGAGTGCAGTGGCGTGATCTCGGCTCTCTGCAACTTCCATCTTCTGGGCTCACGTGATTCTCCCACCTTAGCCTCCTGAGTAGCTGGGACCACAGGCACACCACCACACCACCACACCTGGCTAATTTTTTGTAATTTTATTAGAGACAGGATCTTGCTGTGTTGCCCAGGCTGGTCTCAAACTCCTGGGCTCAAGTGATCCACCTGCCTCGGCCTCCCAAGGTGTTGGGATTACAGGTGTGAGCTACTGCACTCAGCCCCTTCTGCCTTTTTCCACTGAGCTGCCTCTTAATAAAGGTTAGCATTGGCACTGATGACCACTTGCCACAACTTTTAACTTCTCATTCCCCTTGCCTTTTTCTGAACCCTTGTTATAGATGACTACCCCTCTTTTTCTTCCTTTAACTTTTGGGAGGTTATGTTCTCTTTTATAACTCTTCTTCTGTTCCCTGGTTTGTCTTCTGTACATATAGGCATTCTCCAAGTTGTCCTCAAAATTAATTTCCCCTGTCTTGAATACACAATCTCATTGTTTTACTGTGTTAAAGTCATATCATATGTTCATTTAAATTACACAAATTTATCCAGACATTCAGTCAAATAAAAGAGAAAGAATGTTTAGCAATAGCAAGTGTAGTAGTGCTGGCAATTCTTCTTACACTCCATTTATTGAATGTATGCCCCACAGTGAGCAGTGGTGAACTGAGAATTCGGAATCCACTGTTTCTTTAGTCAGTCTTAGTTTCTGCATGCCTTCTGTGTGTCTCTTTGAACTGAGAGAGAATTTTGTGTGTGTGTGTGTGTGTGTGTGTGTGTGTGTGTGTGTTTGTAAAAAACAACACTACCCTAAATTCAAGCCAACAGCTTCATCTGTGGTTTAACTGAAAAACTAGTGGTCCATTCCAGTGCTGGAGGAATACCTGGCTGTGTGGGTGTGTTGAGAGACTGTGTGCCTGTCTCTGGCTACCTTTTTATAGACATTTAAAGAGTAATCTTGAAAAAAAATTAAAAAAAAAAAATTGTAGGCCAATTTTAGACCTGAGTAAGATATGAATGACTCCATTGTTTTTTCTTATAAAAATTTCCCCGACTCTTCAAAACTGTGTTTAAATAAATGAATCTGATTTTAGCCTCAAGTGGAACCTGAACTCCACCTGAATGTCTAATACCTCATTCTCATTGTATCCCAAATTAAATTAAATCTTAGCCTCACCTTCCCACATCTCCCACAGCAGCATTTCTTGATTTCTCAGGTTCTTAACAGCATTGTCCCTCTCCGAGCTTTCCAGGATTAAAGTCTTAATTTAGTTATGATCATACCCCTGATCCCTTGCCCCCAAACAAAACATAACTATTGCTTATTAAATTTAGTGTGAACTTATCAACCTTGAATTTTACTACCCTTCCAAAAGTGGATGGCCCTTATCATATTTTAATTTAGTTAAATATCACCAGCTTGCCAGGCTATCACTTCTTACTGACACAAATACTGTTTTCACTTACATGTGGATTGCCTTCCCATTATTTGCCTTTCAGAAGCTTTTCCTATTCTAAAACCCATCTCAGTCTTCAACCTTTCCTTGTTCTGTTTCCCCACTTAAATCATTGTGACTTTTTCTCCCGTCTTGAAATTCCCCCATATACTCTGTACTTTTTAAAGTTGTTTGTATTCATTCATTTTCTGATTTGTAAGCTTTCTGCAGTTTAGATGAAAAAAATTTTCATAATGCATGTTATTTTTTCTTTCATTTTTTGTTACCTTTTCATTAATGATACCTTTCCCTCCAGTTTCTTTCAGATTTAATAAACATGAATTGATCAACTTTTATTTGCTTAGGCAGTGTGCCAGATGCCTTTTTAGATATATTCTAAATATATCCTCATATTTAGTTACATTTAATCCTTAGAGCAACCTACAACATCGTTATTGCAAGTTGTATGTACAGAAGATCCTCAATATCCAACTCGTCATTCATCCATGTAATGCATGGAGAAGCAAAAATTGCCCAACAAGAACATTGACTAATAAACCAATCATTTATAAAATTAGACTCTACTCACCAACTCTTCCTAATTAACTTTAGCTGTTATCTGTCCCATTCACTGCATTATCCTTCTCTGTCACTCTCTTGCTAATACAGTGCAAATACAACACAAACCAAAATGAAATTGCATACTTTGCAAAAGATGAGAAACTTCATGAAGTCTGTTAAACTGCAAGAGAATGACATTAGTCACCTACAAAATTGTCAGATGAGTATCCAGCAGAATTAACCATTAAAGAAAAAAGTGATCACTCACAGGCAAGCACTTCACAAAAGAATAATTTGAGACCAAGTATTAAGAGAGGCCCTTGAGAAAATTATTTCAATAAGCCTTTAAAGCAAAAAATGACCCATTTTATGATCATGTAAATTACAAAGCCAAAGGATGTTGCACCATTGTATAGTCAGAAAAGATATGCCAAAAATAAAGTGTATTAAACAAGTCATTAACTATTTTTTAAAAAGAGCTAATTTCTACAGGGTTTAGTTTCACATTTCGGATTGAACTGCAGTCAACCTTTTATTTTTTTACCATTTACTATTTACTATAAAATATTTTGACCTATTTTAAATTGATTTCAGTGCTAGTTACCCTTGAGTACCAAGATCTTCTTTTATCCACCTTCCACAGCCAAGGTAGCATCAGATTGCCTGTGCATGAACTCAGTGTAAAGTTCCTTAGTGTAAAGTTAGGGTCTCAATTAACGATATATATCCCTTCTTAATAGAGTTCCTCCTCCATTCTTGTTACTCCCCTTTTGGGGGAACATATGTTTACCTAATTTTTCCTATCTCCTTTTTTTTTTTTTTCTTAACTTTTTTAGATTTGTTGTGCTCTTTTATTACTGTTTCTTTATGTCTCTCATAGTTTTTGTCCTATTCTCGCCTTTCTCTTTTCCTTTTTACTGTTTTTCCTTTGCCTCATCACCAGGTTCCTAACCTTGAGGCTTATACACTGTTTACTACCTCGCCTGCCCTACTGTCCATTTTTAATCTCTTCATCTAGAATACAGTGATTTGTTTTAGGTTTTTCTCTCGTTAACTCTTAAGTCCGTTTCTTTTTTACTTTTTCATTTTTCCTCTTTTTTTTTTAACTTTGGATTTTTGTTTCATTCTTCTTTCTGAGTACTTGCACCTCCTTACTTTTGGTGAGAAAGTTGGTGTTACCTAGAACCTCTGTGTGCTATAGAAACTCTTATTGCTAAGACCATGAGTGAGGTAAGACGTAAACGCCCCTTCTCAAAGGAAGCCCTCTTTCTGTTTTGCCCAACATGCCCAGGTATTACACGGAGCCACTTTATCTTGGTAGTTCCTTCTGCAAACCCCTGCATGTTGGTGTATTTATTTCTGTCCATCTACTGTCAAAGGTCCTTGATTTACCACTCAGTGGGTATACACTAATGAAGTCTGATTAGATATTTGCTGTTGTAATATTACCATACTGAAAATCCTAAATTTAGGATTTTTGTGGGGAGAAATATTGGGGGGGTCTTGAGAAAACATATTCTTGTCAGGATCACTTTCTGCTTCAGAAATTTAAAGAAATATTTTAGGACTTAGGCCTGTTCTGTAGTCCTATGATAATTTATACCACTGTTTTCAGGGATTAAGGATAGTTTAATCTTAAATATGAAGGGAAGAAATTTTGGAGTCATAAATCGTCTCTGAAGAAAATAAAGTTTCAGCTGGGTGCAGTAGCTCACGTTTGTAATCCCAGCACTTTGGGAGGCCCAGATGGGCAAGTCACTTGAGGTCAGGAGTTTGAGACCAGCCTGGCCAATATGGTGAAGCCTCATCTCCAGTAAAAATACAAAATTGGCCGGACGTGGTGGTGGGTGCCTGTAATCCCAGCTATTCAGGAGGCTGAGGCAGGAGAATCAATTGAACCTGGGAGGCAGAGGTTGCAGTGAGCCAAGATGATGCCACTGCACTCCAGCCTGGGCATCAGGGTGAGGAAGAAAATAAAGTTTCTTGCTTATGGCCAGAGGTTTGAGACCAGCCTGGCCACATAGTGAGACCTCATCGCTAAAAAAAAAAAAAAAAAATTAGCTGAGTGTGGTGGCAGGCGCCCATGGTGCCAGCCATTACTTGGAAGGCTGAGGTAAGAGGATTGCTTGAGCCTGGGATTTTGAGGTTGCTGTGAGCCGTGATCATGTCACTGCACACTCGGCCTGGGCAACAGAACAAGCCCCTGTCTCAAAAAAGAAAAAAAGGAAAGGAAAGAAAGTCTCTTAAATGTTTAAAACTAGGCTAAAATTCATAGCTGCAATGTGTGATAGGAATATCATAGTTGGAAAATGGGAGACTAATAGATTTTCTCACATTTTAATATCTCTAATTAGAGCATAAGTGCAAATGTTGTTCCTTCTCACAAATTGGTACATTTCCCTTTCATTATCTTTCTGCATGGGTAAAAGGTAATTCAAAATATGTATTTTTACTCTTTCTAAAAATGGAATCTTCATAAATCAGAGTTGTAGTAATCTCATGTCTGTGATTTTATGAAAATTAAAAAAAAAAATAAGCACTTTGGAAAATGTCTGTCTTCATATCCTCATTAGGAAACTTCTCTTTAATTTTGTAGTCAAATCAGAAAATTAATGCCCGTTGGACCACAGAGGAGCAGCTTCTAGCAGTGCAAGGTATATTAAAGATAAGCAGTTATTGTTGTTAATAATTATTTAATTTGTCATGAAAGGTGACTACCCTAGTTCTTCCCTTCCTTTAGAAATTGATCAAGAAAGGGCTCTTGTGCTTATCACAAAGTCCTGGTGACCAGGAATTCTGTGTTGTATTTGTGGATGTGACATACTCAAGTCTACGTACATTTTGAGTCCTGAACAGCACGTAATGCATTCTCGGCACTAAATAATTGATGGTGATAATTAAGCATGAAAAAGTCACATGGGCTCTCTGTGCTTTTCCTTTGATATTCCTGTAATTGGGTTCATTCTTACTATATATCATTCATTGATAACTCATAGTTAAAAGCATCAATAAACTGTAGATGTTTCTGATTTCTCTACTTTGTAAAATAGTGTTTATCTGATAAATGTCAGGATTGAAAATATTAACTACATGCTTAACTTTCAATGTTTCATACTTCCCTTAAGAGATGTACCACTGAATGCTTAGAAACCTGACTTTAAATAGGTATATTTTTGAAAAGAGACTTGAGAGATATCAAAAAATCACATTCAGCATTTTAAATGCACTATTTCTAATAATGTTTTGTTGAATTATATGGTAGAAGACTTTTTTTTTATTAGGAATACCCATGGGCAAATTGGAAGCATTATAAACTTGGATTTTCTCATGTCTAAATGACTTAAAGACAAATTGTATATTTTTATTCATTGTTACGGATTTGTTTCCTCTTCTTGATAAATTTATGTGCAGGTCTGATTATACAATTTAAAGTTTGGTCTACATTTTGTTTCTTCCTGCCTGAGCACCTCTTTGTGTTGAGTGCTAATAGCTTTTTTTAAATCTAGGTTAACTACTGTTGAGAGAGTGGGGCCCCAGTGAAACATATAAGCATACCTTTTAAAATGTTGCCAAATAGTCTTCAGAGAACATATTTAACACAAAAATGCTGTGCAGACATCATTCCGATTGATCGACTGATAGATGACTCTGCAGTTTGGATTAGAGAGAGTAAGAATTAGCCAGCCAGCATGATTTGAAAATGACACAGGAGGGTGCCAGCAGGATGATGTCAGCCCTTGCTTTGGCCTGTGCAGCATAGCACAGTCATTTCATAAAGAATTGATACTATGACACAGGGTGCTGGATGTGCATTGGACACATCTGTAATTATAGAACTGAGTTTCTGAATGAGTCAAAACAAGGTTTATAGTTCTTAATGTTCAAAAATAGCTGTTTTTAAATTAGGCTCTGCTAATTTAAATTATTGTTTAAAAAATTAGCATTTTCAGTGGCTGCTTTATATTCATTTAGCAATGGCCTACATGTTTAATATAGTCATTTTGAATAGGGATTTCTTTTATTCATGTAAAGCTGCTATTTCCCTCTATCTTAGTAGCCTGATAAAAACTGAACCCTGATTTCCAGTATTCAGTTGCTTGAAGACTAGTATATTAACTCTGTATTTTTAAGAAATTATCCCAGTGAAAGAATTTTCTGAAAAGAGTGTCATAGGAAAAAAAATCTAGGTTAATACTTCTCTACACAGCACTCAGTATTTGATCTTGCTCTACAGCAGTACTTTAAGTTATAGAGTCCATTGAATCTTATGGCTGGGTTGGTTACTACCCAAAGCTGCATTCAAAGGAAGAGCAGTGGTAATATCTAAATATATAGTTTGAACTGTATATGTGGACATAACTTACAAATATTAAAATAAAATAATGGAGTAGTCATATATATAACCAAACATTTCCTCTGTACTGAGGTATATTCAGTATTATACTATGTGCATTTAAAAAGTAATCCTTGAAGTTGCACTAATGCAGCAGTTTGTATGGAAGTATGCATGTTTGCAGGATTTCAAAGGCACTTTTTAAATAATGTGTTAATGGTGTTAATGTCTCTGTTTTATTTATTCTTTGGATTTTTTTTGTTCTCATTTTTGGGTTTTTGTTGTTGTTACATAAAATAAAACTATAAAGGCTATTCGTGCCCAAAATAGCTATTTTAAAGAGAATTTTAAAGTGTCATATTGTCTTATGTGCCCATGCATTTATATGGTGCTCAGAAGTGTGTCTTATAAATAGTATAATCATGTAGTAACGTCCCCTGTACCTGAGTTTCAGTGCAGTTAAGGGACGTAATTTCAGGGTCTTTTAATACACAGTTTACTATCTAGAAGTACTTATCTTAGCAGGCAATTGTTTTTGTTTTTTGGTAAACCTTTATATTATTCTAATGACCAATTTAGTTTTCCAAAGTAATAATAAACTTTTGATATTAACATGTTTTAATTTGAATAGCACTTTATATGCAAGACATTTTACACATATATTTCTGATTTGACACTTACTTGTTAAATGCTTTATTTTATCTGGCTTATAGTAGAAGAATATTAAAGTGACCTGCAGAAAAAAATATTGACTCTGGCGCAACTAGTGAGATTTACAACTTTACTATTAAATACGTTTTTTTGTTACTACTCTTTTGAAACCAAACATATTGAGATCATTTCCTTTCCTAGGGCTTAAATATGTATTTCCCACCCTACTTTCCTGTTCCATCTACTCATATAGTTGTTAACTAAATGTTAACTATTTAAATAAGTTTCCCTTCTTTCTTTCTTAATTGGAAGAGAGGGCAAACCATGCTCAGATGAAATAGGAATGTCTGTTTACACTTTCAGTCACTTTATTATGTTAATTCTAGTTCTACCTATGTTATAATTTTAATAGAATTCTTCAAGAGTCTCCAGGTAGGATATCATTAATACTTCTAATTTAATCCTCTTAAAATATTTGCCAGGAAAGGTACTTCTACAGTTTCTATCAATTGTTCCAACCCTAAGTATCTAATTTTTATTATGACCAAATTTTATTATGACCAATAATGATCTTTCCATATTTGTGTTAATGATAAAATATTCCTGTTTGTAGCTTATACATATATAAATACTTTTCTCTAACCTATAATGCATTTGGAAGTTATCCTAAAATCCAACTTGATATTCATATGATAAACAGCATTCAGAAATTAAGAATTTTTAAAGGGGCTGGGTGTGGTGGCTTACACCTGTCATCCCAGCACTTTGGGAGGCTGAGGTAGGTGACTCACTTGAGGCCAGGAGTTTGAGACTAGCCTGGCCAACATGGTGAAACCCCATCTTAACTGAAAATACAAACAATTAGCCCAGGTATGGTGGCGCACACCTGTAGTCCCAACTACTTGGGAGGCCGAGGCAGGAGATTTGCTTGAACTTGGGAGGTGGAGGTTGCAGTGAGCCAAGATGGCACTCCAGCCTGGGCAACAGAGTGAGACTCTGACTCAAAAAAAAAAGAATTTAAAAAGGAATTAGATTATTCTAGGTGTATCTTTTTTCCATGTAAAATGGAATGATGGTTAGCTGTTTTCAAAAAGCAGTATGTTTAAATTATAGTACAAAACACTTTTTTAAAGTATGTAGAGGCTAGAAGCATGGTATACGGTATTTGCATTTTAATTATAAGCCGCCTCTTAAATATATTCATTTCCTAGTCACTAGAGCTTAAAAAAAATGCTTCCCAACTAAAATTTATGCTACTTTAGGATAAACAAAATTTTTTCCAATTGTATAAAGATGTCAGCTTTAATTAGTTATTTTTATATAGTTATTTTTTATGTTTAGTTATTTTTTATAATTACTACCTTTTTATATATAAAACAGAAAATGACAGAACTATGTTCATGCGACTTATGCTTATAGTAAAAGTTACCTTTTCTTGTAGTTCATTCACCTTTTTAAGATAAATGAATTTTCAAGTCTAGAAATTGTTTTTTTTCTGTCTCATACTAACAAAAAGATAGAAGGGTTTGTAAAGGAGAAAAAGTAGATTTGGCAGTTGCTTAAAAATAAAAGGATGGTAACACAGTACATGAATGATCAAAAGGAAGTAGAACGAGGAGATTTATATCTTTCCATCTGAAAAGCACCCTTTTGCTTTAGAGATTATTTTTCTATTATAACAGATACCATAAGAACGGAGGTTCAAAAGTATAATTGTCAGCCCTCTGATACACTTACATTAAATAATTAATGATTCAAAATTTCCAGCATTTTTGTAATGGAATGTAACTTACAATGTGATTTTGACTTTTAGCCCCTTCCATGTATACATCAGTCACTGTTCTGCTGCTACTGCTACCTTTTCTACCTTTTAATATGGAATTCTTGAAGAGATTTATAGGAGGTGGAAAGAAATACACACTCCCAAATGGCTTGAGTTTAAAATGTATGTCTTAATGATAGAACAGAATCATATCTCTGGAGTTTCTAGATGTTACTGTATTCCTGTTATTTCAAAAATATATTTTTGAAAAATTAATGTTTCCCAGTTAAACTAAGTACATGTTCACTTTAATAAATTTTGCTGTGAAAGCCAGAAAAAAAATCTTCTGAAATTTGATTATCTATAAGCAGCTTACCATGTTTCGTCTTTTGGGTGTGTTTTTTTTTTTTTTTTTTTTTTTTTTTTTTTTTGTGGTCCAAAATCAATTTTTTTTTTTTTTTTTTTTTTGAGACAGAGTCTCACTTTGTCACCCAGGCTGGAGCACTGTGGCAGTATCTCGGCTCACTGCAACCTCCACCTCCTGGGTTTAAGTGATTCTTGTGCCTCAGCCTCCCGAATAGCTGGGACTACAGGCGTTTACCACCACACCCGGCTAATTTTTGTATTTTTAGTAGAAACTGGGTTTTACCATTTTGGCTAGGCTGGTCTCGAACTCCTGATTTAAGTGATCTGTCCGCCTTGGCCTCCCAAAGTGTTGGGATTACAGGCATGAGCCACCATGCCCAGCCCCAAAACCAAATTTTAAAAAGTGGTTTTAAACATACCAAAGGCAGCTATCCATGCTATCCCTTCTAGCTAAACATAACAATAATTTTTAAAAAAAGATTCAGATTCTGATTTTACATTTGGGAAATACCACATCAATTCTCCTGAAGTTACCACCATCTTACTAGCCAAAGATTTAAAAAAAAAAAAAAAATGTGTGGACAGACTCCACTAATTCAGAATGTCTGATAATTCAGATAATGGCTGTGCTAATGTCTCTACTGCTAATAAAAATATCTTCTTTAGCAAGTTAAAAGTATTGACAAGAAATATTTTAAAAAGATGTTTTGCACTGGGTAATATAGATTCCTGGTTGGAATATGTGAGCTTTCATAAAATGTAATGATAACAATATCCTAATGACTTATATTTTTATGTTAATTCTCAAATAAAACTTTATAAAGATTATAAGGTATCATCTGCCAGCATAGAAAGCCAAGTTGTTTCATTGTAGCTTTCAAATGAAATTTAGAAATTTGACTGAAAACAGTTTTTTTTCTTCCTGGGAAACGTACTATTTGTCTGTTTATTCCACTAACCTTTGAAAACGACCTCTTTCCCTAGAAGTGAGACTTTAACAACTATAGTTCAAGCATACCTTTTACATCTTCAGGAAGGGAGATTGACTTAATCATATTTAACTCCCTTCCTGAGATTGTAGTCACATCACCTTGTTTATTATCAACTATGAAAAAATAATGGAGTGCCCTTCCCCCAGGGACAGACTGAAACTAGGGTAGCTCTGATGCCATAAGTTGTTAAAGTTAGTTGCTGCTCATCACTACCACCTGCTAGTTGTTTCAGACATCTAGCTGGAGATTTTTTAAAGGAGCAGTCTCATTGAGTCAGTTGGGGTTTCACTAGAGTTTGCCTAGTTGCTAGCAACAGTATAGAGCTTAAGAGTTCCATCGTCTAACCAAAATGCTCTTGAGCCATGCCATTCTGAGTGTGAAGGTGATGAAAAATTCAGCTATATATATCTAATACCTCTTGTGGTTTAGGGAAGAACAATCGTATTTCCTTATTTCCTAAACACTTCCTGCGTACTCAGCATTGTAGTAATGCTAGTGCTGCTTTATATTTTCCAGGACAGTACTTTCCAACCTTTTTCACATCATGGTACACGGAGAAAATTATGAAATTTGTCACAACACACTAGGGCAAGCAGATGAAGCTGCTCTTGTCCAAATGAGATTGCCAAGGAGCTCCAGCTATTCCAGACCCCGTCCAGGCTGAGGGGATTTGTTCTCAGGAACAAATGGGCCTAGATATTTGTTGGAATATCTAGGTTGGAATATCTGAGGTTGGAATCCTCAGCCAAACTACAGAAGTCTACAGTGTGGTCTGAGCCTTAAGAGTTTAACTGGCATACATGAGTTAATTATAAACATATTATAGTTAATTATAAGCATACTTGGGTGAGTTAGAAAAAGTTGTCAACATTGAACATCTCTAGAAACACTCTTACAGGAAGTAGTTTTGAATTTAAGATATATAATTTTACAAATGTAACAATATTGGTGACAAGGTAAAGTCCATTGAACAAGAGAAAATTAAGTGGAAGATCAAAAGGAGTATAGTCAGAAGAAGGGGCACTTATTTAATGGAATCAGACTTGGGGACAACTTAGAGTTTTGGAATATATTTTGCAAAATAAGTGTTCTGAGGTTTATAATATCTTTAGACTTGGAGTCAGAGTTAGTTTTAATGTGACTTCTTCTTAGGAATACAGTCTCATCTTAGACTGTTTTAAGGTTTTCACTTCTAAACTCATGTGTTCAGTAGGTTTAGCCATTGCTAGAATGTAAATTAAGTGTCCCTTATGAAAATTAGTAACTGATAGAACATTATATTTAGTTTCTAATTAGTAGTTAATCTTCAGTGCAGCAAACTCAAATTTAGAATTTAGAAATGGCACAGAGACTCACCCTTCTAAGAGTTGCTATTTTCTAAAATGTAAAAGTAATAGAGAAGTACTTGAATATATAACAGTAACTCCTATCAAATATCCTTGGATTTTTATTACCAAATAAACTCTCAGTGGAATCTAGTCACTATTAGAATTTATACTTAACTGTGAAGTTCAAACTGGAAATCAACCTCATGGGTTTAAAGGGAGTATAAATTCATTTATGCTGATAAAATATTATAAACAGTATCTATCATTGTTACTTTATTGTCATGTACATGTATTTTCCTTTGAGAACACAGCAAATGAGCATAGCTTACAAACCCAGAACTCTACCTTAAAAATGGGATATAATTAGAGGATAGTAATGTCAGATCTGCTGTCCAGAGTGCTCTTAGATAAAGGAATTCCCCTTAGAGTCAAGCCCAGCTAGTTCAATGTAGTCAGAGATGCTTATTTCCAAATTCTCAATTTAAAGTAAAGCAGAATTTAAAAGTAGGATTGTTACATCATGATAGTGCTTTAGGGTAATTGAGTATTTCATATTAATTGGTATTGGTAAGAATAGCATTTCTGCTGGGTATTAACATATCCATATATTCGCTCATCTGTGATCATATACATGTTGTTTATTTAAGCCCCCATATTTTTGTCTCCTTTCTCATCTCTTTCATTAATGAGTTACTGTTTTCTGGTATTTTTAAAAGCAGTTATCAAATTATAAAAATTTTCAACAACTTTTCTATTTTCTATTCTATTTTGAGCTAAGTGCATCTCCTTCTAGAATAAGTCTGTGAACTTCTTTTAGAATTCCCTTAAGAGGAAATTATCTATTTAAAATTCTATAGTATAGTTAACAATCTCAACTTCTTAAATCAATTATTACCCTTCATTATAATGAAACTTCCTTAGTGTAAAGTTAGGTTCTCAATTAACAATATATATCCCTTCTTAAGTTTAAGATAGTGATGATGAGCACAAGTGCTCTTCAGGTAGTCATTACTGTTACCTTATTCTTTAAGCTATAATCTTACATCCATTCAGTCTTTAAAACTACTAGATGAGTTAAAATCCAACTGACTCTGAAAAAAACTTCCCTTTTAAAAATCCACCAACTTGTGATGATTCTCCTGCTTTTCATGTTTAAGTTCTTACCTAATTTCAATTTGTTGGTACCCTGGTGGTATAGGCAAGTATTCATGTTGAAGTTAGTATTAAGACCAAAATTATAATGCTTTTCTTAATGGGGGAACCCTAAGGCTACTCACTCAGTCCATTGAGGGGATAAGAGAGATGGCTCATTCCCATCCAGTTTTGTTTACAAACGATGTTGCTCAAATTTAGGTGACTGGCTACTAGGGAAATAAATGAATGTGGAATTGAGGATGGAACAAAGAATTCAATGCTTTACAATAAATGGACTGTATTTGAGAGTTCAAGAGAGGATTGGAGAAAATAACTGAGTATGTAAAAAATGGTAAGTTTCTGATTGTTCAGTTGAAGGCAAGTGGCTGGCTCGATGAAATGACATAACTGATAGTTTTCATCTGTGACCCTGATATCTTAGCCTGTATCTCAGAATTGAGAACTGAGCAGAGTTTGTCAGAAAGGATTGTCATTGCTGGTATCTTTTGTGTGTGCATGATGTATAGTACACACAGCTCTCCTTATTGATCCTTCACAGGTGTATTATTTACTTTGCCTTCCAGGTGTCCGCAAATATGGTAAAGATTTTCAAGCTATTGCAGATGTAATTGGCAACAAGACTGTTGGCCAAGTGAAGAACTTCTTTGTAAACTACAGGCGTCGGTTTAACTTAGAGGAGGTATTGCAGGAGTGGGAAGCAGAACAAGGAACCCAGGCTTCTAATGGTGATGCTTCTACTTTAGGGGAGGAGACAAAAAGTGCTTCTAATGTGCCATCAGGGAAGAGCACTGATGAAGAAGAGGAGGTGTGTTTGTGTATGGAATTTGAGCTAATATGAGTATAGGAATCACCATTTTGTGTGGTATTCTGTAAGGTTAATTTGTCAAGAGGACTAGCTAAATTGAGCATGAAAGGTTGACAATACACTTACTCAGTGGTGCATCTCTCGTGACTCTTAAGTCATAATGACATGCTAAGTTCTGATTCTAGAAGAATGGAGTGTATTGTTCTTTCATAGTCTTATTTTTATTTCCAGTGTTAAGCTGTTTACAAATAAAGATGCCTGTTTGGTAGCCTCGTTGGTTTTTGGTTTTTTGTTTTGTTTTGTTTAAAATAAAAGAAGCTTGTGCTTCCAATAAATACTGGTGTTATGTTTTTGTTTTATTTTTATTTGTTTTGTTTTTCCTGTGACAGCCCAAACTATATTGTATTAAGTTCATTAGGACTTACATCTCATACGTGTATTTTTGTTTCCTCACCTCTAGGCACAGACCCCACAGGCTCCTCGGACACTGGGTCCATCACCTCCTGTCCCATCATCCACTCCAACACCAACAGCCCCTATTGCCACTCTGAACCAGCCTCCACCACTTCTTCGTCCAACACTGCCTGCTGCCCCCGCTCTTCACCGGCAGCCTCCTCCACTCCAGCAGCAGGCTCGGTTCATCCAGCCCCGGCCAACTTTAAATCAGCCTCCACCACCTCTTATTCGCCCTGCTAATTCTATGCCACCCCGTCTAAACCCAAGACCAGTGTTGTCCACGGTTGGTGGTCAACAGCCACCATCACTTATTGGAATTCAGACAGATTCACAGTCCTCACTGCACTAAAAATTAAATTGGACAGACCTGCAGTAACTTTTCACCCCATCATTATACCAATGCTCATCTGACTGATGAAAAAGAGGAAAGAATAATCATTTCTAGATACTGAGGCTGCGAACTAGTTCTGTGGCAGTGGACTAGCATAAGTGGATGTCTAAGAAATTTTTCAGTCCACTAGACTAAAATGTTACACAACAAAAAGCCTCCAGTTAGCCTCCTTTCTAGAGTATATGTTCAGCAATGTTGATCTCATAAAAGGAAAAAAAAAAAAGATTTAAGTATTCTATATACCAAGTTTTTGTTTTGTTTTTACTGTATTTATTTTATCGAGGTTCTTTATATTCCTGCCTCTTCATAGTCAAGGCTCTTAGTACAGGAATATTGACTTAGGAATTGTGAAAACTCCTTAAGTTTCTTAAGTTAAGGATGTTTGGCTTTTTTCTTTAATTTAATTTTTTAAAAACCATTTTCCTATGTTAGGAGTGCAAGAATAGCCAGCATTTCCGATTTTGACATATGTTCATTTTATGCATATTTAAGAAATTATAGCTGCATATCCCTCCTTTCAAAAAATGTTGCTTTTTTTTCTAAAGGAATTTTAATATGTTCCTTTAAAAGAAAGCAATTTAATCAATTGCAAAGCAATTATATAAAACCACAAAGAATGTACTGAACCTACTAACCCTTTAACATACAGTTTAGGGTCCTAGCGCAGAGTCCTTGTTTAAAGGTCGTTGACTCATCATCTATCAGTAATGAGAGGATTGGAAGAATAATTTTGCATACAAATGAGGACTTAATTTGTTGAAATATAATCTCTAAGTTCCTTGAAAATGGAGTTGGGTTTTTTTTGTTTCTAAATGCTATCTGCTTTTAACTAGTAGTTGCCTACATCTGGGGACTTCAGAGAAGAATTATATTTTGTTAGTTATGTAGACACAGTGGTTATGGAAGCATTTATTTACAGTACCCTTTTCGTGTTTGGTTTCTGAACTTAAAATTGCCCTTATACTTAATAATATGGTCTGCATTTAATATGAAAAGTGTTTTCTTGATAAATCTCTATTGTACTATTTGGATACATTTGTGTATTCCTTGCAGCCAACCTGTATTCGTGGGATTGGTTTAGGGTTAAATCATCAACATTATTTCAAAAATAAATTTAAGAATTTGTTCTGTGTTATCTAAAGATGTATCAGTATATTGTCACAATTGTGCTGTTAACTAAAAATGCTGAGACCCCTTTTTATAGAAAAACAAAAAGACATCAAGTCTTCTTAATTCAACCCATAATCATTAAGTACTTACAAAGAATATTTTACAAGTGATAGTATTTCAACAATGTGTAATTAATATTTTTGATACAATGATTTCATATTGGAATCATTATTTGTGCAAAGGGACAGATCACTTAGATTGCTATACTAGTGGACATAGGCTAAATGTTTGCACAGTCACATTCTTATCACGTGTAGAATACTTCACAAAATAGTCAA
The DNA here is from genome assembly GCF_007565055.1 of Rhinopithecus roxellana. Classification (NCBI taxonomy): domain Eukaryota; kingdom Metazoa; phylum Chordata; class Mammalia; order Primates; family Cercopithecidae; genus Rhinopithecus; species Rhinopithecus roxellana. The sequence continues at coordinate 71,565,392 of NC_044556.1, read as the reverse complement.
CATAAGGCCCTAATTTATGTTTTGAAAGATCATGTGTTCCCAAAATATTCCCTATTGTTGGCTCCACAGCCTTAAAGTGCTATAGATTTAAATTCATTGATTAGTTTTAATTTTTCATTTTAGACCACTTATTTCCATAAATACCCTACGTACTGGCATATCTGAAACTCTTTTTCCAGGTTAGGTTCTTTTCTTTCTCATTGAATCATCTTAAATAGTTCTTGGACCTGAATTTAGCTGATTTAAAATTCTTAATATTCAACAATTTATACTTATTTTTTCTTTAAAAGCCACAGGGGACAGTTATGTATCTTAAAATAGCTAAAGCATTTTTTTAAAGCACTTAGATTGTCTTACGTATGTGCATACTATACCTTTACAGCGTTTATTGTCTTGTCTCTTGTCAGTAGACCTTCAGTACACAATATGTGGGATATGTCAGTCAAGTTGGTCAGCACTAGCATCTGTCCAGTTGTTCAGTATATTGTGATTCATTAAAAAATCTGTTCTATCCAGACATGGGCCAAGGTGCTGTATCTGAGGGATGTGCTGTAATTTGATTTACATGCATTAGAGCACACAGTAGAAAAACCTTAGCTTCATTAGTAATACGACACATGTATATAGTGAGATGTCTTTATTGTGTGCTTTGCATATTTTGTAAATATTTTGCACGTCATTATTTTTCTTTTTTGTTTAAGCAGTGTTTGGCCTGGAAGAGTGATATGCTTGCTGCTTAATCAAAGGATTAAAGATTTAAAGATGTCTATGTCTTCTATTTTTATATAATTTCATGTCCTATGAGGAATTTAGTACCTCTTCACTGTGAAATTTGAAATAATGATTTTTATAAAAGCAAAACTAGAAATCTTTTAATGACAATTTTCATTAATTTCAGGGTTATCATTTTTGAAAAATCTACACCAAAGTGGTTTTTTAAAATTACATAACTAAAAATAAATCACACTGTGGATACGTCTTATAAAACTAATGGAAAAAATGTTTTTCTATATGATATAATTCTAGTGTAATATGGATGAGGTAAGGGTAAGTTATGATGAAAACTTGTTCTTAATAAGCTTGCAATTGAGTAAAATAGAATATAAAATAAAGGTGAAATAATATGAAATTTTGTCTTAATGTAGGCCTACATTCTTTTTAGGAATGGATGTAGAGAGCAAGCCAAGAACATGACTATCATTTTTAAGAATATTAAAAATTGCAAGTACAGTCATGTCCCTTAACAATGGGGATATGGTCTGAGAAAGGTGCTGTTAGGCGATTTTGTTGTGCTGTGAATCAGATTGTACTTGTACAAACATAGGTGGCAAAGGCTACTACACACCTAGGCTATATGGTATAGCTTTTGCTCCTAGGCAACAGTCCTATGCTATACAGTAATATACTGTACTGTATGTACTGTAGTAATATACATAGGCAGTTATAACACAGTGGTAATATCTGTGTATCTAAACATAGATAAAAACACTATATATATTTATTTATTTTTTGAGACAGGTTCTTACTCTCTCGCACAGGCTGGAGTGCAGTGGTGCGATCTTGGGTCAGCAACCTTTGCCTCCCAGGCTCAAGCGATTCTCCTATCTCAGCCTCCCGAGTAGCTGGGATTACAGGTGCCTGCCACCACACCTGGCTAAGTTTTTTATTTTTTAGTAGAGATGGGGTTCCACCATGTTGGCCAGACTGATCTTGAAGTCCTGATCTCAGGTGATCCACCTGTCTTGGCCTCCCAAAGTGCTGGGATGACAGGTGTGAGCCACCGTGCCCTGCTGATGTTACAATTTTAAAGAACACCAGTGTATTTGCAGTCACTGACTGAAGTGTCGTGTGGTGCATGACTGTACTTGGGCTAAAGTACCTAGTTTAGTTATTAAGTATGTTGTATTAATTTTATGTTCCCTCCTGTTATCAAAAGGTTATGAATATTAATAACTGCTAACTAGTTAACACTGGGGTGTCAGGATCTCCTCAAAAAGAATAATCATCTGACTTAGAACTCTAAACAGAATCTATCTCTCTCTTTGTGCATGCCCAAAATAAATGACAAATACATTCTTATTAGAGGACACACAAGAAAAATGTGTTTTTAAATTTAGCCATTCATTATAGATTATATCGTTTATAAGAAAATAATAGAATAAATGAATACAGAAAGAACCCAAGAATCAAGTTCGAGAAACCATTCCATATTAGAAAATGCCTACAAGAAACTTTTGACATCTGATGTATGGTAGTACCTAAACTTCTAGGAAAAAGTAGGTCATGTATAACTCCACACAACTTACTTCTTTGTCATAACTGCCTTAGGGAAGGAATGTTCTGCAGCAGTATATTAGCGACAATGGAGTTTGAGAATTAAACATGACAAGGAATGCTCCTAGATGTGTGAGTTTGTGTCTAAAGGGCCATGTGGCTTTATCTGCCCGTTTTTGCTCTCCTAAGTCCTACAGAGCTAAGGGAGAAACAGTGAAGATCAGAAGTTAATATTGGGGGAGATGTTTGCCAATTGTCATTACTAGGTTTAAAGTAGACAACTGTTAATTAATAAAGGGAACAGGTCTTTACAATGCAGTAATTTAAACTTCAGAATCCTAAAGCAGGAATCTGGGTGAGCAGGGTCTCTAAGGAAAAAATGCTGGTGATGTGAAGTGGAGGGATCTAAGAACAGTCTTCACAATGTAAATGACATCAAAGTTGATGTCTCAGAATGCTTCATATTTTTCCTTCCTTTGGACTATTTTAAGAAAGGTGAAATTTTTATTCTGTACAATTTAATCTTACTTGTAAGGTACAGTTACCAATAACTAAGAAGATGCTGAATAATATCACAACACAAGGTATCTCTTGAGGGATCTGTCTAGTTTACTACCCAGAACAGCTTTCTTATTTGACAAGATTTGGCTTGAAGAGGCCTTTAATCCAAAGACCATTTTTGTTGATACCCTACCCCTTCATCTTTTCCAAAAGAGTGAAAACAATCAGAATCATTGAGGGCTTGTGGCCTATGTATGCAAAATGGTTGCCCACCAACCTTTAATATGATGAGTTTTCCAACTTTACTAAACAACTTAACTTCTGTGAGCCTCATTTTCCTCATTTGGTGAGGAATATATAAACTGGGGCATACAGTACCTGCCCAATGTATGTTAGAGGTTTTTACATGTCTACTTACACCATACCCTTCTTAATAAGGGAAATACATTTTGACTTTTTTTTTTTTTTTGGACAGAGTCTCGCTCTGTCACCCAGTCTGGAGTGCAATGGTGCAATCTCAGCTCATTTTTTTTTTTTTTATTAAAGTGCAGTGCAAAAAGAGATTAATTTCAGTTCAAGATGACAGACTGGACATAGTCTTTTACTTTTCTTTCCCATAATCTCCCCCACCAGTCTTACTGAAATGACAAGAAATAGAAAAACCAAAATAACCCTTAGCAGTGCTAGGAAGCCAGAGGAGGAGCTACCAGCAGATGGGAGTAAATTTATGACAAAAGCCCACAGAATTAAGGAACCTCTAATGTGACAAAGAGCTGAAGCCAGCCTTTTGCTAACAGCCAGCAAAGAACTCAGGCCTTCAGTTGGACAACCTGCCAGGAACTGAATCCTGCCAACAATGATGTGCACTTGAAAATGGATCCTTCCCCAGTTGGGTCTTGAGATGACCAGAACCCAGCTAACACCTTGATTGCAGCCTATGATTAAAGTAGAAGCATCCAGATTCCTTACAGAAACTCTGAGTTAATGTGTGTTTGAGCTGCTAAGTTTTGGCAGTGGTTTGTTTTGCAGCAACAGAAAACTAATACAATGGATAAATATATACCGTGTTAACACTAATCAAAAGAAAGTTGGAGTGACTCTATTAATGTCAGAAAAAGATTTCAAAGCAAAGACTGTCATCAGGGTTAAAGATGGTCATTTAATAATGATAAAGGTGGGCAGTTCATCAAGAGGATTCCTGATAAAACTGCAAGAAGAAATAAACAAATTCACCATTATAGTCAGAGATTTCAACACCATCAATAACTGATAGAATGTGGAAGCCAAAAATTAGAGTATAGAAGACTTGAATAACACACCTTTACCTAACTGAAATGTGGGATCATTCTACCCAACAGCAGAACAAACATTCTTTTCATGTGCACATGACATTTTTCTCAATATCAGCACTACTGACATTTTAGGTTAGATAATTCTTTGTTGCGCATTTAGAACGTTGAACAGAATCCTCAGCCTCTACCCACCAGATACCAGTAGAACCCACCTCCCCAGTCTGACAATCGAAAATGTCTCCAGACATTGTCAAATGTCCCATAAGGAGCAAAATCACCTCCAGTCGAGAATCATTGCAATATATCATATTAATAAAGGAAAAAAGCCATATGATTATGTTGATAGACACAGAAAAGATATTTGACAAAATCTAACACCTATTCATGATTAAAACTTAGAAAACTAGGAATATAACGAAACTTCCTCAGCCTGATAAGAGCATCTACAAGGAGCCTACAGTTAACATCACACTTAATTGAATGCTTCCCCTCAGGATGGGAATCAATGCAAGGATGTCTGCACTCACAACTGTATTCAGTGGTTTACTGGAGGTTATAGCCAGTGCAATAGGCAAGAAAAAAGTATACAGATTGGAAAGGAAAAACTAAAATTGTTTTTATGTGCAGATGACATGAAATTGCATGTAAAAAATTGCAAGAAACCTGCAGGAACTAGAATAGTAGTTTTTGCAAGTAGCAAGCTTAAGAAAATCAGAGGATACAAGATCAATGTAAAATCAATTGTATTTTCATATAATGGCAACAACTGATCTGAGAATGGAATTAAGAAAATTTTATTCATGATAGTATCAAAAACAAAAAAAATACTTAGGAATAAACAAAAATGTGCAAGACTTGTCCACCAAAAACTCTACTGCTGAGAGAAATAAGACCTAAATAACTGTTCATGGATTGGAAGACTTGATATTGTTAAAATGGCATTTCTCCTCAAATTGATTTATAGATTCAATCTAATTCTTATAAAAATCCTAGCAGGCTTATTTTGCACAGACTGACAAACTAATTTTGAAATTTATATGGTGATGCAAAGGACCTAGACCAGGGGCCAGTAAACTTTTTCTATAAACAGCCAAATAGTAAATATGTTAGGCTTTGTGGTCCACAAACTGTTGCAACTCCTAACCTCTGCCATTTTAGTTCAAAAACAGCTAGAGAAAATATACAAATGAACAGACATAGCTATGTGTCAATAAAACTTTATTTACAAAAACAGGCAGCAACTCCTTAAAATAGACAAAACAATTCTGAAGAAGAACAAAACTGGGTGATTGGCACCAACTAATATCCATATTTGTTATAAAGATTCAATAATCCAAGATTGTGATATTGGTATAATGATGGACATACAGATCAATGGAACAAAATAAAGAGTCCAGAAATAGACTCACACATATGTGATCAACTAATTTTCAATGAAAGTGTCAGTGTAATTCAATGGCAGAAATGATAGAATATCTGCATGCAAAAAAAAAACCTCCAATAAACCTTGATCTTTACCTTACATCATACATAAAAATAAACATAAGATGGAACACAGACCTAAATATAAGAACAAAAACGGCCGAGCATGGCGGCTCACACCTGTGATCCCAGCACTTTGGAAGCCCGAGGCGGGAGGATCACCTCAGGTTGGAAGTTTGAGACCAGCCTGGCCAATATGGTGAAACCCTGTCTCTACTAAAAATACAAAAATTAGCCAGGTGTGTGGAGCATGCCTGTAATCCCAGGTACTTGGGAGGCTGAGGCAGGAGAATGACTTGAACCCAGGATGTGGAGGCTGCAGTGAGCTGAGATCGTGCCACTGTACTCCAGCCTGGGTGAGGCAGGGTAAGACTCTGTCTCAAAAAACAAAACAACTATAACTTTCTAGGAAAAAACACAAGATAATATATCACTGAAGCATGATCCATAAGAGAAAAAAATTGACAAATTGTATTTCATCAAAATTAAAAATGTTACTTTTCAAAAGACACAAGAAAATGAAAAGGTTAGCCATTGGCCAGGAGAAAATATTTGCAAAACACAAGTCTGATCAAAGATTTGTATCCAGAATATACAATGAACTCTTACAATTCAAATATAAAAGCTCTTTCAAATCAATAATAGAACAAAAAGAGGGGGGTGGTGGAAGATTTGGATACACATTTGCTGAAGAAGATATGCAAATGGAAACTAAGTACATAAAAAGATGATCACATCATTAGTCATAAAGGAAATGCAAAGTAAAACCACAATGAGCTACCTGTAACACCCACTAGAATAGCTAATATTAAAAAAAACTGACAATAGCAAGTGTTGTCAGGGATGTGAAGAAACTGGAAGCCTCTTACATGGATGGTAGAAATGTAATATCATACAACTACTTTGGAAACCTATTTGGCAACATCTAAAAGACTAAATGTACACTTAAAATACAACCCATTAATTTTACTCCTAGGCATCTACCTAAAGAGAAATGAAAATTTATGTGCACACAAAAACTTCTATTCAAATGTTCACAGCAGCATTATTTATATTACAATATATAATATTGTATTATATTCTAGTAAAAACTAGAAATAATACAAATGTCTATCACTTGGGGAATAAACAAAATGGTCTATCAATACAATTTTTTCTATTATGGATCATGCTTTGATAATATATTTTCATGTTTTTTTTCTAGAAATTTATAGTTTTGTTCTTATATTTAGATCTTATGCTCCATCTGGTTAATTTTTATTCATGGTATGAGGTAGTCAACAATAAGAAATAAAACACTATTGACTTATGCACCAACATGGATCAATCACAAAAGTATTTTCCTACTTGACACAAAATGCTACATATTTATTCATATTAATTTTCTTCTTTTTTTTTTTAGATGGAGTTTCGCTCTTCTTGCCCAGGCTGGAGCGCAATGGTGCGATCTTGGCTCACCACAACCTCTACCTCCTGGGTTCAAGTGATTCTCCTGCCTCAGGCCTCCGGAGTAGCTGGGATTACGGGTGCCTGCCACCATGCCCGGCTAATTTTTTTGTATTTTTAGTAAAGAAGGGGTTTCACCATGTTGGCCAGGCTGGTCTTGAACTCCTGACCTTGTGATCCACCTGCCTCGACCTCCCAAAGTGCTGGAATTACAGGCGTGAGCCACGGCGCCTAGCCTTATTCATATTAATTTTCAAAAAAATGCAAAGCTATGGAGACAAAGGAGATCTCTTGCTTGAGGCCAGGGCTCGGGGTGTGGACTGACTGCAAATGGACACAGGGGGCGAGGGATTTGTTCTAAAATTTCATTGTGGTTATGGCTGCACAACTGTATACATTTACTAAAATTCATCAATTGGGTGAATTTTATGTTATTAAAAGTACATCAGTAAAGTTGTTTAAACAAGGAAGAAGAAGTATGGAACTGGAAGGGCTGTACAAAAGCTGTATCACAATGAGAGGCCCTCATTTGTGCCAACAGAAAGTAGCATGAGATTTCCGAGGATAGAAGTGGCAAGGTCATGGAATACTGAGGAGTGATTAGAGTCAAAGACCCTTGAACTTTGTGTTTTTTCCCAGGATGGGCCCTTCCTGAGCTTATGCCTTTCTTTCTAATGCTTCTGTCCTGTTTTCTGTGAAATGGAAGATGTGACTAACCAGGGTTCCAAGATCATTGCTTGAAATCTCAGCATATAGAGTAAGCACTATTCTCAAAAATAAATACCAAATAAATGGTCTTCCTTGTTACCAACCTATTATAAAATGCAAGACCAAACCGATCAAACCTATTATCTTACTTCATGATTCCTAAGGCTAAATAATAACTTTTAAATCTATATTGTAATGCCTTCTGGTGATTATGCAGAATTAATATGTTAAAATGTTTTCCTAGTAATTATAGGAATTGCATGTGTGAATCTTATTAAAGAAACTTTCAAAGAGGACAGAATTCATACTTAGCCAGGTGTACAATGAAGACAGGAGGCCTAATTTAAAAACAATAAAAGGCCGGGCGCGGTGGCTCAAGCCTGTAATCCCAGCACGTTGGGAGGCCGAGACGGGCGGATCACGAGGTCAGGAGATCGAGACCATCCTGGCTAACACGGTGAAACCCCGTCTCTACTAAAAACTACAAAAAACTAGCCGGGCGAGGTGGCGGGCGCCTGTAGTCCCAGCTACCCGGGAGGCTGAGGCAGGAGAATGGCGTGAACCCGGGAGGCGGAGCTTGCAGTGAGCTGAGATCCAGCCACAGCACTCCAGCCTGGGTGACAGAGCGAGACTCCGTCTCAAAAAAAAAATAAATAAATAAATAAAATAAAAACAATAAAAATCTCATTTCTCCAGCCAAGGCTGACCATCAGACAATCAAACCATGAACAGGAATAAGGAAGGGTGTGTTTATGTATCAAGCAGGGGATCCCCTGGAATAAATACATAATATATGGCCATAGGAACAGTACAGGTCTGCTTTTTTAGAGTGGTGCTGACCCTATAACATAGTAGATAACAATAGAGTAAAGCAAGGTAGAACAAAAAAAACATGGTTTTTTCCTTAAGCTCCTGAGTTAAAGGTGCAGCTGCTGAATGCACATACACAGGCTCTTTTGCAAAGGGAGGCTTACAAAAAATTTACATTGGTCCCAAGAGAAGCTCCCTGCCCCATCCCAGTACTCCCTCCCTCTCTTCTTGTGGTGGTCAGCACACTGACAGGCAGAGCTGAGCTAAAGGTTATTTGATGGAAGCAAAGGAACCAGTCATTCGTGTCTTGTCTCAATACAACACCTACTTAGTGAGCAAGCTGCGTGTTCTCTGTGCACAAGACCCTGAGATCTCCTTTTTGCCTGGAAGTGGTTTGCTGCTACAATATATCACCCTTTCCATGTGTGGTTCTATTACAGACAAAGACTTTCCATTGTAACTTGCAATTGAGTCAAAGGTGCAGTCTATGGCCCAAGGAGAGGATTTTCCCTCCTTATCTGATCTCACTGATCTCTAGGTGATGGGAAGTATGAACTTTCGCCCTGCTAACTAACTCACTGTTACATTGATCAGTCTTGTCACAGAGGAGCAGCCTGAGGAAGATAATGCATCCATCTACTATTCCAGTAGGCGGCGTCCTCACCTCTCCATCAGCACCATCTTTACATTGGCAGCCAGGGTTGCAGTCTCTCATCCTAATTTATACAGCAAATTAAACAGCTGAAATCCATGTCTTCGGGCATCTAGAGCAATATTACAGTGTCTAGAAGCAACAGATAAAGGGTTAGCCCTTTCCTTCTGCATAAAACTGTAGTGTAGAGTTCAGTCCTGGTCTTATTTTGTAACTGAATTTAGTTTGAAGGTTGGATTTTGTTCAATGTTAGATATAATGTTGAACTTAATGCTGAATATTTTTAAAACACTAAAAGTACTAAAATTTGTCTTTAAGTTGTTTTGTTTGAATTCACACCAATCATTTATTTGAGAGGTAGGGTGTAGTGGCTAGGAGTACCAGAACCAGACTTCCCAGAATTCAAATTCTGCCTCTCAAAATTGCCAGAATTTTGTGATTCTGGGCAAATTGCTCAATAGATAAGATTTTCCATCTATAAAATGGAGTTGTTTATTAAATGAGTTAACATGAAAAAATACTGAGCACAGAAACTGGTATATAAAACTTAATAGGCCGGGCACGGAGGCTCATGCCTGTAATCCTAGTAGTTTGGTAGGCCGAGGTGGGTGGATCACTTGGGATCAGGAATTTGGGATCAGCCTGGCCAACATGGCAAAACTCCATCTCTACTAAAAATACAAAAATTAGCTGGGGTGTGGTGGTGCACGCCTATAGTCCCAGCTACTCGGGAGGCTGAGGCAGGAGAATTGTTTAAACCCAGGAGGTAGAGGTTACAGTGAGCCAAGATCGTGCCACTGCACTCCAGCCTGGGTGACAGAGCGAGATTCCATCTCAAAAAAAAAAAAAAAAGAAAAAACCCAAAAACCTTAATAAACGTTAGTTATCACTTGAAGGTATTTAATTTTTTTATATGAGCATTTACGTACATACAGGATTCAAATTCCACTTTATGATCAACAAGGAAATTGGGACTATGTTATTGACTTCTGACTAATATCCATCTAAAATTCCTTTACCTTTCTACTTAGACTCAGCCCTCGAGTTATGCGGCCCCCATTTCCCACCACAATAAAGATCCACCTCTCTATCCCAGCTTTTATTCCATCATATTTAAGGCTTGCACGTAATTTTTGCAACAGTTGACTGCTTTATTCAGTTGGTGGGGAGAGGAGTAGGAGAGAGAAGCAAATCACAGTCAATGACAGGACTAGGGATTCTGAGCATACCTGCATGTATGCATACTAGACACTGATGTTCCAGCCAGTGAAAGGAGATATAACTTCTAAAATCATTATCAACTTTATTATGCTTGGAAGTAATGAGAAGAGAGGCAAGAAGCAGGCAATTGTAAGAGCAAGTGGGTGGGACGTAGTGGCTCGCACCTTTAATCCCAGTACTTTGGGAGGTCGAGGTGGGAGGATTGCTTAAACCCAGGAGTTTGAGACCAGCCTGGGCAACATAGTAAGTCTCCATCTCTTAAAAAAAAAAAAAAAAAAAAAAGCAGCTAGGCGAGCTGGGCGTCCTGGTGTGTGCCTGTAGTCCCAGCTACTCTGGAGGCTGAAGCGGCAGAATTACTTGAGCCCAGGAGATCCAGCCTGCAGTGACCTGTGATCATGCCACTGCACTCCAGCCTGGGTGACAGAGTGAGAACCTCTCTCAAAAAATACACACACACACAAAGAGTGGGAAACTATAGTGCATGGCAGAACAGAGAGGAGAACTCGGGTTCACTAAGCACCTACTCTGTGTCAGGTGTACAGGAGTGCCATCTTATTTAATTCTCATGAGAAGATTATGAGACAGATCTAGAATACCGAAGCAACACCCACCAGTGCATCTCCTCCACAGAGCGGTTAATCTAACTCACCAACCAAAAAAGGTTTGGATCTGGATTTCTGGCTCTTTCGAGAAATAAGAGATCAGGTAACAATAGGCTGGCACTGGGTGGTGGCTGCTCCACTAGATCCTCCACCTGCTCTTTAGTGCACCAGCGCCTCCCTCCTTTCTCCATGACCACAACCTCTGCCTCCCTCCTGTATGTTTCCTGCCCAGCTCCTGAGCACATCTGAGTTTTTGACTCCCAAGGGGTATATTATTCTCCCCTTTTATTGACGAGTACTGTAACTGAAACTCAGAACAGTCAAGTACTTTTCCCACGGTGGCCTAACTGAAAGTAAAGGATCTAGATAGAATTGGAATTTTGGTTCATTTCATTTATATAGAATGTATTGCCCTTGGAGAGAATATATTGTAAGAAAGAGCCCATGTTTAAGAGTGCGCAGACTGAGTGCGGTGGCTCAGGCCTGTTGGGAGGGCGAGGAGGGCGGATCACAAGGTCAGGAGATGAGACCAGCCTGGCCAACATGGTGAAACCCCGTCTCTACCAAAAATACAAAAATTAGCCGGGCGTGGTGGCGCATGCTTGTAATCCCAGCTACTCGGGAGGCTGAGGCAGGAGAATCGCTTGAACCTGGGAGGCCGAGGTTGCAGTGAGCCGAGATCGCACCACCGCACTCCAGCCTGGCGTCAGAGCGAGACTACGTCTCAAAAAATAAAATGAAATAAAAAATAAATAAAATAAATAAAGAGAGAGAGAGAGACCTGGATTCAAGTTCCAGTTGCAGAGCTTGCTGAGTGTGTCTCACCTTGGGTACGACACTTTACGTTGCTGCTCTGGCCCTCAGAGAGCTCATCTGTAAAATGGGGATGACCAGGCCTACTTCACCAGCTTGTTTTGAGGACCACAGGAGATGCCTGGGAAGCCAACCCTTGACATAACGGGGAGCTCTACAACTCTCAGAGATTAGTAGTGTTAGGCCAACAGGCCAACAGCAAGAGGAGGGCTGGCAAATTTGTGCTACCCTGAAGGAAAGTCTGGGAAGGACTGATTTGAGCCAACTTTCAAGGCCTTGAGCAAATAGGTCAACACAGAAAAGGACTGGCTGAGCCTTATCGTGCCTGACGGAAGAGCAAGACGTCCACAATTGGAACGCACGTGAGGGAAATTAGATGACTAGACTTGTAGATACTAACGGTTCTGAAGCGGGTAGGTTAGCTTTCCAACCGCCTGGGTGACGGTCTCAGCCTCCGCCCGACCCCTTCCTGCGCGTCTGCTCTTCCCCTGCGCCCGCCCGCGCCCCTCCGCCCGCGCCCCGGCCCCGCCCCAGGCCTCGCCCCCGCTTCGCCGCCGCCGCCGGGCGCAGCCCAGGAGCAGCTGCACGCCTGCAGACCCGCCCGGCGGAGGCCGCGCGCCGAGCCCCACGTGAGTCCGGCGGATCGCCGCCCAGGGCGCCCTCGCGGCGGAAGGTCCGGGGTGGGGACACCGACGAGCGCTTTTCATCTCGTCCCAGTTACTTTGAAACCGAAAGCGCCTGCTGGCGTCCGGCCGGTCCCCGACCGGCAGGGAGGGCGCGAGGCGGCGGCTGGGCCGAGGGAGGCAGAGGGTCCCGGGCTCGCGGGAGACCGGCGGGGCAGGTGACCGCCGACTGCCCCGGGACAGCGGGTGCGGTGCGGAGCGGGTTTTCTTAGCCGGGGAGAGGTGCGGCGAGGGCGGAGACTGGGGGTCCCGAGCTGGGGAGCTGGTCCAGTGGGCGGCTGTGGACCGGAGGGGCCAGGTTCCGTCGGGGTGCGCTGGTGGGGAGGACTTTCAGGCACGTCCCGCACACCCGCACTGCCGGGCCCTGGCCCGCTTCAGACCCCGAAGGCACCCCCTCCACCTTTGCAGGGCTTTCCAATCAAAGCAACTCCAGAATGAAACGTCAGGATTGCCAGGAATGGAAGCCTCCACTAACTGTTCGTTTGCGCGTCTTCCTTTAGAAAGCAGATACCCCCCTCCCCCAGAAGGTCAGCTCTAATGAGCCTTGACGCAAACCAAAGTTAGGAGAGGTGGAAGGAGTTGCCCAGAGGCACCCAGAGAACTCGGAGATTCTGAGTTCTCTGTACCAGATTGTCTCCACTTTGTTCCTGTTCTGCAGGGTCTTGGTGGTTCTGAGAATGTTCGGGGCCAAGCTCTTGCCGCGGGTCCCACTGGGCCACTCTGGCCGGCCGACTTTCTCTGCTCATTCTGCCTCCTTCTGCTAAGTTTCCATATTTGGGTATTTCAGATTTACTTTCATGAGAATTCAGTTATCTCGCTGTGGCACCAGGCGAGCGTTGAGGTTGGAGAAACCAGGCGAGGCTCCCTGCCAGGGTTGCCCCTGCAGCCCCCACCCTCCATAGCCCTGGGCTCTGACCCACCTCCTGTGAAGATAGGCATCTGGTAAACAGTTAATTCTGTAAATATTTATTGGGCAGGTGCTGTGTGAGAACTGGGCTGGGGCCAATGGAATATGATTATTTCCTCCAGAGATACTTGCATTTTTAAAAGGCTCTGGAAGACCTGAGATGCAAAGAAATTAGTTGAACCATTTCTGGGAATAGAACAGTTCTGGGTGTGTGCGAGATAATTTTAGGCAGCAAAAGGCTGGGCTAGGACCTCACAAATCCCAGCACAGCTGCTCTGCCTTATGTACTCACAAAGCTGAAAACAGGGGTGTTAATGTAATTGATGGTTTGGGTGGAAACACTTCCATCCCTAACTCTAATTTGAACTAGAAAGACAGAAATTGCTGCAGGAACGATGCCTGTAAGATGGAAGTAGAAAACGCCTAGCTTCTGTAAAGGTTTTTGATTTTGTTACAGTTACTGTTTTTGTTGTAACTCTATGGAATGGATCAACTTTCAGATCCCTGGGTCCTGGACAGAGGCAGGAGAAAGTGTCTGAGCCAGCATCTGGAACAGGGGAAGTGATGGAGAAGGATACTCCTCCCACGGCCTCTGGGCTGAGGCCTGTTGTGATGGGCAGGGTAGGATGGCGGTGTTTCCCTCTGTCAGCAAGCATCACCTGAGTACTCGCTGGACTTGGGTAGTAGGGCGATGGAAAGAATGTGAAAAAGAGCTGCCGTCTACTGAATGTCCTAATGATAGGGACTGGGATGTTTCAGACGGGGTGATTTGCACAGTCGGGGAGCTAGATGCCTCAGAGTCAGTCTTGTTAGGCTAGCAATGGGAAAGGCACCTCAGTACTTAGACAAACCTTCTGTGATTAGCTCAGCTTTACTGGGGAAGACCTTGAAGGAAAAATAATTGTTTGTAAAACTTGTTCCTTTGCAGAGCATTTTCTCTTTGCTCTTGTCGTTTTGTTCTCATTTTGTCCTCCATGACGCCCTCATGAGTTAGAGCAGGCTTATTCTCTACATCTCTCAGAATGTGAGGGTGAAGCACTGAGGGGTAAATAGCTCCCTGAGCTCCACTGCTGGACCAGGCCCAGAGCATTGAGGTGTCTGGTTCCCCTGCTCCAGGCCCCTCACCCTGGCTTCTCAGAGAGCCGTATCTGCCCACCTCCTCCTCTGTCTGAGGGGTCAGCAAGGGGACCCAGATTCTGATAATGCCTCTGTGGTCTGTCTCCAGCAACATGGAGCAAGTTCTGCTGGAGGCTCTGGCCTAACCACCACAGGAACAGGCATCTACTCTGTTATCTCTGCCCAGCCAGGCAAACTCGGGGCAAGACCCGTGTCTGTTTTCATGTGTGTCTTGGAATCTGGCATAGAGTAGGCCTAAACAGATGTTTGGTGAATCGAATTGAATTCATTCAGGGTGTGTCTCCCTTGGGGTCTGAGCTGCCAGGGACAAGTGCTGGGTAGGTTTGGGAGAGAGCGGTTGAGCTCCCAGCAGGACTTGCTTAAATCCAGAAATTAGAATAACACTGTACAGCTTACAAGAAGCCCATCTCATCTGATTAATTTCTCACTACCTCCTCAAGAGAAGGGAGAGGCACATGCTATTCCTTCCACTTTACCTGGTTGCAAGCTGAGGCTCAGAAGTGATTTAAAAGACCTCACAGCATGTAGGGTTGGGGCAGGACCCAACCCCAAGTCTTCTTTCTCCAATTCCTGTGCTTTTCCTATAGTTTCTTAACTAAAGGAAGCCAGAATTCTGGGCAGGAGGAGGACGAGAGAACCAGCGAGACAGTCATCGAAAGCTGCCTGACCTTGTCACTGATCGGGGTTAGTGTCTGACTCAGTCTCTGAAGAGCTTTTTTCTGCCCAGGTTGTGGCTTTTTCTGAGGTTCTGGATAGGAGTTCTAGCTCCAGTAGAGGTGTAGCAGGTGAGTGTCTGTGTGTGTTGGGGCAGAGGTGAACATGCTGCAGGGCAGAGGCAGTCCTTAGAGCTGGCAGGCCCCTGCTGCTGCTGCTGCTGCTGCTACTGCCGCTGCCACCACTGCCGCTGCCACCACTGCCGCTGCCACCACCACCCAGGAGTGGGCCAGCATGAATTTGTTGCCTTGCCCAGATGAAAGCTTTATTTGAAGGATCACACAGCAGCCTTGACCCACATGGCCTCCAACAAGTCCTATCTTGTGAGAAAGTGGCATGGAGGACCAGGCAGGAGATAAAAGTGAAAGTACTCATGAGTCCTGACAGAGGAACTCAGTCTGTTTCCAGTGACAGTGGTGAGCACATTTTGCATATTTGTACCTGGAGGCATGTAGTGATGCATGCTTGGATCGTGCTGTAGCAAAAGCAGTATATATGCAAATGGTCTGTACACTGTGCAGTATCCATGTGACATGCAGGTCTTAGAGACCCAGTATTAAGTGACAAAGCCCAGTGAGTGCCCTCCCAGGATATCTGTGTGGAGCGAGGGCTGCCATCTCACTTACTTTCAGCAGAGCCCCATGTCTGATTTCTTGACACCACAGGCTCCATCAGCTTCCCTCCTTAGCAATTCAGAACATTCCTGAATTTTTTCCCATGGCGGTTTTTTTTTTTTTTCCTCTCAAGGAGAAAGTGCTCTCCTCCAGATCAAGGCAAAAGCACGTTCTCCATCTACACTCCCAAGTCAGCTCTCTCCTCCTCCCTCTGAGGCGGGTTCCCTCCCTCCCTCCCACAGACTTCTTCCCTCCCTCCCTCCCACAGACTTCTTCCCTCCCTCCCTCCCACAGACTTCTTCCCTCCCTCCCTCCCACAGACTTCTTCCCTCCCTCCCTCCCACAGACTTCTTCCCTCCCTCCCTCCCACAGACTTCTTCCCTCCCCTACAAGCTGAGTTTTCTGTTAATAAGAAGACTCCATGTTTCCCTAGTCCCTCTTCTCTTTCTTTCACTGACAAGCTTCTGGAAAGAGTGGCCAGCTCTTGCACTCGCTGCTCACTTGGCACCGTGCACCTGCTGTGCTGCTCTGATTGCTCTGTGTAGGTTTCCAGGACCTGGTACTCCTCAGTCGCCAGCCCATACCAGCCCACGCTGCAGCTATTACTTACCTCCTTGGAGGTTGCTACACCGCCCCCACCAGCATTCCCTTCCTTGACATCCAGCTTCTTATCTTCCTCTGTCCTGCAAATTCAGGTATAGAGCCAAGCCTGAGTCCTCAGGCTGGATTTCAATTCTCTGTGCTTCTTTCCTTGAGCCCTTGGCCATTTCCAAGACTTAAACCAACACTTTTAGGGAAAGGCTGATCAAATTTCCATCCCTCACCCAGTTATCTTCTTCACCATTATGATTTGCAATATTCAGAATCTTCCCCATGCTGTTTTAGGAGCACCTTAGACATTCGTCCCGGGCCGCCTCTTTCTCTGTGTTCTCTCTAACTGTTGCAGAAATTGCTGCTGTTCCTCAGTCACCTTTATCCTGTCCCCCTCAGCCAGTCCTGATCTATCTATTCCCAGTTCAGGGCCACAGGGACTCTTTCCTGGGCAACCTTAATTAAGTATTGACTCGTTTTCCTGCCCCAGGTCCATCTGTATTCAATTTTCCTTTTCACACTACTGCAGAGGGGCCTCCCTAATACATAGCCTGGTCAAGACCTGCTACTTTCAATGATGATGTAGTAGAAACAGTGTAGACTTCAGAATCTGGTGGGCCTGGGTTCAAATCTGGGTTTATGATTTGCTGGTTGTAGTTATATAATCTGAGCAAGTTGCCCAACTTCTATAGTGTCTGTATTCCCACTGGTAAATAGAAATAGTAATGTGTGCCACTTGGGGTTGCTGGAAAGATTAAATGAGTCAATATATACACAGAACATGGAGTCTGGCAGATATTCAGTAAAACTGGTTTTCTCCTTCCATGTGGTTAATAGCTGTAGAGCATTGTGGGGTTTCTGGGGAGCTGGAAAATGCATGCCTAGCCTAAAGGCATCAAATTTAAATTAAAAACCAGCAGAAGAATTGCTGTGTGTCAGAGTAGACCATCTTTTTTTTTTTTTTGGAGGGGGGGATGGAGTTTCACTCTTGTCACCCAGACTGCAGTGCAGTGGCACAATCTCAGTTCACTGAAACCTCTGCCTCCCGGGTTCAAGCGATTCTCCTGCCTCAGCCTCCCAAGTAGCTGGGATTACAGGTGCCCGCCACCACGGCTGGCTAATTTTTTGCATTTTTAGTAGAGACGGGGTTTCGCCATGTTGGGCAGGCTGGTCTCAAACTCCTGACCTCAGGTGATCCGCATGCCTTGGCCTCCCAAAGTGCTGGGATTACAGGTGTGAGCCACTGTGCCCGGGCAAGTAGACCATCATTTAAACTAGCCTATTGCTGCCACTTTGCCATCTCTAAACCAGGTAGACCTCAGGGGCCGGGGTAGGGAAGCTGGGATGGGACAGGGTATGGTGGGGATAAGGTGGGATGAGTCCTTGGCAGGCAGAGGGGGCAGGCAGCCTCAGAGGCTGGGGCCCTATGGTCCAGGTTTCAAGGGCAGGAGTCCAGTTTTCAGTACTTGTGGGCAGAGCAGGCGGCAGCTTTGGAGGAAGAATAGTGCTTGGCAGAGAGCCAACACAGGAAAAAAATAAAACAGATTTGGGAAACAAAAATACAAGCTCTGACTTGATCGCCAGGAGCAGACCAGTTACTTTAGCAGGATCCAATGTGAAGGCACAGCAGGATGAGGTTGACTTGATGCAAAGCCACCACCGAGAGCCCTTTCTATTCTCCTGTACTAAGGCGGAAGATGGCTTAGAACAGCCAGGCTGTGTTCTAATGCTTCTGTTAGGGAGACCCTTGACCCTGGAGGATGGAGGGAGGCGGATGGGTTTAAGATAAGCAGCAGGCATGAAGGTCGCTCTTCTGTCTTCATGATTTTAGGATTTCTGAGGTAGAGGCTGGGTTGATATCTATGATGCAACCTAGGAAAACTTACCATGCCTCCTTGGGTTAAAGGCAGAATAATTTAATATAAAGCAAAGGCTTATATGCTAAGCAGATGCAGAATGAAAGAAGTGATTAAAACATTGGGTGGAGTTATTCCAGGAATAACTCACTAGGGAGCGAGAGGGGTAGATAGGAGAAATGGAGGGGGAATATTAGACTTAAGCAAAGATGTTTTTAAAAGATGAAGAACATTTTAGTCACCCTTAATGAATGGGAAGTAGATTATTTGGGAGCAGACTGATTTCTTTATGTTAAGATGTTTTATTTCAAAAACCAGTACTTTGGGATGTTGCCTCAAATTCTCTGTATCATTCCCACAGACCTCCCTTAGAGATATCTGTTGCCATGTATTAGCTATGGACAGCCAGAGGCTAAGTTCTTTCCCCACTTCCTTGATACTAACAGTTCCCATAGGGCCTATGTATGACTAGGTGGTTCACTTTCACTTCACTTACACTGGATCTTCCTAACAAGTGGACCTCTCTAGCCCTCATCTCTTCTACCTCATAAGAGCAGTGCTGGATTTTCTCATCATCATTTCTGTTCAAGCCTTGTTAAATAGCTCTAGGCCCTTCTTTTTTGTTATTTTGTTTTGTTTTGAGATGGAGTCTTGCTCTGTCGCCCAGGCTGGAGTGCAGTGGTGCCAACTTGGCTCACTGCAACTTCCGCCTCCCGGGTTCAAGCAATTCTCCTGCCTCAGCTTCTGGAGTAGCTAGGATTACAGGGGCCTGCCACCACGCCTGGCTGTTTTGTATTTTTAGTAGAAATAGGGTTTCACCATGCTGGCCAGTCTGGCCTTGAACTCCCGACCTCAGGCGATCCACCCCCATCGGCCTCCCAAAGTGCTAGGATTACAGGCGTGAGCCACCGTGCCTGGCCTTGTTTTGTTTTTTTGAGGTAGGTCCTTGCTTTGTCACTCAGGCTGGAGTGCAGTGGTGCAATCTCGGGTCACTGCAATCTCTGCCTCCCGGGTTCAAGCAAGTCTCTCACCTCAGCCCTCTGAGTAGCTGAGATTACAGGTGCCCACCACCAGGCCTGGCTAATTTTTGTATTTTTAGTAGAGGTGGGTTTCACCATGTTAGCCAGGCTGGTCTCAACACCTGGCCTCAAGTGATCTGCCCACCTCGGCCTCCCAAAGTGCTGGGATTACAGGTATAAGCCACCGTACCTGGCCTAAAGACCTGTAGGCCTTTCTACACCTGACTTGCCTATGCCTACCTTTTCTTACATCATTTCTCCTGCCTAGAATGCCTCCTGTTCAAATCCATTAATCCATACCCCTGCCACTCTTTTCAAAACAAATTCAAAATTCATCTCTTGTTAGGCTTCTGTGTTGGGGGTCCCCAAGACCATCCCCAGGTTCAGTGATTTGCTAAGAGGACTTACAGGATTCAGCGTCCAGCAGATGGTCATACTCACAGCTATGATTCATTTCAGCAAAAGGATACAAAGCAAAATGAGCAAAGGGAAAAGGCTTATGGGGCAAAGTCCAGGGGAGACCAGGTACAAGCTTCCAAGAGTCTTGGAAAAGACTCTGCAAAGGACTTCCGAGGGGGAATCACACAGGATGTGCTGAATTTCTCCAGCAGTGCATTGTGACAGCAGATGTGAAGCACCGTCTACCAGGGAAGCCCATTAGAGACTCAGTGCCCAAGGTTTTTACTGAGGGCTGGTCATGTAGCTGCTTCATCTAGCACATGTCAAAATTCCAGACTCCAGAAGAAAAACAGGTGTTCTGCATAAAACACATTGGCCAGGCATGGTGGCTCACGCCTGTAATCCCAGCACTTTGGGAGACCAAGGCGGGCGGATCACGAGGTCAGGAGATCAAGACCATCCTGGCTAACATGGTGAAACCCTGTCTTTACTAAAAAATACAAAAAATTAGTGGGGCTTGGTGGCACACACCTGTAGTCCCAGCTACTTGGGAGGCTGAGGCGGGAGAATCACTTGAACTCAGGAGGCGGAGGTTGCAGTGAGCCGAGATCGCACCACTGCACTCCAGCCTGGGCG
Organism: Rhinopithecus roxellana; assembly: GCF_007565055.1. Taxonomy (NCBI): domain Eukaryota; kingdom Metazoa; phylum Chordata; class Mammalia; order Primates; family Cercopithecidae; genus Rhinopithecus; species Rhinopithecus roxellana. The sequence goes on along the minus strand of NC_044556.1, from coordinate 71,545,035 downwards.
ACAGAGCGAGACTCCATCTCAAAACAAAACACATTGTTTACCTAGACAGTTTAAGCACAGTGAGCCACTCTTAGCAGTTCAGGTGGTGGGAGCCTTACTGAAATCCGTGTTCCAGACACCAGCCAGGGGCCATCCTTGCGAGCAGAACTTTCTAAAGATAGCAGTCTCAGGCTTGCTGTGTTAACTTGTTTCTGCACAGCTTTTCTTCATAATCTCATCTGTTCTGTCCTCTCAGTGCCTAACTATAGTTATGTTGTAGAGAAAATTGCCCTATACAAAGGGCAATTTACAAAGGGTTTCAGCCCAGCATGGCCTCCTACTGCTGTGTGGCCCTTTGAACCCCTCCATTTTCCTCATTGGGAAAAGAGGAATTATAATTCTTGCTTGTAGGTCTCAATGGTGACTAAAGACCAAAGAAAATGATGTATTTGGTCATTCCATCCATCCCTCATGATTGAGTACCTCCTTTATCTAAGGCAGTGAGTGAGCTGTGGAGAGTAAGATGTGAGTGTGACATGGTGGCTTTGACAGCAGACAAGCCTGAATGCCTACTCAGCAGTTACCAGCTGTGGTACCTCCAACACATTGTGTCATCCCCCTAGCTTTGGGTTCCTGATCTGTAAAATATGAATATGAATAATACAATGAGTATCTACAAATGTGGGCTGCTGTGTGGATTAAGTGGGACAGCCTATGTATAACTCCTGTGGTATCTAGAACATTGTGGCACCCCAAGTGGCAACTGTTAATTGACTCAGATATTTGAGTGCTTGCTCTGTGTCTGCACCTTGAAAAATATAAGACACAATTCCAGCACTGCTTTCTCCATGCTGGGGAAGACTATTGTTGAACAGATAATTAATTACATAAACAATTATTTACATTCCTGGCAAGTGTTGTTAAGGAGAAGTATAGGTGGTTAAAGGGCGTGTCGTAAGTCGGGGGGACCCTAACTTGACGGAGGAGGCACACAGAGGCATAGCTGCATGTGTGAGGCTTCATCTGGGCTCTTATGTGTTTAGCTCAGCAAGAGGAGGCGGGAGAGGGAAAGATGTTTCCGGCAGAGACAACAGCTTCAGGAAAGGGAGACCCAGCCTTAGGGCGAAGGCTGTAAGTGGGGAAGGTTCTCTGTTCATATGAGGAGTGGCAAAAAGACCAGGAATCCAGGAGAGGTGGAGGACCGGTGGGGAGATTGGCCTAATTCAGAGGTCACCTCTGCCGCCACCCTGGCAGGGAAGGGGCAGAGCAGGGGCCCCATGCAGGGAGATTTGCAGGTGTGGTGGCAGGAAGTAGAGGTGGTCTGGTCTGATGATCTCTGGTTTTTTTTTTTTTTGCTGTGCAGTAGGAAGTAGAGTTTCCTGGTGAGACTGGAGGGAGTGGTCAAGGTTTGTGGAGGAGAGAAAGGTTTAAAATCAACATTGAACAGAGTGAGCTGAGAGGGAAAAGCTGGCTTTGTGCTGTTACTGTGTTGGCATGATGAAGTCTCTGGAAAAGGACTCTGGCAAATGGGATTTTAGATCTCTAGCACCTTGTACAATGCCTGGCACCTAACTGAGGGCCCCATAAATGTTGGTTGCATTGAATTGTTGGCTGGCCTACCTATATACATTTTTGTCAGCATTTCCCCCTTTCCCAGGTGCCTGCTACCCTTGGGCTAAAGCTTCCCGCTTAGCACCTCACCCAGAGGCTAGCTCACATTAGTGTGTCAGAGATTACAGGCATACGCCACCATGCCTGGCTAATTTTTGTATTTTTGGTAGAGACGGATTTCACCATGTTGGCCAGGCTGGTCTCAAACTCCAGACCTCCAGACCTCAACTGATCTGTTTGCCTTGACCTTCCAATGTGCTGGGATTACATGCGTGAGCCACTGCACCCGGCCATGTGCACTATTTTATGTATTGGGACCTCAGTATCCAAAGAAACAATCCCTGGTGTGATGGCGCTTATATTCTATTCTGATAGGGGAAGACAGAGAGTAAAGACATGAACAAGTAATATGTTAGGCAGTAATAAGTGCATGGGAGGAAAATGCAGTAGAAGATGGGTCTGCCAGGGATGTTGCGTTTTCCATGTAGGGTGGTCAGCAAAGGCCTCCTTGTGAGATAACATTTGAGCAGATTCCTAAAGTGAAGAAACAAGCTCTTCAGATATCAGGGTGAAGAGTATTCCAGGCAGGGGAAAAGCAAGCAGAAGCCTCTTCTGCTGTTCAAGAAGAAGCAAGGCCAGTGTTGCCAGAGTGAGTAGATAAGGGGGAAGTCTCTAGGAAGTGAGGACACAGAATGGAGGGCCAGAGAAACAGAGGGCCGTGACCTCCAAGGTCACTGGCTCCTACCCAGAGTGCAATGGGGCCATTGGAGCAGAGGAACAGCAGAGACAGCTTCTGTTTTTAAAAGCATCACTCTGGCTGCTGGGTTGTGAATGGGCTGTAAAGGAGCAAGGCAGAGCAAGAGACCAGCTAGGAGATTGATGCAGTAACCATTGGGGGGATGATGGCAGCTTAGGCCAGAGTGGTTATGCTGACAGTGGTGAGGAGGCAGAGGGGAGGATGTGTTGGGAAGGAAGATCCCATGGGATTTGGTGTTGTGAGATAGTAAGAGAGGACCCAAGGATCACTCCAAAATTTTTGGTCCAAGTGACGCTGTGATTGGTGGTACCATTTTACTGAGATGGAGGAAGGCTATGGGAGGAGCAGGTTGGATGGGGATTGGAGGTGTTAAGTTTGTGATGCCTATTCAATGTAGAGGCATCGACTAAACAGTGGAGTGTGTCTGGGGCTCAGGGGAGAGGTCCAGATTACAGATATAAATCAGGGCATTGTCAGCCATAGCTGGTAAGGCCAGGAGGTAGGACGTGTTCACCCAGAGAATGAGTGCAGATAGAAGAGAGCAGGTCCAGCACCAGCCTGAAGCTCCAAGAGATAAGAGAAGGTGACCTGGAAGCTGCCACGGTGATCTGAGTGGTGCTCCTCATGCTGTCATGAGCTGTAGAATCTAGCCTGGGAATTTGCTAGAAAATGAGATTCTAGTTGCTACTGAGAGATCATGATACTGAAGTGTATTAATCAGTATCATATTATAACAAATGGACCCCCTTCCTCTGGGGTAAGATGTCCAAGCCAGCATTTTCATCATTTTCTAGAACAGATTCTTAGCAGAGCATCTGGGGCCCTGACTGCTCAGAGAGCTGCTGCTATAGTTTTGTGCATATGCATATGCATGATCCCTACCTTGACTGAAAAATTCTTGGGGACAGGAGCTATCTGGTAACCCACTCTCCTCCGCTCCCATAATACAATAAGGCGCAGCCTTTGCATGTGACTGGCACTGAATAAAGCTGGCTAGGAGGGCAGGGTGGACATGCATGGTGATTAAGTGCTTATTTACGTGCCAGGAATTGTGTGATAATAATTTACGTGGATTTACTCATTTAATCTTAACTCCAAGCCTTTGTAGCAGGTACCATTATTGTCTTTTTTTTTTTTTGAGACAAGAGTCTCACTTTGTCACCCAGGCTGGAGTGCAGTGGTGCAATCTTGGCTCACTGAAACCTCTATCTCCTGGGTTCAAGTGATTCTCCTGCCTCAGTCTCCCAAGTAGCTGGGATTACAGGTGTACGCCACCATGCTCAGGTAATTTTTAGTAGAGTCAGGGTTTCTCCATGTTGCCCAGACTGGTCTCGAACTCCTGAGCTCAGACAATCCACCTGCCTCGGCCTCCCATATTGTCCCATTTTCTAGATGAGGAAGGGGTAACACAGGTAAGCGAATGGCAGAAGGGGTTGAACCCCAGCAGTCTGGCCCCAGAGCTGGTCTCTAACCAGTAAGTGGTACTTCCTGCCATCAAGCCCTCCTGTTTGGTGTTGGCTCCGATGTGGTGCATTTTCTCCCAGCTGTGACACAGAGTGAGGAGCACTGGCTTTGGAGTTGGAAAGTCTGTGTTCAAATCCCTGTGCCCATGCACTAGCTGTGTGATTTGGGGAAAGTTGTTTAAGAACTTGAGGCCTCGGACTCTTCATTGGGAATATGATGAGGTTAGCAGTATTGCCACAAGGTTAGTGTGGAACTGTGTATGATATTGTATGTAAAAGTGCAGGCTGGAAATTACTAGTGCATGTCAGGTTTTATTATTATCATTATTATCATTATCTTGAGAAACCAAACTGTGAATCTCCTAGGACTAACCAGAAGAGCTGCCAGAGGCCTGGGGATCGTAGCAAACCCAACAGGCCCTGCTTCCACCAGAGCAGGTATTCTGTATGCTCTTTTATTTATTGATGTTTCTGCATGAAATTCGGTTTGGTAAGTTCCGCTGTGAAACAATGCAACACTTGGGTAGCTGTTTCCTTAAGTCCTTCCAGAGCTGACAGGCTCAGTTGTGGGGTGGGGGGTGGAAAGGGTGGGGGAATCCACTCCCCCAGTTCTACCTACTTCTCTTGGATCTCCTCTCTGGGCTCCCTACCTGCTCTCCCTCTTCTGTTGGCCGTGATCAGGCCCATGAGTCCCAACAGCCTGAAGGCTGCATTTTTCAAGTCACACTCTAGGATGCCTGCCTGTATGTGGGCTGGGCACCTAGAGTGTGCCTGGGGTGTATCTGGGGTAGCCCACCCCAGGAAGGGTCTCTCGTCTGCTTCCTCCATGGACTGGACCAGAGCTGGCCTTGCCGCCAGGCGGGAGGGGATTGCCCTGTGTGCCTCTCACAACACGTACCCCAGCCACAGCCCTCCCAGCTCTGGGCAGTAGGCAGCTGGCAGTATGTCATATGTCTGTGGTCAGCTTTGGAAATGTAAACTTACACAAAGGCGGCTGTGGATGAGCATTTGTGGGAAGGTGGGGCACCGCTAGAATGATGTTGACCTTTGGTAGCTAAAAGTCACCAAAAGGTCATGCCATGGTTTCTAAATACTCACTGGTACTTCTGTAGCCCGTCTAGGGTGGTCTCAGGTTTCTCCTCTTTCTTCAGAGTACCCTTAGGCCCTGGAGGGTGGGGCTGGGTAAAGCCTGGGCTCAGTCCTCATTTGAAAATGTTTCTGAATTCCAAGCTAAATCTAAACCGTTGGCTGTTGGCTGTGCATCCAAGCTCGAGGGGTCACTGCAGCTTCATTCACTTTACGAGTGTTTGTGCTCTTCGTACTTATCTTTGTTTTTGTTTTTTGAGGTGGAGTCTTGCTCTGTTGCCCAGGCTGAAGTGCAGTGGCGCAATCTTGGCTCACTGCAACTCCCACCTCCCAGGTTCAACTGATTCTCCTGCCTCAGCCTCCTGAGCAGCTGGGATTATAGGTGCATGCCACCACGCACCTATTTATTTTTTGTTTTTTTTTGTATTTTTTTTTTTTTAGTTTTTTTTTTTAGTATTTTTGTATTTTTAGTAGAGATGGGGTTTCGTCATGTTGGCCAGGCTGCTCTCGAACTCCTGACCTCAGGTGATCCACCCACCTCAGCCTTCCAAAGTGCGGGGATTATAGGCGTGATCTGTTGGGAAAAAGCTGAGTGTTGGGAGGGAAACTGAGGCAGGGCTTGCATAATGTCCTTGGGAATATGTCTAGACTTGCTGGCTCCTTGCTTCTAGCCCTCCTAGGCTCCTATTCCCATTATCTCAAGTAGCAGAACATGTTCCATATAAATGCTAAACCATCACAGCTGTAAATCATGTGCTTAATGCAACGTGTCCTTTTGACCTCCACATTCTCACCACCTGTTTCTCTGTTGGATTACCAATAAATAGCGTGGGCTCCCAGCGCTCGGGGACATCCTAGCCTCCACAATTGCGATGGCTTCTTGGTGTCCCACCTTTATCTCTCAAATGGTCTTTTTCTCAATCCTTTGACTCTGCCGGCCTTTGTCACCCCCATGACCTGGTATTGGGTCTGATCACCCCAACAGTGAGCCACCGCTCCTGGCCTCTTTGTACCTTCTTTGTAAGCAAGGAGGATGATCAGGAAGGGGGAAGGGGGAGAGAAGTGTGAGTCTGAGATGACAGCCCCATAGCTCCATGCAGTGGGCACACCCACCCCCATTTGGGAATGCAGTTGAGCTGGCAGTAGGCAGCCTTTCCAATGAAGAGAAGCCTTTCCAACGAGGAGAAGTTCTTGAGCTGAGTCAAGAACAAAGGGCAGAAGGCTGACCTAGCCTTGGGGAACCCTGTAGGAGTGGAATGCTGGCAAGGAGCCACCGAGAGGTGTGGTTCAGAGCTGGGAAGAGAAGCAACAAATACAGAACCCTAGGGCCAAGGGATCAGGGAGTTTCAAGAAGGAAGTGCCAAATGTCACATAAAGAGCAGGAGGTCAGTGATTTAGGAGAGACTAGTCAGCAAATGTGATGATGTGATTACAGTTTAGATCATCAAACTAACATAATATGCTTTCCCAGACTACATATGGCCTCATATACCACATCCCCGTATGATTTGGGCCTGCCAACTTATTCCAGGTAGAGTACAGATGAGCTTGGGAGGGCCAGGAAGGCTTCAGAGAGGCGCTGATGGGATCTGATAAAGGACACAGGTCTGTGGGTGCCACCTGGGAGGTGTGTTTCCATCGGGCACTGCTCTAGAGCTGGGAATGGGAAGGAGAAGAGGGGTAGGGGGAGAAAGAGGTTGATGGGGCATTGCCAGGCTGAGGATGGAGAATGGGTGGGAGCTCCAGCGGATGGGGAATTTGAGCCCGTGTGCTGCATTTTTGTTTCCTCATCAGTGTCTGCCTATGGTAGGTTCCCAGCAAAGAAATGATTTACAAAAAGTGACTGAATCAATAAATGTTTAGTGCGAGATAGCCCAGTGTAACCATGAATTCAAAATTGGGTGAAATGAGAAGGCAAATAGCATGTCAGGCAGTCAGATTATCTCAGAGTGGGGGACGTTGATGGAGACACTCAGGGACAAGTGCTTATTAATAATAATAGCCCTTATGACACCTCTGTGTACTACCACTATAAGCTCTTCACGCATAGAGGGGTCGGCAAACATTTTCTGTAAAGAACCAGGTAGTAACTATGTGTTTGAGGCCTTGTGGGCCATATGGTCTTTGGGGCAACTGCTCAGCTCCTCTGTGGTAGCACATAAACAACCATAGACAATGTGTAAGTGAATGAACATGGCTGTGTTGTAATAAAACTTTATTTACAAAACATGTGATGGGCCAACCCTTGATGTATATGGTATTGACTTATTTAATCTTCAGAAGTTCTATGTGGCAGCTACTGTTATAGTTTTATCACCATTTTATTTTTTTATATTTTTCTTTTTTTTGAAGTTTGATAAGTCCTACTTTTTTATTTTTATGGGTGTGTATTAGGTATATATGGGCTACATGAGATATTTTGATATGGGCATACAATGCATAACAATCCCATCAGGGTAAATGGGGTATCCATTATCTCAAGCATCTATCATTTCTTTGTGTTACAGTCATCCCAATTCTTTTAGTTATTTATTTATTTATTTATTTATTTATTTATTTATTTATTTTTTTTTGAGACGGAGTCTTGCTCTGCCGCCCAGGCTGGAGTGCAGTGGCCGGATCTCAGCTCACTGCAAGCTCCGCCTCCTGGGTTCACACCATTCTCCTGTCTCAGCCTCCCGAGTAGCTGGGACTACAGGCGCCCGCCTCATCGCCCGGCTAGTTTTTTGTATTTTTTAGTAGAGACGGGGTTTCACCGTATTAGCCAGGATGGTCTCGATCTCCTGACCTCGTGATCCGCCCATCTCGGCCTCCCAGAGTGCTGGGATTACAGGCTTGAGCCACCGCGCCCGGCCTCTTTTAGTTATTTTTAAATGTACAATAAACTCTTGTTGACTGCTATAGTTACCCTGTTATCAAATACTAGATTGTATTCTATATAGTTATTCTGACTATATTTTTGTACCCATTAATCATCCCTACTTCTTCTCTCCAACACGTCCCCAACCCCACAACTATTCTTCTCAGCCTCTAGTAACCATCCTTCTACTCTCTGTCTCCATAAGTTCAGTTGTTTTAATTTTTAACTCCCACAAACAAGAACATGTGAAGCTTGTCTTTCTGGCCTAGCTTATTTCACTTAACATAATGTTCTGTAGTTCTATCTATGTTGTTCCAAGTGATGGGATCTTGTTCTTTTCTATGGCTGAATATTGTGTATATGTACCACATGTTCTGTATCCATTCATCTGTTGATAGATGCTTAGGTTGCTTCCAAATCTTGGTTCTTCAGTGCTGCGGTAAACATGAGAGTGCAGATGTCTCTTCAATATTCTGATTTCCTTTCTTTTGAATATATACCCAGCAGTGGGATTGCTGGATCATATATAGTTCTGTTTTTAGTTTTCTGAGGAACCTCCATACCATTCTTCATAGTGGCTGTACTAATCTACATTCCTACCAACAGTGTACGAGGGTTCCCTTTCTTCCATGTCCTGTCCAGCATTTCATTTTACAGATGAAGAAACGGAGAAGCATAGAGACCAAGTAATTTGCCTAAGGTCACATGGCTATGAAGGTGTATGGGCAGGATTTGAATCCAGGCAAGTCTACTCCAGGGTCCATGGTGGTAATTGCCATGCCATGCTGACTCTCGGAACCTGGGAGGGGGAGGGAGGAACCCCAGCTCCTCATCCCCTGTGGGCCTCCACCACTACCTGGAAGTAGGAACTCACTAGGCCTCCATTTCCTCATTTTAAAAAATGGGGAATAATGATGATATTATATATATGTTTATATATATCATATATTACCCTGTCTCCTATGCTGGAGTGCAGTGGCGCCATCATAGCTCACTGTAGCCTTGACCTCCTGGGCTCAAGCAATCCTCCCACCGCAGCCTCCTGAATGGCTGGGATTACAGGCTTTAGCCAACACACCTGGCTGAGGGGTTAAAATGAGCTAATGCATATAAATTAGCTGTCTCTGTGCTTGGACATAGCCTCAGTACTTGTAATCCTAACTCATATCTGACTCCAGCATTAGGCTCCATTCACTTCTTTTAATACCCTTCCCTTGCCTTCCGCCTCAATCGGAACTCTCCTAGATTGTCTTCATGGCCCTTTCCCACTGTGGCCTCACACTAACTCTGAGTTTCCACATTGATTATTGAGTCATCTGGGTTATTGGGTACTCTGGCCTGGGGACTAAGGAGGATAGCCCCGCCCTTGAGGAGCTCGAGGAGCTGTCCCTAGGTAGCAGTGGGGACTGTTACAGAGCTGGAGCCAAGGATGGGGGCCGAGCGCACCAGAGTTGAACAAGGCTTCCTAGTGGAGAAAGCTGCTGTGTGGGAAGATCAGTAGAGCTTCCTTTGTTATTTTTTCTCTTGGTCTAGTTTCTAAGAGCAAATCTAAATGTCTCCTAGATACCTTAAAAGTACCATCTGGAGTCAGGTCGACTCTACATGGTTCCAAGAAGAGTTCCACTAAAGGCATCTCTGTAAGTGTCACTGACTTGAGGCGGCAGCAGCTTCGGCCATGTCAGCATGGGTGTGCAGCCTGGAGGGTTGGGGGAAGAGGGATGCCCTTCAGCCTTTGCGCTCCCATCTACTCACCAACAGTGCTTGCTGTACCACCAGGAGAATGGGGAACCAGCGGTTTCCTGACAACTTGGAGAGAAGTCACAGTTCTCTTTAAAGTAATTAAAATTATGCTCACATCATTCTTTGTCCTGTTCCCAAGACAACGTTCTTCTGTGAAGGCGTAAGGAAAAGCAAAGAAAACATACGCTTATCTCTGCCTCTAAGACATCAAAGCCAGTCATGCTGGGGCAAGGACAGGTGCGTCGGTGGACTGCGGTCACATGTTTTCTGGTTGTTGTGGTGTCACCTGGTCTCTGCATGAGCTCCCGGCCATATTAGGTGCAATGGAAAATGGCCTTGTTGGTTCTCCCTTTCTCCAAGGCCTTCATCTTTGACCTGCCTGGTTAAAGGGGTTTCTTCTGCAATTTTTGAGGGAAGACCTCTCCGGGCCATCACAGACAGAAGCTTTGGAAAAACTGTGAGACCATTTCAGTTCTCCTTTGTGCCAGAAGGATAGCCTAACAGATAAAGTGCTTTCTCCTCCTTCCTTTTCCTTTCCTTTTTTGACTTAGGGTCTTTCTCTGTTGCCCAGGCTGAAGTGCAGTGGCGTGAACAATGAACGCAGCTCACTGCAACCTTGACCTCCCAGGCCCAAGCGATCCTCCTGCCACAGCCCCCTAAGTAGCTGGGACTACAGGCATGCACCACCACACCCTGCTAATTTTATTTATTTGTTTATTTATTTATTTTGAGACATAATTTTGCTCTTGTTGCTCAGTCTGGAGTGCAATGGTGCAACCTCGGCTCACCGCAGCCTCCCGGGTTCAAGCGATTCTCCTGCCTCGGCCTCCTGAGTAGCTGGGATTACAGGCATGCACTACCACACGCGGCTAATTTTGTATTCTTAGTAGAGACAGGGTTTCTCCATGTTGGTCAGGCTGCTCTCAAACTCCCAATCTCAGGTGATCTGCCCGCCTCGGCCTCCCAAAGTGCTGGGATTACAAGCATGAGCCACTGCACCTGGCCAACTAATTTTTGTAATTTCTGTAGAGATGGGGTTTTGCCATGGTTGCCCAGACTGGTCTCATACTCCTGAGCTCAAACAATCTTCCTGCCTCGGCGTCCGAAAGTGTTGGGATTACAGGCGTGAGCCACTGTGCCCAGCCCCGCCCCCCTTCCTTTTTTTTTTTTTTTTTTTTTTTTTTGCTTCCTTGTAGTAACTGTTCTTCCTGGAAGAACAGAATCACAGGATTCAAGGCCAGCCATGACCTTGAGAGAGAACTGCCTATCCTAGCAGGAGAGCATCTGGAACCCACCCAGGGTATGGATTCAAGAGACCCATTGGGTCACTGCATCTTGGGATTAAATATTCTAACTTTTCTTTACCACCAGCCACAGTCTCTCCTCTTTAAGCCCAGGACCCATTGGTGGGCCTTGGGTGGGTTTGGGGAATAACATATTTGTATCCTTCCCATGCTGCTCAAGTGGGTATTAGGCATTTGACCAACACTGCCAGTGAGACCTGAGCAGAACTGAGAAATGGACAGTTTGGCTTCTAGCAGCCCATCCACAGAGAGAGGGGCCAGCTGGTGTCATTAGAGCCATGGAGGAACACCGGTCACTGTTGAGATGCTGCTCAGCACCCAGGGATGGGGGAGAGGTCCCCTGGCTTCCCCCTCTCCCCACCCCAGTGCCTCTCATTGGCTGAACCTCGCCAGAAGCCAGGGAGCCTGGAAAACAGTTTGTGGCATCAAATTTCACCCTACCTCATGGTGCAGACCTAAGCAGAGCAAGAGTAGGGATGGATCTGGGCAAACAGGCAAATGACTGGCTTGTTCCCTTAATTTCGCTTCAGCTACAGTTAACTGCTAACCATTCTAGAACTTTTGTGATACCGGGAAATTCTTTAATCTCCTTCATCTAGAAAATGCCTCTTTCTTCAAGACCAGCTGAGATGATTTCTTCTCTGTGAAATCAGCACAGACACCTCAGAAATTGTTAGCTACCCCCCACCTAGGCTCTACCAGTTCTTTGTCGGAATCTCTGCTTGTGGTACTTGCCAGCGGGATATTGTAACCGATCATTTTTGTTCCTTATTTCTTCTGTCCTTGGAGGGCTTCAAGGGCAGATGCAACGTCACAGCCTCTGCTTTCTCAGGACCTAACCCAGGGTCAGTGCAGGGATGTGCAGATGAGTGGGCTGTGGGGTGTCCTGCTCACAGTTTCATGGATGGTGAGTGGCAGAGCAGAGACAGAGGTCTCTGGTCCTGTGCCCTTTTCACTCTGGGATTTTGTCTGTAGTAATCAGTAATTCCCCAAGAATCAGAACTTGAAAACCCTGGAGACAAATTTCATGGACTCATGTCTTATGCACTATAACATAATATATTTAAAAACTCCCCAATTTTTCAAATCTTCATTAATCCAAACGGGTTGTTGGCAGGGGTATGGAGGTAGTATGGATAGACAGACCAGGATCTACCTTTCTTTGTTAAATCTTTCTTAAACTCTGCAAAACACATATCCTTTTTTGTTATGACTGAAGGATAAGCTCACGTTGCTTCAGAATGTGAGAATATTTATCATATGTTCTCCAGAAATCTGTAGAGATATGTGAGTAAAGAATTTAAATGGTGGCATCCACAGCTTTCCTTTGGAATTCCTAAAAAATTCTCATGGAAAAGATGCATCAATTTATGAAACAAGAAGATGGCATTTCAAAGAAACTCAGCAAGAGTTCTTAGGGAATAGATGGGATATGACTTTCTTTTGTCTCTTTGAGCTTGAGTTAACAACTCTTCAGTAGGAGTACCATACTGTACATCCCATTGATGGCAAGAATAAGAATGACCTTGACTGCAGAAAGGTGATATATAAGCTCTATTTTTAGCACTTTTGATATGTTTTATTTTTCTCCTGACTTGCAAGAACTGAGCTTCTTTGTGGTTCCTGGTACGTAAGCTGTTATACACAGAGGGGAAAGATTTTAATAAAATGGAGTGCTTACTCATTTCCACTAAATAGCTGCCTGGGAATGACAGAATACCAGCTGAAAATATCTAATTAATTAGATAAATATATTTGTTAGGTAAAAAAGCATAGCCTTTCTAGTTCTGCTGTTGGGCTCTCTCATGTCAGTGAAGACAGTGGGTCCAGGCTTGAGGAAGCTTCAGAAGGAGACGGACCCTGCCCTGGGAGGCATCATAGCTCTGTTGATATACCAGAACCTCACCCAGAAAGACACCTCAAGTCCACATCTCACAGCCGAACATAAATGCTTATTTTTTACAATGTATGATGAGATTAAAAACCCAATTTCATAAAAACAAATACTGGACAAGACAATAACAGATTAGAGAGTGAACAAGGTCAGTGAATGACTTAGGCTTGTTGAATAGGTCTGGGAAATACACACATGGATGGGGAGAGGAAGGATAGGGCATTCAGTCCGCTGCTGGCTGTTCAGCAGGAGCAAGGAGACTGTAAGAGTCACATGTGCTGTGCCTGCCAGGACAAAGCTGACAAGACAAGGGCCTGCACAACAGGCTAGTAGAGCAGTGGTTTCCAAAGTGTGCTTCAAAGGCCCCTGGGGTGCTGGAACAGCTCTTACTGGGAAAACACTTAATGGACTCTTACTTCAGGTGAGTTCAGGTAAGAGCCAATTGTGTGCATCTCTTTCGCAGTTCCAGTTCAGTGACCTTTTGCATTGTTACCTTGAAATTAGCCATAGTGGAAGTGTTTACAGAAATTGGCAAATGCTACAAACTGGAGCTTTCCCCCAGTTGAGCAGATTATTAAACGTTTACTAGCACAGCACTGCCTGCAGCTCCCTGATACACTTTCGGGGGATCTGCATGGTCAAAACTATTTTCATAATAGTACTGATATCATTTGCCATTTTTACTCTTCTTTTACAAATGCACAGAGGTGTTTTCCTGAACAGACTGAATGTAGGAGCAGACGTGAGAATCCAGCTATCTTCTATTAAGCAAGACATTAAAGAGATGTGCAAACATGTAAAATGGTGGCACTCTTCTCACTAATTCTTTTGTTTTGGAAAATGGTTATTTTTCATAAAAATATTATTTGTATTAACATATAATTGGCTTATTATCTTGAAGTAAATACTTTCTTAATTCCTCAATTTGACTCTCAAGTATGGTAAATATGAATAGATATAATTTGCATAAACAAAGACTCTTAGGGGTCCTCCATTAAAAAAAGACAAAATTTTATTTTAGAGCAGTTTTAGGTTCACAGCAAAATTGAATGAAAGTCTGTTTATCCATTCTTTCTTTCATGGATTGTGCCTTTGGTGTTGTACCTAAAAAGTCATTGTCAAACTCAAGATCATCTAGAATTTGTCCTATGTTATCTAGTAGGAGTTGTAGGTTTTGCATTTTACTTTCATGTCTGTGATCCATTCTGAGTCAATTTTTGTGAAGGTGTCAGGTCTGTCTAGCTTCATTTTCCGATGTGGATGTCTAGTTGTCCCAGCACCATTTGTTGAAAAGACTATCTTTGCATCATTGTTTTGCTTTTGCCCTTTTGCCAAGGGTCAGTTGACTGTATTTATGTGGTTCTATTTCTGGGCTCTTTATTCTGTTCCATGGATCTATTTGTCTGTTCTTTTGACAATACTCCACTGTCTTGATTACTGTAGTTTTATAATAAGTTTTGAAGTTGGGTAGTATCTGTCATCTTCAATATTGTGCTCTTGTGTTGGATCTGTGGCTCCTCAAGTTTTAAGAGTGTTATCTTAGACCAGGTGCTGTGGCTCATACCTGTAGTAATCTTATTGCTTTACTGAGCTGAAAGGATTGCTTGCGGCCAGGAGTTCAAGACCAGCCTGGGCAACATAGTAAGACCTTTGTCTCTAAAAAATAAAAATAAAAAAAGTTAGCCAGGTGTGGTGGCACACACCTGTAGTCCTAACTACTGGGGAGGTTTAGGTGGAAGGATCACTTGAGCCCAGGAGTTGGAGGTTACAGTGAGCCATGATTACACCACTGCCCTCTAGCCTGGGCTACAGAGTGAGACCCTGTCTCTGAAAAAAAAAAAGAAAAAAAAAGAGTGTTATATTAGTCTGTTTGTGCTGCCATCACAAAATACCTCAGATGGGTAATTTATAAAGAACAAAATGTATTTCTCACAGTTCTGAAGGCTGGGAAGTCCACAATCAAGACACCAGCAGATTCTGTGTCTGGTGAGGGCTCACTTTCTGCTTCCAAGATGACAGCTTATTGCTGCGTCCTCCAGAGGAGATGAACACTGTTCTCACATGGGGAAAGGTGGAAGGGCAAAAGAACCTAGCTAGTTCCTTTGAACCCATTTTAAGGTCACTGGTCCCATCCATGGATACACAGCCCTCATGACTTAATCACCTCATAAAGGTCCCACCTCTCAATACTATGACACTGGACCTTAGGTTTCAACATACGAATTCTGGGGGGGACACATACATTCAAATCATAGGGGGTCCTGAGACCAAAAAGTTGGAGAACTACTGTTGTGGCAAAAGATGGACATACACACAGATGAGTTCCATAGATTCTTGTGTTAGGAAGAGTGTAGAGTGTAGTGGAGGGGAACCTGAACTGAGTTTTGTACATCCTACTGCCTCATTCTGGGGACTGAATGAGCCTGTTGCTTTAGGTACATCTCTGAGAGTCCAAATTTAGATGCTGTGTGACAGACTTGGGCCTGGCCTCAGAAGAGAATCTCAGAGGGACATAGAATATGACATCAGGGCACAGGATGTGAAGTGCCAACCTCCCCAGGAACGAGGGAACACAAAGCAGAGTCAGGAAGTTTGAAAGTGGTTCTTCGAGTTCTCTGAGAAAGGTGGGTCTTGGTTATTAGGGCTGTGCATGTAAATAAAATGTTTTGCCTCTTCATCTTCAGAATTAAAACTTTTGTTAAATCCCAAGAATCAGCCATGTTACAGGAGGGAACATATGTATCTTGCACTGCTTACCTACCACCCTTGAAGTTTTGCAGGAAACACTAGGGAAAAGGTGGAGCTTTGGTCTCAAACCCCAGACTTTTTATTTATTTATTTATTTATTTATTTATTTATTTATTTATTTATTTATTTATTTTTGAGACAGGGTCTCTTGCCCTGTCACCCAGACTGGAGTGCAGTGGCATAATCATAACTCACTGCAGCCTCCACCTCCCAGGCTCAAGTGATCCCACTTGCCTCAGTCTCCCAAGTAGCTTGTGCAAAGGCCCGGTGGCATAAAGTGTGGTGTATTAGAAGAACTAAAGAAAAGCCTGTGTGGCTGGAGTACAGAAAGCCAGGGAAGAGAGGTCCAGGATGCTGCTGGATTGGGGAGGATACAATCTTGAGCCTGCTTAGCATTGTCGACTTTCTCTCAGAGCCCTGAGAAGCCACTAAAAGATGAAGGGAGATAACCTTACATTGTACTTGGCATTTTGAAAGTCTCATCCTGGCTCTAGTATGGAGAATAGTTTGGAGAAGAAAGCAATGAATGAACTTATATTTAGTTCAGGTGAGAAATGATGTGGCTTGGTACTTGTCTTAGCTTGGGCTGCTATAAGAAAGCACCATAGCGGAGCAAGATGGCCGAATAGGAACAGCTCCAGTCTCCAACTCCCAGCGCGAGCGACACAGAAGATCGGTGATTTCTGCATTTTCAACTGAGGTACTGGGGTCATCTCACTAGGGAGTGCCGGACAATCGGTGCTGGTCAGCTGCTGCAGCCTGACCAGCGAGAGCTGAAGCAGGGCGAGGCATCGCCTCACCTGGAAGCGCAAGGGGGAAGGGAATCCGTTCTCCTAGCCAGGGGAACTGAGACACACAACACCTGGGAAATCGGGTAACTCCCACCCCAATACTGCGCTTTAAGCAGACAGGCACACCAGGAGAATATATCCCACACCTGGCCGGGAGGGTCCCACGCCCACGGAGCCTCCCTCACTGCTAACACAGCAGTCTGCGGCGATCTATCCACAAGGCAGCAGCGAGGCTGGGGGAGGGGCGCCCTGCCATTGCTGAGGCTTAAGTAGGTAAACAAAGCCGATGGGAGCTCGAACTGGGTGGAGCTCACAGCAGCTCAAGGAAGCCTGCCTGTCTCTATAGTCTCCACCTCTGGGGACAGCGCACAGCTGAAGACCAACAGGGGAAGCAGCGGGGGCTGGTGCAGACGCGAACGACTCTGTCTGACAGCTTTGGGGAGAGCCGTGGATCTCCCAACGCGGAGGTTGAGATCTGAGAACGGACAGACTGCCTGCTCAGGTGGGTCCCTGACCCCTGAGTAGCCTAGCTGGGAGACATCCCCCACTAGGGGCAGTCTGACACCCCACACCTCACAGGGTGGAGTACACCCCTGAGAGGAAGCTTCCAAAGGAAGAATCAGACAGGTACACTCGCTGTTCAGCAATATTCTATCTTCTGCAACCTCTGCTGCTGATACCCAGGCAAACAGGGTCTGGAGTGGACCTCAAGCAATCTCCAACAGACCAACAGACAGTCCTTCTGACTGTCAGAAGGAAAACTATCAAACAGGAAGGACACCTATACCAAAACCGCATCAGTACGTCACCATCATCAAAGACCAGAGACAGATAAAACCACAAAGATGGGGAAGAAGCAGGGCAGAAAAGCTGGAAATTCAAAAAATAAGAGCGCATCTCCCCCTGCAAAGGAGCGCAGCCCATCGCCAGCAACGGATCAAAGCTGGTCAGAGAATGACTTTAACGAGATGAGAGAAGAAGGCTTCAGTCCATCAAACTTCTCAGAGCTAAAGGAGGAATTACATACCCAGCTGCAAAGAAACTAAAAATCTTGAAAAAAGAGTGGAAGAATTGACAGCTAGACTAATTAATGCAGAGAAGATCATAAACGAAATGACAGAGATGAAAACCATGACACGAGAAATACGTGACAAATGCACAAGCTTCAGTAACCGACTCGATCAACTGGAAGAAAGAGTATCAGCGATTGAGGATCAAATGAATGAAATGAAGCGAGAAGAGAAACCAAAAGAAAAAAGAAGAAAAAGAAATGAACAAAGCCTACAAGAAGTATGGGATTATGTAAAAAGACCAAATCTACGTCTGATTGGGGTGCCTGAAAGTGAGGGGGAAAATGGAACCAAGTTGGAAAACACTCTTCAGGATATCATCCAGGAGAACTTCCCCAACCTACTAGGGCAGGCCAACATTCAAATTCAGGAAATACAGAGAACGCCACAAAGATACTCCTCGAGAAGAGCAACTCCAAGACACATAATTGCCAGATTCACCAAAGTTGAAATGAAGGAAAAAATCTTAAGGGCAGCCAGAGAGAAAGGTCGGGTTACCCACAAAGGGAAGCCCATCAGACTAACAGCAGATCTCTCGGCAGAAACTCTACAAGCCAGAAGAGAGTGGAGGCCAATATTCAACGTTCTTAAAGAAAAGAATTTTAAACCCAGAATTTCATATCCAGACAAACTAAGTTTCATAAGTGAAGGAGAAATAAAATCCTTTACAGATAAGCAAATGCTTAGAGATTTTGTCACCACCAGGCCTGCCTTACAAGAGACCCTGAAGGAAGCCCTAAACATGGAAAGGAACAACCGCTACCAGCCATTGCAAAAACATGCCAAAATGTAAAGACCATCGAGGCTAGGAAGAAACTGCATCAACTAACGAGCAAAATAACCAGTTAATATCATAATGACAGGATCAAGTTCACACATAACAATATTAACCCTAAATGTTAATGGACTAAATGCTCCGATTAAAAGACACAGACTGGCAAACTGGATAAAGAGTCAAGACCCATCAGTCTGCTGTATTCAGGAGACCCATCTCACATGCAGAGACATACATAGGCTCAAAATAAAGGGATGGAGGAAGATCTACCAAGCAAATGGAGAACAAAAAAAAGCAGGGGTTGCAATCCTAGTCTCTGATAAAACAGACTTTAAACCATCAAAGATCAAAAGAGACAAAGAAGGCCATTACATAATGGTAAAGGGATCAATTCAACAAGAAGAGCTAACTCTCCTAAATATATATGCACCCAATACAGGAGCACCTAGATTCATAAAGCAAGTCCTTAGAGACTTACAAAGAGACTTAGACTCCCATACAATAATAATGGGAGACTTCAACACTCCACTGTCAACATTAGACAGATCAACGAGACAGAAAGTTAACAAGGATATCCAGGAATTGAACTCATCTCTGCACCAAGTGGACCTAATAGACATCTATAGAACTCTCCACCCCAAATCAACAGAATATACATTCTTCTCAGCACCACATCGCACTTATTCCAAAATTGACCACATAATTGGAAGTAAAGCACTCCTCAGCAAATGTAAAAGAACAGAAATTATAACAAACTGTCTCTCAGACCACAGTGCAATCAAACTAGAACTCAGGACTAAGAAACTCAATCAAAACCGCTCAACTACATGGAAACTGAACAACCTGCTCCTGAATGACTACTGGGTACATAACAAAATGAAAGCAGAAATAAAGATGTTCTTTGAAACCAATGAGAACAAAGATGCAACATACCAGAATCTCTGGGACACATTTAAAGCAGTGTGTAGAGGGAAATTTATAGCACTAAATGCCCACAAGAGAAAGCAGGAGAGATCTAAAATTGACACTCTAACATCACAATTAAAAGAACTAGAGAGGCAAGAGCAAACACATTCAAAAGCTAGCAGAATGCAAGAAATAACTAAGATCAGAGCAGAACTGAAGGAGATAGAGACACAAAAAACCCTCCAAAAAATCAATGAATCCAGGAGTTGGTTTTTTGAAAAGATCAACAAAATTGACAGACCGCTAGCAAGACTAATAAAGAAGAAAAGAGAGAAGAATCAAATAGACGCAATAAAAAATGATAAAGGGGATATCACCACTGACCCCACAGAAATACAAACAACCATCAGAGAATACTATAAATGCCTCTATGCAAATCAACTAGAAAATCTAGAAGAAATGGATAATTTCCTGGACACTTACACTCTCCCAAGACTAAACCAGGAAGAAGTTGAATCCCTGAATAGACCAATAGCAGGCTCTGAAATTGAGGCAACAATCAATAGCCTACCCACCAAAAAAAGTCCAGGACCAGATGGATTCACAGCTGAATTCTACCAGAGGTTCAAGGAGGAGCTGGTACCATTCCTTCTGAAACTATTCCAAGCAATAGAAAAAGAGGGAATCCTCCCTAACTCATTTTATGAGGCCAACATCATCCTGATACCAAAGCCTGGCAGAGACACAACAAAAAAAGAGAATTTTAGACCAATATCCCTGATGAACATCGATGCAAAAATTCTCAATAAAATACTGGCAAACCAGATTCAGCAGCACATCGAAAAGCTTATCCACCATGATCAAGTGGGCTTCATCCCTGGGATGCAAGGCTGTTTCAACATTCGCAAATCAATAAACATAATCCAGCATATAAACAGAACCAAAGACAAGAACCACATGATTATCTCAATAGATGCAGAAAAGTCTTTTGACAAAATTCAACAGCCCTTCATGCTAAAAACGCTCAATAAATTCGGTATTGATGGAACGTACCTCAAAATAATAAGAGCTATTTATGACAAACCCATAGCTAATATCATTCTGAATGGGCAAAAACTGGAAAAATTCCCTTTGAAAACTGGCACAAGACAGGGATGCCCTCTCTCACCACTCCTATTCAACATAGTGTTGGAAGTTCTGGCTAGGGCAATCAGGCAAGAGAAAGAAATCAAGGGTATCCAGTTAGGAAAAGAAGAAGTCAAATTGTCCCTGTTTGCAGATGACATGATTGTATATTTAGAAAACCCCATTGTCTCAGCCCAAAATCTCCTTAAGCTGATAAGCAACTTCAGCAAAGTCTCAGGATACAAAATTAATGTGCAAAAATCACAAGCATTCTTATACACCAGTAACAGACAAGCAGAGAGCCAAATCAGGAATGAACTTCCATTCACAATTGCTTCAAAGAGAATCAAATACCTAGGAATCCAGCTTACAAGGGATGTAAAGGACCTCTTCAAGGAGAACTACAAACCACTGCTCAGTGAAATCAAAGAGGACACAAACAAATGGAAGAACATACCATGCTCATGGATAGGAAGAATCAATATCGTGAAAATGGCCATACTGCCCAAGGTTATTTATAGATTCAGTGCCATCCCCATCAAGCTACCAATGAGTTTCTTCACAGAATTGGAAAAAACTGCTTTAAAGTTCATATGGAACCAAAAAAGAGCCCGCATTGCCAAGACAATCCTAAGTCAAAAGGACAAAGCTGGAGGCGTCATGCTACCTGACTTCAAACTATACTACAAGGCTACAGTAACCAAAACAGCATGGTACTGGTACCAAAACAGAGATATAGACCAATGGAACAGAACAGAGTCCTCAGAAATAATGCCACACATCTACAGCCATCTGATCTTTGAGAAACCTGAGAGAAACAAGAAATGGGGAAAGGATTCCCTATTTAATAAATGGTGCTGGGAAAATTGGCTAGCCATAAGTAGAAAGCTGAAACTGGAACCTTTCCTTACCCCTTATACGAAGATTAATTCAAGATGGATTAGAGACTTAAATGTTAGACCTAATACCATAAAAACCCTAGAAGAAAATCTAGGTAGTACCATTCAGGACATAGGCATGGGCAAGGACTTCATGTCTAAAACACCAAAAGCAACGGCAGCAAAAGCCAAAATTGACAAATGGGATCTAATTAAACTAAAGAGCTTTTGCACAGCAAAAGAAACTACCATCAGAGTGAACAGGCAACCTACAGAATGGGAGAAAATTTTTGCAACCTACTCATCTGACAAAGGGCTAATATCCAGAATCTACAAAGAACTCAAACAAATCTACAAGAAAAAAACAACCCCATCAAAAAGTGGGGAAAGGATATGAACAGACATTTCTCAAAAGAAGACATTCATACAGCCAACAGACACATGCAAAAATGCTCATCATCAGTAGCCATCAGAGA
The DNA here is from genome assembly GCF_007565055.1 of Rhinopithecus roxellana. Taxonomy (NCBI): domain Eukaryota; kingdom Metazoa; phylum Chordata; class Mammalia; order Primates; family Cercopithecidae; genus Rhinopithecus; species Rhinopithecus roxellana. Next base: position 71,523,572 of record NC_044556.1, on the reverse strand, counting down.
AATGCAAATCAAAACCACAATGAGATACCATCTCACACCAGTTAGAATGGCAATCATTAAGAAGTCAGGAAACAACAGGTGTTGGAGAGGATGTGGAGAAATAGGAACACTTTTACACTGTTGGTGGGATTGTAAACTAGTTCAACCATTATGGAAAACAGTATGGCAATTCCTCAAGGATCTAGAACTAGATGTACCATATGACCCAGTCATCCCACTACTGGGTATGTACCCAAAGGATTATAAATTATTCTACTACAAAGACACATGCACACGTATGTTTATTGCGGCACTATTCACAATAGCAAAGACTTGGAATCAACCCAAATGTCCATCTGTGACAGACTGGATTAAGAAAATGTGGCACATATACACCATGGAATACTATGCAGCCATAAAAAAGGATGAGTTTGCGTCCTTTGTAGGGACATGGATGCAGCTGGAAACCATCATTCTTAGCAAACTATCACAAGAAGAGAAAACCAAACACCGCATGTTCTCACTCATAGGTGGGAACTGAACAATGAGATCACTTGGACTCGGGAAGGGGAACATCACACACCAGGGCCTATCATGGGGAGGGGGGAGGAGGGAGGGATTGCATTGGGGAGTTATACATGATATAAATGATGAATTGATGGGTGCTGACGAGTTGATGGGTGCAGCACACCAACATGGCATAAGTATACATATGTAACAAACCTGCACGTTATGCACATGTACCCTAGAACTTAAAGTATAATAAAAATAAATAAATAAATAAATAAAGTCAAAAAATAAATAAATAAATAAATAAAAAAAGAAAGCACCATAGACTGGGTAGCTTATAAACAACAGAGGTTTCTGACAGTTCTGGAAGCTGAAAGCCCAAGATCAGGGTGCCAGCGTGGTTGGGTTCTGATGAGGTCCCTTTTCTGGGCTGCAGACTTAACTGCTCTATCATCACATGGCAGCAAGAGGGCCAGGGACCTCTCTGGCATCTTTAGAGAGGAGGTCTCAACATGTTGCCTGGGCTAGACTTGAACTCCTGGGTTCAAGCCATCTTCCCACCTCAGCCTCCTGAGTAGCTGGGACTACAGGTGGGCACCATCATTCCCAGCTCTCTCTTGCCTCTTCTTTTTTTTTTGAAACAGAGTCTTGCTCTGATGCCCAGGCTGGAGTGCAGTGGCACGATCTCGGTTCACTGAAATATCTGCCCCCTGGGTTCACGCCATTCTCCTGCCTCAGCCTCCCGAGTAGCTGGGACCTTAGGCACCCACCACTGCGCCTGGCTAATTTTTTGTATTTTTAGTAGAGATGGGGTTTCACCGCGTTAGCCAGGATGGTCTCTATCTCCTGACCTCATGATCCGCCCACCTTGGCCTCCCAAAGTGTTGGGATTACAGGCATGAGCCTCTGCGCCCAGCCTTCCCTGGCCTGTTCTTCTAAGGGCACTAATCCCATTCATGAGGGCTCCACTCTCATGATTTCATTACCTGCCAAATACGCACCTCCTAATACTGTCACATTGGGGGTTAGAATTTCCACATATGAGTTTTGGGGGGAATACAAGCATTCGATCTACCGCAATGGCAGTGATAGATACTCTGAGTAATATATTTGTGTGCAAGAAGTCATTGCCAAACTCAAGATCATCTAGATTTTATCCTATGTTATCTTGTAGGAGTTTTACAGCTTTGCATTTTATGTTTGTGTCTGTGATCCATTCTGAGTTAATTTTTGTGAAGGGTGTCAGGTCTGTGTCTAGCTTCTTTTTCTGATATGGATGTCCAGTTGTCCCAGCACCATTTATTGAAAAGACTTATCTTTGCATCATTGTTTTGCCTTTGCTCCTTTATCAAAGGTCAGTTGACTGTATTTATGTGGGTCTATTTCTGGGTTCTCTATTCTGTTCCCTGGATCTATTTGTCTATTCTGTTGATAGTACTACACTGTCTTGATTACCGTCGCTCTATAATAAGTTTTGAAGTTGAGTAGTGTCAGTCCTCCAGCTTTGTTCTTCTCCTTCAATATTGTGTTGCTGTGTTGGGTCTTCAGCTCCACAGGTTTTAAGAGTGTTATCTTAGGCTAGGTGCAGGGGATTACCCAGCACTTTGGGAACCTGAGCCGCAAAGATCACTTGTGTCCAGGAGTTCAAGACCAGCCTGGGCAACATAGCAAGACCCTGTCTGTATTAGTCCATTTTCATGCTGCTTATAAAGACATACCCAAGACTGGGCAATTTATAAAAAAGAGAGGTTTAATGGACTTAGAGTTCCACGGGGCTGCAGATGCCTCACAATCATGGCAGAAAGCAAGGAGGAGCAAGTCATGTCTTACATGGATGGCAGCAGGCAAAATGAGAGAGAGAGAGCTTATGCAGGGAAACTCCACCTTATAAAGCCATCAGATCTCATGAGACTTATGCACACAAGAACAGCATGGGAAAGACCATGATTCAATTACCTGGGTCCCTCCCACAACATGTGTGAATTTAAGAGAAGTCTTGGATGGGGACGCAGCCAAACCATGTCACTGTTTCTTAAAAAAAAAAAAAAAAAAAAAAAATTGGCCAGGTGTGGTGGTGTGTGCCTGTAGTGCCTGTAGTCCCAGCTACTGAGGAGGGATCAGTTGAGGCCAGGAGTTGGAGATTACAGTGAGCCATGATCATACCACTGGCCTCCAGCTAGAAGTCATCTGGTCCAGCCTCTAACCTGAGCACCCCAAAGACATTGCACCTTTGCCGGAGACCCCTAGTGGCAGGAGGTTGTCACTGTTGTTTCAGAGTGACATAATAGACAAATAACCAAAGCACGTGACGGCTGTAGTTATTTCAGTGTTTGCACACTTAATTTTCCTTCTTCTCTCCTGACCCCTGCAGAATGGCTTATTCAGAAGAGCATAGAGGTATGCCCTGTGGGTTCATCCGTCAGAATTCCGGCAACTCCATTTCCTTGGACTTTGAGCCCAATATAGAGTACCAGTTTGTGGAGCGGTTGGAAGAGCGCTACAAATGTGCCTTCTGCCGCTCGGTGCTTCACAACCCCCACCAGACAGGATGTGGGCACCGCTTCTGCCAGCACTGCATCCTGTCCCTGAGGTGAGTGGGCAGGGCCTGCAACTCTGGCCATGGCAGGCCCAGCCATTCAGGTGGCAGCTGTGGCCACTCAACTGTTTTCATGGGTTTTGGAGTTGCTTAACTTGGCCACAGGACCATGACTATAAGGAAGGACTCTCCCAGATCCCTTCTGTGAGGGCCTGAAGAATAATCATTGTTTGGTCACTAATTTACAGATATTCACCTTTTCTTAAAATTCAGACTGCACCTGCTTTGCATGGGAGAGCAGACCTAGACACACACTCCATCATGGGAGCTGGCTATGGAGAAGGGTTTGAATCTCACAATGTCTGTGTTGTTACCCCAATCTTCCCTTGCCTTGAGGAAGAGGTGCTGTGGCTCCTAGAAGGGACCTTGCTGCCACGGATGCTGTCCACTCCTGGGCAGCTGTAAGACCTGGGTCATGCTGTGTTGAGGGAGGAGACCAGGAGAGATGTGAAAGCAGGCACACTGTGGGGGTTCATATAGGAAGCAAGGCAGTCATTTTACCCTGCCAAGCTTTGAAAGGGGGTTATTACAGTGCATCCTCATTCCCTCATGTGTTCATGCATTCAGCACCTGTGTGTTCTGTGCTCTCATGCTGAAGAACTACAGCGTGGAACAGGACCCCATGTCTGCCCTCTAGAATGTCCCAGTCTGGAGGAGACAAATGTGGCACAGTGTGATAAACAAAGGACAGGGACTTTTAGCTCTGTCCAGGGACTCACTGACTGCATCCTGGAGGATGCATGAAGTTTTTCAGGCAAACTGAAAGTATAGGAAGATGCTGAAGGATGGGTGCAGAAGGCACCTTCTGGGTAGAGGCAGTAGCATGTGCAGACAGGGACCAGCCTGCCCAGCGCTAGAGCATGACTGGAGCCCTGGGGCTGGTCTTGGAAATGCTGTTGAGGTAAACAACTAACTCTGACTCTATTTTAATTTTTTTCTCCAGAGAATTAAACACAGTGCCAATCTGCCCTGTAGACAAGGAGGTCATCAAATCTCAGGAGGTAAGAAAGTCACTGCTTTAGTCTAGCAGCTCTCAGGGTGATAGAGAAGAACTCAATGAATTGGACATTGAGATTGGAGCAGGAGAGTGGTTGAGGGAGACCTTCCTTGAAGTCCATATTCCTCTGCTGTGGAGTCACATCAGACCCTACTCGTAGCCCTGTTTGAGAGGCTTGTTTGGATCTTTATTGACCACACCCCTCCTCCACCCCAAGTCTCCTCTCCTGCTGCTTCTTTATCCCCTTCCTATACTAGCTCTAGCTAATATATTTCATTATGGTTTTGATTTGCATTTTCCTGTTGGCTAATGAAGTTGAGCATTTTTTCATGTGCTTATTGGCTATTTGTACATCTTCTTTGTTAAAATGCCTACTTATTTTCTTTGCTCATTTAAAAAAATTGAGTTATTTACTTTTTGTTGAATTATGAGTTATTTATAAGAGTTATTTATAGCCTGTAATCCTAGCACTTTGGGACACTGAGGTAGGCAGATCACATGAGGCCAGGAGTTTGAAATCAGCTTGACCAACATGGCGAAACCCCGTCTCTACTGAAAATACAAAAATTAGCTGGGTGTGGTAGTGCACATCTGTAATCCCAGCTACTTGGGAGGCCGAGGCACAAGAATCGCTTGAACCCAGGAGTTGGAGGTTGCAGTGAGCTGAGATCATGCCACTGCACTCCAGCCTGGGTGACAGAGCAAGACTCTGTCTCAAAAAAAAAAAAAGAAGTTCTTTATGTATTCTAGGTGTAAATCTCTTAGCAGCCATTTGGCTGCTAAGATTTGCAAGTATTTTTCTTCCATTCTGTGGGTTGTCTTTTCCCTTTCTTGACAGTGTGTTTGAAGCACAAAATTTTTTCATTTTGATGAAGTCTAATACATTTTTTTTTTTTCTTTTTTTGGTTGCTTGTTCTTTTTTGGTGTTGTATCTAAGAAACCATTGTCTGTTCCATTGTCATGAAGGTTTTCTCCCTTAAAACTCCTCTTTAAGTTCAGTTTTCTTCCTTTAAGATTCTGTTGCAGGATGTTCAAGCAGAAGCTTTCCTCGAGCCTCTAGTCTGCTGTACATGCATCTTCTTTATACCCCTTATGATGTGTTTTGCAAATACCTACAACGGGGCTGTGCTGCAGCTAGTGTCTGTCTGTCCAGGGGTTGGCATACTACAGTCTTGGGACAAATCCAGCCTGCCACCTGTTTTTGTATGGCCTGTAAGCTAAGAAATTCTTTTTACATAATGGTGGGTGCATAGAAACCCTCATATTTTCGCAACTTCTTGTGAGTCTTAAACTACTTCAAAATAAAAATTCATTTTAAATAATCAAAAGAAGAAAGTATTGTGACGTGGAAATTATGTGAAGTTCAAATTTCAGTGTTCATAAATAGTGTTTTATTGGAATGTAGCTGTGCCCATTCATTTAAGTATTGTGTATGGAAGAGTTGAAATGTGGCAACAGAGACGATTGTGATGTGGACTGTCTGACCCCTTACAGAGAAGGTTTGCCTACTCTTGGTTTGTGCTAAAATAGCAAGCCGGCACAGCCTCAGTGACACTGTCTGATGAGTAATACATTTACCCTGGGACTGGAAGCGGAAAGCATCACTCTTGGCCAAGCTTTACCTCCTGTCGTTTAAGAATGTGGGGTCAGGTTCACCATAAGATTCACCTAGCTGCAGCCTGTTGCACAGGGCATTGTTACCTGGCTTATATGTTTGATGGTTTGTCAAAAGCATATATCTGAGACAGCCTTTTCTTTCAGTGTGGTGTAAGTGTGATATTTTCATTCCAGCTGGTGTCTGAAAGTTTCCACCCGCCTTCTGAGATATACTTGAAGACCAAATTAATAATAGCTTAATTCACATTGCTGTAAAACTTTGGAGTGTGTGAGACCTATTATGTTTATCTTTTAGGTTTTTAAAGACAATTGCTGCAAAAGAGAAGTCCTCAACTTATATGTATATTGCAGCAATGCTCCTGGATGTAACGCCAAGGTTATTCTGGGCCGGTACCAGGTTGGTATTATTCATGAACAATATCTGCCTTTGCCGCTTTTCCAGGGATATATATTGAACCCCTTTATGTAACAGTTACTGAGCTAAGCATGGTACAGGGATTCAGTGAATTGCCCTCAAGGATTCCCAGTCTAGCAATACAGGTGGCTACAGTGCTGTAGCCCACCTAGGGCTGAGGTGTGAGTGAAGAGGTTCGTCCTGTATGGAGCGCATGGAGAACATCTTGTATCCACTAGACCTTAATTGTGTGGTAGGGATCACTGAGCCAGAAGAGAGGGTGTGGGATATGCTGGACAAAACAAACACTCAAGGAATATGTTATTTTGGGGGAACTGTGTGGGAGCCAGGGCATGACTACAGAAAGACACAATTATGAGGTCCTTCCCCGAAAGCATTTGCTCTCTCACTTGGTGCTGTCCAGGTGTTTCCCAGCAACTGTGGGGCCTGGCCTCATGGGGTTTATGATCTAACACAGATCACTCAGACCAGGACAGAGACAGGCTGTGGGTTAAAGGTAAAGCATTGATAGGAGAGACAAACCAACAAGGTGTAGGGGAAATGTAAGTGAAGGGGAATTGAGTGCCTTTCAAATGAAGTAACCCCAACTGCTCTTCCCTCCAGCTAGGGAAGGTGGTTAAATGGGAAGCTGGAAGTGTGGTGCTGCCTGGCAGGCCCATGTCAAGTTTGATCACACTGCACGTGAACATGACTCAGGCTTCTCTAACTTCCAGGGAATTGCTGAGAGGCTGCTGAAATTTCCCCTGCACACCCACACATTTTGGAACACATATTTCAGATGATTCAGTCTTTTCTCTATCACACCTCCAAATCCCTCAGGCACTGAGCTTATAAATGTGTAAATGATTTCCTTGTTAACCCAGGGATTTATTTGGAGGTTCATAGACCGTTTGTTATGTGTTATGTTTTCATGTGTCTTTTGCCTCTTGTTTGAATAGTCAAGTCCTAAAGCAAGGTCTTTTTTCCAACTTTGTTGTCACTAAGCCTAAAAAGTAAATGAGGCTCAAATGGACCATTGAACAGCTTTAGTGACCAAAACTGGCTTGTGGAGAGCAGGGGCTGGTTACTCTCCACCTGTTTCTTTTATATTTCCCCTCATTCCTTGTTTCCCACCCACCCTCTTGTGTGGTAAGGTGTAGAATCTTACAGGTCACAGAGTTTTGATGAATATTGACTGTTTGGGTGAGGGTTGAGGAGTAATATCAACCAATTTTGGAGAAGAGATGGATTCTAACTGTGATTACCATGTGATTGTTACTACCAGAGGTGAAGGAGAATAGCTGTATTTGTTTATCTCACTGTCAAAAAACTGTTTGCTTTTTCTTCTGAGAAGGGGTCAGCGAACTCTGTTAAGAGTCAATAAAAAATAATAATAATAATAACAATAAAGACCTAGATAGTAACTATTTTAGGCTTTGCAGGCCGGACAGTCTCTGTCACAATTACTCAGCGCTCCCATTTTAGAGGGAAAGCAGCTCTAGACAATATGTGAAGGAATAGGTGTGGCTCCTCTCCAATAAAACTTTAATTATAAAAACAAGTAGCAGGCTGGATTTGGCCTGTGAATCTTAGCTTGCCAATTTTGTCTTAAAGGACCCTCAGAGGGACAAATTCTCTAACATTTTGGTAACTTGCCAGCATCACAATAACTGCAGTGATTCAAAGGTTTTCACTGAGATATGCCTGCTTTTTAACATCTAGAGTGTTGGCCAGGCGTGGTGGCTCACGACTATAATACCAGCACTTTGGGAGGGCAAGGCGGGCCAGTCACCAGAGCTCAGGAGTTTGAGACCAGCCTGGCCAACATGGCAAAACCCTGTCTCTACCAAAAATACAAAAATTAGACAGGCATGGTGGCTGGCACCTGTAATCCCAGCTACTCGGGAGACTGAGGCAGAATTGCTTGAAACCAGGGAGGTGGAGGTTGCGGTGAGCCGAGATCGTGCCACTGCACTTCAGCCTAGGTGACAGAGCAAGACTCTCTCTAAAAAGAAAAAAAAGAGAAAAAAAAAAACTAGAATGTCCAGCCTGGCCAACATAGTGAAACCCTGTCTCTACTAAAAATACAAAAATTAGCCGGGTGTGGTGCACACCTGTAATCCCAGCTACTATGGAAGCTGAGGCACAAGAAGCACTTCAACCAAGGAGGTGGAGGTTGCAGTGAATGGAGATCGTGCCACTTCACTCCAGCCTGGGCGACAGAGAGAGACCCTGACTCAAAAGTAAAATAAAATAAAATAATATAATATAAAAACAAAAATAAAATAGAATGTGAAGAATCCTGGAGTGAACACTGTCCATGTCATCATTCTCTATGATGATTAAATTAAATCATTTAATATTTAATATTAAATAGTATATATGTTATATATTATATTGCATATAATATATTAAATATATATTATTTATGATATATTAAATATATTTACATGTAAATAATGTTTATATTTAATAATGTTAAATAACATTAGAGAATATTTAAAATAACTTTTAAAATAAAATTAGAGATATTTAAAATAAAATTTAAATAACTTATTATTTGTGACAGAGTCTCTGTCACCTAGGCTGGAGTGCAGTGGCACAATCATAGCTCACTACAGCCTCAAACTTCTGGACTCAACTGATCCTCCCACCTCAGCCTCCTGTGTAGTTGGGACCACAGGTGCACACTGCAACTCGACTAACTAAAAAAATTTTTTTTGTGGAGACAAGGTCTTTGGGTCTTACTGTGTTGCCCAGGCTGGACTTGAGTCCTGGCCTCAAGTGATCCTCCCATCTCAGCCTCCCAAAGTTCTGGGATTAAGAGCATGAGCCACCACACGTGGCCAATAAAGTATTATTAATGATTAAAAATACTTCCTGATTTTACCAGTCTGACCATTCCTAGCTTCTCTTGGGCCTGCGAACCTGTATTTCCTCCGCCTCCTTTATCATTTCTGGAATAGCTTCCTCTCCCTTCTTTTCATCTTCTTAATCCTTTCCCTTTCTTCCTTGAGTTAGGATATGCCCTTCTCTCCTTTTTTCTTTTTCCTGTGTCCTTTTACCATCTGCTGTGCAGAGACCCATACTTGATGCTGGGGGTTGGTATGAAGAGTCCACAAAAAAAAATAAAAATGTCCTTGAAGAACTGGTAAATTAAGGAAAATATGCAAGAACTAACCTGAGAAGATGAGCACGTTATTAGATCATCTAAAACAAACTTGGTGTACTTCCCTCCTCACCCATCTTCCTCTGTCCTCTGAATTCCCCCCAAGACTGGCTTTCCCATCTCTGGCACAAGCATCCCTCCCCATGCCCTCTCCTCAACAGAGGCAGTGGGCAGCATCCCCTGAGAGCCTACCCTCTGCCTTGCCCTGTGCAAGCTTTTCTGCCCAGCTGCCCAGCCCTGTTCTCTTTTCCCTCCCTGGGCCTTCCAGCTGACTTCCCTCCTACCACACTGGTCAGCAGGTCCCACTGGCCTGTTGTTATCTGTTGCAGGATCACCTTCAGCAGTGCTTATTTCAAGCTGTGCAGTGTTCTAATGAGAACTGCCGGGAACCAGTCCTACGGAAAGACCTGAAAGAGCATTTGAGTGCATACTGTCAGTTTCGAGAGGAAAAATGCCTTTATTGCAAAAAGGATGTGGTAGTCATCAATCTACAGGTAAAAAACAACACACACAACAGTCATCTTTATGGAGCTAAATTATGCCTGACTGGTCACAGTGAATCAGGTGGAATGCCAGAAGAACATTCCTGCATTTGTTTTTGTACAGAATTGGTCTAAAGAATTTGCTTTTTGGAGGGAAGTTCTGTGAAAAGCTTAAAACCTTCTTGTTGGTAGCACTCTCTTCATTTATTATTGGCAAAAATATTATTTGAACACATGCTGTGTATGTGTAAGGAATGCTGGGTGCTGAGTCACAAGGAGGTGAAGATAATGTCTACTTTCTGAATTCTGCAGTGTAGCTGGGGAGGCAGGATGTAGGCATAAAAAGAAAGCATGGGTACCTTTTACATGTCCCGAAGGAGCTGTGCTGGCAGTTCCCCAATCTACCTTCTTTGAGTCCTGTGCTCTATGACTTTCTTTTGAAATAATTGGAAATTTTAATATTTTAATTAAGTTCATTTATACCTAGAAAGTGGACATCTTTAATCCTTTTTTGGAACTAGGCAATAACTTCCTGTAGAGAGTAAGCCACATGACATATATCCCCAAAGAGACACAGGTGTAATCACTGTGAGGCCATGAAAGACAACCCTTGGCTTTGTTTTATTGTACTTTGTCTGTTTCAGAATCATGAGGAAAACTTGTGTCCTGAATACCCAGTATTTTGTCCCAACAATTGTGCGAAGATTATTCTAAAAACTGAGGTAACTGCAAATAATCCTCTCTGTAGATTTTATGGAAGATGAAGTTTTAGTAATCATTGTGGTCTGTGTTTGATAAAATCCCAAATATAAGGGCCCAGGGCTTAAATTACACTCATGACCATGACATATCTGTCTTCCCTTCTCTTTTTCTGCGAACTCTCTTCAGTTTTCATCACAGCTGTTTCTTGCCAGGCCTCTCTCCTTCTCCTCGTCCTTGCCTTCTTCCCAAGCCACCCTTGGCTCCCTGATTGCTGCAGTTGGAGAATAAGTGATGAATTTCTATAGCTTGTGACTCTGCATTTCGTAGGTGGATGAACACCTGGCTGTATGTCCCGAAGCTGAGCAAGACTGTCCTTTTAAGCACTATGGCTGTGCTGTAACGGTATGGAATGACTTTTTGTTTCTGCCTATACATTCTACTGTATAATTCACTTGGCAAGTTCAGTTTACTCTCTGTTCCATCGAGGGTGGAGAATTACAGTTCTGAGAAATTTAAGCTTAATTATTTTAGAGTTCTCCAGAGAAACAGAACCAATGGGGATATATACATATATAGAGATTTGTTTTAAGAAGTTGGCTCTTGCAGTTGTGGGGGCTAGCAAGTCCAAAATCTGCAGGGCAGCTCAGCAATCTGGAAACTCTGGCTGTCTGGAGTTTCTATGCTGCAGTTTTGAGGAGAAGCATTTTTTCTTCAGGAAACCTTAGTGTTTGCTCTGAAGGCCTTCAAGTGATTGGATAAGGCCCATCACACTATAGAGGGTAATCTGCTTACTTCAGGTCTACCAATTGTTCTCACCACATCTATGAAATACCTTCACAGCAACATATAGACTTGTTTTGAGCAAACAACTGGGCACCTTAGCCTAGCCAGGTTGACACATAAAATTAACCATCACAGTAATTATTTCTTTGTTCTTTTTGTTTTCCTTGAGACAGAGTCTCACTGTGTCACCCAGGCTAGAGTGCAGTGGCGCAGTCTTGGCTCACTGCAACCTCTGCATCCCGGGTTCAAGCAATTCTCCTGCTTCAGCCTCCTGAGCAGCTGGGATTACAGGCACCCGCCACCACGCCTGGCTAATTTTTGTATTTTTATTAGAGACAGGGTTTCACCATGTTGGCCAGGCTGGTCTTGAACTCCAGACCTCAGGTGATCCACCTGCCTTGGCCTCCCAAAGTGCTGGGATTACAGCACCGTGCCTGGCCCACAGTAATTGTTTCTAATTCTGATTCCATTTCCTCCACTTGGTTTGGGAACCTTCTGGGATTACTCCTCTCATGATTACAAATCCTGGTTTTATGGTGATACACCCTTGTATGTCACCAAGTATACTGAAACAAAATGGACTTAAAATCATGTTTTAATATGTATGTAATTACCTTTTAAATACTTTAAAATAATACTCAATGAATTATATAAAATAAAATAAAATTTGATTTCTATTTCAGTCTTTTTAATAGATTCCAGATGGAGCAGAGTTTTAGGCATTAAAATATATCATGCTCTGTATTATCATTCTGTATTTTCTATAATCTAAAATTATTTAAAAATAAAAAGTTTACTTCAGAAATCATGAAAATACTAGAAGGAAAGATGAGTGGTTTTTTTTTGAAATGGAGTCTCGCTCTGTCTCCCAGGCTGGAGTGCAGTGGTGGGGTCTCGGCTCACTGCAAGCTCCGCCTCCTGGGTTCATGCCATTCTCCTGCCTCAGCCTCCTGAGTAGCTGGGACTATAGGTGCCCACCGCCACACCTGGCTAATTTTTTGTATTTTTAGTAGAGACGAGGTTTCACTGTGTTAGCCAGGATGGTCTCGATCTCCTGACCTTGTGATCCGCCCGCCTCAGCCTCCCAAAGTGCTGGGATTGCAGGTGTGAGCCACTATGCCCGGCTGAATTTTTTTATTCTTAAAGAGGCTGGTGTGGTGGCTCATACCTGTAATCCCAGCACTTTGGGAGGCTGAGGTAGGTGGATCATTTGAGGTCAGGAGTTCAAGACCAGCCTGGCCAACATGATGAAACCCTGCCTCTAACAAAAATACAAAAATTAGCTGAGTGTGGTGGTGCACGTCTGTAATCCCAGCTACTCGGGAGGCTGAGGTATGAGAATCGCTTGAACCCGGGAGGCTGAGGTTGCAGTGAGCTGAGGTCACGCCACTGCACTCCAGCCTGGGTGATAGAGCAAGACACTGTCTCAAAACAAACAACCCCCTGCCCCGCAACAACAACAAAAGCCCTTTCTTAAATGACTAACACAAAACCAGAAGCCATAATTTTGATAAACTTATAAATATTTAAAACTTCTATATGATTTTTTAAAATACCATAAATAAAGTCAAACAGCAAACAATGGCCTGGAGGGAAAAGTCTGCAACATATGATTAGACAAAAAAAAGGGGGGGACTATTTTCCTTTATATACAAAGAAACCTTTAGTGTTAATAACTTACTCAACTTAATGGAAAAATAGGCAAAGAAATATAGTATATAGGCAGTTCCAGAAAAAAATTCATTTGACTGATAGATGTAAGAAAAGATGCTCATTTCACTCCTAAATAAATGTACATTATAACAAGAAATATAATTTTACCTAATGTCATCAAATTGACAAAGATTAAAACATCTTATGATAGCTCACTTTTTTTAGGGTGATTTGGTTATATCTATGAAAATAAAAAATGAATCCACACATTGACCATGCATTTCTGCTAGGATTTATGTTACAGATATCCTTTCTTGTACAGTGATTACACATACACAAACACACACAAAGATGCTTATTATTGTTTGTATAGCAAGAAAATCCCACAACAACCCAAAACTAAAAACAACCTGTAAGTCTATCATTAAAACACCAACTATATGATTATATATTCATATTTTAGAATATTATATAGCTGATAAAAATAATGAGATATGTAAAAAATTAAATATAGTATGTTCTCATTTGTGTTAAAAATGTGTATATATCCTTACTGACTCTGGTAAGACGAGGAAATTGGGTGTGGAGATGGAAAGAAGAGGCCTTTTACTTTTCATTCTTCATCTTATGTTGTTTGACACAAGCACATATTTTTTTATTTTAAAAACCATTTGAAAAAATGTATATTGTGAGAAGGATTTTTTAAAAAAATCTATGAAGAGTCTATAAATTTGTCACATATCAAACCAGAGGTTGTCTTGGCCGCAAAAAGGATAGGGTTTACCTTTCTTGTGCATCAGCACAATTGTCCAGCTTGGGTAACATGGTGAAACCCTGTCTCTACCAAACAATACAAAAATTAGCCAGGCGTAGTGGCGCACCCTGTAGTCCCAGCTCCTTGGGAGGCTGAGGTAGGAGAATCCCTTGAGCCAGGGAGGCAGAGATTGCAGTGAGCCAAGGTCATGCCATTGTACTCCAGCCTGGGCAACAGAGTGAGACCCTGTCTCAAGAAAAAAAAAAAAAAGTACAGAAATTGCTTTCTAGCTCTAAAAATGATCTTTATAGTCAGGCCCAAATCTCCAGTTGGTTTGTATTCTAGAACTTGCCTCAGCATCAGAGCTTGGGATGGCTGGGGGAGTCATTCTCCGGAACCTTATTTAGGACAGCCTGTCACCAAAGAAGCCACCCCTAACCCAAATGGAAATTGACGATGAATATTTAGTTAGACTGCATGGATCACCTCGATGCACCTAACAAACATTTGCTTTTACTAGTAATATAGGCAGGCAGTCTGCAAAAAAAATATTTTAATGATTAGGGAAAAAGCAACCATTTCTTCTTGCAAATGTATTCTGTGGTTTTGAGGGCAACATATATATATATGGGGTGAAATTAAAATCAGGTGGCATTCCTTCTGCCCATGGCAGCCAGTCCGTGATTGCAGGCAGCATGGAAATGTGCTTGACAGGAGGAAGAACTAGCATTGACTTAAAACTGATTTGAAGAGGCCAGGCGCGGTGGCTCATGCCTATAATCCCAGCACTTTGGGAGGCCGAGGCAGGCAGATCACGAGGTCAGGAGTTCAAGACCAGCCTGGGCAATATGGTGAAACCCCATCTCTACTAAAAATACAAAAATTAGCCAGGCATGGTGGCACGTGCCTGTAATCCCAGCTACTCGGGAGGCTAAGGCAGGAGAATCACTTGAACCCAAGTGGAGGTTGCATTGAGCCAAGATCATGCTACCGCACTCCAGCCTGGGCGACAGAGTGAGACTCCATCTCAAAAAACAAACAAAACTGATTTGAAGATAACCCATGAAGGAGATAGGTTTTATATGGGAATAGTTGAGAGATGATAATAACTACACTTAACCCACAGTCATATACTCCCAGGGCAAGGAAGAAAATCAGCACTGCGAATTTTGATATTGGCCTGATTCTCTGTCTCATGGATATTGTAGAATCCTAAAGCTGGGGCCAGGTATGGTGGCTCACACCTGTAATCCCAGCACTTTGTGAGACCAAGGCAGGCAGATCACTTGAGGCCAGGAGTTTGAGACCACCCTGGCCAACATAGTGAAACTCCGTCTCTACTAAAAATATGAAAATTAGCTGGGTGTGGTGGTGCACACCTGTAATCCCAGCTACTCGGGAGGCTGGGGCACAAGAATCTCTTGAACCCAAGTGACCAAGGCTGCAGTGAGCCAAGAACACACCACTACACTCCAGCCAGGGCGACACAGTAGGGCTGTCTCAAAAAAAAAATTAAAAAATGAATCCTAAAGCTGGAAAAGGGACCCACTGGAGTCATTTTTCCTGCAACCCACTAGAAACTGGTACATGTTTAAACTATTAAAGTAAGCAAAGTTGTTAAGATTCTATTTTAGCAGAATATCCTACCACCTCTTTCATTTTTGAAGCCTCTCAGCAACCTGACTTATTTTTCTCTTCATATTGAAGGATAAACGGAGGAACCTGCAGGAACATGAGCATTCAGCCTTACGGGAGCACATGCGTCTGGTTTTAGAAAAGAACGTCCAATTAGAAGAACAGGTAAATCTTCAAAGATTCAAATAAAAAGTGAGGCAACAGAATTGCTGGGATTTACCAGCTCTATGCTGGTATTTTTCTTTTCTCCTCTATTTCAGTATGAGTCAATTGGAGGTAGATGTTTTTCTATTAAGTGGCCAAACAGGCTCATAGGATTATAGAACATTAGAATTGGAAGGTGCCGTTAGGATCTTTGAGTCCGTCCCCCTCATTCAACAGATGAAATAACTGAACTCTGAGAAATTTTTATGTGTTTTAATCGTTAAGTAGCAGAATTCAATCTCAAAACTCATGTCCTCTGATTCTAAGTCCAGTACTCCCCATGGTATACCATAACTGCCTCTCAATAGCCTATCTACACACCTTTTGGTTAATACCTGGCACTTAGCAATTTGATGTTTCAGTTAAATTAATATTACTGTGAAACAACAGTTGACTATTCTAAGCACTATGGGTTTTATAAATTTTGTGGTAACTCTAAGGAAGCTTTGCAACCTGATAAATGCATACATACACACTTATTTCACCGAGTTGTGATTATCAAGTGAAATTATATGCAAATGCCTGCCATAGTGCCTGTGGCACTCATATTAACCTCAATAAATGCTGATTCTATTGAGCAATTTTCAGGAAAGTTAATTATTTTGTTAGAACATCTCAGAAAATCAGACTTTTCTTTCTTTTTTTTTTTTTTTTGAGACAAGTCTTGCTCTGTCGCCCAGGCTGGAGTGCAGTGGCACGATCTTGGCTCACTGCAAGCTCCGCCTCCTGGGTTCACGCCATTCTCCTGTCTCAGCCTCCCAAGTAGGTGGGACTACAGGCGCCCACCACCATGCCTGGCTAATTTTTTGTATTTTTTAGTAGAGACGGGGTTTCACGTGTTAGCCAGGATGGTCTCGATCTCCTGACCTTGTAATCTGCCCGCCTCGGCCTCCCAAAGTGATGGGATTACAGGCGTCAGCCACCGTGCCTGGGGGAAAATCAGACTTTTCAAGCCCAGGTAGGGAAGAAAACCATTTTCATAAAAGGAGCTGATGTTTACTACTGCAGATGATTTTTTAATGTCTGATTTTCTATTAAAGTAGGTGGGTGAGTTCCAGGGTCAGATCCTGGAGAAAATTAGGAAGACTGATTAAACGGTAACTTTGGTAGAAGGCATGCTGCCTAGTAACCATTCCCAAGTTTTTTCTATATCAGTTGCCTCATTCATCCATCCTTTCATTCAAGAAACACCTACCATATGTCAGGTACAATGTTTGCTGCTAGGGACACTGAGCCAAGGAAGACATAGCCTCTATCCTTGAAGAACTAACATAAATGTAAACGGGTTAGTTGTCATGCCTTGTAGGACATGCTGTAACTCAGTCTGGGGTACAGAGGCTGCAGCAGTTTATTCTGGGGGAGTTAGGGAAGACTTTCAAAGTAAGACATCCAAGCTGCCTCTTGAAGGAGGAAGGATTCATCAGTTAAAATGTTGTGGAAGAAAGACATCCAAAAGGGAGAGCTTGCACTGAAGCAGGGAGGCATAAGAAATGCTGATGAATCAAGGAAATGGGGTT
Organism: Rhinopithecus roxellana; assembly: GCF_007565055.1. Taxonomy (NCBI): domain Eukaryota; kingdom Metazoa; phylum Chordata; class Mammalia; order Primates; family Cercopithecidae; genus Rhinopithecus; species Rhinopithecus roxellana. Next base: position 71,506,580 of record NC_044556.1, on the reverse strand, counting down.
TTAGAGTGAATAGACTTCTGAGTATGAGGTAGAGAGAGGCTGGAGACTAGTGTGTTGGATCCAGATTGCAGTGGCCTTTTGTGTAGCCTAAGAAGTTTTGAACACTGTGCCTTCAATTATTTTTTCATTCATTCATTCTCTGCCTTGTTTCAGAAAGGTTTTAAGGACCAGAAGTTTGAACTAATTTTTTTTTTCCAGTAATAAGGAGCTAATGGAGGTTTCTTAATTGGAAAATACTTGGTCAGCTAATTGTTTGTTTGTTTGTTTGTTGAGATAGGGTCTGGCCCTGTCACCCAGGCTGGAGTACACTGGTGTGATCTGGACTCTCTGTAATCTCTGCCTCCCAGACTCAAGAGATCCTCCACCTTAGCCTCTTGAGTAGCTGGGACTATAGGTGTGCACCACCACACTCGGCTAATTTTTGTATTTTTTTTTTTTTTTGTAGAGACAGAGTTTTGCCATGTTGCCCAGGCTGGTCTCATGAGCTCAAGCCATCTGCCTGCCTCAGCCGCCCAAAGCGGTTTGTTTGCTTTTGTTTTTTAAAGCAAGACAGTTGGTAAGAGCATGGCAATTGATAAGAGTGAAGGCTCTGGAGCCAGAATGCCTAGGTTTGCAGCCAGGCTGCACACTAGCCATATGAGTTTGGACAAACTACTTCATTTCTGTCATCTCCCATTTCCTCATTTGTAATTGGGGTTGTGGTGACGGTAAAAAGGGATAATATAGTTAAGCTAGTAGCACAATGCCTAACACATAATAAGTACTTCAATAGTAGGTAGAAGCAAGATACTGGAGGTGGTGGTGGTGATGTTGAAGGCTCAACCAAAGCCATGTCGGCTGGAAAAAGAGAGAGTATCAAGAGACCTTCTGAGGCTGTAAATGACATGCATTAAGCTGAGTAGGGAGGGGACATGGTAATGATATTAACCGAAATGGGCACTACAAAACTGGAGCAGGTTAGAGGTGAGGGTGCAGAGAGAGACAAGGAGTTTGCTTTTGGTCAGGCAGGTAGGTGGAAGTCAGCTCTAGGGTTCTAAATAAAGGATTCTAGGGCCAGAGATCAAGTGATTGTCTCAGCCATTTGTGCATTCATTCATAAAATATGTATCAAATGCCCTCTCTGTGCCAGGCACTGTCCTAGGCTCTAAGGATAAAGAAATAAATGAGATGTAGTCTCAAGAAACAATTTAGTGGAGAAGAAGACCAAAACAACAACAACAAAAAGCAAGTTATAAGCATGATAATGATGATTTATACACTAGAATATGGACAGGATATCATGGAACTTGAGAAGTGGTCTCGGTGGGTGGTGCAAGTAAGGAAATATTTCCAAGAGGATGTACCCATGAGTGGAGGCTTAAAAAGTGGTAGTTTTTAGATAAGAGAGAGGTGTATGAGAGATCAGGGCCTGACGGGAAATAGGAGTTGTGTGGTCTTGCTGGGCAGGATGCATGTGGAATGTGAATGGGCTTGAGGCTGAAAGTGTAGCCGGGGCAGGTCACGTAGGGCCCAGTGTCACCTGTAAAAGCAAGCCACTAGAGACGTTTATGCAGGGAAGGCTCAAGACCAGATTTTTCTCTTAATATTATTCTGGTCACAGTAAGGAATACAAATGGAAGGAGAACAAGACTAAAGCCAGGGAGAGCATTCATGTTATTCATTCATTTAACAAATATTTGTCAAGCACCTACTGGTGCCAGGCAACAGTCTAGTTGCTGGGGTCATAGTGGACTGCTGAGGTTCATGCCAGTCCCGGCTCTCATGGAGCTTATGTTCTGGTGTGTGTTGTGGGTAGAATGGGTAGAGCAAGACCAGTTAGAAAGCTGCTGTTGCAGCCCAAGGGAGAAATAATGAAGACTGAAACTAGTGCTGAAATGAGAAATGGATGTAAGTCTTTTTGTTTCTATTGTCATGTTAAAAATTAAAATCGGCAACTGTTGCAGATTGAATGGATATGGGAATAAGAGAAGAGCTGTCTAGGATCAGCTTTAGGTATCTGATTGTTTCCTTCAAGTAGATTATAAAATCTGTCAATATGCTACCTACACGTTTTGCCTATCACTTGCTGGCTTGTATGCTGGATGGGTTACTTAAACTCTCTACCTCTGTTTCCTCATCTGAAAAATAAGTCTAATATTCGTGAAACTCATAGGTTCTTTGAGGCATACAAGAGCTAATGAATATTAGGGTATGATAGACAGTCAGCAAGTTTTTGCCATTATTACTATTGATACTTCGCATGTAACATTTAATGTGGTATGGTGATCAGTACTCTTTGGTGGTAGTTTTATTTTGTTTTAAGAGACATGGTGTCACTATGTTGCCCAGGCTGGACTCAATCTCCTGGGCTCAAGTGATCCTCCCCCATCAGCCTCCCAGGTACCTGGGATTACAGGTGCCTGGCTTTTGTGGTTGCTTAATAAGTCCATGTTGAATGAATGAAGAGAACCAGTTCAGTAAATTCAGTCAAGTGATGTCTGTCACTACATGAACCATCATAGTAGGTTAGGTATAGAAAAGGCTGATGAGAAATTCTGTAGATGTGGCTTTTTGGAACCACCTGTAAATATCTTCCTATAATTATGTAGGAATCTACCTGTAAATATTTTCCTAGAAATAAGTATGTACATTTTTTCCTAGAAACACTTTCTTACCTGCAAGTACGATTTTAACTTATATGCATGCAGTTATATTCAATGACTTTATTTTTCCTCACATTCCTGTTATTAGATTTCTGACTTACACAAGAGCCTAGAACAGAAAGAAAGTAAAATCCAGCAGCTAGCAGAAACTATAAAGAAACTTGAAAAGGAGTTCAAGCAGTTTGCACAGTTGTTTGGCAAAAATGGAAGCTTCCTCCCAAACATCCAGGTAAGAAATGGCCTTTCTGTTGAAAGCCAAGATTTGGCTTTCAATTGCAGTGAGGGTTTTTCTTTTAACTTTTTAAATAGAAATAATTTAAAATATACAGAAAAGCTATAAGAATAAGATGGTGCAAAGAACACTTGTATAACCTCCACCCAGATTCACTCATGGTCAACGTTGTGTCCCGTTTGCTTCATCATTCATGCTCGCCTCCACTGCTCCTCCCCCATCATGTGTGTGTGTGCGCGCGTGTGTGTGTGCATGTGTGCATGTGTGTGCACATACTCTTTCTAAACCATTTGCGAGTACGCTGCATATTTTATGGTCCTTTACCTCTACATGTTGATACTTCAGTATGTATTTCCTAAGAATAAAGATCTTCTTTTATACAACCCCAGTATGTTTAGCAATATCAGTAACTTTAACATTGATACAATACTTCTATATAATTTATAGCAATTCGGGTTTTGATTAATGTTGGGCCAGTATTAATCAATTGATTGCAGATTCACTGAGAGCATCTGTAGTTCTGCATTTTGTAGTCAACAAGTGAAACTATTAATTCCCTTGGGAAGAAAATGCTTTAAACATCACTAAAATATAGCAAAAATAGTACTTTGTAAATTATGAACGTTAAATAACCATAAATGAATTCTGATGAATAATGTCTTTATCATGATTATAAAATTTGTAGTGAAAAAGATTTCAAGACATGTGGTGTAGACAATATATTTGAAATTTAGGTTATTCCAGAAAATCTAGGCCCTATAATTTCCATACTTAGCCAGCACATTATACATTAAACACACACACACACCCATATACATACAATGTATATGTATGTGAAATATATATAATGTATATATGCATATGTGTATATACATGTATATGTACAGATGCTCCTCAACTTACAATGTAGTTATGTCCTGATAAACCCATTAAGTTGAAAATATTGTAAGTCAAAAATATGTTTGATACACCTAACCTATTAAACATCATAACCTAGCCTAGCATACCTTAAATGTGCTCAGAACACTTAAATTAGCCTACAGTTGGGCAGTCATCTAACACAAAGCCTATTTTATAATAAAGTATTGAATTCCTCATGTAATTTATCAAATTCTGAAAGTGGAAAACAAAATGGTACTTTGAGTAGCCATACCTTATATTATACACACACAGGGAAAGGGAGGAGTAGTTTTATTTAATCTCTTCCACCTGAGAGAGCAGTCAAAAGTTTAGGTCTTACTCAGGGCCTTCTGTACCACCCGTAGAGCTCAGGCCAGAACAGGTACACCTATTCCATCTAATTCTCCACCTTCTAGCAGAGCAAGAGTGAATCAGGAGATTGGCTTCTAAAAAGAGGAAGAAGTGTAGGGCAAGAGGAGAGACAACATGAAAATCAATATGTAAAGATGGGTTGGAGAACCAAGCAGAGGGAAACGGAGGGAGGATAAAAATTAGATAAAGAAAAGTTCAAACATTTGGAACAGGAGCTGTGGTAGGAGAGGAGGAGGAGGAAGATAATTAGGTGGCTCATCTCTCTGTGATCCTCACTGAATTTTATTTTCTGGGCTTGTATTTTTTATTCTGTTAATTGATTAAATGTGATATGTTTGAATTGAAAAAAATTTTAATCTCAATGAATTGCTAAAATATTAACTAATTTTTTAAACATGATTATCCATTTTGTAATGAAAGGTTTTTGCCAGTCACATTGACAAGTCAGCTTGGCTAGAAGCTCAAGTGCATCAATTATTACAAATGGTTAACCAGCAACAAAATAAATCTGACCTGAGGCCTTTGATGGAAGCAGTTGATACAGTGAAACAGAAAATTACCCTGCTAGAAAACAATGATCAAAGATTAGGTATGTCTGATATTTTATTTCTCTTTTGGTGACTCATTTGTCTGCATGTGTTCATGAAACAACCAAACACCTGGCCGAATAGAGAGTCACATCTGTCCAGGATAAACAATGGCTGAATCTGCCATTTGTGAAAGCATCATGAGATTCTGGCCACTCAGGCAAAAATGAGGGAGGGCCACAAGTGGGGTTGGGGGACTGGGCTAGGAGATTCCAAGACTGGAAACAGGTCAGCAAATTCCAAGAACAGGGATTGATGACTTTCAAGAAGAGTGGAAAATAATGAGAAACCTCAGGGAGAGATGTGGTGGGATCATTGTTTTAGGTATGGGAAAATATTAAAGGGTTTGTCTATTTAAAAGCATTCTAGTCAGAAAAGTGTGGGGCTCAGCATGCTGACTCACGCTAGTTGAATGCTCAGTGTGTCTTCTCTACACTTCAGTGAGTTTAAGATACACATCCAGGTTTTCTTTGGAGGCAGTGTGCCAAAACATGATATTCCCTGAGTTAATATTATTACAACAAATGAATTCAGCTCATCTTTAGGATGTCAGGATTTTGTTGATTCTCTTTCAGGTAACAAAATTCCACTTTGGGAAAATTTTAAAGATAACTTTTAGGCCTATGGCATTTTTTTTTTTTTTTTTTTTTTTTCTTCTTTGCAGCTGTTTTAGAAGAGGAAACTAACAAACATGATACCCACATTAATATTCATAAAGCACAGCTGAATAAAAATGAAGAGCGATTTAAACTACTGGAGGGTACTTGCTATAATGGAAAGCTCATTTGGAAGGTGACAGATTACAAGATGAAGAAGAGGGAGGCAGTGGATGGGCACACAGTGTCCATCTTCAGCCAGTCCTTCTACACCGGCCGCTGTGGCTACCGGCTGTGTGCTAGAGCATACCTGAATGGGGATGGGTCTGGGAAGGGGACACACCTGTCCCTATACTTTGTGGTCATGCGAGGAGAGTTTGACTCACTGTTGCAGTGGCCATTCAGGCAGAGGGTGACACTGATGCTTCTGGACCAGAGTGGCAAAAAAAACATTATGGAGACCTTCAAGCCTGACCCCAATAGCAGCAGCTTTAAAAGACCTGATGGGGAGATGAACATTGCATCTGGCTGTCCCCGCTTTGTGGCTCATTCTGTTTTGGAGAATGCCAAGAACGCCTACATTAAAGATGACACTCTGTTCTTGAAAGTGGCTGTGGACTTAACTGACCTGGAGGATCTCTAATCACTATTTATGGGGTGATAAGAGGACTTTTTGGGGCCAGAACCGTGGAGGAGAGCACATTTGATTATCATATTGACCTGGTTTTAGACTCAAAGCACATTTGTATTTGCCTTTTTCCTTAACGTTTGAAGTCAGTTTAAAACTTCTGAAGTGCTGTCTTTTTACATTTTACTCTGTCCTAGTTTGAAACTTAAAACTCTTAGAATATTCTCTTATTATTTATATTTTTATATTTCTTGAAAGATGGTAAGTTTCTTGAAGTTTCCGGGGCGTTTTTCTTTTACTGGTGCTTAGTGCAGTGTCTCAGGCACTCTAAATATTGAATGTTATGGAGGACATAGAGGTAGCAGAATTCCCAGTTGAAAATGTTTTGATATTTTATTGTTTGGCCTATTGATTCTAGACCTGGCCTTAAGTCTGCAAAAGCCATCTTTATAAGGTAGGCTATTCCAGTTAAGTAGTGGGTGATGTAGTTACAAAGATAATATGCTCAGTTTGGACCTTTTTTTCAGTTAAATGCTAAATATGTGAAAATTACTATACCTCTAAGTATTTTCATGAAATTCACCAGCAGTTTGCAGGTACAGTTTTGCAAGGCTGCATAAGAACTGGTGAATGGCATAAGCATTTTCATTCTTCCTGATGAAGTAAAGCAGAAAGTACTGCATAGTAATATGTAAGATATAGCTAGCCAGCTAAAGTTCAGATTTCGTTAGGTTCAACCCTATGAAAAAAACTATTTTCATAGGTCAAAAATGGTAAAAACTTAGCAGTTTCGTAAGATTCAACCAAATAAATATATATACACACACACATACATATACACCTATATATGTGTGTATACAAACAGTTTGAATGTATTTTGGTAACAGTAGTAAATCAATGTGAGGATGGATAGAATTTAGTATATAATAGAGAAAATGTCATAAATGGATAAAAGGAATTTACAACTTGAGGAGAAAACCGTTATAATTTCCTATGGGTGTCAGAAGTACTCTCAGCAAAAACGGATGGCTAAAACAGTATCTACTATTCTCTGATAACTTTTTTTTTTTTTGAGACAGAGTCTCATTGTCACCCAGGCTGGATGGAGTGCAGTGACGTGATCTCAGCTCACTGCAACCTCCACCTCCCGGGTTCAAGTGATTCTCCTGCCTCAGCCTCCTGAGTAGCTGGGATTACAGGCACCCATCACCACGTCCGGCTAATGTTTATATTTTTAGTAGAGACAGAGTTTTGCCATGTTGGCCAAGCTGGTCTCAAACTCCTGACCTCAAGCGATCTGCCCGCCTTGGCCTCCCAAAGTGCTGAAATTATAGGCATGACCCACTGCGCCAAGCCTCTGACAACGTTTGAATTTGTAAGCTGCTATGCAAGTGGGCATTTATATAAACTTGTAATGTTTCTTGTCAGAATTCTGAGTACTTTGTGAAGAACAGAAATGATCATGTTCTTATGCATCTATCTGTATGGGTCTGAAGGTGTATATACAAATTGAGATGAGTCTTTATGACTCTTGATAAGCCTAAGTTTAACAACAACAGCAAAAATGCCAAGTTGTCCTGAGCCCTCCTGCATTGTTATGCCACTTCCCTACTGCTCATATGCAGGCTGGCTCCCCTGGGCACACAAAGATGAGTATGGGCCATGGGCCACTGTAGAGCTGCTCACCTGGTGATGACCATACACCTTACAATTTCTGAGCAGTTAACCCTATAGAAGCATGCTTTATATGAGTGTCTTCTGGGAAGAGGAACCTTCTTAATCTCTTCTGTGGGATTTTCAAATGCTAAAGACTCACACTGCAGCAATTATCCCAGATGATTAAATTCAAAGAAATATGTTCACAACAGGAATATACTAAAGAACTAAAGCGTCGCTGCTGGTGAACTGTGGAACAGTTGATGCTCAACACATCACCTTGGACAAATTCAGGAAGCATTTCTCTAGCCCACAAGGCCAGACCCAGGTGCTCTGTGTATTTGTTTTTAATGTTCTTCATCATATCCAAGTTCACTCTCTCTTCCTGAGCAGTGGAAGATCATATTGCTGTAACTTCTTTTGAGTAGTTGATATGGAAAACATTTTAAAGTGAATTTGTCGAAATGCTGGTTTTGTGTTTTATCCAACTTTTGTGCATGTATATAAAGTATGTCATGGCATGGTTTGCTTAGGAGTTCAGAGTTCCTTCATCATTGAAATAGTGATTAAGTGATCCCAGAACGAGGAGTTCTAGCGTAAAAAGCACCCCTTTTTCACAAAACAAGAGTTGTGAATTTGCTTTTAAACAAGGTGGATCTATGTAAACTATTTTTCCTTTTTTTATGAACGGAACAGTAATTTTTCTTCTGTATCAATAAGATTTAAATTTTTATTTCCATTTTGGGTTAATTTTGGTTCCTGATGAAAAGATAACAATACACTAAGCATAAAGGGGAAGTTAATATCCTTGAGAAAGTTACAGAAGGATTACAGTGGGGGTGTGTGTGTTAATAATGCTTATTAACAAGTCTAAAATCTGACCCCTGATTTCCACATTTGGTATTTTCAGAGAAAACAAGAGACAGTCACAGCCAGGATCAATTCACAGTGCCAGTCCTGAATACAATAGGACAGTGAGGTACAAACCCTTTGTGTGGTCCCTGGATAATCAGTCCACACTACTGACTCTTTTCTCTTAGAAAGCAGTTGGAGATATATGTCTCAATCTTATATAAGAATTCTGAGCTGGAGATAAAGGTTTGATGGAGGCACAGTAGGGGTCCCAGGTGGTGAAATCACACAGGAATAACACATTCTATGGGAAGAGGAAGAAGAACCTGTAAAGCATTTGGAGAAGGAATGATCCAGAGGTAAGAAAAACACCAAGGAAGGTGGGAATAGAAAAGAATGTCAGCAGGGCCAAATGCCAGCTTGGGAACAGCAGCCACTCCCAGAGCATTCCCACAGCCCTTGTGAACTCTGTCCCCCCATGCTGCTCTCTCCTCAAGTCTGTATCTCTGACCCTGGCCTTTGCCATAAGCTGATCCGAGTACCTGCTGAACATCTAAATTCAGGAGTCCCGTAGGGACTTTAAGGACCACTTCACCATACAGAACTGGAAATCTTCCCACCCTCCCCACCACTGCCAACCTATTACTTCTCCATTTTTTCTCTCTAAGTGACATCATTGTCCAAGCCAAAAGTTTGGACACTATTCTAGATTCCTGCCTCATCTTCCCTGTCCAGTAACCCGCACTGCACTGCGAATTTGACCTCCAAATAATTTTTTTAGAGGTATTCCCACTACTTACCCTTCCTCAGTACTACTGTCTTGTTTTAGGCCTACATTATTTTTTAAATCACAACTGTTCTTCCTATTTTTAGTTGTGCCTCTTTGGAGTTTGACACTGTGACAATCTCCACAGTGTCACCTGATGATCCATCTCAAATGAAAATCTGAGAATGACTCCCACCCCACCCACACTGTGGCTTCATAGCCCATAGGAAAAAGCCCAGCCTCCATGGAGTGCCATACAAGGCCCTCCATGCCCACTTCTACCCTTCCAGCCTCACCTCCTGACATTTCTACCTTGCATTTAGCAACACCAACCCAAGCTATCTGATATTTGTCTGAGCTTGTACTATATGTCTATCTGGAATACTCTTTTTTTGAGATAGGGTCTTACTCTGTCACCCAGGTTGTAGTCCAGTGGCGCAATTACAGCTCACTGCAGCCTTGACCTCCCTGAGTTCAGGTGATCCTCCCACCTCTGCCTCCCAAGTAGACGGGACTACAAGCACGCAACACCAGGCCCGACTAATTTTTTTGTATTTTCTGTAGAGATGGGGTTTCACCCTGTTCCCCAGGCTGGTCTCCAACTTCTGGACTCCAGTGATCCGCCCACCTCAGCCTCCCAAAGAGTTGTGATTACAGGCATGAGCCACCATGCCTGGCCTGGAATACTCTTCTCTATCCTTACCTTCTTTGCCTGGATAATTCTTGCCCTTTAAGATTCTGCTTTGGCCTCACCTCCTCTGGGATGCCTTCCTAAACTATCCTTTAATCTGTAACCCTACTCCCACACTTCACCCTTAGTAACTTGCCCATCGGGTTCATTTTGCCCACTGCCCAGATAGAGCTGATTTATCAAGACAAAGGAATTGTAACAGAGAAAGAGTTTAATTCACACAGCTGGTTGTACAGGAGACCGCAGTTTTATTATTGCTCAAATCAGTCTCCCTGAAAATTCGGAGACTGGAGTTTTTAAGGATAATCTCATGGGGATGGGGGCAGGTAGTGGAGAGTGATGACTGGTCCCCGGGGAAATGGGGAGTCAAAGCTGTCCTCTTGTGCTGAGTCAGTTCCGGAGTGGAAGCCACGAGACCATCAATCTGGGTGGGAGCAGCTGATCCATCCAGTGCAGGGTCTGAAAATACTTTGAGCACCAATCCTAGGTTTTATAATAGTGATGTTATCCCTAGGAGCAACTGGGGAGGCTTAGAATCTTGTGGCCTCTAGCTGCATGACTCCTAAACCATAATTTCTAATCCTGTGGCTAATTTGTTAGTCCTAGAAAGTCTGGTCCCCAGGCAGGAAGGGGGTTTGTTTTGGGATAGGACTGTTATCATCTTTGTTTCAAAGTAAAACTGTAAGTTCCTCCCAAAGTTAGTTCTGCCTACACTCAGGAATGCACAAGAACAGCTTGGGGGTTAGAAGTGAGATAGAGTTGGCTAGGTTAGATCTCTTTCACTGTCATAATTGGCTGTCATAATTTTCTGCAAAGGCGGTTTCACCTTCACTGTATCAAAAGTCCTTGCTCTGTGCTGTATACTTCCTTGCCCATAACTCAATTGCTCCACTTTTCTTTTTCCAGAAAACAAATGTTGCTACATATTTATCAGATTGTGTGAGTTACAAATAGAACAGATATTGTCCATGTCCTCCTCAGACTTCTAATCTGTAGGTCAATCATAAGTGGTACAGAAACATGATCAGAGTGTAAATGTTCCCAGCCTCTGGGCTGGCAAAGAGTTTGCCTCTCAACTTCTCTCCCCAGTGCCCTAAGGAAGTATACCTCTCAGAACTGTTTTGGATGTTTGTGATGCAAAATAAGAGAACAGGCAGAAAAACATTTGAAAGGTAAGCTCTAAGGGAAAGATTTATGGAAAATAGCTAAACAGATCCACATAAGGATTGGGGAGAATTAAAGAAGAGAGCGGATGGAATTTGAAACTATGGAAACACTGCCAAAGCAGCCATGGAAATAAGAAAAAAAAACAAATAGAAACTATGGGAACTGTGACTTGGAGCCTTTTTGATTCTTTTTTCTTTCAAGAGACCCATGCTGAAGACTAAAATACGTTTTAAAATTATTTTTGGCTGTTTGAAATATACATATTTGAAACTCCACGCATAGACTCTATGGCCCCAGAATTTATAAGACATTTGAACAAATTAAGTACATAACAATACAAGTTGTGACAAGTGCCTTGAAGAAAATCACAGAGTACAGGAAAATATTGATGAGGCTGCTGTGGGGAAAATGTACTGGGGTTGTCAGAGAAGGCCTTAATTCTGAGGTAACACAATATCTCATGTTCATGTGACATGTTTTCTGAATACCCAGCACTTTTCAACACCCTTATAAAGTCTGAGGAATTTCCTATGAGAAAACTTGCCTCCTTGACCCCCTTTGTAGCACAGCAATGTGACCTATGCCCCACCAAGCAGGCAGTCAATGCAAAATTTCAACTTGAAAGTGAGCAAGATAGGCCAGGCATGGTGGCTCACGCCTGTAATCCCAGCACTTTGGGAGGCTGAGGCAGGTGATCACAAAGTCAGGAGTTCGAGACCAGCCTGGCCAACATGGTGAAAGCCGGTCTCTACTAAAAAATACAAAAATTAGCTGGGCGTGGTGGCGGGCACCTGTAGTCCCAGCTACTCGGGAGGCTGAGACGGGAGAATTACTTGAACCTGGGAGGCAGAGGTTGCAGTGAGTTGAGATCATGCCACTGTACTCCAGCCTGGGTGACAGAGTGAGACTCCGTCTCCCAAAAAAAAAAGTGAGCCAGATGAAGAAGGAAACATGCCTAACTCTGGCTACCAGCGGGGACCACCAGTGTTTGTGGAAGTTGCAGTTTTGGTGTCAATGGTGGCAGCAGCAACAGATTCTCACTAGATCCTCTAGTGTGTTTGGGTACCGTTGTTTCCACATTTGGCCTCTGGCTCTCCTGGAGATTCTGTGAGCTACATGATATTGTTAAAGTCCTTTTCTTTCTCAACCAGAGTGGATTCTGTTGTTTGTAACTAACTGCCTGACCTAATCAAGCTGAGATCTGAAAGATGAGTCAGCTGTGGAAAGAGCTGTCAGGGTGGATCAGTAATCTGGGCAGAGGGCACTGAAGAGTGTTGGTTCAATGAACTGAGAAGAGGATAGTGTGGTGGGAGTTTGGTAGAAATCAGGAGAATGATAGTTGATGAGGGTAGAGAGGGAGGCACAGGGTTTAGAACCTAAGTGCTCAGGCCATGGTGAGAAGTTTATGGTTTATGTAAAGTATAATGAAAGTTAACATGTTATGGGCAAAGGATGCATGATCTGATTAATATTTTGTCTCTTAATATGGAGCATAGATTAGAAGGGGGACAAGAGAGAACATGGGAAGAGTATTAAGGTTAAATCATATTGAAATTGCATTTCATGTCTGTTGCCTCTGAAGCCGAGAACCATGTTTGATTCAAAAGTACATACCAGGTGCTCAAACAGTGTCTTAAGCTGAATGAATACAATAATGCATTGAATTTTTATAACAACTCTGATAGGCAAGTCTTCTGCCCATTCCATAGATGAAAAATCTGGTAAAGAGATCCAAGTACTAGGCACTGTCCTAAGAATGTTACATATATTAACACATTAACCTTACAATAACCTCATGAGGTATATGCTATTTTATCCCCACTTTACAGATGAAACAACTGAGGCACAGAGAGTTTATGTAATAAGCTCTAGGTTGCTCAGCTAGTAAGTGGTAGTGCTAAGATCTGAATCCAGGCAGTCTGGCCTCATAGGCTCCACTCTTAACCACTACACAGACTGCCTCATATGGATACTGATGAATTCTAAACACACACATACATATATATATACCTTTAAATGAGTTAGAAGAGTAACTACTATTCATAGAATAAAAATCAAATATAACTTTCAAACCACTAAAGTGAGAAAAAAACTGGAAAAAGAGACTGTCAAACCAAAGGCAGTAAAGAGAACAGGAAGCATGATACATAGAAAAAATGAGTGAGATATATCTATGAATAAGTGTTACTATTAAGAGAGGGAAATCTCAAATATGAGAGGGGGACACATACATGCTTTTAAAAAACATACCGAAAACAAAATAGAGCTAATAACTGCATTAGCTTTGTAGTCAGAGAAACTCTTGCACACGTGTACCAGGAAACATGTACAAGAAAATTTACTGTCAGCAGTTTGTAACAGCAAAAAAAAGAAAAAAGAAAAAACTGGGGCAAAAAAATAACCTATGTTGGCATGGAGTGGAGCAACAGCAGCTCTCCTGCATTGCTGGTGGAGGGTAAGCTGGTAGGAGGGTAAGCTGGTACAACCACTGGAGAACAATCTGGGAATATCAAAGTTGAACTGTGCAAACCCTTCTACCTTGCAATTCCATTGCTAGACATTATCCTAAAGAAATTCTTACCATATGTCTAAGAGGCTGTGTGAAAGAATTAACTTATATTGTAATGACAGAAATCAGGAATCATTAAATTGCTAGCAACTGGAGAATGGATAAATGGTGGTACAGTTATACAATGGAATACTATTCAGCAGTTAAAAAACTAGAACTACAGGAATCAACCTGGATAAATTTTACATACGCAATTATAGGTGACAAAAGCAAGTGACATGAATATCATTTATATTAGGTTTAAAAAGCATGAAACAGTACTGTATGTTACTTAACATCGCTACATGTATATGGAGCATATATAGAAGCTTTCATGGGAATGACATACCAAATTCAAGTAGTAGTTAATTTCAGAGAGGAAGAGAGGGAGAATGAGATTGCAGACCGTTTCACAAGGAGCTCTAACTGAATGTTAAAATCTGAAGCAAATACGAGAAAATGTTAAAATGGGATAAAGCTAGATGGTCGGTATACAAGTGTTCATTATATTATTTTCTGTAACTACATTCTGGTAATATTTCGTATTAAACATTTTAAAGGAAAGTTAAGCTTTCAACTCGAGATTCTATAAAAAGAACAAAATAAACCCAAAGAAATAAGAAATTAATGAAGGCATACATTAATGAAAGATAAATTACTTTTAAGACAGATTTTATCTATAAAACCAAAAGCTGGTTTGATAAATATGATCAAGAAAAAGACTCCAATACAATATATAAGAATATATATGTGGCCGGGTGTGGTGGCTCACGCCTGTAATCCCAGCACTTTGGGAGACCGAGGCGGGCGGATCACGAGGTCAGGAGGTGGAGACCATCCTGGCTAACACGGTGAAACCCGTCTCTACTAAAAATACAAAAAATTAGCCGGGCGTGGAGGCGGGCGCCTGTAGTCCCAGCTACTCGGGAGGCTGAGGCAGGAGAATGGCGTGAACCCGGGAGGCGGAGCTTGCAGTGAGCCGAGGTTGCGCCACTGCACTCCAGCCTGGGCGACAGAGCGAGACTCCGTGTCAAAAAAAGAAGAATATATATGTAATATACAAGGATGGTTGACAACAATATGAGATATTTTTTAAATGTTAGAAAATGTAGCTGAAAATTTTTTTTTTTTTTTTGAGACTGAGTCTCGCTCTGTCCCCCAGGCTGGAGTGCTGTGGCACAATTTCGGCTCACTGCAAGCTCCGCCTCCCGGGTTCACGCCATTCTCCTGCCTCAGTCTCCTGAGTAGCTGGGACTACCGGCGCCCGCCACTACGCCCGGCTAAGTTTTCGTTTTCGTATTTTTAGTACAGACGGGGTTTCACCGTGTTAGCCAGGATGGTCTCCACCTCCTGACCTCGTGATCCGCCCGCCTTGGCCTCCCAAAGTGCTGGGATTAAAGGCGTGAGCCACCGCGCCCGGCCAATACTTTTCTAGAAAAAAACTAATTTTTTCAAGAAGCAAAATAAAAAATTCTATGTATCAATAACCATGGAAGCTATATTAAAAACAAAACTATCCATTAAGATGGCCCCACACCCAGAAGGCTTTAAAGATGAGTTCTTCAAAACCTAAGGAATGTGTCATTCACACATGTTATGTCTATTCCAAGTCGTATAAAAATAATATGGCTGACTCCTAGCACAACCTGTTACCAAAACTAGACAAGAACAGCAAAAGAAAACCATACGCCAATCTAACTTACGTGCATACATGAAAATCAAAAATTAAATACACAGCAAATTGCATCCAGCAATATACTGAAAAAATAACATACCAGGATTGTAAGGATGGCTCACCATTAGAAAATCTATTATTGTAGTTATTTTATTGTAGAGTAATGGAAAAAAAAGGCCATACAATCATCTCAAAGACTGATACTGAAAATACTTGGTAAAACTTAGTCATTTGCTGATTTAAAAAAACAATGAAATGGTAAACTACGAAAAGAACATAATTTGCCTATACACCCACTCACACACACACCATAAACCCGCAGAAGATGTCTTGAATGAAACCTAAGATGCAATCCAAAATAACTCCTGGTAAGAAATAAGTGCCTCCGTGGCTACTATTCAGTGTTGCGTTGGATTCTTGGGAAAAGCCAAAATTGTTCTTTACAGATAAATTCTTACCTACAAATCAAAGAGGACTGCCTGTCAAATTTTTCAAATACGAAGGTTTAGTGAACTGTCCAGATAGATCAACAATCAAAAGCCATACTTATACAAGGGTACTAATGAATTAATAGTCTATTAGTAAAACAAACTACAACAAAAATAGCTACGAAAAAATGTTAAATGCGCACAACACCAAGCAAACTGCAACACTTTACCTGAAAAACAAAGGAAGAACTGAATTAAAAAAAAAAAAAAGCCACATTGCTGGATGGCAATTATCAATATTGTACTGTATCCAATCTTGGCAAATCTACAAAAATATGGAATCCCAAACAAATCCCTGGAAATCTTTGCCATTTGGCGCCAATCTACTTCAGAAATCGGCCCCAGGTTGTGAGGTTCCTCACATGTGCGTGTAAACGCTTCGAGAGGGGTGCAGCCGCGGACAGAAAAACCGCAGCCTGAGTCCCAGCCTGAGTCCCCGCGCCCCTCTCCTCCCTGCGCGCCAGCAGCCCCCGCATGAGGCTCGCGCGCCCGGAAGAGTCGCTTCCGCTCCCGCCCAGTTCTGTGGCGTAGGCTGGACTTTTCTGGTAGGCTGTTACGCGTGCGCGCGCTCTGGCGTTTCCTAGGCGGTCGGGCGCTGGGTTTCGCGGTGCTGGCCGCACTGGTTGTTCGGCACCCTTGGTCCGGTTGAGGTTGTCAAGCTGGACCAATAGGTTGTTTCTCTTCAGTTTCCAGTAAGTGACTGTTCCAGCCAGGGCTGTGGCTAGAGTGTGAAGGCAAACCGGTAGAGGCCGCGCTGTCATTTTCTTACCACCTCACTCTTTCCTCAACGGCCCCCTCGGTCACTCCGAGGGGACTGTTGGTAGCCCCGCTCTGCCTCGTCCCACGCTAGTGTGGCCGCTCCCAAGCTCTGAGTTTCCCCAGAAGATGTGTCCGTTGTCATGAAAGCTCTCATAGCGTTTAAGCCCTAGTATTCGACTTCTCAGATGCACCCTGGAGGGTGTACTCTTGGCCTGACCCTTCTCAGCCCTTCCGCTTCCTACAGTTGGGACGGGTCCTCAGATACTCACCAGGAGAATGTGATGCCCCCACCACCACTTCTTACTCCAACTTTCTTTGTGACTGTGCCCTCTGTTTCAGAATCCTACCGCCTCGTAACAAAAATGTACCAAGGACCATTCCACTTCACGCCCCTCCCTCCCTTCTCATACCCTTAAGAGTGCCTTAAGAGTAAAGCACTGACCTAAGCACTTTACATGCATTTTATTTAATCTTCCCACGCAGTCCTTAAGTAGGCAGACATGAGAAAATTGAGGCACAGAAAAGTTTAATAATTTGCCCAAGGCAACATAGGTTGGATGTGATAGGGTTGAAATTTGAATTTATTGTGTAGCTTACTCAGTCTGGCGTTATTATCATTCATTCCTTTCTCTTTTCCAAATACTGAGTATTCCTTTTTTTTTTAGTTGCTTCTACAGAGGAATTTTTTTCGTTAATGCTGTTTAGAGGGTTCTTCTTGAGAAATTTGGGTTCTAAGAACCCTTTGCTCAGAGCTCTCCTTACACAGACCCTTAAGTGTTGTTTTACCAAATCTAAGCTCCAAACTTAATAATATTTTGCATATCCAAAATGTGCTCATGCTTCCTTAAAAAAGTACCCCTAAACCCGTACCCACTAACCAGCCCCCTTCCTATACCTCAATATGACAATAGTTATCACTATTCTCAGCAAACGTTTGGGCAGCTAGCTTATGTAAGATAATAAAGATAATTGGGGTTTTGAAGAACTCTGAGGTTTACTTCCGACCTGAAGGGGAAACATGAAAAGGCCTTCATAAAAAGGCCACGTAAAATAGCAGATAAATCCCATTTCAGTTGCACAGATTACAAATTATATAAGAGCAACTTTGGACAAATCAGGTAAGTGCTAGATTTGTTTACTTATCTGTAAAATGTTATGGTTAGGCTAGGTCACTAAAATACTATAAATCGAAGTTCAGAGAGAGGAGTGATTACTCTATACTCACTATTGAGGGAGGTGGAGGCTGTAGTTTGTTGTTCGTTTTTTTTTTTTTTTTTTTTTTTGAGACAGGGTCTCACTGTTGCCCAGGCTGGAGTGCAGTGGCGTGATCAGAGCTCACTGCAGCCTCCACCTCAGCCTCCTGAGTAGTTGGGACTACTGGTGTGCATCACCACGCCCAGCTAATTTTTGTATTTTTTGTAGAGACAGGGTCTCGCTATGTTGTCCAGGCTGGTCTTGAACTCCTGGCTTCAAGCAGTCCTCCCACCTTGGCCTCCCAAAGTGCTGGGATTACAGGTATGAGCCACTGCACCCCACCTGTAGTATGTTCTCAATACAGAGACAAGGTTGAAGGATTCAGAGTACGTTTTTCTCATTTTGAATATCTAATAAAATCAGTAGACCCTCCATCAACAGAGGATTGGGTAAAGAAAATGCGGTGTGTGTGTGTGTGTGTGTGTGTGTGTATATGCCATGGAATACTATTTAGCCATTAGAAAGTCATGTTTTTTCAGCAACATGGATAGAACTGGAAGCCATTATCCTAATCAAAGTAACTCAGAAACAGAAAGTCAGATATTACATGTTCTCACTTAAAGTAGGAGCTGGGAAGCAGTGGGCACACGTACGTATAGACACTGGAGACTACAAAAGGTGGGAGGATGGGAGGCGGGTGAGGGTTGAAAAATTACATACTGGGAACAATGCTCACAATTTGGGTAATGGGTACACTAAAAGCCCAGGCTTCACCACTGTGCAATATGTACATCTAAGAATTCTGCACTCGTACCCTCTAAATATATAAAAATTATGTTTTTCTGAGACAGTCTTGCTTTGTCACCCAGGCTGGTGCAATCTTGGCTCACTGCAACATC
This sequence comes from Rhinopithecus roxellana, assembly GCF_007565055.1. Classification (NCBI taxonomy): domain Eukaryota; kingdom Metazoa; phylum Chordata; class Mammalia; order Primates; family Cercopithecidae; genus Rhinopithecus; species Rhinopithecus roxellana. The sequence continues at coordinate 71,487,928 of NC_044556.1, read as the reverse complement.
CGCCTCCTGGGTTCAAGTGATTCTCATGCTTCAGCCTCCTGAGTAGCTGGGACTATAGGTGCGCACCATCACACCCGACTAATTTTTGTATCTTTAGTAGAGATGGGTTTTGCTGTGTTGGCCTGGGTGGTCTCAAACTCCAGGCCTAAGCAATCAACCCACCCCAGCCTTCCCAAGTGCTGGGATTACAGGTGTGAGCCATGAGACCCAGACTACAAATAAATTTTTTTAAAAAGCTGTAGATCTTGCTCTGGAAATAAAATTCACATCCATACAACATTTTATGCTTAATTTTAGGAGATTCATGACTCCTCCTTCTCAAATTTAAATGTTAAAAACCCTTGATTTAGGGAAACAGTATTATTCAAAACACCAGAACTAAGCCAGATGTGGAAGGCCATTATCTTGTGGGCAGTGTTGAACCATTTGAGGTCTGATAAATCTGGTAGCAGTATGAAAAATGCATGACAGTGGGAAAAAGCAATGAGACTATAGTTAAGTGGCAGGGGAATCATTTAGGTAGCAGACTGTGCCAAGCAGTATTGGGAATGAAGAGAAATTAGAAGAAATATTGGCAAAGACAAATATCTGACTGGATATGGAATTGAAAGAAGAAATCAGTGATAAGGTTTGAGGATCAGTTATGCGACAGGTCTATCTTGTCTTCAGTATTCTATTGAAGTCATTCCTATAACATATGTGCTAGTGCTTACTTTGGCAGCACATATACTAAAATTGGAATGATACAGAGAAGATCAGCAAATAAAAATATAAGTATAAATTTTAAAAAGAAACAAAAAACATATGTGCTCTAAGATCACTCCCAACCCAACAGACATTAAAAAGGATGAGGCAATACACAAACTCCTCTGTATTTATAAATTTGATAATGTGAGAGAAATGGCCCACTATCAAAATTACCAAAACTCACCCAGGACAAAATAGGTAAATGAAATAGTCCTGTAACTATTAAAGAAATAGAATTTGTGAGAAAAACAAACAAACAAAACAACAACAACAAAAAACAAACCCTGGCAAGAAGACTCTTGCCAGGAAGAAAAAAAAAAAGAATAATAATAATTTAAAAAAAGCTCTAGGCCCCGATAATTTCACCGGCTAATTTCACCAAACATTCAAGGACGAAAAAATACTAGTTCTGTTACAAACTCTTTGGATTGTAGAAAAAGAAGAAACACTTAACTCATTTTATGAAGGCAGCATTTTCTGGATACCAAAACCAGATAAAGACAATACAAAAAACAAATCTAAAAGTTAAAATCCCTCATGAACAAAGATACAACTTCCTCAAAAATATTAGCAAATTGAATTCAGCAGTATACTAGAAAAATAATACATTGTGACCAAGTCTCATGCCAGGGATTCAACATTTGAACGTCAATCCATAAGAAAAACTACATGATCCTATTAATAGATGCAGAAAAAGCACTTAAGAAAATTCAGCATTCATTCATGATTCTTAAAACTCAGCAAACAAGTAATAGAAGAGAACCTAATAAAAGGCATCGAGAAAACCCATAGGTATTGTTATACTTAATGGTGAAAGACTGAATGCTCTCTACCCTCCAAGATTGGGAACCAGGCAGGCAAGGATGTTTCTTCTACTACTATTTAATATTTTACTGGAAATCCTAGCAATTATAGTAAGTCAAGAAAAGCATTCTGATTGGAAAAAAATAAAATTATATTTGCAGATAACAGTTATATAGTAAATCTCAAGAAGTTATTTAAAAAGCTGGTAGAGCTAACAAGTAAATTTAGCAGGTTGCAGGATACAAGCTTAACCTACATAATCCTATTTCTACACTAACAATGAACTGTTGGAAACTGATCCACTCTCCTCCCTCACAAATGAAATACTTAGGTAGAAATCTAACAAAGTATGTGTGGGATTTGGAAACTGACCCATCCTCCTCCCTCACAAATGAAATACTTTAGTAGAAATCTAACAAAGTATGTGTGGGATTTGTGTGCTAAAAACTATAAAATGCTGATGAAAGAAGACCCATAGTGTTCATGGATTGGAAAATTCAGTCTAGTTAAAATGTCAGTTCTCCCTAAATAGATCTATGAATTTGATTACAGTCAAAAGTCCAAGCAATATTTTTTAGGCATAAATTACTTGATTATAAAGTTGATAAGGAAAGGTAAAGGAACTAAATTAGCAAAAGACTTTTTAGAATGAGCAGAGCTGAAGTATTCACATGACCTGATTTTAAAACCTAAAATTCTTTTTTTTTTTTTTGAGACAGAGTCTCACTCTGTCCCCCAGGTTGGAGTGCAGTGGCAGGATCTCGGCTCACTGCAAGCTCCGCCTACCAGGTGCACACCATTCTCCTTCCTCAGCCTCCCGAGTAGCTGGGACCACAGGCGCCCGCCACTACGCCTGGCTAATTTTTTGTACTTTTAGTAGAGACGGGGTTTCACCATATTAGCCAGGATGGTCTTGATCTCCTGATCTCATGAACACGCCTGGCTAATTTTTTGTACTTTTAGTAGAGACAGGGTTTCACCGTATTAGCCAGGATGGTCTTGATCTCCTGACCTCGTGATCCGCCTGCCTCAGCCTCCCAAAATGCTGGGATTACAGGAGTGAGCCACCGCGCCCAGGCTAAAACCTAAAATTCTTTAGGAAAACAGGAGAAAATGTTTGTGACATTGGGTTAGGCAAATAATTATTAGGTAACAACAAAAGCACTATCTATAAAGAAAAAGATCAATTTAATTTCATCAAAAAATATTTTGCTATATAAAGGGTACTGTAAAGAGAATGAAAGACAAAGAGAAAATATTTGCAAATCACATACTTGACCAAAGGCTTTTATATCCATAATATATAAAGAATTTCCAAAACCTAACAAGAAACCAAATAACCCAATTTAAAAAGTAGGCAAAAAGTTGTATACTTCACCAAAGATGATATACAGCTAGCAAATAAGCACATGAAAATATGTTCAACATCACTGATCATTAGGGAAATGCAAATTAAAGCCAGGAGATAAACATTATCATAATGGATAGAATTAAAAAATAGGACCAAGTCCTGATAAGGATATGGAGCAACTAGGACATTCACACATTACTACAGCCACTTTGGTGAACAGTTGTGCAGTTTCTTAGGAAGTTAAGCATACACTTACTATGTAACTCTCCGTTTCCACTTTTGTGTGTTTATCCTAGGGAAATAAAAACTTATGCTAACACAAAAATCTGTAAATGAATGTTTATAGTAGCATTATTTATAGTTGCCCAAAATGTCCTAAATTAAGGTTGGTTCAACATTTGAAAATTAATCAGTGGAATCTACCATATTAGCAGACTAAACAAGAAGAACTACATGAACTAAATGTCCCTAAGTGAGTGAATGTGGATAAACATGGTGTAGTACATCTTCACAATGGAATAGGACTGGATAAAAAGGAACAAACGTTGATATATGCGGTAGCTTCGACCAATCTCAGGTGTGTTATATTAAGCGAAGGAAACCAATATCAAATGGTTAAATACTTACGATTTCATTTATATGACATGCTGGAAAAGGTAAGACTAAACAGACAGTGAACAGATAGATGAGTGGTTGCCCAGAGTTAAAGGTGGGGAGAGGGTCTGACTGCCAGGAAGTAGCAGGAGGAAATTCTTTGGATGTTGGAATTGTTCTGTATCCTGTTAATGGTGGTTACAAGTATCTATGCATGTGTTAAAACTCTTAATACTGTACATACATGTGAATTTTACTGTATATAAATTTGAAAGTAAGTTTTACTGAAAAAATTTTTAAGAAAAAAACCAGTAGTCTAGAATCTCATTTTAAAAACTCACCCCTGACCTCAGTAATTCCTCCAACTGCTATGCTGTTTTTCTGCTTTCATGTTAAAATATAGTTTATTGTCCTTATTTCCTCACTTCCCAATTCACTCTTTTTAAAAAACCTTTAAAAACATTTAGCAACGTAATATGTACACATGATTAAAAGATCAAATTGTATGTAAGAGTTGATAATAAAAAGCAACAGTCTCCATCCCACCTGCTTTCTCCTCCTTCTGGATCCACATCCCCAGAGACAAACACTTTAAACATTTTTTATGTTTAGTTATTTTGGTGATTATTTCTACATTTCTAAATAGTATGCCCATACTGTTTTTTCTCAAATTTATTTATTGTCCTCTGAGTTTCTGCTGTGATAGATGAGGACTCAATTATGACAGCCTCTGCTCCTGCTGGCTGCTTTCTCTACAGATTTCATAAAGTGTTTTTATTTTCTCTTTTGTTTACTCTTATAAACTTAAGCAATTAAGCAATATATTTAAACACATATTTCTTGTTCTATCAATATATTTAAACATATTTCTTGTTCTATCACTATCACAAGTTTTATCACTCTTGATTTCATAGGATGATATTGGCACTCCCTTCCTACTACCTTTTCTTTTCCTTCTCCACCTTTCATGTCCTGACAGCTCTGCCTTTACATTTATAGCATTATAATTGGGTAAATTAACTTTTGTTCTATAACTGTTATGAACACTTCAGTGTTTTCCTCTGTAAATTGTATTCAAATGTTAAAAACCAATGAAAATAGTTGGACTCAGTGGCTCACACCTGTAATCCCAACACTTTGGGAGACTTAGGAAGGAAGATCGCTTGAGCCCTGGAGTTTAGGGCTGTCATAAGTTATGATTGCACCACTGCATTTCAGCTTGGGCAGCAAAGCAACACCCTGTCTAAATAAATAAATAAGGTAAAAAAAAAATAAAATGAAAAAAAAAACTCAACATTTTATTGTGACTTTATACATATTATTCATTGCAAGTCTCAGGAATGTGCTTAGGTTATATTTCTCTTGAAGTTCATGGTTTTTAGGGAAATGTTGCTAGTATTAATTCTTGACAACTTTGTTAGAACCCATTGATATTTTGTTCTTATTTGGAACTATTGCTCTTGAGTACTTTGAACAGCTTTATCCTGAGATTTTTTTTCCTTTGAACTCCTGCAGTTTTCTACACTTTTATACCCCTCACCTTTTACTTTCTTTGTTTATTGCTTAACCATCATTTTAATATGACTAGGAAGGAAGTCTGGCATCTTGGATGAGAATTCCCACTTACTCGTTGTATGCTTTAAGGGAGATTTATTTACTTTTACATTTTTGTCAAAATAACATTTACTCATCATTTTGAAAACCAAAAAGTACTACCGTACTCCATCTAACTTGCCATAGGCAGCTTCCTTCAATTCTTTTAGTTCTTTCCCTAGATCTACTTATATATTTTAAAGTAATATATTTGTAGTAATGTTTCCTAATTTAGACATTATCCACCTTAGACATTATCCTTTGACTTTCAGTTATGAAAGATGAGTATTTAGTACTCCATTTGTGCTGTTTCCTTTTGTGGTATCATTCAGCCTTGTGGCTTCAAATACTGTGCTGAAGATTCTCAGACTTACTACTGTGAGTGCTTTTTCTCTATTCAAATAATCTTTGTCAACATGAAGTAAATAACATATGTACTTAGTCTATAGGCATCTACTAAATTGTTATTTAGGTATGCCTTGAAACTTCTGGGCCGGGTGCGATGGCTCACGCCTGTAATCCCAGCACTTTGGGAGGCCAAGGTGGACAGATTGTTTGAGGTCAGGAGTTCAAGACTAGCATGGCCAACATGGTGAAATCCTGTCTCTACTAAAAATACAAAAAAAAAAATGAGCCAGGCGTGGTGGTGGGTGCTTGTAATCCCAGCTACTCAGGAGGTTGAGGCACGAGAATCACTTGAACCCAGGAGGCAGAGGTTGCAGTGAGCCGAGATTGCGCCACTGCACTCCAGCCTGGTTGACAGAGTGAGACTCTGTCTCAAAAAGAAAAAAAACTTCCGATTTTCTATTCTGTATTTTAGTGGAATATTATTCCAAACGTATTCCTTCTTTAGTGTTGGCATATCTCAGTTTGTTTTCTACCGAAATGATCACACCAAAATTCTAGAAGTTATCCTTTATTTCTTTCTTTCCTTCACAGCCAGGCCACCAGCAATTCCTGATCATTCTGATTCTTGAATTCAGCCTCTCTTTTCTGTCTCTATTACTACTACTATAGTCCATTTGTTCTCAATAGAATTGTGGTTCTCAACGGTGGTTGCCCCCCAAGGGACAGCTGTTAATGTCTGGAGCCATTTTGGGTCATCACACATAAAGGTGCTATTGGCATCTAGTGGGTAGAGGCCAGAAATTGTGGCTCGACAGCCTAAAATCCAAAGGAAAGCCCTTCACAAGCAGGAATAATCCAGCCCAAAATGTTAGTGCTGAGGTTGTTATGATTTTCATTTTCTTTGTCCCCAGAAATATCATTTTGCATTTTAAATTCTCTAAGAATGTGTCAATATTTTGTTTTATAGACATGGCAGGGAGGTTTAATAGACATGGATAAGAAGTCCACTCACAGAAATCCTGAAGATGCCAAGGCTGGCAAATATGAAGGTAGGAGTTTATGCTTGCTTGAAGGCCTTTTGGGTAATTTAAGGTACATTTTATAAATTAATGCATATGTTTCTCTCTCATATGTTGCTAATATTTGGGAAAATAATTGTGTTCCATTTTATATCTCTCTAAGGTAAACACAAACGAAAGAAAAAAAGAAAGCAAAACCAAAACGAGCACCGATCCCGACATAGATCAGTGACATCTTTTTCTTCAGATGATCGTGTGTTTCCTTCTTCTTCATCATCATCTTCAGGAAGCCAGACGGATTCGAGTACTGAAGGTATGTTTATCATCCTGTTAAAGTTTCATATTTATAAGTTAGGTGATTTAGAAAAAAAGTACTAAACATCTGTTATAATTTTTGTTCATTCAACTAATATTTATTGAGCACACTCAGTATGTGCCAGATGTAATGGTAAACATGCCATGGTCCCTTCAGACAAGGAACTTTTATTAAGCAATATTGGGAATGATAGTAAGAGGAGTTAAAAAGAAAAAAAAAAAGAAAATATAGTAGACAATAAAACAAGCAAATAGTTCATTACAGTGCAGGTGAGTGCTATTACTTCACATGCATATGTCACGGGGGCAAGGAAAGGCTTTGGAGAGGAAATGATTATCTAAACTTGAGTGGTGGAGATGAATAGGCATTTTCAGGCAAAGGCAAGGAAGTAGAATTAGGGAATATTTATTATAGGCTAAAGGAATTGCATGTGGTAACCACTATTAACATTTGGAGTCCTAATTCAAGTAATATGTCCCAGCTGCAAAGGGAGCTGGAAAGGCAAGATTGGCTTTTTTAGCATTGATGATGAAAGGCATGTGGACGAATATTCACTGAACATAGGAAGTGGAATCAGATACTAGGCAACCAAAATATAACAAATGTTCTCCACACTCAACCCTAGACAAGATCAGTTGACTGGCTCACTTTAAATTACTCCTTTGTCTCACCTACCTTTACTCTCTCTCAATGTTTGTAAGTTGTGTTTTAATTAGTTTTTCTATTGGCTAATTTGGTATTAATAAGTAACCTACTTGTAACTCTGCTTCTTGTTCCATCAACTGTAGTTAATTATTTTATTCTCTCTTACATAAGTTAAATATATTGGTATCTCTATCCTTTCCTCCATTTTTTTCTCCCCATTGTCTTCTTTTAGTTTTTCAGTAGTTAATATCTACAACAAAAATTGTCTTTTTTTGTCCATAGATTCACTTTAAATCTTTAAGACCAATAATTAGCATTTAAATCACTATCATTATATAAATAGTGTTACTACAGTGCCAAGTTACATGCAAGAATTACATTTCCATTTCATGGATCTAATATTATGATTGCTAGGACTCTCAGAGTGTTTTTCTAGTCACAGCATCAAGTACATCATTTATATTCTATCAGTTGCTTAAAACCGTGCTGTATCTTAGTTTTTGCTTTGTATTCGAACCATGACTTTCTTACATTTTTTTTTTTCTTTCTTTCTTTTTTTTTTTTTTTTTTTTGAGATGGCGTCTCGCTCTGTCGCTCAGGCTGGAGGGCAGTGGCCCGATCTCCGCTCAATGCAAGCTCCGCCTCCCGGGTTCACGCCATTCTCCTGCCTCAGCCTCCTGGCTGTCGGCTCACTGCAAGCTCCGCCTCCTGGGTTCACGCCATTCTCCTGCCTCAGCCTCCCGAATAGCTGGGACTACCGGAGCCTGCCACCTCCCGCGGCTAGTTTTTTGTACTTTTTAGTAGAGATGGGGTTTCACCGTGTTAGCCAGGATGGCCTCGATCTCCTGACCTCGTGATCCCCCCCGTCTCGGCCTCCCAAAGTGCTGGGATTACAGGCTTGAGCCACCGCGCCCGGCCATAGTTTTTGTTTTTCTTAGAGTTTCTAGTTCTCCTTCTTGTTTTTTATTGTTGACGAAAAGATCATATAACTGCCATAATGAAAAGATTTTCCATCCTTTTAATTATACTATTCCTCAGAGTTCATTTCTTTTCTCTGGAGATGTTCTTGCCCGCCTAGTGTAATCTAGACCATTTTTTACCCTCAAGGCCTGCTATTTCTCTGTTATCCTAGGATCTCCGCTCACTGGTCTTCTGGGTTGGATCCATTGTTTTCTTAGATTCATGTCTTCCTCTCTCTTAGTGTTCTGCCTTGACTGTTGGAGTACACTGTCAAATAGCTTTTTACAAAATGTTGTCTGGGAAGTAAATTTTCTGAGTCTTGGCATATCTCAAAATGTCGTTATTCTACCCTCCCATTAATTGGTAATTTCAAAATGATTCTTCCCAATCCCAATTTCCAGAAGCAGGCATTTCAAACTCTTTTAGCAGTCTGTTTTGATATCTATCTCTGATAGATATGGTTCCATAACTTGTTTATGTAATCATTTCTACATTTTTCAGTTTTAGGCTCTATGGATGATTAGAATTTAGCTACTTTTGTTTTAAACCACTATTTCCCCCTACATTTACTTTCTTCCTCCCATCCTCCTAAATAGGATTTCTTTATTGTAACTTTGATAATTTAATAGTTTAATTGTTATGGCTATGTAGATGCTATGCTGTTCACAGCTGAACCATATAATGGTTTCTTTCTAGCACAACTTTTTTATTCCTTACAGTTAATTATTATTATTATTTTATTTTATTTTATTTTTTTGAGATGGAGTCTCGCTCTGTTGCCCAGGCTGATGTGCACTGGTGCAATCTTGGCTCACTGCAACCTCCGCCTCCCAGGTTCAAGCAATTCTCCTGCCTCAGGAGAAGTGGAATTACAGGCGTGTGCCACCACGCCTGGCTAATTTTTTCTATTTTTAGTAGAGACAGGGTCTTGCCATGTTAGCCAGGATGGTCTCGATCTCCTGACTTCATGATCTGTGTGCCTCGGCTTCCCAAAGTGCTGGGATTACAGGCATGAGCCACCGCGCCCAGTCAATAAAATTTGTTTAGTTTTCTGTGTTTGTGATGTGTTGTAATAGTATAAATTACCTTTGAAAAGGTTCAGACACATCAGATATTCAGTTAATTTCATTTCGGGATTCTCTCCTAGATCCATTTAACATACTCCATTTGGACTTACTGTTCTTAAGACCTGTTAAGCAACTGTGATATTAAGTTCTTTTGTCTTCATTCTGGATATATCCTTTACCTCTCTTTTGGGTTTGGTCACCCATTTTCTGGATCATATTGTTTCTTCCTCTTTTATTTTCCCCTTATTTTACTGGAGAACCTATAACTTCCAGGAAAAAGATGAGCAGCTAATTCCTATTCAGTCTGTAGTTGTGGGTTTACACTATTAAATAAATTTCTTTTATTGACTTCTGCTTCCGGTAACACAGACCTTCTGTAGAAAACCCAGGAGGGTTAGGAATGAATCAGAGGTAAACTGAGCCTTACTGGAATTGTAATTTCATCTCTGCATCCCTAGTTGGGTTTAGATCATCATCCATCATTCTGTTTGCCTGGTGGAGGATAAATAATCTTGAGAGATGGATAACATAATCTAGAATCTCTAGAATTTTTAAATACAGCATACATAACTTTTAATAAAAAATTTCTAGATGTGCCTACATGACTGAAAAACAAGAGAAAAAAATAGTAACAGCCCTACAGGTAATACAGATGTTGAGTTAGCTGGCAATGAAGTTTAAATAGTTGTGATTAATGTATTTAAGAAAATAGAGATTTATCAACTGTAAGAAAGAATCAGGTATAAATTCTGGAATAAAAATTCATTATCTAAAATTAGCAATTTAGATAGATTTTTCAGTAGATTAGACACACACACAAAGAATTAGTAAACTGGAAGTCACATCAGGAGGGAAAAAAAAGAAAGATACAGAAGAAAATGTTAGAGACATGTGAGACACAGTAATGAGATCTAACATTGTAATTGGAATTGAAGAAGGAAAGAAAAGCAAATGCCTAAAAGTTTCCCCAAACAGATGAAAGGCATCAACTAAAGATTCAAGGAACTGACAACCCCAAGCTGGATAATACAAAAATCACATCGGTAACCTTTGCTTCTAGTCAGGAAAATGGTTGTCTTTTGTAGAATGGAGTAGTTAATATGGTGGCAAACTAACATTCTCCTTTTCTACGTCCTTTTTCTTTTTCTTTTTCTTTTTTTATTTTTTAATTTTGAGACAGAGTCTCGCTCTGTTGCCCAGGCTGGAGTACAGTGGCACAGTCTTAGCTTACTGCAACCTCCGCCTCCCAGGTTCAAGTGATTCTCCTGCCTCACCCTCTTGAGTAGCTGAGATTACAAGTGCCCACCACCATGCATGGCTAATTTTTGTATTTTTAGTAAAAATGAGGTTTCACCATGTTCCCCAGGCTGGTATCAAACTCCTGACCTCAGGTGATCCACTTGCCTCAGCCTCCCAAAGTACTGAAATTATAGACGACATGAGCCACCACTCCCGTCCTCCTTTTCCATGTTCTAATTAAAATAATTCATTTATATTTTCCAGTAGACTGCTTAATAGTTGCATTCACATAGTTTCTGCTAATAACACCTTATATTCCCTAGATTAACTGGAGGTTGCATTCTAGTGGACCTAGGAGAGCATTGTCTTTTGAATGGGTTCCTAAATGCCGTGTATTTACACTGGGATACAATTATAATTAAACTTTTTTCTTTTTTATTCTTTTTTTTCGAGACAGTGCCTCACTCTGTCACCAAGCTGGAGTGCAGTGGCATGATCTTGGCTCACTGCAGCCTTGACCTGCTGGGCTCAAGCGATCCTCCCACCTCAGCCTGTTGAGTAGCTGGGACTTCAGGTGCACTCCACATGTCTGGCTAATTTTTGTATTTTTGGTAGGGACAAGGTTTTGCCATGTTGCCCAGGCTGGTCTCAAACTTCTGAGCTCAAGTGATCTGCCTGCCTCAGCCTCTCAAAATGCTGGAATTACAGATGTGCACCACCATGCCTGGCAAATTAAACAATTTTATCTGCTATTTGTATCTTGTAAGATTCTTCCAACAAACATAGTAAAGTTGATTAAAATATCAATCTTAATTATTTTAATTCTTCAAATTCTTTAATCAATAAAATAATTTTTAATGTTAGAACTGAAACTTCCAAATCTTTTTAAACTTTTAGATGCTACCCAGGGAAAAATTAAGAAGAAGAGAAGAGAGAAAACAAATAAATGGAGGGAAAAAAGAAAGGTTAGTAATTGTGAGTAATATAAGAGTAAGATTTGGCTATTAGAGGATATTGTACTTATTAATTAAGAAGCTATCTATAAGGAATTTGAAGAGCTATAAGTCAAGGATTGGTTAACATGGTAGTTAACATGGTGGTGCTGAGCTTATAGTGTCCTTTGCTGCTTTTCAAATACTTCTCAGAAAACTATGCAGACAGGTAAAACCTTATAATTACAATTCTTTAGATTCTTTTTAATTTTGGTGTTAATATAGTTATAAAATAGCCTATGTGCTTTGAAATAAATGCAAGTAATATGGACCTAAATTAAATGAAAGGTAAAATAGCTATACTCCTTTCTCTTTATTTAATTTCCCTATGGTTATCCCTCTTAAATATTTGCTGTACAACCTTAGATTTTTCCTCTGTGCACATGGAAATAAATAAAATTGATGTAAATAAATGTGTATAGTTTTATGTACTATATAATACATATGTAATTTTATGTTGACAAAAATGGACTGTCAATTTGCTTCTCTAAATTTAATTTAGTTAATATAAGTTTATGAACTATTTGTAACATATATAAAACTTAGACGTGTAATAATAAAAAGAGCATCATGAACCTATTTAACTAGAACATTACCAATATGATTATCTCCCAGTATTTTTCTTCCTTCTTCTGTTCACTTGCTTTCCCATTAAAAGTAATATCCTAAATTTTGTGTTGCTCCTTCTCATGCCTTTTGAAAATAATTTTGTTACAAATGGATGTATCTTGAAATATTATTTTGTTTAGCTTATTTGGTTTGGGGTTTTATAAGAATAATACATTTTCTGCAGTTTTCTCTGGCTACTTTTTCACACAATATTTTGTTTTTATGGTTTATTCATATTTTTGTGTAGCTGTAGTTCATTAATTTTCTCTGCCATATAAAACTCTATTGGGTGAATAAAGCACAATTTATCTATTGTCCTGTGGATGGACATTTACAATGTTTCTAATTTTTTTCCTTGTATTTAAAAAAATATTTTGTGAGTAATAGGTGAGTATATTTATGGGATACATGAGATATTTTGATACAGGCATGCAATGCATAATAATCCTATCAGGGTAATTGGGATATCCATCACCTCAAGCTTTTATTCTTTCTTTGTGTTACAAACAATTCACCTTACACTTTTTTAGTATTTTATTTTATTTTTTATTTTTATTTATTTTTATTTTTTGAGACAGAGTCTTGTCCTGTTGCCCAGGCTGGAGTGCAATGACGCAATCTCGGCTCACTGCAACCTCTGCCTCCTGGATTCAAGCAGTTCTGCCACAACCTCCCAAGTAGCTGGGACTACACGCATGCGCCACCACACCTGGCTAATGTTTGTATTTTCAGTAAAGACAGGGTTTCACTGTGTTGGCCAGGCTGGTCTCGAAGTCCTGACCTCGTGTGATCTGCCCACCTTAGCCTCCCAAAGTGCTGGGATTATAGGCATGAGCCACCGTGCCCAGACTCTTTTAGTTATTTTAAAATGTACAATAAATTATTGTTGACTGTAGTCACCCTGTTGTGCTATAAAATATGAAATCTTATACATTCTAGCTATATTTTTATACTCATTAATCATCCTCCCTTCCCCACCTCCAACTACCCTTCTAAGCTTTTGGTAACGATCATTCTGCTATCACCATGAGTTTAGTTGTTTTCATTTTTAGCTCCCACAAATAGGTGACAACGTGAATTTTGTCTTTCTGTGCCTGACTTTTGTCACTTAAAATAATGACCTCCATTTCCATCCCTTGTTGCAAGTGACAGGATCTCATTCTTTTTTTTGGCTGAATAGTGCTCCATTGTGTATTTGTACCACATTCATCTGTTGATGGACGTTTAGATTGCTTCCAGATCTTGGCTATTATGAATAATGCTGAAGTAAACACCAGAGTGCAGATATCTCTTTGACATACTGATTTCTTTTCTTTTGGGTCTATACCTAGGAATGAGATTGTTGGATCTTATGATAGCTCTCTTCTTAGCTTTTGAGGAACTTCCAAACTGTTCTTCGTAGTGGTTATACTAATTTACATTCCTGCCAACAGTGTATGAGGGTTCCCCTTTGTCAACATCCTTCTCAGCATTTGTTATTGCCTGTCTTTTGGATAAAACCGATTTTACCTAGGGTTGGATGATATCTCATTATAGTTTTGATTTGCATTTCTTTGATAATCAGTGATGTTGAGCACCTTTTCATATGCCTGTTTGCCATTTGTATGTCTTCTTTCAGGAAATGTCTATTCAGACCTTTTGCCCATTTTAAAATAGGATTATTAGATTTTTTCCTATAGAGTTGTTTGAGCTCCTTTTATATTCAAGGATTATTAATCCTTGTCAGAAGGATAGTTTGAAGGAATTTTCTCCTATTCTGTGGGTTGTCTTTTCACTTTGCTGATTGTTTCCTTTGCTGTGCAGAAGCTTTTTAACTTCGTATGATCCCATTTGTACATTCGTGTTTCAGTTGCCTGTGCTTATAGGGTATTACTCAAGAAATCGTTGACCAGTCCAATGTCCTGGAGAGTTTCTCCTAATGTTTTCTTGTAATAGTTTTATAATTTGAGGTCATAAATTTAAGTCTTTAGTCCATTTTGATTTGATTTTTGTATCTGGCAAGAGATGGAGGTCTAGTTTCATTCTTCTACATCTGGATATCCAGTTTTCCCAGCACCATTTATAGAAGACAATGTCTTTTCCTCAATATATGCTTTTGTTACCTTTGTTGAAAATGAGTTCACTGTAGACATATGGGTTTGTTTCTGGGTTCTCTTCTGTTGCATTGGTCTGTGTGTGTGTTTTTATGCTAGTACCATGCTGTTTGGGTTACTGTAGCTTTGTAGTATAATTTGAAGTCAGGTAATGTGATTCCTCCAGTTTTGTTCTTTTTGCTCGGAATAGCTTTGGCTATTCTGGGTCTTTTCTGGTTCTGTATAAATTTTAGGATTTTTTTCCCCATTTCCATGAAGAATGTCACTGGTATTTTTATAGCGATTGCATTGAATCTGTAGACTGCTTTAAAGAGTATGGATATTTTAACAATATTGATTCTTCCAATCCATGAACATGCACTATCCTTCCTTTTTTGTGGTCTTTTCAATTTCATACATCAGTGTTTTTTTATTTTCATTGTAAAGATCTTTCACTGTTTTTTTTTTAATATGTACTTTAAGTTCTAGGGTACATGTGCACAATGTGCAGGTTTGTTACATATGTATACATGTGCCATGTTGGTGTGCTGCACCCATTAACTTGTCATTTACATTAGGTATATCTCCTAATGCTGTCCCTCCCGTGTCCCACCACCCCACGACAGTCCCCGGTGTATGATATTCCCCACCCTGTGTCCAAGTGTTCAAATGTTCTCATTGTTCAATTCCGACCTATGAGTGAGAACATGTGGTGTTTGGTTTTCTGTCTTTGCGATAGTTTGCTGACAGTGATGGTTTCCAGCTTCATCCATGTCTCCACAAAGGACGCGAACTCATCCTTTCTTATGGCTGCATAGTATTCCATGGTTTATATGTGCCACATTTTCTTAATCCAGTCTGTCATTGATGGACATTTGGGTTGGTTCCAAGTCTTTGCTGTTGTGAATAGTGCCACAGTGAACATATGTCTTTATAGCAGCATGATTTATAACCCTTTGGGTATATCCCCAGTAATGGGATGACTGGGTCAAATGGTATTTCTAGTTCTAGATCCTTGAGGAATCGTCACACTGTCTTCCATGATGGTAAAACTAGTTTACAGTCCCACCAACAGTGTAAAAGTGTTCCTCTTTCTCCACATCCTCTCCAGCACCTGTTGTTTCCTGACTTTTTAATGGTTGCCATTCTAACTGGTGTGAGATGGTATCTCATTGTGGTTTTGATTTGCATTTCTCTGACAGCCAATGATGATGAGCATTTTTTCATGTGTCTGTTGGCTGCATAAATGCCTTCTTTTGAAAAGTGTCTGTTCATATCCTTCACCCACTTTTTGATGGGGTTGTTTGATTTTTTTCTGGTAAATTTGTTTAAATTCTTTGTAGATTCTGGATATTAGCCCTTTGTCAGATGGGTAAATTGTAAAACTTTTCTCCCCTTCTTTAGGTTGCCTGTTCACTCTGATGATAGTTTCTTTTCCTGTGCAGAAGCTCTTTAGTTTAATTAGATCCCATTTGTCAATTTTGGCTTTGTTGCCATTGCTTTTGGTGTTTTAGTCATGAGGTCCTTGCCCATGCCTGTGTCCTGAATGGTATTGCCTAGGTTTTCTTCTAGGGTTTTTATGGTTTTAGGTCTAACATTTAAGTCTTTAATCCATCTTGAACTAATTTTTGTATAAGGTGTAAGGAAGGGATCCAGTTTCAGCTTTCTACATATGGCTAGCCAGTTTTCCCAGCACCATTTATTAAATAGGGAATCCTTTCCCCATTTCTTGCTTTTGTCAGGTTTGTCAAAGATCAGATGGTTGTAGATGTGTGGTATTTTTGAGGGCTCTGTTCTGTTCCATTGGTCTATATATCTGTTTTGGTACCAGTACCATGCTGTTTTGGTTACTGTAGCCTTGTAGTATAGTTTGAAGTCAGGTAGCATGATGCCTCCAGCTTTGTTCTTTTGGCTTAGGATTGTCTTGGCAATGCGGGCTCTTTTTCAGTTGCATATGAGCTTTAAAGTAGTTTTTTCCAATTCTGTGAAGAAAGGCATTGGTAGCTTGATGGGGATGGCATTGAATCTGTAAATTACCTTAGGCAGTATGACCATTTTCATGATATTGATTCTTCCTATCCATGAGCATGGAATGTTCTTCCATTTGTTTGTGTCCTCTTTTATTTCATTGAGCAGTGGTTTGTAGTTCTCCTTGAAGAGGTCCTTCATATCCCTTGTAAGTTGGATTCCTAGGTATTTTATTCTCTTTGAAGCAATTGTGAATGGGAGTTCACTCATGATTTGACTCTTTGTCTGTTATTGGTGTATAGGAATACTTATGATTTTTGCACATTGATTTTGTATCCTAAGGCTTTGTTGAAGTTGCTTATCAGCTTAAGGAGATTTTGGACTGAGACAATGGGGTTTTCTAAATATACAATCATGTCATCTGCAAACAGGGACAATTTGACTTCCTCTTTTCCTGATTGAATACCCTTTATTTCTTTCTCCTGCCTGATTTCCCTGGCCAGAACTTCCAACACTATGTTGAATAGGAGTGGTGAGAGAGGGCATCCCTGTCTTGTACCAGTTTTCAAAGGGAATGCTTCCAGTTTTTGTCCATCAAGTGTGATATTGGCTGTGGGTTTGTCATAAATAGCTCTTATTTTGAGATATGTCCCATCAATACCTAGTTTTTTGAGAGTTTTTAGCATGAAGTGCAGTTTAATTTTGTCGAAGGCCTTTTCTGCATCTGTTGAGATAATCATGTGTTTTTTGTCTTTGGCTCTGTTTATATGCTGGATTACGTTTATTGATTTGTGTATGTTGAACCAGCCTTGCATCCCAGGGATGATGCCAACTTGATTGTGGTGGATAAGCTTTTTGATGTGCTGCTGCATTCGGTTTGCCAGTATTTTATTGAAGATTTTTGCATCGATGTTCATTAGGGATATTGCTCTAAAATTCCCTTTTTGTTGTCTCTGCCAGGCTTTGGTATCAGGATGATGCTGGCCTCATAAAATGAGTTAGGGAGGATTCCCTCTTTTTTCTATTGATTGCAATAGTTTCAGAAGGAATGGTACCAGCTCCTCTCTGTACCTCTGATAGAATTTGACTGTAAATCCCTCTGGTCCTGAATTTTTTTTGGTTGGTAGGCTATTAATTATTGCCTCAATTTAAGAGCCTGTTATTGATCTATTCAGGGATTCAACTTCTTCCTGGTTTAGTCTTGGGAGGGTGTATGTATCCAGGAATTTATTCATTTCTTCTAGATTTTCTAGTTTATCTGCATAAAGGCGTTCATAGTGTTCTCTGATGGTAGTTTGTATTTCTGTGGGATTGGTGGTGATATCCCCTTTATCATTTTTTATTGCATCTATTTGATTCTTCCTCTCCTTTCTTCTTTAGTAGTCTTGCTAGCGGTCTGTTAATTTTGTTGATCGTTTCAAAAAACCAGCTCCTGGATTCATTGATTTTTGAAGGATTTTTTGTGTCTCTATCTCCTTTAGTTCTGCTCTGATCTTAGTTATTTCTTGCCTTCTGCTAGCTTTTGAATGTGTTTGTTCTTGCTTCTCTAGTTCTTTTAATTGTGATGTTTAAGGTGTCAATTTTAGATCTTTCCTGCTGTCTCTTGTGGGTATTTAGTGCTATAAATTTCCCTCTACACACTGCTTTAAATGGGTCCCAGAGATTCTGGTATGTTGTGTCTTTGTTCTCATTGGTTTCAAGGAATATCTTTATTTCTGCTTTCTTTTTGTTATGTACCCAGTAGTCATTCAGGAGCAGGTTGTTCAGTTTCCACGTAGTTGAGCAGTTTTGAGTGAGTTTCTTAATCCTGAGTTCTAATTTGATTGCACTGTTGTCTGAGAGACAGTTTGTTATAATTTCTGTTCTTTTGCATTTGCTGAGGAGTGCTTTACTTCCAACTATGTGGTCAGTTTTGGAAGAAGTGCAGTGTGGTGCTAAGAAGAATGTATATTCTGTTGATTTGGGGTGGAGAGTTCTGTAGATGTCTATTAGGTCTGCTTTGTGCAGAGCTGAGTTCAATTCCTGAATATCCTTGTTAACTTTCTGTCTCGTTAATCTGTCTAATGTTGACAGTAGAGTGGAGTGCTAAAGTCTCCCCTTTTTTTTTTTTTTTTTTTTTTTTGAGACGGAGTCTCACTCTGTTGCCCGGGCTGGAGTGCAGTGGCCGGATCTCAGCTCACTGCAAGCTCCCCCTCCCGGGTTTACGCCATTCTCCTGCCTCAGCCTCCCGAGTAGCTGGGACTACAGGCACCCTCCCCCTCACCCAGGTAGTTGTTTATACTTTTTAGTAGAGACGGGGTTTCATCGTGTTAGCCAGGATGGTCTCGATCTCCTGACCTTGTGATCCACTCGTCTCGGCCTCCCAAAGTGCTGGGATTACAGGCTTGAGCCACCGCACCCGGCGCTAAAGTCTCCCATTATTATTGTGTAGGAGTCTAAGTCTCTTTGTAGGTCTCTAAGGACTTGTTTTATGAATCTAGGTGCTCCTGTATTGGGTGCATATATATTTAGGATAGTTAGCTCTTGTTATATTGATCCCTTTACCATTATGTAATGGCCTTCTTTGTCTCTTTTGATCTTTGTTGGTTTAAAGTCTGTTTTATCAGAGACTAGGATTGCAACCCCTGCCTTTTTTTGTTTTCCATTTGCTTGGTAGATCTTCCTCCATCCCTTTGTTTTGAGCCTATGTGTGCCTCTGCATGTGAGATGGGTCTCCTGAATACAGCACACTGTTAAGTCTTGACTCTATCCAGTTTGCCAGTCTGTGTCTTTTAATTGGGGCATTTAGCCCATTTACATTTAAGATTAATATTGTGATGTGTGAATTTGATCCTGTCATTACGATGTTAGCTGATTATTTTGCTTGTTAGTTGATGCAGTTTCTTTGTAGCATCGATGGTCTTTGCATTTTGGCTTGTTTTTGCCGTGGCTGGTACCGGTTGTTCCTTTCTGTGTTTAGTGGTTCCTTCAGGAGCTCTTGTAAGACAGGCCTGGTGTTGACAAAATCTCTCAGCATTTGTTTTTCTGTAAAGGATTTTATTTCTCCTTCACTTATGAAGCTTAGTTTGGCTGGATACGAAATTCTGGGTTGAAAATTCTTTCCTTTAAGAACGTTGAATATTGGCCCTCACTCTCTTCTGGCTTGTAGAGTTTCTGCCGAGAGAGCTGCTGTTAGTGTGATGGACTTCCCTTTGTGGGTAACCCGACCTTTCTCTCTAGCTGCCCTTAGCATTTTTTCCTTCATTTCAACTTTGGTGAATCTGACAGTTGTATGTCTTGGAGTTGCTCTTCTCAAGCAGTATCTTTGTGGTGTTCTCTTATTTCCTGAATTTGAATGTCAGCCTGCCTTGCTAGGTTGGGAAAGTTCTGGATAATATCCTGAAGAGAGTTTTCCAACTTGATTCCATTCTCCCCGTCACTTTCAGATACACCAATCAGACATAGATTTGGTCTTTTCACATAGTCCCATATTTCTTGGAGGCTTTGTTTGTTTCTTTTTACTCTTTTTTCTATAAACTTTTCTTCTCGCTTCATTTCATTCGCTCTTCAATCACTGATACCCTTTCTTCCACTTGATCGAATCAGCTACTGAAGCTTGTGCATGCGTCACGTAGTTCTCTTGCCATGGTTTTCAGCTCCATCAGGTCATTTAAGGTCTTCTCTATGCTCTTTATTCTAGTTAGCCATTCGTCTAATCTTTTTTCAAAGTTTTTAGCTTCTTTGCAATGGGTTTGAACGTCCTTCTTTAGCTTGGGGAAGTTTGTTATTATCGATCATCTGAAGCCTTCTTCTGTCAACTTGTCAAAGTCATTCTCCATCCAGCTTTGTTCTGTTGCTGGTGAGGAGCTGCATTCCTTTGGAGGAGAAGAGGCACTCTGATTTTTAGAATGTTCAGCTTTTCTGCCCTGGTTTCTCCCCATCTTTGTGGTTTTATCTACCTTTGGTCTTTGATGATGGTGAGGTACAGGTGGGGTTTTGGTGTGGGTGTCCTTTCTGTTTTTTAATTTTCCTTCTGACAGTCAGGACTCTCAGCTGCAGGTCTGTTGGAGTTTGCTGGAGGTCCACTCCAGACCCTGTTTGCCTGGGTATCACCAGCGGAGGCTGCAGAACAGCAAATATTGCAGAATGGCAAATGTTGCTGCCTGATCCTTCCTCTGGAAGCTTTGTCTCAGAGGGGCTCCTGGCTGTATGAGGTGTCAGTCGGCCCCTACTGGGAGGTGTCTCCCAGTTAGGCTACTCAGGGGTCAGGGACCCATTTGAGGAGGCAGTCTATCCGTTCTCAGATCTCAAACTCCGTGCTGGGAGTTTTGAACTTTGAAGTTCAAAGTTTGAACTCTCTTCAAAGTTGCCAGACAGGGGTGTTTAAGTCTGCAGAAGTTTCTGCTGCCTTTTGTTTAGCTATGCCCTGCCCCCAGAGGTGGAGTCTACAGAGGCAGGCAGGCCTCCTTGAGCTGAAGTGGGGTCCACCCAGTTCGAGCTTCCCAGTTGCTTTGTTTACCTACTCAGGCCTCAGCAGTGGCAGATGCCCCTCACTCAGCCTTGCTGCTGCCTTCCACCTTCCAGTTTGATCTCAGACTGCTGTGCTAGCAGTGAGCGAGGCTCCATGGGCATGGGACCCTCTGAGCCAGGCACAGGATATAATCTCCTGGTGTGCCATTTGCTAAGACGGTTGGAAAAGTGCAGTGTTATGGTGGGAGTGTCCTGGTTTTCCAGGTACTGTCTGTCACGGCTTCCCTTGGCTAGGAAAGGTTATTCCCCAACCCCTTGTGCTTCCTGGGTGAGGCAGTGCCCCACCCTGCTTTGGCTCACACTCCGTAGGCTGCACCCACTGTCTGACAAGCCCCAGTGAGGTGAACCCAGTACCTCAGTTGGAAATGCAGAAATCACCTGTATTCTGTGTGCTGGCAGCTGTAGACTGGAACTGTTCCTATTTGGTCATCTTGGAACCTCTTCCTATTTTATCTATCTATCTATCTATCTATATCTATCTATCTATTTATTTATTTGAGATGGAGTCTCGCCCTGTTGCCCAGGCTGGAGTGCAATGGCATGATCTTGGCTCACTGCAACCTCCGCTTCCTAGGTTCAAATGATTCTCCTGCCTCAGCCTGCCAAGTAGCTGAGATTACAGGCGCCCACCAGCATACCCAGCTAATTTTTGTATTTTTGGTAGAGATGGGGTTTCACCATGTTGACTAGGCTGATCTCAAACTCCTAACCTTGTGATCCACCTGCCTCGGCCTCCCAAAGTGCTGGGATTACAGGCATGAGCCACTGCACCCAGCCAAGGTCTTTCACTTGTTTGGATAAGTTAATTCCTCAGTATTTTATTTTTGGCTGCTGTAAATGGGACTATTTGATTTCTCTTTCAGATTGTTTGTTGTTGGCATATAGAAATGCTGCTGATTTTTGTGTGCTGATTTTGTATTTTGCAACTTCATTGAATTTGTTTATCAGTTCTAATAGTTTTTTGGTGGAGTCTTTAGGTTTTTCCAGATACAAAATCATAGCATCTGCAAACAAGGATAATTCGACTTCTTTCTTTTCAATTTGGATGCCCTTTGTATCTTTCTCTTGTCTGATTGCTCTAGCTAGGACTTCCAGTAGTAGGTTGAATAACAATGGTGAAAGTGGGCATCCTTGTCATGTTCCAGATCTTAGAGGAAAGGCGTTCAGTGTTTCCCCCTTCAATGCAGTGCTAACTGTAGGTCTGTCATATATGGTTTTTACTGTGTTTAGGTATGTACTTTCTATACTCAGTTCTTTGAGGATTGAAGGGATGCTGAATTTTATCAGACGATTTTTCAGCATCAGTTGAAATGATCATATGGTTTTTGTCCTTCATTCTGTTGATATATCACATTGATCGGTTTGCGTATCTTGAACCATCCTTGTATCCCTGGGATGAATCCCACTTAGTCATGATGAATGATCTTACTAATGTGTTGAATTCAGTTTGCTAATATTTTGTTGAGGATTTTTGCATCAATGTTCAGGGATATTGACTTGTAGATTTCTATTTTGAGGTGTCTTTGTCTGGTTTTGGTATCAGGGTAACACTGGCCTTATAGAATGAATTTGGAAGTATTCTTTCCTCCTCTATTTTTTGAAACAGTTTGAGTAGGATTGGTATTACTTTTTTAAATTTTTACTAAAATTCAACAGTGAAGCCATCAGATCCCAGGCTTACCTTTGTTTGAAGACTTTTTTACAGCTGTGATCTCATTGCTTGTTATTGCTCTGTTCAGATTTTGGATTTCTTCCTGGTTCAGTCTTGGTAGGTTGTATGTGTCCAGGAATTTATTCATTTTTTTCTAGGTTTTCCAATTTATTGGCACATATTAGCTTATGAACCTCCAACAATCCTTTTGTGTTGTATTGGTTGTAATGTCTCCTTTTTAGTCTCTGATTTTATTTATTTGGATCTTCTCTATTTTTCTTAGTCTGGCTAAGGGTTTATGAATTTTATTTATCTTTTCAAAAATAAGCTTTACATTTCATTGATCTTTTGTATTATTTTCATTTCAATTTCATTTGTTTCTACTCTGACCTTTACTATTTCTTTGTTTGTACTAATTTTAGGTTTGGTTTGCTCTTGCTTTTCCAGTTCTTTAAGATGCATAGATGGGTTGTTTATTTGAATTTTTTCTACTTTTCCTATACAAGCACTTATACCTATAAACTCTCCTCTTAGTACTGCTTCTGTTGTATCCCACAGGATTTGGTATGTTGTGTTTCCATTATAATTTCTTTCAAGAAGTTTTTAAATTTTCTTCTCAAGTTCTTCATTGACCCACTAGTCATTCAGGAGGAGCATATTGTTTAATTTCCATGTGTTTGTATAGTTTCCAAAATTCCTCTTGTTACTGATTTCTAGTTTTATTCCATCATGGTCAACAAAGATGCTTGATATAATTTCTTTTTTCTTGAATTTTTAAAGGCTTGTTTTGTGGCCTAACATATGGTGTATTAACATTACTGAGAACGAACCATGTGCCAAGGAAAAGAATGTGTATTCTGTAGCCATTGAATAAAATGTTCTGTAACCATCTATTACATCCATTTGGTCTGTAATGCAGATTAAGTCTGATTATTTTTATTGATTTTCTGTCTGGGTGATCTATCCAATGCTGAAAGTCAGGTGTTGAAGTCTCTACTTACTATTGTATTGGGGTCTATCTTTCTCTTTAGTTCTAGTAATAGTTGCTTTATATATCTGAATTATCCAGTATTGGGTGCATATATATTTAAAATTATTATATTTTCTTGCTGAATTGACCCCTTTATCATTATATAATGATCTTTGTCTCTTTTTGTGGTTTTTGTCTTGAAAGCTATTTTGTCTGATACAAGTATAGCTACTCCTGCTCTTACTTGGTCTCCGTTGGTATGGAATTTCTTTTACATTCCTTTATTTTCAGTCTATGTGTGTTTTTATAGGTGAAATATGTTTCTTGTAAGCGACAGATCATTGTGTCTTATTATTTTTTTAATCCATTCAACCACTCTGTCTTTTGACTGGGGAGGTTTAGTCCATTTACATTCAGTTTTATAAGTAAGGACTTACCCCAGACATTTTGTTATTTGTTTTTCAGTTGTTTTTGTGGCCTTTATTTCCTGCCTTCTTGTCTTTCATTTATCAAAGGTGATTTTCTCAGGTAATATGGTTTAATTTCTTGTATATCTGTTGTATGTTTGTTGACTTGAGGTTACCATGAGGCTTGCAAATAATATCTTATAACCCACAATTTTAAACTGATGACAATTTAACACCGAGTGCATAAACAAAACTGACAAAGAAAAAACATATACAGAGTCTACAGCTTAACTTTGTTCCCTTGCTTGCTTAACTTTTTATTGTTTCTATTTTTATCTCATTATACTCTCTATGTCTTGAAAAGTTGTAGTTATTATTTTTCATCAGTTCACCTTTTACCTTTCTACTCAAGATATAGTTTACACACCACAATTACAGTGTTATATTTGTTGTTTTTCTTTGTACTTACTGTTACCAGTGAGTTTTACACCTTTAGATGATTTCATATTGCTCATTCACACCGTTTTCCTTCAGATTGAAGAACTCTCTTTAGCATTTCATTTTGTTCAGGGCTGGCGTTGATGAAATCCCTCAGCTTTTGTTTGTCTTGAACAACATCTTTATTTCTCCCTTATGTTTGCAGGATATTTTTGCTGGATATACTCTTCTAGGATAAAAGTAGTTTTTTTCCTTCATCACTTTAAATATGTCATGTCACTCTCTCCTGGCCTGTAAGGTTTTCAGTGGCTCTATTGTATGTTATTTGTTTTTTCTTTTGCTGCTTTTAGGATTGTTTCTTTATCCTTTACCTTTGGGTGTTTATTAAATGTTTTGAGGTAGTCTTATTAATACTTGGATTAATTCTGCTTGGTGTTCTAAACCTTATCCTTGAATATTAATATCTTTCTCTACTTTAGGGAAGTTCTCTGTTATTATCTCTTAGAATAAGCGAACTTTCTTTCTCTTTTCCCTTCCCTCCCTCCCTCCTTCCTTCCTTCCTTCCTTCCTTCCTTCCTTCCTTCCTTCCTTCCTTCCTTCCTTCCTTCCTTCCTTCCTTCCTTCCTTCCTTCCTTTTGGTGGAGTCTTTCTCTGTTGCCAGTGCAGTGGCACAATCTTGGCTCGCTGCAACCACCGCCTCCTGGGTTCAAGCAATTCTCATGCCTCACCCAACTAGGTGGGATTACAGGCACATGCCACCATACCCAGCTCATTTTTGTATTTTTAATAGAGGCGGGGTTTCACCATGTTGGCTAGATGGCCTCAATCTCCTGACCTGGTGATCCACCCACTTCGGCTTCCCAAAGTGCTGGCATTACAGGTGTGAGCCGCTGCACCTGGCCTGAATAAACTTTCTACACCATATCTCTCTACCGCCTCTCTCTTTTTTTTTTTTTTTTGTTAGACAGAGTTTCGCTCATGTTGCCTAGGCTGGAGTGCAATGGCGCGATCTTGGCTCACTGCAACCTCCACCTCCAGGGTTCAAGCAGTTCTCCTGCCTCAGCCTCCTGAGTAGCTGGAATTACAGGCATGCGCCACCATGCCTGGCCAATTTTGTATTTTTAGTAGAGATGGAGTTTCTCCATGTTGGTCAAGCTGGTCTCAAACTCCTGACCTCAGGTGATCCATCCACCTCGGCCTCCCAAACTGCTGGGATTACAGGCGTGAGCCACCACACCCAGCTCTCTATCTCCTCTTCAAGGCTAGTAACTCTTAGATTTTCTCTTTGAAGCTGTTTTCTAGATCTTGTAGATATATTTCTTTCTTTTTTATTCCTTTTTCTTTTGTCTGCTCTGTGTGTTTCAAGTAGCCTGTTTTTAAGCTCACTAATTATTTCTTCTGCTTTATCAATTGTGCTGGTAAGAGACTCGAATGCATTCTTTAGTATGTCTGTTGCATTGCACTGGCAATGGCCATTTGGCATGGAGAGACAATATATGCACTTGTGGGAGGCAGAGTGCAGCGACTGTGGGACTTTGCTCTGGAACACAGTGCTTCCATGTCACAGCAGAAAGCAACATTGGGTAGAACTCACCTTGGTGTTTAGACAAGCTCTAGCCAGAGGCAGATTACTCATCCCAGGGTCAGAACCTGAGTTACAGCAAGCCCTGCCACACAGGCTAAAGTACTCTGGGGTCATAAACTTCAAAGGCAGTTTAGGCCACAAGGACTGCAAGTCCAGAATTTCTTCTTGATTCTTTTAAATTATTTCAATCTCTTGTTAAATTTATCTGATAGGATTCTGAATTCTTTCTCTGTATTATCTTGAGTTTCATTAAGTTTCCTCAACATAGCTATTTTGAATTGTCTAAAAGTTCAGATAACTCTGTCTTTCTCCAGGATTGGTCCCTGGTGCTTTATTCAGCTTGTTTGGTGAGGTCATGTTTTCCTGGGTGATCTTGATACTTGTGGATGTTCCTGGGTGATTGGACACTGAAGAGTTAAGTATTTACTGTAGTCTTTGCAGTCTGGGCTTGTTTGTACCCATCCTTCTTGGGAAGGCTTTCCAGGAATTCAAAGGGACTTCGGTATGGCAATCTAATTTTTTAATCATTGCAGCCATATCTTCATTAGGGGACACCCCAAGCCCAATAACATAGACCACCATGGTGGTCTTACATAAGAGCCAGAAGAATTATCTGCATTACCATGAAGATACACTTGTTCTCTTCTCTTGCTTTCTCCTAAGCAAACACAGTCTCTCTTTCTCTCTGCTGAGCTGCCTGGAGCTGGGGTGACACAAGCATCCCTGTGGTTACCAGCATTGGGACTGTGTTGGGTCAGACCTGAAGCCAGCACAGCGCTGGGTCTTGCCCAAAGCCCATGGTATCTACTGTCTGGCTGCTGCCTATGTTTGCTCAAGGCCTTAGGGCTCTACAATCAGCAGGTGGCAAAGCCAGCCAAGCTTATGTCCTTTCCTTTGGGGTGGTAAGTTCCCTCAGCCCCACCAGGTCCAGAGATGCCATCCAGGAGCTAGGACCTGGAGTTGGAAACCTGAGGTATCTACCTGGTACTCTATTCTACTGCAGCTGAACTGGCACCTAAGCCACAAGACTTTTCACTTTTCCCTCCCCTTTTCACAAGCAAAAGAGTCTCTTCCCATGGCCATCATCGTCCCAGGCCTACAGCATGTACTTCTGGCCACCACTGATGTTCACTCAAGGGCCAACGGCTCTTCAGTCATCTTGTAGTGAATGCTTCCCGGCCTGAGATTCTCCCCTCAGGGCAGTAGGCTCCCCCTGTGGCCCAGGGCAGGTCCAGAAATGCCATCCAAGAGCCAACGCCTGGAATTGGGGACCCCAAGAGCCCACCTGGTACTCTACCGCACTTTGGCCAAGGTGGTACCTGAAGCTCCAAGACAGAGTCCCCTTTACTCCTCCCTCTCCGTTTCTTAAGCTGGCATCTCTCCCTATAGCCACCACAACTGGATAATGTGCCAGGTCACACCTGAAGCCAGCACATCTCTAGGTCTCACCTAAGGCCTATAGCGAGTACTGCTTGGGCATCACAGCTGATTATTCAGGGCCCAAGGACTCTTTTGTTAGTAGGCGATTAGTTCTGCCAGGACTGGGTCCTTCACTTTAAGGCAGCAGGTTCCCTTCTGGCCCAGGGCATGTCTAGGAATGTTATCTGGGAGCTAGGGCCTGTAATGGAGGCCTCGGAACTCTTGATTGGTCCCCTGTGCTACTGTGGTTGAGCTTGTATCCAAGTTGCGAGACAAAATTATCTTTACTCTTCTCTCTCTTCTCCTCAAGTGAGGGAAGGAGTCTCTCCTGGAGCTGCAAGCTGCCATACCTAGGGTTGGGGGAGGGGTGGTACAAGCATTCCCTTGGCTGCCACAGCTGGTATGTCACTTCGTTGCATGTCCCACACGTCCACTGACTCCAAACCCAGGACAGCACCAGGACTTGCAGTCCTTGTGGCCTAAACTGCCTTTGAAGTTTATGACCCCAGAGTACTTTAGCCTGTGTGGCAGGGCTTGCTGTAACTCAGGTTCTGACCCTGGGATGAGTAATCTGCCTCTGGCTAGAGCTTGTCTAAACACCAAGGTGAGTTCTACCCAATGTTGCTTTCTGCTGTGACATGGAAGCACTGTGTTCCAGAGCAAAGTCCCACAGTCGCTGCACTCTGCCTCCCACAAGTGCATATATTGTCTCTCCATGCCAAATGGCCATTGCCAGTGGGGATGAAGGAGGAGTGGCATCAGCACTTCAAGACTGTCTCTCTTACCCTCTTCAATGTCTCATTCTATGATATGAAATTAAAACCAAGTACTGTTGTTTTAAAATCACATTCACATCATTTTTGTTTCTTATGAAGGTGCTTTTTTTGTGTGGATAATTCTTCAGTTTGATTCGGCCATCTTGCTCCCTGAGTCCTTCTAATTTTTTTTCCTATTGCAAACAGTACTACCATGAATATGTTGTACATTTCTCCTCGTGTTTTTGTGTAAGTTTCTCTAAATTATATGTCTAAGAATAGAATTGCTAAATTGTAAGGTGTGCACACTGTAGTAGGCAGACTAATGCCCCCTCCAAACATGTTCACATCTAATTTCCAGAACCTGTGAATATGTTACCTTATACAGCAAAGGGTACATTGAAGATGTAATTAAGGATCTTGAAATAGGAGAGTATCTAGAGTTTTCCAGGTGGGCACAGTGTAATCATAAGGGTCTTTCTAGGGGAAAGCAGGAGGTAGGGAATCAAAGTAAGAGATATCATGAAGGAAGCAGAGATTAGAGTGACTAAGCCATGAGCCAAGGAAAGCAAGCAGCCTCTAGAAGTGGGAAAAGGTAAGAAACAGATTCTTTCCTATAGTATCCAGAAGGAACCCAGCCCTGCTGACACCTTGATTTTAGCCCCATAAAGGCCTTGTTTGGACTGCTGACCTTCAGAGCTGCAAGAGAAATTTGTGTGTATATGTGTTGTGGGAGTGGGGGCAGGGGGTCGGGGTTGTGGTGATTTGTTACAGCAACAATAGAAAACTAACCACACCAATTTTCACCACCAATACTGGAGTCTGTTTCTGTGCTCTCTAGTCTGTTTCATTCGTTTATATGACTATCTGTACACAGTCATATAGCCACACAGTCTTAATTATTCTGGTTTTATAAAAATCTTGATACATGGTTGGGAGTTTGCCTAAGCATTTGGTATCTTGTTGGCCATTTTTTCTCTTTCCTCTTCCACATAAATTTTAGAAGCAGCTTGTTAAATTCTATGAAAAAACCTGCTGGGATTTTGAACATAATCAAATTTAAACTGTAGATTATTCATGGTAGAATTTACATCTTTACAACAGTGAATTCTTTTATAACTGTGTAAAAAAATCATATTTCCCCTTTCCTCAGGCATCCAGCGTCCGCCGATTCCTCCTCCCTTGTTGCCGCGTCCTTGGCTGGCGTCAGAAAAATGGCTACAAACTTCCTAGTACATGAGAAGATCTGGTTTGACAAGTTCAAATATGACGACGCAGAAAGGAGATTCTACGAGCAGATGAACGGGCCTGTGGCCGGTGCCTCCCGCCAGGAGAATGGCGCCAGCGTGATCCTTCGTGACATTGCGAGAGCCAGAGAGAACATCCAGAAATCCCTGGCCGGAACCTCAGGCCCCGGGGCCTCCAGCGGCCCCAGCGGAGACCACAGCGAGCTTATCATCCGGATCGCCAGTCTGGAAGTGGAGAACCAGAGCCTGCGTGGCGTGGTACAGGAGCTGCAGCAGGCCATCTCCAAGCTGGAGGCCCGGCTGAACGTGCTGGAGAAGAGTTCGCCTGGCCACCGGGCCACGGCCCCGCAGACCCAGCATGTGTCTCCCATGCGCCAAGTGGAGCCCCCAGCCAAGAAGCCAGCCACACCAGCAGAGGATGACGAGGATGATGACATTGACCTGTTTGGCAGCGACAATGAGGAGGAGGACAAGGAGGCGGCACAGCTGCGGGAGGAGCGGCTGCGGCAGTACGCAGAGAAGAAGGCCAAGAAGCCTGCACTGGTGGCCAAGTCCTCTATCCTGCTGGATGTCAAGCCTTGGGACGATGAGACGGACATGGCCCAGCTGGAGGCCTGTGTGCGCTCTATCCAGCTGGATGGGCTGGTCTGGGGGGCCTCCAAGCTGGTGCCCGTGGGCTACGGTATCCGGAAGCTACAGATTCAGTGTGTGGTGGAGGACGACAAGGTGGGGACAGACTTGCTGGAGGAGGAGATCACCAAGTTTGAGGAGCACGTGCAGAGTGTTGATATCGCAGCTTTCAACAAGATCTGAAGCCTGAGTGTGTGTGTGTGCGCGCGTGCGTGAGGCCCTGCCACGATTAAAGACTGAGACCGGCAAAAAAAAAAAAAAAAAAAAAAAAAAAAATCATATTTCATTTGTTTTAGTATTCTTTAATATCCTTCAATAAAATTTCATAATTTTATCAATATAATCATTGCACATCTTTTGTTAATTATATTTATTCTTGAGTATCTTTTCTTTTCTTTTCTTTCTTTCTTTCTTTCTTTCTTTCTTTCTTTTTTTTTTTTTTTTTTTTTTTTGAGACAGAGTCTGGCTCTTTCGCCCAGGCTGGAGTGCAGTGGTGCGATCTCGGCTCGCTGCAACCTCCGCCTCCTGGGTTCACGCAGTTCTTCTGCCTCAGCCTCTTGAGTAGCTGTGATTACAGGCACATGCCACAATGCCCGGCTAATTTTTGTATTTTTAGTAGCGACAGGGTTTCACCGTGTTGGCCAGACTGGTCTTGAACTCCTGACCTCAAGTGATCCACCTGCCTCGGTCTCCCAAAGTGTTGGGATTACAGGCATGAGCCACTGCACCCCGCCTTGAGTATCTTTTTTGTTGTTGCTATTATAAGTAATATTTTCTAACCATCGGTTGCTTGCTATTGGAAATTTAATAGCTTTGTAAATTGATTTTATATTCAGCCATGTGTTTAAATATCTTGTTATCTCTAATAATTTGCATATTCCTTGGGGTTTTCTTAGGTAGACAGTCATAGTATTGTTTAATAATGGCATCTTTCTAATCTTTATACTGCTTTTGAATTATTAAAAGGATATCTAGTACAGTAGAAACAATAATAGTGGGAATGATTGCCTATTTTAAAGGAAATGCTTCTGAAATATTATCATTAAGAAGGATGCTTTCTGTAGATACCATTTATTGAGATGTTTTTAAAGTTCTCTTCTATTCCTGTTTTGATAAGAATTTTTGCTGGGCACAGTAGCTCACACCTGTAATCCCAGCACCTTGGGAGGCTGAAGGAGGAGGATCCTTCAGCCCAGGAGTTCAAAACCAGCCTGGGCAACACAGTGAGATCCTGTCCTTACAAAAAAAAATTAAAAATCAGTTGGGCATGGTGGTGCCCATCTGTAATCTCAGGAGGCTGAGGTGGGAGGATCACCTGAGCCCAAGAGATTGAGGCTAAGTGAGCTGAGATCATGCCACTACACTCCAGGCTGGGTGACAAAACAAGACTTTGTCTTAAAAAAAAAAGTTTTAAAAAATAAATAGCCATTGAATTTTATTAATTTTTGATATCTCTTGGTCATAAAGTTTTGTTCTTTTAGTTTTTTTATGGCGAATTGTGTTTATTAATTTTTTAATGTTGCTTTACTGGGATAAACAACATAATTATGATATATTATCTTTTTTAACGCATTACTGGGTTTGGATTGCTAGTATTTTGTTTTCAGATTTTTTTCATAAGAAGAACCTGTAGTTTGTCTTTCTCTTGAAAATCTTATATGGTTTTGGTATCAAGATTAAATGGTCCTTAAGTGGGAGCTAAGCTATGAGAATATAAAGACATAAGAATGACACAATGGACTTTGGGGACTTAGGGACAAAGGATGGGAAGGGGTGACAGATAAAACTACAAATTGGGTGCAGTGTATATTGCTTGGGTAATGGTTGCACCAAAATCTCACAAATCACTGCTAAAGAACTTACTCATGTAGCCAAACACCACCTGTTCTCCAATAACCTGTGGGGGGATAAAAGATTATATGATCCTTTCTCTCTGTTCTTTCAAGAGTATTTATCGGATTGGAATGACTATAAGACTATTCAAATATTTAATTTTTTCTTATTTCGTTTTGGTTAAATTATATATTTCTGGGAGTTAATCAGTTTTACCTAAGTTTTCCTTCCATTGTTTTGTGGGATTTTTTTTTTTTTTTTTTTTTTTTTGCCACTACATTGCTCATAACATACACTTATTTTCTTTTAAATCCTTGCTGGGTATATAATTACGTCTTCCTTTTTGTTCCTAATATTTGTTTTTTGCCTTCTTTCTTTCTTCTTAATCATGCTAGAGATTGTATGTCTTTTCTAGGTCTTTTTAAGAACCATTTTTTAGCTTCATTGATTTTGTCCATTGTCTCTTCTGCTATTTCCTCAAGTTCTGCTCTTCTCTTTATTTTCTTTCCTTTCTTCTGTTCTTTGAGTTTTTAAAACAGGCATTGTTTAATTGATGTTTATTGTAGCACTAGTTGTTTTACGGTCAGATTTCTGGGGGCATTTTTTCTTTTTTTCTAGACAGAGTCTTGCTCTGTCGCCCAGGCTGGAGTGCAGTGGTGCAATTTCAGCTGACTGAAACCTCCCTTTGCTTCCCGGGTTCAAACAATTCTCTTTCCCCAGCCTCCTGGGGATTATAGGTGTGTATAATCCTCCTGGGGATTATAGCTGGGATTATAGGTGTGTACCACCACGCCTAGCTAATTTCTTTGTATTTTTAATAGAGACCGGGTTTCGCCATGTTGGCCAGGCTGATCTCAAATTCCTGACCTCAAGTTATCCGCCTGCCTCAGCCTCCCAAAGTGCTGGAATTACAGGCGGGAGCCACCACACCAAACGAGCCCAATCTCTCAGCAAATTTTATATTTTTTGTTCCATGAGACCCTTGTATAATCAGTGTAAAAGGTAATAACAGAGCAGAACAAAAGAGTGCTTTTGAATATAAGAATCCAGTTTTTCGGGGGCCGGGCGCAGTGGCTCAAGCCTGTAATCCCAGCACTTTGGGAGGCCGAGACGGGCGGATCACGAGGTCAGGAAATCGAGACCATCCTGTCTAACATGGCGAAACCCCGTCTCTACTAAAAAATACAAAAAACTAGCCGGGCGAGGTGGCGGGCACCTGTAGTCCCAGCTACTTGGGAGCCTGAGGCAGGAGAATGGCGTAAATCCGGGAGGCGGAGCTTGCAGTGAGCTGAGATCCGGCCACTGCACTCCAGCCTGGGTGACAGAGCGAAACTCCGTCTCAAAAAAATAAAATAAAATAAAATAAAATAAAAGAATCCAGTTTTTCGGAGCCGGGCGCTGTGGTTCACACCTGTAATCCCAGCACTTTGGGAGGCTGAGGTGGGCGGATCACGAAGTCAGGAGTTTGAGACCAGCCTGGCCAGCATGGTGAAACCCCACATCTACTGAAAATACAAAGAAAAAAAAAAAAGCCAGGCATAGTGGTGTGAACCTGTAGTCCTAGCTACTCGGGAGGCTGAGGCAGGAGAATTGCTTGAACCTGGCAGGCGGAGGTTGCAGTGAGCCAAGATCGTGCCACTGCACTCCAGCCTGGGTGCCAGAGTGAGACTCCATCTCAAAACAAAAAAAGAATCCAGTTTTTTGACCAGCTTCTGTTTTTGACCTTTAATCTTGAGCTAGTTATCCTATCTAGGCCTTTATTTCTTCATCTAGACCATGAGACACCTGGATAAGGTACTTATTCTGTAAGACTTACAGTGTATTTTCCCTCTTGCTTGTAAGATAAACTTTTCGTTTTTACTTTACTTCTTTTACAATATTCCATTGGTAATATCTAAGCTTTATTTTAGGATAATATAGAAATTAAAATTAAAAATCCAAATATACTTTGGATTTGTTATAATGAAAAGAAAGTATAGGACATAATGCGTAATGATATTTAACAGGAATACTTGACAGGAAATAGTCTTTTTGCCACAAAGTATTTTGAGAATTTAAAGTAGTTAGTCATTACCATCCTCAGTTGGATAAAGGAGAAAAGGCCAAATAATATTTACATTTCAGGGAATTCAGTAGTACAAGTAAGAAAAAACCTTAGGTTGGTGGACAAAGATCTTATTTAAGTGCGTATTTGCTCTATTTCTTCTAATCATAACTAAAGTACTTCTTTGAATGTTTGCCAAGTAATGGAAGAAGTGTTCTTAGTATTTACTACCAAGAATTTGTTTAATAGTCCTGAAGATAAATTTTAACTCTGATAACTATCAAGTTTCTGCTATATATACATGCCATATCATGCCATACATGTTATAAAAATTGTATTTGCTCATTTAAGCTGTAAAATGAATTTACCATCTGTATCATTCATGGTCCAGTTAGGAAAACAGAATTTATCAAATCAATAAACTAGAAAGAAACAACTGAAATACAACTCAAAGGAAAGCAGAATAAAGGAAATAACAAAGATAAAAACCTTAGTGACTTTTAAGAGACAGGAAGAGTAGACTATACATCTAATAATTGAGTTTTTCAAAAATCCCAACAAACTGATTAAATCTTTAAAAATCTAATAAAAATAAACAAATAAAGGAGATATGAACAAAAGTAAAAAGGGGCTATGTCAACAGATACATAGCTTTAAAAACTTACAATTATATGAACAACTCTGTGCATATGGGTAGATCTGTGTCCACAAAATTATACAAGAAATGTTACTCTAATTTTATATGAATCATCTTTTTATTTTTTATTTTTTGTTTTTTTTTTTTTTTGAGATGGAGTCTCACTCTGTCACCCAGGCTAGAGTGCAGCGGCGCGATCCCGGCTCACTGCAAATTCCGCCTCCCGGGTTCAAACAATTCACCTGCCTCAGCCTCCCGAGTAGCTGGGATTATAGGCGCCCACCACTGCACCTGGCTAATTTTTGTATTTTTAGTAGAGACAGGGTTTCACCATGTTGGCCAGGCTGGTCTCGAATTCCTGACCTTGTGATCCACCTGCCTCAGCCTCCCAAAGTGGGATTAAAGGCATGAGCCACCGTGCCCGGCTATCTTACTTTCTTTTCAAAGTCTCCGTTCATTGGAGGGGGTAGAAACCTGATCTCAGTCAGTTTGGAGTTTCATACTTCGAGTCTGATTATGAAGTGGGGGTGATCTCTGTGTTACTAAGACAAGGATAGGGAGAAGGTACTCATATTCACCTAGTCCTCAATGTTGCCTGTTCATGCAGGTGTCTTCTGAGATGTCCATCGTCCTTTCTGGTCCTCAGTCACTGGTCCACACCATTTGCCACTAAGATGTTGTCATTCCTGTTTGTCTGGTACCTTCAGGTATGTTCTCTCTTTTATTCCACATTACATGTAGGGGCATATACATAATTCTACGCCTTCACTGCTATGCTTACGTATGAAATGCAAGGCTACTTCTTAAAGCCAGGTCAGCATAGTCTTATCTCCCAGTCATTTCTTCTCTGGTATCATATTATTTACCCAAGGTTCAGGATTTAACCCTCCTCATCTCCCTGACTTAGAGCCCTCATGTTTGTATGGACTTTTACTGCTTCTTTGCTATTCCATGAATCAGGGCATAGAATTCATTTTTTAAGGATCTGTCAGTTTCTGTACTTTTATCCCTTTCCCACCATATTGTCTTCTTCCTCAGTCTGGGGAAATTTCTTTCTAGGCTTGTTATAACGGGGAGAAAAAAATAATTAAAAAAAAATTAATGGGGAGATAAGAAAGCCCAGTTCTTTTTAGTTATGTTTCTCCCAAATATTTTATGTATGTGTGGAACTTTCTCTATTCCCATAAAGGCTTACAGTTTTAGAAATAAAGTTTATGAATACATCATTTTTATGTCTTTAAATCTGGTTTCTCTCTCCCCTATAGCAGCGAGCTCATAGCTATCTAGCTGATTAAAGGGAGTATGGAAGGAAAGGGCAAGGAAAAAGTGAATTCATACAAGAAAAATAAGTCAATATTTCAAAAATACTGTCCTGCCATATAAAAACTTGTTAAGATGACAGAATTTGTGGAATAATACTTGCTAATATTTATCACGCACTTGCTCTAAGAATTTTATATGTATTAGCTAATCACAACAACAAAATTCAATAGAAAAATATTTAACAAAATTAGTATCAGAGCTTGTATTTAAGCCCAAGCAGTTACTGTCTTAACTATGTCATTGGTTCTTGAATGACTCCCCCACCCTCACGGGTATGAATCTGGTTGTTATAAAGACTAAGGAGAGTTACTGACATTTAGTGGATAGAGGTTCAAAATATTAAGTGTCCTATAGTATGAGTGATGGTCCTAAAAAATAAAGAACTGACCCAGGCTGGGCAGAGTGGCTCATGCCTGTTAGTCCTAGCACTTTGAGAGGCTGAGGCAGGGAAGATTGCTTGAGGCCAGAAGTTTAAGACCAGCCTAGGTAACATAGTAAAACCCTGTCTCTATTTAAAAAAAAAAAAAAAAAAAAAAAAAAAAAGCCTGAGCAATATAGTGAGGCCCCGTCTCTACAGAAAATACAACAATTAGCCAGGTGTGGTGGTGCACACCTTTAGTCCCAGCTACTCAGGAGGCTGAGGCAGGAGGATTGCTCGATGCTTGAACCTGGGAGGCGGAGGTTGCAGTGAGATGAGATGGCACCACTACACTCCAGCCAGGGTGCTACAGCAAGACGCTATCTCCAAAAAGAAAAAAAAAAAAAAAAAGCTGAGGTGGGTGGATCACTTGAGGTCAGGAGTTTGAGACCAACCTGGCCAACATGGTGAAACCCCATCTGTACTAAAAATACTAAAATTAGCTGGACATGTTGGTGTACCCTGTAGTCCCAGCTACTCAGAGGCTGAGGTAGGAGAATTGCTCAGTCCCGGGAGGCGGAGGTTGCAGTAAGCCGAGATGGTGCCACTGCCCTGCAGCCTGGGCAACAGAGGGAGATTCCCTCTCAAAAAAGAAAAAAAAAATGTTACTAGAACTCCTATTGAGAAATGTTAATACTACCCTATATTACCTCTAAATTGCGAAGACTAACTCAAGAAGTAAAAAAAAAAAAAAAAAAAAAGTAAAAGAAAAAAGAAACACTTTTGTAATTTCTTTCTTAAACAAGATTATTATATGTATTATTATATATTATAGGTAGCATGGGTGAGTCTCATACCATATATAATAATCTCTCCCAGAACTTGGAAGGATATATAATGCTTTTTTTGTTGGTTTTATAAAGCTAATAAAACACAGATAAATAGATTTCAAGATATATTACTAGTGACAAAGAGGAACATTTCATGTGATAAGAGGGTCAATCTGTCAGAAAGATATAAATGTCAGTATAAATGTATTCACACTGCAGTGGATTGAACAATATCTTTCCTGAAATTCATGTTCACCCAGAACCTCAGAATGTAACCTTATTTGGAAATAGGATCTTTGCAGATGTTATTAGTTAAGATAAGATCATATTTGACTGGGGTGAGGGACCTAAATGCAATGACTGGTGACCTTATAAGAGGAGGAGAGGACACACAGAAAGTCACAGGGAAGGTAGTGATCTGACTGTGGAGGCAGAGATTGGAGTTGTGCTGCCACAACTAAGTACTGCTGGGGCCATGAGAAGAGGCAAGGAAGAATTCTTCCTTAGAACCTTCAAAGGGGGGAACATGACCCTGTGGACACCCTGATTTTGGACTTACAGTTTCCAGAAACATAAGACAATAAACTTCTATTGTTTTAAGCTACCTAGTGTTGGTAATTTGTTAGGACAATTCTAGGAAACTAATGTTGCTGATAACAGAGCCTCAAAACACGTAAGTAAAGACTTACAAAATTGAAAGGAGAAATAGGCAATTCAACAACTGTTGGAGAGTTCAATACCCTACTTTCAATAATTGATAGAAAATGTAGAAAGATGATCAGTAAGGATACAAACTTGAACAACACTGTCAACTAACTTGACATAAAAAGTACCTATAAAACACTTCACCCACAGCAGCAGAATATATATTCTTTGCAAATGCATGTAAAACATTCTCCATAAATGTAAAAGGATTGAAATCATTCAAAGTATGTTCTCTAATCACAGTAGAATTAGAAGTCAACAATAGAAATAAAGGTAGTCGATATCAAAATATTTGGAAATTTTAAAACACACTACTAAATAACCCATGGGTTAAAGATGAAATCACAAGGGAAAATAGAAAATATTTTGAAATATGTACAATGTGGTTAAAGCAGTGCTGAAAGGGAAACTTAACAGTTTTAAATGCCTATTTAGAAAAGAAAAACAACCTAAGTTTTTACCTAAAGAAACTGAAACAAAAAAAGCAAATAATCCAAATCAAGCAGATAAAAAGAAATGATGACCAGGCTTGGTAGCTCAAGCCTGTAATCCCCAGCACTTTGATAAGCTAAGACAGGAGGATCACTTGAGGCCAGGAGTTCAAGACCAGCCTGGGCAACATAGTGAGGCCCTGTCTCTACAAAAAAAAATTTTTTTGAATGGCCAAGTGCAGTGGCTCATGCTTGTAGTCCCAGCACTTTGGGAGGCCGAGGTGGGTGGATTGCTTGAGCCCGAGAGTTCAAGATCAGCCTAGGCAACATGGTAAAACCATATCTCTACAAAAAATACAAAAAAATTAGCCAGGTGTGGTGGTATGTACCAGTAGTCCCAGCTACTAGGGAGGCTGAGGTGGGAGAATCACCTGAGCCCAGGAAGTCAAGGCTGCAGTGAGCCTTGGTCGTGCTATTACACTCCAGCCTGGATGACAGAGTGAGATCTCATCTCACAAAAAGAAAAAAAAATTAACCAGGTGTTGTGGTGTGTGCCTGTAGTCTTAACTACTTGAGAGGCTGGGGCAGAAGGATCACTTGAGCCTAGGTGTTTGAGGCTGCAGTGAGTCAGGATTGCACCACTGTACTCCACTTAGGTGGCAGAGCAAGACCCCCATTTCTTTTTTTATGATTAATTTCTTGCTTTTATTTAAGATAGATCCCCCCCCCCCACCATGTTTGTATTTGGATTTTGAGGGAAAAAACGTTGTGTTTAAAAAATCCGTTTGACAAACATTTATTAAGCATCTGCCAAGTAACAGGCAGTAATCTAGATCCTGTAAATAACTGTAAATAACAGTGAACTAAAGACACAGATTTCCTCACGAGTACATAATATAGTCAAACTTTTAAACTGAATTTTGTATTATACATAAACATTTTTTCTTCTTTATCTTTTTTAAAATTTATTTTTATTAAAGTTCCAGGATACATGTGCAGTACATGCAAGTTTGTTACATAAGTAAACATGTGCCATGGTGGTTTGCTGCACCTATCAGGCCATCACCTAGGTATTAAGCCCCACATGCATTAGCTGTTTATCCTGATGCTCTCTCTCCCCCACCCCCACAACAGGCCCCAGTGTGTGTTGTCCGTTCCCTGTGTCCATGTGTTCTCATTGTTCAGCTCCCACTTATAAGTGAGAAGGTGTGGTGTTTGGTTTTCTGTTCCTGTGTTAGTTTGCTGAGGATAATGGCTTCCAGCTCCCATCAGTGTCCCTACAAAGGACATGATTTTGTACCTAGTTATGGCTGCATACTGTTCCATGGTGTAAATGTACCATGTTTTCTTTATCCAGTCTGTTGTTGATGGAAATTTGAAGACTTCCATTTCTTAAAAAAAAAAAAAAAAAAGAAGGAAATGATAAAGATCAGAGCCAAACATCAGTGAAATAGAAAACAGAAAAACAATAGAGAAAATCAGTAAAACTAAAGTTGATTCTTTGAAACAATAAAATTGTTCTTTAACCGTTAGCTATTCTGATCAAGGAAAAAATATAGAGAAAAGACACAAATACCAAAATTAGGAATAAAAGATAGGATATCATTACCAACTCTACAGAAGTTAAAAGTATTATAAGGGATTATTATGAATAACTTTATGCCAACAAATTAGACAACTTAAATGGCCAAATTACTAGAAAGATGCAAATTAACAAAACTGACTCAAGAAGAAAGAGAAAATATCAATAGGACAATAATAAATGAAGAAAAATAATGTGACTAAAATGAATTGGTAATTAGAAATCTTCTCAAAAGGGAAAACCCAGGCCTAGATGGCTTCATTTAAGGAAGAGGGATTACCAATCCTACAGTTTGTTTTTTTGGGAAATAAAAAGGAAACAATTTGTAACACATTTTTTGAGACCAATATTACTCAGATATCAAAACCAGGTGAACATGTCACAAGGAAAGAAAATTGCAGACCAGTATTCTTCATGAATATGTATACAAAATTCCCTAAAGAAATACTAGGTAACAGAATCCAGCAGCATTTGAGAAGGATTAGGCAACAGAATGAGACAATGTCTCTAAAAAAATAAAGAGAAGATGGCTGGGCATGGTAGCTCACTCCTGTAATCCCAGCATTTTGGGAGGCCAAGGCAGGTGGATTGCTTGAGGCCAGGAATTCGAGACCAGCCTGACCAACATGGTAAAACCCTATCTCTACTAAAAACACAAAAATTAGCTGAGTGTGGTGGCACATGCCTGTAATCCCCAGTTTTGACAAAAATGTCAAGGTAATTCAATAAGGGAAATGATAATTTTTTCAACAAATGATGCTGGGACAATTATACATCCATATGCAAAAAATATATATATCCTTATTTCATGCCATGTGCAAAATTTAACTCTAAATGGATCATAGACTTACATATAAGAAATAAATAAAGTTTCTAGAAAATGGCAAGGAGGAAATGTTTGTGACTTTGGGTTAGATAGGTATTTCTCGCATATGACAACATGATCCATAAGAGAACAAAATTAATAAATTGAACTTCATCAAAACAGAAAAAATTCTGCTCTTTAAAAGGCACCATTAGTGGAATTAAAAGATAAGTCATAGACTGGGAAAAATATTTGCAAATCATGTATGTAATAGAGGACTTTTATCTGAGTATATAAAGAACTCTTATAATTTGATAGTACAATAATCCAGGTTTTTAAATGCGATAAAAAACATTTTTAAATGAGTATTTATTATATTTTAACTAAAGAACAGTTTTCTTTCTACAATGGCTTATGTATACATGAAAAGATACTTCATAGCATTAGCCTTTAGGGAAATGCAAATTAAAACCACAATGAGATGTCACTACACACCCACTACAATAATAAAATTAAAAAGATTGCCAATACCAAGCGTTGGTGAGGGTGAGGAAGAATCAGAACCCTCATACATTGCTCATGGGAATATGAAATGATACAGTCACTTTGAAAAACAATTTGGCCATTTCTTAAAAAGTTAAAAATATACCTGCTGTTGCACCCAGCAGTTTTATTTCTACATATCCACCCCTATACCTCCAAAACATGTATCTACACAAAGACTTATTGTGAGTGTTCATAGCAGCATTATATGCAATAGGCAAAAACTGGAGACAGTTCAGATGTCTATCAGCTGGTGAGTAGATAACCACAATATGGTATATACATGTAATGGAATATTATTCAGCAATAAAAGATAGGCTACTGATACATGCTACAGATGGATTAATCTTAAAAACATCATATGAAGTGAAAGAAGTCAGACACAAAAGGCTACTATTGTTTGATTCCATTTGTATGAAACTTTTAGGATGGACAAATCTGTGGAGCCCAGTGATGACCTGTGCTTGAGTCTGTGAGGTGTCAAAGTGGGGACTGGTTGCATATAGGCAGAGGGAACTTTTCTTCTTTTTTTTTTTTTTTTCTTTTTTGAGATGGTCTCACTCTGTCACCCAGGCTGGAGTGCAGTGGCACAATCACAGCACACTGCAATCTCAACCTCCTGGGTTCAAGCTGTCATCCCACCTCAGCCTCTCGTAGCTCGTACTGTTAACAGGCATTTGCCACCACACCCAGCTAATTTTTGTATTTATTTGTAGAGACAAGGTTTCATCATGTTGCCTAGGCTGGTCTCAAACTCCTGGGCTCAAGCGATCTGCCTTCCTTAGTCCTCCACATTGCTGGGATTAATGATGTGAGCCACTGCACCCGGCCTAGAAGGGAAGTGTTTATGCTGATGTAAGTGTTGTGAAACTGGATTGCGGTAATGGTTGCACAACTCTGAATTTTACTAAAAATCATTGAACACTTAGGGCAAGTTTTATGATATACATATTATGCCTCCACAAAAGTATAAAAAAGAAAACACATCAAATACTAATAAATATAACAAAATACACACAGTAATTAAAACGTAAAATAACAGAAATTTTCTTACTGAGTATAGTAATATTCATTTTATTGTAAGATTGAGCAAATGAATAAACGTGGAGTGGTTGAAAAAAAACAGGATTTTCACTGTGGAAGGAGGAAGATACAAATATAGAATGGAGGAAGACAAAGAAGAACCTGTGGAACTTGATCGAGATTTGAAATTAATCAGTTTAAACTTATGATTTCTAGAATATTTCCTACCTCTGTAGCTGGTCTAGAAATAGTGTTACCCTAATAGCAATGAACACACCTAGTGTTCAGTTCATGGTTTCTAAATACCATTCTCTACTAAAAGGTGCTAGTACTCCTTGGTTACTCCTTGGTAAAATGGCTGGCTGTAAGGCTAAGTCAAGAAAGTGAACACAGAGAAAAAGAAGAATTTTATGGTGACGGAGAAGCCTTGTAGACATTACTGAATCAAGTGATCAAAATTAGCGTCATCAATAATGAGACAAATCAGAATCGTGTGACTCCTGTTAGGATGCATTGAGAAGAACACAGCATCACTGATGTGATATTCCTGCCAAAGATGTTGTCCTTGTTCAGAGTGCTATAACAAATTACCGTGGGCTGGGTGGCTTAAACAACAGGCTTGTATTTCTCACACTTCTGGAGGTTTGGAGGCTGAAAGTGCAAGATCAGGGTGCCAGTGTGGTTGTATTCTTTGTGAATGCCCTTTTCCTGGTTTATAGAAGGTGGTTTCCTTGCTGTCTCAAATGACAGAAAGAGAGCTAACTATTCTTTTTATAAGGACACTAACCTTATTCATGAGGGCTCCACCCTCATGACCTCATTACCTTCCAAAGATGCCACCTCCAAGCCAGGCCCCGTAGCTCACACCTGTAATCCCAGCACTTTGGGAGGCCGAGGCAGGCAGATCACTTGAGGTCAGGAGTTCAAGACCAGCCTGGCCAACATGGTGAAACCCCGTCTCTAATAAAAATACAAAAATTAGCCAGGTGTAATCCCAGCTACTCAGGAGGCTGAGGCAGGAGAATAGCTTGAACCTGGGAGGCGGAGGTTGTGGTAAGCTGAGATTGCGCCACTGCACTCCAGCCTGGGTGACAGAGCAAGATTCTGTCTAAAAAAAAAGCCACCTCCAAATAGCATCATATTGGGATTAGAGTTTCAGTGTATGAATTTTGGGGGGTGACACAGAAAATTCACTCCATTGCAGATCCATAACCTAAATCTAATAATGAGAAATGATTATACATGCCTAAATTGAGAGACATTCTACAAAACAACTGGTGTGTAATCTTCCATATTGTCATCTTGAAAGTCAAGGTAAAACTGAAGAACTGTTCCAGATTGAAGGAGATTAAAGAGACATGTCATTTAAATGCAGTGCCTGATTCTGACCTGAATCCTTTAACTATAAAGGATATCAGTCTTTTATCTATAAAGTAGTTGGAAAAACTTGGATGCTGTTTGAAAATTAGACAATAGTAATGTATTAGTGTGAATTTCCTGATTTTGACCTCAAATTGTAGTTACATAGAAGAATGTCCTTGTTTGTTAGATAACAACTTACTAGAAGTACTGTGTTTGCAACTTTTCTGTAAGTTTTAGATTGGGGAAATACTAAAAGCATTCCTGTTACAGTCAAAAACAAGAAAA
This sequence comes from Rhinopithecus roxellana, assembly GCF_007565055.1. Lineage (NCBI taxonomy): Eukaryota > Metazoa > Chordata > Mammalia > Primates > Cercopithecidae > Rhinopithecus > Rhinopithecus roxellana. Next base: position 71,444,232 of record NC_044556.1, on the reverse strand, counting down.
GGATATCTGCTGTCTCTTGTTTTGAAGATACCAGCAAATTCAGTTAAACAAAAATACCCAGCCAGATCAATTAAGCAAGAGAAAGAAATAAAGGACATCCATATTGGAAAGGAAGAAGTCAAGTTATCCTTGTTTGCAGACAACATGATCTTAAATTTAGAAAAGCCCAAAGACTCCACCAGAAAACTCTTAGAACCGACAAATGAATTTAGTAAAATCATAGGAAACAAAATCAGCATACAAAAATCAGCAGTGTTTCTATATGCTAACAGCAGTCAGCCTGAAAAAGAAATCAAGAAATCAATCTCATTTACAATAGCTACAAAAAATTAAAATACCTAGGAATAAATGTAACTAAAGAACAAAGAAGTAAAATATCTCTACAAAGAAAACTATAAAACACCAATAAAAGAAAGGTGACAAAAAAATGGAAAGCTATCCCATGCTTTGGAATGGAAGAATTAGTATTGTTTAAATGTCTATACTACCCAGAGTGAGTTACAGATTCAATGTAATACCTATCAGTGTACCAATGACATTTTTCACAGAAATAGAAAAAAAATCCTGAAACTCATATGAATAGATAGCTAAATAATCCTGAGCAAAAAGAAAAAAGATGAAGGCATCACACTACCTGATTTCAAATTATACTATAAAGCTATAGTAACCAAAACAGTATGGTACTGTAAAAACAGACACACAGGCCAATGGAACAGAATAGAGAACCCAGAAATAAATCCATGTGCTTCTAGCCAACTCATTTTCAACAATAGTAACAAGAACATACAATGGGAAAAAGATAGTCTCTTTAATAAATGGTACTGTGGCTGGGCATAGTGGCTCATACCTATAATTTCAGCACTTTGGGAATCCAAGGCAAGAGGATTGTTTGAGGCCTGGAGTTCAAGACCAGCCTGGGAAACATAGTGAGACCTCCATCTCTACAAAAAATTAAATATTAGCTGGGCATGGTGGTTTGTGCTTGTGGTCCCAGATACTTGGGAGGCTGAAGTGGAAGGATCACTTGGGCTCAGGAGTTTGAGACTACAGTGAGCTGTGTGTGTGCCTCTGTATTTCAGTCTGGGCGACAGAGTGGGACCATTCTTAAAAAATAAAAATAAGTAAATAAATGGTGCTGGGGAAACTGAATATCCATGTGCAGAAGAATGAAACTAGATCCCCATCTTTTACCATATAAAAAATCACCTTGGCCGGGCACAGTGGCTCACACCTGTAATCCCAGCACTTTGGGAGGCTGAGGTGGGCAGATCACAAGGTCAGGAATTTGAGACCAGCCTGGCCAACATGGCAAAAACCCTGTCTCTACTAAAAATACAAAAATCAGCCTGGTGTGATGGCATATGCCTGTAATCCCAGCTATGTAGGAGGCTGAGGCAGGAGAATCACTTGAACCCGGGAGGTGGAGGTTGCAGTGAGCCAAGATTGTGCCATTGCACTCCAGCCTGGGTGACAAGAGCAAGACTCCATCTCAAAACAAACAAACAAACAAAAATAGCCAGAATATATAAGGAACTCAGTAGCAAAAACCAAATAATCAAATTTTTAAAATGAGTAAAAGACCTGAATAAATATTTCTGAAAAGAAGGTACACAGATGGTCAACAGATATTTGAAAAAAAAAAAATGTCCAACATCACTAATCATCAAGGAAATGCAAATCAAAACCATGATGAAATACTATCTCACCCAAGTTAGGATGGCTATTGCCAAAAGACAAAAAATAGCAAATGCTGGTAGAATGCAGAGAAAGGGGAACTCACCTATTCTGTGGGAATGTAAAGTAGTACCTCCATTATGAAAAACAGTATGGAGTTCCTCGAGAAATTAAAAATAAAACTACCATATGATCCAGCAGTTCCACTGCTGAGTATATATTTAAAAGAAAGGAAATGGTAACATCAAAGAGATATCTGCAATCGGGGTTCCTGTGTTTATTGCCTCACTGTTCACAAATAGCCAAGGTATGGCATCATCTTAAGTGTCCATCAACAGATGAATGGAGAAAGAAAATGTGGTTATGTACATAGTAGAATATTATTTAGCTATAAAAAAGAATGGAATCATGTTATTTGCAGCAATGTGGTTTGGAACTGGAGGTCATTATATTAAGTGAAATAAGCCAGGCACAGAAAAACAAATATCACATTTTTCACTCACATGTGGCAGCTAATAAATTGGATCTCATGGAGGTAGAGAGGAGAATCATGGCTGTGAGAGGCTGGGAGGGGAAGAGTAGAGGGCAGGATGAAGAAAAGTTGGTTAAGGAGAACAAAAATACAGTTAGAAGGAATAAGTTCTGGTATTAGTAGTACAGTAGAGAAATTACAGTTAATAGTAATTTAGTTCACATTTAGAAACAGCTAGAAGAGAAGAATTGTAATATTCCCAACACAAAGAAAAGATAAATTTTTGAGGTGATAGATATCCCAGTTACCCTGACTTGATAATTACAGATTGTACACACGTATCAAAATACCACATTATGCATCTATTGATTTGGCTAGACAACTCAAGAGAATCAATCGAAAGTTTATTTCTTTAAAAATTATGGGGGGAGGGTGGAACAAAAAGGCAGAACATAGAGGAATTGGAGGACAGTAAAACTATTTTATATGATAATTGTGATGGTTAATACTCAGTGTCAACTTGACTGGATTAAAGGATGAAAAGTATTGATCCTGGCTGTGTCTGTGAGGGTGTTGCCAAAGGAGATTAACATTTGAGTCAGTGGGCTGTGAAAGATAGACCCACTCTTAATCTGGGTGGGCACAATCTAATCAGCTGCCAGCAAGGCCAGAATAAAAAGCAGGCAGCAGAATGTGAAAAGACTAGACTGACTTAGGCTCCCAGCCTACATCTTTCTCCCTTGCTGAATGCCTCCTGCCCTCGAACATTGGACTCCAACTTCTTCAGTTTTGGGGCTCAGACTGGTTTCCTTGCTTCTCAGCTTGCAGATGGCCTATTGTGGGACCTTGTGATCATGAGTTAATACTCCTTAGCAATACAACATATATATATGATATATATACAACATATATATATAGCTATCATATATACATATATAATACAACATATATATGTATACATATATACACATAATATATAACATACACATTATATATAATATATATAAAAGTATATCCCATTAGTTCTGTCCCTCTAGAGAACCCTAATACAATAATATAATGGTAGATGTATGACATTCATTATATACTTGTGAAAACCCATAAAATTTACTACTCCAAGAATGAACCCTCGGGCCGGGCGCGGTGGCTCAAGCCTGTAATCCCAGCACTTTGGGAGGCTGAGACGGGCGGATCACGAGGTCAGGAGATCAAGACCATCCTGGCTAACATGGTGAAACTCCGTCTCTACTAAAAATACAAAAAACTAGCCGGGCGACCTGGCGGGCGCCTGTAGTCCCAGTTACTCGGGAGGCTGAGGCAGGAGAATGGCGTGAACCCGGGAGGCGGAGCTTGCAGTGAGCTGAGATCCGGCCACTGCACTCCAGCCTGGGCGACAGAGCAAGACTCCGTCTCAAAAAAAAAAAAAAAAAAAGAATGAAACCCTAATGTAAATTATGGACTTTGGGTGATGATCATCTGTTAATGCAGGGTCATCGATTATAACATACTCCATTTTAATGCTGGATGTTGATAGTGAGGGAGGCTGTGCATGTATGTGGGCAGGGAGTATATAGGAACTCTCTGTACTTTCTGCTGTGTGTATTTTGCTGTGAACATAAAACTTCTCTAAAAAATAAAGTTTATTTAAAAACTAGTAGAATTCAGTTAGATTTCTGTGTAAAATTCTGAATTTGAAAATCAATAATCTTTACATACATTGATATGAGTTAGAAGATTTTATGGAAAAATCCCATTTACAGTGGAAATTTTAAAAAGATACATAGGAATAAATTTGAGAAATATGCAAGGTATTATGAATAAAACATTTAAATACTATAATGATTTGTGAAATAAATGAAAAGATATACCATGTTCTTGGACAGGAATATTCTATATCATGAAGATACCAACTATTTTTACATTAAATTTTAATGACATTTAAATCCACCTTAAAATAAACCACAACATTTTTAGAGTAGAACTAGACAGGATTATTCTAAAGTTCTAGTAAAAAAAAAAAAAAAAAAAAAAAAAAAAAAAGGCAAGAATAGATTATTCTAATAAGGAGGAGAACTAGCCGTACCAGATATTGAAAAATAAGAAAAATATAAAGTTAAAATATTGAGGTATTGACACATAGCTAGATGGACAGATCAGTGAAATAGCTTAGGAGAAAAAAGCAATACACACAAAATTTGGCATATAACAGTCACCTCAAATCAGTAGGGAAAAGTTGACTTATTTAAAAAATAATGTTGAGACAACCAGCTATCTGCAGAAAAATTAAAGCTGAATTCATGCCTCAGCTTTGTATTAGGATAGATTCCAGATGGATCAAAGATTTACACGCAAAGAAATGAAACCATAAAAGAATTGAAGAAACCATGGAAAGGTTTTGAAATCTTAATCAGAGATGATTAAGAAATATATATAGAAAGCCTTTCTATATATATCACAAAGTCCCCAAACCTTGAGATAAACATTGATAGATTGAATACATATGAAGCCCAAGCCCAAAGACTCAGCAGTCATACTCCTGGGTATATTCTCCAGAGAAACTCATGCATTTTTATATCAGTGTATCTGTACAAGAATGTTCATGGCAATGTTGTTCATAATTGTCAAAAAACAGAATAAACCCAAATATCTGTTAACAATAGAAAAGACAGATAAATTATAGTGTAGGTGTGTAGCAAAGAATTTAATCTTGCCCTAAGATAAGTCTAGCCCTTGCCCTTGACTTCTGGGAATTAATCTGTAAGCCCGATGGTCTCTAAACCCAATGTCATACTTGATAGGAGTACACTTTGAGCACTCTCTAATTTGAAAATCTGAAATTCTCCAAAATCCAAAACTTCTGGACACCAGTATGACACCACAAGTGGAATATTTCACACCTGAGATTTACGTGATGGGTCGCAGTCAAAAAACAGATACATAACACAGTTTATTCAGCAAACCCAAGGAAATAAAGACTCCCCCTCCAGCCCACTTTAGCTGCAGTATATCTTTTTTTTTCCAGATTCCCCCATGGAAACATGTCTACAAAAGACAACAAAATGACATGTGTGCAGGCCACACTAAATGGCAGGTTCCCCACAGTGCCCCACATGGGGCCAAGACCTACATGCATGACTTACTGTGGTTTTGTTTTGTTTTGCTTATTCTCTGTGGTGTAAAGGTATTGTTACAAATGCCAAAAAGGTCTGCAGATACCCTTATGAGTAATAGTAATAAGAAAAATGAAGCATTTGTGTTTATATATAACAGAGAAAGTCAAGTGGCTGGAGAAATTGGACAGTGATGTAAGTGTCAAATGTCTTACAAAAGAGTAGGGTGTTGGAATCATTATGTATATGACCTGAAGAAACAGAAACATGAACTGTTGAAGTTCTACGTTGAAAGGACAGAGAAGTCAGTGAGAGAAAAAAACAAAAAACAACAACAACAAAAAAACAATGCTGCATAAAGCTGAAAATGAAAGTCTCAATTATGTATTGAAAGAGTGGATCTGCCAGCATTGCAGTGAACATTATGCCACTTAATGGTTTGCTGATCATGAAACAAAGATGTGTAATAATGAACTGAAAATTGAAAGGAACTGTGAATATTCAACAGGTGATTGCAGAAATGTTTAAGAAGACATGACATTAAACTTTTAAAGATTTGTGGTGATAAAACTTCTGCTGATCATGAAGCAGTGGAGAAATTTATTGGTGAGTTTGCCAAAACTGTTGGTGTTGAAATCTGATGCCAGAACAAGTCTGTAATGTGGATGAAATATCATTGTTTTGGCATTATTGCCCTGGGAAGACACTGACTACAGCTGATGACACAGCCCCTATAGAATTAAGGATGTCAGGGACAAGATAACTGCTGATATGGGCTAATGCATTAAGCACACATTAAGTGTAAACTTGCTGTGATAGGCAAAAGCTGTGTCCTTGCTGTTTTCAGTAGGTGAATTTCTTGTGTGTCCATCATTATGCTAGCAAAATAGCTTGAATAACCAGGAATATCTTTTCTGATTGGTTTCACAAAAATTGTATACTAGTGGCTCAGGCTCACAGCACAGAAGGCTGCACTGGGTGATGACTACAAAATTTTTAAAAATTCCTTGACAAATGTTCTGCTCATACTCCAGCTGAAATTCTCATAAAAAATAATGTTTATGTCATGTACTTTCCCCAAAATGTGAGCCATGTGACGGAGTATCCTTAGATCAATGAAGAGTAAATATAAAAACGTTTTCTTGAATAGCATGCAACAGCAGTGGACAGGGGCGTGGCTGTGGAAGGTTTTCAGGAGTTTAGCATGAAGTTTACCATCTATGCTGTTGCCAGCACTTGGAGCACAGTGATTAAAGACAAATTTGTGCATGCCTGGCACAACCTCTGGCCTGCAACTGTGTTCAGTGAGATGAACAAGATGGTGACTTTGAAGAATTCCTTATGTCAAATGAGAAAAAATGATAAGCAGTCTGGCCTGCTTATATGTGCAAGAAAATACTCCTTCAGAGTCCTGAAAGCTGGAAAAATGGGTATTGAAGTTTTTAACATTGATAATGAGACTCCAGTTGTTCGTTCATTGACCAGTGATGAAATAGCTGAAATGGTTCTGAGTCAAGGTGATCATGAAAATGGTGACAATGAAGATGAATATTGTTAACACTGTAGAAAAATACCTACAGACAACATGATTGTCTAAGCCTGTTTGTGCTGCTATAAAGGAATGCCTGAGGCTGGTTAATTTATAAAGAAAAGAAGTTTACTTAGGCCTAGCGCAGTGGCTCACACCTGTAATCCCAGTACTTCAGGAAGCTGAGGCAGAAGAATTGCTCGAGCCCAGGAGTTTGAGAACAGCTTGGGAAACATAGCAAGAACCCCATCTCTACAAAAAGTTTTAATAATTAGCCAGACGTGGTGGCACATACCTATAGTCGTCTCAGCTACTCAGGAGGCTGAAGCAGGAGGATCTCTTGAGCCCAGGAGTTCAAGGCTGTAGTGAGCTTTGATTGTGCCACTGCACTCAACGTGGGCAACCGAGTGAGACCCTGTCTCTAAAAAAAAGAAGAAAAGAGGTTTACTTGGTTTATGGTTCTGCAGACTGTACAAGAATGGCTCCAGCATCTGCTTCTGGCAAGAGACTGAGGCTGCTTCCACTCATGGCAGAAAGTGAAGGGGAACCTACACCTGCAGATCTCACGGTGAGAGAGAAGGCAAGAGAGAGAGAGAATGAGGTACCAGGCTCTTTCAACAACCAGTTCTAGGTGAACTGTTGTGGAAACTAAATAGAGTTAGAATTCACTCATTACTGAGAGAATGGCACCAAGACATTCATGAAGGATCTGCCCCCATGATCCAAACACCCCATTAGGCCCCACTTCCAACACTGGGGATCAGATTTCAACATAAGGTTTGGAGAGTCAAATATCCAAACGATAGCAATGGTGAAAATGTTTGATGGGCTTATTGAAGGACTAAAACAGTATACGTTTACAAAAGAACAAGAAATCATCACAGTTTATAATGTCAGAGAGAGACTTCTAAATCAAAAGCATTGTTATTAAGGCAGGTGGCTCTGGAGAAAACATTTTAAAAAGCCATCCAGCAGAAAGCCTTCTTATCCTTAGAAGACCCACTTCTTGGTCTCTCACCTGCTTCTGATAACTTAAAAAAATGGTGTATAGTAACCTTTTAATCAAAACACAGCATGATAGGTGAGGACTGAAAGCCTGCCATTGTTTGTTGTTGCTGTTGTTTAACAGCTGATAACAGGTATTCTTGTGGTGCTACTGTGCTGCTTAGTTACCCTGAATGTATTATTTGTTCATTTTATTACTGGTGTATCATATTTTTTGCTGTTATATACTTATGTGGGAATAAGTATAGGAAAATGATGCCTTATCAGTAGAAAATAAATTTCAGAGTCAGAAATGATGGTGATGCCAAACAACCACAGATTACCCACATGGGTAGTGGTTGAGGTAGTGACACTTTTGTTTCCTGATGTTACGATGCACGCAAATTTTATTTTATGCACAAAATTATTAAAAATTATTGCATAGGTCGGGCACGATGGCTTATGCCTGTAATCCCAGTACTTTGGGAAGCCGAGGCAGGTGGACCATTTGAGGTCAGGAGTTCTAGACCAGCCTGGCCAACATGGTGAAACCTCGTCTCTACCAAAAATACAAAAATTAGCCGGGCTTGGTGGTGTGCACCTGTAATCCCAGCTACTCCGGAGGCTGAGGCACAAGAATCTCTTGAATCGGGGAGGCAGAGGTTGCAGTGAGCCAAGATTATGCCACTGCACTCCAGCCTGGGTGACAGAGCAAGACTCTGTGTCAAAAAAAAAAAATTATTGGCCGGGTGTGGTGGTTCACATCTGTAATCTCAGCACTTTGGGAGTCTGAGATGGGTGGATCACAGGCGTTTGAGACCAGTATGGCCAACATGGTGAAATCTTGTCTCTGCTAAAAATACAAAAATTAGCTGGGCGTGGTGGTTTGTGCCTATAATCCCAGCTACTCGGGAGGCTAAAGCCATAAGAATCGCTTCAATCTGGGTGGTGGAAATTGCAGTGAGCCGAGATCCCACCACTGCACTCCAGCCTGGGTGGTAGAGTGAGACTCTGTCTCAAAAAAAATATATATATTGTATAAAATTACCTCTGGCTATGTGTTTAAGGTATATATGAAATATAAACTAACTTTATTAATTAATTTATTTGTATTGAGGCAGGGTCTGTCTCTATCACCCAGGCTGGAGTGTAGTGATGCAATCCTAGTTCACTGCAGCCTTGAACTACTGGGCACAAGTGATCCTCCCACCTCAGCCTCCTGAGTAGCTGGAACTACAGATGCATGCCACTGCGCCTGGCTAATTTTTAAATTTTTTTCTAGAGACATGGTCTCTCTATGTTGCACAGGCTGGTCTCAAACTCCTGGCCTCAAGGGATCCTCCTGCCTCAGCATCCTGAGTAGCTGGGATTACAGGCATGAGCCACTGCATCCAGCCTTGAATTTAGGTTTTTAGAACCTGGGTCCTATCCTTAAGATATCTCATTCTGTATATATGAATATTCCAAAATCAAAAAATATTTAAGATTAGAAATACTTCTGGTCCCAGGCATTTTGGATAAAGAATACTCAACTTTTATCTTTGTTTGCCTGGAGGCCTTGGGTCACCTGATTTACGATAGGTCTGGCCATGCCAGATAGTCTAAAAATGTGATTTAGGATGGGGAAAAAATCAATTTTAGAAGGTCTTACAACCCAGTAGACAAATATGCAGAAGATATGACCAGACAGCTCACAAAAGGAAGATATAAATGCCTTTTAAATTTATTTAAAGATACTCAAACTTACTCACGGTAACAAAAATGAAGTTTTTAATTAAAAATGTCATTTTTCACCTATCTAATTAGTTAAAAGATTCAAAAGTTTGTTATCACATCATGTAATAACCTGGGGAACAAGGTTCAGGGAAGTGTAGGTACTTTCTGCTGATGGGGAAGAACATTGATTCAGCGTCAGTGGAGGGCAATATGACAATATCTATTAAAATTAGAAATACATATAATCCAGAGTCCTCAATTACACTTCTAGTAATTTATTCACACACCTTTAAATCCACATGTTTACACGTTATTTGCAGCAATATTGTATGTAAAAGATTGGAAACAACATAATTGTCCATCTGTAGTAGGCTGATTAAATTCTGGAATCTCTATACAATGGAATATATTGCAATCATAAAAAATTACTAAGTAATCCTTTGCTTACTGATTAAGAATGGCTTCAAGTTATAGCCACACAGGATGGTGTGTAAAATATGTTGCCATTTATGGAAGTAGTGGTGTTGAAGAGAGAACATATATACTTAGTAACCTATAAATGCATACAAGTATCTTTGGAAAGATATGCCAAAAAAAAAAAAAAAAACTGTAAGATTTGTTGTTACCTTTGGGAAATATTATGGACCAAATGTGTTCCTCCAAAATTCATATGCTAAAATCCTAATCCCCCAACAATGTATTAGATGGTGGGGCCTTTGGGAGGTAATTAGGATTAGATGAGATCATGAGAGTAGATATCCCATGATGGGATTAGTGCTCTTATAACAAGAGGAAGAGGCCGGGTGCGGTGACTCACCCTTATAATTCCAGCACTTTGGCAGGCTAAGGTAGGCAGATCACTTGAGGTCAGGAGTTCGAGACCAGCCTGGCCAACATGGTAAAACCCTGTCTCTACTGAAAATATAAAAATTAACAGGGTGTGGTAGTGCATGCCTGTAACCCCAGCTACTCTGGAGACTGAGGCAGGAAAATTGATTGAACCCAGGGGACGGAAGTTGCAGTGAGCCGAGATTGTACCACTGCACTCCAGCTTGGGTGACAGAGCGAGACTCCGTTTCAAGAAAAAAAAAAAAAAAGAGGAAGAAGAAGAGATACTAGAGCTTCCTCTCTCAACTCTGTGGGGATGCCATGATAAGAGATAGTCTGGAGACCAGGAAGTGGGCCCTAACCAGACATTGAATCTGATGACAACTTAATCTTGGGGTTCCAAATCTCTAGAACTGTGAGAAATGTCTGTTTAAGCCACCCACCTGTGGCATTTTGTTTAACAACCGTAAGTGACTAAGGGAAAATTTAGATGGCTGGTTGATAGGTGGAAGGGAGATGTTTTGCTTTTTAAATTTTGGGCCATGAATGTAATCACTACTAAAAAATAAGTAAGGTCTGTGTGTCTTTTTTTATTGAAGCAATCATTAATATGTTTCATTTTGTTTTAAGGACAAAATATGAAACACCAAGAAAAAGAAAGAGAAGGAAGAAAAGGAGGAAACAGCCACATATGTCACCTTTCCAAAGTATCATGTGTTTCATGTTTAAGAAATTTATTTTGCAGTACTTTGGTAGTTGGTTTACTTTTTTTTTTTTTTATTTTTTTCTGTTTTTGAGATAGAGTCTCACTCTGTCGCCCAGGCTAAAGTGCAGTGACACGATCACAGCTCACTGCAGCCTCAACCTCCCTGGGCTCAGGCAGTTCTCCCACCTCTGCCTCCCGAGTAGCTGGGACTGCAGGCATGCACCATCACATCTGGCTATTTTTTGTAGACATGGGGGTTTGCCATGTTGCTCAGGCTGGTCTCTAACTGGGCTCAAGAAATCCTCCTGCCTCAGCCTCCCAAAGTGCTGGGATTAGAGGCATGAGCCATCACACCCAGCCTGGTTTACTACAAATCACAGTGTACGACATGTTAAGGAAAAAATTATGTGTGTAATTTTTCTTGTTGGTTATATAAACTGCATTCATCTCTTAAATTTATCAAGAATAGTAGCAATCCCACATACTTCAAAGCATCAAAAATTGCCAATTGGATTTTATCTCTGTACTCTGAGATGACATTCAGTGAACAGGTATCTCCTTCAAAGTTTATTTTTGAAAATATGTATTAACGTAGCATAGTTTCATATAATGTTCTTGTACTCACATGATATAATTAAAATACAGAATTACAATGTCGTTAGAAAAAAAATTTTATTGAAAATTTAAAATGGGCCAGACATGGTGGCCTATAATCCCACTACTTTGAGAGGCCAAGCCAGGAGCATTGCTTGAGGCAAGGAGTTCAGATCAGCCTGGACAGTATAGTGAGACCCCATCTCTATAAAAAAATTTTTAATTAGCCAGTTGTGATGGTATGCATCTGTGGTTCCAGCTACTCAGGAGACTGGAGTGAGAGGATAGTTTGGGCCCAAGAGTTTGAAGTTACAGTGAACTGTGATCACATCACTGCATTCGGAGTGAGACCCTGTCTCAACAACAACAACAAAATTTTTTTGAGATGGAGTCTTGCTCTATTGTGTAGGTTGGAGTGCAGTGGCATGATCTCTGCTCACTGCAACCTCTGCCTCCCAGGTTCAAGTGGTTCTCCTGTCTCAGGCTCCCGAGTAGCTGGGACCACAGGTGCATGCCACCATGCCTGGCTAATTTTTGCATTTTTAGTAGAGATGGGGTCTCAAACTGCTGACCTCAGGTGATCCACCTGCCTTGGCATCCCAAAATGCTGGGATTACAGGCGTGAGCCACTACAACCTGCGGAAAAAAAAAAAAAAAAAAAATTAAGTAAAAATGTCCTGTGACTCTCAAATATGATCAAAATGACAAAGATGGTTTTCATCTTGTACGGAATAGTTAGGATACTATCTGCTTTAACAAATCAGGTGCTTTACAAATACATTTAGAAATTGCTTTAACTTGACTGGGTGCGCTGGCTCACACCTGTAATCCCAGCATGGTGGCAGACACCTGTAATCCCAGCTACTTGGGAGGCTGAGGCAGGAGAATGACTTGAACCCGGAGGTGGAGGTTGCAGTGAGCCGAGATCGCGCCATTGCACTCTAGCCTGGGCACCAACAGCGAAACTCCATCTCAAAAAAGAAAAAAAAAATTAACTTGCTTAATATGGTATCTGAACTTGAACACTTTATGCCTGTATTTGTGACTATGTTTCTTATTTTATATTTATTCACTCTTTTTTTCTATGGGCTCCAAGAAGGCAGAAACTAATGGAAAATAAATGCTTCTGTAAGAGTACAATTCCATGGGTGCCCAGAGCAATTATTAATCTGTTTCAGATTGGTAGACATGTAGTCCTCCCCAAAGGAGATGATGGTATTTGAATCAAATCTTAAAGGATGAGTATATTTTACTAGGCAGAAGAAAGGGTAAAGAGCATTCCAGGCTGAGGGAAAAGCATTAGCAAAGGCAAATAGGAACAAAAGTTCATTTTGAATTAGGATATTTGCAGTTGAAACTGGAGCATAAAGTGAGAAGTGGCAGGTAGTAAGAAATGAAACCAAAGAAGTAGTTTGGGACTAGTTTGGATTTTACTCTGTAGGCATTGGGAACATTTGAACATCTTAAAACAGAAATGACATTTTCTAACCTTTGTTCTAGGAATATAATTCAATATCAGAATGATTTGGAAGGAAAAAACCTGCAGGAAGCTATTGTAGCCTAGTGAGGAAGATAAATATTAATACAGCCAATTTGTAGATCAGACTAAAGACAGTGATTAAGGGGTTGAAAAGAATAGATAGAAGAGATACTGCAAAGGTAAAATCTGTATGACCTAGTAACTGGATATAGAGTCTGGAAGACATAGTTTTATAGAAATTCATTGTTTTAATGGGATAAATCTTATTAAGGGATCATCCTAAATGGTTTTTTTAATACTGTGCACAAAGTTCCCAAATTTAAAGCAGTACAAATTTTGGAAATTAAAAGTTTTACAAAATGGATGATTCCTTTAAAATAAGTATAATAAAGATTGGTGGACTTCAGGACGACTTGGCAGGCTACAAGTTTTCATACTCAGTAGAGGACTCGGTCATAGGTACCCAATCGTGTTATAGTATCATCCCACCTTGGTGTGATTGGTGTCCTTATTTTCCACATAACCAACTAGTCAAATTGTAGAAGAGGAATAATCTGGTTAGTAATTAAACCTTATCAAATTCTAAAATCAATGTTTGACAGATAAAGGGTTTAAATATACTTAACTTTATAAATACCATCAGATATTTTTCCTAGGAAAAAGGTAATATGGTTGTTGCTGATGGTATTTATAAAGTTAAGTATAGTTAACCCATCAACAACATGGTTGGAACTTCAAAAGTCCACTTACATGTAAATTTATTTCAACCAAACGTGGATTGACAATACAGTATTTGTGGGATGCGAAACCTGCATATACTGAGGGCGAACTTTTTGTTGGCTGGTTCCACAAAGCTAACCGTGAGACTTGAGTATGCATGAATTTTGGTATATGCAGAGGTCCTAGAACCAGACTTCCATGTAGACTGAGGGACAACCGTATCTGAAAATAAACATTGCATTGTGTTTTTACAGTTCTTCTATACTCTATAAAAACGTTTCATTTGTGTTTAGTACATACTTGAACTAAAATTTCTAAGTAATTCCTACATTGCAGGTGTTTGTTTTGTAGTAAATTGGAGGTAAATAGAGTCATTTGCTTGGAAAATTTTCCTGGAGGCCACAAATCCAGTGTCTAATACAAGCAATGTCTAATGCAAGCATTCTGTCATAAACTGTTTCATTGGATGGGGCACTCTACTGTATAATTGATAGGCTGGGATTTGCCACCCAACTGACCAACTATTACAAGGATTTGGATAATTATAAATTACTTTTCTTCCTTTAAAATCTCCAGCACAGGCTGGGCACAGTGGCACATGCCTGTAATCCCAGCACTTTGGGAGGCTGAGGCAGGAGTTCACTTGAGGTCAGGAGTTCAAGACCAGCCTGGCCAACACGGTGAAACCCTGTCTCTACTAAAAATACAAAAATTACCAAGTATGGTGGTGCCTGCTTGTAATCCCAAATACTCAGGAGGCTGAGGCACAAGAATTGCTTGAACCTGGGAGCTAGAGGTTGCAGTGAGTCTAGATGGTACCACTGCACTCCAGCCTGGGCAACAGAGTGACTCCATCTCAGAAAAAAAAAAAAAAAATCCAGCACATAGCAATTGTACATAATGTCAGGGCTGAATCAGTGGATGTCATCTCAAAATAATAATAATAATAAAGCTTTTAATTTCTCAGTGCTTAGTATTGACCTGTTTCTTCTCCAGAGTTCTTCATATTAGTAGATTTGCAACCTAAGCCTGATCTGGGGATCATTCTTGATTATTCTCTCTCACCATTCCCCTGCCATTACTACCACACATGCATTTTTAGTGACAGTTATTATAGGTTTGGTCTCTTGAAAGCTCTTTTTTCCTTCTTAGCTTACAAAGACTAAAAAGTGAATCTTCAAATTCCCAGCCTCCCTTACAGCTAGTGATAGCCGTGTAGCAGAATTTCTGGCCCCAGTGATATAAGATAAAATTCTTGTAATCTTAGAAATATGATTCTTTTTTTTGAGATGGAGTCTTGTTCTGTCACCCAGTCTGGAATGCAGTGGCACCATCTCAGCTCACTGTAACCTCTGTCGCCCGAGTTCAAGCGATTCTCCTGCCTCAGCCTCCCGAGTAGCTGGGATTACAGGCACTTGCCACCATGCCCAGCTAGTTTTTGTATTTTTAGTAGAGATGGGGTTTCACCATCTTGGCCAGGCTGGTCTTGAACTCCTGACCTCCTGATCTACCTGCCCTCTGCCTCCCAGAGTGCAGGGATTACAGGCTTGAGCCACTGCATAGAAACATAATTCTAAGAGGAGAGTTAAATAGGTTCAAATTAGAATAAAATAGATTGGGGGCATGTGCCCAAGTTTCATTTAACTCAGTGAGGGAAACAGTAGGATGAAAAAGTTAGTTGAAATGGTAATATTAAAAACTTGGTTATTGTTTTTTATAATGAATGGGGGGAAAAGGAATGCTGAGATAAGATTGCTAAATTAGGTACAAAACTGGTTAGGTTCTATAGGGCGATGAAAGTATAATCTTTAAAGATGCTCTTTCTACTGGTCAGAAAAGAGAATTGTCACACTTCATCCATTTTATTTAAGTTAGCCTCTAGCTATAAAATTGTTTGTTTATGTAGATATGTTAGCTCCAAGCCATAGTGAATATAGTGTCCAACAAAATTACTTTCCCTGGAGAATTAGATGACTGTTAGGCAGCCTTTTTAAACAGTGCTCTAGCATGGCATTAAAAGGTCATGCAGCCATCGCTTAACCTTATTTCCAAGTTTTGAATATTCTCCTTAATAGTTGCAATAATGAATACTCTGAATTTTACTCAGAATTAAAGCTTTTTCCCTTCCTAACATTAGTCTGGGTACCTGAAATGGCAGAGAGCTCTTCTTTCCTGTTGCACTAGACCAGATTAAAGGGGTACAAAAACAAAACCTCCCTTCACTCTCTGCCAAGCTGTGGTTGGGGTCTAGCAATCTAGGCAGCAGAGTTAACAGAATTAACAGTAGGATGGCATCAGATGCTAATGGAAAATGTTAACTATGCTGAAGAACAAATATGCTTATATACTAAATACCAGACTGTAATGTTGTGGTGATTTCTGGGAAAAAGGAAAACTATAATAAAGTAAGAATAAATAAAATGAAAATTTTTTTAAGGGAAAAAAGGATAAAGATACAATATGAATTAACCTTTAATAAGTGCAAAGTATTGTGTCCCATTATAAACTGTTGTACCTCCCTAAAATATGTGGCCAGCTGTATAATCTAAGATAACTCTAAATATTACTTGGTAATTGGAATTGGATTTTATTTTTGTGGATTAAAAACTCACTAATGAGCCTCACCCTCACCAGATTTCCTCAAAACTAAGTACTTGATTGATTTGAAATAATTTAAGGTTAAAAGTTGCTAAACATTCCAGCCTTCAAAATAAGTATTCAAAATTTACAAATCCAAGAAATTTACTGTCAGTTATTTTCATTTCCATTAATTTCTATTCAGTCTTTATAAATGCTTGTTTGTGTTTTTTCCACATAGAATAGCCTCTTATTTGAAATTTAGATTTTTGTAGTTGAAGTTTATTTTTCTCCCATTTTTTAGGCCACAGGAAATGGAGTCTGAAATAAAGCCACTGTATGTAAAACATTTGTTTAATGGTAAAACTTGATGATTAATAGTATTATTAGCATTTTAAAGACTATAAGTTTAGATTTTGAAGTAAAGCTCCCGTGTTAATTTAACTTACTTTTCAAGGCTTAACATGTTCTCATCTAAAAAACAATGATGTGCAAAATTTCTTTTTTCTACTGTAAGTATTGGGAAAAATAAAAGTATTATGTATAATAAAATAAGTAGTGAATCTATTCTAATCTGTTCTACTTATTGTCTGCAGAGGGACTGAAACCGGGCTGACCCTTTTGATTTCCAAACTCAGCCTTTTGGTGTAAGGCGGCCAAAGAAGGATGCAGAGCCCAGCACTGTGAAGCCTACAAAAACACTGATGCGCTGGCCTGGGGATTTGAATTTGAACGTCTTTCATACCAAGTTCAGACTCATGAAACCAATCTTCAGATGCTCTGTAAACCACATAATAAAGAGTTTGGAAATTATATTTTGTCTTTGAAAGCCCACATGCAAAACTTGAGAGCCTTAAGTCTAAGCCAGTTGTGGCAATTCTAGGGTACTTATTTTATATTTAGATATGTTACAGGGAAGGAGGAGAGTAAGTCTGCTTTCTTGAATATTATGCCTAATTATTACGTATAAAATACTTTTACCAAAGTTATATGCAAGGCAGAAAACTTACAGATGCCATGAAAAAGGTAAAGTCTTTTCCATGTCCTTTTTTTTTTTTTTTTTTTTTTTGAGACAGTTTCGCTCCTTGTTGCCCAGGCTGGAGTGCAAAGGGGCAATGTCGCCTCACTGCAACCTCCACCTCCCAGGTTCAAGCACTTCTCCTGTCTCAGCCTCCTGAGTATCTGGGACTACAGGCCCGCACCAGCATGCCCAGCTAATTTTGTATTTTTAGTAGAGACAGGGTTTCACTATTTTGACCAGGCTAGTCTCGAACTCCTGACCTCAGGTTTTCTGCTCCCTGCGGCCTCCCAAAGTGCTGGCAGTACAGGCGTGAACTACCTTGCTTGGACTCTATGTACTTCTTTTTTGTTGTTGTTTTTGAGACAGAGTTTCGCTCTTGTCACCCAGGCTGGAGTGCAGTGGTGCCATCTCAGCTCACTGCAACCTCTGCCTCCTGGGTTCAAGCGATTCTCATGCCTCAGCCTCCCAAGTAGCTGGGCTTACAGGCGTGCACCACCACACCCAGCTAATTTTTGTATTTTTAGTAAAGACAGGGTTTCACCATGTTGGCCAGGCTGGTCTCAAACTCCTAACCTCAGGTGATCCACCTGCCTCAGCCTCCCAAAGTACTGGGATTACAGGTGTGAGCCACCACACCCAGCCCATGTACTTCTTACTTAGTTTTTCTTCCCACATTTTATGTTTACATTTGCAATTACATCTTCCTCTTTCAACAAATATTACAGATTTTCATAATCACAAATATTTGTTTTTAGAGCATGATGTAATCTTCTTTTACATTAGGTATACTGATTATGAGTTTCCAATAAAAAGTTTTCAGGTCTAAAAATGATCACATCATGCAATATACCCAGGAATCAAGCCTGCACATCTACCCCCTAAGTCTAAAATGAAAGTGGAAAAAAATAAAAATTATGTAAGAAAAAAATTATCACAGTGTTTTATAAAATAAGAAAGCAGATCAAGTGCAGTGACTGATGCTTGTAATCCCCGCACTTTAGGAGGCCAAGGCAGGCAGATTGCTTGAGCGGAGTTTGAGACCAGCCTGGCCAAAATGGTGAAACCCTGTCTCCACACACACACAAATGTAGCCAGTCATTGTGGCACATACCTGTAGTCCCAGCTACTCGGGAGGCTGAGGTGGGAGGATTACTTGAGCTCGGGAGGCAGAGGCTGCAGTGAGCCAAGATCATACCACTGCACTCCAGCCTGGGCACCAGAGCAAGACTCTACAAAAAACAACAAACAAAAACAGAAAGCAATTTGCCAGGTCAGCCTTTTATGTTGCCTTTGATAGTTTTACAGATCCTTGGGATTTTTGGTCACTTAGGTTTATGAGTGAATGTGTATCCCATCTAACCGTGTACTTGATATTTGCTTGTAAAACAAACTACTGTTAGAAGTAAATGATGAAAAGAGAGGGCTAGTTTGATTTTTTTAATATTCATTCATTCATTCATTTATTCAGGGTCTTGCTCTGTCACCCAGGCTGGAGTGTGAGAGTATGATCATGGCTCACTGCAACCTAGACCTCTTGGACTCAAATGATCCTCCCACTTCAGCCTCCCAAGTAGCTGGAACCACAGGTGCACACCACCATGGTTGGCTAATTTTTAAATTTTTTTGTGGAGACATGGTCTTTCTGTGTTGCCCAGCCTGGTCTTGTACTCCTGGGCTCAAGGAATGGCCCCACCTTGGCCTCCCAAAAGGAAGATTACAAGTGTGAGCCACCGTGTCTAGTTGATTTTTTTTAATTGGAAATTTTGGTACTGTTATGTTGTTGAGGCAGACAACTTTAAAATAATCTGGAGTATCATTCTGTGACAATGTTAGAGTTTAGTATGTTCATAGGCCAGGCTCAATAGCTCACGCCTGTAATCTCAGCACGTTGGGACACCAAAGCAGAAGGATCGCTTGAGCCCTCAGGAGTTTGAGACAAGCTTGGGCAACAGAGACCCCCATCTCTACAAAAAAAAAAAAAAAAAAAAAAAAGAAAAATTAGCCAGACATGATGATGCCAACCTGTAGTCCTGGCTACTTGGGAAGCTGAGGTAGGAAGATCGCTTGAGCCCAGGAGTTTGAGGCTGCAGTGAACTATGATTACACCACTGTACTCCAGCCAGGGTGACAGAGCAAGACCCTGTCTCTAAACATATTTTTAAAAATAAAACAATATGTTGTTCATATTATCCTAATGTAGTGTTTTACCGAATGGAATTCTTAAAGAATTCTTTTCCCCAAGGATATTAACTCAGGGTAAATTATAATAGGATTGTACATAAATTAAGCATCTTTATCTTTGATTACAGAGATATTTAGCATATGACTATAATTTCCCCCTCATATTTTCTTGGGCTTCTAGTATTTATGTATCAAGAAAGTTATTTCCTTATGTTTGAAATGGTGACATTTCTGAAATGCACCAGCAGAGGATACAGAGTTTTTATGTTTGTTTTTCATTTTCTTATTTACTGAAGAAATAAAGGCATTTTAGGTTATAAATGGACTGTTTTCTTTTTTCGAACTCCTGGCCTCAAGTGATCCACCAGCCTCTGCCTCCCAAAGTGCTGGGATTACAGGCATGAGCCACTGTGCCCAGCCAGGACACAATATTCTTGTATAAAGAAACGAAACTCTGGATAGTTCCGTTGTCGTGGGCTTTCTTATTTTCCTGCTTTGGCAATTACTAACCAGAAAAGTAGAAACCAACACAGAAAGAGGAGAAAGAGTATTTGGAGTGTCAGTATGAGTGTAAAATGTTATTGGGATTGTGGAAATACATAGATGGAGAGTTACGTATACTCCCAACCCCTCTGTATTCCAGGATGTTCACATATATGTCATGAACTAGGAAATTGGCTGCTGTGGTCTAAATGTACCCCCCAAAATTCATATGTTGAAACATAATTGCCAATATGCTAGAATTAAGAGGTGGGGTCTTTTTTTTTTTTTTTTTTTTGAGACGGAGTCTCGCTCTGTCACCCAGGCTGGAGTGCAGTGGCCAGATCTCAGCTCACTGCAAGCTCTGCCTCCCGGGTTTACGCCATTCTCCTGCCTCAGCCTCCCGAGTAGCTGGGACTACAGGCGCCGCCACCTCGCCCGGCTAGTTTTTTGTATTTTTAGTAGAGACGGGGTTTCACCATGTTAGCCAGGATGGTCTCGATCTCCTGACCTTGTGATCCACCCGTCTCGGCCTCCCAAAGTGCTGGGATTACAGGCTTGAGCCACCGCGCCCGGCCAGAGGTGGGGTCTTTAGGAAGTAATTAAGTCATGAGGGCAGAGCTCTTATAAATGGGGTTGATGACCTTATATAAGGTGCAAGGAAGCTGCTTGTTCCTTTTCACCCTTTCTACCATATGTGTATGCACCAAGAAAGCACCATTTTGGAAGCAGAGAGTGACACTGAACATGCTGGTGCTGATTTTGTACTTTCCAATCTCCAGAACTATGAGAAATAAATTTCTGTTGTTTATAAGTTACCCACTCTAAGTTATTTTGTTATGGCAGCAGGAATGGACTGAGACACTGGCATATTCCGTAATTTGTAGATTTTATATTTTTATTGCATACAAATTAATTGTGCTATAAATATAAATACATTATAGAAGTGACCATTTTAAAAAGACATCCCATAAATTAGATTTTTAAATGCTTTGTGTGGAATTTTACAAAAAGTATAGTGAAGCACTCTTTTACTATACCTCTCAAATATGTCACTGATAAGAGTTTGTTGATATCATCATCTCTATTTTATTTTTTTTATTTATTTTGAGACAGAGTCTTGCTTTGTTGCTCAGGCTGGAGTGCAGTGGTGTGATCTCAGCTCACTGCAACATCGCCTCCTGGGTTCAAGCGATTCTTCTGCCTCAGCCACCTGGTTAGCTGAGACTACAGGCACGCAACACTATGCCCAGCTAATTTTTTTGTATTTTTAGTAAAGATGGGGTTTTGCCATGTTGGCCAGGCTGGTCTTGAACTCCTGGCCTCAAAACCGCCTCCTGGTTTGAAGCGATTCTCCTCCCTCAGCCTCCCAAGTAGCTGGGAGGCCACCACACCCAACTAATTTTTGTATTTTTAGTAGAGACAGTGTTTCGCCATGTTGGCCAGGCTGGTCTCGAACTCCTGGCCTCAAGTGATCTGCCTGCCTTGGCCCCACAAAGAGCTGGGATTACAGCTGTGAACCACTGCACCCAACCAGTGCTTCTCAAAATTCAATGTAAATATTAATCATCTAATGCAGGGGTCCCTAAGCCCTGGGGCACAGATTGGTACTGGTCTGTGGCCTGTTAGGGACCTGGCTGCACAGCAGGAGGCGACCAGTGGGCAAGTGAGTAAAGCTTCATCTACTTTTACAACCACTCCCCATCACTCTCATTACCACCTGAGCTCCGCCTCGTCACATCAGCAGCAGCATTAGATTCTCATAGAAGTGTGAATCCTATTGTGAACTGTGCATGTGAGGGATCTAGGTTACATGCTCCTTATGAGAATCTAATGCCTGATGGTCTGTCACTGACTCCCATCACCCCCCAGATGGGACTGCCTAGTTGCAGGAAAACAATCTCAGGACTCCCACTGATTCTACATTATGGTGAGTTGTACAATTAATTATTTCATTATATATTACAATGTAATAATAGAAGTAAAGTGCACTGGCCAGGCATGGTGGCTCACACCTGTAATCCTAGTACTTTGGGAGACTGAGGCAGAGGTGGTGGATCATTTGAGGCCAGGAGTTTGAGACCAGCCTTGACCAACATGATGAAACCCCATCTCTACTAAAAAATAGGAAAATTAGCCGGGTGTGGTGGCACACACCTATAGTCCCAGCTACTCTGGAGGCTGAGGCATGAGAATCTCTCTAACCCAGGAGGCAGTGGTTACAGTGAGCCAAGATTGCACAACTGCACTCCAGCCTGGGCAACAGACCGAGACTGTCTCAAAAAAAAAAAAAAAAAAAAATGCGCAATAAATACAATGCACTTGAATCATCCCCAAACCATCACCATCCCCTGCCAGTCCATGGAAAAATTATCCTCCATGAAACCAATCCCTGGTGCCAAAATGGTTACAAACCGCTGATCTATGGGATCTTGTTAAATGCAGATTCTTATTTAATAGATCTCAAAATGACGCTCAAGATTCTGCATTTCTAGCAACTGCCAGATAATGTTCATGGTGGTCTGACAACTACCCTTTGAGTAGCAAGAATCTAGACTACAGCAGTGATTCCAAAGTTATCAAAGCATTTGGGAAACAGAATAAACAGAGATTTTAGTTCCCCCACACCAACCCATTAAAACCAGAATCTCAGTTTCTGAGGCCCTGGAAATCTGTATTTTTTAATGCTTTTCAACTGGTTCTAATGATCAAACAGTATTTTCAGACTTTAGGTCCTGACCTATTTAGTTTTTAATGAAACCAATGATTTAGACTGTGACCAGAAATTTTAAAAGATAAGCAATAGAGTAGAAAATATCAGTGTGCACTTCACATAAGAATAAGTATTATTTCATGATATCAGGCTGGGCGCCGTAGCTCACATCTGTAATCCCAGCACTTTGGGAGGCCGAGGCGAGTGGCTCACTCAAGGTCAGGAGTTCGAAAACAGCCTGACCAACATGGTGAAACCCCGTCTCTACTTAAAGTACAAAATTAGCTGGGCGTGGTGGTACACGCCTGTAATACCAGCTATTTGGGAGGCTGAGGCAGGAGAATTGCTTGAACCCGGGAGGCAGAGGTTGCAGTGAGCTGGAATTGTGTCATTGCACTCCAGCCTGTGCAACAAGAGTGAAACTCTGTCTCAAAAAAAGTATTTCATGAAATTTTTGCCTCAGTTATATATCCATGTAATATGCATATGCATGTGTACGTATATGCTAGGTCACAATGTAAAATGCATTTCTATGGATCACAAAAAAAGTTTGGAAAATTCCAACTATTTGGTGTTATTATATTAATAGTTCTCATTCCATCTCCCCTCTGACAATTTATTTTTATTTATTTATTTATTTTTTGAGGAGTCTTGCTCTGTCGCCCAGGCTGGAGTGCAGTGGCGCCATCTCGGCTCACTGCAAGCTCCGCCTCCCAGGTTCACGCCATTCTCCTGGCTCAGCCTCCGGAGTAGCTGGGACTACAGGCACCCGCCACCTCGCCCATCTAATTTTTTGTATTTTTTTAGTAGAGACGGGGTTTCACCGTGTCCAGGATGGTCTCGATCTCCTGACCTCGTGATCTGCCCGTCTTGGCCTCCCAAAGTGCTGGGATTATAGGCTTGAGCCACCGCACCCGGCCTCTGACAATTTATTAAGGAGCCCAAAGAGCTGCTGTTAATGTGAATAGTGTCTATCAACATTTACTGTATTATGAGCTATGATGGCACCACTGCACTACAGTCTGGGTGACAGAGTAAGACTCTGTCTCAAAAAAAATTTAATTTCTGTATTAGGAATTACAATTGAAATTAAGAAATATAATTCATTACTAATTTGTTTAAAATAACAATTAGAGGAAACCCGGGTACTGCCAAGATGCCGGCTTACCACTCTTCTCTCATGGATCCTGACACCAAACTCATTGGAAACATGGCACTCTTACCTATCAGAAGTCAATTCAAAGGACCTGCCCCCAGAGAGACAAAAGATACAGATATTTTGGATGAAGCCATCTGTTATTTCAAGGCCAATGTCTTCTTCAAAAACGATGAAAGTAAGAATGAAGCTGATAGGACCTTGATATATACACCTCTACATTTCTGAGTGTCTGAAGAAACTCCAGAAGTGTAATTCCAGAAGCCAAGGTGAGAAAGAAATGTATACACTGGGAATCGCTAATTTTCCTATTCCTGGAGAGCCTCGTTTTCTATTTAATGCAATTTATGCCAAACCTGCAAACAAACAGGAAGATGAAGTAATGAGAGCCTATTTACATCAGCTAAGGCAAGAGACTGGACAGAGACTTTGTGAGCAAGTTTTTGACCCTCAGAATGATAAACCCAGCAAGTGGTGGACTTGCTTTGTGACAAGACAGTTCATGAACAAGAGTCTTTCAGGACCTGAACAGTGAAGGGAGCCCAGGCAGCTACCATCTCCAGATCCCTGAGCAGCATTTTCCAGCAAGATATACACAATCTTTTGCCTTTGTTTCATAAAGTTTTATACAGAAGAGAGAAGAGCATGTCGTTACTTGAATAACTCTTGATCAAGAATTTGGGTGGGAGAAAAGAAAGTGGGTTATCAAGGGTGATTTGAAATGTTCTGCAGTATTAAGCTGGCACTTAAGAATAAATAATAAATTTCTAAAATTCAAAAAAATAACAACTAGAAACTCATTATATATTAGTATAAATAATATATGTTTATGAAATAATAATTAGGCCAGGTGTGGTGGCTCAAACCTGTAATCTCAACACTGTGGGAGACCAAGGTGTGCAGATTGCTTTAGTTTTGAGACCAGCCTAGGCAACATGGTGAAACCTCACCAGTACTAAAAATACAAAAAAAAATAGCCAGGTGTGGTAGCATATGCCTGTAGTCCCAGCTACCTGGGAGGCTAAGGTAGGAGGATCACCTGAGCCTAGGAGATCGAGGCTGCAGTGAGTCATGATCGAACCACTGCACTCCAGCCTGGGCCACGGAGTGAGACCCTGTCTCAAAAACAGCAACAACAACAACAAAACAAACAGTAGCATTGTTTTACATTTTGCAAATCTAATGTCTGGAGTGGTACAAACACCCTAAAGTGTTACCAGTGAGTTTTGTGAGTGCAGGAAAATCTGTGCCTTGCTTCTAGCTAAAAGAATATGGCAAAAGGGAAAATAGAGTGACCCATAATCATATTATGTTATATATGACTCTATCATAGCTGACTGGAAGGCGTTTTCCCTGCTGGCTTTAAAGAAATACGTGACCATGTTGTGAGAGGACCATGTGGCAAGGACCTGTGGATGACCTCTAGTTGCTTAGAGCAGTCCTTAGCCAACAGCTAGCCATTAAATAAGGCCTTCAGTGCTACAAGACACTAAATTCTGCCTACAACCAGTGAGCTTGGATAAGGATTTGAGCCTTAGATGAGATTGCAGCCCTGGCCAACTCCTTGATTTTAGCTTTGTGAGACCCTGAGCAAAAACCCTGAGGAGCTCATCTGAACCTAGACTCCCAACCCAGGAAAACTGATATAATAAGTGAGCGTTGCCTTAAGCTGCTAAAGTGATAATTTTTTACACAGTAATAGAAAACTGATATATATGGCTTCTTACATTGGCTTCTGCATTCAACTATTGTAACATTATTTTAATTGAAGTACATAAAGAAAATCCAGCCTCACACAGATCAGTTATGTAGCTGGAAAAGGGAAGGTTGTATTTTAATGGCTTTTTATGATTATCATGAATAGTCTTCTTTGCACTATACCAAAACTCAACTAGTTGTAGTTTCTTAAATGTTAGTTGGAAAGATGTCCAAATTGGAAAGAAAATAAAAATTATCTCTGCTAACAGATGACATGATCTTATATTTAGAAAACCATGAAGATTCCACAAAATTGTTAGCACAAAGTCAGCAAAAAGGCAGGATACAAAATCAGCACTCAAAAGATCACTGGTGTTTCTATACAATAACAATGAACTATCTGAAAAGGAAATTAAGAAAATTCAATTTATAATAGCATTGAAAAGAATAAGATACTTAGGAATTAACCAAGAAGGTACAAAATTTATACAATGAGAACTGTAAGTACTGCTGTGAGAAATTAAAGAGGACACAAATAAATGAAAAGCCATCCCATGTTCATGGATTGGAAGACATAATACTGTTAAGATGTCAGTACTACCCAAAGTACTCTACAGATTCAATACAATCTTCATTGAAATTCCAATGACTTTTTTTTTCCAGAAATGTAAAAATCCATGCTAAAATTCACATAGAATATCAAGAGACCCCAAATTGCCAAAACAATCCTGGAAAAAAATAATAAAGTTAAAATACTAACTAACTTTTTTATTTCAAAACTTATTACAAAGCTACAGTAATCAAAACAGTATAATGCTGGTGTAAAATACTATATATCCAACGGAATAGAATAGAGAGTCCTGAAATAAACCCTTAGATATATGGTCAAGTAGTTTTCAACAAGGGTGCCAAGATCACTCAGTGGGGAAAGAACAGTCTTTTCAACAAATGGTGCTGAGAAAACTGGATATCCACATGCAAAAGAATGAAGTTAGACCCTTACACAACACCATACACAAAAATTAACTAACGAGTCAAAGACCTAAACATAAGAGATTAAACTATGCAATTCTTAGGATAAAACATAGGGGGAAATCTTCATGACATTGGATCTGGCAATGAATTCTTGAATATGACCCCAAATGCACAGGCGACAAGAAAACACAAACAAATTGAACTTCAAAATTTAAACTTTTGTGCATCAAAGGATATCAACAGAGTAAAAATGTAACCCACAGAATAGGGAGAAAATATTTTTAAGTCACATATCCTGAAAAGGGATAAATATTCAGAATATAGCATAAAGAATTCCTAACAGTCAACAACAAAAACAAAAAACCCAAATTTAAAAATTGGCTAAAGACTTCAATATACATTTCTACAAAAAAGATGTACAGTTGACCAATAAGCTCAGGAAAAGATGCGCAACATCACTAATAATTAAGAAAATGCAAATAACAAACCATGAAAACTAAAAAAAAACTACAATGAGATATAACTTTATACACAGCCATTAGAATGACTATTATCAAAACAGTTTTTTAAAAATGTTAGTGAGGATGTGGAATTGAAATTCTGCTGCATTCTTGGTGGGGGTGTATAATAAAATGGTGCAGCCACTGTGGAAAACATGATGGTTCCTTAAAAAGTTAGGCTGGGTGCAGTGGCTCACGCCTATAATCCCAGCAATTTTTGGGAGGCCGAGTTGGGCAGATCATCTGAGGTCAGGAGTTTGAGACCAGCCTGGCCAACACAATGAAATCTCGTCTCTACTAAAAATACAAAAGTTAGCTGCGCATGGTGGCACACGCTTGTAATCCCAGTTATTTGGAAGGCGGAGGCAGGAGAATTGCTTGAACCCAGGAGGTGAAGGTTGCAGTAAGCTGAGATAGCGCCCCTGCACTCCAGCCTGGGCGACAGAGTGAGACTTCGTCTCAAAAAAACAAAACAAAGCAAAACAAAAAACACAGAACTTCCATATGATTCAGCAATTTCACTGCTAGGTATATACCCAGAATAATTGAAAAACAAACTCAGATACCTGTATATCAATGTTCATACCAGCACTATTCACAAAAGCCAAAGGTGAAAACTATTCAAATATCCATCACAGATGAATGGATAGACAAAATGTGGTATATGCATACAATGGAATATTATTCATCATAAAAAGGAATGAAATTCTGATATATGCTACAATGTTGGTGAACTTTGAAAACATGCTAAATAAAATAATCCAGACACAAAGAACAAATATAGTATTCCACCTATATAAGGTACCTAGAACGCATATAAAAGGAAAGTATAATACGAGTTACCAGGGACTCAGGGGAGGGTAATGGGACATTGTTTAATAGGTAGAGTTTCTCTTTGGAATGATGAAAAAGCTTTGGAAATGGACAGTGGTGATGGTTTAATCACCAATATGAATATACTTAATGCCACTGTACTGTATACTTAAAAATGATTAAAATGGTAAATTTTAAGTTAGGTATATTTTACTATAATTTTTTAAAAATTGCCCACAATTCAGAGGTAGAAAAAGAAGTTAGTTGCAGAAAGAAGTTAGTTGGAATCTGAATTTATATCAATGATTTTCATGCTTTGTTACATTAAAAATCATTGAATTATCTTGCACTATAATTGGCTCTTTTATCCATGCATGATTTTGTAACATCATGCATTGGACAATCTGAAAAATACTGGTCTGCTGAGTTATACAGATCTTCCAAAAATTAACTCATTTAATTATACAATATAAAAATTGTATACCAGTATCACTACCAGTATTTTCAGAAAGTAATTAAGTATTGGAAAAATGTCAAAACTCATGACGTAAGAAGCAAATGAAGGTTACAGATGTGTTTTCCAAAATTATTTTTTCTTGAGTTTTATCATTGGCAGCAAATACAGTCAGACGTTTTTCTTGAAATGACAAGCTCATGTCATTCATTTTAGAGAAAATGTCTGCCAAATACTCATCTGGATAACCATATTTCTCTATCAGTTTTTCTTTCAAATAAAAATGGTGGTCTCTGAGAAAAACAGCTATTTCAGCTTGCGACTCAATCAGTTTGAGTAGTTTTCCTTGAGAAACCACTGTACTTTGGCATGCAGAAGTACTTTATATACACTTCCCATTTTGTCACACAGAATATTACAAAGATGTATACTCAAGGATTGAGATTTAATAAAATTATTACTTTTTACCACCTCACCAAGAGTATTTTTCTTGAGAGGCAGAGAAAGATGGCAGAATAGAAGGCTTCACCAATCATCCCCACCACAAGGAGCCCAATTTTACAACTATCTACACAGAAAAGAGCACCTTCATAAGAACCAAAACTCAGGTGAACACTCATAGTACCTGGTTTTAACTCCATATTGCTGCAAGAGGCACCGAAGAGATAGAAAAAACAGTCCTGAATTGCCAGCACCACCCCTTCCCCACCCCTGGCAGTAGTGGCATGGTGCAGAGAGCTGCTCTGGGCACTGGGGGAGGGAGAACACAGCAATTGTGAGGCAGTGAACTCAGTGCTGTCCTGGTAGAGCAGAAAGGAAAACCGGACCAGACTCAGTGACACCTGCCCATGGAGGGAACATTCAAACCAGCCCCAGCCAAAGGGGAATCACAGATCACAGTGGTTGGAACTTGAGTTCCTGCAAACCTCACCACTGAGTGCTCTGTGTCTCCAAGTAAACTTGAAAGGCAGCCTAGGCCATAAGGACTGCAACTCTTAGGTGAGTCCTAGTGCTAAACTGGGTCCAAAGACAGTGGACTGGGGGGCCATGCAACCTACTGAGACACCAGCTAGGGTGGCTAAGGGAAGGCTGGCATTACCCATCCCCTAGTCCCAGGCTGCACAGCTCACACTCCAAAAAGGACCCCTTCCTTCTGCTTGAGAAGAGCAGAGGGACGAGCGGGCAGGACTTTGTCTGGATACCAGCTTTGTCTGGATACTTTGTTTGGATACCAGCTCAGTCACAGCAGATAGGGCACCAGTCAGAGTCATGAGGCCCCTGATGCAGGCCCTAGCTCCTAGGCAACATTTCTAGACACACCTTGGTCCAAAAGGGAACCTGCTGCCTTGAAGGAAAGAACCCAGTCCTTGCAGCATTCATCATTTTCTAACTGAAGAGCCCTTTGCTCCTAAATAACCAGCAGCGATACCCAGGTACTACATCAAGGGCCTTGGTAAGCCTCTGAGACTTGTTGGCTTCAGGGGAGACTAAGCATATTACCAGCTGTGATGGCTATGGGGCAAAACTCCTTCTGCTTGAGAAAAGCAGAGGAAAAAACAAAGGGGTCTTTGTTTTGCACTTTAGGTACCAGCATGGCCACAGGGAATAGAGCATCAAGTGGACTCATGGAGACCCTAATTCTAGGACTTGACTCTTGGATGGTATTTCTGGACATGCCATGGGCCAGAGGGGAGCCCATTGCCATAAAGGGTGAGTCTCAGGCCAGGCAGCATTCACCACAAGCTGACTTAAGAACCATTGGTCTTTAAGAGAACATCAGACATAGTCCAGCAGTATGTCTCATGGGCCGGGGTGGCGGTGGCTACAGGGTGACTCTCCTTTGCCTTTGGAGAGGAGGGAAGAGTGGGAAGGACTGTGTCTTGTGATTTGAGTGCCAGCTCAGCCACAGTACAATAGAACACCAGGTAGATTTCTAAGATTTTTGACTCTAGTCCCTGACTCTTGGTTGGCACATCTGGACTCATCCAGGGCCTGCAGGACCTTGTCCAAAGGAAAGGACACAGGCCTGGCTGGTTTTGCTACCTGCTGATTGTACAGCCCCAGGGCATTGAGTGAACATAGGCAGTAGCCAGGGAGTGGTTACAGCTGACCTTGGGCAAGATCCAGTGCTGTGCTGGCTTCAGGTCAGCAGTCATAGTGGTAGTGCAGTCATGGTGGTGGCCACAGGGATGTTTGTGTCACTCCATTCCCAGCTTTAGGTAGCTCAGAACAAAGGGAAATGCTCTGGAAGAAAGTAAAGGAAGAGAACAAGAGTCTCTCCTGGTAATCCAGAGAATTCTCCTGGATCTTATCCAAGACCATCAAGGTGGTACCTCTATGAGTCTTCAAGAACCACAGCATTACTGGGCTTGGGGTACTCCCTAAAGCGATGCAGCTTAGATCACAACACCCAGGTCCTTTCAAATATCTGGAAAGCCTTCCCAAGAAGGATAGATACAAATAAGCCCAGGCAGTGAAGACTACAATAAATAACTCTTCAATGCCCAGACACTGAAGAACATCTAATAGCATTATCACCATCTAGGAAAACATGATCTCACCAGATGAACTAAATTAGGCACCAGGTACCAATCCTGGAGAAAGAGATACGTGACCTTAAAGATGGAGAATTTAAAATAGCTGTGTTGAGGAAACTCTAAGAAATTCAAAATAACACATAGAAGGAATTCAGAATCATATCAGATAAATTTAACAAAGAGACTAAAATAATTTTTAAAAATCAAGCAGAAATTCTTGAGCTGAAAAATGCAGTTGGCGGCTGAGTGATGTGGCTTACACCTGTAATCGCAGCACTTTGGGAGGCTGAGGCGGGCGGATCACCTGAGGTCAGGAGTTCGAGACCAGCCTGGCCAACATGGTGAAACCCCGTCTCTACTAAAGTACAAAAATTAGCTGGGTGTGGTCGTGGGCACCTATAATCCCAGCAACTTGGGAGGCTGAAGCAGGAGAATCGCTTGAACCCAGGAGATGGAGGTTGCAGTGAGCCAGGGTCACGCCCTTGCACTCCTGCCTGGGTAACAACAGTGAAATTCTGCCTCAAAAAAAAAAAAAAAAAAAAAATGCAGTTGGCATACTGAAGAATTCATCAGGGCCCTTTAGCAGCATTGATCAAGCAGAAGAAAGAATTAGTGAGCTGGAAGACAGTTTATTTGAAAATACACAGAAGAGACAAAAGAAAAATAAAAACGTACCTACAGGATCTAGCAAATAGCTAAAAAGGGCAAATCTAAGTGTTATTGGCCTTAAAGAGGAAGTAGAGAAGAGATAGGGGTAGAAACTGTATTAAAAACGGATAACAGAGAACTTCCCAAACCTAGAGAAAGATATCAATATCCAAGTACAAGAAGGTTATAGAACACCAAGCACATTTAACCCAAAGAATGCCATCTCAAGACATTTAATAATCAAACTCCCAAAGGTCAAAGATAAAGAAAGGACCCTAAAAGCAGCAAGAGAAAAGAAACAGATAATATACATTGGAGCTCCAATACATTTAGCAGCCGATTTTTCAGTGGCCAGGAAAGAGTGGCATGACATATTTGAAGTGATGAAGGAAAAAATCTTTTACCCTAGAATAGTATATTCAGCAAAAATATTCTTCAAACATGAAGGAGAAATACTTTCCCAGACAAATAAAAGCTGAGGCATTTCATCAGCACCACAGCTGTTCTACAAGAAATGCTAAAGGGAGTACTTCAATCAGGACATTAATGAGCAATAAGTGATCACCCAAAGGTACAAAACTCACCGGTAATAGTACACAGAATATTATAACACTGTAACTGTGTAAACTGCTCATCCTAAGTAGAAAGACTAAATGATGAACGAGGCTGGGTGCAGTCGGTGGCTCACACCTGTAATCCCAGCACTTTGGGAGGCTGAGGTGGGCAGATCACTTGAGGTCAGGAGTTCAAGACCAGCCTGGCCAACATGGCAAAACTCCATCTCTATAAAAAATACAAAAATCAGTTGGGTGTGGTGCTGGGCACCTGTAATTCCAACTACTCAGGAGGATGAGGCAGGAGAATTACTTGAACCTGAGAGGTGGAGGTTGCAGTGAGCAGAGATTGCACCGCCACACTCCAACCTGGGCAACAGAGTGAGACTCAGTCTCAAAAAAAAAAAAAAAAAGATGAGTCAATCAAATATAACTACAACAACTTTTCAAGATATAGTTGGTAAAATAAGACATAAATAGGCCGGGCACGGTGGCTCAAGCCTGTAATCCCAGCACTTTGGGAGGCCGAGACGGGCGGATCACGAGGTCAGGAGATCGAGACCATCCTGGCTAACACGGTGAAACCCCGTCTCTACTAAAAAATACAAAAAACTAGCCAGGCGACGTGGCGGCCGCCTGTAGTCCCAGCTACTCGGGAGGCTGAGGCAGGAGAATGGCCTAAACCCAGGAGGAGGAGCTTGCAGTGAGCTGAGATCAGGCCACTGCACTCCAGCCTGGGCGGCAGAGTGAGACTCCGTCTCAAAAAAAACAAAACAAAACAAAACAAAAAAACAAAAACAAAAACATAAATAGAGACAATAAAAAGTTAAGAAGCAAAGGGATGAAGTTAAGGCATAGAGTTTTTATTTGCTTTCTTTTTGATTGTTTCTTTATGCAAACAGTGTTAACTTGTTATCAGGTTAAAATGATGGGTCCCAGATAGTATTTGCAAGCCTCATGGTAACCTCAAACCAAAAAACATACAATGAAGACACAAAAAAATAAAAAACAAGAAACTAAATCATATCACCAGAGAAAATCATCATAACTAAAGGAAGACAAGAAGGAAAGAAGAAAGATTGACTAGGCTTAAAAAGAGAAAAACAAACAGGAAGGAAGAAAAAAACACAAAACAACCAGAAAACAAATAACAAAATGGCAGGAGTAAGTCCTTACTTATCAATAATAATATTAAATGTAAATGGACTAAACTCTCAAGTAAAAGGCATAGAGTGGCTGAACAGATGAATAAACAAGACCCATTGATTTATTTCTATAAAAAACACACTTCACCTGTAAAGACCCACATAGACTGAAAATAAAGGGATGGAAAAAGATACTCCATGCCAATGAAAACCAAAAAAGAGCAGGAGTCACTGTATTTATGTCAAATAAATAGATTTCAAGACCAAAACTATAAGAAGAAGCAAAGAAGGTCACTATATAATGATAAACAGGTCAATCCAGCAAAAGAATATAACAATTTTAAATATATATGCACCCAACAGTGGATCACCCACATATATAAAGCAAATATTATTGGAGATAAAGAGAGAGATAGTCATTGATACAATAATAGCTGGAGACTTCAGCACCCCACTTTCAACATTGGACAGGTCTTCCAGACAGAAAATCAACAAAGAAACATCAGACTTAATCTACACTGCAGACCAAATGAATCTAATAGGTATTTACAGAACATTTCATCCAACAGCTACAGACTACACATACTTTTCCTCAACACATGATTATTCTCAAGGATAGACCATATGTTAGGTTATGAAACAAGTCTTAAAACATTCAAACAAATTTAAGCATCTTCTCTGATCACAACGGAATAAAACTAGAAATTAATAGCATGAGGAACCTTGGAAACTATGCAAATACATGGAAATTAAACAATATGCTCCTGAGCGACCAGTGGGTCAATGAAGAAATTTAGAAGGATATTGAAAAGCTTCTTGAAACAAATGATTATGGAAACACACATACCAAAACATAGGTTACAGCAAAAGCAGTTCTAAGAGGGAATTTGTAGCTACAAGTGCCTACATCAAAAATGAGGAAGACTTTCTTTCTCTCTCTCTCTCTCTTTCTTTCTTTCTTTTTTCTTTCTTTCTTTCTTTCTTTTTCTTTCTTTCTTTCTTTCTTTTCTTTCTTTCTTCTTTCTTTCTTTCTTTCTTTCTTTCTTTCTTTCTTTCTTTCTTTCTTTCTTTTTCTTTCTCTCTCTCTTTCTTTCTTCTTTTCTTTCTTTCTTCTTTCTTCTTCTTCTTTTTTTTTTTTTTGAGACAGAGTCTCAGTCTGTCACCTATCACCTGGGCTGGAGTGCAGTGGCACAATCACAGCTTACTGCAGCTGAGACCTTCCAGGCTCAGGTGATCCTCCCACTTCAGCCCCCTCAAGAAGCTGGGACTACAGGTGTGTGCCACCACACCCGGCTAATTTTTTTAAAGAGATAGGGCTTTGCCATGTTTCCAAGGCTGGTCTCAAACTCCTGAGCTCAAGTGACCTGCCTACCTCTGCCTCCCAAAGTGCTGGGATTACACGCGTGAGCCACCCAGCACTTCGGGAAAACTTCAAAAAACAATCTGACAATGCATCTTAAAGAACCAGAAGGTGGCAGGGGGTGAGCTAGGCTAAGAAAATAAAAAAAGAACTAGAAGAGCAAGAGCAAACCAAACCTAAAATTGGTAGAAGAAAAGAAATAATAAAGATCACAGCAGAAAGAAATAAAATTGAAATAAAAAATACAAAAGATCAATGAAACAAAAAGTTGTTGTTTTGAAAAGTTAAACCAGGCTGGGCACGGTGACTTATGCCTGTAATCCCAGCACTTTGGGAGACCGAGGCAGGTGGATCACCTGAGGTCAGGAGTTCGAGACCAGCTTCCGTGATGTGCTTATTTCACATTGCATGCTTGTATCAAAACATATCATGTACCCCATAAGTATATACACCTATTATGTACCCACAAAAATTAAAAATAATTTCTGAAACTGGCTTTTCTTTTTTTTGCTTGTTGTTGTTTTTGCTGCAAGTGTTTAGCACTGAAGAGTACAATGACTATTAGTACAGTTTGGCATCACTGCCTTGATTCATGCTAAGGTGTCAGCAGAAAACTGATCAGTAAAAACAACCGTTGCTTGTGCATTGTCAGTGCCATTGTCAATACAATGAGAAAGCAAAATGACATATTACTATGAAAATAGTTTTTTTCTCTTAGACACCTTGGAAGGACCCTAGAAGTCCACAGACCACACTTTTGAACATGGCTGCTCTACGTGAACCTCCATTACTCCTCTACCCCAGAACTACTGCCTACGCCTCTACAAAACTTTCCAAACCAAGCAACATATTGTGTTTCTCAGATTAACATCTAACATGGCACTAGCAGCAAATATTCTGCTTCCACCTCCTGTAAATCAGTCATTTTTCTACAGCATAGATCTCTCATCCCCTTGCTTCAAAATCTCCAAACAGGTCCAAGCTTATATAACAATTTAGTAGAAGATGAAGATTGCATTTTAAATCAGTAAGGAAAGTATAGATGATTAAATGGTGTGAGGAAAATTGGGTAAACATTGGGAAAAATTGTATTACGTTCCAGTATATATCAAAATAAGTCTAAATGATTATTGATTTAATTACTAAAAATTAAACCATAGATGAGTTAGGAATAAAGATAATATGTATCTGAGTACAGGATGGGAAGTCTACTTAAACACATAAATCCATGCATTTCTGGTCAATTGATATTTGGCAAAGGTGCTAAGAACACACAATGGAGAAAGAATAATTTCTTCAATAAATGATGGGAACACTGGATATCCACATGCAGAAGAATGAAATTAGGCCCTTATACCATATACAAAAATAAACTAAAAATAGATTAAAGACCTCAATATTTGCAAACCATACATCCAATAAGGGGTTAATATCCAAAATATATAAGGAAGTCAAACAACTTAGTAAAAAGAAATCAACCCAATTAACAAATGGAGAGAAAAATTAGCTGAGTGTGGTGGCATACACCTCCAGTTTCAGCTACTTGGGAGGTTGAGGTGGGAGGATCATTTGAGCCCAGGAGGTTAAGGCTGCAATGAGCCATGATTGTGCCACTGCACTCCAGCCTGGGCAACAGAGTGAGATCTTGTCTCAAAAAATAATAATAATAATAAATAAATAATGTACCAAAGACCTAAATAGACACTTCTCAAAAGAAGACATACCAACAGATGTGACCAACAGATATATGAAAATGGCCAACAGAGATATGAAAATATGTTCAGTATCTTTAATCATAAGGGGAATGCAAATTAAAACCACACTAAGATGTCACCTAACACTTGTTAGAATTACTACTGTAAAAAAGATCAAAGATAACAAGTTTTGGTAAGAATGTAAAGGAGAACCTATGTACACTGTTGGTGGGAATATAAATTGGTACAGCCATCATGGCAAACAGTCGGAAGATTCCTCAAAAAATTAAAAATAGAACTACTATGTGATCCAGCAACCCCAGTTCTGGATATACATCTATAAAAAAATGAAATCAGTATGTTTGTACTACAATGTTCATTGCATCAGCCAAGATGTAAAATCGACCTATGTGTCCACCAACAGATGAATGAATAAAGAAACAAATATATACCACATTATACAGACACACACACACACACCCATACATACATATATAATGGAATACTATTCAGCCTTATAAAGAAGGAAATCCTGTCATTTGTGACAACATGGATAAATCGGAACCTGGAGGACATTATACCAAATGAAAGAGACCAGGCCCAAAAAAACAAATTCTGCATGATCTCACTTATATACAGAATCTTAAAAAGAACTGAGAGAGAGAGGGAGAGAATGGTTGCCAGGGATTGGAAGGGAGGGGAGGAGGAGATGGGGAAATGTTGATCAGAGGGTGATATGGTTTGGCTATATCCCCACCCAAATCTCAACTTGAATTGTATCTTCCAGAATTCCCACGTGTTGTGGGAGGGACCCAGGGGGAGGTAATTGAATCATGGGGGCCAGTCTTTCCCATGTTATTTTTGTGATAGTAAATAAGTCTCATGAGATCTGTTGGTTTTATCAGGGGTTTCCACTTTTGTTTCTTCCTCATTTTCTCTTGCTGCTGCCATGTAAGAAGTGCCTTTCAACTCCTGCCATGATTCTGAGGCCTCCCCAGCCATGTGGAACTGTAAGTCCAATTAAACCTCTTTTTATTCCCAGTCTCAGGTATGTCTTTATCAGCAGCATGAAAACAGACTAATAGAGAAGATATAAAGTTTCAGAATGAATAAGTTCTGGAGATCTATTGTATGGCATGGTGACTGTAGTTAATAATTCAAGGTATACTTGAAAACTGCTAAGAGAGTAGACCTTAAATGTTCTCACCACACACACAAAATAAGTATGTCAGGTGATTAATATGCTAATTGGCTTAATTTAATCATTTCACAATTAAACATATATTAAAACATCTTATCCTGTACTATAAATATACACAATTTTTATTAACTATACATTATTGAAGCTGAGGGGAAAAAAAAACATTTGAAACTGGAATCTAATGGAATAATTGATTTTTCTTTTTTTTTTTTTTTTTGAGACAGAGTCTCCCTCTGTCACCCAGACTGGAGTTCAGTGGCCCAATCTTGGCTCACTGCAACCTCTGCCTCTGGGGTTCATGCAATTCTCCTGCCTCAGCCTCCCAAGTAGCTGGGATTAAAGGTGTGCGCCACCATGCCT
Source organism: Rhinopithecus roxellana (assembly GCF_007565055.1). NCBI lineage: Eukaryota > Metazoa > Chordata > Mammalia > Primates > Cercopithecidae > Rhinopithecus > Rhinopithecus roxellana. Next base: position 71,406,353 of record NC_044556.1, on the reverse strand, counting down.
GGCTCACTTTTTACTTTTTTTTTTTTTTTTTAGTACAGACAGTGTTTCACCATCTTGGCCAGGCTGGTCTCAAACTCCTGACCTCAAGTGACCCACCTGCCTCAGCCTCCCAAAGTTCTTGGATTATGGGTGTGACCCACCACACCAGCCTATAATTGATAATTTTTAAAAAGTACTGTAAAATATTAAAAGGACCTACTGCTTTGGGAGGCCAAGGCAGGACAACAGAGCAAGACCCTGTCTCTACCAAAAGTTTAAAATTTTTAGAAAATTAACTGGGTGTGGTGGTGCATGCCTGTAGTCCCAGCTACTTAGGAGGCTGAGGCCGCATGGTCACTTGAACCCAGGAGTTTGAGGCCGCAGTGAGGTAGGATCACATGCACTGTTCTCCAGCCTGGGTAACAGAATAAGAAGGATTCCTGTCTTGATTTAAAAAGAAAAAAAATTTTTTAATTAAAAGGTAAATTGGGCCGGGCGCGGTGGCTCAAGCCTGTAATCCCAGCACTTTGGGAGGCCGAGACGGGCGGATCACGAGGTCAGGAGATCGAGACCATCCTGGCTAACACGGTGAAACCCCGTCTCTACTAAAAATACAAAAAATTAGCCGGGCGAGGTGGCGGGCGCCTGTGGTCCCAGCTACTCGGGAGGCTGAGGCAGGAGAATGGCGTGAACCCGGGAGGCGGAGCTTGCAGTGAGCTGAGATCCGGCCACTGCACTCCAGCCTGGGCGACAGAGCAAGACTCCGTCTCAAAAAAAAAAAAAAAAAAAAGGTAAATTGAAACTGGAAAAAAAAAGTCACAATATATATAATAGACCAAAGTTTAATGTTTTTAATATTTGCAGTCTGCTATAGTTTGGATGTTTGTTTACTCCAACCCTCATGCTGAAATTTGATCTCCAAAGCTAAAGGTGGGGCCCCGTGGGAGATGTTTGGGTCACACAGGTCAACCCCTCATGAAGAGATTAATGTCCTCCCTGGGAGTGAATCAGTTCTCACTCTTTGAGTTCCTGAGAAAACTAGTTGTTACAAAGAGCGTGGCCTCTGTCCTCCCTTCTCTTGCTTTCTGTCTTGCCATGTGATTTCTGCACACACAGGCTCCCCTTTGCCTTCCATCATGAGAGGAAACAACCTGAGCACCTCACTAGATGCTGATGCTAGGTCTTGAACTTTCCAGTCATCAGAATCATGAGCCAAATAAACCTTTTATCTTTATAAATTACCCAGCATCTGGTGCTCCTACATAGCAACATGAAAGTTTCTAAGATAAATTAGAGAAAGAGATAGCCAAAATGTTTGATTAGGTAATTTACGTGGTAATGCTAATACATGTTCCTTTTCATGTTCAATCTTTCTTGTAATGAAATAAATGTAATTAAAATAACATTTTTTTTTTTTTTGAGACGGAGTCTCGCTCTGTTGCCCAGGCTGGAGTGCAGTGGCGCCATCTCGGCTCACTGCAAGCTCCGCCTCCCGGGTTCACACCATTCTCCTGCCTCAGCCTCCTGAGTAGCTGGGACTACAGGCGCCCACCTCCGCGCCCAGCTAATTTTTTTGTATTTTTAGTAGAGACGGGGTTTCACCGTGGTCTCGATCTCCTGACCTTGTGATCCGCCCGCCTCGGCCTCCCAAAGTGCTGGGATTACAGGCGTGAGCCACCGCGCCCGGCCTAAAATAACATTTTTATCCTACCAAACTAGCAAAGAGAGAAAAAAACCAATATTGCTGAGGGATCAGCTACCCCAGTTCTCTGCTGGAGTCTGATTCCCCTCCCAAAAAAGTAGGCTGACTATAGTGACTTGCTTGATCAATAGGACAAAGCAAAAATGATGTCTTAAAACGTCCATAGCCAGCTTTTAACGAGCCTATAGCTTCTGCCTGGACTGTTTGCTCTTGGAACACTCTCTGTCCTTCAGAACCCAGCCACCATGTGTGAAAAGCCCAAGTCACACGGAGTGGGCAAATGGCCAGGAGGAAACATCTGCTTCCTATGTGGGTCAAGTTAGCATCCTCAGCTAAAGAAGTGTGTGTTCTTTCTTAGATGTCTTAGCCATTCGGGGTAAATTGACTTGAAATATCTCAGGAGGCAGCGAAGCCATATGTATTATCCATTCTCAGGCTGTCTGTGTTGGTAGTGGTGGTTTGTCTATATCAATCAGTCCATAAAAATAAAAAATGACAGCCAACAGAATAACAGAGAATAACACCTACGGAAATAGAAAAGAGGAAGAAAAAATGAATTATACTTCTCTTTTGGAGCTCTCCTGTGAGAACAAAGCTGGGATTGATATTTTTCTGAGGCCAACTGATTATGGCCATCAAAATTCCAAGTCATGAGAGGCACACAGTTTTGGCTATTCAGCATTAGACAGTAAGTTATCCTAAACACAAACATCTCCAGGCAAAGAGAAGAGAAATCAAGTACTGTGCTTTTGGTAGCTGTGGATTTGCTAAGTTGTTCCTAGAGCAGCATCACGTTGCAAAAGAAGCGGTTTTTCAGGAATCAAGAGAACTAGGTTCAAGTTACTGCCAGAGAGGCAGAGAGGCCTCTACAGCTGATGAGAAATCGGTTCAGGTTCTGGCTATGCCTGCTACTCTCTTTACAACCTTGGAAAAAGTCAAACATCTAAATCTCTGCTTCCGTACCTGTAGAATGGGGATAAAAATACCTGCCTCATCATGTTGTTTGTGAGGATAAAATGAGATAATGCATGCACCATGCTCAGCATGTGCCTTATTCACATAGTAAGTGTCCCAAAATGGTGGGTCATTTTCTTGCTACTGTTGCCAGTGATTTGCTGTTTGATGGTGGGCAAATTGCTTAGCTTCTGGCTACACTGGAAAGGATGTTGCTTCCTCGTCTACTTCCCAGAATTAGTGTGGAGGTCAAATGAGAAAATGAATTGAAGGAAAGCAATGTGATGTGGTGTTAGGTGGGAGGCATCCAAGCTGAGCCTCAGGAAACAGAGGCTACACCATGGGGACAGGTCACTGAGGACCCAGAGGCAAGTGAGCAGGTGGAAAATAAGAGCACACACATAACACAGCAAGGTGCCTTTGAACACCCTTCTGGTTTCAGGAGCTTTATATGCCTTGATTTCAGTTAATTTCCACAACCACGGTGTCATGCAAATATTGTTACTCAAATGAGAAAACTGAGACTCAGCAAAGTTAAATAGCCAAGGTCACACTGTTTGTAGATGTCACAGCAGGTGCTCCATGTCTGCAGCTGGGAGAGGATGTGATGCTGCATGTCTCTTGTCCTGCCAGAGGGTATCCTGGGCAAACCTGCAAAGGGAGGCTGCTTCCAGCTGGAGAAGAATGGTGCACTCAGAGCCCACTCTGCTCTGGTACAGGCGCTGATCCACGGGGATCCCACAGCCAGCACAATGGACTCTCTGGCTGAGCCGCCCATGACCACCAGGGGGCCTTCACGGAAGCTCTGCAAATAAGAACAAACTTGATTCCCAGGACTGGCTCGCATCTGAAGATGGCTTTAAGCCCAATGGTCAAATATGTCACTTTTACCAGTTCTGAGGACAAGGGCAGCACCTACACCCTCCCACTCACGTTTACGAGCTCCAGCTGCCTCCCTCCCAGTTCTACCACTTGGCACAAGAAGAAGGAAAGAAAGAGTTCCCTACAACCCATTCCCAGACAGCTATTTCTACCTGCTGGATTACAACTTTCTCTTTCTCTTTCTATCTCTTTCTCTTTCTTTCTCTTTCTCTGTCTCTGTCTCTGTCTCTCTCTCTTCTCTCTCTCTCTCTCTCTCACACACACACACACATACACCCCTTATGAATAGTGTCCATAAAAGACACCAGATAATTTTCATCCTGTGTAACTGTATTCTTGCAGGTTTATAAGAAAAAGCTCAGATCGTATCACCCTCTCCATTTTCTAGTTGCTATAAAATGGCATTTGCAGCACTCTTGACAAGATACATCTCAGCTGGGTGCGGTGGCTCATGCCTGTAATCCCAGCATTTTGGGAGACTGAGGCGGGTGTATCACTTGAGGTCAGCCTGGCCAATATGGTGAAATGCTGTTTCTACTAAAAATAAAGTATTAGCCGGGCATGGTGGCATGTGCCTGCAACCCCAGCTATTTGGGAGGCTGAGGGAGGAGAATCACTTGAACCCAGAAGGCAGAGGTTACAGTGAGCCAAGATTGCACCACTGCACTCCACTCCAGGCTGGGCAACAGAGCAAGACTGTGTCTCAAAAAAATAAAAAATAAAAAAATGATACCGTCATCTTCAAGCATTTCCTGAATGCTGCTAAGGAGATGATAAACATCGATCATAGCTGATAAACATCTATGTGATAAACATCTTTGCAACCATCTGTCTCTAACATAAGATCACATAAGGCCATTGTAATAGGTCCAAAGTGCATTAATCTATTGAAATGAAATCATTCGTGATGTGTTAGATAGATTCAGTTGTGCCAACAGAGAATTTCCTGATTTCTCCAGAAAGAATCATCTAAAACCATGGTTTTCAGCCTTGGCTGCACAATGGAATCACCTAGAAAACTTTAGAAAAACTGATGCCTGGGTTCCGTCCCAAGTTTCTGATTTAATTGGTCTGAGGTGTGGTCTGGGCACCAGATAATCTAATGTGCAGCCAAGCTTGAGAACCACAGATCTAAAAGATGAGGGAAATTGGGCTCAAGGGCAATGATTAAAGAGCCGGGTCTGGACACTCCAGAGGAAGGAAGGTGAAAAGTGCTCTTCAGTGTGTTCAATTGACTTTCGGTTACTCATACTAATTGAAGAGAAGACTGTCACAGACAACTGTAAGATCTTAAACTTGAAAGTTCTTTTATAGTGGAAAGCATTTGATCTTATTTAAACCTCACCACAAGCCTGGGCAGTAGAAAGATATCTATGCTTCTCTAATAGATAAGGAACAGGAGCCTCAAGAGAGTGAATGATTTGCAAAGATGTAAGATGTAAGTGGCAGAATAATTTATCAGAACTATAATCCGGAATGTTCAATAGCCTCAAAATTCAAACAATTTTATCTAGACAGTTAATTTCCTTTTGTTCCCCTGAGTAAGAGCAAAATCTGCTCATGAAAAAAAAAAAAACAAAAAACAAAAAAACCAACCAACCAACCAAACAACAACAAAAACAGGAATCTTGCCTTTAAAGACAAGATGGAGTGGCAGAGAAGAAAACAAACAAACAAAAAAACAAACAAACAAACAAAAAAATGAAAAGTTTATCAGAAAGCAATAATAGTGAACTGACTTCATAGTAGGGACAATGAATGGCTGTCATTTCTTCCTGTATATATCTATAAGCAGAAGGTTGATATGGCAACGGACGGCTAGACAAAGCAACTTTCTCATTTTCCCACCCACGAGACCTTCAGTTGGAACCTTATTTGTTGTCTTCGAAGCAAGAATAAAGGTAGGATGGAAGCTTCTGCAGATTACTTTGATATGAGATTAAAGGTAATTTTAAGGTCTTTGGAAGAATTGAGATGATATTACAGCAGTCAGTGATAAGGAAAACCATTTTAATATTAAGCTATTCAGATTTTCAAAGAGTACATCTTTTGACCCTTTGAGATTTCAGGTTGCTCTCTTATTGAGAGTTTTGGGAGCTGATTTCAGGGTCGGCGGGGGCATCTTATGTATTTTCCCATCCACCTTCTTGTAGCAACAACACCCCCTTTTCACTTCATGTGGTCCTAGTGGGGCTGTGATCTGGTGCCCCAAATTCCCAGAGGGGCACATGATCCAGGCTAGGTCACTCTTAGCACCTCATTCCCCAGCAATAGTAACTGGTCCAAGGGTGGTAGACATCCCAAGTAGGGGGAATCAAGGTGTATGTTGGTTACAGATCAGTTACTCCAACATCTGCAAAGATAAACTTCAAATCTCAGTGGTTTAACAAATAGAAGTATATTTGTAATTCACGTAAGTCCAATATGGCCTTCCATATGGTCATTCAGGGACTCAGGCCCCTTTCGTCTTGTGCCTACTCTCTCTTCTTGGGTATCAGAATCCAGCATGATGGGGAAAGAGGACAGAGAATCACTTTTGGAAGGTTTTTAATGGGCCAAACTGGAATAGAGGCTTTCACATCTGCTCATATTCTATTGGCCAAACTTGGTCACATGGCTACTGCCAGGGAAAGGGAGGCTGAACTCTAGTTGTGAGTTCAGCAGAATGAAGAAGCGGGTTTGGTGACTAGCTCACCAGGCTCTGCCACAAGGTCTTCCTCTGGGATTAGTGTATGGGTGTTGGGAGTGCTAAACTAGGGACATGTCAGCCTGAACTTCCATCAGCCATCTTTTCTAGTTGCAGGGAGGGATATGATCACACTAAAAGAGGTGATTAAGAGTCAACCACCACACAGAAGAAGGCAGAGCTAAGAGGTGGAAAAAAAAGAGAGGGAGAAGGGGAGGAAGAGAAGAGAGACTGAGAGAAGAAGGAAAAGAGGAGGAGGAGGAGGAGAGAGAGCACATTCCATTGCGCTCAGGTTTGGTCAGTAACAACCCTGAACTTCCCATTTATGGGTGCCATCAGGACCAGCTAGATAACTTGCAGCTACATAAGGGCAAAATTAAATTTGGAGACCTTTATTAAAAAATCATTAATAATTTCAAGACAGCAAGAGTCTTATCTAGATGGCAGGCTTATGGGTAACCACACCCCTGACCCATCTCCTTTATAATTATTACACATGGAGTCGTTCAGTACATACTTGATGAGCAAAGAAATGCATTCTTAGGTTTTTGACTACTGTGTGAGTGACATATCTTGAGTTACACAAACTGAAATGAGACATGAGCACCGTAGTGCCTCAAAGAATTTATAATGAATGATATAGATGTATCATAATTGCCTCAGTGTTCACTCACCTCTTCACTCTGCCTCTGTCCTAGATAAGCTCTCTATGTCGGTGTCCCTATGCACCCATCTGTTAAGCGCATTTGTGAAGTACCTACTGTGTACCCAGAAGATGGGGACACAGAAGTAAAAGACCTGCTTCCTCCACTTAAGGATTTCACAAACTACTGGAGGTGGGGGAACAGCAAAGTGGGAGGAAGAAGCAACAGCAAAAGCATGTGCATTTACATCACTTTGTGATAAGTACAGTGATAGAGTATTTGGGGGCTGTTCCGAGAACACAGAAGGATCTATAATGTTGACAGCATGTGGAAGGAACTCTGGCTTCCAGTTCTAGGCAGCCATATGATGCCCAATCTGAAACAAAACACAATGCACCTCAATCCCTGATCCAGATCAAGTGAGATAATATGAGTGAAAGCACTTTGTAAACTGTAAAGGGTCATTCAAATGTTAATAAAAGAGTTTCTTGGGCCGGGCGCGTGGCTCAAGCCTGTAATCCCAGCACTTTGGGAGGCCGAGACGGGCGGATCACGAGATCAGGAGATCGAGACCATCCTGGCTAACACGGTGAAACCCCGTCTCTACTAAAAATACAAAAAAAAAAAACTAGCCGGGTGAGGTGGCGGCGCCTGTAGTCCCAGCTACTCGGGAGGCTGAGGCAGGAGAATGGCGTGAACCCGGGAGGCGGAGCTTGCAGTGAGCTGAGATCTGGCCACTGCACTCCAGCCTGGGTGACAGTGCGAGACTCCGTCTCAAAAAAAAAAAAAAAAAAAAAAAAAAAAAAAAAGTTTCTTGATGACAAAGTCTTTTCTGTCCATAGCAATATTATTGGGCTGGCTTATTTGGATAAAGTACACATTTCCCCTGTTCCTTTTGCAGTTTGGAGCTTTTTTTTTTTTTTTTTTTTTCCTAGTGGTTTGATTTCTTTTCTACTAAGGAGAGGCTAACTTCAACTGTATCCCCCTTTGTCCTGGATTTGCCTATGGCCCTGACCGGGTGCTAGAAATGGCTTCGAAGCAGTTAGCAGCAGTACTCAGTTCACACAGAGAGGAACAGCTTGTTACTGGAATGTAATTTTCCCTGAATCAAATCCTAGCTGAGATGGGAGACTGAGCTGGAAAACTTCCAAGTTTTACTGCAGAGCTTTAAGAATATTGTGTTTGTTCCAACAAGGGAATTGTAACTGGAATGCAATACAATAAAATGTTAAAGAAAACACTTCCCAACCTCTATTGACTTGTGAACAGCTTTTACAGTTATATAAAAACTTGCACATTTTTAGAAACTTAAATTATTATTTTTACCTTGAACACGATAAAGAAATAATTTTTGTTTTTGTCTTTAGCACCTTAATGTTATAATGCTAATTTGATGCAATATGTAATAATATTTGTAAAAGGAAACAGATGTCAATTTCCCCTTTTAACAAATGAGTCAAGGTAATAAATCAAAATAATTGTCTAAAAATAATTTGTTGGCTGGGCGCCGTGGCTCACGCCTGTAATCCCAGCACTTTGGGAGGCCGAGGCGGGTGGATCATGAGGTCAGGAGATCGAGACCATCCTGGCTAACACGGTGAAACCCCGTCTCTACTAAATATACAAAAAATTTAGCCGGCTGTGATGGCGAGCACCTGTAGTCCCAGTTACTTGGGAGGCTGAGGCAGGAGAATGGTGTGAACCCAGGAGATGGAGCTTGCAGTGAGCAGAGATCATGCCACTGCACTCCAGCCTGGATGACAGAGTAAGACTCCGTCTCAAAAATAAATAAATAAATATACACATACATACATACATAAAATAAAAATAATTTGTCTATGAATAAATTTTGAAGTAACATTGTGTTTTGTTGGGAGACCATATGAATATTAAGACATAGACTGAAATTTAACTATGTGATGAACAATGGCATCAAAAATAGACGAACTTTTTTCATTATCTGCTATTGGAATTCTTAAGATTTCCCCTGAGTTATTTTGATAAATGTTAGTGTTTTGTTCCTAAATGGCAAGAAAAAGGGAGAAGGTTTTAGGTTGCTATTTGCAAGCACGTCCTAGAAAATAACACATATGATATGGCAAGGATTTTCATCAAATGAAAAGTCAGATTATATATATTGTCACTATCAATTTTTTTTTTTTTTTTTTTTTTTTTTTTTTTTTTTTTTTTTGAGACGGAGTCTGGCTGTGTCATCCAGCTGGAGTGCAGTGGTGCCATCTCAGCTCACTGCAATCTCCACCTCCTGGGTTTAAGCAATTCTCCTGCCTCAGCCTCCCGAGTAGCTGGGATTACAGACAGGTGTCTTCATGCCCGGATAATTTTTGTATTTTTAGTAGAGATGGGGTTTCACCATATTGGCCAGGCTGGTCTCAAACTCCTGACTTCATATGATCTGCCCCCCATGGCCTCCCAAAGTGCTGGGATTACAGGCGTGAGCCACCGTGCCTGGCCCACTATCAATTTTTAACATTACTTTTCAAAGTACGAGGGAATCTTGGTTCCAACTGTGGAAGAATTTTAATCAAATAACATGACAAGGATCTGAATAAAGAGTATCATTAGGCTAATTTGCAGAATTTTTATCATTTGTGTTCAGTCATTAGCTTATTGCATGTTAGCATGAGTGTTCCATAAGCACTCTATCTTTAAACAATGCTTCATTATGGAATTACATAATACTATATGACCACTGTAAAACAAGCTGCAAATAAAATATAATAAAATAACAACAACAACAAAAATAAAACAAACTGCAACTTTCTTCTCAATGTATGGGACTTGATTAGATCCTTGTTCAAAGGAATAAATGGCAAGAATCATTTCTTGGGAACAGGGAAATGTGAATATGGACAGGGCATTAGGTAATATTAAGGAATTACTGTTAATTTTGTTACGAGTGATAATGGTAGTATAGTAATACAGGAAGAAGTTCTTATTCTTATGCAGTGCATACTGAAGTATTCAGGGGTTAAGTGTCACAACATCTTGGGATTTATCTTAAAATACTCCACACACAAAAATGAAGAAAATATGGCCAAATGTTAGTAACTATTAAACTTTCATGATAGATATACGGGGCTTCTTAAACTTTTCCCTCTACATTTTTGTGTGTTTGAAGATTTTCATAGTCAAGTTAAAAAAAAATATGTTGTCACCAAGTAGTACAAGCCTCCCTCCCACGCCCTCTAGTGGCTAGTGGTGTTGAGCTGGGTGCAAACAGGCTGGCTGCCGCAGTCTTGAACACACTCAACCTGTCCCCTCCAAAATACCACCAGCCACTCATCAGATACTTACAAGGACACTCTCAAACTTTTTGTTCTTTTATTGTGGTTATTGAATTTTTAAAAATATGAATGGAAGCAGACCTCATTAGTCCCTTTAACAACCTGAATCCAGAGGAACAACTTCTGGACCCACATGAATTTGAGAGCCACCAGCTGGGATTGCCTGTAGTAGGGCAACCAGTGTCTGAGGAGGCTGGTGGGTTCTGTCCACATGCCTGTGGCTGGAAGGGAAGGTTTTCATCAGCAGCCAGTTACTTAAGCTTAACAAAGAACACCACATTGAAAGCATAAGGTCTTCCTTCTCTTTGGGGAGAATAGGTACATGTAAGGTGATAGGGAAGGAGAAAAATAGACATTCTCTTATCCAGCCTCCTTTGAATCTCTCTCCAGGTTAACCACTTCCTCTAAAACATTTGCTGACCCACATCCAGGGCACCGTGTGGAGGCCTTTTTCTAATTCTCCCCCAACACTTTTGCCCCTACCAGCTGAGCAGTCTGCTTACCAACGGTCACTTCTGCTTGTTCCAAAACGTTTATGCCAGTTGTTATTATTGTTATGATTAAAGTGCAAACCAAGAAAACGTAAGTGTAGAACTCCCACCAGACAAAACATATAGGTCACAGAAAAGCACAGCTTGGACCTACATCAAAAGTTTGGTGGCCAGGCACAGTGGCTCATGCCTGTAATCCCAGCACTTTGGGAGGCCACGGCGAGTGGATCACGAGGTCAGGAGTTTGAGACCAGTCTGGGCAACATAGTGAAGCCCCATCTCTAATAAAAATACAAAAATTAGCTGGGCATGATGGTATGCGCCTGTAGTCCCAGCTACTCAGGAGGCTGAGGCAGGAGAATCGCTTGAACCCGGGAGGCAGAGGTTGTGGTGAGCCAAGATCACGCCACTGCACTGCAGCCTGGGCAACGGAGTGAGACTCAGTCTCAAAAAAATAAATAAATAAAAAAAAATAAAAATAAAAAAAGTTTGGCAATCAAGTGAACTTTTTTATGTCTTCAAATAAAATATGTAAGATGTTTAAGATACATATTTTAAGTGATTCTCACATCTACCAATTATATTAATAAGCCAATCAACTGCTTCTTCTTGATAGTGTTGGATCAGAGTTTTTCCACCATCCTATGATTCTCTGTCCAAATTCAAGTGAAAATCCAAAAAAACTTCAAAAGGGAAGTTCAAAACCAAATCATTCAAAAAAACTTTTTTTCCCTGAGGGAATACACAGATTTCCACACCACCCCCCCCCCCCCTGTTGATTATATCTCCTCCTGGCATTTTATTTAGGCTACTATTAAGGTTCACTTGCATTTTCTGCATGTGCACTGGTAGTTGAGGGTAGACACTTTCCCCACCCATCCCCCTCACACCCCACTTCAACCCCAGAGTGTGTGGGAAGGCCTCCTGGCCTTCCAGATTTTCCATGGGTGATCCACACATTGGGTAATCCACACACCCATCATCAAGGCCTAACCATGTTACAAAATGGAAGGACAATTAAGTCGGCAGGAAGCTCTTCTAGAACATTTCACTCAGCTGCCTCAAGGTCAGTCAGGGGTTTGGGCATCACTTTCTGGAGAAAGCCACAGAGCAGGTGTGACCAGCTGCAGAAAGGGACACCCTGGAATTGAGAAGCCCGGGCTCTTTAGAGGAGCATCTGAAGACCTTGGAGCTTAACCTCTGGAAGAAGCTGTTTGGGACTGGCCACAGACCATGTGATGACATTGTGGCATGGGGTAATGTGTAACCTACCTCCACCCCTAGCTACACTTCTTGGAGAGCAGCTTAGATTCTCATCCCAGTGCCAAGGTAAGAGATGGATCAGGCCACAGGTAGGTAGAGATGTAGCCTTTGGATCTGTCCCGTCATAGCCCAGGATTCCAGACTCAGGAACAGACACTATTTTTGCAGGAACAATCTCACTGTTCATGAGCAGCTGGCTGCAGTTAAAGGCAAAACAAGTGTCCCTCTCTGAGCCTCAAGTTCCACATTTACTAGCTGAAAAGAGTGGATCTAATTGTCTCTCTGGTCCCTTTCCAGCTGTGCCTGCCCATAAGGCTGTGACCTGTCTGCAGTGGTGTGCTCAGCCAGTCACTAGCAAGAATGGATACCATCCAACAGGTCCCTTAGCATTGGGGATGGGGGTAGGGAGTGAATGGGACATCCCTGAAATTGGGGTGAGAATCTAAGTCTTGCAAAAAGGTAGGGCAACTGTCCCCTTTTAGACAGAAGCAGGAGATGAGGATGGGGCAATGGTCTTTCAAAACCTTGAATCTGCCAGTTAGGGAAGGGGCTGCTCCCGCAGACTCGCGCAGGAGAGGGCGAGGGCGGTGCCGCTCTACGATCTAACTCGGGTTTGTGGCCAGAGGAGGAAGATGGAGCTTCATTTTACAGCAGCGTCTTGGGATGCGGCCGCCTCCTGGGTCTCCTCTTCAGGGCTAGGTGAGGAGGTTCCAGGGCCCGGCGCTCAGGTCACCGGCCTATCATTCCCCCTGCAGACGGCTCCGCTCCGGGACAGGGGAGCGGCCGCGGTCAGTTGGCTTTGGGCGCCCGGAATTCGGGCATGCTCCAGGACCGCAGTGGCGGCGGCACGTCCCGCTCCACGTCCTCGGAGATGGTCCTGATGTCGCTGGCGAAGGGGGAGATGCGCGCGCGGGTCTTGAAGGTGGCCAGGCTGCCGCGGGGCCGCAGGCTCCACTGGCGCGTCAGCTTGTGGGCCTCCTCTTCCTGCTTCATCCTCTCCAGGACCTCCTGCAGCACCGAGCGGAAAATCTGGGACACCTCCTGCACCTCGGGCTCCTGCTCCGCCAGCAGCTGCCGGAACCTGGGCGGGAGGGGAGGGTGCTGGGGCCATTCATCCACAACAGCGGGCCTGACACCCCGGGGCGTCTAACCCTGAGGGGCTGCCCGTGCATCCTCGTAGCCAGTTAGTCCACTCTACCCTGCTCCTGAAGCGAATCAGGAACCACCCCACGTTGCTACTGATTCAACTAATCCTGAGTTCAAATCTCACCTCTGCCACTTCTGGCCTCCGTTGGCCTCAGCCTCCTCGTCTGTAATCTGAGATGACAGCTGCCTTTTTGTGAGCTGTAATGAACTAAGGTATGTAAAGATCCTGACACTTACCTAAGATTGTTGATGATACAGCATTAAGGGGAACCCTTTGCAGTGGCAGCCTTACTGATGGGAGGCCTTCTGGCTAACCCTCTCCTGTCTCTTCTCCACCCCCTGGCCAGCATGATCTTTCTGAAACCTCTATCTGATTATGTCACTGCCCCTGTGATATTCCTTCCAGGTGCGCTGTTTGCCATGCACAGGGGTCCCCTGATACTTCCCTGGAAGACTCTGCACATCAGCTGGGAAGAATCACTGTGGCCCCGACATGTCCCAGGTTCTCCCAAGGTGCTGTGTGGTTTCCCAAGCTGTTTACTCTGCCTAGGCTATCTTTGCTTAGAGCTCACAAGTTAATGTTAGCAAGTCTATTTAATACCAGGTTTCCTCCACCAGACTGAGAGTCAGGACTTCTCAGCAGTAACATGAGACCGGAAATGAGGCAGGACAATCATGACCTGCGTGCACTCAGTCTTCCCCCTCACTTTTGATGTTTCATTTGCCAGTCCAGGTGCCCTTTTCAGCAGCTCCACCCCATGACCCACCCCTGTCCCCAGGTGCTTCTGGAATAGATACACTTTGGGAGGCTTCTGCAGTCCAGATTCAGAAAGCTGGGGGAGGGTAAGGTTCTCCACCTGGAGGAAAAAAGGGGAGGGGTGGTAAAAGCTCTACAGAAACCAAGGTGTGTGGACGGGGCTGAAGAAGGTGAATGGGGCTGAAGGAGAGGAGCTTTTGAAGAGAATTTCAAAGAAAAAGGTGTACAATAAATTCATATGTTGGTTAAAGGGATGGGTGAGGGAAGATTTGGGGAGACTAACAGGAATTTTAAGATGTTTTATTGTGGATTTATATTCCTTTACAAAGAGAAATGTAGATAAAGAACTTGAGTTATTTTGAAATTACTCCATGCTTCTTTGAGAACAGCACCGATCCTTCTGAGACAGGACCATGTGGTCACAGCTTCGGTAGGATTACATTTAAATTCAAGGAACATTGTTGCACCCAAGCTCTAAATGTGCATTGCCCCAGAATTCTGTCTGAACCCTTCCTACACACACACACACACACACACACACTCTCACACACACACTCACACACCCACACTCATCTGTGGGCAGACTAGCATGAAAGCTAACATAAGCTAGGATAATTAAGAATCTGATTTTGGAGAAATGTCTGGGAAAACTTCTCCAAGAAGGTAATATTGAAGGTAAACTGACGAAAGAAAAGAAGCCAGGTAAGTTAAAATCCAGGACAATAACAATCTGGGCAGGGAGAAGAGAAAACCCAAGGGTATTGTGTTCTCTTGAATCAAAACTCACACGCCTCCAGGAGCTGCCTCCTGCCTCCTGCTGGACCCCCAACCCTAGCCCAGTGTTTCATGGTCTCTTTCAGATTCCTTTTCCCCTCTTGCTCCTTCTAACAGATAACTAGGTCATCCAGGCTCCCTGGCTCTAGTCCTGGTGGCTTCAGGCCCCTGCCACTGCAGCCACCTTTCCTAGAGCCTGCAGCCCAGCAGGGATCCCCATCCCAGTGCTCACCTGAGGATGGCAGGCCCACAATAGGATGGGTGGATCTTAACGCAGACATCCTCCAGCTGCAGCCGCTCACTGGGGCTGAGGTCATAGGTGGGCCGGGGTGTGCTGGCCAGCCAGCTGTAGTCCACACCGGTGCAGACCTTCCTGACTGCAGTGCTGCGCTCCCGCTGCTGCCTCTCAGCCTCTCGCATCTGCCCCGTTAGCTCCATCATAAGTGTCTCCAGCACCATCTCAGCAGGGCTCCTGGAGGACAGTCGGGATGGGGCCTCGTTCCACCGAAGCCATGAGATGAGAGACATAGCCCCTGGCCCTGCTGAGACAGGACAGGTGTGCATCTTTCCTGGGCCCCTCTGTTAGTTAGGGTGGGGAACCTGGGAACCCAAGGGGGAGAGAGGAGAGCTGGGACCCGGGGGAGAAGACCTGCTCTGCCCTAACAGCTGAGTGGCCTCAAGTAGGTGGCTTAATTTCCCTGAGCAATCATTTTTAATTCTGTAAGACAAGATAGGGCTGTTGTGCCGGGCGTGGTGGCTCATGCCTATAATCCCAGCACTTTGGGAGGCTGAGGCTGGCGGATCACGAGGTCAGGAGATCAAGACCATCCTGGCTAACACAGTGAACCCCATCTCTACTAAAAATACAAAAAATTAGCCGGGCGTGGTGGCGGGCGCCTGTAGTCCCAGCTACTCTGGAGGCTGAGGCAGGAGAATGGCACGAACCCAGGAGACAGAGCTTGCAGTGAGCCGAGATCGTGCCACTGCACTCCAGCCTGGGCGACAGAGTGAGACTCTATTTCAAAAAAACAAAAACAAAAAACACAGGGCTGTTGTGAGAAGTAGCTGTGAATAAACTTTGTACACTCTAGGCATCACATAAAAGTAAGAGACTCTTGTGGTTATGATCCTTAAAGCATCTCCAGGATTGTGCCCAGAGAAAGGGCCTCCTGAATCCCCACTAACTCCCAACAAAGCAGGAAACATATGGATTATGGCTAAGCACAAGCTTTCCCTATGATTTAAGGGGAACACACACACACACTCACACACTCACATACACACACACACTCAGAACAGATACATCCTATGTCAGTGTACCAGGAAAACACCCTCAGTTTTTAAATGCCTCCAGCCTATTGACGAAAGACACTTAGAATTCTATGGGGTTGGCCAGCCGTGGTGGCTCACGCCTATAATCTCAACACTTTGGGAGGTCAAGGCGGGCAGATCACCTGAGGTCAGGAGTTCAAGACAAGCCTGACCAGCGTGGAGAAACCCTGTCTCTATTAAAAATACAAAATTAGCCAGGCGTGGTGGCGCATGCCTGTAATCCCAGCTACTCGGGAGGCTGAGGCAGGAGAATTGCCTGGACTCGGGAGGTGGAGGTTGCAGTGAGCTGAGATCACGCCATTGCACTTCAGCCTGGGCAATAAGAGCAAAACTCTGTCTCGAAAAAAAAAAAAAAAATAACTGTATGGGATTAACATTAACCTGATAAAAACCAACTTATCCACCATTCATTCATTCATTCAGCATTAATCAAGCACTGTGTACACATCTGTGGAGGGACATAAACACGAAAGGATGCCAGGATCCTGCTCTCCAGGAGAGGCAATATTTGTTGAGTAAACGCTGCAAGATCAATGGAGAGAGGGAACTCTGCTGGTGAAGCACAGAGTCAGCACTGATGTGGGAGGGGAAGCAGTGACCCTAGACGGTGAAAGGGGCCAGAGTGGGCTGAGAAGTGAGTGCGAGCTTCAGACACATGGGCTGATGGAGAAGGGGTCCCAGGTGGAGGCAGGATCTGGCCATAGAACAAGGTGAGACAGCTGGAGGTATGACAGCAGTGAGCCTAACTCATCATGGAGCCCCCACACGGGCCTGCTCAATACAAGTTTGGTGAAGGACAGACCGAGTAGATGAATGAATGAACGAATGAATGAATGAATGAATGAATGGGTGAATGAGCTAGCTACTCCATGACCTGTCAGATGTAGTCTGTGATTCTGACCACAGTGAAGGGAAATGACATTCCCCAGCTAAAGCCTGAAGGGGGTCTTCAAGGTGCCCCACTTCCCCTTTCTGCACCTTTCTCCCTCCAAGCAGTTCCCCCTTCCATGCACCAATGATCCCATTTCTGCTTAGACCCTCCATATGCAGAGAAAAGAGGTCAGATGAACTCAGTCTCAACGTCATGGTGATGAGGGAGATGTCACCTCCCTAGGACACTTGCATTTTTAGGCCACCTGCTGTGGGAAGTCAGGGACCCCAAATGGAGGGACCGGCTGAAGCCGTGGCAGAAGAACATAAATTGTGAAGATTTCATGGACATTTATTAGTTCCCCAAATTAATACTTTTATAATTTCTTACACCTGTCTTTATGGTAATCTCTGAACATAATTTGTGAAGATTTCATGGACACTTATCACTTCCCCAATCAATACCCTTGTGTTTCCTATGCCTATCTTTACTTTAGTCTCTTAATCCCGTCATCTTTTTTTTTGAGATGGCGTCTGGCTCTGTTGCCCAGGCTGGAGTGCAGTGGCCGGATCTCAGCTCACTGCAAGCTCCGCCTCCCAGGTTCACGCCATTCTCTTGCCTCAGCCTCCCGAGTAGCTGGGACTACAGGCACGCGTCACCTCGTCCAGCTAGTTTCTTGTATTTTTCAGTAGAGACAGGGTTTCACCATGTTAGCCAGGATGGTCTCAATCTCCTGACCTCGTGATCCACCCGTCTCAGCCTCCCAAAGTGCTGGGATTACAGGCTTGAGCCACCGCGCCCAGCCAATCCCATCATCTTAAGCTGAGGAGGATGAATGTCGCCTCGGGACCCTGTGATTTTACCAACTGCACAAATTGTTTGTAGAGCATATGTGTTTGAACAATATGAAATCTGGGCATCTTAAAAAAAGAACAGGATAACAGCGATGTTCAGGGAACAAGAGAGGTAACTTTGAACTGGCCGCCGGTGAGCCGGAGAGAACAGAGCTATATTTCTCCTCTTTCGTAAGCAAATAGGAGAAATATCGCCGAATTCTTTTTCTCAGCAAGGAACATCCCTGAGAAAGAGAATGCGCCCTGAAGGTAGGCCTATAGATGGCCCTTTTAAAGGCATCCCATCTTTTATGGTTGAAGCCGAGGGGATGAAATAAGCCCCGGTCTCCTGTAGCGCTCCCAGGCTTACCAGGTGGAGGAAAATTCCCGCCTAATGAATTTTGGTCAGACAAGTTGTCTGCTCTCAAACCCTGTTTCCTGATAAGATGTTATCAATGACAATGCGTGCCCGAAACTTCATTAGCCATTTTAATTTCACCTCATCCGGTGGTCCTGTGATCTCACCCTGCCTCCATTTGCTTTGTGATATTTTATTACCTTGTGAAGTATGTGATCTCTGTGACCCACACCCTATTCGTGCACTCCCTCCCCTTTTGAAAATCCCTGATAAAAATTTGCTGATTTTGTGGCTCGGGAAACATCACGGATCCTGCCGATATGTGATGTCTCCCCTGGACACCCAGCTTTAAATTTCTCTCTCTTGTGCTCTTTCCCTTTATTTCTCAACCCAGCCAAGACACTTAGGAAATAGAAAAGAACCCACGTTAAACATCAGGAGCGGGTTCTCCCGATAACCACCCTCCCACCACCCTGCACCCCAGTGCTTAATCCAGAGAAACGAATTGTTAAGGTAAATAATCAGACACAAAGGAGAATATTATGATGGGGTAGCAGCAGCCTTCTGGAAGGCCACACCTAAATCCCTACATAAGATGGAGATTTGAAGACCAACTCCTTTAGCAACCAACAGAATTAAGAAATCTGAAAACAGGCCAGGCATGATGGCTGATGCCTGTAATCCCAGCACTTTGGGAGGCGGAGGAGAGTGGATCACTTGAAGCCAGGAGTTCAAGACCATCCTGGCCAACACGGTGAAACCCAGTCTCTACTAAAAATACAAAAATTATCTGGGCATGGTGGCACACGCCTGTAGTCCCAGCTACTCAGGAGGCTGAGGCAGGAGAATCACTTGAACTGGGGAGGCGGAGGTTTCGGTGAGCCGAGATGGCGCCACTGCATTCCAGCCTGGGTGACAGAGCAAGACTCCAACTCAAAAAAAAAAAAAAAAACCCAGAAATCTGAAAACTTTCATTCTCCACTCAACCTAAGCCTATCACCAATGGAGGCTTCAGATTACACAGCTGACCCCTTCCTGGGAGGGTGGGACGAAAGGACGAACCATTAGACCCTACTCCTGGGGTCAGTAGCAGCTAGGATGTTTACTTCTTAGCTCTTACCTGCTGTATGTGCCCAGAATAAAGAGGTTAGGCAGTACTGTATGTACTGGGGGTACTGGGAAGTGGGAGTGCAGGAGTGGAGGTGTTATGGCCAGAGGGCCATGAGCATCAGGAGCCTCGCCTAAGGCTAAAGGATTCCATCAGTTCAGGCACAAGGACTGCAACTGTAACTGAATGTGTCACTTTCCCTGGAGGGTTTGTGTTTTTCAAAGTATATGGGTTAAGTTGATGCTTAGCACCAAAAGAGTGAATGGTGTAGCTGCTGAAGAGTACTACAAGCATACGGAGTCCCTCATTCCTGCAAGGGCTACTGAATGTGCTAGGCTATTGCACAGCTCCATGCCTTTGTCATATTCCTCCCTCTGCCTAAAATGCCTGCCCATTCTCGTGGAGACCAGGTCTAGGGTCAGCACCCTCAGAAGGTTTTCTTGACCTTCCCACCTCCCAGGTACATGGGGCCACTCTACCTTGTCCCCTGAATGCACTCTGCACAGGTGTTTTTCAGAGCTCAGGAGCACTTTACGGAACATGACTGCCTATCTCCCCTGACCCCGGGTGTGGTATGTGGGCAGGGCCTGTGCCTTATTCCCCTTTCCATTCCTGGTGCTGGACACATAGTCAGTAGGCACTTAATAAATAGCAAATGAATGAATGAATGAGTGCCAGAACAAAGGAACGAATAAATGATGGAGAAGCTATAACAGCTGGATCAAGGAACAAGCCCCACAGACCTGACCTGACCTGACCCTGAACAAGAAGGCATTTTTCAAAGCTCCTTAGGGAGCTTTTTTTCTCCTTAATCTGAGTTTACGTTTGAGCGAAAAGAAGATTGCAAGAGAGTGGCTTGGCAAAAGAGGGTTCTCCTTGTGGCCGGGAGAAATGTGAGAGAAGAAATGGGAGACACTGAAGATAACTTTTGCCTCCAGGGCAAATAGACCTTAGAATATCCATGCCATGGCCACATAAGCTAGCAAACTATTAAATAAAGCATGTTGCGTTTCCTTCCTTGTCAACTATACCTTCCTAACAACGTGGAGGGTGAGATTCAGACAGCATTCTTGGACTCCTCAGAGTTCTTTTCTGGCACATGGAGGTGGGTTGGGACAGCTCCCGGCCCTCAGCCAGCCTCCCTCTCTTCCCACCTCCGTTTCATCCCACATGGTAAGGGGCCTTGCAAACACGTGTGGGGACACCCCAGCTTTCACCTGCAAGACCCAACCACACCCCCGCAACCAGCCACCTCTTTGCCAGCCTCTGACTTAGGGTTTCTCACTGGCAGTGCCATCTGCCCTGCTCAGTGGCCCCTTCTCTGGGGAAGTAGGTGGGCGACTATCTGGCAGGGAATTCTGATTTAGGTCTCTAAGCCTGATCTCGAAGGGAAGTGCCCACAGGGTGGCATGTCTACTGGATCCCCAGACACCTCACCTCGAGGCAGAGTAAGACCAGAAGCAAGCCCGAGTATAGTCTGGGGTGCAGCCTGTATGGGGTCCTGCTTTGCTGGGCTTAAGTCTCCCGACCGGAGCTGGCCGCTAGAAAAGGTGCTTTGTCACCCTCATCCCCCAACTCCAGATGGCAGGGGCTGAGTGGGGTGATCCCACCTGAGTCCTGAATTTTGTGGGCTCTGAGCCTCTTTGGCCAAGGTGTAGGGTCTCACAGGGGAGGAGGGTGTTCTGAGTCACCTCCTCCCCATCCCCTCACTCCCCGCAACTCTGGCCAGGAATGGAAGCTTTGGCAGAGACAAGATTTCTGCTGGTGCTATTTCTGTCCCTGGTGCCATTTCTGTCCCTGGTGCCAGCTGCTCCCCCAGAAGGCTCTTCAGTGGGTCCGATTAAGTTCTTAAGGGCAAAGGAGGGAGGGAGAGACAGAGGGAGGAAGAACAGACACAGAGAGGCAGGTGGGCAGGCTAGACAGACTCCAGAGGGTGCCGCCTTATCCCAGGGTATGCCCAGAACCTGAACCTCGGCTGAGACTGGGAAGGACGTGGTGCCTGGGGGAGGTCTGTTAAACAACAGCAAGAGCAACCTTCGCTGAGTATCTGGCACAATTTTCTACACCGCCTGGCTCCAGATTCACCACCGTGGCAGAGCCAACTCCTCAGTGTAAGCCCCAAGGCCCCCGCACTTGGCTCACCACCTGGCGAGTGGCAGCACCATGGTGACCTCAGAGTCTTCCCGTGATGAATGGTTCCTACTCAGTCAATGGCACTTATAACCAGCCCCAAACACACGAACACTGATTGAATCCTTGTTTTAAAAAATTAGGATAGGCCAGGCACGATGTCTCATGCCCATAATCCCAGTACTTTGGGAGGCTTGAGTTCAGGAGTTCGAGACCAGCCTGGGCAACATGGTGAAACTCCATCTCTACCAAAAATATGAAAAATTAGCCAGGCGATGTGGCACATGCTTGTAGTCCCAACTACTCAGGAGGCTGAGGTGGGAGGATAACTTGAGCCTGGGAGGTAGTGGTTGCAGTGAGTTGAGATCGCGCCACTGCACTTCAGCCTGAGTGATAGAGTGAGACGAGACCCCCATCTCAAAAAAAAAAAAAAAAAAAAAGGAGGAGACACCCTTTATCAAGTTAGGAAAGATCCCCTTCTTTATATTTAAAAGAAAAAATTGCTGGGTGTGGTGGCTCACACCTATAATCCCAGCACTTTGGGAGGCCAAGGTGGGTGGATCACCTCAGGTCAGGAGTTTTGAGACCAGCCTGGGCAACACAGTGAAACCCCATCTCTAATAAAAATACAAAAATTAGCCGGGAGTGGTGGTAGGCACCTGTAATCTCAGCTACTCGGGAGGCTGAGGTGGAAGAATTGCTTGAACCTGGGAGGCAGAGGTCGCAGTGAGCCAAGATCGCACCACTGCATTCCAGCCTGGGTGACAGAGAGAGACTCCGACTCAAACAAAAAAAAATTAGGATAACTGAGGAAATTTGAACATGAGCTGGATGTTAGAAAATGATCCATGGGGCCAGGTACGGTGGCTCACGCCTGTAATCCCAGCACTTTAGGAGGTCGAGGCGGGTGGATCACCAGTGGTCAGGCGTTCCAGACCAGCCTGGCCAACATGGTGAAACCCCGTCTCTACTAATAATACAAAAATCAGCCGGGCGTGATGGTGCACGCCTGTAATCCCGGCTACTTGGGAGGCTGAGGCAGGAGAATGGTTTGAACCCAGGAGGCCAAGGTTGCCGTGAGCCGAGGGTGCAGCATTGCGCTTCAGCCTGGGTGACAAGAGCGAAACTCTGTCTCCAAAACGAGAAAAGAAAAAAAAAAAAAAACGATCCGTGGAATACTGGCCAATAGCTCAATCTCAATCTTAGGAGGTGCTGAAGTGTTTACGAATGTCTACAACATCTTAGATTCAAATAGTTCAGAAAACGTTACATAAATACGTGTACACACACCCCATAAACAGGGTGTTGGGGCTCAGAAACTAATATCCCAAGATATGGCATTGGATATGCTGAGCTGAAGAAGCCTCCTGGTCTCTCTGGCCCTCCCCACGGCCACTGTCTCTTCCAAAGCCCTTTGTCTGCCTAAGATCCAGATCCACCAAAGGAAACAATGTTTTTTTTCTTCCCTTAAGACTGAGAATGAGCCCTCACCTGAACAGACCCTCTCACAGGATAATGTACAAGTTCATTTTTGATCCCTGCCCCATTCATTCTCCCTAGTAATCCTCTCACCAGAACTGCTCTTCTTCCCCTCCCATAACTTGCTTTGCCAGGGTGGTAGGTATATAAGCTTCCGAACCCCAGTGTGGGGTGAGCAGTTCCTCTGTGATTCTCCCCATGTATGCATTCGTGATAAATGTGCACGCCTTTTCTCCAATTAATCAGCCTTTCTTGAGGTGATTTTTAAGTGAAACTTCACAGGGCCAAGCCCTTGGCCCCTACAAGTATTATTAGCAATTGTTGTATCTGGGGAATATTGATGGATATTTATTGCATTTTTCTGCATGTTTATGCATATTCACAGTTTAAAAGTTGGAAAAACTCTACCTCAAAAATCACTTGTTCAGGAAGCCTTCCTGATTCACTCTACCTGACGGCCTGCGTTGTTCCTCGGGACTCCTCCTTGCAGTTCCTATTCTGCTCATTTCTGCTGCTGTGCCTTTCTCCACCCACCAGCCTTGGCATCGAGGTCTTGCACAGTGGCGTGTGCCGGGAGGGCCTAGGGCCTGGAGACTGAAGCGCAGGGCTGAGTTCTCATCTGGTCACTCCCTCAGCAAACACAGGGGGAGTGTGTGACCTGCCTGTCGCTGTGCTAGATGCTGGGACTCCCTCAAGGAGTGTACACTCAAGAGAGGGAGGAAAACAAGCAGACAGGCAATTGCGATGCCGCGAAAGGAAGGGGACTCCTGGGTCTCAGCTGTATAATTAGCGCAGGGTGTGCCCAGGAAGTCCCCGCCCACTATTCTCTGCATAATCGCTACAGCTCATTAACCAGTGAGGCCTTAGTTTCTGCATTTATAAAATGGTGTTCAGACGCCAGCTCAGCCCACTCCACAGGGTTCCTCTGAGACGCGGGTGGGAGACAATATATGAAAACATTTGGTAAACTATAAAAATCCTGTGCAGTGATCAGGGGTTATAATTCTTATGACACAATCAGGTGGCTAAAAAGTTCACCTGGAGGCTGCGCATGGTGGCTCACGACTGTAATTCCAGCACTTTGGGAGGCTGAGGCAGGCAGATCACTTGAGGCTAGGAATTTGAGACCAGCCTGGCCAATATGGTGAAACCCCATCTCTACTAAAAATACAAAAATTAGCCAGGTGTGGCGGCGGGCGCCTGTAATCCAGCTACTCAGGAGGCTGAGGCATGAGAATTGCTTGAACCCGGGAGGTGGAGGCTGCAGTGAGCCAAGATGGTGCCACTGCACTCCAGCCTAGGCGACAAAACAAGACTCTGTCAAAAAAAAAAAAAAAAAAAAAACCCACCTGGAAAGAGGTCTTGAAGGCTCTGTAGAGAGGAGACAGATGACCAAATCCAATGACGACACAAAACGAGAAGAAAAGAAATGAAAGCCAGCTAGGAGCGTGGGCTGGGCCCTGCTTGTTAAGACCCCTATCCACCTTGGGGTCCTCGGTAAGAATCTTTGGGCTGCGTTTCCCTCCTTTGTCTGGGAGCCAGCGTGGGGACAGAGTTGCTGCTGTTCATTGACACATACAGGCCTTCTGTTCCCTCTCCCCATATTCCCTCCACAGAGTCTGGGGCCTGGGGTCCAGTACCCTCCCCACTCTCACCCCCACTCACCACCTCCACTGCTTTTGACCTCAGATACATGCTGGGCGGCCTGGCTGCACCCCCACTCCGCCTCTACTTGATCACCAGCTCAGGTGGAACAGGCTGGGCTTGGGGAGACAGCGCAGCCTTCAGCAGAGAAAACCTGAATTCAGTTCCTATGCCCTTCCCCTCCCACGTAGCTGCCTGTGTTCAAGTCACCTTCATGGCTCCAAGCCTCAGTTTCCCCAGTCTATAAGGGAATAATAAAGGTACCTACTTCAAGTTACTGTGAAAATCAAATGAGGTCATGTCTGTGTAAATGTTTTATTTTTATAAACTAACAATGAGCTGGTTCACCTAGATCAGTGGCTATCATTGTCGCTTAGTACAGATTCTTACCCTGGGGTCCTAGGGAAAATTCAGAGATTTATGAACTTGGGTGGGGAAAAAAGTCATCTTTATTTTCACTAACCTTTGACTGAAATGTGGTATTTCCTTTAGTTATGAATGAGGGCCATGGACCACAGTAGTATCAGTAGCCCCGTGGCTTTATCTCCAGCAGAAATCACAGATTTTTCACAAAACGCTTTAAAGTTGTTATTCTTGAATTATCAGGTATGCTCATTGCTGCTATGAAATTGTGGCATTTATTAGACTTGCTACTAGGTTTTATAATCTCACATGTTGATAGGGAAGCACACAGATTACCGTATCACAGATCGTTTTTTCTTTCTTTTTGATAGCTGCATTTCAGTAGAGCTCATTTCCTTTGTAACCCAGTGAATTTACTTTTATGCATGTAGAAGCATTTTTCTGAGAATGTGTCCACAGGCTTCACAGACTCCCAAAGTGGGCACAAAAAGTAAAGGATCTCCTGGCTTGGTGCAAGCTTGACCCCAACTTTATTCCTGGCCTTCCCCGTCCCTGGCTTCTGGTCACCATGCTGGGAGAACTGAGCCTCCCTGTTTCAAGAGAAGGCCCAGGTGGTGCGGCCTCGGGTTTACAGAGCAGAGCAGATGATAGGGAAGCCCTCGCATGTTCTGTCTCTGCCTTCTGGCGTCACTCACCCACGCCCGTTATCTTCCATTCTCTGATCTTCTCTTTCCTCTTTGCTTTCCCCTTCAATACCTCTTCCACCCCCACACTCTCAGAGCCTTCCTTTCAGCCTATTTTTGAACATCCCTGAGGATAGTGTGTTTTCTGTGGCTCCCTGGGAGGCGCCACTACCAGCTGTGGCTCGTTAGCTGTGCTGGAAGAACTCTCCCGTTGTGCCTCAAGGGCAAGAGGAGTCTCTGGTTCCAGTTGGCACTTGGAGGGGGACCAGGGATGTCTCAATGGTGGGAACAATGGGGAGTGTGACCTTGGAGCTGGAAGCAGAGCTCTGACCCCCTGCAGGAGGGATCAGAGTGTCCTCACCTCTAATGAGAACTGAGGCCCTGCGCTGGCCCCAGTCAAACAGTGAGAGCATGCAGACCTTGCCCAGGAAGGCTAATTTCTCAATGCAAAGGGAGCCATGGCCAGGAGACCTGGCCCGGGTCCTCCGCCTCGGAAGCTGAGCTGGGCATCTGCAGGCCAGGGCGAGGGGCTGCCCTGTGTGACCCACCAGGCCCGGGCATGGAGCAGCACCTGAGTCAGGCTGTCCCAGAGCACCGGCTGTTTCACTGCACGGGTAGCCTGGCTCTGCTGACGCCAGACCCTCAGTCTGGGCAGAGACTTCTCAGTGGAGGCAGAGAGTAGGTACTTCTCTGGCGAATCTTCCTCCCAGCCCTGTGTTTGATAAAGCCCAAGTCCAACTTTACAGATTGCAAATTGACCTTATTTCTCTTTGATATCATAGAAAAATAACCTGTAATCCACCAAGCCAGGTATGAGTGGGCCTGACCTGTGGATCCTCTGGCCACCTGACAGACATCTGCTTGTTTGTCAGGAACCCCTCAAGATACAACTCCTCCCAGCAGCCAGCCCCTCACTGCCGCCCACCCATGGAGCACTGATCTCAGTCACCAGGGCCTGGCCCAAGGGCCCATCACCACAGCATCTAGCAAACACGTTTCTCACGTTTTTGGTTGTATTTATCTATCTCTCCCCGACCTAGCTATGAACTCTGCAAGGGCGAGAGGTATGTGGGTTGAATCTGCTGCACACGGTAGCACTTGATAAACGGTTCCTGAATGAATGAGTGAATGGCAGCCAGTCCTCCCCATTCTGGGGCAGAGGTGCAGCCAGGAGAGGGCATGTACACAGGTCTAACTGACCACAGTGGGAGAGGACTGACCCTCATCCCTCAGTTGCAGCTGGACTTTCCTTCTAGGCCTAATCTTCTCCCTGGTGCCCCACCCTGCACCAATCTGCCTGGGCCTGCTCTCCTGGGCATGTTATCGGGGATGCACAGACTGTTCCATGGTCAAGGGCACTGAGACACATCCATCACCCTCGTGCCCTGGGTGCTGCTGCATCCCTAGAGCCTGACTCTGTGCCCTGGACTTGGTAGGTGCTTGAATCACAGTTTGCAAACTGATGCAAGAGTCTCTGATTTGGGTTTCACTTTCCTTCCCCCTGCCTGCGTCCATTCTATAAAGGCAGAAGGGAACCTGCTGGAGCTGGGTCCTCCCCAAGAGGCTTGCAGTTCCAGAACAGGTGGAAGCGATGGCTTCCCACAGGTTTACAAAACAGGGAGTAGCCGGGCGTGGTGGCTCAAGCCTGTAATCCAAGCACTTTGGGAGACCGAGACGGGCGGATCACGAGGTCAGGAGATCGAGACCATCCTGGCTAACACGGTGAAACCCCGTCTCTACTAAAAAATACAAAAAACTAGCCAGGCGAGGTGGCGGGCGCCTGTAGTCCCAGCTACTCGGGAGGCTGAGGCAGGAGAATGGCGTAAACCCGGGAGGCGGAGCTTGCAGTGAGCTGAGATCTGGCCACTGCACTCCAGCCTGGGCGACAGAGCGAGACTCC
This sequence comes from Rhinopithecus roxellana, assembly GCF_007565055.1. Lineage (NCBI taxonomy): Eukaryota > Metazoa > Chordata > Mammalia > Primates > Cercopithecidae > Rhinopithecus > Rhinopithecus roxellana. The sequence goes on along the minus strand of NC_044556.1, from coordinate 71,379,069 downwards.
GTCTCAAAAAAAAAAAAAAAAAAAAAAAAAACAAGGAGCAGGCTATAGCCCCGAGGATGCTGTAGGAACCTCATCGGTTCCAACTCCTGTGGAACTGATGAGGACTAAAGGGGCCTCACTGTGGCCATCTGGGTCCTGGAGGTGGGCAGCTTTCTAGGCTCCCCAGCCTGCCACACCCCCTGAGGCCACCCAACCCAGCTCCAAACCTCGGCCCTAACTTCCAAAGGTGCAGCTATGCCAGGGTGCGAGTGGGGAAGACTGTCTCCTGGGGAGACCTCCGTCTTACCTCTGAGGTCAGCCTCTTGCAGCAGGGGGCCTGCGTTCTGCTTCCCAGTCTAGGAGAAGAGAGTGTCTGGATATTTTCAGGAGAAAAAAAAGAAAGTTGAGCAGCCACAGCAGGGTTTCTCTGCTGCTGCCCACTGGACTCAGGATTTTGCTTCTCTTTGGGTCTCTGAGAAGTTTTACCAAGAGAAGAGACAGGAGGAGAGATCCAGCCTGGGCTGTTGTTTGCGGGGTGTGTGTGTGTGTGTGTGTGTGTCCCGTGAGGCTGGAGCCACAGCTTCCCTGATGAACCATGGAGGCGGGCCAGCTCCTGAGCTGTGGTTGCCCTGGAGACCCACCTAAGCCTCTTTGCCTGGAGCAGTATTATCTGTAGAGGGAGTGGCTGATCCCACACAAAAGCCTGAGGCGACCTAGGCCCAGGCGGTGAGGAAGCACTTGTGTCCAGATGGCATTCTGGCCCTTTCCTCCTCCAGCCGGTGCTCAGTGTGGCACAAACTGGGCAAGACCATGCTCATCCAACCCTCTGCTGAGCCCTAGTGTACCTGCTGCTGGCAGATGTTTCCAGCTGCCTGGTGGGTGGCTCCTGGATGGAGAGGCCCTCTTTCTATCAGCTCCCTCCTACAGGGAGGGGGTGATTCCGGGTGCTGCGGACAGGGACCTGTGAAGATACAGCTCCGCCTTTGCCCCACCACATCCCTTGCCTGTCTTCTTCTCTGCTTATCTAAATTATTTCCTTCCCTCAAGGCAAGCTCAAGAGCAGACAGTTCTGACTTTCAGAAGGAGGGCTATCCAGAGAGCTTCCCGGCCCTTCTACCATGTGAGGACACTGTGAGAAGATGCCTCCATGAACTAGGAAGTGGGCTCTCAGCAGACACTGAATCTACTACTCTGGCCAGCTAAGGCCAGAGTCACCCAAAGCATGTAACTGGGAGTCCCCACCTCTGAGCACCCTACCACTATCCTGGCACTTTCCCAAGGGGTGTGGCTTGGAGGTCCAAGGGCAGAAATTCCAGGCGTTTCCACACTGTAGGGGAGGGATCAGGGGGGTAAAGAGACTTTACCTTCTCTTTAGGAAAGCTGCTGGAGGCAATGAGGAGAAGGGGCCAGGGACCAAGTCACATGCTCATCTGTGCAGCATGTATTTCTAAAGCACCATTCTACAGGGGCACAACGCTAGGAGCTGGCTGAGCCTGGCTCTTCCCTCTCCACACGTTCCAGCCACGCCTGTGTGTGCTGGATCAGACAAGGAGGAGGTGGAAGTCTGGCAGGCAGGTGGGGAGCAGGGACAGCCTTAGGGCCCAGAGTTAAAGACTTTTATCTCTAGGTAGTACAACTTTGGGTCTACTACTGACCATCCTGTGTTTGAATAAAAACAATTCATCCCTTTTCTACAGCCATGCTTTTGTATCAATATCTCCCCCTCTAATGCACACACAATGAATGCAAATGAGATCATAGAGGCCAATGTCTTGAGCCATCAGAAAGATTTTGTCGCAGCAGCTGCCAGATGAGCTTCAGGACTCCTGACCCGGGGACTCCAGGGAACAGGCACACAGACGACCCGAGTTATAGCAGTCTCCCTGCCAGAGGAGCCGGCCCCTCTCTTGCATTTTTCAAATGGTACCTGTGATTAGGAGAGAAAGGCACTCCCTGCCCCAGGACCCTCCCTGACGCCTGCCTTGACACCATAACTCACAGGCCTTGGTGGGTGTGTTGACTGCTTATTTATTCTGATTTGTTCACGTGTGGAGGATTTGTGATTATCCTTGCTGAGTATGAATTTGCTCTGGGGAGAAAAGGTGGCAGTTGTTTTTCTCTTGTTTGGCATGGATGGAAGTTGCTGAAGCATAGATATTCAGCAACCATCAAACGCAGAAACACCGGTGGGGCCCACAACATTGCCTCATAGATGGGATTTGATTAATAAATTGGAAATGTGGAGTTATGAGGCGATTGCATGCAAGGCTGGATTAAAATCCGCATGGAGATTAGAGAAGAGCCCTGGCTCTCTGTGTGTGTGTGTGTGAGTGTGTGTGTGTGTGCACGCACGCTCCTCCCGTTCTCTCCTCCCTGGAGTCTTTCCAGGATATTTCAAACCATTTCTAACTACTCAGTCATGTGTTGGGTTTTCCAAGTCCTGCAGAAGGTCTGTGTAGCCCAAATCCCAAATGAAGTTGAATTAAATGGACAGAATATTCATAGGTACAGACCAGACTTGCAGTTACCTAGACCTCTTCTCTCTGGGCATCCCTCTTTCTATTCCTGTGGTCACATTTCCTCTCCAGTGCTACGGACTGAATGTTGTGTTCTCCCCAAAATTCGATCTTGAATCTCCCAAGGTGATGGTTAGGAGGTGGGACCTTTCGGGAGTGATTAGGTCATACAAGGGGAGCCCTCAGGAATGAGATTACTGCCCTTTTGAAACAGTCTCAGAGAGCCTCCCGGCCCTTCCACCATGTGAGGACACTGTGAGAAGATGCCTCCATGAACTAGGAAGTGGGCTCTCAGCAGACACTGAATCTACTGACACCCTGATCTTGGACTTCCCAGCCTCCAGAGCTGTGAGAAATACATTTCTGTCATTTATAACCCACCAGTTTATGGTATTCTGTTATAGCAGCCTGGATGGACTCAGACATCAGGTACAGGAAGCAATGTGTCTGACGGCAGAAAAAACGAGAATGCTCCCTTCCCTGCCAGCTGGAGGCATAATGCATTCCTCATCTATTCATTCATTCATTCACCAAGCATTTATTGGCTATCTACTCTGTCTAGACAGCACCTTGACACTCCATTCCCATAGACTTCACTGACCACAGCTTCTTTTCAGTTCTGCCCTGTGGTCTGATGGACTAATGTGAGGGTCTGTGACAGAAATGGCTAGCTGTCCACCAAGAGTCACATTTCTCCTCCAGAGTACGTGAGCATGTAGTAGACATGTTCCTGGGAAGCAGCTGTCCAGCCGGGGGCTTCATTCCCCATCCCCTCTCCCATCTAGTTGGGGCCGTGTGATGATAGGGTGTAGATGGAAGGGACGTGGGTCACTTCAAGTGCAGCAGGTAGACACCCCCGTGCAACTGTCCACCTTCCACCTTTCCCCCTTGCTGATTGTCAGCCAGGACTCTGAGGCCCTCGGAGGTGGGGGAGACACAGTTTTGAAGGAGTTTAGGTCCCTAAATCACTTTGTGAAAAGCTGCTCACCCATCATTCATGTTGAACTCTAATGTGTGCAAAAAATCATACGCTTATTGGGTCAAAGCACTGAGGTGGGGTTTCTCTGTAATAGCAGTTGACACCACCCAACTTGCACAAAACCTTGTGAGAAGGGGTGGGTGTGGAAGCGCTCCCCTTTCCTAGGCTCCTGGACATCAGAGTTTTTCCTGACATGTTCATCGCTGGTTTTTTCATCATCACCTTAAAGACATTACTTAATCCCCTGTTGTCTCATGCCTCTGTGCATGGTGCGGAGTCCCCTCCTACCTGGGGAAGTTAACTTATCCCGCAAAGTTTAGCTTCATGGTAACCCCTTTGTGAATTATCCTCTGTTTGCTGCTCCCTCCTCTCCACTCTGAAACCTCATTCTTTTTCTTTTTTTTTTTTTTTTTGAGACAGAGTTTTGCTTTTGTTGCCCAGGCTGGAGTGCAATGACACAATCTCGGCTCACTGCAACCTCCGCCTCCTGGGTTCAAGCAATTCTCCTGCTTCAGCCTCCCAAGTAGCTGAGATTACAGGTGTGTGCCACCACACCCAGCTAATTTTTTTATTTTTAGTAGAGCCAAGGTTTCACCATGTTGGCCAAACTGATCTCAAACTCCTGACCTCAGGAGATCCACTCACCTTGGCCTTCCAAAGTGCTGGGATTAAAGGCGTGAGCCACTGTGCCTGGCCTGAAGCCTCATTCTTACTTCTGTACACACAGTTGATCCTCATTACCTACCAAAGTACTGGCAAATTTGCCTACTCACTAAAATTTATTTGTAATCCAAAAATCAATACCCATAGTACTTTTTTTCTTGATGCAGATTCTGTTGCTCAGGCTGGATGGAGTGCAGTGCTGTGCTCTCAGCTCCCTGCAGCCTCTGCCTTCCAGGTTCAAGCGATTCTCCCACCTCAGCCTCCCAAGTGGCTGAAATTACAGGCATGTGCCACCACACCCAGCAAAAATTTTTTTTTTTTTTTTTTTTGAGATGGAGTCTCGCTCTGTTGCCCAGGCTGGAGTGCAGTGGCATGATCTTGGCTCACTGCAGGCTCCGCCGCCTGGGTTCACGCCTTTCTCCTGCCTCAGCCTCCTGAGTAGCTGGGACTACAGGTGTTTGCCACCACGCCCAGCTAATTTTTTTTTTTTTTTGTATTTTTTTTAGTAGAGACGGAGTTTCACCTTGTTAGCCAGGATGGTATCTATCTCCTGACCTCGTGATCGGCCCGCTGCCTCAGCCTTCCACAGTGCTGGGATTACAGGCATCAACCACCAGGCCCGGCCTAATTTTTTTGTGTTTTTTCGGTAGAGGTGGGGTTTCACCATGTTGGCCAGGCTGGTCTCAAACTCCTGAGCTCAAGCGCTCCCCTGCCTCAGCCTCCCAAAGTGCTGGGATTACAGGTGTGAGCCACTGCACCCGGCCTACTCATAGTATTAGGTTGCTGTAACAGTAATTACGGTTTTTCCCATTAAAAGTAATTACTTTTGCACCAACCTAATACTTTTGTGGTCATTCTAGACATGTAGAAAAATGTTAGTGACCTGATGGACTTGCTCCCTGCTGAGCTTGAACAAGACATGCTCTGCCTTCTTGTTTCAGCTCTCACGATCTTAAGTGTCCTTTTCACAGTCTGTTTATAATGGATAAATGTGGATAATGTGGTAGAAGGCGCAACCCTGTGGGATTAAAAACATGGCTCAGGCAAACCTGGATGTTGCATGTAGATCTTAACAAATTCTCATATCAGTTCCCAAAGAAGCAGCCTGGCAGAGTCCATTGCCTGGCTACCAGAGGCCGCCTGGACTTGGTGTGGAGAATGAAGGAGAGAGGGAAATTGTCAGGAAATTCTGACTGGCAGCTGAGTCAACGGCAGTGAGACGAGGCATCCAGGACTAGGACTGAGCCCATGGTGGTGAGACACAGTGTCCAGGAGGAGGACTGGGCTCATGGTGGTGAGACACAGCATCCAGGAGGAGGACTGAGCTCATGGCGGTGAGATGTGGCATCCAGGACTAGGACTGAGCCCATGGTGGTGAGACACAGCATCCAGGAGGAGGACTGAACAGATGGTGGTGAGACACGGGGTCCAGGAGGAGGACTAAGCTCATGGTGGTGAGATGTGGCATCCAGAAGGAGGACTGAGCCCATGGCGGTGTGATGTGGTGTCTAGGAGGAGGACTGAGCCAATGGTGGTGAGACGTGGCATCCAGGGCTAGGACTGAGCCCATGGTGGTGAGACACAGCGCCCAGGAGGAGGACTGAGTTCATGGTGATGAGACACGGCGTCCAGGAGGAGGACTGAACAGGTGATGGTGAGACATGCCATCCAGGAGGAGGACTGAGCCCATGGTGGTGAGATGTAGCGTCCAGGAGGAGGACTGAACCCACGGCAGTGAGACATGGCGTCCAGGAGGAGGACTGAACCAATAGTGGTGAGAATGGTGTCCAGGCAAGGACTGAGCCCATGGTGGTGAGACATGGTGTCCAGGAGGAGAAGCAGATTGGAGGGGAAGTAGAGTGTGGCTTTGGCTTGGTGGAGGTGGAGGAGGAGACTTCATGGCTCCAGGGAGGAGAGGCCCCAGGACCAGCTCCTTATGCAGAAGAAAGGGTTTGGCTAAAGCGCAAACCTGGGGGCCATCGAGGTAGTGTTCTGATCCCTGGACCCTAGCCAAATTCCAGACTCTGTTAAACAAGGAGCATGTGAGCATTTAAGAAAGGATGTGAGGCCGGGCGCGGTGGCTCAAGCCTGTAATCCCAGCACTTTGGGAGGCCGAGACGGGCGGATCACGAGGTCAGGAGATCGAGACCATCCTGGCTAACACGGTGAAACCGCGTCTCTACTAAAAAATACAAAAAACTAGCCGGGCGACGAGGCGGGCGCCTGTAGTCCCAACTACTCGGGAGGCTGAGACAGGAGAATGGCGTGAACCCGGGAGGCGGAGCTTGCAGTGAGCTGAGAACCGGCCACTGCACTCCAGCCTGGGCGGCAGAGCAAGACTCCGTCTCAAAAAAAAAAAAAAAAAAAAAAAAAGAAAGGATGTGGAGATCACGTGGCATTAGCAGATGTTTACTGTCGACAGGTCGGGGAAGCCACCCCAAAGACGCAGTGAGAAAGTGTGACCAGGGACAGTCACAATCCCTCTGTGCCCTCATCACATCCCCTCATCCCTCCTCTGCCTACACAGCAACTCTGGCAGGTTGTTCTGTGTGAGATCAGGGGCTCCTTTAATTGACAGCATCCCGGCTCAAGCTCACAGCCACCTTTTCACTCTCTGCCCTCTGAGGCCAGGGAAGCCCACTGGGCCCGTCTGCAAGTGTGGCTCTGAAGTGTGGGTGGTTCATATCACCAGGACAATCTTCAGTCGGGAGACAGGAACCAGAAGACACATACTCCACACTCCTCTCCCTCACATGGACAGTTCTGGAAGGCATGCTGTTACAGTCCTCAGGAGGCGCCACGGAGTCATACCCAGCAGCCGTGCTGCCCCATCAGTGACCTTGATAACACACCCTATGCTGACTTTCCTCCTTCCTGTCTCAGTCTCCTTGCACTCTCCTTTCTGCTTCCTGGACCGCCTCCCAAGTCCTGGAAGCTACACCCAAGTCCTTGTTCCAGCGTCTGCTTCTGGGAAAAGCAGAGAGGAAATATGAAGAAAATAGGGAGCCAGGCACCGTGGCTCACACCTGTAATCCCGGCACTTTGAGAGGCCAAGGCAGGCAGATCACCTGAGGTCAGGAGTTTGAGACCAGCCTGGCCAACATGGTGAAACCCCGTCTCTACAAAAATACAAAAATCAGCTGGGTGTTGCAGTGCATGTCTGTAATCCCAGCTACTGTGGGAGGCTGAGGCAGAAGAATCACTTGAACCCGGAAAGTGGAGGAAGTTGCAGTGAGCCGAGATTGCATCACTGTTCACTGCAATCCAGCTTGGGTGACAGAGCAAGACTGTCTAAAAAAAAAAAAAAAAAAAAAATATATATATATATATATATATATATATATAGTGATCTGCAATGTTAAATGCCAACAAGAGGTCAAGTAGAATGATGGCCCAGGAAAGGGCACTGGCAACAGGGAAGGAGGTGCAGGTTACTGGAGACACTGCCACTGGAGCTTGGGAGTGGGCCCAGTACTCCCAGGGCTACCCCACTGAGGACACAGAGTTCACACAGTGTAGCACCTCCATCATTCTCCAGAAAGTATTCCTAAACCAGAAGGTGCTGAAAGCTTTAGAGAAGAGCTGAACAGGGAGGTGTTCACTGCACCTGCACGGCATGGCAAACTCCAATTACCCTTGGACATTGACTGTCTCCGCAGTCTCTCCCTCCAGCCCACCACCAGGGTGCTTACTAACACCTCTTCCCTGTGGCTCCTGCCCCCGCACTCCTGGATCTCCCTTCCCCACACAGCCAGCGACCTCTCTCAGCAGTCACCTCGCTGAGGGCTGGACTTGGACGTGAATGATGCTGAGACGTGAGCCACAGCGGTGAGGCCCGAGGCACTCAGTTCCCTTGTCCTCTGTGGGGTTCCCAATTCAGTAACCTGCCTCCTCCCACAGCGCCTTTCTATAGAGAAGACAAGAGTCTGGCTGCTCTAATATAATCCTTCCCCAGAAGTCAAAGCGGAGACCTTGCTGCTGGCACGAGAACGACTGAACAGTTCTTTTTATTTTTTATTTTTTGAGACGGAGTCTCGCTCTGTCACCCAGGCTGGAATGCAGTGGCACGATGTACGCTCACTGCAACCTCCACCTTCCAGGTTCACGCCATTCTCCTGCCTCAGCCTCCTGAGTAGCTGGGACTACAGGCGCCCGCGACTATGTCCGGCTAATTTTTTTGTATTTTTAGTAGAGACGGGGTTTCACCCTGTTAGCCAGGATGGTCTCAATCTCCTGACCTCATGATCTGCCTGCCTCGGCCTCCCAAAGTGCTTGGATTACAGGCGTGAGCCACCGCGCCCGGCCAGGACTGAACAATTATTTCCGGAAGCTTTTCCCCCAGCATGTTCTCTGATAGACCCATAAGCAGCTGGAATCCTAACCCCTAGGAACTCTAAGTACTCTGTTTTTCATTCACCACATCCACCCTCCCTGCACACTAGCCCCACATTCATTTCCTCAACAAAGGTTTACTAGGCATGTACTTAGTGCCAGGACCAAGGCCTGGCGCCAAGCGTGGAGCTGGAGAGGGCAGGCCCACCTGTGACCACATGGGGCTCCCAGTCAGAGGAGGAGGACAGGCTGTGTGCAGCAGGGCTGGGAGCTGCACAGAAACCCAGAGATGCCCCTGGAAGGTGGCCCCTGCCTCCTGGCTCCCACTCCCTCACAACCTGTCAAGAAGGAAGAAAGAACAGAACCATCTGCTTAACCAGTGGTGACCCATGCTTCTCTCTGGGGCAAGAGGCTTCTTTCGCTTCTGGGCCAAAGCTAAGTGCTTTGTGAAAGCTGGCAGATGCTTGGTGCTCTGCGGTGGGCAGGTCTATGCAAACCCACCCCCAAAGGCCGAGGAAAGAGGCTGACAAATCCAGTTTCTTAGGAAGAAACATTTATTAGGGACTTACAAACAGAAGCCATGTCCCAGGCAGCGTTGAGAGGAACGGTGGATCCCTGCACCATTATCCCCCAGAACCATTATCTCCCAGAACCAGGACTTACCTACTGTAGGGAAGGAATGTGTGGGACAATTGAAGTTGACCCCCCAGGGAAAGGTGAGAATGCTATGTGAGACTGCCTAAGGGCAGGATTCATGGTCAAGATAGCTTTGACCTAAGGGCAGGATTTAAGGTAACAACAGATAAAGCAGAAATTAACTTAGAGTCATTCCTGGAACGGGAGTTAATCAGAAGGCAAGATAGCATGTCAGCTTCCAAGATGGAACTGCTTTAGTCTCCACATGAAGTCACTGGAAACCTCATGAGGAGGAAACCAGAAACAGAAATGGAAAAAACTAGATTTTGTCCAACAATGGAGGAACCACGTAGAAAGTACAGTGCATCAATATCCCAGACTATGCAGCCGCGAGACAATACTTGTGACAAAACTGGCTTCTAACTTCCCATCCTGTGAAAAACAGCAGAACCCCCATGGTGCACCCACTGGATGCAGGTGGACAGAGCCAGGGAGGTAAGCGGCACAGGAGAAAACATTTGTGTCATGGTGGAATTAACTTATTACCCCAGGTGGAGAAAATGACTGCATGTGTGCTGGGATTCTTTTCAAATGTTCCAATTATTTTTTTAAATCCAGAGTATAAAATAAAAATGACTCTGCAAGGAATAGAGGAGTTTATTCATTGACCTTCTAGCTGGCAGCTTCTCCACTTCCAGAGTTTGCCTGTTTTCTTGACATATATGAAGTTCAGAGAAGATCAGTTTCTTTTGAACTTGTACGTTTCTTCAAAGGGTAGAGCAATTTGAACTCCCTGCCTATTGTGGTTTTCTTAACAAGCCAAAAACGACATAACACATAATGCTTAAATCTGCAAGTACAAAAGCCTCTTCTTGGATTTTGGAAATATCTCTTAGGGAAAGTGTAACTATTAATACAAAGTATTTGGTATACACAGTACTGGAGGAGAAAAAGTTCTATACAACCATAATTCTGGAACATAACCAATCTGTTTAATTACTTCACCGAAGAAGTATTTAACCCTCTGCAAATCCAACTTCATAATTCATCAGTCCAGTCCCTGTGCCTGTGAGGAAACATAAGTTGCAATCATCTTGCATTTGCACAGCAGCCAACAACTTACAGAGCATTTTCACATCTTTTGTTCCATTTCATTCACAAACACTCATCCTCCTGCCCCAGAGCCCAGTGAGGAGGGCAGGCAGGGTAAATTCCTGTGGTGCTGGAGCTGTGAATAACTAATCTAATCTTTGGAACACAGCTCCTGCCCTCTCCTGGCTTACCTTCTGAGTTCAGGAAGCCTCAGGAGCTGTTTGCTCCATAGTATCTGGGAAGTGTTGCACAGAGCAGTTCTCATCCTTGTGGGAGCCTGGCGTAGAGGCAGAGGGCCTTACAGATACAGAGTGAGGCTCCTCGAAGACCCATCTCTTTGAGTTCAAATCTAGACTTAGCACATGTTTGCTGTGTGATCCTAGGTTTGTGTCCCAACTTCTCTGAACCTCAGCTATAATTTGGACGTAATAATACCTTCCTTTGTAGGGCTGTTGTGAGCATTAAAGGAGATAGGTCTGGGAAGCTTCTTGTCCACTGATGTGCTCTGAGTAGCTCCTCAATAAGCAGCAGCTAGGTGCAGATTTGGGTACCCCAGAATTAGTTCGTATGGCTGCATTGGCATTCTCAGGGGCAGAGCCCACAGCCCCCTGTCTCCTTAGTTCCATCAAAAGCCACCCTGACAGTGCAGACCTTACCTCCAGCAGGAAGAACAACACCCTTAGTCCCTCTCCATCCCTTTCCCCAGGATCTGCATGGGGTCTCGGAACTGGGTCCCCCTGGAGTAGAGCCAGACCTGTCCCCCAGGCAGGTTTGGAGAGGAGCTGAGTCAAGGGCCTCGCCACCCACCAAACCCCCAGACGAAGTTCTGAGGCCTTGGACAGCGTATATCCAGAAAAAGACTTTGCTCTCTGGCTGGAGAAATGTGTTTTTGTTGTTGTTGTTGTTTGTTTGTTTGTTTGAGACAGAGTCTCCCTCTGTCATCCAGGTTGGAGTGCAGTGGCGTGATCTTGGCTCACCACAACCTCCATCTCCTGGGTTCGGGCGATTCTTCTGCCTCAGTTTCCTGAGTAGCTGGGATTACAGGCATGCGCCACCATACACGGCTAATCTTTTTTATTTTTAGTAGAGACAGGGTTTTGCCATGTCGGCCAAGCTGGTCTCGAACTCCTGGCCCCAAGAGATCCACCCACCTTGACCTCCCAAAGTGCTGGGATTACAGGCGTGAGCCACCGCGCCCGACGTGAAATGCTATTTTAAAGGTCCAACCTGGGTGGGCTGTGAGACATGGGGCAGGAGAGGCTTGGACATATCCCCAAGTATCCTCCTGAATACTGGGGAGCTATTCACCCTGGCTCTTATTTGCTTGTGCAAGCCCAGCAATGTGGGCACATAAATGTGGGGACACAGAGTAAAGCAGGTGGCCACTTCCTGGGCTGTTTGGCCAGCACATCTTTGAAGGTTTCTGTTTTGGATGCCCTTGGGATGCTGTCTCTGCTTTGTCCCCTCCTTATCTTCTCATACCTACTACTTCACACATCTAGGAGTCTTGTGGCTCCTGAAGGTGAGTCCACAACCTCTCCACAGACACTCATGTCATTTACATAGGTGCTCAGTTTCTCTAATGGGATGAGAGAAAAAAGGACCAAATTCTTTTGGAGACTCTCTGCAAGGCCACTGGCACACACCAACCCATTTAGCTCTCACAGCAACCCCGTGCTGGTGTTCTTACTATCTTCATTTTGTCAAGGAGGAAACTGAGGTTCAGGAACTCATTGTTGGATGTATTGGCGCTAAAACAGGGAGCTCCTAAAGGCCAGGTCCTCGGTGTAACACCAGGGACCCACAGCCATCACCTGTGACTGTGGTGCAGGTAGACAGATATCCCCATGGGCTGACGGAACAGAGGAGAAAGCCTTGTTCTTATGAAGCCTGGACCTGTGGCCAGGGCTCCATTTGCATTCCTTTTGCGAAATGGAGCCATCCTTTGGCACACCCCCACCCCCATGCACCCTGACCTGGAGCCCTGTTGTCCACAAAACTGCCCAGTGGGCACCTGAGTCAACCAAGAACGGACTCTGGGGGACAACACCCCTCTCACATCAGGATCCTATTGGTGCTTCACCTCCTACCTCCATAGCTCTTCCCCGATCATAGCTCACTGGAGCAAACTCAACCACCCCCAGCTCCTGTGTTTGAGGGCCTGGGGGCAGGGCATGGTCAATTGCAGTGCTCAGACTGATCTGTTGACCCCTGAGACTCTTACCTGTTTATGTAGAAGTCAGGTGCCATGGAGCAGACCTGAGGGGGAGCCTACAGCTGCTGTTCAGAAGGCTCAGCTGTGTGTCTCTTGCCTGGCCCTCAGTCCCCAGGGGCACCTGAGCTGGTAAACATGGCAACAGAAGTCACCTGCCCTCATTACCTGGCCCCATTTTCCATTCAAGTATCTCTTCCTTGCCAGCCAAACAGATACAAGGTGCTTAAGCTTTGGGCTCCAGCTGGGAGACCAGGTTATTCTACATATCACGTGCAGCAGCCCCTCTGACCCTCAGGATCCACTGAGGCCTCACTGCACAGGGGCCTGGCATGGACCCACAAGCCTTCCCTCACTTCTTCAGGGTCCTGAAATTGGTGGTATTAAATTATTCTGGTTTATAATCCACCTTCTTCCAGAAAACTCCTTGATGCCTAATAGGCATTATAATACATTAATGAAAGTACTGGTTACTCTCAATGCACTACCTATGGGCTAGTTCTGCTCTCCAAAGAACAATCAAATAAAAAATGTTTTAAAAAGTATTTACTTACATTTAAAAATATGTGTGATACAAGATTAAATTAAAATTTTTAAAAATGGATGTGGCCAGGTGCGGTGGCTTACGCCTGTAATGTCAGCACTTTGGGAGGCTGAGGTGGGCAGATCACTTGAGGTCAGGAGTTTGAGACCAGCCTGGCCAACATGGTGAAACCCCATCTCTACTAAAAATACAAAAATTAGGCCGGGCATGGTGGCTCATACCTGTAATCCCAGCACTTTGGGAGGCCGAGGAGGGCAGATCATGAGGTCAGGAGACTGAGACCATCTTGGCTAACATGGTGAAACCCCGTCTCTACTAAAAACACAAAAAATTAGCCGAGTGTGGTGGTGGGCGCCTGTAGTTCCAGCAATTCAGGAGGCTGAGGCAGGAGAATGGCATGAACCCAGGAGGCGGAGCTTGCAGTGAGCCAAGATTGCATCACTGCACTCCAGCCTGGGCAGCAGAGCAAGACTCTGTCAAGAAAAAAAAATACAAAAATACAAAAATTAACTGGGCATGGTGGTGAATGCCTGTAATCCCAGCTACTTGGAAGGTTGAGGCAAGAGAATCGCTTGAACCTGGGAAGCAGAGATTGCAGTGAGCTGAGATAGCGCCACTGTACTCCAACCTAGGTGACAGAGCAAGACTCCATCTCAGAAAAACAAAATAAAATAAAACAAAATAAATGGATGTTAAGGGCCCAGACTGAAGTCTTGAAATGCCATTTATTTCTAAAAGTCATGACAGTGTTTTGGGGAAGAGACTGACTCCAGGTATGGGCAGAAATGTACAAGGCAAATCTGGAACGTCATCTATTACACAGCAAGGAAACCATCAAAGACCTCTAGGTCTACAGATCAGTGATAATGCTGAATCACTGTTGATTTTTTAACTTGGAAGACTGTGTTGTGTATGGTCTTGCAGGAGAGTGCCCTTCTTTTGGGGAGAAGTACACACTTGAGTATTTAAGGGCTATGAGGTATTTTATCTGCAGCTTGCTCTCAAATCATTCAGAAAAAGACTAATGATAATGGGATATATATAGAAATGGAGTGTGGACAGGAGCTGTGACTTGCTTCTAACCAACAGAATATGGCAAAGGTGATAGATTGTCTCTCCTTTAATTACATTGTTATATAAGATTCCCTCTTGCTAGCCAGCTTGCTCTAGAGACTCTCCTTGCTGGTTTGATGAAGTAGCCAGTCATGCTGGGGAGACACACATAGCAAGGATCTGTGGATAGCCTCCTAAAAATGTAGACAGCCTCTAGGAGTTGATGGTGGCCTTCAGCCTCCAGCCAGCAAGAACCAGGACCCTCAGTCTATAACCTCAAAGAAATGAATTCTGCTAACAACCCAAGTGAGCTTGGAAGCAGATTCTTCCCCAATCTAGCTTCCAGATGACAGCACTTCCCAGCTGACACCTTGATGTTAGCTGTGTGAGATTCAAAGGAGAGGACCCAGTTAAGCTGTGTCTAGACTGTTGACCACAGAAACCATGAGATAATAACATGTGTAGTTTTTTCGTTTTATGTTTTATTTGTTTTGTTTTTTGAGACGGAGTTTTACTCTTTTTGCCCAGGCTGCAGTTCAATAGCGCAATCTCGGCTCACTGCAACCTCCACCTCCTGGGTTCAAGTGATTCTCCTGCCTCAGCCTCCTGAGTTGCTGGGATTATAGGTGCCCAACACCACATCTGGCTAATTTTGTATTTTTAGTAGAGACAGGGTTTCACCACTTTGAACCAGGCTGGTCTCAAACTCCTGATCTCAGGTGATCTGCTTGCCTCAGCCTCCCAAAGTGCTAGGATTACAGGCATGAGCCACTACACCAGGTCACACATGTAGTTTTAAGCTGCTAAGGTTGTGATACTTGTGTTATGCAACAACAGAGTACTAACACAGTTGGGGACATTCATTATTTAGTCACAGGTCACAGGGCAGGGAAAGCAGCATACCCCCCCTACTCCATCCTCACCCCAACACACGTACTCCCAGCTGAGCAGATGCTGAGGGCATGGCTTGGACCCAGGAACTGTGGGAGGAGAAGAGAAGACACTCTTGTCTCTTCAAGTCCCCCTTTCCCCAGGAGCCTTCCCCATCTGTCACAGTCTTTCTAGAAAAAGAAAGTAGAATTGTTCCTGGTTGGGCAGGAAGATCTTGGGGGCTGCCTGGAGATGAGCCAGGCCAGGGCTGACAGTAGGTCTGTGACACATGTTAGCTCACTCCCCTCCTCCTGACCGGGCCACCCACTCATAACTTTCCTGGGCAAATTGGGGCCTAGTTCCAAGAGGAGGGGTTATAGACTTGGAGCTAGGAAATGTACAGAATCATCCCCAAAGCAGGAGGAGGTGAAGGGCAAGGAAGTTGAAGGAGGAGTTTGCTTTATTTTTGGCAGGAGGGAGAGGAGGCCCCTCGAAGGCCCCCTGACTGCTGGCTCTCCTATTGGTTCTGCCCAGCCTCACTGGTCTCTTCCTCTCCTGTGATGTGCCAACACCAGTTCCACCTTGGGGCTGGTGGAAAGTATTGAAATTAATGAAAGTATCGTCTATTCTCAGCCCGGCATGGTAGCTCACGCCTGTAATCCCAATACTTTGGGAGGCCAAGGGGTGCAGATCACAAGGTCAAGAGATCAAGACTGTCCTGGTCAACATGGTGAAACCCCGTCTCTACTAAAAATACAAAAATTAGTTGGGTGTGGTGGTGTGTGTCTGTAGTCCCAGCTCCTCGGGAGGCTGAAGCAGGAGAATCGCTTGAACCCTGGAGGCGGAGGTTACAGTGAGCCGAGATTGCACCACTTCACTCCAGCCTGAGCAACAGAGCAAGACTCTGTCTGACCAAAAAAAAAACAAAAGAAAAAGAAAAAGGAAGTATCATCTATTCTTGACACACTGACTATGGGCTTTCCCTCTTGTTGTGCCTGCAGTTTGGGCACTCTTCCTCCAGACCTGTCCAATGCTGCCTCAGTCTCTCCGCTCAAAAAAGAGAGAAAAAGCCACTTCCTCAGAGAGGTATCCTCTGACTCCCCCATCTCAGGTATCCATCTGCTGCCCCCATATCCCTATGATGTTTTATTTTCTTCATAACTCCACCATCTGAAGTTGCTATTTATTTATTTTTATTTATTTTTTCGAGACAGAGTTGTGCTCTGTCGACTAGGATGGAGTGTAGTGGCTCAATCTCAGCTCACTGTAACCTCCACCTCCAAGGTGCAAGCGATTCTCCTGCCTAAACTTCCCGAGTAGCTGGGACTACAGGTTCATACTACCTTGCCTGGTTAATTTTTGAATTTTTAATAGAGATGAGGTTTTACCATGTTGGCCAGGCTGGTCTCAAACTCCTGACCTCAAGTGATCCACCTACCTTGGCCTCCCAAAGTGCTGGGATTACAGTATGAGCCACCATGCCCAGCCTGAATTTGCTGTTTATTCTTGTCTTTATTATCTCTATGTATTATATTTGTCTCTATTTGCACTAGAATGCAAACTTGAGCAGTATCTGTCTTACAATTGTTTTCTGAGTGCCTAGCGGAGTGCCTGGCCCTCAGCAAGCCCCCAGTAACTGTTTGTTGAATTAATGAGTTCTCAGTTGGCGCCACCCTGCTTCTAGGTGCTTCTCCTGTGTCACAGCATCTCACCAGAAGCACAGCAGTGATGCACAGGGTCACCTCTCAGCCCCACGCATCAGCTCAAGGATGATATCATAGGCTCAGAACCCAACTGCTGTGCTTCAAAACCCAGTTCTCCTTCCTAGCTGTGAGACCTTGCATAAGTCCCTTAACCTTTCTACGTCTTAGTTTCCTCATCTGTAAACCACAACAATCATAAAAATACCTACCTTAGGCCGGGCGCGGTGGCTCAAGCCTGTAATCCCAGCACTTTGGGAGGCCGAGGCGGGCGGATCACGAGGTCAGGAGATCGAGACCATCCTGGCTAACACGGTGAAACCCCGTCTCTACTAAAAATACAAAAAACTAGCCGGGCGCGGTGGCGGGCGCCTGTAGTCCCAGCTACTCGGAGGCTGAGGTGGGAGAATGGCGGGAACCCGGGAGGCGGAGCTTGCAGTGAGCCGAGATCGCGCCACTGCACTCCAGCCTGGGCGACAGAGCAAGACTCCGCCTCAAAAAAAAAAAAAAAAAAAAAAAAAAAAAAAAAAAAACCTACCTTATAGGCTACTATGAGAATTAAAGGAGATTTGCACAACATACTTAGTACCCAACATTCAGTAAACTCAACACATGTGAATTTTTTTTTTTTTGGAGATGGAGTCTCGCTCTGTGCCCAGGCTGGAGTGCAGTGGCCAGATCTCAGCTCACTGCAAGCTCCGCCTCCCGGGTTCACACCATTCTCCTGAGTCAGCCTCCCGAGTAGCTGGGACTACAGGCGCCCACCACCTCGCCCGGCTAGTTTTTTTGTATTTTTTAGTAGAGACGGGGTTTCACCGTGTTAGCCAGAATGGACTCGATCTCCTGACCTTGTGATCTGCCCGTCTTGGCCTCCCAAAGTGCTGGGATTACAGGCTTGAGCCACCGCGCCCGGCCTTTT
Organism: Rhinopithecus roxellana; assembly: GCF_007565055.1. Lineage (NCBI taxonomy): Eukaryota > Metazoa > Chordata > Mammalia > Primates > Cercopithecidae > Rhinopithecus > Rhinopithecus roxellana. Next base: position 71,361,574 of record NC_044556.1, on the reverse strand, counting down.
TTTTTTTTTTTTTTTTAAGACAGAGTTTGGCTCTGTCGCCCAGGCTGGAGTGTAGTGGCACAATCTCAGCTCATTGAAACCTCTATCCCTGGGGTTCAAGTGATTCTCCTGCCTCCGCCTCCCGAATAGCTGGGATAACATGTGCCCACCACCATGCCTGGCTAATGTTTGTATTTTTGGTAGAGATGGGTTTTCACCATGTTGGTCAGGCCGCTCTTGAATTCCTGACTTCAAGTGATCCACCCGCCTCAGCCTCCCAAAGTGCTGGGATTACAGGCATGAGCCACCATGCCTGGCCTCTCTTATTATCTTTTTATATTAAATTTTATCCACAAGGATGCCCTTTTTCATTTGTGATGTTGGCTGTTAGATATTAGACAGTATTTTCTTGATCAATATCAACAGAGGTTTGACATTTTTCTTAGTCTCTTCAAGGACTAATTTCTCGCTTTGTTTAGCCTCTCTTGTATTTTCCACAGGTCCTTTTTAATCAAAGCATAATTTATACATAATAAAATGCACAGATTTTTAAGTGTACAGTTCTCTAGTTATAATAATTACATACACTGTATAATCAACATTTTTGTATTTTTAGTGGAGACGGGGTTTCACCATGTTGGCCAGGCTGGTCTCGAACTCTTGACCTCATGGGACCCACCTGCCTCGGCCTCCCAAAGTGCTGGAATCACAGGCATAAGTCACCATGCCAGGCCTCAATACATTGTTGTTGTTGTTGTTTTTAATTTCAAATGTGTTGTTTTAAAAAATAATTTCAAATTGAAAGTGGCAAAAATAGTAAAAGAACTCCCATCTTTTTCTTTCAGATTCCCCAAATGTTAGATTTCATTTGCACACTCCCTCTATCATTCTAGTTTTACATATATTCTGTTATCATAGGTCTTCACTCTGAATGATTTGAGAGCAAGCTGCAGACAAAATGTTCTATTGCCCCTAAACGCTCCACCGTGCACTTACCCCAGAACAAGGGCACCTACAGAGTCCAGGTGTGACGACCAGCGGGGGGATAACGGGCTCCACCCTTGCAAGTGTGGCTGCCCGTCTGCCTTGAGGTCTGCTCTCTTCTCTTCTCTTTTCTTCTCTTTTCTTCTCTTTTCGAGACAGAGTGTCACTCTGTTGCCCATGCTGAGTACAGTGGCACTATCATAGCTCACTGGAGTCTCCACTTCCCAGGCTCCAACGACCGTCTCACCTGAGACTCCTAAGTAGCTGGTCCTACAGACACACACCCCCACACCCAGCTAATTTTTTAATTTTTTTGCAGAGATGAGGTATCACTATGCTGTCCAGGCTGGTCTTGAACTCCTGGACTCAAGTGATCCCACCTTGGACTCCCAAAGTGCTGGGATTACAGGTGTGAGCCACCACCCTAGGCCCAGGTGTACTTTTCTAAAATTATTATTACTCCAGATTTATTTTCTCTTGGAGAATTACTTCTTTCCCCTGTGTATATAGTCTTGATACTCTAGTAAATGAGGTGTCCTGTTCGATACTAGCCAAGGCTGGGTGTGAAGCCAAACCTGGGCAACTGAACACTTTCCCAGAGGTTGTGGATCTTGGACAGAGTGATGCGGAAAACCACACTGTTGGTACAAGGGCGAGCATGATGACTCTGCTCCTTCCTGGGAAGTTGGAACACAAACTTCCACAAGGGGGTTTGGAAGGAAAGGTGTAGGGGCTTCCTCTAGGTCAACAGGTTCCAGGACAGAGTTGAAATAGAATTTTAAAAAGAGCCCAATTGTGAAGGGGGTGGATAGGAATCCAAATGATTTTTCTGCATTTTGGGGAGTAGAAAAATGTTTAAAAAAGAAAAAAAGGGCTGGGCACAGTGGCTCATGCCTGTAATCCCAGCACCTTGAGCTCAGGAGTTCAAGAACAACCTGGGCAACATGGCAAGACCCCCATCTCTGCAAAAAAAAAAAAAAAAAAAGAAAAGAAAAAATGCTTTCCAAAGAATAGATGAGAAAAAGAAGGCATGTCAAAGGGACTTATTCGAGTTAAATATCCCGTAAGAAACAGAACTAGGATTCAAACTTAGATCTGCAATGTCTCCACATTACACACTCACCTGGCTATCCCACCTCACTCCAGCGAGAGCTCAAGAGTCAATGGGCTGAGTAAGAGGTAGGGGGCTTGGCCAAGTTTCAGAAGGAGAGCTGGAGAAAGCTAGCCAGCTACTAGGCATGGTAGAGCTTCCCTGACCAACTCCATGCATTCCCTGGACAGCTGTAGGTTCAGAGCCATTGAAGGGAGAAACTGGAGAGCAGCTGAATACCAGTGACCCCATGTTGGTAGGCAGGGCACCTGGGGAGACTGCCATGAGCAAGGGCCAGGATTGGAGCCTGTCTCCTGGTCCTGACTCCAGCCTCATCATGTGCCTTTCAGAGACACGATGGGGAAAGAGGGCATACATTTTGTCCCTCTGGATCCCAGAATCATCTTTGCCTGATTGAGGGAGGGGACACTGAGGAAAGAGGAGGCTGTTGGACACAGTAAATATATGAAGCACCTACTTTATACCAGACACTCTGTTGTGTGTTACATAATGTAACCCTCCCAAGACTCTACTTCGGAAAGGTTAAGTGATTCACCCATGATCACAGAGCTAGAAAATGGCAAAACCAGGATCTTGAATCCCAACCCAGTGCTCTTTCCGCAGTTCCATGCCACTTCTCACTGTGCAGGGTTTGGGAAACAAGCTTTAGGGGAGGCAGCATTGTGGAGCTATTGAGAGCATGAATGTATGCTGGGCTGCCCAAGTTCAAATCCAGCCCTATTGCTTGCTGGCCACATGACTTTAGGCAAATTATCTAATCTGTTTGTGTTTTATCAGTTGCCTTATCAGCATCCTTTGTAGTGTCTACCTCATAGGGCTGTGTAAGGATTAAATAAAATAACACACTTAGACCTTTCCACTCAAAGTCTAGAACATGACAAATACTAGATGAAAGTTAAGCTATTTCTGTGCTGCAAGCTGGTGCATTGAACGTGGCTCTCCCTGGGTGGCTGAAAGGTAATTCTAGGTGGGGAGAGAAATAGGAGCATTGGAGAGAAGACAAGAGAGAGGATGGAACCTTCAGAACCAACTGCCTTCAACTTGCTTTAGAGCTTGTCACTCCAAATAAAAGCAACAGTCACAACATACCCTTACTGCATAGGGTTTTACCCTGCGCAAATGCATTCTCAGACACTCATTTTAGCCTCGTGACAGCCCTGTCTGGTGGGTACTACTATCCCCATTTTGCAATTGAAAAAACTGAAGCTCTGAAATCCTAGGTCCTGCCCTAGTTGGGCACTGGGGTGGGACTCCAGGTGGGTAACAGATTGAGTTGCCCTGACCACCTAGCAGAAGGGGTAGACCTCAGAGGCAGTGAGACCTGCAGGATGACTTTTACCAGTGGTTCTCAAATTTGAGTATGTTTCAGAATCCCCTGGACGCCTTGTGAAAAACACGAATTGCTGGGCCCCAACCCCAGAGTTTCTGACTCAGCGTCTGGGATTGGGAGTTGGTCTTGCTGAGAGACCTCTAATCATTAGCAGCGGCGACATCTTGTGGTAAGGAACAGAATGTACCTTGGACTCCCTCAGCCCTGGTTACCCACCAGGCGGCACCGCCCAGAGGCCCCCGGCGGCCCTGGGGCAGACCCAGAGACTCTCACACGCCTTGTCCTTGCCCGGAGGGTGCAGGCGCCGGCATGCCTCATTTACCCTAGAGAGGACAGGAAAACCTCATCTTGTTGTGCAGAACCTCCAGCTTCGTTTTAGAAAACTTTCCCCCTACACTTTTTGTTAGAGACAATATCTCACTCTGTTGTCCAGGCTGGAGTACAGTGGTGCTCTAATAGTTCGCTGCAGCCTCCAACTCCTGGGCTTAAGTGATCTCGCCTTGGCCTCCCAGAGCGCTGGGATTATAAGCATGGCTCACCGTATCCGGCCCAGAATATTTTTTATTCTCATTTTTGTAAATAAGTTTCTTCCCTGGTCTTTCAACCTCTAAAGGTGAGCCTGTGAATCACAGCCTCGTGGCACCGCCACAGTTGTCTTCTCAAGTGGTGAGGCCTACTCCTTGAACCGGGCGCCTCACTTCACGATTGCTTTTATCTCAAAGGAGCATTTTACAACAGAAACCATTATCCCTGGTAGCTTGACATCCAGTCCTGACACGATTTTCTGATTGACTAAAATTAGGGTAATGAGTTATGAAGGCAGAGAAGGGAACCGCAATTCCTGTAGGCGGGGCAGTGCCACCTCTTATTTCCTCTGCCCAGGTGATTAAGTTGGTAGATTGGGGTGTAGGTGTCTCTGGAGTTGGGCACCAATGGGTGGGGTAGACGGACACCTGGTCTGTGTCCGGGGACTGGGTTCGAATCCCCACTCTGACTGTGAGCTGGGAGCCCATGGGTACCCCACCTGAGCTTTCTGAGTTTATCCGTAAAATGGGCAAGAGGCAATCAGTCATTTATGTGAAAGTGGCCTGTGGTGCCTGGCACCGAGGCGGGCACGGATGGGCATTTGGTAAGGCAGGGAGGAGGAGTTCGGCGCCTGGAGGCCCCCGCGGCAGAGGAGAAGGGCATCGACGACGGGGGCGGCGTGTGGGGCGGGAAGAGAAGAGAGTTCAAGGCTCGCTCCTTCCCCTGCCCCCAAGCCGCCTCAGCCCAGGCATGAATCTCTCCCCGTCCTGGCCTCTGCTTCGCGCAGGCACAGCCAGGGCCGAGACGCGCCCCTGAGCCTCCCTCCCCTTCGACGTCTCCACCCGGGATGGAACATTAATCATTAACCGCCCGGTGGCCAGGCCCAGCGGGGCGTCCGCCCCAGCTCTCCCGGTGCCACCGCGCTGAGTCACCGCGGCCTGGGCAGCTCCCCGCAGCCAGGACCTCCCTCCGGGCCGAGAGTCGCGGGGTTCGAGCCGCTGCGAGGTCTTGGGCTTCTCAGGGGCCGCTCCTCGGCGCGCCGCCGCCCATAGTCAGCAGGGGGCGCCCGTCCCGACCGCGGGAAGCCGGCGGGGCCACCCAGCGGCGGGCGGACCTGGCGGGGCGGTGTCAGGGCGTGCGAGGCCGCGCCTCCGCAAAGCCGTAAACCTTCCCGCCCGGGTGACTAGGCCGGCCCAGCTACGCACGCGCACCCCGCATGCCCCGTGGCCTGTGAGGTTATTGAAGAAGCCAAGGTCGGGAGTGGGGAAGGTCAGCCTCTAGCCCTGCACTGTCTGGAAAAGATCAAATCAGTTAATTGACTGTAAAAAGCATCTAACCAATACAATGGAAGGCATTGCTACCCTTCCTCCACCAGGTTCAGGACCTCATGCCCAAGTAACGGCGAGCAGGAATTGGTAGTAGGTTTTGGAGGGTCAGGGGCTCTCCCAGTACCCTGAGGCCGTCTCCTGTGAAGGTCACTGCAGAGGTTAAAGCTTTCTCGGGTGCCAGGAGAGCTCTCCTGATTCAGCTGTAGGCACCACCAGTAAAGATACACAAAAATCCTAGCATCTCCCACTTGCAACCCCCAGGGAATTCTATTCTACTTTCTCTAATTTCCCATGGCCACATGGTTGAGGTCACTTAACTTTTTTTTTTTTTTTTTTTAAGATAGAGTTTCGCTCTTGTTGCCCAGGCTGAAGTGCAATGGCGCGATCTCGGCTCACCGCAGCCTCCGCCTCCCGAGTTCAAGCGATTCTCCTGCTTCAGCCTCCCCAGTAGCTGGAATTACAGGCATGCGCCACCACGCCTGGCTAATTTCGTATTTTTAGTATAGACAGGGTTTCTCCATGTCGGTCAGGCTGGTCTTTAACTCCCGACCTCAGGTGATCCGCCCGCCTGCGCCACCCAAAGCTCGTGCTGAGATTACAGGCATGAGCCACCTCGCCTGTAAACCTTAACATTTAATCTAACACCCACCTGCCAGCAGGTCAAAGGTTATTGCCCATGACTGGCCAGGTTTCACTTCGGCTGCCGTGGTGCTCCTGATGTGACTGTACTGGGCAGGCAGACCTGAAATGCTGTCCCTGTATTAATTGGAGTGGTCCCTGGGACAAAGCCGTAACAGCAGCCAGAGACAGCTGCCCAGATTGGCTGTCTCGACTGCCCAAAGCCAGTGAGGTCAAATCTGCCTCCATGATGCCTGTGTCCTTGCTGTTCCCGCTCCAGTCATCCCCTCTGAGTAGCTGTGAGGGTGCAGGTGGGTGAAAGAGACAGGCAGTGGACATTAGTGCAGAAACTAGGGTCATGGGTCCTGAATCCAGCTGGTCACTGCATCCCTATGTGATGACACATAATTTCTCTGAGTCTCAGTTTCCCCAGCTGTAAACAGCACTAATAGGAACTGTGTGGGCTGCCTCAAAGGTTTGGTAAAGGCTTCAAATCAGATAACGAATGTTCGTCACTAACCCATTCATTTGTTAAATGTTTATTACAAACTTGCCTGAAAGATGACTATCCGTCTTCTCAGTGGCAGCAGAAAAATCATGAAAGACCCCGCCCATGACGTCATCAGTTGTGCACAGAGGCTTAGCACCAGACTTTCTTAAACTGTGTGAGTGGGAGGGCTGCTGCAGGGGAGGAGGAGGGATGCAAGGTGAAGGGGGAGGAAAAGCAGGAACTGCATGGTAGAGGAAGCAGGAAGAAGGGCGAGGCCTCACCCATATGGCCTCAGCAGGCCCTGTGATCTCACTGCTGAGCCCAGGTTCTCCCAGAAGCTCCCTGGGAATTACTGAGCTGGGTGTGGCTTCATAGCCCCACACCTGCCCAGCCAGCTCAGGGCCCCTCCGTGCTGTCTTCTCAGGATCCTGCTACGACCTGCTGTCACTTCCCTATGCCTAGCTCACTGTCACTTTCTCCCTTACCTGCCCTCTCAACCTCACACGGAGAGTTTGGAAACAGGCGCCTGGAAAAACCTACTTCCGGAGCGCAGCAGGAACCAGCCTCACTCTTCTTTCTCTCTTTTAAAAATTGTTATTATCTTTACTGAGATGGGTTCCAAGTATCACTCTCCACCACCTCATCACCTTCTGGGACCTGGATGGACTCCAAATCCCTATGTTGCCTAGGCTGGTCTCAAACTCCTGAGCTCAGGTAATCCTCTGGCCTCAGCCTCCCAAAGTGTTGGGATTACAGGCGTGAGCCATCGTTTCCTGGTCTGGCCTCGCTTTTAATTTGGGCCCAGGCTTCCTGGAGCCTTTTTCTGTAGTAGAGATGCAGGCCATCCTTGCCTGACGATGCCTTCCAGGCAATTGAGCAGCTAAGCCAGTGGGAGAAGGTGGGCTTCTCTCACTCCCAGGTGTGGTGGTAGTGAACCAGCCTAGGTGGTCAACATGAACTGGGAACATGGAAGACAAAGGTAAAAGAGCTGGTAAGGGAAGCAAAGGGGGTTTGGGAATAAAGTTTAAAATCTGGTACAGAGGGGGTTACCATGCCATCCCTCTGAGGCTGACACATCAGGCTGAAGCCCCCAAATACAGGGTTAGTCTTGTCATGTTACGGTTTTCCCACTGGGCTGAAAACTTCCCAAAGACACAAACTGTGTTTCTTCTTCATCTTATACCTTGTGTAAGAGGCTGGATCCCTTGGAGTACAATCTGCTCACTGGGCACCTGCCGGCCATAGGCCAGCCTGCAGAGAGCAGGGCATGGGTACCCATGTGCCCCTGAGTGACTCTCTTAGCCAGGCTGGGCCAGGGTTCACCCATTACCAAGCTCAGCCTCTGGGCATACCATGTTTGGAGCCCAAGGGCAGTTTTCCATGCAACTAGGCACTTACCACTCTCTACCACCTGGTCATCTTCTGAGACCTGCGTGGGATCCAAATCCCTCTCTCTAGATGTAAAAGTGAGCCTGGTGGAGGCTCTATAGCTGATGTGAAACCACCACTTCCTCTCTCCCCAGATGGTTCCAGCCGGAGGCCAGCCAGTCAGCCCTGTGGGGTGAGCACCTACTGTGTGCAGAACCAAGTGCTCAGTGTATGATACTCACATTTTGTTTTGCCTGCCTATTATCCCTTCCCCTTATTCTGGCAAAAGCTTTCCAATTCTGAACCTTTCACTTGTAGTCAGTCAGATTCCCACAGGGCCCACTGCCAGAAGGAAGCCCGTGGGCCAGGCCTGGCCACAAGATAAGATAGATAGATAAATAGATTTTTTGGCTTTTTTTGAGACAGAGTCTCAGTCTGTCGCCCAGGCTGGAGCGCAGTGGTGCGATCTCGGCTCACTGCAAGCTCCACCTCCCAGGTTCATGCCATTCTCCTGCCTCAGCCTCCAGAGTAGCTGTGACTACGGGCACCTGCCACCATGCCCGGCTAATTTTTTGTATTTTTAGTAGACACGGGGTTTCACCGTGTTAGCCAGGATGATCTTGATCTCCTGACCTTGTGATCTGCCCGCCTTGGCCTCCCAAAGTGCTGGGATTACAGGTTTGAGCCACCATGCCCAGCTAATTTTTTGTATTTTTAGTAGAGACGGGGTTTCACCATGTTGGCCAGGATGGTCTCAATCTCCTAACCTCGTGATCCTCCTGCCTCGGCCTCCCAGAGTGCTGGGATTACAGGCATGAGCCACCACGCCCAGCCGGCCAAGAGATATTTTACTCCAGCCTCTGACACTGGCCACAGAGATCATCAGCATCAGGGCTTTAGCTGGAACTAGTGGGAGGAGAAACTCTCTACTGGTGGATTTGGATTACACGAGCCTGCGACCACACTGGTGGGCATCTTGCACCACCGGGGAGAGCCATGCCAAGGAACAGAGAAAGACCAATTCCTGAGGACATCACTTGGGCTCCTGGAGCCACCATGGCTGGAATGGCCAAGCTATATGAGTGCCTACATTTCCTAAGTTAATGTGAATTGGGTTTTCTGTCACTTGAAACTAGTAATGGTGACCAAAATGAGCAGAGGAGCGTGCTCGGAGAAATAAAGAGAGGAAGTGAGATGATTTCTACTTTCAGGAAGGTCCCAGGCTGAGGGGAAATTTGGTTTTCATCCTTGGGTGTCTGAACAAATGATCTTCCATTTTTTTAACCGTGTGTGTGTGTGTGTGTGTGTGTGTGTGTGAGACAGATATATATATATATATATATATATATATATATATATATATATACACACACACATATATACACATTGAAAAAAATTCTTATGCTTTTTATTTCTTTGTCAAAAAATACATATCCAGAATGGAAAACTTATTTAAAAAAAAAAAAGAAAGAAAGAAAAAAGGAAGTAACTTGTATGCCACCCTCCACTGTTACTCTTTTTCAGTGGGTTCATGTGTGCATATACCTTTAACAAACTACAGAGGGTCATCCAGTAGAGATTACTTCAATTTGTTTTTCTCACCACTTATCATCACATGGGGATCTTCTTTACAGAAACATAAAGGAAACTTTTAGGAGGCAAGTCTCGTGGCCCCACCGTGTTCACATGCATCTCGCCACCCAGCCTATCATCTTGTTTCAGAAAAGAGGCACAGGAGGCCATCTGTGGATGAAAAGTGCCAATTATTTTCCATAGTGTCACTGTTAGAGAAAGTCTTAAAAAACAGAGCTTTCATTCACTACTTGTTCAATAAGTAAATATTTAAGTGCCTCTTACGTGCAGGGCACTAAACTATGCGCTTAGGGTATGATGAACAAAACCAGATGTTGTCTCTGTTCCTTGGAGCTTAGAGCATAGTGAGGCAAAGTCATTCATCAAACACCTGCCAAACACGTGTAAACCACTAGCTGGCACAGACACTGAAAGGGCATAGCACAGGCGGGTTTGGCTCACTCAGGAGGGCTTTCCTGAGGAAGTGAGGTGTGGGCTGGAATCTAAAGGATGAAAGGTGCTAACCAGGCCAAGAGAGCAATGTAAGCATTTCAGGAAAAGGCACTGTAGTTGGAGAGATCATGACTGGAGTGGAGAGATGGGGAGCGAGTGTCCCCCACCGTGAGAGTGGGTGGCAGAGAGGGAAAGGAGCCAGGTGATGCAGGGCCTTTGAAGTCACTTTGCTAAGTTTTGTCATAGTCCTAAGAACAAGTGGAATTGGCTGGGTGTGGTGGCTCACACCTGTAATCCCAGCACTTTGGGAGGCCGAGGTGGGTGGATTACTTGAGGTCAGGAGTTAGAGACCAGCCTGGCCAACATGGTGAAACCCCATCTCTACTAAAAATACAAAAAATTAGCCGGTTGTGGTGGCACGTGTCTGTAATGTTAGCTACTTAGGAGGCGGAGGCAGAATTGCTTGAACCTGGGACGCAGAGGGTGTAGTGAGCCGAGACCACTGCACTCCAGCCTGGGTGACAGAGCGAGCCTCCGTCTCAAAAAAAAAAAAAAAAAAAAAAAAAAGCCGGGGGTGGGGAGCGGACAGCGGGAAAGAAAAGAACAAAGGGGAGCCACTGAAGTTTCCCCAAGCAGATGTGTGTATGACATGACTAGCTGTGTGTTCTGTAAAATTCTGAGGCTGTGTCATGAGGAATGGGCTAGACAGATCCTAAACAGACTGGAGTATAGTGGGCAGACAGCTATTGCAGTAGTCGAGGGATGAGAAGGCAGGGTAGCTTGCCATAGGGTGATGGTACAGGAAGTGGAGAAAAGAGGAGGGCCTGGAAATGCATTTAGAAGATAAATCAGAACTTGGTAATCGATTGGCTACGCAGGGTGAGAGAGAAGAAGACAGAGTGTGTCGGGAGACTCCTGCTTTCTTCCTGGCTTGCTCAACTCGGTAGGTGGCACCACCCGTCGTGGAACTAGAAAACACTGTAAGAGAACCAACCAGGCTAAGGAGAAGATTAAGTGTTCCACCCTAGACACGTCGAATTGGGGGAAACTTTGATACCTCCAAACAGAGATGTCACCTAGGCAGTTGGATGTTTCAGTGAGGAGCTCAGAGATCACTTGTATGAGTATGCACTGACCCACGAATCAACCAGCGGGTGTGGGTTCTGATCCCAGCTCACTGTGTTTCGTTGGTGAAATCACTGCCCCACTCTGGGACTCAGAGTCCTCACGTGTCCGATGAGAGGTTGGACAACAATTCTGTCCAGCTCTAACATTCTCTGAATCTGTGAGCCCATAAAGATGGAGTATTGCCCAAACATCCCTAAATTCCTCCCAAAACCAGGGAAAGAGGTCCTCCGATTTTAGGAGTGTTCCTGGCTCTGTTAGACTGGTCTTTGGGATGTTCTTGTTCTGACCCTGGCTGTCCCTCTCCTAGTCAGGTCATGGACCAACCTGAGACCCCCAGAGCCCTATTCTTGCATGGGAAACCCTAGGCCCCTCATCCTTATTTGAAGAGAAGGAAAAAGAACCGCATGTGCTGCTGCAGCTCATGGGCAGGCAGGTTGAGGGTCAAAGGCATGGACTGTGAAACAAAGGTGTTTCTTGCCACAGACTTTCCAGGACACTTCCCCTAAGGTTTTCCCTTTGCAAAATGACTCCTCCCCATCTCTGCTGCTAGCCTGCTCTCCCCTGAACTTTCTGCTTTCTGCACTCTTTCCAAAAATGTGTTATCAGGTGTCCATGCAGTGTTTGCTTATTTCACAAATGACCCAGTTCTTGATGATGTCCCAGGTCCCATTGACCTTTCTTGGCTAGAGTTAAGTAGCCCATGGAATAATATCTTTCTGGAACTGTTTGACACCTAGTCCCTCTCCTGGGTCCTGACTGAGAGCTAAGAACCATTCATCCAGGGCTCATTATTAATGACCTATTATGTGCTAGACACTGGAGATGTAAAATGAACAAAACCCAGTCCCAGCCCTTGAGAAACCTTTCTGCCAGTGATTTTGAAGTGTGATCTGGACTATTTCCTCCTAAATTCATTACCACCCTCTTCACCATATTAAAACCTCTTTTCTGCTCACTTGGCTTTTGAGTTGTCTCAAAGATCATTAATGCCAGTGGCTATCATTTACCGAGGACTTATTATGTATCGGTCTTAGTAGAAAGCACTTTACATCCTTCATCTCATTTAATCTTCCAAACACCCTGTGAAGTAGGTTCTGTTTCTCCCACTTCACTCTTGAAAGCCTGAAAGAGATTAAGTCACTTGCCTGAGTTCAGACAGCTGGGATTCAAAACCAGCTTTAATCTGACTTGAAAATACCTGGCTCTTAACTACACTGCTGTTGCCACCTTTGATGGGATGGATGGCTGCTTGTTTCCTGAGAAGTTGGTGTTAGCTACAAACTGCCAGGTTTATTTGAAGGCAGACCCCAGGAGTACAGGAATCTTGTCTTGTGTAGCCCTTATCCCAAAACACCTAGGATGGTGCCTAGTAAATATTTGTTGAGCGAATTCGAATAACTGAAACACTTTGCAAATCCCCCTCCCCACTCACCACCACCAAGCACAACCTTGAGAACTATCAAAGGCAATGTGTTCAATACATTAACATAATGAGGAGAATCTCTAGCTGGAAGACTTGGAGTCCCCTCCAGGCTATAGGCCCAAAGAAGTAGTTTCTTAAGTGGTTTGTTAAACCATTAGCAAATGGATAGCTACTTCCATTGCTCAGGTGTGTTTGAATTCCTTCCTTTTATACTAACGAGCCTAATTCCAAGATACCACTTTTATCTACCAGTGACCTTTAAAAAAACCTACCAGTTTGTTTGTTTTTAGCAAAGAATGATGCAATTACTTTTGAGAAAAAAAGAGTAAATCGAAATAAAATTTATTATTTTCAGGCTGGGTGGGATGACTCACTCCTGTAATCCCAACACTCTGGGAGGGAGAGGTGGGTGGATCACTTGAGGTTAGGAGTTCGAGACCCGCCTGGCCAACATGGTGAGACCGCCCCCGCACCTCGCCCCCCCTCCCCCACCGTGCCTCACCACCCTGTCTCTGGTAAAAACACAAAAATTAGCCAGGTGTGGTGGCAGGCACCTGTAGTCCCAACTACCTGGGAGACAGGTGTGAGAATCGCTTGAACCCAGGAGGCAGAGGTTGCAGTGAACCGAGGTCACGCCATTGCACTCCAGCCTGGGTGACAGAGCGAGACCCTGTCTCAAACAAAAAAACACGAAAGTTCATTCTTTTCTGAATTGGCTTATCTGCTGAGAATTTAGGTGTTGGCCTGGCTGTAGTCAAAGGCTCCTCGCCCTTCAGGTAAAGATGGAGTTCTTCTCACACCACCCACACTCCTCTCCACCCTCCAGTCCCCTCTCCACATCCACTGCCTCGGACTTTCTCTGGCTCTGGGTCTTCGTCCTGGCAGTTCCCTCAGCTCCAATCTCCTTTCCCTTCCTCTTTGCCTGGGTAAATTGTATTCATTCTTCAAATTCGAGGAAGTCTTCTTGAGTTTTCCGCTGCCCCCTCTGCCGACCCCCTAACCCTCTACAGCATCTGGGTTCAGAGACTTTTCTGTATTCCCTATAGCACCAGGCACAGAGCTCAGCAGTATTTTCTTGTCTTTCTCTTACATTCCACCCACCCAATTTGTCCAGACACCCAGTTTGTCTTAGTGTCCCCAGCTCCAAGCCTGGAGCCTGGCCCATAGTAGGTGCCATTTAAATAGCATTGTGGTTGATTGTTTTACCACCTTATCAAACCCCATAGTTGTAGGAACATTTATGGAGTACCTACTATGTGCCAGGCTTCTAATGTATGTGATTACTAAGCCCTGCAACAACCTTGCAGAGTAGATTTGATCACTTCTGCTTCCAAGATAAGCTCAGAGAGGTTTGGTAGCTTGTTAAAAGACTCACATTCAGAAAGAGGCTAAACATGGTTGTGACTCAGGCTGTTAGGACTCTAAACTCTGTCTCCTTTTTCTCCTAGCTCTGGATTTCAAGTCACCCAAATTTATATCATCTCTATAACTCAAAAAACAATTACTTCTCAGCTGTTTGACCTTAGATAAGTCACTTGACCCCACTTGGTCTGTTTTGTCAAGTGTAAAATGCCCAGAGTGGGTCACATGAACTACAAGGCCCATGAGCTCCAAGGTGGGTAAGTTTACAAATTAAGACAAGATGGAGCTTTGCCCAAAGGAAAGCAACACTGCAGAATAAATCCACTGGGGCCTGTTGGTGGACCCGAATCTGTGGACTTGCATGGCACCCGCGTGGCCTCAGCCTGGGAGGGTCCCTACACACTCTCCCAGTCCCATGCTGTGCACTAGGCTTGTGAGTATTCCGGACAGTGCATGTGCAAAGGCCCCTTGGTATGCTGAGCCTGTGCCTGTGCCGGTGGCAGGCAGCTGGTTGGTTCATCTTCTGGCTCTGGAAATGGCCTCCTGCCTCATCTGGGCCAGCCTTTCCTCAGGGAAGATGAACTTCAGCCATTGCCCGGGAATTGGGACAGCAGACCATGGGCTGCTCTCCCAGCGGCTTGTCCTGGCTAGTCCTGCTTTCTGAGGCCAGGGGAGGCCTCGCCAGTGTGCTGAGACTTCCCCAGCACTCCACACTTGTGCCTGGTTTTGTTTCTGCTCCAAGCAGGAGGTAAGCCCCAGCTCCCTGAGCTCCCTCCCTGCCACCCAACGACTTCCCCAGCGCTCCACACTGGTGCCTGGTTTTGTTTCTGCTCCAAGCAGGAGGTAAGCCCCAGCTCCCTGAGCTCCCTCCCTGCCACCCAACCCCTCCCCCGCTCCACCCTCCACCCCCCCCCCCCCCCCCCCCCCCCGTCTGCTCCTCAGGTGGAGTAGCCCATTGCCAGGAGGATAAAGCAGAAGACCTGAGCCCCTCCCAGAACAGAATGAGCTTTGGCAGCAGCAGCAATGGGGGAGGCTGGGGATGTCAGGGGAAGTGCCCTGGTAAGGGCTAAGGGGTAATAATTATGTATTCATAAAAAAACAAATAAAAAGGCCAGGCGTGATAGCTCACAGTTGTAATCTCAGTGCTTTGGGAGGCTGCGGTGGATGGATTGCTTGAGTCCAGGAGTTGAAGACTAGTCTGGGCAACTAGAGATTTCCATCTCTACCAAAAATTAAAGACATATATATACCTGGATGTGAAGGCACACATCTGTAATCCCAGTGCTTGGGAAGGCTGAGATGGGAGTGTCAGAGGCATTTGAACTAGAGCAACTCCATCTTGAATAACGGGGTGGGGGGGGGGGGCGGGGAAATAAGGCTGAGGCCTACTGGGCTGCATTCCCAGGAGGTTAGGCATTCTTAGTCACAGGATGAGATAGGAGGACAATACAAGATACAGGTCACAAAGACCCCACTGATAAAACAGGATGCAGTAACAAAGCTGACCAAAACCCACGAAAACCAAGATGGTGGTGAAAGTGACTTTTGGTCATTCTCACTGTTCCTTATATGCTAATTATAATGCATTAGCATGCTGAAAGACACTCCCCCAGTGCCATGGCAATTTACAAATGCCATGGCAACATCTGGAAGTTATCCATATGGTCTAAAAAAGGGAGGAACCCTCGGTTCTAGGAACTGCCCACCTCTTTCCCAGAAAACTTATGAATAATCCACCCCTCATTTAGCATACAATCAACAAGTAACTATAGCTATACTCAGTAGAGCGGCCCATGCCATTGCTGTGTCTGTGGAGTAGCCATTCTTTATTCCTTTGCTTTTTTTTAATTTTTTTGAGGCAGAGTCTCACTGTGTCACCCAGGCTAGAGTGCAGTGGTACAGTCTCAGCTCACTGCAACCTCCACCTCCTGAATTCAAGTGATTCTCCTGCCTCAGCCTCCCGAGTAGCTGGGATTACAGGTGTGCACCACCACGCATGGCTAATTTTTGTATTTTTAGTGGAGACAGGGTTTCACCATGTTGGCTAGGCTGCTCCTGAACTCCTGACCTCAAGTAATCCACCCGCTTTGGTCTCCCAAAGTGCTGGGATTACAGTCGTGAGGCACCGTGCCCGGCCCCTTTGCTTTCTTAATCAACTCACTTTCACTTGACTCTCACCCTGAATTTTCTTGCCTGAGGTCCAAGAACCCTCTCTTGAGGTCTGAATCAGGACCTTTGTCTGGTAATAGGAGGATCACTTGAGACCAGGAGTTCGAGGCTGCCGTGAGTTCTGATTGTGGCACCGCACTCCAGCCTGGGTGACAGTGTAAGATCTTGTCTCAGAAAAAAAAAAAAAAAAAAAAAAAAAAAATGGCAAGAGACTGAGCAAAGAAAAATAAGAGTCAGAAAAAAAAAAGGCACAAAGAAGTGGGACCTCCACACACCAGGGTGGGGACAAATTTTTCACAAGTGACCCAGGGTCTGTGCCCAGGACACCCTGGGATTAGTCACTCTTGACCAACCAGAAACCAGCTGAGACCTGGCATGGGCACCCCAGCCATGCCTGGGGGGCCCATCCAAGAGCCTTGAGACAAAGGGGTCCCAGGACCCCTGCTTTGCCTGATTATGAGCCCAGTCAGCCACCGTGATGCAAGACAGAGGAACACAGGCCCTGGCCCTGATGGACTCCTCCCTTCTGCCCAGAACTCCCAACGTACCTATGAGATGGGCCAGGGCTGGGACTGAGGAAGGGTGGGCAGGGTGGGAATACAGGGCCATTGGAAAAGAAAGGCATTTGATGTCAAAAGCCTGCTTTGCAACAGGAAACAAAACTTCACAAGGATTCAGGAGGAAGCACCTCATCTGGCTTCCTTCCTTCCGGGCCCTGCATCAGAGAGAAGCCTGGAGCCAGAAAGCTCCTCACCCCCAGACACCTTGCCCCCTTCACCCCCATCCTCCTAGTAGGAGGGTTCCCTCCTCTCACACACCTTCCTCTACCCCTGGCTTCCCTACTGGGGGTGAAGGGGAGCATCCTTTGCTCAGATTAAGGGAATGCAGCCTCCAACCCTGCAGCCCCCACCCAGACAGGGCCATGATGGAGGGGGAACCCCATCCACCTCTTTCCAACCTAAGCTTGCCCTGCCCTGGCACATCAGAGAGGGAGGGCGGGGAAAGAGCGGGGCCTGGGGGAATTCCCTGTGCTGTTCTCGACAGTACATGAAAAGCATGCAAATGTCCTGCAAAAATAGCATGCAAATCAACACATCTTCCACCTCAGCATCCTCTGTCCATCCCCCACTCCACAGGGTCCCCGGATCCTTTAGGTCCATGCCCCACACAGCATGAAGGGGGAGGCTTTATTATCCTCCCCTCCGCTGGAACCTCTTCTCTCCCTTCCTCCCCCACCCCTCACCCAATCCTTCCTCGTCCTCACCCTGCCCCTCTCAGTGTCTGACCTTCAACAGTTTGAGAAACATTGTGATTTGTATTTTCAGCATGGGAATGCATTTCAAGCCTTAGAACCCTTGGCGTGTTGCTGGAAGGTCCAGATACTCTCCCAGTAGGACGTGGCAAAGGTGATCTCTACCTCCTAGTAGAGTGCTCCCAGCAGGTTTTCTGCTGAACCCCAAGTTTGAATACTACTACTGATACTGATTTTACCATTAGGGCAGGAACCCCTAGAGCCCAGAGGGTGAGATTCATAATAAAGATCTGCATGGCTATCAGCCCTGAGCTGAAATGAGCAGCCAAGTTTAGAACTCAGCCTTGGGAGAGTTGCATGCAAAGCAAAGGCCTGAAGCTACCTAGAGTACTTTCACTGACGCTGGTTCTTTTAGCGAACTGCCTTGGGCCCTGCTCAACCTCAGGCTGCCTCAGGGGGACAGAAATGGAGCTTTATCCCGCCGTCCTCAAAGTGCCAGGCTGGGTGCCTCTGCCCCCTGCACGTGGTCCATGACTGATCCCAGCAGCACCAGCTGAGCCTGGTCCTGCCTCCTCCCCAGCCCGTTCCCTGAACTGGAAGGAATGCCCCCACACCCACTGCCTTCCCGAGCTTGGCCCAGACTCAAACAGATCTGGCTACAGCTCCTGGAATAGAGAGGAAACCCAGCGACCCATGAGCCTCACTCTGCCTTGGACAGGAAATGCTTCAGCAGGTTTCAAAGGCACAGGAGCCAAGGGAAGGAAGCTACTTGGGGAGGGTGCCCAGGGCAGACCAGGGCCTCCAGAGGGTGGAAGAAGTGAGAATGCCAGGCCTTGAGCCCTGCAGCGAGGTCAGAGGCCTTGTCCATGACTGAGCTATGGAGTTCAGAGGGAGCAGGTAGCAGTGCTCAGATCTGCCACTGAATCCAGTACCCACGGACAACTGAGCTTGCAGCCACTTCCACACTAGCCGCGCCTTCTTTTTTTTTTTTTTTTCTTTTGAGCCGGGGTCTCGCTCTGTCACCCAAGCTAGAGTGCAGCAGCAGGATCTCAGCTCTCTACAGTTTCAACTTCCCGGGTTCAAGCAATCCTCCCACCTCAGCCTCCTGCTATTGCTGGGACCACAGGTGCATACCACCACACCTGACTAGTGTTTGTATTTTTTGTAGAGATGGGGTTTTGCCATGATGCCCAGGCTGGTCTTAAACTCCTAAGCTCAAGCAATCAGCCTACCTCGGCCTCCCAAAGTGCTGGAATTACAGGTGTGAACCACCGTGCCAGCGAGCCATGCCTTCTTCATGGCCCAGCCTCGAGGGGTGGCAGATGCATGGTTCTAAGTGACCACCACTCAGTACATCATTCTTCTATTGAACACAGTTATGTTGCCAGTCAGTCCCTGCGAACCACTTGGATTTAACCAATGTGTCCCCAGAGCAGTCGGTGAAAATCCTAGGATATCAGGTCACCAGGAAGGCAAGTGTGATGGAAGGTTGAGGAGCTATATACAGAGAGGACACATTTTTGATCCCTGGTTCCACCACATCTTCTCCGTGTTGCTATGGGCAGGTGACTTAATCCTCTGAGCCTCCTTTGTCTCATCTGTAAAATAGGATGGTCATATCTATCTCAAACAGCTATTTATGGGTTGAACGAAATAGATCAGTGTTTGCCTGGCACACAGTGGTTGTGAAATAAATAGTAGTTCTTAAAATTAATTGGAGAGACAGAACGTACACATCCAAATAGAGTCATTCAGCCACCCCCACACCAACCCAAAGTAGTCTTGCTCCCACTTCCTCAGCCTTGCACACAGCTCTTCCAACTCCTACACCCTCTGCCAAAACCCCCAGACACGCCTTCTGCAGCAAGCCTTCCAGAACGAACTTGTCTATTCATGGCAACTGTCCCTTCACGCCAGACTTCCACGACGTCCCTGCTGCTCATGGAATGCCACTCCCGTGGTTAAACTTGGTCATCTTCTCCAGCAGACATGAGCAGGATCTGCCTCTCCCAATCAGCCTAGTATCCAGATGCCAGCCACTCTGGAGCCCTTCATGCAGAACCTACAGAAGTCACGCTCCTTTCCATCTCAAGGTCTTTGCATGCGCCCCTCCCTGGGCCTGCAATGCTTGATGCTCAGCCCCCTCACCCACTCTGCTCAGCAAGTGGCCCGAAGAACTCTTAGACTGCCTCCAGGACTCAGCATAAATACCACTTCCTGCAGGAAGCCTTCCTTGACTCCCAAACTGAAACAGGTTTCTTATTTTACCTTTTCATGCAATCCAGGAATCTCTTTCAGAGCACTGGCAGCTAAAAATAATTAATTAACAGCAACACTCCTTTAATGCTTGTCCCACATTAAGCTGCAAGTTTAATGAGGACAGCAGCAGGTATATTGTTTTCCCTGGTATATTCTCAACACTTAGCTCAGTACTCAGTGTATAGAAGTGCAATAAGTACTTGTCAAATGAATGAATGAATAAATGAATGAATACAACCTCTCCCCACCACACCCAGGTTTCAGCATAAATCTGTTCATATAACACACTCAGGGGCCAAGAAGGACAGACAGAAAGACCTTCTGGTTCTAGCTGTGGTATATTTCTTCCTGGGAACATATTGCCTTTTCTTGGTTGAGCCATGAGTCTCCAGGTTTTCTGTACACTGCAAACCATCCTTTCCCCTCCCCGAGGAACACATTCCCCAGTAAGAGGAAGACACCCCAAAGGCTTCCCCCATTGGGAAAGGCTGGGTGCTAACCATATCAGGTTAAATATATGGTTTGCATCCTGTTTGCTTTGAAGCACATCTGGCAGACATGCATCACAGGCTGGAAATCACCCCCTCACCCACTTACTCACTCTAGCCCCACTGGGCAACCCCCACAAACCATGGCTGAAACAGCCTATCTAGATCCTGAAGTCCCCTCCCACCCCCAGTACCCCTCAATGCTTATATTTGGCCTTTGCCCAGTTCTAACAGGGGATGGTCTCACCAAAGCCTTGGGCAGCAGCCAGAAACCCTGGGGCTATGTAGTGTGGACTGTGGGCTGTGGCCAGGTGAGCACTGAACCAGGAGACCCAGGGTCTGCTCACTGTCTGCCTCTTCCTACCTCTCAAGCACTTAGCTCAGTACTTGGTGTATAGAAGTGCAATAAATACTTGTCAAATGAATGAATGATTTCACTTCTCTGAGCTTGTTTCCTTGCTGATAAAATGGGGGCAATGGAGTGATGATACCTGTGCTTCCCACCTCACCAGGTGGGTGTAAATGCCAAATAGGAAAATGGAGGTGAGTCTCTGCAATGGGCTGGACACCATGCAAGGCACTGGGGAAATCAAAATGAAGGAGACCAGTCCCTGCCCTCAAAGAAATTGAGTCAACACTAAACAAGCGAAGAGGCCCTCATAATACAGCATGCTACAGGAGTGAGAGGGTTGCTGCCAAGGGGGCCATGCCTCCCACGAAAAGACCTAATGCCAAGGGTCACAGACAGCCTTGAAGTGAGTAAAACATCACCAATGGGGAACTCAGGCCAACCTGCTCGTTGCTCTTGCACACTTGCTCTGTGACCTTGAGCAAATTACTTGCCCGCTCTGTGCCTCATTGAGATGGGAGGAATTCATGAATGAGCACATATGAGGTGCTTGGAATGGTTCTAGGGCAAAAAGTAGGGGCCAAGACAGTGTCAGCTATGATTACCGTTATTCTGTTTTTAATCCATTCAACAAATATGTACAGAGTCTGTGCTGGGCATGGGGAGTGTGTCGGTAAACCAAAAGGACTGAAAACCCTACTCTCGTAGAGCTTACATTCTGGAAGGGAAAGAAGCAAACCAAACAAGCACAGTAGTTAGTGTATTTGATGAGTAGGGGTGCTTTGTAAAAAAAGAAAGCAGAAAGCGGGTATAAGGCGCTCCATCACTGTGGGACGGGTTCCCCAGGGAGGGTTCCAATGGGAGGCACCCAGTCAGGGAAGAGGCTGGGGTGAGCAAAGGCCTGGAGGAGGTGAGAGGAGCCATGGATTTGGCTGGAGAAAGTGGTCCTAACAGGAACAGCCGGGCCTTATCCTGTGTTGCTATTAATACATCTTCAGCTGCAAAATGGAAATGAGAAGTTGCTGTGAGGATTAAATTAGGTAACAAATGCCCAGCACATGGTGGGCACAGAAGAAATTCTAGTGCCTCTGCCACTCCCTTCTCATTCCGCAGGCCTCCTCACAGTTATTAGAAGTTTGGGTTCCCCAGGCCAGATTATGCTTCCTCTCTGGTGCAGGGCCTCTTCTGCTGGTCTCCCAGCGGCCCCTTGAGCACTGCATGGGCTGGGATCTGGAGGAGGGGCGGCAGGCTGCTGAGGGCCCTTGGGATGACCTGGGGATCTCAGACCAGAGCGTGGAGGGCAGACACTGGCCTGTTGCCTTCTAACTGTGGGATCTTGGCCAGGGAAAGTAATAACAGTTGTCACCTACACCAGCACATTTTATCGCTTAATGCTTCTCCTGCCCTGGGAGGCAGGTATGGAATGTGAGCCTCAGAGAGGTTCACACAGTGAGAAGATAGAAAAGCCGAGATCTGAGGCTAAGGTATGAGACTCCAAAACCCCTGTTCTCGGCAGGGTCGCTAGATTTACCAACAACAAACAAAAACAAAAGCAGTACACCAGCTTAAATTTGAATTTCAGATAAACAAGAAATAATTTTTAGAAGTACAGCCGTCCCTTGGTATCCCAGGGAGATTGGTTCCAGGACCCACAGATACCAAAATCTGAGGATGCTCAAGTCCCTCATATAAAATGACAGTGTTTGCATATAACCATATAACTGCCCATATACTTTAGCTGATCTCTGGGTTATCTACAATACCTAACACAATGTCAATGCTATGTAAATCATTGTTAGTTATGCAGTATTTTTTATTTGTATTATTCTTATTGTTTTTTAAAAATATTTTCTTATTTATTTATTTATTTATTTTTTTTAAGACGGAGTCTGGCTCTGTCTCCCAGGCTGGAGTGCAGTGGCCGGATCTCAGCTCACTGCAAGCTCCGCCTCCCAGGTTTACACCATTCTCCTGCCTCAGCCTCCCAAGTAGCTGGGACTACAGGCGCCCGCCATCTCGCCCGGCTAATTTTTTTTGTATTTTTAGTAGAGACGGGGTTTCACCGTGTTAGCCAGGATGGTCTCGATCTCCTGACCTCGTGATCCGCCCGTCTCGGCCTCCCAAAGTGCTGGGATTACAGGCTTGAGCCACCGCGCCCGGCCATAAAAATATTTTCTATCTGCAGTTGGTTGAATCTATGGATAAAGAACCTACAGATATGGAGGGCCAACTGTAGATTCCCAAATACTACATGACATGTTGATAGTAAAAAAGTATTTGTTGGCGGGGCATGGTGGTTTATGCCTATAATCCCAGCACTTTTGGAGGCCGAGGCAGGTGGATCTCTTGGTCAGGAGTTCAGGACCACCCTTACCAACATGACAAAACCCCATCTCTACTAAAAATACAAAAGTTAGCTGGGCGTGGTGGTACACGCCTGTAGTCCCAGCTACTCAGGAGGCTGAGGCATGAGAGTTGCTTGAACCTGGGAGGTGGCAGTTGCACTGAGCCGAGATTGTGCCACTGCACTACAGCCTGGGTGACAGAGTAAGACTCTATCTCAAAAAAAAAAAAAAAAAAAAAAAAGGCCGGGTGTTATGGCTCATGCCTGTAATTCCAGCACTTTGGGAGGCCAAGGTGGGTGGATCACCCGAGGTCAGGAGTTCGAGGCTAGCCTGGCCAACATGTTGAAACCCCGTCTCTACTAAAAATACAAAAATTAGCCGGGCGTGGTGGCAGGCACCTGTAATCCCAGCTACGTAGGAGCCTGAGGCAGGAGAATCGCTTGAACCAGGAGGTGGAGTTTGCAGTGAGCCGAGATCACGCCATTGCACTCCAGCCTGGGCAACGAGAGCAAATCTCCGTCTCAAAACAAAAACAAAAACAAAAACAAAACCAGTATTCATTGTTTATCTGAAATTCAACTCTAACTGGGCATCCTGTATTTTTATCTGGCAACTCTAGCTCTCAGCCACTCTGCAGTACCGTCTCCCAGAATCAGAGGCCACTGCCTGTGGGGATGTTAGAAAAATTAGAGATGCCCAGCACAGTGGCTCACGGCTATATCCCCAGCACTTTGGGAGACCAAGGCAGGAGAATGGCTTGAAGCCAGGGGTTTGAGATGAGCCTAGGTAACACAGCAAGACCCCCACCTCTACAAAAAATACAAAAATTAGCTGGGCATAGTGGTGCTCGACTGTAGTCCCAGCTACATGGGAGGCTGAGGTGGGAGGATCGCTTGAGCCTGGGAGGTCGAGGCTGCAGCGAGCCATGATCGCACCATTGTGCTCCAGCCTGGGCAACAGAACGAGACCCTGTCTCAGAAAAAAAAAGAAAGAGAGAGAGAGAGAGAGAGAGAGAGAGAGAGAGAGAGAGAGAGAGAGAAGAGAGAAAGAAAGAAAGAAAGAAAGAAAGAAAGAAAGAAAGAAAGAAAGAAAGAAAGAAAGAAAGAAAGAAAGAAAGAAAGAAAGAAAGAAACAAACAAACAAAGAAAGAAAGAAAGAAAGAAAGAAACAAAGAAAGAAAAGGTGAAGACACCAAGGGTGCCAACCAATTTTCCAACGATGCCCCTTGCTTGAGATTATTTCTCACTTGAAGTCGGATTGAAGCCCACCCCAGAAAGTAGGCAAAGGGCCCCCTGCTCTAGGTCCTGAGTTTTTGGGGACACAATCTGACCCTCTTCTGGTCAACCCCCTCCTCACAAAGAGAGGAGTCTGCAGGTCCAAGATACATCCACCCAGAACCTGCCTCCCCCACCACTCCCTAACCCTGGATTCTTGGAAGGCCCTGCCTAGCAGACCCTGAGCCCGCTCGCAGGGTTTTGAGGGCCTCCCGTGGGCTGATCATACTGCTGGTGGAGGCACCACTGGCTGGAGCTACAGATAAAACACAGGATTCCCAGTTACATTGGAATTTCACATATATAAGGAACACTTTTTTAGTATAAATATGTCCCAAATATTACAACCTTTCCCTGGGCCCAAGAAGTGGCCAGGGACTGCTGTTTGGTGGTGTGTGTTTGTGCAGGCTGGGTGTCCACACAGATATTGATGTCACTGGTGACCTCTCATGGTTCAAAATGGTGCCAAGAGTGGGAAGAGAAGCGGGCATGGGCTGTGATCTGGGAATATCATTTGGTCTCCACTGGGCCCACAAAAGCTAGGGCAGCCTGCTTATTCCAATTTATTTGCCTTCTCTTACCACCTCTGAGCTACCAGCCTGCACTCCCCAGAGGGAATGCTCTGAGCTGGGCAGTCAATGGCTGGCTGGCTCCTCTATGTGGGGAGACTCCAGTTGCACAGGCTGGGACACTCAACTCCACAGCCCCCAGCCCAGCCCAACCCAGCCCAGGACCCCCTCCTGCCCTCTGTTCCCCACTTATTCCCATGGCTTCCTCTATTCTCTCTTTCTTTCTTTTCTTTCTTTTTTTATTTTTTATTTGCTTTTTGTGAGACAGAGTCTCCCTCTGTCACCCAGACTGGAGTGCAGTTGTACGATCACAGCTCACTGTGGCTTCAACATCTCGGATTCAAGAAATCCTCCCACTTCAGCCTCCTGAGTAGCTGAGACTACAGGCACACACCACCACACCTGGCTAATTCTTTGATTTTTTTGTAGAAACAGAGCCTCACTTTGTTACTCAGGCTGGTCTTGAACTCCTGGCCTCAAGCAATTCTCCTGCCTTAGCCTCCCAAAATGTTGGGATTACAGGTGTGAGCCACTGCATCCAGCCCTCTCTTAATGTTTGCTTTACCCAGGAGGGTCAGAGGGCATCAGCCCCAGACATGGGCTGGAGAGACTGGGTCATGATTGCTTTGGTGCAGACAAGTCTGATCTGGCCAGCTCTGAGCTGACGGAGGTAGGAGTGAAGGCTGCGGGGACTTCCACTGGCCTCTTGACCTGTTCTAGAACCCTGTGGAAAATATGCTGCTCTCCTCTGGAGGAGCTTCCCAATGACTGAGGTGTGCTGGGGCTCTGCTCTGATGTCTCCCATGCCCTGCATGGGCCTCGATCCTGTGCATACATGCACATATATGTAAAGTGCTTAGAACGGTACCCAGCACATGTGAACGCTGAATGTGTTGGCTATTATCATTAGCATTACTTACAAATGACACAGTCACCAACTTTTTTTTTTTTTGAGACTGAGTTTTGCTCTTGCTGCACTCCAAGGCTGGAGTGCAATGGCATGATCTCGGCTCACTGCAACCTCCGCCTCCCAGATTCAAGCGATTCTCCTACCTTAGCCTCAGGAAAGTAGCTGGGATTACAGGTGTCCGCCACCACACCCAGCTAATTTTTGTATTTTTAGTAGAGATGGGGTTTCACCATGTTGGCCAGCCTGGTCTCGAACTCCTGACCTCAGATGATCCACCTGCCTCAGCCTCCCAAAGTGCTGGGATTACAGGTGTGAGCCACTGCGCCTGGCCAATCACCCACTTTTATGTTCCTCTTACTCACTGGACAGTGAATTCCGTAGGGGCTGGGGTCGTGTTTGGTTTAGTAGTCTTAGTGTCTAGTACGAACACATATGTGTTCAATAAATGTCTCTCTGATGAAAACAATGGACAAGGATAGGCTCAGTGGCTCATGCCTGTAGTCCCAGCACTGTGGGAGGTCGACATGGAAGGATTGCTTGAAGACAGGAGTTCAAGACAAGCCTGGGCAACACAGCAAGGCCCCATCTCTATAAAAAAAATTTAAAAATTAAAATAATGAATAAAGGAAAACAATGGATAGTCTTTAATTATTCTGGCTTTGTGTACCTGAATTTTCTCTCCCCGCTATTGGTGTCAATCGGGTCACAATAAAATGCCACTGACTCTTATGCCCCTTTCCCGGGGCCTCAGGCCCCTGCCACCTCCCTGCTCCCTTGCCCCCACCCCTAGACACCTGGATCTCTGCCATCCCAATGGCCCCATGGTGTGTCACCAGCCACTGCCACAGGTTGCTTGGCCCTCAGATGTCAGGGGCTCTAGACCGTGAGGATAGACGAGTCTCCCCTTGGGGTTACGTGTGGTAGGAGGGGCCAGAGCCCCATTCGTAGGAATGGTGATCCCATTTTGTGTCAAGTCCTCTTCCTGAGGCTCAGACCAGCACTGGGCTGGAAAGACCCCTCCTCCAATGGCCTGCAGGTCGCTTTGCCCTGCTGATGGCAGGCTTGGTTACCCATCTCCTTCCTGGGGTGAGTCTGCTCCCTGGAGGCTGGAGGCTCTGGGAACTTGGAGCAAAACTTCTTCTGTTTTTTTTTTTTTTTTTTTTTTTTTTTTTTTTTTTTTTTTGAGACAGAGTTTCACCCTTTTTGCCCAAGCTGGAGTGCAGTGGCGCAATCTTGACTCACTGCAACCTCCACCTCCTGGATTCCATCGATTCTCCTACCTCAGCCTCCCAAGTAGCTGGGATTACAGGAGCATGCCACCATACCTGGCTTATTTTTGTATTTTTAGTAGAGACGTGGTTTCACCATGTTGGCCAGGCTGGTCTTGAACTCCTGACCTCAGGTGATCTGCCCACCTTGGCCTCCCAAAGTGCTGAGATTACAGGCATGAGCCACTGCGCCCAGCCTGGAGCAAAACTTCTGTAGGTTGGCCCCGCCAGCCAGACACATCTGAATCCTACCTTAGACCCACGTTACCCTGGGGAGCCATAGGCACACACACCTCCACATACATGATCACACCCACTCACACCCTCCCACACACACTCACACCCTCCCTCCCCTGATTCACTCTACTGACAGCAGCTCACAGATAAGTCACAGTGTGACTAACCCACAAAGCACACACTGTACTGGGTTGTTTACTACCTAGGAGCACCAGTTTAGGAGGAGCATGGCAGATTTAAAATCTCTTTTCACCCTTTTTCAAGCTCAGCACTGTTTCCTCTTATTCTAGACCCCCACATCCCTTCTGCTCCCCACAACCTAGAGCACCTGCTTTTTGCAAGTGGAACCCCCACACCATCAACAACACCTCCAAAGACCCAGAGCTAGGAAGGCCCAACCCCTTCCCAGGGCAGGCTGGGAGGACAGAAAGGCTTCACATGCCCCTTGCCGTCTCTGGATGCTCTGCTGGATTCTTGAGCCTGGGGGCACCTGGGAGAGTGTCACAAGGACATGAGCTCAGGCCGGGCATGGTGGCTCACGTCTGTAATCCCAACACTTTGGGAGGCTGAGGTGGGCAAATCACTTGAGGTCAGGAATTCGAAACCAGCCTGCCCAATAATGGTGAAACCCTGTCTACTAAAAATACAAAAATTAGACAGGTGTGGTGACTTACACCTGTAGTCCCAGCTACACGGGAGGTTGAGGCAGGAGAATCACTTGAACCTGGGAGACAAAGGTTGCAGTGAGCAGAGATTGTGCCACTGCACTGCAGTCTAGGCAACAGAGCAAGACAGTCTCAAAAAAAAAAAAAAAAAAGAAAGAAAGAAAGAAAGAAAGAACGACATGAGCTCAGAAGCAGGGATCTAAGGCTCCCTTTGCTCCGCCCATCTGGGTGCATCTGTGGGGCCCAGGCCTGAGCTGCCTACCTCTGCCTGCAGTGACTTCTCAGCCCCAGGCCCAGAACTATGCCCTGCCCTGTGGCTCTGTTTCTTTGTCTCTTTCTCAGCTCTCCTCCATCCTCCCCCATCCTTATCTAGTCTCCCTCCCACCCTACCCGCTGCACCTGGTCCTTCCTGTTCCTCCCTGGCCTTCTTGCAGGCTTCGTCACTTGCTTCCTGGCTGCTCTTTCTTTGCCCGGCAACTGGTGGCCCCATCCATGGCCCCTGAAGGGCAGGGCCTTTCAGAAATCTGCTTCTGAGAAGGAACCATGCTCAATCCTGCGGGACAGAAGGGGCAGATGGGGGAGGGGGAGATGACAAAAATAGCTCCTTGGCTGAGCAGGGAACAGAGAGTGGGAGCATCAGGGATGGGAGCAGACAGCGAGAGGAAGGGGAGCCAGAGCTAGGAGGTCAGCAAGGCAGGGACAAGCAGATGAAGAAACTACCACCTGACAGTGATGATGTCTGGGCCTGGAGTGGGGCTGGGGAGAAGACCCTCTCCAGGTCTCTGCAGGGAGTCCCCTGGATTTCCCATGTCTGGAATCTCTCTTCAGATCAGTGACAGTCAATGGGGCCTCCCAGGTACCTGGATTCGGGACTCCCCCCGGGGCTTCTTGAGAGCAGATGGTGGGCCCTACAGACACTGCGGTTGGCCTTAGAACAGTCAACCCTGGGCACATGTGTCCATTCCATTCCCATTTACTGAGTGCCCATAGGGAGCTGGGCATGGTGCTGTGGTAGGGGCTCCCTGTCTGGAGGTCCTGAAGAGGCCCTCTCCTTCGGCCTCTAGGTGTACCACATGTGCCTCCCTCAAACACAGCACTAATTTTGGGCTCAGCAGCAAACAGGGCTTCATCCCTGTCTCACTCCCAGAGCACTCAGTCCAGGGGAGACACAGGGCTAAGCAGGCCATTACAACCAGAGAATGGAGGATACAAGGTATGGTGGGACTTGGGGCTCAGCACCTACCCCAGTGCTCTGGTGGACTGATTGTTAGTTTAGACCAGATTTTGATTACTATGTAATCTGATCCCTATCTCCCTTGCCAACCTCTTTCCCACTGGGCCTGTCCTGGAAACACACACACCAATACACCCTCTCCTGTTAAGCAAGTCCCATTCAGTCCTCAAGCAAAGATCAGCTCCCACTCTGCACCTCTGCGACACCTTTGCCTTCAAGTGAATGCCCCTTGCCTTCAGCCTGCCCAAATCTCCACATCCTTCTGAACCCAGCTTGGGTGCCCATACCTGTAAAGTCCCTGACCATGAAAAGTCATTCCTTGCCCTGGCCCATCAGTCACAGCCTGTGCCCGGCAGGCATGGATTGCTGCCCGTTATTCCATGTAGGTCCTCCCCAGTGACGGCTATGCTGCCCAAGGACAAGGGCATGTCTTATACAGTTTTTCCTGAGGCATAAATAAGCATCATAATCATGGTTATGATCTTCTTTTTACCATTATTCATATGCATGAATTTTCCCACAGAAAGAAGGACATTGAATGTGACTTAAACGTGCCATATGCTCCTTGTACATGATTTCATTTAATCTCCATCACACCTCTTGGATGGACACTGTAACTCCCCCCTTCTTTTTTTGTTTTCTGCGACAGAGTCTTGGTCTGTCACCCAGGCCGGAGTGCAGTGGTGCAGTCTCGGCTCACTGCAACTTCCACCTCCCCGGTTCAAGCGATTCTCCTGCCTCAAGCCTTCCAAGTAGCTGGGACTACAGGCATGCGTCACCAAGCCCAGCTAGCTTTTGTATTTTTAGTAGAGACGGGGTTTCACTGTGTTGGCCAGGCTGCTCTTGAACTACTGACCTCACGTGATCCATCTGCCTTGGCCTCCTAAAGTGCTGGGATTACAGGTGTGAGCTGCCACACCCGGACCCTGTAACTCCTATTTTAAAGAGGAGGGAATGGCAGCTTGGGGCACAGCAAAAGCAGCAAGACTAGATTAAGCACCATTTGATGCAGTTGGTCCCTCTCTCCCGCTTGAAGCTATCTCTTCTGGGATAAGCCTTTCGTGGCTTTCCTCCTACCTCCCTGATTGTGCCTTCTCTTCTCCTGGGCTACTGAAGAGTGCAGTGCTCAAGGCTCAGCCCTCGTCCTTTTCCCATCTGCACTCCCACTCTCATGATCTCATTCACCATCTGCAGAATGACACCTCAAACTTACATTTCTAGTGCAGACCTTTCTCCCATAATCCTGACTTGTATACATAACTGCCTGCTAGGCTTACCCAGCTGGAGTCTGGCAGACATTTCCAGTGGACCAGACGGAAGGCAGTGCTCCTGAGCTCCCCTGTATTAGACTGTTTTACTTTTCCTTTCTTTCTTTCTTTCTTTTTTTTT
This sequence comes from Rhinopithecus roxellana, assembly GCF_007565055.1. Lineage (NCBI taxonomy): Eukaryota > Metazoa > Chordata > Mammalia > Primates > Cercopithecidae > Rhinopithecus > Rhinopithecus roxellana. The sequence continues at coordinate 71,331,495 of NC_044556.1, read as the reverse complement.
TTTTTTTTGAGATGGAGTTTCGCTCTTGTTGCCCAGGCTGGAGTACAGTGGTGTGATCTTGGCTCACTGCAACCTCTGCCTCCTGAGTTCAAGTGATTCTCCTGCCTCAGCCTCCCAAGTAGTTGGGATTACAGGTATGTGCCACCATGCCTAGCTAATTTTGTATTTTTAGTAGAGACAGGGTTTCTCCATGTTGGTCAGACTGGTCTTGAACTCCTGACCTCAGGTGATCCACCCACCTTGGCCTCCCAAAGTGCTGGGATTACAGGCATGAGCCACCGCACCCAGCCGGTATTAGTCTGTTTTCACACTGCTGAAAAAGACACACCCGAGACTGGACAATTTACAAAAGAAAGAGAGGTCCAAGTAGCTGGGACTACAGGCATGGGTCACCAAGTTTCATTAAATGGACTTACAGTTTCATTAAACTGGGTCACCAAGTTTCATTAAATGGACTTACAGTTTCATTAAACACAATCATGGCAGAAGGCAAGGAGGAGCAAGTCACATCTTACATGGATGGCAGCAGGCAAAGAGAGAGAGAGAGCTTGTGCAGGGAAACTCCCTTTTTAAAACCATAAGATCTCATGAAACTTATGCACATCATGAGAACAGCACAGGAAAGACATGTCCCCATGATTCAGTTATCTCCCACCAGGTCCCTCCCACAACACATGGGAATTATGGGAGCTAAAAGATGAGATTTGGGTGGTGACACAGAGCCAAACCATGTCATCCCCCACCCCTCCAAAGCCTGCCCCCAGCCTCTGCCTGAGCCCCCATAGCCTCCAGTCTGGGTATCATGCTGGGCTCCAAGAGCTGCTCTCCCATTTCCCACCTGCTTGCTCAGCAGTGGGAGGCATCCTTTACAAAGAGAAGACAGGCCACTGTCACACCCTAAGTGATGTAGCCCCCACCCTTGGACAATCCCTTGGTCTCCTATTCTCCATATCACCCCCTCCACTCCAGCTTCCTGGTCTCCAGCTGTTGCTCAAATACACAGGCCTGTTCCCTCCTGCCTCAACTCTGGAGACATGGTGTTCTCTCTGCCTACCACATGGGCAGCTCCTTCACTTCCCTGACCACTCTCTTAAGATTGTAGCCCCCACCTCAGCCATACATGTGCTCCTGATCCCCCTTTCCCTGCTCTATTTTGCCTTTATTCCACAGCCTTAGGACCTAATTTACTTCCTTTTTAGGGTTATTATTTATTACCTCCCCATCTCCCACCAGAAGCAACCCATGATCAGGGATCTGTCTTTTTGCTTCACTGCTGTGTTCCAAGCACCTATAACAATATCTAGCACACAGTGGGTGCTCAGTAAATACTGAACGAAAGAATGAACAGATTATTCCATTCTCCCGTTTCACTTCTCTGTATGCTGGAACTTCATGAGGCTGTATCTGGGAAGCTGGCCAGATGGACATGCTATATTTTCTTAGCTTAGTGACCTGGGAACAAAGAAGGGAAAGCCTTAGAAAGCCAGGAAGCTGCTGGGACACGTTTGGCTGGTCCCACTTTTAAAAACAAAAACAAACAAACAAACAAAAAACAAAAACAGCCACTCCGATTGGGCTGAGCTCTGATGGGCCCAGCTGTGACCTCTGCACACAGTAACACCTCCCTTATCACCCTCCTGTCTTAAACCCCAGGGGCTCAGCTGAGCTTGTCACCCAACCTGCTTGTGTCACTTAGCCTGCAGCATGCCCCACCTACTGCCCCAACCTGTTTCCTCCCATTCATTCCACCCGCAGCTTCTCCGAACACCTCCCTGCGAGGAGCTGCCTCCCAGTTCCACTCGCACTCACAGATCAAAGGAGGTCTGCTTTGATCTGAACTAGCACTGGGTACAGGCAACTGAAACACCCACCCCACACGCGCGCACACACACACACCCTCTGAGGGTTCTATCACAGGAACTGCTATGAAGGCAGGTTGATTCCATTCAAATCCTAGCTCCATTCCTAACTAGCTTTGTGAGTGAGGACAAGTCTGCTGTGCTCCCAGGGCTTTAATTTCCTCATCTGTAAGGAGGGAAATAATGCTGCCTTTGGGGTTACTGTGAGGATTAAAAGAGATTGTATTTGCAGAGAATCCAGCAGTGCACCTGGCACCCAAGGGTGCTAAATAATGGTCAGTAGTCTCACACACCCCTACCTCTTAAGAGTCCAGCATGTGCCAAACACTGTTAATGGTGCTGGTGAGCAGCCAGCCCCATGGTGGGTGGGGGCGGAGGCACTCCTCTTAATGAACAGCATCTAGATGAAGGGCTGCAACGCAGAATGGCTACTGGAATTCAGCCTCTGGGTGGCAAGGAAATAGAGGAGACAATGTGACTTGGGATTGGGGGAATCCTGGAAGTTATCTTAACTTCTTGCTGAGAAGTGAGTGACATTTAGCTGGTGTTCTAAAAAGACTTGAGGCTCGGCCGGGCGCGGTGGCTCAAGCCTGTAATCCCAGCACTTTGGGAGGCCGAGACGGGCGGATCACGAGGCCGAGGAGAGCAAGACCATCCTGGCTAACACTGTGAAACCCCGTCTCTACTAAAAATACAAAAAAACTAGCCGGGCGAGGTGGCGGGCGCCTGTAGTCCCAGCTACTCGGGAGGCTGAGGCAGGAGAATGGCGTCAACCCGGGAGGCGGAGCTTGCAGTGAGCTGAGATCCGGCCACTGCACTCCAGCCCGGGGGACAGAGTGAGACTCCGTCTCAAAAAAAAAAAAAAAAAAAAAAAAAAAAAAAAAAAAAAAAAAAAAAAAAGACTTGAGGCTCATTCGCAAAACCCATGGAGAGAGGGAGGGTTTGGGGATTAGGTAACCCTGGGTTCAACTCTCAGTTCCATAGAAAAAGTCTGGAAGGATACACACTTCTCTGCGTAGGACTCGCTTTCTTCCCAGACCTTTCATCTACATCCTGTTGGCAATGGGAGTCACAATAGGCTGCCACCTTTGGGCACCTGCACCTCTGAAACCCATGGGCAGTGAGGGTGAATGGCTATTCACCCCTGAGTGGCTGCATTTTGAGGGTTTCCTCTCTAGAGGTGCTTTTGTGCTGTGTCTGTGCTCACTGGCACGGCATACTTTTGCTATGCTATAAGCTATGAAACTTCTGACCTCATAGGTAGCTGAGCTAGGTGAGCTCTACCAGAGGAAGGCTGACATTTCCTTTTTTTTTTTTTTTTTTTTTTTTTTTTTTTTTTTTGAGACGGAGTCTTGCTCTGTCGCCCGGGCTGGAGTGCAGTGGCCAGGATCTCAGCTCACTGCAAGCTCCGCCTCCCGGGTTTACGCCATTCTCCTGCCTCAGCCTCCGGAGTAGCTGGGACTACAGGCGCCCGCCACCTCGCCCGGCTAGTTTTTTTGTATTTTTAGTAGAGACGGGGTTTCACAGTGTTAGCCAGGATGGTCTCGATCTCCTGACCTCGTGATCCGCCCGTCTCGGCCTCCCAAAGTGCTGGGATTACAGGCTTGAGCCACCGCGCCCGGCAGTTGACATTTCCAAATGTCTTTTTTGTTTTTTGTTGTTGTTTTTTTTTTTTTTTTTTTTTTGAGACAAAGTCTTGCCCTGTTGCCCAGTCTGGAGTGTAGTGGCGTGATCTCGGATCACTGCAACATCTGCCTCCTGGGCTCATGTGATCCTCCCACTTCAACCTCCCCAGTAACTGGGACTACAGGCATGCACCACCATGCCCAGCTAATTTTTGTACTTTTTTCTAGAGATGGGGTTTCATCATGTTGTCCAGGCTGGTCTCAAACTCCTGGCCTGAAGTGATCCTCCTGTTTTGGCCGCCCAAAGTGTTGGGATGACAGACAGAGCCACTGCACCTGGCCCCAAATGTCTTTTTAAAACACTGTGTAACAGTCAACACTTTCAAGTGTCTTTGAAACAACAAAAAAAAGGAAAACCAGAGCAGCCTGTGTGGCTGTAAAACTCCAGGCAAAGTCAGGGAGGCTAAGCTGCCTTTCCCCACATCTGCCTGGCTTCCATACTCTGCTCCTCACTCTCCTTGTGCCCAAGTTCCACATTTAAATCACATATTTATACTGCAGAATGAAGATGGGCAAAATTTTTAAAATCACATATTTAAATATTCAGTTTTGCATAAAATAGACTATAAAAATAAAGCTTGTGATGTTTCCAATGGATTATCAAAATTCCTTAATCTCTTTCTTTTCTCTAATATTTTATAGGGAAACTGATTTTTATTTTTGTTCTTTTGAGACACAGTCTCAGTCTGTTGCCCAGGCTGGAGTGCAGTGGCACAACCACAGCTTACTACAGCCTCTATCTCCTGTACTCAAGCAATCCTCCTGCCTGAGCCTCCCGAGTAGCTAGGACTACAGGCACACATCACTGTGCTCAGCTAATTTTAAATTTTTTGTAGAGACGGTCTTGCTATGTTGCCCAGGCTGGTCTCCAACTCCTGGCTTCAAGCAATCCTTCTGCTTTGGCCTCCCGGAATGCTGGGATTACAAGTGTGAACTACTGTGCCCAGCTGATAAATGCATTTTAAAATTACACAAGTGTTTTTTAAAACATGGCCCTAGAGTCCTTTTGTACCACATTTTGTGTGTGTATGGGTATGTGTCTAATCCCACTTCCTCACTTACCTGTGACCCAGCACAAGGTGCTTAATTCCCTGAGCCTCACCCCTAACACCCATTGGACATTCCTGCCGTAAGAATCCATTGGGTATCTTCTAGGTCAGGCATTCTTCCAGGCCCTGGGTATGGAGTGAACAAAATGAATGAGGCTTAACCAGGTATGTGGGGAAGCCAGACAATAAATCATGTATGTCCCATCATTTTAAACATTCAGAAGAAAAAGAAAGCAAAGAAGAGGCAGAGTGACCTGCCTTTCGAGCTGCTGTGTGGATAGTGCTACCTGCCATGCCTGTATACTCCTCTGGTCTCCTTGGCTTACCTCATCATCTCCCACAGTCCCCTGACCACAGGTGGAACACCCCACCCACACTCCTTACATTATTATGTATTTTTCCTTTTTATCTTTTTCAGCAGAAACCCAGGATAGGAATGGCAGGGGACATGGGGAGTAGGAATGGGAGAGGACCTCAGGGACACTTTGTTTTTCGAGACAGGGTCTTGCTCTGTTGCCCAGGCTGGGGCGCAGTGGCACATCTAGCTCCCCAACCCCTCTGGTCCTTGACCACCTTGCTTCTGGTGGGCTTGTCCTTCATCTCGCCTCAGCCACTCACTCTTGTGGCCATGCCTTAGGTATGTTATTACCAAGAACTCCATAATCTCAATTTCATGCCTCCCACTCTGACCATCGCCTCATATCTTCCCCGTTTACTCCCTCTGGGACACCAGCTCCAATAATTCTTCAGTCCCTCAAGACTTACCCACCTTCCCCTTTTCCTTCACCTCCCCACTTTCCTTCTCATCCAGTTTAGATGATCTCATCATCATCATAATCACTCATCTCCATACATCCTCAACTCCTTTGACTCCTCTTCCTTCACTCTGCTCTTCTGGAAAAACACCAGCTTTGATTGAATCTAGCTCTCTACCTATTTATTTATTCAGAGACAGAGTCTCACTGTGTCTCCCAGGCTGGAGTACAGTGGCGTGATCTCAGTTCACTCCAACCTCCACCTCCTGGGTTCAAGCAATTCTCATGCCTCAGCCTCCCCCATAGCTGGGATTACAGGCGCACATCATCATGCCAGGCTAATTTTTGTATTTTTAGTAGAGAAGGGGTTTTGTCACGTTGGCCAGTGTCTCGAACTCCTGACCTCAGGTGATCTGCCTGCTTCGGCCTCCCAAAGTGCTAGGATTACAGGTGTGAGCCACCGCACCTGGCCTCTCTACTTATGTAACAGCTGCATCACAATAGCTAAATGTGTCTAGAAAATATAAACCATGGCCAGGCATGGTGGCTCACACCTATAATCCCAGCTATCAGGGAGGCTGAGGCATAAGAATTGCTTGAGCCAGAGAGGCAGAAGTTGCGATGAGCTGAGATTGTGCCACTGCACTCCAACTTGGGTGACAGAGCAAGACTCTGTCTCAAAAAATTTTTTCAAAAATAGAAAATATTGACCAGGAGCAGTGGCTCACACCTGTAATCCCAGTACTTTGGGATTCCAAGGCAGGTGGATCACTTGAGGTCAGGAGTTCAAGAGCAGCCTGGCCAACATAGTGAAAGTTCGTCTCTACTAAAAATACAAAAATTAGCAGGCATGGTGTCACGTGCCTATAATCCCAGCTACTGGGGAGGCTGAGGCAGGAGAATTGCTTGAACCTGGGAGGCAGAGGTTGCAGTGAGCCAAGATTGTACCATTGCACTCCAGCCTGGGTGAATAAGCAAATAAGCAAGACTCCTTCTAAAAAAAAAAAAAAAATATATATATATATATATATATATACATACACATATGTGTGCGTGTGTGTGTGTGTGTGTGTGTATCTCAACCATGCTAACTGGCCTTTATTTTTTATTTTTATTTTTTTGAGACAGGGTCTCATTCTGTCACCGAGGCTGGAGTGCAGTGGCCTGATGTCAGCTCACTGCATCCTCCACCTCCCACCTCCCTTGAGAGTGATCCTCCCACCTCAGCCTCCCGAGTAGCTGGGAATACAGGTGTGCACCACTATGCCTGGTTAATTTTTGTATTTTTTATAGAGAAAAGCTTTCACCATGTTTCTCAGGCTGGTCTTGAACTCCTGGACTCAAGCCATCTGCCTTCCTCAGCCTCCCAGAGTGCTGGGATTACAGGTGTGAGCCACTGTGCCCAACCTAGCCTTGCTTTAAATCATAGTCAACTAATGTCAAAAATCCTTCACTTAGAAACTAGAGTCCATGCTCTCTTATCTACCCAAGGATCCTACTCCAGCAGTTGTCCTTTCTTTCTCCTTCATCACCAAATTTTCACCCTCTATCAGATCACTGTCATTATCTTACAAATACGTTATTTCTCCTATCTGAAAAATGGCCCTCTCCTAATCTCACATCCACTACCGGCTACTGCCCCATTTCTTGCTCCACTGTCTCCAGTTCGTATCCTCCTGTTCTCTCCAAGCCCCACTTAAATCAGGCTTTTCCCTTCATATCGCCACAAAACAGGCCTTCTCAACGCCACCAATTACTTGGCAAATACTCAGCTCTCTGTTTCTGTCTGACTTTGTCTCAAAATGTTTAAACCCAGTCAATTGTTCATTCATTGGGATGCTGCCCTCCCCTCTCCTGGCTTGCCTCCTACCTCACTGGCTGCCCCCTTTGTGGTGTCCTTTGCTGGCTCCTCTTTATTTTCCTGACCCCCAAACATTGGAGTGTCTTTGGACTTCCTATCTTCTCAAGAGCCCATGTTGGTGGTTGTGAATTTAAAATAAGGCCAATTTCAACCAGGTTTATGGCTTTAAATACCTCCTCTAGGCCAGGCATGGTGGTTCACGCCTGTAATCCCAGCACTTTGGGAGACTGGGGCAGGTGGATCACCTGAGGTTAGGAGTTTGAGACCAGCCTGACCAACATGGTGAAACTTCATCTCTACTAAAAATTTTAAAATTAGCCTGGCATGGTAGCACACGCCTGTAGTCCCCGCTACTCAGGAGGCTGAGGCAGGAGAATTGCTTGAACACAGGAGGTGGAGGTTGCAGTGAGCTGAGATCATGTCACTGCACCCCAGCCTGGGGAACAGAGCAAGACTCCATCTCAAAATAAACAAACAAATAAATACCTACTTTAGCTGACGACTCCTAAATTGGCCTTTCCAGCCAAATTATTCCCCTACCTTCTAGGTTTGAACATCCAAATGTCTATTTAACATCTCCCCTGGCATGTTCAATCGTCATCTCAAATCTAACATAGTGAACACAGAACTCCTGATCTTTCTCCCCAAAATCCGCTTTTCTTGTAGTTCCCCCATCTCTGTAAGTGGCAAATCCATCCTTCCAACTGTTTGGGCCAAAAAGCTTAGAGTCATCTCTGCCTCCTTAGTTTCTTTCATATGCACATCTAATCTGTCAGGAAACCCTGACAATTCTCCCAGTGTATCTTGAATCTGGCAACTTCTCGCCATCTACACTACTGGGACTAGTCTGAACCTGACCTTGCCCTTGCCCACCTTCATTCTGTCCTCAGCAATGCAGTCAGAGGATCCACTTAAAACATGTCAGATTAGGTCATTACTCAGTTCAAAGCCCTTGAATGGCAGCTGAAAACCCTCCATCTCTTTCAGAATAAAAGCCAGTGTGCAAATGCTCTAGTGTTTCTTTGATCCTAGCTTTATCTCCGACTCTGTTTCAGCCACACTGGCCTCCTTGTTCCTGATCGTGGACCTCTGCAGGGCTCTTCACCTGGCATGTGCTTCCCCCAGATGTGTGGCTTGTCCTTTCTCTTCTTTTAGGCCTTTGCTCAAATAGCACATCATTAGTGATGCTTTCTTTGCTCATCCTTATAAAATGGGAACTACTTCCCCTCCCAGCTTTATTTTTCTCCTTAGCACTTCTCAATCTGATTTACTATACATTTTGCTCATCTCCCCCTACCAGAATATAAGTTCCACAAGGGTAGGGCTTGTATGTGGTTCACTGGAGTATCCTCAAAGCCTAGAGCGATGCCTAGCCCACAGCAGGCATTCAACACTTTTTGTTGCATTAATTCAGGAGCTAGGTGTGGAGGTCACAGGTGTGAGATGAGGCTGAGAGGTGGGCAGGAGCCAGACCGGCAGGCCTCGTAGGTCTTGCTAAAGATCTGGAGGAGGTTGAAATGATCATGGCTATGTTTGGGAAAGTCCCCTGGGCTCCAGGAGAGACAACACTTTCTAGAAAGGTGATTCTTGCCTTTGTGGAGTTTTGCATGGGCAGGTTTGAAGATTCGTTTTCTGGAAAGGCAGCTCCTACTTAGAAGGGGTAGGGGGAGGAGCTCTGGGACTAAGGAGGTCTCTGCATTTTGACAAGACTACCACATGGGGCTGTAATTATGGGTAATCAGCCCTGTGCTTCTGAGTCAGCAGCTCAATCAAGCCCTTTAAGGTGACAGGTTGCAGCACCGCCTCCTCCCTCCAAGCCTCCATGCTGGGAGCCTGCTCCGCCCTGCTGAGGGCTCACGTCTCAAGAGCATCAGGATATGCCAGATGCAGCATTCTGCCACCTCCCTGCCACCCACTCTCATCCCTCCCTTTCCTCCTGCACTCCTCAGTCTGAAGAGACTTTAGTGGAGATCAAGTCCAAGGGGCAAGAGGCCAGCTGAGCTTCTCAGTCTTGCAGACAGTCGGGGAGGAGCCACCTAGGCACAGGAAGAGATAGGCACTGAGCAGAGAGCAGGCGGCACATGCAGACCCTCTCGGGCTGGGGCCACCGGGAGCCACAAGGCACAACCTGGGAGCAGCTTTCATTGAAAAGCTGCCTCTCCCCAACATTCCAGCTATCCAAACAACTAGACTCTTTATTCAGAGTCTCCTAGGCCTGCTGGGCTCCTTGGACTAAATTTGCCTTCTGCACATTCCTTGAGGGTTTTAATAACCTACCAGTAAGAACAACAAGTCCATTTCTACTAACCTAATAAGTCAAGCCAAGGTGGAAATACCTTTCAAGGGCCCCTCCCTTCCCAATTCAGCTGGACTTTCATTGCAGAAGGAAGCAAAGTTAAATTTGGGTTTGCTGTTGAGATGCACTTAACTATTTAGTTTTGCCAAGGAAGCGGGTGGGGAGATCACAGCTGGCAAGGCAGAATGTTCCGTTCCCAGGCACTCAGGGGTTCAGAATTCTTTCCTACCCTCTCACGTGCTGGCTTGTAGGATTCCTGCCAGCTGCTGACCTCCCGGGACCTGCTCTGGTGGCCTTGCCAGGCACGTACCACCTCATGAGACTGCAGGTCCTTGAGGAGGACACCAGGGCCTGCTTGGGCTTGCTCTGTCACCAACTACAGGTTACAGGGCAATCCCACATGGGGCATCCTCCAAGTACAGAGATACTGGTGACAAAGGAGACTAGATAGGAGGAAGCTCCCAGAAGATCACAGTCCAGACAAGATAATCAGCGGTTCAGACAGAAGCCAGTCTCTCTCTGGCCCCTCCGTCTCCACTCCCAGCTCAGCAGCCATGTCCATCCAGCCTTTCCATTCTCTCCTAGCCCAAGAAAAGTTTCTCTTTTCCCAGTTCCTACTCATGAAAACCTAAATATAGTGAACTTGATTCATTGGCTGATAGATTCACCTGTGGGGAGAAAAACTTTTGTTCACTTTTGGGGAATGGAAAGAAGGGGAAGGCAGGGCAGAAACTGCATTTTGAGTTCCTTCTGTCCTATGTTAGTTATCCTGGTGTTTGGAAGATACCCCACTACCTGAGCTTGCAACTGGAAGGATTTGGGTTTGAATCCCAACTTGCCCTGTGTTGACTGTTTGGCTCTGAGCAAGCTATTTAGCATCCCCAGGCCTCTGCAGCTACAACTGTAAAGTGGGGACAAGGGTTCCTTCCTTCAAGGGCTTCTGCAAGGACTAAGGTGACTGCAAAAGTAATTGTGGTGTTCTTTTTTTTTTTTTTTTTTTTGAGACGGAGTCTCACTCTGTCACCCAGGCTGGAGTGCAGTGGCCGGACCTCAGCTCACTGCAAGCTCCGCCTCCCGGGTTTACGCCATTCTCCTGCCTCAGCCTCCCGAGTACTGGGGACTACAGGCGCCCGCCACCTCGCCTGGCTAGTTTTTTTTGTATTTTTTTAGTAGAGACGGGGTTTCACCGTGTTAGCCAGGATGGTCTCGATCTCCTGACCTCGTGATCCGCCCATCTCGGCCTCCCAAAGTGCTGGGATTACAGGCTTGAGCCACCGCGCCCGGCCACAGTGTTCTTATTATTGGAATTTGCTGTTTGATTTTGGAATACATTCTTATATAAATGTGGCAATGTTATCATTTAAATGGGAATTTCTTGCTTTTTTTGCTAATGACTTATTACTTGCTGTTTATGTTTATTTTAGATTATAGAAATGATATTAGACAAAAAGCAAATTTGAATAATTTTCTTATTCGCGTTCAAAATGGGTCGTAAAGCAACGGAGACAACTCACAACATCAATAACACATTTGGCCCAGGAACCGCTATCAAACGTACAGTACGGTGGTGGTTCAAGAAGTTTCACAAAGGAGACGAGAGGCTTGAAGATGAGGAAAGTAGGGACTGGCTTTCAGAAGCCGACAACGACCAATTAAGAGCAATCGTCGAAGCTGATCCTCTTACAACTACACAGGAAGTTGCCCAGGAACTCAACTTCGATCATTCTACAGTCGTTTGGCATTTGAAGCAAATTGGAAAGGTGAAAAAGGTTGATAAGTGGGTGCCTCATGAGCTGAGCGAAAATCAAAAAATCGTCCTTTTGAAGTGTCGTCTTCTTTTATTCTGTGCAACAACAAGAAACCATTTCTCAATTGGATTGTGATGTGTGAGAAAAAGTGGATTTTATACGACAATTGGTGACGACCGACTCAGTGAGTGGACTGAGAAGAAGCTCCAAAACACTTCCAAAGACAAACTTGTACCAAAAAAAGGTCCTGGTTTTTTGGTGGCCTGCTGCTGCTCTGACCCACTATAGCTTTCTGAATATCAGTGAAACCATCACATCTGAGGAGTATGCTCAGCAAATTGATGAGATGCCCCGAAAACTGCAATGCCTGCAGCTGGCATTGGTCAACAGAAAGGCCCGATTATTTCACGGCAATGCCTGATCGCAGGTTGCACAACCAACTCTTCAAAAGTTGAACAAATTGGGCTATGAAGTTTTGCTTCATCCACCAGATTCATCTGCCTTCTTGCCAACCAACTACCACTTCTTCAAGCACCTTGACAACTTTTTGCAGGGAAAATGCTTCCACAACCAGTAGGATGCAGAAAATGCTTTCCAAGAGTCCATCAAATCCTGAAGCATGGATTTTTATGCTACAGGAATAAACAAACTTATTTCTTGTTAGCAAAAATGTGTTGTTTCTAATGGTTTCTATTTGGATTAATAAAGACATATTTGAGCCTAGTTATAATGATTTAAAATTCACAGCCCAAAGCCGCAATTACTTTTGCACCAACCTTAATAAATCAGATGCAGGCAAACTTAACCCTTACAATCTCATTAGTAAACTGTTAACAACACAAAATTTATTTCCCTTCCTCAAAAGGTGGATATTGTGATCTGTATTTTAACAGATGAAGAAACTGAACTATTCCAGCCTGGGCAATACGGCAAAATCCTGTCTCTACAAAAAAATACAAAAATCAGCTGGGCATGGTGGCACATGCCTGTAGTCCCAGCTACTCAGGAGACTGAGGTCGAAGGATTGCTTGAGCAGGGGAGGCAAAGGTTGCAGTGAGCCGAGATTGCTACACTGCATTCCAGCTTGGGTGACGGAGCAAGACCCTGTCTCAGACAAAGAAATGTAACTACAAAGAGATTAAATCAAATTATGCCAACAGAGGAAATGTCTAAGAGATGTTGCAAGCCTGAAAGCTGAGCCCTGGCGGAAGGGTGAGTCTCCAGCGATGTCTAGGAATTTGGAGTTTGTCAAGGTGGGTCTTCACTCTTGGTGACCCTTGGGCCATTCAGGTTGGTTACTTGCAACCCTAATTACAAGCAGGTTGGACCTCTCTCTGCCAACAAGTTTGTGCCTATTCCTCTGCTAGATATCATAGGAGGATTTAAAAAGGAGTCCCAAACAATCCCAGGCTGGCTGGCCCCCAGGCCGGGCAAACCAGACTGGCCGATCACCTTAGTTCTCATATTCCCAGATTTTGCAATCTTACTAGAAAACAAGACTGACACCAGTTGCTCAGAGAGGACCACTGAATGGGGCTTCTGAAAAAGGGACTAATACTTAAGTGCTGTTTACAAATCTTGGGCTGAGTGCCATTTCAAGATGACCCACTGAACACAAGCTACAGCTTTCTCTTTTGGCTCCGGTCCTTCAAATCACAGTGGGGAGAAACACACTTTTTAGTGTCAGAATTTATTGAGGCATACCTTACCTATAAGAATTCGCTCCTTTTATAAGCTTATGGCTTTTGACAAACGCATACAGTTATATAATCCCCACAATAGATATAAAACATTTCCCTCACACCCGAAAGTTCTCTCCTGCCCATTCGCAGTCAATTCCCCCCCTGCAGCTCCCAGCCACTGGCAACCACAGATCTGATTTCTGTCCTTACAGTTTTGTCTTTTCCAAAATGCCATTTGGCAGGATTTATATAAGGGAACTTTTTGAGTCTGGCTTCTTTTACTTAGCATAATGCTTTTGAGATTCATCTATGTTGTGTATATCTGAAGCTTTTTTTTTTCTAACTCATGTTCCATTGTATCAAAGTGTGATGATTGTTGCCAGGTGCAGTGACTCACACCTATAATCCTAGCATTTTGGGAATCTGAGGTAGGAGGATCACTTTGAGACCAGGAGTTGGAGGCCAGCCTGGGTAACACAGGCTTCCTCTCTACAAAAATAAAAGTATATATATATATATATATACACACACACACACACACACATACACATACACACACACACACACACATATATATATATTTTTAAAGATGTCATGATTTGTTTATCCCTTCACCAATTGATGGGTATGGGTATTGTTTCTAGTTTCTGGTGATTATAAATACAATAACAACAAACATTCACAAACAGATCTTTGTGTGGACGTAAGTTTTCATTTCTTCTATGTAAATGCCTAAAAGCAGGATTGCTGGTTTATAAGGTAAGTGTATATTGAACTTTGTTAAAAATTGCCAAATTTATTTTCAAAGAGGCTGTACAATTTTGCATTCTCATCAGTAATGAATGAGAGTTCCAGTTGCCCTGGCTCCTCACCAGCACCTTTTAATTTTGGTCATTCTAGTGGACGGGTAGTGGTATCTCATTCTGGTTTTAATTTGCATTTCCCTAAAGCTAATTATGGCCATGTGCAGTGGCACATGCCTGTAATCCCAGCATTTTGGGAAGCAAAGGCAAGAAGATTGCTTGAGCCTGGGAGTTTGAGGCCAGCCTGGGCAACATAGGGAGACCCCATCTCTACAAACAAATTAAAATAAAAGAATTGGCTGGGACCACAAGCATGCGTGGTGGTGCACACCTATGGTCCCAGTTACTCAGGGTCCCAGGCTGAGGTGGGAGGATTGCTTGAGCCTGGAAGGTAAAGGTTTCAGTAGGCTGTGATTGCACCACTGCACTCTAGCCTGGATGACAGAGTGAGACTCTGTGGTGGGGGTGGGGGAGAAAAAGAATGACGTTGAACAGCTTTTCATGTACTTATTTGTCATGCATACCCTTTATTTGAGGAAAAGTCTGTTTAAATATCTTCCTCACTTAAAAAAATGAATTATTTAAGGCTAGATGTGGTGGCTCAAGCCTGTAATCTCACTCTTTGGGAGGCTGAGGCAAGGCAAGAGGATGACTTGAGACCAGGAGTTCAAGACCAGTCTGGGCAACATAGTGAGATCTTGTCTCTCCAAAAATTTAAAAATTAGCCAGGCATGGTGGCTCGTGCCTGTAGTCCCAGCTACTTGGGAGGCTGAGGCAGGAGCCTTGCACTCAGAGGTTCAAGGCTGCAGGGAACTCTGATCATGCCACTGTATTCCACCCTGGGCAACAGGGCGAGATCCTGTCTCTTAAAACAAAAGAAATGGATTCTTTGGTTCTAATTATTATATTTTAAGAGGTTTTTTTTTTTAACATATTCTTCTTCCAAGTCCTTTATCAGATATGTGTTTTGCAAATATCTCTTCCTAGTGTATAGATTATCTTTTCATTTTCTTGACAGTGTCTTCCGAAGAACAAATTTGCATTTTAATGAAGCCAAAATTTATCCATTTTTTTCTTTTGTGGTTCATACTTTTGTAAGAAATCTCTGCTTAATCTAAGATACTTAGATATTGTGTTTTCTTGCAAACGTTTCATAGTTTTAGCTTTAGCATTTGAAAATACAACTGAAAAATAAAATAAATCTGCAATCAAGCTCAAAACAAGAAGAGGAACCCCTTACTGGGTTAGAAATTGTATGAGATCCCTGAAGGGCAGAAAGCATATGGGATTGGAAAGAAGGTCACTGTTCTCACAAGAAGTTGGGACCAAGAAGGCTCCACTCTGGAGGAGGTAGAGTGGGTAGAGTGGGAGAGAGCCGGGCGCTTGAACCTCCACAGACCCTCCCAAGCTACTCCTCCCTCTCCGCCCATCTGCATCTAGACACATGGTAGCAAATTACAGAACACCAAAGAGAAAGTTCTATATCCTTCCCTGGAGGAAAAAAAAGTATTATCTACAAAGGAAGGAAAGGCAGATTGAGATGAGCTCTCATCAGCTGTGTTGGATGTTAAGAAGACAAACACAGAGCTAGGCTACTGAAAGAGGCTGAAGTGGGAGGATCACTTGAGCTCGCGAATTTGAGATTGTAGTGTGCCTGTGACTAGCCACTACACTCCAGCCTGGGCAACCCAGTGAATTCTCTAAAAAAAAAAAAAAATTTTTTTTTTTTTTGAGACAAAGTCTCACTCTGTCGCCCAGGCTGGAATGCAGCGGTATGATCTCAGCTCACTGCAACCTCTGCCTTCCAGGTTCAAGTGATTCTTGTGCCTCAGTCTCCAGAGTAGCTGGAATTACAGGTGCATGCCACCACGTCCAGATAATTTTTGTATTTTTACTAGAGACGTGGTTTCACCATGTTGGCCAGGTTGGTCTCCAACTCCTGACCTCAGGTGATCCGCCTGCCTTGGCCTCTCAAAGTGCTGGGATTACAGGCGTGAGCCACCACAACCAGGCAAAAAAAGATTTTTTAAAGAAAGACAAACAATACCTCTTTAGACATTCAGGGGAAATAAAAGAACCTAGAATTTCATGTCCAGCCAAACTAGACCCTTTCTGAAATAAAGATATATTCCAATAAGAAGAAAAATGTATCTGTGAGGAATAAGTGAGTTTCAAGAAGTAGTGAGGTGAGGCTGGGCATGGTGGCTCCTGCCTGTAATCCCAGCACTTTGGGAGGTGGGTGGATCACCTGAAGTCAGGAGTTCAAGACCAACCTGGCCAACATGGTGAAACCCCATCTCTACTAAAAGTATAAAATTAGCCTTTTGTACTAAAAGTACAAAAGGTGTGGTCGTGGGCACCTGTAATCCCAGCTACTCAGGAGTCTGAGGCAGAAGAATCGCTTGAACCCGGGAGGTGGAGGTTGCAGCGAGCAGTGAGCAGAGATCACGCCACTGCACTCCAGCCTGGGTGACAGAGGGAGATGGAAAAAAAAAGGTCCCCCATCCAAAAAAAAAGAAGTAGTGAGGTGAAATATATGCGTATATGTGTACATACACAAAAACATATGTATGTGTGTATATTTATTTATATATGTGTGTGTATTTATTTGTATATATAGGTTTTGTGTTGTTATCTACATGTAGGAATATACAAATGCTTGTTATAAAAAAACAAAACAAAAACTTGTAAAACTAAATCTGTGATAAATTGGTAATTACTCTTGGTATTATCGATATGGATGAAATGGAAAGACATCTGTCTTCATGGACTGGAAGATGTGTTTGTTTATTTGTTTGAGACAGAGTCTTACTTCGTTGCTCAAGCTGGAGTGCAGTGGAGCGATCTCAGCTCACTGCAACCTCCGCCTTCTAGGTGCAAGTGATTCTCCTGCCTCAGCCTCCCGAGTAGCTGGGATTACAGGTGCACACCACCACGCCTGGCTAATTTTTATATTTTTAGTAGAGACAGGTTTTTGCCATGTTGGCCAGGCTAATCTCAAACTCCTGACCTCAAGCGATCCAGCCATCTCAGCCTTCCAAAGTGCTGGGAATACAGGTGTCAGCCATGGCGCCCAGCTGGTGGGAAGATTTTAATTTTTAAATTTGGTTTCATTTTCCCTGAGACCTCTTCCCTCGGTTACAGCCAGACATCTTCTCATTGTGTTCTCATATGGCCTTTTCTCTGTGCCTGTGCATCCCTAGAATATTTCTTTCTCTCTCTCTCTCTTTTTCTTTTTTTTTTTTAAAGACAGAGTCTCCTTATGTTGCCAGGCTGGTCTTGAACTCCTGGGCTCAAGGGATCCTCCTGCCTTGGCCTCCCAAAGTGGTAGGATTACAGGCGTGAGCCACCACCCCTGGCTGTTTCTCTTTTTATAAGGACACCAGTCATATTGGATTAGGGTTCCATACTATGGGTCTCATTTTAACTTAGTCACTTCTGTAAAGACTTATCTCCAAAGACAGTCACATGGATTAGGGAACCAACCTATCCCCCTATGACCTAATTTAACCTTAACTACCTTTTTAAATGTTCTACCTCCAAATATGGTTACATTCTGAGGTGTTGGGTGTCAGGACTTCAACACACGAATTTTGGGAGGACAAAATTCAGCCCATAACACTATTCAGTGGGGGAAAGAACACTCTTTTCAACAGATAGTTTTGGGAAAACTGGATATCCACAGGCAGAAGAATGAAGTTGGACCCTTATCTTAAGCCATATACAAAAATTAACTCGAAATGGATCAAAGACCTACATGGAGGAACTAAAAATAAAACTATAAAACTCTTAGAAGAAAACAGGGAAAAACATTTGTGACATTGCATTTGGTGACAGTTTCTTATCATGACACCAAAAGCACAGGCAACCAAAAATATACAGATAACTTGGACTTCATCAAAATTTAACTTACACATCAAAAGGCACTGCTATGGTTTGAATGTGTCTCCTCCAAAATTCAGGTGTTGCCAGTGTGGTAGTATGAAGACTTGGAACCTAAAAGATAAGTAGATCATGCGAGTTCCTCCCTCAGGAACGGGCTTAAGGCCTTTATAAAAGAGGCTTCAGGGCTGGGCGCGGTGGCCCACGCCTGTAATCCCAGCACTTTGGGAGGCCGAGGCGGGTGGATCACCTGAGGTCAGGTGTTCGAGACCAGCCTAGCCAACATGGTGAAACCCCGTCTCTACTAAAAATACAAAAATTATCCGGGCGTGGTAGTAGGCACCTGTAATCCCAGCTGCTCAGGAGGCTGAGACAGGAGAATTGCTTGAGCCCAGGAGGCAGAGGTTGCAGTGAGACAAGATTATGCCACTGCACTCCAGCCTGGGTGACAGAGCAAGACAACTTCTTAAAAAAAAAAAAAAGAGGCTCTGTTGCCCTTCTGCCTTGGGCCAAGTTCTTCTGATGCACTCCATTCTTCCCTTAACCTACCTTTAGGACCATATGGGAAGTTCTGCATGATTTGAGAAGGAAAAAATTCAAGTCCACTTAAGGATGGTTCCTCATGATATATGGCATGAGCTGGAAGTGGACTGGCTTCCAAAGAATCAAAGCTTTTTGCTCAGGGTGGGTTACAAAAGACAGGAGTTACTGAAACACAGCATTACTCCTCCCCTCTGGAGGACGAGAAACACAGCACCCTCTTGGAAAAAGAGAGCTGCCCTCACCAGACACCAAACCTGCCAGTGCCTTCTTTTTGGACTTTGCAGCCTACAGAACTGTAAGAAAATAAATTTCTGTTTTTTATAAATTATCCAGTCTCAGACATTTTGCTATAGCAGCACAAACAGACAAAGACAGGCAATATCAAGAGAATAAAAAGACAACCCAAAGAATGGGAGAAAATATTTGCAAATCATATAGCTGGTAAGGGATTAATGTCCAAACTGTAGAACAAATTTCTAAAACTCAAACAAAATACAAACAACTCAATTAAAAAATGGGCAAAGGACCAGGTGTGGTGGCTCATGACTCTAATCTCAGCCCTCTGGGAGGCCAAGGCAGGAGGTTCATGTGAGCCCAGTAGTTGGAGATGGCAAAACCCCGTCTCTATGAAAAATACAAAAAAATTAGCCAGTCATGGTGGTGCGTGCTTGAAGTCCCACCTACCTGAGAGGCTAAGCTGGGAGGATCACCTAAGCCCAGGGTAATCAAGGCTGCAGTGAGCTGTGATCATGCCACTGCAATCCAGCCTGGGCGACAGAGTGAGACCTTATCTGAAAAAAATCAGGCAAAGGACTCAAACAGCATTTCTCTAAAGAAGATATACAAATGGCCAATAAGCACATGAAAAGATACTCCACATCACTAGTCACTAAAAAGCTGCAAATCAAAACCACAATGAGATACCACTTCACCCACACATTAAAATGGCTATCAGCTATGACTCCATGGATATCCACAGAAGCATTTGATAGGGAGCAAATGATTCTGCAAACACAAAACGTACATGTCAAAATCTGGATTCGCAAACTAAACCATCAAGAGATAAGTGAATCTGCATTCTTTTTTTTTTTGAGACAGAGTCTCGCTCTGTCGCCCGGGCTGGAGTGCAGTGGCCGGATCTCAGCTCACTGCAAGCTCCGCCTCCCGGGCTCACGCCATTCTCCTGCCTCAGCCTCCCGAGTAGCTGGGACTACAGGCGCCCTCCAGGTCGCCCGGCTAGTTTTTTGTAGTTTTTAGTAGAGACAGGGTTTCACCATGTTAGCCAGGATGGTCTTGCTCTCCTGACCTCGTGATCCGCCCGTCTCGGCCTCCCAAAGTGCTGGGATTACAGGCTTGAGCCACCGCACCCGGCCAAATCTGCATTCTTAAAACACATACAATGCAGATTTTCTTGAAACGGTGATCTCTCTTGCCACATTTAAAACAGATTTCTGGTCAGCTGTGCAGGTTTACACCTGTAATCCCCGCACTTTGGAAGACTGAGGCGGGCAGATCGCTTGAGGCCAGGAGTTTAAGACCAGCCCAGGTGACATGGTGAAACCCATCTCTACTAAAAATACAAAACATTAGCTGGGTGTGGTGGCACATGCCTGTAGTCCCAGTTACTTAGGAGGCTGAGGCATGAGAATTGCTTGAACTCGGGAGGCAGAGGTTGCAGAGAGCCAAGATGGCACCACTGCATTCCAGGCCTGGTTGACAGGGCAAGACCCTGTCTCAAAAAAAGAAAAAAAAAAGTGGGGTGGGGGAAGGAAATAGAATGAAACAGGTTTCCGTTCAGCAGACTCCATCTGCAAATGACTTCCCTAAGGAATGGCACAAGGAGAATGGGAAGCACTACTGTAACAAAACAAGAAATCAGAAGTATTTAACAGGCTTATCTGATACTGTCTCCACCCCCACACCCAACCTAGTTCCTCCAATGCATATGGACATCAAGCTGCCCATTTTCAGTTGCGATTCTGGATGTCCACGGACCACGATTTCATCAATATGAAATTCTACTAGCACGCAAGTTCACAAGAGGGTAAAAATGATCATAGCGATTATCTACTGAGCTTCCACTAAGTGTGGGCTCTGTGCTAGGCACGCCCTCCACATCACCACACTCTTAGTTGCCTAAGACATAAGTGTGAATGTCCTCATTTTGCAGGTCAGTAACTTGCTCAAAGTAGAGTAACTCATAAACCCCAGGGTGAGCACTTAAACCAGTTCTCTGGTTCCGAAGTCCCTGTTCTCACTCGCTGCATTCAGTAGGCTCTCATTTTTCCAAGAAGGCAGCAATCAAGCTGGAAGATCTCTACTCCTGGGATCAAAGCATTTGCTCAAAGCTCCAAGAGTCCAGGAAGTGAGATATTGACATCAAGGTCAGGCT
The DNA here is from genome assembly GCF_007565055.1 of Rhinopithecus roxellana. Lineage (NCBI taxonomy): Eukaryota > Metazoa > Chordata > Mammalia > Primates > Cercopithecidae > Rhinopithecus > Rhinopithecus roxellana. The sequence continues at coordinate 71,310,940 of NC_044556.1, read as the reverse complement.
TTGAGAAATGGCTCCTTCTTTTACCCTGCAGAGCATCCGAGGGATGTGGAAAACTTTGCGGCTAGAGCTTGTCAACCCACAGAATGCACTGAGTTGCAAGGGCAATTGCCATCATTACACAACAAATCAGAACTTCACAAAGCCAGCCCTGCTCCTCGGGGTTGCTTCAACACCAGGCATTAGTGACCCAGCAAAGGACTGGTGCCTGCTTAAGGGGAAGTCCAAATGTTAGAAATATTTGCTTTGGGCAAGAGAGAGGCTTCACAGTCTAATCAAAAGATGAAGCAATTGTTTCCAGAAACTCAGACTTTCCTTCAGGGCATCTCCTTCTGTCCTGCAAGAGCTGATTGGCTCCCACCCCAGGGCCCTTGCCCCTGCTATTCCCTCTGCCTGGAAGGCTCTTACCCCAGAAATCTGAGGGGTGTGCCTCCCCACTTTAGCTCTCTGCTCAAATGTCTCTTTCTTATTCATTGAGGCTTTCCTGGATATTATATCTAAAATGATAGCAACCCATCCCCATCCACACACACTCACTTATTCTCTTTCCCTGCTTTATTTTTTTCTCCTTAGAATTCGTCACTATCAAATCTAATCTACATTTCACTTCTTTATCTTATTATCTCTATACCCTACTAGAATACACATTTCACAAAGGCAGGGATTTGTGTCTGTGTTCACTGCTTTTTTCCCCAGCACTTAGAACAGTGCCTGTTGCCTAATAGGGGTTCAATAAATATTTGGTGAATGCATAAGTCAATCTGTACTTCAGAGGAGAGCAGTGACATCCTGGAAAACCCACTCAAGGTTTAATTGTGGTATGAAGGGAAACATCAAGAGATTTTGAAGCCTGGGTTTGCATCTAGGCCTAGCCAGGTGAATAATACTTAATCTCACTAGGCCTCATTTTGTGGTTGGTTAGGAGAGAATAATATTTACCTCCTGGGATTGTAGTGGAGGGACCATTGATAATATTTCTAGGGAAAGGAAATGGGGAAAGTATTTGTGACATTTCCACGCAAGCAATAAGAGAATTTTATTACCATATGCGTCAAAATTTATTGAGCATTTATTTAATACTGGGTCCCATGCCAAGACCGTACACTCATTTCTTCAATCCTTATGACAATCCCGTGTAGCATGTACATTATCTCTTTAGGGATATTTATCAAAGTGATTTGCCCAGGGTGATAAAGTTAGAAAACAGGACAGGACCCCCAGCCCTAATCTGCCTCTAAAATCTATGCCCTACCACTGCACCAGATGTAGAGTTAACTTGTGTGCATAAAATGGTGGACCCTGGTGGGAAAGTGGTGCTCTACCAATGTCCCTTTACTTTTCCTCCCAGCCTTCAGCCAAGTGGATCCTGACCAATAACACCAGGGTGCTGCCCCTGTCGCTGAAAAAGACAAGGGGCAGCCAGGAGCCCTATGGATGACCACCTCCTTTGCCCCTCCCAGCCTGGTGACTTGCTGTAGCCTTCAGCATTAAGGTATACTTTCATCACCCCACCCCTACCCCAGGATCTTATTTGGTACCAGTACTGGATATCTTGTCACTTTTCTGGAATTTTGTTTGTTTGTTTGTTTGTTTTTTGCTGTTGTTGTTTTGAGACAGGGTCTCACTCTGTCACCCAGGCTGGAGTGCAGTGGCACAACCATGTCTTACTGCAGCCTCCACCTTCTGGGTTCAAGTGATCCTCCTGCCTCAGCCTCCTGAGTAGCTGGGACTACAGGTGTGCACCACCATACCCGGCTAATTATTAGTATTATTATTTTTTTTTTGTAGAGATGGAGTCCCACTATGTTGCCTAGGCTGGTCTCTCAAACTCCTGGGCTCAAGCGATCTTCCCACCTCAGCCTCGAAAAGTGCTGAGATTATAGGCGTGAGCCACTGTGCCCAGCCCCCTGTACTTTTGCAAAAAGTAAGTGATTTATAAGGGAACAATATTTTTACTTCAGAGCAATCTATCATTAAAATTGTTCTATATGCTCTTTCTAAATGTAAACTTTACAACTTTTTGACATTAACAAGTGTCAAAAGTTATTCAACTGACTTTCATTTATTTGAACAAGAAAAAAGTATATGTAGACTCATACATGCACATTTAATGTGTGTATATATATGTGTATGTGTATATGTGTGTGTGTGTGTGTGTATATAGTTTTAAAACGTAGGTTGGCCATGTGTCCCAGCATCACAAATAGACAAAAAGGCTGAGCGCGGTGGCTCATGCCTATAATCCGGGCACTTTGGGAGGCTGAGGTGGGGGGATCACCTGAGATCAGGAGTTCAAGACCAGCCTGGCCAACATGGTAAAACCCTGTCTCTACTAAAAATACAAAAATTAACCAGGCAAGGTGGTGGGTGCCCATAATCGCAGCTACTCGGGAGGCTGAGGCAGGAGAATCACTTGAACCCAAGAGGTAGAGATGGCAGTGAGCTGAGATTATGCCACTGCACTCCAGCCTGGGCAACAGAGCAAGACTCCGTCTCAAAAAAAAAAAAAAAAAGACAAAAAGTGCTTTTAAGACCTAATTTATACACGCAATAAAATTAGCTGTTTTTTTTTTAATACATGCAAAATGCTAGTACTTTGCTTTCTTTTTTCTTTCTTTCTTTCTTTCATTTTTTTTTTTTTTTTTGAGACGGAGTCTCACTCTGTCACCCAGGCTGGAGTGCAGTGGCATGATCTCGGCTCACTGCAACTTCCGCCTCCTGGGTTTAAGCAATTCTTTTGCTTCAGCCTCCTGAGTAGCTGGGACTACAGGTGCCCACCATCACGCCCGGCTAAGTTTTTTATTTTTAGGAGAGATGGGGTTTCACCATGTCGGCCAGGATGGTCTCGATCTTCTGACCTCGTGATCCACCTGTCTTGGCCTCCCAAAGTGCTGGGATTACAGGAGTGAGCCACCGCATCTGGCCATATTTTCTTTCAATGATGAGGCAAGAGAGAAGGTTTCACGTTGCCCTGTGCAAGCCCTTCTCCACAAATCCCACACAAGGCAAGAGTGTCTACGCCAGTAAATGAAAAGCCACATTGGATAGAATGAACACCATCTTTTCTACTTTATGCATTGAATGTTAGAAGGAGTGTAGACGTTTTCATGTCCTACAAAATAAGATTTATCAAATGAATGTCACACAGTGATCCTGGCAAGAAGACACTGAAGGAAATCTGCAGAATCATTATTTTTTTTGCCATTCATTAGCTTACATTTCAAATAGGTGCTCCTTATGTGACTTGTCCCAAAGTAATAATGAAGAGAAGGAAAATACAATTTAAGACTTGAAGATGGCTGAGTGCGATGGCTCACACCTGTCATCCCAACACTTTGGGAGGCTGAGGTGGGCAGATAACTTTAGGTCAGGAGTTCGAGACCAGCCTGGCCGACATGGCGAAACCCCATCTCTACAAAAAAATACAAATATTAGCCAGGTGTGGTGGTGCACACCTGTAATCCCAGCTACCTGGGAGACTGAGACACAAGAATTGCTTGAACCTGGGAGGCAGAGGTTGCAGTGAGCTGAGATTATGCCATGCACCCAAACCTAGGTGACAGAGGGAGACCCTGTCTCAAAAAAAAAAAAAAAAAAAAAAAAAAAAAAAAGACTCTAAGACAGTCAAAGACCCCAGAGCAGCTAGCAGTGTTCAGGAATGCCTGAGCTGCTGACTTGGGATTGTTCACTTATTTCACCCACTCCACAGCATAGCTCACTCCCTGCACACTCAAGACATTCTCAGGCAGCTCAGTTTTAAAGAAAAACATTGATGAAAATTATCCATTGATTACAGCAACAACAACAAAATCAGTGGAAGTGGATGTCTTCCATTGGGTGCCACACACACCTAAACACTATGGTGACACCTAACCACCCATTCCTTCTATAGCCCACACACAGTTCTTGGGAACTGCCTCCCTGGAATTGCAGGTAGATGGGGCCAGGCCTGCAGGGTCAGTGCAGTAGAAAACCACATCTCTTCCCAGACAGCCCTTCCTTTCTAGGTAAACACTCCTCTTTCATCTTGGTCCAACCCTTGGGCCACTCTACTGGGGTGAGAGTTGGGGCTGACAGATCCCTGGAGGAGGAAAGAGCTGGCAGGGAGGGTGAGCTGCAGGTCACTTCATCAGGAGTCTCTCTGAGGGAGGGACATATAGACATCACTGCTTGGAAGCTCTCCTGGAGTTTCCACTAGGCCAAAAACTCTAGGAAGGCAGAGGCTATGTCTATTTTATATATTCTATACACAGTGCTTAGCATAAGGTGCTCAGTAAATATTTTAAGAAGGAAGGAAGAGGCTGGGTACAGTGGCTCATGCCTGTAATCCCAGCGCTTTGGAAGGTCAAGGTGGGAGGATCACTTGAACCCAGGAGTTCAAGACCAGCCTGGGAAATATAGAAAGAGTCCTGTCTCAAAACAATATTTTAAATTTAAAATTAAAAAATATGAATGGCGAAAACCCGGGAGGCGGAGCTTGCAGTGAGCTGAGATCCAGCCACTGCACTCCAGCCCGGGCTACAGAGCGAGACTCCGTCTCAAAAAAAAAAAAAGTAAATAAATAAAAAATAAAAATAATAAAAATAAAAGAAGGAAGGGAGGGAGGAAGTAGAAGAGAGAGAGAGGGAAGCAGAAAGATGAGGAAAAGAAAGGAAACTTACAAGGAGGGGCCCATCCCTTGGGCCACAAGTTGTACATGTGGTAGAATGTCTCAAATAGGAGACAGGCTTCCATTATTGTTCCAAAGGGAAAGGAAATGGAGGAAGTGTTTGTGACATTTCGATGGAAGCAATAAGAGAATTTTTCAACTCAGGGTCGGCTATAGGAAAAGCAGTATAGATAGCATATGTATGATATGATTGGAGGAAACCCCTGCCCTCCCATATTTTGTCCCCTGATGTGCCCTGTCATCACTTCTCTGGCACTACCAATGAGTGTGTATAGACCTGGGCTGCAGAGATCTCAGGCCCTATCTATGACTCCTGGGAGCCACCATCTTGGTCTCGCCCAGTTTCACTCATTTATTGGATGTGACTGAGTGATGGATGGGGTGGAGAGTCTGTCAGGGTGAATCCTGGGCAGGGGAGGGAAATATGAGTTCCACCCCTCATTTTACAGATGGGTAAACTGGCCCAGAGAGGAAAACCAACTTGCCCATGGTTATAGGTAGGGGAAGAGCAAGGACCAGGACCCAAGCATCTGGGCGCCTTGTCCAGGATTCTTTCCACTGTGCCACACCACACTGCCTCTTAAAAGGACTTCTCATAAAATCTCCCACTTCAGCCGGAAGGGTCTCAAGAGGTTATCAGGTCCAAGCTCTGCCCTTAGCAGAAATCACCACCAAGGATTCCAGCGACCAGAGGGCAGGCAGCATGTGCCCAAACACTGTTGGTGATGGGAACACCTAACCACCCATTCCTTCCACAGTCCAGACAAATTGTTGCAATTGTTCTTCTTGTTTTGAGCTGCAACCATTTCTCTAAAGGAAACAAGCTACTGCTTTTCCTCCCCAAGTTCTTTCATCATAAAAGTACAAATCCTATAATAGATCACTAGGTAAACACTTGTTTGCCCTCAAGACACCCCTATCTTCTGCAGGTAGTGTTTGTAACTAGAGTTACCTGGGCGTAAGAAAAGACTAATGATTTTTTAAAAGAGACAGAAGTGTGGTACCATTGAAGGGAAATGGATTAATCAAGGTCTTAAGGATCGCTAATTGGGCTTAGGAAGAGAGAGAGGAGAAGAAGGAGAAGAGAAGAGGGGAAATAAGGGGGAAAGAAAGAAATAGGAAGGGAATAAAATGGATGACTAATACATATGGAGCACTTAATAAGGAGCACGCACTCTTCAAAGTGCTTTACTTATATTGATTCATTTAATCTTGAGAATAACCCTCTAAGAGAATTACTATTATTATCCTCATTTTTCAAATAAGGAAACTAAGGCAGAAAGTGTAAGTGCCTTACCCAAGGTCATGGTCAGTGAGCCTAGAATTTGAACCCCGGCAGTCTGACTCTAGGACGACACACTTTGCTATGTTGCTGAATGTGTGGCGCCCCTATTGATTGGGGCCTTTGCCAGGTACTCTACAGAGTTCATGCCAGAGCTCAGAGCACAGACCCTGCGAAGACAGAACTGGGTTCAAATCCTGGTTCTCCACTTGCCTGTTGTACGGAAGTCACTCAATTATCTTATCCTCAATTGCCTTGCCTCTAAATTGGAGTTAATAATACCATTTAAAAGAAAGAAAAAAAAAATAGGCCGGGGGTGGTGGCTCACATCTGTAATCCTAGCATTTTGGGAGGCTGAGGTGGGTGGATCACCTGAGGTCAGGAGTTTGAGATCAGCCTGGCCAATGTGGTGAAACCTCGTCTCTACTAAAGAAAAGAAAAATACAAAAATTAGCTGGGCGTGGTGGTGGGTGCCTATAATCCCAGCTACTCGGAAGGCTGAGGCAGGAGAATTGCTTGAACCCGGCGGCCAGAGGTTGCAGTGAGCCAAGATTGCACCACTGCACTCCAGTCTGGGCAAAAGAGCGAAACTGCATCTCAAAAAATAAAATAAAATAAAATAAAATAAAATAAAATAAAATAAAAAGTAAAAAAATAACAAAGAGGCCAGGCGTGGTGGCTCACACCTGTAATCCCAGCACTTGGGAGGCCGAGGTGGGTGGATCACCTGCGGTCAGGAGTTCAAGACCAGCCTAACCAATATGGAGAAACCCTGTCTCTACTAAAAATACAAAATTAGCTGGGCCTGGTGACGCACGTCTGTAATCCCAGCTACCTGGGAGACTGAGGCAGGAGAATCACTTGAATCCTGGAGGTGGAGGTTGTGGTGAGCCGAGATCATGCAACTGCACTCCAGCCAGGGCAACAAGAGTGAAACTCCATCTCAAAACACACGACAAAAACAAAGAGAAAAAAACAAAACAAAACAAAAATAATAGGATTTAATTCACAGAGGGATTGTGAGGATTATATGGGCTAAAACATTTATCACAGTTCTAGGACACATGTGGTAGATAAATTTCAGTTTTTTGCCTCATGTAATCTTCACAAGGGAATTGGAAGATTTTTTGGTTTCATGTAGTCCTCACAATGCATTCTATAAAGAATGCATTTTCAATATTTCACAGACTTGAAAACTGAGAGTCCAAGAGATAACCAGCCTGCCAAGGTCTTATGCCTAATAGGCGTGGGGGTTGGAAGAACAGGATAAAGGATGAAGGAGGAAAGGAGGAGGGGCAGACTTGAAATGGGACAAAAAAGAAAATCTAAGAAGAGCCTGCTATGGTGAATGCCACTTCACAGAGATCTCAGGAGGCCTCAGGAGGCCTCAGGGGGTTTCAGGATGACTGTCTCTAATACAGAGGATGAGGGAGTTCTCACAGAAGCTTCAGACTGGGGCTCACTGAGGAAGCTTGGGCTCCCACCAAATCCCTTAAGGATTTGCCCCTTAAGCTTGATATCTCAGCACACGACCACATGTATAAAGAAAATTGCTTATTGTATTTCACTATTTAACCTTAACCTCTCCTTCCTACCTTAAAATCACAAATCAATGTTTCATGAACTTACTTATGCAACATAAATTGTTGCATAAGCATTAAACAAAATGTCGTACCACCAGAGAAGTGGCTCATGCCTGTAATCCCAGCACTTTGGGAGGCTGAGGCAGGAGGACCACTTGAGATCAGGAGTTCAAGACCAGCCTGGGCAACATGGTTAAACCGCATCTCTACCAAAAACATATAAAAATTATCCGTGCATGGTGGTGCATGCCTGTGGTCCCAGCTAGTCAGGAGACTAGAGGTGGGAGAATTGCTTGAACCCGGGAGGCGAGGCTGCCGTGAGCGGAGATCACACCACTGCATTCCAGCCTAGGCTACAGAGTGAGACCCTATGTCAAAAACAACAACAACAACAACAACAACAAAAACTGTTATACCACCATGTACAATTGAACTATAAAGAGAGAAGTCGTCTTAATAATAATATTAAAATTTAGTGTTTATGTGAGAATATACGTATATCAATTTCTTATTGCTGTTGTAACAAATTACCACAACTTCAGTGGCTTAAAACAGGACAAATTTATTACTGTAAAGTGCTGGAGGTCGTAATGAGTCCAAATGAGTCTATGGAATAAACACAGGCATCAGCAGAGCTGTGTTCCTCGGGAGGCTCTGACTGTGACAAAAAGAGAAAATGTAGAGAGAATAAAGAAGAGCCCAGGCCAGTCTCGAACTTCAGGGCTCAAGTGATCCACCTGCCTTTGCTTCCCAAAGTGCTAGGATTACGGGCATGAGCCACCGCGTCTGGCCCTAAGTTTTGATGCAAATATTTAAATTTGTATTTTAATAGAAGACCCTGGTTTTGAACCTCTTTTATAAAGCCAGAAACCCATTTTTACTTTATATTTCAGTAGAACTAATGCAGGGTTTCCATGGCCAATTCAGAAGGCCATATCTGCACTGTTTTCTTGGACAGAAGAATCATCCTAACAGATCAGAGGAGCTCCTGGCTACCTTGTGCTATAGTGATAATTGTATCAGAGGTTATGAACCTCAGACATCAAAACTTCAGATTTTCAACTTGACTATCTATTTATTTATTTATTTTTTTTTTTTGAGACGGAGTCTCGCTGTGTAGCCCGGGCTGGAGTGCAGTGGCCGGATCTCAGCTCACTGCAAGCTCCGCCTCCCGGGTTCCCGCCATTCTCCCGCCTCAGCCTCCGAGTAGCTGGGACTACAGGCGCCCGCCACCGCGCCCGGCTAGTTTTTTTTGTATTTTTAGTAGAGACGGGGTTTCACCGTGTTAGCCAGGAGGGTGTCGATCTCCTGACCTCGTGATCCGCCCGCCTCGGCCTCCCAAAGTGCTGGGATTACAGGCTTGAGCCACCGCGCCCGGCCTCAACTTGACTATCAAGGCATGGAATCACAATTCCTGGACTTAAAGATGGAACTGATGTTCATACAAAACACAAATATCTCTGTAAAAGGAAGGGACTAGATGTAGTGTCTGGTTCCTGTGGGAGAGACTGAAAGAGGACCCGCTGGGTTTGGCGATCTATGGTTTCTAGCAGGGCAATACCGCCTCTCTAGGAGACATTTGAAACAGTTGGGGTGTCTTGATGATGGGGAGTGAAAAGCAATAACTACAGGCATTCATGTAGAAGTAAGCCAGAGTTGTTAAACTCAATGCATGGGACATTTCTGCACTGATGGTCTCACGCAAATGCTAATAGCACCCCTGTTGAAAAGCAGATGGTCTTCTCCCTTAGTCTCCTCATCCACATTTACCTCAATTACCTCTGCTCCTCATGCCCCCAAAGACTCACTGTTTTCAGTGTAACCCTAAGGATATTTAAGCCAGCCGGACAATATTAGGTGAAAACAATACTGGTTTGTAAAGAATGGTACTTGTCCACAAGGCTAGATTAAAACCGAGAGGCCCTAAATCCTTAAAAAAATTGTAATTTCTCTCCCTTATGTAATTAAAAATAAATGCTACCAAACCATAACTTAAGAAGGTCTGATTTAGGTAAGAAAGTTCTGATTTCTGAATATTTTGTTGTTTTTTTTTTAAATAAATACTAAATGCTCTGAAAATTATTTTATTTATGTGCTTATTTATTTATTAGACAAAGTCTTGCTGTGTCACCCAGGCTGGAGTGCAGTGGCGCAATCTCAACTCACTGCAACCTCCACCTCCTGGTTCAAGGGATCCTCTGGCCTCAGCCTCCTGAGTAGCTGGGATTACAGGTGCCTGCCATCACACCTGGCTAACTTTTGTATAAAAATTACTTTTCTTATTTCTTTTGGTTCCCCTGCTTTGCTAGTACTCAGTGCCTATGCTTTGTCTATTGCTGCTCATTGGATGAAAATTAGAAAGAACTCTTCATTTTGAATTTACTTAAGTGGGTTGTTGAAAAGCCCACAGTGGTGGGAATGCAAGTGACTTGCAGAGGCCTAGATCTTTTGCTGAGTTCCAGTTCTGGCTCCATCACTGACTGACTGTATGACTTGAGGTAAAGACTATATGCCTTAATATCTGTTTGTCTGTAAAATAAAGGGAATAAAGGAATACACCTAATGGTTTGTAGGGATACATGAAAACATATGTGCCTTATATGTAGTAAGTGCTCAGTAATAAGTGATCAGAAGTGCCCAGTATATTTGCGAAACTGCATCTCTACAAAAAAATACAAAAATTAGCCAGGCATGGTGGTGGGTGCCTGTAGTCCCAGCTACTCCAGGAGACTGAGGTGGGAGGATTGCTTGAACCCAGGAGGCAGAGGTTGTAGTGAGCCAAGATCCCACCACTGCACTCCACCCTGGGCAAGAGTCAGATTCTGTCTCAAAAAGAAAAAGAAAAAGAAAAAGAAAAAAAAAGTTAGTGCTCAGTGTATCTTATCTATTAATAGTGTAACTACTGTATATATTTTTCCATTCCCGTCATTCCTCAATATTCCAAACACCTTTGAATACCTACAATGTCCTGGTCCCTGTGCTATATCCTTAGGAAATAAATATGGAAAAGATATAGTCTTGACCGAATACAGTTTATAATCTAGAAGTGAAACTGGTTTTAAAATAAGAACAAAGTGCCACAAATTACTTGCTTTAAAAGAAAAAAAGCTGAGCTGGGCGTGGTGGCTCACACCTGAAATCCTAGCACTTTGGGAGGCTGTAGGGGGCGGATCATCTGAGCTCAGGAGTCCAAGACCAGCCTGGGCAACATGGTGAAACCCTGTCTCCACTAAAAATAGAAAAAATTAGCTGGGCGTGGTCCACCTAGCTGAGAGGCTGAGGCAGGAGAATCCCTTGAACCCAGGAGGCGGAGGTTGCAGTGAGCTGAGATGGCGCCACTGCACTCCAGCAGGTCGACAGAGCAAAACTCAGTAACAACAAAAAAGGTTGAATAGAGTAGTCGGGGGGGAAATGATGATCAATTCTGAAGGCTCAGAAATGTCTATGAAATTATTTAAAAGCAATGTTACTTGACTTTCTGTTTTCATTATTTTTATCCAATTCAAGGAACAGCTTTCATCTAAATGTGCAATGCACAGTACATGAAATTTCAGGGAATATTGTCATAGAGTCTTTTGAAAGACCATATTGCCTGGGAAGATAATTCTTTTCTGAACCCTGAACAATAGACACATTGAGATAAGAAAAAAGTTTGGCCAACAGCAATCGTAAGATAACACTGATTGTACTATGCATTCTGATTTCAGAAATGTTAAAGTATAAGAATGTGTGTGTGGAATCAATTGAAATGTAGTATATGTACATGTGGACATGTGTATTTGGCTTTTAGCATTGAATTATCTGGTAAACTGATTTGTCTTCCTGTCTCACTTTGCCTACACATGTCATTCCAAATATGGAGAGTACCTTTCCCACTTTCTCACTTATCTACTAAAAAATTATTGATAGTGAAATTGGTAGTGTCCTCCTTTCCTATGAAACCACATTTAAACTGGTTGTCATGACATTTTTAACCTTTATAATCTCTTTATATATCTCAACCCCTTAACTTTTTTTTTTTTTTTGAGACCATGTTGGGCTGTTACCCAGGCTGGAGTGCAGTGGCCCTATCTCGGCTCACTGCAAACTCCATCTCCCCAGCTCCAGTGATCCTCCCACCTCAGCCTCCTGAGTAGCTGGGACTACAGGTGTGCATCACCACACCTGGCTAATTTTTGTATTTTTAGTAGAGATGGGGTTTCCGCGTGTTGGTCAGGCTAGTCTCAAACTCCTGGCCTCAGGTGATCCACCTGCCTCGGCCTCCCAAAGTGCTGGGATTACAGGCGTAAGCCACAATGCCCAGCCCTGGCTAATTTTTGTATTATTATTTTGTAGAGACCTGGTTTTACCATGTTGCCCAGGCTGGTCTTGAGCTCCTGAGTTCCAGTGGATCTGACCCACGACAGCCTCCCAAAGTGTTGGGATTACAGGCATGAGCCACCATGCCCAGGCCCCCAACTCTTTATCTTTATACCACTATTCCTGCTTCCTTGCCTCTCAAACCCTACTCCTTTCCATTTTAACCTACATAATCCTTTCCAAATATTTTTCACCTCCTCTTTGGAATATCTACTGTATATAGATCAATTCCTTTATCTACTGCCATTTATTGTCAATTGATGTTTTCAACTGTTGTCTCACAGCCCAAAATACAAGTTCTTTAATGAATTTTTTTAATGAGTCTACATTTGTGATAGTCCTGAGGCTCATAGAACCACAATAATACACTATTGGGTTAAGAATTTTAGATGATTTACAGGTGTAAAATATTTAATAAATCTTATTAGTAACTATGCCTATAAATAAAAAATAGCAAGTGCCAAAAGCAGGTTAACCATAACTAGATAATCTATAAGCTTAATGCTTATAATAAAATTCAAAGTCACTGAGTATTTCATATTAGTGAACCTTTGCAGTGTTACCCTTTCAATTTTTAATTACAGTTTTTGCTTACATTTTCTTCCACACCCATCTTGTAACCTAGTCACTCTGTACACTTGCAACATTTGCGTTAAACTGAAATTTCTCTTTCAATTTTCTGAAATCCAACTCTCTACGTAACTAAGCCTAGTATAGGAGGGGAGGCCATATGCACGAATGAAGTAGATATTAAAATTAGTTTATTTTTCTACTTAACTTTTAATAAATGAGAAGAAACACAGTAGTCTGTCTCATATAGAACATTTATAATACATAACAATCCATAAAGCCTCATGGTGAGGTAGGAACAGCTTTGGAAAATAACACACAGTCATTAAAACATACAAAAAGGTAAAATGTTGCAGCACTGAAGATATTTTATCTGCATCTGTATTTAATGAGATGATAACTGCATTTAACTGCGCCATATCTGGCCCAAAGGACAGGCAACAGCAGACACAAAACAACACAACATGGAAGTTTCATAATCACAGAATATACTGATACACTTCATTGTGCTGTTTCAAGGCAGAACCATAACATGGCAATTTGTGTCTTTTTTAATATATATATATATATATAACCACATATTAATTGTATGTTACATTCCCTCCAGCATCTTTTTGCCAAAGACACTGGACCATAAAATTTTTGGTTTAAAAGTTTAAATTTAATTACATACAAAAGGCTCTTGTGCCAGTGAAAATGACTGCTAAATATTCCAGAGCTTGTTAGTAAAACAAAATAGCATTACCACATAGTATTGGTAGAGCTACATCAAAATAGTGCTATTATAATCCCAATTTCAGAGACATGAAACACTGCATGACACAGTTTCAATTTTAAAAACAACAAACAAAAAACCCCTACACCTTCCCAAGAGTTTTAACACTGTTTATGACTTAACTGAAACTCAGTATTAAAATAAATATTTTTATATTGTAGAATTACTCTCCATATTTGTGTGAACATCTTTAGACAGCAGGTTAATGACATTTTTATCATTCAAATGATATCTGCCTATACACAGTAAAAATCTTCAACTCAACACCAGTTAACATACGAAGTACTTCACATTAGGTTCCATAGGTCTTTTCCCTCAAAACTGTCAAAAATTCAAAATCAACTTAAGGATGTTAATAAGACACGAACGGTTAACATAGCCTTCTACCTACTGTGATTTTCCAAGGTGCATTTGATGGATATTTTTCCTATTCAAGTTACATACCTTAGTTACTCAACATACTGTTCTCTAAAATGTTAAAACACATATAGCAAAGTTTTTGAGGATTCTGTTTTTTAGGTTCTAGTCCATAGTTTTACAATGCAGACATCCTTCAGAAAAAACTAAGCAATCATAAAAGCTAAAAGGTGACAATGGAGAATTAAATCTCTCATCACTAAGGCTGCATTTGGCTTGGAAAAATTTCTTGGTTTTAATTCAGGCACATGCAGCACCTCCTTTTCACTAAACTGAGACAACAGACAAGTTTCTAAACACATATTCTATACTGATCTTGCTCAAATATAAAAGAGCCAGCAGGAGAGATGCAACTCCTAAAACTGATGCAGTGTTATAAAATAGCATATTTAAATACTGGGTTTAAGTCTCCTAATAATTCAGAGTACTTCCCTCATTTTCTTTCAGAAAGGAATAAGCTATTTTGAGAAAGACACTTAAATCCTACAATATTTAAATACAAAAGCATGTCTTTTTTTTTTTTAAAGATAATGCTAATATAGCTAAAATGGGTTAGAAAGTGCATTGTAAAGAAATAAATAATTCTCCGCTACAACTCAGAAGGTTGAGTCAGTGCCCACTGTTTTTGCTGACAGTCGATTGAAAAAAGAAAATCCTATGGTACCACCATTATATATAAGCTACTTAAAAATTATGAAAAGTGAAATAACTAAAACCTAAAGGCTGTTATCTTCAAAGCACTTTTGAAAAATTAACATAGCCCTTGTCCCATGCTTATATACCATTTTTTAAAATCCTCATTCAGTTCATGTCTTACACTTAGGCGTTATACCATCTTTAAGACACAGACCTCGAGTAGAGCATTTGTAAAGAAAACCTCATTGAATGTAATATATTTTATCAGTTATCTTTGTATCATTGCTGAAATGTTTATATAACAAATTGATATCTGAATAAAATGTTCTGTAAAATATTAAATCAGGAATGTACATGATACAGTACAATTCACAGCTTTCTCTTCTTGTTCGCCCAGATGAGATCCCTCAATTTCATGTTTAAAAAAAAAACCTCCCAAGCCTTTTCGCAAAATTCATGGTAACTATCAGTTTAGGAATTGAATTACACAATATCAGATAAGAATATTAAAAGATCAAGATGTATTGCAAACTGGCAGGTTATGGTTTTGGCCCATTATAGTAAATGTGAACTTACAAACTGTGTTCCTAAAATTACCATATTTTCATTGGAAAAAATCAGCTGTTCTTAAATAGGCCCATTGCCAGCAATAGGCTTATACTAGGAAAAACACACACCACAAAAGATTATCCCTTTAAAAAGTAACTGTCAAATCCTAACACTTTCCCCTCTTACAACCCATTAAACAATGAACTATTTTAAATCCCAAAACATAGCCATCCCAAAAGTAGTCAGCTATAAAAGTTAAGTAGTCAGAATACCTTGTTTCTAGAAAAATAGAGCTATACATAACTGATACTAATATTCATCCTTTCAAGGACAAAAATCTAATTTCGTCACAAAGTATACCCTCTATCAAGAAAAATATAACTTAAACACCCTTAAATAATATTTGTGTTGGATTTGAAATCTATAGCAATAATGAAATAGCCACAAACAATTTTCTGTGTAGATATTGTGGCATCTTGCAAAATAAGCCACTATTGGAAGATCTGAGTATGTGAAGACAGAATGACTTACAAAATCTTAATTAATTTTGCTTTAATTATTAATTTTGCGCTCTAAGAATTTAATATCCAAACTGCATTAACCTTCTGGTTTTCTTTTCTCTCAATTCAGTGGCTCTTAGAAAGCACAAGCATTGCTGGTTGTGCTCAAAAAGCTCCATTTAAATCCATTCATGATTGGTTATCATGAGATGACTTTGAAAATTTCTTTTCAAACACCCGGTTTAAAAGATTACATTAATAGTTTGCATTTAGCATGTAATTATTAGGTGTCAACATCCTTAAAAATACTTATATATTTTGTGAGTAAACTTGCAGCTCAATGTTTTTATACCAATCTTTCAAAGAAAGTAATGCTGGTGAACATGTCCAAGTTTCAGATTAACTTTGGTAGAATAAAAAGTTGAAATTTTCAAAATAATTTAGAAATGTAGTCTCAATATTATCATACAATAACCTAAATATTTAGTTTGGTAAACTTTCTTCCCTGCTGTTACTACCCCGTTTGCCCTATTGTGTATAAACTGTAGTTCAATTTGTTAATTATCTTACTGTTTAATAGTCAGCAATACAGAATACAGGATAGTAACTGATCTTACTACCTACTAATAGCCATGAGTCACTCTTAAAATACGCTGCCATTATGCTATGCAATGATCTCAAAGGGCAATATTACCTAAAATGTCAAAGGAAACAAACTGTTGATGATTTTAAAGTTCTATCAGTTATGATTCTAAGAAAGTGTAACACTGGGGGAAAAGAAAAGCAGAGAAATTCCAGTAACAATTTTATTTATCCCCCTAATTTTTATCATGGGAAAAATCCAGAAATCAAATGTCATTATGTTATATAAGGTTTAACTTACTTTAAACAAAAATGTAACATAGTGTTAAAACTGGCTTTCCAAAACAGTCACAGCATAGCTGTACTCTGTACTAATAATCACAAAGTTGTAATATAGAACTCTGTTAGGC
Source organism: Rhinopithecus roxellana (assembly GCF_007565055.1). Classification (NCBI taxonomy): domain Eukaryota; kingdom Metazoa; phylum Chordata; class Mammalia; order Primates; family Cercopithecidae; genus Rhinopithecus; species Rhinopithecus roxellana. The sequence goes on along the minus strand of NC_044556.1, from coordinate 71,294,611 downwards.
AGTCCCATTATGTTCTTACAAAAATAGAATTAAACTGTGTGACCAGACAAGGACTTCAATTACACTACTTGGCAAACTTAGAATTTCAATGGAGTCTTTTTCCTCTTGCAGTTTAAAGCAAAAGTCAAATATCACATCTTTTTCAAGACTCACAAAGATGATTCAGGTTGTTTGTTTGGCATGTTTTTAATCTCTATCACAACAGCAGGGATGTTTTCAGCTTTAGTCCTCCTGGGCTTCTTCTCTAGATTGTTACTAAGTTCTAAACAAGAAATGCTAACTGTTGGGGTCTTTTCTGCATCCTTTCCAGAATGGGCTTGTGGCAGTGTCCCACAACATTGCTTCAAAGCACACTGAGTTCTGCAGGCAAGTTCACACGGGACTACACTTGATTTAGAGCCTACACTAGCAAATTCAGGCTGAATGGTAGTAGCATGAATTCCGTGATTATGAAAAACGTCTTTAATGGTTTTAGCCACCTCCATGTATGATGTTGGATCTTCACATTTTATGTGAGCAGTGGCAATGATTCTGCTTCCAGCAAGCTGCCAAACATGTAATTCATGAACTTCCTCAACTCCTTCAACATTTCGAAGTTCTTTTATCAAATTTCTGATATCAATTTGTTTAGGAACAGTTTGTAGAAGAATAAGAGCAGATTCCTTAAGTAATGGATAGGTTGTGTAAAGAAGTATACAAACCATTACAACACAAAGAGTTGGATCTAAATATAGCACCCAGCAAGGACCAGCCTCATAAACTGATGCATGAGTACTATTAATTATTTCTACAAATGCTTTGCAGGGGTCAGGGAAACATGGGTTCACACAAAAATCCCCTTCAGAACAACCTTTCCAAGAAAAGTAAAAGACTAAAGCATTTACTACTACAATCACTGAACCCAAGGCATCTCCAAGGACATGCAGAAAAACTCCACGCATGTTAAGTTGTCCAGCCCTATCTTCTTCCAGTTCCACATGGTCAGGCTCTCTGATAAGATTTCCATTCACTTGTACTTCCACTGTATCACCACTTCTGGGTTTTTCTGGGTCTACAAAGAAATAAAAATTTTATAGCAAATACATTTAAAGTGTTTATATAAACATCCTCATCTAATTCTTTTTAAGTGGTGAAGGTGAAAATTTTTTCACAAAGTACAATTAAAAAAATGTGCCCAGAGCAATTTAATATAAATTGACATTCTGGGAACGAGCCAGGACATAATGACCAGGGCTAAATTAAGTAATTGTGATACGGATTATTCACCCTCCTAACCACTCTCCTGCCTCCTCCTCTCCAAAAGAGTGTATCTTTTCTATGGGGGTAGAGTCTTGCAAACATTCTGCTATACTTTATGGCATATACAAAGGAAAACATAAAATTGAGTGCTAACACCAAAATTAAATGTAGCTAGGAATAAGTCTACTAATACAAAATACCTGATTTGATACTCGGGCACTCTCTAGTCATTCTTCGTCACTGAGGCCAATTGCTTAAGAATAAAACCAATTTTAACTTTTAAACTTTTATTATGAATACAAAAGTTTCTTGGTAGAGGGGGTTTAAAAACTGACAAATCAACAATATAAATCAATAATCACAGAGATTATTAGAAAAATTGAAACTAAATGACTACCTCCCCTACTTTTAAATCAAAAGTATTGATTTTTTCAAGAAATTACACACCAGAGAAACTTAATTTTCTTTGGAATAACACCTTGCCGAGTGGAGTGAGAGGAAAACCAATTACTTATTAAATCTGTCCAATGTACAACTTTCACTAACTTAATATTCTGCACTCGGAAAGGAAAATTATGTAGCAATATTTATAATGATACAAGGTAAATAAACGTAAGTGAAGGAAATAAGACCAAATTGTTAAGCACCATTGAGCCTGGGTAGTAGGACATTGGTTGAGTCATTTCCATCTCCTTTCTTTCAACATTTATTTTCCAAATTTCCTTCAAGAGTACTTAATGTTAAATATAAAAAGCATCCACTCAAAATGTAAGATGAATAAATTACCATCACTTTTAGTTCAGTACGATTATGAAAAGTCCTAAGAAAATGTTAAACATGCCCAGACATGTCCTAAATCTATGATTTCCAAGATTAGGGATCAATTAGCTGAAGCATACACTGCTGTTCATAAAAGAAACCTTTAACCAGGGTTTACATACTCTAACGCATATTATCAAACGGAGCTCATTGGGCATAAGAACTACTCTGGCAGAGCAAGGTTTCCAGCACCCAACAACCGGGGACGAATTGGGGATTCTCTCCGTTTCCCAAGAGGGCCAAGAAATTGAACTGCCAAGCATTTCTGATTCTGTTATAGCCATAACCAGACAAGTCTCCAGCAAAGTTGCTGCAGTCTGTAAAGACAGCCAAGTACGAGTGTGGACTGCAGCGGGATGATGGTCACCTCCTGACCCTTTTCCTTAGGGTCTGACCCACAGGCCCCACCTACAAATATGCCAGACGCGTCCCCGGCTCCTTGCACCCGGCTGAGGGGGTTCTGATTTCCTGAAGCAGCGGGGCGTGTGCAGGACGGGGAGGGAGCAGGCAGGGGCGGCGCGGCGCTGGCCCGCTCGGGCAGCAGGGGGCGTGCGGGCCACCCCGCCAAAGGCCAAGCGAGGCTCTGGGCTCCCCAAACCCAACCACCTGAGGCAGCGACTTTCCCGGCTCACCTGCGGGGTCCAGTTTCAGCCCGTTGGAGTTGCTGGTATTGGCCACCAGGGTGTTGGTCTCCTCCTGGTCGGGACCCTGCTCGCCCGGGGCCACGTTGATGTCGCTGCTCCCGGGGCGGCTGCTCTTAACGCGAGGCCCCTTGGGGAGGCCGTGGCCGTGGCCGTGACCCCCGTGCGAGTGGCCGTGGCCGGAGTCCTGGCTGAAGCCGCTGTGATGGTGGAAGAGGCAGAGCCCCAGCACGTTGACCAGCAGCCCGGCCACGCCGACCCCAAGGACCACCAGCGGCTGCTGCATCTCGTGCGGCTCGACGAATCGCTCGATGGCCTCCAGCAGGATGGCGAAGCAGAGGCCGGTCAGGAAGATGGCGTTCACCAGAGCCCCCATCACCTCGGCTCGGATCCAGCCGAACGTGTTCTTCTGGGTGGCGTGGGTCCGCCGGGCGAAGCGCTCGGCCACCAGCGCCACCACCAGCGCCAGCACGTCCGACAGCATGTGGAAGGAGTCGGAGAGCATCGCCAGCGACGAGGTCACCCGGCTCACCACCACCTCCAGCACCATGAACATGAAGGTCAGCGCCAGCATGCACAGCAGCCGGCCCCGGTTCCGACCCCAGCACCCCATGGCTGCTGCTGCGGGGCCCGCCGAGCCCGGCCCGGAGACTGGTGTGGCGGCGGCGTTGGCGGGGGGCGGAGGGTAGGCGACCGCGACACGGAGGAGCGCCCGAGTCGGGCCGTTCAGGAAACCGCTGAGGGGCCCCCGCGGCCGCACGGGGACAAGCCCAGGTCAAGCCGCCGAGCCCCGCGCCTGTGGGCGTCCTCCGCCAGCCGGCGGCGCGGCGCCGCGCAGCTCCTCAGGCGTCCGTCCTCACAGCCGGCGCCGAGGCCCGGCTCAGCCCCAGCAGCCCCCACACCCAGGCGGCGGCGGTGGCGGGGAGCTGGGCTCCCGGAGCGGGGTACCAAGAGTCGGAGCCGGAGCAGGAGCAAGAGGGCGGCGGGCGAGGGCGGCAGGCGAGGGCAACGGGCAGCTTCGCGCCGAGAAAGCTCCGAGCATCTGAGGGCTCTGCTTGCTGGTCTCCTCCGCGGCGGCTGGACTGAGGAGCGGATGGCTAAGGAGCTACAGAAGCGACGGCGGCCACGGCAGCTGCACTCGGCCCGGTCTCGGGCGCCTTCTTCGCCCCCCCGCCTTTGCAGACGGTTTACAAAAAAACTTTGCTTTGCACTCGGAACCCCCGTTTTCACACGGACCCGAGCGTGACAAGGCCTTGACGCCCCGCCCACCAGGCCCGGCACGCTTCCCCATTGGTCAGGGCCCCCTCACGACAGCCTCGGCGTCCCGCCCAGCCACGCTCACTAATGGATGTAGCCTCGGAGGGGCGGGAAGGGGGCGGGGTCGCGGCTCCAACAGATGGGGGCGGGGCCTTTTCCTCCCGGAGCCGGGCGTGGGCCGGGGGCCCGTGGCCGGGTGCAGCGGCGGGCGAATTGGGGGCGCGGGCCGCGTGCAGCGGGAGGGGGAGGGGCCGGCCGGGTCCCCTCGGGTGTGGCAGAGTCCTGGCTTCTGCGCTGCGGACCATCGCAGCTCCCAGCACACCTGCGGGGGCCGGGCTGCAAACAGACTTTGATCCTCCGAGCCGAGTCCACGTGGGGGCGGGCCGCGCGGCGGCTGTGTGACAGTTCGGCGGCGGGGGAGGGGCCGGAGGAGAGCCCCTGCGCGCGAGGCCCTCGAGTACTCGGTCCTGTCGGAGGAGGCCGACAGACGCATAAACCAGTGCGGCCGTAACTTGGGACTCTGCTGGACGCCGAGCTGAGGAGTTAGTCCTCCCGAAGGTCTGCTAGGGGCGTGGACCGAATCTTTGTACATGTTTCGGGAAAGCCAGTTTCTTCTATCGTCATCAACCCCTGGAGACCTTGTGTGAACTCAGGTGTCTCTGCCACTGATTGATTATCTAAGGACAGTTTAGGGTACAGACTTCAGGCAGGAGAAACCTGGGCTCTGCTCCTTGCCCTGTCAATAGCCAGCTGTGTGGCTTTGAGGAAGTCACCTAATCTCTCTAGACCTGTTTCCCCATCTATGAAGGATTGGACAAATGCAACTCTGAAGATCCCTGTCTGACTCCAAAATTCTAAGGCTCTATGATTTAACATTTATTTATAGACTACACACGGCGGAATCTTGTGCTGGTTGCTATGGGGAGGGGGAGGGGCAGTAAGAATACAAAAGAACTAGCTTCTGTCCAGGTGGAGGTAAAATATAAATATGACATTTTAAAATTACGATGGAATACTCTTGATAAATTGTGCTAACTGTTTTAGACTGAATACATAAGCACCGTGTTGTGGGTGGAGATGAGTTGATGTGGAAAGGAACAGCTTTCCCATCTAAGGTGGGGTGGTGGCTGGAATCAGAGTGGCTTAAGCTGGACCAGAAAGGCCTCACCACAGCCTCTGGGCAGCAGAAGGACCCCCCCACTGCCCTAGATTGCTACTGGACAAATGCAGTGCCAGCCATTGCCTGGAGATGTGTATACAAGGCTTGTTTGGAGCTGTTATTTTGTATTGTTTTGGTATTCTTGTAATTCCTATAAAATTTTTTTCACTTATATGTCACCACATACAAGTTTCAAGTCTCCCCATCCAGACTGGAGAGCTGGATCCTCACCTTCTGTTTCTGTTTTGCTGGAATATAAAGAATGGAGGAAAATTTCCAAGACATTATAAAGAAAAAAATGATAGAATTTGATGATTAATTGGGTAGTGGGAAGGAGAAAGCTAGGTAGGAGAACAAAGATAGTTACAATGTTTCTAACCTGACAGGGAAAATACTACCTTAAACAGGTGAGGAAGTTGGGAAGGGAGGCCAAGAAGCTGATTTTTAGGAGAAAATATGAACTCCATTTTTAATGTGCTTAATTTGAAGTGAAGTCTGGGTTTGGGCAGTGCTAAAGGGTGGATTAATGGGTTTAGGACTTCCATAACTTCCTCTCCTTTGATATGGGCACGTGACATTTTTCTGAACATATGTAAACACAGCTTCAAACATCCTATCAACTAGCCCCTCATATATAGAAATTGGGGAGCCACTTATGGGTCAAGATATCCTCATGGAAATGGCCTAGAGGCAGTTGGAAGGCCATTTTGCTTTCTACTGAGGGCTGCTGTGCTCCGCTTTATTTAAAAAATATATTCCTCCAAATGTGAGGATTTGATACCCAAAGAAGAACCCATAAGAAGATGTAAAAGTCAGGGATTTGCAAGATGTAAAAGTTTGCTTTGAAAACACAATAGCAATCCTTCAATAACTAAACAGACTAAATTAGGAGATTTTAAAATAGGCTCATCTCATAGCCACTTCTGAAAACCTACTTTGTGCCGGCATTTCAGCCATTTCCCAGACAATGTGCTTTATTCCCTCCCGGTGGGTGGTTGGGGCAGGGCGGAGGGGGCAGGGAGTACATTTTCCAGGTTGTAGAGAAGTTATCATCACATTCTCTGGAGAGAATAATATTTACCACACAGCAGAACACTTCAGTCAAACTTTGTTTCCCTCTAGCATTGTATAGGCAAAAGACTTTGGTACCTCAACTGGAGTTTTTTCCCTTTTCATCTGGTTGTCCTAGTAGAGTGTCAACACAGGCAGGAATAGATTAAAATGAAGGGACACAACGCTGTTATTCACCAACACCCCTGGAGGCTGTGGCCCTGGTTGAGTAAGACGGCTTGGCTTTCTCTTCTTAATGTTTGAGAAATCTTCTGATAACTTGCTTAGTATCCAAACTGACTAAACCCAGCATACTTTAAAGATGAGAGAATAATGCTCTTTTTGGAAAAGAGACTGCCAATTTGAATGAAAGTCAAGTGCTTCAGACAAACTGCAATCTCAAAGCCTTCTGGACCTCTCCTTGCTTTTAATGAAAGTTTAAAAAGATCTTGTAGGATTCTTGTAAAAACTGCTAAACACAAACATACTTCTGAATTTTGGTTATCAAAAATCATGAGTGTATAAAGCTGTACCTTGCTTGGAAAGATAAAATAACAAAACCATGTGAAACCATGTTATATTTGACTTTGGTTGACCGTAAATCACTTCTAATGTTCAAGCTTAAAATTGGTGGGGACATCTCTCAAAAAGTACATGAATAATTATTACAAATATGAAGTTAAATCTCTACCAACAACATGAGGGCCAAGGTTTGATTTTTCAGCTGCTCCCAAAGGAACAGGCAGTGGAACAAAGAATAAACAAGTGACAATGCAGCAATAAAGCCCAGAAATAGCACTGAAGTCTCAGAGGTATGAGGGAAACCATATGAAAGAAATGGTCAGAGCAGGAAAACCACAGTAGAAGCAAAGGGGAAACAGGAACAGTGTAGAGAGTGAAATTGTACAGTGAGAGACTGGGAACAGTCACTGACCTTTTTATATTTGTTTGCTAATTTAAAGAATAGGCCGGGCACAGTGGTTCACACCTGTAATCCCACACTTTGGGAGGCCTAGGCTGGTGGATCACCTGAGGTCAGGAGTTCGAGACCACCCTGGCCAACATGGTGAAACCCCGTTTCTACTAAAAATACAAAAATTAGCCAGGCATGGTGGTGCATGCCTGTAAAACCAGCTACTTGGGAGGCTGAGGCAGGAGAATTGCTTGAATCAGGGAGGCATAGGTTGCAGTGAGCTGAGACAGCACCATTGCATTCATTCCAGCCTGGGCAACAAGAACAAAACTCCATCTCAAAAAAAAAAAAAAAAAAAAAAGAATAGCAGATGAGGGCTAGCAGCAAAAGGAACTTATTTTTCTTGGAGGCTGAAAACTGGGTCTAAGTTCTCCAGTCATGCCTGGAAATTCAATCTAGAAATAAAGGCACTGCTATCTATACAGAAGCACTCATTAAAAGCTTGTGTGAATATCTTGGGTGCAGTGCTATATAATATTAATACCAGAAACTGTTGAAGGCTCAGGTAGTCGGTGTTAAGACTTTAGACTGAATGCCCATTCTTTCTTTAGCCCTTCTACTCTTGGGGCTGGAGATGGTAATTAAAGTACAATGTACCGAACATTTGAAAAAAAAATTTTTTAATTTAAAAGTATGTTTTTGGCCGGGCGCGGTGGCTCAAGCCTGTAATCCCAGCACTTTGGGAGGCCAAGACGGGCGGATCACGAGGTCAGGAGATCGAGACCATCCTGGCTAACACGGTGAAACCCCATCTCTACTAAAAAAATACAAAAAACTAGCCGGGCGAGGTGGCTGGCGCCTGTGGTCCCAGCTACTCGGAGGCTGAGGCAGGAGAATGGCGTGAACGCGGGAGGCGGAGCTTGCAGTGAGCTGAGATCCGGCCACTGCACTCCAGTTGGGGCGACAGAGCAAGACTCCATCTCAAAAAAAAAAATAAATAAAAATAAAATAAATAAATAAATAAATAAATAAAAGTATGTTTTTATGACTCTCTCCATTACTCATCCCTAAAGATGCCGGCCAGTAGAGCATTTTGAAAGGATCACACACCTAATGAGTTTTAGGATGATAGTTTGGGGAATGGCCCTTAAAACTTACTGTGTTATGTTGGACAAGTTGCTAAACCTCTCTGGGCCTCATTTTCCACATCTTTTCAGTGAGGGGGTGTACATGATAGCTTCTTAACTGGAGTTAAAAGGTGAGTACAGGAGATGGAGCTGCCTAGTGAATATTCTCAGACAGGGCCTTTCAGGTCTCCTGTACTTGGGGTCACCAAGAATCCAGGGCTGAGTTTTCAACTTGCAAATTCAGAAACTACTTTTTAATTATCTCACCCAGGCAAACTCATTCATATGGACTCAGAAAGGACTTATTTGCCAGCTGGACTCCCAGTTTGTTCACTTCCTCTGTCTGGGGGGAAAGCTCATTGCGCAGGTCCTTCCTCCTTCCCTCTTGGTAGGCAAGACCTCGTGGAAGGAAGGTTGCATGAGGACAGAACTAGGCTGCAGGAGCTGGACCTTCTGTGGAAGAGAGCATTTCCAGGCTCTCTTCTAGACTGTAAAAGTATCCTGCCTTTCTCCAAACAGCCACTCTGCCCTCCTGTTCCTGAGTTATACTCCATTTTACTGCCAGAGTGATCTTTTTGAAATCCAGATCTAGTCCTTGAAAAATACACATCCTCCACCACCCCCATGCCATCACAGCTGAGATTTTGCAGTGGCCTCCCAATGCTAGGAGAAGGAGAACCAAACTTGGGGGCACAGGGCCGGACCAGATCTGATCTGGCTCTGGCTGCCATCCCCAGCCTCATGATGTCACTCCACCAGAGAAATTGGGGACTGGCCTTTCTGATCACCATGAATCCACACACTCCCTCCTGCCAAAAGGCCTGTGTACACAGTGTTCTCACCCCGGGACACTCTTTCCTGCCTTCATCCCCACATTAATTCTTGCTCGTTCTTCAGCTGTCAGCTCAAGGGTCACTTCCTCAGGAAGTCTTCCCTGATTCCCCTGACCAGGTCAGATGGTTCTAGAGCAAGTTCTCTCAGTTCATTGCCCGGCTCTTTTGTAGCATTTAGCAAAGATGCAATTTTACATTAAACCAAGTATTTGATTGGATTGTAAGCTCTGTGAGGGCAAGGACAGTGTGTACATTTGCTCAGCATTGTGTCCTTAGCAGCTTGGTACATGGAGGGTACTCAGTAAATACTTGTTGAATGAATGAATGTTGATAAATTTACCTTTCCTAACTTAGTATTTCTTTTTCTTTTTTTTTTTTGGTAGGGACGGGGGTTTCGCCATGTTGGCCAGGCTGGTCTTGAACTCCTGACCTCAGGAGATCCACCCACCTTGGCCTCCCAAAGTGCTGGGATTACAGGTGTGAGTCACTGCTCCCACCAACTTGGTATTTCATACATTCATTCCAGAGGTCCTTATTGAAACTCCATGATCTCCTATCTATACTAGAACACCAGAGACAGAGGCTCTGTTTCCTCTGGACAGTGTAGAAAAAACATCATGGCACATTCTTTAGTTAATTAACTTTTTCTTTTTCTTTTTCTTTTCTTTTTTTTTTTGAGACGGAGTCTCGCTGTGTCGCCCACGCTGGAGTGCAGTGACCGGATCTCAGCTCACTGCAAGCTCCACCTCCCAGGTTTACGCCATTCTCCTGCCTCAGCCTCCGAGTAGCTGGGACTACAGGCGCACCCCGCCACCTCGCCCGGCTAGTTTTTTGTATTTTTAGTAGAGATGGGGTTTCACCATGTTAGCCAGGATGGTCTTGATCTCCTGACCTCATGATCCACCCGCCTCAGCCTCCCAAAGTGCTGGGATTACAGGCTTGAGCCACCGCACCCGGCAACTTTTTCTTTACTTCAAGCAGACTACCGCCCCTCTCTTGTGATATTATCTCATACAACATGCAATTATTGGATGAAACTGGGACTCACCCTTGAAATCTGCCATGATAATATTCCAGGTTCCCATACAGTTTTTAGAACACTTGCTTGAGCTTCCTGATGATACAGATTAAGGACTGACACCCCCAAGAAGTTAAAGAATTTGCTCCAGACCCTACAGCTTGTCAATACAAGGCCCTAACTGCACCTGCAACTTTGTTGTTGTTGTTGTTGAGGCAGAGTCTCTCTCTCTTGCCCAGCCTGGAGTGCAGTGGTGTGATCTTGGCTCTCTGCAACCTTCGCCTCCAGGGTTCAAGAGATTCTCCTGCCTCAGCCTCCCGAGCAGCTGGGATTACAGGTGTGTACCATCACGCCAGGCTATTTTTTTATATATATATATATATATTTTTTTTTTTTTTTTCTTTTTTGAGACGGAGTCTCGCTCTGTCGCCCAGGCTGGAGTGCAGTGGCCGGATCTCAGCTCACTGCAAGCTCCGCCTCCCGGGTTTACGCCATTCTCCTGCCTCAGCCTCCCGAGTAGCTGGGACTACAGGCGCCCGCCACCTCGCCCGGCTAGTTTTTTGTATTTTTTAGTAGAGACGGGGTTTCACCATGTTAGCCAGGATGGTCTCGATCTCCTGACCTCGTGATCCGCCCGTCTCGGCCTCCCAAAGTGCTGGGATTACAGGCTTGAGCCACCACGCCCGGCTATTTTTTTATATTTTTAGTAGAGACGGGGTTTCACCATGTTGGCCAGGCTGGTCTTGAACTCCCGACCTCAGGTGATCCACCCGCCTTGGCCTCCCAAAGTGCTGAGATTACAGGCATGAGTCATCACACCCAGCCAACATTTTTATTTTTAATTTCATACCCAAATTTGGGGGCAACGAACCCAGTCAGAGGCTCGAGACCTCATGTGCACCAACTACTACAAATTCTACCATTCATCTCAGTTCTAAAAGTTTCTAGTTCTATGATTTTCTTATTTGTAATTACTATAAGGACCAAGGGGAGGTGGCCTACTTGTGAGTGACACCTCTTTAACAGGTCACTCCAAGTTCTGATTCTCTAGTGATGTGTTCCAAAACTGGGTCCCATTCACAGATAGTTCTGTAGGAAGAATTAGTTAATTTTTCTGCCTCCCACTTTTATCTATTTTTTACTTTCAATTCTTTAACAACCTGAATGTCCTTCAAAGGGCTAGTGTTAGTAAAAATACTGTCCCCTCAGTTTGTGAGTTTGATACTTCTGGTACTTGAATGTGCACACAAATCACCTGGGAACTCATGAAAATGCAGATTCTGTTTCAATAGGCCAGCAGTGGGACCTGAGCTTGCATTTCTAACAAGCTGCTAGGCGATGCCCATGTAGATGGCACCTAGAACACATTTTGAGTACCCAGGCATTATAAGCCTACACTTTTTAACTCTGGAGAGAGGATATTATCTGGAGCTCATATAAAAAATATTTTAAAAAAGTATCCTCACATTTAATAATTTATTAATTTTACCTTTTTTTTTTTGAGACAGAGTCTCACTTTATCGCCCAGGCTAGAGTACAGTGGTGGGATCTCAGCTCACTGCAACCTCCACCTTCCAGGTTCAAGCCATTCTCCTGCCTCAGCCTCCCAAGTAGCTGGAATTACAGGCGTGCACCACCACACCTGGCTAACTTTTGTGTTTTGAGTAGAGACAGGGTTTTACCATGTTGGCCAAGCCAGTCTTGAACTCCTGACCTCAAGCGATCCGCCAGCCTCAGCCTCCCTAAGTGCTGGGATTACAGGTGTGAACCACTGCGCCTGGCCTATTTTACTTTTTATTTTGTATTCATCTGCCATACTTTGAATTTTATTTTCAAATGAACAGATATCACTTCTATAATAATTTTTTTTTTTTTTTGAAACTGAGTCTCACTCTATCATGCAGGCTGGAGTACAGTGGTGCCATCTCGGCTCACTGCAGCCTCTGCCTCCTGGGTTCAAGCGATTCTCCTGCCTCAGCATCCTGACAGCTGGGATTACAGGCACACGCCACCACTCTCGGCTTTTTGTAACTTCTATATTAAATTTTTTAATTTAATTTTTATTTATTTATTTATTTATTTTTAATTTTTGTATTTATTTTTAAAATTTTTTTTTGAGACGGAGTCTTGCTCTGTCACCCGGGCGGGAGTGCAGTGGCCAGATCTCAGCTCACTGCAAGCTCTGCCTCCTGGGTTTACACCATTCTCCTGCCTCAGCCTCCCGAGTAGCTGGGACTACAGGCGCCCACCACCTCGCCCGGCTAGATTTTTGTATTTTTTAGTAGAGACGGGGTTTCACTGTGTTAGCCAGGATGGTCTCGATCTCCTGACCTCGTGATCCACCCGTCTCGGCCTCCCAAAATGCTGGGATTATAGGCTTGAGCCACCGCGCCCGGCCTTATTTATTTTTATTTTTATTTTTATTTTTTGAGACGGAGTCTCGCTCTGTCGCCCAGGCTGGAGTGCAGTGGCCCGATCTCAGCTCACTGCAACCTCCGCCTCCCGGGTTCCTGCCATTCTCCTGCCTCAGCCTCACGAGTAGCTGGGACTACAGGCGCCCGCCACCTCGCCCGGCTAGTTTTTTGTATTGTTAGTAGAGATGGGGTTTCATCGTGTTAGCCAGGATGGTCTCGATCTCCTGACCTCATGATCCGCCCGTCTCGGCCTCCCAAAGTGCTGGGATTACAGGCTTGAGCCACCGCGCCCGGCCTAATTTAATTTTTAAATGAAATAAAATGTCTTATTCATGTGGGAAAGCACTTTTTAAAAACCAATCAAATTTCAGGTGCAGATAAGCATTTCAGGTTTTGCTTACACTGTATTAGAGAAAAATAATTATGGTTTTTGACAACATATTGCTACTCTGTCTAGCATTAATGGCTCCTGAAGCCTGACAAGTAACTAAGGACCCAGAGTGCCGCTGGGGGTCTCTCACACTCAAACCTTCCATTATTCAACAGGAAATGTCTTTCACATCAGGTATTACTGAACAAATCCTCAAAGGTAGCCTAAAAGACTAAAAATGAATAAGTGTGTTTAATATTCAGCTTGCAGCAGGAGCCGCACCAGCAGTAGTCACCAAGAAGTGTAGGTGGGAAGTGAGAATAGAGACATTTCTTTCTGCCTGTCTGCTGATTCTGGAGGAAGAGAGCAAAGATCTAACATCATCGTAGCTGTCTCTACAGCCAATTCCCGGGGAAAACTTGAGAGTGACTTTACTTACGCTTTATGTTGGCTTCGTAGGTTACTCCATCATAAAGTCAGAGCTGACACTATCAAGAGAGACATTATCCTCAAAGTGTCTTTACCTTAGAAGCAACCACAATCAAAACAATAAGGAATTGTGTTTCTAGACTCTGCCCATGCAAATGTCTCCAAATTTTGAGTGCAGTCCTTAATGGAAAAACCTGTGCCTGCTAAACTGGAGCAAATGGAGATTGTTTTATCTCTCAGTTGCCTCTTGGTATGCAACATAGGAAGATGGAAGAGATAAGTCTAATGGAAAAAAAGAGTCTGGCTCCACACATTGGGATGAAAAGAGGGACAAGCTATTAAGTATTCCTTTCTGTTTCTGTAGCCAGACCTCTCTGGTCCAGGCCTACATCATCATTCTTAGCAATTGTGTGAGCATTTCCTAATAAGGTTTCCATTCCCCCTTTCTTCTTCAATCTATTTTACACAGTCCTTTCCAATTAATATACTCATGCATCAATATTCACATGCTACTCTTGCTCAAGAACTCCCAGTACCTGCCCATTACCTGAAGAATAAAGTACAATATTTTATTCAGGTATTTAAAATATTCCACATGTGACCTTAACTGGTCTATCCAAAGTTCTCTCTCATGATCCCTCAATACAAGCTCTCCATTCAAGTCCAATTATCCTTAGTTACCCAATTATCCAAGTTACCCAATGGCTCTGTGTCTTCATTTTCCCAGTGGGGACCAAATTCATAACCTATCTCATTGGTTTGTTATGAGTCCGATGAGTTGATACATATAAGATGCTTAGGACAATGCCTGGCACATGGAAAGGGCTTATAATGGGTTGAATGATAGCCTTCAAGAAGATATGTCTGTGTCCTAATTTCTGAAATCTGTGAATGTTACCTTATTTGGGAAGAGACTTTTGCAGATGTAATTAAGTATCTTGAGATGAAGCACTCATCCTGGATGATCTAGGTGGGCCTAAATTCAGTGAAAAGTGTCCTCATAAGAGAGTTACAAAGGACAAAGGAGAAGACGGTGTGAAGATTGGGGCAGAGATGGCAGTGAGGCAGCCACAAACCAAAAAATGCCACCAGCCAATGCAAGTTGGAAAAGGCAAGAAAGGATTCCTCCCTCTGCCTCTGGAGGGAGCAGGGCCCAGCCAACACCTTGAATTTAGACTTCTGGCCTCCAGGCCTCTGAGACAATAAATTTCTGTTGTTTTAAGTGGTTGATTTTGGAGTAATTTGTTATAGCCACCACAGGAAACTAATACGGTTTCATAGCTAATAAATATTTAATAGCTAAATTTTAGCTGTTCTTATTAAAGAACCTGAACATATATCTTCCTTTTCCCTGCAGCATTTTTATCTCATTGTTCTCCTTAAGTGTTTGCACAGTACTGTGCAGTTTAAAAAGCTGAATAGGCCAGATGCGGTGGCTCATGCCTGTAATCCCAGCACTTTGGGAGGCTGAGGCAGGCAAATCACATGAGGTCAGGAGTTTGAGACCAGCCTGGCCAACATGGTGAAACCTCGTTTCTACTAAAAATACAAATATTAGCTGGGCGTGGTGGCGCATATCTGTAATCCCAGCTACTTGGGAGGCTGAGGCAGGAAAATCACTTAAACCTGGAAGGCGGAGGTTGCACTGAGCCGAAATTGTGACACTACACTCCAGCCTGGGTGACAGAGTGAGATTCTGTCTCAAAAAAAAAAAAAAAAAAAAAAGTTGAATGTTTATTGAAAGAATGCTTGAATAAATGAATGAGTGAATGAGTGAATGAATGAAAACCCTACCCCTACCACTTCTCTTGGTGCCACATGCCCACAATAGCTTTTCCTGACTGTCGTATTCCATAAAGTGTACTTTTCATTTGCTGCCCTATAATGTATCCCTTTTGCGTATCTCTCTCCCTGCTCCCCAAAGCTATTTGAGGTCAGGGATCATTGCTTTTATCTTTCTGTATCCTCAGGGTCTAGCACATGCTAGTGACTCAAGTCTATGGCAACAATAATAATCTTATTGTCAAAAGTTGTCTACTAATTTGTTACCCATTCCATAGTTTCCTCAAGCCCCAGTGTGTGTTATATCAAAGACAGCAACTTGTTCCTTGCCCTTCCCATCTGCCAATGAGCCTTCTAGTTCCAGTAGATTTCACATATATATCTCAAATGAAAGGTGAGCTTGAACAGGCTAATCCTTCTGCTGGGTAGACTTGTGTCTACCAATAGTTAGGCTATAGGCCCATGCCTGGAGATATTTTCCTTACACGTATAGATGTTGGTTTTCCTGGTGTTTCTCACAGTGGAATTACTCTGTTATTTGTTTATGTATGAGCCTGTTTTCTTGGTGACCGAGGTAACACCTCACGTTGGTTGGTGAACCCCTGAACTACAGGAAGCCAGCTGTGCTTTGAACTTCTCCTGTTGGATGACGGTTATTCTCATGGCTTAATGCAGGGCATTCTTCCCCATCTCCAGTCAAGAACGCAGGGTCTTGGGCCAGGCCCAGTGGCTCACACCCATAATTTCAGCACTTGTAGAGGCCAAGGCGGGCATATTGCTTGAACTCAGGAGTTTGAGACCAGCCTGGGCAACACGGTAAAACCCCTGTGGTCCCAGCAACTTGGGAGGCTGAGGTAGGAGGATTGCTTGAGCCAGGGAGGCAGAGGCTGCAGTGAGCTGAGATCATGCCACTGCACTTCAGCCTGGGCAACAGAGCAAAACCCTGACTCAACAACAACAACACATGCTAAAGAACTCAGGCTCTGCCCACCGCTCAGTAATGTGATATCAGACTCACCAGAAAAACCCCGAAAATTATTTGGACATATTCTCAAACTTAGAATGAGTTTCAAGAAACATCCTTTACGTAGATTAGAGGAGATAAAAAGGATAAGAGGAGGTAAAAAGGATTAAAAAAATGATAAGATAAACATACACCCTTTACCTAGTTTTACCTATTGTTAGCATTTTACCCCATTTGCTTTAGCTATTTTTGCATCCTCTCTCTCTCTCTTTTGAACCATATGAGGGTAAGTTACATACATCATGATCCTTCACTTCTGAATACCTTAGTGTGCATTTCATAAAAATAGGAATAGGCCAACTCTGGGCACATTGCCTATGAGTTAGCCCTTTTCCACATGGAGTAGAGAAAAAAATAAAAATAAAAATAGGAATATTCTCTTACATAACCACAGTAAATTTATCAGCCTCACAATTTTACATTGGTACTGCCTATATTCCAATGTTGTCAGTTGATCTAACAGTGTATTTTATAGCATTATCCTTTTCTCCCCACTCCTGGGCAGCACTGAGTTTAGGGTCAGTCTTACATTTAGTAGTCTTATCCCTTCTTATCCCTTTTACCTCCTTTAATCTGGAACATCTCCATCGCCTTTCTTTGTCTTTTTTTTTTTTTTTTTTTGAGACAGAGTCTTGCTCTGTTGCTCAGGCTGGAGTGCAGTTGCGCAATCCTGGCTCACTGCAACTTCTGCCTCCTGGGTTCCAGCGATCCTCAGCCTCCTGAGTGGCTGGGACTACAGGCATGCGCCACCACGCCTGCCTAATTTTTGTATTTTTAGTGGAAATGGGGTTTCACCATGTTGTCCAGGATGGTCATGAACTCCTGGCCTCAAGTGATCCATCCACCCGCCTCAGCCTCCCAAAGTGCTGGGATTACAGGTGTAAGCCCCCATGCATGGTCCTTTGTCTTTTACGATGTTGACATTTTTTAAGAATACAGTGCCCTTCACCTTTTATATTTTTATTTATTTATTTATTTTTTGAGATGGAGTCTTGCTCTGTTGCTCAGGCTGGAGTGCAGTGGTGTGATCTTGGCTCACTGCAAGCTCTGCCTCCCGGGTTCATGCCATTCTCCTGCCTCAGCCTCCCTGGTAGCTGGGACTACAGGCACCCGCCACCATGCCCAGCTAGTTTCTTTTTGTATTTTTAGTACAGACAGGCTTTCACCAGGTTAGCCAGGATGGTCTTAATCTCCTGACCTTGTGATCCGCCTGCCTGGGCCTCCCAAAGTGCTGGGATTACAGGCGTGAGCCACCACGCCCAGCCCGCCCCTCACCTTTTTTTTTTTTCTGAATAGAACATTCCTATTTTGCATTTGTCTGATGTTTGTTAGGTACTCTTGGCTAGAATATTGCAAAAATTAACATTGTGTCCTTTTAAGGATATCATGCTGGAGGCACACAAGTTTCATCTGTCCCTTACTGGTAAATGTAAATTTTTATCACCCTGTCAAGGTGTTGCCCAGTTTCTCCACTGTGTGATTAATTTTTCCCCCTTGAACTAATAAGCAGTCTTTGGGGAGATACTTTTAAGACCATGCAAATAGCTTGTTCTTAACATTTCCTCCTTTGATTTAGCATCTATTGATAATTCCTCCCTGATCCCATCTTTACTATAATGATTTCCAAAATGATGATGTTTTGGCTCCAGCAGTTCCTCCACATTTCCTAGCCAATTCTCAATAGTCTGCTGTAAGCAAGAGCCCTCCCTTCTCCCCATTTACTTATTTACCTATCATCAGTAAGGACTCACAAATGCCTATTTTTTTCAGTGCTTTATAATTCATTACTGACTTAATTTTGGTGCTTAATTTGTCCCAGATTTGGCCAGTGGGAACTCCTTCAAGTTAGCTGTTAGGTTAGATAGATATTTAATGGAGGTTTCTGGATTTTGATTGGATGATAAAATACAAGCTATTAATAGTTATTCTACTCACTCTAGTATAATAGGCGAGCATGCAGTACAGTGGTTAAGGGTTTGGAATTTAGATAGATCTGAGTTCAATCCTGGCTTTCCTATTTACTGGCAATGTTTTGGGTAGATTACTTATGCTCTCTTGCCTCAGTTTCCTCATGGCAGTGTGATAATGTTAGAACCTACCTCACAGGGGTTTGTTTTGTTTTGTTTTTGAGATGGAGTTTCACTCTTATTGTCCAGACTGCAGTGCAATGGCGCAATCTTGGCTCACCGCAACCTCCACCTCCAGGGTTCAAGCGATTCTCCTGCCTCAGCCTCCCAAGTAGCTGGGATTACAGGCATGCACCACCACGCCCAGCTAATTTTGTTTTTTTAGTAGAGACGGGGGTTTCACCATGTTGGTCAGGCTGGTCTTGAACTCCTGACCTCAGGTAATCCACCCACCTCAGCCTCCCAAAGTGCTGGCATGACAGGCGTGAGCCACCACCCCCAGCCCCTCATAGGGTTTTTATAAGGATTAGGTGAGGTAATGTATGTAAACTGCTTTATAGAGTAACTGAGAAATACAAACGTGATAGATGTGGGCAAGGGCCATACTTTATTTCCCCTTATTATAGCTTATGTATGGTGTAGGTTGTCTCAATTGCTATTGCTGTTTCCTACAGCCACCATCGAAAAGTCACCCCAAATTCATATCTACCTGCCCTTTTACAATACTTTTTTTTTTTTTTTTTTGTAGAGACGGGGTGGGAGGGATCTCTCTGTGTTGCCCAGGCTGGTCTTGAACTCCTGGGCTCAAGCAGTCAGCCCAGTCGGGATTACAGGCGTGAGCCACCACATCTGCCCTACAATCCATTTTAGTCAATTGAATTGTTGAATGTTGTAGGTCTCAAGGGACCCTGAGATAATCTAACCTCACTGCTCTTTTGTTGGGATGTGGAGTATGACTTGAGAGGTTAAATGGCTTGCTTCAGGTCACCCAGGAAAAATGAAAGAGCGAGGAGAGGTGCCTGATTTTCCCCTGCACACTTTGCATGCCGTACCCTATCTCCGATGCCATCAAGAGCAATATTCATTTGGTTTCTTTTCCCAGTCAAGGGGTATTATTCAGAGCATCAGTGGGAAAGCGTCTCATTTTCTGCATGACTCATCCTCATTCCAAGATTAACATGCTCCACTTTCATTCTTTGCCTCCCACTCAGTTTCACATCCAGCCAGAGCCTTGAGAGCCTCCATGCCCAATCTGCCTCCCGCTCCTACCCTGTTCTGTCTCTTCCCCAGCTCTGCTTTTACCTCCTTGCCCTACACTATCCCACCATCGTCAGATTCCACTGACCACTTTTGTTGAACTCTGGTTTAAGAAAGGCATGTCTTCCTGAAATACCACTCTGATCTACGTTGAAAATAGCTTAAAGAAGTATACTTAAGTTGTAGCAGATGTACAGGGACAAGTGTTTGTCCATATACTTCCGACATTCCATTAAGGTCCAAGCATTATAGCAAAAAGCATGCACTTCTGGACATACCTATTTTATTTCAACCTCCTCTAAAAAAAATCATTAGGGGTTCTTCTGATGTACTGGGATGTTGTTGAACAAAATAAATGCGCCATTGGCTAAGGCTTGTGGGATCTTTATATTGTGCCAAGACTTTCAACTTCTTACTGTTTTGTTGTTGTTGTTGTTGTTGTTGTTGTTGTTGTTGTTGTTGTTTGAGACAGAGTGTCAATCTATTGCCCAGGCTGGAGTGCAGTGGTGCAATCTCAGCTCACTGCAACCTCTGCCTCCCAGTTCAGACGTTCTTGTGCCTCAGCCTCCCGAGTAGCTGGGATTACAGTCTCTACTAAAAATTTTTGTATTTTTAGTAGAGACAAGTTTTCACCATGTTGGCCAGGCTGTTCTCAAACTCATGACCTCAGATAATCGGCCCTCCTCGGCCTTCCAAAGTGCTGGGATTACAGGCGTGAGCCACTGTGCCTGGCCTGTACTGTTTTTTTGAAACATGCACTGACCTGTGTAATTCAATCATGCTTACATCAAAATGTTAGTAAAATACTGAGATATTTACAGATAGAATGATATGATGTCTGGGATTTGCTTCAAAATAATCCAGGAGGTAGGGAAATGTGGGGGAGGGTATATATAGATAAAGCAAGATTGGCCATGAATTGATAAAGTGATGAGCACATGAGGTTTCTGTAACTTTCTATATGATTGAAATGATCTGTAATAAAGTTTTTTAATGCTAGTTTAAATTTTCATAATTATCTTATTCCCTTTTCTTTTCTTTTTTATTCTGCCTCTCCAAAACGTATCCTGTCTTGAAAGCTAGTTTGGGGCCGGGCAAGGTGGCTTACGGCTGTCACCCAGGCTGGAGTGCAGTGGCATTATCTCAGCTCACTGCAGTTGTGTCATATTTTTTTTTTTTCCTTAAAGCTCTTCTAGGTCAGGCACAATGGCTCATGCCTGTAATCCCAGCACTTTGGGAGGCTGAGGCAGGTGGATCATCTGAGGTCAGGAGTTCAAGACCAGCCTGACCAACATGGTGAAACCCTGTCTCTACTAAAAATACAAAAATTAGCTGGCGTGGTGGCATGCACCTGTAATCCCAGCTACTCGGGAGGCTGAACTCAACAGGAGAATTGCTTGAACCCGGGAGGTGGAGATTGCAGTGAGCCGAGATTGTGCCACTGCACTCCAGCCTGGGTAACAGAGTAAGACTTTGTCTCAAAAAAAAAAAAAGGTTCTTCAGCATAGAGTTTGAAATATCTTATTTTACCTTTAGGGAGAACTGGCTTAAGAGAAATTCTTCTCCCAACTCCCAACTGAAGCATTTCATATTAGGTGGCAATTTAAGAGCAACTGATGCAAATGCTAGTGGATAGTTTACCCCAAAGGAGACTTAATAAAATAAAACTCTGTATATGGGAATAATCTTAGAACTCTGTTATCTCCTCCCACTGTAAGTCTAATTGAAGGAGGCAGTAGGGTGGGAAAATATCAAAAAGACAATGTCAGTTGTTAGTTTTCAAAATTTCGCCTGGGGAATCATGTAAGAACCATGTCATTTTAGGCTTGTCCATGCTGGCTTAATGCAGGGTGAGAGTCAAGTTCAAAGGGGATCTCATTTAGCTGTAGTTTGCTTATTAGTTTCCTCATATGCAGTGATCTTTCGAAATGCTTAGAACTGGTACTTTTCAGACCAGAGGAAGAGTTGGAAAGAGTTCAAAAGAAGCTTTTCCATCTTTCTTCTCCCAACTGGGGAACACAATGCAATCATGCCTGTAACAAGACCTTCTCCCATTGGTAATTTCTCCTGGGAGGGACACAACACAGTCTCCCTCTGGATCAGGTTGCATTTAAATAATAACTTCAGCCTGGGCAACATGGCAAAGCCCTCTCTCTACAAAAAATACAAAAATTAGCCAGGTGTGGTGGCTCACACTTGTGGTCCAGCTACTTGAGAGGCTGAGGTGGGAGGATCGCTTGAGCCCAGGAGGCGGAGGTTGCAGTGAGCTGAGATTGCTGAGATTGTGTCACTTCCCTGCAGTGTGAGCAAGAGAGAGAGACCCAGTCTCTCAATAAATAAATAAATACTGTCAGAAATCAGAAATGATATCTTCCATCAGCCTACCCTAACTCCCTCCACCCTGAAGCTTACTATGGTCATGAATACTGTTGCTCATTATCTTCTGTATTTGTGTTTCATTGACTTATGTCTCAGTCTCTCTTCTCCGGAGAGGGTGGATCAAAGAAGCGCAGAGTATAAAAGAGTCAAAAATTCAGAAAAGTCTGCCTTTGCCTGCTGCAGCCCCCCACAGATACTCTCCAACGGGGTTGTTAAAGACTTCTCAGGAGCTGACTCTTAAACAGAACAAGAAGCAATAGAGAAACACCTTCTCTCCATTAAACACTAGTTGGGAAGGTAGAAAGGGCAACAAGAGATTTTGGTTAGATTTAAGGAAGGACTGTGAGGAAGGGAGAAACTTGAAGCAAGAGGTTGGAGTCATTTTGAAGCCTTTGCCCCCAATTGTTAGTCTTGGACAGTTTCATTATCCACCTGCAGTGAAGCAAATGAACAAAATGACCTCTTGAAATCCCTTCCAGCTATAGTGTCCTTTGATTCTGGAATCCCAGCAAGTTTCCCTTCTGCTCTGGTTGTACTCTGAACTCCATGTGAATGACCTTGGCTGGCCTTTAACGGCTGGGTCCCTAGAATTTCTCAACTGTAAAACACAGGTGGCTGTAACGGGTGACAAATCCAGGTTTCCAGGAAGTTGTAAGACTTGCAGTTGCCAGGTTATCTGCTAAATAGCCTGGCACTTTTGAGATGGTTGATAATGGTAAGTAGCTCAGCTAATCAACATAGGTCCATTGTAGAGAGATTGAAAAGAAGTTCTCCAGAGTAGCCAAAGGATGTTTTTCTCCAGGAGAATGCATTTAAGTGTTCTTTTGGGTGTCCTGTGAATAAAGGGCCTACTTTTCCAAAAGAGAGTTCTGAGCAGCTTACATTCCATTTCCCCAACACCCTGAAGTGCCTTCTAACTAACTACAGCATGATTAAACATAAGAACAAGGGTGAACTACTCTCTCTCAACAAATACTTCTTTCTTTTTCTTTCTTTCTTTCTTTCTTTCTTTCTTTCTTTCTTTCTTTCTTTCTTTCTTTCTTTCTTTCTTTCTTTCTTTCTTTCTTTCTTTCTTTCTTTCTTTCTTTCTTGCCGGAGTCTTGCTCTGTCATCCAGGCTGGAGTATAGTGGCACAATCTTGGCTCACTGCAACCTCTGCCTCCCGGGTTCAAGCAATTCTCCTGCCTCAGCTTCCTGAGTAGCTGGGCTTACAGGCGTGCTCTACCACATCTGGCTAATTTCTGTATTTTTAGTAGAGGTGGGGTTTCACCATGTTGGCCAGGCTGGTCTCGAACTCCTGACCTCAGGTGATCCACCTGCCTTGGCCTCCCAAAGTGCTGGGATTACAGGTGAGCCACTGTGCCTGGCCAATAGATACTTATTTCTTGACCAATGTTATGGGATGTGTCTCCTGCATTCAATGAAAATGTCAAACTCAATGGCTTTGGTGGAAATGACTAGGAAAGGACAGCAGCAGAGATGGAGAGTTGGGTTTTGTAAACAAGCAATGACAACCACAAACCACAAGGCATTAAGAGTGCACAGGAACCAGGGGGATGTGCAACACATATTTCTCTAATGTCTGCTATGGTGGAATACACAAAACAAGTGGCCTTAGAAAGACAGGGCCAGGCACGGTGGCTCACTAGGCTCATGCCTATAATCCCAGCACTGTGGGAGGCCAAGGCAGGCAGATCACGAGGTCAGGAGATCGAGACCATCCTGGCTAACACGATGAAATCCCGTCTCTACTAAAAATACAAATAAATAGCCAGGTGTGGTGGCGGGTGCCTGTAGTCCCAGCTACTTGGGAGGCTGAGGCAGGAGAATGGCATGAACCCGGGAGATGGAGCTTGCAGTGAGCCAAGATCGCGCCACTGCACTCCAGCCTGGGTAACAGAGTGAGACTCTGTCTCAAAAAAGAAAAAAAAAAAAAAAAAGAAAATGAAAGACAGATGTCTTCGCAGCTATGACTCAATGGCAGGTTTGCTTGGCAGTGGTATAAATCTCTGAGTTGTGTTCCCAAGCACAGCCTGGAACCACGCTCCATTCTTCAAGGTGGGCACTTAAGTAACTGAGGATAACTAGGTGGTTGGGGAAAGAATAACTATTTCTTTGCACTCCTGCTTGTATAGTAAGAAGAGCACTGGATCAGAGTCTGGAAGCCTGTGTACTAGTCCTGGCTCTTTGGCAAATGGTCATTGTCACCTTAGGCAAATTACTAGCTCTCTCTGGGTCTCAGCTCCCCATCTGGTAGTTAGGGATTCACCTTAAACAGTGGTTATTCAGATGCCAGAGCCCCATCTCAGACCAGAGGTGAAAACTGGACAAGTAAAGTTTGTAAAAGCTTCCCAGGAGATCCTGATGTGCACACAAAAATGAGAACCACTGGAATAAGAGGTTGTCGAATTCTGTTCTCTATCCAGTCCTGATTTTTAGGTACGTAGCGAAAGTCGACAGTTTCTCACTTATCCCAGCTTAGAGCACTCAATCTCAGGTGTGGTCTGGGGCTCATTGCTCATTCATGTACCTGTGCCAGGGAGTGTTTGGCTTCATTTTGAAAGTTTATACTGTATAGTGCTAATGCCAGTGTTCTCAAGCCTTGAATATATTAATAAATAATTAAGATAATTCTATAATCACCAGACATGACCTCATGGGTTACCCTTATTCCAATGGAATCTGCTGAGGATGCTCATTGCCCCTTTTTGGTGATATGATCTTCAACCTCAAAAATGATCTGTGAGGAACTTCTCAGAGAGCCATCTGGCTGAGCTAGACATGTTAAGGAGGCTTCAACCCACAACTCTTTTCTAATCCTGTGCACTTTCCCTACACGCACTCATCTACATCTGTGGGTTCAGAATTGTGGGGAAATTAAGGTAGCATTTGGCTAGGAAGCCCAGGAAAGCCCAGTCCCTGTCCTCTGGTCAATAACCCCTCTCCATGAGGTTCTGGAGGGAAACCATCCTCAGAGAACAATGACTGACAGCAAAGACTACAACTCTGAGATGTGGGCCCCAACCTCCAATGTGGAGCCTATCAGTCTGCGCTGGAGTTCATGCAGAGACCCTGTGACTTAGGCACAAGGCAACTTTCTTTCTTTTATCCTTTTTCATTAAGTTCACCTTCAAGTTCTTGATCTTACTGTGTCTAGTGGAGAAGAAAGTTCGGGCAACAAGAAGAGGACATAAGAAAAAGATCCAGGGCAATAGGACATTCATGTCACTTCCAGGAGCAGAGCTGGTCCAAACTGTTCTTTCCAGGGCTCCCAAGTGGTGGTGGCTGCAGCCTTTTTGACTCAACAGACAATGGAAGAGTCCAAAGAAAGAATGTGAGAGAGTCAATGAGAAGAGAGCAATCCTACCTCTCCAGCAGTGGAGAATATCCAAATAGAGAAAAAGTGATGGTCTGCCGCCCTCTCCTACTTTGCCCATTTTTCTATTTTCTTGTTGATTTGTGAAAGTTATTTACATATTAAGGATATTAGGTTGAGTTCCCCAGACATGGGCTCTGAGACAGAGATTCCTATTTCAGAGTTTATTGGGAAGTGCCCTTGGCATCAAAACCTAAGGATAGTGAAAGAAGTAGGATTGCCCAGGAGGAGTTGAATGGCAAAAAAAGCCACACTTAGCTGAACCCACAGAGGGCTCTGGAGTTGGGATGGCCCTTCACAGTTCTGCCTCAAGGCAAGGGGACCAGGCCTTTCTTGACCAGTCACTGGATGATGGCTGTCTCCAGGAGGGGTGTGTGACCTCGTGCAAAGTGACTGTCAGCTATGGACATAATTACAGGAGAGGAACTTAGCATGAGCAGTCAGCCACAAACACTCCTGGCAGCTAGGGGATTAACACCCAAATACTGAAAGAGGGATCAGGGTGGCAGACCCAAGCATTCACTGCAGGTATCTTTGGCTATCATAAGTATTATAGATATGTTTCCTAGTTTGTCATTTGTCTGCCGACTTGTTAATTGTTATTCTTAGTTTGTTTCACTGAGCTATTTTATTTTATTTTATTTTTGAGACGAAGTTCACTCTTGTTGCCCAGGCTGGAGTGCAATGGCGTGATCTCAGCTCACCGTAATCTCCACCTCCTGGGTTCAAGCGATTCTCCTGCCCCAGCCTCCCGAGTAACTGAGATTACAGGCATGTGCCAGCACACCGGCTAATTTTGTATTTTTATTAGAGATGGGGTTTCTCCATGTTGGTCAGGCTGGTCTCAAACTCCCAACCTCAGGTGATCCACCTGCCTTGGCCTCCCAAAGTGCTGGGATTACAGGCGTGAACCACGATGCCCGGCCGGAGTTTTTAAATTTCTAAATCAATTCTTGACCGGGTGTGGTGGCTCATGCCTGTAATCGCAACACTCTGGGAGGCCAAGGTGGGAAGATCACTTGAGCCCTGGAATTTGAGACCAAGCTGGGCAACATGGTGAAATTCCGTCTCTACAAAAAAATAGAAAAATTAGCTGGGTGTGGTGGTGGGCGCCTGTAGTCTCAGCTGCTCAGGAGGCTGAGGAAAGGGGATTGCTTGAGCCCAGGAGGTTGAGGCTGCAGTGAGCCATGATTGTGCCACTGCACTCCAGCCTGAATGACAGAGTGAGATCCTGTCTCAAATAAACAAACAAACAAACAAATAAATAAATACTTTTTTTCTTTATGGTTTCTGACTTTTCTATTATTCTTAAGAAAGATAAATGTAGGCCGGGCACGGTGGCTCAAGCCTGTAATCCCAGCACTTTGGGAGGCCGAGACGGGTGGATCACGAGGTCAGGAGATCGAGACCATCCTGGCTAACACGGTGAAACCCCGTCTCTACTAAAATATACAAAAAACTAGCCAGGCGAGGTGGCGGGCGCCTGTAGTCCCAGCTACTCGGGAGGCTGAGGCAGGAGAATGGTGTAAACCCAGGAGGCGGAGCTTGCAGTGAGCTGAGATCCGGCCACTGCGCTCCAGCCTGGGTGACAGAGCTAGACTCCGTCTCAAAAAAAAAAAAGAAAAAGAAAAAGAAAGATAAATGTAATTATCCTTTCCACACCAACAGTATTAGAAAAATCTGTATGTTCTCTAGTATTCTCATTTAAATATTATTCTCATTTAATTAATCCTTTTGGAATTTATTTTGATTTAAGGTATGAGGTAGTATCTTTTCTCAATGATAAGAACCAGTTTTCCCAGCACTGTGTATTTTCTCCATGGATTTAAAAATGCCATCTTTAGCAAAACAAATTAACTATATTGGATTTCATTTCTAGCTGTCTGTGATATTCCATTGACCTGTTTAAACCTGTACTACTATAATACAGGTTTATTTTATTTTTGAGTTTACATACAGTAAAGTTCACTCTTCGGGGTATACAGTTCTGAGTTTTGCCAAATGCACAGAGTTGTGTAGGCACGGCAGCAGTTCCATTACCTTCTCAAATTCCTTCATGCTATCCTTTTGAAGGGTTCACCCTCAAACCTCCTCACTCTGTTAACCCCTGGAAACCACCGATCTGTTTTCCATCCCTATTGTTTTACCTTTTCCAGAATGTTATAGAAACAGAATCACACAGTATGCAGCCTTTTGAGTGTCTTCTTTCACTCAGCGTAAGTGATGCATCTGTGTTGCTGCATGTATCAGTAGTATCTTCCTTTTTATTGCTGAGTATTATTCCTTGGTGTGGACATACCACACATGCCACACACACATACCACACCTACCAGTTTATTCGTTTCCTGACTGAGGGACATTTGAGTTGTTTCCGGCTTTTGGATGTTAAGGATAAAGCTGCTATAAATGTTTGGTATTTGTGTGAATATAGATCATCATTTCACTTGAATAAATATCTAGGAGTGGGTTTGCAGGGTCACACTTTTAATTACCACATATATGTGATATTTATAATGTATATTAATACATGGACAGAGAAATGATTATCTCATTACCTTTTCATTCTTCTTATTCTTCCTCTTCTCCTTCTTCTCCTTTTTATCTCATGAGGATGTTAACTGAAGTTGCATTAATTTTTTTTTTTTTTTTTTTTGAGACAGGGTCTCACTTTGTCACCCAGGCTGAAGTGCAGTGGTGCAATCACTGTTCACTGCAGCCTCAACCTCCTGAGCTCAGGCGATCCTCCCACCTCAGCCTTCTGGGTAGCTGAGATTACGGGCGTGTGCCCGGGTAATTTTTTGTATTTTTAGTAGAGACACGGTTTCACATGTTGGCCAGGCTGATCTCAAACTCCTGGGCTCAAGCTATCTGCCAACTTTGGCCTCCCAAAGTGCTGAGATTACAGGTGTGAGCTACCATGCCAGGCCCATTAAATTTGTTGATTAATTCATGTAGAGAGCCACCACTTTGAAGTCCTGATACCACTTACCTAGACAATAAATTCCTGAAACTAAACTGTGAGCAGCCCCAATATCTGATAAACAATTTGGTATTTTGCCAACTGCTCCGCTGTTACAGAGAAGAGCAGGCATCTTTTGCTTTGATTTATGTACTACCAAGTGATTTCTCATCCTGTGAGTATACTGGGATTTTTAGGCTTGAAGGGTCTTAGAGAACTCCCCAGGGTCCTTGCTTGGAGGCAAGATAACATTTTTAGTAGATGAGGAACATACTCTCACCAACTTCTTTTCAGTAGCTACTTCAAATATCTATCAATCTGTACCATATGCGTTTCTAACCAAGAATTCTCTTGTTGCATTTTAAACACATTTCCTCCTAGCCTTTCCTGTGAAATGACACTAACAAACTCTTGCCAAACTAGAACTACTTGTTCAAAACCAGCCCTGAGTATAGTGCTTTCATAAGGGTAGGCAATTCCAATTATGTTGTTTATCCACTTAAGCACACTGAGTCTCGGCTACCTAGGGGACTTTCTTTTAATTTGTTTTCTCTTTTTGTTAATTGGATAAGCTCAGTGAAATGAGGTGTCTCTTATGGAAGTGACTGCAAAGAGGAAGTCACTGCAAATTCATCAGTGTAGTGTTCTCCAGGACTTATTAATGCAAAGAGATACAGAGAAAAATCAAAATCTACACTGTCTGCTCTTTTACCCTGTCAAAAACTTAGCTGTTGCTCCATGCCCCATGTCAGGAAAGAGCCAATTTCTTTCAATGGCACACATCATTTCAATCTATCCCCTGGTTTTCAACATACATGGAGTTGATCCACAGTGTGGTTTTCAAGTAGGACATGTATTCAGTCATGTGTGCTTCTTCATTCAACCTTTATTGAGCACCTACTATGAACAGATCACTTAGTATGTGATGAGATATGTCAGTCCTTGACATTAATGTTATTGTGATTGGTTAGAAACTACAATTTGGAGAGAAAGAATGAAAGCTCTGAAGGGAAGCCAAAGCTGGATTCAGGTTTTATGGGGACTTCAACTAACACAGTTTAGGAGGCCTCTTCAAGAAAAAGAATTTTTAAAATTGCAAAAACAAAATTAGGCACAGGGCCTTGCAAAGGGCCATGTAAGTGAAGGATCCTGAAACCTCAGCTCATTCCTTTCTCAGAAAATTCCCTCTGAGCCAGGCACACTGTGGTTTAAATCCCAGCAATGTGACCTTGGGCAAGTAACTCAACCGCTCTCAGCTCAGTGTCCTGATCTGCAATAAGAGAAAATAAGGAGATAAAATACACCTTGTACTGGTGTTACAAGGGCTCCAAAGATGAGGACACAAAGCACTGAGCCCAGCATTTAGCCTGACCTGTAATAGATGTACAATAAATAGTAGTTATTATTAGGAATATCAGTACTATTATGAGCTTTCACCCAATAGGATTGCCTAATCACAAAATCTAGTTTCCTGAGCAGAATCTAGGGAAGAGAGGGAATGAAGTCCAAGTTTACACATTCTTGCTAATCCAGCTTGTGTGGATGGTACACACGTGGTGTGCCCGTGAACCTGAGCCCCGCTGCACTACAAGCACACCACATGCGGGGCACATCAAGCGTGCTGCCTGCTGCATTAAATGTCTCCTTGCCCTGAGAACTGATTCATTCTGAGGTCATAAAGCAATTATCTTCAAAACACTATATTAATATCTGATTGTGCAATTAAACCAGACCTGTCTAGGTTTGCCTTCCTTGAGCAAAATGTGTTTATTCAGCATAAGTGAGAAGGGTAAATATAAACTAGTCAATTTTTTTAAAAAAATGTGCAAGGAGTGGGTGGGTGAGAATAAAACAAGAAAGACCATTTGGAAACTATTAAATTACTTCCTTTGTATTTGCACAGAAAATTCCTCTGGTTTTGATGCTATGACATTCCTGTAAAGTAAGTAAACATGTTTCCACATTATCAGTTTCCAGATTTTTAACTTGGCTTTTTTTTTTTTTTTTTGAGACAGGGTCTTGCTCTGTCACCCAGGCTGGAGTGCAGTGGCTCGATTACGGCTCACTGAGGCCTCAGTATCCTAGGCTCAAGCGATCCTCCTGCCTCAGCCTCCCAAGTAGCGTGACTACAGGCATGCACCACTGCACTTGGTTAATTTTTGTATTTTTTGTAGAGACGAAGTTTCGCCATGTTACCCAGACTGGTCTCGAATTCCTGGGCTCAAGTGATCTGCCTGCCTTGGCCTCCCACAGTGTTAGGATTATGGGCAGAAGCCATCATGCCCAACTTCTAACCTTTTTAATTTTCTGTGTTTTTTTTCTTTTCAAGCTCAGCAATCAACCAAAAAAAAAAAAAAAGCAAATATTCTCTATCTCATAGCGGTTGAGAGTCAGGTTCTCACTCATGCTTCCCTCTGAGAGAAGAGGACAGGGAAATTGAAAAATAAATTGATAAGCAAGTTATCAGAGCAGACTATGGCTTCTTTCTCCCTTTGAAATTTTCTTTTTGAAATCTTGTGGATTTTGAAGCCTGAGCAGTCTGAAAGTCTGACAAACAAACAAAATGTAATTATGCTTCAGTTAGCTAGGATCAGTGGTAGCGCCAATAAATGATTGAGAGGGGGCAAAGATTTAATTTCCCCACGATTTCCAATAGCCACCTTTAGCTATGCCAAATAGCCATGCAATCCAAGCAGAAACAGCATGCTTGCTGTGTAAACATGACTTCAAGACAAAACTCCAGCTTGCCTTCCTAACAGATTGCCTAGCCCTTAAGCCCCTCCTGTATAGAAACTCATAGACTAGCAAAGCAGACTTGAAAGTTCTGGTAATAGAAGTTAATTGAATTATCTGAGGGCTAATCAGAAAAACTTATTTGTTGCAATCTTTCTAGCAGAAACCCATTCTTAAGATGTGTTTGTTCAGTTCTTGCCTTAATAGATAGAATGGCCCTGATGAAAACTTGCATGATTCAAAATCTTGTAGCACCTCACAGTCATCATCGTGAATCGTAACATGAAGTATTGCTGTGGATTTACTCATTTACCATTTCTTTCACCTGACTGTGAGTTCAATAAATATTTGTTGAATGGAATTGAGGGAAGCCCCAAAGGGAGAATCAGGTGCTGGAAGCCCTACTAGAATCCGGACTGAAATCAGGGCCAAATCTCACAGCCCAGCACAATGGGCAGCACAGAGGAAACATCTGATAAATATCTGCTAATACAATCAGCTAGTGAGATAGGGGCTGGGGCAAAGACAATGTTGAACTAGTTCACCAGTTTGCTCTAGTCTTGTCTTTATCTGTGTAAGGGTAGCTGATGCAAAGCAATAACTTACTTAAATATGATTTAAAAAAAAATCTCCCTGTTCCATTGCTGTTACTTTATGAGCTTTCCAAGCATTCCTTATTATTTAGGTTCATTAAATGTCATTATTCTTTTGGAATGGGTATTGTTTTGTAGAAATCTTTACATTCAACAACCTCCAAAGATGTCTCACATGCTTAGAAAAGACAATAGGCATGAGAGTTAGACAAAGAAGTGCGTGAAATAGCGAATTCATTCATCCAATGTCTTGAGCATCGCCACATGCCAGGCTCTGAGGATTCACTAGTGAGCGAACAAATGTGGCCCCCACACCACAGAGCTACACACGAACATAATAGAAACATAATACAATCTGGAACTAGGTTCCAACAGGGACACAAGCCAGGGAGGGGCACCTGATTCAGTTTAGGACAGGGAAGTGCTCTTTAAGGAACGACATGAAGTGAAACCTATGTAGGAAAAGGCAGCAAATACGGAGACTGTTCCCTGCAGAGGGATCAGCATATAAGACCATCCAGAAGAAAGAAATATGGTACATTTTAGGAACTTTGCAAAGTGGGGACAAAAAGAGCTGGGTGAGGCAGGGTCTTGTAGTTAAATCTCTGGTCTGGTGTTGATCATAAGGGGAAGGGTCATGTAGAGCTGGCAATGAAAGGCTCCCGCGGCCTTTCTGCATTCTCTGCTAACAGAAGTTAGCACCACGGCCCAGTGATTTTTAGTACACAGTCAATGCAGCTCTACGTACGTCATCCCATGCAGGTCTTGTCGGGTATGTGGTGGGGCGGGGAGCTGTTTGTTTCCTCTGCAGCTTCCACTCTCCGTTTTTCCTCCCTAGCAGACCCCTGGTCATGTTCAGGTTGAGCCTCCTGTCCTCTGCTGTCACATGCTTCAGGGGATAGAGACCCTGTTCCTGGGTCCACAGGGGTGGCTCCTGATAGGCGAAGGGTATTAGTAAATGGCATTTCTCCAGGGAATCTTTCTGGGCTAGGGTGAGCACAGGATCTAAAGTGGCCCAATCAGACTGAAGACAGAAGCTCAGATTCCATGGCTGGGAAAGCATCCTTTCTCTCCCTTCCCCTGTAGGTTACTCACAGTTATCTCTCATCTAAGGGAGGACGCTTCAACCCTCAGGTGAAGCCAATGCCAAGCACAGCACAGCAGAGAGGTAGAAAGCACCTGGGCTCTCAGTAAAACGGTGGAGCTGCTGAGTCGACCCACCCCGAGGCCTACCCTTCGTCACTTACACTTCCTTACTGGTTGAGATCTTCTATTTGCTCCTCCCTTTGGTTCTTTGACACCACAATCGTAGCTCCCCCAACTCTCTGGTAAATCCCTTTCTATCTCCTTTACTGGGTCCCCCCACACCTTCTAGTTTCTAAATGTGATTTTTAAATAAAGATTTCTAAACGAAGTTACCTGTGAACAATCTCTCCACTTTCTCTCAGGGAGATCTCAGCCACTCCCATGGCTTCCTTCTTTATTTAAAGGTCTGTTCACCAAATGTTCATATTTCCTTACAACATCTCCAAGTGATGGTCCAGCTTTAATACTTCCAGTAAACTCACTGATAATGCAAATACATTCCAAATTGATGTAGTTTCTCTTTAGAGTCAGCGGCTACTCCTGATTTCCCAACTTCAGAAGTAATTGCTTCAAATGTATGCAAAAGAGCCAGAGGGTGTCTTGTGGAACCCAAGAACAGGAAGTGCATCTTGAAATCTGACAGCCTGCAGGCACCCAAGCAGCCGCTCCTAGGCTCTCACTCAGAAGCCGTCTCTGCATGGGCTTCCTTCTCCATTTTGCAGCCTGGCATCTTCATGTTGGAAGCATGAGGCCAGCAGCAGGTCACCAGCTGGCCCAATCACACCTTCAGCCTCTGAGACAGAGAGAGAGAGAGAGAGAGAGAGAGAGATATTCTTTGCTTTAGTCCCAAGCTGAAGAAGAGTTCTGATTGACCCATCTTGGGTCTGGCATCCCTAGACAGGAGCTGTGCATTTACACAGTGGCCTCCACAACAGCTGTGGAGAGATGCGGGAGCAGTGGGTGCTTCCCAGGAGGGAAGTGTCCATCCCCAGAAAGGGAGGAAGTGCCAGGCTGCAAAAACAATGGGGACCCAGTACGAACAGGACACAGGCTCTTCCCTGTGAGTGAGGGGACGGGTCTCAGAGAAAGGAGTTACTAATGGTACAGGCAGAAGCTCCATGAGTTCACCCAGGTCAGAGACCTTGGAGCCATTTTTGACTCCTCCCTCTGTCACTGTCCACCCACTTCCCTGATGTCCAGTAAGACACTAACTCCTAGTACTTCTTTCTTGCTGGCTTGCTTGCTTGCTTGCTTGCTTTCTTGCTTTCTTTTTTTTTTTTTTTTTTTTTTCTGAGACAGAGACAGAGTTTCACTTTTGTTGCCCAGCCTGGAGTGCAATGGCATAATCTTGGCTTACTGCAACCTCTGCCTCCCGGGTTCAAGTGATTCTCCCGCCTCAGCCTACCAAGTAGCTGGGATTATAGGCACATGCCACCAGGCCCAGCTAATTTTTGTATTTTTAGTAGAGACGGGGTTTTGCCATGTTGGTTAGGCTGGTCTTGAACTCCTGACCTCAGGTGATCCTCCCACCTCAGCCTCCCAAAGTGCTGGGATTACAGGCATGAGATATGGTGCCCGATCTACTTCTTCTTTCAAAATACTTTATTGTCCTCCCTTCCTTTGGTTTCTCATTCCAGTTCCTTAGTTTCAGTCCTCATTGCCTCTCCCCTGGGTTCTCTCATCACCCCACTGGTTTGCCAGTCTTTTTTCTACTTTCATCCAATTTACGGTCAGACTAATCTTCCTAAAATACCACCGGGAAGAGCTTTCTTCCCAGATCTAAAAAGCTTCCAATGTCACCTGGCTGCCTGTGGAACAAAGTCCAAACACTTTGGCTGGCTATTCAGGAATGTCTTCAACTGTTACTGGCATTGTTACTTATGTTCTCCACATCTGTGGCCTGCGCGGCCTTTCCTAACAGGAGTTCCCCAGCCATGTGCCCAGGGTGTGACTTTACCCACCCCCTTCCTTAGGAGTGGGGCTCAAATGGTTTATGCCCACCAGTATAGCCCCATCACTTTGGCCCTAGCTACTGGCTGAAGAAAAGACACTGAGCTAGATCCAAGCCAGCCAGCATGTTCTCCAGGCCACAGTCGTTGGCTCAGGGGACCGCTTGTGAGCCCTGCTGGCCCACCAGAGCAAACCTCAGGACTTGTGCTGGTGAGGCTGGGCATAGAGGCTCTTTCTACTCCTGGACATGAATTGGGAAGCTTACAGTGCAAGGGGCTGCTGCCAACCATCGTGGTTCTCAAGAATAGCTGGAAACAGGGCAATTGGCCTAAAAACAATTTTCTGAAAGCCAATTCATTGAAAGCCAATTTCTGAATCAAATTGAAAATATAATCACATTCAGGCTGGGCACAGTGGCTCACTCATGTAATCTCAGCCCTTTGGGAGGCCAAGGCGGGTGGATCACTTGATGTCAGGAGTTCGAGACCAGCCTGGCCAACATAGTGAAACCCTGTCTCTACCTAAAATACAAAAAAAATTAGCCAGGCATGGTGGTGGGTGCCTGTAATCCCAGCTACTTAGGAGGCTGAGGCAGGAGAATCACTCGAACCCGGGAGATGGAGGTTGCAGTAAGCCGAGTTAGCACCACTACGCTCCAACCTGGGTAGCAGAGCAAGACTCCATTTCAAAATATATATATATATATATATACACACACACATATATATACACACATACACACACACACATATATATAAAATATATGTAATGTATAAAAAATATATGTGTAATATATTATATATATATGGACAGTCATTGGCTGTTTTAAAAAAGCATGTTCCTTAAAGCATATTTTTGGCAAATTTGTCATTTGGCACATTGACTTCAAGCCAGGGAGGTGGAGTCAGGACAAAGCCTTCAGAAGAAGAGAGGAAAGACACAAATGCAAGGTCCTTGGTGTGGCTTTGAACTCTGGATTGGCCTTGACTAAAGCCTGCCACACCTCCTGGCTTTTCCAAAACATGAGTTAGTCTATTCCTGCTAGAATTTGACCCAGGTTTGGTTGGGTTTCCTGTTACTGGCAAGTGAAAGCATCCTTACAATGTATTTTTCTGAATATTTCCAAATTCTGATCTTCCAGCCCTTGGCTCCAACCAAACCAGTCTACTCACCTCTCCCCACGTCCTCTTCATGCTTTTCCATCACATGATCATTCTCTTCTGCTCCTTCCTTCAGCCCCTCTGCCTGTTTGGCATCCCCCTGGCTTTCCATACGGGAGCCTCTCCCTGTTCCTGGTGCACGCCCAGTAGGCTGCTACTGCCCTCCATGCCGCCTGCAGCCCCCAACAACTACTGCAGCCCTCCATGCCCCCTGTCTTCTCTGCATAGCTGTCTAGCTTCTTTGGTCACTGGGATCGAAAACTCACCTAGTTCCTTCAGAAGGCCAGTGGGAACAAAGGCAGCTCCCCAGTGCTCCTTCCTGACTTTCATCAAAGGCCTTCTGGTGGCCCTCACATGCTGTTCTATGCTCTCTCTCTGTGCCTGCTCTGGTCCCAGTTCTGTGGACAGGCAGCCTCTTCAACCGTTGCTGTTCCCTTGTGACGGCTGTTACCTGTGCCCCGCACAGCCCCGGCTTCTACCTCAGGATGTCCTTCCAGCTCCTGTTCCCTCGGCTGATTGTTTCATTTTCTCCCTGGGTCTAAATCAGACTTCCTAGACACAGTCCAATGGGAACCACTAATCCTTTTACACTAGACCATGCTGGGTCCCTGCCTAGCCTATGGCTGGCCAGACACCCGGTCAAGCGATCACCCCTGCTCCAAACACCTGTGGGGAGGTGATGGATTGCAGAGTCCCCTTTGGGGTAGGTACCCTTTATATATGGGCTGAGAGAGGGGAGACCTGGCAACCTGGAAATGGATTGTGGGCTTGGTGAGACCACCTGGCCTTTCAGGATGCTGTCCCACCCATTTGGCCATCAATCACACACCCCACTGTGTGAGGCTATATGGAGCTATTTAAATGTTTATTATTTAAATATTTGTTATCAGTCAGGCTTGGTGGCTTACACTTGTAATCTCAGCACTTTGTGAGGCCGAACTGGCAGATCACTTGAGGTCAGGAGTTCAAGACCAGCCCGGCTAACATGGTGAAACCCCATCTTTACTAAAAATACAAAGATTAGCCAGGCATGGAGACACATGCCTGTAGTCCCAGCTACTGGGGAGGCTGAGGCAGGAGAATTGCTCGAACCCAGGAGGCGGAAGTTACAGTGAGCCGAGCTCATGCCACTGCATTCCAGCCTGGGTGACAGAGTGAGACTTCGTCCTAAAAAAAAAAAAAAGTTTGTTATCTACATTTTTTGTATGCTTGTTTCTTATCTCCTCAACTAGATCATTAGTATTATTATTGCTTTTGGTTACTCCATTGACAGAGCAGGGCTACCCCATACATAGAGTAGCCCAACTAGATTATAAAATTCCTTACCAATAGTGATGATGGCACTAAATTTCTATAATAAAATGATAACAATAAGTAATAGTTACTGAGTATTTACCATGTACCAGGTACAGCTCTAACTGCTTTATAGAACAACTAAAAACACCTCGGTGTAAAGCCTCATCTACATTATCCCCACTTTACTGATGAGGAAGTTGAGGCCATGACTCACAACCAGTCAGAGAGCTGATGATTTGTACCCAACCAGTTTGATTCCAGAATCTGTGCTCTTAGCACATTGCCCCTTCTCCAGTTGGTGCTGACTACAGATTTATTGTGATGAAGAGGAAAACTACCCTCTCTCTTTATGTCGGGTTAGTCCTCCCTGGCCAATTTGTTCTATGAACACTTACTTTTTGGCCAAAGCCTCCCTTTCACAGTCAGGAAACTCATGCCAGAGAAATATCAACAGAGCAAAAGACAATCCATTTTTGAACCAAAAACTCCCTCTTGGCTTGAAGCGAGCTCATCAGCCAGATGCTCCACCTCCCTCCCATGTTTTCCTGGCATTGCTTTGTAGAAATCTGGATCCAGGGGCCGTGTGCAAGGCGGCTTCCGCAGGCATGACCAATTGCCAGACAGACGTGCAGGCTGAAGCGTCAGCCAGCAAATCATTTCAGCCACTTTCATCTTCCTTGCATGCCAAGTTCAGGGGGCAGGGGAGGGGCATCTTAGCCTGAATTCCCCTTGACTGGTGTTGAGGTATCCTGGAGCTAGGGGCTGAGCTAGTCCCACCCCAGCAGTCAAAACATTAACCCATGGTCTGCTTGGTCCCCAGGGTCGCTCCCTGCCAGAGGCAGCTGCATCTCCCTCTCCCTGACCTCTCTACCAAGGCTGGAAAATCAGCAGGCTGTTTAGCTGTTTAGGGACTGTGGATGCTTCCAACCAACCTCCTCCTGAGGCAGAAGGGCAGGTTTGCCCACTTTACAGATGGAGAGGTGAAGGCAAACGACTTATTTAGGGCCACGCAGGTCTGTATGGTTGTCACGGGGAGCACTGAGGTTACCTCCTTTGTCAAGGTCTCATCTAGCTCTGAGCTTTCTCTCCCTCTCTCTGCCTCTCTTCCCAGCCTACAGTCCCTGTAGGCCAAACTTTCTGTTTATCACCGAGACCCCCTTCACCTCACTCTCCCTTTTTCACAAAGCCCTCCCATGCCGGGAAGCCTTCTGAATCCTGATTTAAGCATAAAAGAGTTGGGGGGAAGGGGAAGAACTGTGGGTGACACGGGGGATGGAAGAGGAAGCAAAGATTCAGCTGACAGTGTCTAATGGTGGAAGGCATGTCTCAGGCCCAGAAAAGCCACACCATGGCCTCTGTTTTTCTGTGCAGCAGTGCCCCTGCCAGGGAGATGGGGTGTGGGGAACCTGCAGAGAAGCTTTTCTAATGAAAGGGATGGGGGGAGAACTTCCAAGGGAGAGAGGGAGAGAGTCCCCAATTCAATCTCTTTCCCCTTCTCTTCCCCCAACCTGTTTGTCTACTGACCTCTTTAGCTGCTCCTCTGTTATTTCCTGAACAGATCAACATTTTCTGAACAGGCACAAGATATTAACTAGGAAGCTCAGATCTGGAAGAGCAGAGACCTCAGAGCTCACCCTACCCTGTCCAAAACTTTTGTTTTTTTTTTTTTGAGATAGGGTCTCACTCTGTTGCCCAGGCTGGAGTGCAATGGCACCATCATGGCTCACGGCAGCCTCAGACTCCTGGACTCAAGCGATCTTCCTTCCTCAGCCTCCCAAGTGGCTGGAACTATAGGCACAAGATGCCACGCTCAGCTAATTTTTAAATATTTTGTAGAGATGGGGTCTCATTATGTTGCCCAGGCTCAACACTATCTTTTTATAGTTGAGGAAACTAAGGCTCAGAAAGGAGTGTATCTTGACCAAGATCACATAGCTCATGAGTGATAAAGCTGAGATGAAAAAATGTGTTATTTGTACTATATGGGGTTGTCTTATTCATCCACACATACAAGATGTCCCCATGGAGAGCATGCAGGGCAGTCTCCCAGTACAGTGACTGAGAACCAGGGCCTCTTCTTGCCTCTTCAAGCCTGCCCAGGGGCCTCAACTTGTCCTGCCATGGATTCAGCTTCACCCAGTCACTGTGGGAGTGGAAGACACGCCCAAAGCGGGTCATTCTGTGAAGGCTATGCCCAGAGAGGCAGCCACGGCCCTCCTCACAACACACAGCCCAGATGCTCTCTGCAGCCCTTGGCCTGTTTGCCAGGTCGGATTCTGCTTATGCCCAGGAGAGAGCAATGCCCAGGGCCTACAAAGGCTGTTCCCGTGCAAACTCGGCCACAGTGGCTGGTGCTGTGCTTCCTGCCCTACAGGCCAGGCACCTCGAGGGTTCTACATCCTCCTCCTCACCACTACCAACAGCTTCTCAGCTGGCAACTGGGTGGAGATCCTGTGGACCCCTCTGGACTACTGTCGGAAGTGCTTCACCTCAGCCTTGCTCTCTGACCAAAACTGACAGGCCACCATTTTGAAATGCTGACACATCCAGAAGTGACAGAATGGAAGCTCCAGCACTCTCTGGGCACCAGTCAGCGTTCAACACTGTTACTTCAGGGTCTGTGAGGAGAGCGCTGGGGGCGTGGGGTGAGAATGAGGGGCAGGGCAGCAGGCTTGTAGTCAAACTGCCTTAGAGAAAGGCACCATGAGTGTCCCAGGAAGAGGCTATTAATAGGCCTCCCTGCATGCACTCAGCGGTCCTGGGCTGGGGCTGTTGAGGATGAGTCAGCAGATGGAAGGGCTGATGGTGAGCCCAGGGCGCAGAGCCGGCTCCCCGCAGGGGAAGTGGAGGCTGTGAGACTGCACTTTTGAGCAATCCTGCTCTCGTGCCACCCCACCCTCTTTTGAGTATGTAATCTGTTTGGCTGGTATATTACCAGTGTTGTAAATTCCAATTCTGGAGCCAGAATTTTTTTTTTTTTTCAAAGAGACAGCGTTTCGCTGTCACCCAGGCTGGAATGGAGTGGTACAATCCTGGCTCACTGTAGCCTCAACCTCCTGGGCCCAAGCAATCCTCCCACCTCAGCCTCCCGAATAGCTGGGACTACAGGCACGTGCCACTATGCCCGGCTAATTTTGAAGCCAGAATTTAAAGCAGCAAAAAATCCAGAAAATCCTTTCCCCCTGCTTCCCCTCTGCTACTTTCTCTTCATTGACAAAACTGGGCACAGAAAAAAAGACTCCATCCCCGGCAATGTGAAGGGCTGCTCGGCCATTATGAATGTCCCTCTCCACACCTACCCAGCCACTCACTCACTCGGGGCCGAGCTCCCAATGTAGATTAAACATATGTTGAGTGCCAGGCCCTGTGACGGGCGGTTTCACACATATTATCTCATCCTCATAATGACCCCGGGAGACAGATATATTGATATCTCACTTTCACAGATGAAGAATCAAAGCTGAGAGTGATTAATCTATTTGTCCAAGGAGCTGTAGCCACTGTCATTTATCAAGAGTCTAACAGATGCCAGGGACTTGCGTACAGTTTGTGTGTTTGTTTGTTTTTTAAGACAGAGTTTCACTCTTGTTGCCTAGGCTGGAGTGCAGTGGCACACTCTTGGCTCACTGCAACCTCTGTCTCCCAGGTTCAAGCAATTCTCCTGCCTCAACCTCCTGAGTAGCCGGGATTATAGGTGCTACCACCATGCCCAGCTAATTTTTTGTATTTTCAATAGAGATGGGGTTTCACCATGTTGGTGAGGCTGGTTTTGAACTCCTGACCTCTGGTGATCCACCTGCCTCAGCCTCCCAAAGTGCTGGGATTACAGGCGTGAGACAGACCCACGCACGGTGCTGCCACTTCCCAGGCTGCCCAGCCCCTCTGAGCCTCCGTTTCCTCATCTGTGAAGTGAGGACTTTTAACTTCCTTAAAGAAACTGTGAGGCCTTTTAACTTTTGGTTTCTTTTATTTGAGACAGAGTCTCGCTCTGTTGCCCAGGCTGGAGTGTGGTGGTGCTATCTCGGCTCACTGCAACTTCCACCCCCTGGGTTCAAGCGATTCTCGTGTCTCAGCCTCCTGAGTAGCTGGAATTACAGGCACCTGCCACCACGCCTGGCTAATTTTTGTATTTTTAGTAGAAATGGGGATTTGCCATGTTGGCCAGGCTGGTCTGGAACTCCTGACCTCATAATCCACCCCTCTCGGCCTCCCAAAGTGCTGGGATTACAGACATGAGCCACCGCGCCCGGGCATAAGTTTTGGTTTTTATGATGCTGCAAGTGGTGGGGACAATGGTGGGTCAAGGATGTTTTAACACATCCTTGAAAGGTGGGATGAGTCCTTCTTCAGCCAGTTTCCCCAAGTGCCATTGGCTGGGGAAATCAACAAAAGTCATTTGGCTGAGTGCAGTGGCTCACACCTGTAATCCCAGAACTTTGGGAGGCTCGGAGGTCAGGAGTTCGACATGAGCGTGGGCAACATAGTGAGATCCCGTCTCTACAGAGAAAAATAAAAAATGAAATAAATAGCCCTTCCCCTTCCTGTCTATACTCTGCTTTAATTTTTTTCATAGCCCTTTTCTCTAACTCATGTTGCATTATATGTGTGTGTATGTGTGTATACATATATATTATATATACCCCTGTTTATTTTTTAATTTATTTTCTCTCTCTCCACTCCCCTGTAAGAATGTAAGCTCCACAAGGACAAGGACTGTGTCTCTTGGTCACCACAGTTTTCCAGGGGCTAGAAACATAAGAAGCCTTCAGTAGAGACGTGCTGAATGAATGGGTGAGCGAAGGAGTGAATGCACCCTGAAGTAGTTTAACCCCCTGTAAATATCTTCCATGTCAGTTTCTCTGGGGAGTGGGTGTCAGAACCCACAGTCCTCTGAGCCTGCACCCTCTCTCAGCATGAGCCAGAAGAGAGTCTCCTTGGGCTCCGCTCTCTGGGGTGAGGGAGACAGGCTGGTGCTTGTGATGAGCCTTCTGTTGGGACCTACCAAGCCCTGAGCAGAGGTTGGAGGAGACACAATTCCCACCGCATCCCAAGGGAATCCCCACTCTTGTGAGTTTCCTGACAGGAATGGGGCAGGGTCTGCAGCCCGTTGTCGAGAGCCGGGAAACTTTCAGAAAGGGCTACCCCCAGTGATTATGGGCCATTCAGTTGCCCACCCCCAGCCTAAGCCCCCTACAGCTCTGCTTCGTTCACCAGTTTTCAGAGTGACAGCTAAGCTGCACGTACACAGGAGGCAGACACCAGCCCTGTTGTCTCTGTTCCCAGGCCCCAGGACAACGAGACACTTGGTGTGTTCAAATGAAAGGGCTCTCCTTGCAAAGGGCAGAATTGCCAATCCCACTGAGCTCCCTGGAATGGGAAGCTGGACTCTCCGAACTCGTGATTACCAGTGTTGTGGAGATTAAAGACTTCCTGTCGGAGAGAGCAGTCCTCCTGAGCCAAACAACACTAAGGCCTGGCCAGCGGCCATCTTGTGGGGCCTCCTTGGCAGCCAGAGCTGGAGGGACTTGGCTCCCTCATTGAGGGCTAACCTGCTTGAGGCAAAGTCAAGGTGTCTGAGGTGTCTGGGCCAAAAACAGTCCCTGAGGGATCCCTGTGCTGAGGCCTGGGCACTCTCTTGGCCTCCTCAGCCCCAGCCTGACCCACCTTGGTGAAAGCAGCTGCTGTAGCACATCCAGTGGGAGCAGGCCAAGGTCCCCGCTCACTTGCCTTTCCTGAGGATTTCTGATGTCTATGGCAAGTTGGAAGAAGGGCATGCTGGGGAAGCCAGCTCAGGGGAGCATGGGGGATGGGGGAAGGCCACTGCTTCCTCGTTTGCTCCACCAAGGAGCCAGTCAGACCCTGGGAGGCTGGTGCATGTGACAACCCAC
The DNA here is from genome assembly GCF_007565055.1 of Rhinopithecus roxellana. Lineage (NCBI taxonomy): Eukaryota > Metazoa > Chordata > Mammalia > Primates > Cercopithecidae > Rhinopithecus > Rhinopithecus roxellana. The sequence continues at coordinate 71,251,952 of NC_044556.1, read as the reverse complement.
CCCCCCACCCACCAGTGAGAACTACAAAGTCCTGGGCAGAGGATGGAGGAGACATAGTTCCCCCCAAACGGTGCCCCAATCTGGCTAAAGATCAAAAGCATCTAGAGCTCTTAGTAAAAAAGCAGATCTCAGGCTGGGAGCAAGGGCTTACACCCTGTAATCCTAACACTTTGGGAGGCCAAGGCAGGAAGATTGCTTAAGGCCAGGAGTTTGTGACCAGTCTAGGCAACAAAGTGAGACCTCATTTCTACAAAAAGTTAAAAAATTAGCCAAGAGGGCCGGGCGCGGTGGCTCAAGCCTGTAATCCCAGCACTTTGGGAGGCCGAGACGGGCGGATCACGAGGTCAGGAGATCGAGACCATCCTGGCTAACACGGTGAAACCCCGTCTCTACTAAAAATACAAAAAACTAGCCGGGCGAGGTGGCGGCACCTGTAGTCCCAGCTACGCGGGAGGCTGAGGCAGGAGAATGGCGTGACCCCGGGAGGCGGAGCTTGCAGTGAGCTGAGATCTGGCCACTGCACTCCAGCCTGGGTGACAGAGTGAGACTCCGTCTCAAAAAAAAAAAAAAAAAAAAAATTAGCCAAGCATGGTGGTGCCTGTGGTCCTAGCTACACAGGAGGCTGAGGCAGGAGGATTGCTTAAGCCCCAATGTCGAGGCTGCAGTGAGCTGTGTTTGCACCATTGCACTCCAGTCTGGGTGACGACAGAGGAAGACCCTGTCTCAAAAAACAAACATACAGACAAACAAACCAGCCCTCAGGCCATACCCTGTAAGTTCTGGCTCACTCACTCTATCTCAGACAGGTCCTAAAAATCTTTTTTTTTTTTTTTTTTTTTTTTTTTTTTTACGAAGATAACCCTGGTGCACCTGCTCTGAGTGCCTGTGAACAGGGAAAGTAGAATGGGGTACTGGGCAAGGGTCAGCAAACAGGATTCTGGCCTCCATTCTTTCAGATGACTTTGGGAAAGTTACTTTGCTTCTCTGGGCCTCAGTCTCCTCATCAGGAAAGCACAGAGCTCAAACAATGTGTTCCCAGTCTCAACTGTGGCTCTAGGGGATGTGTCACCATGCATGGCCATGGTCCCAAGGAATGCTCTGATCTCTAGACCACCCTTAGCTGGAAGGAGGACTTCTTAGGAGGCTCTGATAACAACAGTGACAGCCAGCATCACTGATGCAGAGCCAGGCTCTGAGCCCAGCACTTGATCTGCATTGTCTTATTTTGTCTTCACAAACAACCTTTGGAGGCCACACTTGCCCATAGAATTCTCTGAAATAATGGAGATATTCTGTCTGCACTGCCCAAAAACAGTGACCACTAGCTACATGTGGCTATTGAGCATCTGAAATGTGGCTAGTGCAACTAAGAAAATGCATGTTAAATTTTATTTAACTTTATCTGAATTTAAATAGCTACACATGGCTGGGCACAGTGGCTCACACCTGTAACCCCAACACTTTGGGGGGCCAAGGCAGGCGGATCACCTGAGGCCAGGATTTCAAGACTAGCCTGGCCAACGTAGTGAAACCCTGTCTCTACTAAAAATACAAAAATTAGTCTGCGTGGTGGCAGGTGCCTGCAATTCCAGCTACTTGGGAGGCTAAGGCAGGAGAATCACTCGAACCTGGGGGGCGGAGGTTGCAGTGAGCCGAGATTGTGCCATTGCTACACATAGCCGGTGGCTACCATACTGACCAGCACGACCTCAAGATGTGGCCTAGTAGTATTCTCATCTTGCGGACAAGAGAACAAGATTAAAGAGGTAAAGTGATGTGGTAGAGCTGGGATTTGAATCTGGATCTGAGGGACTCCAGAAGTGGTTCTCTTAATCACTGTAGAGTCCCACCAAGTCTGGAGGGCAGGACTCTAGTCCCAGCCCTGTGTCTGAGGAGAAGGTTGACACTTCTCTCAGCCGGGGGTAGTGTCCAAGGTCCTTCTAGCTTGGACACCCCAGGCCAGTGTATTTGGGGTGAGGCATGGAGAGAATAAGGGGAATGCAGTTGCCTGGTGTCTAGAGCCTCCCAGACACAGACGCATCCGTGTCTGCCCACCCAAGTCCCTCCTGCCACAGTTCTCACAAGTCACTGGAATCCTCTATGTCCCAAATGTTAGATGCTTCTAAAGATGGACTACTCCTCATAACACTTCTACGATGTAAGTAGTATCACACCCATTGTACAGTTGCAGAAACTGAGCTTCAGAGCAATGAAGTAATTCGTCCAGTTTCCCACAGCACAGTGAGTGGTAGAGCCCAGAACTGAACTCTGATCTGTGTGATCCCAGAGGCTGAGCCGTTCACCTCTGCCCTGTGTGGTCAGAGGGTTGAGCTGAGGCCCCAGGAACCTACTCAGGTGAAAGTCTGCTTTGTTACCAAGACACACTCATCCCCAGCAGGATCCTCTCACCCTGCCTGAATCCAAAAGGGATTCCGTTCTCCCACCAAAGACCCTAGCTTCTGGACCCACCTAGGCCCATGAAGGCTCTGGTGTACAGGAGTCTCTAGCTGGAGAACCAAAGAGGAGGAAGAAGCTGCTGGGGGCCCTGTGGGCCAGCCCTTCCCACCCCCAGAGCCCAAACATACCCCATGAGGGGCTGAGAGGAAGCAGAGGCCTCAGTGGCCCAGGCAGTGGGCTTGATTCCTGAGGGGCCACACTGAGCTCTCTGCTTCAAGGCAATGCCCTGCCCGCAGGCCAGTGTCCCTGTTGGAGCCTGACAGGGACTCAAAGTCCTGAAAAAGCTCAAAGGCAAATGTCTCCTACATCTGGAGAGGCCGAAATTACCCTCACCAACAACAGTGAGACATATGCGCCGTTCACACTGGCGGCTTGAAGCCTGGGGTCAGCTCCACAGAGTCCCATAGGGCCCCACAGGCAGTGACTACAGTGTGCTAGTGTGCACCGGCAGGCACATGCACATTCATGGATGGAAGTCAGAGGCAGAAGGCAAAGGCAGGAAGCCACCAGTCCCTTTAGCCACAAAGGATTCACTCTCTAGGCAACTGGAGAAAGAGCTCCAGAATGCTGGACCTTCCGGAAACAATCTCTGCATCCCACCAACCCTGGCTCCAGGAGAGCACCAGGATCAATTGCAAGGGGCCTTTGTGGGGAACACAGGGCCCAGCAGGTTGGGGAACGTCCTCACACACTCACACTTGCTGTATAGACACCCATTCACACCCACCCACACTCACCACACACAGGCTGACCTCCACACACTGCCGCACACAGGTCATGCACACACTGCAGACAGCAACATGTGTGTTCACACACACCCCATGCTCACACGTGTTCTCATGCATACATTCACACATACACACTCACCCACACACACACCCACACACACATTCACACACACCCCCACACTGGCTCACACACGGCACACGTACACATTCACAGTCACTCACACAGACTTAGCACAGGTTTGAGCCAAGGAGTGATGCGGAGACAAGACCTTGTTCATTTATAGTTTCTGTGAGTGTGGGTGTTCAAGACAAAGGGACGCAGAGAAATACCCAGGAGGGCTTCCCCACACCAGCAGGGAGGCGCCCAGCTTTGGCGGGCTGGCCTGGGCCACCTCCAGAAAGGTCTCAGGAGCTGCCTTTCTCCCTGTTTGTGGAGGATGGACTGGGCCTTCACTGCTGCTCCTGCCCCTGGGGCTCAGGTCGGGGCTGGACACCACCACAGTCACCCCCCGGTCGTGGCTTCTTGGAATTGCCGGGGAGGGGGAGGTGGTACTGGGGAAGGGGAAACACCGGTTTCTCAGGGGCTTACGAAAAGAGCTTCTCAAGTTGCTTCTCTTTTCTTGAAGACAATTCTGTCTTCACCACAAGGTCTCTGGGAGCCATATCCCTGTGTCCCCTGTATGGTCAGTCCTGCCCCCACCCCAATATGAGCCCAAAGAAGGTCTTCCCACCTGATCAGCCAGAGACCCTGAGCCCCCAAGAGGTTTGCCACAGGAAACCGACCTACCCACCTTCCTGGGGCCTCCCAAGACCCCCCACACCTCGCCCATAAGCACAATGTTGTAAACTTTGGGTGAGGCTGGGGGCTCTGGAAACAGGAGCAAGAGGAGCTCCTGGGCTGGCTGTGAGGCAGCTGGGCCTCCGGGTCCTGGCATCCACCCTCCAGACCATTTATTTCCTCAAGCTCCTTCCCAGGCAACTCATCCATCCCGGCATGCCCAAGCCAACCTGTGCTCAGGACCCCTATGCTCAGGCCCAGCAGCCATGGCCCTACAAACAGGACCCCTGTATTTTATATGGTCCCCTGATGTTCACAGGGCCACAGCCCCAGCCTCGGATCCCCCATGTCTGGGCCCATTGGCCCATTGTTCCTGCCTGACTGTGTTCTTGCCAGGCTGCCCCAGGGAGCCAGTCAGGGGAGGTTCCTATAGCTTCTTCATGCATCCTGGAGGAAGCCAGTTCCCCTTGTGAATTCCTGGCCACCACTTCCCAGAACTCAGCATCTACACCTCCAGCCCAGCCCTCCTGCACAAGAGCATGGAGAGGGGAGGATTGATGACTTCTCAGAGAAGGGCCTCCCCCACCTCCTGGGAAGCAAATGGGAGAACCTATGCTCTGACAGGCCAGATGCTTCTGACAGGAGAAAGAGGGAATTTCAGTGTCACCTATCACTGGCCAGTGACTTCACAGATCAGTTTGGCTCCAGGACCGCGCCTGGCAGAACGCCCTGATGAACCCCAAGCCTCCTCTGTGCTTGCCATAGCCTCAGCCTCAGAACAGGCAGCACGGACTTTAGGCCCTGGCCCTAATGTTAACATGTGTTTTTCTTTCTTTAACCCTAAAATGGATCAGCAGCAACTCCTTGCACCCTGGAGCCTCCCTTCACCCACCCACTTACTCCCACCCCTCCACCCCCTTACTCCCCCTCCCCTCACCCTCTTGGCCTGGCTGTCTGGGCTGGTTGTTAATGAGACTCTGCATTTCTCATGCTCACTTTGATCCCCATTTTAACAAGCTCAGCTGTCTCCAGTGGGGTGCCTGAGTCCGGAGTCAGCTCCTCCCCAGGGTGAGTCTATGGAAGAAGTAAGAAGGCTGCAGAGAATTTGGGTCTCTCTTTGCTTGTCATGGGCCTCAAACTCTTATTGGGATTCTGTGGTACTGAGGGAGTGGGCAATGGGTCCCCTCAGAGTGCAGAAGCTGGGCATGTCCCACCATGCTAGGCAATGCTATTTATTCATTCATTCACTCATTCATACAACCAAAAAATATCTACTGAGTGCCAACCTAAGGAGGCAGTAGTCTAATGTGGGACAGACCCACAAACAGAGATCAAATTCAATAAAAGCACATGGTTAAGGAAGGTAAGACCCTGCTGCTCATTCCTGGAGAAATGTCAAATACTTCACTTACAGTCTCCCAGACTGTAAACTCCTGGAAGGTGGTCATCATATCTAATTTTTTGTTTCCAGAGCCTAGTGCTAAGTCTAACACACAAGATTTCCTTAATACAGGATTGATGAACTGGGCATGGTGGCACATGCCTCTAGTTGCAGCTACTTGGGAGGCTAAGGCAGGAGGATTTCTTTTTCTTTTTTTTTTTAAGATGGAATTTTGCTCTTGTTGCCCAGCCTGGAGTGCAGTGGTGCGATCTCAGCTCACTGCAACCTCTACCTCCTGGGTTCAAGCGATTCTCCTGCCTCAGGCTCCTGAGTAGCTGGGATTACAGGCACGTGCCACCACGCTCAGCTAATCTTTTGTATTTTTAGTAGAGACAGAGTTTCACCATATTAGCCAGGCTGGTATCCAACTCCTGACCTCAGGGGATCTACCCACCTCGGCCTCCCAAAGTGCTGGGATTACAGGTGTGAGCCACCATGCCTGGCCTGCAGGAGGATTTCTTGAAGCCAGGAGTTCGAGGCTGCAGTGAGGTATGTTTATACTTGGAGCCACTCATAGCAAGACTACATCTGTAGAAAAAAAATGATTGATGGCTGGCTGAATGAATGAATGCATGAACCAATGAATGTATTCAAGTTGCAGACCCATGGGCCATGCCCTCTGGAAGGAGGCCTCCATCTCTGGAAGGGCAGATAAGTACACTCATGCCCACCCTCCTTTTAAAAAATGATTGAGTACAGAATTACAGGTTTTCACACTTTACAAGGCAGAAGGTTGGATGCTAAGAAACTCTAGGCAAAAGTGACTGTAGCTGTTGGAGAGAGAAGAGGCAATGGTGGCCTTGGTGTTTATGCAGCATGTGAATGGAGTGTGAGCAGGATGGGCAGTGAGCTTGGGGAAACTCACATTCTCATGTTCCTCCAAAATCTTTCAGAACAATGCCGTTTGGTCCTGGTCTTTCTCATCCTTCCAGCAGCCCCCGACACACCTCTACATCATCTGTGAGTGTGTGCATATATATCAACCATCACAAAACTCAGTTCGGTTCTATTTAACCCAAGGGTTATCAAACTTTTACCAAGGGCCTCCTTGTGATAAATATATCAATAAGACACAGTCATGGTTCTCAAGCCCCTGCTCGCAGCCTCATGGGTCTGGCAGACAACCCAAAATGTTAAGTACAGTGTGGGAGATATCAACACAGGGTGGTCCAATGCTCAGCAAGTCTGATCTGTCACAATAGAGTCTACTGAGAAATGGAAAGCCCCATGAGGACGGGGGCTTGTCAACCTTATATTCCCAGCCCAGGCAAAGCACCCCACAGAGACAGAGTACAGGCTCAATGAGAGTAGCTTAAACAAATGAGGACTGAGTGTGAGCTGATTTCAAAGAACCGAAGGAAGTAGTCAAATCAAGATAAGAACCAGAACAACTGGCCGCAAACGAAATGAAGCTAATTCAAGGAACTCTGATAATTTTAATTTGTAACTTCAGAGCAACCCAAGAAGATATGCATGGAGGCTATAAACCAAAAACAGGTGAATGCGGAATAGGAACAATTAAAGAAGAAGAAAGTTTCTTGGAAATTAAAAGTATAATCACTAAAATAAAATATGTAATACAAGGGCTAGAAGAAAGAGGTGAATCAGTCTCCCAGAATATAAGCCAAAAAGACAGACATGGAGACAGAGAATCGATCTAAGAAGCCCAAACTCCAACAGAGAAAATAAAAGAGAAGAAGTTATCAAAGAAATAATGAAAGAAAGTTTCCCAAATCTGAAAAAGGACTGAAACCTTCCAGTTTGAAAGGGCCCACCAAGTACAATGAAGGAAAAATGGGTGGAGGGAAAGCCCACATCATAGATACATCTTCATTAAATTACCAGGGCCTTCACATGCAAATACAAATGGTATTTTATCCACAGACCATTAACAGCTCCCATCTGCCATATTTCTTGTGGTGGACAGTGTCCTGAACTTTGTGGGCATCTCTGTCTACAAGACAGAGCAGACATAGGCTTGTATAGACATCATCCCTCACCTGCCTTGGTTTTTTCTAAGGGCAATAAAAGCAAATAGGCTGCAGTTTGCTCATCTATTTATATTCCTATTGTCATTTCCCTTGCAACTGTCCCCCCCAACACTGAGTAAGTAACTTTCTATAACCTTCTTCTGAGAGGTTAAAAACATGGACTCTGGAGCCACACTGTCTGGATTTGAATCCTGTCTCTGCCTTTTACTAGCTTGGGCAAGTTATTTAACTTCTCTGTGCTTCAGTTTTCTCATCTATAAAATGGGAATGAAAATAGTACCTACCTCTGAGGGTCACTGTGAGGATTCAATCATTAATGTCTTAAGTGCTTATAACAGCCCCTGTTCTAAAAGTAAACACTACGTGAGTGACTGCTATTATTACTTAAAGGCAAAGAAGTAACCAATAGATGAATTGCAAAATATCGTCAAAATAGCCATGTGAATGGAGGAGTGTGGTGGGGAGTGGGCAGTGCTGGAGAAGAGCTAGGTTCCTGGTCTTCCAAACCATGGCATTGATGCCCCCTGTGGATGATAGACCAATATGTGCTGCTTTAAGCACACCATTTGGAGCTATGGAAGGGATCTTCAGTAGAACTAAAACCAGAAAAGATGATTCCCTCTGGAGGTGGGACTCAGGGTGCCAGGGGAAGATTTCTCATTTTAGGCCCTCTGTGCTGTTTGATTTTCATATATATATATTATATATATACACACACACACACATATATATATAACTTGTGTGCTTTAAAGACAAGTAGTCTTTCAGTTTTAAAGAAGTTGGTAACAAACCCTTCCAGGGCCAATTGTATGCTGCAGCGGGCTCCCATCGGCTCATGATTTGAAAATCCACGGGCCTTGGTGGAAGTATTTATACCAAGGGAATTAGCAAATGCTACAAGTCAGGGCTTTCTATACAGAGACTTGGTTTCTCAGCACATCACTAGAAAAGCCAGTTTATCCCTGTGGTAACTTAATCCTTTTGACACCTCCTGCTTAAAACTCCAAAGATTAGAAGGATGGTGATCCCCTCTCATGGTCTGTGTTCATCCTGAAACTCAGGTGGACAGAAAATTTCATCCTTCTGCTCTTCAGGGTGCTCTGGTCAGCTTGAACCCCTGAGAATTCTGACGTGGCCAACTGAGCCAAGGTATCATCCTACTGACATTCTGCCCCTGTCATAGTAACAGAGATTTGGGACACTGGGTGCCATTTACTCATTTATCCAAAATATACATATTGAGTATCTATCACATATCAGGTGCACTAGACTGTGGGAGCCCTAGTCCCAGCTGCAAACCCCTTAGTGCTGCCTTCTGCCTCATTGGTAGAGCAAAGACCCTAGAAACTTCATAGCATCTGGAAAGTGATGCCGCCTCCGGAACATCGGAATCACCTGGGCTTGTTAAACGCAGATGGCTGGGCCTACCGCACCTCCCACCCTCAGTTTCTGAATCAGTAGAAATCACAGGTGGGGCCAGAAAATGGTACATTTCTCACAAGTTTCCAGGTAATGGTGATGGTTTGGGGACTGCACTTTAAGAACTACCAGTTCTAGAAATTCCAAACCAGCCTGTGATTCTCCAAGGCAGGAGAGAATAAAGAGAGGAGGTTTGTGTTTCTACCCTTGAGCTAATTTACTTAATTACTGTCTCTTGACTTAATTACTGCCCTTAGCCAGTGAAAGGGTTGGTTGAGAGCAGTTCCTTGATGTGGACTACAAACACACTTGTGAAAATGCACACACATTTGCATTTACTCACAGGCAATTCCAGACTTCAGCGATAATCCCTCCAGGTCTTTAGCACTGTGGTTAAGTGTGTGAGGCCTGCAGTCTCAAACCCTAAACTTCAGTCCCAGCCCTACCACTTGCCAGCTGTCAGACTGGGCAAATCCTCCACTCTCTCTGAGCTGTCATTTCTTCAACTGTAGGCTAATAATAGTATCAAACTCACAGGACTGTTCTGGGGCCTCTGCTGAAGAGGGCAATGCATGGAAAGTGCTCAGTACTCAGAACATGTCCAGTACCTGGAAGCCAGCATTAGCCTTGACAGAAATAACAGTACTGCTGCTACCGATTTGTGTTTCTAACTAAATATTAACATTTGTACTAGAGGTGGTTTGGCAGGGGTGGTGTTCCGGTTTTTTTGTTAATATTCTTTTTTCTTTTGAGATGGAGTCTCACTCTGTTGCCCAGGCTGGAGTGTAGTGGCGCGATCTCGGCTCACTGCAACCTCCACCTCCTGAGTTCAAGCGATTCTCCTGCCTCAGCCTCCCCAGTAGCTGGGATTACAGGCGCCTGCCACAATGCCCAGCAAATTTTTGTATTTTTAGTAGAGACAGGGTTTCACCATGTTGGCCAGGCTGGTGTCGAACTCCTGACCTCATGATCCACCCACCTAGGGCTTCCAAAGTGCTGCTGGGATTACAGGCGTGAGCCGCCACACCCGGCTAGTGTTCTGTTTTTAATGTGTGCTCTGTGTCTGTCACCAGACTAGTATTTGGGGGCTAGGGCAATCACCTTCTTCCTTCCTCTGTGTCCTCTAGCAATGCTCTCGTCCCAGGGGATTCTCAATCCAGTGCATGAGACAGAAGGAAGAGAGAGCACTTGGAGAACTCAGTTGTTCCAGCTCCATGCTGTAAATGCAGAAGGAGTTAAGAATTACAGAGATGTCTGGCTCAGAAATTTCCTTTCTCTAAAATAGCTATTTAAAGAAAAAAAAAAAAAAAAGGATGGGAGAAATTTAGTTTGTATATGTGTTTGTGCGTTTTTTACTGTCTGTGCCCACTCATCACATACACTGTCAAGAGAGGTTTTAAAATGTATGTTGTAAATTCCATGTGGTCAAGGGCTATGTCTGTCCCATGCGCCACTGAATTCCCAATGTCAAGCACATTGCCTGGCACAGGACTGACATTCAATGTATGCTGGGTGGCTTGAATGAATACTGACCCAAGGAAAAGGACTAGACACTAAAGCTTGAGGAAGAAAAGAAGAAATTATGAATACTGGAAGCTGGATTTCTCCAGCTGGTGACGAGGTGGTCCCGAAAGAAAGAGCCGAAGCAGTAGCTAAGAGCAATGGGTGTGGGCACTGGCTGTCAGGTGGTCTGTAATCCTGAGCTAAGTCAGGACCTCCCAGTGAAAGCAATCACAGCTGCTGATGGCCCAAGGCCCCGTGGAACCACTCCTCCTTCCCACACATGCCGTTTCTGTCTTTGCTCTTGCTGTTTCCTGGATCTAGGATTGCCAGATTTAGCAAATCAAAATACAGAATGTCCAGTTAAATTTAAATTTCAGATAAATAATGAACACCTTTTTAGTATAAGCATGTCTCATGCAATATTTGAGACATGTACTAAAATTGTTTTACTGTTCATCTGAAGTTTAAATTTAACTGGGCGTGCTGTATTTCTTCTGGCGACTCTGCCTGGGCCCAGAGTACCCTCTTCAGCTTGTCCACTGGGGGAACTTCTCCTCCTTTCAAGGAGCTTCCTCTAATGCTCCGCTCCACCCCAGGCAGAACTCACCATTGTAGCCTGTGCTCCACGTCATATCTGGTCATCACGCACAGATGGCCATCTCCCTCCTATGTCCCCCTCTGTGTCCCCTACCCGTATAAATCTGTCACTTAACACCCCCAGAACATAGAAGGGTGAGTATTGAGAAAAGGGATGGAAAAAAGTCAGAAACATATACAGAGGATAACGAGAGCAAGTCTTAGATTTGTAGGTGTGTCCTGCCTCTGATGGGTGACCACACTAGCACTTGATTTCCTTACATGATTCTTTGTAGATTCTCTGAATGGTGAAAAAGAGAAGATGGCTTACCAAAATCCAACGGCAACTTTCTTCCCTAGCAACTCAGGCTGTCCTTCAAGGTCGTGTCATCCCATCCCTGTAAGCATTCTCTACCCTACAATGATCTGAACCTCCTGAATGATTTGATTAAGCAGAAGTACTCTCAGTGGGCACAAAATAGTAGAAAGAATGAATAAAATCTAGTATTTGATAGCACAACAGGGTGACTGCAGTCAATAAGAATTTCATTGTACATTTTAAAATAACTAAAAGCATATAATTGGCTTGTTTGTAACACAAAGGATAAATGCCAGGGGATGCATCCCCATCCACCCTGTGATTATTACAATTGTATGCCTGGATCAAAATTTATCATATACCCCATAAATATATACACCAACTATGTACCCACAAAAGTTAAAAAATAAAAATTAGGCCAGGCACGGTGGCTCACACCTGCAATCCCAGCACTTTGGGAGGCCGAGGTGGGCAGATCACTTGATGTCAGCAATTCAAGACCAGCCTGGCCAACGTGGTGAAACCCTGTCTCTACAAAAAATACAAGAATTAGCCGGGCGTGGTGGTGCACACCTGTAATCCCAGCTACTTGGGAGGCTGAGGCACGAGAATCACTTGGACCCAGGAGACAGAGGCTGCAGTGAGCCAAGATCGTGCCACTGCACTCCAGCCAGGGAACCCTGTCTCAAAAAATAAAATAAAATAAAATAAAAATTAAAAAAAAAGAAATGCACTCAATGGAAAGAAGAAGGACAGCCAAGGACATAAATCTCAAATGGCTTTGTCATAAGAGAATTTGGGAAGTAGGGGAGTAGCTGATGGGGAGATCATGGGCTGTGCCTGTTCTCACACCTTCAGAATCCTGGGGGGAGTCATGTGGCCACCGACTATCCTCAACGGGTTTCACAGGCTTTTCATAGGCGGCAGGCATTCCTGGGATATGTTCCTGCAGATAGAGGACTCCAGGCGCCCTCCCCACACTGCCTCTCTCATGAGTCACCGCCTCCGGAAGGATAACAAGGCTACAGTATCGCCACTGCAGGGGGCCCCCGGGGCCGGGAGGCTGTCAGCTTATCTCCACAGCCCTGGTGCCACGCACTGCATCCACAACTAATGGCCAAGAAGCCAGCATGTGACCAAGCTGCCTCACCTCCGCACTGAGCAGCTCCTAGAGGACCCAGCAGCCATGCTTCCTAACCACAGGCCGGCCCCAGGACCCTCTCTGTGCCCGGTCAACATCGCTGAGGTTGCCCCCCTCAGTCCCAGGCTACTGTGGAGCTGGAGGGAGTTTCTACAAGCAATCCCAGTCAGAGAACTGACCCCAAAGCCCCCTGCACACCCAGATCCCTGTACCTCCTCAACCCTGTCCAGCCATTGACCCTGTTCCTTCGGCTGCCAGGGCTCTGTGTACCCCCACCCCACCCCAGCTGAGAATCCAGAGCAAGGCCCTTCTAGACAAGTGATCTCAGCTGTTCAGTCTCCAACCAAGGGATTGCTGGGTTTAGACCCAGTGAAGGATGCAGCTAAAAGGGGGGCCCTCCAGAGGCATTGGGGAGTGGGGAGGGAGTCAAAATGATCTTCCTGGCCCAGAGCCAGAGAAGTCTCATAAATGTCTGTAGGGGTGGAACATGGCTGGAGGGCAAGGAGAAGACAGTGGAGGGGGTGAGATAAGATGACTCTGTGATGTAATTACATGCCGACGTTCCCCAGCAGTGCCAAGGGTGTAAGGCTTTGCTCTCAGAGCTACTATAATTATATCCCAAATGGAAATAATAATAGTAATTCCCTGATACATGTTGCCACTAGAGCCAGGCTGTTGAAAGAGTGGGAAGAGGGAAAGAAGCACCCCTTCTTCCAGAACAGCCTGTCACACTGCCAGATCGTTATTCCTAGGCCGAGTCAGACCCAGCTTTTTTCATAGTGTTTCCCCCACTCCAATTCAGGAGACTTTCGGAGTGCAGGGGTAGGAGTGACAAGAAAGGAAGTTGTCTACACTGGCCTAAGCACTCGCTGGTGGTTCCAGAGGCAGGAGGCAGGTTCTCTGGCCGCATCAGGAAAGGGAGCTGTGAACTAAGCCCTTTGTGCTTTTTCTTGATCTTCCTTGGGACAGGGTTGGCTGGGTCGTGGCTACCGCCTGTGACTCCAAATCAGAGGAGGGAACTCTTGCCCATAAGTGTGGACCCTGGCCTCATCCTCTACATCCTGTCATCCCCTCCTAACCCCAGACAGACAGCCAATGTCGAGAAGAGAAGCAGAGGAGCCTAAGCAGAGACAGCAGGTAGATCCTTGTCCCGACACCTCAGTGACTGTCCTTATTCCTGGATTGGTATGTCAAGGCAGAGCCAGGAAGGCTCAGCCAGGAAGCCCTGGAAATACACACATACATAAAATGGAAGTCAGCATCAAACCCTTGACTTTTGGTCCATCTCCCACGGCCAAGGCTCCTTCTGACTGAGATGTCACCACTGGGCAAGGGAAAAGGAAGATTAAGAGAGGGAGGGGCTAGGCATTGTGGCTCAACCCTGTAATGCCAGTACTTTGGGAGGCCAAGATAGAAGGATTACTTGAGCCTAGGAGTTCAAGATCAGCTGGGCAACATGGAGAAACTACATCTCTACAAAAAATTAGCTGGGCATGGCGGTGCACACCTATAGTCCCAGTTACTTGGGAGGCTGAGGTAGGAGGATTACTTGAGTCCAGGAGGTTGAGGCTGCAGTGAGCCAAGATCATGCGACTGCACTCCAGCCTGGGAGACAGAACAAGACTGTCTCAAACAAAAAAACAAAAAAAAAAAAGAAAGAAAGAAAATGAGAGGAATGACCTCCAATGCCCTGATGGGAAGAGAGGAGGTAACAGCGCAGCCTACTGAGTTTTCGCTGCTGAGCTGATTGGCAAATTTTGACCTTGGCCTTGGCAGACATGCCTGCTGTGGACAGTGGGGCCTGTGGACAGAGGAGGGCAGGAACAATAGTTTATAGCTTTGTTTTATAGGAGGAAGCAGCAATGGGCCCAGTTCCTGGAGACTGTCCAGTGAGCTAATAGCTGGGGCACATTGTTGGCTTCAGGGGAAAAGCACAACAGAGGTCTCTGTGTGGGCCCACCACAGAAACCACTGATAGTGCTCCATGTACAGCTCCACAACCACATTCTCACCCAAGCTCCACACAGTCCCCCGGGGCCTTGCTCAGAAAGGCCACCGCCAAGCGATGCATCTAAGCGCGGTGTGCTTTCGAGGCTTGGAAATTCATGGTGGCAGCTCTGCCACCTGTAGCCAGGCCTGTGGCTGTGGAGGCCTAGAAAGGAGAGGGTGCCCACTAGGCTGGGGTGGGAAGGCTATGAGTAAGAGTGAGTCAGGAGTCAATGTTGGAGGAGCTGCTGCAGGTTGCGGTGGGATCAAAGCTACCGTAGCCTCCCCATCCTCCACCTGGCTGCTGGTCAGTAGAGGCTAAAGGAGGGTACACGACATCGCCTTCCTGTTCCTCCTCCCATGGAATTCCCCTCAGCAAGGGCCACCAACAGCACAGCCACCCCGTGCAGGGGACACTGCCAGATGAAAGCGCTAATGGCTGCAAGCACAAGGTGCTGCCAGTGGAGTCTTGTGCCAAGATAGGTACTGACAGCCAAGGTACCCTTGGGTCACACCCTGTGCAGTGGGGATTGTGGGTTTACCATCCCAAGCTGTGAGTTTTCTGTGGTTTTCCCTAAGAAACCACAGGCTCTGTTACAGGCCTGGGATTTTTCCCCTCCTGCTGCAGAGTCATGCGTCAGAGGGGGTTCTCTGAAAGCCCTCTCTTCCACTCCACCCAGAGGGAGCCACATGGCCTGGTCCTGGAGGAAGACAGTAAGGGGGCAGCCTTCGTGGGGCTGTGCTCCGAGGCACAGGCCCATATCAGCGGCTGGGCAGGAGAGAAGGTCTCTGCTGGCAGCTCACTCAACCCCACAGCTCCTCTCTCCCCACACGGGGAATGCAGCCAAGGCCACAGGCCTGTGCCTGGCTGGAGAACGCTCCGTGCTGGCAGCATGCTTGAGAAGCTCGGGCTGTTCCCCTTACCTCTATCTTGGGAAGGTTCCAGGGGAAGCTGTCTCTGGGGGAAGGGCTCCACAGACTGTGCAGTTGGGTTCCGGAGGTGCAGAGCTCAGCCATTGGGAGCTGGTGTCTCAGCCCAGCCACTTCCTACATGTGAAACTTGGGTGAGCCACCTGGCCTCATCAGGTCCCAGCTTTGTCAGCTGTGGATTGGGGATGTCAGCCTGCAAGGATGAACTAAAACCAACCTATAAAGCAGCCCTTAGTGCCTTGGCAGCACATAGGGAGGGGCAGGAGGAGGGAGATGAAGAGATGAACTCAGACAGGTCAGGAGGTCAGTGGGTGGAGACTACAGCCAGAAGGAGATGTAGGAGAGACCATGAGCAGGAGAATGCAAGAGCTGGGAGATGCAGAGTGCACAGGAAGAGAGGCAGATGGGACGATCCTTCACGGCAGTCATCATTCATTCATTCACTCATTTAACACATATGTAGTGAGTGCCAGCTGTGCAGCAGGCCATCTGGCAGGCTCTGGACACTTGATTGAATGAGATAGTGCCCCTGCCCTTGGAGCCAAGGGCTCTGTGATTCACTGGCACCCTAGAAGATGGGTAGCTCTTGCTTCTGGGTCCCTTTCCCACCTACACACATATCCAGAGGTGACTATTCCTCTGGCATCAATAAATGGAAAACGATTTCACTAAAAAACTGTCATTACCGCAACCTCTCCAGTGTCAATGCTTACTCCATGGGCAGCTCCCATGGCAGGGTGAGAGTGAGGGGGCGAGACCACAGGCAGCGTGGCCCCCAGGGCTGCCAACCCTTGTCCCTGGAAAGGCTTGTCTCTACTCATAAGGATCTGCTCTTCTCCTGGCTACCCAACTCCCACCCCAAAATGCCTAGGGCCACAGACTGGAGAGCAGAGGGAGGAAACCCTCAGAGATCTAGGAACATGGCAGGAGAAAGAGCCCAAAGCTTGGAGACAAAGGTAGCATGGAAGATTGGGGAGAACTCTGGAGACCAAGACAAGGGTTCTTGGTTGAAATCTGGGCTCTGACACTGACAAGCTGTGTGACCCTGAGTGTGTATACTCTCTGAGCCTCAGTTACTTCACTGTCAGATGAGGATCACATCTCCCATGGGAGCTGGAGGAGCTGAAATGTCTGTTAGTGTGCAAACCCCAGCGTCAGAATCCAGCTCTTTACAAGCAGAATCAAGGGAAAGAAATCTGTATCTTCCTCCCTGAAGGCACATGCACGATTAGCTGCTGCCACAGGCATTCAGGAGCCCATTTCCAGGGTGCTCGACCACTGCCGGGCCTAGCAGCCTGGGCTTCCATACTGTAGTCAAAAGGGCTGGCCTCAAGAGTTTCGAGACCAGACTGGGCAACAGAGTGAAACCTCATCCCTACAAAATATTTTAAAATTACCCAGGTGAGGTCACTTGCCTGTGGTCCTAGCTTTTAGGAGCAGGGAGGCTGAGCTAGGAGAGTCACTTGAGCCCAGGAAGTCGAAGCTGCAGTGAGCTAGGATGGCACCACACCACTGCACTCTGGCCTGGGCGACAGAACAAGACTGTCTCAAAATAAATAATAATTATAAGAAGGCTGACTTAGCTTTTGTGAGAGTGATTACCACCCTCCCCCAGGCTGCTGAACTTGCATAAAAGAATGGGTTAATATTTTGCCCCCAGGGACTTGAAATCTGCACAACCCTTTTTAGTTTCAAGGTCTTTTCTCATTCACTACCAACACCACAGAGTAGATAGGATAGGTGTTAGGAAACCCATTATACAGATGAGGAAACAGAGGCCCAGACTTGTTAGATAGTCCCAGGGTCACTCAGTCGGGGAAGACCCCCAGAGTTGCCATTCGGTTCAGGGCATTTTCTACCAAATGGTGTTGTAGCTTGGAGGGGGACTTACATGTATGAACCTTTAGCTCATCCATCAGCTGAGGCAGATGGGGACATGTGAGAGCCCTGGGGAGGCTTATAATTTGGTTCTCCATCTCTGCATATCCACACAGCATTTATTCAGAGTATATGGAAACCCAATTTTTCCTTTCTTTTTTTTTTTTTTTTTGAGGCAAAGTCTGGCCTCTATCCCCCAGACTGGAGTACAATGGTGCAATCTCGGCTCACTACAACCTCTGCCTCCCGGGTTCAAGCGATTCTCCTGCTTCAGCCTTGCGAATAGCTGGGATTACAGGCGCCTGCCACCACACCTGGCTAATTTTTGTATTTTTAGTAGAGACGGGGTTTCACTATGTTGGTCAGGCTGGTCTCGAACTACTGACCTCATGATCTGCCTACCTCAGCCTCCCAAAGTGCTGGGATTACAGGCATGAGCCACTGTGCTTGGCCAATGAAAGTCTTTCTTTAAAGGTCAAAATAAGAGATTTATGACATACTTTGGATATAACAAAACATTTTAACCTAATCAAATTTGTATTTCTTTTCTGTTTTTCCACCACTCATAAGATTAGTCACTCACACACATCAGGAAAGAAGTAACTCGCACAGATAGAATTACAAAATCTTGCTTTAAAATTGCTGTAAAGCATACTTTAAATTTTTTTCCAGCATTCACATCAGCAGAATAATTCCCACTTTTCTGTGGTTCTGTTCATTTTTGTTTTCTTCTGTAATTTTTGAAACTGGGCAGCTTCTCGGAAGATGCATCAATTAGATGGCTCATAGCTGTAAGAGACCTAAACCTCAATACAACAATGAAGAAACTCATTGCTTCACAGATCTGCAAATCCGGAGGTTCCTGGATTACCAGTTTCAAAGCAGCTCAGTCCAGTGGCCCAGTGATCCATGCAGCCGTGTTTTCCTTCAAGCCTTGCTTCAAGCTGGCTCATCTTAGAGGAGCAGAATTAAAATTAAAAACAGAATTAAACAGAATTTAGGCTGCAGTGACCAGCCTAAAAATGTGGAGGTGATGCCCATGTCCACTGATAGACGAATGTATAAACAACATGTGATATATACGGCCAGGTGTGGTAGTATGCGCCTGAAGTCCCTGCTGCTCCAGAGGCTGAGGCAGGAAGATTGCTTGTGCCAGGAGTTCAAGACCAGCCTGGGCAACATGGCGAGACCCCATCTCAAAAAACAAAAAGAGGTTAAATGATAAATTTTATGTTATAAATATGTTACTGCAATTTTTTTAAAAAATGGCTATAGTAGCCCCAGAATTGCCACCACATCCCCTTGAAGAGAAAGACTCTCCTTTCAAGGGAAAGGACACTTCTTTTCCAGATACTACTAACAAACCAGCCCTCTCAATAGCGTCACATTCTCTCACTCCTGAAACATCCCTGTGGCCAGGAAGCATGCTCTGCACTCCTGGGCTTAGGCCCGGGTGCCTGCCCCAATCACTGTGACAAAAGGCCTGCGATGACCCATCAGGCCAACCCCCATGGAGGAGTAGAGTAGGCTGGGCGCAGTGGCTCACGCCTGTAATCCCCGCACTTTGGGAGGCCGAGGCAGGAGAATCATGAGTTCAGGAGTTCAAGACCAGCCTGGCCAATGTAGTGAAACCCTATCTCTGTTAAAATACAAAAAATCAGCTGGGCCTGGTGGCGGCCTCCTATAATCCCAGCTACTCAGGAGGCTGAGGCAGGAGCCTCAGGAGTCACTTGAACCCAGGAGGCAGAGGTTGCAGTGAGCCGAGATTGCGCCACTGCACTCCAGCCCAGGACAGTGCGAGACTCCATCTCAAAAAAAAAAAAAAAAAAAAAGAGGAGTAGAGTCAACCTCCCCTGCACCATCTGGGACAGGGGCTCTGTGGGGAGGCAGAGGAGCATAGGGGTAGCAGAGCAGGGCAGAGTGGACACCTGCACAATAAATGGAGGCAGTGAGAAGGGACAGGGACAATGGAAGCTGGTGGGGAAGCAGAGACTGTGGGCCATGTGCCAACATCCGTTCTTCCCTCTTCCTGGACACACCACCAAACCACATCTCCCAGCCTCCTTTGCAATCGAAGGGACCTGGATCCCTAAACAACTGTGCCCAAAACTAGGGCCACTCACTCCACCATTGTTACATAGAAGAGAAATTATCATCTTTAAGCTGCAGCAGGGGTGGGCAAACACTCGCACCGCCTATTTTCGTAAATAGTATTTATTGGAATACATCCACAATCATTCATCTACATATTGTCCATGACTGCCTTCACTCTGCAAGGATCGAGTGGAGCAGTTGAAGCAGAGAACATATGACCTGTGAAACCTGAACTATTTACTCTCTGGCCCCTTACAGAAAGTTTGCTGGTCCCTGCCCTACATCAGTATTGGATCTCTTTGTTACCGCAGCCTAGCCCTCCCTTGGCTAATGCAGTACACAACCAACACTGCTCACAACAGGAGATACATCGAAGTGGTTTTGCTTTCTTTTAATTTTTAATTTTTTTTTTAAAGACAGCCTTGATTTGTCACCCAGGCTGGAGTGCAGTGGCGCAATCTCGGTTCACTATAACCTCCACTTCCTGGGTTCAAGTGACTCTCCAGCTTCAGCCTCCCAAGTAGCTGGGACTACAGGCATGCACCACCGCATCTGGCTAATTTTTGTATTTTCAGTAGAGACGGGATTTCACCATGCTGGCCAGACTGGTCTCTGGCTCCTGACCTCAGGTGATCCGCCTGCCTTGGCCTCCCAAAATGCTGGGATTACAGGTGTGAGCCACTGTGCCTGGCCTTAATTTGTTTTTTAGAGACAGAGTCTCACTCTGTCACCCAGCCTTCACCAGTGGTGCAATCATAGCTTGTGGTGGTCTCCAATTCCTGGACTCGAGCGATCCTCCTACCTCACCCTCTTGAGGAGCTGAGAGTACAGGTGCACGTCATTCTGCCCGGCTAATATTATTTTTATTTTTTGTAGAGACAGGGTGCATAGGGAAAGCTCTCTGTGTGTGTTTTTCATCAACTGTCACACCACAACAATCATCAACACGGAAGACTTCTGTGACCAAATGTGTGGGAGTTTTCCCCACATACTAAACAGCAGACACCAGCCGGTGTCCTCTAATTCAGTCCCAACACTATCTATCTGGAGACAGTGTCAGGCCCCACAGGTTGAGGGCTCAGAACCCCAAGACTGCCCCCTCGCCCCACCCCACACAGTAGTTGCAAGTCCAGGCCTCTAGAGCTTTTGACTAACCAGCTTCAAGTTGGGGTTCCCATGGCCCCCTCTTTGGGTTCGATTAATTTGCTGGAGCGGCTGACAGAACTCAGGGAAACACTTATTACATTTACTGGTTTATTACAAAGGATATTGCAAAGGATACAGATGAAGAGGCATGTAAGGCAGGGTAAGAGGGACGGGGTGCGAAGCTGTCATGCCCTCCCTGGGCGCTGCACTCCAGGAACCTCCCCGTGTTCAGCTATCCGGATGGAAGCTCCCTGAACCCTGTCCTCTTGAGCTTTTATGGAAGCTTCTTGACATCAGCATTCTTTACCCCAGGGCATAGGGTGGGACCCTCTCATAGGAGAGTCTTAAAATCCACAGTCAGAAAGGCTAGGGAATGTTAGTGAAAAGAGGGTGGGAGAAGGTCAGATGCTGCCCCTGAGGCCTAATGCACCCAACATTGTAACAAAAGACTGAAACAGGCCGGGCGCAGTGGCTCAAGCCTGTAATCCCAGCACTTTGGGAGGCCGAGACGGGCGGATCACGAGGTCAGGAGATCGACACCATCCTGGCTAACACGGTGAAACCTCGTCTCTACTAAAAAATACAAAAAAACTAGCCGGGCGAGGTGGCGGGCGCCTGTAGTCCCAGCTACTCGGGAGGCTGAGGCAGGAGAATGGCGTGAACCCGGGAGGCGGAGCTTGCAGTGAGCTGAGATCCGGCCACTGCACTCCAGCCTGGGCGACAGAGCGAGACTCCGTCTCAAAAAAAAAAAAAAAAAAAAAAGACTGAAACAAGGGCTATGGGAGTTATGAGCCAGGAGCCCTCCTGGACAAAACCCAATCTATTTCATAACACCACACTGGGTGTCCCTGTGTTGCCTAGGCTGGTCTCAAACTGGCCTCCAGCAATAGTGTGGGGATTACAGGCATTAGCCATGGAACCCAACCTATCCAAGTGTTTGTTTGTTTTTTAATTGAGACAGAGTCTCGCTCTGTCGCCCAGGCTGGAGTGCAGTGACTCGATCTCAGCTCACTGCAAGCTCCGCCTCCTGGGGTCATGCCATTCTCCTGCCTCAGCCTCCCGAGTAGCTGGGACTACAGATGCCTACCACCACGCCTGGCAAATTTTTTGTATTTTTAGTAGAGACGGGGTTTCACCGTAGCCAGGATGGTCTCGATCTCCTGACCTCGTGATCCACCCGCCTCAGCTTCCCAAAATGCTGGGATTACAGGTGTGAGCCACCATGGCCGGCCTCTGTTTTGTTTTGTTTTTGAGACATAGTCTCGCTCTGTCACCCAGGCTGGAGTGCAGTGGCACGATCTCGGCTCATGGCAACCTCCGCCTCCCGGGTTCAGGCAATTCTCCTGCTCCTCAGTAGCTGGAATTACAGGTATCAACCACCACGCCTGGCTAAATTTTGTATTTTTAATAGAGACGGGGCTTCACCATATTGGTCAGGCTGGTCTCGAACTCCTGACCTCCTGATCCATCTGCCTCTGCCTCCCAAAGTGCTGGGATTACAGGCGTGAGCCACCACGCCCAGCCTCTCAAAGTGTTTTAAATTCAGTTAATAAGCCTCTTATTCCCTGGAAACAGCTCCTGTCATGGCACGGCCCACTTCAGGAAAAATTGTACCAGGCAGCCTATGAGAACATTTTCAATAGATATGAGTGGACCAGGGACAAATATATATTTTATTACTACTCAATGGCTGTGTTTTCTTTGGCAGAAGCTAGACCAAGTTTCACATCACAGTTGAGAAGAGACGTGCATAGAAACTGAGTCATCTGGTTCCACACTCGCTCCAGCGATGTTTGAGTCCCGATATAGCTCTCAGCATGCCAGGACCCCAGACCCACCCCGATCATGGCTCTGGACATTGTTTTCCATGCTTTTCTCAGGCTGGTTTCTGCCTGCCCCAACCCTGGCCATGGCTGACAAGGGGCCTGGGGGCACTGGAGCAGAGAGACCTGCTGGTCTTTGGGGTTTCTTGCAAGGAGGGACTCTACATCCTCCCCCCGGGACTGACTGATCTGTCAGTACAATGTAAACTTCTGACTCCATGGGTCTGTGAATCAGTTGCCCCTAAAGGGAAATATCCCAGGAGTGATGAAAACTTGAAGGGCGAGGATTGGATATAAGCTCAGAGGTGAAGGAGGGAAATTCCTCGGGTCGACTTTAGCGGACTGATCCATGGGGTCTGCCAAGAGACAGGCAGCTCGGGGGTTAAACCCAAGCACTTGGCCCGGGCGCGGTGGCTCAAGCCTGTAATCCCAGCACTTTGGGAGGCCGAGACGGGCGGATCACAAGGTCAGGAGATCAAGACCATCCTGGCTAACACGGTGAAACCCTGTCTCTACTAAAAACTACAAAAAACTAGCCAGGCGAGGGGGCAGGCGCCTGTAGTCCCAGCTACTCGGGAGGCTGAGGCAGGAGAATGGCGTGAGCCCGGGAAGCGGAGCTTGCAGTGAGCTGAGATCCGGCCACTGCACTCCAGCCTGGGCGACAGAGCGAGACTCCGTCACCAAAAAAAAAAAAAAACCCAAGCACTTGGGAGTCAGATGTGTGAATCTGAATCTCAGCCTCTCAGCTTGCTGTGTAATCTCAGGCAAGTGAGTTTTCTGCTCTGTAAATCAGGCTGATAGTGGGAGAACCTCTCTCACTGGGCTGTTAGAAAGATTGCACGAGATCTTGCTCAACAAATATTAGCTGTTGGCTCCAGAGTTTAATACCTCCGATCACTACAAGCTTTGAAGGCAAGATAAAATAACTTCAACATGTGAGGAACAGGAGGCCGTGGTGAAAAGCAAGTCTGCCGGGAGATCATGTCTGGCTGGGTCAGGATTTTTGGTGCTTATTGACTACTGGGCACTTCAGAGCAGAACTCATCAAAGCCGCTGTACTGGGACAAGGGCTAGGGTGGAGGGGAGGATTGGGAAGGGAGAGGGGAGACTGTCCTTCCTTCTACTAAAAGTTACAGGCAAGAGAATGGGAATTAACCAGGCCTGGAAAAGTAATTTAGGTATTAGAACTTTGAACTATTTTTTAAAAAACAAAAACAGCTTTATTGGGATATAACTGACACATAAAAATTGTGTTTATTTAAGGTGTACAACTTGATGTTTTGATATATGTACACATTATGACATGATCGGTACCATCAAGTTAATTCACATATCCATCACCTCACACAGTCACTATTTTCTTCTTTGTGTATGTGAGAGATGAAAACACTTAAGAACTATCCTCAGCTGGGTGTGGTGGCTCACGCCTATAATCCTAGCACTTTGGGAGGGTGAGGCAGGCAAATCATGAGATCAAGAAATCGAAACCATCCTGGCCAACATGGTGAAACCCCGTCTCTACTAAAAATACAAAAATTAGCTCGGCTTAGTGGCACATGCCTGTAGTCCTAGCTACTCGGGAGGCTGAGCCAGGAGAATCGCTTGAACCGGGAGGTGGAGGTTGCAGTGAGCTGAGATCATGCCACAGCCCTCCAGCCTGATGACAGGATAAGACTCCATCTCAAAAAAAAAAAAAAAATTATCCTCTTAGCAAATTTCCAGTATATAATACAGAATTGTTAACTATAGTCCCCACGTTGTACATTAGATCTCCACAACTTATTCATATTGCATAACTGAAACTTTGTACCCTTTGACCAACATGTCCCCATTTTCCCTCCCCTCAGCTCCTGGCAACAGCAATTCTACTCTCTCCTTCTATGAGTTCAACTTTTTTAGATTTCACGTATAAGTGACATCATATGGTATTTGTTCTTCTGTATCTGGCTTATTTCACTTAACATAATGTCTTCTAGGTTCATCCATGTTGCCGCAAATGTCAGGATTTTTTAAGGCTGAATAATACTGCACTGTATGTATACGACACATTTTTAAAATCCATTTATCCATTGAGGTACATTTGAATGGTCTACCCTGCTAACCAAGACCAAACCTTTAGCCCAGCCAAGCTCTTGGAAAATGTCCAAAGTTGCTGTGAAGCTCATGGCTAAATCCTTCTCATCCTGAGACTCCACTTCAGCATCACCTCCCCAGGGAGGCCTGGGCTGGGTTTGATCCCCAAGTCCACCCATATGGCACTTTGCATTGTTAAAAGAAAAATGTCAGCCAAAGTAAATTTAAAGGAGTGTAACTGAGCAACGCACAATCAGGCAGCCCCCAAATCACAGCAGATGCAGAGATACTCCAGCGCAGCCACATGGCAGAAGGAAATTTATGGACAGAAAGAGGAAAGTGACGTACAGAAAACAGAAACGAGGTACAGAAACAGCCAGACTGGTTACACCTCGGTGTTTGCCTTCTTTGAACACAGTTCAAACAGTTGGCTACATTTGATTGGCCAAAACTCAGTGATTGGCACAGGTGCGGGCTATGGTCAGTTTACACCTTCACTTGTTATAGTTCACAATGTACAGAGAAACCTTTAAGCTGAACTTAAAACATGTGAAGAGGCAGCTTTAGGCTAAACTTGATTTAACAGCATATTCCCAGCAAAAACTCATCACACACCTATTTTGCATTTATGTATTGCAGTAAATATTTTTTAAGTGCCTACCATGTGCAGTTACTTGTTTATTGTCTATCTTCACACTGGACTCCCAAAGTTAGGGCAAGATCTTGCGACCACTGGCTCCTTGGTGCCCTGCACCATGCCTTGTCCATGGAGCTTCTCCATCCAGTGAACATTGTCATATTGTTCAGTGAATGTCAGGGACCTCAAAGAGTCATGATTCCACAGCATAATCACAGCTAACATGTATTTGGTGCTATGTACCAGGAATGGCGTAAGTGTTGTCTAGTGAATTCACTCAACAACTCTGTGAAATAGTTTCCCTTCTCTATTTAGTTTGTTCTCTATTTAGTTTAGTATTTCTATTGTTTGTTTAGTTTAAAAAAAAAGTTGTAGAGATGGGGTCTCACTGTGTTGCCCAGACTGGTCTCAAACTCCTGGGCTCAAGTGATCTTCTTGCCTTGGCCTCCCAAAGTGTTGGGATGACAGATGTGAGCCATCATGCCCAGACCCCGTCCCATTTTTGCATCTCTAAGCTTCCACTTTGCTGGCCCACACACAGCTGTGGGTGAAATCCAATGGGCTCGGCAGCCATGAGCTAATAGCGCTGCTCCTCTTGCATAGAGAAAGAGTTATTGTTTTGAACCTTTGACTTAGCTTAGAAAACAAAATAGTAGGCCCCACTCTTCCATGATTTTAAGGTATGTTCTCCCGAGTGGATCTTGAGATAGCTTTCATCTCTAGGGTCAATTACAGTCTGGGCATTGCTCATGCAAAGATAGAAGACTCTGAAACATGCAAATCTAATGCCCCATTTTTGGCTTCCTTGGGAACAGGAGGAGGCTGGGGTGGGATGGAATGGAAAACACAGAGAAGCAAACAGCCCACCAGAAAGGGTGAGCCCTCCTGCCTTCACTGCCTCTGGCCACCAAAAGAGACCAGAGAAACGGGCTAGGGGAAGGAAAGAATTGGGTGGCGGTAAAAGTAGGGATCTTAATAAACTTAACTCTCAGAAATAAATGTAGAGTTCAGATTCCACCTGGACTTCCAATGCCCTTCTCAGAGGCAGTCAGTGACTACCAACCAGGGAGTGGGTATGAGAGCTCAGCTTGGTTCTAGAACCTTTGTAAACTCATGCTTGCCATTTTGATGATCACTTACTTGATTTTCCAGAGGAAAACCAATTCAGGGAAGCAGGGAGGAGAAGCCCATGAGCCTGTGTTGGAGGCAGAGGAGGGGAGGTCAGCGTTCTACCTCCAGCCATGTCCTAGCCAGAGAGGGGAGTGACAACTTTCTCAAAGAGAGGAAACTGGGCAGATCCCTGGGGACTTGATCAAGGATGCAAGGCAGGGGAGCACAGGGGGGCTGTGGGCTGAGAAGGGCCTAGAGGGTGGCAGTGGCTGGGCCTAGGGGTGGGCTCCATAATAACACAGGGCTGGGGCAATGGAAACGGCCTAGCTCAGGAGCCTGGTGGATGTGTGTGTGTATCCGTCCACCCCAGCTAGCAATTCGCTAGCTGTGTGACCTTCCTCTATCTCCACTGATTGTTTCCAAGCCTCAGTTTCCTCACCTGTGAAATGGAGATAATCCAGCAATTGTGACGAGAAATGTGAGAAAATGCATGTCTGCAGCTATTACAGGGTCTGACCTAGAATAAAAGCTCCATGAATGCTGGCTGTCCTGTGGCCTCCCCCACACGTCCCCCCTGCTGGAAGGCTTTCCTCACCATCTCTGTCATAAACAAAGCCAAGGTCAAGGCTGCAGCCCATGGTGAGAGCAGGGAGAGCTTGTGGGAAGTTCACTGCCCCGCCACACCCCTGAATGGTGAGCCTCTTTCTTTGGTATGGGCTAACATCCGTGGACTCAGAGGCCCAGAAAGTGCGAGACACGCCAAGGCTTGGCCCCTGGGCGTCTTTCCTGGCACCCCTGAGCAGCCTGGGACACAGGTTGCCCTGGTGAGATGAGCCACAGTCAGCACCCCAGGCCTTGGCATAGTGCGGGCAGCTGGTATGAGCCCTGCCTCACCCTGCACAGAATTTGCCAGCTTCACAGCTTTCCCGCCAGCCCAGCCTGCTCCCAGACCCAGCCAAGTTTCACTCAAGTAGCCTGCATTCCCATTCTGGGCACCGTGTCCTGCCCAGAGGCACCGGCTGCTGAGGGAAGCATGAGGTCCTTGGAAAGGAGCTGCCCCACCAGGCTGGTGTGCTGGGAGCCCTCAGCCTCTTCTGCACTCCCGCCACCCCCAGCCCTGCATCCTGCCCCAAGCTGGTTGCTTGCCAGCTTCTCAGGTCTCATTGACTTATTGCTGTTTGTTTTGGAGGCTTCTGGGGAGCAAGGCTCCACCTGAGAAATCTTTGGCTGAGGGGACTTGTGACACCTGAGACTTTGAACTTTCAAGAAAACATAAGGCTTCACTGGCTACTTCCCCGGGTGTGGGGACAAATGTTGCTGCAGTGCCATGGGCTTGCACCAGGCCCCTCCTCCTCTCCGAAGCAGCTAAGGCAGAGCTCATGGACAGGGACCTGCCTAAGCAACCGCCATCTGGGGGTCGATGGCTGCCTGATCTCTTGCTCTATCTGGAAAAAGAAACCACAAGCATTTCGTATTTCTCTTATAATTTATTTGGATTTGTTTTCATATAAAAGTAACGTCTAAGGGAGGATTAGTCAAGTAAATTGTGCACATGTTCTTGTGATGACCTATTAGCAGATGCCACAGATTTACCCCAGTTTGAGAAACAGAGATAAGAAGTATCTTTTGTAGGCCAGGTGCAGTGGCTCACACCTGTAATCCTAGCACTTTGGGAGGCCAAAACAGGTGGATTACCTGAGGTCGGGAGTTCAAGACCAGCCTGGCCAACATGGTGAAACTCCGTCTCCACCGAAAATAAATAAATAAATAACTGGGTGTGGTGGTGCTCGCCTGTAGTCCCAGCTACTCGGGAGGCTGAGGCAGCGGAATTGCTTGAACCCAGGAGGCAAAGGTTACAGTGAGCTGAGATTGTGCCACTGCACTCCAGCAAGACTCTAACTCAAAAAAAAAAAAAAAAAAAAGAGTATCTTTTGTAAAACCTCTGTTCAATAATTGACTTTTAAATACACAAAAAATTGGAAATACACCAATTTTTACTTTTTTTTTTTTTTTTTTTTTTTTTTTTAGAGAGACAACGTCTAGTTCTGTTGCCCAGGCTGGAGTGCAGTGGCAAGATCATAGCTCACTTTGGTCTCAAACTTCTGGCCTCAAGCAATCTTTCCACCTCAGCCTTCCAAACTCCTGAGATTATGGGCATGAGCCACCCAGCCTAGATCCCAATTTTTAAAAATTGTAAACTGAACTTTTAAAATCCCTATTAAGGCTGGGTGTGGTGGCTGACTCATGTCTGTAATCCCAGCACTTTGGAAGGCCGAGACAGGCAGATAAGGAGTTTGAGACCAGCATGAGCAACATGGTAAAACCACATCTCTACAAAAAAACAAAAAACAAAACAAAAACACAACAGTTAGCCAGGCGTAGTGGCACACGCCCGTAGTCCCAGCTACTTGAGAGGCTGAGGTGCGAGGTTTAATTAAACCTGGGAGGTTAAGGCTGCAGTGAGCCAAGATCATGCCACTGTACTGCAGCCTGGGCAAGAAGGCAAGACCCTGTCTCAAAGAAAGAAAAAAAAAATCCCTATTAAATTTGGTAGAATTGTAATATAAGCAGGTTTGTTACAGTGAGTTTGGAAAGAATAAAGAAAAAGAACAAAGTTGCTCCCTCACACAGAGATAACCCTTTTGGCGTACATTTTGGTATGTTTAGGATATCATACAATATATACTACTTGGTATCATAGTTAGCATTCTTATCTAAGTATTTCTTCCCAATCAATGAATGAATGTTCAGTAAGATTTTTTATTTTTTATTTTTTTTGAGATAGAGTATCGTTCTGTCTCCCAGGCTGGAGTGCAGTCTAGCTCACTGCAACTTCCACATCCCAGGCTCAAGTGATTCTCATGCCTCAGTCTACTGAGTAGCTGGGACTACAGGCACGTGCCACCATGCCCAGCTAATTTTTGTATTTTTAGTAGAGATGGGAGTTTCACCATATTGCCAAGGCTGCTCTCGAACTTGTGTCCTCAAATGATTCATCTGCCTCAGCCTCCCAAAGTGCTGGGATTATAGGCATGAGCCACCATGCCTGGCTGGTAAGATTATTTTTATTTATTTATTTATTTTGAGACGGAGTCTCGCTCTGTCGCCCAAACTGGAGTGCAGTGGCCGGATCTCAGCTCACTGCAAGCTCCGCCTCCCGGGTTCACACCATTCTCCTGCCTCAGCCTCCCGAGTAGCTGGGACTATAGGCGCCCGCCACTTCGCCTGGCTAGTTTTTTGTATTTTTTAGTAGAGACGGGGTTTCACCGGGTTAGCCAAGATGGTCTCGATCTCCTGACCTTGTGATCCGCCCGTCTCGGCCTTCCAAAGTGCTGGGATTACAGGCTTGAGCCACCGCACCCGGCGGTAAGATTATTTTTAATTTTTAGTGGCAGCATAGTCCAATGTGTGGTTGAATAAAAGTTTTGTTTGTTTTTTGAGCCAGAATCTCACTCTGTCGCCCAGGCTAGAGTACACTGGCATGCTCTTGGCGCACTGCAACCTCTGTGATTCTCTTGCCTTAGCCTCCTGAGTAGCTGGGATTACAGGTGCCCACCACCATGCCCAGCTAATTTTTGTATTTTCAGTGGAGACGGGGTTTCACCATGTTGGCCAGGCTGGTCTTGAACTCCTGACTTCAATCGATCTGTCCACCTCAGCCTCTCAAAGTGCTGGGATCAAGGTGTGAGCCACTGTGCCCAGCCTAAAAGTTTTTTAACCGTTCATTTTTTGACATTTAAGTAGTTTCTACTTTTTGCTCTTTTTTTTTTTTTTTTTTGGTGAGACGGAGTCTCGCTCTGTCGCCCAAACTGGAGTGCAGTGACCGGATCTCAGTTCACTGCAAGCTCTGCTCCCGGGTTTACGCCATTCTCCTGCCTCAGCCTCCCAAGTAGCTGGGACTGCAGGTGCCCGCCACCTTGCCCGTCTAGTTTTTTGTATTTTTTTAGTAGAGACGGGGTTTCACTGCGTTAGCCAGGATGGTCTCGATATCCTGACCTCGTGATCTGCTTGTCTCAGCCTCCCAAAGTGCTGGGATTACAGGCTTGAGCCACCGCGCCCGGCCTACTTTTTGCTCTTATAAAAAACATTCCCCGGTCTCTACTAAAAAAATATAAAAAACTAGCCGGGCGAGGTGGCGGGCGCTTGTAGTCCCAGCTACTCGGGAGGCTGAGGCAGGAGAATGGCATAAACCCGGGAGGCGGAGCTTGCAGTGAGCTGAGATCCGGCCACTGCACTCCAGCCTGGGCGACAGAGCGAGACTCCGTCTCAAAAAAAAAAAAAAAAAAAATTCAATAGCTACTTTTGCACAAACATCTTTGCACATTTATCTGGCAACATACTTAGGATAAACTTCATAAAAGTGGCTGCTGTGCAGTAGGACTTTGGACCACTTATTTGAAAGCTGCTGTTCTTACTGTTCAGCATCAGAGAGAATCTGATGAACTCTATGGACTCTCAGACAAATGCCCCAAATGCTGTTGACACTTTCAGAGGATGTATGGACAACCCCAAAACACACTCAAGGATCTTGGGTTAAATTAATATTCCTGTGTTAAAACAATGGCCCAGACAGGGATTCCTCCAGGTCGGAGGTGCCCAGGGATGGGGTCACATTCAGAGGGCAAAAGTCGTTGTGTCTGTGTGACCTTGGATGGGTCACTTCCCTCTCTGAGTCATTTTCTCCATGAGAACAATATCTATCCTGTCTAGTTTTAGCGTTGTTTGGGAATCGTCTGGTATTCTGTCTTGTGAAAGTGCTTTGAAAACTGCAGCTAAGTAACACAAAGGTAAGAAATGACTCATGCCAGGAAAGGGAATAGCACCAGGCCCAGCTCTGATATGCAAAGGCCTCTGAGATTCTTAGAGAATATTATTGGCTCTCACATCACCAGCTGCTCCCAGTGAACTTGGCCTTCGCCCCCAGGAATGGCTGATAAAGGCCTTCACTGCTTTCCACTTCTGAACTGATGGGACTGTTTTAGCTGACCCAGCTAAAACCACGATTAAGTGGCTGGATACTGGAAAAGAAGTGTCGGGGCTCATGGTTCAGAGATACGTTTCTGGGTTGTTATAAAAATTAATAATTAGGCTGGGCGCGGTGGCTCAATCCTGTAATCCCAGCACTTCAGGGGGCCGAGGCAGGTGGACCACTTGAGGTCAGGAGTTCAAGACTAGCCTGGCCAACATGGTGAAACCTTGCCTCTACTAATAATACAAAAATTAGCCAGGTGTGGTGGCTCATGCCTGTAATCTCAGCTACTCAGAAGGCTGACACTGGAGAATTGCTTAAACCTGGGAGATGGAGGTTGCAGTGAGCTGAGATTGTGCCACTGCACTCCAGCCTGGGTGACAGAGCAAAATTGTGTTGCAAAAAAATATATAATAATAATTCATCCTCTCCTGCATGCTGGAGGGGAACTGCCAGCAGCCTCTGAGTTATGGAAAGCAGCAGGCCTGGCCACCAGGCGCCCAGTGAGTCCTGGCTCTGTGTGAGCCCAGGCCAGCCCTCCTCTCTGCTCCCCTCCACTGGGTCCCCATTGTAAAATAAGGGGCTGAACTTGATGAAGGTGAATTTGCAACTGAAAAAATAATGTAATAATAAAGCCAGATCCCTTCTAAGAGACTTTAAAGGTCTTCCAACTTGTTTTCTTCCTGCTCCCAGTAGATTATGCCACCTGTCCTCAAGCCCCAGTGTGAACTTCAGGCCCTGGACACCTCAGCTTGCACACACGTGTGTGTTTGTGTGGGGGTGGGTGGGTGTGCATGTGTGTGCTTGGCGGAAGCTGGGGGAAAGGGGCAAAAGAGAACCCTCACTTGGAACCTTTTTCTAAATACAAATGGCTGCCCCCTTCTCCCTAGGAAATATCTGAATGGGGTGAGGGATATACTGCTTTGGTCTTCCGACCATCCAGATCCCCATCTCCAGACTCTCCAGGGCAGAGGGCAGGGCAGGGCTGTAGGGAGACTGGCAGGACTATTTTGAACGCCTGTTCTCAGAACCACCTCCCTGCAGTGCTCCTGTTCAGAGGTCAGGAGGTGTGCAGCGTCCTTTCATCCTCTCCTTGGAGAACAAGCCTGATGAGGCATGGAGTATCTTTCTGATGCCCGGGTTCCTGGCTCCGTGGCAGGCATGCAACAGAAGCTCTCAGACAAATAAACGGGACCTTCCCCCATACTTTGCCTAAACCTTCTTATGTCCTTTCTCTGCTCCCTCTTGACTAATGTGAGTGTCTCCTCTCTTCCCAACTTCTGCTCAAATTGTAGCTTCTGGGGATGCCTCCAGCTGAACCCCCAGGCCTCCCCAGGTCTGTGGCCCCAGCCCTGTGTCCCTGCGTCTTTGCTGATCCCAGCCAGAGGCTGCTGGTTATGCATTTTCATCAACAGCAGTGAGGACTGTTTATTAGTTTATTTATTTTTGAGACAGAGTCTTGCTCCATCACTCAGGCTGGAGTGCAATCGTGCGATCTCAGCTCACTGCAACTTCTGCCTCCCAGGCTCAAGCGATTCTTGTGCCTTAGTCTCCTGAGTAGCTGGGATTACAGGCACGTGCCACCAAGCACGGCTAATTTTTGTGGTTTTAGTAGAGACAGGGTTTCACCATGTTGGCCAGGCTGGTCTTGAACTCCGGGTCTCAAGTGATTCATCCATCTTGGCCTCCCAAAGTGCTGGGATTACAAGCGTCAGCCACCACCCCCAGCCAGTAAGGACTCTTTATTAAGCAGCATTACAGATCACCTTTGTTATGTCTGCTAAAAACAACAAAAAAATGCACACACTCTACCCAGATGATCAAAGGTGTTGTTTCTGATACTTGTAACAAATCGAATATTGCCGCAATCTCTACATGATTAGTGAGAGAAGCATTTGATAGGCTAATCAATTGATTGGTCTGGGGTAAATATTCAGTGAATCCAAAGTTCAACCCTAATGAGCCACTTCACTTCTCCTGGGCCCTCTTGGTAATGTGGCACCAGGAACCCTAGAAGTCCTCATGGCATTTCTCAAGGGAGTGGTGGGATGGGTCCCCAGCTGGTCCTTGCACAGCTCTCTGCTCTAGGTGACTGTCTGGTCCATGAGGTGGGCTGGCCCAGTCTGTCTCTGGCAATCCTGGGGACATCTGCTGTTGACATCCTTGGTGAGTGTAACCTCCGTCTTACACAACCCATTGGACACTTCCTCTGTTCTCAAAAACTCTACTGACCCTCAAAGTACGGTTGTGACTCCCATTAAGCCCAAGACCCACGTAGACCCTATGCCCCCAGCCAGATCCTCATTGGAAACCCCCACAGGAACACACAAGAAAGTGAGTCTCTTCCAGTTCTTCCCACATTACGTGGCATCGAGGGCTTTGGGAATGTCAAACCAAGTACTCCCCTGTCCCCAGCAGAGCACCCTCCCTTTTCCCAACCCACTCCCCACTAGCAAAGTTCTAAATGGGGGTCAGGGCACAAAATACTCTGTCTTTGCCTTTTCTCTCAATCTATTCAACTGCTCACCCTACCCAACCCCCACCAATCCTGTCCTCTACCCTGGGACTTTAGCCTGCAGTAGGAAGATCAGCTCACATGAATGTGACCACCCAGGTCCCCAGCCTCAGCCCATCTTCTTCCCGCGATTTCCTGGGCCTGGAGGGGAGCTCTAATCCCTTTCAATTTTAGCCTTGATATACTTAACATCTTTGCCACTAGACAGTGGGCCACGGACAAGCTGCGTTAGTATCCCGAGAGCTTATTAGAAATGGAGGCTCTCAAGCCCCACCATGGACCTGTGGAACAAGGGCTTGTATGTTAACAAGGTGCCCAGGTGATTCAGAGAAGCGGTGCTGGCTTGCAGCACATCCTGGCGGTGTCTTCTCCTTCCCTTCTGTCAGACTCCAGGATCTGGTCTGCCAGGCCTGGTTCTTGATATGTTAGTGGAACTCAGCAAATTTAGGAAACCCTTCTCTCTCTTGTCAAAGCTCGACTTCTAGATGCTACAAACTCAATTATCTTGCCTCCATGCCTTGGATGTCACCGGCTGCATAGGACTTTTTCTTTCTCTTGATATTCTTTCTGTAACAATCCCAATCCTCCTCAGGGCATTCTTCTTGAAAATGGCACTGGGGAGAGAGGCAAATATACAGAATGGAGAAAGACAGAAACTCATGAACATACTTCAAAACTACTCTCCCAGCTACAATAGCTTTTGCTGACTTGAGCTTGGGGTGATGCCAGCAAGCTACATGGAGGGCAGAGGTGAGAAGGGGTGGCACACACTTCATAGATGTCACACAGGAGGACACTCTTCTACCACACTGTCCCTTGTCTAAAGATGCAAAAGAGAAAAGCCTTACCTTAGATCCAGAGTGGTTCAATATTACCCGGGCAAGTGAACTGCCTTTATTTTACTAAGGGCCTCTAGGGGATAACTATCCATTTGCCCTTTTTTGTTTTGGCCACTAGGAAGCTTAGAGCCAGATTTGTGGTCCAACACCAGTAAGTGTATGATCATGCGAATTCTCATGCTGGACTGATCCCTGGCTTCACCCTAGCTTATCTTCTTCCTCCTTACTTTTAATATATGCATTTCATTATAACCGTGTATTCATATAAGCCACTTTAAATCTCTCCTGAAGCCAAGTGGAATAACTTTATAAGTAGGTACTGTTCTGGGTCCCTGACTATGGCTTATTCCCTCTTGATCTTTGCCAGTGTTATTATCCCCATTGCACAGGTGAGGACACTGAAGCTCAGAGAGGTGAAACAAGCAAGCCAGGCTCAGGACAACTGTGAGTATCTAAGCCAGGGCATCTCAGCTCTCTGTGTTCAGAGTTTGGGCCCCAGCAGGGACCACCTGGATCCTGTCTTGGCAGCAGGCGGCCAACACAGCGCTGAGAGGGAGTTGAGGGGAGGTGTGGGTCAGATTTCTGGCAAGCCCTGAGGCTGTCAGTGAACCGCTGTGGGGTTCCCCCAGCATGTGCTTCGGGGCCACACCTTAATGAGGGTCTTCTTTTTGTTATGACCACTCCCCCAGTTAATCAACCACAAGGTTTTTTTTTTTTTTTTTTTTGACACAGAGTCTTACTCTGTTGGTCAAGTTGGAGTGCAGTGGCGCAATCTCAGCTCACTGCAACCTCCATCTCCCAGGTTCAAGTGACTCTCCTGCCTCAGCCTCCCGAGTAGCTGGGATTACAGGCCCACACCACCATGCCTGGCTAATTTTTGTATTTTTAGTAGACATGGGGTTTCACCATGTTGGCCAGGCTGGTCTTGAACTCCTAACCTCAAGTGATCCACCTGCCTCGGCCTCCCAAAGTGCTGGGATGATTACAGGCATGAGCCACCGAGCCTGGCCTTAAACATGAGGTTCTTAAGGATAGCGCTGGGGCCAGTGATTCTGTGACTGGAGCTGGTGAACTGCTTTGTGGGAATAAGTAAGGGCTTCAAAGGTGTGTGCCCACGTTGGCTGCAAGGCCTTGAGTTCTCCAGGTAGGAGCTGACTCTCCACCTTGCTGGCTGATCTAGGCAGACTAGTTCCCTGAAGACTCAAGGTAAGTTGCCTTCTATAATGAACTCGGGATGAAGGTAAATGATGACACAAGGCAGCTGTCTGAAAAAGAAAGGTTTATTTATCTCAATCAATAAGAAAGGATTCTTTTTTTTTTTTTTTTTTGAGACAAGTCTTGCTCTGGCTCCCAGACTGGAGTGCAATAGCGCGATCTTGGCTCACTGCAAGCTCCACCTCCTGGGTTCGCGCCATTCTCCTGCCTCAGTCTCCCAAGTGACTGGGACTACAGGTGCCCACCACCATGCCTGGCTAATTTTTTCTGTATTTTCAGTAGAGACAGGGTTTCACCATGTTAGCCAGGATGGTCTCGATCTCCTGACCTCGTGATCCGCCCGCCTCAGCCTCCCAAAGTGCTAGGATTACAGGCGTGAGACACCGCGCCCAGCCAAGAAAGGAATCTTTTTAATTGGAAAAAAAATTAAAGAATAGTGCGTGTATTCAGATCCCATTTTTCCCAGTGTGTTTTTGTTGTTGTTGTTGTTGTTGTTGTTTTTGAGACGGAGTCTCACTCTGTCACCCAAGCTGGAGTGCAGTGGCCAGATCTCAGCTCACTGCAAGCTCCGCCTCCCAGGTTTGCGCCATTCTCCTGCCTCAGCCTCCCGAGTAGCTGGGACTACAGGCGCCCGCCACCTCGCCCGGCTAGTTTTTTGTATTTTTTAGTAGAGACGGGGTTTCACCGTGTTAGCCAGGATGGTCTCGATCTCCTGACCTTGTGATCCGCCCGCCTCAGCCTCCCAAAGTGCCGGGATTACAGGCTTGAGCCACCGCGCCCGGCCGTTGTTGTTGTTTTTGAGACGAGGTCTCACTCTATCGCCAGGCTGGAATACAGTGGCGCAATCATAGCTCACTGCAGCCTCCACCTCCCAGGCTCAGGCAATCCTTCCACTTCAGCCTCCTGAGTAGCTGGGACCACAGGCACGCACCACCACGCCCAGCTGATTTTTTGCATTTTTGTGTTTCACTATGTTGCCTAGGCTGGTCTCGAACTTCTGAGCTCAAGTGATCTGCCCACCTCAGCCTCCCAAAGTGCTGGGATTACAGGCGTGAGCCATTACAACCAGCCTAAGTATGTTTTAAATACACATACTCAGATGCATTCACTCAGACACACACACAGACCCCCATACAGAGAGACACACCATCCCCACCCCACAACACACACACACACACACACACACACACACATGGTCTGGAAAGAACCACGAAACACCAAATTGTTAATAGCTACTTCTGAAAGCAGAGATAGAAACTAGGGTAATGGGTGAGGAATGTTTATCTTTTAATTTTCACTATATATACTTTCTATATTGTTAGAATTTTTACAATGATGTTGTCACTTCATAATTTAACTGTTTTGTTTTTTTAATAGAGTGAATCATCTGTGAACACCTCCTGTGAACGTATGACTAGGATTATGGAACACTCTGTTGCATCAAGATGGCCAGAGATTGTCTCAGAGTCTGGGCAGTGGGAGGAGGGGGGGATTTGTTTCCTGGCTGGGTGGTCGTAGGGCATCAAGGGATGAGCAGCCTTGATTGTTTGGGATTTCAGCAGCTCGAGGGGAGCTGTAGGGCCCCGGAGCTGTGGCTGTGGCTGTGGTGTCAGAAATGTAAGCAAGGTGCCTCCATGGAGGTTAGCGAGGGTGCCCCTCTGAATGCGGGGTGGAATGCAACCTTTCACATGGAGGAGACTCCTCAGCAGCTGACCTCTGTCCTCCCCATGTAGAGGGAGGGAGGCTGAGGCTGGGGCTGAGCAAGGGGTAAAGTAAGCCATGTGTTTCATCAGCTAGCCAGCAGCAAGCACAGCCCTCTGGGAGGGCTGGTTCCGTCCTCCTCCCTGGTGTGAAATGCATCAATCTAACAGGGATCCCTATTTTCCCAGCCACCAAGTCACGATGAGCAATAAGCTCTTCTTCTTGGTGCATATAAATTTGCTTCATTCTTTTTTAAACAGCTGCCTTGTATCGCCTTTTGCATTCAGCCCAAGTACAGCCTAGGAGGACAGTCACTGAGGGAACTAGCTTGCCTAACTGAAAGGGCTTTGCCCTGGAAGGAGGAGGGTCTTCTGGAAACATAAAACATTTCAGGGGAGGACAGTCCTGAATGAGGTGTCTCTAGGGGGTGGGAGACACTGGACGGCCTGAGGGTACTGGGCATCTGTCCTGGGCTTTTGAGGAAATGCAAAGCCATGCTACAGATGATGCTGAGCAAAGGCGGGAGAGAGACGTGGGTTCCTACCGGGGTCACGTGAAAACCCCTTCTCCGGCCTCCTCCACGCTAACCCATCTCTCCTGGCACGCAAGTCTGGAAAGGCCACTGGCCCTAACCATGCTGGCTCTGCGTCCACCTTCCTCTTCAATTCAAATGTCTTGGGTAAAGCCATGGGTTTTGACCCTTAACCCGTCACTGTGGGAAACTGGAAGACTTGGGGAACAAAGCCAACCTTTTGCTGTCTTGAGGAGGCAGGCAGTGGAGGGTTATTGCCAAAAGCCTGAGCTCTGGAGCTGTAATCTCTGAGTCTCAGTTTCCCCGTGTAAAATGTGACTCGAAGGATACTACTTCACAAGAGTATTGTGAGGATGAAGGAAATAATGGGGAGAAGGCATTTATCTAATGCCCGGTATAGATTCTCGCAGTTAACTCGCAATTGCTCAGGCTAGTCGGGGAGGGTGGGACTGCGGCTCTAGCAGAGCCATGGCGCCACCTTGCGGTTTTGTCTGCCAGGACAGCTGGTTAATCAGATTAAAATCCGGTGACCCTTTTTCAAGCGCCTGTGAGTAGGCTGTGCTGGGTTGAACTCATTATTATTTAAACATGTAAACTGTGTAATGGTAAGTACAGTGCCAGTGTCTAGCAGAACATCTTAGAAAGATCTTACAGTGTGATGCTGGAGAAACACCATTTGGGAGGAACCCGCTCTCCACGCCCTCATCAAAGTGACCCCCTTCTAATCTACCATGACTGCCCAAATACTCCAGATGTTCCCAGCTTCAGCGACGAACTGGAAACAAGGTTTTGTTAGCTTAAGAGCAGGAAGAAGGGATTCATGATCAGATTTAAAATGTCTCCTCAGTTTCCTAGCCCCTGCCCCCTTTCAAGTCCTGCCATATTGCTTCTCCCAGTTTCGCTCAAACCCCCGCTCCCCTCCCCAGCCCCCTAGCCCACCACTGTTCTGCTGTCTTCCCTTCCCTCTCCCCCGGCCCCCTCAGGTCTCCCATTCCCTTTGCTTTTCCCCTCCACCCCCACCTCCACTGTAACCTGCTATGGTTAGTCTCCTCCTCTTCCTGCTGCACCCCTCATCACCACCTCTTCCGAAATTGCAAGCCCCCTACTCCTGCTCCTCTTTCCCACTTTGCTCTGCTCCTTAACGCTTGTTGCTGACATGCCCTGTGGCTGATTAGTTGCTGACTGTCATGCCCCATTTGAAGGGGGCAGTAAGGGCAGGGATTTCAATGTTTCTTCATGGCTGCATCCTCAGCACCTGAAACACTGGCTGGCTCATAGTGGGTGCTCAATAACTGCTTGTCGGTTGAATTAAGCCATGAATGGAAAATAAAGGTGAAATCTGAGATGGGGAAAATTAGAGAAGCTGTCCAGCATGCCTCAGCTTTCAAAATGAGAAGAAAACGTATTATTTTCTAAGGGAGAAAGGAGTTTCCTAGAGAAAGTGGTGGTTTCACAGCCGAGTAACCTGCACAGCCACACAGGACCCCACGTGTAGAAAAACCTGGTATTCGGAAGGGCCTGGCACCTGGAGTCTAGCGCTCTGAGGTTGAGGTCTTGAAATTCTTAATACTTGTATCTTTTTATTTATTTATTTATTTATTTATTTATTTATTTATTTATTTATTTATTTTTGAGACAGAGTCTCACTCTGTCGCCCAGCTTGGGGTGCAGTGTTGTGATCTTGGCTCACTGCAACCTCCACCTCCCAGGTTCAAGAGATTCTCCTTCCTCAGCCTCCTGAGTAGCTGGGATTATAGCCGCCCACCACCACACCCAGCTAATTTGTTTTGTACTTTTAGTAGAGACAGGGTTTCACCGTGTTGGCCAGGCTGGTCTCAAACTCCTGACCTCAGGTGATCCACCCCCCTCGGCCTCCCAAAGTGCTGGGATTACAGGCATGAGCCACCACGCCTGACAAATACTTTTGTCTTTGAATTTGCCTTTTGTATGTGGAGTCCAATGGGACAGTGGGAGCCTGCGTAGGGGCTCAGGGCCTCTCTTCCTGCATGGTCCCACTTCCCATCAGCCCCCATAGACTCCCAGGATGGTTCTCAGACCCCTCCCTACCCTCTAGTGCACTGGATCCCACCCAACCTCCCCTTCCCATGACCAGAAGGGGCCTGGGCACAGGCAAGGGAAGAGTCAGCATTAAATATCTAGGCTCCAATGCATCCTCAGGCAGGGCATGGCGGTGGCTGCTATCCTGAACCCATTTCCCCTCTCCCCCATGGCAGTCCCATGGCATGTCTGGTGGGCAGCCAGCTGGAGGCCATGTCTTGGCAAGGACCATCCAGGTACCCTGATCCAAGTATAAAGTCCCAACTTGGAGGTTTAAAGATCCCTGGATGTGGCCAATCTGCCATGGTCTGGGGCCGTTGGCCTGTGCGAAAGGAAGATGCCTGGCTCTGCTCCTCCAGACCTGGCATTGTGTAGGTCTGGTGACTGGAGGAAGGAAGAACTGAGCAGGTGTCAGAGTCAGGGGTTCCCAGATGCCTAAGGGTCTGGTGTGTCTGTCTCCTCTGGTCAACTTAAGGCACCCTCAGAGAAGAGTCACAAAATATGAATTGTGAAATTCATTCCTTATCTCAGCTGAATGCTCTGCTATTTGCATTTAAAATCTGCATTGCACAATATAAATGGTAAAATTCATGCTAATCATTTCAATTTTTAATTTTTCTTTACTTAGAATATTAAATAGCAAATAACATCACAATAAGCAGAGAAAGAGAGAGAAACTTTGGAAGAAAAGGAAAAGCTTTATAGGTACCTTTAGGGTACTGATTTCCTGCTTTTTGAACAAGAGTTCCACATTATCATTTTGCACTGGGTCTTGCAAATTTTATAGCTGGCCAGGAGTTATACTCAACATTCATGTCAAGGTGATTCTGTTAGGATTAAAAGCCTGGTAATCAGTTTCTGATTGTGTTTGGATAGTATCATTTGTACTTGATGGAACTATGCTACCAGCTGTGTAATACTCCTACATATATGAAGGAGCTATTTTCTCTCATTTATTATTAACCCTTTATAACTTGGTCTTATTTCATTAAGCTAAAAGGACTAGCATTGCCAGGAAAATCTCACAAAGGAAAAGGCACAGCAGAGACTGCTAATTTATACTAAAAGTTAGATATATATATATTTAAATATCCATCAAAATCCAAAATAACTTTCCTTCAAGGCTGAGATATATCCCAACAGGTTTGAGCTTAGATCAGGTTTCTCAAAAGTGGCACTATTGACATTGGGAGTCGATCATAGCCCCAGGAGATACAATTTCTAATGCCATAATCCCAAAAGTCATAATCCTGAAGTCCCAAAAGGTCAAAAGCCATAAAGTCTAAAACCTGGAAATCATAATCCTGAAAGAGCAGAATTCCAAAAATGCAATTCTGGAAAAAATAATTTAAAAATTCTTTAAAAGATATTTATTTACTTTTTTTTTTTACATTTACATGTGTTTACATTTTTAAAAGGGAATTTGAGAAACATAAAAACACAGAACACTTCATAAGTCACTTTATGCAATAAAATAGGCAATAATAACATACGTTTTTGTGCAAGCATAAACATTCATATGTACTAATGAAAGTTGCATAATTATATCAGTAATGAACAGACGAACCACATTCATAAAGAAATAGGTCATAAAGGGGCTGGGCACAATGGCTCATGCCTGTAATCCTAGCCAAGGTGGGAGGATTGCTTGAGCCCATGAGTTCAAGACCAGCCTGGGCAACACAGTGAGACTCCATCACAGGAGGCTGAAGTGGGAGGATTACTTGAGCCTACAAGGCCAAGGCTACATTGAGTTCTGATCACACCGCTGCACTCCAGCCTGGGCAACAAAGTGAGACTCTATCTCAAAAAAAAAAAAAAAAAAGGGAAAGAAAAAAAGAAATAGGTCAAAAAGGGAAATATGTAAGTGCATATCCCTATGGTTGGTAAATGTGTGCACCCAGTTTTATGCCTTCAATCATCTGAAATCCCATAACAACCTAAGAGTCTTTAGATGAGATCTATCAAAAACAGGATGGGTCACTACTGCATATGCAGCCACCTAAAGAGCCAAGATGTTCAAAAATTTTACCTTTCACAAATGCAGATGTACAAAAAGGACATCTCTTCACTTACTGAGGATGCGTCAGTGTTTTTATGTACAGGAACAATGCTTACACACAGTCAATGCTGTGACAGTGTACTTCCATGGAGTCAAATTTGCAAAAAAAAAACCAGAACTTTCTAGAAGTCTCTACACAAATTATGCCTCCAGTATCAGAAATGATTTGAAGATGAATTATATAGCATAGCAATTTGTAAAAAAGAATGCTGACAATTTTAAATAGTGAAAAAAAAAAACAGAAAACAGAAAAAAACAAGAAAATTTGACATACGAAAAAGTGTATTACAGGAATGGATTATGGGCAAATGCAAGGAGATAGTCTGTAAGAGCTGGCCAACCTCCACAATCATTAACTGTATTTTAAAGTCTTGTATCACAAGGAGTAGTTGCTTTTTCTCTTTTAGGGCATGGCTCTACTTGGAGAATATGTTCACATTCGTTTTCTACTTGGTGCTGTTCTTCCTGGCATTCTTCTATGATTCCATGTACACTGACATGAGTGTTCCCTACTAAATTTCCCTATTTTCTGTGTCATGCTTCTGTGTTGTTTTGAGTACTCAGAAATCTGTTCTGCACGCATTCGTTAGAGCACAAATTTGACAGAAACAATACTAGTGATCAAACAGCAACACCATTGTGTATTTTCTTTTTTTTTCTTTTTTCTTTTTTTTTGAGACGGAGTCTCCCTCTGTCCCCCTGGCTGGAGTGCAGTGGCGCGATCTCGGCTCACTGCAAGCTCCGCCTCCTGGGATCATGCCATTCTCCTGCCTCAGCCTCCTGAGTAGCTGGGACTACAGGCGCCGCCACCTCGTCCGGCTAGTTTTTTTGTATTTTTAGTATAGACGGGGTTTCACCGTGTTAGCCAGGATGGTCTCGCTCTCCTGACCTTGTGATCCGCCCGCCTTGGCCTCCCAAATTGCTGGGATTACAGGCGTGAGCCACCGCGCCCAGCCAACCATTGTGTATTTTCTTATCCTACCATGTACATATTTATTTTCAAACCAGTCAGTAACTTTGCTGGCATCTTCTGGTAAATGTGGCTTTAATTCATTAAAAGTTTCTAGAAAGTCATCAGCTGGAAGGAATGCCAAGGCAGGCGAATGACACATTTTTTCTCCATCTTTTTTTTTTTTTTTTTTTTTTTTTTTGCTTGCAACTGTGTTTTATTGAAAGAAAGAGTGGAGGGGTTAACATGGGGCCTACCTCACAACCCACTCTTCACCCCCAAAATCACGCAGGGGTGGGACTCAGGAAAAGGAAGCATGAGTGTGTTGAATAGGAGCCCTAACTGGAGTTACTTCTTTCACAGCAGGGAAGGAAGAGGGGAGGCAGCTGTGGAAAGGATGAGGTTGAGGGAGGTGGGGTATCTCGCTGCTCTGAGCTTAGGTTGAGTCCGCCACAGAATCATCGAAGTGGACTGGCACATACGGGCTCCCTTCACAGGCCACAATGATGTGTCTCTCCTTCGGGCTGGTCTGGTATGCACAGTTGGGGTACCTGGAGCCGTTTGTCAGGCGGCACTCTGTGATGTGCATTCTGGAATTGCTCTTGAAGCAGTTGGTCTGCCCGTTCTTGCAGGTGACCTTTTCCTGGAAGCAGACATTCTGGACATCTACCAGGGGCTCGTGCACAAAGGTGTTCACTGGTTTGCACCGCCCCTGTGTCATATTCCGGCGCTTCATCATTTGGTTGCAGTAGGTGGAGCTGCTGCTGGGGGAACTGCCTGAGTCCATGTGCTGCCGCTGGAATTTCTCGGCCCGGGATTCCCCGCCTAGGGAAGGCTGGGCCCAGCCCAGCACCAGCAGCACCAGGACAAGCAGAGGGAGCAGGATGACAGACTTATCCAGAGCCATGGTGGCCTCACTTTCTCAGAAAAGCCTGGATCTGCAGCTTGGTGTCTGAGAGAGATGGAAGGCCAGTTTCTGCAATCCTCCATCTCTTAATACATACTGCACACAAGGAAACCCCCTTCCGCCCATACCCTCACCCCCAGCTTTAAGAGACAGGGTCTCTCTTTCTGTCTCCCAGGCTGGAGTACAGTGGCTTGATCACAGCTCACTGCAGCCTCCACCTCCCGGGCTCAGACAATCCTCTTGCCTCAGCCTCCCAAGTAACTGGGACCACAGCCACACACCACACCTGGCTAACTTTTTAAAAAATTATTTCTAGAGACACTGTCTCACTACATTGCCCAGGCTGTTATGGAATTTCTAAGTTCAAGTGATCCTCCCTCCTTGGCCACCACGCCTGTCTGGAAAGTGCATTTTTAAACTGAAGTTTTTTGTTTTGTTTTCAAGGTTACACAATAATTTATTGAGAGCCTCCCTCCTCTCCCTGCCCTTGCAGTCTCTAGGTTACTTTTTCCGCTTGTAGATTTTGTGCGCCAGCCCCAGAAAGATGGCATACTGTTCAATGAGACCCATAATGTGGCTGTAACTGTCATCCTCATACTGCAAGAACACGGCCAGCAGATCCAGCTCCTCATATAGTGCCTTCATCTGGGCCACCTTCTCGGCCTCCTTCTGCCCATAATTCTCCTTCAGGATCTGGCACTGTTTCGGAGTGGCCCATGG
Source organism: Rhinopithecus roxellana (assembly GCF_007565055.1). NCBI lineage: Eukaryota > Metazoa > Chordata > Mammalia > Primates > Cercopithecidae > Rhinopithecus > Rhinopithecus roxellana. The sequence continues at coordinate 71,207,455 of NC_044556.1, read as the reverse complement.
CAGACACTGAACCACCAGCCAGCTGCATTTGTTGTCCTAGATGTCAGCGCCAACTTTGTCAGTCACAGTGGAGTCCCCAAAGAGGTCAAAGGGATCATACTGAATCTTAAAGAACTCTCCCATCTCCAGCAAGATCTTCTTGGCATTGACGTGTGCCTTCTCACCATCAATGCCTGTCACATGCATGGCTGCAGCTACAGGAAGGTAGAAAGAGTAGAAAGCTGTCTTGTACTTGATATTTGTGCTTCTTTTCCATGAATCTGCCAAGATCCACATTGCCCTAGGGGGCTATGATGAGGTCCAGGGTCTGCCCAATCTGTTTGATAGGAACTGTGCAGGAAGAGCTCGATCAGTCTGACAGGAACTCTGCAGGAAGAGCTCGATCAGTCTGACAGGAACTCTGCAGGAAGAGCTCCATCAGGTTCAGGTAATAGGGCTGCTCCCAGCAATAGAGCTTCAGCAGGCGGTAGATACATGCTTCCAGAAGCACAGTATCATTGACGGTATCCAAGCCCACGCCCGGCTTCTGATACCAGATCTGTCCCCAGTGGGTGAGGAATGAATCCGTGATGTCATCTGCCACCAGTAAGAAAGCTTGCAGCAGTTCCACACACCAGCCCACAGTTATGGCCCACTGGAGACTATCAGCATCCTATTTCCTTGGCTCCACCAGCTCCCTGAATGCTAAGCACCGTCAAACCCTGGTGATAACTTGCCTCCAATGGCATTGTACTCCAGGACCTCCTTGAGCTGGGCGATAGCATCTCCCATCTCTGGGTGCCCCATCTCATCCTCAGTCAGCACTCTAACAATCTGGGAGAAGTGCTGAATGAAATCCTGATTTTCTTGGGCATAAGCATCTGATTTTTGGTCTCCATTCATTCTGAAGGAGGAGCAAAGGGCTGTATTCCTTGATGTGGGTTCCTGCTTCTAAACTGAAGTTTTTGTCATTGCTGTATCTCATGGCCTATCTACTCATCTAATTTTCTATCAAATGCATTGCGCTGAATGGAAAAAAACAAACTTTATTGGTAACACTTTGAAATTCACTTTTAGAAGCTTTGATGACGTCTAATTCCAAATCTGTTGTTATGGTTTGGGGATTCAATCGAAAGCTGTTTTCTTCTGCAAAGTGCAGCAAATCTTTAAATAATTGTTTAAATGACTAGATGAGTTCTAGAATCTTCAGAACCAACAGGGGCATGAATCATGTATAGCTGATAAAAACCAGTGGGGACAGTTTGAAAGTGCCATCCACTAGCCAAAGTGAAGCATGTGATCGTTTTTCTGTTAGATTTAGTGGTAAATATAAGCAGTCTGTCTTCTTCAACAGTCAAATCTCTAACCAAGAACAGTTTGGTTAATGAGTTTTGTGACGCTGGAGGAACCTCAATGTCGGCAAGTGTCTTTGGTTCAAAAGGTTTGTCGAATTTTACTCTCAGACAAAGGGCGTTTTTTGAAGGCAAGTGTGGCATTATTCATGAAGGAGCAGAAGTTGTATATAACTGAGTAATTTGGCAGGAGAGATTCCTCGTAATTTTCACCTGAAAAGTCGCTTTTATGATCTTCAAAACACTGAACATTGAGGAAAGATATACCCCACCTAGTCTACTGAGACTCACATATTAACCTCCTCTGGAAACACCCTCACAGACACACCTAAAATAATGCTTTACCAGATTTCTAGGGATTCCTTAATCCAGTCAAGTTGATATATAAATCAACAAGTTCACCCCTTATCAACCTGATATCCATCCACATCTCTTAAACCATACTTAATGTGCAAATGAAGACAATAACAAGGTAATGGTTCTGCCTGACATGATGCGGTTATCCTGTATACAGCTGAAACTGCACTAATCCCTGCCTTGGAATTTGGCTTTCAGGATTTAAACATCTGGGATTTTAATCTTTCGGGATTGTGATTTCGGAAGTTCACAGGTTAGGGATTTTGATCTTTTGGGATTTAAGACATTAGGGATTTTGGTCTTTCAGGATTTTAGCATTTGAAATTGTGTCATTCAGGATTATGATCCAAACCCATTGACATTTTGTTGTCAGAGGCTGCCCTGTGCATTGTAAAATGTTTACAGGGTCCCTGGCCTGTACCCACTAGCAGCCAGTAGCACCTTACCCCAAATCATGACAATCAAAAACACCCCCAGACATTGCCAAATGTCCCTTGAGGAGCAAAATCACCCTGTTCAGGACCACTGACTTACATACATGGATTAGTGAGATGGGAGGTAAAGCGTCATACAGTTTAGGACTGGAATGCCACTCTCTTGAGCATCAGATCCATGTTTCCTTCTGTACCCTACGATGAAGACCTATAAATCATAAACACAACTCCCATCAACTAAGAGACCAACAAATGCAAGACACATAAATACAGGGAAACTAAAGAATTCTTTTATTTAGTGGGAAAGAAGTAGGTAAATGACAGACAGCTCATATTCTGTTAAACAGAAAAAAAAAAAGAATACAGACAGCACAGTGATGAATTTTCACAAAGCTAATAGATTTGAACTACAGAGCAATGGAATATTTATAAGCAAGATGTCATGGTATTAATGACCAAAGTGCATCCAAATAGGTTTTCTAAGCTCAAAAACATTTAAAATCTCAGACTTAAAATTTAAATCTATACATAACAATTGTAAGCACACCACTCAGTCATTTAAAACTATTCATGACTGCTACTCCTGCGTAAATATTTTTTTCCTAACATTATTTTTTTTCTCCCAAGATTTAGAATGTCACATCTCATGTTCCTACTAGTCATCACAGGATTAAAAAAGCCCAAGCAAGAAAGTATTTTTTTAATAATGTGTTCTTAAAAGAAGAAAGAAAAATTAAATGTGAACATTTTGTACAATAGTTGCTGAAGAACAGCAAAACTAATTCCGAAATATCACATGTACTATACAAAAAGGCGTGGCTCACGGAACCAAGTATATAACACTACAGCAGTTGAATATTAGTCTTTAAAGGTTGGTAATATTACATCCTGTACACAGCTCTGTGTCTCTCTACCTGGCTAGCGCATACCCAGAATCTGTCTGCTTTTTAGCTGGTAATTTTTTTCAATATCTGACAGGGCTTGAGCCCGCAGCTGGGCAGCATGAAGCCTTTTCTTCAGATCCTTGCACTTGGACTTAGACGTGAGCTGACTCTCAGAATTCTCACTCCTCATGACGTTCTCTTTACTTTCCCCACTGAAATGAACTTTCTTCTTAATTACTGAGGATGGAAGATTAAGAAGTTCTTTAGAAGGAAAAAGAGAAAGAGCTTTGAGTTACTTGAACAGAGTTCAACTCCTTCATACTTACCAAAAAGTATTTGCTCTTATGGTTCACATTTGAAATCTAGGTACCTGTTTTATTTTCTCTGGGATAGGAGGTTAGGGGTGTAGGACTGGCAGAAATCAGCCTTTTAATCCACAGCATTGAAAAAATAATATTGGAATGTGCCAAAATTCAAGGAACATAAGTTTTATTCTCTTAACAATGAACGATCAATTTTACTCTTAAAGTTAAACACACTGAGTATTATGGACAATATAAAACTTTTGGAAATCAATGTTATTTACCTCTATCCTTGAAAATAAGTGCCATTCTATGCAGAACACCTTACCTACAGAAAAGTATAGAAGCACAGTTTGTTTTTTTTTTTTGGTTTTTGCTTTTTGTATATTTTTTTAAATAGAGAACACCTACAGTTTTGGTTAAATGTTCAAGAACACTTAGTTCAAAGCATCTTAACTCACCAGAAATTTGTCTCCAAAAGAACCTAAACAAATTCAGTGTGGAAAAGATAAATTAAGTAAGAGTAGTAAAAAATGTAAACTATTCTTTTCATGGAAAAAATAAGTAATAATCATATTTACTTAAAGTGGCAACAATATTAACTGCTGACAGAATTAGTTGGGGCTGGAGGCCTAAACAGATTCTAGATCTTTTTATTTTTCCTCTGTATGTTCAAATATTTACTGAGCTCATAGGATGGGCCACTGTGAACCAAACAGGCCCTATTCTAGTAGGAGATAAACCAAACACAAATAAACAAGTACTGGTGGGGAATATTTGATGGTAATATGTGCTATTAGGAAAAATAACCCTGGAAACAGGGACATGCTGGGTGGTGGGTGTAATGATACAAAGCCTCATATGGTCATTTCTGAAGTAAGAAGCCACAGGGCTATCTGGATGAAGAGTGCTCCAGGCAGAAGAAATAGGAAAGGCTGGCACACAGATGCACTGCCTTCCAAGGTCCTGTGACTTCCTGCTTCATACATCACTTCTGCTTCAAAGCAACTGGATTGCCTTTAGACCTTATCTCCACTGTTTCAAATCTATCCACCTTCTTATTACCACAAATACCTATACATTTGTAAGTCAACATTGTCTTATTGACGGGATAGTTTTGCTTTTGTTTGAGATGGGGTCTTGCCATGTTGTCCAGGCTGGAGTGCAGTGGCTATTCACAGGTGCAGCTGTAGTGCACTACAGCCTCGACGCCTGGGCTCAAGTGATCTTCCTGCCTGAACCCCCAGAGTAGCTGGGACTATAGGTGCACCACCACACCTGGCTCTTAATGGGATAGTTTTATAAGAAAAAAGTGTTTTTAAAAATTTTTTTAAATTCTTCCATTAAATAGAATAATGACTATTTCATCAAATAAGAAAATTTTAAAAAAAGATACTGCTGCTTGCTGTGATGATTTCAATACACTTGTGATGGCTTCCTCATGTGTGGATTTTATAGCCCAAGGATGGGGAGAAGATATTTCCAACTGTCCTGAGTTCAGAATGGTACCTGCTCCCCACTGCTATGATGCTTATCTTATAGCTCTGATGTGTTCACTACTTTCAGCACTCAATACTCTAAAATGTCTGCTTCCCCCAGTGGATACTTGATTCCTATGGCTCATTTTAAATATTTGCCATGATTCACATATAAGTAGATTCCCATACTTATCTGTGTATCCTATAAAGTAAAACACATCATGCTTACTTAGCTATTTTCATCTTTTGCTCAAAGACTATCAGGGCAAATGTAAATAAACTCTAATTGAAGAGCCATCCCCAACAGGGTCTTAAGTAACTTCCTGCAATGGGTTTGATGCATGAAATTCATCCAGGTATAATTTTCTCCTCATTTTATCACCCTAATCATGATTTAAGTATACTTTGTCTTTATGGATGACAGTGTGGAATCTACGAAAAGCCAAAATAAATATGTTTATAATATTGAAATGGTAGATGGCAATATTGAGAAAAAAGAAGGTATCTTAACACAGATGAAGCCAAAGTTTCATACAATCCTTGTTTCATTTACTTCTATCAGTAGTTTCATTTCTTTCCATCACTTGTTCACTACAAAGTTATTGTGATCGTCAATCTAACTTAAGTAGGGTTTTTTGTCTGTTCCATTTACAAAATGCTGCCAATGCTCACTAAATTGATCACATCTCAATTTATTAAAGATAAGAATAATAGCTTTCATATATGCTGTCCTACATGGAATAAGGGAGTTAAAAAAACTCTAAATTTTATTGAAAATTCAGATGCTCGATTTTTGAAACCAACACCTTTTAACAGTTGGCTTGTGTCCTAAAGAAATCAAGCAAAAAGATGTTTCACAGTTTGCATTTTACAGAGTCAACTGAACTAGATTGAGAGGTTTCTATAAAATGGAGAATGTTAGACAATGGCTCACTGGTATATGCGATAGCCACATCTCAGTGCGGCAGTGAAGGGACAATGGCACACAAAGGCAGGAGCCTGAGAAAGCTGAACGTCTATATACCAGACTTTCAATAAAGAAGGACATGCAGAGAACGTATGTAGATATTAAACAATAAAATTCCCACAAATATGTGTTTCAACTTGAAAGGGTGTTAGCAAAGATCCAAACGTGACAGCCTATTCTGCAGGTGGCTTATCATGCCTTTTAAGACATGCTTTCTATGAAAGATGAGGCATGGCAGTATTAAAATTTTGATTTTTACTTGAAATGCAGTTTATCTCTCTGAAATCTGAAACACACAATAGTTTTGTAAATGCCCTAATTTTTAAAAATAAGTATCAGCCGGGCGCGGTGGCTCAAGCCTGTAATCCCAACACATTGGGAGGCTGAGGTGGGCAGATCATGAGGTCAGGAGATCGAGACCATCCTGGCTAACACAGTGAAATCCCGTCTATATTAAAATTACAAAAAATTAGCCGGGCGTGGTGGCGGGCACCCGTAGTCCCAGCTACTCAGGAGGCTGAGGCAGGAGAATGGCATGAACCCGGGAGGCGGAGCTTGCAGTGAGCCAAGATCACGCCACTGCACTCCCGCCTGGGCAACAGAGCGAGACTCCATCTCAGAGAAAAAATAATAATAATAATAATAAGTATCAATTACTAAACATGTGGTTTGATAAGGTTAAGAAAATCAAACATGAAATTCTGTGACTCATTGCCTCAGATCTATGAACCCAGGAAATAAATCATTGCTATAACAGAATTGTGTTTCCATTGAAATGCATATATTCAATGAAATCCATCTTAAAATTTGAGACTTTGTAAATGAAAAGGGCTACCTAAGCCACTTTGGGAGCAACACTGGTGCACATTTCTTCATTTGTAGCACCAGCTTCTGTTGACCGAGTTGATTCTCATACCTGGACTACTTGCCAGAGACAGGAACTTCTGTTCCTTTAGCAAGCTGTAATTCTTCAACAGATTTTCTGCTCTAGCCAGTTTGTCCTCTGCTAGTCTTTCACGAACACAAAGCTCCTGTTCTTTCTCTTTAAAAAGAGAATGGACAAAGAAAAAAAAATTAACAAGTGACCTTCACTAAACAACAATTTACATTTGGCAATCTCATCACTACTAGCATGCTTGACACTGATAAGCAATGTTTGGGGAAAGGATTCTCACTATGCCTCAGTTAACCTGATTGTGTTAGTTTTTAATTGAGTGTTTTAGTAGGCTGTATGTTTATCTTAGATTTTCTTGAAAGGACTTATTTAAACAAATACAAAGTTAGCTTCAACCTTTGGTCATCTTTTGTGGGAGTAACTCAATTGGGAAAACAAAAAACTAAAGCTATCTCTGCTCTTCACTGAAGATAGGCAACAGCTAATTTTCAGGGCATGATGTGGCCTCAGAGTACAAAAATCTTCTTTTTTCTGGTTGAATGACCACACTCAAATAAAAGAAAAAAAAAAAAAACGCAATTCAGTTAGGCGGTAGTTCATAGGATTAGTATTAATAGCAAAGGTTACTATTTATTCATGGCCCAAAATTCAGAAAGTATTCAGATTTCAGTTGCTATATGAAATTATGGCTGGGCAAAGTGGCTCACGCCTATAATCCCAACACTTTGGGAGGCCAAGGCAGGTGGATCACCTGAGGTCAGGAATTCAAGACCAGCCGGGTCAACATGGCAAAACCCCATCTCTATTAAAAAATACAAAAATTAGCCAGGTATGGTGGCAGGCGCCTGTAATCCCAGCTACTCAGGAGGCTGACGCAGGAGAGCTGCTTAAACCCGGAAGGTAGCGGTTGCAATAAGCCAAGATGGTGCCACTGTACTCCAGCCTGGGCAACAAGAGTGGAATTCCATCTCAAAAAAAAAAAAAGAAAAGAAAAGAAAAGAAATTATGAAATACTAGGGAAAGTTATTAGAAAAAGTTTTCGTATTTTTTACAGAGGTTTCTAAGTAAATATAGGTTGTACCTATACAGTAAGCATATCTCACAGGACTATATAGTATTTCATTATTTAAAGCCTGGATTAGGTATAAAGCTGCAGAAGTAAAATCAGGTGAGTCATGAGGGTGACAGGTTACAAATATGACCCATCTCTCATCTCCTGATGTTAAAATGAAGAACGTCACTCTGTAGCTAACTTGCATAATCCTAAATGCTTGCTAGTAGCTCTCATCTTGGTGGAGTAGCTAAATTAGCACCTAATCAGTTAATACTCATAAGTCAACATTGATACCCACCAGAGTATTATTTATAGACTTAAAATATCTTGTATCTAGATTCTCTATTGAATTGCCTGAACAGACCAGGTGTGGTAGGTCACACCTGTAATTCCAGCACTTTGGGAGGCAAGGTGGGAGGACTGCTTGAGCTCAGGAGTTCAAGACCAGCCTGGGCAATATAGTGAGACCCCATCTCATTTTCAAAAACAAAAAGTTAAAAAAAAAGAAAAGAATTGCCTGAATATATCTCATCTACATACTGTAGGGTTTTAGACCTGAAATTCTGTTGGCGTGGCCATTTCAAAAGACAAAAGTCTTGGTTTTTATTATGGAAAGCAGCAATTTAAGATCTTCCTTTACAGTGGGAAAACATTAGGGTATTCACAGTAGAGATGAAAAAGAAAAAAGTAACTCTACAATAAAGTATAAGGCTATCGTGTTAGGACCATCACAGTTAAGGCCCAATATTATATAACTAGCAACTGATCTCAGAGAAAGACGTCCAACATGAAGGTGCTAGCAAGCCTGATTATTAAAAATCTACAATACATATTTTGGTTTCTCAAGTATTTTTAAAAGCTTCTAATAAGATCTGTATGTATAAAATATTCTGCTCAAAGAGATATTCAGACACATCAAAATAACCCACTTGGTAGTTCTCCTTTGCTTTGACCCCCATTCAGACTTACGCTCCAATCTTTCTTCTCTTGCTTTGAGAGCTCGCTCTCGCTCCTGTAACTGAATTTCCTTTAGTTTCAGCTCACTTAATACAGGGCTGGAATCCTGCAATTTTTCTGGCTCTCCTAATTGTCGCCCTCTTCTCTCAAGATTTCTTCTTTGCTCTTCTGCAACCAAATCTGCTATTAAAGGGTTCTCGAGAATTTCCTCAACAGAAGGTCGATGGTAATCCTGGGGAAAAAAAATACGCAGTATATAATCAGATTGCGTAACAGAAGAGTTCTCCTAAGACAGCAGTTAAAATAAAAGGACATATATGTATTTCCAAGACAAAAGAAAGGACTCCTTTATGGCTAGGTCTTAAACACTTGGAAAAATAAGTTCACTGGTGGTTTTAACCCACGAGGTTCTGGGTCCACAAGGTAATGCAGATGTTAACTTACCTTTTTTCCCTTTTCCCCTTTTCACCTTTCTAAGAAGGTTCAATCCCTAAAGATTGGTACATCTTGTGCTGATGCTTGGTAGCACTGCTAGAGTCTGTTTTAGGGGAAGTACTGTCCTTGCATCTCTAAACTACATTTAGCAAGATACTCTCTCACTGACTCTCAATCCTGTCATTTCATCTATATCCTTGTCTGTGATCCTGCAGCATTTTCCTTCTTCTCTTATGTCAGCCTGATCCCCAGAACATCTCCTTCCCCATTCTATAGCCAGAGTTTTTCCACATGATCTCTTTATTGATTTTCCCTCTGCTTTTTAGCTTTCCTCCCTCCACCCTCCATCACCCCTCCCCTTTTTCTGGTCTCTAATCTCTCAATTAGAGCTAGAGGCAGAGTAATAAAGTCTTATCTCTGGCCCCTTCCCTCACCACCTGCCACTGTGAGGTAGGCAAGGACAAGGGGAAAGAGGATTTGAATTCTTTCTGCAATCTTTCCTTGCTACCAACCCATCTGTTAGCATGGCAGAGTGGGCGGAGAAATAAAGAAAGCGCAGAAGGTGGGCCAGCAAGGACGTGCAATTTGCCAAATTTACATATGTTTTCACTTGTGTTAACACAGTATATTTAGCTAAGAAACTATATTTAATGTTTCCTCAGTCTCCACTGATCTACAAGAGAGAATGTATATTCCAACACTTAACTGACAGCTAGAAACAGACAATATATCATCTTATCATCTTTACCTTTAAGTTTAACATCCTCGTAATAATTCCATTCAATTCATCAGAGTAACGGTATGGAATTCGCCTGAATTTGCCTTCTCTGATTTTCCCAGCGAGTTCTTTCTGGCTAAAAGCTGTAAATGGAGGCCTGGGATTAAAAAAGAAGAAGGAAAAGATGACGAAGACATTTTCAAATTGTAAAAATGAAAATATACAGTAGGAACTAAATCAAAAGCACAGTTTAAGCTCCAGTTTGTATTTAAGTTTCTACTTGTGGGATTTTCTTCTTATAAGTAAGTTTCCCAACCTTGGCACTATTGACATTTGAGGTCATATAATTCTTTGTTGTGGGGGGCTGTCCTGTGCATTATAGGTATTTTGTAGCCTCGCTGCCCTGTATCTCTAGATGCCAGGAGCACTCCCCAGCTGTGATACCTAAAAATTTATCCAAACATTATCAAATGCCCCGCAAGAGGCAAATTTGGTTCCCTTATCCCTGGTTGAGAATCACTGCTCTACAGATTAGTTTCAAAGGGAAAAAAATGAAAAGAAGAACAAAGGAGAAGAACTGGAGCTCTTCCCTGCTCTAAAGATCCCCAGATCTCTACCCCGGTCTTGTTTCCTTTCTTCCACATCCTTACAGTAGCTTTACCTTACCTGCCTGTCCTATGTGTTCTCCCTTGAGCTAAGTGTCAATCTAACAGGAAAGCACCTAACCAGCCAAGACACTTGAACAGTCAAGACCCAGCCTCATGGCTTACAGTTTTAATTTGTGAGTAGTTTCTTTTAGCCTGTCCATCTACCTTAATTTTAGCCAAGGTACAATTCTTTCAGACTTGAATATATTTTCATTAGCGTGGAAGCTCAAAAAACTAGACCCAGTGATATGTGACAAACAGTACAAACCTTAGACTAGGAATCTGTCTTCATCATACTTACATTAATGCACATAATTCATACAGCAAACAGCCCAGTGACCAGATATCTGATTTCTCATTGTAGGACATGCGATTCATTTGTTCCTATACAGGGAAAAAGGGTAAGAAAGTGGAAGGTGTTAAGAGTTTATTTTGTTTTGAAACTTATAAAACACATTAAATTACTCCTGAGGTAAAAACAGAACTTCAAAGTTTTTAGCTTATACTTTATCTTGAAATTTATAATGGAAAAAAAGGGCAATGCTGTTGTCCCAATACACTGTCATATATAATTCATTCACTCATTTTTCATTCACAAATGAAAGTGATTAGTATAGACTAGGCACTGACAATTCAGAGGTGAATATGACAGACTTCTACTCTCAAGGCAAATTAAGAAACACTATTTTAAAAGAACTAGAGAAAATGTAAGAATAATCAAAATATGTATCTAGTCCACATTTAAATGGATATAGACATAAATAGTTAATTGAATTACCCATTTATATTTTTTCTTAGTCCACTGCATAAATCACAGTAGTAACTAATATTATCATTACCTATTTTATTGTTTGCCTTTCTTCCACATCTACAGTAACAACAGCCCACCAGAGCTCTTATTCTTAACAGAGGGAACAGAAGCAATCTCTAGTGGCTGGTTAGTGTTTTAAAGTCCAACTGGTGAGTCTGATGCCACTTTTTGACAATCAGTGCCTTAGGGAAGCTGAACCACTCTAATTACAAGGGCAGGAGGGAAAAGGAACAAAAGAATAGGTTTCAAGCTTTCCAAGAACCACTTCTGGATAATTGTCCTTTATGTTAAAAACATTCTATTTGGAATTTGATACAGTGAGATACTGTTCTGGCCATTCTTAGTCAAAACCAAAATCATTAATTTACAAAGTTTTATACTACAGTCAGATCTGTTAACATAATTTATAAGGATCTGGAAAATCCTAGAAAGGTGAACTACTAAAATACTAATAAATATTTCTTCATCTTTATCTGTTCAGATGTCATATACTAACACATTAGTGCTATCACAATTGACTTAAACTTTTTAAAAGCCGTCAGGCAATATCTAACAACAGCCATAAACTGTTTATACCTTTTACCCCAGCAATTTCATTTTATGAGCAGCATGTCAAGGAAATAACCGAAAAGAAAGAAAGAATAATTCATACAAAGATATGCAGAACAGTACTTCTAAGAATGGTAAAACATTTGGGAAACAAAATATCCAGCAATAGAAGTAATTGGTGAGTGGATTCAGCAAGATATTTCAGGAAAAGGCAACAAAAAAATAACACGTACAAAAAGTTACATTGTAAAAACATGCTATCTGAGTGAGCAAACTTCCTGAGCTCTGATTCTGCATGCACAAGAATCATTTACAGAGTCTGTTAAAATGCAAAGTCTAAAATAAAAAGTACAATATTGAAGAAAAAAAAAAAACAAAACAGAGTTTAAAAACCTACCCAGAGATCGAAATTCACTCGATGGATTTGGGTTTGGTTTGGCACCCAGAACTCTGCATTTTAAACAAACACTCCAAGTGAGTCTGATGCAGATGACCAGGACCTACACATTGGAAATAGCTCTTGAGGGCAGGGACAAAATCCATTTCATTTTTGTAATCCTTGAGTTTAATGCATTGTAGTCATTCCATAAAAGCTTGAACCGAATATGCTTTAATTTGCATGAATGCTCAAAAAATTGAACCCAGTAAGAGATGACAAACAGTGCAAACCTTAAACTAGGAATCTGTCTTCATCGTACTTACATTATTGCACATAACTCATGAAGCAAACAAAAACTGATGTAGACTTTATTGGTCTGGTGGTCCATGTGGAAAAATATAACAGTATTTTCAATTCTTGGCTACTAGATATTACTAAACAAACAAACAGAAAACTCAATTTCCCTGCTTCAGAATGCTTAACATTAAAAGATGTTTTGGCTGGGAGCGGTGGCTCATGCCTGTGGCTCACACCTGTAATCCCAACAATTTGGGAGGCTGAGGTGGGCAGATTGCTTGAGGTCAGGAGTTGTGACCCTGACCAACATGATGAAACCCCGTCTCTACTAAACATACAAAAATTAGCCGGGCATGGTGACATGCACCTGTAGTCCCAGCTACTCTACTCCGGAGGCTGATGCAAGAGAATCCTTTGAACCCAGGAGGCAGAGGTTGCAGTGAGCTGAGATCGTACCACTCCACTCCAGCCTGGGCGACAGAGCGAGACTCTGTCTCAAAAACAAACAAAAAAACAAAAATAAGGCCGGGCGCGGTGGCTCAAGCCTGTAATCCCAGCACTTTGGGAGGCCGAGACGGGCGGATCACGAGGTCAGGAGATCGAGACCATCCTGGCTAATACGGTGAAACCCCGTCTCTACTAAAAAATACAAAAAAACAGCCGGGCGACGAGGCGGGCGCCTGTAGTCCCAGCTACTCGGGAGGCTGAGACAGGAGAATGGCGTCAACCCGGGAGGCGGAGCTTGCAGTGAGCTGCGAGCCGGCCACTGCACTCCAGCCTGGGCGGCAGAGCAAGACTCCGTCTCAAAAAAAAAAACAAAAAAACAAAAAAAAAACAAAAATAAAAGATGTTTTAAAAAGTATCTAAATTCTGAAATACTTACAGGAGACATGTAATAAGGTGTGCCAACAAATGTTTTTGCAAAACTCGTGTCGTGGTTTAATATTCTAGCTAGCCCAAAGTCTCCAAGCTTGACGTTTTGCTTGCCATCCAGGAAAACATTGGCTGGTTTCAGATCCCGATGCAATACAGTATGACCACCATCACTTCGTCTGTGGCATTCCTTCAGGGCCAGAGTCAACTGAGTCATCACTCGAAGAACAAACTCTTCATCTAAGTATTGCCTGAAACCAAAGCAGTTATACAGCATATAACTTCTAAAAAAAAAAAAATCATTGCCAAGATGGGATGATATAAATTATCCAGTGTACTAATAGGGAAATAAATTATTTATTTATTTATTTATTTATTTATATTTTTTGAGACAGAACCTTGCTCTGTCACCCTGGCTGGAATGCAGTGGCACGATCATGGCTCACTGCAGCCTCGACCTCCCAGGCTCAAGCAATCCTCTTGCCTCAGCCTCCCAAGTAGCTTGGACTACAGGCACATGTCACCATACCTGGCTAATTTTTGTAGAAACAGGGTCCTACTATGTTGCCCAGGCTGGTCTTGAAATCCTGGGCTCAAGTGATCCTCCTGCATCGGCCTTCCAAAGTGTTGGGATTACAGGTGTGAGCCACCACACTCAGCCTATAGATTGTTATTTTGATATAAAACATGGGTGTTGATTCACCGGGAATTTTCTAAAGTACTATGGACCTACCAAACAAATACAAGTACACTCTTCCATATTACTGATCCTAAAACAAGATGCTTAAAATAAATGAAAGTAGACCTAATTTCAGCTTACATTTTTAAAAGATTACGCTTACCTTTCCTTGGTTCCCTTTGTAATTACACTAGCCAGATCCCCTCCTTCACAATATTCCATTACAATGTACAGTGTTGTGTTGGTCCGGTCAATAATTCGATCATAGTAACGAACGATGTTTGGATGCTTCAGTTCACGAAGCAAATTCACTTCAGAAACAAGCATCTGTTTCTCAGTTTCTGTCATGGAGCCATAGTCAAGTTCTTTCCAAACTAATATCTAAAATAAGAATTTCCAAGGTATGAATGAACTCATTACGCTCAAAAACAAAGAATGAAAGTTCCAAGATTTAAAAATCACCTCCCTTTTAATTATATCCTACAATCAAGGTCATTATCTAATTTAGTTCAATGAACTTAAGGAACTGGGAGTTTACTTCCATAATCTTCTTCCAATTTCTAAGCAGTAAATGAGGCTGTAGGGAGATAAAGGGGAATGAGGCACATGAGGTCTCCCCCAACCCCTACCCTCAGTTGGTTAGTGGGAAGTTGGCAAAAAGGTACTTTAGTCAAAATTGGGGTGGAGGTGGTCAAAGTCCCTGCCCCATTCCACCCCCGTCGTGTTTTCCCAGGATGAGACACCTTGGTAAAGCAGCCAGGCAGTTTCCTTTTACTTTCTGTAAAAGGTCTACCTATATACATTGGGAAATATGAATCCAATAACCCGAATAATGGGTATTTTGAGGGAGTCTGAATGCAGATACAAAGCTTCGGGTTCTGGTGGTCCTGCCCCTTTCTTGTGTCTGAGAGGGCCACTCTTAGAGCTCTAAAAACAGCTCAGGAGTTAGCTACGTTTCACCAATGGAAGGTCCTTAGCAACCCAAAGCAGGAGAAAGAGAGAAATGGGGAGAGAAACGGGAAAAGATGGAAATACGTATATCAAAAGATGCGGTCTCCCATCCTTTAAGCGACCCAGGACAGGCTGTCAGATGCAGACCCAGTAAAGAAGACTGAGTCTTCTGGGTACCCACTCCCCCAGCCCTCTCGGTTCCCTTCGGTGGCGCAGGGCGCTCTCCCCGGGGCGACGAAACCTAAGCAGGGGCGGGCACAGGGAAGGGCCCACGCTCACCTTGCCGTCACTCTTCCTCCGGATCTTCTGGCAGCGGCCATAGGAGCCTGTGCCAATGGTGTATAACACTTCATAGTCCTCAGCCCGGGACGGCATGGCCGGCCAGTCGCCAGAGTCTCGCTGCCTCACGCAGGTTGCGCCCCTAAGTGCGGGGCTCCAGGGACCGGGAACGGGAGCTTCAGGGACCAGGACGGAGAAGCCCCCAAGCAGTGCTAACCCGTCACCCCTGCCTTCGGCCCCGTTTAACTGTCGCGGGCCCTGATCTCGCTGTCTATTGGCAGGCGGTGGGCCCGCTTCGCCTCTCTGATTGGCTAAGAAGAACACAACAATACCCTAGGCATCTTGGGAAAAGTGTCACTAGGCAACCGCGTCGGCGTCTGCTTTTAGTCTGTGGGAGCAGGGGGCGGAGCTAAACCAAAGGGAGGGCGGGAGAAAGGAAGCGGCAGCAGGCGCCTCTTGGCGACTCTAACCCTCTGGTAGAGATCGTCAAGGTAACCGAGATCGAGGGACCTCCCCTCAGGCTTCTTTGCACACAGCTTCCACCAAATGCCTTCTGACCTTTGCCCTCTGGCCCCTCACACTACCTACTCTCCCTGGAACACGACTTCCTCGCTCAGGTTCCAGTACCCTGAACCTGGGTGGGGTGACGTTGAGGACACGCTGAGAGCTGAATACAAATTAGAAATTAGACTGGGCGCCGTGACTCACCCTCGCCCGTAACCCTAGCACTTTGGGAAGCCGAGGTGGGTGGATCGCTTGAGCCCAGGAGTTCAGACCAGCCTGGGCAACATGGCAAACCTCGTCTCTACTGAAAATACGAAAATTAGGCCGGGCGCTGTGGCTCACCCCTATAATCCTAGCACTTTGGGAGGCCGAGGCGGGCGGATTGCTTGAGGCCAAGAGTTTAAGACCAGCCTGGCCAACATGGCGAAACCCTGTCTCTACTAAAAATGAAGAAAAAAAAAATTAACCGAGCATGGGGGTGCATGTCTGTAATCCCAGCTTCTTGGGTGGCTGAGTCATGAGGAACTGCTTGAACCCAGGAGGCAGAGGTTACAGTGAGCCGAGATTGCGCCACTGCACTCCAGCCTGAGTGACACAGGGAGACCCAGTCTCCAAAAAAAAAAAAAGAAGAAGAAGAAGAAAAGAAGAAGAAGAAGAAAGAAGGAAGAAGGAAGAAAGAAAGAAGGAAGGAAGAAGGAAGAAGAAGAAAAGAAATACAGTCGCTCTCTGACCAAGCACTTTACACGTCTTGTCCCGTTTATGTGTGCCAAACACATAATTCACCCTATTGACAACACTTCATTGAACACAGATTCTCTTTTAGGCACCCACACAAACCAACTTTCCCAGCTTACCCAGCCAAATGAACAGTCCCATGTTTACCAGGGAAGGAGCACCTAGAGGCCTCCATCCAGGGCTTGTTGGAGGAATACGTACATTACCAGAAAGCTAATAATTTGGCAATGCATAAACAGGCCAGTTTTCTTTAAATATCTGTTCAGCATAGGATTAAAAGAAACCTGATTTTCTATTAATAATTTAAAAGCTCTTTATGTTAAAATAAGGGACTTATTACATGCACTGAATATAACATAAGATAACTGGAATTGCCAACCAGGAGAATTTTTAAATTAACATTCAAGGGCACTGTCTTACCTCAGGGGAATAGGACCAATTTAGGTTTCAAAAGTTATGTAAGGCACTGCAGATGGCTATGTTAATTAGCATCATTTTTTATTTTTGTGCCTCTTATAGATTGGCATCAATAGAGCTTGCTGTGGTTTGAATGTATCCCCCAAAGTTCATGTGTTGAAAACTTTATCCTTAATGCAAAAGTGTTAAGAGGTGAGATGTTCAAATTGATTGGGTTATGAGGGCTACGCCCTCACGAATGGATTAATGTAATCACAGGAGTGGGTTATCTTGAGAGTCGGTTGGTTATAAAAATGAGTTTGGCTTTCCCTTACTGTTTCTCTTACCTTGTGATGTCTTCTGCTATGTTGTGACCCAGAGAAAAGGCTACTGCCAGATGCTACCTGTTGATCTTGGACTTCCTAGCTTCCAGAACCATGAGCCAAATAAACTATTGTTTATAAATTGCCCAGTCTGTGGCATCCTGTTATAGCAACATGAAACTGTATAAGACAGAGCCCTGGCCGGGCACGGTGGCTCACACCTGTAATCCCAGCACTTTGGGAGGCAGAGGCCGGTGGATCACGAGGTCAGGAATTCAAGATCAGCCCAGCCAACATGGTGAAACCCCGTCTCTACTAAAAATACAAAAATTAGGTGCGATGGCAGGCACCTGTAATCCCAGCTACTTTCCCAAAGCTGAGGCAGGAGAATCTCTTGAACCTGGGTGACAGAGGTTGCAGTGAGCGGAGACCACGCCATTGTACTCCAGCTTGGGCGACAGAGTGAGACCCTGTCTCAAGAGAAAAAAAAAAAAAAAGAAAAAAGAGCCCTTTGGTTATCCTGCCCCAAATCCAGTCCTGCACCTTCTCTCTGGCCACTTCTGCTTTTGCTCTAAACGCACACTTTCTCAGTTCCTCACCACCACCACCATCTTTGCACCTGTGATTGCATTTGCCTAGAATACCGTCCAACCCACTCCCTTATCCACTCCAGTCATGTCTGCCTAGAGGACATAATGTGTCCTTCAAGATTCAATTCCAACTTTCTCTCCTGTAATCTGAGAAGCCTCTCTGGTATACTTGGACAGTCAATCCTCCATCTACAGTGTTCATAGACCACTTTATACATAAATCAAAACTTTTCATTATTTGTTTACATGGGTCTCACAGTAGCTGAACTCCAAACTGCTTATAGCCAGCGTAAGTCCTGTAATAGAGAAGGCATGCAATAAAGCTTTGTTAAATAAAAATCTGAGAAAGAACCCTGTTAATAATTATGCAAGGATTTTGAGTGGGCCCTCAAACACTCAATTTCTAAATGCCCCAGCTCTAGGCAGAGACTAAATATCTGGGAAGGAGTCATCCCAAGACTGTGGAATGCGGCTCCTAGGCACATATGCTCATTCAACAAGTATTTATTGAGTACTTGCTATGGGCCAGGTATAATGATAGGCATTGACATCCTGGGTTTTCATTTAAAAAAAGGCAGTGGAGCCACAAAGACAATAATAAAGAGTAGCATAGGAGGCTGGGCACGGTGTCTCATGCCTGTAATCCCAGCCCTTTGGGAGGCCGAGGCAGGCAGATCACCTGAGGTCAGGAGTTCAAGACCAGCATGGCCAATATGGTGAAACCCCGTCCCTACTAAAAATACAAAAATTAGCTGGGCGTGGTGGCACGCCTGCAGTCCCAGCTACTCAGGAGGCTGAGGCAGGAGAATCACTTGAACTCGGGAGGCGGAGTTTGCAGTGAGCTGAGATTGTGCTACTGCACTCCAGCCTGCTCGACAGAGCGAGACCTTGTCTCAAAAAAAAAAAAAAAAAAAAAGGGTGGCATAGGAATCATGTGACAAATCTTAAAGATTGGCCAGAGTTAGCCCGCATCATGAGTGAGGGCAGGATAGCCTAGCAGAGACCACTAGACACCAGAATAGAAAGAGACACTGAGATATGAGGAGCATGTGGGAGTCAAACAGGGACAGGTTACAGGGAACATCCCTTCCCCCATAACTTCCTTCCCTTTTCCTTCATATTCCATCCATCCTTTAAGTCTTAGCTCATGCGCAGTTTCTTCTCTGAAATTTTTCCTGATTGACTTCAACCCACTATGATCTTCTAATTACTCTTAAGAGTAATCAACTGTGTTTTTACTCATTTAGAATTATACTAGGCCATATTACTAGCTTCTCATGTGCATCCATCTTGTTTGCCTTATTACATGGAAAATTCATCCTCCAACAGGTATAAATATAGGCTCAGCCAGGTGCCAGATGCTGAGGATACCACAGTGAACAGGACAGATATATAATCCTGTAGGTGGAAGAGATGGATGTAACTTAAGTACACAGAGAAACTCCACTGTGACAAATTGTGGCAAGAATTAAGAAGAAAACAAAGAACTGAGATGATTCCATTTAAACAGAGGACGAAGATAAGCAGCTGTATAAGAGTGGGGCCAACCCTTGAACTTCTCTATACCCACTCTGCCCACACCCACGGTCTAATTCACTGTCTTCACACTTTTCTTGCTAACTGTGCTCATGTTGTCAGTTTTCATTCAAATTTGGTGAAATCTCAAATAAGAGAACATTTGCACTTGCATTTTATCCCACAGGCACTCTGTACATATCCATAGGGACACTGATTACTATTATTATTATTTTTTGAGACAGGGTATCACTCTATAGCCCAGGCTGGAGTGCAGTGGCACGATCACAGCTCACTGCAGTCTCAACCTCCTGGGCGTAAAGCGATCCTCCCACTTCAGCCTCCTGAGTAGCTGGGACCACCGGTGCACACCACCATGCCTAGCCATTTTTTTAACTTTTTGTAGAGATGAGGTCTCAGTAAGTTGCCCAGGCTTATATTGAACTCCCGGGCTCAAGCACCTCAGCCTCCCAAAATGCTGAGATTTCGGGCGTGAGCCACCGCGCCTGGCCTGATTAATTTTATTTTTCTTTTTTCTTTTTTTTTTTTGTCTTTTGAGATGGAGTCTCGCTCTGTCACCCAGGCTGGAGTGCAGTGGCGCCATCTTGGCTCACTGCAACCTCCGCCTCCCGAATTCAACAGATTTTCCTGCCTTAGCCTCCGGAGTAGTTGGGACTATAGGTGCGGGCCACCATTCCTGGCTAATTTTTGTAGTTTTAGTAGAGATAGGGTTTCACCATGTTGGCCAGGCTGGTCTCAAACTCCTGACCTCAAGTGACCCACCCACCTCAGCCTCCCAAAGTCCTGGGATTACAGATGTGAGCCACTGCAGTCAGCACCTAATTAATTTTTAAAAGAAGCTACTTGAAGATTAATGAGCATACCAAACTTAATGTGCCAAAAATCAAGTTTCTGATCTTCATCCCAAATTTGTTCTCTTCCTCATCTTCGTAGTCTCCAGTAACCAATGCATCTGATTTTGTTGCTGTTTGTTTGATTTACTGCAGTATTCCCAGCACCTAAAATGTGCCTGGAACAAAGCAGGCACCCAGCACTTCTACATCGTGAATGGGTGAATGAACTAAGCCATACTTCGTTGCCCTCAGCTTCGTTTCTTTATGTTGCTTTAAAGACCCACTAGGGGGCTGTATATCACTGCATAATAAACGAGGAGCTGGCGCCTGCGCGGCAGCGCTACTCCGCCTGCTGAAGCCTGTCCCTACAGGAAATCCCCAGATTTGCGTGTGTGAGGATTTAAAATCAGACAAGACGTTTTTGCATAAGTCTTATCTCCACAATTACTTGAAGCAATTTGAAGTCAAGGATTATGGAAATTCTTTCGAGTGATTAAAAAAGATTTCTAGAAAGGAAAAAGGAGAGATTCTTTGTTTATAAAAATCAGAAGCTAAGAGATGCTTTAAAAAAAAGATGCATGACATACTATACGCTCAACAAATAAACACGTTCTAGAAGAAAGAATGAGGTGTTAGGCAGACTGTTCTTAACAGCCATATACCACTTGAGATAAACAGGACAAGATGCAGACTGAGAGACAGCTTCAGCTAAATGGCAGGCAGCTGATGGAAGAATATGATGAGAAGAAAGTTATCTTTGAAACCAAAGTGTTTAGTTAAGAGCTCCACCACATTTTAAAAGGGAATAGTTTTAAATTTATACCCTGGGGTACAAATTTTTTATTTTATTTTATTTTATTTATTTATTTATTTTTGAGACTGAGTCTTGCTCTGTCGCCCAGGCTGGAGGGCAGTGGCACCATCTCGGCTCACTGCAAGCTCTGCCTCCTGGGTTCATGCCATTCTCCTGCCTCAGCCTCCCAAGTGGCTGGGACTACAGGCGTCCGCCACCACGCCCGGATAATTTTTTGTATTTTTAGTAGAGACGGGGTTTCATCGTGTTAGCCAGGATAGTCTTGATCTCCTGACCTCGTGATCCACCCACCTCGGCCCCCCACAGTGCTGGGATTACAGGCATGAGCCATGGCGCCCGGCAACCCAAGGGTACAAATTAGGGAAAAACATATTTCTGTTCAATATAAGGATAAACTTTCAAAGACAGACATTCATAATTTTCCATGTTTTTTCCTGTTATTCGTAAATTCAGGATATTTATTATCTCTAAGAATATTCATCACTTAAATGTGATAAGACAAATGTTAAAACTAATTATAGATGGTGAGGCCTGCTAGAGTCTGAATGCTCCCTAAATTCATATGTTGAAACCTAACCCCCAAGCTAATGGTATTAAGAGGTGGAGCCTCTGGGGGAGTGATTAGTGCCCTTATGTCAATACAAAAGGCCCCAGGGAGTTTGTTTGCTATGTGTTTGCCCTTCCATCATGTGAGGACACATAGAGCATGCCATCTATGAGAAACGGGTCCTCATCAGACACTGAATCTGCTGGCACCTTCCCCTTGGACTTTCCAGCCTTCAGAACTGTGAGCAGTAAGTTTCTGTTGTTCATAAATTACCCAGTCTAAAGTATTTTATTATAGCAGCCTGAACCACCTTGCACAGGACTATAATGTGTTTCTAAGGGACTAAGAGCTTTTAGAGAACACACGTAGCTTTTCAATCCAGGGCAGCACAGTGATGATAGGAGCAGTGAGCTTGAGCTGCAGATTTCCAGGCTCTTCTAGTTTTGTCTTCTTTGTGTGTTTGTTTATTTATTTGTTTGCTCGCTCTGTCACCCAGGCTAGAGTGCAGTGGCGCCATCTTGGCTCACTGCAGCCTCTGTCTTCTGGGTTCAAGTAATCCTCCTGCTTCAGTCTCCCGAGTAGCTGGGATTACAGGTACCCGCCACCATGCCGCTAATTTTTGTATTTTTAGTAGAGGCGGGGTTTCACCATGTTGGCTAGATTGATCTCGAACTCCTGACCTCAGGTGATCCTCCTGCCTTGGCCTCCCCAAGTGCTGGGATTACAGGCATGAGTCACCCTGCCTGGCCTAGTTCTGTCTTAATGAGTTATATGACCGAGGGAATCCATTTCAACTCACTGGAACACTGGGCTGTTTAGTCATTGGTCTGACTCCGAATGACAATTTTTGTTGAGTAGCTATGTCTGCGTTAGCTTTTCAACATCCCTTCTCTGGGCTCTATAAAATGAAGTTGTTAAACCCTTCCTGCTCTAAATGTTGTGATTCCATCCCCTGTCACCAAAACTTCACTGGAACTGCTGTGTAAATCAGCTCTTTCTATGTAGTATGATAATTGCTCTGAAAGAACTTTGCCTAAAATGCAAAGGGGAAGACCCAGATTTTGATAAAGATGGCAGGGCATGGAGGTCAGGGCAAATATTCCTGGAGAGGAGACACTTGAATCCCATCTAAAGGAGCAGTTGGAATGAGGAGAAGGGAAACTGTGGGTAAAAGCATGGAGGCCTGCTGTGACCTGCAGGTTGGGCTGGTGGACCAAAGGGTACCTGTGGTTCGTTACCTGTAAGATAGGTGGATGGACAGGTGAGTAGGAAGGCCCAAGAGTTGAGGCAGTCTTCTGAAGGTGATGGACTCGCAGTGGAAGCTTTGAGCAGACGAGCACTACCAGATGTGTGCTCTAGAAAGACTTCTCTGGTAAAGAGTGAATGTGGGGCATAGGAATACAGCGTGGGAGGCTATGGCAGCAATGCTGGGGAAATGACACTGACTAAACTGAGGCAATGGCTGTGGGAATGAAGAGGGGAGTCCAGAAATGCCTGGGAGATGGGTTAGAGGACACATGGTGATCAATTGTACATAAGGTAAACAGGGAGAGAAATTCCTGGCTTGAGTGACCAGGTGGATGGTAGCGTAGTTCACCACAGGAGGAAATACTGGGACAGGAGCAGCCTGGGCAAAGCTGATACTGAGTTCATATTGAGCCCCAAAGGCCTATGAGGAGCTAGCTGGTCAACAGGCAGTTGGATACAAGGTCTCAATAGATTGGTCTAGGTCAGAGACAGAGAGCTGGGAGGTGATAACAGAAGCCACGTTTGGGGTTGAATATACTCCAAGAGTGGCAGAGCGGGAAGGGAGACAGGAAGGAACCCTGGAGGTTATTCTGTGCAGGAGGAGGAAGAAAACTCAGTGAAGGAGACCAAGGGACGCATCCGGAGGAGTAGGAGAGAATATGGAAAAAATTGTCACACAGGTTCCCACAGAAGAAAAATGGTTTCCAGAATGCGGAAGCGGTCCATGACGCCAGATGTTGCAGAAAGAGCAAATAAGGTAAGGGCAGAGTTGTAAACACTTGGTTTGGTCATTTGGAGAGCATAGCGACCTCCCTAAGAGCACTTGCAAGTTGAGTGGGGCTGAAGCCGGCCAGCAGAAGTAACAGTGGGACAAGATAGTGAGGGGGGTTGATAGAGTGTGTGTGGACAGCCTGGTCAGCCTTCCAGAGCAGCCGTGGGACCTGCCCTTCTGCCTGTTTGCACCTTGTTCCTGTGCCCCAGGAGAACAAGAATCCTGCCCAGGAGGCCTTCTACTCCCACATAGGAGGGCACCACCCACATGGCATCAGCCTGCAGCTGATTTCATATTATAAGCTCATAACATGTCACCTTGTAGGACATGTCACAACTGACGCCTTCCCCTTATCCGCCATCAGTGAGTTCCCCAAGCAAGCTGTGCCACCGTGAAAGTGGTGACCACACCAATCTGAATTCAACCCAGCCCAGACCTTGGGAAGGGCTAAGGGAGTGGGGAAAAGGTGGCAGGTGGCTGAGCATTTGTTTAGTGTGAGGAGGGTTCAGAAGGAAGTCAGTGATACAGGGCAGGCAAGGCCGAAAGTGGAGCTTAGCCTGCTGGGTTCCTGACTTTGCCCAGGAAAGAATTCAAGGGCAAGCCAGAAGTAGAAGAACGCTTTATTGAAGAGGCAGTGTTACAACTCCATGACTGCTCCTGCGGAGGAGGGCTAACCTAGGCAGGGAGTAGCGGCTCAGGGCAGTTTTGCAGTCATATTTATGCCTACTCTTAACTGCCTGCAGATTAAGGAGCGGTTTATGCAGAAATTTCTAGGGGACGGGTAGGCACTTTTGGGTCATGGGGTCATTACCATGGAAAGGGGTGGTAACGCCCAGGTGTTGCCATGGCTACAGTAAACTGACATGTCTCCGTGGTGGGCATGTCTGATTCAAAGCTGCTTTCACCCCGGCTCTGTTTTAGCTAGTCCTCAATCTAGTCTAGTGTCCAAGCCCCACCTCTGGAGTCGAGTCCCACCTCCTACCTCAAGATGAGAAACTTTTGTTTTGACTTTCAGCGGATAGAACAGAAAGACATAAGCATTGGCATGGGCCTATTCCACAGCCAAGGCAGTTAATGAGCTCTCAGGTACTTGCAACAAACTCGAGTGTGCATTCGGTCCAGAAGGAAGAGTCCCCCGCCCTTTTTTGTTGCTGTTCAGTGTTAATCCTTTGGTGGAACCCACCAGGACAGCAGTCTCAATGCTGTTCTTTTTGACAGGGAGAACATCCCAGGGCAGAAAGGAAAGCCTAAAGCTACAGCCTGTTCCTCCAGTTCTTAGAACGGCTGGTTACTGAGCTCTCAAGCCAGACAGTTGGTAAGCATCATCTAATTCTGTTTCATAACAGCCCACAGGAATTTACCAATGAGAAACTTGAGGCACAAAGACCTTAAGTATTGACTCAGGGTGGTGAGTGGCGGATACAAACTGAAGACCAGCTGGGATCTTCTCGAGATCCAAGATCTTGAAAGCCAGCTTTTGTGGCTTATCTAGTTTAAGATGTTGGCCGGGTGCAGTGGCTCACACCTGTAATCCCAGTACTTTGGGAGGCTGAGGGGGCAGATCACAAGGTCAGGAGTTCAAGACCAGCCCTGACCAACATGGTGAAACCCCGTCTGTACTAAAAATACAAAAATTAGCCAGATGTGGTGGCAGGCACCTGTAGTCCCAGCCACTTGGGAGGCTTAGGTAGGAGAATCGCTTGAACCCGGGAGGCAGAGATTGCAGTGAGCCAATATTTCACCACTGCACTCCAGCCTGGGCGACAGAGTGAGACACCATCTCAAACAACAACAACAACAAAAGATGCAGGGGATTTTTAAAAAAAACAACAGCAACAACCCAATTTCCAGTTTAGGTTCTGGTGTGATAGCTGTGCCGTGAGGCCTGGCATCTACCCTCTGACTGGACTTCACCATCCTTGCCAGACCTCAGAGAGTTTGTCCACTGCAACAGCACAACACGCTGAGGGCTGTGTGGCGGCACAGCGGCTCTGAGCTCCTGACCTGAGTCATGTGGACCTGAGACTGATGCCCAGTCCTATACCTACAAGTTGGGCAAGACCCCTGGCAGTTGCCTACGCCCCCGCTGAGACCCAGTATCTCCCTGTAAAATGGGGGAAATAATGCCTGCTTCACAGGGTTTCAACGAAGGGTGAATGAAATAAGGTATGTAGTGTCTGACCCGCTTAGAATCCCCAGACACAACAGCTACTCTGGTTTTTAGTATAATTATTCTGGGGGAGGGACGAAGTCATAGAGGAAACCTAACACCTCAAGCTTTCTGCTGACTGTTGAGGCACCATGATGGGCATTTTACACAACCTCCAGCAGGGCCGCCCAGCCAGCGTTTCTGAGGGTACACACTTTCCCAGCTGGCCTGGCTCTGTCACCTGGCTTCTGCTCTGCCTGTCCCCATGTGGCATCCTGCCCCAGGAGGGTCCTCAAACCTGCATTTAGGGGCATTTGAGTGTATAGCTGTCCTGTCAGCACAAGACAAGGGGAGCGAGGCCAAGGCATGAGCCTTCTCAGGGTGGTTTTCAATACACTCCCCGCGGCAGATGTGAGCTGCTCCCAAGTGCCCGCACTCTCCTGCTGCTGCTCCTGTCTTCTATCTCTCTCTCTCTTCTTTCTCATCCCCCTTCAGCTACCCATTTAGGGCAGAGAGGCAGTAGAGGGGCAGCTGAGGAGAGGACAGGCCTTGGTCCATGGCCCTCCAGACTTAATTTCTTCCCCAATAGGCCACAAGTTCTAGAACTGGCCTCACTCAGATCTGAGATACAATGCAGAGACCTCTCTCTCTCTTCTCTTCTTTTTCAGGAAACATCTGGAAACTCCTTGGGGGAGATCTGCCATGTGGCCTCCGTTGAACTGTAGACTCCTGCATAGCCTTCCAAAGTTCTTCATTTGGTGAATATTATGATAAATGACACATATGTCTTTCTTCCACATACATAGCTTGAACCCAAAGTACAGTGAAATCAGAACTGACCACACAGAGTAATTGGGGGAAGGGAGTTGTGACATAAAGTCCTCATCACTTTGTAAAAGTACTTGCTACTGATTACATTAAAAACCAGTCTTCCTGAGTAAAACATGTTTTTTGTTTCGTTTTGTTTTTGTTTTTGTTTTTATTTTTATTTTGTTTTTTGAGACAGAGTCTCACTCTCTCACCCAGGCTGGAGTGCAGTGGCGCGAACTTGGCTCACTGCAACCTCTGCCTCCTGGGTTCAAGCGATTCTCTTGCCTCAGCCTCCTGAGTAGCTGGATGAGCTGGATCCACCTTGGGTCTGCTGGTGGTAGCAGTCAGGGTTCACCTGAGCCTAGCTCAGTGGGTGTGCTCCTCACACTGCATTGCTGCATGCTGTGGGTGGGCCTGTGCACACAGAGGAAATGGGTGTAGGTGGGGATCGAGGTCATTTTTACAAACAGATGAGGAAACCCAGGCTCTAGAGGGTGAGAAAATGCCAGAGCTGGACCTGTAGTTCTGCCTGATTCCAAAGTTCAAATCTTAACCGCGGCTAAAGAAATAAAACTGTATATATATACACACACACACATACCTATATACACACACATATACATACCTATATACATATATATATATATATTAATTGAGACAGAGTCTCATTCTGTTGCCCAGGCTGGAGTGCAATGGTGCAATCATAGTTCACTGCAGCCTCAAACTCCTGGACTCAAGCAATCCTCCCACTTCAGCCCCCTGAATAATTGTGATCACAGGCACACACCACCATGCCAGGTTAACTTTTTTGTATTTTTAATAGAGACAAGGTTTCGCCATGTTGGCCAGGTTGATCTTGAACTCCTGACCTCAGATGATCCACCCACCTCGGCCTCCCAAAGTGCTGGGATTACAGGCGTAAGCCACCAAGCCTGGCCATAAAACATGCTTTAAATTAGAAGATGTGGCTGGGCGTGGTGGCTCACGCCTGTAATCCCAGCACTTTGGGAGGCTGAGGCGGGTGGATCACGAGGTCAGGCGATCGAGACCATCCTGGCTAACACAGTGAAACCCCGTCTCTACTAAAAATACAAAAAAATTAGCCAGGCCTGGTGGCGGGCGCCTGTGGTCCCAGCTACTCGGGAGGCTGAGGCAGGAGAATGGCCTGAACCCAGGAGGCGGAGCTTGTAGTGAGCCGAGATCGCACCACTGCACTCCAGCCTGGGCGAAAGAGTGAGACTCCGTCTCAAAATAAATAAATAAATAAATAAATAAATAAATAAATAAATAAATAAATAAAATAAATAAAAATAAAAATAAATTAGAAGATGTTCTTTGCACTTTTGTTTTTCTGGAGGAATGTCATGGTACACAGAGCGAAGACCTAACTTAAGGAGGCCTTGGAGCCTCTCAAGCATATAATGATTCAGGTCTGTGCCGGGCTGTGGCACTGCCTTCTTCACTGCCCTGCACCCTGGGCAGAGGCAGAGGGCAGGATCGTCTGGTGTGCTGAGGCCACATGTCCACCTGGCGTGGCTGGTGTGATCCACACAGCTGGAATGATAAAAGCACCACACTCATCCGTGCCAGGCCCAGTGCTACTCACGCTTCTCCTTCACTCTTCACCACATTCCCAGGACTGAAGCACTGGTTTATTCCCATTTTCCAAAAAAGGAAACCGAGGTTCATAGCGTTTAAACCTCAAGTCTCAGGCCACCATGAATACTTCTCATCTGCAAAAGAGAACACCCAGATGTGCCCACCCACCCTACAGATTCTTGGAGGCCTGGCTCACTTATCTCCGAGAAGGCCCCCTCTGGACCATCCAGAAGCCATGAGACAGTAACCGTGCCTCCTCTGCAGGGGCTCTGATCCAGCTTGGGTCTGCAAGGGGTAGCAGTCAGGGGTCACCTGAGCCTAGCTCAGTGGGTGTGCTCCTCACACTGCATGGCCACATGCTGTGGGTGGGCCTGTGCACACGTGTGTTTGTGCACACAGAGGAAACCAGTGTAGGCGGGGATCGAGGTCATTTTTACAAACAGAAAAGCTGTAGCATCTCCATAACTCAGCTTGTGGGCTAGACGCTTACCACAGAAAAAAGGAAGCCAGGCAAAAACTGAACCACTGGACCACTGCAAGCCCGCCCCAGCAGGGAGGTGGTGCAGGACTCCCTGTGAGAAGTGGGAACTCTCTGTACTATCTTTACAGCTTTTCTATAAATCTAAAACTCTTCAAAAATAAAGCATTTATTAACAACAATGACAACAAAAGCATTGACTAAGCTCCGTGAACTGATAATTTTGTTCTTTATCAAATGGGGATTTCTAATGCATCTTTTTAAGTGGTTTGGCAGCATCTTGGAGCTTCCCATTGCTAATAGTGTGCTAATGATGATTGCCCTTAAAGGAGGCCTCCTGCAGAGCGCTGGCCCAACTGGTGACCCTCCTCCAGCTGTCTGTGAGATAAGAGTGGTGATAACATAGCTGCTCTTGGAGGAGCACTGTGTGCCGTCCAAGGCCCAGCGCCCCGAAGAGGAGGCACTGTTACCATTTCTATTTTACAGATGAGGAAACCCAGGTTCTAGAGGGTGAGAAAATACCAGAGCTGGACCTGTAGTTCTGCCTGATTCCAAAGTTCAAATCTTAACCGCGGCTAAAGAAATAAAGCTGTATATATACATATATATACACACACACACATACACACACACACACATATATACATACATATATATATATATATATATATATATATATTTTTTTTTTTTTTTTTTTTAATTGAGACAGGGTCTCACTCTGTTTCCCAGGCTGGAGTGCAATGGTGCAATCATAGTTCACTGCAGCCTCAAAGTCCTGGACTCAAGCAATCCTCCCACTTCAGCCTCCTGAATAATTGTGATCACAGTCACACACCACCATGCCCAGTTAACTTTTTATTTTATTTTATTTTTGTAGAAACAGGCTCTCGTTATGTTGCCTTGGCTGGTCTCAAACTCGTGAGCTCAAGCAATCCTCCTGCCTTGGCCTCCCACAGTGCTGGGATTACAGGCATGAGCCACCATACCTGGCCTCAAATATTTTGTAAATATGAAGTCTCCCTGTACCTCATCCCAAAGGGTATGGTTTATTACCATCTCTCAGGATTTTACACACTCGGGAAACCCACATACTTCGAGTTCGAGGAACCAAACCCATAGGCTAGAGTATGGCTGCCCTCCAAAAAATACCGTGTGCAATCTTTGTTGTGAGGTGCCTTCTCAGGGTGGCCCAAGGTTTTCCCAGACTCTTCCATATTGGTGAAGTTCTGTGTGTCTCCAGGGCTGTCAGAGCCCTCATGCCTCAGCCATCCCTATAAGGGCGGGACAGGCACAGGCAGGTAGACACTGACTCCCTTCCTACCTAGATCACATGGCACACGGCAAGACAGAGACAGGACCACGTCCAGACCAGGGCTGTGGTCACCAGGGAAGGCCATTAAACTACTGCATTATGTGACATTCTCTAGAAGCCACCTGGACAGGGAGGCCAGGGCAACTTAGGTTTAGGGCCAGGTTAACTGCCATGGCTTTTGGGGAGAGAAAGTGGCCTAAAATAGATACAGGAATTTAATACAAATACAACAGCACTCATTTGAATATGATTTTAACAGTCTTGTAGGTTCTGACAACTCAGATGAACCTGGCTTTTCATGAAATCAGCGCTAACCAAAGCCGGCAGGTATAGTAATGGGAGCCCTTTCCTTCAATCCAGCCTAGATCATTCCCTCATCCCTTTTCTTTCCCATCCCACTCAGAACTCAGCTCTCAAGAAGCTCAGTTTCATGATGACTTTGAATTTAATCTACCTTCCCTCGGTGCTTTAAGAGTATTTTTTCTACACTGGATTGATTTAGAGCACCTTGTTTGTTTCTTTGTAAGCATTCTTGAGCCTTTCTCAGATGTCTGTGTCAAGGCTTTACCTAAACTAATTGTATTGGATCATGGCTGTGCGCAGGGTAACCAAGAATTCTGGTTTCCCTGGGACCATCCCAGGTTTCAAGTCTGGGCAAACTCCTCAGCCCCATGCAAACCAGGAGGGTTGGTCAGCTTAGCTATGAAGCTCCTCTTTGGAAGTCCTTCCAGCTGGTCATATCTAGAGCAGTGTTGTAAGTGGTGTAGACCCTCACATGTGGTCCTTGGAGAGCAACAAGGTGTCCCCTGGGAGCTTGTTAGAGATGCAGACTCTCAGGCCCCAACCGGCCCTGCGCATCAGAATCTGCTCTTCAGCACAGTCCCTGGGGGCTCCCATGCTTGCCACAGTGGAGAACAGCTGTGCTGGGGGCGGGGGAGGGGTGGGGGGGAGGCGACTTCCTGCTGAGAAACACAGTGTGGATGACATCTGCTTTTGAGGCACACTTCCAGGGGAGTTCCCCATTTGAACTTAGCCCAAAGCTTTTGGGAAGCCAGTAAAGCCCTAGACTAGACCAATTTGAAAACATCCCAACTGGGGGCAGAGATCAGTGATAGTCTCCAGCAAGGCTCAGGAAGGTTGCAGCCATTTGGGCATCTGGCAGAGCCCCCACACTGGCCTTTTCTCTCTGAGAATGCAAGGGAAAGACAGAGTTAGAGGAATGGCCTCATATCTGCTCTAATTATACGTACATACATGTATATGTGGTTTGGCAGCATCTTGGAGCTGTCTCTCTCTCTCTATATATATATATATAATATATATATATTTTTTGAGACAAGATCTCAGTGTTGCCTAGGCTGGAGTGCTGTGGAGCAATCACAGCTCACTGCAGCCTTGACCTCCAGGCTCAAGCAATCCTCCCACCTCAGTCTCTCCAGTAGCTGGGACTACAGGCACTCGTTGCTAGGCCTGGCTAATTCACTTTTATTTTTAGTAGAGATGGGGTCTCACCATGTTGCCCAGACTGGTCTCAAGCTCCGGAGCTCAAGTGATCCTCCTGCATCAGCCTCCCAGAGTGCTGGGATTACAGGCATGAGTCACTGCCACGGGCCTCTAATTTACATATAATGACAAATGATTCACAAGTGTTGGCACAGTAACTATTGTTAGCTAGAAATTATTTGTGACACCTCATCTCCAATCTTAATACTCTGCAGTTCTCAACTTGGGTGTTGATCAGAAGCTCTATAGAGCTTGTTGTTGTTGTTTTTAAAAAATGCCTGGGGGCACACCTCGTACTTCCTGATTCAGGGTCTGTGGTGAGGGTCCAGGTTTCTGTAATCTGGGGATGTCCCCGGTGGTTCTGAGGGGCACCCAGGGAGAAGGCCACCAGGAGAGGATCCTGCGCCGCGTTCAGCCCTGGCCTCTCGCTGCCATCCTGCCTGTCACCAGGTGGGGGCGCCCTCTCCCTCCTGGCGCTGAAGGGACAGCACCGCCACTCACCTACCTGGGTCTGCACGCTCTTTTTTGCAGCGTGAGGGAGGTGTGGATTGTGAGTCTGGACCTCGGAGAACTCAAACCCTCGGGAGGCGTAGAGATTGCGCAGTCTCCGAATATAGAAATATTGACCCTGTTACTGAAACAGTAACAGCAGACTGCAGCTTTTCATGGACAGAGATGTTCCCGAAGGTGCCACGGGTCCTGTTGGCCCAGGCCTGGGAGTGCTTGCTCGGAGCCCTTCACTCTGCACTTCAGTTTCTGCCCCCCGCCCCCCGCCCGCTATGACTTGACTTTGAGAAGAGCCTAGGACTGTGGGACTTTTTTTCATAAAGTGTCATGAAAGCTCCTCCTAGAAGCCTTTGTCGACATAGCCTCCCCTACGGTGCCCTTGGGGCTTTAGAGGTGAGCTTCCGGGGGCCGGGCGACCCTGCACCCCCTTCCCTCTAGGCCAGGTGGGACTGAAGGCGCTGCGGCTGGGGAGCTGCCTGGGCAGCACAGCGCGGGGCACAGCGACAGAGAGGGCAGGCAGGGGGCCTGGCTCCAGCCCCGGTTTCCTAGGAAGTTGTGACCCTACAGCCTTCTCCGGACTCAGCTCTCCTTTCCATGTGGGGTGGGTTGGTGCAGGTGATCTCCGCCTTGTGCTCTGGCTTTAGCAAGCCATGATTCCCTGAGAGCTTTCATGTGGACAAGGGTCCCTGTCCGCTAATGCCCCTCAGAGAACACACGCAGGGCTCTTGCGTGCAAACAGACTTAGGACCCAGGTTCTGAGGAGTACGTTTCGGAAGGCTCATCTGCCCTTCTTCCCTGCTGGAAGCACAGGCCTCTCCCACCCCAGCAATGGTCCCAACACTGGGGACTCTGACCCATCAATGTCCTTGATGTGCCTGGCACTGTGCAAACTCTCTGCACATGAATCTTACTCCGCCCTTCCCACAACTCCATGAGGAAGTATCATTATCCCCATTTTGTTTTATCTTAGTTTTAGAAGACAATTTTTATGTCAGTTTAAGCTAACAAGTGTACCAGGTCTGCTGAAATGTATACTTTTTGCCTTTTTCCATGTTGGACTAAAATAGGGCCAATTGTGTCACCATTTGGCTTATAAAGTACCAAGCATTTTTCCATTAAGAATGAACAGATCGCAGGGTGTGGTGGCTTATGACTGTAATCTCAGCACTTTGGGAGGCAGAGGTGGGTGGATTACAAGGTCAGGAGTTCGAGATCAGCCTGGCCAATATGGTGAAGCCCTGTCTCTACTAAAAATACAAAAATTAGCCGAGTGTATGCCTGTAGTCCCAGCTACTCGGGAGGTTGAGGCAGAAGAATTGCTTGAACCCGGAAGTGAGAGATTGCAGTGAGCTGAGATTGCATCATTGCACTCCAGTCTGGGTGACAGAGCAAGACCCTGTCTCAATAAGAAAAAAAGAAAGAAAAGAAAAGAAAGAAGGAAAGTAAGAACAGATCTCCCCAGCAGTTTGGGAGGCCCAGGCAGGAGGATCGCTTGACCCCAGGAGTCTGAGACCAAGTTGGGCAACATAGTGTGACTCTGTCTCTACAAAAAGTTTAAAATTAACTGGACAGGGTGACACATGCCTGTGGTCCCAGTTACTCAGGGGAGTTGAGGAAGGAGGACCTCTTGAGCCTAGGAGGTCCAGGTTACAGTGAGCCAAGATTGCACCACTGCATGGCACTCCAACCTGGGATATAGATCGAGACTCTGTCTTAAAAAAAAAAAAAAGAACAGATCTCAAGGTGGGACCAAATTGAGATTGGATTTTAAATAATCACCAAGTATTTAACACCTCTTTATCACATAACTGATGACCCTGAGAGGAAACTGAACTCTTCCAGAACATCAGGCACAGGCATGATTCAGTGTGACTCAGTGCATCCCCAAACAATGAAGCCTAGGGTTGGTTTGGTTTGGTTTGGTTTGGTTTGGTTGGTTGGCTGGTCGGTTGTTGTTTTGTTTTGTTTTGTTTTGTTTTGTTTTGTTTTGTGTGATTGGTTGTTTTGTCTGGTTTTATTTGTCAAAAATTGTGGACATAAATGGCTGAAGATTTTGCTTAAAAGTGCTAGAGCATCATCAATATATATTATTTCAAACCCCACCCTCACCTACCTCACCCACACTTCAGCCTCTGGGAATGGGAGTTGGGTGCTGGATTTTGAGGTCTGTGAAAGCTCTTGAACAGTGAGATCTGATGAGCTTCTAGACTGCAGAACACGTGGAGGTGCTGGAGGGTGGGTGCCCAGAGAGGACATGGAAACCCCACCCCCTGCCCCACCCCTACCTTGCCCTATTCATCTCCCATCTGACTGTTCCTGAGTTGTGTCCTTCATAATAAGCTGGTAAATGTAGTAGTGTTTTTCTGAGATCTGTGGGTCATTGAATCTGTGGGCGATTCTAGCACATTATTGAGCCCAAGGGAGGGGGCCATGGGAACCGCTAACTTATAGCTGTTTGGTCAGAAATACCTGAGGCCCAGACTTGCCATTGGCATCTGCAATGGGGGCAGTCTGGTGGGACTGAGCCCTTAACGTGTGGGATCTGACAGGAACTGCAGCTTGATAGTGTCAGAATTAAATTGTAGGACACCCAGCTGGTGTTGGAGAATTGGTCACTGCGGGAAATAACCCACACCTCTGGTGTCAGAAATATTGTGTGAGTGTAAAGAAACTGTGTTTTTCTCATCTACCCAAGACCTTTTTTCCTGCTCCTCTTAGTTGACCTTCAAAACCCAACTCAAGGCTCACCTCCTGGGGATCCTTCCCTAATCCCTAAGGAAGGAGGTAGGTGGTGCTCTTACATGTGTTCCCTGAGCACAAGCACATGTACTCACCTTTGTCAAAGCATGGAAGACACTAAATGGCCATGGTTGGTTGTTTTTTTTTTTTCCTCTCTGAGTCTTAGAGAGCAAGACTGTGTCTTAGGCAACTTGGGATCCCAACACCTGGAACACAGCCTGGCACATCACAAATGGGTAGTTTGGGTGTGTCAGTTCAATTACATCGTATAGAGCCAGTGCTTGGAATAGCATGAGGTGTGGAAAGGTGCTCACGTGCTCACCTCATCAGTAAGGTGGCACAGCATGCTGGTACTAGCATGGGCTTTGAGAACAGTCAGACTTGGGTCCAAATCTCTGCTTTACCATAACTCACTAGCTGTGTGCCTCTGGGCAAGGGTTTTAACCTCTCTGAGCTTCAGTTGCTGGACAAGCAACCAGGCGAGTGAATAATGTCACGTGCGATAAGGAGGACGGAGGAGCAGGTCTGGGGAGGAGGATGTCATTCCTGCAGCCTTCCAACTGGAAATTCCTGTAGGCAATGGATAGATGATCTGGGAAGGAGACATTAGAGATCTGGGGTCACCAACAGGTAATGACAGTGGAAGCCACAGCGGTGAGTGAGGAGGAAGTGTCTGGAGGGGCAGTTGGAGGGGAGCCTGCAGGGTAGAGTGAAGTGAGCAGAGGTCACAGGTGGACAGTCACCAGCGAAACAGAGTGTGCGGGCAGGGGGTCTCTGTCTTCATGACTTTGCCAAGCTCCATTCTGATGAATCTGAAACCAGCTAAATTCTGCAGCATTCATTAAATGAGGAATCTAAAATAGCTCTCCAATAAATGATTTATGTAATTAGTGGCTGCTACTTTCATTAGGAGCTGTTGGTAAGAGTGTTAAAAGTGAGGGTTTTTTTCTAGCCTAATTAAATGAGAAAGAAAATTAGAGTAGAGGAGCAGATTAGAAGTGTCCTCTTACCCGCCCCCCAATCCTATGCAAGTATAAACAGTGCCCACTGTGATTGTCTTGGAAGGAAGAGATGGAGGTGGTGAAAGGGGGCTGAAATACGGCCCCTAGGGCATGAGGAAAGATAGGCACCAGATGGCAGCAGCTCAACCTGGCCCAACTGGGTCCATTTCCCAGAAATGACCTTCCTTTCTTCCTGTGCCAAATGAAAGAGGTAGTGGCGGGCAGGGGGGAGGGGATTATAATTTGTACCAATGATGGGAAAGGCCCAGAAAGGGAAGTCCAAAATTCGAGGAGGAGCCATTCCTCTGGCCACTTTTGCTCTTGCCACGAGTACAGTGAGCAAGGCTCACGAGCCAGGGGGCTTTACCTCGCCCCTCAGGCTCTCAGTCCTTATCTACCTGCCCAGGGAATAGCTGCAGCTGCAGCTGCATAAAAATTCCTGGTGTGCGCCACTGCACTCCAGCCTGGGTGACAGAGCGAGACTCTATCTCAAAAAAAAAAAAAAAAAAAAAAATTCCCACAGTAAATGTACTGCCTGGGACACATAGTCCCTGCTCACACAGCCTAAAGGTAAAGAGCTATGGAGAACAGGAGCCTCCGACCACCTTCTCAGCAGGCCTCACAGGTTTAGCTTCCCACTGCTTCCAACACAGCTTCCTAACAGACGAAAAGCCATTCAACAGAAGGCCTCCAGAAACTAAGGAAAAAAGACCTATGTTTGTAAATTGTGCCTGGAAGCACAGCTACTAACTACACCTCTGTTGTGGGTTGAATTTTGTCCCTCAGAAAAGATATGTTAGAATCCTAGCCCTCAGTACTTCTCAATATGACTTTTATTTGGAAATAGGGTCTTTGCAGATGTATTTAGTTAAAATGAGATCATATTGGAATAGGATAGGCCCCTAATCCAATATGGCTGATGTCCTTATAAACATTTGGGGAAATTTGGCTACAGACACACACACACATACACACACACACACACACCCATGTGAAGATGAAGACAGATTGAGATGGTTTGTCTCCAAGCCAAGGAACTCCAAAGATGCCTGTAAGCCACCAAAAGCTAGGGGAGAGGACTAGAGCAGATTCTTCCTCACAGCCCGCGGAAGGAACCCACACTGCTGATACCTTCATCTTGGACTTCCAGCCTCTTGGACTGTGAGACGCTAAAGGTCTGTTATGTAAACCTCTCATTCTGTGCTACATTTTACTGCAGTCCTAGCAAATGAATGTACCTCTGTCCAGATTACTGTGTGGGCAAGATGCACAGCGTTATACCTTTCACACCTGTGAAAAGGGGGCCTCTTTGAGAAGGGAAAAGGGGAAGCTGTGTTTCCCAACTTCCCCTTCTTGTTTCTCTATCCAGCCAAGTTTTGCAGCTGTTCCCAGCAAGTCACATGGGTCCCTACTCCACGATCGGCCCATGACTGGCTCTGCACTTGCTTATTCATTTACTCAATTTTCCTTGTCCACCTGTGCATTTGTTTTTTTGTTCATCCAACACATTTTCTTGCCCACACCTGTATGCCAGCTGCTGGTCCAGTTGCTGAGCACACAGTGGGAACAAGACAGACAAGAGCCATGGCCTTGCGGGATTTTCATTACAGTGGGAGGAAAGGTTGCTGATTAAACAATACTGACATCAGTGTAAAATGACAATGGTGGTAAGTGCTGCCCATGACAGCAAGTGGATGCAAGAGCAGTTAGCTGGGTGTCTTCATCCCCCAGCTAACCCTGATGTTGCTCCCCCTGGCCTGTTAGTGAAGCCTGTGCTTCCACATGAGGACAAAGACCACTCAGGTGTAGAACAGCCTCGTTGTGCTGTTAAGTGTTCTGGCAGCTGCAAAACATGCATCTTGAGCACAGATGTGTGCATTAGTTTGTGCCTGTCCCCACTGCAGCACTGTTTTTGGCAGAGGACTGAGGGACGCTCTGGCTGAAGTGGCAGGGATGCATAACACACTTTAGGGGGTGGATTTCCTGGATAAAGACCAAACAGTGATAACACTAGAGGGTTGTAAAAGCCCCAGGTGGTCTCTGCAGGAAGCTTGGGACCCCAACTGTAGTGCAGGGCAGTGCTCTCAAAGGGTGGGTGCCGGACCAACAGTACTGCCTGAGCTTTTGAGAAAGGTGAATCAACGTCCCATGCATCAGCAACTGGGAGGGCCCAGCAGGTGGCTTCACCGTGCCCTCTGGGGGCCATTGATGCAGGATGTTGATGCTCCTGGAAGTTGAGAAGCCTGGGACAGGGTACAAACATGGCTCTGGGGACAAGCAGACTTCACTTTAAGAACTGGCCTTCCACTTAATGAGACTTAGTTCTCTTATTGTTATTGTTATTATTTTTTGAGATGGCGTCTCGCTGTGTCGCCCAGTCACCCAGGCTGGAGTGTAGTTGCATGATCTCAGCTCACTGCAACCTCTGCCCCCTGGACTCCAGCAATTCTCCTGCTTCGGCCTCCCAAGTAGCTGGGATCACAGGTGCGCTACCATGCCCAGCTGATTTTTGTATTTTTAGTAGACACAGGGTTTCGCCCTGTTGGTCAAGTTGGTCTCCAGCTCCTGACCTCAAATGATCCACCCGCCTGGGCCTCCCAGAGTGCTGGGATTATAGGCATGGGCCACTGCTCCGGGTCCATTTCTCTTATCTTTAATAAGGAGATAAAAATAGCACCTAACTTCTAGTATTGACTTCTAAAATTGCAAAGATTACATTAGGTAATACATGTCAAGTGCCTGGGACCTAGTACAAGTTCCATAAACATTAGCTAGTTATTATTTTATTAGAATGATAATTCTCCTGTGTGATTATGGAGAACAGGCCTACTTAGCGCAAACATTGGAGCGTTAGGAAGTTATCACGCAAACCTCAGTATAACCGTAGCCCTTTCTTGAGCTGGCTGCCTGCCTGGCCCTGTGCTCTCTGCCCACCAAGCAGAACTGGTGAGGCCAGAGATGCTTCCTGGCTCAGTACCTCCTTAGCCCGAGGGCTTATAGGACAAGAGTTGTCAGGAATCCGGGCCTCAACTTGCTCCAGGAACTGCAGTCCACAATCAGGCTACATTTGCGAACTGTCATCACAACACCAGACAGTGCAAAATCAGTGCCTCATGCATGATCTAAACAAGGGTGTTGGCTTTGTGGGGAGAAGATGGCACAGGAGGGTGACTTGCTAAATAGGTGTGTGTGAAGGGCAGAGTGCCACAGAGTTTTCCACGGAAGAGCCTCAGCACTCCAGGGATTCATGTGCCAGAAGAGCCAAGTGTGTCTTGCCTCTTTGACTTCTTGATTAGTTTGTCTCTTTGAGCATCGCTGTTTGTTTACCTAAATAAGAGGTTGCTCTAAGCTGTAATAAAGCTCTCAGCTGTGCCGCTGCAGAGGACAGCTGCACAGGCAGGTCAGAAAGGCCAAGGAAGGCTTGCAAATGCACTGAGCTAATTTCCAGAAACACATTCTGTCCGCCCCACTCCTCTGTACGGAAGTTTTAACTGAGTGATACTGGAGGAATCCTCCTGTGCCTTTACGACTTCCAGGGCCTGCAGGGCTCAGTGGCTCACACCTGTAATCCCAGCACTTTGGGTGGCCGAGGCAGGCGGGTCACACGATTACAGAAGTTTGAGACCAGCCTGGGCAACAAGGTCAAACCCTGTCTCTGCTAAAAATACAAAAATTAGCTGAGCGTGGTGGTGCACATCTGTGATCCCAGCTACTCAGGAGGCTGAGGCAGGAGAATTGCTTGAACCTGGGAGGTGGAAGTTGTAGTGAGCTGAGATCGCACCACTGCACTCCAGCCTGTGTGATAGAGACTGTCAAAAAAAAAAAAAAAAAAAGACTTCCAGGGCCCATTGCATGGTGCGACTGAGTCACAGACACACCTGCTTCCCCAACTTGGTACCCCAGGGCAGCCTTGTCAGAGGAGACAGAAATGGGTTTTCCTCAGCACCTTCCAAGAATTCCCTGGGAGGTTGTCAAGTTGTTGGGACAAAGTATCAGGTTCATCCTGTCCCAAAGGAGGAGACACAGACCAGTTTGGGGACTGTCTTA
Organism: Rhinopithecus roxellana; assembly: GCF_007565055.1. NCBI lineage: Eukaryota > Metazoa > Chordata > Mammalia > Primates > Cercopithecidae > Rhinopithecus > Rhinopithecus roxellana. The sequence continues at coordinate 71,167,735 of NC_044556.1, read as the reverse complement.
GTCTGTGTTGTGCTGCTATAACAGAATACCTGAAACTGGGTACTTTATAAAGAACAGAGATCTTACAGCTCTGCAGGCTGGGAAGTCCAAGTGTCAGAGGCATGTGAACCAGAACAACTCCATCTTGGATAGGAGCTGGGTAAAATGAGGCTGAAACCTACTGGGCTGCTTTCCCAGACAGTTAAGGCATGCTAAGTCACAGGATGAGATAGGAGGTCAGTACAAAATACAGATCATAAAGACCTTGCTGATAAAACAGTTTGCAGTAAAGGAGCCAGCCGAAACCCACCAAAACCAAAATGGCAACGAGAGTGACCTCTGGTTGTTCTCACTGCTACACTCCCACCAGTGCCATTACAGTTTACAAATACCATGGCAAATCAGGAAGTTACCCTATATAGTCTAAAAAGGGAGGCATGAATAATCCACCCCTTGTTTAGCATATCATCAAGAAATAAACTAAAAATGGTCAACCAGCAGCCCTCGGGGCTGCTCTCTTTATGGAGTAGCCATTTTTTACTCCTTTACTTTCTTAATAAGCTTGCTTTCACTTTGCACTGCGGACTCGCCCTGAATTCTTCTTGCACGAGATCCAAGAACCCTCTCTTGGGGTCTGGATTGGTACCTGCTTCTGGTAACATATTTCTGGTGACCACAGAAGCGACTATAGAGCAGAAACCCCCGACCCAAAGGTTAACTTGGGGTAAGTGTTGGGGTCCAATAACATCTTTCTCTTGGACCACAAAAGGGACTCAGGAGACCCCCGACCCAAAGGAAATAGATTGCTGCACTGAATGGAGAGCTTCAGGTAAGTGGTGGGGTACCCGGGGAAAGAATAGGATTGGGTTAGAGGCCCAACTTAGGGGAGTTAGAGTCTCTCCTAAGACAGAGTGGGTTAGAGGCCCCTCTTAATAAAAGGCAAGGACACTTGACCGACCTCGGGTTAGAGGCCCAGCTTAGGGGAGTTACAGTCTCTAATCGTCTATAATTCTCTTTTTTTGTGGTATCTCTGTCAGGCTTTGGTATCAGGATGATGTTGGCCTCGTAAAATGAGTTAGGGAGGATTCCCTCTTTTTCTATTGATTGGAATAGTTTCAGAAGGAATGGTACCAGCTCCTCCTTGTACCTCTGGTAGAATTCGGCTGTGAACCCGTCTGGTCCTGGACTTTTTTTGGTTGGTAGGCTATTAATTATTGCCTCAATTTCAGAGCCTGCTATTGGTCTATTCAGGGATTCAACTTCTTCCTGGTTTAGTCTTGGGAGAGTGTAAGTGTCCAGGAAATTATCCATTTCTTCTAGGTTTTCCAGTTTATTTGCGCAGAGGTGTTTATAGTATTCTCTGATGGTAGTTTGTATTTCTGTGGGGTCGGTGGTGATATCCCCTTTATCGTTTTTTATTGCGTCTATTTGATTCTTCTCTCTTTTCTTCTTTGTTAGTCTTGCTAGCTGTCTATCAATTTTGTTGATCTTTTCAAAAAACCAGCTCCTGGATTCATTGATTTTTTGGAGGGTTTTTGTGTCTCTATCTCCTTCAGTTCTGCTCTGCTGAACTTTTCATTGTTGGCTGCAATGATTGGGTCTTTCTCTGGCCTCCCTAAGCTCTTCACCTTCCCCACCCTGCCACAACCAATACTTTCCTTCTCTACTTTTCCTTTCCTATCTTTCCTGTTACTCAGGGCAACCATCTTGCCCAGAGACCACGTGTTGAAACTCCAAGTCAGAGGCTGGATTAAAGATGACAGGGCCTAGCTGGGGGCAAATTTAAGGCTTGCCAGTTTGATATTGGGTGCATGCAGAGTGAATAATGTCTATATTTTATCACACGTATTTTGTGCTGGCCAGAATGAAAAAAAAAAATTTTTCCTTTATGATGTAGCTTGGCCCCCAGGGCGATAGTGCCTCAAGCCGGATCACTAGGGTCACTCAGAGAAAGGGAAACCAGAAATCTGGCACGCTGACAAAAGGGTAAGAATTTCTTACCAGTCAGATTTCTGGCTTCTCTCTCTGTGTGCAAACAGTTGAATGAATGGTAAAAAAATGAAATAAAATAATCAGTGTTTATCTTCTCTGTAAAGTTTTCATTAATATGAAAAAGAATTCTAAGGCTAGTCTTAAGTTGGTGTATTTTGTGCTATGCATTCGTTTTTCTGTGTTGAAGGGTACTTCGGGATAAAACACGGGCTTAGAACACCTGTAAGCCCGCTTTTCAAGATGACCTGCAAGCTGGTCAGTAACAAACTTGGCTGCAGGTCCCTGAAACCACCAAAAAAATTGGATGAAGTCTCCACCTTGTTTTATGTCCTTGGGAGCTTGACATTTTAACCATGTGGCTGTACTTTCTCTTGGTCTCTGCCTTCTGGGGAACAGGAATTTTAGGGTTCATATCATAGTTAGCTCTAAAAATCATATGAGATAGTTAAAAGCCTTTGCAAGCTCAAAATTAATGACTCTAGACTCCTTCTGGGAAAGTCCCTAGACACTGCCCTGTGCTGTAGCTCAGTAGTGAGGCTTTGCTCTTTCCAGTGGTGATCTGGATTCCATTCCCAACCTAGAAAGTAAGTTGTTTCTGGTTTAACATCTTTGTGACCTTGTCTATTCTCTTCTCCTCCACAGACCGTCCTAAGTTTTCCTTTCTCTAAGCACCTGGGAGGTTACCTCTGGTAAAATTCAAAAGCCAGAAATATCAGCAGTTTGGCATAAGAAATTCTCAAAGTACTTTATTAAACAATGCTATGGCTAAAATCAGTTTAATTAAAAGCGAATACTCAAGCTCTAACAGCCTGGACTCCTTGGGAAAAGCAGGAAGCATCAGAGACAACTTTCCTGGCCCTATTTTTCCAAGAGCTCCACCGTAAAGCCCATAATCCAATTAAGAAACAAAAACTGGCAATGAGAAATCTTACAACTACCATAGTAATCTTCTTCTGCCTTTCTGTGTAGCTATATATGTGCTGTGTGCAATGCTTATATAAAAGAGCTCTAATTAATTGGCTTAAACAAAAATAAGCACTTAAATAAAATATTTTAAAAGCAAAATAAAAACTGTAATACCTTTTAGTTCATGTAGCTTTAGTAATCTTTGGGAAATATAAACGGCTTTAAAAATTATTGATAAGTGAGACATGGTGCCTCATGCCTGTGATCCCAGCACTTTAGGAGGCCAGGGCCGGCAGATCACTTGAGATCAGGAGTTCAAGACCAGCCTGACTGATATGGCAAAACCCCGTCTCTACTAAAAATACAAAAATTAGCCAGGTGTGGTGGTATGCACCTGTAATCCCAGCTATTCAGGAGGCTGAGGCATGAGAATCGCTTGAGCCCAGGAGGCAGAGGTTGCAGTGAGCCAAGAGTGCACCACTACACTCTAGCCTGGGTGACAGAGCAAGACTCCATCTCAACAACAGCAACAACAATTATTGATAAAAACATTTAGTCTAAATTATCCATGTTAGATATTAAGCTGCTAAATACTTTAAGGTCATAAACTCCTTTTTGTTTGTTTGTTTGTTTGTTTGTTTGTGACAGAGTCTTGCTCTGTCACTAGGCTGGAGTGCAGTAGTGTGATCTTGGCTTACTGCAACCTCCACCTCCCGGATTCAAGTGATTCTCCTGCCTCAGTCTCCCAGGTAGCTGGGACTATAGGCATGCACCACCATGCCCAGCTAATTTTTGTATTTTTAGTAGAGACGGGGCTTCACCATGTTGGCCAGGATGGTCTTGATCTCTTGACCTCGTGTTCCACTCGCCTCAGCCTCCCAAAGTGCTGGGATTACAGGCATGAGCCACCAAGCCCGGCCTAAACTGCTTCTTTAACTTTTAAAAATTGTTCAATTTACCTACCTGAAAGCCACTAGTTTCTAGATAAGGCCTGGGACATATGGAATTAGCCACAACCCCTAATTATACAAAGAAGATTATAAAGAAAGAGATTTTATATAAGAAAGGATCTTGTGTGGTAAGTTCTTGTCCTAAAGTAAAATGAATGGTTGTTTAAAAGGAGGGCAAGTCAGAAAGTCTGAGAATGTCTCAGATGGTCTTTGTAAGTCATGAACGGATTTGTGGGGGGAATTTATGTAAGAAATGCTGTGCAGTTCAAAGGTTGCTTGGCCTCCTAAATGCTTCATAAAATGCCGCCATGACTCTTACTGTACAACTTGCCTGCTTCAGAAAGGTGCGGCCTGGGGACATGTGGAGTTAGCCTGAATAGGTTAACTCGCTTAGCTGTGCTGGAGAGTAAGCCCTTATCTGCACTTCTGCCTGGTGTGTCCCAGGCTAGACCCTGCACCTAGTACACAATTAAAATTGCTTACTAGGAAAGTTAATCTATTCATCACCCCTATTCAGCCTGAAGAAGTGGCAGAAGATGGATCTTTGCCCCTCTGCAACCCTTAGGATTAAGGGATCTCTTATAAAAGGGAAGGGGTCAATGCCAGGGGCATGTGAACCAGAACAACTCCATCTTGAATAGGAGCTGGGTAAAGTGAGGCTGAAACTTACTGGGCTGCCTTCCCACACAGTTAAGACATTCTAAGTCACAGGATGAGATAGGAGGTCAGCATAAGATACAGGTTATAAAGACCTTGCTGATAAGGCAGGTTGCAGTAAAAGAGCCGGCCAAACCCTACCAAAACCAAGATGGTGACGAGAGTGACCTCTGGTTGTCCTCACTGCTGCACTCCCACCAGCACCACGACAATTTACAAATGCCATGGCAACATCAGGAAGTTGCCCTGTATGGTCTAAAAAGGGGAAGCATGAAAAATTCACCACTTATTTAGCATATCATCAATAAATAACCATAAAAATGGGCAACCAGCAGCTCTCACGGCTGCTCTGTCTATGGAGTGGCCATTCTTTTATTCCTTTACTTTCTTTTTTTTTTTTTTCCTTTAAATTACATTTATTTTAATGCTGAATTTACTCCTGTGCCATAAGTTTTTGTTTCTTCAGTTTCTTCTGGGATATCTTTTTCTTCTGGGCAACCTCCTCTTCTGGTTTAGGAACAATCTGTTCCTTTTCAGTAAGGATCATCTCAATGTGGCAGGGAGAGCTCATGTATGGGTTAATCCGACCATGAGCTCTGTAGGTCCGTCGGCGCATCTTAGGTGCTTTGTTCACTTGGATATGCTCGATGACCAGAGAATCTACATCTAAACCCTTAAGTTCAGCATTACTCTCTGCGTTTTTAAGCATGTGCAGCAAAAATTCAGCACTGTTTTTGGGCCATCGACCTTGTGTCCAGCCCCACTGCTTGGCCTGGGCACACCTGCCAACTCCACCATTGTAACGTCGGAATGGTACTACGCACTGTTTCTGTAAAGTGACATCTTTCAGATACTTCGTGGCTTTTCGAATATGCATACCCTTGATGGCCTGGGCAGTTTCACGAGTGTTCTTAAAGTGAACACGAAGATTGGAACCTCTTAATTTGCATGATTTCGTGGGGTTCTCCGGGTCAAGTGAATAGCGAACCATTTTCACAGATTACCTCAGGCCGCTTAGGGAAAGAGGAAGTCCTTTACTTTCTTAATAGACTTACTTTCACTTTGCACTGTGGACTCGCCCTGAATTCTTTCTTGCTCGAGATCCAAGAACACTCTCCTGGTGTCTGGATTGGGACCCCTTTCCTCTAACACAAGGTCAAGGGGCCTGCATCTGGCGAGGGCCTGCTTGCTGCATCATCCCATGGCAGAAAGTGGAAGGGCAAGAGTGCACTTGTGGGAGAGAGAGCAGGAAATCAAACTCACAGCCTCAAGCTCTTTTATAATTGGCATAAATCCATTCATGAGGGTGGAGCCCTCATGACCTAAACATCTGCCACTAGGCCCCACCTCCCAATACTGTTGCCTTGGAGATTAACTTTCCAACACATGCTTTCACTTTGTAGGGGACACACACAAACCCAGCAAGGCCCTTGACTGCTGGGATGAGGTCCTGGCAGGTTGGGATGCAGTGGCCTTACTTGAGGCTGACAGGCCCTGGGCCTGTGTGTACAACCTGCTCTTGACTTAGGTTTCCCTCTGCAGGGGGCTCTTTTCTCCACCCCGCTCCCTCTCCACCGCTGCACACACAACCAGCAAAGGCTCCAGTATATTTCCCCGTGTGCTCCCCTGGCTTCCCCATTGGGGCTCACAAAATGGGGTGAAAGAGCTAACACCCCAGCAAAAGATATGCCAGGTCACAGTCAAACCAGAGGGAAAAAGAGTTATCTATCCCCTTTGACCTCACATTCAGATATCAATTTTCTCTGGTTATCCTGATTTCTGTTTTATTATTTATGTTTCTTTTGTTACCTGAATTCTTGAAAGCCACCTAAACTCATTTATTAAAAAGATTTTTTTTCTTTTTTCCTTTTTTTTTTTTTTGAGCAAAGTCTCTCTCTTGTCCTCCAGGCTGGAGTGCAATGACTCAATCTCGGCTCACTGCAACCTCTGCCTCCTGGGTTCAAGTGATTCTCTCGAATCAGGCTCCTGAGTAGCTGAGATTACAGGTGTCTGCCACCACGCCCATCTAATTTTTGTATTTTTAGTAGAGACAGAGTTTCACCATGTTGGCCAGGCTGATCTCAGACTCCTGATCTCAGGTGATCCACCTGCCTCAGCCTCCCAAAATGCTGGGATTATAGGCATGAGCCACCGTGCCTGGTCTTTTTTTTTTTTTTTTTTTTCCTTTTTAAAGTAGGTCTACTCTTATCTCAAAAGCAGACACAGTGTGATTCTGGGGAGAATATTGTCCCCTAGTATGATGGGGCACCACTGCACTCCAGCCTGGGCAACAGAGCAAGACTCCATCTCAAAAAAAAAAAAAATATGTAAGGTGATAAATTTTATACTGTGCATTTTTCCACAATTAAAACATTTTTAAAACCCTGAAACTCTGTACCCTCACCTCTTTTTTCTTTTTTTTTTTTTTTTTGAGAGAAGGTCTTGCTCTGTCACCCAGGCTGGAGTGCAGTGGTGCAGGTCACAGCTCACTGCAACCTCTGCCTCCTAGGCTCAAAGTGATCCTCTTACCTCAGCCTCCCGAGTAGCGAGGACTACTGGTGTGTACCACCACGCCTGGCTAATTTTTGTATTTTTAGCAGAGACGAGGTTTCACCATGTTGTCCAGGCTGGCGAACTCCTGGCCTCAAGTGATCGATCCACCCACCTTATCCTCCCAAAGTGCTGGGATTACAGGCATGAGTCAGTGCTCCCGGCCACCTCGTTTCTTTTTGCCTCTACTTTGTCATCTGTAAAATGGGAATAATCAGAATATCTACCTCCTAGGGTTGTGGTGAGGACTGGCCCAGGGAATCAATTTCCTTGGTGCCTGGCCATCTAGTTGCCCTTGTGTCGGCGATTATGTTTCATGTTGAGAAGGGCAGGAAGCAGGTGTATTAGATGATGAACTTTTCTGAGGAAGGGGATGGGGTGGAGTTGTAAGAGGGAAGTCTGTTCTGAGTCCTTGGGAATCAACCCTGCAAGACAGAGGAGTTCATCAATGCTTGTTTGAACATCTGGATCCCAGGAGAACTGCTGAGTTTTCCTAATTATGTAGACTCTAATAATTTTGAATTTGTGATCATTTATAAAGAGAGGGCAGATGTTCCTGAGACTTTAACCAGGCAAGAGTGAGGCTGACCTCATTTTTGACATGTACTAGACACACACTAGGTTTAGAGCAGAAAATATTTTTATATTTCTTTCTTTCTTTTTTTTTTTGAGATAGGGTCTTACTTTGTCACCCAGGCTGGAATGCAGTGATGGAATATTGTCTCACTGCAACCTCCACCTCCTGGGTTCAAGCAATCCTCCCACCTCAGCCTCCCCGGTAGCTGGGACTACAGATGCACACCACCACATCTGGCTACTGTTTTTTTCTTTGAATTTTTGGTAGAGATGGGGTTTCACAATGTTGTCCAGGCTGGTCTCGAACTCCTGACCTCAGGTGATCTGCCCGCCTTGGCCTTCCAAAGTGCTGGGATTACAGGTGTGAGCACTGGAGCCCGGTGATTTGGTGATTTCTAAATTTCTTAACAGAATAAACTGCCTCTCAGACCTTCAGCAGGGGTTTCTAGGAATACGGTTGTGAATTATCTCACCTTCTAGTTAAGCAGATATTCACAGATATTTTTTCTTAATTCGTTCTTTAAAAAAATTTTAATTGTTAATTTTGATAAAATACACTTAATGTTTACTATCTTAACCATTTTTTTTTTTTTTTTTGAGACAGAGTTTCACTCTTGTTGCCCAGGCTGGAGTGCAATGGCACAATCTTGGCTCACTGCAACCTCTGCCTATCAGGTTCAAGCGATTCTCCTGCCTCAGCTTCCTGAGTAGCTGGGATTACAGTAAGCATGCACCACCACACCCAGCTAATTTTGCATTTTTGGTAGAGACAGGGTTTCTCCATGTTGGTCAGGCTGGTCTCAAACTCCCGACCTCAGGCGGTCTGCCTGCCTTGGTCTCCCAAAGTGCTGAGATTACAGGCATGAGCCACCGCACCCGGCCTATCTTAATCATTTTAAAGTGTACAGTCCAGTAGTGTTAAGTGCATTCACGTTGTTGTGCAAACCATTTAAAAATACATATTCATAAAAAGTCTCTGAAACTATGAAATGTAATTACATTTAATTAAAAATTTCATTAAAAGGAATAAAATAGCCAGGTATGGTGGTGGTGCACCTGTGGTCCCAGCTACTCTGGAGGCTGAGGTGGGAGGATCGCTCGAGCCCAGGAGTTTGAGGCTGTAGTGAGCAATGATTGTGCCATTGCACTCCTAGCCTGGGCGACAGAGCAAGACCCTGTCTCAAAAAAAGCAACAAAAAATCAAAAACTAACAGCAAGGAAAAAAATCACACATTTTAAAATCTGGGAGATGTAGACCCCAATTCCGCTGGAATCCCACCATACCAGCCAGAGGTCTGGACTCTCCCCTCCTCCCAGTACTCACCGCATGACTGGGAGGGGGCAACTGAGCAGAATCCCCATTCTAAGGAAAGATCCAGCTGTCGATAGACAGCAAAAGTAAATGGAGCAAAGAAAGGAGATTACTCCAAGGGGCTTTACAGCATCTGTTGAACCAAATGTTTTGTTTGCAATAACTCTCTTGGGATCTTACTCTGAGGACTCTAATGACCTAATTTCCCCCTGATTACCACCTCCAGCCAACCCTCAGACAAGCTCGGGACATTCTCCTGAGGTGAAGGGATTGACAGAACCTGGGGCTGAGAGGGGTGAGGGGTGGGAGGCGCTGCCTGGGATCCAGTCCTGCAGGTGTATATGTGCAAGCAAGTGGGCTGGCACGCTGCCACCAGCAGAGAGACCTCCCAAGTCCTTCAGTGCCTCATCCCCTCCCTCTGCCTCCATCCTAATGTGGTGGCCACAGCACTCATGCTAGGAACACTGGAGACATTGGTTTTCCTTTTTTTTTTCTTTTTTTGAGACAGAGTCTTGCTTTGTTGCCCAGGCTGGAGTGCAGTGGCGCGATCACAGCTCACTGCAACCTCTGCCTCCCAGGTTCAAGTGATTCTTCTGCCTCAGCCTCCTGAATAGCTGGGATTACAGGCACACACCACCATACCCAGCTAATTTTTGTATTTTTAGTAGAGATGGGGTTTCATCATATTGGCCAGGCTGGTCTTGAACTCCTGACCTCAGATGATCCGCCCCCCTTGGTATCCCAAAGTGCTGGGATTACAGGCCTGAGCCACTGTGCCTGGTTAACATCAGCTTTTATCTTTTGGTTTATAGCTTTACTGAGATTATAATTGACATATAATAAACGACATATTCAAAGTATACACTTTGATAGGTTTTGACATATGTATATACCTGTAAAACCATCACTACCAGATAGTGAGCATATACATTTTCCCTGAATGTTCCCTCCAGCCTCTTGTAATCCTTTCCACCTGCTCCGTACCCCAGTCCCTTCCCCCCACTCTCAAGTAACCATTGATCTGCTTTTAAATTATAGACTGATTTTCTTTTATAGAATCTTACATATATAGAACAGCACATTATGTTCTTTTTTTAGTCCATGTTTTTTCACTTAGCATAATTATTTTGAGATCCATCTGTTGTTGCACATATCAATGGTTCATTCCTTTAATAGCTGAGTATATTCCTTTGTATTAATATATCATGATTGATTGATACATTTAACTGCTGATGGACATTGGGTTTTTTCCAGTGTGGGGATGATATGGTCTGGCCCTGTGTCCCCACCTAAATCTCATCTTGCATTGTAATCCAAATTGTACTCTCCATATGTTGGGGGAAGGACCTCATGGGAGGTGACTAGATCACGGGGGCAGTTCCCCCATGCTGTTCTCATGATAATGAATGAGTTCTCACAAGATCTGATAATTTTATAAGGGGCTTTTCCCGTCTTTGCTCTGCACTTCTCCTTCCTGCCGTCATGTGAAGAAAGACGTGTTTGCTTCACCTTCCGCCAAGATTGTAAGTTTCCTGAGGTCTTCTCAGCCATGTGAAACTGTGAATCAAATAAACGTCTTTCCTTTATCAATTATCCAGTGTCAGGCAGTTCTTTAGGGCAGTATGAGAACAGATTAATACAGGGGACATCACAGATAAAGCTGCTATGAACATTTGTGTACAAGTCTTTGTATGGACATATGCTTTTATTTCTCTTGGGTAAATACCTAGGAGTGGAAATGTTGGATCACATATTAGGTGCATGTTTATTTAAGAAACTATCTCACCCTTTTCCAAAGTGGTTATACCATTTTACAGTCCCACCAGCAGTGCACAAGAGTTCAGGTTGCTCTATACCCTAGCCAGTATTTGGTACTGAAAGTCTTTAATTTTAGACATTCTGCTAGGTGTTTAGTAATAACTCATTGTGGTTTTGATTTATATTTCCTTAACAGCAAATAATTTTGAGCATCTTATTTGTCATCTCTATATCTTTTTTGGTGAAAAGTCTATTTAAATCTTTTGCCTATTTTAAAAATTGGGTTGTTTATCATTGAATTTTGAGAGCTTTAAAATATATAACCTAAGTACAAGTTCCTTATTAGATATATATCTTGCAGTCTGGGATTTGTCTTTTCATTCTCTTACTAGTGTCTTATGAAGAACAGAAGTTTTATTTTTAAAAGTCCAATTTATCTATTTTAAAATTTTATGGATCATATTTTGGTGTCACGTGTAAGAAATCTTTGCTTAACAGAAGGGCACAAAAGTTTTTTCTTATGAGCTCCTGCAGAAATTTTATAGCTTTGGTTTTACATTGATCAATTTTGAGTTAATTTTTATGTAGTAGTCCCTCCTTACCTGAAGTCTTACTTTCCACAGTTTCAGTTACCCATGGTCTGAAAGTATTAAATGGTAAATCCCAGAAATTAACAATTCATAAGTTTTAATGTGCACACTGTCCTGCTCCATCTCACTAGAGGTTATGAATCAGCCCTTTGTCTGGTGTATTCACGCTATGCAGTATGTATGCATAGGAAAAAAATATGGTCTATACAGTATAGGGCCCAGTACTATCCCTATTAAGGCATCCACTAGGGGTTTTGGAATGTATCCCCTTCGGATAAGGGGGGTGCCTACTATATATGGTAAAAGATATGAATAAAAGTTTATTTATTTGTATTTGCATATCCAATTGTTGATCATCGTTTGTTGAAAATACTTTTTTCTTCATGGAATTGCCTTTGCACATTTGTCAAAATGAGTTATGTATTGTATTTGTTTCCTAGGGTTGCATAGCAAATTACCACAAACTTGGTGGCTTAAAACAATAGAAATTTATTCTCTCTCAGTTCTGGAGGCCAGACATCTGAAATTAACGTGTCACAAGGTCACCCTCCCTCTGGAGGATCTAGGGGAGAACCCTTCCTGTCCTCTTCCACCTTCTGGTGGCTCCAGACATTCCTTTGCTTGTGGTAGCCTCCATTTTTATAAGGCCTTCTAGCCCAATGGCTCTCAGTGTGGCCCTCTTATAAGGATACCTGTCATTGGATTTAGGGCATATTCAAAATACAGGATAATCTCATCTTGAGATCCTTAATTACATCTGCAAAGATCCTTTTTCCAAATAAGGTCATATTCACAAGTCCCAGTGAACACATTTTTTTTGGGTGAGACACAAATCAATCCACTACACACATGTACATGCAGGTCTGTTTCTGGATTCTTTTTTTTGCTCCATTGGTCTTTTTTATCAATATTACACTGACTTCATGTAAACTGTAAACAAGGTATGTCTCTCCATTTATTCACATCTTTCAAATTTATCTCAGCAATATTTTATAGTTTTCAGTGTACAGGTCTTTCACATCTATTATCAGATTTATCCCTTTTTTAAAAAAAACCTTTTATTTATTTAATTAATTAATTTATTTTAGAAACAGGGTCTCCAGCTTATCGTTCAAGCTGGAGTGAAGTGGTGCAATCATAGCTCACTTCGGCCTTGAACTTCTGGCCTCAAGCAATCCTCCCACCTCTGCCTTCCAAACCTATTTCATATTTTTTATGTGCTTAAAAAGGGTACCTGATAGGGTTTGGCTGTGTCCCCACCCAAATCTCATCTTGAATTGTAGCTCCCATAATTCCCATGTGTTGTGGGAGGGACCTGGTGGGAGACAATTGAATCCTGGGGGCGGTTTCCCCCATACTGTTCTCATGACAGTGAATAAGTTTCACGAGATCTGATGGTTTTATAAGGGGAAATCCCTTTAGCTTGGTTCTCATTCTCTTTCTTGCCTGTTGCCATGTAAGACGTGCCTTTCACCTTCCACCATGACTGTGGGCCTCCCGAGCCATGTGGTACTATGGATCCATTAAACCTCTTTTTCTTTATAAATTACCCAGTCTCAGGTATGTCTTTATCAGCAGTGTGAGAATGGACTAATATAGTACCATTACTTTAATTTCAATTCATTGTTAGCATATACAAATACAGTTGATTTGTATATACCCACCTGAATCTTGCAATCTTGCTACACTCACTTAGTAGCTCTAGTGTCTTATTTGTAAAGTCAATCAGATTTTCTTCATCGATGATTGTATAATCTGAGAATAAACACAGTTTAACTTCTTTCTAATCTGTGTTTCTTTTCATTCTTTACTTATGCATTGGCTGAAGTCTCCAGTAAAATGTTAACAGAAGTGGTGACAGCAGACATTCTGATGGGCTCTTGATCTTCGGAGGAAGGCATTCAGTCTTTCACCATTAAGTCTGATATTAGTTGCAGGTAAGGTGACCAGTGAGCTTGGTTTTCCTGGGACTGAAGGGTTTCCAAGGATGTACAACTTTCACTGCTAAAATTGGGATAGTCCTGAGCAAACCAGGATGTTTGGTCACCCTACTTGAGGTTCTGGGTCTGTTTCAAAGATTAATTTTCCTCCTTATTATGGATTATATTTTCCAGTTTCTTTGCCCTCCTGGTAAGTTTTTCGTTGAATACTAGACATTGTGAATTTTACTTTTTGGATGCTGGATTTTTTTTTTTTTTTTTTTTTTAAAACAGAGTCTCACTCTGTCACCCAGGCTGGAGTACAGTGGCGCAATCTCAGCTCAATGCAAGGTCCGCCTCCTGGGTTCAAACAATTTTTGTGCCTCAGCCTCCCAAGTAGCTGGGACCACAGGCACACGCCACCATGACAGGCTAATTTTTGTATTTTTAGTAGATATGGGGTTTCACCATGTTGGCTAGGCTGATCTGGAACTCCTGACTTCAAGTGAACCGCCTGCCTCAGCCTTCCAAAGTGTTGGGATTACAGGCATGAGCCACCACACCTGGCCTGGATATTTTTTGTATTCCTATAAATATTCTAAAATTGGAATTTTGTTCTGGGGCAATTAAACAACTTGAACCAGTTTTTTTTTTGTTGTTATTTTTTGTTTTGTTTTTGTTTTTGTTTCGAGATGGAGTCTCGCTCTGTGCCCAGGCTGGAGTGCAGTGGCGCAGTCTCGGCTCACTGCAAGCTCCGCCTCCCAGGTTCACGCCATTCTCCTGCCTCAGTCTCCCGAGTAGCTGGGACTACAGGCACTTGCCACCACGCCTGGCTAATTTTTTGTATTTTTAGTAGGGATGGGGTTTCACCGTGTTAGCTAGGATGGTCACGATTTCATGACCTCATGATCTGCCTGCCTCGCCCCCTCAAAGTGCTGAGATTACGCGCCTGGCCTTGAAACAGTTTTATGTTTCAGGTCTTCAAGATTTGTTAGGTGGGATGAAAACAGTATTTAGCCTGGAGCTAATTCTTTTCCACTGCTGAAGCAAGATCCTCCTGAGTACTCTCCCCAGTGCTCCGTAGATAATGAATTTTTCTAGGCTGACTGGTGGGGCTGGAAAGTAGTCCCAGCCCTGTGTGAGCTTTGGATACTCCTCTTTTATCCTTTTGGATGGTTCTTTCCTTGCACATACGCTGGTCAGTGTTCTGCTCAATACTTGCAGAGAAGGCTCTGCAGATTTCTGGGGTTCTCCCTCTGTGTGACTCTCTCCTCTTGGATACTCTGTTCTGTGTGCTGCAGCTGCTTCAACCTCCCCAGACTCCCAGCTCCTCCTCACTTACAGAATCTGCTGGGCTCCACTTTGGTATCTCTTCCCTGCACATTTCTCTCCCAAGACAGCAAACAGGGCATTGTAAGGCTTGCCTTGTTTGTTTCCCATCTCTCAGGTATCACTGTCTTTTGCTGCCTGACACACAGGGTCTTGGAAACCATTTTTCCTATAGCCCTCCATTGGGCTAGGAGCTCCCAGAAGGCAGGGGCTATGCTTTTTTTTTTTTTTTTTTTTTTTAATCAGACCAGGTACTACTTGAGAGCAGGCCTCTTCCTTCCTCCTCATCCTTCCCTTAAAGCATGCAAAACAAGCCCATTCCAACAGATACTTAACGCCATAGCATTTTATGGAGTGGTTATTCTCACCCAAGTTCATGTGACACAAATTAAGCTTCAGTCCCTTCAGTTTGCTCTTTCTTCCATTAGGTGTCTCCTGAGGTCACACATCCTCCAGGAAGTCTTTCTGGATGGAGAAACATGACGCTTCTTGCCACACTATCAGCCCAGGAGTCTGCAAATCCTCTTTCCTTTGTTTTCCATTATCACAGAGAACACCTCAGAACTCCTCTCCCCAGTCTCAGGTTTCCCCAGGAATGTTTTAATCAACCCTACCAGTCCTATGAAACATATGTGATTTACAGTTCAAATAACTTTGGGAAGTATTGCTGGCCACGTCTCACCCATGAAGCCTCACAGCGCATATGATGATTTTAAAGGCCCTGACAAGTGTGGTAGTACCGAAACCTGTGACATGTTTCCTAAATATATTTGATCCCATTAACTCTTATTTGCTCTCAGAATCTCTCTGGATTATTTATTATTCCTAGGAACATACTGGAAAGAACACTAAACCAAGTCATCATGAACAAATATGAGATTCTTGATTTTTCCCCTTTTCCCTGAGAGCTGCAGAGATTGCATCAGATGAATGTTTGTTAGGTAAATGGTTAAATGCAATACGTGAAATGATTCTCAACCACCATTGTGATTTTAACTGCCCTCATGGATCGGGTTGGATTTCCATGGGACTGCCCTCAGTCTCTCCCACTGCAGGTACAGCTGCTCCCCCTACCCCATGTCCTTTGAGCCCCACTTTAGTTCGTTTCCTCCTGTTTGGAATTAGTTGAATACAACATGAGTAAGGCTGTGTGCACAGACTGATAAGAACACAGCTGAAGGGCAGGACCATAGTATTGCACAAGCTCAGTGGACACCCTGAGGTGTCCCTTGGAGTTGTAAGGGAGGGTATACATGTAGAAGCTCCATGGCTTTGTCATTTCTAGATCTCTGATCACACTATTTCTCTGCTTGGAATGCTGTTCTGCTCGTTTATTTGTCAAAATTCTATCCAACCTTCATGGCCTGGCCAAATGCTAACTCAGTGAAGTCTTCCTAGGTTCCTCAGGGGGCATTAGAATCCGCTATGTCCTCCCATGGCTTATCAGAGTCTGTCTTTGAACATGATTAGTTGTGTCCAGGCTTTTCTCCCAGACTATAGTATGTATTTCATAAAAATAGGAGCCATGTCTTACTCATTTCTGGATCTCTGGTTCTTAACACAGCACCTGGCCTGGAAGAAGCTCAGTGGCTGTTTCAGGAGTGAATGAATGGACAAGTGAACTGACATCCAGTGGAAACACAAAAGAGCAGGTATTCTCAGCACTTCTGGGAAAGCCTTAGGTGTAGCATACAATAATTTTCAGGAACCCATGGCAGACTGACAAGGGAGGAAGAAAGTTTGGGACATTAGGGTACATGTGCATGTGTCGTCTCTGGGTAAAGCCAGGGAAATGGCAAGGCTCAGTTCAATGTCCAGCCTGCAGTGAGGATGTCATCATGCTGTTGGACATTAAAACCTGGTACATGAATGCTCAGTGTGTTTGCAAAAGAGGATCCAGAGTGCACACAACTATGCACACTCATGTATGCACAGGGACAACTTAGGCAAAAACAGGAATTGTCACACGTGATCACACCCACATGGATATCTGCAAATGTACACTTGGATGGCAAGCCATGCAGAGATACTTGTAAAGTGCCCATGAACCCACACACGCTCAGTAATCTTTGTGGCCCAAGAAACAAAGCTGAGTGTGACAACAGGTGTTAAGGGGCAGGGACATGAGAGCCCCAAACAAACATTTGAGCTCTCTCTTGACCACCAAAGTCAAAGAAAGTTGTAAAAGCTAAATGTTGAACTACTCCCCACCCTCCTTTCTCTTTTCCAGAAAGTAGGACTTCAGGCAATAGGCAGGCGAGATCCTTACAGCTATTGCCTCCTATAAGGACCACAGCATCCTGTGAGGATGCCCAGCAAGCAGCAAGCTAGTTTAGACCTTTATCTGCACAGCTCTGCACTAGATGATAGGGAAGCCTTAGGGAGGTGGGCAACTTCTGTGCTAATCTTCACCTTTGGGCCACGCCCCTACTGCTGTGGGGTTAGTTCTGGCCTCATGCTCAATGCTTATATCTTGCCTATACCTTGTTCCAGCTCCTATCAATAGCAATCATGGTGTGTGTGGTGTGCGTGTGTGGGGGGTGTGTGTGTGTGTGTCCATATCCTCTGTCTGCCCAGGAGCTTCCTAAGAGCAGGGCTCATGCCTCCCACAGTTAGGCTGAGCATTTCTTTAGGGGAGACCATGCCTCTCCTGGGATCCTCCAGTGGGAAAAAAGCATTGTTTTTTGTTTGTTTGTTTGTTTTTGAGACAGTCTTACTCTGTCACCCAGGCTGGAGTGCAGTGGTGTGATGTCAGCTCACTGCAACCTCTGCCTCCTGGGTTCAAGCGATTCTCATGCCTCAGCCTTCTGAGTAGCTGGGACTGCAGGTGTACACCACTGTGCCCAGCTAATTTCTGTATTCTTTTGGTAGAGACGGGGCTTCACCATGTTGGCCAGGCTGGTCTTGAACTCCTGACTTCAAGTGATCCACCAGCCTCAGCCTCCCAAAGTCCTGGGATTAGAGGCATAAGCCACCATGCCTGGCCAGAAAAAAGCATTGGTTTTTCCTTGTCTTCACACTCGCTGAGGGCCCTGAATAAGCGTGGTTTCTGAGTCGGGTTTGTCAGTGGGCTGTTGCTGTCTCACCCCTACAGATCTTTTGAGAAATCCTTGCTGCAGATAGCTTTTCACATGGGGTCCTAGTGAGCCATCAGACTTTGGGATTCAATCATTGTCAGGCTCAGAGGCCTGCAAGCCTGGGAACTGATGCCAGCTCAATCCTAGCTGCAGCACCCCAAGGGCCGAGCTCTCTCAGGTTTCTTGGCATATTTGAATCGCTAGGGAATTGTTGAGAACCTGAGATTTCCTTAATAATTTACATCCATGTTCCTCCCTTTACAGGATCACAGGGCCCTGGACAAAGTTAGTGAACATTATCCTGGGGTAACCCAATCTCCTAGGTCTGATAGCAACAACAAGGGAAACAATCCAAAGGATTACCTTGAACTCTGGCCAGCACCACGGGAGACTTGGACCTAGTGAAGGCCAGTGACCCAGAAGGGCCCCTTAAGCTCGGTAATGGGCCTCCACTTGCTGGGAGGTAAAGGGTAATTGAGAAAAAGAAAATCAAATGCTTTGGGAGACTTAGGAAAAAAGATGGAGGCTCTGTTTTTCCCAACCTCGTAGCTTGGGGAGAGGCTGAGTGAGATTACTGTCACCTTCTAGGGCACTGTCTAAACTGGAGTGTCTGTTAGTCATTCTTGTTCCTTTTCCTTCCACTTGTGCTCTGGGCCCATCCCCTCCCCCTGTCCCATGGTTTTGCTTCTATTCCCTCCTCATCCTCTCTCTCCACTGTCTCCATTCCCTCAACATACAAACACTCCAGGTCTTGGAATGTTAAAGTCCCTTTTGTCCTTCCAGTTGCTACTCTACTTCTGTCCTTCCCTTCCTGGATAAGCCACTGAAAAGTGGCTCTGGGCTCTACCCGCTTCCTCTCCTCCCACTGCCCACTGCCCCCTGGTCTCCTCCTCCCGCTCCTACAGAAGCAGAGCCCTTCTGTGATTTATTTATTTTTATTTTTATTTTTTTGAGATGTAGTCTTGCTCTGTTGCCCAGGCTGGAGTGCAGTGGCACGATCTCGGCTCCCTGCAATCTCCACCTCCCGGGTTTAAGCATTCTCCTGCCTTAGCCTCCCAAGGAGCTGGGACTATAGGTATGCACCATCATGTCCATCTAATTTTTGTATTTTTAGTAGAGATAGAGTTTCACTGTGTTGGCCATGCTGGTCTCAAACTCCTGACCTTAGGTGATCTGACCACCTCAGCCCCCCAAAGTGCTGGAATTACAGGCATGAACCACCACACCTGGCCCCCTCTGTGATTTAAATACCCAAATATATCACAGACACCTGGGTGTTCCATAGGAAACAAAAAACTTGATGTTCATCAAAAGCTGATTGAACACCTCCTCTGCACCAGGCATTGAACTATAAAGTCAATACAATGAGGGTCAAGAAGCTTATGACTTGATGGTAAACAGCGATGTAAACTATTACCAGTCTGGTTGCTAAGGGATACAATTGATATATGCCCAGATGTTATGGAACCCAGGGAAGAGCATTGAACTGGGAGAGGAAGAGCAACTGGTCCTTCAGAGAAGGCTTACTGGAAGAATGGAACTGGAACTGAGATCTGAAGGATGTGTAGAAAGTGAGAAGAAGAAATTGGGATTTTGGCTATGGAATGCTTTCAGTTTCAAATGACAGAAACCTTACTCAGGCCAGAGAAAGCAAACCAGGGAACTGTATAACTGGGGCGACTGGGTGAAGCTGGTCTCAGACACACAGGCATTCAGGTTTGCTGCTCCCCTCAGACTTACCTCTGCTGCTTCTTCCTCTGTATTGGACTCATTCTCTCCTAATCAGGTTAGCTTCCTCCAGGTTTCACAGGCAGGAGCGCCCTAGCCACAGGCAGTTCCAGGCTTATATTAACCCAGTTTTTTGGCTACAGAAAAAAAGAGAGAACTCTCCCAGCACCCATATGTAAAATCCCAGGGAAGGGCTCTGATTGGCCCAGCTTGGGTCATGTGCCAATCCCAGGTCAATCACTGTGACCAGGGGATGGGTACTGTGTCTGAACGGGCCTGGATCTGCTACCCAGCACTGGGGGTAGGGGACAGGATACTGTGGTTGGCAGTTCCATTAGGACCACATGGAATGAGGGGGGATGCTGAGAACACTAAAGCAACAGATGTTCGTAACAGAGAGCTTTCTAGACAGAGAGAATGACACATGCAAAACCATTCAACAGCCAGGGAACACGGCTGAGAATTACTAGTAGTTTTATGTTGCTGGAACTTAGGATGAACTTGGGTGAGTGACAAGAAATAAACCTGGAGAAGAAGAATGAATGTGGAGGGTCATATGTGCTATACAATAGAGTTTGAATGTTATCGTGAAAGCTATAGAGAATCTTTGAAAAATGTTGTATCAGATATTTATATGATCAGGTTATATTATTTGGGGAAAAATCCTTTTGCCCATAGATCTATTCTCTTGCTTTCTTCCTTATTTCAGTTAATGGTATCCTCCATCCCTGCAATGTCATGAACTAGAAACTAGGGGAATCTTGGGGCCATTTCCCTCTGCCAAGTCCTTTTTGGGGCACCTCTCAAGGAGCCATTCCTTTCTATTCTGACATTGTCTGTGTCTGTTCAGGCCTCTGCCTGTTCTTGCCAGGACTGCTATCGTGGGTCCCCCTAACTTGTACTAAGGTATCTGCTCTTTCAGGGAATTTCCTGTTCCCCAACCTAGCCTGGGTCAGACCCGGTTCTCTCTGCTTTGGTAGCTAATATGGTTGGATGTTTGTCCCTTCCAAATCCCATGTTGAAATGTAGTCTCCAGTGTTAGAGGTGGGGTCTGGTGGGAGGTGTTAGGGTCATGGGGGTGGAGTCCTCATGAATGTCTTAGTACCCACCTCACAGTAATGAGTCTCATTCTATTAGTTCACAAGAGAGCTGGTTGTTTAAAGAAACTGGCACCTCCTCCCTTCTGTCTCCTGTCCTCTGTCACCATGTGATGTGCCTGATTTCCCTTCGCCTTCTGCCATGATTGTAGGCTCCCTGAGGCCTCACCAGAAGTAGATGCTGGCGCCACACTTCCTGTACAGCCTGCAGAACCATGAGCCAAAATAAACTCCTTTCTTTACAAATTACCCAGTCTTAGGTTTTCTCTTTAGCAATGCAAACAGACTAACACAGTAGTCCATATCCCTCTCCTAGCAGTCATTACCCTGCCTCATAACCATTTACTGTCTGGCTCTGCACCATGCGATGTGTGTGCGTATGCTCTAAGGATGCCTCAGGGGCAGGAGCTCTGTTTTTCACTGCTCAGCCCAGCTGCAGGGATAGCACCCAGTGCACTGTAGACACTGGATAAATGAATAAACCAACCCCAGCCCTTCAATAAGACTGGCAAATGAAAGCACCCTATAGCTTAAAGAAAATAAAAGAAAAGAAAAAAGTTCTAAGGCCTAAGTGAACCACTATGAAACAAAGGTATTTTTCTCATCAACTTCCAAACTCCCAATGCTCATGTTCTTTTTTTTTTTTTTTTTTTTTTTTGAGATGGAGTCTCATTCTGTCAGCCAGGCTGGAGTGCAGTGGCACAATCTCGGTTCACTGCAACCTCCACCTCCCAGGTTCAAGTGATTCTCCTGCCTCAGCCTCCCAAGTAGCTGGGATTACAGGCATGTGCCACCACACCCAGCTAATTTCTCTATTTTTAGTAGAAATGGGATTTCACTATGTTGGCCAGGGTGGTCTCGAACTCCTGACCTCAAGCGATCCATCCGCCTCAGCCTCCTGAAGTGCTGGGATTACAGGTGTGAGCCACTGCTCCAGGCAGGCCCATGTTCTTTTTCTCTATCCTCCTATCTCCTCTCTGTAACTCTCTACCTTGTCCGACTATGCATGTTATAGAACTGAAATCTGCAGTGTGTGTGGATGTATGTGTGTACATGCAATGCTTTATTTTCCTGTTTTAATTTGAAAATGTGAATAGTCACGTAGTTTTTCTGAATTGTGTGGTGAGTTTAAGTTTTAATTTTCATATTACAGTAGCCTTTGGTGGTTTTAATTTTCATACTACAGTAGCCCTTACAGTAGGAATACAGGTTTTATATTCCTAACATAGCTGTATAAAAAACACTCCTTAAGCTATGCACAGGCACACACACACACTCACACTCACACTCATAGTCACTCACTCTATCCTTGTTGTCCATGTTACAGGTATTGATGTAACGTCCTTTAAGTATTTTTGTAAGAAAACATTTCTAAGTTGAATCCTCTGAACTGAATATTGTGCCATAGAAAAGATATTCTCAGAATCATCTCTTTGCAGCTCATGGGACTGAAAACATCCATGGGCTCAGCACAAATGGACCTAACACATTCCACTCCTTTTTCAGAGGTAACCATATGGAAATAAATGATAGGAATAATGCCGAATATATTTCAGTTATTTAAAAGCAAGTAATTTACATACTTAAGTACTTTGAGTACACAGAACAGCTCCTTGACTTCACTTCTGTTTGTTTATTCTGTTGATTTTTTAAAAATTGTCTGCTTTTTATATAATGGGACTTTTATTACCAGAGTTGAGTTCAGTATCTATTGCTTTGTAACAGATTACCCCAACATTTAGTGGCTTCAAACCACATGCGTGTATTATGTCCCAGTTTCTGTGTGTCAGGAATCTGGGTATGGTTTCGCTGGGAGTCTCACCCAGCTGCAGTCGAGGTTCAACTGGGCACTGATCCGCTTCTAAACAGTTGGTGGCAGGATTCAGTTTCTTACAGGCTGCTGGACCGAGGGCCTCAGTTCCTGGCTGGCTGTTGGTGGAAGCCACCTTCAGTTCCTGGCCATGTGGGCCTCTCTAACATGGCAGCTTCATCAAAGCCAGCGAGAGAGAGAGCCTGCATTACAACCTCTTGTGACCTAATCACAGACATGATATTCCATCACCTTTGCTATATTCTACTTGTCAGAAGCAAGTTACCAGATTCAACTCACACTCAAGGGAAGGGAATTACACAAGGATATGAGTATTGAGATATGGGCGTCATTGGGGACCATTTTGGAAGTTGGTCTTCTACAAGATGAAGCCATTAAAAAAAGAGACTATTTGAATGTCACTTTTACTCTTTTATATTGAATGAGAGAGCCATCAATACTTTTTTGTTAACCCCCTGATTAAAACACACTGGTTTACTTAAATACTTTATTTTCAAATATTAAATTGAAAACAAAACATGATTTCTTTTTTATTATTTTTTATTTTTTTGAGATAGGGTCTCTTGCTCTGTCACTCAGGCTGGAGTGTAGTGGCACAACCATAGCTCACTGCAACCCTGACCTACTGGGCTCAAGCAATCCTCCTGCCTCAGCCTCTTGAGTAGCTAGGACTACAGGTGCGTTCCACCACGCTCAGCTTGATTTCTAATGTTGCCCAGCTTGATTTCTTTTTTTTTTACTGACCTCTTCATTACCAACACGAGCTAACATTTATTTTTGCACTGAGATGATAATTCAGACTGCTGTGGTTGCCAGTGACAGAAAATAAATGTGAACCTGTTTGGGCAAAAGAGGGGAAAAGGGAAATAAATTGGCTCAAGTAACCAAGGCATGGGAAGGGCCTTAGGGATAGCCACAACTAAGATCTCCAGGTCCACCAGGCCTCCCTCTGCAAGCCCTGTGTCTGCTCTTCTCTCTGAGGGCTTTGTCCTCATAGCCGCCAGCAGCTTGATCTCCCAGCTTTGCCATTAGGGTGGAACTGAGACTCACACTGTCAGGCCCTGAGGTCTAAATTGCCAATTGGCTCTGTTTTCCTCAACTTGAATCACACACTCATCTCTGGACAAGTTGAATGCAGTCAAAAGTGTCAAGTGTTGGGCCCCAAGTAGCCCCTATACCAGGAAGAGGGCCCTACTAGAGCATGGTGGCCTCCATGGAGCCATGTGATTGGAAAAGCTGATCTGCCATAAGAAGAGAGGAGAGAGCTGGACAGACAAGACAGCAGCTCTTTTCTGCCCTCGCTGTCTGTCTGTCTTCCTTGCACATAACATACATACAAGGTGTATGTATGTGTGTAAAACTTGGGTGAGGGCTGGGCACTGTGGTTCACACCTATAGTTCCAGTTACTTGGGAGGCTGAGGCAGGAGGACCACTGGAGCCCAGGAGATCAAGGCTGCAGTAGGAAATGATAGAGCCACTGTACTCCAGCCTGGGCAACAGAGAGAGACTCCATCTCACAAAAAACAAACAAACAAACAAACAAAAAAAAAAAAAAAAAAAAACTTGGGTGGGGAAACAGTCCTGGAGGAGGAATTTAAATCTGGGACCTATTCCCACCAACTAACTATATAACCATAGGCCAGTTAACTTCTCTTCTCTAGACCCTGGCTTTCCAACTTATACAAAGGCAATTATAGTACTTGTCTTTCTTGTTCCAGTGGGCCACTGCAAAGATAGAGTGGGTTGAATAGTGTCCCCCTAAAATTCATGTTTATACCTCAAAGTGTGACCTTATTTGGAAATAAGTTATATTGCAGATATAATTAATTTTGGATCCTACGAGGGAATCATCCTGGTTTTAGGGTAGGACCTGAATCCAATGACTGGTGTCCTTAGAAGAAAAAGAGAGGGCACAGAAAGACTCAGAGAAAGGGGTGAGGTGCAGATGGAGGCAGAGATTGGAGTGACATGTGACAAGCTGGGGAAAGCCAAGGATTGCTGGCAGGCACCAGAAGCCAGGAGAGGCCTCGATGCTTTCTCCTTGACAGCCCTCAGAAGGGTCCAACCTTGCTGACACCTTGATTTTGGACTTCAGGTCTGATCTGTGAAAGAAAAAATTTGTTGTTTGAAGCCTCCAGGTTTGTGGCAATTCATCATGGCAGCCCTAGGAGAGAGATTAACTCATAAGATAGCATGAAAAGTGTGAAAAATGCACAGTGTCATGGGATCAAGGATGTTATCATAGCAAGCACAGTGATTCCATAGGCTCTATGAAACTCACAGTTACTGTGCCTGATTCAGAGCACAGATCTGTACGTATGACATTGTTGCCACACCTTAATCCAGTCAGCAGCCACCTTTTATTTGTGCAGGAGTGACCTGCAGCTTGGAAGTCAATGTTGAACTCAGAGGCAGATGTGAAATGGGCTCAGTACCAGCTCAAGATTCTGTTTACTGAGTGTTTGCTATGTGCCAGCCATTGTTCTAGGCACCCCATGGGCACACTGTGTGCTTGGTGCTCTTCTGCAGACAGGGGAAAAGGCACAACAATGAGTACACGGTTGAACTAAGATCTGAATCCAAGTGGTCAGGCTCCAGAACCTGTGCACTGACCGCCTCGCCATGCTGCTTCAAGGCAGAGGAATCACCCCTTCCCGATTCATTGGGCACAATACAGCTACCACCAGAGCCCTGGGCTGCCAGCTGGTCCTTCCTTCTCTGTCTCTTTCCCCATTACCTAAGGGGAGAACAGGCTCGGAATTACCACGTTCTCTAACCGAAGTCCTGCTCAGGCCAACCCCTGCCTTTCTTTCTCTCACTGGATGTCTAGCCCAGTAGCAAAAAACCTTTTACATAGGGAAATTAGCTGGTTAGAAATAACGAGCCAGCTATAAGCCTGTTCAGGTGCTTAATGTCAGGTGGGACAGAATGAGGGTGTGGAGGAGCCGTGGATGGGCCCCAGGCTGGATGGTAGATCCTGTTACTCACAGGGAGGCTGGGTTCCCGCCAGCGTCTACAGAACAGGGCTGCAGGGGGTGCCTCCTCGGTTTCTAAGCCCTGAGATTCCACATTTCTCAGATCCCCTTTCACCACTCTCACAACCAGAAACATCAGCTGCCTCTCAGCCTGTACTCCCACCTGTGTGGACCCTGTCTGCACACTCAGCCTCTCTTGCCACAACTCACTTCTGTCTGAATCCTGTAGAGGTTCCCAACTGCCCACCAACCCTCAGGGACCTCATCCAGTTTAATCGCTTCTCAATTTCTCTCTCCAATTCCGACACACCCCTGAGCTTGATTCATGTATTCAATCACTCACATGTCCTTAGATATTTAGCAAGTGTCTGAAACTTAACGTGCTCATAATTGTCCTGCCCTAGTCATCCCCATCTCAGCAAATGGCAACACAATCCATCCCGCTATTTCAGCTCAAAACCCAGGGGTCATCTTAATTCCTGTCTTTCACTTTCTACATTTAATTCATCAGCAAATCAAGCTTAACTCTTCCTCCAGAATAGACCTGAATCTGTCTGCAGTGCCACAGCCTTGATGGAGGCTATGCCGTCTCAAGCCTGGATAGTGCAGTCACCTCCCAGCGGGACCTCCACTTCCAGCCTGGTCTCTTTGGCTCATTCCCCACACAGCAGCCGGTGGTCTGTGAACACCATAGATCAGTTTCATTGTTCTGCTGAAAACTTTCCAGTGGCTTTCATGGGACTAAGAATCAAAGCCACAGTCCTCATGTGGCCCCCAGGGGCCTTCTCTCAGCCTCCTCTTTTATTTATTTATTTTTATTCTTTTGAGATGGAGTCTCACTCTGTTGCCCAGGCTGGAGTGCAGTGGCACCGTCTCAGCTCACTGCAACCTCTGCCTCCCAGGTTCAAGCGATTCTCCTGCCTCAGCCTCTCAAGTAGCTGGGATTACAGACATGCATCATCATGCCCGGCTGATTTGTGTGTGTGTGTGTGTGTGTGTGTATATATCTATATCTATATCTATATCTATCTATATCTATATCTATATCTATATCTATATCTATATCTATATCTATCTATCTATCTATCTATCTATCTATCTATCTATCTATCTATTTTTTTTTAGTAGAGACAGGGTTTCACTGTGTTGGCCAGGCTGGTCTCAAACTCCTGGCCTCAGGTGATCCGCCCGCCTTGGCCTCCCAACGTGCTGGGATCACAGGCGTGAGCCACTGCGCCCGACTTTCTGCCTCCTCTTGTGTGATGTTTTCCTCTTCCAGTTGCTCCACTGTCCAGCCGGGCTCTCAATCTGCCCCGGCCATGCCCACCATAGCTTTCCCACCCCAGGGCTGGTGCCCCTGCTGTTCCCATCTCCTGGAATTCTCTGCAAAGGTCCTCACATGGCTGCCTGCTTCTTGTCATCCCAGTCTTAGCTCAATTGTCACCTCCCCAAAGAGCCTCCTGGATCACCAGCCCCCTTCCAATCATACTCTAATCTATCCCCATTTGATCTTCTTTATCACACTTACAAATAAAGTTACTGTCCTTCCTCATTATTTGGGGTAGCTATGCTTTATAAAGTCACCAGGAACACTCAGCTAGTGAGTACTGAACTATTGGGGAAATGGAGGTTAGGTTTTTGCAAGCCACTGGCTACAACATTTCCATCCTTCAAGCAATATATAACCTTGTTTTATGTGTGTTTCTGCTTAAAGACACCTTAGTTAATACAGTTGACCCTTGAACAATGAGGGAGTTAGGGGTACTAACCCCCACTGTGCATGTCAAAATCCATGTAGAATTTTTGACTCCCCAAAATTTAAATTACTAATCGCCCACTGTCAGTTGGAAGCCTTACTGATAACATGAACAGTTGATTCACATATGTTTTATATATGTATTATATATACTGTATTCTTATTACAGTAAAGTAAACTAGAGGAAAAATGTTATTATATTAATAAGATCATAAGGAAAACATATTTACTATTCATTAAGTAGAAGTGATCATCATAAAAGGCTTCATCCTTGTCTTCACCTTGAGTAGGCTGAGAAGGAGGAGGAAGAGGAGGGGTTGATCTTGCTGCCTCAGCGGTGGAAGAGGTGGAGGTGGAAGGGGCAGCAGGAGAGGCAGGCACACTTGGTGTAACTTTTATTGAAACAAGTTTGCATATAAATGGACCTACGCTGTTCAAACTCATGCTGTTCAAGAGTCAACTGTGTATACCGCTGATTCATTTGTAGTGAACTCATGGCCAAGAGCACTAACTCACACCTGAACGAAGCTTATCTAACATATATATTTTCTCTGTCAGGCCTGTCATTGCTTCCTTGCACTCAGAAACACGAGACAGCACTTCAGCACTAAGCTTGGGGGCCTTTTTAAATAGCGAACTCACCAAATAAAAACACAACAATGCAAAAAAAACCGCAGCATCGAACAGACGGTGAAAAGGATGCTTGTTTATGATATGATAGCAGAAACAAAAAGGTCTTGAGCAACTCAAAATTGCTGCCTCTCTGCACTTCTGCGAATTACTCTGATAGTCTATGAATATTGATTTTGGTGTTTCAAGTAAGTTTCATTGAGTGGGCATATTTGCAAAAATGGAATCTGTGAAGAAGGAGGGTCAACTGTATTTTATTCAGTTGTTTTGCTGTCTCGTGTTTCTGAGTGCAAGGAAGCAGTGACAGGCCTGACAGATAAAAAGCGTATGTTAGATAAGCTTCATTCAGGTGTGAGTTAGTGCTCTTGGCCATGAGTTCACTACGAATGAATCAGCGGTGTACACAGTTGACTCTTGAACAACACGAGTTTGAACAGCATAGGTCCATTTATAGAATACACACTCCAGGAGACCTTGTCTGTTTTGCTCCCTGCCGAATGCCCAGCACCTGGCACAGTGCCTAGCATGCAGTAAGTACTCAGTACATACTGCATGAAAGGAAGAGGAGAAGGAAGAATAAAAGAATAAAGTCCAGGCTCCTTTTCACTCCCCATTATTGGTGATGCCTGTGCAGGAAGCTCCTGCTCCCAAAGAGACCACAGGGCCCCTGCCCTCCTTGTCCCTTCACACAATTATATACCATTTCAGACCACCACCATGGTTCTTTGGCTTCTTCCAGGCAACCTATGTCTGCCCTCCTTCCTTTGTCTTACTACTGCCCATTCATACAAGCCTGCGTGTGCCAGGGAGTCAGTGGCCTCATGCTTGGGAAAGACTGCCCGCCCTTGCTTTACACTTTCTCAGTTTTCCCTCCTTCCCTCTAGGAGCTTCTTGGTTAGTGCAGGAACGAACATGCCATCTCCTTCATCTGGCCACCTCCCCAATCCCCTGCTGTCTGGTTCCTCCCTTCGGGTTTCTGCCAGTCCTCCCAAGACTTCTTGACACTTTCTTCTTCCTTTCCTGGGAAAGGAAGAATTCCACTCTATCCCCTTCCCTTTTCTTTGTTCTGACCCATGATAGCCACCACCGTAATGGTAAGGACTAACGTACTCCTGCCTAGGAAGAGGGTGAGTATTTATTTTGTGCACTGACTGTCAGCTGTTCCAGAAAATGTTTCCAGATCTTGTCTCTGCCTCCCAGTCCACATTAGGCCTGATGAAAGGGTGTGTGCTGTGGAATCAAGGTAGAAAGCTTTTTCCCCCAATCATTGCCCCCTGCATCTTCGCAGCGCTTGACCATCTAGCGTGCCCCTGTGTAGAACCATTCACATCTAACGTGACCCTCCTGGGAACCCAGCAGGCAGACAGGGCAGGCATAGTAACCTCCTTTGTCAGATGAGTCACAAGATGAGTCACAAGAGGCGACAGAAAATCAAGGAGTTTGCTCAAGGCCACGGAGCTCCAAAGAGCTGGATCTGTGCATTCCTGGCTCTGAAGCAGGATCAAGTGCCCCTGCGGGCCTGAGACAACCCACGACTGGCCTGTCTGAGTGTCCAGTTTAGACTCCAGACCAATGGGAGCTTGCCAAGATAACAAGTTCCACATAACAAAGCCCACAGTGTGTGCCACGGGAGAGCGTAGGAGAAGGCACAAGAGCAGCAAACGGTGGTTATTAAATGTTATGTTTACATAAAACTCCGTTGGTTAGAAAATTCCATTCTCAGGTGCAATTTCATTTGATCTCACGGCAGCTGATTATTGTCCCAAGATGTGGAAACTGAGGAAATGTGACCTATCTGGCTAGAAAGGAGCTGAGCTGGGGTATTGCCCTAAGATTCCTGTTTCCTATACCTGAATCCTTCCCCGTCGAAGATCGATTAATAACAATGATCAACTTGCTTCTCTGCTCGAAGGTTTAGGGGTTCTGGCCTGGGCAACTTGCTGACCCATTTCTCAGAACAATGTAGGAGTCAACAAGGGCCTAGAAAGTGGTTTCCAGGAAATGTGGGCAAGAAAGGGGGCCTTGGGGAGGGAAGGACTTGGCAAGGGGATATGAGCTGGCCTGCTGGATCCAGGGCAGTGTCAGGCGGGCAGCCAGGTGGAGCCTGGAGGCGAGCTGCTGCGCGGGCGACTGAGATGGAGGCAGCACCAGGCTCCAGCATCCTTCTGCCAGCAGCAGAATGTGCTCTGAACTCTTCCCTGAGCTTTGCGCCTCCCTCTCTAGGCAGCCCCTAGGGATTAACCCTTGCCGCGAAGCACTTCAGCACTGCCACAGTTAATCTCTGTGATGCCATCTGCACACGTCAACATGTGACTGTAATGGTGGCAGAGCTTGTGTCCCATCCCCAGCCCCCTTTCCAGTCCACCCAGTAGACACATTCTGCAAACACTAGCTGACTGATCTGACCCCTTTGTCCTGCTTTCCTGTGCAACCTGGTTTTGGTTCCGTGGCGTGACTGCACAGTGGGTGGGAAAGGGGGCAGCTCAAATAATGGACAACTGCAGTCATTGAGGAAAGAGAGGTCACGTTAATTCACAGAGCAGTGCAAATGTTATTTTGTCCACAGACCTTGCGGTCCCACCCCATGCTGCCCTGGGAGGTTGGGTCCTCAGGAAGTCTGGTGGCCCCTGTGCAGATGTCTTAGGTGCCCCTGGCCATGTTCCCTTAGCTCAGTGCTCAGCTGTCCTGTGGCAGGTGGCTCCTGCTCCATGGGACTCACGCTCACCCTGGGCATCATCCTTCCCACACCTTGAGCCTTTCAGCTTTGGGCCTCGAGGCTTCTCTGGTGCCACGGGAGCCTTTTCCACCCACTGCAGGGGCAGCCCTTAATCACCAGGGGATGGTCGGTGGATGCCTGGTCTCCTGGACTTCAGGGCACAATTCTGGGATGCCTTGGCAGGCTAAGCTTCCACACCCTAGTTTGCTACTCTCATCTCCTCCTCTCTAAAGCATCCTGTGCAGTGCCTTGGCAGGAGGGACAATGAGGGGACATGGACCACCTCCACGGGCCTGGCTCCTTCCCATTCCTCATTTCTTCCTTCGTGGTCCTCGTGATAGGGCAGGCTTCGTGAGGTGCTTGTGTTTTACTGCTCTTCTGTTGCCAACTTGAAATTCGTAATGCTCTTTGAACAGGGAGTTGCATTTTCATTTTGTACTGGGCCACACAGACAATGTGGCTACTCCTGCCTGGTAGTTTGCTGCTTGGGGAGAGGCCTCTGCAAGTGACAGAGCAAAATGAGCCCTGTCCTCTGGCCAAGCTGAGCTCATTGTTTCTTCCCTCCTCTGAGCACAACAGAAACCCAGGCACAGTGGGAGCTTTTATCAGGGTCCCTGTGACAAGGGCACATGGAAGTTGGGAGACAGGCCTTAGGGGCCAGGGGGAGACAGGCCTTAGGGGCCAGCTGGTCCATCCCCCACCCAGAGTGGGTTCTCCCACTCATCACCCTGGCACAGGCTCACCCAGCCTCTTTGTGAATTCTTCTAGTGACAAGAAAGGGCCATTTTTTTTTTTTTTTTTCTAATCGTGGACTCGAATTGTCAGTGCCCCTCACTCTGGGGAAGTGTTCTAAGGTTCTCCAAACCCTTCCATGAGGATTATCTCACTGGATTCTCACCACCCTCTCCTTGTGCAGCAGGCATTTTCTAAAGAGTGGAAATTGAGGAAATTCCGGTAATTTTCAGATTAGCAGCCCTTGCACCTCCCACTCAGCCTTTTCCCTTCCTTCAACCAGCGATGGAAATCTCTCCTCACCTAGGAAGCCTTTCAGCCTGTCAAAAGAGAAGAAATGCCTCCTAATTCCTTGTACTAAATTATTCCCTCCCCCCTCCGCCCCAGGCTGTAGGTAATGTAATGTCTTTTTTCAGATGTCCTTCACTTTGAATAACAGTCAGAAAATGGCGTGAGGTAGGCAGCCTTTTCACAGGCTTGTTAAATGTATTAGACCCTGGTGGAAAGATGGGAGAATAAAGGAGGATCACAGAGCCTCCCTCTCCTACTGATGAGGGTAGTAGAGCACACACCTTTTAAAGTGCCAGTCAAGGAAAGAAACAGAGGCTTCTAAAAGGCTGTGGTTTTTATGCCACCCCCACCTGGAGGAAATATGCCCACCAAGAACATCCTGAGCACTTCACCAGTACCCTTCAGTTAGGAAAGCGACTGCCAGAGGGGATGGGCAGGGACAGTATCCAGAGTGGAGGTCCCTACCAGCTTTGGCTTGTGTCTTCTGGTGGGCTGCAGGGTTGAGGGGAAAACTGAAGCCCATGCCAGGAGGAACCCAGGCAGAGGAAGCCTCACTGTGAGGCCTCCCTGGGGTGCACTGGCAGACAGACACACATACTGAGCCTTGAGATGTCTGGGGCTGAGGCTGTGGCAGAAGCCCCTAGAAGGAGATACACATGTCCGCTCCCACAGGCCCAGTGCTTCTCCTGCTAATGCAGCTTACAGCAAACCCTCAGGTCTTTACTTTCACTTTCTTCTTGTCTGTGGTTTGCAGATTCCTAGTACCTATGCTCTGCCCTCCCGTGCCTGTCCCTCCTCTCCTCCCACTCTCCCCTAACAGTAGACACCTTTCAAATGAGAAACCCTCTGGGCACCCCTGCTTGCTGGCACCCTCTGTGCTAGAATCTCCTGCTGCAGTCAGACAGGTACCTGGGAAGGGGGTGAGGGGGTGCTGGAGCTGGACTGGTGAGGTAACCCTGCTGTCCTTCCTCTCCTTCCTCTTCAAGGCCTAATAAAGAGGAAGACAGAGTCTGAGGCAATGCTTCCTGTGACACCAGGTTTCTGCATCCCTCAGACATTGCTCCAATGACTATTTCAATTATTATTCCAGATCTGACATGGCACAGATTCTGAAGGCTGGCTTTCAGTAGTCAACTGTTCCATTTCTCTGCCTCCAAGAAAAAATGCTTTAATTCCACATTCATTAACTCATTTATTCCCTTGCTTTTTCTAGCCACCCTTTGGGAAAACAAGGACAGGTCTTCTTTATAATAAGCCAGCCCAGGACCACTCTGGATATCGTAATGCCTGAGCAGCCATCTCCATATCTATGAGCTGCTGTTTATGCCAAGCTTCCCACCGGGTGATGGCTTTGAAGTATTTCCAAATCTTCTCTAAGAGAACAGTTCCATAACCTCATCATGGCCCTGAAGCCTCTCTCTCCTGGAATTCCCACTTTCTGGTGTTACTCTGAAGTTCTGTGAATGGTGGGCTGGACAGCTTGTTGGATATTTGTCTGGAGAATCAAAGGCTCTTAGGGCCAGATGGGGCTTTGAAACATCACCTGCTCCTCATCTCCTCACCCCCACCCCCAGCAGGGCAGAGCTTCGAACACACGCCTGCTAATCCAGCTTTGCCTCGTTTCTTTGTGCTCTACCATGATAACCTCAATAGCCATAAGCAATATTTTATTCTAATATGCCCACTTCCTTCTGGTACCCACTAAGGACTGAGCACCCAGAACTTACCACTGGAAGGTAAAGTGTCAATTCTCAAAATAAAAACTTCTGAGACTTCTGCAACTAGAAAGGAGAAAGGTTTTCAAAATCACTTTCAATTTCCTGAAGCATTAGAATACTTTCAATGTAGTTTTATATTTAGAATCATATGAATTATACAGAGAACCATGGGCTTGTGGACAGTTTCCAAATACTAGAAATTATATTTCCCTCCATTTTGATAATTAGTTCAAGGTCTTCACCACAAGAGACATCATGTCTCAGCAGCAAAAATAGGTCCCTATTAAGCCTATGTAATGTCTTGTCTAGCAGATCTGATTTCCTCTTTATGCCCTAGTCTCCTCACCTTCCTAATTGGCGCTCCAACCTCAAAGCTTTTTCTCACGGCTGTCTAGAGCCTTAGATATATTAAATATAGTCTGACAGTGCAGGGCTAAGGATTTGGGTATGCTGATTGCATGTGTCTAACTTAGAAACCCAAGGGACCTAGGGCATGATAACAGCTCACTGCAGCCTCAATTCTTTCAGGCTCAAGTGATCCTCCTACTTCAGTTTCTCAAGTAGCTGGGACCACAGGTATGCACTACCATGCCTGGCTAATTTTTTTTTTTTTTTTTTTTTTTTTTTAAGTAGAGACGGGGTTTCACCATGTTGGCCAGGCTGATCTCCTCTCAGCCTGCTGTCAAACTCCTGGGCTCAAGTGATCCTCCCGCCTTGGCCTCCCAAAGTGCTGGGGTTATAGGCATGAACCACTGCATTGGGTATCCATGGAACACATCACTTGGAGTTTAGGCACATCTCCGTATGAGAATAATTTACATCCTCTGTTAAACCCAGTTGGGGTGGGATAAAAACAGTTTCCTTACTGCACATTCGGTATAATGTGCCGGTGTCCTATGTGCTTCCTGTATACAATCTCACTTAATACTGAAAATAAGTCTTGGCCGGGCACGGTGGCTCACGCCTGTAACCCCAGCACTTTGGGAGGCCGAGGTGGGTGGATCACGAGGTCAGGAGTTCAAGACCAGTTTGGCCAACATGGTGAAACTCCGTCTCTACTAAAAATACAAAAATTAGCCAGGCGTGGTGGTGCGCACCTGTAGTCCCAGCTACTTGGGAGGCTGAAGCAGGAGAATTGCTTGAACCAGGACCTGGGAGGCGGAGGTTGCAGTGAACCAAGATTGTGCAGCTGCACTCCAGCCTGGGTTATAGAGACTCCATCTCAAAAAAGAAAGGAAGAAAGGAAGAAAGGAAGAAAGAAAGAAAGAAGGAAGGAAGGAAAGAAGGAAAGAAGGAAGGAAGGAAGAAAGGAAGGAAGGAAGGAAGGAAGGAAGGAAGGAAGGAAGGAAGAAGGAAGGAAGGAAGGAAAGGAAGGAAGGAAGAAAGGAAGAAAGGAGGGAGGGAGGGAGGAAGGAAGGAAAGAAAGAAAGAAAGAAAAGAAAGAAAGAAAGGAAGAAAGAAAGAAGTCTTTGAGCGTTTCCCATTTAACACACAAAGAGAGTGAGGTTGAGAGGATAAGAAATTCGGCCAAGGTCGAATTCAAGTCCCTGGTTCTGCTGCTCTTGGGCTCCTACTTGGACAAGCCCTTAAAACTTGATGGCGCCATGACAGAGGGATATTTTGGCACTAGTGGCAATCGTGGCCTAGAACTTATTACCCATTCTAGTTTCACACCTAGAATTCAGAAAAGAAAGGAACTATTATGAGATTGAAATCTGTATCCCCTTTGGTCTAACATAAAAATGTTCTTTTTATCTTCTACTATATAGGGCAAAAATTTTTAAATGCACTTCACTTCCACATCCAAAAAAACAAAAATAATTAATTTCAAGACTTTTCATGGTTAATTGTATCTCTGCAGCAGCTGAGAGGAACATTAATAAAAATTATCTTTTGGGGTTTTGGGGTTATTAAAATTGAGGATAAGGATGTTATGGAAGCTTTAGCTTCTAGATCCATCACCCTTTTAACAAGTATACTTGTTCCTTTAGATTTAACTCTTATTTATGAAATACATAAATCTGAACCAAAGCAATATGCCATTTTGGGGAAAATACATGAATGCAAATAAAAGAAAGCTGGTTCTAGTCCCCACAATTCTACTAAGTAGCCATTTGATGCTACCAGCAATGTACCAAAATTGTATCAGAATGAAATCTGCAACCCAAAACAAGGTGACTACTTGCTCTGAAATTCTAAGGGCCAATGAATCATGCATCAATCGGTGCCAAAAATAATATAAAGATTATGTCCAAACAAAACCTCTATTCTTTTAGCTAGGTGTCCATTTGATTAATGTGACTTATATGTATGAGGGATGGATCAACAAATCTAATCCTCTTAAAGTATTTAGGAACTCAAAATATTTCTAACTAATGGAAATTATGGGCAAGCCTGCCAAAGGGCAAGAACTCTTTTAGACCCATCTAGTGTTCTTTATTCAAATAGCTTAGGAATTTTTTTTTTTTTTTTTTTTTTTTAACTGTGGTAGCTGATCTTCAAAGACAGCTCCCAATGAAACATGCCTCTCAGTATTTGATAGTATTCTGTCCATTTATAGACCTTCCCACATTGAATCCGGACTGGCTCTGTGACATATTAACTAAAGGAATGTAGCACCAAAAGTGACTCTGTGCCAGTTTTGAACCTATGCCATAAGCCTTGGTACCTTCTACTTCTGTGAGTTCTGAGCTGCCATTGCTGTCACTGTTCCACACTAAATATATCAGAATTCAATACAGCCAATGCAGGCCCAAATGCATCATTTCTGATGCCATCCTTTGTCCTTACTGAAACATGCATGAATCAGAGAAAGACAAAAAGCCTGATTGTGGGCTAAGATTCCTTGATTGAAAGAAGCTTCTGTGTCATCAATATTTTGAATTGTCCCTTTGTTTGTCACCCTGGAGGGGCATCCCTACTGGCTAAGGTATGCCTTTGCCTTTCCTCAGTAAAGTGGGCAGTTATCTGAAATGGGAGGTGGGATCTTTTACAGGTGAGTCCCCAGGGAAGGCACTCTTAGGTCCGAGTTCTCATGGAAGTTGATTTCTTCCTTGGAAATCTTTGTGTATCAAGGATGTGTGTACCTGTTTGTGGACAGCAGCCTCTGGTCTTCCTTTTGTCTTCTAACACTCCTGGCTTCCTCTTCCTAGCACTCCAAGTTCTTCTGATCTCTCCACTTCTAGGTACCTATTTGCGTTTCCCTCAAATGTCCATCAGCTGGTCCTAATACAGTGTCCACTGGTAAGAAACTGAAGGTAAGACCCCTTTCAGGGAGTTTTTCCATCAAAAACGAAACAAAGGAATAAAGATGTAACCACTGATATTTTAAGGGAAGTATCCTAGTGCCAGGTTTTTTCAATGACACCACACAGACAGCTGCTACAATCAAAGAATGGCTGAGTGTTCTCTTGCCTCGGGTAAGTGAACAGTGAGAACTTTACCATCTCCATCTCCAGTACTCCCACACCCAAAAGGCAAAAAGTATTCCAGAGTGGGGCACTAAAATCTTTCCAGGGAAAAACTCAGAAATGAGCTCTGTGATATGCTCCCTGCTCACCAGTAGAAAACATTGTTCCAGTTTCTTCCTTTGTACCTACTAGAGAGTGCTTTTCTGATTATGAAATGGGCCCATCTCATTTCCAGCGGTTAGCCAACCCTCCTCCCACGTTCCATGTGTGTGCCTGTTTCTATGTGATCTGAACTGTTGAGACTTGGTTTATGTTACTCAAGCCTCTAAGAGTTAAGAACAAGGTTACCCAGATCCTGAGAGGTAAAAATTTATTGATTTCTATCATATCAGCATGTTATGATATGGTCACGCCCGCTCATACAGCTGACTTCTTAGAGCCAAAAGAGAATTTTTTTCCTTTTAAAAATACAGTTGTTCAGCAGGAAAAAACATTTTAAAAACAAGCATTTTCATATTAAGTGGAAATTAAAAACAAGGGCTCCCCCCCTCCCCCCACCAACTCATGAGGAATAGGGCTGGTCAGCAATAGATCTCTGAGTGCCTCCAATTTGTTTTCAGGCCTCTGTCCCCAGTCTGTTCCTTGTCTTCCACAGAAAGTAGTTCCAGGGGAAAAAGAAATTAGAATCTCACCAAAACAGCAGCCTAAATACAGATAGAAAAATAAGAGGTAGACACAACTGTAACGATTTAACTCATTTGGTAGATTGTGCAAGATATTTTAATATTTAAAATTTTCAGTGGGATCAAATAAGGTCTACAAATACCTAAACAATTGATGTTTTAAATGCTAACATCTTAGAGATGCCTATACCACAGTTTACTTAGCTTTGAGAAATGAAAGTATAAAGCCGACTTTAGAAATATGCAAGCTTCCCATGTATTTCAGTAAACGTTTTCTTTCTATCACATTCTTCAAAATCAAAAGTTTGCTGTGTAGGACTGACATTAATGCTTTTCCTACCCTTTAAAGCCCTTGCCAGGGTCAGTGATAGGAATTTCCTGAGTTCAGCAAGTACATTAACTATGAGAAGTTTATTCAACACTAATAGTTAAGAAAAAAGGATGGGGCAGTGGTGTGCTGGATACAGCCCCTACTGGCTCCCAAGAGCCAATGGTTACATTTTAGAATTTTGCCTGCAGTTGTTAAGCATTGGTTATTAAAATTGAATCATATAAATTTACAACTAATGTTAAAGCTAAAAGTGGTTTCGGCTTAATAAGTCTAATATGTACTATGGTAAGAAACAGTTTTAACAGTAGAGCACATATCAGATTGAATGACAATAAATTCATTGGGAAATGAGTTAGATTAGGACAGTCTGCTGTTTTTCAAATCATGGTTGAAATACAATCAATCATAGGTTGACTGTAGTAGTTCAGCAAAAAGCAATTAAGCATCCTTTTAAAAAAGCATTTTAGTTCTTTCCTGAGCAACTAAGTATACTGTGAGAATCAATTGGCTATATGGGATTTACAATAAAGTATTTATATATTATTATTTGTTAATTGTGTTATATGTTCTTGCTATCAGCAAAATTTATAACAAACATGTATAGCTGAATACATAATTTTTTCCCAGAAGAGTGGACTGCTAAACATTTACCAGCACACCACTGGATTGGGAGAATGGGGAGAAAGGGGGAAATATTTTTAAACCAAAGAAGGAAGTCTGATGTTTTTTCATTTGGTTTTTCAGTTTGCTTGCAGCATCCAACTGCCACAGTGAGCTTTAAGTACCTGCCTGCAGATGTTAATGCCCAAACAGCTCTGGTAAAACACACATGCCCCCTCCCCACTACTAAGAATTAAAAGCACTTTACTTGAAAAAAATCAACTTTATTTTTTCTAGGTTAAAAAAAATAGAACCAGCTATTAGTTTTTGTTGAGAAAATGCTTCTTTTGGTGTTCACATCTAAACTTCTGAGAAGGTGATCTGGTTACTAAAATCACCCCAAATGCATTCATAAACCAGATCCACGTGTGACCAGCCCTTTACAAAAATTAATTACAGTTGCCACAGCCTTTACATTCATTCTTATCACACGTTACAACATGCAGATAACACAAAGAAAGGTCAACAAGCTGAAGTAAACATTACAGCATCAGGAAAATGAAAACTCATCTGTATAAAATAAATACAATTCTGTAATAATTGTAAAGAAAATGAAAGCACTTAATAAAAATAATGGCAGTTGAATGTATAACTGTCTCATCACCCAATCATAAAATAAGTTACTGTAAAATGCATAGACTCCTTACATGTAAAGAATGTGTGCATCACAGTCATGTGTTCAACAGTTTTACACAATAAAAATAAAGCCATTCAAGATATGTGTGCATACTTTGCAACTAGAATACACTTAAAAAACGTTTGCTCTTTAAACTGTCTTAAAAAAATATTAAATGTAAAAACCCTCAGATGGAAATTTTGCAGAAAAATCCATATTTTATCTTCCATATGGCTACAGTCACCCTTCCCCAACAGTTCAGCACCCTCAGCTTATTCCCAGGGTCCAGTTCCTAATTGTTGGGGAGTGGTGCAAAATGATTACAATAAAGCACCAACCAATGACTGCTCCAGAGAATACCCAGCCCTTCTGTGATCTGGAAATCTCTAACTTAGATGGTTTTGGTCCCAAACATATTAGTCTCTACCCTTCCTGCTGCCCACTGCTGCTTTTGACTTTGTTCTTCATGTTAACAGATATAAGGCTCATAGCACTGCAGAGCAAAAAAACCTAACAAACCATTTTTATCCATCCTCTGTGGACCAGAGCTGAACACACTCATAATGGTAACTCTGGAGTGAAGTCCTGTGTAATGACTTCAAAAAAAAAAAAACAAACAAACAAACAAACAAAAAAAACAATTAACTCTTCCTACTCAGTAGTGCAAATAAAACATTTTCTTTTCAAATATAAAAATAATCCAAGAAGACTATCCATGATTAAAGGCTACTCTGTATGATTAACCAGGTCCAACTAGTTCAGAAGAGTCTTTAGGGAAGTGATTGTCAAAAAACACTCAGACAAATCCACAAGAAGTGAGCAACATGAGCAAAGAATGAAGAGGCATTCTTAACATGAATCCAAGATAGCAAAGCTAGAATAATGTTCCCAGGTTTACATTTGGTGATTTCAGATTTCATTTTCATAAAAAGGCTTGAGAACAATGCCAATACTGTCAACTATTGACTATTCAGGGATGCTTTTCTAACCCATAGATTATTCAGGCTTCTGTATTTACTCTTCCTGATAGCTGTTTGTCTTTCCATATAATTTCACTACTCATTAACATAGTCATAAACATATAGGCAAAAAACCCCTAAGAAACAACTTAAACCATTTAGTTAGTAAGCATTCCTAGAAAAAAATAAGTCTGATGAGAATAAGAATTCAAGCTCTTAAATAAAAGTAATTTTTGGTTTACCTATCATTTATTACCAGATTATCTATCCAGAAATTAATTAATCTAGTAATCCTTCCTTTACAGTGGAAAGTTAAGGATTGGCTGTAATATTAAAGACTAATATGACAGATCTGAACTCACAGCTATCTTCTTTTTTAATATACTTTTGGAATCCTCAATGAATTTGTTTGCTTACCCAACACATTATTTTCCATTCTGTAATTTTTCTTTACCTTCCGTTACTTATAGGTCTCTCTGCCATTTAAGTATAGTTCACCACCAATAATTGTTTCTGAAGTTAAGGGTGACCTGCTGGCTTGGTCACTTTTGTAGTGACTGGACCTGCCTGTGGTCATGCAGATCTCCATCATTGTAACTCATCAATACCAAGATTCCAGTAATGGATTCTCAACCTTGTCTGCCGTGGGAATCTAGGCAGTCTAGCCAAGACCAAGAAGAGCTGAGCTTCTACAAGCTACTGATATAAAACTGGCATAGTTTTATTTTCTTTCCTCTTGACAAAATATATACACTTTAAACGTCCTTTCATCTCCCTTCACAAAGTACAAATCAGGAATTTTTCTTCAGTTTTGTACAGTGGCATATTGCTGCTTCCCCAAATTGCCATATAAGAACACTGATTCTCTCTTTACCTTCTCTAGTGCAAGCAGAAGAACTCCAGTTACTGATAAGGAAAGCACTACCAATGCTTTCAAACATATTTTGCAAACAGAAGAGAGAGAACATGTTAAATAATCAAAGAGGGATAGGGCACATCAAATACACATCTATTTACAACTCACAGAAATATTTTCAAAAATTAACTCACATATCTATTGGTATTTGCCACCCTGGAGACTGTGAAAATGATACTGCACTTGAAAAGTAAAGCATCTTCTAGGATAGTTTAATGTGTACAGTATATTTAACAATATCATGTTCCTTTGGAGCACAGTGATGTCAAAAGTGGCCCTCAGCCACATTTATGTATGCATGTTCGCATTTATTTTTGGATAGGAGAGCTGGTCACTCTACCCTGTGGCTTGCTGTAGCAATGAGGAAAGGGTCTGTCAGCTAGGACTGTGCACGCTGTATTTGACAGTGAGCAACCTCTCCCCCAGATGGCTGACTAATCCCTCAAGTGAACAATTTCATTTCATCCAGTAATTTAGTGGTGCTTGCTGGGCCTCAAACAGAAGCATCATTAAGCTTCTGTTGGGCTTTCTGTCATCATCCACACCTCTAAATTAGATTGGTTTCACTTATTCACTGTCACTGTAGAACACATAATGAAATGCTTAGATTTCAAAAAAATTGCATTTTATAACAACCAGTCCCCAAACCAAACACATTAACACTGTCTTCTGCATTTTACCAGTGGTAGTATAATATTCAGTGAGGTATTTCAGTTAATGCATCATTCTCTTTCACATACGCACTGAGCTATCCTAAATATGAAGCTGCTCTGGGCTTTTATTTGGTGTCGCTTTACCTTTCCCACATAACTGGGGAAAACTCATATCTTCTCTGTTTTTTGGTTTATTTTAAAATAGAAAACATTAACTGTTTTTTGTTTTATAGCCTACTTCTCAAAATTGTTATTTGTGTGATTAGTGACAACGGGGGAATCTACAACGCTCATATCACAGTAAACTATCACTGACTTACTAGGATCTTAATAGTCTTACAATCCCAAACAAAAACCCTCCTCATCTTACTGATGCAGTACCAGCACTTTTAGA
Organism: Rhinopithecus roxellana; assembly: GCF_007565055.1. NCBI lineage: Eukaryota > Metazoa > Chordata > Mammalia > Primates > Cercopithecidae > Rhinopithecus > Rhinopithecus roxellana. The sequence continues at coordinate 71,126,043 of NC_044556.1, read as the reverse complement.
GAAGGGTGTGGTTCTCTTGTGAGGTAAATTGTACAAACACAGCAACGTATTCCTAAAAAATGTTTTCTAGAAATAGAAACTTGACTTTACCCTCTTCAAAAGCAACTGGAGGCTGGGCGTGGTGGCTCATGCCTCTAATCCCAGCATTTTTGGAGGCCGGGGCAGGTGGATCACCTGAGGTCAGGAGTTCGAGGCCAGCCTGGCCAACACGGTGAAACCCCATCTCTACTAAAAGTTCAAAAATTAGCAGGGCACGATGGTGGGTGTCTGTAGTCCCAGCCACTTGGGAGGCTGAGGCAGGAGAATTGCTCGAACCTGGGAGGCAGAGACTGCAGTGAGCTGAGATCACGCCATTGCACTACAGCCTGGGCAACAGAGTAAGACTGTCTTAAAAAAAAAAGAAAAAGAAAAAGCAACTGGAAGTGATTAGGGGAGCTTTTTGTGCTGGTCTCTTTCCTAATTACACTCACCCTGACAGGGGCAGCTCCTTGATGTGATGATTCAACAGACCACTGTCTGCACAGGTCCTCGGGGTGCCATAGGAGAACCTGTCACCATTATAAGCCACTAGCTCTTATTTTTCTATAAACTAGCCTATTTCCCCTTAAATTGATCATTTATATGTTCTATATTAATTTGTTTCAACCATCCCCAAATGCATTTAGTGCCAATGTCAAAATGGAAAAAATAAAGCCTCTGAGCAACAGAGGCATCACGTCAGGGTGGCGTCCAAGGCAGGATGGTGCTGGAGAGCATTGGCAGGCAAATAAACACACAGTGACAAGACAGTTCTCGAGAACCTCACACACTACTATGCTCCCATTTGTTTTCAGGCTGTATTACTAACTCTTTGCTATATCTGCATCTCAAAAAAGTGCATTTTGTAAAATTATCAATTTATGATATGCCTCTGATACAAAATGAGAAATCAGGTAAGGAAAAGCACGAGTGCATGTAAACACAGTGTTGGATCGAGCTAGCTTTTGTAAAGAAAACATCCAGTACCAGAAGGGGTCCAGTGGACACTGCTTTTCCCCCACAGAGAATGCCAACAATGTACCTCAGTTAGCTGTTGAAGACTGGAGTTTGTTACTGCAAATGACAGGGAAAGAGTTCTTCGTGAGGTGCCAATCAGCTCCCCTCAAGGTTACTGAGTTGGTGGAAATGTGGGCGTTCTAGAGTACTGCCCTAATATAGACTACAGGTAAGAGGGATGAATATAACTTTCTGAGTTTCAACTAAATTGTCAAGTGTAACTGGTGGCAACAGAATTTCTCTCAGATAGTCTTCTAGGATGATTTTATGATTTCCTCTTCTCCAAATGTGATGTTTGCTTAAATATGTGATAGAGTGTATCTTTTTAAAACATGTTCTTAAAATATATTAGCAGGTCATTATATTACTAATCCTCATTTTAGTAGAGTTTTAAAATATCCCAAAGGGGGATAAATATTAATCCATCCATTGAATTTCTTTTGCTTTTTTTTTTTTTAAATATATTCTGATTTGCACATGTAAAATAATGCACACTTTTGAAAGAAAGTCTCAACTCCTATGGTGACCTTGACAAGTCCACGTCAATTCCTAAAACAGGCAATGGTAAAAATACTGAATGATGTTGTACCACATATAGCCTGACAAAAATGCAAAAGACTGTATGAGAAATATCCACATGTTGCTGAGGGTCATCTCCCTGGAAACAGCTTCCTTATGGCCCTTGGAAGGTGGAAAAGCTCCTAAAAGACAAGATAGAAATATTAGCTTGTTTTACTCTGTAGTGGTAGGTCTCCTGGAATAAAAGTTGAATATTAGCTTAACTAGAGTTGTACATGTGTGTGTTAAAGCACCTTCAGTGACCTTCCAGGGCCCCAGAGGAGAGATTTTACTTGAAATACAATTTCCATACTACCTAGCCCCTTTTTGCCTCTGAGCCTTTGCTTTTTCTCTGCCTGTAATGCTCTCCTCCTCCACTTAGTGAATAGCTGGCTCATGTGCATCCTTTCCATATCAGAAAAAATACTCCCCTTCCCCCCCTTCCCATCTCTGTTTATTTCCTTCCTGGAACTTTTCCCAATTGGTCATGATCCCAATTCTCTTTCTTTCTGCAAACGTATTTGCCACATCTCCCACTGGAATATAATCTGCATGAGAACAGGCACTCTAGCTGCCTTGTCTCTGCTGGATACCTAAAGATTCCCACAGTGGTCCAGGACCCAGGATTATGTGAGATTGACATGAAATAATTTCTGAAATAGCATACTTTATGCTGATTCCTCTATTTACAAATTGTTTTTTGTCAAAAAAGTAGTTGTATAACACTGACATTATTTTCAAAAGGCGATATGCTTTATGAAATATATCTTAATAATAAAAGAAATACAAAGTAAACAGATGTCTTTAAATTCGTTTCTGGAAAGGAATGCTAGATCACTTCATAGAGCAATATTACCTAAGGTCATCATGATAACACTCTTCAGCATTTCAAATATTCTTTGTCCTTACTGATAATCCCCAGGGTAAGCTGATTCATGAGGGGATTTGCTTCTCACAAGCAATTTACAGAGTGCATTTTCAAGTTTCAAGATCTAATATGCAAACAGCTTTCTTTAAAAGAGGCTTCCATTATTGTTGCTATAATTTAACAACTATTTAAAGGTTACTGTGTACCTGTTTCATAAAAATGTGATAAGAGGTCTTCTTTTTCAACAAACCGTTGATAGAGCCAAGTGGTAAGGTCATCAGTTTCCAGGGGTACATCTTTAATTGGAAAGATCCTTTTAAGGGTTAGAAGAAAAGAACAAAAACTACTTTAATTCAGAAGTCAAAATTATTCAGAACCACAACTTATGATGAAAAGCTGAATAAAATTGTGTTATCATCTTTTGCTTTAACAAGGGTTGGTTTCTTCAGCTTTTCAGGTATCTTGGTTATTAAAAATTGTTGATTATACAACAGAGTTCATTTATGCATTCATTCAAACATTTACTAGCCTACTGTGTTAGGTCCAGTGTTAGATGCTGAAAACACACTATTAAATTACCTTGTATCTATGAATAACTACAGAGAATAACTATGTCTTCCCATGTTTGTGGGTTTAAGTAGAAATGGTATTTAGAACAGATGAAGTTTTAAAATGCAGTTAAATCAGGATGTTCAGTCATTTAGTTAAATGTCAGGCAATGTTCTTTTGGTGGGAAAGTCTGAGAAGCACAGAGACTCTGCCCAAATTGGTAGTATTAGTAGTATCAGAGATATTGCTTTCATGAATAGGGGTAACTTTTACTGGTTGGGAGTGGCTACTGGAACACTATTCTCAAGATCTGAGACCATGTCCTGACTCACCAGGAAATACTATTGTGATTCGTGATACCCATGGACTGAGAGGGGACAGGCAGCATGAGGACTATGTATTTGCTGACCTTGAAAAATAGTTTTATTTTTTGTTTTCCAATTTAGTAGGGGATTTTATTTTGTCCCCTTTATCAAAGGTATAAAGGCACACAGTTTAAAAAGTCAGCAAAAAACATATTTGTATGAAAAATGGGAGTCCTGTCCCTCTTCCCTTCATTTCTGCCCTCCCCAGAATTGATTATCACCTCTTTTAGCTGATTATCTTGGTATTTACCATCATGCTTCTTCTGTTTTAGGCCTTCTCTACTGACTTCCCACTATGGAAGATGAGGATGAAGTTCTTTCCTCTTCCTATTCCCATAACATATGCACATTCTTCCCATCTTCCCAATACAGTTGTAGAGTAATTTCAGTTAGCTCCATATTAGGCATTTGTATTAATATGATCATGTAAATATATTCATTGCTAAGCCACGGAGTAAATCATGGCTACTTTTCCTTTCTTTACCAATTTTTTATTTTCCCTGGATTGAGCAATTATGTATCACTTTTCATTTTGCTTAATTTTCCATGTACATGTAACAAATTCAACCACAAGCTCTCAGGCAATTGTCTGTAATCAATGCTCTAAATCAGGTCTATAAGTTTTTTTTTAAAGGGCCAAACAGAAAATATTCTACGCTTTGCAGGTATGAAAATAAATAAAACTTAACAGCTATTGGAACCCCTAAAACACTTTAAATCTTGAGAGAGATGTGACCTTGATCTGAGTCACGTAGCATGTAGTTGCAACTTCTGTTTCTTATAGATTAATTCTCCTCCTCATTGTTCTTGTTCTGTAAATGACTAGGAGACACCAAAGATCAGACCTCCTGCCCTTCTAATCTCTGACCTTTGTTATAGATTAACCACCTCCTTTATTGTCCTGTACCTAACTCAGACCAGATGGTACAAAAGACCTCATGATGGTGACACCTTCGGTGTGGAATGCTAAATATACCTTTCCAGAAAGAAAAAGACCACCTTGCCCAATCAGATCACTGTAACTATGCATTAAACCTTATGTAGAAAGGTGTTGAAATTTTGTTAAGCTTCCCTAAACCTTGTCTATATAAACAACCCCAAACTTCTACACTTTGGAATACTGACTTCCAATTTTTCGAATCTATGCTTCCTGGGTGGCTGTTCTCAAGCTTTGTGCTCTAATAATCTCTACATTTGACATATTTCCTGAATCTTATTTAAAGTTGACACAAGCCATACTATCTCTGTCACAACTATTCAATTCTGTCTTTGTAGTATGAAAGCAGCCAGAGACAATGTATAAACAATACACAGTAACTGTGTTCAAATAAAATTTTATTTAAAAAACAGGCAGTGGGCAGGCAGACCTGTGGTCTAAATCCTTCTCCTAAGCAATCCCCTTGCATCAGACATCCTTTCAATTTCACCTTCCTAAAGAAATTTCACCCAGATGCTGCCTGTAGTCTCACATTGGGAGGTCCCTTCACCATTGTCCTGGTGAGTCCCCGCACTCCTAAATCGAACAGAATATTAACTATACCTCATGTCTTTCTCTTTCACTGATTACTTTTGATGAGGACATCCTTTAGCAGTTTCTTGAGAAAGAGCACTTGAAATCTTGGATGTCTGTCAACGTCTTTTTTCTGTTCTCAAACTTGGTTGATAGTTTGGTTAGATATAGGATTCAAGGTTAAAAATCATTTTCTTCCATCTCTTATCTTTCTGACCTCCTTTCTGGGAGATTTCTTATTTAACTTCTAAATGTTTTATGGCATTTTAATTTCCTTTATTGTATTTTATTTTTATTTTGCTTTTTTGCTTTTTATAAATTAATAAATTGCTCATACTCAGGTCTTTTTAATTTTTAAGAGCTCTTATTGTTCTGAGTGTTTCTTTTTTATAGTATGCTATTATTGTTTTATTGTTACAATATCTTATGCTTATAATAAGTTTTTAAAATTATAATGGAAATTTTTAAACATTTGCAAGAGGACAGAAAAAGGTTAATGAACCCCCCTGTACTATTAGGAATTCTAGAAGCAGACCTTGCCCTGTGTAGTCTGGTCCTCCATGTCACCTTCTTGTGTTTGCTTTAGTCTTTATCTTTCAAGAGTTCAGGTCTGTTAGATTATTAGTTATCTGACATTCTTCGTTGTTCCATCACATTTACAGATACGGGACTGAACGGCTGATTAAAAGCTCTCAGTTTATGAGTGGAGTCTGTCGCCTGTTTACCCTCACTCAGTATTATCTTCACCGGACCATTTAAATTGGTCTCTTCTCTTAAACTCACCCGCTTCCCCAGAGAAAGATCCTCTGATTTCCTGCTTAGAGAGTGAAGGCCCGATTGCTAGCTTTCCGGTGACCAGTGAAATAAGAGGGCTGGGAATCTTAGCACTCAGCACACTGACATCACTTCACCATGCTGTTTTCATTATGGGACCTCTGCCTCAGTTGTATCTGTTGTTCCTCAGTCCACAGAGCCCCTATTTCCCTCTCCAGAGTAAACCTCCAATATTTGCCAGGGTAGGGAAAAATAATTACCCAGCTGTGGGATATAGGGTAGGGGTTGGGGTATCTGCGTTCTTCTTAAACAGATTTCAACCAGTCTTCCCAAGTTTAGTAATGCTTTCAACCTCGTTTCCACAGGTGCTGATGCTGCCAGACTTTTGGAAGTTCTATGGTACAAGGTTGGCTTATGGCTTTCCCACAGCTGCCTTGGGGTTCTGTTATGTTATTTACTGCTCGTTCTTTTTTCCAACTTCCCAACTTTTGCTGCCATTGTCTTTCAGGGTGTTCTCATCCTTGTGGGTTTACACCTTTAAAAACCCATTTAGTGTTATTTTATGGGGGTTTTAGGAGAGCAGGAAGTAGACATGAGTCCAATCTACTATGTCTTCTGAAAAGTTCACCTGTTATTTCTGAAAGATCTAAGATGATTTGCTATCTTTGGCCAGGGCCTACCACTTGTCATTCTTAAAGGGGCCTCCGTTGCTATTTTGGGTTTAGGCAAAAAGAATGTTGGTTACTTACTAAGGGTTTGAAAATTATAATGCTGCATACCATCATAAAAACATTTCAGGCCAGGCGTGGCAGCTCACATCTGTAATCCCAGCACTTTGGGAGGCCGAGGCGGGTGGATCACAAGGTCTGGAGTTCAAGACCAGCCTGACCAAGATGGTGAAACCCTGTCTCTACTAAAAATACAAAAATTAGCTGGGTATGGCAGGCGCCTGTAATCCCAGCTACTAGGTAGGCTGAGGCAGAGAACTGCTTGAACCCGGGAGGCAGACGTTGCAGTAAGCCGAGATGGCGTCACTGCACTCTAGCCCGGGTGACAAAGTGAGACTCAGTCTCGAAAAAAAAGGCCTGGCACAGTGGCTCAAGCCTGTAATCCCACCTTTGGGAGGCCAAGGCGGGTGGATCATGAGGTCAGGAGATCAAGACCATCCTGGCTAACATGGTGAAACCCCGTCTCTACTAAAAATACAAAAAAATTGGCCGGTGTGGCGGCGTGCGCTTGTAGTCCTAGTTACTTGAGAGGCTGAGGCAGGAGAATTGCTCAAACCTGGGAGGCAAAGGTTGCAGTGAGCCGGGATCACACCACTGCACTCCAGCCTGGGTGACAGAGCGAGACTCCGTATCAAAAAAATGAACAAACAGCTGGCCAGGCGCGGTGGCTCAAGCCTGTAATCCCATCACTTTGGGAGGCTGAGGCGGGCGGATCACAAGGTCAGGAGATCGAGACCATCCTGGCTAACACGGTGAAATCCCGTCTCTACTAAAAAGTACAAAAAACTAGCCGGGCCAGGTGGCGGGCGCCTGTAGTCCCAGCTACTTGGGAGGCTGAGGCAGGAGAATGGCGTGAACCCGGGAGGTGGAGATTGCAGTGAGCTGAGATCCGGCCACTGCACTCCAGCTTGGGCGACAGAGCGAGACTCTGTCTCAAAAAAAAAAAAAAAAAAAAAATTAACAAACAAAACAAAAAACAAAAAACCAAACAAAAAACATTTTAAAAAATTCTATAGTATAGTCAGTAGAACATGATGTTTAGACCAGCAAATAAATACTGAAAAAATAATCAGAAAAGAATATTACTTATGAATTACATTACAATGATATGTCTTTCTCTTGTTATTTAAACATTTAAATATCAGATTGGGGGAGTATTTTAAAACCCAAATTTAAGTGCGAGTAGACAGAAAAAAAATAGAGGAAAGAAGGAAGGAGTGCAGCATGAAAAATCTATTAAAAATCAATTTGAAAAACACACAGGGCTGGGCATGGTGGCTCACACCTGTAATCCCAGTACTTTGGGGAGACTGAGGTACAAGACTCCATCTCAAAAAAAAAAAAAAAAAAAAGGAACTCACACGCATTTGATTAAAATTTTACTTTCAAAAATTTGAAAGGATGAAAGATAACCAAAATAGAGTTTTATTTACACAGAAATAACTCTCCCATTCTTAATAATCTTCTATCTCCCAAAATACAATACTACATTGCTCTACATCAGTAATATAAAAGCATTTTGGTTGATAAAATATTTTAATGGAGTGGGAGATCCTAAGGTGCAGAAACTTCAAGTTTCAGCTTGCTGCTATGAAATCCCCTATCATCTGCCTCGCGCCTATAATCTCAGCACTTTGGGAGGCCGAGGTGGGTGGATCACGAGGTCAGGAGTTCGAGACCAGCCTGGCCAATATGGTGAAACCCCGTCTCTATTAAAAATACAAAAACTAGCCCAGTGTGGTGGCACGCGCCTGTAATTCTAGCTACTCGGGAAGCTGAAGCAGGAGAACTGCTTGAACCCAGGAGGCAGAGGTTGCAGTGAGCCGAGATTGTGCCACTGTACTCCAGCCTGGGCAATAGAGGGAGACTCCATCTCAAAAAAACAAAACAAAACAAAACAAAACAAAAAACAAAAACAAAAAACCAACCCTATCGTCCCTTATTATCACAACTTGAATTTACCATTGCTCTGAATAAGCTAACAACAGAAGGATGAATTAAAAAACGTCTTTTTTTTTTTTTTTTTTTTTTTTGAGACACTCTGTCACTAAGGCTGGAGCGTAGTGGCACAATCACAGCTCACGGCAGCCTTGACCTCCTAGGCTCAGGTGATCCTCCCACCTCAGCCCGAGTAGCTGGGACCACTGGTGCGCGTCATCATGCCCAGCTAATTTTTGTTGTTGTTTTTTTGTAGAGATGGGGTTTCCCCATATTGCCCAGGCTGGTCTCAAACTCCTGGGCTCAAGAGATACACCCTCTTTGGTGTCCCAAAGTGGTGGAATTGAGTTAGCCACTGTGCTCAGTCAACTTTTAAAAAGAGAAAAAATATTGGAAATGCTTATACTACATAAAATCATCCTATAGGTTAGTATTTGTAGCCCTTTTAAGACCTTTACTCCTAAGTAATTGAAAGATCTCTTTCAAAGTAAACATTTTTTCTCTGCATTGTCCAGCTCAGGTTCTGGTATGCCTCATTGAGTGAGTGGGACTCCATGGCTGAGATTCTCTTCTACAGTGTTTGCTTTGGTTTTTTTTTTTTTTTTTTTACACATGGAGAGTCTTTGCTTTGTAGGCACAATTAAAATAATCCCAGAAGACAGTGTGGCCTAGTGATTAAGAATACAAACCACCAGGCCGGGCGTGGTGGCCCATACCTGTAATCCCAGCACTTTGGGAAGCTGAGGCAGGCAGATCATGAGGTCAGGAGTTCGAGACCAGCCTGGCCAACATGGTGAAACAAAAATTAGCCAGATGTGGTGGCAGGTGCCTGTAATCCCAGCTACTTGGGAGGCTGAGGCAGGAGAAGAGCTTGAAACTGGAAGGTGGAGGGTGCAGTGAGCCGAGATTGCGCCACTGTACTCCAGCCTGGGCAACAAGAGTGAAACTCCATCTCAAAAAAACAAACAAACAAACAAAAAAAACCCCAACAAGCTATTAGACAGACTGCCTGGGGTTGAATCCTGACTCCACCACTTGCCAGTTGTGTGACCTTGGGAAAATTGTTAAACCTCTATATGACTTACTTCCCTTGTGTTTAAGATGGGGCTAATCATATTACTTATCTTACAAAGTTACATATATACATATACTTGGCATATGGTAAACACTCATACAAATGCTAGTGTTGGTTGTGACGATTAAGTGTCAGATCATTTAAGGCCAGTATTATTGTACTTCTGGCTTTTTTGGGTTCAGCAATAGTTGTAGTGACTATACTGGATCTGCAGCTGTCATTGGTTTGGCATTCCATGACTATTTTCATATAGTCAGATAATAAAGTCAATACCAAGAATTTAAAAGATGAAGTCATGACAGAGATTCTGAAGATGCTGTTAATATCAATATTGATATAATCAGAGGAACAGAGACAAGGAGATAAAATTTCAAATGAAGAGTCTCTGCCTAATTAAACAGGTTTATCTTTCCATCTCTTCAAAGGGTAACTTCCACCTTTTGAATTGTAAGAAATGCTCATGTTAGAAAAGACATCCCAAGAATTTTATTGTCTCCTCTTTGTCCCCCCTACATTTAAACTAAACATTCCTATGGTGGGAAAGTTATAGGATATAGAAGATCCTAAGTTTGCTTTGATAGGCTACTTCGCTTACAGTGTATATGAAATCCTACAGAATTCAGCCACTAGGCAAACATGTTTCCATGGAAAAATGTTCTGTGTTCACATTATAATGCTAGGCTCACATCTCCTCACCCTGCTGTATCTTGGCTCCTTGGCTGCAAAAGGCCATACTCCTGTCTCAAGCCATCATCTCCATTTGAAGTGGATTTGAAAAGATGATTAAAAAATAGTCAGTTTCATAAAGTGCCTTTTCCTAACTTCTTTTCTAAGAAGTTTCCAGGTATCTGGTTCTATGACATAGTCATTTACATATAAGGGTTAGGCTCAATTTGAGTCAGTGAATGACTGAATGTCTGTACCTACCAAGGAACCTTACAATTTTAATTTGCAGTTAAAAGACAAATTAATGCAAATAATGACAATTTTGTTTTTACCTTTCCTATGGTAACACTTTTGTTTTTCTTGTCATATTGCTCTGGTAAGAACCTCTAGTACAGGGCCGGGTGTGGTGCCTCATGCCTGCAATCCCAGCATTTTGGGAGGCTGACGCGGGCGAATCTTGAGGTCGGGAGATCGAGACCATCCTGGCTAACACGGTGAAACACCATCTCTATCACAAATACAAAAAAATTAGCCGGGCATGGTGGCGGGTGCCTGTAGTCCCTCAGCTACTCAGGAGGCTGAGGCAGGAGAATGGCGTGAACCTAGGAGGTGGAGCCTGCAGTGAGCCAAGATCGCGCCACTGCACTCCAGCCTGGGCGACAGAGTGAGACTCTGTCTCAAAAAAAACAAAAAAAAAACAAACAAAAAAAAAACAAAAAGAACCTTTAGTACAATGTTCAATAGAAGTAGTGATAATAAGCATCCTTCTCTTTCATTCTTAATATCTCAGGGATAAATATTCAACACAATTAAGTGTATTACTTGCTGTAAAATTTATTAGAGATATCATTAATCAGATTAACCTTAATAGAAGACATTCCCTTCTATTTCCAATTTGCTAAAAGTGTTTTCTTATCATGAATGAGAGTTGCATTTTATTAAAACTTTTTTTATCCATTGAAATGCTTATGTAATATTTCCCTATATTCTGTTAATACAGTGAACTACTTTGATTGATTCGAATTTTAAACCAAACTTTCAATCCTAGGATGTATGCTGTCACTATATAACATTACATATTTTAATATATATTGCTGGATTTTATCTTGCATCTATAACCATGTAAGAGGTCTGCCTGTAAATTTTCCTCTCTTATAATCTCTTTAGTTCAGGTTTTAGTATCAATGTTATGCTATCCCAATAAAACAAGCTTAGGAAGTATCCTTTCTTCTTCTATGCTCTGGAAGAGTTGTGTTTAATGTCCTTTTACTATTTTGTTTTATTTTTTTTAGAGAGAGGGTCTTCCTCTGTTGCCCAGGCTGGTTTCAAAGGATTCTCCTTCCACAGTCTCCTGAGCGGCTGGGAATACAGGTGCACATATACCATACCCAGCTCCTCTTTTTAGTAACTGTAAGATTTGTAGTGATATCCCCCTTTTCATTCTTGATATTGGTAATGTAGTTAATAGTGTTTTCAAAGAAACATAATTTTCTGATATTGCTATTTCTACCATATGTTTGCTATTTCAACATTCTGCTTCATTTTCCCTGCTTTCTACTGTAATTGGATTTAATTTGCTTTTCTTTTTCTTATTGAGATAAATATTTAGATTACTGGTTTTTAGTTTTCTTACTTTCTTTTTTTTTTTTTTTTTTTTTTTTTTGAGGCAGAATCTCACTCTGTCGCCGGGGATGGAGTGCAGTGGCCAGATCTCAGCTCACTGCAAGCTCCGCCTCCCGGGTTTACGCCATTCTCCTGCCTCAGCCTCCCGAGTAGCTGGGACTACAGGCGCCCGCCACTTCGCCCGGCTAGTTTTTGTATTTTTAGTAGAGACGGGGTTTCACCGTGTTAGCCAGGATGGTCTCGATCTCCTGACCTCGTGATCCGCCCGTCTCGGCCTCCCAAAGTGCTGGGATTACAGGCTTGAGCCACCGCGCCCGGCCTAGTTTTCTTACTTTCTATAATAATATTAGCATTCTAAGGCTATAAATCCTTCCTATGCATAGATTAAGTTACATCTCACAACTTTTGAGATAACATTTTCATTATCATTCTGCTAACAATATTTTTGAATTTTCATTGTAATCTCTTAATACATAGTAAACATTAAATACCTCTTATTCTCTACTGATAAACAGTTTCTCATCTTTTGTTATTGGAAACAATGTGGCAACAAATAGCATTATACAAATGTTCATTCATATGTAAGTTTAAAGGATAAATTTCCAGAAGTGAAATTGTTATGTCAAAGTCAAATGCAGTAGTAATTTTTAAAAGATATTGCTGTATTACCTTAATAAAGATTGTACCAATTTATATTTTCATTAGCAATTTGTGAGACTGATTCTTACGGAAAGATTTTTAAATTGGAGTATTACCAAGTCAGAAGGCTCTCGTTTAGGTATAGAAGACGGCTAATAGTGTTTCTTAACTAACTAGGCTATGCCTGACGGGAGACGTATTCATGGAAATTCATCCACAAAGTCTCTTTAAGATAGAGATTATCGGGCCGGGCGTGGTGGCTCACGCCTGTAATCCCAGCACTTTGGGAGGCCGAGGTGGGCAGGTCACCTGAGGTAGGGAGATCGAGACCATCTGGCTAACACAGAGAAACCCCATCTCTACTAAAAATACAAAAAATTAGCCAGGCGTGGTGGCACATGCCTGTAATCCCAGCTACTCGGGAGGCTGAGGCAGGAGAATCACTTGAACCTGGGAGGAGGAGGTTGTGGTGAGCTGAGATTGCGTCACTGTACTCCACCCTGGGCAACAAGAGGGAAACTCCGTCACCCTGGCCCCCTCAAAAAAGAATACAGATATCTTGTGTTTTCATTTCAACATTAATCTTCATTAATAAAAACATTCTGAATCATAAAGTATCTATAATTAAGTACTACCATTGTTTTTTGGTGCCTACATTTATAATAATTTTGGTACAAAGCAGTACTAAAAAGTAAAGGTCCAGAAAAGTAAACGGGTGCATACTTAAAAGCACACTCTATTTTCTCGCCTCTTAAAATTGATGACCTCTGAACTATGTATGCATGGGGCAGACTCCGAGCAGAATAAAGCTCCGCAATTCTAGTTAATACATTACGGTTCTAAACACAAGGGTGCTCAGAGCAACACAAGAGATGTTAACTATTCAGGAAATCTAATGGTTTCTTTCTCTTTCCTCCAATTTAAATGTTCTTAAATGTCTGGATGTTTAGGAAGGTCAATTAACTTCACCTTGATATTAGAGGCATATCTTAAAATTTAAAAATCAGATTTTTCTTAAATGAAAGGTATTACAAATTACTGAGTTTTTACTTTTAGATAATTTAATGTGGTCTTAACACATTTTTGCAGCCTATGTAGCACTTTTAACTATTCACCTCTACCATCCTGAGTAGCAGCCAAATACTTGCATTACTTTTTGCCTCCTAAAACTATTCTATTTCTGCCTTGTTGACACTCATTGCTTAATATAAAAGGCTATGCATGCCACCCCTTGCAGGAATCCTCTCACCAAGGGAAAGGATTCTCTAGCTCTTCTTTAAAAAACAAAATAAATTTATCAAAAGCAAATGTCTGCCAATCTGTTATCAACCAATTCTGGTAGTCTTGGCACCCTTCTCATTAATAACCCATGTCAGACCTGTCATCATATATCATTCTCTTCATGACAAGTATTGGGGTGTGGCAATGGGCTCATAACCAATTAGGGCCAAGGAGATGATAATGAAAGTTCTGTAGGGGCTTCAGGGAAAAGTTTAAGAGGGATTACAAGAAAAATAAAATCTGTTTTTTCTCTTGTCTTTATCTTCATGGAAGCGTGAGGTCTTACATTTCCTCACAGCTACTGACTGAGGATGAAACCAATTCAGAGAGGAAAGCAGACCTGGGAGAAACAGAGTTTGAGTCACCAGATTAAGTACATCATCCTGTCCTATTTTCGAAGTCCAGTTATGTGACCTAATAAATTCCCTTATTGTGAAAGTCTGTTTGAATTGGACTTTGAGTTACTTAGAGACACAAATAGTTAGCTTGGCTTTTAAGGTATACCAAAATCTGAACTCAACTTTCCAACCGTATTTCCCAGAGCTTCAATTTATGCATGCATATTACAGACTACTTATTGTTTCCTACACGTGTGCTACACTTCCATAGTTGTGTGTTTGTTCATAGTTACTACTGCACAAAATGCCCACCCACCTACCCTTCCCATCTCTACCCACCTAAATTCTATCTACCATCTTCTAAAGCCTAATAGAAATAAAGCCTCCATAAAGTTTCCTCTGGTCTAAGAAGGCCATAGTCCCATTGGTTAGCACAGAATAGGTACTCATTGTAAGACAGATAAAAACTTGTTGAATCATATCAGCTAATACTTGCAGTATGTAATTACTTTATAAGATTAATTTAGTTTCTGTTAATATAAAATCAGGTCTAATCAACTTAAGGATAACCTAGCAAGGGCCATAGGGCTAAAAGAGATCTCAAAATAGTATCTAAAATATCTTTATAAGGAGAAAATTGACATTAAAAATAAAGCTGAATTAAACAGAAGAACATTAAAAATAAGGCTGAATTAAACAGAGGAAGTCTGGGTTTACCAGTTGAATTCACAAAAGAATGCTGGTGAAGTATCTATCGCTTCAATAGGGTTGAACATGGGGGTGGGGATATGTGCTGAAAGAGAACCTACTCCACCATCTGCCCAGACTAGCTGGGATATTCTCTTCTCTTAGGAGACAGCCAGGAGGGCAGACCAAATGCTCCCTCAAGAGCAATCTACTTCTATTACTCTGATTGGTCACCACGGGATTAAAATATTAAAGCGACTAATCCCCTAATATGGTAAAGGATTAAATACATGGAATACCAGTCCTCTTGAAATCAAATAAGAGGAGTGCTTGTGGGATTTAAATAAGTAAACACGTATACACCAGAAATAAACCTTTACAATACCAATAGCTGCCCAAATGAAAAACTAGCTCCTAATTTTCAAGAAATGAACATTCTTATTATCAGTAATTCAGAATGTGCTCTTAAATAGAGACTATACTACCAAAATCCAGTCAGATTTAGAAGCACTAGATGAAATTACACTTTCAAAAAAATGTAAAGTAATACTTAGCAGCTGGCACCCCCATACTGGAGTTGGAGCATTTGAATTTTTATGCCAAGACTCCAAAATGTGAGCTGACAAACAACATAGCTAAACCTTCAATTCAATTATGTCAAGATTGTGTAAGGAACTAAGCACTGAAGAAGATTCTGAAATAAACAGTTCCTGCTTTCAAATAGCTAATCATCTAGCAGAGGGAAAAGAAGAGTAACAACCAGAATATGATAAACACGGTGCGAGGATTTTAGAGAACTACTGTGTGAGTTTAAATAAGGGAATGTGTGTATTTACTTATGGCACAGGACATATAAAAGAGATATCACTTGAATTTGGCCTAAAAGAGTAAGAAGAATGCTATGGTTTGAATGTGTTTTGTCTCTGAAACTCATGTTCAAACTTAATCTCCAATGTCAGTATTAAGAGGTGAGGCCTTTAAAAGGTGATTTGGTCATGATTGTTCTGCTTTCATGAATAGATTAATCCATTCATGGATTAATGGATTAATGAGTTATCAAAAGAGGAGGTTAGTTATCACAAGAGTGAGTCTGTTCTAAAAGCCACTTTGGCTCTCAGTGCTCCTCTCTCACCCTGTGATGCTTTCTGCCATGTTATGAAGCAGCACAAGGCTCTCACCAGAAGCCAACCAGATGCAGCCACCTGATCTTGGACTTCCCAGCCTCCAGAACTGTGAGAAAGAAACTTACATTCTTTATAAATTACACAGTCTCAGATATTTTATTAAAGCAATAGAAAATAAACTTAGATATAGGATTTTTTTACTTTGTTAAGTAACACATGCATATAATTTCCAAAAGTCAAAGCATACCACAGGGTAGACAACAAAAAATAATGGCCCTATACTTTCCTTCCTCAGACACTTGTTTCTCAGATACAACCCCTCTCTTTCTTTTGCTACTTACTTCCATATAGATTATAAATGTTTTAATAGCACTATTTCCAGATTATCCTATTTAAAATTTATTTGTTGGTTTCCTATTATGGCAGGTAAGGATTTGACTATCTTAAACCATTGTCCTCTTCTCCTTCAGCTTCCTCCTTCTCCTCTCCTAGGTAATTAAAAATTCCTTCTTGGGCCGGGTGCTGGGGCTCACGCCTGTAATCCCAGCACTTTGGGAGGCCAAGGCAGGCAGATCACCTGAGGTCAGGAGTTCGAGACCAGCCTGGCCAAAATGGTGAAACTCTGTCTCTACTAAAAATACAAAAACTAGCTGGGCATGATGGCACGTGCCTGTAATCCCAGCTACATGGGAGGCTGAGGCAGGAGAATCACTTGAACCCAGGAGGCAGAGGTTGCAGCAAGCTGAGATTGTGCCACTGCACTGCAGCCTAGGCGACTAGAGAGAGACTCCATCTCAAAAAAAAAAAAAAAAAATTCCTTCTCAGTGCCAACTCTGTCTTTTGTAACTATGTCTATGATTACACCTATTAGTTTGTGTTCTATTTATTTTCCTATGTGCTTGTTTTGTCTAACAGACTGCACTATTCTCAGCTTTGCACCCAGTGTATAAGTCAGTGCTAGTCCTCAGTAGGAACTCAGGTTTGCTGAACAGAATTAAATTACAGTAATCTGTAAGCACAAAACTTTATGTGGTGTCATCTGTAGATAATCATCAATGTTCACGGACACTACCAGGGTTAGTGTGGCAAGAACAACACAGAAATCCAGAAACTACTTGTTACAAAAAATAGATTTATGGACAAAAACAGAAACTATCAAATTTAACATATCAGAATATCTCCCAGCATTCAATTCCCAGAAGTTTTACTTTGAGCCATTATCCTGAGCTAAGCTGCTAGGTCTAATAACATACTATAATGTAATATTTATAGCTTCCCCCTGGAACTATTAGAACAGTTTAAAAAAGAAACCACTCAGTTATCTGAAAATAAATTTCAGAAACTCAGATATAAACTTTTACCTACTTTAATACAGGAAATAAACCAAAGCAGATATTTCCAAAGACTATACAAGTAGCAAACCTAGGGACATACCAGCAGATACTTTTGAGATAGGCAGATGGCAAATACTTAGCACCTAGGCCACTGCTTCCCCTTCTCAGTCAAGGAAAACTGAGCCCTCCTCTTGAGCCTTGTTCCTTGCAACAGTCAAGAGCCCTCAAAATGCCATTTGGAGATATAAACCATGAGATGACATTTTTAGAACTGGAATTTATTATATCTTTATTCATTGTATATCCTTTGAGACACACAGTAAGATGCTTAACAAATGGTTGCTGATTGAGCAGAAGTGAACTCTCCAGTAAGCAAAATCTGACATTGGTTTCTCTGCTTAAGAGACTCACTATTATACTTTTCATGTGTCTAATGATGTTTTTAAACTTTTTATTTTGAAATAATTTCAGACTCAAAGAAAAGTTGTAAAAATAGTATAAAAATTCTCATATGCTTCGCCCAGATTCCCCAAATGTTAGTATTTCTCACATTTGCTTTACTTTATCATTCCCTCTATCCATATCTATCTTTTCTGTCATTTTTTCACTCAAATTTTGAGAATAAGTTAAATGAAAAGGTTAGACAAAAAGATCTAGGTGGTCTTTCCATTTCTCAGATTCAATAACTAAGTAAAAGATAAACAGCAATTATCAGTGAGAATTATGTTTAACCATTGTTCAATTAAAATTAAAACCCTAGGAATTTTTGTATTTGAGGGCGTAATATTTCCACAAAACTGTATTAGAAAATAAGAGGTATTTTTGGAATAACAATGGCACTTTGCTAGACCTTAAGGAGATCTAAAAGTGAAAAAGACATGGTGAACCCCCAAAGAGTCAAGGAGGTGGGGAGAGAATTCTTTATTTCCAATGCTTACTTCCAGTTACTTACCAAATTACAACATTTTCAAAATCATATTATGTCCACATCTATTGATAATATCCCAGTAAATTAGCTTTATCTGTTATTATTTTATTTCTATGTGTATAGGTTAATTTTTGATATCTGGCCTAAGTCTAGACTGGGCTAAGTCTAGATAGCTGGTAAAACATTATTTCTAGGTGTGTTTGTGTGGGTGTTTCTGGAAGAGATTAGCATCTGAATTGATGAACTGAGTAAAGTGGATGCTCCCTACCCCCGATGTGGGAGGGCATCATTTAATCCATTGAGGGCCCAAAGAGAACAAAAAGGTGGAGGAAGGGCAAATTTACTCTCTCTGCTTGAGCTGGGCCATCCATCTTCTCCTCCCCTTCAACATCAGTGCTCCTGGTTCCTGGGCTTTCAGACTGAGACTGCGACTTACAGAGTTAGTACCCCAATTCTCAAGGCCTTTCGACTTGGACCAAGACTTACACCAGCAGCTCCCCAGTTCTTGGGCTTTCAGACTTAGACTAGAACTGACAACATTGGCTCCCTTGGTTCTCAGTCCTTCAGGCCTGGACCGGAATGACACCACTGGCTTTCCGAGGCCTCCAGCTTACAGACAGCAGACTGTGGGACTTCTCAGCAGCCATAATCACATGAGCCAATTTCTCATAATAAATCTCTTTCTATGTATCTTTATACAGATGATCCTTGACTTACAATGGGGTTACATTGTGATAAACCCACGGTAAGTCAAAAATGCATTTAATATGCCTAACTACTGAACATCATAGCTTAGCCTAGCATACCTTAAATGTGCTGAGAACACTTACATTAGACTACAGTTGGGCAATCATCTAACACAAAGCCTATTCTATAATAAAGTGTTTAACTTCACACAGATGGGCATTTTGTAGAGATGATGGGAAGTGAAAACACAAAACACAATATCCAAAAAGTACTGGCAACACAGTACACTGTGGAGTATTGGCTGTTTACCCTCATTATCGTGTGGTTGACTGGGAGCTGCAGCTCATTGCCATTGCCCAGTATCTCAAGAAAGTATTGTACCGCATATCACTAGCCTGGGAAAAGATCAAAATTCAAGATTCAAACTGTGGTATCCACTGAATATCTATTACTTTCACACCATCATAAAGTCAAAAAAATCATGAAGTTAACTACCGTAAGTCAGGGACCATCTATATGTCCTATTGATTTTGTTTCTATGGAGAACCCTGACTTACTATGGTAACATAAAAAACTTATTTCACGTATACTTTTTCTAAATATCTGAAATTAGGCATATCTTCTAATTAGAGAATGGAAATGTTACCTTATTTGTAATGATGATTCACCTGATTCTTCAACATCATTACAGAAACACAGAATTTGATTCACAATATAGGCAAACCTCAATTGAGACCACTTATTTCATGTCTCCATCCTGAATAGCATCAAACTGAAAAGCTTTTCTGTTTTTTTCTTTTGAGACATAGTCTCACTCTGTTACCCAGGTTGGAATGCAGTGGTGTGATCTTGGCTCACTGCAACCTCTGCCTCCTGGGTTCAAGCGATTCTCCTGCCTCAGCCTCCCAAGTAGCTGAGATTAGAGGCACATGTCACCATGCCCAGCTAATTTTTTTTTTCTTTTTTTTTCAGTAGAGATGGGATTTCACCATGTTGGCCAGGCTGATCTCGAACTCCTGACCTCAAGTGATCCATCCACTTCAGCCTCCCAAAATGCTGGGATTACAGGCATGAGCCACCATACCCAGCCTGAAAAGTTTTATTAATCACTTTTAAAGGAAAGGGGGAAAACCTGCTGGTATGGAAAATAAAAACCTTTAGGCAGTGAACATTAATAACAATAGCGAAGCAGAACTAAAAACTTGTTTAAATCTAATATGTAATTTTCCATTTTCCAATTGGTAGCTCTGAACAGTGGCTGATGGCAAAAAACATACAGACTTTTCTTGGGAAAAGCAGGATATGGAGGCAAAGCAATAATAAACAAGCAATTATAAGAAAAGCAGACAAGAAGAAAATTATTAGATAGCTGAAGTAGAGATGACATTATCAATAATTATCAGCAATGATAGAGAAAAATCCTAGCATAAGAAAAACTAAAGATAGGACACTGTTTCCTTCTACTAGGGGGAAAAAAAATGCAACTATTAGCTCAAAAATCTTTAAAGGCAATATTATCATTAGATAAGTAATTTTGGGGCTGGGGCCGAGGGTGGCAAAGACCTGAACATACATCATTATTGTATCCAAGGGTATATACGTTATTCGAGTTACTCACAGTTATTACAAAAAGCTGACCTAAAACTTGGTCCCCAATATGTTGAATAACTGATTGTTACTATATTTATTTTATTTTATTTATTTATTTATTTATTTTGAGACGGAATTTCGCTCTTGTTGCCCAGGCTGGAGTGCAATGGCGCAATCTTGGCTCACCACAACCTCCACCTCCCAGGTTCAAGCGATTCTCCTGCCTCAGCCTCCCGAGTAGCTGGAATTACAGGCATGCGCTACTGTGCCTGGCTAATTTTGTATTTTTAGTAGAGACGGGGTTTCTCCATGTTGGTCAGGCTGGTCTCGAACTCCTGATCTCAGGTGATCCGCCCGCCTCGGCCTCCCAAAGTGCTGGGATTACAGGCATGAGCCACCGTGCCCAGCATACTATATTAATTTTATTTTACTTTGTTCTTTTATGTCAAAAAATAATTATGTAAATTAAAATCTCTTAAAGCTCAGTTTTAAATTATGGATAAAACACTAGAATATGAAAATCTAGACTATGTAATTTGAGTATTTCAATATCCTTGATTTAAAAGGGAAAAATCTATTTAGTATCTTATTAAATGGTATGCATTTTAAATGTGAACTTATTAAATTTTTATACTTACCAGATGAAAATGCTTTTGTTGCAATTATTCAAATAGTTATTAATCCAAAATCCCAAATCCTGTGGGCAATTTCTTTTTTCAATTAGTTATTTTTAATTGAAGAATACATGCATATTGTAAAAAACACTTAAATAGTACAGTGAAAAGTACGAGTCCCTCCCCAGAGGCACCCACTGTTAACAGCTGAACTCTAACCACATGGCAGTCACTATGCTGCCTGCCCTTTTTTTGTGGGGCGGGGAAAGGAACAGTATTTATCGTTTAGACTTTTGTTTGAAGTGCTGCCTGCCAAATGTCCAATTAAATTATAACCAATGCATTATTACATTGATTTTAAGATGTCTCTCAATTTCAGAGATGTTAATATGTGACAAAACACACATCTCTATTGTGTGGTTTTCAGAGCTTAATTCTGGTATCAATGTGACATTATCTCTATGGAATGGGCTTTGAATACCATTTTTATAACTCTCAAATACAAGAAATATCATTAGAAAATCATCCCAAATCCACTTAAGCATACTAGACTGAGGGGAACAACTGCAATTTGAAGTAGGGTGGAGAGAGGACATTTGAGCAGGTCTGAAGGCAGTGAGGGCGATCTTCTTTCCAAGGGAAGACTCTTTGTGGAGGAGGAAACAGTCAGTAGGAACATGAGGTAGGAATACATTTGGGATGTTCAGTAACAGCAAGAAAGCCAGTATAGACACAGGGGAATGACTAAGGAGTAGAAGGAAGAGGTCAAATAAGGCCTTAGATACCACTGTAAGACTTCGGGGGTTTTTAGATGGGAAGCCATGATGGAATTCTGAGCCTAGCATTGACACAATTTGACTTTTAAAAGGAGCACTCTGGATACTATGTTGGAATTCGCCAGGGGACAA
Source organism: Rhinopithecus roxellana (assembly GCF_007565055.1). Lineage (NCBI taxonomy): Eukaryota > Metazoa > Chordata > Mammalia > Primates > Cercopithecidae > Rhinopithecus > Rhinopithecus roxellana. The sequence continues at coordinate 71,104,224 of NC_044556.1, read as the reverse complement.
AGGTAAAAATAGGATGACACATTAGGAGGTTATGTAGTAATCTAGGAGCAGGATAGAGGTGATAGTGGCTAGGACCAGGGTGAAAAGAAGTGGTCAGGGGATATGTATTTAAATGTAGAAGCAAAAAGATTTCCTAACTGAGTGGATGCAGAATATGAGAGAAAAAGAAGAGCCATGGATGACCCCAAGGCTTCTGATCTGAGTGACAGGAAGGATGGAGGCTGTTATCAATAATGAGATGGTAAAGGCTATGAGGGAGTATATATTTTTAGGAAAATCCACAGTTCAGTTTGAGAGAGTGTTATGGGAAAGGGGTCCTGATCCAGCCCCCAAGAGAGGATTTTTGGATCTTGTGCAAGAATTCAGGGTGAGTCCATAGACTAAAGCGAAAGCAAGTCTATTAAGAAAGTAGAGGAAAAAAAGAATGGCTTCTCCATAGACAGAGCAGCCTTAACAGCTGCTGGTTGCCCATTTTATGGTTATTTCTTGATTATATGGTAAACAAGGGGTGGATTATTCATGCCTCCCCTTTTAGACCATATAAGGTAACTTCCTGACGTTTCCATGGCATTTGTAAACTGTCATGGTGCTGGCAGAAGTGTAGCAGTGAGGAAAACCAGAGGTCACTCCTGTTCCCATCTTGAATTTTGGTGGGTTTTAGCCAGCTTCTTTACTACAACCTGTTTTATCAGGAAGGTCTTTATGACCTGTATCTTATGCCACAACCTCTTATCCTATGACTTAGAATGCCTTAACCATCTGGGAATGCAGCCCAGTAGGTCTCAGCTTTATTTTACCCAGCCCCTACTCAAGATGGAGTTGCTCCAGTTCAAATGCCTCTGACGAGAGGACTATTAGACATACTAGTGAAGGAGTCAAGCACTCAGAAATAAAAATCTGTTTAGCATATTCCTTTGAAGAATACATGATATTTTTAATGCTCTCTGCTCTGAGCAAAAAAATAACAAAAAAGAATACACAATATTTTATTTAGTCATCCCTCTACTAATGGACATTTAGATTATTTCTAATTTCTTACTCTTACAAAATATCTTGCAGTAATATCCTGTCTTTCTCTAGGATATATAGCCCCAGGTAGAATTGTTATGTCGTAGATAATTTAAAATATTGCTAAACTGCTCTTCAGATTGGCTGCATGGATTTGTGTGTGTTAATTTCCCTAAAAGCTCACCAATATTTGATATTGATAAGAAAAAAATAGTATTTTGCCCTGTTTTGCATTTCTCTGATCTTTTCATATATTTTTATTTCTATAAATAACAAAAAGTCTTTGTGTCTTTTGTACATTTTCTTCTGTGTTTTAAATATTATTGATTTGTAAAAACTGTTGAGCTGTTTACATATACAGTCATGTGCCACATGACATTTCAGTCAACGACAGACTGCATATATGACAATGGTTCTCGTAGATTATAATGGAGCTGAAAAATTCCTGTTGCCTAGTGATGTCATAGTCATTGTAATGACATAGCACAATTACTTTATTTTTAAAATAAATTTAGTGTAGCCTATACAGTGTTTATAAAGTCTACAGTAGTATAGTGTAATATCTTAGGCCTTCACATTCACTCATCACTCACTGACTCACTCAGAGCAACTCCCAGTCCTACTAGCTCCATATATGGTAGGCGTATCATTTTAAGAATCCTTTGTACTGGCCGGGGACCGTGGCTCACACCTGTAACCCTAGCACTTTGGGAGGCCAAGGTGGGTGGATCACTTGAGCCCAGGAGTTCAAGATCAGCCTGGACAAAATGGTGAAGCCCCATCTCTACTAAAAATACAAAAATCACCTGGGCATAGTGACGCATGCCTATAATCCCAGCTACCCGGGGGGCTGAGATGGGAGAACTGCTTGAGCCCGGGAGGTGGAGGCTGCAGTAAGCTAAGATTGCACCACTGCACTCCAGCCTGGGCAACAGAGAGAGAGACACTGTCTCGGGAAAAAAAAAACCAAAAAAACAAAAAAACTTTTATACTGTATTTTTACTGTACCTTTTCTATGTTTAGATATGTTTAGATACACAAATACTTACCATTGTACTCCAATTGCCTACAGTCTTCACTACAGTAATATGTTGTACAGGTCTGTAGCCTAGGAGCAACAGGCTATGCCATACAGCCTAGGTGTGTAGGAGGTTATACCATCTAGGTTTGTCTAAGTACACTCTATGATGTTCGTACAATGATGCAATCACCTAATTTCACATTTCTCAGAAAGTATCCCTGTCATTAAGTGACACATGACTATATACTCAATATTTATTTTTGTTAAGTGCATTTCAAACACTTTATTGTGTCTCTTGAACATTCTAGTTTTTAGGGCTTTTTTTTAATTGGACATTTTATTTTTATTTACTTATTTATTTTCATTATTATTATTATTTTGAGACAGAGACTCACTCTGTCACCCAGGCTGGAGTACAGTGGCGCTATTTCAGCTCACTGCAACCTCTGCCTCCTGGGTTCAAGCAATTCTCATGCCTCAGCCTCCCAAGTAACTGAGATTACAGGTGCTCACCACCATATCAGCTAATTTTTTGTGTTTTTAGTACAGATGGGGTCATCACATTGGCCAGGCTGGTCTCAAACTCCTGATCTCAAGGGATCTGCCTGCCTCAGGCCTCCCAAAGTGCTGGGATTACAGGCGTGAGCTACTGTGACCAGCCTAGTTTTTAGTTTTGATGTACTCATATTTATATTTTCCTTAATGATTTATGACTTCTGATTTCTGTGTCTTGTAAGGAAGGGCTACCCTACTTGAAGACATTAAGTCTCCTATATTTTCTTCAAATACTTTATTGCCCAGGCTAGCCTCAAACCCCTGGGCTCAAGCGATCCTTCTGAGTAGCTAGGAATACAGGCACAGTTCATTGCACCCACCCAAATACTTTAGGCTCCCATTATTGTTGTTGAGATAAAATCCACCAGGAATTAATGTTGGTATATGGTATGGAGTGAAATTCTAGCTTTTCCTCCCGTATTGTGAATCAACAGTCCCCAAACTATTTATTGAATAGTTTGTCCTTTCTCCATTGATAGGAAAGGGCTACTCAGTCACACGTGAGTTCACAAATAAATCTTGACCTGAACTTTCTAATCTCTCCATTGATCTGGACTTTCTCCTATAACTACACTGTTTTAATTACATTAGTGTAACTAAACTTGACATCTGGTAGGAAGAACTCCTTTGTTTTGTTCATCCTCCAAACTGTCTTAGCTATTCATTTATCTTTACTCTCCCAAATGAATTTTATAACCAAATTTTTGTCCAGTTTCTTGAAAAACCATCCTGAATTCTGTTTGGAATTACATTAAATTTATAGGTTAATCTGGAAGAACTGTCATCTTTATAATATTGAGTCTTCACCTTATGAACACACAATACGTATTCTCTTTCTATATATTCAGGTCTTTCATGCTTTTACATTTTAGAGAATACATAATGAAATATTTACAAATGACATATGATGCCTGAGGGTTGCTTCAAAATAATCCACTGGGGTCTGAAAATAACATACAGGAGGTAACATTGACCATAAGTTGGTAATTGTTGAGGGGGTGTGATGTGCACATGAGATTTCATTTACAAGTCTGAAATTTTCTGTAATAAAAAGATTTTGAAGAAATAACTATTTCTGAAATTACAGCCCCTAAAACATATAAAAACTCATGACTTTTTTGTTTTGTTGTCTTAGGGAGTAAGGGTAAAAGCAGAAGGAAAGACCAAAATGGTATATTAATCAAAAATACATACAGGGTTAGGCATAAAATTACAAAATATTATTCTCTGTTTTTAAGTGTTGGTAATTTTTCTCACAAATAACTTTCCCTCATCTCTTTGACAATAATTCTCACTGTGCAGATGTAATTTTAATAATACTCTGCAAACTAATGTAGGCTATGTACGTGCCCAGCCATGGAAATTGCTAGATCACAGAGTATGTGCATTTTCAATGTATAAGTATAGTCAGCTAGTCCTCAAAGTGATCACAGTAGATTGTAATCTCATTAGCAGTATATAAGAGATCACCTTTTCCCATATTGGTGTCCAAGTCACCATCTTTGATTTTTCCAAATCTGATTGGCCTGAAATGGCGTATCATTTCTTTTATCAATTACAAATACCCTAAAGCAAATATGTCAAAATGTTAATGTTTGTTTACTCTTGCTAGACAGCATATGTATCTTTAAAAAATATTAATATTTCTTTTCTAAATTAATTCCCCCTCCCCAAATTAAAATAAGTTATTTTCCAAAGTTCATACTTGAATGCCTTCTCCCAAGTAACCAAAGTCCTAATCAAGTTACACATGAAAACAACACCTCTGCTTTTAGTAATCTATCTATGCCACTACACTTATGGTTATATCTCTTCTCAAGATTTTAAACATGAAAAATTAAGCTACTTCTGCACAAGGATCATTTTCTTTAACTCACTGTCCTAACTGAAGTGAAATAGACATTTATATTAAGGACAGACATTACTTTTGTCTTTATCCCTATAAATACTCTCCCTGTAATTAAAATCTAATCATGTTTAATTTTCCTATTAACCACTGAACAGCAATGCACTGTGCCCACTACTTGCTTAGCAGGAATAAGCTGTCTTCCAGTTTGACAGAAATAAAAAGAAGTCAGGAGGAGGAAAAAGTTCTTTACTCTCAGATGTTTCCCTTAGATGTCTTAGTTCTTTTAAAATAAGCATTACTTTTGGAAAAGTTCAATAATGTAGTTGTATGCAAGCTAATAAAAAATATTTCCCTAAACAATAAACAATATTGGTAATAAATGCATTTTTTAAAAAGCATCTTTTAAAGTAATAAATGACTGAGATCCAATATATGGAGAATGCTGATTTATAAATACCAGACTTATCAATAATCTATCATTCTTTATATATTTTAATAATGGTGCTTTATATTTACAAGGTGCTTTGTGTTTTTTAAAAGTCTTTGTTTCTTTTGAGACGGAGTCTCCCTCTGTCGCCCAGGCTGGAGTGCAGTGGCCGATCTCAGCTCACTGCAAGCTCCGCCTCTCGGGTTTATGCCATTCTCCTGCCTCAGCCTCCCAAGTAGCTGGGACTACAGGCACCGGCCACCCCGCCCGGCTAGTTTTTTGTATTTTTTAGTAGAGACGGGGTTTCACCGGGTTAGCCAGGATGGTCTCGATCTCCTGACCTTGTGATCCGACCGTCTCGGCCTCCCAAAGTGCTGGGATTACAGGCTTGAGCCACCGCGCCCGGCCTTTTTTTTTTTTTTTTTTTCTTTTGCGACAGAGTCCTGCTCTGTTGCTCAGGCTGGAGTACAGTGGCACAATCTCGGCTCACCACAACCTCCATCTCCCAGGTTCAAGCGATTCTCCTGTCTCACTCCCAAGTAGTAACAGGCACATGCCACCACACCTAGCTAATTTTTGTATTTTTGGTAGAGATGGGGTTTCACCATGTTGGCCAGGCTAATCTCGAACTCCCAGCCTCAAGTGATCTGCCCATCTCTGCCTCCCAAAGTGCTGGGATTACAGGCATGAGCCACCGTGCACAGCCTAAAAGACCCTTTTACCTGTACATCATTTGCATCTCACAACAATGCATCTGCCAAAGTCGGGGCAACTTCTGGCCACCAGAATCCCAGCATTAGCAAAGTTGCCTGAGCACTTAATCACCATTTGCCACAAATTTTCTGAGGAATATGCTCTCAATGCATGCCCTAAAAGTTCAACTTTTGAAACACAGCAATACTACCTATTTGTAAGACAGGTTCTAGTATACAACTCTGCCACAAATGTTTACTTTCTCATCTATGCGGTATTTTAAGTACTTCAGTAGTATTTTATATAAAAATAATGTGTATTTTATGGTGTTTCATATATAACATGTCATGTCTTCTAGAAATCCTAAAAACCAACATAAGCCTGAGTAGTAAATTAATAGAGAAAACTGCTATTGGAAGAAATAAACAGTTTCAGAGTATTTAAAATAAGTTATTACATTCTTATGCTTTTTTCCTAAGTGTCAGTACAGAAATTTCAAATCAAGAAAAACATTCTGCTGTACATTCTGGCAATCTAGATATTCTTTTTCTATTTAAAGATTTTTTTTTTTTTTAAAGAACTTATTAACACAGTATGAAGGGAGTTACTTTGTGGGAAAATGCCACTTTTGCTCAGAGATCTCCATATACTTGCTTGTCACATTATGTTCCAATGAGGTACAGAACAGGTAGTGGAATTTATTTGGCAGCTTGGACTATAATTTGTAAGAAGTGAAAATAAATGTATTATGGAAAAATAAAATTAGCCAGGCGTGGTGGCAGGTGCCTGTAAACCCAGCTACTTGTGAGGCTGAGGCAGGAGAACTGCTTGAACCCGGGAGGCAGAGGTTGCAGTGAGCCGATATTGCATCATTACATTCCAGCCTGAGTGACACAACGAGACTCTGTCTCAAAATAAATAAATAAATAGACAAACCATTGATTAATGTTAAATAAATCATGCTAACTATATTGTTTCCCAAGTGAATTCTGATGGTAAGGAATGCTATCGTATAACAATATAATACCCCAGCCACCCAGAGCCATCTTTTGTGGCTCTCAGCAGATACCAAGATGTACTACATAGGAAGCACAGTTATTGCCCTCTATGAAATCTACCTAAAATATAATAGAAGTATCTCAAATATATATACACTTATTATAGATTTAATACTTATGAATTGTTAACCTTTCTCTTAATCTGTACTTTCAACTGGGAGTTTCTCTTAGAATTCTGTTTCACGGCCAGGCACGGTGGCTCATGCCTATAATCCCAGAACTTTGGGAGGCCAAGGTGGGTGGATCACCTGAGGTCGGGAGTTCGAGACCAGCCTGACCAACACGGAGAAACCCCATCTCTACTAAAAATATAAAATTAGCTGGGCATGGTGGTACGTGCCTACTGTAATCCCAGCTACTCGGCAGGCTAAGGCAGGAGAATCGCTTGAACCCGGGAGGTGGAGGTTACAGTGAGTCGAGATCACACCATTGCACTCCAGCCTGGGCAACAAAAGCGAAACTCCATCTCAAAAAAAAAAAAAAAAAAAAAATTGTGTTTCATTTAATTACTACTACCTATGAATTTGTTTTGATTTGATCCATAATAACTGCCTTTTAAGTGGTACTAGTGTTCTAGGACTCATCTATGTCAGCTCTCTTTTTTGTTTTTTTAAATTACAGAACTCTCTAGGCTTCTCATGCTTGTCAACTCTATAGATAACATTTAACCAACCACATTATTTCTTTTAAAACGGAGAAATTAAAATACATGAAATATCTTAAGTGGGATCTAATAAAAGTTGAGCAGGATGGATTACTTTCTGACTGTCATATGTCACATTTCCCAGGATTACAGTAAAAAACTAGCAACAGGCCGGGCGCGGTGGCTCAAGCCTGTAATCCCAGCACTTTGGGAGGCCGAGACGGGCGGATCACGAGGTCAGGAGATCGAGACCATCCTGGCTAATACGGTGAAACCCCGTCTCTACTAAAAAATACAAAAAACTAGCCGGGCGACGAGGCGGGCGCCTGTAGTCCCAGCTACTCGGGAGGCTGAGACAGGAGAATGGCGTGAACCCGGGAGGCGGAGCTTGCAGTGAGCTGAGAGCCGGCCACTGCACTCCAGCCTGGGCGGCAGAGCAAGACTCCGTCTCAAAAAAAAAAAAAAAAAAAAAACTAGCAACAGGCCAGGTGCGTGGCTAAAGCACATTGGAAGGCCGAGGCTGGCAGATCACCTGAGGTCAGGAGTTCGAGACCAGCCTGGCCAACATGGTGAAACCCTGCCTCTACTAATAATACAAAAATGAGCCAGGCATGGTGGCATGTGCCTGTAATCCCAGCTACTCAGGGGGCTGAGGCAGAAGAATCACTTGAACCCGGGAGGTGGAGGTTGCAGTGCCCACTGCACTGTAGCCTGGGCGACAGAGTGAAGCTGTGTCTCAAAAAACACAAACCAGCAACAGTACTGACTTGCCCAGTTATATACCATAATCACTAAGTGATCACTTTAATTAAATTCTCAAGAATGAGGGCTGCTTTATTTATTTATCTTTTTAAGTCTGCTAAGACGAAAACAAATCCTTTCTACATCATGTGAAACAAAATTGGCTGGTCTCATATGGTTTAATAGTTCTAGAGTTCTGGAGAAATTATGCTTAACTGCAGAAAGGGAGAAATTATGCCTAACTGCAGAAAAAAAAAAAAAAAAAAAACTTTCATGAATAGTTTTTCAAATCTCCCTATAGGTGAAGATAAGCCAACAATGAACAAAACTACTACTTTTTAGTGAACTTTATAGTTTCCAGACCACCTTTTCCTATGCTTTGGGCACCCACTCCCCACTTTAAGCAGTTGATACTATCCAGTTTTTCTTTTTTTTTCGAGACAGAGTTTCGCTCTTGTTGCCCAGGCTGGAGTGCAACGGCGCCATCTCGGCTCACCGCAACCTCCGCCTCCCAGGTTCAAGCGATTCTCCTGCCTCACCCTCCCTAGTAGCTGGGATTACAGGCATGTGCCACCACGCCTGGCTAACTTTGTATTTTTTTAGTAGAGACGGGGTTTCTCCACGTTGGTCAGGCTGGTCTCAAACTCCCGACCTCAGGTAATCTGCCCACCTCAGCCTCCCAAAGTGCTGGGATTACAGGCGTGAGCCACCGTGCCCGGCCGATACTACCCAGTTTTTCTTGCCAACCTCCCCACATTACAAGAGAAAGGGATCTAATCCCAATTATTTATATTATTAACATTTATATATATAATGTGATTTCTAATGCTGCATTTTAAAACTTTTATTGAAACATCTTGTCCTTGTTTAAAATTTTAAAAATATAACCAAATGAACAAAAAGTCTGAATTAAAACCACTGTTTCTTTCCCTATGCACCATGGTGTTCTGATGGCCAAGAACAATACATGAGAAGTCACTCTATAGTTGATAGAGACTATATTCCCGGGAGCTGCTAAAGACATGGCCCATATCCCCTCTCACAGGCTTCTTGCAAAAGCACAGTACTATCCTGACACCAGGACACCTCTGTTCTTTCCTGCTCTTTTCATTTGCTCTCCATTTCTGAACACAGGTCCTTCCTCTCCTGTCCAACATTGGTTAGACAATAATCTTCATTAAATTCCTGGGAAGAAAAGTATATCTCCTCACCTGTCCCAAGACTCCTAGGGTTTGTATGTATGTGCATATTCATAATCAGGCATAATTTGTACTTTAATATCTTGGAGTATGATTCTATAACATGATTTAATCTCTACTAGTTTAACACATTAAATTTTCTTTATTAGAAGTATTTTTCTGTATCAAACTGACCATTCCTCATCTTCTATCTATTATGAGGTTTTCATCTCTAAGTCAGGGGTCCTTAATTTCTTGAGGTCATAAATAATTTTGAGAACAGAGTGAAAGCTATGAACTTTCTCTGTAGAAAGGTATAAACATTCTCAAAAATTCATTTATTCAGTTATAAAATTCTCTGAGGTCTATCCATGAGCCCCAGCACTAAGAACCTCTGTTTCAAGTGAATGTAAGAGACTGTTAAAGTAATCTTGCTAAAAGTAGGCCATTTCTTCCATTTCTATTATCCTTTATGATTTGATTCATTTTTTTCCTGATTATAAACTAAAATTTCCTCCATTTACTGATTAAAAAAGAAAAGCAGGGTCACCTATACTAGAATGCCCATACAACACAATGTTTTCTTCCTCATCTCAGTTCTTTTTGGGGTATGATTTGCTAGGAAGATCTATATACATCCAATGCACATATATCAAATGCACATATAGTCATACATCCAATAGCCATGTATTCCTAGCTTGGGCATTAACATTGTCCTTCATTCATAGATTACAATGTAAAAACTTACTGAAGGTTTGCTATGTTTCACATATGTGGAAATAAAACTGTTCCTCGAGCAATTCTTCCAGGGCCTAGCACATTGCCTTATACAGAGTAACTGCTCAATAACTTAAGTAAAAGGGAAACCTGTGGAAAGAGTCGACTGAGAAAAGAGACACGAGGAATTACACTCTTACCTCAGTGTAAGCCACACACCAGAATCAACTGTAATTTTATAGTCATCCCTCACACATCAAAAAGTCCAACTATTAATTATGTAATTTTAAATTTCAGAATTTAATTTTCATTCAAATTCTTCCAACTCTGTACTTACATTTGTATTAATAAAACTCTGATGGTTTACACATATAAAAATATGCTACCTATGTACTATCAATGGTACGTAATTTGAGTTGTTTTCCTCTAGAATTGAGGGCTTTTGTGGCAACTGTGATGTTCCTTAGGACCAATTCCTCACCTTTGTAAGGTAGTTGCCAGGGGTTGAGGTCTTTCACATGGAAACACAGTAAGGCTAAAAGGCCTATAAAAGTGATCAAAACCCAACAGGCCTTATCAGCCTATGCTTCATACAAATACCTATCATATTTATATAAACTCCTTAAAAAAACTACAATAAAAAAACAAGAAGCTAGCATACATATTCAATAAATGTTTTTGCTATTGTTTATGCAAATGACATATTAAAATGTTAAAAATTTAAAAGTGTAAGTCATAGCTAAGTTACCAATTTAATCATTCAGAAAATCTTATGTGGATTGATTTAAAAACAAATTCAATTTCTGTCACAGGTGTGTGAAGCAGAGCAATTCTATCTCGAATACAGGCTGGGTAAAATGAGGCTGAGACCTACTCAGCTGCATTCCCAGATAGTTAAGGCATTCTAAGTCACAGGAGGAGACACGAGGTCAGCACAAAATACAGGTCATAAGGACCTTGCTAATAAAACAGGTTGCAGTAAAGAAACCAGCTAAAAACCACCAAAAGCAAGATGGCCACGAGAGTGACCTTTGGTCATCCTCACTGCTATGCTCCCACCAGCGCCATCAGTTTACAAATGCCATGGCAACATCAGGAAGTTACCCTATATAGTCTAAAAAGGCTAGGCATGAAGAATCCACCCCTTATTTAGCATATCATCAAGAAATAACCATAAAAATGGGCAATCAGCAGCCCCCGGGGCTGTTCTGTCTATGGAGTGGCCATTCTTTTATTCCTTTACTTTTGTAATATACTTGCTTTCACTTTACAGACTCGCCCTGAATTCTTTCTTGCACAAGATCCAAGAACATTCTGGGGTTCTGGATGAGGACTTCTTTTCTGTAATATCTCTATTAATACATACCTTCTTAAGCCAAGTGAGTATATATTTATCCTTGATGTTTGCCCTTTAAGTTAACTTTTACACAAGTGTCAGGCAACCAAATAAACATAGTGCCTCTAGAATATCACTTTTAGAGATCTCTATAACTGAGTGAAATACCTACTTCAAATGATATTTTAATATTAAAAATGCAGCATAAGAATGAACTTGAGCCAACTATTTCTACTGTATGATTAAAAACTAAATATTAAGACATTCATGCTGTCCTGAGGTAGTATTGTTGGATATATGCTGAGTACTAATATAGAATTCTTACCTATAATGTACATGTGTGACTGTTGGTTTCCTGTATCCAAGGATCCAGGTTTGAATATCTATAGGTTCAGCTTTGGGATAAGCTATCGTCGTATCTATTATCCACTGGAGGCCTTTTGATTTGCTGTCTGAGAACAAAGAAAAAAAGACTTAAAATTAAATCAACTTTTATATTATCTGTAGCAAATAACATAGATTACTTGACCAGTGTAAGGTATATCAATATACCTTCTGGTTTAAGAAAAATTCTAAGGATGAACTTTAGTGCTGCTGTTCTATAATGTTCTTTAGAAGAAATTAAGCATTACTTATTGTGTTATAAAATGGATGAACCTCGAAACAAGGAACACTATTATCTACTGGACATGCACCATTCAAGTATCTGATACAATTATGCACTATGAAGATCTAATTTATATTTAACATTCCTATAAAAAACTGACCTATGAAAAGGTCAGAAGCTAAACTCACATCACAGAAACAAAAAACAGACTTCGAAACAAAACAAAATCATTCACTAAATATAACATAATATAATATAATATAATATAATATAATATAATATAATATAAACACCAAGATTTGTGATACTGAGGATAGGCATTAATAAATATTGGAACATGGCAACAAAATTAAGCATTCTTTATGGATACACTTGGTTGCTGCTCTTGAGGCTGGGCGTAGTGGCTCATGCCTATAATCCCAGTACTTTGGAAGGCAGAGGTGGGCAGATCACCTGAGGTCATGGTGAAACCCTATCTCTACTAAAAATACAAAAAATTAGCCAGGTATGGTGGCGCGTGTCTGTAATCCCAGCTGCTTGGGAGGCTGAGGCAGGGCAATTGCTTGAACCCAGGAGGTGGAGGTTGCAGTGAGCCAAGATCACTGCCACTGCACTCCGGCCTGGGTACAAGAGTGAAACTCCGTCTCAAAAAAAAAAAAAAAAAAAAAGGCCGGGCGCAGTAGCTCATGCCTGTAATCCCAGCACTTTGGGAGGCCGAGACAGGCAGATCACCTGAGACGGAAGTTTGAAACCCCGTCTCTACTAAAAATACAAAATTAGCCAGGTGTGGTGGTGCACCCCTGTAATCCCAGCTACTCTGGAGGCTGAGGCAGGAGAATCACTTGAACCCAGGAGGTGGAGGTTGTAGTGAGCTGAGATCGCACCATCGCACTCCAGCCTGAGCAACAAGAGCGAAACTCCATCTCAAAAAATAAAATACATAAAAAATAAAAAAATAAATAAATAAATAAAAAGCAAAATATCTCCCTCAGTTTTAGCAAGAGTTATATGTACACATAAAGCAATAAAGCTTCCTGCCTTTTGGAAGGTACAACTGTTGACTACTGTTGTGGAGACGGGATGGTAAGTTCTGCTAAGTTTGATCCTTTGCACACTGTTTTTATCCCAGCATGGGGTACAAAGGTGAGTGAGAACTGAGAGCAGAATCATCACAGAGGATACTGATGGTCAGACTTTAAGAGTATAATGGTCCATTCTTTATTTGAAGTATGTAAGAAATTCCTAAAAAAAGAAAACTCATTTTCAAGCATAAGTCCAAATGTGCATTAGGAATCAATGATATATTACTTTTGTATGTCAAATAATTTAAAACTGGCCTTAAATTCTGTAAAGATTTTAGAACAACATTGTGAAGGAGAAAAATATACTTGTAAAACAAGTAAAAAAATTTTTTTTAAATAACATATTGCTAAATGAACTGAGTTTATGTAAAGAAACACACTTTAACAAGCTACCAATGATATGCATGCTGAAATGTTTAGGAGTAAAGTATACTAATGAAGCTTATTTTTAGACACATTAAAAAATGAAACAACCAAGATGGATTAATGGATGGATAGAATGATGAAGAGATAATCTAGTCAGCTCACAGACATCCACTGCAAAATTCTTTAAACTGTTATGTATGTTTGAAAATTTGTATAATTAAATGATGAGAAAAAACACCAAAATTCAGTTTAATATCTGTTAAATCATGTGGTAACAAAAATACTAATCTTTTTAAAGTTAATCAGACAGAACTTAATTTTGGTATATGTGTATGGATCACATATTAAAACAAACACAAAGGCATGGTTTGTGTATACATGGAATAAAATGCTAGTTAATATAAACACAAAAGAAAATAAAATGCAAAATACCAAAACATGGAAAAGAATAATAAAATACAGGTAAAACTAGTTTTCAGGTATACTTATGGTTTTTCTTCTAAACAGGCAGAATGAAAAACTTTAAGGTAGGATTAAAAAATAAACTACTCTGCTTTAGTTACAAACGTAAACTAGCTCTCTCTAAAAGAAAACAACGATTTTTCTTCACTATTATGCAATCAGTATAACAATTGCCCCTACATTTGAGATCTAGACCACCACAGGATATTGCCTGGGTGGAACTATTTTAAAACAGCAATCTTTATTAGTGCAACTAATCCTGTTTGGAAGACATTTGCCTTCAAGCTTTGGCTTGGCTGCCATTGCCACAGTGTCTCTCCAGCAGTGAAACTATTCTGAACGTTCCTTTTCTATTAAAAGACTCTTCCAATTTGTCTTTTTAATAGATGATGGAAGATTAAGAGAGCTGACTGCCAAGCAGCTGCTTGGGAGAAACAAATAAAAGGAAAACTCAGTTAAATCTGAGTTAAATCACAGACATTATTTCTATGTCTGGTCCTGATTGCCATTTAAAAACATATTGTTTCTGAGGGCCAATCATTTCAATTATTATTTTATTTTATTTAAAGAATAGGAAAAGAAATAGCAAAATACTGCAAAGGAAACAGGCCTAGTGAATGCCTTTCAGCTTTCTAACTTATAACCAGACTTTCACAGTAGTATCTTAGGTAACTTGTTCAAAACAGTCTCCATGCTATGGGCACAAATATCTTCTGCAAAACTTTGTAATTTATCAGGCTATTTGCAAGATAGTTGCATCTTTGAGTATGATTTGCTTTTTGATGGTAAGAAGGTAATACATACACATTATTTTTAACAACGGAAAATTCAGAAAAGCATTAATAGAGAAAAATAATCCATAATGTTACAACTCAGAAAAGCAATCACTGCTAACATTTTGGTGTCCTTGCTTTCATGCATTTCCTACTGCCTCGTTGTTTACAGACTTGAATTCAAATTGTTTTCAGAAGAGTTGTATGTTTGCCCACCCTATTAACAGAAGAGCATAAATATTTTTCCAAGCCAATACAAACACTCCATAAACATCATTTGTAACAGCTGTGTTGTATTCCGTTGTATGGATATTTGATAATTACTAATCCATTCTCACTTCTGGCTAATTCCAATGTTTTGGCTATTATAAATAATCTGTAATAAACCTATTTGCCTGCATTTCAGATTATTTTCTTTTGATAAATATTTGCAGTGGAATAACTGAGTCATTTATTAACACTTAATGCTCTTAATACTATCAAATTGCATTAAATTAGTTCTCTGTATTAAAAACAAACAAGGCTGGACACGGTGGCATACTCCCAGCACTCTGGGAGGCCAAGGCAGGAGTATCACTTCAGGTTAGGGGTCTGACACTAATCTGGTCAACATAGTAAGACCCCCATCTCTACAAAACAACTAAAGAATTAGCCAGGCATGGTGGCATGTGCTTACAACCTCAGCTACTCAGGAGTTTGAGGTGGGAAGATCGCTTGAGCCCAGGAATTCAAGACTATGGTGAGCTATGATCATACCACTGCACTCCAGCCTGGACAACAGAGCAAGACTGTCTCCCAAGAAAATCCAGGAAAAAAACAAAAACAAACAAACAAACAAAAAGAAGACCAAAAAGCTTTCTCAATTTGATAAATGAAAATATTATCTGATAAATGAAAAGACTAATTTTTCAAACATGTCATTTCTATAGTTATATCTTTTAGTCTAGCAATTCCACTTCTAGGAATCTGTACTACAGAAATAGTTCCACCAATATGTAAAGATATTTGTAAGAATGTTTACTGCAGCCGTGGGAATGGCTCCATATAAGTAAGACAGGAGAAAGACATCTTTGACTTTATGCATTTCTGTATTATTTGAGTAAATTACTAAAAGCATAGACTTCTTTTGTAAATGGAAACATTTTTAAAAAATTACAGTTTCATCTTCTCCCTAAGTATTATTTTTAACAAAAATTATAAATATAAAAAAGAACACTGATCATCTTCTGTAACTCCAGAAAATCCTTTAACTCCAACAAGGTAAAAAATGCTAAAAACCATCATACCTAATTCTTTAGCATCTCCTCCTGCTGGACTTCCATTTTTCTGTTGTGCTACAAGTGCATTCAAAATAATTTTTGTTGCCCCAGACCTTGGCAGAGTAACATTTGTAAGAAATGGCAAGTTATTTTTCTTGGCAAATGCCTGACTTGTTTCTCGCCGCTTCCTGAGGAAGCCCCCTTCTGGAAACAAAACAATCCATTTTCGATCTCTGCTCCTGTAATTATTTTCTAAGTGCTTCTTGAGAAGCAGCAGCTGTTGGTCACGATAAGATCTTCCCTAGAAGGCACACACACATTGTAATAAGTACAGGTACATCCAAAATTAAAATGCCATAAAATTAAATAGAAATTACAGCTTCTAAATTAAAATCCAATCATAGAATAGAATAGTGATTTCCCTCCCCCCTCACCTTACTTCCCTTTTTGACCACAGTGGTAAAAAGAGAGAAGTTATTAGCCCTTATACAAATAAATCTGTCTTTCTGAAGGAAAAGGAAATTGTTCTGATTGCCCTTGAAAGTTCAGCCATTCATCAATTCAGTGACTATTTACTGAGTGCCTGCTATGTGCCATGCACTGTCCTAGGCACTAGACATAGAGGAGGAAATAAGAGACTTTCATGGAGCTTACACTCTAGTTTGGGAAGATGGTATATGTGGAGTGGAAATTCAACTAGTAATATGTGTTAGGAAGAAAACAGTAAAAGGATAGAAAGGGTCAAGAGGGTCAGAGAAACCCACTATGAGGAGGTGAAAATGTGAGGGAATAAGTAATGTGAAGATGCAAGGCAGAATATTCCAGGTGACAAGAACGAAAAGGATAAAGGTCATTTATTTGGTGGGAATGAGTATGGCATGTTCAAAGAACAGCACCAAGGCCAGTGTGGCTGAAATGTGATAAACAAGGAAGTCAGTGGTAGGAAGAGAAGCTACAGAGGGAGGTGGAGACCAAATGAGAAGAGCCTTATGCATGGTAAGTAGTTTTGGAGCGGACATCTTTGGATAGTTTTGAATAAGGAAGTGTTACAATCTTATTTATGTTTAAAAGTCTGACCAGCCTGGGCAACATGGTGAAACCCCGTCTATACAAAAAAATACAAAAATTAGCCGGGTGTGATGGCACATTTAGTGGTCCCAGCTACGCAGGAGGCTGAGGCGGGAGGATCATTTGTGCCCACAAGTTCGAGGATGCAGTGAACCCCGATGGTACCACTGCACTCCAGCCTGAGGTGACAGAGTGAGATCCTGTTTCAAAAAAAAAAAATAAAGAAAATCTGCTGGCTCCTGTGACCAAAAGACCACAGGAGATAATAAGTTAGAAGACTTGCAGTACTGCACACAAGGGAATTTGACAAGATTCAATTATATTGTATTGATGATAAGTAGTTACATTCGGGAAAAAATGTGAAAGTAAAGCTAAAAAGACATTCTAATGGACTGTATCTTAGTTGAGAGGGAAAGAGAGAAAAGAAGATGACCTGAAGTCTAAAATGAAGAATCTAGAAAAATTTGTAGGAAGGCCCAAAGCTTACAACTACATATCACAAAGGTTCTTTCAGTGTGATCAATTTGCCAGTATTTTCCAGCCAACAAAATTACAGAAGCTCCTCAAAATAATTAGTGTGCTTTCAGTCTTTAGATCAAATGTATCCCAAATAGAAAACATGTAAGACATTTTCTTAGTTTACTGAGGTGAACTGATTATGATTAAGATAGCTATTAAGTTCTCAAGATTATACATAAAATATTTTTACTATTCTTGGAAAAGCTTGTCAAAATGGTCTAGTAGTAAAGTCTCAAGAGAATTTTTCTTTTAAACATTAATGCTTTTTCCCTTCCTTCCCCTCATGTCATAGATTTTTATTACTAGTCTATCAGAGAAAAAAATGTTGCTTTTTAGAAATAAATTTGTAAACTTTCTAGATACTTTGAAATATAATCTCTATGTATGCAAAACTTCACATAGTAATCACAAGAAAATATTTTGCAGTACCTAATTTTCGACTTTTATCTAAAAGTACACTGATAATCTAGTATAATTTAGCCTCTTTTTTTTTTTTTTTTTTGAGATGGAATCTTGCTGTGTTGCCCAGGCTGGAGTGCAGTGACACAATCTCGGCCCACTGCAACCTCTGCCTCCCAGGTTCAAGCGATTCTCCTGCCTCAGCCTCCAAAGTACCTGAGACTACACGTGCGTGCCACCATCCCAGCTAATTTTTGTATTTTTAGTAGAGACAGGGCTTCACCATGTTGGCCAGGCTGGTCTCAAACTCCTGGCCTCAAGCAATCTGCCTATCTCGGCCTCCCAAAGTGCTGGGATTACAGGCATGAGCCACAGAGCCCGGCCCCTCTTCTTGATGCCTGAGGATAATCATTAGGGTCAACTGTTACACTACACTATAAATTCAATTATTTCCTAAAGCTGGAAATGAGGTAAGGTGCTCAGCTAGCTTTTCAGATCCCTGAGACTGCTAAGATTTCTAACTGTTGGTTCTGCTGCCTTCTCTGAGCTATTACACTAGGATCATTGTTAAGTTGTCCTGATCAGTTTATTTTGTCTTGACCTTGTGTCTACTCCCAATTGCCACTTCTTGTGGTTCCAAGCTATGCTTATATTTGTTTCTCCGCTCAGAAGAATAAAGGGTGTTTCCAAAAAAAAAAGATATAATGTCCAGTACATAAAACTGTCTGGAGTAAAGTATAGGTGTCTTGTGATACCTATTTTCACAGAACTTAGAAGTTTTTCTACTCACTTCCAGCTTATTTCTGAATTTGTGGTTCTTGGAAAAGGCTTAATCAGATTCACCAGTTATTTATTAAGTAATTATTATGTGCGAAGCACAGCACAATCCAGGTTGTTAAATATGTAAACACCAAATAAGTGTGGTATTGTCATACATAAAAGCACTTACATATCATATTTCAGTCATCCATTCTGGTGAAAATAAAGCATGCAATACTAGTAACAAGTCAAGAAAATAATGTAGTGCTGATAAGAGGCTATCATTCTTCTTCCTACCTAAACTATTCCTAACGCTTAGGACTTTCCAATACACCTTCCTCCATCAAATCCATACTTATTCTTTAAAACTTGTGCCAAGTATCATCTTCTCCTCTGAAGTTTTTCTGGATTCACATAAAACTGATATACTTATTTTTCCCACTATGAATTCCCAAAACATCTCCCATTATTATTATTACATTAACTTATTTATTATTTATTTATTTAATAATCTGCCTATCGTAATTTAGATATCTACTATATTATACAACAGTGCCTTATAAATAAAAATAATAGTGATACAATAGTAGTAATCAAGATAAAAATGATGATAAAGGTAGCAGGCATTGTTCCGAGTGCTTTATAGATATTACTTCATTTAATCCCCACAACCACCATTGTGGGGGATACTACATATTATTCAAGTTTGGAAAACAAAGAAACTTGAGTGTTTAAATAATTTGCCCAATTCACATAGCTAAGAAACTGAATAGTGGGCAATGTTTACTAAACTAAATTGTACCCTCTAAATGGGAGAAGAGTAGAGGTTAGAATGTTTGCATTTTAAGTATTTTAATACTTATCCACACTCAAATTGAGATTGAAATAAATGGTTAGGGAACAAAGATTCAGAGAAAGAGCTCCCTGAGCTGGGCACGGTGGCTCACACCTGTAATCCCAGCACTCTGGGAGCCCAGGCGGGTGGATCACTTGTGGTCAGGAGTTCCAGACCAGCCTAACCAACACAGTGAAACCCCATCTCTACTAAAAATACAAAAAGTAGCTGGGTGTAGTGGCATGCCTATAGTCCCAGCTACTCCAGAGGCTGAGGCATGAGAATCACTTGAACCCAGGAAGTGAAGGGTTACAATGAGCCGAGATGGTGCCACTGCACTCTAGCCTGGGTGACAGAGCAAAACTGTCTCCAAAACAAAAAAAAACAGAGCTCCCTGAAACCAGTTAGCAGTAGCCCTACCTACTATAATTGGTTTTGTTATACCTCTTTTTATAATCAATAATCAATTTGACCAGGCTATCACTGTGGGAAAAAAGTGCTTATTACTTACCTGTCTTATAAAGAAGTCTCCATGGACCAGAGAAACAATTCCAAAGTTTGTGTACTTAAAAATATGATCCATCAACCACATCATCTGAGCAACAACCTAAAATATTGAAAAGCAAGAAACAATATTGGATAGAAGAAACCTGACTATAGTCGAGCCGAGTCTCCAAGCTTTAAATATAATCATCCAAGTATACTTTTAATTAACCAAAATATTTTAAATCTACCTCTATTTCTACAAACAAAGCACAGTTACTAACAGTGTCTACATGAAAAATTACAGGTCTTGATTCCAAGTCTTCGAGTCCTAAGTCATAGGTACATATATCACTATATAAAAAATGAAATTCAAGTAACTTCTTAAATTTGGACTTAATGATTTCAAATTTGTTCTACCCCAAACAAAGTCTCTGGTAATTATTACATAACTTGCAAAATTATTTTGAAACAATACAACAAAATGGTTAAGTTATCAAAGAAGACTATATATTTAATGAACATTCACTTATAGCTCTATAGAATCTGAGTGTAGCTCTATAGAATCTGAGTGTAGCTTCATGGCAAAGTATAAAAAGTTAGTGTCCAAAATAAAACATTTAAAAATTAATATAATAGAATGATTTACATATTCTATTATGAAGAATATTTATTAGTGTATGCAAAATCATGTTCTTTGCCAGGATAAAAATATTTGTAGTGCCTTAGTCCTTAAACAGAAAAATATTATCCACTGCTGATAAGGGTTAATACCTATATCGAGGGCAGAAGACTTTCTTCCATGCAAATTTAAAAATTAAAAATACAGGTCAGGTACAGTGGCTCACGCCTGTAATCCCAGCACTCTAGGAGGCAGAGGCAAATGGATCACTTGAGGTCAGGAGTTTGAGACCAGCCTGGCCAACATGGTGAAACCCCAGCCAGGTGTGGTGGTGCATGCCTGTAATCCCAGCTACTTGGGTGGCTGAGGCAGGAGAATTGCTTGAATCCGGGAGGCAGAGGTTGCAGTGAGCCAAGATTGAGCCACTGCACTCCAGCCTGGGTGACAGAGAGAGACTCCCTATCAAAAAAAAAAAAAAATTTAAAAGTACAAACAGGATCTAATTAATGAATCGGTTAATTGTTCTTTCCTGCTGAGGAAATAGCATTCCTTGTTATAAGCCTTAACTGAAGTGAAAGCTGCAACTTCAATCAAGAATGCAGTAAGCTCTACTTTGGTTTCCCATGGGAACAATAGATGTAAACATCATCTCTAAGAACCAATTTATGTGAACCTACACATACGGAAAAAACTGAAACACTGATATCCATGTGCTGCTTTTATAAAAGCATTATAAAAGCCCACAGATGATATATATTACAGCTTCTGCCTTAGTTTTCCAGCTACACAACTCCTACTCCATCACCTTTACAATATTAAATCATTTTTTTTAAATGAAGATATATGCCCAGTCAAAGAAAGAACTAATACCTCAAGCAATTAATATAGAGTAAGATAATCACCAGCATCCCATCTTGCTTTGCTTTAAAATGATGATTACAGTACTTTGTTTAAATACACTGAGATTTGGACTAAATGAAATTTGTTGAAAAGTGTCCCCAAAACAAACAAAAAGCAGTGGATTCAACCTATAAAGCATTTTAGCTTTAGACACATTATGAAGTGTAGTTGTAATTTATTGACTTCTGGGTTTTAAGTGCCAAATAACTAGCTTTTATATTTAATCTTTCATTCACGATGTATTTATTTCTTCAGTTAGAAGGGTCACTTAAAACATAAATTCAGTAAAGATAGCCAAACTATTTTCTGAGATTTGTAAGGATAGCTCTGTTCCAACTTATTTTAGGGGAAATGTTATAAGTCAATAAATGTTTATAAAACATTTAATAAAGTTCTTTTGACAGAAATAAAAATTCTTAGTTTTATCATAAATTGTCATAAAAGGCCAAGACAATTCACAGACACTTATTAAAAAGGTACCAGGCCAGGCACGATGGCTCACACCTGTAATCCCAGCACTTTGGGAGGCTGAGGCCAGTGGATCACGAGGTCAAGAGATTGAGACCATCCTAGTAAACATGGTGAAACCCCGTCTCTACCAAAAAATACAAAAATTAGCTGGGCGTGGTGGCGGGCACCTGTAGTCCCAGCTACTTGGGAGACTAAGGCAGGAGAACTGCTTGAACCTGGGAGGCGGAGGTTGCAGTGAATTGAGATGGCACCACTGCACTCTAGCCTGGCAATACAGCAAGACTCCGTCTCAAAAAAAAAAAAAAAAAAAAAAAAAGGACCAACACTTTCAGAAAATACAATTAATCCTTTGTTTCATATTCTTCAAAAGAAGGATGAGTAAACATAAGCTGCCTAAATCAACTCTGTCAATGTTTGGTAGGTCTGTCACTCAGAACTTTTTCATTATTTCTAAGAGACAAAATCAATCTGTATCAATTACTCTTTATCTGAATGCACAGATTTTTTACATATCAGAACACCGTATAGAGACTTAAACAAATTACTGCACTCTTCTTTCCTTTTGAAATTATAATAAGGTCAATGGTTCTCCACTGGGTGAGTATGGAAACTGCAGGATAATTTTGGTCCTTGTGGACTAAGGAGTGCTACTAGCATTTACTGTGGACTAAGGAGTGCTACTAGCATTTACTGTGTGGCAGCTGGGTACACAAAACATCTGGCAATGTCCAGGACAGTTCTCAGCAACACTGCTGTCCTATTAAAATGCCAATAGTACTCCCACTGAGAAACTAATGGGGGCTTCAAGAAATCCCCTAAATTAAAAAAGCTATGTTATAATTACATTACCATCAAAGTAATATTTTTTAACTGGCCCACAACAGCCTTCCTTCTTCGAATGTATCCATAAAGTATAAAATAAATCAAGTAAACATTCCTACTAGTGAATACAAATTAATATTGCTCTGTAATTATTAGGCAGCAGGGAGAGATTATAATGCTTCCACCCTTATATTTCTCAGTTACTCCTTTATAAAAGAAAGTAAAATATTCTTCTAGATTTCAAATTATTCAATATTATCAGAGCATTATTTAGAATGCTCAGTATTAACTAATCTGAAATGAAATAATTACTTGGGACTTAAACATTTTTATAAAGGCAAACAAGCCAACCAAATTTTCTTTTGTCCACATGAGTGGGGAATTTTAAATTACCTAATATTCTGGTTGATACAGTTATCATCTATGCCAAACTGGTGTTAGAATACAGTTAGACATATTTATATTGACCATTTTAATCACCCTTTGAGATTCAAAAACCACTTAAGGACACTGTAGGCCCTCAGGATAATCACTATAAATGTAATGATCCTATCTGTACGAGTAACAATGCTAACTAATTGGACAGTCTCTTTTATAGATAGCCAAATCAACTAGTTTTGCAAAATTTTAATGTCATGAACTTAGGGGACAGGCAATAAATATTATTATAAATGCAAATATATCTACACAGTGATACTCTTTTAACAATTCAAGATCCTGAATATAAGAAAAGATTTAATGTATTCCACATTCCAGCAAGATTATGCCACTGCTTTTCAGACAGACAAGAAAAACAGATTCTACAATAATAAAACATATTTTTCTTTAATCTCCTCTCATTTTCTGACACTACCCTAACCTAGTGAATCAAAATCTCTGAAACCTAAACACACCAGGGCTTATTCTCACTTTGATGTTTTTGCCAAGATTGTTTCATTAAGAAAGAAGTCCTTGCTTTACCACTCTACCTAACTAAACTCTACTCATCCTTCAAGGCCAAGTTTATGTCCTCTCCCCTTCATAAAGTTTTCTATGTCCATGAGGTACACGGTGCACTTACCCTCCACTGAAGCCATCTCACTTGGCAATTAAGTATTGTTTATGGCTCATGCCTATAATCCCAGGACTATGGGAGGCCAAGAGTGGGTGGACCACCTGAGATCAAGAGTTTGAGACCAGCAGCCTGGCCAACATGGCAAAACCCCGTCTCTACTAAAAATACAAAAATTAGCCAGGCATGGTGCCCATGCCCACAGTGCCAGCTGCTTGGGAGGCTGAGGCACGAGAATTTCTTGAACCCAGAAGGCAGAAGCTGCAGCAAGCCAAGATTGCACCACTGCACTAGAGCCTGGGAACAGTGCAAGACTCCATCTCAAAAAAAAAAAAAAGGATTGTTTGAGATACCCTTCTTCCACCTGCCACTAGGCTGTCAGCACCCTGATGAGAAGAACTGTATCTTATAGGATGGTGTTTACACTTCTTATAGTCACTGATCATAACTACTAAGCCCTTAATGAACTTCCATTTATTTGATTATTTACTATTAGGTCACACATTAACTCCATTAATTTATACACTTTATATTTATTTAGTTTTCTATGAACATAACCTCTTTAACTTCTAAGGTGATAATTCGTTTAAGGCTAAAGACTGAATTTATTTTTTAAATCCACTCAGTTTATAAATATTTATTCTATCATAAGCAATATTCCCCCAACCTTTTGTTTTAGAGATGGGGTCTTGCTATGTTGCCCAGGCTGGAGTGCAGTGGCTCTTCACAGGTATGATCCCACTACTGATCAGCACAGGAGTTTTGGCCTGCTCCATTTCCAACCTGGGCTGGTTCACCCTTCTTGTGCGAGCTAGTTGTTCACTACTCCCAGGAGATCACCATATTTATGCTCAACTTAGTGCAGACCACCTATCAGCATAAAGAACTACAGCCCAAACTCCTGGGCTCAAGCAATCGTCCTGCCTCAGCCTCCCAAGTAGCTTGGACTACAAGCTGCACCACTGTGCCAGGCCAAGGCAGCTTTTTGTGTTTGTATTTTTCAAACTGGCAATCCACTGCTTCATCTCCAGATAGCCCTCAATTTGAACTATATTAACCTGCTTTCATCCCAGTTACTATTTTTTAAAACAGTCTTATTGAAATATAATTCACATTGTCCCAGTTTTTTTTTTTTTTAAGTCTCTACATCCCACTTCTGGGTGACTTAGAATGATATATTTTTCCTTTTAATATTTTCTAAATTTTTATTGAAAGTAGTATACATACTAAAGTCTATGTCTATATTTCAAAGCACAGTAAGATATTTGAATGGATTCCCTTTTTTTTTTTTGAGATGGAGTCTTGCTCTGTCTCCAGGCTGGAGTAGTGCAGTGGCATGATCTCGGCTCACTGCAGTCTCCACCTCCCTGGTTCAAGTGATTCTCCTGCCTCAGCCTCCTGAGTAACTGGGACTACAGGCATGCACCACCACACCCAGCTAATTTCTGTATTTTTAGTAGAGATGGGGTTTCACCATGTGGTCCTGGATGGCCTCAATCTCTTGACCTAGTGATCTGCCCACCTCAGCCTCCCAAAATGCTGGGATTACAGATGTGAGCCACCATGTCCGGCCGAATGGATTCCTTTTAACCTTCCTTTCTGGATGTCTACCTACTGCCTTCAGGGTAGCTTACCAGTCCTTTGTCCTGGAGGCACATCATCAGTGTGCACACATCTCCTGTTGCCTGATGATTCACCAACATCACTGCTTCATCTTTTGAAACTGCTTTAATATCTTCTCCCCATTCCATCACTGTAAGAATAAAAAGTTTCAAAGCTCTCATTTTAAAGATTTTTATAATATCACAAACCTTATATTAGAAAAAATTATGTATATTAATGATGATATGTCACCTAGCTAAAACATCCAAAAGTTTACAACTAAGTCTATTTCCTATGCAAATCAGAATGTTAATATAACTTTTATAGAGCCCCCAAATATACATTAAAATATAAAATGATCATTCTTTCTTTACTTATTTACTTATTTTTGAGACAGTCTAGCTCTGTCACCCAGGCTGGAGTGTAGTGGTGCGATTTCGGCTCACTGCAACCTCCACCTCCCGGTGCAAGCAATTCTCCTGCCTCAGCCTCCAAGTAGCTGGGATTACAGGTGCACACCACCACGCCCAGCTAATTTTTGTATTTTTAGTAGAGACAGGGTTTCACCATGTTGGCCAGGCTGGTCTCAAACTCTTGACCTCAAGTGATCCACCTGCCTTGGCCTCCCAAAGCGCTGAGATTACAGGCGTGAGCCACCATGCCCAGCTATGGTCATATCTTTGATCTAGAAGTTCTATTTCCTAGAATTTATCCTACAGAAACTTTTGTTCACATAAGCAAAGATATATGTATAAAGAATGTTTATCACAACATAAATGTTCACCAACAAGGGAATGGACAAGAAAATTATGATGTAATAGGAGGGTATAAACCCATTAAAATAATGGAGGATATCTCTTATTCACTAACCCAAAAAAGACATATTATCAACTAAACAAAGCAAATCACAAAACAGTAAATATAGCATGATCCCATCTTTTTAAAGCAGGAATACCATCTATGTGTTGTTCAATGCACTGAAAAAAGTCTAGAAAAACAAATTTCAAACTGTTAATACTGATCATCAATGACAGGTGGTTCCCAACCCTTCAGATTCTATTTTATAAGAAAATATTCAGACATAATAATACATACTTTCACCTTAAAAAAAGAAAACTAATAAAAATGCCAAATTATTTGAAGTTATCAGATGAAAAGTCACTGCACCAAAATCCATTGGTACATTCTAAGGGAAACATTGGTATTTCTATGTAGTTATGCCTCATTTCATTTTTTATTTATTTTTAATTTTTTTGAAACAGGATCTTGCTCTGTTACCTTGGCTGGAGTGCAATGGTGCAATCACAGCTCACTGCAGATTCAAGCTCCCTGGGCTAAGTGACCCTTCTACCTCAGCCTCCTGAGTAGCTCGGACTACAGGTGTGTGTCATCACGTCCAGCTAATTTTTGTATTTTTTTTGTAGACACAGGGTTTTGCCATGTTGCCCAGGCTGATCTCAAACTCCTGGGCTCAAGCAATCTACTGGCCTCAGCCTCTCAAGGTATTGGCATTACAGGCATGAGCCACCGCACTCAGCCACCTCATTTTGCAGTAAATTTATTTCAAGTCTCAGTTTTCAAACATCAGAATTCCGCAAAGAAGCTTCTAGCATTTTTTGATATGAATTACCAAAGGCCGATTCTATATTAGTATTCACTTTTACCCTATCTTTATCTCACTCACTGCTACAAGGAAAAAAGTCAAGCCACCTGTGTGTAAAAGCTCTGGATGAAATAGGGATAGGGAGACCTATTGAGAGCCAATTTTGCACTATATTTCAAAATTAACAAATGCACAAACCTTTTCACCTAGGAATTCTACTTCTAGAAATGCATCCTACAGATACACTCATTTATGTGCAAAATGACATGTACACAAGGCTACTCATTGCAGCTTTGATTGTGAATATACTTAACAAGACTGAAAAATAAAGTACACTTGAAAAATTAAGATGAATTTTTAAAATTCAGGTGAATTTCATGTTAGCATATTTTACCACAATTAAAAACATTTTTAAGGGAGACCAGCTAAGTAAATTATATCTATGAAATGGAGTATTATGCAAACATAGCACTTATGTACTAATATGAAATGATATACTTTAAGTAATAAAAGCAAAGTGTAGAATAGGATGAGGGATGCCATTAGTTGTGGTTTTTTTGTTTTGTTTTGTTTTTGGGATGGAGTTTTGCTCTTGTTGCCCAGGCTGGAGTGCAATGGCATGATCACGGCTCACCGCAACATCCAACTCCTAGGTTCAAGCAATTCTCCTGCCTCAGCCTTCCGAGTAGCTGGGATTACAGGCATGCACCACCATGCCCAGTTAATTTTGTAGTTTTAGTAGAGACGGGGTTTTTTTGTTGGTCAGGTTGGTCTCGAACTCCCAACCTCAGGTGATCCACCCACCTTGGCCTCCCAAAGTGCTGGGACTACCGGCCTGAGCCACCACGCCCAGCCTAGTTATGTTTTTAAAAAGGACAGAGAATATACTAACCAAATGAAAACTCCCCATATGCCCCTCTTGACAACCCTCCAATGGAGACACATGGACATACAAACACACAAACACACACACACACATGCACAACATTCTTTCATTAATACATTCTTCATTCAATAAATCAGCATCAGGCACGGTTAGGTATTATGGATATAAAATAAATAAAAACATTTCAAGTATTATTCTAAAGTGAACAGCAGTTAAAACTCAAGAAAGACTAGCTTGGTTCTATAAATAGTGGGTAATGTGGAAAGTTTTCTGGCTCTCCATCTGTATTAATAGATGTCTCATAACCAAATAGTCCTTTAACGCAGTCTGTGCTGCATGAGTGGAAAATACTAGATACCTAGGCCCATGCAGTGGGAAGGCATATATGTCAATATAACTGCAAATAAGAATACGTTTTTACATAAAATATATCTTACCTGTTTGCTTTATATAAAGCAGATAAATCTAGTAAGTGTGACTGGTTTAAATATGAAAATATAAATTGAATTTGGATCTCCCTATACTGGTTTGAACAATATACTCTAAAAATTCATGTCTACCCAGAATCTGTGAATCAAGATGAGGTAGGTCATACTGGATTAGGGTGGGCCCTAAACCTAAATCCAGTAAGACTGGAGTCCTTATAAGAAGAGGAAAATGTGGTCAGAGAGACACACAGGGAGACCACCATGTGATGACAGAGGCAGAGATTGAAGTGACGCACCTACAAGCCGAGGGACATCAAGGATGGTGGACAACCACCAGAAGAAGCTGGAAGAGGCAAGGGAGGAGCCTCCCCAAGAGTCTTTCGAGAGAGCATGGCCCTGCTGACACCTTGATTTCAAGACTTCTAACTTCCAGAACTGTGAAACAATAAATATCTGCTGTAAAATCCAGTTTGTGGTAATTTGTTATGGCAGTCCTAAGGAATTAATATAATCCCTCCCTCAATTTTTCCCATCCTCTCTTTCCCCTTTCCATTCTATTTTCCCCAAAATTATAGTCTTTCTTTTCTTATCAAGTATAGGAAAAGAATTGCATTATACTTTTAATATTGAGAACATTATATATAATCTAACATTATGTATTATAAATGGTTTTTAATGTTCACTTCTAAATACTTTCAGAAATTATACTTTAAAGTATAATTATTAAGAGTTAATCCACTACATGTTTTATCTCTCAACCAGAACTTAGTCAAAATTTATTTTCAGACCAAATGTCAGTTTACCAAGACTCACATAGCATGCTAAATCAAAAAAGTGAAGGTGGTCAGGTGTGGTGGCTCATGCCTATAATCCCAGCACTTTGGGAGGCCAAGGTGGGTGGATCACTTGAGGTCAGGAGTTCGGGACCAGCCTGGCCAACACGATGAAACTCTGTCTCTACTAAAAAATACAAAAATTAGCAGGTATGGTGGCATATGTCTATAATCACAGCTACTTGGGAGGCTGAGGCACAAGAATTGCTTGAACCTGGGAGGCAAAAGTTACAGTGAGCCGAGATTGAGCCACTGCACTCCAGCCTGGGTGACAAAGTGAGACTCTGTCTCAAAAAAACAAAACAAAACAAAACAAAATGAAGGTACTTAGATCAACTCTTCTTTTTTTCTTTCTTTCTGTTTTTTTTTTTTTTTTTTTGAGTCAGGAACTCCTGGGCTCAAGCAATCCTCCTGTCTCAGCCTCCCAAAGTGCTGGGATGACAAGCATGAGCCACCACACCCAGTTTGGATCAACGTTTTACCAAGAAATTATCCTGAGGTAGCAATAAGGTCATGTTGAATTTTACAATAATCCTAATTTTATTCAGTAACAAATTTAATTTCCAATATATATGGTATTCTTCTTTTAGAGCATCATTTAAGGACAACTGTTAGAAAGTTAAATGACTAACAAAATCAAGATTAAAATGAGCAATTTATTACACAGATGAAGTAGCTATGTTACTCAGATTATGCCCTGCTATCCCATGACCAGTAAATAGAGTAATAAAGCTAATATCTTAACCAAGGGATAGAAAAGAAGCTATGGATGCCTGCCAGTTCTTACACTGCACTTGATTAGAAGAACAAAAATATTCTAACACGCTGCTCTATGAAATGAATTCTCAAAAAAGAATTGGGTCAGGTCTACTACTTCCAAAGGGAAAAAGGACAACTGAATAAAAACTGGAGGAAAAATTTTCTAATTGTAATAAATTTCAAAATTGTTATTGAAAACCAAAGCTAAGGGTTATCATCTACTACATACACACACACAACACACACACACACACACACACACACACTCTAACATGTACATCAATATACTTTTCCCAAAAGTTACAGATTAGAATTAATCTGGACAGTTCACATCTCAAAAAGAAAACAGAAACAACAACCCATCAAAAACTCCTTAAAACAGTGACACTAAAGCCATTTATACTGGCCCACAAAACAGAATTAACGGAGAGAAGAAAGGTTGCTTATTATGCCCACAAGCTGATGCAACATACTATTCTATCCTTCTGTGCCTTCATTTTCTCACTTATGAAACAATATCATTAATGCTACTTAAACATCTTGCAAAAATGAAGGAGATCTAATTGATAGTACCATAGAGATCCTGAGTAATGGGATTAAAGTCACTTTTGGAATCACTAGTAACTAAAAGAGCCCTAAGCCTACTGTGTCATATGAAAATCAGTCTAATAGTAAAGATTAAAGAGCCAGCTGGGCACGGTGCCTCATACCTGTAATCCCAGCACTCTGGGAGGCTGAGGCAGGAGGACCCCTTGAGGCCAGGAGTTCAAGACCAGTCTGGGCAACAAAGTGAGAATCTGTCTCTATAAAAAAAATTAAAAATTAGCTGGGTGTGGTAGCATGTACCTGTGGTCCTAGCTACTCTAGAGACCACAGAGACCTAAGGCAGAGGATCTCTTGGGCTCAGAAGCTCAAGGCTGTAGTGAGCTGTGATCATGCCACTACACTCCAGTCTGGGTGACATATATAGGCACTCTCTCTAAAAACAAACAAACACACAAACAAACAAACAAACAAAAGAAATTAGAGAGCCAAAATAATCATAAGTGAATTTCACATAGCTGGAGAACTGTGGCTTTCAGCAGTTCAGGTTTGAGGCAGACCTGATTGGATTCATCCGAGGGAGGGTGTTAATTAAGAGTGGCCATGAGAGAGTGGCTTAAAGTACTCATTAATGGAGGAGAGACTGGTGAGGGAAACAAGTCTTGCAAACAAACAGCTGACTACCTAGAAAAGAGATGGAGGGAGGGCAATCATACATAGAGATGCTAATGTCATCCCTTTCTCCACAACATTCTAGTCAAGCTTCCCAAGGGAAGGCCCAGACTTTTGAAAATCCTTCTAATACATATCTCTAAGTAAGAACCATTGGAATTGAAGTGCTGATGTTTAATTTTATTTTTTTTTAAAGCAAGTACATTGTACACACTAGGAAATCATGGTCAGTATCCCTTTGGCACTTAAATTTTAAGAGGTTAAAATTTGAGAGGGCAAGGCTCAAGAGGTAGCTTTTGGAGGGGTCACATAACTAAAATACTAATAGTAGCAGATATTATTAAATAGATGTATAAGTAATAATCTCAATAGCTAACATTTATGGAATGTTTATTATATGCCATGCACTAGAATTAGTAATAGAAAATAATTTATATTATTTTCTGATTTAATCTTCACAAAATTCCAAATGTACAGATAGTATCATCCCCAATATGCAAATGAAGAAAATGAGACACAAAAGGTTAAGCACTGTTTTCAAACTTATACAGTGAGGAAGTAGGGGAACCTACTACTAACCACAATATCATATTGTCACTGCTGACATGCTTCATGTCAAAAAACGTTAAGGACAGGAACTTGGATAAACTGCACTTGCAGGCCCTAAAGTTGCCCATGATTATGCCAGGGAATAGGGTGGACAAGCCAAGTCCCAAAATCCTCAACAAAAAAGGATAGTGGATGGCAACAACAAGGAGGGGTAGAGAGGTATATAGCCAAATAATCAAGTATTTTTTTCAGTGACAGCTGAATAATAACCAAGTCTAAAGGGGCAAGGTATCTAAGAAAAAAAATCAACATTGTCTTTGGGCCCAGATGGGATTATCTTAAATATAATATGCTTGATACAGAACTGGCTCTTTTCCCTAGTCTTCCCCATCTTAGCAAAGAACACTGCTGTTCACCCAGTCATCTGAAGATGAAATCTAAGACTATCTTCATTCCTCCCTTTCCTTAATCTTCCACATTCAATCCATCTCTAAGTCCAGTGAACTCTGCCTTCAAAATACATTCGGATCCTCTATTTTTCTTCTTACTTACTACCATTTATTATTATTATTATTATTGAGACAGAGTCTCACTCTGTTGCCCAGGCTGGAGTGCAGTGGCACAATCTCAGCTCACTGCAACCTCTACCTCCCAGGTTTAAACAATTCTCCCACCTCAGCCTCCCGAGTAGCTGGAACTACAGGTGTGCATCACCACATCTGGCTAGCTTTTTTTTTTTTTTTTGTATTTTAGTAGAGATAGGGTTTCATCATCTTGGACAGGCTGGTCTTGGTGCTCCGCCCACCTTGGCCTCCAAAGTGCTGGGATTACAGGCATGAGCCACCATGCCTGGCCCTCTCTACTACTACCACTCTAATCCAAGCCACCAATAACTCTTGCCTGGACTTCTGCAATGACTTCCTAACTAGTCTTCTTGCTTCCACTCTGCCTACCTATGTAAAAGAAATCTTTAGAATTCCAATTTCAAATATCATTAAAATCAGAAACACCACTGTCAAGCATGAATTAGGGAACAGCAGGAAAGTCAAAGATAATAACTGGGAATTAACTTTCACTGGCATTAAGATTTGGTTTAAGTTAAACTTGTACTGTTTTCAAAAGGGGAGCTAGTGGCATTTTGGGTGAAGCAATTCTTCTTCCTACAGCTCACCAGTATTGCAAAACTTTTAGCTTGCCTGGCCAATAGTCTGTTACAATCCAAAAGGTAATTCCAAACATCCTGACTCCACCCCAATCTCCTTTGAGAAGAACTAAGTTAAAATTATGTCAATACAAGCCTGTGGTAAAATCAGGGTGAGGTTAAATAACAAGTGAGAATCATCCTGACAACATTAGGACTAAACAAACACGTGTTTACTGCCAACAAAGATCCATCTCTATGATTCCCTCCCCTTCACCCACTAAGCTCCCAGGATATGGCAGCCAAGAGTTTGAAACAATCTCCTCTAGGAAATCTGATCACCTCAAGAGGAAAGACCTAAAAATATTGACATTTGGGGTTCTCCAGTGAAACATTCCAATAAGATCACCCTACAATGAGGCTCAATGTTGATAAGCCACAGCCACTTGCTTGGCTACAAATCAACATTTTAATCCCTTACTCTTAAAACAGGAACAGACAGCTGAAGGGGATGAGAAAAGCAGATGTGTGAAGGGCTCTATGTCATCCCCACTTCTGGCTTGAAATAAGGAATACACTCCCCACGCGAAAGTTACCCTTCTGATACTAGGAAGAAAAGAATATTCTTATCACCACGAATGGGGAGTCAACACGGTGATGAGTCTGCACAGCAAACCATACTAAAATAATGCTTTCCTTCCATTAGTTTCCCCCATGTAGTTCCTAGTCACTTTCCTACAATTTGCCACCCTTAGAAGCTCAAACCCGTTTCCTTCATCCAGTCATTTCTCTTCAATTTATTACCCTTTGTTAAAATGGATATAAAGCCAGGCTTGGTGTCTCACACCTGTAATCCCAGCACTAAGGCTGAGGTGGGAGGATTGCTTGAGTCTAGGAGTTCAAGATCAGCATGGGCAACAAAGCAAGCCCTCATCTCCACAAAAAAAATTTTAAAAAGAAATTAACTGGGCATGCTGATGTATGCTTATAGTCCTACCTACTTGGGAGGGTGAGAGGGGAGGATCACTTGAGTCCAGGAGTTCGAGGCTACAGTGAGTTATAATCACGCCACTGCACCCCAGCCTGGGAGACAGAGTGAGACCCTGTCTCTTAAAAAAAGAAGAAGAGAAGAAAAGAGAAAAAAAGAAAAGAAAGAAAAGAAAAGAAAAGAAAAGGCATGGTGGCTCACTCCTGTAATCCCAGTACTTTGGGAGGCTGAGGAGGGCAAATCACTTGAGGTCAGGAGTTCAAGATCAGTCTGACCAACATGGTGAAACCCCATCTCTACTAAAAAAAATTTTTTTTAAATTAGCCAGGCATGGTGGCACAAACCTGTAGTCCCAGCTACTCGGGAAGCTTAGGCAGAAGGACTGCTTGAACCTGGGAGGTGGAGGTTGCAGTGAGCCAAGATTGCACCACTGCACTCCAGCCTGGGTAACAGAGTGAGACTCTATCAAAAAAAGAAACAAAAGGAAGGAAGGAAGGAAGGAAGGAGGGAAGGAGGGAAGGAGGGAAGGAGGGAAGGAGGGAAGGAGGGAAGGAGGGAAGGAGGGAAGGAGGGAAGGAGGGAAGGAGGGAAGGAAGGAAGGAAGGAAGGAAGGAAGGAAGGAAGGAAGGAAGGAAGGAAGGAAGGAAGGAAGGAAGGGGGGAAGGGGTATATAAAATCCTGAATCTAAATGCTTCTTTGGAGTTTTCACTTCTTTTCTATGAAGCCCCCTGTGCCACATAAAAAATGTTAACATCAAATAAAATGTGTATCCTTTTCTCTTGTCAATCTGTCTTTTGTTAGCCTAATTAGGCTAACAAAACAGGCCATAGCTGCGAAACCTGAGGGCAAAGGAAATGGTTTTCCTTACCTACATAGTCATATATTGCCAGAGACCTGAAAAAGGCTGTTAATGTGAAAGAGAACAAAGCAAACAGAAAAATAAAGAATCTGAGGAAACAGGCATTACACAAAAAAGAAAACTTCAAGAGACCAGCATTAATGTCTATATTGAGGTAAGGGATGAGATGATGATAATAACCATGAGACAAGAATAAGAAAAAACAGGACCTGCTGGAAATTAACATAATTGTAAAAATAAAAGTCTCAATAGAAAAACCAAGAGATAAAGTTGAGATAATCTTCCAAACAGGAGATTTAAAAACAAGATGAAAAACGAGAAAAGACTTGAACATTAGAAGACAATTCCACAAAATCCAGCCTTCAAATAACAAGAGTTCCAGGAAAAAGAAATCAAAGATGTAGTTAAAGAGCATTTGAGGGTGTGGATTTCCACTCCGACATGGGACATCAAATAGCTAGCACAGTGGATAAAAACAGACCTATACCAAGACATACATCCCCATGAAATTTCAAAACAAAAAAAGAGAAGATCCAATAAACTGTCAGAAAGGAAAAAGAGGACACATATAAGGATAAGGAATCAGATTAACTTGGAATTTCTCAATAGCTACTGAAAGCAAAAAATATTGTAGAGATTATTATTAAAATAATAATGACTTCAAAATCCTGGAGAAAGGTAGTGAGTTATTTCAATTGATTGTTCACAAAGACTGCACTTGACTTGGGGTAAGAAAAAAAAGGGAAAAAAAAAATCCCAAAGAAAAACTACTTCCAACCTAGAATTCTCCACCCAGCAAAATAATCAATCAGGTGCAAGCAGAGAAAAATATTTTCAAGTGTGTGACATTTTGAAAAATTAACCTCTTGCCCTCATGAAGATATTGGATGATGTGCTTCCCTAAAATGAGAAATAAACCAAGAAAGAGAAAGACATGTGAAAAAAGAAATTGGGAACACAACCAAGGAGAGAGGATGATAGGGAAGAAAGATAATCAGGATGTCAGCTGTATACCAGACTTAGTGGATAACCAGTCCAAACTGGAGCAAGTTAGGCATTTCCCAAACAGACTTTCCAAAAAAGATGAAATTGGCAGAGAAGCATCTGAATGACTTGAAAGGAGATCTAAAATGAAAAGCACTTGGGGGTGAATTAGTGATCATTTCATACCAAAGTAAGCAAAAGAAACAAAAATTATTAAATCTAGGAACAACTCTGTGCAAGAAAGTAAAAGTAAACAGTTTTATACACAGCTCAGCTCTGAGTAGATTTACATATTCATAATAAAGAAAAACTCCAAATACTGACACTACCAAAATTACAATAAAATTCAAATACAAACTAGAAAATGCGTTTATTTTTCAGTTTCTTTTCTTTTCTTTTTTTCTTTTTTTTTTTTTTTTTTGACACAGTCTTGCTCTGTCACCCAGACTGGAGTGCAGTGGTGCAATCTTGGCTCACTGAAGCCTCCACCTCCCAGGTTCAAACAATTCTCCTACCACAGTCTCAAGTAGCTGAGACCGCCAGCATGCATGATGAAATACAGCTAATGTTTGTATTTTTAGTCGAGACGGGGTTTTGCCATGTTGGCCATGTTGGTCTCAAACTCCTGATCCCAGGTGATTTGTCCGCCTCGGCCTCCCAAAGTTCTGGGATTACAGGCGTGAGCTACCATACCCAGCCCTCAAAATTGGCTTATTTTTATTTTTAATTTTGAGGTTGGGTCTTGCTCTGCTACCCAGGTTAGAGTGCAGTGGCACAATCAAAGCTCACTGCAGCCTCAACCTCCTGAGCTCAAGTGATCCTCCTGCCTCAGCCTCCACCACCATGCCCTGCTAATTTTTTTTACTTTTGTAGAGACGGGGTCTCGCTTTGCTGCCCACGCTGGTCTCAGATTCCTGGGCTCAAGCGATCCTCCCACCTTGTGCTCCCACAATATTGGGATTACAGGTGTGAGCCACCATGCCCGACAAAAATTTATTTTTAAAACATTATTTTAAATAGGTTTCTAAAAAGATAAGGCTTTCTGAATATTAAAACAACATATATTCATTGTAGTAAATCAGAATACTGAAAAACACAAGGCAGAAAATTACCCCAAATCTCACTATCCAAGGATAAGAAAACACTATTAAAATTTTATACTATATCTTCCAGTTATTTTTCTCTGTGTATACATATACTTTTTTAAATGAAAAATGAATGATTCTTAAATTCTGGTTTATACAACTTGAAATTCAATATATCATACAAAATTGGCTGTCATTATTCTCCCACAATATGATTTTTAATGGCCACATAATAATTTATTACATGTAAGTGCACAGATTAGTTAGTTCTCTAATGTTGGCTACTGGCTATTGATTACAGTAAAATGCTAGACCAATAAGTATACAAATCAAAGAACTAATGGGTGTGTGTTACAAAAAGTACCATGATTTTCCTAAAATAAAGAGTAAAAATATCCCTACCCACAAATGTTAAGTCACCAAAGCAAATAAATCAAAAGTATAAAAATTTACTTTAGGAGGTAATGGAACTGTGGTGATGGTCATATAATTGCACATTGTAGAAGACATAGAGACTTTTTAAAGTGTTCTTCAAGCCAGCCATTGAATAAATTCATAGAGAAACTTGAAATTGGGGGATGTAAATAAGTTCCAGATTGACAGAATACTAAATACCAAAGAATCAAAAAACAAAATACAAAAGTCAAAGGCAAACACAGAAATCAATGAAATGAAAAAAAAAAAAAAATGGAGAAAATCAATGAAAGCAAAAGTGACTCTTTGAAAAGGCCAATACAAGTTATCGAATTAATTTTTAACAACAACAACAAAAAAAACATAAAAACCATAAATCACCAATATCAGAAATGAAAGAGAAGACATCACAACAGATGTTCCTTGATTTATCATGGGGTTCCTGATAAACCCATTGTACACTGAAAACACAGCAAGTCAAAAATGCATTTTTAACACAAAGCCTATTTTATAAAAAAGTGTTGAATATCTCATGTGATTTACTGAATATGGTACTAAAAGTGAAAGACAGAACGGTTGTATGGATACAAGCATTATTGAATGCATGTCACTCTCATACCATCATAAAGTCAAGAAATTTTGAGTAAAACCATGAAAAGTCAGGGACCATTGGTACTATGAACTACTTTAGAAACAAAATTTGACAACTTAGGTGAAATGGACCAATTCCTTGAAAACCACCAATTACTAACTATCAAAACTCATCTAAGATGAACAGATAACCAATTTCTATTAAAGAAATTGATTTTATAGTCAAAAACCTTCCAAAAAATAATTTGG
Source organism: Rhinopithecus roxellana (assembly GCF_007565055.1). NCBI lineage: Eukaryota > Metazoa > Chordata > Mammalia > Primates > Cercopithecidae > Rhinopithecus > Rhinopithecus roxellana. Next base: position 71,066,334 of record NC_044556.1, on the reverse strand, counting down.
CCCAGATGGTTTCACTGGCATTTTCTACCTGACATTTCAAAAAAGAAATAATACAAACTGCATGCAATCTCTTCTAGAAAACAGAAAAGAAAGGAATGCTCTCAAGTTTATGAGGCCAGTATTGCCCAGATACCAAAACCAGAAAAAGACAAGCAAACAAAAGCTACAGACTAAAACCATCACGAACAGAGGCAAAAATCATCAATAGGATATTAGCAAATGGAATCCAACAATATATACCGTGACCAAGTTAGGTTTACCTCAGGAATGCAAGGCTGGTCCAATATCCAAATATCAGGCCAGGCACAGTGGCTCATGCCTGTAATCCCAGAACTTTGGGAAGCCAAGGTGGGCGATCACTTGAGGTCAGAAGTTTGAGACCAGCCTGGCCAACATGGTGAAACCCCATCTCTACTAAAAACACAAAAATTAGCTGTGTGTGATGGTGCATGCCTGTAGTCCCAGCTACTTGGAAGGCTGAGGCACAAGAATTGCTTGAACCCAGGAGGCGGATGTTGCAGTGAGCAGAGACTGAGCCACTGTACTCCAGGCTGGGCAACAGGGCGAGACTCTGTCTCAAAAAAAAAAAAAAAAAAAAAAATCAATCAATATAATTCACCACATTAACTGTCTAAAGAAGAAAACCTTCCACAGCAATAAAAAAAAAAAAAAAAAAAAAAAAGGAATGAAATCATGTCCTCTGCAGCAACATGGATACAGCTGGAAGCCATTACCCTAAGTGAATTAACACAGAAACAGAAAACCAAATACTGCATGTCATCACTTATAAGTGGGACCTAAACATTGGATACACACAGACACAAAGATGGGAACGGTAGACACCAAGGACTCCAAAAAGGAATGGCATGGAGGGAGGGGGAAAGGATAGAAAAGCTACCTATTAGGCACTGTTTTCACTATCTGGGCTAGAAGCCCAAACTTCAGCATCATGTGATATACTCATGTAGCAAACCTGCACATGTACTCTCTGAATCAAAAATCTAACAAATAAAATTTTTTAAAATAAGAAAGTCTCATGATCATATGAATTTATGCAGAAAAAGCATTCAATAAATTTCAGTATCCATTCATAATAAAAACTCTCAGCAAACTAGGAGTAAAAAAAATTTTCTCAGTGTGATAAAGTATTACACATAAAAACTACAACATAGTATTTAGTAGTATTTAGAATGTTTCTCCCTAAGATTAAAAAACAAGGCAGAGATGTCCACTCTCATCGCTCTTACTTAATATTGTACCAGAAGTCCTAGCTAGCTTAAGAAGAAGAAACAAAAAATTGGAAAGGAAGAGATAAAATTCTTATTCACAAATGACATGACTGCCTATGTAGAATATCCTAAATAATTTACAAAAAGCTCCTATTCCTAATAAGTGAGTTTAGCAAAGTTGCAGGATACAAGACTGACATAACTATCAATCATATTTATATACACGAGAAAAGAAGAACAGGAAATTGGAATTTTTTCTTTTTTTCTTTTTTTTTTTTTTTTGATATGGAGTCTCACTCTGTTGCACAGGCTGGAGTGCAGTGGCCGGATCTCAGCTCACTGCAAGCTCCGCCTCCTGGGTTCACGCCATTCTCCTGCCTCAGCCTCCCGAGTAGCTGGGTCTACAGGCGCCCGCCACCTCGCCCGGCTAGTTTTTTGTATTTTTTAGTAGAGACGGGGGAAAATTGAAATTTTTAAAAAATACTATTGACAAAAGCTCCTCTCCAACACATGAACAAGATCTATATAGTCAAAACTACCAAACACTGAGAAAGAAATCAAAAAGGCCCAAAATGAAGAGACATACTATGGTTGTGGATTAAAAGACTCAACATAGCAAAAATGTCTATTCACCCACAACTTGATCTACAAATAGAACTCAAATCTAGTCAAAACTGCATTTAAAATGTTTGCACATAAGTGGTTATTAAAATTTATATAGAAAAGTCAGCAAACTATACTAGCTAAAATAACTTTGAAAAAAAATAAAGTTGGAAGAATCACACTATCCATTTTTAAAACTTACCATAACTACAATAATTAAGATGGTATGGTATTGGTGAAGGCACAGACACATAAATCAACAGAACAGAAAAGAGCGTCCTGAAATGGACTACCTAAGTATGGTCAAATGATCTTTGACAAAGATGTAAAGTCCCCTGAATGGAAAAAGAATAGTCTTTTCAACAATGTTGCAAAAAAAATGTGAACCTTGACCTAAACCTCACACCTTATACAATGATTAATTCAAAATGGATCACAGAGATGTATGTAAAATGCAGAATTATAAAACTCCTAGAGTTTTTAGGAGTTTTGGGCAAAGTACTCTTAGACATGACATGAAAAACACAATCCATAGAAGAAAATAACATCAATGAATTGGGGAATCTCTCTCAACCTATTCTGGCTTGGGGGCTGCCCAATTTTTTTTAAAAAAGTCAGTAAATTAGACTTTATCCAAATGTAAACATTTTAATGAGGAAAAGACACTGTTAAGAGAATAAAATGAGAGAAAATAATATGCAATCACATATCCAACAAGGGGTTTATATCCCGAGTATATAAAAAACTCTCAGCCGGGCGCAGTGGCTCACACCTGTAATCCCAGCACTTTGGGAGGCTGAGGTTGGCGTATCACCTGAGGTCGTGAGTTCGAGACCAGCCTGACCAACATGGAGAAACCCCGTCTCTATTAAAAATACAAAATTAGCTGGGCATATGCCTGTAATCCCAGCTACTCGGGAGGCTGAGGCAGGAGAATCATTTGAACCCGGGCAGGGGTACGGAAATTGCAGTGAGCCAAGATCATGCCATTGCACTCCAGTCTGGGCAACAAGGGCGAAACTCCATCTCAAACAAAAAAATAAAAAACAACTCTCAAAACTCAGCATTAAGATAACAAACCACCCAATTAAAAAAATGAAGAAAAGACTTGGACACTTCACCAAAGTAGACACACAGATGGCAAATAACTATATGAAAAGATGTTCAATATCATTAGCCACTAGGGAAATGAAAATTAAAAACAAGACAAGCTACCTTCAGACATTTACTAAAATGAGTAAAATTTTAAAATACTGGCAATATCAAGAGCTAGTGAGGGTAGAGAACAACTGGAACATTGCTGACGGAATGCAAGATGGTACAGCCACTCCAGAAAAGAGTTTGGCAGTTTCTCATGAAGTTAAACATACATTTACAATGTGACTCAGAAAACCCACTTCTGGATATTTACCCTGGAGCAGGACTCAGCAAACTTTTTCTGTGATGGGCCAAATAGTAAATATCTTTTTTCCTCCAGATCAAAGTAATAGTGGGAGACATTACTAAATGGACTGCACTCCTTTTTTTTTGTGTTTATTTGCTTCCATTTACTATCTAACAACCTCTCCCCCAAAGTAGCCTGGTTTAAATTAATTGTGTTGGCAGGGCGCGGTGGCTCACGCCTGTAATCCCAGCACTTTGAGAGGCTGAGACGGGCGGATGACGAGGTCAGGAGATCGAGACCATCCTGGCTAACATGGTGAAACCCCGTCACTACTAAAAATAAAATAAAATAAAATAAAAAAAATTAGCTGGGTGTGGTGGCGGGCGCCTATAGTCCCAGCTACTCAGGAGGCTGAGGCAGGAGAATGGCATGAACCTGGTAGGCACGGCTTGCAGTGAGCCGAGACCGCGCCACTACACTCCAGCCTGGGCGACAGTGCAAGACTCCATATCAAAAATAAAAATAATAATAATAATTGTGTTAAATCACTCAGAGTTGAGGTAGCTAAGACTTTACATCTTAAGTTTCTTTCTATAGTATGTCCCAATAACAGCACTTGCACCTGTACAAAATCCCCAACTTGCTCAAAGGTTTCTTGTCTCATCCTTTCAAATAGCTCCTTTCATTTATGTATAAGTTGAGCAATAGGACACTACACTGAATTCAGAGATTCAAATGTAAATCAAAGGTCCTTTAATTTTATAACATTGGGAAAACTTAAACTAAGTAATGAAATTTAGCAGTATTTGCCTTAGATTCCCAATATGGTTTGGTTGTGTCCCTGCCCAAATCTCATCTTGAATTGTAGTTCCCATAATTTCCATGTGTCGTGGAAAGGATCTGGTGGGAGGTAACTGAATCATGAGTGGCGGTCTTTCCCACACTGTTCTCATGATAGTGAATAAGTCTCACGAGATCTGATGGTTTTATAAAGAGGAGTTCCCTTACACAAGCTCTCTCTTGCCTGCCGCCACGTAAGATATGACTTTGCACCTCATTCGCTTTCCACCATGATTGTGAGGCCTCCCCAGTCATGTGGAACTGTGAGTCATTCAAACCTCTTTCCTTTATAAATTAGCAGTCTTGGGTATGTCTTTATTAGCAGTGTAAGAACAGACTAATACAATTCCTAAAATGAGCAAATGGAAAAAAAGAAATTCTAACATCTCCTAAAGGTAAAGGATTACACCAAATTGCCAGGAATACGTGTACAACATGGATACCTCTCTGTTTTGCTAACACAGCTCTAAAAAGCTTTAGAACTGAACTATTATATATAGTAAGGGTTTTGATCTTAAAGAAATTTAGAGCCGGAAAGGAATTTTGAGATATTTTAAGTCAAGCAGAAGAAACGTAACTCTATGGTTCCTCCCTTTCTGACTGAATTAGTTGCAAAGAAAAACACAGATGGTAAATATAATTAATTTACACCTCCTCCTGTTCACTATCCCCCAAAGCACTTATTGATAACGTTCATTCATTCAACTGGTTTTATTTTCTTCAGAGAGACACAGGGTTCTACCACTGCAGAAGATATTAAAGTATACTAGAATTCTATCATGAAGTAATTAATGCAATTCAAGAGAAAGTAGAACATGAGGGAAGATAGAGGGTGGAAGCAAAAAAGAAAAATTAAAACAGATAAACATTTTAAATAGTATACACAATTTGTCTGTCTTTCCAGTCAACAGATGTATGCCCTGGAGTATGGATAGACCAGAATCTTGAATATGCTGTTCCCTGTCATATTCAGCTCTCATGCCCATCATCATGCCAGCATCTCATATGCCCATCATCACGCCAGCATCTCACTTAGCTGTGTGATTTTTGTTTTTTAAAGTTATGTTTTCTTCCATATAAAACTTAAGTCAACTTTTTAATTGATCTAATACAATCCCTGTCTTCAAGAAGTTTGCTCACTTATTGGGAATAAAAAACAAACTGTGAAATAATACAATACACATGAAAATATGTACCACAGGCTGGGCGCGGTGGCTCAAGCCTGTAATCCCAGCACTTTGGGAGGCCGAGACGGGCGGATCACGAGGTCAGGAGATCGAGACCATCCTGGCTAACACAGTGAAACCCCGTCTCTACTAAAAACTACAAAAAACTAGCCAGGCGACGTGGCGGCGCCTATAGTCCTAGCTACTCGGGAGGCTGAGACAGGAGAATGGCGTGAACCCGGGAGGCGGAGCTTGCAGTGAGCTGAGATCCGGCCACAGCACTCCAGCCTGGGTGACAGAGCGAGACTCCGTCTCAAAAAAAAAAAAAAAAAAAAAAAAAAAGAAAATATGTACCACAGAAGCTAGGAAAAGAAGTCATTGTGAGCTGAAATACGAAGGGAAGAGATATCAAAGACAGGGAGAACATGCCTGGGTAGTAAACTTCTGGGGGAGATAGCTGGCACTGAGAACAAGAAGAAATAAGATTATATCTATAAATACAAATTCAGGTTATAGGATTATTTTTTAAAGTCAGATACCAGACTTTAGGCCAGAGAATACAAAATTCCTGTTTTATCACCACACAGGTGACAATAGAGGGAAGGAGGCTTCCTATATGACAAAAGGGAGCAGTGGGACTGTGTTTAAATAAAGAGAACATTCACCACCCAAAGTGGGGAGACACTATTCAGCTCCAGTCTCTTGCTGATATTTGGAAACATAGACCCAGGCTACCATATCCTCCAATTCTTTAAAAGTATTGGAAAGTCAAGAGTTTTTATGAAAGTTAAAGAAAGAGGACATTGACAATGAAGGAAGGTTTATGAGCAAGCAGGGAGGAATGAAATCCAAACAAAAGGACTGGGTCTTGATAGGAGGGACATTCTACACTGCAGCAGAAAGCATAAAGGGAGGGAGCACCCAAAAGATAAGACAGGCCTGGGACAGGTTATTAGAGCATCAGAATCCTTAATGTTATGTTATAAACAATAGAAAGCCAGTAGGTAAAAGGAACTGATAACATATGGGTCAGATGAAAGGAATGAAGAGCTGTTGGGAATGATGGAGACCAGTTTGCTAAATGTGGATTTTTTTAAAAGATGGGAGTATCTTGGCTGAGCACAGTGGCTCATGCCTATAATCCAGCACTTAGGGAGGCCAAGGTGGGTGGACCCCTTGAGGCCAGGAGTTCAAAACCAGCCTGGCCAACATGATGAAACTCTGTCTCTACAAAAAATACAAAAATTAGCCAGGCATGGTGGTGCGCACCTGTAGTCCCAGCTACTCAGGAGGCTGAGGCATGAGAATTGCTTGAACCTGGGAGGTGGAGGTTGCAGTGTGCTGAGATCCTGCCACTGCACTCCAGTCTGGGCGACAGAGTGAGACTCTGCCTAAAAAACAAAAAAGATGAGAGTATCTTCATATCCTGCAGGATAAGAGCAAAGATAGAAGGAGACAGTACTAGTGAGATGAAGCAGCAAGATGGGATATTAACCCTGCAGAAGAGACTACAGATAAATGATGGTGTGAATAAATTACAGGAGGGAGACAAGAAAAGAGAAAGTCTCCAGAGCACAGTTCCAAGCCACCAGCTAAACCCATGGCAAAGAGGTAATGAGAGGAGTTAAAAACTGACCTAGGAAAGAGAACTGCTCAGAAAGTTATCACAAATGTAGATATCCTAAGTAGAACTGAGCTACACAAAGTTGGGGATGCCCCTTAAAAGAACAGAAAGCAGAATGTAAGAATTCACAACAGCCAAATATCTAAGAGGTTTTAAGCAAAGAAATTCATAGTTGGGGTTAATGTATCCTCTGGTTTGAGGTTTGGCCACATTCCCAAATCTTGAAATCTAAAACAGGAAAAGAATAAAGTATTAAGAATATTCTAAAATGAGAAACCAATTAATTGTATTTATACTACATAGTAGCAAAATTTTTCTATTTGGAGGGGCTTTCAATCTATATTTTCTCAATTTCTACAACAGCTCTAAAAGACATACCACCCAGATATTAGTATTATTTAAAGCTAAGGATCAGAGAAGATACTTGTGCAAAGTAATACTATAAGTAAGCACTGTACATGTGACTAGAACCCAGTGAAACCAAAACAGAGGTAGCCCCTGTCTAATGAGATTACTAACCATTTAACTAAAAGTGAAGTGTGCTGTGTTTTCATAGTATAATGAAAACACACGGGCTTTAGACGAGACCTTCACTCAAAGACTAGCTTGGCTCTTGCCAGCTCTATCACTCACATTGTGCACGTAACCTAACTTCCACAGACCTTCATTTGCTCACTGATACCACATTCCCTCGACAGGATTGTTTTCAATATTAAATAACAAGCCACGTGTAAGCACTTGTCAAACGGCCTGGCACAGCAGATACTCAATCAAGGTGTTTCTTCTCACTAGAAGCATTACTGGTTACCTGTGTTGGCACAGAAGTTAGTCTCCCTACTGCAGAATGAAGTAAAAAGGCTTAGGGAGGGCTTTCTTTTTAACAAGAAGCTTATCAAAGGATAAACAGTTCCTAAGGGAATCAGAGAAATTAACCTAAACAGCAAACTATACATGGAAAAGTCGAAGGTTACAAGAAAAAAACATCATTTTGAAAATGGTATTAATGGGATGATGAATGTAAGCATATGACACAGAGACAGGAAAGAATAAAGAGATTAACTAGAACACACTATAGGTGTAAGGTTCTCACTGAGCAAGGAGCCCAAACCTAGAGTCCATAGGATCCATAAACGGACTTCAGAGTTGTGACTCCTTGAAACTGTAAAACTGTGACCATGTGCAAAGGTTCTATGGAAAGCTGAAAAATGTACCCCTCCACAACCCCAAAGATATCTATGTGAAATCCTTGGAACCTGTGAATGTTACTTTATATGATAAAAAATGTGATTAAGTTAAGAATATTGAGAGGAAGTGCTTATCTTGGATTATCCAGATGGACCTTAAATCCAATGACAAGAGTCTTTCTGTAAGAGATACATGGAGAGGAAGGGGCGGCAATGTGACCCTGGAGACCGAGGCTGAGTGATGCAGCCACAAGCCCAGGAACGCAGCCCAGATGTTGGAAGAGGTGAGGGATCTCCCTTAGAACCTCTCGGGGGGATCTCGGCCCTGCAGATACCTTGATTTGAATGTCGGGCCTCCAGAACAGTCAGAGAATAAGTTTATGTTGCTTTAAGCACTCCTGTAGTAATTTGTTTTGGTAGTCACAGGAAACTAACACGGGTGCACCCTTCTAGAGGGAGGGGCTATTTACTTTCGTCAGATTCTGAAAGAGGTTCTAATAAACCTCCAAAGGTAAAAGAACTACCACTGTAGAAAGTAAGCAAAACTGTCTATAAACAAAATAACTAAAAAATTTTTAAACCAGCAAAACAAGTAGTTACTTGGATAAGGTCTCATAGTTAATAAATGCTGAAGTAAGAATTTATCCTCTGACATATAACTAACTCAATATTCATTTCATTATCTCTCAGGGTTCAACTCTATGAATGCACTAAAAGGAACTGATTCCCAAACAATTCAATAATTTGTTAAAAATATAAGTTCCCAGGCTCCACCCCTGATGTACTGATTCAGAATCTCCAGGGTAGAGGAATATATATATTTATGCTTATAAATATGTATATTTTCTTAAAGCTCCTCAAATAATTCAGATATTAAACAAGGTTAGAAACTATGACTACGGGCCAGGCGCGGTGGCTCATGCCTGTAATTCCAGCACTTTGGGAGACCGAGGTGGGCAGATCACGAGGTCAGGAGATTGAGACCATCCTGGCTAACACAGTGAAACCCCGTCTCTACTAAAACACAAAAAAATTGCTGGGCGTGGTGGCGGGCGCCTGTAGTCCCAGCTATTCAGGAGGCTGAGGCAGGAGAATAGTGTGAACCCGGGAGACAGAGGTTGCAGTGAGCCAAGATCGTGCTACTGCACTCCAGCCTGGCAACAGAGCAAGACTCCATCTCAAAAAAAAAAAAAAAAAAAAAACTATGACTACGAAGCAGGGGTCCTCAAACTTTTTCTATAAAGGATCAGACAGCAAAATTTTCAGATATGCAAGCCAAGAGGCAAATGAGGGTATTATGTAGGTACTTATAAAACAAATTTGTTTTCTAACAAATTTCTATGAGAATTTTATTGACAAAATTCAAAATAAAAAATTAATAATTGAATATAATTTACATAATACAGTTCTAATGACAAGAATGGAATTATTTCTCAGGAAGAACATTTTGCTTAACTGGAGTTCAAAGTTAGTGTTCTCTTAGCATCAGGTTGATTGCAAATGTTCACCTGTAAAAGCTTCTTAGCTGGAGGGGCGTTATGAAACAGGCAGTGAGCTGGATTTGGCCCAAGGGCTGTAGCTTGCCAACCTCTGCAGTAGGGTACAAGGAAGAAGAAAGAACCACAACCCCTGCCCTTACAAGCAATTTACAAGTCTGTTAAAGAGACAGGAAAAGAAAAGATAATAGTCAAGAACATGAAGGAAAACTGAATGTTGTAGAGCAATGATTCCTAACCTTGTCAAGTATGAACATTCTTTTTTAAGGTCAAAAAATGTGTCCAGCCTTAATATATCAGTTCTTTTAGAATTGAGTGAAAACATCCATAATAAAAGTAACAACAAAGTTTAAAAGCTTTTAAAGGATTTCTTATTAATCAAAACAGCAGCCACATACATTTGAAAAACATTAGCACATATTTACAAGACACATTATTTATTCATCCACAGATGGCACTTAATATGCGTATGGATTCCTGACCCCCTGAGATAACTCTGAAGCACTGCAGGAAATCTCAGCCCAATAGTTAGGAACCACAATTACAGAGTTGATGCCAAAGAGGTTCAGAGAGAGGAAAAGAGTGGAAACTGGAGCAGTGTGGAAGTGTGTCATGGGGTTAGATAGGCAGGTAGAAATTTTCAAAGAAACGAAAGAACAGATTTTGGGGAGAGGAAGAATGAAACTGAGAAAATGCAGAGGGGTTGCAGGAGAGCATCCTTACTAAAGAGCTTGGAACAGGACCAGATCCATGGGGGCACTGGACCACTCAGCCTGATTCTGCCAACAGAGTCAACATTTAAACGCTTTCCATGTATGGAGTGCTGATATGCATTTGTTCATTCAATCCTCACCAAGAAGAGTTTCCTAATATACTACCTGTGTGAGTAAATGATCCTGGTTTCATCAGGTACAACCCTAAGTGGGTCAGGATCTAGACTTTTCCACCTTAAAAATAAAAAATGTAAAAAGTCTTCCCTTGACCCTATATCACTCCCTCCAGTATCACCCTCTATTCTTTCACAGCCAAACTTCTGGAAAGTCATACATTCTTGTTTCCATTTTGTCCCCTCCCATTCATCATTCATCTCCAACCCACTCTAGTCTAGTTACACTTCTACCACCTCAATGAAGCTGCTCTTGCACAATAAAAGATATGTCAGCTCTCATCTTGGAAAATGTAAATAAATGCTCAGCTGCATTCAGCAGGTCCCTGCCTTGAAACACTGTGGAATTCTGTGACCCCACACTCTTAAGGCTGGCATTCCTTCTACTTCTTCTCTTCCAATCTTCCTCTCTTAATCTCCAAATGGTGGCATTCCCTCACGAGTTAATCCTGGGCCTCTCATCACTTCATACTGAGATATCCCTAGGTGATCGCAGCTTTAAACACCATGGATAATTTGCCAATTTCTCTTTCTAGCTCAAGTTTCCCTTACAAGTTCCACACTGCACATCCATGTCAATTTCATAGCTTCAATTGGATGTTTTTCATCTACCCTATGCTAAATTTTTAAATTTTTAAAAAATTTCCTCTCAATGTTACCTCCTCTCTGAGCTTCCCCATCCACCCAGCAGCTCACACCAGAAACCTCAGGGGCGTCCTGGTCACCTCTCTCTCTACCTCATCCTCCAGGTCTAATCTCTAAGCAAGTCCTGACAATTTTCCCTCCTGTAAAACTCTCCAATCAGGTCACTTTCCATCTCCACTGCCATCATCACTAGACAACCAACTATCACCCTCACCTGATAAGGTGAGAATCTTCCACAGGGTCTCCTGGCCACACACATTGGCTTCTCTTGAGTTCATTTCTACAAAGCTGCAGAGTAGAATTACAAATAAGAATCTGATTTCATCATTCCCTTACTTAAAACTCTTTGATGGTTTCCTCTTAAGATAAATTTCAAAATCCTTAATATGCACTACAAGGCTTTAAAGGATTTGGCCTCATCAGCTTCCCTCAAACACTAAGCTCCTCTCCCCCTCACTCCCTCCCTGCTGCAGCCACTGGCCTTCCCTTTGTTCCTCAAACATGACAAATTCTTTTCTGCCTTTGTGCATGCTGTCCCTCCTCCTAGCTTCACCTGGCCAACTCCTACTGATTCCTCAGGTCTCAATTTCAAGGTCCCTCTCTCAAGGGCACCCCTCCCTGGTACCACTAGTCTCAAGATCAAGTCCTCTGTCTCATCCTCTCCTAGCCCTTTCCACATGTGATTCCATGGTTATGACGTGACTCCTGTTGTCTGTCTCCCACACTAACCTGTAAACTTCTTAAGAACAGGAACTATGTTGTTTTGTTTGCCACTGTACTCCCAGCCACCAGCACAATATCTGACACAGAGAAGGCACTCAAAAGTTTGCATTAGAATAGGTGACTGAATTAATAAATTGCTTTGAAGCACTGCAAAATTTACAAACATAAAATCTAATTAGTTAATATTTTATTTAGACTATGGCCTAAATTATTTTTATTGATTGATTAAAGCAAGAACTTGACTGAGCTACACTACTAGCTAGGCCTGAGTAGCCTCAGATATATTTCTAAGACTACCTCATAGGTTAGTTTTTATTCATTTACACATGCCTTTTCCCAAAAGGTTAACATAATTCTTTTCCTAGGCATTAATATAATAATGATCATACTAATAATGAAATTATCATTTATAGAGTACCAAACACCATGTTTCACTTTATATTCAAGTTTCATAACCTCCATTTTTACAGATGATGAAACTGAAGCTCAGAGAAATTAAGCAACTAGCTCAAAGATACAACTAGCAAGTGGTAGAAACAGGATCCAACCTCATACTAGCTCAAAAATCAATGATTTTTCCCAACACATCATGCTACCTCTAATATCATACTTATTTTGCAGTATCTATTATTTGTTGAAAATACATCTATATACAAGTATCTGAGGCTTAACACAGCTTAGAATGATTATTTACACTTTATAACGGCTGCTCAAATCAGAGTCTGATATACAAAAACAAGTTCTATCCCAACCGTATAAAATAGCCCGCAACAATTATTCCAAATGACATTCTTGTTCCTTATCCTTGTAACCTATACTTATAAATTTAGACTCCAATTAATTTTCTTCCCTTCAAGGACCTCAATTAACTTTAATAAATGGAACCATCATAGTAGGGGGAAATGTATATATTGATCTCTGTTTTTCAAAAAACTTGTCACAAATGCATTTTGAACATGCAGTTCATAACAAACTCAACTATTCATAAAACCATCCATTGCCAGGTGGGGTGGCTCACACCTGTAATTCCAGCACTTTGGGAGGCAGAGGCAGGCAGATCACCTAAAGTCCAGAGTTCGAGACCAGCCTGACCAACATGTTGAAACGCCACCTCTACTAAAAATACAAAATTAGCCAGGCTTGGTGGTGCATGCCTGTAATCCCAGCTACTCGGGAGGCTGAGGCACAAAAGAATCACTTGAACCTGTGAGGCGGAGGTTGCAGTGAGTCAAGATCGTGCCATTGCACTCCAGCCTGAGCAACAAGAGCAAAAATCCACCTAAAAAAAAAAAAAAAAAAAAAAAAAAAATCCATCAAAAACAACCAGAATAAAAACTATGCCAAAAGTCCTTTTGGTAGGAATTAATCTACATCACACTCTCTAGCCCAGTATTTATAAATCAATAACTTTGCTAACTGGTAGTAGGCAGTCGATAAAAATTTGATTGATCAGTCACACAATAAACACAATTCTACAACGGATGTCCAGCTTTTTAAAGAGGGTAAAGAGCAACTATTGCTATTCCTAACAATGAAACACATAATTAGTAAACATTTCCTCAACATAGAGATAAGGGTCATTTAACCCAATTATGTATATTAATTCTTGAAAAACATTGTTCTAACTCAGTAAATACTTTAAAATCCAAAACCGTTTTAAATTAGTATTTCTATGTCATGAACTAGCCTTATTATTAAAATCATAATACATAATAAAAAGGACAAGGATTTTTTTTTTCAAAGACAGGGTCTCGCTCTCCTGCCCAGGCTACAGTAGGCAGTGGTAAGATCACAGTTCACTGCAACCTCAAACTCCTGGGTTCAAGTGATCCTCTCACCTCAGCTTCCCAAGTAGCTAGGACTACAGGTGCAGACTACCACACCTGGCTAATTTTTAAATTTTTTATAGAGACAAGGTCTTGCTATGTTGCCTAGACTGGTCTCAAACTCCTAACCTCAGCTTCCCAAAATGCTGGGATTACAGGTTTGAGCCACTGTGCCTGGCCAGAATTATGAATTTTTAAAAAATTAAAATACAACAAAATTATTTAACACTCAAAATTTACTACAAAGCTACACTAACTAATCAAGATAGTGTGGTACTGGCACAAGGATAGACATACAGAACAATGGAATAGAATTGAGTCCAGAAGTAAAGCCATACCTCTATGGTCAATTGATTTTTAACAAGGGTACCAAGATCACTCAATGTGGAAAATCATTTTCAACAAATGTTTCTAGGATAACCGGATATCTACACGTAAAAGAATGAAGTTTGGACCTTTACCCCACACTACATGGAAAATTTAACCCAAAATGGATCAAAGATTTAAATACAAAAGCTAAACTCAGCCGGGTGCAGTGGCTCACAACTGTAATCCCAGCACTCTGGGAGGCTGTGGTGGGTGGATCACTTGAGGCTAGGCATTTGAGGCCAGCCTGGCCAACATGGTGAAACCCCGTTTCTACTAAAAATACAAAACTTAGCCAGGCGTGGTGGTGGGCTCCTGTAATCGCAGCTACTCGGGAGGCTGAGGCAAGAGAATCGCTCCAGCCTGGACAACTGAGCAAGACTCCACCTCAAAAAACAAAAACAACAACAACAACAACAAAAACTGCTAAACAATCAACAGAAAGCATAGATATAAATCTTCATGACTTTGGATTAAGCCATGGTTTCTTAGACAGAACACTAAAAGCATAAATAACCAATGAAAAAATAGATAGGGTCTAGTATACAGAATACAGAAAGAATTCTTATAACTCAACAATAAAAAGAAAAATAACCCAATTTAAAAATGGACAAAGGACTTGAATAGACATTTCTCCAAAGAAGACATACAAATGGCCAATAAACACATGAAAAGATTATTATAGTCATTAGAGAAATGCAAATCTAAACCACAGTGAAATACCACTTAACACCCACTTAGGATGGCTAGTATAAAAATAAAAAAAAAACAAAACAGAAAATAACAAGTGTTAGTGAGGATGTGGAGAAATTACAACTCTCCTACATCGCTGGTGGGAATGTACAATAGTGCAGCTGCTATGGAAAACAGTCTGGCAGCTCCTCAAAAGTTAAACACAGAATTACCATATGACCCAGAAATTTAACTCCTAGTCCAAAAGAACTGAGAACATATATTCACACAAAAACTTCTACATGAATGTTCATAGCCACATTATTCACAGTAACCAAAAAGCAGAAACAACCCAATGTTCAGCTGATGAATATATAAATAAAATGTGTGTCTATCCACACAATGGAATATTACTCAGCCACACAAAGGAATAAAGTGCTGACATATAATACAGGTGAATATTAAAAACATAATGCTAAGTTAAAAAAGCCAGACACTAAAGACACATATTGTATATAATTCTCTTTATATGAAATGTCCAGAATAGGCAAAAGCATAGAGACAGAACATAGATTAGTGGTGGCCAGGAACTAAAGGTAGGAGAGAACGTGAAGTGACAACTAATGCGTTTGAGGTTTCTTTTGAGGGTGATGAAATGTTGTGGAATTAGATAATGGTAATGGATGCATAACTGTATGGATATACTTAAAGCCACTAAATTATATATTTTAAAATGATTAATTTATGGTAGGTGAATTATATCCCAATTAAAAAATATATATGTACATATGAGTGTAACACTAAAGGTGTATTGAACATAGTTTTGTCTTTTTATGATTCAGAAACATCTTGATGTATTTAAATTTATAATTTTTTTCACTTAGTGTCAAATAATACAAATTTCTAATTAAAAGCACATGCAAAATGTGCATTAGATACTTGATTCATAGCGGTTCTTTTCTTTTCTTTTTTCTTTTTTTTTTTTTTAGAGAGATATGATATCACTCTGTCCCCGAGGCTGGAGTGCAATGGCACAATCACAGCTCACTGCAACCTTGACCTCCTGGGCTCAGGCAATCCTTTTGCTTCAGCCTCCCAAGTAGCTAGGAATGAACATCACCTAAGTCTCTGGGATCCAAGCAAGTACTCTTCATGAGTAAAGTAGGCCCAAAACAAGACAAGAAGCAGCAGGATCTTGGATAAACTGGACAGTAAAGGGGGTGGTCATCACGCAGCTCCAGCAAATTGTTACTATGCAGGAACGAGGGCTCAGCATGGCCGGATCTCTAATTTCTCAAGAATAGCTGGAAATGTGGCATTTGTTTTCATGTGTTGTGAAATCTCCCAAATTTGAAATGTTGACAACTAATTTTTTTTAAGTTAAACTAGTGCTAAGACTAAATAAAACACACCAGCTTCTGAATACGGCCACTAACTTGCAAACTCTGAAAAGAAACTCCTAAAACAAAGCCTAAGTATTCAGTAAATCCTAAGTTTAGATTAGGAATGATCAACTCATATGTAACAATATTTGTCAAACTTTGGGGGGCACTAGTGATCTTTAAAGTTCTCAAGGCAGACCAGACCCTAGAGCGTCACTGTATTAATGTCACGTTTATTTCATACTCCTTACTAAGCTACCAAAGGTAACTCACTCCTTCCATTCATTTTGATGATATTTTCTTACTGCAGCCAAATGGAAATAGAGTGGATGTCTTAAACATATGCCACTGGTAAGCAGTCTAAGAATCAAAACAGTTTGGAAACCACTGGGAGACAAAAGAAATACATTTTGGAGGCTACTTTATGCTTTTGAACAAACCTCAAAGAAAATTAATTAGATGGCAAAATTGCTCTCCATTTTCTAATAATCAACCAATGTACAATAGGATGCTGACAGTGCTATTTGAATTATAATTAGTTAAACAAAAATCTTGTGTTGTACTTTTTGGTATAGACATAGTAGCATTATAGGCATGAATCTTCTGGGAAAATACAGATAGCAACAAGGAGAAAAAACTGCACAAAACTGCTTTTTCAGAAAACCTAGGAGAAAAACAAAAATATAAAAATCCCAGCCCAGGTGCGGTGGCTCATGCTTGTAATCACAGCACTTTGGCAGGCCAGGTGGAAGGACAGCCTGAGGCCAGGAGTTTGAGACCAGTCTGGGCAACCTGGTAAGATCCCATCTCTACAAAAATATTAAAATAATTATCCAGGCATAGTGGCATATGCCTGTCGTCCTAGCTACTTGAGCTGAGGTGGGAAGGCTCACTTGAGGCCAGAGTTTCAGGCTGTAGTGAGTTGGAATGCACCATGGTATTCCAGCCTGGGTGACAGAACAAAACCCTGTCTCCAACAACAACAACCACCAAAAAAGCCAAAAACTTTAAACCTAAAAAATAAAACCACCAAAGTACCTGACAGCAAGGCTGAGATCAAACAAGGCAGGCAATCTATGCTGCGGTGGAGAACAGCTTATAGGGAAAGACACTGTGGCATGTGATGAGGAGGGCCTGACAGTGGCAGATCTCAGAAAGCAACAGCTACAATACATTTCCTTAAGAAAAGGGTTGCCGGGACCGGGCGCGGTGGCTCAAGCCTGTAATCCCAGCACTTTGGGAGGCCGAGACGGGCGGATCACGAGGTCAGGAGATCGAGACCATCCTGGCTAACACGGTGAAACCCCGTCTCTACTAAAAACTACAAAAAACTAGCTGGGCGACGTGGCGGCGCCTGTAGTCCCAGCTACCCGGGAGGCTGAGACAGGAGAATGGCGTGAACCCGGGAGGCGGAGCTTGCAGTGAGCTGAGATCCGGCCACTGCACTCCAGCCTGGGTGACAGAGCGAGACTCCGTCTCAAAAAAAAAAAAAAAAAAAAAAAAAGAAAAGGGTTGCCGGGCACAGTGGTTCACGCCTGTAATCCCAGCACTTTGAGAGGCCGAGGCAGGTGGATCACCTGCAGTCAGGAGTTCGAGATCAGCCTGGCCAACATGGTGAAACCCCAATTCTACTAAAAATACAAAAATTAGCCAAGCATGGTGGCAGACGCCTGTAGTCCCAGCTACTCGGGAGACTGAGGCAGAGAATTGCTTGAACCCAGGAGGCAGAGGTTGCAGTGAACTAAAACTGCACCACTACACTCCAGCCTGGGCAACAGAGTGAGACTCCATCTCAAAACAAACAAACAAACAAACAAACAAAAAAGGTGGGTGGGGGGGTGGTTTGCATTGGCATGCTGGAGCCATGTCCAATCATAGCTGCAAAGGAAGGAGTGGGAAGTTCAGAATTAGTGGCAAAACGCCTTCTAGACTTGTTCTGGTTTGGAGAGGCAGAAGACTTGTGGCAACACAGAGAAACACACCCAGTTTCATATGTGAAAAAGACTACCTCTGAGGCAGAAATCCGGAAATCTACCCTGGCCCCACCCAAACCTCCTACAAATAACAGATTGAGGTAAATCCAATTCATTAAATCACAAGGAAAAAAAGGTAACTGGCATGGTACTGACTGAGAGATACTTTAAGAAAAATGACAGATAATGTACCGACACTAAAAAAAAATTACAATGGAGAAGACAAAATTTATAACTGAATAATTTTGCTTGATTTTAAGAAAATCAGTGAAGCCATCATCACTACGAGCAAGACCACAAATAAGAAATACAAGAACTCAACAGAGAAATGTCTAGATAACAGGAATAGGGAAGCATGAATTGGCAAAACTAAACAACAACAACAACAAAAAAATAGAAGAATAAACAAAGCCATCACAGAAATGAAGAAGAAACTGACAGGTGAACAAAGAAGAGACATTGCAGAAAATACAGTAAGAGACATGAGAGAAACAAATGAAAAAGTGTTTAAAAGGATTAAAGGAAAAATAGATACAAAAGACATAAGAAAAAAAAGGAGATTCAACATACATATAACTAAGGTCTCCAAAAAGGAAAACCAAAACAATGAGACAAAGTAAATATTTAAAGATATGATTAAAGAAAACTTTCCTGAAATGAAAATACATTTGAATCTAAATATTAGAAAGGCATACATGTACTATTAAAAATTGAGCTAAACAGTCAATACCACTATATCTGAATAAAGTCACTAGATATGAGAGATAAAGGGAGAATCCCTTTTGGCAGACAGGCAAAAAGACCAAATCATTAATAATAGGAAAAAATTCAATCTGGCTTCATATAACATTTAATGCCAGAAGACATTTGTATAATACCTGTAAGATACTCAAAAAAAGAATGTGTGAGCCAAGGACTTTATAACCTGCTAAGTTATCCTTCAAGCATAAAGCAACAGGCTGTGGGCGTGGCGGCTCACACCTGTAATCCTAGCACTTTCAAAGGCCGAGGTGGGCAGATCACCTGAGGCCAGGGGTTCGCGACCAGCCTGGTCAACATGGCAACACTCCATCTCTACTAAAAATACAAAAATTAGCCGGGCGTAGTAGTGCATGCCTGTAATCCCAGCTACACAGGAGGCTGAGGCAGGACAATTGCCTGAACCCAGGAGGCGGAGGTTGCAGTGAGCTGAGAACGTACCACTGCACTCCAGCCTGGGCAACAGAGTGAGATTCCATCTCAAAAAAACAAAAAACAAAAAACATATAAAGCAACAAAAGACAAATTATGAAAATGATGTAAGAGTAATATCCCCATCTTGTTCCCCTGAGCCCTTATTGAGAAACTGCTGGAGGATAAACTTCAGCCAACCAAAGAATGACTCTGCGCAAAGTACCCGGGTGAACATTACATTCAACTGAAGAATTAACACAAAAACAGATGGAAATGAGGTTGATAAAACAGAATGCAAATATTATAGGCTATAACACTGTATAAATTCAAATAACATAAATTGAAAGAAGGGAGAAAGCAGAGAGAAGTATAATAAGCTTACTGATTACCTTGATGTAATAGCTGGGAGTCAGTGCATAGTCTTTTTTTTTTTTTTTTGAGCCGGAGTCTCGCTCTGTCGCCCAGGCTGGAGTGCAGTGGCCGGATCTCAGCTCACTGAAAGCTCCGCCTCCCGGGTTTACGCCATTCTCCTGCCTCAGCCTCCCAAGTAGCTGGGACTACAGGCGCCGGCCAACTCGCCAGGCTAGTTTTTTGTATTTTTTAGTACAGACAGGGTTTCGCCGCGTTAGCTAGGTTGGTCTCAATCTCCTGACCTCGTGATCCACCCGTCTCGGCCTCCCAAAGTGCTGGGATTACAGGCTTGAGCCACCGCGCCCGGCCAGCAGTGCATAGTCTTAAAGCTCAAGTAGTAGAAGCATAAGTATACATAATAGCACAGATGTATATGCTATTTTAAATGAATATTACTGACTAAGATTGGGTGAGGAAGAAGAGAAAGGGGAAGAGAGAAGGATTAAAAAGAGTTTTACCTCTGGTTATAGAAGAGAATGAATGGTTACTATCAATAGAGAACTAAGAATATAAAGTAACAAGACTGAAATACAAACCTTCCTAAACATCAGAACTGAAAAGCAAAGAAAAAGATACTACACAGTGAACGACTTAACATTCATATGTATATATAAATAGAAAACATAAAATACAATGGCAGAACCATGATAAATTTTTGACATATGAATAAATATAAATATGGATTCAACTCATATTAACAGAGATTTTCAAATTCACTCATAAAGCAAAACCTAACTCCATCCTATATACTAGAGACACATCTAAATCAAAGCAAATTATAAAAGTTTGAGTTTGAAAACAAAAGGATTGGCAAAGATATGCCAGGCAAATATAAACAAAAATAAACCAAAAATTACTCTACCCAGCTCTTTCTGACTCCAGAACTTGAGGTCTTACTACAAACATTGCAAATACTGCCCCCTGAGCTTCTGTAATAGTGTATGTGAAGGTGTATGTATGCAACATTATACATATTTCAAAATAAGTATCTAAAATAAATTATTCAATTATAAACTATCTTTGAAATAAGACCAGACATCAAATGTATAGTACCACTAGATTGCTGAGTTTACAGCATTTAGTAATATTTACCTTTAATTACCTATCACAGGGATGGAGAAGAAAAATATTTCCTTTCATGATATATTTTCCACATAAAAATCGAAACACTGTACTGAAAACTCCTCTCCTGGATTTATGTCAAGATCAGTTGTCAGCCAGGCGCAGTAACTCACGTCTGTAACCCAAGCACTTTGGGAGGCTGAGGCGGGTGGATCACTTGAGGTCAGGAGTTTGAGACCAGCCTGAAACCTCATCTCTACTAAACATACAAAACATTAGCTGGGCATGGTAGTCCATGCCTGCAAACCCAGCTACTCGGGAGGCTGAGACAGGAGAATCACTTGAACCCAAGAGGCGGAGGTTGCAGTGAGCCAAGATTTTGCCATTGCACTCCAGCCTGGGTGACAGAGCAAGACTTCAAAAAAAAAAAAAAAAAATCAGTTGTCAACCTAACATCATGTAGTAACTCCTTACTCTGATGATAATCCACTTTCAAGCACCAAAACCAAAATTCCAGTGGAGTTTTTGTTCTCCACATGAGTAGAGAGCCTTAAGGAAGTTAGATTTTATGAAATTTCCATTATACTACAACATTTCCATTGAAGCACCAAGTTTTTAACCTCTTGAAGAAATCTATAGCTATGATATTGCTTTCAGATGTTAAAGAGTTGTATCTTCAGAAAGAGATTTCATGCCTCAAAAGCAAAAGGGCATGTGGCTAGTAAAAATTAAGAAACACTCTAGGAACATTACCTAAAGGTCAGTACTGGCTCTTTAAATACAAAAATCAACTTGTGGCAACATCAATCCAGTTAATGCTTCTGGGGAAGTAACTGTGAAACCTCTTTCAATTTCAACATCCATAACAAAAGGAGAAGTGATAACAGTACCACCCTGATAAAATTTATATGATCATTAAGTGACTGAAGCATTTTGGTCACTGCCTGGTTTATTTTTCAATAAATCTCAGCTAATATCATCACCACAAAGATACACATTGCATCTTTTAAATGAATTATAATTACTAAGGATTCAAAGGAATTCAAATTCCTTCGAAGCCTCTCACTAAATCCCCTATTCCCTCCCTGTCAGCCCCCACCACTGAGGCTAGATCAGGAGCCCTTCCTCTTACCTCCCTTTGTACCCCTGTATATTTTCATTGTTGGTGCAGTCTCCCCAACAAGGCTGCTGTGAGCTCCTTAAAGTCAGTGATTATATCTTGTGCCTATCAGGTACCTCCAGTGTACCTGTTCCCACAGATAACTGAAGTTCAATAAAGGTATGTTAAATTAGTAAATGTGGCCAGGCATGGTGGCTCATTCCTATAATCCTAGCATTTTTGGAGGTCAAGGAAGGAGCAGCCCTTGAAACCAGGAGTTCAAAACCAGCCTGGGCAACAGCAAGATCTCATCTTTATAAAAACTTTTTTAAAAAAATTAGCCACGCACGGTGATGCACACTTATAGTCACAGCTACTCGAAAGGCTGAGGCAGGAGAATCCCTTTTGAGTCCACTAGTTCAAGGCTGCAGTGAGCTATGATCTCGCCACCACACTCTAGCCTGGGCAATAGAGTGAGAATCTGTCTCAAAAAAAATTAACGAATGTATTGTAAGAGATTACATATATTAAACATGATGTGATTCAAGGTTTCATATTTTGTGGATTGCAGTGACCTTGCTAATAGACCTTTCAGAAAGGTAGGCAGCTAGGGAATCTCAGAACCAGGAAAGGAAAAGAGAACATTTGGCCTAGTGCAGTGGCTCACGCCTGTAATCTCAGCACTATGGGAGCCAAGGCGGGTGAATCACTTGAGGTCAGGAGTTCAAGACCAGCCTGGCCAACATGGTGAAACCTTGTCTCTACTAACAATACAAAATTAGCCAGGCTCGGTGGTGGATACCTGTAATCCTAGCTATTAGGGAGGCTGAGGCATGAGAATCGCTTGAACCTGGGAGAGAGAGGCTGTCGTGAGCCAAGACTGTGCCATTGTACTCCAGGCTGGGCAACAGAGTGTGACTGTCTCACAAAAAAATAAGAAAGGATCATTTAAGAACTAGACACTTATGGAGTACTCTGTGAGCATCAGGTAACAAATCAGACCCTGGGGTTATAAAGAAGATCCATCCATTGGGCACGGAGTAGGTAAGGATCTCACCCCTATCAGTGAGAACAGATTTAAAGTTAAAGCTAGACCACCGACTCCCAGAGTTTTCCAAAATCGCAGTGCTCTTTCCATTAGAACAATGCCTCTCAAATGTTGACTGTACTCATAGTAAAAAACACATTCTGCAGCACCACTCAGTATAAACACATGCACTTCTAATGTATTCTATTGAATTCTATTTTATTTCACATTCTTAAAATGTTCATCTTCACATACTAAATTGGTTTTATGGCTCGGAGGTTACAAGATATTGCTCTCAAAATACATTTTTGAAACTTTCTGTAGAATTTCAAGGTCAGAAATAATTCCTAAAAATTATTTTTTGTCACACAATGAATATGTATCCCTCCTCGAAAAGCAGGACACTATCAAATAATCAAATAACCCAGAAAGACATAGCAGCTGTCAGTTGGGGGGTAGGAGGTAACTAAACGTAATCTCCATCAGCTTTCCCTAAAGCCTCCCCAAATAATGCTCAATTTAAGGAAAACTGTTTGCTACATAAAAACAGGTTGGCAGCAAGTCCCCTGGCACCCCAGCTCCCTTCCAGTCAGACTTTGGCCCATGATTCTCATCCTATATAAAAATAAAAATTCTGCAGTTTCTATTAACATAAACATTTTTAAAGTATTTCATGCACAGTCTTTTTTTTTTCTTTTCTTTTTTTTTTTTTTTTTTAATAGAGACAGGGTCTCTGTTGCCCAGATTGGAGTGTAGTGGCATGATCACAGCTCACTGTAACTTCAAACTCCTGGGATTATGTGATTCTCCCACCTCAGCTTCTCAAGTTGTTGAGATTACAGGCATAAGCCACTGTGCCTGGCTGAGACTTTAATTAAATGTGTTTGGATGACAATTCCTTTACTAAAATAAGTAAATGAAAATAAAAATCAACCATTTTAAATAAATAGAATATATTTTGTTTGGTATGAAACCTTTCTCTCAAATTTGCCAATCGTCACTTAAACTCCGGGGTGGGGGTAGTGGGGTACTGATTTATCCTAAATCTAAATAAAGCATGCAGAAGTGGATCATTAGTTAAGCTAGTATCTCTTTTGGTTTGCCCTTGAAATATTAAGACAAAGGCAATATAAAATGTTTCTTCAGCATGAGATATCTGTACAGCACTTCCTACTAAAGAAAATGTAAAAACAGGCTAGGTACGGTGGCTCACGCCTGTAATCCCAGCACTTTGGGAGGCCAACGTGGGCGGATCACAAGGTCAGGAGTTCGAGACCAGCCTGGCCAGCATAGTGAAACTCCCATCTCTACTAAAAATACAAAAATTGGCTGGGTGTGGTGGCACACGCCTGTAGTCTCAGCTACTCAGGAGTCTGAGGCAGGAGAATCGCTTGAACCCGGGAGGTGGAGGTTGCAGTGAGTCGAGACTGCACCATTGCACTCCAGCCTGGGCAACAGAGCAAGACTCCATCTCAAAAAAAAAAAAAAAAAAAAAGGAAAATGTGAAAACAACAATCATTACTACTTTAGTAGCAAGCCAGGGATGAACAAACCCCAGTGTCTTCAGAGTACTTTTTAAAATGTGTAACTTAAAGTCAGAAACAGACCAGAAAATTCCTTTCCCATCTTCTGTGTCTACAGACAGTTCCCCAGCTCTGAGAATGCAAACTAAAGTACAAGAATGTTCATTTATGTTCTTGGGCTTACTGGCCTCACCATTCCCCATCCAAGAAGCATGTATGAATTTAAAGGGCTCATTTTTGTGATGAGTTAAGAGACGGTTTAATAAAACTTTAATAAAACTTCTTGTCTTTTACAAAAGAAATCTGTTTAGAACTAAGGAAAGATTTTTTTAATAAAGATAACATTTAGTTTCTCTAAGAAAAGAAAACCATGCTTACTATATCAGCTTTGTCCAATAGTACTTGCTGTGATGATAGAAGTGTTCTGTATCTGCACTGTCCATACAGTAGCCACTAGCCACCTAGTACTGAGCACTTGAAATGTGGTTGGTGTGACTGAGGAGCTAAATGCTACATCTTATTTCATTTTAATTAATTTAAATCTAAATAGTGACACGCAGCCAGTGGCTACTATATGGGGCTGTGTAGGTTAGATAATCAGCGTAAGTCCTCATCAGCAGAGCTGAATAATTCACTCATATTACACTGAATGTCACAATTTGGAAAAAATATATATATATTCTATACCAATATACCAATATTCAATTTTTAGCTTCTTAATTAGTATTTAAGGTTTCCTCACAAGTGGTTTTACAACAAAGTTTTGGCAATTTTTATTCTAAAACATGAACATACTTAATCTGCTGAGCAGAATTCCTTTGGCAATGTTCAATTTTCCATCTGTGAAACTTGGGCATAGGGAAAAAAGAACTTCACAAGCCCACCCCCCTATTGATGTAAAGGGAAGAAGTGAAATATAGTATCTAAAGAAAGGCTAATATAACCCCTGAGATTATTTTATGGGTACACCTGTTCATCAACCTCTGCTTAGATGTGCTTCTTTAAACTCAGCTGAGGTTTTCAACCAAATTCATTCCTATATTTGTTTGACTTCTTGATTATTTTCTGTTATGATCAGACTATAACCAGGCCCTCTGAAATCAAGTATTCTACCTATAGGAAAACCTTTTAAAATACATATATTAAAACAGTCTATATTTAAATGAGACAAACTGATCAAATTGTCAAAATTCAGTAGCCTGAAGAAGAGCAGATGCTTCAGAGAGACTAAAATATGCAGATCATGCCAAGACCACATTCCAAGCAGGTGGCAAAAGAAATTACACAGTTCCATAGTCAGCAAGGAAGAGACACCCCAAGAAAATATGCTTAAAAATACATGCTTAAAAATGCTATGGCCATAGGATAACTAACTTTGACTTTAAGCAGCGCCACTGCACTCCTAATCTCAAGGTCAATGCCAAATTAATTTTACCTTCCCATCATGCTAACATTTAAATACACTATACACAAGCACAAACATTTCAGTAATTTCATTGTTTAGCAGAATGAACTTCTAGAACACGTTTCTGAAAACACTATAAGCTAATTTAAAACAAGCAAACTTAAGCATACTATACAAGAATAAAGCCACTAGTACCATATAACATATATTTGGGAATGCTCAAACTATACCAAGCCAAGCAACTCTAAGATGGCAGTGCAATTCAGGTAAGAATTCAGCACCATAGACTAGAACTTCATTTTTTCTCTATCACTGCTATTGCTACCACCAAGTAGTAAAAAAGGGCTAGAAGCTCACCTACTATATCCAAAAAGCACTAGAATCTCAACAAGACAGATGACAAGGAAGCAATGCATACACTATCCCAGGGGCTTTAGCTCTTGCATAATAATAAATGGCACTGCTGGAAGGAGAAAAGGTTTCATCTGGGGCAACTGAGAGCACTCAGACATAGCAAGAGTCTGTCAGACTCCACAAAAGCTGTACACTATCAGTCCTTCTCTTGTGTGTGTGGATAAAACGTGCAGGTGCAGCCTGGGTAGGAAAGAGGGAGACAGAATTTCAAATGGAGAATTGCCATACTGCTTGACCCTGGGAGTACCCCTCCTCACTCTGCCAAGCTATGAACTACAGCCTCCACTGACCACAGCATCTGCATGATCTCCAAGGAGCCTGCCTGGTAGAAATTTCTGTGCTAAAAGCCTCCACATCTGACAAGTGCAAAAAACCTCTATGATTTTTTTCATTATCTTAATTCTTAAGGAAAAAAAATCAAATAAATACAATAAACGATACAGAATTTTCACAGCAAGGGCATAAGTTCTCAAAGCATACAAGGTTTACCTCAGAAAATAAACACTTCTCATTTAGTTCTATAAAAGTCCACTTCTGAATAGTGTTACTCTTGCTTCCCCAAATGCAATTTAAAGGCAGAAATCACAATCTATTTAAAGACACTCAGAAGATAAATTAGCTTAACAAAGTTAACTTTATTTTTTATATTTAATACTCTCAGATTTATGAGATAAAATATAGATTCTAGTAAACAAAACATACATAAGAGAAAAGAAAGCCATTTTGCTTGCTCAAAATGGTAACAGTACAATATCACATTAAATGATGAAGAAACTTATTAAACTATCTTAGCACAAATATGGTTCCATCATTTTTCTACATTTCCAAGGGCATCCTCCATGAAATAGATGAAATATCTTACATCTTCATTATATAAGTTCTCGAGTCCTATGCAATGCACTCCTATTCCTCTACCAGAGCTTTTGCAGACCAGTTTTCATCAATGTATGTCAATCACAGTAAAAACATTTTGAAATTTACCAATACACAATTGTGAAATTATACTTCTGAAAACATCAGTCTTCCTGAGATTCTGAAGAGAAACCCAATAGAACTGTTTTCTTTTTATTTTTTTTCAACAGTGAAGACATGAAAGCATCCTCAACCCAAAGTGTAACATATATTTAATCATGGCTCCTGACAAATCTTTTCTTATGCATTAAACAAAAGTGTTCTCACTCTTACCTGTATATCCAGCATACCATCCCCAGGAAGCCACCATTCCTAAAAGCCATTTATACATGATTCCTTCGATATACCAGAACCGCTTACTGTCCAGCACTCGAAGGGGCTGAAGTATAATTACATAGCAGATGTAGGATGGAATAGCAACCAGGTTGTTGACGACCATGAAGGCAAACCTCATCAGTGCTTTCACCAAGAGCCAGCCCAGCCACGGAGCTTCTTCCAAAGTCATAGCCATTCTCACATTGGACTCCGTCCTGTCTTTCTGGGGTGAAAGAAAAATTCACTTAAAAAGGAAAATGCATAAAACATATCTAAACAGTCACCAACATAGAAATTGCCCCCAGCACAAAATAAAAAAGCGAGGGTCGAAGCCTTCCGGGTGTAGGACCTCGGTGATCTCTCAGGGGAAATTCCAGAGGGGGACAGAGAGCTAGGGAGGAGGAGCCGCACAAGGTCAAGGGAGCTGTTCACCGAGGCACGGAGTATGTCACAATATATTTAGCAAATGGTAACACAATTCCCATTCAGTAATTGGTGACCGTCCCCGCGCTGTGTCTCACTGCGGTCGTCTATTGGACTTAGAAAAATAGATCCACTCGCTTCAGACACCCTCAGGATATCCAAACTGAAGACACGAGTGACATGACCGAAACAGAGTCCTCTCGATCAGATTTCCCAAATACTGAGGACCTGGGTCTCCTCACCACCACCATTCCTGCACACTGATGCAGTCCTTTAAAAGGTCTCTGGCTCTAGCGAAGAGTTACCCTCAAAATTCTCATTTGTAGCAATAGGGTTTTTGTTTTCCTTTTTTTTTTTTTTTTTTAAAGAAAAAAATGGGGGGGGGGCCTAGAAAAAAAGCTTAAAAGGTGAGAGGAAGAAAGTAGGGGGTTATAAGGCGAAAAAGAGGAAGGACAGGAGTAGGGGGAGGGGAGCAAAAGCCAGAAAGAGGTAAAAGCCAAGGAACTGGGGATGAAGAGAATGAGATCTCCGACCAGAGGGCAGGGAAGCGAGGGATGATGAAAGGAGCAGAGAAGAGGCGACCGCAGCGCCGGGGGCCGGTGGAGCCTGCAGCGGTTTCCGCGGATGTGGAAGGGTCGTGGCGGCGGGCGCGGCCCGCGCGCTGGGCTCACCTCGGCGGGCGCGGACGGCGGGCGGCTGCGGAGCGCGGGGGCGGGTGTCCCCCGCCGAGGGGTCGCGGTCATGGACGCGGCGGCGACCCAGGCGGCCCGAGGCGCGGCGCGAGCGGGCGCGCTGGCGCCCTACTCCCCTCGCGACTGCCTGCGGACAGAGGGACGGCGGGGACTCAGAGGCCGGACCTGTCACCGGGGCGGGTCCCGGGGAGGCGGGCGGATGCCCCGCGCCCCCGCCTCCTCCCCGGGGCCTACCGCGCCCTCGTCCCTCAGGCCGCTGCCGCCTGCCCGGGCCACGCGACGGCGACACCCCTTTTCCCGCCCCCAGCGCCTCCCCTGGCCCGGCTCCGCTGCCGCTCCGGGGCCTGCGACCGCCGAGCCGGGGGTTACCTCGGGCTGGCCGGGCCCCGGCCGGGGCTTTGGGAGTCAGAGGAGCCGGAAGAATGCATGGCCGGCAGCGGAGCCGGCGGAAGAAGGCGGCGGCGGGGCCCTGCCCCGCTCCGGCTGTGGCGCGGCCCGCGGCCGTTCCCCGGTGGCGCCGAGACTCGGTTCCCAAGGGCCCGGCCGCGTTCGCCGGGACTGGCGGGGAGGGGCGGCGGGAGGAAGCGGCGGGAGTCGGGACTGCGGCGGAGCCGCCCCCACAGCGCCCTCTAAGGAAAGCGCGGCCGCCGCTGCCTGGCCCGCTTGCCTCGCCTGGCCCGCGCCCCCTACCCCTTCGCCAGGGAGTCGGGGCCCTCGGGGCTACCTGGACGCTCGGCCAGGACCTCAATGAGTCCAGAACATACTGAGGGAAGGGGCCGCTCGGAAAGGTCTGGGAATGAACACCCATCCTCACACTCCAGGAGTGCCTTGGTTTCAGTTGAGAGCCCCCTTTCAGCCAACACGGCCGCGTTTTATTGTTAGGGCTCTCTTCTCTGCCCAAACTAGGAACCTGTCTCCTTGAAGACTAAATGTCTTCTTGATCATTCTTAATGAAACCCAGTTGCACTCATGGCTTTTCTTCTTAACCTCTTCAGAGTATTATTGTCTAGAGTTTCAAATTCATTCTTTTTAGGGTCAAAAGTCTTGTTTCAGGAAAGCACCTGCAACATTAATGGCAATTCCACTTTCCCATTCATCGCCCCCCCCCCCATCACCCCACCAAGAAATTCAGTGGGAATGAATAGCCAACACAGAGAAACTGAAATCTGGCTAGTCAAGAAGGAAAAAACAGCCAAGTGCCTAGCATTAAGTAAGTACTCACCCGCCCCCCGCCCCACCAATAAAAAAGAAAAACCTAAACCACAAAAAACGGTGGACATGGGAACTCCTTGGCAGACCCCGTCACTTGGGATACTACAGCTGCATTCTGGTTCAAAGGCTGGACCACCCGAAAGAAAATAGAGAAATAGTCCATGGACCTACCCCTTGAACATTCTTAAATGATCTGCCTAAATTTCAGTTTTTAAAAACCCTGTTTATAAAACCTTATGTCCCTTAAGCACATTTGTAAATGGAGGGGATAGGGGCAGGCAGATTTTACACTCCTTAGGGAACTGCCATATTTGAATCAGAATGCCACGTATTCTGCCTGCTTTGAAAATGTTCATCACAGAGTTTGCTGTGGACTCTCAACTTTCTCTAATTTCAGTTCCTCTTAGGTCCACAGGTGAAGGAAAGATACGCCCCATTCTATTCCTTGCATTCTCTATTGACAAGGTAGTAAGATCTTTAAATAAATCTCATGAGAGAGATAATGTGTATACTTTATTGTTAAAAATATGTCATTATATTCTTAAGTAAGATAGGTGAGGCACATATTTATTTCCAGAATCAAGAATAAACTCTAAGGATTCCATCTGGTCCATCCCATTCAGTTTTCCCACATGCTGCATAAACGTTGGCTGACACCTGGAGAGAGATAACCTACAATGGGATTTACACGTGATTCCTGGATCAGGGACCATCTGCCAGAGGACCAGACACAGCAGCACTTGATGAAATGCAATTAGTACCAAGCCCAGAATTCATTTTCAGGCTCAGAAAAGAGCCAGAGGTTGGGCAGGACCTCTGGCTCTTTAGTGTACAAAAACAACACTTGAAGTGTCTACCAAAGAGACAGATTGTTAGGCATCATACCAGAACATTTGAATAATTCAGGTCCACTGGACCTGAGAACCTGCTTTTTGAAAAGTATCATAGGTGATTCTGATGCAAGTAGTATGCAGACCTTGCTTTAAGAAGGCCTGACCTAGAGGTGTTCTGAGATGATCCCATTCTTTTCTAGACCCTTAATAATTTTAAATCATTTGATCATATGTATTCTCATGTGTGTTACTCAGCTAGAGCTGCCATAACAAAATACTGCAAACTGGGTAGTTTAAACAACAGAAGCTTATTTTCTCGAAGTTCTGAAAGCCAAAGTCAGAGATCAAAGTGTGGGGAGGTCTGGTTTCTTCTGAGGCCTATCCCCTCGGCTTGCTAATCACCATCTCTCATTGGATGTTCGCAGCAGAATTCTGCCATTTCAGTATCTCCTCATGAAAGGAATAGGGAACACCTAATCTCCTTGATCTTTTCAGATGTCCTTCTATTAACTGCTTCTAACCTCGTTAGACTTTTCTTGAAGCTCAACAAACAGTACAACACATTATGTTCCAGGTATAGATATGCCCTGGTTTTGTGCCAAAGGTGTAGGAGAGGGGTTATCTTCTTAACTTTCTGACCACTGTATCACAGTTTCAAGATAATTCAGCTCCTATCCTTATCTATTGATAAGAAACTGTTAGAGCTGACTTAAGGGAACAATTTCAGATGATGCTTGCATTTATTTCTCACATTTCGAAGTTCATTTTAGTTAGTTGTACCTTCCTCTTGCCTATACTACAACTTTTTTGCCCGGCCTCCTTTCAACTACTTAGGAAGCCTCCTGAGATTCTTCCATAGTCTATTTTATTGCACCATCGACAGAGAGATGTATGAATGCTCTGAATGAGTGTAACAGGAAGGTTGGAACAGCCAGTTCTCCAGGGTAGACTGTTCTGTGGAAAACAAGGATCTTCTTCAATGACTAGTTAGCTTCTAGTCCCCTATCCTACTACTTTAGAGCCATCTTTATCAAAACACAAACGTGAAGCCAACAAGTTCAACACCTTCATGTACACCCCAATAGAGAAAAGAGGGAAACAAACAGACCCCACCTTATAGCCACAGATGTTATTGTTTCTGTTTCAAAAGCCCACATTTGAACCACCAGAGAATGGTCCTTTGAAAGACAAAGAGAATTTCTTACATTTCTTGGAATCGCTGGTCATTTTCACATCTAACCACAATACCTTAGCAATCTAGCCACAATACCTTAGAAGGTTTAATTCCACCCATCTGGTCCACGTACACACAACAAATTAGGTTATAACCAGGGAGAGGTTCCCTTGGGCAGAAGAGTACCCCCTGGGCCCTGTCTTTTTCCTAGTGGCAATTATAAAAACATTTTTACCTACCTGTATTGGTTTCTGTACTAAAGCTCCAATGAACTATTTCCTGTCTAGGGAGAAACCTACCAGCAATAACCTTCAATGACTTGGCACAGGCCCCCAACATTACTAGGAAACAGTTGCAAGCTTGAAATCAGCAGCCCGAGAGAGTCATGCATTCTGACTGTTGTCAGCTTTAACTTCAAACAAAAAATGGAAATATATGTGGATGTTCTCTTCTGTATTCACGTCAATAATTATTTTTATATAAAATGCTCCAGGGCTTATAACCTTAAAATTTTTTTAGACAGGGTGAGCCAAATCATCCACACTTGGCCGAGTGTGGTGGCTCACTCCTGTAATCCCAACACTTTGGGAGGCTGAGG
This sequence comes from Rhinopithecus roxellana, assembly GCF_007565055.1. NCBI lineage: Eukaryota > Metazoa > Chordata > Mammalia > Primates > Cercopithecidae > Rhinopithecus > Rhinopithecus roxellana. The sequence goes on along the minus strand of NC_044556.1, from coordinate 71,034,062 downwards.
CAGGCAGATCACTTGAGGTCAGGCGTTCAAGACCAGCCTGGCCGACATGGTGAAACCCTGTCTCTACTAAAAATACAAAAATTAGCTGGGTGTGGTGGCGCCCGCCTGTAAATCCAGCTACTCGGGAGGCTCTACCTACTCCCTGATGATCTGATATATCAGAGGTTAACAAGACATTCAGGGTTGATAGTGGTGTTTAATGTTTCCTCTAAACCCTATAGTTGTCCTTACCTGGGTTAAATTCCCCCCTCTTATCCAGGCCTTCTGTAGCATAGCTTGGCTCTTTCCATGCTTCTCATCACATCAGCTTAAATCATAAGGGATATGAGCAGAACTTTTCACTCCGTACCTACTCCAACGGTATGTTTAAGATTAATTTATCATTTTGGGGCTAAGCCCATTGGCTAATACTCTGTTGTAATGAAAGTCATGCCACTTTGCGTTTCTCTAGCGCTTTTCAGTTGACGAAGTTCTTTCACACACACACACACACACACACACAATCTTGTTAGATGCTATCAATAACCCCCTTAAGTAAGAAGGTACTTATTGGTTAAAAGAAATAAGAATAAGGTTAAGGAAAGAATTTCTTTACAAGTGATTTTCTCTTGAAATCTCTTCAAGAAATATTTTATGAAACACAATTTCAAACCTTTTGTTTCTCTTAAATTTTATCTTCAAAGCATAAGCTGAAGTAGAGATCTGAATTGTTTGGAACCAGCTGCTGGCAAGCCTACAGCCATGAGAAATTGCAAAGTGGAGCAGGGGAGGTTCTCCTGCTCTAAGTGCTAAGAATCAAACAAAGCTATGGGCAAAAGAGTGATGCTAAAATGCTGCAGCTTAAAGTATGGGATTTAAAAAAATTTAGAACCATTCAAGTTATATTAATACATTGTTTAATTTCTTAAGTTTTGGTAGTTTCGGTTACTCCATGTTATGCTGAATTGAATGACATTATTTCAAAAAGCTGCCTACTCATAAACAGGTCTAATCATAAAAATCATCTAGGGTTCTTTTAAACTCAGATATCAGTGTATATGCAGATCTGCTAGAGAGTTTGTTAAAATGCAGATTCTGGGGTCCCATCTCAGAGATTCTGATCCCATAGGTCTGGAGTGGGACTCAGGGATCTTTTGCTTTAAAATGCATCTTCGTGTGATCTGGGGCAGATAATCTGAGGATCTTTACAGCCTTGCTATTTACATCTGCCAACACTGGCATCACCTTGGATATTTTATTTTATTTTTTATTTATTTATTTATATTTATGTTTATTTATTTATTGAGACAGGGTTTCACTTTGTTATCCAGTGGTGTACTGAAGTACTGTGGTGTGATCTCGGTTTACTGCAACCTCTGCCTCCTGGGCTCAGGTGATACTCTCACCTCAGCCTCCCAAGTATCTGGGACAAAAGACACACACACCACCATGCCTGGCTAATTTGTGTGTGTTTTTTTTTTTTTTTTTTTTTTTGGTAGAGGCAGGGTTTTGCTATGTTGCCCAAGCAGATCTCAAACTCTTGACCTCAAGCGATCTTCCTGCCTTGGCCTCCCAAAGTGCTGGGATTACAGGCAGGAGCCACTGCACCCAGCCCCACCTAGAATATTTTAGAAATACAGAATCTCAGGCTCCACCCTGGATCTCCTGAATCAGAATCTGCATTTTAATACGATTCCTAGGTGATCTGTATGCATATAAAGTTTGAGAAGTAGTGCCTTACAGTACAGCAAATACCACCACATCAATTCAGAAATTGAAACCAAGTGAGAGCTCTAAGTGGATAACCTGGAGAAATGGGGGCTTTCAATATGTACTTAATGGTTGAGTGTGGTGGCTCACACCTGTAATCCCAGCACTTTGAGAGGCCAAGACAGAGAAGATCACTTGAGGCCAAGAGTTTGAGAACAGCCTGAGCAACATAGGGAAATCCTGTCTCTACAGAAAATTAGCTGGGCATGGTGACATGCACCTGTAGTCCCAGATACTGGGGAGGCTGAAGCAGGAGGATTGTTTGAGCCTAGGAGTTTGAGGTTGTGATGAGCCGTGATTGCGCTACTGCGCTTCAGCCTGGGCGACAGAGAGAGATCCTGTCTCCAAAAACAATAAAACAAAACCAAATATGTTCTTAATAAATATTCATTAGGTGCATATATTTTCACAAGAGATGGGGAGAGAGACTACAGAAGTCCCCTGGTGTAAATTAACCCTGAAAAATCCTGAATAAAGCAGTGGTCCACATGAGAATTAAAGGAGTTAAGTAATGCTATTTTATACATTAATCAGTAAGTATTTACTAGGTGTTTGCTATGTACCCAGAACTTTGCTTCTTCCATTCTATTTGGGGGACAGAAAGCTAATATAGAGGAAACTTTTAATGAGCTAATCAGTAAAGTGTGGGTAGAATTTATGTAGGTTGACAGGAAGCCCTCCCAAGTAGGAGAAAAAGCAAGGAGAGTAAAATCGAAAATGAGTTTGATATGTCTAGGAAACAGAGAGGTTAGTGGCCCATTGTGGCAATGGTTTAAAGTGAGTGAGAGGTGGAAAACTAGAATATTACGTAGAATGAAACTAAATTGTAGATAATTTTGAAAGTCCTAAGTAGAACTTGCTCTAGCGTGTGTTTTGCAGATGCTGTTATTTCCCCCAATATCCGTTCTTTCTTTCTTCCTTATAAGACGATTTCTTTTTTAAGTTCAGCCAATGGACAACAAAAGCATGGACTACATTTCCCAGAATCTTTTGCAGTAAGGTCTGATCATATGACTGTAATCTGGCCAATGAAATATAAACAGAAGTGTCAGCTGTGACTTCTCTAAGGTATCCTTAGAGGATGAGGGGCACATCTTCCTTTTTCCTGTTAACTAAATAGGGATTAGGAAACTGGAGCCCAGGTAGCCATTTTGGACCTAAGATGGAAGTCACAAGCTAGGGAGAGCAAACAACACATGTGTAGATCCCTGATGATCAGGTCATCCTAACCCTGGACTGCTTTCCTCTGGTCTCTTTGACAGAAGAGACCAGAGGGAAACCATGAGAGAGATGTAATTTTCTATCTTGCATAAGCCACTATTGTACTTTGGACTTTCTTGTCATGTATAGCCAAGCCTAATTATAACTAATAAAACATGCAATTGAAAGACAAAAATGTAAGGGTTTATGCATCAGGTACCATTCTGGTTGCATCTCTTACAAACTCCAAGTGGTAATGGATTAGTTACCTAATCTCTCTAAGCCTTTGTCTCCTCTCGTGTAAAACAGGAAGAATGTCCCTCAAGGGTAATTGTGAGGTGCAAATTATATTAAATATATTAAATATTTAGCACAGTGCTAGTGCATAGAATACTCTTAATAAATATATACCTTTTCTAAGTATATACAGGGGCACATCAGCAGACCAATATGGGACACAGTGATATCCGTGGAAATCCACATCTAGAAGGATATCCACATCTAGAAGATTACCATGACACTAGTGGGTATTATGATTTGGAAAGTGAATAGATTAGAAGTGGGGAAATGCCTCAGAAATCTCAAGTCTGGCCTGTGGCATTAGCAGTGGAACTGAAGTCGATATTTATTGAACCCCTTTTTATATGTGCCAGGCACATTCTAGGAGTCAAATCCACAGTGATAAACAAAACACACTTGGTTCTTACGCTCAAAGAGTTTACATACAGGCTGGTATGGGAGTCAGACATAAAACTACTAATGGAAAATTATAGAATGACAAACTAAGGTACATGACCTGAGGGAAAGGAACAAAATATTCTGAGAGCTTGTATTACAGGAACCTAATGTAGTGAAGCACAATTAAGCTGGGATATGAAGGATGAACCTGAGTTAACTAAGAGAGGCAGAAAGTACATCCTCTGAAGGGAAATGAAGGGCAAAGTTCATGTGGTGAAAAAGATCACAATGAATTCTCAAAATTAAGATAAAACCAGTGCACCCACAATGGTGAGTCCAAGGGGAGCCTAGTCTGAGATGAGCTGGAGAGGTAGGCAAGAGATACACTCTATGGGGCCTCGCAGACCATCATAAAGGGTTTTATTCCAAGGATGACTGGAAGGTGCTGGCAGGTTTTGAGCAGAATCCTAGGGTGCCCAACCATCCCAGTTTGCCTAGGACTGAGGGATGTGAGACTTTCAGTGCTAAAATTGGAGCAGCCCCAGGCAAACCAAGGGATTGGTCACCCTCATAGTTGTATGATCTGATTTTTTCTGTAGGAAGGAAGAAGTGCAATTGATAAGACAGTTAGGAGATTACTGCAGTATCCAGACAAGAGAGGATGGTAATTTGGGCTAGGGTGATGATGGTGGAGTTGAGGAAAAAAGGATGGGCTTGAGAGAAATTTAGAGGTAAAATTGGCAGGACATAGTGAGAGATGGAAATGCTACTTCTAAGACTGCATGGATTAATTCAAATACAAGAGTGAAATCTAGATTCAAATTCTACATAGGACTACTCTAATTTATATACTCTTGAGCACTAAAATACTGGGGTCTATGTAAGAGGATTTTGCCTTATCCAAAGTACAAGCGTACCTCTGAGATCATGCAATTTTGGTTCCACACCACTGCAATAAAGCGAGTGATAAAATATTTTTTGTTCTCAGTGCATATAACAGTTATGTTTACATTATGCTGGAGTCTATTAAGTGTAAAGTAGCATTATGTCTTAAAGAAATACAAACCTTAATTTAAAAATACTTTATTGTTGAAAAATGCTAAGAGTTATGAGTCCTCAGTAAGTTGTAATTTTTTGCTGGTGAACGGTCTTGCCTCCATGTTGAATGGCTACTGGTTGATCACAGTGAGGGTTGCTGGAGGTTGAGGTGCTGTGGCAATTTCTTAAAATAAGACAACTATGGGCCAGGCGCCGTGGCTCACACCTGTAATCCCAGCACTTTGGGAGGCTGAGGTGGGTGGATCACGAGGTCAGGAGTTCAAGACCAGGCTGGCCAAGATGGTGAAACGCCGTCTCTACTAAAAATACAAAGAAATTAGCTGGGCGTGGTGGCATGCACCTGTAATCCCAGCTACTCCGGAGGCTGAGGCAGAGAATTGCTTAAACCTGGAGGGGCAGAGGTTGCAATGAGCCAAGATCGCGCCACTGCACTCCAGCCTGGGCAACAGAGCGAGACTCCGTCTCAAAAAAAAAAAAAAAGGCCACTATGAATTTTGCAGCATTGATTGACTCTTCCTTTCATGAAAGATTTCCCTGTAGTATGCTATGCTGTTAAATAGCATTTTACTCACAGTGGAACTTCTTTAAAAATTGGAGTCAGTTCTCTCAAACCCTGACACTGCCTTATCAACTAAGTTATGTAATATTCTAAATCCTTTGTTGTCATCTTGACAATGTTCTCAGCATCTTCACCAGGAGTAGATTTCATCTCAAATAATTACTTTCTTTGCTCATCCATAAGAAGCAATTCCTCATCCATTCAAGTTTGATCATGAGATTGTGACAATTCAGTCACATCTTCAGGCTAGTTCCCTTGCTATTTCTACCATGTCTGCAATGACTTCCTCTACTGAAGATTTAAATCCCTCGAAGTCATCCATGAGGGTTGGAGTCAGCTTCTTCCAAACTCCTGCGAATGTGGATATTTTGACCTCCTCCCATGAATCACATTCGTAATGGCATGCAGAATGGTGAATCCTTCCCAGACGATTTTCAATTTACTTTGCCCTAATCCAATCCATCAGAGGAATCACTATCCATAGTAGATAGAGCCTTATGAAATTTATTTCTCTCCAATAATAGCATGTGAAAGTCAAAATTACTCCATGATCCATGGGCTGCGGAATGGATACTTTGTTAGCAGGCAAGAAAACAACATTAATCTTCTTGTACCTCTCCATCAGAGCTCTTGGATGTTCAGGTGCATTGTAAATGAACATTTTGAAATGATTTTTTTTTTTCTGAGTAGTAAATCTCAACAGTGGGCTTAAAATATTTAGTAAGCTATGTTATAAATACATGCATTGTCATCCGCACTTAGTTGTCCCATTGAGCACAGAAAGAGTCAATTTAGCGTAATTCTTAAGGGCTAGAATTTTCAGAATGGTAAATGAGCATTGGCCTCTGCCAAGTCATCAGTTACATTAGTCTCTAACAAGAGCCTTAGCCAGTTTTTGAAGCTTTGAAGTCAGGCATTGACTTCTCTCTAGCTGTGAAAGTTCTAGACGGCATCTCCTCCCAATATGAAATTATTCTGTCTACATTTAAAATCTAGGGTGTAGTGTAGCCCCCTTCACCAATCATCCTAGCTAGATCTTCTGGATAACTTGCTGCAGTTTCTGCATCAGCACTTGCTGCTTCACTTTGCACTTTATGTTATGGAAATGGCTTCTTTCCTTAAACCTCATGAACCAACCTCTACTAGCTTCCAACTTTTCTTTTGCAGCTTCCTCATCTGTCTCAGCCTTCATTGAATTAAAGAGTTAGGGCCTTGCTCTGAATTAGACTTTAGCTTAAGTAAATGTTGTGGCTAATTTGATCTATCTAGGCCACTAAAACTTTCTCCCTATCTGCAGTAAGGCTGTTTTGCTTTCTTATTCATGTGTTCACTACAGTAGCACTTTTAATTTCCTTCAATAACTTTTTCTATGCAGTCACAACCTGGGTAACTGGTGCAAAAGGCCTAGTTTTTGGCCTGTCTTGGCTTTCAATCTGCCTTCCTCACTAAGCTTCATTATGTCTAGCTTTTGATTTAAAGTGAAAAATGCAACTCTTCCTTTCACTTTCACTTAGAGGCCATTGTAGGTTATTGGTCTAATTTCAATATTGTTGTGCCTCAAGGAATAGGGAGTCTCAAGGAGAGGAAGAAAGATGTGAATGGCCAGTTGGTGGAATGAAGAGAACACACATGTTTATCGATTAAGTTCACCTACCCTCTATGGACAAGGTTCCTGGAACCCCAAAACAATTATAATAGTAACATCAAAGATCACTGATCACAGATTACTATTACAGATATAATAATAATGAAAAAGTTGAAAATATTGTGAGGATTCCCAAAATGTGAGACAGAGACAAGAAGTGATCACATGTTGTTGGAAAAACGGCACTGTTAGACTTGCTCAACACAGCGTTGCCACAAACCTTCAATTTGTAAAGACTTGATCAACACAGTGTTGCCACAAACCTTCAATTTGTAAAAAGCACAGTATCTGCAAAGCACAATAAAGTGAAGTGCAATAAAACGAAGTATGCTCGAATAAACTATCTGGTCTGAGCCTTAGTTTCCAAAATCAAAGGCTATAAAGAAAAGTTATGTCTCTTTAACTTGCTGCCTTTAGGCATTTCAACCACCTCAGATCAATGTGTTCCCCAAGGAAAATGATCTTCTTTATAGCCTAACAACCACACCTAACCCCACACAGATTCGCTATAAATGAAGCCAAGAAAATCTTTCACCTAGATATGCTCTAAAATGTTTTTTCCTCCTGCTAGTAAGTGTTCCAGTTGTTTCCATGAGCTACTAATCTAGGTTTTATTGGTATGAGAACTGTGCTTCTGGACGCACTTGCAAATATTCATTTGTTCTATCAGATTTCTAAACTCATGCACTAAACATAGTGAAGGAAATTATTGTTTACTTATGGTTATCATTGTGGTTTTGTAATAGCTTTAACATTCTTTGAATATGTTTTACCTTTTTAATCGGTATAATGAACAGCATATATGAGGGGACTGCAAAAAGTTCATAGAAAAATGGAATTAAAAGATAGAAATGAAACATACAAACTCTATTTCTCAACATAAGCTCCATCACATTCAAGACACTTTTATCAGTGATGATACCAGCCATTTCGTCCACCTCTAAAGCACTGAGGGTCCTGGGAACTTAACCATGTCAATGCGGTCTTTTTACATTATTAACTGAAGAAAATGGGTGCCCTAAGATTGTTAAAGATTAGGAAACAAAAACAAGTCAGAAGGAGCCAAATCAGGACTGTAAGGTGGATGTCTAAAGATTTCCCATCAAAACTCTCACAAAATTGCCCATGTTTGATGAATGGAATGAGCGGAAGCATTGTTGTGGTAGAGAAGTACTCTCTGGTGAAGCTTTCCCAGGCATTTTTCTACTAAAGCTTTAGCTATCTCTAAACATTCTCATAATAAATAAACGTTGTCATTCTTTTGGCCCCCCAGGAAGTCAACAAGCAAAATGCATTGAGGATCCCAGGAAACTGTTGCCATGACCTTTACTCTTTTTTTTTTTTTTTTTTTTTTTTTTTGAGATTGAGTCTCACTGTGTAGCCCAGGCTGGAGTACAGTGGGGCAATCTCGGCTCACTGCAACCTCCACCTCCCAGGTTCAAGCAATTCTTTGCCTCAACCTCCCGAGTAGCTGGGATTACAGGCACCTGCCACCATGCCTAGCTAATTTTTTTTTTTTTTTTTTTTAATGGAGACAGGGGTTTCACCACCTTGGCCAGGCTGGTCTTGAACTCCTGACTTCGTGATCCACCTACCTCAGCCCCACAAAGTACTGGGATTACAGGCGTGAGCCACCGTGTCCGGCCTGACCTTTACTCTTGACTAATCTGCTCTTGCCTTGACTGGACCACTTTAACCTCTTAGCAGCCATTGCTTTGATTGTGCTTTGTCTTCAAGGTCATACTAGTAAAGCCATGTTTCATCTCCGGTTACAATTTTTCAAAGAAATCCTTCAGGATATTGATCCCACTTATTTAAAATTTCCATCTAAAGCTCTGCTCTTGTCTGCAGCTGATCTGAGCACAACAGTTTTGGCACCCATTGAGTGAAAAGTTTGCTCAACTTTAATTTTTTTTTTTTTTTTGATGGAGTCCTGCTCTGTCACCCAGGCTGGAGTACAGTGGTGTGATCTTGGCTCACTGCAACCTCTGCCTCCCAGGTTCCAGCAATTCTCCTGTCTCAGCCTCCCCAGTAGCTGGGACTACAGGCACATACCACCATGCCCGGCTACTTTTTGTATTTTTAGTAGAGACGGAATTTCGCCATATTGATCAGGCTGGTCTCAAACTCCTGACCTCAGGTGATCCACCCACCTTGGCCTCCCAGAGTATGGGATTATAATCATGAGCCACCACACCTGGCCATCTTTAATTTTTCAGCCAGAATTATGTAAGCCAGACCAGTTGCGATGTCTATGGTGTTGGCTATTGTTTGTGCTGTTAATCATCGGTCCTTTTCAATTACAGCGTGAACAAGATTATTTTTTCCTTGAAAGTTGACATGGATGGTCTGCCACTGTGGGCTTTGTCTTCAACATCGTCTCAACGCTTCTTTTTCATAACATGAGCTATCCACTTGTAAATTGCTGATTTCTTTGGGGCATTGTCACCATAAACTTTTGATAAGGCATCAATGATTTCAACATTCTTCCACTCAAGCTTCACCATAAATTTGATGTTCCCTTTTGCTTCATTTTAGCAGAATGTGCTCCACTAGGGGCTCTCTTCAAACTGATTTTTTTGTTTTCATTTTTTCACTGGGATTTTGAGAAAATCAAACTGATGTGTTAGCCTTCTTAGTGCCTCAAATTCGATCCTGTTCAGGCACAAACAAGTTAATACAAGTTTGTTTCAGTGAAAAAAAGGTTTGAAATACATGCATAGTTTTTCATAATATGCATTTTTCGTGAACTTTTGGAAGACCTTTTGAATACTTTTTTAATTGCAGCACTCTTTTTTGCACCATAAAACTAATTAGTGGCTTTACCATTAAGAGGTTGAGCCAAGCAAACAATAATAAAAAAGCTTTGTATAGAATAAAAATTTACACTTAAATTACTTTTTTGCTTTCTTTTTTCTCCATTTATATTTATTTAATCTATATTTAATTTAATATATTTAATCTGTAATAAGCCCACAGGAGTACTTCTTTGCACTGTTTACATCAATGAAATACATATATGTTTTCTTTGCAACATAATAATTAGCACATCTTAATGTTATTATGTATTACTACAAAATAGCCCAATTTCATCCTGCAGCATTTAGTCACTTTAGCTTGAATTAACTTTATTGTAAAAGACATGAAAAATAATATGAATGAAATTATTCTGAAAATCTTATGATTGTGACCAGTATACATTTAGATTACTTGCATATTTGACAAGGGCAGATATGTTTCTCTCACTTTTAAAAGGTGGTGATAAATCCAACCTCCAGCTCTGGCATAATTGATTAAGTCAAAAAGCTAAAAGGATGCCCCACCATCTAGGGGCTCCAAAGAAATTTAGGAATTATATAGCATCCACTCTCAGGGTCACCTTGGGCCTAGTCACCACCCAGAACTGCTTTGATTATGAAATCTTAAGCTCCATTATTCAGGCCTCTGACCACAGACTCCTGGTCTTCTATTTCTCACTCCCTCACTGCTGCTACCTTAAACACCCCACTCTTCTTTCTCCCACTCCCTATCTCTCCCCTGGGCTTTTATTACCTCACTTGTTACTTTAATAACTCGCTATTTCCTTTAACTTACCTGTTCCCTAGTCTATTTTTTTTGAGACAGAGTCTTGTTCTGTTGCCCAGGTTGGAGTGCAGTGCCATGATCTCAGCTTACTGCAACCTCTGCCTCCTGGATTCAAGAGATTCTCCTGCCTCAGCCTCCTGAGTAACTGGCATTACAGGCGCCCACCACCACACCCGGCTAACTTTTTGTATTTTTAGTAGAGATGGGGTTTCAACATGTTGGCCAGGCTGGTCTCAAACTCCTGATCTCAAATGATCCACCCATCTCAGTCTCCTAAAGTGCTGGGATTACAGGCGTGAACCACTGCACCCAGTCTCCCCTAGTCTTTATATTACACTTGCCCTACAATATGAGGGATGGCCCTGAATCCATTTTCTTTTTTTGTCATACTCGTATAGGGGATGTTGGGCTCAGTTGAAAAAAATCACACAACTCTGTACAGAAGGGCAACACAATACAATATGGCTTCCAAACTCGATTAGGCCCTGAGTGACTTGGAAAGCCTTTTATAGCTCCTTGATCAGCTTCCCATCCTATTTGTTTCATTTCAAATACAATGTCTTCTTTACTTTAAACTTCAATCTAAATTTTCTCCCCTCAGTCTCAACAAAAGGACTTGTCTTCTGACCCCCAACTGGAAAGCTGTTTTCAACCATCTTTATGAGTTTTTGATCAACTAGATAGGTTGTAATTCATGCATCTTAAGACGCATTAAGCAAAAGAGTTACTAGGAATTTCCTCTGATAGAGTTTGGCCACGCACGATGGCTCATGCCTATAATCCCAGCACTTTGGGAGGCCAAAGCAGAATTGCTTGAACCTGGGAGGTGAAGGTTGCTGTGAGCTGAGATGGCACCACTGCACTCCAGCCGGGGCAACAGAGCAAGATTCTGTCTCAAAAAAAAAAAAAAAAAAGATTTAGATATTTGTCCCCACCCAAATTTCATGTTGAGATATAATCCCCAGTATCGGAGGTGGGGCCTTATGGGAGGTGTTTGGATCACTGGGGTGGATCTCTCATGAATGGCTTGGCCCATCTCCTTGGTGATAAGTGAGCTCTAACACTGTTCACAAGAGATCTGGTCTTTAAAAGTGCGTGGCACCCTTCCCCACCTTGCCTGCTCCTGCTTTTGCCATGTGACATGCCTGCTCCCCCTTCACCTTCACCATGATTGTAGGCTTCCTGAGGCTTCCCTAGAAGCCAGGCAGATGCCAGCACCATGCTTTCTATAAAGCCTTTAGAAACATGAGCCAGTTAAACTTCTTTTCTTTATAAATTACCTAGTCCCAGATATTTATTTATAGCAATGTAAGAATGGTCTAATATGTCCCCATTTTGCATTGCTATTTTTTTGTTTTTTGAGACAGAGTCTTACCTTGTTGCCCAGGCTGGAGTGTAGTGGCATGATCTCAGCTCACCACAACCTCCACCTCCCAGGTTCAAGAGATTCTCCTGCCTCAGCCTTCTGAGTAGCTGGGACTACAGGTGCACCCTACCATGCCTGGCTAATTTTTGTATTTTTAGTAGAGACGGGGTTTCACTATGCTGGCCAGGCTGATCTCGAACTCCTGACCTCATGATCTGCCCACCTAGGCCTCCCAAAGTGCTGGGATTACAGGCGTGAGCCACTGCATCTGGCCTTGTATATTTTATTTGGAGAAATCTCTATTGAGATGCTTTGTTTTAATTGGATTATCTTTTTACTGCTGCGTTGTAATATCCTATGTATTCTAAATGCAATTTCTTTATCAGGTATATATGGCAAATATTTTCTCCCATTCTGCGGATTTTCTTTTCACATTCTTTTCTTTCTTTCTTTCTTTTTCTTTTTCTTTTCTTTTTCTTTTTTTTTTTTTTTTTTTGAGACAGAGTCTTGCTCTATCACTCAGGCTGGAATGCAGTGGCACAATCACAGCTCAGTGCACCCTCAACCTCCTGGGCTCAAGCTATCCTCCTACCTCAGCCTCCTGAGTGGGTAGGACCACAAGTGCACACCACCACACTGGGCTACCTTTTTTTTTTTTTTTTTTTTGGTAGAGATGAGGTCTTGCTATGTTACTCAGGCTGGTTTCGAACTCCTGGACTCAAGTGACCCTCTACCCTTGGCCTCCCAAAGTGCTGGGATTACAGGCATGAGCCACCACTCCTGGCTTCTTTTCACTTTTTTGGGGGTAAAGCACAAAACTTCTAATTTTAATGATGTCCAATTTATATTTTGTTGTTGTTTGTGCTTTTGGTGTCATATCTAGGAAAGCATTGCTTAATTCAAGATCACAAAGATTTACACCTACGTTTTCTAAGACTTTCAGTTTTAGTCCTACATTTTGAATAAATTTTTATATGTGGTACAAGATAGGGAGGTATCCAACTTTATTCTTTTGCATATGGATATTTAGTTTTCCCAGTACCACTTGTTAAAAATACTATCTTTTCTCCATTGGATGGTCTTAAAACCCTTGTCAAAATTCATTGACCATAGATGTGAGGACTTATTTGTGGTCTCTCAATTCTATCCATTAATCTGTATGAACTGTCTCTCCTTATGCCAGTACCATACTGTTTTGATTACTGTAGCTTCATAGTAAGTTTTAAAATCACAATATGTGAGTCCTCCAACTTTATTCTTCTTCTTCAAAATTGTTTGGCTATTCTGGGTCCCTTGAATTACCATATAAATTTTAGGATCAGCTGGTTGATTTCTGTAAAGAGGCCAGACAGAATTATGGTAAGGATTGTGTTATATCTATAGTGCTCTGGGGAGTATTGCCATCTTAACAATGTTAAATCTTTTCATTTTTTTGTCTTATTTAATTTCTTTCAACAATATTTTGTAGTTTTCAGAATACGGGTTTTATACATCTTTTATTAAATTTATTCCTAAGTATTTTATTCTTCTTGATGCTGTTATATATAGAAATGGCTTCCTAATTTCATTTTCACAGTTTTCATAGCAAGCATATGGAAATATAAATAATTTCTGTATATTAATCTTGTATCCTTTAACTTTGCTGAACTCATTTATCAGTTCTTATGGTTTTTAAGTGGATTTCTTAGGATTTTTTTATATAAGGTTATGTCACCTGCAACCTGAAGGCTCTTATGGAGGATTACAACAACTGTGCTGTGGTGGGGCTGAGCTGGGGGTGCTTCATCAATCTTTTCAAAATAGTGATGTGTTTTTTGCTGAAAGCTTTTCTTTTTTCTCATTAGAAAAGATGAATCCCCTAACAAAAATTATTACTAACTCTTTACATATTACATTTCAGCTGGCCACAGCTGAAAAAACATATTTTTTACTTTTTACTGCAAGAGTTGCACTTATCAATCTGCACAAACACATGAGACCATGATTCTAACAAACTTTCAGTATTGATCTCTTTTATTCAGGAGGCATTGTGGTTTATGGAAGAGCTTGGCCTCTGGAATTGGGAGGCTGGTTTTCAATCCAGCTCTATCCATATTATCAGTGAGACTAATGCTCACCCAACTCAGTTCACAGGCTTATTGTTGAGAGTCCAGTGAGCTACCTCAGGCTTTTCTCTGTGGAATGACTGTTGCAGAGAACTGTAACTCAGAAGAATGGAGGTACCAGAAGAGGCCCTGGGGCAATGCTTACTTTTTATTTTAGTCAAGTCACTTCCTGGGTTTCATTGGGGACAATTCCTTTCCTAGTTTAAAACTGTGATGATGTTCTACTTCATTGAAGAAATCCTCCAATGCCAAGGGTGGATCTCTAAAGAAGGTATACCCAGATCTCACCCAGCCTAGTACTTGCAGGCTGAAGAGTATCTAAGGCTCTGTGATGGGAAAATCATAGTAGTGGTCAGGAAGAAACAACAGGCTGTATAGCCTTATCTTAATCACAGAGCCAAGGCTTTGTCACCAGGATGGAAGATTAGTGGGGGGGGGGCATTCTATGCCTTATCATAACATCCATTGTATTAGCTGCACCACTGCTTCCTTCTTTAATATGCAATTAAAGGCTAACTTTAAAAGAGATAAATAACATGTCAATTTTATAATAGCCAAAACCAATAACCTTACCATGTGGTTTCCTAGCAAGGCTCAAAAGCAGAGTGGCAAAAGTATGGCCCTAGAGTCAGATTGTCCTTGGGTTCCAATCCTGGATTTATCCCTTAATAGCTATATGACCTTGGCAGTTTATGTAACCCCATTCCCTTATCTGTAAGGAGTATAATTATAGCAATTCGTAGGAATTATTGTGAGAATTGAATGAAATATGTATCGTGCTTACCACATGATAAACACATGATACATTTTAGCTATTGGTAGTATCCTTCAAGGAGTTTAGTTGATTAAGCTAAGAAAATGCATTGGCTTGAAGGAGGGTAGGTGGACAATTAGAAATTTTAATTTTTTTCTTTTTAAAATAAAAAAATTAAAAAAATAAGAGATGGAATAAAGATTAAAAGGTTTCGAGTTTTAAAATTTTTTTAAGAAGAAAAGAAAATGCGTTGGCCAATGAAAGCATTATGATTATGATTCTTTTGTTTGTTTTGGAGACAGGGTCTCTCTGTGTTGCCCAGGTTGGTCTTGAACTCCTGGGCTCAAGGGATCCTCCTTCCTCAGCCTCCCAAAGTGCTGGGATTACAGGCATGAGCCACTGCACCCAGGTACATTATAACTTTTTTTTTTTTTTTTTTTTTTAGACAGAATCTCGCTGTGTCGCCCAGGCTGGAGTGCAGTGGTGCGATCTCAGCTCTCTGAAGCCTCTGCCTCCCAGGCTTAAGCAATTCTCCTGCCTCAGCCTCCCAAATAGCTGAAACTACAGGTGTGTGTCACCACACCCAGTTATTTTTTGTATTTTTGGTAGAGATGGGGTTTCACCATATTGGCTAGGCTGGTCTTGGACTCCTGACCTCAGGTGATCTGCCCACCTCAGCCTCCCAAAGTGTTGGGATTACAAGTGTGAGCCACCACTCCTGGTCATAACCGATTTTTAATTGAAGTACACCCCCAATATTTTTCAAACTTCAGTATACATTACAATCACCAAGAATGTTTTGTAAATGAGAATTTCCAGGCTCTAACCTCTCCTGTCCACACTCCCTGAATTTCTGATTCAGTAGTCAGTGGCAGGTCCCATGAATCTGCATCTGTAGCAAATACTTCAGTATTCTGATTCAGGTGATTTGGGGATACTTGTTAAAACTAACTTTTAATTTTGATATAATCTCAAATTTACAGAAAAGTTGGAAAAACAACCCCAAATTTTTCACATATGCTTTACCAAGATTCATCAGTTTTAAATATTTTGCTGTATTTGCTTTATCAATCTTTTTCTCTCTATATATATATATCAAATATTATATTTATATAAAATGTTTTCCTAAATTATATATATATTATATATTCAGTTATTAAATTCAGTGAATTTAACATTAATAAAATACTTTTATCTAATATATAACACATATTACAATTTTATCGATTGTCTCAATAATGTCTTTTATAGCTACTTTTTTTTTCCCATACAGGATTCAATCCAGGATCACATCTTATATTTAGAATGACATTCCTTTTTTCTCCTTCAGTCTGGAATAGTGCCTCAGTCTATCTTTGTTCTTTATGACATTGACATATTTTATTTTATTTTTATTTATTTATTTTTTTTTTGAGACAGAGTCTCGCTCTATCGCCCAGGCTGGAGTGCAGTGGCCAGATCTCAGCTCACTGCAAACTCCGCCTCCCGGGTTTACACCATTCTCCTGCTTCAGCCTCCCGAGTAGCTGGGACTACAGGCACCCGCCACCTCGCCTGGCTAGTTTTTTGTATTTTTTAGTAGAGACAGGGTTTCACAGTATTAGCCAGGATGGTCTCGATCTCCTGACCTCGCGATCCACCCGTCTCGGCCTCCCAAAGTGCTAGGATTACAGGCTTGAGCCACCGCGCCCGGCCGACATTGACATATTTTAAAGAATAAAAACCAATTCTTTTATATACCATCTTTTATTGTGTGTTTGGCTGATGTTGTCTGTTGATTAGATTCAGGTTATGCATTTCTGACTGGAATCGTACATAAATGATATGTCCTTTTCAGAGTGTTGTCTCTGGAGACACTTGATATCCACTTGCTTCTTCTTGGAGAGACAGACCACACTTAAGAAATATTTGACTACTTCGAGAGATATTTGACTAGCCACTTTCTGTTCTAAGAAGCCTCAGAATATAAAATAGTAAAAAAAAAAAAAAAAAAAAAAAACAAGACTTCTCTCCTGAATGTTCTGATTGATTGTAATTTGTTAAGGGGCTTATTTAACTATTGCCTAATTACTTTAGAATATGATCACATATTAACCACAACTGCTATTACATTGAAAACCACAACACACCTTCATATTTATTAATAACTTAGGCAGTTTCCCCCCTTTCCCCCCAACCATTTCATTCTTAGTAACTCTGGATCATAACATTTATTTCCCAGTTAATGCAGGTAATCTATAGGATGTGTCATATGACATAACTAAATCAGTTGATGCATTTTGAAGCTAGTAGAAAGCACTTAATTACTTACATCACACATTTTACAATATGCAAGCTTCCTCTTCAATGATGTGTTTGGAAATATTCACTTATTTTTTGTTTAATCCCTAAAATATACTTATCCATGAACTATAACTTTTATCATATCACTTAAACTTCCCTGTAAAATTTTTAGCCAGCTGCCTCAGTGTACCTACTACGTTGCAGACTATATATTTCTCTTGGAATTCAGTCATTTATTTATCTGAAAAAGTTCAAAGACTGAAGAAGAATATGATTTAAGTCTTAAAGAAGCTAGCATTTATTGAGTACTAGATTTATGCCAGCCACTGTTGAAAAGGGAAAAGTTCCCTTGTTCCCCTTGCAGGGCGTGTGATGTGGGTGTGGCTCACTTCTTCACTGCACCTCTGCACAAACTCCTAAGGGAGCATACAGACAGGCAGGCTGTGGGGCTCCAACCTCAAGGCAGCGTCTAGGAGTGAATGTTTACAGCTGAAGCCCCAGTGGGTGTGTGTTACAGGGTGCTCTTTTAGTTTTGCCACCTATAGGCCGCTTGTGTTAACCAGCTCAATTAGACCCTCTAACTTGTCTCAAGGACAGAGGGCTTTCTGTATCCTGGGTTCCTGCCTTGGTGTATTGGAAGAATTGGATCACACGTGGGCTTGGAGAATGAGTGCAAGGTTTTATTGAATGGAAGTAGCTCTCAGCTGATGGGGGAGCCAGAAGGGAGATGGTTTTCCCCAGGAGTTGGGCCGCTGGGCAGCCCCAGATCTCCTCCAACTGCCCTGGGCAAACCTCCGCCACATCCTGCCTGTTGATGGCCTATCAGCATGCCAGCATCTATTGATGTGCTCTTCTGCCAGTGTGCTCCCCTTGACATCTTTTCACCATCCAGCCACTCCTGTCTTATTCCGCTGATGTGCTCCTCTTGACGTGCCAGCGCCTGTGTCTGCCTGCTAGGGTCTTGGGAGTTTTTATAGGCACAGGATGGGGTTGTGGCAGGCCAGGGTGGTCTTGGGAAATGCAACATTTGGGCAGGAAATGCCTGTCCTCACCTAGGTCCATTGGAGTGGAGCCCTAGCCAGGGACCATGCCCTCCTCTACCCAGCGCTTCCCTTCCCCCACCCCCATTCTGTATCCTTTAAAGGGACCACAATCTTCCCTTCCCAGCACTTCCATATCACTATTACATATTTCCTCACACCAACCAGAGAGGAATGTTTTTGCTACCACCATTTTGCAGACAAAAGAACAGAACTAAATAATTTGCTTAACACCAAACAGCTAACAACTGATACAACTAGGATTTAACCCTAGGTCTGATGAACTCTGAATAAACTCTTTCTGGCTACATCCTATAAAATCGCAGTGGTAAGGATAGAGTGAAAAAATTAAATTCACAAACTTCAGAATTCCATAATTAGGACATGCAATCTAAAGTCAGACGAAATAGAAATGCAGCTTAAAGTCAGATGAAAATATTACCTTACTAAATGGTCGGGAAATGGTAAGGAACTTTTTTTTTTTTTTTTTTTTTTTTTTTTTTTGCAGTTGCAAGATTTAATAGAGTGAAAACATAGCTCTCATACAAAGGGAGGGGACCCAAAGAGGGTAGCCATTGCCAGCTCAAATGCCTGGGTTTATGTCCCTATCATTGTCCTCCCGCTGTGCTCTCAGGTAATAGATGATTGGCTATTTCTTTATCTCCTGTTAGTAAACTCCCTTTACTATCTGGTTGGTTGGGTGTGAGCTAAGTTGCAAGCTCCATGTTTAAAGGTGGAAGCAGTCACCTTCCCAGCTAGGCTTAGGGATTCTTAGTCGGCCTAGGAAATCCAGCTAGTCCTGTCTCTCCGTTCCGCCTCTCAACAGGAAAACCCAAGTGCTGTTGGGGAGGCTGGCTGACCGCTTTAACTGCTTCCTGCTGAATTGGGGTGTAGTAGGGGTTGTGCAGTTGAGATTTCCTCAGGAGGGGTGCCTTTGATGTCATTAACTAGCAGGCTGGTCCAGAAGTCCGAGGTAGATCTTAGTCGTGGACTGCATCTGGGGCTCCATTTGAAGAACCATTTGTAGTTTCACAGCTTCGATTCTGGAAGAGACAAATTTAACAAGGAGGTTAAAGATACAGGGTCCAAAGAGGAGTAGCAATATTATAGCTGCTAGAGGTCCTAAGAAGAGGAGAATCCAGGGCATCCATTGACTGAGGAGGCCCCAGGGTCCAGCGTTTTGAAGCTCCTCTGCTCTATGTTGTATTCGATCTTGAATTTCTTTAACTTTCTCGGTGACGATTCCAGATTGATTAACATAATAACAGCATTCTTCCCCTAAAAATAAACAGGTTCCCCCTCTTTCGGCAATTAGCAAGTCTAAAACTCTTCAATTTTGAAGGACTACTGCTGCTAGGGAGTTAAGTTGATCTTGCGAGGTGACCAGGGAGTCGGCGACCCATTCCATGTCACCATTTAATTCTTGAGATAGTTTGTAGTAGAACTGAGTAGAGGTTGTGATACTGCTAATTCCAGTACCTAGAATGTCTACCACTCCTGCTCCGATCACAAAAGGAAGAATGGGTACTCTTTTGTTGTGGGGCTTAGGTACGACATGATTGTATAAATCTTGTTCAGAATAGATGGTCATGGGGGCACTAAGAATGAGAGGAAGCACACAGATTCTGAAGAGCCATTCAAACAACGATAGGCTGAGGTACCACACAAAAAAAATATTCCTGAGGGTAGGCAGACTATTCGTGTGGGAGGAGTTACCCACCTGATGCATTGAGAGTTGGTTGTGTCTATAATATTGCTAAATTTTACACAGGTGAGGTTTGAGGTATGGGTTATTTCCAGATTGGAAACAAGAGGTCCTACTAAAACGGAAGTAGTGTTTACTTTTGTGCTGGAGTTGTTCCATTGTTCAGGTACAGGGATTGAAATGTATGGCCTGAGTGCAGGGGGAGACACATCCAACAGTTAGTAGGGTTTTGGGATGAGGATAAGCCGCTATGGGCTGGATATGTTCCTCACTGAGGGCCCTGGTGCCTTTGGATAATTTTTGCCCTAAGTATTTAAACTACTGTGAGCAGAGCTGAGTCTTTGGTTTGGAAACCTGTAGCCACAGGTGGTGAGGAAATTAAAGAGTGCTTGGGTGGCTTGATGGCACAAAGTTTCTGAAAGGGCGGCTAAAAGTAAATCATCCACATACCAAAGGACAAGAGTGTCCAGGTATGAGAACTGACTCAAGTCTTAGGCTAATTCCTGGACAAATAGATGAGGGCTATCCCTGAACCCTTGAGGTAAAACAGTCGAGGTGAGTTGAGATGTTGGGTCCAAAGGATCTTCAAAGGCAAACAAGAATTGAGAGTCAGGATGTACAGGGATGCAGAAAAAGGTGTCCTTAAGGTCCAGGACTGTAAACCATTTGGCTTCCTCTGGTATTTGGGAAAGCAGAATATAAGGGTTAGGGACAACTGGGTATAGAAGGACAATGGCCTCATTGATAATCTTGAGATCTTGCGGTAGCTTCCACTGTCCTTTGGGTTTCTGTACTCCTAAAATTGGAGTATTGCAGGGGCTGTTGCATGGTTTTACTAGGTCTTGGGCTTTTAGGTCCTTAACAATCTTTTGGAGTCCTTGTTGGGCCTAAGTCTATGAATTATTCAATGATGTCCACTATAACACAGAGAAAGGAAGGAAATCCTACTGCCTTTCTGGAGAGACTAAGGGAGGCATTGAGGAAGCATATCTCCCTGTCACCTGACTCTATTGAAGGCCAACTAATCCTAAAGGATAAGTTTATCACTCAGTCAGCTGCAGACATTAGAAAACAAACATCAAAAGTCTGCCTTAGGCCCGGAGCAAAACTTAGAAACCCTATTGAACTTGGCAACCTCGGTTTTTTATAACAGAGATCAGGAGAAGCAGGCGGAACAGGACAAATAGGATTAAAAAAGGCCACCGCTTTTGTCATGGCCCTCAGGCAAGCGGACTTTGGAGGCTCTGGAAAAGGGAAAAGCTGGGCAAATCGAATGCCCAATAGGGCTTGCTTCCAGTGCGGTCTACAAGGACATTTTTAAAAAGATGGTCCAAGTAGAAGTAAGCCGCCCTCTCATCCATGCCCCTTATGTCAAGGGAATCACTGGAAGGCCCACTGACCCAGAAGATGAGGTACTCTGAGTCAGAAGCCACTAGCCAGATGATCCAGCAGCAGGATTGAGGGTGCCCAGGGTAAGCGCCAGCCCATGCCATCACACTCACAGAGCCCCAGGTATGCTTGACCATTGAGGGCCAGGAGGTTAACTGTCTCCTGGACACTGGCACGGCCTTCTCCATCTTACTCTCCTGTCCCAGACAACTGTCCTCCAGATCTGTCATTATCTGAGAGGTCCTAGGACAGCCAGTCACTATAGATACTTCTCTCAGCCACTAAGTTGTGACTGGGAAACTTTACTCTTTTCACATGCTTTTCTAATTATGCCGAAAGCCCCACTCTGTTGTCAGGGAGAGACAGTCTAGCAAAAGCAAGGGCCATTATACACCTGAACATAGGAGAAGGAACACCCGTTTGTTGTCCCCTACTTGAGGAAGGAATTAATCCTGAAGTCTGGGCAACAGAAGGACAATATGGATGAGTAAAGAATGCCCATCCTGTTCAAGTTAAACTAAAGGATTCCACTTCCTTTCCCTACCAATGGTAAGGAATTTTTACCACTTAGGGCCCTTTGAGAAAATCAGAAGAAATTTCATAATGTATTATTTTCAAAACTTTGAAAATAGAGTTGAAGTCCTTATGTTTCCATTTACATCCCACCTACTCTCCTTCTTCCTTCCCCATAAGTTCCTGTTGTTTTTATACCTTATGTAAATAATGTCATTAAAAAATCAATAAATGCAAAAATAGTATGCTATACATAATACTGGACAACTTGGTATTGTCACTAACCATGACGTTTTCAAAATCGAGCATTTCAGTTACACTTATCTAATACACAATGTCTAAATACACATTTCTAACACATTTATTTTCATGACTATATAGTAAGAATGTACTAAGTGGGATAAATTTTAACACTTTATCTTTTCCCAGAATGAAAAATATTTGGATTTAAAATGTGTTCTTAGAAAAGCTAGAATTGATTGGAAAATACTTTCAGCTTTTGAAATTAGCATTATGAATAGCCCCCAATAGCTAAACAGGGTAAAGGAGGCCTGGAGTTTGCATGTGATGTTTGGAAGACTGTTACCAAAATACCAGGGGTTCCATCTAGGTCCTGCTGCGCACCACACAGAAAGAGACAATAATTATTGCCAAACGATTATTGCCAAAGAAGAAGGCCTTAATCGGGTGCTGCAGCTGAGCAGATGGGAGATCAGTCTCAAATCCATCTCCCCAACCAACTAAAATTAGGGGCTTATGTAGCAGGGCAGAAATGTAACTATGGGTAGGAATAGGGGAGGGGTAAGGAAGCACTCATGATGTATGAGGGGTCTGGCATCTCACTGTCTGGATGAGATGATCTGGTGAGTTTCAGTTCTTTAATATTTTCTGAGAGACCTGGGGGCCCTTTCCTGAGGAAGGAACTCAGATAAAAGAATGTGAAGTTTCAGCTTTAAGACCAGAATGGTCAGTTTCCACGTTTATACAAAAAAACTGTCTATGGGACTATTGGGTCAGTTTCGAGACCCTTAGGTTTGAGCCTTAAGATCTCAAAGGGGGCCTCAAAATTAGATTTTATTTCTGTATTTTTTAATGTTCCAATATTTCAACACTATGTATTAGGAAAAAAGAGACAATTTCAAAGCAGGTGGTATATTAAAGACTAATTAGTGTTATGTGTGCTCTGATTCTCTCTCTCTCTCTCTCTCTCTCTTTTTTTTTTTTTTTACAAGATAGGATTGAAGAATTTGAAACTGAAGGAAATAAAGGGTGCAGGCCCCGCCAGACAGCAGCAAGGGGGCAAGGAGGTAGAAATGATGGCAGGGCTTGGGAAAGTGAGGGGCAGGACCAGGGGAAGAAGTGCTGGTGTTGGGGGGACGAGGAGGAGACTAAAGAGAATGGAGGAGGTGAGAAGCGGGTGGGTAGGGGCTGGAGGGGAGAAAAAAGGGGGCAGGTGGAAGGGGAAGTAGCAAAAGAGAGGATGGAGGTGGGGGCAAAGCGGGTGGTAGGGACCAGGAGGATGAAGGGAGGGAGCAGGTGGGAGGAGAAACAGAAAAGCAAGAGAAAGGATGGGAAGGTGATGAGAAGTGAGGGGTGGGACCAGGAGAAGAGAGGCCAGGCCAGGAGGGAAGAGTGACGGGGCAGATGGGGAGAAAGGTTGGGAAAATGTTATATGTACTCTCACATGTACATATCACCCTTACTTATTTAATACATTTTAGTTTTTAGAGCAGTTTTAGGGACACATCAAAATTGAGCAGGAGATACAGAGAGTTTGCATATATCCCCTGTCCACACGTATTCACATATTCCCCCACTATAAACATCCCATACCAAAGTGGAACATTTGTTACAATGAATTTACATAGACACATTATTATCACTCAAAGTCCGTAGTTTACATGAAGGTTCATTCTTTGTGTGTATTCTGTGGGTTTGAACAAATGTATAATGACATGTGTCCACCATTATAGTATCATACAGGGTAATTTCACTGCCTTCAAAATCCTCCATGCTCCACCTGTTCATCCTTCCCTTTCCCTTATCCCTTGGCAACCACTCATCTTTTCACTGTCTCCGTGGTTTTGCCTTTTCAGGAATGTCATATATAGTCATGGGCTGGATTAATGACATTCTGGTCACACATACTTATCATTGTGTTACAATTGTCTACAGTATTCAGTATAGTAACATGATGTACAGGTTGGTAGCCTAGGAGCAATTTTCTATACCATCTAGGTTGTGTAAGTACAACTTATGATGTTTGCACAACGATGAAATCTCCTAATGAAGCATTTCTCAGAATGTATCCCTGTGACTAAGCAATGCATGATTGTAGTTGGTACAGTATGTAAACTTTTCACACTGGCTTTTTTTTTTGTACTAATATGCATTTATGTTTCCTCTCTGTCTTTTCTGGGCTTGATAGCTTATTTCTTTTTAGTACTGAGTAGTATTCCATTGTCTGGATGTACCATAGCTTATCCATTCACCTACCAAAAGACATCTTGGTTGCTTTTCAGCTTTGGCAGTTATAAATAAACCTGCTATTAACATCTGTCTACAGGTTTTTGTGCAGACATAAGTGTTCAGTTCATTTGGGCAAATACTAAGGAGCATGATCGATTGAATGTATGGTAAAAGCATGCTTCATTTTGTAAGAAATTGACAAACTGTCTTTCAAAGTGACTATACCACTTTGCATTCCTACCAGCAAGGAATGAGAGTTCCTGTTATTCCACGTTCTCACCAGCATTTGGTGTTGTCAGTGTTTGGGATTTTGGCCATTCTAATGATGTGTAGTTTTTATTTGCAATTCCCTAATGACATATGATGTTGAACACCTTTTCATAGGATTACTTACCATCTGTATATCTTCTTTAATAAGGTGTCAGTTCAGATCTTTCACCCATTTTTTAATGAGGTTGTTTTCTTATTGTTAAATTTTAAGAGTTCTTAATACATTTTAAGTAAATAGTAAATATTTGTTTTTGGGTTTTTTTGAGACAGAATCTCACTCTGTCACCCAGGCTGGAATGCAGTGGTGTGATCTCAGCTCACTGCAACCTCCGCCTTCAGGGTTCAAGTGATTCTCCTGCCTCAGCCTCCCAAATAGCTGGTACCACAGGTGCACACCACCACACCTGACTAATTTTTGTATTTTTATTTTTATGTATTTATTTATTTTGAGATGGAGTCTTGCTCTGCTGCCCAGGTTGGAGTGTAGTGGCTTGATTTCGGCTTACTGCAAGCTCCGCCTCCCAGGTTCACACCATTCTCTTGCCTCAGCCTCCCAAGTAACTGGGACTACAGGCGACCACCACCATGCCTGGATAATTTTTTGTATTTTTTGTTTTTTAGTAGAGACACGGTTTCACCATGTTAGCCAGATGGTCTCAATCTCCTGACCTCATGATCTGCCCGCCTCGGCCTCCCAAAGTGCTGGGATTACAGGTGTGAGCCACTGCGCCCAGCTGAATTTTTGTACTTTTAGTAGAGACAAGGTTTCACCATGTTGGCCAGGCTGGCCTCAAACTCCTGACCTCAAGAGATCCACCTGCCTTGGCCTCCCAAACTGCTGGGATTACAGGTGTGAGCCACTGCAGCTGGCCTATTTTAAGTAAATATTTAAGTAAGTATCTAACAATTTAAAAAATATTTAAGTAAGTATTTACTTAAAATATGCAAAGAATACCTTTATCAGACATGTCTCTTGCAAATACTTTCTCCCAGTGTGTGGCTTGTCTTCTTGTTCCTTTGGAAATATCTTTAGCAAAGCAGAAGCTTTTAATTTTAATGAGGCCCAGCTTATCAATTATTCCTTTCAGGTATTGTACCTTTGGTATTGTATATAAAAAGTCATTACCAAACCCAAGGTCACTTAGATTTTCTTCTATGTTATCTTCTAGGAATTTTATAGTTTTGCATTTAGGTCTCTGGTCAATTTTGAGTTAATTTTCGTGAAAGCTGTAAGTCTGTGTCTAGGTTATTTTGGTTTTCTTTCTGTTTGTTTTGCTTTTTGTTTTTTGGCATGTGGTTGTCTAGTTGTTCCAGGACAACTAGATTAATGACTGTCTTTGCTCCATTATGTTGCCTTTGCTGCTTTGTCTTTGACTATATTTAAGTGGGTCTATTACTAGGCTCTCTATTCTCTTCTATTGATTTGTCTCTTCCTTTGCTCCTTTGCCAATACCACATTGTCTTTTTTTTGAAAAGGAGTCTTGCTCTGTCGCCCAGGCTGGAGTGCAGTGGCGCGATCCCTGATCACTGCAACCTCCACCTCGTGGATTCAAGCAATTCTCAATGTTGGTCAGGCATGTCTCAAACTCCTGACCTCATGATTTGCCCACCTCGGCCTCCCAAAGTGCTGGGATTACAGGTATGAGCCACCATGCCCGGCCCACCCTATCTTGATTGCCATAACTTTATAGTAAGTCCTGAAGTTGGGTAGTGTCAGTCCTCCAACTTTGTTCTTCTCCTTCAATATTGTGTTGACTATTCTGAGTCTTTTGTCTCTTTCTTTTTTTTTTTTTTTTTTTTGAGACGGAGTCTCGATCTGTCACCCAGGCTGGAGTGCTGTGGCCAGATCTCAGCTCACTGCAAGCTCCGCCTCCCGGGTTCACGCCATTCTCCTGTCTCAGCCTTCCCGAGTAGCTGGGACTACAGGCGCCGCCACGTCGCCCGGCTAGTTTTTTTTTTTTGTAGTTTTTAGTAGAGACGGGGTTTCACTGTGTTAGCCAGGATGGTCTCGATCTCCTGACCTCGTGATCCGCCCGTCTCGGCCTCCCAAAGTGCTGGGATTACAGGCTTGAGCCACCGCGCCCGGCCAATATAAGAGATACTCACAAGGTAACTTCTGGGATTTTGCTTGGGATTGTGTTGAATCTATAGATCAAGTTGGGAAGAACTGACATTTTAACAATATTGGGTCTTTCCAACCAGGAATATGGAATATGTCTCCATTTATTTAGTTCCTTTTTGATATCTTTAATCAGAGTTTTGTAGTTTTCCTCATATAGATGTTGTACATATTTTGCTAGATTTATACCTAACTATTTCATTTTTGAGGATGCTAATATAAATATGTTTTTAATTTTAAATTCCATTGTTTATTGCTAGTATATAGAAAACTGAGCCCAGGCATGGTGGCTCAGGCCTGTAATCCCAGCACTTTGGGAGGCCAAGGTAGGTGGATCACCTGAGGTCAGGAGCTCAAGACCAGCCTGGCAAATATGGCGAAACCCTGTCTCTACTAAAAATACAAAAATTAGCTGGGCGTGGTGGCACTTGCCTGTAATCCCAGCTACTTGGGAGGCTGAGGCAGAAGAATCGCTTGAACCTGGGAGACAGAGGTTGCAGTGAGCTGAGATTATACCACTTCACTCCAGCCTGGGTGACAAAGCAAGACTCCACCTCAAAAAAAAAAAAAAGAAGACTGATGCACTTTTGTATATTCACCTTGTATCCTGCAACCTTGCTATAATTGTTTATTAGACCCAAGAGGGTAATTTTTGTCAATTCTTTTGATTTTCTACATAGATGATCATGCCATCTACAAAGACAGTTTTACTTCTTCCTTCTCAATCCGTATATCTTTATTTCCTTTCCTTTTCTTATTACATTAGCTAGGACTTCCAGTATGGTGTTGAAAAGCAGTTGTGCTGGGTGCAGTGGATCATGCCTGTAATCCCAACATTTTGGGAGGCTGAGGCAGGTGAATCACTTGAGGTCAGAAGTTTAAGACTTGCCTGACCAACATGGTGAAACCTTGTCTCTACCAAAAAATACAAAAATTAGCTGGGCATAGTGGCACGTACCTGTAGTCCCAGCTACTTGGGAGGCTGAGGTAGGAGAATTGCTTGAACCAGGAAGGCGGAGGTTGCAATTAGCCAAGATTGAGCCACTGCACTCCAGCCTGGGCTACAGAGTGGGACTCCATCAAAAACAAAACAAAACAAACAAAACAAAACAAAACAAAAAAAAAACCCACAGAAACAAGAAAAGAGAAAGAAAAGAAAAGCAGTTGTGAGGGGGACATCCTTATCTTTATCTTATTCCTGATCTTAGCAGGAAAACTTTGGATTTCTCACCATTAGCATGATGTTAGCTATAAATTTTTGTAGATGTTCTTTATCAAGTTGAGAAAGTTTTCATCTATCCTTAGTTTCCTGAGTTTTTTAGCATGAGTGGGTGTTGGATTTTGTCAAATGCTTTTTCTGTATCTATTGATATAATCATGTGATTTTCTTATTTTATATATATATATTTTTTTTGAGACGGACTCTCACTCCATTACCCAGGCTGGAGGGCAGTGTCATGACCTTAGCTCACTGTAACCTCTGCCTCCTGGGCTCAAGCGATTCTCTCACCTCAGCCTCCCAAGTAGCTGGGATTACAGGTGTGTGCCACCACACCAGATTAATTTTTTTTTTTTTTTTTTTTGTATTTTTAGTAGAGATGGGTTTTTACCATACTGGTCATTCTAGTCTTGAACTCCTGACCTCAAGTGATCTGCCCACCTTGGCCTCCCAAAGTGCTGGGATTACAGGCATGAGCCACCACACCTGGCCATGTGATTTCTCTTAAATGCTTTCCAAAAGTTGAATCAAGTTTGCACACTTGTGATACTTTCCACTTGGTCTTGGTTTACAGTTCTTTTTACATATTGTTCAATTTATTTTGCTAATATTTTGTTGAGGATTTTTACATTTATATTAATGAGAAATATTGGTCTGTAGTTTTCTTTCCTTGTGTTGTCTTTGTTTGGTTTTTGTATTAATGTAATGCTGACCTCATAGAGTGTGTTAAGAAGTATTCCCTCCTCTATGTTTTGAAAGAGATTGTAAAAAAAATTGTATAATTATACAATTATGCAAAATTATATAATTTTTTTTCCTTAAATGTTGGTAGAATTCACCAATGAACTCATCTGGGCCTGGTACTTTGTGTTGAAAGTTATTAATTATTGATTCAATTTATGTAATAGATACAGGCCAATTCAGATTGTCTATTTTTTCTTGTGTGAGTTTTAGTAGATCATGTCTTTCAAGGAATTGGTCCATTTCATCTAGGTTGTCAATTATGGGACAGTCATTCACAATATTCCTTTATTATCCTTTGAATGTCCATGGGATCTTTAGTAATGTCCCCCCTTTCACTTCTGATGTAAGTAATCTGTGTCTTGTCCCTTTTTCTATTAGCTAGAGGCTTATTGATTTTATTGATCTTTTCAAACAAACAGTCCCTGGTTTGTTGATTTTTCTCTATTAATTTTGTTTCCAATTCCATTGATTTTTGTTCTAATTTTTATTATTTCTTTTCTTTTTCTTTTTTAAAGTGGGACCTTGCTCTGTCACCCAGACTGGTTTCGAATTCCTGGCCTCAGGCAATCCTCCCACCTCAGGCTCCCAAGTAGCTGGGATTACAGGCATGAGCCACTGTGCCCAGGTAATTTTTATTATTTCTTTGCCGTGTTTTTGGATATAATTTGCTCTTCTTTTTCTAGTTTACTTCTAGAAATAATCTTTTAGCTTAGATTATTGACGTTTAATCTTTTATTCTTAATACATGTATTCAGTGCTAGATATTTCCCTCTAAGCGCTGCTTTTCTTACATGCCACAAATGTTGGTAAGTTGTATTTTCATTTTCATTTGATTTAAGTATTTTTTTAATTTCTTGATATTTCTTCCTGGAGCCATGTGTTATTTGGAAGTCTACTGTTTAATCTCCAAGTATTTTTGGATTTTTCACCTATCTTTCTGTTACTGATATCTAGTTTAATTCCATTGTAGTTTGAGAGCTTACATTGCATGATTTCTATTCTTTTAAATTTGTTAAGATGCATTTTATGGCCCAGAATATGATCTATCTTAGTGAATGTTCTATGTTAGCTTAAGAAGAATGTGTAGTTGCTGTTATTGGATGAAGCAGTTCTCAGGTGTCAGTTATATCCAGCTGACTGATAACACTGTTGAGTCCAACTTTGTCCTTACTGACTTCTGCTTTCTAGATCTACCCACTTCTGATAGATGTTAAAATTTCCACCTATAATAGTAGATTTATCTACTTTTTAATGCAGTTCTACTAGTTTTTGCCTCACATATTTTGACACTCTGTTGTTAGGTGCATCCCCATTAAGGATTGTTATGTCATCCTGGAGTAGTGTAAAAAAAAAAAAATTGTATAATTTTTTTTCCTTAAGTGTTTGGTAGAATTCACCAATGAACTCATCTGGGCCTGGTACTTTGGTTGAAAGTTATTAATTATTGATTCAATTTATGTAATAGATACAGGCCAATTCAGATTGTCTATTTTGACCTTCTTATCATTTTGTAATAGTGCACATTATTTCTGATAATTTCCTTTGCTCTGACATCTGCTCTGCCTGAAATTAGTATAGCTACTCCCATTTTTTATTAGTTGGTGTTATCATTGTATATCTTTCTCCAAGCCTGGATTGCAGTGGCACAATTATGGCTCACTGCACATTGCAGTCTTGACCTCCTGGGCCCGAGTGATCTTCCCACCTCAGCTTTCTGAGTAGCTAGGACCACAGGTGCACATCACCACACCTGGCTAATGTTTTTAGTGTTTTTGTAGAGATGGGGCTCTCACTATGTTGCCCAAGCTGGCCTCAAACTCCTGGCCTCAAGCGATCCTCCCACCTTGGTCCCCTAAAGTGCTGGAATTGCAGGCATGAGCCACCACACCTGGCCCAAGTTCACTTTCAGATAACAATATACCACTTCACAAGTAGTGCAAGTAATAACAAAATAATCCTAATTCCTCCTGTCCACCTTTGCATCATTGCTGTCATTCATTTCACTTATATGTAAGGATGTACCTATATATTCAAATACCAAGAACCCCAAGTACATTATTGTTATTATTATTTTGAACAAACTTATCTGCTAGATCAGTTAAGAATAAGAAAAATAAAGGTTTTTACTTTACTTTTGTTTATTCTCTGACATTCTTCCTTTCTTTATGTAAATCTCTTTCTGACCTGTATCATTTTCCTTCCGTCTGAAGAACTTCTTGTAACATTTCTTGCAAGGTAAGCGTATTAGCAACAAATTCCCTCAATTTCTTGTCTGAGAACATCTTTATTTTTTAATTTATCTTTGGATTTCTGAAGTTTGACTATGATATGCCTAGATACAGTGGGATTTTTTGCATTTATTCTACTTGGTGTTCTCTGAACTTCCAGGTTCTTTGGTTTGTTGTGTGACACTAATTTGGGGGAAATTCTGTTATTAATGCTTTCACTTTCAATATTGCTTCTGTTCATCTCTGTCTTTTCTTACTCCTAATATTCCCATTACTTGTATGTCACACCCTGTGTACCTGTACCATGGTTCTTAGTCTTTTTCTTCAGTCTTTTTTTTCTCTTTGCTTTTCAGATTTAGCAATTTCTATTGTAATATATTCAAGCTCAGTGATTCTTACCTTGGTTGTGTCCAGTCCACTAATAAGCCCATCAAAGGCATTCTTCATTTATGTTGCAGTGTTTTTTATCTCTATAATTTGTTATTCTTTCTTAGACTTTCAATCTCTCTGCTTACATTATCCATCTTTTTTTTTTTTTTTTGCATTGTGTCTACTTTTTTCACCAAAGCCCTTAGCATATTAATCACAGTTTTAAAATAAATCCTAGTCTGATAATTCCAACATTCTGCCACATCTGACTCTGACACTTGTTTAGTCTCTTCAACTGTGTTTTTTGCTATTTCGTATACTTGCATTTTTTTGTTGAAGGGTAGACATGATGTGCTGAGTAAAAGGAACTGTGTTATACAGGCCTTTAGTAAAGTAATGGTAAGGTATGGGAGGAGGGAAAGTGTCCTACAGTCCTATGATTAGGTCTCAGTCTTTGGTGATCCTGTGCGCCTGGAATATCAACTTCACCAGTGCGCCTCAGTTTTGTTTTGTTCTTTCCCTCCTTAGATGGGACAGGATTGCTAGAGGGGACGGGAGTTGGGTATTTCTCTTCCACCATGTGGAAGGCTAGAGAGAGCTGGAAGTGGCTATTTCCCTTCCTCCAGATTGGTTCAGCACTGGTAAAACCCCAGCAGGTTAGACTCTGGTAAAATAGTTTCTCCTGAGGGTAGATTTTGTTAGGAGAAACAGAATCTTCTGGCATATTTTGTAGTGGTTTTTTTCTCCCCTCTCCCTACCAGAAGCCCAAGGGAATTTTTCTGAGAGACTCACTGTGAGAATTTAGTAGAGCTTCAGGAGGTAAATCTCACAATATTGTCTCTCTCCCCAACCCCCAATCTCTGCATTATTGGGTCCCCCTGGAATTGTTATCTCTCAGGCTTATCCACACTGAGCTTCCAGCAATTCATCAATTACAGTTTGGATTTTCCTGCCCAGCCACTGGTTCCCATAGTGTTTTCTGCTCATGAGTCTCTGGCCAGTTATGATTTTCTGTATCTGTCTGTCATTCTCTCTATTCTTGGGGGCAGTCATTTGCCCTCTAAGCTCACTTCTCTGATGGATCTAAGAAGAGTGGCTGATTTTTCAGTTTTTTAAGCTTTTGACTAGTTGTTAGGACAAGGTAGCAACTTCTAAGCTCCCTACATACCAGACTGAAAACCAGAAGTTCCCATATGAACTTTTTTGAAGCTCCAATCATCCTGTCTTTAGCCATTGAGAGAGAGACTCAACTCAGTTCCCAAGTCCTTTTGACATGACTCTAGTAATCTTTAATAGCTTCCTCGCTATCCAGGCTCATTTTGTAAATCTCCTGCCTCAGACCTAGAATCAGCCATTTCCCTCAAAAAGCCTGCTTTCTTTTAGTGAAATTGTATCTTAAGACTGTTTTCTGGGTGCTAGAAGTGCTCATTTTTACTGGATTGGTCATTGTTTCTAGGATTCTAGGCCTTATGATACTTTCATTCAGATTTAGGGATATAGGGTTCTTGTTGTTGCTGTTGTTTAGTTTGTTTCTCTCTTTTATTTATAACATTTTTTACATTACATCTTTATTCCATACCAAGAATCTCAGTTCCTAAGGACACATGGGATGATAGAATTAGAAAACTTTGGCCGGGCACAGTGACTCACACCTGTAACCCCAGCACTTTGGGAGGCCAAGGTGGGCAGATCACTTGAGGTCAGGAGTTCAAGACTAGAATGATCAACATGATAAAACCCCATCTCTACTAAAAATACAAAAATTAGCTGGGCTTGGTGGAGGTGGAGGTTGCAGTGAGCCAAGATCATTCCACTGTACCCTAGCCTGGGTGACAGAGCAAGACTCTGTCTAAAAAAAAAAAATTGTGGCCGGACGCGGTGGCTCAAGCCTGTAATCCCAGCACTTTGGGAGGCCGAGACGGGCGGATCACAAGGTCAGGAGATCGAGACCATCCTGGCTAACATGGTGAAACCCTGTCTCTACTAAAAAATACAAAAAACTAGCTGGGCGAGGTGGCGGGCGCCTGTAGTCCCAGCTACTTGGGAGGCTGAGGCAGGAGAATGGCATAAACCCGGGGGTCAGAGCTTGCAGTGAGCTGAGATCCGGCCACTGCACTCCAGCCTGGGCGACAGAGAGAGACTCCGTCTCAAAAAAAAAAAAAAAAAAATTGTAAAACTTCATAATTATTTATTTATTTTATTTGCCGTCAAACACACAGTATCAGAATACTAATGCTAACTCTAATACTGCAATTATAATTAGAGAGAACACGTTTTTAAAATAGTTTTTTTTTTTTTAACAAATGTGCTACTAAAAGAGTTTTTTTATTTTTATTTTTTTTACGTATGTGCTCAGTATTCCTTCCCAATCCCGGTTTTGAAGTTCTCTCATATCCATACTGCCTGAGCAGATAGATATTACATATTATACTCTCTTCGAATTCTCACTTGGTCTTAGTTATACAAGGTAAAGGCTTGAAATGAGGGGTTGTCTAGACCCATGAAATCAAAAGTTGGATTCTACAGTCACCCCACCACAATTTGGGTTGGGTAGACACTCATTTTATCAGAACTGGAGATGAGGACTACTTGACTATGACTTTTGCTCCTCAAGGTTAGATGGTGCACCAAGGATCATGTGGGCTCTTTCTGCTAATTACCATCTCTAGCATGCTTAATAGACAGTGTCTATATTATCAACATTATTACTGCTGTTGTTTCAGTAACCAACATTCCTAACAAGTACTATGCTTTCCTTATAACAATAAAGATCAGAAGAAGAAAGGAACCCAGTGGAATTCTTCCAAGTAGATTTCAGAATTTCAAAAGCATAGGTATGTCAAATGGAAAAAAAAGGAATGTGGAGTCATTAACAAGAAAGTAGTATGTGTGATGCTGTTAGGGACAAATCAGAAAAAAACAGAATGATAAGTGCCTCATAATAACATTAATATAACTAATGTTTATCATTTACTATGTAACAGGCTCAATGCTCATTACCTTATCATAGCATTATCATATTTAATCTTACCACAATACTATGAAGTAGGCACTATTTCCTGCTATCTATAGATGAGGAAATTGAGGCTTTGTAACTTTCAATAAGTTGCTCAGTATCACACAACCAGGGCTAGGACTCAAATCCATTCTATCTCCAGAGTTGGAGTCAATTCATAATATCAATAATAATTACTATTTAATAAATATCACTGATGTGTCAGGCACTTTATATACATTATATTTATTCTTCACTGTACCCTGGGGAGGTAGCTATTACAGGCATTTATGGGATATTACTCTATTAACTATTAATAATATCTTGATATATAGTTACATTCAAAAGTATGAAAAGCCGATACTGAATTTCCTAAAAAGTAAATCATCATTAGCATCTGTTTCTCCTCCTGTTCCTTCTGTGAAAATGGGCAGTGGGAGAGAGTGGATGGAGTGTGGATATCAAAGCCAGACAGGCCTAGCTCTGACAGACTTGGGATCTGACTCCAACACAGTTGGGAAAATAGTAATGGAAGAGATCCCATGAGGGGCACAATTCTCTAACTCTTTTGTAATCTTCATTTAGTGTGCTGTGGATACAGCAGCTTGTTTGTTGGGGAGTAGGGTGAAACCTCTGGTCTCTAAAATGTATTGGAACAGTTAAAAGCAAAAGTATAGAAAGAGGTAGTGTTAGAGAATAAACATAATTCAAAGAAAGATCTAAACACTATTCTTTTTTGAGATGGAGTCTTGCTCTGTCACCCAGGCTGGAGTGCAGTGGTGTAATACTGGCTCACTGCAATCTCTGCATCCCAGGTTCAAGCAATTCTTCTGCTTCAGCCTCCCGAGTAGTTGGGTTTACAGGTGTGCACCACCACACCCAGCTAATTTTTGTATTTTTAGTAGAGATGGAGTTTCATCATGTTGGCTAGGCTGATCTCGAACTCCTGACCTCAGGAGATCCACCCACCTCGGCTTTGCAAAGTGCTGGAATTACAGGCATGAGCCCCTGCACCTGGCCTCTGAATGTTAATCTTTGCAAATAACAAACCTGAAAGAATAAGACAGCAACTTTCTATAGTAAACATGAGTTCCTAGAATTAGGAATACGACAGGGAAAACTTTGGTCATTTGGGGAGGAAAAACATACTTCTAATGTTATGCAACTTGTCCTCATTGCTTAAGGTGTGGTTTGAAGTTTCAGTTTGAAAATTATTCAAACTTGTTGCTTTTCTTTCTACCACTGCCTTCTTTGGACCACTTTTTTTTTTTGAGATGGAGTCTCGCTCTGTCACCCAGGCTGGAGTGGCCGGATCTCGGCTCACTGCAAGCTCCGCCTCCCGGGTTTACGCCATTCTCCTGCCTCTCAGCATCCCGAGTAGCTGGGATTACAGGCGCCCGCCACCTCACCCGGCTAGTTTTTTGCATTTTTTAGTAGAGACGGGGTTTCACCGTGTTAGCCAGGATGGTCTCGATCTCCTGACCTCGTGATCCACCCGTCTTGGCCTCCCAAAGTGCTGGGATTACAGGCTTGAGCCACTGCGCCCGGCCTTGGACCACTTTATTAACTATTTTCAGGATTACCAGTGGGTGGGCAAGGAAAGGGAAAAGAAAATGGACCCATGTCCGTAAAGAATTTCTTTTCTTTTCTTTTCTTTTCTCTTCTTTTCTTTTTTTTCTTTTTTCAGACAGAATCTCACTCTGTTACCCAGGCTGTAGTGCAGTGGTGCGATCTTGGCTCACAGCAACCTCCACCTCCCAGGTTCAAGTGATTCTCCTGCCTCAGCCTCCTGATTAGCTGGCATCACAGGCACATGCCATCACGCCTGGCTAATTTTTGTTTTTGTAGTAGAGACGGTGTTTCACCATGTTGGCCAGGCGGGTCTCAAATGCCTGACCTCAGGTGATCCACCCATCTCAGCCTCCCAAAGTGCTCAGATTACAGGCGTGAGCCACCGCGCCTGGCCCCATAAATAAATTTCGATTAAATATTTGATAAAAGAATGGCAAAGTGGATGAAATCACTGCTTAAAATTAATTTTCTAGTTAGCCGAGTGATTCAAACACCTGTGATTAGACGAACACTTGAAGCCACAGTGGGGAATCTGTTGGTTCATTGGCATAGCTTGCTTGACTAGGGTATGAACTACACACATCTTAATTTGCAGTTTGCCTCTTCCCTAAAGGTTTATAATGTAAAGATTAGAGCACATGCAACCATACCTAGGGATAACTGCAACACAGGTGGGATGAGGAGATGAATACAGTTACACGGGGGAGGAGACCAGAAAAGTCCCTCTTTGCCTTGTGCCGGATTCCATCACATGTGCTATAATCAATCTCCCCAAAAACCTTACCCAAAAGTCTACACTGTGGGGAATTCCAGAAGAAAAGGAGTCTGTTCTTGTTAGAATGAACATCCAGTACTTGTCAGGAATGTTGGTTACTGAAACAATAGCAGTAACAACGTTGATAACATAGACACCCTCTATTAACTGTGTTAAAGATGGCAATTAACAGAAATAGCCTATGTGATCCTTGGCTTGCCCATCTAACCTTGAGGAGCAAAGCTCACAGTCAAATAGTTCTCATCTCCAGTTCTGATAAAATGAGTATCTGGCCAATCCAGATGGTGGTGGGGTGACTGGATTGGTGGTGGTAGGGTCCAACTCTTGATGTCAAGGGTCTAAAAAATCCCTCAACCCTTTATCAACATCAAGCAAGTTCCATGATGCTTCCATGAGCAACCCCTGCTGGTGTCATGAAGAGCTTGCGGGGACTACCTAGCTCCATGCTTCATCCACAGGGTCAAGAGAGCCTCTGTTTAGTGGCTATTACCCCAGATCAGCCCTGGCCTCATTATCTCATCCTCTGCAATTTCCAGTTGCATTCACTCTGGACCTCTACACACAGTCCTAGCCACTTCTCCTCATACCGTTCTTGATCCCATCCTGATTAGGCAGGAAGTTCAGTATATCACAGGCTTAGTGTCCCCCACAATGTCATCTCATGGAGCTGAGAAGTAAGTTTATAATCTAAGACCTGAAGTCTGACTCCCTGTGTATGCCTGTTGGGTGCCTGTGTGGCCTGTCTCTTCGTTGCTTGGTTCATTTGGTTTCTGGGAGAACCTAGAACTTAATGTTCCTGAGGAACATGGAAGGTGATCATGTCGACCTGTGAGGCATACCTCTCCTTGCTGCCTGGCTTCCACCACCCCAGTCCTAAATTCCTCCCAGTTACACTGTCCAGGATGTCAGTGCTGATGCTGAAAATCAAAGCTCAGCAGAGTGGCTGGAGCTGTTTTTTTCTAATTTGGAGCCACTCCAGGCTTGGGGGGTACTCCAGGCTTTGGGTTTTGGCTGCAATCTCAATTCCCTCTTGCTGTGCTCCCTGCCCACCTCCAACCTATGTTCCAATGCCAAGTTTTCTGAAATTGTGATTAAGATGGCTGGGCCTCGTGGGCCTCGTGCCTGTTCTGCTGGTCTGGGATTCCATCCAGAGCTAGTGTGCTGCAGCAGGAGAAGGCCCAGAGGTAGATTCACCATGAAGCTTGCTCAGAACATTTAGACTTCAGGATACCTCAATCACACAGGCCCCTGTGATTGCTGAAACTTGTACAGTGACCTAGGTGGAGAGAGAGAGCCATGTTGTGATCAAGAAGAATTTCTGCTGGTAAACTGCCCACAGTGATCTCAAATAAAAGGGATATAAATCTCCATATAAATAATAATTATTGTCTTTTTTTTACTCATTCTAAATATTCTAATATTCTATTCACTTCCATACTTAAATTTGTATTTATAATCTTTGTTATTTTTCTTACAGAAAAATTACAAAATTTTATCAGCGTCAAGCCCCACACAACTTAGATCTGCCCTCGAGAAGACCCATGCCCAAGCCCCCCGCCCCCATCTCCAGAGATGATGATTAATTGATCTAGGGCAGTGGATCGCAGTTAGGGTCAACCTACCTGATATCCATTCAGGGAATGGATCTCCCAGTTACCCGCGCCCCGCACTCCCACCGGGGAATGAAGATTTCACAATGTCTGGAAACATTTTTAGTTATCACAACTTGGGGATGAGGGCTTGTTACTGACATCTAATGGGTAAAGACCAGGAATACTGCTAAACATTTCACAATCCTCAGGAAAGTTCCCCACAACAAAGAATTCCCTAGCTCAAAATGTCAGTGGTACCACAGCTGAGAAGCCCTGAACTAGGATGGAGTTCTGAGCCTCAGCATTTTTCAAAATCTTTCAAATCAATTAATTTGAACATACAACCCAGGTTGCGAACAAGAGTTCTACAGATAATAACAGTAGTTAACCTTTACTACTAAGCACTTACTATGTGTCAGTCATTGTTTTCAATGAATTAACTCATTTAGTCATTTAGTCTTTGGAATAAGCTTATCAGATAAGTTTGGGGTTTTTCTTGTTGTTTGTTTGGTTTTGGTTTTTTTGAGATGGAGTCTCGCTATCTCCCAGGCTGGAGTGAAGTGACGTGATCTCGGCTCACTGCAACCTCTGCCTCCTGGGTTCAAACTATTCTCCCACCTCAGCCTCCCAAGTAGCTGAGATTACAGGCACACGCCACCATGCCTGGCTAATTTTTGTATTTTTAGTAGAAGCAGGGTTTCACCATGTTGGCCAGGCTGGTCTTGAACTCCTGACCTCAAGTGTCCACCTGCCTTGGCTTCCCCAAGTCTTAGGATTATAGGTATGAGCCACCACACCTGGCCTCGGATAAGTATTATTATTGTTCCCATTTTACAGGTGAGTAAACTGAGGTACAAAATATTAAGAAATGGTTCCTGGGATTCAAACCCAGACAGCTGGGCTCCAAAGCCTGAGCTGTTACCTAGTATTGTGTACCTGACCCTCCTTGACTGGCTTACTTCCTCCCGCTGGAGATCTCTATGGGAGAAGGGAGGTAGAATCCCTGCCTGCTCCCATAGTGGAATTCTCTGCCCACACCCATTACTGGGAAGTAAAAAGCAGTAAGTACAGCCGAAATGAGGAAAGAAGTATAGCACCACTTGGACCTGTGTGCCAAAGGATAACCCCTTAGTTGGGAGTGTGCATTTGTTCCAGTTTCGCAGGTATGTCTTTGTCTAGTTCAATATACTTGATGCAATTTCTTAAAATGAAAGTTTTATCCAGAAATGGCAGAGCCATGTTCAGGTAAGAGCTCTAAAAAAAAAATACTTTGGCCCACTAGATTATAAATAATTGTAATTGTTGCTGCCATCGCCAGCTCTAGAGCCATAATGGGCTGTATGGCAATGTACCTTTTACAGATGGCTGTCTCTAATTGAAAGCCATGCCAAACAGCTGTCAGAAATGCTGCCTACCAGACTGGGGGAAAGTACTGCCAAATGGGAAGAATGCAGACAAGGACTGTGGCAAAATGGTAGAAATATGTAACCGAAGATGACTCTCTCTTCATTCACTGTTATAAAATGCTCAAGCGAAAAAGGAAAGCACCAGTACATTTGCACTTCTTAGTTCAGGTCCACAAAACTGAGAATAAGAGGACAGTTTCAGCCTTCAGTACAGGGGATGTGGTGGGGATAAGACAAAGACACAAGCATTTCTGAAATGAAATAGGCTATATAAAGAGGTATAATAAAAGGCTATGGAAATTCCAAACTTGGACGGGAAACTTGAGCCCCACATGAGAACCACAGCTATGGTCAACTCTGATTTCAGCCTGTTAAGATGTTGAGCAGAGAATTTGGCCTCGACTTCTGATCTACAGAAACTTAACAAATTTGAGTCATTTTGAATCGCTAAATGGCAATTTTTTACATAGCAACAGAAAATGAACA
The DNA here is from genome assembly GCF_007565055.1 of Rhinopithecus roxellana. Classification (NCBI taxonomy): domain Eukaryota; kingdom Metazoa; phylum Chordata; class Mammalia; order Primates; family Cercopithecidae; genus Rhinopithecus; species Rhinopithecus roxellana. Next base: position 70,994,189 of record NC_044556.1, on the reverse strand, counting down.
CAATGGGTCAGGTGCAGTGGCTCACTCCTGTAATTCCAGCACTTTGGGAGGCCAAGGCGGGTGGATTTCTTGAGGTCAGGAGTTCAAGACCATCCTGGCCAACATGGTGAAACCCCATCTCTACAAAAAACACAAAAAATTAACCAGGTGTGGTGGTGTGCACCTGTTATCCCAGCTACTTGGGAGGCTGAGGCAGGAGAATCGCTTGAACCAGGGAGATGGAAGTTGCAGTGAAATGAGATTGTGCCACTGCACTCCAGCCTGGGCAACGGAGCGAGACTCTGTCTCAAAAAAAAAAAAAAAAAAAAAAAAAAAAAAAAAAAAAGAAAATGAATACAGTGAATTACATTGATTTCTTAATGGTATACCAACCTTACATTCTGGGATACACCCTATTTGACCATGATGTGTTGTCCTTTTATAACTGTGTTGTCTTTTTAGCAAATGTTGATTTGCTAAAATTTTGGACAGAATTGTTTATACATGCACATGAGGGACATAGCTTGAAGTGAAAGCGATGAGAAATTTGAAGGACCAATACATGGAAATAGAGACTGGGCACGGTGGCTCATGCCTGTGATCCCAGCAATATGGGAGGCCAAGGCAGGTGGATCATTTGACATCAGTAGTTTGAGATAAGCCTGGCCAATTTGCTGAAACCCCGTCTCTACTAAAAATACAAAAAAATTAGCTGTGTGTGGTGGTGCATGCGTGTAATCCCAGCTACTTGGGAGGCTGGGGCAGGAGAATTACTTAAACCTAGGAGGTAGAAGTTGCAGTGAGTGGAGATCACGCCACTGTGCGTGGGTGACAGAGCAAGGTGACAGAGCAAGACCCTGTCTCAAAAAAAGAAATGAGAGTAAGGAAGGGAGACATTACAGGTGAGAGAACAACATAAGCAAAGGTGGGAAAATGTCAGAATCTGTTTGGAAACTCACCTAGAGTTTAATTTGGCTGGATAACCCCATCTAGGGAGGAAGACAAGTGGTAGGAATGAGGCTGGAAGACCTAGGGAGTAGAATGCATCCTTCATTTGGGAGACACATTAAAGAGCCACTGAAAGTTGTTGGGGCACATGACTGGAGGGGGCATGCCGGCAGTAATGTATAGTTTGAAGTGTGCCAAGCAGAACCTGGAAGACAGTAGAAAGGCCTTTGCAATTGTCTGACTAGAGAACATTAGAGCCCAGATCTGTGCATGGTAAGGGCCAGACAGGAAGCAAAAGATGGAGGAAGAAATCTAGCCGTTAACCCTCATGTTGCTAAGCCTAGGTGCTAGATTGCCCTTGAAAGTGAGAGGGCAAGCTGAGAGAAGCTCTCAACTGGGCCTTAATACAAGTAAGAAGGTTTATTGCAAGGGTGGAGTTGAAGAGAGAGAACTCTTTGGGTACCTAAAAACATCAACAGGGCTTTTCCTATTATCTGGTGTTTGCAACCAACCACTGATGCTCAATCTGCAAACTGCCAATCAGCTACAGGTCCAGCTGTCCATGTTCCTGCTGAATCCAGGCCTGGTTGGGTAGGTCCCCAGAGAATACAGTGACTAATGGTGGCCTAGGAGGAGCAGCCTCCAAAACCCAGCCCAGAAAGACTCCAAGAAACGGGGTTGAGTCTGCTTTCCACTCTGGGACGGGATGTGGTTCAGCTCAATAGATGAAACATGGGAGAAGAGACAGGGGCTCAGGGAGCAAAACTGTGCTTACCCACTAGGGGCTCAAAGTATCTCTCTAGGGTTTGTGATCCCAATGCAGAGGCTGATAGGAAGGACTTCTCTGAGGTGAGCCATCACTAGGCTTCGTACTTATCCTATCACAGAGGTTAGAAGGGATCATAACAGCCTTGGGGAAGTGCAGCATGTTGGGTATTTATTTTATTTTATTTTCTATAGCCTTAAATACTTCATCTTTTTTTCTCTTTTTCTGTATTTTTACTTTTTTGAATTTTATCTTTTTTTCAACTTTTATTTTAAGTTCAGGGGTACATGTGCAGGTTTATTATACACATAAATTGAATGTAGCAAAGGTTTGTTATACAGATTATTTTTTGCCCAGGTAATAAGCATAATACCTGATAGGTAGTGTTTTGATCCTCTGTCTTCTCCCATCCTCCACCTTCAAGTAGTCCCTGATGTCTGTTGCTCCCTTCTTTGTGTTCATATGTACTCAGTGTTTAGCTCCTACTTGTAAGTGAGAACGTGCAGTATTTGGTTTTCTGTTCCTATGTTAGTTCACTTAGGATATGGCCTCCAGCTTCATCCATGTTGCTGCAAAGGACATGATCTCATTCTTTGTCATGGCTGTGTAGTATTCCATAGTGTATATGCACATTTTCTTTATCCAGTCCACTGTTGATGGGCATTTAGGTTGATTCCATGTCTTTGCTATTGTGAATAGCACTGTGATTAACATACGTGTGCATGTGTCTTTATGTAAAAATTTATATTATTATGTAACAGTTTATATTATATGAAAATCTTTATGTAACAATTTATATTATATAAAAATTGTATTAAATATAAATTATATTAAAATATAAATTATATTAATTACATATTACATAATTATTATTTTTGTATTAAATACATAAATTATATTAAAGTGACAATTTATATTACTTGGGGTATATAACCCCATAATGGGATTATTGGGATGTAAGCCCAATAATGGGATTATTGGGTTATAAGCCCAATAATGGGATTGCTGGGTTGAATGGTACTTCTCTTTTACATTCCTTTAGAAATTACCCCACCCACAATGGCTGAACTAATTTACATTCCCGCCAGCCATGTAATAGCATTCTCTTTTCTCCTCAACCTCGTCGGCATCTGTTTTATTAGACTTTTAAATAATAGCCAATCTGACTGGTGTGAGATGGTATCTCATTGTGGTTTTGATTTGTATTTCTCCAATGGTTAGTGATGTTGACCATTTTTTCATATGCTTGTTGGCCACATGTATGTCTTCTTTTGAAAACTTTCTGTTCATGTCCTTTACCCACTTTCTAATGAGGTTGTTTTTCTCTTATAAATTTAAGTTACTTAGAGATTCTGGACATTAGACCTTTGTCGGAGGCATAGTTTTCTCTATGGGAGGCCCATATTTTCTCCCATTCTATAGGTTGTCTGTTTATTCTGTTGATAGTTTCTTTGGCTGTACAGAAGTTCTTTAATTTAATTAGGTCCCATTTGTCAATTTTTGCTTTTGTTGCTATTGCTTTTGGTGTCTTCATCATGAAATCTTTGCCAGGTCCCATGCACACAGTGTTATTTCCTAGGTTATCATCCAGATTTTGTAGTTTTAGATTGTACACTTAAGTCTTTAATACATCTTGAGTTGATTTGTGTGTATGGCAAAAGTAAGAGATCCGGATTCAGTGTTCTGCATGTAGCTATCAATTATCCCAGCACCATTTATTGACTAGAAAGTCCTTTCCCCACTGCTTGTTTTTGTTAACTTTGTGGAAGATCAGTTGGTTGTAAGTGTTTAGCTTTATTTCTTTTTTTTTTTTTTTTTGAGGCAGAGTCTTGCTCTGTCGCCCAGGCTGGAGTGCAGTGGCCGGATCTCAGCTCACTGCAAGCTCCGCCTCCCGGGTTCCCGCCATTCTGCTGCCTCAGCCTCCCAAGTAGCTGGGACTACAGGCGCCCGCCACCTCGCCCGGCTAGTTTTTTGTATTTTTAGTAGAGACGGGGTTTCACTGTGTTGGGCAGGATGGTCTCGATCTCCTGACCTTGTGATCCGCCCGTCTCGGCCTCCCAAAGTGCTGGGATTACAGGCTTGAGCCACGGCGCCCGGCCTTAGCTTTATTTCTAGGCTCTCTATTCTGTACCATTGGTCTATCTGTCTGTTTTTGTAGCAGTACCATGCTGTTTTGGTTACTGTAGCCTTGTAGTATAGTTTGAAGTTGGGTAACGTGATGCCTTCAGCCTTGTTCTTTTTGCTTCGAATTGTCTTGGCTATTCAGGCTCTTTTTTTGTTCCATATCAGTTTCAAAATAGTTTTTTTCTAGTTATCTGAAGAATGTCATTGGTAGTTTGATTAAGAATAGCATTGACTCCATAAATTGCTTTTGGCAGTATGGCCTTTTTAAAAATATTGATACTTCCTATCCATGAGCATGAAATGTGTTTCCATTTGTTTGTGTCATCCCTGATTTTTTTGAGCTGTGTTTTGTAATTCTTCTTGTAGGACTCTTTCACCTCCCTGATTAGCTGTATTCCTAGGTGTTTTAGTCATTTTGTGTCTATTTTGAATGGAACTGCATTCTTGATTTGGCTTGGAGATTGGTTGCTGTTGGAGTAAAGAAATGCTACTGATTATTGAACCTTGATTTTGCATCCTGAAACTTGCTGAAGTTGTTTATCAGATGTAGGTTTTCTAGGTATAGAATCTTATCATCTGCAAACAGAGATAGTTTGACTTTCTCTCTTACTATTTGGATGCCTTTTCTTTCTCATGCCTGATTGCTCCAGTTAGGACTTGCTCCATTGCTAGCCAGATACCATATCACACAAAAAAAGGCCATGTGGCATAGAACTGAGGCATCCTTCCAACAGCTGTGTAAGTTGAAGCATCTTAGAAGTGGATCCGCAAACCCCGCCAAGCCTTAAATGTTTGCAGCCCCTGTCAATATCCTAACTGCAACTTCATGAGACACTGTAAGCAGAGCCACCCAGTGGAGCTGCTCTCATTTCTGACCTAAAGAAACTGTGACATATACATGTTGGTTGTGTTTGTTTGTTTGTTTGTTTGTTTGTTTGTTTGTTTTTGAGTCTTACCAGGTTGGAGTGCAGTGGTGGGATCTTGGCTCACTACAATGTCCACCTCCCGGATTCAAGCAATTCTCATGCCTCAGCCACCTGAGTAGCTGGGATTACAGGTGTGCACCAACACACCCTGCTAATTTTTCCATTTTTACTAGACACAGGATTTCCCATATTGACCAGGCTGGTCTTGAACTCCTGGCCTCAAGTGATCCATCCACCTCGGCTTCCCAAAGTGCTGGGATTGCAGGCATGCCACCGCACCCAGCCACATGTTGGTTGTTTTAAGCTACTAAATGTAGGGGTAATTCGTTACACAGCAATATATAACTATTATACCTTCCAGTGAGTCTCAATTTAGCTGTTTCAGGTCAATGTAATTCAGTGACTCTTAGCATAGAATGGCCTGGCAATCAAAGATTGTTGAGTAGGACCGGTCTCTATTTCACATGTAGGAAAATGAGGCTCTATCTGAATAGGGCCAAAGTGCTTTGCTTTGTTTAATTTTGTTTACTTGAAGCAATGCCTTTGAACCTTGGCATAGACAGCTGTATGTTGCAGTGTGCAAGTGTATACAGAGTGCTGAGAAGGGAAATCATTATTTGGCTGTTAAACAGCAGCTTTTTGAGCAGAAATATAAACTAGGACAGGGGACATGTTGCTCTCTAGGGGTAAATCCATGGAATATCTGTTTCCTTTAGCCTGGAGGCATCCCAAACAGAAGGATAAATCTTAAAACTGATTCTAAAAAATGTTTTTGCTTTGCCAGAGAGTGGAGCCTCATGTACTTCCTCACATCCTGAGCTTCCATCCACCCTGATCCCAGAAGGGTGACTCTAGTTTCACAAGTCTCGACAGTCACTCTTGAAAAAGGAATGAATAACCTCACTTGATAGGAAGAAATAATTTTGAAAATGGGAGGCATTGTAGATTCTGGGACGACCTTGGGTCGGTTTGTTCCTGGACCAAACACAGCTTGATCCATCAGGTAAGCCAGTCAGTTAGCTGGGCAGTCAGTGGACACATCTGAAGGCCTGTTGTGGCCATCACTCTACCCATATTATAAGGGGTTGCTGACCTGAGGAAATATTTAACTGTGGCAGTCAGAAGTGATTGCCAGTTGGGGCTGTGACTCTGGAAGTGCTAGGGAAGGAGATAATTGCAGACATCTCATTTCCTCCCATCTGCTCCATCCTCCTTCCCCATCAGCTGGGAATGTGTGATTTAATTACCTTAGCTCTTCTCCCGGGGAGGGGTAGGGGTGGAAGGCTTGTGCATATTTAGGGACCTCAACCTCCACAGGAGGCTTTCCTTGCTCCCTATCAGATGCGGTCCCTCCACCTTCTGAATGCTTATTCTACTGTATCTGTACCTTCGTTACAGCACCATAATGTCACACTGCCCTTCATGCTATTGTATTATGTTCCCTTGTGGTGGCTGCTGTGGCATGCTGCCCAAATCCCCATGTTCAGGCCCAAGGCTTGCATTTTCCCAACTTCTAGGAATGTTGCTTGCTGAAAGCTCCGAGCTCAGCTCCTTCTCAGAAATGTCCCTCCACAGAATGGGGCTGTCTTGTGTAAGGCTACTCCCCTTCCCTGGGGAAAGTCCACACCCTTTGACATTCAATAAAGGGCACAGACATCTCTCCCTGGCCTCAACTTGAGACATCTCTGAAGGGCATCTCAGCTTCAGAGTGTCCCGTGGAGCCCGCTCAAGCTTATGTTGCATTACAGCTCAACTTCCCCACCTCTGCCCACTTCCTTCAGTCACACACAGATGTTGTTTTGGGGTATATTCCACAATAAACCTCTTGCCCCCAGTTCTCTATCTCAGACCCAGGGAACTCAACCTACACCATCCCATTAGGCTGGAAGCATATAAAGGGCCACCTGTCAAGTCTTTTGTTATCTACCTCTTCCTTCCCTCCTGCTGCATCACCCTGGTACCCAGCACAGTGTTGAACAGAGTAGACCCTCTACTAATGTCTAATGAATAGAAAACAGATGATGACTTGGACAAAGACTGGATAAGGACTTTCTACTCTCCTTCTCAAGGATGTACTCCCTTTATATCCGAAGTCAACACTGAATATCTTCCTGTCCGTAATATGAGAAATATTCAGAGTATAGAGAATACAAAATATGTACACTCTAGGGTATTACTTGTATAAAGTGTTTCCTGGAGAAATTCACTTTTCAAAACCTGGAGAATGTTTATTTTTAAAATCAGGAAGTGTGTCCCAGGCTGGCTTTAATCTGTCTGCTTCAGGTGGGCAGGTCTCTGGGGAGTCAGGAGTGGCATAAATCTGTTTTGTTGCAGGCACCCTGGCAACATTTTCTCCGTTGATGAAGAATGTCAACAACTCATTTCAGTGACTCTGCAGGCATTCTCAAAAGATCTGTTTAACTAAATTATTTCCTTGTTCAGTTCAATGATAATTTTGGCTCACTGAATTTTAGTGGCAGTGCCTGTAACCTAATTGGTGCTGTACTTCTGCTCTCGTGGGTACCATTCAACATTCCCAGGGAGAGGTTGCAAAGCCTTGGTTCCAGACTCCTCTGGTGGATTGGCATTTTACTCCTCTTCTGGGACTTTGACCTTCTGTTCTGCTTGATTAACCTTGCTGCCTCTGGTGCTTGAGCTGTCCTTCCTAACCACCTTCCTCCCCACAGCACAGGGGGATGTTAGAGGATGCTTGTTTGAACTGGATTATAGATTACACAAATCCAGGAGATCAAGGTTCTTAGCTGAACTGGATGTTAACATTTATTTTTGTATCCCAGGATGTAGCACAGTATCTGGCTCAAAAATGCTTGATGAATGAATGAATGAACAATCAAAGGATGACAATTTTCCCCTCAAGACTGTGAAATCCCAAAGGCAGTTCAGCCTGGAAAGCTAGTGATAATTTTCCTCATTCTTTGTAGACAAGCAGCATGAGCTGAGATTCTTAGTTCTTCCCTCAGAGCACAATGACCTTTACAGATGGTCTTACCTGTCCTTTTTATTTCTTTTTTCTTTATTTTTGTTTCAGAGATGAGGTCTCACTCTGTTGCCCAGGCTGGAGTGCTGTGGTGTGATCCTAGTTCACTGGATCCCCAAACTCCTATGTTCGAAAGACCCTCCTGCGTCAGTCTTCCTGAGTCGCTGGGACTACAGGTGTGCGGGTTTTTTTGTAGAGATAGGGTCTTGCTACATTGTCCAGGCTAGTCTTGAACTCCTGGGCTCAAGTGATCCTCCTGCCTTGGTCTCCCAAAGTGCTGGGGTTACAGGCGTGAGCCATTGCCCTGGCCCATACTTTTTACCTTTGTAAATGCAAACACCACCACCATGTTCCACATGGGGCAGAGACTTCTTACCATGAATTATTCCATTATATTTGAGTTCCACCTCCAATTACTTGCTAATCATGCTGCCCTCCCTTTACCAGACCGGCCCTACCCCCACCTCTGAGATTTAATTCCCATCAAAGACTTCCCAGGAAGATCTGATATCTTCATCCCCAGTCCGGGCACTCTCTACCCGGACTGCTCAGCTGACAAAGGCCTCTTAGTTCTCCCTGTTCTCTCTCTCTCTCTCTTTTTCAATCCAGGTGGGGGTCTCACTATCTTGCCCAGGTTGATCTTGAACTCCTGGGTTCAAGCAATCCTCCCACTCTGGCTTCCCAAATTGCTGTGATTACAACATGAGCATGACGCCTGGCCAGTTCTCCCTTTTCTAACAAAAATTTCTTTCTTTCTTTTTCTTTTTTTTTTTGAGACGGAGTCTTGCTCTGTTGCCCGGGCTAGAGTGCAATGGCTGGATCTCAGCTCACTGCAAGCTCCGCCTCCCGGGTTCACGCCATTCTCTTGCTTCAGCCTCCTGAGTAGCTGGGACTATAGGCACCCGCCACTTCGCCTGGCTAGCTTTTTGTATTTTTTTTTTTTAGTAGAGACGGGGTTTCACCGTGTTAGCCAGGATGGTCTCGATCTCCTGACCTCGTGATCCGCCCGTCTCGGCCTCCCAAAGTGCTGGGATTACAGGCTTGAGCCACCGCGCCCGGTCCTTTCTTTTTCTTTCTTTTTTTTTTTTTTTTGAGACAGAGTCTTGCTCTGTCACCCAGGCTGGAGTGCAGTGGCGCAATCTTGGCTCACTGCAGCCTCTATCTCCCAGATTAAGTGATTTTTGTACCTCAGCCACCTGAGTAACTGGAATTACAGGTGCCCACCACCATGCCCAGCTAATTTTTGTATTTTTAGTAGAGATGGGGTTTCACCATGTTGGCCAGGCTGGTCTTGAATTCTTGGCCTCAAGTGATCCACCCATCTCAGCCTTCCAGAATGCTGGGATTACAAGTGTGAGCCACTGCGCCTGACCTCTAACCAAAATTTCTTAATTGACAACCCCCATGCCCAATCTCAGCCCCAGGCAATTCATTCTATATTCAGTTATGTGAACAAATTCATCAGGTGAAACTTCTGTTTTGCATTTCCAGGAATCTTTCATTTGTTTTCTCTTTAAAGTGGCTTTTCATATTTCTGCTCTGATTTATCAATTTTTATTTTACTTCTTCTATTCCAAACCCTGAGGTCATCCTCCCAGCTGGCCTCACTCTTCTCCACTTTGATTTCCTCTGTGGTTCCAGCAACGGGTGGTGGTGGGCTTCCTTTTCAGTGTTCAGTGTTGTTGACTATTCTAGCTCCAGGGCACAGCCTAGGCTACAAGGTCAGTACCCCACCTCTGATCCACCCTCTGCCCATGCCCTTCCCTTGTTCCCCAGCTACTGCCTCACTCAACAGAGAAGCACAGAGTGCCCACCAAGGGCCAGGCACAGAGCCAACTCCTTCGACCACAGGGTGTGTAGACCTGGGTGTTCCCCACCTCCAAAGCCCACAGCAAGGGAGTCATGGAAACAAGCACAACGTGGTCACTGCAGTGTTGGAAAGACCCATGTAAGAGAATGGAGGGGAAGCTCCAAACTAGAAAAGAGGAAAGTGGTTTGGGGAGGCTTCCTAAGAAAGAGAAGGCCTAAGTTAGGCCTTAAAGGATCAGTAGACAATAGCCTAATGAAGATGAGGATGAAAATGTGCATTTATCATTCATCCAACATACATGAGTGATAAGTGCATGCTGAGGACCTGCCATGCGCCAGGCAAAGCTCTAAGTGCTGGAGACTAGCAGTGAACAAAACGGAAAGTCCCTGCCTTCATGGAGCTTTACTACTCGTGGGAAGAGACAGAGAATAAGCAAAATAAATAAGTAAAACATAGTATATTAGAAGGTGACATGTGTTCTATAGAGAAAAATATATCCAGGAAAAGGATTCAGTTGTATGCATAGAAGAGGGGTAATTTTTAAAATCCAGTAGTTTTAAATATGGCAGCCAGGGACCATTATCATATTAATATGAATCCCTTTCATCTTCATTGTAGCTTTAACTATTTGCAAAGGGCTTTAGTCCTATCAGCTCATTTTGTTACTAAAACCGTCTTGTGAGAAGGTGAGAAAAATTAGTCTTCTGGGCTAGTTGCTCTCTAAATGAGCCTACTAGGGCTGCTGTAGCAAAGTACCACAAACTGGATGGTTTAATCAACAGAAATCTGTTTTCTCACAGTTATGGAGGCCAGAAGTCCAAGATCAAAATGTGGGCAGGGGGCCAGGCATGGTGGCTCACGCCTGTAATCCCAGCACTTTGGGAGGCCACAGCAGGTGGATCCCCTGAGGTCAGGAGTCGAGACCAGCCTGGCCAACATGGTGAAACTCCGTCTCTACTAAAAATATAAAAATTAGCTAGGCATGGTAGTGGGCGCCTGTAATCCCAGCTACTTGGGAGGCTGAGGCAGGAGAATCACTTGAGCCCAGGAGACGGAGGTTGCAGTGAGCCAAGATCTCACCACTGCACTCCAGCCTGGGCGATGAGCGAAACTCCATCTTGAAAAATAAATAAATAAATAAATAATAAAAAAATGTGGACAGGGTTCCTTCTGAGGGCCGTGAGGGAAAGATCTGTTCCAGGCCTTTCACCTTGGCTTGTAGCTGGCTGTCTCCTCCTGTGTCTTTGCATTATCTTCCACTGTTTTTGTGTCCACATTTCCCTTTCTCATAAGATATAAGTCATACTGGTGTCTCATTGGATTAGGGCCCACCCCGATGACCTCATTTTAACTTGGTTACCTCTGTGAAGACTCTGTAGTCAAATAAGTCACAGTCTGAGGTACAGGAAGTTAGGAGCACTTCAACATATGAACTTCAGGTGGGGGAGAAACATTCAACACATAGTATTCCCCCAGTGACTTTGAACTGAGGTTTCACAGCTCGTGCTGGCTGACTGAGTGAGGCTAGAGGCCTGCGGCATCCCGTGCTACACATGAGGGCCTGACGATTCCCAAACCTGCTTGCCTTCAATTACTTATCCAGGAATGAAGGGGCTTCACAGAAAGAGCCCTACCTTACTCATTCAGACAGTCATATCTTTTTTTTTTTTTTTTTTTTGAGACGCAGTCTCACTCTGTCGCCCAGGCTGGAGTGCAGTGGCCAGATCTCAGCTCACTGCAAGCTCCGCCTCCCGGGTTTACACCATTCTCCTGCCTCAGCCTCCTGAGTAGCTGGGACTACAGGCGCCCGCCACCTCGCCCAGCTAGTTTTTTGTATTTTTTGGTAGAGACGGGGTTTCACCGTGTTAGCCAGGATGGTCTCGATCTCCTGATCTCGTGATCCGCCCATCTCGGCCTCCCAAAGTGCTGGGATTACAGGCATATCTTTTTTTTTTAATTTTAACTTTTAGAGATAGGGCCGTGTTCAGTCACCCAGGCTGGAGTGCCATGGCGCAATCATAGCTTACTCTCGAACTCCTGGACTCCAGTGATCCTTCCATGTTCACCTCCAGAGTAGCTAGGACTATAGGCATAAACCACCATGCCTGGCTAATTTTTGTATGTTTTTTGAAGAGACAGGATTTTGTGGTGTTGCCCAAATCGGTCTCTAACTCCTGGCCTCAAACATTCCTCCTACCTTGGCCTCCCAAAGTTCTGGAATTACAGGTGTGAGCTACCATGCCCAGCCAAAAGTCAAATAGTTTTATTCTCTAAAAAGGACTCAACAAATCTAGGTTGAATTAGATTTTGATTCCTTTTGAACTCTGAGCAACCCTGAAAAGTCCTGTAGCATCTTGAGGATATGCAAGGCCTGAGCAAGCGACTGAAGCAGGAACTGCGAAACTGAACGGCAAGAACAAGAGAGAAAGGAACAAATCCAGAGGCATGTGGACCCAAGGAGAAGGAAGGAGAGAGTTGAGGAAAGAAAAAAGAGGTCGGGGAGTCAGGACACCTCAGAAACTCACTCTTCCTTCTGGAGATTGCGGTAACACATGCAGATGTGTTTGGAGAGGTTAAAGTGTTACACAATTATAAAGTGTTATTTGCTAAGGCAGAGTTACCCGGGTATTGCACCCTTTGGAGATGGGTGCTGCTAGGTTTTCTGGCAGACTGCTTCCTAGTCTTTCTTTTGTCTAATTTTTAAGCCAAAGGTAAATTATCATAACGCTTCTGTGAATTGCTGACATTCACCTCTGTTGCTTTGAGGAAGTTGCTTCTTTTAAATTAGCAAGTGTGAAATCTTCCAACTCACATTAACCTCTGTACTAACCTAACTGGTGGTGTCAGGTTGGAATGCTTAGCTTTTGCCTGAGGTCCTGGCATAACTCTTGTAGTAGAAAGCAAGAGAGTTGAAATAAATGTCTCTGGTTCTCACTTCTCATGTCTCTTAGTCTAAGACCCCTGCATATAACAAACAATTCAGTTGCATTCCAATGCCTTTTAACCAGTCTTTTTTTTTTTTTTTTTTTGGGTGGAGGGGGACAGGGTCTTACTGTGTTGTCCAGGCTAGAGTGCAATGGTGTGATAATGGATTACTGTAGCCTCGACCTCCTAGGCTCAAGAGATCCTCTTGCCTTAGCATCCCAAGTAGCTGGTGCGCAAACCACCACACCCGGCTAATGTTTTCATATTTTTTGTAGAGACAGGATTTTGCCACGTTACCCAGGTTGGTCTTGAATTCCTGGGCTCAAGAGATCCCTCCGCCTCCGCCTTCCAAAGTGCTGGAATTACAGGCATCAGCCATCATGCCTGGCCCCAACCAGTGATTCTTAAATGCTACCCAAGACCCACATGATGGGCTTCAAACTGACCCAAGAAAGCAAGTCTTCCCTTTAGGATGAACTACTGTAAATAATTATCTTTAGGAAGAGCTAATTACAAATTCATCCACAGTCATTTTTATGTACATCTAAGACCTACTTACTAAAAGCTTGCTAAGTGAATGACAACAGGTTAATCTAGTTTGGAATTTATAAACAAAAGTCAGTGTGCTACCAAATTTTATTGAGGTTTCTAATTTTGTATTCCCCTGAGAAGTTTGGCCTCTGGAGAAAGTGTGGCCCGATGCTGTTGGAGCCTTGCCCATCCCTGGCATTGTGTGTACAGGTGCTTTATCATCAGTCTACCATCAGTGTTGCTTGTTGTGTGTGGGCCAAGGTCTCTAGTTGCTGCCATTCTTGCTTCTAATTCTAATTTACTGTTAATTTAGCTTCATCATTATCAAGTTAGTTGGGATTTGTTTGAACCTTAAGGTGACTAGTGATATATCTTTGTTTTAATTGTATTTTTGGCCTTTAATTTTCTGGTAATTATATCTAAAGACAATTATGCATTGCAATTTGAATATGAGTCATTTACGCCTTGATCGTGAAAGCACGTGTACAACTAATCCCCCTGCCCAAGATACTTTACATTGACGCCTCAATAGTATGCTTGCGTTATTTTTCCACTTCTATGTGAGAAAGGGTGGAGCAAATTGACTGTGGGTTATTCTGCTCAGCTTAAAGTGGCCTAGAATAGGAAAAAGAAAAGATTGAAAACCACTTTTTTAGACTCTAGGAAACAACGGAATGTACCGCACACTTTGCAAATAGCTTGCAAATGGCAAGTGCAAATTCATTTTCCTTGGTAGATGCATGGGAAATAAATAGCCATACTGAACCTTTTGCCAGCCCCTACCAGCTGTAGGCTCACGGTGATTATAGCAGAAGTAATGAAGACCAACTGGTCAGGCAGCAGAGCTGTGATGGGGAATGAGGGAGGGAAGTGGGACTTCTCGAAACAAAGGTTTCAGGGCAACTGCACAAGCAATACCATGCTCTGCAAACAGTGGCAACAGCTCGCAGCAAGAAGTTTCTGTTCAGGGTTGTACAGGCTGCTGGTCACACATCCATAAATGGTCAGTGCCCACAAAAGCCTGAAACAGCTTTGGTCATTTTGGGATTTCTTTGGGCATCCAAGTATGCAGGAATCTCCCCCACCCCAAACTGGGCCTGGGATGCCTTAGGCACAATTTGGTCTCAAATACTTTCTCCCCTGTGTATCCCAGTGAATTGTATTTGTATCTTTATTATATTATAGCATTATGTTCTGTCTTGCTTTATAGTTGTATAAAGGTCAACTCTCCTTGCAGGCATTGTTACTTTGGGGCAGGACCAGGTTTAACCCATTTTTGGGAGCTGGCAAGTACTAGCTTCGGAGCTGGAGGATCAGAGAGACCGGGTATGAATCCTGACTCTCCAGTGCTGTCTACATGACTTTTGGACAATGTACTTCTCTGAGCCTTGACTACTTCATAGGATTGCTGTAAGGATTAAAGGAATCTGTTAAGACTCTCTGTGTTCTAAGTATGAAAAACCCAACTCAAACCAGCTTACATGCACACACACACACACACACGCACAAATTTATTCACAGAGGTATTGCTAGTTTACATTACAACATAATTTAGAGACTAAAATAGAGTTGTCAGGGTTGGATAGATAGATAGATAGATAGATAGATAGATAGATAGATAGATAGATAGATAGATAGATGATAGATAGATACATAAATGAATAACTGGAAACATGTATCTCAATTTATCTTTCTCTCTTCACACACACTTCTTTTTGTATGTTGCCCTTATTTTCTCCTACTAGAAATGAGCTTCCTCCATACAAATGGTGGCAACGGTTGCAAATAGTTTGAGGGTTTTTTTTTATTTTTTAAATTTTGAGATAGGCTTGACCAGGCTGATCACAAACTCCTGGCCTCAAGCAATTCTCCCATCTCAACCTCCCAAAGTGCTGGGGTTACAGGAATGAGCCACTACGCCCAGCCTAATTTCAGTGTTTTAAAAAATAGAGATAAGGTCTCAATGCATTGCCCAGACTGGAGTGCAGTGGCACAATCACAGCTCACTGCCGCCTCGAACTCCTAAGTTCAAGCAATCCTCCTGCCTCAGCCTTTGGAGTAGCTGGGACTACAGATGCATGTCACTCTAGTTTTATTTAATTTCTCCTTAGCAACCCCAGAGGGAAGGAGGGCTTCTCTTTCCCAATACCCATATATATAAGCCCAAAGAAGGCTCTGATTGGCCAGATCTGGGCTGCACGCTTACCTCTGTGAGGCAAGAAGGGTTTTGTGATTGGCATTCCCATCAGAATCATTGAGAATGGGGAGAGGAAATTTCCCAGAGGACAGGGTATGTGTAAATGTTGTTACCAAAAAATAAGAATTTGTGAGCGGGAGTAGATTTGGGCAGACAAAAGCCATCATCTATTTCAATTGATGGGATGCCATATGTAAGGCTATAATGCCTGGGATCTAAATAGACATAAACTGGGCCACTTGTTTCTTCCTTCTTTTATCAACCCCCAGTCCCTCTGTTCTTAGTGCCTCCTACCTCCTTCCTTAAATATCTTCCAGCCACACCCAGAGTCATTTCTGAGACTGTTGGGAAACTCCAGCCAAAGGGGACCAAAAAGACCCTGTCCCTCTGCACAGCCTCTAGGAGCAAGAGAAAAATGTGCCTTAGTTCTGGAATAGAAGGAAGTTTTCCAACGAAATCAGAAAGCTGTAGCTGAAAAGAAAAAAAAGAGACTGAAAAGCCACTATGAGGCCTATTCTCTTAGCACTTGAGGGATTATGGGCTGGGACACAAGTCCCATTAGAATTGGTGGCAATGTTCAGAGAGGTGCCAATAGAATGCAAGCAGGATTTCTTTTCTTTCTCTTCCTCCTTCCGGCTCCTTCTTCTCTCCGTCTTCTTCTCTCTCTCCTCTGTTCCTCCTTTTCATCATGCCCCCCCCCTCCCCGCTTCCCTCTTCCTCTCCTCTGCTGTTTTCACAGTATCAGATCCCTCCAGGCAAGTCCCTTCACCTGCCAGACCTTCAGCCCTGAAAGGCCACACTCCAGGGCTAAGGTGTTTGAACACTAAATGAAGAGTCATTGAATCCAGGTCCAGATAAGGCACAGGTAGGGGCATTTCAGGTTTCAACACAGTAACCTGTTCCATTAGGTTTTTCTGTGAGTCAGTGGCAGAGGACACTATTGGGGGAAGGGGGTTGTTGATAGACTAGGATTCTTCTGAGCCCTCCTCAGCATGGCACAAGTGTGGCCCTGACAATGGATTCAGTGCCAGAAGGAACTATCTCCCTCAGGACTGGGAGAAGTCAACACCTCAGCAAAGGTGTGTGCTGAGTCCTTGTTTTTGTTTCGTTTTGTTTTGTTTTTCCCACTGAGAGTATATTCCAGGAAGACCAGGGGTGCAAAGAAGGAAAGAATATATGGTTCCTAAGTTCTTGGCCATAGCTGGGGTGCTAACTGGTACAGGAGGCTGGACACAGGAGAATGTCAGCGATGGTTAAGGACCCCCTTCTGTGCAGTGGTGATGTATAAGAAGAGAATGAGATGTGGAATCAGATCTGAATATAATGCCTGACTCAACTATTCACTTACTGTGTGACCTTGGACAAGTCACTTAACCCCTCCATGCCTCAGTTTCCTCATCTGAAAAAATGAGGACAACAAGACTTCAACTTCATGGGGTTGCAGTCAGGATGAAAGGAGCAAATACCTATTAGTATGCCATTCCATTTCTCTGGGTCTACTGCCCTCCTCAAGAAGCTGGCGAGTGTATTTTTACAAGTTCATGCCCTGGAATTTGATAGAGTTAGATCAAAATCCCCAGTCTTAATTGCATATAGAGCTATGTAAGAATGAAATGATGACATGTCAGGGATTTGCTTCAAAATGAATGGGGGTGTTGCAGAAACAAGACTGGCCATGGGTTGATAATGGTTGAAGCTAGGTGTTGGATACATTAGGATTTGTATATCTAAAATCTGTACAAATCTGTACAAATCTGCCTGCTTTGTATATACAGTGGGCTCTTCAGATCTGTGGGTTCCACATCCTTGGATTCTGCATCCATGGATTCAACTGAGGATCACAAATATTGGAAAAAATTGCATCTCTGCTGAATATGTAAAGGTTTACTTTATTTTATTTTATTTTATCTTATTTATTGTTTTTAGACATGGGGGTCTCTCTGTGCTGGCCAGGCTGGACTCAAGCTCCTGGGCTTAAATAATCCTCTCATCTCAGCTTCCCACATAGCTGGGACTACAGGCCCATGGCTTACAGACATTTTTCCTTGTCATTATTCCCTAAACAATAGAGTATAACAACAATTTACATAGCATTTACATTGTATCAGGTATTACAAGTAATCTAGAGATGATTTAAAGAGTAAGTGCATATATTGTATGCAAATACTAGGCATTTTATATCACGGATTTGATCATCTGTGGATTTTGGTCTCTGCTGGGGTCCTGGAACCAATCCCCCAAGAATATTAAGGGATGGCCATACAGGCAGTTCTCAATTTGCATGGTTCCAATCTGCATGGATTTCGGTTGCCATGGTTTAGTTAAATAACATCAGTCACCCCACAACACAGTTCAGATTTCAGTTTCCACAGTATATTAATGTGAGTAATTGCATAAAGTACAAACTTGGCTGCTGGCGCTTCAGTCCCCAAATCACTGTGTAAATAACAGATGCAGATCGTGATCAGTGGTCAGTCACATCACTTCTTTCAAAGTCTGTCAGTTGATGATTGGTCACTGCCCATCTGTGGTTCAGTTCACAGAGAGACGGGAGCACGTTTCATGTTGCCTCCTTGCCTCCTAGTGATAAATCCATGACATTTCCCCCAAAAAATGGATAGTTAAAAGAGGAAACTGGCCAGGAGGAAGGAAGGAAGAAAAGAAGGAAAGAAGGAAGGAAGGAAGGAAGGAAGGAAGGAAGGAAGGAAGGAGGGAGGGAGGGAGGGAGGGAGGGAGGGAGGGAGGGAGGGAGGGAGGGAAGGAGAGAGAGAGAGAAAGAGAAAGAAAGAAAAAGAGAAAGAGAAAGAAAAGAAAGAAAGAAAGAAAGAACGAAAGAAAGAAAGAAAAATGCACCAAACAAATAAAAAGTGATAACAATAACAGTGAAATTCAAGACAAACACAAATAGAATTATAGGAGAAAATTGTGAACCATGGGAATGTCGATACTGCCACCTTTCAAGACTCTGTGTATGTAGCTGGGGAGCTAGTGACATCAACACAAATGGGGAAAATAAAGGGGATGAAGATGTCCCAGAGGAAGTGACACTGGGGGAAAAAACCTTCACATTAACCCATTTATGCCTGAGGATGCAATTTTTTGAATTTTGAAAATCAGATCTTGGTGATGACCTTGAGCAGTAGGATATATAAGATAACTGCCACATGCTTAGTGTTCCAATAATGGAACACTAGGCATAAAAGGGCACACTTGGAGATGTTTTACATCATTGAAAGTGCAAAAGATAAAATGCTGCAAGCTGATCCAAATTCAGGAGTGTGACAATAAGCTAAGACATAAAAAAGATGTTCACTCCATATCATACATTAAACAATGAGAAGGCAAGCACTGTTCAAATTATCCAGATACATTTTTTACCAAGAAATAAAATACCTATTTTCAATGTTTCTAATGTTTTAAATTCTAGTGTACTAAATAAATATTGGGTTTTTAAAATAATTTTTTTATTTCCCTATACATTTACAACTGAAAGTAAGAGCATTTTTAATGCTTTGACGAACATTTTTAAAGGTCATGAAACAAATTGTAATTTTCCCCCATTGATTATTACAGATTGTTTGCATGACCATTTTCACAGTCTTGCACTACTGTAGAAAGTGAGGAATGCCTATATTTGAAATTTCAATACAAAATTTTTTTTTCAAATCCCCATTCAACTACTTTCTTATGAGAGTCATTTAACCTTTCCATGCCTCAGTTTCCTCATCTGTCAAATGTAGATACCCTCTTCAACTGGTTGTTGTGAAGACTTAACAAGTTGATACTTGCCAAGTACTCACCAGAGTGAAAGGTATAAATAAAACATGTAATGTTGGCTGCTATGATATGTACAGATCTGAACCAGATGGAGACAGAATACACTAAGTGGTCAGAGGGTGCCAGTGTTGTTATAATCATCACCACTGCCACCAGCAGCTGCCTCACAGCTACTCCCCTTTGCAGATGTCCTCAAAGTGCTGCCTTGAGTACCACACAGTTCTCTGTTCAGCACAGCTAATTTTCTCTAGGAATTTCTATTTCTGGATAAAGACATATTGATGTTAACCAGTGTTTCTTAACCTTTTCTTAATGATCACCCCTCTCTAGGAAGCTGCTTTAGGCATTTTTTTCTAATCATCTTTCTTATGAAATGTTAATATTATAGACATATGGTATATCTGTTAATGTACTCTATGTATATTTCTGTTAACATACTCTATGTATATTTCTGTTTTACATATAAAAAGAGTAAAATCCTCATTGAAGCATTTATTTGCCCTCCTGGGGGAATATCACTGCCGTTGAGAATATATGATGTGAATGGAAATTTAGTAGGCATGTTGATTGCCTCCTCAAACCTCTCATCTCCCACCTCCTCACTACTTCAGCTCCACCCCCAGTCTTCTGGTTTCTCTCCTAAGAGAGCACCAATTTATTGGAGTTTTCTTGTTTTGTTTTGCTGTTGTTGTTTTTGTTTTTAGACAGACTCTCACTCTGTTGCCCAGGCTGGAGTGCAGTGGCTTGATCTCAGCTCACTGTAGCCTCTGCCTCCCAAGTTCAAGCAATTCTTCTGTCTCAGTTTCCTGAATAACTGGGATTACAGGTGCCCACTGCCACACCCAGCTAATTTTGTATTTTTAGTAGAGATGGGGTTTCACCGTGTTGACCAGGCTGGTCTCGAACTCCTGACCTCAGATGATCCACCCGCTTCAGCCTCCCAAGGTGCTGGGATTACAGGTGTGAGCCACTGCGCCCGGCCCCTAATTGACTGTTGTCGTGAATCCATTGTCTTCCACGTGGTCATACACTTTGCTAAATCAATTAAGCAATATCCCATTCTCTTTGCTAATGATTGATTAAGAATGGGTGTATAACACAATTCTGGGCAACATGATATGAGGGCAGATTAGCCATCGTATTTTTTTTTTTTTTTTGTCGTTGTTGCTGTTTTAATGAAAAAAGGTGGGGTTGGTGGGGGCGAGATCAGTGGCTCACAACTGAAATCCTAGCAGTTTGGGAGGCTGAGGTGGGGAATCACTTGAGCTCAGGAGATCGAGACCAGCCTTGGCAACACGGCAAAACCCCGTCTCTACAAACAATTACAAAAAAAATAAATGAGCTGGGCTTGGTGGCACCCACCTATAGTCCCAGCTACTTAGAAGGCTGAGTTGGGAGGATCCCTTAAACCAAGGAGGTCGAGGCTGCAGTGACCCAAGAGCAAGACCCAGTCTCAAAAAAAAAAAAAAAAAAAAAATCAAACTTGAAGAGGTGGCCTGTCTTTTCCCCACAGATGTTGTCAGGTCTTGATGTGTTGACATGAACTTTGGTTGTTATCTTTGGTCTATCAAGAGAGTTTGCTTAAAGGCCTGACATGCTGAAGATGCAAAACGGGAAATAATCAGGGTTCGTAACGATGCTGAGTTGCTGACTCGCTGAATTAATCAACCCTGGAACTGACCACATTGGGACTTGTTTGTTTGTTTTTGTTTTTGTTTTGAGATGGAGTCTCATTCTGTCACCCAGGCTGGAGTGCAGTGGCCCATTCTTGGCTCACTGCAACCTCTGCCTCCTGGGTTCAAGCAATTCTCCTACCTCAGGCTCCTGACTAGCTGGGATCATGGGTACCTGCCACCACGCCTGGCTAATTTTTGTATTTTTAGTAGAAACAGGGTTTCACCATGTTGGCCAGACTGTTCATGAACTCCTGGCCTCAAGCGATCCACCTGCCTCAGCTTCCAAAAGTGCTGGGATTATAGGCCTGAGCCACCATAAGCCCAGCTGGGACTTCTTGTTACATGAAGTGATACTTTTTCCTTATTGCTTTGGCTTACTGAGTCAGTGTTTCCAGTTACTTGTAGCCAAAAAGATCCCAGATATTATAGGGAAAAAAGAGCTATGGACAACAAAAGAATTTTGAATAAATATATTAATAAAAAGTCAAAGCATTCGTGTGAATCGAAGATTGCTGCATTTTGGAGACAAAGACTGGAAAATGTCTTCTTTCTTCTATTCCTGAGCCACCTTGGCCATAGTCATAGCTTCAGCACCCAGACTCTGATCCCGGCTACTGGGTTTGAATCCTACTCATCCATTGACCAGCTGAATGGCCTTGGTAAGTTACCTTTTCAAGTGCCAGATTCCTTTTTAGTAAAATTAAGACAGGAGTCTCTGTACTGCATTATGAAAGTTAAAAGAAATAATACAAATAAAATGCTTAGAACAAGTCTGACATCTATGTAGTATTTAATATATGATAGTTCATTTCTCTTATGCTAATGGCTTCCAACACTGCTTCTCAAGGTCTGTCTGCTCCCAGATTTTCTTTAGATATTTTCACTTGGATGTTTCCATATTACTACAAATTTTACTCATTCGCTACCTCCCCTCCCTGTGTTCTTGGGTGGGCTGGGAGCAGGCAGGAGCCCCACCCTCCCAAGCACAGCTTCAGCCACCCAAGTCGTGGCTACAGACTTGGGCCTACCTGTGCTCTTGGGAGTGCTGGGAGCAGGCAGGAGCCCTGCCCTCTGGGTGCAGCTATAGTCACCCAAATCACAGCTGTGGACCCATGTCTCATTCCACAGAGCATACAGGAACCCTGCCCCCCTGGGTGCAGCTACAGTCATCCAAGCTGGGGCTGTAGAGCTGGGCATCTCTGCACTCTTGGGAGCCTGGGAAGGTCCTCTTCCCCCACAGGCTCAGAGGTGTCTGCTCCTACTGCCTGGCCTCTCCCACTCCTGGCACCTGATCTGATCTCGGAGCAAGGTTGGGGCTGAGCCCAGGTGCTGTTGCACCTAGCTGGGTGTGCACACGCTTGGGGCAGTGCTCACATGACAGCCCCCTGCTAGCTTGGCCCCCTCTAGACTTTGGGCACCAACACACATGGAAGGGAAGCCTAGGTGGGGCTGAGGGCAGTTCAGCATTGGCCTTCAGGTGCTCCTTAGCGCAAAAAGCCTGGGCATCATTAATGGCAGCGGGAGGCAAATAGTCTCCTGGGTGGAAGAGGGTGGGTCCCTGGTGAGGTCCCACCTTCAGGCCAGGGAGGGCTTGAAGGCTGAGGACTGGGCTGCCAGTCCCCACAAACCAGAGTGAGAACTTGTGGTGCTTTTTCTGAGCCCACCCATGGCCACCCATGGACCAACTGATGCTCACTTCCTCAGCTCTGAGGCCCATAAAATCTCCCAGCTCAGCCAGAGCTGAGCAGACATCAGGATCATCAGCTGCAGAGAGGAGCTACACACTCCAGGGCCTCCTCACTGCTGAGAGCAGCAGACGTCAGGATGACCAGCTGCAGAGTGGAGCTACCCATACCAGGGCCTCCTCTCTACTGAGAGCTACAGATGTTGGGACAACCAGCTGCAGAGAGGAGCTACCCTACCCACTCCAGGGCCTTCTTTCTACTGAGGGCAGCAGACATCAGGATGACCAACTGCAGAGAGGAGTTACTCACTTCAGGGCCTCCTCTCTGCTGAGAGTGGGAGACATCAGGACAACCAGTTGCAGAGAGGAGCTACCCACTCCAGGGTCTCCTCTGAGCTGTCACTCAATAAAGCTTCTCTTCTCCATACTCACCCTCCACTTGTCCACATATCTCATTCTTCCTGGAGCAGGACAAAAACTCAGGAACTACCAAATGGCAGGGCTGAAAGAGCTATAACACAAACAGGGCTGAAACATGCCCCTTGTTCACCAAGTTGCAGGTGAAGAGAAGGTGAGAAGAGCTACAGTCCTTTGGGGAGCCCAGACTTGGGAGCTCCTTGAGCCAAGGCTGTCACTCCCTCTTTGGGGCCCTGTGATTCCTGGAGTCTCCAAGCTTCCAGGTGCCACCGTGTTCCCCAATGGCAGCTGTGAGAAGCTGTTTCCAGTGCACCTGGTCCAGCCACAGCCTTGCAGACAGCCAGTGCCCGTGCTGGCACCTGGAGCTGCCTGCCCCACTGCAGCAGCCAGTGTGCCTGACTGTGCACACTGGCCAGACCCCACACTCACTTGCTCACACACCCCTCACTACTGCACACCTGGCTCGCCCTTGGCAAGTGTGCAATCCAAGCCAGTAGTATGAGCTGAGTGCAGCCTGCCAGGCCAAGTGGATGGTACGAGCCCAGCAGGCCTGAGCAAAACTCAAGCAAAAGCACCAACAGCCACAGAGGTTTCTGACCAGAAAAGCGACATCCCAAGGATCCTGCGACAAATGTATTTCTATTTTTGTATCTTTCAAAAATGCATCTGTCACAGCTCAGCTCCTTAATCCCTCAGGCGCTATAAACAACCTTCTCCTCTAGTTTCTCAAAGTACTTTGTATCTCTTATATCACTTTTTCATTATGAGTAAATTACAGCCCTGTCTTCCCCTCTAAACTGTAAACTTCTTGCAAATTGAAACTGTAATGGATATTTATTGGAAGATGACACAGTGTGCTTTCTGCCACTCTCTGATAGTATCCCAAATTTCACTCAGCATTCACTTTCTGGCCTATTGACTTTGGGAGAAGATGGTTCCAACCCCTAGCTCCAGAGGTGAGTTTTTATTATCTAGAGGTAATCAATCCCATGCTGTTTGCCAAGCCAATTTGTGTATGCCTGGGTTTCTGAACCATACAATGCATGGCATTTCTCTGGATACAGGAATTAATTTTGGAAAGATCATGTGACCTAATGTGAACCAATGAAGAGCAAGGCAATCTTCACTAGATGTTTCTGGGAAAGGTGTTTCTGGGAAAGTTCTAACTTCCATTAGAACTTTTCCTCTCTTTTGTAAATCCTGGTGTCACAAAGAGCCAATCTGGCACAATGAGGGAAGCCAGTCTGAAGATGAGACCAGTACATGGGAGATGACCCAAAAGCTACTGAATGAATCTAACCCTGAAGCCTGTCCTACCTCTGAACTTCCTTTTACTTGAGCCAAAACAATTGCTATTAAGTTGGAGCCAAGTTCTTTCTAGCTTGCAACATGAAGAGTTCTATTGGATATAGAGAATTTATCTTCAACTTTGTGTCCACCACAGTATCTGCCACATGGCAGGCATTTGATAAATGCTTGTAGGGTTGCATGAGCCAGTGATTCTGGGATAGTTGTTTTCTGGTTCTCTGGATCTTCCCTGCAGAGTTTTCCTGTTAGCAGTCTGCCCCATGCAAGTTCCCAGCAGCTCCTTTCCTCATTTGAGCTTGAGGCTTCTGGTAAGAGGATGTTCTCATTTTCAAAAACTGAAACAGAGCTTCCTGAAGTTACAGGAATGTTGTCTATCCAATCCAGCTCTCTTGGAAATTCCTCGATGGACCCTAGCAAATCTTAACTCACTGGCTCTCCTCCCTCTAGACTTTGGACTGCCACCTGTTAGATTGCAATTGTAGTTATCATTTCAATAGACTCTCATGAAGTTTTAAACCTATAACTTCCTGGTACTAACTTTGGAATCACCCTAATTTAATCAATAAACTGTGTAAAAAATCACATTTTAGGTGGGTTATTGTTATTAGGTACTCAATTACCAAATAGTTTTTTCAAAGTCCCATACTATGAAATTATATAACTTCTAAGAAATCTCCTGCTAATTATTTTCTTTATCTCTGGATGTGGATTAAGAGCTTTCTTATCAGTAAATAATATTTATTTTTCTTCTTTCAATTTTCAAGTACATAATACATTGTTATTAATTGTAGTCCCATGGTATACGATAGACCTCTTAGACTTATTCCTCCTGTCTGTCTAAATCTGTGTCCTTTGACCAACATATCCCCAATCCCCCTACCCCTGGTCTCCGATAACCACCATTTAACTCTGTTTCCATGAGTCTGACTTTTCCACACTTCATGTATAAGTGAGATCATGTGGCATTTATCTTTCTGTGCCTGGTTTATTTCACTTAACATAATTTCCTCTGGGTTCATCCATGATGTCATGCAAATGACAGTATTTCCTTCTTTTTAAAGGCTGAATAATATTCCACTGTATATGTAGATCATGTTTTCTTGATTCAAGAGTAATATTTCTTGACTTGGCAATCTTATTCTTTGATTTCCTCCTGCCCCATTATTTATTTATTTGTTAATTTTAATTTTATTATTATTATTTTGTGATGGAATCTCACTCTGTTGCCCAGGCTAGAGTGCAGTGGTGCAATCTTACCTCACTGCAGCCTCCGTCTCCTGGTTTCAAGTGATGCTCCTGCCTCAGCCTCCCAAGTAGCTGGGATTACAGGCCCCCACCACCACACCCGGCTAAGTTTTGTATTTTTATTAGAGATGGGTTTTACCATGTGAGCCAGGCTGGTCACGAACTCCTGGCCTCATGTGTTTCACATGCCTCGACCTCCCAAAGTACTGAGATTACAGGCATGAGACACCGCGCCTGGCCTATTTATTGCTTTTAATGGTATTCTAGGCCAGGCATGGTGGCTCATACCTATAATCCCAGCATTTTGGGAGGCTGAGGTGGGCGGATCACAGGAGGCCAGGAGTTCATGACCAGCCTGGCTCACATAGTGAAACCCCATCTCTACTAAAAATACAAAAATTAGCCAGGCATGGTGGCAGGTGTCTGTAATCCCAGCAACTCGGGAGGCTGAGGCAGGAGAGTCTCTTGAACCCAGGAGCGGGAGTTGCAGTGAGCCAAAATCGGGCCACTACACTCCAGACTGGGCAACAGAGTTAGCCTTGTCTCAAAAAAAAAAAAAAAGAAAAAAAGAAAAAAACCATACAAAAAAACAAATCAGTAAATAAAAATTAAATGGTACTCTCCATCTTAGGCCCCAGCTACTAGATCCAGAGATGGGCATTGAGTGCGAGGCAGACATCCATAGGTGGCCCAGGTCCTAGGAAATGGTCTGGTATGAGAGTATCAACCACACCACATTTCCCTATACTGTGCCTGGTCAACCAATTAGATGAACTTTCAGAGATCCTGAATGTGAACCATAGATAGGAAGAGATACAGGATACAGACTGAGGGATAAAAAGATTGGTAAGTTTAACCATATTACATTTAACTACTCTGTTCATCAAAACACCAGATACAGAGTAAAAAGACAAGCCACAAAATGAGAGAACATATTTGTAACATTATGTAAAAGATCAATGATTACATAAAAGAATTCCCACAAATTAACATAAAAATGATAGATAACCCAAGAGCTCTCTCCAAAAGTTTTGAATAGGCACAAAAGAGAAACTACAAATGGCCAATAAACAACATGAAAAATACTCAGCCTCATTAGTAATTGGAAAATATAAATTAAACACCATATATACACTAGTAGATATTTACAAGGTTGGCAAAATTAAAACACCTGAAGATAGCAAACAAGACTATGAAACAAAGAGAACACAAATATATCGCATGAAGAAGTATAACTGGTACGACCACTTTGAGTTTGGCATTTCTAGTAAAGTACTCGACAACTCATCAATTGTACTCCTAAGAATATACCCTAGAGAAACCCGTGCACAGGTGCAATTAAAAGTATGCACAAGAATGTTCATGTACAGTTTTGCGAAAAAAAAAAAAATGAAACCTAGAAACAACCTAAACATCTGTCAGTGAAGAATAGATAAATAACTATGGTATACTCTTACAATGGAATACTACTGAGCAATGAAAATGAATGACCAGTAGCTACACAACAACATGGTGAGGCAGGAAGTTGGCAGGAAGTGGTAAGAGTATGGAAGAGGTATGTCCATGGTCCCTCATGACTGATGGCTTTGCCTTCTGAGAGGTTCTTCATCTATTATCCCCTTTTGCAACATACAAAGTGAGTATTTGATTAAGCCCTGTTAGGAGCAATGCAGATTTCACAGCCTGGTCCTGCTGGTGCAGACGTGGGGGCGCAAGTGCTGCTTTAAGGCTTAAATGCTTAAAGACTTTTTTATTGATGAGGCTTGTAATTTATTTGGCAATTAGTTCCCTCAAAAACTGAGAAGGTTTCAGTCAGTTCCATGGACCAGTCACCACTCCCAAAGTTCTCTCCTGGGTATAGTCCTTCTCCTTCTCCTTCTCCTTCCCCTTCCCCTTCCCCTTCTCCTTCTCCTTCTCCTTCTCCTTCTCCTTCCCCTTCCCCTTCCCCTTCCCCTTCCCCTTCCCCTTCCCCTTCTCCTTCCCCTTCCCCTTCCCCTTCCCCTTCCCCTTCTCCTTCCCCTTCCCCTTCTCCTTCTCCTTCTCCTTCTCCTTCTCCTTCCTTCTTCTCTCTCCTTCTTCTCCTTCCTTCTCCTTCCTTCTTCTTCTTTCTTCTTCCTCTTCTTCTTCCTCTTCTTCCTCTTCCCCTTCTTCCCCTTCTTTGCCTTCCTCCCCTTCCTCCCCTTCCTCTTCTTCCTTTTCTTCTTCCTCATTATTACCAAACTTTTTTTTGCCTCAGCATAAAAAGGACACTGGCTTTCCAGTATATAATATCAATTTTCTTATCTCTCGACTGCTGAGACAATGCCACATATTTCAGATTTTGATAATAGCGATGCTATATTTTCTATACTAATTTTTATATTAGTGTAACGTTAGGTTTCTCTAACAGAGACCCATCAATAATTCCATACCTTAAAGAAAATAAAAGAGGCTGGGCTCAGTGGCTCATGCCTGTAATCTCAGCACTTTGGGAGGCTGAGGCTGGCAGATCGCTTGAGGCCAGAAGCTTGAGAGCAGCCTGGGCAACGTGGCGAAACCCTGTCTCTACTAAAAATACAAAAATTAGCTGGCCATGGTGGTGTGCACCTGTAGTCCCAGCTACTTGGGGGGCTGAGGCAGGAGGATGGCTTGAACCTGGAAGATCGAGGCTGGAGTGAGCCGAAATGGTGCCACTGCACTCCAGCCTGGGTGACAAAGTGAGACACTGTCTAATAAAAAAAAAAAAAAAAAAAGATAAAAGTTTAGTTTTTTCTCACATAACAGTTCAAGGTGGGCATTCCAAGCAGTGGGTGGTTCTGTTCCACCTAATCATTCAGGGATCTAAGTTTTTTCCATCTTGTTGCTCCTCTGTTCCCTAGGTCTTGCTGTCTGCATGGTCCTGGTTGAATCATTGCCATGTCTCAGTCTCGGTGTGTGGAAATGGGGAAGAGACTGGGGAGGAAACACATTCAGGCATAGTCCTGGAAGTGACACACAGCACTTGTGCTCACATTCCTTTGGAGGAAATTTATCCATTTGGCCACATCTGACTACAAGAAAGGCTGGGACACGTGACTGGGATGAGGAGAAAAACAGGTTTTGGTGAGCAATTAGACCAAAAATGTTCATTCTCAAGCCTTCAAGTTATTTTGCTGCTTTGAGAATAGAATGCGACTCAGAATATTGACCATAAAGTCAGAGCTACATAGAAGACCAGAAATATGACACAGGTCTCCTGTCATGTATATTATCTACAAAAAGCCAAGCAGTTTCACAACTTTTTTAATGATTAAAGTAATATATTTACTTTTCTTTGAAAATTTCCCATGTTGGCTATGTGTTCATTATCCATTGATCCAATGTGAACAGGGGGGTTTTGACTTTTATTTATTTCTATTCAGCATTATTGAAGTAGAACTGACAAATAGGAATTGCATATGCTCAAGTTGCACAACATGATGTTTTATGTATACATTGTAAAATGATTACCACATCTAGGCTAAGTAATGTATTCATCACCCCACATAGTTACCTTTGTGCTTGTCTGTATATGTGGTGATACTTAAGATCTACTTTCAGGCAGTGGTTCAGGCCTGTCATCCCAGCACTTTGGGAGGCCAAGGCAGGCAGATCACTTGAGGTCAGGAGCTCGGGACCAGCCTAGCCATCATGGTACAACCCCATGTCTACTAAAAATACAAAAATTAGCTGGGTGTGGTGGTGCACACCTGTAATTCCAGCTACTCGGGAGGCTGAGGCACAAGAATTGTTTAAACCCGGGAGGTGGAGGCTGCAGTGAGCCAAGATCACGCCACTGCACTCAGCCTGGGCGACAGAGCAAGACTCTGTTTTAAAAGAAAAAAAAAACTACTTTCCTAACAAATTTCAGGTATACAATCTATTATTAACTATAGTCACCATGCTATACATTAGGTTTCCAGAACTTATTCATCTTACAACTACAAATTAATTCCTTTTAACAACACTTCCCCATTTCTCCCACACCCCAACTTCTGTAATCACCCCTCTGCTCTCTGTTTCTAGGAGTTCAACATTTTTTAGATTTCATGTGTAAGTGAGATCATGCAGTATTCGTCTTTCTGTGTCTGGCTGACTTCATTTAGCATAATGTCCTCAAGTTTCATACATATTGTTGCAAATGGCAGGATTTCCTTCTTTTTTAAGTTTAAAAAAATATTTTATCAATTTCATCATATCTTGCCAAAACAGTGGGGAATTAAGATCTTAAATAATGTTGAGCAAACCAGACATGGGAAAAAGAAATTAACTGTGTGGGGTTCTAATAACTAATTTAAGATATGTGAATTTCATGTTTATGCTCTTTAATAAAAAAAGAAAAGGAAAAAGAAAGCCTAGCACAGTGCCTGGCATAAAGTAGGCACTTAAATGTCAGTTCCCCGTCCTGTGAATTCCCTTTCAGCATGTTTATTCCTCTCCAGGGGCTGTCCTGGCTTGTTTAGGCTCACCTAAAACCAAGTGATGTAATCCAGGATGGCAGAGGGAGCTGCTGCTGCCCAGAGAGCCCAGAGCAAAGGTGGTGGCAGCAACGTAATGTCAAGAGTTGTCTGGTAAAATGGCAAGTACCACTACTGGGGAGCAGCACCCTGAACACCAAGAGGTGGTGACAACCTACATAACCCATGCATGGCCTTCTCCTCACTCATCAAGGCCCCTCCCAGCTGGCTCTCCCCTTCATCATCACCTCCATCATCACCTCCACCTCCATCATCACCATCACCACTGTCATCATCACCATCACCATCATCTCTCCTCTAGTAGCCCTCTCTCCTCTAATAGCCTCATCATATAGCCTCAAGGCCACTATCACTGGCTTGTCGTGTGAAGGAAACAGCTTGTAAGGGTTATAGCAGCAGGGGGGCGGATGTTATGTAGCCCTTTCACCTCAGGAGTTCACCCATTGCACATGTGCACCTGCTGCCTGACTGGTGGGGACAGGGGTGATCCCCCAGTAGGCACTTCACTTCTTGTTTGTTCTGTTCAGGCAGGTCAGAAAGTGCAGGAATGCGATGTGATAGATTTTCCTAAGCTCAATCAGGATGATTAAATAGATGTCTCTATTTTTGGATGTTTGAGTAAATTCCTGTCTGGGTTGCCTAAGCCAAACATCACTCCCATTGAATCTAAAGCCTCATGCTGAACTACGTCCACTGTCAAGAAGCGAGCAGCCACAAGGTGAGGAAGAAAAGGACAGGACAGCAACGGCATTGCTATTTGGGAAGCTCCCTGGGAAAGAATAAGCATGAAGATTATTATGTTGAGCTCTAAAACAAAACACACAGAACCACACACACACACAAGTTGATGCCAGTTGTATGTGAAGCCTTGTGCTAGGTATGAAAAGGAAAGAGGAGGAAGCCCTTGTTCTACAGTCCTTCAGTTGCACAAAGAAACAGGGAAGACAAAGTTATCCTAAAAGAAATGTTAGTGAAGTAAAACATAGCATCTTCCATGTGTCAGAGGGAAGGGACAGTGAATGAAATGAATCTGGGGAAAAAAAATGAGTTTGTTTAATCATTCATTTATTCTTTCAATCATTCACTCTACAGACATTTATTAAGTACCAAGTATGTGTCATTCACTGTGATAGGGACTAGAGACACATCACCAACTGGACACAGACCTTGCCCTTCAGGGTAGAAGTGGGAGACAGGCAGCTAAACAAGTAGAAGCAGGAATGTGTCATCAGGGCTATCACAGACATGGGGACAAGGTTCAGGGTGAAGCCAACCAGGCGGGAGTCTGTGGGCAGAGGCCAGGAGGAGGCTTGGAAAAAGGGGTGGCGATGGTGGCAGTTCTGACAGGCACGTGTGTGGCAAGCAGGAGCAGTTCTGGGGTGGTGATAGTGAAAGTGGGAGCTGGTCCTGGCAGCTGCCAGAGGCTTAGGAAGCCAAGCTCCTAAAGGAATTGCTCCTGCTCCATGACATTAAAACATGGAAAGCAACAGTGTTGTAGGAAAGATGACTACTGTTCTAGGGAGAATGTGATGATGGAGATAGGTGTGTGACCACTCAACTCTGTGAACTAGCTTCATTGCTGCTGGTCAGTCCCTGTGCTCATCAGAGCAGCTGACTCTCAGGCTGGAGACACCTAATTGGCACAGGGGCCATCTTGTTGATGCAAAGAGTGAGCTATCCCACCAGACCTCCTTTTAGGAAATGTTACTTTAAAACTGCCACTGGAGCAGACAGAAAAGAGGCAGGAGCTCCTCATGGACTCTGCATAGCTGCAAACTTGTGTTGGAAGAATGGCTTCTTATTTAACAGATGGACAAAGCACTTGTATTAGTAAGAGCTTATTGGTTGCAAGTCATGGGCACTCAAGATGGCATAAGTAATAAGAATCAATTTATTATAAAGCTATAGGGCTGTGTCTTTACTGGAGGGCAGGAAGGCCCCAAATCCCAGGAAGAACCAGAAACAGGGAAGTGGGCAGCCACCCACAGGAAGCCAAGTGGTGCCTCTCTCTTTCGCTGCATCTCTCTAGGCATCTACTTCCTCTCTCTCTCTCTCTCTTTCTCTCCTCCCCCCCCAACTTCTCCCCTCCCTGACCACCCCCTACTCCCATCTTCCTCTGTCTCAGCATAGCAGAATATGATCATCCTGTGCCCTTGCTTCAAATGACAGCTCCCATCCCATGGAAAGCGTGGATCTCTCTTGGACACAGTTCCAGATGTGTGCCCTCTCAGGGATGGGCTCTGACTCAGTCAAGGACAGAGAGGAGGGTTCACACTGAATGGAGGGTGCTAGGAGCAACCACTGTGGGCAAGGGGCAGTGAAGAGGGCTCTTGTCAGTTAGGCAGGTGCCCTAAAAGCCATCAGCCATAGTTCTTCATATCTCTGACCCCTGGTCCCTGGAGACAGTCGTCACTGCTTTACCTGGCTATTGCACTGATTTGATAAGATAATGTATGTAAAGCAACTGCTACCCAGTGGGCCCTCAGTAAATGGAGGAGATTATAATTATAATTATTATTATTATTATTTGAGATGGAGTCTTGATCTGTCGCCTAGGCTGGAGTGCAGTGGCACGATCTCAGCTCACTGAAACCTCTGCCTCCCGGGTTCAAGCGATTCTTCTGCGTCAGCCTCCCGAGTAGCTGGGACTACAGGCGCCTGCCACCACACCCAGCTAATTTTTGTATTTTCAGTAGAGACAGTGTTTCACCATGTTGGCCAGGCTGGTCTCCAACTCCTGATCCGTCCACCTTGGCCTCCCAAAGTGCTGGGATTACAGGCATGAGACACCGCGCCCAGCCAATTATAATTATTATATTCGTCAATAAAGATATCTGTGATCTGTTTAGGAAAGATTGTGCCTTCTTTCCTCCACTGGCAATGTGCTTCTTTCCTCCACCAAAGCTGTTCACATTAACACAGAGATGGAGGGCAGGGCCTCTCTTCCTCTCTCAGTCCCCATTCCTCTCATCTCTTGGTTACAACTTATTAAACCTCCTGCCTCCACAAGCCCCAAGTTTTCTTTGCTATTACAAATCAATCAGATATTCTTTCAGCCCTTGCTACCCCCATAGGTACTCATATGTAATGACTATATTTAGGAATGTTAGGTTCATATGGTGATTAGATGTCTTTCCTCTCAAAGTCTAAGACTGTGGACTGACAGACCTTTCTGAACACCCAGGACATTGCCACACATCTCGTGTTTACCTGGTCATATTTGTTGATTCATCATATTTTCATAGGAAGGGCAATTTCCATTTATAGCCTCATAAAAGGAATCTTAGGAACTCATTTATTTCAGGTCACCGCCTTTGGCCAGGATAAGATTTCAGCTTCCTAAATAAATGAGCATGTATTTTATTTATACTCCCACATAAGCCTATGATCATACAATCTGAGATTTGGAAGGGACTTGGAACGTCTTCTGGGCCAGGCACATCCCAGGGTGGGATTCTGCTGTCCACACCCCCTGCGACATGGGCATCTGGTCTGCAGGAGAACAGGCGGAGTTGTGGCCTTCCTGGGAAGTTTGTTCCATCTTTGTTCCTTTTTTTTTTTTTTTTTTTTTGAGACCGAGTTTCACTCTTGTTGGCCAGGCTGGAGTGCAGTACCACCATCTCAACTCGTTGCAACCTCTGCCTCCCGGGTTCAAGCAGTTCTCCTGCCTCAGCCTTCCAAGTAGCTGGGATTACAGGGGCCCGCCACCACAACTGGCTAATTTTGTATTTTTAGTAGCGATGGGATTTCACCATGTTGGGCAGGCTGGTCTCAAACTCCTGACCTCAGAAGATCCGCCTGTCTTGGCCTCCCAAAGTGCTGGGATTACAGGCATGAGCCACCGTGACCAGCCTGCTCTCTTACAAAATAAAGCGTTCTTCATATGAAAAATATTAACTCTGCCTCTGTGTCACTGCCATTCAATGTTCCTAATTCTGTAGGACCAGAACTACTGCCTCTTCCCCATGGCAGCTGTTCCCCCACACCGAGTGAGGGCGTGTTCATGATACCATGTCGCCTCTAAGTCTCCTCTTCCTCCCAGTTGTCCTTAAATCCTTCTCCACAAGACACAGTTTACAGACCTTTGTCTCTCCTCTCACAGCTGGACATGTTATGTTTCCCTTTGTGAATCTTAGAGCTAAGAATTTAGTACTGCACACACACTCCAGCAGGCTCTGATGGGGATGTGGGGGTTGGAGTAGGACTTTCTTTGTTCTACAGCTAGCTACTGTGGTTTTAGTAATGCTGTGTAAATTTGAGCTAGCTTTTTATTTTATTTTTGGTAGAACGATCTCAATTTTGGTTCGTATTAACTTTTAAAATCATGATTTTTTTAATCATGGAAAATTCATGGGGAGAAAAAGCAAAACATGCAAAGATAAAGAAGAGAACGGCAGCCGTATTGTAACCTTACCTCTTCAAGGTAAGTATTGTTCACATTTTAGCATATATTCTTGCAGGCATTTTCTATGCATACATGCATTCTCTCTCTCTCTCTCTCTCTCTCTCACACATACACACACACACACTCACATGCACACATGAACACACACACACGTACACATGAACACACACACACACAAGTGGGATTAAACATCTGTAGTAAATTAAAAATGACCCCTAATTCTTTGCCACTCCCCTCACTGACGGTGGGGTCTGTTTCCACTCGTGGTGTATCCAGGCTGGGCCTGAGCCTAGTCTGTGCCAATAGACGTAGTGGAAGTAACACTGGGTAGCTTCCAAGCCTGGATCTTGAGAGACCTCTACTTCTGCCTTCATCTCTCGGAGCCCAGCCACCATGTGAAGAGGACTCACTAGCCATGTGAAGAGGCGCACACGGAGGAGAACAGAATCCTGTGGCTGAGAACGCCAGTAGAGCTCCAGATGGTCCCAGTACCAAATGTGAGCTGCCCCAGAGCCCCCGTTAGTACCAAGTGATACAGAACAATCCACAGGATCATGGGAAGTAGTAAATTGTCATTTTAAGCCACTAAATTTTGGGTTAGTTTGCTAAAACAGCAATTGATAACCGAAACAACTACACAGAAAAACAGTATTACATCGTGCTTACTATGTGCTAGGCAGTTATAATTTTTAAATACCTATTAACTCACATAATGCTTACATTAACCTGATGCAGTAAGTAATATGATTATATATTATTATCCCTACTTTACAGATGAGGAATGTGAGGTGCGAGTGAGCAAGCAATGGGGCTGGGATTTGAACCTGGGCAGTCCATTAGGATCCATGATCTAAAACATTTGTGCTCTAAACTATCGTATCCCACTGCCTCTCTGCTGCTTCCTCTCACTTAAGACATCACGAACAACTTTAATGTCAAGAAATATCAACCTACAACATGCTACTTCAAAGTACATGTTGAAATCTGTTGAAATATTGATTTAAGCATCCAAAGTACTAGCAATCTCTTCTAGTCTGGGGATTATCTTCAGTGGTTTTAAAGCCTATTAATGTCTTTGAGTGTTGGTAATTTTTCTTTTTCTTTTTTTTTTTTTTTTTTTTTTTTTTTTTTTTGAGATGGAATTTCACTCTTGTTGCCCAGGTTGGAGTACAATGGTGCGATCTCAGCTCACTGCAACCTCCACCTCCCAGGTTCAAGTGATCCTCCTGCCTCAGCCTCCCAAGTAGCTGGGATTACAGGCATGAGCCACTGCAACTCGCCTTTTTTTTAGGGTTAAAGTTTTTGAATAAGACAGAACTCAGAAACGAGCCTCCGTGCACCCACCTGAGATCTTCCAGAGCAACATCATTGAGCGATAGTCTGCAAGTGTAGGTTGTTTAAAAATCTAGTATCTGACCAGTGTTCTATGATCTTAGTCACTTGTTCCCAAGTGCAAGGTGAGAGACAGGCCACATAAGAATAACCTGGTACTTATAAAAAAGTACAGACTCACAGGTCTTTCTCCAGACTCCCCAGTAATAGCATTGCTGAAAATGGAGCCCTGGAATCCATATTCTAACATCCCTCCATGTGATTCTGATGACAGTTAGGTTTGGGAGCCATTGATCTAATCACCATTTCTCCTTCTTATCCATATTGATGGATTTATCGAATCCTGTACCAAATTCCAAGGGCACCAAGGGAATCCTCTGGTGACCATTTGAGAAATGTCCTGGCTCTGCTCTTCACCAGCTATATGATTTCATCTCTGGACATTTTTTATCTGTCAAATGAGAAGGTTGGATTAATTATCGCAGTGGATGCCATGGTGCTGTGGTGAGCCCACACATCCCTTCTTCAAGATCCAGTCACTCATTCCCTCAACTGTTGGCAATGTTGGCTGGCTGCTGACAGTTCTCAGGTGGTCCAAGTTCATGTTTCCTCCAGGGGTGAAGCCTGTGTCCATTGACTGGTTGATGAGGAAGTATAACCTAATTCCCCAGACCCTTGTCTCAAGGTGGGCCAACTGTGAAGAGTCGTCCCATGGATTTGGCCTGAGACCTCTGTTGCATCTACACCACAGTTCAACACATCCCTCTGCCTTTCTACTCTCTTCACTCCCCCATAGGTGTGGGTCCCAAGGGCACTCCTCAGTAAGCTTCCTGCACACAACCTCCATCTCAGTAGTTTCCTAGGGAACCCACTACCACAATGGCTGTTGGCACGATGACCTTTTACTTGTGACTTGGATTGAACTGACAGCAAAGACGCCTCTTAGGACCTTTTCAGCCATCTTGGGCTTGTTGTTGAGCTTGAAGAGCCTTCTTCTCTTCAGCCTCCTCCCATTCATTCTTCATTCATTGAGCAAACTTATTGTATCCCTACTATGTGCCAGGCCCTGAGCTCAGCTGGGTATTCAGAGACTTGCCTGTGTCTCAATAGTGGAAAAGAACAAGCACTTAGGAGCTGAATGGCTCCTCTGTCTCTTTGTGATTTGTTATCACTGTGCTGTTTCCCAAGCTATGGGACCAGTCCCTCTTCTTGTCCTGAACTTCACCTAATAGGCCTCTTTATTGCCCTGGCCGCGGTTTGCAAGGCCCCTCTCTGTAGCAACTTTAATCTTCCTGACACTACTCTTATGAGTCTGTGCCAGTCTTTCTATTCCCTTCTTAGCTTCCAGGTTCCTCCTTCCAGCTCTTGCAGCCAGCATGGGCAAGGGCCAACATCAATGTTTCATCCATTTAGGACACTAGTGTCTATTTCAGCCTATAGGGCTCTGGGTAGTAGAAAATTTGGGGAAAAGGGTCTCAAGACCTTCCAGATGGCCTGGGGCAGAAGTAAGGGCTCAGAGTCCAATTTTCATCCAATGATCCATGTAGGGCCAACCCACCTCAGGCAAAACTGAAATTAATCAGACATTGCT
This sequence comes from Rhinopithecus roxellana, assembly GCF_007565055.1. NCBI lineage: Eukaryota > Metazoa > Chordata > Mammalia > Primates > Cercopithecidae > Rhinopithecus > Rhinopithecus roxellana. The sequence goes on along the minus strand of NC_044556.1, from coordinate 70,957,075 downwards.
GCTGCCACCCTTCTTTTGGTCAACTCCAGCCCCTGAGGGTGTTCTTCAGCCCCATCTCCCCATTCCCCTTCACAGATCTGCAGCCTTCCTACTTTATTTTCTACACACTTCCCCCTCCCTTTGCTGTCAATCATTTTCATTTTTTACTTGAATGAGCCTGAGTAATAATGCACCTTTTCCAGGGATTATCACATTTTAAGCTTTTTCTTTTTTTTGAGACAGAGTCTCACTCTGTCACCCAGGCTGGAGTGCAGTGGCGTGATCTTGGCTCACTGCAACCTCTGCCTCCCAGGTTCAAGCAATTCTCCTGCCTCAGCCTCCTAAGTAGCTGGGACTACAGGTACATGCCACCACACACAGCTAAATTTTGTATTTTTAGTAGAGATGAGGTTTCACCATGCTGGCCAGAATGGTCTTGATCTCTTGACCTCTTGATCCACCCACCTCGACCTCCCAAAGTGCTGGCATTACAGGTGTAAGCCACTACACCCAGCCTCATTTTAAGCTTTTTCTTATGCCACATTGCAACCTGAAAGGCTTTGTCCACCGGACAAAGCATCAACAAACATTTAGAATGCAGAGGGCTCTTTTTTAGCCCTTTGCAATCCCATGACCTCCAAGGGCTTGTCACTGAACCAATGTAACTATCTAGCACAAGAGCAGAAAGGAACCAAGTCCTACAATCTCATTGTATAGATGAGGAAACCAAGGAACAGTGAGGTCAAGCAACTTTCCCAAGGTCATTACCAGAACAAGAAAGGAAGACACCTTCTACAGAGAAAGAGTACACAGATGGGACATTTTAGGAAGGGTACTGCCTGTGGAAGGTGCTCATTTCTAGATGCTACTTAAGAGTATGACTTTGATCAATTATTTGCAAACATAGACCTATGCTTATTAGTTATGCCTCTTTTGCCTACTACTCCTCCACAGTTGGTCAAGACCAAGACCTAGTCATCCTTATTGATTGGATTAGGAGCAAAATCTAGGTTCTAGTCCTCCTAATTCTACTACTTAAAAGTTGCCTGACCTTAGGAATGCCATTTAACTGTTGTCTCCTTATTTTCCCAGTCTGACCTTGCCCCCACAGTTGTAGGGTATCAGGCAAGATAAAGCACACAAAGTCTCTCTGCACACTGGAGAGCATTTTGCAGCATGAGGAGATGTTTTCTGCCCCGCCTATGTACTGGAATCTTCCATGGAGCCTGAAATGTGAGTGTAGGGGTTAGGGGCAGGCTGGTGACTGGATGCTTTTGTTTAAGTTCCACCAGTGATTTTGATGCACATCCAAATGTGGAAACCACTGACAAAGTACAAAAGACAAACAGGAGAAGAGAAATAAATTGTGAGCTAAAGACACAGACATATTTTAAGCTGTCTTTAGAGTGGATAACTAAGGGCCAACTTAGAGAACAATTAAATTGCCTATCTTTTTCAAGGTACTTGAAACCCTAATTTCAAGTACCTTTTTCTTCCTGGAAAAGATGTATGTGACTTCAATTACATTACTTTTCTTACCTAGCAATCTAAACACACACTGAAGATTTCACACACACACACACACACACACACATACACACACACACACTCTTCATGAATCATCTCTGCCTGGTTGCATGCTGAAGTCAGATTCCAAGTAACGTCTTTTATTCTTCAATGTCTGAGTAATCACTCTGGCCCTGGTCTGCTCTTTATCGTCCAGGAAAACAATCTGATCAGGCCTTGGATGATGGATTCATAGTTGCTCAAGTCTCCAGAGTGCTGTATAAACCAGACTATTAATTTATTCCATGGGGATATTCTGTGAGAGCCCTAGTTCTCCTTTTTAATAATTGAGTGGCCTCGAGCAAGTCGCTCCTCAATCTCTCTAGGTCTCTAAGATGATTATGATCACTAAGCATCACCCTTAGAAAGTATTTCCTTCTTTGTGGTAGCTCTCTTCAAACTGTCAGTTGAGTGTTCTCAGAAACTTGCTGCAATGGGCATAACATTAAAGAAAATGGGTAAGGATGAGAACAATGAATTTAAGGAACATTTCATTCAGTCCCTGGGACACCAGCGTGGACAGCTGTGACTTGTGTCTGCTCAGCACTTCTTCTGCTCTTCAGGGGACAGAACTTCCTTCCGTGGGGGAACTGCTCCTTTCTTCTTCCACGTGGTTGTGAGGAGGGTGCTGCTCAAAGGACCCTGGCCTCCTCCTCTTGGGCCATAGGGGTGGGCATGTGACCCTGACTCAACCATAATAACAACCTACTCATCTGGCCACAGTGATTGGTCTAGGAATTCATCCAAGGATCAATCCGAAGAGACAGAGAGAGAGAGAGAGAGAGAGAGAGAGAAAGAGAGGGAGGGAGGGAGGGAAGGAGGGAGAGAGGGAGAGAGGGAGGGAGGAAGGAAGGAAGGAAGGAAGGAAGGAAGGAAGGAAGGAAGGAAGGAAGGAAGGAAGGAAGGAAGAAAGGAAAGAAGAGCAAGCCAGGGATTTTTCTAAATTAAGTTTGTAGGGAAAAGTATCTTTCCTTTCTGGTCAAGGAGCTTTATCAGTGTGACCCCATGTGCCACATGAGAAGGCTGGGAGGACAAGGCCACCAGCCAGAGGGAAGAAGAAATGAGGCAGCGAGAGACAGAGATGGAAACAAGGAAAGGGTCTGCGGTGTCGAGTTCTCAGGTCTGACTCTCTTGGCGTCATCTGGCAATTGTTCTTTTGATTCCTCGAGGTACTCCAGAGTTTTCCCCAAAAGTCACTCTCTCTTTTTTTCTCACTTAGGCCAGTCGGTTTTAGAATTTCTACCACTTGCAACTTAGTCTTGATGAACAGAAACTCTCCGACAGTTTTACTCTCAACTTTAAAAAGAAACATTGCCCTACATTTGAGGCTCTATGTCCTCTTGTCACCTGGCCCTTGATGGCAGCCAGACTTGTCTTGTTTTCTGCAAGCTGCACCTTGTTCACCCATGCCAGGCCAAGCAGTGACTCTCTTGTGATTCTTCACCTCCTCTTTTCAGATCTTTACTTCCCCACTTTCTCCACTGTGTTGTGTAAGATCTCATTCTTACAATAAATGCCTTAGTCCATAATAATCAGTGGTTCTGCTTCCATGGTTTGGCCCTGATGAATGCAAATACTGTTGGGTGGTCCCTGACAAAGAAGCTTTCTCCTTCTCCTTCTCCTTCTCCTTCTCCTTCTCCTTCTCCTTCTCCTTCTCCTTCCCCTTCCCCTTCTCCTTCCCCTTCCCCTTCCCCTTCCCCTTCCCCTTCCTCTCCTCCTCCTCCTCCTTCTTCTTCTGCTTCTTATTTTTTATCTTTTTTTTGAGACGGAGTTTCACTCTTGTCACCCAGGCTGGAGTACAATGGCACGATCTCGGCTCACTACAACCTCCACCTCAGCAACCTCCACCTCCTGGGTTCAAGCGATTTTCCTGCCTCACCAGTAGTTAGGATTACAGGCGCGCGACACCATGCCCCGCAAGTTTTTTTTGTATTTTTAGTAGTGAAGGGGTTTCACCATGCATGCATGGTCTTGAATTCCTGACCTCAGGTGATCTGTCCACCTTGGCCTCCCAAAGTGTTGGGATTACAAACGTGAGCCACCGTGCCGGCCAAAGCTTCCCGCTTCTGTTCTTTGCTTCCTGCCCACACCCCCTCCATCTCTCCATCCGCCCCTCCTCTCCAATCACCACATCTCCATCTTTCCTTATCCTCTGCCTGCATCAGTGGGAAGGTCTGATGCAGCCGCTGCTCCTCTTAACCACTATGCTATTTACAGTCTCAAGCCCTCTTCTCTCTGACCTCTGCGTGGTTTCCTTTTGCACTATTTCCTGCCCTCCATTTCCAATCACAAGTCTGTGTCTGGCAGGCAGCCTGAAGATTGAACACAGGCTGGCACCCAGCAAAGGCAAATGCCGAGATGCCCTGCCTAGAGCTTCCCACTCATTATTTCCAATTAGAAAATGTCACTAGGGAAGAAAACAAATACCCTCAAAGATAACTCAGTGTGTGCTGTGTGTTTGTTGCGTGGAATAGACTGCCAAATAAATATTTTATCAAAGGAATTTACGTAGTAAAACTACTTGAGTTGGAAATTATCCAGGAATACTTTCAAAATGAATGTGGTGGTTTATTTTATTTAATTAATTAATTAATTAATTTTTTATTTTTTGGAAGCATGCATGGATTTGAAATTCCCCCGGGAGCTGCCTCTGTTTTTGATGAGCTCAAGGTCTCTTCCAGCTCTGTGATGATGGCTCAAAGGCCAGAGCTTCTGATCCCAGCCCAGCCATTGCTCAATATGAGTCAGCTGACCTCTCTAGACTTTGCCTAGTCTATCTGGATCAATGAAATAAACAGAGAAAAAAAAATCAAAATCATTGAATCTTAGACTTGGAAGCAACCTTACAGGTTATCCCTAATTAAGGAAGCTGGCTGTTGTTTGTCTCCATCCAACCCCTCTGGCTTCACTTGACCCGTTTAGCTGGGACCCTGTGGCTATACAGTATTGTCTTCTCTCTGCAGGCAGATGCTGGGTATGGTGACTCAGGCCTCTTTCCAAGAGTTGGGACAAGTGTCTAACACAGAATTTTCTTCATGTAGAATTAGACACCCTAAATCTTAAAAGGACATTGTTACCCAGGTTGACATGGGATATGAGTAGCAGAGTATAGCCAAGTGAGGACTGGGAGGACTTGGGACATATGAGAGGAAGAATAGGCCAGATGCAGTAGCTCACACCTGTAATCCCAGCACTTTGGGGAGGCCAATGTGGGCAGATCACGAGGTCAGGAGTTCAAGACCAGCCTGGCCAACATGGTGAAACACCATCTCTACTAAAAATACAAAAATTAGCTGGGCGTGGTGGTATGTGCCTGTAATCCCAGCTACTTGGGAGGCTGGGGCAGGACAGTCACTTGAACCAGGGAGTCAGAGGTTGCGGTGAGCTGAGATCGCACCACTGCACTCTAGCCTGGCAGCAGAACGAGATGCCCTCGCAAAAAAAAAAAAAAAAAAAAAAATGTATTGGAAACAAGAATGAAGCAGGTAGCTACTGTTCTTAGGCACCTAGTATGTGCTACACAATTTATATCTATGTTAACATTTAGTTCTCACAACCACCAAGGAGGCTATCTCCAATTTACAAATGAGGAAACTGAGGTCCCCAAGTAGTATCCCTCGAGTCGCACAATTGGTAATTGTCAGATTTGGGATGCCAGACACTTTGGAGTGACCCTGACCTCTCTTCTCTTTCCACATACAACCCTACACTCCACACCCATCTCTCAGTCATGCTCGAGTCTTGTCAGGCACAGTGGTGCATGCCTGTAATCCCAGCACTTTTGGAGGATTGCCTGTAATCCCAGCCAAAGCAGGAGGATCGCTTGAGCCCAGGAGCTTGAGACCAGCCCGGACAACATAGTGAGACCCTGTCTCTACAAAAAAAAAAAAAATGAGCTGAACGTGGTGCTGTGCCCCTGTTATTCTCAGTTGCTCAGGAGGCTGAGGTGGGAGTACTGCTCGAGCCCAGGACGTCAGGGATGCGTTGAGCCATGATTGTGCCACCTCATTGTAGCCTGGGTGACAGAGCGAGATCTTATCTCAAAGAAAAGTCTTTTCCGGTTTCTTACTAAGAAGGGAATTGAGAGCACATATCAAATCATATATCACATCAGATCGTGTATCAGTAGTTAGCTGGGTAAATTTATGATTAAGCAATGCAATTATCTTTTAGTCCTGCAGATTGAGTTATGTTTACCTCCTTCTTTTGTTGTCTACATACATTCCTCAGTTGTGTAACTCTTCTGTTCATTTGGGCTGGGTGGATTCTACCAGGCCATGGAAATCAAGGCCACGTGTCCTGACCAGGCAAGCTGAGTGAGCAGCAGCCCTTACCTGAGGTTGGCTTGACAAGGTTTATTTGATTCTGCGGCATATCACACTTGTCTCACATCTGTCTTTGGAGCCTCCTGAAGCACAGGGGCATCCCAGAGGAGCCCCAACTGCAGCCCAGAGAGAAAAATGACCTGCTCCAGTCAGCGGCAAACTGCCACCTGAGGCCAGGGTCCCTGACTCCCGTGTGCATGTTTCAATGTTTCTTTCATATATATATGATGTAGTTTTACCTGTGGCTAGTGCTGCTTTCAAGAGCAGGGTTGGAGGCCTTAGCCACCTCCTCTTAATCTCCATCAGCATCCCATGCCCCCCAACACACGCACACTTCCTTCTTTGTCATGAGCACCTGGCGTTTTCTCAGTTCAGGTAAAGTCCTGCGAAAAGACGACAATCCAGGTCCCCAAGCCTGCCCCTTCCCAAGTAAATGAAGCCCCTGTGTCCCTCCTAGGTGGAAATTCTGGGGTCATCTGCGCATATGCCTGTCTTTTCCATGAGACTTTCCACTCCCTCCCAAGGGTAGGAAATAGATCTCTTCTTTCTCTGTGACACCCCCAAAAGTGTAATGAGGGCTCTGCACACTTGCAATGAATATTTGTTACTGTGCCTGCTGCTGCAGCGGCCAGCTGTGCTTGGTCCCAATTAAGAAGGCTTGTGCTTGTCTGTTTGGAAGTAGGTATTCCTTGCATTTCATCTCTAATATAGGCAAGTAGTTGAAAGAGAAGACGGATTTTAATTTTTAAGGGTTCATGTCACTTTGCTGCTGTATGTATCACAGACTCCCACCTTAGACTGTGAGTTCCTCAAGCACCTTAGACTGTGGGTTCCTCAAGAAAAGCAATCACGTATCAGGCATGTAGTTGCTACCCAGTAAGTGGTTGCCAGGTAAACAACTGAGCATCTGAATACTGCTCCTTATAGCACCTAATAAAAGGGGAACACACCTTATCTGAAAAGGTGACTCGGCAGTCAGGCATACTGTCACTTAACAGGAAGTCATCACACGATGCTTTTTACTGCAGAAAGAGATAAAACAAATGGATCTGCCACACAATGTAAACCATGAGGGCAATCATTGAGCACCTCCATGCCTTCTGCCTGTCACATGTTAGTGATGTAAAGATACGCTTACAAGAAACGATAGTGCATACTTCAGAATTGCAGTGGGTTATCTGCTCAGCTGCTCTTCTCTGGGGCCAGTACAACCTCCCCCGCCCTTCTGATTGCACACACCCCTAGATAGTTCCAGGTGGCCATTTTTATGCTATGACCTGCCCAGATTCCTCTCCCAGGAATTTGGAATTTTGGACACAGAGGCACAAAGAAAGGGGGCTGTCTGGGGAGGCCGACCCATTATGGCAGCCTCCTGGAGGGAAGCCCACCACCACTGCTACTGCACACCCAAGGTCAGCCACAGCAATTGCCCATTCTGGGCCAGTACAACACAGGAAAACACAACATGGAAATAATCGACTCTAGTAAAACACACACACACACACGTACACACAGATGGAATCAGAAAGCTTGCTAGTCCTCATAAATAAAGATATGGAATTTTGAAGTGAGTTACTTTTTCTCTGTTTCTCTCTGCACTTCTGTGGTATCATCACGGCTTGTTTTTTTTTTGTTTTTTTTGTTTGTTTTGTTTTTTTTTTTTTTTTGTTGTTGTTGTTGTTTTGAGACAGAGTCTCACACTGTCGCCCAGGCTGGAGTGCAGTGGTGCAATCTCAGCTCACTGCAAGCTCTGCCTCCCAGGTTCACACCATTCTCGTGCCTCAGCCTCCCGAGTAGCTGGGACTACAGGCGCCCACCACCACGCCTGGCTCATTTTTTGTATTTTTAGTAGAGATGGGGTTTTGCCATGTTAACCAGGATGGTCTCAATTTCCTGACCTCGTGATCCGCCTGCCTCGGCCTCCCAAAGTGCTGGGATTACAGGAGTGAGCCACCGCACCCAGCCCACGGCTCGTATTTTACTGAATATTTCCAACATTTCTGGAAACCCATGGAGGGCAAGAATGTGTCTTATTCACCTTGGTGCATCTCATTGGCCTAGCCCACCCCTCACCTTCACAGGCACTTGATGGACAATGAAGTAGCTGAATTAAGTTTGATCGACTAGGACGAAAATAATGAATTTGCATGTTTCTAGGGTAAACAATATTAAAACTACACTCAGATTTACTCATTTATCCTTCTTTCTATCCAGATATTATTTAGGAAACAGGCAGCCATTAGGTAAGTGCCCGTGCTTTTTTAAAAAGGGGGAAAACATAGATGAGAGGGAAATTCCTGTGGCACATTTCCTTTTCTTCCTTGTTCCAAGCTCTGTCCCTTGCCTCTCTTTAGCACCCTTTCTCTGCCCTCAGCCTCCTTCACCACTTCGTGGCCCCAACTCCGGGGCTATGTGCTGTCTGGGGCCTCACTGCAGACACCGCGATTTGTGTCTTACTTTGCAGTTAGGATAGTGCACAGAGGGCAACTGGGCGCTGCCATTCTGGACACATCACCCAGCAGACTCTCGCCAGAGCCCAATTGCCTTTCTGAGCTTTAGAACCAAAGAAAGACATGGCTGAGGGAAGAGCCATGAACCAGCAGTGGTCAGAAACGGGTCACCAAGATGGTCCCCAAGATGGTGAGCTTGGGGGAACAACAGAGCAACCCTAAGGAGTCCTTTGGCCACTGTTTAAGGCTGAGTAGCTCCTTGTCAGAAGAGCTATTTATTTATATTTTGTTTTATCTTATTTTTGAGACATAGTCTCACTCTGTCACCCAGACTGGAGTGCAGTAGCGTGATCTCAGCCCACTGCAACCTCCACCTCCCAGGTTCAAGCGATTCTCCTGCCTCAGCCTCCTAAGTAGCTGGGATTACAGGCTCACACCACCACGCCCAGCTAATTTTTTGTATTTTTAGTAGAAATGGGGATTTGCCATGTTGGCCAGGCTGGTCTCAAACTCCAGACCTCAAGAGGTCCACCCGCCTCAGCCTCCCAAAGGGCTGGGATTACGGGCATGAGCCACCACACCCGACTGGAAAGGGCTTTTTATAGTGGCTTACTGATCACCAAATCTGTCACCTAAAAACATTCCAGAGGTGTGGGTGATGGTTTTGGTGAGATGGGGAGAGGTTCTGAGTCAAGAGCGGCAGTCTTATGCTCAGAGCAATCAGGGCCGTTACTCCAGTGCCAAGTGTCCCCAGGCCACACCCTCCTGTCCCGCCCTCTCAGCTGTATCACCCCAGAAGGCAGCTGTGGGGTGCTGACTGAAATGCGGCTGTGGATGAAGCTGAAGGCCGTGGACATTCAAATGCCTTCCCTGCTGGCAACTCAGAAAGTGCTGGACAAAGGAGAGGGAGATGATACCAGACACATTTCTTAGAAAGCTGTAAACCTGTATTTGCCTGCGTGCTACACTAGATATTGTGTACAATGAAGGGGGCCTTGCACTTTGAGGGGCTTCCTCTCATGTTTCAGAATGTTAATGATAAGAACATGTATTCTTACATTATTTTTCTATGCCTGTAATATATCTTGGAAAGTAAGCAATTGAGGTGATTTTCTTATACTGCAGACCTATTAAAAATAATTGAAATATATCTTTTGATTATTTTCTTTTGTTTAATTTTTTTTTTTTTTTTTGAGACAAGGTCTTGCTCTTTTACCCAGGCTGGAGTGCAGTGGTGCAATCTTGGTTCACTGCAGCCTTGATCTCCTGGGTTCATGCAATCCTCCTGCCTCAGGTTCCTGAGGAACTGGGATTACGGGAGTGCACCACCACATCTGGCTAATTTTTCTTTTCTTTCTTTCTTTTTTTTTTTTGTAGAGACAGGGTCTCAATATACTGCTCAAGCTGGTCTCGTACTCCTAGGCTCAAGAGATCTCCCTTCCTTGGCCTCCCAAAATGCTGAGATTACAGGCACGAACCACTGCACTCGGCCTATTTTCTTGACTGTGAGTAATAAATGTACCATTTAGAAAGAACCACCTTATTAATATTTCTATAGACCTTCTTACTTATGTACCTTTACATGAAAATATATTGTGTTAAAAATAATTAGATCATACCATAACCATAATGTTCTGAAACTTTATTTTACTAAAAACTATATCGTGAATATAGTTCAATGACAGTCAACAGATGTACATCATCATCATCAATCTTAATATTACATACTTTTCTATTTTATGGATTTAGTATAATTTGGTCAATTTCTATTTTAAGACTTTAGCTTATTTCTAATTTTTGTCTTAATAAACTACATTCGATAAATATATTTTTATAATACCTCTGCTTTCTTGTCTGATCACTGTTTTAGGAAAATTTCTCAGAAGTATAATCTTTACATGATTTTTCACTCATAGCCACTCTTTCATCTAGAAAAACTCTACCAATTTATACTCCACCCCACCCCCAACAGGAATGGCATAAAAGTCTATTTAAAAGAATTTTAAATTTGTTTTTATTAAATATTAAATACATACAAATAATATTTCTAATGTGAAGGACATAAGGAATACTCAAATATCTGTGAACCCACCATCTAGCTTAAGAGCTAGAATATCACCAGTCTCCTAGAAGCCCCCCTGTGCCCTCTCTGACCCCATCCCTGCAGTCCTCCTCTTCCTCCTCCTCAGAAGAAGAATCCACTTTCCTAAACTGTGTCTCTACCAGTTCCTTGCTTTTAGTTAGTTTTACCACATATGCTTGTATCCTTTAACAACATGTGCCTTAGTTCTGTATATTTTTCCTTTATATAAGTTAAATTGTACTTATGTATTCTTTTATAACTTGCTTTAAAAATTTTGTAAATGAAGTATATCACACACTCAAATGCCTTCCCTGCTGGCAGCTCAGAAAGTGCTGGACAAAGGAGAGGGAGATGATACCAGACACATTTCTTAGAAAGCTGTAAACCTGTATTTGCCTGCGTGCTACACTAAATATTGTGTACAATGAAGGGGGCCTTGCATTTTGAGGGGCTTCCTCTCATGTTTCAGAATGTTAGTAATAAGAAAATGTATTCTTACATTATTTTTCTATGCCTGTAATATATCTGGAAAGTAAACAATTGAGGTGATTTTTTTATACTGCAGACCTATTAAAAATAATTGAAGTATATATTTGGATTATTTTCTTTTGTTTAATTTTTTTTTAGAGAAGTGCATGTGTCATAAGTGTTCAGCTTGGTGCATTTTCTGAGTGAGCACATGCCTAGATCAAGACACAAAACATTACTAGCACCCCAGAAACCCTTTTGACTCCCTCCAAGTTACTGTCTTTCTCTGAAAGGAACAACTATTCTGACTTCTAACACCATACAATTTATATAAATGGAATTAGGGTGACTGATTTCTCACACTCAACTTTATGTTCATGCCTCTTGCTACATGTAGCTACAATTCACTCATTTTTACCACTGTATAGTGTTCTATTACACAAATATATAATTTACATATCTATGTATCTATTGATGGATATTTGGGTTTCTTCCAGCATTTGTTCTTGTAAACAGGGGTGTTCTCAGCATTCTCCTATGTGTCTTTTTATGCCCAGGTGCAAAGGTTTCTTTAGGAGAAACTAGGAATGGAATTTCAGGGTCATAGAATATAGTTATTGTTCGCTTTAGAACATGAACTCACCACTTACCACTCACTCAATGTCATACATGAACTCACCACTTACCACTAAAAAAAAAAAAAAATTGGCCAATCTAATAGGTAAAAATTAAATTCATTGCTTAAATTTGCATTTTTAAATTATATGTATTTCACTATTACTTTTTTTTTTTTTTTAGATGAGGTTGTGCTATGTTGCCCAGGCTGGAGTGCAGTGGTTATTCACAGGTGATCTTGTGCGTTACAGCTTTGAACTCCTGGGCTTCAGCGATTCCTCCCATCTCAGCCTCCCAAGTAGCTGGGACTACAGGCAGGCCCACTGCACATAGCTACATTATTACATTTTTTTTTTTTAGCTGTTCATTGGTCATTTTTATTTTTTCTTTTGTGGATTCTCTGTGTTCTCAGTCAATTTTCCGTGCTAGTTGCTGATCTTTTTCTTAATGATTTGTAAATGCCTTTCTATATTAAGGATATTACTCTGATATCTATTATGAATGCTGCAAGTATATTCCCTATAACTTATTCTATCTTAGAGTTTGGCTTATGATACTTTTTGCCATTTAAAGTTTTATTTCTTTCCCCTGGGATGTGCAAACTCCAGAGAAATGGGGTCAGTGCTCCCCCATTTCAAGTTTTAAATTAAAATTTTTGTCCAATTAGTGCCATCATTCTTTTTTTCTTACAAGCTGTGCCCTTTCTGCTGTTGGAAGCAGGTTTAAACATGCTTTTCTACTCCAGGATGATGCATTTGTTTTTTTTTTTTTTTTTTTTTTTTGAGACGGTGTCTGGCTCTGTCGCCCAGGCTGGAGTGCAGTGGCCGGATCTCAGCTCACTGCAAGCTCCGCCTCCCGGGTTTACGCCATTCTCCTGCCTCAGCCTCCGGAGTAGCTGGGACTACGGGCGCCCGCCACCTCGCCCGGCTAGTTTTTTGTATTTTTTAAGTAGAGACGGGGTTTCACCGTGTTAGCCAGGATGGTCTCGATCTCCTGACCTCGTGATCCACCCGTCTCAGCCTCCCAAAGTGCTGGGATTACAGGCTTGAGCCACCGCGCCCGGCCTAGGATGATGCATTTGTTAGGGTGACTTTTTATTTTTCATATTCACAGAGTAACTGGTTTTCCCAAGTTGTTGTCCAGAGATAGCAATGGCTGGGTCAGGGTGTGACCTGCTATGCCAATTTTAGAAACAAAAGTGATGATGCAGCTTCCGTTATCTGGAGATCTGTTTTCATCACACGGAGAATGAGAATTGAATTGACTTGTGTGCTAAGGCCAGTTATTTGCTTCTTATGCAAAGGATGTGGAAGTAATGGTCCTTTCTCCCTAGAACCCAGCAGGTAGGCTGGGCTCATTACAACAGGGAAATTTCACCAAAGTGAGAACACCTGAGGGACAAAACTGGCCTGCCAAGACCAGCCAAATGAACTCTCCAGCAATTGCCTGGCATGAGCTCCCCTCCCACAGGGGTTGCTGATTGCTCAGGCTTTTATAATTCTTGAGCCCTGTTCCAAGGAGCTTTTGTGGTTTAAATCAATATGCTTCTGGGAATAAGTGCCCTTATTATTTCCTCGTTCACATTATTTGCTGTGCTCTTATAGCACCCTGACATAATATTCTTTGTGCTGCAGCACAATAACAGTCCTTCCAGGAATCTCTAAGAACTTTCTAATTAGGACCTACAACCTCACGACAGATGGAGAACATGAAGCCCAGAGACAGGGATGATGAGGCTTCACCTTGGTCACAAAGGAGCCAAGCTTCAGGGCCCGGGCTACGTTGCTTATCTAGCAGTGATTGCAGAATTATAAGACTGCGTCAGGGCATAGCAGGGAATGCTGGATCCTTTGCAGTATGGCTTAGGGGGCATCCGCTATTGAGTTGAGGACTGAGAACTAGCCTCTGCCATTTCTAGCCACACCCAGGAATTGGTTGAGCAATAGCTCTTGTGTTTACAGCCAGTTCTCAGTGGCAAGGCTCAGACCAGAAACTGCACAAAGGCTAGGTAATTTGAAACTAAATTTATAGTTAAATAGTTAAACTTTCTTGATTGCCTACCATGTGCCAGCCACCATGTTGAGCACCAGGAAGGCAAAGATGAACTCCCAATCCCTCCCTTTGGGTATTTACAGTCAAAAGAGGAGACAGATATGTAAGCAGAACGTTATAAAGTTATCAGAGGCCGGGTGCTTTACTAGAGAGTAGAACAGAAGGCTAGTAGTATTCAGCCCCGGGGCCTTCACGGTGTTCTTCCTGCTTCCTGGAGAGGAGGACTTTTGACTTGGGTAAATCGTAGGAGATGGGCTGGAGCTTGCTGGGCAGAGTTGGGGGAGGAGTGCATTGCATGCTGAGAGTCAAACACAGACAAAGGCCCAGAGACGTGCAATGTACTGGGGTTCAGGGAGCAATGAGAAAGTCAGCATGTCCCAAGTGGCCATGGTCATCCCATTGTTCTTTCTCTTGTCTATTACTACAGCAAAAATCTCTTTCTGTGCTCAATATTTTACTTTGGATGTTGAAAAGGCTCAACATTGTTTTTATCTTTCCCTTGTTGCTTTAACCTTTCATTTCTCCTCAGGGACTTGTGGGTGCCTCTGAGGAGGGAAAGGTCACGTATCTTTCCTGAAAAAAAAGCACAAAGATGACTATCTCACTGCAGTATGAGGATACAAGCGGAGGCAGTTCAGGGAATTTCGGGCAGGAACCCAGCTAGGCCTTCTTTCACCGTCTTTACAGCAGAAAACACGGCCTTGGAAAGCTTCCAAGGTTACCTGTCACAGATCCGGCCACCCAGAGGGAGGTTCTGCGGGCCAAAGCTTGTTGCAGAATCCATAGATGAAAACACATGGGGGGTAGGGGTGTGAGGAGAAAACGCGAGCTGGCAGGCAGCCTAACAGAAGGCCCACGTGGGAGCAGAAGCCTTAGGTTTGAGCTTTAGGAATCGGGTTCACAGCTGGCTCTGGAATCGGGCTGGACTGCAGTGGTGGGAAACCAAAGGCCACCTCTGGCTTCCTTTTTTTGCCCTTTTTTTTTTTTTTTTTTTTGAGATGGAGTCTTGCTCTGTCACCGAAATAGGAGTGTGCAATGGTGCGATCTTGGCTCATGGTAGCCTCCTCCTCCTGGGTCCAAATAATTCTCCTGCCTCAGCCTCCCGAGTAACTGGAATTACAGGCGTGTACCACCACGTCCGGCTAATTTTGTATTTTTAGTAGAGACGGGGTTTCACCATGTTGGCCAGGCTGGTCTCAAACTCCTGACCTCAAATGATCCACCCACCTCGGCCTCCCAGAGTGCTGAGATTATCGATGTGAGCCACCACGCCTGGCCTCTTTGTCTTTCTTTTCCCTGGTGTCTTTCTTGCTCACTCCACCTTCCACAGGGTCTTACGGGTTTCATATACCTCCTTAGTCAACAAGAATAATGTATGTCCTGCTCAAGTCTCCCTCAGTGCCACTTTGCCACCTCAGCTAGACCTTGGCACCATGGACACTCACTGAGTACCCTGACACAGGTGACAACATCTGGGAGCTTCCTGGGGGCAGGACTCTGTATCTGCTACACATATACATGATGATTTGCACATAGTAGATAGTCTAGGAAAAAGAAGGGCCAGGAGGGAGGAAGGATGGACAGGGAAGAACCTAGTTAGAAACGGAAACCCCAGCCATCCAAAGCAACAACATATTCTAAATTCTGACCAAGAGGAGGCTGCTGCTGGAGGAGGGTGAGAATGACTAGGAGGAAAGAGATAGATAAGTACTCTTTAAAAAAAATTAAAAAATAAAACTTTCTTGCAAGTTTTAGTCACTGCCCACTCGCTCCTACCTCAGCCCTCAGTTTAGAGTCTCAGCTGCACTCGAGGACCACAGTGGGCCTCTGTGATACTAGCAGGCCCTGCTCCAGCCTCTCCACTGCTCGGAGCTCAGACAGCTTGCCTCTCTGCCTCAGTCTCCAAGGTGAACATCAGGGATGGCCAGCAGGCAGATCAGCCAGGACTGCTTCAAGTCAGGGTGAGAACCAGGGCTGGAAGCCAGAGAATAGCCAGGGAGCTGATGGGAGGCATGGGGCTGCTCCTGGCAGGACATGGTAACATTAACCTCCATTTGTCCACAGTGGCTCCGAACAGAGGGCCATGCAGCTTGACTGCTTCACACGGATGGATTGGGATACGGGCTATGGAGGAATACTGAGTATTGTGCCTGGCTGGAGGTCAGGACACGGAAGGACGAGCAGGTTTTTCAGGGATGGAGGGAAGAGTGTTCAGATAGAGAGAAAAGATGAGCAAAGCCACAAAGGTAAGAATGTGCAAACTGAGCTCATGGAATGCCCAGCATGCCAGTTTTACTGTGGGCTGGTATACACACAGAGGGCCGTAGGAAACAGAGGTCTGGCTGCTAGGCCTGTGTCTAATTGTGGCGGATCTTCAATGATAAATTGAAGGATGTGCACTGTATTGGGAACCCAGTTTTGGTTTTTTTAACTAGAAGAGAGAATTGCAGCTGGCGTAGTGGCTCACATGTAATCCCAACACTTTGGGAGGCCAAGGTGGGCAGATTGCTTGAGCGCAAAAGTTTGAGACTAGCCTTGGCAACGTGGTGAAACCTTGCCTCTACAAAAAAATACAAAAAGTTAGCCGGACATGGTAGCATGTGCCTGTCACCCCAGCTACCCAGGAAGCTAAGGTAGGTGATCCCTTGAACCCAGGAGGTCAGGGCTGCAGTGAGCTGTGATCATGCCACTGCACTCCAGCCTGGGTGACAGAGTAAGACTCTGTCTAGATTAAAAAAAAAAAAGAATTGAGAAGCAATGGTAAGAAAAGTTCACTCAGAGGAGACCGAAACTAGCAGCAAGGAAATTAGGAAATGAAAGCAATATTCCAGGAAGACATAATGAGGTTGTGAACTAGGGTGATGGTAGTGGGAACAGAAAGAAAGCATGTTGTGAAGAACAGCACCCCCTTCCCCAAAAGTAGGACAGCTCCTCTCCCTGCATGAACACCTATCTCACAGAAACATGCAGACACAGACACTTAGGAGGTGAGAGAAAACACAGCCTCTTCACCGTCATTCTCTTCTCAGCTGTCAACCCCAGCCCTCCCCAACTCCACCCCCACTCCACCCCCACCACTTCTCTCTACACCCGTCTCCTGTTCCCTCCATCCCATTTTGGGCAATGGCTGGAGGCATCCGCTCTAAGGACAGAGTCACGCAAAGCTTATTTATATCTGCGGCTGCACTGCCTGAGCCCTTAGTCTCGAAGGCATGTGTTTGGTGGGGAGCTGGGCCACACCTCATCTCCCAGGCAAAGCCCTCTTGCTGGGAAGTCTGCAGCTGTGGCCTCCATGAGATCTTGCTGAAAAAATAGGGCCAAGAGGTCACACAGTCCATTCCTCTGCCTCCAGAAAGGTTCTTGGCAAATGCACCCCTGTGACTGAACAGGCTTCCTATCTT
Organism: Rhinopithecus roxellana; assembly: GCF_007565055.1. Classification (NCBI taxonomy): domain Eukaryota; kingdom Metazoa; phylum Chordata; class Mammalia; order Primates; family Cercopithecidae; genus Rhinopithecus; species Rhinopithecus roxellana. The sequence continues at coordinate 70,940,136 of NC_044556.1, read as the reverse complement.
AAGGCCCTTCAGAAGCACCCATGAAGCCTGAATGCTTCCTTCTTTCAGTATGTACTTGTTTCCAGAGTTCAGTAAGTTCTTCCTTACACCCATCCTAAACTTCTTACTTACATGAAGCAGGCCACCTTGCTTCTTGCTCCGTTTTTGAGGGGTGGCAAACTCTCCAAATCCTTGTCAGTGGGCAAAGAGTTCTGATCAGTTAGGTATGAAGCGCCTATCGAACCATGGGGCTTATGTCCAATGGATTTGATGACATGAACTAATTTTGGATATAAGCCCATTTATTTTGCAGTTGATCAAATAAGTCTCAGAAAGAATGACAGGATGTCTGGGTCAGCTCACTGCACTGGTGATACTTCTCCCATATCTTCCTGGTGCACTCCTGCCCCCTCTCTCACTTTCCCAGGGATCAAGACTTGTGCTGACAGGGAAGGCTGAGAGATGGAAATACTCTCCTCCCTACAGAAAAGGATACGTTCCTCTTGAGTCTAAGAGATTTTAGTCCCTTCTAGGTCCTCAAATGAGACTTGGAACATCATCGTTCTTTAAGGCAGAGATGACCTGAAACGTTTTGTAGGGCTGAAGTTCCTGTCCCCGCTGCTGTCTGGGCCTCTGGGCCACTGGGCCAGGTTGGCCAACCCACCACTGAGGAGGAAGGCAACCAACATCTGTTGGGCACCCTCCAGGCACCAGGCTTTGTGTGTGTTATCATATTTAATCTTCACAACTCTTCAACAGGGTAACTATGAGCCCCCTTTCACAGATGACGAAGCCAAGGCTCAGAGAGATGTGATGAGAAGAAACAGAGACTCGGAGAATAGCCAGGTGGCTGATACGGGGTGTGGGACAGTGGAGAGAGCTGTTTGTTCCCATTAACAAGACCTGATAACATTAGCCAGCATTTATCCACATTTCAGCCAACCCCAGGGTCAGGCAGCTGAATGTACACAATACTGGTCAAAGAAAAATACGAAGGATCGTGCTTGGTTAGACAAATCAGGGCCAGGGTGTTTCTGCAGGGTCTGGAGGGACAGATGAGTTTTTCAATGTGGAATAGTTGGTGTCAGGGAAGACTGAATTCTGACAGGAGCTACTTCCCTCTGACCAAAGTTTTGCCATCTTCTCCAATCGCAGAGAACTGAAGTAGGCTTAAGATTGCAGTGAGAGGCTGAAGTGGGAAGATTGCTTGAACCCAGGTTGAGGCCGCAGTAAGCTATGAGTGTGCCATTGCACTCCAGCCTGGGTGACAGATCTCTCATTTTTTAAAAGTGAAAATTAAAAGATTGCAATGAGTGGTTTAGGCTGGATGTAAGAAAAACTTAGTGGGGGTGGGGAGGGGGGAGGAGGGAGGGATTGCATTGGGGAGTTATACATGATATAAATGATGAATCGATGGGTGCTGACGAGTCGATGGGTGCAGCACACCAACATGGCATAAGTATACATATGTAACAAACCTGCACGTTATGCACATGTACCCTAGAACTTAAAGTATAATAAAAAATAAATAAATAAATAAATAAATAAATAAAAAGGGCTTTTTATATGCCAAAAAAAAAAAAAAAAAAAAAAAAAGAAAAACTTAGTGGGTTGTGAGGATGGTTATACCAAAGGAGACACGGGGTGAGTGAGCCTTTCTGAGGCTCCTCAGGTAACTGCAGTGACTCTGCCCTGGGGTGTCCTGTCCAAACCCATTCCTTTCTCCTTTCACTGGAGAACATGATCAGCCTCTTGAGGAAGCTCAGGCTCACCCTGCATAGTCAGGGTCAGAATGCGTTTCTCACCACCCTCCTCCCATTGTCTCTTCAGGAAAGAGGGGATGGTGTGGCCCTGAACTCCAGGAGCTTGGCCACCACTGTATTCCCAGCACCTGCTATGCTGTGTGTGTTTGACAGACATCTCGTGTATGAATCGAAGAATACCTTCTCAAAATGGTTTATGCCCTTGCTGGCCATGCCTTTGGCATACATCCGGGAAATGTGTGTTCAAATTCCTTCTCTGACAAATGTTGCTGACTGAGCTGCAATGCCTTGTTGACGTCAGCTGAGTTACCTTCAATGCTCAGGACCGCTTTCTTTTCATCAGCTACTCCTGGTCAGCCACTTGGGAGTGGGGGACAGGGGGAATTACTGCTTAGGACAGATTCTCAGGCCCTCTCCTGTGTCAAGGGCCCTCAAGGAGAGATTTCAGATGTGCTCACTCTGAGAGAGAACAATTCTAGCCAGGGCTAATATGCTTTTGAGCATCCCAGGGGACATGGTAACCATTGAGTAGGATAGCTCTGATGTTGCTGAAGGGATTCTATGATTATACTTATTTCTCCCTAATGCTCCAATACCTTGAAATGTGACACAGAGGGGTTCAAATCATCTAGCAGCCTGACCAGAGGCAGCAGCAGTTTCTGTAAGGAGACAGTATTTAACTTTTTTTTAAGTGTAAACTCCTATCTCCTTGAAGTTAAATATTTCCTTTACACTTTAGGGGCATATCTTTTTTTTCGAAATGCTCTTTTGTCCCTCTCTGGATAACAAGTAGTAGGTGCTCAATTGTTTGAATTACATCAAGAAGAGGCTGAGAAGGAAGGGACACATGCATTCTAAATGTTGCAAAAGAAAAAAATGCCGTGGTCAGTTTTTAAATTACTTAAGATCCTCTCCCGACTGCTACATACAAGGGGACACTATCATGAATTTCAGAAATGGCACTGTGTTTTGTCATTTTTGTAAAGCCCTCGCCACATTTTCTAAAAATAGGCCTTATTTTGTCCAGCGAGACTCCAAGTTGCTTGGGGGTTCTCCCTGTCAGTTTCCTTTTGACTCTCCCACGGGCAGCTCAGGCCTGGCGACGTGTTGTGCTCTCACAGGGAGAGTCCGTCTCGTCCATTTGCATTTCCACAGTAGTCCTGTCTTCTGCCTCTCCTGTGACCCTCCTAATCACAGGATGTCCGCTTTTGCTGGTGGGTGGGATATCCTATCCCACCTGGCAAAGCAAGGCAGGAGCAAGTGTTAACAATTCATCATCACTTTGCTCATCTCACTACACTTTCATGCCATCAGGGCAAGATGACACAAATAGAAAGCATCATTAGCTCCACTGCTTCCAGTGGGGGGTGGAGGGAAACTCCAGGCAGCTCAGCCTATTTTCACCTTCCGTGGTCTTGGGAAACAGGAGAGGTAGACACTGGTGTCTTCTCATAATTCCTTAGTGTAATTTAGCTCCCTTTTATTTGTCCTAATCCTTTAAACATTTTTGACTCATCACCACAGATAAATTCATCAAAACCCTCAAATGAAATCACCAAGAAAACCAAAGAAAGTTGAGTTAGAGAGTACTTCTTCTCTGCATACCATATAATTTTCTTCAAAACATCCTGACTTTCTGGGTATTTGAGATGCTCATTTTCCTGATTGTTATACTTCATTTGGCATTACCCCATCTTTATTAACTTCACTTGAAAAATTATCTGGAAACAACAACAAAATATTTTGAGAACAGCAAATTTCAAAGATGATGCCCAAAGGAAAAAATGGTTCTGGAAGAGGGGGAAATGGGGACACGTCTCTGGGAGCAACAGTGCTGATGAGAAGGCTCAGGGCCCCAAAGTGAGTGGTGACACGGCAAACAGACACATTCTATGCGAAAAACAAGGCAAAACCATGGAAGCCATGGAAAGTTAAAATCTAGCACAAGACTCAATGAAGTGGCTCCACAATATAGTGAAGATAAAGCCAGGCCTGGGGACGACTTGGGTAAGGAGGATCATGACCCACCACGGACCCCTGCTTTTCAAGCAGCAGCATTTGCCTTGCCTGTAAGTGGGATGGGTAAGCCTGTGTTTACAGATCCGTCCATAAAGACAAAATTTGGATATATTATTATGGATGAAGGAAGAAAATAAAATCAAATTAAGCCAACTCACCAGACTTTGAACTTCTCACTACATCTCATCATGCTGTTAATGTCTATGTGACTGGCAAAGCCTAAGTCCAAGGCATTGTGCAAAAAACAGGGTTTGATTGAGCAACATAGGTTTTTTTTTTTTTTTTTGAGCCGGAGTCTCGCTCTGTCGCCCAGGCTGGAGTGCAGTGGCTGGATCTCAGCTCACTGCAAGCTCCGCCTCCTGGGCTCACGCCATTCTCCTGCCTCAGCCTCCTGAGTAGCTGGGACTACAGGCGCCCGCCACCATGCCCTGCTAATTTTTTGTATTTTTAGTAGAGACGGGTTTCACCGTGTTAGCCAGGATGGTCTCGACCTCCTGATCTCGTGGTCCGCCTGCCTCAGCCTTACAAAGTGCTGGGATTACAGGCGTGAGCCACCATGCCCAGCCTCAGCATAGTATTTTAATACCAGAAGCAAAGCAAATGCATGAACCTAAATACCCTCCTCGTCATCTATACACTCTTTTGTGTGGAACTTTTAGTGAGTCAAAGATTTCAACGTAGGCCCCTTTATCTAGAAATCCACTTAAGGGTTATGTGGGTCTTAAGGTAATAGTTCTCATTTTTTATTTCTTATTCCCTGCATTTTCCAACTCCATAGGCAGTAGCCACACAAAGCCATTTAATTGAAGCAGGCCGGGCATGGTGGCTCATGCCTGTAATTCCAGCACTTTGGGAGGCCAAGGGGGGTGGATCACTGAGGTCAAGAGTCCAAGACCAGCCTGACCAACATGATGAAACCTCGTTTTTACTAAAAATACAAAATTAGCCAGGCGTGGTGGTGCATGCCTGTAATCCCAGCTACCTGGGAGTCTGAGGCAGGAGAATCACTTGAACCCGGGAGACAGAGGTTGCAGTGAGCTGAGATCGCACCATTGCACTCCAGGCTGGGCAACAAGAGTGAAACGCCATCTCAAAATAAATAAATAAATAAAATACTATAATTAAATTTAACTGAATTAAAAGTAAATTAATTCAGTTCCTCAATCACACTAGCCATATTTTAAGTACTCAATAGCTACATGTGGCTAGTGGCTATAGTGGTTAGTGCAAATTTAGAACGCCTCCATCATTACAGAAAGTTCTGATGGTCAGTGGTGCCTATACTCCACATACTAAGTGCCAGGTGATCCTTAATCTCAGTATTCTTTTGGCAGGTATTGGCACAGAAAGATCAAGTGACTTACCTAAGGATTAATGCTGAGTCTTATAAATAGAATTTAAACTGACATCTCTAGGACTCTAGTCTGAGGATCTTGTTATAATTGATTTGTTCTTCTCTGAACTGTATCTTAACATGAGAAATGGCATATTCCCCAGTTGCAAATTGCCTGCTATCTTGGTTGGTTTGTGCTAGAAAGGTTATGTCTGAAGATCTTAATTTAAGCTGGAATACATTAATTTCTGAACAGTCAACATTCTACTGCTATCTTCATTGAAGGCAATCAGCAGAATGTATTTACATATATTTCTTTGTATGTTTGCCTTTACATAATTAAATGATTTACAGCATAGTAGACAGAAATTCTATTTTGTTTAGGTCATTATTTTATTACTCAATGTACCCAAATCACAAATGAGGAAAGACAGCTTAAATGTGTTTAATAGTAGAGACAAGGTAATAAAATGCTCAGTGAGAACTGATCTAACACTGTGGAAAAAAAAATACTGAGGATAATGACAGTAGTAGTAATAAAAGCAAATGCTTATATATCTGTTTACTATATGCCAAGCATGTTCTAAGTGTTTTCATATATTAATCCTACACTAACTCACTTAATTCTCATACCTACCCCATGAAACACTAATGTTTCTCTATTAGGAATAAGGAAATTGAGGCATAGAGAGACTAAGTAGCTTGTCCAAGGTCACAAAGTTAAGATTGAAACCTTGGCAGTATGGCTTCAAAGGCTGGTGCTCTCAGTCACGACTACACAGCAGTCCCCCTTGTCAGTAGGAGATACATTCCAAGACCCCCAGTGGATGTCTATGACTAAGGATAGTACTGAACCCTACACACACTACATTTTTTTCCCATACATATACAACTATGCCAAAGTTTAATTTATAAAATAGGCACAGTAAGATATTAAAAGCGATTATAAAATAGAATTATAACAATATTCTGTAATAAAAATTATGTGAATGTGGACTCTCGGTATCTTCACCTCTGGGAACCGAAACTGTGGAAAGCAAAACAGCAGATAAGGAGACACTAATGCACTGCAAAGTGACGAAGCACTGAGAAAAACTAGTCCCGTCTTCCTAGCTTTAACCAGCAAGTGCCCTTGATACTTCTAAATTTAGGGAACATGCCCACTTCCCAATTAGTATACATATCTTTCTTTTCTGCATCTCATTTTTCTTTTCATTCGTTAGTGTAGTGTTGAAGTTATAAAGTTTCCCCCCACCACAAACAACTGTTTAACAGTTGATGCCAAAAATTCAGTAGATATTTTACCAAACTAAATCAGAGCTCCAATCCTGGATCTAATGGACATACTAAAATGTCTTTCCTGTTTTAGAGTTATGTTCAGTTCAGTTATACTCTGAACTTCTTGGACTTGCTTTTAATAATTCCTGGCCAGGCACGGTGGCTCACGCCTATAATCCCAGCACTTTAGGAGGCTGAGATGGGCAATCACCAGAGTTTGGGACCATCCTGGCCAATACGGTGAAACACATCTCTACCAAAAAATATAAAAATTAACCGGGCATGGTGGCACATGCCTGTAATCCCAGCTACTCGGGAGACTGAGGCAGAAGAATCGCTGGAACCCGGGAGGTGGAGGTTGCAGTGAGCTGAGATTGCACCACTGCACTCCAGCCTGGGCAACAGAGCGAGACTCTGTCTCAAAAAAAAAATTCTCTTCTGAGTTTGCCAGGAACCCATAATACACCAAGTTAAAAAGTTCATAAACACAGCTATCAAAAATCTATCTTTTAAGAATGTAACATTTGGGAAGTTCTCAAAGGGAATTGATGGCTTACAAGATTTGCTTCTTTTTTTGGAGAAATCTACCTTGAATGGCACCAGAAGCTTGAAATCCACATTGTAAACTTTAATCCTGAAAATAGCCGCTTAATTACAAAAAAAAAGATCTTCCCCAGTTTAAGAAATATTTTTGTTTGTTTTTAGTCTTTCAGTCACTTGATAATACAACTCTAGGCCACAATCCAGAAAACCAGTCTAATTCAGTCAATTTATAGACAAAAAAACCCCTAAGATGTAGAGAGTTAAAGTGACTTGCTTGGTCACACAGCTAATTCATCAGAACAAAGAGTGAAACCCAGGCTTTCTGATTCAGCTGTTTCCACACCTGCTAAAAGAACAAGGGGTTCTGCACACGTCTTCTGCACTGCTCTGGCAATTTTTCCTAAGCACGTGTTCCCAGATGCTGAGATGACTGTGCAGGTTGTGTGAACCGCATACGACTGGGCTGCATCTAAAGAGATGTCATTCACAGTGGACACCGTAGATCTGTACACATTTTATGAGCATGTTCTGGCTGTTAGCAGCACAATGGGTTGTGCTCATGAAAGCAAGCAATCTTGGAGAGACCCAAGTTGTGATTCACTTCTCAGTCCCTGAGGCCACATGACAAGAAAAAACAAAAAACAAAAAAACTTTTTATTTTTTAACTCAGACTCCATTCTCCTTTGAATTAATGTTGACATATAAGAGAAAAAGGCAAAACACAAGCAAAGAAACTGAGATATTTGTTTAAAAAGGAAATTCCAGGGAAAGTACCCTGCATTACCTTAGGAGCTGCATCCGGCCAAATTACTTACAGCATCAATATCTGCAACTGTATGATCCCTGATGTTTAGAAATCGTGACCCTGAAGCCCTAAATGATCCCCAATCAAAAAGCAGTTAAGTTATATTTAGCATACTGTGTTAAGAAAGTCTATTTTATCATGGTTTTCAACCAGTATTAAAATAGGAAAAAAAAGGGGTTTTCTGGCTAACCAGAAAACTCTGTTCCCTGAGCATCTCAACAAACTGAGCCTGTGTTATAAAGAGACTGTTCTCTCTAAACAATCAAGTCTAGCATAACTCATCAAGTAGAAACCAAACCAATCACCAACCAAAGGAAAAAAGATCCACCCCTTCTAACTTAAAACATTAAAGATATTAAATGAGTGATTTTTTTCACTTTTGGAAATAATGTGAAATGTCTGTATTATACACAGTTGCAGACACATTAGAAAAAACAAATCTTTAATTTTCTATGAAATTGCTAGCTGCTCTTTGTTTCAATAAATATGAAAATAATAAATTAGGATTGCTTTAGCCCAGGAAGAGATAGATAGATATGTGGTTGAAACAATACAGCAGGATGTTTCAGTACTGCTAGACAGTGGGCTTTCATAATCCAGAAGGCTGGATGTTATAGGGAGCACTTTCAAGTCCATCTACAGAAGGACTCAGGTTCTGCTACCATGGATAAACCTTGTAGTAACTGGTCAGAACTTCCCAATGAACAGCTCAGAATCCTAGGTCTAAGCCAGGCAGCAAACGATGTATTTTGGAAGAGTAGCGGTCAAATTTATCAATTCAATGATCTCAACATGTGACTATTCTTGAAAGAAGAAGAAAAAGCTCGGCAACAGAAAAAACAGTAATGACAAAACAAAACAGTCTTCTGGCCAGGAGCCCAATTATTTTTCAGACAAAATTTTTAAGAAAACAAAATTTTTCCAGAATATTACATTACAAAAATCAATGAATAAATGAACTACACTGTAACTTTCATACATATTCCATATGAAAAAGCAAACTGTTTCTGGCAATTTGATTGATCTCTTGAAAGTCTGCAGTGCATTCATCCCATGGTTAAAACCGTGTGTAGGCATTGCGCTGCTGCTGCTGCTGTAATGGCTGCTGGGCTTGCTGCTGTTGTAAGCGAATTTGCTGGGAATAAGGGTCTTCCAGGGATTTTACAAATATGGTAGTTCTGGGACCAGTCTTCCATACTATACCATTGGCATCTTTCACAGAAGATTCCACTGTAATGTTGTGTGTTCCAAGGATAGCAAAGTTCAACAGAAATTGAGTACTGAAGTAATCATTATGAGGTTCAACCCTTTGCTCCATCTCATTGGTCATGTTGTCAATGGGTATCTGGAATGAAACAATTGTTAAACAACAACAATGGCTGACATTTATTCAGTACTTACTATGAGTTAGGCCCTGGTCTAAGAGCTTATTTAGACTATGCAGACAACCAAAAAGTAGGTACTGCTATCATCCTTGCTTCACACATGAGGAGTCTGAGGCAGACAGGTGAAGTAATTTCTCCAAAGTCACATGATTAGTGAATGGAGTAGGAATCTGAACACAGGCAGGCTACCTCCAGGGCCTACACTCTGAACTATTAAGCGATGCTCCTCGCTATCCTTGAGTAGAATGAGCTCCCAGGGCTGTTTACAGCCCCTTCACATGCTGGGCTTTCTTCCTTGCTTATTCAACCCCATCTCTAAATCCCTATCTTCCTTGAGACTGTGAAGAGATATTCTGAAGAAATAGGATGAAATCACCTGCTCCAGAGAGTTTAAAATCTAAGAGACTGAAAAGGAACAAAACACTAAGCAAATTTAAGTTAGGTTCCCCCACAACCAGTTGGTCTGATTTTTATTACTTAATGTAGTGATTCCTTACTCCTTTAATAAATTAACTGAACAATTTGTACATTGCTCATTTAATAATCAGTGTCTTGTTCAGACTGGAAGTACAGTATGTTATAAAACACAGATTTACAGGCTCATTCATTTAGCCAGACATTCATGCTTTTGTTCTTCAAAGACCAGAATAAAACCTGCTGACGTACTCTTACCTGTACCCAAGATGAAACATGTTAAGAGATAGATTTCTCCTGAGAATGCAAATAAAGGTGATCTTAATGTGTATTTGACCAAATTGCTCTAGGTTTATGTGTGTGTTTCTGTGGTGTAATTAATTATATAAATGTGCCCTGCAGCTTTGTGTCTCAAGGAGCAGTTATCATGTCACTTTTCTAGAGACATTTACCTGTAACATTAATGAACTGACCTCACCAACCAATTCAAGGTCTTAGAATTATTTATAGTACAGGTACTTTTTCACCTTTAGCCTTTGTACAGTTTTTATTTCCCTAAAGAATATGCCTACCAAAGAACTTCCTTAAAAGGACCAGAAATAGGCCTAGGGAACCTGATTACCCTGAACGGATGGCTGCATTTTAAGCTGCAAACTCACTGTGAATAACATGGCAAAGTAATCATGTTATTGCACGGCTTATTATATCAGCTTCCTGACTTTAATCAATGCCTCTTGAGAGGTAAGTCAATAAGCAGAAGACCATAGCTTCTAGGTTTAAATGTCGTTTTCTTAATAGAAGAAATTATATGCAAGGAACAAAGAGAATTATGGTTACTACTGTTTCAAAGTGAAGAGAGAGCTGCAGACAAGGATAAATTGTGTAAATTCTCATTACAACCTTCTGTGACAGGAGATACCCAATTTTAACAGCTATACTCTAAATATAGTAAATAATTTTTTCATCATTCACGAATTATTGAGTGGCTACATAAGGTACCATGCAGTATGGCACAGAAGTCAAAACAGAGGAAAAGAGGAGAATGAAGGCTGAGCCATGTCAGAGTGCCAAAGTGAGAGGAACTTGCCATAGTTAAGAAAGTAGTAATGGCTTAAGAAAGTAATAATAGTTTAGAACTAGACCTTCCATTGGCTTTTTAACCTAAAACCACCAAAGATAACAAAATGCTCTCTTTTTATACCTTCACTGATAACCCGCCTTCCATGCTATGCCACAATAAACCTAAACACAGCCAATCTGGGCATCTGAATAACTTTGCTGCTACAACTGTGGACTTGGTCCCTTGCTCCATTTACTGTGGCTAAACCACCAAGGAATTGGAAATAAATGTCTAAAGCAAGGAACATTCTTTATTTGGAACACTGGCATTTCATGGGTACAGATTCAGTATCTTAGCTCTGGCTAACAATGTAAGCCTGATTCAGGTTATTACTTACCTATATCCTGAGCTCTCAAGGCAGCAAATCCCTAGGGTTACACTCTTAAAAAAAGATTTTACTTTATCTGATCATTTTATAGAAATGCTATATACTTTTTTTAAATGATAAAATTTACTTAAAATGGAGAAAACTAAATAGATGTGTATTTTTTTGTGGGGAGGGATTGGGTGGGTTAGGGAGACACTTGTTTTTCAACTTCTGACATTTGAAGGGACCTCTTGATGTGCGAGGGGCCTTTCATTAGATTAATTTCCTGGCCTAGCGGGGAGGAGGGAGGAGGTGAGTCTTGCTGATGGGTGAGTTTCTGGGCAGGAACCAGACATGGGAAGGTAAGCCCTTGCTCTTTCTCTTCTGCTTTGGGCACCCGATTTCTCTGTGCCCTGCCATAAATTTTATAGGGGCAGGCTCCCATATGTACTGACTGAGGCTGGGTGAAAAAATCCAATTCAGGGGTCTAAGGTTAGAAAGTCCTTGCTGTCAGGCATCGGAGTTAGGTTTTCCCACAGCTCTAACAGTAATAAAACTCATATTTTGATCTTTGCCTGGATGCTTCGTCCCTATTAACTGGTTCAGGGAGAGAAAAAAGAAGTGTTTATCAACCCCTTCCAGCCCCAATGTGGGCTTTCAATTTATGACCATCTGATCCCTTTGGAGGTATAACTGCAATCTGTTTAACCATGAAAAACACTGGAAAACTTCCATCAATGAGCTCATATAAAATCTGTATCACAATTCTGCCTCTTTCCTAAATTACCTTGTAGTCTTGTCCGGATTTACTCTGCAGTGTGGAAGAAACATTCAGACAGACAGACTGAATTTTGCGAAAGAGTCCTGGTTTAGATCCGTGCTGAACCACTCCCTCTACCTTTAGCGCCAGCTGCTGGTTATTCTGGACAGCAATGGGCTCTGCAGGGTTCCGGGGCGATGGTGACAGAGCAAGCTGGAATGCCAACACTCAAATAAATGCCAACAACCAAGAGCAAGCTTCCTTCTGACAAACATGTCTGTGCTAATCACTGGTTACAGGTTAACAGATTCGATTGTGCACTCCCCTACCCCCACATGACCTGACTGTGCTGGGAAAAGACAGATGTACCTTTAAAGTGCCTCCTTCTAAATATCACTGTGGTTTTCATCTCAAACCTCAGTTCTACTTGAGGATGATACAGAACTAGAGAAAAGCAAAGGCACTGTTCTCCCAATTTTTGTGGTGAGGCATTTCTTCGACAATGAACCACTTCTAGTAGGGAAATGCATTATATCAATTTTCATTACCTAAGTGCTGCTGTCTCTTTGGTCTTAGGTAAATTTAAGTAAACTAAATTCAAATGTAAATGAACTTAAAGTTCCAGGATTATCTACACAGCGAAGTCACTGTGCTATAAAAAAGTCAATATCCACAAATGAATCAAATGACAATTTTTACCTCTCATTAGTTTTTCTTCAAAAATGCATTAAAAATCCCAAATATGCATCAATTAAAGAAAGCTCAAGTCTTGCTAAATGAAAAGATGGAAGAAATTTGAGTCTTTCTGATAATGCTGTTGAACTACTAAACTAATCAACCCTGGAGACATCCTACTTTAGGACTTCTTATCTAGATCGTCAGTCTTTCTCATTATTCCAGTCATTTTGAAATGGAATGCTTTGTTATTTGCAATCAAAAGCATCTGCATGGATGTAAAAGTTTACTGAAGACATTAACTAACAGGGATAATCCAGGAAATCTCTTAGAAGTGACAATTTTCTCCCTTTTCCAACAATTTCATTTTTTGAATCAAAAATAGCTTTTGAATTGTGAGTGGCTTAAATATTTCAAAATACTGATTCTACTCACTGGTTAGCCCCTCAAAATATGTTACTGAAAGGCAGAAGTACTTTGGAAGTAGAACTGGTGACACTTTACTGGACCTGATTCATTCTAAGTTGGGTCTGAATAGACTCAGCTCAAGATCCTTGCAGGCTACTGTGATATATCACTAATTTATTCCTGGAGGTAAGAGGCAAACAACAGAGCTCCAGTTACCCAAATGCCTGTCTCATAGCATTTGGCACTGACAATTAAAAAGGGAGAGAGTTTAACTCTCAAATCCATTCCTTTCATCCAACCCCTTGATAAAGGAGAGAAATGGCTTACAACTAGGTTTTATCAAAACCAAAGGTAGCCCAGGCTCATGCCTGTAATCCGAGCACTTTGGGAGGCAGAGGTGGGTGGATCACTTGAGGTCAGGAGTTCCTGACCAGCCTGGCCAACATGGTGCAACCCCATCTTTACCAAAAATACAAAAATTAGCTGGGTGTGGTGGCGGATGCCTGTAATCCCAGCTCCTCGGGAGGCTGAGGCAGGAGAATTGCTTGAACCTAGAGGTTGCGGTGAGCCAAGATCATACCACTATACTCCAGCCCAGGCGACAGGGCGAGACTCTGTCTCAAAAAACAAAACAAACCAAAAAAACCAATAAACCAAAGGTAACACACTGAAGTGTAGCTATGTACTACATAATCTTCAGAAGACACCTGGTTTTAAAACCTATATTAACCTTAGTATTCTTCCTGTATTACCTTGATGCTGGTAGACTGTAGTTTCTGGAAAAAATATCTCTGGAAAGAAAGGGGAACTTTCAGCAAAGCAATGATGGCATTGCAGAGGCATGCTGTATGCTAGGGGAAAAAAAGAAACTCAATCAAATAAAAATAAATTTTCAAATTTCATCAACAAGTGGTACATTCAGTATAGAACTACAAATGCCCATATAATTACAAATGTACATACCAATCAAGAACTAGGCATCACATCCAGGAACTGTGCATACATACTAAATCATTCATGTCATGAATCACAATTACAGATTTTTACTTTATTATGAAGTATATTCAATAAAATATAAGTGACAGAAATGAGAAAATCCACAGTCCTCAAGGCCAAGCAATAGGAAAATTCCACATTTCTACAGCACTCAGAAATATCAGTGTATTATTAAACAAATATATTAGATACTAAAATACAGAGTAACTATCACATGGCAAAGTATGATAAACAGTATGGTAAAGAAGCCCGAGCATTTTGCAGGACTTTGGCTTTGAGCTGGCTCATTCTTTCATTAGGTGGCTTCTTTGTCTCTATGGCCACTGGTCCTCAGAGTAAGCAATGGTGGAAACTTAGTCGAATTCAGATGAAAGAGGACTATATAGTCGGGGAATCCTGAAACTCTAATAAAATACCTTATTTCTCAAAACTGCTTAACTGAGTTTTGAAAATCCCAGCATGACTGCAAAGGCACAGAAACACTGCAGAGAATATTTTGAGCCTTAATGAAAGTGGTCATAAAATCAGAATTTAAGAGTTCAACGATATTTTAAAGATTACCCAGTCTAATCTTCAATTTTGCTGATGACACAGGTCACACAGATAGGTAACAGAACAAGCTGGGGCTAGAATCTAGGTTGCCTGACTCTTCAGTGATTTTCTTCTATATCACCAATGATTTGCCAACTTAATAGAAGAAAACTGAAAGTATCATAAGAACACCTTTAACTTTAGGTGAACCAGAACCATTCCTGCTTGGTCCACTATCCCTTCCTCAGTCTACTCCGGTCTCAGTGGCCTCCTAAGGCACAACAGTGAGGCAGCACTCCTTTCGAGGGGGCACTAGCTGCGGGGGGTCTGTTCCTGCAGACCCGATTCAGCAACAGATGAATAAAGTACACTGACACCCAGATATTCTGCTCTGCCAGTCCAGCTGAGGGTCCCAGCCGCATTCAGTAAGATTAATTAACAAAAGCTTGAGTCAACACCATTAGAGGGAAATTGACATTGTGGACTTCTGAGTAAAAGGTACTTAAGCACCCATGGTACATCAAAGGTTAGTCTTTACATGAGTAAAAAAGCTAGCTAGGTAAACTACTCTGCCTTTCTTTATTACTATTTTAATTTGTTTAACTAAAGGTAAAGGGATCAGGTCGCCTTCAGTCAGATCTATTACCGAAGTTATACAAACTTCCCGGCCTTCCAAGAAGATTTGTGTCTATTTCTATAACTATCTCTAATATTTTTCCCACCAGCCTGATTGAAACCCAACACCACAGGTTGAAAACTGCTGCATGCACCATGTGGTATGCTGTCTGTCCCTCTAAGCTCCTGCTTTCAAGCAGAATGTCACCTAGTTGCGCATGCTGTAAACATTTTTTTTTTCTTTTTTTAAGTTGGGTGTTAAGGCTAAAAGCCAGAAAAATCCATTCCTTATTGGATTCAGGCAGTTGAACATTTTGTGCCCAATAGACTCATAGTACAAATGCCAGGTCTATTACCTGAGATAATTACAGCACAGATTTAAAGACATTGGTTCTATTTTTTCAGATTCAACTGTTAAAATAGCATTAATCAACTCCCCACAAGTAATTTGGAAAGTATTTGCAGGGACATCCACCTTTGGTGGACCTCTGATGCCACGCTAGTGTTTAAGGAGAGAAACATCTTTGAAGGGTGGACTCAGAGGACCACAAGGGACTTCAGGGTGTTTTCAGGCAGAAAGTCACCATTTTGCCTTTTAAAAGAATGGTGCAGATTTTGCAATACCCCCTTGGAAAAGTGTGGAGTGCCTCTGAGGTCAACAGTCCCTTGGGTATTGACCTCCATAGGTATATTAGCAGACCACTATTAAGATGTCTGGAGATGTAAATTACATATCATAATCAGAAAGACGTTAATTTTTTTTTTTTTTTTTTTTTTTTTTTGAGACTCTGTTACCCAGGCTGGAGTGCAGTGGTGCGATCTCGGCTCACTGCAAGCTCTGCCTCCTGGGTTCATGCCATTCTCCTGCATCAGCCTCCCGAGTAGCTGGGATTACAGGCACGTGCCACCACCCCCGGCTAACTTTTGTATTTTTAGTAGAGACAGGGTTTCACCATGTTGGTCAGGCTGATCTCAAACTCCTGACCTCGTGATCCGCCCGCATTGGCCTCCCAAAGTGCTGGGATTGCGGGCAGGAGGCACCGCGCCTGGCCAACGCTCTCTTAATTGTCAATCCAAAGGATACTTCTCAGTGTATTTTCTGATATTTCTGTGGCACCTGATAATGCTTTTCCTTCCATGAAATTCCATCTAATAGTCCATACCCTTATTTCTGATTCCTCCTTTCACCATCTTCTGTCTGAAGAGTCTCTTCTTTTGTGTGTTCCTTAAATGCTGATACTCTCTTTGTCATCTTCTCTTCTCAATCCATGTTTTTCATAGGCAATTCTCCCCACTCCCATGACTTTAAGACTTTCTATATGCAGATGACCTTATATGCATCCCAGCCCATCTTTCTTCCAACTCCAACGTATTTACTATCTAACTGCCTAAAGACAGCAACATGTTTGAAAATAAAACCTTCATCTTCTATCACCTCTCTATATTCTATCAGTAAAGGATCAATCAGTTGTGTAAGTGATCACTGAAGCTGGAAACCTGGAAGGCATGCCTCCATCATCTCATGTCTACTTTAAAAAAAAAAAAAGGGCCGGGTGCGGTGGCTCACGCCTGTAATCCCAGCACTTTGGAGGCCAAGGCGGGCAGATCACGAGGTCAGGAGATCGAGACTATCCTGGCGAACACAGTGAAACCCTGTCTCTACTAAAAACACACAAAAAATTAGCTGGGCGTGGTGGCGGGCACCTGTAGTCCCAGCTACTGGGGAGGCTAAGGCAGGAGAATGGTGTGAACCCGGGAGGCGGCAGAGCTTGTAGTGAGCGGAGATCGTGCCACTGCACTCCAGCCTGGGCGACAGAGCGAGACTCCGTTTCAAAAAAACAAAACAAAACAAAACAAAAAAAAACAACACTCAACCTTGAAAATATTTTCACTAAGTATCTCTCATATATATCTTTTTTTCTCATTCCTACTGCCATTTTAGTAATTTGTTCCTTACTTTGGATTACTGAAAAAGCCTTGTACTCATTCTTTCCTCTAATTTCACACCCTATCAGCCATTTCCTGTTTTGCTTCTAGATGATAATATACAATCTATATTAAGCACTTCTCTCTCCCACCCATTTACAATTTCTAAGAAGCCCCCCAGTGCTTAAGGACAAAGTCCAAACTCCTTAATATTGTGTTCAAAGCCTTCTGTCACCTGGCCGCTGGCTACCTCTCTGATTTCATCTCTCTAATCCCTAGCCTGTACGTTACATTGCAGTAATAACAAACTGTTCCTAGAAGACACCATGCTATTTCATGCCTCTGCTTTTGAACATGTTTTCTGCCTGAGATTCCCAATCCTTTCTTATCTGTCTGGAAAACTCATATACAAATACATCTTCCCTCTCAACTGCACCACCAATCCATTTTCCCTATCTTTTGACGTGAACTACTCTTTTTTGTACTACATCTCTACGTTGTGCAGAATTCTATTAATGCACATACACTGTATTGTGTTTATTTGTTTATAAAATCTTTCTTTCAGCGGGGTGCGGTGGCTCACACCTGTAATCCCAGCACTTTGGGAGGCTGAGGCGGGTGGATCACAAGGTCAGGAGATCGAGACCACCCTGGCTAACACGGTGAAACCCTGTCTCTACTAAAAATACAAAAAATTAGCTGGGCATGGTTGAACTGAATCTGGAGGCTCAGACAGTAACAAATCTATAAAATACAATTTAGAAATACAGAAAAAGATAATTTATTTATTTATTTATTTGAGATGAAGTTTCACTCTTGTCACCCAGGTTGGAGTGCAATGGCGTGATCTCGACTCACTGCAACCTCCACCTCCCGGGTTCAAGCAATTCTCTTGCCTCAGCCTCCCAAGTAGCTGGGATTACAGGCGCTTGCCATCATGCCCTGCTAATTTTTGTAGTTTTAGTACAGATGGGGTTTCACCATGTTGGACAGGCTGGTCTTGAACTCCTGACCTCAGGTGATCCGCCCACCTTGGCCTCCCAAAGTGCTGGGATTACAGGCATGAGCCACCATGCCTGACTGGGAAATGTTTTATTAACCACTCCTTATATGACAGTACTGTGCTAGGCAATAAGCATTATTTCATTTAAACCTCACAGTAATCCTATGACGCAGGCATGTTTTCTACTTCATATAAAAGGATGTTAAGTAATGTGACTAAAGTCACAGAACTGCTGAGTGGCAATGCCAGAATTTGAACTTAGTTCTGAAGGAGCCTAAGGCCCTTTTTTCTGTACTGTCTTCTGCTGGGCAGAAAATTCCCATTCCATTATATTCAATTCCATCAAAATCAAGTTTCTGTTTATCATCTATTTCATTTTTTAGGATGGAGCCTAGAGGAATATGAAAATAACCACTGTCTCACACAGATGTGTGTATTTCTTTCAAAGACTGTCTTTACACTCTCTCAGCAAACAATGTCACTGTCAAACAGCTGTCAATTCGATTCAGTAAATACTATTGACAATTTTACATGGAAAGCAGTATGTCAAGGGAATTGCCCATCTTTAGCTCTAACCTAACTCTTTAATGACACATCCTATTTATTCTAAAATACTTGATAAAGCAAGAAAGTACAGAATGAGAAGAGAAGCAGAAGAGAAACTCTCCAAGGGGTAAAATTCAAAGGCTGGGAATTATGGACTGAATGTTTGTGTTCCCCCAAATTCATCTGTGGAAGCTGTAACCCCCAAGGTCATGGCATTTGGAGGTGGGCCCCCATGATGGGATGAGTGTTCCTGTGTTCTTTTTCTTTTTTTTGAGACAGAGTCCTCGCTCTGTTGTCCGGGCTGGAGTGCAGTGGCACGATCTCGGTTCACTGCAACCTCTGACACCTGATTCAAGTGATTTTCCTGCCTCAGCCTCCTGAGTAGCTGGGATTACAGGTATGCGCCACCATGCCCAGCTAATTTTTGCATTTTTAGTAGACACAGGGTTTCACCATGTTAGTTAGGCTGGTCTCAAACTCCTGACCTCGTGATCTGCCCACCTCGCCCTCCAAAGTGCTGGGATTACAGGCGTGAGCCACTGCACCCGGCTGGGATGAGTGTTCTCCCAGAAGAGGAAGAGTGACCCGAGCTCTCAATCTCTCCCCACCATGTGAAGACACAGTGAGAAGGTGGCTGCCACCAGGGCCAGGAAGAAAGCCCTCACCAGGAACCAAATCTGCTGGCACCTTGATCCTGGACTTCCCTGCCTCCAGAACTGTGAGAAATAAATGTCTGTTGTTTAAGGCACCAAGCCTATGGCATCTGTTATAAAACCTGAGCAGAGTCACTGGGGAATGGTCAGACAGGGAGGAGAAAATTTGGGTGAGAATGTGTCAGCCTGTCCTGTGACTGGTAAATCAGGGGAGAAGATTTAATAAAGGGTGAGCACTCTGAGAACTTCTTAGGAAGTGCCAAAGGCAGCAGAAATTCAGCAGGCTAAAGGCTGAAGAGTGTACTGAAAGACATTACTGTCACCACCTGGTAGGAAATGATTCATTGCCAGTCAGACAACAAGCCCAGTTCTTCCTGTTTCAATTGGCCAGTGGTTCTCCCAACCATGGCAGCATGACAGAATCACCTGAGTGCTTGTAAAACTACTAATGCCTGGGCCCCAATTCCAGAAATTCAGAGTTAACTGGTCAGGAGTGAGGCCTGTATATTCATGTATTCTTTAAAAAGCCCTCAAGTGATTCTAATGTGTAGCCTGGGTTGAGAATTATTGTACTTCAGTTAAATTGTTAAAAAAAGAAAAAAGTTTTATTTGCATTCTGTAGCAGCTAGAGATGTGGTAAGTGCTTTCATGGATTATCTCATTTACTCCCCACTACAATGCTGTGACGTCGGTATTAACCCTGTTTTATAGATAAGGGAACAGACACAGAAAGGTTAATTTGTTGAACTCACAGATTTAGTAAGCGCCATAGATGTATGAAAAACCCACATTTGTACAATAAAAGCTCAATAAAACAAATGCCACTTGCCATATAAGAAACAGGCGTATATTTCCGATTGAGTGATTCTACCTCCTCCAAGACATGATTATATACAGACATCATTCTTCTTTCATATTCACTATCAGCATGGGCTGTTCCAGCAGATCCGTATTCCTGGAAACTGAAGTAAAGGTCAATATTCATTAATTCATCAAAATAGCATGGCTATTTAATACCTACATGTATCAGGTACTTTCAAATATTTTCATTTAATTTTTAAAATAATGAAGTTATTTCCATTTATAAGTGAGAAAATTGAGGCTAGGAGAGGGTAAGTAGTTTGCCTACAGTCATACAGCTAGTAAATGGCAAACCAGAATTCAAACCCAGGTCTGACTTCAAGTTATGTAATTCTTAATCTCTTTGGTTGCCAGGAAATATGACAGTGTTACTGCCATAAGTAAAAAGGACATAAAGACATCTGAAAAGGGGACTATCAATAAAGCCAGCAGATAAGTGCCAAACTATCAATAAAGATAAATAATAACAGGTTAGATATATAAATAACAGGTCAGAACATGGAGGAATGTCACAGAAGAAAATAATCTTGAACATATCAGTAGGTGAGTAAGACAGGTAAACTCTGGAGAGATGGAAAGTACAGGACATTCATGGCTAGAGATATGGCATGAATCTAAAGCATGGAGATGAAACGCACAGGCATGTTCAGAAGACAGTTTGTATACACAGCATGCTGGGATAAGTTTAATCTAGATTTCTTCCTTTTTCTTCTACTGCTTCGAACCCCTGCAAATTTCTGAAAATATTTCTAAGTGAAAAAAGGCATTTCTAACTAAACTTTTAAAAATACAATGTAAGTAATTTAAATATGCTGGGCATAACACTACTCTTATTATTCCCTACTATCATTTTAATGCCTACTATGTAGAAGGTATTTCAGCCAGCTGTTTTATATATATTAGTTCATTGAATCTTCACAACTACTCTGGGAAACAGGCATCATTATCTACCTATAGTTTATGCATACATGGCTCACTGGGATGATATACATCCACAGAGCTAGGAGTGACTGGTAAGGGATTCATGTTCACATTTGCTGGGCTCCAAAGTTCTGTTTCCTGCTCTGTACTATATCTTAAGTTCTATTAAGACAAGAACCGAAGCTCATTTGTATGATGGACTTTAAGGACAACTAAACTACATAAAAGACTTCCATTTTTTTGCTAACAAAACAATTCCATTTCTGGCGGTAGGCAACCACAGATTTGCTTTTAATCTCTGTAAATGAGATTTGTTTCCTAATAGTTCATATAAATAGGGCCATACAATACATACTCTTTTGTATATGGTGTGGGGTAAGGAAGATTATTTTTTCCCTTTTATATATTTAGTTGTTCTAGCACAATCTGTTGAAAAGACTATTCTTTTCCCATACAATTATCTTGGCATCTTTGACAAAAATCAAGTCTATTTCTGGACTCTCTGTCCTACCCTTAAGCCATCATCACATTGTCTTAATTACTGTAGTTTTATATTAAGTCTTGAAACCAGTAGTTAAGTCTTCCCACTTTAGTTTTTCTCATTTATTTTGCAATACGGTGAAGTACTTAAATTGATTTTCTAATGTTAACCCAACCTTGCATTCCTGGGATGAACCTTATTTAGTCTTAATGTATTATATTTATATGTTGTATTTATATTGTTGGACTGAACTTTTGTTAAAAATTTTTGTCTATGCTAATGAAGAGTATTTAAATTTGTCCTATTCATCTAAGCAAATTTCTTTGCACAAAGTTATTCTTCCCTTATTATGCTTTTAATATCTGTAAGATTTGTATTGATGCCATCATTTTATTTCTACTATTAGTGATTTATTATTTTTTCTTGCTCAGACTAGTTTTATCAATTTTATTAATCTTTTCAAAGAACCAGCTTCTGGCTTCACTGATTTTCTCTATTGGCTTCTTTCACAGCATGTTTTTGAGGGCACTCATGGTTTCCGTATGACCTGCTGAATGATCCAACAGGTCATTCATCTTCATTACTAAGTAGCATTTCATTTGTGGATATACTACAATGTATTTACCCATTAGCCTACTGAGAGACACTTGGATTTTTCCAGATTTGTTATTATGAATAAAAATGCTATGAACATTTGTGTGTATGTCTGTGTGGAAACAGGTTTTCCTTTCTCTTGGGTAAAATAGTAGGAGTAGAATTGGTGGTCATATGATAAATGTATATTTAACTTTATATGACATTGTCAAACAGTTTTCCAAGTGGCTATATCATTTTGTATTCCCAACAACATATCAGCATGAATTCAAGCTCCTCCACATCTTCACCAACAAAGGGTATTGAAGGTCTTTTTAATCTTAGCTGTTCTAGTGGGAGTAGTATCTCATTGTGATTTTAATTTCCCTAATGACTACTGATGTCAAGCACCTTTTCATGTGCCTATTGGGTATTAACATATTTTCTTTTTTGAAGTGTCCAAAACTCTTATCAGTTTTTTTTTTTTGAGACAGAGTCTCGCTCTACCGCCCAGGCTGGAGTGCAGTGGCACAATCTCGGCTCACTGCAAGCTCCACCTCCCGGGTTCACGCCATTCTCCTGCCTCAGCCTCCTGAGTAGCTGGGACTACAGGCGCCCGCCACCACGCCCGGCTAATTTTTTGTATTTTTAGTAGAGACGGAGTTTCACCATGTTAGCCAGGATGGTCTCAATCCCCTGACCTCGTGATCCGCCCGCCTCGGCCTCCTAAAGTGCTGGGATTACAGGCGTGAGCCACCGCGCCGATCCTCTTAACAGTTTTAAAAAATTGGATTGTCAGCCGGGCATGGTGGCTCATGCTTATAATCCCAGCACTTTGGGAGGCCGAGGCGGGTGGATCACCTGAGGTCGGGAGTTTGAGACCAGCCTGGCCAATATGGTGAAACCCCGACTCTACTAAAAACACAAAAATTAGCTAGGCATGGTGACGCATGTCTGTAATCCCAGCTACTCGGGAGGCTGAGGCAGGAGAATCGCTTGAACTCGGGAGGTGGAGGTTGCAGTGAGCCGAGATCGCGCCACTGCACTCCAGTCTGGATTACAGAGAGTCCGTCTCAAAAAAAAAAAAAAAAGAAAAGAAAAAAATCAGATTGTCGAGTTGTGTGGTGTTCTTAATAAAACAATGTCTGAATAAAAGTCTTTTGATAGAATATGTTTTGAAAATATTTTCTTGCTATCCATAACCTTTTTCATTTTTTAAATGACATATTAACAAAAGCAGATTTAAAAGTTTAAATCCAATTCAGCAAATTTTTCTCTTATGGTAACTGCTGTTTGTATCCTAAGAAATCATGACCAACTTCAAGGTCATGAAGAGGTTTTCCAATGTAGTCTTATAGAAAGTCTGGAGTTTTATATTTTGGTCTATGATTCATTTGGAATTAATTTTTGTGTACACTGTGAGGTAAGATTAAATTTTTTCCACTATATAGATACCTAGTTATTTGTTTCTAATTCACTGATAACAGTCTTTCTTATTTGCATCTTTCTAACTACTTTGGGCTTAATTTGCTTTCTTTTCCTCAGTTCATAAAGTAGAAACTGTGATCATTGATCTTAAACTTTCTTTTATACATATAAGCATTTAAATCTATAAATTTCTCCATAAGTCCTTCTTATCCCACAGGTTAGCTGCATCCCACAAGTTTCGTGGTATGTTCTCATTTTCATTCCGCTTAACATGTTTTCTAATTTCCTTTGTAATTTCTTGACCTACTGGATTTAGAAATGTTGTTTAATTTCTAAATACTTGGAAATTTTTCAGAAATCTTCTTCTTTTCTAATTTAATTATATCAGATAACATATTATTTTATTTCAATGCTTTAGTATTTATTGAGACTTGTTTTAAGGCCCAGCATATGGTTTATCTTGGTAAATGTTCCAAATGCACTTGAAAAGATGTATGCTGCTGCAGATGTTGTATAAATGTCAATTACGTAAAGTTGGTTGACAGTATTGTTCAATTTGCTCTATAAATTACCCAGAAGGAAGTGGTGAAATCTCCAACTACAGTTGTAGATTTGTGTATTTCTCTTTCAATTCTGTCAGTTTTTTCTTTATATATTTGGAAGACCTGTCAGTAGGTCCATAATACTGAGGATTATGTCTTCTGGATGAATTGATCCTTTAATCATGATGAATTGTACTTCTTTCTCACTGGCAACACCCCCTATCTTAAAGTATACTTTATATAATATTCATATGGCCACTACAGCTTGCTCAGGAGGGTTTGCATGTTATGTTATATCCTTTTCCATCTTTTTATTACTGTTAACCTATGTCTTTACATTCAAAATGGATTTCTTGTAGTAAGCATATAGTTGCATTTTGCTTTTTTTTTTTTTTTTTTTTTGAGACAGAGTCTTGCTCTGTCACCCAGGCTGCAGTGCAGTGGCTCTATCTCGGCTCACTGCAACCTCTGTCTCCCAGGTTCAAGTGATTCTCCTGCCTCAGCCTCCCGAGTAGCTGGGACTACAGGCGCATGCCACCATGCCCAGCTAATTTTTTTTGTATTTTTAGTAGAGATGGGGTTTCACCATATTGCCAGGCTGGTCTCGAACTCCTGACCTTGTGATCTGACCCCCTCGGCCTTCAAAATTGCTGGGATTACAGGCATGAGTCACTGCACCTGGCTGCATTTTCCTTTTTAAATCCAGTCTATCTTTATTTAGAATAAGACCATATATATTTACTGGTACGACTGGATTTAAGTGTACCATCTTTTGATTTGTTTTCTACTTTTTCTATCTGTTTCTGTTCCTGTTTTCCTCTTTCTCTGGCCTCTTTTGGATTAACTAAGTATTTTAGTATTACACTTTATGGCTCTACTGGCTTGTTTTATTTCTTGGTGGCTGCTCTAGAGTTTAAAATATTCACCCTCAGTTTATCAGAAGTTACTATCAAAAGATATACTACTAAATGTAAGATTCTTACTACTATATCCCCCTGTTGTCTTATTTCATATATTTTACTTCTATATGTTATAAACTCCTAAACATCATTTTTGCTATAAATGGTCAATTATCTTTTTAAAAATTAAAAAAAATTTACCATTTGTAATCCTCCTTATTCAGTTTTGTAGGTCTGAGTTTATATCTGAAATAATTTTCCTTCAGCCTAAAGAACTTCCTTTAACATTTCTTGTAGTACAGACTTGCTGATGGCATTTATCAGATTTTTTTTCTGAAAATGTCTTAATTTAACCTTAATTTATTGAACGGTATTTTTCCTGAATATAGAATTATAGGTTAACATTTTTTTTTCCAGGACTTTAAAGATGTTGCTCCAAAAAACATCTTTTGGCTTGCAATATTTCTGATGAGAAATCAGTAGACATTCTGATCTTTCTTCCCTTCTAAATAATATTTTCTTCCCTTTTAAATAATACCTTCTCTTTAAAAAAATTTTCTCTTTATCATCGGTTTCCAGCAATTTCACTGTTATGTGTGCCTTGCTCTAATTTTATGTTTTCCCTGCCAGAGGTTCATTAAGCTTCTTGGCTCTGTGGGTTTATATGTTTAATTAAATATAAAAGACTTTTAGTCATTTAAATATTTTTCTGTTCCCCCTTTCCCTCTTTCTAGGATTCCAGTTATGTGCATATTAGTCTAAATGACATTACTCCACAGGCCAGCTTTGACTCTTCATTTTTTCAGCCTTTTTTCTTCCTCTGTTCTAATTTGGGTAGAGAAATTTAAACTGCTTTGTTGATTATATTCTCTTTGAGGGAACTGATATTGGAATCTCAGGCCTTACTAGATTGAAATCATAGATAGTGTAAATGCAAGAGCTGGGCAAGATGGCCGACTAGACGCAGCCTGGTGGAACAGCTGCCACCAAGGGACCAGGACGACTGGTCCTCTCCTAACAGATATTTAGAGGGAAGAAACTAAGGGTGGACAGAGGAAAGACACAGAAGCTGGGCTGAAGGGGAGGAAGCTGGGAGGGACCCGTGCATGGGGATATGGCACCAGGGGAACAGTGACTTGAACTGGCAAAAAACAACCAGCTACTGCAACAGGCCTCTGGAATCCTGGCAGGAGGAGATTCCTCCACCACTATGGACACGTGAGTTGGCACAGAGGGCTGCTTGGAGAAGTGTTAGGGGCCGTATTCTAGCCAATGCAGAGTCCAGAGTGTTTGGTGTTTGAGCATCTGTAGTGGAATATGGCCAGGGGCACCTATCCCTCTAGGCTTAACTTGCTGACTTGCTTTATAGGAGACTTTATCCCTACTAAGGAAACTGTCAGACCTCAAGTCTACAGGGCTGTCTTGAAGATCAGATGGGGCCAGTCCATCTGGCCTCTCCTGGGGCCCCAACCTGGCTGTGCCTGCTTGCAGTGCAGCCTTGGGTGTCCTGGGGAGCCTGCATCATAGCTCCTGTGCTGGGGGACTGTGCCTAACTGGTAGTGAGTTCCAGCACAGCAGCCCGGCTTGTGGACACGTGCCAGCTCACCTGCTCCCTTCCCATACTGGCAGCTTTCCCTGGGCCCATGGCCACCCCCCAACACTGCTTTGCCAACGTGTGTGCATAGGCAGATCTTGCCTCCCCAGTCCCACTAGTGCACATTCACCCTGCCCTGCCACTGCTGCTGGTGTGAGTGCATTCTGCCCCCATTACCCCTGCATTACTGCCGTTGCATTTGGAGCTCCTGTGCCAACATTGCCCTGGGAGTGAAACTAGGCATGAAGAACAGTGGACCTTCCCCTGCCCTAAGTGGCTACCTCCACCTGCACAGAGGGCACACACAGTTCTGTGTCCATCAGCGCCATGCCCCTATGCTTATACTACCACCAGTGCCATGGCACGCACAGTCACTAACAAGGCTCCCCTGCACCCCACCAGTCAGCCGTGCTGCCTCTGCTGCTCCTGTGAAGGCCCACACAAAGGCCGGCATCCCAGACCTGCTAGCATCCTGCCACAGTGGACAAGTGTGCATCCCGTTATGCTGCTGCTGCTGCTGCTGGCATGTGCAACTGAGGATGGATCCTACTGCCATCATCCTAATGAAACGCTCTGGCTGGCACCACCCGTTGGATTGTAGTAACCAGTGGCCCTGGAGTACCTTGGCCCCTACCCAGCGCAATCAGTTCCTAGCCTGAAGGAGCCAGAGAACAAAGTTGAGGCTCATACCAGCCCCCCAGAACAGGCAGTCCAGGAGTTATGAGCTGAGCCTTGGCTCCCTAAAATCTTCCAGAAATGAAGCCAGTTGACTAAACCCGCTTTATACCACAACCAAACCCTCAAGGTCATCAAATAGGATTAAAAAAACCATAACAACAACAACAAAAAACATGCAAAGGACAGCAACTTCAAAGACTGAAGGACCATCAGCCCACAAAGATAAGAAAGAACCAGTGCAAGAACTCTGACAACTCAAAAAGCCAGAGTGCCTTCTTTTTCCGAATGACTGCACTAACTCTCCAGCAAGCGTTCTGAATTGGGCTGAAATGGCTGGAATTACAGAAACAGAAATCAGAAAATGGATAGGAATGAAGATCATCAAGAAGCAGGAATACATTGAAACCCAATCCAAGGGAGCAAAGAAGCACAATAAAACGATACAGGAGCTGACAGACAAGAATAGCCAGCATAAAAAAGAATGTAACCAACCTGAAAGAGTAGAAAAACACACTGCAGTAATTTCATAATGCAATTCTTAAAATTAATTGCAAAGCAGACCAAGCTGTGGAAAGAATCACAGAGCTTGAAGGTTGGCTTTCTGAGTAAGACAGTAAGACAAGAATAGAGAAAAAAACACTTTGGGAGGCTGAGATGGGTGGATCACTTGAAGTCAGGAGTTTGAGACAAGCCTGGCCACCATGTTGAAATCCCATCTCTACTAAAAATAAAATAAAAAAAAATTAGCCAGGTGTGGTGGCGCATGCCTGTAATCCCAGCTACTCGGAAGGCTGAGGCAGAGTTGTAGATTCTATTTCTTTACCTAATCCCATATTTCTCAGGGTTTGTGTTCATTCCTTTTCATTCTTTTTCCTCTATTTTTTTTTTTTTTTTTTTTCTGAGACAGAGTCTCACTGTTGCCCAGGCTGGAGTACAGTGGCGCGATCTCGGCTTACTGCCACCTCTGCCTCCCAGGTTCAAGAGATTCTCCTGCCTCAGCCTCCCAAGTAACTGGGATTACAGGCATATGCCACCACACCCAGCTAATTTTGTATTTTTAGTAGAGATGGGGTTTTCCTATGTTGGCCAGGCTGGTCTCAAACTCTTGACCTCAAGTGATCCTCCCACCTCAGCCTCCCAAAGTGCTAGGATTACAGGTAGGAGCCACCTCGCCTGGCCTCAACATTCTTAAAGAAAAGAAATTCCAACCAAGAAATTCATATCTGGCCAAACTAAGCTTCATAAGTGATGGAAAAATACAATCTTTTTCAGACAAGCAAATGCTGAGGGAATTTGTCATCACTAGACCTGTCTTATAAGAGCTCTTGAAGGAAGCACTAAATATAGAAAGGAAAGACCAGTCACTACAAAAATATACTTAAGTACACAGACCAGTGAGACACTGTAAAGCAACCATACAAATAAGCCTGCATGATAACCAGCTGCTATCATGACAGGATCAAATCCATACATCAATACTAACCTTTACTGTAAATTGGCTAAATGTCCCAATTACAAGGCACAGATTGGCAAGGTGGATAAAGAACCAAGACTCAATGGTATGCCAAGAGACTCATCTCACACGCAATTACATCCATAGGCTCAAAATAAAGGGATAGAGAAAAATCTACCAAGCAAATGAAAAATTGCAACAGCAGTTGCAATCCTAAATCAGACAAAGCAGACTTTAAACTAACAAAGATTAAAAAAAAAAAAAAAAAAAAAAAGACAAGGGTATTATATAATGGTAAAAGGTTCAATTCAACAAGACCTAACTATCCTAAATATATATGCACCCAACACAAGAGCACCCAGATTCATAAAGCAAGTGCTTAGAGACCTTCAAAGAGACTTAGACTCCCACACAATAATGGTGGGAGAATTCAACACTCCATGACAGTATTAGATCATTGAGGCAGAAAATTAACAAAAATACTTAGGACCTAATCTCAGCACTGGATCAAATGGACCTGATAGACATCTACAGAATTTTCTACCCAAAAACAACAGAATATACATTCTTCTCATCACCTCATGGCATATACTCTAAAATCAACCACACAATTAGACACAAAACAATCTTCAGCAAATGCAAAAGAACTAAAATAATAACCACTTTCTTGGACAACAGCATAATAAAATTAGCAATCAATACCAAGAAAATCGCTCAAAGCCATACGATTACACGGAAATTAAATAACCTGCTCCTGAATGACTTTTTGGCAAGTAATGAAATTAAAGCAAAAATCAAGAAGTTCTTCGAAACTAATGAAAACAAAGAAACATACCAGAATCTCTGTAACATAGAGATTAAGAGAGAAATTAAGAGATTGAGAGAGAAATTTACAGCACTAAACACCTACATCAAAAAGTTAGAAAGACCTCAATTCACAAAATAACATCACAACTAAAAGAACTAGAGAATGAAGAGCAAATCAACCCCAAACCTGGAAGACAAGAAATAACCAAAATCAGAGCTGAACTGGAGACTGACACACAAAAAGCCATTCGAAAAATCAACAAATCCAAGAGTTGGTGTTTTGAAAAAAACATTAATATATATTTGATAGACAGTTGGCAAGACTAATAAAGAAGAGAGAAGATCCAAGTAAACACAATTAGAAACAACAAAGAAGATATTATCACTGACACCACAGAAATATGAACACCTCTATGGACACAAACTAGAAAATCTGGAAGGAATGGATAAATTCCTGAACATATACACTCTCCCAAGACTGAACCAGGAAGAAACTGAATCCCCGACGAGATAAAAAATGAGCTCTGAAATTGAATCAGTAATAAATAGCCTACCAACCAAAAAAAAGCCCAGGACAAAACGGATTCACAGCCAAACTCTACCAGGTATACATAGAAGAGTTAGCACCATTCCTACTGAAGCTTTTCCAAAAAAATTAAGGAGGAGGGACTCCTCCCTAACTCATATACGAGGCCAGCATCACCCTGATACCAAAACCTGTGGAGACAAAACAACAAAAACCTCAGGCCAATATCCCTGATGAACATTGATGCAAAAATCCTCAAAAAATACTGGCAAACTGAACCCAGCAACAAATCAAAAAGCTTATCCACCACCATCAAGTAGGCTTTATCTCTGGGATGCAAGGTTGGTTCAACACATCCAAATCAATAAATGTGATTCATCACATAAATAGAACTAGAGACAAAAACCACATGATCATCTCAATCAATGCAGAAAAGGCTTTTTGATAAAATTTCATATCCCATTATATTAAACTCTGAATAAACTAGGAATTAAAGAAACATACCTCAAAATAATAAAAGCCACCCATGACAAAAACCACAGCCAATATCATACCGAATGGGCAAAAGCTGGAAGCATTCCCCCCGGAAAACTGGCATAAGACAATGATGCCCTCTCTCACCACTCCTATTCAACACAGCATTGGAAATCCTGGCCAGAGCACTCAGGCGAGAGAAAGAAATAAAGAGCATCCAAAGAAGAAGAGAGGAAGTCCAACTATCCCTGTGTGCAGACATTATACTATATATAGGAAAGCCCACAGTCTTGGCCCACAAGCTCCTTAAGCTGATAAACAACTTCAGCAAAGATCCAGGATATAAAATCAACATAAAAAGTCACTAGTATACCTATATACCAATAATAGTCGAGCTGAAAGCCAAATCAGGAATGCATTCCCATTCACGACTGTCAAAAAAGAATAAAATACCCAGGAATATGGCTAACTGGGGAGGTGAAAGCAAAACACTGCTCAACAAAATCAGAGATAACACAAACAAATGGAAAAACATTCCATGCTCATGAATAGAAGAAATCAATATTGTTAAAATGGCCATACTGCCCAAAGCAATGTATAGATTCAATGCTATTCCTATCAAACTGCCAATGACATTCTTCACAGAACAAGAAACTATTTTAAAATTCATATGGAACCAAAAAGAGCCCAAACAGCCAAGGCAATCCTAAGCAAAAAGGGCAAAGCTGGAGGCATCAGGCTACCCAACTTCAAACTATACTACAGGGCTACAGTAACCCAAACAGCATGGTACTGGTATACAAACAGACACACAGACCAATGGAATAGAATAGAGAGCCCAGAAACAAGGCCATGCACACCTACAACCATCTTATTTTTGACAAAGCTGACAAAAACAAGCAATAGGGAAAGGACTTCCTGTTCAATAAATGGTGCTGGAATAAGTGGATGTCACATGCAAAAGATGGAAACTGGACCCCTTCCTTACACCACAGACAAAAATCAACTCAAGATGGATTAAAGACTTAAATGTAAAACCTAAAATGATAGAACCCTGGAAGACAACCTTCAGGACTAGGCATGGGTAAAGATTTCAATGCAAAGATGCCAAAAGCAATTGCAACAAAAGCAAAAATTGACAAATGGGATCTAACAAAACTAAAGTGCTTCTGCACAACAAAAGAAACTATCCACAGATTAAACAACCTACAGAATGGGAGAAAATTTTTGCTAACTATGCATCTGACAAAGGTCTAATATCAAGCATCTATAAGGAACTTAAATTATTTACAAGAAAAAAACAAGTCCACGAAAAAGTGGGCAAAGGACATGAACACTTTTCAAAAGAAGACATACACATGGCCAACAAGCATATGAAAAAAACCTCAACATCACTGATCATTAGAGAAATGCAAATCAAAACCACAATGAGATACCATCTCACACCAGTCAGAATGGCTATTATTAAATCATTAAAAAATAACAGATGCTGGTGAGGTTGCAGAGAAAAGGGAACCCTTATACACTGTTGGTGGGAGTGTAAATTAGTTCAACCATTGTGGAAAGCACCACGGTGATTCCTCAAAAAGCTAAAACCAGAACTACCATTCGGCCAAGCAATTCCATACTGTGTACATACCCAAAGGAATAGAAATAATTCTATCATAATGACACATGCACACATATGTTCACTGCAGCACTATTCACAATAGCAAACACATGGAATTAACCTAAATGCCCATCAATGGCAGACCTGATAAATAAAACGTGGTACATATGCATCACTAAATACGATGCAGCCATAAAAAAGAAGACGATCATGTCCTTGGCAGGAAGATAGATGGAGCTGGAAGCTATTATCCTCAGCAAACTAACACAGGAACAGAAAACCAAATACCACACATTCTCACTTAGAAGTGGGAGATAAATGATGAGAACATATGGAAACATAGAGGGGAACACCACACACTGGGGCCTACCTGAGGGTGGAAGTGGGAGGAAAAAGAGGACCAGGGGTACTAAGCTTAAAATCTGGGCAATGAAATGATTTGTACAACAAACCCTGGTGACACGAGTTTCCCTATATAACAAACCTGCACATGTAACACTGAACTTAAAAAAGAAAGAGAATGCATATTCAAAAAGAGAATACTATAATGGGAAGAAAAAGGAATCATTCTTTAATGAAAACAACTATTTTGAATAATTAATTAGTTACTGGGGGAAGGGAAAAATTTAAAAGAGCAAAATCAGGGATATTTTGGTTTAAGAAGCCAAAGGAAAAAAATCTCAAGTTCAAGTTTAATTGTATCATTAACTCAATTTTTCACAGTTTAATTATAATATACGAGAAGAAACTGTTCATATTCAAAGAATTTCTTCCCAGTTATCTTTCCATGTTAACTTATCGAAAACAGGAGGCAGGAGGCAAATAAACAGAGTCAGAAAATCTATGTTTTGTCACTAGTTACGTAACTCGGAGAAAATGCTGGAAGAATTCTTCCTCTTTGTTTTTACTTCCATAATACTTGTTCCAAAATACTCTTCTGATGATTCTGATGATTAGGTAAGACAATGTATAGAAAGCGTTCTGTAACTTCAACTATTATTAATATTAGAATTACCTTGCTGATTCTGGATCCAAAATCAGGGCTTCTATTGCATGAGATATCAGTAAACAGCTCTGCTGCTGTCTGGATTGATGTTAAGGTTACATATGAAAATAGAGAAGAAACCCACTATAGGTTTATATTACCTGAACACTAAACGGGTCAAGATTTGATTGCCTAGTGAAAGTA
This sequence comes from Rhinopithecus roxellana, assembly GCF_007565055.1. Lineage (NCBI taxonomy): Eukaryota > Metazoa > Chordata > Mammalia > Primates > Cercopithecidae > Rhinopithecus > Rhinopithecus roxellana. The sequence goes on along the minus strand of NC_044556.1, from coordinate 70,907,042 downwards.
ATCATAATGTTATCAACTCGAATGGTCTGGGGCTCTACCTTTTCTTTTTAAGGGATATACATTGTCTATAATAGCGATCCTCAGACTCTGTTCCAAGAAGGGTACTTCGGAGGCTACTACTGTGGGAAGGGGAAATCAAGTGATAGACCCCATGATTCAATTACAGCAACTCTGTTTTTATCTGTCTTAGATATAGGGGTTTTTCATAGGAGTCTGGGACAAGCAAATAAACGTTTCACTGATACAAGTTAAAAAAATAAAAACAAAAACAAAACACAGTGGTCTAAGGAGCCTTTATCCCAGAGGTTCCTAATCTAGGGCTCAAGAGGTCCGGCAACCCCCCCAAACTTATATGCATATTTTGGGTGTCTCTGAATATATGCATTTTGCAGGACAGGGGGCCCACAGCACTCACTGGGTTTCAATCAGTAAACTAAATGCCAAGAACTACTGATTGGTAAGTACTACAACTTAAAAAAAGAATTTCCATTCCTTCCTTTCAAAGTGAAGTTGCTAATAAGAAAATACGGAGAACTTAGGAAGGGTTTAAAAGTGACCACTAGGCTGGGCACAGTGCCTCACGCCTATAATGCCAGCACTTTTAGGTGGATCAGTTGAGCCTAGGAGTTTGAGACCAGCCTGGCCAACATGGTGAAACCCTGTCTCTACTAAAAATATAAAAATTAGCCAGGTTGGGGTGGCACGTGCCTGTAATCCCAGCTACTTGGGAGGCTGAGGCAGGAGAATTGCTTGAACCCAGGAGGCAGAGGTTGCAGTGAGCCAAGATCATGCCACTGCACTCCAGCCTGGGCAACAGAGTGAGACTCCATCTCAAAACAAAAACAAAAACAAAAACAAAAACAAAACAAAAGTGACAACTAATGCTACTGGAAAGATCATTAATAAAGGTGATAAAAACTAGGACTGTTAGCCACAAAGAAAGGTGAGGTGAAACACAAGTTCTTTGGTGGGAAAATGTGTTGTGCTGTCTGTTGTAGCTCAAGTGAGCACAGGTAAACAACACTGGCTTTGGATGTTGCTTTGGATGCTCTTTCTGGATATAAAAAAAAAAGACACCTTTGAATCACCATTTTTTGTTAAAATCACCTGGGTAAAGTTAAAAAGTAAGATTATTCTGCTTATATATTTTAAAGGGGAAACTATATAATAAATTTGTAGGGTTATCTAACATGTATTTTGTAGATAAGCATATCTGAGGTAGTCTATATTTAAAAGAATACTTCCAAAAAGAACAAGAAATACTAGGGCAAGCTCGGGATACAGTTCAACATTCCTTAAAGTTGCTGAGTCAGCATCAAAAGATGCCTGGTAAAGATCTCCATATCGAGAAGCAAGGCTTCGAAATTCTTCCATGGACTGTTTCATCTATAAAAAAAATCAATTATGACAAATAAACATGCTTTCATTATCGTATAAACAACACAAATATCAAAACATAAAAAAGCATCTTTAAACAATAACTCAAAAAAATATTGCAGTCTTTTCACTGTCATTCCATTCATTTTCATAAACTTTGTTAAATAAAAACAAAAATGGCAAATGAAACTATACATGTTCACACGATTATTATATATGACATAGAAACAAAAACATTTGTATTTTAGCTTCTTCAAGTTCCACTAAAATAGTTTAGTTATAAATATTCTCAAGTTTTTTAAAAAAAAATCTATGTCCTTTCTCTTTATATAAATATGTAGCACCCATTGAGATACCATCAATCACTTTATCATTCTAATAACACATCAGCCAATTTTCAGCTAGACAGTTGAGTTAATAAACATTTATGATAATGTCTGAGTCAAACCACTGATTTTAAATTTCACAACTTTTCATCTTATAACTTCAAAAACCTCTAAAGTGTAAATAAAAAATGCACTGAAAGTTAAGACATGCCTGATTGGAGATGCGACCACACCTCTGAAGGTCATTTCCTAAGGTCATGGCAATTGTTGTGGCAATTGCAGGTGGAGGGCTTGTCTTCAGGCTATTACAAGTACAGATAAGTTGAGAGAAGGCTTGTAGAAGGTCAATCCTGAGTTTTACAAATTCACATTGAAAACTTAAAGGATTCAGTGGTGTACTAGCTGCCTGGAAAAAAAAAAAAAGAGATATTTAAGACAAAGTAAACATAACAGTGAGATGGGGGGCAGTACCAAGTATTTATCAGTTTGTGGTCAAGGGCAGTAGTTCTCTAAAAACACTGATGGATAAAGACCTAAATGATAAAAAGAATAATGTAATATTAGAATGAAAAACATTGTTACTAAACACCAGCTCTGAAAAACTGTATGTACAATCACTTTTCAAAGGTTCCTTACTGCCTACATTCACGAAGACCCCATAATATGTGGGTTGTCAAGAACATCATCAAGAAGATAATCACGGCTGGGCGTGGTGGCTCACGCCTGTAATCCTAGCACTTCAGGAGGCTGAGGCAGGTGGATCTCAAGGTCAGGAGATCGAGACCATCCTGGCTAACACGGTGAAACCGTCTCTACTAAAAATACAAAAAAATTAGCCGGGCATTGTGGTGGGCACCTGTAGTCCCAGCTACTTGGGAGGCTGAGGCAGGACAATGGCATGAACCCAGGAGGCGGAGTTTGCAGTAAGCCGAGATCACACCACTGCACTCCAGCCTGGGTGACAGAGCAAGACTCTGTCGAAAGAAAGAAAAGAAAAGAAAGAAAGAAAATCACATAAGGGATGCTTCAAGGACATTACCATCCCCCAAATCCACTATTACCTTGCTACCTTCCTAGTCTGAAATTCCCATCACTGGAACCTTGAAAAGTTGGGGGCAAAAAGAAAAAGAAAGATAAGGGCAGGAGAAATATGTTTCTAGACAGTCACTGTTTTTAAAAAACGAACATTGCCTCAAAGTTACCTGCTTCCACAGTAGCCCAAATTTCTTTTTCTTTTTCTTTATTTTTTATTTTTTTATTTTTTGAGACAGGGAATCATTCTATCACCCAGGCCGGAGTGCAGTGGCACAATCATGTCTCACTGTAGCCTCAACTTCCTGGGCTCAAATGATCCTCCCACCTGAGTTTCTCGAGTAGCTGGGACTAAGGGTGCGCACCACCATGCTCGGCTCATTTTTTTTTTTTTTGAGACGGAGTTTGGCTCTTGTTGCCCAAGTTGGAGTGTAATGGCACGATCTCAGTTAACTGCAACCTCCGTTTTCCGGGTTCAAGCAATTCTCCTGCCTCAGCCTCCCGAGTAGCTGGGACTACAGGTGCGTGCCACCACGCCCGGCTTATTTTTTATATTTTTAGTAGAGACAGGGTTTCACCATGTTAGCCAAGATGGTCTTGTTCTCCTGACCTCGTGATCCGCTCGCCGCAGCCTACCAAAGTGCTGGGATTACAGGCGAGAGCCACTGCGCCTGGCTGTGCCCAGCTAATTTTTTGTAGAGACGGGGTCTCACTATGTTGCTCGGGCTGGCCTCAAACTCCTGTAGCCCAGATTAATTTTAAAAATAATTTCTGAATAGAGACTTCAGAAAGCACAGAGAGGACACCAAGGAAGAAGGGGTTATAACACACAAATAAGTTTCAATGAAGATGGAGGGGTGTCAGGAGTAAGTCTTGGGTAGCATTAGCTAGGTAGAAAAGGTAAATGGTAGGGCAAGCCAGGGTGGACAGAGAACTAAGAAAACCTTTAACTATTTGGCAACTGTCCTAGTGGAGATCCTAGCACTATGTAGTTTTAACAAAAGGCACATATTAAAAATGTGCTAATTTAACAATAAATGGAGGCATAGTGAAAATCTTCCTCTATGACATGACCCACTTAAAACACACTGATGCTGTTTCTTAGATACTATCTCACATTAGTCTTTCAGCAAAAGAGCCAGACATGATTTTGGGGTTCTAGAAGTCAGTTACAACATTATCCGGCCAATTTTATCTCATACTGACCTTAGCATAGCCGTCTCTACTATTAAGTGTCAAATGATCTGTTTCATTATTTGGTAGCATTCAGATTTTACTCTACAAATTAGTAAACCACTCTCCGTATTCTTTTTTTTCTTTTTAATTACACTTTAAGTTCTAGGGTACATGTGCACAACGTGCAGGTTTGTTACATATGTATACATGTGCCATGTTGGTGTGCGGCACCCATTAACTCGTCATTTACATTAGGTACATCTCCTAATGCTATCCCTCCGCACTCCTCCCACCCCACGACAGGCCCCAGTGTGTGATGTTCCCCAACCTGTGTCCAAGTGTTCTCATTGTTCAATTCCCCGCTATGAGTAAGAACACGGGGTGTTTCGTTTTCTGTCCTTGTGATAGTTTGCTCAGAATGATGGTTTCCAGCTTCATCCATGTCCCTACAAAGGGTGTGAACTCATCCTTTTTTATGGCTTCATAGTATTCCATAGTATATATGTGCCACACTTTCTTAATCCAGTTTAACATTGATGGACATCTGGGTTTGTTCCAAATCTTTGCTATTGTGAATAGTGCCGCAATAAACATACGTATGCATGTGTCTTTATAGCATCATGATTTATAATCCTTTGGGTATATACCCAGTAATGGGATGGCTAGGTCAAATGGTATTTCTAGTTCTAGATCCTTGAGGAATTGCCACACTGTCTTCCACAACGGTTGAACTAGTTTACAGTCTCACCAACAGTATAAAAGCGTATCCTTTTTAAGAATGTATGCTTGCTCTAGTATTCCTCTCAAACTGCAAAGGCCCTTGATGAAACCTTTTATATAAGGTAGAAGTAATAACTATACTCAACATATTTAATTCTGTGGTTTTCAACCTTCAGAATTATTTTGTTGTAATCATGAAACAGCACAGATTAGGACATTAAAGAGACTACTTAAATTGTTTTTAATTTCTTAGATGAGATCTGATTTGCTGTTATAGGAAGATAAATCCCCCCACCTCCTCTGCCTCTTACACTGCTACTTGCTATTTTAAATTTATGTTTCTCAGCAACTTTAAAAGGGACAGGGGTACAAGAAAGTGTATGTGATACAGTTATATAAATACTACCAACCATCTTAACTGACAAAAAATACTGGCAATACTGTTCTAACACACATTATAAAACTGAAAGAGAAGAAAGATGTTGTAGTAAAGGAGATCTGCTGCTACTCTGGCTTTATCTCTAACAAGAAATATTTGATTGATGATAACCTTGAAGGTGATTGTGCCATCCTAGACCATGTTATACTGAAGGAAAGCAGTGCTACATACAGTACTTGTGTTCAAAAAGAACACAGAGACAGATTTGTAATAAAAGTCAAAGACTTTTATTTAAAGGGTAATATCATCTAATAACATTAGGAGATGTATAAGAAATAAGGTTTGGATTACAGAAGTATGAATAATGCCAATGAGAAATAAAGGGATCTCATTTCCTTTTCTTTCCACTGGGGCTAAAGCTTAAACAGAGGTTGGGTTCTAACATCAGGAGATAAAGGAAACATTGTGTATAATCAAAATTACCCCTGAAAATTCCTCAGGAATGAGTTATTTCCAGTTATTTCAACATAGCCAGATGAAGGAACAACAAACTCAGAATTGTTTTCTAATTGTTTTCTAATTTCATTCTGGGGTATAAGCTAATTGAGAAGAATGGCTGGCAGAATTGTCTCCACTATCCAAATAGTCTTTTTTTTTTTTTCTGGCGAAACATATAGAGTTAAATGTGTGTTAAACAGGCATATAATTAATACTATTTCACTGAATTTCTAAACAGAGCTAGCTAAAGAAACCAATATAGCTGGAAAAAAGCTACCTGATAAGCTCATATTATTGTGAAAGAGGTCTCTAGAACTTTTTTCATCTAGTAGAACTGAAACTTTATACTCATTAAACAAACAACTCCCCCTTTTCCCTTGCCTCAAGCCCCTGGCAACCACTATTCTACTGTCTGTTCCTAAGAATTTGACCACTTTAGATATCATATAAGTGGAACCATACAGTATAAGTCTTCTGTGACTGGCTTATTTTACTTAGCATAAGGTCAGTTTTTAAAAGAATAAGCCAAGCCTAAAGCTAGGAGAAACTAGATTAAACCAGCCCTCCTACTAAGACCAGCTGGGAAAATGGAACAAAATATTTAAAGTATCTATGTGAAAGCACTGAAGAACTACTAAGGTTATAAGGACCTGTGGAACCAAAATCATGAAGAGAAGGGAAACCCAAAAAGGTAGCCCTGACATACGCTAATTTGAAAACTGCTACTGAAAAGCTGAGCAGAGCTTTCAGGGGTCTCATAAAACTAGAAAGGACTGTGGAAAATACTTCATTCAGGCTTTCTGCTGTAACCTCAAAGAACTATACCCTAGGAATCAGGAGAACCCAAAAATATGCTGGCTCTCACAAGGACTGAAGCCTAGCTTTGAATCAGTTCAATCTTTGGCTGAATTAAGGTCATCCACCCTTACCCTAAGCGCCTGTCAAAAGAAAGGAAAAATAATTTAAGGCTCTTATAATGTAAATACCTATCATTTTTCAAACACACTGTCCAAAATTCAATAAAAAATAACCAAGTGGCTGGGAGCGGTGGCTCACACCTGTAATCCCAGCATTTTGGGAGGCCAGGGTAGGCAGATTACGAGATCAAGAGTTCGAAACCAGCCTGGCCAACATGGTGAAACCCCGTCTCCACCAAAAATACAAAAAAATTAGCTGGGCGTGGTGGTGCACACCTGTAATCCCAGCTACTCAGGAGGCTAAGGCAGGAGAATTGCTTGAACCCAGGAGGTGGGGGTTGCAGTGAGCCGAGATTGTGCCACTGCACTCCAGCCTGGGCGACAGAGCTGGAAAGACAGTGCTGGCATGTAGGGAAAAAATAAAATAACCAAGCATACAAAAATTACAAAACTCCCCAAACCAAGAGGGGAAAAAAAGTAAAAAACACAAACAACAATAGATCCAGATAGCAGAGATATCAGATATGAACTTTAAAATAACTATGATTAATATGTTAAAAAATTAAATGACAAGATGGAGAAGCCTAGTTGAAAAGTGGAAAATATAAAATAAGCAAATGGAAAGTCTGGGACTAAAAATATATATTAGGTTAGTGCAAAAGTATGATTTTTGCCACTACTTATATTAATAAATGAAATTAAGAATGTAATGAATGGGTTTAACAGCAGATTAAACAGTAAAAATATTAATGAACTAGAACATAGGACAGGAGAAAACATCTAGAGGGAAATGCAGAGAGATAAAAAGATGGAAAATGGAGAAGAGAATGTAAGAGATATATGAGACTTGGTAAAAAGGATTAATGCAGGTGCAACTGAAGCCCTAAATGAAAGAAAAAGGGACAGAAGCAATATCTAAAGAAGTAACGGTCAGGTACAGTGGCTCATGCCTGTAATCCCAGCACTTTGGGAGGCTGGCTTGAGGCCAGGAGTTCAAGACCAGCCTGGGCAACAAAGTGAGACACCCATCTCTACCAAAAATAAAATTTAAAAAATTAGCTGGGTGCAGTGGTACAGTATGAGGCTGTAGTGAGCTAAGATCACGCTGCTGTACTACAGCCTGGGTAACAGATTGAGACCCTTGTCTAAAAAAAAAAAAAAAAAAAGAGAGAGAGAGAATGACCAAATATTCCAAAACTGATCGGTCATCAAGCCATACATTCAAAAAGCACTACAAAACCCAAAAGGCATTTGGATACAATACTGGTTAAACTGGAAACCAACAGGGGCAACACTGGTTAGCAGTCACCTACTAAAGCTGAACCTAAGTATGTCCTATGATGAGGCACTACCACCTAGAAGAAAGGTACATCTGTATCAAAAGTTATGTATAAGAATGTTCATAACTGATTTATTCTTAACAGCCCCAAACTGGAAACAAGCCAAACATTCCTCAACAATAAAATGCTAAACAGATTGTATAATAGTCATCCAATGGAATACTCTTCAGCAATAAAAATAAATGAACAATTGCCATATACAACAAAAAACATGAATGAATCATATTATATAGACAGTGCTGAGCAAAAAAAGCTAGAATCAAAAGAATAATACTGCATGCGTTAAATAAGGTTGGAAAACAAGGCCAAACTAAGCCATAGTTTTAGAAATCAAAATAGTCACTAATTCTTGGGAGAAAGGTGAAGGTAGTAACTGGAATGGGCATGAAGTAGAGAGAAATTTCAACACAAACAAAACACACACCATAAAAAAAAAGATCTCAGACTACATTAAAATTAAAAACTGCTATTCATCAGAACACAAAAAGCAGGAAAAAAGTTACAAATCTAATAATATCTGCATTTCATATAACAAAAGATTAGTATCCAGAACGTATAAAGTACTCTTATAAACCAGTAAGAAAAAGACACAGAAACTAGTAGGAAAATTAGTAAAAATCTTCAAAAGGAACTTTGCAGAAAATAAAACACAAATGGCCAAACACATGAAACAAACGTCTAATTGTATTAGTAATCTGGGAAAAGCCAATCATAGCTTTAGAACCTACCAGACAAAGAGAAAAACGTATGGCAATAGGAACTCTTACACACTGTTTGGAGGACTTTAAATTTGTAAAGCCACTGGGAAAAACCTGGTATTAGCTAGTCAATTTAAAGATGTACATAACCTGTGCAATTCCACTCTTCGGTAATATCTTACAGCAATATCTCTAAACAGGAACAGGAGTATTCTTAGCATTTTAGGAGATTAGTTATTTAGTCACTGACCATTACTGCCAGTAGGAATGCTTCCCAACTCCCCATCACTGTGACAAAAAGAAACATCCACACACACTTCCAAATTGGAGCAAGGGGCAGATACACAGCTCTGAGTGAGGGCCACTGCCCTAGAGAAGGGTTTTTTCAACCTGAGTATTACTGACATTCTGAACTGAATAATTCTTTGTTGAGGGAGGCTCTCCTGTGCATTGCCTCTGCACTAAATACCAGTAACAACTGGGCAAGTGGTGATAACCAAAAAAGGCTCCAGATACTGCCAAATATCTCCTGGAGGATAAAACCATCCCTGGTTGAGAACCACTGTCCTAGAGAAACCTTTGCAGTAAGTGCATCAAAAGATATGTACAAGAATGTTCAGAGCAGTACGTTGGTAACAGCAAGAAACTGGAAAAATCAAAATGCTTATCAACACTAAAGTGGGAAAATAAATTGATGTATATTCTTATGATGCAAGACTATATGGCAGGGAAATTGACCTACAGATTCCTGCAACAAAACAGATGAATCTTAGGAACATAATTTAGATGATCAAAGCAAGTCAAAGAAAAATATGATTCCTTTTTATATAAAATTCAAAAACAAGCAACATAAAACAGAACCTTGTTTAGAGTTACAAAGAAGCACGTTGAAATTATAAAGAAAGGGCTGGGCATCGGGCTCACGCCTGTAATGCCAGCACTTTGGCAGGCCGAGGTGGGTGGATCACCTTAGGTCACGAGTTTGAGACCAGTCTGGCGAATATGGTGAAACCCTGTCTCTACTAAAAATACAAAAATTAGCCAGGGATGGTAAAGAGTGCCTGTAATCCCAGTTACTTGGGAGGGTGAGGCAGGAGAATCACTTGAACCTGGGAGGTGGAGGATGCAGTGAGCTGAGATCATGCCACTGCACTCCAGCCTGGTGACAAGAGTGAAACTCAGTCTCAAAAAAAAAGAAAAGAAAAAGAAAAAATTATAAAGAAAGGCAATGGAACAGTAAACACAAGATCCAAAGTACTGTTACCTTTGTGGGAAGGAAACAGTGTACAAATGTGGAGGCACACATAAGAGTTTTACTTTTTTTTTTTTAGGAAACAGCGTCTTGCTATGTTACCCAGGGTGATATTCACAAGCATATAAGAATTTTAAAGGTAATGATAATGTCCTATTTTCTAACTGGATGTTTGGATATTTGTTGTGTTTTTTTATGCCCTACATAATACATATGTAGATATTATGCCTATTCAATATTTAATAACAAAAATTAAACGATAAAAAAAGAAAAACACTATTGTAGGTAGAATGTTAAGCTGGTTCCTCTGATTCAAGTTCCCTGGTATCCACACCTTGGGCAGGCTGAATATCACTAGTTTAAAAACCTAAAATCTGAAATGATCCAAATTCTGAAATGCTCCAAAATCTGAAATTGACATGATGTTCAAAGGAAATGTTCATCGGAGCATTTCAAATTTTGAATTAGGGAGGCTCAACTGGCATAATGAAAATATTCCAAAATCCAAAGAAACCTCAAAATACAAAACACTCCTGGTTCCAAGCATTTTACATTAAGGAATACTAAACCTACAACATCTTCTTTTGAAGGTGGATAGCACCCAAAACTTGCTTCTAACTAATGGAATATGCCAAAAGTGATGAGATTTTGAGGATATGGTTTAGGTCCCTAATGAATTGACTTTAGATTAGTAGAAAGGGAGATCATTTGGAGTAAATCAGATCTAATCAGTTGAGGCCATTAAAAGAGGGTGAGAGATTCTCTTGCTGGTTTGGAAGAACCAGGTTCCACAAGTTCTTCAGGTGCAGGGAAATAAAATCTGCAACAAATTCATGATCTTAGAACAGGACCCTGAGCCTCCTGGAGCCTCAGATATCTGAGACTGGCCCTCACAGACACCTTGATTACAGTTTTGTGATACCATGAGCAGAGGACCCAGCTAAGCCATACCTGGACTACTACTACTGCTACTACTACTACTTTTTTTTTTTTTTTTTTTTTTTGAGACAGAGTCTCAGGCTGGAGTGCAATGACACAATCTCAGCTCACTGCAACCTCCTCCTCCCAGGCTCAGGCGATTCTCCCACCTTAGCCTCCTGAGTAGCTGGGACCACAGGCACATGCCACCACGCCCGACTAATTTTTAAATTTTTTTGTAGAGACAGGGTTTTCCAACATTGCCCAGGCTGGTCTCAAACTCCTGGGCTCAAAATACTGGGATTACAGGCATAAGCCCCCACGCCTGGCCTATGCCTGGACTTCTGACTCACAGAAACTGTGAAATAATAAATAGGTATTGTTTTAAGCCACTAACCTTGTAGTAATTTGTTACACAGCACAGAAAGCTAATATAAACACTTTTTAGAATTTTTATTCCTAAGAAAAAAGACAACTCTATCATTAATCATTGTATTGAGAAATTAAACACCTAACTTTGCTATTGGGTCTCCATAAACAAAGAATTTTGAACTTCTCCTGTTTAGTGTGGCTGAAGCAGATAAAAAGCATGATCCTCAAAGCTGTACGATCTCAGGTATGGATCATTCACATCAGTAAGTTAAAAGGGGCAGTACATGCTCATATTTACTCAGTTAAAAAGACAGAAAGCAACTGTCAAATCCACACTTACCAAATGAACAGGTTAAAAAATAAACATAAAAAAAGTCCTCAAAAAACCCCTGAGAGTATATAATACAATCAGACTTGTGGGAAGTTTCCAACAACTCTGAGGATCATATTGCCTTTCCCTATAGTCTACACTCAAGTGAAGAATTATTTCCTGTTTTTCTTAATCCTAAAAGCACAGTGTTTGACACATAGCAAATGTTTATGATCTGTTGAATAAAATAACTCCATTTCAAAAGGAGAGTATCTGAGGCCCAATGACCTACCCAAAGTCACACTGTGTTAATGGCAGAACCAAGACTAAGATAAGGTCTCCTCTCTGTGAATCAAGTGCTTTCTTCCTGTGTCAGAATTCAATACTTAATTATTGTCAACCCTCGTTAAATACAACACATACCATAGAAATCATTAACCGAGTATTAAATATTCAAAATAATTTTTCATAAAATTAATTCCATCTGCCTCACTGTTTTGTGAGCCTATCTGTCCAAAGTTCTTACCACTTATGGTACTAAATAATTAACAATTTTCTGCTCCACATAAACTAGAAAATGAAATCGTTCTATTGATCTGAATCAATAATTATACCTTTAATTTTCTGGGGCATTTATTAGTCTAATATGGGAAACAACAATCTCTTCCCAGAATAATCAAGAAAGAATCAAAGTAGTTAATGCTACCCTTTAAATAGAGAAGAGCCTATACTCCTTTTTTAAACAGTCATCAATCAATCCTAGCAAAAAAAATATATATAAAATACTTCAAAATATATGTGCCTCACAGTAGTCTGAATATTCTCTTTAGTGACACCTGCTTTTTCTGCTTTGAAACATTTCTTTTGAAATAGCCCACCATTCAAAATAGTTTAGATATGTTATAAATGTACGTAAACAGGTACCAAAAGTTTTATGGTCCCATCTCAATATATACAATTTTAAAAGTCATGTGACAGTATTTTTAAAATGTTTAATGTTGATAATATAACTTCTTTACTTTTAAAGGGAAAAAGCCCTTGTATTAATACAAAAAATGCTGATTTTAGGGAATAGGTTCCTACTTAGGAATTTAACTAATTTCAAGGAAACATAAGGATCCCTTTGCAACCCTTTCATTTTCTTGGCAGAGATAACAGAAATTGTATCTAGCTAATGGTTAATGTGGAGTAGGAGGATATCACAGAGTGGTACAAAGTGGGACACTAGAATCTTTGATAATTTCTCTTTATCTGTAAAGCAAGAAACTCTAGTTACTTAGTCAGTAGTTGCCAGGTATGAGATGAGGTCAGGGGTTTATGTTTGATGGTGGTACTGATGCATGCAGGCTGGAATCTTACTAGTAAGAGTCTGTAGAGGGAGGATCCTATCTCCACACCACTTACCCATTCTGCATGGATTCAGCAATCCTCTTCACATTGTTATGTTAAAAAGTGGTACCCAATTCTTTATAACAAGAAAATGATAAACTTCTATCAATCTAAGAATGTTAAAAAGGGGAAAAGGTTAAGGGTTTATTTTCATGACCTACTTCTTATAGTCAAATACACATCAGCAAGTTTCTCAAGTTAGTTGAAATAGGCCAATCCAAAAAGAGAAAGGAGAGAACTCTCACAAAAGTCATCATCACCCAAGGTGAATTAAGAGGACTTACTGTTAAGGAAGCAATCCCTTTGTGATAGAATTTTAAAGATTCAGCAATGCAAGAAAGTGCTGAACTATAATTTTCCTCTTGCAACCCAGTGAGACACTGTTCTGCATGTGAAAACTCCTTCAAACTATTTAGCCAGAAGTAGAAGTGTTCTGAGGCCACTTGAGTCAGCAAACTCTGATAAAGCTCTTTGGCCATGTCATGATTACCCTAAAAACAAAAAAAGAAAAGAAAAAAGAATAGAAGGAGCACATGGTGAGGTTCTTACATTGAAAGAGTTGATGCAGCAGCTAAAAGAGAAACCCAAACCTTGGATATGTCTGAAGAATCATTCCTCATATTATATAATTCTCTGAGACTCTGTCTAAATATTTCCTCAGAGAAAATATGCTGAGTTGCTTTTATGTAACATAATGCTTGAAATTCTTTACTAAAACAGTTCCAAAAGAGAAAATAAATGGAATTAACTATAAACCAAGTCTAGAACTTTAGCCCAAAATATAGAAAGTATAAATACCTTTTAATGCTATTCTAAATAAACTATTTAGTGGGTAAGAGAAACCCCAGGGGAAAAGGCATAGTTGTTGGGAGAAATGTGAATAGCACTTAATGCCTGAGACCAGGGATGCTCAATGTCCTGCAATGCTTGGGACAGAACAGTAAAATAAAGAACTGTCCTGCTAAGAGTGTGTGCTCCTCCCCCATTTGAGAAGCAACATAAAATTAAGAACATGCACTTCAATCACCTAGAGTAATGCTTTCTCAAACTTTGGTCTCTGGACTTCTCCCCAAAGGACTTTTTATTTATTTATTTATTTTTAGTAGAGACAGGCTTTTGCTATGTCAGCCAGGCTGGTCTCAAACTCCTGGCCTCAAGAGATTTGCCCACCTTGGCCTCCCCCAAAGTACTGGGATTACATGCATAAGCCACCCCACCCGGCCAGGATTTCTGTACTAACCAAGGTTTCTATTTCCTCTCAAACAAAATTAATAAAACTTGTTAGGCTTTCCATATGGCTGAGAAGAGTACAGCATACTAAAGCTTTCCCATTTCTACTTCAGAATGACACGGTTGGGGAGAGGAACAAAGATGTGGTATACTGAGAAAGGAAGATAGAAACAGCGGGTGGTAGGTGGCCTTGGTTATAACGATACAGAGCAAAATGAAAGTGGCACTAACAACCTACAGCCAGAAAGGGCCCAGATTTTAACTTCCTCATTACTAATACCAACAACATATATACCATTCTTTTATGATAAAAGTTAAAAATCAGGTCCTTTCCTTCCTCATCTTCAGAACCCATGACTAAAAGGTACTTCAACTTTATTTTTAGTTTTGACTACAACTAATAATCATACAGTTGAAGGTACATGACCTGACATTTCCGCCAACCCAGTTCACTCAGAAGGGTAACACATACCATTCTGGAAGCCTGTCTGGCAATACGGTATACAGTCCATCCATTGGAGACACTTTCAAGCTGCTGCTTAATTACTGCCTTACTTTCCACAGATAATGCCTTCTGACTTGCTACAAAAATCACAGTAGCCAAACTCACCTAACATTGGGCAAGAAGAAAACCAAGAAAATCATTTAATTTTATCCAGTGTCATTGATAACCTACCCCAAAGGGAGGAAAAGTAATTAGAGCCCACTGCAAAAGAACAAAATTTGTTTTCCATTGACATTTATTTAATTTTTTATTTTGAAGTCATTAAGCAATTTATTCCATTCACTCAGGGCACTCTTTATAACAGCGAATAAGTAGAAGCAATATCCACAATATGGATAAATAAATTATATAACATAATCACACAATGAGATACGTAAGTAAAATGGATAAACTAGAGATAGACTTACCAATATAGATGACAAGGAAAATAGGCAAAAATATGCAAAATGCAAAAGATTACAAGCAGTATGATAAAGTTTACGTAAAGTTAAAAATATGCAAAATACTACATATTACTTAGGGATATATACTTTGGTAGTAAAAGAATAACAGGCATGAGAATGATAAATATCAAATTCAGGATAGTGGTTACCTAAGAGAAGGGAGGAGATGCTATCAGCAAGGTACACAGGGGGCTTCAACTAAACTGTTAATACCTTTTTCTTAAGCTAGATAATGAACGGAAGAGTTTTCACTGTATTATTCCTTAGATTTTTTTGAGTATTACATTTTTCAGTATTACATTTCGTAATTTAAGACTATCTTAAAGTAGTAGTTTAAGATATCAGGACCATTAGTTCAAAATGCCACTTCATAATAAACAACTTAGCTAATTGCCTCTTAATATTTCAAAGCTGATTCATATAAAGATCCATACATTTGGTCATCAAGGTAACCTTTTCTGGCAGCAAATGATGAGATGGGGTCAATCTTTTATACAATTCCCTCTGGAGGATTAAATATAAAACAGGCTTGAATAAGTCATTTCATTATATTTCTTCCCACAATATGGAATGGCGATCTTACAACTTTCATTTAATTTATAATTATTTAGAATATAGTCTACTCTCAGTCCTGCAGAACTTTTCAACTAAACATTTTATGGCTTCCACAGTTTCTGTTTCTTTCTAAGCATATATCTTTCCTAACCCCAAGGGTCTACAGAAGCCTCAACTGAATCCTAAACAGCTAAAGAGGTCCTGGAATGGAAAACATAAATTTGGGCTAATTTATGGTCATTATTGTCATTAGATTTTTAACTTCTATTTTCTGAAGTACAAAACAGGGTTTAGTTCATTATTTACTTTGTATAAGGAAGAAAAAAGTTTCATTTTCATTTTGTCCTTTGTAATAAAAGAAAAACATGAGATTGAAGGCTTTGGCTATACGAAGCTGATTTGACAGGGTTTAGGAAGAAAGCAGTTTTAGAGGTGAACAAAACATGGCTTTTTAAATCACAAGTGAAAAAAGTAAAAAGCTCATACAGCCAATTCTATTTTGACACCAGCACACTCTGGTCTTAGGTAATGAATTTAACCCATTGTTTGTTCTGTTTTTTAAGTAAAGTCAAACAGTAATGTTAACTTAAAAGTAATTCCC
This sequence comes from Rhinopithecus roxellana, assembly GCF_007565055.1. NCBI lineage: Eukaryota > Metazoa > Chordata > Mammalia > Primates > Cercopithecidae > Rhinopithecus > Rhinopithecus roxellana. The sequence goes on along the minus strand of NC_044556.1, from coordinate 70,891,004 downwards.
ACTAGACCAGATCCTAGTCATTCAAAGGAGATTCAAAATGTGGCTTTTTACCAGAAGTTCTTGTTGCTTGTCTGTGGCTGATCGTCCAATCACCTTGTACAGCTCCATGAGGTCACCAAGCATCCCATCACCCAGCACCGGCAGTTGCATGGCAATGGCTGCCAGGCAATGGCACATCAAAATCCGGGCAGCATCTTGAGCACTGTGCAACTGAGTCAACAAGGTCTCAACCACTGACTGGCTAAGATGGGGCCTGCCCTTGGCTAACTTCACCATACAGTTTAGAGCAATCTGCATGCCAAAAAGAAAATTAACTAGTTACATTTTGAAGATACAGATGAAGCTTTAAAGAAAAGAGCTTTGTACAGGTTACTGGGAAAAATCAAGGGCGAGGTTTCTTGTAGGCATAGCATTTTTCTTCATAAGAAACACGAGGTACTGAATCCCACATTAGGGTTTGTGAAGTGCACTACGTTTAAAATAACAAATTAGGACTGCACGTCAACCACTCATTTCAATCTAAGACTATCAAAATACTTTTAAGAAAGATGGAAATCATAAGGAAGAATGCTGAAGAGGCAAATATATGCCAAATGTCACCATCATTGTACTATCATTACTTTTCAGGAACTGCTTCTGAAGTATGGCTTGTAAACTATGCCAGCATCTCCCAGAAGGAAAATAAAACTATAGATTCCTGGGCCCTACCCTAATGAATTAACATACGTGTGTGTGTGTGTGTGTGTGTGTGTGTGTGTGTGTGTGTGTTGAGGCTACCGAGAGTTCATAGTTTTAAAAAGATGCCTTAGATGACTCTTAAGTACACTCAAGTGGGAAAGAGATTCCTAATTTTCTCTTACTTCTCAATTGAAATCTAAAAATCAATTTGGCTACAGAATTTCTCTTATTAAGGCCTTGTTAAAGGCATCACTAATATCCAGTCAAAAAACTAGAAACCTAGAAATATTCCCACTTTTACAAAGCTAATATATTCTTTTGTCAAATCTCCAATATTTACTGTCAGCGCCTTTCCAATCTCTCTACCACATCATAAATCTCTTCCTAATTCCAATTTTTTGAAAAGATGGGCCCTTCAATCCATCCTTCACAATGCAAACACGCAGCCATCAGTGGGCTGTTAGGCACACACATAAACTTTAGAGTCTGAAAAATGCAAGGGCTGAAGCTCAGCCTGCCCCTTATTAGCTAGGTGGCTTTGAACAAGGTACTTCCATCTCTCTCAGCCTTAAGTTTCGGATGTGTATAAGAGAGAAACACATTTCATTATAGGGTTATTGAGGGACTGAAAGAAATGTATAATATAAGTCTTCAACGAAGTTTGGCACATAATAGACATTCAAATAACAATAATAACTATGACAAAGGTTACCATTACTTTAAATTATATTATCTCCTCATTATCTATAGAATCAAAGCCATAATAGCATGTTATTTGATATCCTCTATGATTGAACTACTTTTCCAATCTCACATTATTTCATCCAGCCACAGTGGGCTAGTCACCAGTCTTCCACCACAACAGGTACATTCTTACATTCAAGTCTTTTATAATAGTGGTCATTGGGCTCAAACAATCTTTCCTCATTACTGTAATTCAATTCCACCTTCACAACTCAACTCATATGACATTTATTTGAAGTCTTCCCTAATATCCTTGGTTAAAGTTAATCACTCCCGACTCTGACCTCTCATTAGAACTGCACTTCTTTTGTGAAGTATCAGAGAATGTATTGTGTTCTGTTTGGTATTATAGTCTCCTATATAAATATCAGTAGCCTATTCTAGATGGAAAGCTCTGCTATTACAGGAACCTTTCTTGGCCATCTATGTATGTCCCACTGTGCTGAATCCAGCATTTTACTGACACCCACAATTGTTGGAAAAAAGATTTGCTTTTAAAAAAAGTTTTAAATGTACTGTGGTTCCAAGGGGATTCTGAGGATCCCCTCAGAATGTGTTGCCAAACACCTGTTGTCTACTTCTCTTCTCTACTTCTTATTAGCTTTCACTTAATGATATTACTATCTTTATTGTTCATCACTATGACCATATCACTACTTTCCTTAACATGCTAAAATGAGCCATGACTTCCTCGAAACCATACCTTAGACAAGCTAACGCTCTTACATGTACCAATGTTTATCTAATAGTTTCTTACTTCTATTAACTATGCTTTTCCTTATTAATTTTGCACTATCACAAATTATATTTCATGTTTCACTCCAAAAAGAGTAGTCTCACTTCACATTTTAATTTTTTTTTTTGAGACAGGATCTCATTCTGTGACGTAGGGTAGAGAACAGTGGTGCAATAATGGCTCACTGAAGCCTCAGCCTCTCGGGTTTGAGCGATCCTCTCACCTCAGCCTCATGAGTAGTTAGGACTATAAGTGTGTCCCATCATGTTCAGCTAAACTTTAAAAAATTTTTCCAGAGATAGGGTCTCAGTATGCTGCCCAGGGTGATCTTGAACTCCTAGGCTCATGCAATCCTTCCACCTTGACCTCCCCAAAATGCTGGGATTACAATGCCTGGCCTCATTTCACATTTTAAAAATCTTACATATCTCTAAGATGATTTCTGTAACGAAGTGAAAGTGAAAATTCCTTAAAATATTCTTCCCTTGGATTATAAACTAGGGTTTATGTCACTGGGAAATTAATGAATGCTTATGTTAAATTAATGAACATTTCTGAGTTTGGCTGCAGTCATTTCATCAGTTTTTTTTGTGGTTTTATCAGTTAGATTAAATCAGTGTGGTTTTATCAGCTAGATATAATCACTTAGATTAAAACTTCTAAGAGTACCAGAGCTATGTCTGCTTAACTTTGCTTTCTATTGCCTAAGACCATCATATATATCTATTACAACTTAAAAAATAAAAGTTTTCACCTTTAAAGTGGCCTGAGCACCTGGATTACCATCTTGACTACAAAGTACCAGTAGGGATTCCAGGCCAAAGACAGCGTCTTGTTCCAGTGCCAAAAGATCTAGAAGAAAAACACTAAGCTTTATGATGGTCAAGTCATGTGCATATAAACACACACACACATATATATGCAAACACACATGCTCTCTTAGAAAAACATTAAGGAGTTTAAGATACAGGGAATTATTAAATGGATGAACCTAACCTTCCTTGAAAAAGTACACGTGGCATTTCTTCAAGAATGTAAAGTCTATCTTCAGACTTTATTTCTACCACTTTATTGAAGTATTTATAAAAATATACACATTAAATCAAGAGCTAAAGCCACAAAGCTATAAATAAAGCAAAACTGAAATAGTATCACCAGCTTAGCTAAGGAAAATACTAAGAACAGCAAACTATGCAGTATGTGTTAATCTCCCTAATCAGAAATAAATTATGCAGGTCCATTTTTACCTACGATGTAACAGTTTTCAGCTTCTAATGAAAGCTGAACCACTTTTAGAAAATAATGACTCCACATAACCTTATTAATGTTTCAAGTCTGACCATAAAGAATGAACCTCTTAGATGTCTCATGAAATAGCAGTACTACACCATCTTTTCACTACCATAGGGTTAAAATTTCTCTGAAGGTTTTAGAAAGTTCTGAATATATTAGTTACCTTTAGGTTAATATATTTCAGTGTGTTCTCAACACTGAAACAAGCAGTTTTCTATGTTACATGGGAGAAAATACTCTTTGCTATGCCAATGTAAAACAGGCTTAATTATTCAACTTTAAGAAACGTTTCCTGAGTGTTGGAGCTTAGCAAACAGAGTAAAGGCTAGTGAAGGTCAGGTTGCAAGAAAAAAACAGGTACTTGGAACAAGCAGTGCTGAAGGCTATGGGGGATAAGAGGAACCACTAAGCTTGTAATCCTCAATAAAGATCAAAATCAGCACTGAAACAGATGGAATATACAAAATGTATTTCTTGTTCTTGAACACAAGTCAAAAGATGTTAGATAGACAACAAAATATGTGCATTATTTTCCTTGCATGTCCTCGATTATGCAAGCCAGCTTAATGCCACATATACCTAGAGTAAATTCTGTGAAAATTTAATTCACATTGGTCTGCGAATTCACTTGCCTCTAGGTGAAACTATTTGTTATTTAAGTCCCTTGAGAACCTAAGTAAATTTTTCTAGGTTTTTGTATAAGTGAACATACCACCTTATACAAAAGGGGTAGAGTACTAAGCAATCTCTATCCACCAGCACCATATACGCAAAGGCAAGCAGTGGAAGGAAATGGGCAATGCTCCATAAAACCTTTCAATTCCACTCCCAAGGTCTTAATCTCTTTATTATTTTTCACAAGGATAAAGTAGTCTTGAGAACACATGCTCTAAGAACACTATGAAAGGAGTCAATCTGCAGATCAAGGCTCACAGGCTAAAAATAAGGGATTGAAAAAAATCAAACAGAATTCTGTTCAAGGTCTAAACCAAAGTTTATATATAATATCAGTCCTGATCAAACTTACCTTTTTCTTGACAAGAAACAGTTATATTAGTTAGGACTCTAACTCCATGAGCTGCAATGCCCCTGTTATTATGGTAACAGCACTCTTGGGCTAATTTGACTAAATCAGAAGATCTGGGAGGAGAACTCACATTTCCTAAAAAAGCAGAGAAAAGTAGTAGAGACTCTAATTCAAATAATTCAAAAGCAGTTCAGCTTATAGGTTCAATTTTCTTAATTTTTGAGAAAAATCTCTAACAATAAACTTCAACGAAATTACCTACCACAACCCCACTATCAATACGTATCAGCATTTCTCTCCATTAAGGTACTTAAAATAGGTATGTGCCAACAGTTTTGTAATGACTAAGATCTAAAATCAACATATAATTTCTTAAAAAATATTAATAAAAATTGACTAACAGTACAAAAGCCAAAACAACTATCCTAAGAGTTCAAAGGAATTCTGATTAAAACAGGTATCATTATAGGCCTCTTGTCAGACAAAACCACACTTTCAAGGCAGGAGAGAAAAGAGAAAAAAAATTAAGTTTGCATTTTTTTTTCCATCTCAGATTGCTGGCATACATTTATACCTCAAAGGGTTTACATAAGAATTCATGATTTTAGAGCTGGAAAGAATTTTGGAATCATCTGACTTAACACACCCTATTTTTACAGATGAAATCAAAGCCCAAAGCCCCAAAATTTTAAGAATCTTGCCATTAAGGTCATAAAACTTACTAGTCATGTACTAATGCCCCTGTTATTATACTCTTCTGCTTTATACCTTAAATTTCATGCTATAGATTGCAAAATTTTTAAAATTCACATTTGAAATTCTGGAATGTAAGGTTCATGTTGTAACTATTGTAATTTACAGTAGAGAAGCCCTCAGTTATAACTGCATAAGCTTCAAGAAAATAAGGAGATTAGAGCTTGTTCCACCACTCAAAAGAGTCTCCCATTACTGTCTTCCTTTCCTCTGCTTATTTTTCCATGATTCCTGTCAACTTCAACTTTGTCTCTCATACCAAGGGTGACTGTATTTTTTTGAGGCTGAAAGGGACACTATTAAGAATTACAATAGGCATAAACCATGACTATCTGAGGTGGCGTGGGACCTATGGTCACTTTATTGATTTCTGGTTTAATATAATACAAGCTTAGGAGACAGCCTCAGTGTTTCTTGGGTTTTTGTTTCTTTTGTTTTTTTTGAAACAGTCTAACTCTGTTGCCCAGGCTGGAGTGCAGTGGTGCAATCATGGCTTACTGTTAATTTTCTGAAATATTTCTTTTAAATCTTTTTCCCCCTATGTACAACAGTACAATTTAAAAACTCACACATAATCAGGATATGTAGATACTGGCCAATATCCTGCTTTTAAAATCTAATATTTTTTAGCCTTTTCCTATGTTTTCTAGGAATAAGATTATTTTTAATTTAATTTTTATTTTGTAATGATTTTCTAAGATAAACTCACAAGGCTCACAAGGTACAACAAAGAGTAGAAAACAGTAAAAGGCTAGTGAGAGAAAAGTTTTCCTCCCCGACCCAATGCTATCAGCTTCTTGGGTATCATTCCAGAGAGTCTATCGACTTATAAGCACATTTCTTTCTTTCTTTCTTTTTCCTTTTCACACACTGTTTTGTACCTTGTTTTATTTTTCTTTAAATATTATATCATGGAGACTGTTCCATGCCATGTTTTCTTTTTAGTAAATTGCATTGATTTTTATTGCAGTGATGTGTCATAATTTCTTTGAGTCCTCTATTGATGGACCTTTTAATGCTATTACATCCTCTACTGAGGGATAATATTTTGCTATTATATAAAATGGTGCTAAGAATAATCTTATATTTATGCCATTTCTCAATGTGTGACTATGTAAATAAGATAAATTCCTAGAAGTGGAATGTCTGGGTTATCTGTAATTTAATGAGTATTTCCAAATCACCTATGTACAAGCTTAATAATTTACATTCGCAGCAGCAATAACTGCTTACCCACACCCTTGTCGACATACCATATTTATCAAACTTCTAAATCCTTGCCAATCTGATGGATTAAAATTATTTCAAGTGTTGTTTTAAGGTGCATTTATCTTAAATATGTCTGATATTGAGCATCTTATATATTTGAGTCATGTGTTAGTGATCATTTAGACATACTAAATTTAAGTTTGCTTTTTAAACTACTTTTGGCTACACTGAAAAAAATCTAAGCAACAGAAATAAAGATTTACCTTTATTTATGGAAATAATCTAACTTTGGAAAATCCTTGACTTTTATTTTTTATAAATATTATCTAGTCTATTTATTTAAGCCTTTGCTTAATTCCATATATAAGCCAAAATTCACAAACTTCAATAAAAGGACAAATACCTAGCTTGAAAAGTGTTTAAATATTATAACCCGACATAATGCTAATACATGTATTTGGAATTAAAAAATAAAGAAAAAGAAAGTTATCAAGCATGTAAGTCAGTTTGGTACAAAAAAGAGAATTCTGAGTCAGACCACTGAGTTCAGGCCTAGGCTCACACACTTCACAAGTATGTGAACTTTGGACATACCGTCAAACCTTTGTGAGTCTCAGTTTCAATACTTATAAACTCCTTTGCATATGCCTCACTTGAAAGGCTACTTGTATGGGAAAGCGCTCATCTATTCTAATACATGATTAAGACTTTGTCTACCACAGCTCTTTCAAAGTGCAATGTCGGTGAAGGATGTTAACTGCAAGCTAAGAAATACACTGGCTGATTTATGCAGAAAAAAAATAAATTGAAAGCACCCTAGGTATATGGTAGGTTGTTTCTAAAGAAGGCTGTGATAATCTCTCACATCCCTTGTGGACATGCTCCTTTACCATGTGATCTTCCAATTCCATGTGACTTGCTTTGGCCAATAAAGCACTGGAAAACAGGCTGCAAGCAAAAGGTTGACAAGTGCTTGTGTGTTGGTGGCTTGCTTTCTTTTAGCTCCAACCAACATCCTGAAAACAAGCCCAAGCTAACCCACCAAGAGTTGCATGGATAAAAACTAAGGTGCCTCGGCAGAAAGCCTTTCAATTTCTATCATGTGAATGAGGTCATCTTAGACCATCCAATCCTAGTCATACATGACCGTAGTCACATAAGTGACCCCGAGTGAGGCCAGCAGGACTGCCCAGCTGAGTACAGTTAAAATGGCTGATTGACAGAATTAGAGCAAATAAAAAGGTCATGGTTTTAAGCTACTTGTTTTGGGGTGATTTTGTTATGTAGCAATAGATAATTGAAAATGTACTTCACAGAATCACTGGAAAGCCTGCAAAATTAATAGGAAAACAAGGTCAGAAAACAAATAAGAAAAAGGCCAGGGAGCAACCAAGACCACAGCCCAAAAGACCATGCATGGAATTAGTCCAGTGAGGACACAGCAGCCATTGTTACTGATTATTTCATGTCACAGCTTAACTTCTGTCACAGGGTACCAGACATAGCAAACACCCACTGCTAGTATATTCTGGAAACAAATGTTGCTCTGTCATTGCTACATCACCATATCCCCATTCTCTCATATCCCCACTTCCTTGTTGTTACTGGCTCCCAATTTAGTCTGTGGCATGGAAATGATTAGTCAAGTCCAGGCCACATGTAAGCACACTAGCTGGAAGGGAGGTGTGACAACAGAGTATCAATCAGGTCTTTATAGCTTCCTATTAAGACTTACATGGTAGGGCCGGGCGCGGTGGCTCAAGCCTGTAATCCCAGCACTTTGGGAGGCCGAGACGGGTGGATCACGAGGTCAGGAGATCGAGACTATCCTGGCTAACACAGTGAAACCCCATCTCTACTAAAAATACAAAAAACTAGCCGGGCGAGGTGGCGGGCACCTGTAGTCCCAGCTACTCCGGAGGCTGAGGCAGGAGAATGTTGTAAACCCGGGAGGCGGAGCTTGCAGTGAGCTGAGATCCGGCCACCGCACTCCAGCCTGGGCGACAGAGCAAGACTCCGTCTCAAAAAAAAAAAAAAAAAAAAAAAAAAAAAAAGACTTACATGGCAGGGAATTCCCTACACCTAGAAAGTATCATACACTATGCGGCCATAAAAGGGACAAACAAATCTACATTAGTTCTTTAATTCAAACTAACTGACTACAAAAGGAAGCAACAGAGGTTCCACAAAGCTTGCATTGAAACAAAACAACCAGCCCGGGCACAGTGGCTCATGCCTGTAATCCCAGCACTTTGAAAGGGCAAGGTGAGTGGATCACTTGAGGCCAGGAGTTTGAGATCAGCTTGGGCTAAATGGTGAAATTCCATCTCTACTAAAAATACAAGAATTAGCCAGCCATGGTGGCAGGCATCTGTAGTCCCAGCTACTCGGGAGACTGAAGCAAGAGAACTGCTTGAACCCAGGAGGTTTGGGTTGTAATGAGCCAAGATCCCCCCACTACACTCCAGCCTGGGCAACAGAGTGAGATTTTGTCTCAAAACAAAACAACAAAAAACAAAGAAACAAACAAAAAAACCCAAAATGACAAAAAAGTTTAGCTTTAAGTCTGTTAGGTAAGCAAGCTCCTTACTGGGCATTAATGAAAGCATTTTAGAGCTAATCATCTTCAACTGGTAACTAGGAAAGCATTTTGAGCTGGAGTAAAGTTTTATTTTAATTGTTTTCCAGAGAAGTAATATGCACCTAAAAGGAAGCATATGACATTTGCTCTTAAAACTCACTGCTACTTGACCTTTGAAATGTACTTAAATTCAAAGGGCACTTTGAGTCAGAGATATACAAAAGCAAACCAACTATTTTAAGCATCCTTAAAAATATTTTCACCCACATATAATTCAAAAAAAGGGACAAACCTAGAAAAATATATTATTGACTTAAGATCAAGGCATTAGTTAAGAAATCATGTTCAAATAAACCACTAGCATGTAATGGAGTAGGAGATTTTTGAAACTTTCCCTGATGTTAAAGCTTTATAGAAGAAACAACCTGAAACATAAATACGGATAAAGGAGTTTGCACATTATTTATATAGTATCTCCCTTCTTTTCCTTACCTGGAACTGTACTGAAGTAATGTTTGATGGCGATGGTCCCTGATAGTGTGGAAAGGACAGACAACATCCCTAGTTTTAAGCTGTCATAAGGAGTCTGGAGGGCACACTCACAAAGTGCCTGGAATGCAGAAGAGAAATGAATACAGAAGTTAAAAACATCAATACACTTCTAAATTGTCTACTCCATTTACATTTTCTGGTTTTTAGAAAATTATATATTAAGGACTTTTTTTCATGTTAAAAAACTTAAGTCGAGGCCAGGTGCAGTGGCTCATTCTGGTAATCCCACCAGTTTGGGAGGTGGGAGGATCACTCTAGCTCAGGAGTTTGAGACCAGCCTGGGCTCAATGTGAGGCCTTGTCTCTAGTGGTACATGCCTGTGGTCCCAGCTACTTGGGAGGCTGAGGCAGAAGGATCGCTCGAGCCCACCAGGTCAAGGCTGCCGTAAACCATGTTCACGCCACTGCACTCTAGTGGGGGGACAGAGCAAGACCCTGTCTCAAAAAAAAAAAAACAAAAAAAGCACTAAGTCAAACTTCCAAACTCCTTAGGGGAGCCTCAGGAGGCAGGATAACTCAATGTAAACTATGTTGATACATAAAAAGGACACTAGGTAAAAACTAAAAAATTATGAATAAAGAATGAACTTTGGTTAATAATAACAATGCATCAATATTGGTTCATTTATAACAAAAGTACTATACTATTGTAACATGTCAATAATAGGGGAAATAGTGGGGGAATGTGGGAACCCTGTGTACTATCTTCTCAATTTTTCTGTAAATGTAAAACTATTCTGAAATCCCCACCATATTTTGCTTACCTAAGAGAGATATGAATATTATTTCATATATGTGTAATTTTTAAAAACAACAGAGAATATGGAATTCTATCTAGTTTCTAAGTGAATAGAGCTATCTTCCCCCATTTCTGGTCATTTACTCTACTCTTGACCAGGTAGTTTGAAGTATTACCAAAACTAAGATGCTAGTTTTTCTTTCAATGTAGTGAACTATGAATATATAATCACAGTACAGTGACTCTTGCCTTATCCTTTATCACATGGCTCTGTATCATATGACTGCATGTAATATAACAAGTGAAATAACTGTTTTGTTAAATTAATTTCCATTCTCTCACAAAGACAAAGGTTCAGAAAATAAGCAAAACTTAAAAGTCTAAGGAAAAAGTGAAAAATAACATTTCAGAAAGGGTTAAAATAAATTTAATATGACCCTCAATAAAAATGTCAACAAAATTGCAGGACGATTTAGATTACCTGATTTTAAAGATCACGTGGAAAAATAAAAATCAGAAAACATCCAGAAAAAGTGGCAAGGAAAAGATTTAAATATATACTAGAATTTAATATATGATAATGGCATTTAAAATTAAAGATACCAGTTAAAACTACAAAGACAATTGACCAGTCATTTGGTAAAATAAAAACATATCCCTGTTTGTTTTTTTTTTTATGGCAAATAAAAAACCAAAACTGTAAAAAGTACTATGAGGTAACATGGAACAATACAAAGATAAAAAGATAATTGGCAAACCTAGAAAAAAATATTCACATCATATAACATCAGTAAAGGACCAAGAACCTTAATATATACGAAGTTCTGGCCGGGCACAGTGGCCCACGCCTGTAATCCCAATATTTTGGGAGGCCGAGGCAGGAGGATCGCCTCAGGTCAGGAGTTCTAGACCAGCCTGGCCAACATGGTGAAACCTATCTCTACTAAAAATACAAAAATCAGCCGGGTGTGGTGGTGCACGCTTGTAGTACCAGCTACTCAGGAGGCTGAGGCAGGAGAATCGCTTGAACCCAGGAGACAGAGGCTGCAGTGAGCCAAGATCGCGCCACTGCATTCCAGCTAGGGCAACAGAGCAAGATTCTGTTTCGAAAAAAAAAAAAATTTCTTACTAATAGGCAAAAACTCAATAAAAATTTGGTATCTCACAGAAAGAATGCACACAAATGTCTTTTAAATAAAAAGTCTAACCTCATTCATACTTTGAAAATTTTAAATTAAAATGTGTCACTTTTTAACTATCAGATTGACCAAGGTTAAAGTTTGATAATACATAACACTGAAGAATATGGGGAAATAGGTGTTCTCACACATTGTTGTTAGAAGAGTAAAATGGTATAAATCTCTCTGGTGAGTCGTTGGTATTAACTCTCAAAACTTTTAAAATATCCATCATTAGACCTAGAAATTTCTTTTCTGAAAATTTATGTTCACAAAGGTGATTTTTCACAAACTATTCAATGTAGAAATGTCAACAGTAACAGTAAAAGTATCAGAAACAACCCTAATGTCTATCAGTAGGGAACTGAGTATATAAAAGAAGTACCACATAGCTGATAAAAAAAAAAAGTGCAGTAGATCTAGCTGCTAATATAAGATGTTCAGCTGGGTGCGGTGGCTCACACCTGTAATCCCAGCACTTTGGGAGGCTGAGGCGGGCGGATCACGAGGTCAGGAGATCGAGACCATCCTGGCTAACATGGTAAAACCCTGTCTCTACTAAAAATACAAACATTAGCCAGGTGTGGTGGCAGGTGCCTGAAGTCCCAGCTACTCGGGAGGCTGAGGCAGGAGAATGGCGTGAACCCAGGGGGCGGAGCTTGCAGTGAGCGGAGATCACGCCACAGCACTCCAGCCTGGGTGACAGAGCAAGACTCCATCTAAAAAAAATTAAAAAAAAAAAAAATGTTCCCCCACATTAAGAGGTAAAAGGTTTAAAACATGCATGTAGTGTATTTTCACTTGTAAAGAAAAAAAGATGGGGCACACAGGTTTCCACATTGATGAAAAAGTTTAGGAAGCTTACATAAGAAGTGATCACTTCTGCAGAGGAGACCTATGAGAAGAGATGACTTATATTTCACTCACTGTATACTTTTGAACTCTAGAAATTTTTTGTCAGGTGTATGAATAATTTTTTGACTGAAAGAAAGACCTAGTTAACAAGAAAAACAGCAGCAGCACAAAAATTATCATGAAAGGAATGGAAATAGACCTGAAAGATGCAGTATGTTTCTGGTAACCGAAGGGAATACAGTCTAGGTAATGCATACAACACATACTTTGGCAATTAGGCCAGAATATGGGGTGTTTAATTTTGGCCTAAGAGGAGAAATGTTCAAAAGGATCTAAGATTGGGGGGGATTAGGCCAGATGATATAGGGCCTTAAAAGTTAGGCAATTAAAACCTAATGGAAAATGAAAAAAAGAAGCCAGAGGAGAGGAATAATGGCATCTAAAGTGTTAGGGAAGATAATTCTGGCAAATGGTAAACAAAACAAAGTTAACAAAGAGAACTGAGAGTGAAGGATGCCAACGTATAGCCTCTGTCAGCAATCCAGGCAGGTGGTGATGATGGCCTGAACTAGAATTTGGTGGCAGGAATGGAGAATAGTGAATGAATATGACAGACATTTTAAAAGAGATTACATATCAAGAAATGAACAAGAAGGATTCAATAATTATTGCAAACTTTCAAATCTAGTAACCAGATTCCATTGAAAAGATTGAAATTTATGGAAGATAAGCCAATTTCAGAAAAAGGACAGAAAATAGAATGAGATATGAAGTCCAAGAAGAAAACATCCACCAGGCATTTGGAATCTAAGATACAGCAAATTTTTAATTGGAAGACACACATCAGAATTCTGGCTCTGCCACCTACCATCTCTCTGATATGAGCCAATTACTGAAATATTTGAGTCCCAACTTCTTTGTCTGTAAAATGGGGTATTTACAAAGAACTGCTGATTTTCATAAAAAACACCTCTAGAAAAATATACAAGAGATATTGGTTGCCACTGGGCAAAGGAGCTGTGTAGATGACAGAAGAGTAGGTGGGAAATAGTCACTATATATCCTTCTGTAGTTTTGGAATTTTGACCATATGAATGCGCTGGCATTTAAAAAACTGAATTAAAATTAAAAATCAAATGTAAGTGAGGTGACATCTACTGTCTGTAAGATTACAAAGCCCCTGAAAGTCAAAGCACTTTGCAACCCATACAGGCTACTATGCTAGAGAACAATATAGAAGCTCAGGTAAAAGGATTAGATTGTCGGAGGCCCTGCAAACTGGCATTAAGAAAGGCCATAAGAATGACAGAGAATAACTGGTAGAAAGCAGAGAGCCATGGACTCAACTTGGAAGAAAAAGGGCAGTGAAGAATACAGAGAAGGTGTAGGTTAGGTAGTATAATGAATGAGTGAGGACAGTTAAGTGCCAAAGGAAGGGGCAGGTTGACAGTGCCTAATGTAAAGTGCCTAAGCAAAGTGACAGGAAAACAGATCAAAATGCAAGTGTATAAAAGAAACAGCAGGGGATGAGGAAATAAAAGCAGATATAGACGCTGTTACTGAAGTTCAAAAGAATGCATTTTTAAAAAGTGATTATTATTTAATACTATAATTTATATTTATTTATTCAAGCACTTAGGCCATTTCCGTTTGTTCACTTTTTGTTACCTAAATTGGCCTGCCTTGTACTGTTAATTAACTTGTGATTAGGACTAATATCCTAAACCAAACAGCCCCAGAAGTTAGGAACTACGTCCTGTATTTATATGTATTCCATATTATGTCTCAGATTGCTCTATGTATAATAGATATTTAGCCTTCTGTGATAATAAACTAGGTGAGACATTTTATACAAAATGTACAAAATGACAATAATCTTAAATAAGAAGAATTTTACCATTTAAAAAACTGAATATTAGAAAATCTTGTGATAAAATTATTTACAACGTTATATTCTGTTTCTGTCATCTAGCACATTATTGGGAACCTAAAGCAGTCTCGGTAAATAAATACTCGTTTAAGCCTGGGCGCATAGCAAAGTCCCATCTCTACTAAAAAGTTTTTAAAAATTAGCTAGGTGTGGTGGGGCACATCTGTAGTCCTAGCTTCTTGGGAGGCTGAGGTGGAAGAATCACTTGAGCCCAGGAATTTGAGGTTGCAGTGAACTTCAATTGTGCTACGGCACTCCAGCTTGGGCAACAAGTAAGACTGTCTTAAAAATAATAATAATAGGCCGGGCGTGGTGGCTCACGCCTGTAATCCCAGCACTTTGGGAGGCCGAGGCGGGTGGATCACGAGGTCAGGAGATCGAGACCATCCTGGCTAACAGGGTGAAACCCCGTCTCTACTAAAAATACAAAAAATTAGCCGGGCGTGGTGGCGGGCGCCTGCAGTCCCAGCTACTCGGGAGGCTGAGGCAGGAGAATGGCGTGAACCCAGGAGGTGGAGCTTGCGGTGAGCCGAGATCGTGCCACGGCACTCCAGCCTGGGCGACAGAGCGAGACTCCGTCTCAAAAAAAAAAAAAAAAAAATAATAATAATAATAATAATAATAAAATAAAAAAACACTGATTTAAACGTTCATTAATCCAAATCAGTAAGCATAACAGAGCAAATCATGAAGTTCCTCAGAAATGGTACATCAATCACGTTTCAATATAAAATCTGGTTTACGGACATTACCTACTACAAAATTGTTACCAGGATCATTTTTCATATCAACAAAAAGGAAAAACTGTCTCTTCAAAAGGAGTCCTCAGTCTCATTTATTACCACTGCCTTCTTCACTAACTATCTGGTCTAAATTTTCCTCTCTACTGGCTTAACTCACTACTCAACTAGAGGCTCTGGCCTGAATTATTGTTTTCTGGGTCAATCCCTAAATAGGGTCTTCTCCTATATCCTGGAATAGGACTGGCCACCAGGGATGTGTTCCAGAAAAGTATAGTAAAATGAAGTTTATAATCTTTAAAGTAAAAAAAAAAAAAAAAAAAAAGTTGTGTTTGAAAGTATTCTGTCAGAGACATAATACCTCAAAGTTTTCTGTCTCCATTGTACTAACTGCAAAGAAAAAGATTATTACAAGAACTAATTCTAAGGCTGAACTTGTCACTCCTCCTAGTCACGGGTAAGGTACAAATTAGAAGCTCTCAGAAGAGATAATGCTAAAAATAAAATTTACATCTTTGAGACCATCTGGAACAAATAATATTTTGCTCTGTAACAGAGAGGTTGCATAAATCAAATATTCTCTTCCAGTAAGACTACAGGCCGGGTGTGGCAGCTCACACCTGTAATCCCAGCTACTCAGGAGGCTGAGGCAGGAGAATCACTTGAACCCAGGAGGCGGAGGCTGAGGTGAATTGAGATAGCACCACTGCATTCCAGCTTGGGCAACAGAGGAAAACTCCATCTCAAAACCAAACCAAAACAAAACAAAACATGTCTTCTTTTCAAACCCCTGAACTGTTTACAAAAAGTGATCCTACAATGGGCCACAAATAAACTTTTAGAATAACAAAAAGTTAGCAATAACAAAAATTCCACCAACAAATATGGAAAACTAATTACTTCAAAAGTAGAAAACATTACACTAATGCCATGGTCAAAGAAGAAACAAAAATTGCTCTCATGGATATTTTAAAAAATCATTTACAGTAACATTAAAACCATGAAATATTTAGGAATGTATCTAACAAAATATGTGCAAGATTTGTATGCTGAACTAAAAACCACCCACGTGGGCCGGCGTGGTGGTACACGCCTATAACCCCAGCACTTTGGAAGGCCGAGGCAGGCAGATTGCTTGAGCCAAGGAGTTTGAGACCAGACTGGACAAAATAGCGAGATTTTGTCTCTACAAAAAAAATACAAAAATTGGCTGGGCATTGGTGTGCACCTGTGGTTTTAGCTCCTTGGGAGGTTGAAGCAGGAGGATCACTTAAGCCCAGGAGGTCAAGATTGCAAAGAGCCGTGATCACACCACTGCACTCCAGCCGGGGCACTGGAGTGAGACCCTGTCTCAAAAAATAAATAAATAAAAATAAAAACCACTGATAAGATGAGGGATAAAATACTACAAATTGGGTACAGTGCATAGTGCTTGGGTCATAGGTACAACAAAATCTCACAAGTCACCAAAGAACTTACTCATGTAACCAAACACCACCTGCTCCCCAAAAACCTATGGAAAAAAACAAAACAAAACAAAAATACCACTGATGAGAAACTGAAGAAGAGCTTAAAAAAAAAAAAGAGAGAGATAGGCCAGGTGCAGTGGCTCATGCCTGGAATCCCAGCACTTTGAGAGGCTAAGGCAGGTGAACCATTTGAGACCAGGAGTTTGAGACCAGCCTGGGCAGTGTGGCAAAATACCATCAATACAAAAATTAGACAGGCGTGGTGGCATGTACCTGTAGTCCTATCTACTTCAGAGGCTGAGGTGGGAGGATCACCTGAGGCTGTAGTGAATCATGATTGTACACCACCACCCTTCAGCCTGGGCAATAGAGTGAAACCTAGCTCCAAACAGGAAGAAAAAAAAAAAAAGGAGAGATATACCACGTTCAAAAAAAACACAATACTATTGGCCAGGCACAGTGGCTCTCACCTATAATCCCACCACTTTGGGAGGCTGAGATGGGCAGATTACTTGAGATCAGAAGTCTGAGACCAACCTGATGAACATGGTGAAACCCCATCCTTACTAAAAATACAAAAATTAGCTGGGGGTGGTGGTGTGCACCTGTAATCCCAGCTACTTGGGAGGCTGAGGCAGGAGAATCGCTTGAACCTGGGAGGTGAAGGCTGCAGTAAGCTGAGATCACGCCACTGTACTCCAGCCCTGGTGACAGAGCAAGATTCCATCTCAAAAAACAAAAACAAAAACAAAAAAACCTCCACAATACTATTAAAATGCCAATTCATCCCAAATTGATCTTCAGATGTAAAGACCAACAAAAATCCCAGCAGCCTTTTTTTGGTAGAAATTGACAAACTGATTCTAAATTTTACATGAAAAGGCAGTAGACCTAGAATAGCCAAACTGAATTCCTGGGCTCAAGCAATCCTGCCAGCTCAGTCTCCCAAGTAGGAAGGACTATAAGTATATACCAGTACGCCTAGTTGATTTAAAAAAAAAAATGTTTTTTGGAGAGACAGAGTCTCACTATGTTGCCCAGGCTACTCTTAAACTCCTCACCTCAAGTGATCCTCTCACCTTGGCCTCTTAAAAGTGCTGGGATTATAGGCATGAGCCACCACATCCCACCCAGTCTAACAATTTTGAAAAAGAAATACAAAGGTAGAGGACTCACACTGATTCCAAGAGTTGCCATAAAATGACAGTAATCAAGACAGTGTCCTATTTGCTTAATGACAGATATACAGACCAATGGAACAGAATAGAATTTAGAAATAAATCCACACAGATATGGTCAACTGATTTTCAACAAAGATGCTAAAGTAATTCAATGGGAAAAGTTTTCCCCACGAAAGGGTGCTACAACTGGTTATCCAAATGCACCTTGATGCCTATCTTATACCATACACAAAAGCCAACTCAAAATGGATCACACAGGGCTATATATAAAAATTAAACTATAAAACTTTTAGGAGAAAACTTTTGTGATTTTGGGTTAGGCAGACTTCTTAGATAAAATACAACCTATAAAAGAAAAAAAACATTAATAAATTAGATTTTATCACAACTTAAAACTTCTTTTCAAAAGACAGATATTAAAGATATATATTGAGAGGAAATATCTGTAAAACATACATCTGATAAAACATCAAGAATATATAAATAACAATAACAAAAAGACAAAAAACCTAATAAAAAAATAAAATATTAAAACAGGCACTTCACTGAAGATACAGATGACAAATAAGCCTGTAAGATGCTCAACATCATTAGTCATTAAGAAAATGCGAAATAAAACCATGATGAAACACCACTACACACCTATTACAAAACCATACAACACAAAGTGCTGGCAAGGATACAGAACTAGAACTCATATATGGCTGGTGGGTAAGTAAAATGGTATCACAATTTTGGAAAACGGTTTGGGAGTTTCTTACAAAGTTAAATGGAGTAAGTGCTTACCACACAACCCAGCAATTCCATTTCTAGGTATTTACCCAAGAGATGTCACACAAAATCATGTATGATTTTCGTGTATGATTGCAGCTTTATTCATAATGGCCAAAAACACAGAAATAATCCGAATGTCTGCCAACTTGTGAACAAATTGTTGTATGCCCATATATCTGAATACTGCTCAGCAATAAAAAGGATTGAACTATTGCTACATGCAACAACATGGATAAATATTAAAAGTATTATGGTAAGTGAAAGAAGCCATATCCAAAAGGCCATATACCATATGATTCTATTTATATCCTAGAAAGGCAAAAATCACAGCAACAGAAATCAGACTGGTAGTTGTCAGGGGCTGGGGAAAGGACTGACTACAGAGGGGCCTGCAGAAACTTTGAGGGGTGATGAAAATGTTCTGTATCTCAACTGTGGCGGTGGTTTTGTACATCTGTAAAAACTCATCCAACTGCATACCTAGGAAAGTTTCTGTAAATAAATTATGCTACAATAAATCCAGCTTTTTAAAAAATGCATTTCAAACTAATGGCAATAAGAACAACAGAAGACATAATTTATGAAATGTGGTCAATCTGTACCAAGAAGCAAATTAATGGTCTTAACTGCTTTCATTATTAAATAAGAAAAATAAAAATAAATGTACCAAGCACTTGAAAAAGATGAGAAAGTAAAGCTTCTGGCAAGTCTAATCAAGAAAAACAGGATATATAGGTCGGGCGTGGTGGCTCACACTTGTAATCCTAGCACTTTGGGGAGGCCGAGGTGGGTGGATCACCTGAGGTCAGGAGTTCGAGACCAGCCTGGCCAACATGGTGAAACCCTGTCTCTACTAAAAATACAAAAATTAGCCTGGCAGCATGGCTCATGCCTGTAATCCCAGCTACTTGAGAGGCTGAGGCAGGAGAGTCGCTTGAACCCTGGAGGCGGAGGTTGCAGTGAACCGAGATGGTGCCACTGCACTCCAGCCTGGGCAACAGAGTGAAACTCTATTTCCAACAAAAAAAAAAAAAAAAAAAAAAAGAAAAGAAAAAGAAAGAAAGAAAAAGAAAAAGGGGAAATGAACACAAATGTACAAGATAAAAAATTTTAAAAATCAAAGATATTAGAAGTTAAAAAGACTCTTTATGCTGATACTAATGAATTTGAGAAGGAAAGTAAATGGGAAACAAATGACCAAAACTGATTCAAAAAGAGCTAAAAAACTGACAGCAAAATAACATGTAGTGATTGGAAACGTTCTCAAAACAGCTATTACTGGAAAAAGTTCCAGATTCAGATAAATTTATGGTACTTTTAAAGTTATACCTTCAGAAACAGAAAATTCTGTTATAGTTCTTAACCATTCCAGAGTATAGAAAGAGAAACTTCCCAGTTCATTTTATTAAGACAGCACAACCCCAACCGTACAATCTGTCAAAGTATTCAAAAAGGAAAACTAAAGAATAAACTTACCTTTAATATAACTTACAGCTACCCTTTAAAAAGCATTTATTTGTATGTGCCAGACACCACATTATATATTGCTTTACTCAAATATCTTACCTGGCAATCCTCTATTTGAATTTATTTGAATTTCTATGTTTCCTTAAAAACTTTCTCTTTGCCTCCCCCATTTTTACCCATACCTAATGATCATGTTTCCTAATTACCTAACAAAACAAAACCCAAAAAAATCCATCACAAAAGACTTTCTGTAACTTTTTACCATAATACCTACTCACGCACTTACATTAGGCTTCTTAAGGTCTTCCTTCCGATTCTATGTGAACTAGAGAAAGCCTACTGGGTCCCTTCCAGTCTCACCTACTCAAGGACATTGCTCTAGCAATTTTTGCCCTCTACCAGGTCATTGCCATCAATAAAAAACAAGTTTACTCCTCCCAGGATAAAAACAAACAGCATACCCTTTAGCAATACCATATCATTTCTCTGCTCCCTTGAGAGCAGAATTCCTTTTTTCTTTTTTTGAGACAGATTTTGCTCTTGTTGCCAGGCTGGAGTGCATTGGCACAATCTCGGCTCACTGCAACCCCCGCTTCCCGGATTCGAGCGATTCTCCCGCCTCAGCCTCCCAGAGTAGCTGGGATTACAGGCACGCACCATCACGCCCAGCTAATTTTGTATTTTTAGTAGAGACAGGGTTTCTCCATGTTGGTCAGGCTGGTCTTGAACTCCACCCACCTTGGCTTCCCAAAGTGCTGGAAATACAGGCATGAGCTACCACACCCAGCCCAGAATTCCTTTTAAAACGTTTTCTACAGTAGGCACTCAATGTTCATGGGTTCCGCAGCCACTGATTCAACCAACTCCAGATCGAAAGTATTTGAAATATTAATAAAAAAGAATAATACAAATAAAAAAACAACATAATACAACTCTTTACTTAAAATTACATTGTATTAGGTATTATAAGTAATCTTGAGAAGGGTCGGTCCTGGAATCAATCTCCAGGGATACTGAGGGACCAATGTACATTAACTGCCTTAAATCTCTCTCCTGTTTTTCTGCAGAATCCACTCTAATCAGCCTTTTACCCACAATGCTGCAGCAAAATTGCTCTCTTAAGGTTATCAATGACTTCATATTGCCAAACGCAAAGGTGAACTATCAGTCCTTATCTTGGCGAATATGGCTGCAGTAGCTCTCGTGGTAGATCAAGGTCTTCTCCCTATAAAATACTATTCTGACTTATGTATTACTGGCCACTCCTTTCCAGGCTCCTTTGCTGGTTGTTTCTCAGCTCATCATTCCCTAAATCTTCTCTAGCCATATTGTCTCCCTAGTTGAGCCATCCAGTCTCATGGCTTCAAATACCATCTATAAACTGATAACTCTCATATTTATAACCTCAGCTGTATCTGTCCACTAAACTCCAGGCACATATGTCGTTGACATCTCCACCTGGATGTCTGACATTTTACACTTTATATACTCAGAAGTGAACTCTTGATCTTCAAGAAATGAGTCTCCCAGAGTCTTGCCCATTCCAAGTAAATGACAATTGCTTTTGTTGATGGCAAAAAGTTTATAGCCACCTTTCTTTCTCTACACTATGCCAGGAAATCCATCAGCTCTAGCCTTTAAAATATATCCAAACTATTACCACTTCTCACTACCACCCCAACTACCTTGGTTCAGGTAACTATATATTTTCTAATTGGATTATTTGTTACTGCCTCTTAAATGTTCTCCCAGCTTCTGCCTTTGGGCCCCTACAACCTAGTCTCAATATAGCTAAGCCAGAGATAATATTTTAGAACTTAAGTCAGATAATGTCCTCTGCTCAAAATCTTCAGAGGCAATCTATCTCATGTAGAGTAAAAAGCTAAAGTCCTTAAGAAGGACTCAAAGGCCCTAAACGTCTATTCTTCCCTATTATCACCTAACATCACCTCCTACTAATCTCCCCTATTAACAGTCACACTGACCTCACACTCATGAATGTTCTCACTTTAGGGTCTTCAGGCTTTTCTCCTGCTGATAATACCCTTCCTTCAGGGGCCCACAAAATTGACATTGCCTTCTTTAGGTCTTTCCATAAATGTCAATTTCTCAGTGAGGGTTTCTCTAACCAGCCCCAAAACTGCAAGCTCCACCTTCCATATTCTCTAATCTTCTTCCTGACTTAATTTTTCTTGGCAGCATTTATCACTATCTGACGTCTCTGTCTAGCAGAAGCAAATGCAAATCTCTATAGGAAAGTACTTTTTAGTCTGAGCCTCAAATAATTCCCACACATACTTCTCCAAGAATAATGAGTATTTCAAAGTGAAAAACAACCAGGTAAACAAGAAAAGAGGGTATAGAAATAGAGAGCAGAGACAAATCTGCAGACTTTAGATAAACTGAAAAAATAATTATTGAACTAAAACATATATAAGAAGAAATTACCGAGAACACAGCACAGAGATAGAAAATAGAAAACAAGATAAGGCACATGAAGGATTAACGGGAGAAGGGTTACCATACCTTTAACAGGAGGTCCAGAAGAAAAGGTGAGAAAAAGAGACAGTGGCAATATCTGAAGAAATTACAAGTAACAATTTCCTAGAAGTGCTGAAAGACACCAATCTTCTGATTCAAGAAATCAAACACAGTCTAGATAGTTTAAAAAGAAATTCACAACTAGACATTTCATAGTGAAACTACAGAAAATCAAGTCAAAGAGAACAATTTTAAAGCAAAAAAAAAAAAAAAAAAAAAAAAAAATTCCTTCCAAAGAGTATTACTACTTTTCAGCAGCAATAAAGAAAACCAGTAGACAGCAGAATGGTATCCTCAACGCCCTGGGAATTGTATCCTGAGAAAGTATCTTTCAAGATTGAGGACAAAATGAAAGCATTTTTAGGCAAGGAAATATTGAGAGGGTTTACCACCACAGACTCTCACTCAAGGACCTTCCGAAGGCAGAAGGAAAAGTAACTAGGAAATAGCTGAGATGCAAGAGAGCAAAGACAATGGAAGGTCCAAATGAACAATTAATTTCCTAAACAATAACAAAACTATGTAAGAAAAAATAGTTTAATTGTATTTTATTTAACTTGTATTTTAATTACACAAAACAATAATACATAAAAGTTTAGAGTGATGAAAAGGGCATTCAAGTGTGCTCAAAGGACTTTTAGCAGAATTAACTTTAGACTGATAAAAATGACTATCAGTTATGTTTTCATTTCTACGATAACAACTAAAAGAATATTTAACAAGACTGTATACTTCCAGACTAGTCAAGTCAAATGGAATGGTAAGATATCAAAAATAATCAATCCAGAAAGAAACCCCCATCTCCTCCAAAGATTGAAAAGGAACAGGGGAGACACAGAGAAAACACAAAAGAAAATGGTAGATTTAAACTCAAATGTGTGATAAATCACAGTAAATCAGATGAATCAAATGCTCCATCTGAAAACGACAAAGACTGCCAGGCTGGATTAAAAATAATCCAATTAGGCCGGGAATGGTGGCTCACACCTGTAATCCCAGCACTTTGGGAGGCTGAGGTAGGTGGACTGCTTGATGTCAAGAGTTCAGGACCAGCCTGGGCAACATGATGATGATTCTCTACTAAAAATA
The DNA here is from genome assembly GCF_007565055.1 of Rhinopithecus roxellana. Lineage (NCBI taxonomy): Eukaryota > Metazoa > Chordata > Mammalia > Primates > Cercopithecidae > Rhinopithecus > Rhinopithecus roxellana. Next base: position 70,867,469 of record NC_044556.1, on the reverse strand, counting down.
CAAAAATTAGCCGGGTGTGGTGGCATATGCCTGTAGTCCCAGCTACTTGGGACACTGAGGTGGGAGGATCGCTTGAACCCTGGAGGTGGAGGTTGCAGTGAGCCAAGACTGTACCATTGCACTCCAGCCTGGGTGACAGAGCAAAATTCTGTCACAAAAAAAAAAAATCCAATTAAATGCTGTTTATAAGAAACATGTGAAACATAAAGATATATAAAGACTGAAACTAAAAAGATGGTAAACAACCTATCATGTCAACAAATGTACAAGAAAGCTAAAGTAGTGATATTAATATCAGACGAAATAGACTAGGACAAGAGACACATTAAAGGGACCTAAAATAAGTGGAAAGATATAACATGTTCATGCACTGGAAGACAGTATTATAAAGTTACCATACAAACTGATCTTTATATTCAGTGTAATCCCAATCAAACTGTTAAATTTGACAAGCTGGTTCTGAAATTTATACAGAATTGCCAAGGACCAACAAAGTATGAGTATTCAAAATATATAAAAAGTAATTACAAATCAACAGAAAAATAGGCAAGAGACCTGAATAGCCATGTCATAAGAGAAAATCCAAATGATCAATAAACGTATTAAAAAGGTGTTCAATTTCTTTAATAATCAAGGAGTCATACATAAAAAGTACAATTTCTAAACTGGTAAAAATTTAAGTCTGATAATTCTATGTGTTGGTAAGGATGTGATCAATGGACGCCCTCATACACAGCAGGAATGTAAACTGCTTCATTGACTTTGGAAAATAGTTTGACATTATCCGTTAAAATTGAAGATACGCATTTTCTATAAGTCAGAAATTTCATTCCTAGGTATACACTCTAAAGAAATTTGCATGTGTGCACTGGGAGACAAACGGAAGCATGTTCCGCACTGTTTGCAACAGGCCCATGCTAGAAATAACCCATCAAGAGTAAATAAACTGATACATTCATACAGTGGGATACTACATTACAATTAAAGGGAAAAGACATGGATAAGTCTCACCAGTGTAACGCTGAGCAAAAGAAACAAAAAGAAAGCTAAACAGTATTCTTTAGGAATACATGTGAAGAAGGTAAAAGAAGAGCAAAGAAATTATTATCACGAAAGTCAAAATAGTGGTTTGCTTTTGGTAGGTATAAAGTTTCAATCAGGAAGGACCATGCAAGGGAAGGAGGCAGGGTTCTGTGATCCTGTAATATTCTATTTCCAGCTGGATGGAAGTTGCATGGGTTTTCACTTAGAAGTATTTAAACTATTTATACATTTTTACATACTTTTCTCACTTAAAAGTATTTAAACTATTTATACATTTTACATACTTTTCTGTATGTGTGATCTATCTCACAATAAGAAAAAAATGAGAAGGAATAATATGCTTCTCACTAATCTTTTTTTTATTATTATTATTATACTTTAAGTTCTAGGGTACATGTGCATAACGTGCAGGTTTGTTACATATGTATACATGTGCCATGTTGGTGTGCTGCACCCATCAACTCGTCAGCACCCATCAACTCGTCATTTACATCAGGCATAACTCCCAATGCAATCCCTCCCCCCTGCCCCCTACTCATGATAGGCCCCGGTGTGTGATGTTCCCCTTCCCGAGTCCAGGTGATCTCATTGTTCAGTTCCCACCTGTAAGTGAGAACATGTGGTGTTTGGTTTTCTGTTCTTGCGATAGTTTGCTGAGAATGATGGTTTCCAACTGCATCCATGTCCCTACAAAGGACACAACCTCATCCTTTTTTATGGCTGCATAGTATTCCATGGTGTATATGTGCCACATTTTCTTAATCCAGCCTGTCACTGATGGACATTTGGGTTAATTCCAAGTCTTTGCTATTGTGAATAGTGCCGCAATAAACATACGTGTGCATGTGTCTTTATAGCAGCATGATTTATAATCCTTTGGGTATATACCCAGTAATGGGATGGCTGGGTCATACGGTACTTCTAGTTCTAGATCCTTGAGGAATCGCCATACTGTTTTCCATAATGGTTGAACTAGTTTACAATCCCACCAACAGTGTAAAAGTGTTCCTATTTCTCCACATCCTCTCCAGCACCTGTTGTTTCCTGACTTTTTAATGATTGCCATTCTAACTGGTGTGAGATGGTATCTCATTGTGGTTTTGATTTGCATTTCTCTGATGGCCAGTGATGATGAGCATTTTTTCACGTGTCTGTTGGCTGTATGAATGTCTTCTTTTGACAAATGTCTGTTCATATCCTTTGCCTACTTTTTGATGGGGTTGTTTTTTTCTTGTAAATTTGTTTGAGTTCTTTGTAGGTTCTGGATATTAGCCCTTTGTCAGATGAGTAGATTGCAAACATTTTCTCCCATTCTGTAGGTTGCCTGTTCACTCTGATGGTAGTTTCTTTTGCTGTGCAGCAGCTCTTCAGTTTAATTAGATCCCAATTGTCAATTTTGGCTTTTGTTGCCGTTGTTTTTGGTGTTTTAGACATGAAGTCCTTGCCCATCCCTATGTCCTGAATGGTATTACCTAGGTTTTCTTCTAGGGTTTTTATGGTATTAGGTCTAACATTTAAGTCTCTAATCCATCTTGAATTAATTTTCATATAAGGAGTAAGGAAAGGATCCAGTTTCAGCTTTCTACTTATGGCTAGCCAATTTTCCCAGCACCATTTATTAAATAGGGAATATTTTCCCCATTTCTTGTTTTTCTCAGGTTTGTCAAAGATCAGATGGCTGTAGATGTGTGGTATCATTTCTGAGGACTCTGTTCTGTTCCACTGGTCTATATCTCTGTTTTGGTACCAGTACCATGCTGTTTTGGTTACTATAGCCTTGTAGTACAGTTTGAAGTCAGATAGCGTGATGCCTCCAGCTTTGTCCTTTTGACTTAGGATTGTCTTGGCAATGCGGGCTCTTTAAAGTTCCATATGAACTTTAAAGCAGTTTTTTCCAATTCTGTGAAGAAACTCATTGGTAGCTTGATGAGGATGGCATTGAATCTATAAATAACCTTGGGCAGTATGGCCATTTTCACGATATTGATTCTTCCTATCCATGAGCATGGTATGTTCTTCCATTTGTTTGTGTCCTCTTTTATTTCACTGAGCAGTGGTTTGTAGTTCTCCTTGAAGAGGTCCTTTATATCCCTTGTAAGTTGGATTCCTAGGTATTTTATTCTCTTTGAAGCAATTGTGAATGGAAGTTCATTCATGATTTGACTCTCCATTTGTCTGTTACTGGTGTATAAGAATGCTTGTGATTTTTGCACATTAATTTTGTATCCTGAGACTTTGCTGAAGTTGCTTATCAGCTTAAGGAGATTTTGGGCTGAGACAATGGGGTTTTCTAAATATACAATCATGTCATCTGCAAACAGGGACAATTCCACTTCTTCTTTTCCTAATTGAATATGCTTTATTTCTTTCTCTTGCCTGATTGACCTAGCCAGAACTTCCAACACTATGCTGAATAGAAGTGGTGAGAGAGGGCATCCCTGTCTTGTGCCAGTTTTCAAAGGGAATTTTTCCAGTTTTTGCCCATTCAGTATGATATTGGCTGTGGGTCTGTCATAAATAGCTCTTATTATTTTAAGACACGTTCCATCAATACTGAATTTATTGAGCGTTTTTAGCATGAAGGGCTGTTGAATTATGTCAAAGGCCTTTTCTGCATCTGTTGAGATAATCATGTGGTTTTTGTCTTTGGTTCTGTTTATATGCTGGATTACATTTATTGATTTGCATATGTTGAACCAGCCTTGCATCCCAGGGATGAAGCCCACTTGATCATGGTGGATAAGCTTTTGGATGTGTTGCTGGATTCGGTTTGCCAGTATTTTATTGAGGATTTTTGCATCGATGTTCATCAGGGATATTGGTCTAAAATTCTCTTGTTTTGTTGTGTCTCTGCCAGGCTTTGGTATCAGGATGATGTTGGCCTCGTAAAATGAGTTAGGGAGGATTCCCTCTTTTTCTATTGATTGGAATAGTTTCAGAAGGAATGGTACCAGCTCCTCCTTGTACCTCTGGTAGAATTCAGCTGTGAATCCATCTGGTCCTGGACTTTTTTTGGTTGGTAGGCTATTAATTATTGCCTCAATTTCAGAGCCTGCTATTGGTCTATTCAGGGATTCAACTTCTTCCTGGTTTAGTCTTGGGAGAGTGTAAGTGTCCAGGAAATTATCCATTTCTTCTAGATTTTCTAGTTGATTTGCGTAGAGGTGTTTATAGTATTCTCTGATGGTAGTTTGTATTTCTGTGGGGTCGGTGGTAATATCCCCTTTATCATTTTTTATTGCGTCTATTTGATTCTTCTCTCTTTTCTTCTTTGTTAGTCTTGCTAGCGGTCTATCAATTTTGTTGATCTTTTCAAAAAACCAACTCCTGGATTCATTGATTTTTTGGAGGGTTTTTTGTGTCTCTATCTCCTTCAGTTCTGCTCTGATCTTAGTTATTTCTTGCCTTCTGCTAGCTTTTGAATGTGTTTGCTCTTGCTTCTCTAGTTCTTTCAATTGTGATGCTAGAGTGTCAATTTTAGATCTTTGCAGCTTTCTCTTGTGGGCATTTAGTGCTATAAATTTCCCTCTACACACTGCTTTAAATGTGTCCCAGATATTCTGGTATGTTGTATCTCTGTTCTCACTGGTTTCAAAGAACATCTTTATTTCTGCCTTCATTTCATTATGTACCCAGTAGTCATTCAGGAGCAGGTTATTCAGTTTCCATGTAGTTGAGCGGTTTTGATTGAGTTTCTTAGTCCTGAGTTCTAGTTTGATTGCACTGTGGTCTGAGAGACAGTTTGTTATAATTTCTGTTCTTGTACATTTGCTGAGGAGTGCTTTACTTCCAACTATGTGGTCAATTTTGGAATAAGTGTGATATGGTGCTGAGAAGAATGTATATTCTGTTGATTTGGGATGGAGAGTTCTGTAGATGTCTATTAGGTCTGCTTGCTGCAGAGATGAGTTCAATTCCTGGATATCCTTGTTAACTTTCTGTCTCGTTGATCTGTCTAATGTTGACAGTGGGGTGTTGAAGTCTCCCATTATTATTGTATGGGAGTCTAAGTCTCTTTGTAAGTCTCTAAGGACTTGCTTTATTATGAATCTGGGTGTTCCTGTATTGGGTGCATATATATTTAGAATCGTTAGCTCTTCCTGTTGAATTGATCCCTTTACCACTATGTAAAGGCCTTCTTTGTCTCTTTTGATCTTTGATGGTTTAAAGTCTGTTTTATCCGAGACTAGGATTGCAACCCCTGCTTTTTTTTTGTTCTCCGTTTGCTTGGTAGATCCTCCCCCATCCCTTTATTTTGAGCCTATGTATGTCTCTGCATGTGAGATGGGTCTCCTGAATACAGCAAACTGATGGGTCTTGACTCTTTATCCAGTTTGCCAGTCTGTGTCTTTTAATTGGACCATTTAGTCCATTTACATTTAAGGTTAATATTGTTATGTGTGAACTTGATCCTACCATTATGATATTAACTGGTTATTTTGCTCGTTAATTGATGCAGTTTCTTCCTAGCCTCGATGGTCTTTACATTTTGGCATGTTTTTGCAATGGCTGGTACTGGTTGTCCCTTTCCATGTTTAGTGCTTCCTTCAGGGACTCTTGTAAGGCAGGCCTGGTGGTGACAAAATCTCTAAGCATTTGCTTATCTGTAAAGGATGTTATTTCTCCTTCACTTATGAAACTTAGTTTGGCTGGATATGAAATTCTGGGTTGAAAATTCTTTTCTTTAAGAATGTTGAATATTGGCCCCCACTCTCTTCTGGCTTGTAGAGTTTCTGCCGAGAGATCTGCTGTTAGTCTGATGGGCTTCCCTTTGTGGGTAACCCGACCTTTCTTTCTGGCTGAGCTTAAGACTTTTTCCTTCATTTCAACTTTGGTGAATCTGGCAATTATGTGTCTTGGAGTTGCTCTTCTCGAGGAGTATCTTTGTGGCATTCTCTGTATTTCCTGAATTTGAATGTTGGCCTGCCCTACTAGGTTGGGGAAGTTCTCCTGGATGATATCCTGAAGAGTGTTTTCCAACTTGGTTCCATTTTCCCCCTCACTTTCAGGCACCCCAATCAGACACAGATTTGGTCTTTTTACATAATCCCATACTTCTTGCAGGCTTTGTTCATTTCTTTTTCTTCTTTTTTCTTTACATTTCTCTTCTCGCTTCATTTCATTCATTTGATCCTCAATCGCTGATACTCTTTCTTCCAGTTGATCAAGTTGGTTACTGAAGCTTGTGCATTTGTCACGTATTTCTCGTGTCATGGTTTTCATCTCTGTCAGTTTGTTTATGGCCTTCTCTGCATTAATTATTCTAGTTATCAATTCTTCCACTTTTTTTTCAAGATTTTTAGTGGCTTTGCACTGGGTACGTAATTCCTCCTTTAGCTCTGAGAAGTTTGATGGACTGAAGCCTTCTTCTCTCATCTCGTCAGTCATTCTCCGTCCAGCTTTGATCCGTTGCTGGCGATGAGCTGCATTCCTTTGCAGGGGGAGATGCGCTCTGATTTTTTGAATTTCCAGCTTTTCTGCCCTGCTTTTTCCCCATCTTTGTGGTTTTATCTGCCTCTGGTCTTTGATGATGGTGACATGCTGATGGGGTTTTGGTGTGGGTGTCCTTCCTGTTTGTTAGTTTTCCTTCTAACAGTCAGGACCCTTAGCTGTAGGTCTGTTGGAGATTGCTTGAGTTCCACTCCAAACCCTGTTTGCCTGGGTATCAGCAGCAGAGGCTGCAGAAGATAGAATATTGCTGAACAGCAAGTGTACCTGTCTGATTCTTGCTTTGGAAGCTTCCTCTCAGGGGTGTACTCCTCCGTGTGAGGTGTGGGGTGTCAGTCTGCCCCTAGTGGGGGATGTCTCCCAGTTAGGCTACTCAGGGGTCAGGGACCCACTTGAGCAGGCAGTCTGTCCCTTCTCAGATCTCAACCTCCGTGATGGGAGATCCACTGCTCTCTTCAAAGCTGTCAGACAGAGTCGTTTGCGTCTGCAGAGGTTTCTGCTGCTTTTTTGTTGTTGTTGTTGTTGTTTAGCTGTGCCCTGTCCCCAGAGGTGGAGTCTACAGAGACAGGCAGGCCTCCTTGAGCTGCTGTGAGCTCCACCCAGTTTGAGCTTCCCAGCGGCTTTGTTTACCTACTTAAGCCTCAGCAATGGCGGGCGCCCCTCCCCCAGCCCCGCTGCTGCCTTGCCATTAGATCAGACTGCTGTGCTAGCAATGAGGGAAGCTCCGTGGGCGTGGGACCCTCCCAGGCAGGTGTGGGATATAATCTCCTGGTGTGCCCGTTTGCTAAGACCCTTGGTAAAGCGCAGTATTGGGGTGGGAGTTACCCGATTTTCCAGGTATTGTGTGTCTCAGTTCCCCTGGCTAGGAAAAGGGATTCCCTTTCCCCTTGCGCTTCCCAGGTGAGGCGATGCCTCGTCTCACTGGTCGGGCTGCAGCAGCTGACCAGCACCGATTGTCTGGCACTCCCTAGTGAGATGAACCCAGTACCTCAGTTGAAAATGCAGAAATCACTTGTCTTCTGTGTCCCTCGCGCTGGGAGCTGGAGACTGGAACTATTCCTATTCGGCCATCTTGCTCCAACCACTGATCTTTCTAAATAACCGGGTTTGGTTCTTTATACAAATTCTCTAAAATGACTAAAGTGGCTGGGTACATTCTCTTCTTGGAAAGATAGCATTATTTAGTAGAAAAAGCAGTAGGACTAGGGATCAGAGGACAGAAGCTCTCTTAATTAAATTCTTAATTTACTTCTCTTAAGATGCTCTCTTAAGCATATTAAGTCTCTCTGAACCCTAAGTGCCTATCTATGAAATGCAGATTTAACAACTGTCCTTATCTTGGGATATCTGTGACCATCAAATCATAATATAGTAAATTAAAAGATGTTTAGAAAACTGCAAACAAACAAACAGAAAAACAAACACAGCAGTTTAGTTTTAATAATCTGAAATTCAAAGATTTTTGATCCACTGGAGTCATGATGATGCTAAGAGATAAAAACTTCCATTCCATTTTAAATAGCATTATTTGCAAAATGGTGTGTCTCTACTGTAATGGGTAAACAGGGTTCTATTTTGAGAAAAAAATAAATATAAAATATTAATTTAACCTAACAGATGGTAATAGATGGTGTCAAAGATGTCACATTAGAAGTCTAAAGAGTGAGATCTGCTCTTCTGTTTACAAAAGAAGACTTAAGAATGTCTTCGGCTCTCCATGGAGAAACATACTTCCCCAGTTGCCCATCCAGCCCCATCTCCATTACAGATAACAGTTAGCCCCTAAATTTTTCTCTCCAAATTGACTGAAAAATACAAGAATAAAAAAACCAATGTAATTGGGCTTCTCAATTAGCCTTAGTGCTACTATGGGAAAATGAACAAGCAACTGAGTGGCAAGTTTCATTGACTAAAACAAACACTGAAGTATAGAAGTTTTATATATTTATTGTGCCACTTATAAAATAACTTCTGCCACAAACATCAACAATGCTTTAGAAGTTTTTCATATTCAACCACTTAGATGACAAAGACAATATAAAAATGCAAAACATTTTACTATATTGTAATGTTATATTATTTTTTCTATATAAAATGTTACAAGTTCTACATACCTGAATATTCTCCCTACTCCAAGTATGTGGTGTTTTACCAGCAAGTAATTTCAGATCTTGAATAGTAAGTCTCTTTACTGCCTTCCTGGGATCATTCTTCAAATACTGCAACAGAAGCTGAATCTATAAAGGAAATAAGTCACTCCATAAACAATACTGTAACTGAAATGATCATTAGAAATGCAGTGTAGTTTAGTGAAACTTATAAAGGGACAGGACTCACTTCAAATCAGAGCCCTATCACTCATTAGCTACGTGCCCACATTTGGACCTCTTTCTCCATGTTTGTAAAATACTACCATTTAACTTTAAAGTTTTAGCACAGGACCTGGCATTTAACAGATACTCAATCCTTTCTATCTTTTTTTTTTTTTTTAATATGGCCAGCTTCACAGCCAGCCATGTACCCCACAACATCTCATTTTCCTCAAGGGCTCCCAACAATCAGTACTGTGAACAGAGAGAATAAAAAAGCAAGCAAAAGGAAATTAATCTGACCTTTATTACAGAAAAGAACCTTAATGTCCTCAAGACTTATGGGCCACTTTCTTATTTCTAATCATATATTTAAGTTCACCAGAGAACAGGCAGTTTAAAGAAAATCGAAATTACCTGCTTAGGTGTATCAACCAAAGATGAAGCTGCAAGTAGAGTGAAAGTGTGCAAAGACACAATCACCATTTTGGTGGACGGATAGGATGTGACCAGCTGTTGTAAAAGCTGACGAGCACTGGAAGCCAAGATTGCATCATGGTGCATGTGCTGTAGGATGGGTATCAATTTTAGCTTCAAGTCTACTGGTGTCGCTAAACCTAGACACAAAAATAATTCTCAAGGTATTTGTGATCATCATCCTTAAAAATATTCCAGATTAAAAAGCTGTGACTCAATTAGCAAAATTGCACTTGAAAAACACAGTATACTAATATTATATTTGTAACATTAAAGATTATACTAGAACCAATCAATAAATTCAGTTTTTCCAAAGTATTTATCTTGACATTAACTTTTCAATGATTATAAAACTACATGCTGATAATAAAAACTGTCTTCAAAAAGCACAGTAGAAACAAAGTCATATTTGCTGCCTATTTCCTCTCATTATCATAGTAAAAAAACTATACATACACATATACATATATATATACACACACACAAACACACACACTTGATGGCTACAGTCTGATTATACTTATGATTTTAATTATGTCCTTCAACAACTAAATCAGAATCAGGATGTGAATAAACTGTGTGTAGAACAGTTTTGAAATCCTCTGACCTTTGTGTAGTAAATGCCTTTCTTTATTGCATACACAACTGGGTCCACGAAGACTAACCCTAATTCACGTTTTCCTGTCAACAGTGGAGTGAAACCAACAAATCTTTTCTTCTATGGCATGGCTTTGTGGTAATGGTGAACACAAATTTCTCAGTCATAATGTATGACCACATACATGCCACAAGCTAATTATACTCTGCATATCGCTGGTTTTTCCATTGTGATACAATTGTGGGTATGAACGTAAGACAGCACTTCAACGTCCAACAGTTGCCTACATCAACAAACTCCATTGCTAGATGGCCTCTACTTGGTTTTGCCAGAGGGAAAAGAATGAGATCAGAGTATTCCCTGCTTTCCTCTCTGCAGGGTCACGTCATGCTCATGTTGTTATTATTTTGTTCCTTAAGGTTCTGAATGCACTTGACACTGCTGACCATTCTATCTTTGAAACTCTCTCCTAATGGCTTTGGCTCTTCCACTCTTACTGTTTTCTGACCTCTTTCTCTGGCTGTTCCTTCTTAACCTCCTTTGCAGTCTCCTCGTCTGTCTACACTTTAATTTCTGATATTCCCATAGGTTGGTAATAAATTCTCTTCTCATTCTATGTGCTTTCCCTGAGTGAGTTGATATAATCCCATGGTTTCCCTTATCAGCTAAATGTGAAAGGTTGCCACCCACCCGTCCTCCTGCCCAGGACATCAGATGCATGTATCTCATTACCTTCTGGTCATCTGCACTAGGAGGTCTCAGAAGAATTTTGTATTAATAGGGCCCAAAGAGAACTGATCTTCACCTTGAAACTGCCCCTCCAAAAATACTCCTGTCTCAGTAAATGACATCATTATAACTCCTTAGACCCTGGAGTCTTTCTTAATTAATGAAAGTAGGATTCTCTCACATCCCATCTCCAAATGTATTAGCAAATCTTATTGGTTCTATCTTCAAAATAAAACCCAAAACTAACTCTTTCTACCTCCGTTGTTACCATGCCGATCCACTTCCACTACCATCTCTTTACTTAATTATAGAAAGTCTCCTAAGTATTCTCCCTACTTAGGCCTTTCCCCATGGCAGACTCCACTCTCATATCCCCTCCTTTCCTCCACTGCAAGTTTATTCTCAACCTAGTACTCAGAGGGATCTTAGTGCTTACAGGCATCTTTACTAAAGATTTAGTGAGGCTCAGAGATTTTACTTGGCAGAAACACAAGTGGCTTAAAACCAAATGTCAGGATACTCTGTTCCTAAAACTCCTCTTCCATTTCCATGTCTTGGGTTCCAATTTTCCTCCACTTTTCCTCCACCCACACTCCTATGTTTTCCTCTGCCTCTCTCTTCTCCTAATTCCTGTTCTTTTAGATTTTTCTAAGATAAAATTTAAGGAACAATAAAGTAATGAATCTTAAGTGTACAGATTAATGAATTTCTACATATGTACATTCCCATATAACTACCATCAGATACACAGAATACTCCAGCATCCTAGAAGGCTCACCTGTATAGCTCTCATCAATTCCCTTGCTATCTGCCCTCTGAGTTTAACCAATGGAGAGCCCAGCAGGAGTTGCAGAGAATGAGGTCACAGTATTTATTCCCTGGTTCTCTCACAGAAGGGTCACATCATGCTCCTGGAGGTTAGTTTCTTAAAGTGGCCCTCCTGACATGACTCCAAGTTTCTAGTAACCCCTCTTTAACCTATACTGTTAGAGGTGTGGTAACAGCTATTACAGGCTCAAAAACTACATTATCCCCTATAGTATACCCTGGCCATGCCTTTGTGAATGGCCCCTTTATTACAACTTCCTTGAGTTATCTTAATTCAAATGTGCCACCTGTTTCCTGCTGAGATCTTGTCTGATATAGCAGGCAATTGATAAAATCCTGGTCAATGAATAAGTGATGCTTCCTTCTAATGTCATAAGGATACCTTTCTGCAGGAAAGCCCTTTTGCTAATGATGGAAGAAAAAAGACAAAGGAATAAAGGGGAAAACAACAAAGCTCATTCACTGTAGCTTGGTCTTTAAGTGATTTTTATTATTTACGCAAGTGAGCAAGTTCTCTTTCATTTTAATTTGAAGGACAATTTAAATGCATGCAAAATATAACTACACTAAGAAATTCATGTCTTAGAAAGGCACGATAGCATAGTGGTTAAAAGCGTGGGCCTCAAAGCCAAACTGCAAGTTATCAGCTTTTTGACTGTGAACCAATCATTCAGCTTAAGTGTGGCTCCATTACCTTTCCTGTAAAACGAACATAATAGTATTACCTATCCAAGGCTGCCACGTTGCACAATTCAAAAGAATGCTCTTTATAAGAATATAAACAAAGTGGTGTTCTCTAGAGTCATGCAATGCTATAGCCCAAGAGCTCCCTTTTATGACTGCTAGGATAAATTAGGGGTAAGACAAGGGTATTAACCCTATGGGAGTTCTTGGGCTCCCATAATGACTGCTATAAGGATAAATAGGGTTAATACACATGACTCATGGTATAAAAGAAGAGATTGGAAAACCAGAGCTTTGTAATCTATGGTAAGGAATCTGGATTTGATTCTAACTGCAACTGGGAGACACTGGAAGGACATTAGCAGAGAGTTCCAGAGCTCCTAATAACATTACTGTCTCTCAGACAGACCAGTCTTCCCTAAACTAATCATGCACCCCATAAGTATGCTTTGGTGAATGATGGACCACATGACAGATGGTGGTCCCATAAGATTATAATGGAGCTGAAAAATTCCGAGTAACTTCAGAGATCCTGTAGTCACTGTAACACCACAGTGCAATATATTACCTTTTCTACCTCAGATATACAAATACTTATCATTTTGTTACAATTGCCTATGGTATTCAGCATAGTTACATGCTGCATAGGCTTACAGCCTAGGAGCAATAGGCTATACCATACAGCCTAAGTGTATAGGAGGCTATACCATTTAGGTTTATGTAAGTACACTCTATGAAGTTCAAACAACAAAACTGCCTAAGGACACATTTCTCACACAGGATCCCCATTGTTAAGCAATGCAGGACTATATCAGCATGGCTCACTCCTTTTTCTCCTTCATGTCTCACTCAAATATCACTTCATCAGAGATCGTCTCTGATCAATATATACAAGAAAGTCCCTTCTCTGATCAATATATATAAAATAGATAAGTCCCTTCTCTCCCCCCACCGACTTACTTTTGAGACTCTCTATCCTTCTTCTCTCACTTCTTCACCATAGCACCAGAAATGTCACATGCACATTTGTCTATCCCCACACACCCCACCCCTGACCAAGGTGTAGGTTAGATGGGGGTAAGGACTTTGTTTTGCTCACTCCTGTATCCTCAGCGTTTGTAACAGTGTGGGCACATAGAAGATACTTAATAAATATTATTTGAATGTATGGTGACTAGCAAATAATAAGTACTTAATTAGTGTTAGCAACTATTATAAATCTCATAAAGTCACTCATAATACTAAATGAAGAATACATACCTTGAATCATTTCACTGATTTTGTTACAGATTCCTACAGCAAAATCCCTTTGGGAAAAGAGAACAGAAAAAACTTTAAAACCAAAAAATTACACTTGCTTATATTTTCTAAGGACTTAAAAGAAATAAAACAGAAGAAATCCAATATTCCAAACTGCAACTAACATTCCAAGGTCAGGTGCTCGGATTAGGGGAGGTGGTAAGAAACACAACTAAAACAAAAACTCGAGCAACCAAATGGGCTATGCCAACACTGCTCTAAAGCAGCTCACTTAGGCCATTATCACAATACAGTGTTATTTTTTCATAACACTAACAAGCATCTGAAATTATTTTGTGTTTATATAACAATAGGGCCTGACCTTTTTCACCTCTATATTTCTGGTACTTAGAAAAGTGTCTGAACATGGTGGATATTCAGTAAGTATTTCTTTAATAACCATATAAAGACTTCTTATAACAACTTGAAATTTAAAAATCAGTTACATACCTTTAGGGCCAAGAAACTGCAAACCAGGAGACTGCAGGCTTTTTGTGTGTAATAATATTTTTAAAATTATTTTTAAAATAACCTTTTAAAAATTCTTAATGTCAACATTTAAATATAGTGAGCCCAAATCGAATAATCTGGTTGTTCAGATTATCCCCTCTCCTTTGCCAAAAATTGAGACCTGAGCACTGGGCATCCATTCCCACACTGTTAACAACAGGCTGGTGCCACGGGGCACTTTAGATGGAGCGGATGTGCTTCAGTTCACCACAGATGCCACTAGGGGACACTGCTCTCACTGACAATGTTCACCTGGCCCCTGAAAGCATCTGAGCTTGTAACTCCTGCTTTGTGACCCAGAGACTAGCAATTTAAAATTTTCTGGTTTAGAATAAAACAGATGTGACGGTAGGAGACAGGGGAAGAACAGGATTAAATAAATTCTGAAAGTCTTATTTGGCTTGTTACTCTGATTTAATATCCAAAACCGATCAATATAGACACTAGAAAAAAAATCCATCAGCACTGACCGAGATATGTGATCTCAAGCCAGGTCATTATTTCTGGGAGAAGACATGAACACTGATCTCAAAAATATAAATCTTGTCAGCTGGTCACAGTAGCTCACACCTGTAATCCTAGAAATTTGGGAGGCTGAGGTGAGAGGATCACTTGGGTCCAGGAGTTCGAGGCTGCAGTGTGCCATGATTGCACCACCGCATTCCAGCCTAGGTGACAAGAGACTCATTTGGTATTTTTTAATATAACAAATTACAAGTTATCACATTAAAGCATGGTATATTAAAAACTGTTTCTACATAAACTGCTAATTTAGATGTTTAATCATCATTTCCACAAGTAAAGAATTGCTGTTTCTCTTACTTGGTCTTAATCATTTTCCAAAACCAGTAATTACACAGACTGAAATAAAATTAGCTTCTAATAAGAACACAAGAGAAAAACTGAACTAAAAGTGATTCTCATATATAAAATTTAATCACTAAATTACAAATTTATCATCCAAATTTAGAAACTAAATTTAGAAAACTATTTTTGGAAGCACTGGAAGTACATATTTAATCGGACAGACTATGAAGCACTGACACCTTGGCAGTGGTAATCAGATGATAATTATTCACTAGGCACAACTCCTAATCAGTAAAAGTACAGTCATGTACAGCATAACAACGTCTTGGTCAACAACAAACCACATATATGACAGCGGCCTCAAGAGATTATAACAGAGCTGAAAAATTCATATTGGCCAGAGATGTCTTGATGTCCGACCCTGTGTAGGTCTAGGTTAACGTATGTGTCCCTGTGTGTTTTCTTTGAGGGGGTCTCACTATGTTGCCTAGGCTGGTCTTGAACTCCTGAGCTCAAGCGGATACCCCGACCTCAGCCTCTCAATTATAGGCTGGAATTACAGGTGTGAGACACTGTGCCCAGTTACGTCTTAATTTTAACAAAAAAAGCTTACAGAATAAGGATATAAAGAAATTATGTTTATACAGCTACATGTTTGTATTTTAAGCTAAGTGTTATTATGAAAGAGTCAAAAAGTTAAAAGAAATTAAGACTGTATAAAGTTAAAAAGTTATAGTAAGTTAAAGCTAATTTATTATTGAAGGAAGAAAAACTTCAAAAATAAATTTAGCGAAGCCTAAGTGTACAGTGTCCAGGAAGTCAACAGTAGTAATACAGTAATGTTCTAGGCTTTCACTTTCATTTACCACTCACTCACTGATCACCCAGAGCAAATTCCAGTCCTGCAAGCTCCATTCATGGTAAGTGCCCTATACAGGAATACCATTTTTATCTTTTATGCCACATTTTTACTGAGCCTTTTCTATGTGTAGATATACAAATACTTACCACTGTGTTCCAATTGCCTACAGTATTCAGCATAGAAACATGCTATACAGGTTTACAGCCTGGGGGCAACAGGTTATATACCATATAACCTAGGTGTATATTAGGTTATACCATCTAGATTTGTGTAAGCCCTCTATGATGTTTGCACAACGATGAAATTGCCTAACAATGCATTTCTCAGAATGTAACCTCATAGTTAAGAGACATGTGACTGAAATTTTTACAAGTCCTCTCAATACCAATGACTCTCAATGAGGAAAAAAATGCTTATTTTCAAAGGGACAAAAAGGACTCTACTTATTCAGATATTTCTGATCATCAATTACTGCCACATCTATTTATTAATTTTGATCCATGAAATTAAAAACTATATGCTTTCTATTATCTACTTTTTCAATAAGAATTCCTGGAACTCTGAAGGTTTGATAAGAATAGCTGAAGGGGCCAGGCACAGTGGCT
This sequence comes from Rhinopithecus roxellana, assembly GCF_007565055.1. NCBI lineage: Eukaryota > Metazoa > Chordata > Mammalia > Primates > Cercopithecidae > Rhinopithecus > Rhinopithecus roxellana. Next base: position 70,851,269 of record NC_044556.1, on the reverse strand, counting down.
CACGCCTATAATTCCAGAACTTTGGGAGGTCAAGGCAGGTGGATCACCTGAGGTCAGGAGTTCAAGACCAGCCTGGCCAACATGCTGAAACCCCATCTCTACTAAAAATACAAAAGTTAGCTAGGCATGGTGGCAGGCGCCTATAATCCCAGCTACTTGGGAGGCTGAGGCAGAAGAATTGCTTGAACCCGGGAGGCGGAGGTTACTGTGAGCTGAGATTGTGCCACCGTACTCCAGCCTGGGTGACAAGAGCGAAACTCCATCTCAAAAAACAAAACAAAACAAAAGCTGAAGAGAAAGGTATGCAAATACTAATTTTTTTAATGTTAAAAAAAATTTATTATTCACCTGGTTATAAAACTGGAACTTGTTCATGCCAAGATATAGAGAAATGTATAAAAAGAAAACAAAAATTATATACCATCTTACCACTCAGAGACAAGATTTTTATATATATCCTTCCAGTCTTTTTTTCTATTGCATAAATACAAATAGTAGGCCTTTTCTTCTTTTTCAACAAACCTATTATATTACATAAGTTATTAGGGTTTTTTTTTTAAACAAACCTGTCATATTACATAACCTATTATGTAAACTGCTTCCAAATATGTTTCTAGAAACATTTAAGTTGTTACCGTATTCTACTGTATGATCATAATTTATCTAAGCTCAATGGCAGAAATTTAGGTTGCTTCTCATTTCTTTTGTTGTTACAAGTAACACTACACCTAGCATCCATATAAATAATTATCAGTACATATTGCTGGTATCTTAGGATAAATTTTGGAAGTGAATTTCCTGGGTCAAAGGGCTGTACCTGTTTAAGGCTTTTCATACATATGACCAAAACGCTCCCCAGAAGGCAATGCTACTTTTCCTGTCAGTCAGGGGGATATTATGTTTTATTTTACAGAAGAGAAACAAGCCAATCAAACATAGTAATAAAACCATGGTCAACATTTAATCCTCCCGCCCCCCCCTCCAAAAAATACTGTTCTGTAAAACAAGTGTAGGACATGACATTCTGAATAGGTTAAAATTGGTTTTAATTCAAGTTATTGTCTTTGCCAAACTGTGGACAGCTCTAATGCAAAACAAATTAACATTAGAAGACAGTGAGTAAGCATTTTAGTATTACAGATGTATATGTCTGAGAGAAGCTCCTCAGTGAATAAAGCCTCTGCTACCCAATGAAGCCTTCCCCAACTAATCTACGCTGATCCTGTCCTTCTGGAAACTCATTTCATTTACACAATTAATGCCAACATTTGTACTTACATTTTCTATTTTATGAATTTAAGTCTTGTTTCCCCAGTGTAAGGTAAACCTTCTTGGAAAATATACCTTGTCATTTACACTTTCCTGTATCTCTTAGTGTTTATATAAGTTGATCAGTTTTTCCTTCAAAAACTTTTCTTGGAAAGCCAAACTACTAAAAGGGATGTACTTCTGTATGCTTACTTTGACTGTGCAGAGAAGTTTGCAGCAGCAAAAACAGCAGCTTCAACTTCTACATTATCATGTGAATCTAAACTCTGACGAATACTGTGATGAGCATTCTTCCTCTCAGGAATTATTGATGCCAGACTTCCCAACATCCTACAGAAATAGAGAAACCCAAGAATATCGGGCATATGATAAAGTCAAGGTCAGAAAAGGAAGAGGCCAGGCAAAGCCAGATTATCAAAACTAAAGTTTATAGGTAATTCCATGTAACTCTGGTTAAGAAAGCATAACTTTAGAAATCCATGACTCAAATTTTAAACACTTTTACATATTTCAATATGTCAGAAAAATTAAGATGGCTTATCTAAAAAGCAAAATTTGTAACAATCACCTTGAAGTACATTCCAGGTACCAAACAGCCCAGAAAGGAAACCTCTGAATTATTAAAGCATCAGAATATCAATTTTCCAATGTTGCATAAAGAAGTCCATTTCAGCAAAGCATTAAGAATACTACATTTTTGCTGTTAAGCAGATACACAAAGTAAAAAAAAGTAAGATCTCCCAATCTTTTTTTTCCCACATCAGTAAATATTGGTATGATGATTTTCAAATGTCCTCAAGATCAAGAAAGGAGTGGTTGAGTACACCGCTGGGGCTCATGCCAGAATCAACAACGGTGCAGAAGGTAAAGCTTGGAAAACAGTCTGCTTCATAATAAAATTACACACTTAGAAAGGAAAAAAATCTATTGTTTGTGATATAAACAACAGAAAGTAGTTTGAAAAATCCTTTCAGTAGCAAGGCATAAATTTTAGAAATTTGCAAAACACTGCAGTAAACAAAACCTACAATGTTCCTACAATGACAACCTTTTTCAAAGTCAACATCCTAAATAACCTTCCAATGTGACATGTAATCACCTAATTATTCCCTGTAATTACACTCAATTAATTAGTACTGTTTCTAGTACTATTAATACTATTAGTAGCAAGAAACTAAAATGGACTAAATATGTAATTTATATTTAATTTGAAGGTTTTGAAATTATACATTTTTCAAAAGAAATAACAAATGACTATTAATCTACTATACCAGAAAAGATTAGTCTAATACTGACACATTTAACGACTTATTCCCACTGCTTCCAGCTTAATTTTTTCTCTTCCTACTTGAGTACCTCCTTCTAGAATGTTTACAAAATAAGTCCTATATGGCAAACCTCCTAAGGCCTTGTGTGCCTGAGAATCTTTTTATTTTACCACTCTTTTAAATGAAAACTGGATTAGATATAAAATTCTTAGCTCAATTTTCCTTTAATACTTATTGCAACAAGTGTTACTGTAGAAAAATCTGATTTAAATCTAATATTTTTTTCCTTTAAATGATCCTTCTTTTTGGAAGCTTTCTAGAGATCGCTGGTTTTACTGATAACCATAGTGCTTAAAAAAAGAGTTGAGGCGGCCGGGCGCGGTGGCTCAAGCCTGTAATCCCAGCACTTTGGGAGGCCGAGGCGGGCAGATCATGAGGTCAGGAGATTGAGATCATCCTGGCTAACACGATGAAACCCCGTCTACTAAAAAAACACAAAAAACTAGCCGGGTGAGGTGGCGGGCGCCTGTAGTCCCAGTTACTCGGGAGGCTGAGGCAGGAGAATGGCGTAAACCCGTGAGGCGGAGCTTGCAGTGAGCTGAGATCTGGCCACTGCACTCCAGCCTGGGTGACAGAGCGAGACTCCGTCTCCAAAAAAAAAAAAAAAAAAAGAGTTGAGGCAAGAGTCAACTGCCATGACTTAGAGAAGGGCAAGCATGCAAAATGAATAACAAATATTAATCTACATTCTTACCAAAATATTCAGGCTAGCTCTAAATTATTTATGAAATTCATTCCACCAGTTAAATTCTATTATCTTTTGATGTAAAAAAAAAAAACCACGTTTGTGAAAAACAATTCAAACATTACAAAAAAATGTCAAATGGAAAAGCCTCTTGTAATCTATAACCCAAAGACTCTACCAAAAATGATCACTGTTAATGGTATATATTCCTCTAGATTTTTTTCTGAGCCTATATAAACATATATATTAGTATTAACTGACAAAATGAGTTAATAAAATTGATACTATTTGACAACTTTTTAAAACTTAGTATCTTTCTTTTTTTTTTTTTTTTTGAGACGGAGTCTCGCTCTGTCACCCAGGCTGGAAGGCAGTGGCCAGATCTCAGCTCACTGCAAGCTCCGCCTCCTGGGTTTACGCCATTCTCCTGCCTCAGCCTCCTGAGTAGCTGGGACTACAGGCGCCCGCCACCTCGCCCGGCTAGTTTGTTGTATTTTTAGTAGAGACGGGGTGTTTCACTGTATTAGCCAGGATGGTCTCGATCTCCTGACCTCGTGATCCACCCGTCTCGGCCTCCCAAAGTGCTGGGATTACAGGCTTGAGCCACCACGCCTGGCCAAACTTAGTATCTTTCTATGTCAGCATATATAGACTCACAACTCACTTTACTCTTTAAAAGTTATACAGTAGTTCACAAATAGCCATTCCTATGTTGATTTTTCCCCAATTTTTCATTCCACAAAAATGACACTATAATCATCTATATACATATATTCACCAGTTTTTAAAAATGATTTATTTTAAAAATTCCTACAGGTATATTTGCTGAAGTAAAGGGTAAAAATATCTTAAGTTTAAATTCTGGGCCAGATGCAGTGGCTCCCACCTGTAATCCCAACACTATGGTAGGCTGAGATGGGCAGATCACCTGAGGTCAGGTGTTCAAGACCAGCCAGCCTGGCCAACATGGTGAAATCGTGTCTCTACTAAAAGTAAAAAAATTAGCTGAGTGTGGTGGCGGGCACCTATAATCCCAGCTACTTGGGAGGCTGCGGCAGGAGAATTGTCTGAACCCAGGAGGCAGAGGTTGCAGTGAGCCGAGACCACGCCACTGCACTCCAGCCTGGACGAGAGACTGAGACTCCATCTCAATAAATAAATAAATAAATAAATTCTATTGAATATAGCTTTCAAAAGACGAAAATCAATTAACTGACTTTAAAATATCACATACTGCTCACAATTTAATCACTCAAAAGGCAAAGAAATGACAAAAGCACTAAATTCTGAACAAGAAGGAAGAACTGATTCTTGGTGTGGAAAAAAGGACATTCAGGGAAGATGTGACATCCCGAACTTCCTGGTTAAAAAGAAGACTGTCTGGGCAGGGTAGGTCAGAAATGAACCCTATAATTTAGGAAAGTGAATTTCAAAAGATATAAAAAGTTATAGATATGATTCTATAAATGGCAGAGCTAAAAAGAGAATATAGTTCAAGCTGGATATAAGGCTTACAAAATGAAATTCTAACAAATACATTTTTTAAAATATGCCAAGAAAGAAAAGAAAAAGCTAAAGAAACTATAGTGGTTGTATCTGATGTTCTTCAGTGAGATCAAGTATGATTTGTCACATTAAAAATGATCACATAATCAGGGAAGAATATAGAAAACTGACAGAAAACATTAAGTACAAGGTCAGGAAGGCAAAGTTCAAAATGGCTGAGGCTGTTATATTGAGATCCACCAAGTTATTTGATCAGAACACCTACCTATATAGAGATGCATTTCAAACACAAGTTAGGCAACAATTTATAACCAAAACAGTTAACATAGATGTTAACTAAAAAGTATTTGCAGATTGGGATGGTTATCACAGTTTTGCCTTGACTCTTAGTCAAAAAACCAAAAACAACTCCTAATATTCAAAACGAAAAATGTAAATATACTGCCTTTTTTGTACATAACTACAGTTCAAATAATCTTACAGTGAATTATTACAATACAGTATACCGGAGGGTGATGGCTCTTGCCACGGGATCATTACTATGAATCACAGAAAAAATTCTCTTCACAAATTCATCCACGTTTAGAATCTTCTCCAAATGTTTCTCACTTTGTTGGGTAACTTTAAGAACACACAGCCTCAGGAAATTATTTCTAGAAAAACCAGAAATAAAATAAATTAGGTCACTTTAGAAAGTAATATTTAATTAGGAACCAAAGCAACACTAATAATATTAAATTTTAGCAACAGCAAATATTTTTCAATCTTATCATTATTTGTTTCACTACTAAAAGAGTTACTTAAAGTTTGTACTTTACGTGGACACTAAGCATAAGCAGTTAGCTATGCTATAGTCTTGCTGCAAGACACCAAAATGGCAGTGACACAAGGAGAAGACCTAGAGCAGAACTAAATCTCCTCAAACTGTATTATAACCAAGGCCAGGAAGTCAGATGGTCTTTCTCTTCTCTTGCGCTTAATACACAACTTCTCTTCTCCTCCTCATATGAGCACATGAGGACATGGAGAATGGCAGAAAGCAGCAGAAGAGGGAATGGTGGGGGCGAAAAAGCAAACAGGCATGTATTCAGTGCTTATATGTTTCAGGTACTTCACAGACATGCATCTTATGCTATAAAATAAATTATTAAATCAGCAACTTCTCAAAAACAATCTGTACAAAGCCACAGATTTTCCTGAAGTATACAGTAAAATATCAAGGTTCTCTTAATTTTATTCTGTTCTCCAAAGAAATAAGTATTGTCTAAATTATACTCCTCATTTTTGCTTTAAACGTCATTAAATCTCACACTGATGTGCTGCACATGTCACGTGTGTCCACTAATGGTAACTAACCAGGTGGAAGTCCTAAAAGGCAAAAAGAAAAAGACCACAATAGAAAACAAGAAATATGAACAAAGTACTTTAGAACATTGAGCCTTTTAAAAGACTTACCCAACTCTGAAAACATCAGCTAACTTTAGGAATGCAGAATTGATAAGAATAGGGAATGGATACTTCTGAAAAAGTCTGGGAAAGCGAACAACTGCTTCACACTGTTCACCAAGTTTGCCAGATCTTAGGCCTATGGAAAAAAAAAGCACAGAGAGGGAAGAACAGTTTGCATATTTGTGGCCACAAAGCAAAAATAGCAAATGTTAATTTACTAGATAGTGAAGAAATAATCATTCTTAAGAAGGAGGTAAAGTATAATTCATTACCCTTTTAAAAGTAAAAATGATATATCAAATAGTAATCTGGAAATCACTACTTTTAGATAAATAATAATGAAAAAAATTTTTAAGGTATGAGTTAAGAATATTCAAAGCCACAAAATAAAGCTCAACACATTTAAAAGGACTGAAATCATACAATGCATGTTTTCTGACCACATGGAATTAAATTAGAAAAAAGAAAAAAAAAAGCACCTTTAACCCATAGGTGGCTAGGCATGGTGGCTCATACCGGTAATCTCAACACTTTGAGAGGCTGGGAAAAGGAGGACTGCTTGAGCTCAGGAGTTCATGACCAGCCTGAACAACATAGTAAGACCTCGTCTCTACGAAAAAAAAAAAAAAATCCAAGTGTGGTGGTGTGCGCCTGTGGACCCAGCTACTGGGGAGGCTGAGGTGGATGAATCACTTGAGCCTGGGAGGCTGAAGCTGCGGTGAACTGTGATTGTGTCACCGTGCTCCAGCCTGGGCAGCAGTGCAAGACCCCATCTCAAAAAAAAAATTTTAAGTAACAAATAAATAAATAACCCACAGCTGAAAGAAGAAATTAGAAAAATATTTTGAACTGAATGAAAATAAAACCACAATCTATGGAATGCAACTAGAGTAGTGCTTCAAGGAACATTTATAACATTGAAGGCTTATATTAAGAAAGAAGAAAGTTCTCAAATCAATAATCTAATAAAGGTACCAACATAATTCAATGTGGAAAGAATAATCTTTTAAACGTGATTCTGGAAAAGCTAGATAAGCATAGCAAAAAGAATCAACCTCCTCCCTTACATCATACACAAAAATTAACTCAAAATGAACCACAGACCTCAGTGTAAGAGCTAAAATTATAAACTACGTAGAAGAAGACATAAAGAAAAATTTTATGAGCTTGGGTTAGGCAAAGAATTCTTAGATAAAACAAAAGGCATAAATCATAAAATAAAAAAGTGGTAAGTTAAATTCCATCAAAATTTAAAACTGCTCTTCAAAAGACACTGTTAAGATGAAAAGACAACCCACATACTGAAAGAAAACATTTACAAAACACATATGTGATAAAGGACTTCATCCACAGTTGTTGTAAATCAATAATACAAACCAATTTTTTAAATGGACAAGAATTAAAGAGAAATTTCATTGAGGAAAAAATATGGATGGCAAATATGAGCACATGAACAGATGCTCAACAGTGTCATCAGGGAAATGAAGATTTAAAACTCCAATAAGATACCACTACACATTCACTAGAATGGCAAAAACTTTAAAAAGACCAACAATGCAAGTGCTAATGAGGATATGGGGTAACTATAACTCTCACACATTGTCAGTAGGAATGTAAAACTGTACAGCTCTTTTGACAACCCTCTGGCTCTTTCCTTTAATTTTCATTTTTCTTTTATTTTAGATTCAGGGGGTACATGTGCAAGTTTGCTAATGGGTATACTGTGAGACGCTGAAGTTTGGGGTATGAATGATCCCATTACCCAGGTAGTGAGCATAGTACCCAATAGGTAGTTTTTCAACTCTTCCCCTCTCCCTCCCTGCTTACTTTTAGAGTCCCGGGTGTCTACTGTTCCTCTCTTTATGTCCATGCGTACCCAAAGCTTAGCTCCCACTTATAAGTGAGAACATACAGTACTTGATTTTCTGTTCCTACATTAATCTGCTTAGGGTAATGGCCTCCAGCTGCATCCATGCTGCTGCAAAAGATATGTTTTCATTCTTTTTTATGGCTGCATAGTATTCCATGGTGTATATATACCACATTTTCTTTATCCAATCTATGATTGACATGCATCTAGGTTGATTCCATATGTTTGTTATAGTTAACAGTGCTGGGATAAACATATGAGTACATGTGTCTTTTGGGTAGAATGATTTATTTTCTTTTGGGTATATATCCAGTAATGGGATTACTGGGTTGAATGGCAGTTCTAAGTTCTTTGACAAATCTCCAAACTGCTTTCTACACTGGCTGAACTAATTTACATTCCCACCAACAGCACATATATAAGCATTCCCTTTTCTTCACAGCCTCACCAGCATGTTATTTTTTGACTTTTCAATAAGAGCCATATTGACTGGTGTGAGATGGTATCTCACTATGGTTTTAATTTAAATTTCTCTGATGATTACTGAAGCTGAGCATTTTTTTCATGTTTATGGACTGCTTGTATGTCTTCTTTTGAGAATGTCTTTTCATGTCCTTTGCCCACTTTTTAATAGGGTTATTTGATTTTTGCTTGTTGAATTAAGTTCCTTATAGACTAGATATTATACCTTTGTCAGATGCGTAGTTTGCAAATATTTTCTTCCATTCTGTAGGCTGTTTACTCTGTAGATAGTTTCTTTCGCTGTGCAGATGCTCTTTTGCTTAATCAGGTCCCATTGGTCAATTTTTGGTTTTGTTGCAACTGCTTTTGAGGATTTAGCCATAAATTCCTTCCCGAGGCTGATGTCAAGAACGGTACTTCCTAGGTTTTGTTTTCTTCTAGGATTCTTACAGTTTGAGATCTTACATTTGAATATTAAATCCACCTTCAGTTAATTTTTGTATATGGTGAAAGTGAGGGGGGTCCAGTTTCATTCATCTGCATAGGGCTAGCCAGCTATCCCTGTACCATTTATTGCACAGGGAGTCCTTTTCCCATTGCTTATTTTTATCAACTTTGTTGAAGATCAGATGGCTGTAGGTGTGCAGCTTTATCTCTGGGTTCTCTATTCTGCTGTCTGTGTGACTGCCTGTGTGCCAATACCATGCTGTTTTGGTTACTGTGGCCTTATAGAATAGTTTGAAATTGGGTAACGTGATGCCTTCAGTTTTGTTATTTTCCTTAGGATTGGTTTGGCTATTTAGACTCTTTTTTGGTTCCACATGAATTTTAGAAGAGTTTTTTTTTCTAATTCTGTGAAAAATGACGTTGATAGTTTGACAGTAATAGCACTCTGTAGATTGCTTTGGGCAGTGTGGCCATTTTAACGATATTGATTCTTCCAATCCATGAACGTGGAATGTTTTTCCATTTGTGTCACCTATGATTCCTTTTGGTAGTGTTTTGTAGTTCTCCTTGTAGAGATCTTTTACCTCTTTGGTTAGAGGTATTCCTAGGCATTTTATTTTTTGTTGGTTCTTTTTTAATACAGGTAAACATACTATACACATAGCAATGCTACTTTTAGCTATTTATCCAAATGAAATGAAAACATATGTCCACACAAAGATCTGTATGCAAATATTCACAGCAGTTTTATTCATTAATAGCCCCAAACTGGAAACATATATGTTCACCAACTGGTAAATGAATAAACAAAACTGTGGTATATCCATACAATGAACTACTACTCAGCAATAAAAAAGGAACCAGTTACTGATGCATACAACAACAAAGGTGGATCTCTGTTGTGTAGCTTTGAAATGATTACAAACACATAGTCTGCTATTGTGACTGAAATGTTCTGCTGTGGTAAGAACATGGAGTGTAATCTCCCTCCCTGATGACATGGCTCCTAGCATTGAAAACCTTGTTGTCATCATGGATCTCCAGTGTTGGTCAGACCTTCTCTCCAGAGAACATCTAATAGAAAGGTACACCTCAAACTTCAACTAGACTTTACATTCACAGTGGCCTGTTTCCATCCTAAATGCACAACTAGACTTTACTTATTGGACTCTAAATGAAACTAGTATTCACTTACATGTGGTTTATGGACTTTGTCTATCAAATGTGTTCCCTGTGAGATTTGTTCTTATTATTCTCCCCCTCTAAACATTGTGAACAAGGTGGGGAAATCTCTTTCTGTATGGTAATAAACTATGTGATTTGTGAAATCATACCTTATTTTAACCACATAAAACAATCTCAAAATCATTATGCTGAGTGAAAGAAGCCAGACCCGAAAGACTACACTTACTTACTGTATGATTCTGTTTTATATGACATTCTGGAAGAGGCAAAACTATAGGGACAAAAAACAGATTGGTGGTAGCCAGGAGCTAGAGAGAGGGAACTGACTGCACAGGGGCACAAGGAAAGTTTTTTGGGTAAAGGAAATATTCTATGTCTTGACTATGATCATGGTTTCATGACTACATACATTTGGTGAATTTTATCTGACACAAATTATACCTCACTAAATCTGATTTTTTAAAAAATAAAAAAAAAAACCAACCAACAAAAAAGAATAAATATTCAATTTTCTAAAAAATTCATTAAGAATTCGCCCTTTCCTATGCCCTTTTAAGGTTGATGTAGTGCTTTAAGAAGCTAATATAGAAGGATAAAGTAAGTCTCTAAAAAACCCAGAGAAGAGATTGGAAAACTCCTCTGGATCCTGCCTGGAGTCACAGCTGAATCAGGAAAAAAAAAAAATTCACTAAGAGTCAATACGTGGTAAGGATGTAATAGCATCAATTTCAAATGTCTCTGTTTAGTATTTTACCAGTCACAAAATGCTAATTATATCCTCACAGGAATAAGTATCTTAGAATATCTCCATCCAGTAACCTTTGATTATTCTTACAAAAACAAGAAAGGAGGCCAGGCGCAGTGGCTCACGCCTGTAATCCCAGCACTTTGGTAGGCCGAGGCAGGCAGATCACCTGAGGTCAGGAGTTCAAGACCAGCCTGGGCAATATGGTAAAATCCCGTCTCTACCAAAAAAGAAAACACAAAAATTAGCCCAGCGTGATGGCAGGGACCTGTAATCACAGCTACTCAGAAGGCTGAGGCACGAGAATTGCTTGAACTTGGAGGCAGAGGTTGCAGTGAGCCAGTATCGCGCCACTGCACTCCAACTTGGGTGACAGAGACCGTGTCTCCAAAAAGCAAAAAGACAAAGGAGATCTGAAGGCTCTTCCTAGTTGCCACAATGTTTTATACAAAAGACAACCACAAAGTAAAACTGCATAGGTAATTTCTCTCATTTACTAATGAGTGATGTTCTGTAATACACTCATGTTATTCAGTACTTAGAACATTATCTCCTCATAGGAAAATAATAGCACTATCAGCACTCATAGTACTCTGGAATCTAATAACCATTTATAATAAAAGTTTCTATGGGATAATTAATTAACATTTCTAACTGAGATAGAACACATTCCTCCATCTGGTCCCTCCTCCCCTTCACCCCCACATACACACAAAGAACTGCCTCTGAAGCTCTAGAAATATTTTTCCTATCAAACACACAATGCCAAAAGGGATAATTCCACATAGCTGGCAGTGTGGCTCACGTAGCCTTAAAGGCTTTTCTAAAAGCCTGATATGAAAACCGGGTCAAGGGACACACAGATAAGGCACAGAAGAGGAAAGACATAGCTGAGGATGGAGGTGAGAGGAAGAAACAAGGAACAGAGATGTGTGCTTATGTATATGTGTTGGCAAAGGAGTTGAAAAAATCCACAGTAATTGGATTGTTTCATTTTCTTCTCACTTCCAGTAGCTGAGTTACATACAAAGGATGGTAAAGTTCTGTTTGTAATGAATTAACCTTGGCTGAGATGAAAAAGGTATACTAGGAAACAGCCTATGTACAGGTAGTCTCCTTGACAGAATATAATCATGTTTTATCTTCCCTGAAAAACAGAACCAAAGACCATATTGATTTGTTTAAACATGCTGATTTAAAATGTACCAAAGATTATTTTGAATGAAGCCAGAGAATGTTTTATCTAATATCGTCAAACTTTTTTATCTGAGATAAAGCAGACTCTCATTCCTCTATAATAAGTCCATGGGGTAAATGAGCTAAAGAACACTAACTTTCTTCTGTATTTTCTGATATAAGAGCCCTTCTTAGGAAAGAGGAAGTGAGAAGTAGGCTGCCTCTGAAGGATAGGAGTTAAGGTGAAAAAGAAGGAAAAAGTGCTTTAAAGGCTTATAATTTAGCAACAGCCCTGGGTTGGGATAGTATGGTACTCATCTTGCTTGCTCTAGGCCAATTTTGTAAGCACTGGAAAATAGGAGCTCAGCACATTCCAGTTCTAGTACAAGAGGGTTAGACATTTTATTTGTATTGCTTGCTACAGGAAGAATGCCCTGGTCATAAGACCACTAATTATAAGAAAACTACTGTGAGCCCAGAGATAAGATTAAGAAGGATGGATGTGATTGCCATACCTACATTTTATTTTGTATTCTTCCACCAAAAAACAAAACAAAACAAAAACAAAAACAAAAACAGATCTCTCCTGCTTTTCTGTGCCTGGACTTAAACAGTGCTTAACTCAGTTGCAACATGCATGTAGACCAGGGGAATTAAAATAAGCTGTAAAATCATTTATTCATTCAAAATTCATTTGGCAGAAGTAAAGCATGCATTATTCTAATCTTATTTTGCACTTAAAATGTGCAGAGCTTTTTGCCACGCTAGTGGTTTTCAGCTTTGTTCTGCATCAGCAATATCTGTTAAGTTTTTGAAAAATATCTGTGCTAGGGGTTTTACTCCAAACCTACTAAATATATGGGGCAGAGTCCCAGGCATCTGTTTAACTGTTTTGAAAAGGTTGTTTTTTGTTTTTTTTTAAAGACGGTCTCACTCTGTCGCCCAGGCTGGAGTGCAGTGGCGCAATCTCAGCTCACTGCAACCTCCGCCCCTGGGGTTCAAGTGATTCTTGTGACTTAGCCTGCCGAGCAGCTGGGATCATAGGTGTGCACCACCACACCCGGTTAAGTTTTATATTTTTAGTAGAGATGGGATTTCACCATGTTGGCCAGGCTGATCTCAAACTCCCAACCTCAGGTGATCCTCCCGCCTCCGCCTCCCAAAGTACTAGGATTACAGGCATGAGCCACTGTGCCCAGCCAGCACCTAGATTCTCAAGTTAACTTCTGCCACTTGATAATTTATTTGACTGGCCTGCCCACACTGATTATACTGGAGGTAGAAAACTACTAGGCTGCTGAATTTGGTCCTCAGAATGCTGTTATCTAACAGGCACAATGTTTTTAAAGGTTTTGAACACACTGTCAGGTTTTACAAATCATACTTCACATAAAACCCCAGGATCTCTGGTTTTAGAAAAGTAAAAGATCTGAAATGTTACTGAAGAAGGTAGGAGTGTCTGACCAAAGAAACATAGTAGTACTGCAGAAACATTATAGTACTGCAGGTCCATGTTGAAGGTCAGTGTGTATTTGGCTGCCATTTATGATGATAGCCATATACCCTATAGTATGACTTTCTGCAGCAATTTTTGACTGCCTTTAGGGATAGTAAAGAATGGAACCTTGGATGGGAATTTAAAGTACTGGAAAGAAAGTAAATGAAGTTAATAAAATGAGGGACCATGAAATCTAAGCTGAACAAAGAAGTAAGACAGGTACAGAAAAGAAGAGAGGTGAAATACTGAGGTCTGAATGAAAATAAAGACTAGCCAAAACAGCAGTTAATCATAATGCTAATGATGATACACATGAAGTGCTTATTCTGTGCCAGTCACTCTAAGCACTTTACGTGTATTAAAGTCTCACTAAAAATCACATAAATTAGGCACCATTATTTTCCCCATTTGAAAGGTGAGGAAACAGGCACAGACCAGTTAAGCAATTTGCATAAGAAACAACAATGCTAACAAATGACAGAGGTGGGATTCAAATTCTGGCAATGTGGCTCCAGAGGCTATAGTGCTAACCATTATGCTAAAACGCATCTATAGCAAGCAACTAGAAAGAAAGAGATTAAGATTCAAGAATGAGACATTTAAATGAGTGATTAAATAGTGGAATTCTGAGGTGACGAATTCTAGGGAATTAGGGGAATGCCATAAATTATGGTAAACTTGGGGTCTGGGATATACATTAATCAAGTTTTCAAAACAGCACAAATCTCCAAGTACCATCTATCAGCAGTTCTTAGCTGCAAGCAACAGAAGCTAACTCTGGCTTATTAGACAGAAAATGAGTTTATTAAAAGCTTAAGAAACATATTTAAGGCTAAATTTCTAGGAACACCTAATATCACACTACCCAAACAACTGGATGGAGGAACCCTGTCTTTGGTAGGAAACACCAGATGCAACAATTAGCTCTGCTGTCATCTAGGAATATTGTAGCCATTGTTGTTGCTACTGTACACTAGAAATACCGCTGCTGCCAGGGCAGAACTGTGAGTGGACAGTTCAACTCTTCCTTCTTGCATCTCTAACTTCTAAATCAGACAGTGTGAAGGAGGTGTGTCTGACTGGCAGAGCCTAAGTCAGATCCTGCATTCTTGCAAGGGAAACTAGGAAATGAGTTTTTGCTTCTACCTTGGTTAGACAAGGTTCATGCTATGGGACATTCCTTAAGCACAAAAAGAGTGTTCAAAAGATATTAAGCAACCGTCAACATAACTAACATCCACTACAAAGAACACCACAAATAAAGCCTTACCAAACAAACACAATTTAGGAGAATTTGTGACATACATTTGCGTTAGCTAAGAAATGAGGACGATTCGAAATTGAACCATAACACAAACAAATCTTGAAATCTATACATTAATAAAAGGTGTGAGGGGGGACATGGGTAGAAATATGAACACAAGCATACAACCCACAGCTTAAAAAATTGATGGCAAAGCCAATTTTTAATTTAAAAAGCAGAAATAGAAACAAGTAAAATGATAGTGAAAACTAATGATGCATTAATAAGGCAGCATCCATCCCCCAAATTTCAGAAAATGTATGTAAATGTACATGGTAAGATACATGCAACGTCATCCAGTACCGCACGAGAGTACTAATTTAGAATCCTAAACAAATTTGAGTTTATGAATACCAACTTCTAGGAATATTTAATAACTTACTTTGCAAATTCCAAGACAGTAAATCTTAGTAATATACAAGAATGAGTCTGTGGGTTTCAGTAAAAACTTGAATTTTTGGATTAGTTCATAGCCCATGAAGGAATTACCAACCAGGCTGCTGGTTTTTATGTGGCATTAAGTTGCCCAGAGTCTCACCTTAGCTTCAATTCTATACATTTTTTTGTTTGTTTGTTTTGGTTTTTGAGACCGAGTTTCATTCTTGTCGCCCAGGATGGAGTGCAATGGCACAATCTCAGCTCACTGCAACCTCTGCCTCCTGGGTTCAAGTGACTCTCTTGTCTCAGCCTCCCCAGTAGCTGGGATTACAGGTGTCTGCCACCACCCCCAGCTAATTTTTGTATTTTTAGTAGAGACAGGGTTTCACCACCTTAGGCAGGTTGGTCTCAAACTCTTGACCTCAGGTGATCCGCCCACCTCGCCCTCCCAAAGTGCTGCAATGATAGGTGTGAGCCACTGCCCCCGGCCTAATTCTACATGATTTTATAGGTCCGCTTCTCAACACTCTCAGACTGTGTGGCCTGGCAGCAGAGATTCTCAGGAGAAAGAATTTGACTCAGTGTGGGTCACATGCCTCCTTCCGAATCAATCAGTTCCATAACTGGAACTGATTTCAGTTTCCTGATTCATATCATTTCTCTATTTCATAACTAAATTTTTCATTAAGCACACCATCAAGCTTTTTCATGCAGCATTACGTTCACCAACACCTCTAGTAACAAATCTACCCTCTATATTTCCTCCCTTCCCATTGCATCAGCTGCAAGAAAAGGAATGAGCCACTGCTCTCTTCCCCATTGCTTTCATCTCATCCTTTCCAAGGTCAACACTGCAGAAGGCAGATAGGCTGAATAATGTCATTTAAGAGACTCCTCTTTTCCCAGGGGAAGGAGATCTTGCATAAGTTTTCCCAAATCACCAGGATAACCTCCCATCAGCTGATCTAAAAATGTTTAGACTAAGAAATTATATTAGTGAAAAAGTTACACTAATTTTTGTGAGATGCATTCTTTATATTGCCAATTACATATAGTAATGATTATATCCTGAAATGTGTCAGATAAACATAAGCTGTAATGTATTTGATTATAACACTTAACTCTGCTTGTGTGTGCTCAGTCAGCATGGCCATCAGCCTACAACTTTCAATGCCTTCCCATTGCACTCTGCACAAAATCCAACTTCTTGTCCTGACTAACAGCGCCACATTTGATCTAGCATTGTCTATCTCCTTATTATTTGTATGCAAGCTCCTTAAAGATGGTCTTGTTTGCCAATATAGCCCCTAGTCTGAGTACAGAGCCTGAGACAATGCAGGTGGTCAGTAAATATCTGTTGAGTAAATGAATGGCTATCATATGGAGGATGATTTTCCTGTTACTAACTACATCCTAAAGTAATGGAATTGAGTCAACTTCAAAATAGTATCCACTTATTCCTATAGAGATCAGAAACAATCAGCTTACTGCCAGTGCTTGCTCAAAAGGCTCAGAATAAAGTACAATAGGTTATAAATATATAACAGGTTATGAATGGCAGCATTTCCTGAGTGTGTTTCTAGCGACACCAGTGCCACAAAATATTTATTTAAAATAGCGTCCAAAGGTTACATCTTATGTCTGTCTACTCATCTCCATTTGGAAGTCTAAGAGACATCTCAAATTTAACATATCCCAAACTGATTTGATTTCACTAAACATACATACATCCTCCCAGTAGCTCAGACCAAAAACCTCTAAGTTTTCTTGACCACTTACTCTTATATCCTCATCTAATCCATTAGCAAATCTTGTTGGCTCTACCTTGAAAGTATATCCAGAATCTCTGCACTTCACACATTTTCAGTGTCACCACCTTGGTCCAGGCCACTATATTCTTTTCCCTGGATTGTGATAGTTGCCTTCTCATTGGTCTCCATACTTGGGTCCCTGACCCTCCCCACTTCAGTCTATTCTCCACACAGTAGCCAGACTGATACTTTCCAAAGGAAAGTCAGATTATGTCACACACCTGCTGATAATCCTCCATGGTTTCCTATCTCACTCAGAATGAAAGCCAGTCCTTTTGATGGTTTGCATGGCCCTACCTGAACTGGACTCTGGTTATCTTTCTTTCTTTCTTTTTTTTTTTTTTTTTTGAGACAGAGTCTTGTTCTGTTGCCCAGGCTGGAGTGCAGTGGTATGATCTCGGCTTACTGGAAGCTCCACCTCCCGGGTTCACGACATTCTCCTGCCTCAGCCTCTCCAGTAGCTGGAACTACAGGCGCCCACCACCATGCCCGGCTAATTTTTTGTATTTTGTTTAGCAGAGATGGGGTTTCACCGTGTTAGCCAGGATGGTCTCGATCTCCTGACTTCATGATCCACCCACCTCGGCCTCCCAAAGTGCTAGGATTACAGGTGTGAGCCACCTGCACCCAACCGACTCTGGTTATCTTTCTATATTCATTCTCTATTACTTTGCTCCAGATAACCGCATGCAAAGGAGGCTTCTACCTCAGGGCCTTTGCACTTGCTGTTCCTCCACTTGATTAAGGAGGTCTTTCTTGCCTATCCTTCATAAAATAAGAAATCAACTCCAGCCCCTGATCAGTTTTCTCCAGTCCCCTTCATTGCTTCATTTTCCTTTAGAATATGTATCAATAACTGTCACATGTTTGCTGTATTTGCTGAGTGTCTGCATCTGCTGTCTAGAATGTAAGCTCTATAAGGGCAGGAGTTTTGTTTTGTTTCATTAACTGCCATGTTCCTAGTACAAAGCCTGATCAAATAAGTCATGTGTCTGAGTGTCTGTGCTGAGGTGGGGGAGATATTTCAAAAACAGTATTCCTTGGAGTTTAGGAACAAACAAAGAGTTGTAACTTGTAGCCTTCTGACCTTTAGCTCACAAAACAGAAGTACTTTAACAGGTACAAGATGAAATGACTCAATATTTAAAATACTCAACTATATTCTACATGAAACTGGCTATTTCTATAACTTAATTTCCTAACAGTTTTAAAAGGTACTGTAGGTGAGATGAAAAAGAACAAGTCATCTTTCTGAGCCTGAGATTCATCTGTAAAATACGCCGGGCATTGCTGGGAGGAGTGAAAATGAACACTTACTCTGTGTCTAAGATTGACACCTGATTTCTTTCTTACAGATATAAAATATTTTCATTTCAACTTCTCTTTAAAAAGGAAAATTGTGGTTTTTTTCTTACAACTGCAAAATTTGAGGAATTAAACAATTTTAGACTCCTCTTCAGTGCCCCATCTTGATCCCTGTTCCACAACCACTATTCTACTGTCAGCACGGTACAAGCTCAGCTGGACCAGAATGATAGAAAATGTCCTTAGAACTGGTAGGGATATTAGATGTTATCCTGACCTGTAAGTTCCACTGAGGAAGAAGAAAGAGATGTATCAGAATGAGGAGGAAAGTGTTTGAAAAACATATTTAAGCCCGGGCACAGTGGGTCATGCCTGTAATCCCAGCACTCTGGAAGGCCGAGGCGGACGGATCACCTGAGTTCAGGAGTTGGACCAACATGGTGAAACCCCGTCTCTACTAAAAATACAAAAATTAGGCGGGCGTGGTGGTAGGCGTCTGTAATCCCAGCTACTTGGGAGGCTGAGGCATGAGAATCACTTGAACCTGGGAAGCAAAGGGTGGAGTGAGCCGAGATCGCGCCACTGCACTCTAGCCTGGGCAACAGAGCAAGATTCTGTCTCCAAAAAAAAAAAAAAAGAAAAGAAAAACATATTTAATATTATAATTTTATTTTTCAGAGGAGAAAAACCCTATAGATTTGGTAAGAGAAAGAAAAGTTCAACATTTTCTTGGTTGATGGGGGTGCACTAAAGATACTGAGACTCAACCAAAGGAATATCCCATTAGGGGGTTGTGAAATTTTTGTGTTTATCAGAAGGAGGTAAAAGCTTTTTTAAGAGCCTGAGAAACTCTTATTTAGACTAACCCACTAAAAATATTCACAGTTTAAAAAATAAACGGAAAAAGAGTCCCAAAAACGTTAATAAACATATCCAACTCAGAAAGCTGGGAAGTGGCTCAAAGGGGACTTAAAGAGAGATCCTTCTGAGTTCTAGTCCTGTTCCCCAACATTATATATTGGCTACGATTAATCAAGATTTAATTGTATACCAGCTGCCGAAATGTTTCCCGTACAATAAAAATCCTTAATATGAAACAGGTTTCATATCACCAGTCGAGTTCTTTACTGACAAATTTCCGACCTTGCTTCCCAAATCCATATCTATATCTCTTCAGCATTTACTAAATGCTTCTTTTGCATACCATTAAGTCGCTTAATACAACAATTCTGCCGGCTCAATTGTACTGTACCCACTTGGCAGACGACAAACCGAGGCTAGATGAAATTAATCATAAAATTAGCGGCACTGAAATTTAACTCAGTGCAACCCCAAAGCTCCTTCTACACCAAAGTGTTTCCTGTAAGGAAGGAAACAGAACTCCTGGAACTTGTCTGCAGAGAATGAGCAGGGCCCTTGCTTTTTGCATGGTCTTGGCCATGGTTAGCCTGCCTTGTAACCCGCAGGTAACAGAGCTACGGAAATCAAATGAATCGCTGTTAAGTCGGTGCAATTCATGGTGACCTGGTCTCAACTGAACAGACTGAAAACCAATTTCACAATTTCTTTGTAGTGTTTCTTAGAAATCAGCCACTGTCACTGCTTAGAAAATAGGGGGCTGTTCCCTCAAGTGGTCAAAACGGGCCTCTCACTAGAGCTCGCCACTTGTTTAGCCGGTGTAAGGCCAAACAATCCTGCAAATTTCCCGCAACCTCCCGAAGGGGTCAAAGCCCACGCCCCAGCAAAAGCACAGGCACTCCCCGCCCAGCGAAGATAGGCGCATGCGCCTACCCGTCCTCCAAAGCTACCACCACGTGGTGGCGCCACTTCCCCCCACGCCCGTTTCACCCATTCAGCCCGCTCTTTCGAATACCTTTGTCCAACTCCATAAGGGCAGAGTTGGCATCCAGTTCCTGTTCGCCATAGCCGGCATCTGCCAGGAAAGACTTAGTTGAGTTTGACGCCATGACCCGAATAGTTACTCGACTAGCCTAGTCAGAAAGATTGCAAACTCTACCCCAGAACCGCCATCTTCTCCCGCCGCCTTCTTGTTGGTTTTTCCTCCGCGCGCTGTCAAGCCCTGTTACGCATGCGCCCTGGTCACCCCGCGGTTCGCCGGCGCCTCTGCTGCCTTCTGCGCAGGCGCTCAAGAAGCTCTTGGACTCCAGGTTCCCGCGGCTGGGAGAAAAGGAGGCGGGGATCCGAAGGGGGAAATGACTCTGAGGCGCCCGGACGTCGCTCGGAAGCCAATCAGAGAGCGTGACGTCAGTTTGGCGCGGAGTTTGGCGGCCGGGGCTTACAGTGGCGGGAGTTGGAGGCGATAACGATTTGTGTTGCGAGAAGGCGCAAGCTGCGGTTTCTGCTGAACTTGGAGGCATTTCTACGACTTTTCTCTCAGCTGAGTCTTTTCCTCCGGCCCTGATGCTCTTCAATTCGGTGCTTCGCCAGCCCCAGCTTGGCGTCCTGAGAAATGGTGAGTAACGGTCCCAACCGCTGCTCGGGGCTGGCGGGATTCATCTACCCCGAAACACACGCCACCTCCGACCAGGGCCGACTCCAATTCTGAACTCAGCTTCTGAGTTCTCCCATGGCAAGGGTAAATTAGTGTTAGCTGGGACTACTGAAGAAAGCTGTGCTTTCATCTCCTCGGGACACTTATAATCGTAATCGGGCTTTTAAAATCGTAACGTTAGGCATGGACGTCGAAATAACTGCCTTCCAAGGCCTCTTACAGCTTACATCTCCATTGCGCGTTAACGGGAAAATGCATGCGTTTGTGTGTATATGTTTCTCTCAACAGTTATTTGAGATGGTCAAAACTCATACTCATTGATTGATTCATTCGTTTGTTGTAGAATCTTAGTGAGCCCAGCTATTTGCTATGGGTATATACTAGTGAATATGACCCACTGTTAAGGAACTCAGTCAAGCAGAGAAGACAGAATATCTGCTTCTAACAGTATCAAAATCTTTTTCTCCCCGTTTACTACATGGTCATAAACATTTAGAGTGAAAGATGCCTGTAACCACATCCGCCAGAGATGACCCCTGTTAATAGATTGAAGTATATTATTCCAGATGTTTTCGACACTAGAGGTAATATCTATTATTTTCAGAAATGGGATCAAAATGTCCTGTTTTTTCACTTTAATGGTATAAGTTGAACGTATTCCCATGTTAATATGTAGAAATCTAACTTTCTTACGCTAAAACATTGGCAATAAGAGATTTGAGGCTAGGTTTGGGTGTCATCAACTTAAACTTCTTGGTAAGTTTCTGATAAGGGAGGTAACTACGCAGACTAACCTTGGACAGAAATAAAATCTCACTCATGTGAAGGTCGACTATAGCCAGAGGTTCTTCTTCCTCTTGAAACCATGTGGAAAAGGAACCTGAGAAGGGAATTTTTATATTCAGGGATGAGTCTAGGAAAATGATGCTGAGAAAGAGACTGAGTAGTAGTCCCTCAACTTCCTGCTGGCAATCTGAAACTTTATACTATTCTTACTTCTTTCCCTCTTAGATAATCTTTGTAATTATACTCTAAATGCTTCTCTTTCTGTCTGTTCTGGGACCTTGTTTGACTAACTTCTCTGTCCTCTGTTTAAGAGTGACAGTACGCACAGTGCTACCTGGGTTTTATTATACCTCCACACCTTACTATATGTGTGTCCTGGGGGAGCTGTTCAGACTGTTTTGTGACAGATTTTCTCCTAATTCTCCATGTGTTTACCTTTCCCTTCCCTCTTTCCTGTTCACAAGTACTCATTCGTTGTTGCACAATAGACACTGAAATTAATTCACTATTATATGTTACCCACTGAAATCTATAGAATCATCTCCTTTCCTCTTCAGTGTTGGTGTTCCATCCTTGGCCCCTTTTCTTCTTCTTCCTACTCCTTTGGATGATCACAGCCATAACCAGGGCTTCTTCCACGTCTATGTACATACAACTTTCTATTTCTTATACAGTAAGTCCTCACTTAATGTCTAGATAGGCTCTTGGAAACTGTGACTTTAGGGAAAACAATGTATAACTAAACCAACTCTACCATAGGCTACTTGATATAAACAAGAATTAAGTTCCAGTGGCATATTTTGGTCATACAAACACCACCGAACTTCTAAATAAAGACCCAAAGCACTTTTAATATTAAATGTTGAAATAATTGTGTGCTATACATACATTTGAGAAAGATTAATATAAACAAGTGAGATAATTATTTACCCCAGTTTGGCGTATCAGTGAGTGACCTCGGTCATAGTAGTGGTGGGCTAAATCAAGGAATAAATGTTTGCAAACTGAAAATTGGAGCACCTCCTACCACCACCCAGTTCAAAAACAATCACAAATATGGCAGCTCACTGAGCCCTTTCATACCAAATCGTTTATTGTCATTCATTTGTATGATTATTGTAAAGTTTATCATTTTTATTTTATAATTATTTGTATTCATTCATTTTCTGACACACTTACTCCAGCTCAGGACTGTGGGTGCCCAGAGCCTATCCTGGCAGCTCATGGTACAAGGTGGAAACCAGCTCTAGACTGGACGCTATTTCATCACAGGAAGCACTCACACACACCCATTGTCTATTGGGACCATGTAGACATGCCAGTGAATCTAACATACCCATCTTTGGCATGTGGGAGGAAACAAGAGTACCTGGAGAAAACCTCTGTGAACATGGGGAGAACATGTACAAACTCCACCCAGCCAGTGGCCTCAAACAGCAATTGATTTTTTTCTCATGAACAGTATGAGGAAATGACTTTGTACAAAATGTTATTGGAAGACTTCATGTACCTGAGATTCATTTCTGTAAAAGCTGTGTGGGTTGATTGTCACCCAGACAGTCAATCCCACAAGCATCTCAAACTCAAATACCCAAAACTGAACTCAACTTCTCCCCCAAACCTGCTATATTACCAATTTTAGGGAGTGGCCTCATTATTTAAACCAGTTTTCCCAGCCAGAAACCTGAGTCAATTAAAGACTTCCTCATCTTCCTCATAGTTACACATTCAAAACATTTCGTTAAAATCTCTGTGATTATGCATCTTTACTGTATCCTGGATGTGTTCTATTTTTACCATTCCATTTCCCTAGGTTGGGCCCTAATGCCTTCTTGTCTGGATTGTAAGAAGTCTCCCAAATGGCCTCCTAGTTTGTCTGTCTTCACTTTATTCTCCACATTGCTGCTAATGATCCTTCTAAAATGGAAATCTGATTACTCTTCTGTGTATTTTCAAATTGATATCTAAAAGTTTTTATCATAAATTTAAACAAATGCAAAGAATATAATTTCTGACCATATTGGGAATATTGACATTTTAAAATAAAAATGCTATATCACTCTTTTAAGTGTATCTAATATAATGTAAATACTGTGGTGATTTGATAATCACGTTATCCATTTTTTAGAAACATACGAACAAACTCTTTAACTGCTAGAAATTCCATATAGCTGCTTTTTCCTCTTGAATTTATTTCCATTTCATTTCTCCCACAGTAATTTAATTTTATGCTTGAAAAGCTCTTTTACTGATCACTCTGTCATACCCCTCTGTGTCAAAAGATGTATTTAAATTGCTGTTTTCTGTCATAAGCCTCTGAGTGCTAAAACTTCTTTATGGATTGAATTTTCAATTCAATTATTAGTACTATATGATTGTTTAATACAATATAGATTACCAATTTTGGTAATTATTAACCAAAAGTAAAATTTTGTTGGAAGTACATCTTTTAAAGAGATGAATTTGGGTGTTTATGATTCCTTTATTGAAGGAATTATTTATCTGTTAGTTAAGGTTCCACAAGTTTATTTGTTTTTATTTAAAAATATTTGATACCCAAAAGTTTTTATTCTTTGGATCAATGCAAGGTTTAAGATTGGGGCACGGGAATGCCTTTCTTTTATAAAGTGGAAGAAAGGAAGTGATGAAGGGAAAGGAAAAAAGTGATACCTCAACCTTCTCAGAGACATCAGGTTTTTCAGACAGGTGAGTTTTAGAAATGCATATATAGTATCCAATTGCTTATAAGTGGAGATAACATTTTGAGAAATGCATCATTAGGTGATTTTATCATTGTGCAAACATCACAGAGTATACTTAAAGCTAGATAGTGTAACCTACTACACACCTAAGCTATGTATTTTTCCTAGGCTATAAACCTGTACAGCATATTACTGTGTTGAATACTGTAGGCAACTGTAACACAACGGTAAGTGTTTGTGTATCTAAACATAGAAAAGGTTCAGTAAAAATAGGATATAAAAGAAAAAAATGGTACACCTGTGGAGAGTGCTTACTATGAATGGGAGCTTGCAGGACTCTGGGTTATTGTGAGTGAATCGATGAGTGAGTGGTCAGTCAGCGTGAAGACCTGGGACGTTATACTACTGTAGACCTTATAAACACTCTATACTTAGGCTGCATTAAATTGATTAAAAAATACTTTCTTCAATAATAAATTAGGCTTACTGTAACTCTTAAACTTACAAACATCTTAAATTTTTTAACTTCTTGACCCTTGTGGTAACAGCATAAAGCACAGACACATTGTATAATTGTGCAAAATATTTTATTTCTTTATATTCTTATTCTATAAGTTTTTTTATTTTAAATTTTTTTCTTTTTTCTTCTTAACTTTTCGAACCTTTTGTTAAAAACTAAGACACAATAGGAATTTTTAGGCTTCATTATAATCTTGTAAGACTACCATTGTGTATGCGGTTTGTCTTTGGCCAAAATGCCATTACGTGACATATGACTGTATATCATAGTTGAGTACAATAGTACCTCCTTATCCTTGAAGGATATGTTCCAAGACCCAACCCTTTGTATGCTGTGTTTTTTACTGTACAGACACACATACCTATGATTAAGTTTAATTAGGCACAGTAAGAGATTAACAATTAATAATAACAACAATTATAACGATAATCTATAATAAAAGTTATGTGAAGGTGGCCTCTTGGAATATCTCATTTTACTGTACTTGCCCTTCTCGTGATGATGTGAGATAATATAATACCTACAACATGATGAGATGAAGTGAGATGAATGACGTAGGCAGGCACTGTGATTTAACATTAGGCTACTATTGACTTTCCAACTATGTGACAGACAAAGCAGCTAAGTGACTAAAGAGCAGGTAACGTATATGGCACGGATACTCTGGACACGGATGATTCATATCCCTGGACAGGTCAGGGTAGGACAGTGTGAAATTTTTTTGCTATTCAAAATGGCACACGATTTAAAACTTATGAATTGTTTATTTCCGGAATTTTCAATGTAATAGTTTCAGACTATTGTTGACCATAGGCAACTGAAACCACGAAAAGCGAAACCACAGATGAGGGGTGACTACTGTATCTGGAAATTTAGTCTCTGAAAACTCAGGTTCTTGTATACTACTTGGAATATGTGCATGTAACTCCAGGGGCTTAAGTTGTACAATGAGGAAATAATAGCTTTTTCCAAATGTGTTGTGGAGGAAAGCATTACAGTTTCATGTTCATAACACAATAAGGATCCAAAAGTAGCTTAGGGTGGTTCATCAGTGAAGTGTGTATTGCAGGGATTGCAGAAGTAGAGGAGTAGGCAAGGACCAATCACTCACCATTCATTGGTGTTTGGATATTAATTGTAGGCAGTGACGCAGAGTTAAAGTCATTGTTTAATTGTAAAAAACTGCAGGTTTTTTGGAGTGTATCATCTTCATTTCAACCAAGTTGTTCAAAAGTCCCTTTTGAGTTTGCATTTTGCAGTTGATTTTTTTTTTTAAATTCCAAAACGTGTATATTTACATAACCTTTGAACAGAGGCTTTTGTTTTTACACACTTATTCTGTACGTTAATACTTGTGAACTCAACATAACTATTGCATTCTTTTTTTTTTTTTGGAGACGGAGTGTCACTCTGTCGCCCACGCTGGAGTGCAGTGGCGCAGTCTCGACTCACGGCAAGCTCTGCCTCCCGGGTTCACGCCATTCTCCTGCCTCAGCCTCCTGAGTAACTGGGACTACAGGAGCCTGCCACCATGCCTGGCTAATTTTTTTTGTTTTGTTTTTGTTTTTATTTTTAGTAGAGACGGGCTTTCACGGGTTAGCCAGGATGGTCTTGATCTCCTGACCTCGTGATCCTCCCGCCTCGGCCTCCCAAAGTGCTGGGATTACAGGCATGAGCCAACGCGCCCAGCCTATTGCATTCTTTTAGTGGTCTTTAACAGCTCCTTTACAATGATATCTGATGTTGAAATTGTGACATGATGGCCCCAGAACTAATTATTAAATTTGGATTAAATTTTTTGGTGTCCTTCTATGGATTCCTTCAGGTTATGTCTGTGAACATCCAAATGTAGATTTGTCTGAGGTTATGTCAAGCTAGGATGTATTCTCCACGTAGTACTTTTGATGAAAAGCGAGAATTCAGAGTACCCTAAAATGTGAGTTTGTTAATTATTTAAGATGCTTTCAATAGATTGTAAACTCAGTGTTTCCTCCAATGCTTATTGAACATTTGGTTTTCAGTAATTACTTGTTGAATGAATGTTTCTTTTACATATTTAAAATGTCTTGACCACAAATCAGTATGATAAAAACAAATCTCTGAAGATGTCTTACTATGTAGGACCATAGTGCACGTTAGATCTCTGACCCAAGCAGAATAAACTTTTCTTCCACCCTGAGTTTCCTGTTCTCTGTTCTAAATTTAGTGAAAATTTACCAGTCTTTCAAGACCTCCTGTAAAGACTGCCTGACCCACTGCCACTAGCCAGGGCTAACTAAATGTTTTCTAGGGGTAGGTACATAACACTTCACTTTACAATTTCTCTAATATAATTTAAGATACTGTAAGTGTTGCTATTAACATTTTAGATTCCTACAATTTCAGCACTAAAGGAAAAAGAAAGTAAATTTGGTGAATATGTTACTGGCTATAGTAGTTACATTGACATATATTATTTTCTTTGGCTCTTTGACCACTGGATTTTGTATGATGTTCCCGCATAAGAATTTAATAGAAAGGGATAACAGTTTTAATGGAATGCTTTTGTGGTTGTCTCTTTGTTAGGAGAAGGGGGAAGATCTTTCTTAATATGCAAAGGCCTCTTATTTCTTCTAATCTCAATGTGCTAGTGAGCGTCTTCATTTTAGATAGTAAGCCCAAAGCTATACCTCCCCAGGAGTTGGAAGTGCTTTTTCATTTTTTCCTTAGGACTCTTTTAAGGAAATACCAGAAACGGTGTCTTCCATAGATATTAATAGTAAGTGGATCTATGTTAATATCTAAAGTTTCTTAAGAACAAATATTTACCTCTGGATTTGTTAAAAATGCTGAAATGTGATGCTCTATTGGAATTCTATAAGGAATTGTCTTGTTTTAGGATGGTCTTCACAATACCCTCTACAATCCCTTCTGACTGGTTATCAATGCAGTGGTAATGATGAACACACTTCTTATGGAGAAACAGGAGTCCCAGTTCCTCCTTTTGGATGTACCTTCTCTTCTGGTAAGAGAATTACTCTCTAGGCAAGGCTTGGACAGAAATGATCTATTTCACATTTACAGGGCAAATATACTTCAAAAAGTAAACTAGGTGGATGTTAGAGTTTTTGTAAAAACTGTTGTCTTCTGATTTATAAAATAGACTTTTCTTAATCTCTATGCATCATTAGCATAACTATATTTCTTCTAAAGCATAGGATTGTTATGGCACCATTTTTAAAAAACCAATATAAGGAAATGGTTGCAAAGGTTCAACTACAATGAAAACTGTTTTACCCAGTAGATACATACCCTTTGATCTGGTTGAATGTATCTTTCTGTGACTCACTGGGGAATATATGAACAGAAATAGAAGTACTTCGGCCAAGCTCAGTGGCTCACACCTGAAATCCCAGCACTTTAGGAGGCCGAGGTGGGTCTGGGTGCAGTGGCTCACACTTGTAATCCCAGAACTTTGGGAGGCCAAGGCGGGTAGATCACTTGAGGTCAGGAGTTCAAGGCCAGCCTGGCCAACGTGGTAAAACCCCATCTCTACTGAAATTGCAAAAAATTAGCTGGGCGTAGCGGCACATGCCGGTAATCCCAGCTACCTGGGAGGCTGAGACAAGAAAATCACTTGAACCTGAGAGGCAGAGGTTGCTGTGAGCCAAGATTGTGCCATTGCACTCCAGCCTGGGTGACAGAGTGAGACTTCATCTCCAAAAAAAGAAAGAAATAGAAGTACTTGCCTCCACCCATAACAGTTTGAGAGGAAAGAAAAAGTTGTGAAAAGGAAATTTAAAACTAATAGACTCCTTACAGAAATTAGCCAAGCGTGGTGGTGCACACCTGTAGTTCCAGCTACTGGGGAGGCTGAGGCAAGAGAATCGCTTGAACCTGGGAGGCGGAGGTTGCAGTGAGCCAAGATCACGCCACTGCATTCCAGCCTAGGTGACAGAGGGAGACTGCGTCTCAAAAACAAATAAAAACTAATAGACTATTACGTAGTCATGATTGTGGTAAAAATACGTAAATAAAAATATGATTAAAAAGAAAAACAAAACTAATAGACTCAGCCTGCTGGCGGCCTACATCATTGTATGCCTTTGTTTGCCATTGGCCAGTATCACTCCTTTTTTGTTTAAGTACAACCCTCGATTTAGCCCTTCTCTAAATAAGAGATTATCTGAAGAAAATTTTGGTGGTTTTGAATAAGCTTAAAAAGTTTTGTGGCTGGGCGCAGTGGCTTAGGCCTGTAATCCCAGCACTTTGGGAGGCTGAGGCAGGTGGATCACTTGAGGTTAGGTATTCAAGACCAGCCTGACCAACATGGTGAAACCCCATCTCTGGTAAAAATACAATATTAGCTGGGTGTGGTGGTGCATGCCTATAATCCCAGCTACTTGGGAGGCTGAGGCAGGAGAATCACTTGCACCCAGGAGATGGAAGTTGCAGTGAGCCAAATCGTGCCATTGCAGTCCAGCCTGGGTGACAGAGCCAGACTCCGTCTAAAAAAAGAAAAATTTTTTTTGTGTTACTCTTCATATATTTTATTCTTTATTTCTGCTTTAGCTCCCAATATGGAACATGTACTAGCAGTTGCCAATGAAGAAGGCTTTGTTCGATTGTATAACACAGAATCACAAACTTTCAGAAAGAAGTGCTTCAAAGGTAAGTCTAGGTCTACAATTTTTGTTTTAACATTTAAAAAACTTTACAGATCCTCAAGTATATTATTATTTGAACACATTCTGTTTTAGTCTGTCTTGTGTTGCTACAAAGGAATAACTGAGACTGGGTAGTTTATAAAGAAAAAAGGTTTATTTGGTGCATGATTCTACTGGCTAGAAGATTAGACATCTGGTGAGGGCCTCAGTCTGCCCCAACTCATGGCAGAAAGCAAAGGGGAGCCCATGAATACAGAGGTTATATGACAGGAGAAAGGGGTAGTACCAAGCTCTTTTTTTAACAATCAGCTTTCCAGGGAACTAATAGAGTAAGAAGTCACTCATCTGTTCACCTCTTAGGGAGGGCATTAATCTGTTCATGAGGGATACACCTCCTCATGCCTTCCATTAGGTCCCACCTCCAACTTTCAGGATTAAATTGTAACATGAGATTTGGGAAGGGACAAACATCAGAAGTATATATAACACATTCCCGATTATGTTAACTTCTGATTAAGTCTTTTTAGGGACCAGGTTAGATGTGAATGGTGGACTACCTATCTGTCAACTGTTAACTATGACAATGCCTTTACTCAAGAAAAATACGTTTTAGGATTAAAAACAATTCCTTCAAAAAGTTGAATCTTTAACACTTAACGTGGTTAGAGAAGTGTTGCTTTAAAATATTTATATTGATCAAGCATTTTTCAGGTATAAAGCAAAGTTCTTCTAACCTTAAGAAGCTGATAATTTGGAACCCGTAAGTCAAGTGTTGAAATAACTAAAATAAAACAAAGGCTGTAAATGATACAGAAGTAGAAAGAAAACACACTGGTGTCAAAGAGAAAGCTCTCATGTAGTAAAGAAGGCTAGGAAAATTTATGAAGAATGGGGCATTTGGGTTGGACTATGGTATTTAGACCAGTGGAAATGGAAGGGGGTACTCCAGGTGAAGGGAAAAGCATTAGCAAAGGTTTAAAGATGGAAAAGCATAGAATATAATAAAATAGGAAGTGACCAATTTGGTTGGAATAAGATATCGAGAACAGTGAGAGTTGAGGCTTGCAACCAAGATAAAGACTAAAGAATGCAAAATGTTGAATGTCAAACTAAAGTATTTTACATTCCATTCAGAGAGCATCATGAAGTTCTTTTTATTTTTGTTTTTTTGTTTGTTTGTTTGTTTTTGGTAGAGACGGGGTTTTACCACATTAGCCAGGCTGGTTAACTCCTGACCTCAAGTGATCTGCCTGCCTCGGCCTCCCAAAGTGCTGGGATTACAGGTGTGAGCCACTGTGCCCAGCCAGTATCATGAAGATTTTTGAACTGGAATATGTTTCAGAAAGATTCCATTTTAGAGAATATATTACTAGTGAACTCATGGAAAGGAATTTGACAGCAGATGGTAGTTCTCATGTGGTAATTAAGGAAATGTGTAATTTCTGTGAGTCCACAAATTATCTTTGCTCATGCCAAGGGTGCTGACTACTGATTTTTTATGTGTGCATCTTTGTTTTTATTATTTTAAGTTCCAGGGTACATGTGCAGGACATGCAGGTTTGTTACGTAGGTAAATGTGTGCCGTGGTGGTTTGCTGAACATATCAACCCATCACCTAGGTATTAAGCCCAGCATGCATTAGCTTTTTTATTTTTTTTTTTTTTTTGAGACAAGGTCTTGCTCTGTCGCCCAGGCTGGAGTGCGGTGGTGCAATCTCGGCTCACTGCAAGCTCTGCCTCCCAGGTTCATGCCATTCTTCTGCCTCAGCCTCCTGAGTAGCTGGGACTACAGGTGCCCGCCACCACACCTGGCTAATTTTTTGTATTTTTATTAGCGACGGGGTTTCACTGAGCTAGCCAGGATGGTCTCGATCTCCTGACCTCGTGATCCGCCCGCCTCGGACTCCCGAAGTGCTGGGATTACAGTCATGAGCCACCGCGCCCAGCTGCATTAGCTATTTTTCCTGATGTTCTCCTTCTCCGTGCTCCCCCTCAACAATCCCCAGTGTGTGTTGTTCCCCTCCCTGTGTCCATGTGTGCTCGTTGTTCAGCTCCCACTTACGAGTGAGAACATACAGTGTTTGGTTTTCTGTTCATGCATTAGTTTGCTGAGGATAATGACTTCCAGCTCCATCCATGTCCCTGCAAAGGACATGATATCATTCCTTTTTATGGCTGCACTGCATTCCATGGTGTATATGTACCAAATTTTCTTTATCTAGTCTATCATTGATGGGCATTTAGGTTGATTCCATGTCTTTGCTATGTGAATAGTGCTGCAGTGAACATATGCATGCATGTATCTTTACAATAAAATGATTTATATTCTTTTGGGTATGTACCCAGTAATGGGTTTGCTGGGTCAAATGGTATTTCTGGTTCTAGGTCTTTGAGGAAGCGCCACACTGTCTTCCACAATGGTTGAATTAATTTATATTCCCACCAACAGTGTAAAACTATTCCTGTGTCTCCGCAGCCTTGCCAGCATCTGTTGTTTCTTGACTTTTTAAATAATTGCCATTCTGACTGGCGTGAGATGATATCTCACTGTGGTTTTGATTTGTATTTCTCTTAATGATCAACTACTGATCTTTTTACTACTACAGCTTTCCAGGCATTTAAACTTCTATTAATATGGCTACCACAGAATACAATTTAGACATTTCATATTTACCATTTTCTTTGTTTAGAATGGATGGCTCACTGGAATGCCGTCTTTGACCTGGCCTGGGTTCCTGGTGAACTTAAACTTGTAAGTGACTTTATTTCATTAGGATCTGGGTAAATACTGATAAGGGATTGCTTTGTTAAATTGTGCTTACCTTATTTTTGAAAGGTTACAGCAGCAGGTGATCAAACAGCCAAATTTTGGGATGTGAAAGCTGGTGAGCTGATTGGAACGTGCAAAGGTCATCAGTGCAGCCTCAAGTCAGTTGCCTTTTCTAAGTTTGAGAAAGGTAGGTTTGTGCTTATCCTCTTTCATCTCCTTAACCTTCTTTACAGTGGGGAGATAAGAACCTGTAATTGTTTCTACCCTTTTCCCTACCAAAGTTACTACTTTACCTACATAGATGATTAAGATTCTTTTTTTGGAGACAGTTTCATTCTGTTGCCCAGGCTGGAGCGCATTGGCACCATCTCGGCTCACTGCTACCTCCGCTGCCTCCCAGGTTCAAGTGATTCTCCTGCATTAGCCTCTGGAGTAACTGGGACTACAGGCATGCAGCACCATGCCCAGCTAATTTTTTTGTATTTTTAGTAGAGATGGGGTTTCACCATGTTGGCCAGGCTGGTCTAGAACTCCTGAGCTCAGGCAATCCACCTGCCTCAGCTTGCCAGAGTGCTAGGATTACAGGCGTGAGCCACTGCACCCAGCCAGGTGATTAAAATTCTAATATGGCCAGGCGCGGTGGCTCAAGCCTGTAATCCCAGCACTTTGGGAGGCCGAGACAGGCGGATCACAAGGTCAGGAGATTGAGACCATCCTGGCTAACACGGTGAAACCCCGTCTCTACTAAAAATACAAAAAACTAGCCAGGCGAGGTGGCGGGCGCTTGTAGTCCCAGCTACTTGGGAGGCTGAGGCAGGAGAATGGCGTGAACCCGGGAGGCGGAGCTTGCAGTGAGCTGAGATCCGGCCACTGCACTCCAGCCTGGGTGACAGAGCAAGACTCCGTCTCAAAAAAAAATAAAATAAAATAAAATTCTAATATGACTGAAAACCTTAATAAAATTAAATTGGTTTTAGGCCCACTCTTCTGGACATTATCTCTAGCTTGTCTCTGAAAGTCAAGAGTCTTTGGTAAATTTTTCTATAATCTTGCACATAAGGTGAAGATTTATAAATAGCTACAATACCATTGTTTAACTTTGATTGTTCATTGAAGTTAAAACCTTGTACTGGGCACTCATTAACTCTGTAAAACAGAGTTACTTTAACTCTACTTGTAAAATCTAAATGAGCTATAAGGCTGATAAACTGAACACGATTTTCTACCTAAAAATTTATCATGTATTTGGTTTAAATGGCCCGTTTTTTGTTCTTTCTTTGTTTGTTTTTTGAGATAGAGTCTCGCTCTTTCACCCAGGCTGGAGTGCAGAGGCTCGATCTCAGCTCACTGCAGCCTCCACCCCTCGGGTTCAAGCCAGCCTCCACCCCCCGGGTTCAAGCAGTCATCTGCCTCAGCCTCCCAAGTACCTGGGATTACAAGAGCCCGCCACCACAGCCAGCTAATTTTTGTTTTTTAGTAGAGCCGGGGTTTCACCGTCTTGGCGAGGCTGGTCTTAAACTCCTGACCTCATGATTCACCTGCCTCAGCCTCCTGAAGTGCTGGGATTACAGGCGTGAGCCACTGCACCCGGCCAAATGGTCCAATTTTCTATTATGTTTTCAACTATTACTTAAAATTGATTTTCGTATGTTTATTTTATTGTTATAATTGGACAGGGAAGATTTAACAGTGATATAACACAGCACAGTACTGTAGCAGCTAGGGAAAAATGTATCAGTGGTGTCTGAATAAGCTCTTCATTTCTGTTTTTTGTTTTGTTTTCTCCTTCCATTTGCTTCTCAGTAAATAAATTTTTTAATGGACCAACAAACATTTATTTCAAAGGAGTCTCTGAAGTAATCTGACTTTAATCTCTGAATAATAGTGACAGACATTACAATCTCCTTTATCACTTAAAAAAAATACTCTATTTTAAAAATCAAGTGTTTTCATTTATTCACCTGAGCCATTTAGGAGGTTAAGCTGGTTTGGACTGGTTGTTTGTTTTTTGAGACAAAGTCTCCCTCTGTTGCCCAGGCTGAAATGCAGTGGCATGATCTCGGCTCACTGCAACCTCCTCCTCCCAGGTTCAAGCAATTCTCATGCCTCAGCCTCCCGAGTAACTGGGATTACAGGCGTGCGCCAGCCACCACGCCCAGCTAATTTTTGTATTTTTAGTAGAGACAGGGTTTTGTCGTGTCGGCCAGGTTGGTCTCGAACTCCTAACCTCAAGTGATCTGTCCGTCTTGGCTTCCCAAAGTGCTGAGATTACAGGCATGAGCCACTATGCCCAGCCTGGCTTGGACTTTTAAGAAAGTCAGTTTTAATCTACTGTGGTTGCAGTTGAAACTGGAACCTTTAAGGGGAACTATGGCATGATTTTTCTTATTTCTGCATAACTTTATTAACATATTTAAGTAGTTAGGTATGCTTGTGTTCTAGTTTTCTACACTCCTGTGTCAGAGTTCACTCTGAGTTTGTAAAAATAATGTTAAGATGATGAAAATTTACCTAACTAAAGAATAATGGAAAACATCATATTTTTTGGTCCTTTTGCTTAATTTTTACAACTCTGCATGTGAACCAGCTTATGACAATGAGCTGTAGAAGAAAAGGCACTGAGTTAGAGATTGGGGCAGGTGGCTTTTTTCATGGCTTTCAGTAGTCCATAGGTGCTCTAGTGTAAGTTAATCTGATCGGATACTACTCCCAAGCCCTGTGGTTTGTTTTGGTAAAACAGAACAGATAATAGCTCTATTCACTCCATCAGCCATAAGCCCTCTTACAGGACAAACCTTTGCAACTAAACATGGAAGCCCTTTGTTTTATTCTGGACTCTTGGGCAAAGTGATTTTTACCTCCTTGGGCCTTCATTTTCTAATTTTGTGAGATAAATACCTATTCTATTTAGGTCACAAAAATATTGTATACATAAAAGTGAGGTGAAATATGAATGCTTTTTTTTTTAAATCTGAGCTCATTATGGTGGCGCATTCCTATAATCCCAGCAACTTGGGAGGCTGAGAAGGATGGCTTGAGGCAGGAGTTCAAGACCAACCTGGATAACATAGTGAGACCCTATATCTAAGAAAATAAAAAATTAGCTTGGTACAGTGGTATGCACCTGTAGTCCAAGCTACTTGGGAGGCTGAGGTGGGAGGATCGCTTGAGCCCAGGAGTTTGTGGCTGTAGTGAGCTATGATTGTGCCATTGTACTATAGCCTGGGCAATAGAGTGAGGCCCAGTCTCAAAATAAATTAAATCAATTGATCTGTCCATAATCAATCAGGGAATTATATAAATACTTAGTGTTTTGTGGGGGTTTTTGTAGGTAGCGTGGTAGAAAAGATCATTGGTCCAGTTCTTCCCACCCTACCTGGGTAGGATACAAATAATCCTAACTGGGCATAGTCATACTAATGGAATTTGCCTTCCCTAAGTATCTACCAACTAAAAGCAAAGAAAATGGACTCAGATAAGTGCTTTGTGTGGCAAAAGGGCAAGTATTAGAACTTAGTGGAAAATTAAAATTGATTATAAATTTATTTCTATTTCCTCTCCTACAAACTTACCTATATTTGAACCTTCTTTCTCATCATTCTCAAGTTTTAATTAATTGAGAATCTCTTGGAAGTGGGCCAGGCATTTATTTTTTTAAAGTTCCTCAAGGGATTCCAATGTGTAGCTAAAATTGAGAAACATTCTTGATTCTTCCCAAGACCTTCCCCCATCGCATGTATCCCCACTACCCTGTATCTTCAAGTTCTCCCTCTCTATTGGCTGCTTCTCCTTAGGAAAGACTCAAGAATGCCTGTGACCTATTTTCCCAAATATCTTAACCCTGTGTTCTCTTTTAGTTACTGTTACATATTTTCCATCTCCTTTAATTTGTTTTAATCTATTTTCCACATCTAGCCCTCTTCCTGAAATCACTTCTTGCTAAGGTTATTATCTAATTATCAGAAAGCGTGAAACTTTCCAGTTCTTTTCTTCTGCTTGTATAATATGCTACACTTTTAGTGTTTATAAAATTCCAGTAAAAGTATTTGCTTAGAATCTGTGATATCCCACTCCCTCTGGTACTCCTGCTTTCTCTTTATTCTTTCATAGTTGCTTTTACCTAGCTTGAAGTGTTAGCAAGGCCCAGGATTTGGTGTTTAGCCTTTTTTTTGCTTTCAACCTATACCTTCTTGGACAGTTTCATCTGTGCCAGTTTTGTTTTGTTTTTCATTCTGCTTGTGTTGACCCAGATCTATAATCCTAGCCTTAACCTTTCTGCAAGTATTTCAGATTCAACATAGCAAAAACTGAACCCACAATTTCCTTCCTAAACTCATGATTTCTCCCTGGCAATGCCATCTTTTTCTCTCCTCTGGTATCATTTCCTTGAATAACTTGATTTAACATTTCTTATAGTGCGAGTCTGATGGTAATAATTTACCTTTGTTTTTCTTTATCTGAAAATGTCCTTATTTCGTTGTCATTCGTGAAGGACATTTTTGTTGGATATGAAATTCTGGGTCAACAGCTTTTTTTCCTTTCATTGCCTGAAGATGTTCCACTATCATCTCTGCTTTCATTGAAAACTCTGTGGTTGTTAAAATCATTTCCCTGTATATAATATGCTGTTTTTCCTAATTTCAGGATTTTCTGTCTTTGGTTTCTAGCAGTTTGTGGTATGTCTAGTCATGGTTCACTTCACAGTTTTCCTATTTGAAGCTTGCTGAGCCTTTTGTATTTGTAAATTCCTTTTTACTGAATAGGGAATTTTTCTATCATTTCTTGAAATATTTTTTTCTGGGCCAGGCATGGTGGCTCAGGCCTGTAATCCAAGCACTTTGAGAGGCTGAGGCAGGCAGATCACCTGAGGTCAGGAGTTCAAGACCAGCCAGGCCAACACAATGAAACCTCGTCTTTACTAAAAGTACAAAAATTAGTCGGGCGTTGTGGTGGGCACCTGTAATTCCAGCTATTCAGGAGGTTGAGGCAGAAGAATCGCTTGAACATGGGAGGTGGAGGTTGCAGTTAGCTGAGATCGTGAGTGTGCACCCCACACTCCAGCCTGGGCAACAGAGCGAGACTCTGACTCAAAAAAAAAAAGAAAGAAAGAAAGAAATATTTTTTTCTGCCTAGTTTATTCATATTCTTTCTCCTCCCTGCTTCTTCTGGTACCTTAATTACTCATATGTATGTATATATTTTCAATTACTCATATATTTGACTTTTCTAAATTATCCCATGCGTCCTTGAGGTTTTCTTTTTTTTCAGTTATCCTAAATTTAAGATAAACTGAAAAAGCCATAACATCCATCCATTTAAAGTGCACGTTTTAGTGGTTTTTAGTTTATTCACTGAGTTGTGCAGCTATCACCACAATCTAAATGTAGAATCTTTTCATCAACCCAAAAAGAAACTTGAACACATTAGCAGTACTTTCACTCATTCCTTCCAACCCTATACAACCACTATAGTAATTTCAGTCTCTATAGATTTGCCCATTATACACATCCATACAAATGGAATGATACAATATGTGATCTTCTGTGATGGGCTTCTTTAATTTAACATAATGTTCAGTTCTGTTTTTCTCTCTCTTCTTCAAATTGAATGATTTCCATTAATTTGTCCTAAAGTTCACTTTCTCAATTTTCTCCAGTCTGTTCTTAGGCCTGTCCAGTGAATTTTTTCATTTCAGATACTGGTTTTCAGTTCTAAAATTTTCTTATTTTTTTTTTTAAAGACAAGGTCTTGCTCTGTTGCCCAGGTTAGAGGGCAGTAGCATGATCATAGGTGCATGCCACCATGCCTGGCTAATTTCTTTTTGTATTTTTTGTAGAGATAAGAGTTTCACCCATGGTTGGTCTTGAACTTCTGGGCCCAAGGGATCTGCCAACCCAGCCTCCCAAAATGCTGGGTTTACAGGCATGAGCCACGGTGCCTGACCTTCATTTGTTTGTTTCCTGCTGAGATTTGTCATCTTTTTATTGATTGTAAGTGTATTTTTTTTTTTTTTTTTTTTTTTGTTATTGTTGTTGTTTGAGACGGGGTCTCACTCTGTCACCCAGTTTGGAGTACAGTGGTGAAATCTGCTCACTGCAACCTCTGCCTCCTAGGCTTAAGTGATCCTCCCACCTCAGCCTCCTAAGTAGCTGAGGCTATAGGTACATACCACCAAACCCGACTAATTTTTGTATTTTTTGTAGAGATGGGGTTTTGCCATGTTGCCCAGGCCAAGTGTACGTTTCTTTAACTCATTTAACATGGTTATGTATCCTTTACAACCTTATCTGATAAATCAACATCTGGATTATCTTGGGATTGGCTTCCATTGAGAATAATTCATTTTCCTGGCTCTTTGTAAGTCAAGTAATTTAAGATTATATTCTGGACATTGCGAATGGTATGATGGATTCTAGATTCT
The DNA here is from genome assembly GCF_007565055.1 of Rhinopithecus roxellana. Lineage (NCBI taxonomy): Eukaryota > Metazoa > Chordata > Mammalia > Primates > Cercopithecidae > Rhinopithecus > Rhinopithecus roxellana. Next base: position 70,812,496 of record NC_044556.1, on the reverse strand, counting down.
GTTACATTGCTTAGAAAAGAGTTGGTGTTCCTTTTTTAACAGGCAATTCACTTGTTTAGATCCAAATTGAAGACTATCACACCTACAGGAGGACAGTGGATCTTATCTCAATTATTTTCTTTAGTTTAAGCCTCAGTTGTAAACTGCTTTCAGTTTCTCTTGCCCATATTGTACAGGGGTTAGCCAGAGACTTGGACTGAGTTTAAACATGGAATCATAATTCCATGGGTTCCCTTTCTCTAGCTGTATCCAGGTTTTCCCCATCCCCTCATTCTCTGACTGTTCTTGTTGCTCCCAGTCTCCTTTTCCTGGTTCTTCTGGCTTGAAAGATGGCAGATTTTTTAATTTGCATTTTAGCTGCCTGGTATTAATGCTGCAACTTTGGCTGTCCTCAAGGTAAAACCACACACACACACACACACACACACACACACACACACACACACACAAACCCAGTAACTTAATCTCAGGCCAATCATTTGCTAAAGATGTTGACTCTCCTCCAAAAATTGTATGTTTAAGAGGAAAGTGGACTGGGCTTGGTGGCTCATGCCTATAATCCCAGCACTTTGCGAGGCTGAGGTGGGCAGATCACCTGAGGTCAGGAGTTCAAGACCAGCCTGGCCAAGATGGTGAAACCCTGTCTCTACCAAAAATATAAAAAATTAGCAGGGTGTGATGGTGCATGCCTGTAATCCCAGCCACTTGGGAGACTGAGGCAGAAGAATTGCTTGAACATGGGAGGCTGAGGTTGCAGTGAGCCAAGATCGTGCCACTGCACTCTAGCTTGGGTGACAGAGCGAGACACCATCTCAAAAAAAAAAAAAAAAAAAAGGAGGAAAGTGGTAACTTAAAGGGAGGAGTAAATTTTATCCCCAAACAAGAGTTTCTATTTTAGGCAACAAATTCCAACAAATGGGGGAAAATGAACCTGAGTGAGAGTCTGTACAACCAAAGCTGTTAAAAGGAATGAATAGTGCCTGACACTTAAAAAGTGCTGAATTAGATGAATGGTTTCAACATGGCTGACTAGATGCATCTGGCACTCACCTCTTTCACAGAGTGGAACCAAAATAGTGAGATATTACAGTGAGAGTGAGATCGTAGATAGTCACATTTCAGATAGATCGTCTAAGAGAGAACACTGGGATTCAACAGGGAAGTGACAAGAAGCTCTGGAAGCAAGGAAGGAGAGAAAAGCAGCCTATTTGACTGGCATCAGCTAGGAATCTGCAGAGGCTTCCTATGCAGGGAATGAGGAAGTGAGACACCCAGCAGCCCAAATATCCACTGTGAACCCTAATAATAATAGCCATGGGAGACCCCCTTGATCCTCATGGACCCTAAGACTAACATAGGGAGACTTCATGAAGGCATTGCTCCAGAGAGATATCATACTGGGTCCCACAAACCTCCAAGTCCTAAGCAGCTGTAACACAGTTTGATTTTCAGAGCCTAGCCCCCACCAGACTGTGTCCTGCCCTGCCATCCAGGCTGAATTAGGAGCCACACACAGCAACCTCATTCCCCTGAGTGGAGGGGCAGCTGCACATTTTCACGCTTCCCGAGGACAAATTCCACTGCCTGCAACCACCACTACTCTGAGCTGCCGCAGGGCAGAGGTATAAGCGAAGCCCAGTCCCTTTACTGCCTGCCTATGGATACTCCCAGGGAAAGCAACCCCATTTTCCATGTCAGTACTGCAGCATAGCTGCTGCTGCCCCTTACCTGAGCATTCCACAGGAAGCCTGGGGAATCACCCCACCCCTGCCTTCCATAGCCAGCACCTGCAGGCACCACCAGGGTCACCGAGGGCAGTTCTACCCAGCCTAGCTTCATACCCACCACTACCCAAGCACACCATCTGGGAAGCCTGAGGATTGCCCAGTTCAGTTCATCACCAGTGGTGCCTGAGCACTCCTCCTAGAGTCTGAAGTTGGGCCTACTCAATCTGCTGCTACCACCACAGCTGGCATCAACCTGTACGTGCAACCTGCAGGTCTGGGGACTGGCCTGCCCAACCTGTCACAGCCACTGCCAGCACTAGTATGGAACACTTGGGTTCCAGGGGATTTTTCCATCACTGCTACTGTCATTACCCACACCACTCCACACCTGCTGCCCAGGGGCTCAAGAACTTGCCCACCTACCTGGCCCACTGCTGCCATTTCCAATACCTGAGTAAGCCATCTGAAGGCCCAAGAATCTACCTGTGTGGATCCATTAACACCAGTGCCAGTGTATGCTGCCTTGGAGCCAAAGGACAAGCAGGCTCAGACCACTGCTGCCAACACTGGGGCCTGAAGACTGGCCTACCTGGTATTTCAATTTCTGGCAAAACTTAACCAGTTTGCACTGACAACCACACTCTAATCTACCAATGAAACCACAGATACCACTGACTGTATTTATGGCCAAAAGGAATGACAGAGACTATGCTACTGCATGCATCCAGAACCAAAGCCAAGTATCCTTTCCAACCATCACCATAGATACATCTTCAGGAAAACGTTCTCCACTACAAACCAAATTCAAAAAATTGGAAGAAGCAACTGTTACACCAGGTGCACAAATATCAACATAAAAACACAGAGAAATCAAAAAGCAAGTATATGTGACACATCCAAAGGAACACAGTAATTCTTCAGCAACAAATCCCAATCAAAAGGGAATTCACAAAATCCTGGAAAAATAATCCAGAATATTGACACTAAGGAAGCTCAGTGAGATACAAGAGAATTCTGAAGGACAATACAAAAAAACAGAAAAATAATTAAGGGAATGAATGAGGAATCTACCAAAGAGATAGGTATTATAAAATAGAGCTAAATTCTGGAACTACAGAATTCATTGAATGAAATACAAAATACCTTCGAAAGCTTCAACAATGCACTAGATCAAGCAGAGGAATCCCAGAACTTGAAGAAGTATTGAAGATCTTTTAAAATAACCTAGTCAGACAAAAATGGAGAAAAAATAATAAAGATGAATGACTAAAGCTTTCATGGCATATGGGACACTATAAAGTGGCCAAATATATGAATTTTCAGTGTCCCAGAAGACAAAGATAAAATGAAAGAGTTAGAAAGCCTATTTAACAATATAATAGGTGAAAACTTCCCAAGTCTAGCAAGAGATTTATATATCCACATACAACAGGCTCCAAGATCCCCACAAGTATATAATTCAAAAAGGTTTTTTTCCGTGTCACACTGTAGTCAAACTGTCAAAAGTCAAAGACAAAGTGAAAAGTCTAAAAGCAAAGAAAAAACATCTAGTCACCTATAAAAGAAACCCCATCAGACCTAACAGCAGATTTCACAACAGAAATCTTACAGTCCAGGAGAGGATGAGATGATATATTCAACATGCTTAAAGAAAAAAAAACCCTGCCACCCAAGAATACTACACCCAGTAAAATTATCCTTCATAAATAAAAGAGAAATAAAGTCTTTCCCAAACAAACAAAAACTGAGGAAGTTAATCACCAGTAGATGGGCCATACAAAAATTACTTAAAGGAGTCTTATACCAGGAAGTGAAGAACAATATCTACTATTATGAAAATACAAAAACCACTGGTAAGCAGACACACAAGAGACAGGAAAGACTGAAATGTTACCACTATAGAATACCATGAAACCACAATGATAAAAGGTACCAGAGAAAGGAAGGAACAAAGGATATACAAAACAACCAGAAGTCAATCAATAAAGTTAGGAATAAGCCTTCACATATCAATAATATTGAATGTAAACATATTAAACTTTCCATTTAAAAGATACAGACTGGGCAAATAGTCAAACATGACCTAATTATATACTGCCTACAAGAAATGCATCTCACCTGTGAAGACACATATAAACTGAAAATAAAGGAATGTAAAGATATTACATGCAAATGGAAACCAAAAGCAAGCAAGAATAGCTATACTTACACCAGATAAAACAGACTTTATGTCAAAAGCAGTAAGAAGAAATGAAGGTTATTCAGTGATGATAGATCAATTCAGCCAAAGGATATATCATTTCTAAACATGTATATACCTAACACTGGAGCACACAGATATATAAAGCCAATATTATTAGATTTAAAGGGAGAGACTCCAGTGCAATAGCAGTTGAGGGCTTCAACACCCCACTTAGTATTAGACAGATATCTAGACAGAAAATTGGATTTAAACTGCACGTTAGACCAAGTGGACCTAACAGATATTTACAGAACATTTCATCCAACGGCTACAGAACACACATTCTTCTCATCAGCAAACAGAATATTCTCCAAGATAGACCACATGTTAAGACACAAAACAAGTCTCAACACATTTTTAAAAACTGAAATAATATTAGGTATCTTCTGAGACCACAATGGAATAAAACTAGAAATCAGCAACAAAAGGAAGTTTGGAAACTACAAATACATGGAAATTAAGCAGTATGGTTATGAATGACTTGGGTCAAGGAAGAAATTAAGAAGGAAATTTTTACAATTCTTGAAACAAATGAAAATTGAAACCCAACATACCAAAACCCATGGGATACAATAAAAGCAGTGCTAAGAGGAAAGTTTATAGCAATAAGCATCTATACCAAAAAAGTAGAAAGACTTTAAAAGAATCTAATGGTGTACCTCAGGGAACCAGAAAAGCAAGAACAAACCAAACCCCAGATTAACAGAGGGAAATAATAAATAGCAGAGCAGAACTAAATAAAATAAAGACAAAAAGCAAGGAAAAGGGTCAGCAAAACAAAAGGTTGGTTTTTGGAAAAGATAAAATCAATAAAGTACTTGCTAGACTAACCAAGAGAAAAAAGAAAGATGGTCTAAATGAAATCAGAACTGAAAAAGGAAACTACAACTGATACCACAGAAATACAAAAGATCATCAGAAACTATTGTGTACAACTATACACTAACTAGAAAACCTAGAGGAAATGGATAGATTACAAGACACAACCTACCAAGACTGAATCAGAAAGAAATAGGAAACCTGAACAAATCAATAGTAACAAGATCAAAGCAATAATAAGTCTTCCAGCAAAGGAAAGTTCAGGACCAGACTCTACCATAAAAAAAAAAAAAAAAAACCAAAAAAAAAAAAACCTCAGATCTAATAAATTCATTAAAAGTTGCAGGATACAAAATCAACGTACAAAAATCAATAGCATTTTTATACATTGATAATGAATTAGCTGAGAGAAATCAGGAAGGCAATCCCATTTACAATAGCTACCAAAAAAAAAAAACACCTAGGAATAAATTTAGCCAAAGAGGTGAAAGATCTCTACAAGGAAAACTGTAAAACACCAATCAAAGAAATTGAAGAGGAGACAAATGGAAAGAGACCTCATGCTCATGGATGGGAAAAATTATTTTCCCATGGGCATACTGCCCAAAGCAATCTACAGATTCAGTGCAATCCCTATCAAAATACCAACATCATTTTTCACAGAAGTAGAAAAAACAATCTTAAAATTTATGTGGAGCCAAAAAGAACCCAAATGCCAAAGCAATCCTAAGCAAAAAGAATAAAGCTAATATAGCTAAAACAGCATGGCATTGGCGTAAAAACAGACACACAGACCAATGGAACAGAATAGAGAATTCAGAAATAAATCCATATATTTGCAGCCAACTGATTTTTCAATAAAGGTACCAAGAACATACAATAAATGGTGCTGGGAAAACTGGGTATCCATACGCAGAAGAATGAAACTGTACCTCTATCTCACTGTATTAAAGAAAATCAAGATAGGCTGGGCATGGTGGCTCATGCCTGTAATCCTAGCACTTTGGGAGGCCAAGGCAGATGATTGCCTGAGCTCAGGAGTTCAAGACCAGCCTGGGCAACATGGCAAAACCCCACCTCTACTAAAATACAAAAAATTAGCTTGGCGTGGTAGGCACGCCTGTAGTCCCAGCTCCTTGGAAGGCTGAGGCTTGAGAATTGCTTGAGCACAGGAGGCAGAGATTGCAATGAGCCAAGATAGCACCACTGCATTCCACCCTGGTTGACACAGTGGAACTCAGTCTCAAAAAAAGTAAAAATAAAAAATCAAGATGGATTATAAAGATTTAAATGTAAGACCTGAAACAAAACTACCAGAAGAAAATTTAGGGAAAGCACTTCAGGATATTGGTTTAGGCAAAGATTTTATGGCCAAGAACTCGAAAGCACAGACAATAAGAACAAATAGATAAACTAGACTATACTAAACTAAAAAGCTTCTGCATGCCAAAACCTTTTGAATGGGAAGTATTTGCAAACTATTCATCTGATAAGGGAATAATATGTAGAATGTATACAAGGAACTCAAACAATTCAACAGTAGAAAAAACAAACTATTAAAAAGTAGGCAAACAGACTGGGCAATATGGCAAAACTTTGGCTCTGCAAAGAAAAACAAAAAAATTAGTTGGGCATGGTGGTGCCCTACTGTAGTCCCAGCTACTTGGTGGGACTGAGATGAGAGGATCACCTGAGCCCTGAGCGGTGATTACACCACTGTACTCCAGCCTAAGTGACAGTGAGATCCTGTCTTCAAAAAAAAAAAAAAAAGTAGGCAAAGAACATGAATAGACATTTCATGAAAGAGGACATACAAACGGCCAGCAGGTATGTGAAAAACTGCTCAACATGACTAATAACCACAGTGAGATATCATCTTAACCCAGTTAGAATGGCTATTATTAAACAAAACAGATGCTGGCAAGGATGTGGAGAAAAGAGAACTCTTGTACACTGTTGATGGGAATGTAAATTAGTACAGCCACTATGGAAAACAGTAAGATTTCTCAAAAAAAAAAAAAAAAATAGAATTACTATTGATCTAACAGTCTCATTATTGGGTATAGAGCCAAAAGGAAACAGTGTATCAAAGGGATAACTGCAGTTACATTATTGCAACACTATTCACAATAACCAAGATATGGAATCAATCTGTCTATTAACGAACAAATAAGAGTTTTTAAAAATTGTAGTATATACACAATTTAATACTATTTGGCCATAAGAAAGAATGAAATGTCATTCACATCAACATTATATTAAACAAAACAGGCACACAAGATAAATTTCACATGTTCTTACTTATATGTGGGTGCTAAAACAATCTCATGGAGGTAGAGAATAAAATGATAGATAACCAGAAGCTGGAAAGTGAGTGGGTGTGAGGGTGGAATGAAGAAAGGTTGCTTGATGGATACAAGCATAAAGTTAGATAGAAGGTATAAGTTCCATTGTTCGATACCTGACTATTGTCACCTTACAAAATATTGTATATTTCAAGCAGCTAAAGGAGACAATTTGAAATGTTCCCAGCACGTAGAAATGATGAGTACTCAAGGTGATGAATACCAGATACCCTGACTTGATCATAACACATTCTAGGCAGATATCAAAATATCACATATACCCCATAAATATGTAAACTATTTTGTATCAGTAAGCAAAATTGCATGTTTTCATTCAGTTTTCACAGAGCCCTCAGGTAGCTGTTTTTGTGTTTTATCCCATTTACAACTAATGCAAGTGGATTAGTTTTAAGTGCTCACTCTTTCACACAGGAGGCAGGGGGTTTTTTGGCTTACTTTTAAAGAATAAAACATTACAGATAAATTGAAGTTCTCCTATAGTGCCTTCTCCAATCCCATTGCATCCCAGAGGCAGCCTCTTTCACAAACTTCATACGGATCTGGTCCATATTTTTATACTGAGCCAATACAGTTTAGGGGTTTGGAGTGTAAGCTGATTCATACTGCCAGGAATACCTTTACAAGTTACTTACCCTCTCTGTGCCTCTCTTGGTACCTACCTAATAAGGTTGATAGCAAGGATTGAGATAATTTGTATAAAACATGTGGGATAGTAGCTAACATTTAGAATAATAGGCACTTCGTATTTTGACTCTTGCTTGTCATTCTTACTATAACCACTATATATTTTATATGGGTTTTAAAAAATTTACAGAGGGGTGATTCTATAAAGTTTTGGTTTGACATTAGTATCTCAAGCTCTTCGTAATCCTTTTTCCTATTTGTTATTGAGCTATATATTCTTAAATGTTTGACTCCAGTGCCAGATACAGTACCTAGCACATAATAGATAGTCTAGGAAATTTAAATTGAAATATATGTGTCATTTACTGGTTTTGTTAACCTCTCAATAATGTGTTTATTTCCCCCACAGCTGTATTCTGTACAGGTGGAAGAGATGGCAACATTATGGTCTGGGATACCAGGTGCAACAAAAAAGGTTAGATTTTAATTCTGAGAGATTTGGGATTACCCTGTACTTAATTTTGAGTGAAAGAGTTAGTGATTTCATCTGATTACCACCAGGGGGCTTGTACTCATAATTCCCCATTTCTGCTCACTGTTCCAGATCTCAGGATCTTTGTCAGTGTTACAAGTATTACACTCACGTATTTATCTCATATTGTCTTCTGAAGGATAATGCCATTTACCCACATTATTGATGGACTTAAAAATATTAATATGCAGCCTCACTGGTAAATGTCTTTAAATTTATTTTGGTTTTCAAGAATTTTTATTTTTTATTTTATTTTATTATTTTTTTTTGAGATGGAGTCTCTGTTACCCAGGCTAGAGTGCAGTGGCATGAACTTGGCTCACTGCACTCTCCACCTGCTGGGTTCCAGCAATTTCTCTAGCTCAGCCTCCTGAGTAGCTGGGATTACAGGCACCCGCCACCATGCCTGGCTAATTTTTGTATTTTTTTAATAGAGATGGGATTTCACTATGTTGGCCAGGCTGGTCTCAAACTCCTGACCTCAAGTGATCTGCCCACCCCGGCCTCCCAAGGTGCTGAAATTACAGGCGTGAGCCACCATGCCTGGCCTGATTTTAAAGAATTAGATTGAATTCAAACATAAACTCATGGTTGTCTGGTGATGCCATTAAGCAGACGATGATGATTATCTCAGTGTTCACGTTTAGTTAATTTATTAAAAATTTTTTTAGTTTCTGCATTTTGAAAAATTGATAACATAGTTGTACATATTTTAGGGGGTATATGTGATATCTTGATACATATATAGAACATGAAATGATCAAATCAGGGTAATTGGGAAATCCATCACCTCAAACATTTTTCTTTGTGTTTGTTGGAAACATTACAATTCTTCTCTTCTAGTTTTTTGTGTTTTGTTTTTTGTTTTTTTGGAGATGGAGTCTCACTCTGTCTCCCAGGCTGGAGTGCAGTGGCGTGATCTCACCTCGCTGCACCCTCCACCTCCTGGGTTCAAGTAATTCTCCTACCTCAGCCTCTCGAGTAGCTGGGATTACAGGTGCATGCCACCATGCCCTGCTAGTTTTTGTATTTTTAGTAGAGACAGGATTTCACCATGTGGCCAGACTGGTCTGGAACTCCTGACCTCAGGCAATCTGCCCACCTTGGCCTCCCATTCTTCTAGCTATTTTGAAATATATATTAAAATTATTTTGAAAAATTTTAATAAACCTTATTTTGTAGAACAGTTTTAGGTTCACTGCACAACTGAGCAGAAAGTATAGAGAGTTCCCATATAGCCCCTGTCCTGCCCATGCACAAGCTTCCCCACTGACAACATCCTATGCCTGAGTGGTACATTTGTTATATAATCAGTGAACCTATATCAACACATGCTGTCACTTAGAGTTTATAATTTACATTAGTGTTATATATTCTGAGTATTACACATTCTGTGGATATTGACAAATGTGTAATGACACGCGTCCACCATTGTAGCATCATACAAAATAGTTTCACTACTCTAGAATTCCTCTGTGCTCCAATTATTCATCCCTACCTCCCTCTAAGCCCTGGTAACCGCTGATCTTATTACTTCCCCTAGTCACATTTCCTCCCTGTCATTTTATGGCTTTATCAAGCTCATTTCTTTTTAGTGCTGAATAATACTCCATTGTCTGGATGAACCACAGTTTATCCATTCACCCACTGACGGACATCTTGGTTGTTTCCAAGTTTTGGCAATTATTAAAGCTGTTATAAACATCTCTCCCTTTTTATACATTATAGTCTCACCACAGGAGATGTAGTGTAGCTGGCTCTGCTGGCTTCTAATTTCACCAGTTTGGTCAAAAATTACTTAATATTGAAGTTTTACACATGTTGTATTCAGCATGTAAGAATCCTGAAACCTAAATTTCCTTGGAATATCTTTCAGATGGGTTTTATAGGCAAGTGAATCAAATCAGTGGAGCTCACAATACCTCAGACAAGCAAACCCCTTCAAAACCCAAGAAGAAACAGAATTCAAAAGGACTTGCTCCTTCTGTGGTAAGGTTTTACAGATGTATACATGTGTGCAGATCTTAATCTGTAGGACAGAATAAATGGGAGGCTATTGATTAAGTGAATGAGAATCTTCATGATTTTCATTTGATATCAATGGTTTATTGCTTATTCAGTGCCTACATTTGTGGTTCTCAAATTCTAATTTTTAGTTCTTCTGAATTATAATTACATTTACCTATATTATTGATGGAATTAAAATATACGTAGCCTTGTTGATAAATATCTTTAAATTTACTCTGGTTTTAAATAATTAGATTGAATTAAACATAAGATCATGTTGTCTCATGCCATTAAGCTTTCAAGTGATTATTTTTTTTTTAAATTTCAATATCTACATTTTTAAAAATTGATAACATAATTGTACATATTTTGGGGGTGTACACTATGTATAATGATCAAATCAGGGTAATTGAGATAGCCATCACCTCAAATACTATGTGCATCAGAGTTGCCTGAGGCACATGTTAAAAATTCACCTTACTGAGTCTCATCCCTAAAAATCTCTCTACACACACACACACACACCCCTATAATATAGTGGAATTCATTAGGAAAAGTGGGGGAGGAGTAGTTTGAGGAAGCATATTAAGTACTGTGATGCAGTTTTCTATGGGGAAAGAATACCTGTTGTTTTCGTAATACAAACTACAGAGAGATATGTTTTTTGTTTGTTTGTTTTTTGTTTTTGAAACAGAGTCTCGCTTTGTCACCCAGGCTGGAGTGCAGTGGCGCGATCTTGGCTCCCTGCAAGCTCCGCCTCCTGGGTTCACGCCATTATCCTGCCTCAGCCTCCTGAGTAGCTGGGACTACAGGCACCGCCACCATGCCTGGCTAATTTTTTGTATTTTTAGTAGAGAGGGGGTTTCACCGTGTCAGCCAGGATGGTCTCGATATCCTGACTTCGTGATCCACCCACCTCAGCCTCCCAAAGTGCTGGGATTATAGGTGTGAGCCACCACGCCCAGCCAGCTTATTTTTAAGCATTTGACAAAATATTATTAAATATATTGAGAAACACATGAGTAGAACATAGTACCACTCTAATAACTTACAGTCAGAGCTCAAACAATGCCCATAATATATCCTTTTTCTTTAAAAATATTGCCCTTTTTCTCCCTTTAATTTTTTTTTATATTCCTGGTGTGTAGGGTACAAGTTAATATTTTGGGGGAAGTATGACTGCTAAGACATTAAGACTTAAAACTATACACCATGAACAGGACACAAGCATGAATGGAGGCAGATAGTGGAGGCCATATGAAGTTAAAATGAGTAACATTTCAGACATTTAATCGGGTTCTGAGCTAAGATAACTTGTTAGGTAATAGCAATTAGGAGGTAAGACTCCACTGGGCCTCTTTTTCAGAGAGCATGTAATAATCTTTTATTCATAATTCTTTTGATACTCCTGTATGATAATCTAGGTAGAGCAACATTTTAGAGGTTAAACCAGCACAAGAAAGTTAAATAAGTTTCCTAAGGATACACACAGCATATTAGTAGGGCTGAGTCTAACTAGATGCAGTAGGCTCAGACAAGCAAAATCTTTTAGTCACCAGTTTGTTTCTTGAATACAAGTTGAAGTAGTATATACTAAAACTTAATGATCCTTGCTAAAATTACCTCTTGGTCAGCATATATATCTGATTGAGCTCATTAGGGAAGACTTCATCTCAGTCTGGGGAGAAAAGTCGTTTTTTAGCACCTCGTTCTCTTGATGGTAAAGATTATGATGCTCAAGATAGAATCTTTTTCTTTTCTTGTGCTATCAGGATTTCCAGCAAAGTGTTACTGTGGTCCTCTTTCAAGACGAGAATACATTAGTCTCAGCAGGAGCTGTGGATGGGTAAGAGTCTATTTCTTATTTCTTCCGACGAGATCTTTTTTATGAGCTGTGATGGTACAGTCACATAGTCTCATTATAATTGAATGTGTGTGCTTTCAACTGTCAACATAGCAAGTACCCCAAATGAGAGAAAGAACTGTAGATCACACTGGAAAATACCTAGTTGAAGGACTCTTGAAGGATAATTAAATGAAAGAATACATGTGTCACGCTTAACACATTGTCTAGCACGTAAGAGCAGTGGTAGCTGCTGTTGCTATCTTAGAAAAGCTGGCTGGGTAGCTTGCTTGCCTTATGCAATATAATTTAGTCACTAATTCTCATTTTGAAGAGTAAAATTTTTGTTACTTCGGGTTTTATCTTTTTCAGGTTTAAGAATATCCTAAAAGAAGAAATCTGATTCTGGGGATGTAATTAACATTTCTGGGAGTAATCTAACTAGATTGATGATAGTAAGGCCTAATGACTTTCACCTACCTATCATCCATGATTAGTCTGAATTCTTGGCTTCCAAATAAGTCTGCTCTGTGATGCTTGTTGGTTGGTTGCTTTGTAGAATATAAATTCTTTGCAAATGGAGACTCTTTCTTTTTAAGCTTCCTTCCTATTATATCTCTCAAGGCATCCTTCCCTTAAAATTTTTAATTTAAAATATGATGGCTTACCAAACTAGGATTTCCATTGTGTCCTCTGGGCACTAAAACCCTCTGAACTAAATTATCAGGCAGGAATGAAGGATTATCTAAAGGTTGTTAGTTCTGCTTGTGAATGACTGTGAAAGCTTGCTCTGTTTGTTTCCAAGAATACTGTCATTTCATATCAGGTCTGTGTTTTCAAGTTGCCTTCATGCTAGAAGTAGAGGGTTAAGACAATTATCTCAGTAGATGAAATGAAAAAATACTTTATTTCACAGAACAATTTGTTTAGATTATTTAAGGAGTTATGTATGGAGATGTAACCACAGGGACAGAACTTACTACTTATGATATCACAGGATATATGCAGAATATTAAGGCTTAGGAAGTGTTTTTTCTAAAAACAATGGAACAATTACTATCAGCACTCAGCCTTCATCTTCCTTTTCCGTTCCCTTAGAGTAAACTCCAGTAACCCATCACTGGGTCAAATCACATCTGTTTCCGTTCTGTCAGAATTATAAGCCTGGTATTGGAGACAACAGTGTAAGATAGTTTGATTTGTTTCCCAATGAAGTATCCTCACTGTACCTAGCTAATGTGCCAGAAGAGTTAGATTAAAAGTCATTGCAAATTTAGTGTAATTGAAGTTGTTTGGGGTTGGAAGAAGGTCTACAAAATATTTATTTGCCTTGGTTTTTAGGATAATCAAAGTATGGGATTTACGTAAGAATTATACTGCTTATCGACAAGAACCCATAGCATCCAAGTCTTTCCTGTACCCAGGTAGCAGCACTCGAAAACTTGGTAAGCCTTTGTATAGGTCTTTTGGGGGAGATATGAGTTTTTGTTAAAAAAAAAAAAAAAAAAAAAAAAAAAAAATTAGGCTAGTTTCCAGTAACATTGATATGAAAAATTCTAATATGTGAAGTTCAAAAGATAAAAACTCAGAAGAATGTTTTTGGTTTGTGTATATTTTGGGGACAAAGAATTCTGATGATTCTTCTTACGTTTTAACCTCAAATCTACTCACCATCATCAGGACATGCTAACTTAAGTTTCCTTTTTCTAGGATATTCAAGTCTGATTTTGGATTCCACTGGCTCTACTTTATTTGCTAATTGCACAGACGATAACATCTACATGTTCAATATGACTGGGTTGAAGACTTCTCCAGGTAAGACATTAGTCATTCAAATTCTCTTACCAGGAAACCATTATGGGCTTTTTTTTGGTAATGATAATTTAATGGGTTTTCTTCTAAACTGAACTTGTTAAGCCATATGAGGACTTTGGCATCTTTGATTACATCCAGTGGTAATTTCTTAAGTGTACATTCCTTGTGATTTCATAAGTAAGCTGAATTGTGCTTTACATGGTGACTTAATTTTATTTTAATAGAGAATATCTCCTGAAATTATACCCTTTGGCCTATATTTAGAATTCTCTCAATTTTTGATTTAATAAGCTGTGGAGTAGAAAAAGCACTTCTGCTCAGCTTTTGTCCTCTTTAGGGGCTGCTGGTTAAAATTAGGGGACTGAATTTCTCAGACCCCCAAAATAGTTTCGGCCTATCAGCCTTCTCCTTAATGTTAAAGAGAGGCCCTTTTATTTCTAGATGTTTTCCTCAGCCTCACCTTTTTTTTCCCCTCAAAACTATAAAAATAGAATCTGATACTTACAGCTAATAAATGATAGTTTTAAAAAGAAAACCCAAGTTTCTCAAGCATGCTTTCCTCTTTTTTAATCTTCTCCTCTCCCTCTTCCAAATCACTAGCCTCAGGCATGCTTTAAGAGAGTTATTTGGGTTACGTTATTTTTAAGAACATCAATTTCTTAAGCTACATCTTAGTAGCCTGGTTATTCCTCATCTATAGATCTTTCAAAAACACTTTGAATTCCATAACCAATCGTCAGAGTTACCCAGTCTCCACTAAAGTGAAATGGTTTGATAAACAAGAAATCTCAAGTACAGAACTTGTCATTTTATTTATTTTTTTTTTATCTTTTATTTTTTATTTTTTTGAGATGGAGTTTTGCCCTCTGTTGCCCCGGCTGGAGTGCAGTGGTTCGATCTCAGCTCACTGCAACCTCTGCCTCCTGAGTTCAAGCAATTCTCCTGCCTCAGCCTCCCAAGTAACTGGGATTACAGGTGCCCGCCACCACGCCTGGCTAATTTTTGTATTTCTAGTAAAGGCGGAGTTTCACCTTGTTGGTCAGGCTGGTCTCGAACTCCTGACTTCGTGATCCACCCACCTCAGCCTCCCAAAGTGCTGAGATTACAGGTGTGAGCCACCGTGCTGGCCCAGAACTTGTCATTTTAGCTGAGATCTTACAGAAGTTTCCAAAGGTCACTCCAAGCAATCTTATTAGGACTTTAGTATTGGTGGCAGTGTCATAGTCGGCATTTCTGATGCTTTGCACTGGGTCTGGTTTTCTCTAAACAAGAGCAATAGTATTTAGAAAAGGGAAGAGGTGTTTCTTTTGCTCTTTTCCTTAATGGAATCTGAGCTTGGAGAACTGCTAATTTAGTTAATCAAAAATCTGTCCTTGAAAGATAAAACCTAATCCTGATTATATTATCAGATGTACAAGAGCTCTTTCTATATAATTTTTGCTGCAGTGTGGCACTGAAAAGGGCCTTGAGTTTAGTGTCCTGCCGTCAAATACTTCGCTAATAATTTAGTAAACCTTTTGTGTGATTCTATTTAATTTCATTTGCTCAGATGGATAGATAGGTAAATAGATTAACAGATCGATTTGTTCCTTAAAACTTGAATGACAGCTGGCCATGGTGGCTCACACCTATAAACCCAAGCCGAGGCTGGCGGATTGCTTGACCTCAGGAGTTCAAGACCAGCCTGGGCAATATGGCAAAACCCCATCTTGACAAAGATGCAAAAAATTAGCTGAATGTGGTGGCGTGTACCTATAGTCCTGCTACTCGGAAGGCTGAGGTAGGAGGATCGTTTGATCCTGGGAGGTTTGAGTCTTCAGTGAGCCATGATCTTGCCACTGCACTCCAGCCTGGGTGACAGAGTAAGACCCTGTCTTAAAAAAAAAAAAAAATTGAATGACAACCGTGTGTGTTTGTGTGTGTATGTGTGTATAACATCTTGTAATTACTTGTCCTTTTCAAAACTTCTGAAAGGATCTTGGATTTGATACTTGATCTACCATGCTTTGTATTTATGGTGTTATATTAAGTGATGTTCATGAGGATGACTTTGCAAGATTAAATTGAGCTCATTAAAGCCAATATGCATTTTAGGATTTTTAGCAAGGTTTAAACATTTACAGTGCATATCATACCAGCCTTTCTTAGACCAGCAGAGGGCAATAAATCCTTACAGGTATAGTGGGAAATTCAGGCTAGAGTTTTCCATTCATAGTTCAGAGTTGAGGAAGATTAAAAATTACAGTTTTAAAACAATGTTCAGAATAAAGGAGCTTGTTTATTTTGCAGTGATAATACGTATATACAAATTGATTCATATCCTGCCTCACTTTCACAGTAAAAATATCTGACGTGAGGAGTATTCGCTATGCCTGCATAGCTTTTTCCTTAAAAGCTATAAATGCAAAGTTCTTTTCCAGCTTTATTCTAGAAAATGGAAGAGATTCCTGTAAGCACTTATGGAAAGCTGTTAAGTCCCCTACTAATACTTTTCTGTCTGGAGTGTGATTGTTTTTTCCTGCCTAAAGGTATCCTTAAATTCTCCAAACATTGAGATTTTTCTCTTGTATTTCCTAGTAGTGTTCTAATGTCAGAGGCCTCAGGTTTTGACCTTCTTAGGATAGAAGAACCTATCAAGAACGTATGCTAGATTGGGTTACCTGCCCTTTTGCCACTGATAGTGAGAAGGCTAAACCTAATCTAGTGCCTTGCATATGAACATAGTTTACCCCACTAGCTACTTCCACCATTCAGCCTACTTAAAATGCTGGATTAAAATGATTCTCACATCCCAGATAAGCTAGTAGTAAGTTTTCCAGAACTCAAATGATACTTTTCACTGTTTTGTTTGTTTGTTTGTTTGTTTGTTTCCTATTCATGGAACAAATGTGTGAGGATCTACTCTGTTCAAAGCACTATAAAATCTAGTGAAGAGAAAGTAAGACATAAAATTTATCCTCAAGAGGCTTGAAGTCTAAGGGGAAATTAGATGAATATATTATGCAATGGAAGAAATCCTACCCTGGGCTGGAGAGAGAGGGTCTTATAAAGGCCCTCTTATAAAGACAGTAAAACTTACAAAGTTTTACTGTCAGTTGCACATTGGCTGCATTCTTTTTTTAAGAAATGTTTTCCATCAAATTTTTTTCTCTTGATATCGCCATTTGCATACCAAGTATTCAGACTGAGTTCATGAGATTGGATCTAATCTAAAGCCTCCTTCTAGGGTTTTGTTTTTCTGCCAGTGTCCAGTTCCCTTGTATTGGATGGATAAAGCTAGACCATCTGCTTCAATAGGCAATACAGTGATAAAACTTGCTAGAATATATGTGCTGTCTATATCCATTTGACCACTAGAAATAACAAGAGCCAAGCAATTTGTTTTTTTTCCTCTGGCAGTGGCTATTTTCAATGGACACCAGAACTCTACCTTTTATGTAAAATCCAGCCTTAGTCCAGATGACCAGTTTTTAGTCAGTGGCTCAAGTGATGAAGCTGCCTACATATGGAAGGTAAGCTGCTAAACTTCACCCACAAATGTTAGACTAAAGTATTCTTGCAAATATTTGTTCTGTCCAATATGAGGTAAGTTTAATGTAACCACATACTGTACTATTCCTACATCAGATATTTAGTAAAGGTTGCTCTTAGTTCTTAATATAGCTGAAACCTTACTCTGCTACAGAATGTATGACACTTTCAGGGCCATAGCTCGTCAGAAATTGACAATTTGTACCCTCTGTTTCACAAATGATTAGGAATTAAGAATTCAGAGGGTAGTAAGAACCTTAACTACTTTGTTCTTGCATCCTGGAAAATATGCTGTACTGACTTTCTGCCCTGTGTTTTCAAACTCTCATTCAGAATACAGTATTTTGCCTTAGGATCCTGTGTTTCAATCACCCATGGAGCCTTGCACAAAACAGAAACTCAAAACTATTTGTGTGATTAATTTAATCTTTATTCTCTTGTTACAAGTAGCTGATCTTCAGGCTACTAAAGTAGATATGGCTGCTTTATCAGATTTTTATATATTTAATAGCATTATTTAATAATCTTTTTTTTTTTTTTTTTTTGAGATGGAGTCTTGCTCTGTCACCCAGACAGGAGTGCAGTGGCATAATCTCGGCTCACTGCAAGCTCCGCCTCCCAGGTTCATGCCATTCTCCTGCCTCAGCCTCCCAAGTAGCTGGGACTACAGGCGCCCACCACCATGCCCGGCTAATTTTTTTTGTATTTTTAGTAGAGATGGGATTTCACCATGTTAGCCAGGATGGTCTCAATCTCCTGACCTCGTGATCCGCCCAAGTCGGCCTCCCAAAGTGCTGGGATTACAGGGTGAGCCACCATACCTGACCAATAATCTTTTAATTAACTTTTTTTAATAACAGTAATTCTAAAGTGTCTACTATAAGCTAAGAAATTTAAAGCTGTCCATTTGAGCCCAGTGGAGAAAATAAAAATATTACACAACAGGTAGCACGTATTACTGAAAAATGTCTCTTGAAGGAATAATTAATTATGGAAATGTTCTGGGAATTCAGAGAATGATCATTAACGCATTGTTTATCCATGACTAAAAATTAGTTATCTTCTAGATCTCCCTGTAACTTCATAAATGTCTTTGACATTGGTGAATTCAAAGATTAGAGTTCACATATTTTGGGTTTTAAAGTCATAACGTCTAAAACTTCATAGATCCCATAGTTTTGATAGTAGCAAACCCTTCTCAAGAGAAAGTTATATCATTCTTTATCCTGCCAAGCTCTAGAAAGTAATATTGCTAATTTTTTTTAGGACGGGGGTAAAACCTGTTTAGTATGAAGCATAATTCTTCAGCTTAATATCTTCCAATCCTGAGGGAAGTACAAAAAAAAAAGTGGTTTCTATATAACTAGAGTTGCGAAAATGCAACACTGCTTTATTAAAATTTTAGTAACAATATCCTAAATAGTCACAAGGTGGAGATATTGCTCTATCCAAGATGTTTCTATGTTGGGCCTGCCTTTTTCTATAAGCATATTTCTTTCGTTATATTTTTAAATGAAAATTTGCCTATGAAGTATATACTTGAGACTCCATCACAAGATGGAGTTTCCTTTTTATAGTATTCTTCTTACTTGAGATTTTAACTTTAACAATGTTATGTCACTGGCACTAATGCTCTTATATTTTAAATTTTCAGTTTCAAATTTGGTCTTAAGGCTTATTTTGCTACCTTTTTCCTTTCTTCTTTGCTCACTGTCTTACCTATGTTTCCTTCTCTACTTTGGCTCCCAACTTAACTAGAGGATTTTATTCCTACCACAGGTCTGTATCTTTTAAAGTTTGTTTCTTCTTAAAAAAAAAATTTTTTTTCCAAACAT
Source organism: Rhinopithecus roxellana (assembly GCF_007565055.1). Lineage (NCBI taxonomy): Eukaryota > Metazoa > Chordata > Mammalia > Primates > Cercopithecidae > Rhinopithecus > Rhinopithecus roxellana. The sequence goes on along the minus strand of NC_044556.1, from coordinate 70,793,155 downwards.
AACAAAAAGCATGTAAAGAATAATTCAAAAAATATGCATTCATGATTCTTTTTAAATTATTCTTAATAAGTTTTAATTATATGTACATAATTATGTATACAATTATGTGTGTGTTATATAGTTTTCTTGATACAGTTTTAAAATTCCTAATAAATTTTTAAATTATATATATACATAATTATGTGTACAATTATATATTATGTGTATGTGTGTAAAGTTTTCTTGACAATTCTTAAAGTTCTTTCCTCTTCTCTAGCGCAAAGGCCTTTTTAAAATTTTGTTTCAGGGAGTGAAGGTTGAAGGAATACTTCCTGCCTTTAAAGATATATACTAAATATAGTTGGCCGTTGTTTCTAAGCCATTTTCAGACAACCAATCAGTGGCTACCACATACATGGGTTACCCTTTTTTAATTCCTAGGCTGGATCACATGTCAGTGTTGAATGACGTGGTTCAGATGTGATGTTCTTCTGCCTGTCCACACATAACTCAGTGTACAGGCTCTGATATTTGAGATCCTGGCAAGCTTGCACCTCCTAAAATTGAAATTGCCTAGTGAGGTGGCTCAGTTTCTCTTTTCCATGATTAAAAAAAGGAGTAGTATTTTAAGAGCAATTCCATTCAAGCTGAATATCCAGGCTGTTAGATTGCTCTTCTACATGTTAAAAAGTCAGAATTCTCTTAAGTATTGGAATTTGTTCTATGCTAAAAAGCCAAAAGCCCATGGGCACAAGAAAACAAAATAGAAGGGAGTTTTGTATCTTAAGACAGAAAAGAATGGCTTTTTAATCCTCACTGCTGCCCAGCAAAGGGAAAATATAATATATTCAGACTGGTATTGAGGTCTAAGACTTAAAAAGATTTAATATTATACCTTTTCTTTTTTATTTCCTAACTATTGGCCCACCCTCATCCCATCCTCTTTTCTCTGGTTTGTTTCTGATATAGCCACTGAATAGCATCGAAGTGGTTATAAATAAACTGATTTGGCATAGTCATTCTACCACTGACTGGTGAAACGTTGAGCCTGACACTTTAGGAAGTGTAAATGATCTCACGGCAGAAATAAAGATTAGACTTGGTTTCCAACTGGGCAGAGAAGAGATTTTGTGAGAAAAAGTGCTGATCTTCTTTGTGTGTTTCAGTACACAGAATAACTTTATGAGATCTGTAGGTTAGAGCCATTTACTTCTAGAGGTACCTTCATAGTTCTAGGAGATTTAACTTTGGGATTCCTTGTGCCTTGAATTGAAGTCTTTAGTTTACAAAAAGTAGAATATGTAAGAGAGGACAGTCTTCTGTGTCTGAGTATCTCCAAAATGCATGGATATAAATGTCTCTTAGACTTAATAGTCTTCTTCCTACTTAAAAGGGAAAGGAAGCTTTAAAAAATGAAGTTATGTAATTATGATAATGTTCTTATAATAATGTAGGGACATAAATAAAAACTTATTTGAATAAAAATGAAGGATTTAAAAGTCACCTGAATCTCATTAGAAGAAATGAATCTTTCTTGAAGTAGTCATACTATACCCTAGGATAGTCTTAAACTATCAAAGCATAAAAGTTCATAAAAACTTGTTAGACATTCGTTTCTCATTTTAACCCATAACATGCCCTTCCCCCAACTTTTCTTTATTGAGATAGAAATCATATAACATAAAATTCACCATTTTAGTCATTTTAAAGTTTACAATGGAGTACTTACTATTGTAATCACAGTGTTGTACCAACATCACCACTATTTGATTCCCAAACATCATCACACCAGAAAAAAACCTGTATTCTTTAACAGTTAAGTCACTCTCTAATCCCCTCTTCCTCCCCAACACCTGCTAAACCTCATTCTGTCTCTATGGATTTGCTATTCCAGATATTTCATATAAGTGGAATCATACAAAATCAGCATTTTGTGTCTGACGTCTTTTACTTAATATCATCAAGGTTCATCCATGTTATAGCATGAGTCAGTACTTATTCCTTTTTATGACTGAGTAATATGCATTGTGCGGATAGACCACATTTTGTTTATTCATTCATCAGTTGATGGATATTTGAGTTGTTTCCATTTTTTGGCATGAATAAAGCTGCTATGAACATTTGTGTATAAGTTCTTGTTTAACATAGGTTTTTAATTCTCCTGGGAATATAGGAACAGAATTCTATTCCTAAGAATGGAATTGCTGGGTCATATAATTGTTTAACTTTTTGAGGAATCTTCCCCCTACTTTTAATGCTATGTAAAGTGCCTGGATTAGACTTTTACTGTCATCACTGATACCTTGTTATCATATTCCAAAATGTTTTTCTAATGGGTCTCTTTCTTTTTTCTCTGAAACCCTATAGATAAATGCAAAAATGTGCATATATTCTATTGGTGGGTATTTCGGGGGTTTTTTTGAAACTTATTTTAATCCTTGGTGTACACATTTAGGTTCTTCTAGGTATTATAAGTAATACAGAAACTGAGAAAGGACCAATATCATGAAATTAAAAGCTAGAGGTAATAAGCAGGGTGAACCAATGGAAGAGAATAATGTATTTCTACCAGGGATGCTCAGTAGGACTTGAGGATTTCCTCTCCTTTTTAATTTGCTGCTACCAGACCTGTTTGGACCTCGGGTGAAGAGAAACTTAATAGACTGGGGCCTTCCCAAATGGAAGAGGAAAGGAAAATTTCTGTGATCGCTGGGATAGTTAGAGACGATCTTCAAAGTCTTTTCTAAAATATTTTACCTTGTGAGAACGAATTATCTCTGTGCCATTGTAGGAGTAGGCAGTAAGTGAGGTTCCTGTGGATGTGGAAAAAGCCTCCTTTCTGTTAAATTTTAATTTACTCAGCAAGACAAGTTAGACTCTGCTCGTTGTATTCTTTTGCTTTTTGAATTATTGCATATGTACCATTTAAACCATTTAATGATTGAGTTGAATAACCTTATCAATCAGTGTGTCAGATCTCTTAACTATAATCTGGAGAATCTATTAAGTTTACTTAGTCATTCTCACAAATAATCATTCCAGAGTCACCTCCACTTTCTTCATACAAATGAGCCATGATTCAGAGCCTCAGGAAAATGGAAAGAGAATAACTTCTCTCAGCCCCAACCTCCTTGCTCTTTTGAAACACACATGCTAATAATAGTTATGTGAGTTTGTACTCCTTATTGTGCTGATTAATTCCCATGGCCTATGAAAGAGATTGACATCTCTTGAATGAGTCAGCTGTATGATGCTGTCAAATGCACATAACTGGTGGCACCTGATGATGGAAAAATACGATTCTTAGTCACATGTACAGGATAGTACAATGTGACCCTTCTTTCTGCATTAAAATATATTAAAATGTGAGTGACACTTACTTGAAAATTCAAAACTTCTCTCAAAATTAACTGAAACAAAGTTTTAGAGGGAAAAAAATGTTTTTCCAGAAAGAATACCAAAGTGCCATGTAAAATACAGTTTATATCCCTTCAGAATGAACGTTATCCAACTCAAAATGAAAGAGTATAACTTTGGGTTTTGGTAAAAGTTACTGACCAGCTCTGTTGGGACAAGAGAACGGTCTTCTTTTGGAAGGAAGACCGTCGTTTTGTCCCAAGAGAGCTGGTAGCATGTTTCGGAAATCTACAAGTTTCACAGTTAATTTAGTGTTCCTAGAAGTAGCTGACTAGAGATCTGACAATGTCTGTGCTGTGTAAAAACAGGACTGAGTTGTCAAGTTGACTACTTAAGGATGGATAACATCCTTGCAGAAAGTTTACCACCTGAGGAATGAGGGACAATGCCAGTCTTGAATTTTAGTCAAAATATATATGCCTAGGTTGTCCTAATATGAAATAAGAACTATCCTTGTGTGTAAGCTCATATTATTTACTTATTTTGGCTGTTTTCATTGTGTTTTCCCAGATCAGTAACAGAAATATTTCATTGCCCATTGGAAATCTTTTTTTTTTTCCCCCATACTATATCTAGGCAGGTCTAGTGGCCTTTGGTAACAATCCTAAAACTCTCTAAGACACACTTCTGAATTCAAAGGCCTCTATCTGGGAAATCTAACATTGCTTTGCTGACTTATTTCTTTTTGATTGGACTAGGTCTCCACACCCTGGCAACCTCCTACTGTGCTCCTGGGTCATTCTCAAGAGGTCACATCTGTGTGCTGGTGTCCGTCTGACTTCACAAAGGTTTGTAAATGAATCTCTATAGTTGGTTTAAAATGTAGATCACAGGTTTATAGGTTTTTCTAAGGTTTGTTTTGAGAATGATATAAATTTTTATGTTTGAGATTTTAAAGATCTAGGTGCCATCCAGGATCTATATTCACATTACTCAAGCATATTCTGCTTTTCTCTACCCATACCATAATGGTATTATGCCCTGTGAAATAAGGATAGATTTCTGGTTCCATAGTTATTTCTTTCCTAAATACAGAATTAAGTTGTTAACTTAATTAAAGTTTTCTATTAAAATCTAAGATAAAAATACAGTCTAAGGTGAGAACTAGTCTTTTTTACTTTTTAGATACTATCAATGTAGTATATTAAAGGTAACATCTTGACAGCCTCATTTGGGTTTTCACATATGACTAACAAAATAGTTACTGTGAAGTCTTAACATGTTAGGTTATCTGTTGCTAAACTATGTAAGTAGGTCTGAAATGTTTTAGATACTCCAGAAAGAAGACAATATGCCCACCTTTTAATTTTTTTATAGCGACACTTTAAGAAACAAAAAAGCCCCTAAAATGTAGAAAGGCCAGAAACATTAAAACCTATGTATATATTGGAATTTCATGTAATAGTACCTCAAGTTCCAGTCATTCTCCCAACCCCCGTTGCCTCTGGTCTTTGAGTTATTCTGGGTTTTACAGGACATCTTATTTCTGTGGAGGTCTCCCCTTTCACGTACGACATTTTGAGGTTTTGTTGCCTATTGTTCCCATCTGTTTTTTATCTTCCAGAAACTTCTCATGGTCTGGTCTATTTGTGGCATCCCTGCTAGCTTCTAGTATTGCTGTGGATTTCTCCTTATTCTTGTTACCATTTCTGTGCTCAACTTCATGGCAGACCTTTTCTTTTTTTTCAGTCATTACTTTAATCACCCGAAATTACATATTAATGATGTTTTTTTCTCTGAGATTCCATGTAATTTCTAGCAAAATGTCTGCTTTTAACATGGAGTGTTGCATCTTCATGGACTTACTAAGTTGAATGATTTTCGAATTATTCAGTTAATTATGTTATCTTTTTTCAATCGTCATATATTATCCTTACCCCTGTGCATCTCAGACATCATATATTAATTATCCTTATTTCCTGTGCTCAAAGGAAATAGCAGGGCTATTTATCTAATGTATTGGCTACTTTTTTAAGTCTTTTAAAAATAATTTCATCCCAAGCCTAGAATTAGGAAAGTAGGATATGGTTTGTGTTGTTTTTGTGTTTTTAATATCTGACATTTAGAATAAGAGAAAGCTTGGTTTAAATTCTAGCTCCTCCATTTGATTGTGGTTACTTTGGGCAAATAACTTTATTCCCATTTTGCATATGAGATTATTTGAGTACAAAGCTTTTAGAGTGTGAGAATTAAATAAGATAAAGAATGTAAACTACCAAACACACAGTAGATGCTCTGTAAATAACTATTGTTAATAAACTGTAGAGGAACTGTGAGATTCCAAACATTTCATATTGAACAGTTAAATATGTATATCTTCTTTTGGCTTCCCAGTAAGGAAAGGAAAAAGCTGCCAGTCTCTTGGGGGCCAAGACTTAAGAGAAAGTGTATTATTTTTTTCTTTCTCTTTAGTGACTGAAATAGAGAAATTATATAAACAAATGCTGGGGAACAGCTCTGGTACCAGTGGCCATTTGCCACAAGCTCTTCAAGCTGGACTTTCTCTGCCATAAAAGGCTTGGGACCAAGATCGAGAATAGTCAGATATTTTTAAAGGGGCAAAGGTTATTTTTTAACTTCTTTCAGCCTAGTGAACTTGTTGTTTTCCCAGATTGCTCCTTTACCTATCTGAAAAAGAATCTCAAAAGGAATGGTTTCCTTCTACTTGTCACAGCCTACTAGAGACATGGGCCAAGTCTGATCTTGCAAATGGTGCCATTACTTTAGCAATGTGGCACAAAATGCAGAATTCAGAAGAAAATTGTAGAAATTGAATGTTGGTAACATATACTGATTGATCATTGAACAGAAGAGTAAAAAGGGTATCTTAATTACGTATTTTGTATTTATACAGAAGATAATAAAGAGCCAGGTTTTATAGCAGAACTTTAGATTAGATAAGAAATGACCATTAACAAAAGACATACTAGTAGAGTGTATACGAAGAAGAAACTAAAGAGTCAGCTTTGTTAGAAATCTGGAATGATTCCTGAAAGCAAGAAATGGATGTACATGATCTGTCAGATATTATTTTCTATGTCCTGTTTATTAGACAAAATAATTCTCCAGTCACAAGTCCTTAAGACACACCTGTTTTTTTAATGTATTGTGAATCTTTGATTAAAATTTCTTAATTCCCTTCTTGGTGCTCCCTCTTAGATTGCTACCTGTTCTGATGACAACACACTAAAAATCTGGCGCTTGAATAGAGGCTTAGAGGAGAAACCAGGAAGTGATAAATTTTCCATGGTGGGTTGGGCCTCTCAGAAGAAAAAAGAGTCAAGACCTGGCCTAGGTAAGGATATTATGTACTTTCCAAGTTTTTTATGGTTTGACTAGTTTAATCCTATAGTACAGAGAAATAAGCTAGATTTGATCTTGCTTTGGTGTGTTTGTTAGCTTCTTGCCATTCATTCTTTTTGATAAGTACTTCCCAAGCACCACTATGTTTATCATTTATACAAGGTACTACAGTGGTGGATTTATTCAACAAATATTTCTTGAACACCCAGTATATGCTGGGCCCTGTTCTTCGTTGCTAGGGATTCAGCAATGAACAAAATAATTTTTAAAATCCTGAAGATGTAAATAGAGCTAACATATTAGTGTGAGAGGCAATAAACAAGATAAAAAAGTAAAATATGTACTGTGTCAAATAACAATAGGGGTTAGGAATAAAGGAAATAGGAAAGGGAGAAGGGCAAGGGTGAAGTATGCTATCAAAATTTTATATTAGGTGACCAGGGAGGCCTCAATGAAAAGGTGGCATTTGAGTAAAGAAAGTGAAGTAGTAAGCCATGTAGATATTTTAAAGAAGAGTATTTAAGGCAGATAAAAGTACACAGGCCCTAAAGCAGGAGCATGCTTGGCATATTTTCTCTTCCTCAGAGAGGCTAGCTTGGCTGGCCCCTAGGGCTGGAGTAGGCAAAGGAAAGGGAGGGAATAGTAGTAGAAAATGAAATTCTTGTGAGATTTTGGCTTTTATTTTGATAGACAAAAGTCCACCAGAGGGTTTGGAGCAGAAGAGTGTCATAATTTGACTTTTAACTTGATCATTCTTGCTCCTGTGTTGAGGATAATTTGTAAGGTGGTCAGGATAAAAGCAAAAAGCTACTTTTAAAAAGCCATTGAGATAATCCAGGAAGTGATGACGGTGACTTAGACCAGAGTAGTAGCAGAAGCTATGATGAGAAGTCATTCAATTTTGGATATATTTATAAGACAGAGCCAACAGGATGTGTTGAGGGATCAGATGTGGGGCTATATGGGAGAGTTATCAAGGATGACTTCAGAGGTTTTGTTTAAGAAGCTAAAAGGATAGAGTTTCATTAACCTAGATAAATATCCCTGCAGGAAGAGCAAGTTTGGGAGGGAACAGCTGGAGTTCCATTTAGAAATGTTGTTTGATATGATTATTAAACACCCAAATGTACATGTCAGGGAGACATTTAGATGTTCAATTCTGCAGTTCAGGGTTGAGAAAGTAGATGTGAGGTTCATTATCACACAGGGTGAAGATAGGTATAGATAGAAAAAATTAGGCCTGGTGTCTTGGGGTACCCCGGTGTGTAGAGGTTGAGGAGGTGACAAATACCATTAAAGCCTACTGAGCAGCCACAACCAGAGAAGTAAGAGAAAAACTAGGAGAGTATTGTACCCTGGAAGCCAAGTAAATAAGAGGAGAGAGGAATGAATTTGATCTGATGTTTCTGGCATACCAAATAAAATGAGGCCTAAAAACTGACCATTGGATTAGGCAGTTGTAGGGGTTATTTGGTGACCTTAATGAGTGTCATTTTGGTGGTATGGTGGCCTGATTGGTGTCATTCATGTGTATGACTTGGGGACTACAAGTATAGACAGTTCTTTCAAGGAGTTTTGTTATAAAGGAAAGAAGAGAAGTGAAGTGGTAGCTGGAGAAAGAAGCAGGGTTGAAGTTTGCTGGGGGGTTTTAAAATAGGAATATAACATTTCACAGTGATTGGCAGGATTGTATAGAGAGGGGGAAATTGATGCAGGGGAATTTGCTGGAGCAATGTTAAGCATGAGGGGATACTATCTGATACGCAGTAGGAGCATAGGCCTTTGCCAGGAACGTGGATAGTTGATCATAGTAATTGGAGAAAAGGTGGAATATATAAGCATGGTGCAGGTAGGCTACTGAGAGATGGTGGGGAGAGAGGTGGAGAGATGAGATGGCCATAACTTAATGGAAGCTTCCTTCTGTTCTGATGTTAAAACGTGAATCAGGGTTATTAACTGCGAATAAGGATAAGGGAGAAAGGGAGTAGAGATTTTAGAAGAGATAAGAAAGTCTGAAATAGTCACTGAGAGAATAGAGGAATAAATGGTCAGGAAAATATGATTGTTGGGCTTCAAGAGTCAACTTGAGGCTAGCAGTAATTAATTGAAAGTGAGCACTCCACATGGTTCTGTATTTGCTATGCAAGTACAAGTATACTATAGGTAAGGAGCTGGATTTAACAAAAGACATACTAGTAGAGTGTATATGAAGAAGAAACTGAAGAGTCAGCTTTGTTAGCTGGATTTAACCAGGGATGTGGTTTAGCAGTGCAAGTGAAGAAGGAAGTTGAGGGTAGATGCAAAGAGGATGATTATGACTATAGGATATAACCTTGGTAAGGAGGCATATTAGTCCATTTTCACGCTGCTGATAAAGACATACCCGAGACGGGGCAATATACAAAAGAAAGAGGTTTAATGACTTACAGTTCCACATGACTGGAGAAGCCTCACAAGGCAGAAGGCAAGGAGGAGCAAGTCATATTTTACGTGGGTGGCGGCAGACAAAGAAAGAGATTGGGCAGAGAAACTCCCCCTTATAATACTATCAGATCTCATGAGACTTATTCGCTATCATGAGAACAGCATGGGAAAGACCTGCCCCCATTATTCAGTTACCTCCCACCAGGTCCCTCCCACAATACATGAGAATTCAAGATGAGATTCAGGTGGGAAAACAGCAAAACCATGTCAGGAGGGGAAGTGAGGACATAATGGGGCCAAGGGATAGTGTACTATCAATGGATTGAGGATAAAAGATTGTTGGAATTGAAATAGTAAAAGGAGCTGGGAAAATAAGTGGTGGGATGACTGAAATTAAGATAATGGAAGATTTCCAGGTATTAGTAATAATAAGATCAAGAATAAGTGGCTTAGGAAAGTGAAAGGACAAGATTATTATAGAAGAAGGAGGTCAAGAAACTGAGAAACCAAGGTATTGGAAAGATTATGTACATGGATTTTTTAATCACCACAAATTGACAGAGACGATGTTGGAAAGAGTAACAATGAACCAAGAGCAAAAATCTTCAAGCAATGAGCCAGCCACAGTGGATCCTCAGGATATCAATTTGTACTTACATGGTAAACACACAACCATGTGGAATGCTCACTTTCAATTAATTACTGCTAGCCTGAAGTTGACTCCTACTGGCCAACAATCATATTTCCCTGTCCATTTACTCTTATATTCTCTCAGTGACTGTTTCAGACTTTATTATCTTTAAGCTTGAGGTTTAAGCTTAAAGATTCATTTTACTTCAGCCATCAAGGCCTAAGGTTAATGGGGAATTGAAGGTGAGAAAGGGAAAATATATAGGCCCATTTTTCTAATGACTTATTTAGTTGCTTATAAGATACAGAACTAGACTTCAGAGGAGTCTTTTGCTCTAAGTCTGGTTTCCGTAGTCTTTGATGGTGCTGCCTTATTTGTTTTTGCTCTTCGCTTTCTTTAATTTTTTTTTTTTCTTTTTTTGAGATGAAGTCTCACTCTGTCGCCCAGCCTGGAGTGCAGTGGCATGATCTCGGCTCACTGCAACCCCTGCCTCTCAGATTCAAGCGATTCTCCTGTCTCACCCTCCCGAGTAGCTGGAATTACAGGCACGCGCCACCATGCCCGGCTAATTTTTGTATTAAGTCAGCTAGTTCTACAAGAGTGAATAAGATAAATAGCAGTCCACAGACCCTCTGCCTCATAGTTTCCCTTTCCCAGAGGCAACCTCTTTTAAATCTTTTTGCTGATTCTTTGATATGTATGTCTAGACCTCTAAATAGTTTTGTGCATTTCTATTTATTTTTTGCAATTTTCAGCTTTATTAACTTCTTTCCTTTGTGGCATGAAGATTTAACTCCCTTTCCTGTGTCCCACCACTATCAAACCTTCATACTCCTCATCCTCCTAATACAGAGTCATGATTTTGGTTAAATCAAGATACAGCTCAGTTCCTTTAAGTATGCAGTTGTCCCTCAGGGTCCATGGGGGATTGGACCCAGGAACCCCCAACAGATACCAAAGTCCACAGAGGCTCAGATTCGTTATATATGTTGTAGTATTTGCCTATAACCTATGTACATTTTCCCATATGCTTTTATCATCTCTAGATTACTTAAAATACCTGGTACAGTATAAATGCTATACTAATAGTTGTTGTACTATATCATTTAGGGAATAAATGACAGGAAAGAAAAGTCTGTACATGTTTAGTACAGACACAACCATCTTTTTTCACATTTTTGTTTTAATATTTTCAATTTGTGGTTAACTGAATCCATGGCTGTGGAACCCAGCATACAGAACTCAAGATACAGAGAGTCAACTATATTTAGAGTTATGTAGTCATTAATACAATCTAATTCTAGAATATTTTCAACACCTAAAATGAAGGTTCCAGTTTCTCTTATGTTCTTGTCAACATTTGTTATTGTCCGTCTTTTTCATTGTACCCATCCTAGCAGGTGTGAATTAGTATCCCATTGTGGTTTTGATTTGTATTTTCCTGATGGCCAGTGATGTTGAACATCTTTTCATGTGCTTTTGGCCATTTATATATTTTCCTTGGCAAAATGTCTATGCAGATCTTCTGCCCATATTTTAATTGGGTTATTTGTCTTTTTATTGTTGAGTTGTAAGCATTCTTTATATATTCTGGACCGAAGTCCCTTATCATGTAATGATTTGAAATGATTTATTCTGTGGGTTGTGTTTTTACTTTCCTGATGGTGTCTCTAGACACATGTAACTTTATAATTTTGATTAAGTTCAGTTTATCTGTTTTTTCTTTTGTCACTTATGCTTTTGATGTTAAATGAAAGAAACTACTGCCTATTCCGAGGTAACAAGGATTTACTCCAGTGCTTTCTTCTAGTTTTTTAATTTAGGCCTATGTTTCATTTTGAGTTTATTTTTGTGTTATGGTGAGTTAGGCATTCAAATTAATTTTTTACATATGGATATTTAACTTTCTTACCATCACTTGTTAAAGAGAGTATTCTTTAGCCCAATGAATTGTCATGGCACCCTTAGTAAAAAATCTGCCAAAAATCAATTGACCATAAATGTGAGGGTTTATTTCTGACTTCTGACCATCACACCTGGATAATTTTTGTATTTTTGTAGAGGTGGGGTTTCACCATGTTGCCCAGGCTGGGTTCAACTCGTGAGCTCAAGCAATCCACCCACCTCAGTCTCCCAAAGTGGTGGGATTACAGACATGAGCCACGGCACCCAGCCTTAAGTACTTTCTGTTATCTTTTTTGCAACACTATTTAAAATACTATACTTGAGTAAATGTTCCATAATTTACCTAGCTGTTCTACTGTAGTTAAACATTTGTTTCCAATATTTTAAAAGTTGGAGGGTTTTCCTCCCTGAATTTAGTGTCCACCTTCCCATTAAAATAAGATTCCCAAAGGTAGAATTCTTGTGTTAATGACTATACCATTTTTTAAAATTTGTGATGAAAAGTATCTGGCTTTTAACTATATACTTTTAGTGTGCCATAATTATTCTTAGAAGCCAAGTCACCAAAAAGTTACATATTGACCAAATTTGAGTTGTAATAACAACGTTTAGCCACTATTGACTCCTAGCATAATTGTTCTTTTTTTTTTTTTTTTTTTTTTTTTTTGAGACGGAGTCTTGCTCTGTCGCCCAGGCTGGAGTGCAGTGGCCGGATCTCAGCTCACTGCAAGCTCCGCCTCCCGGGTTCACGCCATTCTCCTGCCTCAGCCTCCCGAGTAGCTGGGACCACAGGCGCCCGCCACCTCGCCCGGCTAATTTTTTGTATTTTTAGTAGAGACGGGGTTTCACCGTGTTAGCCAGGATGGTCTCGATCTCCTGACCACGATCGTGATCCGCCCGTCTCGGCCTCCCAAAGTGCTGGGATTACAGGCTTGAGCCACCGCGCCCGGCCTAGCATAATTGTTCTAAGGACCTACTTGGATTATCTCATTTAATTATGAAAACAACTGAAACTGAAGGTCAAGGAAGTTAGACTTGCTTAAAATCTCATAGCTATGAAGTTGTAGAACCAGAGTCTATAACTGAACCCTTACAGTCTGACTCTAGAACACATGCTCGGAACTACTCTGCAGCACTGCCTTCTTTAGAACCTAACAAAGCAAGGCAAAAGTTCAGGTTAAGATTGGAGTAAGAGTTATGCCTAGATTACCCCATTTATGAGTGATGCGAGGGTTACTCTGAAGAGCACTACGAAGCAACAACCTGACAGTGGGTGCCAAAGGCTGGCACACTGACCATTCAACTCTCTAAGCCAGCTTCCAGCCACAGATTTACTGCTTCTAATCACATTGCCATCTTGAAAATCATGTTCCCCTGCTTTCCCAAGCTTCTAATTGCCACACCAACCTTTCATTGCTGTCCTGGGCTGCATATCTTCACTTCTGGCCCTGGTTTGTAAACCCCCCAGTTAACACATTAACTGGAAGGGTTTAAGTGCCAAGACACAGCCTCTTTTCCCCTGCCCTACTGCTCCCAGCCGGCACCTGCTTTATTGCTTACAGCTCTTTCCCTGTGTTTTAGCCAGAGATCTCATAGCACTGCTGAAACCAATAGTCCTCAATCTTGGCTATGCATCATAGCTACTTGGGGAGCTTTTCAAGTCCATGTATCCCCAGTGACTGATTCAATAGGACTGGGGTGGAGGCCAAGTACCTGTATTTTTACAAAGCTCCAAGTAGGTCTGTTATGTAGCCAGGATTGAGAACCTCTGATTTAAGCATTATTGAGTGACAAAGTTGATTATCCTTATCCTAAAGAGAAGGAAACCTTACCTATTCTGTCTCAGTTGCTGCAGTCTCACAAGTCAACAGGATAATTATGGAGTCAATTTTCTGATGCCTAGAACCTCACCTGTATCCTTGTCAGCAGTAATGAAACTTAACAAACATTGTTTAATAATTCCTTGCTAGGCACTATAGGGGCACTGGGCCTAAAGATGAATAAACCATTGTTAGCTGCCCTCTAGGCTCACAGTCTAGTCTAGGAGGCATATTCAAAAACTATAGCACACAGCCATTAGCTGTATAAACAAGGGACTCTGAGAACCTACTTCCTCTGCGGGAGAAGAGGAAAGAAGTTATGAATTCTTCACAATGGAGTTAACGTTGTCATCAGTCTTGAAACATGAGAAGAATTTCTGCCTGACAAAGGAGGAGCTAACTTGGCAAGAAAACCACATGAACAAAGAAATGTGACAGTGCACAGCTTGTTCAGGAAGCAACTAGTAGTGTCCTGTAACATGATCCTAGAATAGCAAAGTTCATGATAAGACTGAAAAGGCAGGCTGAGGCCAGATGGCAAACTCTCATATAGAAAGAAGCCGGCCTGGCACGGTGGCTCACGCCTGTAATCCCAGTACTTTGGGAGGCTGAGGCGGGTGGATCACCTGAGGTCAGGAGTTCGAGACTAGCCTTGCCAACATGGCAAAACCCCATCTCTACTAAAAATACAAAATTAGCCAAGCATGGTGGCACACACCTGTAATCCCAGCTACTCGGGAGGCTGAGGCAGGAGAATCGCTTGAATTCAGGAGGCGAAGGTTGCAGTGAGCTGAGATCATGCCACTGCACTACAACCTGGGCGACAAAACAAGACTCCATCTCAAAAAATAAAGAAAGAAGCTGCAAACTATTAGTAGACTCCGTATAATTCTTCAAAGGAACTGACTTTAGGAAGCATTTAGGGCAGTAACTTAGTCTATGCTACCATGTCATCAAATCTCATATATTGCTTAAGGTCAATAAGGAGTTGGTCCACTTAAGTAGATGAAGTACTAAAGAAAATGGCATGCCGTATTTAAATGTGTAGGCTCATATAATGGCATGCAATGCACCTGTAAAAAATAATGCAGTGCATCTATTTGTACTTTCATAAAGAGACATAAAAATAAAAGAGCAAATTGCAGAACATGTACATATTCTGTACATAACAGATATATATAGTATAATCCATTTGTATTTTGGAGTTTTTTAAGGTATGGTACATAACCTTTGTATATGCTAAATAGGCATAGAGAAAATTGTGGAATGCACAAGAATGTAAAAGTGAAATGAAAAAGTTGAAAAGAGGATCCTGTTTCTACCCTCTTCCCCTCTGTACTGGTTGAATTTTTTTACCATTAACTTTCATACTGTTATAATCTAGTTACTGTTTAAAAAACACATACACACACACTAAATTTGACCCAGCGTTTGCTAACCTTCAAAGCTAACAAAATTTCTTTGACTCCCATAGTCCATTTCCTCTTTCACCGTGACATCCTGAAGGAAGAGGAAATGCCCCAACTTTCTAACACATCAATTTTATACCAGCCTTATCAGTGAATACTTCCAGTGTATGCCATGCAAGTTTCAGAAACCTACATACCTGGTTTGTCCCTGTCCCAACTCTTCCTTCTCCAATCCTGCCTTGTTAATTGGCATATTATAGGACTCATAAAATTTTAGGACTTTCTGCCCTAAATGTACACTTTGACCCACTTAAATGGAACAGATGACTGTGGCAGCTGTGCAGTGACTATTGACCTGCACCAAGGAGTGCAACAAATGAAAACTTCCTTCTGCTGAAAAAAATTGCTGTTATCAAGCTCTAGAGCATTAGTGTGAGAGCCATAACCAGAGGCTTCATGAATAGGTCCCTGTTACTAAGTCCTTTTCATAGCACCTTATGACAAAATGGGGTTTTTCATTAATGATCCTTATTAAAAAGAGCAGTATCATTTTGGCTGGTTCTAAACATATGGTTGATGAGAAAAGTTTAAGCAAAAGTCAATTTGTAGACTTTCTCTCAAGGCAAGACTGCTTTAGGAGTGAAAAGCACAGAGTAAAAAAGGACAGGATAATTAACTGACTAAAGTGCGTACTTGCCAATCTTTATTTCTGCTAAAAGAGATTGCATTTTTATATCAGCCCATCCTAAATTCAGCTGAATATAAATGCAATTAGGTAAAAATCATAGTTAACAATTCAAAGCCTTTGTGACTAAGAAATAGATAAATGCCCTTATTATTTGACAACAGGAATGCTATTTCAGCAATCTAGAAAGCTCAGAAGGAAATTGAGAAAGTGTTGTCTGTGGTAGGGCCTGAGAGGGAAGAAGCATGAAGTTCATAAAAATTTGCCTGAAGTACTTGCCATTGTATGTAAACAAAGGGATGGGTACACATAGAGAAACCCTATTTACTAAGTTTGATTTGATTTACAGAGAGCAAGCACTGAGATTCTGAATTTTTTTTTATTTGTGGAAAATAGTAGTTGTTTGTAAAATCAAGTGGGAAGCCATGTGAGGCCTGATAACCTAAACACGTAACTGATTGAATGGCTTCTTGTGAAAAGAAAAACTATCTCCATTTAACAGATAAAGAATCTGAGTCCAAGGAGATAAAGGGTTATGCCCAAGTCACATAATAAGTGATTGTGCCAGGTTTTAGAACTGTGGGTTCCTGTGTGAGAGCCCCTGTGCAGTGCCTTTCTGCCCTAGCATTGCTCAAGAATGTATATAAGAATGCTAATGGCAGCATTAAATGTGCTGTAGAATACCTATACCTTAGAATACATTGTAGCTGTTAAAAATGATAATGTAAATCTTTATTAATGTGGGAAATGTTCATGATACGTTAAGGAAGCAGGTTGTTCCTAATTTTAAAATGGGCAAAGGGCCTGAATAGATGTTTCTCAAAAGAAGACATACAGATGCCCAACAGGTATATGAAAAACTTCTCAACATCACCAATCATCAGGGAAATGTAAATCAAAACCACAATGAGATATCCCCTCACACCTGTTAGAATAGCTTTTATCAAAAAGACAAAAGGTAGCAAGGATTGGTAAGGATGTGGAGAAAAGGGAACCCTTGTACACTGGTGGGAATGTAAATTAGTATAGCCATTATGGAAAACAGAATGACAGTTTCTCAAAAAATTAAAAAAAGAATTACCAAATGATCCAGCAATTTCACTTTTGGGTATATATCCAAAAAAATGAAAGCAGTATGTGGAAGTGATACCTGCACTCCAGTGTTCACTGCAGCACTATTCATGATAGCCAAGTTACGGAATCACCTAAGTATTCATCAACAGTAAAGACAATATGACGTATATACACAATAGAATACTATTCAACCTTGAAAAAGAAGAAAGTTAATGTCATTTGCAACAACAGAAATGAACCTGAAAGACATTATGCTAGGAGAAGTAAGCCAGACACAGAAAGACAAATACCGCATGATCTCATGTGTGGAATCTTAAAAAGTTGAACTCACAGGAGCAGAGAGTAGAATAATGTACTATGTACCTGAAAATTGCTGAGTAGATTTTAAATGTTCTCACCACAAAAATATATGAAGTGATGTTAATTGGCTTGATTTAATCATTCTACAATGTATGCATGTATCAAAACATCACGTTATAGCCTGTATACATAATACAAATAAATTGACTTGAGATAAAAGATTACTAAATAGTGTATATATATAGTGATCTCTCCTTTTTAAAAAATTTCAATAGTTTTGGGGGAACAGGTGATGTTTGATTACATGGATAAGTACTTTAGTAGTGATTTCTGAAATTTTAGTGTACCATCACCCAAGTGGTGTATGCTGTAACCAATGTGTAGTCTTTTATCCCTTACCTGCCTCCCACCTTGAGTCCCCAAATTCCATTGTATCATTCTTATGCCTTTGCATCTTCATAGCTTAGCTCCCACTTGTAAGTGAGAACATACGATGTTTGGTTCCATTCCTGAGCTACTTCACTTAGAATAATGGTCTCCAGGCCAGGCCCAGTGGCTCATGCCTGTAATCCTAGCACTTTGGGAGGCTGAGGCAGGTGGATCACCTGAGGTCGGGAATTCAAGACCAGCCTGGCCAACATAGTGAAACCCCCTCTCTACTAAAAATACAAAACTTAGTCAGGCGTGTTGGTGCATGCCTGTAGTCCCAGCTACTTGGGAGGCTGGGGCAGGAGAATTGCTTGAACCTGGGAGATGGAGGTTGAGGTTGCAGCAAGCCGAGATTGTGCCACTGCACTCTAGCCTGGGCGACATAGCGAGACAACAGCTTAAAAAAAAAATGGTCTCCAACTCCATCCTGGTTCCTGCAAATGCCATTATTTCAATTCCATTTTATGGCTAAGTAGTATTCCATGTTGTATATATATATATACACACAGCACATTTTCTTTATCCACTTTGATTGAAGGGCATCTGGGCTGGTTCCACATTTTTGCAGTTGCAAATTATGTTGCTATAAACGTGCATGTGCAAGTGTCTTTTTCATATGACGACTTTTTTCCTCTGGGTAGATACCAGTGGTGGGATTGCTGGATCAAATGGTATATCTACTTTTAGTTCTTTACAGAATCTCTGTACTGTTTTCCATAGTGGTTGTACTAGTTTACATTCCCACCAGCAGTGTAAAAGTGTTCCCTTTCCACCACATCCACCCCAATTACAGCTATTCTTGCAGGAGTAAGGTGGTATTGCATTGTGTTTTTGATTTACATTTCCCTGATTATTAGTGATGTTGAGCATTTTTTCATAAGTTTGAAGGCCCTATGTATATCTTTTTTTTTTTTTTTTTTTTGAGAATTTTCTGTTATTCATATCCTTGGCCCACTTTTTGATGGCATTATTTGTTTTTTTCCTTGCTGATTTTAAAACTCGAAAAATTCCCTTGTGCCCCTTGCAGGACGTGCAATGAGGGTGTAGTTCTCTTCTTCAATGCCCCGCTGCTCAAACCTCTAGGGGAGCATACAGATGCGTAGGCTGTGGGGCTCCAACCCCACAACAGTGTCTGGGGGTGAATGTTTACAGCTCCTGAAGCCGCAGTGGGTATGTGTTACAGGGCGCTCTTTTAGTTTTGCTGTTTATAGGCGACTTGTGTTAACCAGCTGAATTAGACCCCTGCCTTATCGCAAGGACAGAGGGCTTTCTGTATCCCGGGGTTCTTGCCTTGGTGTACCGGAAGAATGGGATCACATGTGGGCTTGGAGAATTTGAGTGCAAGGTTCCACTGAGCAGAAGTAGCTCTCCGCAGATGGGGGAGCCAGAAGGGAGATGGTTTTCCCCTGGAGTTGGGCCCTTGGCGGCCCAAGTTCTCCTCCGACTGCCCCGACCAAACTGCATCATTCCACCGGTTGATGCCCTGCGGGCCTGCCGAAGCCTGTCAGTGTGCTCTTCCGCCAGCGTGCTCCTTTCAACGTCTACTTGACGAGCAGCCACTAGTGTCTTTTTCTGCTTATGTGTTCCTCACAACATGCAGTCACCATGTGTTCCTGCTAGGGTCTTGGGGTTTTTCATAGGCACAGGATGGGGGCGTGGCAGGCCAAGGTGGTCTGGGAAATGCAACATTTGGGCAGGAAATGCCTGTCCTCACCTAGGTCCGTGGGGATGGAGCCCTAGCCAGGGATCACACCTTCTACCCAGCACTTCTCTTCCCTCATTCTGTATCATTTAAAGGGGCCATGCTCTTCCCTTCCCAGCACTCCCGTATCAATTCGTTTGAGTTCCTTGTAGATTCTGGATAATAGGCCTTTGTCAGTTGCATGGATTGTGAAGATTTTCTCCCACTCTGTGAGTTCTTTGTTTACTTTGCTGATTATTTCTTTTGCTGTGCAGAAGCTTTTTAGTTTAATTAAGTCCCATCTATTTTTCTTTGTTTTTCTTGCATTTGCTTTTGGGTTATTGGTCATGAACTCTTTGCCTAGGCCATGTCTAGAAGAGTTTTTCCCATGTTCTAGAGTTTTTATGGTTTCAGGTCTTAGATGTAAGTCTTTGGTCCATCTGGAGCTGATTTTTATATAAGGTGAGAGATGAGGATCCAGTTTCATTCTCCTACATGTGGCTTGCCAATTATCCCAGCACCATTGAATAGGGTTGTCCTTTCCCCACCTTATGTTTTTGTTTGCTTTGTTGACGATTAGTTGGCTGTAAGTATTTAGTTTTATTTCTGGGTTCTCTCTTCTATTCCATTGGTCTATGTGCCTATTTTTATAACAGTACCATGCTATTTGAGTGACTATAGTCTTGTAGTATAGTTTGAAGTCAGGTAATGTGATGCCTCCAGATTTGTTCTTTTTGCTTAGTCTTGCTTTGGCTATGTGGGCTGTTCTTTGGTTCCATATAACTTTTAGGATTGTTTTTTCTAGTTCTGTGAAGAATTATATGGTATTTTGATGGGAACTGCATTGAATTTGTAGATTGCTTTTGGCAGTATAGTTACTTTCACAGCATTGATTCTACCCATCCTTGAACATAGGATGTGTTTTTCCATTTGTTGTGTCGTCTGATTTCTTTCAGCAGTGTTTTGTAATTTTCCTTGTAGAGGTCTTTTACCTCCTTAGTTAGGTATATTCTTTGGTTTTGCAGCTATTGTAAAAGGGGTTGAGTTATTGATTTGATTTGCAGCTTGTTTGCTATTGCTGTATAGCAGTACTACTGATTTATGTACTTGATTTTGTATCCTGAAACTTAACTGAATTCATTTATCAGATCTAGGAGCTTTTTGCATGAGTTTTTAAGTTTTTCCAGGTATTCAGTCATATCATTTGCTAACAGCGACAGCTTGACTTCCTCTTTACCAATTTGGACGCCTTTTATTTCTCTTTTCTGACTGGCTATGACTGGCTAGGGCTTCCACTATGTTGAATAGAAGTGGTGAAAGTGGGCATCCTTGTGTTTTTCCAGTTCTCGTGAGGAATGCTTTCAACTTTTCAGCGTTCACTATAACGTTGACTGTGGGTTTGTCATGGATGACTTTTATTACCTTAAAGTATGTTCCTTCTATGCTGATTTTGCTGAGGGTTTTCATCATAAAGCGATGCTAGATTTTCTGAAATGTTTTTTCTGCTTCTATTGAGGTGATCATGTGTTTTTGTTTGTTTTTCTCTTAGAGTTTCGCTCTTGTTGCCCAGGTTGGGGTACAGTGGCACGATCTCAGCTCACTGCAACCTCTGCCACCCAGGTTCAAGGGATTCTCCTGCCTCAGCCTCCCGAGTAACTGGGATACCACATCTGGCTAATTTTTGTATTTTTAGATGGGGTTTCACCATGTTGACCAGGCTGGTCTCAAACTCCTGACCTCAAGTGATCTGCCCTCCTCGGCCTCCCAAAGTGCTGGGATTACAGGTGTGAGCCACCACACCCAGCCTGATTTTTGTTTTTAATTCTGTTTATATGCCGTATCACATGTATTGACTTGTGTATATTAAACTAACCCTGCATCCCTGGTTTGAAATCCATTTGATCATGGTAGATTATCTTTTTGATATACTGTTGGATTTGGTTAGCTAGTATTTTGTTGAGGATTTTTACATCTGTGTTCATCAGGGATATTGATCTGTAGTTTTCTTTTTTGTCATGTCCTTTCCTGGTTTTGGTATTAGAGTGATACTGGCTTCATAGGATGATTTAGGGAGGATTCCTTCTTTCTCTTTTGGAATAGTTTCAGTAGGATTGGTACCAGTTCTTCTTTGAATGTCTGATAGAATTCAGCAGTGAATCCACCTGGTCCTGGACTTTTTCTTGTTGGCAATTTCTTAATTACCATTTCAATCTCAGTGCTTGTTATTGATCTGTTCAGAGTTCCTATTTCTTCCTGGTTTAATCTAGGAGGGTTGTATATTTCCAGGAATTTACCCATCTCCTCTAGGTTTTCCAGTTGGGGAGCATAAAGGTGTTCATAGTAGCCTTGAATGATCATTTGTATTTCTGTGGTATTCGTTGTTAATATTTCCTGTTTCATTTCTAATTGAACTTATTTGGATCTTCTCTTTTCTTGGTTAATCTCACTAATGGGCTATCAATTTTGTTTATCTTTTCAAAGACCCAGCTTTTTGTTTCATTTGTTTTTTGTATTTTGTTGTTGTTGTTTCAATTTCACTAAGTTCTACTCTGCTCTTTGTTATCTTTCCTTCTCCTGGGTTTGCGTTTGGTTTGTTCTTGTTTCTCTAGTTCTTGAGGTGTTACCTTAGATTGTCAATTTGTGCTCTTTCAGACTTTTTGATGTAGGCACTCAATGCTGTGAGCTTTCCTCTTAGCACTGCTTTTGCTGTATCTCAGAGGTTTTGTTAGGTTGTGTCACTTTTTTCATTCAGTTCAAATAATTTTTTAATTTCCAGCTTGATTTTGATTTCATTATTGACCCAAAGATCATTCAGGAGCAAATTATTTAACGTTGCATGGTTTTAAGAATTCCCTTTGGAATTGATTTCCAATTTTACTCCACTGTGGTCTGAGAGTACTTTATATAATTTTGATTTTCTTAAATTTATTGAGACTTGTTTTGTCGCCTATCATATGGTCTCTATCTTGGAGAATGTTCCATGAATGTTCTGATGAATAGAATGTATACTCTGCAGTTGTTGGGTAGAATATTCTGTAAATAACCTGTTAAATTCATTTGTTCTAGGGTATAAGTCCATTGTTTCTATGTTGACTTTCTATATTGAAGTCCCCCACTATGAGATGAGATTCTATTTGGTGTATTTTGAGGTTTTGCTTCAAGATTTAGAACTCCTTTTAGCAGTTTTTGTAAACTGTGCTGGCTTGGTAGTGGCAAATTGCCTCAGCATTTGAAAAATACTTTATCTTCATTTATGAAGCTTACTTTCACTGGATACAAAATTCTTGGCTGATAATTATTTTGTCAGCTAATAATTATTTAATATGGCTAAAGATAAGACCTTAATTCCTTCTAGTTTGTAGGGTATCTGCTGTTAATCTGATAGGTTTTTCCTTTACAGGTTACCTGATGCTTTTGCCTCCCAGCTCTTAAGATTTATTCTTTCATCTTGACTTTAGATAACCTGATGACTGTGTGCCTAGGTGATGATCTTTTTGTGATGAATTTCTTGGGTGTTCTTTGAGCTTCTTGTATTTGGATGTCTAGATCTCAAGCAAGGCCAGAGAAGTTTTTATTCTTTTGCCTTTGTCTTTGTTGGATTGGGTTAATTCAAAAGCCTTGTCTTTGAGCTCTGAAATTCTTTCTTCTACTTGTTTGATTCTATTGTTAAAACTTTCCAGTGTATTTTGCATTTCTCTAAATGTGTCTTTCATTTCCAAAAGTCATGATTGTTTTTTATTTATGATATCTGTTTCTCTGGAGATTCTTTTCATCTACATCCTGTTTAGTTTTAAAATTTAAGTTGGTTTTCACCTTTCTCTGGTGCCTCCTTAAGTAGCTTAATAATTGACCTTCTGAAATCTTTTCTGGCAATTCAAAGATTTATTCTTGGTTTGGATCCATTTGCTGGTGAGCTAGTGTGATCTTTTAGGGGTGGTTATAGAACCTTGTTTTGTCATATTGCCGAAATTGTTTTTTTCGTTCCTTCTCATTTGGGTGGACTATATCAGAAGATCTGGGATTCAATGTCTGCTGTTTAAATTATTTTGTCCCACAGGGTGATCCCTTGATGTGGTGCTCTCCCACTTCCCTAGGGGTAGGGCTTCCTGAGGGCCGGACTGCAGTGATTGTTATTGCTCTTCTGGGTCGAACCACTCAGCAGAGCTACTGGGTTCTAGTCTGGTACCGGAGAGTGTCCACAAAGAGTCCCGTGATGTGATCTGTCTTCAGGTCTGTATGCCATGGATACCAGCACCTGCTCTGATGAAGGTGGTAGCAAGGGAATGAAGTGGACTGTGTGAGAGTATTTGGTTGTAGTTTTGTTTAGTGCACTGGTTGTCTTGAATGCTAGTTCTACTAGCACTGAAGTTATTACATGGACAGACTCAGGACCTCTGGTTGGCCGAGATGTTACAGGCAGTAGAATTAGCTGCTATTTTCTCCTTTCTTGGAGCAGGGTTGTTCTGTTGAGTTGCTGTGATGGCTTGAATTGGTTGGCCTCCAGCCCGGAGGTGTTGCTTTCAAGAGAGTATCAACTGGGGTGGTAGTATAGCGGGGATATAAGCTTGCCCTAAGGTTGCCTGGATAAATGTTCGGGTTTCTCACTCAATGAGCAGGACCATAGAGCTCCCACAAGTTTATGTCTTTTATTTACGGCTACCAGGGCGGTTAGAGAAAGACCATCTGGTGGGGGCAGGGATAGTG
Organism: Rhinopithecus roxellana; assembly: GCF_007565055.1. Lineage (NCBI taxonomy): Eukaryota > Metazoa > Chordata > Mammalia > Primates > Cercopithecidae > Rhinopithecus > Rhinopithecus roxellana. Next base: position 70,769,394 of record NC_044556.1, on the reverse strand, counting down.
TGTCTGAGCTCAGACTCCTTGGGTGGGGCTTGCTGTGGCCTCTGGGTGGTGGGAGTGGTGGTTCACAGGCCAACGGAGTTATGTTCTAAGGGAGATTATGACTGCCTCTGCTGCTTCATACACATCACCAGGGAAATAGGGGAAAGCCAGCAGTGACAGGCCACAGCCAGCAAGGCCAGTCTCACTCCTGCCGTGCTTCCCCAACAGCCCAACAGAACCAAATTTATATCCATGCCTCCAGTGCACAGGGTGGATATCTTGCCCTAGACTACATGCCTTCCCGCCAAGAAAGCAAGCAGGGCTTTTAGACCTTGCCCATCTGCCTGCCACGGCTTCTGTGCTTGTATGTGCACTTCCTGTTTGTCCCATCCCCCCCACAGATTGTGCCCAGGATAATTCACGCTCAGTTGAAATTATTACAAAGTTCAGCTGAAAGTCTCCTGCTCCCTATGGTCCTTCCCCAATTCCATTGGCTGCCCTCTCCAAAGACCCCTGTGAGATAGTCAGAAATGGTTTCCCTGGGGACCAGGAGTGCCTACAGGGCTCTTCCTGCTGCTGCTTCTACTTTTATATTTTGCTTGGCTCTCTAAATTCATTTCAGTTCTCCTTCTCCCATGATCTGGATTTTCAGGTTCCCCAGTGAGGATGTGTGCAGAGGTGGATTTTCACCCCTCACACTGTTTTTTGTTTTGAAACAGAGTCATGCTCTGTCGGCCAGGCTGGAGTGCAGTGGGCAAGATCTTGGCTCACTTCAACCTCCACCTCCTGGGTTCAAGCGATTCTTCTGCCTCAGCCTCCTGAGTAGCTGGGACTACAGGTGCACACTACCATGCCTGGCTAATTTTTGTATTTTTAATAGAGACAGGGTTTCACCATATTGGCCAGGCTGGTCTTGAACTCCTGACTTCAAGTGATTCACCCACCTCGGCCTCCCATAGTGCTGGGATTACAGGCATGAACCACCATGCGCGGCCACCCTCTCATACTTTGGACCTTGAGAGTTTGTTTGGAGGTTCTAGCAGGGGAGTGCAGCTGCTCGTATACCCTTGACCGAAGACCGGTTCTCTATCAGGGATGGTCGTCCTCTTCAACCAAGCGTGAAGTTTCGGGAGCCCTCTCACACTTTGGGCACTCAATTTTTCTGCTGTCTTGTGGATTTTGTAGCAGCAAGCTACTTCTTTCAAAGGATCTGTTAATTATTTTGTTTTTTCTGATATGTTCCTGCGGTAGTTCTTGGAGCCAAAGTTCACTATGTGAGTCTCCACATGCTGTTCTGTTCTGAGTGGCAAGTTAGTCCTGCCTCCTATCTGCCACTTTCCCCTTATATCAGTCTCATTTTTGTATAGAAAGAAGTTGAGATATGTAGTATGTATCGCATGCACAAATATAGAAAGTATGCTAAACGTGGTTTATGTAGGCGCTTTAAATTTTTTCTCTTTATGTTTTTTGGTATTTTGTTGATTTTTACAAGTATGTATTTTATAATGGGATAGTTGGGAGGTTGGTGACTTGGAAAAGAGAAAGGAAAATGATAAAAGGTTATGGTTGGAATCAAGTGATGTATATAACCTACTTACTGGCAAATTGACCCTTAGATAATTAAGTTAACTATGATTCTTCTTGATGAGAATTTAGGGACTTTGTATGGCTTTCACTTCTGATTTTCATGATCCTCTCCTCTTTTTCAGTAACGGTAACGAGTAGCCAGAGTACTCCTGCCAAAGCCCCCAGGGTAAAGTGCAATGCATCCATTTCTTCCCCGTCATCCGCAGCTTGTGCCCCAAGCTGTGCTGGAGACCTCCCTCTTCCTTCAAATACTCCCACTTTCTCTATTAAAACCCCTCCTGCCAAGGCCCGGTCTCCCCTCAACAGAAGAGGTTCTGTCTCCTCCGTCTCTCCCAAGCCACCTTCATCTTTCAAGATGTCGATTAGAAACTGGGTGACCCGAACACCTTCCTCATCACCACCCATCACTCCACCTGCTTCCGAGACCAAGATCATGTCTCCAAGAAAAGCCCTTATTCCCGTGAGCCAGAAGTCATCCCAAGCAGAAGCTTGCTCTGAGTCCAGAAATAGAGTAAAGAGGAGGCTAGACTCAAGCTGTCTGGAGAGTGTGAAACAAAAGTGTGTGAAGAGTTGTAACTGTGTGACTGAGCTTGATGGCCAAGTTGAAAATCTTCATTTGGATCTGTGCTGCCTTGCTGGTAACCAGGAAGACCTTAGTAAGGACTCTCTAGGTCCTACCAAATCAAGCAAAATTGAAGGAGCTGGTACAAGTATCTCAGAGCCTCCGTCTCCTGTCAGTCCATATGCTTCAGAAAGCTGTGGAACGCTACCTCTTCCTTTGAGACCTTGTGGAGAAGGGTCTGAAATGGTAGGCAAAGAGAATAGTTCCCCAGAGAATAAAAACTGGTTGTTGGCCATGGCAGCCAAACGGAAGGCTGAGAATCCATCTCCACGAAGTCCATCATCCCAGACACCCAATTCCAGGAGACAGAGCGGAAAGACATCACCAAGCCCGGTAAGTCAGCAGTGGTGGGAAGATACATTTCCTAATTTAAAAGAGGCCAGACACCCAGATGTCTCAAGTCAAGATGCTTTTTTTTTTTTTAAAGAAATCTATTTATTCCTAGTGCTACCAAATTTAGCACATAAATACAAAATTTTGCATGGGCCATATTTTAACTAAAAATTTTTATGCTAAGAAACTTTTTGTTTGAAATTCAAATGTAACTGGATGTGCTGTATTTTATCTGGCAACTCTTCTTACTCCCATTAAAATCCCTCCTGTCAGGGTCCATACTCCTCAGCCCTGTTGCCTGATTCACTAAAGCCCTCATCATGCTCCAGGATATCAATTCAAAAATATCTCCCCTCCCCTGTTAGACAGTATGCCATCCTCTTTTTATAGATAAAGCTGTTGTTCATGGGAAAGTTGCCAACATCCATAAGTAGATTTCCAGTTTGTAATTACATTTTGTGATTATTTAAAATACAGTGAAACTTAGATACTTACAGAACAATTTGAGTGCAGAATCTTTCTAGATTTTTATGACTTCTCCCCAGTCTTTTATAATCATCTTGCCACACCACAGTAATACTTTTGACACCTATATCTATTCTTTTTAACATTCAGTGTAGTGTCACTTACCTTTTTAGAACTTATTTCATTGACTGACTTAGTATTTAAATTAGATAATATCAGTCATCAGTGATTGCTGGCAGAAATAGGTTTGTGAACCTTGAAAAACAAGATTCATTACCGTGGTGGAGGCAGAAGTAGCTGAGAGCATTGGGTGAGCTATTGGCACCTGTCAGAGGGAATAAAAAGCTGCTATTGTTTGCATGTTAAGGGGAGATGGGTTAACCAAGTTTCCACTGTACTTCACAGTAGCTCTTATTATGAGTTATGGAAGTGGTGGCAGGATGGTTGAAATAGAATCCGGGATCATGATCAGCATCATCTGCCATTTTAAAGGGCAGAAGCTAGATAACCAACCTTAGGCCAGTTTTGGTTTAATAAGTGTTCATATCCCCCACCTGCTCTCATGAAGGCCTATCCCATAATTTTAGAATAATAAACTGATACATTTTAAAGACAACTTAGTACACAAACTGCAATCAAGACCTTGCTGTAGGAAAGTGGGGAAAAAAGAGTTATAAGGAATCTTTCCTTCTCTCAAAATTGTGACTGCTCTTTATCCCTAGCCAAAATGTCTATTTTTTTTTTTCAAGGGAGCTGGTCTCAGCTATGTGTTAGCAAAAAAGTAGTTTCAAGGAAAAACTACTTTCACTGATAAATAAAATCTTAAAATCTTTAAAAAGTAGAAATAGTGTGCTGGTCTTGTAATTTATTTGAAGCTAACATTTCTTAAAAATTTTTTACCTTTATATGATGATAATGTCAACTTCAGAAGAGAGTAACAGCTTCCATTTGAATACCTATTTTGTTTATAAATGGGGGGGCTGATTCATTTATTTCAAAAAGGATGTTAATTGTAACTTCTTCGTTTCTTATTAGAAGACTTAGCTAGTAAATGTTTTCTTTTCATGTAAAAAGTCTATGCCTTCTTTCCCTACATATCATCTGTTAAGTTTTTACTGTAGTCAGTACAAATTAGCCAAAAAGACATTGCCATTAAAAGTTTTTGGAGCTGAAAGCAGGCTAACTAAACAATCAAATTTCTGGCAGCCAAATTTAAGGTACACCTTAGTAAAAACTTGGTAACAGTTGAACTTCAAGGAAATCTCTGAAATCTGAACTTTCTTCTTCTAGGTCACCATCACTCCCAGCTCCATGAGGAAAATCTGCACATACTTCCATAGAAAGTCCCAGGAGGACTTCTGTGGACCTGAACACTCAACAGAATTATAGATTCTAATCTGAGTGAGTTACTGAGCTTTGGTCCACTAAAATAAGATGAAAAATACAAGACTGACTCTATAACTCTGGTCTTTAAGAAAGCTGCCTTTTCATTTTTATACAAAATATTTTCAATGCTGAAATGTACCTAATCTGGTTCTGCTACCATAATGTATATGCAGCTTCCCCAGGATGAATGCTGTGTTTAAATTTCATAAAGTAAATTTGTCACTCTAGCATTTTGAATGAATAGTTTTCACTTTTTAAATTATTCATGTTCTCTACAATAATGACATCCCGGTTCATGGAGGCAAAAAACAAGTTTCTTGTTATCCTGAAACTTTTCTATGCTCAGTGGAAAGTATCTGCCAGCTGCAGCATGAGGCCTGTGAAGGCTGACTGCTGAAGAAATCCTCTGCTGAAGACCCCTGGTTCTGTTCTGCCTCCAACATGTATAATTTTATTTGAAATACATAATCTTTTCACTATGCTTTTGTGGGGTTTTTTTAAAGTATGTATAAAAATGTGATGTTCAGATAAGTACATTTATATCAGTTCAGTGTTAAAATGCAGTCTCTTGAGTTAAAGTCATCTTTATTTCAAATGCAGTGATAAATGTCAACTCTTTGGAGAAACTAGGAGAACAACAACAGAAAGCTGTGTTTGTCTTTTTTCTCTCAAATATATCTCCCGTATGAGATTTCGGGTCCCCGTGTTTTCACCAAGCAATCTGGTATGTCAGCCAACCCAACATCACTTTCTACAGGAGGTTGTGATTTTCGCCATTTACTAGAGGAAGATGTTTTATAAAATCAGTTTGGGGTTTGAATTCAGGTGTAGTCATCGGTTCTTTAGGGGCTGCAATGTTTTTTTAAAAAATAAGTCATCAGATTTTAAGAAAAAAGTGATGATTTCTTATTGATATTTTTATGACAGAATATAGCTCTTAACTGAAAATCCAGAACCAGAAACATAAATCTTGAGTTTCTCTTCATGTACATAAAAAGCAATAGCCTTTTAGTATAGATAGCCTTGAGCCGAAAAGTAATAGAATTTTCTCTAGATATTTAATACAGAGAGTGTATAGACTGACTCTAAATTAATAATGTGCAAAATATCTTCAGCATCCCTCCCCGTAATCAACAATTATGTATCAGTGATCTTGAACCATTGTTTTATATTTTTCACCTTTGTAACCTCATGGAAAGAGGCTTTACATACTTTCTATGTACTATGTACTTAGAAGGGAGCCTCCTTCCAATCATGAAACTTCATTCGTTTTATCCATATCCCTGAGGACTGTGTAACTTTATGTCGGTTTTTGTCATTATTTGAAAATCTGTTCTTACTGACGACTTTTTAATTCCTTTGATCTTATAAGTTAAAGCTGTAACAACTGAAATTGCGTGGGTCAAGTAAGCATAGTTTCATCCAGGGAGAAAAATAAATAAAAGGAAGCCATAGAATTGCTCTGGTCAAAACCAAGCACACCATAGCCTTAACTGAATATTTAGGAAATCTGCTTATATCTGGTGTTTGTTTTTTGACTGTTGGGCTTTGGAAAGATGTTATTTATGACCAATATCTGCCAGTAATGCTGTTTATCTCACTTGCTTTGAAAGCCAATGGGGGGAAAAATCCATGAAAAAGAAAAGGATTGATAAAGTAGGTGATTTTGTTTGTATCCCTACACATCTCCTGGCAGCACTACTGAGTGAAATTGGGATACATTTGGCTGTCAGAAACTATACCAAGAGTCTACTGGGTATAACATGTCTCACTTGGAAAGCTAGTACTTTTAAATGGGTGCCAAAGGTCAACTGTAATGAGATAATTATCCCTGCCTGTGTCGGTGTCAGACTTTGAGCTGATCCTGAATAATAAAGCCTTTTACCTTATCTGATGTCCTTTTCTGAGCTTTTTGCATTACCTAGAAGCAGTCTACACAAAAGAACTATAGTAGTCAAGAATCCCTTCTACTTGTTCATTAAATAAAATGTTTATTCCCAAAGTTATAATATATTTCAAGCTGAAAGAGCTTTTAATAAAAAACATCTTGCCTGGGTCAGACCTTGAGCATTTAAGATGGCTTGGATTACTTGATAAAGGAGGGTGGAGTGATGTAGTTCTTTTTCTAAACAAGTATTTCCAGCACAAACTTTTCCATTTGAATACATTCCAAGCACTATTGCTAGGATCCCGTATAAGAGTTTGCTTTTAGCTGTTTCAACACGGCCCTTAATTTAATTTTGTGAGGATGACTGACTAGTCCCTTCAAATGTTTCTTCATCTGGACTGCACATTTAACTGATGATGGATCAAGACCATGTGTAGCTAGCTACTCTTGTGTTGAGGGTCAGCCCATTATCCCCATCCCCAGCCCTAATAGCTTAAAACAGCTTTAACTCCCAGCTTGAAATTAGCCTATGGCCATGTTCATAACATCGGTCGTGTGTGGGTTCAACAAATGCTTTTTGGCTGGGCGCGGTGGCTCAAGCCTGTAATCCCAGCACTTTGGGAGGCCGAGACGGGCGGATCACGAGGTCAGGAGATCGAGACCATCCTGGCTAACACGGTGAAACCCCGTCTCTACTAAAAATACAAAAAACTAGCCGGGCGAGGTGGCGGGCGCCTGTAGACCCAGCTACTCGGGAGGCTGAGGCAGGAATGGCGTGAACCCGGGAGGCGGAGCTTGCAGTGAACCGAGATTGCGCCACTGCACTCCAGTCTGGGCGACAGCGAGACTCCGTCTCAAAAAAAAAAAAAAAAAAGCCAAATGCTTTTTGAGAGCCTGTCATAGCCAACACACTGCTGCTCTTAAGTCTGTTTTTCTGCTTTTCCTAGTCCCAAGAGGGCCAGACTTCCTTTTACATTGCTCTTAAAGCAAAGGCCAAGTAGTCTCACAGAGAAAAATCAATTCCACAACTAGATAGTGTGGGCAACATTTTACAAATGTGTGTCAGAAGAGAGACTGAGTGAAAACATTGTACTAGAAAAACTGAGTTCATTTCCCCCCTATGGCAATTCAACACAAGTGGTTTCTGCTTCATAATTCCATAAAGGGCTAAATGTAGGCCCAGTTGAGCGCTTGTCGGTAGATCTCATTGCTTCTCACACAGGTCTTCACAGGGAATTCTTTGCCTGCCCTAGGTTTGGATCATGCCACATTACCAATTAACCCATTACTCATAAAATTATCAGGGATTATGGAAAAAAAATTGGATTATGCATCAGTTCTTTAGATATTGGTTGGAAGTTATAGGCAGGCTGAACACATTTGGTTGGACTTAAGCTTAATGCTTTAATCCCTGGAATACAACCCTAGCTTGTTATAAGGTAACCATTTTGTTCCCTAAAGTGGTAGCAAAACCTGTTTTATTTCTGAGCTGTGTTTGAGTACAAGCTAAAAAGTGTAGGGGTTGTGGAGAAATGATGTAAGATAAATTCAGCCTTTAAAGAAGAAATCACCTGAGCATATTAAGCAGCTTGTTTATATTGGTATGCCTGCAGCAAGCATATAACATCACAAATGAGAGATATTATGTTACTAAAGAATGGGCTTATTTGATCCCTAAAGTTCATCCCTTGCTAAGCCAGGAAAGAGGGTTTTTAGGGTATGCAACTAGGTTCCTTATTTTGAATGTAAAAGGTTTAATATTCCGTTTATACTCCATTTGTCTTTAATTTCCTTAACTTGCCACATGCCCCTTTGTTTTGACATTCTGAATAATTTATATTCAAGCCATTTTGTGAAATATGAATAGCATATTTCAAAATGCCTTTGATTGGAAGGCGTTTAAGTCAGCCAACATTTACATATCACCTGGGTGCCAAGCCCTGTGTGTGAGGCACCTGGTCTGCAAAGAGTTCCTTTCTTTATTTTCAGTTGCCAAAGGAGTCACTTTATAATACTTCAGGAGGCCAGAGTCAGCATTTGAGAGAAACAGCAAAGATCAGATTTCAAGTCCTTTGAATAAAGTTGTTTTGTAATCAGCTATTATGTAGCAAGTACTGTCTAGAAGCCTACTTTTCCCTCCAGGAACTTAATTCAGCTGCTTCTTAGAATTTTAACTTCTCAAAGTAAAATACTTTTTGGATACATGTTTTTATTAAATTCCTTACAAGGTTATAAATAATGGTTGCAAACATGATCTCTAGTCCCACACTGTCTAGCTTTGAATCCAAGCCCTGTGTGTTAGTGGACAAGTTACTTAACCCTTCTGTGAATCAGTTTCCTCCCTTAAAATGGAATTATGTGGGGTGGGGCACAGTGCCACATGCCTGTAATCCCAGCACTTTGGGAGGCAGAGGCAGGCAGATCACAAGGTCAGGCGATGGAGACCATCCTGGCCAACACGGTGAAACCCCATCTCTACTAAAAATACAAAAATTAGCTGGGTGTGGTGATGCATGCTTGTAATCCCAGCCACTCGGGATACTGAAGCAGGAGAATCACTTGAACCAGGGAGTCAAGAGGTTGCAGTGAGCTGAGATCGTGCCACTGCACTCCAGCCTGATGATAGAGCGAGGCTCCGTCTCAAAAAAAAAAAAAAGGATTTTTGTGGTTATTACACGTAAAGCTTTTAGGACAGTGCCTGGCACATAATACCTAATATTTTATTGAACAGTTGCTGTTAGCTGTTAAGTATGGAGGGCAAGGGTTATTATCCATATTCGATACATGGACATAAAAGTTTAGCTCATTCCTGTTCCCTTTCCACTAACAGCTACAGTCTGCAAAGGTCTTCGCAAATCAGAATCAACTGGTAATTAAAAAACAATAAAAGCATAAATGTTGCCTGGGCCTCCCAGTCCCAGCACTTTTCAAAAGGAGCAAGTAGGTCTGTGGGGAAAAATCAAGTTTGAAATTCATGACTTTGTCCTACCAGGTACACATGAAAATTATAGAGATTATTTCATACGTGGCCTGTAGCCACTGTTCAAAGAGACCATAATCTTCAAATCTGTATCCTGAACTCTTAAACAAACCAAAGCCTTTGCTCACACAAAGCCCACCCTCCCATTTCCTGACTGCTGCCCCCAGCTCTGCCTCATTGTTTAAGATGTGATCACCTTTAGAGAGGAAGCTGCAGCTGCTGGTCTTTAGAGCCAAGAGCCAACTCTTGCTCACTTGTTAGGCTATTGTGCTCTCTTGCTCATGAGCAGACAAATAAAATAGGTAAAGCTGAAAACAAGCCATGTTGCTGTCTGATAGTAGTAGGATGCAAAAGAAGATTAAAACATTTCATTGAAGTATAATGAAGACTCTAGATTCTTCGCTCTCATTTGATGAGATTCTTCCCCAGGCTACTCTATTTTTGATGCCAATAATACTTGTTGCCATTCTCACATCAGTGTGAAAATACCAGCCCTGAAAGTTTGCTTGATATTTTGATTTATAAATCCAACACTGGGGTTTCAGCTGTCATCTAAGCATCGAATTTATGCTGCCACTGATGCTATTAAGGACCCTAGTTTCCAATTTACAGGAACTTAAGGAATGTGGCATGCTTTTATTAGAAGCTGGTATCTGCTTCTGCAAATAGTCCTGCCACCTTGTATCCCCTTCATGGGTTTGTGCCAGTTATCAATTGAAATGAAGATGTTAAGAGCTGGGTTGTTTTTTTCTTGATAACAACCTTGCTTACTTCTGAAGTCAAAGTCTAAAAGCAATTATACAAATCAACCCTTTCTCTATCAGTATATTACCATATGATATATGTTACTGAAACAAAACCAAACCATCTGGCCTTGCTATGTTGACATGGAGTTAGCAAATATTGTTATACCATGTCACTTGATAATCATTCAGCATGACTGTTCATTTCTCTTCCACCTTTCCCTTATCTCCTGCAATATATTCAAACACAATTTTCCAAGAATTATTTGAAAAGAAGCATAAAGAGGATTTATTAAATGTAACTGTGAAATAACTTATTAGTGGTTCAGGAATCAGAAATTAAAATCCAGTGGGCATTGTTGCCTCTATAAGAGGCAACATTCAGCCCAACCATTAATGTCAAGTTGGAAATGCTGCTTCCTCAAAAGCCCTTTTGGATTTAGACAGTTTTATATGGGAGTAAGAGACTCAGAGTCCAAAAATCAATGTCTTCAGAAAGAGGAAGACAAGTTAAAACAAACATTAATATCTTGAGTGTGGTTATGATAAACACTTCCCAACTCCCTAATTAGATAATGAGGTATTGGCCTTGGAGTGGTGCACGTGTAATTAAGTATCTGGCTTTGGAAAACTAAAACCAAGAAATGTAAGTGACAGGGTCTGAAGTTATACACGGAAAGCCTGCAGTATAAAAAAAATTATAATGAATACGAGTAGTTTCTGTTCCAGCCAACTCTCCTGTACAATAAATTGCACAAAGAGAGGATGCTGTTTAGAGCAGCTTGTTAATTTGAGTTATCCTGTGGTGTCCTCTTGCCTTCCTGTTTACGTTGACAGCATTTCTAAGCCCATTTATATTCTCCCTTTTTATGTCATTTTGGCCACTGTACTCATTTGAGTAGTGCATGAACCCAGGATTGTGGGTTTCATTCCCAAATGGGCCAATTCATTTCACTGTGTATTCTGTGGCCACAGGCAGCGTCTCACTGCCTGCGCTAGCCAGCCACTCCACAAGGAGGAGTGGACAGAGTTTAGACTCGGTATAAACACTAGATAGAAACTCATAGTATGTATCCTCACTCTACAACCTGAAGGCATTCTCAGTGCTGCCTGTCTTTCCTCTTCCTGCCTGAAGACCAACTGTATAAACCTCTTACAATCAAAGTTGTAGATTGATTTAGTGCACACTCCCGTACCCACTTATAACCCTATAAATGGGTATAATTATTATCCCCATTTTTTTTTTTCAGATAAGGAAACTAAAACACAAATTAAATAACTTGCCCAAGGATATGTAGCAAGTGGCAGCTTGTGGGTTTGGTCTGACTCAAAGCCCACAGTCTTAATTCCCATCCTAGAGTGTCTGTCCTCTGGCCCTCCCCATCAATCAAATATGTGCTTTTCATTGTCAGTATATTCAAAAGAGAAGAACTCTCAAAATACATTTCCTACTAGAGTAATATTTGAAAAAATATTCCTTAGGAGAAGAAACAATTGTTAACTATAGAAGGAAGGGAATATGCAGGACTAGAAGCTAGAATCAGTCCTGAGAGTGTGTTATAAGAGCACAGGAAGAAGACTGATGAACACAGTGATAGGAAAACAGGAACAAAAGCACAGAAGTTAAAATTAGAAAAAGTGAAGAAAGGCTTACCCCCGAATATGACAGCAGAGAATGAAGATAAAGGTACACATGCCCTATAACCCAACAATTCCACCCTTCTACCCGAGAGAAGCTCACATGCACTGGGACACGTAGAAAGATGTTTGTGGCAGCATTGTTTATGCTAGCGAAAGGCTGGAAATAATCCAAATGTCTGTCCACAGTAGAATGGATAAACTATGAAATACTCATAACAACGTATATTACAATGAGATGGAAAAGAATGAACTAGCTACATGACAATGCCAATGAATGGTTAGAATGTTGAGCAAAAGAAGCAAGAAAGAGGAATGTATTCAATATGATTGCATTCAGATCAAGTGTTAACAGAAGACAGGAAATTCTAACTAGTATGGAGAAATATACACATGGATGGTAAACAGCAAAACAAAATCCTGATTTGATTATTATAATGAAATAGTAGTTCCCTCTGGAGGGTTGTGCTTGGGTAGTAACATGAAGGACTTCCTAGGTTATGACAAGGTTCTGTCTCTTGCCCTGGTTAGTGATTATATGGGTGTTTGCTCTATAATTATATCTTGCACTTATGTTTTATACATTTTTCTATATATGTTTTATGATTCATGATTTTAAAGGTTTTTTTAAAAAGGAATGAAGATCAGATAGTTCTCTAGAGAAGATAGACAAGAGGTGGGTATTGGGGAGGTCTAGATAGACTTGCTACCAGTTCTTCAAAGGGAATAAGCTACTGGAGTGAGACTGTGGGTCTTCTTGATGCTTTCTAAGGAAAACAGGAGAATCCTCTGTTCCCTCAAAGCAGAAGGATAAACTAAGTTGCCTCTCCATGTACTGTCAGGATTCAGTATATGCATTCAGTTTAAAAGAAAAGAATTTTCCCTTCAGCAAAATGTGCTGTGGCTGAAGCATGGGGTTTGGGATTTTCATAGCTGGGACTGAGCCAGAAGACAGCAAGGGGTGGCCAACAGAGGGAGGTCCTGTAGCGTTGCCAGCACTGCAGCATTTGGCAGCCTGTTAAAGCTCCACATCATATGCATTTCCTCCTTTCTCCTTCTTCCCCAGTCTTGTATTTTCTTTCTCTCCTCAAGGTCAACCATCAAATCAATGCAGAAATGGGGCATAGAAATCAAATTCCTATTTTAAAGATACAGAGGGTCGCAAAGCTAGATAGTGGCAGAATCCATGCTGGTATCCTACAGTTTTTGCACCCAGTCCTCTTGATTTATTAGCCATTATCCTCAATTCTTTGCTATTCTGGTATTTTGAATGTTTTGAACACTTGAATACTTTGCTATTCAAAATGTTTCTCTGCCTGAAATAGTTTTCCCACCTTAGGACTACCTTTAAGCCCTCATTTTTAAAGATCCAGTTCAACCCCTCCACCACTTCCTGTAGGAATTCTTCACAGATTTTCCTCATATAGCTTCCTTCCACTCAGCCCCATAGTGTCTGGTTTCAACACTCTGACAGTGCTTAGCACATTTGTCTTAGAATTATTTATATATTTCCTCCACTAGACTAGTCTCCTCAATATCCAACTGGTCTTACTTATTTCTCTATACCCAGTATTGTGCTGGAACTGGCTTATACTCGTGACAGCCAATTATTAAATATTCAGGGATTTTGTGAGCTGTTAAAATGTTAGTAGCCTGATACTCAGTAGTAAATACTCAATCATGGCAAGAGTATTTACACTATGAAAGTAGGCAGAAGGTACAAATCAGGGTCTTTTTTATTTTTTCTGGAGAGCTAGCTTACCAGCACATCACTGCACATACCCTACCACCACCTGTCTGCCCCTGTGCTTGCTGTAGTGCTTGGCATAGTGGTTGTAAGATGCATGAAGAAGAAAGGCAACCAGTGAAAGTGCAGATCAAAAGGAAAGAGAATTCAAATAGCGTCAGCTCAGGAGCCCAGGGAAGAGAAGTTTCTGAGAAGTGGGTGTTCACTGCTGCAGAGAGGTTGATGAAGATAACTTAAATAAGGCTAAATTAAGCACATCTTTGTCCTTCTCAAGAGCTACTTCAGTAGGATGATAGATATGAAAGATGGCTGGGGAAAAAAAATACAGGTGGCTAGGAAATGAGCAGTAGATGTAAATTCCTTTTAAGACAGGAGGAGTCTTTCTCTTGTTAAACAGCTATTTGCTGAACATCTACTATGTGTCAGGCATTGCATTAAACAAAGACAACACATGGGCCCATTGTCAATTTGCTTCTGGACTGACAGGGCTGATAGACACAAGAACACAATGATAAGTGCTCTGAAGGCATGATCTGGGGGCTGTTGGAGCATATTAAAATGAGCCTGGAGATCCCAGGAAGTTTGCATACAGAAGCCAACTCTAAGCTTAACTTCTGGAGAAAAATTTTCCAAATGTTTAAGTGAAGAATTATCCTAGCAAAGGAAATAGCACAATAGCATGAACAGAGGTTTGAGGACATGAGAAAGAATGGCCTGTCTGAGGAACTCTGTTATTCCAGTTTCCCTGATGGCTGCAGCAGAGAGAACATGTAAAGAACAGCAGGAGATGAGACTGTGGAGGTAAGCAGCGGTAGGGCACAAAGGCCTGGCATTGCCACCATACTGAGTTTGGGCTTTATCTTGAGGCACTAGACAACTACTGAATGACCAAGCAGTGGACAAGCACAATCAGATTTTTATTTTCGAAAAGTGGTTCTGTAGTAATGTAAATGGTTAATATAAAGATTGTAAAGGAACCAGACATTGGGCAAGCAGCCCAGTTAGGAGATATATTAGTCTGTTCTCACACTGTGGCAGGACAAGCCGCAGACAAAACTCCTCAGACACCGAGTTAAAGAAGGAAGAGGTTTATTCGGCCAGGAGCATCGGCAGGACTCCTGTCTCAAGAGCCGAGCTCCCCAAGTGAGCAATTCCTGTCCCTTTTAAGGGCTCACAACTCTAAGGGGGTCTGCGTGAGAGGGTCATGATCGATTGAGCAAGCAGGGGGTACGTGACGGGCTGCATGCACCAGTGGTCAGAGTGAAGCAGAACAGACCAGAAAGTTTTACAATGTCTTTCTATAATCTATAGATAACATCAGTTGCTAGGTCAGGGGTGGAATTTTAACTACCAGGCTTAGGACAGGCAGGCCCAGGCCTGGTTTCAGGTCTGGTTCCTTGGTTTCGGGTCTAGTTCCTAGGCGCTGGGCTACGTGCCTTTAGTTTTGCTTCTCTTTCCTTTTCTGAGTATAAAACAATATAATACAGTATGACAGGGTCTGTCTCTCTTCTCTCAACACTGCTAATAAAGACATACCCAAGACTGGGTAATTTATAAAGGAAAGAGATTCAATTGACTCACAGTTCCACATGGTTGGGGAGGCTTCACAATCATGGCAGAAGGCGAATGAAGAGCAAGGTCACGCCTTTCATGGCGGCGGGCAAGACAGCATATGCAAGGGAACTCCCCATTATAAAACCATCAGATCTTGTGAGACTTATTCATTATCAGAACAGCACGGGAAAGACCCGCCCCCATGATTCATTTACCTCCCACTGGGTCTTTGCCATGACATGTGGGAATTATGGGAGCTACAATTCAAGATGAGATTTGAGTGGGGACACAGTGAAGCCATATCAGGAGGTGATTGTAGTGATCCATGCAGTATGGAAGGTGGGCCTGAAACAAAACAGTGGTGCACATGAGAGGATGTTACTGCTTTGAGAGATGCTCCTGAAATGGCAAACTAAAGTCTTCTTAAGTGTGGAGAAAGGCCAGCATTATGGGTAATTAGAGAAAGAAGAGCTGACAGAGGTGACTGAGAAGCTGTTTTAGGGAGAGAGAGTCCAGGACAGAGTTTCAAGGAGTAAAACAGTAAAGTCAAGCCAGATGAAGCACAAATAATGTCAATTGCATTTGACAATCTGGAAGGTAAGATTAGAGCCAAGTGGCAGTGTCAGGGAATGGGAGAGAGCAAGTGCAATTTACATTTCCAGACAGTTTGGCTGAGAAGAGAAGTGAGAAGAACAGACACTGAGAGAGTATGGAGGGGGTCATGGTCAAGAAAGGACTTGGGGATGGGAAAGGTTAGATCAGTTCATGGGCTAGGAGAAAGCAGGCAAGAAAGAGGAGGGTTTTAAAGACCCAGATGACAATGAGGGGTTAACAAGGGAAGCAGGAAGGAAGGGGTCTTTGCCTTAAGCAGGAGGAGGAGCCCCACCTCTGAGGCCAGAGGTGTGGCTGGGGATGCCAGGAAAGGCCAGAAGAATCTGGGAGGGTTTGGAAGAATAGGTACCCTGCACCAAGTTTGTAATGTTTGTAGGCAGAAGGGAAGGAGCCAGCCAGAGGCAGGGCCCATGCTATGGGAGAGGTGAAGCAGTAGTTCAGGGTCCCAGAAATGGAGGTTTGGGAGGAATGGCATCAGGAACAGAGATGGGCAAAGAAATAATTTAGAAAGTGCCCAAAAATGCAGTTGAAGTTATCACAGTGTTATGTATAATCTTGGAAAAATAGAAACAGCTTAAATGTTTCTGTTACCAACAAAGCCAGTGCCCCAAAAATGGGATCTCTCCCTGTCCGGTGCTACAAAACCAATACACAAAACCAAAAGTGAGTGTCTAGCAGTGCAGGCTTTATTCAATGGCCATGGAATTGAGAAGTGGGAGTTTGACTCATAAACCAATTTATCAGCTTGTGAGAGCTGGGAAGTCACAGATACAGGGTATATTTAATGAAAGGTTTGGGCATTAAAAGCTAGGGGAGGAATATTCATGTCTTTTCTAGGAATAGGCAGAGAACTCAAAAAAGAAGTGCTACCTTCCTTTATGTCCTTTTGTGGTTTCTTCTGGTCATTGTCATGGTGATCAACTGTCATGGTGCTGTGGGAGTGTCATTTAGTATGGGAATTAGATTATAATGAACTTAGAGGTAGTTCAGAGGTCAAGTGAGTACCATCTGGGATCCCATCAGTCTTAGCCAATTTGGTCATGAGGAGGAATTTTGATCTTAGGCATCAGAGTTAAGGTGGGGTAGAAAATCCCCTATTTCATGTAGGTATTACATTGGGTATTACACTGGATAACACAGTTCTAACATTCTTAGAGGATGTTTAAATAAATTAAAATGTGGCTGTTAGAAATTATACTACTGTAATGATTTTTTTAAAATAGGACATAAGGGCCGGGCGCAGTGGCTCAAGCCTGTAATCCCAGCACTTTGGGAGGCCGAGACGGGCAGATCACGAGGTCAGGAGATCAAGACCATCCTGGCTAATACTGTGAAACCCCGTCTCTACTAAAAAATACAAAAAACTAGCCGGGCGAGGTGGCGGGCGCCTGTAGTCCCAGCTACTTGGGAGGCTGAGGCAGGAGAATGGCGTAAACCCGGGAGGTGGAGCTTGCAGTGAGCTGAGATCCGGCCACTGCACTCCAGCCTGGGCAACAGAGCGAGACTCCGTCTCAAAAAAAAAAAAAAAATAGGACATAAGTTATAAAATAAGAGATATAATATATAATTTTATTATAAAATGTATAAATTGGCTGGGCACGGTGGCTCATACCTGTAATTTCAGCACTTTGGGAGGCTAAGGCAGGAAGATCACTTGAGGTCAGGAGTTCGAGACCAGCCTGGCCAACATGGTGAAACCTCATCGCTACTAAAAAAATACAAAAATTAGCCGGGCATGGTGGCAGGTGCCTGTAATCCCAGCTACTTGGGAAGCTGAGGCAGGAGAATCACTTAAACCCAGGAGGTGGAGGTTGCAGTGAGCAGAGATTGCACCACTGCACTCCAGCCTAGGCAATAGAGTGAGACTCGGTCTCTAAATAAATACATAAATGGTATAAATCAGGGGTGTCCAATCTTCTGGTTTCCCTGGGCAACATTGGAAGAAGGATTGTCTTGGGCCACACGTAAAATACATTAACACTAACAATAGCTGATAAGCTTAAAAAATAATAATAACAACGTTTTAAGAAAGTTTACAAATTCGTGTTGGTCCACAGTCAAAGCCATCCTGGGCCACATGCGGCCCATGGGTCATGGGTTGGGCAAGCTTGGTATAAATTATATATAGACACATACATTGAAATGTACTGTAATCACAGTCAGTAGAAACCACAAGTGATTTTTTCTTTTGCTTGCATTTTCCAAATTTTCTACAAGAAGCATATGTTAATATTGTAATTTTAAAAACTTATTTTGGCCAGGTGCAGTGGCTCACCCCTGTAATCCCAGCACTTTGGGAGGCTGAGGCAGGCAAATCACGAGGTCAGGAGTTCAAAACCAGCCTGACCAACACGGTGAAACCCCATCCCTACTAAAAATACAAAAATTAGCCAGGTGTGGTGGCAGGTGCCTGTAATCCCAGCTACTCGGGAGCCTGAGGCAGAGAATTGCTTAAATCTGGGAGGCGGAGGTTGTGGTGAGCTGAGATCGCGCCACTGCACTCCAGCCTGGGTGACAGAGCGAGACTCCGTCTCAAAGAGAAAAGTTATTTTAAGCCAGGCCAGGCATAGTGGCACACACCTGTAATCCTAGCACTTTGGGAGGCTGAAGCAAGAGGATCACTTGGCCCCAGGAGTTTGAGGCCAGCCTGGGCAACATAGTTGAGACCTCGTCTCTACCAAAAATAATTGTAAAAATTAGCTGGGTGTGGTGGTAAGCGCCTGCTATTCTAGCTACTTGGGAGGCTGAGGTGGGAAGATCACTTGAGCCCAGGAGGTTGAGGCTGCACTGAGCCATGATTGTACCACTGCACTCCAGCCTGGGTAACAGAACGAGATGCTGTCTCAACAATAAATAAATAAAATTTAAAAGTTGTTTTACAAAATAAGGTTTAGTTGAAACTAGGGAGGAAAGAGGTTACTTATTTCTCAGAAGCAGGAGAAAATGAAGAAATAACGAGCAGAGATACAAAGAAGTTTTGCATTTTTTTCCAGGATAAGGAATTTCACAACGAACATCTTTATGTGTATAAAAACACAGAACAGGCCAGGTGCGGTGGCTCACACTTGTAATCCCAGCACTTTGAGAAGCTGAGGCAGGTGGATCACAAGGTCAGGAGATCAAGACCATCCTGGCTAACAAGGTGAAACCTGTCTCTACTAAAAATACAAAAAAAATAGCCAGGCGTGGTGGCGGGCGCCTGTAGTCCCAGCTACTCAGGAGGCTGAGGCAAGAGAATGGCATGAACCTGGGAGGCAGAGCTTGCAGTGAGCCGAGATCACACCACTGCACTCCAGCATGGGTGACACAGCGAGACTCCGCCTCAAAAAAAAAAAAAAAAAAAAAAAGAACACAGAATATAAGCCAGGCATGGTGGCCCACACCTGTAATCCCAGCACTTTGGGAGGCCAAGGTGGGTAGGTCACTTAAGGCCAGGAGTTTGAGACCAGCCTGGCCAACATGGGAAAACTCCGTCTGTACTAAAAAAAAGTATACATACATACATACAAAAATAAGCCAGGCATGGTGGCACACGCCTGTAATCCCAGCTACTCAGGAGGCTGAGCCACAAGAATTGCTTGAACCTGGGAGGTGGAGGATGCAGTGAGCCAAGACCACACCACTGTACTCCAGCCTGGGTGACAGAGTAAGAGTCTGTCTCAAACGAAAAAAAAAAAAAAAAAACACAGAATATAGTCTTATAATGGAAAATATTTAAATATAACAGATTATATAAGATGATATAACTATGTTATAGAATATTATACACACATATCCAACTACTACTTCATAATAGATTCCTAGAAGTGGAATTACTATGACAAACGGTCTGATAAAGGCAATTGCCTTAAAAGTACCAACCCATTTTTAAGAAATTTGTACTATAAATGAGAAATTTTTGATAGAAATAAAAGGGAATTGAGAGAATCCACCCTAAAAGGTCATCTGCAGAGAATGAATTGACAGGAGAGGGGTGTAGGGGTAAGAGAAGGAAAAATAACTAATATTTACAGTGCCTAATATGAGCCAGGCTCTGTGCAAGGCTCTTTAATAAATATAACCCTAATAGTATCATTATTATTCTCATTTTGCAGATAAAGAAACTAAATCTGGCCGGGCGCGGTGGCTCAAGCCTGTAATCCCACTTTGGGAGGCCCAGACGGGCGGATCACGAGGTCAGGAGATCGAGACCATCCTGGCTAACACTGTGAAACCCCGTCTCTACTAAAAAATACAAAAAAAACTAGCCAGGCGAGGTGGCGGGCGCCTGTAGTCCCAGCTACTCGGGAGGCTGAGGCAGGAGAATGGCGTAAACCCAGGAGGCGGAGCTTGCAGTGAGCTGAGATCCGGCCACTGCACTCCAGCCCGAGCGACAGAGCGAGACTCCGTCTCAAAAAAAAAAAAAAAGAAACTAGATCTAGGCCAGGCACAGTGGCTCACACCTGTAATCCCAGCACTTTTGGAGGCCAAGGGGTGGATTACTTGAGGTCAGGAGTTCGAGACCAGCCTGTTCTACATGGCGAAACCGTGTCTCTACTAAAAAATACAAAAATTCGCCAGGCGTGGTGGCACGTGCCTATAATCTCAGCTACTCAGGAGGCTAAGGCAGGAGACTTGCTTGAACTCGGGAGGTGGAGGTTTCAGTGAGCCAATATCGTGCCACTGCATTCTAGCCTGGGCAACAGAGCAAGACTTCGTCTCGAAAAAAAAAAAAAACAAAAGAGAGAGAGAGAAGAGAAGAGAGAAAGAAACTAAATCTCTTTGAATTTAAGTGATTTGTCCATGGAAGGTAGTGAGTGGCAGAGGGGGGATTTAAGTCCCAGCCTCCAAAACCTGTTGACATGGAAATGACTTTAAATAACTATCATGACAATTGTAATGTCTTCTCTCTTCCCTAGAGAATGGGAACTGGGACAGCACAGCCTAGCTGAACAGTGGAAGTATCTGGGGTTGTGGCACATGGGGCCCTGAGGGAAGCTCATCTGGGAGGTGATTCAGTCAAACACAAGGAAGAAGAGCATGGAAGGATGCCCTGAGAGTCTAGATGCTCACTGGGACCAGAGAGCAATGCTCTCTGGTCTAAATTTAACAGAAGTATTAAAGAGTCAGAATTGAAATATATGTACGTCCACCGGGCACAGTGGCTCATGCCTGTAATCCCAGCACTTTGAGAGACCAAGGCGGGTGGATCACGAGGTCACGAGTTTGAGACCAGCCAGACCAACATGATGAAACCCTCGTCTCTACTAAAAATACAAAAATTGGCCGGGCATGTTGACGCGTGCCTGTAATCCCAATTACTCAGGAGGCTGAGGCAGGAGAATCGCTTCAACCTGGGAGGCGGAGGTTGCAGTGAGCCAAGATCACCCCACTGCACTCCAGCCTGGGTAACAGAGCAAGACTCCATCTCAAAAAAAAAAAAAAAAAAAAAAAAAGAAATATACCTAAGTCCAGTTAAGAGTGAACAGGGGATGATTTAAAAGATTGCTAGCTGCAGCAGAAACTCTGATGAAAGTCAACAAACTTTCCATGGAGCTCTTGTGAAGAGAACAGTATAAACGTGTCACCCAGATCCCATAATCTTGACTCTACCATCTACTGATCCTGTGACCTTATACAAGTTACTTCATTTCTCTGAACCCCAGTGACCTCACTGAAAAACAGGAAAGGCAATAACAGTACTTTCTCTGTTGTCATCGGAGGATTAAATGAATTACTATATGTAAGGTGCCTAGACAAGTGCCAGTCATGTACTGCATTTTAACTTTTTATGATTATCCTGGGGGTGCTAAAGTCCCTACCTTGAAGTGCAAATAGTGGGGAAGACAGTCAGACACACATGGTCTTAATGGAATGGGTTGTCGAAGGCTCCAACAACACAGAGAGCTGCACTCTCTGCACTCAGCTGCACTCAGCAATCTGGGAGCAGAGCCAAAGAAAACTGAGGTAGGGATTACCCAAGGTGGGAAGTCATCAGGGGCGACCTAGGGAAGACTAGGGAAGAGTGAAAGCATGTGGGTCCCACGGGCACCCTGGAAATGGCAGGCCAAGGGATCCAGGCTGGATGTGGAGGATGCAAGAGATTCTGGGAAGGGTGAGCAGGTGAGGAAGAATTACCTGAAGCAGACAAGTAAAAAGAAGCTAAGATGTTTGTGGTCAGAGTAGGGTTGTAAGAATTTGGTATGATATGGGCCATTCTGATGCCCATGTCCAAAGCGTATTTGTTACAGTGAATGACAGGTTGGGCAGAATTTAATGTCATTTGTAGGTTTTAGAAAACAATAATGAGGCCGGACGCAATGGCTCATGCCTGTAATCTCAGCACTTTGGGAGGCCAAGGTGGGCGGATCACGAGGTCAGGAATTCAAGACCAGCCTGGCCAACATGGTGAAACCCCGTCTCTACTAAAAAAAATAAGCCGGGCATGATGGCAGGTGCCTATAATCCCAGCTACTCAGGAGGCTGAGGCAGGAGAATTGCTTTAACCCGGAAGGTGGAGGTTTCAGTGAGCCAAGATCGCACCACTGCACTCCAGCCTGGGTGACAGAGTGATACTCAGTCTCAAAAAAAAATAATAATAATAATAATGAAGCTAAGTTGCCATGAAAGCTACGAGGCAGGTAGGTGTTAAGCCACTGAGGAGGGTAAGAGAATGTGCTGGACACCAGCGAACAGTTGAGTGGACTGAGCCGGCAGTAAAACAGGATGATGTGCCCAAGAAGGGAGGGGAAACTGGGGTCTGGAGAAGCTGGGATCAGCAGGTTAGAGAGGGTCAGCCTACTCTGACCCCTAGGAAGAGAGGTGGGGCCTGGTGGCAGGCCAGGTTTTCATTTAGGATGAGAAGGGGGAAGGAGTGTGTGTGAAAAGAATGGAGGAGGTAAGGAAAGGGTGTTCACCAGATAGCTGGTGCTGTACAGCCCAGGGTCACAGAGACACCTGCAAAAGCCCAGGGATAATTAGCAGCGAAACACTGTCCTGGATTACTGCCCTGCCAGGAAGTGAGAGTGAGAGGCCAGGTTATGTCCCCACATAGCCCTGCCAGGGCCCCCCCATTGCAGTGCAGGGGACAGGCTTGCAGGACTCAGCCCGAGAAAGAATCTGTGCTCCTGAGTCAGTGCAGCATCCTATTTCTGCTACATTCAGCCTGCTGAGTAATGACTCAAAGGCAATGCCAGCAGCTCACAGGGCACAAGGGGAAAGTGAGAAGCAGGGCCTGGCACCTTATTTTGGGAGCTGCTGTCAAAGGCCCAGCCCTCTGGTTCTGTGTGCCTGACACTCAGCAACAGGTCTCAGTGCGAGCCTGGATAACCAGCCCTGCAGGCACTGGCTGAGGTGCCCAGAGAGGCAGGCCCTGTAAAAAAGACGAGTTATGTGACTTCACCAAAGACAGGGGGAATTGAGTCTTTACTTCTTAAAGGAGTCCTTACTTCTTGAAGGAGTCAATCCCATTGGTCATCCCAACTGGGCTAGTGCCTCAGCCTGAAGTCTCTTAGGAGTGAGACTTGTTTACTTTCGCTGCTGACTTGTTCTTTGAAAATTACCTAAAATGATGATGACATGCAGAACACATACAAACTTGAGGTGTTAAGGTGTGCAGTTTGAGCTAGAGTAGACTTTGAGCTGGTTTCCAAAGACAGGGATGCCACTCACAATCTCCCAGCCAGTCCTCCATGTGTCTCTAATGATGCTCCTGGCTACAGCTAGGGCTCAGTCTAATGTGAAAACAGAGTGACATTAGTTGGCACATATACACAAAGGTCAAACTTGGCGATTCTTTGAGCACAGTGCTCTGGAAACTTGAGATAACTGGCCCTGAGTTATATATATATATATATATAAATAACCCAAGCCCTTGGGTTAATTTCTGCTAAACATATAGAACCAAAGACTCAGCCCTGGGGATATTCATGGCTCTTGCATAGTAGATCTGGTTCCCTTAAATCTCCAGTCTTCCTTAGACCCCTCCAGATCCCCCAAGTCTGGACTCTAGGTGAGTTGCCATTAATATCTTAATTTCTTATATACTGACCCACCTTTTTCTTAAAAAGTATGTCCTATTGATTCCTTGGGATTTTTTCTTAGGAATTCAATTTCTCTCATATTAAGTACCCTTATGAAATAAAGGAACTGGGGCCAGGCGCAGTGGCTCACGCCTGTAATCCCAGCACTTTGGGAGGCCGAGGCAGGCGGATCACCTGCAGTCGGGAGTTCAAGACCAACATGGAGAAACCTCGTCCCTACTAAAAATACAAAATTAGCCGGGCATGGTGGTGCATGCCTGTAATCCCAGCTACTCGGGTGGTTGAGGCAGGAGAATCGCTTAAAACCAGGAGTGGGAGGTTGCAGTGAGCCAAGATCGCACCATTGCACTCCAGCCTGGGTAACAAGAGCGAAACTCCATCTCAAAAAAAAAAAAAAAGAAAGAAAGAAAGGAATTGGAATCCAGTGAGATTGAGTGGTTTGCACTGAATGGTCATAAGAACTTTATAGCGGCCGGGCGCAGTGGCTCACGCCTGTAATCCCAGCACTTTGGGAGGCTGAGGCCGGTGGATCACAAGGTCAGGAGATCAAGACCATCCTGGCTAACATGGTGAAACCCCATCTCTACTAAAAATACAAAAAATTAGCTGGGCGTGGTGGCGGGTGCCTGTAGTCTCAGCTACTAGGGTGGCTGAGGCAGGAGAATGGCTTGAACCTGGGAGGCAGAGTTTGCAGTGAGCAGAGACCGCGCCACTGCACTCCAGCCTGGGCGACAGAGCAAGACTCTGCCTCAAAAAAAAACAAAAAACAACAAATAAAAGAACTTTATAGCCCAGCAGTGATTAGAGCCCCACAGTCTCTGCCTCTGTCAGTTGGCCCACCCTCCACCTGCTGATCTCTGGTTTGTGCCAGTCTAAGACCCAAACCACTTGTGACCACAGGTGTGGACCCCTTCTGTGTGACAGTGTGGACATCACCGCATCAGGTAATGGTCATCACTACACTGGGGGAACTTTCTGACAGATTCCTTTCTGTGATAAGCCCAACCGGGTGGAATTCTATTGTGCCCAGAGATAATTGTCCTGCAGTCAGAGCATTCTATATTTTTCTCTGTCGTTGATTAATCAAGAGGGTTTCAGGCTTCCCTGTAGGCAAAATGTCTAAAGCATAGAAATGGTGAGATCTGTGTTCTGAATTCCATTAGTTTTTCTGTGGCTACAACTGGGACTTACTCATTTATCAGATTAAATGCAATAGTATTGGAAACAGACCAGGTGCAGTGGCTCACGCCTGTAATCCCAGCACTTTGGGAGGCCAAGACAGGCAGACAACTTGAGGTCAGGAGTTCAAGACCAGCCTGGCCAACAATGGCAAAACCCCATCTCTTCTAAAAATACAAAAATTCACCAGGCATGGTGGCACGTCCTGTAGTCTCAGCTGCTTGGGAGGCTGAGGCAGGAGAATCACTTGAACCTGGGAGGCAGAGGTTGCAGTAGGCCAGGATCACACCACTGCACTCCAGCCTGGGTGACAGAGCAGGATTTCTTAACCTTCAGAGGTTATCCACATTTTTGAGTCTCTTTGAAACCTAAGGACACATACCCCAGAAAAATTCACAAGATGCTTATATACAAAATGTTGCTTATAAGAGTGTGAGGAGGGGCTGCAAGTTTGTAAACCCTATAAAGCCCTTTGATGGAGTCTGGGAGATTTGTAGATCTCTGTTTAAAGATGCCTTAAACTACTCTAAGCCAATTCAAGCCCAAGCACAATGCTGATGGAACAAGGCTGGTAGGTTTGGTCCCTATGTGGTTGAGCCAACTTTGTACACAGCAGCTCTTATCTTAGAACCACAGAATAATCTCAAAAGTTCAGATCAAGAAGGAGGTTTAGCATGTGCTCAGTTCAACCACCTCCTTTTACAGATTAAACAGGAAAAAAAAAAGAAGCAAGAGAATATTAGTCATTTACTTGAGGTCACATGGATAATTACTGGCAGGGTCAGGACTACAGCCTATGTCACACCACAAAGTAAATGTTCTTTTAATGGTGAATCAGGAATATCAACTTTATATGTGTAAGAAAGCACATGATTATAATATCTCCATTTTTAAAGATATGAACCAAGATAGGCAGCCAGTATTTACTGTCTATCATACATTTGTTCATTTATTCATTTATCAAAAAAAAACATATTTAACGTCCACTGTGCACCAAGCACTGTGCTAGGTACCATTCACCATAAGGCTCAAACCTTCCTTAAGAAATTGCTAACAAAAACTGACCGGGCACAGTGGCTCACGCCTATAATCCCAGCACTTTGGGAGGCTGAGGTGGTGGGCGGATCACCTGAGGTCAGGAGTTCAAGACCAGCCTGGCCAACATGGCGAAACTTTGTCTCTACTAAAAAAAAAAATACAGGCAGGGCGCGGTGGCTCAAGCCTGTAATCCCAGCACTTTGGGAGGCCAAGACGGGCGGATCACGAGGTCAGGAGATCGAGATCATCCTGGCTAACACAGTGAAACCCCATCTCTACCAAAAATACAAAAAATTAGCTGGGTGCAGTGGCGGGCGCCTGTAGTCCCAGCTACACGGGAGGCTGAGGCAGGAGAATGGCGTGAACCCGGGAGGCGGAGCTTGCAGTGAGCTAAGATTGCACCACTACACTCCAGCCTGGGCGACAGAGCGAGACTTCGTCTCAAAAAAAAAAAAAAAAAAAAAAAAAAAAAAAAAAAAAAAAAAAAAAATTAGCCAGGCGCAGTGGCTTGTACCTGTAATCCCAGCTACTTGGGAGGCTCAGGCAGGAGAATCACTTGAACCCAGGAGGTGGAGATTGTGGTGAGCTGAGATCACACCACTGCACTCCAGTCTGGGCGACAGAGCCAGACTCTGTGTCAAAAAAAAAAGAAGTTACTAACAAAAACAAACACATATGGACACAATTTGGTGCCAGCATCTTCTTCTGTGGCAATATAGTTATCTTGTTCTGCATAGATATTGATTCAGATGCTGTCTACACCCAGGGATCCCACTGGCCACAGCATCAAGATCTCTTCATGTCATAAATCAAGTTGGAGGGAGACAATTTTAAGGTCCTCTACCATCTATGGCCACTTTAGTTTCAGACTCATCTTTGATGGGAATGTGACTCTGGAATAGGGCAACTCTAAAAGTTTGAGTAAATACTGGAATTAAACAACTAAAAAAGGGAGCCAGGTTTCCACACTAAATGCAGATAAAACTATTTTAGTTTTAAGCAAGCTCCTAGCCCTGTTCTCACTCTACCGTGTTACTCCATCATCTTGCTGCTTCTTTTCCTCAATCCCTGACATTCTTTGTTTTTGTTTGCTTGTTTTTGAGACAGGGTCTCGCTCTATCATCCAGGCTGTAGTATGGTGATGTGGTGGCACAATCATAGCTCATTGCAGCCTCAAACTCCTGGGCTCAAGTGACTCCCTAATAATTGAGCTAACTTTGCACACAGGAGCTCTACAGGCCAGGCGCAGTGACTCACACCTGTAATCCCAGCACTTCGGGAGGCCAAGGTGGGCAGATCACTTGAGATCAGGAGTTTGAGACCATCCTGGCCAACATGGTGAAACCCCATCTCTACTAAAAATATAAAAAACACCAAGCGCAGTGGCTCACCTCACGCCTATAATCCCAGCACTTTGGGAGGCTGAGGCAGGAGGATCACTTGAGGCCAGGAGTTCGAGGCCAGCCTGGCCAATATGGTGGAACCCTGCCTCTATTAAAAATATAAAAATTAGCTGGGTGTAGTGGTAGATGCCTATAATCCCAGCTACTCAGGAGGCTGAGGCAGGAGAATTGCTTGAAACCTGGGAGGTGGAGGTTGCAGTGAGCCGAGTTCATGCCACTGCACTCCAGCCTGGGCGACAGAGTAAGACTCTGTCTCCAAAACAACAAAAAAAATTAGCCAGGCATGGTGACGCACACCTGTAATCCTAGCTACTTGGGAGGCTGACACAGGAGGATCGCTTGAGCCCGAGAGGTGGAGGTTGCAGTGAGTCGAGATCATGCCACTGTAACACTCCAGCCTGGGCAACAGTGAAACTCTGTCTCAAAGAAAAAAAAAAAAAAAAAAAAAAGAATAGTACTACAGACACATGCCAATGCACCCAGCTATTTTATTTTATGTTATGTTATGTTATGTTATGTTATGTTATGTTATGTTACGTTATGTTATTGGTAGACATGGGGTCTTTCTATGTTCCTAAGGCCACCATGGCCAGCTAATTTTTTTTATTTTTTGCAGAGACAAGGTCTTGGGGGCTCGCTATGTGTTGCCCAAGCTAGTCTCAAACTCCTGGCCTCCAGTGATCCTCTCACTTCCACTGTGATGGTTAATACTGAGTGTCAACTTGATTGGATCGAAGGATGCAAAGTACTGATCCTGGGTGTGTCTGTGAGGGTGTTGCCAAAGTAGATTAACATTTGAGTCAGTGGGCTGGGGAAGGCAGAGCCACCCTTAATCTGGGTGGGAACCATCTAATCAGCTGCCAGCATGGCTGGAATATAAAGCAGGAAGAAAAATCTGAAAAGATTAGACTTGGCCTAACCCCGCAGCCTTCATCCTTCTCCCATGCTGCATGCTTCCTACCCTCGAACATTGGTCTCCAAGTTCTTCAGCTTTGGGACTCAGACTAGGTCTCCTTGCTCCTTAGCTTGCAGACAGCCTATTGTGGGAGCTTGTGATCGTGTGAGTTAATATTTAACAAACTCCCTTTATATATCTCTCTATCCCATTAGTTCTGTCCCTCTAGAGAACCCTCACTAATACATCCACTTCCTAAAGTGTTTCAATTACAGGCCTGAGCCACCGCACCCAGCCCCTGACACTTCTTGATTTGCATGTAGTCCTCATCCTGCCCTGACTCCATCTGCACCTAGATTTTTCTCCTGGAAAAGCAGGGATTACCCGTAGGCCAGCAGGACAATGGTATACTGTAGGTAGGATGCCCAGTCCTACCTAGACATGGACTTAGACTTTGAATTGAGTGATCTGGAACTAAGCCAGGGTCATATTGGACTTGGCCAGCTGTATTGAACCCTCCCTAATCTGGAGTCATTCCCACAGCTGGGCTTCCTGGCGGGTCAGGGTGGGAAGGGATCATTATAGAGCACCAACTATGTGTTGGGCACTATGCTAAATACTTTACATGGATAATTTCACTTTATCTTTACAACAAAGATGCAAGGCAATACTTTTACTATCCCCATCCTAAAGATCAGGAAACTGAGGCTGAGAGAGGTTTAGTAACTTCCCTAAAGCTTGCAAGCAGTGAAGACAGGACTGAACCCAGACGGTCTGGCTCCACCACGCCCCTCTGAGAGCGGAGTTAGCAGGAAGTCATGGGGTGAGCAAGCTCTACTCACAGCCTCTGCCTGCTTTCCTCCGGCCTGCAGTATACCCAGAGACAGCCATACTCTGGTGTCTCTATTTTTCGTTTGGATGTGGATTACACTAGTTTTTCCTATGTATGTGGCTTATTATTTTTTAAAATACATTGCGAGCTCCTTAAGGACAGGGACCATGTTCCACTATAGTACTGCACACATGCCAAGCAAATAGCTCAGGAAGTATGTTTTCACTGGGGATCCAAATTGCCTGAAGACAGAGATTCAGCATAGAGAACCACAACTGGATCTCAAAGATCTTCTAGACTTCAGAGTCTCATTTTACAGTTGAGGAAACTGAGGCCTCCAGAGTAGAGTCAGGGCCTTTCTTCAAGGCAGAGCCCTCCCAAATCATTCTCTTCCCCACAGCCCTGGGACCATTGCCGGAACTCTGTGCTTATCAACTGAATCATGTGAAGACCTTGATATCCAAAAACTGTAAAATAATTTAAACCCAGTGTCATTTCAGACCAACCAGAGACTAATAGCCAGAAATAAAGGAGCCTGTTCGGCCAGGCGCAGTGGCTCCCGCCTGTAATCCCACCACTTTGGGAGGCCGTGGTGGGCGGATCACGAGGTCAGGAGATCGAGACCATCCTGGCTAACACGGTGAAACCCGTCTCTACTAAAAAAAATACAAAAAAATTAGCCGGGTAATGTGGCGGGCGCCTGTAGTCCCAGCTACTCGTGAGGCTGAAGCAGGAGAATGGCGTGAACCTGGGAGGCGGAGCTTGCAGTGAGCCGAGATGGCACCACTGTCTTCCGGCCTGGGTGACAGAGCGAGACTCCGTCTCAAAAAAAAAAAAAAAAGAAAAAAAAGAAATTACCCTGTTCAATTTTCAGGTTGTAAATGAGGAACATGCCCAGAGATGACAAATCACCTCCCCATCCTTGTCAGTTGGCCAGTGACTTCTTATTAAATGGGGTTGTCCCTGGCCTGAGGTAACAGAGGCATGCAGGATGCACAGGGCAGCCTTTCTCCAGTTGGGGTGTGTATGTCCAGGTGGGAGTGGGGGTGACTGGCTCCTTCCCCAAGGCCAGCCTGCTTGGAGAATAGTGTCCACCCTCCAGCAGAGCCACCCTCCCATGTTCGCCCTCACTCCTCTGTCTCCCGAGCAGTAGAGGCATGGCTGGAGCCTGTGGCTGAGCTGGAACCTGATGCCACCACTCCTTCCATCCTCCTCCCTAAGCTTTTCCCTTCCCAGCAGCAGCTCTGGCTGAGAGACCAAGTTAGAAACATCACATATTCACAAATTTTTTTTTTTTTTTTTTTGAGACGGAGTCTCGCTCTGTCGCCCAGGCTGGAGTGCAGTAGTCGGATCTCAGCTCACTGCAAGCTCCGCCTCCCAGGTTTACGCCATTCTCCTGCCTCAGCCTCCAGAGTAGCTGGGACTACAGGCGCCCGCCACCTCGCCCGGCTAGTTTTTTGTATTTTTTAGTAGAGACGGGGTTTCACCATGTTAGCCAGGATGGTCTGGATCTCCTGACCTCGTGATCCGCCCATTTCGGCCTCCCAAAGTGCTGGGATTACAGGCTTGAGCCACCGCGCCCGGCCTTTTTTTTGAGAGAGTCTCGCTCTGTCGCTCAGGCTGGAGTTCAGTAGCACAATCTGGGCTCACTGCAAGCTCCTTCTCCCGGGTTCATGCCATTCTCCTGCCTCAGCCTCCTGAGTAGCTGGGACTACAGGCGCCTGCCACCATGCCCGGCTAATTTTTTTGTATTTTCAGTAGAGACGGGGTTTCACCATGTTAGCCAGGATGGTCTCGATCTCCTGACCTCGTGATCCGCCCACCTCGGCCTCCCAAAGTGCTGGGATCACAGGCGTGAGCCACCGCGCCCAGCCACACATTCACAGATTCTAACTTGGCTGCCCTGTGTCTCTTTGCATAAAAATTACAGAGCTCAGGAAAGTAAGTGTCTCCATTCTATTTTGCTTCCCACAGAAGCCAAGGGCCATAGGAAAGAGAAGTCCCGTTGCTTCTTATGGGCTGTATTGGAGTATCATGTGAGCTGGGAGCATTAAAGAAGGCTGTTTTGTCCTCACTTGATATTAATAGTGACCTTCCTCAGGGGGTCACACCTGGCCCTCCCGTGCATTCCCAAGCACAGTATGGATCAAGAAAAAAGACCTTTCTGAAGGCTGAAAAGGATTGTTCCTGACAAGCCTGTAAAAACAGCAAACAGCATATGGGGGGACTGAGCTCTACATGAGGAATCTGTCAGGCTTAACAAAGGGCGGGCTTTCCCAGGGACAGGAAGTTAGAAGGTGAACTGCAGGGAACCTCCTTTTATGGGGATGGACAACCACCCTCTCCCACTTCCCTGTGGCTGTGCTTCCACAGAAGAGCTGAGTGGCTGGCTCTCTCCATCTACCCAGGTCTCAAAGCAGTGCAGGGAAATTCTCTCCTTTCTCTGGCTAAATCCCACCCCTAGATGAAGGAAACTATTTTCTTCCTTCTTTCGTGCAACCAAATATTTTTTGTTTGTTTGTTTGTTTTTGAGACGGAGTCTCGCACTGTCGCCCAGGCTGGAGTTCAGTGGCGCAATCTCGGCTCACTGCAAGCTCCACCTCCCAGGTTCAGGCCATTCTCCTGCCTCAGCCTCTCGAGTAGCTGGAATTACAGGCACCCGCCATCACGCCCGGCTAATTTTTTGTATTTTTAGTAGAGATGGGGTTTTACCATGTTAACCAGAATGGTCTCGCTATTCTGACCCTGTGATCTGCCCGTCTTGCTCTCCCAAAGTGCTGGGATTACAGGCGTGAGCCACCACGCCCGGCCTTTTTTTCTTTTCTTTTTCTTTTTTTTTTTTTTTTTTTTTTTGAGACGGAGTTTCACTCTTGCTGCCCAGGCTGGAGAGCAATGGCGCGATCTCAGCTCACCACAACCTCCGCCTTCCGGTTTAAGCGATTCTCCTGCCTCAGCCTCCCAAGTAGCTGGGATTACAGGCATGCGCCACCATGCCTGGCTAATTTTTTGTATTTTTAGTAGAGACAGAGTTTCCCCATGTTGGTCAGGGTGGTCTCGAACTCCCGACCTCAGTTGATTCACCCGCCTCGGCCTCCCAAAGTGCTGGGATTACAGGCATGAGCCACCGCACCCGGCCTCCGAATACTTTTGTTTGTTTGTGTTTTTCAGACACAGTCTCTCTCTGTCATCCAGGCTGGAGTGCAGTTGCGCGACCTCAACTCACTGCAACCTCCACCTCCCAGGTTCAAGCAATTCTCTTGACTCACTTTGCTGAGTAGCTGTGATTACAGGCATGCACTACTACACCTGGCTGATTTTTGTATTTTTAGTAGAGACAGGGGTTTCACCATGTTGGCCAGGCTAGTCTTGAACTCCTGACCTCAAGTGATCCACCCGCCTTGGCCTCCCAAAGTGCTGGGATTACAGGCATTAGCCACCATGCCTGGACTAAGGCAACCAAATACTACCAGAGAAAGTCACCATAAGGCAGATGGGTTTCTCTATAATTCAGAATCACCAATTCCACATGGGACTAAAGGATGCTCGAAAATATGACGACTGTGCTCTGAAAATGTAGTACTATAGCTCACATTCCTACTATAATCAACTATTTCAAACCTTCTGCACTCTCCCGATACCTCTGACACTCACCCCACGCCCCACTCTCCACAGATGTCATAATCTTTGAGTTCTTCCTTGTGTTACCAAATGCTTAAACCCACCCACACCTGCACCCCTCCTCCTTGCCTCCCGTTGCAATTGAGGAGTTTCTTTTCTGTCTAATCAAGAGCAGCTCCACCACTTGTGTTTTAGATCCCATCTTCTCC
The DNA here is from genome assembly GCF_007565055.1 of Rhinopithecus roxellana. Taxonomy (NCBI): domain Eukaryota; kingdom Metazoa; phylum Chordata; class Mammalia; order Primates; family Cercopithecidae; genus Rhinopithecus; species Rhinopithecus roxellana. Next base: position 70,736,665 of record NC_044556.1, on the reverse strand, counting down.
TACCTTTTCATCACTCTTCTCTCTAGATTACCCAGTTCCTCTCTTGGGCATTTCATCATTCCCTCTCTATTGGATCCATCTCATGGTTATTTAAAGAAGCTGATATCCCTGTAAAAAAAAAAAAATCCTCTGCCTCTACACACTCTAATTCCTCAAAATAGTTCTACACTTTCTAGTTCCATTTCTCACCTCCCATTCACCCCTCAGCCCACTCCAATCTGACTTTTGCTCTCATTATTCTACTGGAACAGCTCTTGCAACGGTCATCAGTAACATTCGTGTTGTTTTATGCAGTGGTCACCTGTCAGGCCTCATCTTGGCTCTCCATCATTTGACGCTGTTGAATGATTGACCATTTCGTCTTTCTTAAAGAAAAAAAAAAACTTTCCTTGTCTTCTATGATGAAACACTCTTCCTGCTTAATTCCTATATATTTGACTACTCTTGCTCAGTCTCATTTGCAGGTTCATTTTCTCTACCTAGTCATTAATTGTTAGAGTTCAAGCCATGGCATTCTCAAGTCTGTTTATGCTAAAGTGCTCTTAAACACCACACTGTACTGCTCCACTGAAATGTTTAAATCTGCCAAGTGTGGTGGCTTACACCTATAATCCCAGCCCCAGCACTTGGGGAGGCTTAGGTGGGAGGATAGCTTGAGGCCAGATGTTTGAGACCAAACTGGGCAACATAGTGAGACCCTCCTGTCTCTACAAAAAGAAGCATTTTTAATTAGCCAGGCATGGTGGCACACACCTGTAGTCCCAGCTTCTCAGAAGGCTGAGGTGGGAGGATCACCTGAGCCCCAGTTTGAGGCTGCAGTGAGCTATGATTGTGCCACTGTACTCTAGCCTAGGTGACAGTAAGACCTCATCTCTTAAAAAAAAAAAAAGCTTAAATCTGCAACATGTTACAAACATCTCCCATATCTGCAAGATTATTTTACTAAGTGCATACTATGAATTTGTCATACTTATTTACTTAGTCCCCCATTGTTAGTTATTTAGGTAGTTTCTAATATTTTTACCTTTATAAATAGCACTGCAACAAACGTCCTCATTTGGTTCTTTTTACATATGATGTGACAGGATGAATAATGCTAACATTAATTACTACTATCCAGTCAGTAATAAATCACTATAGGGAAACTGGGGATGTTTGGAATGTACACTTAATCTTTTGAGGTCAATAATATGGAGTGCAACTACTAAGCAACCACACCAGAACACTGTCCAGGACAGAATCTGAGGCAAAAAAAAAAAAAAGAAAGAAAAAAACTACTTGCTCTGTCTAGGGTGATATATCTCCCTTTTCCTGTTCTTTGGAGCTCTCAACGTGAGAGGCATCACCACGGATGGACTGGCAAGGGCTTCCGGACAAGGCTCTGCTCACTCTGGAAGTCACAGACTATTTGCCTTATTCCCAGGCTATACTTTGGCCGAAAACTGGTCCTGATAGAGTCCATTTCCAAGGCCCAGAACCAGCCCTGGAACTGATTGGTCAGGCCTGGAGCTGAATGGCCACAGAACAAAGCAGGTCAGCAGAAGTCAGTGCCAGAAAGGTGGCAAGAGAAGGCTGACCAAGCAGACAGGATGGGGAGAGTCATGGGTGTAAGAGACAATGGGTGGGGAGAGTTGGCACAAACAGTCAAGATTCCTCTTCACCTCCCCAAATAACTTAATATTAGACTGCCCAGGGCTCAGTGCTTGGCTCTATCTTTTCTTTTTTCTTTACACTCCCTTATTGAGCTCATCCAGACTCAGCCTCAAATACCAGCTGTACGCAGACAATTCCTGATTTTATGTTTCTAGCCTGGCCTCCAGCCTGAATGCCTGGCCTGTATATCCAGCTGCAAAGCTGACATCCCCACTGGGATGTTTAATAGGCATCTCAAATTTAACATGTTTAAAACTGAGTTCCTAATTTTACCCACCCTCACAACCCCAAATGTGATCTAACCTCAGGTAATAGCAATGCCCCTCTCCCAGTTTCAGGCCAAAAGCTTGAAGTCATCCTTAATATCTTTCTTTTTCTTACAACCTATATCCAACTCATAATCAAATCCTATTGGCTTTATTTATTTATTTATTTATTTATGTATTTATTCAGACAGAGTCTCGCTGTGTCACCCAGGCTGGAATGCAGTGATGCCATCTTGGCTCACTGAAACCTCTGCCTCCTGGGTTCAAGCAATTCTCCCACGTCAGTCTCCCAAGTTGCTGGGACTACAGGTGTACACCACCACGCCCGGCTAATTTTTGTATTTTTTGTAGAGACGAGGTTTCACCATGTTGACCAGGCTGGTCTCAAACTCCTGACCCAAAGTGATCCATAGGCCTTGGCCTCCCAAAGTGCTGAGATTACAGGCATGAACCACTGCACCCAGCCCTATTGGCTTTATTTTCACAATATATTCAGATTCTGCTTCCACTCATGGAGGAATAACTGAAATAGGAGTTGCTTTCTCCTGCTAAACAACTGAGATGCTGGATCAAACACATGAAACAGCTATTTCCAGACATAGACAAAAGGCAGTACAGGACTGTGACCACTCAGGGAAGGGAACAAATGAGGTTAGCCCACAGTTGTGGAGGCAATTTCCAGATTTCAATACAGGAAAGGAGAACTCAGAAAGAGCCCCATGGTCTTCCTGAGTTGAGGAGTCAGAGACTGGAGTACTGGGAGGCCAAATCAGCTAGAATTTGCTAGATAAAATACCAGCGAGGAGGGAGCTACACAGAGAAAGAGCTCCGTATAAAACATTAAGTCTCTAGCTGAATACCAGTAGTGCATGCATAGGGTGACACTCCACAAGGCCAGGCCAAAAAACAACTGCTGGGGAAATAACAATGACTGAGGAGATGGAAGCCAGACATCCTTAGAGCTCATGTAGGGCTTGGATCATTCAAGTTCTGACCAGTCAAAGTAGAGAGACCTTGTGACAGACTGTATTTTCCAAAGACGGACCAATAGTTCCAATCTTGCAACCTTGTTATTCCCACACTAAGAGGTGGAGTCTATTTCCATCCTCCTTTAATCTGGGAAAATTTATGATTGTTTCTACCAATTGAATATGGTAATGAAGCTGTGTTGACTTTGAGCCTAGGTTGGAAAGGCAGTGAAGCTTCCAGACACCATTGTCATCTACCACCTCTCCTGCAGCTCGCACTTGTGACCACCTGGGTGGTCCCTTAGGATCAGCCAACAAAGGAGGAAAAAGCACCAGCCTTGATTCACGTATGGGTCAAGTCACAGATGGTACTGCCTCTCAGCCCATTTCAGGGCAGCTCTGAAAGACAGTGGTGAGGGGAAATCTTCCCCATAGACAGTGCTCCTATGCATCTGTCATTCATTGATGAGGGAAGAGAAGTTGCATGAGGTAAAAAGTACAAAAATTCATAGGTTGTGGTGAAGGGTTTGACTGTATTGGTCAGGGTCCTGGAAGGTGAAAGATTGGATTGGGGGCAAGGAGGTCTGAGAGGTGTGTGTGTGTGTGTGTGTGTGTGTGTGTGTGTGTGTGTGTGTGTGTGTGTGTGAAAAGACAGTTACAAAGTGTGAAGATCTTCATACCACAAGTTAATTCCCACAAGAAAGCATCAGCCAAGCAGGCAGAATGGCTCAGCCAGCTGATGTCAGATAGCCTCTGTCATGGGACTCATTAGTGCCACTCTCGAAGACTGGTCTAGCTAGTGCTGCTGCAAATGCCCAACCTGCCAGAAACGAAAACTTACTCAGTCTCAATACAGCACCATCCTTTGAGGAGACAATCCAATCACTTGGTGGCAAGTTGATTACACTGGGTCTTCTTCACTCTGGAAGAGATAACAGTTTACCTTGACTGGGGATTAAAACCTGTTCCATGAACTCGAAACGAATTACAGATATACATGTAAAATGTAAAGTTATATAACTTTTAGAAAAAACAGAGGAGACCATCAGGCACAGTGGCTCATGCCTGTAATCCCAGCACTTTGGGAGTCCGAGGCACGTGGATCACCTGAGGTTGGGAGTTCAAGACCAGCCTGACCAACATGGGGAAACCCCGTCTCTATTTAAAAAATACAAAAATTAGCCGGGTGTCGTGGTGCATGCCTGTAATCCCAGCTACTCAGGAGGCTGGGGTGGGAGAATCCCTTGAACTCAGGAGGTGGAGATTGCAGTGAGCCGAGATTGTGCCACCCTGGGCAACAGAGCAAGACTCCATCTGAAAAGAAAAGAAAACAGAGGAGAATATATTTGGGCTCTGCCAAGAGTTAGTGAAAGAGTTCTTAGACTTGATGCTAAAAGCATAATCTATAAAAGAAAAATTTGATAAATTTGTCCTCGTCAAAATTAAAAACTTGCTCTGTGAAAGACCCTGTGGAAAGGATGAAAAGACAAGCTATAACTGGAAGAAAATATTTGCAAAGCACATATCCAACAAAAGGCTGGTATCTAAAATACATAAAGAACTCTTAAAACTCAACAGTTAAAAAAAAAATTGAATTAGAAAATGGGCAAAAGATATCCACAGACATTTTACTGAAGAGAATATGTAGACAGCAAATAAGCACATGAAGAGAGATATTCAGTATCATTAGCCATTAAATAAATACAAATTAAAGCAATAATGACATATCACTACACACAAAATTAAAAAATAATGACAACATCAAAGGCTGGCAAGGATTTGGAGAAACTGGATCAGTCATACATTGCTTGGTACAAATGTAAAATGGTACAGAAACTCTGGAAAACAGTTTGGCAGTTTTTAATAAAACCAAATGTGCAATTACCATATGACCTAGCAAGTGTACTCTTGGGCATTTATCCCACAGACATGAAGACTTATGTTCACAAAAAAACCTGTATACAAATGTTCATAGAAGCTTTATTCATAACAGCCAAAAAACTGGAGACGGCCCAGATGTCCTTCAGTGGGCGAGTGGTTAAACAAACTGGTACATTCATACCATGGGATACTCAGCAATAAAAAGGAATGAACTATTGATGAATGCAACAACTTGGACAAATCTTCAGGCAATTATGCTGAATAAAAAGAGTCAATTCTGTACTGTATGGTTCCAACATTTCATAAAAACGTTTTTTAAAAAGCTCAACATTGGGCCAGGTGCAGTGGCTCATGCCTGTAATCCCAGCATTTTGGAGGCCAAGGTGGGTGGATCATAAAGTCAGGGGTTCGAGACCAGCCTGACCAACATGATGAAACCCCATCTCTTACAAATACAAACATTAGCCAGGTGTGGTGGCATGCACCTATAATCTCAGCTACTCAGGAGGCTGAGGCAGGAGAAGTGCTTGAACCCAGGAGGCAGAGGTTGCAGTAAGCAGAGATCATGCCACTATACTCCAGTCTGGATGACAGAGTGAGACTCTGCCTCAAAAAAAAAAAAAAAAAAAAGTTCAACATCACTTATCATTAGAAAAATGTAAATCAAAACCACAATGAAATGCCATCTCACACCAGTCAGAATGGCTATTAAAAAGTCAAAAAATAGGCCAGGCACAGTGGCTCATGCCTGCAGTCCCAGCACTTTGGGAGGCCGAGATAGGCAGATCACCCGAGGGTGGGAGTTCGAGACCAGCCCGACCAACATGGAGAAACCCGTCTAACTAAAAATACAAAATTAGCCAGGCCTGATGGTGCATGCCTGTAATCCCAGCTACTCGGGAGGCTGAGGCAGAAGAATTGCTTGAACCCAGGAGGTGGAGTTTGTGGTGGGCCAAGATTGCACCATTGCACTCCAGCCTGGACAACAGAGTGAGACTCCATCTAAAAAAAAAAAAAAAAGTAAAAAAATAACAGATGCTAGCAAGATTGCAGAGAGCAGAGAAAAAGGAACAAATGCTTATACACTGTTGATGATAGTGTAAATTAGTTCAACCATTGTGGAAAGCAATGTGGTGATTCCTCAAGGAGCTTAAAACAGAACTACCATTCAACCCAGGAATTCCATTACTTGGTATATACCCAAAGGAACATAAAGCATTCTCACATGCACACATATGTTCAATGCAGCACTATTCATAATAGCAAAGACATGGAATCAACCCAAATGTCCATCAATGCTAGACTGGATAAAGAAAATGTGGTACATATACACCATGGAATACTATATGGCCATAAAAGAGAATGAGATCATTTCATTTGCAGGAACATGGATGGAGCTGGAAGCCATTATCCCTAGCAAACGAATGCAGGAAAAGAAAACCAAATACCATGTGTTCTCACTGATAAGTGAGAGCTAAATGATGAGAACTCATCGACATAAAAAGGGGAACAAAAGACACTGAGGCCTACCCGAGGGTGGAGGGTGAGAGGAGGAAGAGGATCAGGAAAAATAACTAACAGATACTAGGCTTAATATCTGGGTGACAAAATAATCTGTGCAATAAACCTCTGTGACATGAGTTTACCTATGTAACAAACCTGCACATGTACCCCTGAACTTAAAATAAACATTTTTTAAGTCTTTTCTAAAATACTTTTGAAATGACAAAATTGTAGAAATGGAGAACAGATTAGTAGTTGCCAAGGGTTAAGGACAGGAAAGGGAGGGAGAGGTGAGTGTGATTATAAAAAGCAAACACAAGTATCCTTGTGGGAAGGGAACTGTTCTGTACCTTGACTGTGGTGGTGTATATACAAGCCTACCATGTGATAAAATTTGATATTAAACACATGCACATACACACATGAGTGCAAGTAAAACTGGAGCAATCCGAATAAGTTTGGGTGGTTGTATCAATGCCCATATCCTGGTTGTGATATTGTAGTACAGTTTTGCAAGATGTTACCTTTGGGGGAAACTGGAAAAAGGGTACGTGTATTAGTTCTTACAACTGCATGTGCCTTTACAATTATCTCAAAAATAAAAGTTTAATTTTAAAACAACATATTCCACATTGATCTTCCAAATTTGAATTTGCCTTTCTTACCAGTAAAGCCTCAGCCAACACCAGTATCCAGGGGTTTACAGAGAACATTTGTTCCACTGACATAAGATTGAGTATAACCTTGGCTTGGACCAAGGGCCTTACTTTTCAGCAAAAGGTGTGTGGAAGTGGGCACATGACCATGGTATGCACTAGTTCTATCTCATACCCCAAAGCTCCTGGCCTGATAGAGTGATGGAGTGACTGCTTAAAGATGCAGCTGAAAAAAAAAAAAAAAAAAAAAAAAAAAAAAAAAAAAAAAAAACTATTAGAACTGATAAACAAATTCTGTAAAGTTGCGAGATACAAAATGAACCTGCAAAAATCAGTAGCATTTCTATATGCTAACAGTGGACAACCTGAAAAAGAAATCAAGAAAGTAATCCCATTTGCAATAACTTTGAATAAAATAAAATACCTAGGAATAAACTTAACCAAAGAAGTAAAAGATCCTTACAATGCAAACTATAAGACATTGATGCAAGAAATTGAAGAGGTTACAAGAAAAGGAAAGATACTCCATGTTCATGGATTGGAAGAATTAATGTTGTTAAAATGTTCACACTACCCAAAGCAATCTGCAGATTTAAGGAACTCTCTATATCTCTATCAAAATATCAATGACATTCTTCACAGAAAAGAGGAAAAGCAATCCTAAAATTTATATGAAACCACAAAAGACCCTGAATAACCACAGACATCCTGAGCACAAAGAACAAAGTAGGAGGAATCACATTACCCAACCTCTTTTACTGTATAGAACTATCATAACCAAAACAGCATAGTACTTGCACAAAACCAGACACATAGACCGATGGAACAGAGTAGAGAATCCAGAAATAAATCCATATATCTACAGTGAACTCAGTTTTGACAAAGGTGCCAAGAACATACATGGGGCAAAGGACATTATCTTCAATAAATGGTGCTGGGGAAATTGGATATCCATATGCAGGGTGAAACTATACCCCTATCTCTTACCATATACAAAAATCAAATCAAAATTGATTAAATACTTAAATCTGGCCAGGTGCAGTGGCTCACGCTTGTAATCCCAGCACTTTGGGAGGCCAAGGCGGGCAGATTGCATGAGCTCAGGAGTTCGAGACCAACCTGGGCAACACGGTGAAACCCTGTCTCTACTAAAATACAAAAAAAAAGTTAGCCGGACGCTGTGGTGTGCGCCTGTAATCCCAGCTACTCGAGAGGCTGAGGCAGTAGAATCGCCTGAAACTAGGAGGCAGATGTTGCAGTGAGCTGAGACTGTGCCACTGCACTCCAGTCTGGGCAACAGAGCAAGACTGTCTCAAAAAAAAAAAAAAAGAAAGAAAGAAAGAAAAAAAACACTTAAATCTAATACCTCAAACCATGAAACTACTAAAAGAAAACATTGGGGACAGTGGTCAGAGCAAAGATTTCTTAAGTAATACCCCAAAAGCACAGGCAACCAAAGCAAAAATGGGATCACCTCAAATTAACAACTTCTGCACAGGGCTGGGTGTAGTGGCTCATGCCTATAATCTCAGCACTTTGGGAGGCTAAGATGGAAGGATCACTTGAGGTCAGGAGTTCAAGACCAGCCTAGTCAACATAATGAGACCTCATCTCTAAAAAACAAAAAACAAACCAAAAAAACCCCACTTCTGCATGGCAAGGGAAACAATCAACAAAGTGAAGAGACAGCTCACAGAATGGGAGAAAATATTTGCAAACTATCCATCGGAGAAGGGATTAATAACAAGAATATATAAGGAGCTCAAACAACTCAATAGGGAAAAATCTAATAATCTAGTTAAAAATAAGCAAAAGATCTAAATAGACATTTCTTAAAAGAAACATACAAATGGCAAATGGGTATAGGAAAAGGTGCTCAACATGATTGATTATCAGAAAAATGCAAATAAAAACTACCATGAGATATCATCTCATCCCAGTTAAAATGGCTTTTATCCAAAAGATGCAATAGGAAATGTTGGCAAGGATGTGGAGAAAAGGGAACACTTGTACACTGTTGGTGGCAATGTAAACTAGTACAACCACCATGGAGAACAGTTTGGAGGTTCCTCAAACAGTTAAAAATAGAACTACCATATGATCCAGCAATCCCACTGCTAAGTATACACCCAATAGAAAGGAAATCAGTATATCAAAGTGACATTTGCACTCTCATGTTTATTGCAGCACTATGCACAATAGCCAAGATTTGGAATCAACCTAAGTGTCCATCAACAGATGAATGGATAAATGTGGTACATACACATAATGGAGTACAACCATAAAAAAGAATGAGATTCTGTCATTTGCAACAAAATGGATGGAACTGGAGGACATTATGTTAAGTGAAATAAGCCAGGCAGAGAAAGACAAACTTCACATGTTCTCACTGATTTGTGGAAGCTAAAAATTAAAACAATTGAACTCATGGAGATATAGAATAGAAGGGTGATTACCAGAAGCTGGGAAAGGTAGTGGGGAAAGTCGTGGCAGGAGAGGGAGAGGGAAATGATTGTTAACGGGTACAAAAATATGGTTAGATACAATGAATAAGATCTAGTATTTGATAGCACAAGGTTGTTACAGTCAGCAATAATTTGTTGTACATTTTAGATTAACTGAGTACAATTGGAATGTTCATAACCCAAAGAAATGATAAATGCTTGAAGTGATAGATACTCCATTTTTTAAAACCTTTCCTATGGTGCTGACATAGATACCCCATTTATCCTGATATGAATATTACATATTGTATGCTTGTATCAGAATATCTCATGTGCCCCATAAATAAATACTATGTATCCATACAAATTAAAAATTAAAAAATTTTAAAAAGATGCAGCTGAGGTGCCAACTTGGGGTTGATATCCTACAAAGTTGAGGTGTCATCCTCCAGGGTGTCATCCTAAATCAACGACCATGATATGACACTGTGTCCCCAGTGGGCAGAATACATAGGTCCAGGAACCAAGGCGTAGACCCACTTACCATCACTCCAGTGACCTCCTGGAGGAATTTGTGCATCCTATTTCTGCAACTTTGGCTTCTGTGACTCTGGAAGTCCTAGTTCCCAAAGGGAGAATGCTTCCACCAGGAGGAGGTATAGTAGTTTCAGTAAACTAAGCTATGGCTGCTGCCCAGTCACTGAACTCCTCATGCCAAGAGACCAGCATACAAGGAAGGGAGTGACCACACAGGCTGACGTAATTGACCCTGATCATAAGGCAATAAGGCTGTGTTATGCTGTGAGGGCAGAGAAGAATTTCAAATTCATGTAATCCACTGAGATATCTCCTGACACTTCCTTTCCTAATTATAGAGGTAAGTGGAGAAGTGCAGCCTTGATCTGAGAAGGGCAAGGTGACCCACGGCTAAGACTTCTTAGGGATGAAGGTCTGGGTCATACCACAAGGTATGGAATAGCAGAGGTGCTAGCGAAGGGTGAGGGAACTCTAGAATGGGTAGTAGAGGAAGGAGATGAAGAATGTTGATGTGGCCTCAAGACTAGCTGCAGCAGAGGGGATGGAGGAAGCAGTGGCTAGTTCGTCCCGCTAACCTTTAAGTTTCCCAAGGAAATAGACCAAGCAGAATCCTAGAGAAGTTATTCCCAGATGGAGTGAATTTATTATAAGAAGTAAATGGATTTGAATGGTGAAAGGAGTGGTTTGTGGTTTGTAGGGGACTCTGTGATAGAACATCCAAATTCCCCCTTCAGAACTAAGACACTCATCTCCTCAGCATCCAAGAGTGTTGACTATTGATGGCTCACAGCTGTGTCCCTCTCTGGGCAATTGCCGGCAGCTGAAGGGAGCTTCCTTGACTCAATGCTACACCCCCTCACTGGGGGCAGCCCACATCCAAAGACTGGTCCATATGGGGTTACAAAGCCTTGCCCAATGCCTCAGATTGAGGCAATTCTGTCTAAAAAGCATCTCAAAGTTAACTTGTTCACAGCCAAGTCTCTCTCTCTAAACCTAAACCCATTTCAGTACATGCCAATTCCATTCTTTTTGTCCAGTCTGAAACTTTGCAGTCTTCCTTGACTTTTCTCTTTCTCTGGTTCCCCACATCTAATTTGCCAGCAAATCCTATTGGCTCTACTTTCACCTCCACAATTTGACCATCTCTCAGCATACCACTGCTAACCCTCTGGTCCAAATCCCTATAAACTCTCACCTGGAACACACTCTAGCCTCCCAGCTGGCCTCCCTGCTTCTGCACTTGCTAAGTCTGTTCATGTCACTTCTCTAACAAATTCCTTGAGTGGCTTCTCATCACACTCAGACTACAAGCTAAAGTCTTTACAAGAGCCTCCAAAACCCTCCATGTCCTGGCACTGGGCCACCTCTCTGACCTCCTCCCCTGTCACTCTTCCCCCAGCCCTGTTCTAGCCTCTGGCCTCCATGCTGCTCCTCAGGCACACCAAGGATGCTCCTGCCGCAGACCCTGTGCACTTGCCTTTCCTTCTGCCTGGAAAGCTTTTCTCCCAGATAGCCATATGACTCCATCCCTCACTTACTTTGGGACTTTGCTCAAATATCACCTTGACACAGAGATGTTTCCAGACCATCACATAAGTCATAACAAACTCTACTCCCATCTTTTTTTTTTTTTTTTTTTTTTTATTTTAACAGAGTCTTGCTCTGTCACCCAGGCTGGAGTGCAGTGGCATGATCTCGGCTCACTGCAACCTCCACCTCCCGGGTTCAAGCAATTATTGTTCCTCAGCCTCCTGAGTAACTGGGACTACAGGCATGCACCAGCACAGCCTGGCTAATCTTTGAATTTTATTAGAGATGGGTTTTCACCATATTGGCTGGGCTGGTCTTGAACTCCTGACCTCAGGTGATCCACCTGCCTTGGCCTCCCAAAGTGCTGGGATTACAAGCATGAGCCACCGTGCCTGGCCCTCTACTCCCATCTTATCATCACCCACACCCCCTATTCCCCTTTGCCCTGCTTTAGCACTTACCACCTGCCATCAATTTTTGTTTACTATCTGCCTCCACTAGAATGTAACGTGCGTGAGGCCAGGGACTTTGTGTTTTTGTTTATTGCACGATATCTCCAATTCCTGTAACAGTGCTTGGCATGTAGTCGATATGCAAAAGAATTTGTTGAATGAACAGGTAAAGTTTCAGGGACTTTATAGTCTAGGAATTCACACTACCCCACTCCACTCCAAAACAGCTACCTCCTGAAATGCAGATGCACCAAAACAACCATAGAAATACTCCTAGGTAGAAAAAGAAACATAGCACGGCCAGACAGCCATGGGAAACAACACACTCACTGACCTGAGGGGAGAAAGGCCCCCTCACTTGTGAATTCACTGTCCTGAACTACCTGGGTTGCAACGGGACTCAAAGATGTAGAAAGAAAGAAAAGACTGGAGCCTGCAGGAATAGCCTGTGGCCTGACACCAGGGCTGATTTGTCCATTAGGCACAGGAAACTTAGCACCAAGGACGCCTGACACTTTTAGGGGCCCACAAAAATATTTCAATTTATTTTAGAATCAGAAGAAAAATGAACATAATAGTTAATATGAGGTAATAAATCCAGTTGGGATTATAATCATCTTTATACCAATGTAGTCATAAAATACAGTTTCTCTTTCTCTCTCTCTCTCTTTTTTTTTTAATGGAGAAAGCAACCAGGAAGGCAAAAGAGACCCATGAAAATGACAGTGTGGCCCTGACTAAGCTCCCCTTTAAGGCTCTGGCTAATATCAAGCAAGAGCCGGTCAGGACAGGGAGATGGAGGGAAACTGATATTCAGGGTGTGTTCCCATTTATTTGTCACCCCAGCCCAGCTTTTTGGTCCTAGGTTATAAAAGGGGAAATGGGAGCTTGGAAAAGTTAAATGATTTGGCAGAGCCAAAGAGAGTAAATGGCCATGCTAAAATTTGAGCCTAGGATGTCAGAGACCAAGCCACAGATGACCTTAGCGCACTGCAGCTGCCAGATGTTGCCTGCAAAGTTACAGGCGCAAATGTGCGGTTAGACGTTTTCCTCAGATCTGCCTCTGCCTGCCAAAGGCAGCCCCACTGAGTCAGCCTAGCTCCACCCTGCCCTTCATGAGCCCAAATGTGCCTTGTCTACCCCATCCCCAGTGCCAAGCCCCTGCCCCACCCCTAGCTCCAGGTCTTAATCATGAAACTTTGGGGAAATAAGGTTAAGTGGTAACACCCCACCCTATGAATAGGCAGATCTGGCTGCCCTCTCCTGCCTGTCGGTCCTTGCAGAGAGCATGAACTCGTTCCTCAGAAAGAAAAGAGCAGCCTGGGAAGAACTCATCCTTATTATTCCCACTGAAGCTGGGTGCCAAGGCCTCTCTCCTTGTGCCAATGCAAAGACTCTCAGGGCCTCTCCTGTCTGCATCCTAATCCTCCTCAGCCGGCACTCAGGGTTAAGTTCTTTCTTGAGGCCTAAGCAAAAATTCTCTCGGTTTTCCTTGTGAATCTCCCCTCTATCTCCTGCCCCTATTAGGTGAACCCTCACATAGGAGCAGTTGGGCAATATTCAATATCCAGGAGGGTAAGAAAACCTAGCATGAACTTGGGAATAGAAGGGCTTAGTTGAATTCCAGCTCTGCAGATAAATAATTTAATCTTTCCAAATTGAACTAAAACCCCTCTAAACAAACAAAAAGAGAGAGAGAACAAAAGGTTCATAAACTGCTTAGCACAGAATCTGGAACAAAGTTGTGCCAATCAATGTTAGTGATATTTGTGCCTGGTGATGTTTCCACTCTAATTTGCCTGGTTTTATGGTGGCTGTATTCTGGGTTCCTCACTAATTCAGTCATTAATTGCACATTTATTGAACACTTACTCTGTGCTGGCTACTATGTAAGCATTAGAGACACAAAGTTGGAAAGAAGATGTCTTTGCCTTTGAGGATCTTGTAAGGATGAAGAGAAGTGGATAGTCAACTACAATATAATGCGGTAATTGTCCAGCTCTGCATCTCAGCTGATGGTGTTGCCATTGGGAAACCAAAAAGTCAGGGGTTAGGGAAGCATTTAGCCTTCACAGAGGAGATTAACAACATGAAACCAAAGCATATTATAAGATGGACCAGGAGAGAGAAAAATGGGACCCTAAGACCTGGCCTTCAGCAATTTTATACAGTAGAAGGTAGAAATCTAGCTGTTCCTGGCTATTTCCCTTAAGAGAAGCCTCTATTAGGGTCCTGAGGATTTAGCTCTAGGAGGTTTCTAAAATGGTAAGAGATTATTTTTTATCAGGGCTGACTTTATGAGTAAGTGGAGTAGGTTGCTACCTACGTGTGTGTTCTGAGAGACATGAGGTGCCTCAGTCGTATACAAAAATGACTCCTCACATCATTGTTCTCTATTATTAGAGTCAGTCCTTAGGGACTCATTTAGCCCCCAGAATCTCCATCGAAAGGCACATAATCCAGGGACAATGAGCCTTTGCCCTAGCTGTCCCCTGCTTAGGTTGCTCTTTTCCATATATTCAAATCCTAGCTGTCAGTCAGGGCCCGGTGCACTTCCTCAATGGTTTCGTTCCAGCCTACTCTGCTCTGTTGCCCTATTCTTTGGGCTCTGTATTGCTGGTACATGGATTTGATCTAGTAGCTATGGCCTTGTGTGTCTTCTTGGCTGGATTCTGTGTGTGTATGTGTCCCCTCTCTTCCTGATTAGTCTGTCAATTATCTACTGTTGCATGAAAAACCACCCCCAAACTTAGTAGCAACTATTGATTTACTCCTGACTAGGCTGGGATCAGTTGGGTGGTTCTTCTGCTGGTTGGCTTGATGTTTCTCATGCAGCTTCAGTCATCTGGAGGCTCAGCAGGGATGGGAGGATCCCAGAGGGCTTCATTCACCTGTCTGACACCTCAGCTGAGGAGATTATAACAGGGAGGGACTGATTGTCCCATCTCTCCATGTGGGTGGGGTCTCATCTTCCAGGGCCTCTCTACATGAGCCTCTCTCTCCAGCAGGGTAACCTGGACTTTTTTTATTTTATTTAATTTTTTTTTTGAGACAGAGTCTCGCTCTGTCACCCAGGCTGCAGTGCAGTGGCACAATCTCGGCTCACTGCAACCTCTGCCTTCCAGGCTCCAGCAATTCTCCTGCTTCAGCCTCCCTAGTAGCTGGGACTACAGGTGCCCACCACTACGCCCAGCTAATTTTTTGTATTTTTAGTAGAGACGGGGTTTCAGTGTGTTAGCCAGGATGGTCTCGATCTCCTGACCTCGTGATCCGCCCACTTCGGCCTCCCAAAGTGCTGGGATTACAGGCATGAGCCACTGCGCTCGGTCTAGCCTGGACTTTTTTATAGCATGGTGGCTGAATTCCAAAAGAGAGTATTTCAAGAAGTTGACCCTCCATATGCAAGAGCTTACCTACTTGTTTCATGTTTGTTAGGATCTCACTAGCCAAAGAAGTCACACAACAAATCCCTAAGTCATGGCCAGGTGTGGTGGCTCATGCCTGTAATCCCAACACTTTGGGAGGTTGAGATGGGTGGATCACAAGGTCAGGAGTTCGAGACCATCCTGGCCAACATGGTGAAACCCCGTCTCTACTAAAAATACAAAAAATAAGCCAGGTGTTGTGGCAGGTGCCTGTAATCCCAGCTACTTAGGAGGCTGAGGCGGGAGAATCGCTTGAAACAGGAAGGTGGAGGTTGCAGTAAGCCAGGATTACACCACTGCACTCCAGCCTAGGCAACAAGAGAGAAACTCCATCTTAAAAAAACAAACAAAAATCCCCAAGTCAATGTGGGAAAGGTCTTCAAAAGGATATGACTAGCAGAAGATGTGGCTTATTGGGGACCATCAATGTTGACCACAGTTTATAAACACTTAGGGTAGAGATTGTATCTTCTATTTTGGAAATGTTCACACTTACTAGCATTGTCTAGAGTATATTGGTAGGCACTCAATCAAATTTGTTGACTGAATAAATTAATGGCAAGTAGAGTTAACAGCAAAGCTCTGTAAGATAAGCCTTGCAGGCAAGAGCTGAAGGTTGCTCCATGAAGAAAGCAGAGGCCTGAGAGGAAAGGTGGTTGAACCCCAAAAATCAATAAATGGGTTTTAGTGAATTTAACTAATGCCTTCCTCATTGATTTTGAGACTAGAAGAATGTAAGCAATAAATATCCTAAGAAGCCAGAGTATGCTCAGCTCAGCACTTTATTAGGCCTCAGGGTGAGTATGGAAGAAAACAAGGCCATTGACGTTATTGAAGAAACCAGAAAAAGGACAGGAAAACTTAAATATTACAAGGCCTTGGCCTGGTGCAGTGGCTCATGCCTGTAATCCCAACACTTTGGGAGGCTGAGGTGGGTAGATCACCTGAGGTCAGGAGTTCGAGACCAGCCTGGCTGGTGAAACCTCGTCTCTACTAAAAATACAAAAATTAGCCGGGCATGGTGGAGCATGCCTATAATCCCAGCTAGTAGGGAGGCTGAGGCTTAATCACTTAAACTCAGGAGATGGAGATTGCAGTGAACCAAGATTGCATCACTGCACTCCAGCATAAGCTACAGAATGAGACTGTGTCTCAAAAAAAAAAAAAAAATTATATATATATATATAATATATATATAACAAGGCCTCATAATGTACTTAACATAGTACATGGCATGTAAAAGACACTCAAAAAATATTCTGGAAAGAAGGAAAATGATGTGGTCAGGAAATAAAAGAGAGGTTACTTCAGGGTTCAGCAAACAATAAACCACAGGTCAAATCTGGCCCTCCATCTGTTTTTGTTTTTGTTTTTTTTGTTTTTTGGTTTTTTTAGATGGAGTCTTGCTCTGTCACCCAGGCTGGAGTGCAGTGGCATGATCTCAGCTCACTCTAACCTCTGCCTCCTGGGTTCAAGTGATTCTTGTGTCTCAGCCTCCTGAGTAGCTGGGATTACAGGTGCACACCCATACCATGCCCGGCTAATTTTTATATTTTTAGTAAAGACAGGGTTTCACCATGTTGAACAGACTGGTCTCAAACTCCTGACCTCAAGTGATCCACCTGCCTCAGCCTCCCAAAGTGCTGGGATTAGAGGCATGAGCCACCACGCCTGGCCCCTCCATCTGGTTTGTTTTGTTTGTTTGTTTGTTTGAGATGGAGTCGCGCTCTGTCACCAGGCTGGAGTGCAATGGCACGATCTCGGCTCACTGCAACCTCCGCCTCCCAGGTTCAAGCGATTCTCCTGCCTCAGTATCTCCAGTAGCTGGGACTACAGGTGCCCACCACCACTCCCAGCTAATTTTTGTATTTTTAGTAGAGACGGGGTTTCACCATGTTGGCCAGGATGGTCTCGGTCTCTTGACCTCGTGATCAGCCCTCCTCGGCTTCCCAAAGTGTTGAGATTACAGGCATGAGCCACCGCACCAGGCCCCATCTGTTTTTTAAAAGAAAGTTTTATTGGAGCACAGCCATGCCCATTTATTTGCATATTGTCTATGGCTGGTTGTCCACTCTAATAGCAGAGTTAAGTAGTCACAACGAAGACCATAAGGCCTGCGAAGTCTAAAATATGTACTATCTGGCCCTTTACAGAAAAAGTTGCCAACCTCTAGGTTAGTCTAAAGTCACTCAATCAGTGCTTCCTAGACTCCGTAGAGTTGACACAGTTTTCCTTGATGGAGGAGAAGGGAAGTGAGTACAAGGTTAGATGGAAGATGAAATGCTTTGTGCTCAAAACTGTGAATAGTTCTGGTCCTAGTGAAAAAATGTTTTTCAGGACCCCAGCAAGGAAAAATTTGTGGTGGTATGCAATAATGTCAGATACTGGGCCCCTGTTCAGATCAGTGGTCCAGGTAATTCCTCTCAACTTTCTCTCCATTCATTGCCCTGTTTGCACAACCCCATCCACTTTTTTGACCTGATGTGGAGCAAGGCATCCAGACACTACAGTTGGACAACAGGGAACCACTGACAAGGTAGATGAACTTTACATTTGAACATACATCTGGGTCCATAGGAGGAAATGGGAGCATCTAACTTTGAAGAGAAACAGCTTGATACCTTAAACCTTATTCCTTCACCTTACAAGGGTCTCAAAAGGTCATCTTGATCATTCCCCTCTAACTAGACTCAACTGATTTTTTTTTAATTCTATTTTTTTTTTTTTTTTAACATGGAGTCTCACTCTGTCACCCAGGCTGGAGTACAGTGGTGCAATCTCATCTCACTGCAACCTCCGCCTCCCACGTTCAAGCAATTCTCTTGCCTCAGACTCCTGAGTAGCAGGATTACAGGCTCCTGCCACCACACCCGGTTAATTTTTGTATTTTTAGTAGAGATGAGGTTTCACCACTTTGGCCAGGCTGGTCACGAACTCTTGATTGCAAGTGATCCGCCTGACTTGGCCTCCCAAAATGCTGGGATTACAGGTGTGAGCCACTGCACCTGGCCTAGACTGGACTGATTTCAAATCATCTCCCAGATCTAACACACACACACACACACACACACACACACCCCTCTTATTGTACCCCATACCCACATGCTTAAAAATAGAATACCCTCTCTCCAGGGCTGACCTGTCCATAGGCACAGTGGGCACAGCGTGGAGAGTATTTTAGGGGCCAACAAAAATGTTTTAATTTGATTTCAAACCAGGAAAATACAAAGGATGTAATAAGAATGGATAGATAATAATGAATCCAGCCTGGATCATACTCTTTATACCAGTCATATAAAATATAATTTGATATTTTCTTATGGAGGAAGGACCCATAAAAGGCATAAGTGCCAAGGGCTAGCAGAAGTTACAATGCAGCCCTGACTTCCTTAAGTAACAGGTTTCAGGGTCCACAAACTTCCTGGAGACAAGATTGTTTATTCCCTCAAGGTCTCAGAATCCCTGCTTTGACCATGTCCTCCCTTGGCCCAGTCCTTTGGAGAACTGAACACAGCTGCCTTTATCCTTTGAGGCAGGATAAAAAACAAAACAGCTCTCTGGGAAGGAAGCGGAGGCCTGCAGGTAGGAAAGAAGAGTGCTGGTGTCATTTCACTGGCCCCAGGGCCTGGCGAGGTGGGACTGCACAGCCCAGTTCTGGGCAGAGTAGAACCCAACTCAGATCCTCCTGAATAAATATTGCTTCAGGCCCAAGTGTGTTGACTTAAGAAACTGTGGTTCCTTCACCCTTCCCTGGCAGTGCAGATTAATCTCGGGGAGCCGCCTCCAGCTGAGAGCTCTCCGTGGGGTAAGTGCTGCCTAGAGTTTGCTTTTAAGCTTTGGTCATTACTGATTTGCCACTCGGGCTCTAAAATGCTCGTCTCTCAGGAGCCAAGGAGTTTGTTTGTTCATTAACCAACTGCTTCAATTTGCCTCTAAAACTCAACTTCCCACCACACTCCCGCCCCACCCCGGTTCCCTTTGTTTCTGCCTCACAGTGTTTTTTTTTTTTTTTTTTTTTTTTTTTTTTTGAGATGGGTTCTCACTCTGACGCCAGGCTGGAGTGCAATGGCGTGATCTCGACTCACTGCAACCTCCGCCTCCTGGGTTCAAGTGATTCTCCTGCCTCAGCCTCTCAAGTATCTGGGACTACAGGCATGCCCACTGCGCCCACTAATTTTTTGTATTTTTAGTAGTGACGGGGTTTCACCATGTTAGCCAGTATGGTCTGGATCACCTGACCTCGTGATCTGCCCGCCTCGGCTTCCCAAACTGCTGGGATTACAGGCATGAGCCACCACACCCGGCCTATAGTGTTTCTTCTTAGAAGGGTAGGGAGAAATTTGTTTTCCTTAAAGTCAGAGCAGATGGTGTTAATTAAAATGCAACTTAAAATTTACATCATCTTTGTTATGGGTTAAAATGTGTCCCCCCAACAAAAGATATGTCAAAGTCCTAACCTCTAGTACCTCAGAGTGTGACCTTATCTAGAAACAGGGCCATTGCAGATGAATTCAAGTTAAGATGAGGTCATACTGGAGTAGGGTGGGCCCCATAATCCAGTACGACCAGTGTCCTTATAAAAAGAACAGGCAGGGCCGGGTGCAGTGGCTCACACCTGTAATCCCAGCACTTTGGGAGGCTGAAGTGGGTGGATCACCTGAAGTCAGGAGTTCAAGACCAGCCTGACCAATATGGTGAAACCCTGTCTCTACTAAAAATACAAAAAAAAAAAAATTAGCCATGTATGGTGGCGTGCGCCTGTAATCCCAGTAACTTGGGAGGCTGAGACAGGAGAATTGCTTGAGCCCAGGAGGCGGAGCTTGCAGTGAGCCGAGATTGCGCCACTGCACTCCAGCCTGGGCGACAGAGAGAGACTGTCTCAAAAAAAAAAAAAAAAAAAAAGAGAGAGAGAGAGAACAGGCACACACACAGGAAGAAGGCAGCCCCTGAAGACAGGCAGAGATTAGAGCCAAAGCATGCCTGAGGCCACCAGAAGCCAGGACGAGGCAAGGAAGTATCCTCTGCTACAGTCTTATAAGGGAGTGTGGCCCTGCCAATACCTTCTAGCCTCCAGAACTCTGAGAGAATACGTCTCTGGTGCTTTAAGTCATCTGGTTTGTGGAACTTTGTTTGGAGATCCCTGGGAAACTAATAGAGCCTTCAAAGCAAATAATCTGCACACAGCTGGAGCCTCAAAAATGGATGGACTGACATAATCACACCAAGCTCTTGTACAATGTAAAAACTTTACTTCTCAAAGTCCTTTTGTTAGTGACGGCTAATCCGTACAGGTCTGCAGCAACCTCAATTCTTGCCTTCTTAAAAGAAAGAGTTCCACCAAGGGGCGTAAGGCAGAGGGAGAAACTGAGGCAAGTTTTAGAGTAGGAGTGAAAGTTTATTTTAAGTTTCAGAGCAGGGGCCTGGTGCAGTGGCTCACGCCTGTAATCCCAGCACTTTGGGAGGCCAAGGCGGGTGGATCACAAGGTCAGGAGATCAAGACCATCCTGGCTAACACAGTGAAACTGTCTCTACTAAAAATACAAAAAAAAAATTAGCCAGGCATGGTGACGTTGTGCCTGGTAGTCCCAGCTACTCGGGAGGCTGAGGCGGGAGAATGGCGTGAACCCAGGAGGCGGAGCTTGCAGTGAACCGAGATCGCGTCACTGCACTCCAGCCTGGGTGACAGAGTAAGACTCCGTCTCAAAGAAAAAAAAAAAAAAAATTCACAGCAGGAACGAAAGGAAGTACACTTGGAAAAGGGCCAAGCGGGTGACTTGAGACATTCAAGTGCATGGTTTGACCTTTGACTTGGGATTTTATACCTTGGCACGCTTCTGGGGGCCTTCTCCCCTCATTCTTCCTTTGGGGTGGCTGTCTGAATGTGTAGTGGCCTGCTAGCACTTGGGCCACATGTGTAGTGTGTTTACTGGAGCTGCACACATGCTCACTTGAGCATTCTTCCCTTACCAGTCAAGTGTTCCCAGAGAAAGGTCATATGCCAGTTGAACTTTGTCATTTTGGCTGGGTGTAGTGGCTCACGCCTATAATTCCAGCATTTTGAGAGGCTGAGGCAGGCAGATCACCTGAGGTCAGGAGTTCAAGACCAGCCTGGCCAAATTGGTGAAATTCTGTCTCTACTAAAAATAAAAAAAATTAGGCCGGGTGCAGTGGCTCACTCCTGTAATCCCAGTACTTTGGGAGGCCAAGGCAGGCGGATCATGAGGTCAGGAGATCGAGACCTGGTCAGCATGGTGAAACCCCGTCTCTACTAAAAATACAAAAATTAGCCAGGCATGGTGGTGTGTGCCTATAATCCTAGCTACTCAGGAGGCTGAGGTAGGAGAATAGCTTGAACCAAGGAGTCGGAGGTTGCAGTGAGCAGAGATCAAGCCATTGCACCCTAGCCTGGCAACAGAGCGAGACTCTGTCTCAAAAAAAAAAAAAAAATTAGCCGGGCATGGTGGCAGGCGCCTATAGTCCCAGCTACTTAGGAGGCTGAGGCAGGAGAATCGCTTGAACCTGGGAGGCGGAGGTTGCCATGAGCCCAGATCATATCACATCACTGCACTCCAGCCTGGGAGTTAAAAGCGAGACTCCGTCTCAAAAAAAAAAAAAAAAAAAAAGAGTTTTAAAAATCAGCTACCATCTATGATCAACATCATTGCACAAAAGAAATGCCATTTTAATATTAAGAACAAAGAAGACCATGATACCAAAATTAAGAGCTCATCTTTTAAATTAAATAAATTCCGTTTGTTTTATTCAGTGTATTCTAAAAATAAAAGGAGACTACGTTGTCCTTATTTTCATTTTTTGGAAGACTGACAAATATTCCTGTTGGTTTTCTTCTGTTTCTTAACATTTTATGATGATCTGACTCAAGTTCCGATTCTCTTTCCACTGAACACAGCTGGAAATGAGAACCCATGGGTTTGGGTGGTAAAGGCCAGAATGCTCTAATTAGAGAAGCAGGCTGGATGAATGTCCAGCCAGGTTCTGTTCTGAGACCACACCATCCCCCTGTGCCCAGATAAATCAAGCAACAGTTGTTTTGGTAGCACCAGATAAGCAGCGGGAAGAGCTGACTTCCTCTTAGAAAATGACTCCTTTGTATTTCTGGCAAAACAGCTTGGGATTTGATGTGCAAACTGCAGCCTGTTCTTTCCTGGTACCTTCTGCTATCAGGCCAGTTGTGACTGGCTTGGCTTTCACCCTGAGTGAAGAGCTACTGGGTCCATTGGGCTGTTTGGTCCCTGCCTACTGCTGTTCTAGGTCACAGTTTGGAAAAACAGCTTGGAGAGTCCAATGCTTCTACAACAGGCTCCCTGCCACTGGGCTCAACCGGGAGCTTGTATGTGAGCCACAGTTAGTCAATGGCTTTACTATTATGAATGATAACAATAAACATCTTTTGCACATTTTTTAGTTTTTAAAATCCACTGTCTTTTTAGAATAACATCAATGCTCAGGGAAATCTTCATGAAAAAATAAGAGAGAGAACTGGTCTACCCTGAAAAATGAATGGTATTTGGAAGGGAGTTAGGGTGGGAGGATGGGAATGGGGTGTGGAGGGCAGAAGGTGCAGGGACACACAGGAGCTGAGGAAAGGCATGAAGGGAGGAATACTGAATTCTCATGAGGAGAAGAGGGGGCGAGGTGCAATGGCTCATGCCTGTAATCTCAACACTTTGGGAGGCCAAGGCGGGAGGATCACTGGAGACTGGAGTTTGAGACCAGTCTGGCCAACATAGCAACACCTTGTGTCTAAAATATAAAAATTACCTGGGTGTGGTAGCACACTCCTATAGTCTTAGCTACTCGGGAGGCTGAGATGAGAGGACTGCTTGAGTCCAGGAGTTCTAGGCTGCGGTTAGCCATGATCGCACTACTGCATTCCAGCCTGGGCAACGGACAGACCATGTCTCTAAAAAAAGGGGGTAAAAAAAAGAAGAAGAGAGAATGAACTGGTATAGGCCAGATGTGTGGAGATGTCTCAAGCTTTTGAGGAGGACAGACTTGATCAAACCCTAGCTCAGCCACTTACTGCTGCTATTACCTCCACCCTCCACCGCCTGCCCCTCACTGTGAGGGAAAGCTCTTTGAGGCCAGAAAAGTTAAGTGATGATGAGGAGTAGGGAAAAGCCAGAAACATAATGAGTCTGACAGGGATTCTTCCTATTAAAAAGTTATTCAGGGAAATAGAAATAGTCAAACAACCTCCACCCTCTCTGTCCTTTGATCTGGGTGTTTCTATCCTCTCCTCTTCCTTGAGAGAGGTTTCAAGGTTAAAAAAAAAAAAAAAAAAATCCATGGACATCAATAGGTCTTCAGACAAATTTGATCCCTCTAAGGCAGTTTGACCAAACCACCAAGCCAAGAAACAGTCCCCGTCCCTTGCTCTCAGGCAGGGACATAATAAGGACTAAGGAAGTGACCTCCTTTCAGGAAGTAGGTAGACACATGACCTAAAATTCAACCCTTCTCTTCTTGGAAGGAACTTATCATCTAAAGGAGAAAAGCTTTAAAATGTGCTCCCTTTTCAGTGCAGAAGGAAAAAAGGAGTGGGAGGAAGAATTTACTGTCCTGCAGTAGTTTTTAGAATATAGAGGAAATATATTTTCTAAAAATGGACAACCTGAGTGAATAGTTTGTAGCTTTAAAGATACCTTTCCCTGGAAATTTTAGCCTCTACTTTTTTAATTATCCCAGTTGGAAACCTGGGGAGATTTTTATCATCTGTGAGGTTGAGCTGTTTATTTATTTACTATATGTTTCCCATCACCTCCTGTTGCAACTGCTGCAATTCATACTGGGTGGTGTGTGAGGAGATGAGGCTGGGATTAAGAGGGGAAAGATTGGCAAGGAAGCCAAACTATGAAACAGAGAAAGATTGGGGCACACTGCTAAATGAAAGTGTATTTGACTTTCTATGACTTTATTTAAATTTGCATTTTTTAATTATGAAAATAATATATGTAGCCGGGAAGGGTGCTCAAACATGTAATCCAAGCAATTTGGGAGGCCAAGGTGGGTGGATCGCTTGAGGTCAGGAATTCGAGACCAGCCTGGCCAACATAGTGAAAGCTCATCTCTACTAAAAATACAAAAATTAGCTAGGTGAGTTGGTGCACACCTGTAATTCCAGCTACTTAGGAGGCTGAGGCATGAGAATCGCTTGAACCCAGGAGGTGGAGGTTGCAGTGAGGTGAGATTGTGGCACTGCATTCCAGCCTGGGCCACAGAGCAAGACTCAGTCCACAAAAAAACCCTGAAAATAATATATGCACCTATTTAAATTTCTATTTTGTGATGGTTAATTTTATGGGTCAACTTGAATGGGCCATGAGGTCCCCAGATATTTGGTTGAATACTATTTTGGGTTTGTTTGTGAGGGTATTTCCGGATGAGATTAACATTTGAGTCAGTACACTGAGTCAAATAGGCTACTCTCTATCATCCAGGTGGGCCTTGTTTAATTAATGAAAGGCCTGAATAGCACAAAAACGCTGACCCTCTTGCAAGTCAGAGGGAATGTCCCTTGTTTGGCTGCTTGAACTGCGGCATCAATCTTTTCCTGCTTTTGGACTTAAATTGAAATATTGGCTTTTCTTGAGTCTTGAGCCTGCCAGGCTTTTGGACTGGAATTATATCATCAGCTTTCCTAGGGAATGTTATGGACTGAATTGTGTCCCCCCAAAATTCATATGTTGAAGCTCTAATCCCCAATGTGACTGCACTTGGAGATAGGGCTCTTAGGAGGAGATTAAGATTAAATTAAGTCAGAAGGTGGGGTTCCAATCAGACAGGATTGGTGGCCTTATAAAAAGACGGGAGAGAGAGAAATCTCTCTCTCTCTCTCTTGCTGCCATGTGAAGATACAGCAAGAAGGTGGCTGTCTGTAACCCAGGAAGAGAGCCCTTACCAGAAAACCATACTGGCACCCTAACCTCAGACTTCCAAACTCTAGAAGTCTAAGAAAATTGTTCTGTTGTTTAAGCCACCCAGTCTGTGGTATCTTGTTATGGCAGCCCAAGCTGACTAACACACATTTTATTACCCAGTGTAATAAAAGTAACTTAAATACCCAATGTAAAATAAATATAAATGCCTAGTGTAGAATTTGTTTTCCTCCTCAGATAAGACCATGGTAAGCAGCTCCTTATACATTTTTATTAAAAAGTATGTATGCAAATATAAGAATGTATCTTTTCTGCAAAAAAAAAAAAAAAACACACACACACACACACACAACACAACACAAACAGAATCATGCTATACATACTGTTATACATCTGCTTTCTTCACCTAAAAATCTTCTTTGGCGATCACTCTTTATCAGTATGTCATATGTCCCAGTTTGCCTGGGCCAGTCCCAGTTTACAGTTTTTGTCCCAGTATAATTACCAGTAGAATCCCTTCCCACTCTCAAAAGAATCCTGGTTTGGATAAATCTCATAGTCACTCTATTTATCAGGCAAAATGAATCCGCCTTTTTGCTTTTAGTAAGTTTCATGAAATGGCACATCACAGATACCTTAATTGTAACTAAATCATCTATTTATGAATAGTTATTCCTAGTTTGTTTTTTTGTTTATTGGGGTTTTTGTTTTTGTTTTTTTTTTTTTTTTTTGATGGAGGCTTGTTCTCTCCCAGGCTAAAGTGCAGTGGCATGACCTCTGCCACCTCTGCCTCCCGGTTTCATGTGATTCTCGCCTCAGCCTCTGGAGTAACTGGGATTACAGGGGCTCACCACTAGGCCCAGCTAATTTTTGTATTTTTAGTAGAGACGGTGTTTTGCCAGGTTGCCCAGGGTGGTCTCAAACTCTTGGGCTCAAGAGATCCATCCGCCTCAGCCTCCCAAAGTGCTGGGATTAGAGGCATGAGCCACCATGCCTGGCCCTTAGTTTTTAACTATTACAAAGAATTCAGCAGGGAGCCTCCTTCCTCATTCCCTTGAACCCCTGTGAGAGTACATGTGGAAGGCAAATCCTAGCAGTGAAAATTGCTGGGTCAAAGAGTTTGTGCCTTTTACATTTTTCTGTAAAATAATATTATGTGTTTGTTTGTTTGTTTATTTATTTATTGAGACAGAGTCTCACTCTGTTGCCCAGGCTGGAGTGCAGTGGCACAATCTTGGCTCACTACAACCTTTGCCTCCTGGGTTCAGGTGATTCTCCTGCCTCAGTCCCTCAAGTAGCTGGGGCCACAGGCGTGGGCCACCACGCCCTGCTCATTTTTTTAATTTTTAGTAGAGACAGCGTTCCCCATGTTGGCCAGGCTGGTCTCGAACTCCTGACCTCAAATGATCCATCCACCTTGGCCTCCCAAAGTGTTGGGATTACAGGCATCAGCCACCACGCCAGGCCAAAATAATACTTTTATTAACTTTTTAATTGAAGTGTAATACGGCAGATTTTCAAACAATGTTGTTGTTTCATTATAACACTGGTGAGAAAAAAATGGATTCCCTGCTAGGGCTGCTGTCTGTGTGGAATTTGCATCCCATGTCTGCATGGCTTTCTCTGGGTACTCCGGTTTCCTCCCACATGCCAAAGCTGTACCTGTTAGGCTTGTTCATATGCCTCAGTGGTCCCCATCTGGGTAAGAGTGGGTGTGTGTGTGAGTGTGTCCTGTGATAGGATGGTGTCCTGGCCAGGGTGGGTTCCTGCCTTGTACCCCAAACTGCCGGGATGGGCTCTGGCAACCGGAGATCCTGAACTGGAATAAGCAGGTATATAGTGATCTTACTTGATTTTATTAATCTTCCTTAAATGTACGTATAGCTCACATTTATTTAGACATTTCATATTAGAAGTGTTTTTGTCTTTATTTAGAAGCTGTTTCTGTGACCAGAAATATGCCAAAGGAACCTAACTCTTGTTTATACCCATTAGCCTATGGTAAAATTCGTTTCATTATACTCCTTTTCACTTTAAGTCTCAATTTCCAAGAACCTACCGGAGAAGTTGTAAAGACTTACTGCATTCCATTGTATGAATATGCCAATTTATTAATCCACCATTGACATTTTGAACTCCAGCCAAATTCCTCTTCATGTGGGAGGAACTTCAGGCAGAGGAGTCAACCCAGGTGAACCAACCCAGATAGCTCTGCACGCCTGCCTCACTCACAGCCCGGGTCCTCCCATAGCTCTTTGGACAGATCAGGTCATTGCCCTCCTCACACAGTTCCAGTAGATTTCCTGCCTGGCTCCTTTCCTTCTCCTGAGGGTACCAAGCCCTCTTCCTCCAGAACGCATTGGCTGAGTCTTCCACCACTGTGCCCACTAAGACTGGGGGAGGGACCTTCTGGGGATCCCCACAGCATTCCCTACTTTTCATGTCCCTGCACACATCACTTGGAATTGTAATCCTTTCTTTAACTGCCATCTTTCCAGTTGGACTGTATTTATTTCCTACTGCTGCTATAAGAAGTTACCACAAACTCAGTGGATTAGAACAGTATACATTTACTGTTCTATAGTTCTAAAGTTCAGAAGTCTGAAATGATTCTCACTGGGCTAAAATCGTGGCGTCAGCAGGGCTGTGTTTTCTGGAGGCTCTAGGAGAGAAACTGTTTCTTGCCTTTTCGGGCCTCTAGAGACTGCCCTTGTTCCTAAGTTCCCTGGCCATCTTCAAAGCCATCAGTGGCTGATCAAATCTTTCTCATATCACATCATTTTAACGCTGAACTTCTATGTTTAAGGGCCCTGTGATACCACTGGGCCCACCTGGATAATCCAGGATAATCTCCTGATTTTTTTTTTTTTTTTTTTTTTTTTTTTTTGAGGCAGGGTCTCACTCTATCGCCCAGGCTGGAGTGCTTGTGGCACAATTATGGCTCACTGAAGCCTTGACCTCCTGAGCTCAAGCAATCCTCCCATCTCAGCCTCTCGAATAAGTAGGACTATAGGCACGTGCCTCCATGCCAGGTTAATTTTTTTAAAAAAAATTGTGGAAACAAGGTCTCACTATGTTGCCTAGCTGGTCATTGAACTCCTGACCTCAAGGGATCCTCCCACCTCAGCCTCCTAAAGTGCTGTGATTACAGGTGTGAGCCACCACACTCAGCCAATCTCCCTATTTCAAAGTCAGTTAATTAGCAACCTCAGTTCTGTTTATAATCTAAATTCCCCCTTGCTATGTAGCATAGTAAATTCATAGCATCTGAGGATAAGAATGTGTACGTCTCCAGGCGCTGTTATTCTGCTTACCACAGACTCCAAGCTCTGTGAGGACAGAAATTATATCTCCCCTTTTTTTTTTTGGAGATGGAGTCTCGCTCTGTTGCCCAGGCTGGAGTGCAGTGGAGTGATCTCAGCTCACTACAACCTCCACCTCCCAGGTTCAAGCAATTCTCCTGCCTCAGCCTCCCAAGTAGCTGGGATTACAGGTGTGTGTCACCATGCCTGGCTAACTTTTGTATTTTTAGTAGAGGCAGGGTTTCACCATGTTGGCCAGACTGGTCTCGAACTCCTGACCTCAAGTGATCCACCTGCCTTGGCCTCCCAAAGTGCTGGCATTATAGGTGTGAGCCACTGCGCCCGGCCTATATCTCACTTCCGTTATACCTGCTTCATGTCTGTGCGTTCTTTCAGGTCAGGTAAAGGATCCCACCCTAGTTGTCTGCCAGACGGCACACTGCTATCTACTCATCAAAGCAGGCAAAGAAACCTCATTGTGACTGTGAAAAGGGTGTTTTCCTGCAACCAGTCATCTCGCCAGCTGTAGACTCTTTTTCTAACATCATTTTTAGCCTGAGGATGTTGAAGACAGGGACAGTTACAGGTGTCTTTCAGGGCAAGAACCATGTCATTCATTTGTGTGTTGCTTATCACAGGGCCTGGTACACTTTCAGAACTCAATGCATGTATGTTGAGTGGGTCAGGGTGGAACCAGAGTCCAACTAGGGCAGCCAAGCTGATAACAAGGTGACCAGTAGGTCATTGGGTCAGAGATCTAGAGCCCAGTTGGGGTGCCTCCTGCGTGACCACAAACTTCTGAAGCACACAGTGCTGCCAATCAGACTGCCAGGGAGCCAGGTGACCTTGGATTTGGTGAATCAGGCCAGGCAGGAAGTCAGCAGCAGGCAGACAAGGCAGTGCCCACATGGGCACCAAGAGGGGGTTGGGGCCAAGTGGATTCAAGAACCTGGTGTGAGTGGAAGTTGAAATGGAAGGGGCACATCAGAAACCTGCAGGAGAGGAGGAGCAACTTAACCAGAGGCAGCTTCCTGCACTATGACCCAGTACTGATATTGTCCTCTGCAGTGAGAATCAGCTCAGCCTAACCACAGGCTCATGGGCCGCAGCGTGCGAGCATGAGCAACAACTGTGAGGGTCTCTGGTAGGCAGACTCTGAAACCAGAGGTGAGCTGGAAACAGTCACCTCGACAAGCAACAGCCACAGTAGATACGAAACTGAATAGGACAGTCGCCACCCTTGGAAAGCTCGTGGTCTAGGGCAACTGTCAGGCACCAAAAAATGAACTCATATATGGTGGTAAATGAGAACAAAAGGCTACCAGACTGAAAGCTTTAAAAAAAAATCTCCTTTATCCTTTCCAATAATGTTTTGTGGTAGATATTATTTCTTCCCTTCATAGATGAGAAATGTGAGGCTCAGAGAGGATAAAGAGCTTGCCCAAGGTCACACAGCTGCTAAGTGGTAGATCCAGTTTACAAACTCAGGTTTCTTTTACTCAAAAGTCCACACATCTCAGCCTGGAAACCAAAGCTGTTTTTCTCTATCGCTGGGCATATAGTAGGCATTCAGCAAATGACTCCTTTGCAGTAGATTTAGTTCTCATGCTCCTGTACTTTCCATGCATTTCTTTTTTTTTTTTTTTTTTTTTTTTTTGAGAAGGAGTCTCGCTCTGTCGCCCGGGCTGGAGTGCAGTGGCCAGATCTCAGCTCACTGCAAGCTCCACCTCCCGGGTTTACGCCATTCTCCTGCCTCAGCCTCCCGAGTAGCTGGGACTACAGGCGCCCACCACCTCACCCGGCTAGTTTTTTTTGTATTTTTTTAGTAAAGACGGGGGTTTCACCATGTTAGCCAGGATGGTCTTGATCTCCTGACCTTGTGATCCGCCCGTCTCAGCCTCCCAAAGTGCTGGGATTACAGGCTTGAGCCACCGCGCCCGGCCTTTCCATGCATTTCTGTTATAACTCTATTCTAGTCCCAAGCACTTGGTAGAATAAATGTATTTCACTCATTCCAAACAGGCCTTAAAATAGGATAATTTTGTGTTTCTGAGAGACAGGGACTATACCCTACCAACCTTTTTTTTTTTTTTTCGAGACGGAGTTTCACTCTTGTTGCCCAGGTTGGAGTACGATGGTGTGATCTCGGTTCACTGCAACCTCCACTTCCCAGGTTCAAGCTATTCTCCTGCCTCAGCCCCCCAAGTAGCTGGGATTACAGGCACCTGCCACCACGCCCTGATAAATTTGTGTGTGTGTGTGTGTGTTTTTAGTAGAGATGGGGTTTCGCCATGTTGACCAGGCTGGTCTCGAACTCCTGACCTCAGGTGATCCACCCGCCTCAACCTCCCAAAGTGCTGGGATTACAGGCGTGAGCCACTGCACCCAGCCCCATAACCAACTTTTTACCCTAACATAGAGTAAGTGTTAATACCTGTGAGTGTGAGTGTGTGAAGGTTAACCTGGCAGCATTGTGCTTGATGGACTGGAAAGGGAACAAAGAAAATCTCGGCTGGAATGGTCAGGGCTATTTTATTCTTCCCAGTATTAGTATAGCGCCTGGCACATTAGAAGTGCTCACACACATTGGCTGAATAAATGAAGAATCCTGCATTCATTCACCCTAGTTCTAGCTGTAACAATAGAATCCTATTCACTCCGGGTAGTTCTAGAGCCAGTTAGAGATATTGTATTGCATTCTGGAGACCCTCCAAGTCCAAGGAATTTCACTGTGTCTACAGAATACCCCTGTCTCCAAAGAAACTACATTTCAGTTCCAAGTAGTTGTACCATAGTCATAAACACAACCACAAAGGAGGAATGGAAACAAACCACCAAAACACTGTGACTGGGAGGCCCAACTCCTCTCAACCGCTGAAGAGCAGTTTCTAAACAAACACAAAAGGGATTGCACCTGCTCTGGGTCCTGCCAAAAGAATAGAAAGCAAACCCAAGAAAGTCAGACTGGCACCAAGTGAGAACCCAACAGGGCCAAATAGGAAGCTCACTGGGGGAGGAGAGACGCCAGGATTAGTGGTGGTAGGAGGTTGACCTAATTCCACTGTGTTCAAGGGATATTACTGCCTGGTCCAATGAGTCATACAGCTCAGGCATGTCATATCATTTTAACCACAGATAATAAGAATAACAACCCGCTTTTATTGAGTGATTACTACGTACTGGCCCTATGCTAAGCACTCTTTACACATTAGCTCACTTAAGCCTCACAGCAGCCCTGTGGAATTGCTAAGACTGGGCAGGGAGGTAATCAAGCAGCGGGAGTCATCCAGGTAGGCAAAAGAAACGTGAAGACAAGCGCACCACCAAGGCTGAGGACAGGAAGTTTGGATGTTGACAGACAAGTGTCTGCCCCACCTCTAATTCGTTAAGCTGATGATTTGCAAACACATATCTGGGAAAGTTTTCAAAAGACAGCTTTCTGAGTCCCCCTCAGACTCACTGAATCAGAATTTCTAAGGACAAGGCCCAGAAATCCATATTTTTATCTATATTTTTAAAATCTATATTTAAAAATCTCAATTTAAAAAAAAACCACCCTGAATTCACACTTGTGAATATCCCACATACACGTGGGCCCTTAAAGAAAGTGCAGATGCTAAAATAACCCAGGACCCTACATTGGCTTGTTCCCAAACTGCTTTCATTTAGTCCTAGCTCTACTGGGTCTCAAATCCATGGCTCTAAAACCCTAGACATTCTTTGGGCCTGTGGACAAGGTGTTTCTCAGGCTTTGCATCTGAGTTAGTCCCCGAATCCTTAGGATTAACTTGACTCCTGGGCATTTCGTGCCACTATAGGTGGTTACATCCTCCTACCCCAGATATTTGCATCCAAACAAGCAGTGCCAGAGCCCTGTTAGTGAGGATAGGTAGGGGACACTTGGACCCAGGGTACCAGCAATGAGACCATCATACAGAAGGATGAGTGTCCTGCAAGACTTGGCCCAACTAAAAGCCTCATAGCTACTGCCCATTAGGGGAGGAATGACTCTCTTAGCAGTCCCTGAGCACACATTAAAAAAGGATGCAAGTGAGGTGGCGAATGAAGGGTCTGAGCTTGAAGGTAGACCTAGGACCATCTCAACAGGCTCCCAGGTTCTGAATCCTGTTCAGGAATCTTCCTTCTCCTGCGTCAAGAACCATCTCCAACAACCCCCATCTTTGGTCTTTACCACAGGAAAACACCTCTGCTCAATCCTGGCAACCATCCACCACCCACAGACAAAAATAGACCAGCTGGCCTCTACAAGCACGTTGCTTTCACTGATGAGAAACAAACACCCATTTGGTTTACTTTCTCTTCAAAAGTCCAGGAAGCCTCTTGACAGAAGATATTGGGAAGGTTTAGTGAAGGCCAAGGGCTTAAGTTTTGAAACCTAAACCATTTGACAGGCCCCGTGAAGGTGAAACTTACGGTCACATTGACGCTCTTGCACTTTGAGTCTCATTTGCTAAATGTAGTAAGGCGTTCACCGGGGTCTCTTAGACGCAGAAAAAAATGTAACGACAGTGAGGCATATTTGTGCTTCACGCAAGAAAGAATTCTTTTTTTTTTTTTTTTTTTGAGACAGAGTTGCCCTCTTTTACCCAGGCTGGAGTGCAGTGGCACAATCTTAGCTCACTGCAACCTCCTCCTTCTGGGTTCAAGCAATTCTCCTGCCTCAGCCTCCCAAGTAGCTGGGATTACAGACATGCTCCACAACACCTGGCTAATTTTTGTATTTTTTAATAGCGATAGGGTTTCACCATGTTGGCCAGGCTGGTCTTGAACTCCTAGCCTCGGGTGATTCACCCACCTCAGCCTCCCAAAGTGCTGGGATTACAGGCGTGAGCCACTATGCCCAACATGAAAGAACTTTCTAATGGAGTTGACCATCAGGGGAAGAGTCGGCCTGGGAAATGTGAGATCATTTCCATTGGATGTGACTGTAATTATCTATCAGCCATGCCATGGGTGTGAGGTTGGGACCAAGAGAACCTTTAAGATATCTTCCAAGCTCTAACTCTACGACTGTAATAATTATCACCATAAACTGGGCACCCTTTCCACAAGGGTCTTGTGGTAAAGTGTGGAATAATCAACTCGGAAAAGGCCTATTCAAGAATCAGAACTTGTTGTGTTCTGAGGGATATTCCTACAAATCTCTGAGGATATAATAACTTACCAATATATAGTCTAAGAATATTTCTGAATGTTTCAGTCACTGAGAATCCAGGAAGCCTCTCTTCTGGACAGTGTCTGCTAATCAACTCCCTTGTTGAAATAGTCTGTATCTAACACCAAACACCCCGAGAGTGCTGTCCTTTCCTGATGGTACATTATAGTTTATTTCCGATATAGTTTCTCTCTCAAATCTCTCTCTAACTCACACCTCTCCTCTGCTTAGATTGTTCCAATGAATTGGACATTTTATTTGTGTT
The DNA here is from genome assembly GCF_007565055.1 of Rhinopithecus roxellana. Lineage (NCBI taxonomy): Eukaryota > Metazoa > Chordata > Mammalia > Primates > Cercopithecidae > Rhinopithecus > Rhinopithecus roxellana. The sequence continues at coordinate 70,702,708 of NC_044556.1, read as the reverse complement.
TCAAACTACCTACACTTGAATATCCATTACACATTTTAAATTGAAAATACCCCAGACTCATCTTCTGCCACCAAACTTGCTCCTCCCACAGTCTTGCCCGTTTCAATGAGTGGCAACTCTATCCTTTCAATATGCTAGGACAAAAACCCTGGAGTCATTTGCAACTTATTTTAGACCTTATAGCCAGTCTTTCAGAAAAACCTGTTGTTCCTACTTTCAAAATATATTCAGATTATGACCACTTCTCACCACCTGCACTGCTGCCACCTGATCTAGGCCATGGTTATCTCTCACCGAGATTACCATAGTAACCTTTCAGCTCGTCTCTCTGCTTCCATCTTCGAGTCTTTCTCAGCACAGGATCCAGAGTAGGGTGATGGAAATGTTCTATATGACGATTGTGGTGGTGGTTACATGAGTCCATACATTTGTCGAAACTCATCAAATGATACTCTTAAAATTGGCAAATTTTATTATGTACAAATTATATTGCAAGACGTGGTAGCTCATGCCTATAATCCCAGCACTTTGGAAAGCCAAGGTGGAAAGATCGCTTGAGCCCAGGAGTTTGAGGCCAGCCTGGGCAATATAGTGAGACCCTGTCTCTACAAAAAATAAAAAAATAAAAAATTAGCCAGACGTGGTGGTGTGTGCCTATAGTCCCAGCTGCTTAGGGGGCTGAGGTGGGAGAATTGCTTGAGCCTGGGAGGTCAAGACTACAGTGAGATATGATTATGCCACTGCACTCCAGCCTGGGCAACAGAGCAAGACCCTGTCTCAAAAAAATTGCATTGCAATAAAGATTAAAAATGCAAATTAGATTATGTCATTTATTGGATCAAAACCATCAAAAATGGATTCCCATTTCATTCAGAGTATAATCCGGGGTTCTTACAATGGCCTTCAAGGTCCTGTTTAATCTATTACCCCATTAGCTGGCTGACCTCACCTCCTTTTCGCTCACTTAGCTCTACCACAATGGCCTACTCATTGTTCTTCTGTCATACCAGGAATGCACCCACCTCAGGATCTTGTATGTGTTTACCTGTTTAGAACACTCTTATTCTAGTTATTATCTGCATCCTTGATCCTTCTTCTTACAGTATTTTTTAAATTGTCACCTTCATAGCGAGGTTTTCCTAGACCATCCTATTTATCCACTCTGCCTTTTAATTATAGTGTTAAGACCATTTATATTTAATGTAATTATTGATGCAGTTGATGTCCACTGTCTTGCTATTTATTTTCAATTTAGCCTACCTGTTCTCTGTTCCTTTTGCCTCTTTTCCTGCTTTCTTTTGTATAAAGCAAGAAGAAAATTATCAGGGTTTCATTTTATCTCCTCTATTGACTCTTGAGCTAGTTCAGGTGTTTTTTGTTTGTTTGTTTTAGTGGTTGCTCTGGAAGTTATAATATGCATCCATCACTTATCACAGGTATATCTCAAAGTAAGATTATACCACTTCATGTGTAAGATAAGAAACATAAAACAACATACTTATATTTATTCCCTTTCTGGTCTTTTTTCTATTGCTATAATGCCTTTTATTATTTCTACATATGTTATAAATTCCACAAATTATTGTTAACTTTTGGTTAAAATTCAATTGTATAGACTCACAGATTCCTATTTTATTCAGTGATACGATCTATTACTGTTATTATTATTTTTTTAGTCTTCAAATCATCCCAGATTTGGTCAATGGGAATCCCTTTAAGTTAGTTCTTGTGTCCTTTTGATATGTCTCCCATCATTCTTTGAGCACTTTGTTACTTCTGGTAGTAAGTTCCAGGCTCATTTTATAGTCTTCTGCCCTTCCCCTGAAATCAGCCATTTCTCTAAGGAGATTTGATTCTTTTTGTGGAAAGTGATATTCACAAAGCAGGATCTAGGTACTAGTGTGCTCATTGCTACTAGAGTATCATTCATTACTTCTAGGCCCCTGTGGGCAGAGCTAGGAAATGTACATATGTATATACTCACATATATGTACACATGCACACCTGTATCTGTTTCTATAACTATCTATTAAAACCATGAGCCCTCACCAATGCCTCCAATTCCAATCCAACATCACAGGGTTTATTTTAGCCTTCCCCTTTCCATTTTTGTCTTTTTAATTTTAACTTTTTATTTCCTTTGGTGCTCCTCAGCAGGACCCTTTCCATATTTGTAACTCTATTCATTCACAGTGAAAGAATCAGCTTTCATTATCTTCTGTACATTTATGTATTTGCTCAATCTTCCTGTATGTAACCAGTATTCTGGCCACTCTGGAGCCAGTCCTTGGTTCTGGTGCCCCACTGATTCCCGCCAGTGATATCAGGACTAAATTCTTCCCTCACTATTTGCTGCTGGCCATGCTGAAGCCAAAGCCTAGACCCTGATGAAGGGCCCAGTAGCCTTGGTGAAGAAGCAGGAGGAATGTCAGGACTGATTCACAGCTGATACTCTGTAAAGTAGATGTGACAGGAAGATGAGAGAGCTTGGATACCAAGAATGCCAGAAAATATGCCATGGGTTTCAGGCGGGCTGTACAAAAAAAAATGTGCCAGGAGATGCACTGAGATGGTAGAAAATGGAGGGGTGGAAGTGCTGGAGATCTTGATAAAATCGAAGAATAGCTGGCCAAATGCCTGATTATATCTTCACATGAACTGGGCTACAGAGAGACCCGATTCCACTGGAACTTTTATTATCAAGTGGGTCACATCCGGGAGAACTGCCATTAAGCAGACATTTTTCCAAACAGGGATTACAGGTGCTTCCCCTCCAGTAAATTAAACCCCTAATAGCAGAAGGAAAGGAAGCACATGTACACTCACACACAGACTGAATATAATACTGGCCCCCAATCAAAAATCATCAGGAAGTCAGACTTCAAGGCAAGCCCTCTGTCCTGAAACGACTCTTTCATGATCAGATAGCACAGGTATCAAAGAGAAAAGACAGAGATGGAGCTTTTGCAAGTTCCTGAACCCAGAAGCCATGGGGTTCTGAGAGACCAACTGGAAATTGGATAAATTAATATCTGAATAGTTGAATAAACAAACCTGAGCTAGCCTTGCAGACTGAGTAGGATTTCTGTATGTGAGAGGGAGGAGTGGAATTCCCATGGGAAGCAACTCAGTTAAGGATCTAGAGCAAGCCACAAGCATACGAGAATGGTGTGACAGAACCGTGGCTGTATCTGCTGCACTGGGGGTGACCTAGGTCAGGGCCGTGGCAGAGTCACGTCTCCAGGCAGCACCAGGCTCTCAGTGCTGTTTGGCAATGCAGCTGTGTGTCAGTTTCCTCCTTCATCCCCTCTGTGGATATTCAGACACCCCCTTCTCCCCTCTGTGGATATTCAGACACCCCCCTCTCAGCAGACAGCCTTGCTGGCTTCAGTGATTAACATCAAGGCTATCAGTCATGAACTTCCTCAGCCTCCTGTTTCTGCATCTACAAATTATTGTATTTATACCTACTCACAAATTCTTTCTTCCCCAATCACAGGAAGAGATGTCCTATTAAAGACTAATTCCCCACACCACATTCATGCTTTCCTTTTTCCTCAAAAACATCATTATGGCCGGGCGTGGTGGCTCACGCCTGTAATCCCAGCACTTTGGGAGGGCGAGGCGGGTGGATCACGAGGTCAGGAGATCAAGACCATCCTGGCTAACACGGTGAAACCTCATCTCTACTAAAAATACAAAAAATTAGCCGGGCATGGTGGCGGGTGCCTGTAGTCCCAGCTACTCGAGAGGCTGAAGCAGTAGAATGGCGTGAACCAGGGAGGTGGAACTTGCAGTGAGCTGAGATCGCACCACTGCACCCCAACCTGGGTGACAGAGCAAGACACTGTCTCAAAAAAAATAAAATAAAATATTAATAATAATAATAATTACATCAGTTGTCACCCTCAACTCCTTTCAGGATCTTTCTGAAAAACTGTGAACAGGAAGTGTCATCATGAGCACATGAAGCATTAATCCTATACCCTGTAGCTATTGCCCAATTCTATGGTTTAAATGGGTCCCTTCCAAAAATCAGGTATTGTCAATGTGATAGAATTAAAAGGCATGGCCTTTAAGAGATTATTATGCTATGAGGGCTCCTTCTCTTGAATGGGATTACGTATCCTAATAAAGGGATTCGGAGAGGAAGTTGGTTCTCTCTTGCCCTTCTGCTTTCCATGTGAGGATGCAGCAAGAAGGCCCTCATCAGGAGCCAGCACCTTGATTTTGGACTTCTCAGCCTCTAGAACTGTGAGAAATAAATTTCCTTTCTTTATAAATTACCCAGTCTGTGGTATCCTGTTATAGTAGCACAAAACAGACTAAAATGCCTTTTCTTTCTCTTTAACAGCAAAGCTTGTTTTTTGTTAAATACTGTTTTACATTTTTCTCTACTTATAAAAGTAGTACATGTTCATTACAGAATATTTAGAAAACAAAGAAAACTGTACAGAAAACAAAACAAAACAAAACAAAACTTTGTAACCCTGGCACTCATTTTGGAATCTCTCCACCTGAGGATATCTTTTTTTTTTTTTCTTTTTTTTGAGATGGAGTCTCACTCTGTCCCCCAGGCTGGAGTGCAGTGGCACAATCTCGGCTTACTGCAAGCCCCGCCTCCCGGGTTCATGCCATTCTCCTGCCTCAGCCTTCCGAGTGACTGGGATTACAGGCACGTGCCACCACGCCCAGCTAACGTTTTTGTATTTTTAGTAGAGACAGGGTTTCACTGTGTTAGCCAGGATGGTCTCAATCTCCTGACCTCGTGATCCACCCACCTTGGCCTCCCAAAGTGCTGGGATTACAGGTGTGAGCCACAGTGCCCAGCCCCACCTGAGGATACTTTGCTTCTATGTGTATACATCTATGTTCAGCATTTTATAGCTAACATTTTACTGAACGCTTTCTGCGTGCCAGGCTAACCACCACCCAGTGAGGGTCTTTACCATGGTTACACATCCAGTCAGTGGCCTAGCCTGGATTTGATCCCAGGGAGTCTGGCTTCAGAGGGCGAGATCTTAACCCTGCTCCTTATGCCTCTAATTTATACCAGAATTGGAATCATATATTATAGGTAATGTTTTATATCCTGCTTTTCACTTAGTGTTATATTCTAAGTATTTTTCAATATCACAAATTATGTTTTGTAAATGTAATTTCTAAGGTATTATCACACTTTTCAATAGGATAGCTTGTCCTCTTCCATTCAGTTGTCAAACCATTGATTTTTGCCCTCACTTCTCACTCAAAAACAGAAACAGATCCAGAAGGGTCATAGGTGACCTCTTTGAGGCTAACTCCATTGGACAGGTTATAACCCTTCTCTTTCTCGACTCCTCAGGATTATTTGACACCATTGTACTCTCCTTCCTTCTGTCATCTAGTCAATATTTATTGAGCACCAGCAGAAACTTCCTCCTCTGTCCATTTCCAGGATATACTTTTCTTTGGTTTCCCTTTCTTTCCCTGGCCATGTTTTCTTAGCCTCCAAGTTCCTGGTCCTCAGTCCACACTTCAAGTGTGGGGCCCCCTGAGAGCCCCATGTTGGGGTTTTCACCAGCGTTTTTCAGCCCTGGCTGTGGCTAGGAATCACTGGAAATAACTGCCTAAAGTATTCAGAGTGGGGACCGGGCTTCAGTATTTTGAAGATGCTTCATGTCCTCCATTCAGTGGTTGCTTTTCCTCCTGTGTTCCCTGTCAGAGAATAGCATACATCTCCACCCACTTACTTAAGCTAGAAAGCTTGCCTTCTTCCTCTCTCCCGATCAATCACTGTGTCCTGTTGATTCTAGAACCCTATTATTTTTAAATGTTTCTACATCTCTCTATATGTCCATTGTCATTACCTGCACTCAGCCCATCATCAGTTTTTACCTGGATTACTAAAATGCCCTTGTAGTTGACCCTGCCTCCAATCTTGCCTCATTCCAATCCTTAGGTGGTTGTTGTTTCACACTGAAAACAGCTTGTTTTTTTTTTTTTTTCTGATTATGTAGATAAAAACAAAAAGAATCGCAAAAATAAGAGGGAGAAATGATAGGCCGGGCGCGGTGGCTCAAGCCTGTAATCCCAGCACTTTGGGAGGCCGAGACGGGCGGATCACGAGGTCAGGAGATCGAGACCATCCTGGCTAATACGGTGAAACCCTGTCTCTACTTAAAAAAAAAATACAAAAAACTAGCCGGGCGACAAGGCAGGCGCCTGTAGTCCCAGCTACTCCGGAGGCTGAGGCAGGAGAATGGCGTAAACCCAGGAGGCGGAGCTTGTAGTGAGCTGAGATCTGGCCACTGCTCTCCAGCCTGGGTGGCAGAGCAAGACTCCGTCTCAAAAAAAAAAAAAAGAAAAAAAAAAAAAAAAAGAAGTGATCACCTGAAATCCCACCGCCCTAAGATACCCTCATTCTTCCACTAACTTTTTGGTGATTATCCTTTCACGAACCCTGTTTTTTTTTTTTTTTTTTTTTGAGACAGAGTAACCCAGGCTGGACGGAGTGCAGTGGTGGCGCGATCTCGGCTCACTGCAAACTCTGCCTCCCGGGTTCATGCCATTCTCCTGCCTCAGCCTCCCGAGTAGCTGGGATTACAGGTGCCCGCCACCACGCCCGGCTAATTTTTTTTGTATTTTTAGTAGAGACGGGGTTTCACTGTGTTAGCCAGGATGGTCTCGATCTCCTGACCTTGGGTTCCACCCACCTCGGCCTCCCAAAGTGCTGGGATTACAGGCATGAGCCACCGCGCATGGCCTCATGCACCTTTTTATGTTGATCAGTCATATGAGAAAGGGTTTGAACTGTGATCTTCATTGGGATTCAGATGTCAGAGAGTGGCCTTGAAAGAGGAACACTTTTAATTAGGGACGAAGAAGTCCTAGAAAGAGGGTATATATAATCGTAAACAAATGACTTAATCTAATTGCTATGGTTTGAATGCCTCCCCTGGTTTCATGTGTTGGAAACTTTATCCCCAGTGTGGCAATACTGAGAGGTTTGGGCCTTAAAAGATGAATGGATCGTGAGGGCAGAGCCATTGTTCATGGATGAATGGATTAATGGGTTAGTGGATTAAAGGGTTATCATGGAAGGGGAACTGGTGGCTTTATGAGAAGAGGAAAAGAGGCCTGAGCTAGCATCTTAGCATGCTAAGCTCCCTTGCAATGTGATACCCTGTGCCTTAGGACTTAGGATACCTTAGGACTGTGCAGAGTCTCCACAAGCAAGAAGACCCTCACCAGATGTGGCTCCTTGACTATCTCAGCATCCGTAACTGTAAGATATGAACTCCTTTTCTTTATAAATTACCCAGTTTCAGGCATTCTGTTATAAGCAACAGAAAATGCACTAGTACAATCATAATGCCGTTTGGTTTTCAAAGAGGGGCACATCATATGTTTTTAAATTTTTTTTACTGTGCAAAATCTGCTACAAGAACATTCTATTTAATCTTTTTTGTTTACCTTCCCTCCTCTGTCTTTCTACTCCTTGCAGCTTCACCTGCACCCCAGGTAACCAGTGCTAATAACTTGGTATGTGTACCTTCATACCTTTTCTTCATGCCCACATAATCATATGTTGCATTTGGCTCCCCATAATAGCGACTCAGCACAGGCTTAATCACTTTAGGGTTTATTCTTGTATGTAGGCATCCAGGGCTGCTATGGTGGTTACACAAAGTGATCAGGGAGCCAGCTTCCTTCAAACTGTGTGCCTGGCAATCTTTCACATTGTCATATCTTCAAAGTCAAACAATGACTATAAAAGCACCAGCCATGCATCCTTTTCAGGTAAGAAATGGGGAAGACCAGGGGCCAAAAAGAGCTTCACCTAAACTTCATCCAACACTTCATCCAAAACTTCCACTTAAATTTCACTGGCCATTCCTATCTGCAAGAAGAGAAACGTTTGAGCACATTGCTACCCCTAATAATGGAGGTTCTCTTAGTAAGGAAGGAAGAAATAAAAGGTTTAGGTAGGCAGCTAGCAGGCTGTACCTAAACACACACACACACACACACACACACACACACACACACACACACACACACAAACGGTTTTAGGGTTTTTGTTTTGCTGTTGGTAGATGTCATCAGTTTCTGAAAATTGGTTCAGAGTACATCTATACCTTTGCATATAGCTTTCCCCATTTAATCACATTTCATGGAAATCCCTCCAAGTCCATTAATATAGATCTAACATATATTTAAGTGGCTACACAATTCCCCATGTATAAGACACTAAAATTTATTCATTCATTCCCCTAATGATGGGCTTTGCTTGGTTTTCAGTGTTTTGCCAAATACAAACAATGCAGCAATAAACACCTTTGTACATGCGTTTTTTTTTTTTTTTTTTTTTTTTTTTGTATTGGTGCTTTTATTTCTATACAGTAGATTCCCAGCAGTGGGATTACTAGGTTGAAGGGCAAATGTATTAAAATTTTGTAGTCTTTGCTAATTGCCAAAAGGTTTGTAGTGACTCATACTGCACCCAGCAATACATGAGTACCTATTTCCTCCTCATTCTTACCAACAGTAGATGTTTTCACTCTTAATTTTTACCAATCTGAAGGGTATAAAGTAATATTATGTTATTACCTTAATTTTCATTTCCTGGATTGATGGTCATATTGAGCATCTTTTAAATCTATTTATTAGCCAGGCATGGTAGCTCGTGCCTGTAATCCTAACACTCTAGGAGGCCAGGGAGGGTGGATCACTTGAGCTCAGGAGTTCAAGACCAGTCTGGGCAACATGACAAAACCCTATCTCTACCAAAAGTACAAAAATTAGCTGGGCATGGTGGCCCACACCTGTGGTCCTGACTACTTGGGAGGCTGAGGTGGGAGAATCACTGGAGCCCAGGGAAGTCAGGCTGCAGTGAGCCATGATCATGCCACTGCACTCCAGTCTGGGCAACAGAGGGAGACCCAGTCTCAAATGAATAAATAAATATCAGATCCTTAGAATTTATCTTCTATGAATTACATTTCATTCATATCATCTATTTCTACTAGTTTCGTCTTTTCTAATCAATTTCTGAGAGTTTTTGTGTATTATGAATATTAATCAGCAATTAATGTAGTATAATTAGCATTCTAGCATACTACATAAAAACTTTATTGACTGTTCTTTGCCTACAGAATAAAGTACAGGTTTTTTAAGTATTACTATTTTTTTTTTTGAGACGGAGTCTCACTCTGTCACCCAGGCTGGAGTGCAGTGACACGAACTCGGCTTACTGCAAGCTCCCCCTCCTGGGTTCATGCCACTCTCCTGCCTCAGCCCCCCAAGTAGCTGGGACTACAGGCACCTGCCACCACGCCTGGCTAATTTGTTTTGTATTTTTCAGTAGAGACGGGGTTTCAACGTGTTAGCCAGGACGGTCTTGATCTCCTGACCTCATGATCTGCTCACCTCAGCCTCCCAAAGTGCTGGGATTACAGGCATGAGCCACCGCACCCGGCCAAGTCCAGGTGTTTTAACAAAGTGAAGTATGTTGTCTGGGCAGGAGATGCTGTTCAGATGCCTTTGATAAGGACAGTTAGGCAACTCAATTCCTTTCTCCCCATGTGTCCATTTACATACGTTGATTTACACACAGATTAAACAGTATGGTCTATGAGGAAAAGGTCTGAACCTTGTTCTTGGTTGGATTTCAGTCATCTGATGGACTGGGGTGGCCCTGAGGGAGGCATGATTAAAGTGGTGGTGGTGTGGGTGGTGCTGAAAAGTAGGTCATCATAGAGCAGAAGGGATCTGGCCCCTTGGATCCAACCCAGCATTTGAGCCAGAATGTCCAAAAGCAGTTCTGGGTTCACTGTGGAACCCAGTACTGGAACTTGTCTCACCTAGCTGCTTTGGCAGCCTATGTGGGTGCTGAGAGAAAATGGGTGTCTTAGTGTGTTTGGGCTGCTGCTATAACAAAATACACAGACTGGGTAATTTATAAACAATATAATTTACAAACAATAGACATTTATTTCTTACAGACTGGGTAATTTACCACAGACTGGGTAATTTATAAAACTGGGTAATTTATAAACAATAGACATTTATTTCTTCCAGTCTAGAGCCTAGGAAGTCGAAGGGCAAGATGCCAGCAGATTTAGAGAGCTTGCTCTCTGCTTCCAAGATGTCGCCTTCTTGCTGTGTATTCACAAAGCAGAAGGTACAAATGCTGTGTTCTCACATGATGGAAAGGAGGCAAAAAGGGCCAGGTAGCTTTCTGAAGCCTCTTGTATGTATGTATGTATGTATGTTTGTATGTATGTATTTATTTTTGAGACAGAGTCTCACTCTATCATCCAGTTTGGAGTGCAGTGGCACGATCTTGGTTCACTGCAACCTCCATCTCCCAGGTTCAAGTGATTCTTGTGCCTCAGCCTCTCAAGTAGCTGGGATTACAGGCACCCACCACCACATCCGGCTAATTTTTGTAACTTTAGTAGAGATGGGGTTTCACCATGTTGGCCAGGCTGGTCTCAAACTCCTGACTTCAGGTGATCCACCTGCCTTGGCCTCCCAAAGTGCTGGGATTACAGGAGTGAGCCGCCTCGCCCGGCCTGACGCCTCTCTTATAAGGACATTAGTGCCATTCACAAGGGCAGAGCCCTCATGACTCAATCACTTCCCAAAAGGTCCCACCTCTTAACACTCTTGCATTGAGGATTAAGTTTCAACATGGATTTTGGAGAGACACAAACATTCCAACCATTGCAGGGGCTTGAATGGAGGTTTAAAGAGCTGTTATTTTGGAGCCAAAGCAGGCTTGCCATGGAATCCTTAATTGACCTGTAGCCAATCAGAGCATTTTCCTTCACACTTGACTAGAGCAGTGGCAATAAAGTCTGGTCTTCAGATGCAGCAGTGATGCTCCAGTTTCAACATTATGAACCTAATTGTCTAGGTATTCATGCCAATAACAGGAAAAATGTTCCAACCTTGTGTTGGTACCCTGTTAAATCATTAAGCCTTGGAACTGCAGAAATGCAGCCTGGCTAGACATGGTAGCAAGTGGTAATCTAGATGGGTTCATGAAAACATAAAAGTACTCCCCAAAGAGTTCCCTAAGTATTTGGTAGGAAAAACTCTGAAAATAACTTTGATTTCCTGCATGGATCTTGACTTCTTTTAGTTAAGCCAGTGAGACTCAAGAGTTTGTGAGAGCTGGGTATTGACGCTAATGGGATCACCACTATACACACTGATGAAGGCCAAAACCAGTGGCTTCCATTCTCACTGTGCACATAATGGACTTTGCTCACCTCTACAGCCTTACCTCCTGCAATTTTCTCTGTTCTGAATATGTTGAATATAGTCCTCCAGCCAGTAATAATTTTTTTGTCTACTGTAACTTTGCATATGCTATTCTGTCTTCCTGAAATGCTCAATCTCTCAGCTGCATTATTTATTGGCTAACTCTTGTGAGTCACTGCCTACTTCAGGAAGTCCTCCTTGATTCCTCCAACTGGGGCTCAGGTTTCTCCTAAAGCTCTTATCACATTCCTCGTGCCCCCACATGCCACCTCTTCTATCAGACTGTGCACTAGTTTCCTCAGCACTGAATGAAGTGCTTGACACATAACAAACAATCATGTTTCATTAAAAAAAAAAAAAAAAGTGTTTGCCAGAGAACCCATAAAGGAGAGAAACCTTATGAGTGCAATAAATGTGAGAAAGCTTTTACTGATAAGTCATGCCTTAATAAACATCAGGGCGGGTGCGGTGGCTCACGTCTGTAATCCCAGAACTTTGGGAGACTGAGGCAGGCAGATCACTTGAGGTCAGGAGTTCAAAACCAGCCTAGCCAACATGGTGAAATCCCATCTCTACTAAAAATACAAAAAATTAGTGAGGTGTGGTGGTGCATGCCTGTAATCCCAGGTACTTGGGAGGCTGAGGCAGGAGAATCACTTGAACTCGGGAGGCAGAGGTTGCAGTGAGCCAAGATTGTGCCATTGCACTCCAGCCTGGGCAACAGAGTGAGACTCTGTCTCAAAAAGAAAAAAAAAAAAACAAAACAAAGAAACACACACACACACACACACACACACACACACACACACACACACACACAGTGTTTGCATGTGCTCAATGCTGTGCTTGTTTTTTCTAAGAGAAATAAATAACATATTCCCTGAGCTCAAGTAACTGATAATCCAGCTAGGAAGACAGGGTTTTTCGGGTTGTTGTTTTTTCCTCCCAACAAACTACTGCATAATTATACATATATAAAATGAAACGTTAAATTACATAATATACCTGTAAGGACGATGAGAGTTGAGAGATGGGGACATAATAGAGCCATATGCATCCACGAAAGAGAAAATATTCTGTTAGTGGATATTTCTATAGAGTTCAAAAATAACCTCCAAACATATCAAATATTGAATATGTGAAACCCACTGTGCCAGCCACAGAAACCTTACGCTAAAAAGAGGGGAAATTGCTAGCTTTAAGGGCTTATGATTTAGTCAGAACCACTTCAAATTCTGTTTGGAAGTAGACAGGGCATACACATTTAACCAACAGGTAACAAAGAAACAAGTACCACGGCTGGAGTGACAGGGCAGGGTGGCCACATAAAAACAAAGCAAATCAGTTTCACTCATTAAAATAGAAAATATTAAAATAGAGATAATATGCAGCCTTCTTAGCGGGGGGTGCTGAAATATTACTATTATACACTATTAGTGGGAGGGTAAATTGGTACATATTCCCTTAAGGGTAAATTGGCATCATATATCAAGACTTTCAGAAATGTTCTGACTCTGACCCAGTAGTTCTATTCTAGTAATTTATATTAAGGAAATAATCAGAGACATGGACACTTATGCACAAGGATATTAATAGCAGTGTTATTCTTTATGGAGAAAAAAATAAAAACTTTGAACAATAGAGAATTAGTAAATAACTTATGATTCATCCGTATAATGGACATTATACAGTCATTAAAATCTGTTTTTCTGATAATTTTAGCATTATCGGAAATTTTTCATGTCATAAAACTGAGTGAAAAAATATAGAAAACTGTGGACAGATTATTTACATTTCATGACTGCAAACCCCTAGACATTATCAGTGGTGGAATTATAAGTGTTCTTTTTTTCTTCCTTATCATTTTCTTTATTTTCTAAATTTCCTACAAGTATGTGTAATTTTATTTTTAGAAAAGGCTTTTTTTTTTTTTAAATGGAGTCTTGCTCTGTTGCCCAGGAAGCAGTGGCCCAATCTCAGCTCACTGCAACATCCACTTCCTGTGTTCAGTGATTCTCCTGCCTCAGCCTCCCGAGCAGCTGGGATTACAGGTGCTCGCCACCATGACCTGGCAATTTTTGTATTTTTAGTAGAGACAGGGTTTCACCATGTTGGCCAGGCTGGTCTTGAACTGCTGACCTCAGGTGATCTGCCCACCTCCGCCTCCCAAACTACTGGGATTACAAGCATGAGCCACAGCACCTGGCCAGAAAAGGTTTTAATTTTTAATGCAAATAAATCGATAGGAGCCGGGCGCGGTGGCTCACGCCTGTAATCCCAGCATCTTGGGAGGCTGAGGCAGGCGGATCACCTAAGGTCAGGAGTTTGAGACCAGCCCGGCCAACATGGTGAAACCCCGTCTGTACTAAAAATACAAAAATCAGCTGGGCGTGGTGGCAGGCTCCTGTAATCCCAGCTAGTCGGGAGGCTGAGGCAGGAGAATCTCTTGAACCCGGGAAGTGGAGGTTGCAGTGAGCTGAGATCGCACCATTGCACTCCAGCCTGGAGAAAAGAGTGAGACTTCATCTCAAGAAAATAAGTAAGGCCGGGCGCGGTGGCTCACGCCTGTAATTCCAGCACATTGGGAGGCCGAGGCGGCGGATCACAAGGTCAGGAGATGGAGACCATCCTGGCGAACACGGTGAAACCCCGTCTCTACTAAAAATACAAAAAAATTAGCTCGGCGAGGTGGCGGGCGCCTGTAGTCCCAGCTGCTCGGGGGGCGGAGGCAGGAGAATGGCCTGAGTCCCGGAGGCGGAGGTTGCAGTGAGCCAAGATGGCGCCACTGCACTCCAGCCTGGGCAACACAGCGAGACTCCGTCTCAAAAAAAAAAAAAATAAATAAATAAACAAACAAACAAATAGGACAAGGTAGTTTATGCTCAAAGCAAGATAAACAAGTGACAGTAAACTCACATTAATGCAGAATGATTGGGAGTTGCACCCCTCTTTTGTTTTCATGCTGTATAGCTATAGTCTTCTTCTCTACAATCTCTGCAGTTTTTGACAGGGAGGTACATAGAGAAAAAAGCAAAGAGAGATTTGGAGAATGACACTACCATTTCTTTTGTGTTGTATTCAGGTGTTTCATGCAAAGTTTGTGGGTGGAGCAACTTGGTGGTCACATCCTATTACCTATATCCCATGAATCTTTTCTTTCCTCGGTTATCCTAAAATAACGCTTGATGAAGAAAAGGCAGGGAACAGCAAAGGAGTGCTGGCTATAGCATCATGAGCCCTGAAAGGATTTTCCCAGCAAGCAGACAAAGCCCCTTTCACCATCAAGTGGTGATCATCCTCATGGTCCTGAGTTAATGACCATTCAGGAATATCTGGCCTGCCGGAGGCACAATAAGGTTAACAGCGTCTCAGTCCCTTTAACCTGGTGGAGGGATGAGACTGAGATAAGGATTGAAGGATCAAAGAAAAAGCAGGTGGGCCAGGCACAGATGCTCATGCCTATAATCCCACCACTTTGGGAGGCCGAGGTGGGTGGATCACCTGAGGTCAGGAGTTCAAGACCAGCCTGACCAACATGGTGAAACCTTGTCTCTACCAAAAATACAAAAATTAGCTGGGTGTGGTGGTGCACAATTGTAGTCCCAGCTTCTTGGGAGGCTGAGGCGGTAGAATCACTTGAACCCAGGAGGTGGAGCTTGGAGTGAGCCAAAATCACACCACTGCACTCCAGCCTAGGCAACAGGGTGAGACTCCGTCAAAAAAAAAAAAAAAAAAAAAAAAAAAAAAAAAAAGAGCAGGTGCACATGTCTGCTAAAATATGGATAAGACTGGCCGGGCACGGTGGCTCACACCTGTAATCCCAGCACTTTGGGAGACCAAGGAGGGCAGATCACGAGTACAGGAGATCGAGACCATCCTGGCTAACATGGGGAAACCCCTTCTCTACTAAAAATACAAAAAAATTAGCCGGGCGTGGTGGCAGGTGCCTGTAGTCCCAGCTACTCGGGAGGCTGAGGCAGGAGAATGGCATGAACCCGGGAGGCAGAGCTTGCAGTGAGCCAAGATGACGCCACTGCACTCCAGCCTGGGCGACAGAGCCAGACTCTGTCTCAAAAAAAAAAAAAAAAAAAAAAAAAAATCCGGATAAGACTGCCTAGGAAATCAACCCAGTTAATATGTATGCTTCCAGCAGATGATCAATGAACATCTGACATGCAAAAACTAGCTTCCATTTGTGTCACATTCCCCCCAGTTCATCAAGGGCTTTTACATTTATGATTTTATTTGATCCTAACCACAACCCTTTGAGAGAGGCCCCAGTCTTCCCATTTTACAGATGAGATCATCAAGGCTCTACAAGATGAAAGCTTTTGCCCAAGGTCTCTCAGTTAATAGCAGCTGGAGCAGAAACCCAGACTTCTGGTTCCTCTGATTCTTCCTTGTTTGACACATTTAAGCCCTGACAGAAACATTCTCATATAAGAACACTCACAAATAATACTGAAATGTGAAAAGAAAAAGAAAAATCTGTCTATCTACTGGAAGTTTTATTCATGTGATCTTAGCTACTATTTCTCCTTTTGAAATTTCACTTCTTAGCTCTTATCATGAATGCCAAGAAGAAACACAACCGACATGCCCAAGGCACTACCTCTGGGCTTTAGTCAGATTTCATTCTCAATCCAACCCTGTGAAGTGAGTAGCTGTCCCCATTTTATAACTAAGGACCCTGCAGGATCAGAGAGATTAAGCAACTTATTCAAGGAGATGTGACTAGTAAGTGGCCCAGGCAGAACTTGTACCCAGATCCTTTTGGCCACAGAACTCAGGCACTTTCCAAGGTACTATGAAGCCTCCTCAGGCAGGAGGTGCTCAATAAACATCCTTAGCTTGCTCTAATCCATCAAAGGAGATTTGACCAACTTGGATGTTTAAGAGCCATACCACCACAGCAGATCAGGTTAGTACACACGGGGTGCATTTGCCGGTCATGCGTGAGACAGAAGACAGCTCACCTTCATCAGTCAAGCAGATTTGAACTCCCCCTTTCTAGAAAACCTTCCTGCTTGCTGGAATCTGCTTAGCTTTAGAACACTCTAGTTACCTCTCCCCTTTCCTAGCTTACCCACCAAATGATTTTCCCTTGAGACATTTACTGAGCAGTCACAAAAGTATCTTCAGTCCATCCACATGACAACGGCATATGTGTTTACAGGAGAGGAACCCATCTCAGGTTTTTGGTCCACAGGAGGCAGGATCCTGGGATGCCTCAGTCACTGCAGACAAGGTCCAAAGAAGCCCCGAATCCTCTGCACCCACCTCCCTCTCACCAAAAACCGTTTTCAGGGGGAAGAGTGGAATCATCTTAGCCTAGAAGAACTTCATATCTAAATGAAACAACAGCCAAGTTTCTCTTCTCCAGGAGAAAAGAGATTTCCAGCCTCTGAGTTTAAAAAAAAAAAAAAAAGAAGAAGTCATTTTTTGGAGTTTCCTCTTCCCGGTCTCTTTTACAACAGCTCTCTGAACTTTCAGCTAGACCCACCTGTCTTTTCTTACGCTTACGCCCTTCGTCCCATGTCCAACCTCACTGTCTTCCTATCTTCGACCCTGCTATTGGTGGTCTGGGCCCTGCTGAGGACCACAACCTATAAAGATCATGCTTAAGGCAGGAAGTCAAGGCTTCATTCTGTCACTACATTTCTTGCTGCTTAGCATTTGTGTGTTTTCAACATATGTTTCTCCAGTCTCCCATTAAATCAGAATCACAGAATGTTAGGAATGGAAGGAACTTAAGAGCTCTTTCATTCGTGGAGAACCTCCACAGCCTGTTCCCAAACCTCTCTAGGGGCTTTGGCATTTGACCTAGAACTCCCCTCACACTACAGCAGCAGTTCCTAGCAGGTAGGCACTTTCCCTTGTACTTCTGCCTGGTTGCCTCCACAACTGACGCAAGGATCTCCAAAATCAGCGTTCAGTGGTGTTGACGAGGGGAGCAGAATTTTCCAGTTCCAATCACCCTCAAGGGTCCTCTTTGTTTTGCCAACAGTCCTGCAGGTACAGGCATAGCTGCTTTACCCTACTTTGGTAGTGCTAAGGAATGGCAGGCATGACTACTCTAAGGCTGAGATCAAGCCACCCATCCTGCCTCTGATCCCTGTCCCCCATGCCACCACCCCAGCCTGGTGCCCTTTCTACCCTGGACTAAGCTGTCTCTATTCTGTGAGCATGGGAGGAGGATCTGTAGTATAGTATAGTGTAGTGTAGAGACTCTTCTATATCCCTTCCTGGACAAGTCTTGCCCCCACACGTCCTAGCCTGGGAATCTCAGCAGGGCATTTGTGTTCACTGCTGGCTTGGGTTGGCAACAGTAATCACACCCTGATGAGGATTAATGAGCTTCCCGGGCCTGTTGGGTGACTGTGTCTTAGAAACTGTCCAATCCAGAGCTGGGTCTATCCCCTTAGCACAGCATGCTTTGCTATGAGTCAGAGCTTTGCGAATGCTGAAATTACCACCACCATGTTCCTAGGGATGACACATACTCCCAAATGCCATCATTATATATTTTCTTCCACAGTAAGCCTTATAGCTGGTCTGCAAGTTGGCTTAAATTTTGGTTAAGTTTCTTTTTGTCTCAGTTCTCAATTATTCCTGCTAGGGGAAGCAGCAGTTGTTTGGATAATCCAAAAGGATGGATTATCTAAAAATAATTTGAATTTATCTCTGGAATGTGTTAGGTGATTTATTTGTTTTAAACACAGCAGTTACCTTTCTAATGATACTTAATTTAGGGTAATGTGAAAGAAATAGCATTCCATCACCACAGATGAGTTAGATACGCAGTTCTGGAGGTAGGGGAGAGAGGAGCCAGTGAGGCAGGGTTATGAAACAATGCGCTCAACATCCACACTGGTCAGAGATATCCACACTCAGTCCCTACATGTATAGAGGATTACACAGCCTCTGTGATTTTGCTCCCAGGGGTACATTCATATATCTTGCCATCTTCCCGTTGGCTAGAGAGGTCTTCCATCCTGAGAATGAGAGAGGGCAAATCAGGCCGACTGTGAAGTGCTTTCTGTGCCCAGAAAGTTGACAGTTGTCCTTAAAGTAAAAAAAGGGTGGGATTTAATGTTCCTTTTCCAACAAGTATGGGAAGTCCCCCTTGAGAGAGAGTGTAGGTTTTGGGGACCCCATGGATGGCCAGTTCCTTGTTGCCCTTTCTAGGATCTTAGAACTCCTGTCTCTGGGTATCAGGACACAAGAAGACTCCAGTGAGCAGATATTGGGACAGGGCAGGGGGATGGAGTGTGAAATGTATAGATTTTAGGCCATAGCCTCTTGTTGGCTATGGGATCTTGGGCAAATTACTGAATTGCTCTGACCCTTAGTGCACCCGTCTGAAAAAACGAAAACAACAATAGTAAGAGTAGCTACCATACAGATGAGTGGTTGCTATGATCTGAATATTTGTGTCCCCACAAAATTCGTATGTTGAAATCCTAACCCCTGAAGTCATGATATTAGGAGGTATAGCGTTTGGGTAGGTGACTGGGTCATGAGAACACACCCTTATGAATACAATCAGTGCCCTTATACAATAGGTCCAAGGGAGCTTGCTCATCCCATCCACAATGTGAGGGTACAACTAGAAACTGCCATTTATGAACCAGAAAGCCCTCACCAGACACTGAGTCTGCCAGTGTCTTGATCTTGGACTTCTCAGACTTCAGAACAGTGAGAAATACATTTCTGCTATTTATAAGCTAACCAGCCTCTGGTATTTTGTTATATCAGCACAAATGGACTAAGATAGTGTCAGCTAAATAATATTTGTGAAAGTATTTTGGAAGTTGTAATGTCCTGTTCAATTGTTAGTTATTACCATAACCCGTGACTGGCCCTGTAAAACCCAATCACAGTCCTGAAAATGGAACTCAAAGGGCACCCTCCCTAAGGTGAGGGCAGCATTTGAAGGACTGTATGTTCTCAGCACCTAAGGGGTATATTCAGGTGTGTACTTAATCATTACTATTCTGATTCTGACGAAGATGAAGATAGCACAAGAACTCAGAGGAAGACCAACTGCCTACTTGCATGGAGTTCTTTTTCATTTGCTTAACATTTGGTTGAATTTGTTAATGATTCTAGATCACATCCTCTTCAGATATTGGCCTCTTCAGAAAGCTTGGCAGTGGAATTACCATCTACCTTGAATGCCAGGTTGGAATCTGCCCAGACTCTCAATAAGAACTTCCAAACACTCTGCCCAGGCTCCTCTCTTCAGAAAGTGAGTAGATGGTGGGGAGATGGGGGAGGTAGGGAGTGGGGAAGGGTAGTGGTGGGGCATTTGCCACTGCTGATCTTCAACTTTCCCGCTTGACTATCTTCTCCCACAGAGAAGAAAGAAAGAATTGTGACTGAAGTTTCAAGTTACCCTGAGTTTTCCTTCTCTAGTCTGTAGCCTCATTCTTGTTTCTCAGTTTGCCCCCTTCTTTCTTTTCACCATTGCTCACACCCTTGGCTTTCGTGTTTCTGTTTTTTTGGTTTTTTGGTTTTTTTTTTTTTTTGTCCTTAGATCTTAAACCACCAGGCCTCTGGATCAAATGGCAGACTTCTTTAGAGGAAAATGGGATATGTGTTCTGGGACCAGAGAGGTAACCTGCAGGCTCTAATAGTTGCTGAGGAAAAGGAGCAACATGTTCACCTAGATGATTCCAAATGGCCTACTCTGGTTTAAAGTTAGGTGTGGTTATTCCAAAGTCTTCACAGACTTCTGTTCCTAACCCATTCAAACCCAAGAGAACTCTAATTCTACATGTAGCCATCAGCTATGTCTTAGTCCATTGGGCTGTTATAATGAACTGCCATAGTCTGAGTGGCTTATAAACAACAGAAATTTATTTCTCACAGTTATGGGAAGTCCAGGATCATGACATGTGGGAGAATCAGTGTCTGGTGAGGGCCTGCTTCCTGGTTCAGAGATGGCCATCCTTACATGGCAGAGGGGCAAGGGATCTCTCACGGTCTCTCTCCTAAGGGCACCTATCCCATCAGTGAGGTCTCTACCATCATGACCTAATCATCTCCCAAAGACCCCACCTCCTAATACTGTCACACTGGGGATTAGGTTTCACCATATGAATGTTCTGGGGGACACAAACATTCAGACCATATCAAGCTGCAACTAGTTCTTTACCTCAGGATCTTTAGTTACCCTTCAATTACCCATCTGCCACCTCCCACACCTTCAACTGCTTCCTACTTTTCATTGTGATTCAGTAAATTTCAAATTATCTCCAGTGCACATAGTATTTCTGAAAATAGAATTCTTAAGCAATAAGGATGTAGTAAATCAGGAATCTTCAGAAGGTGCATACTCTGTCTGAGGTCAGGTTCCCTAGAGGCAGAATCTAATGCAGGGATCATTGTGCAGGTGACTTTGAGGAGGAGTGCTCTAGAAGAAACCTGAAAGGTTTCTATGATTTTAACACTCATCTTAAATAACTGTCCTAGTCACCCTCTAAAACTCACCATATCTTTTTTTCTTGGTGGGTTTTTTGTTGTTGTTGTTTTTGGAATCTCGCTCTGTCGCCCAGGCTGGATTGCAATGGCATGATCTTGGCTCACTGTAACCTCTGGCTCCCAGGTTCAAGCAATTCTCCTGCCCCAGTCTCCCAAGTAGCTGGGTTTACAGGTGTGCACCACCACGCCCAGCTAATTTTTGTATTTTTAGTAGAGACAGGCTTTCACCATGTTGGTCAGGCTGATTTCGAACTCCTGGCCTCGTGATCCACACCCCCCTCAGCCTCCCAAAGAGCTGAGATTACAGGCGTGAGCCACCGCGCCCGGCCCACTCACCCTATCTTATAGCACTTACCGCTGTAAGGTTTGCTCATTTATCTGTTTACTTACCTTTTTCCCATCTTCCTGCTACTAAGAAGTAGTAGCTACTTCTACTTTTATGCTAGAGTAAAAGCTCCATGACAGTGTGAACTTACCTGCGTTTTTGTTTTGTTTTGTTTTTATTTGGGTTTGTTGTTGTTGTTTTACTGCTTTATCCGGTGCCTAGAGCATAGAAGACACTCAGTAGGTAGTTGTTTAATAAGATAATGAATGAGTACATAGTTTAAAATAATGTCTACTGCAATTGTGTAATACAATGGAAAAACGGCCAAAATCTACTGTTAAGTGAAAAGATCATGATGTAAAATGTCATGTATTATATAATTAGATCTGTGTTGAGAGAACTTCTATTCCTCACCACGATGAAATAATAGATTCCAGGGATTTACTTTTTTTTTTTTTTTTTTTTTTTTTTTTTTTGAGATGGAGTTTCGCTCTTGTTGCCCAGGCTGGAGTACAATGGCGCCATCTCGCCTCACCTGGGTCTGCCTCCTGGGTTCAAGCAATTCTCCCGCCTCAGCCTCCCTAGTAACTAGGATTACAGGCGCTTGCCACCATGCCCAGCTAATTTTTTGTATTTTCAATAGAGACGAGGTTTCACCATGTTGGCCAGACTGGTCTCAAACTCCTGACCTCAAGTGATCCGCCCACCGTGGCCTCCCAAAGTGTTGGGATTACAGGCATAAGGCACCACGCCCAGCCAGGGATTTACTTTCTCAAACTACTAAAAATCTGAACAAACTATATGACACAACAGTTTCAGGATTTGGTTAGTTAGCACAGGATTGTGTCCCTGAAAGAAGGGAGGGGGAAACCAAGTTCAGTCCTATGATTGCTTCAGTTTAACTGGTTACAGGCAGTTTCCCGGTTGCAGTGTGGGGAAGAGGAACCCAAGGAGAGCCTCGTGGTCTCACTGAGTTGAGAGACTGAAGTTTAGGGATGCTGCGATGGCGAAAATTTGAGAGGCAAAATATCAGAGAGGAGGAACCTGACCTGCAAGAGAGCTCCAGAGATCTGCAGGTTGATAATTTGACTGGGTACTGATCTGTGCATGTAGGAGAGAAAACAACGTGAAACTGTGTGAAACAAACATATATGCAATAGAAAGCAAGAACACCAGGCTGGGTACGGTGGCTCACACCTGTAATCTCAGCACTTTGAGAGGCAAAGTGGGAGGATCATGAGGTCAGGAGTTCGAGACCAGCCTGGCCAATGTGGCGAACCCTCGTCTCTACTAAAAATATAAAAATTAGCCAGGCATGGTGCCATGCACCTGTAGTCCCAGCTACTCAGGAGGCTGAGGCAGGAGAATCACTTGAACCTGGGAGATGGAGGTTGCAGTGAGCCAAGATTGCGCCACTGACTCCAGCCTGAGTGACAGAGTGACTCCGTCTCAAAAAAAAAAAGAAAAGAAAGCAAGAACACCCCAAATTCTGGAAGGTCACAGAATTCAGTTCCCATTAGGCAGAGTGAAAAGACCTCATCACACACAGAGCATTAAGTAGAGTCCACAGAAGGGTATGGTCATGGTGGTGGGGCTAAATAAGCCCCACACTATCTGTTGCTCTGAACCCACCCTAACAAAGCTTAAAAGCAAGCCTTGAAGGGATCAGATTAAATCTAAATAACTTAACTGAACAAAGTAGAGCATTATTTAAAGGATTACAACAAAATCTAGTATCCAACAAGGTAAAATTCACAATATCCAGCAACCAATCAAAGCTTGCCAAGCATGCATCACAATAGGAAAATAGGACCCATAACTAGGAGAAAAGTCAGTCAGTGAAAACAGACCCAGAAGTGGCAGAGATGATGAAATTAGCAGATAAGAACATTAAAAACAACTACTATAAGCATGCCTCACATGCTAAGGAACATAGAAAACATGAGCCAAGTGTGGTGGCTCACGCCTATAATCCCAGCACTTTGGGAGGCAGAGGCAGGTGGATCACTTGAGGTCAGGAGTTCGGGACCAGACTGGCCAATATGGTGAAGCCCCGTCTCTACTAAAAACACAAAAATTAGCTGGGCGTGGTGGCGGGCACCTGTAATCCCAGCTACTTAGGAGGCTGAGGCGCGAGAATTGCTTGAATCTGGGAGGCAGAGGTTGCAGTGAGCTGAGACAACACCACTCACTCCAGGCTGGGCGACAGAGAGAGACTCTATCTCAAGAAAGAAAATAAAAAGAAATAGAAAACATGAACACAATGAAAGGATAAACTGAAGATACAAAAAAGATCCAAATGAAACTCCTAGAGATGAAAAATACATTCAAAATGGAAAATATACTGCATGGGATTAAGAACAAATTGGATGATGCAAAAGAAAAGATCAATAAATTGAAAACATAGCAATAGAAACTGTCTAGAGAAAAACAACTAAAGAAACAAAAAATAAAAAGAAAGAGAGGTAAAGAGAGTGAGCTTCAGTTACCTGAGAGACAATATTAAGCAGTATAACATGGAAATTGAGTCCCAGAAGAGGGGAATAAGAAAATTTTTTTGAAAAAATAATGGCTGAAATTTTCCCCAAATTGATGAAAACTATAAACTCACACATATAAGAAGCTCAATAATCTCCAAGCAGAGTAAATATAAAGAAAACGGCCAGGCACAGTGTCTCACACCTGTAATCTCAGCACTTTAGGAGGCTGAGGCAAGAGGATCTCTTGAGCCCAGGAATTTGAGACCAGCCTCAGCAACATAGTGAGACCTTGTCTTTATTAAAAAAAAAGAAAAAAATTAAGGTATGGTGGCACACACCTGTGGTCCCAGCTACTGGAGAGGCTGAGGTAGGAGGATTGCTTGGGCCCAGGAGGCAGAGGTTGCAGTGAGCCAAGATTATGCCACTCTAGTCTGGGTGACAGAGTGAGACCCTGTATCAAAATAAAATAAAACATCAACCTTGGACCTTCATTTGTCACCCAGAAATTCAGTCAATGGGTGAGTCCATCAGACCAACAGCAGCAGTAAGCACCACTTGCGTAGAGAAAAAAGCCACCACGCCAGGATAGAATAGGAGGGTTCCGAGACCTTATCTGTGCAGAACCCACAGCAAAGTTTCCTCACCTGTCTTCTACCCCAACAAGCACCAGAGAGCCATCATGAAAATGTACAGGGAATGTGAGGGAGGGCCAATCACATTAACATTAGCAGGACTGTACCTTGAAACCATTAACCCTGGGAGAAAGAACAGTTGAACAGTAAGTTTTCTGCATTGTTGAGATGAAGCCAGCAACAGTGGGCAAGAAGGTTGTAGCAGGAAGAAGGAAGTATTCCCTGGAGACCAACTCTCCTGTTCCAGTTTTGCCCCTGGGGCTAGTCCTGCTGAGTCCTGTAAGGTAGTAGTGTGGTGATTCTTTTCTTTCTTTCTTTCTTTCTTTCTTTCTTTCTTTCTTTCTTTCTTTCTTTCTTTCTTTCTTTCTTTCTTTCTTTCTTTCTTTCTTTTCTTTCTTTCTTTCTTTTTTTTTTTTAATTATACTTTATGTTCTAGGGTACATGTGCACAATGTGCAGGCTTTTTTTCTTTTTGAGTTGGAGACACATCTTTGACTATTAGAATATGGCATAGCAGATTTGAAAAAATATATATATTGTAAAACTCAAAATGATACCAAAGTAAGCAGTAATTTCACCTGCAGTCATTACCAAAGTGTAAGCTCTCACAGTATTTATAGCAGTCACAGAGGCAGCAGTCGTTTTCAGTTCTTTTACAATACATCACCATGTAGAAACAGACTGTTTATTGACCCCTAAAGTCATCTTTTACATACTCCAGAGACAAAGTTCTCATGTGTTCCAGTCAACGCAGGAGTTTTTTGTTAGTTTGTTTAGGGTGGGGTGGTGGGTGCCAGCTCCATGTGGTATTATTCCCTCCTGTCTAGAAGAAAGTTTGCATCGCTCTCTGTACCCATTACATGAGCCCTCTGAGTCAGCAGTGAGCATTCTGACATACACTGAATCCTCAGTTGTAGCAAAAAGTGATTTTTTTTTTTGAGACAAAGTCTCACTCTTGTCACCCAGACTGGAGTGCAGTGGCACAATCTCGGCTCACTGCAACCTCCACCTCCTGGGTTCAAGTGATTCTCCAGACTCAACCTCCCAGGTAGCTGGGATTACAGGTGGCCCGCCATCATGCCCAGCTAATTTTTGTATTTTTAGTAGAGATGGGGAGATGGGGTTTCACCGTGTTGGCCTAGCTAGTCTCAAACTCCTGACCTCAGGTGATCTGCCTGCCTCAGCCTCCCAAAGTGCTAAGATTACAGGCATGAGTCGCTGCGCCTGGCCCTCAAAACGTGATCTTCATGCATTAACCGATATTTGACAGTGCCCTGTGAAAGGATTGGCAGGAGCAGAAAGTAAATAGGAAACAGTTTTCCAGCTGCAAGAAATTCAACTAGATTCAATTGAGGCTGACTAAACACCTGCTGCATCTAAGTCCTTGAGCCAGGGTGGGCTTCTGTCCCTAGCAGAGGCTCTTCAGTCTGGAGGCACACCGCTGGGCTGGGGCAGGACCAGTTAAAAGTGAGGAAACCATACATGTACGTCAGAGATATGTTTTCTCTCTTTTCCCTTTGGGAAGATGTTCTTGGGAGTTCTTTGCCAGGAAGTTGGTCACTTCCTGCCCAAATGATGAGGTTTCCAAAAGGTATAAATAGATTCACTTGCCACATGGAATTAGTTGAAGATGCCTCCACATGCCAGAAGGAAGACTTGGGAGGGTTCTTTCCAGTATCAGGGAGCTCAGAGACAGGAGGCAGCAGCTGCCAGAGAAGCAGCACCAGCACCAGCTGAGCCCAGTGGGTTTGAGGGCTGAGGGCAAAAGGACCTGGAAAAGTAACAAGTCTGTTGCAGAAAGTGCTGGGAGTAACGTACTGTGAGTGCAGTGAAGCACATGAGGGAAAAGAGCATAGTAAATGATGAATAAGTATAAGAAATGTGGCTGGGCGCAGTGGCTCACGCCTGTAAGCCCAGCACTTTGGGAGTCCAAGGCAGGTGGATCATTTGAGCACAGGAGTTTGAGACCAGCCTGGCCAACATGGTGGAACTCCGTCTCTATGAAAAATACAAAAATTAGCTGGGCATGGTGGCGCACACCTGTAATCCCAGCTACTCTGGAGGCTGAGGCTGGAGAATTGCTTGAACCTGGGAGGTGGAGGTTCCAGTAAGCTGAGATCATGCCACTGCGTGCCAGCCCAGGTGACAGAGTAAGACTCCGTCTCAAAACAAAAAAACCAACAAAAAGAAACATAAGAAATGGGTTTGTATGGAACTGCGGAAGGAACAGTGAAGACTACTAGAAATGTAAGTACCTGGTCAGTGAGTCATGCAATGTGAACCCACATACAAGAAGGGGTCAGAGGGTACAAGAAGGGGAAGAACATGATAACTTATAGGGCCAAAGACTGTGAGACACCTGGTTGTGCTAAAGAATTCTCCATGTAGGCATTGGTGCTACATTCAAATTTGTGTTGCACATATATTTTTTTTGTGTGACTTTAAGTGCATACTAAGTTCTATTGGTAATTTATCCATGGGAGTGATTAAATTATCAAACACATCTTTTTTTGCTAATGGTACTGCTCTGCCAAGGTGAAAAGGACCCCTGCCTTGGGCTTCTGCTTTAGACCTTAATTATTCAAAGTGTGGCCCTTGTACCAGCAGCATCGACAGCACCTGGAAGCTTGGGAGAAATACAGACTATCAGGCCCCACCCCATACCTACTTAATAAGATCCCAGGTGATTCACATGTGCATTGAAGTCAGAGAACTGTGCTTCCTCCAGCTGTGTCTCTCCTCACTGGATGCATGATCCTGGCCAAGGAGACGTGGCCACCCAGCGCCCACCTTCCTTGCTAGATCATGCTCCAGGTAGCTGGGACACCAGAATACTCTGGACAATTGGCCCTGTCTGACCCTGCCCCCAGAGTTTTTGTGGCCCATCCCCTTAGGGATGGCCTCATTGCCACCATGAGATCTCTGGGCCTGAGAGGTGGCCTCGGGGCAGCTGTTGGCAGGACATGTGGACAGAGGGTTGGACCACATTCTGGAGTATCCACAGGCTTGCACATGAGGTCTGTTAAGACAGAGCCAGAAGCAGGAAGAGAAGTAGAGGAAGGAAGTTACTGTGTCCTGTGCCACCACATTTCAGGGCAGGACTCCAAGGAATTCAAGAATTTACATTTGAAATTGTTCTTCCAGGTCATTCTAAAAGTATATTTGTTGGCTGGGTGCGTTGTTTAACGCCTGTAATCCTAGCACTCTGGGAGGCCAAGGTGGGCGGATCACCTGAGGTTAGGGTTTCAAGACCAGCCTGGCCAACATGTTGAAACCCCGTTTCTATTAAAAATACAAAAATTAGCCAGGCATGGTGGTGTGTGCCTGCAAACCTGAAACTATAAAACTCCTGGAAGATAACATAAGAGAAAAATCTAGATGACATTTTAGGTATAATACCAAGGGCACAACCCATGAAAGAAATAATTGATAAGCTAGACTTCAATAAAATTAAAAATTTCTGCTCTGCAAAAGACATTGTCAAAAGAATGCGAATATAAGCCATTGACTAGAAGAAAATATTTGAAAAGACACATCTGATAAAGGACTGTTATCCAAACTATTAAATAATTCTTAAAACAACAATACAAAGACAACTCAATTAAAAATGATCAAAAGACCTGAATTGACACCTCATCAAAAAAGATATATAGATGGCAAATAAGGATATGAAAAGATATTCAACATCATACATCATTAGGGAATTGCAAATTCAAACAACAATGAGACACCACTATATACCTGTTAGAATGGCCAAAATTCAAAACAATGACAACACCAAATGCTTGCAAGGACATGGAGTAATAGGAAATCGCATTCACTACGGGTGGAAATGGAAAATGGTACAGCTACTTTGGAAGACAGTTTGGAGGTTTCTTAAACATTAAACATAGTTTTACCATTCAGTTCAGCAACTAAAGCCCTTGGTATGTATCCAAATGAACCGATAACTTATGTGTACACAAAAATTTGCACAAGTATGTCTACAGCAGTTTTATTCATAATTGCCCAAATTTGAAAGTAATCAAGACATCTTCAGTAGGAGAATGGATAAACTGTGGCATGTCCAGACAATGAAATATTATTCAGTGATAAAAAGAAATGAACTATCAAGCCATGAACAGACATGAAAGAACCTCAATGCATATTGCTAAGTGAAAGAGTCGATCTTAAAATATTATATACCATATGATCCCAACTATATGACATGATGGAAAAGGCAAAACTATGGAGGCTCTAAAAACATCAGTCATTGTCAGGGGGGAAGGGAGAGAAAGCAATGTTTAGGTGGAGCACAGAGGATTTTTAGGGCAGTAAAACTATTCGATATGATCCCATAATGGTGAGTGTATGTCATTATACATTTGTCCAAACCCATAGAGTATACAATACCAAGAATAAACGTGAACTATGAACTTTGGGCGGTAATGATGTTGTCATGTTTAGGTGGAGCACAGAGGATTTTTAGGGCAGTAAAACTATCTATATGATCCCTTAGTGGTGAATGTATGTCATTATACATTTGTCCAAACCCACAGAGTGTACAATACCAAGAATTTTGTCAACTATGAACTTTGGGTGGTAATGATATTGTCAGTGTGGTGGTATAGTGTCAGTATATTACTTGGGAGTGGGATGTTGACAGTGGAGAATGCTGTATGTTGCTGGAGAGAGGACAGAAGTGTATGAAAACTGTGTATTTTTTTCCCAGCTTAACTGAAGTACACTTGACAAAAATTGTATATATTTACTGTGTACCATGTGATGTTTTGAGGCACCTATACATTGTGAAATGACTACCACAATCAAGCTAATCAACATATGCATATCTCACATAGTTACCTTTTGTGTGGTGAGAACCACTTAAGATACACTTTCTTAGCAAATTTCAAATATACAATACAGTATTTTTAACTATAGTCACCATGCTATGCAATAGATTTCTAAAACATATCATCTTGCATAACTGAAACTTTATACCCTTTGGCCAACACCCTTCCCCCAACCCCCCCAGCCCCTAGCAACTATCATTCTACTCTGCCTTTATGCATTCAACTTTGTTAGCTTCCATATATAAGTGAAGTCATGCAATATTTATCTTTCTGTATGTAACTTTTTTCACTTAGCAGCATGTCCTTCAGGTTTATCCATGTTGTGGTAAATGGCAGGCTGAAAAATATTCCATTATATTGCATACATTGTGTATACACACACAATGGAATACACACACACACCCCTCCCCCACATTTTCCTTTCATCCATCTACAAACACTTTAAGCTGTTTCCGTATCTTAGCTATTGTGAATAATGCTGCAATGAACATGAAAGTGCTGATATCTTTTTGAGACACTGATTTCATTTCCTTTGGATATATACCCAGAAACTGGATTGCTGGATCATATGGTAGTTCTATTTTTAATTTTTTGAGAAACCTCCGTACTGTTTTCCATAATGGCTATACCAATTTTCATTCCCACCAACAGTGTCCAGGGTTCCTTTTTCTCCACATCCTTACCAACACTTGTTATCTTTTGTCTTCTTTATAGTAACCATTCTAACAGATATTAGGTGATATCTCATTGTGGTTTGGATTTATATTTCTCTGATAGTGATGTTGAGCATCTTTTCGTAAACCTGCTGACCATTTGTATGTCTTCTTTTGAGGAATGTCTATTCAGACCCCTTGCCCATCTTTTAGTTGGGGGTTGTTTGTTGTGGTTGTTTTTTTTTTTTGCTAGCTGTACTTTTTGCTCAGTTTTACTGTGAATCTAAAACTGCTCTAAAGAATAAAATCTACTTAAGACCAAAAGATCTTGTGAATAAGTAAACGGAGGATAACAGACAAATCTCCCACGCAGAAGAATTTCAAACAATGTATATAGTTACTCCACCCCAAAGGATGGGGAGCATAAATCCCCACTTCTTAAGTGTGGCTGTATATACAGTTATCCCATCCTCTGATGTATTAGAGGGACTTATCCCAGGATCCTCCTGATACAGTTTGGATATTTATCCCTGCCCAAATCTCATGTTGAATTGTAATCCCCAGTGCTGGAGGTGGGGCCTAGTGGAGGTGTTTGGGTCATGGGGTGGATCCCTTGTGGCTTGGTGCTATCTTTGCAATAGTGAGTGAGGTCTCACAAGATTTGGTCATTTTAAAGTGTGTGGCACCTCTCCCCACCCCCGCTCTCTGTTGCTCCTGCTCTGGCCATGTGATGTTCCTGCTCCTACTTCACTTTTTGCCATGAGTAAAAGCTTCCTGAGGCCTCTCCAGAAGCAGATGCTGGTGCTATGCTTCGTATACAGCTTACAGAACCAAGAGCCAATTAAACTTCTTTTCTTATAAATTACCCACCCAGTCTCAGGTATTTCTTTATAGCAATGCAAGAATGGAGTAATACAGAAAACTGGTACCAGAAGTGGGGCATTTCTTTAAAGATACCGGAAAATGTGGAAGCAGCTTTGGAACTGAGTAACAGACAGAGAATAGAAGACATTGGAGGGCTCAGAAAAAGATAAGATGAGGGAAAGTTTGGAACTTCTTAGAGACTTGTTAAATGGTTGTGACCAAAATACTGAGAGTGGTATGGACAAAGGCCAGGTTGATGAGGTCTCAGATAGAGATGAGGAACTTACTGGGAGCTGGAGCAAAGATCACCCTT
This sequence comes from Rhinopithecus roxellana, assembly GCF_007565055.1. Lineage (NCBI taxonomy): Eukaryota > Metazoa > Chordata > Mammalia > Primates > Cercopithecidae > Rhinopithecus > Rhinopithecus roxellana. Next base: position 70,671,871 of record NC_044556.1, on the reverse strand, counting down.
GTTGTGCTTTAGCAAAGAATTTGGCTGTATCATATCCCTGCCCTAGAGATCTGTGGAATTTTGAACTTGAGGGTGATGACCTAGGATACCTGATAGAAGAAACTTCTAAGTAGCCAGGTGTTCAAGATATAACCTAGCTTCTTCTAACAACCTATGCTCAGATGTGGGAGCAAAGGAATGACTTAAAGTTGGAACTTATATTTAAAAAGGAAGCAGAGCACAAAAGTTTGGAAATTTTGCAACCTGGCTACGCAGCAGATAAAGAAAAAGCTTTTTTGGGAGAGGATTTCAGACAGGCTATGGAGCAACCATTCGCTATAGATATTTGCATAAATAAAACAGAGCAAATTGATAATATCCAAAACAATGAGGGAAAAGGCCTTGAAGGAATTTCAGAGACCTCTGTAGCAGCCTCTCTTATCACAGGTCCAGAAACCTAGGAAGGAAGAAGGGTTTCATAGACAGGGCCCAGGGCTCCACTGCCCTGCATGGTCTTGGGACACCACTCCCCAGGTCCTGGCCACTCCAGCTCCTGCCATGGCTCAAAGGCGCCCAGGAATAGCTTGGGCCGCTGCTCTGGAGAATACAAGCCCTAAACGTTGGCAGCTTCCATATAGTGCTAAGCCTGCAGATGCAGAATGCAAGAGTGGTGGATTCTTGGCAACCTCCCCCTAAATTTCAGAGAATATATGGAAAAGCCTGGCTGTCAAGGCAGAAGCCTGCTATGGGGGCAGGGCCCTCACAGAGAACCTCTACTAGGGCAGTGCAGAGGGGAAATGTGGGGTTGGAGGCCCCCAGCAGAGTTCCCAATGGGTACTGCTAGTGGAGCTGTGAGAAGGCAGCTACCATCCTTAAGACCCCAGAATGGTAAATCCACTGGCAGCTTTCACCCTGCACCTGGAAAAGCTGCAGACATTCAACTCCAACCCATGGGAGCAGCCATGGGGCTGAACCCTACAAAGCCACAGAGGCAGAGCTGCTCCACGCCTTCAGAGTCCACCCCTTGCACCACTGTGCCCTGGGTGTGGGACATGGATTCAAAGGAGATTATTCTGGAGCTTTAACTTTTAATGATTACCCTGCGGAGTTTTGAACTGTTGGGTTTTGAAAGGGGCCTGTAGCCCCTTTCTTTTGGCTGATTTCTCTCTTTTGGAATAAGAATGTTTACCCAATGCCTATACTCCCATTGTATCATGGGAGTAAATAATTTTTTGATTTTTATAGGCTCGTAAGTGAAGGAACTCATCTCTAGATGACACTTAGAACTTACTTGGGTCTTCTGAGTTAATGCTGGAATAAGTTAAGATTTGGGGGAACTGTTGGGAAGGCATGATTATATTTTGCAATGTGAGGACATGACACTTGGGAGAGGTTGGGGCAGAGTGATATGGTTTGGATATTTTTTCCTGCCCAAATCTCATGTTGAATTGTAATCCTCAAGGCTGGAGGGGGGCCTGGTGGGAGGTCTCTGGATAATGAGGGTGGATCCCTCATGGCTTGGTACTGTCGTTGTGTGCAGTCTTGGTGATAGTGAGTTATCATGAGATTTGGTCATTTAAAAGTGTGTGGCACATCCCCACCCCACCCCAATTCTTTCTCTCCCTCGCTCCTCCTTTTACCATGGGATTCCCATGCTTCTGCTTTGCCTCTCATGAGTAAAAGCCCCCTAAGGCCTCTCCAGAAGCTGAGAAATGTCAGTGCCATGACTGTACAACCTACAAAACTGTGAGCTAATTAAACCTCTTTTCTTTAAAAACTATCCAGTCTCTAGTATTTATTCATAGCAACACAAGAATGGCCTAACATACCCACGGATATCAAAATCCACACATACGCAAGTCCCAAAGTGGGCCCTGAAGAACTCAGCCATACACAAAGTCAGCCTTCCCTATCTGCTGGTTTCAAATTTCTCCAATACTGTATTTTCCATCCACATTTGGTTGTGAATGTGGAACCTGCGGATACAGAGGGCTAACTGTATTTATTTAAAACAATTTGCGTTTAAGTGGACCTGTGCAGTTCCAACCTGCATTGTTTTTTTGCTTTTTTGTTTTTGTTTTTTGAGATGGAGTTTCTGTCTTGTTGCCCAGGCTGGAGTACAATGGCATGATCTCAGCTCACTGCAAACTCTGCCTCCCAGGTTCAAGCGATTCTCCTGCTTCAGCCTTCCAAGTAGCTGGGACTACAGGCATGTGCCACCATGCCAGGCTAATTTTGTATTTTTAGTAGAGACGGGGTTTCTCCATATTGGTCAGGCTGGTCTCAAACTCTTAACCTCAGATAATCCATTCACTTCTGCCTCCCAAAGTGCTGAGATTACGGGTGTGAGCTACCAAGCCCAGCATAATTTTTGTATTTTTAGTAGAGGCAGGGTTTCACCATGTTGGTCAGGGTGGTCTCGAACTCCTGACCTCAGGTGATCCATCCACTTCAGCCTCCTAAAGTGCTGGGATTACAGGCGTGAGCCACTGTGCCCAGCCTGTCTGATGTTTTTCTTGTGTGACAGAGATCATGGGTTTTTTAACAGGAAGATCACAGAGATAAGGTGCTATTTTCATCACATCATATCAAGGGTATATACTATCAACACAATTTATCACTGTTGATTTTGACCTTGATCACCTCCACTGTAAACTTACTCCATCTCCTGCTTTTCATATTGTATTCTTTGGAAGGAAGTCAGTACAGTTGACCCTACAACAATGCAGGTTGGGGCACCAGGCGTGGTGGCTCACGTCTGTAGTCCCAGCACTTTGGGAAGCTGAGGCAGGTAGATCACCTGAGGTCAGGCGTCAACATATAAATTTGGGGAACAAAATCTATATTTGGGAACAAACATTAAGTCCATAACAGTAGTGAAGACCCCCAGGCTTTGGAGCCAAACTACCTTGATTCAAATCCTACCTTAACCCCTTACTAGTTTTGTGACTTTGAACAATTTACTTTGTGTCTATCTGTGCTTCCATTTCCTCATCTGTAAAATGAGAGATGTTAATAATGCCCACCTTGCAGATTGCCTTAAGGATTAAATGCAGCAATGTATATAAAGTGCTTAGAATAGTGTTGGCATGTAAATATCAGTCAGTGAATGCTAGCTATGTTGCTATGATGTAGTTCATGAGCTCCTACCAGAATTTTTCTTTTTACATAAAAAGTGTTGTGAAGTCAGATATGCCTGAGAAATGCTGCAACAAACAATGGGAACGTTTTTTAAAAGGGTTTGAGTAGGGGGAGTCTGCCTCTAGTGTTTTACTTTCTCTGCAGATGTGCCCATCAAAGACACCCAGCCAGAGTTGGCCATTTCCTTCCTTTGTTCATTACCTCATTAGTCAGGCTACAATATTATGTACTTCGCACGTTCTGATTTTGACTTAAGGAAAAAAGATGAAGTTACACATTCAACTATATAATATTATTGTTCTCAGTGCCACCTCATATTCTTTTTCAGAGGCAGAGAATATGTAAATAAAAGCAGACATCTAGTAAATACAGCACTTAGTTATATATTCAATTTCATTTGAGTTCCAAGTACAATTTTAATTTCTAACAAATGCCTACCTTTACTCCATCATTAATTTTAATGGTCGTTTTATTTCTCATCTAATACACATACCATAAATTTACTATTGTAACCATTTTTTAAGTGTACAATTCAGTACAGACTGTATTTTTATTGTTAATGCTTGTTTTATGGGCCCACCTGCATTTTACTTGTGGACTATGTGAACACCACATGTACATATCTCTCTCTCTCTCTTTTTTTTTTTTTGAAACGGAGTCTCGCTCTGTCACCCAGGCTGGAATGCAATGGCATGATCTCGGCTCACCACAACCTCCACCTCCCGGGTTCAAGCAATTCTCCTGCCTCAGCCTCCTGAGTAGCCAGGATTACAGGCGCGTGCCACCACACCCAGCTAATCTTTGTATTTTTAGTAGAGACAGGGTTTTGCCATGTTAGTCAGGCTGGTCTGGAACTCATGACCTCAGGTGATCCACCTGCCTTGGTCTCCCAAAGTGCTGGGATTACAGGCATGAGCCACTGTGCCCAGCGTTTTTTTTTTGTTTGTTTGTTTTGTTTTTTAAGTTATCAGATGCCTGGTAACCACACCCAAAGGAAAGCTATGGAACGTTTTGTTGTTTTTCTTTTTTTCTTTCTTTCTTTCTTTTTTTAATGGCTCAGCTCTGTTCAGGAAAAGGTTTAGTTTTCTTTTCTTTTTTTTTTTTTTGAGGCGGAGTCTCGCTCTGTCGCCCGGACTGGAGTGCAGTGGCCGGATCTCAGCTCACTGCAAGCTCCGCCTCCCGGGTTTACGCCATTCTCCTGCCTCAGCCTCCCGAGTAGCTGGGACTACAGGCGCCCGCCACCTCGCCCGGCTAGTTTTTTTTTTTTTTTTTGTATTTTTAGTAGAGACGGGGTTTCACCGTGTTAGCCAGGATGGTCTCGATCTCCTGACCTCATGATCCGCCCGTCTCGGCCTCCCAAAGTGCTGGGATTACAGGCTTGAGCCACCGCGCCCGGCCAAAGGTTTAGTTTTCTAAGAAAATTCCAATAATCTGAATAATGATAATTGCTGTCTAAACCTCCCTACATAGTTGACAATGCATTATTTCTCTGGTACCTTATCTTTCGTATAAAAAGATAAACATCTCTTTGGTTCTGTTTGCCTTCTAGTGAGGAAAGAAGTTGCACAGTGAAAGGCTGTTCTCTGGATAAGAAAAAACCAAAAAGAAGTTGCCAATATGGAGAGGCCCAGGGCATGCTGGGAAGGGAAGCAGAGAGGCCCAGGGCATGCTAGGAAGGGAAGCAGAGGGGCCCACGGCATGCTGGGAGGGAAGCAGAGAGGCCCAGGGCATGCAGAGAAGGGGAAATGGAAAAGCCTAGGGACCCTGGCTGCTAGGGAGCCTGCTATTCCAGGTTCCTCTTGAAAGTTCTTGTGCTCAGCTAGCTAGTCATTGTGACTCAGCTCTGCCTGTGAAGCGCCTACAGTCTAGTTGAGAAGGTAAGGTAAATAGATATAAATATATTAAAAAGCAGTTTGAGGCCACATTTAAATATATCAGCAAGTGAACAATATAGATAATAAAAGCAGAAATCCTGTGAGTTGCAAGGTTAGAGGAAACTTCGTGGGAGAAGTAGGATTCCCGATGGATCCTGAAAGATGGGTAGATTGTTGGAGAAATGGAGATAATTAAGGTCCCACTGCTAGAGAGACTATATACAAGCAGAGGAAGAAATGAACTCAGCATGTTGGGAAAACCTATATCTCCCAGGCTATTTTATTATTGATTTTCATCATCTCCTGAACTTCAGTTTGTTGGATTGCTTTTTGCCATTTTGCCATCACTCCTTAAATCTCCAGGGCAATCTCCAGCATTTACCTTTCTTTATTTCTGTGACGAGAAACAGATCTGTCTTTCTGCCTTTTGGGGCACTGGCTTCCTGAGTGTAGAAGTCATGACTGTGATGTGCAGTATGCCTGGGAAAAATAAAAGGAGTTATTCCTTGCACCCAAGGTTAGACTTTTGTCATGGCAAGAGATTGTGGGGAATAGTTTTCGCCAGTGATCCCATCTTCAAACACTTCTGGGATACTCATGACTAGCTAACTCCTGCTGGCGGCTGTCTTCCATCACTGATCTTGAGTTTCTCCAGAAAGAGATCACGTGGGGCTTCCATGACTGTGTTTATTCAACAGCAACACTGACCAGTCTGGCCACAGAGTCAGAACTGGCTCAAGTCTGGACCCTGAAGGCATTGATCAACTTTCTGGTCTCTCTTGAGCTTCTGGGGTCTCAATCATTCATCTGATTACTCAATTTATCCTGGCCAAGGGATTTAGCCAAGAAGAAAGGGCATCTGGGCAAAATGCCATTAGGAAGGTTGTCCCCCAGGAAACAACACACCCTTTATTTATGGTCTTTCCTTTCCCCCCATCAAATCAGATTTTGCTTTCTCCCATTACTGAGGTGACAGAGACAAAGACTTGTGTTTAATATGCAAAAGCAGTAGCTTACATCCAAATTGCTATTATCCCTGCAAAAAGACTTCTTTCAGAGCTTTACAATCCTTTTGCTATTTACTTTCATTGCATGGGGGTTACATTTACCTATTTTTTGCTGTGAGTTTTATATAGCTTAATCACAAAGAAAAAGAAGCAGTTCTATACTACTATTTCTTTTTTCTAACCAGTCATCCCATTGAATTTTTATTAAGAAAAATTCTACCTGGATGTAAAAAAAATTTTACATGAAGGAGTTGCAGATAAGTATAAGAATTGCACATATGCATAAAATAATTGTATTTTATCTTATTTATCTTATTTTCCAAAAGATGATAAAATCACTGACATATGCAAGTATAAAAGCGCTATACGCCCTCAGTTTCTTTTGGTTTCCTTATCTGTACAATGGAAGATTTGCCCTGTATAGATTATTTTTAAGTTTCCTTCGAGTTTAATATTCCTTGGTCCTGCAGGAGGATATGGTGCTGCTTTTGTTGGAAATTCAAGATGGTAGCATATAAAAAGAGGATTAGACAGAGAAACATAAATTTGTTCTGGAGTAGGCTGGCAACTACCATCTAAGACCCTTTTCTGTCTGGACAGGTCTTTGAATGGTCTGCATTAGCATAAGTTGGAAGTAAGTCAGCAATTGCTCCACATTCACCTGGAGTTTAAATTTGGCAGCCAAAGGTTGCAAACTCAAATGCCTCCAGGGTTTTGAGGTTGGTACTGTAGGTGGGACCTGAGGGGAGTGATAGGAACCCCAGTCTGTAGGAGAGTGCTTGTCTCCTCCCTAAAAGTATGTAAATAAATAAATAAAGGTGGCCAAAACACAGACAAATCTCTGCCTTTATTTAGTCTACAGGCTACTAGTTTCCTACCCTTAAATTCCAATTCAGCCTATCTCTTCATTTTTTAAGTAAAGAATCTGAGGGACAGTAACTTGCCCAAGGTCAGACAGCAGTTTAGTAGCACAGCAGGCCTGAGAAGCCGGATGTTTTGCTCTCTCAGTCAGTGTTCTTCCATCTGGTTATCTCTCAGCTCAGATCTGTCCCAGCAAGCAAGCCTGCTGATTGTCTAAATACTGAATAGGTTGTGGCTTTGCTGCCTTTACCTGAACATTGTTTATAACAATAGCTACTTCATAAAGGTAAAAGTAGATTGCTATGGTTAGAATATGTGCCACAGAAATTAACGCGCTGGAGCCTTGATCCCCAATGTAACAGTGTTGGGAGGCGGGGCATAATGGGCTGTGTTTAGCCCCAGAGGCTTGTCTCTTTCAAGCCCTTTTGAATGGACTAATGCTGTTATAAAAAGGGCTCACGGAATTAGATTCTTCCTCTCACCTTTCTTTTTCTTTATTCTCTCCCCACCCCCCACTCCCAACTTTTTTCCCTTCCATCTTCCGTCTTGAAAGGATGAAGCAGGAGTGCCCTCACCAGATACCAGTGCCTTGATCTTAGACTTCCCATCCTCCAGAACTGTGATAAAATAAATTTATGTTCTTTATAAATTACTCAGTCTCAGATATTCTGTTAGAGCAGCACAAAACTAAGACATAGATCTGTGTTAAAGTCACTTTCAAAAAGTGTTAATATGTTGTTAATTCATTATTAAATCATGAACACTCTAGAACAGTGACATTCAATAGCTCCATACATAATTTTAAATGACTTAGTAGAAACGTTTTAATAAATAAAAACAATATATCAAAAATATCATTTTGACTTGTAATAAATATATAAAATTATTAATGGGATATTTACATTCTTTTTTCATAGAACTCTTCAAATCTGGTGAGTATCTTATAGTACACCTTAATTCAGACAGCCACATTTCAGATGCTTGATAGCCACATATGGCCAGTGGCTACCATATTGGATAGTGTGGTTCTAGAAGGTTCCTTGTTTCATTCTCACCCTACTCCCAGCCAACCAGGGAAGGGACAAAGTTCCCAGAGGCTTGTCTCTTTCAAGCCTTCTATTGTTGGTTAATTAAATCTCTAAGCAACGGTTGAGTCACTTGCAACTGTGGAAGACAATTTAAGAAATCTGTCTCAAAGCCAAGAACATAGCTCCCCACGTAAAAGGAGGGGAGGCAAGTCCTTTGAGCTAGATGCCTTGAAGGAAGAGTCTGTACTGAGTCAGGTGCCCCTGTGTGAGAAGGAAGGAGATAAGTCATTGCCAAGGGGACAGAGGAAAGCAGAGAAGAGAAATGGTTCTCCTTAGGGTCACGATTTCCCTCCAAAGCCCCTGTGAAGGAGGTTCTATGGTGCTTTACTCACTTAGTTCTCACAGCCTCTCCATGAGGCAGGTACTATACTATTCTCATTTTATAGAGGAGGAAACCCAGGCAGAGAGGTCATGTACTTGCCTGAGGTCATGTAGCTAGTAATCAGCAAAGCTAGTGCTCAACACTCAGGTCTGATGGACTTCAATACCAATTTCTTTTTATTTATTTATTTTTTTATTTTTGAGACGGAGTCTTGCTGTTGTCACCCAGGCTCAAGAGCAATGGTACAATCTTGGCTCATCGCAACCTCTGCTTCCTGGGTTCCAGCAATTCTCCTGACTCAGCTTCCTGAGTAGCTGAGATTACAGGCAACTGCCACCATGCCTGGCTAATTTTTGTATTTTTAGTAGAGACAGGGATTTCATCATATTGGCCGGGCTGGTCTCAAACTCCTGACCTCAGGTGATCCGCCCTCCTCAGCCTCCCAAAGTGCTGGGATTATAGGCGTGAGCCACCGCACCTGGCCTCAATAACTATTTCTTAACCACTGGGCTATATTAGGAAGTTCTGATGCCATCTCCAAATATCACAGAGGGCGTATGAACTTTTGCATAAAATGTGCATGATTGTTTGGCGGTTACATACAACTTATTACTGTCTATGTGACTGAATGGTCTATTTTCAGGCAAATTTCCATCTAAAACACTATCACTCCGTCCCAACACAGTTGGTTGCTTCTTAATCTTTCTTTTTGCTATTCATTTTCACCCATACACTATTTCTGGTGGACTCCTGGGAGCAAAACTGTATGAGAAAATGGGAGACTCAGATAGCAAAGAAGTAGGAGGTGAATGCCAGGAATCAGCAGGGCTGGCTCTCTGTATAGGAGTTGGCTGAATGTGGCATCTGATCTGGGATGGAAGAGGAGGGAAATATCACACATTTTGTTTGTCTCAAAATATCCTATCAACCTCAGTCCTGTAATTAGTGAGTTATTCCCACCAGGTAATTTATTTCACCAGAGGAAAGGCGTTTTCTCCAGAAGACCCCATTGAAGTGAAGCAGGCCTAATGGGGAGGCCAGGTGGAATAGCAGCTGAGCCTGCAGTCTGTGGGGCTGTATTCCCTGTGTTTGACACCCTGCCCTGCCACTTTCCAGATGAGCCGCCTTGGAGAGTTTACTGAAATTTCTCTGCCTCAGAGTCTTCATCTAAAAAACTGGATATAGGCCGGGCGCAGTGGCTCAAGCCTGTAATCCCAGCACTTTGGGAGGCCGAGACGGACGGATCACGAGGTCAGGAGATCGAGACCATCCTGGCTAACCCGGTGAAACCCCCATCTCTACTAAAAAAAAAAAAAAATACAAAAACACTAGCCGGGCGAGGTGGCGGCACCTGTAGTCCCAGCTACTCGGGAGGCTGAGGCAGGAGAATGGCGGGAGCCCGGGAGGCGGAGCTTGCAGTGAGCCGAGATCTGGCCCCACTGCACTCCAGCCCGGGCAACAGAGCGAGACTCCGTCTCAAAAAAAAAAAAAAAAAACTGGATATAGCCAGGCATGGTGGCTCACGCCTGTAATCCCAGCACTTGGGGAGGCCGAGACAGGCGGATCACGAGGTCAAGAGATCAAGACCATCCTGGCCAACATGGTGAAACCCTGTTTCTACTAAAAAAAAAAAAAAAAAATTAGCTGGGCGTGGTGTCATGTGCCTGTAGTCCCAGCTACTTGGGGGGCTGAGACAGTAGAATCGCTTAAACCCGGGAGGCAGAGGTCGCAGTAAGGCAAGATCACGCCATTGCACTCCAGCCTGGCGAGAGAGTGAGACTCCATCTCAAAAAATAAATAAATAAATAAAGTGGATATAAAACTAGTTTTACATGATAGGATTTTCAGGATGATTAAACGAGATGAGGAATACAAAGTTCCTGAAGAGTTAGCACTGAGTAATCTTACGGTGCAATAGCATGAATGTCCAATTCAGTGGTCCTTAACCACTGAATCACCAGGAGAGTTCATTAAAATACAAGGACCCAGGCTTATTTTCCCAAGAGGGGGAAGGGTTACAAACAAGCAACATTTGTCCCTTGCCTTGGCTGGCATTGGTGTACCAGAATATTAAGTCCTTAGCCATGTGGTGCCAAAAATACCAAGAGGCCAAGTGATGTCGTGGGAAAGGCACGGGCTTCAGTGTCAGACAGGTCTGTGATGAAACTCGGCCCAGTCCCTTGCTGGCTATATGACTTTGGGGAAGGCTCTTCATCTCTCTGAGCCTCAGTTTCCCTATTTGTGTGGTGGAAATCATTATAGCTGTCTTTTTGCTTGTGGCAAGGATTAATTTAGGGCCAGCAGTGCCCAGTGGTCAGCCAATGTGATTAGGATGGAGCCCTCACTTCGTCTGACACCAAGGTCTCTCACAACATGGGAAATAGAGCTTCTGGGACTATCCTTGGGAGCAACTGGGCTGTCCAGCTGGCACTGAATGGAACTGAATTTTCTACAGGAGGAACAGCTGCCAGGTCATTGGTAAGCTGGTCACTGAGGATTGATACCAGCTCAGAGATATCAGTAGTGGAGAAGCTGGTTGGAACAGAGACAGGCCATAGGGAGGGGTCCATTGGCTTCTTGTTTACTACGGAATAAACTCCTTCTATTTCTGGGAGTTAGAACCCTTCATATTAACCTAAGGAGTATTCCCTTCATGCCAGTAGAACAAAAATCTCCCACGTAGGCTGCACCCTTTTGAAGAGGTAGATGAGTCCTATGAGTGGTGGGCCTTGTTGTGGTGGTGGTGCTGGTGGTCCCTCCCACCCCATCAGGAGGAAGAATCACTTTGGAATCTCCCTCCATTCACTCTTTGATTTACAGTCTTGTAATGGAACGATTTAATTCTCAGCATTAAATGCACAAACAGATTCACACACATTATACAAAACCAGTAATTCACAGGCAAGCCAGAAGAGATCTGAGACTTAGTCTACAGAGATGACAGACACAGTGATTCTCTCCTCCCTATTTCCCATATTCCACCCCCAAATACCCTGCAGTAGTCCCCCATCTGTCCAGGTGAGGAGGAAGCCCTCAAAGAGGAAATCTCCCCTGCTGCTTCTAGCTCAGGATATGGTCAAACTACAAGATCATTTTAGCCATAAGACATTCTAACAGGGGATACTGGGAATGGGGACAGAGGAGGGAGGCTTGGAAATCAAGTTCTACTTTCTTTGCAGTTGTTTCTTTGTTATTTACATTATGACTTTCCTTGTTTCTGAGCTGTTGTTGACATTTTGCTTTTATTCTGGCCATTGCTGCCTCCTACCCTGTCTCTGGGAGCACACACCTCACCTCTGTCTCTCAGGTGTGCTAGAATGTAGTTCCTGGCCTGACTTATTCCTCTTTATATCCCCAGTACTTAGCACAGTTCCTGGCATCTCCTCCATGATTGTTGACTGTGTGGAGTGGCTTATGATTGCACTGGCAGTGAGACTCACTTAAAGAAGAATGGCTTTGTTATGGTTTCTCTAAAAGGTGGCTCTGTCCATATCTGGCTTGACTGAACAGAGGGCAAATGGGATGGTGGGAGGAGAGGAATCAACAGTTTCCCAGTTTTTCCCCCAGGCAATAGGAAATACCTGGGATTTGGAACCTGAAACCTGCATTCAGGAGACCAAACTTCCACTAACTGGACGAACCTTGGGCCATTTACTCAAGCCCACTGGACTTTAGTTTATTTATTTGTTTCCTGGAAAATATAATAAGATTTTCCCCTTCCTGCCTTATAATCAAAGAAGCTGTGACAATTTAAGAAATAAGGTTTTGGAAAATGCTCTGTAAAGAAATATGTGAATGACAGCTATTATTCTTCATAAAGTGATTTCTTTGGTGGGTTCATAGTATTGTAGCTCAAATGTATTAGGCACCTACTATGTCCTAGGCACAGTGTGAGGTGTTTCAAGAAGTACATAATCAAGATGTAAAAGGAGTGGCATGAAGACAGCTCAAAGAAGGGAGCCATTCATAGACAGCACCCATCCCAGGGGTGTCATAGGTGCTTCTGTTGTGAAAACAGCCCAAAGTCTTTCATCTTTTTAAGTTTGAAGTAACATGGAAGGCATCCTCATTTGGCTTCAGGACACCCCCAGGCCAGTCTGTGAATGGCTCCCTTCTTTGGGCTGTCCTCATTTGCACCCAATGGTACTGGCCACCAACTCTGGGAGAGAATTAACTAAATACGATCTCTGTCGAAGTAACATATGGATCATGGAGACTGCGTGATTTCAATTATCAGTGTCTATTCTATTAATAATAGGTGTTGTAGGAGGAAAAAAATAATAGTGTCAGCTAAAACTTGCTTTTACAAATAGGCCAGGCACTATTCCAAGTGATTTATATATGTATTTACTCATTTAATCTTTACAAGAATCCCACCAGCTAGGATCTGGTGTTATCCTCATTTTACAGATGGGGGCACTGGGACACAGAATGTTTAAGTAACTTGCCCCAAGCCTCTCAGACTGGAGCTGGGGAGCCATAATTTGAACCTAGGTAGTCTTGCACCAAAGAAAACTGGGCATTCTGCCAACCTTGACAGCAGCCTCTAGGACAGCCCATGGACTGTGCCCAGGAGAAGCAGCAGCATACTCCAAACGACAAAATAAGCTCTGGATGATCTCTTACTGATCACCATCTTTTCCCCCATCATGACCTCCAGAAATACCAGGTCATTAGCAACTATGCAAGTGTTGAGAAGGAAGGAGGTTTTCCATTCTTTATTCCAGTTCTTCTTCCTCCTCCTCCTCCTCCTCCTTCTTCTTTCTTCTTCTTCTTTTTGAGACAGGGTCTCGCTCTATCTCCCAGGATGGAGTGCAGTGGGGCGATCTCGGCTCACTGCAACCTCCACCTCCTGGGTTCAAGTGATCCACCTGCCTCACCTCCCTAGTAGCTGGGACTACAGGTGTGTGCTATCACGCCCAGATAATTTTTTTTTTTTGTATTTTGTATTTTTAATAGAGACAGAGTTTCACCATGTTGGCCAGGCTGGTCTTGAACTCATGACCTCAGCTGATCCGCCTGCCTTGGCCTCTCAAAGTGCTGGGATTACAGGCATGAGCCACGGTGCCTGGCCTATACTTCTTTTTTTTTTTTTTTTGGAGACGGAGTCTTGCTCTGTCACCCAGGCTGGAGTACAGTGGCCGGATCTCAGCTCACTGCAAGCTCCGCCTCCCGGGTTTACGCCATTCTCCTGCCTCAGCCTCCGTAGTAGCTGGGACTACAGGCGCCCGCCACCTCGCCCGGCTAGTTTTCTGTATTTTTTAGTAGAGACAGGGTTTCACCATGTTAGCCAGGATGGTCTCGATCTCCTGACCTTGTGATCCGCCCATCTCGGCCTCCCAAAGTGCTGGGATTACAGGCTTGAGCCACCGCGCCCGGCCTGGCCTATACTTCTTATTTAAGAACAACTTGGCCGGGCACGGTGGCCCACGCCTGTAATCCCAGCACTTTGGCAGGCAGATCATGAGGTCAAGAGTTTGACACCAGGCTGGCCAATATGGTGAAACCCCATCTCTACTAAAAATACAAAAATTAGCCCGGCGTGGTGGTGTGCACCTGTATTCCCAGCTGCTCAGGAGGCTGAGGCGGAAGAATCATGTGAACCCAGGAGGCGAAGGTTGCAGTAAGCCAAGATCATGCCACTGCACGTACTCTAGCCTGGGCGACAGAGTGAGACTCTAATCAGAAAAAAAGAGCAACTTAAAAAAAAAAAACAAAAAGATAAAATCATGACTCTCCTACAGATATAAAATGAGCACATCGCTATGGTTTGAATATGTCCCCTAAAAAGCGTATGCTCGAAACTGAATTCCCAATGCAACAGTGCTGGGAGATGCAGCCTGATGGCAGGCGTTTAGGTCATGAGGGCTCCACCGTCATGAATGGATTAATGCTGACTGTGAAAAGACTCGCTGCTGCCAGTCTGAGCGCTCACTCTCATCATGTGATGTCTTCTACTGTGTTATGATACAGCAAGGAGGCCCTCACCAGATGCAGCCCCTGAATCTTGGGCTTTCCAGCTTTTAGAACTGTGACCCAAATACATTTCTGTTCATTACAAATTACTCAGCCTGTGGTATTGTTATAGCAGCATAAAATGGACTAAGACACACAGGTTAGGGCTTCTCTTTTTTTTTTTTTTTTTTTGAGACTGAGTATCGCTCTGTCGCCCAGGCTGGAATGCAGTGGCGCGATCTCGGCTCACTGCAACCTCTGATTCCTGGGTTCGAGTGATTATTCCGCCTCAGCCTCCCAAGTAGCTGGGACTACAGGCACGTGCCACCACGCCCAGCTAATTTTTGTATTTTTAGTAGAGATGGAGTTTCACCATGTTGGCCAGGCTGATCTCAAACTCCTGACCTCGTGATCTGCCCACCTCAGCCTCCCAAAGTGCTGGGATTACAGGTGTGAGCCACTGCACCCAACCATATGTTAGGGATTTTTAAAACCAGAACTGGATTGAATTTGGGCTTTGCTGCTTACTAGCTGTATTAAGATAAATGCATTTTTTAACCTATAAAAAGGAGATAGATAGCACATGGACAGCAGTGAAGATTAAATGAACCAACCTATGGCTATGAGGATGATTTCTGATGCAGGTAACAGAGCCCCCAACTTAGTATGATATAACATAATAAGAAATTATTGTATGACATGCTAGGAAGTCCAGAGATATCTCAGGCTCCAGGGGAGAATACTCGGTTCCACCCTCTTGTAGGTGTTACATTCATCCTTAGGTTGATAACAAGATAATTGTAGGAATTTCAGGAATCTCATCTAGAAAAAAACCAGAGAGAAAGGTCATCTCTTTCTGTGTCTCTTTCACAGAACCTTTCTTTTCCAGAACTTTCCTTCATGCTTCATTGGGCAGTGTTCTGTTATTTGACCTTTCCTCAACAAGGGAGATAGAAATATCATGACTGGCTTAGACTAATCAATACTTACTTTTGGAATTGGAATGGGGTCGCCTTTCTCTGGGTTTCAAAAGGAAATAATAGATGCACAAAATTGGGGTTCTGTTAGCTAAAAAGGAAGAATGGAGAAATAGAAGTTGAGTAGGCCACCCATAGGTTCCACGACCATCTGCGAATGCCCAGTATAAAGATTAATACCCAGCAGGTATATGTCCAAGAAATGTTAGTCATCACTTTTCTCAGTGACACCTGAATGTGATGTAAAAGACTGGTTTGAAGGCACATCTTCATGCAGTTCTTCACTCAGAAATCAAGTCATCTGACAGGTGCCAATGAAAATTTTTTCAGAAACTTCAGATGGACAGCTTCCAGA
The DNA here is from genome assembly GCF_007565055.1 of Rhinopithecus roxellana. Lineage (NCBI taxonomy): Eukaryota > Metazoa > Chordata > Mammalia > Primates > Cercopithecidae > Rhinopithecus > Rhinopithecus roxellana. Next base: position 70,656,312 of record NC_044556.1, on the reverse strand, counting down.
AGTAGATGCTGGCTCTTCACAACTTGCCGCACATTGCACAGCACATTACGTTGCCAAGCAGGTATCTTGGGATTGGTGGGTTGCTCCTTCTGCTTAGAGGCCTCAAGCATCTGGTGTTTCTCTCTTCTGTGTTGGCGGATCCTCTGAACTTTGATACAGTCTTCATTCCACAATTGGCAAAGAAAATCTCCTCTGGGATACAGCCCACACACGCCTCACGCCTGGGGAGGCATGACTCCCGGCCCTGTCCTTTCACTTCAAATGAAATATAATAAATATGAAAGGAAAACAAAAGACAGGCAGACAAAAAGCAGACTCAGAAAGACAGAATGAGAAAACACATGTACGCTCACAAAAGCAAGGGAGAACAAAAGGAGGCAAAGGGCAGACATCTCTCTGTCCACTGGAGCTCTGAGGAATCAGAATTTCTAAAGCTATTTTTTTTTTTTTTTTCTTTTTGAGACAGAGTCTCGCTCTTGTCTCCCAGGCTGGAGTTCAATAGCATGATCTTGGCTCACTGCAACCTCCGTCTCCAGGGTTCAAACGATTCTCCTGCCTCAGCCTCCCGAGTAGCTGGGATTACAGGCGCCCGCCACCACACCTGGCTAATTTTTTTGTATTTTTAGTAGAGAGGGGTTTTACCATGTTGGCCACGCTGGTCTCAATTCCTGACCTCAGGTGATCCACCCACCTCGGCTTCCCAAAGTGCTGGGATTATAGGCTTGAGCCACCATGCCTGGCCTCTAAAGCTATTTTTTTAAATGTAAAGATTTATGATTTATCCTCTCCTTCCTGATAGCCTTCTTTCAGCAGTTGCTTTATTCGTCTTGAGGCAGGAGGATGAACAAAGGATCTTTCCTCCTCAAGAAACACCCCCTCCTTCCTCAGTTCCACACCCCTGCCCTAGGAATCCATGACTCCAGGAAATATTTTCAGATAAAACAATTCCAGTTACTGGAAAATTGCAAGGCTTTCCTCTGCGGGTTTACAACAGGCTGGCCTCTGACCCTGGCCTCTGACTTAGTAAAACAGATTTACTAAGTGATAGTAACACCTTTTATGTAGTCTCAACGTGAGGCAAGTCACTTTATCCGTCTCAATCCAGGCTCCTCAGGCTCATAATGGTGAAGGTTGGAATGGATTTGTGGTTTTGAGTGTATGTACGTATGTATGTATGTACATGCATATTAAACTATGTACATTGTATATAGTTTATGTATATGACCCTCCTTCACAGAGGCTCTAGGGGGAAATGGTGACCCTAAGGAGACCCATTTCTCTTCTCTGCTTTCCTCTGTCCCCTTGGCAATGACTTATCTCCTTCCCTGCCACACAGGGGCACCTGACTCAGTACAGTCTCTTCTTCCTACAAGGCATCTAGCTCAAAGGACTTGCCTCCCCTCCTTTTACGTGGGGAGCTATTACATGTTAAACAACAGAATATTATTTCAAATGCTGACATCTTATGTGGCACTTCAACATAAAAACAGGTCAAGGCAAGGGCTTTAACTGAAGGAAGGTGAGCATGGAAGGAGTGGAGTAAGAGCAGGAGGAATCTTTGAAATCCTTATCTTTGGCCACAGCAGCCTCTTGAAGTATGGCCCCAGGCGGGGCTTCCCAGGGCAATTTGATAACCATTGACCTAGCTGCTCTCTAAGGCATTGTAGATCTAAAACACAAAGGTCTTGCTCTGTCTTTATCAAAAAGAAAGTCTGATTCCTCCCTTGTGGATTCACACAGTAACACAACATACCTTGAAGTATAGAAGGATGACAAGAACCAGGAGGGCAGAACTTCCCTTCCTAACCCCATTTCTATCTTCTTTGGAATTCTGAAAAAAAATAAATAAATAAATACATAAGAAAAAAAGATAGTGAATGGTACAGGGAATAATATAACTCATACCACCTGTAAGGTTAGCCGAGACAAAGTACAAGAGAGAGACCCGAGGTTAGGCGAGGAAGTTTATTAACCTGCCGGCTGCCCGCTTAACAGTCAGAGAGGAGGCAGCCCCAAATTTACAGAATGAGGCGTTTCTATCGGGGAGGGGAGTTTGAGGGAGTTCTTTGGTGTGGCAACATCCCAGGTTGTTTGCTGGTTAATTTTGCCACATATCACCTTGTGACGTTTATTACAGGAGGGTGTAGGTAAAGTTTGTTTATGCTTCCCACGACCTCCCCCATGCAGTCCAGATGGTTTATAATTGAAGTTTGCTTATTGCAGCAAGGTCTGGTAAGTGAAGTCTGCGGGCTTCACCGAGGCACCTAGATAAGGGCTTAGAAATGTAAAGCGGCTTGTGGGAAGGAAAAGAGTTGCAGAGCATTATGGGGAGGGGGGCAGCTTGGTGAGGTTTGAGGGGGAGTGTCGGCAGTACCAAGAAACTTTTGGGGGTAGTTTGTTTCGAACACCACCCATAATCATAAAATGACAATTTGACATATTTGTCTCAGATAACTTTTTTATTTACTTTTATTATTATTTTTTGAGACAGGGTATTCCTTTGTTGCCCACGCTTGAGTGCCATGGCACGATCTCGGCTCACTGCAACCTCTACTGGGTACAAGTGATTCTCCTGCCTCAGCCTCCTGAGCAGCTGGGATTACAGGCCCACACCACCACACCTGGCTAAGATTTGTTTGTTTGTTTGAGACGGAGTTTTGCTCTTGTTGCCCAGGCTGGAGTGCAATGGCGCGATCTTGGCTCACCACAATCTCCACCTCCCGGGTTCAAGCGATTCTCCTGCCTCAGCCTCCCGAGTGGCTGGGATTACAGGTATGCACTGCCACACCCGGCTGATTTTGTGTTTTTAGTAGAGGCGGGGTTTCACCATGTTAGTCAGGCTGGTCTCGAACTCGCGACCTCAGGTGATCCGCCTGCCTCTGCCTCCCAAAGTGTTGGGATTACAGGTGTGAGCTACTGCACCCAACCGATGAGTTTTTTTAAAGTAAAGAAAACCTGGCAGATGAAGTTCTCTTAGTTCATCACTCTAATCCTATTTTCCTCCTTCTCTCTTCAGTTAAACGCTATCATGACTGACTAATGCCTGCCCCCAACTCCCCCGCCCAAAAGATGTTCACTTACCAACCCCTGGAGCCTGTAAATATGTTGCCATGGCAAAAGAGATTTTTGCAGATGTAATTAAATTAAGGATTTTGAGATGGGGGAGATTATTCTGGGTTAGCCAGCTGGACCCAATATAATCACAAGGGCATTTATTGGAGGGAGGCAGGAGGTCAGAGGTAGAGAAGAAGATGTCATGATGTTGCATGAGGTTGGTGATGATGAAGCAGAAGCTGGTAAGATGCATCCAAAAGCTAAGAAACGCAGGCAGCCTCCAGAAGCTGGAAAAGGCAAGTATTCTCCTTTAGATCCTCCAGAAGGAACACAGCCCTGCTTACCAACTGTAGACTTCCGTGTTGTTTCACACTATTAAATTTGTGCTGATTTGTTACAGCAGCAATAGGAAACTAATACAGTGAGTTGGGTGAGTTTCTATTTACTCCATGTTTTTTTTTTTTTTTTTTTTTTTTTTTTTTGAGATGGAGTCTCACTCTGTTGCCTAGGCTGGAGAGCGGTGGCCCGATCTTGGCTCACTGCAAGCTCCCCTTCCTGTGTTCATGCCATTCTCCTGCCTCAGCCTCCTGAGTAGCTGGGACTACAGGCGACTGCCACAATGCCCAACTAATTTTGTTTTTGTATTTTTAGTAGAGACGGGGTTTCACCGTGTTAGCCAGGATAGTCTCGATCTCCTGACCTCGTGATCCACCCACCTCAGCCCCCCAAAATGCTGGGATTACAGGTGTGAGCCACCATGCCTGGCCTCCATGTTTTTTACTTGGACTAGTTGGATAGACACAGAAATACAGAAGATAATTCTGTTTTATGTATTTTCTACAGTCACCTGATGTTTTTGAGAATATCCATTTGACATGTAAATATCTAATTTATCCAATTTAATTGCAATATAGTATTTTGTCATATGACTATACCACAGTTTGTTTATGTAAGTCTCTAAAATGGGCTGGGCGTGGTGGCTCACGCCTGTAATCCCAGCACTTTGGGAGGCTGAGGCAGGCAGATCATGAGGTCAGGAGATCAAGACCATCCTGGCTAATAACGGTGAAACCCTTTCTCTACTAAAAAATACAAAAAATTAGCCAGGCATGGTGGTGGACGCCTGTAGTCCCAGCTACTCAGGAGGCTGAGGTAGGAGAATGGCGTGAACCCAGGAGGCAGAGTTTGCAGTGAGCCAAGATCACGCCACTGCACTCCAGCCTGGGTGACAGAGCCAGACTCCATCTGAAAAAAAAAAAAAAAAAAAGCTGTCTTAGCTTGGCCTGCTATAATGAAAAATCATAAACTGGGTGGCTTAAACAATAATGTATTTCTCACAGTTCTGGAAGCTAGGAAGTGCATGATCAGGCACCAGCAGATTTGGTGTCTGGTGAGGGGTTTCTGGTTCATAGATGGTGCCTTCTAGCTGTGTCCTCACCTGGTAGAAGGGAGGAATGAACTCCCTTGGGCATATTTTACGGAGACACTAATCCCATTCATGAGGGCTCTACCCTCAGGACCTCATCTAATCCTAATTACCTCCCAAATATCACATCTCCTACTATCGTCACATTAGGGGGTAGGATTTCAATACAGGAATTTTGGGAAGCCTAGAGCATTCAGTTTATAACAATAACAAATGTTTAATCTGCTTGATTCTGTGGCTAGTTGGGTGATTCTTCTGGTCTGAACTGGTTTGGTTGGGGCTGGATGGTCTAGGATGGCCTTGCTCATATGTCTGGCCTCAGTGGAATCCCAGGACTGTGGGTATGGCTGGAGCTTCTTTCTGTGTAGTGCCTCTCATCTTCAAGTAGTACTACCAGGAACAGCTTGTTGACATGGTGCCACAAGAGTTCCCACAAGCAAGAGCCTCTACTTGCATGACATTTGCTATCATCCCATTGGCCAAAGAAGGTCATATAGCCAAGCCCAGATTCAGCAGATAGAAAAACAGACTCTACTGCTTTTTGAGAAGAGGGGCAAAATCACATTGCAAAGGAGCGTGCCTGCAGAGAGACAAGATAAATTGGAGAGTATTACCGTAACAACCTAACTTAGCTGATAATAAGAATCCAGCTTCCAGCGTGCTTAGAAATCTCAACATTCATCTCAATTCAAAAAGTATGCTCATTTTCAACTATGGTCTCTGCATGCCAGTAAAACTTAACTTATTTTGGCATGTCAGGCTACTTCCCCCAGGAGCCTTTTCCATGCTGTTTGCTCTGCCTGGAATGCTCCTCCCCTCTCCGTGCCAGGCTAATTATTATATTTCCTTTAAGTCTCTTCCTAAAGTCACTTCCTTAGGGAGCCTTTCCTGACTCTTCAGACCAGGCCAGGTCTCCTGTTCTACACACTCAGGGCACTACAGATGCTGTGTTTACAGCACGTACCACCACTGTCATGAATTACTTTGTTGTACAATTATTTGTTTAGTATCAGTCTCTCTCTCTTTCTCTCAACCTCAACCAAAGGAGCTCCAGGGCAGAGACTGGATCTATCTTGTTCACTGCTGAATTCCCAGCATCTAGTACAATGTCTAGCAGGGAGTAAGTGCTCAGAATTGGAGGAATAAATGGATGAGCCTATGAATGAATGGCCTGCAATGTGCTCAGCATGGAATAGGCCTGTTTAAAAACCTGTTGGAGTAGCAGATATGGAAAACTGCAACCTGGTGGGGAGTGAAGACTGGGTCATACAAAATGATTGAGAACAACTCAGAACCAAATAGAGGGTGAAATACCAGATGCTGGGCTGCAAATGCCATGGAGACTGGGAAGAAGGGATTAGGATAAATCAGGTGGTCACAGAAGGTCATAGGGGGTAGCACTTGAGTGAGGTCCAGAGGAGGAGCGGGATTTAGAGGCAAGGATTTAGAGGAGGAGCAGGATTTAGAGGCAGTTTGTAGGGAGGCTAATATATTAAGGTCATGAGTTTGTTTGTCTGTAGTTCCTATTCTACTCATGTCCTCATAAGCTCTTTATCATAAGAGAAAGTAGGCAGGAGAGTAAGGGGAGATGGTTCAGTGGAGCCAGTCCTACTGTTATTGAAACCGCTCCAAAAGGTTATGTTTCAGAGGAAACTGCAAAGTTGTGTCATCCACACACGCAAAAAACGGCTCATTTAGAGACCAGAGAGATTCCTCTGAGCCACCGAAACAGAACAACAGTAAACATCTGCTTCTACTCTTCTGGAAACATTGTGGTCTGGATGCTCTGTCTGTCACTCCTCTGCTCTTTTGCTTTTAACTATTATGAAAACGTCCAAACCTACATGAAGAAAAGAGTTTAAGAAAGTCCATCACCAACTTCCAAAAACATCAGTGCTTCATCACATTTGTTTCATGTCTCTCCGTCTCAACCCTAAGTTTTTTTCTCCTAAAGCATTTTTAGAGCAAATCCTAGATACCATGTTATAACACTCCTAAGTGCTTCAATACAGACATCTAAAGGAAATAAGGGCATATCTTATGTAACCACAACACCTTTTCATACCCAACAAAATAAAGCATAATTTGTCAACATTCTTTAACACCCAGTTCATATTCAAAATTTCTTGATTGTCTAAAAAAATGTCTTTTTGCAGTTGGTTTCTTTGAATCAGAATCTAAACAAGATCCTCACATTAATATCTTTTAAATCTCTTTTAATCTAGACTGTGGATGTTCTCTTTCAGCTGGGGCTTCCTTTACCAACAGCCTGCCTCAGCCCTCACAGTCCTTATCTCGCTCCTGGATTGGCAGGGAGCTGAAAGATCAGAAGCAGGAGGAATGAAGTCAACACGGGGAGAGGATGGGAGGGATGGAGTGAGTATCAGATGCCTAAGATGTTATGAAAAAAAAATCCTAATCAGCTTCAGAAGAAACAGATTAGAATAAGAGACTCTTAAGAACTGGAGTTGACCTGCATGCTCTCCTAACACTTAAGAATGTCAAGAATTTACAGAGATTATAAGAGGCTGATTCCTGTGGGCAAGAGAGGGAAGGCAAGAGAAAGGAAATCAGGATGAATCTAAGGGACAACATACAAGCATAGGCAGGACCTAATTTACAGGGCCCAGTACAAGATAAAAATCTCAGAGCCCTTGTTCAAAAATTATTGGGAATTTCAAGATGGCAATAGCAGTGCACCAAACCAAGCATAAGGCCCTTCAAAGCACAGAGACCTGTGTGACTCCACAGGTTACATGCCTGCCTTTGTGAAACTGGCCCTGTGCAATGGGTGGCCGAGTCTAGGAGGCCCCAGGGAGTTGTCCCACAAGGTCATGCTCTACCAATGCATGTCTTGTTTGTATTTCAGAGACAAGCAAAGGCAGTGGGAATTGTTTCTGTATCTCGGAGTCACCGCCAGCATCTCAGACTTGTCAGGATGTCTAGGGATGGTGAATGGCTTTTAGAGGGTCATAGAGATCCACGCTGCATAATTCAATTCTAAACCATGGATAGTGGTGGGTTTGGACCCTCTGGCCTTTATGCTTGTCTCTGTGAGTATAAGCTTTAGAGCCAGAATGCCTGGGGTCATAGTCAGGCTCCATCACTGTGTAACCTTGGCCAGTTACTTGTCCTCTCTGTGCCTGTTTTCTCATCTATTAAACGGGGTTAATAAAGACACCTACCTCAGGCTGGGTGCGGTGGCTCATGCCTGTAATCCCAGCACTTTGGGAGGCCAAGGTGAGTGGATCACAAGGTCAGGAGATCAAGACCATCCTGGCTAACATGGTGAAACCCCATCTCTACTAAAACTACAAAAAATTAGCTGGGTGCGGTGGTGGGCACCTGTAGTCCCAGCTACTCAGGAGGCTGAGGCAGGAGAATGGCGTGAACCTGGGAGGCGGAGCTTGCAGGGAGTGGAGATCACGCCACTGCACTCCAGCCTGGGCGAGAGAGAGAAACTTTGTCTCGAAAAAAAAATTAAAAAAAATAAAATAAAATAAAGATACCTACCTCAAAGGATTGTTGAACACTAAATTGGTGTATTTTTGCTGCACATGGCAAGCACGATGTGTTTGTTAAAACAGGATAAATCCAGAGGCTCGAGCTGTACAGGTCCAGGCAGATATCTGGTAATGGTGAAACTTTCAGGATGAACAGACTCTGCTTTTCTAGGGGAGAGAGGCTGTGCCTACATCCTGATCCAGCTTCCCAAAAACATACACAATGGTCATTCACTCAGTAAGTGTTCATCAAGTGCCTACCATGTATCAGGCACTCACTGAGTGGAGAGTGAGCCAGGCGTGGTTCTGATCCTTAAGGTGCTGACCTCTAGCATAGGGAGGGCTCCACCTGCAAAGTCAGTTGTGCCTCCAGGTCTAGGAGCAGACCTGGTTCCAGGTAGGAGGAAGGAGATACTCTCAGGCTGTAGCCCATTAACAAGGTAGTTCTGCAGCTCATAAGCATGGTTTGACTTCAGTATCCTGAGTCCTTGTTCCCAGTCTGCTTTATGATATTCTGCTTTGACCAAACACCTGCCTAATAATTCAGCATTTCCCATCTAAGATTCAGTATTTTATTTCCTGCCCCAAAACTCAGACACCTCCAGTCTGACTTCTAATCCCTGCTGTTGAAACCCCTGAGATGCTGTTACCTGCTTGGCTCCTCCCCTTATTTGAAGGGGTTCTCAGGATTTTGAATTAGGTTTGGGCCACCATTGGTTAACAGCGATCATGTCATTGTTAAGAAAGACAATGGGGAAGGTGGCTGGGGCACAATGCCAGGACTTTTAATGGCCTTCTCAGGCTGGCCTGGGCCCGTATGTGTTCATTTCTCCAGTAACTAGTCTCTGACCCTGTCCTCATGTCCTTAACACCTGGCCACTCCTTGACTGCACAGCTGCACAGATTAGATTCCCATCTCACCAACACTCAAGCCCAGGATCTGAAGGATTCCGGTAGGGGAGGCTGCAGGAGCCCTTAGGAATGTCAGTTTGACATTGAAACAAGGTTTTTTTTCCCCCAACTAACAAATTCTTGGCCCTCTGCTAAGGCCTTTGAGGGGGAGTTTGTGGCAGGATGGCCATGGGAGGATAATGCAGGGTCATGGAGATGGAAGGAGGGTCATGGATAAAGACACCAGCTGCTTTCCTTTGGCTGACATCAACCCTGAGGCCATTCTGAAACTGCTCTACTTGGCAGCCTGGAGACACTGCATAGAATACCACCATCCCAGGCCGGGTGTGGTGGCTCATGCCTGTAATCCCAGCACTTTGGGAGGCCAAGGCGGGCAGATCACAAGGTTAGGAGTTTGAGACCAGCCTGACCAACATGGTGAAACCCTATCTCTACTAAAAATGCAAAAATTAGCCGGGTGTGGTAGCATGCACCTGTGATCCCAGCTACTCACTCAGGAGGTTGAGGCAGGAGAATCGCTTGAACCTGGGAGGTGGAGGTTGCAGTGAGCCGAGACCACGCCACTTCACTCCAGCCTGGGCGACAGAGCAAGATTCTGTCCCCCCCCCCCCCCCCAAAAAAAAAAGAAAAGAAAAGAAAAATAGAAAAGGAAAAAGAAAAAAAAAGATTACCATTATCCCAGCTGAAGGCCTCCAGGCAACTGGACTCTTCAGATAGCTGGTGATAACAAGTGGCAGGTGGAAGCCAAGGGAGAATTTTTCACATATCCTTCATCTTCCCCAATCTCATTTTAGAATTTCTGAAGTAGTGACAACTGGGGGGAAAGAAGTTTCTCCAGGGTCACTTTGGAAGAAGCAATGTATATTAATTTTCTCCTTACAGCCACTGAACTATGGCAGGTTAGAGAGTGGCAGGTCCTGTTGATGACGTATTAATATTACTGCAACAGGCTGGTCAACATGGTGAAACCCCGTCTCTACTAAAAATACAAAACTTAGCTGGGAGTGGTGGTGGGTGCTTGTAATCCCAGCTACTCAGGAGGCTGAGGCAGGAGAATCACTTGAAGCTGGGAGGCGGAGGGTGCAGTGAGACAAGATCACGCCATTGCACTCCAGCCTGGGTGACAGAGCGAGACTCTGTCTCGAAAATAAATAAATAAATAGATAGATAGATAGATAGATAGATAGATAGATAGATAGATAGATAGATAGATAAATTGCTGCAACAGCAGAGAGCCAGACCCCACAAGGGTGATGGCAAGAAAATTGGCAAGGAATTCGATGTGTAAATCTTGGGTTGCCTCTGAATCCTTTGGCCCTGGGAAGGGAGAGCAGAGCCCCGCCTGAGAAGAGGCCGAACAAGAGGACAGATAATGGGGAAGGAGGCCAGGGCACAGTGCCAGGACTTTTTATCCTATTAGGCCACTGCATTCCTGCAACTTCTGAATATACAACCTAAATATTTTTTTGTTGTTGTTTGAGATGGAGTCTCACACTGTCACCTGGGCTGGAGTGCAGTGTGTGTGTGTGTGTGTGTGTGTGTGTGTGTGTGTATGTGTATATATATAGTATATTCTAGGATGCAGGCAGGGCACAGTGGCTCTTGCCTGTATTCCCAACACTTTGGGAGGCCAAGGCAGGAGGACCACTTAAGCCCAGGAGTTCGAGACCCACTTGGGTAACATAGTGACACCTGCCTCTACAAAAAAATTCTTAAAAATTAGCTGGGTGCAGTTGCAGTGCACCTGTAGTCTCAGATACTTGGGAGGCTAAGGTGGGAGGCTAAGGTGGGAGGATTGTGTTGAGTCCAGAAGCTTGAGGCTGTAGTGAACCGTGATGGTGCCACTGCACTCCAGCCTTTTAGAGAACAAAACCTTGTCTCTAAAAAAAATGTTTAATTATCGAATTAAAAAAATTTTGTCCTGCTAAACTATAATATGCTTTAGGGAAGTCGCATTTTTTATTCTCTCCCACCCTTCCATTGGCCCTTGGCTGTTGTTTAGGAGATAATGTTGATTAATTTGTTGACTGACCCTCTAAGATATCAACATCAATTGTTTTAAAATCTTAGTTTATAGAAAAAATGTTAGCCTAAAGACTGACTCCATTTGTCCCTCACACAAAAGCCAAGAGTTTCTATAAGATTTAGGTTGTATAGGCCAGGCACCTATATATCTATATATACATATGTGTGTGTGTGTGTGTGTGTATCTCCAGGAAGAGAGAAATGTAATAATTTATAGGCAATATAGAATACATTGTTCTGTGGTAGCAGAACTCTTTCCTATGCAGTGTTGAGGATGACTTGGAAATAGCAGAATTTGGCCTTGCTGGTTGAGGGGCTTAGATTATGAAGCACCTACTAGGTGCCAGGCACTGGGCTAAGAACTGGGAACACAAAGATGAGCACTTCATGGGCTCTGTCCCCAAAGGAGTGCTCACAGACTAGTGTGGGTGGCAGATCTGTGAACAGAGAACAGAGCAGAGCCCTGAAAAAAGGAGTGATACCTGTGTGGCTGGGAAGGTGAGCAGGGTGTATGTGGGGGGAGAGAGAGAGAGAGAGAGAGAGAGAGAGAGAGAGAGACAGAGAGAGACAGAGAGAGAAAGAAACTTCCAGAGGGGCTCCACCGAGGAGGTGGCATTTGGGTTACGTTTTCTCTGTGGGTTTGGAGGAAGAGCATTTTAGACATGCGGACAGTGAGTGCAAAGGCACAGGCAGATGCCACACAGGAAAGACAGGCAAGCATTCAGAGGAGTCCATGTGACTGGGAGAAAGGCTGTACATACCATGTGGTAGCAGACAGTCTGGGAAAAGTGGGCAGGAGAAAGGTCATGAGGGCCCGGGTACCAAATAAAGTATGCATTTCTTTTTCTTTCTTTCTTTTTTTTTTTTTTTTTTTTTTTTGAGACAGAGTCTTGCTCTGTCACCAGGCTGGAGTACAATGGCACGTTCTCAGCTCACTGCAACTTCTGCCACCCAGGTCCAAGCAATTCTCCTGCCTCAGCCTCCCAAGTAGCTGGGATTACAGGTACACGCCACCATGCCTGGCTAATTTTTGTACTTTTAGTAGGGACAGGGTTTCACCATGTTGGTCAGGCTGGTCTTCAACTCCTGACTTCAGGTGATCCGCCCACCTTGGCCTCCCAAAGTGCTGGGATTTACAGGCATGAACCATGAACCGCCACACCCGACCAAAGTGTGCATTTCTATCTTTCGGGAGATCAAGAGCCGGCCACTATTTTTGAGCAGGAGAGGAGTGGGTTCACGCTTACCTCTCAGAAAGATGCCTCACTGGGAGAAGGGGGTCTTATTGCTCCAAGAAGCCAGGGAGACCAGTTGTGGGGCAGGTGGGTTGGCTGGGGGTGGGGGCACTGAGGCTTTTAGGCAAGGACACGGCAGCAGCTCCCAGGATGCCCACAGCTGTGTGACGTGCAAGAGGGACTGCAGGCAGGAGTACTCTTTGAGGCGAAGGAGACTTATAGAGAAAATGCCCTGTGAAAGCCATTTAATTTAACAAATACTCTTCCATTGCTCTGTTTTTATTCCCCTCAGGTGCAACTTTCCTTCTGGGATTGTGAAAATGGGTGTCATTTCTGTAGCTTTCTGAAGTTTGGGTAAAATTTCCTTTTCCTCTCAGTGGATTCTGTGTAGCAGGAAGCATGAGTTGATTTCAGCTTTTTGTCTTCTGAGACCTACTTCAGAGTGTGTTGCTGCTGGTCCGAGGCTGAAAGGAAGGTCTGTGATGTCACAGGCTGCAAATTTTCTAGAAACATGTTCTGAGATCAGCTGGCACAATTGTGTTTGTTTTAAAAACAAAAACATCTCAGGGGCAGTCCCCACATTCTGCATAACGGGACCCTTCACCCCACTGCCTCAATGGTTAATCCCAACAACTCAGAACACCCCACTAACCGAGGTGTTATGAGGTAACTCTCTCCTCACAGGAAAAACTACTCTGTAAGAAGGAAGTGGCTTTTGTTGTAATGCCGAAGTCCGGGGACGCTGGTGCTTGGAATGCTTACCTTCTCCTGACTTTTTACATGATTTCTCCAGTTCTTGCATTTTATACACCAAAAACAAAATGCAACTTGACCCTGGACTGTTACATGGTGGCCCTGCCAGGCTGGCTGTGGAACTCAGGCTCTGCCGTGCACAGGCTGGTTAGTCAGGAGACTGGAGCAGAGAGCAAATAAGGTTGAGGTCATGGTTGAAATTCCTATAGAGGCCAATTGGCTGGGCACACCCTGCCCTCCACTCTCTCTGGCCCTGTTCTACAGGGGACTGAGTAAGAGGGTATAGCTGGCTCAGTGCAGTCCAGTACCACTCTCTTAAATCGCATTGCACGTCCCGAATGGCCAGTAAGCAATACAGACTTCAGGCACAATGAGACCTTGCTTAAGCAGCCCTCTGGAAGAAAGCACCATTATACCTTTCAGCTGTGACTTTTTTCAGCCTTCATTAGTGATGTGGAACAGCATTGATTGCAGTAACTTTTCTACTAAACAGAAACATTTGTCTGCTGCTCCAGTCAAAAATACCTGCTTTACAGCTTTAATTTGCCCCACAGAACTGGAGGTCCATAAGGTGCGGCGTTTCCCTTCCCCACTTCCTCTTTCCATGCCCTTTCCTCACTCACTGATGGCCTCTTCTCTTCTGGCAGCACCCGAAGCCTTTTTTCTCCCTATCAAAGCAAGAAAGGCTCTTGGAATGGTTGTTTGCACGCACAGGTTGACAGACTGCCCTTCATGGCAATGATTCCTGTTACCATTACTTCACCCAGACATTGCATGTCAGCGTTTTTTCTAGAAGGCTATCAGTAGAAGTTGGCAGTTAAGAGTGGGTAGTTTAGAAACAAACAACCCCATCAAAAAGTGGGGAAAGGATATGAACAGACATTTCTCAAAAGAAGATATTCATACAGCCAACAGACACATGAAAAAATGCTCATCATCACTGGCCATCAGAGAAATGCAAATCAAAACCACAATGAGATACCATCTCACACCAGTTAGAATGGCAATCATTAAGAAGTCAGGAAACAACAGGTGTTGGAGAGGATGTGGAGAAATAGGAACACTTTTACACTGTTGGTGGGATTGTAAACTAGTTCAACCATTATGGAAAACAGTATGGCAATTCCTCAAGGATCTAGAACTAGATGTACCATATGACCCAGCCATCCCACTACTGGGTATATACCCAAAGGATTATAAATTATTCTACTACAAAGACACATGTACACGTATGTTTATTGCGGCACTATTCACAATAGCAAAGACTTGGAATCAACCCAAATGTCCATCTGTGACAGACTGGATTAAGAAAATGTGGCACATATACACCATGGAATACTATGCAGCCATAAAAAAGGATGAGTTTGCGTCCTTTGTAGGGACATGGATGCAGCTGGAAACCATCATTCTTAGCAAACTATCACAAGAAGAGAAAACCAAACACCGCATGTTCTCACTCATAGGTGGGAACTGAACAATGAGATCACTTGGACTCGGGAAGGGGAACATCACACACTGGGGTCTATCGTGGGGAGGGGGGAGGGGGGAGGAGGGAGGGATTGCATTGGGGAGTTATACATGATGTAGATGATGAATTGATGGGTGCTGACGAGTTGATGGGTGCAGCACACCAACATGGCATAGGTATACATATGTAACAAACCTGCACGTTATGCACATGTACCCTAGAACTTAAAGTATAATAATAAAAAAAAAAAAAAAAAAAAAAAAAAAAAAAAAAGAGTGGGTAGTTTAGAACCAGATCAAAGCCAGGCTGGGATCTGGCCCTGACAGTTACTATCTGTGTGTCTTGGGATAAGAACTTAACCTTGCCAAGCCTCGGTTTCCCTCTCTGTAAAGGAAAGCTCATACTGCAGTTATTGCACGCTAGCTCTCAGCATTGCCTGGCACACGACAAATGTTAGCTATGATTATTTATTAGCTAATTGACACACAGAAGGCTTTATTCTACTAAAGGCCTTATTACAACAGGCTAGCAAGTGGAGATAACTTTTTATTCAGACTTTTTTTTTCTTTTTTTTTTTGAGACAGAGTCTCGCTCTGTCGCCCGGGCTGGAGTGCAGTGGCGCGATCTCAGTTCACTTCAAGCTCTGCCTCCCGGGTTCCCGCCATTCTCCTGCCTCAGCCTCCCGAGTAGCTGGGACTACAGGCACCCGCCACCACAGCCGGCTAATTTTTTGTATTTTTAGTCGAGACGGGGTTTCACTATATTAGCCAGGATGGTCTCACTCTCCTAACCTCGTGATATGCCTGCCTCGGCCTCCCAAAGTGCTGGGATTACAGGTGTGAGCCACTGCGCCCCGCCTCAAATTTTTTATTACAAAAAATTTCAAATGTGTAGAAAAGTTGAAATAATAGTACAGTTGACACTGAAATCCCTCATCTAGATTCTACAGTTATATACATTTTACCAAATATATGTTTTTCACTAAACTATTTCAATGTAAGATACAGACATCATCCCTAAATACTTCAACACACATCTCTTGAAAATAAGAACATCCTTTGACATACTCACAGTAACCTTTATTACACTTAAGAAAATTAATGATAATTATCTAATATCCCCTGGTTCCCAATTCCCAAATCATATAAAATTTTCCAAAATGTTTCCCAATATGTCTTCTAACAAATATGTGTGTGTGTGTGTGTGTGTGTGTGTGTGTTTAAAAATTTCAGTAGCTTTTGGGGTACAAATGGTTTTGGGTTACGTGGATGAATTGTATAGTGGTGATGTCTGAGATTTTCATACACCCATCACCCAAGTAGTGTACATTGTACCCAATATGTAGTTTTTATCCCATACCCCTCTTTCATCCTCCCCCTTGTGAGTCTCCAAAGTCAATGGACTTTGGATGTTTTTTTTCAAACAAGATCCAATCAAAATTCTTACTTTGCATTTGGTTGTGATGTCTCTATTTTATTTTATTCTAGAGCAGTAGGTGTGGGGAAATTTTGAGAACAACATTGTTACTGAAATCAGCTATTGGCTGCCAGGTGGAAATGGCTGCTGCCTCCACTGAGGCACACTGGGCCCTGCCACATTTATTAACACAGGCTCTGTGATATGGTTGCATAGTTTGCTTTGCTGAACTTGTTGGTTACTAGCTTTACTGCTTAATGACTGGACATTAGACACTCTTCTGTTATTTTCATATTCCCACCACCTCCACAGCACCTAACACATAGGTGGTCAATAAAAGTGGATGGAAGGGGCCAGGCGCGGTGACTCATGCCTGTAATCCCAGCACTTTGGAAGGCCAAGGCGGGCAGATCACAAGGTCAGGAGTTCGAGACCAGCCTGACCAACATGGTGATCTCTACTAAAAATACAAAAATTAGTCGGGTATGGTAGCATGCACCTGTGATCCCAGCTACTCAGGAGGCTGAGGCAGGAGAATCACTTGAACGTGGGAGGCAGAGCTTGCAGTGAGCCGAGATTGTGCCACTGCACTCCAGCCTGGGCGACAGAGGAAGACTCCATCTCAAAAAGAAAAAGAAAGTGGATGGAAGGAAAGGAGGTGAGGGGAAGAAGGAAGAAAAAGGAGAATGGGAAAGAGGCAGGCACTGGCAGGCACCTTCTTCCATGCCCAGTGGGTGCCTGGAGAGTCACACTGTGCCCTCCTGGGAAGCACCCACCCTCCTTTGATTTGGGGAAGATGATTCCATGTGGGATGTGTCTTTTGTCCAAATAGGCCTTCTTCCTTCACATTCTCCTTTCCCTCTTTCCCACCCTCCTTACCTGAGCACTAGTTGGGATCCCTCAGACCTTCTGCTAACTTTAACTTAGTCTTTTCCTCTCTTCCCATATACAAGATTAACATTGGACATTATTTTAAAAGTAATCTACAATAGATTATCTTTTCCTACAATCACACTCATTGTCCCAATTCCTTGGAAGGTAATTCCCACATAATTTATGATCAGTAATTAAATTCCTGACCACAATGAATCATGAGGAATATATACTGTGTTCAGAGGGATGGCATGGTATCCATAAGGGAGCATCTGCTGAAGGGAGAGAGCGGACACATGGGGGTTAGCCTACAAAGCCAAGGGGAGCTGTCCTCCAAACACAACCAACAGAGTTCAGCTCAGGTTTAAGGGTCAAACTATTGCTTCTATTCTGTGTGGAGGGAACAATGACTGAATTGGCTGGAATAGACCAAAGTTGGTAAAGTGAACTTTCTCCACACCTCATCTCTAATCTCTAAAATTTTGACTTAAACAAAATTTGAGTTAAACATTTTGAGCAGATATAGGGAATGAATGCAAGAAGCTCTTGATTATCTATGTGGTGGACTGGCTCATTTTCATTCCAGGCTGTCCTACCACTCTACCACTTCTCCGTGCTGAGAAGTAGTTGGCATCTATTCAAAGTACACAGGCCATTTAATTATTAATCGGAGCAAAACATTATTAGGGAAGTTAAACTGTTGAGTAGGTGTGTGTGTGTACACACGTGGATACTTTCTTGATTATCCGGCTGTTCTGTTTTGCCTTTTGCCTTTCTGGGTTCCTGCCCCTCTCCATTTGTGGTGATACCTGTAAGGTGATTATGCCCCTGAATTCCTAAGAGCTTTATGGTCCCTCTCCCATTCTCCTTGGATGTGTGTGGAAATGTTTGTCAGCAGGGGCAGACCGGGGAGGGTTCATGTACATAAGAAGTGACTGACCTTGGCCGCTGAGTGGAGCATGTATTTGTGACCAGGAAAAGGTTCAGTGTTTGTGTTTGATGATAGTTTTATGTCCTGCTGTCAGTACATAGGACTTTATAGGGGTTTCTGATGACCTAGGGCTCCAGGTACCATCATGATTATTTGGCCAATTATTTTAATGGGCCCATATAAACTTATTCTGTTTTTATACTAATAACAGAGAAGGAGATGTTGGAAGATTAAATATAGAGGAGGATGGGCTTTAGCTTCACTGTTCAAGGCCATTGGGAATTATTCTACAGAATTCGATCCAGCCTATTCTTTTTTTTTTTTTTTTTTTTTTTTTTTTTTTTTTTTTTTTTTTTTTTTTGAGACGGAGTCTCGCTCTGTCGCCCAGGCTGGAATGCAGTGGCCGGATCTCAGCTCACTGCAAGCTCCGCCTCCCGGGTTTACGCCATTCTCCTGCCTCAGCCTCCCAAGTAGCTGGGACTACAGGCGCCCGCCAACTCGCCCGGCTAGTTTTTTGTATTTTTAGTAGAGACGGGGTTTCGCCGTGTTAGCTAGATTGGTCTCGATCTCCTGACCTCGTGATCCACCCGTCTCGGCCTCCCAAAGTGCTGGGATTACAGGCTTGAGCCACCGCGCCCGGCCCAGCCTATTCTTATTATTTCCTTCTTCCTATGACTTTGATTCTTTCCTTATTCTTCCTTCTTTTTCCTTTCTTCTTTTTCTTCTTCTTCTTTTTTTTTTTTTTTTTTTTTTTTTTTTGAGACGGAGTCTTGCTGTGTCGCCCAGGCTGGAGTACAGTAGAGCGATCTCGGCTCACTGCAAGCTCCACCTTCCAGGTTCACGCCATTCTCCTGCCTCAGCCTCCCGACTGGCTGGGACTACAGGTGCCACAACCACACCCGGCTATTTTTCTGTATTTTTAGTAGAGATGGGGTTTCACTGCGTTAGCCAGGATGGTCTTGATCTCCTGACCTTGTGATCCGCCCGTCTCGGCCTCCTAAAGTGCTGGAATTACAGGCGTGAGCCACTGCGCCTGGCCTCTTCTTTTTTTCTTCCTTGCTTTCTATCTTTCTTTTTCCCTCCTCCCTTCTTCCTCCCACCTTTATTTATTTCTTTCAACATGTACTGCATGCTTACTATATATTAGGCACAGTCTAAATGCCGGAGATGCAGAGATGAATAACACATGGCCCCAGCCCTCCTGGAACTCAGTTTAGTGTGGGAGGCAGATGGAGACACAGATCATTCCAATACAGTGGTTAACAACAGAGATAAGTACAGGGTGAGCTCAATGTAGGGGTCCCTAATCCAGCTTGGCTTGGAAGAGAAGGCAGGAAGCTTCCTGGAAGAGATGATTGGCAGATTGATTGGGAGTGGCTGAAAGAGGAGCTGGGCTCAAGGCCTTTACCAAGCAGGCCAGGCCATTCATGTGGTTTATGAGCGCTGGATAAAGGGATCCAGTATAATGGGATGAAGGGCTTTGGGGGTGTGGGTCTTCCAGGAGATATGACACCAGATTTTGATGTCACTGGATATATTTAGGACCACAGGGGCAGGGCAGAAATGATGTCTACTACTCTGGGAAAGTACTAGTGACTTACCTCTGAAATCTGGGGACATTCTAAGGTATCTGCTCAGATAGTTGATCCTGGGGAATCCTGGAAGAAATGAAAGCTGAAATGAAAGATCACTCTTGAAGGCCAGTACATGACATATATGTGCTCAGGGGTGAAGAGTCATGTAAGGGGAAATGGGCAGTGGGTAGTCAAGGTGTGAGTGAAGATCACTGCTCACTAGAGTGGGGCAGTGAGGCTTGGGGAGGTGGAGGAGGACTCTTGGCTTCCTAAAAAGAAGGCCTAACTTGTGCTGCAAGTTTTACTGGATGCCCAGGACTCTGGAGGAGTTTTGGGGCCAGTAGACAGGCAAGTGACCACAACAGTTCTTATGCCCCACAAGGGCAGAGCCTTACATTGGCAGCTCCCTGAGTTACTTGAAGCAGGAGACCTTTTATAACCTCAAGAAGACGAGAAGAATTCTGTTGAGGGAAGCTTAATCCCTGCTCTTTGGAGATCTCGGCATGATAGTAGAAAAAGCACATATGAGCTAGAAAAACAAGTATCACATCCGATGATACCAACTGCAACAATGGTGATAGCCACTGTGTATTTAGTCTTTACTCTGTGGCAGGGCTTTTCATGTATTACTTAACCCTCACAACTACATAGTGATATACAATGATAAACGGTACTATCATTCCCTCCATTTTATAGATGGGGAAATCAAAGTTTAGAAAGGTCACAGGTAGGGAGTCATAGAATCACATTTGAACCCAGATCATTCTAGCTCTAGAGCCCCTGATCTCAACTGCTGTTCTTACTGTGAATAAATACTCAGTGCAGCTTCTCTTTGACTTGACCACAGGATCACAGCCTACCTGAAACAGTAGAATAGAGAGACCCTAGAGACTGACAAACTGCATTTCTACAGCACTACTAGTTATTATGAAGATGGATAATCTAAAATTTTCTATTTCTGTAACATGTAGTCTTAGGACACTCAGTATTAGCCAAGAACATATGATTTAAGGGGAAAAATATGGATTAGAAAACAATTGCTCTGAAGTCTACTACTTTGGTAGTTGTTATGGAATGAATGTTTGTGTCCCTCCAAAATTCGTAAGTTCAAGACCTAATCCCCAACCTGGTGGTACTATTAATGGATGAGGTCCTGAGAGCAGAGCTCCATGTTTGGATTAGTGCCCTTATAAGAACAGGAAGAGAGACAGACTATAGATTTCTTTCTTTCTCTCTCTCCATGGGTATACACCGAGGAAAGTCCATGTGAGGACATAGCAAGAAGGCAGCCATCTGCAAGCCAGGAAGGGAGCCCTTACCAAGAATCACATCTGCTGGTACTTTGATCTTGGACTATAAGACACCTCCAGAACTGTAAGAAAATTGATATCTGTTGTTTGAGCCACCCAGTCTATGGTATTGTGTTACAGCAGCCTGAGCTGACTAAGGCAGTAGTTAATATCAGCAGCAGGGTGATCACACTCTGTGTGTGTGTGTCTATGAACTAGATCCTCTTAGTCAAAAGGGTTGTTGACTATGTCTTGAGACCCTTCACTCTCTATATTAGTTTTGGGTGTTCTTTTTCTCATTGCTATTTATGAATAATTTACATAAAAATGACTTTTAAAAAACCTTCTGGAAAAAATATATTAGTTGGTTTATTATTCTTCAATAGATGAGAAATTGGGCACTCCCTGTCACCTGTGGCCCCCAGGGAGGCAAGAAGATAGCTTTTACAAGTGAGAGGAGAGCTGGGATCTGCAGAGACCACTGGACTGCCTACCTCCCTCCTTGCTCTGGGAGTCTTTCGTGGGTCTGAGGGAGGCACAGATCATCTCTACAAGCTGTCTGGGCTCCCAGGTATTTGCTACAGGGGGTCTTGTGTGTTCAGAGGACCCGAAGCTATGGTCCCCTTGAGGCTGAGGAGAAAGGTATACTTTCTCCCCTGTACAACAGGCATGTGGAGAGCTGTGGCTTGGGAGGAGAATACCAGTGTGCCTCCCACTTCCTTAGCAGCCAGGCCTCCCTCCCCAGAGGGGCTGCACTACTTCTCAACTACTGGCAGCTCATGAAATCCTCAAATAGGAGGTGTATTAGTCAGGGTTCTCTAGAGGGACAGAACTAATAGGATGGATTTATATATAAAGGGTAGTTTATTAAGAGGATTGACTCACACAGTCACAAGATGAGTCCCATAATAAAAGCAAGGAAGCCAGTTCAAGTCCCAAAGCTGAAGAACTTGAAGTCTGATACTCGACGGCAGGAAGCAACCAGCACGGGAGGAAGATGTAGGCTGGGAGGCTAAACCAATCTAGTCTTTTCACATTCTTCTGCCTGCTTTATTCTGGCCATACTGGCAGCTGATTAGACTGTGCCCACCCAGATTGAGGGTAGGTCTGACTTTCCCAGTGCACTAACTCAAATGTTAATCTCCTTTTGCAGCACCCTCACAGACACACCCAGGAACAATACTTTGCAAATCCAATCAAGTTGAAACTCAATATTAACCATCACAGGAGGAATCTGCAAAGATCATTTAGCCCAGTGCTTCTCAGTTCATAAGGTTCAGGCATTTTACCTGGGAACTTTGTTAGAGAGGAGTGTTTTTTTTTTTTTTTTTTTTGAGACGGAGTCTCGCTCTGTCGCCCAGGCTGGAGTGCAGTGACACGATCTCGGCTCACTGCAAGCTCCACCTCCCGAGTTCACACCATTCTCCTGCCTCAGCCTCCCAAGTAGCTGAGACTACAGGCACCCGCCACCAAGTCTGGCTAATTTTTTTGTATTTTTTAGTAGAGACGGGGTTTCACCATGTTAGCCAGGATAGTCTCAAGCTCCTGACCTCGTGATCTGCCCAACTCGGCCTCCCAAAGTGCTGGGATTACAGGTGTGAGCCACCGCTCCCTGCTGAGAGGAGATTCTTATTCAGGAGGTCAGGGTGGGGCCTTAGCATCTTTAACAAGTTCCCAGGTGATGCTGCTGCTGCTGATCTGGGGACCACACTTTGAAGAGCAAGAATTTACTCTATGTCAAGGTAGGCTACATTTCAGTGACCATCACAGTCAAGTAAGAGTCCATCCTGCTACAGAGAAGCAAATATTCTTCTTCAGCAGCTTTCTTACCTTTTAGAAGTCATTATACTTAGCAAGCCCAAATCCCTTTAATTTCATGCCCATTTTGTCAAGTTCTCCTCTCAGCAGAGATGGAGATGCAAAGTAGCCCTCTCCCATATCATAATCCTTAGTTATTTAAAGACTACTAAATCAGATCTATTTTTAAAAGCACCACTTCTGTCTCTGTTCTTATGCCTGCGTTACCCAGGTCGGTCAGTAGGAATGAAACTCCTGGGGCACTCTTCGCTGAGGACCTGGCACTGGGAACATTCATGATCTGCTTATGCAGCTGGAATCTCCTCACATGCCCAAACACTATTCTTTCTCAGTTCTCTACAGTAAAGGGACAGCAGAGTTATGAAAATCAAAATCTGAACAGGAGTGAAAACCTCAACTTAACCTTTAGTATCATAACTCCTCTTCTCAGAACTTGATCAAGGTGTTATTCACAGGTAACAGTGACCTGGTTTGGGTTTTCTCTTTCCTCCCTGGCTCTCTACATGTCTCATGGTCAAGAGAACTTGGAAGCAAAGACTTAGCCATCTACTATAGCTAAGCAAAGGAGTCTGAATAACCCCCAACTGGGCCTGGCACGGTGGCTCACGCCTGTAATCCCAGCACTTTGGGAGACCGAGGCAGGCAGATCACGAGGTCAGGAGATCGAGACCATCCTGGTTAACATGGTGAAACCCCGACTCTACTAAAAAATACAAAAAAATTAGCCAGGCATGGTGGCAGGTGCCTTGTAGTCCCAGCTACTTGGGAGGCTGAGGCAGGAGAATGGTGTGAACCCGGGAGGCAGAGGTTGCAGTGAGCCGAGATCACACCACTGCACTCCAGCCTGGGAGACGCAGTGAGACTCTGTCTCAAAAAAAAAAAAAAAAAAAAAAATTAACCCCCAACCTGAATGAGAGTCCACAGGCTGGATCCGAAGTACCCAAGTCTGTGATTGAGAGGTCTATCCTCCTGAACTCTCTGCTTTTTTTCTGCCCCAAAAAGGACTACTGTCAGATCTTTGCACCTTTGTGTGACTTTAAGTCAACATGTTTCCTCTCTCCAGGACACTTTCTCTCCAGTATGGAATGAAATTTGTCCTTTGTTAAAGAGGCTAATCGTCCCAGGTGACAGGTTATTTTTATGTATTATACCTGCCTAGGATGGCACAGTAGACATTGCCTACCAGAAAGAAGGTACTGCCACTTACAGGTTCACAGTGATATCCGGAGTGGAAGGGAGGGCTCTTCCAGGAGAAAGCAAGGCATCCAGGAGGAGACCACCAAGAGGGCTTGTGTCCTTTGCAGGTTTCTGGGGGTGCAGGGTTATTCAGAAGTCTGCTGTTACCCTGACCCCATCCTCAGCAGAACTTCCTCCATCATTTCAGAAGGTAAAATGAGACAGCTAGAGCAGAGGACGAGATGGCAACTTCTGTTTTGCTTTTTTTTTTTTTTTTTTTTTTTCTGACAGCCAATGTGTAGGGAGCTCTGTATGGGGAGTATGACTCACCAGTATTGGTCATGACTCTGGGCCCAGGATTCACAAGTGTTCCAAAATTAGCAACCGGCCGTGGTGTACACCCACAGAGCAGTTAGACATTTCCCATTGAAAACACTCAATGGGAAACCTACACGGAGAAAGGGAAGGTTAAAAGAGCTGTAATTACAGTTCTTCTAGTTAGCCTAGAGAATATCTTCCTCTCTGCTTGGTCATTTATATTTCTCATTCTGTTTCTGGAGAACACATTCCTCTTTACTTCAGCATTTAGTACTTGTTCATTCATTCATTTAGCAATTTTTTTTTTATTGAACATCTTCCCTGTGTCTAGCACCATTCTGGGTGTGAGGGAGGCATCAGAAATAAAGCAGTCCTTAGTCTCCTGGAGTTCACAGTTCAGTGGGGGAACCTTAAGCAAGTGACCTAATCTCTTAAATTTCCTCATCTGTGAAACAGGCATAATAGGCCAGGCGTGGTGGCTCACGCCTGTAATCTCAGCACTTTGGGAGGCTGAGGCAGATGGATCACCTGAACTCAGGAGTTCAAGATTAGCCTGGCCAACATGGTGAAACCCTGCCTCTACAAAAAGTACAAAAATTAGCCAGATGTGGTGGCACGCACCTGTAATCCCAGCTACTTGGGAGGCTGAGGCAGGAGAATCGCTTGAACCCGGGAGGCAGAAGTTGCAGTGAGCCGAGGTCGAGCTGTTGTATGCCAGTCTGGGCAACAAGAGCAAAATTCTGTCTCAAAAAAAAAAAAAATAGGCATAATAATGTACCTGATTCATTGTGTATATACAATGTATGTATAGCACTCATCAGAGTGCCTGATGCTTAGCAGACATTTAATCAATGTAAGTTGTTAGCTTCTGTTGAGAAACAACTGGTGTGGGACTAAGATTATTATTATCCTGATGTGCCTGTTGGTGCCATAGTCAGATCTTCACCCTGGGAACTTAGGGCCTCAATAGTACCATGGCTGGGAACTTAGCTACAGTGGGGAGGGACCCAGAGATGCTGAGCTTAGTATATGCCTCCACTCCATTGGTCAAACTCACTCAATCTGAAAGGAGCTGGGTAATCAGTGAGTGCTTGATGGTGGTGATAAATAATCTGTCTATGGTGTAATTCAATTTTGTAGTCGTTATCTTTTCCATTTTAGTGTAGGGACCCACCCAATCAGACAGCTGCACAATGAAAATAAAGGCTGGGAATGCCAAGGTGTGTCACTGGTTGTAGTCCCACGCTAGCAAGGGGAAAGTCAGGTTGCAAAACCAGTGCTGCCTGCCTTCAGTGGAGAAACCATGTAGCCTCCCAAGCCTGCAGCTTCCCTGGGCCTCAGTTCCTTTCCTGGGCATCCTCCTTGGTGAGGTTTCTGGATCCCTGCAGGCACTGGTAATTTTTGGTTTGGGTGCTCATATAAAACTCCTTACAAGAGTCTGTTAACACAATCCCCCCCCCTTTTTTTTTTTTGAGATGGAGTCTTGCTCTGTCGCCCAGGCTGGGGAGCAGTGGCCGGATCTCAGCTCACTGCAAGTTCCGCCTCCCGGGTTTACGCCATTCTCCTGCCTCAGCCTCCCAAGTAGCTGGGACTACAGGCACCCGCCACCCTGCCCAGCTAGTTTTTTGTATTTTTTTTAGTACAGACAGGGTTTCACCATGTTAGCCAGGATGGTCTTGATCTCTTGACCTCGTGATCCACCTGTCTCGGCCTCCCAAAGTGCTGGGATTACAGGTGTTAACACAATCTTATCTGTCATTATTTGCATGTTAGTTCCTCAATAGATCCTATTTCTTTCTGTATTCCTGATGACCCTTACAAGAGCTCCTTTAGGTTCGGAAAAGGCAGAGTAGACCCTCTGGCCTTCCCCAGTGAGGACCTGGGCGGGTGGTGGTGGTAGTAGGGGGTCGGTAGACAAAGCCATCTTTAAGGAGGTAGCTTCTGCATCAGCCTTCATTGTGGGATTCCAGGCAGGTGCCTTAAAATAGCTCTGCCACTAGCTGATCATTCAACCCCATTCACAAGGGCAAACCTTCTTCTGTCAGGGAGAAAAAGTTTAAACATACAGAGGGAGGTAACTGTTGCTGTAAGTAGACTTAAAGCAAGCAGAGGGGCACTAAGTCATCTCTAAACTTCCTTCCAGGTCTGTGATTCTAAGATCTTAATTATCCTAACTGGGAAGGAGAGAAGAAAGGAAAAAACAAAAATTAGATGGCTTAGAAAGTGAGCAGAAAGTGTAAAGCTTGGAGATTTTTCTATTGAGATATGGCTGCATTTAGAGCCAGTTTTTAAGCATTGCCAGGTTCACCTTTCTAAAAGGCATTTAGAAATCTGCCACTATCAGATTTAAATCAGTTCACCAGTATGGCTAATTGGTGTGATTTGAAAGTTGCAATGGGGCAAGTAAGCAGATTGGTTCTGGAGCCTCCACCCTTTGCTGTGCCTGGGTGCTACCTCCAGCAGGGTAGCATATTCCCAATTTTTGTGGTTTTGCAGTGGCCTCCTTTCCTAAGCCCACTGAGCATTTTCCTGTTCTTTTGCAAGGTGTTCTCTTTGTGTCAGGGTGTGGTGGAGCCACACAGGCCTGGCATGATATTCACCACTTGTTGCTTATGGAACTTGAACATATTTAACCTCTCTGACCATCAGTTTTCTCATCTGTAAAGTGAGACCACATTAACCTAGCTTATAGACTTACTATGAGAATTAAATGTATAGATGTATAGATGATCATATTTAGACTTATAATTGAAAAGCTTTCCAGTAGGTATCTTAGTCCGCTTTCTGTTGCTATAACTAAATATCTGAGACTAGGTACTTTTTTTTTTTTTAAGGAATTTATTTCTTACAGTTCTGGAGGCTGAGAAGTCCAGGGACAAAGGACTCCATCTAGTCAGGACCTTCTTGTTGTGGGGACTCTCTGCAGAGTCCCAAGGTAGCTTGGGACATCACGTGGTGAGGGGACTCATGAGAGAGAACCAACTTGGTTATAACAGACACACTCTTGTGATAACTAACCCACTCACACAATGATAACCTATTATCCATTAACCCAGGAATGGACTAGTCAATCCAATCATGAGGGCAGAACCCTCATGACTCAAGCATCTCGTAAAGGCCCCACCTCCTGATACTGTTTCATTGGGGAGTGAGTTTCAACAGGGGGATTTCAAAGGGGACAGTTTCAAACCATAACAGTAGAATTATGTGCATGTCCAGGTGTGCCATTTAGTAGCTGTGAGACCTTAAATTACTGTGCCTCAGTTTCTTTATCTGTAAAATAGAGATAATAATACTACCTACTTCAATGGTTTTTGATAATGATTAAATGAGTTAATATGTGTAAAATGCTTGGCATAGTAATTGGCAGATGGTGTGTACTATATTTTAGCTTTTCATATTATTATGCCACATACCCAGTCTAATACCCAGCACAGACGAATGTTAAAAAAAAAAAAAAAGTTTGAATCCCTGTGCTCTGACACCTTCCAAACTTGCTGCTGCTACTCAGGATCTCCTTCCTCTCTAGTTGTCCTGTTTTAGCTGAGCCTCTCTCCAGCTTGTGTGAAGCCGAGTCTTGGTAGCTGCTGGGCAATTAGGCCTCCAAGGCCCATGTTTGGTGGCCTAGGTAGGCCAGTAGGCAAATTCAGAGGGGGCGGAAGGGGTGAGAACTACCTACAACTTTCACTGACTTCATGATTTCATTCCCTTTATTTGTCTGGTGTTCTAGCCTCAGGACATACCACAGAGGGAAGCCAGGGCGTGTGACTTTCAGGCCTTCTCAGGAAGCAGGCCTTCCTGAAGGGAGGAGTCCCTAAAACAGACTTGCACCTCTACATTTTGTCAGCCCTGGCATATGCTATAGGAGGTTCTGGGTTAGCTTCGATGGGGATGTTTTTTGAAGCCTGCAAACTGAAATAGGTGACAACTTCCAGTCCCAAGAATTTGGCTGGCTCTGCTTTGAACACAAAGCTTCCGCTTGTTGCTGAGGGCCACTGTGTTCTGCCTGCCTTCCAGGGAGAGTTACTTCTGGAAGGCTGTCATGGAGGGAGGACAGCTAGGCTGCCGGGCCAGCTGCCCACTACGCTGGTTCAAACTGGCTGTGCTGGCTCAAAAAGGAAAAGACACTCTCACCAATCAGCAGAATCAATCACAGATTGGGAGCTTATACCCTTCGAAGGCGCAGTGGAGGGTAGCATGGAACAGAAGACAGAGCCCATGCCCTCAAGGAGTTTGCCAAGCTGGCGCAGGAAATTGAATCACTTAAAAAGTAAACTAATAATACCAGAGTATCTGAAGTCACCGTTTGTCCTTGCAGGTATCAGTGACCTATAGCACTATTTAAACTCCTGTGGTTCTAGGTAAAACACACCTTCCTGGCAGAGGCATAATACTACCTACTCTATACCAGGCATTCTTCTAAAGCCTTTTTAATATATTATTTTGTTTAGTTTTCACAGTGACCTTTTGTAGTAGGTGTTGATCTCCTCGTTTTCAGAAGAGGAAACTCAGGATCCGAGAGACAAAGGGACTAGCCAGAGATCCTCTAGGTAAGAGGTGATGGAACTAGGATCCAAAGCTGGGTTCTCTGGCTCTGGAGGCCATCCCTTCACCCTCCAGGTTAAACTAGCTGGAGCCAGGGAGGGCGGCTCTAAGAATCACACTGGAAAGAATTCCTTCCTCTCTGAGGTTGTGGGGAATCCACTATTGCCTGCTCCTGCCCTTGCTGACTAAAGGCCTCTTGTGTGTGTTGTATTCAGTGACGTGAGGGAGAATCTGCTCAGCTTGTCCACCCACCACCCAGGGTAGGAATCGCTCTCAGGTAAGGGGTCTCCTGCCTCCTCATAGGCTTTGGGCCACTCCCAGATGGTTGCTTTTAGGGGAGAAAAGGATACCAATCCAATCAGTTGTGACCAGGATGGTGGGAGTCACGTGGCACAGGGGAATCAAATGGTTCCCTGCAACCATCTGATTGTTAGGAAGAGCTTGCCTAGTGCATGCATCTACAAAGAAGAATGTGACAGCTCCTCCTCCCTACTTATGCTGAATTGCTGCCGGCTGTGCACTCAGAAGCCTTAAAAAACATATATGTTTGCACATAGTATATTTATAAGATTGTTAATAGTGAAAAATAAATGTAACTATCCAGCCATAGGTGATATACCTAAACAACAGATTACCATATAACTGTTAAAATCAATGCTATGTAAGTATACTTATTAGCATAGAAAGATGTTTTTTCAGTATGTTGCTAAATGTCAGGATCAACTTGAAAAACAGAATGAATAGTCTGATCCTATTTTCAGAAGGAAAAATGTATATGTGTGTATAGAAAAACATTTTCATTTATATATCAACATATTAATAGAGGTTGTCTCTGATAGGAAGGATTTTAGGTTATTTAAGTTCTTTTTGCTTATGTTTATTTACATTTTTCTACAGTAAATATATATTTCTTATGTAATAAACCTGTTATTTTTAAAAGATCTAATGATGTTAGAAATAATCTTAATTTTATAAAAAGAATCATCTCACCTTAAATACGAGAAAACAAAATATCTGAATTTCTTGTTCTTTCTCCCTTTTTTCCCCTTGTTTTTGCTGGAAAGCAAATAGTATTCATTATGGAGAATGATTCTAGGCTAGTAATTTACCTTAGAGCCATGGCATATGAGAGCTGGAAGAGATTTTAGGGATCATTTAGCCCAATTCCTTATTTAGCAGATGAGGAAACTGGACCAAGAGGCTTAGGTAGTTCTATAAATGCTCGGTAGC
Organism: Rhinopithecus roxellana; assembly: GCF_007565055.1. NCBI lineage: Eukaryota > Metazoa > Chordata > Mammalia > Primates > Cercopithecidae > Rhinopithecus > Rhinopithecus roxellana. The sequence continues at coordinate 70,626,766 of NC_044556.1, read as the reverse complement.
AAAACTTTGGTAGGAATCCAGGTCCTTGGACACAGTCCAGGGCATTTTCTTTCCTTTTTTTTTCTTTTTCTTTCTGTGTGTGTGTGTGTGTGTGTGTGTGTGTGTGTGTGTGTGTGTGTTTTGAGACGGAGTCTTGCTCTGTCGCCCAGGCTGGAGTGCAGTGGCATGATCTCAGTTCACTGCAACCTCCGCCTCCTAGGTTCAAGTGATTCTCCTGGGACTACAGGCATGTAACACCACGCCTGGTTCATTTTTTATATTTTTAGTAGAGACGGGGTTTCACCGTGTTAGCCAGGATGGTCTCAAACTCCTGACCTCAGGTGATCCGTCCGCCTTGGCCTCCCAAAGTGCTGGGATTACAGGCGTGAGCCACTGCACCCGGCCCAGTCCAGGGCATTTTCTACACCATCATGACAAGCTGTTATATTTGCCTCATTGACACATAGAGAGGCTTGGAATCATTTCAAGTGGAGGTACCAACTCTAAGAATAGAAAAGGTTGTCATGCTAACCAATTACTCTGCTTCAGTCACTATTCTTCTGAGAGGAAAACATGGGTTTTAACTGATTGCAGATCCAATGTTGAGAGTTACGACATTGTGATGGGTGCTGGGAAAATAATTCTTACAGTCCCTGCTAGAAGTCTCCTACCTAGAAATCGTATATGTGATTCCACATGAAGGCAGAGGCCAGGCCACAAGGGTTTTTCCATGTCCCCTCCTCTTCTTCAGCTGTTGGGTCATAAATGCTGCTTGGGATATTTTCATTCCTCTTTCAAACATTTATCTTTCTGAAAAGTAGAGTATTGATAGTTGTTCAAAGCCGGCATACCATAAACGTCGCTCTTAACCCTTTTGTGAAACCAGTTTTGAGATGCTGCACTGATCACATTACTTTGTCAGCTCTCCCGGAGAATCCTTGGCATTAACTGTATTGCATCGGTTAAGACTTTTGGCTACACACATCAGAAATTCCCCTTGAACTAGTTTAGTAAAAGAGGGAATGTATTAGCTTATGGAATCCATAGAAAGGTTGAGTATCCAAACTAAGAAAAGGTCAGGAAAACATGGAGCTGGGCCTCAGGAACCACAAGCACCAGGGACTTCACTGTGCCGGCCTTTGTCTCTACTGTGCATCTCTTTCTTACTCATGGTTGCTTCATTTCTCTTTTACTGCAGACAGGCTGTCTCCATTTCCATGGCCATATTTCCATAGGACAGTTTCTATCATCAGAGATGAACTTAGCTGATCTTTCACTTGTTCTAAGTTAAGAAATCCCAATGGGAGGGCCAATATGTGTTCCAGCTGTGACCAGGTTCTGGGTCATCTAAGAACATGATGTTTCCAACATGAACACATTGTCTAGGGGAAAAGCAGGTCTTAGAAGATTGGGAGGTAGTGGGCTAAGACCAGGATATCCTTCACCCCTAGCTACACCTTAGAGATAATAAGTTTGATGAGGAGGCAGAACAATTAGATGATGAGTGAGAATTCTTAAGAAGTGAAAATAAAAATCCTGCGAGTGGGCTGTGTCTGGCCAGGGACATCCATTTTTACAATGTTTTGACATCCAGTGAAAAAATAATTGCAGTGAATCTCTCCCTGACTTGGCCCCCAAAGAGGCAAACCTAGGTATTTTAGGACCTGAGTCAAGTTTGAAGAACTGTGCTGTCTCTTCCCAACCTTCTCTTCAGAGAACTAAACCACGGGGGTAACAATCCTGTAATTCTGACCATATTTATAAATCCTTGATCCTTTATGCAGTGCGTTTTTTCTACTCTGCGCTTAGTCTGAATGTTGCTATTTTCACAGAGGAAATCAGAGGAAAGAGACTATAATTATAGGTCAAACACCAGCTCCGGAAACAGTGAAGGCAGCAGAGAGCCTATGGCTCCCTACCCTCTTCCGGGTTACACCCTGGACATCTCCCACTTCTTTCCTGGAGCCTAGGTCAGCTCTTCGCCTCTTTATCTTCATATCTTTTGCTCTCTTGTTTGCCAGTCCAGCATATCACGAGACAAAAAGGGAAAGTTATAACCAAAAGCCAGTGAGTTAAAACTGCACGATCCTTGGGCAAACCTGCCTGTTGGAGATAATTCAAATGGAAAAGAAAAGACAAAAAAACCCACAACATTTCAGGTCATTGGTCTTTTTAAACAGACCGCCGGCAATATTTACTCCTCCTGAAATAGCACAGTCACATGAAATAAAACCGTGTTCGGTAAAGCCTGCAAAACAAAAGGACAATTTACAGGCTGGCATGCTCACTGAGGGCCCTCTGTTTACCAGCCGGATCAGGGCTCTGTTTCCGGGCTTTCCTAGCCACCTTCTGCCCAAACCTGCTGGAGAGCTGTGGGGGTCAAGGTCAGATTTTCTTGGAGACCCTCCCCTTTTCCCCTTAAATAATTTAGAAAGGCAGGTTGAGAGTTGGGAACAGGGCTGTGAAGAGTATGCGACTGATGTGGCCTCTACTATAGAAGCCCAGGTTGTGAATGTCACAGGAAGAGCTGCTAATGGTGTCTGTCCTTGTCCAGCATGGTCACCTCTGTTTCCTATTTGTTCTTTACTCCTTACTTCTTAATGCATTTACCTCCCCCAGACCTCACCCAGATCGCTGCCTTCTCTCTCTCTCATCCATTTTCCTCTGTTTTCCCCCCTCACTCTATCTTGTATTCCCCTTTTGCCTTCTCTCCTGACCTTAGTTCTGCCACGGACCCTTCATGGACCTTTATTGATTAGTCCAGCTGTTGCCTGGAAGGTCCAAAGTAGCTGTTAATGGTGGGGTTAATGAATGTACAGTCACAGGCCAGATCTGGGGTCATGGTGAATTCCCACTGAGACTGAGACTTCATTGAGGATGCAAGGGAACCTTCTCAGTCTCATTCTTTGAATGTTTTCCTCTCCATTACCTGATATTTCTTTGTAAAAATCCAAAAACTATTTAAAATAATACATTATACCTTGTTTCTCAAAGTCTTTTTATATCCGTTGATATCATCTTTACATCAGCCTTGGGAGGGAGGCAAAGCAACTGAGGAAAGAGAAAAACAAAGAAGTTCGGCAGCATTCCCAAGTTAGTTACAGAGCTATGTTCTCTGCTCCCTGGGTTCTCCTGAAGCAGGAGAATCTCTTGAGCCCAGGAGGCAGAGGTTGCAGTGAGCCAAGATTGTGCCACTGCACTCCAGCCTGGGTGACGGAGCGAGACTCCATAAAAAAGAAGAAGAAGAAGAAGAAAGAAGAAAGAAGAAGAAAGAAGAAAGAAGAAAGAAGAAAGAAGAAAGAAGAAGAAGAAGAAAGAAAATAAGATTCATTCCAGACACCAGAGAGGGAGCCTCCTCCAACACCCAGGGTGAGAAGTACAACATTATCATGCATCCCTGGCTTATCAAACACTGGACACTAACAAAGTGAAACAATCAACTTCGTCACCTGGAACTTCATGAAGCAGATTTCCCTGAGTGTCTGTGTTTCCTTTTTTTTTTTTTTTTTTTGAAATGAAGTTTTGCTCTTGTCACCCAGGCTGGAGTGGAGTGCAGTGGTGCAATCTCGGCTCAATGCAACCTCCACCTCCCAGGTTCAAGCAGTTCTCCTGCTTCACCCTCCCAAATAGCTGGGATTACAGGTGTGCACCACCACACATGGCTAATTTTTGTAGTTTTAGTAGAGATGGGGTTTCACCATGTTGGCCAAGCTGGTTTTGAGCTCCTGACCTCAGGTGATCCACCCACCTCGGCCTCCCAAAGTGCTGGGATTACAGGCCTGAGCCAATGCACCTGGCCTGTGTTTCCTTTCTTTACGTCAACCATCTAGCAGTTACTGGTTTCATTTTCTTTTGCACATGTCAAAGTATGTACAGTAAGTGGAAGAGTTAGCCAGAGATGTATATAATGTGCTCTTATTTTTTCAAATGATTCAAAAGAAAATTATGACTGTAAAAAGTTACTTTTAGGCCTCTAGTGGAGCTTCTCTCTCTTTCCTTCCCTCTCTTTCTCTCTGTCCGTCTATCTATTACAGATACTAAGTGCTCAGCACTGTGATGTAGGAGGTTCTGATATATTTGTTGGAAAAAGAAACCTCAAGAATCAGCATAGCAGAAATGTGTGCTTTCACTTCTAACAGCCAGCACCTGCATCTCTATGTCAAAGGGCTGATCTCAGGCTGCCAGGATCCCCTTTGCATGAAGGCACAGAGAGCTGAAGGGTCTGGATTTTACACACCCAGAGAGAAGGCCTTACCCACTGACTGACAGGTGCAGTAAGTAAACACCCCACTCTGAGGTCTCACTTACACTGTCACTGCCCTGTGGGACTGAGCTCAAGTTACCCTCTGTGGGATTTCACTTGATTCCATATCCTTTTCTGGATTCCACATATTCCTCATTCCACCTTCCCATACACCTACTGGTTTTTCCTGGGAACACATCCTAAAAAAATCACTTCTACACCAACTCTTGTCTTAAGATGTGCTTCTGAGGGAACCTAGCTGAAGACAGGGAGTTTGTTTTGTCTTGGGCTTCCTCCCAACCCAAGTCTCTAGGATCAGAGTGAGTGAGAGAGATGGGGGAATGGAAGTGCAGGCCTGTCTTCAGACACCAGAAAGAGACATAATTAAAAGCTGAAGATGGTGCCTTCCTAAGGACCCAGGTGATATAGTTTGGATGTCCCTTCCAAATTTTATGTTGAGATGTAATTCCCAGTGTTGGAGGTGGGGCCTGGTGGGAGGTCTTTGGGTCATCGGGGAGAATCCCTCATGGCTTGGTGCTGTCCTAGTGATAGAGAGTTCTCATGAGATTTGGTTGTTTAAAAGTGTGTGGCACCTCCCCTGGCTCTCTCTCTTGCTCCTGCTCTCGCCATGTGAGGCACCTGCACCCGCTCTGCCTTCCACCATGATTGTAAATCTCCTGCGGCCCTCACCAGAAGCAGATGGCAGCACCATGCTCCTTGTACTGTCTGCAGAAGTGTGAGCCAATCAAACTTCTTTTCTTTATAAATTACCCAGCCTCAGGGTTTTTTGTTTTTTGTTTGTTTGTTTGTTTGTTTTTATAGTAATGCAAGAATGGCCTAATGCCATTCTTGAGGGCAGCACTCAAGCAGGGAGAGACAGTGTCCCCATGTCTGCACAGAATATATCTCTAATGCAGAGAGGAGAGGACTGATGGGAACTGAATATCATTTGACACCTCAGGGTTTGCAGTTTGAAGAATACCAGGAGATGAAACCCATGTGGGAAAATGACATCCTCTGGGATGTCATCCTTGGGGCAGAGGGAGCAGCTTTGAGGCCTTTCTTCCAGGTGGTTTCTGGGGGGCAGATGTGCATGAGCAGACTTAGGCCTGAGTGCATGAGAACAATCATCTGGGATGCCCAGAAATACCTGGAAGAATGAATGAAGCACCAATGCATACAACCACATAGATGCACCTTGACAGCATGTTAAGGCAAGAAGCCAGTCATAAAAGGCCATATATTGTTTGGTTCCATTTATATGAAATGTCCAGAACAGACAAAGCCATGGAGACAGAAAGCAAATTAATGGTTGCCAGGGGTTGGGAGAAGATGGGAATTAATGGGAAGTGAGTATTTCATGGGTAGGGGTGTCTTTTTCAGTGATGAAAATATTTTGGAACTAGATAGTGGTGATGGTTGCACAGAGTTGTGAAATACTAAAAGCCACTGAATTGTACACCTTAAAATGGTACATTTTATGATGTGTAATTACATACCTAAACCTCAATTTTAGAAAAGAAAGAACTGGGAAATTTGAGGTGGCAGAAGAAAAGCTGAGGTCTTGATTCACATAAGGAAGTTGCAAGTTAGTAAAATATTTATTATTAATGCTACTTTCTCTTCATTTATTGCCTGAATTGTTTCTCATTTGCCTGGTGATGATTGGGATCATCTGTGTTACAGGAGACAGTATATAATTCAGAGCTAAGTTGTGGAGCACACATTCTAAGTGTGGAAGGTGGGTTGTATAGATCACATACTATACAACCTCTGTGTCTGTACATGGTAGTCCTGGTCAGTTACATATTTCTGCAGACTTCAACACAGGATCTCCATACACCAAGAAAGAATGCTAGATACGTTCTTCTAATTGTTTCAATGGAGTGCAGTGGCGAGATCTTGGCCCACTGCAACCTCCGCCTCTTGAGTTGAAGCAATTTTCCTGTCTCAGCCTCTTCAAGTAGTTGGAACTATAGGCACACTCCTGACTAATTTTTTTTGCATTTTTAGTAGATACAGGGTTTCACCATGTTGGCCAGGCTGGTCTCGAATTCCTTGCCTCAAGTGATCCACCCGACTCAGCCTCCCAAAGTGCTGGGATTACAGGCATGAGCCACCACACCCAACCTGAGACCATGTCTTTTTAAGCAAAGGGATTCTCCCTTTCTTTGCTGCCTTAAGTTGGGGAGCTATAAGTTCTTCCTGATGCTGTACTCTCCCTACCTGACTCCAAACTGGGTGTATAACAGGGGCCTGGCACCAGTGCTCACCTATGAGAGTCTTCAACCTTGGATAGGGTTCCGTTCTGTTTGCTACGGATCTCCCCAGATTCTTCTCCAAATGTCAGGGTTGGTACATGGGTCCAAAGATTTGCCTCATTTCTGAGGCAACAGAGAAGCAGGTTTGATTTCTGGAAGTCATTGTGGCATCTGATATTTCTTGGTCACAATACATTCTAACATGGAGTAGGCTAATTATGATAATACATTTGATGTAAAACTATAGTGAAATTGCAGTCTAAGCACTAAGGCCAGTTCAAAAGTCATTACAAGTTTTCTTTTTCAGTGAAAGAAACAGGAAGTTCTAATTAAAATGTAGGATTTAGCTCCATCCATCCAGTTCTTCTAGCATTTCCTAAGCTTTTGGGGTTAAAAGTAAATCATTTTCTGACAGTAGTTAGACAGTTCCTTTTCCTCTGAACAGCATGGTCTGAAAGATAGTTAACTTCCCAGCATTCTTCTGTGTGTTGTGCGGTGGGTCCAGCCCTCTGCTGCTCACCTCCACACTTCCACCCAGCGAGAGAAATCAGCCTAGATGGGTCTCTCTTCCATGGCCTGCATTTCATAAGGGGGTCTGTCTCCAGACATCCAGGTTGGGTGTTTACTTGAAGGCTTGGATGGATAGGAATGCCACTTTCTTATTCCAGAGCTGGTGGAGTGTCTGTTCTGCTACTGGCTGTGAGCCAGAGATGGCCTAAAGTCTAAACATTCCCACTATGTAGGCATGTTTTCAATGTCCCTGAGCTTGGGTCACATCTGAATTCAGAGTTTCTGCCTCCTGAGGGAGTATATGTGGTTGTGTCTGTATGTTGGTGCGGTTTGTATATGCATATTATGGGCTGGAGTGTTTGTGTGTATGTATGGGTGTATTCTGGGAGTTAAAGTGGCTAAGTGTATATATAAAAATTGATATTTATTGTGAAACAGTCAAACAGTAAAGAAAAATATAAGTTAAAAAACCATAAAGTATCACTTTAGTGGACATTTTCCCATGTATTTCTTTTTTTTTTTTTTTTTTTGAGACAGAGTCTCGCTCTGTCGCCCAGGCTGGAGTGCAGTGGCCAGATCTCAGCTCACTGCAAGCTCCGCCTCCCGGGTTTACACCATTCTCCTGCCTCAGCCTCCCGAGTAGCTGGGACTACAGGCGCCCGCCACCTCGCCCGGCTAGTTTTTTGTATTTTTTTAGTAGAGACGGGGTTTCACTATGTTAGCCAGGATGGTCTCAATCTCCTGACCTCATGATCTGCCCGCCTCGGCCTCCCAAAGTGCTGGGATTACAGGCTTGAGCCACCGCGCCCGGCCATCCCATGTATTTCTACACACACACACATACACACACACACACAGATGTAATTTTCCATATTAGAAGGCTGTTTTCTAAGCTAATAATAATAACAATGGAGAGTGAGTGCTTGCTGTGTGCTAAGTATTGTGCTGGTCCCTTGTCCCTTGATATAGATTAACCTCACTTAATTCTCATGGCCACTTTATGAGGTAGGTACTATCACTATTCCCATTTTACAGATGAGAAGACTAAGCCAGAGAGAGAGTAGATAAGGTTAGTCTCAAGTGGGTGGCCACACAACTAGTAAGGGAGCAGAACTGGGATTTGGATTCATCTTACTCTGGGGACTCTGCTCTTGACCACTGCTTGACAGAACCAGGTGACAGTAGGCAGCACAGCTGGACAGAGGTCATTCTTTCATCATTTACTGAGTGCCTGACATGGACTAGGCCATGGGGGTAAAAATATGTACAAGACACAGATCTTCTTGAGGCTCAACGTCTTTTGAAGGAGACAAATGTGTAAGTACATGATTGCAAATCAGAGCAATTAGGCAAATTCCAAAGAGAACAAAAGAGAATCCATTAATACTACCTGGGGAAATTGTAGAGATAACATTTAACTGTCTCAAAGGAAAAGGAGGAGCTGTTTGTCAGGGAGTTAAGGTTGGGTGGGATGGGAAGGAAGGGGAAAAGGCCACTTTAGGCTGAGCAAATAACATGTGCAAGGGTATTGAAAATCTCAAGTGTGTGGTGTAGATGCAGGTAAAGAGTAAGGGAAGGTCGTTGGCTCACACCTGTAATCCCAGCACTTTGGGAGGCCCAGGCGGGTGGATCACCTGAGGTCAGGAGTTTGAGACCAGCCTGGCCAACGTGGTGAAACCCCATCTCTACTAAAAATACAAAAAATTAGCCAGGTGTGGTGGTGGGCACCAGTAAGCCCAGCTACTCAGGAGGCTGAGGCAGAAGAATCGCTTGAACCTGGGAGGTGGAAGTTGCATTGAGCCAAGATTGCACCACTGCACTCCAGCCTGGGCGACAGTGAGACTCTGTCTCAAAAAAAAAAAAAAAAAAAAAAAAAAAAAAAAGAGTAAGGGAAGAGTGGCTCACAGATGGGCATGTAGACTGAGAAGGGTCTGGCTGCTCCACTGAGGATGTTGGTCCCTATTGTATAGGCAGAGGGGAACCACTGGAGGTGCTTGAGCAGGACAGTTGCATCATCATTGCGGTGCTTTAAAAGAACAATTAGACAGCAGTCTGGAGGAAGATTCAGAGTGGAGTGGGATTGGAGTAGAGAAAGTGGTTCTGCATACAAAGATACAAGGGTTCTCAGTATTGACTGCCCATGACAATCACCTAAAGAAGTTTTAAAAAAATATCCAAGTGCAGGCCAAACCCTCAGAGATTTTGATTCAGTTAGTCTGGGTTGAGGCTGGGAAAATGGTAGTCTTTAAAAGCTCCCCAGGTGATTCTAGAGTGCCACCAAGGTCAGGACCACATCACTACATGGCAGTGCTTAAAAACACAAGCTCTTGTCTCCACAACTTACCAGAAAGCAGGAGATCTTGGGCATGCTTAGTTTTTTTGTTGTTGTTGTTGTTGTTTGTTTGTTTTCAGACGAAGTCTCGCTCTTGTCCCCCAGGCTAGAGTGCAATGGCGAGATCTCGGCTCATTGCAACCTCCGCCTCCTAGGTTCAAGCGATTCTCCTGCCTCAGCCTCCTGAGTAGCTGGGATTACAGGTGTGCGCCACCACGCCCAGCTAATTTTTGTATTTTTAGTAGAGGCAGGGTTTCACAATGTTGGCCAGACTAGTCTCGAACTCCTGACCTCAGGTGATCCGCCCACCTTGGGTCCGAAAGTGCTGGGATTACAGGCATGAGCCACTGCGCCCAGCCAGTTACTTAGTATTTTTAAGCCTTTGGTTTTCTCACCTATAAAATGGGGATCGTAATAGTTACCCCATTGATTAGTAATTATGGTATAATATTTATTGTAAAACAGTCAAACAAAAAGGAAAAATCTAAGGTATATGTATGGTTTGAATATCCCCTTGAAAACTCATGTTGAAATTTAATTGCCATTGGCAAAAATATCTGTTTAATTGCAATTAAACAGTTTAAGAGGTAAAACCTTTATTTTTTATTTATTTGAGATGGGGTCTCACTCTCTTGACCAGGCTGGAGTGCAATGGTGTAATCACGGCTCATTGTAGCCTTGACCTCTGACGTTCAAGCAACTCTCCCATCTCAGCCTCCCAACTGAGACTGGGACCACAGATGCACATCACTATACCTGGCTAATTTTCACTTTCTCTCTCTCTCTCTCTCTCTCTCTCTCTCTCTCTCTTTTTTTTTTTTTTGTAGAAACAGGGTCTTGCTACGTTGCTCAGGTTGGTCTCATAGAGATAGAACCTTTAAGAGGTGATTAAGTTATGGCTCCACCTTTGTAAATAGATTAATGCTGTTATCATGGGAGTGGGCTATTTATCATGGGAATAGGCTCCTTATAAAAGGATAAATTTAGTCCCCATCTTTCTCTTTGTCTCACAGACTCTCTTGCCCTTCTGCCATGGGATAATGCAACACAAAGCCCTTGCTGGATGCTGGTGCCGTGCTCTTGCTCTTCCCAGCCTCCAGAACCATGAACCAAATAAATTTCTGTTCTTTATTAACTACCCAGTCTGTGGTATCCTTTTATAGCAGCAGAAAACAGATGTAGTTGGTATATAAGGATTTGAGCACTGTTTCTGACACAGAGTAAGCACTCAATATATAGCAGCTATCATTATTACACTGCAGTTACTCAGGAAAGAGATGATAAGGATTGGAACTAAGTCAGAGGCAGGGGAGATTGCAAGAAGATTATGAATTATCCAGATATTTCAAGAGTGAAAAGAGGGGTCTTGATGAACAATTAGGTAGAGGGTAAGTGAGGAAAAAAGAACTCCACGATTTCAAGCTTGAACAACTCGAGAGATGTTGATGGCATTGCTGAGTTTGGAGGAACAGGGATAGGAATAAAGCAAGGGGATAAGAAGTAAGTTTTGGGATGGAGAAAATAAGTTGGATTAGATGTACTGAGTTGGAGGTACCTGTGGGTTATCGGGTGGAGACATCCAGCAGGAAGTTGGCATGATGGTCTGAACTCAAGAGAGAGTTCTGGGCTGGAGATATTTTTTTGGGGAGCCATGAACATATGAGTGGAAAGTTGAAGCTATAAAAGTAGATAATGGACTGGTGAGGTGGCTCAAGCCTGTAATCCCAGCACTTTGGGAGGCCGAGGGGATCACCTGAGGTCAGGAGTTCAAGACCAGCTTGACCAATATGGAGAAACCCCATCTCTACTAAAAATACAAAATTAGCTGAGCGTGGTGGCGCATGCCTGTAATCCCAGCTACTAGGGAGGCTGAGGCAGAAGAATCACTTGAACCTAGGAGGCAGAGGTTGCGGTGAACCAAGATTATACCATTGCATTCCAGCCTGGGCAACAGAAGCGAAACTCCATCTCAAAAAAAAAAAAACAAAAAATACAAAAACAAAAAGTAGATTCTCAAAGAGAGTCTATTAGTGAGAATAGATGAAGGTTGAGTTTAGAACATGGGAAATGTCCAAATATAAGGGGTGGATGAAAAGAAAAGGAATCTGTCCCCCAATAATAAGGTAGGGGATAGAAAGAATAACAGGAATTATAAGGAAAACTAAGAAACAGCTATTGTCTACAGGAAAAGAAATAAACCTGAGATAGAAAAAAAGTCTAGTTGGGAGCATTGAGCAAAATAACATTTTTTTACTTAGTCACTTTGATTCAATTTAATAGGATGGTCTTAAAAGACTTTAAAGTTTTTTTCATTTTGCCCACTGCTTCCAAAGGATATCTTTTTGTTCCATATCTGGATGGCAGATACTGGAGCAGAAGCAGTGGCAAAAAGCCTGAGTCACATCTTGCCCTGCAGTAGTCCTGTGCAGGGATGGCATGAATTACTGTAGGAGGCAAAGGAGCAGGCATACCCTTTATGCCCTGAAACCCTTGCTCAGAGCTATTGCTCAGGGCTTTTGCTGCCCATCATGCCTTTCAGACTTTTTGGGACTCAAAAAATGTAGCTGACCCTTTTCATCTGTATCAGGAAGTCACTTTTCTAACCTACTGTCAGCACCATCATCTTACCCCTCTCCACCAGGAGGACATATCTTCACAGTAGCTCCTTCTTACCAGAAAGTTTGGACAATCAGGCCGCTCACTGAGTTCAGAGAGACCTCAGAAGTGGCAGCCTAGGGAATCAGTACTGTATAAGTGGCCTGGGCACAAGGGGCTGTGGGAGACTTTTTGAAGCTCATGTCTGATATTAACGGTTCTCAAAGATTGACCCCTAGGCCAGCAGCACATCTGGGAACTTACTAGAAATGCAGATTCTCAGGACTCATCCCAGGCCTACTGAATCAGGAGCTCTGGGGGTAAGACCCAGCAGTCTGTGTTTGTAATAAGCCTTCTTCAGTTTGAGAACCACTGTCCTGTATAAACAGGACTAGAAACACCAAGGTTAGGAATCTGTCTCCTTTTTTCTCTATATTTCTCCCTAGTACACAATTCTTCAGGTAGTAGACTTAATAAATGTTGTTCAGTTGGTGTTTATTGAGGATGTAGTATGTGGAAAACTCCTTGTACACACGTATGCATTCATTTGCACATACTCACACACGAGACTTTTTCTTTGGGAGTCTATAATTACATATACCAAGTTAGATCAAAGATAGATCAAGGCCGGGTGCAGTGGCTCACACCTGTAATCCCAATACTTTGGGAGGCTAAGGTGGGTGGATCACCTGAGGTCAGGAGTTCGAGACCAGCCTGGCCAACATTGTGAAACCCTGCCTCTACTAAAAATACAAAAATTAGCTGGGCATGGTGGCGCACACCTGTAATCCCAGGTACTCAGGAGGCTGAGGCAGGAACTTGGGAGGTGGAGGTTGCAGTGAGCCGAGATCCTGCCACTGTACTTCAGCCTGGGTAACAGAATGAGACTCTATCTCAAAAAAAAAAAAAAAAAAAAAAAAAAAAAAAAAAAAAAAAAAAAAAAAGATCAAGACAAGGTATTAGGATTGTAGGCTATATATAAATGATACCACAGGGCAGATCCAGAATGCGGGACATTGTACAGGACAATTAACTTGAGGGGAAAAGTAAAGGAGAGACTATTGTAGCTTAAAAGGAGTTAAAGGGCTGGGCGTGGTGGTTCACACCTGTAATCCCAGCAGTTTGGGAGATGGAGGCGGGAGGACTGCTTGAGGACAAGACTTAGAGACCAGCCTGGGCAACACAGCAAAATCCTGGGCCAGACACGTTGGCTCAGGTCTGTAATCCAAGCACTTTGGGAGGCCGAGGCAGGTGGATCACTTGAGGTCAGAAGTTCAAGACCAGTCTGGCCATCATAGTGAAACCCCGTTTCTACTAAAAATATAAAAATTAGCTGGGCTAGGTGGTGTGCACCTGTAATCCCAGCTACTTTGGAGGCTGAGGCAGGAGAATTGCTTGAGCCTGGGGGGTGGAGGCTGCAGTGAGCCAAGATCATGCCACTGCACCACAGCCAGGTGGCAGAATGAGACTCTGTCTCAACAACAACAAACTGGTATTTACAAAAAATACAAAAATTAGCCAGGCATGGTGGTGCATGTCTGTAGTCCAACTACTCAGGAGGCTGAGGTGGGAGGATCGCTTTAAGCCTGGGAGGTTCAGGTTGCAGTGAGCAGTGATTGTGCCACGGCACTCCAGCCTGGGTGATAGACAGAACGACATCATCTCAAAAAAAAAAAAAAAAGGATTTAAAAGAGACCTCTACCACATAACTAAGTACAATCCTCCCAAAGTGCTGGGATTATAGGTGTGAGCCACTGTGCCCGGGATTACAGGCGCCCGCCACCATGCCTGACTAATTTTTGTATTTTTAGTAGAGACAGGGTTTCGCCATGTTGGCCAGGCTGGTCTGGAACTCCTGACCTCAGGTGATCTGCCTGCCTCGGCTTCCCAAAGTGCTGGGATTACAGGTGTGAGCCACTGCACCAAGTTCTGAAAATGAACTTCTAAAAAGAACAGTTTGGGAAACTTCAATATAGACTGTAGATAAGAAGGTATTATCCAATTTTGGCATTGTGGTGATAGAAGAAAATACCCTTTCTAAGATGCATGCTAAAGTATTTGGGAGTAAGTTGACATAATGCCTATAATTTGCTTTAAAATGCTTCAGCAGGCTGGGCACGGTGGCTCACGCCTGTAATCCCAGTACTTTGGGAGGCCGTGGCGGGTGGATCTCAAGGTCAGGCAAGTTCAAGACCAGCCTGGCCAACATGGTGAAACCCCATCTCTACTAAAAATACAAAAATCAGCTGGGCAAGGTGGCGCATTCTTGTAATCCCAGCTACTCGGGAGGCTGAGGCAGGAGAATTGCTTGAACTGGGACCCAGGAGGCAGAGGTTGCAGTGAGCCAAGATCGTGCCACTGCACTCCAGCCTGGGGTACAGAGTGAGACTCTGTCTCAAAAAAAAAGAAAAAAAAAAAAGCTTCAGCCAAAAAGCAAAAAGGTGGGGAGATAAAGGGAGGATAGATTAAATACGTATGGCAAACTTGATGGCTATTGAAACTGGTCGATGGGGTCATAGGAGTTCCAGACATAGGAGTCAGTCTGGAAATTTTTATAATAAAAGTGGTTTGCTTGTTTGTTTTTTATTTTTTTTCAAACACACCTGTACATCACCTGTAGCTTGTCTGTTTTTTAATGAATGGCGTAGACACTGATGGTGGAGTTCAGACAAGGGGTAGTAGCAAGGACTACAGCCACTGCAGAAAGATTTGCAGGAGAGATGGAGCTGTTTATTTCCTTCCTCACTCCCTCCCTCCCTCCCTCTCTCCCTTCCTGTGTGTTAGCATCTCCCATACCAGGTAGGGCGTGGTATTAAAACAGCATGGCAGGAGTGTGGGTATCTTTTGGGGAGGTGGGAGATTGCCTGTGGAAGTTGGTGGCCAGACTGCAGAAGAATGTAGGGAATGCCAGGCTGGGCACCAGCTGGACCTTGTATTGTAGTCAATGATGACGCTTCTGTGCAAAGAGAGTGATGCAATCTGTGTTCCAGGCAGATTAATGTGGATAATGCTGGCATGAGTCCGAGAGGTCTGATAAGGGGCTGTTACCCAGGTCCAGGCATGAGGAAGTGATAAAAGCTTGCATGGTATAGGAGTGACAGTGACAAGGGACATTTCAGATGAATCAAGAATCAGCAGAATCTGCTGGTGACCATTTATGAAGCTAGTATGGGTGAGGCAAAGTAGTACTTGAACAACAGGATAAATGGCAGTCCTGTTTAATGGAAATAAGGAAACTGAGATGATTTGGGAGATGAGGATTAGGGGTTGATTTTGAACGTGCAAAATGAGGTGAAAACAGAGCAGCCAAGCTGAGATATTTCAAACAATAGACTGTTCCAAACAATAGGCCATTTCAGGGGTGAGATGAGGAGATGAGGAATCAAATAGATCCACTGGGGTGAAATCATTCACCCCGGCCCCTTCCCCGTATAAAACCTGATTGAAGTTTGAGGATGAAGGTCTGAAAATGAATCTGGAAAAGTGAGTGGTCTAGCAAAGATGAAACTATGGAGGAGGGTGAGGAGGCAAGTTGGTGTCTCCACAGGTGCTGAAGAAATCTCGCTTTTGACATCCTGCTCTCCTGTGACTTTGCTTCCTGTTGTGATAGGAGAACCTGCCCAGTGTTCCATGGGGCATGGCTCTAGAGTCATTCTGTCTACACCCAGCTGCCTCTCGATTGGATAACTGTGTGGCTGAAGAACGACACAGAGCATTAAGCTAGGCCCCTGAGAGTCGGGAGCAGCTCTGTTTCCCCGTCCCAAGTACACAGGATATAATGTGCCCTCCCTGGAGATGTCCACGAGGTGCTGCTGACCTCCCAGGTCCCTGCCTCACAGAAAAAGGGTATTCTTTTCCTGTCATGACTATTTAGTTACTGGGCTAACAAACACGAAAAAGTCACATGGGGCAGGATTTCAAGAGCAGAGTTACTTCAATTGCCTGTGGAAATACCACCAGGTTGTGCAACAAGACTTTTAGGCTGAAAAACGCATGTTAGAGCTTGGTCTGATGGTCTGACCATCTGAAAAACACAGCCCATTTTTTCTTTTTTGGAGCTGCATATAGGACAATGATAAGACCACACCTCTCTTATGCCCCACAAAAGACACAAAAAGAGAAAGGCCTGAGTTATGTGATACCCGAGAAGATTTGTGTTGGTTTATCTGAGTCCTCATTTTCAGCAAATGACAGCAAGAGGCCAATAAGACACAAGTGGATTTTTTTTTTTTTTTTTTTTTTTGCTCAACTGCCTTCCTTCCTGCTAAAAATCTCTCAAGCTCTGCCCATCCCTCTTCTTTGCCCCACCCTCTCCCTACCACAAACCCACTTCCTCCTCAAAGTCCCAGCCTTCCCACTAGCACCCTCTTTCTCCCCTGCCCCTTCTGCTCCCCTCCCATGGCTGCTGGAGCAGGGGTCATGCCCAGGCAGCCTGATGCAGGCCAGGATTTTCACCTCACTCAGCAGCCCCCAACAAAGCTGGCACTGTCTAACTGGGTCACCTTGGGAGAAAGCAGGCAGGAGTGACTAGGCTTGTGTCCTGAGAGCATGGCCAACGTGGCCCTATCTTGTTGTAATCACTTTCAGTATGGATTCTTCTTATCACTATTCACAATATTATGAATGTATGAAGAAGAGCTACCACCAAGTGAGTACTTACTGTCTTCCAAGCATAGTGCTCCATACATTACATGCCTTTTCTCATTTAATCACCCAGCAAACACATGAAGTAGCAGCTATCGCAATCCCCTTTTTACACATGAGGAAATAAGGTTTAGAGAGGTGAAGCAACTTGCCCAAGACCAGGTAGCACCAAGCGGCAGCACTGGGGTGCAGATTCAGATGTACCTAGTTCCCAGTCCCCTCCTCTTAACCATCTTGACATACACTTGAGTGGCATTTATCTTGACTTATTCCCACCTGATGAAGTAGGAAGACCATTTCAAACAGGAAGCCATTTGGGGTGAGGGGAAGCTGGTCAACAGGGACCTGGGGTAAGACTGCCCAGAAACCATGGGGATCTGGAACTGGTCATCTGCAGAGTAGCCTGCTGTTTCTCAAGGGAGTTGTGGCCCAGCTCCATCTTTGCCAGGCCTCTGGGCCAGCATCCTAGTTGGTTTAGTGGTAATAGGGCCAAGGTCACGAATCTGATTCCTTTGTGGGCCAGTGTACTTCCATCCACTCCAGTGTCACAGGCAGCACTCCTAACTTTGACCAGCGGTTCTCAACTTCAGACCATTGGATGAGAACAAAAATGGTTTAGGCTGGGCGTGATGGCTCATGCCTGTAATCCCAGCACTTTGGGAGGCTGAGACAGGGGGAATGCATGAGCCCAGGAGTTTGAGACCAGCCTGGGCAACATAGTGAGACTCCATCTCTACAAAAAATATTTTTAAAAAATTAGCTGGGGATGGTGGTGTGCACCTATAGTCTCAGCTACTCAGGACACCGAGGTGGGAAGATCACTTGCGCCTAGGAGGTCGAGGCTGCAGTGAGCCAAGATTGTGCCATTGCACTGCAGCCTGGGTGACAGAACAAGACCCTGTCTCAAAAAAAAAAAAAAAAAAGAAAAAGAAAAGAAAAAAAAAGTTTAACACAACTCTTTAATTTTTTTAAAAAAATAAATAACCCATAAAAGCATGTGCTCTGCAGATGGATGGGCAAGAGTTACAACCCTTATATGAAAACTGCTTTCTATTTGCAATAGAAGAGACCTGGTATCTCAGTGAATCCCAATCCCTGAAAGGCCCAGCTCCAAATTTACTCCCTCTCTCCCAAAAGGTATTCCTGGGAAATGGTAGAAGTGTTCCAATCCAGTTGAGATATCACGTTTTGTTTAATTGTTCTGAGCTGTCTGAGGTCACGACACACCACCTTCTCATCAGACGTCTCTGAGACAGAAGTGAAATCTTTATGTTCAGTAACTCAGCACAGATCCAGTACAGGACACAGAATACAGTGGAAATGAATACTATGAGGAAAAGTTATACAAACTGGCCTCTTGTAGAGATGGCTACAGACTGTAGGGACTGTGAATGATCCCAAACAGGCTCTGGGCCAGTGAAGGAGGCAACCTCCACTGTGCACACAGCACTCCTTGGTGGAGAGCCATGGCCGTCTGCGAACTTTGGCCTGAACTTTGGAGGAGACAGGGCACACATGCATGCATGCAAAAACAGACAAAAACATGTAATCAAAACATTGTGTACATAATGGTGGGAGGGCAGAGAGACAAAGGGAAAAGAACCAAGTGGATTTAAACAAGAAACAAATTTCTGGCCAGGCGCGGTGGCTCACATCTGTAATCCCAGCACTTTGGGAGGCTGAGGCGGGTGGATCAGCTGAAGTCGGGAGTTCGAGACCAGCCTGACCAACATGGAGAAACCCCATCTCTACCAAAAATACAAAATTAGTCAGGCGTGGTGGCACATGCCTGTAATCCCAGCTACTCGAGAGGTTGAGGCAGGAGAATCACTTGAACTCAGGAGGCAGAGGTTGCGGTGAGCCAAGATCGCGCCATTGCATTGCATCCTGGGCAACAAGAGCGAAACTCCATCTCGAAAAGAAAAAAAAAAAAAAAAGAAAAGAAAAGAAAAAAAAAAAGAAAAAGAAACAAATTTCCAAAAGAGGAAAGAGGGAGAGCATGGAGCTTGGAGTTGGAGATTCCAAGTCTAGATGGAGCGAATAATGTGAGTCTGTATGTAGACACAGGACCCAGCTCCTAGGGTGCCAGTGGAGCTCCAGGCCTGTGCCCAGGAGAGAACTGGAGATGAGGCCGGCTCTAGTCTATAGCATTGTGCAACGCCAGTTGGTTGGGATGGTTCTACCCCCCAATCTATACCAAATTAATTAATTCATCAACATTTATTGAGTTTCTACAAGTGACTGGCATTGTACAAGTCACAGAAATATAATGATGCTTAATAGTTTTACCTTCAAAGAGTCTATGATCCAGTCTAGTTGAGGACAAAAAAGCAAAGAGATAATTACAGTATCCTGTGACTATGATAGAGATCTGCCTGCGGTGCTCAGAGGTAACAGAGGAGGGAGACTGAGCTCAGGAGGGTGTCAGGGATGGTGGTACCTGAGTTATCTTAAAGAACACATAGAAAATAGATGGTAAAGAAGGTGGGGAAAAAGGCAACCTTAGAGCTCAATCTGGGCAAAGGCATAAAAGAGAGTTCCCATCTCACTGGGAACTGTAAGTAATGTTTAGTGACAGGGAGTGTTGAGAAATGAATTTGAAGATACAGGCAGAACCCAATTTGAATTTGAATGTCAGACCAAGGATGCAGTGGGAAGCATTGTTCAGATGAAAGGTTTTAAGCAAGTAAATAATAGTGTTAGCATTTAATCCTGAGTTGTAGTCATGGATATAGGGTGAGAAGATAAAACAGCTTTTATGGCAAATAACTACAACACCCCTCCTCAATGTCTACCCTTTCTCCCAGTAAGCCTACTACCTCCAACATTTTCTTTTCCTCATGCCTCTTGTACTATTGAACACATACAAAAAATACTGGGAAAGTCAGCCCAATTCTACTTCCACTAAGGAACATCACCAGGCCTAGTGTGGCACTTTAAACAGCCTAGAATTAACTCCAAAGTGCCCTCTAAAGTTACCCAGGAGACCGAGAAGTGATTTGTTAGGAAGATGCCAAAGTCTTACAAATATCTTTTACCTGCCATTCCAAAATCTCAGGAAAATGGTAGACTACAGAGTCAGCATAGTCATAATTTTTTTTTTTTTTTTTTTGAGATAAGGTCTTGCTCTGTCACCCAGGCTGGAGTGCAGTGGCATAATCACAGCTCACTGCAGCCTTGACCTCCTGGGCTCAAGTGATCCTCCCACCCCAGCCTCCTGAGTACCCGGGACTATAGGCATGTACCACCACACCCAGCTAATATTTTCATTCTTTGTAGAGATGGGTTCTCACCATACTGCCCAGGCTGATTTTAAACTCCTGGGCTCAAGCAATTCTCCTGCCTTGACCTCCCAAAGTGCTGGAATTACAGGCATGAGCTACCTCGCCAGGCCTCATAATCTTGATATTAGCCCAGAACAATCTGTGACTAGGTAGGATGGATGGATGGATGGATGGATGGATGGATGGATGGATGGATAGATAGATAGATCGATCAGACAGTACTAGTTTTGGCTTCGCAATCGTATCCTGCTACCAAATTTTTCAACAGCCGCCCTCTTAAAGTTGTAAGAACTTTAACCTATTTATATCTGATTGTTTTGCCTCTAAAGTGATTAAAATGCCCATTTGATTTCCAAGATGCTGTGGGTACTGGGGGCACAGGCTAGCTTTTCAAATGTGTTTGTCTCTTTCAAAACAGGAAGCAGCATTGTCCAAGTTCATTAAAAATCAACATCAGAGAACACACTGAGTGCCTAATTATGTCATCAGATTTTGACCTGGGGCTGGGAATAAAGTTTGAAGGAGAGAGGAAGAGTCTGGCTGAACCTGGTTGGATTTAAAAACAAAAAAAGAGCAGCGTGAAAGATCAAGCCAGCTGGGTCCCTAGTCCTGTATGCTGGGTCTCTGTTAGTTCCACATTCTTGAGCCAGGTGGCCAAGGTAACCAGACTTGGCATGTCCTATTTCCCCAGATCCAGAAATTAGTGATCCTTTCCCAGGAATAGTGTCAGACCCTTTCAGGTATGATTGTCTTTGGGGCAGCATGCCTAGTGGGAACAGACTAACTTTGAATAATAAAATTTTGAGGTGGTAAGGCACTCTGTATTTTTCAAACTCAAATGAGTTCATACCCAGCCCAATTCATACTGCAGTTGGTGACAAGAACTGAATCACACCTCTCCTGACTTCCACCATGCTGTCTCCCTTTCTCCTTGCCAATTCACTATCGCCTTGGAGCCACAAAAATGCAAAACAAACCTGAACCTTGTGTTGTGAGGTAAGCCCATGAGTCACGGTTGAACAGCAGTTTCTTTTTCTCCATGTTAGCTGTGTTTTTCCTTCACTGTGGCCCAAACAAGCATCAACTTGGTGACATCAATTCATCATGTTATGGAGTAGGCACTGTGTTTGGAGATGGTAGATTCTGCAGTGACTCAGGTGGTAGGGTATTTTCTCCTGATAGCGTACCAGGAGGGATTTATGAGTTCAGAAGGCAGTAGAGTAGGGCACCTGCTTTCATTCACTGTCAGGCAGTCAGAAAAACCTTCATGCAGAAGAAAGAATTTCAAAACATTTTAAATGCCCGGGTGTGGGGAAAGCTCCCAGGGCAAGAGGAAGGCAACTCTCAGAATGAGTTGCCTGAGATTGGCAAGATAATTGATTGGATGAGGTCTTGTGGCACCTTCTAAAATTGGGTGTGGCTGGAAATAGCTGTTGGGGGAAGCATGGGAAAGACGGAGCTCTGCTTTGAGTTCTAGGACTGTCCTGCAGGGCAGGTGTCCACTTTGCTCCTAGTCTCTGCTCTGTCCTTAGCCACCACCTCCGCCCTTCTTTTTCCATATCAGCTGTATTTAGCCCTTTCAAGCTTATCTCAAACTTTTGCATAAAACTCCCTCTATCCCGTGACACTTTTTGTCCTTTGCAGAGTATAACCAGATCTCCAGGGTCAAAACTCCTTTTTTCCTTCTAACTTTTCCAAATGTTCCCACTTGGTGGCCAAATATTTTTTTGAGCAATTATCATGTGCTGTTGGGAAATTCACAAGTTATAAAACAGTCACTGGGCCGGGCGCGGTGGCTCAAGCCTGTAATCCCAGCACTTTGGGAGGCCGAGACGGGCGGATCACGAGGTCAGGAGATCGAGACCATCCTGGCTAATACGGTGAAACCCCGTCTCTACTAAAAAATACAAAAAACTAGCCGGGCGACGAGGCGGGCGCCTGTAGTCCCAGCTACTCGGGAGGCTGAGACAGGAGAATGGCGTGAACCCGGGAGGCGGAGCTTGCAGTGAGCTGAGAGCCGGCCACTGCACTCCAGCCTGGGCGGCAGAGCAAGACTCCGTCTCAAAAAAAAAAAAACAGTCACTGTAGCCTGACCAGGGAGACATACATATGATAATATTAAACAATAATACAAAGTAGTATAGGATTAACTGACAACAATATACAATGGGTGGGAAATGTTTCAGGAATTTAGAGGGTTAGGAGGTCATACTGGGGCTGGAATTCACGGTGAGGGCCTCATGGAAAAGCAAATTTTCAGTCTAGCTGGTAAGCGAGTGCAGCTAGGAAGGCTTTAAGTAGGGCAAGTTTAGGGAACATATACTTGGAGAGAGAGTTATATGGTAGGGGATAATAAAAATAATGTTTAACAACTAAAGAGCACCTTATAATTTACAACTTTTCTCACACACACACACACACAAACACACAAACACAATTGAATTTAAGAGTGGCAAAATGAGCCAGATTCTAGAACCTTCTGAATACTATCAAAGATCTGGAAGTTTCAGCAATGTTGTGGTCACCTACCTCCTGCCAAGCAATCTCGTATATCATATCTCATTTAATTCAAGAAGTAGTCTTGTGAGGTAAATGTTATCATCATTTTACATATGAGTAAATTAATGGTTAAGGAACTTCTCAAGATCACATAGTTAATAATAATAATAGCAATTACACATGGTAATTACTATATGCCAGACACTATTTAAGTATTCTTATAACAACTCTATGAAGTAAAAACTCTTGTTACCCCCATTTTTAGATGGGAAAAACTGAAGTGTGGAGATAAAACACCTGCCTAAGGTATACAACTAAGGAATGTCAGAAACTAGACATTTGAATTCAGGCAGTCTAGTTTCAGAGCCCAGCCTCAGAAGCCTCTAAAGCAAAGCTGCTAATAGAAATGTACTGTGAGCCACAAATGTGAGGCATATACATAATTTTAAATGTTCTAGTAGCCACATTAAAAAATAAAAAGAAACAAGTAAAATTAATTTTAATAA
Organism: Rhinopithecus roxellana; assembly: GCF_007565055.1. NCBI lineage: Eukaryota > Metazoa > Chordata > Mammalia > Primates > Cercopithecidae > Rhinopithecus > Rhinopithecus roxellana. Next base: position 70,603,913 of record NC_044556.1, on the reverse strand, counting down.
TGTATTTTATTTAACCAAATATCTCCAAAGTATTTTAAAATTCGTTTTTATGTTTTATGTTTTTAGAGACAGTCTTGCTCTGTCACCTAGGCTGAAGTGCAATGGTGCAATCATAGCTTACCGCAGCCTCAAACTCCTGGGCTCAAGAGATCCTCCCACCTCAGCCTCCCGCGTAGCTTGGACTACCATGCCCAACCAAAATATTATTTCAACATGTAATCTGTATTAAAAATTATTAAATATATGTTATATTCTTTTTAATGTGAAATCTCTGAATTGAGTATTTTTAAACTTACAGCATATTTCAATTCAAACGCTAAATTTACGTCAGAAATATTTGATCTGTATATTTCACACACTTTATAGTTGAAAAAATAGATTCACATACCCAAGTTATTCCAAACATACTTAAAAGTTTTCCAATAACTAAGTTGAGTACCAAAAATAATTTTAACATTTGCATCCATATTGTCAAATCTGGTTTCTTTATTTTTAGAAGAATTAACTTGACTTTGAAGCAAACTATTATGAGTTTCAAATTGTGTCTATTTAATTCAGCAACTCTTGTGTCAACTCAGTATTATTAAAGTTGAATTCAAAGGGATATTACATAAGTTGAAAATAAATGATACATTCATCAATTATTATAATATATTCATATCTTCTTAGTTTTGCAACAAATTTGCATAATGCTCTTTATTATAGTGAAAATTTGCGTGTTAATTTGTTAGAAGAATGTATAAGATTGTTATTGATTTGTATTATGAAAAATTTCAGTTTAAACATAGATTTTTGTACTTGTCTAGCTAGGTCACAGATAAGACTTTTCCTTTCCTTGAAGCTTCAAATTTAGCTCATTCATATGCTGTGTGATATCAATGAGAAAACAAAATCACACTGCTGTTTTTGGTCTTTTATTATTAAATATTTGGAGAGTATTCCTTTTGTTTCAAGAAAGTTTTAAATGAGAATTAACAGTACATTAAACCTTTGTAAAGATCCCTCCACTAGTCAACCAATGGGCATTGGAAAAGAGCACAAGATCATTACATTTATTTTCTTTCATGTATTTCTACAGTTCCACAAGCTGATGATTCATAGCATTTACACATATATTTAACAACTGTATCATGACACTGTTCAGAAAACTGAACATAAATATCTTCAATATGTATAAGAGCAAAAAAGTCATAGAAGAAATATCAGTTTCTTGCTTTAAAATGATAATAAATCTAGACTTTTGACTTAACATAGCTAGAGCACCCTTCTCTGTGATAGAATCTGTGTTTTATCTAGTTGACTGTTTTCTCTGACAGGAATAAAAACTCAAAAACATCTACACCAGTCAGTTCACTAAAAAGGCTGCAAAATAATAATACTTGAAAGTCCTTTTAAGACAAAACACATTCAAAGTATTAATTGGGCAGTGCCTCTTATATAACTTCTCAAAGTAGAAGAAAGTCCTTGTAATTTTCCAAAACTTAAATCAATTGAACTTTGATATTGTTAGAAAAATTTTGTATTCAATAGGCAATTGTTTGGCAGGTCAATTGAAGGGCTTTCATTCTCCTCCTCCCAGTTTTATTGAGATATAATTGACAAAAATTGTATATATTTAAGATACATGATGCGATGATTTGATATACATATATATAGTGAAATAACTACCACAATCAAGCTAACATACTAGCACCTCACATAACAACTTTTTTTGTGTGTGTGGTGAGAACACTTAAGATATACTCTGTTAGCAAATTTTAAGTATACACTACATTATTATTAACTATAGTCATCATGCTATACATTAGATCTTCAGAACTTATTCATCTTATAAAGGAAAGTTTGTACCCTTTGACCAGTATCTCCCTATTTCCCTCACCCTCCATCCCTGGTAACAACCATTCAATTCACTGTTTTTATTTTATTTATTTTTAATTATTATTATTTTATTTATTTTTGAGATGCAGTCTCACTCTGTCACACAGGCTGGAGTGCAGTGGCACGGTCTCGGCTCACTGCAACCTCTGCCTCCCAGGTTCCAGCGATTCTCCTGCCTCAGCTTCCCGAGTAACTGGGACTACAGGCACATGCCACCACACTCAGCTAATTTTTGTATTTTTTAGTAGAGACAGGATTTCACCACGTTGGCCAGGCTTGTCTCAAACTCCTGACCTTGTGATCCACCCGCCTCAGCCTCCCAAAGTGCTGGGATTACAGGCGTGAACCACCGCACCCGGCCTATTAATATTATTTTTTTAGACAGTCTCACTGTGTTGCCTATGCTGGAGGGCAGTGGCGCAATCTCAGCTTGATGCAACCTCCGCCTCCCAGGTTCCAGCGATTCTCCTGCCTCAGCCTCTTGAATAGCTGGTACTACAGGTGCACACCACCACACCTAGCTAATTTTTGTATTTTTAGTAGAGACAGGGTTTCACCATGTTAGCCAGGCTGGTCTCGAACTCCTGGCCTCAGGTGATCCACCAGCCTCAGCCTCCCAAAGTGCTGGGATTAGAGGCGTGAGCCACCATGCCTGGCCAACTCACTGTTTTTATGTTTGACTTTTTGAGATTTCACATAAGTGAGGTCACACATTATTTGCCTTTCTGTGTCTAGCTTTTTTCACTTAGCATAATGTCCTCCAGGTTCATCTATGTTGTCACAAATGGCAGGATTTTCTTTTATGTTTTAGGCTAAATAATATTCCTCTGTGTGTGTATCATATTTTCTTTATGCCTCTATCAATGGGCACTTAAGTTGTAAATAATGCTGCAGTGAATGAAGTGCAGATATCTCTTTCAGATACTGATTTCATTTCCTTTGAATATATACTCAGAAATGGGGTTGCTTGATCATATGATAGTTCTATTTTTCAATTGTTTTAGGAACCTCTGTGCTGTTTTCCATAATGGCTATACCATGCTTTAACTTTTTGTAAAATGTATTTTACATTTTTTCTTATACTCTTCCACTAATATATCCATGACTAAAACAATTTCTTTTATTACCTCTCTATCTAAAAATGACTTTCTTTTTTGTGTAAGAATCTAAGTCATCTTATAGTAGGCCAACATTATATGTTCAGATCCTGCGAAAAATTGTTTAAAATATTTGTTGGGCATATAATTCTAATTTCAGGCAACCAATATTGATTCTCTTTTAACTGTTGAGAGCAAATGTCTTATCAAGTTCACTATATATTTGCTGAAAATGTCTTGTACTATTGTTTACTTTTTTTTTTTGAGATGGAGTCTTGCTCTGTCGCCCAGGCTGGATTGCAGTGGTGCCATGCTGGCTCACTGCAACCTCTACCTCCTGGGTTCAAGCAATTATCCTGCCTCAGCCCCTCAAGTAGCTGGGATTACAGGCGTGTGCTCCATGCCTGGCTAATTTTTGTATTTTTAGTAGAGATGGGGTTTCACCATGTTGGCCAGGCTGGTCTTGAACTCCTTTCCTGAAGTGATCCACCTGCCTTGGCCTCCCAAAGTGCTAAGAGTACAGGCGTGAGCCACCGCACCTGGCCTGTTTACTTTATCTTTATTTTTTATTTTTTTGAGACGGAGTCTCGCTCTGTCGCCCAGGCTGGAGTGCAGTGGCCGGATCTCAGCTCACTGCAAGCTCCGCCTCCTGGGTTTACGCCATTCTCCTGCCTCAGCCTCCCGAGTAGCTGGGACTACAGGCGCCCGCCACCTCGCCCGGCCAGTTTTTTTGTATTTTTTAGTAGAGACGGGGTTTCACCATGTTAGCCAGGATGGTCTCGATCTCCTGACCTCGTGATCCGCCCGTCTCGGCCTCCCAAAGTGCTGGGATTACAGGCTATCTTTATTTTTTTAAATAAAATAAATAGCTTTTAAATTTTGCTCTGCTGCAGCAAATTGCAATTGCTGTTCGCTTTGTAAATTTGTGACTTGACTTCTTCCAGTCTCTTTTTTGTTGAGACAGTGTCTTGCTGTGTCACCCAGGCTGGATTGTAGTGCCCCAATCATGGTTCACTGCATCCTCAACTTCCTAGGCTCCAGCGATCCTCCCACCTCTGCCTCCCAAGTAACTGGGACTATAAGTGTGCATCACCATGCCTGGCTAATTTTTTATATATATATTTTTGTAGATATGGGGTTTCATTATGTTGCCTAGGCTGGTTTCAAACTCCTGCCTCAGCCTCCCAAAATGTTGGTATTATAGGTATGAGCCACTGCACCCAGCCAGTCTCTTTTCTTTTTCTTCTTTTTGAGACAGAGTCTTGCTCTGTCACCCAGGCTGGAATGCAGTGGTATAATCTCGGCTCACTGCAACCTCCACCTTCTGGGTTCAATGGATTCTCCCGTCTCAGCCTCCTGAGTAGCTGGGATTACAGGCGCACACCACCATATCAGGCTAATTTTTATATTTTTAGTAGAGATGGGGTTTCACCATTTTGGCCAGGCTGGTCTCGAACTCCTGACCTCAGGGAATCCGCCCGCCTCAGCCTCCCAAAGTGCTGGGATTACAAGCGTGAGCCACTGTGCACAGCCCAGTCTCTTTTCTTTATGGTCCAGTCATAGTACTTACTAGCTGCTGAATCCCTATTCAATTCTGTATCAGTAGAATGTCTTCATTTTAAATATTAAAAATTTTCCATACTCATTTTTTAAACTAAAAACTTAGTTTATTATATAATTAAAATTAAAATAAGCATCTTAATTAAGGATTTATATTATTGTTATATATTATTTATATTATTGTTACACTATAACAATATTTTCCACACTGTGTTTAATGGAAAAATGATTTTCAGTGTCTCAGGTTTTTGATTAAAATTAAATTAAAATTAAATATAAAATTCAATTCCTCAGTCACACCAGTCACATTTTCAAATGCTCAGTAGCCACATTTGTCTAGTGGCTAACATATATTCGACAACACAGCTTTAGAATGTCTCTTAGTGGCAGAAGCTGAGGAGCTATCATTCAAATCCTGATTCTAAGTCAGTATCCCTTCCTCAACCCCTCATTGCCTCTCAAACAAGGCGTTCTGGCTGCTAGGAGACATCCTTGTGGCCTCCCAGGTTCAAGGTCTAAAAAGTGGGTCAAGAGATCCAACCAAGACTCCAGGCAAGTAAGAGGCTGAAAGGAGAGGCATGGGTCTACTTAGAAGCGAAAGGAGACAAGTGAAGCATAAACCACTTCTCATTGTTGTGGTCCAAAGACACACAAAGACCTAGGCTCAATAAAAGCAAGAAAAAGCAGAAAAGAATGCAGCTTCAAGTTCAGTTCTGAGATGACTGTTGTCCAAAAATGAGTTATGGGAACAAGGAAAGGCTGAAAGCTGGAGATGCCACTCGATTCTTTTATTCTCATGACTTTCTCTCCTTACTCTGCAGTTTGTCTGCACCTTTGAAGTATTTGGTTCCTCCAGATGGTCCATCTCTTCTCTTTTATTATCTTTTAGTGTTTGTGGCTTGTAGGTGGGTTTCCACTTTTTCAAAAGTTGTACAGTTCCCTACATCTTGCAAAACTTTCCCTCTCCTCCCTGGACTAGTGCCTTTAGGTCCAGTCCATTCAGAAAATCGCTCCATTATTAAAAATACTTAGAATGCCTTCTCTACCTAAATGGATTTTTATTCTACTTGGGGTTTGTTGGATTTCTTGAATGTATGAGTTTATAGTTTTCATCTAATTTGAAAAATGTTCTGCCATTATTTTTTCAAATAGTATTTGTGTTCTCTCAGCCCTCTTTTAGGATTTTAGTTACACTATTTTAGACCATTTGACATTTTCCCATGGGTCACTGAGGTTCTATTTGTGTGGGTTTTTTTTTTTTTTTTTTTTTTTTTGATAGGAGAATATGCGATTGGCTAACAAGAACTATAAAAAAACTTTTTTTTTCTAGAGTGTTGCTCTGTCGCCCAGGCTGGAGTGCAGTGGCGCAATCTCGGCTCACTGCAAGGTCCACCTCCCAGGTTTACGCCATTTTCCTGCCTCAGCCTCCCAAGTAGCTGGAACTACAGGCGCCTGCCACCACGCTCAGCTAATTTTTTGTATTTTTAGTAGAGACAGGATTTCACCATGTTGGCCAGGATGGTCTGGATCTCCTGACCTCGTGATCCACCTGCCTCGGCCTCCCAAAGTGCTGGGATTACAGGCATGAGGCACCGCGCCCAGCCTTAAAAAAACTATTGTCAATAGGTTTAAGATTTAAGGGAAAACATAAAAAATGTTGAGGAGCAAAATTGAAACTATAAAAAAGAATACAGTGGAATTTCTAGAGCTGAAAAGTACAATATCTGAAATTAAAAAATCATCGAATGGGCTATCTCACTCTGTCCCCCTGGCTGGAGTGCAGTGGTACAATCTTGGCTCACTGCAACCTCTACCTCTCAGGTTCAAGCGCTTTTCATGCCTCAGCCTCCCAAGTAGCTGGGACTACAGGTGCATGCCACCACACCCAGCTAATTTTTTTGTATTTTTAGTAGAAATGGGGTTTCGCCATGTTGGCCAGGCTGGTCTCAAACTCCTGGCCTCAAGTGATCCTCCCACCTCGGCCTCCCAAAGTGATGGGATTACAGGCATGGGTCAATGTGCCCACTGTCCTTTTTTTTCTTCTTCTTCTCTTTTTCATCCTCTCTGCCATATGGATAGTTACTATTGCTATATGTTCAAGTCCACTGATCTTTTCTTCTTCATTATTTAAGCTGCTGTTAAGCCCATTCAATGAATATTTTATTTCAGACATTGTACTTTTCAGCTCTAGAAATTCCGTTGTATTCTTTTTTATAGTTTCAGTCTTGCTCAACATTTTTATGTTTTCCCTTAAATTCTTAAACATATTGACAATAGCTTTTTTATAGTTCTTGTTACCCAATCACATATTCTTCTATTATTTCTGGGTCTATTTCTGTTGACTGATTTTTTTTTTTCTCTTGTTTATGAACCACATTTTCCTTCTCTTTGGATATCTAGTAATTTTTGATTGGATGTTGGATATTGGATTTCTATACGGCTTGGCATCTTGTCAAAACTAGCAGATCAGTTTGATCTTTTTTGATGCTTGCTTTTAAGATTGGTTAGGGAAGGTCTAGAGTAGCCTTTACTTTAGGGCTAGTTTAGCCCTACTGCATATACATGAAGCCCTTCTGGGGTCTTTTCTGAATGCCGCAAGGGTTCAACAAGGTCTTTCCATTCTCCCTGGTTGGAACTGGAATGTTTCCCAGCCCAGTGGGAGCTCAGGAAATTGTTTAGCTTACAGCTCCCTAAGAGTTTATTTATTTATTTTTGCCCAGTGTCATGGAGTTGCATGGACTCAAGGGGGCTCAAGATTTCTGGAGCTCTTTCTCTGCATACCTCTGTCTTCTCTGGTACTTTGCCTCACAAATTCCAGCCTCCTCAGTCTCCTCAAACTCTGATCTTTTTTGTCCTCATCATAGCAAGATTGTCATGTCTACTTGGGTCCCCTTCTTTGTGGTCTGGAAAGTGCCTCCAGGCAGAACGCCAGGAATATTGTAGGGATCTTTTCATTTCTTTCTCTTTTCTCAGGGATCACAATTCCTCACTGTGTATTGTACAATGAAAACAACTGTTTCATATATTATGGCCAATTTTCTAGTTGTTGCCAGTGAGAGGGCAAGTCAAATTCCAGTTACTTTTCATGTCTGGAAGTAGAAGTTTCTTCACAGCAATCGGTTTTTGCACTGCTAGAATTGTTCTTGATAAGTCAATACAAGTATTTTCCAGAGAAGTCCAAGTATCTTCTCTTTCTTTCTTCCCTGCTGCTACTGACAGATTACTTCCTAGTCTATGCTTTTTCCCCTCAAGCATCTAAGGAATTACATTTCCCTTGTTTTGTTATAGCAACCATCTGTTCCTCTAGCTTTTCCTCTGCTGGTGCTACTTCAGTGTCACTTTTCCTGTGGTGGGTAACCACTAGGGGTAGGGCTTGAGGCTTTCTGTTATTCAGCTCCTTTTGGGGATTCCTACTGTGGTGCATGAAGCTTGGCAGTCATCTGCTGGCTGGATCAAATGCATGCTGAAATGGATTCTCTCCATATTCAATTTCCCCTTTTGTAAGTGCCCAAATATCAGCTCAAGCTCATCATTTCTAAAACGTAGAGACCCTACTTTCCTCATTCCAAAATTAAAAATATATATTATATATACACATCATTTCTTACATACAAACTATAGAGAATAATATAATAAACACACATCAATCCAACACCTAGCTGAAAAAAATATAAAGCATTCAGATACAGCTGAAGCCCTCAGTGTATCCCTCTCATTTATATTTTCCTTCCTGCCTTCCTTCTAGGAAGTAACCAGTTTTCTCAATTTGGTGTTTTCTTTTTTTTTTTTTCTGAGACGGAGTCTCCCTCTGTGGCCCAGGCTGGAGTGCAGTGGCGCGATTTCGACTCACTGCAAGCTCCGCCTCCCGGGTTCACGCCATTCTCCTGCCTCAGCCTCCGGAGTAGCTGGGACTACAGGTGCCCGCCACCACGCCCAGCTAATTTTTTGTATTTTTTAGTAGAGACGGGGTTTCACTGTGTTAGCCAGGATGGTTTCGATCTCCTGACCTCGTGATCCACCCGCCTCAGCCTCCCAAAGTGCTGGGATTACAGGCGTGAGCCACCGTGCCCAGCCAAATTGGTGTTTTCAATTCCCATTATATATACAGGAATGTTTAGAAATATATACATATATATATATATAATTGTGTGTGTATGCATATATTTATATAAGCTATATATCCCTAAACAATAAAAAGCCTTTTACATGTTTTTAGCTCCACTCATTCTTCCATCCAGGGTTATAGCTTTTCTGAGCTTCTGTGTTTGAATGCAACAGACAAACCAGAGACACTCAACAGGATTCTATTTGCCAGGGGCTAAGTGTTTTCCCAGTAGAGTGGTTATCTTGGGAGGTGGGGGGGTGGTGGAAAAGGAGCCAGTACAACTGCTTGATTCAATTAATATACAGCCATGGTCATCTTAGGAGAAGAGCAATTCTGGCTACAGCAAGAGTTTGCCATTTGGTTTTGTTTCCTGAACTCATGGCAGAATTCTGGGAAGAACAAAAGGGTTACAAGGAAGAACTAACTGTACAACTACTACCGACGCTACCACTGCCACAAGTACCATCACATCTGTCTCACGTGCCCATTACAAGTCAGGAACTGTCATATGTGTTTTTCAAAGCATAATCTTCTAATTCCCAAAACAATCCTCAGAGTAAAGAAACTAAGGCTACAGAGACCTTAACCATACCTTTCTCCTGAATCTCAGACCCTCATTCCAAGTGTTAATGAGCATCTTTATTCAGAGAGTGCACAGACATGTTAAACACGTCTAAAACTTTGTCCTGTCTGTAGCTTCTCCCCTCTTTTCCTCCCAGTTAACAGATGTGGGATTAAACCTCTTAGATCCAAGTCTAATCAACTGCTGTCCTGCCCCAAAGTCTTCAATAGTTTCCCACTACTTGAAGAATTAAGTACAAACTCCTCACCCTGGCATTTGAAGTCTCTGCAGTAGGTCCCCGACCTATGTTTCTAGCTTTATCTCCTACTTTTTTCCTATACCCCAGCCTAATCAAACTATTTGCTTTTCTCCAAATATGCCACACATATTCCTCTCTCGTGACCTTGCTCATGCTGTTTCCCTTACCTGAATGTTCTTCTTTCCTCTACCTAGCTACCCACTGAAATTCTGTGCACTTTTCAAAGTCAATTTTAAATTTCCAGCTCCTCCCTGTCCCTTGTTCTTCATTCCCCAATCACAATATTATTTTTCCTCCTTTAGCCCCAATTGCATTTTGTTGGTACATCCCTTCTCTTCTTGAATTATACAGTGATTCTCTGTGTGCTTGACTTTTCTTTGTCATGAAACTGTAAACTCCAAGAGAGCACAAGCTGTGTCCTCCTCAACTTTGCTTCCCTAGCACCCAGAAGGATATAGTGCTGTATTAAATCACTGGATTGATGTAGTACTTTCTGTCTTAAGGCCAATATGCAAATAATTCACACTGAAACATGACCAATGTGTATAAGGACTGAAATTGCATCTTTCAGTCTGAAAGGCTAAGGTCATTCTCCAGTCCTAGCCCATATCCTTGACCCCAAGCAAGCTGAGAAACAATCACTGTAATTCAGTGAGAGGGAGTTGGACTTATCTGCTGAGCGTAAGAAGAGGCCTTAACTAATCAAGAAGCTGGGAAAGCTGGAAGACTTTACACAGATCTTGCCTGAAACTAGGAGGAGGTACTCAGTTGGTAAATTGATTTTTTTTTCTTCCTCTCTAAAGGCATCATAAAAAGATCTAGGTATAGTTTTGCTTAGAAGGTGGTTAAGAATTTAGAACACAGTGTGAGTGTGTGTGTGTGTCTGTGTGTGCGCACATGGTGTGCCCAGAGTGAGGGCTGCATTGCTCCTGATCTTTGGCCCACAGCCACAGCAGATATAAGGGGTTGCCCTGGGCCTGGTCCTCTCCCGTGCAGTTCTACTGACCGTTTGGCACTGGAGAACGCAGAGGTACATGACAGGCCATCTTTTGACCATTTGTTTCTGTCATGATTTTTTTTTTCCTTAAAGAGGAAAAAGAGGCTTGTGTTGTTTGTGTAATTTCCTTCTTTGCTTTGGCCTATGCCAAGCTGTCAGCCATTCTAGTCCTCTTCTTTCTCCAAATTAATATACAACATGTCATCACCTCTTTTTAAAAATAAAGATCCAGCTCTTCAGCTCCAACGACCTTAAAAAGCTCTTTTAACTCAACATTTCTAACCTCAGACTCATGTTTGCTTCTCTTTCCCTTCCTTCCTCTGACACCCCTCTCTACCTCCTCCCACAAAAGAAAACTGGATCAGCTACTGGACTTTTGTTAAAGGCCCCCAGTTTATTTGGTCACTCAATTCAAAACCTTGGCATCATTTGTAATTCTCCTCTTTGACTTGCCACCTCTGTCCCCCACCTTTAGTCAAATCTTTCTAGTGTAGTATTCTTTTGTAGTATCCCTCACATCTATTCCCAAGGCCATTTTCAGTTCAAGCCACTCATCACCAAGGAATGGAGGATAGGATAGTGGGAGGGGACTGGAGTATCACTTGGGATTTTTTTCAAACTACACGTTTTGCCTCTTCTACCCCAAGATTCTCATGTCTACTGGGGAGCCAGGAAGTTATAGCTTGGAAAACTCCATGGGTGCCACTGACACACACTGCTTAGCACCACTCATTCAAGCTCTGGCTGCCTGGACACCTGTAATCATCTCCAGCCAATCTCTTTGGCTTCTATTGCCTTTACCTGGTGATCTTAAAACACTACTTCAACATGACACCTTCTATTCAAATAGTCTCCAGCATCTCTCGACTGACTTCAGGATCAGGCCCAAACTTGGTGACACTCCATAATCTGATACCATCTTCTTTCTCTGCAGTGTCCTCAAGTAAGGGTACCCCCAGGGGTTTTCTCACCCTCTTTCCTTATTCTATACACTCCACTCAGAAGAACAAGGGTATTCTTGGAGTTCCATCTCCTATCTGTATACTGATGACTACCAGATCTCTACCTTCAATACAGATCCCTTTCCTGCAAGCCTGTACTATCCAACTGCTTATTCTCAAAGTGTCCAACTTACTATGTCCACCTTTTCCTCCCTTCCCTGTCTCACTACATGGCATTGCTGCCCACCAGTCACTCAGTCTGGATACCTGGGAATCATCCTTTGCTCTTCTGTGTCCCATACCCTTATCCATGCCCAATAAGACACTAAGTCGTTTTATTTATTTACAATATCTCCTGAGTCTGATCTCGCCATTCCGTCTCAGATGCCTGACACAGACTCTTACTATTTGTCTTCTGGCCCACGGGTCTCCCTTTCTCTGGCCTTGCCCTCTGTAATCAATTCATCCTCCACACTGCCAACAGTGTAATTTTTCTAGAATGCAAATCTGATCATGCCACTCTCCTGCTTATTAAAATCCTTCAGTGTCTCCCCACTGACTTGAGGATAAAGCCCAATGACTGCACACAAAGCCCTTCATGACCCACTCTGCCCTCCTCAATAGACACAACTTCTGCCCACTGAAGAAAGCTTATACCAAATTCCTTTGGTTTCCAGATGTAGCCCCTTCTCTCAGGGTTCTACACCTTAGAAGTTATATTCCTACTGCTTGGAATGATTTCCTCTTTTTTTGTCTTCCTGACTAACTCCTTCTGGTTTTTCAATTCTCAGATCTAGAGCATCTTCCTCTAGAAAGCCTTTCTTGCTCTCCACGCCAGAGATTCTGTACTCCTCCTCTGTGCTTATCTCTGTCACAGCATTTATGATACTATCTGCGGTGCGTATGGGGTTTGGAGGGCTTTTTCTTTCCCTCTCCAAACTCTCTGAAGGAAGGAATTGTATTTTTTTTTTCCTTTCTATACCCAGAACCTAGACCAGAAAACAGCCAATAATAAACACTGAACATTTGTTGAATAAGTACATAATTGTACCTTTTCCAGCTTTCCCTCCCACTATTACCTCCAAAAACCATCTTCTCCAGTCAATACATCTTTTAACCTCCCATCTACACACTTGTTCTTTCCACTTCCACACTTCCATGTCATTTCTCCCTTTGTTGACTGGTGGACAGCGATATAGTGAGACAGAGAGGGGAGGAGGAGGTCAACATAGTAATTTGAAAACTTTGAGTTTAAGAGGCATGCAGTAAGCAGTTAGATAGTGCTTTCCCTCCTCTCTGATCTTTTTCTCTATTTATGTAATTATGCCTGAACCTCCAGGTCCAGCTTGAATTCCGTCTTCTCCACCTGAGCACAAATACCACCTATGACCTCCTTCCAAATGTTCTATCTTGGCTCTCATCAAGTAGTGTTCTGAATGAGAAGTTATCTTTTTGTGAATGCATGCCTCATCTCATCTCTTCCCCTAGAGCTTGTGCTCTCTTAGGGTGGAGGCCACAGTGTTTAGCCATGGGCCTTCCTCATAGTAGGCCTTGAATAAATGTGTTGCTGCATGTTTAGTTCATAGAGTGACTAATCATCCTCGTTTGCCCAAAACTGAGGGGGTTCCTGGGACATGGGATTTTCAGTACTCGAACTGGAAAAGTCTCTAGCAAACCAGGATGAGTTGGTCACCCTAGAGGTTCTCCTAAGCAGCTTTGAAGGTCTGTGTGTGCAGTCACATGGTGTTTCCTCTGGTACATATTCCCTGCTTTGTTTCCACATCTGAACTTTAATTGATGTGAGCTTTCATCATTGGAGCCAAGCTCCATGCAGGCTGACTTCATCTCATTCACCACTATACTCCAAGCACCTGGAACAGGCCAGGCACATTATAGGAGGTTAATTAATGCTTTTTGATGGAATGAAAAGAAAACATTAAGCACCATTACATTTCTTGATAATCTCATTTTCCTTCTAGCTAGTAGGCTCCAAAGTTCCATAAACACAAAATTTTTTAAGTGCTAGGCAAGAATAATCTTATGCTAATCCATTCTAATTTCATTTTTTTGTAAATGTCTTTGTACAGAGTGAATAAAGAGAGCCTTGAATTTCCACTGATGTTTATAAGAATGGAGAACTCCAGATATGCTAGAACACAAAAAATTGCTCCTGAACATGGCAGAAGTCACCAAGACCAAACTCCTAAGGGAAAAAAGAGGAGTGTCACATAGATGAGAGAGACTTTAAGTGGGGATCTCATTTGATCTCTTTCTGCCAGATTCTTTATATGAATGGTGCCTAGCATATAGCATATAGGTGTTAAATTTATGGTAAAGATTATACGTGTATTTAGTTTATTTTATTTTGAGACAAGAGTCTCGCTCTGTCCCCCAGGCTGGAGTACAGTGGCGCAATCTCAGCTCACTGCAACCTCCGCCTCCCGGGTTCAAGTGATTCTCCTGCCTCAGCCTCCCAAGTAGCTGGGACTACAGGCACCCGCCACCATGCCCAGATAAATTTTGTATTTTTAGTAGAGGTGGGGTTTCACTATCTTGCCCAGGCTGGTCTCAAACTCCCGATCTCAGGTGATCCACCCACCTTGGCCTCCCAAAGTGCTGGGATCACAGGCGTGAGACACTGCACCTGGCCAAGATTATATTTACATTTACCTACAGACACACAAATTTTTGAAAAAGCCATATTGTTTGCTATAGAAGTCAAAGCATAGGGTCTGAAAACATTAATTTCCAATTTAATAATTCCTGAAAACTCTTAGTACTACCAGTATTATTTTATCAAACTGTAGACAACACCTTACATAGAAGACAATAGTGAGTTTGTAGGATTTTCAAAGTAATTTGATCCAAAATAGTAACCCAATGAGAGAGAATACATTGCTGACATTCAGCAGCTAGGTATTTTAAGACAGGGACTGCCTCAAAACCTACTAGATGCTGCCTTCAGATGGATGAAAGCAGAAGACCACTTATAGATTTACATAAAGCATGCATATTAGAGGAACGTGAAGGAACCATATAGCACTTTTGAATCACTGCTCTTTATGATATACCCAGAGGACAGCTATGTGTTGAAGTTAATCTCTACTTTTTCTTTGCCCATCCACTTCCAGGTCAAATTCCGACACAAGGTGTGGCATAATATATTCTCCTCTCGCAACGAAAATTTACCTTTTGGTAATAGTTGTGTGGAATAAGTAAATTCATTGAGATACAGAAATCTTCATAGTGCTGGAGAAATGTGGTAAGCTAATTTCTTGAATGGCAGGCATTTTTCTTCTTTTTTTGGTCTTCTCCATATGAACATTTTGTTTTGTTTCTTTTCTTTTCTTTTCTTTTGAGATGGAGTTTTGCTCTTGTTGCCCAGGCTGGAGTGCAATAGCGTGATCTCAGCTCACTGCAGCCTCTGCCTCCCGGATTCAAGGGATTCTCCTGTCTCAGCCTCCCGAGTAGCTGGGATTACAGGCACATGCCACCAAACCTGGATAATTTTTATATTTTTAGTAGAGATGGGTTTCACCATGTTGGTCAGGCTGGTCTCAAACTCCTGACCTCAGGTGATCTGCATGCCTCGGTCTACCAAACCGCTGGGATTACAGGTATGGGCCACTACACCTGGCCTTTGTTTTGTTTCAAGACTGACTTCAAACATTACTTTTTCTGTTAAATTTTCTCTTTCTTCCCAAACCAAATTAGATCCTTTATTCCACTGTTTTGCCACCACACCATAAAAAATATTTCTGATAATTGTTTGTTCATTTGTTTATGTTGTCCCTCCTCACTAGATTGATTTTAAGGCCATCCTCATCTACCTCTTCATTCCTAGTGACTGGCATATTGCCTGACAAACAGAAGGCACCTGGAAAATGTTTGCAGGGTTGAATTAAAGTGTGGAGAGTTTGCTAACATCAGGTTCTTTCGTCCCACTCTGCAAGGGCAAGGGTATATTGGCACGAGTTGAGCCCCTTCAAACTATGTCCTGGTTCCTCATCTATACAGGTAAAGAACTGGGTAGACCAGGGGCTATTGAACATTTATGATTACAGCCCATTTAGATGGGGCAAAAGATTTCATAGTTATGGAAAGATGATTCTGTGATAATCAGAAAGTGTAACTACGGGAGCAGGTTTTGGGGGATTAATAATACCTCTGCTGTATGGACAGCCCACATTCAGTCCATCTGCAAATCCTATATACTCCTCGTCCAAAATAAATCTCCAGTCTAGCCATCTCTACTGCCACTAGCCTAGTCTAAGCTCCTGGCTGACCAACACAATAGCCTGTACAGTAGCCCACAACAAATGAAGTGAATCATAATAAGCTTAACCAAAATAAGTTTAAAGTTAAAAAGCAAAAATGGCAGCAATTGAAAACCACGACTTCTAATCATATCAATATGTTCTTGTGCTTGTAAAATGGCCAGATAGACAATATAGAATTAGAATTCTTAAAAAAAAAAAAATCTAGAAAAGTAGAGAGTAAAATGGTTACTCTAGTGAAGCAGATTAATAGATCTACCTTCTTACATAGTTACCTTTTTGTGACAAGAGCAGCTATGATCTACTTATTTAACAAAAAACCTCGAATATAATACAGTTTTTATTAACTTTCCTTCTACATTAGATCTCTAAACTTATTCATCTTACGTATATGCTATTTTGTATCGTTTGACCTACATCTCCCCATTTCCTCTTCCTCACTGCATCCCACTGTTTCATTCTCTGTGTATTTGAACTCTTTTTTTAAATCTACATATAAATGAGATCATGCAATATTTTTCTGTGTCTGGCTTATTTCATTTAGCATAACGTCCTCTAGGTCCATCCATGTTGTGGCAAATGGCAGGATCTCCTTTCAGAGGACTGAATAATATTCCATTATATACATATATATAAAACATATATAAAATGTGTCTGTGTAATGCATATAATGCATGTGTGTATATATATTATATATAAAAATAATATCCCATTGTACACACACACACACACCATTTTCTTTATATGTTTGTCCATTGATGGACATTTAGGTTGTTTCCACCTATTGCCTATTGTGAATAATGCTGTACTTAACATTGGGAATGCACATATCTTTACGAAGTGGTATTTCATATCCTCTAGACATACATCTACTAGAAGGATTGCTGGGTCATAAGGTAGTTCTATTTTGAATTTCTTCAGGAACTCCATGCGGTTTTTATAATGATTCTACTCTACATTCCCACCAATTGTTGCCTATTGTCTTTTTGGTAATAGCTATCCTTATGGATGTGAACTGATATCTTTAGTGGTTTTAATTTGCATCTCCCTGATGATAGTGATGTTGAGTACCTTTTCATATAGCTGTTGACCTTTTTTTTTTTTTTTTTTGAGACACTTTCACTCTTGTTGCTCAAGCTGGAGTGCAATGGTGCAATCTCAGCTCATGTAACCTCCGTCTCCTGGGTTCAAGGGATTCTCCTGCCTCAGCCTCCCAAGTTGCTGGGATTACAGGGACCCACCATAATGCCTGGCTAATTTTTTGTATTTTTTTTAGTAGAGACAGGGTTTCACCATGTTGGCCAGGCTGGTCTCAAACTCCTGAACTCAGGTGATCACCTCAGCCTCCCAAAGTACTGGGATTACAGGCATGAGCCACCGTGCCTGGCACCTGTTGACCATTTTTATGTCTTCTTTAGAGAAATGTCTGTTCAGGTCTTTTGTCCATTTATTTTTGAGACAGAGTCTCCCTCTGTCACTCAGGCTGGAGTGCAGTGGCACTATCTCGCCTCACTGCAACCTCTGCCTCCTAGGTTCAAGTGATTCTCGTGTCTCAACCTCCCAAGTAGCTGGGACTACAGGTGTGCACCACCAAAACTGATTAACTTTTGCATATTTAGTAGAGACAGGGTTTTGCCATGTTGACCAGGCTGATCTCAAACTCCTGGCCTCAAGTGATCTGCTTGCCTCGGCCTCCCAAAGTGCTGGGATTACAGATGTGAGCTGCCGTGCCCAGCCTTGTCCCTTTTTCAGTCAGGTTATTTGTTTTTCTGCTCTTGAGTTGTGAGAGTCCTTTATACATTTTGGATACTAACCCCTTATCAGATATGTGGTTTGCAAATATTTTTTTCCATTCCATAGGTTACCTTTTTATTTTGTTGATTGTTCCCTTTGCTGTGCAGCTTTTTGGTTTGATGTGTCCCATTTATTTATTTTTGCTTTTGTACCGAGTTTTTGGTATAATTTTAAAAAAAATCATTGCCAAGGCCAATGTCAAGGAGCATTTTTCCTATGTTGATTTTGAGATGATTTTAGTGTATGGTATAAAGGTCCAATTTTATTGTTTTGCATGTGGATGTATGGTTTTCCTAGCACCTTTATGGAAGAGACTATCATATACAGTTGAATTTATTTCTGGGCTCTCTATTCTGTTCCACTGGTTTATGTGTCTGTTTTTATGCCAGAACTATTCTGTTTTGATTACTATAGCTTTGTAATATACTTCTAAATCAGGAAGTATGATACCTCTAACTTTTCATTTTTCAGTATTGCTTTGGCTATTTGGGAATTTTTGTGGTTGCAAATGAATTTTATTGCTTTTCTTTTTATTTCTGTGAAGAATGCCATTGGAATTTTGATAGGGATTGGGTTAAATCTATATATTGCTTTGGATAGTAAGAACATTTTAACAATATTAATTTCCCTGTTTGAATAGCAGTTAGGATTTGGTGCTCTCTCCTGCAGCTTCTTGAAGTGTGAATTTGCTAAGCCTCAAGCAATTAAACACATTATATCTCTGGAAACATATATAAGAAACTGATAGCAGTGGTTGTCCTCCAAGTGGGGAACTAGATATTGGGAAGCATGGGTGGGAGTGAGACGTTTCCTGTTGCCCTTTTACTCCTTTTGAATTTTAAATAATGTGAATGTATTTAAATAAATAGAAATGAGGCACTAAAAATTAGCGTATTTTTATAAGTCAGATAGTATCTTGATCTTGATTCTAGTAAAGTGGTAGTAAGACACAAACATTTTAAAGAGATATGAGATAATTTTTTTTTTTGAGATAAAGTCTCACTCTTTGGCCCAGGCTAGAGTGCAGTGGCACCATCAGTGCTCACTGCAGCCTCAACTTCCTGGGATCAGGTGATTCTCCCACCTCAGCCTCCTGAGTCACTGGGACTACGAGTGCACACCACCACGCCCAGCTAATTTTCTGTATTTTTAGTAGAGATGGGGTTTTGCCACGTTGCCCAGGCCGGTCTTGAATTCCTGGCTCAAGTGATCCTCCCACCTTGGCCTCCCAAAGTGCTGGGATCACAGGCGTGAGCCACTGTGCCTGGCCATGTGAGAAATTTTGTGTAAATTTGGAAAATACTACTACTCTTTGATTCTGTAGATCTGGCATCTTGGTCTGGTGTTCTATTGGAGCAGTTTGGGAATCATGACTCTTAAGGAAAGAGAATGTTGACAGTCGAAATTTTGCTTGGATATGCTTTAGAGAATTTCACAGTGATTTGAAAAGAACACTCTCTGTACAGGATGTGCTCTTTAAAACCATTACACAACCATTATTTTGATGTTGTGGATATTACTGTTTCTTGCATCATTTTTCTCAACAAAAGAATAAGGTCAGTAAGGTATATACGTTTATAAACTAAGGAGGTCAAGTAATGTGAGCACAAACCATCCAAGGAATTTGTCAGTGATGAAGTCCTGGCCTCTAAATTGCTCTTGACCAAGGAGCTTCACATATGGGAAGGATCAGAAATTCTATGACACGGAATCAAAGACACTCTTCTGCTTCAGGGGCACATACAGATTAGTACTGTCATTGCAGTTTTCTATTAGATGATTCTTAGTGACCAAATCTCTGTCTAGGACTCAGATACCTTATTTACTCAAAATAGCGGTCGGAAAATAAATGTTTGATATACACGTATGCATAACATTTTCATCTGCATAATTTTTATTTCCCCGAGTGTTTTTTCTTGGGTCATATTTAAAACTCATGCCAGCCCTGTGAAGCAGGCTGTCATTTTTTTTTTTTTGTTCTGATATACACATGTGGAAAAAGTCACTGGACAGGATCATTCTATTGATAAGTAACACAGAGTCAGGCATTTTGATTCTTGGGCTATTGTTCTTCCCCCTGGAAAATGCATAGTGACTTGATCTGGAATACCATCCTCTCTTTTCAGGTTTTGACTTGATCTTTAAAATTATGCTCAAAATTATTCCCCAAGAGGCTGTTTCAGACAAAGTCCAGATGGTTTTTGCTGGTTCCAAGACTCCCAAAAACTTGTTTCCAGTATTTTTCTATCTATTCTAACCAGTATCTATTATTTATCATACTCCAGTATGAACATGGAATATGATTTACTGTATTTTTTTTTTTTTTTTTTTTTTTTTTTTTGAGACGGAGTCTCGCTCTGTCGCCCAGGCTGGAGTGTAGTGGCCGGATCTCAGCTCACTGCAAGCTCTGCCTCCCGGGTTTACGCCATTCTCCTGCCTCAGCCTCCCGAGTAAGCTGGGACTACAGGCGCCTGCCACCTCGCCCGGCTAGTTTTTTGTATTTTTTAGTAGAGATGGGGTTTCACCATGTTAGCCAGGATGGTCTCGATTTCCTGACCTCATGATCCGCCCGTCTCGGCCTCCCAAAGTGCTGAGATTACAGGCTTGAGCCACCGCGCCCGGCCTGATTTACTGTATTGACTTACAGAATTTGCTTTATTGTATTAATTTTTTCTTTTCTTCCGTTGAGACCGAGTCTCACCCTGTCGCCCAGGCTGGAGTGCAGTGGTGCAATCTTGGCTCACTGCAACCTCCACCTCCCGGGTTCAAGCGATTCTTCTGCCTCAGCCTCCTGAGTAGCTGGGACTACAGGCTTGTACCACCACGCCGGGCTATTTTATTTTTTTTAGTAGAAACGGGGTTTCCCCATGTTGGCCAGGCTGGTCTCAATCTCCTGACCTCGTGATCCGCCCGCCTCAGCCTCCCAAAGTGCTGGGATTACAGGCGTGAGCCACCGCGCCCGGCCTGTACTGATTTTCTTTCTACTATGTCTCCCTTTCTTGTTTTATGTAAATTATTATAAATAGTACCACTCCTGACTTATAGACATTTACAATCTATTTTTAATAACTTCCAGATGACTAGAGAATAGTAGTTCCAAACTTTTGTGTACGTAAGAATAACCTAGGGAAGTTATTAAAATAGACTTCTCAGTGCTTTTCCCATAGGTTATAATTCTGTGGGGGGGATGAGCCGGGGGGAGGTCCAGGAATCTGCATTTTCAATAAGCACCCCAGAGGATGCTGATGCAGGTGATCCAGTAACCACACTTTCAGAAATTCTGCTGTTGAGAACTAAAAATGTGATTGTTATCCTCTGTTCACTGGGGGAAACAGAGGTGTAAAATAACTGAGTTCTTGCTCTCTTGGTGTTGACAAACTTTCAGGGGAGAAAGGGATACTGTCTGCCATGTCAGACAGTATGTGATGATAGCTGTGAGTGGTGTGGACACTAAATGCAATAGGAATACAAAGAAGGGAGGCATCACTTCTGGCTGGACTGTCATGCTTCGTAAAAGATAGGGGGTTTGAAGAAAAGAAATTTCAAAAAGATGAAAAAAAAAAAAAAAAAAGTGCGCCGGGCGCTGTGGCTCATGCCTGTAATACCAGCGCTTTGGGAGGCGGAGGTGGGTGAATCACGAGGTCAGGAGTTCGAGACAAGCCTGGCCAACATGGTGAAACCCCGTCGCTAATAAAAATACAAAAAATTAGACGGGCATGGTGGCAGGTGCCTGTAATCCCAGCTACTCGGGAGGCTGAGACAGGAGAATCGCTTGAACCCAGGAGGCGCAGCTTGCAGTGAGCCGAGATCGTGCCACCATTGCACTCCAGCCTGGGTGACAGAGCTGACTCCGTCTCAAAAAAGAAAAAGAAAAAAAAAAGTGGATTATTTCAAGATGTTGGAACAGCAAAGACTAAGTGTTGAGGATGCATAACTTCTTTTAGGGGATCAGTATGTGGAACGATGTGCCTGAACTAAAAAGAGCTTGTGTGGGCACAGGTAGGAATCTACACTTGGAAAGACAAGAGTCAGATTGCAGAGAGCCTTGAGATTGTACTCTATTCTGCAGGTATTGGGTGGTTCTTCAAACACGCAGGTAAGATAAAAGTACCTTAAAAGATTGATGTGGCAGTGAGTTTGAAAGCCCTGAACTACGTTTGGTGGTCTTTGTACACACTGGGAGAAAGGCCAATTGTGAAAGTAGATTTAACATGATCTGGAGCTTGACTATGTAAGAAAGCGAAAAGTGTCAGAAACGCTGCTGAGGTTTGAACCTCCTTGACTGGGAACATTATGTACAATTTCACCACCCAGCAAATCTGAAGGAGTAAATGTTTTGAGGATAGTATGTTTGGTTCTATGTCTAGAATTCAACTTCCTACCAAATTTGGAATATTCTGTACATATGCATCAGGTGGCTTCGTTTACATATACGACAACTACTTTTATTATGTTGAAAGGAAAAGGTCTGGAGTTCCAGGGAGGGGATTACAGATTTGGGTCCATTGCCGAAAAGGGAGGCAGACTGTTCAAATTAATAATTATTAACGGCCGCTGTATGGAAAGCACTGCACAAAAAAACTAAGATGGCCAGTCCTTATCCTTAAGAAATTCAAAATCTAGACGGAATCTCCAAGAAAGAGATTCCAGTAAGAGTACATGGCAAGCTTCCATATCTACACACCACTGACCAATGAATTTGTACTCTTCTCGTTGGAGTAGTTGAGGGCCTTTGGCTCAAGGAGGGGTGAAAATTAGCAGGATACTAAATTGGGAATGAGAACTCTCTTTTTAGAGGGCGTGGACTTGCAGAACTCTTTGAAGCAGTAGATGCTAGACTGCCCAAACCCCACACGAGAATAGCTCTCTGGAGTTGCGGAGTCCGAACCTCCCAAGAGCTACAAATTTATTCCGCAACTACCAATTACGCGGTTGGGGGCCAGTGAGGCGCCAAGACCCGCCCAGGTGTCTAGTACCTCGCAACGATTGGATTAGCTCACCTCCCCCGGGGCTCCCTCGCCCATCAATCACACTGCTTGCTCGCCACCCGACCTTTGCTGCGCCCCCTTTCAGTGGCATAACACCTGGCGCTCTTTCGCGCCCCAGCCCTCCAGCGCCCCACCAATCGCTTCAGCTCCTCACTGGCCAGCAGGGAGGAGAGCGAAGGGAAGGGGCGCTCTATTTTGTTCTCTGAACGCACCCTCTCAAATTTCCCGGTCTTCTCGCAGACGGTCCCGAGAGCACTGACAGCCTGGAGCAGTCGCGCATGAGCGCAAAAGTGCCCGCTGGCGGAGGGGCGCTTCCCCTCCCTCCCAAGAGATTTGCCACATTTGTTGTGACGCAGGGGCACCCCGCTCGCCTTCTTCACTTACGATTGGCTGCGGCCGAAGCCCGTCACACAGCCCGCCCCACTGCTCTGCCTCAAGAGGCCGCACCTCACGCCGTCGCTGCCGCTTAGCCGTGCGATTGGCTAACAAGACTGACATGCTTTCCCGCCCCCTCCCCCGCCGCCGCACCGAGAGGCGGGCGGGACCCCGCGGAAGTTGTCAGTCAAACTCCTCCCTCCCCACCCCTCGCGAGGCCCCTCCCCGGGCCGCGCGCCCTAGCGCGCGCACACGCGCACACACTCCCGCTCGCCTGTACCAACCACCTTCTCAAGTTGTAGCGGTCGCTCGCCGGGGGTTCTCCGTGGGCGGCCGACGGGCGCGTGGGGGAGGGGGTTCGGGCCGCCCAGCGCGGCAAGGAGGAGTGTGTGCACGCAGAGGGCCAGGGCTACGGGGCAGCGCCCCGGGCGATGAGGGGCCGGCGCTGACCGGGAAGAGCGGGCACAGCGGCAGTGGCTCCGAGGGGACCCGCGATGGCAGCGCCCCGGGAGGAGGCTCCAGGCAGGGCGGGCTACGCCGGCAGCAGCCGCTGAGGTGCTGGCCGACCGGCTGGCTGGGGAGCGGGGCAGAAGCGACGAGAGGCGCGCTTGGCGCCGGCAACCCCGTGCCCTCGCCTCAGTTGTCTAAACTTCGTGCTCTCTTCCACCCGCCCTGCGCGCCCGGAGTCAACAACTTCTTCACCCCCCTCCGCCCCCGCCCTTCCCTCCGTCAGCCCCGGGAGCTCGCCGCGCGCCGGGGACCAGGAACCTCCGGCGCTGAGATGTGGCCGTGAGGCGTTGGCGGGCGGCGAGGAGAAGCTCGGCGGCGTCCCGGGGCCGGAGGGCCGTGGGGCCGGGGCGCAGGGGCGCGAGCACCCCGCGCCTCTCCCCCGCCTCCTCCTGCCGTGTCCGCCGCTGCCCGTGCCTTGCAAGCAGCAGCCGGAGCTGCCAAGCGCCAGGGCCGCGGAGATGTCGTCGTCGTCGCCGCCGGCGGGGGCTGCCAGCGCCGCCATCTCGGCCTCGGAGAAAGTGGACGGCTTCACCCGGAAATCGGTCCGCAAGGCGCAGAGGCAGAAGCGCTCCCAGGGCTCGTCGCAGTTTCGCAGCCAGGGCAGCCAGGCAGAGCTGCACCCACTGCCCCAGCTCAAAGGTAACCTCCGATGGCGCAGTCCTGGGAGCGAGCGCAGGGACTGGCAACGCTTGCCTCTGCGCCAGCAGAGCCATTTCCTTCTGGGCTTCTCTCAGCTGGGACTCGTAGTGTGTGAGCCGAGTTCTTCACGATGCCTTGGCGTCCCCTCACCCCCCTCCTCCTTATTCAAACAGGTTTTCTGTGAAGTCTTGACTCTTTCCTTCTAATTCTCACCTGAACTCTTTCCATCCTAGGGGAGGCCAACACCCCTCCCCACCTGCGCGCTTGCTTAACCTGCACTTCCTATTTTGCGTCCCGCGAGGTAGAGCCCTTCACTCTTCTTCCAGGTTTGCCCTTTCCCGGTTTTGCTTTAACAACCGCACGAACCTTCCCCGACCTTCACTTTCCCGAGTGTCAGCTCCTCTGTTCGGCCACTTTTAGCTAGTCCTTTACTTTTACAGTTATAAAGCCGTGTGCACCCACCCTCTTCTCAACTCCACTTCCCATTGATTGCCCCTAAGAGTCATCAGACCAGGAATCCGAATGCAAACATCGGCTAAGAGTTAGCTGGCCTTTGGATGTATTTATAAAGAAAAAGCCTAAAAATTTGACCAGTGTAGTATCTTATTCACTGGATCGTTAGGTTTAAATGGTATCCTGTAGCTCAAAGAACAGAAATATTTAAAATATTCTGTTATCTGAGATGATACACATGGTCTATTTGGAAATATAAAGAAGTAGGTAGTGTTACTTTGCAATTGAATGGGAACTTAGTTTGCCAGGCAGTGATTCCAGGGACTTTGTAGGTTTGTACAGGAATTCAAATTGGTTATCCGTGCCTAATGCCTTGCAGGAGAACTTGGCACTCTTTTTGGCTCACTATTCCCACTAGGTTTAGAGGATTTTCGATATTATTTCCTGGTGTTCTAGTTTATTCTTTGTGTATTACTCAGTATGTTTAATTAATGTCCTTGCATTTTATGAGATAGAAATGATGGAACAAGATGATAATGCTCCTACATTTTTAAATAAAATTTGCAACCTGACGGAGATCCATATCATCAGATGTTCAGATTTTTCAATTCATTTGAAAAAGCTGCAGCATCTCCTTCAAGGCCAGTCTGGTTCTCATTTGTCTTTGGGCCTGTGAATCCAGCCTTAGTTTAAAGGAGTCTAAAGAAAACCCAGATCAAATCACAGTTGACCTACAACAGCTCCAGAACCCTGTTGAGACCCTACCTTGCCCTGACTCTTGGAGTGCTTCTAAATCATGACATCTCACCGTTAGAATCAAACTGGCTTTTGAAAAGAGGTTTTGAGATATGATTAGTCTGTGTTATCGAATTTATCATTTGATTGCTCTTTAGCATACAAAAATTGTTAAAATTACATAGCAAAATGGTAGACTGTAATGATAGGCATTGCCAAGACTTTAATTCTTGAATGATGTCATAGCTATAAAAGAATATCGTCTTTGCTATTCATAGATTTTAAATTTTACACTTATTTAAAATATCATAGTTTTTTTTACACTACTGATTTTTTTTTCCCCATTAAATTGTCAAACTATGTAGTTTGAAGGTTTCGTGCTAGGGTTATTTCATAGTTATTTAATTTGCTTTTTAGTAAGATATTCTAGTTTCTTTTTTTTTTTTTTTTTTTTTTTTTGAGACGGAGTCTCGCTCTGTCACCCAGGCTGGAGTGCTGTGGCCGGATCTCAGCTCACTGCAAGCTCCGCCTCCCGGGTTCACGCCATTCTCCTGCCTCAGCCTCCCGAGTAGCTGGGACTACAGGCGCCGCCACCTCGCCCGGCTAGTTTTTTGTAATTTTTAGTAGAGACGGGGTTTCACCGTGTTAGCCAGGATGGTCTCGATCTCCTGACCTCGTGATCCGCCCGTCTCGGCCTCCCAAAGTGTTGGGATTACAGGCTTGAGCCACCGCGCCCGTCCAGATATTCTAGTTTCTTAGTGTTGTACTTCTTAATAGTATACTTTAATAAAAATAATTGAATATTAAACATTTGGTTGTTTTCAGGCCAGGAGATGCAGCTTTGATACGTTTTGCTTTTTTAAATTTTGTTTAATTTAATTTAATTTAATTTAATATTTTTGAGACGGAGTTTCACTCTTGTTGCCTGGGCTGGAGTGCCATGGCACCATCTCGGCTCTCTGCAACCTGCGCCTCCCGGGTTCAAACAATTCTCCTGCCTCAGCCTCCCAACTAATCTCAACTAGCTGGGATTACAGGCATGCGCCACCACGGCCCGCTAATTTTGTATTCTTTGTAGAGATGGGGTTTCACCGTGTTGGTCAGGCTGGTCTCCAACTCCTGACCTCAGGTGATCGGGCCACCTCGGCCTTCCAAAGTGTTGGGATTACAGGCGTGAGCCACCGCACCTGGCCACATTTTGCTTTTAAAAACCTGGCAAAAATATGGATAGAGTCAGTAATCATCTAAGTTATATGAGGTAGGGTTCAACAGGTTGAAGGTGCCGTATACTATTTGGTCACTAGTAAAGAAAAAAGTAGATTGGAACTTTACTTTAATTGTAGATATTTGCATGAAAATACAGTATTCATCATAAGGAAAATTATGTATTCAGGATAAATTTATGCAAATTTAATTGAGGAAATAAGACCCTTACTTGGATTACAAACTAATAGGAACAACTTCTTTTACTCCAGATGCCAAAATGCATGAAAGTGATTAAAAAAAAAAAAAAAAAAGACATTCAATTGCTTCAGTTGGAACTTTGGCAGTGTACTTGATACCACAGTGTTGTGTTTTTTCTGCGAGTGGTAGTTTTTTCCATTTGTGGCCTTCACAAAAACAGTGGAAAGCCCTTTAGTATGTGTATGAAAGAGAATTTTCTTCCTCCTCTGAAATACCATCTTACTGTGGAGTGATTCAGATATCCATGGACTCCAAGATCTTTTAAGTGTTTATACCAGCCTGCTTGTGTTATACTTTGACCACATGCATCTGAACTGGAAAGGTGCCAACTAGTTTTCCTCAAAGCATAGTAAGGATTAACAAAATAATCCAACCTTTTCACCTGTAAGAAGTATTTGTGCAAAATCATTTAGTAAGGGGGTTGTAGGATTTTAATGGCAAAAATGTTCAGAATAAATTGTTCTATAATTGAAAGTATTTAATAAACAAGCCTTGTTAAAAGGCTTTTCAGTCTGTTTAACCTATTTTATTTAAGATTCTGGAAGGACTGGTTTGGTAAAGCAGTTGATGCCTTACATTTATATTGATGCCTTACATTCATATAACATTTTAGCATTTTAAAATTATTTTACCTTAAAAATTTTCTTAAATTATAGAACAGTATTGTTCATATCAAGTGAAACAATCCAAAGATGTGCAACCCTTAATACCTGTGTATCTCCTGCTTTTTCACACCTAGTAAGGGTAATACTGTTATTTGATAATCCGTGGCTCAATGTATTTTTACAAACATCCTATTCGTTGGGTCATCCCTGAACTTTTTGCAAGATCAGTAGTCCCATTTTATTGATGAGAAAGGTGAGGCCTAAAAAGAAGTTTTCTGGCCTGTGATTACTTATCTGGATGATGTTGCAACTGACACTGGGACCTAGGTTAAACGATTTCAGTATTTGTGCTGTTAACTGTTTTACGTAAATTTGAAGCAGTGTGATAGAGTTGGGTCTTTGGGGTTAGTCCTGGGTCAAAGGTAAATTTTTAATCTTTCTAAGTCTTTTTCGTTACCTGTAAAATGGGGATAATACCTTCAATATCCCCAGGCCTGTGGGGATTAAGGGAAATAATTTAAGTACCTAAAAATAGGCAAAGAATGTTAGTTCCCATTCTCTTAAATATTTGAAAATCCAGATTAAAAATATCTTTAAATGAAGGATTATTAATAGGATTACTTACTTAAATGGTAAACTTTCCTAGTGTATTTAAAGTGTGATTTTATTTATAATCAGTTTTCAGATATGATTTATGTGAAGTGCAGCTGTAACATCTTTCAGCATGAGTGTAGAAATGGAAATAGGATTAAGTCAGACTCTTTAAAATGTTAAAAGTTGTGGTAAGATTTTTTTACCAAGCGAAGAAATCAGACAAACCAGTAGAATTGTATAGATGTGCAGTCCTCATAGGAGACAGCCAGGAAATAAATAGCAAGATCAAGCTGAAACTGGCTTTGAGATTGAAATCCCCTTCAGAAGAGGTAAAACTTTCCCGAGTAGCACTCAGATTCTTTGTTGGTTCTTTCTTAGCAACTGGGTCCCACTGGAGGTATTGAGGCCAGTAATAGTGGTGTTGATTGCAGTGCTTTCTTACCTTTAGGGGGTAAAATGTGTGTTTTCTAGAGTAGGTGATCTAAGGTAATTGTGGAACAAGAACGCTGACATTATCTTAAGTTCTATAGCTAAACCTTTTTGTGGAGAGAAAATAGTACTACTCACTCAACTTTTAAGGTTTATAGATCTTCTCAAAGTTACTATCATTCCATCTAAACACAATTGGGATGCCATTAGAGGAGAGTTCAAATTCATCTGAAGATGTTAAGAAAATTGTTTACAAAGGGAAATAACATTTTAGTCATTTTAGGACTATTTTCTGAGATATCTCTTCTAGAAGATTTATTTTTAAAAAACTTAAAATATTTTTAGGATATACTTAAGAGAAATTGCAGATAAAGTGTTCACTGCTAGTCGTCACATAAAGGAAAAACTTTTCTATTTAAACCTATTTTAACATCTTTAGAATTCCTGTTTAGGATCATCTCCTCCTTCCCTCCATTTTATTATCTTATCTAATTGTTAATTGTGGATTATTTTCTGAAGTGTCTAACTGAATAAAGTGCTAATCCAATAAAATGTATTTGGTAAAATAATGTAACCATTGTAGTATGTTACTGTCATGTAAACAGTGGATTTAAGTTGTCTTCCTGCATGAGTGATGACTCATCCTTTCAGCTTCAGTTTAGCCATTTTCACCTGCAAGAATAACATTTTTCTCTTGATAAAATTACAAAGATGAATTAGTCTTTAAGGAGTTATTGCTGCTTTGGATTTCAAAGACAGGTTTACTAACAAAAATAACACATTTAGATTTTTGTGCTTCATTTTTAAAAGTTAGCTTTTTGTAAAAAGCTGGGGATAAAGACTAGTTTGTTTTTATGTGTTTAGCACTGTGGTTCCCAATACTGGCTATCCCTGGAGAGGTTTTTTTTAATTTTATTTTTTAATTTTTCTTTCAGACTGAGTTCTCGCTCTGTCCCCAGGCTGGAGTGCAGTGGCACGATCTCTCAGCTCACTGCCACTTCTGCCTCCCAGGTTCAAGCGATTCTCTTGCATGCACCACCATGCCCAGCTACTCTTTGTATTTTTAGTAGAGATGGGGGTTTTGCCATGGCTGATCAGGCTGGTTTCAAACTCCTGACGCCAGGTGTTCTGCCTGCCTTGGGCTCCCAAAGTGCTGGGATTACAGGTGTGAACCACTGCACCTGGCCTATACCTGGAGAGTTTAAAACAAAACAAAACAAAACAAAACAAAAAATCAATACCTGGGCACATCCCCAAGAGACTGTAGATTAATTGGCCTAAGGTAAAATCCACTTACAGTATTTTTAAAAGTCCACAGGGTGATTCTGACGTGCAGCCAGGATTGAGAATCACCCGGTTAGCATTGTCTGTCTATTGATTTAATTCATTAATTGAGACTTTGTCCTTTTCTCTCTGATACTCATGGTTCATTACCCAGCCTATTAACATTTCCTGCCCTGGCTTCACCTCCTGCTATTTACATTTCACTCTCTTAACTTTGCTGCCCCCTATGGCTTATTAAGTACTTTCCTGAAGGGGAGATAGTGCCATTAGATTCTGGAGTTTTAGGTATGATGGGATGATTCTGTTGGTTTGTTGTCATTACCGTAATTAAAGCCCAACTATTATTTGATGTAAGGTGGTCAATTTTCTTTTCTCTGTGATTTTTGGAGCTGGCAAGTAAAAGAACATATACAGGTTTGCTTAATTTTGATCCCATCGTTCAGGATAATAAGTAATGATTTCAACCACTTTGGGATATCAAACTAGTTTCCTCTGTATGCTCACAACACTGTTCTGTTACTTGAAAATCTAGGCCTGATACTACCGTTGTATGTGTTAAATACAAGATATTGAACAAAGGAACTATTCTTGAACTTTACTGCATTTTGGTCATGCCTTATTTTTATTTCACATCAAGAAATGCTTTTCTCCAGAGTGTTTTCGTGTCTATCTTCTAACTTAATCTTGACCACAGCTTTTTATCAAAGGTAGGGCAGTGAGAACTCAGGGCTGCTTATATTCCATATTCCTATTTTGTCTTTGTCTTTTCTGATAACCAGTTTGAATGATACTTGTGTTAGTTGATTTGTTGTTTGGGTGGGTGTTCAGTTGTTGTGTTGTGATGCTCTCTCTCCAGAATGAGATGGTGAATCTTTCCATGAAAGCAGAAGTCATTATCTGTTTTTTCAAATCCTGTTAAGGTACCAAGTACAGTATTTTGTGCACAATGTGGTCATAGAGACAGAATCACTGTTTTGATGAAGAAATTATCTGTTGGTTTTCTAGTCACCCCTTCTCCTTTGTTGATTGTGCTCCTTTTAGTGATGTTTGGTGCTGTCTACCAGAGATTGATTCTCTTCTGTTTTGTTTTTTGGTTTTCTGTATTTTCTTGAAACAGAGTCTTGCTCTATCACCCAGGCTGGAGTATAGTGGCACAATTATAACTCACTGCAGCCTCAAACTTCTGGGCTCAAGCAATTCTCCCAAGTAGCTAGGACTACAGGTGTGTGCTGCCACACCCAGCTGTTTTTTATTTTTATTCTTGTACAGACAGGTTCTCGCTATGTTGCCCTGACTGGTCTTGAACTCCTGGCTTCATGTGATCCTTCGTCTTTGGCTTCCCAAAAGCTGGGATTACAGATGTGAATCACTGCCTCACCCAGTTTTTTGGTTTTAATATATTTATGCCTAAAACTGGTTCAGGGTTATTTAAAACAGGGGTATCCAAGGGAGAGAATACAGTCACGGGTTCTTAGTTTCTGTTTTTGGTTGTGCCAGTAAAGCCCCTTCCTCATCCCTCTTTTCTGCTTATCACTAGAGACGGAAACTAAAAACTATGGCTTCAGGATGCTAAAAGCCTAAAACAAAATGAAACAGAACAACAACAAAATAAGGTGGGTTGGACAAGCTTGATTTAAAGTAAATGAATTCTGGGTCCTTAATATCTTGGCAGTAAATAGTAAATGTAGGTTTAAAACAAAAGGTTATTTGTATTTTGCCAATGAACAGTATGAGTGACGTGTAACATTATTGAGTGATTTGTTGCTATGAAAGTTACTGGATAAAATGTGTGAGGAAAAGTAATACTGGGTTGACTCCTAGATGTGGACTTGTGTATATAAAATAACTGAAACAATTTGTTTGCAGTAATTTCTAAGTTTGAGATGCAATCTTTTTTTTTATAAGGATGTCCTTGAAGGGAGGTAAAAGGAACAGATTTGAAATATATAATCACTTTTAGTGTATTATTATGTAACAAGGAATCTAAATGCTTTGCTGAAAGAGTTGTACATGACAGACTGGGATTATGCAAAATAAACTCTACTTCTCTGAGCAGGATGTTGACTAATAAGCAGTTTCAGGCCTCGTTTTTATATCTGTCTTTTTGAACTGTTACCTGAAGGATTTTATTTATGTGGGCCTTTTAAGTGAGTAATGAAGAATTTTAGAAATCCCGTAATTTTGATTGGGTTTCCTGAAGAAACATACTGGGACTGTTTTTTTTTTTTTTTTTTTTTTTTTTTTTTGGTGAGGGTAGTCTAACTTGGATACTGAAGACAAGGGATTTCTTGGAAACACACTCCTCCTACTGGAATGGTGATGCTAATTGCAGCTACTATAACCTTACTGTGTGTTATATCTGGTTGAGCTTTCCAGTGCTGAGTGGGATCTCAGAAGTCATTCTGGTTTAGCCTCCATTGGGAATTGATTTCACTCTTGTTATTCTAATAAATATCTTGCCATTTCATCAGAGAAGTTTTCTTTAAGGTAGGGAGGAAAGTATCAAATCTAAAATTGTGTATTTTTTCAGCAGAACGCAGATTTTAAAAAATTGTATATTTTGTCTAATTGGTTTTGCCTTCGTTTCACATTGTGTCAAGGATATTCCATAATTATGGCTATTACCGTAAGTCAATGATTGTTTGAACTCATTGTTAATCCCCTGCCTCTAAATTGATAAAAGTGAAAAAGGTGAGACAGTTTTTGTTATAACTGCTGAATTTTGATTAGCAAAACTGAGTAGATTTTTAAAACAACTTTTCAACAGGCTTTTCTAAAGAAAAATATCTATTGAAGTTAAAAGTAAAATAAAACATAACTTCTGTAGGAATATGTTTCTGATTTTATTAAAACAAATAACGACAACAGCAACAAAGTTGCCCTACCATTTTTCTTTAAATTGGCCAGAGGCAAAAGATTTTGTTTGCTATGAAATTAGACACACACTTTATTTTCAAAAATCTAGTACTGAAATCTTTTCCTTTCTTTGGTTTTCCATAGTGCATAAAATTTTGGTGAACCACTGCAGAGATTAAAGCTTAGTAAAGTGAATAAAATTATGAATGCTTTTTCTTTTCAAATTTAATGTCTTTAGGAGTTTATAGTTGGTGGCGAATTTACAGACTTGTAAGCAGGCAGTTTCAAGTAATGTGATAAGTGTCATGATAAGAGTAAGCTCTGAAATGTTAAGGGAGTAGGTGAAGGACTCAGTCCTCCCTAAACATGTTAAGGGAGGGGAGAGATCAGGGCAAGTTTCCTGGAGAAAGTGACAGGTAAACTGCCATCTAAAAGGCCAGAAGGTGTTAAGCAAAGATAGATGGGCTAAGAGGTCCACCCAAAAGACAATCTATGAAGACCCAGAGGTAATTCAGCATAGTATATTTTGGGAATTACTAGCGGTTTACATAGCTGTGATCTAGAATATAGGTTACATTCTGTATCTCTATGTGATACATTCTATATCACTAGAGAAGTGGAACAACATTTAGGGTGTAGTGCATAGTCTTGTTGCTATGTTGAAGAATGGATGTAGGCACTTTATTGCATTTATACCTTACAGTACCATGAAGAGTGTATTGGGAAATGAGAGTGAATAACACTAGTGAGGATACTGACACGGTAATCCAGACAAGAGATAAAGGTGCTTGTCCAAGTGGGGATGGGGTGGTATCACAGGCAAAATCTGGTGAGAGGGAACAATCAACGATGATACATTTCTAACTTGGGCAACTGGATATATGATAGCAGTTTATTGAAAGGGAAAAAGGGAGACATTAGATTTGGGAGGAGAAGATAATGGTTATTTTTTGGACAGGTGGAAGTGTCCATGGTAAATTGAAGTGAAGCTGCCTAGTAGGAAGGTAGATTATTTGGATATGAAGCAATATGCTAGAGGTAATTTGAGAGTCTTTGGCTTATACGTGGCATTTGAAGCACTTGAAGTAGAAATGACTGCCCACTGAAAATGGATAGAATGAGAAGACGCCAAGGAATACCAACATTGAGATAATGGGTAAGGGGAAAAGGTACAACCAAGAGCCAAGACAGACAGCTGGAGTGGGGGCCACAGAAGACAGGAGAGAGTGGAGACGAGGCTGTCAGGGGAAGAGAGTCTTTACAAACTGGAGGATGGATGGGGAAAGTAGTAACAGTGGATAACTGTGGACAAGCCCAGTAAGAACTGAAAAGTTGCCATGGGTTTGTTAGTCTTTAGGCAACATTGGTGACATGAGAGGCGTTTGGAGGACTGATAACGTGAAATGAGATTTGTGTAAGGTGGATAGTGAGTGGAACTTGTAAAAGCTGAATGAGTAAGTATGGACAACTCTTTCAGAAAGTTTGGCAGTTAAAAATTACTGTCTCTACTGGGTAAAGAATGCATTGTAGCAGAACAAGATTTTTAGGAGGACAAGTTACGAGATTAATAAGCCAGGTAAGACATTACGTTACTTGGGCTAGGGTAGTAACCCAAGATAGAGACGGAAAGATGCATTTGAGATATATCTTAGATAGGACCTTGTTAATGAATTGTTTGGGAGGAGATGGAAAGGCAGAGGTGTAGGAGTCCAGGATGACTCTCTCGGATGCTTTAGCCTGGACACCTGGGTAGATAGGAATGTGTCCCACCACCGAGAAAGGAGTACACTGGAGGGGGAACCAGGTATAGAGGGAAAATCCAGAGTTGTATTTTGGAAATTTTAAAATTGAGATGCCATTTAGAAACCCAGTTGTAAATATAAAATAGACCACTGCATATGTGAATCAAAGAGTGCCCATTTGGTAATTTCTATGACTTCTAAACAGTAGCTATATTCTTTATATTTACCTTTAATGGCCTGCCAAGACTTTCAGATTTGCTTTTAAGAAGGCACTGATAGTTTGGGTTGCTGGCCACATAGTCTCCTGGCCAAATTGGGATTATCTATTCCCTACTCAATAGAACGTCTTCTGTGTACACTGCATGAGAAGATGTCATTGTTATGTGCATGAAGAAGATCACAAAATCTTGCTGGGACAAGTTGCATGAATAAGGTTACTTAAAGTGCCTGCTTTTTGTCTTTAGACTATAAGTGCTTTGAGACCCGAGAGCCATATCTTCCTACACGGCATTTAGATAGTGCTGTTTTATATTTATTGAATGAAAGAATGAAGCAAAAGCTGTTAAATTGATTGAAAGAAAAACATCATTTTATATCATAAAATAATTTACAATTTTAGGATGATTTATAACTGAGTAATGTTTACCTGCAACACTAAACTGGTTAGCATTTAATAGATGAAAACAAAACCTAGGTAGGTTACATTCTTGTGCCGGTCATGTATGACTTGCTCTTCTCAGTTGGTTGCTGATTCCTCTATTAAATGGAAGATGTTTGTTACCTGGACTGAAGCAAAGTTTAGTACCTTATTTCCTTAGAGTGCAACTGATAAATATTTATAATTGAGAACCTTATCAAGAGAAATATGTTTTGTTTTGTTTTTTTTGAGACCGCGTCTCACTCTGTCGCCCAGGCTGGAGTGTAGCGTCACAATCTCTTCTCACTGCAACCTCCGCCTACCGGGTTCAAGTGATTCTCCTGCCTCAGCCTCCCGAGTAGCTGGGATTACAGGCACCTGCCACCACGCCTCCCTAATTTTTTTTGGTATTTTTAGTAGAGACAGGGTTTCACTATGTTGGCCAGCCTGGTCTTAAACTCCTGACCTCGTGATCCACCCACCCCGGCCTCCCAAAGTGCTGGGTTACAGGTGTGAGCCATGGCACCTAGCCAATACGTTTCTTTCTGATAACTTGAGATGAGATTTGCGTAAGGTGAGTAGAAATTGTAAAAGCTGAATGAGTAAGTCTTTAGACTATAGTCTTTAGTGTAACTAAAGACTAAGACTAAGTCTATAGACTATAGTCTTTAGACCTTTAGACCTTTAGACTATAGGTGCTGGGCAAGTAAGCCAGTATTGAATGTAGATTTTTCTAAGACCCTTTAAAGCAAGGGATTTTTGTTTCTTAAATTCTTCTGATATAAAAATGCTTCATTGATCTTCTTTGAGGTCTTCTTTTTAGCACTGTCCTCTCTCTCCTTTTTAGGTAACCTAAAGTTTTTCTCAAAAAAATATGAGAGCATTTGTTTTATGAATGAGTACTGAGAAATAAGATGAAGTGAATTGTTAATCATTCAGCACATTTGTGTCACAGATTTTGGAGTCACCACTCAAAGTTATAATGATCTGTAATTAACTTGAAGAAATTATTGTAGATTATCAAGAACTGATTAGAATCTACTTATTTTTGCCTCTTTTGGAAATGTTCGGTATATTCTGGTCCCCTTTTACAGAAAGTTTTTGAAAACTTTTTAAAATACTCTTCCACATTAGCCTAGTACTATCTTTCTGATCATTTCTTCTCAATTTGAGAGAGGAAAAAAGTTAGGTAAAGATAACAGAGACTTGGAAATAAAAGTCAATTGGGTTAATCTACCACTTGACTGATTTTATTCTTCCACTAAAACTTCCAGACAAGCTGAAATTAAAGTTAGATATCATTTCCTCAAATAGTTTTCCACATGCATTTGTGCTTCCAGTGAATGAACCAACCTAATTTTGAATCCAGAGTGAACATAAAGTAGCAAATATAACAAGTGCTTTTAAGATGCATTTATTTCCCACAGTCATATTGCTTTCATAAGACTTTTTTTTTTTTCTTTTTTTTCGAGACAGGGTCTTGCTCTGTCCCCCAGGCTGGAGTGCAGTGGTTTGATCTCCGCTCACTGCAACCTCCGCATCCTGGGTTCAAACAGTTCTTCTGCCTCAGCCTCCCGAGTAGCTGGGATTACATGCTCCTGCCACCACAACCAGCTAATTTTTGTATTTTAGTACATACAGGGTTTTGCCATGTTGGCCACGCTGGTCTTGAACCCCTGACCTCAAGTGATCCACCTGCCTTTGCCTCCTAAAGTGCAGGGATTACAGGTGTGAGCCACTGCACCTGGCCCATAAGAAATTTTGATTATTCATGTAGGAAAGGTAAAAATAACTCAGCCTTCACCTAGCTGCCGTGTATCTAGTCATTGGTTTTGGTACTTCATCTGTTTTGATAATCTATTTTTAATTTGGATCACCTGGATACTCTCTGTATATTTTTAAGAACTAATTTGTTTAAGATCTAGAGAAGTAACTTCTATAGAACAGGAATGACTATTTTAGGTTATAATACAATACTTGCTGTGAGTCATAAGCGAATCTCAGTTTTCATGGTTTTCTAAAATAAACTCATTTAAAGAATATGTAATGGGAAGTGTCATATTTTAAACTACCCCATTATGTATTATTTTTGTAAAAACTTATAGACTCACTGTTGAAACAACTCAAAGGAGAATCTTACAATGGTAGGAAGTAAAAATTCCCACCCAGAGGAAGTCTCTTAAATTTTTGAGCATCTTCTCATATTTACCCATGAGTGGGATCATACTGTGTATATTGTTCGATAGCCTATTATTTTCTCTTAATAGAATATTACAAATAGCAAATTTCTGAATGAAAAATATTTAGTCAATTTAGAATTGTTTGTGAATAAAGTTTTTATTTCTGGAAATACTGAACCAACTCATTTGAAACCTTGGTTATAAGTTTCTTATGTTTAAAGGAAAGGAGATAATTTCTAAGAGCACTAGTATTTAATTTCATGGAGATTATACGAAATTCCAGCAGTAAGAAATAAACAAAAGATTGGAGCTGAAGACCTTAAGTGCTTGCTTTTTGCCCGTTGACCAGATAAATAGAACTATCTGCATTATCTATGCAGCATGGGGTTTTTATTATTTTTACCTAAAGACATCTCTTTTTGGTAATAACAAACGTGTTTTTTAAAAAAGCCTGGTTTTTCTCAATACGCCTTTAAAGGTTTTTAAATTGTTTCATATCTGGTCAAGTTGAGATTTTTAATAACTTCATTTTTAATTTGTAATAAAAGTTTACAACTTGATTTTTTCAAAAAAGTCAACAAACTGCAAGCACCTGTTAATAAAGGTCTTAAATAATTGTAAAAAAAAAAAAAAGGAAAATCCAATTTAAAGAATGTACCGTTTTAAAATATGTATATAATATTTTATGTAATTTTCATGGTTATTGGATTTCCCCACCACCACCATCCCAAGCCCATCTATGCTGATGGTAGAAGGAAGTGGGATGTCTGTAGAGCTTAGGTTCTGCTCTAGAGAATTGAACACCTTGTTTGTTTTTGTTTGTTTGTTTGAGACAGGGTCTCGCTCTGTCACCCAAGCTAGAGTGCAGTGGTGCAATCTTCTCACTGCAACTTCTGCCTCCTGGGTTCAAGCAATTCTCCTACCTCAGCCTTCTGAGAAGCTGGAATTACAGGTGCGAGCCATCACGCCTGGCTGATTTTTGTATTTTTAGTAGAGACAGGGTTTCGCCATGTGGGCCAGTCTGGTCTCGAAATCCTGACCTCAAGTGATCTGCCCACGTTGACCCCGCAAAGTGCTGGGATTACAGGTGTGATCCACCATGCCCAGCCCAGTTAGTTTTTTGAAATAAAAAATAGCAGTAGTTGCGGATATACTTACATTTGAATGGTAATTGATTAAAGCATGGAAATATTTATGTTCTTGAAAGTTTTAGTATTGTAGGGGTTTTCTTAAAATAATGCATACATTTATATATTAGAACATTATCAAACTGGTAGTGCGTATGTGTTCAAATTTCTTAAAATGTGATGTCTACAATTTTTTTCCCACCATTTTCAATTTTAATGAAATCACAGAACCTTAATAAGTCATATTTAGTCACAGTGCTGTGAATCATTTGTTAATAAATGTTTCCATTGTTACTTTATAATAGCCTGCTCTCTAAAGTTTCAAATAAAAGCTGATTTTAGATTTTTAGTTATTAATGTTCTAGGGGTATTGCCAAAAAAAGCTACATGTCCTATATTCTGTGCCAGTTTCTTAAATTAGAACCTTGGATTGCATCCTCAGCGTGTCACTGTAGTGGTATTGCTGGGTTGCTATGATACAGTGCTTGTTCTATAATTTGTAGCATGAATCCTATATGAGATCTTACTTTAGATTTCAAGTATGTTAGCAGCAGTAATTAGGGATGTTTTCCTCTAAGGAAAATTATAGCTATAAAATTATTATTTGTTACAAATGATACCTGCTACTTCAAATTATTTATCATTAAATATAGAGGATTAACAATGGACAACTTGAAATAACTTGGTTGTCACCTCAGAAGTTTATTTTATCACTGACTTAATGAAGATGGGCAAGAAAAGGAAGGCTTTATGATAATGAATATATTAAGATTTCAGTGTTCTTCTACTTGGTATTTGAAATCTTGAGAAAAATGAATAGAGATTAGATTTTCTGGGAAGATGCATTTGAAACAGTACAAGCAAAACTGCATTACAGGGGGAAAACTACAAATTATCTTACTGTATGGTATTAAAAAAAATTCGGTGAACTGTTCTTAAACCAGCCCTCTGTGGTCATCTTAATAAGTTATTATTACTACCTCTTTTTCATTTTATGTGTTGGTTTTGGGATTTCATTTACATGTTCCTTGAAAATTTTTATTAATCTAATTTAGTATTATAAGTTATAGGCAGCATAAAGACAAAACTAGTGGATTCTATGTATGTGTTGTATAGACTGGTGGTGGAATGAAGTTTATGTGATTATTGGTCAGTGGCATTGCTGCAGTTGATCTTTAAACTTTTACTGTCTCTCAGCAATGTTTTGGATATTTGATATGAAAGTATTTTAGATACCAGAACGGGACTAAATTTTTTAAACAGCTCTATTGAGATATAATTCATATATCATGTAACTCCCCATTTAAAGTATACAATTCCATGGCTTTTAGTATATTCACAGACATGTGCAGCTACCACCACAGTCAATTTTAGAGTAGTTTCATCATCTTAGAAAGAAATCTCATGCCCTTTAACTATCACCCCCCTCTTCCTTTTGGGATTCCCTGAGCAACCATTAATTTACTTTCCGTCTCTAGATTTCCCTATTCTGGACATTTCATGTGAATGGAGTATTATAATATGTGGTCTTTCATAATAGACTTCTTTCGTTCATTTTGCATAATGTTTTCAAGGATTTATTCATGTTGTAGCATGTGTTAGGACTTCATTCCTTTTTATGGCTGAATAATATTCTATCGTATGGTTATACCATGTTTTATTTATCCATTCCTCAGTTGATAGACATTTCATCTCTTTCTACTGTTTGGTTGTGAATAATGCTGCTATGAACATTTGTATACAAGTTTTTGTGTGGACATATGTTTTCATTTCTCTTGGGTATACACGTGGGAGTGAAACTGCTTGGTCATAAGGTAATTCTGGGCTTAGTCACTTGAGAAATTGCCATAGTTTTTTCCATAGTGGCTGCACTATTTTACACTCCCACTTGTGGTATATGAGGGTTCTCATCGCTCCGCATCCTTACCAGTACTTCTTATTTTGACTTTCTGATTATATCCATCATAATGAATGTGAAGTAGTGTCTCCTCGTGGTTATGATTTGCATTTCCCTAATTACTAATGATGTCAAGTGTCTTTGAACATGCTTATTGGCCATTTGTATATCTTCCTTGGAGAAATGGCTCTTTCGACCCTTTGCCCACTTTTAAATTGTTATTTGTCCTTTTATCGAGTTGTAAGAATTCTTTATATATCCTGATATAAGTCCCTTGTGTCTTTTCACTTTCTTGGTGGTATCCTTTTGAAGCACAAATGTTTTACATTTTGATTAAGTCTAAATTCTCTTTTTTCTTGTTACTCATGCTTTTGGAGTCATTTCTAAGGATCATTTCCCAAATATGAGGTTATGAAGATTTACCCCTATGTTTTCTTCTAAGAATTTTATAATTTTAACCTTTACATTTAGGTCTTTGGCCATTTTGAGTTAATTTTTATATAGGGTATGATGTAAGGATTCAGATTCATTCTTTTGCGTGTAGTTATCACATTTATCTCCACACCACTTGTTGAAAATACTTCTTTCCCCATTAGATGGTCTTGGCCTTTTTGTTGAAAATTAGCAGATGGTTTTATTTCTGGATTCTCAATTCTGTCCCATTGATCTATATGTCTGTTCTTGTGTCAGTACTACACTGTCTTCACTACTTGTTTTATGTAGTAAGTTTTGAAATGGGATAGTGTGAATCTTCCTACTTTGTTTTTCTTTTTCAGGATTGTTTCAGCTGTTATTGGGTTAGTTATAATTGCAAAGGTTAGGTTTCTGATTTAAGATCTTTTGTTCTTTCTTATATAGACATTTACAGCTATATCTTTCTAAACACCCTTAAATTTTGGTTGTTATGTCTTCATTTTCATTTGTCTTAATGTATTTTTAATTTTCTTTTAGGTTTCTTCTTTGATCCATTAGTTAAGAATCATTGAATTTCCAAATATTTTTGAATTTCCCAAAAATGTTTTAACTTCTCTTTTTTAAGAGAAGGGGTCAACCAGGTGCGGTGGCTCACACCTGTAATTCCAGCACTTTGGGAGGCCGAGGCAGGCAGATCACCTGAGGTCGGGAGTTCAGGACTAGCCTGACCAACATGGAGAAGCCCCATCTCTACTAAAAATACAAAATTAGCTGGGGTGGTGGCACATGCCTGTAATCCCAGCTACTTGGGAGGCTGAGGCAGGAGAATCGCTTGAACCCGGGAGGTGGAGGTTGAGATGAGCCGAGATCACGTCATTACACTCTAGCCTGCGCAACAAGAGCAAAACTCTGTCTCAAAAAAAAAAAAAAAGAGAGATGGGGTCTCACTGTGTTGCCCAGGCTTGAGTGCAGTGACTGTTCACAGATGCTATAATAGTACGCTGTGGTCTCTTAACTCCTGGCTTCAAAGGGATCCTCATTGCCTCAGCCTCTCAAGTAACTGAGCCTATAGGTTCATGCTACCAAGCCCGGCCCCAGGTTTTGTTTTTTTTTTGTTTTTTTTTTTGAGACATAGTCTCGCTCTGTTGCGCAGGCTGGAGTGCAGTGGCATGATCTCGGCTCACTGCAACCCCCACCTCCCAGGTTCAAGCGATTCTCCTGCCTCAGCCTCCTGAGTAGCTGGGACTGTAGGCACACGCCACCATGCCTGGCTAATTTTTGTATTTTTAGTAGAGATGGGGTTTCACCGTGTTGGCCAGGCTGGTCTCAGTCTCCTGACCTCGTGAGCCACCCTCCCCTGCCTCCCTGAGTGCTGGGATTACAGGTGTGAGCCACCATGCCTGGCCCCCAATTTTTTAATGTTACTGATTTCTGGCTTCATTCCTTTGTGGTCAGAGAACATAGTTTGTATTTCTGTTCTTTTGAAATTTTTGAGGTTTTACTATCTGGTATGTGGTCTGGTCTGTCCTGGGGAATGTACCATATGCGCTTGAGAATATATATTCTCCTGTTGTTGGGTGGAGTGTTATATAGTGAGTATAAATTCTATAGTGTTCCATAGACACCTGTTAGGTGTAGTTAATTTATGTATGTTCAAAGTCTTCTGTCTCTTCATTGATCTTCCACCTAATTGTTCTATCCATTATTGAAAGGGGGTGTTGAAGGCTTCAACTATTATTGCTTTTGAATTTTCTGTTTCTCTCTTTGTTTCTGTCAGTCTTTCTTCATATATTTTGGTACTGTGTTAGTAGGTGCAAATATGTTTATAATTGTTACCCTCTTCCTGAGAGACTGACCCTTCCATCATTACAAAATGACACTCTTTAGATAGGAAATAAAGAGTATCTTTATATAATGATATTTATATCTAAATAAGATATAAGGATGAAAAATAATATATATTCAAACAACCACAAGAAAACTGAAGTGGCTATACTAATGTTAGGAATAACACTCAAAATCCTAAGGAAATTGAATACTTGAACAAAGGAATCTTAGCAAAGCAATTTTACTTATGTGCAGAGGGGTGCCTCCCTGGCCAGTTACCATGAGAGCACACCTGAACAAAGGGGCAACAAAGAGCCTTTATTCCTGACGCAAGTCCTGCCCCTGTACCCTTTCCCCATTGGCCGGGGTCGGGTCGTACAATCTAAACTAATCCTGGTTGGCTAAACATTTTATTTTTTTTTAGATAGGGTGGGCACGTAAAGGAAAGTGGAGGGAACAGGGGAAGGGGTGTCTGTAATGAGCCAGAAGTTAGTCCTCCTTCCAAATAAGGAAAGGAATGTGAGCTGGTACTGATAACTCTTTGTAGTGTGGAGGGCCTGGGCATTTAACAAAGGCAAGAAGGGAAAAGGAGAAAAAAGGAGAAAAATTGGGTGGGAGGTAACTATGAATTAAAGAATAAAAGATTAATTGGATTATTTGAAGAGAAACCTCATCATATCCCACACTAATATCAAACAAAACAGACTTTAAAAATGTATGTAGTTTGATATATATCCATGTCTGTGTAAGATGTAAGAGACAAAAGTTTTTAAAGTATGTTTTGTCTGCATATGTCAAACACTTACCTATTTTTTAATGTCTGTTTTATCTAATATTGGTATAGCCATTCCAGCTTTCTTGTGGTTGTTTACATGATATATTATTTTTCATCTTTTTATTTTCAATCTACTTGTATTTTTAAATTTAAATTGTATCTTCTGGAGACTTAGATCATTTTTTAAAAATTCAGTTTGACAGTCTCTACCTTTTGATGGGCTTGGTTAATCCATTTACATTTATTTACTTATTTATTGTTTGAAACAGAGTCTCGCTCTGTCTCCAGGATGGAGTGCAGTGACACAATCTCCGCTTACTGCAACCTCTGCCGCCAGGGTTCAAGTGGTTCTGCCTCAGCTTCCCGAGTAGCTGGGCTTACAGGTACCTGCCACCATGCCTGGCTCATTTTTTTTTTTGTAGTTTTTAGTGGAGACGGGATTTCGCCATCTTGGCCAGGCTGGTCTTGAACTCCTCACCTCGTGATCCACCTGCCTGGGCCTCCCAAAGTGCTGGGATTACAGGTGTGACTCACCGCACCCCTCTGGTTAATCCATTTACACTTAATGTAGTTGTTCATATAGTTGGATTTATGTCTGCCATTTTACTTTTCGTTTTCTCTGTACCTCATGTCTTTTTTTGTTCTGTATTTTTTTTTTCTATTTTATTGTATTCTTTTTCTGTTTTCCTTAGTATTAAGGGAATGTTTTCTAATGCAGCATTTAAACTTGTGTAATGATTATTTTTCACTACATATTTTTGAGTTTTTTTTTTTTTTTTGTAGTGGTTGCCCTTAGGTTTATTATATACATCTTAACTTGTTAGAATCAGCTTCAAATTTATACAGGCTTTGTTCCAGTGAGATGTAGAATCATTATTCCTACATACCTCTATTTCCTTTCCTCCTTTTTTGTGATATTAGTGTTATATAATATCTATTAATGTTACAACCCTGAGCATATATTGTTATAATTATTACTTTACCATCAGTAGTTATTTCTTTATTTTTTCTTTTTGAGACGGAGTCTCGCTCTGTTGCTCAGGCTAGAGTGCAGTGGCGTGATCTCGGCTCACTGCCAGCTCCACCTCCTGGGTTCACGCCATTCTCCTGCCTCAGCCTCCAGAGTAGCTGGGAGTACAGGTGCCCGCCACCACGCTTAGCTAATTTTTTGTATGTTTAGTAGAGATGGGGTTTCACCATGTTAGCCAGGATGCTCTCGATCTTCTGACCTCGTGATCCACCTGCCTCGGCCTCCCAAAGTGCTGGGATTACAGGCATGAATCACCGCCCACAGCCACTAGTTATTTCTTTCATGTAGCACAACTTTCCTCCCACCTCCTCCTTTGTGCTGTTATTAGCAAATACATTATATTTCTATATATTAACCATCCAATGATACATTATATAATACTATTTTATGTAATGGCTGTTAAAATCAGGTAAGAGAAGAAAGAAAACTAGGCATTTATAATGTACTTTGTAATTACAGAATTACTTTTACTCGTGCTCTATGTTTTTAAATATAGATTTCTTTTTTTTTTTTTTT
Organism: Rhinopithecus roxellana; assembly: GCF_007565055.1. Lineage (NCBI taxonomy): Eukaryota > Metazoa > Chordata > Mammalia > Primates > Cercopithecidae > Rhinopithecus > Rhinopithecus roxellana. The sequence goes on along the minus strand of NC_044556.1, from coordinate 70,559,366 downwards.
TTTGAGACGGAGTCTTGCTCTGTCACCCAGGCTGGAGTGCAGTGGCCGGATCTCAGCTCACTGCAAGCTCCGCCTCCCGGGTTCATGCCATTCTCCTGCCTCAGCCTTCCGAGTAGCTGGGACTACAGGCGCCCGCCACCTCGCCCGGCTAGTTTTTATAGATTTCAAACTATCATTGGTGATCATATGCTTTGAGTCTGAAGGAAATCCTTTAGTGTTTCTTAAAAGGTAGACCAGCTAGCAAAATATTCTCCATTTTTATTTATTTAGGAATGTCTTCATTTTGCCTTCATTTTTTTTTTTTTTTTTTTTTTGAGATGGAGTCTTGCTCTGTCGCCCAGGCTGGAGTGCAGTGGTGCAATCTCGGCTCACTGCAAGCTCCGCCTCCCGGGTTCACACCGTTCTCCTGCCTCAGACTCCTGAGTAGCTGGGACTACAGTTGCCCGCCACCACGCCCAGCTAGTTTTCTGTACTTTTTAGTAGAGGTGGGGTTTCACCATGTTAGCCAGGATGGTCTCGATCTCCTGACCTCGTGATCTGCCTGTCTTGGCCTCCCAAAGTGCTGGGATTACAGGCGTGAGCCACCGTGCCCGGCCTTTGCCTTCATTTTTTAAAGATTTAAATACTTTTCGAGATAAGGTCTCACTCTAGTGCCCAGGCTGGAGTGCAGTGGCGCAATCTTGGCTCACTGCAAGCTCTACCTCCTGAGCTCAAGTTATCTTCTTGCCTCAGCCTCTAAGAAGTTATCTTCTTGCCTCAGAATATCTGCCACCACACCTGGCTAATTTTTGTATTTTTTGTAGAGAAAGGGTCTCAACTGTTGCCCAGGCTGATCTTGAGCTCCTGAGTTCAAGCAGTCCACCTGCCTCAGCTCCCAAGCCTTCATCTTTGAAAGATCGTTTTATTGGATACAGGATTTTTGGTGGCAGGTTTTTTTTTTTCCTTTGAGCACTTTGAATATGTTATTCCACTGTTTTCTGGCCTCAGTCGTTTTTGCTAAGAAGTTATTTGTTAATCTTAGCCCTTGAAAGTAAGAATTGTTTTTCTCTTGCTGCTTTCAAGGTTTTCTCCTTGTCTTTGACTTTCATCATTTTCCTGTGATGTTTATTTGTGGATCTTGTTGAGTTTATCCTTCTTGGAGTTTCTTGTGTTAGGTTTGTGTTATTCAATATATTATGTTAGTATACATTTTTTTTTTTTTTTTTTTTTGAGATGGAGTCTTGCTCTGTTGCCCAGGCTGGAGTACAGTGGCATGATCTTGGCTCACTGCAACCTCTGACTCCCAGGTTCAAGTGATTCTCCTGCCTCACCCTCCTGAGTAGTTGGGACTACTGGCACCTGCCACCATGCCTGGCTAAGTTTTGTACTTTTAGTAGAGATGGGGTTTTGCCATGCTGGCCAGGCTGGTCTCAAACTCCTGACCTCAGGTGATCCTCCTGCCTTGGCCTCTCAAAGTGCTGGGATTACAGGCACGAGCCACCACACCCAGCTGTATGTTGTTACACTTAATGGTGTCCTACAGGTCTCTGAATCTGTTCATTTTTCTTCTCAGATTGCATAATTTCTATTGATGTATTTTCAGGTTCCCCAATTCTTTCTAATGTCAGTTCGCATCTCCTCATGGGTCCCTTTAGTTTATTTTGCTGTTATGTTTTTCAACTCCAGGATTTGCATTTGATTCTTTTTTTTTTTTTTGTAAATTCTATCTCTTTATGATATGCTCTATTTGATGTGACATTGTCATCGTACCTTTCTTTACTGTTTAATCATAGTTTAGTTCTTTGAACATATTTATAATGACTACTTTAAAGTCATATATTCTGTTAAATCCAACATATACAGGCAGGTTCTACAGCCTTCTTTTTTTCTGGCACATGGGTTATACTTTTCCTGTTTCTTTGTCCATTTTGTTATTAACTGGATATTTAAAATAACAGGTATCCAACCTTTTGGCTTCCCTGGGCCACGCTGGGAGAAGAATTGTCTTGGGCCACACATAAAATACACTAACACTAACAATAGCTGACGAGCTAAAAGAAAAAAAAAAACAGTCCATGCATAATTTTTGTGATACCCACCACCACAGATAAGCAAAAAGGTCCTCACATCCTAAGGGTTGGACTCGGCTGTTTTAAATAATATATGGTAGCAACTCTGGGTACCACCCTTGTTATTGTCACTTGTTTATTTGTTTAGTGACTGGGTGTAGTTTTCCCCCATACTTTGTAAAGCCTCTGATCTTGTTCCTCAGAGAGGTGCAGCTTTGGATATGCCCAGGCACCTTGGGATGACAGTGCTTTTGGCAGGGTTCTCTTTGTCTTTTCCTGACCATACTGCCAGCTGTTAAGTTCCATTGATTTTCAGCTGATTCTCAATTGTTTTCAATAATGCTTTGGGGCACACATTGTTCTATGGACTAATCCAATCAAATCCAGGCTCCTTTGAAGGAATAGTTCCCAAGGTCAGTGTGTGGTGATATTTGTTCTAACATCAGGAGGGCTCCACACTGCTGTTTTTTTATTTATTTATTTATTTATTTATTTATTTATTTATTTATTTATTTTGGTCTCTCCTGAAAAATAACTAGCCTATGTTTAGTCTGTATCCTCATTGAATTTACAAATTTTACCATTATCTTTCACCAAAACCTCCACTGTTTTTGAGAGTACCCTTAGGCTTGAACTTTTTTTTTAATGCCCTGTTGTAAAGAAGTCAGTTGTTTTGAGAAAAGATGAAGAGCTGTTTTATGGCCTACTTCTCCCCCCAGGCAAAATCTCTAGACTCAAGGCTCTGAGTTAGGGGTGGGGACAATAGTATGCTTCTCTCTGAAACCCTGCTTTAGGAGCAGTTGGGGAAAGTGGGGGCAGTAGCCTGAGGTCTTTTTGGCTTGCCTCTTCCAGTGTGGAATCACCACTTCATAGGCCAGAGCAAAGGTAATTGAGGCCCCAGTATTTTTTAGCAGTGCTGCACAAAAGGTAGAGCCTCTGCTCCATGCGTGGAGGTTGGGCAGAAGAAAGGAGGCCTACCTTTCAGATGCACTTGTCTAGAACTTATCCTTAGCAACAGTAAGTAGCTGTGGAAAGGATGAGAAATGCTGATATGTCCTACTCCTTACCTGAAACTGTCTGGGAGCTAGAAGTAGAGGAGGATCCCTGTGTTCTTGGCTGCCTTTCTACGTAGCTGAGCCAAGGGGGAAGGAGCAGTCTTGGTTAAAATATAGTCATATGCTGCATAACGATGTTTTGGTCCATGATGTGGTATATAGGATGGTGGTCCCATAATATTACAATGGAGCTGAAAAATTCCTATCCCTTAGTGATGTAGCTTTAGCTCATAGAACAAGGTGTGACTCACGTGTTTATGGTGATGCCAGTGTAAAAAAACCAACTGCACTATCATATAAAAGTATATATACATATACAATTATGTACAATACATAATACTTGATAGTAAATGTTACTGGCTTATGTATTTATTATACTATTATTTATCATTATTTTAGAGTGTACTCCTTCTACTTATTAAAAAAAAAAGTAGGCCGGGCGCGGTGGCTCAAGCCTGTAATCCCAGCACTTTGGGAGGCCGAGACGGGCGGATCACGAGGTCAGGAGATCGAGACCATCCTGGCTAACACGGTGAAACCCCATCTCTACTAAAAATACAAAAACTAACCGGGCGAAGTGGCGGGCGCCTGTAGTCCCAGCTACTCAGGAGGCTGAGGCGGGAGAATGGCGTTAACCCGGGAGGCGGAGCTTACAGTGAGCTGAGATCTGACCACTGCACTCCAGTCGGGGCGACAGAGCGAGACTCCGCCTCAAAAAAAAAAAAAAAAAGTAAAAAAAAAGTTAGCGTAAAACAGCCTCAGGCAGGCCCTTCAGGAGGTTTTCTAGAAGATGTGGAGATGAGACAGTGATGTGGATGATCCTGACCCTCTGTAGGCCTAAGCCAATGTGTGTTTGTGTCTTAGTTTTTAACAAAAAAGTTTAAAAAGTTAAAAAGTCTGAAAAATAGAAAAAAACTTATAGACTACTGATAGAAAAAATATTTTTATACAGCTGTACAGTGTGTGTTTTAAGCTATGTTATTGCAAAAGAGTAAAAAAGCTAAAATTTTAAAGTTTATATAAAGTAAAAAAGTTACAGTAAGCTAAGGTTGTTACTGGAGAAAGAAAATGTTTTAAATAAATTTAGGGTAGCCTAAGTATACAGTTTATAGAGTCTGTAGTAGTGTACAATAATGTCCTAGGCCTTCACATTCACTCACCACTTACTCCTCCAGAGCACCCTCCAGTCTTGTAAGCTCTATTCATGTTAAGTGCCATTTTTAAATCTTTTATACCATATTTTTAAATCATACCTTTCTATATTTGGATACACTTACAAATTGCCTATAGTATTTAGTATAGTAGCATGCTTACAGGTTTGTAGCCTAGGAGTAGTAGGTTCTACCATATAACCTAGGCGTGTAGTAGGCTGTGCCATCTAAGTTTGTGTAATACATTCTATGATGTTCACACAATGATGAAACAGCCTGAGGATGCATTCTCAGAATGTATTTCTGTCATTTTAAGTGATGCATGACGGTACCACTAGCTCTTGCTATTCTAACCGAATTTTCATAGATATTCCTGAATAGATGTTTTTTTGCTGTTTGCCCTTAGGACCATTTCAGAGGCTATAAAAATGGCTGTTTTAAACATAACTTCTATTAGTTTCCCTGGTGAGTAGGTCTGTGGAACTTCTCACCTTGTCTTGTCAGAAGTTGATCTCCCTCTGGACTACAATTTTAGCTTTTTTTTTGTAGTAATAATTAGTACCTTCGCCTTATTTAGGACTTCATAGCTTTCAGGTACATAATCATGTGAATAAATCTGAAAACCTAAGAGGAAATGGGAAAATTCCTTGAAATAAACAGCTTTCTGAAACTGACACAAGAAGAAACAAAAATCTGAATAGTTGTATACCTATTTGACTGATTCCTAATTTAAAACCCCAAGAGGGAAATTACAAGAAAATTATAGACCAACATCCCTTATGAACATAGTTTTTTTTGTTTTTTTTTGTTTTTTTTTTTTTTTGAGACGGAGTCTCTCTCTGTCCCTCAGGCTGGAGTGCAGTGGTGTGATCTTGGCTCACTGAAGGTTCCGCCTCCCAGGTTCACGCCATTCTTCTGCCTCAGCCTCCCGAGTGGCTGGGACTACAGGCGCCCGCCACCACGCCTGGCTAATTTTTTTGTATTTTTAGTAGAGACGGGGTTTCACTGTGTTAGCCAGGATGGTCTCGATCTCCCGATCTCATGATCCACCCGCCTCTGTCTCCCAAAGTGCTGGGATTATAGGCGTGAGCCACCACGCCCAACTTGAACAATAAAGTTGTATACAAAATATTAACAAATTGAATTTGAAATATATAAATAGAATGCAATATTTTGATCATGTGGGATTTATGCCAGGAATGCAAGGCTGGTTTTACTTTAAAAAAAGTTTTGTTACATAAATAGAATAAAATAAAAAGTATCACTTCAACATAAATAGAGAAAATAGAAAGTTCCTTCTCTGTATAGTTGCCTTCTCTTTATACTTTTCTGTGCAAATCCTAGCCATCTCAGTAGCCCTATCTCTAGTCTTTATTTTGCTCATTAAATCTGCTTGTTCTTCTAGGGTTTTTTTTTTTCCTGTGCCTTCTCTCTTCTGGAGAGCCCTAGCAGGTAGGAAGCTGGTGTGATTGTGGGGCTTTGTTTTCCTTCCCACAGGGATCACAGTCCTGTACTGCCTGTTTCCAGCATCTGAAAACAAATGTTTTATATATTTTGTTCAGTTTTTAGTAGTTTATAGTGGGAAGGTTAGTCTTCTGGAAGAAGTCTTGCCCACACTTTTTGTCATTCTTACCCAATAGGTATAAAGTGATGTATGACATTTCATGTATAAATTCATGTATACCGTTTATACATACTTACATTTTTTTGGTTACCAGTGTGGTTGAATATCTTTTCATATGCTTATCAGTCATTTATGTTTCATGTGACCTTTTTTTCCTATAGATTTTGTTTTTTTCTTAATGATTTGCAGGTGTTCTTTTGTACACTCTGTATACCAATTTCTTGTCCACATTTAATTTTTTAGTTCTCTTGGGACTAATTTTTGTGTGTGAAGGGTCTAATTTTAATTTTTTTTCATATGAGTAGTTGGAATAATTTATTGAATTTTAAATATTTCCTACTGATTTTTTTTTTTAAACACCAACCCTATTATATACTAACCTTTTGTATGTGTATGCTGGCATGTTTCTAAGTGCCTTATTTTTTTTTCCTCAGTGGTCTGTAAATTCCTGCACAATACCATGTGGTTTTAATTACTGAATGTGGTAAGATGACTCTTCCCTTCTTCATCTTCTTAAAAATCATCTTGGCTATTCTTTTTCACTTTATTTTTCCAGACGCATTTTTAAGAACAACTCTAATGGTTCCACCAAAATAACCCTGTTGAGAATTTAATCTGAATTGTGTTCCTTGTATAGATTCATTGGGGGAAGACATTGATTCTTCTCACCCATGAATATAGTATATCTCCATTTATTTATCTCTTTAATACATTTCAAGAATGTTTTATAATTATATTCATAAGAGCCTTGCTTGTTTTTCATTAGACTTCTCAGATTCATTGCCCTTGGAACACAGTCACCATGTTAGGAGGGAGCTCAGACCGCATGGAGAGGTTATATGTTGGAGGTTCTGGTACTAGCCCCAGCTAGTCTGGCAGTCAAAAGCCATCAACTACCAGACATATGAGTGATTTAGCCTTCTCAGAATTCCATCCTCTAGCTTTCTAGTCCTTTAGCTGAGGCCTTAGACATCATGGAGCAGAGATAAGGTATCCCTGTTCTGTCCTTTCTGAATCCCTGACACAAATTGAGAAAGGTAGTTTTTGTTTTGTTTTGTTTTGTTTTGTTTTAAATTAAGATTGGTTCTTGCTTTGTTGCCCAGGCTGGAGTGCATGATCACAGCTTACTGCAGCCTCAACCCTCTGGCCTCAAGTGATCCTCCCACTTCAGCCTCCAAGTAGCTGGAACTACAAGTGTGTGCCACCAAGCCTAAGTTTTTTTTGTTTTTGAGATGGAGTCTCGCTGCGATGCCCAGGCTGAAGTGCAGTGGCTCAGTCTCTGCTCACTGCAACCTCCACTTCCCGGGTTCAAGCTATTATCCTGCCTCAGCCTCCTGAGTAGCTGGGACTACAGGCACGTGCCACCATGCCTGTCTAATTTTTTTTTGTATTTTAGTAGAGATGGGGTTTCACCATATTGGCCAGGTTGGTCTCAACTCCTGACTTGAAGTGATCTGCCTGCCTCAGCCTCCCAAAGTGCTGAGATTACAGGCATGAGCCACTGTGCCCAGGCAAGTCTGGCTAAATTTTAAATTTTTTGTAGAGACAAGTTCTTGCTATGTTGCCCAAGTTGGTCTTCAGCTCCTGGGCTCAAGCAGTTCTCCTGCCTCAGCCTCCCAAAGTGTTGGGATTACAGGTGTAAGCCACCACGCTCAGCTCATTAATTGGTTTGTTTTTGTTTTTGTTTTTTGAGACGGAGTCTCGCTCTGTTGCCCAGGCTGGAGTGCAGTGGCCGGATCTCAGCTCACTGCAAGCTCCGCCTCCCGGGTTTATGCAATTCTCCTGCCTCAGCCTCCCGAGTAGCTGGGACTACAGGCGCCCGCCACCACGCCCAGCTAGTTTTTTGTATTTTTTAGTAGAGATGGGGTTTCACCGGGTTAGCCAGGATGGTCTCGATCTCCTGACCTCGTGATCTGCCCGTCTCGGCCTCCCAAAGTGCTGGGATTACAGGCTTGAGCCACCGCGCCTGGCCCCCATTAATTGTTTTAAGCCGCAGAGTTTTGGGATAATTTGTTACTAAGAATAGAAAATGAATACCCCAGGCATCATTATGCTTATGATTTGGCTTGTTTTATAAGTTTCCTATGGGAACACATAATCAGAATATTCTAATATAGTATATGGGGAATCGTTTCTTATCCTGGATTAATAAATTGGTATTTATTACTGTTTTATGAGCTTGGGGATTTTGTGTTATGTATGATTTTTAAAAACAGCTGAGTTTGTAAGGCAGAGGAATAGACTCAGACATTGAAAATTCATCATGAACACTAAGCTCCTTGGGAAGCTACTTACTCTCTTTTGAGGGTATACTAACATCCCTGTGTGGTTGAGAATGAGGTTTCATTTTGCGTGACATTTCTGTAGTCAGATATATGTTACACAGAGTTAAAACACCCAAACTTGTCTTGAAGACCTCTTAATTTAGTTGTACAGTCTTCCTAAGTAGGTTTCATAAATTGACATTCAAGAACATAATGTAAAACTTTTTGCAGCATTTTCCTAAAGATTCTAATTTACTTCAAAAAATTCTCACAAAGTTTGCTGATACTGAGTGAGTCACTGAAATAAGCCAGGCTATGTACTCAACTATGTAGATTATTTCTCTATTTTCATTTTATGTAAATATGAAGTATACATACAAGTACATCTCATTGTATTATGCTTCACTTTATTGCATTTCCCAGATATTGTGGTTTTATTTTTTTAAAACAATGGAAAGTTTTTGGCAAACCTGCACTGAGCAAGTCTGTTGGTCCCATTTTTCCAATAGCATGTGCTAACTTTGTGTGTCTGTGTCACGTTTTGGAGATTCTCACAATATTACAAACTTTTGCGTTATTCTATCTGTTATGGTCATCTCCGATTAGTGATCTTTAATGTTACTATTGTAGTTGTTTTGGGGCATCATGAACCATACCCATATAAGATGTCAAACTTAATCAGTAGGTGTTGTTTGTGTTCTGACGGCTCCACCAACCGGCCATTTCCCAGTCTCTCTTCCTCTCCTTGGGCCTCCCTATTCCCAATGAAATACCTCTGCAATGGCTGCTAAGTGTTGAAGTGAAAGGAAGAGTCTCACACCTCACTTTAAATCAGAAACTAGAAATGATTAAGCTTAATGAGGAAGGCATGTTGAAAGCTGTGATTGGCCAAAAGCTAGGCCTCTTGTACCAAATAGCTAAGTTGTGAATGCAAAGGAAAAACTCTTGAAGGACATTAAAAGTGCTACTCCAGTGACCACATGCATGATAGGAAAGCAGAACAGCCTTATTGCTGATTTGGAGAAAGTTTGAGTGGTCTGAATAGAACAGCAAAGAGCCATAACATTTCCTTAAGCCAAAGCCTAATCCAGAACATGTCTAAAAATGCCCTTCCTGAACCTCTGTACTTAATTGATAGTTGACTAGTTATAGAGTTCTAGACTGGCATTAGAATTCTAATAGGATAGCCCCATTATCTTCTGGCATGACTTTTTGCTGATAAGAAATTCCATGGATAGTTAACCTCTGATTCTTTTGTGGGTGACTTTTTTTTTTTTTTTTTTTTTTTTAAATCTGAAAGCTTTTATTCTTCTCTCCTGGGCATCTGAATTTTCAGTGATGTGCTGAATTATCCCTTTGGGATCATGTTTTTCTCTGTATTTGGTTTTATGTCATGTTGTGGTTTTTCCTTGAATGTCTGGTGATCCTTTATTTTCCATTAATATGTATGGATAAACAAAAAATTACTGTAAGAGTTGGTTGGGGTTTATTGATTATCTGGTTTTGTTTAGAGTAATTGGTTAGGGAACTAGTTAAATGCTGGAATGTCGGAATCCTCCTCTGGCACTATTCAGTTTCTGTAGGGAAGAACCTTCTAATTTTCTTGCCTGAAGCATGAATGCTTGACTGTCTTTTGCAATGGGATGGTAGACTCTTCAGCAAGTCCAGACTTTTATTTTTTTATTTTTTTATTTGTTTTGAGACGGAGTCTCGCTCTGTGGCCCGGGCTGGAGTGCAGTGGCCGGATCTCAGCTCACTGCAAGCTCTGCCTCCCGGGTTTACGCCATTCTCCTGCCTCAGCCTCCCGAGTAACTGGGACTACAGGTGCCCGCCACATCGCCCGGCTAGTTTTTTTGTACTTTTTTTAGTAGAGACGGGGTTTCACCGTGTTAGCCAGGATGGTCTTGATCTCCTGACCTCGTGATCCACCCGTCTCGGCCTCCCAAAGTGCTGGGATTACAGGCTTGAGCCACTGCGCCCGGCCCAGACTTTTATTTAATCCCCCATTTTAGTTCATGTCTTAATCCTTTCCTCTGTTTCACTAGATATTTCTTAATCTTGAACTAATCTGAGATTCTGTAGGACCCTTGTCTGTATTCCCCCTTCTTTTTATTCTAGGACGTGACTTCCTCTTAGTTTTGCCAGTTACTACTTCTCCACCTACTTTGAGTTTTCCCTGAAATTTGTTCAAGTCTCTTGCCTAAGGGCCTATTCTTCTGTTCTCTGTTATTGTGGGTTTTTATCTTTTTTTTTTTTTTTTTTTTTTGGTGGGGGGTCTACTTTTATTTTAGAGGGAAGGAGAGAAAGTAAACAAAATTGCCATTTTTAACTGATATGTACTGTGAATCTCTAATGGGTAACGATTTAGAATACAGCTTTTTTTTTTTTTTTTTTTTTTTGAGGCGGAGTCTCGCTCTGTCGCCCGGACTGGAGTGCAGTGGCCAGATCTCAGCTCACTGCAAGCTCCACCTCCCGGGTTTACGCCATTCTCCTGCCTCAGCCTCCCGAGTAGCTGGGACTACAGGCGCCCGCCACCTCGCCCAGCTAGTTTTTGTATTTTTAGTAGAGACGGGGTTTCACCGTGTTAGCCAGGATGGTCTCGATCTCCTGACCTCGTGATTCGCCCGTCTCGGCCTCCCAAAGTGCTGGGATTACAGGCTTGAGCCACCGCGCCCGGCCTAGAATACAGCTTTTTAAGGAACATTTGATATTTCAAAAACAGTATTCTCATACTTGTTCACCTTACATTCTAGGTGGTTTAAGTCCTAGCTTCAGTACAAATTTGCTTTATGATCTTGGGCGTGCTATGTAGTGTGGGAACCTGAAGTACTTCACATATTGTAAAGCAATGGTTTTCAAACTCTTTTTGACTGTAAACTATAGTGAGAAATACATTTTACTTCACAACTTACATACTTCCATGACATAATATCCTTACGTGCAATACACTCTGATTTTTTTTTTTTTAAACTCTGGTTGTGACCCACTAACTTGATCTTACTGCCCACCAATGGTATGCAACCTACACTTTGAAAAACAGTATACTAGAGCAGTATTTCTTAAAAGTGTGAGCCAGGGCCAGGTTCAGTGGCTCATGCCTATATTCCCAGCATTTTAGGAGGCCAAGGCGGGCGAATCACAAGGTCAGGAGTTTGAGACCAGTATGGCCAAGATGGTGAAACCTCATCTCTACTAAAAATACAAAAATTAGCTGAGCGTGGTAGTGGGCACCTGTAGTCCCAGGTACTTGGGAGGCTGAGGCAGGAGAATCGCTTGAACCCGAGAGGCAGAGGTTGCAGTGAGCTGAGACTCAGTCTCAAAAAAAAAAAAAAAAAAAAAAAAGTGAGCCAGATATATTTTCAAGTTGAGTATTGAAAAAAACGTAAGAATTTAGGAAAAACCTAGTGGGGCTTTTGTGAGTTTTAAAAGGTATGTTAATAATCCTCCAAAGACGAAATTCTGCCCTTCCCTAGAGTTATCTTGAGTCACCCTTGGCTTGAGGCCGTGCAGGGATTTTTACAGTGTTGAGAATTATCTTTAGTGAGATCAAGTGGCAGTCATAATAAATTGAAATACAGTTTAAAATGTGCTTTAAAAACACATCTTTTAGCCAAATTTAAATTAATTATGAGCAAGGCATATCTGTTTTTTTTAAAAGATATTTCCTAGATTGTGCAGTTTGTTGTACCTTTCATAATATTCATGCAGAGCTCTTTATATTGTGGATTTAGTGATATTTTCTAGAAGAATGCTGTTTTTAAATTTTATTTTTTATTTTTGGAAGAAGGCTTTTAATAAATCCTTAGCTCTGATGCTGAAGAGATGACCACAAATTGATGCTGCAGGTTATTACATATATTAAGTAAGTGCGTAGTCAAATTTCCTTGAGGCAGCACAAAGACTTAAGGCATTGGAAATGGTTAAATATGATATACCATGATAGTAGATAGTAGTCTGAATTGTTCCTTGGTAAATACTTGGGAAGATCAAAATACATTTGGCCCTCCATATCTGTGGGTTCCACATCTGTGGATTCAACCAACCTTGGATCAAAAATACGCCAGGGGAGGGAGGAAGAGTCTATACAGAATATGTACAGACTTTTTTTCAGCTCATTATTCCTTAAATAATATAGTGTAACAATTGTTTACATAGCATTTACATTGTGTTAGGTGTAAGTAATATAGACATGATTTAAAGTATACAGGAGGCTATGCATAGGTTGATGGAAATACTAGACCATTTTACATGAGAGACTTGAGCATCCTCAGATTTTGGTATCCAGGGGAGTCCAGGAACTTGTCCCCATGGATAATGCAGATCAACTGTATACTTATAAGTTTACATGTAGGACATTCTCTTCATTTAAATAGAGGTCACTAGGACCTTAAATACACATCCCTTATTTACTCATTTATTTATACATTTTGGAAGAAATCAGCATCCATTTGAAACAGATATATGTCATCAGTTCAAGAAAACCTGGTTAAAATTGTCCCAACAAAAACTTGGACCTCTTATAATAATTAAATTCAGAGTGACTGAGCAAACTACTGTGTTGTAGTACTCAGGGCATGATCCAAAAGTTACCTTGTCAGCCACAACTGTAGTTGCTGATGATGCAGTGCTGTAAGGTGGTGTGAATTTTTCCTGTGGACTTGTTTGTTTCTAAAGACGTTTTCATTTTTAAACCTTTAAGTGAAATTCTGATAGAAAATATCAGCATCTCTTACAGGGAGAATGCCGGGTGAGCAAGCTCTCACCGTAGGAATCAGAATGGACGTTATCATCCGTAGTGAGAATGGCAAATGGATAATCAACATCAGCCCAATTGCCAGACTGAAACATCATTATGACAGACTTCATTTGCAAGAATTCTTAAAACGGAGAAGCTGAAGAATAAAGTGGCCAGTGCAGATATTGTCTGTGCTTTTTACATTTAACAGATTTATTATGTGTTCTTTTTCTTTTCTTTTCTTTTGAGACGGAGTTTTGCTCTCGTTGCCTAGGCCCGAATGCAGTGGTGTGATCTCAGCTCACTGCAACCTCTGCCTCCCGGGTTCAAGCGATTCTCCTGCTTCAGTCTCCCAAGTAGCTGGGATTACAGGTGTGCACCACCACGCCCAGCTAACATTTTGTATTTTTAGTAGAGGTGGAGTTTCACCATATTGGCCAGGCTGGTCTCAAACTCCTGACCTCAGGTGATCCGCCCATCTCAGCCTCCCAAAGTGCTGGGATTACAGGCATGAGCCACCATGCCTGGCCTATGTGTTCTTTTTCTTACAGATTGTTACTCATGTTTATGAAATATAGCAAAAAGATAGGCCGATCTTTTTTCAACCTATTTATATTTTCTGCTCTTTTTTCTCATGAGAAAATTCAGTGTTACTGTTTCACAAATGTACCAGAGTTGGGACATATTAAGCATCTACAAATGCAAAATATTTCATAATTTTTTAAATAATGAAAACCATGATTACCATCTTTTCTTACAGGATAACTACTATAAAAATGTTTTTGGGCCGGGCGCGGTGGCTCAAGCCTGTAATCCCAGCACTTTGGGAGGCCGAGACGGGCGGATCACGAGGTCAGGAGATCAAGACCATCCTGGCTAACATGGTGAAACCCCGTCTCTACTAAAAATACAAAAAACTAGCTGGGCGACCTGGCGGGCGCCTGTAGTCCCAGCTACTCGGGAGGCTGAGGCAGGAGAATGGCGTGAACCCGGGAGGTGGAGCTTGCAGTGAGCTGAGATCCGGCCACTGCACTCCAGCCTGGGCGACAGAGCAAGACTCCGTCTCAAAAAAAAAAAAAAAAATGTTTTTGACCTATATAAAAATGTTGCATGTTTTGAACCTACAAGTAGGCCAACCAGCAGTACATAACAGCAGCTTCTCTTCTCTCATTTAACCTTTTACAGTATGGCTTACTCTTCACAACTGTTTTACCTTAGCTACCAAGAAACTTAGTAAAAACAAAAGCCCTTAAATATAGCAGTCAAACATCTTGTAAAGCTTTCTTGCATTTAATTAATTGTGATTTCATTTTTTAAATTTATTTTTTTTAATATTTTTGAGATGGAGTCTTGCTCTGTTGCCCAGGCTGGAGTGCAGTGGCAGGATCTGGGCTCACTGCAAGCTCCGCCTCCCGGGTTTACACCATTCTCCTGCCTCAGCCTCCTGAGTAGCTGGGACTACAGGCGCCCGCCACCACGCCCGGCTAATTTTTTGTATTTTTAATAGAGACGGGGTTTCACCGTGTTAGCCAGGATGGTCTCGATCTCCTGACCTCGTGATCTGCCCACCTCAGCCTCCCAAAGTGCTGGGATTACAGGCATGAGCCACTGCTCCCGGCCCTCTGATTTCATTTTTAGTTTTTCTGTTTATATTTAATCTTGTAAGCACTCTTGAATTCTTTTTGATTCCAGATTGTGTGGAGAGTAGTCAGTATATATGTGGTAAATATATACTGTGGTAGTACCTTTTCCGTTTTGCCTGATAGCATTACTTTCTGTGTTCTGTATCTTGCCTTCTCAACTTGCTTCTAATCTTTTGAAGGCAGGAAATCATCTCTTTCAGAATTTGCTTCAAAGGATTGTTGTGAGAGTGAAATTAGGGCATATAAAACACTTAGAATTGTCTTTGGAATGAAGTACTAATATTAGCAGTAGTACTGTATTTTAATATGGAGCACAGCAGACTGCTCAATAGACGTTATGTGCTTAATGGGAAGGGTTTAGTAGGAAAAGATCTTTCTATATCATAATACCTAAAAATAATCAAGAATTGGAAACTTCTGTTTTAACCCAGAGCCAGTGGAGTTGTAACATTAACTGCTTCTAAATACTTGTGATGTTTGGGAGAATTCAGATGTGACCTATCCCACCCAAGTATTATGTAATGCTGGGATATAGTTCTGGGGGAGAAAAAACAAAAACAAATTTAAATGCATCTTTAGGCTAAGAAATGGATTACTCAATGGATAAGCTATGAAAAACATTAATTTCTTTCTGGAGGAGGAGACCCAAGAGTTAGGTGCCCAGAAAAAGTCTTTTTTAAAAAATGTGTAACATGGGGCTGGGCATGGTTGCTCTCCCCTGTAATCCCAGCACTTTGGGAGGCCAAGGCAGATGGATCACGAGGTCAGGAGATGGAGACCAGCCTGACCAACATGGTGAAATGCCATCTCTACTAAAAATACAAAATTAGCCGGGCATGGTGGTGAGCGCCTGTAGTCCCAGCTACTTGGGAGGCTGAGGCAGGAGAATCTCTTGAACCTGGGAGGTGGAGGTTGCAGTGAGCAGAGATTGTACCACTGCACTCCAACCTGGGTGACAGAACGAGACTCCGTCTCAAAAAAAAAAAAAGGGTAACATGTTCTTAAACCTACTATGATTGTGCTTAACGATGGGGCTATGTATTGAGAAATTCATTATTAGACAGTTTTGTCATTGTGCAAACATCATAGAGTATACTTCCATAAACTTAAATGGTATAGCTTACTACACATCTAGGCTGTGTACAAACCTGCACAGCATGTTACTGTTCTGAATACTGTAGGCAATTTGAAAAGTAAGTATATGTGTATCTAAACAAGAAAAAGTACAGTAAAAATACGGTTTATATGGGACCACCATTACATATGCAGTCTGTTGTTGACAAAACTTTGTTATGCGGCACATGACTGTGTTTTCCAATCCTGAAAGTCATTTTGTGTCTTTTTTTTGTGCTGGCCACAGGCTACTTAGCCTGTAGTGTTAGAAAAATAGACTTTCCATTTGTATTTCACCTTGAAATATATGCACTCATCTTCATGATTGTTATCTCAATCCATTTAATTCTACCATCAAGGTAGATTGTTCATAAAAATGGTCATTATGATTCTTCTTTTTTTTTTTTTTTTTTTTTTTTTTTTTTTTTTTTTTTTTTTTTTTTTTGAGGCGGAGTCTCGCTCTGTCGCCCGGACTGGAGTGCAGTGGCCGGACCTCAGCTCACTGCAAGCTCCGCCTCCTGGGTTTACGCCATTCTCCTGCCTCAGCCTCCGAAGTAGCTGGGACTACAGGCGCCCGCCACCTCGCCCGGCTAGTTTTTGTATTTTTAGTAGAGACGGGGTTTCACTGTGTTAGCCAAGATGGTCTCAATCTCCTGACCTCGTGATCCGCCCGTCTCGGCCTCCCAAAGTGCTGGGATTACAGGCTTGAGCCACCGCGCCCGGCTGATTCTTCTTTTTTTTTTTGTTGAAACATAGTCTCGCTTTGTTACCCAGGCTGGAGTGCAGTGGTGGAATCTTGGCTCACTGCAAGCTCTGCGTCCCAGGTTCATGCCATTCTTCTGCCTCAGCCTCCCGAGTAGCTGGGATTACAGGCACCCACCACTATGCCTGGCTAATTTTTTGTATTTTTAGTAGAGACGGGGTTTCACCATGTTAGCCAGGATGATCTTGATCTTCTGACCTTGTGATCTGCCCGCCTAGGCCTCCCAAAGTGTTGGGATTACAGGCACGACCGCACGCGGCATTATTAATTCTTAAACATAGGCATGTTGTAGTAATTCATTATTTATGTCACTGTTAATAGCCAGCACCAATTTTGAACTTCTCCTTGTTCAGTAGACTGTTTTTCAGTGCAGCATCTTTATTCTTTAAATTCAGAGAGTCTTTTTAAACATCAAGTAAGTATTTATTAACTCCTTATATACCCTATCCTAGATAAAAAAGAAATAAAAAGGAAACCCTGCTCAGTGAATAATCCTTCTCCTTGAGGAGCCTGAAATCTTTTGGTGGTTGATGAAAGAAACATCTGTTGAATATAGGCCTAAAGATAATGGGTACTCAAATACGTAATTGAGGTTGTGAACACTATAGATCATGAGAGGTGGGAGAGATCATTATATCCTGACCTACCTAAGGGAAATTTTGTGGAGAATGTGAGATTCAAGTTTGTTCTTAAAGGGCAAGTAGGATATGGAAAGATAGGGGAGGAAATCTAGTGAAGTATTTCAGGTAGGGAAAAGACTTAGAACAAACACACGGCCTTTAGAGATTAAGAGAACTGGTTTCACATTGAGGAGGTGGTAGTGGGAGGAAGGAGAGAAGAGGACTGGCTATATGAGGTATTCACATAATTGAAGTGGGATCTTGTGTGAGTTGGTATTACTATTAGCGTTAGGGAAAAAGAGTTAAAATATATCTTAAAACTCTGTTAGAATGCAGCCTCTCAAGGTATGGCAACTATTTCACCAAGTCATCATTATGGAATTTATATTAATTATAAAGATATATATTATAAAATAAAGCCATATATTAAGGATATAGATATCTTTGAAAATAGGTAACTATAAAGATACTACTGAATAACTGAGAAAACTATGGGGATTTCCTGTACACTATGGATCGAGAAGGATTCTTATAGCCCACATAGTCAACATGTATCTCATTTAGTGTGTAGTACATACATAAGCAGAGGTGTCCATCTCGAGTTTTCAAACTAAGTACTAACATCAAGCAGACATCTTTTTGTTAGTTGAAATAAATTATTAGGAGACATCATTTATTAATGGAAATTAAATGCACATAACCATTTTAATTTTAAGGGTAAAAAGCCCCAGAAGATTTAAGAAAAGGGCCATTCAAGAAACAACTGATTTTACAGAGAAGAAGCAGATTCTGCTTAGAATGACTAATGGCCATTTTGGGATAAAAAAAGGTAGTAAACATAAGACTGCTGGTTATATGTAGCATGTATGTTGGCTCGTGCTTCATTTTCACCCCCAATAGAATGAATTTTAATTCTGGGATAAAGACAACTGTTTGACATAATACTTAGTATTAAAAATAGCTGCAAATTTAATTTTTTAAAATCAAATATTTTTTAATCAAAAATCAAAATATTCCCACTTAAGAACAGTTTCATAAAAGGTGATCCTGAATCAGGATGTGGTGGCTCACACCTGTAATCCCAGCACTTTGGGAAGCCAAGGCAGGCAGATCATTTGAGGTCAGGAGTTTGAGACCAGGCTGGCCAACATGGTGAAACTTCATCTCTACTAAAAAAAATACAAAAATTAGCTGGGCGTAGTGGTGCAGGCCTGTAATCCCAGCTACTTGGGAGGCTGAGGCAGGAGAATTACATGAACCTGGGAGGAGGCGGGGGTTGCAGTGAGCCGAGATCACACCACCACACTCTAGCCTGCGCAACACAGTGAGACTCTGTCTCAAAAAAAAAAAAAAAAAAAAAAGTGACCCGGAATCAAAAACTTTACCAAATTGGTAGTGAAAAATGTCATATATGTCAATATTACGTGGACTCTGAATGCCAATCTTAGGATTATAGACTTTAGCCTTCATAAAGCAGAGAGTCATTATTGATTTTGGAATAGGAAGTGTTAATATAAGTTCTTTGTAAGTGTGGAGCTATCTTATTTTACTGGCATAGCCACAGATGAACTGCAGCAAATTCTTCATATTTTTACTTCAAAAATCATGTGACTTTTGCTGTTCTTTATAATATATCCACATTTGTTTTATTGTAAAATTATTTAATAATAATTGACCAATGAAAAGAATGTGCCTTATGTCTTGTGACTTTGTGTGAACATGCTTAGAATACCTGACCTACTATGGTTCAGCAGTACCTTATCTAAATCAGCTTTTTTAAGGACAGCAACTTGAATATAATTGAAAGGTAATTTTACTAGCTTCCTGCCCTGGAGTTAATTACAAAGCGTAGACATTCTTGATTAGGTTATCATCTTTACGAAGATTTCTGCCTGTATCTTTATATAAAGTATGTACTGGTTTTGAATGGAAGAATAGTTCTGTGTATTATGAGCTAAATATCAGAGTTGAATATGATTTTTTTTTTTTTTTTTTTTTTTTTTTTTTTGAGACGGAGTCTCGCTCTGTCGCCCGGGCTGGAGTGCAGTGGCCGGATCTCAGCTCACTGCAAGCTCCGCCTCCCGGGTTTACGCCATTCTCCTGCCTCAGCCTCCCGAGTAGCTGGGACTACAGGCGCCCGCCACCTCACCCGGCTAGTTTTTTGTATTTTTTAGTAGAGACGGGGTTTCACCGTGTTAGCCAGGATGGTCTCGATCTTCTGACCTCGTGATCCGCCCGTCTCGGCCTCCCAAAGCGCTGGGATTACAGGCTTGAGCCACCGCGCCCGGCCTGAATATGATTTTTAAATTTTACTCTCAGGAGTTCAGTAATCTTAAGTGATTGAGCTAATTGAAGTCCTTGTTTATAGATATGGAAGTTCAGAATTGAAGTTTTATGGTTTTGAAGCTTAGAAACAAAAGGATTTAACATTTGTTAGAATCAAATCGATACGATGTGTCCGTATTTTTGTAATAAGTAGAATATAAAACAATAAGCTTTTTTAAATCGAGACTTGAGTCTCACTCTGTGGCTCAGGCTGGAGTGCAGTGGCACTATCTCGGCTCACTGCAATCCCCACCTCCCGCGTTCCAGTGATTGTCCTGCCTCTGCCTTCCCAGTAGTTGGGATTACAACTACTATGTGTGGTGCCCCCCACCACATTCGGCTAATTTTTGTATTTTTAGTAGAGATGGGGTTTCACGATTTGCCCAGGCTGGTCTTGAACTCCTGACCTCAAGTCATCCACCTGCCTCAGCCTTCCAAAGTGCTGGGATTACAGGCATGAGCCACCACACTGGCCCATTTTTTGAGTACCTATTATATGCCAGGCTTTGTATTAGACACTAGAAAGAGAAAGAGAAGTAGAGAGATAGAAAGACAGAAATAATTAGATAAATAAAACTTGGTTTCTGCATTGATTGATTGAGACGTCGTCTCTTTTGCCCAGACTGGAATGCAGTGGTGCGATCTCGGCTCGCTGCAACCCCAGCCTCCCGGGTTCAAGTGATTCTCTTACCTCAACCTCCGGAGTAGCTGGGATTACAGGCACACACCACCACGCCCTGATAATTTTTGTATTTTTAGTAGAGATGGGGTTTTGCCATGTTGGCAAGGCTGATCTCAAACTCCTGACCTCAAGTGATCTGTCTGCCTTGGCCTCCCAAAGTTCTGGGATTACATAGGTGTGAGCCACTGTGCCTGGCTGTTGTTTCCTGCTTTTAGTTGAAGGGTGCTGAATATGTAAAATATAATTGCTGTAAAGCACAGTAAATACTATAATAGAGATATGCACCTAAAACATATTTGGGTAAAAGTGGATACACCAACCAATTTAGCTTCAGTACCATAAGGAAAGCTTCTGAAAACTACTCCAGCCTGGGCGATAGAGCAAGACTTTGTTTCAAAAAAATAAAAATTAAAAAAATAAAGAAGGGACTTATGCTGAAACTTTATAAGTAGGTAGTGTTCCCGGGGTGGGAATGTGGGAAGAAAGGCATTCCAGACAGAGGAAACATTGTGTAACCTTCAGGGAACTGCAGAGAGTATGGTTTAACGAAAATGAAAAGGCATGTTGGAAAGGTTAAGAGATGACTCTTGACAGTAGACAGCTGCACTTTGTATACAGCCTAGAGGAGTTTGAACTTTATTATTTAATTATTAGAGTATCATTGAAAAACATGGAACTTGAGCACACCGACTCTCATTTTAGCTAGATTTTGAAGTTGTTTGGAGGGTATGTCAGGAGTGGTAATGATTATGGGACCAGATAAGAGGAGCAATTAGAATATCATTGCTGTAGTCCAGATGAGGCATGGTGAGAGTCTGAAATGGCAATGGGAGTGACAAGGATAGATTTCAAATATGTTAAAGACGTTGAATCAATAACATTTAATGATTAGTTGGGCATGGTGGCACATAATCTCCACTACTCTGGAGGCTGAGGCAGAAGGATCACATGAGCCCAGGAGTTTGAGTCTATCTTGGGCAACGTAGCAAGACCACATTTCTTTAAAACAATTTTTTTAATGATTGTGAGTAATGAGAGAGAGAGAAGAGTCCAGTATGAATCCCTGAATGATGGGGTTAGATGGGCACATTTCTCACTAGATTTTTGGAAGAAGTTTTACATATGTGAATAGCTTCTATAAAATTAATAAATACATAAAAGTAACTTCTGAGTAGGTTATTTCTAAGTTTTTCTTTATTTTTATTTATAGATGCCACTTCAAATGAACAACAAGATCTTTTCTGTCAGAAGTTGCAGCAGTGTTGTATACTGTTTGATTTCATGGACTCTGTTTCAGACTTGAAGAGCAAAGAAATTAAAAGAGCAACACTGAATGAACTGGTTGAGTATGTTTCAACTAATCGTGGTGTAATTGTTGAATCAGCGTATTCTGATATAGTAAAAATGGTAAGCCTCTAGACTTATGTTCCTCAGATGTATGTAAATTTAAGATCTGAGGTATAATAATGGATTAATGAGACTAATTTTAAATAAATGTACAATACATCCCCCAAATTTTAAAAAATAGTTCATTTGAAAGATTATCCCATCCATTCCAATGATACCATCATTGCATATACAAGTTTGGGAATTGAGAGAGTCACAGTGGCTGGTGGTTCCCATATTGGATAGTGCAGATCTAGAGCTTAAGAGAAGGATTTAGGCCTGGGATTATACAGATCGATAGGTAATTAATGTCATGGAGGTGAATAGTTACTGAGAACTTTTATTTATTTATTTATTTATTTATTTATTTATTTATTTATTTATTTATTTATTTTTTGAGATGGAGTCTCACTCTGTAGCCCAGGCTGGAATGCAGTGGTGCAGTCTCGGCTCACTGCAACCTCTGCCTCCTAGGTTCAAGCAATTCTCTGCCTCAGCCTCCTGAGTAGCTGGGATTACAGGTGCCCACCACCACCACGCCCGGCCAATTTTTGTATTTTCAGTAGAGATGGGGTTTCACCATCTTGGCCAGGCTGGTCTTGAACTCCTGACATCGTGATTCACCCGCCTCGGCCTCTGAAAATGCTGGGATTATAGGCGTGAGCCACCATACCCGGCCATTACTGAGAACTTTTAAAGGGGAAAGGGAAGACCAATGAAAGACTAGGGATCTCCACATTTAAGTAGTGGGTAAGGGAGTCAGGTATAACACTTTAATTGAAAGTCAGGATCTTTAAGAAGTTAATATAAATAAATGGAATATCTGATGTGAAAAAAAACTATAGCCAACTTTATTGAAGTAAGATTGTTTAGGATTCTTGCTGTTTATTAGTAATTCAACCTTACTTTCTATCAAACAGTAGGATTTTGTTTAGTATTTGTGAATTTTTTTTTTTTTTTGTATTTTATTGTATACTAACAAAATATAAACATTTAGTCCAGTGCAGTGGCTCGCTTATGCTTGTAAACCCAGCACTTTGGGAGGCTGAGGTGGGAGAAACTCTTGAGGCCAAGAGTTCAAGACCAGCCTGGGCAGCATAGCAAGGACCCATCTCTACAAAAAGTACTAAAAATAAAAATAAAGAAATTAGCCAGGCATGGTGGCATGAGCCTTTAGGCCCAGTTACTCAGGAGGCTGAGGTGAGAGGATCGCTTGAGCCCAGGAGTTCAAGACTGAAGTGAGCCATGATCATCACTGCATTTCAGCCTGGTTTGACAGAGCAACACCTTGTCTCAAAATAAATAAATAAATCCAGTTGGACTAGTTAGATTGTCACCGAGTATATAATTTAAACTTATATCAGGGTATTGAAGCTAAAAGCAAATATAAATATAACCTACAGTTGCCTTCATTTCTTTCCCCTTGCCTAATATATGTTCTTGGGGAAGAACCAAATGTGTAGTAGGAAAGATAAGTTTGGCCCTAATATAGTAGTTGGGTTTTCTTTCATCACTCTGTAGTAGAAGACCTCTCAAAAGGAATTAGGCAATTTCGATTGTTGAGTTTTGTTTTGTTTTTTTCTTTAAAGAGAATAAAAGCCTTCAATTTTTTTTTTTTTTTTTTTTTTTTTGAGACAGAGTTGGCTGGGCACAGTGGCTCACGCCTGTAACCCCAGCACTTTGGGAGGCCAAGGCAGGTGGATCACCTGAGGTCGGGAGTTTAAGAACAGCCTGGCCAACATGGTGAAACCCCATCTCTGCTAAAAATACAAAAATTAGCCAGGTGTGGTGGTGGGTGCCTGTAATCCCAACTGCTTGGGAGGCTGAGGCCGGAGAATTGCTTGAAGAACCTGGGAGGCGGAGATTGCAGTGAGCCAAGATTGTGCCACTGCACTCCAGGCTGGGCGACAGAATGAGACCCTGTCTCAAAAAAAAGGAAAAAAAAAAAGAGAGTCTGTCTCTTTTCCCAGGCTGGAGTGCAGTGGCGTAATCATAGCTCACCGCAGCCTTGGCCTCCTGGGCACAAGCTATCCTCCTGCCTAAGCCTCCTGAGTAGGTAGAACTACAAGCATGCACCACCATGCCCGATTAATTTTTTCATTTTCTTTTTTTTTTTTAGAGGTAGAGCCTTGCTTATTGCCCAGGCTGGTCTCAAACTCCTGACCTCAAGCAGTCCTGTCTCGGCCTCCCAGAGTGCTGGGTTTACATGCATGGGCCACCATGTCCAGCCTCAAAAAAATTTAAAGATTAGCTATAGAGAGAACATTAATCAAAATGAAATTGGCTTAAACTCCCACAGACAATAAAAGGAAGTGATAGTTTGAGAACATAAATATTAATTACTGATGGACTTCTTCAAGTTTTTTTTTTGTTTTTTAATCATTTAAAAAGTTCAGGGAGAAAAAGCAGTATTTCCTACTGTTACTGATTTCAAATGGCTTATATTCAATAATTTTTAGAGTCAGGAATTAATCTCTAAAATTGTTGACAGATACTGAAAGTCTCAAATATTTGAGTCAAATTTGCTATATACTAATAAATTATGGGATTTAATTTCTTTGCCCAAGTAAAAAGATGTGTGTTTGTTGTTGCTTTCTTAAATTTATTTTTATTTCTGTATGCACATAGTAGGTATATATTGTTGGTTTCTTTAAAATTTATGAGTACTTAATTTAATATCTAAGTAATACTTGAATCATCTTACCCATTTAGACTCTTGAAGCTCTTCTGAATATTTGTTATATACAGTTAATTTTATTAGTAGCTACAAGGTTAACTTTTTCTTTTACTACTGACAATAATAAGTGTGATCTCAAGGACAAATTCTATGCTCTTGTGAGATATATTTGTTTTCAAATTTTATCGATGGCTTGCTGCTACTCTTTGTGAAATTGATGTCCATCAAACTGTTTATTGGCTTTGCCCTCAAGTACTGGCATTGAGTTTTGGCTGATGAAATTTTAGGTTATTCTTATTAAGTCTTATGGTTATAGTAATTGACTATTAGCAGTAATTTGTGTACCAAAGATGCCACTTTATAAGAATAGTTGGAAATTTGCTTGCAATTCCGTGTCTTATCCTCTGGAATAGTTTATCTCAAAATGATCAGCCCCTTAGTAGTTGGGCCTTAAATATTTATTAAACTACTTGGTCTATCAGTCTGTTCATTATTCTTTAAAAAATTGTAGACTGAGACCACAATCTATCCTTTGCTAGAGATAAAGGATATATATTACCTTAGTACTAAGATAATGCAAAGCATGAAATTATAAATACTGTATTTCACTGGATCTAAAATGAAGAACATCCTGATTTCAAGGTGGTTAATATGTTTTTTAAAAGTCTCAAAGTAGATGAAATACAGTAAATTAAATCATCAAGAAGTATTATAAACACATTTATAATAATAGTGAAGGCATTCTACCCTCGCCCACCTCTCCCTTAGTGTGGTATGTATGTATAAGAATGGAGATATTTTACCAAACTCTGAGTTATAAGGCAAGTATAGAATATGGCCAGGTTGGAATATGGGAGGAATTGTAGAAAGATGAAATGAATAAAATTAAAGATAAGCAGAATTAGTAACTTTTTCCCTCGAATTCCCTTTACTCCCTTCCTCTATATTCTCCTTTTCCCTTCTGTCTTTCTTTTTTTTTTTTTTTGGAGACAGGGTCTGGCTCTGTCACCCAGGCTGGAGTGCAGTGGTATGATCTTGGCTCACTGCAACCTCCACCTTCTGGGCTCAAACAATTCTCCTGCCTCAGTTTCCCCAGTAGTTGGGACCACAAGTATGCACCACGACGCCTGGCTAATTTTTATGTTTTTGTAGAGATGGGGTTTCACCATGTTGCCCAGGCTGGTCTTGAACTCCTAACCTCAGACAGTCTGCCCCCTCGGCCTCCCAAAGTGCTGAGATTACAGATGTGAACCACTTCGCCTGGCCCCCCTTTCTTTTTGAGTAAAATTCGGAAAGAACAATTTATAATTTAAAGAAGATTAATCCAGAGGCTATCTGTAATCTTCAGGAGCTTAGGTCTGAGGAAGTCAGAGTTACTGGATAGAGAAAAGAGAGAAACAAACACCTTTGTATCTTGGAGAGGTTTATAGATTTTGAACTAAGCTTACAGCTATAACTTTTTTCTTAAAGTGATCTTTAAAATATTTCATTTTGAATTGTCGAATTCAATTACACATACAACAAAGAACATAAAATTATTTTTTCTTTACAGATCAGTGCTAACATCTTCCGTACACTTCCTCCAAGTGATAATCCAGATTTTGATCCAGAAGAGGATGAACCCACGCTTGAGGCCTCTTGGCCTCACATACAAGTATGGAACATAATTACGTATTGGCAGTTTTTATATTTATGCTATTCTGCAGAAATCATGGTTTTCTCATTTAGATTCTGAGTGTCTGTGTAAAATATTTAACTTTTATGGTTTTCTTAACATTATTTTCTTTCATGGAAATACTGTTTTTCAATGTTTTTTCATTGTAATAAAATACACTTAACATATATTTACCATTTAAACCATTTTAAAGTGTACAATTCAGTGACACAAAGTACATTCGCCGTGCTGTACAACCCATCACCACTCTTTAATTCTATAACTTTTCGATCACCCCAAATGGAATCCCCATTGGCATTTAGCACTCACACCCCGTTCCCATCTCTTTACAGCCCCAGATAACTACCAATCTGCTTTCTGTCTCTGGATTTGCCTATTCTGGTATCTGCATATAAATGAAATTATAAAATATGTGGGCTTTTGTTTCTGGGTTCTTTCAGTTAGCATAATGTTTTCAAGAATCATAAATGTCGTCTGTGTCAATACTTCATTCCTTTTTATGGATGAATTATTCCATTGTATGGATATACCACATTTGTTTATCCACTTACCAGTTGATGGACATTTAAATTATTTCCATCATTTGGCTATTGTGAATAGAGCTGTTATGAACAGTTCTATATATAAGTTTTTGCTTGAACCAATAAATTTTGATACATTATATTTTCCTTTCTTTTTCTTCTTTTTTTTTGAGACGGCATTTGGTTCTGTCACCCAGGCTGGAGTGGAGTGAAGTGGTGTGATCTTAGCTCACTGCAACCTCTGCCTCCTGGGTGCAAGCCATCCTCCCACCTCAGCCTCCTAAGTAGCTGCAACTACAGTTGTGTGCCACTACACCCACTAATTTTTGTATTTTTAGTAGAGATGGGGTTTCACCATGTTGCCTAGGCTGGTCTCGAACACCTGAGCTCAAGCAGCCCACCCACTTGGTTCCCAAAGTGCTGGGATTACAGGTGTGCACCACCACACCTGGCTCAAAATATTTTCTAATTTCCTAAGTGATTTTTCTTTTGACCCATTAGTTATTTAGGAATGTGTTAATTTCTACCTATTTGTGACTTTCCCAGATTTCCTTGTTATTAATTTCTAATTTTATTCCAGTATGTTTAGAGAATATACTTTTTTTCTTAAAGTTTTTCTTTTTTACTGGCTCTATAATTGCAGAATGGAGAATATATTTTGTATGATTTCAATCCTTTTAAACTTACTGAGACTTATACAGTGGCTTAATATACAGTCTGTCCTGGAGAATGTTTTATGTGTGCTTAAGAAGAATGTGTGTTCTGTTACTGTTAAGTACAGTGTTCTATAGAAGTCTGTTAGGTCTGGTTGGTTTATGGTGCTGTTTAAGTCTTCTGTTTCCTTGTTAATCTTCTGTCTGTTCTGTTATTTTAAAGGGGGACTGAAGTCTCTATTATTGAATTGTCTGTTTCTCCATTTCTGAAAGTTCTTGCTTCATGTATTTTAGGACCCTGTTGATAAGTGTATATAAGTTTATAATTGTTATATATTCTTTATAGATGGCCCTGAAAAGATCCTTTGTCTCTAGTCACAGTTTCTGTGTTAATTTTGTCTGATACTAGTGTAGTCACTCCAGCTCTCTTTTGGTTACTCTTGGTATGATACAACTTTTCCATCCTTTTATTTTTAATCTATTTGAATCTAAAGTGTGTCTCTTGTAAACAGCATGCAGTTGGATCATGTTTTAAAAATAATTTCTACAGTCTCTGCCTTTTTGATTAGTGTTTGACCATTTATATTTAATGTAATTACTGATAAGGTGGGCTTTGCAACTGCCATTTTGCCATTGGTTTTCTGTGACTTATGTCTTTTTTATTCCTCCACTTTTCCACTACTTTTTTTGTGTTAAATAGGTGTTTTCTAGGGTGCCATTTTCATTCCTTTGTTTCTTTAACTATATTTAACTATATTTTTTGACTTCCTTTCCTTCCCTTTCCCTTTCCCTTTCCCTTTCCCTTTCCCTTTCCTTTCCTTCTTTCTTTCTTTCCTTCCTTCCTTCTCTCTCTCTCTTCCTCTCTCTCTCTTTCTCTCTCTCTCTCTGTCCTGGGGATTACAGTTAGCATTCTGAGACAATCTAGTTTGGTTTAATACTAACCTAATTTCAATAGTATACAAAACTTTGGTGCAGCATACATCTATTCACTCCCCACTTTTTTGTGGTATTGTCATACAAATTACACCTCTACACATCATATGCCCACCAACACAGTTTTACAGTAATTGCTTTATGCAGTTGGCCTTGTAAAGGAGGAAAGTAAGAGTTATAAATAAAAATACATTTATACTGTCTTTTATATTTACTTGTATATTTATCTTTACATGTGCTCTTTATTTCTCTTTGTGGATTTGAGACACTGTATGGCGTCCTTTTATTTCTTCAAAAGCCTGAGGAATTTTTTTTTTTTGAGATGGAGTCTCGCTTTATTGCCCAGGCTGGAGTGCAGTGGTATGATCTAGGCTCACTGCAAGCTCTACCTCCTGGGTTCACACCATTCTCCTGCCTCAGCCTCCTGAGCAGCTGGGACTACAGGTGCCTGTCACCACACCTGGCTAATTTTTTGTATTTTTTGTAGAGATGGGGTTTCACCATGTTAGCCAGGATGGTCTCTGTCTCCTGACCTCGTGATCTGCCCACCTCAGCTTCCCGCCTGAAGGAATTTCTTTAGTATTTCTTGTAGGGCAGGTTGGCTAATGACAAATTCTTTCAGTGTTTATCTAGGAATGTCTTAATTTCCTCTTCATTTTTGAAGGAGAGTTTTGCTGGATATAGAATTCTTGTCTAACAGTCTTTTTCTTTCAACATGTCATCCCATTGTCTTCTTACGTCCATGGTTTTCTGATGTCAGGTTAGCCATTAATCTTACTGAGGATTTCATTATGTATGTGAAAAGTCATTTTTCTCTTGCTGCTATAAACGTTATCTCTTTAAGTTTTGTCAATTTGATTATGATGTATCTAGGTGTGGATCTTCTTGACTTTATTCTACTTGTTGTTTATTGAGTTACAATTAGAATTCATTATGTAAACTAATGTTTCATAATCTTTGAGTTATTTTTGGTCATTATTCAAATATTTTTCCTGCCCTTTTTCTCTCATCTTCTGGGACTCCCATTTATGTGTATGTTGCTATAATTGCTGGTGTCCCACAGGTCTCTGGGGGCTCTGTTCAATTTTCTTCATTTATATATGGATTCTAGGTATTAATGCCAATTAATTTGCTGATTTTTTTTTTAAGTTTTGCAAGTACTTATATTTTGTAGTGACCTTTACATTTTCTGTTATTATAAAAAGATGAGAGAGGCTGGGCGTGGTGGCTCATGCCTGTAATCCCAGCACTTTGGGAGACTGAGCTGGGCGGATCACCTTAGGTCAGGAGTTCGAGACCAGCCTAACATGGAGAAACCCGTCTCTACTAAAAATACAAAATTAGCCGGGCATGGTGGCACATGCCTGTAATCCCAGCTACTCAGGAGGCTGAGGCAGGAGAATCGCTTGAACCCAGGAGGCGGAGGTTGTGGTGAGCTGAGATAGTGCCATTGCACTCCAGCCTGGACAACAAGAAAGAAACTCCGTCTCAAAAAAAAAAAAAAGATGAGAGAAAGAAAATTATATTTTATATCATTTAAGATACTTTATGCAATATTCTGCCTCATTATTTATTTATTCATTCTGTGTAGCACCTATACATCCAAATAAGATGGAGAGGAGTCCTGGGATTAGTGAAAACTGATAACAATTTTAAGATCTGTCAGCACATTAGAGCTTACAGAACTAGAAAATCCAAAGTGGTAAATTATTTTTTAATAGAACTGTACACAAGTTTATATGAAATTTTGTTCCATAGTTGGTGTAAAATTAATAATGCTATATTTGAAATGCAAAGGTTTTACAAATTCTCATTAGCTGATAAGTTGATAAGCTGATAATGAAAAATTCTCATTAGCTGGTTTTTTAATCAGATGTAGTTGAATGGTCTGAAAGAGACTCCTTGGTCTTTGAATTTTTAAAATTAAAGAAAGTGTTTTCATTAGGATATATTTATATGCTCATGGAAAGTAACAGTGGAAATTGAGCCAAGTAGACAATATGCTTTCCATTTTTAACTGGTATGATTTGAGGTTTTATTTAAATTCCCTGAAACCAGTGGTTCTTAACATTTTAGGAGGTGCTAAGTTGCTTTCAGAATATGATTTTTTATTTTTTATTTATGTATTTATTTATTTTTGAGATGGAGTCTCACTCTGTTGCCCAGGTTGGAGTGCAGTGGCGTGATCTTGGCTCACTGCAACCACCACCTCCCGAGTTCAAATGATTCTCCTGCCTCAGCCTCTTGAGTAGCTGGGACTACAAGTGCTTGCCACCATGCCCAGCTAATTTTTGTATTTTTAGTAAAGATGTTGGCCAGGCATGTCTCAAACTCGGACCTCAAGTGATCCATCCACCTTAGCCTCCCAAAGTGCTGGGATTACAGACATGAGCCACTGCGTCCATCCCAAAATATGATTTTTGAGAAGTAGTTCTCTCTCAAGACAAATTCCCAGAGATACAAGAAATTTTCATTCATCTTTGGTCCCTTGATTAAAAGGCTCTGCCCCAGATATAGATGTTTATAGTTAAAAAATCCTTCCAAAAACCAAAATTTCTAGAAACCAAAATTTGGCATTCACTTTTTAAATTTGGCAATTAAATGGTCTAAGGACATCAAAAACTGATAGATACTGGAGTGACCTGATTTATAGGATTTGTCAGTACATGTAGTTACATTATTAATCATCTTAAGTTTTTTTAGATGGAATATTAAAGCTACTCTGACAGATTATAGGGAATTGTAGCACTGAAGAAATTTGCTCAATGAAAGTTTCTTCTGCTGTTACAATGTGTGCTTAATTCACCTGGAATTCTTTTGTTTTGTACTAACAGTTTACATTTTACATTTAGCTTATGAGATCCTAGATACTAGAAATTAATTTGTTATTGTGGAAAATAAACATTAGTTGTTAATGAGGGAGAGTAAATACAAGTAATCTCAAAACCTTTCAAGCCTTTGTTTTCCCCACCCTTTTCATGAGTTTTCTAAACATGTGCTAATAAAAGTTTATCTCTTTTTACTTATTCTTACACTGTAATGGAAATACTAATGAGCAATGGAATAATGGAATAAAAAGAGATAAAGGAACACAAGGAAGGTTATTTCAGTATTAGGGGATAGGTTATATCTTCTAATTTATTAAGTGTAGTATCATATGGTAACTATTAATGTACAACAGTTTTAAATTATTTTCTCATTTCTTTCCTAAGTATTATTGCTTTCTATTGAGGACTAACAATATATTAATTTTCTGCACTTTTAGATAATTAGGACACTTGGCTGCTGTACTAGCCTGGAATACAGGCAGATTGTATATTTTCACTTTCTTTTATTAATTACTTTACTGGCACAGATAATTAAGATTTAATTGTGTGGGATAGTGCCTAGAACATAGACCTTTTTAGGAATAACTTGTGTTTTAGGGATTAGAGAGCTTTTCTGTCTGGGCAATATAATTAGAAATTTAAACTGGCAACATACATGTTTTACAGTGTACACCTTTACATTCAAATAACTCTTGGCCATATACTATATTTTAAATATTTTCATGGGCTAAGAATCCAAAATGGTAGGAATCATAGCCTAATGCACTAACTTTATAGGCACAAAAATAAAAAGGAATATCTTTTATATAAGATTAAGAAATACTTTTATTGCTTTGGCCTTTTTAATTGTTAATAGTTATTATCTTTTTAGTTGTTATGAATAAAAGAGCAGAGGAAAAAAACCTAGGCTGACTGTATTTAAACTATTCGAGGTTTATGCAGAATCTGTTGTTTTCACAAGGATTACAGAGAAAAACAGATTCTTAAAAAACTAAGATTTTGTTAATGTTTACCTTATCCTAGGAAATGTTCTTTTTGGGTGCTTAATATGTAATATATAGTTGAGTATGCATTAATTTTTATATGAATTCTTTTATATATTAAATCAGTTAAAAACCTTATTTACGTTAGTTTCCTCTTAATAGAGGTTGGAAAACATTGGTCACCTGTATTACTTGAAAGCAGCCTCTTAGGTACTTGTAGATCATTAAAGTTTGCTTCTCAGTCTTTGCCTCTCTGAACCAAACATTTCTATTCCTTTAGCTTTTTGTATAGGTCTTATTTTTCAGATACTTTAATCATCCATGCTGTTTTCTGTTGGAACTTCTCCCAAGTCTTTTTAATGGTGAAGACCAGAATTTTATGTTTTATTTTAACTCCTTTAGGAAAGACATGGTCAGAACTGAGTAGGAGGGTAAGATTACACTCCTCAATTCCCTATACTTTTTAGTTATCTTTCATTTTTTAGGGTATTTTTGGTGTACAGAAGTAGAAGGACTAGCCATACATTGAACATAGGTGAAGTTTGTTGTTTTTATTAGTAAACTGAATTCATTGGTGAAGTGTGTGTTTTTCTTTGCAACATTGTTTCTTAGATTCTTGGAGCAAGTTATTTGTATAGAAGACCATAGAAGGGTGGGCGCAGTGGCTCACACCTGTAATCCCAGCACTTTGGGAGGCTGAGGCAGATGGATCATGAGGTCAGGAGTTCGAGACCAGCTTGAACAACATGGCGAAACCCCGTCTACTAAAAATACAAAAATTAGCCAGGCGTGGTGGCGCACGCCTCTAATCGCAGCTACTCAGGAGGCTGAGGCAGGAGAATGGCTTGAACCCAGGAGGCGGAGGTTGCAGTGAGCCAACATTGCGCCATTGCACTCTAGCCTGGGCGACAGAGCAAGACTCTGTCTCAACAACAACAAAAAAGAAAATAAAAAAGAAAACAAGACCATGGAAAAACTTCAGTGACTACATAGAAACACAACCTCTTAACAAATGTGATTTCCATTCATTCAGTAAGCATCTATTGTGCATCAAGCATTTTTGTAAACATTGAGGGTAAAGTACTGAACTAAGCAAAATCCCTTACATCCTAGCAGAGAAGAATAAAATAATAATAAAATAATTGGCATACATTCTATGTTAGGGTGTGATACATTTTTAAAAATACAGGATGGGGTATATAGAGAGTGACACTGGGACAGGATAAATTTTATAAGTTTCATAGAAGCATAATCTCGATTATTCCATTTTGAAGATTTCCAGCTCTGTAGATCACTAGTGTTTCTTCTACCTCTATTTGGGATAACTATTCAATAATTTTTTTTTTTTTTTGAGATGGAGTTTTGCTCTTGTTGCCCAGGCTGGAGTGCAATGGAGTGATCTCGGCTCACTGCAACCTCTGCCTCTCAGGTTCAAGCGATTCTCCTGCCTCAGCCTCCCAAGTAGCTGGGATTACAGGCATACGCCACCATGTCTGGCTAATTTTGTATTTTTAGTAGAGATGGGGTTTCTCCATGTTGGTCAGGCTGGCCTCGAACTCCCGACCTCAGGTGATCCACCCGCCTCAGGCTCCCAAAGTGCTGGGATTACAGGTGTGAGCCACTGCTCCCGGCCCTCAATATGTATTTAAGTAACTTTTTGTCATCATCTCTTTAGTGGTGCTAAGTTGACAGCATAACAGCATTTTGCTGCTAATTTTGACTGATAATGTTCACTGTGTCAGGTAAATGATGTAGATGAAAACTATGAAAGAAATTATATGTGGTATTCGTGAATGGCACAGGTTTCAATTTATATATATGGTTTAGAGAATTCAGTTTGATTTGTAGCTTGATGTCATAAAAGTCTCCCACAGGACAGGCTATTACTCTGAAAACTATTAAGCCTTAGGCCCTATATTTCTGATGAAGATCTTAAGAAGGGAGAGTAGATAGGCTAATGCATGCTACATTTGGCTCATGTTTAACCTGATCCCACCTTATGATGGAATCTCCAGGGATTTGCATAAAGATTTGGAGTCTATAATTCCATACCATCAACCTGTACTCTGCACTCTCTTCATCTCAAGCCATGCTGCTTAAAAAGACAAAAAAAAAAAAAAAAAAAAGCCAGGCATGGTGGCTTACACCTGTATTCCCAGCACGTTAGGATGCTGAGGCGGGTGGATAGCTTGAGCCCAGGAGTTCGAGACCAGCCTGGGCAACATGGTGAAACTCTGTCTCTAAAAATAAATAAATATATATATTTTTAAATCAAGACATGCTGCTACCTTTCTATAAAATAAAAGCCATCCTCTTCCTGAAGATCCAGAATCGAAACAAATACAGGGCTCAAGTTGCATATCCTCCTTAAAGCTTTTCCTACCTTTTCCACAGTGATACAGCCCTTTTCTAAATAGCTCCTGCACTTATAGTCTGTGCCACGTAATATAATTATTGTGTAGTGAATGGGCTTTTTGAGCCATACTATCCCTAATGTCTGTTCATACTATACGTAGCCCAGTACTGGACAT
The DNA here is from genome assembly GCF_007565055.1 of Rhinopithecus roxellana. Lineage (NCBI taxonomy): Eukaryota > Metazoa > Chordata > Mammalia > Primates > Cercopithecidae > Rhinopithecus > Rhinopithecus roxellana. The sequence goes on along the minus strand of NC_044556.1, from coordinate 70,525,156 downwards.
GAAAATAGGCACTGAATGAATAAGTTGTGCCATTAATGAAACTGCATCGCAATCCATGAGACTGTGCCGACTTTTCAGAGCACTCTGTGATCAGTTTTGTGTATTTTTTTGCATGTGTATACCCCAAAGCAAAATTATCTGTTATCTTTATTGTTGTTTGATTAGAAAATTGTCTATGAATAAAAACTTAAATTGCTATCAAGTTTTATTTCTTGTTATATCCTTAATTTATAATAAACACAAAATATTAGGTAACATTAGACCAGATAAGCATCACTCCTTTTCCACAGTTGGGCAGAGATACATCAGGCAAAACTGTATTTGCTCAGATCCCCAAACCATTGTTAGCCATAGAATGTTACTGAACTCACTGTAATAAAAATGTGTTGTTACTTGGTGAATGATAAGGCCTAGATCTGGTAGTGCTTTTGTTTGCTATAACGTCTATTAATTTAGCGTAGCAATCTTTCTTTTCCCTTTTCTTCCTTCTGCATCTAATCTAACTGGCTACCTAAATGTTTATTGAATGACTGTTTTTGCTTTGGGATAGAATCCTTTTTAATTTTTAGGGTGTTAAATTGATATAGTATTGTTTAATAGCTAATAAGATACATTTTGGTCTAAGTTTCTGCCTTTTTATAGCTATTAGGTTACAATAAAAATAGTCATATTTGCCTTTCTCCTTGAAAGCAGGTGTGATAGTGACAAGCTGAACCAAATATTTAATTCTGATTTGTGGTAGCAAATGCACATTTCCTATTACTTGTAGGTTGCTTGGCACTTTTATAGAAGGCCTGCTATGACTTCTAGTTTATTTGCTGTGGTTGGTACACAGGCATTTCTTCCCTAGCCCTTTACTTACGTAATTTGGTTCATTACTTCTCAAGTGTGGATAGGATATGCTGGTTTTGATTTAATTAGTTTTCCTACTGTGGTTTTATAGAAAGACCAGAAGTTTTTCTTTTCCTTTCTTTTTAAAAATTAATAATACACTGCCTTTTTTTTTTTTTTTTTTTTTTTTTTTGAGACGGAGTCTCGCTTTGTTGCCCAGGCTGGAGTGCAGTGGCGCGATCTCGGCTCACTGCAAGCTCCGCCTCCCAAGTTCATGCCATTCTCCTGCCTCAGCCTCCGAGTAGCTGGGACTACAGGCGTGCACCACAATGCCTGGCTAACTTTTTGTATTTTTAGTGGAGACGGGGTTTCACCGTGTTAGCCAGGATGGTCTCGATCTCCTGACCTCGTGATCCGCCCACCTCGGCCTCCCAAAGTGCTGGGATTACAGACGTGAGCCACTGCACCTGGCTACACTGCCTGTCTTATCTGGAGGTTGTTGACTCTGCATTTAAAAGACTCTGTAGTGATTAAATTGAGGTAGGTAGTAGTCCACTGGGAAGGAGCCTGTTCCTAGTGAGTATGGATTACAAAATAGGAATATATTTCATTAAGAAATATTTAATTTTATAGGCATTGTCCTTCTTTTCTAGTCCTGTAATTTAACGTTTTGCATCAAGTTACGTAAAGCAATAAATAAATCTCAAAGTTTATCATGTTAGGAAACCAAATTGCGAATATATAGTTTCTGGGTTTGTTTGTTTGTTTATTTATTTATTTTTGAGACAGTCTCACTTTGTTGCCCAGGCCGGAGTGCAGTGGCACATGTTGCCACAATCGCAGCTCACTGCAGCCTTGACCTCCAGACTCAAGGGATCTTCCTACCTCAGCCTCCCAGTAGCTGGGACAATAGACACACGCCACCATGCCTGGCTAATTTTTTGATTATTTGTATAGACAGAGGTCTCACCATGTTGTCCAGGGTGGTCTCAGACTCCTGGGCTCAAGTGATTCTCCCACGTCAGCTTCCTAAAGTATGTTGGGAGTACAGGCATGAATTTTTAAAAAAAATTTTTTTTATCAACTCATTACATTTTCAGATCTCATTATGAGATCTGAAATCTCCCTACTAAGTTGGTAAGAACAGGTGTGTTCTTAATATGAAGTGATAATTTAGGGTAATATTTTATAGCCATCATCTTAGCTTTTATTTGACTTTCTCTCATAGTTGGTATATGAATTCTTCTTGAGATTTTTGGAGAGCCCTGATTTCCAGCCTAGCATTGCAAAGCGATACATTGATCAGAAATTCGTACAACAGGTAAGGAACTCTTTTGTCTTAGATTCTCTTACATTCATCTTAGCAATGATTTATTAACTTATGATTAAAATAGAGTAGTCTTTCAAAACTTTAATGGTTTATTTTAATTTGACAGCACTTAATATTACTGCCAAACAATTAGAATAAAAGTGAAGTAGCTCTGAGAGTATAAGAGTATTTTTATCAAGGGTAAGTGTCTAATGAAGTCAATCAAATTATCCTATTTAATCCTAAAGTATCATAGTTATTTTATAAATACCAGAAAAACAAGCCTTTCTGCAGTATCTAAGAAAATTTGCTATGACCATTCAATCCAAGGGAAATCTTTTGTTTTACATTTGTAAGTCTTTGAACTTGACATATATTTTAAGCATTGGGACTTTGAAATGACAGGGGAAAAAAGGAATAGAATCATTGTGAGGAATTTGGGCTTTAGGCTCCTTTCCTGTCATTAAGTATCAATTACTTTTCCCTTTTTCTTTCCTTTTTGCACCTAAGCATCCCACCACCCAATTTCTAAACCACAGATAAAATGGAATCATTAAGAATATAAGGAGGTAGAGTTAATTGTGATGCCTTCTTTCTTCTTATAAACTGGTTATTAGCTGTTATTTTTAGAACCTACATATTCACAATTTCTAAGAATATATTTTTATTTTCAAAACCTTTTCAAAAATTTAAAGGCCTCTTTTTTTTTTTTTTGAGAGGGAATCTTGCTCTGTTGCCGAGACTGGAGTGCAGTGGTGCAACCTCAGCTCACTTTATCCTCCACCTCCCAGGTTCAAGCAATTCTCCTGCCTTAGCCTCCCAAGTAGCTGGGACTACAGGCACGCACTATCATGTCCTGCTAATTTTTTTTTTTTTTTTCTATTTCTAGTAGAGATGGGGTTTCACCATGTTGGCTGGGCTGGTCTTGAACTCCTGGCCTCAAGGGATCCTCCCGCCTCAGCCTCCTAAAGTGCTGGGATTATAGGTGTGAGGCACTGCACTGGCCTAAAGGCCTCTTTTTAACTATATGGAATTGGCCGGCCCCAAAGAAAATTGTGAAGTAGACCAAGCCTTTCTAGGCCTGAGTATGCAGGCCTCTTTAGGAATTTGATGCTAAGGCCAGGATTAAAATCATTGCAAGGACCTTTCCTATCCTTCAGACTACTTTGTATGTGCCCTATGATAAAGATTCTACAAATGTGAGTTTGGTATGTTTAAAGCTCATTTTTGGTCATTCATAACTATCCTTGACCTCATATAAAGTATTCTGAGCAGTTGCTGTGCAAGATTGATAAATGAAGAACATTATCAGCCTAAAATATTTCCTTGAACCATTGAAGTAGCTCTTCATAAACTATAAAGAAGTATTAGGTGTGTATTAACAGTAACATATACATTTTAATCATGACTAAAAATTAGATTAAATGGAGTTATGTTATTTTGGTAATTGTAAATGAACGCCTGTTTATTTCCTTGTGCAGTTCTTGTGTGGTATACAGTAGGGAGGTCTAGTAATGCCATATGAAATTGTATTTAATACAGTAACAGGTTGAGGGGAACAGTTGCCTTAGTGCTTTGTTAGTCTAGAGCTTGAGGTGTTTAGGCTGCTGTATTATTTTGTGGTGTGAGGGCAGCAAGAAGAAAACTGGTGGAGCAGGATCTGTTTTCTACCTTCTACTTTAAATGTTTGAATTATCTGAGAAGCTAGGGCCCAGTAATTGCTTTTAGCAGTTTATATGGCTGTTTCTCTCTTGTTGCCTAGGCTGGAGTGCAGTGGCTGGATCTTGGCTCACTGCAACCTCTGCCTCCCAGGTTCAAGCGATTCTCCTGGCTGAGCCTCCCAAGTAGCTGGGACTGCAGGTGTGCCGACATGCCTGGCTAATTTTTGTTTGTACTTTTAGTAGAGACAGGGTTTCACTATGTTGGTCAGGCTGGTATCAAATACCTGACCTCAAGTGATCTGCCCGCCTTGGCCTCTCAAAGTGCTGGGATTACAGTTGAGAGCCACTTTGCCTGGCTGCCATTTTTAATTAGAATAATTTGATCTGAACTTATTAGGTATATTAACAAAAATTCTCATATTCCATAGATATGTTTTGCTGGAGTCTCATGAGGGCCTCAACAGCCTAGCAAACAAAGAATGGAAACTATAAGTATGTCAGTTGTTTTGGGAGTTATAAATATGACTTAAGTCATCCACTGTGGTTTCAGATGCATGTGTTAGCAATTATATATAATTCAAAACAAAATGGAATAAGAACTTCTGATGAGGTTCAGAGCTTGCTATCTTTATTGTAATTATAAACACGAAAGTTCAGAACATAAAATTCCTTGACAGCTTTACAGATACTTGTACTCTAAAGAGAGTATTTTATATTTTTCTAAGAAAATCCAATGTTTAAAATATAATATTGGTTTCTTGGACAGAAGAAATTAAGTTTCTTTACCATTTTAAATGGAAATTTGAGATTTTGACTTTTAACTTTTTCTAAAGTCTCTTCTCTCAGGTTTTGCTGAAAAGTTGTGCAGAATATAGGAGTGCATTGATTGGGCCAATTGAGGTATAGAAGAGTGCTGATTGTGGAACTGGTTTAAAATTTTTTAGCTATTTGCTAAGCTGAAAAAGCTATGGACTGGGCATAGTGGCTCACGCCTATAATCCTGGCACTTCAGGATGCTGAGGAGGGTGGATTGCTTGAACTTAGGAGTTTGAGACCAGCCTGGGCAACATGGTGAAACCCTGTCTCTACCAAAAAATATATAAATTAGCTGGGCGTGGTGGCATACGTCTGTAGTCCCAGCTAGTTGGGAGGCTGAGGCAGGAGGATCTCTTGACCCCAGGAGGTTGAGGCTGCATGAGTTGTGATTGCATCACTACCCTCCAGTCTGGGCTACAGAGCAAAACTCTGTCTTTAAAAAAAAAAAAAAGAAAAAAAAATTGGCCTCATCTTATATTCTAGTGTTATTTTATATCTGATTTCTATTCTATTAGTATGTATCTGCCAATATTTTATCCTAATAACTGAACGTTAATTTTTCAGCTGTTGGCATGGTAACTATCTTGAATTTATTGTAAATTCACAAGAAGTCTTAGTATGTGTACATCTTTCTATTAAACTAGAAATACACATTTACACATGGATTTTTAAAAACTATTTGATGACTTGCAATCTAAAAACTTAAAAAAGATTTTCCATGTAGTTTTGACTTTCAAAAAGCATTAAAAATCCCAAATTTTAACACTCCAAAATTGTGAGCCTGTTTGGTATTCAAGAGTAGGATGGAATTTTAAAATCAGTGGGAAGGTAAAGAAAAATCCACTTTTTGAAATATTTATATTTATTGTAAATGTCATATTTTGAAGTGAAATAAGTGAGAAGAAATATTCCCTAAGCTTTTCCTCAACTTCATTACTTAGCAAGAATAAAGTCAGTGTGGTAAGGCAGAACTCTAAAAAATTTTTAAAAGATGTCATGGATAATCTTTCAAATCAAAATTAGAATAAAGCTTTAGCTCAATTACTTTTTAAAAGTAATTTCTCAGATTTCTTTTAAAGCTCCTGGAGCTTTTTGATAGTGAAGATCCCAGAGAACGTGACTTCCTGAAGACTGTTCTGCACCGAATTTATGGGAAATTTCTTGGATTAAGAGCATTCATCAGAAAACAAATTAACAACATTTTCCTCAGGTAAATTAATCATTTATTGTATATTGCACCTCTTCCTCCTACATATCTTCTTGTATTCAAGTTGTCTTTGTTTTTTGAGACAGGGTCTCACTCTGTCATCCAGGCTGGAGTGCAGTGGTGAGAACATAGCTCATTATAGCCCCCATCTCCCAGACTCAAGCAATCTTCCTCTCTCAGCCTGCCAAGTATTGGAACGACAGGTGTGCACCACCACGCCTGGCTAATTTTTTTGACTTTTAGTAGAGACAAGGTCTATGTATTATGTTGCCCAGGCTGGTTTTGAACTCCTGAACTCAAGCAGTCCTCTTATGTGGGGCCTATCATTTGCTTGTAGTCCTCCCTCAGTATCTGTGAGGGACTGATTCCAAGGCCCCTGCTAATACCAAAATCCAAAGTCCCTTATATAAAATGGCATAGTATTTGCATATAATGTCCACACATCCTCCTGTATACTTTATCTCTAGATTACTTATAATAATACAGTGTGAATGCTATGCAAATATGTTATTCTATATTTTAAATTTGTATTTATTTTTTAAAAATATTTTTGATCTGTAGTTGATTGAATGCACAGATATGGAACCTGCAGATACATAGAGCGAAGTGTACTTTATAAATATTAATCTGTTAAGTAGTTGCTTCAGATCAGGAGATTTCATAACAACACCCATATTTAAGGTTTGGTTTGTTTTAATTAATTGAAGATCTGGCAAAATTTGGTTACTATTCTCACATTGCAACAATTAGAGATGAGTAATATCTGCCTCCTCTAGAGTGAGTATCCTTCTCCAGTTCTCTGTCATCACTTCCTAAGCCCATTTCAAATATCTGCCCTATTCTATTTATGTCTCCCTGCTTTAAAGGCAACCCTAATCTTGGAAAGCTATGCAGCCTATATAGTTAGAGGTTTAAAGAAATTCTGATTAAAAATGGCTTTATTACATATGGGCCTTTTTCTCTTGGATTTCCCTATAATTAGAGGTTTCTTATTTTAAAAAGTATTTATTTGAGAAAACTTATCTTTCTTATAAATTATTAAGTTGAATATTCCAGGTGAAATGACAATCTGTTATCTTCACATGTGGCGAGTTTTGGCAAAGGCGTATGTAGTTCATTAGGAAACAGATCTTCTTTTGTAAGACTGATATGAACTAACTGGTTTGGGGCAAAAGAGCTTATAAGACCCAAAACATGCTTGTGTGTTTCTAATAGCTGTCCTTTGGATTGATTTCTTCACCCTCCTGCCTGTTTCTCTTAGTTTTCTGAAGTTTGATTTTGATTACATCTGTCTTTATTTTAAATTCAGGTTTATATATGAAACAGAACATTTCAATGGTGTTGCTGAACTTCTTGAAATATTAGGAAGGTAGGTCAGGTTTTTTTGTTCTTTTTAAGAAGTAACTTTGAATGTTTTATGTATTAAAATCTTAGCTGGGGTTGGAGAAATTGTGTCATATTTTAGAGTTTAAATGTAGAGCCCATAGTTTCTCAACTGAAGTTTTTTTTTTTTTTTTTTGAGTTGGAGTTTCACTCTTGTTGCCCAGGCTGGAGTGCAATGGCGCGATCTTGGCTCACTGCAACCTCTGCCTCCTGGGTTCAAGCGATTCTCCAGCCTCAGCCTCCTGACTAGCCGGGATTACATGCGCCTGCCACCACGCCCAGCTAATTTTTGTATTTTTATTTTTAGTAGAGGTGGAGTTTCACCATGTTGGCCAGGCTGGTCTTGAACTCCTGACCTCAGGCAGTCCACCCGCCTCAGCCTCCCACAGTGCTGGGATTACAGGTGTGAGCCACCACGCCCAGCCTCAACTGAATTCTTATTACCTTTTGCCATAACACTTTGCCTTCTTTATTCACTACGTATTAGTATTAAGAGAATTTTAGACCCTTCTGTTACTATTTAAAGAATGATTTTAGTTTCCTTTATTAATAGTAGAAAACGATTGTGGAGAGAACTACTTCTTAATTTCAGATTATCCAACAGAGTAAGAAAAACTACCCATTTACTTCAGAAAATATTGAACGTTCTAACAATATTATGATACTGACTCTCCTGGGTCCTTGGGGGGAAAAATAAAGGCAACAACGCATAAAGTTACAGGTTTGATAGAAAATAAAGATAGAAATTACTTGGGAATTAACTGACAGTCCTAATTTTCTTTTGGAATCATCAGATGACTTAGAGGAACAGACTTCATAGTAATAGTCTTCCTAAAGTAGTTTGAAGATGAACAGTCATACAACACCAGGATTGAAACAGCACTGTTCCTTATGTACTCATGGATATGACAGCTTTTAGAAACAAAGTAGTAACTACTTAACCCTTCCCCTGCCTTTTTTTCCCTCCAGTATTATCAATGGCTTTGCATTGCCACTGAAAGCAGAACATAAACAATTTCTAATGAAGGTTCTTATTCCTATGCATACTGCAAAAGGATTAGCTTTGTTTCATGCTCAGGTAAGTTTCAGAAAAATTTCCAAATGAAATGAATATTATTTCAAAGGCAAATATAAAGGCAGAGAAATTGAGAAATATTGAGATGACAGTTTTAAGTATAAGCAATTTGCTTACAAAATTACCCAAAGCAAATTTTTCTTATCATTTTAAAATGTTTAGTTGTTAGGTAAGACCAATTATTTAATTTTTATATCTATACTTACACTTTAAGTGTAAGATACACACTTTCCTCATATTTTAGTCCAGGCCTTGACCTAATATGTGACTTTGAATAAATCCCACATATCTACAGAATGTTTCTTCCAGCTGCAATAACCTAGACCTAGTTAGAGAGATTTTGGTCTCTTCTATTAATATTTAGAGAATAATATATCAGCATAGGTGTATATGTAGAAACATGCTGAAAAACTAAATTGTTAGCTCTAGTCTTACTTCAGTTAACTTTATAGTCAGAAATTACTACTAAAAAATCTTTTTTAAACTTGAATTTACTTTCAAGGCTAAAAAGTTACACAATTGTGAGTATAGTTTCATGACTGAGGTATTTCACAATTTCATTCACAATTGTGAGTGTATTTTTATATATCAAAATAATTTATCAAAATGAGGTAGTCTAAAAAATATTGGCTAAATATAAAAAAATCCTACATTATTAAATGTTATCTCACTCAGTAATATTTATAAACTGTCCCTTACCTTTTAGCTAGCATATTGTGTCGTACAGTTCCTGGAGAAAGATACAACACTAACAGAGCCAGTAAGTGTTCTATGTATTTTCATGTTTTTGGTCTGCATTAATAGAATTTCATTGTAGCTTTCTTTTTATAGACTTTATAGTTATTAAGTAAAATAATGTACCTTAAGCTAAAATCATTTAGAAGAAGAAATGTGAGATTAATCTGCATTCAAAGAAGGGGTTAGGAGGGGAGAGTTCTCATGAGTTATATGTCTTGAATAACCAAAATATAGACTACTATTAATATGTAGTAGTTAAGATGTACAATGAAGGCTGGGCGCGGTGGCTCAAGCCTGTAATCCCAGCACTTTGGGAGGCCGAGACGGGCGGATCACGAGGTAAGGAGATCGAGACCATCCTGGCTAACACGGTGAAACCCCGTTTCTACTAAAAAAAAAAATACAAAAAACTAGCTGGGCGAGGTGGCGGGCGCCTGTAGTCCCAGCTACTCCGGAGGCTGAGGCAGGAGAATGGCGTAAACCTGGGAGGCGGAGCTTGCAGTGAGCTGACATCTGGCCACTGCACTCCAGCCTAGGTGACAGAGCGAGACTCCGTCTCAAAAAAAAAAAAAAAAAGATGTACAATGATAGGATCAGATGACCACAGTGAAATTTTATATGCATACTGTCTTCACCAATAATCTTTTAAATCTTCATTCACCTTCTGGAATTAAAACATACTTCAAGTACTCCCTTGAATTTTGTTTTGTTTTTAATGATAGAATTTTTGCCACTCATTAACGATAAACCACTTGATAGGGATAGAAAACATTTCCTTGCTTTTGGTGATTTAAGATGTAATCTTGGAATAAAAGTTGTTTATGAACCAGCAAGGCAACTTAGTCTTTGAATTCTACTGTTATTTGCCTCTAGAATGAAAATTCAGGAGAGAGTGAAAACATAATTAGTTATGAAAATTTACTGAGGATTCAAGAAAAACAAAAGATGAAGTAGGGTGAAACAGAAGAGTATTAAAAGCATAGAAAACTTTTTAACCTTGGTGAAGTATAAGTATTTTGAGAGAATGCTTTCTAGGCATGTGAAATCTAAATATTTACCTAGTATTAGGTTGGTGCTTTTAAAAGATTTAAAAGTAATGGCAAAAGCCACAATCACTTTAGCAGCAGCCTAATGAATATTTAGTATAATAGCAAAGGGTTTGAAGGATTAAAACTAAAATATATATGTATTTTTACTATATTATGAGCCTTCTCAGGCTATCCCTAGGGATGTTTGAAAAAATTATATATTTAGTATTCTCCCTTTCATTTGAACTTTGTGTAATGGAACAAAAGACATTTTTCCACTCCTTAATTTTTTTAGTTTTTTTTTACTTCTAGATTTACAGTGTTTTCTAGAAACCGCTGTAAACAGTTTTTTTTTTTTTTTTTTTTTTTCAGACGGAGTCTCGCTCTGTCACTTAGGCTGGAGTGCAGTGGTGCAATCTCGGCTCACTGCAAGCTCCACCTCCTGGGTTCACGCCATTCTCCTGCCTCAGCCTCCCAAGTAGCTGGGACTACAGGCACCCGCCACCACACCCAGCTAATTTTTTGTATTTTTAGTAGAGACAGGGTTTCACTGTGTTAGCCAGGATGGTCTCCATCTCCTGACCTCGTGATCCGCCCACCTCGGCCTCCCAAAGTGCTGGGATTACAGGCGTGAGCCACCGCGCCTGGCCAGCTGTAAACAGTTTTTAAAGACAATTCAGGAGAATTAGAAACCGTATATTTACAAATGAAACCACATAAACCTCTGAAGTTGATTAAAACTTGGCTGGGTGTGCAGTGGCTCACAACTGTAATCCCAGCACTTTGGAAGGCTGAGGCAGGCAGATAACTTGAGGCCTGAGACCAGCCTGGCCAAGATGGTGAAACCTTGTCTCTAGTTAAAATACAAAAATTAGCTGGGCATGGTGGCACGGGCCTACAGTCCCAGCTGCTCAGATAGTGAGGGCACAAGAATTGCTTGAATCCAGGAGGCGTAGGTTGCAATGATCTGAGCTCATACCAGTGCGCTGCAGCCTGGGCTTCAGAGTGAGACTCTGTCTTAAAAAAAAAAAGAAAAAAGTAAAACCTTAATACAAATCCATGATAACTCCCATTAGAATTGAGAAAAAGAAAACCCATAATAACACATATTGAAAAGTCATGGTTCATGCTTGGTATATAGTATACAAATAAAATTTTAATTAATTTGGGGTGGATAAGGAAGACAGGTGATTTATTTTTAAAGAATGGAAGATAGAGGCTGGGCACAGTGGTTCACGCCTGTAATCCCAGCACTTTGGGGGGCTGAGGCAGGCGGATCACCTGAGGTCAGGGGTTCAAAATCAGCCTGACCAACATGGTGAAACCCCATTTCTACTTAAAAAAAAAAAAAAAAAAATTAGCTGGGCGTGGTGGTGTGTGCCTGTAATCCCAGCTACTAGGGAGGCTGAGACACAGGAATCACTTGAACCTTGGAGGCGGAGGTTGCAGTGAGCCAAGATTGCACCAAAAAAAAAAACACAACAAAAGCACTTGACGATTAGGGCAAGGGATGATAGCCAGTTATTCAGCTTTTATCTGGCTTGGCTGAGCTGGGTTAATGAAAATAGGAGCAGGATGAGGAGAGAGAGTAAGATAAATACCCAGGTTAAGAAAGGAAAATATTTTCCAACTCATAAAGATCTCTCAATACAGAGATCTTGCAGTTTCTAACATAGGCCATTCCAGTGCTATATTACTTGGGTTTGAGCCTTAATACTAAATTTTCTGGAAAGTAAGCATTCCTATCAAAGCTTTCTACAAGTTATAACTAGCTCAGAGCTTTTGTTCGTTTATTACTCAAGCCTGTAATCCCAGCACTTTGGGAGGCTGAGGCAGGCGGATCAACTGAGATCAGGAGTTCAAGACCAGCCTGGCCAACATGATGAAACTCCGTCCCTACTGAAAATACAAAAATTAGCCAGGCGTGGTGGCGGGCACCTGTAATCCCAGCTACTTGGGAGACTGAGGCAGAATTGCTTGAGGCAGGAGAATGGCTTGAACCCAGGAGGCGGAGGTTGCACTGAGCGGAGATCATAGCACTACACTCCAGCCTGGGCAAGAGTGAGACTCCATCTCAAAAAAAAAAAAAAAAAGTACAGGGTGAAAGAAGTAACTAAATATTCATTACAGCTAAGTTTCCATGTAAAGAGGAAAAAAATGAAGAGTCAGCATGACTTTCAAAACTTCCATTTTTTTGGCAGTGTAAACCTTTCCTTCCATGCAAAGCTGCGTTTTTATAAAACAAGCAAAACAAAACACCTTTCTTACTCCAAGAAAATCTAACTTGAGCCCCCAAATATTTTTTTTTCTTTTTCTTTTTTTTTTTTTTGAGACAGAGACTCACTCTGTTGCCCAGGCTGGAGTGCAGTCAGTGGCACGATCTCGGCTCACTGCAACCTCCACCTCCCAGATTCAAGCAGTCTCGTGCCTCAGCCTCCCGAGTAGCTGGGATAACAGGCGCGCAATACCACGCCCAGCTAGTTGTTTTCTTTTTTTTTGTATTTTTAGTAGAGACGGGGTTTCATCATGTTGCCCAGGCTGGTCTCGAACTCCTGAAATCAGGCAGTCTGCCTGCCTCAGCCTTCCAGAGTGCTAGGATTATAGTTATAAGCCACTGCACCTGGCCCACATTGTCATCTTTTTGGGGGCCACTAGTCAACCTACTGTTCATTATTCAGTACTGCCCGACATTGAAATTTGTGTATGATGAGGGTAAGGAACTGCATTTGGGTTTTTTGTTTGTGTTTTGGGTTTTTTTTTTTTGAGACAGGAGCTCGCTGCATCACCCAGGATGGAGTGCAGTAGTATGATTGTGGCTCACAGCAGCCCTGACCTCCCAGGCTCAGGTGAGCCTCCTGCCTTAGCCTCCCAAGTAGCTGGGACTAGAAGCATGTGCTACCACACCCAGCTATTTTTTTTTTTTTGTATTTTTGGTAGAGATGAGATGGGGTTTCACCATGATGCCCAGGCTGGTATCAATCTTGGGATCAATGCTGGGATTACAGGCCTGAACCACCACGCCTGGCCTGCATTCATTTTCAATTACGCATATCAAATGATCACAAAATTTATTGGCTTAAAATAGCAAGCATTTATGGCCTTTATCAAAGCTGTAGCTGCTTCCACGTAGCTGCTCTGGTCAAAAAGAAGCCGAGAGTGACAGTTTTCCTTGATGGTCACAGTTCTGTTTGCTGTAACTGATCTGCAACATTTTGGGAAAATATAGTTCCATTGGGAGCAAAAATAACAAGCATTTGTTGCCTTAGTTGCTGTGAATCAAGAATCTGGTCCTGGCTTAGGTGGGCTCTCTGCTTCAGGGTCTCTTACAAAGCTTCAGTTGGAGTGTTGGCCAGAAATTGGGTCTCATATAAAGTGTCAGATGGGGAAGGATCTGCTTCTAAGTTGACATGTATGTTGGCAGAATTCAGTTTGTCATGTTATGTTGGACTGAAAGCCTCAGATCCTGGCTGGCTGTTGGCTAGAGCCCACCCTCAGATCCTTGTCACCCAGGTTTCTCCAGCATGGCACCTTACTTGATCAAAGCCAAGACAGCAAGAGTCTACTAGTAAGACAGAAGTCACAATCTTGTAACTTACTCATGAAGTGACATTCGGTTGGTTAGAAGCAAGTCACACTAGACAGCTCACACTTAAGGAGAGGGGATTACACAAGGTTGTGAGGACGGGAAACAAGCTCATGAGGCCATCATAGAAGTCTGCTAACCAAAGGAGCCTGTTACATTTTTCCTTTTTAAATAGTGAGCTACCTGTCCCAGGACCACCAGTTTCCCATGGAACTGAAAGGCCACCTTTGTCATATACTAAAACTCATATATACATGAGTATGTCTAGATACTCATGTATATCTTTTCTCTCCATTTATTTGCCAATATCATCTTGTTTTAGTTGCTGATATCCATAATATAGGTTCTGTTCTATTAACTCCCCCCACCAAAAAAACAATTGTTGTCATTTGCTTATATTTATGGATTTTAGAATGAATGTTTCTAGTTCCAAAAAATAATTCAATTGGCATTTGATTGTAATTATATTAAATTTACTTATAAATCAAGTACAGGAAAAATAATATCTGCACAATATTGAACCACCTCACTTATTTACAGTCATGTGCTGTATAATGATGTTTCGTTTAATAACAGGCTACATATAAAATGGCAGTCCAAGACAGGCATGGTGGCTCAGGAATGTATTCCCAGCTACTTGGGAGGCTGAGGTAGGGGGATCTCTTGAGCCTAGGGGGTTGCAGTGAACTGTGATCACACCAGTGCACTCCAGCCTGGCCGACAGTGCAAGACTGGACTGTCTCCTAAAAAAGAAAAATGGAACTGAGGATGGTTGCTCATGCCTGTAATCCCAGCACTTCGGGAGGCCAAGGTAGGAGGATTGGTTGAAGCCAGGACTTTAAGACCGCATGGGCAACAGAGCAAGACCTCGTCTCTACAAAAAGTAAAAAATTAAAATTAGCCAGGTGCGGTGGCATACACCCGCAGTCCCAGCTACTTGGGAGGCTGAGGCAGGAGGATCACTTAAGCCTAGGAGTTCAAGGTTACAGTGAGCTCTGATCATGTCAGTGCACTGCAGTCTAGGCAACAGAGTGAGACCTCATCAAAAAGAGAGAGAAATGTTGAGAGAGAGAGAGAGAGAGAGAGAAATGGTGATTCCAAAAGAAAGAGAAAGAAAAATGGTGATCCCATAAGATTATAATGCTATATTTTAACTGTACCTTTTGTGTTTAGATACACAAATACTGTTGTTACAACTGCCTACAGTGCCTACAGTATTCAGTACAAGAACATCCTGTACAGGTTTGTAGTCTAGGAGCAAAAGGCTACACCATACAGTCTAGGTGTGTAGTAGGCCATACCATCTAGGTGTAAGTACACACTATGATGTTTAAATGATGAAATCGCCTAACGACACATTTCTTAGAACATATCCCCATCATTAAATGACATGTAACTGTATTTGTAATCTTCTGTGATCTTCAGTAAAGTTTTATACTTTTCTCCATATGTCTTAAATATTTCTTGCAAATTTATTCTTTATGCACATTATAGTTCTTATGAAAAGTACCTTTTTTATTATTCATCTGATTTTTACTGATGTTTTATAAAGGCATTGATTTTTATATACATATTTTTTAATGTGGCCACATACTGAATTTTCCTACTCACTCTAGTAACTTGCAGGGTTTTTTTTTGTTTGTTTTTGTTTTTTAAGTTTTAGGGGATATATATGTTTACACAAGTAATTGTAATTCTGGTATTCTTTTCCAACATTATTCATCACATTGTTATCTTACTGAATTATCTCCAAAACAGTATTCTTCTCAATTTTAATTTGAATTAGTGTTCCACATTACTGGACCAGACTATAAAGTAACCTAAAAAGCTGTCAAAGATCTATTTCCACAAAACCACCAGGCCTAGATGGTTTTACAGCCTGTCTCTAATAAATCATTGTGTGGAATGATTACTGGTGGTTTCTGATAAATTCATTTAGTTCTAGCTTACTAATTTTTTTTATCAGAATATATAGTCAATTAAAAATGTCAAATGACTTGAAAATCTTTTAAAATGATCTGTTTTTTATTTCCCCCTTTAACCTATGAATTGAACCATCCTGGCATTTCTGGAATAAGTTATAATTAGGCATATAGCAGTCTTCTATTGTGATTCAGTTTAATGCAAATGTTTTCAACTATGTTTATTTAAATAAATAGTCTCCACTTTGGGAGGCTGAGGCTGGTGGATCACAAGGTCAGGAGTTTAAGACCAGCCTGGCCAAGATGTTGAAACCTATCTTTACTAAAAATACAAAAATTAGCCACGCGTGGTGGCAGGCGCCTATAATGCCAGCTACTCGAGAAGCTGAGGCAGAGAATTGCTTGAACCCAGGAGGCCAGGGTTGCAGTGAGCCAAGATCACACCACTGCACTCCAGCCTGGGTGACAGAGTGAGACTCCATCTCAAAATAAATAAATAAATAAAAATAGTCTCTTTTGTTTCATTGTATTCTGGTTATAAAGATTGTACTAGCCATGAAATAGACTGGGAAGCTGTCCGGCTCTTTTTTGTGCTTCATAATGGTTTAAATAACAGGAATCATCTGTTCCTTAAGGTTTCTCCCTAAAATAACCTCCCTCTCTTACCCCACCAACTTGTATTTTCCTTTATTTTCTTAGAAGTACCACATACTATTAAATTGTTTTATTTATGTGTTTAATTGATCACTTGCATTGGTCTTGCTCCATTAGAATGTAAGCTCTATGAAAACCAGAGACCTCATCTATCTTATACATCAGTGTGTCCCTAGCATCTAGAACAGTATCTGGTACATAGTAGGTACTCAGTAAATATTTGTTGAATTAATAAAATTCTAAAGCTGAGCAGAAAGTCTGCTTATACACTTATATATTAAGCAATATTGATTTACTTCAGAATGAGTGTTGATATAATCATAGCTATGGAAAATACCCTGGGATTAACTAGCTTCATTGTTAAATTCATGCTAAACTTTTTCTTTTTTGCAGGTGATCAGAGGACTGCTGAAATTTTGGCCAAAAACCTGCAGTCAGAAAGAGGTGGGTTTTGTTCACTAAATGTAATGCATTTTACTAGAACTTGTCAATCCCAGGGCTATGCTTCTTTGGGCTGGCTGTATTGCTGTTGCTAACGAGCGGGAGATGTACACAGACTTGGTAGAAGACCCGTGCTATAATAAACTCTGTGCCATCCAGACGTTTTTTTTGCCCATTGTATACTATGCAGATTAACCTTCTCATTTGTATGGTTTCTATATTAGTTTCACATAATTTATCATGTTTCTTAAAATAAAATTTTTTTAACCTAGGTGATGTTTTTAGGAGAAATTGAAGAAATCTTAGATGTCATTGAACCAACACAGTTCAAAAAAATTGAAGAGCCACTTTTCAAGCAGATATCCAAGTGTGTATCCAGTTCTCATTTTCAGGTATGATGTTTTCAGTGAAGCCCTTACTTTACACTAGTATTTCTTTCCTATTTTAGTTTTGACATTTCTCTAAATGTCTTTCTTTAGGTTGCAGAAAGGGCATTGTACTTCTGGAATAATGAATATATTCTTAGTTTGATTGAGGAGAACATTGATAAAATTCTGCCAATTATGTTTGCCAGTTTGTACAAAATTTCCAAAGAACACTGGAATCCGTAAGTATCTTTTATATAGGTCATATTTTTATTTATTTATTTATTTATTTAAACCTTTTTGTCATTGATTTCCTAATTCATACCTGAAACCTATTACAGATTTGGAAGTTACTCCAAGGTTAACATCAGTTGTATTCTGTTTTGTATTTTATATACATACACTTTTATCAAGTTATAAATGTGTGTGTATGTTCTTCAATATGTGGTCTTAATGTCAATTTATTTTTTAACTTTTTTTAGAGACAGTCTTGCTCTGTTGCCCAGGCCGGAGTGCAGTGGTGCAATCATAGCTCACCATAGCCTCAAACTCCTGGGTTCATGCAATCCTCCTGCCTCAGCCTCCCGAGTAGCTAGGACCACAGGTGTACACCCCACCATACCCAGCCAATTTTTATTTTTAGTTTTTTGGACACTTGAGGTCTCACTATATTGCCAGGCTGGACTGAAACTCGTGATCTCAAGTGATCATCTCACCTTGGCCTCCCAAAGTGCTGAGATTATAGGCATGAACCACTGTGCCCAGCCTTCATGTCAATTTAAAATTGCAAATCTCCCTGGAAGGGTGGACTATCTGGTATACCATTCTGCACCAGAGTGTGGTGAAACCCTGTTGGAGAGACCAACTGAACATTTGCAGAGGATGCACAAACTACTTCATTAATGCAGAGTTGTGTTGTGTATAGTCTCACCTCTATAAATGGCACTGTCCTAGGGGAAAGCCGAAGTGCTAAGGGTAATATATTCTAACTTCTTTAACATCCTTATCTGGCTTTCTACTTTTCTTATAAGTTTTGGTAATTGGATCTTTTTCATCTTCTTTTAATGTTGTTACTCAGGATTTCAGACGTGAGACTGTAAAGCAGAAATGAAGATAACTATAGTGAACATTTTTAACTACAGTTTAAGCATGATAAAGTGGAAAAGATTTTTCTTAGACTGTCTCTACCACCACTTGCTGTATGACCTTGAGCATATTACAAACCTCTTGAGCCTCAGTTTTATCATCTCTAAAATGGATTAAATGAATCAGCCAACCTTTAAACCATTTTAGAGACCATAGTGTTAACATTTCGTCTCTGTTAGCAGTATCATAACTCAGGACTGGCTCATTTTCATTTCAGGACCATTGTAGCACTGGTATACAATGTGCTGAAAACCCTAATGGAAATGAATGGCAAGCTTTTCGATGACCTTACTAGCTCATACAAAGCTGAAAGACAGAGGTATTTGATATTTTGAATTACAAAATTTCTCTACATTTTATGTTAGTTGAATGCAATTCAGTTCAGGAAGATATCTGCTCTCAGTTCAGATTTTGGTATTTAAGAAGTGAATTACCTTATAGTAAAAATTACAATGTGAAAGTCTCTTAACACATAAGTCATTTCCAGATAAACTAGCCCCAGTATTTTTATAAATTTGTTAAAGCAGAAAAAGCAGTAACATCTGTTTTTGAGGGTAATTTACTTCCTCTAATGGTTAGATTATGATTTTAATGTGATCATAAATCCTGTTTATCTCATTCTGAGCCTTAGATTTCCTCAGTCTGTTAGCATCTGCATATGAAATATAATTTATGCTGAATTTTAAATATCAATTTGTACAATTTGATTTTTTATCCATGCATTTACGGAAATCCTTTTTGTCCACGTGGGCTTCCAGAGTGAGCTTTACTTTTCAAGTGTTCTTTGTTAGCAGTAAGTAATTCTTAGGCTGTGGATTATCAGAAGGTGGTATTTTAAAGTCAGCATAGTTCTTCTTTGGGAAGAGGGAAGTCACATAATGATATGGCTTAGGGTACTATTAATATGTTGTTCCTTGCAATAATACATATTTTAGAGTATAAATGTTAGCATATATCAGCCTTTAGGAACATGGCTTAGTGATTACCTCTTTTTGAGGATTTCATAAATTACTATAAGATAATCTCAAAAATTACTTTCTTCTCATATGTTTATTTCAAACTCAAGAAGCGCTTTCTTAAACTTAAGTGGTTAGTAACCAGTGTACCTGAGCCCACCCATCATTTGAGGATAATAGTTACCATTTACTTCTAGTAAGCATATTACCTGTTCTGTTTAGAAAAGCTCATCTATTTTGACAAGTTCCTAGTTATGGTTATCTTAAAGTAGAAAATGGATAGCCTTTCTTCAAAGCCATCTAGCCCATTAATAACTAACTCTATGCATTATTTCCTTTAAATAGCAGCATTCAGGCAGGAATAGAAATTAAGTACATGTTTTGAGCCTCAGGAAGCAATGGGAAGAAAAATAAGATGACTAGGATCATAGGAAACTTGTATTTGAAAAATACATATTTCACATGACTAAGAATATAATCATTATTTCTTATCTGCATAAATCAGCAAATCCTTTAAAAGGATTTGTCCTTTTAACTCATAACTGCAGAATTATAAGCCTATGTTTTACATGTTCATGTAGCCTTTCAGAGTAGACTGCTCCAACTTATTCAGAAATGTTTTCCTTAGAACTGAAATTAAGTAGTTGAAACGACGTACAAAATATTTTTATTTCATTTTGTTTTAGAGAGAGATTACTGAAACTAAAGTTTTCATGTGACATGTAAAAGATAGGACATAGTAAGATACAAACTGGTTAGTGGCTGGAGATGTGGCTGTTAGTGGCAAAAATGATGTGGCTTCTGCCTGGTGTGAAGGAAGTGCTTCCTACTGACCTAGCGGCCAGCCCCTTTAGCCTTTGTAATAGTGATTGGACTACTACAACTGCGAGATGTCAACATGAGAAAATTAACGTGTAAGTACCCTGTTGACTATAAAGCACAGTGTTGTAGTGATAATGTGTAGGGGACAGAAAGCAAGTAGTAATGTCTAGCTGGTACAGAAGATGCACAGACTCAGTACATTTAGGAGAGTGACAAGAAGAAATTAGGTGCTCCAGGTAAGTGGACTCCAAAGCTTTAGCAGACAGATTTAAGTGAAATGTGGGTGAGTTAATGTGTTCTCCAGTAAGCTGTCAAACAGCACCTCTCTTTGGGTTCTGAAATAATTTCTGATTACAAAACTTTTGGTTTATCTACAGAGAGAAAAAGAAAGAATTGGAACGTGAAGAATTATGGAAAAAATTAGAGGAGCTAAAGCTAAAGAAAGCTCTAGAAAAACAGAATAGTGCTTACAACATGCACAGTATTCTCAGCAATACAAGTGCCGAATAAAAAAAAGCCTCCCACCTCTGCCGGATAGGCACAGTTTTGTATGCTTTTTTGAAATATGTAAAAATTACAAACAAACCTCATCAGTATAATATAATTAAAAGGCCAATTTTTTCTGGCAACTGTAAATGGAAAAATATATGGACTAAACGTAGCCCTGTGCTGTATCATGGCCACAGTATATTGTAACCTTTGTCTAATCATTGGATTTATTGTGTCACTTCTGAAGTTTCACAGAAATGAATGAATTTTATCATCTATGATATGAGTGAGATAATTATGGGAGTGGTAAGAATTATGACTTGAATTCTTCTTTGATTGTGTTGCACATAGATATGGTAGTCTGCTCTGTATATTTTTCCCTTTTATAATGTGCTTTTCACACTGCTGCAAACCTTAGTTACATCCTAGGAAAAAGAATACTTCCTAAAATAAAACTAAGGTATCCTTACACTTCTCTTTGTCTCACCCAGAAATATGATGGGGGGAATTACCTGCCCTAACCCCTCCCTCAATAAATATATTACTGTACTCTGGAATTTAGGCAAAACCTTAAATCTCCAGGCTTTTAAAGCACAAAATATAAATAAAAGCTGGGAAAGTAAACCAAAATTCTTCAGATTGTTCCTCATGAATATCCCCCCCTTCCTCTGCAATTCCCCAGAGTGGTAACAGATGGGTAGAGGCAGCTCAGGTAAATTACCCAGCTTGCCTCTCAATTCATTCCTCCTCTTCCTCTCAAAGGCTGAAGGCAGGGCCTTTCCAGTCCTCACGACCTGCCCTTCACCTAGTCCCTCCTGACCCACGGATGGAGGCTTTGAGTCCCACAGTGTGGTGATACAGAGCACTAGTTATCACTGCCTGGCTTTATTTAAAGGAAATGCAGTAGGCTTCCTCTGTAGAGCTCTCAAAAGGTTGACTATATAGAGGTCTTGTATGTTTTTACTTGGTCAAGTATTTCTCACATCTTTTGTTATCAGAGTACCATTCCAATCTCTTAACTTGCAGTTGTGTGGAAAACTGTTTTGTAATGAAAGATCTTCATTGGGGGATTGAGCAGCATTTAATAAAGTCTATGTTTGTATTTTGCCTTATGTCATCTTTGCTTCTTTTAGCTCTAAGCTTAGGCATACAGGAGAAGCCTGCCCCCCTTTTTACATACATATGTATATTTATAGAAACTTTTAAGACAAATTGTGGGACGAAGTCTAATTTAAAAATAGGAAGATTGTGTGCCAAGGTTGAGTCTTCTAGCCCTTTACCATAATGTTTTACAGAACATTTGCATAAAATTCTAAGTTCTAGGATATCCTTCCATCATCTTTCATGTCCTTGTATGTTAAGAGGACAGGTTTAATTTACTTTGAAGCTAGTTTTTCATAATCCATAATAAATAGCACTTTTAGTGAAGAGCAGGGAGCCTGTGGCACAGTTAGAAATCAGATACTATTGGCTGGGCGCAGCTCGCGCCTGTAATCCTAGCACGTTGGGAGGCCGAGGTGGGCCGATCACCTGCGCCTGAGGTCAGGAGTTCAAGACCAGCCTGGCCAACATGGTGAAACTCTGTCTCTACTAAAAATATAAAAATTATCCATGCATGCTGGCGGGTGCCTGTAATCCCAGCTACTCGGGAGGCTGAGGCAAGAGAATCGCTTGAGCCTGCAATGACCCAAGGTGGCACCACTGCACTCCAGCCTGAGTGACAGAGCAAGATTCTGTCTCATAAAAAAAAGAAATCAGACATTATTGCAATAAAGTGTTATCCACTACTGATGCTTACTTCTGCTTTAATATTACAAACTCTAGTACAGGGTGTGTACACTACTCCCAGGTCATCACGAAGGCACTGTACCAAAAGGAAGAACACCAGAATTCTTCCTTTTACAACAATAGCTCATATTTTATTTTTCTCAAGTAGTAGGTATTGCAGAGTCATCTTGTCATGGCCATCAGATTAAGGTGTTCCTTCCAGATTCTCTACACTCACCCAGGGTCAGCCAGTATTGCTGACAGCTGGGAGACAGCACAGTTAAAAATGATGATCCTACACAAAACAGAAGGAAAAGGCAAGCACCTGCCTTTCCAGAAAGTGAAGGTTATGTCTAAATGTCTTATTCTGTAGAAGGTATATTTCTTTCACTGAAGAGCAACCAGAGTAGATTTTGACAGGTTACAGCTAATAAAGGTTTTTCTCTCGAAAAGGTAAAATCGTTGACTTCCTAATTATGTGCTTACATGAAAGCACATTTAATAGGTCTCTCGACTATTGTTTTTTGGTTTTTTTTGAGATGGAGTCTTGCTCTGTTGCCCAGACTGGGGTGCAGTGGCATAGTCTCCTTGGTTCAAGTGATTCTCCTGCCTCAGCCTCCCAAGTAGCTGGGATTATAGGCATGCACCACCACGCCCAGCTAATTTTTGCATTTTTAGTAGAGATGGGGTTTCACCATGTTAGGCTGATCTCGAACTCCTGACCTCAGGTGATCCACCTGCCTCAGCCTCCCAAAGTGGTGGGATTACAGGCATGAGCCACCATGCCCGACCTCAACTTTCTACAATATAGAGAATATAGTATGTTCATTGAAACAAATTTTATTAGATATTTAAGTAATATTAAAGTGACTGGCCGGGCACAGTGGCTCACACCTGTAATCACAGCACTTTGGGAGGCTGAGGCGGGTGGATTGCTTGAGCTCAGGAGTTTGAGACCAGCTTGGCCAATATGGTGAAACCCTGTCTCTACTAAAAATACAAAAATTAGCCAGGCGAGGTGGCACGTGCCTGTAATCCCAGCTACTCGGGAGGCTGAGGCAGGAGAATCACTTGAACCTGGGAGGCAGAGGTTACAATGAGCCGAGATAGCACCACTGCACTCCAGCCTAGGCAACAGAGTGAGACTGTGTCTCCAAAGCAAAAAAAGAAAAAATAATAAAAGTGACAGATCGTTAGACATGCTTTAAAAAAATATACCCCCCTTTTTATCAGTACTGTTAATGTAAGCTTTTATGCCTGGCTTTGCATTTGCCCTGCAATAAAATAAGATTTTATAAAGAGATCTAGGCTAAAACTTGAATTCTCATGCTTCTGTGGAGCAGAAAAGTGGCAGGGAGTATTTCTTTATACAGTTCACTTTTAATCATTCAATCAAAAAACAGTTTCTTCCCATTTAAAATGCCTGTTCATACATTTGAGTTATTCCCTTTGGATTATCAGAAGCCAGATTACAAAATTTAAAACATGCTACCAAGTCCTCTGTGAAGCAATAGGCACAGAAATAATTTAAAACTCCGGAAACAATTTTTAGAACCTTAATGTGAAAAATAGATTTTTTTCTTAATGCATACTCATCTCTGTCAAAGGCTACGCTAAAAGCTTTTTGAGAGTCATACTGCGTGTGCCCCTTCCTCAGATGATGGGTAGTTTTGTGGACACAGTAGAGCTAACCCAGCTTACTTGGGGGGCATCAGGTCACTCTTCCTGGACACCTGCCATCAGTCACCATGCCTAACAAACCCTTCCCTGAAAGCAGTTAGAACATACCTTGGAGTCAGATCCATCCATCTTGGGAGTCCAGACTCATACTACCTTTTTGTCTTTGGAAGTCACCAAATGAAAATAATTGTGCCCGATGATTGAGCAGATATGCATACTGTCACAGTCATTCCTTTTGTATTAACCTTTTATTTACCTGTTAATGAAATCATCAAAATACACTGAGTAGGCACCTAGTATGTACATCTGTCCTTAGTGCTTTTGAGTGTTAATCTAAACTCATACATCAACAAACATTCTAGCCAGATGAGTAGGTGGCTAGTCAGCCCATTAAGAAACTTAATTACTAGTTTCTAGTAGCTTTAAAGTCTCATTTAACGTTTAACAAATCAAAGAGCATGTCAGAGGCTGGACATCAATGGCAGATGACGCCAAAGTCATAGGGTTTTGCCTCTGTGTACAGTGCATAGGCTCCAAAGCATGACCTGCACGTCTTGATAGGATTTTTGGAAAAAGAAAATCACACTCTTTTGTCTACTTTTAAAAAGTGAAAAGTAGAGCCTTCATTACCCTAGTAGAGCTTAACCTAATACAATACAATGAACCAAACAGGAAGAAAGGCATCTTCTACAAACCCTATTCAAAAGTCATTGGCCAGCTCTTTAGAAAGTTTATTAATAATTTAAATATTTAAATAACATGTAGGTTATCCATTAGCTCTCTTCTATTAGGCTCTACACGGCCTCTTTCGGGGCAAGGTTAGAAGTTCCAGTTTGACATGCTGTTCCCCTCAGCAAGGCCCCATTTCTTCAAGTGAGTACAGGATTGTTGATAGCTCAGTTTACAAAGTGGAAGTGATGACAACTCCCACTGATGTGGACAGTTCTATAAACAACGCGAGGTGACTTCAGCTTATGTGGCTCGTTGCCTGACCTCTTCTTTTAAGGTATCTCTTTCTAATTTTGATCATCCATTTTATACTCAGTTTGGCAAACTCTGCTGCTTTAAATAATGCCAAGAAGGCGCCACAGAGAAGAGCAATTGTGTTCCAAGGATTGGCAGTGATTATCTGTGAAGCAAACAGAAACAAACAGGATTACTGGTTTGCTTCAGTCTTGATTCTTTTTTTTTTTTCTTGAGATGGAGTTTCACTCTTGTAGCCCAGGCTGGAGTGCAGTGGCACGATCTTGGCTCACTGCAAGCTCCGCTTCCCAGGTTCAAGCACTTCTCCTGCCTCGGCCTCCCGAGTAACTGGGACTACAGGCACGTGCCACCATGGCCAACTAATTTTTTGTATTTTTAGTAGAGACGGGGTTTCACTATGTTGGCCTGGATGGTCTCGATCTCTTGACCTTGTGATCTGCCTGCCTCAGCCTCCCAAATAAAATACTTTCAAGCTCAATTTAGCAGGGTGACCTTAGTATGCACTTCAGTGTTCACATGTGAAAATGGTGATACCACCACTGTTTATATAAGACAGTTGTGAAGCTGAGTAAAGCATGCCTTGGGTACTGGGCTCCACTTGGCCCATAATAGGTACTCATACTGAATACAGTAGGTTAAAAAATGTTTTATCACACACTTACCCAACGAGCTGCAAGCCCTTCTCCCCTGTCTTGATGCAATAAGCCTCTGCACATCCCTCTTCAAACAAAGCCTTGCCAGTCCATAATGAATAGTGGTAGTGGGTGATAGCAGAGCAAGCACATCCATATCACAGAATCCCCACCTGGGGTTGGAAGCTTACACATTTGGGTCTCAGCTATGAAACTTTCCTGTAAACCACGATCACATCAGGACATATTGTGATGACCTGAATGCCAATTAATACTAGATTTGGGCCTGGCTCTGGTGGACGGTGTGTCTTAAATGTTCCTTTAGCAAAGCTGTCCAATTATTCCTCCCCTTCCAAGATCATGAGTCAGAATTTGACATTAGAGGAGGTGGAGCCAGATGGCTAAAGAGAACCCTCCAGCGGTAGTCCTCTGCAGCAACACCAAACTGAGCTATCCATGTAAGAAAGTATCCACACAAGAGCCAAAAAATCAGGTGAGATATCACAGTATCTGGTTTAGTACAATAACAGGATAAGACACACTGAAGAGAGTAGAAAGGAGGGTCTCACATTGCCTATACACCCCTCCCCTGACCTTAGGCAGTGCAGCAGAGAGAATCTGTGAGCTTGGGAGAGGGAGGCGAGTCTGGGACTTTGCATTGGAACTTCACAGGGGAACACAGCACCAGGCAGAATTCTGAGGCCCTGATTCCAGGCTAGAGCCCGTGAAAAGAGTATCAGGCCCACCCCAGATCAGAGGGGCATCTGCCACCCCGGTGGGAGGAAACCAAGTCTGGGCCCACTTTACAATAAGCTAAAGTGGCCTTGGGCCCCAAATAATTTCAGTGGCAGCCAGGCCGTAGCAACCACAGCCCTGGTACTGCACTGGGCTGGGAGTCTGTGGGTTTGGGGTGTGATCGAGCATGATACCAGCTGCCTCAACTCCGGGCAGTGCAACATGGAGGAACACTCCTGCTTGGGCAAAGGAGAGGGAACAGTATGAGGGACTTTGCCTTGGAATCTAGTACCAGTCCTGCCACAGTAAAACACAGCACAGAAAGAATCCTGAATCCCCTAATTATAGGCCATTGCTCCCAAATGGTACTTCTAAACCCACCCTGGCCAAAAGGCAATCTGCCACCCTAGCAGGATGGATCCAAACCCCAGCCAGCTTCACCACTGGCTGACTAAAGTGGCCTTAGGCAAATCCCAGTATTGCATTGGTCTAGGAGGGACCCAAAGTGGTGCCAGCTGTGACAGCCATGGAGGTACCTGCCTTACCCCTCCCCAACTCCAGGCAGCTCAGAGCAGAGAGAGACTCCTTCCCCTTGCGAGAAAGACATCAAAGTAAGCAAGGGACTTGGCCTGGGAACCCGCAGGGCATTCTCTCTGATCCTTCCCAAGTACATCAGGGCTGGACATCTAGAAGGCTACAAAATAGTCACAGTGTAACTTGGCTTAGACTGCCCTCTAGTGCTGAAACAGCTGTAGTGACTACATGCTTAGGGAACTCATCATCAGTCACCTTTCAATTTGTAGAAAAGCCCCTGAAGATAGATGGGTATAAACAAGGGCAGACTGTGAAGACTGAAACACCTAAGTCTTCAATGGCCATAGACAGACATCCACAAGCACCAGAAAAATTCAGAGAAATACAACCTCATCAAACAGACTAAATAAATAAGATGCCAGTGACCAATCCGGGAGAGACAGAGGTGTGTGACCACTCAGGGAATTCAAAATAGCTGTTCTGAGGAAACTCCAGGAACTTCAATGAAACACAAAGACTCAATTCAGAAATTTACCAGAGAAATTCAAGAGATTAAAATAATTTTTAAAAATTCAAATAGAAATCCTAGAGCTGAAAAGTACAATTAACAAACTGAAAAATGTATCAGAGTGCCTCAAACACAGAATTGATCAAGCAGAACAATTAGTGAGCTTAAGGACAAGTTATTTGAAAATACACAAATTTAAAAAAAAAGAAAAGAATGAAGAACACTCACAAGGTCTAGAAAATACCCTCAAAAGGGCTAAATCAAGAGTCAATAGCCTTGGCCGGGTGCAGTGGCTCATGCCTGTAATCCCAGCACTTTGGGAGGCCGAGGTGGGTGGATCACAAGGTCAGGAGATCGAGACCATCCTGCCTAACACGGTGAAACCCCATCTCTACTAAAAATACAAAAAATTAGCTGGGTGTGGTGGCAGGCGCCTATAGTCCCAGCTACTCAGGAGGCTGAGGCAGGGGAATGGCGTGAACCCGGGAGGCGGAGCTCGCAGTGAGCTGAGATTGCACCACAGCACTCCAGCCTGGGTAACAGAGTGAGACTCCATCTCAAAAAAAAAAAAAAAGAATCAATGGCCTTAAAAGGGGGGTAGAGAAAAAGACAGAGGTAGAAAGTTTATTCAAAGACATAATAGCAGAGAACTTTCCAAACCTAGAGAAAGATATGAATATCCAGGTACAAGAAGGTCAAAGAACACTAAGTAGATTCAACCCGGTACAAGAAGGTCAAAGAACACTAAGTAGATTCAACCCAAGCAAGACTACTACACTAAAATATATAATAAACTCTCAAAGGTCAAAGCAAAGAGAGGATTCTAAAAGCAGTAAGAAAAAAGCAGCAGACAAGATAAAGGAGTTCTGATACATCTGGCAGCAGACTTCTTAGTGGAAACCTTACATGTCAGAAGAAAGTGGGACGACATATCAAAGTGCTGAAGAGAGAAGAACGATAACTGCCAACCGAAAATATTGTAACCAGCAAAGCTACTGAACCCTTCAAACATGAAGTAGAAATACTTTCGCAGACAAAATCTGAGGAAATTCATCACCACTAGAATTCTCTTATGAGAAAATCTAAAGGCAGTTCTTTAATCTGAAATAAAAGACACTAACGTGCAACAAGAAATCATCTGAAGGTATAAAACTCACTGGTAAAAGTAAGTACACAGACAAATTCAGAATCCTGTAATACTGTAACTGTGGTGTGTAAACCATTCATATCTTTAGTATGAAGACTAAAAGATGGATCAAAAATAAGAACTACAACAATTTGTTAAGAGACAGGCAATACAGGCCCTGCACGGTGGCTCACGCCTGTAATCCCAGCACTTTGGGAGGCCGAGGTGGGCAGATCACAAGGTCAGGAGATCGAGACCATCCTGGCTAACATGGTGAAACCCTGTCTCTACTAAAAATACAAAAAAATAGCTGGGCATGGTGGCAGGCACCTGTAGTCCCAGCCACTCGGGAGGCTGAGGCAGGAGAATGGAGTAAACCCAGGAGGCAGAGCTTGCAGTGAACTGAGATGGGCCACTGCACTCCAGCTTCGGCAACAGGGTAAGCCTCTGGTCGCAAAAAAAAAAAAAAAAGAGAGAGACAGGCAATACAAAAATATAAATAGATATAATAATATATAAATAGATATAATGAGTCAAAATGTGAGAAGTATGGAGTTGAAGTGTAGTTGTAAACGTTTTTTGTTTCTTTGTGATCAAAGTTAAGTTGTCCTCAGTTTAAAATAACTTGTTTTAACTGCAAGATGTTTTTTATAAGCCCTATGGTAACCATAAAGCCAAAACATATAATGGACATAATAAAAATAAAAATAAGGAATTTAAAGAGATAATCATTTATCCACAAAGACAGTGAGAAGAATGAAGTTACAAAACCAAAAAACAAAAAACAAAATAGCCGTAGTAAGTCCTTCTCTATCAGTAATAATACTGAATGTAAATGGACCAAATTCTTAAGATATAATTGCTGAATTTATTAAAAAACAAGACCCAACTGTATGCTGCCATACAGCATATAGTTTACCTAGAAAGTCACACAGACTGAAAGTGAAGAGATAGGCCAGGCACAATGGCTTATGCCTATAATCCCAGCACTTTGGGAGGCCAAGGTGGGCAGACTATTTGAGGTCAGAAGTTTGATACCAGCCTGGTCAACATGGCGAAACCCTGTCTCTACTAAAAATACAAAAATGAGCCAGGTGTGGTAGCGCATGCCTGTAATTCCAGCTACTCGGGAGCCTGAGGCAGCAGAATCACTTGAACCTGGGAGGTGGAGTTTGCAGTGAGTCAAGATCATGCCACTGTGCTCCAACCTGGGCAAGAGAGCAAGACTCCATCTCAGAAAAAGAAAGAAAAAGAAAGTGAAGGGATAGAAAAAGACATCCCACACAAATGTAAATAAAAAAACAGGTTTTTGGTTTTTTTTGTTTTTTTTTTTTTGAGACGGAGTCTGGCTCTGTCGCCCAGGCTGGAGTGCAGTGGCTGGATCTCAGCTCACTGCAAGCTCCGCCTCCCGGGTTTACGCCATTCTTCTGCCTCAGCCTCCCAAGTAGCTGGGACTACAGGCGCCCGCCAGGTCGCCCAGCTAGTTTTTTGTATTTTTAGTAGAGACGGGGTTTCACCATGTTAGCCAGGATGGTCTTGATCTCCTGACCTCGTGATCCGCCCGTCTCGGCCTCCCAAAGTGCTGGGATTACAGGCTTGAGCCACCGTGCCCGGCAAATAACAGGTTTAACCATACCTACAGCAGATAAAATAGACTTCAAGTCAAAAACTGGAAAAAGAGACAAAGATCGTTATGTAATGATGAGGGAGTCAATTCAACAAGAAGATATAACAACTGTAAATATGTATGCATCCGATATCATCAGAGAAACCAAATATATAAAGCAAATATTAATAGATCTAAAGA
Organism: Rhinopithecus roxellana; assembly: GCF_007565055.1. Lineage (NCBI taxonomy): Eukaryota > Metazoa > Chordata > Mammalia > Primates > Cercopithecidae > Rhinopithecus > Rhinopithecus roxellana. The sequence continues at coordinate 70,494,957 of NC_044556.1, read as the reverse complement.
GAGAAACAGACTGCAATACAATAATAGTAGGGGACATCAATGGCCACTCACAACAGTGGGACAGATTATCTAGACAGAAAATCAACAAACATTGGATTTAAACTATACTCCAGACCAAATGGACCTAACTGACATTTACAAAACATTTCATCCGGCCAGAAGCGGTGGCTCACGCCTGTGATCCCAGCACTTTGGGAGACTAAGGCAGGAGGATCGTGAGGTCAGGAGATCGAGACCACCCTGGTTAACATGGTGAAACCCTGTCTCTACTAAAAAACACAAAAAAAATTAGCCAGACATGATGGCAGGCGCCTGTAGTCCCAGCTACTCGGGAGGCTGAGGCAGGAGAATGTCGTGAACCCGGGAGGCGGAGCTTCCAGTGAGCCGAGTTTGCGCCACTGCACTCCAGCCCGGGCGACAGAGCAAGATTCCGTCTCACAACTCCAATTGCTACAGCATACACATTTTTCTCATCAGCACATGGAACATTCTCCAGGGGAGACCATATGTTGGGCCACAAAAGAAGTCTCAACTAATTCAGAAAAATCAAAATCATATTAAGTATCTTGTCTGACCACAATAGAATAAAACTAGAAATCAATAATGAGGAATTTTGGAAACTGTACAAATACATGGAAATTAAACATGATGCTCCGTAGTGACCAAAGGTCAATGAAGAAATTAAGAAAGAAATTTTAAAATTTATTGAACAAATGAAAATGGAAACAATATACCAAAGCCTATGAGATACAGCAAAAGCAGTACTAAGAGGGAAGTTTATAATAAATGCCTACATCAAAAAAAGTAGAGATTTCAAATAAGCTAATGATCACTTCGAAGAACTAGAAAAGAACAAACCAAACCCAAATTTACCAGAATAATAATGATCAGAGCAGAAATAAATGAAACTGAAACTTAAATGAAAAGTTAGCTGTTTGACGCCAGGGGCAGGGGCTCACACCTGTAATCCCAACACAGTGGGAGGCCGAGTCGGGCAGATCACAAAGTCAAGAGATCAAGACCATCCTGGCCAAAATGGTGAAACCCTGTCTCTACTAAAAATACAAAAATTGGCCGGGTATGGTGGCAGGTGCCTGTAATCCCAGCTACTCGGGAGGCTGAGGCAGGAGAATCGTTTAAACCCAGGAGGCAGAGGTTGCAGTGAGCCAAGATTGCGCCACTGCATTCCAGCCTGGTAATAGAACAAGACTCCGTTTCAGAAAAAAAAAAGAAAAGTTAGTTGTTTGAAAAGTTAAGCAAAATCAATAAACCTTCAGCTAGACTAAGAAAAATAGAATGAAGACCCAAATAAATAAAATCAGACCAAAATAAAAGACATGACAATTGATGCCATAGTAATACAAAGGATCATTAGAGACTTAATGAAAAACTATATGCCAATAAAGGAAAACCTAAAAGAAGTGGAAAAATTCCTGGATACAGAGTCTATACCAAGATTGAACCACGAAGAAACAGAAAACCTGAATAGACCAATATGAGTAACAAGACAGAGGCAGTGATAAAAGAAAAGCCCAGCACCTGATGGCTTCATTGCTAAATTCTATCTAACATTAAAAAAAAAATTAATAGCAATTCTACTCAAACTGTTCCAAAAAATTGAAGAATATTTCCAAACTCATTCTGCAAGGGCAGCATTACCTTGATACAAAGACACAACAAAAAATGAAAACCACAGGCTAATACCCTGATGAACACAGATGCAAAAGTCCTCAACAAAATATCAGTCAACCAAATTCAATAATACATTAAGAAGATCATTCGCCATGTTGATCGTTCGCTATGTTGATGCATCTCTGGGATGCAAGGATGATTCAACATATGCAAATCAATAATGTAACACATCACATTAACAGAACCAAGAACAAAAATCATGTAATCATTTCAATAGATGGTAAAAAAGCATTTAATAAAATTCAACATACTGTCATGATAAAAATTCTCAATGTGCCAGATACGGTGGCTCACTCCTGTAATCCCAGCACTTTGGGAGGCCGAGGCAGGCAGATCACTTGAGGTCAGGAGTTTGAGACCAGCCTGGCTGACATGGTGAAACCCCACCTCCACTAAAAATACAAAAAAATTAGCTGGGCATGGTGATGTGCACCTGTAATCCCAGCTACTCAGGAGGCTGAAGCACAAGAATCATTTGAACCTGGGAGGCAGGGGTTGTAGTGAGCTGAGATCATGCCACTGCACTCCAGCCTGGGAGACAGAATGAAACTGTCCCAAAAAAAAAAAAAAAAAAAAAATCTCAACAAACTGAGTATAGAAGGAACATACCTAAAAACAATAAAGGCCATACATGACAAACCCAAAGCTAACATCATATGGGGAAAAATTGAAAGTCTTTCTTCTAAGATCTGGAACAAGACAAGGATGCCTACTTTTATTATTTTTGTTCAGCATAATACTGCAAGTCCTAGCCAGAGCAATTAGACAAGAGAAAGAAATAAAGGGCATCCGAATTGAAAAGAAGTCAAACTGTCTTTGTTTGTGGATGACATGATCTTATACTTTGAAAAACCTAAACACTCCACCAAAAAACTGGTAGAACTGATAAATTCAGTAAAGTCACAGGATACAAAATCAACACACCCAAATCAGGAATATTTCTATATGCTAACAGCAAACAATCTAAAAAACTTATAGCAATGCAAGAATAAAATAAAAACTAAAGACAGCAATCCCATTTACAATAGCTATAAAAATATAAAATACCTAGGAATAAATTTAACCAAAGAAGTAAAAAATCTCTATAATGAAAACTGTAAAACAGGGACAAAAAAATTGAACAGGACACAAAAAATGGAAAAATATCCTATGTTCATGGATTGGAAGAACTAGTATAATGTCCACACTACCCAAAGCAATCTACAGATTGAATGCAATTCCTATAAAATACCAATGACATTCTTTACAGAAGTAGAAAAAAAAATCCTAAATTTTGTATGGAACTACAAAAAATGCCAGATAGCCAAATCAATCCTGGGCAAAAAGAACAAAGCTGAAGGCATCACACTACTTGACTTCAAAATATACTACAAAGTTATAGTAAACAAGGCAGCATGGTATTGGCATAAAAACAGACACATAAGACCAATGGAACAGAACACAGAATCTAGAAATAAATCCATGTATATGCAGCCAACTCATTTTTGACAAAGGCACCAAGAAAATACAACTGGGAAAGGACAGTCTCTTCAATAAATGGTGCTGGGAAAACTGGATATCCATATGCAGAAGAATGAAACCAGACCCCATCTCTTAATATATAAAAAAAAATCCACTCAAAATGGATTAAAGACTCAAATCTAAGACTCGAAATTATGAAACTAGAAGAAAACACTGGGATAATACTTTAGGACATTGGTCTGCACAAAGATCTTTTTGGTAAGACCTCAAAAGCACAGGCAACAAAGGCGAAAACAGAAAAATGGGATTACATTAAGCTAAAAAGCTTCTGTACAACAAAGGAAACAATCAACAAAGTTAAGAGACAACCTACAGAATGAGAGAAATTATCTGCAAACTATGCATCCAACAAGGGATTAGTAACCAGAATATATAAGGAACTCAAACAACTCAACAGCAAAAAAAAGCCAAATAATCCAATTTTTAAATGGGCAAGAGATCTGAATAGCCATTTATCCCAAAAGATGACATTCAAACGGCCAAAAGGCATATGAAAATATGCTCAACAACACTCATCAATCAGGGAAATGCAAACCAAATCCAAAATAAGGTTATATCACCTCCCTTCAGTTAAAATGACCACTATCAAAAAGACAGTAAGTAACAGATGATGGTGAAGATGTGGAAAAAGGGGAATGCTTGTATACTGTTGGTAGGAGTGTAATAATTTACATTATAAAAGTCACTATGAAAAAACAGTATGGAGGTTCCTCAAAAAGCTAAAGCTAGAACTACCATATGATCCAGCAATCTCATCGCTGGGTGCATATCCAAAAGAAAGGAAATCAAAAAAGAAAAGAAAAAAAAAAGAAAGAAAGAAAATCAGTGTATCAAAGAGATATCCGCACTCCCATGTTTACTGTAGCACTATTCACAACAGCCAAGATATGGAATCAACTCAAGTGTCCATCAACACTTAGGATGAATGGGTAAGGAAAATGTGGTATATATACACAATGGAATATTATTCAGTCATTAAATAATGAAATCCTGTCATTTGCAGCAACACGAACGAAACTGGAGAACATTATGTTACGTGAAATAAGCCAGGCACAGAAAAATATCACATGTTCTCACTCATGTGGGAGCTAAAAAAAAAGTGAGTCCCATGGAGGTAGTGAGTAAAATGGTGGTTACCAGAGGCTGGGAAGGGTTGGGGGAAGCAGAGATGAAGAGAAATTGGTTAATAAGTACAAAAATACAGTAAGATAGATGACATGAAAGTACAGTAGAGCAATTATAGTTAACAAGAATGTATTATATATTTCAAAATAGCTAGAATAATGTTGCCAATGCAAGGAAATTAAAAATGTTTGAGAAGATGGGTAACCCAACTACCCTGATTTTTGATCATTAGACTTTGTATGCATGTATCAAAATATTACATGTACCACATAAATATGTACATTTATCAATTTTTTTAAAATATGGCATTAATTAATACTTTATTAATTATTTATTTGTAACATTCTGTTCTTACTACACGTAGTATTTATCCTACAGAGAACCATTAAGAAAAAGAATAACTTGCAACTGCGGTAACCTGTATAGTAGTGACTTAATGTTTTCTACTCAATTTATTCAATGAACATTACTACTAAGCAGCTACTCTGCGCAAAGCACTCCACTATATCCCAGATAAACTATGGTGAGCAAAATTAAAGTCCCCTCCTTTACAGAGAAAGTCTAGTGATGAAGACAAGACTAAACACAAAGAATACGTAACACTGATGCCATACATATAAATTACAAGCGATTTGTGCTATGAAAAAAGATGAGGACAGGTAGGTAGACTTATCAGTCTACAAGAATGAGCCAAAATGCTTCAGGGCAGGGGGTTTTGCTATCAAAATCTTAAATAATACTCACATCTTGGACTTTCTGGATGAAAGGATCTTTCCATTCAAAGACCACAAAAAACAACTGAGCACTTTTTTCAGCAGCTGGTCTCTGGTCAATGTAGTTAACCACACTTGTCTAGATATGGAGGAGAGAAAGCAGTGTTACCACCTCTGTGTGCCCTTCCCTCGCCTGTGCCCAGGGAAAGGAGAGAGAGTAGGCAGGGAATCATAGACTGTGGTTCTCCTCACACTATCTTTTGGAGACAGAGTGGCAAAAATCTCATATATACAAGATCCTGACACTGGTAGCAGATCTAAGGCTTTACCTTGGTTTCCATAGTTCTCTGGGGAAATGGGATCTGTGATGTACAACAGGTGTTTTGGATTGTCACTGAAATTTGTCACTAGGTAGCTGTACTCACAATTAAACCATATTCAGGCCAGGCATGTTGGCTCATGTCTGTAATCCCAACGCTTTGGGAGGCTGAGCTGGGTAGATCACCTGAGGTCAGAAGTTTGAGACCAGCCTGGCCAACATGGTTAAGCCCTGTTTCTACTGAAAATACAAAAATTAGCGGGGCGTAGTGGTGGGCGCCCGTAATCCCAGCTACTCAGGAGGCTGAGACAGGAGAATCGCTTGAACCTGGGAGGCAGAGGTTGTAGTAAGCCAAAATCAGGCCACTGCACTCCAGCCTGGGGGACAGAGCAAGACTCTGTCTCCAAAAAAAAAATAAAAAATAAACCATATTCAAACTACCATGTAAGACACAATTAAAAGCAATAAAAATCCCAAATTTCAAAATACTTGGTTTTCAGACCAAGTATTTGTTTGAACTTTCAACCCTTGTTTCAACCCTTCAAGTTTATAGGGACAAAGCACAGCCACACAGATCCACACAGCTGAGCATTCCCTGTAAATACTCAGTAGGTGTGCTTGGTGAGATCTGGTAGTCAATTACTAAGGAGGCTGTGTGGCGTAACGGACAGCAGACAGGTAGCAAAGGCAGAAACCAGCTCCACCCAGAGGCTCGGATCCATCATCAAAGCTGAGCCTCAGCTTTGCCACCCGCAAAGGTGAACAAAATGCCTACGTCACTACAGTACAGGAGCATGCCTATGTGAGAGCATTCTAAACTCTAAAATGTGATTTTAAAACACATTAGTTAGTTGTGTTCAAAGGAGCTCATAACACCAACAAAAGACTTCCAATTTAGACAGTAATAAAAGACACTAAAATTTCTTAAATGTAAAGGTTCACTGGGGTTTTCACCCTTTGGTTTCGGATCACAGTGGGAGCTACCAGAAGAGCCAGGGTAGATGGGGTTGAACTTAATTGTCAGGTAAGTGAACACAGCCTCCTTCCTCAGAGCTGTTGTGGGGCCAGATAAGAAAGGACTTGAATTTCTTGGAGCAAATTTGGAAGTAAAAATCTGGGAGATGACAGTTATCTTACAAAACAGGAATACTGTAAGGTCCAATCACCGGGAGGGATTGTCACTTCCCAAGGCAGGAAAAATAGCCTTGCTTCCTTGAAGAAAACTGGCTTTGAGCCTCTTCCAAGTATCCAGCCTGGACTAGTCTGAGGAGCTAGGGCTCATGAAAGGACCCTGTTTAACACTAACCCAAGACAGTCCCCTCCTGCCTGACTTCTGGCCAGTGACAGCCTAGTTGGCTGGAGTGTGTCCTTCTGCTCCAAATGAGCATCATGAGCCACTGGGATACAGGAGGAAAAGACTAGCTTTTTTTAGTATTTATTTTTATCTCATCCTTTTAACATTTGTTTTTGAATGTTTAAAATGTATATAACACTAGGACAACAATAGTATGTTATATCACCTGCAAAGTTGTATGTATACAGAGTATATGCTCAAAAAGTTTTTACGAATGGGAAATCTGATCAAAAAGCTTTCAGCCCACTGGCCTAGCAGCCAGGAGATACACCTGGCATCTCTTGCTGTGACACCCATGAGAGCTGAAGAGGACCTTAGGAAAAGCATCAACATGCACACTTGGGACCACTGTGTCTAGTCTCTCTTCCCTGCAAATAATCAATCTGCTATGCCACTGCCAGCCCCTCACAGTGCTGCTAGATATAGGACATCAGACATGGCTGGATGAGTTACTGACCTCTCTGCAAGCCGCAGTGATCTCTGCCCCACACACGCATTCTGTGAGGACTGGCCGGTATGTGCGCTGCCTGCAGAAGCACACACAGACTCTCTGGTACAGCATATGAAGCCCTCCATGGGGGTCCCTTCTCATCCTGACCAAGGCCGACTCACCCTTAAGGCCCTGCTCAAAGGACCCTTCTCTGCAAAGCTTCCCTCCACCTCAGACTTGAATGTGGAAAAGTCACCAGCAGTTTCGAGCAAACCCAGAGCCACCTACCTCCTGCCGGAATTCCACTGCTTCCCGCCCATCCTCCTCCTTGGTCTTCACCAGTGACATCTTGACCCAGGTGCGGAAGCCCCCAGAGAACTTCCAGCTGGAATAGGCACTCTCACAGGCCTGCATGAAGCCTACCCTGTTTGGGCTTGGAGGAAGGAAGGAGAAGGAAGATCCAGGTCAATCCAGGTCTGGCAGCAGGAGTCGAAGCCCCCACTGCAAGCTGGTTTCCTTGCTGGCACAACCAGGATGCTGCCCACTCCCTGCCTCCTCTCCAAACTGTGGTTGCCTCAGCAGGGCTGTCAGTCACCAGCAAAAGCAAGGCCCATCCCAGTTTTCTCTCCGTTTGGTTTCCAAATGGAGGGGGAGTTGTCACTGGCCTCAAGGCAGGAACATGATCCCTGAAGCTCCCAATGGGAGAAATCCTCCTCCCTCCTCCCATCATTCCTATCTACTGCTGCCAAAGCTGTCAGCAATGAAGTTGGCAGAAGCTCCTCAGAACATGGCGCTCACGACTCCTCAGAGAACTCTGGACTTGAGCAGAGCCTGAGGAAGCCCTCACTGGCCTGTCAGCTCCCTCTGGAAAGCCCAAAGAGGGGAAGAGGGTTCCCTGGGGAGCTCGCAGGCAGGTGGGACACCTACAGCATCAGCCCCAAGACAGTGCAGATGCAGCAAAATCAAAGCGAACATAAAAACAAGCAAAAACTGCAGCAGCGTCCTGAGGAAGCTCACAAAAGGAGTGTGGAGTGGGGGCGAGATCCCGGGAAAAGTCTTCCAGGAGGAAGGCAAGATGGCCAGCTTGAAGCAGGGAAGGGAGGAATTCTAGGTGGCAGAAAGGGGGGAAAATGCTAAGGCAGAGGCTCTGGGGTGGAAGAACAAAGCAGCAGTGGTGTGGAACAAAGGCAGCTTGCTGCATGTCCACTGGGGAGCAGCCTCCCTGCCCCGGTAGCTGCCTCCCCGCTTGCTCTGAATGGAGCCTCTGTGCTCAGCAGGACCTGGAACGGAGTCTCTCTCAGCTCAGGCACATGAAGAAAATTCTCCTGCCCTCTAGGCTCCACGGTGTGACCCCAAAGCAGTGTGTGTGGAGCAGACAGGAACTTTCTGATGGTCAGGGGACATTCATCACTGTAAATCAAAGACTAAGAGAGGTGGCGGAGCTTCCATCATCATACTAGAGATGCAGTAGACCCTTAAACAACACAGTTTTGAGCTGGGCGGGTCCACTCACACATGGATTTTCTTCAGCCTCCGCCACTCCTGAGACAGCAAGACCAACCCCCATCCTCCTCAGCCTACTCAACATGAAGGCAACGAGGATTAAGGCCTTTACAATGATCACTTCCGCTTAATGAATAGTAAGTATATTTTCTCTTCCTAATTTTTTTTTTTTTTGAGACGGAGTCTCGCTCTGTTGCCCAGGCTGGAGTGCAGTGGTGCAATCTAGGCTCACTGCAACCTCCGCCTCCTGGGTTCAATCGATTCTCCTGCCTCAGCCTCCTGACTAGCTGGGACTACAGGTGCATGCTACCAGACCCAGCTAATTTTTTGTATTTTTAGTAGAGATGGGGTTTCACCATGTTAGCCAGGATGGTCTCGATCTCCTGACCCCGTGATCTACCCACCTCGGCCTCCCAAAGTGCTAGGATTACAGGTGTGAGCCACCACACCCGGCCATGATTTTCTAAATAACATTTTCTTTTCTCTAGTTTACTTTATAAGAATACAGTCTATGGCCTGGCGCGGTGGCTCACACCTGTAATCCCAGCACTTTGGGAGGCCGAGACAGGCGGATCACGAGGTCAGGAGATTGAGACCATCCTGGCTAACATGGTGAAACCCCGTCTCTACTAAAAATACAAAAAAATTAGCCGGGTGTGGGGGCGGGCACCTGTAGTCCCAGCTACTTGGGAGGCTGAGGCAGGAGAATGGCATAAACCCAGGAGGCGGAGCTTGCAGTGAGCCGAGATCGCGCCATTGCACTCCAGCCTGGGGGACAGAGCAAGACTCTGTCTCAAAAAAAAAAAAAAAAAAGAATACAGTCTATGATACATATAACCACAAAATATGTGTTGTTTATGTTATTGGTAAGGCTTCTGTTAATAGTAGGCTGTTAGTAGTTAAGTTTTGGGGGAGTCAAAAGTTATCCACAAATTTTTGGCTGCACAGGCAGTAGTGGTTAAGTTCGGTCACCCCAAACCCCAAGTTGTTCAAGGGCCAACTGTATTTCAGGCAAACACACACTGAGCCCTAGGAGCAAGACGTGGTTCCTGTGCACACTGGAGGGGTGGGGAGCGGAACCAAGGAACCACACAAGAACTTGCCCTCAAGGGGACTTACAAATCAAAGGCAACTTCCTCTACTCCTCAGCAGCCCCAGGCAATGGCGAGACCAAATGATCTCTCCAGAACCAGTCAGCACTAGGTGTATGGACAGCCAGCGTGCTCCTCCACACCAGATTCGCTTAACTTTGTGATAAGATGTTGAGTGGACCGGCCAAGCTCATGAGGTCTCTTCCTGGGCCAATGGGTCATCTGGGAATGTCCCTTCCCTTCCCTGCCCTCAGCCCTCCATCTTTAGCCCAGGGATGTACACGGCTGGAATGAGATAAAAAGTAGACAGTAAGCCCACTGTGAACTCTAAAAGGCCACCTTTGCAGGAACTCCTGGAAAGAAGAGAAGAGGAGGTAATCAATGGCGCTGAAGTCCTCACTACTCTTGTTCAGGCGGAACTGGAGGAAGACCAGCTCCCGCTTTTTCACTTCCCGGGGCCCCTGGACAATCAGGGCAGATTTCTGCAGAGAGACAAAGGACAGAGTCTCAGTCCTGGGAGAGCACACAGAGGCCTCTGGGTCTGAGGGCAGAAGCACTGACTGGAAAGCCCATAGCTCCTCGCCCAGTGGTCTCCAAAGGGACCAGTAGCCAGACCCTCCTGTTCAGGTGAGAACAGGCCCGGGCTGGGACTCATGCTCATTCCTGGGGAGCTTTCCCCGCACGATGCCCGACCAGAGCTGAATGCAGCTCATCCTCTGTCCACTTTTCTCATTGGTTGTTTGAGTTATGGAAGCCCTTAATTTGGCAAGGATGTTCACTTTCATCTGTTATGTGTGCCAATCTTTTCTTCCAGTCTGTCATTTTTCTTTTAACTTTGTTTCCAATGTCATTTGTCCTATGGAAACTTTAAATTTAATGTAGTGAAACCTATGAACCTTTTTTTCTAAAGTTAATCTATAAATTCAGTTTCCATCACAGTTAAAAGTCCCAATGAATTTTTTTTGTGGAACTAAGCAAGCTAGTTTTAAAGCATACTTAGAAGAACACGTGTTCAAAAATAACCAAGACAAGTTTGGGAATGGGGAAGACTGGTAGGGAGGGCACTATAGGGAAACTTATAAACCTATAAACCATCAAGAAACCTTTTCTTTATGGCTTTGGGTTTTGCTTGCTGAGGAAAGCCAAAATTACATCAGTATTGTCCTCTATTTCTTTATAGCATTTTTTAACCTTTTTTACATTTACATACTTTATATATCTGGCTTTAAGCTCTGCATATAGTGTGAAATAGGGCTCTAATTCCTACTTCCCAAACAATGCATAGAGACAGGTTTTAAAGCCTCTTCCCCTCCCCGCTTTATCTTATTCTAAATTCAATACAGAACCAATAGCTGTGTCTGCTCCTGGCCCCAGCAGAGCCCACACATATGTCTGTCTCCGTCCAGTACTATGCTGCTTTGATTCCTGTGGTTTTCCACTGTTCCCAGATCTGGGCCGGTGCCCTCCCTACTAGTCTTCCCCATCCCCAAACTTGTCTTGGTTATTTTTGAACCGTGTTCCCCTAAGTATGCTTTAAAACTAGCTTGCTTAGTTCCACAAAAAAAATTCATTGGGACTTTTAACTGTGATGGAAACTGAATTTATAGATTAACTTTAGAAAAAAATGTCTTTTACATCAACTTTTATAAATGCTCTAGATATTTGAAAAAGAGTGAGTACACTATCAGTTACAAAGTTTTGTGTCCCCACATGTATACACACACATACATACTCTAAATTTATTAAGTGCACTATTCAATTCTTATCCTTTCTAGTTTTTGTCTATTTGATCTGTGAATTTCTGAGAGGGGTGTTTAAATCGTGCTCTAAAGTGATGGTATTTTTCACTTCTAACAGATTTTGCTTAAAATATATAAATGTCATGCTGTTTAGTACATAAAGTTTTGGAACTGTTCAGTCGTCTTAGTGGAGAGTATGGAGTTGAACCTGTTATCAATATTAAACATCCTTCTTTCACCCCTTCACACATGGAATTCCACACCGACTATTAATATTGCCACTTCTGGGCTTCATTGCATTTTCCCAAGACAGCTTTGTCCATCTTATTTATTTTTCAACCTTTCTGTGCCATTTTGTTTTAGAGAACACTGTCCCTGGTTTCTATTATCCATTTCTTCCTTTAGTACTAGAACGGCTTTCCCAACCCAGGTTTCAGCAGAATCCACTCCTCCTGCTGGAGCCTCATCTCTGCCTTTAAATGTAGCCATGTGATGAAGTTCCTAACGTGTGGAAGAAAAGGGGACTCATTCAACTCCATGCCATTTCCTGAAAAGGGAACTGCTTGCCCTCCACTTCTCACCTTCCCAGGCGTGGGCATGTGCGCGCGCGCGCGCACGCACACACACACACACACACACACACACTGCCCACATGGACTAGAACAATGCCCAGGGGACAGCACAGTGACAAGACAAAAGTCATGGCTGGACCATCCTATGAGGCAGCACTGGCCACTATGCCACACAGCCTGCATGCCAGGACTGTTCTCAAAGAAAGAAGGAGACTTCTCCCTCATCTCAGCCACCGTATTTGCGGGTTTTGTTTTTATTCGGTAGCTTAGCTTATACTGACTAATACACAATTTGTTAACTGACACTGGAATGTTTCATGGTTGCAAAAAAATCTAAAAATGAGGCATCAGCCAAACATTTGGGTGGTGGGAAAATGGCAGGCAGTAAGGAAATAGATAAGGATCCCACAGGCTGGAAAAGTGGCAAACCTTATTGTGGCGGCCAGAGCATTTGGTAAAAAATAACTACCATTATATTGAGAGCATGAAAGAAAGCACCAGAGAATTACAAAATTCTGAAGATTTTACAAATATAACAGGATGAGACCCTCGACTGGGGTCACTTTCACATGGACTTGATTAGATGCGAACAGCCAGAAGCCTACACGTTTCTGAAATCTCGCTGCAAACAAAGGCAATGGGAGGAGGAGGTGGGTAAGAAGCCACCCTCCCAGTTTGTGATTGTTTAGCCCTAAAGCCGCTCACACAATCAGGAAGTGAGTGGCACAAGCTGTGCAGCCACCAGGGAGGGCGTATTTTCTAATATCCACTTCAGATATGGCCACAGAGCATTACCACCAAGGCAGAAGTTCCAGGGACAAGGCCAGAGCACATAGGAGTCTCTTTCTGAGGGCAGCGACAGGTTCAAACCAAGGAGCTTACTTCACGCCAAGAAGGCATCTCACCGGTCCCACCCCGCAGGGTTCCAGCACTGCTGCAGAGCAGAGCTGCAGGCCCTTCCCCTTCGTCCTTTTCCAAACGGGAGCTCTACTGCTCTCATCGTGTTCTTCCTCCACTGCTATACGCTGGTTTGGGTAGGAAACTTGGTGGATAGGGAGGAGATAACTTCTCTGTTAGTTTCTAGCTTGTGGACTTCAAGGAATTGATGGAGGAGACGAACCATCACTCAGAGCCGGGGGCTAGTAGTTGTATTCAACTTCATTTCCATAAAAACAACTCTCTCTTTGTGCCCTTATTTCAAGGGTTTTTACACTATTTAGTCGAATCATATAACTATTGTAACAAGTGCAACTGGCCTACATGGGTTTGGAACTGACCCTCACTGACTCCTCGTAAGTGTACCCTTCAACTGGGGGAGGAGAAGAGGGCATCCAGAGAACAGGCACTTGGTGGGACGGAAGCAGCCATGAGGGTTCATTAGCGTGTTTTACAGAGGGATGAAGGGAGTTGGGAATCCAGACAGAGAGCTTCTATTATACATATAACTCCACATTGGAATTGTTTAAAGGTTGTTTTCCTTTTTGTTTTAATTAGCTTCCATTTCCCTATTCTAGAGTCCATTCTATTTGTTCATCTTGGTCTTTTTCTGTCATTAGTTTCATGCAAATGTCTGGTGACCATTAATTCTCCATTCTTATTTATGAATGAAGGATTAGGTTGACTAGTATAGGTCTGGGTTTTGGTTTCTTCCAAAGTAATAAATTTCTGTTTCTCTAATAGGCCTCTCCCTTGCATGGGAAAGCTAAGTATGCTCTGTGGAAGCACACTGAGTATTCCAGTGTGTTTTACTCTGGGAAGAGTCCTTTCCTTTAGTTCTCTCTCCTTTTCCATTGTAGAAGTCTGCTGTTTCCTATGCCTAAGCAAAGAATCTTCCCTTAGCTTCTGTAGAGAATGGTTCCAGGGTCTTTTACCCAGAAGCAACCATCCCCAGCGGCTCTGCATACCTGGGGAGGGCACAGGGTGTGTCTGGCCCAGCCAACAGGCAGTCCAGTAATGACTACCCTGCTTTCTAACAGTGCTGATTCCAAGCTGGGGGTTTGGAAGGAAAGCTTGTACCTCTACAGCAGGTCTCTTCTGCATCTGTTTTGGGTTAGGGTTTTCCTCTAATTTGTTTGCTCCACCAATCAGGCCCAAGCTGTTTTTTATACTTTATACCAGTTCCTCAAAATGTCTGGTCCACTGGTGATATTCTTTCTTTATGTGCAAAGCTATTACTGATGTTCTAGTCTGTTAGTCTGTTTTATCTCGTTCCTTACAGAATCATTTCAGCAGAATTTTAGGAGGGGGCCTAGCGTACACATACTAACAAAAAAATATTAGTGCGATTCTTTCATCTTAAAACCCACTAACAGTTCCCTGTTACCCAAGGGAGCAAGTGTGGCACTACAGCACGATACATGTTCTTTTCTCATCTGGCCATTACTCTGTCCACAGCTTCATCACCCATCAGTCTTCCAGGGCTCCTGACCCTATGAAACATCTCCCTGCCAACTGCAATTGTGCCCAGAGGCACAAGTACAACATGTCGTCTCTTCCCTTTAGGTCATGGTGCAATTTCCTCTGCCTAGAAAACTTTTCCTTCCCAATTTCATCTGGAAAACTTTATTGTAGCCCCTTTCAATCCTTTCTGAAGCAAGGAGATGAGATGTAAATCAATACAAAACGCCACCCTGCCTTTGAAACCCTGTGCAGTGCCACTCCTCCAGGGCACTCCGAACCCCATCCCTTAGTCATCCTTCCCAGCCGTGCTGTTGTACATGACAACACGGCCAGCCCAGGGCCCAGGAGTCATTGTCCCCATACCGGCACTCCTTGATGCTGGCATATTTATTTCACACTATGGATTCCCAGGCCTCGCCTAAGGAATTATAATTCAGTTGGCTTCACATGGAACCTGGCAATTTGTATTTTCAAAAAGTATCCTGGCAATTCTGTCAAGCAGTCAGGTATGGGACCCACTTCGCTATATCCCACCAGCCCCACCCTTTAGCCCTGTCATTCTTACATCAGGGACAGGGTCTCACCACACTGTCAGAAATCCCTGAGCATTACTCAGCAAAGGCTGGAGGCCTCACTGTCCTACCTGAATGCAAACGAGCCAACCACAGCCAAGTGTCCACGTGGCACAGCCGCATGTCTGCTTGGGGACCAAGGCCCCACACTGAGTGAGTGGAAGAAGGGGTGCGGGGCTAACAGAGCAGCTGCCCAGACCCAGCTCAGGCAGACAGGAATTACCACAGTCTGATTGGAGAAGGGGTCCGTGTAGTTGATCCTCTGGGTGGTGCAATTCATGTCACCCGGCTGGCCAGGGCTTGTCAGAGGAGGAATGACCTCATAATGGTGCTTACAGCTGAGCAACTGGGCCTGACCGGGGTACAGGGCAATACCTGGGGGCACAAACAGGAAAAGCAAGTGTCAGAAATCACAGTCCTGACCACATCCCTGCAATCATCTCACATCTACCAGCAACCTATGTTCTGGACTTCCTGGATGACTGCAAGGAAGGGAGAAGAAAAGGGTTTCAGAGGGTGAGGAGCCACATCCCCTGGCCTCAGAAAGCCCGCTCTAGCAGAGGGCACAAGCCCCTCCTCAGTAAGCCCCTGGCCAACCTGGGATCCAGCCACCCTGATGCCCACATCAAAACCCGGTCCCCCTCAGAGCCCCGCTCCACACCCTCCGAGGGAGTGTCTCTTAACTCAGCCCCGCTCTGCCATCCCTCTGGGCCAACACCCACCTGCAGAATCGCTGGGAGGCTCTAAGCTGTGGAATTCTTCGGAACTCATTTTGTCTCTTAGACTGGGAGCCCCAAGTGTGCGAGTCACATCCCAAGAGTCCCTCCCTCTTCCCAGCCCAGGCACCTCTACGGACAGTAGCTGTCCAGCCTCAAGGGCAGCAATGCTAAGACAGCAGCACATGGTATCAGAGACAGACTTCAGAGAGACTAAGAGACCAGACAGAGAAAGTAAAACCTATAGATAAAGAAGACTCAAGCAGACACACAGAGAAGAGGGACAAACACAAGACAGGAAGAGATGGGCACAGGAGCCATGACCAGCACAACTGACTCTGCTGGAGGCTGGCAGGAAGCCCCAGAGAGAGGGCACCTGGACTCTGGCTCTGCCATGTGAGCAGGCCCTCCCGCAGGTCACTCAGGGGCATCTGTGGACAGAGCAGGTGGCACACACTGGGTAGACAGGGCCAAAGTCACACAGCTCATGCCTCCTCATTTACTCTACAGCCCCCAGAGCATCCAGTGCCAGCCTGTAGCCCAGAGCATACAGCCTGCTCTGTAGCAGAGCGGACTGCCACTCAGGGACCAGACACCCCAGCGGGACAGGTCTACCCAGTGTGGCCTGGGAGTCCCTCTCCAGGCAGGGTTCCTGTCTACCTTGGATGGTCTCACCTCCCCTATCACCCTCCCCACCCCACAGTCCAGCCTTGACTCATGCTTCTCCTCATCCCTGCCCTCTGGCCCCAGCCAAGTTAGTCTCATCCTCTCCAGAGAAGCCCTCTGCTTCCCTAGACACCCCTTCACTCTGCTGATCCCCATCCCAAAGACACTCTCTTCCCATCTATGTGCTTTTCAAGGACCAGCTCAAATCCTACCTCTCTGCCAAGCTTTTCCTGACCCCTCTAGTAGCCTGCAATAGCTACTCTAGGCTCTGTTCATTTCTCTCCTCAGCACGTACCACACTCCCAACAGCAGCTCTTTGGGTGTAGACTCTTTACCTAGACTATGCTTGGTTGGCCTCCTCTGCCCTGCCCGTAGTGCCACAAATACAATGACAGCTCAGAGAGTATCTGCCAGCCGACACCCTAGATCTGGGGCCCTGATGCCTGGCCCAGGGGCAGGCTCTACCTGGGGCATCATAGCGATCCACTTCCTTGTAAGACACAGACATGACAGGGTGCTTGAGTTTCTCACGAAAGTCTGTGATGGTCTGGTAGACCAGGAAGACAGCCACAGCCATGAGCAGCAGGTAGATGAAGATGAGCAGGACCGAGAAGACGTTCTTCAGGCAGGCCTTGCTGAAGCGGATGCTGCTGGAGGCAGACTCGCTGTCCAGGCCTGACAACAACAAAACACCACGTGACCCAGGACACAGGGACAAGGTACAGCCAGAGATGGTCAGCAACCTCCAGACCCTTGCCTATCTTACCAAGGAGGTGAGGTCACCTGCACACCCAACCTTTCCACCTCACCCCACAAATCATAACAAAGGGCACCTGTAAACATTTACTACACAGCTTCTCTGCCAGGCAGAGGACACCAAGCTGAAGGAGACTTATTCATTGTCTTTATGGAGTTTACTCTCAAAAGAAAAAAGATAAAAGATATAAAAATAATAAAAATTTTAAAAGAACAAGCAAAAAACAAACAGAACAGAAAAAAGGAGTTTACTCTCTAGAGGGATAGGCAGTTACAATCCAACAGCCTACCTCTCTGGCCTTATACCTCACCACTCCACTTCCCCAATTCTCCCAGCTCCAGCTCCACCTCTCCTCATCGACTTTCTGTTCTTCTGGCGTGCCCTGCTCAACCCGGGAGCCTCTCACATTTACCATTCCCTCTGCTTGATTTTCTTTTCTTCCACAGCTGACGCTTTACTCATCCTAAGCCCTGAAAGCTTTTTGCTTGGCATCTGACTTCCAACAGCGACAGAGTAGCTTGGTCACACCATCCTTCCACTGAAGCATTTTAATTTAGAAAGACATTTTATTGGCCAGGCGCAGTGGCCCAACACTTTGGAGGCTGAGGCAGGGGGATCACCTGAGGTCGGGAGTTCGAGACCAACCTGACCAACACAGTGAAAACCCGTCTCTACTAAAAATACAAAATTAGCTGAGCATGGTGGTACATGCCTATAATCCCAGCTACTCAAGAGGCTGAGGCAGTAGAATTGCTTGAACCCAGGAGGCGGAGGTTGCAGTGAGCCAAGATCATGCCACTGCACTCTAGCCTGGGCAACAAGAGCGAAACTCTGCCTCAAAAAAAAAAAGAAAGACATTTTCTTGAAAAAGCCTCTCCTGACCCCTAACTTTTATTTGGGCACCTCTTCCTCAGTATTCCCAGGGAGCCCTGAATGTCCCCTACTTCGTCACTCTGCAATGTCATGTCTATACATCTTTTCTCCCCCTAGGCTATGAGTTCCATGAGGGCAGGGATGGGGCCAGTCTTATCCATAACTGAATCCTTAGCTCTTCATGCTATGCATTAAACATTCTGCATTTACATGGTGACTGATTAAACACGTCCTGATGCCATTGGTACAACACAACTCTGTCTCCCCTACCTCCCTCACAAAATCCTGAGACTAGAAGCTAGATTAATCCCTGTTATGGACAAAACTGTATCCCCTACCCTCAAATTCAGGTTGAAGCCCTAACCCTCAATGTGACTATATTTAGAGACAGGGCCTTCACGGATATAATTAATGTTAAATGTGGCCATAAGGATGAGGCCTGATCCAATAGGACCAGAATCCTTATAAGAGGAGGAGACATTAGGAGCACAAGCACACAGGAAAAAAGTTCATGTGAGGACACAATGAGAAGGCAGCTGTCTGCAAGCCAAAGAGAGAGGCCTCACCAGAAATCAACCCTGCTGGCACCTTGATACTGGACTTCTCACTTCCAGAATTGTGAGAAATAAATTTCTATTGTTTATGCTACTCATCTGTGGCATTTTGTTACAGCAGTCCGAGCTGACTAAGATACTCCCACAGGGTTCCCTGTGCCCTCTCTGCTCCTCAGCTGAAAATGGAGCTCCCTGAGAAGAAGCCCTATTTCCTCCATAGCCCAGGTGAGCACAAGGCTGAGAACAAGGGAAGCATCTGAACGTAAGCCCCAAAAGGTATCTGCTTGGCATCTGGCTTCCAACAGTGACAGAGTAGCAGTGTCACACCACCCTTCCACAGAAAACAATTATAAACTTTGGACAACATATTTTAAATTATTTGAAGGCACTAGGAGAATGATCAAAAGCAGGTAGAAATTGAAAGAGAGGCTACCCTTGAAAGAGAAGAACTGTACTTGGTGAGATTTATACGTCTGTAGCTTTTTGCCTAAGAATACATGCCAATACCTATAAGGCATGGTTCAGAGTGACAGGGATAAAGTTCAGGGCTAGAAGGGCAGCCAGAAAGTTCAGACGAAACCTTGAAAGGGAGGGAGCCACACAGCGGGTGAAACTCCCAAATTGGCAACTAAATATATGTTCAGATCCTTGGCTGGAGAACCCAAGGGGGCCAGCAAAAAGTAACAACTGGAAATTGAAAGAACCGCATGGAGATTTCAACTACGGCTAATGCAGTGGAGATAGGAGTTTAGAGCTGAGCTTAAATCTTGCCATACTAACTACATGCCAAGAAAAAAAAAAATACCCTTCTGAAGATCATAACAGAATCCAGAATCTCTACATCATTCATAATGTCCAGTGTTCAATCAAAAATCACTAGACATGCTAAGATACAAGAAAATGTGACCTGTACTCAAGAAAAAAGCAATCTATAGAAACCAACACCAAGATGACCCAGTGTTGCAATTTAGCAGAGAGGAACTTTATGGCACTTAAAGGAAAATATCTGAATCAGGAATAAAGACAAGATCAATAGAGAAACAGAAACTAATAACAACAGCCAAATATATAGAATTTCAGTTTTGCAGGATTGAAAAGCATTGTGGAGATGGATGGTGGTGATGGTTGCACAGCAATATGAATGTGCTTAATATCACTGAGCTATATATTTTAGTGGGTAAGACGATAAGTTTTACATTATGTGTATCTAACCACTGTAAAAATGTTTCATTAAATTTTAAAAAACAGATGAAAATTCCAGATCTGACAAGAAATGAAGTAAAAAGTTCACTGTATATTTTAATAGCAAAAGACGGCAGAAAAAGAGTCAGTGAACTTGAAGTTAAATCAACAGAAACTATCCAATCTGAAGAAAATATTGAAGGAAAAAAAACAAAAAACCAAATGGAGCCCGGATAATTGTTACAGTATCTAGCAGTGTAATGACATGTAACTGGAGACAGAAAATAGGTCACAAAAAATATCTGAGGCCAGGCACGGTGGCTCACCCCTGTAATCCCAGCACTGTGGGAGGCTGAGGCAGGTGGATCACAAGGTCAAGATATAGAAACCATCCTGGCCAACGTGGTGAAACCCCGTCTCTACTAAAAATACAAAAATTAGCTGGGCATGGTGGCATGCACCTGTAATCCCAGCTACTTGGGAGGCTGAGGCAGGAGAATCGCTTGAACTCGGGAGGCGGAGGTTGCAGTGAGTTGAGATCACGCCATTGCACTCCAGCCTGGGAAACAAGAGCAAAACTCCATCTAAAAAAAAAAAAAAAATCTGAAAAAAACAATGGCCCAAAACTGTAGAAAGACATCAACTTACAGATCCAAGAAGCTCAATAAATGCCAATCAGGATAATTTAAAAAAAAAAAAAATTGCTGAGGCAAATCATAGTCAAACTGCTAACGTAAAGAAAAGAGAAAAATCTTGAAGGCAGTGAGGGAAAAAATATATATCTATATATATATACACATAGATATATATTACATATAGTGCACTGATACTAATGACAACCAATTTCTGAACAGAAATAATGGAGGCCAGAAGACAACAGAACATCTTCAAATGCTGAAAGAAAAAAATTTTTTCATCTACCAGTATAATTCTCTAACCAGCAAAACTTCAAAAATGAAGATGAAATAAAGATATTTTGAAACACAATGGCTGAGATAATTCATCACTAGCAGACCTGCACTACAATGCATGCTAACAAAAATTCTGAAAGCTAAAAGGAATTGACACTTAGATGGTAACTCTCAGATGTAAAGAGCACTGAAAATGTTAAATAAGTGAGTAAAACAAAAAGCTACTTAAAAAAAGGTTAAGACTGCCTACAGCAGAAATTACTCAACAATATTATAAGGTTTATAACTTGCAATAAAGAAAAAACAGAGAAACAAACAAAAAAACCCAGCAAGACAAACTAGAAAACAGCAAAATGGTAGTCAAATCCAGCCATATCAATAATTACATCAAATGTAAATGGACTAAACCATCCAATTAAAAAGCAGAGACTGTCAGTCTGGATTAACAACAAAACCCAACCATATGCTTTGATAGCAGATTTCAAATACAAAGACACAAAAGAGTATCTGCTCATAATTATTTCATTTTACTTTATTTAAAGCACAAAAGCAGGTGCAACACAGAACTATCCAAGTCTCCTGGATTGTTAAAGACAAGGAAATAATTCATTCTTTACTTCGACAAGATCAAGCACCAACTCTACATCCAAGATTTTGTACTAGGTGCTTCAGGGAGATATCAAATGAAGGACTGATGGTCTCTGATCCAAAATGCTACAGAATTCAGAAAGATGTAAGGGTATAAAACATTAGGTTTCCTTCAACTGGAGGAAGAATGGGAAGCACAGGGAGAGGGGCAGTTATCAGCAAAGACCCTGTGGAGGGGGTCATGTTAGTTCTGCACCTAAACCACAAGGAGAATTTTAAGGAAGAAATAATTTGGTTTCCATTATTCATTTATTTTCTGACTGAAAGAGCAGATATACTGTGCAGTGGTTAAGAGCGTGAGCTTTAGAGTCAGAGTTTTGAGCTCCAGCTGCAGCTTTGCTACTAACTACTCCATGATCCTAGACAAGTTACTCAGTGCTCTTAAAGCCTTACATTTTTATCATTTCCATTTTACAGGATTTTTGAGGGAAGTAAATGAGAATGTTGCAAAATGCATTCATTACATAGTGCCTGCTCAATGGTAACAATTATTGGTACCAAAGAAACAGAATGTACCCTCTACCCTTCAAACAATGAAGTGCTCAATTATGAAAATAGCAAAAATAAAGATCATAGAACTATAATCTCTTTTGAAAAATAAATCTGAAAAGATATACACTGAAAATAAAATGGAGGCAGGGCAGAATGTAGTGTCTTTCACATAGTAGGCATGTAATGTTCCCATGTTTGTCAAATGAATAAATAACCCAAATAATAGATGAACTAAGTCTTGCCATGCTAACTCAATCCGTCAGAGAATATTAGTGCAATCAAGCATGTAAAACTATAAACCAATGAATGTTCCTTGCTGTTTTTTGGCAAAATACTTTAGAAAGTTTTTACTTTACACAGGAATGCCAATTTCCCGAACTGTCAGTGAGGCCCCTTTAGGTTTTAAGGAATAAGTTACTGTGGGCAGTGGAGGTTTACTCTATAGGTACAAGGGTAAGTGAGAGTCCAAGAAACCCAATGGATAGCTGAGAGCTAAGCCACCAAGGTCCACAGCAGCTCTAGTTGTCCAAAAGGAATTAAAGCAATTCTTTCTCATCTCAGCTTCTTTTGTGTTTGATTACACTTTTGCCTCTACCTATTGCTAATAAACACTGTGTCAATTTCTGCTCCTTCATGCCTTTGCTCTCCACGTTCTTTACATGTTTCTCTCATGACCCTGCTCCACTTTACTAAGTCCTTCTCCATGAGTCTTGCATTCAAATTCTCCCCCAGAGAGTATCCTGTATAGGGTGTTCCACCAGATACCTCATAAGACACTGACCTCCTTCATGCCCAGCCTATAGATGGCCTCCCTTTCTTGGGTGCTGACCCCTGAGCAGTCAGCTGTAGCTGGGCTGCAGGGCCACAGGATCTATGCACAGGAACCTACCCATAGCTATTTAGCTTGGAAGGTACAACCAACTCCCATGGTCCAAATGGGACCATGGGTATCCTTCAAAACCTAGTGGGTGAAAATACATCCACTGTCATGAGCTGCTCATAACTGCAGTGGCAATGAGTACCAGCCGACTACATTCTAACGGGGTTTGAAAAGATCACAAGATAAAACTGAAGGAACTCTGAAGTGACTGATTTGTTGCATAACATCTGAACTAATTTTTAAGAGTTGATAGGGACCTAAAAGGCCATCTGGCCCAACTCTACTCTTTGTACAACAATCCAGATCCCACAGCCAGTAACTGGCACAATCAGAATGAGAGAGTCTTAAGAGTCCTGGCTCCTAGCCCAATGCTCTTTCCCTACACAACTGTGAGCAATAATGTTTAAAATTACAGTCATTAATAATAAAAGATGTAATTGAAATAATATAACTTCGAACAAGTAGAGAAGTCTGAAATACTTTTTCTCTTTTTTTTCAAGAGACAGGGTCTCACTCTGTCACTCAGGCTGGAGTGCACTGGTGTGATCATAGCTCACTGCAGCCTTGAACTCCTGGACTCAAGTGGGGTCTGGCTCTGTCACTCGGGCTGGAGTACAGTGGCATGATTTTGGTTCACTGCAACCTCCACCTTCCAGGCTCAATCAATCCTCCCATCTCAGCCTCCTGAGTAGCTGCGACTACAGGCACGTGCCACCATGCCCAACTAATTTTTGTATTTATTGTAGAGATGGGGTTTCACCATGTCACTCAGGCTGGTCTAGAACTCCTGGACTCAAGCAATTTACCTACCTCAGCCTCCTAAAATGCCGGGATTACAGGCATGAGCCACTGTACCTGACCTGGAAAACTTTTTTTGTGTTTTTTTTTTTTTTTTTTTTGAGATGGAGTTTCACTCTTGTTGCCCAAGCTGGAATGCAATGGTGCAATCTCAGCTCACTGCAACCTCTGCCTCCTGGGTTCCAGTGATTCTCCTGCCTCAGCCTCCCGAGTAGCTGGGATTACAGGTATGCGCCACCACATCCAACTAATTTTTTGTATTTTTAGTAGAAACAGGGTTTCACCATGTTAGCCAGGTTGGTCTCGAACTCCTGACCTCAGGTGATCTGCCTGCCTCAGCCTCCCAAAGTGCTGGGATTACAGGGGTGAGTCACTGTGCCTGGCCCGGAAAACTTCTAAGACAAACTCTATACTACATCCAGGCTGAACAATATAATAAAGAGGAACAATAACTGGCATTTGTGGACAGGTGTATCCACTCTGCATTAAGCCAGATAAACATGATTTGAAATGTTTTGCCTTCATGATGGCCTTGGTAAGGGAAAGAGATGAAGTTCTCCCTACATGTTCTTAAAAATTCTAAAAATAGGCATAAAACAAAAAGGTCACATGCCAATTCCATCACTGCAATTCATCTGGTAGAGGTACTTGGAACAAATTACTCTCATGGGAACATTGACCAAAAGTCTTCTCTTCTGTTTTACTCACAGAAGCCAAGTTTAGCTTCTTTACAGGCCTCTTCTTGATCCACAAATAGGAGTGTGATCTAAATAAAAACTGTAAAACTATTTACTTATCCTCCACACTTGCTATAAGTAACACTCCAATTCTAAAACTAGACACCATTATACTTTATCATAAAAAAAAAAAAAAAGGTGCTGGTTATTTGATAAAATGTCCCACGCACTCTGTAGTGAGAAAACTGAACACTGGCTTTTTGTGGCAAACTGGATGAATGTGCTTTAAAAGTACACATCCTTTAAATGAATGCAAACTCAGGGTAGTAGGAAGACAAAAATAATGCACAAGATGTTCCAGGGAAAGGTAGTTTATATGCTTTGTAAAACCCATGACAGAATTCCTTCAAAAACCCCGAACTTGTCCCAGAATGCAAGTTTATCCACTAAGGGGATCTGTGATGGGCAATTCAGTTCTTGAAAATATCATGGAAACTCTGTTCAGAGGAAGGGGGCTTGGTTGTCTGCTGTAATCCTGTGAAACTCCACCTTGCAGGGAGCACTGAGCTAAGAGGCATTCTGAATTTTCTGCCTACCTTTTTTTTCTGTTGTTTAGTGTGGTCAATTTTGTTTCTTCTTTTTTATATAATTTACATACCATACAATTTACCCTTTTAAAGTAAATATATTCAGCAGTTTTTAGTATATTCACAAGATGTATAACTACCACCACTATCTAATTACAGAAAATTTTAATTACCCAAAAAGAAACTCCATACCTGAGAGTGGTTACTTCCCCTTTCCTGGCAACCAATAATTTAATTTCTGTCCCTATGGATTTGCCTGTTCTGGACATTTCACATTAAGGGCATCATATATGTGGCTGTGTCTGACTTCTCTCACTTAATATAACGTTTTCAAGATACAGCCAGGAGTGGTGGCTCATGCCTGTAATCCCAGCACTTTGAGATGCTGAGGCAGGAGGATCACCTGAGGTCAGGAGTTCAAGATCAGCCTGGCCAACATGGCAAAACCCCATCTCTACTAAAAATACAAAAATTAGCTGGTCATGGTGGCACATGCCTGTAATCCCAGCCACTTGGGAGGCTGAGGCAGGAGAATCACTTAAATCCAGGAGGCGGAGGTTGCAATGAGCTGAGATGGCACCACTGCCCTCCAGCCTGGGCAACAAAGAATCTTGTCTCAAAAAAAAAAAAAAAATTCATCCAAGTTACAGCATGCATCAATTCCTCATTCTCTCTTTTTTTTTTTTTTTTTGAGACGGAGTCTCCCTCTGTCACCCAGACTGGAGTGCAGTGGCACCATCTTGGATCACTGCAACCTCCACCTTCCAGGTTCCAGTGATTCTCCTGCTTCAGCCTCCTGAGTAACTGGGATTACAGGTGCGCACCACCACATCTGGCTAATTTTTCATATTTTTGGTAGAGACGGGGTTTCACCATGTTGGCCAGGCTGGTCTTGAACTCCTGACTTCAAGTGATCCACCCGCCTCGGCCTCCCAAAGTGCTGGGATTACAGGTGTGAGCCACCGCACCCAGCCAGTTCCTCATTCTTTTATTGCCAAATAATATTCTATTGTACCATTTTACTTATCTATTCATCAGCTGATAGTCATTTGGCTTATTTCACTTTTTGGCTATTACAAATAAAGCTTCTATGAACATTCACGTACACGTTTTTGGGAGATTTAAGTTTTCATGTGGACATAAGTTTTCATTTCTCACGAATATACACCTAGGAGTAGAATTGCTGGCCATATGGTAACTCTGTAGTTAACCTTTTGAGGAACTGCCAGACTATTTTCCACAGCAGCTGCACCACTTTACATTCCCACCAGCAACGTATGGGGGTTCCAATCTCTCTACATCCTTGCCAAAACTTATTATCCATTTTTAAAAATTATAACCATCCTAGTGGGTGTGAAGTGGTATCTCATCGTGATTTAGAGCTGCATTTCCCTGATGACTAATGATGTTGGCATTATTTCATGTGCTTCCCAGTCATTTGTGTATCTTCTCCGGAGAAATGTCTATTCAGATTCTTTGCCCGTTTTTAAACTGAGTTATTTGTCTCTATTGTTGAATTGTAGGCGTTCTTTACATATTCTAAATATCAGTCCCTTATCAGATGTACGATTTGCAAATACTTTTTCCCATTCTGTGGGCTGTCTTTTCACTTTCTTCATAGTGTCCTTTGATACACAAAAGGTCTTCTTTTGTGGGGGAGGGGAATGGAGTCTCACTCTGTCACCCAGGCTGGAGTGCAACAGCACAATCTCGGCTCACTAGAATCTCCGCCTCCTAGATTCAAGCAATTCTCCTGCCTCAGGCTTCTGAGTAGCTGGAATTACGGGCATGGGCCACCACACCTGGCTGACTTTGTATTTTTAGCAGCGGCCAAGTTTCACTATGTTGGTCAGGCTGGTCTCAAAATCCTGACCTCAAGTGATCCACTCGCCTCGACCTCCCAAAGTGCTGGAATTACAGGTGTGATCCACCGTGCCCAGCTAAGGTTTTCATTTTGATAAGGTCCAATGTATGAATTTTTTGTCTATCCCATTATATACAGTTGTTTCCATGGAGAACTGATTGTAATGACTAATTAATCAAGGGTTTTCCTCAGTTTCATTACATCTGTGATGTAAGAAAGTGCTTATTCTATTAACATGTCTGATGTCATTTCTCCCTTTGAACAGAATACTAATTGGTTCTGATTCACTTGATAGACAGGAAATGAATAGACTAAAGCTTTTAGTGCATTATGGTATGGAATCATGTATTCCAGAGAATAAAACTGATTTATAACCCCGCATGTTTGGGTGCTTAACTTGAACCTCTGCTGCACTGTCCTCCTTTCTTGCAGCTCCTACCTCCAGGCCCTCCATTCAATTCCTTTTCCAGCCCCAGCTTCTCTTTTGTCCCCCAAATGGGGGTGTTTGTGAGGTTCAGTCTTCATAGCCCCCCGTGCTCATTTTCCATCTGTTCCTGCGACCTTGCCCCCATGGGATTTCTCCAGGTTGCATAACTCCAGCCCTCCCTTCTCTCCTGTCCATCCTGCATCTGTCATTGCCTCTGGGCCATCTCGACTTCAACTGACTGTATGCCAACAACAGATAGGCTTTTTTTTGAGACAGGATCTCACTCTGTTGCCCAGGCTGATGTGCAGCAGTGCAATTTCAGCTCACTGCAACCTCTGCCTCCTGGGCTCAATCGATTCTCCCACCTCAGCCTCCCAATTAGCTGGGATTATAGGTACATGCCATCATGCCCGGCTAATTTTTGTGTTTTTTGTAGAGACAGGGTTTTGCCATATTGCCCAGGCTGGTCCTGAACTCCTGGCCTCAAATGATTCACCCGTCTCAGCCTCCCAAAGTGCTGGGATTACAGGTGTGCCACCACACCCGGCCATCTTCTTTTCTGAGCCATTTGCTTCTCTAGGCTTCATCTCTATGCAGTATCATTCTCCCACCCGTCTGGCTTCAAAATTAAGAATGCTCTTTGATTCTTCCTTCTCCCCCTCCGCTACAGCAAAGCAGCCTCTCACATCAGCCTTTGCTGCAGCACGGTTGTCTCCCTTTGCCTTAATCCAGCCACATTCATCTCCTGAATCCCCACTTTACTCCTCTTACTGTCCTGTTCCAATCCTTTTAAATACCCCCTGCTCCCTACTAGATAATGTACAGACTCTGACACTCAGACCCCTCCACAATCTGACCAAGTCTCTTTCCTACCTCACCTCCCTCTACTTCGCTCACCAGTCCTCTGCCCCAACCACACCGTGCTATTCATGATCTCCAACATGTCCTATTTTATTCCCATCTCTATACAGTTGCTCATGTAATCTCCCTTCCCTAGCCAGTCCCTTCTTTTTCACCTACGTGTTACCTTTCCTTCAGAGTAATCCCACTTTCACAAACCAGCCAGCCTTCCTTCCTTTTTTTTTTTTCCAAGTAGCTGGGATTACAGGGTGCACCATTCCTGGTTAATTTTTGTATTTTTATTTTTTGAGATGGAGTCCTGCTCTATCACCCAGGCTGGAGTGCAATGGCACAATCTCGGCTCACTGCAACCTCTGCCTTCCCGGCTTCAAGCAATTCTTCTGCCTCAGCCTCCCGAGTAGCTGGGATTACAGGCACCCACCACCATTGCCCGGCAATTTTTTTTGATATTTTTAGTAGAGACGGGGTTTCGCCACATTGGCCAGGCTGGTCTCCAACTCCTGATCTCAGGTGTTCTGTTCGCTTTGGCCTCCCAAAGTGCTGGGATGAGCCACAGCGTGAGCCCCTTCAGGTGTGAGCCACAGGGCCAGGCCACTTCATTCATTCTGAAGCATCTGACTCTACCATTTCTTTGGCCCTCATTCATTCATTCCAGTTGGCTCACTTGCTCCTAGATGAGATGCTGTCCTGCTCTAAATCCCCACTGCTCTCCCCCATAGGACAAATAAGTACTGAGTACCTACAGTACTCATACTCCATAGAAGTCTGAGTTCTACAGAGTCATACTTCCACACTACCACTACACTCCACACTAGGCACTGCAGTTACAGTAAAGGAAGAGAAGACAAAATCTGTGTGCCTCACAGAACTTGTGGGGCACTGCCAAGGGGTGGATAACAATTAACTGAATAATTAAACTCAATAAATGTGACCTATCAACTGTGTTAACTGTTACAAAGGAAAGCATATCACAGGGAGAAAGGGACCTCATCAGGGAAGTCAAGGAAGGCTCAGAAGGAGGGACAAGTTCTTCCTTTGGTAACCGGCCTTCTGTCTCTGTATGTCTGAGCTCCTGGAGGAACTTACTCACCCTCTTTGTGGTGTTAGCACTTGGCGTAACAAGTGAAGCAGTCCTTAAGTAATCTGCTACAGGGAGGGGAGAATTTGGAGCAGGAAAGCTCTCATCTAGGAACAACGGAGCCAGAGTCAAGACACCTTCGGAGGTAGCCCTGAGTGCAGATTTGAGCCCTGTCACTTACGAGCTCTGAGTACGTTCCTTAACGTCTGTGCCTTGGGTTCCTCATCTATAAACTAGGACTAACCATTCACCTCACAGAGTGGCTGTGAAGATTACAGGATAAAGTGTATATAAAAAGTCCTACAGGCTCGAAGCGGTGGCTCACACCTGTGATTTCAGCACTTTGGGAGGTCAAGGCAGGAGGATCACTTGAGCCCAGGAGTTTGAGACCAGCCTGGGCAACACTGCATGACCCTGTCTCTAAAAAAAAATTTAAAAATTAGCCAGGTATGGTGGCACACACCTATAGTCCCAACTACTTGGGAGGCTGAAATGAGCCATGATCATACCACTGCACAGTAGCCCAGCCCACAAAGCAAGGTACCATCTCAAAAAAAAAAAAAAAAAGCCCTACACAGGCCTAGTACATGAAAGCACTCCCAAAATGGCAACCACTATCATCATTACTATTATTATTATTATTATTATTGTTATTAGAAGACTCAAAGGGGCCGAGCACGGTGGCTCACGCCTGTAATCCCAGCACTTTGGGAAGCTGAGGAGGGCGGATCACTTGAGGTCAGGAGTTCGACACCAGCCTGGCCAACATGGCAAAACCCCATTTCTACTAAAAATACAAAAATTAGCCAGGAATGATTGCAAGTGCCTATAATCCAGCTACTCGAGAGGCTGAGGCATGAGGAATGCTCGAACTCAGGAGGTGGTGGGTGCAGTGAGCTAAGATCATGCCACTGCATTGCAGCCTGGTTGACACAGCGAGACTGTCTCAAAAAAAAAAAAAAAAAAAAAAAGACTCAGAGGCAAGAAAGGAGCTCTGAGAGTTTTGTATCGGTCCATCAAATTTGAGCCAACTCACTACTGACCCAGTCAAATAGACTCCTGAGATCTGGATCTTCCGTGATTTAGAAAGGAGATGAGCCTAGCTCATCTGGTTCCCCCAAAGCAAGTGGGAATGCTCTTGCCAGTTGAACTTCCCAAACATTTACAGTTGTAATATCCAAGATTGCTAGTCACAGGTCAACATAACAGACTTACTTAATAATAATCATGAAAATGATTCCCAAAATTTGCTCTGCCTGAGGCCTGGCTTCCTATTCTGATTGACCCCTGGCTTTGCAGCCTCAGGAATCTGAGGCAAAAGAGAGGCTGCTAAGGTCCAAGGTCATTAGGGCCACCTCCTGATTTACCTGGGCACTTCTCTATGAAAGGAAACACAAAGCGAGCCTCATCTTTCCAAGTCTGACCCCCCTCCTCTTCTTCCTCCTACCTCCATCGATGTACTTCTGGTTGGGGGCAACAGGGTAGTGCATGGTGTGGTAGGCAGAATAAAGGCTCCCAAAGATGTCCAAGTGTTAATCCTTAGAACCTGTAAATATGTCAAGTTGCATGGAAAAGGGGAATTAAGGCAGCAAAAGGGACTAAAGTTGTTAATCAGTTGACTTTAAAGCAGGGAGATTATCCTGGGTTACCTGGGTGGGTCCGATGTGATCACAAAGGCCCTTTAAACATGGGAAAGGGAGGTAGGAAAGTCAGCATCAGAGTGAAGTGATGTGAGAAAGATTCGACCAGCCACTGCTGGTTTTGAAGCTGCAGGAAGAGGCCACAAGCCAAGGAATGCAGGAGGCCTCCAGAAGCTAGAAAAGGCAAAGACCAGGTTCTCTCCTCAAGCCCCTGGAAAGGAATTCAGGCCTGCCAAGACAGCTTAATTTTAGCCCAGTGAGATCTATTTTGGACTCCTGACCTCTAGAACTGTAAGATAATAAATTTGTGCTTTTTTAAGCCACTAAGTTTGTGGTAATTTGTTATAGAAACAATAGAAAACTAATATACAGGTCTTTCAAGTTGTTCTCCCGGGAGCCTTAAGGCTTTAGAGGCAATGCCTCATGTCAGAGGCAGGGTTAGCCACGCCACTATCTTTTATATATTGGGCTTTAATAAAAGAATGCTTAAAATATTGTTTTGTTTGAGTGTTTTTGGTTTTTGTCTGTTTGGTAGAGGCAGGATCTCATTTTGTTGCTAAGGCTGGTCTCAAACTCCTGGCCTCAAGAGATCCTCCCATCTTGGCCTCCCAAAGTTTTGGGATTACCACCACTTAAAATAGTTTTTATAAGCCACTGATGTAGGCCAGGCGCAGTGGCTCACACCTGTAATCCCAGCACTTTGGGAGGCTGAGGTGGGCAGATCACCTGAGGTAAGGAGTTCGAGACAAGCCTGGCCAACATGGTGAAACCCCATCTCTACTAAAAATAAAAAAGTGGCCGGGTGTGATGGCACGCATCTGCAATCCCAGCTACTCGGGAGGCTGAGGCAGGAGAATCACTTGAACCTGGGAAGCAGAGGTCACAGTGAGCCGAGATTGCGCCACTGCACTCCAGCCTGGGTGACAGAGTGAGACTCCATTTCAAAAAAAAAAGAAAACACCACTGGGTCAGGCGGAGTTTGATTCAGTCTGTGTTTACCAGCTATATGACCTCCCCATGCTTTACTCAACCTCTCTGAGGTTGGGGGCCTCATGTGTAAAAGGAGGATAACTACCTCACAGGGTTGATGTGAGAATTAAATGGGGCAAATGGGGTAGAACAGATCCTGGCACAGGGGAAGCAGTCAGGAAATGTTAGCTGCCCTTCCAGCCTCCTTCCTTCCAGGCAGTCTTTTTTTTTTTTTTGGGGGGGGGCAGAGTCTCACTCTTGTCACTCAGGCTAGAGTGCAGTGGCATGATCTCGTCTCACTGCAACCTCTGCCTCCTGGGTTCAAGCGATTCTCCTGCCTCAGCCTCCCGAGTAGCTGAGATTACAGGCACGTGCCAACACACCTGACTAATTTTTGTATTTTTAGTAGAGACAGGGTTTCACCATGTTGGCCAGGCTGATCTCGAACTCCTGACCTCAGGTGATCCACCTGCCTCAGCCTCCCAAAGTGCTGGGATTACAGGCATGAGCCACCGTGCCCAGTCCCTTCCATGCAGTCTTCTCTAAGGAGCAGGCAGAATCACATTAGTTCCTGTCTTGTTCCCCTCTCCCACAAACAGATGGGATCCACCCAAGAAGCTGAAGTCAGGCTGGGGCTTCATTCATTCACTCAACAAATCTTTATGGTGTGGTCAAGGCTAGGGTGGTGAGCAAAACAGACTGGTCTCTGCCCTCAGGGAGTTTCATTCTAGTGAAATCTCAGGCCACAGACCAATATGGGTCTATGGCCTGTTAGGAACTGGGCCAATACTGTAGGAGGTGAGCAGTGAGTGAGGATTACCGCCTGAGCTCCACCTCCTGTCAGATCAGCTACAGCATTAGATTCTCATAGGAGTGCAAACCCTATTGTGAACTGCACATACAAGGGATCTAGGTTGTGCACGCCTTATGAAAATCTAACTATGCCTGATAATCTGAGGAAAGTTTCATCCTGAAGCCATCCCCCAACCTCCATCTGTGGAAAAATTGTCTTCCACAGACCGGTCCCTGGTGCCAAGCAGTTGGGGACTGCTATAGTAGAACAGACAGACATTAATCAGACAAACAAACACACCATTCCAACAGCAATAGCTGGAAAGGAGAGGCGCGTGGACTATGAGACAGTGCTGGAGGGTGGGAGGTAATCTAGCCAGAAGGTTAGAGAAGGCTCTGTAGAAACAAATGAGTGAGCTGAAAGCTGAAGAATGATTAGGCATTAACTATGTGATGAAGGAAAGTGAATTCCAGGCAGAGAAATAAAACAACAAAAAGGCCCTATGGTGAGAGGGAATGAGGCCTAAAATAAAAAAAGGTCAGCATGGCTGAGGGCCAGAGAAAAAGGGGATGAGGGGAAGAAAGGAATGGAGAACTGCTCTGAAGTTCAGCTGTGTAAGTGGTAGTACCATTCCTGCAAACAGGAAATACTGGAAGAGGACCAAGCTGAGACTGAGAAGATCATGAAGTCAATTTTGGACACGTGGAGTTGAGGGAAGCTTTGGGAGATCCAAGCAGAACTATGACATGGGCAGTTGGAAATACAAGATATATAAATTTGGAGTTTGTAGGTAATCTCTGGGCTGGAGATGTAAATATGGGAGTCATGTGTGAGTAAGCAGTAGCTGAAGCAGGGGAGCAGGCCTGGGTGGAACTGCCTATGAGAGTGAGAGAAAGGGGCCTGCAACCAACATCTCATGCCCAAGAGCTGGAGAGTGACCGCAATGGAGCCTGGAAGGAGTGGCCTGAGAAGTGTTGCATCACAGAAGCTAAGGCAGTCGCGTGTATCCGGGAGGAAGAAGTAGTCAGCAGTGTCAAACATTGCCATAGGGCTCCATAAGATGCCAACTGACTGATGGGACCCTGAGCAGCATTACTGGATAGGCCTTGTATTTGAAAGGGGGTGACTATTAGATCTTCTTTGACCTGGATATTAGAGGCTCACCTGCTAGCAGCTTCCAGGGAAAGAGGAACAGAAGAGCAGAGATCCAAAGCATTTGCCATTGTATGCAATGACCTGGCCTCAGGAAGTGGCTCAAATTGGAGTTAAGAGCAGATAGCAGTCTAGACATATCCTCTGTTCCAAGGCTGGTTAAATATGTATGGCTTTAAAACTAGGGCAATACTTGAGACCTGACACCAGGGTGCAGGGAAGGGGGGTCCTCCTCTCCCACAGTTGGCAAGGTGCCTGGACTGGGGCATCTGGCTGCAGCAACAGCACAGCAAAGCACCAAACCCACTCACCTGGTAAGACACCCGGACCTTGGACTTTGACCGTCTCCTTGTCCTGTTCGTCTGCCAGCTCTGAGTTCTCAACCACCTGGTCCAACTCCTCACTCAGCTAAAGGGAGAAGCAAAGAGAGCAAAGATGGGTCAGCTATGTCAGCCTTGCTTTTCTAGACTAGAATAAGAAAGCAGAAGTTGCTTCTCACTTATTGTCACCAAAAACCACATGATGTAGAATGCGTTACAGCAATTTTACAGATGAGGACACCGAAGCTCAGAAAGCTCAAGAAACTGTCTGCCCTCTATGTTCCTAGGACTACCGTAGCCAAGTACCACAAACCAAACAGCTGAAAACAGCAGAAATGTCTTCTCTCACAGTTCTGGAGGCTAGAAGTCTGAAATCAAGGTGTCGGCAGAGTTGGCTCCTGCGAGTGGTGAGGGAATCTGTTCCATGCCTCTCTCCTGGCTTCTGGTGACAGCCAGCAATCCTTGGAGTTCGTTGGCATGTAGAGGCATCCAATCTCCACTCTCCATTGCCATCTTTACAAGGTGTGCTCTCTCTGTGTCTTCACGTGGTCATTGTCTTTAAGGACACCAGCCATGTTGGATTAGGGGCCCACCCTACTCCTGTATGACCTCATCTTCACTAATTACACCTGCAATGACCTCATTTCCAAACAAGGTCACAATCTGAGGTACCTGGGGTCAGGACTTCAAAATATCTTTTTTAAGGAAGCACAATTCAACTCACAATATTTCCCATGGCCATAAAGCCAGGGAAAGATATAGCCAGGAGTCAAATCCAAGTTGGTCTAGTTCCAAAGTCCACAGTCTTAACCACTTCCCAAAGGAAGAGGAAATGCGGCTTAGAGTCTGCTGAGAGAAAAGAGGGAACAGTGAAGGTGGTGTCAAAGCTCTCTGTGGCACTCTGGCTGAAGTCCACCGACTTGGGCTGCAAATGGCAACACACAGCAGGAAGGGCAGGCAGGCAGTCCACCACAGGGATAGGTGCTAATTACAATCAGCAGCCTGGTAGCCAGCAATCTCAACCTCACCTCATCAGTGGTCTCACCTGTCAAATGGGGACGATTATACCACTGAGAAGGGTAGAAGGACGGAAAGGATACCATGATAATCAACAAGTCTGTGTAGGATTAAGGAGGAGGGCAAGAGAGGTCAAGACCAGAGCTTAGAAGAGAAGCCATCCCTGAATTGGGAGGGAGAGGGGACAGTTTTCCCAAGCATTTTCTCAGGTTCACAGCATCAGTGTTTAAGGTTTCAAGACATTTTCATTAAAAACTCACCTCCAAGAGACAAGTGAAAAACAGCTCTTACACATCTATTCTTCTATCTCCCTCTCCATGACTCCATTCCTGCCCCTTAAAATCAGGCAAAACCTCCAGTCTAAAGCCCTCCAAGCACAAAAGAAAAGGCCGGGTGCGGGGCCTGACACGGTGGCTCATGCCTATAATTCCAGCACTTTGGGAGCCCAAAGTGGGCAGATCGCCTAGGTCAGGAGTTTGAGACCAGCCTGGTCAACATGGTGAAACCCCATCTCTACTAAATATAAAAATCGGCTGGGCATGATAGCAGACACCTGTAGTCCCAGCTACTTGGGAGGCTGAAGCAGGAGAATCTCTTGAACCCGGGAAGCGGAGGTTGCAGTGAGCCAAGATTGCGCCATTGCACTCCGGCCTGGGTGACAAGAGTGAAACTCCATCTCAAAAAAAAGAAAGAAAAGAAAAGCAACCAGTGGGAAAGGGCAGGGAGGCTGGTGAAGGCACCAAGAGATATAAGCCACTAGTGGGAGCACAGATAAAGAGGTCCCCAGAGGTCTCACTGGCCAAAGGGAGAGGAGGATGTTAGTCCTAGGAAGTCTCAAAGTTCCCTGATCCAAGCCTCACCAGGTCGACCCTTACCCAGGTGTTAACACACTCCCACTGAGTTCCTTTCTTAACTACCCGCAGCCATAATGAGCCTGCATCCTTGTCTGCCCCGGGCCAAATTCTCAGTATATCCCACCCTCTCCAGGGAAAAATCCCCTCTCAGCAAATAAACCTACTCAGAGCTAGGTACACTCACAGAACGGTTCAGGCAAGAAAGATGCCGGCCATTCTCTGGGTGGCCCCTTTCTCTGAAGAAGGGAGAGACAAGCACCACAGAACAGGCCTCTGAAGAAGGCAAGCGGAGGGCACCCTTCCAGTGCCTTCCACCTTGAAAATGCCTCCAAAAAGAAACTGTCTACCCTGGGCCTTCGCCCTCCAAGCGGGATAAGTGACTATATTTTAATAAACATTTTATAAGCCCTGCTAGGCCGGCCATGTGTGGATAGTGAGGCACATGTTCCTGCTAAGCCAGGACCCCCAAAGCAACCTAGACGCAGGAGCTGCCCACTCCCTGTTAACAAGAGCTATCATTCACTGTGGGGTCACCATCTGCCAGACACTGAGCCAAGCACTTTTCACACCAACTTATCTAATCCCCAAACAACCCTGGGAGGTAGGAACTTTTATTATCTTCATCTTTCAGACAAAGAAACTGAGGCTCAGAAAATTATGTGACTCAATAAAAGTCACACAAATGGCAAGAGGCACAGCCAGGACACGAACATGGGCTTTCCGACTTGAAATCCCTAATGTATCCACTGTGCTCCACACCCCATAAACCTAAAAACTTTCAGACACATCTCATTCCCCAGGATTCTCCCGCTGTTCAGGGTACAGAATCTAGGGGCCATGGAATCCACAGCACTGGTTAAAATCCCTCAGACTCCTTTCAGACAAAGAAAACAGATGGAATAAAGGGGATGGGAGGAGAAATATAGAAATTTGTCCAAGGCCAGGTTCCAGCCAAGATCCTACACTAAAAAATGGCAAGCCTTAGGTAGATCTTATCTACCTTCAACTTGGCTTCTCCCTCCACTGTAGGGCTAAGTCACCTGCTTTATATAGTCCACAAAGCCCTTCTGTGAATCACAGTCTTTTACAAAGGGAGATATGTACAGCAGTAACTATTGACTAAGACTGAAGGCAGCAGGTTCGTATGAGAAGGACAGAAATGCCAGACGGGTCTAGAAAGCGGACCCCTATGAAGCACATGGAACTTGAGGTAGCCCTTGACTTCTGGGGGCATTTTACCCAGTGGAGCTTGGCGGAGGGTTGACGAAGAAATGGAGTGAGGGCATGCACAGAGGCAGAAGCACATTTTAAAACTGAGTTTCCACTGTGGCCAGACCCTAGGTGGGTAAGGAGGTGGCAAAGGTAATGGGAGACACGGCTGCTGTGCTGTACAGAGCTTTGGGAGCTTGCTGAGAAGTCTGGCACTGTTCTGGGCAGACGAAGGGCAGCGTCAGATCTGAGAAAAAAGGAATACTCCGAGGTCAAGGCAGGGCCTCAAGGTAAATCTGGAGAGTATAAGAGACTGAAGGGAGCGATGGTAACACAGTATCACACTCAGAGGTTACAGCAAACACAAGGACACAAACTGGAGGAGGACCGATCTGGAACTGCCTGACCTTGGCCACTGAGGGGGCACGGTGGAGGGGCACAGAAGAGGACGGGTGCCAAAGATGACCAAGGTTTGGGGCCCGAGAAGCGGAGGAGGAGGAGAGCAGTTTCGCTAACACAGCTGGAGAAGTCAGGAGGCAGAGCTTGCCTGGAGGAAGCGCTGGACGCACAGCCTGCAGCGCAGGACAGGGTAGAGACAAAGAACTGGAAAGTAATAAAGTCGTGGGAGGAGGTGAGGCTGGAGCGAGAGACGAAGAAGAGCGAGAACCAGCAAAGTCCATGAAGGCACTTTTTCAAAGTTAGGCGGTCACCAAAAAACAGGTAATCAATCCTGTCACCAGCCGCGGGGACCGCGAGGCCTTACGTTTGGAGGGGGAGGATGCCGACGATGCCGACCGCGCATCAGCTCTCGCTGGGAGGAGGGCGCGGGCGCTCCACTTGTTGCAAAGAACGAAAGAACGCCGGGTTCCTCGGGACCACCGGGCTGCCGCTCCGCCCCGGAGCGCGGAAGGCTGGGCCTCAGGTAGCTTCAATCATTCACCTGCTGGTTACGGGTCGCGGCGCCGGGGACCCTACTCTAGACTTCGGCCATGCGACCCGCAGCATACGGAGGAGGCTGGGGGCCCGCTCCGCTGTCCCGCTTCCTTCCTGCCCCTGGGCCGCTCCTCTGCACCCCGGAGCCCTCCCCCGACGCACCCGCCCCTCCCTTGGAAGAGTCCTCTGCCGCGCAGCCCCGACAACCCCGGCCCGCATCCGCCCAGACCCCCGGGACCCTGCTCCTCCGCCTCAAACTTCCCTTCCGTCTCTCACAACCTCGTACCTCCTGGTAGGATGTGGAGCGCTCCTGCCGGATCATGGCACAGACCTGAGCTTCGGCACACCTGAGACCGCCACAGCCCGCGGCGCCGGGAGGCAGCACTGCGGCCGCTGCACCTGGACCTACCCGCACTGCTAGGCGAAACCGGTCCGGAGGGGTGTCCCGGAGACCAGGCGTGGCGGTACTCGGCGCATGCGCCTGGTCGCTGCCGCGCGGGAGCCGCGAAAGGGTTGATGGGAAATGTAGTTCTGGACGGGGGCGCCCCTCACACCCGCTCTCACCCCATGGGGCGGCAAATCTTGCATGTGACCCTGGGCCAGCTAAACTGGTCCTTAGACGCGTGCCTCTGCGTCTCTCACTTCCTCTCTTTGTTGGAGGGGGAGGGACAGAGGAGTGGAAAGTGGAACAAAGTCAGATGAGTAGGAGCCCCTAATCTGTAACTGCAAGAGGAAGCTTTGCCTGGCGATTTAAAACCGTAACAAATGTCTGGAGAGCACTTTGTATGTTAGTTACAAAGCGCTCTCACTCACATTATGCCCTTGATTCTGCAAGGAACCCTGTAAGGAGGACATTTTTCCCCCTATTTTACAAATGAGGAAACTGAGGTACTTTGTTTCAGAAAGGATGCTGGTGGAGCGGTAATCTAATGAAGATTATTTCATCCAGGGGTAGACTGCGGGGCCCATGTTCTCTCCGTTATTCCAGGGCCAGGAGTACCCCTAGGTTCTTGTCCTGGCTCTGACCCTCTTAGGTCTTACAATGCTCTGAGCCCTCCTCTCCTCGCCTCTAGAATGCAACTGCTAAACCCTGCCCTGCCTGACAAAGCCTATGAAAGCAGAAAGAAAGGATCGTGCAGAGAAAGCCCAAACGCGCTGTTCAGTCACAGAAGAAGCCTCAAGCCCTAGAGGTGGCCTAAAATCTGGTGTTGGTCCTGTGGCAGGGTGGACCTGAAGACCACATCTTCCTCTCCTCCCACTGCCTGAAACAGCTGTTGTGTGGGGGCCCTCCGCTCCTCAGTGGTGAAGCAGATAGAGGCTGCTTGTTGTGCCTTGGTGAATGCTGCTCTGTGTCCCTTGCAGCTGCAGCTTGGTAACCCCTCCACTCAGGCCACTGGGAGCCTCTTCTCTCCTCAGTGATAAGCAGAGTAGCGCCAGCCGCATCAAAGAACCCTGGACCTCCTGCAGAATTAGCAGTGGGAGGTCCCCATCACCTCTCCTGACCACTCGCCCCTATCCCAGGCCTTCTGCTCTTACATATATTATATGGGACAATATATATAGTGCCTAACACATTGTAGGCACTGGACAAATGTTTGTTAAATTTATGAATGGAACACTGATTCTAGTCATTTCATTTAACAGTTAACAAATTAACAACAGCAGACCACTAATTAAATTCCTTACTCTATTAATTACAATGGTACTTGATAGAACAAGTTCACACAATCATAGAATATTAGAGCTGGAAGGAACCAGAGAATTCTATTCCAACCCTGTCATTCCTCTCTAGTCTTTGTTGGTGTGACCAAACTGGAAGATTATGGGCTCCCACATTTGAAGGAGATACTGGTTAATAAAATATAAAATATGACTTAACAAATACAATGTGCTGGGCACTGGAATACAGAAATGGATAAGATACGCTTGGGTCCTGGCTTTTGTGGCTCTTTCACGCAAGTGTGGAGAGACAGACCATGAACATGTAAATAGTGTTCTGTCCTTGCTTCCCCCAGGTCCTCTCTCCCATTCCTTCATGAGCACACACCAGTCAGGCTTTACTGCCCTCCACTCCACTGGAACAGTGCTTGTCAAGGTCACAAGTGACCTCAGTGTTGTCACATCAGATGGCCATTTTCCCATCCTCCTCTTTCTTGATTTATCAGCCACAGTGGACTTGGTTAATCCTCCCTCCTCCTTGATACATGTTCCTCCCTGGCTTCCAAGACACCACACACTCCCAGCCTGCTCCTACCTCACTTTGAAGCCCTCCTCATAGGGTTAACATGAATTCTGCAGAGAAACAGAATTATAATTAAGCATTAATCAGGCTGTATTTTGACCCACCTCCTTGTAACCAAAAGTCATGTGGCACTAGATAATGACCATTTGCATCTCCACTGCTCCTATAGGTAGGATTTCTGACATTAGAATCATAAGGCTTTTGTTTAAGAATTGTTTAAGGCTGGACGCAGTGGCTCATGCCTGTAATCCCAACACTTTGGGAGGCCGAGGCGGGCAGATTGCCTGGGGTCAGGAGTTCAAGACCAGCCTGGCCAACATGGTGAAACTTCATCTCTACGAAGAATACAAAAATTAGTCAGGCATGGTGGCAGGCACCTATAATCCCAGCCTCCCTAGCCTCCCTACTCAGGAGGCTGAGGCAGGAGAATCGTTTGAACCTGGGAGGCGGAGGTTGCAGTGAGCCAAGATCATGCCATTGCACTCCAGCCTGGGCGACAAGAACAAAATTCTGTCTCCAAAAAAAAAAAAAAAAAAAAAAAAAAAAATTGCTTAAGATGTTTTTCAGATCACAAATTCCAGTGAAACAGCTGACACCAACCAGTTTGAAGACACCAACAGAGGAATGGAATCAGCATGAGAATACAGCTGCTTCTCTCTCTGTCCCATGATTTTGTCCTGGTCTCTTTGACCAATCAGCAGTCTCCATACTTCAGCCTACTCCTTAAAAACCCTTAGAAAAGCCCCAAACTCCTTGAGAGAGGATTTGAGGTTTCCCTCCATCTCCTTGATTGGAGGCCCTATTAGTAAGCCTCTTTTTCTACTGCAACCCCCTGTCTTGGCATATTGACTTGCTGCACACATCAGGCAACAGGCCTATTACAGTTACACTTACTGCTCCTTCTCAACCTCTCTGCTGGCTTCTCCTCATCTCAACTCTACAGGGTGGCCTTTCCCAAAGCTAAGTTTGTTATTGTTGTTGTTGTTTTGGTTTTTTTTAGATGGAGTCTCGCTCTGTCACCCAGGGTGGAGTGCAGTGCGGCGATCTTGGCTCACTGCAACCTCTGCCTCCTGGGCTCAAATGATTCTCCTGCCTCAGCCTTCCAAATAGCTGGGATTACAGGTGCCTGCCACCACACCTGGCTAAATTTTGTATTTTTAGTACAGACGAGGTTTCATCATGTTGGCCAGGCTGGTCTCAGACTCCTGACCTCAAGTGATCTGTCTGCCTCAGCCTCCCAAAGTGCTGGAGGAATTACAGGCGAGAGCCACCATGCCCAGCCCCAAAGCTGGAATTTTCCATCTCCTTTCTGTGAACTCCGTAGGGGCTAGTGAAGTGGTCACCTCTATCCTCATGGCTTGAATTATCATCTATACCCTAAAGATTCCTGTTATAATTGACTTGTGTCCCCCCAAAATATGTTGAAGACCTAGACCTCAGTACCTTAGAATGTGACCTTAGATGGAAATAGGGTCATTGCAGATGTAATTAGGAGGAGGTCATATTGGAGTAAGGTGATCTCTCAATCCAATATGACTCATCCTTATAAAAAGATAGAAGGCATGGGCCAGGGTGGTAGGATGCTAATATATCTGGGGGATGTCAAGAGAGGCCTCTTGATGGCAGTTACTTTTGAGTTGAGACCTGAATGACAAGAAGGGACCACCAGCACATGATGGTCTGTGTGGGTACAGGCAGAAGGCACAGGTACCACACACAGGCTCTAGGCTGAAGCACAAGCAGAAGGCAGTGTCAGTGGAGAGGACAACTGGGGTCATAGTGCAACCACCTGATGGGTTCTTCCTGCCTGCTGTATAGACAATATCAATTCACTGAGACCATGGCATTGCAGTAAAGAAAGAGTTTGACTGAGGCCACAGGGAGACAGAGTTATTACACAAATCAATCTCCCCGAGCATTTGGGGGCCAGGAGTTTTCAAAGGTAGTTTGTGGGATGGGGTACGGGTGGCCAGGCCATGGGTGCTTGCTACTGATTGGTTGGGGTTGCAATCATAGGGGTGTGGGAAATGGTTTTCCAGTGAGCTTAGTCACTGCTGGGTGGGGCCACAGGAGTGATTGATGGGTCCAGGTGGAGCCATCAGTGTCAGACATGCAAAAAACCTGAAAAGATATTTCAAAAAGCCAAACTGAGGTTCTACAATAATGTTGTTATCTGCAGGAGTAATTGGGGAAGTTGCAATGTCTTGTGTCCTCTAGAATAATGGCTGGCAATCATTTACATCTGTACCTTAGCAGGAGGCACTTTCA
This sequence comes from Rhinopithecus roxellana, assembly GCF_007565055.1. Lineage (NCBI taxonomy): Eukaryota > Metazoa > Chordata > Mammalia > Primates > Cercopithecidae > Rhinopithecus > Rhinopithecus roxellana. Next base: position 70,452,558 of record NC_044556.1, on the reverse strand, counting down.
GGAGTCAGGGCAAGGGAGAAGCCAGGGCTTTTCTTTCCCTTTTCTCTGCCTCTCGCAGTTTCCCTTCCATGGCTCCAGCCTCTGATACAAAGGCTTTTTGTGGTCCTAGCTTCAGCCAGGTTAACCCAGGCCCGTAGACTCTAATAAACACCACTGTTGCCCAGCGTGGTAGCTCATGCCTGTAATCCCAGCACTTTGGGAGGCTGACGTGGGCGGATCACCTGAGGTAAGGAGTTTGAAGCCAGCCTGACCAACATGGAGAAACCCTGTCTCTACTAAAAATGCAAAGATTAGCTGTGCGTGGTGGCGCATGACTGTAATCCCAGCTACTTGGGAGGCTGAGGCAGGAGAATCATTTGAACCTGGGAGGCGGAGGTTGCAGTGAGCCGAGATCGCGCCACTGCACTCCAGCCTGGGCAATAAGAGCAAAACTCCATCTCAAGAAAGATAAATAAATAAAAATAAATAAACGCCACTGTTACCCTTCCATTGGCTGGAATGGTGACTACTGCTGTTGATACTCTCTGGGTTGCCTCAGGGTTATTGTCTCAGCTTCTTTCATCACCTGTGTAACTGGCTCCCTGTATTCAGCCATTCTGTTCTGTTCAGAATAGTTTCTATTTTGTGAGGGAGAGCATCAGGATAAATAGCTAATGCATGCGGGGCTTAATACCTAGGTGATGGGTTGATGCAGCAAACCACCATGGCACACGTTTACCTATGTAACAAACCTGAACATTCTGCACATGTATCCCGGAACTTAAAATAAAATAAAATATTTTTAAAAAGAATACTTTCCATTTTTCTTGCCGGTGACTAACTGATTCCAAGTGCTTTGGAAAAATATGTCTGGGTTCAAGTAGAAAATGACAATCAGAGTGGTGCCTGGAGAAATCCAAGGGCATATGAGCATGTTATTCATGTAGAGACATCCTCAGCATCTCAGGAAGTGGGGAGCTATATGGGAGCAGTAGAAATTAGAAGGGTCTTTTGGCTTAAAGATGTTCCTTACAAACAGAACTGTAGAAAGAGAAAGGGCCCAAGCAGAGAAGCAGCCCAAGGTATGATAGGGATGTTATCGTGACATGCATCAGGAAGGGGATGATATTCTATTCAGGGGTTTTCAAAGGCCTCCTCTATCCCAGAGATCTTGTGACACACTGTAATGTAGATACTGCACTTTGAGCTTCACAAGTCTACTACCATTGTTAGTTTTAACACAGTCCTATGAAAGAGGCAGGCTGGCATGTTACTAATGCGGAAATTGAGATTCAGAGTAAAGTTAATGGACACAGATCCTGTTTAAGTTACTCTGCACTAGAAGCCCATCCTGTTAAATAAGTAAAAGTATAAATATTTGGTATAGTTGCTGGGGGGAAGGATAGCCTGATGATTAGGGCAGGGTGTAGGACACATGGCCTATGCTTGACTTGGCTCTGTCACCTACTGTGAGAACTAGGCAAGGTACTTAAGGTCCCCTGACATAGTAATGGTTATGTCCTAGAGTTAAAGTGAGGATTAAATAAGCTTATAAACATCGAAGTGCTGAAACCAGTACCTAGCACACAGTGAGCCCTTCTCTGGTCTCCTTTGCCAGTTCTACCAACCACCAAATGTTAGGAGCTCAGTCCCATCCATCCACATGCACTTCCCTTGGCGATCTCATCCATTCCCATGGCTTTACATACAACACCTATGCCAGTGAATTCCAAAATTTCTATCTCTAGCCCAGAACTCTGCCCTCATTCTAGACTTGTATATTTAATTGCCAATTTGATATGTTCAGTTAGATGTCTAACACACGTCACAAACTGAACAAGCCCCAGATTGATGTTGATTTTCTCCTCCAAAATCTGCTCCTATGTCAATAAATGGCAATTCCATCTTTCTAGTTATTCAGGCCAATAACCTTGAACTTACCTTTGACTCCTCTCTGTTTCTCACATCCCAAGTCTCATCTGTCAGCAAATTCTATCAGCCACATCTTCAGAACATATCCACAATCAACCACTTCTCTCCACCTCCCCAGGCATCCATCCTGGTCCAAGCAGCCATCATCTCCCACCTGGATTATTGCAGTAGCCTCTCGGCTTCAGCCAGAGTTGTTCCATTAACATTTAAACTTATTCTGTCACAGGTGTCCTAACCAGAATGACTCCATCTTGAATAAAGGCCAGATAAAGAAAAAAAAAAAAAAAAACTGCTGGGTGACTTTCTCAGGAAGTTAGGCACTGTTTATCACAAGATGTCTAAGGTTGAGGAAACAAGTTAACAGAAAAAGGCATTCTTAGTTTAAAAATGGGTTTTACTCTAATGATACTATTAATACTACACCCATAAATTCTCACTGAAATCAATAGTTACACAAGAGAATATGAATACTAATATCCTGTCACAAGCTGATCACAGGACTCTATAATAAAGTACACTATTCTTAGCCCTCATATCCTATATAAGCTAGCATTACATTAAGGTACAGGCATTCCCCCTCTTGCTTTCTGAGCATGCCCTACTCTGTAACAGAGTGGTTTCTAATAAACTATTTAAACTTTACTATACTCTGTGACTTGCCCTGAATTATTTCCCTGCAAGAGCCAAGGACCTGCTCTTGGGGTCTTGGATGAGACCCCTTTTCTGGTAACATTTTCCCATTGCATCTCCACCGGAACCTTAATGAGGTGAGATACCCCCGCCAACCCAGGGGAAATACGCTGTGCAGCACCAATTGGCCAACTTTGGGTAAGTGGTGGAATATATATACATATATATATATATGTGTGTATATATATATATATATATTTTTTTTTTTTTTTTTTTTTGAGACTGAGTCTTGCTCTGTCACCCAGACTAGAGTGCAGTAGCGAGACCTTGGCTCACTGGAAGCTCTGCCTCCCAGGTTCAGGCCATTCTCCTGCCTCAGCCTCCCAAGTAGCTGGGACTACAGGCGCCCGCCATGACGCCCGGCTAATTTTTTTTGTATTTTTAGTAGAGTTGGGGTTTCACTGTGTTAGCCAGGAAGGTCTCGATCTCCTGACCTCGTGATCCGCCCACCTCAGCCTCCCAAAGTGCTAGGGATTACAGGCGTGAGCCACCGCACCTGGCCAGAATATGTTTTTATACTGGTAAAGGACAGGGGCACCTGTCTAAAACTGGGTTAGAGGTCCAACTAGGAAGGGCTGGAGGCCCTCCACATCCTCATAGCTGGATATGGATTCAGCGTGACAGGATATTAACCATTACTCCCTTTAGATTAGCCCTCCTTGCAAACACGTGGCTGCTCATTAAAGGCTGCTACCTGCCAGTTTCCTGCTTGCTGTCTATGCTTTACTGCTGTGTTTTACTGCTGCTTTTCAGAGGCCTCACTTGACCAGTCGTGATATTTTTTTTACTTTCACTTTCCTCATTTGCCTTCGGATTATCGGCTCTTCGCCTGTCCGCTCCAGCATACTGTTAAGATACATTGGGGATGAACGGTTTTGCAAGATTTACTTCCCTATATGTAGCCCATTTACATGGATTATTTATCGCCTCCCCTTCTCTCAAAAGATTAATTGAAACTTGGTACTTCCAATTTTTTTTTTTTTTTTTTTTTTTTTTTTTGAGATGAAGTCTTGCTCTGTCGCCCAGACTGGAGTGCAGTGGTGTGATCTCAGCTTACTGCAACCTCCGTCCCCCAGGTTCAAGCGATTCTCATGCCTCAGCCTCCCGAGTAGCTGAGACTACAGGTGTGTGCCACCATGCCTGGTTAATTTTTGTATTTTTAGTAGAGACAGGGTTTCGGCATGTTGGTCAGGCTGGTCTTGAACTCCTGACCTCAAGTGATCCACCCACCTCGGCCTCCCAAAGTGCTGGGATTACAGGCATGAACCACTGCCCCCAGCCAGTACTTACACATTTTAAATGAAAAATTCCAGGGTAATATGATTGAGCCAGGCAGCAGTTATGCCAGTCCCCTGCAGACAAACAGCTTTAGGATAGGGAATTGGAGATTTGTTTTTAGAAGTTTCTCTTCATCTGCTCATTAATCAAATGACTTACTTCTTGGTTATGGACAGCAAGACCATGTAAGTCTCCTCCTGTTTGCCATCACTGTCCTGAGCCTGGACATTCCTTTCTGGGTCTGTGTCATTTCCCTTGCTTAGTGAGACATTTCTTTTGTCAAGTCCCCTATTGTGGTCTCTCTAGTGCAAATGGCTCAACTCATTATTTGGGTAATATGAATAGCTGAATTAAAGTGACCACAGGGGCTGGGTGTAGTGACTCACACCTGTAATCCTAGCACTTTAGGAGGCCAAAGCAGGAGGATCATTTGAGCTCAGGAGTTCAAGAGCAACCTGGGCTACATAGCAAGACCTTGTCTCTATTTTCATTTAAAAAAAAAAAAAAAAAGTGACCACAGGATCATTTTCCCTTGCTCATTTGGCTCTGAAAGCTCTTTCATCCTTTTTAGCGGAGCTCGGCCAGTGGCAGTACAATCTCATTCACGATGATCTCTACTTTCACCTTTACCTGCTCCCCTCATGGGTAACACAGCCTGAATCCTAAAAAGCTTGCCACTAGGGTAACATATTAGAGCATTGGGACCAATTTAAATTAGGTGGGCTTAAGAAAAATAAATTTTTATTTTTATGTAATATTGTTTGGCCCTAATAGGGCCAAATAATAGTTATTATTCCAAATAATAATAATGTTATTTGGAAAGTCAAGAAAAATGGCCACCTAATGGAACTACAGCCTTTAATAGTATACTTCAACTTGATTTGTTTTGCAAGCAGGGGGGAAAATGGGGTGAAATACCATACGTTCAAGCATTTTTATTGCTTAGTCAGGCTAAAACTTTACAAGCATGTGCATGTTTAATGAAAACAAAAGAGGAAAAATAATTAGATATTCTAGATGATCTTTCAATGCAAGGCTCGGTCAGTTCCAATGCTTCAGGTGTATCTGCCCCTGTCCCTTCTAGCCCTTCTAGTAGTTCTGTTGAGACTTCTTCATCTCCTCCTCCTTACCCTCTAGTCCTATTTTACATCTACCTCCTTCTGAGAGGCTCAGTCCTATTCTGTACCCGTTACTCCCTGAGGAACCCGGCCCCACCAGTACTACCCATAGTGGAGCCTCTTAGCAACTTTCAAAGGAAAATCTTTGCTTAGAAAAGTGGCAAATGGGAATAGGGCTCTATAAGGGTATGTGTCCCTTTTTCTATGTCTGATTTGGCATTATGCAAAGAAAAATTTGGTTGTTTCTCTGAAGACCCAGGAAAATTTATAGATGAATTTGAGAAACTAACTCTGACATAATTTAGCCTGGCAGGATTTGCATATTTTGTTATTCACCTGCTCCAGAGTGGAAGAAAAGCAATGGATTTTGGGAATAGCTAGGACACACAAATGAAATGCTAAGTGTTGAGATTACAGGTGTGAGCTATTATGCCCAGCCAAGGCCCAGATTTCAATTCAAAAAGTTAAATATTAGGGATACGTCTTAACTCCTGGCACTAGAGCAATAGCCCTGGTACAAAAAGAAGCTATTTTGGGTGTTCCAGAACACCAAACTAGAAAACAATTACGGGCTTTCCTAGGGATGGCAGGATTCTGCCATTTGCGGGTACCCGGATTTGGGCACATGGCCAAGCCTTTAGATGAGGCTCTATGAGGAGCAGACTCAGATCCTTCTGAATGGGATAACAATTATAAACATGCTTTTAATACTCTCTAAGAGTACATCTCCAGCCTTAGGAATCCCCAGTCTTGACAAACCACTCTTCCTTTAAGTGGCTGAAAAACAATAAACAACCCTATGCATTCTTGTCCAGAAACTAGGAGATATCCCTTAACGGGTGGCATACTTTTCTAAGCAATTATACCATGTGGCTTCAGGATGGCCCAGATGTCTCAGAGCAGTTGCAGCAACTGCTTTTCTGGTAGATGAAGCTAACTTTATGGCAAGATCTGGAAGTTTTGACACCACACCAAGTACAAGAGGTTCTAGAAGCTAAAGGACATCTATAGACAACCAAGATATGCTTATTAAAGTATCAGGCTTTATTGTTTAGACACTCCTGTTATTACTCTTAAAGGATGCCAAACCTTAAACCTGGCTACTTATCTGCCTGACGCTATGGACCCTCTAGATCATTCTTGCATGCAAGTTATGGAGCAAATTTATTCCAGCTGGGGCAGACTTAAAAGATGAGCCACTAGGTAATCCTGAAATAGAATGGTTTACAAATGGCGGCAGTTTTATGTATCAGGGAAACTGAAGAGCCAGGTAGGTTGTTGCCAGTCAGCATGAGGTAAACAAAGCCCAGGCTCTAACAGTTTCCAGCTCAGCTCAAAAGGAGTTAATGGGCTGGGTGCGATGGCTCACACCTGTAATCCTAGCATTTTGGGAGGCCGAAGTGAGTGAATCACCTGAGGTCAGGAGTTTGAAACCAGCCCGGCCAACATGATGAAACCCAGTCTCTACTAAAAATACAAAAATTAGCTTGGCATGGTGGCGGGCACCTGTAATCCCAGCTACTCGGGAGGCTGAGGAAGGAGAATCATTTGAACCCAGGAGACGGAGGTTGCAGTGAGCCAAGATTGCACTGTTGTACTCCAGCCTGGGTGACAGAGTGAGGCCCCATCTCTAAAAAAAAAGAAGAAGAAGCAGTTAGTGGCTCCTACCATAGCCCTTCAATTGGGAAATGATTTAAGAATGAACATTTACACTGACTCCAAGTATGCCTTCTTTCTGGTCTTCACGCTCATGTTATCATTTGGAAGGAACGGAGATTCCTAACTGCTGCTAAGGGTTCCCATATAAAAATACCACTTGGAAATTTTAAATCTACTAGATCCTGTCCTGCTGTCAAAGGAAGTTGCTGTGAGTCACTGCAGGGGGCATCAGAAAGGAGACTCCACTATAATAAAAGGAAATTCTTTTGCAGGTGCTATACCCAAGGCAGCGGCATTCAGGGAGCCAATCAACTTTGTGGGCATGTCAGTACCCCCTGCCCTGGTGATGATAAAGCCAGAGTATACTAAAGGAGAACAGGAATGAACTAAAACCCATGGATTAACTTGAAACCCTTCCAGATGGCTAATTAATGAAAATGACAGGCTATATGTACAAAGGCTGATCAATGCAAAGTAGTTAAACATGTGCATGACTCTACTCATTTGGGAAGAGATTCCCTATTTCAATTGATGTCTTGTCTTTTTATAGGAAAAGACTTTCTTAAAACAGTAAAACAAGGGACTTGGGCCTATGAACTATGTGTCCAAAATAACCCAAATAATCATCCTTTACCTCCTCCTTTAGCAAAGCCTGTTCAGCACAGGGGAGCATATCCAGGTGAAGACTGGCAAATAGACTACACTCAAATACCCCCACGGGAAGGATTCAAATATTTATTAGTATTCATTGATACCTTTACTTGTTGGTCGAAGCTTTTCCTACTTGGTCTGAAAAGGCAAGTGATATTTCTAAATTTTTATTAAAGGAAATAACCCCTAGGTTTGGGCTGCCTAAAAGCTTACAGAGTGACAATGGCCCATTTTTCACAGCAACAAGAACCCAAAATATATCATTGGCTCTAGGAATTCAGTATCACCTTTATTCAGCATGGAAGCCACAGTTTGCAGGAAAAGTAGAAAGGGCCAATCAAACTTCAAAGAGAACTCTTGCCAAGTTATGCCAGGAAACATCAGAAACCTATTTGCCTCTATTGCCCATGGCCTTGTTGCTAGTTTTGGCTGCCCCTAAGGGAAACTTGTAGCTCGGCTCTTTCAAAAATATGTATGGAAGTCCTTTCTTAACTGCAGATTTCCTAGTATAGATACTTTTCTTTCTTTTTCTTTTCTTTTTTTTTTTTTTTTTTTTTAGTGGAGTCTCACTCTGTCGCCCAGGCTGGAGTGCAATGGTGCGGTCTCAGCTCACTGCAACCTCTGCCTCCCAGGTTCAAGCGATTCTCCTGCCTCACCTCTGGAATAGCTGGGATTACAGGGGTCCACCACCATGACTGGCTAATTTTTGTATTTTTAGTAGAGATGGGGTTTCACCATGTTGGCCACGCTGGTCTTGAACTGCTGACCTCCTGATCCACCCCCTTCGGCTTCCCAAAGTGCTGGGATTACAGGCATGAGCCACTGCGCCCAGTAGATATAGACACTTTCAAATTACAGAACTATGTTATTAACTTAGGTCAGTTGCAAAAAGCTCTTGAATATGGAAATCAGAGACTTCCTCCCCCAATTAAGGAAGAAGATCATGTTATAATTCAGCCAGGAAACTGGGTTCTATTAAAAAATTGGAAGGAAGGGTCTCCATTAGATCAACTTTCCCCAAAGTACTTGTACAAAGTACCCTACCAAGTACTCCTTAGTACCCCAACTGCAATTAAACTTCAAGGAATAAGCAGCTGGATTCATTCATCTCAAATTAAACCCATTTCTTATGAAGTCCCACAGGCTGCCGGAACATAAGAGACTGATCTCACTTATTGCTGTGTACCAACCACTGATCTCTGGTGCCTGCTCAGGAGAAACAAGAATGATGAGTAACTTAAAGATGTGGATTAACATCTTAATTCTGCACACGTATTGGAACCAGCTAAGAAGCAATCTCTTTGCCAAATGGGCACAAACTTTAGCCTCCCTACACAACAAAACTGATTGCTGGGTATGCACAGAATTAATGCCTCCTCCACCTCAGGCTGCCCTGGCACATCCTGTCAGCCACTATGAGCATATGGGGAAATTATTATGATTGGGGTAAATGGACAACGCTTTTTCCCTTCTACTGAAAAACAGGGCCCAGCCCTTTCCCTTCCCACCGTGAAACAAAGAAGCCTCTTTTTCATTTGATCAGAAAATTAAACTCCACTCTGACTTTAGGTTATACTGTACATGATGAATGGATGACAGCTGTATAAGTTCAGGTATTAGGCAGAGTGCCCCTATGCTTTGAAAGACAATAGCAGTGATCACCACACTGAAACCTGTAATATGGAATGGTTACTACCCCAACACTATAATTGCACACTTCTTGTAACTAGCCAAATGTGGATGGGATGGCAAGATGAGTCTTTATGGCTAGGTGCTTATATTTCTCCTTGGGGTTGGTTATGGGCATGTGGGTCATATGGCTGGCCATACATGCCTCATAATTGGACTGGAAGATGTACATAGGGTCATCCTCATCTCCCAGGATGTATCCTCACTAGATTATAATCTCTCCCATCTAACTGGGAAACTGTAAGAGCTAATCATAAGTGACAAAAGCAGACTTCTTGGTTGTTTTACCCATTGGCTATCTGTCATGTGTGTCCATACAGAAGACCACCTAAACAGGCTTTGTGTGAGCAACAAGGCTGTTTATTCACTTGGGTACAAATGGGCTGAGTTCGAAAAGAGAGTCAGCGAAGGGAGATAGGAGAGGCGCAGCTTTATAGGACTGAGGTAGGCAGTGGAATGTTACAGTTAGAGGTGGTTATCTATTGTTAGCAGAGGAGGGGGTCACAAGGTGCATGGTGGGGAGATCATAAGATTTATTGTCCAGAAGAATGTCACAAGGTCGATTGATCAGTTGGGGCAGGGCAGGAACAAGTCATAATGGTGGAATGCTGAGCTCGGTTGGGGAGACCCTAACCCAGCAGCGCTAGAGGAATTAAAGACACACACACAGAAATATAGAGGTGTGAAGTGGGAAATCAGGGGTCTCACAGCCTTCAGAGCTGAGAGCCCTGAACAGAGATTTACCCACATATTTATTAACAGCAAACCAGGCATTAGCATTGTTTCTATAGATATTAAATTCACTAAAAGTATCCCTTATGGGAAACAAAGGGATGGGCCCAATTAAATGAATAGGTTGGGCTAGTTAACTGCAGCAGGAACACGCCCTTAAGACACACATCGCTCGTGCTATTGTTTGTGGCTTAAGAATGCCTTTAAGCAGTTTTCCACCCTGGGTGGGCCAGGTGTTCCTTGCCCTTGTTCCCATAAACCCACAACCTTCCCAGCTTGGGCGTTAGAGCCATTATGGACATGTCATACTGCTGCAGATATTTTGTTTATGGCCAGTTTTGGGGCCATTTTATGGCCAGGTTTTAGGGGGCTTGCTCCCAACAAGTCTCCCTTCTTTGATTTGCAATGAGATAAAAGCAAGTGCAGCTTTGTCATGGTGAGCTACTTTTCACAGGAATCGGGATCCGCATCTGCAGACTATACAAAGACAAACAACACAGATTAAAAGCACCATCATCATGGAAATCACAGAGCTTCCAAGTGTTTTTATCCATTTTAATGGGTTACTAGCTGCTAATTTGTCTGCAGTTCCTTTAAGCACTCCAGTTCCTGGCATTAAGGTCAGGTGTGCCTGGGATGCTTTAAATATTTGTTCTTTTAATTTTGCTATATCCAAAAACAAGTTTGTAGAGTGTCCTTCTAGATGCTTTTTTATTTTTTCCCAAAGTTTGATCTTATTAAGAGCATTTAATACTTTCCACAAGGCCGGGCGCGGTGGCTCAAGCCTGTAATCCCAGCACTTTGGGAGGCCGAGACGGGCGGATCACGAGGTCAGGAGATCGAGACCATCCTGGCTAACACGGTGAAACCCCGTCTCTACTAAAAATACAAAAACTAGCCGGGCGAGGTGGCGGGCGCCTGTAGTCCCAGCTACTCGGGAGGCTGAGGCAGGAGAATGGCGTAAACCCGGGAGGCGGAGCTTGCAGTGAGCTGAGATCTGGCCACTGCACTCCAGTCCGGGCGACAGAGCGAGACTCCGCCTCAAAAAAAAAAAAAAAAAAAAAAAAAATACTTTCCACAAATCCTTACGTTAAGCTCTAGAGCGGGCCATATCATTTGAAGTTGAGGTACCACTATATCGCCATGGTTCCAGATAATAGGAACTTTTGCCATACTTCTTATCATTTCTACCATCTGACCATTTTGTTCAGATCATCTGAACATAGTGTGACCGTGGCATGCAGACTGAGAGGTGCAATTCAAGTTAAACATCCCCTTAGGGGACAAATTAATAATGATCCCATAGGAATCATCGTGCAGCAACTCTGCCTGTTCTGCAATGCAATCTTCCTAAACAAGTATGTTCATTTTGCCTAACTGGTGAGGAGTGGAAAAATACTGAATATAAGAGGTCAGAAAAGTCAGGAAACTCCCCTTAATGCTAAAACAACAAGGTTATCTGGAAAGCCCCTAGCGGGGCAAGTGGCCGTTTGTGGTTTGGTCAAAGGGCGGGAACCAATGAACAACTGACTAATGTTTAACTTTAAATGTCAGCCAATTGTAAACCTACAACTGTAAAAATCCCCAGTGACTCTGTAACTTGCTGTAACTTGTTTGTGTCTGACTATAAAAGACGGCTGAACACCGAGCTCGGGGTCTCTCCCTAGGATCTGATACCTAGCTGGAGGGAACCGAGTTCAAACTCGAAATAAAGCGATCCCTGCCGCTTGGCTTTGTCTCTGGACTCTGGTGGTTGCTTTCGGGTCATTGCGGGTCTGGCCATTACATCTTGGGGGCTCGTCCGGGATTGCCCCTAAGCCCACCAGACCCCAGGCCAACGGGTCATCGCAAAAGTGAGTAAGCCGGCTCTGTTTATATGTTGTCTGTCTGCCTCTGAATAATCCCGCGGGGTCTGTATATGAGACTGATCTAGTCCTGGCGGATGCGCCATAGGACAGTCAGTGGACGCCGGTGGGAGACGTCCTCCGGTACTCATCTGGGGCTCTGTATTCCGTGGCCCATCTGCTTCTGGTCGGGTCCTAAGCCCGAGATGCGCTAGCGATCAATATATCTTGGTTGTTGGAAGTTATCTGTTGCACGCCCCTTACTAATTTACCTTGATTTACAGGAGCTTCGGAGCCAGTCCTGTACCAGGCACTAACATCCCTTACCACCCATCTTCTATCAACAGGACTTCCTCGGAATGGGCAACTCCCAGACCACACCACTTTCTCTCCTTGTCAATAATTTTAAAGATGTGAGAGGAAGGGGACATGATCTCAGTATAGAACTTAAAAAGGGAAAATTAATAACCCTCTGCCGCTCTGAGTGGCCCACCTTCAGCGTAGGCTGGCCAGCCGAGGGAACTTTTTGCCTCCCCATTATCCTCCAGGTAAAATCAAGGGTTTTCCTGCCAGGTCGTTCGGGACACCCAGATCAGATCCCCTACATTTTAGTCTGGCAAGATCTGGTGGAAAATCCGCCCCCGTGGCTAGCTCCCTTTCTGCTGACCTCTGAACCCTGTAAAACCCTAGTCGCGCAACCAGCTGGGACCACCAAAAGACCAAAAACTCCAACTGCCCCCTTGCCCCCTGTGTTGCCTGACAGCCAGGACCTCGCATCCTTGGAACCCCCACCTTATCCTCCCCCTCCCGGACCCCATGCCCAAGCCCAACCGGCCGCACTCCCAGGAAGCCATGAGGGCTGAGAAGCGGCCGCGGGGCCAGGAGAAACTGAAAGTGAACATGGTTCTGGAGGGCCGGCAGGGCGAACGCGCGGGCGTGTCCAGCGTGAGGCAACTCTGCGAGTTCCCGATTCCACTGTAGCGCTCCCCTTAAGGGAAACAGGACCCCCCGATGACACAGGTAACCCTAGACTCCAGTATTGGCCATTCTCTACCAGTGACCTGTACAACTGGAAGACTCAGAATGCCCGGTTCTCTGATAACCCCAAGGACCTAACAGCCCTTCTAGATAGTGTCATGTTCACTCATCAGCCCACCTGGGATGACTGCCAACAGCTCCTCCGCATTCTGTTCACAACGGAGGAACGGGAGAGAATCCAAGTAGAGGCTAGAAAGTTGGTTCCTGGAGATGACGGTCAACCGACTGCAAACCCCGACCTCATTAATGCAGCATTTCCCTTGACCAGGCCAACGTGGGACTACAATACAGCAGAAGGTAGGGGAAAGCTACTCGTTTATCGCCAGACTCTAATGGCGGGTCTCCAGGCTGCAGCTCGCAAGCCCACTAATTTGGCTAAGGTATATTCTGTTTTACAGGGAAAGACAGAAAGCCCCGCTGTTTATCTAGAAAGACTAATGGAAGCCTTTAGACAGTATACACCTATAGATCCAGAGGCACCTGAAAATCAGGCAGCAGTCGTTATGTCCTTTGTCAACCAGGCGGCCCCAGATATTTAAAAAAAGCTACAAAAATTAGAAGATTTGGAGGGAAAACAGGTCCAGGACCTCCTTCGCATAGCACAGAGAGTTTACAACAACAGAGATGCTCCAGAGGAAAGAAAAATTAGGGCCACTGAGAAAATGACCAAAGTCCTGGCAGCAGTCATCCAAAAAGAACAACCACCGCCAGGAAGCACCCAATCCACACGTGCCCCTAGGCGCAATCTGAGTAAAGACCAATGTGCATACTGTAAAGAAATTGGTCACTGGATAAAAGACTGCCCCAAAAAGAAACAGCACCAGCCAGGCCAAGGACAATGGCAGCCCAAATCTATGTCGATACTAGTTACCCAAGATACAGACTAGGGGAGACGGGGTTCGGATCCCCTCCCTGAACCTAGGGTAACTTTGCAAGTGGAGAGGTCCCCGGTCCAGTTCCTGGTCGATACCGGGGCACAACATTCGGTCTTAGTCAAGCCCTATGGAAAGTTATCTTCCAACTCCTCCTGGGTTCAAGGGGCCACAGGAACCAAGAAATATCCATGGACAACCCAGACAGCAGTAAACTTGGGAACCGGGAAAGTGTCCCATAGCTTCCTGGTCATCCCTGACAGCCCTTGTCCCCTGTTGGGGAGAGATCTGTTGACTAAAATGGGGGCACAAATCCATTTTCAACCAGAAGGGCCCAAAGTGACTGACTCCCAAAACAGGCCACTATCTGTTCTTACCAAAACTCTAGAGGATGAGTACCGGCTTCACCAGGAGTTAACGCCTCCTAACCAAAATATAGACTCCTGGCTCCAGAACTTCCCGGAGGCTTGGGCAGAAACAGGAGGGCTAGGGCTAGCAAAGCACCGTCCCGCCATTTTTGTTGAGCTTAAGCCCAGGATGGACCCTGTTCGCGTGCGCCAATACCCAATGGCCCTGGAAGCCAAAGAGGGAATTATACCACACATCTGCCGACTCCTAGATCATGGAGTCCTACGCCCCTGCCACTCACCATGGAACACTCCGCTGCTACCAATACAAAAACCCAACAGTAAAGAATATAGGCCGGTACAAGACTTAAGAGAAGTCAATAGAAGGGTAATGGACATACACCCGATGGTGCCAAATCCATACACCCTCCTGAGTACCTTGAGTCCTGAAAATCAATGGTATACTGTTCTAGACCTAAAAGATGCTTTTTTTAGCCTGACTTTAGCCCCTAAAAGCCAGGAAATTTTTGCCTTTGAGTGGACAGACTCTGAGAGAGGCATAAGTGGCCAACTGACGTAGACCAGACTGCCACAAGGATTCAAAACTCCCCAACTCTGTTTGATGAAGCTCTCCACGAAGACTTGGGTGAGTACCGACGCCAACACCCCAGTATAACTCTCTTGCAGTATGTTGATGATCTCTTAATAGCGGCAATGTCCCCAGAGGCCTGCATCCAAGGAACCAAAGACCTCCTGAAAACCTTGGGAAACGTGGGTTATCGAGCCTCAGCTAAAAAGGCCCAGATCTGCAGGCCAGAGGTAACCTACTTGGGGTATCTACTTAGAGGGGGACAGCTCTGGCTAACAAATGCTTGAAAAGAAACTGTCCTACAGATCCCCAGACCGCAGTCAACACGACAGATAAGAGAGTTCCTGGGATCTGCAGTGTTCTGCAGACTCTGGATACCTGGCTTCGCTGAACTGGCAAAACCCCTCTATCAGGCTACCAAAGAGCAGCAGCCCTTCAATTGGACTGAAGAGGCTGAGCAAGCTTTCCAGCAAATCAAAACTGCTCTGCTCTCAGCCCCCGCGCTGGGTCTTCCGGATGTCTCTAAGCCTTTCCACTTGTACGTGGACGAAAGCCGGGGCATAGCGAAAGCAGTATTAACTCAAAATTTAGGTCCCTGGTGCAGACCGGTTGCATACCTCTCAAAGAGACTGGACCCGGTAGCTGCAGGATGGCCTCCTTGCCTCCAGATGATTGCTGCAACGGCCCTGATGGTCAAAGATGCTAACAAACTGACCATGGGCCAAGAATTACAAGTCACCACCCCTCATGCTGTCGAAGGCATCCTCCGACACCCCCCTGACCGATGGCTCAGCAATGCTTGGCTTACCCATTATCAACGGCTGTTACTAAACCCCCTCAGAATAACATTTAAGCCCCCGACAACCCTAAACCCAGCATCATTGCTGCCAGACCCAGACTTAAGTAAGCCGCTCCACAACTGTGCTGAAATACTAGCCCAGGTACATGGAGTCAGAGAAGACCTCCAGGACCAACCGCTACCAGATGCAGACCTCACCTGGTTCACTGACAGGAAGCAGCTTCGTTCACCAAGGACAGAGGTATGCGGGGGCGGCGGTAACCTCAGAGACTGAGATAGTCTGGGCTGAGCCTTTACCTCCAGGAACATCGGCTCAAAAGGCTGAGTTAATAGCCTTGACACAAGCCCTGAAACTAGGCAAAGACCGTAAACTGACAGTATATACTGACAGCTGGTATGCATTTGCCACTGCCCACATACATGGGGCTATATACAGAGAGAGGGGGCTTCTCACAGCTGAAGGAAAAGACATGAAAAATAAAGAAGGAATCTTAAATCTTCTGGCTGCCCTTTGGGAACCCAAAAAGCTGGCTATCGTCCACTGTCCGGGACATCAAAAAGCCACTAACCCAGTCACTCGAGGAAACAACCTGGCTGACCAGACTGCAAAGGACGTGGCTAAAACCACTCCTCAGCTGCTGGCCCTCCAGCTGCCTGATCCCGGGCCCAGAGAATTGCCCTTTCACCCAGAATACTCAGAAGAAGACCTCCAGTGGATAAGTAAACTCCCTGGAACACAGGTCAGTAATCAGTGGTGGAAAGATTCTAACAACAATACCGTTCTCCCGGACAGGTTGGGGCAGCGAGTAATAGCACAAATCCACTGAAGCACTCATCTGGGCCCGCGGCGGATGTTAGATTTGATTCAACACGCCGCACTAAAAATTAAAAACGCCCCTGAAAAAGTAGACGCCACGGTTAAAAACTGTGTAGTATGTCAACTCAATAACGCCAGTCACGGGACCCAGACCACGGGAAAAAGACACAGGGGAGATAGACCTGGCATATATTGGGAAATTGACTTTACTGAAATAAAGCCAGGAAAATATGGATACAAATATTTACTAGTTTTTATAGATACATTCTCAGGATGGGCAGAAGCTTTTCCGACAAAAAAAGGAACTGCACAGATTGTGGCCAAAAAGATCCTAGAAGAAATCCTGCCCAGGTAGGCTTTCCAGTCATGATAGGGTCGGATAATGGGCCGGCCTTCACTGCAAAGGTAATTCAGGGACTGGCTTCCATCCTTGGGGCTAATTGGAAACTACATTGTGCTTATCGACCCCAAAGCTCAGGTCAGGTAGAAAGAATGAATAGAACATTAAAAGAGACCCTAACTAAATTGACCATGGAGACTGGCGCTAACTGGGTAGTCCTCCTCCCCTACGCTCTGTTCCGGGCATGTAACTCTCCTTATAAACTAGGACTTACCCCTTATGAAATAATGTATGGCAAACCACCCCCTATCCTCCCTAACCTTAAAGACAATCTCCTCAAAGCTGACACAGATAATGGTCTTGAACTTTTGTTCTCCTTACAAGCCCTACAGAGAGTTCATGAGGAAGTCTGGCCCAAGCTAAAAGAACTATATGAAGTTGGGCCTCCACCCATTCCACATCAATACAAACCAGGAGACTGGGTCCTCGTCAAGCGCCACCGACAAGAAACCCTAGAACCCCGGTGGAAAGGACCATTCCAGGTGATCCTGACTACGCCTACGGCCCTCAAAGTGGAAGGCATCGCCGCCTGGATTCATCACACCCACGCCAAGCCTATAGACCCGCTCTCGGACCTTGTTACATCCTCGACGGGAGAGGCAGCAACCTGGACAGTTGACCGGACCAAAGAAAACCCTCTAAAACTTGTTCTACGCCATCAGCAACCTAAACTGTAACTATGACACCTACCTCCTTTATAACTCTTCTACTCTTATGGATCCCTTGTGGGGAGACCCAGGCGAACCCAGCAACATCCCCTTTCGCTTGGCGTTTCTTCCTGACTGAGAACTGGACCAATTATGCTCAGACAGAACAAAAGGGCTATGTATTAGCCACTGCTGACTGTCCCCCTGGGGGTTGTAGCACTCCCATCCATCTAAATTTCACTGATTTTAAACACCAGCCAGGAAAAGCAGCACCCGCAATTTGTTTCCTCTTTGACCAAACACTCTCTTATTGTAATAACTTATGGGTAGAACAAAGTGTCGGCTGTCCATATAGGTCCTGCAAAATCCACACCATTAAAATCCTAAAAACTTCTGAGTCCCTATCCAGTCAAACGTGGCAGTCACACAATTTCTTTAAAACCACATTAGGCTATACCTGGGTTATCTGGGACCCCTGGGACTCCTGCTGGACTTCCCAGCAAAAAGGGGCTACGTACTTGACTTCAGGAACTACCTGGCCTAGTAGCCATCTCTTTCTCTGGCGTTCCCTTGTTCAGATCCAGACCACCCTACACGCGGCTATACAGAACCAGGAAAGGAAATTAAATGTCCAGCTTTCAACTTTAACTCCTACCCGCCCCTTTTCCTGGTTATCCCTATTAAGAGAAGGGTTAGAAATCGCAAACGCCACTGGCCTAGGCAATCTCTCTGCATGCTTCTTCTGCGCGGCTCTAGGGCGACCGCCGTTAACCGCAGTTCCACTTCCAGGCCCGTCTAACGCTTCTCTCAGCCTAAACCCTAACAATAGCCACATACCACCCCCGATCCCTGACGTCCCCTTGTTCCTAAACCCTGGACAGACACAAGTTTCCTTTTGTTATTCAAATGCCAGCACTACCCTCTGTAATACAACTTCCACTCCCAACTCAACGCTCTTTGCCCCTCCCGGTTCTTTCTTCTGGTGCAATGGGACCCTATATAAGAACCTTTCCACTCAGGCCATTATAACCCTACTGTGTCTCCCTGTCACGCTAGTCCCCCAACTAACCTTGCGCACCCCTGCAGGATTTTCCAGGTGGGACTCCGCCCCTTTTCCTAGACCAAAACGAGCTATATTCCTCCCTCTAGTAGCCGGAGTCTCACTCACCACGTCCTTAGTTGCTGCAGGACTAGCCGGGGGAGCTTTAGGTCACTCCCTTATCAGCACTGCAAAACTCTCTCATCAATTCTCCATGGCTATGGAAGCTTCCGCCGAATCCCTTGCCTCATTACAGAGACAATTGACTTCCCTTGCCCAAGTTACTTTACAAAACCGCCGTGCACTAGACCTGTTAACGGCCGAAAAAGGAGGGACCTGTCTTTTCCTCAGAGAAGATTGTTGTTTCTACATAAATGAATCTGGACTCGTAGAAACACGAGTTCAACAACTACATAAACTCAGCCTAGAATTGCAGAAACAACAACTCACCTCTGCTGCCAACAGCTGGTGGAATTCCTCCATGTACTCCCTTCTAGTGCCCCTCATAGGACCATTCATAAGTATACTTCTCTTACTCACTATAGGACCATGTATAATAAACAGATTAACAAACTTTGTAAAAGAAAGACTCAACACTGTCCAGCTTATGGTCTTGAGAGCCCAGTACCAACCTGTACTCACCGAGACTTCCGAGTCAGACATATAAGACCCAAGATTGGCTCTGAAGATACTAGAGAGAGGGGTTTATGAGGAGTGGAAAAATACTGAATATCAGAGGTCAGAAAAGTCAGGAAATTCCCCTTAATGCTAAAATAACAAGGTTATCTGGAAAGCCCCTAGCAGGGCAAGCGGCCATTTGTGGTTTGGTCAAAGGGCAGGAACCAATGAACAACTGACTAATGTTTAACTTTAAATGTCAGCCAATTGTAAACCTACAACTGTAAAAATCCCCAGTGACTCTGTAACTTGCTGTAACTTGTTTGTGTCTGACTATAAAAGACGGCTGAACACCGAGCTCGGGGTCTCTCCCTAGGATCTGATACCTAGCTGGAGGGAACCGAGTTCAAACTCGAAATAAAGCGATCCCTGCCACTTGGCTTTGTCTCTGGACTCTGGTGGTTGCTTTCGGGTCATCGCGGGTCTGGGCATTACACTGGGTCCAATCCTGTTTACAAAATAGATTTTTAAGGGCAGTATGCCTCAATTATAGGAGCAGATTTATTCTGGTAAATACTGAGATCAGAAAGCATGTGTAACTGTGTCAGAGTGATTGCATCCAGGCATTATTACCAGCCCTTATTGAAGGAATGCTCATGGCAGTGGTGATAACCGCTATCATAGCTACCATTAAATTATTCATTGTGACTGGTTGTCTGGCTTTCCTTAGGTTTTCTTCTGCCATCTGTGACAGCTTCTTGATCTGTCCCAGGTGGGTGGCTGTGTTCGATGCACGTTGCTCGTGACAGTTGGGGTCCTCCTCAGCGTTAGTCTCGACATGGCTGCAACTGGGGGGTCCTCGGGATGCTCCCAGAGTCTCTTCCTTGGCATATGGCTCATGATAAGGTTTTAGGTGTCTGGATGGTATCCAAATCGGCTGTCGATTTTGGCCTGGAGAAATACAAGCAAAATCTCTACCCCAAGTTATTATTTTACCTATTTCTTAATTTTTGTATTATTGGACCTTTTCGTTATTGGATCTTTTCACCAAATAATGCTAGATTCAATTGTGTATGGGCTGTCCTATAATCCCTATTTCTCCTCTTTTTTTGTTTTTGTCATCAATTGTTCTTCTGTATGAAATCATAACTGAGCATTTTCAATTAACTGCGTGGAATGAACCACACATGAAGAATCAGAAATCACATTAATAGGCATATAAAAAGCAGTCAATACCTCAATCACTGCTACAAGGTCTGCTTTTTGAGCTGAAGTATAGGACGTCTGGAAAGCTTTACTTTTTGAGCCAAAATAAGAAGCTTTACCATTACTAGACCTATCTGTAAAAACATTCTCAGCATCTTCAATTGGTTTAAATTTAGTTATTTTAGGGAGAATACAATTAATTTCAAAAACTGAAACAGCTTCGTTTTAGGAAAACCATTATCGAGAATACTCACAAAGTCAGCTAAATGGGCTTGCCAAGTAAGACTACTTATAAATGCTTGCTGTATTTGTGCTTTCATGAGAGGGACAATAATGTTTCCGGGATCATGTTCATGTAATTTAACAATCCAAGTTCTCCCAATCCCTATCAGAGTAGCGATTTGATCTAAACAAGGAGTTAGAGTCTGTGAAGTAATATGTGGAAGAAAAAGACACTCTAGTAAGTCCTTTTCTTGGACAATAACACCAGTAGGTGAATGCTGAGTTGAAAAAATTAGCAAATCTAGAGTCTTCTCTGGACCTATTCTATTTATCTGAGCTTTATGGACTTGCTTTTCAATCAGTTGTAACTCTGCCTCAGCCTCTTTTGTTAATTGCCGAGGGCTAGTGAGACTAGGATTTCCTCTAAGGATAGAAAACAGGTTACTCATGGCATAGGTAAGAATGCCTAGAGCAGGTCATATTCAATTAATATCCCACAGTAATTTTTGAAAATCATTTAATGTTTTTAATTTATCCCTACATATGGCTACTTTCTGTGGCATAGTGGTAGTGTCATTTACTAAGGTCCCCAAGTAGGAGTAGGGAGTAGTAGTCTGAATTTTGACAGGAGCTATAATTAAACCAGCATGAGAAATCGAATTTTGCAAGTGATCATAACATTGGAATAATATTTCTTGAGTGGGGGCAGCACAAAGTATATCATCCATATAGTGAATAATGTAACACTGTGAAAATTTTATACAAGTAGGTTCAACTGCTTGCCCTACAAACCTCTGGCAAATTGTTGGGCTGTTTGACATGCCCTGTGGCAACACTTTCCAACGATAATGCTTAGCAGCTGCAGATTGTTTACAGCAGGAATTGTAAATGCAAACTGTTCACAGTCTTGCTCGGCTAAAGGGATAGTAAAGAAACAGTCTTTTTTTTTTTTTTTGAGACGGAGTCTCGCTCTGTCACCCAGGCTGGAGTGCAGTGGCCGGATCTCAGCTCACTGCAAGCTCTGCCTCCCAGGTTTACGCCATTCTCCTGCCTCAGCCCCCGGAGTAGCTGGGACTACAGGCGCCCGCCACCTCGCCCAGCTAGTTTTTTGTATTTTTTTAGTAGAGACAGGGTTTCACCGTGTTAGCCAGGATGGTCTCGATCTCCTGACCTTGTGATCCGCCCGTCTAGGCCTCCCAAAGTGCTGGGATTACAGGCTTGAGCCACCACGCCCGGCCAGTCTTTTTAGATTTAAACAGTCTTTTAAATCTATGACAATTAAAGGCCATTTTTTTGGAATTATAGTAGGAGAAGGCAATCCTGGCTGTAATGCTCCCATAGGTTGTATAACTGAATAGATGGCTCTTAAGTCAGTTAACATTCTGCATTTACCTGATTTTTTTCTTAATTACAAAAACTGGAGAATTCCAAGGAGAAAATGTTGGAGCTATGTGCCCATTTTCTAATTGTTCAGCAAGTAATTTCTCTAAAGCCTCCAGTTTTTCTTCACTTAGCGGTCATTGTTCTATCCAAATTGGCTTATCTGTTAACCATTTTAAAGGCATAGGTTCTGGAGGCTTAACAGTGGCTGCCATCAAAAATTATTTCCTAATCTTTGGCGGGAACTTTGTTTTTCTGCTTGAAGCGGTTCTTTCAAACCTTGCAAATTTTTTTCTAGTCCTTGGGACATACCCCATTTCATGCATTCTATGTTGATTTTGAGGGCTATATAATTGTTCTGGAATTAGAACTTGTGCTCCCCATTGTTGTAATAAATCTCTTCCTCATAAATGTATAGGTACAGAAGTTATAATTGGTTGAATAGTCCCAGGTTGTCCATCAGGCCCCTCACAATGCAAAATGTAACTACTTTGATATATTTCAGTGGCTTTAGCAACTCCAACTATGTTAAATTGAGCAGATTGAATTGGCCATGTGAATGGCCAGTGCTGCAGAGAAATTATTGAAATGTCTGCTCCCATATCTACCAAACCTTAAAATTTCTTTTCTTGAATAGTTATTTCACAGGTAGGATGTTTATCAGTAATTTGATTTACCCGATAAGCTGCTTTGCCTTGTTTATTTGTGCTTCCAAATCCCCCTGTTCGTTTAATTTCACTTTTTCCCATTCCCACATATGGCACAATCAGGAGCTGTGCTATGTGCTCTCCTGGCTCTGCTTTCCAGGGAACAGAAGTAGATATAACAATTTGAATTTCCCCATTGTAATCTGAATCAATGACTCCTGTATGTATTTGTAAGCCTTTTCAACTTACACTAGACCTTCCTAAAAGTAATCCTATTGTCCCTGCTGGCAAGGGTCCACAGACTCCTATTGGGACCTTTTGCAGGGGTTCCCCAGGCAGAAGGCTCACAGCTTTTGTGCAGCATAAATCTACTGTGGCACTACAGGCTGTAGCAGAGGACAGACATTGTACAGGGGTGAGGGAATGGCCTTAGCTGGAAATGCCCTGGTTTAGAACAGGGCCCGGGACGGGCCCCTCATGGCGTTTCCCAAAATCGGGTTCCCATCTTTATCAAACTTAGAGTGACACTGACTAGCTCAGTGTTTTCCTTTTTTACATTTTGGACATATCTCAGGCTCAACAGTTTTCTTTTTTCCCCTATCTGGTGGCCTGACTTGCTAATTTTTTTCTACGTTCTTTTTTAGTATGACCATGCTTCCCACAGTTAAAACAAGCTCCAGGAAATGGAGTATTTCCTTTATCCACTGTCAGTCCTGCCATTGCCTGTGCCAACAAAGTAGCTTTATGCAGATTACCTCCAATACCATCACAGGCCTTGATATAATCAACTAAATGTGCTTTCCCTCTGATAGGTTGCAGAGCAGCCTGGCAATCGGCATTAGCATTGTCGAAAGCTAATAACTGCAACACTATATCCTGAGCAGCTGAATCTGCAATCATCTTTTAAGAGACTCCTGTAACTGAGCTATAAAATCAACATATGGTTCTCTGGGTACCTGTTTTATAGCACTAAAGGAAGGGTATTGTTCTCCACCTGAAGTGATTTTTTCCCAAGCTCTAATGCACGCCCCTCTAAGCTGTTCTATAGCATCATCTTGCATGACCAGTTGTGCATCTAAACCAGGCCAGCCGCCAACCCCCAAAAGATGGTCTGCAGTTATATTAATTTGAGGTTGGTCCTGGGCATTGCAAGCAGCCTGAATGGAAGCTTCATCTGCCCACCAAGTTTTAAACTGTAAGAACTGAGCAGGAGTTAGACAAGCTCGAGTAAGAGTGCCCCAGTCACTAGGAATCATCCGACTGGAAACAGCAACATTCTTTAACAGTCCCATTATGAAAGGAGAACCTGGTTCATACTGATTTATTGCTTGTTTTAATTCTTTGAGTAATTTAAAAGGAAAATGCTCAAATGTAGCTATCATATTTCCCTCTTGATCTGGGGGGTGTATTCTAATAGGTAACTGCCAGGCCTCTAAATCACCCTCTCATCTAGCTTGCTGAATTGCTGCCTGAATAGAACTAAGAGCAGTTGCTCAAGGTGCTGCTCAAACAGTCACTAGGGCAACTACTTTTTGCCCTGTGTCCTCTGGAAAAAAAAGATCTGGGGGTGTCATTTTCTTCAAAATAATAATGAGGGGGTGCAGAAGGGTAGGGATGAACCTCTCCTTCCTTTGCCACTTTAGCTTCAGCTGGCAAATAAACATGCTCTGTAATCTCTTCTGCTACTTCACTATACTCTTGTTCCTCTTCATTATCAGTGTTAAAAAGTTCAAAGGTGAAATGAACCAGAACGCAAACCAGTCCTACTGTTACCCTGATGCTTCTGAGCTCCCCTTCTTACTCACCACAGGGATTACTTTAAGAGTACTCGGGTGTCCTCCAGCTAGTTTTCCGTTCCAACCGTGGCTCTGGCGACCCTTCGGCCTGGATTCGAGGTCCCACGTTGGGTGCTACTTGCCGAGACCAGCTCGGTTGGGGAGACCCTAACCCAGCAGCGCTAGAGGAATTAAAGACACACACACAGAAATATAGAGGTGTGAAGTGGGAAATCAGGGGTCTCACAGCCTTCAAAGTTGAGAGCCCTGAACAGAGATTTACCCACATATTTATTAACAGCAAACCAGTCATTAGCATTGTTTCTACAGATATTAAATTAACTAAAAGTATCCCTTATGGGAAACAAAGGGATGGGCCCAATTAAATGAATAGGTTGGGCTAGTTAACTGCAGCAGGAACACACCCTTAAGACATACATCACTCATGCTATTGTTTGTGGCTTAAGAATGCCTTTAAGCACTGGCCGGGCGCGGTGGCTCAAGCCTGTAATCCCAGCACTTTGGGAGGCCGAGACGGGCGGATCACGAGGTCAGGAGATCGAGACCATCCTGGCTAACACGGTGAAACCCCGTCTCTACTAAAAATACAAAAACTAGCTGGGCGAGGTGGCGGGCGCCTGTAGTCCCAGCTACTCGGGAGGCTGAGGCAGGAGAATGGCGTGAACCCGGGAGGCGGAGCTTGCAGTGAGCTGAGATCTGGCCACTGCACTCCAGTCCGGGCGACAGAGCGAGACTCTGCCTCAAAAAAAAAAAAAAAAAAAAAAAAAAAAAAAAAGAATGCCTTTAAGCAGTTTTCCACCCTGGGCGGGCCAGGTGTTCCTTGCCCTCATTCCCGTAAACCCACAACCTTCCAGCTTGAGCATTAGGGCCATTATGGACATGTCATAGTGCTGCAGCGATTTTGTTTATGGCCAGTTTTGGGGCCAGTTTATGGGCAGATTTTGGGGGGCTTGCTCCCAACAGTGGAATGTCGTAAGATTGGTCAATCAGTTAAGGCAGGAGCTGGCTGTTTAACTTGTTTTGTGTTTTTTTGGCTACTCCAGACTTCTTGGCTCCTGAAGGCCATCTAGACATATATGTGCAGGTCACAGGGGTTACAATGGCTGAGCTTCGGCTCAGAGGCCTGACACTAACTTCTCCCCACAGGCAGCCACAATTGACATGGAACTTCAAGTCAAAGCTGTAGCTAAAAACAGCTGCAGTTTTCAATAATATACCCCATGTCCTTACCCTCTTGACTGAAGAAACATCTCAAATTAGACAGATAGCCTTATGGCTCTGGACATGTTAACAGCAGCTCAAAGGGGGAACTTGTACTATAATCAAAACAGAATGCTATGTATATATTCCAGACTATTCACATAATATTACTCGGGCCACAAAAGACTTAGACACCCACATCTCTGCCATTGACACGTTGTCAGTTGACCCCATATCAGCTTGGTTCTAACAGCTGTCTAGTCCTTGGGAAACTTTTTTTGTTTAGCATGCTTGGGATAATTCTATCCATTCTGTTTTGTGCTGTGGAATATATTGCATTGTACTTTTTATGTAGGAATAAAAGTTATGCTTACTCAATGCTTCTTTAAATTTAACACATTAATTTTCTAGATTTCACCTTTTTCCAGGACTTAGAATTATGTAGGATTGGTCCTCACTACACAGATGCTTTCTGACTGGCTAGCTCTCTACTTTACGCAAAGGGATCCTAATGGTTAGGCAGGAATATCATCACTTCTGTTCAGCTTGAAGAAGTTACTAAAGATGGATTTCTGTCCCCCTACATCCCTTAGGATTAAGGGTCTCCTTGTAAAAAGGAGGAGGGAATTATGCCAGAAGTGTCCTAACCAGAGTGACTCCATCTTGAATAAAGGTCAGATAAAGCCAAACCTGCTGGGTGACTTTCCCAGGAAGATAGGCACTCTTCACAAGATGTTTATGGTTGAGGAAATGAGATAATGGAAAAAAGGCATTCTTAGTTTAAAAATGAGTTTCACTCTAGGCCGGGTGCGGTGGCTCATGCCTGTAATCCCAGCACTTTGGGAGGCCGAGGCGGGCGGATCACGAGGTTGGGAGATCGAGACCATCCTGGCAAATATGGTGAAACCCCGTCTCTACTAAAAATACAAAAAAATTAGGCAGGCGTGGTGGCAGGCGCCTGGAGTCCCAGCTTCTAGGGAGGCTGAGGCAGGAGAATGGCGTGAACCCAGGAGGCGGCGGAGTTTGCGGTGAGCGGAGATTGCGCCACTGCACTCCAGCCTGGGACGGAGCCAGACTCCGTCTCAAAAAAAAAAAAAAAAAATAATGAGTTTCACTCTAGAGATAACAGTACACCCATAAATTTTCCCTGAAATCAATAGTTACACAAGAGAATGACAATACTAATAGTTTGTCACAAGTTGATCATAGGCCTTTGTAATAAAGTACACTAGTTGTAGCCCTATAAAAGCAAGCATTACATTGAAGGCAGGGGTGCTCCTATATAAGCAATACTTGCTTAGTACTACTTGCAAGCAAGGATACTACTCAGAAATAGAGTAGTACTATTATTAGAAACGGAATAGTTTCTAATAAACTACTTTGACTATTATACTCTACAACTTGCCCTGATTCTTTGCCGCGGACATCTAAGAAACTGCTCTCAGGTCTGGAATGAGACCCCTTTTCTGTTAATTCCTCTATTCCATTTACTCAGAGTAAAAGCCAGTCTCGAAAATGACCTGTAAGGCCTTCAAGATCCACCCCCACTCCCTTACCCACTTCCTTCTTGACTTCATCTACCCCTCTTACCTTCCCTTGATCCTCCAGCAAGCCGGGTATCCTCATTCTCCGCATTTATGCGCCTGTTACTTTGACCAAAGTGCTCTTCCCTTTAGACCCCCTCTTCGCCTCCTATAGATTTTTAGGCAAATACCATGTTCTCAGTGAGGCCTTCCCTAACCTGCCTATTTAAAATGACCATCCCATAACTAGGCACCGTTGCTCAAGCCTGTAATCCCAGCACTTTGGGAAGATGAGGTGGATGGTTCACTTGAGGTCAGGAGTTCAAGACCAGCCTGGCCAGCATATAGTGAAACTCTATCTTGACTAAAAATTAAAAAAAAAAAAAATTAGCTGGGCATGGTGGTGGGTGCCTGTAATCCCAACTACTCTGGAGGCTGACGCAGGAGAATCACTTGAACCCGGGAGGTGGAGGTTGCAGTGAGTCAAGATGGTGCCACTGCACTCCAGCCTAGGTGACAGACTCCGTCTCAAAAATAAATAAATATATAACAATAAAATAAAATAAAATGGCCATCCCAGTGCTCCCTATCTCTTTGCCCTGCTTTTTCTCCCTAGTATTCACCACCATCTAACATAATACTTAGAATCTTATTGTTTACCTGCCCACACAATGTAAGCTCCACGTGGGAATGGATCTGTCTTCTTCAGTGATGAGTCCCCAGTGACCTGGTACATGGAGGTACTCAAAAAATATTTGTTGCATAAAGTAATAAGCAAAGTTTGGCACAAATGTTAGCTATTATTATTTCAGGGCATATCGGTGACAGCACCCTACCCTTTGCAAAAATCTCCTTGGGAACCAGAAACTTAAACACAACTAGGAAGAAAAAAAGTCAGCCAAAAATAAAAGCAGGGGTCTTATTTTAGAAATATACCTTTCCAGGTCCTGGTATGTCGGGCTCTGTCATCTTTGTATCTGATCAAGGAACTACTGTGACTTTTTTTTGGTAACTTCCAGTCTGCAGTTTGGATTTAGGAGTTCAGGATTACAATCCTAGTTCCCAGGTTTCCAGCTGCGCGGCCCAAATAGCCCTGCCACCCCACCCCGAGGCGCAAGAGGCGCCCGGAGGGCGGGGGTTCTCGGTTCCCCGCCCTCTGGCCCGCTCTGGGCGTGGGGCGGGACTCCGGGCCGCCGGGCGGGCGTGCTGAGACCTCGCCGCCCTGGCTGGCCTTGCCAAGCGCTGCGCGCTCACCATGGCGGGCCCCGCGCCGGGGCGGCCGCTGCGGCCGCTAACCGCGCTGGCCCTGGTCCTAGCGCTGGCCTCTCGGCTGCCCACAGCCCGGGCTGGGGAGACTCCGCGCCCTGCCGAGCGGGGGCCCCCAGTGCGGCTTTTCACCGAGGAGGAGCTGGCCCGCTATGGCGGGGAGGAGGTAGGCGGGGCGGCACGGGCCGAGGGACCCGGGGTCGCGTCCGGTCTGCGGTGAGCCGAGCTGGGACCCAGGAGGCGCCCGCGGCCCAGGAAGCTTGGGGGACGCGCGGCCCGCGGCGGGCGCCCCCTTCCGGAGCCCCGGCTCCGCGCTCTGCCCGGGCCGGCTGGGCCTCCTCTATCTAGGCCCGGACGGATGGCCGAGGGGTAAGGGCGAGTCCTCAACAGTCGGAGCGCCCCGCTTTGCCCGCATACCCCACCTTGAGCTTCCCCCTCCGTCCCCGGGAAATTACCCCTCTAGCCGCCTTTTCGTTGATGATCTGCGTACAGACCTCAGAACTTTCTGGTTTTCATGTTAGCATCAGCTGAGGTGTTTACTGTGCCCATGCATAGTGGGGAGTGGCGGGGGACGGAGGGAGGGAAGCAAAGTCTGCTCCCTGGGTTAGGTAGGAATTAGGACAGGTTCTGGGATAAGCCAGTCTTTGCCTGCACTTCCTTTTCCTGCTCCTGTATCCCAGGCCTCCTCTGCCTCGGACTCCTCAAACCCACTTTTATGCCTGTGCCCCTGGGGCTCACCCAAAGCTGGAAGCAAGCATAGAGGGTGAACTGGAGGTTAGAGATTTCCCCTCCTCCCCCCCGCCACACACACACCCACACATGTCAATAGAGACACCCCCACCACACACACACACACACAGACACCCACACACGTCAATCAGTAGTCTACAGGCGTCCAGAAAACTCACAACCACCTGTCCACCTGGGTTGGTTGGGACTGGTGCGATGGCTGTGTCGTGTGGCAGCAAGATGCTGCTCATGACAAGGACCACTGGGGTGCTGATATTAAATGCGGAGCGGGGGAACAGCATTGGGGTGAGGTCATAGTACCGTAGCATTTCAGAGCTGGCAGGAACCCATCTCCTGCTTTTACACATAAGGAAACTGAGGCCTGCCACCTGTTAGTGGTAGAACAGGAAGGGGCCTGATGTTTTTCAAAACCCTCTGGCCTGGTCTCCCTAATTCCTGAGTTAATTGGCCTTATATGGACTGGGATTGCAAGGGGGTATCAGAAACCTGGCCCTTAGGCAGTGACGCCAGTTTGGGCATCATTTGTGAAGAGGCTGTTTAGAACCATGAGTCAGTGAGGACACCGAGGGAGGGAGACATGGCTGGGATGTGAGGATGTTAAGGGATGCCTTTTTGCCTTTAGCAGAGGGAACCAGATGGTTCAGAGTCCAGGTATCTGTGCAGAAAAGAGTTAACATGACAGGCCTGCTCTCCTTAGAAAATCCTGCTTGCAAGGATAGGACTTGTCTGGTGTCTGGATTTCTCACCCAATAAGGGTGGGCTCACTTGTCTAGGCTGTTATATACAGATGGTGAGGTTAGTATTGAACACTGTATATGCTAGGCAGAGTGTGCCCTATGTGACCAGCCTCCATTGAAAACCTCGGGTGCTGAGTCTAATGGGCATCTCTAGCAGAAGAATGTTCTGCCAGAAGAATGGCACATGTTGTCAAGTTTTGTTCCTGGGGGAAGAGTGTACTCTTCCTCATGGGAAGGAGAGAGCATAGGAAACCTACACATAGATTCCTCTAGATTCTACCTCTGTGTTTTCCTTGCCAGCTGTGAGTAGAACTATATGCTGAGTTCTTGGACTCTTCCTTCTAGGGACTCCAACTGACCCGATGATCTTTGGGACCGCTGGCACAAAATCTACGGAAAGAGAGAGTTCACCACTGAGGTTACAGCAAGAGTGCCAGAACTGCAAGATGAGGACTGAGAAAAGACCCTTGGTTTTTTGATGTTGATGTTATAGATTGAAATTTAACTGAGGGAAACAGAGAGAGGACCTTGAGATGGAAACAGGGTTAGGAAACAATTGTTTTGGGAGTGGAGCCTGAGGATCTCTGTAGGTGGAAGGAAGGAGCCAGAGAGAGGAGGGAAGTGAGGGACGAGACAGGCAGTTGAGTGCAGTGGGTTCAAGCTATGCTGAGCTGTTGTTTGACCTAGATTGTTCTGGTCTATGCCTGTTATCCAGGGATAATTATTAATAACACCCCCTTTGACTCGGAAGTGTCACAATTTGTATAATACATTGGATCCTACCTGGTTTTGAGTCCCTGTTCTGCTGTGTGATTTGGGGCAAATTACTAAACCTCTCTGAGTCTCTACTTTGTTCATCTGTACTATATTTGCATTAGTCAGGGTTTCACTAGGGAACAGAACCATTTGGATATCTATATCTATACAGATGATCCTTGAGCAACACAGGAGTTTGGGGTACCGACACCCATGCAGTCAAAAATCTGCATGTAACTTTTTCTTTTGGAGGCAGGGTCTTGCTGTGTCGCCCAGACTGGAGTGAGTGGCTTTTCACAGGCACAGTCATGGTGCACTACAGCCTGGCACTCCTGGGCCCAAGCAATCCTCCTGCTGCAGCCTCCCAAGCAGCTAGTATTACAGGTGTGCACCCAGCCATGTATAACTTTTGACTACCCCCAAAACTACAATTTTTTTTCTTTTTTCTTTTCTTTTTTTTTTTTTTTTTTTCTGAGACAGGATCTCACTCTATTGCTAAGCTTGGAGTGCAGTGGCAGGAACACAGCTCACTACAGCCTCCTCCTGGGCTCAAGCAGTCCTCCTACCTCAGCCTCCCCAGTTACTGGCATTACAGGTATGCACCACCACACCTGGCTATCTTTTTAATTTTCTGTAGAGATGGGGTCTTCCTGTGTTGCCCAGGCTGGTGTCGAACTACTGGGCTCAAGCAACTCTTCCACCTGAGTTTCCCAAAGTGCTGGGAATACAGGGGTGAGCTTCCATGCCTGGCTCAAAACTTAACTACTAATAGCCTACTGTTGACCACAAGACCCAAGAATAGAGTCAATTACCACATATTTTGTATATGTATTATATACTGTATTCTTATAGTAATGTAAGCTAGAGAAAAGAAAATGTTCTTAGGAAAATCATAAAGAAGAGAAAATATATTTACTATTAAGTGAAAGTAGATCATTATAAAGGTCTGCATCCTGAGAAGGAAGAGGAGTGGTTGGTGTTGCTATCTCAGGGGTAGCAGAGGTGGAAGAAAATCCACATATAAGTGGACCCATGCAGTTCAAACCCTGTGTTGTTCAAGGGTCAACTATATATAGATAGAGAAATGGTTTATCATAAGGATTGGTTTACACGATCGTGGGGGCTGGCTGGGCAAGTTGGAAATATATAGGGCAGGCTATCAGAAGGGGCAGGCTGGAAGCCCTCAGGCAGGAGCAGATGCTGTAGCCCACAGGTCTTGGTTTTTTTTTTGAAACAGAATCTCGCTCTGTCTCCCAGGCTGGAGTGCAGTGGTGCGATCTCAGCTCACTGCAACCTCCACCTCCCATGTTCAGGCATTTCTCCGCCTCAGCGTCCCGAGTAGCTGGGATTACAGGCGCCTACCACTACACCCGGCTACTTTTGGTATTTTTAGTAGAGACAGGGTTTCACCATCTTGGCCAGGCTGGTCTTGAACTGACCTTGTGATCCACCCACCTCAGCCTCCCAAAGTGCTGGGATTACAGGCGTGAGCCACTGCACCCAGCTTTGTTAAGGTCTTTCAACTATGGGATTAGGACCACCCAGATCATCTTGGATAATCTCCTTATATAAAGCCAATTGATTGTAGATGTTAAACACTTCTAAATACCTGCACAGCAATATCTAGGTGAGTATTTGATTGAATAACTGGGTACAGTAACCTATGCAAATTGACACATAAAATAAATAATCACAATGGTTATAATAAGAGTTCCTACTTGGCTGAGTGTGGTGATTCACACCTGTAATCCCAGCACTTACTTAGGGAGGTCGAGGCAGGAGGATTGCTTGAGGCCAGGAGTTTGAGACCAGCCTGGGCAACATAGAGAGACCTCACCACTACCAAAAAAAAAAAAAAAAAAAGAGTTCCTCCTCTAAGCAGGTGTTTTGTGAATGCCACATTAAATGAGATGGTGGTATGCACAGGCTTAGCATAAGCCTGGAATAGGGCTTAGCACTGTAAGCCTTAATAAATGTTAGCTACTATTAGTTTTATTATCTTATTAAAGATATAAGCAAGAGTCATTATAACAGGTCCACAGTCCTTTCATGCACTACAGAAATCTAATAAGTTCTGAAACCTAGACATTTTTGTTTTTCACAAGTCATTTGACAGCAAAACCCAACTTGATCTGAAATCACTTGGTGACAGAACCTTGTTGGAGCTGCTATGAGTCTACGTTAGTCTTTATCCCATTTAGTGTGAATGTTCATGTTTCACTGAAGAAATACTAACATATTTGATTATGGGTGTTGCCTTGTACCTCCCTAGAGGTATTGCATAATATTTGGTATGTTCCCCATAACACCTTTCTAAAATCTGACAAATTCTCATATTGAAAACATATCTGATCCCCAAGAGTTACTGCTGTGGGATTGTGGATTGTATAACAAGGCTGTGTAACAAGTCTTTCTGAAACATCTAGCAATGAGTGACTTGTTTCTACTGTATATAAAACCTTCTTTCTTGGATGAGAGCCAAGGCGGACCCACCTCTATCAGTCACACATCCCGCTGTGTGGTTCAAGGTAAGAGAGCTCAGACACCCATGCAGGAGTTTGTGTAGTTCTCCAGTGGCAGCTTCAGATGGGAAATCCGTGAAGCATGGGTGTCCTGGCTGCTGGTGTCTTTCACAGAACCACACTGTGTTCTGGATCTACCACACCAAGAGCCAGTTCTTTCCTTTTAGGCATCGTAGGGCCTCAGAGTGATCCCATAGCATGGCTCCCTAAATCATTCACATATGGGAATAGAAAAATCTTTGGTATACATTAGTCCTCTTTGAATGCTTGCTACAAATCTGGGCGGGGTGTGATGGTTCACACCTGTAGTACCAGCAGTTTGGGAGGCCGAGCTGGGAAGATCACTGAAGCCTAGGAGTTGGAGACCAGCCTGGGCAACATAGTGAGACCTTGTCTCTATTTTAAAAAAGGAAGAAAATCTGGACAGCATCTCCTTGGTGCTTCTTTAAAACTCCATTCTCCCAGTAATTCTACTAAGGGTTGTATAGAGGAGGTGATTTTAAGGACCTCTCCTGTAGATAACAGGTTACAGAGTGAGTGTGTTGAACAAAAATGAAAATAGGGAAAAAAAGGTTGTGTGTTCCAGAGTGCCTTTCTTTGGACCTTGTTTTCTTCAACTCTTGTCAAAATTGCCCTGATAGGTAGAGATATCGCTTGCACATGTTCACCGGTAGCTTTTGCCTTGTCACACACCTGTTATGATAGCAGAGTTTCACTGTCTACAAATTGCAGGCCAGAGATTGGCATTCAAGTTTTCCATAAGGAAGAATTGCCCTAGGAAGGGCAAAGGCTTAGAATCAGACAGGTATGAGTCTCCTGACTTTTTATTTACCAGCAGAGAAACCTTTGACAGGGTATGCAAACTCTAACCCTCAGTTTCTTCACCTATAAAATGAGTATAGTAATACCTGCCTTACAAGGTTATTTTATTTTAGTTACGTTTAGTTTTTGAGACAAAGTCTCACTCTGTCACCCAGACTGCAGTGCAGTGGCTGATTTTGTTTTGTTTTGTGTGTGTGTGTGTGTGTGTTTTTGTTTGTTTGTTTGTTTTGGAGACAGAGTCTTGCTCTGTCATCAAGGCTGGAGTGCAGTAGTGTGATCTTGGCTCACTGCAACCTCCTCCTCCTGGGTTCAAGCAATTCTGCCTCCCCAGTAGCTAGGATTATAGCCACCTACCACCACACCCGGCTAATTTTTGTATTTTTAGTAGAGACAGGTTTTCACCATTTTGGCCAGGCTGATGTCAAACTCCTAACCTCAAGTGATCTGCCCACTTCAGCCTCCCAAAGTGCTGGGAGCCACCGTGCCTGGCTGTATCTGTGTCACTTCTATTCCTGCATCTGCATTTATACTCCCAAGCCTTCCACCCACCCTCCTCCTTCTCAGTTGCCATTTCCTGGGCCTGAGAATCTGTCCCTGGGGACTGTGCTATCCGTGGATGTCCGTCTACACCGAGTCAGAACTCACCACCACAGCATGCTCTGTTTACTGATAAGCTCATTCCTCTGCGTGGCATGTGTGTGAGGTATCTATGTCACTCTGAGGCCTCAGAAACACTAAACATTCTTTTCTTCCCCTTTAATATGACTTCCTCTTAGCACTTACACCTTCAAGTAAGTAGTTTAAGGAGGAGATAAAGGTTTTATTGTTAAAAAAAAAAAAAAAAAAAAAAAAAAGGAGATTGCTGGGTGCAGTGGCTCATGCCTGTAATCCCAGCACTTTGGGAGGCCGAGGTGGGTGGATCACCTGAGGTCAGGAGTTCGAGACCAGGCTGGCCAACATGGTGAAACCCTGTCTCTACTGAAAAGACAAAAAATTAGCCGAGTGTGGTGGCAGGTACCTGTAATCCCAGCTACTCAAGAGACTGAGTCAGGAGAATCGCTTGAACCCTGAAGGCGGAGGTTGCAGTGAGCTGACATTGCGCCATTGCACTCCAGCCTGGGCAATAAGAGCGAAACTCTGTCTCAAAAAAAAAAGATGGGGCCCCATGGAACTGTTTAAGTGACAGTCATTTTGGTGGGAATGTTTATATAAAGAAATGTTACCTATAAGAAGCAAAATATAAAATAGATTGCTCGTATCAGTTACATCAATGTATGACTATTGATGAAGAGGAAAGGAAATTTGGACTGATAAGTAATTCATCATTTACTATTCTTTTGAATTTTCATCTCCATGAATTTGCTTCAGTTCCTGATTTTCTTTTTTTTGAGACAGAGTCTCACTGTGTCGCCCAGGCTAGAGTGCAGTGGCATGATCTTGGTTCACTACAACCTCTGGCTCCAGGGTTCAAGTGATTCTCCAGCCTCAGACTCCCGAGCAGCTGGGATTACAGGCATGCGCCACCATGCCTGGCTAATTTTTGTATATTTAATAGAAGTACGGTTTCGCCATATTGGCCAGGCTGGTCTTGAACTCCTGACCTCAGGTGATCCGTCCGCCTTAGTCTCCCACAGTGCTGGGATTACAGGTGGGAGTCACTGTGCCTGGCCCCTGATTTTCTTTATAAAGGAGAGGATTGCCACATTCTTGTCATGAGACTTTATGACTTTTCCAAATTTCTGTGCATGGGCATGACGCTGCCCAGGCGGGTGGCAAGCTCGCCAAGGACCAGGCTTAACAGAAGGCCATTGGGACTTGACCCACTGCTCTTTGCTCAGCTTGTGATGGGAGAAGATTTAACTAAGTTGCACTGGAAGAGCCGGCTCTTCCCCTCCTCTTCACAGCTTCTCCCCTGCTTTCTAGGAAGATCAGCCCATCTACTTGGCAGTGAAGGGAGTGGTGTTTGATGTCACCTCCGGAAAGGGTAAGTGGTGTGGCATTTTGAATCTTCATTTCCAGAGAGCACAGAAGCCAGAGTGAGCAGCACTTGGAGGTGTGAGGAAAGGGAGGGTACATTAGGTAAGTCTGTTTCGTTCCATTTTATTTTTTTTATTTTTAATTTAATTTAATTTAATTTTGAGACGGAGTTTCACTCTGTCACCCAGGCTGGAGTGCGGTGGCATGATCTTGGCTCACTGCAAACTCCGCCTCTCAGGTTCAAACAATTCTCTGCTTCAGCCTTCTGAGTAGCTGGGATTACAGGCACCCACCACCACCCCCGGCTAATTTTGTAATATTTTTAGTAGAGATGGGGGGGTTTCACCATCTTGGCGAGGCTGGTCTTGAACTCCTGACGTCATGATCCACGCGCTTTGGCCTCCCAAAATGCTAGTATTACAGGCGTGAGCCACCGCGCCTGGCCTTCCTTCCATTTTAAATGAGCAGATTGAGTTAATCTTTGTCAGTGTTTCACTTCAGCAGGGGTTTTTTCCCCTGATAATGATATTACTCAAAAGCCTTCCATGGCTTTCCATTGCCTGTAGAATTAAATTCAAACTTGATGATTTACCCTAGTTGAAGCAATGAGATAAGTGTTCTTTAGTAAAGAGTTGGCATTATAGAACATTACAGAACATTTTAGTGCCATTTAGTGTAACTACTAATGATATCTTGGAGGTAGTTTTGTATTGGTTCATCTATTATTTGATAACAAACACTGCTGAATGGAAATAGATTTGGCTTCCACCAACATTTAAGAAGAAGGAACATTTTTCTTGTTTGCATCTTTAATTTTTTTTTTTGGAGACAGAGTCTCGCTCTGTCACCCAGGTTAGAGTGCAGTGATGTGACCTCCTCTACCTGGCAGGTTCAAGCAGTTCTCCTGCCTCAGCCTCCCGAGTAATTGGGATTACAGGTGCACGGCACCATGCCCAGCTAATTTTTTGTATATTTAGTAGAGCTGAGGTTTCACCATGTTGGCCAGGCTGGTTTTGAACTCCTGACCTCAAATGATCCGCCCATCTTGGCTTCTCAAAGTGCTGAGATTACAGGTGTGAGTCACCATGCCCAGCCTGTGTCTCTTATATTTTTAAGAGACTATTTTCTCAGTATTAACACTTAGGTTAAAAAAAAAAAAAAAGAGCAAGAGGGGGACTGGGCACAGTGGCTCATGCTTATAATCCCAGCACTTTGGGAGACCAAGGTGGGTGGATCATGTGAGCTCAGGAGTTCAAGACTAGCCTGGGCAACTTGGTGAAACCCCATCTCTTCAAAAAATACACAAATTAGCTGGGCATGGCGGTGCATGCCTGTAGTCCCAGCTACTCTGGAGGCTGAGGTGGGAGAATCGCTTGAACCTGGGAGGTGGAGATTGCAGTGAGCCAAGATCGTGCCACTGTACTCCAGCCTGGACAAGAGTGAGACCCTCTCAAAAAAAAAAAAAAAAAAAAAAAAAAAAAAGTTTTAGGGGGACTATTCTCATTTTGTATTTTCTGAAAATCCCTGCTCAGCCTGCATGTGTGACTTATTTCACACTTAGAATGAATGGAATCCAACCTGATTCCATTGGAATTGGCTGGGGTGGCTTACTGGACTTTATGTCGCCATTGTTTGGCCTCTCCGTGAGCCTGGAGCCTTTTTTAGGATTGGGTGGGGGCCTTGGGAGCCCCCCCATGTGCAGGCTTCTGGTTACTCTGCATGTAAACCCACACTCACATCTCTTCCTTCCTCCCCACTACAGAGTTTTATGGACGAGGAGCCCCTTACAATGCCTTGACTGGGAAGGACTCCACTAGAGGGGTAGCCAAGATGTCTTTGGATCCTGCAGACCTCACCCATGACACTGTGAGCCAGATTATAAGCCTTTGTTAAAATGCTCTACCTCCTTGTCCATGCCTTTTTCTCTTTTTCTTTATTTCTTTTTTTTTTTTTTTTTTTTTTTTTTTTACCTCTGGGCAGGAGCAAGGCTTCCTAACTGGCTTATTTACCCCTGTGGTCCGGTTGGCGTGGTGGCCAGGCATTTTCTTGAAACAGATTATCCTGCCGTGTCACCTTAACTCAGAAACCTTCCGTGGCTGTCTGTTGCCTAGAGTTAAGTCCAAACTCTTACGAACTTGTGATCCAACTCAGTGATCGTCACAATTTGGCCCCAACCTGCTTTGGCAACCTAATGCTCCTTATGATCTGTACCTGCCACCCTGTCCCCTCAGCCCCTTACGGTCTTGCTATTAGTCGCTGAGACCCATTCCCTAGGCCATGCTTGGTAGCTTTGTGGATGAACTAGGTTGGGAAGAAAGGTCTCCCTCTATGCTCATATTTCTGTGAAGGAGAAGATAGCATTAAAACATTTTTTAGGCTGGGAGTGGTGGATCATGCGTGTAATCCCAGCACTTTGGAAGGCCAAGGTGGGTGGATCACCTGAGGTCAGGAGTTTGAGACTAGCTAGGCCAACATGGAGAAACCCTGTCTCTACTAAAAATACAAAAATTAGCTGAGTGTGGTGGTGCATGCCTATAATCCCAGCTACTTGGGAGGCTGAGGCAGGAGAATTGCTCAAATCCAGGAGGCGGAGGTTGCAGTGAGTTGAGATTGTGCCACTGTGCTCCAGGCTGGGCAACAGCGAGACTTCATCTCAAAGAAAAAAAAAAATTTTTTTTTTAAAACCTATTCAAGGTCTAAATAATCCCAACAGTAAGGCTAGAATTTCCCCCAACAGTGCTCAACATCAAACTGACATTGAGATAAATTGAGATGAGCCAAACTTATAACAAAATGAATGTAACAATATTACAAAAATGAATGAAGAACTTAAGAAAGGGGAAGGTGCCAAATGTATAATGGGAGGAGTGTAGAGAGAGGGAGAATTAAGTGGGGGAAGGAAGGGGATGCAGATGCAGCAGGGCACGCCCTGCCCCACCCCAGCATGGTCATGGTGCTCTCTGGAGTCTTTCATTCTTGCATCAGTCAAACTGCAAAGTGTGATGAAGCATTGCTCCCCGTATGTTATACCCTCCCACCCGCCCCACACAGCAGTGTCTTTTAAGCCATTTGTCCATTATTTGGTTTGTTGAGATGCCTTTTCTCTTAAATTAGGGATGTGGGAGGCAAGGCAGGGATGGAGAAAGGCCAGTGCCAAACACCATCCACTTACCCCATCTCCTGTCTTTCTTGTGCTTTTCTCCCCAAGACGGGTCTCACGGCCAAGGAACTAGAGGCCCTGGATGAGGTCTTCACCAAAGTGTACAAAGCCAAATACCCCATCGTTGGCTACACAGCCCGGAGAATTCTCAATGAGGATGGCAGCCCTAACCTGGACTTCAAGCCTGAAGACCAGCCCCATTTTGACATCAAGGACGAGTTCTGATGTTCCACCTGCAGGAGCAGGTTCTTGGAAGAATGAGGCAGGAAGACACTAGGTGCTGAATCTCCTGCAGAACTGGCTGCCTGGAGCCCCTGAGCCACACAGATCTGAATAAAACAGATGCTTACCCTGGAAGAGCAAATGCCTCCTGTTGTCCTTGGTCAGGGGTTCTGTCTACCTGGGGACCCCTGTCCGCACACCAGGAATCAATAAGAGCCAAAGTGGTACACCTAGACATCAGTGTCAGCTGGCTGGGCAGTGGGATTTTGAGCGACCTTTGTACTTTTCTGTACTTGCCAAATTTTCAACTGTGACCATGTTCACTTTATAATCAAAACAAAAGTAAACATCCCATTTTTACAAAAGGAGAATTCTTCCCCAGAGGCCATTTCCTTGGAGCCCCGTCAGCACCCCACGTAAGTGGGTGGGCTGTGTTGTTCTTCCATAGTCCTACGGGGCTGGATGGTGGGGCATTTTGGCGATGGGGCAGGAAAGGAGAGTGGTGAGGTGGGAGGGTGGGCGATGGGAAGGGAGGCAGGAAACCCGGCTGGAGTGAGGATGGGAACTGGCTTCAGCGCATGTGCAGCTGGAGACTGGTGAGGAGGACCAGGGTCATTGTGGGCGGAGCCTGGTGGAGGTCATTCCAAGAATGGGGAGGCATATTCCTTATGCTGGACTGACGTCAGATTTTAGGAGGAAGCCCCTTTAGTTAGAGGGGGCGGATTTTTCCCTCTGGGGACATTGGGTGATGTCTGGCAACATTTTTTTTTTTTTTTAATTTTTGGTTGTCATGACTGCAGGATGCTACTGGCATCTCGAGACCAGGGATGCTGGTCAACATTCTGTAATGCACCTGACAAAGCATTATCTGGTTCGAAATTTCATTCATACTGAGGCTGAGAAATGCTGTTGTTAGATGGATCCTGGACATTTTACAGTGGAGATGAATTTCCTTGACATAAAATTGTATTTTGTTAAAATAAATAGCAACTGTCCCCAAGAAAGAATTTTCACATTAAGCAGAATAATCTGTTAAGGTGATTGTTCAAAATGTTGATTCCAGGGCCCCACCCCCAGCGCTTATGATTCAGTATTTCTAGAACATGGCCTGGAATAGTGCTTGTAGTGAGCCGCTCAGGAAGTTGCCATACAGACGGGCCCAGGCACACTTTGAGACACCACCTTATTGCCTTATCAGTCATCACAAAGAGAACTCAGACTTTTTGAGGACAAGGTTTGACCTTAAATGTGTTTCAGGGCTGGGGACTCCAATGGTAAACCTCTGGGTTGCACTCAAGAAGGTGGGAGCTTGATGGCCATCCAAGAGTAACGTGCCTGGATCTTATCAGATAGGACTTTTTGGCCTAGAATTCTGGAAGCCAAAGTTGTCTGTATCAGGACATTTGGCCCCAAAACAGGATATACAAATAAATACAAATAGTGTACAAGTCCTTGGGAACAGTCGAGAGATGAATTCTTTTACTTACGTGCCTGCCACTCCCTACATCACCACGTCATGTAGGGGTGGCAGGGTGGGTAGAATTCCACTCCTTAGACACAGATTTCTGCAGTGGATCAAGGTCTCCAAATTGAGGCTCTGGGAATTTTCCAACACCACTCTTTGCCCCACTCCCAAACTCTGCCCCCATGAAGGCAGTTTTCCCTCATGGTCTCAGGCTCACCACCTCTCCCAGGATAACCCTGCCCAGTTCCTTGAGTGCACATCAAGGGCTGTCAGCCAGCCAGGACCGTATGAAAGAAATCGGCAGCCTGTGTGGGCTCCAGAAAGGGTGGGTGCAACCCCAGGGGAGGGGGCACAGATCAGCCTTAGAATCTGCATCATTGAGGTCTGCAGGGCCTAAAGAAAGTCTCACACAGATCCTGGGAGGCCTGAAGTGTCTGCCTCATGCACCTCCTGCTCCTAGGTCTATAATGGTTTCTTTTCTCTGAAGGCTCATATCCTCCTTTTAAGACTCAGCCTAGGTGCACGTGTACCAGGAAGCCTTCCCCCTCCTGTGTGATCCCCTTAGCCTAGACTCACCTGCTTTGCTGTGATTGCCTGTTTGTTAGCCTGTCTCCTTCAAACAGGGGCATCTTGCGGGCCCAGCACACTCTCCTACAGTGACCAAACTTTCTGATTTGCCTGGGACTTTCCTGGTTTTAGCACTGAAAGTCCTGCATCCCAGAAAACAAAACCACTCTGTCCTGGGCAAACCTGAGGACTGACAGGCACCAGCAGCAGAGTCAAAACCTCCTCCCAGCTGGGGGACTCTAGGGTGACCACGTGCCACCCTGGGATGAAGAAGGAGGGAGGACATTGGGAGAGCGCAGGGGGCTGGGTTCTTAGCCAGTCCTGACAAGTTCCAATTCAACATCTCTAACAGGAAGCTCAATGCCTTGTCTGCAGTATGTGCTTGGTGCATTGGAGTGTTGTTGATATTGGTGTAATTTGTGAAGTTCTCCACATTTAAATTCCTTCTGCTGAGATATAGCCCCTCCCTGACCTCTCAGAGGAAACGTGTTTCCTTGAACCCAGAATGCTGATCGGTACCCTTCCCTTTCTGAACTCCTGGGGCCTGGGGCACAGAGCCTTCCCCCTTGCAGATGACTGGGGGTCAGTCCCCATGCCATGTAACAGGAGAAAAGGAAACAAGGTTTTGCTGCGTGGAGCCCGTTTCTGTATTTCAAACTATTGAAATACGACTGCTAAGGGCCAGGCACAGTGGCTCACGCCTGTAATCCCAGCACTTTGGGAGGCCGAGGCAGGGAGATCACCTGAGGTCAGGAGTTCGAGACCAGCCTGGCCAACACGGTGAAACCCTGTCTCTACTAAAAAATGCAAAAATTAGGCTGGGCGAGGTGGCTCACACCTGTAATCCCAGCACTTTGGGAGGCCGAGGCAGGCAGATCACCTGAGGTCAGGAGTTTTTGAGACCAGCCTGACCAACACGGTGAAACCCTGTCTCTACTAAAAAATGCAAAAATTAGGCTGGGCGCGGTGGCTCACACCTGTAATTCCAGCACTTTGGGAGGCCGAGGCGGGCGGATCACGAGGTCAGGAGATCGAGACCATCCTGGCTATCAGAGTGAAACCCCGTCTCTACTAAAAATACAAAAAATTAGCCAGGTGTGGTGGGGGGTGCCTGTAGTCCCAGCTACTTGGGAGGCTGAGGCAGGAGAATGGTGTGAACCGGAAGGCGGAGCTTGCAGTGAGCCGAGATCGCACCACTGCACTCCAGCCTGGGCGACAGAGCGAGACTCCTTCTCAAAAACAAAAAACAAAACAACAACAAAAAATTAGCCAGCCATGGTGGTGCGTGCCTGTAATCCCAGCTACTCGGGAGGCTGAGGCATGAGAATCACTTGAACCCAGAAGCCGGAGGTTGCAGTGAGCTGAGATCGTACCACTGCACTCCAGCCTGGGCAACAGAATGAGACTGTGTCTCAAACAAACAAACAAACAAACAAAGACTGCTGAGAATTAAATGCCCCAGAGGGTGAGTGATGGAGTTGACTATCCCAAAGAAGAGCAGGGCAGAGGGGTCTGACCGGCAAACCGGGTCCCTAGAGGTGGAGGCTGTGCAGAGTTTGCCTTATCTAAGGTCTGGCCCAGGCCTCAGCCCTATCCTGGACCCAAGACACTCACCCCCTACTTTAGGCACCTGCTCCAGGGGGTTTCCTCACCACCACTACCCAAGGGTCTGAACAAAGCAAACTCATCCTCTACATCGACTTCCTTCAGAAGGCTGCTTTTCAAGCCCCAATCTCCAAAAAGCAGGGTCCACTGGGCACCGCTAGCCTCCCAAGATACTGCTGTGAGGTGCTGAAGCTGGAAATCCGTGGCTGGAGCCTGGCCCCTGAGAGGCAGCGAATGCCCTAGCTCCAGGCCCTCCCCCAGATCACTGTGATGACCAGAGATCACCCGCAGGGCCCAGAGAAGGCAGCTGGCCCTTCTGATGGATGGTGGCTTCCAGCACACTAGGGCCACACTAGGGCCTTGCTCAGGCAGGCCTGGAACTGCACAGGCTTGCCCGGAGAGGCCTGAGCAGGCCAGTGGGCAAAGTGACCGACCAGGCAGAAGTTATCCCTGTGAGCCTCTGTCCAGGACATCAAATGCAATCATTGCCTGAAGGACTATTTAATGCCACATTGTGTTGGTCATCTTTTATGCTCCATTTCACAGCCTGTCAGTCCAGCTGTAATCTCTCAGTGCCTGATTTAGCTTTCTTCCCTGGGCTTCCCTGCCAGGCAGAGCTGCTCAAGCTGTTCTGGGACATCTGCAAACCGGCAGGTGCAAGGAATTAACATCCTCTGGGGGCAACCTACAGCTGATAGCGGATGGGTAGACACAGTCTCCCCATAGCCCTGAGGCTCATTCTACAGGTTCCTCAGAAGGCCTCCAGTGATATTGAGCCTCAGCTGCCCACAGTGGTGTCAGCTCAACAACACAGCCTTGGACTGGCTGAGCCTCCGTCCCAGTTTCATTCTTCCCAGTCCCCTATGCCTGAGCCCATGGATCACTTCCTAAATGTGTGTTCCTGCACACAAACCTTTGTTGCAGTTTCTGCTTTTGGGAAGAACTCAGCCTGAGACACAAGATTACTTCCTCAGATACGGACACACTCCTGTTGTGCCAAACTCAGGTTTACTAATAACGTTTTACACGTGTATAGCACTTTACAGCTTACAAAGTTCTCATTCCAGCTGTGTAACCATTTGCCCCAGAACTCAGTGGCATCACTATGATGACATCACTCAGGATGGAGCCACTCATGATGCTCAGAGATTTTGTGTGCCGGGGACTGAGAGGGTGCAGTGGGCATAGCCTTTCTGCCCCTGATGTCTGTGGCAGGTGTCAGATGGAATGATGAGGTCTCCCTCACATTTCTGGTGAGTGATGCTGGCTGCCAGAAGCTCTACTCCTCTCCATGGGTAACTTCTCACAGCATGGCAGCAGGACTGTCCCTCCTCAGCCTCTGAAGTCAGGCAGCATCATTTCTATTCACCAAGGCAGGCAAGCACAAAGTCCCACCTAAGGTCAGGGGGCGGGGGGCCATTTTGGGAAAATACAATCCACTGTGGTTACTTCCCACGTTATCTCCTTTGATTCTCACAAAAGAGACTGTATCTAATCTTTGAATCTGCAGTGCTGAGGTCAAGTAGCAGGTGTGCATGCAGTAAATCACATTTGCCTTGTGGACAGAGACAGGTATTAGAGTCAGACTGATCTACGTTTGAATCCTGGTTTCATCACTTAGTACCTGTATGATCATGGAGAAGTAATTTAGCTTCTCTAAGCCTCAGTTTCCCAATCTTCACAATGAGGCCAAAATACTCATTTCCCTTGCTGGTGCTAGAATTTGATGCAGTTGTGTGTGTAACATGCTCAGCAGGCTGCTGACACCTGCGGGATCAGCCTCTCTCTGTTTCTTCCTCTTCTACTCCATCCCACCTCCCACCTCCTACACTAATGAGCATCTTGGACTTTCCAGCAGATGCAGGGACGTAAGTGAGCAGAAAGCATTTAGGCACGTGTCCAGGGTCTTGACAACAGGCTGGAGTTTGTAAGAAGTCGGGATAAGCAGCTACAGTGCCCCCTCTCTTCCTCATCCCTGGACACATCCCGCCCAGCCCAGAATTGAGAGCATTAACTCAGCTCCTCCCTTGTACAGCTTCAGAGTCTCAGGTTTCTCTGGTGCCCTATAGATTCTCCCAGAGTCCCAAGGGCAATGGG
The DNA here is from genome assembly GCF_007565055.1 of Rhinopithecus roxellana. Taxonomy (NCBI): domain Eukaryota; kingdom Metazoa; phylum Chordata; class Mammalia; order Primates; family Cercopithecidae; genus Rhinopithecus; species Rhinopithecus roxellana. The sequence continues at coordinate 70,407,900 of NC_044556.1, read as the reverse complement.
GAAGCCTGCTCCTCACCCCCAGAGGCCTTGCCAGGACTGCAGTCTTGCTGCCGGAGGCCTAATAGCAGGTGTGCCTGGGGGTACCACTGTGGTGCAGTTTGTCTCACCCCCAACCCCCTGATGGTTTGGGTCTCTACAGCTTTCCTCCTCCCACTGGGTTGGGCCCTAGCCCTGACTCCAGAAGTTAAGTGACTTTTGTTCCAGAAGGTGCTGTATTCACAGTCTCCCCTGGGCCTTTGCACATGCTGTTGTTCCTCTGCCTGCAATGTTCTTTCTACTTGCTCTCATTGCATGTAAAACCCTATCCTGGCTTAGACATTACTTCCTTAAGGAAGCTTTCTCAGACCCTTCTCTGCCAAGGTGGGCACACAGTATCTGACATGCCCCTTTGGTATCAGATCCCAGTGAACTGTACTTGTATTTACTTTGTGTTTTCCTCCCCACCAGGCTGGGACACACTTGCCCTATTCACTGCTGTGTCATGTAGCACAAGCCCAGCACCTTTGATGTGAGATAAAATGAATGGATAGGCCAATGGACAAGCGGTGAATGAATGAATGAGTCAATGGATTGGTGCTCCCTCACCCAGGGCACATGCCTTCCTTGCAACCCTCTTTCACCGCTTACTCAGGGATGTGCATCTGATTCCTGAAGCATCAGAGTGGCTCCCCACTCTCCGGCCAAGTTTCCAGCAGAGCCTGCCTGGGCATCGCTTCCAGGATTACTCCTGGACCAACTTCGCCTGAGCATTTCTGCAGCCTCATCATCTGGGGAATATATAAAAATAGTAAGTGGTTCCCCTGGCAACCACCACAGCAAATGGTAACCACGGTGGGCGGTCCAGGAAAGCCTCGAGGCTGGGAGGAAAACAAACTCGGCCCTCACTGCTCACTCACCGAATCTTGGCTGGCCACCGTGCCCTCTGAGCTGCCTTACCTAGTCTCATGGCTTCCTGGAGACCACCTGCTCTGAAGCCCAAAGGGAAGTAACGGGCTGGAGGAGCTGCTCCATCAGCCAGACCATCCGCCCCATCAGTTCCTGGGCTGCTACCCCTGCACCCTCTCTGTTGGGTCACCAAAGGCCTCTTCTGGCTGCCCTGCTGTGTCCAGTACCTTCTCTGGGTAATCAGAGGGCTTCCCAGAAGCTGCCAGCGGGAGACTCAGCCTTGCTGCCAGGGTCTAATATCATGTGTGCCTGTGTGGACCCCTTGTGCTGGGCTGACCAAGCCCCTTTGTGACAGTTTGGCCTCTGTCCAGGTCTTCAGCTTCCCTGCCCTCCAGCCGGGCTCATGGCCTGGCTCTTGCAAGTTTACCCCTCCACCAAGGTTTAGTCTAGGCGCTGCCCAAGGCTCGAATCTTGTCACCACCACCTCCTCTCTGGGATTATTAGAGGGCATGGGTCTTCTGCATGCTAAACCCGTGGGGTGAGAGTTGGGAGCACGGGCTGGGAGGGTGCTTGGAAAGCATTGCCAAGCTGGCTGCAAAGTGTCCACAGGCAGCCAGGCTCTAGGAGATCCTGAGAGAGGGAAAATCCAGCAGCTGAGACACTAAGCAGGTCTGGAGGCAGAACCTGGAGTGAGTGTAACCCTGAGGTGTCAGGGAGCGGAAGCCTAAGGTCTCCAGTGGGTGGCTGGTGGGTGCAGTTATTTCAGAGTAGCCTGATCAGCCAGGCTACTGCTGTCTTTTCCCTGTACATGAGCAAGGGTTTTGCTCCCCTGCCATCCCCCAGCCTCCTGGAATATTGAGTTTCGCTGCCTCCCCTTGGCTGTGGTTACCTCTACCCTGTCCTTGCCTCTCCCAGCTGAAGCCTACTTCCTGCCTCACTGCCCCTACCCCTGCCTCTCGTCTAAGTCGGTGCTGATGGTCATTGCAATAGTGGCACTGGGCTAGCATGAGCCAGGTGCTGGCATGCCATGTTTGCGGCTTAATTTGATTCTCTTCAAGGAGGTACTAACATTTGCTTGGGTCTTAGGAAGCATTAGTAACTTGCAATGGAAACTACACCTCTGACAACTGAGAGGAGAGGTGCTGGAGCTGAGATTCCAAGGCAAGTCTTCCTTCCAGCCTGGGCACTTTCCATTCTGCCATGTTGTGCCTGAAGATCGAGACTTCCAGGGAGCCCTACCCCAGGGCCATTGGAATTAGGATGTGGCATGCTGAGCTGGTGGCAGATATTCTAAAATCATAGCAAGAGAAGGTACCTGGAGGTCCTGTGGAGAGAGACTCTACTTCTGTGTATGTGTGTATGTGTGTGTGTGTGTGTGTCTGTCTGTCTGTCTCTCTGTCTCCCAGGCTGGAGTGCAATGGCACAGTCTGCAACCTTCGCTTCCTGGGTTCAAGCAATTCTACTACCTCAGCCTCCCAAGTTGCTGGGATTACAGGCATCTGCCACCGCACCTGGCTAATTTTTGTATTTTTAGTAAAGATGGGGTTTCACTATGTTGGCCCGGGTGGTCTTGAACTCCTGACCTCAAGTGATCCTCCTGCCTCAGCCTGTCAAAGTGCTGGGATTATAGGCATGTGCCACTGTGCCCGGCCTTGTTTTTTTTTTTTTTTTTTTTTTAAAACACATAATTTAATCCGTTAGTTAACAAGTATTTCTTGTGCTCTAGTCTTCACAGAATTCTGTGGTGAACAAGACCTGCTGTCATTTGAGAGAGGTTCTCTCGGACTAAGGATGTGTGATACAGGCTCAGGGTACTAAGCCCCATGGCATCACCCAGAGGGAGGTCGTGGGACCCAGGCCCATCTGTGGGAGCTCAGAACCTGCTGGTGGCAGCTGCAAGCCACCCCAAAGATACGAGAGGTAATAGTGGCTGTGGTGGCCAGTGATGCCCACCTGGAGTCCATGCGAGCTGTGGCTGGGACTCTGTCTAATCTCCCCCATATTTCTGGATTTGGCCTTCACATTGAGGAATCTCTTACTACTCAGGATCCCTGAAATACATCTGTTGCCTTCCTACCTGAGCCCTCTCACTTCTTCCCCTTTCCCATTTATCCATGACCCTCCCCTTAACTGTCATTCATAACCTCTGTCTGATTCATACCACTGCACTCTCTCCACCATTCCTTCAAAGATCAAGCAGTTTCCTTCTGTTAAACAAAATGTATGGGAGGCCATTATTTGGATTGACCTCCTGCATTAGGCTCCAACAGACCCATTCAAAATGGAGTCACTCATGCTAAGGTTCCACACCACGAAACCAAAAATGAAGCTGTTTACTTGTAAGATCTGAGCTTCTGAGAAATCAGAAGAGAGTTGATAGTCATATCCCATTAAGCTAACAAGATCCTCAATAAGGAAAGTAACTCTGAAGCGGCCAATCTGCATCTTATTCCTTGTTTTGGCTTTCTTCAGCCTTTCTGCCTGTAAAGCTCAGCCCTTAGCTCAGTTCATGGGAGTTCCTTTTTGTTTTGTAGACTGGATACTGTCCTGTTCATGAATTGCTAATAAAGGCAAACTAGACCTTTACAGTTCAATTTATTGAACTTTTGTTATTTGATATGTCCCACAATTTATCAATCACAGCTGATTTCACATATCCATTAATCAACAAAGAAGACGCATATTTTTTGCTTATTATATGTCCAGCACTGCCCTAGGTCCTGGTTTTGGGGTGAGTGGGGAGGAAGGATTAATTAAGTAAATGTAGGAACCTGCTCTGCTCTTAAGGGTCCCCAAAGAGGAGAGCAGTGGGCTGAGTTGCAAAGTGGTTTCTCTAGGACTAGGAGCTGTGGAGATCTACAGGGATCCCAGCTACAGAGTCCTGAGCAAGGCAGGCTGGGGTAGGAGCTTGCGGAAGGGTGTTGGGTTTTTCTCGGAAACTTCTGTCCTGGTCCGACCCACCAGCAGCTGCCTGCATGGGACGACAGTGCCTCCTGGTGGTCAATTCCTGGAACTCTCCAGCAGCTGTTTTGTAAAGCCCAGGATTAAGCTCCCTCAAGAACTTCTATTTTTGGTTCCCAGTATTTCCATAATGAAATGCTAACAGAGGCAGCCAAATGGCTTCCCAAAGGACCTGAAAGCTGCACTGCCAAACTCCTGTGTTCTCCAGCTCTCTGCTTCCCGGGGTCAGATCTGCTCTTGGTTCTCAGGGGCAGTTCTCTATTCCATACGGTTTAATTAAAGGGTTCCAGGGATAGCAACTATATGTTTGCCTTGCCGAGTCTGACCTCAGGCTGTGTGCACATTCAGAATGACGTGTCGGAAAGAACACTGGATCCAGGATCAGGAGGCTCGTCCCACGCCAGCCGCTAAGTAGCTGTGAGATAATAATTTCAATAATAGCTACATTTATTCAGTATTTACTCTGAGCCAGACATTGCACCAAGAGCTTCACATACATTGTTGACTTTGATCCTCACAACAAGCCTATGAGATTGATACTGCTGTCATCTCCACTTTACAGAAATCAAGGTAGAGAGAAGTCAAGTAACTTGGCCAAGATCATACAGTGTGTGGCAGAGTTAGGACTTGAGTTCATGTTTCTGGGCATCCACTATGCTACACTGAACTATGGACCTCAAAGAATTGGAAATTAGTGGTAATGTCCAGAAACTGATGTTTTTAAATGTTCCTCAGGTGATGGTGATGTGGAGCCACCTTTGTAATCTATGGGGTCCCAGCAGCTCTAACACTCAATGAGCCCCATGCTTTCCAAGAAGCAGAGGTGAAGTTGGGATGAGTTGAGAAGCCTGGGTTCAGGCCCTAATCTCCACGGGTGTGCAGGGCTGAACAGGGCCACAGCACAGCAGAAACACCATGAGGGCAGAGCAGTCATCCTGCCTGCTGTCCTCTTTATCTGGAGATGGTTTGTAGGACAGGAGAGCAATTGCCTTCCACAACATTCCTCAGAGTTCGTTATATCACATACACCCCAATCTACAGATCCATCACCTGTCCATTTATCTCAATGCCTCTAGAGCCATTTTCTATTTTTTAATAGATTCACTTGACAAACACTTGAGAGCAGGCCTGGAGTCTATAAGGGTGGAAGAAGCTGGCATGGCCCCACTCTTGTGAGTTGGCAATATAGAGGAGGAGATAGGCAGTCAGCACATTATGAAAAAAAAATGCACACTGTGACACATGCTCTGAAAGACACAGAAATGCACAGTGGTGGAAAACAACAGGACAGCAGAGGGACTTAATAAGACAGAATGAACTGGGATTAAACAGAGACCAGAAGAATGTTTTTAGTGTGTTCCTCTTGTTGGTAAATGAGCTCTGTTGTGTTCACTATGTGTTGGGCAGTTTGGTGCAGAGCTTGCTTTTCCCCGGGCCTCTGCTGGAGTCCCCTCCAGGACATGGGGTGGTTGCTGTTGACATTTTCTCCCTGAAAGCCCAGGTATCTCTCTAGAGATGGAGAACTCTGAGCTTCCTTTTTACAGAAAGGACTCAAACTGGTGGCTGTTTGGGGGTGGGGCAATGATGGGTGATGTTTGAGTCTGGAGTTTCAGAATCAGTAAAGTCTCTGCAGTCAGAGCCTTGAGGTTTGCTGACTTTGTGTGACACCCAAGGCATAGGACCCACAATGAAATCTGTGGGGAGGGCGCTTGTGATCCAGATGTGGGTGTATACCTGTGAGCACAGGCATGTGCGCGCACACACACACGTGCATGGGAGCAGGCTCAGGCTTCAGCTCCTGGTCACACTAGTCTTTCTTCTCTTTTCTGTGATGGTGGGGCTGAGACTTGGTAAACCACTTTTGGCATTGGCGGCAGCTTCCTATCGGATTCAGCCAGTAGGGGGCGCTAGAAGGGATACTGGAAAGCTGGAGGGAAGCCTTCTATTTCTTGTTTACTTCTGTTCTTGTAAGCGTTCCGGTGGTACTTGTTCACCCTGGCAGTAACAGTTCCTTACCATAGCAGCAGCTAGATTCAGTTTACAATCTTTCTAACACTTGTAGAACTAACTTCATCACCCCCAACTCAGAGGCCAACACCAGCCGGCAGGCACCCCCTACCTCACCAGATGTCTAGTTCCAGCTCCACAAGATGCTCCTGTCTCTAAGTTTTAATCATTGCAAATGCACCTCTTTACTGCCTCCTTGGGGTGGTAGTGCTTCCTCCACGATACCTTCTTAACATTCTCTGACATTAGTGTTAAGGGATCCCAACCCCTAACATGAATTTCCTGGACTATGGGGGCCTTTTGTGCCCTTGTGAGCCCTGGGGAGATCAAAAGCAGTTGTGTAACCCCTCGGTGGTTAGTAACTGCTCTACTCTGAGAAAGAAGGGCTGGTTTATCCTTGGAGAGGCGAGTAATTCTGTTCTCAGCTCTTCCATGTGTGGGCCTCCACATCTCAGGGAGAAAGGACAAGTGCCATCTCAGTTCCAGTCATCTTAGCACACGCCTCCCATTCTGCCTCCCTGCTGATCTGCACCTTACCTGTGGCCTGGCCTGGCCTCAAAATGCTCCCAGGAGGAGAGGCCATGGCCTTCTCCATGCCCCCGCTCAAGTGTGAGCAGAACTGATGGAGAAGCTGGGCGGAGGAAGGAGAGAAACTCGAGTGGGAGACCTTGGGGCCGTTGGGGGAGGGTACAGAGAAGGTGGCTGCCTCGGATAGAGTGGGTTTCTGTTTCCTTCCCCATTAGTGTCTTTCTCACGGAGAAAATCTCTTTTCCCTGAAGTAACTTGACTGAGTCTTTGACTGGTTCCCCTTTGCAAGGTGAACCCAAGAAAGAAAAGAAAAGAAAGGACAAGGAACCCAACATCCACAGAGGACCTGCTATGTGGCAGGAAGTGCTGGGAGCCCTGCACACATGTATGGCCCTTGAGGACTGATTGAGCAGCTCTGGCTGATGGGGGCACGGCTGAGGAGGAGGAGGAGGAGGAGGGGAGGGCCTAGGAGGACAGTCTCAGAAGAAAGAATAATGAACACTAGATGTGAAAACTTCCACACAGCAGGTGGCCCACCAGGTAGGATCAGAGCAGTTCCCTGCCATTATAATAGATTGTCTTTTTGCCTAGCTCTTCCGTGTTTGTATGGGGGTGGTGTGTGTGTGGAGGGGAACACAGTTTTGTTTTGTTTTGATCATTTTTAAAGCTTTACGGAAGTATAACAGACACACACAAAAATCGCATACATATAAAGAGTACATCTTGATGAGTTTGGACATATACATACACCTGTGATAGCATCACCAAAATTTAGGTACTAAATACCACCTCTAAAACTTTTCTTGTGTTCTTTTGTGTTTTGGTTTGTTTGTTTGTTTTTGGTAGTAGGAACATTAAACATGAAATCTATCCTCTTAACATATTTTAAAGGGTGCAATTCTGTATCGTTAACTACAGGCCCCATGTTGTACAGCAGACCTCTAGAACTTACTCATCTCGTATAACTAAACTTTATACCCATTGAGCAACATTTCTCCATTTCCCCTTCCCCCAACCCCTGGAAACTGCCCTTCTATTCTCTGCTTCTATGAGTCTGACTATTTTAGATACCCATTTAAGTGGAATCATGCAGTATTTGTCGTTCCGTGTCTGGCTTTTTTCACTTAGTATAATACCCTCTTGGTTCCTCATGCTGTTGCAACTGGCAGGATTTCCTTCTTTTTTAAGGTTGAATAATATTCCATTGTATGTATTTGTCACATTTTCTTTATCTGTTCATCTGTTGATGGACATTTGGGTTGTTTCCCTATCTTGGCTATTGTGAATAAGAAAAAAAATACAGTTTCTCAACCCAAAGCCAACAAAGAAGCATTGTGCAAAATATAAGTGTTGACAGAAAGGCAGGCTAGGAGGGTAAACAATGGCTGGCATACAGCACAGATCAGGCTTCTGAGAGAACCGTGACGCCCCGGGCACACCTCTTCTGCCAGCACTAGCCTCACTGGGGGAATTTGTCAGTGCTTTGCAGACCCATAGGTCCCATCTGGTTCTGGTTTGTAGAGGGAGGCAGTGGGATGCAGGCCCACCAGTGGGAGTTCGGAGCCTGCTGTCAGTTCTGCCTTTTCTGCCAGGGGTGTGTCCGAAAGGACTGATACAAAATGCCTCGGTGTGTGGCCCTCTCTGTACCATTTTAAAACTCTTCAATAGCGATCAGTGCAGTTATTAAAGGCATCAGGTGGAAATCAGCCACTTAGAGCTGACAGGTGGCTGATTCTGACCCCCACTCCCCAGCCATACATGTCTGGGGTAGAAACTGGTCACATAAACAGGAACTACAGCCTTTCTCAGGCTTTGCACTTGTCCCAGTCTCTCAGCAGGGTCTCCAGGTCTCCCTTTTGGGCTTGTCCCAGCAAGCATCCCACCTGAGCTCACTCCTCACCTGCCCAACTCCAGCGATCTGGGGTGATCTGCAGCACCTGCCCTCAGTGCCTCCAAAGCTCGAGAAGGTGCCACATCACAGGTGGAGGGAGGAATGCTGCCTGTGAAGATTTCCTCCCCCACAGAGTGTCCCGGACTGCTGTGGTGCATGGCGCCCTCCTTGAAGGGGAGACACGTGCACCTGCCCTCGGCCACATGTCGATTCTGACGCTGCGTGGCCGTGTGCTTCCTGGGTCTCACCAAGATTCTTGAGCGAGCAGCCTTCCCTGTAGACTCCTTAGGCTCAAGCCTTCAAGGATCAGGCTAGAGGCTGACCTGAGTGACCAGCACCAAGTGGTCCTCCAAGCTGTCCCTCCTCCTGGACCTCCCCAGCGAGGTGCTCGTCACTCTCGGACCAAGACCTCTAGTCTTTCTCTTGGGATGAGTTATTTCTCATCCTTAGTCTCTCACACCAGTGTACTCCTGGGCTCCCAGCCCATAAGACATGTTTGAATCTTCCCTATGCAAACACCCCACTGTGCACAGGTGTTGTTATCCTCATGTTGTGGGTGGGGAAACTGAGTGTTGGATGACTGAATGTTGGATGACTTGCCTGAGGTCACTCAGAGTCTCCAGATCCCTAACACTGAGTCAGCCCTATGCTCACCACACAACATTGTGTTACACACCACCTCACGGTTGTGGCCAGAAGCTATGCTTTGAGATTGTCACCTGGCTCTGTCCAGGGACCCGCAGGACAGGCTGTTCTGACATTGGACTGTGGTGGTTCCCATGTAGGCCCAACATCAGAATTGCCTGTGAAACTTTGAAAAACTCAGGTGCCAGGGCCTAAGCCCAGGGAATTCTGACTCACTAAATCCAGGTGGGCTCAGGTGCACAGGTATCTGTAGAGTCAATTCTTATTCTTCATGGTAGTTATGTTTATGAAGTCTCTGTGAACATTAAATGAGCAGATACTGAACCTTTGCTCCTAGGGGAAACACAGGGTTAGATTCCTGCCTGCCTCTGGTTACAACCTATACATAGCCTTGTTTTATGTATGTTTCTATTAAACACACCTTCTTTATTCTCTACTGTTGATTCATTGACACTGAACTCATGGCCAGTAGCACCATAACTTGTGTCTGAAAGAAGCTTGTCTGATACACGTGTTTTCTCTGTAAGGGACATCGCAGCCTTCTTGTGCTTAGGAACAAACACCAGCACTCTGCTTGGCGGACATTAAAATTTTTGTTTTCATAGGTTATTGGGGAACAGGTGGCATTTGGTTACATGAGTAAGTTCTTTAGTGGTGATTTGTGAGATTTTGGTGCACTCATCACCTGGGAAGGGTACACTGAACCCAATTTGTAGTCTTTTATCCCTCATCCCCTTTCCGCCCTTTCCCCTGAGTCCCCAAAGTCCATTGTGTCATTCTTATGCCTTTGCATCCTCGTAGCTTAGCTCCCACTTATGAGTGAGAACATCCAATGTTTGGTTTTCCATTCCTGAGTTACTTCACTTAGAATAATAGTCTCCAGTCTCATCCAGGTTGCTTCGAATATGCTTAGGGGACATTTTAAACAGTGAAATCACCAACACAAAGCACAAAAACATGAAAAATGTGGTACCAAATAGCCTGCAGAAAAGACACTTGTTTGCATTGTGGGAGCAGAAGCCAGCAGGCTGAGCGGGCCTTGTTCCATCCCCGCTGGGAATGTGCGTGTTGAGCAGCCCTCATTCTTCCCCACTCTGTGTGTTTCTGAGAATGACCCCAAAAGTGCAGCCAGTATTGATTTTGGGGTCACAGATACAATTTTGCAAGTAGGTGAATTTGTATGTATAGAATCCATGAATGGTGAGCATGGGCTGCATTTTGCAAGCTGTTGGCCCAGCGGTGTGCTGGGTCTCACAGCAACTGGTAGCAGGAGTTGGCTGGGCATGAGGATGGTGCAGGGGAGCCATGGAGTGGGGGCCTGAGCTGCTGTGGAGGGTCAAGAGGGCAGGTTGGCTGGTGCCATCGAGGACTGGGGACCCAGCGGTGCAGCCGCTGCGGGCTCTGGGCTGTGACTTCTGCCCTTGCATCAGCACGCAAATCACCACAGATCTTGGACTTCCACCCTCAGTGGGCTGATGATTCAAAATTCAGAACTTGGTTTTCCCATAGAAACCGTGTTATGAGTGGTGGGTTGGTCCTCAGCTTGGGTCACAGAGGCCCATGTCACACCTGGTTCACGTGTCAGTGAGGCATGGTGGGACCCACGACACCTGAAGCCACCCCAGCAAGCCTCCCCTGCAGGGCTCAGGGCTCAGGCTGTGAGAAGGAGGGGCTCCCTCTGCTTCTCCTGGGGTCCTGAGACTGAGGGGTTCCTCCAGGAATCTCTAGAGAAAGGTGAGGGCAGGAGTACTGGACAGGCAGTGGAAGATGGGGTGGAAGCCAAAGTCAGGGTTTCAGTGGGGAGGGGTTACAGGCATCTAGGGCAGGGTGGCGGGGAGTGGATAGGAATATGTGAGGAGGGGCCAAAGAAAGGAAGGTTTCTGCAGCCACAAGCCTCTCTCCACCTGCTGCCCTACTTGGCCGTACACATCGTCTAAAGTCATGGCACGGGCAGAGGAGCCCCAGCCTCAGGGCAGCTCTGTAGGAGTTTCCCAGGTTGCAAATCTGGATCCACACAAGACCTGAAGCTGAGGCCAAACTCTTCACAGCCTTGCTAACTCTTGCCACTGGAGCTGGACACTATATCGCTGAGATGCCCTCTCCCACCCAGAGCTGACTGGTGGCTGAACACCCTGCGCCTGCCTCAGACACTCGTTTGCCCTGTCCCCACAGGTCCAGCTGCAGTGAGGATGGAGAGTGGCTCAGAAGGAGCATGAGGCACAGCCTGTGGTTTGGGGCCCAGGAGATACTGACTACTCATCAATACCTAACCTTGCTTTGTGTGTTTCCATGTAAAGACACCTCATTTACTCTCTATTGTTGGCTCATGAACGTTGGGCTGTAACTCATGCCTGATCGAAGCTTACCTAACCCACGGACGCTCTCTGTAAGGCACAGTGCAGCCTTCTTGCCCTTAGGAGCACCTCAAGTTTGACTTGACTCCTCATCCTCTACCTGACCCAGCCTGTTCTGAAAGTAGATAAACAGAGTTCATAGGGAACATTCTTTCTCCAGGAAGCTCAAGGGAGGACATGGGTCCCGGCCAGGTAGTGCTGAGGACTGGCTCCCAGGAGGACTAGGGCCTTCCCAGCCCTGGGGAGGAAGGAGGTGTGAGGGTAAGAAGGCCCCAGAGCTGAGCTGGGGAAGGGGGATTCTGAGCTGCTCTATGTATGCCAGCTCTGACAGTCAGTGCCTCTGGAGACATCTGCGGCCTGTCCTCCTAGGAAGCTCAGATTCCTGTCAGATTACCTTTCCAGTTTCCTGGGCCCCCAGCTACCTGTGTGGGAGGAAAGGGGTGGCTCATCTGGGAAGCCCTTGTCACTGGGTTATGGTTATCCTCTGCGGAGGGTGAGGTGTTTACTCAGAAGCTGCAGGGAACTGACACCAAAATGGAAACTCCCTGAACTATCTCTCCAGAATTCTCCCTTCTATCTCTTTTAAAGGGTTTAATCTTTACAAGCTCCAAACAGCTTATTCAGTAAAGTCATTCAGCAAAAAATAAATCCTCATTGATAATGGTTTAATTTCCTCCTTCCCTCCCTCAAGGACAAGGATTATCCGCCTAAGGGATCCACTCCCTCCCTCCCTCTCTGCTTTCCCCCATTCAAACATCATTTCATTTCCATTTGCTACATGCCAGGGGCTGGGTGCAAGTGGATTTCTCCCCCAGATAAATGCCTTGGCTTGTGGTCCCTTCTGCCTAGTTGCCCTGTCTCCCACTGCTGCCCCTCACACATCCCAACTGGGATCATCTTGGACACCTCCCGGAAAGTGCTCCACCTCACTTCCGGCACGGGGCACGCTCTGCCTGGCATGCTCTGGCCCTGGCCATGTGTAGCACCTGCCTTCCTGGTAGCCGGGGCGGCCTCAGGCATTTTTGTTTTTCTTACCTTATGCCTCTTCCTTGAAGACTTTTCTCCAGTTGCCTTACCCGGCTCAGCCCCTGCCTTTGCGTCAGCAGCCCACTCGGAGGCTTGTTGCCCTGCGGGCTCTGGGTTCTGGGCTTGCTGCTGTGGGATTTCTTGTTTGAATTGGTGTGTGTGTGTGTGCGTGCCTGTGCCTGTGCATACTCTCCATCATCATTGGAGCTTCCTAGGGGCAAGCATCATTTCTTCTCCTCCCTCTGGACCTTTGATCTATGGTCCTGACTGACAGTCCTGAAGTCATGGCTGAAGGGACACCTTGGGCCCCAGGCAGGATTTATGGGGGAGAACAATTAGCGAGTTGCCCCCCTCCGCACCCCCTGACTTTCTATCATTCTCCCACTGCGGCCTGGCTTGCCCAAGGAGGTCACCCCAAATGGGGTTTCAAGGACTCTGATTGGCAGAGAGGAGCTGCTGAACCTAAACAAAACACGGCTCCCCCAAGGCAGGGAGCTCTCGGCCAGGAGGACTTTGGGATGGTTTTCAAACTATGCAATGACGTGGTCTAGGGATTCCTTGCAGGTGACTGCAGGGCCTGGGGAGTGAGGGGGTGCCTTGTTGGGGTGGGGGAGGCAGGGCCCAGCCCCAAACCTACATCAGTCAAGCAGCTCCTCCAATTTTATTTAGGCTGTTGGGCTTAGTTGAACTTGAAAAATGTACTTCTGTGGCCTCAAAGCTTAGAAAACCTTCACTCTATCCTAAACCTACAGCCTTCTATTCCTGCCATATTCACAGCTGTCAATCAGGGGCTGGAGGGTTGGAGGGAGGAGCCCATGCTCGCCTTCTGGAAGCTGGGACACCAGTGGCCATGTCTCTGCAGGAATCCAGCCTTGAGCCTCTGCTTGTCGCTAGTTGGAGAAGGCAGTGCTCAGGGCTAGCTCACGGCTGCAAGCGCTCACGGGGGCCACACCAGAAGAGTGTGGAGAATTGGGACCCTGGCGCTTCCCTGGCCTCAGACCCAGGGGGCTGGGATCCCAGATGCATGACATACACCAGGAAGTGCCACTTTCTGAAGGAAAGAGCCTTCACCTAGGAGTCCAAAGGCACGGGCTCGAGTCTGGCTCCCACTCACCAGCCATGGGGCCCAGTTTACTCACTGTGTAGATGGAGGTGACACCCCTGCTTCTCCTTCCTCTCTGGGTTACATATACTCTGAAGCTGCCAGTGTGCTCTGAAAACTGTTGAATGCTGTTGACATGCAAGGTGCTGCTGTGGCTCTTGTCACAGTCCCCAGCTAAGGAGGAGGGCCAGGGCTCTCCTGGGGTATTTGGGGCAGTCCTTGGCCTGGTGCTTCTGGGCTGAGCTTGAGAAGAATGGGAGAGTCACCAACTTAGTCATGGGCAGGGTTCGCTTGGGAGGTCCCGGCCTATCTTGGTCCGTTTTGTGTTGCTTTAACAGAACTCCTGAGGCCAGGCAATTTATAAAAAAAAAAAAGAGGCCAGATGTGGTGGCTCATGCCTGTAATCCCAGCACTTTGGGAGGCAAAGGTGGGCAGATTGCCTGAGCTCAGGAGTTTGCGATCAGCCTGGGCAACACGGGTGAAGCCCCATCTCTACTAAAATACAAAAAATTACCTGGGCATGGTGGCACGTGCCTGTAGTCCCAGTTACTTGGGAGGCTGAGGCAGGAGAATCGCTTGAACCTGGGAAGCGAAGTTGCACTGAACTGAGATCGCACCATTGCATTCCAGCCTGGGCAACAGAGTGAGACTCTGTCTCCAAAAAAAAAAAAAAAAAAAAAAAAGACAAAAAAAACAAAACAAAAAACAGAGACTTATTTGGAAGAGGCTTATTTGGCTCACAATTCTGGTGGCTGGAAGGCTCAAGATCGGGCAGCTGCACTGGTGAACGACTCAGGCTGCTTCAACTCATGGGGAAAAGAAAGGGGAGTGAGTGTGTGTACAGAGATCACATGGAGTAAGAGGAAGCAAGAGAGAGAAACTGAGGAAGCAAGATTCTAAAAAGAATCTAAAAAGAAAGCAACCCTGCTTTCGGGAACTAATCTATTCTATGAGAGCCAGAATGCACCCATGAATCTATTCACGAAGGATCTGCCCCATGACAGAAATACCTCCTACTACACCACCACACTGGGGATCAAATTTCAACATGGGTTTTGGCGGGGACAACCCACATCCAAACGGTAGCATGGCCAGACCCACCAACCTGGGCAGTGTGTGGGCGTCTAGGGTTTTGTCAGGAATGGAATAGGCGGCCCTGGGCATCCTGAGATGGCTCCAGGAGCTTTGGAGGAAGGTGAAATTTTCTGTTGGGCGTAATGTTGGACCTTTCAGTGTCAGCCCCAAGACATGAGTCTGTTTATTTCCATTCTTCTAGTCCTGGATGAACTAATTTGCCAGCCCTAATCCAGGGCAGGCGCCAGACCCAGGTGTCTTCCCAGGGGAAGTGGAATGAGAGTGGCCTGCCTGGTCCAGGATGTCAGCGGAGCAGGAGGCCTGCAAGAGGGGAACCTTTGACTCAGGAGGAGTTCACATTAATGGTGGGCTGGGAAATGCCCCACAAGAGATGGAAAAGAAGCAGATGGCAGATCAGGAGCTGGATGTGGCAGTTAGGGTGACCTGCAAAGGAATGCAAAAGAACGGGTTTGCAGGTCCCAGGAGGGAGTTGCAGACGTGCAGTTCCTTCTTAGGCTGCTTTTCCCCGCTTCCTCCCTACAGAAGGCCTGACAGCCTTGCCGACAGGGGTTTGGAGATCAGCGAGCTGCAGGCCGCACATGCACCCAGGGCTGCTGTCTCTGTCAGGCGTCTTTAAAATATCTTTGCATTACACAAGTCATACGTGCTGGCAGGGGAAAAAAATGCAAACGACAAATGTACGAAGAAAATGAAAGTTCTCCTCCCTGCTCAACAACAGCCTCTGGCCCCTTCTGAAACCAGGCCCAGTAAAAGAATTCCTAACTTGGGAAAGCCAAGGACTTGTGTTGAAGTGTCATTCTACCTGTAGGCGTGCCTGTTAACATGCATTGCCAGGTGACAGTCCAAATCACACACTCAGGGGTTAATTTCCACGAATGTGGGCATCAGTGACTGAGATAACCCAAGCAACAGGTAATCTCAAGCCAGCTCTCTTCCTGTGGGTTGCATTATTTGATTTCATACATTTTTGTTTGCTGCAAAGTTACCTTTCTAGAGATGCCAGGTTCTGGCTGAAATGGAGTTGAGTTTGAATTAAATGAGCCTAAATCCATCAGTGGAGTTGGGTGGGTGACCCGAACCCAGAGACGATCTTTTGGTGTAGGTGGAGGATTGGTGAGAAAGCTGGAGTGAGGACTCTGCAGCAGGAAGTGACTTGAAAGACAAAAGACCATGCTGTCCCGAGGCATCTCTCCCCTGCCAGAAGTCTCTTCTTCTGGGTTAATAAGAACTGGTTCTGGCACTGGCTCCGTGACCTCTAGGAAGTGTTTGAGGAGTGCTCCCCATGTGCTCCTCCAGCCAGCCTTCCATCCCTCTCCTCCTTGCTGGGGAGGCTGCCTGAAGCCACCCCCATGGGCTGCCAGCTGGTCCAGGCAATGCGTGGGAGGAGCGTGAGGTCCCTTTGTCAGCAGCCTGACTGCCTCCTAAAGGACTGGGGTGTGGCAGTGGCTGAGTCCTCTCCTGGAGGCTTCCTTGTTCTCACGGATGCAGGCAACCCTCTCATATAGCTATAGCACATGCCAGGCCATGGAAACCAACCAAGTGGCCATTACTACTCAGTCGAACTCCAACCAATCCAAACCACAGGTGAGGGGGTGGAGGACTCAGAAAAGAGAAACACCGTCCCAGAAAGTGACAAGAACACAGATGCTGTGGTGAAGATCACGGACTTTACCTGAGTTGGGTGAGTCTCCCCATCACCACTTACTAGCTGTGTGGCTTTGGCTTTGGGCAATATACCTAACCTCTTGGAACTTCAGTTTTCTCCTTTTCTTTTCTCTTTTCCTTTTCCTTTTCCTCTTTTCTTTTCTTTCCTTTTCTTTTCTTTTCTTTTCTTTTCTTTTCTTTTCTTTTCTTTTCTTTTCTTTTCTTTTCTTTTCTTTTCTTTTCTTTTCTTTTCTTTTCTTTTCTTTCTTGAGTCTCACTCTGTTGCCCAGGCTGGAGTGCAGTGGCACGATGTCGGCTCCCTGCAACCTTCACCTCCCAGGTTCAAGTGATTTTTCTACCTCAGCCTCCCGAGTAGCTAGGATTACTGGAGGCGTGTGCCTCTAGGCCCAGATAATTTTTGTATTTTCAGTAGAGACGGTGTTTCGCCACGTTGGTCAGGCTGGTCTTGAACTCCTAACCTCAGGTGATCCACCTGCCTTGGCCTCCCAAAGTGCTGGGATTACAGGCATGAGCCACTGCCCCCAGCCTGAATTTCAGTTTTCTTATCTTTAAAATGGGATGGCCGGGCATGATGGCTCATACCTGTAATCCCAACACTTTGGGAAGCTGAGGCAAGTGAATCACCTGAGGTCAGGAGTTTGAGACCAGCCTGGCCAACATGGTGAAACCCTCTCTCTACTAAAAAATGCAAAAACATTAGTCGGGCGTGGTGGTGGGCACCTATAGTCCCAGCTACTCAGGAGGCTGAGGCAGGAGAATCTCTTGAACCCGGGAGGTAGAGGTTGCAGAGAACTGAGATGGCACCATTGCACTCCAGCCTGGGTAACAGAGTGAGACTCCGTCTCAAAAACAAATAAACAAACAAAAATTAAAATAAAATAATAATAAAAAATAAAATGGGGCAATAATACTTTGATTGCATTGTCTCTGTGAGGATTAAATCAGTAAGATATGTGAAGGACAGTGTCTGGCCCACAGTAGGAGTTCTCTAGGTGGCATTGTGGAGAGGCATTGTGTTTAAAGCACAGATTCTGGAGCCAAATGATTTGGGTTAGGATTTTCTTTAGTAGCTGTGTGACCTTGGGCAAGTTATTTTGTGTTTCTGGATAGAGTTTTCTCATCTGCAAAATGGGTTCACTGATGTTCTCGTGGGGATGTTAGGATGATCAAGTGGGATAGCACAAGTCAAGGACTTAGATAGCCTCTGGGCTTTGTATTAAAAATAAATCAATGGGCTGGGTGTGGTGGCTCATGCCTGTAATCTCAGCGCTTTGGGAGGCCAATGCAGGTGGATCACGGAGTCAGGAGATCCAGACCGTCCTGGCCAACATGGTGAAACCCCGTCTCTGCTAAAACACACAAAAAAATTAGCTGGTTATGATGGTGCACGCCTGTAGTCACAGCTACTCGGGAGGCTGAGGCAGGGGAATCGCTTGAACCTGGGAGACAGAGGTGGCAGTGAGCCAAAATCATGCCACTGCATTCCAGCCTGGTGACAGAGTGAGACTCCGTCTCAAATAAATAAATACATAAAATAATAATAAATAAATCAATGTTTTATTAGAAACTTTCCAACGATGGCGAGCATGTGTTTGCTGTACCTGGTGGGCCTGGGGTGTGGTGCGGAGAAGTCAGAGCCTGTGTCCTGGTCTGCAGCAGAGTTTGAACCTATTCTGCTCACACCTATCTGACTACTTTCTTCCTCAAATTTTGCCAACCTGGATCTTCTAACTTTTTCACCTTCCATCTCCAGCCACTGTCTGCAACCTCCTCAGACACCTCTCGGTCAGCTAGTGGCAGCCCCAGACCCTTGCGGGCAGCGCTGCTGGCTCATTGGTCTGTCTGGTAGGGGCCTGGCCTGAGAAGCCCAGTGCTGTGCTGCCCTTGCCCTGAGAGCACGTGCATTCGCTAGGCAGTCTCAGATGAATCACTTCCCCCACACTGAGTAGTTAGCCCAACTCGCAACAGAGGCCCTGTGTGCTGCTTTTGTGTGTAGTATTTCTTTCCATTCCATGAGTCAGAAAACACCGTCACCCAGCCATGTGATCTCCCAATCTTCTGCCAAGGAACTGTGTGCAAAGGATTGCTGGAAAACCCTCGAGGAATGAGGGAGGGCAGCCATGATTGCCAAGAGGGAGATTGAGCTGAGAGAACTGGAGGTTGGAAGTCGTCTCAGGAAAAGAGCGTTCCAGGGGGCTCTGGTATGTTGAGACCAGAGACCTGCCCACAAGGGCAGCTGCTGGTGGGTGAAATTCCAGATCGATACAGAAAACTACAAAAAAGAAAGGACATATCTCCCACCTGCCACCACCAGATGCTGTATTAATCCAGTGAGACATTTTCCATTTGGCTTTGGGTGCGGACCTGCCAGGCTCCGGTCCATTGAACTCCATTGAGTTCCTAACTGCAGCCCAGGTCTGTTCCTGCCCTGGTCCTGGGACTCTGTCCTTCCAAACACCACGAGGAGAGGTTCTCATCCCAACTTGGCCATTAGCTTGCTGTGTGCCCTTAGGCAAATCACTCTGTCTGAGTCTTATTTGTCTCTTCAGTTAAAAATGAGATAATAGGGCTGGGCATGGTGGCTTACGCCTGGAATCCCAGCACTTTGGGAGGCCAAGGCGGGCGAATCACCTGAGGTCAGGAGTTTGAGACCAGTCTGGCCAACATGGCGAAACCCCGTCTCTACTAAAAATACAAAAATTAGCCAGCCATGGTGGTGGATGCCTATAATCCCAGCTACTCAGGAAGCTGAAGTGTGAGAATTGCTTGAACCCGGGAGGTGGAGGTTGCAGTGAGCCAAGATCGTACCACTGCATTCCAGCCTGGGCGACAGAGTGAAACTGTTGCAAAAAAATAAAATAAAATAAAATAATAAAAAAGAGATAATAATTGGGCAGACTTGTTGAGAGGGTGAAAGGCATGGGGAGATATGAAAATAACTGCAACATCATAAAAATCGCTTCAACATATGAGAAGTGCTGGCTTGATGCCGTTTTCCCTGCCTCAGCTCATTTAACCCCAAGGGTGGTGTCGAGCCCAGCTCCCCTGCTCCACCATTGACCTTGCCCATGTTGGCCGAAGGCCTTCCCCAGACATCCTAGGATTGGCTCAGGGCAGAGAGGTCTCAGGCTGTGGTTCTGACTGACCACTGAGACCCCATCCCTGAACACTAGCCAAGCCCTGGGGCCGGTAGTCATCTGGTTCAGAAGAACTAAAAGCCCTGTTTTGTTACCAGTTTGGAGCCAAAATAACTCTGCCCCCTCCTCCCCCATGCAGGCACCCATCCCCACCATGGCTGGAGTAATAATCAATGCTGTTCTTGCTCGGAAGCCTTTTCTGATTTCAGAAACCTTTGTCACTTTCCCAATTTGTTGTATTATCTTTAGATTGTAGTGATTCTTGTAAAATCCTTAACATGAAAAGGGTTTGTGTACTTACCCCTGGGATAATTAATAACACTATAAGAACATTAGTTTAGCTGTTTGCAAACTACTCCTTGTATTCACTTCGGACATGCCTATGAACTTATATATTGGAAATCATCGCCATTCCCGCCTTCTAGAAGAGTAAAAGTGGGCTCAGGAGACAAACGTCTCTTAGTATACAGTGAGTATTCAGTGAGCCTATTTCCCATGCCGGCCTCTTGGCTCTGGGAGTGCAGAGCCAGCTGCAGGCTCTGTTCCGACTGGCCCACACCCATCTTCGGGCAGGAAGCCCCAGGAACAGAACAGCCCCTCTCCACACAGCGGCCTTAGCAGGGAGGGGTTCAGCCCCTCCAGGCTGACCCAGGGCTCAGGGCCCGGGTGGGTTGCTGCAGCAAATCCCGGCACTGGGCTCATCATCACCTGTGCTCATAGACTGTCCCCATGTGGATTCCACAGATGGTGAACCTTCAGCTACCAGTGTGTGCGTCCAAGACTTTTCCACAAAAACAAGACATCACAGAAACTCTCCCCACTCAGGTTGTATGTCTGGGCTCCAGCCTCCGTTCTCTCAATCTGAGGTCCTGCTCCCATTGTGTGCCCCTTGAACCCAGTCCTGGAGATGGACAGAGGCTGCCTGCTCCCGGTTCCACTCCCCAGTCCCAGGACACATCCTTCTGCCTGCCGGACGCTAGCTGCTACTTCCATCTGCAGCAAGGAGTCATGGTCACACACCTTAGGCCCTGGGGCCTGCCTGATGGGTGAGACCATCTTCGTTGGTGGGGTCTCAGACTTGGTACCCGTCTCTGGTCCATCCCGATTTACTTGAAGGACACAGCCATGCCTCCCTGCAGGCAGCAGCCGAGCAAGGACTCTAACCCAGGTTCTTTCATGCCAGACCCCACGTTATCTTGTGCATACTGTGGCAAGGACTGTGGAGCCAGCATCCCTCAAAGCCAGCCTTGGGGTAGAGAAGAGAGGTGAGCTACGAAGAGGTGAGACAGCAGGCAGGTCTTGTGGGAGGCAGGAGGCCTCACAGTGGGGGAAGGTCAGTGAGGGTGATGGAGAAGTGGATTTGGGGAATCAACCAGGAGGTGCCCTGTGGGGCTGTCAGACCTATGGCCACTTTAGGGCTGCCTGGAGACTGTCATAATAACCACAGTCATTACAATTACAATGATGGTAGGTAGGATTTAGTGAGCACTTACTATATGCTGAGTATTGGGATACCTGCCTCCCTGTATTACCTCATTTTATTCTCATGGCAACCTGCTGAAATAGGAGCTATTATTATCCTTTGCTTTACAGGGGAGGCCGCTGACGCTTGGGGAGGCTGAACAACCTGCCCACAGACATTCTCTCACAAGCAGATCTGAGATGAGAGTCCAGGCTGCCTGACTCCGGGCCCCACTCTCTCCGACTTCTAGAATATTTGCTTCTTGGAAAAAAATAAAACCACCCTGCCCAGTTGGTGGGGAGTGGGGGGTGTCAGGAATTTCAGTTTTGTGGAGGAAATATGAGTGCATTTATGTGGTTTCCACACAGAGGCATAGCTGTGATTGTAGGGTCTGGAGAGGGGCCCTTTTGGAGAAGGTCATCTTCCCTGAATGAAGATGCAGCTCTGGTTGGATGGGCCTCTGAGAAGCAGCCAAATGGGTCCTGCTAACCCACAAGCCAGTGAGCCATGGCCAGACAACTCTCCCATTCACAGAAAGTGGGTGCGTGCCGGGGATACATGGAAGAATAAGTTCAATACATTCAAGGCCAGGCATGGTGGCTCATGCCTGTAATCCCAGCACTTCGGCAGGAGGATTGCTGGGGGTACACCCGAGGGGTGCCAGCTGGTCCAAGCAATGAGTGAGAAGGTTTGAGACTAGCCTAGGCAACAAGCAAGACCTCCAGTTCTACAGTAACAATAATAATCATAAATAAATAAAGTCAATACATATGCCAGGCCTGGTTGGTTAGAGACAAATGCTTAAGAGCCTGTGGAAGAACAGCTTATGACCACTCCGTGGTTTTTCCTCCCCATTTGGCAGCCTGAGCGATGCAGTGGGAGCTGCAGACCAGGCTCCAGTAGGCAACAGCTGAATAGGCAAGAGGGCATCTGCACGCCTTCTGGCCAGTCTTGACCTCAGGTTGGGTAGCAGCGAGCCTTGGGGTTTTCATGAACAGGTGACTGGGCCAGGTGCAGTGACTCATGCCTGTAATCCCAGCACTTTGGTCGGCTGAGGTTAGAGGATTGCTTGAGGTCAGGAGTTTTGAGACCAACCTGGGCAACATAGCGAGATGCCATCTCTATTAAAAGAGAGAGAGAGAGAGAACAGGTGGCTTAAGATAGGCAGGTGAGGAGCGAGGCCCTCAGTGTGAGCCAGTTATTGCCCATGCAGCCCTTTGGCCAGCCCTGGCTCTGCTGCAGTGTCTGGAGCCAAGAGCTTCCCTCGTGTGCTGGCTCAGCCTGGCTCCTCTGCTCCTTCACAGGTCCTTGGATCAAAACTCTTTTTTCGTATTTCCTTTAACAAACCTTAGGTTGTAAAACTGCTGCAAACAATTATTGCGAAGCCAGAGGGAGAAAACGTGAAGATATGTAGTGCTTTAACTTTTTGACTGGTCTCACAGTAAGAAATGTATTTTATATTGTAATCAAGCATGTACACACACACACACATACATATACGCTCAGATACACACAACTAAAACAGAAATTTTCTTGAAACAATTCTTAATTGTACTATATGCAATACACTTCATATTTTGTATTTCATTCAATTTCATTTAAATAAAATGTGATTTGAGATGCTAGTTAGTGGGTCATGAAATCAATTTAGAGAATCTCAAACTACACTGTGAAACACCAGGTTAGCTGAAGATGCTGATCGTTAGAGTAAGGAACAGACTGAATAGTTCATCTGTCTTGACTCCCCCTGGGACCTGAATTTTCTTTTTTTTTTTTTTTTTTTTTTTTTTTTGAGACGGAGTCTCGCTCTGTCGCCCGGGCTGGAGTGCAGTGGCCGGATCTCAGCTCACTGCAAGCTCCGCCTCCAGGGTTTACGCCATTCTCCTGCCTCAGCCTCCCGAGTAGCTGGGACTACAGGCACCCGCCACCTCGCCCGGCTAGTTTTTTGTATTTTTTAGTAGAGACGGGGTTTCACAGTGTTAGCCAGGATGGTCTTGATCTCCTGACCTCGTGATCCGCCCGTCTCGGCCTCCCAAAGTGCTGGGATTACAGGCTTGAGCCACCGCGCCCGGCCGGGACCTGAATTTTCTGAGGTCAGAGGCTGAGCCCTCCCTGTGAGTCCTAATGTGGGATCCCGCACCCATGAACCTTCTGAAAATACAGACACTGTGGCAAACACCAGGACTTCAAGCAGAAAGGGGGGTCCAGGGGAGAAGGCAGGAGGTGCCTGTCTTCAGAGTTAACATTTCGTTGAGATTTATTTAGCCATAAAATGACTTCCAGGGAACAGGAAACAGGTTGAATGAGGCTAGAAAACAAGGTAGAGGACAGTTAGAGGCAAAACTCTCCCCAAAGCTGTTCTGAGCATTGTGAGCATTGCTGTGTGACTGGCACAAAGAGGCAGGAATAGCAAATAGTTAAGAGGATAGACTCAGGAGCCAGCTGGCCTTGGGTGGAATCTGCCTTGCTATGCCTCAATTTCCTTATTCCTATAAAATGGCAATATAATAGTATTCAATTCTTAGAGTTGTTACCTAATCAGTATGCCAATTATCGATGCTGAAAAAGAAAGCAGCTGAACTGCCCACACAAATCAGGCTCAACCCTTGCCAGCGACAGTCAAGATTTTGGGGCTCCAAGTATGTGGGCAGGTCCGTGGCTTTCTTCCACATTGTGCAGAAAGGGGAGAATGTGGGTTTCTGGGTGCAGCTTTGCAATTCCAGCATGCTTAGCATATGTCTTCAATGAATGAATAAAGGATGAATGGATTCTCTTTTCTCTGTCCCCACTGACATTACTTAGAGCAGGGCCTCAGCTACTAGCCTCTCTATTCCATACTTCACATTCTTGCTAGAATGATCTTTCTAAAGTGCAGATTTGATAATGTTTCTTTCTAGGAGGAATCCCTGTGCTATACCCCTGCTTAAACCTTTGGAAGGCTTTCCGTGGTCTATGATGCATTCTACACTCCCTTTGAGGCAAAGCCTCAGGCCATCTCTCAGACCCACTCTTCTTATTTATATATTTATTATTAACCTTTAAGTTCTAAGGTACATGTGCACAACGTGCAGGTTTGTTACCTAGGCATACAGGTGCCATGTTGGTTTGCTGCACCCATCAACTCGTCATTTACATGAGATATTTCTCCTAATGCTATCCCTCCCCCAGCCCCCCACCACACGACAGGCCCCGGTGTGTGATGTTCCCCGCCCTGTGTCCAAGTGTTCTCATTGTTCAATTCCCACATATGAGAGAGAACATGCGGTGTTTGGTTTTCTGTTCCTGTGATAGTTTGCTGGGAATGATGGTTTCCAGCTTCATCCATGTCCCTGCAAAGGACATGAACTCATTCTTCTTTATGGCTGCATAGTATTCCATGGTATATATGTGCCATATTTTCTTAATCCAGTCTGTCATTGATGGACATTTGGGTTGGCTCCAAGTCTTCGCTATTGTGAATAGTGCTCCAGTAAACATACGTGTGCATGTGTCCTTTATAGTAGCATGATTTGTAATTATTTGGGTATATACCCAGTAGTGGGATTACTGGGTTAAATGATATTTCTAGTTCTAGATCCTTGAGGAATCACCACACTGTCTTCCACAATGGTTGACTACTTTACACTCACACCAACAGTGTAGAAGCATTCCTCTTTCTCCACATCCTCTCCAGCATCTGTTGTTTCCTGACTTTTTAATGATTGCCATTCTAACTGGTGTGAGATGGTATCTCATTGTGGTTTTGATTCGCATTTCTCTAATGAACAGTGGTGCTGAGCATTTTTTCATGTGTGTTGGCCACATAAATGTCTTCTTTTGAGAAGTGTCTGTTCATATCCTTTGCCCACTCTTTGATGGGGTTGTTTTTTTCTTGTAAATTTGTTTAAGTTCTTTGTAGATTCTGGATATGAGCCCTTTGTCAGCTGGGTAGATTGCAAAAATTTTCTCCCATTCTGTAGGTTGCCTGTTCACTCTGATGGTGGTTTCTTTTGCTGTGCAGAAGCTCTTTAGTTTAATTAGACCCCATTTGCCTATTTAGGCTTTTGTCTCCATTGCTTTTGGTGTTTTAGTCATGAAGTCTTTGCCCATGCCTATGTCCTGAATGGTATTGCCTAGGTTTTCTTCTCGGGTTTTTATGGTTTTAGGTCTTACATTTAAGTCTTTAATCCATCTTAAATTAATTTTTGTATAAGGTGTAAGGAAGGGATCCAGTTTCAGCTCTGTACCTATGATTAGCCAGTTTTCCCAGCACCATTTAAATAGGGAATCATTTCCCCATTTCTTGTTTTTTTTTTTCAGGATTGTCAAAGATCAGATGGTTGTAGATGTGTGGTGTCATTTCTGAGGCTTCTGTTCTGTTCCATTGGTCTCAGGCCCATTCTTCACCACCCTCTCCATACCCTACCTTCTGGTCCTACCAAATAATTTGCATTCTCTGATGGTGCAATATAATCTCAAGTCTCCATGCTTTTGCCCATGCCATTCCCTGCGCCTTGCCTGTCACTGCCCTGCCAGCTGGTCTGGCCCCATTATAAAGAATTATGACGCTCAGTGGAAGCACTGTGTCCTCTGACCTGTAGAGCTGGGAGCTTTTCCTCTGTGCTCCACACTTGCTCTGACATTGTTCTAAGGAGGAAAGCTGAAAGGTTTGCCCAGCTTCAGACTCTGGCCACTAGAGAGCAGTAGAGGGTAGACAAGCATCTGGCCTGGGAAACCCCAGACTTCCTGCTCTTCTTGCTCTTTCCTTCCCGACACCGCCACATATCACTCCTGGAATCTGCACAGTCCCTTTGCGGGTCTCTTGGCATCTGCCACGCCATCTTCACTTCTATGCACAGAGCTGGCCAACCAAGGGCACTGTTAAAAAATAAAATTTCAACATAGTGAAACATGTAACTGGCTTTTTTTTTTTGAGACAGGGTCTTGTCTTGTCATCCAGGCTGGAGTGCAGTGTGCAATCTCCGCTCGCTGCAGCCTTGACCTCTCAGGCTCAAGCGATCCTCCCACCTTAGCCTCCTGAGTAGCTGGGACTACAGGTGTGCACCACAAAGCCCAGCTATTTCTTTTGTAAAAGAAGGGGTTTCGCCATGTTGCCCAGGCTGGTCTTGTGCTCAAGTGATCTGCCAAGCCTTGGCTTCTCAAAGTGCTAGAATTAGAGGCGTGAGCCACCACACCCAACCTTTTTTTTTTTAATTGAGACAAAGTCTCACTCTGTTGTCCAGGCTGCAGTGCAATGGGGTAATCATAGCTCACTACAATCTTGAACTCCTGGGCTTAAGTGATCCTCTTGCCTCAGCCTCCTGAGTAGCTGGGACTGTGGGCATGCACCACTGTGCCCAGCCCTAAGTGGCTTTTATTAGGGATCCAGGAATCAGACAGCATCTCTTCCAAAATAGAGGGAGTTCCACTCGACATGACAGATCCATTGTAAGGTAGCTTGAGCAGGAACAAGGAAACAGAATACCACAAAAAAGCAGATGAGTTAACATCAGGTTGCTTTCCTTATAAGGGTTAAAGGAAAGAGGACTGTCTTATCATGCCAGCTCAGGTTGACTGGGCCCTTTCCAATTGGTTGCTGTAAATCTCCTGTTTTTAGGAAAATGTGATCTGTTAGGGGATTTTCCTGCTTCATAAAGTTTCAGGTTGATTATGCAGCACTTAGCACGAATGACTCCAGTTTGGCTTGGTCTGTTGGGGCCTAGTGCAGGACCTCAGTCCAAAACAATGGGTTCCTATACATTTTATTTAACATCACCAAGGAGCGGGGCAGTCAGTGAGAGGGGTGAAGTGTGACAACCTGTATGTAGGTCGTATCTGTGAGTGCTCTTGCTGCAAACTCACTTTGGCTAACTCAAGCTAAGAACGAACTGATGAGAAAGAATATTGGATGGTTTACAGAATTGATTAGTGTCTGGCAAACCAGGTTTGGGAAAATGGGCAGGGAACACCCTGAAGGCCAGGTAGCTAAGAACGTAGTCACAGCCACTCAGCCTCGGGGTCAGGATGCCCGTGTGAGTTCGGCTACTGGTTGCCATGGACTGCTGGACTCTCAACCCCATTGCCATGACTTGACCTCCCAGGCTCAACTCAAGCAATCCTTCCACCTTAGAGTTCTGAGTAGCGGGGACTACAGATGTGCACCATCTCTAATTACCTTTCTCTCCCTCTAGAGTCAAAGCTCTCAGCTTGAGTACCCCACGGGCTGAGCCCGGGTCAAACATGGGCCCTAGAAAACTGTCTGCTTCCTGCCAAGACCACCCCCTGGAGGACCCCCCACATAGGAAGGACTCAAATGTGGGCAGACAAAAATCAACAGATGTCCTCTATGAGATTCACTGGTTCTCTCTCTAGAACGAGCTAAATCTGGAAGGCACTCAGGAGTTCATTTGAGTATCCAAAAAGTCCTTTTGCTGCTTTGTTGGGGTGAGGGGAGTGAAGAGAGACAGATGAGTCAGTTGCCCCGTCATCTCTAGCACTGGTTCCTACAGAAGTCATCACTATCCACACAACAGAACCAGGATGAATGGTTTGAGTGTGGTCACTCCTCTGTTCACCTCAGAAGGAGAGGGCTGGGGAGCAGGAAGGGGAAAGCAAGGCAGTTGCAGTTTTCTAATGTGCCTGCCCAGGACAGGCAGCTGTCCATCAGGGAGAAGGAGGACTTCCGTGGCAACAGGGTATGAAGCAATCTGTTTCACTTGAAGTGATTGTGTGAACTGATATAGTTGTTTGTCATAAATGTTGGCTACGTATGGAGTTATTCTGACCCTTAGAAAACACTCCATCCAGGCGTAGTGGCTCACGCCTGTAATCCCAGCTACTCCCGAAGCTGAGGTGGGAGGATCGCTTGAACCTAGGAGGTCGAGGTTGCAGTGAGTTGAGATCGCATCACTGAGCTCTAGCCTGGGTGATAGAGTGAGCCCCTGTCTCAGGTAAAAAAAAAAAAAAAAAGAAAGAAAGAAAGAAAAAAGAAAACAAACACTGCAACGCTTCAGGAAACTGAGTCCATTGTTTCACAGATTTTCCTCCACTGGAAGCCCACACAGATGCTGGGGTCTCAGGCACTGCTGCTGGGGAAGGAAGCCTTAGCTCTGCTCAGGAGCAGAACGGCTCCAGGGACAGGAGAGGGAAGTAGAATGAGAGAGCCACACTTTTCCCTAAAACTGTGGTTTAGAAACCAGACTGCACAGACCCCAGGCACCTCTGGGACCCCGGGCATGCACAGCCCTGGGTAGAGGGCTGTCAGATAAAACAGGACACTCAGTTACGTTTGAAAATCAGATAAAATTTTAGAATAAATAGGTCCCATGCAATATTTGGGATCTTTACAAATTTTTTATTTTTTTTTAAATTCAAACTTAACTGGATGTCCTGTGTGACACTGTGATATAGTAAGAAATAGATATTTGGTCTTCATCCCCAGTTCCTGGACAGAGTTCCTGAACGCTTGTAATTTTCTGAGTGACTGGGGAGATAGGAGCATCTCTTGTACTATTTGGTCTCAGTCTCCAGTTCCTAACACAAAGCTTCTAAGACCCTTGAAATCTCCAGAATGATGAGTGTCTTTTTGTATGTTAATGAGATAACTAGCGGCTGGGGGCCCCTAGATAGCTTCAGTTTGGGAGGCAGTCACCAGAAAGACCAAAGAATGATTAGAGTTTTCAGTTACCTCCCAAATCTGGGAAGGGGATAGGGGCTGGAGACTGAGTTAGTCAACAATGGCCAATAATTTTTACCAATCATGCCTGCATAGTGGATCTCCCATAAAAACCCTAGATAACAGGGCTCAGAGAACTTCTGGGTTGGCAAATGCATCTGCATGCTGGGAGGGTGGTGCACCTCAATTCCATGGAATAGAAGCTCCTGTGCTTGGGACCCTGGACCTCCCTGTATGTATAGTACCTTCCCTCCTTTTTTTGAGATGGGATCTTGCTATGCTGCCCAGGCTGGTTTTGAACTCCTGGCCTCAGGTATGCTTCTGTCTTAGCCTCCTGAGTAGCTGAGGTGATATATACAGTACCTCTTCATCTGGCTGCTCCTTTATAATATCCTTTATAATAAATCCATTATGGTAAGTAAAGTGTTTCCCTGAATTCTGTGGGCCGTGATAGCAAATTATTGAACCTGAGGAAGGGGTTGTGAGAACTCCTGATTTGCAGCCAAGTGTGGATAACGTAGGGACCCAGTACTTCTGATTGGTGCCAGAACTGGGCACAGTCTTGTGGGACTGAGTCCTTAGCCTGTGGGGTCTGTGTTGACTTTGCATAGTGTCAATTGAATTAAATTGTAGGACACTCGGTGTCCTCAGAGGCTTAGAGAATTGCTTGGTGTGAAAACCTCACACATTTGATGTCAGAAGTGTTAAGTGAATAGAGAAACCATTCTATTTTTCCTTTATTCCTGTATTTTTGTTTGCTAAATATGGCAACCTTACTTGAGCATGCTGCTTTTTAAAAATTTATTTTGGAGCTTAGGCTGGGTGTGGTGGCTCATGCCTGTAATCCCAGCACTTTGGGAGGCTAAGGCTGGTGGATCATTTGAGGTCAGGAGCTTGAGACCAGCCTGACCAACATGGCAAAACCCCACCTCTACTAAAAATACAAAAAAATTAGCCTGGCGTGGTGGTGCGTGCCTGTAATCCCAGCTACTTGGGAGGCGGAGGCACAAGAATCACTTCAACCTGGGAGGTGGAGGTTGCAGTGAGCCAAGATTGCACCACCACACTCCAGTCCAGCCTGGGCAACAGAGTGAGACTCTGTCTCAAAAAAAAAAAAAAAAAAAAAAAAGGAAAAGAAAAAGAAAAAAGAAAAGAAAAAAAATTTATTTTGGGTCTTAGGTTAGATTTTCTTGGAATAAGAACGGTGTTTTGTTTTGCTTTGTTTGTTTTATAAAAATGCAGCTATGCATGGAAGGAAAGGTTTGTACTGCCAAAAAAATAAAAGTTTTGAAAGTCAGGTTGACTCTTCATTTTTTTCCTCTTTACATGGAAAAACTTAGTTGTAATGAATATTTAATTAATTCTTTCACCCTGTACATATATATATATATTTTGAGATGGAGTCTCTCTCTGTTGCACAGGCTGGAGTGCAGTGATGAGATCTCAGCTCACTGCAACCTCTGCCTCCTGGGTTCAAGCAATTCTCCTGCCTCAGCCTCCTGAGTAGCTGGGATTACAGGCACGTGCCACCACACCCAGCTAATTTTTGTATTTTGTAGAGACCATGTTGGTCAGGTGGTCTTGAACTCCTGACCTCAAGTGATCCGCCCTACTCAGCCTTCCAAAGTGCTGGGATTACAGGAATGAGCCATCTCACCCGGCCCACCCTGTACATATTTTACAGCGCCTCTATCACAGCCCAGGCACTGTTGCAGATGATGGGGACAATATGAAGTGAAGAAGGCAAAGCTGCTGCTGTCTGACGGGTCTCTCCAATTTATTGGGGCAGACAGACCACACGGAGAGATCATGTGTGGTCGGAGGTGCAAGGTGCAGAGAGGGAGTTGCTATCGCTTGGGTCTTGGCAGAGCAGGGAAGAATAAAGTGAGGCAGTAAGTGATGGGAGCCAGATGTTGACACCGGACACTCTGGTTTCAGTGGCAACCGGAAGAGACTGGTCCTCTTGGACTTCTTCCCTTACTATATTGTTTAATCCTGCCTTGGTTAAGATTGATTAAGTTGTAAAGCAACTATTTTCTGTTTGGTTGACTTCAAAAACGTGGCATGGGTGAGTCATTTCCTCAGGGCATCTTCAGGATCTGGCCGGAGGATCCAGCCCAAGGCCCTGTGGGTTTGAGGGGAGGAGACGACATGGTCCAGGAGCCACCTTTACCTGTGGTCTTAAGGCTTCTGCCAGCCCTGAACAGCGACAGGAGCATGGCAGAGGGAAACCAAGAGATTCTGAAGGAGGAGGAATGTTCAAAGGGCAAAAAGTTTTCAACTTTATTAACTCTTGAATAAACAACTCGTCCTTAAGGACAGATGAGTAACCCAGGAGGAACCCGACTCTATTAAGGGCAGAGTTACATTCTATTGCCCTAGGAAACAGCAAGGGAAAATGAGATTTCTCTGTTATCCTGAACATGGATTATTCTTGTCCCCTCTCCCTTTTTTTAATCATTAGAGGAAATTATCTCCTTTCCAGAAGAGTCTCTCTTCTGCGATCCTTCCACACCCAGCTCTGGACTGGGCCACCTGGCAAGGATGTGAAGTGGACTTGTGGTTGATGGTCTAAGGTTCTCCAACCCTACATGTGTTTGGGCCCAGCCATTGGCACCAGGTGACTCAGCCTTTGAGCCTGGCCACGCTTGGTCAGGAACACATGAGATCCCCAGCATGTGACCAAGCCTCAAGCAGCCATGTGGGCTGTGGACATGGAGGCTTAGAGATAGCGTGGTGGGAGCCCAGAACCACAACCCCGTAGCCCAGGGATTAGTGAGCCAACCGCAAGTATACGGAATACAAGAGCATCATTTTCTTCTGCTCCTCCAGGGAGCTAGAAATAGAACTCTGCCCTTTGTCCTCGAGGAGGTGAGGCAACTGCCTGGTGTGGCGTGGGTGTTCGTGACCGCGGGCCCCTTTGTTCCTCTCTCCCACTCACCCTCCCGCTCTTTCCTTGTGTCTGTGACCCTCAGCCCTTGGCCTGTGGAGACTGTGGGCAGGGCTCAGGGCCACTGGGTGGTGTCTGGGTGAAGGTGGCTGCTCAGTGCTGGCACATCTGGAGAATGTGGTGGTGAGCTCCCTCGCAGTTGCCATTTCCTGGCCAGCATTAGCATTGCCACCCAAAGCCTTCCCGAACGTGGCTGACCCTGACCTGGGGCATTCAGAAGTGCCTGGCTTCTTCCTGGCAGTAATTTCAGTGTCAGACACAGGCCTCTAGGGTATTGTTTTTCAAATGTCATTAACTGGCCGGGCACAGTGGCTCATGTCTGTAATTCCAGAACTTTGTGAGACCGAGGCAGATGGATTACTTGAGGTCAGGAGTTCAAGACCAGCCTCACCAACATGGTGAAACCCTATCTCTACTAAAAATACAAAAATTAGCTTGGCCTGGTGGCGCATGCCTGTAATCCCAGCCACTTGGGAGGCTGAAGCAGGAGAATTGCTTGAACCTGGGCGGCGGAGATAGCAGTGCACCAAGATGGCGCCACTGCACTCCAGCCGGGGCAAGAAGAGCGAAACTCCGTCTCAAAAATAAAAATAAAAAATAAATAAATAAATAAATAAATAAAAGTCATTATCTGAAACCCATAGTGAAAAACACTTGCATTTCACCTTGCACCCCGTGCACATATTATATACTGGATGTTTCCACTGAACGACCTCCTCCCTGGCTCCCCTGCTCTCAGCTTCCCTAGGGTTCAGCGAGGGGGCAGGCCTGGTTGAGGGAGAAGGAGGAAGTATTTACTCCCCAGTGGGGTTGCCATAGGCTGGCTGGTCCTTCACCTGATGATCGCCGCTCTTTCCACATCATTCTCTGCCTCCAATTCTGAAAACACTTTCCTCCTTCAAGCCTTCAAGCCTAAAGGTGATAAGGGAGCCCCACTGTCCCTTATGATTTACCCACACCCTGTCCCATCTTTGTAAATAGTATTTATCAAATGCTCTGAGAAACTATTCAATTAGAATGTGCTGTTTTTCTATTTCAGGGGCATTGGCTCAAGTGTATCCATGTATTGTGTATGTGTGTACATACACACATACAACACACATACATATACACATGAAGTAATGCTCACCCTTATTCGGCTGTGAGACACTCTAATATGTTATTCTTTTTTCTTTTTGAGACAGAGTTTCACTCTTGTCGCCCAGGTTGGAGTGCAATGGCATGATCTTGGCCCACTGCAACCTCTGCCTCCCAGGGTTCAAGTGATTCTCCCGCCTCAGCCTCCCGAGTAGCTGGGATTACAGGTGCCCATTACCACGCCCAGCTAATTTTTGTATTTTTAGTAGAGACAGGGTTTCACCATGTTGGCCAGGCTGGTCTTGAACTCCTGACCTCAGATGATCCACTCACCTCAACTTCCCGAAGTTCTGGGATTACAGGCGTGAGTCACCACGCCCTGCCCTCTAATATGTTATTCTATTCTGTGGACTTTTTAAAGAATGCTTATCCCACCTACTAAAGTGACTCCATGACCCTCTTGTGGGTCTTGATCCACAGTGTGAAGGGCATTGCATTAGGGCCAGTCCAGGTTGAGTGGCCTTAGCTGGGCTGGCTATAGCATGTAGCAGAGGTCATTATGGAAAATGGCCCTGAGTGCATTCTGGGGCTCTCCTTGGGGAAGGCTCGTTTTGGGGGGGGGTTCCCCAGAGGGTATTTCCTCCTTGTAGTCATCACGTTCCAGGGGCCAGTTTTCCACTTTGTAGGCCTAGAAATCCAAGTTGGTTAGGAACCTTGGAGGTGGCTAGGTTCAGGGGTGACTCACACTGCAGCCCAAGTGTAAATATCAGAGTGCTGATTCAGTCGTTCACGGTGAGGATCCAGCCACCCAGTGGGCTGTATTCACCCATCAACACCTGTTCTCCGGTAGGGAATTCTACCAAGAAGGCCAAACTGTCATCAGAAGGTGCTTGGCCAGCACAGTCTTGGAGCAAGGGAGTTAGGAGAAGCCCGGAGATACCTGCTGCGCACCTGGGAGGCCTGAGCATCTCTCTAGGATGCTCTCGAAATGCCTGCCTCCCAGCCTCCTTTGTCCTCACCACCTGTGCTGACCCACCTCTTTGTCTGACCTGTCAAATCTCTTATTCTGTCCTCATCTATGTCCGCACAGTTGAAGCTTTCTATTTCAAGTTCTGGTGGTGGGCGATGGGGCTGGTTGTGTGCATCGTGGCCTCCCATGGCTGCCCTGCAGGCGAGGTGGGTGGCACATGTGTTTGGGGAGTAGCAGGAACTCCCTCTGCTTTACCTCCAGGTAGTCCAGGTCTACCCATCAGCAACAACCATACACGGCGATTGATTGAGTGTTTTGTAGAATGCTAGGGACCGGGCTAAGCACTTCCCTGGCATTCTCATTTCTTTCCCATAACCATCTGATGAAATGGTACTACTTTCCCTACTTTGTGCATAAAGAGATGAAGGCTTAGAGAGGTCAAGTAGCTTGGCTGAAGTCACTGAGTAAGCCAATTGACAGGTGGCTCTAGAAACTGTCTGTGAATATATATGTGTGCTCTGAAAGGACCGGGACCATGCCTCCCCATAAGCTCTGACTCTCTAAAGTAGGACTGTGCCCGCCCCCCCCCAAGTAGCTTCCCTCCCTACCTTGCTAGCCTCCCTGAAGTGCCCAGGGCAACATGTGGCACAGCAGGGGTGCTCTGTTGCATGCTTGCTGACAGTCACAGACAGGGGACCAACCTCTTGCCAAAGAGAGAAGGCCTGTGGGAGCCTCAGACCACAGAGGAGTGACTGCGTGGATGCACCAGACCATGGCTGGGTGACTCAGCTGCTGGCTGACGGATGGACAATGGACGTCAGTCCTATGGTGTGGCCCTTCCCTTTTCTCCCCGGAACAATAACACAGCCTGGCTCTGTGATTTTGTTGCCATAGGAACTGGAAAACATTTGATAACATGGAGCCTCTGGGACAGGTGGGCTGAGCAGGTCTGAATAAAAACAACCCTTTCCTGCCCCTTCACCCAGAATCCAGGCATCTGGTCTATTTGCAGCAGGTTAGGTAAATAGCCTAGGGGGAACCATGCAGCCACCTGAACTGACCGACCTTGTCCAAACTAGGAAGTCAGGGAAGTCACTGTCTATGCTGGCAGGACCTGGCACAAATTCCTGGTAGGAGGAAATGGGGCCTCAGGCACCCTGTCTGGACATTCTGAGTATCCTGTTGTGCGCCTGACCGCAGCACATGTGGGCTCTGTCCTGGACACTGTGGGGAATTAGAAGAAGGGGGACAGTGCTCCAGGCTCAGAAAGCACCTGGTCTGCTAGGGGACAGGGCACATACAAGAACAGTCCTATTAGGTCCCAGTCCTAGCAAAGATTGGGAATCACGGGGATCAGTAGGGAAGGAGTTGGGAGGTAGGTTCTGGGAGGGGATGGGGTTTAGTGGAATGGACCAGAATTCTCCACTCCCCAGGAAGCCCTAACCAAGTGTAGCACCATGCTCACATGTACAATCTGGATCCTGGGGTGACCGCTGGGGGCCAGGGCACTGCCTTCTCTTACAGGCTTGGGCATCTCAGGCTTCTCTGCCTGATACTTTTTGGTTCTCCAGTCCTTGCTTTTACTCTTCCAGTGCATATTGGGCACTTTCTATGTAGGGCACTTGGCTTGGACATCTTTTTTTAAAATTTAATTTAATTTTTAATTGGCAAATAATAATTACATCTATTTATGGGGTACAATGTGATTTTTTTTTTTTTTGAGTTGGCATCTTGCTCTGTCACCCAGGCTGGAGTGCAGTGGTACCTTCATGCCTCACTACAGCCTGAAACTCCTGGGCTCAAGTGATCCTCCTGCCTCAGGCTTTCGAGTAGCTAGGACTCCAGTGCACACCACTGTGCTGGCCAATGTGATGTTTTGATACATGATACATTGTGGAATGACCAACTGGTCATCTAGATGTCCATATGTCCCACCTGCCCCTAAGATTAAGCACACTCAACCCCTACACCAAATGTCTCTTCTTCCCTAAAGCACTGAGAGAATTCCAGGTTAAAACCATTCTCTATATCCAACCAGTGTCTAAGGAGTCTCAGACAGCAAACCTCTCACAGGGGCCTCCCTTCCTTTCCCCACAGCCAGTGCCCTTGGCCACATCTTGCACAGGGCCCCCTGGGGTCATGCCCTGAGGAAACTGTGTTGCCTCTCTCCTCCTCCTTGCTCCCAGCCCATTGGTGCCAAAGGCCTGCCAACTGTGGCCTAGTAATGTCTTCCACAGGCAGCCTCTAACTAGTGTCTGCCTCCTGACTCTGTCCCCTTGCGTCCTCCTCCCTGCAGAGTCAGAATCCACTTTCTGTTTTTTTTTTGTTTTTTTTTTAGATGGAGTTTCGTTCTTGTTGCCCAGGCTGGAGTGCAGTGGCGTGATATCGGCTCACTGCAACCTCCACCTCCTGGGTTCAAGCAATTCTCCTGCCTCAGCCTCCCGAGTAGCTAGGATTACAGGCATGTGTCACCACACCCGGCAAATTTTGTATTTTTAGTAGAGGCGGGGTTTCTCTGTTGGTCAGGCTGGTCTTGAACTCCCAACCTCAGGTGATACGCCCACCTCAGTCTCCCAAAGTGCTGGGATTACAGGCGTGAGCCACCACACCCGGGCAGAATCCACTTTCTAACACACAGCTCTGGTCCCAGCACTCCTGCTCAGAAACCATCAATGGTCCAGCCCAAGTTCACGTTCAGTGTGTAGGCTGAAGCAGAGCATTCCAGAGCCCTGCCCAGGGTTAAGCAGTTCATTCTGGGTACTTGGGAAAGTTGCCCTGCCAGCCTTGGTCTCCTCTCCTGTAAGGTCGTGGAGGAGGTGGGAGTTCTGCAGAGCACCCCCATCCTGGCCCTCCACAGGCCTGTGAAATGATTTGCTCATGGACCCAAAGTGACTATGTGGGTGCAAGGCTATGCTTTGATTCCAGGAAAATAAATGGACAAAAGCAGAGGGAAGGAGGGGAATCCAGGGTTTTCCGGCACCAGCCCACCTGAAGGGGGGAAAGGGGAAAAGAGGTAAACAGAAGCATATGAGGTAGCAGGGCCTGGCCCTGGGCCTTTGTAGCTGATCCAAAGAGGTTCAGAATCTTAAATATGTTCAGGGACCGACACAAGAGGGGCTGGACACCATCATTTCCTCTGCCTCAGGGTGTCAGCCCACAAGAAATGAGATGGCCCCACGTATAAGTCCTGCCAAGTCCTCTGTAGAATATGTTTACAGCCTGCTTATCTCGGAAACTCCCCCCATCCCAGACTGGGTTTACTGTTTACCAAAAACAAACAAATTAAAGAGCCAAGCATCAGAAATGATGCAAGTTCCGTGTCAGCCCTGGGAGGCCATGAAACACCTGGGCAATCAGCAAGGGTGTGATGTCATCCGGAGAAATGCTTGGCTCACAGGCATCTCTGGCCATGTGACCTGGCCCGTGTGCCCTGGTCACATGGGGGCTTTCCCCACTGAGCTCAGTGTTTCTGATGGACAACCAAGACACAACAGAAACTGTCCTGTCACAATAAACTCTGTAAGTCATGTGATGGAACAGTTTTTCTCTTCAAAGCTGTAGCCACAGAGCAAAGATTGAGAGCAAGCATTACTTAGCAGAATCTGGCTCTGCTGGGATGCTGGCCTGCTTTTTGCTTTGGCTGGAAAGTCAGCTCCACTGCAATTTCAGCCACTCTCCTTCCAGGAAAGAAGCTCTCTATGAAAGGGTTTTCTCAGAGGCACCAGTTCTAGAATTTCTTTAGCAAAAATCCTGAACTCAACCCCAGTCTTCCCTACTGGGCTGCTGTCTCCTTGTGTGGGCTTGGCCTTCATGTCTGCCCCCAGGGAGAGGCAGGCAGCCTGAACCAGCCACTCCTTCATCCCAGACTAGAGTGTCCCACGTGGAGGCTTCAATGGTTACTAGTTTAAGCCAAGGGAAGGGTTTGGATTTATGCAGACAGAGCATTCTGCTCAGAAAAATGCCTGGTAGCAAGTTGAGAATTTTAGGAAGCAGAAAGGTAATGAGACATTGCGATGGGAGCAGGCTGTAGCC
Organism: Rhinopithecus roxellana; assembly: GCF_007565055.1. Classification (NCBI taxonomy): domain Eukaryota; kingdom Metazoa; phylum Chordata; class Mammalia; order Primates; family Cercopithecidae; genus Rhinopithecus; species Rhinopithecus roxellana. The sequence continues at coordinate 70,370,459 of NC_044556.1, read as the reverse complement.
CACCTCTTTCTCTTGCCCCCATTCTTCCAGACTCCCACTCTTTGTAAAATAGCTGTTGACCACCTGGAATGCTGGCACTGGACCCAGTGATGTGAGCAGTTCATAAGTGGACAGCCAGGTCACTGTCCTCAAGAAGCTTAAGTTCTACTCAGGAAAATAAAACGGCCACAGCCCAACACAATAACAAGCAATAGAGAACAGCATGCAATCTACCAAAACACTGGAGCAGCAATGCCGCATGGGGGAAAAGCACAGATGTTCCCAATGCAGCTGAATTCTAGCCTGGCCACTCACTAGCAGCTGTGCAACCTTGGGCAAGTTGCTCAAACTCTCTGAGCCTCAGTCTACACATCTCTGAAATGGAGATAAAAATGCCCAACTCACAGGGCTGTTGTGAAAAATGAAATAATGGCTGCAAAACAGCTGGTCAAATGCCTGGCACATAGTAAGTACTTAGGAAATCATTATAGTAGCCCTAATTCCTTTTTGGGCCAAGATGTGCTATCAATAGATGAATCATTTATATCTGGTCTCTAATCTCAGAACAAATTAGAAGCAATAAAGTGAAAGTACTAGAAAGGCAGCTCAAAAACAGCAAGGAAAACTCACACATGAAAGCCTGGTGGTGAGGTAACACCTAGAAACAAGTATAAAAGTAGATGCAAAGACAAAGTAACACCCGGGGACTACCTAGCTGGGCAGCAAACAGCCACAACCCCCAAGGCCATCACCACATTACAAGACAGCAGAATAGATGATGTTTGTAACAAATATGTTCAATGGCCTCTAAGATGCCAGGGATGAGCGCAGCACATTTTAAAACTATTTTCATCCAAAATATGTAACATTTCAAAAATTCTGTTAAAAGTGTGTGTGGATAGTGTCCAGAAAATTCCTCTGCCACGATTTCCCAGTGGATGCATTAGCTGGGTTTTTCTCTACTTCTCTTGTATTTGACAGAGAGCTTAGAGTCATGCTGAGTACATCAGGAGGGCTTAATAAATCCCTGTTTACTAATGAATCTGTACTGCACTGGAATATGCTTTGTTCTGTTTTCCATTTTCAACCATTGTATGCATTAACTGATTGAGGTCAAGGATGGGCTCCATCTTCTCCTTGAAATAACTGATATCTCTAGGCTCCCCTGGCACCCACTGACCTGTTCCTCTTTCCATATTCCAGATTTTAGTTAATGGGGTATCATCTACCAGACAGCAAGATGTTAACAACAAAGATAATAGCTACCTTAGTCAAATGAGTGTGTTACCTGTTCTAAGCACTTGCTAGGATTCTGGCTCTCTGTGTACGTCACCTTACAGGGTAGGATTAGTTATTTAGGTTTTTAGATTCAGAAGGTGACAGTCAGAGAGGTTAACTTACCTTGTAGGTCACCTATCTCCTAAGGGGTGGAGTCGCATCTGACCCCAACTCGCTCTGCTTACAGTCCTGGGGTCCTGTTGTTCATGGGGGGTGGTGGTGGGGTGCTTGGCCACACCTACTGCCCAGGGATCCCCACCCCTCCTGCTGTCCCCCTTACATTCTCTAACCCCCTGAGCTGCCAAGTCTGGGGTGAAACTCAAGGCAATTTTCCACTCACTGAGGCATGAAGATGACCCTGAGAGCAGGAGCATGGCACCTCACCCAAGGTGAGGATGTCCCCAGGATTCAGAAGAGCCTGGCCACACTCCTTACCCGTCTGGCCTCTGCCCGGCTCCTGGCAGGTGTCAGCCTCTGCTGGCTGCTGCCAGAGGGCAGAGGGCAATGGTCCTGAGCAGGGACGCCCCCTGTTCACCAGTCCCAGCCTCCTAGCCTGGGGTCTGCCTCCCACCCCCTGCCTTGCCCTGCCTCCGGGGTCTCCAAAAAAGGCTCTCAACTCCCCCCGCCCCACCACCAAAATGTCTCCTTCCATTTTCCACTTCATTTTTGACTTTCGTTTTGTAAACATAAAAAAGACTCAATCCTATTGGGAATTATCCCATGAGTAAATAAGGTCTCTGTGTTCAGAAATTCCTGCTTTGGGCAATTGGAGACTGCTTTTCCTTTCCCTTCTGAGGCCTAGAACCTGTCAGTGTGTCCTGGAAATACATGGTGAGCTTCCCTATCTTAGAATCTTTTTCCTTCCCCTCTACATACACTCATTGGAATGGGGAGGTGAGCACAGCAGAGAAAAGGACGTCTGCTGGGTTTTGGAGTTGGAAGCTGGACTCTGCCGTTTACTTGCCGTGTGACCCTGAGTGAGTGAGTGGACAGCTCTAGGTTTTGTTTGCCTTGTATCCGAAATGGGAACTGAAACTGTTCCCTCACATGTGAGTTGAACAGAAGGAGCCTCCCCTCCCCCACGTATCTAGCATGTAATAAAATTCTTGGCATGTGCTACATTCTTGTCTGAATTCTACTGATGCCCATTTCTTCCACGAAGTCTTCTGGATTATCCCAACTGTGGTAGACACAGCTAACTAACCATGCTGTATCTACTTCCTCCACTTCTTTGCTAACAGAATCCCAATTTTGCTTTGGGGAGCAATGTGCTCAGCTAACAAACTTCCCAGGCTTCCTGGCATTTGGGGGCTCATGGGTCACAGGTAGGGCCAATAAGATGAAAATGGAATCATCTGGGAATGACTTCCGAGAAAGCTCTTTAAAGGAGGCTGACTCAACGGATGTGTGCTCTGCTGCCTCTTATCCTCTTTTCTCTTTTATTCTATGGGATAAGAATATGGTGTCTGGAGCCACAGTGGCCTTGTCATGACCATATGGCAACCTTGAAGATGGAAGTCACATCACATCCTAAGTACGGCGAGCAAAAGGGTTGAAGAAGCCTGGGAAACTGAGGTGTGGTGAGGAGCTACAACACAAGTTCTGGTCCACCAGATTTCAGGGTTTATGTGACATGAGGAAAGAAGAAACCAGTCCTGCTGGGCTATTGGCTGGTGTTCAGAACCTGGCAAGGTGGCTAGAATTTGTGAGGCTCTTAGTACATTTGATGTTAACTGGCAGGTACCAAGGGAGCAAGATGAGAAGGGAAATGGAAGAGCCTGGAAGTCTGTTCAGATTTGATCAAATGTCCCATAGTTTATCTTATAGATACATTACCTGCACGTAACATTATGTGTGGGTGAGTTTATTCACTGCAGTATTAGATGTGATTAAAAAAAAACTAGAACCAGCCTAAAAGTCCATTAACGGGACATTGTATGCCTAATCCATACATTGAAATATTATACTTTTGTATAGTTCTTGACCTAAGCATGGTTTTTACATTTTTAAATGTTTAAGGGAAAATTAAGAATAGTATTTATTTATTTATACATATATTTTTGAGACAGAATGTCACTCTGTCACCCAGACTAGAGAGTGCAGTGGCTGATATCGGCTCACTGCAACCTCCACCTCCCAGGTTCAAGGGATTCTCCTGTTTTAGTCTCCCCAAGTAGTTGGGAATACAGGCGCATGCCACCACACCCAGCTAATTTTTGTATTTTTAGTAGAGATGGGGTTTCACTATGTTGTACAGGCTGGTCTGGAATTCCTGACCTCAGGTGATCCACCTGCCTTGGCCTCCCAAAGTGCTGGCATTAAAGGTGCCAGCCACTGCGCCTGGCCAAGAATAATACTTTGTGATACATGAAAATTAATGAAATTCAAATTTCAGTGTCCATAAAAAAATTTCATGGGAACACAGCCACATTCATTAGTTTAGGTGTCATCTGCGGCTGCCTTTGTACTACCATGCAGAGTTGAAAAGTTGTGAGAGGAGGCCTATGGTTCTCAAAGCTGAACTTATTTTCTACCTGGCCCTTTACAGCAACCATTTGTGAGGCCTTATGCAGACATCTCTGGAAAGCTGCAGGAGAAACTAACCACAGCTGGAAAGGGAGTATCCATAGGATAGGGTCAGAAAGGAGACTTCTCACAGCATAACTTTTGTATGTTTTGAATTTTGAATCAAGTGAATGTTTAACCTACTGTAAGCTTACTTTGAAATCTATTTATTTATTTTTAATTTTTTAAATTAAAAAAATAGAGATGGGTTCTTGCTATGTTGCCCAGGCTGCTCTGAAACTCCTGGCCTCAAGTGATCCTTCTGCCTCAGTCTCCCAAATTCCTGGGATTATAACTGAGCCACAGCATCCAGCCCTTAATTTGAAATTTAAAAAGAAAAAAAGATGGGCCCCATTTCCCTTCTGGGATGGAAGGAAGAGGAAGAAGAGATGGAAGAAGGGGTGGCTGACTTAGTGCTGGTCTGGGTGAGGTCATGGGCCTACAGTGGAGAGGCCACAAGGTGATCCCAGACTTGCCCTCAGCCTTGCGATTGCTACGTGACCCAGGACATTCCCCTTCCCTGTGGGCAAGTGGTCAGCGCTGCCCATGTGCCTAGAGGCCCTGGCCCAGGAAGGGGCCAGAAGATTGGCCTCCATCTCTCTGCCTGCAGGGGAAACAAGAGAAATGGACCCGTACACCCGGACTGTGGCCTCATCAGTAGCTGATAAGCAAGAAGCAGAGTGGATTGGGAATGTGGAATGGTGAGAAGGACCTGGACACTGGCTTTTAGTTCTGCTTAGCCACCAACTGTCCCTGTGACCTTAGATAAGCCATTTTCCCTCCACGGCCCAGCTCCATCCCTACCAACTGGGGCCTTGACCAGACTGGTGGTCCTGCAACTGCCATTCCTCCACCCCCTTCAGTCACTCCCTTCTGTTTAGCCTATTGGGCAACCACTCAAGACTTCACAGAGGCCCTGGATTGAGAAAATGACAATGTACAAGTCAAAACAACAGCCAGTGTGCTAAATAATCTATAGGACACATGGTTCTGCCACTCCATGGCCTCCCCTGGTACAAGTTCTTCAGGCAAAGAAGTCCAGGAAACATCCTTCAGACACAGGCAGAGCAGTGAGGATACCACAGCCCTGGGTGATACCCAGTCTGGCAAAGCAATGGCAGGCAGGAGGTGGTGGGAGGGGCTCATGGACACGGTGGAGGGCTTCTCTTGAGCAAATCCAGGTAGATACACTAACACCCTGAGTGCTGGGAATTCATGGCTGCAGCTCCAGAAGATCCTTGAGGAAGTCCTGCTGGGGGTGAAGCCCACATGGACATGGCATTCTGTGGAGCTCTGCCCACCCGAGCAAGATGTGTCCACCCGAGCTGCATCCTCCTGGCCCTTTTAGTGAGGACCAGCCAGCTCAGAGGCAGCCAATATCCTCAGAAGGTGCTAGCTATATAGCCCCTGCCTGTCCTAAAGGCTTCCTCAGGCCTGGAAGCCTTTCCTGTCCCTCTTCTCTAACAAGCCCCAAGCCTTGTTCATGACCTAGCTCAAAACTTTCCTCTTGAACCCAGGAGCCAACCTGAAGGGGCTAGAGTTATATGGATTATAACTTATAGCATAAGGATAAAGCAAGGAGTAATGAGTCTATACCAATAGAGGTAAATATTTGAATAAGTAGATAAACAGGGGAGAAGGAACAGTTCTTCCTTAAAGTAGGATTATAACTAGTAGGAATTAGAAGGCATGATGGAAATAGAAAACACTTGGCAAACACTCACCATTATAGTTGTTTTAAGCAAGAATCATCAATGGAAACAAACACTCATGAGTGAAACTGTAGAGAAACAAGATGCTTACGTTATCTCAAAGTGCCTTCCCATAAGATGGTTAGTAATTGCAAAGAGGAAAGTAGTCACTTTATGGTAGAAAAAATGTGGCAGACTCCACCTTAACCAGGTGATCAGAGTTAACATAATAAATAATAGAGCATATCAACCTCATGTACCATCTGATATGATGCCCCAAGAAAGGCACAACACAAACTTCTGTGGTGCTCTTTAAAAATCCTGCTGAGCGTGGTGGCTCATGCTTGTAATCTCAGCACTTTGGGAAGCTGAGGCAGGAGGATTGTTTGAGTCCAGAAGTTTGAGATCAGCCTGGGCAACAGAGGGAGACCCTGTCTCTATAAATAATTTAAAAATTAGCTGTCGCGTGCTGTGGAGTATGCTTGGAGTCCCAGCTTCTTAGGAGGCTGAAGTGGGAGGATCACCTGAACCCGGGAGGCAGAAGTTGCAGTGAGCCAAGATTGTGCCACTGCACAGCAGCCTGAGCAACAGAGCAAGACCCTGTCTCAAAATAAATAAATGAGTCAATAAAAAAAAAAAACTAAATAATTCACAACCTGAGGAAATACCAGCCAAACCCAAACTGAAGGACATTCTACAAAGTAAGTGTCTAGTATTCTTCTAACTAATGTTTGAAGGTCATGAAAGTGTAAGTTGAGGAACTATCCCAGACTAGAGGAGATAAGGAAGCTTGGCAACTAAATGCTCTGTGTGATCCTGGATCGGCTCCTGGTCAGATAAGGACATTAGTGGGGCAATTGACAAAATTCGAATGAGGCTTGTAGTTAATGTCAATTTCCTGGTTTTGATGATGCATTGTAAATGTGTAAAATGTTAACATTTGGGGAAAGTGGGTGAAGGGTATTGGGAATTCTTCGTACTGTTTTTGCAACACTTATGTAACTCAGAAATGGTTTTTGACAAAACAAAACAAAAACCTTTCCTCTTCTGTCCAACTTCCCCAGAATCACTCCCACAGCTGTGAGTGTCACCTGCTCCTTCACATGTTGTGTTGCTATTGTTTACACATCTGTGTCCCTCAGGCTTTGAGTTCTAGGACAGGAACTCTGTTTCTTCAATCTTCAGTTTGGCCTCATTTTAGAAGTCATGTTTGGATTGAGGCCAGCTGTCCCTCTTCAGAACAACTCTCCACTCTACTCCTTCATTATCCCACTGTAAAAGGCAGTGCTGTCCAGTCTGTTGCCCAGACCTAAATTGTAAGGGTCACAGTTGACTCCTCTTTTTATCTCATCACACAGTGGGTCCACCAACAAGTCCTGTTGGAATTCTGCGTCCAGAGTTTATCACCAACCAGACCACTTCCCTTTTCCTCCACCAGACCCCTCATCTGAGCCTCCATCACTTTGCAGCTGAACCTGAGCCTCACCTTCCCAGCTGGCTTTCCCCTGCCTCACCCTCAAGTCCGTTTTCCATGGGGCAGCCAGAGGGATCTTTTCAAGGGGTAAGTAGGGTCTCACATCACTCTTTGCCTAAAACCACTCCCTGCCTTGGTTTCCCAGCATGACCCATAAAAGTCCCTACCTGCTCCGGGGCCCTGCCTTCCTTCTGCCCTCACCTTGAACCTGTCCACCCTCCCTCATCTGGCTCCAGACACACACCTTCCAGCTTTGCTGCAGTCAGTGCAGGTTTGTTTACATCTCTGGAATGAGGATTTTCCTCAGCTCTTCCCATGGCCATCTCCTTCTCAAAAGTCAGGTCTCAGCCCCAGTGTCACCTCTTTAGATAGACCTTATCTGATCTGGTAGCCAAAATCCTGTTCTTTCCCTGACACTCTTTGTCCCTATATTAGTTTGCCATGGCTGCTGTAACAAATTGCCACTAACTGAGTTACTTAAAAGCAACAGAACTGTACTGTTGACAATTCCGGGAATTACAAGTCCGAGGTCAGGGCTGGTCCCCTGGGGCTGTGGGGAGAATCTGCCCCAGCCCTCTCTCCTGGCTCCTGATGGTTTGCTGGCGATCTCTGGTGTTCCTTGGCTTGTAGACACATCGCTTCAGTCTCCGCCTTCATCTTCACATGCATTCTTCTTGGCACATGTCTGTCTCCAAATTCCCTTTCATAAGGACACCAGTCATATTGGATTAGGGCCCACCCTACTGACTTCATTTTAATTTGATTACCTCTGTAAAGACCCTATCTTTTCGCACCACTGCACTCCAGCCTGGGCGACAGAGTGAGACTTTGTCTTAAAAAAAAAAAAAAAGAAAAGAAAAGAAAAGAAAAAGAAAGATCCTGTCTCCAAATAAATGTACTAGAGGTTCGTGCAGAACATAAAAAGATTTTGTGGGAACATAGTTCGACCCATAACAGTCTCATTTCCTTGTTACATTTAATTAACGGCCTTTAGAATCATCTTTAAGTATGTTGTTTACTTGTTTGTGTTCGTATCCTATCTCCCCACACTATATCCAACATAAGTCTCCTCCAACCTCAATGCTTGGTGCTTTTGCTCTGCACAGGGGGAACTAGCCTGTATTTCTACTGCATTGGTCAGGATACCTCGCTCAGGCTGCCCCAAATGAGAGGAACTAGTCCTGCCCTCATTCAGTTTCCACAAGCAGCCAATGGGATTGTTCCACACGCATTACTTAGCTCAGGGTCCAGCCAAAGGTTTGCAGCATCCAACCCTGGATCCAGCCATGAATCTCAGAGCCTCAGAAATGCCCTACAACATAGTAGATGCTCAGTAAACACTTGCTGAAGGAATGAAGGCTGCATATAGTTTGGACTTTGACTCAGGTTGCGTGCCCTGCAGTCAGGGGCTTATGCTGATAGTTCTAGGCAGCAGCTGTGGAGCTAGACTGCTTGGGTCTGCCCTTGTGCTGTGAGTTGTGGGCATGTTACTCATCTACTCTTTGCCATGCTTTCTCCAACTGTAAAATGGGGACAATAATAAAAGTAATAAAAGTATCTCCCTGTAGAGTTGTATGAAACGAGTTCACATATGCAGACAGAGTGCCTGGCTGATAGGTAGTACTCCTTGCTTACCCAGGCTTGATCTGAAATCTGAGAAATGTCCTGGTAGCCAAAGGAACCAAAGCCCAGAGAGGCTTGTCGGGTCAATCAGGGATGCAGAAGCTCCAGGTTTCTGCTCAGACCCCTGCTTCAGAATCCTCATCTGCCCCCAAGGAGAGAACAATTGAGCACTAGGGAGATTTTGACCATAAAAGCTTTTGTCAGTCACTAGCTGGGTGGACTTTGGGGTTTCACTGGTGCTTCTGGCTGATTGAGAAGGAAAAAGAGGATCTAACTCCTCTCACTCTTTCTGAACTCCTGAAGTGAGGTGTGGAGCTTCCAGATGACTCAAGCAGGGCCAGTTCCTTGGAATCAGCCACTTTGGTTCAAAACCATCTGTGTTGCAACAGGCTCACTCAGCCACCCCCAGAAAAGCTGACCCACCACTCACTCAACTGGTTTCCTGATAAGTATGCCTATATATAGCCATACTTACAGAGCTTTGTATAGATGCATGCACTTGGAAACCAGCAAAGCTAAAAATACCCCCTACTCATACCTAATTTACTTGTTTTCTGTAGGTTCCTCATTCTAAATTTATAGCTCAGGAGACTGGAAATTGTTGTCAGAAAGCAGTGACCTTTCTGTGGTCATGGGCGGGAGGGGGACCGGAGGACAGGCCCTGTCCGGGAAACTTGGGGATGAGGTCTCAGTCCCAGCTCTAAAGGCAACGTGCTGTGATGCTTTGGGATATCCTCCCCCTTGCAGGGCCTCAGCATCCCTCAACCAAAGGAACAACTGCACATGATGGTATAACATGTTTCTTTTGTCTTTCTATTCATTGGCACCCAGCTTGACGTGCTAAGTGCAATTGTACTCAAGGGAAAACTCAATACAGATACAATAGAGCCATTGATTTCTGTTCATTCATTCACTTGACAAATATTTATTGAGTGCTTGCTATGTGTGAGACAATAATTTCTACTCTCAGATAACTTATAACTTACATTCAATTCAGAAGAGACAAATAATAAAAAAAATGCAGTAAGCATTTAGTATGTTTGATTGTGATAAATGTCATGGAGAAAAATCAAAAGGGGGTATAGCAGAAGGGTGCAATTTAATTCAGGAGGTTAGAGAAGTCCCCACCAAAAGGTGGGTTTTTTTTCCTTTTGCTTTCTTTCTTTCTTTTTTTTTTTTTTTTTTTTTGAGACAGAGTATTGCTCTGTCACCCAGGCTGGAGTGCAGTGGCGCGATCTCAGCTCACTGCAACCTGTGCCTCCCGGGTCCAAGTGATTTCCCTGCCTCAGCCTCCCAAATAGCTGGGACTACAGGCACACGCCACCACAACTGGCTCAATTTTGTATTTTTAGTAGTGATGGGGTTTTGCTATGTTGGCCAGGTCGGTCTCAAACTTCTGATCTCAAGTGATTTGCCCACCTTAGCCTCCCAAAGTGCTGGGATTATAGGCATGAGCCACTGTGCCTGGCCACAAGGTGGTATTTGACTAAAGACATGAAATGAAGCTGTGCCCAGTAGTGCAGGGAGATAACCACACAGACACAGGGAGGAAGGGTCGGTCCCAAGCAGAGGAGACACCAATGCCAAGGGCCACAAGGGAGGAGTGAGCCTGGTGGATTTGAGGTCACTGTGGCTGGAGCAGAGTGAGCAGGGAGACAGTGCTAGATGCTGAAAGCGAGAGGGAACATGGGCTGTTGTGATGACATTAGCTCTTACTCCAAATGGAAGGGGACACCATTGGAGGGCTGTGAGCTGAGGAGGGACCTCTGCTGACTTTCGCCTTCCCAGGGTGGTCTGGCAGCTGAGTTAGTTCACAGCCGACTGCAGAAGCACAAACGTGGAGGCCGAGAGACCTGTAAGGAGAGTATTGCAGACCAGGCAGGGGTGGTGGGGGAGATGGGGAGAAGTGGTCAGAATCTGTATGCAGGCCGAAGGTTTTGCTGACAGATTGGGTGTGGGGATAAGAGTAACAGAGGCCAGGTGTGATTCCAAGGATTTTGGCCTGAGCAATGGTGGAAATGCCACAAATTCTAGTAGAGAAGACTGTAGGAGGAGGAAAGATCAGGAACTCTGTTTTAGACCTGTGAGGTGGGAGATACCTCTTCAACCTCCCTGTGGAGGCCATGAGTGGACAGTTAGATGAATGAGTCTGGAGTTCGGGAGAGGGTCTGGGCTGGACATACACATTTGAAAGTCATCTGCATGTACCTATACATGGTACATAAAGCCGCAGTCCTGGGTGAGATCGCTGAGATGGGCTGTGTGTGTGTGTGCAAGCACTAGCTCTGGGGCATATCAACATTCAGAGAGCAGGTGAGGAGGTGAGAAGAAACCAGCAAAGAGGGAGAGAAGAATCAGCCAGGGAAGCATGGGCTTCAGTTTGTCTGTAACAAAGGGGGCCTTCAGGGTTCCCTCCCAATTTTTCTCTGGGATGTTCCTGGGACCTAGGCTCCTAACTTAAGGTGTCCCTTGGTGTGCTGGCATCCACAGCTGGTCACAATGAGGAGTGTGGGGAGTAGGAGGCTGGCAGCCCTGTTCCTCCTGTGGAGGGGAGAGGGCCCCAGGCTGGTGGGACAAGGGGTGTGCTTCACTAGGGCTGGAGAGGCAGGAGCCGGCTTTGTCCTGATACTGCTTTCCCTCTTGGACAAAGAGAAGCTTAGGTTTTCTCTTGTGACAGAAATCAAAAGGGGAATAACTGCTTGGGTTATTAACCATGAACATAGTTCTGAGTGTTTTTAACAAAAAGGAGCAGAGCGGTTTCTAACTGATATCTCTCTTCACTTCCCCCCAACACCTTGAGAATTTGAAAAACCTTTCTTCTTTGCCTGCCCAGACATAATGCCCAAGTCAGGGTTTTCCTTAGGACCTCTAGGATCTAATCATGGACAGAGCAGCTGGAAACAACTGGAGTGTCAGTCCTGCGGGCTTCTGGGACTGAGAGTGCCAGCTTGGCCCTGCCAGGGTCTGAGCCTGACCTGATCCCAAATGGAACCTTGAATTGTTTCTCAGTGTGCCCACACTTCAGCTCAGTTGGAAAGCTCTTGTCTTACTACCACTAATTAGTCACTTTCATTGCATACTTACTGTATGCTATGGTTTGAACGTCCCTGCCAAAACTCATGTTGAAACTTAATTGCCATTGCAATAGTATTTAGAGGCGGGGCCTTTAATAAGTGATTAGGTCATGGGGGCTCCATCATCATACATGAATTAATGCCCTTATTATGGGAATGGTTTAGTTATCTCAGGAGTGGCTTTGTTATAAAAAGCATGCTCTCTCTCCCTTTCTCTCTCTTTCTCTCTCTTGCTCTTCTGCCTATTTGCCATGGGATGACACGAGAGGAAGACCCTTGCCAGATGGCAGTGCCATGCTCTTGGACTTCCCAGTCTCCAGAACCAGAAGTCATAAATTTATCTTCTTTACAAAATACCTAGTCTGTGGTATTTTGTTATAGCAGCAGAAAACAGACTAAGACACTGTGTCAAGCATTTGACATATAACACATTTTATCCACAAGAATCCAACTATAAAAGCTTATAATAATTGAATTCAGATACAACACAACTGACTCCATATTCCACATCTCTTCTTTATTCTCACCATAAGGGGACTCCAAGTTTTGTGCAACTGAATTCTTTGGCTCCTACTTAAGGTGTTCTGACTGGGTTTTGGAGTATTGGTATCTTTTGCAAACAAGAAAACTGAGGCTTAGAGGTATTAATTTACTTGCACAAAGTCACTCAGAAAGCTGGAGATTTGTACCTAGATATCTTGACTCTGTAGCCTGTGGGCTTCACCCTCCTGGCATAGGACTCCCTTATGCCTTAGAAGTCAACTCACTTGACAGTTGGGAAAACCGAGGCCCACAGAGGAGAAGGCCTCTGACAGAGTTGAACCAGGCCCAGGAGTTCATTTGTGGGCTGCCCACAGCTATTTAATGGAAACTCTTGAAGTATGCACCATGGGCATGACCCAGGGAGATGGTGGGGAGGTGGAGATACCATAGGGCAGAGCACTGGCATGGTGCCCTTGATGCTCAGTGGCCCTGTGACACTCAGCATGGGGCAAGACAGACAGGAACTCATCTGGGAAGGCAGAGCTGAGCCAGTGGAAATCCTGTCTTTCAGCAATATACCAGCTGACGCTCCCCGAACCACAGTGTGGCATCACACCTCCTGCCTTCCCCAACTGCCTCCCCACCACCACACCTGCTGAGATTCCAAGCACTTTTCAAGGCCTGGCTCTCTTGACCTGCTCTGGGAAGTGTCTCCTCCCCGCCTGCCCCAACCCACCTCCCTGCAGCACTCAAAGTTGCTTCCTCTCCTTATTAGCACATTCTAAAGGCCTTTCTCTATTGCTAGGCTCACAATGAAAATAACAAGCAGCAGGGCTGATACTTGACTCCAAAGCCTGGGAGGAAGGTGGATTGGAGTTGATAATGGTGGTGTGATCTGGAACAGTGGCAGTGGGAATGGAGGAGATGGCTGAGGCAGGAGTATTGAGGAGATGAAATCACCCAGATCTCAAGGGTGAGGAGAAGAAGGAAGGACAATGATAGCACTGTCATCCTAAGCCTGAGCAGGGGACAGCAGGAGTGCTACCAAGAGAAATGGCCCCTCCCAGCCCCTTTCCCAGCCATACCACACTCCACGGAGTCAACCCAGGCCTCACCCCAGAGCACAGAAGAAACGGATGATGTAAACATGCCAGAAACCAGGTCACAGAAATTAAAGAAATCCTACAGGGTTCGGATACATACATACATACATACATACGTGTGTGTGTGTGTGTGTGTGTGTGTGTGTGTGTGTGTGTGTGTGTGTTTAATCAGGTAGAAAGACAAAGAAGCTCTGTCTTGGCTTTTGGATTCAGTCTCTACTCTCTCCATACACTGAGACCACAGCCTGGCACATGTAGGAACATGCCCTCCTTCTAGAGATCTTGTGGGGACACATTGAGGAAATGTGTTTTCATGGTAGAAACATCTCTGAGGAACTCTGAGTTCCTTTTTCTGATTTCCAGCCTCCTGCCCCATGTTCACTGAGGTCTGGCCTGTGGAATGTGGGGAGAGGAAGGTGGCCACTCCCGGGCCTGTCCCACTCACGGTAGCTTCCCGTGTGGCTCTCAGCCTTTTCCTCTTGTCTGACCATAGGATGTCATTGCTCAAGTATGAAAAAGGGGAGTGTCTTCTCAGGCTGGGCTCCTGAATGACAGCATTTTCTCCCCACAACCAGGGTCAGCTACACCATGCAGTGAACTACATCAGATTTTACTGTGGGCCAGGCGCAGTGACTCATGCCTGTAATCCCAGAACTTTGGGAGGCCAATGTGGGTGGATAATTTGAGGTCAGGAGTTCAAGACCAGCCTGGCCAACATGGTGAAACCCTGCTTTTACTAAAAACACAAAAATTAGCTGAGCATGGTGGCAGGAGCCTGTAGTCCCAGCTACTTGGGAGGCTGAGGCAGGACAATTGTTTGAACCCAGAAGGTGGAGGTTGCAGTGAGCTGAGACTGCACCACTGCACTCCAACCTGGGCAACAGAGCAAGACTCTGTCTCAACAAAAATTTTTTTGTATTGTAGTAAGCCTCCGTAGTTTGGGGGTTTAAGCATTATGTTACCTCAGAGAATATGGATGTTACCTCAGAAAGCATGGGAAAGTTTTTAAAGAACTCTAAGATAGTGTAGGACTATAAGGTATTTTAGACTGCTCCTGTGTTTAAATCCCAGGTTTTGCAGTCTGAGAAGGCTGTTTGGAAGGGCCAGTGGGGCAGGTGACACCAGCTTGGGTTGTGCTAGGACCAGTGCTCCCCTGGGGTGGCACCCACTGGCTGTGTGAGATCAGCCATGTCTCAGAGCCCAGGGACCACTCAGAATCAGCCCCTCCTTTATTATGCAGATGAGCTCACAGAGAGATAGAGAGCCTAGGTCACGTGGCACCTTCCCTGTTACCATGTGCTCACTGGCAACACGGATCCTTGTCATGGTGGAAAAATGACTGTGGAAGATCGTTATAGCAATGGCTCCCAATCAAGACACCTCCTTGTTTCTACATCATTGTGTTGTCCCTGCCCACACTGGCTCTGGGCTTGACCATGGAATTTGTTTTGGCCAATGGAACGTCAGCACATGTGATACAAGCAAAGGCTTGACAGGCACTTGTGCATCAGGGCTTGCTCCCTCTTGCTGCTGGGACCCCTTCTGCTATTGCAGGAAGAAGTCTGGGCTGGCCTGCTGGAAGGTGAGACCAGGGAGCAAAGACAAGTCAGGCCTGCTGAGTTCCACTAGTTCCCAGTTATTCTCAACCAAGGACGACTTGTTCCCCCCGGGAAGATCTGGTAATGACTAGAGATATTTTTGGCTGTCCTACTGGCATCTAGTGGGCAGAGGCCAGAGATGCTGCTACACATCTTATAATGCACAGGACAGTCCCCCCATAATAAAGAATTACCTGGTCCCAAATGTCAGCAGTGCTGAGGTTGAATAACCTGCCCTAGACCAACCAGCCCCCAGCTGACCTCCCAGCTGACTGCAGCCCTGTGAGCCCAGGTGAGACAGACAGAAACTGCCCAGCTGATGCCAGCCTAAGAATTATGAGCAATAAGACAGTGACTGTTCTAAGCCATTAAATTTTGGGGTGGATTTTTATGCAGTAAAGGCTGATACAGTATATCCGGCTAATGGGTCTATCACTGGGAATTTCCATACATGTTCTCACTCTTCATAACTGGGAATGCTGAGGTGGCTGGTCTGTGTGCGTGCACACTCCATCCTGTGGATATTTACCTGTTTGGTGCTGTCTGTTACTCCGCCCAACCTCCTACTATCGTGGGCCAGTTACTGTACCAAGTACTCTATAAGTATTAATCCATTTAATCCTCATGACAACCCCATGAGGAATTGTTCCTATTTTACAAATGAGAAACTGAAGCTCAGAATAACTCACTTGTATGAATGGCCACACGAGGGTTTAGCTGTCTCTTACTTTTAATCAGTGAAATTGACCTATTCGTGAAGAGGCAGATGCTCAGGGTCACATGGTTCCTAAGTAGGGCCAGAATTTGGATGTCTAGCCCAGAGTCTATGCTACTTCCTGTCAGTGATGCTTCTTGGCCTCACTCTGTGCTCAGCCCTTTCACGGACTGGCTGCCCCTTCCCTAACCCAGCTGCTGCCCACTGGGAAGGCTTGGCCACTATTGCAGCTCCCAGATGGCCACAGGTGCACCTCTCTTGTGATACATGTGCCTTGAAACAGCACTATCTAAAAGAGTGAGTGTGAGCCATGGTTCACAGGGTCAGACTCCAGCCTGGAAGCCCAGCTCCAGTGCTACTCACTGTGGAATCTTGAGCAAAATCCTTAATGTCTCTGAGTCTGAGTTTCCTTGCTGGCAAAGTGAGGCCAGTGTTTACAATCAGGGTAGCACAGGACAAAGTCCCAGACACCTGTGATATGAGGCAAATAGGGGGTACCAGGTCCCTGCTTTCAGGGAACTTACAGTCTGATGGGGAAGAGAAACACGAAACAAGCACAAGAAGGGTGATAAGGGGCCAACCAAGTGTCAAGGTCGACCCGACAGGGTATGTGTAAGGATTAAATAGATAGCGATTGTTAATGCATTTAAAAATTGTCCAGGCCGGGCGCGGTGGCTCAAGCCTGTAATCCCAGCACTTTGGGAGGCCGAGACGGGTGGATCACGAGGTCAGGAGATCGAGACCATCCTGGTCTACACGGTGAAACCCCGTCTCTACTAAAAAATACAAAAAAAAAAACTAGCCGGGCGAGATGGCGGGCACCTGTAGTCCCAGCTACTCGGGAGGCTGAGGCAGGAGAATGGCGTAAACCCGGGAGGCGGAGCTTGCAGTGAGCCGAGATCCGGCCACTGCACTCCAGCCTGGGCGACAGAGCGAGACTCCGTCTCAAAAAAAAAAAAAAAAAAAAAAAAAAAAAAAAAAAAAAAAAAAAAATTGTCCAATGGGGTGTGCTTGGAAGGTATCAGTGGAATGTAAATTCTAGATTGCAGTGATTGATCTCTCTCTCTTTCTCTTTTTTTTTTTTTAAGTGTTCATATGTAAAATTAAAAAAAAATTTCCATAGGTTACTGGGGAACAGGTGGTGTTTGGTTATGTGAATAAGTTCTTTGGTGGTGATTTGTGAGATTTTGGTGCACCCATCACCTGAGCAGTATACACTGCACCCAGTTTGTAGGATTTTTTGTTTTTGTTTTGTTTTGTTTTAAGATGGAGTCCTGTTCTGTCTCCCAGGCTGGAGTGCTGTGGCATGATCTCGGCTCACTGCAAGCTCCGCTTCCCAAGTTCAAGTGATTCTTCTGCCTCAGTCTCCCAAGTAGCTGAGATTACAGGTGCACGCCACCACGTCCAGCTAATTTTTGTATTTTTAGTAGAGATGGAGTTTCACCATGTTGGCCAGGCTGTCTCGAACTCCTCAGGTGATCCGCCTGCCTCGGCCTCCCAAAGTGCTGGGATTATAGGTGTAAGCCACCTGGGCCAGCCCACAGTTTGTAGTCTTTTATCCCTCATCCCCTTCCCATCCTTTCCCCTGAGTCCCCAAAATCCATTGTGTCATTCTTATGCCTTTGCATCCTCGTAGCTTAACTCCCACTTATGATTAAGAACATACGATGCTTGGTTTTTCCGTTCCTGAGTTACTTCCCTTAGAATAATAGTCTGCAATCTCATCTAGGTTGCTGCAAATACCATTAATTCATTCATTCATATCGCTGTGGTTGATTTCTAAGTCCACGGCTGTGACCTTGCTCTCCTCTCTGGGGGCCTAGGCAGTGAAACAGAAAGAGGGGTACTAGTAAAGACATCCAGAAAATAAAAAGTAGCTTTTCTTTCAGAAAAGAGTGATAGCCCCTGTGATTTAAGCATTTCTCTCACTCTCTCTGATTATAATGGTTCTGCTGCCATTAAAGCGTAGCAGTTACCAGCCAAGACCCTACGGTGGGATGCTTGGGTTCCCCAGCAGGGACCTTGGGCAAGCGCTTAGCTTCTCTGGACCCCAGTTTCTCATCTGTCAAATAGGGAGAATAATTGACCCTATCTCATGAGGCCATTGGGAGGATTAAAGGAGCTAAAGAATAGAACAACACATTGCATGCGTTGTTATCAAAGCATTAGCTGTTTTCTATTATTCTGCCTTGTCGCACACCCCAACCCTTAGCCTCTTTGCATTCTAAGAATTCTGTCTGGAAGAGGAGTGACATGTTCCCTGCTGTTAAGGAGTCTCTCAGGCTGACTGTCATTTGTTCCTTTTAGGGGCCCTGGAACTTTCCCTCCTACCTTCCCCACGCTCAGGGATTCAGCACCTCTTACTTCATTATTGCTATTTTTAATCAGAACTTCAAAGGGAATGTATAATCCTGGTACAAAAATGGAAACATACAGATAAATAAAAAGAAATTAAAATCAGCCCAATACCACCATCCGGAAAGAACTACGGTTAACATTTTAGAGTTTGTCTCTCTCTAGACATTTCCCCACTCAATAAATTTGTTTAAATATACATATACATATATTAAGGTCAAGGGGTCAGTATTCTCAGCCTTAGGCCTTCCATAGAGGCCTGTTCCTTGGGTCGGGCATAAGACCACTGTTGGCTGCTTGGAGCACAGGACCTTGGAAGGTCAGGGGCAGGACCTTTCTGCCTGACTCCACTGTGCTCCCCAGCCCCCAGCTGAGCCTGGGGCTGCCTTCCTCCAGCTTTGCACGAAATGCCCATCTTGGAGCTGCTTTTGATCCATCCCCTGGAGGTGGCTTATTGTATGGGATGATTATGTCAGAAGGAAAACCCTCCAGCATGTCCCTGGGCATGAATTGGGCCTTTATGTGAAGAGCCACTCTCTGCGGAATCCTAGCTCCTCATAACCCACTCTGAAAGATGACTATGACATCACTGTTAACTGGTATGGAGGGGCTGGGTGGGAGGCTGCAGAATATCTGCTGCTTAACAGCCAGCGAACTTACTGACAAATGCAAGGGTGACATTCAACCAGGCTTTCTCGACTCCTCCCAAACCCTGGACAGTGAAATTTTGCTTTCATTTTATACCCTGGAATTTCTCAGAAATCTTAAAAATCACAATGACTATAATTTACTAAACACATATCCTGTGCCGGGCCCTTAACAGTCATTGTGTTCATTACATTTCATCTACACCTTATATTTCACTTATATTTCATCTTCACCTCCATTTTACAAAGCAGATAAGGAAACTGAGGCTCAGCAAGACCAGTGGCTTGACCCAGGCTCTGCCACCAATAAGGGTTGCAGAGTGGGACTTGAATCCAGGCAATGACTCTCAGGCCCATGCCCTTTACTTTTGCATAAAAATTAATGTTATATTTTATTAAGGAGACCCATACCCGTAGTTAAAAATCAAATAGGGCTAAAAGGCAGAGCAAAAAAACCAGCAACTGACAGCCCCGACTCTTTCCCTCCTCTGCCCTCCTCCTCTGAAGCACCACTTTCCACTAGGCAGATGTCTTTTTCTGTCTTTACTTTAGATTTCTTTTTTTCCTTTTTTTCTTTTTTTTTTTTGATGGAGTCTCACTCTGTTGCCCAGATTGGAATGCAGCGGCATGATCTTGGCTCACTGCAACCTCCACCTCCTGGGTTCAAGCAGTTCTCCTGCCTCAGCCTCCCAAGTAGCTGGATTACAGGCACCCATCACCACGCCCAGCTAATTTTTGTATTTTTAGTAGAGACGGGGTTTCACCATGTTGGCCAGGCTGGTCTTGAACTCCTGACCTCTGGTGATCCCTCTGCCTCAGCCTCTCAAAGTGCTGGCATTACAGGCGTGAGCCACCGCGCCTGGCCCTACTTTAGATTTCAAAATGTTCAGTTAAGTGCCATTTCTCAGACAATTTTTTTTCTGGACTAAGTAAGACACCATCACTCCCTTTCCCATTTCTTACTGATTGCAATTTCCCCTAATTCCTTTATTGGGTCTATCAAAGGTATAGCAATAAAATGTCCCACTACTTATACATGCCATATAATTTACCAGTTCTTCCCATCTCCTGGTCACTCAGCGAGACTTCCCTCCCCAGTTCTCTGTCCTACTGTAGTAGCTGAGCTGGCTACTCTCTCCCTGCCCTGAGATTTTACTTATCTTTTGCCGCCCATGTTCTCGGATGCCTTGGCTTCCTCTTTCATGATTTTGAGTTTTTGAGTCCTGTATTCCAGAAATGGTTTTATTTTCCCTTCATATTTGATTGATCATTTGGCTGGATATAAAATTCTGGGTTGAATTTTATATCTGGGTTGAATCTGAGTTGAAAATCGTTTTCCTTCAGAATTTTGAAGGCATTTCTCCACTGTGTTCTGTTTATTGCTTCTGATGAGAAGTTCTATGCCCTTCCTGCTTTCATTCCTTTGTCTATTAGGTGTGTTTCTCTTCCTAGGACTTTCTGGATGTTCTCTTGATCATTTGGTTCTAAAATTTGATACTGATGTGTTCTGGTGTGAACCTTTTTTTTTTTTTTTAACTCCCTGTACTGGACAGCTTCTATTAAAATTTTTTGCTTTAGTTATATTTTAAGCTTCAAAGAGCTTTCTTCTCTGACTGTTCCTTTTATGTCATATTTTTCCAAGATTACTAATTTATAGCTTCCTTTTTGTTTTTTAAAGGTTTTTCTACTTGCTGTATATTGTCAGTGTCTGATTCTTCTGAGTCTTTTTTTTTCTTTTTTTTTTTTTTGAGACAAAGTCTCACTCTTGCCTCCTAGGCTGGAGTGCAATGGCACAATCTCGGCTCACTGCAACCTCCGCCTCCCGGGTTCAAGCGATTCTCCTGCCTCAGCCTCCCGAGTAGCTGGGAATACAGGCACCCGCCACCACGCCTGGCTAATTTTTGTATTTTTTTTTTTTTTTTTTTTTTTTTTTTTTTGAGACGGAGTCTTGCTCTGCCGCCCAGGCTGGAGTGCAGTGGCCGGCTCTCAGCTCACTGCAAGCTCCGCCTCCCGGGTTGACGCCATTCTCCTGTCTCAGCCTCCCGAGTAGCTGGGACTACAGGCGCCCGCCTCGTCGCCCGGCTGTTTTTTTGTATTTTTTAGTAGAGACGGGGTTTCACCGTATTAGCCAGGATGGTCTCGATCTCCTGACCTCGTGATCCGCCCGTCTTGGCCTCCCAAAGTGCTGGGATTACAGGCTTGAGCCACCGCGCCCAGCTAATTTTTGTATTTTAAGTAGAGACGGGGTTTCACCATGATGGCCAGGCTGGTCTCAAACTCCTGACCTCAGGTGATCTGCCCGCCTTGGCCTCCCAAATTGCTAGGATTACAGGCGTGAGCCACGGTGCCCGGCCTTTCTGTTTGTTTTGACCTGTCTCATTTCAAATATCTGGTGAACCTTCATATTTAAGAGCAAGGAAGTCTTGCAGGCTAGTGAGCATCATAGCAGGGTGACCAGATGGCTAGAAGGCTCTTTTACTGAGAACTTTCAAGTATTATTTTGTGGAGATCTTTTCCTAAGAGTGGAGGATGTGGGTGAAGAAGAAGCTCAATCTATCTAGAGAAGGATCTTCCAGTTACCTGCCTGGAAAGGCAGTGACACCTAGCTGCTAGTGTTCTGGGAACACTAGAACTGGCCAAAGAATCTGAGCCAAACACTAGCCAAAGAATCTGAGAGTCCATAGTTTATATATATATTTAAATTACTCTCCCATTTTTCAAACTCTTGCCTCACTGTCATGCTGTGCTGTGACTAGTGTCCTGAGTTCCAGACCTGACTCACAGCATCTCCAGGTCAACTTCTCCAGATAATAAATTTCTGGCCTCTTCCATGCAAAAAGAGAGGAGGGGGTGGCCTCCTATTGCTTAGCCCTGTGTCTCACTCCTGCTTTCTGTGGTACCTGGTGCCTTTAAGCATCAAATTTTTGGAGATTCTGTGGAGCACCTTAGTTCACTTCTCATTATACACTTCTCTTGTGTGCATGTGGGGTGTGACTTCCTCAGCTCTGTGCAGAGACTGCTCCTCTACCTACCTGCCCATCGATAAAAATGTTTGGAAGTCTTTCCTCCCCAGTGGTTGTCTTCTTATCGCTTCATCCTTTTGATCCAACGGATTTGTAATTCCATTATTAGTGGTTTTTTTTTTTTTTCAGAGAGGCAAGTGAGGTGGAATTTGGAAGGACGTATCAGTTATCCATTGTTACATAATATATCACGCCAAACTTCCTGGCTTAAAGCAACTGTAATTTATGATTTCTCATGATTCTAGGAACTGACTGGGTGACGCCTTTGCTGGTTTCACCTGAGTTCATTCATACTGCTGCATTCAGTTAGCATTGGCTGGCCTAGAAAATACAAGCTGGTCTTGTCCACATGATTAGTGATTGGTGCTGGCTATTGGTTGGGGTTCCTCAGCTCTCCCCCCTTGGCTCCTCATCTTCTAATATGCTAGACTAGCTTATTTAAAGGGTGGTCTCAGGGCAGTGTTCCAAAAAGTTAAAGGCAACATCACATCCCCTGAATTATGTTTGTCAAAGCAAGTCAGATCAGATTCAAGGCTTTTTATCTTGATGGGAGGACTGACAAAATCACACGTAAAGAGGCTTGTCTCAGGAATAGGAGAAATTATTGCAGCTATCTTTATGAAAAATCTGTAAGAAAGTGAGAAAAGATACATGCAGAATGTCAATCCACCACATTTAGCGGGAGGTCTTCCCATGCTCTTTGTATTGCCTGTATGCTCATATATGACCTTTTATAGAATTTTGTTAACCAACCCCTCATGGCTTTAGGTAGTTACAAATACATATACCATAATCTCATACTGAGGAAAGAAGCAGAACACACTAATTCTCATTAAAGGATTTGGAATTGGAGAAACTTGGGTTCAAGTCCCAGTTTCACTACTTATTAGCCTTATTACCTTGGGTAAGTAATCTCTCTGAGCCTCAACTTCCTTAGCTATAAAATGTGGTTTTGCAGCTGGGCACAATGGCTCATGCCTATATCCCAGCATTTTGGGAGGCTGAGGTGGGTGGATCACTTGAGCCCAGAAGCTTGAGACCAGCCTGGGAAACATGGCGAAACCCCATCTCTACGAAAAATACAAAGATTTAGCTGGGCATAGTGGTGTGCCCCTATAGTCCCAACTACTCAGAAGGCTCAGGTGGGAGGGTCGATTGAGCCTAGGAGGCTGAGGCTGCAGTGAGCTGCCATCAAGTCACTATCTCTAGCCTGGGTGACAGAGGGAAACCCTGTCAAAAAAAAAAAAAAAAGGTTTTGCATATAATAAATGAATTAACATATGTAAAATGCATACTTAGCACACTGTCTGGCACTGGGAAAGGGATCAAATAATAGTAGTACCGTCAAATAATAGTAGTACCGTTAAGTGTTTTTTTGGAGACAAATTCACATCTCTAATAATGTAACCACTGGAGATAGAATTTGAGAGTCTAATTTAAATCCAGGCTCCATCACATAATACCTTACAGGACTGCTGTGAGGATCAAATGAATTCAAGCAGAAAATGCACCTAGAAGCATGCCTGGCACATCACAAATGCTCAGGACATGCTTTGTGTGCATCCCTGATTTCTTAGGTCACAGCACCAAGCATGAGCTTGGCTCCAACAGGGCCATTGTGATGAATGGCACCTGTCAGGTGTGGGGTGCATTTTCTCCCACAGTGATCAGCCACAGTGTGAAAAGCCATTTTGTCTCTTCTTTAGGGTTCTTCTACTCTTTCTCACACTCTCAGGCAGTCAGCTCCTAGGTGTGCCTGTCTCTACATCTACAGCTCTGGTTATTAACCTGTGTCCCGTAGGTGAGCCTCATGGGGCTAAGATTAAAGGAGAAGTCAAAGGGATCTGGGAAAGAGCCAGAGGGGCTCTCCTGTCAGGGAGGGGGAGTGTGCTTCACAGTGAATAACATTACAGACCCCATTTCACTGCCTAGCCACCTGCTTTTGCAACCTGCCTGGCCATTAGCCATTTGGAAAATGTGGTTGACTAGAAAGACAACCACCAGTGAAGGGAGCTGGTTCTCACCTTGTCCATACTACAGATATATTTAAGTGTCTGTCAGGCAGTCTATGTGTCCTGAGCCCTATTTGAATACTCCATCCTAACCTCTGGGTTTGGGTATATCAAAGAAATCCCTCATACTGCCCCAGGGAGCAGAAGGGGAAGGATCAGATTTGTTTGGCGAGTTGCAGTGACATCTGTCTAAGATCACCCACAATTCCGGAAGGTGTTTTCTTACACTGGTTCTTCTCATACAGTCACATTTATGACCAACTTCTAAGGCTGGAGATTTTTCTCATGAACATAGTGTTTTGTAGTTTTTAAGGAAAACAAAACAAAACAAAAAACAATCCCATTAGAACTGCAACATCTGAGCTAAATCTTCTTGCCCCTGAAGTTTAGTTCTTTATCATCGTCCTCTTTTGTGACTCAAAGGCAGAGAGAAGAGAATTCACCCAAACACTTTGAAGTATCTGTTGGCTGACCCAGTCCTGGGGAGGGCTGAGCAAATGTGGTGGAGAGGAGCAGAAGAGTGGCCTGAAGCCTCACTTGGGCATCCTGGGACACCCGGTGGCAAGCAGAAAGGGAATTCTGGAGCCCGTGGCACGTAGTGTGAGGTCTAAGCAGATCCACTGCAGGCACCACCTCCTCCGCTGCTGGAGGCTGCCTGCCCTCTCCAACTGTCCTCACCTACCTGTGTCACTGGCCACCACTGACCCTCTGGTGGGGAGGTAACCAGACCCAAGGCAGCTGGGGCCAGGGTTCCCCAGTTAGCTGATGACCCTCACCGCGGGGATTCAGTGACTCACTCTGAATGAAGCATCATAAATTTCTTCCTAATAGCACACTTGTCACTGAATCATTCCAACAATTTGGCAGGGCAAGCCATTTGGCTCAAGGCAGCAGAGGTAATCCTCTGTTTATAAAGTGTCTCCTGCTGCGCACTGCAGAGGGGTGAGGACCACCAAGTTGATGTCACAACATCCATTTGGAGCTCCCACGATCATGCCCACTTTACAGAAGAGGGCATGGAGTCCCAGGGAGATCATATGGGAAGAATTAGTGACTCAGTCCCTCAGGGCTGGCTGGGACAGACCCTGGCACCTCACCCCCAGCGGGTAGCACCGTGGAGTGGCTGGCAGCGGGGGCCTTGGCAGCAGACAGCTAGGATTTGAATCCTGGCCCTGGGTGATCTCAGACACGTTCCTTAGTCTCTCTAGGGTCTCCTTCCCTCATGTGCGCAATGGGGATAATGCTTAACTAATGGGGCTTACCTAGAGATTCAGCACAGTGCCAGCGCCCAGGAAGCGCCCCTGAGTGGCTGTTTGCTGGTGTACAGTCTCCAGGCAAGGGCCACGTGCCTCCCGGTAGCTCACTCAGCGCCTCTACTAGGCG
The DNA here is from genome assembly GCF_007565055.1 of Rhinopithecus roxellana. Taxonomy (NCBI): domain Eukaryota; kingdom Metazoa; phylum Chordata; class Mammalia; order Primates; family Cercopithecidae; genus Rhinopithecus; species Rhinopithecus roxellana. The sequence continues at coordinate 70,345,456 of NC_044556.1, read as the reverse complement.
CCCTGCCTGCTTCCTGTGGCACTCTATCCTCTCATTGTTCTTCTGAGTAAAGAAAGGTGGCCATCAACATTGTATTGTTTAATACCCCCAGGGGACATTTGGGGGAGGTATTATTAGCCCTAGTTGACAGGGGTGGGAACTGAGGCTGAGAGTTTGGGTGACTTCTCCAAGCCCCCCTGCCCAGGGGCGTGCCAGAGCCAGGGTCAGACTGGGAATTCATTCCCCAACACAACAGTTCCCAGGGGAAGCCCACGGTCGGGGACCAGCTGCCCCCAGGGAAGTTCCGAATATGGCTAAGTATTTTTGTCGCTGCATTCTTCCCAGGCAGCTCACTCCCTGGACTCTGGACAGTTGCCAAGGAGGTGTGAAGGGGAAGGCAGAAGGAGGACTTCCTGTGGAGGGCGTAGGCAGCCGAGCTGTCGCTTCCGGAGCTGACATTGCACATCTCGCCCATGCACGCGACACTGCTGCAGACGAGGCCTCATGCCATCCCGGTTTTCCAGAGGCAAACGAGTCACAGAGAGCTCCCGCCCCTTGCCCCCGCCTGCCCTGGCGCCCACCTGTGCTGCTGCCCTACTGCCTTCCATCCGGGAGGATAAAGCCGGCCAGGGCAGTTTGGAATCCACATCCAAGCCAAATGACCCTTCCCCACCACCGCGGGCGCCGCAGCCCTCTTCCTGCAGCAGCCTCTGGTCCTCTCACCAAGCAGGCCGGAGCCTCCTTCAGCTTCTGCGTTGGGGGTCAGGGAGGGGCCTCTCCTGCTGCCGCCACGCATCCTGGGGACACAAAGGTGGCATCAGCCTGGGACAGTGTCTTCAAGACTCCACACCTCAAGGCTCCCTCTGTGTGTCCGCCATGAAGCCGGGACTTCGTTAGAGGACCAGGCGGGTCCTGGAGCCGGCAAGGTCCTCACAGTGCCCTGTCCCGCCGCAGTCTCCCAGCCCCCGCCACGGGGGCCCCGAGCTCGCCGCCGTGCCCCGCGCCCCTCCATCTCCACGCTCCGAGCCGCGCGCCCCCGAAAGGTCCACGCGGACTGGAGGCGCCAGACCCAGCCAGAAACATCGGGAGCCAGCGCCGCCGGACTGTGCTGGGCTCGGGCTGAGGAAGCTGAGGGGACTGTGCTGGGCTCGGGCTGAGGAAGCTGAGGGGACTGTGCTGGGCTCGGGCTGAGGAAGCTGAGGGGACTGTGCTGGGCTCGGGCTGAGGAAGCTGAGGGGACTGTGCTGGGCTCGGGCTGAGGAAGCTGAGGGGACTGTGCTGGGCTCGGGCTGAGGAAGCTGAGGGGACTGTGCTGGGCTCGGGCTGAGGAAGCTGAGGGGACTGTGCTGGGCTCGGGCTGAGGAAGCTGAGGGGACTGTGCTGGGCTCGGGCTGAGGAAGCTGAGGGGACTGTGCTGGGCTCGGGCTGAGGAAGCTGAGGGGACTGTGCTGGGCTCGGGCTGAGGAAGCTGAGGGGACTGTGCTGGGCTCGGGCTGAGGAAGCTGAGGGGACTGTGCTGGGCTCGGGCTGAGGAAGCTGAGGGGACTGTGCTGGGCTCGGGCTGAGGAAGCTGAGGGGACTGTGCTGGGCTCGGGCTGAGGAAGCTGAGGGGACTGTGCTGGGCTCGGGCTGAGGAAGCTGAGGGGACTGTGCTGGGCTCGGGCTGAGGAAGCTGAGGGGACTGTGCTGGGCTCGGGCTGAGGAAGCTGAGGGGACTGTGCTGGGCTCGGGCGGAGGAAGCTGAGGGGCCCGGTGGCTCCGAAGGCGGGCTCCTGTGAGGGGCTCAGGAGAGCACCCGCTCCAGCGGCGGCGGGCCCTAGATGCTACAGACCGCCCAGGGGCCACCGTCGGGCAGTCCAAGGCTGCCCGGCCTATGTCACAGGATTTCAGAGCTGCTAAGGGACTGGCCTCCCCTGCTGTCACCGACACCCCGAGAGGGAGCTGCGGGGTGGGGGAAAGGTGTAAGCTTGGAGTTCCAGAAGCTAGGGTGGACTGTCCCCCCGCCCCGCCCCCGCACGCGGGCCGTGTCTTTCCTCCGAGGGTGACCCTGGGGAGGTCCTTTCACCAATGGTCGGTCTCCGCACAGCTTCAGGGCCTGTGACATGGAGGGCTGCTGTGGAGGAAGGTGCCTAGAACTTGCTAGACCTTCACACACACCCGCCCGGGAGCCTGTTGCGGAGCAGTCCCTGACATAGAAAAGGAAGGAATTAGCATAACCATCAATCACACTCTCTCCACTAGCTTCCCTGTGAAAATAATTTGCTGATGCCCAGAGGCAGGGCTCCTCTAAACAGCCACCAGGTCAGGCGGCTTGAGGCTCAGGGAATTGTGGAATCAAGCTAATTAAGTGGAAGCCGTCCTCCTGGGGCTGTGTGTTCCTGCGGCTCTGAACGCATCGTCTTACACACAAAAGCAGCTCTAGAAAATGTGGAGAGGCCGGGCGCGGTGGCTCAAGCCTGTAATCCCAGCACTTTGGGAGGCCGAGACGGGTGGATCACGAGGTCACGAGGTCAGGAGATCGAGACCATCCTGGCTAACACCGTGAAACCCCATCTCTACTAAAAAAAATACAAAAAAATTAGCCGGGCGAGGTAGCGGGCGCCTGTGGTCCCAGCTACGCCGGAGGTTGAGGCAGGAGAATAGCGTGAACCCGGGAGGCGGAGCTTGCAGTGAGCTGAGATCCGGCCACTGCACTCCAGCCTGGGCGACAGAGCAAGACTCCGTCTCAAAAAAAAAAAAAAAAAAAAAAAAAATGTGGAGAAACACGGAGTGATGCCAATGACGAAGACGATTAGAGGGTTGGAAAATAAGATGGACGTCAGATTAAAGATTAAGGCAACTAGGACTGTTTAGCCAGAAGGAGGAAAGAATGAGGAGCAGGAGCAGGCAACTTAATCATCTCTTCCCATGTTGCTCGAAGAAGATACCCCTGGGCTCCTTTCCTCCCTGAGCCTGCGCTCTCTGGCCCTCACTCCCTGTATCTTTATCTCAAGCATCTTTGTGTTCTATTTACTTTTCTCTCTCTCTCTCTCTCTCTCTCTCTTTTTTTTTTTTCCCGAGAGCAGATCTCGCTCTTCCAGGCTAGAGTGCTGTGGCACGACCATCACAGCAGCCTCCAACTCCTGGGCTCAAGTGATCCTCCCACCTTAGCCTCCCGAGTAGCTAGGACCACAGGCATGTGCCACCACACCTGGCTAATTTTTAATTTTTTTGTGGAGATGGGGTCTTGCCGTGTTGCCCAGGCTGGTCTTGAACTCCTGGCCTCAAGTGATCCTCCTGCCTTGGCCTTCCAAAGTTCTATTTGCTTTTCAATTCATTTTGACCTGTATGGAGCATCTACTCTGTGCCAGACACTTTACCAGATTCTGGAGCTAACAATGATGAAAAGACAGGGTTTCTGCCTTGCGGGTCAAATAGAGAAATGAGTCCATAACCTTAAACTATGCATACTGTAGGACTGTAGTGCTTCAGATGCTACCGGAGCTCAGGAGCAGTGTGGGTTGCTCAGCCCTGCCTGGGCTTCAGGGGAGTTTGATGAGATGATGATGCCCAAGTGGAGTCTTGAAGGATGGATCGGTGAGCCAGGTGAGGATGGGTGGGAAGAGCATTCCAGACAGCAGAAGCAGCCTGAGCCCAGAATGTCAAATGCAGTGTTTGAAGGCAACTACGGCTGGCCTTGACTGAAGCCAAAAGTAGAGAAGCAAAAAGGGTGGTTCAGGGTGTGGCCAGAGGGTCAGGCAGGGCCCAGATCCCAAGGTCCTGCACCCTGGGATAGGGAACATGAGCTTTATCTGGAAACCAGCACTTCCTGGAGTGTTGAGAATAATATAGGTTACATGCAGCGTTAATAAAAGTTCCAAAATAAATAAAAAAGTCCTTCTTGGTAAAATAAGTTGAATTGACCTTGCGTTAAACCAGTGATTCTCCACTTAGGGCTGATTTTGCTCCCCTACCCCAACCCAGCCAGGGGACATTTGGCAATGTCTGGAGATATTTTTGGTTGTCCCAATTTGGGGGTGGGTTGCTACTGGCATCCAGTGGGAAGAGACCAGGGATGCTGCTTATCATCCTACAATGCAAAGGGCAGAACCCTACAAAAACTGCTTCCCCCATCCTCAGGGCTCCCACAGCCCCTGCACAGGCCTCGCGGATTGTTCGTCTCTGTACTATCACGGTCCTTTTGCTGGTTGGTTTCCCAGCAAAACATTAGGACTATGCAGGTCCTAATGACTGGGTTCAGGTAGCCAGGATTTGGAGGAGGGCAGAGGAAGATGTGGAAGAGAGGACATCCTGGCAGGGTTGGATGGAGGTGGCTACACTGGGTGGAATCAGGCTCTTTGGGGATACTTCTGCCATCAGTGTTGGTGGTTGATTCTAGGGGCTCTTTCCATTTTAGCAGCCCCTCACCAGCTGTGCCAGGGGCTTGGGAAAATTAGACTTGACCCTGAGGAGCTGGCCACGTCAGTTAGAGTCAGGGACCTGCTCTGTGCTGTGCACTGTGTGGGTGCTGGGAAGACCATCCTCTATGGTCAGGTTCTCCTGTTTAATTTTTCTTCCCAGAATCTTGTAACATATCTATTTTTTAGTTGGTTTGCCTGTCTCTTCTCTCTCTCTCTTTTTTTTTTTTTTTTTTTTTTTTTTTTTTTTTTTTTTTTGAGATGGAGTTTCACTCTTGTTATCCAAGCTGGAGTGCAATGGTGCAATCTCTGCTCTCCTGGATTCAAGCAATTCTCCTGCCTCAGCCTCCTGAGTAGCTGGGATTATAGGCATGTGCTACCACACCCAGCTGATTTTTTGCATCTTTAGTAGAAATGGGGTTTCACCATGTTAGCCAGGATGATCTCAATCTCCTGACTTTGTGATCTGCCCGCCTTGGCCTCCCAAAGTGCTGGAATTACGGGTGTGAGCCACCGCATCTGGCCCCCTGTCTCTTCTCTTCACTCCCTTCCCCACCCCTGAATGTCAGCCCCATGAGGGCAAGGCTTTTAATCTGTTTTGTTCACGGCAGTATTCCCAGAGTCTAGAGCAGCGACTGGCATGTAGATTGTGCTCAACTAAAATTTGTTGAATGGGCCAAGCACAGTGACTCATACCTGTAATCTCAGTGCTCTGTCTCTGAAACATTTAAAAATTAGTTGGGCATGGTGGTGCACGCCTGTGGTCCTAGCTACTTGGGAGGCTAAGGTGGGACCAGCTCTTGAGCCCAGGAGGCAGAGGTTAGAGTGAGCTATGATTGTATCACTGCACTCCAGTCTGGGTGACAGAGCAAGATTCTGTCTCAAAAAATAAAAATAAAAACTGTTGAATGAATGAACGTCTGAATCCCTGTCCTGCTCTACAGCTAGCTCAGAGTGCCTGATGCTGGGGTTAAAGTCTACCACGGCAGGAACAGGAAATTCCGAGGAAGTCTCCTCCTAAAACATGTAGCAGTTTTTCATTATCCAGAGTGCTCATTCTGAAATTGCTTTAGGGGGAAAGACGTGGGAACTTCACACTTCCACCCAGGGTGCCCCCTCAACAATCTGGAATGATGGACTAACCATTAGCTGAGGGAGGAGGGGGCAGGACAGGATGATGCAAAAGGCCAAGCTAGCCGACCACCAAATGAAATTGTAGTCACTTGACAGGACAACGGCATGAGCAAAGGTCCCCTGCCTCCCGGAACTGTTGCAAAGCATTGTGACACACAGGCCTAATCGCATCTGAGTGCGGTGCTGCAGAGGAATGGCCCACGCAGCTGGCAGGGCTTCAGTCACTGCCTGCTTGCCTGAGGAAGCCCATGCATCACAATGGGGGCCAACAGGGCTCCCCAGTTACACACCGGGAGTGAGGACCAAAGCAGGAGAGCAAGTGCCTACTGGTCCCCTTGGAGACAACACAAGAAAATAAACACTTGTGGGTAGAAGCAGGTGTCCAGGCCTAGTCAAGGTTGCCAGGGAATTTTGTGCTACTGGGGGTTCTGTTTACCCCGAAGGCAGCAGCTTGGGCTATGAGCAGAGCAAGGCTGTTAGGAATCTGGGTTCAAATCTCAGCTGACCCTCCAAGCTGTGGGTTCCAGGCTGCAGAAGCTAAAAATCTCCAGCTGTCCTCTTGAGCTTTGTGGCCCCAGGAAAGTCATTTATAAAAAGTGTGTGTAGGTGAAGGCAGGGCTTGTTATCTGCTCTGCTAAGCTACAGGTTTATTGGGAGGCTCAAAAAGATAAGGAAGGGTGGGTGTCATGGCTCACGCCTATAATTCCAGCACTTTGGAAGGCTAAGGTGGGAGGATCGCTTGAGGCCAGGAGTTCAAGACTAGCCTGGACAACATAGCAAGACCCCATCTGTACAATAAATAAAAATATTAGCCAGGCATGGTGGTACATGCCTGTGGTCCCAGCTACATGGGAGGTTGAGGTGGGAAGATCACTTGACCTAGGAGTTTGAGGTTGTAGTGAGCCATGATCCTGCCACTGCACTCCAGCCTGGGAAGAGTGAGACCCTGTCCCCAGAATTAAAAAACAATAATAAAACGTAAATAAAAATAAGTTGAAAAAAAGGTAGAGCAAGAGGAATGGCCTTGAACCCTAAAGTGTGAAGTGTAGGTAGGAATGAGGGGGATGGAGCAGTGCCCCCCAGGATGGGGATGCGCATCAGAAACAATGACAAGCTCCCTGGGGGTGGCCTTTGAGTTACCAGTGGGAACCAACTGGCTTTCATGCACACACCTCACCCGCAGGAGATGCCTTCTCAGTCCCCGGGGTTGTTGGAATTCTACTTGAGACCTCTTAATGGACAACTCCCTGGAGGCCCAGAGACACACAGGTCATATGGGCTGTCTGAATGATTATTATAGTAATTTATTACTTAGCGTGTAATTTATAGTCAGCTTATAGTCATATAGCATTTTCAATTTGTCAAGCTCTTTCCCACAAATGTAGTCCTTAAATAACACCAAAAGCTAGGAATTGTTATGCTCATGTTACAGAGCACAGTTTTACAGAGGCTCAGAAAGGATGGGTGAATTTCCCAAAGTCACACAGCCAGTTAGTGTCAGAGACAGGCTTTGATTTCAGGCCTCTGACTGCAGGTTAGCTTGGTGTTTGCTGTGTACATAAGACTGTTCTATCCTTCCATAGTTCCATCCTCGCCTCCTTTTTTTTAGGGTCTTTGCTTTGGAGCCGACTTTTTTTGTTTGCATTGTTTAACCAACCTCCCCTGACAAGTCTAAGCAGAACCCTCTTTCTGACGAGGACAGCCTGGAATACAGAATTCTCTCTGGGACAGACTACTGTTCTAAGAGCTTAGCCTGGGCAGCTTCCTCAGCTTGTGCCATGCCCTTGGGGTAGTGCACCTGGCAGGGCTCCTTACCTAGCCTGTGCTCCCTCTGCCAAGAGAACCTGCCACCCTCAGTAAGGCAGATATAATTATTCCAAAATGTATAGATTGCCTGAGAAGGTGATTTCCTAGATCTCCCAGATATGAGATGATGAACACTCTCTCTCCTTAAAATCAGTACAGTCCACTCACTTCCCTATGGAAAGGGAATTTTGCACTGGGATTCTGAATGCTAGGAATAAAACAAAGGGAAGACAGTGTTAGTTTACAATAAAGATTAAAATACTCTCTGATGTTTAAAATAACTCTTCATATACTACCAATTAATTTCACATCCATTACTACATTTATTCCTTACAATAGCCCTGTGAGGTATTATCAGCTCAATTTGAAATATAGGGGAAACTTTGGTTTAAAAGTGCATAGATGACTTGCCCAAGGTCACAAGGCTGACACACAATAGAGATGGAACAAAGACTTGGTTCTTCTAAGAGTCCAGGGCTTCACAGATGGCAACAGCTGTTACTTTCCGTAGGTGAAAAGTTAATCAACAATAAATTCAGGCTGGGCGTGGTGGCTCAAGCCTGTAATCCCAGTACTTTGCAAGGCTGAGGTGGGTGGATCACTTGAGTCCAGGAGTTCAAGACCAGCAACATAGTAGGACTCCATCTCTACAAAAAATTAAAAAATTAGCTGGGTGTAGTGATGCATACCTGTGGTCCCAGCTACTCAGGAGGCTAAGGTGGGAGGATCACTTGAACCCAGGAGGTCGAGGCTGCAATAAGCCATGTTCACACCACTGCACTCCAGCCTGGGCAACAGAGTGAGACCCTGTCTCGAAAAAACAAAAGACAAAATTCAAAGGTTGATTAAAAGTAAGGACTTCTAATGAGAATCGCTTTAAATTCCATAACATTATTACTTATCTCTTCTCCAAGAATAAGAAAATTAGGCTAAGGCATCTAAGTGATGCTCACCACAAACCTATCATCCAATAGTATAGCAGGTACATGAAGATGGATGAGAGGTACGTATTAAGAGACTCACCAGCCATTGCTTGATGTTGGATCCATGGGCGTTGTCCAGGACTTTGACTTTAAGAGAGTCCAGGCTGGTGTTGTCTCTATGAGTAGTTACAGAGCAATACTCGGTTTCTTACCCAAATGTCCAGAGGAATTTAAGAATAAGTGTAAATCTGCCAGGCGCAATGGCTCACACCTGTAATCCCAGCACTTTGGGAAGCCGAGGCGGGTGGATCACGAGGTCGAGATCGAGACCATCCTGGCCAACATGGTGAAACCCTGTCTCTACTAAAAATACAAAAATTAACTGGTCATGGTGGTGGGCACCTGTAATCCCAGCTACTCGGGAGGCTGAGGCAGCAGAATTGCTTGAACCTGGGAGTCAGAGGTTTCAGTGAGCCGAGATTGCGCCACTGTACTCCAGCCTGGTGACAGACCAAGACTCTGTCCCCCAAAAAAAAAAAAAAAAAATTAAAGAAAAATAATAAGTGTAAATCACAGCTTCCACTTTAAGGAGTTTATAATTTGTCAGGAAGGTAAGGTTTATTATGAAATCTTTGCATGGTCACGTACAAAACGGAATGGAATTGAATGCTCATCTGCTTGGTACCTAGCCTGAGAAGGCTTCTTGAAGGAAGTAGGTCTTGAGAATGGGTAAGACTTAGAGGGAGAGGAAGGAGAAAGGGTTTCCAGTCTGATGGAGGATGAGGGTATACCAAGCAGCAGAAGGGTATTGGGGGTGCATGGCTCCCAGGGCCACCCTGCCCACACCCCTGGCACTCTGGTCATTCTGCATACATTACCTAGGTCCTTGCACAAGCCAGGTTTTAACTCTCAGCCTTTGTACCTGCTATTTCCTCTTTTGGAAAGAGCTTCCCTCCCTTGTGTTTTTGTCCCCCATCTCTCATGCCTCATTTACCTGTTAAACTCTTCTCTCCTGCCACTTCAACTTCGATTCTACCATGAGACTGTTGCTGACCCACTGTGGTGCTTTGTCTTCCTCTTTGTGGCACTAACCGCGTGGAGCAGTGTTTTGTTAGTGAGTCTGTGTCCTCCACCAGATCATGCCCCTTGAGAACGGAGACTTCTTTCTGTTAATTTTTGTATGGTATTTGTTGAATAAATATAAACAAAAGATGGAAATATTGAATGAATGAATGAATAAGTCTGCAAAAAGATACTCTCGCTATAGGATCACCTACAACCAGTGGTGCCCTGGGCCACTAGATGAAATATGCCTAATAAATTGTACAGAATTAATGATTCTGCAGTGAATGATTGATGAATTGACTGAGTTATATATACATGAGAGTGAAAACACATCATCACTATTCAGCTGACTTGGTTGACATTTTTGTTTTAACCTTTTCCCTTGAAGTCAGTGAGGCTGAGACCTGGAGGATCAGGAGGAGTTCATCGAGGGTAGGGTGCAGAGCATGCTGAACAGCCTGTGCAGGGCCTAGAGGAGAGAAGGCATGGGCTCAATGCAAGTGGTTCAGCAGCAGCTCATAGGCCATGAGCAGAATCTGGAAAGGCAAGAGAGGAGGCCGGAGAACCGAGCAGGGGCCAGAACTCCAAACGAATCCAACTGCTTCCTGAGGACAGTAGGATATAATTAGAACCTTTAATTTAAGCACGGTGTGTTGCAATATTTTTTTTTAAGAAAAGAAAGAGAACCTTGACTGAAATGTAAAGAATGGTTGGAGCAGAATAAGACTGGAGGCTGCTGAGAGGCTGGTTTTAAGGCTGTTGCAGAAACCTGGGTATGGGATGGTGGGGGCTGGACTAGGGTGGTAGTTGTGGGTTTGGAGAGAGGTTAAGGAGGTAGAATGGACACGCCTTAGTGACAGTCAGGATTGGTGGGTGGTGAGGGTGCTGGTGGTGGGAGTCTAGGAAAAGGAGTCGAGGGTGATAATGCTAAGGGATCTGGCTTGGGAAGCTGGGTGGATTTCAACTGAGAGAATCTGTGGGAAGAGGTACAGTTGGGATGAGAGGGAGGAAAGAATAAGTTATTTCTAGGAATTTTTCTAAACATAGGTTTTGTTGAGGGTCTTGATTATATGATATATATACACCTAGATGGTTTTCCAATTAGTATAACTGCAGTAATTCAATTAATTAATTTGGTTACTTAATGTAATTGAAATAGTATGCTTTTTCAATTAATGCAATAACTATCTTTCATGCTATTATAAACTATATGCTATTATAGAATCTTCACAAACATTAAAGGGCAAAATGTAAATAAATATGTACACTGTTAGAGAAAATGGGGGTTAGGGACACTGACTGAAGGGGTTCCTCTGCTGCACTCCTATAAGAGCAGGACAGCCTCAGCAGCCCACCCCCAGCATCTTCTGGGAGAGGCCTGTTCTTAGGACAGAGAGCGAGAAGAGCCTACAGCTGTACCCAGGAGGCCACAAGGGCATCACTACAAAAGGGGCAGGGGACCCAGGGGGAAGTCAACCTCAGGAGCAAGGGCGGAAGGGGCTCAGGGGAAGATCTGTGACTATGAAGGGGATCTGAAGAAAACTTTCCCAACCGACTGGCAAGAGAAAATGACAGTGTCTTTGAAAGTATTCTGTAATATCAAAAACGGAATACAAATTTATGGAACTATCACTGTTGTCCACAATCAAAACTATCCATTTAAAACTGATGGAAATTTTCCTGGTATTCATCTGTAAAACAACAGGTATCGTTGTTTTTACCACCTTTTCCTTTGTACCTTTTGAACCATTCAACTATATATATGTGTGTGTGTGTGTGTGTGTGTGTGTGTGTGTGTGTGTGTGTGTATCTCCACCTCCTGGGTTCAAGCCATCCTCCTACCTTAGCCTTAGCCCCCGGAGTAGTTGGGACTACAGGCATGTGCCAGCATGCCCGGCTAATTTTTGTGTTTTTAGTAGAGTTGGGGTTTCACCATGTTGGCTAGGTGGTCTTGAACTCCTGGCCTCAAGTGATCTGCCCACTTCTGCTCCCCAAAGTGCTGGGATTATAGGTGTAAGCCACTGCTCCTGGCCACAACAGTAATTTTTTAAAAAATTCTGTAAATTTATGTAAATCAGTTCTCACATGCACTTACTCATTATTATTCAATCATATATAGACAAATCAGATCATCAGGATGTTTTGGTGTCAAGAAATCATAAAAAGAAAGGCAGTGATTATGTCTCACAGTAATTTTATTCAACAGAAAAGCATGAGGCCCATGCCTAGGATAACATTAGATGATCACATATTGAACTAAAAGTAAATGAGTCACAGTAACTTTGCAGAGGGAAAGGGCATGGCATGAAATGGACAGGATTTAGATTCCAGTTGGGCTAAACTTCTTGGTGTCTCAGTTATTTTCATCTGTAAAATGAGTATAATTAAACTTGTATAAAGAAACATTATTGGACTCAACCAGGATAACCTCTGGGAAGCCAGCTGGCACCTGTGACCTACAACTCTCTGTGTGTCTGTTTGCTGAATCTTAGAAATAACAACTTTTCATGTGCAGGAATGCTTTTGACCACAAATAATGGAGAAACCTGACCAGATGGCTGGGATAAATAGGGGCTTATTTTTCTCACTGTATAACATGTTTCTGGAGTCAGTAAGTCCAGGGCTGGGGTAGGGTGACCAATGTTCAGATTTGCCCAGGACCATTCCTGTTTTAGCATCTTGGGAAACCTCCACACAGTTGGTCAGCCTAGCAGTAATGGTCATCAGTTCACCATCAGGAACCAAGGTACTTTCTTCTTTTCCCCTTGGCCAGTCTGACTGTGGCTTGCTGCCTCATGGTTGCAAGATGACTGTTGCACCTTCAGGCATCACATCTGCATTCCAGGTGGGAGGAAGGGGGATGGCAAAAGGATCCAAGGCATTCTCTTAGAGAAGTTTACCTCTTATTCTGGAAAGAAAGTGTTCCTCAAAGACTTCCACTTATAGCTTATTGGCCAGAGTTGTCTCACTAGCTGCAAGAGTAGCTGGGAAATTGAGGTTTTGTTTCCACGCCGGTAGAAGAAGGCTAGGGGAGAAGGCCAGGAGAGGCTTTTGGGTGACCCCTCCGCAGCGTCTGGCCCAGCTCCTCCTCTTTCTCGCACCCAGCCACAGTGTACTGAACACCTGCTATGGGACCGGCACTGAGCTAGAATCTGCGATGGACAGAAAGACGAATAAACACAACCCCCAGCCCGATTAAGCACATGGCCTGCAACAAAGATGACTATGTCAGAGGGCAGCTGTGAGAGTGTGGGAGGTGCTGTGCTGCCATATCTCCCTGAGATGCAAGTGTGAATGACAGGCTTGGAGGATTAGCTGGGTAATATTGAACATGATGTACTTTCCAATAAAGGTGGATCCCAAGATTTGAGGACAGGACTTGGCAACAAGAAAGCTTCGGAGAGAACAGCCAGCTGGGTGTGAGAAGAAGGAATGTGTGTGTAGGGGTAAGCACCTCTCACCCCTGAAAATGACCAGGCTGGGGGCCTGCTGTGGCATTAGGGAGCCATTGTGAATACAACAGTATGAGAACGGAGATCTGAGTGATCGTGGAGCACACCAGCATAGAGCCGCAAGAACTTGTGGAGATGAGTCACCACCCACAAATGAAGAGTCCAAACCTGCCCTTGAGAAAAAGAAGACCAAACCTTTATCTCCTGCCTGAGGATCCTGCTGGGTGCTCAAGTCTCACCCGGCCTGGTTTCCTATCCTTTCGGCCTGTGATGCTAGCCCCCTCCTCGCTTTTCAACCTCTCTCTACTTCCCCAGCTCAGCTGCTAAATCCACTGCTCAGCCCAGGTCTGGCCAGGCAGGCCAGAGGCAGCAGCCTCAGTTGCCAGCCAGGGTTGATGCCTGACGCCAGCGACCCACTTGGGTTCCTAAGCAAGCAGCAGCGTGCTCTGCCTCCTCTGCACTGGTACTGGCCAGGTCACAGCACAGATGTGGCTCTAACCCCCTCCCAGCAGCCTCAGAGCCACGGAAGCAGACCTGGAATTATCCTGCAGATTCTTCATGTGAACTCACGGAAACAGCAAAAAAAAAAAAAAAAAAAAAAAAAGCCCTCAAGGTAGGAGAGTTACTGTCATGTCGCCCATGAGGAAATGAGGCCCAGGGAGGCCAGGTGAGCAGCTGGAGGTTACCTGGACACTCAGAGGTCAAGGTGGGTGATAAGGTAAAGCCCTAGGACTCCAGATTTGACCCAGTAGTTGAAACAAACCCAAGAGTTGCCCCCTTTTTATTTTTTTGAGAATGAGGAAAGCTTTACTCAGAGCAAACCTGTCCCCTTCTACATCTCCACTGGTTCCTAAATTCTAGATCTGGACAGTATGAAAAATTCAAGTTCTTGAAAACTAAAACTCAATAATGCATATTTCCTTTGGACATACACAGATGTAAAAGCATTTTTTTAAAGGACTGTGAGACTATGTACAAAGCTGATTGTACGTGGCACTTTTGGAGACAGCCTTCTTCTCACTGCCTTCTTCTGGGAAAAGAATCAATTCTCTGGCAGTTCTCTCACAGTCAAACTTTCCTTTTTGGTGTGATACCTAGCTACTGAGCAGTGGTTGAGGAGGTTCTTCCCACTTCAGGCTACTAGTTCAGAAGGGCTCCTCTATTCCAGGGTATCCATCAAGCAGGGATTGCAAGGACGTCTGGGTGACCAAAGCCCTCAGTAGGGTATGGCCAGCAGGGACGAAGGGCCCCATCCCAGGCATTGGTTGCTCAGAAGCTCACCAGACAAAGACCCCAAGAGGCAGCCAACAGGGAAGACCTTATTGTCCACTGCAAAGCCACATTCTGATGACAATAAAAGAACACCCATGCGAGGGCCTGTAAACTGTAAGAGAAGAAGAACCAACATGGATTGTGCTCCTACTTGTGCCAGGCACCGACAGTACCAGGATGCCTTGGCTGAGGAGAGATAGTTTGAGGAGTAACAGCCTTCTGTTACTGAGCAAAGGGTGGAAGCGGTGAGAACTCTTCATTCACCCACAAACTCTTCTCTGGTAGCCACGTCTTATTGTGTGTGCACTTGCTGGTCTTCATGTCTTCACATTGCATGCCGTGAAGACACCTCTATTAAAGCATTTTCATAGAGAAAAAAAAGAGGTCTTACATTGAGCATCTGATTTAATCTTCCTTAAAAACCTGCAGAGATGGGTACTATTATGCCCATAATATAGATGAAGAAACTGAGACACAGAGAGACTAGGTTATTTGCTCAGGCTCTCTTAAGCTCTTAACCACTACTCTATAGCTGCTTTGGAGAGAAACCAGAAAACAAAAAAGGATGGAGGGGAGAAAACAAACACATACATTCCTCTCAATCATTATATTAACACTTGAAGGAAGGGAGTGTTATCCCCACTTTATAGGTGAGGAAACTGAAGCTTAGTTAAAAGGTGTCCCAAGGTCACATAGCTGGTAAGCATTGCTCCAGGTATGGCGTCCAAGCCTGTCAGCCTCCAAGGCCCAAAACCCCTGATTCCCAAATGATGATTTCCAGCCAGGGAAATGGAGCAGGCTTCAGCATAGTTGGCATTGGAACGAAACATCAAGCAGGGTTCACTGGACAGAGGTGGGAGGGCAGGCAGGCCATGCCATAGGCCTGCATCAGCAAAGTCCCAGGGTTTGAAAATGCATGATCTGTCTGTCAAGAGATGAAAGGCACCTAATGACACATTCCTTTACTACAGTTCTAACTGGACAATAAAATGCCACATCTCACTATTTTGAGATGTGAAAATGATTGCAAAATAAATATACATTGAACTCAGAATATAAAACTGTATATAACAAGATGCCAATTTGGTAAAGGTGTGTGTATGTGTGTGTGTGCGTGTGTGGGGGAGAGAGAGAGACTACAAGAAAATCCACCATCTTGTTAAGTGGATTTTTCAGGATGTGAGGCTCATAAATGATTTTTGTTTTCTGATTTTACTTTTCTGTATCTCAAACACATTGAATGGTACCTTTACAGCTATGAAAAGAGATCTTATTTGCTTACAAACATGCAAGGCACAGCTTTTTCCTGATACCATTTACAGGGAAAGGATGAACCTCTCTTTATCCCATTGACCCTCCTCCTCTCCTGTCTTGCCAGCTCACAAGTTGATTTTCCAAGACTTTCCATTTGTGAGCTCTTGATGTTTAATTCAACATCAAGGATTCAACATTCAAATTTGTTAAAACAATTTTGGTGGGAGTGGAAGAGATGATGTTCAATGTGATCTGCTTTGAAGACCTCAGAGAGGGCTATAATTTACCCACGCCTGGAACACACATGTGAAAGCTTTAAGTTTCCCTGAGCTGTTCCCATCTGACCAGGGAAAAGTGTGGATTCCCCTGAAATCCTCGGCAGATCTCTGAGCACGCAGCCCCTAAGTCTCATCCTGCTGTCTCTCTACCTCACTCTGCCCTTACATCACTACCTGTGTAGAAAGCAAACCCTTAAACTCAAGTTGAAGTTGCTATGATTTTAAAAGCTTTTAGAGATAAAATCAGCCTGGAATGTAGTGGTATGTAATGACAAAGTTGACTGTTGACTCCATTTACTTTCGTTCTTATGACTTCATTGTCATATATTCCCATTTGTATTTGAAGGGGTTTATCACAGATGCTGTTATTTAAGTGTTATTAAAAAAAATTCTGGAGCTAAAGAAAAAGAAATCATATACAAAGAATGGCCACCTGGATTGAAACAAAAAAGTTGTTCCAGTTTAAAAGTAGTCCTTGGTTTGACTTAAAAAGAATTCAAACATCCCTCTCCCCCTAGATTTGAAAAGTATGTCTCCTTCTCCACACTCTGTATTTTTTAAAAGGTCTTGGGTTCCATTTTCAAAATAAGTTCTATATTTTTAAGGGTGACACATACCAAGTAACCAGAAACTGGCCTTGGCTTGGAAAACCTCCCAGTTCTCATAATATGCAATCACTAGCTCCTTTCAGCATGATGAATACTATTGATTGGCTCAGATAGGCTTGTGACCCAGCAGGCGTATTAGACATTGGCTATAAAACATCTCCTTATGAATTTTTTATTGGCTTGAGTGTCTGGAGAGCTGGGCAGCTGCCTCCCTGAATGTTCTCCCTCCCTCCTTGCTCGCCCTCCTCCTCTCTGCGTCTCTGGGCTGATGATGCCACTCTGCAGGGCCACATTATTGGATCAGAGTGATTAGCTTTACAGCCTGTTTTTCCGAGTAGAATCCAATTTCTTTTTCAGGTGCAGTGGGCTTACGAGTAGTCATGTGCTTTTTGTTTTGCGATGGCATCACAGGATTACTAGAAGATGCAGTAAACTGAAGTCATTTCCCATTAGCCATACTCCTCGGGATACTAAGACAATGTGCCACTCTGCACTTGCAGCATCACAAGCACTTTTCAGGAGAAAGATTGCCTTCAGCAGCTCAAGGAGAAGCTGACAAATAGTTGAATTTTTCATACTGTCCAAATTTAGAATTTAGGAACCAATGGAGATGTAGAAGGTGACAAGTTTGCTCTGAGTGACGCTTTCCCCATTCTAAAAAAAGTAAAGTAAAATAAAAAGGGGGCAACTCTTGGGTTTGCTTCAGCCACTGGGTCAAGTCTGGAGTCCTGGGGCTTTACCTTACCACCCACTTCAGTGTGAGCTTGATAAATCCTCAATAGGAGTCTCTGAGAGATTACTGAGACTCTCAGACAAAGCAGACTCTCGAGAAGCATCATGGCAGGCATTGCCAAACACCTTGGCTCACAATTTTCATCATAACCACAAGAGAGGAGGAAGAGTGCTCCCACTTTTATGCTGGTGGAAACTGAGTAGCTGAGAACCTCGGTAATCTCTCAGAGACTCCTATTGTAGATTTATCAAACTTATACTGAAGCGGGTGGTAAGGTAAAGCCCTAGGACTCCAGACTTGACCCAGGGGTTGAAGTATACCCAAGAGTTGCCCCCTTTTTATTTTTTTGAGAATGAGGAAAGCTTCACTCAGACTACACCTGTCCCCTTCTATATCTCCATTGGTTCCTAAATTCTAGATTTGGACAGTATGAAAAATTCAAGTTCTTGAAAAATAAAAATCAATAATGCATATCTCCTTTGGACATACACAGATGTAAAAGCATTTTTTAAAGGACTGTGGGACTACATACAAAGTTGATTGTATGTGGCAGTTTTGGAGAGAGGGAGAGAAAGAAATGGAAAGGAGGTGGGTGGAGGTAAGGAGTGACTATGTTATTACAGGAAAAGAGCACTTAGCTTTATCTGTAATGTTCTAATACTTTTTAAAAAGGACAGTGTGTTCACGTTTTACTTTAATCATTGTTTTAACAATGTATATATAGAAAAAGCAAGTGTATCAAATAAATGATAAATTTTGAGTCATTAAAGAAAAATTCAAGTTCTCACGTTTAGAAATTGGCTTTCTTCTCAATAACACTTGTATCTAGGTGAAATTGGGTTAAAATAAACTTCAAGCACCAATTTTGGGGAGAAAATAAATAACACAAGGTCATTGGGTAGTCTGTGGAATGGAGAGGTTAGTGGTGATTGGGTAGGGTGAATGACTGAGGGATTAACATATGTGTATGACCTCCTTTCACATGTGTGGTTGTATGACCTCCTTTCACATGTGTGGTTTTCTCTCTGGTCCTGCTTCCTCTGTAAAACATGAGGGACTGTGAAAAACTCATAACACAAAGTGAGGAAGAACCTTGAGTCTCTGTGGTTGACTGTCCCAAATAAGTTTGCCCTCCTTACCTATGGGTTCTGCATCTGTGGATTCAAGCAACTGCAGATCAAAAATATTCAGAAAAAAGAGCACGCCTGTCCTGAATATGTACAGACCTTCTTCTTGCCATTGTTTCCTAACCAATACAATATGAAAATTATTTACTTAGAACTTATGCTATATTAGGTACATGTAATTACATTACATTAGGTACATGTAATACATGTCTGTATTACAAATAATCCAGACATGACTTAAAGTGTACAGAAGGATGTGCGTTTTATATCAGGGACTTGATATCTGCGGATTCTGATATCTGGTATCTAAAGAGGTCCTGGAACCAACCCCCCACAAATACCAAAACATGACTATATTTTGTTGTACAAAGGAGAA
This sequence comes from Rhinopithecus roxellana, assembly GCF_007565055.1. Classification (NCBI taxonomy): domain Eukaryota; kingdom Metazoa; phylum Chordata; class Mammalia; order Primates; family Cercopithecidae; genus Rhinopithecus; species Rhinopithecus roxellana. The sequence goes on along the minus strand of NC_044556.1, from coordinate 70,327,052 downwards.
AAAAAAAATAAAGTAAAGGAATCAGGAAATGCCATGTCGTAAATGAAAGTGAGAACTCTTCCTGGTTTCAGTCTCTGCTAAGGAAATCCAAATCCAAACTCTACCTGGGAACCGTGACTAGTTTTAACAAAGTGTATCACTCGTCTCATTCACAGCAACCTGCATACCTCAGCCATGAGGCTACAGTTACCAAAAACAACTATGCCAAAAGAAACTGTTCTTTGCATCTGTCTCCATAGCACAACTACACCATTTGTTCTTGAGTCATTGATATAAATTGCTTGGTAAGTTTGAAGAATAAAAACAAATACACACCCACCTAGTCCCTTCTACGGAGGCCAGTTGAGATAAATACACTAAGAAGACTGTATTGTTTCTCTTCCTAGACATTAGGTGTTTTCCTATATCTGCTCCCTGATTTTATAGACTAAAACTCCCAAGTGAACAAGAACTTGTCTATTTCTAGACAGAGAGCTTCTAGAAGGTAGTTTCCAAGCCAGAGTGGATGGAAGTGTCACGTTGTGGATGTTTCAAAACTCATGAGCCTGACCCCTCTGTTGGAGTGGTCATGATTTTCCAGAGAGCGGCTGTTAGCCCATCCATTTCATGGTTATTACAGACTCCTTGGATGACAGGATCCTTTGCCATTCCTCTGTGAATATCTCATACTGATTACACAGTTTCTAAGCCCTCAGGACTTTTCTGCAAATTTGCACGTATTAGTAAATTTTTAATCAGGGAATATGTGCAAAATACTGCATTAAACTCAAGGCTAATCATTCTGGAATATCATAGTTGAAAGGAATTCCCATTGGTCCTCTAAATTGCTGTCTGCACCTACAGTCCTCAACCTCAGTGGATCTCCTTTTTCTGCTTCCCTTTGTTTTGCTCTCAGGAAGTAACAGCCCTTTGTAGAATTATAAAGTCACTCTTTATAACTATGCTCTCCATAAGTTTTGGAAGGCCTATTTTCCTTGTATCTTTAGGCTTTTTGTCATGGAGTAAACTGGACAAAGTTCAACCAGTTTCTTTAAAACTACAACTGTGATGATGAGGGCTATGTGGCAGGAGAAGGTCTGAAGTCACATGCATCTTTGAGGGACACCGTCCCTGGTCTCATGACACAGATGACACAAGATGACAGGGCATCTGGGAAGGCTGTTTGTATCTGCCTTGCAGTCAGTGGGTGAGAGAGTGGGTTGATTCTGATGACTCTGGTGAGCTTTTCCTTCCTCCTATTCTAAAAAGGTGAGTGGCCGGATGTTGCATGGTCTAGAAAGTGTCCTTCACATGAATATCAGACATTGTGAAGATCTATGCAGATTGGATCTTATGAGATTGTATTTTTTTTTTTTTGGTGGAAAATGTTTTCTTAACTAGTAGTGTGATCATGACACAGAAGTCTATTTCCACCTCCAGCTCAGAGAAATAGTGTGGGAGCAACATGGAAGGAGGAGAAAATAAACTTTTTCTTCAGGCTTTAAGGAAGGGTAGCTCCCTCCGCAGGTCAGCGAATGACTTTCGAGATCACTTTTGTAACCTCCTTTGCCCTTAGGCCCCTGCAGCCAGGCGATTTCACTGCCCACAAAAGGCAGTCCTCATGCTTGCGCTGTCTTCAAGTCTGTCCCCAGGCTGAAGGTTGCTTTCTCTTACTCATTCTGACTCCTTCAAGCCAATCCTCAAATTCATCTTAGGGATGGATACCTCCCCTTTTATTCCAGCCCCTCTTTATTCCAATTGAGAACCTGTCAGTATGAGGCAGGAGAATAGGGTTTGGAGACAGGAACATAAGGACTTCCTAAAACTAAATCAAATGGGAATACTTCAGCTATGACAGGTTCATGTATATCTCCATTTACATAGGGCATAGGCCAAGTAAATAACTTTGTAACTTTACTTCATCCTCTTCTTTTATATAGGGTGTACACCAAGTAACCACTAGAAACCTCTAGAGGGTATTTAAACCCCCAAAAATTCTCTAAGGGGACTCTTGAGCCCCTATGCTTGGGCCCATTCACAGCCAGTGGAGGATACTTTCATTTTCAATAAATCTCTGCTTTTGTTGCATCATTCTTTCCTTGCTTTGTGCGTTTTGTCCAATTCTTTGTTCAAAACTCCAAGAATCTGGACACCCTCCACCGATAACAAGTAGACTGATCCCACCATTAGGCAGAGACCTGATTCATCCCTCCCCCAAATCTTCCTTTACCCAGATACCAAAGCTGGCACAGAACAATGGTCAATGATGTTGGTGAACCCAGTTGATGAATTCTGGCTCCACCCTTGGCACAGTTCTTTTCCTTCCTCCTGTTCTAGAAAGGTGAGTGTTACATAGGTGGTCTTTTCCCACCTGCTGTCTCTTGTCACCCCTTTATGTCTGCACCTCTGCATCTCATTCCACAGCTCCCAGTCTCCACTGCTGCTTTAGGAGGTCATTAGCAACTGTTTATTGACTGGCCCTTGAGAACAGAACACGTCACGGGAAGTTACGTGACAGACAGATCCTAACCTGGACTGGTGTGTAGTTTCAATACTTTTGGCAAATTATTTACCTAATAATGGATGTCTACAAAAACAACAAGTCAGACAACTCTATCTTTTCTCTCTCCTCCCACCCCTTCCCACCAAATTTCTTGAGAGAGTAATCTGTATCTACTGCCTTTATCTCATACCTTGTCCATTTAAATCCGACTTCACTTCCCATGTTCCCTCCACACTTATGCAAACTCTGAAATTGCTCACACCTATGTAATAGCGTTTCCTGAATTTTATCCTTGCTAATCTTCCTAATGAGTTTGATGCAGCTGTTCACGACTTCCTTGAAAATTTTCTTCCCTTATCTTTGGAGTGACTGGAAAATAGTTTGCCTCTCACCTCTCACTAACTTACTTCTCTCTCCTTGTTGGCTCATCTGTGCCTTACTTAAAACACAGGTGCGTCCGAAGATTTCTCCTCAATTCTGTTTTTCTTCATTTTCTATATTTCCTTTCTGATGATCTCAAGTACCCATACTATCTCAATTAACACCTCCATGCAGACGTTATCCTAGTCCAGATCTTTATCCCTAGGCCAAATATCTACAGAGTTCTAGTTTCAAATTTTTTTTTCTTTTTTTGAGACAGGGTCCCACTCTGTCACTCAGGCTGGAGTGCAATGGCACGATCTCAGCTCACTACAACCTCCACCTCCTAGGTTCAAACCATTCTCCTGCCTCAGCCTCCTGAGTAGCTGGGATTATAGGCATGCACCACCATAACCACCTAATTGTTGTATTTTTAGTAGAGACAGGGTTTTACCATGTTGGCCAGTCTGGTCTCGACCTCCTGACCTCAGGTGATCTGCCCTTTTCCGCCTCCCAAAATGCTGGGATTATAGGTGAGAGCCACTGTGCCCAGCCTGTATTATTTTTTCTTTTAGAGACGGGGTCTTACTCTATTGCCCAGACTGGAGTGCAGTGGCACAATATGGCTCATTGCAGCTCGACTTCCCAGGCTCAAGTGATCCTCCTACCTCACCTCTCAAGTAGCGGGGACTATAGGTATATACCACCATGCCCAGCTAATTTTTGTTTTTGTTTTTTGTAGAGATGGAGTCCTGCCATGTTGCTCAGGCTCATATTTTCAATTGTCTGCTGGATGGCTTCATCTAGATGATCCTCCTAGTCTTTCAAATGCAGGGGTTAAAATGAGAACAAATAATCTTGTCCCTCCAACCAGCTCCTCCTGCTAACTTCCTTATTAATATTTGTAAAAGAACACAAGCCTCTAACATTGAAATAAGGTTTAAAATGGAACCTCTTTCACTCCTCCATCTTTCTTAAGCCCATATCTAATGAGTTGACTAATTACAGAGTCAACATACATTCATTGAATGCCTACTATATGCCTGACTCAGGGGATGTAGTGTGGAAAAAATAAAGGAGAGAGAGAAAAAGAGCAAGAGTGAGAGTGAGAGAAAGAGAGGAGAGAGAGAGAGACATAAGGTGAGCTTATGGTCTAACGGGAGAAAAAGACATTCAGCAAACAATTTCACAAATAAGTTTATGATCACATATAAATAGTGCTTGAAAGAAAGCTAGATACTGCTCTGAGAACTTATTTTAAAGGCAGGACAGAAAAATTATTCTTTCACTTGATGAATATTTATTGACTATCTACTAAAGGCCAAGCACTGTCTGGGTGCCAAAGTGTCAAGCCCACCTCCGCAATGCCTCTCAAGGCTTCTCCAGCACAGTACAGGTCCCTATTCCCTGTTCTTCAAGCTTCCTAACGGCCCCTCCTAACAGTCTCTCTACATTTCAACTCAGCCCAAATGCCACTATCAGATGAATATTCCTGTAAGGCTGCTTTCTTATATTAGTTGCAGTAAAGAATTCAAGGCTGAGCGCTGTGGCTCACGCCTATAATCCCAGCACTTTGGGAGGCCGAGGTGGGCGGATCACGAAGTCAAGGGATTGAGACCATCCTGGCCAACATAGTGAAACTCCGTTTCTACTAAAAATACAAAAATTAACTGGGTATGGTGGTATGCCTGTAGTCCCAGCTACAGTCCCAGCTACTTGGGAGGCTGAGGCAGGAGAATCGTTTGAATCTGGGAGACGGAAGTTGCAGTGAGTCAAGATCATGCCACTACATTCTAGCCTGGCAACAGAGGGAGACTCTGTCTCAAAAAAAAAAAAAAAAAAGAATTCAAGACCTCATCTGAGGCCTGACCTCCCATCTTTCTTTCTGGTCTTATCTCCTAATCCCCTTTCATGTTTACCTGTCTTCCAGTCAAACAAGATTACTCTGTGTTCACAAACACATCCCATGCTTTTTTACCCAAAGTTATGCTTTCCACTTGGAATCCCACGTGGTCTGTTCATTGAAAGCCTTCTATCCTCTTTCAAAGTTCAGTTTAATGGCTTTATAACTTAAAAATTTGTGCCTTATTCTCCCTAATATCTTGCACCAATGGCAAGGACTGGGTTCTACGTATATTTATAGTAAGTCTACTCACCACTCTGCATACAACTTGCAAAGGAACCTTCTCATTACAGATGCTTAATACGTATTTTCTTATTTTTGTCAGTAATAAGTAAATACTTATTGCTGACAAATAATTTTGTCAGAAATGTTTTCCTAGTCATTTTGCATGCATACATTACAATATTTCTTTCCGACAGCATTGTAAAATCTTTTTTTTTTTTTTTTTGAGGTTGAGTCTCGCTCTGTTAACCAGGCTGGAATGTGGTGGTGTGATCTTGGCTGACTGCAACCTCCACCTCCCAGGCTCAAGCAATTCTCCTGCCTCAGCCTCCCAAGTAGCTGGGATTATAGGTGCCCACCACCAGGCCCGGCTAATTTTTATATTTTTAGTAGAGACGGGATTTCGCCATGTTGCCCAAGCTGGTCTCAAACTCATGAGCTCAAGCGATCTGCCTGCCTCGATCTCCCAAAGTGTTGGGATTACATGGCTGAGACACCACATCCGGCCTGGATTACAAAATCTTTAAAAACAGAGGCAATGTTTTCTTCCTTTCCCTTTGTTTTCTCCATAGTTCTTAGTATAGAACTATAAATAGAGGAGGAATATAAATATTAGCCAAATGAATAAGTGATAAGATAAGCTTTTTCATAGAAAAATAAATATTAAATTAAAATCCACGGCTACATTCCTCAGTTTAAGATAATGCCATTTTGGATCTTAGGAAAAGAAAAACCTGGCCGGGCGCGGTGGCTCAAGCCTGTAATCCCAGCACTTTGGGAGGCCGAGACGGGCGGATCACGAGGTCAGGAGATCGAGACCATCCTGGCTAACATGGTGAAACCCCGTCTCTACTAAAAATACAAAAAACTAGCCGGGCGACCTGGCGGGCGCCTGTAGTCCCAGCTACTCGGGAGGCTGAGGCAGGAGAATGGCGTAAACCCGGGAGGCGGAGCTTGCAGTGAGCTGAGATCTGGCCACTGCACTCCAGCCTGGGCGACAGAGCAAGACTCCGTCTCAAAAAAAAAAAAAAAAAGAAAAACCTGTAGCTGGTATATTAACATCCATAAATTTCTTTCTTTTTTTTTTTTTTGAGATGGAGTCTTGCTGTGTTGCTTAAGCTGGAGTGCAGTGGTACAGTCTTGGCTCACTGCAACCTCTGGTTCCCAGGTTCAGTAGATTCTCTTGCCTCAGCCTCCAGAGTAGCTGAGATTACAGATGCACACCACCATGCCCGGCTAATTTTTGTATTTTTAGTAGAGACAGGGCTTCACCATGTTGACCAGACCGGTCTCAAACTCCTGACCTCAAGTGATCTACCTGCCTTGGCCTCCCAAAGTGTTGGGATTACAGGCCTGAGCCACTGTGCCCAGCCTCCATAAAATTCGTTAGCTATTTTTTGGCCTTTGTAGTTTCATAAGCAACTATTGCTGCTCTACAAGCTATCACTTTTTATCGGCTTATTTTTTAACTCTACCTTGTTAAATTCCATTCTTGGTCCATTAAAAAAGTTATCTTGTGGCCGGGCGCGGTGGCTCATGCCTGTAATCCCAGCACTTTGGGAGGCCGAGGTGGGCAGATCACAAAGTCAGGAGATTGAGACCATCCTGGCTAACATGGTGAAACCCCGTCTCTACTAAAAATACAAAAAAATCAGCCAGGCGTGGTGGCGGGTGCCTGTAGTCCCAGCTACTCGGGAGGCTGAGGCAAGAGAATGGTGTGAACCCGGGAGGCAGAGCTTGCAGTGAGCCAAGATCGCACCACTACACTCCAGCCTGGGCGACAGAGCAAGACTCCATCTCAAAAAAAAAAAAAAAAATTATCTTGAGTTTTCCTGATAGATTATCATTATCTATAAAGATAATTTTGTCTCTACTTTAAAATAGTTATATCATTTCTTTCTTTTTCTTATCTTATTGCATTGGTTGGAACTTCCAGATCAATATTTTAAAAATGGGAATAATAAGCCTTTTGCCTTAGTGAGTTTTTTTTTTAATTTTCCTACTAGCAATTATTATGTTAGCTATTGGTTTGAAATAAACACTTTTGAAAAGCATTTGTCTATTCTAAATCACGAAATCACATCTAATTGTTTCTTTTTATATTAAAACTTTATTTGTACACTTATTAGATTGCTCTGTCAAACTGAACTACATAACTTAAGTGAAGTGGAGATTTGGCAACTATTTGGTGATGGGATCAGTTATAGAGTGCCAAGCCAGATAACTTAAATCATGAGTCATTTGGTCTATCTTTACTGATAAAATTATCAAGAGAATTGGTGAACCTACATTAGCGTTTGTGCCATTTAGACACAAAATCTCTGGGAAAAGGTGACAAAATATGAAAATGCTCATGAATTCGTCTATCCTTTCATTCATCATCTATGCATTCATTTGATAAATATTTGTTGAGTACTGCTATGTGCCAAACACTATTCCAGCATTGAGCTATAAGAATAAACAAGACGGCCAGGTGCAGTGACTCAGGCCTGTAATCCCAGCACTTTGGGAGGTGGAGGTGGGTGGATCATGAGATCTGGAGATTGAGACCACCCTGGTTAACACAGTGAGACCCTGTCTCTACTAAAAATACAAAAAAATAGCTGGGTGTGGTGGCAGATGCCTGTCGTCCCAGCTACTCGGGAAGCTGAGGCAGGAGAATTGCTTGAACCCGGGAGGCGGAGGTTGCAGAGACTCTGTCTCAAAAGAAAAAAAAAAAAAAAAGCACCAGGCATGGTGGCTCATGCCTGTAATCCCAGCACTTTGGGAGGCTGAGGTGGGCGGATCATGAGGTCAGGAGTTCAGGACCAGCTTGGCCAACATGGTGAAACCCCGTTTCTACTAAAAATACAAAAATTAGCTGGGGAAGGTGGCGTGTGCCTGTAATACCAGCTACTCTGGAGGCTGAGGCAGGAGAATTACTTGAACTGTGACCTGGGAGGTGGAGGTCACAGTGAGCCGAGATTGCGCCACTGCACTCCAGCCTGGGCTATAGAGCGAGACTGTCTCAAAAAAAAAAAAAAGAATAAACAAGACAAAGTCCCTACTCTTGTGGAGCTTTCTGTCTAGAGAGGGCAAACAAATAGCAAGTTAACAAATAAGTGAACAAGATTTTTAAAAATAGATATTCATGGCCGGGCACGGTAGCTTACGCCTGTAATCCCAGCACTTTGGGAAGCCGAGGTGGGACCTGAGGTCAGGAATTCAAGACCAGACTGGCCAACATGGTGAAACCCTGTCTCAAAAATTAGTCTGGCATGGTGGCAGGCCCCTGTAACCCCAACTACTTGGGAGGCTGAAGCAGGAGAATGGCTTGAACCCAGGAGGTGGAGGTTGCAGTGAACCAAGGTCGTGCCACCGCACTCCAGCCTGAGCAACAAGAGTGAAATTTCATCTCAAAAAAAAAGAAAAAAGATATTCATAAATGCTATAAAGATAACAAAATAAAATGATATGTTAGAGAGTGACTTACGGAGATGGGATATTTCAGCGAAAGTGGTCAGAGAAGGCTTCTCCAAGGAATGATATTTGAACAGAGACCTAAGTGACAAGAAGAAACCAGCTATGTAAAGATCACAGAGACATTGCAGGCAGAGGAAATAGCAAATGCAAAGACACTAAGGTGAAAATGATCTTGGCATTTTACAAGAACAAAGAGAATGATGAGGAGCAGTGAATGGAAGGAGAACAATAAAATATAAGGTTGGAGTGGTAGGAGGACCAGATGATGGTGAATAATTTGGATTACATGTATTCATGAAAATAATTTTTGTTTTTTTTTTTTTTTTTTTTTTGAGACGGAGTCTCGCTCTGTCGCCCAGGCTGGAGTGCAGTGGCCGGATCTCAGCTCACTGCAAGCTCCGCCTCCCGGGTTTACGCCATTCTCCTGCCTCAGCCTCCCGAGTAGCTGGGACTACAGGCGCCCGCCACCTCGCCCGGCTAGTTTTTTTGTATTTTTTAGTAGAGACGGGGTTTCACCATGTTAGCCAGGATGGTCTCGATCTCCTGACCTCGTGATCCGCCCGTCTCGGCCTCCCAAAGTGCTGGGATTACAGGCTTGAGCCACCGCGCCCGGCCGAAAATAATTTTTAAGGATGATAGTAATACATTTGATAAGATGAAATACATTTAGAAAATTTACAGTGCAAATTATAAACACACAAAATTAACTGACTATCTTAGACAAGAAAAATGCCCAAATAAGGCAAATAAGCTCTTTATTCCATTCTATTTCACACCCACCTCTCATATACTTGTGTTTTGTCACTTTGAATGGCAACAAAGATCTTGAAATGATAACATGCATGCATTCCTGGGGGTAAAATTGCTTATGCAACAGATTGTGAGCCAAGATCTTTTTGACAGTTTAATACGTTAAGAGAGACATACTGTCCTAAACAATTAGCATGGGCTTTCCAAAGCTGAGGAATCACATCATCCATACTAGTTGTAGTCTTCATAGTAAGTCAAACAGAACCACATGACTTAGTTCCTTTCTTTGTACTTTTATTGGAGAGAACCAGTGAATGAAACACTTTTCGTGCCCACTAAAGCTACCCAAAAATAAAAGGTGTAACAATTGAACTTGGGTGACTCAGGGTGGTCACTCTCTGCGTCTTGATTTAGAAGATGGGGCTATTTTGGGTTTGTCCTAACTGGTTGGTTGTTGTGGCCTCAGACCAGGCCCAGCACAATGGTCAAAGCAGTGCTTTGTCACACGGCACAGAATCTTGTGCCCAAAAACCTGGCAACCTTCTGTCCCTTTGTGAAAGAGGAACATCGAATCCCAGTGTGGTTAGATTCTGCTGTGGCAGCCTCCAAAAGGCTGCTCATGGCTTTGTTATATTGGAGTTTTAAAATTTCACATAGTGATCATGTTTTTGGAAAGAGCAACTCACCAGTGAGTTTTTCTGGGTTGTGGTGGTTGTCATGGTGATCAGAATCAGACAAAGGCAGGAGCAGACTCCTCTACTCACATACGATGGAGAGCTCATCCCTCCTCAGGCAAGCAAGGCACTGGGCACAGGGCCTGGAATTAGAGTAACCCCTCAATGAAGGTCATCTGCTTGATTGGATTTCACATTTACCTAGCCCCCAAATGGATTAGTTAGCAGTCTGTAGAGCAGCTCCCAAACAGCATTCCACAGAACTAGGCCAGCCCATTTTTACTGGTCTCCAGCAAAAAGAGAAGAAACTATTTTTTGAAATAATTGAGTAAACATTCATGCATACATGTGAGATGGTTTAAAGTGATCACTGGTCACTTCTTATGAACTGCCTTGACTCTGATATTTTTGTCCTGCCTACCAGGTTTTTCTCAAAGTTGACACACTCTGGCTTTTAATAAAGAATGTTGTCAGTGTATGGTAGCAATTGTTGGTTTAAATATCCTTCTGCGGCAAAAGTAAGGGTAAAATATGGAAGAAAGTCTTTCTAATTATCTCTAAGCCAATCTTCCCCCAATTTTTTGAAATTTTACAGAGCCTAGTACTCTGAATCTGAAAACCCCTATCTGAATGGCTTCAGTCTCTAGTTTTCTGGCCTTTTCTGGTCTCTACTGTAGTATATGGGATGGGTAAATGCTTACTCTGTAGTCCCTTTACCAATTTACACCCTTTTCTGATGTGGTATCTTACAACTGAAAGCTGGAGACCTGAAAGAAAGAGAAGGGGCATGCCAGGGAAGCAGGAATAAATAATGGCTATTATTTATTTATTTATTTAATTTTATTAATTTTTTTTTTTTTTTTTTTTTTGAGACGGAGTCTCATTCTGTCGCTGGACTGGAGTGCAGTGGTGCAAGCTCTGCTCACTGCAACCTCTGCCTCCTGGGTTCAAGTGATTCTCCTGCCTCAGCCTCCCAAGTAGCTGATATTACAGGCATACACCACCACGCCTGGCTAATTTTTGTATTTTTAGTAGAGACAGGGTTTCGCCATGTTGGTCAGGCTTGTCTTAAACTCTTGACCTCAGGTGATCTGCCTGCCTCGGCCTCCCAAAGTGCTGGGATTACAGGTATTAGCCACCACGCCTGGCCGACTATTAATATTAGTATCACTAGTATTTATGTTGGTATTACAGAGGGGCAGAAAATAAGGCCAAATAAAACATACAATTTTTTAGAATGATAAATATAGAAGGAAGTTTTTCTAATGAGTATATCAACTTGTGAGTGATTTGTTTTGTGATAATATGAACAAATATTTAAAATTGCATGCTTCTGTCCTTTCAACTTTTGCTGCCCTTAGTTTGCAGACGTAAGTGGTACTTTAGACATTCCTTTCAAAAAACATTTAATACCATAGGGCAAATGTAGATTTTCTATAATTAAATCAGTCTAAGTCACTGCTTACATGATACAGATGGTAAATAAGAATGTAAAATAACAAAGTGGCTATTTTTGTCTTAGCAGGACTTCCTGGCCACAGTACGGGACTCTGAGATGCAGGTCTTGCATTCAGCTAAGCCACTGCTTTGCTGTATCTCATTGAGAAATGGCTTAAGCCACATCTGTTCCCTGTTTATGAATTTGAGATAGTAAGATTTGTCACTAATGGTTTATCATCAGGTTGTTGATTAAAACAGATTATTAGAAACAATGGCCTTATATACTGGGAAGGCAGTTACTTGTGTCTTTATAGGTCTTATAGCTATAATACCATGTCTATAATAAATAATAGCATGAGGAAGACTGGGTCTGGTGGCTTACACCTGTGAGGCTGAGGTTTGAGCTCGTAAGTTTGAGACCAGCATAAGAAACATAGTGAAACCCTGCCTCTACAAAAAATACAAAAATTACCCTGGCATGGTGGCATGCATCTGTAGTCCCAGCTATCTGGAAGGCTGAGGTAGGAGGATCACTTGAGCCTGGGAGTTGGAGGTTGCAGTGAGCCATGATCATGCTACTGCACTCCAGCCTGTGTGACACAGAGAGGCCCTGTCTCAAAAAAAAAAAAAAAAAAAAAAAAAAAGTAAAAACAAATAAATAATAACATAAGGAAAAACTAAAAATTTGGATTAATGAGTTTGTAATGCTGTGAATAACAGTTTTTATTTACCCTGCATTTATTATGTGCCAAGCATTTTGATAAGTGCTTTTTAAATGTCGTATGATTGGCCATTTAGAATAACCTTGTAGGAAGGCACAATTACTACCTTCAACTTAAAGTTCAGGAAACTGGGGCTTTTTGAAATAATTCCGCAAGAGTAACAAATGGCAGGCTGAAAGTCCTCTTGGGAGACAGGCAGCCCACCTGTTCCCATAGAGCAGTGTAACTCCCTCTGAATCTCTCTGTGTTGACCAGGCTGGTGAGTATGTATGTCCTCCTCCAACACCTAATAAGGCAATATTTTCCTTTTTCTTCCTCTAGTTCCTTATGTAAAGAATGTTTAATTTCCCTTTGTCTTTTGTCATTTGACTTTCATTTCCTATTTTGGGTTTTCTGCTTCTCTCACACGGAGCCTTCTGTTCTGCCCTGCTTCATTTCTCTTCTTGGTGGATTTGACCTAAGTTCCAGTTTTTGTGCCTTTTCCTTTATGTTTCAGTTCCTTATATAGCCTGCACGAAGCCAAGTGAAGTTACCTTCTATGGTTGACATCCCTTTTCTGTTCACTGGAAGTTTTCTAGTTTTCCTGTGTTCTTTTGATATGTATATACTTATCTGAAAGGGGTTTCCTTTGGAGTGCTCTAGGTTAGACTTCAAAAAGAAGTTTCTGATTTAAGTGCTGTAGTGTATTAGAATATTTTACTGAGAAGGATTGTAAAGTGCTTACAGGTTTTTTGTTTTTATAAAGAAAGAACAAACAATGACAGAAGGAAGACGGATGGAGGGGTTGGAATATTATCTTGCTGAGATGCAGAGGAAGGGAGAGAGAGAAAGAGAGAGAAAAATTGGTGGCTTCCACTGATGGCATTCTAGTTGAATTCTGGACTATTTGTACTATTTCAGAACACAGAATAATAGAACTCAGAAATGATCATCATCACAATATTGGATATTTTGTTAGGTTTTGTTTTGTTTGGAAGTAAGGATGTTCCTCTACCCAGTGTGTTTTAGGTCCTTATCAGAAATTCAGGTTCTAAATGGTTCAGTAAAGTGGCCATGGCAGCAGAGCACATGGAAACAAATACTGGGTTCAGGGCCAGAGACCTAGACCAAGTACTGGTTTTCCTGTAAACAGCTGTGTGATCTCTAGCAAGTTATTTATCTTATCTTTGAGTTATCTCTGAGTGTGTTTTCTTCCTAGTATAATGAGTGGAAAGGATTAGATAACCTACTGTTAAACTTTTCATACACTATAGTTCTCAGTGTAACACATTTTCCCTCTTTCTTGTAAAAACTTGGAAAATTCTCATTACTAAAAGAAAGTTATCTGTGGTGAGGAAGACCATCAGTAACTCCAGCCTTGCCCTAGTTAGATCTTGGCAACTAATACTTCCAAGTTCCCTACATATGTGCATATCAGCTATTTTCTACAGAATGGTAAAATTCTGTTGTAATGTCCCTTCACAATTGTGATTATATCTGAATCAAATACCTTGTTTAGAGGTTATCTAAACTCCTTTTCAGAAGACATACAGTAACATGCCACGTAGGTTTGTAGACTAGAAGCAATAAGCTATACCATATAGCCTAGGTGTGTAGTAAGCTATACCATCTAGGTTTGTGTAAATACACTCTAGGATACTTCATGACAAAGTTGCCTAATGATGCATTTCTCAGAACGTAACCCTGTCATTAAGCGAAGTATGATTGTAATTGCATCACATCCTACACACAAGTCTTTATTTCATCCACTTTCATTTATCTCTGAGCTACATTAACCAAAAAATTGAACATTACATTCCAAAGACAGAGCAAAGACAACTTAGTATCTCCCCACTTATTCCTGTAAAAGAAAACTTTATGAGTTTATCTACAGTTAGGCAAATGTATTCTCATCACAGATGAAGAAAACAATAAAATAAGTTACACTACAAATACTGATTTTCTTTAATCTTCAAAGCCTCCTCTTGTTTCCTTTCTCCCAAAGCAGATATAAGAACAAGGTTAGTGCCTGCCCTGGGGTTTTCTAAAAAGTGCAAAAGAATATAAAATGAAAAAGTAAAACTCTTCTTTTTATTCCTAACCCCAATAATATTTATCAGAGTTAACTACTATTAATATTTTCTAGTGTAACTTTCCAGAATTTTCTAGGCATATGCAAGACCTACTTTTTTTTCATTAATGAGATTATGTCATGGATGCTCATATGTATCTTACCATTCTTAAAAACAATTCATCTTGAAGATATTTGTATGTCATCACCCAGTGAACAGGTTTATCTGCTAAAGTTCTTCTAAAAAAACCTAATGAGGCCAGGTGCAGAGGCTCATGCCTATAATCTCAGCACTTTGGGAGACCGAGGAGGGCAGATCACTTAAAGTCAGGAGTTCAAGACCAGCCTGACCAACACGGGGAAACCTCATCTCGACCAAACATACAAAATTAGCTGGGCATGGTGGCATGTACCTGTAATTCCAGCTACACAGGAGGCTGAGGCAGGAGACTTGCTTGAACCCAGGAGGCAGGGGTTGCAGTGAGCCAAGATCGTGCCACTGCACTCTAAGCTGGGGGACAAAACAAGACAAAACAAACACCTAAATGAGATAATTCTGCATCATGATCAACACCAGATATGGGGTGCATTCTGCTCTCAAAAATATTAGTTTCCTTCCTCCCTTTCTTTAACAGAAGAGTCACCTGCATATGTATTGTGATTCTGGAGGGTTCTATCATTCATGCGTAGACACAGATGTAGAAAGTCACAGAATCACAGACTTTCTGAGGGGATGGCTCTTACAGATTGCTTGGTTCAAGTGGCAGAGCCTGTACCAAAACCAAATCTTTGCTTTCAATTTGGTACTCTTTTAATCCTTTTTGCTTCTAATGTAATTCTGACTTGTATTTATTGTTTATCTTAAAAATTAAAGTATGGTATGTAATGGTGTTAGATGATGGTTATAAATCAGGTAGTATATACTGCTCAAAGGAGACAAGTTTTTAATTTTCCTTTAGAGAAGAAAGTTTTAAAAGTATCTTTGTCATTTTGCAATGTTTGGTGTCCTTGTGTTTTACCTAGGGGTGTCTGTACCTCAAAGCCTTTAAAATGCTGATGGAAGGAGTGGAGATCCAGTGTTCAGGATAGAAAAGAGGTGGGTAAACATCAAAAATCCAGGAGAATGCTCTAATGTCGGAAAGGGAACAAAAGTTGGGAGCCGCTTGAGGAGACTAAAAGGAATTATGGAAGGAGTTTGGAATACCAGGAAGCGTGAACAGTGATTTTTACATTGCATTTGTTCCAAAAAAACATTGGTTTGTTTGAATATAAGACAGGCAGGAGGAAAATCTGAAAAATGAAATTACTCAATTTGATCTAAAAAAAAATTAGTGAATAACAGATTGAGCCAGCATTGCAGTGATGTAGAATAAGCTCTTTTGTCCTGAGGAGTCTAGCTTGTTTTCCTCCTCCAAGGGAGCTAACTGCCTTAGATGAGGTTAGGCAATCTATCACATGACTCAAAGTCAGGCGGCTCAGACTCCCATCTGAAAAATGGAAATTCTGAAAAACTCACGTTTGCATCATAATGATTTACTGAAGGCACCACAATAGAGCAAAGAAAAAAAAAAAAGACTTAAGACCTAAATTTTGGCAATTCAAGTGGTCTGTTATTTAAAAGTCATTCAAAGCATAGAACTATAGAAGTGGAAGGAATCTTAAAGGTCACGAAGCATCTTCATTTTACAGATGAAGAAACAAACAGGCACCCAGAGGCTAGTCTAGCTCTCACAGCAAGTCAGAGGAGCATGGGACTAGAATCCAGATCTCCCCAGTCAATGCCTGGGTTGTACTACTGAACTTCCCCGCATACAGCATTTATGTCTAGTCATCTGATGTTTACTTCATCCCATGGCAACACTCTCTTTAAAACAATGACTTTATGTTCATCTTTTCTCTCTTCTAATTGTATGAAATTGCACATCTAACACAAAGGAATCAGAATCACGTATCTTTACGTGAGAAAAGTGTTTAACGGACATCTAAATTATGTGAAAACACTTATTTTAGAAGTGGGAAAATCATGGCTGTCCCTTAAATCTTTCTGATCCAAGACTGTAAGGGTGGCATTGAAACATTCACATCACACACACACACACACACACACACACACATACACACACACACACACACACACACACACACACACACCATATAGACAGAAACAGACCATGCCTATTGGGTATAAAACAGAGAGTGTAGGAGAAAGGATAAGAGTAGAGAGTCTTATCTGATTCATTTCAAAATACTGCTGATTATAATTCACCTTTTGTAGTGATTTGCTAGTCAAATTCACTCAACAAGAATTTACTGAGTGCTTTCTGATTCTTAAGCACTAAGTATTCAAATATGAAAAGATATAATTTCCCATTCAGGATGCTCACAGTCTAGAGGAAGATATAAGTAAGTCAGGCAACAAGCAGATTTGGTGTCATATGCTAAAAGTACAGCTAACTGGACAGTTGATTTTTAGAAAGCAAAACCTTTTTAAACATTGTACTTAGCAATTCTTCAAATTTCCAGTTTCTAAAATGTTTTAGAATATTTTGTTTCTATTCCATCCACAAAATGAATTTAACACTGAGAAACTAAGTCAGTCAAACAAGGAGTAATATTGGTTCTCCCCATAATTAGATGACATAAATATATACAAGAGTCTTTAGCCAGTTAAATTGAAGCATTAGTATATACTTTTAAATATTGATGGAATTGTGGAAGGCAATGAGTCCATTTTTTTTGCTATTAATATCCTATGGCTATAGATTTACATACAAGTTAACTAATCGCTCTGTTAGGTGGTATTTTTTACATAGCACAGAATTTGAGAGATTCTGGAGGCAGAAAATACAAGGTTCAAACAAATGAAAATTATATTCTTTTTTTTTTTTTTGAGACAGAGTCTCACTCTGTCGCCCAGGCTGGCGTGCAGTGGCACAATCTCGGCTCACTGCAAGCTCCGCCTCCCGGGTTCACGCCATTCTCCTGCCTCAGCCTCCCGAGTAGCTGGGACTACATGCGCCCGCCACCTTGCCTGGCTAAATTTTTGTATTTTTTTAGTAGAGACGGGGTTTCACCGTGGTCTCGATCTCCTAACCTCGTGATCCACCCATCTCGGCCTCCCAAAGTGCTGGGATTACAGGCATGAGCCATCTCGCCCAGCCTTTTTTTTTTTTTTTTGTAGAAACAGGGTCTCGCGGCCGGGCGCGGTGGCTCAAGCCTGTAATCCCAGCACTTTGGGAGGCCAAGACGGGAGGATCACGAGGTCAGGAGATCGAGACCATCCTGGCTAACACGGTGAAACCCCGTCTCTACTAAAAATACAAAAAAAAACTAGCCGGGCGAGGTGGTGGGCGCCTGTAGTCCCAGCTACTCGGGAGGCTGAGGCAGGAGAAGGGCGTAAACCCGGGAGGCAGAGCTTGCAGTGAGCTGAGATCCGGCCACTGCACTCCAGCTTGGGCGACAGAGCGAGACTCCATCTCAAAAAAAAAAAAAAAAAGAAAGAAACAGGGTCTCGCTATTTTGCCCAGGCTGGCCTTGAACTCCTAGCCTTAAGAGAGTCTCTCACCTCAGCCTCCCAAAATGGTGGGATTACAGGTGTGAGCCACTACACCTGTCCCTTTTCTCTTTTTATTATGAGTGACATATGACAAAATTGCATATATTGTAGGTTGTAGGATGATGTTACTATTTTTTGGTGTTTTGCCCTCACAATTTACTCATTCATTCATCATTGGTTCAATAAACAATTCTCTTGCTCAATTTCTCCATCTTGTTTCATGTTTCTTCATTGTCACTCTTTCTTTTCTCACTCTGAGAAAATCCAATATATGAAAACCTGTATTTACCCAAAAGAAAAATCAGAGAGTGATTATTCCCCTTGAGCCCACAAGCCAGTTTCAGTCACGTGCATCTGCATTCTAAAAGGCAATTCTTCTCTCCTCTACCAGGGCAGCTGTGGTATTCTATTTAAAGGTAATTCCTGAAGATTTTGAGGGTAAAAAGCAGATAAAGAACTAGCATTTCAGAGTGATGACAGCAAGGTACAGTTAAATCATTTAATTAACACTCCAAAGCCTGGGTGCTTCTGTCTTGGGGTTATTGTTATCCCCTTTCCTCTCTCTTTACCTTCATTGAAGTGTCACTTTCCCCTTCATATTTGCTTTGCCTCCTTTCTCTCTTCCCCACTTACATGACCACAGTAAAGACTTGAAGTATTCTCTATTTTCACAGTTGCTACATTTTATACTTTTTACTTTTAGTTTTCTCGAATTTGCTCATCCTTCTCTGTATTGTTCCAATTTTACTATACGTGCTGCCAAAGCGAGCACTACTTTTAGCTTTCCAACTAGTGAATTTAGACATTTATTATTAGGTAGGTGCAAAAGTAATTGCGGTTTTTGCCATTACTCTCAATGGCAAAATTACTTTTGCAATTACTTTTGCACCAACCTAATAGTTTTAAAATCAAACCAAACCAAACATAAAAGTGCTTTTTATTGCTCCATGGTCCCTAATGAAACTTTTTCTGTGGAATGATAGACATGGACGGGAAAGGAGTGCTTTAGGCCCTGCTTACAAGAGAAAACTCCTCAAGTGTGATTTAAATGATTCAATTAAGTGACTGTTTACAAAGGTGAGGCTAGGGCTAAGGAAAACCGACTATATATGGTGGAACAGCCAGGGAGTCCTTAGAGCAAGAAGCCTTTCCACCCCCAGGTCTGAAAAGGCCAGGGGAAAGAGCTCTTCTCAGAAGCCAGAGCGAGCTATAGTTGTGTGGGTAGGGTGACCTTAGGTAGAGGAAGACAGTCACTGCCAAACTAAGTTTGGCAGAGAGGGAGCCCCAAACTCAGTCTGCTCTGTTTGCCACAGTGTGGACAAATTTTATTATAAAAGCCAAAGACGGAGATTACAATGAGCAGCCTAGCTAATAATCGCGTAGGGCAATAATCAGGCAGGCCAATCAAGAAAAGGGCCAATCAAGAAGTGCCAGGCCCTGGTGGCTCATGCCTATAATCTCAGTACTTTGGGAGGTGGAGATGGGTGGATTGCTTGAGTTCAGGAGTTCAAGACCAGCCTGGCCAACAAGGTAAAACCCTGTCTCTACTAAAAATACAAAAAATAGCTGGGCATGAGGGCAGGCGCCTGTAATCCCAACTATGTGGGAGGCTGAGGCAGGAGAATCCCTTGAACCCGGGTGGCAGAGGTTGCAGTGAGCCGAAATCACACCATTGCACTCCAGCCTGGGTGACAAGAGCAAAACTGTTTTGAACGAACGAACGAAAGAAAGAAAGAAAGAAAGAAAGAAAGAAAGAAGAAAGAAAGAAAGAAAGAAAGAAGAAAGAAAGAAAGAGAAAGAAAGAAAGAAGAAAGAAAGAGAAAGAAAGAAAGAGAAGAGAAGAGAAGAAGAAAGAAAGAAAAGAAAGAGAAAAAGAAAGAAAGAAAGAAAGAAAGAAAGAAAGAGAAAAAGAAAGAAAGAAAGAAAAAAAAAAGAGAAAGAAAGAAGAAAAGAAAAGAAAAGAAAGAAAAAAAGAGCAAGGGTCCCTTGGCTCAACTCCGCTACTGGAATGGGTAAAATGACCAGCGGGTAAAGAAAAGAAAGATCTTCAGAGTCAATGGTTTTGGGGAAAGATGAATGAGTCCTTAGATGAATAGATGATGGTTTGTGACAAGGTCTGGGTGTGGTGGACTTCTGGCCTCCTCTTCTGTGATAAGAGTTAATCTTCAGAGATTTGGTGACAACTGACTTCATGTTGTAGGATGTGTCTTTAGGCAGATGGAGGGAAACTCAGAGAACCTCTCTGTTTTGCAGTTTTTCAAGTGCCTTTAGCTCAAAGTAATCAATATACCAAAATATATATATATGTATACCAATATACATATTTTGGGATGGCATTTCCTGAACTCCTTCAATGGTACTGGGGTTCAGAAACCAACATCCTAAAGTATGGCACTTTAACATGCTGAAATGAATGATGAAGCCTCTCAGGGTCTCTCTGACATGCCCCCAACCCTCTCCGCACTCGCTCTCCCAGAGCACAGGGCGAATCTGTTCTCTGAAGTTCCCTGATTGGCCTAAAGTCTGGACCCACCAAAGAAGAAAACAATTACCTGTGGTCCCTTCCCTGAGTTTTCAGTAATCGAACTCATATCACAGGAAGAAAAACTGAAGTTTGTCAACAAATCTGGACAGACTTTTGTCACAAACCATTGTCTGCTCTGCGGGCCCAACAGACTTTGTCTCAGGCCATTGTATGTTCTTCATGCCTATTGAATTCCCCAAAATTCATTTACTGCTACCCTAAAATCATCCACACTTCCCCCATCTCCCTTTCTCCTAAGAAGAAGGGTATATACAAGCATCTGTGCCCCATTGCGTGGTGACGTAATCACTCTGTGATAGTCCCCCTATGCATGCTAATAAGTTTGTATGCTTTTTCTCCCATTAATCTGCCCTTTTTAAGTTGATTTTCTCCTTATGAAAAGAGAAATATTGAGCTAATTGGGCTTACTTGGTATATTAAATTATACGGGAAGCATTACCAAATAATAAGTAATGCTAACCTTCTTTGGGTTATATTTGTGTGAATGTGTTATTAATATGCTTCAGAAATTGTATGAAATTCATAGAAATTTGATAGTCTGGAATAACATTATCAGTCATAATTCTGGTTACTATCTTAAAATGTTGCATGCAACAGAAATAACCAAATTTTCTTCTCAATTGTGTTATCATCATAATGAACTCTCATCAGATCTTTAACCATGAACATTTGAAGTCTTGTTATTCTCAGCTGGCAATTGTTTACTGTGGTCTATCTTTTTCCTTTCTCCCCTGTTTCCTTATGTCCTAACTACTTCCTTTTCCTTACAGGAAAATCCATGGAACCGTAATCTATGGATGGCTTTAGGTAAGGCTTACGCTCTAGCAAAAAACCAGAGCAACTGTTAGGTTTATGAAGATAAGCTAGTTTCCACTGAGGAATGATTCCAGTGGGGTTCCTGAGGGCCCACTCTTGGCAGTAGTAGCGCATCAGTCACATGGAATTTGAAACTAATCCATAAATTGGGGGAAAATCCTGGACTTTGTGGTTAACCAGAACTCCCAGAGGTTCAAATGGGCAGAAGTCATCCTTTGAAAGGTAGATGATAGCACGCATATATGTTTTTTGTTTTTTTTTTCTTTTTCTGAGATGGAGTCACCCAGGCTGCAGTACAGTGGTGCCATCTTGGCTCACTGCAACCTCTGCCTCCCGGGTTTAAGCAGTTCTCTGCCTCAGCCTCCCCAGTAGCTGGGATTACAGGTGCGTGCCATCACGCCTAGCTAATTTTTGTATTTCTAGTAGAGACGGGGTTTCACCATCTTGGCCAGGCTGGTTTTGAAGTCCTGACCTTGTGATCCATCCTCCTTAGCCTTCCAAAGTGCTGGGATTACAGGCGTGAGCCACTGCGCCCGGCCAGCATATATGTTTTGAGAAAAAATATTTACTAGAACATCATGTGGTTTTAGAGCTCCTTTTTGCTCAACTTGGAGGCTTGTATATAGCATTGACAAAACTGAATATTGTGCCTATCCCCTAATTTTGTTAGTAGAGGAAGCTTAACTGAAAACAAAGCTGACTGAAACTGCTGTTTCTTTAGACACTGCCATCAAATACATGAAGGAAATTTCCTAAGGGAAAGGAACAAATGCTGTGTCCAGGGCAGCAGCTAACAGTTGGTTTGCAGGAATCCTGAGTGGTGGATGGCAAGCTTGGCTTAAACCTGGAAGGCAGAGTTTGCAGGTTTCTAATCTTTATGTTCTTCTAGTGGGTCTCCAGGTTACTATGGCTCGTATTATTAAATTAATGACAAAACTGGATACTTATTTAAATCAGATCGTTCTATAGCAAGCTGTGGTCCTTAATTTCCATCACACTTTGTTTTTTTAATTTTTTTTTTATTTTTTGAGACGGAGTCTCGCTCTGTCGCCCAGGCTGGAGTGCAGTGGCCGGATCTCAGCTCACTGCAAGCCCTGCCTCCCAGGTTCACGCCATTCTCCTGCCTCAGCCTCCCGAGTAGCTGGGACTACAGGCACCCGCCACCACACTGGGCTAATTTTTTGTATTTTTAGTAGAGACGGGGTTTCACCGTGTTAGCCCAGGATGGTCTGGATCTTCTGACCTCGTGATGCACCCACCTCGGCCTCCCAAAGTGCTAGGATTACAGGCGTGAGCCACCACGCCCGGCCACCATCACACTTTGAATAAGGATTATGGCCAACTGGATTCAAATACTGTTGAACTGCCGATATTACTTACCGAAGCTTTGACTTGTTTGATTTGAATCAATTTGGTCCCTTGGAGCTCCTGTTAAGGAACATGCTTCAGTTTTTTGGTATTATCCTAAATACCAAATCCTATCTAATAGTCATCATGATAGTCCCCCCGGTGTGCTGTATCCTCTCAAGTCTTAAACGTTTCTATGCAGCCATCCACTGAGCATTGAATGATCTCACTTTGACCAGATCAGCAAGAATATAAAGAATTATTCAACTGATGTGATGTTATGACTTGTGAATTCCATATTGAGAATAAGTCAATTTATGATGGTGACAGAGAGTGGCATGAACCAGACATGTTTTTTAGAAAGTTTTATTTATTAATTTTATTTAAAATTTTATTTTCAGGAATGGGATTGACTGCAAGGAAGCACAAGTGAACTTCCTGGGGTGATGGAAATGTTTTATCTTGATTGTGGTAATGATTACATGACTATGTTTGTCAAAATTCCAGAACTTTAAACCTAAAAGGGTGAATTTTATTGCATGTAAATTATACCTGACTAAACATGACTTTTTGTTTTTGTTTTTGTTTTTGTTTTTTTTTTGAGGCGGAGTCTCGCTCTGTCGCCGGGGCTGGAGTGCAGTGACCGGATCTCAGCTCACTGCAAGCTCCGCCTCCCGGATTTAGGCCATTCTCCTGCCTCAGCCTCCCGAGTAACTGGGACTACAGGCGCCCGCCATGTCGCCCGGCTAGTTTTTGTATTTTTAGTAGAGACGGGGTTTCACCGTGTTAGCCAGGATGGTCTCGATCTCCTGACCTCGTGATCCGCCCGTCTCGGCCTCCCAAAGTGCTGGGATTACAGGCTTGAGCCACCGCGCCCGGCCTTAAACATGACTTTTTAAAAAGGCCTGAAATCTTAACTACTCAGCTAAAAATAAAATAAAATATACAATTTAGGTGCAAAACAAGTTTTGTTTTCAGGACTGACAGAGGTCCAATGATTGTATTTATTTATAAAGCTAATAATCCAATCCAATATATCAATATGAATACTTTTAAATAGGATATAAAAAGTTATGAGATTTTTAAAAATAAGGATTTAGACTGCAAAATATTTATTATGACTACAATGTTGCTGAAGCAATGCTATCTTTAAAAATATCTCAAACACAAAATAACACTCTAATGCTGTTAATCATTGCAATGATTTAAACTTCCAGAATATTACTATAATGCTGCTTATATTATATACTGAAAGCCCTATATTTAATAGTTAAAAACAAAGAATTATTTAACACCAGCTAGCTTCATTACTTGATAGATTAACTTGCTTGATAGATCAACATTACTTGATAGATTACTTGATGGATCAACCAGCTTCCTAAAACATAATTGTAGCTCAGCTTCTAAAAAAGGTGAAAGAAATTATTACATTCAACTGAACTAGATTTTAAAAACAAAGACTATCAAGAACATAGGAAGAGGTAATTAAATGATGGGCCCTCTTAAGGTTTCAATAGAAGCAAATACATCCAAGAAATCATTTACGAAGAACTCACCCTCATAATTGCCTTAGAGACCAAAGTCACAATTTTACAGCCAAGATCTTTGGAAATCAGACAGGTCAGTGTGACGGTTTATTCTGTGTCAAACTTGACTGGATTATGGGGTGCCCAGATATTTTGGTCAAACATTATTCTGGGGTATCTTCGTAAGGGTGTTTTGGGATGGGATTAACATTTCAATTGATAGAATAAAGCAGAGTGCCTTCTATAACGTAGGTGGGCTTTATCCAACCATTTAAAGGCCTGAATAGAATGAAAAGGTTGGCCCTCCCCAGAGTGAGACAATTCTTCCCACTTTTTAACTGTGACACGGGCTTTTTCCTGCCTTTGGACTTGGACTAGAACTACACCGTCAGCTCTTCTAGGCCTCAAGCTTGCTTACTCACCTTGCAGATCTTGGGACTTGCCAGCCTCCATCATTGCTTGTCAATTCCTTATAATAAATCATATATACACACACACAAGCATGCCTCCGAGATATTGCAGGTTTGGTTCAAGACTACCGCAGTAAAGTAAATATCACAATAAAGGGATCCACACAAATATTTTGGTTTCTCAGTAAATATATGTTGTTTATACTACACTGTAGTCTTAAATGTGCAATAGCATTATGTCTTTAAAAAGTACATACCTTCATTTAAATATATTTTCTTGCTAAAAACATGCTCACAGAGACATAAAGTGAGCATATGCTGCTGGAAAAAACGGTACCAACGGTACCCATTTGTAAATAACACATTATCTGCAAAGTGCAATAAAGTGAGACACAATAAAATAAGGCATGCCTGTATATCCTATTGGTACTGTTTCTCTGGAGAACCCTAATACAACCTGCTTTCAAATCAATTTAAGACCCTTCTCCCATAAGCATTACATTGAGGAAAATGTGGTTGCAACTTTGTCCTAAAACTTAGGACAAAGAGACCTTTGTTGCTATATAACAATATAAAAAAAACCAGTATGCCTACCTCTGGACGTATTTGTTACAGATACCAGTATTAGATTGTAACTGCCAATCCTTTAAAACCAGTTTTAAGATGGATATAAAGCCCTAAAAATCTTGCAGGTTCCACACTGACATCTGAAAAACTTCCAATTTATAAAGGCCAATGTGATATTTTTGGAAAACAAAGGAAAATGACACATATCAATTTCTGTCATTTATTCGTGTCATAAATAAAGCCACCTTTATTCCACAACTCTTTCCACCATTTTCCTACGGTCAGCTTTTTTTAAGGTTATAGCGTTCAAAAACTTGAAAATAGAAAATTTTAAGGATGCAACCACTAGAAAATGTTCCCATACTACCATTTAACACTCCTCGTTTATCATTATGTTTACTATCATGTAATTTCCAACATAATCTTATGAGGAGGTCAAAGGCTCTACGAACGCCGTTTTACAGTCTACCTAGGGAGGCAGTGACTGTGAAACACACCACACCAATCACAGGAATGCGGGTCACTGTGACATGGCGGATCCCTCTGCAAAGTCAAAACTGCAGTTCACTTTACGCTGACGGAGCTTCTTTCCAGGACCCCCACCCCCACTCGAGGACAGGAGAGTGTCGATTTCCCAAGGTGTCTGGCACTGCTTCTTGAATATGCAGCTCTCATCTGGTTCCTGGGAGGTCATCCTGGTTCGCGCAGGACTCGGGACGGGGCGCTTGGCTTCTGCGGCACCCGCGCTGGCTCCTCACCCGGTGACCTTCAGGCCTCTGAGCTTGGCCTGACCCTAGAAGGGCCACCGCCCTTCACAGCGGGCGGGCACCGTCCCTCCCATAGCCCCACCAACTGACGCGGTGGCCCCATGGGTCCAGGCCCGCCCTTGCCCCACTCCCGCGGCGCGGCCCCCTACAGTTGGTCCCCGAGGGCCGCGCCCCGCTCCTGCTCGGATTTCAGCCCGCACCGCACCCCTGCCGCCAGGGAAGCTTCCAGAACCCTGCCCCTCTGGCTTTCTTCCGAAAGCCCAGGGTCGCTGTCCAGGAAGAAACTTCGATTCATTTATTGAGCGCCAACTGTGTCCAGGGCCGAGGGAGGGGAGGGGTTTCCATGCAGGGAGACCCCTCGGTTCTCGCCACGGTAAGCGCCCGCGTTCCAGCACCTCGAGTCGCCCGTGGGCCCCCATCCCTCGGGCTGGACCCGGTCCTCGAGGAAGACCCACGGCGGAACAGGAAGGGACGAGGAAAGCCGCGCTCCTTGCCCGCCTCGTCCCCTCTATCCGCCTTCACCTCACGGGACCCCAGGGAAGCCGCTGGAGCTAAAATTAGCAACCCGCGCGGCGCGCGCTCACGTGCGCGCGGCCGGGCGGGGGCGGGCAGCAAGGGGCGCGGTCCGGGTGAGTCACCGGCCCCGCCCCACTCGCCAAGAACGCGCTGACGTCAGCCGCTTCCCCGAAGGGTGACGTAAGCGCGCCACGGGGAGGCCGAGGCAGCTGATAGAATGTTCTGAGTTTCGATGCCTTAAAGGGACCAGGCTTGCTATCGTGAAACTTCTGGGGAGATGACTCCACTCACACACCTGCAGGCTCAGAACCCATCTTGTACCCTTTTATACTTAAAGAGAGTTGACTGTTGAGATGATGATGAACACGGGAGAACAGCTGAGCCTAGTTGGAGGCTCTTTGAAGTCCCAGAACCTCTTCCTGGAAGCCCTCCTTGGTTAACCAGATGGACATCTCAGTTGCCCTCTGAGCCTGAAGCAAGTGTCAGGAAGAGTTTTCTATGGCCCTTGACTCTCTAACCCTTCCCTTATGGCATCTCTGCTGTCTGATGCCTCTGCTGTCAGAGAAAAGCTGTAGTTTAAATATTTATTTATAAATCCATTAACTTGGGCCAACTAGGCCCATTTATCACTGTTTCAACTATGTCTAAACTGTCATTAGTGGTGTGACCAGAAACCAGTTAATATCTCTGGGTGGTAAATTCGTGGACTGATCTCCAAACCCTCCTACTATGCTAATGTTGCCAATGAAGGTTTCCAGAGGCCAGGATCCTTGGCAAACACATCGTCGTAAACAACATGACAGCCTTACAGGGAACTCACAGTTTACTGAGGTTTGCTCTGTGCCAGGTGTTTTCATGAGCCTCCGTCCTCCTGTCGTTTAATCCTCTTCTCTGAGGTAGGTACTGTCCTCCCCATTTTACTGATGAGGACAGAAATCGAGGCACGCGATTAAGCGTCTTTCGCTGGGTCACACAGCTAATGAATGGCGAGCTGGAAGTCAGTCCCAGGTCATCAGGCTCCAAAGTTCTTGGTTTTGGTGATGAAGGTGGGCTGTGAAATGTGTGTCTTATTCTGTGCATGTGAGTCCCCTAGACCCAGTTTTTCCACTTGGAACACAATCTCAGTGCCTTTCAGCAGGTAACCCGCGCCAGACCAGATCTCCAGAGATGGAGGTGGCGGACCTCAGGGCCCAGACACGGGAAGGTGTATGAGGAGGCATCGCATCAAGCGCCCACCCTTTGCTTGCAGGGCCTGACCATGAGCACCACCTTCAGTTTTGCATCGTAGGCACCCCACTTGGCTCTCCGTCCCAGCCCTGCCAGGCCCACCCTTGACTCTGTGTTTCCTTTCTGGAAACTCGAGAGGCCATTCTACGTAAAGAGTCCTCACCTGGCCTACCAGCGACCAGATGTGCCCAAGTGCAGAAGAAACACTTTTTTATCTCCTCTATCATCGTCCCCTCTCAAGCATAAAACAACATAAAGTTTCCCATTGGAACAGCATGATTGTGCCAAAAACAAATTAGAAACAACAACTTCGCAAAATTTTGAGCAAAATGATGGTGACTGTGTCCTGGAAATGAAGCAAAGTGAGTGAGCCACTGTCACTGTTACCGTCTGACAATCACTACTGGTCCTTGGCTAACTATTACAGCCCCTTCCTCAGGCTACACATGCCAGGTGTACCAGAAGCACCTTCCGCCTCCAGCTGACTCCTGGGAGGTGTTTAGAGCTGACTCCTCTCCCCGCCAGCCCCCAGTCTCCAGCCACCAGCAAGCTCTCTCCTTGGTGTCCCCAGCTCCTGCCCCTCATGCTGATAGAAGCATTGCCCACTGCTCTTCCAGTTCTTACAGGTTTCCTGGTGCCTGTGACCAAACACCTTGTGTGTGCTCCTCAGGAGAGAAAAACTGCTGGCAGCCTCAGGTATTGTTGGGGTTGGGGGAGTGGGGGTTTTGTGGGAACAGGAACTTCTTCCTCTGTATTCGGGGTGGACACACACACATGGAAACTTAGAGTGGTATGCTACCTCCAGGCCAACCAGGCAAGCCCCTGTTTTATAACTAAGGTCTAAGTGAGGTGGCCTCCCCGGGTCCCACGGCCTGTTAGGGGTAGATATTTCTAGTTACTTGACTTCCAGCCTGCTTCTTTTCCATGGATCACACACACACCACTGTTATAAGACGCAGATAGGACAAAGGGCATGAATGTGCATGGCAAATGGGAACATGTCATATATACGATGAAAGGGAAGACAAATGACATGAAGTAAATATAGACATGAAATCATAGGGAAGAATTGGAGAACACGGTTTCTGATGACCACCGGCTATTCCCACTTCCTCTTTCCTTCTGCCTCCCACCTTGTTTGAAGACAGGCGAGTTGTTCCTCCTCGGACCCAGGAATCATTTCCCAGTGGAATGACACAGTGAAGTGGATTGCCATTTTTAAACCTTCAGTAATAAAGATCTTGTTTGTCATTTCAATTTTAATTTTTTATCTTCCAGTCTTTACTCTTCATCATTTCTTTATCCCAGAAGCCCCATTAAATGTCATTAAGAACCATAAATGTAACTGGCCACTAATGTGGAAGGATTGTGATCTCCGGCAAACAGCCCTGGCAAGCAAAAGAACAGGAATCCTGGGTCAGTATCCAACTGTGCCTGTGACTCATTGTGTGACACAAAGCAAAGCTCCACTTTTGAGGAGGGAGAGCCGTGGGGCAGCGAGACACACATGGTCTGCACCCTGACAGAGGTGGAAGG
This sequence comes from Rhinopithecus roxellana, assembly GCF_007565055.1. Lineage (NCBI taxonomy): Eukaryota > Metazoa > Chordata > Mammalia > Primates > Cercopithecidae > Rhinopithecus > Rhinopithecus roxellana. Next base: position 70,298,174 of record NC_044556.1, on the reverse strand, counting down.
GTTTCCCTGCATGCTGGAAGCTCGGGGGTCCCTGGTGGAATCCAGTTCCATAGTAACTCCTTAGCAATGGCCATGAGCTCTGCCTCCAGTGGAGACACTACCATGGGTTGGGCTGGATTATGGCACTTGCCCTTCATGACATCATTCTCATAGGTTAGGAATGCACCCTGATTATTTCTAACTCCACTTTAATAACTTGTTCTGGATCTGCCCTCCAGGAATTTATTTGAAACTTTCTTTATTCTATTTATATTTCAGCCTGTACAGCCTTTTCAGGCAACAAGTGGATTTACCATTTATGTAAAAACTCTTAAATTCTAAAACACAGGAAGTGCTGCATAATGGTTTATTATAATAATAATCACATAATTTGATATCTGTATTATTATACATAACAAATATTATATTACAGTTTGATGATAATTATTCATGCAGATGGCCTCACAGTCTTCATATTTTCAGCCACTCACTAGCTTTCTGTTTATCCCCCCACCCATCTCTCCCCAACCCCAATCAAAAAGAATCTCTTGGCTGGGTGCAGTGGCTCATGCCTTTAATCCCAGCACTTTGGGAGGCCGAGTCAGGAGGACTGCTTGAGCTCAGGAGTTTGAGACCAGGTTGGGCAACACAGTGAGACTTCATCTCAATTTTTAAAGATTTTTTTTTTTTTTGATAAGGAGTTTCACTCTTATTGCCCAGGCTGGAGTGCAATGGCACTATCTCGACTCACCACAGCCTCTGCCTCCGGGGTTCAAGCTATTCTCATGCCTCAGCCTCCCGAGTAACTGGGATTACAGGCATGTGCCACCATGCCTGGCTAATGTATTTTTAGTGGAGACGGGATTTCTCCATGTTGGTTAGGCTGGTCTTGAACTCCAGACCTCAGGTGATCCACCCGCCTTGGCCTCCCAAAGTGCTGGGATTTCAGGTGTGAGCCACCGTGCCCAGCCAGAAATTTTTTTTAAGTGTCATAGTGAAGATAAGGGGTGGGGGAAGCATTTATTAATGGAATGAGGTGCTGTAATGGGTGCAACTCTGCACAGAGACTTACCTAAACAGATTCAATATCCTCTAAGGACTTGTTATCTAAGATCAACATTTGGTAGGTGCTTATCTTAGTCAATCTGGGCTGCTATAACAAAATACCAAAGACTGGGTGGTGTAAACAACACATATTTATTTCTTACAGTTCTGGAGCCTGGGGAATTCAAAATCAAGGTGCTAACAGATTAGTGTCTGGTGAGGACTGGCTCCCTGGGTTGCAGACAGCTGCCTTCTTGCTGTGTCCTCGTGTGGCCTTTCCTTGGTGTTGTGCCTGTGAAGAGAGAGAGTTCTCCTATCTTTTCCTCTTCTTCTAAGGGCACTAATTCCATCATGAGGGCACCATCGTCATGACCTAATGTAAACCTAATGATCTCTCAAAGGCTGCACCTCCAAATACCATTACACTTCGGGTTAGGGCTTCAACATATGATTTTGGAGGAGACACAAACATTCATCCCATTTATTCAGTGCTCAATAAATATTGGATGTATGAATGGATGGAATAAAAAAAGGTAAACCTGCATGATAATTGGATAGAAAACACATGGACATACAGTCATGTGCCACATGACGTTTCAGTCAATAATGAGCCGCAGCTATAACAGTGGTCCCAAAAGATATAATGGGCCAGGAGTGGTGGCTCACACCTGTGAGCCCAGCACTTTGGGAGGCCAAAGCAGGCAGCTCACTTGAGGTCAGGAGTTCAAGACCAGCCTGGCCAACATGGTGAAACCCTGTCTCTACTAAAAATACAAATATTAGCTGGTCACAGTGGCACATGCCTGTAATCTCTGCTACTTTGGAGTCTGAGGCAGGAGAATAGCTTGAACCTGGGAAGTGGAGGTTGCAGTGAGCTGAGATTGCACCATTGCCCTCCAGCCTAGGCGACAGAGCAAGACTCTGTATCAAAACAACAACAATAAAAATTTAAAAAGAAAAAAAAGCAAAAAGATATAATGGAGCTCAAATAATCCTGTCATCTAGTGATATAGTTGTCATAACATAGTAGTGAAACATACTAATGTTATTTTTTTTTGACACAGTCTCGCCCTGTTGCCCAGGCTGGAGTGCAATGGCACAATCTCAGCTCACTGTAAACTCCACCTCCTAGATTCAAATGATTCTCCTGTCTCAGTCTCCCAAGTAGCTGGGATTACAGACGCCTGCCAACATGTGAAGCTATTTTTTGTATTTTTAGGAGAGATGGGATTTCATGTTGGCCAGGCCAGTCTCGAACTCCTTACCTTGTGATCCGCCCACCTCAGCCTCCCAAAGTGCTGGGATTATAGGCGTGAGCCACTGCACCCAGCCAACCTATTAACTTTTTTATGTTTAGATATGTTTAGATACATAAATACCTACCATTGTGTTACAGTTGCCTACAGTATTCAAAACAGTAACATGCCATACAGGTTTGTAGCCTGGAGCAATAGGTTATACCATACAGCCTAGGTGTGTGGTAGGCTACACTACCTAGGTTTGTGTAAGTACACTCTATGATGTTGGCACAGCAATGAAATCACCTAAGGATACATTTCTGAGAACATATTCTTGTTGTTAAGTGATGAATGACTGTATATGATGTTCTGAAAAAGGCGAAACTATGGAGACTAAAAAGATCAGTGGTTACCAGGGGTTGAGGAGTGAGGGTGATGAACAGATGGAGCACAGAGGGTTTTTGGGGCAGTGAAACTATTCTGTAGGATACAATAATGGTAGATACTTGTATTTAAAAATCTGCCTGAACCCATAGAATGTACAACACCAAGAGTGAACCCCAGTGTAAACTGTGGATTTCATGTATTAATAATTTGTTAATTAGGTTAATTGATTGTGACAAACATACCAGCCTGGTGGGGGATATTGATAAAGGAAGTGGCTATACAAGTATGGGAAGAGGAAGTCTATGGGAAATTGAGTACTTTCCACTCAATTGCTGTCAATCTAAGACTGTTCTACACAATAAAGTTGATGTTTGAAAAAGCCAAGTGAGGTGCTAACACCTTTCTGTAGAGTTCATTCCACTGTAGCGTCACACAGATTTGGGCTGGATTCTGAGCCAAGCCCTGTAACCTGGAGAAAGCTACTTACCCCTCTAATCTTAGTTTCTCTAACTTTACAGAGATTGTAATGCCTTCCTCAGAGTGTTTTGAGAGCTAAATGCAAAACTGTATGTAAAGAATCTAATCCAGCACCTGGATATGTAGCATGGTAAATATATACAGGCCTCCTCATTCCTCCCTATGACTGTGATTCTTGTCTATTCTGATGGCTACTATTTTCAAAGTCAGGCCAGGGGAAGAAAGGTGTCTTGGGTGAAAGTGTCTTCTACTAGAAAAGAATCTGTGCATGGGGGGCCTGTGTGTCCTCATTTGCTCATGTGTGTCCCCAGAGGTGCTGGATACAGAAGGGCAGACGTGCACTAGAGCCCCGGATCAGTGTCAAGCCCCTCACTCAGCTTTCTCCTGTGAAAAGGTCAGGATGATGGAAGGCTGTCATATTTAGATGATGGCTCGCAGGGAAGCCTTGGTGGGTTAGTCACCTATGATATGACATCATATTGCCACTCAATATAGTAACAGCTGTTGGTTGCTTTAGGGGGCAGAGGTGGGGTTAGCTTTAGTTAACCAACCATGCCTTGAGGATAAATTGGATGGGATCAGATGGGAAGATGTGATAAGAAGAGAAATCCTCCTCTATATAGGATGCTTTGCCATTTCCTAAGGATTTTTAGCACCTCGCCCCAAAATGTGAGTCTTGACTTTTTCTCTGGCTTTGGGGCTAAGTGGGAAAAATGTTACAGGAGAAAGGTGTTTGGTCAGGAAGCCTCCAGCTGGGGGAGTACCCATTGTGGCCCTGCTGGGTGGGTGACACCCGGAAGAGGGGTGGGAAAGTGAGCAGTTCGGTGCATATGGCACCCAGTGAAGTGATCTGAGGGATAGGGATCGAAAAGTCCAGGAGTTAGAGTGCTGCAGAATCTCTAGGTTGGATTAAGGTTTTTACTGACCCCTCTTCAGGTTACATAACACCTATGGGATGACTTGTGGCATCCCAGTGAGGCAGTGATGTGGTCTCAGTCTCATCCTGGATGAAACTGTGATTTGGGGATACCATTAGTCAGTGCTGTAGTCAATGTAGGGCATGGATTATTCATAATAGGAAGCCATTGGAGTTGGTTAACACCTTCCTTCTAGTGTGTTTTCCTTCTTGACATTCCTACCTCTTCTGGGGCCCTTGTGTTTTGGGAATAGAATGCTTTGTATCAGCAGTGTAACATGGATAGGTTAACTGGATATAGGCTGGATATGGGGAGAGCTCGTTCTTCCTGTGGTTAAACTGGAATAAGTCCAGAGTGAGGGAGTAAAGATGTTAGAGAGGAAAAGCCCTGGAATGAGGGTCAAGAGATCTTGTTTGGCAGCTAGTTCTGCCAAGTAAAAGCTGTGTGACCTTGGGCAAGTCACTGTTTCTCTTTAGATTTTGGTTATTCCTCTCATCTGTAAAAACGTGTGCACTTGGGGTTCTTCCCGCCCCACTGGTCCTCTTCCATCCTTTAAGTGTGGATCTGTGGTTCTGTTGTTGGCAGACCAGAAAGGGCACAAGTTTGAGTGTCTGACTCTGCCATTTGTTGTGTGACCTTAGACAAAGACACCCCTTCTCTGAAACTCAATTTTCCCATTTATAAAATATGGATTATTGTGAGACATCAGTGAGGTAAGGAAGCTGAGAACCTTTTCGGAGGCACGATGTGGATGTAAAGCAACACCCTGAGTTTGGACAGGGCAGGTGGAGTAAGGCAGGCTGAGGGGTGATGTTTGGGGTTACTGGCAGGTTGAACTGTGACCAGGGGCATAGATAGGGTAGAGGTCATGGCCAGCCAGGCCATAGAAACCTCTGACCCTGTCCTACTCAGTTCTTGTTCCTTTCCCAGCAGCCGAGGGAGGGGAAATAGTTGAGAGGTTATAAATGACGCTGAAAACAGCTCACAAAAGTGGCTGCAAACTGTCTGAGGGGGTCATGCCGCTGGAACAAGCATGTGCTGGGAAGCCATCCAGGGTTTGGGGACCCCTGAAAATTGAGCAACCTCCTGGTTCCTATTGGTGCCCAAGAGGATGCACCTTCTGCACTGTCTGGCATCACTTCCTGGGAAAGTGAAAACTCCTCGTACGGCGACTAATGGATCACGACTGAACAGTGACCAGGGTGACTTGTCTTGAACCGTCTCTGAGGGAAAGTCACAGATTCCCTAGAGAAAGTTTCCAAATTCCTGTTTATTCTTCACATAAACAGATTAACCTAGGCGTAGCGATTTTACTTAACTCTTCCTTTCCTGTTGCAGCGAAAGTGAAATTCGCCACTTCTTTGAAGCTGTTCTTTGAGCCATAAATATAATTTCTCTTCCCACCCACAGAAAGGGGTTTTCTTTTTCTTTCTTTCCTTCTTTTTTCTTTCTTTCTTTCTTTTTTTTTTTTTTTTTTTTTTGAAGCCCCAGGCTCTGATACGTTCGGAGTTTGGCAGGAGGTGCAGCTGCCCTAGGAGCAGCATGCTGTCCCCCTGCTGACTCATCTGACATTAACATAATTATGTTTCAGGAGTCAAAGTGATTTTCAAACTATGAGTAATGCAGGGTGTTAGAGAGAGTATTTACACGGCAGTGGGCAGTTCAGCACACTCAAGTAACCAGCTGCTGCTAACAGCTGCAATGAGTGAAGGAATAAGAAAATGCTCTCAGGAAAAACAGCCCTTCTGTCTCGTCTCTGTTTCTGTGCAAAGGATTCAGATGTCATGAAAGGCAGGTGAACTTAGAGTTCTCCAAGGACCAATTCAGATCTAGCATTGTTATCTGAATGCCTTCATGTCTGATCTTTTTATGGGGGAAAAAATGTGTTTATAGCTTGTTTTCCGTTTACCCAACTCTAGGGAAAGGTGGATTTAAAGACTTTAGCGAATTATTTATTTTTATGATGTTACCAGTATTAATAATTATAATAATATTCTAAGGTTGTGCTGCTGCTTCTAAAACAGGAACAAGGACAAAAATCATTTCCCCCAGTTTTAAAGTCAGGGGCAGAAGCCCATGGGAAGGGGGATGGGGAATGTCTTCTTAAAGCTCCTTTGTCTCATTATTATGGAAAAAGTTCTGAGAGACATGGAGTGCAGTGTGCCAAGTATTTAGACCTCAGGAGCGAAAAGCTGGGCTCCAATCCTGTTCCAGAACTGAATATTGGAATGGGAATGCCTCAATTTCCTCATCTCATAATGAGAATATTAATAACACTTTCTCTGCCTACATCAGAAGAAGAGCCTTGAACTTTTGTAGGGTAGGGACAGGGTCTGCCCACTACTGTAGCCCCAGTGTCTAACTTAGAGCTGGCACATAGAAGGTGCTCAGTAAGTATTTGCAGAATTAACGAATGAGATAAAAGCTATAAACGCCAGAGCTCTGCTCTTGTGGTTTGTTATTGCATCTAGCAAGGTGTCATTCTCATGGAGAGTGGTCAATAAATTTTAATGTTAAGAAAAAAATCGTGAACTTATTATACATTCACTTATACATAAGTTATTCATAAACAAATTGGTTATTATTTTGGGGCTACCAAGCTGAATTACACACAAAAGTATTTCTGTTTACTTAAGAATGTCTTTGATGACCAACACAATTTTATTAAGCCTTGTCCCTTGAGTATACATCCTTTTCATGCTCCACATTTGCTCCCTCATGGAAAAAGAAGGAGCCCCGGAGAAAGAGCACACCAAAAACATCGACCTACCCTGAACTAAGAGGCTCAGGTGTGCTTTTGTGGGCTACTTGTATTGAGTGATCCCTTCCTCCTGGACCCGTTAATAATTATTGTTAGGCTTACTTCAAGCAGTAAATCTAAGCCAGTCCATTCACGGCAAATCAATCCAAAATGACCGTTAAGGAGAGTCAGGATCTGTGGTCCCATCCCAAATATTTGAAGATGATGCCAGAAAGCAAATTTAGTGTGTCCTCCTGGTGACTGTCATTTGGTATTTCTGTCCGAGGCCGATTCTCCAATGGGGTAAATGCAGGGTCAGGCATTTCTAATGTCTAAACCTCCACTGCTCTCTTTCTCTCAAAATTGCATGTCCAATACAGTCGTAATTTCACCTCCCCAACTCCGTCATTACTGTAGTTCATTAATGTTTGTTGGACCGGCATCCTAATTTGGGTGTGGACGGCTATTCCTTAAGGCATCTCAAGTAAAAAGGCTTCTTCTGAACCTGGTTTATTTATTTTAAAAATACTTGTAAACAATTTAATATTAATTTAATAGTGTTTTTAAGTTAGTAGCAGGTTGCTGAAGGATCCAAATGTTTAACATATATTCTAAAATAAACATTGGCTGTTTAGAGCCCTTACAGAATAAACTTATTTGAATTTTTCCCCTGGTACCCTTTTCTTTATTTCTTCTACTCTTTCTTCCTTCCCTCTTTTCCCATCTCTCCCTCCATCTTTTTCCTCCCTGCCTTCTTTTCTTTTTATTATCTTGTGTTTCATTTGTTTGTTTGTTGCTTTTGCTAAACGTCTTTCTAAAAAGTATGTCTGGAAGGAGATAAGAGAAACTAATTAAAGAGCCTAGGACGAGGTAGAGAGACTTTTCATCATATACACTTTCTGACTTTGAATTTTTAATCATGGCAATACTTTTTCCCCAATAAAAAAGTTAACCAGAACAGAGTTGTATATCCTTCTTGTTTTCATTTTGCCACTTTTCTAATGCGAGCCTGTTTCCTTCTTACTAGGATAAAAGACAGGAATGGCTTCCAAAGGGAAATGGGGAAAAGAGAAGGGAGACAGTAGACAGAAGCTCAATGCCTGTGTGTCCACAGTGGAGACGCAGGGGAAAGAGCTAGTGTAACAGAACCAATACATATTTTTTGGCTTTTTTTTTTCATTTGAAATGTAAACATCTTCCCACTTCATTCTTTCCACCTCATAAGAATTCTTCTTCTTCTACAACATAATTTTTAATGATTGTACAAGAGTCCCAAGTTAATGTATTATTTTTGTACTGTAGTTTACCTTACTAATACTCTATGTTAAATATTTGGGTAATATCTGATTCATCAATATTGTAAATAGTACTGTAATAAACATTATTGTAGCTAAATCTGTGTTCATGGCAATTCTTATTTACTTTAAATATATTTCCCCAAAAAGAATCAACATATTTCTCAAAAATAAATAAACCAAATAATATATGAATCATACAGTCTTTGATATATGTAGCTCTTGATGTAATTTTAATTTCTATAAACACAAAGAAATTTTCTCCATGTTTGTTAACTAGTTTATTTTCTGTTTATGAATCTTCTGTTCAGAGCCTTTGCCTGTACATCTGTTGGAATCTTAATATCTAAAGTGATTTAAAATGTTTTATATGTATATAAGATATATCAACAAAGACCTCCTTATCTATTATTTTTTTCAAATAATAATAATTCCCTGGCTTGACATTTACATTTGAATGGAAGTTATATATTTTTGGCACAGAGAGATTTTAAGATTTAAAGTAATCAAATCTGTCAATTTTTTTTTCTGGAGAATGACTTTTTCTCATATAGAACTTTAAAAACTATTTCATATTTTCTTCTAATAGAAAACAGCCTTTTAAAGGTAAAATTTCCATATTTTATGTAATTACAGGGAAATGCACAAATCTTAAATGGATCATTCAGTGAGTTTTGACAAATGACAGATGCATATGCTTTTCAAGACATAGAACTCAAAGGGTATGACTTTTTCAGGTGATGGTTGCACATATCTATGAGGATACAAAAAAACAATGAATTGTACCCTTTAAATAAGTGTGCTATATAAATCATATCTATAGACCTTTTTAAAAAATAAAAATTACCATCATCCTGAAAAGCTTCCTCGTGTTCTCTCCCAGCTGGTCCTCACTCCCATACTACCCATATAGGCAACCACAGATTTTAGTTTTTTCATCATTAGTTTGGTCTGTTTTTGACCTTTATATGGAATGGAGTCACACAGCATGAACTCTTTTGCATAAGGTTTCTTTGACAGCGTAATGTTTTTGAAATTCATCTGTGTTGGTTAGCTTCAGAAATTTGTGTCTTTTTGTTACTAAAAGTAAGCTTTCATTATAGTATGTCTATATGACAGTTTGTTTATTCATTCCTCTATTGATAGACACCAGGCTGTCCCCAGTTTAGTCCCATTATGAATAATGAAACTGTGAACATTCTTGTAAAGGTCCTTTTATAGACATATGCTTTCATTTTTCTTAAATACCTATGGGTGGAATTTCTGGGCATAGGATAGATGTATATTTTATTTTATAAGAAACTACCAGCCTTTTCTCCAAAGGAGTTATACCATTTTACACTCTCACCAACAATGCATGAGAATTCAGTTGCTCCAAAGTTTTGTCAACATTTGGTGTTGTCAGACATTTTTATTTTAGCCATTCTGTTAGGTGTGTAGTAGTAGCTTATTGTTATTTAAATTTGCATTCCCTTGATAAAGTTATTGAACATTTTTTCATGTGCTTCTGATTTTTCTTTATTTTATTTTAATGTGTATGTATTTTACATCTAACTATATCTCTTTATCCATCAAAAGTTATTTTGATTATGATTTGAGGTAAATCTCTAGATTAATTTTTTTCTAAATAATCACTTAACCCAGAACAATGTATTGAATAATACTTTTATTATTATTATATATATATTTTTTGAGATGGGAATCTCACTCTGTTGCCCAGGTTGGAGTGCAGTGGTGCGATCTCGACTTACTGCAACCTCTGCCTCCTAGGTTCAAGCAATTCTCCTGCTTCAGCCTCCTGAGTAGCTGGGATTACAGGCTCCCACCACCATGCCTGGCTAGTTCTTGTATTTTTTAGTAGAGATGAGGTTTCACCATTTTGGCCATTTTCATCTGGTCTTGAACTCCTGACCTCAGTTGATTCCCCCGCCTTGACCTCCCAAAGTGCTGGGATTACAGGTGTGAGCCACCGCGCCTGGCCAATACTTTTATTCTCTGCTAATTTGTGATGCTTTATTTACCATAGAGTTCTCATATGTACTGTGGTCTCAGAATAGCTATTCTATGTCTTGATATGTACATTTTTACACTTGTTCTTTTGTCAGTTCTATACTCTTATTGATACTTGCTTTTAAAAATGATTTAAGAGCTGGCAAGGCCCCTGACTCATCATTCCTTTTCATGTTCAACATTTTCTTTGCTGCTGGGCGTGGTGATTCATGTCTGTAATCCCAGCACTTTGGGAGGCTGAGGCGGGCCGATCACCTGAGGTTGGGAGTTGGAGACCAGCCTGACCAAGATGGAGAAACCCCCATCTCTACTAAAAATATAAAACTAGCTGGGCGTAGTTGTGCATGCCTGTAATCCCAGCTACTCAGGAGGCTGAGGCAGAAGAATGGCTTGAACCTGGGAGGCGGAGGTTGCAATAAGCCGAGATTGCACCATTGCACTACAGCCTGGGCAACAAGAGTGAAATTCAGTCTCAAAAAACAAACAAACAAAAAAAACCCCACATTTTATTTGCTGTTCATGCTTAATTATTCTTTTGGTTGAATGTTAGAATGATTTTGTGAAATTCTGAAGAGAACACTATTGAGATTTTTATTGAAATTATATTGACCATTCAAATTAATTTGCAAAGCAGATGTCGTTGCCATAAAGCTTAGTATTCAAATCTTCTACATTTTCCAACAGCATTGTATAATTTTTTTATATGGGTCCTTCACATTCTCATTATAGCTTTTCCAAGGCATTCCATAGAAGTTTCCAATGTTATCATTGTTGATTTTTGCTATTGTCATTTTATCTTTTCTAAAAGTTATATTTTCTAATTGGATAATAGTTCTATATAGAAAAGCAATGTAGCAAATTTCTACATACAAATTTTTATACAGAAAATTTGTGTATACAAAAGGTACTGGGTTTTGTGTCTTTTTTATATTTAGCAGTTTTCTTGGGCTCTCATATTGTTTCTAATAATTCTTAGTTGAATTGTTCTTTTGAATTTCTGGGAATGTAATTATATCATATACAAGTAATTACAAATCTATTTTCTCCCTTCCAGTGTTTGTGCATCTTATTTTTATAAGTGCCCTATTTCATTGGTTAGAACTTTCAGGTCAAAATTTAGTAAAAATGGCAACAAACTATATCTTTGTTTTGATCCTGATTTTAATAATATTGCATTAGTATTTCATCCTTAAAGATGACTTTGTTTGAAATAAACACTTTTTGTTATGTTAATAAAAGTTCTTAAAGTTGTAATTATTTTTTTAATAGGGACCAGCTGTTGAATTCTAATGTATTTCCTGCATTAATTGAGAATCTTACTTGGATTTTCTTTTTTAGCCTGTGGATGTCATATATTACACTGTTGGATTTTAAAGATACTAAAACATAAAATCTTTTATTTTAGATTAAACCCTCCTTGGGTTATTTTGATACTGTTACCTGAATTTGGGTTTTCTTTTCTATGTTCACAATTTAGATAGGTTTATTATCTTCTTTTTTTGAGCTGTCTTTTTCAGGGTTTTACATCAGGGTTATCTCTGTTAAGTAAATGAGATAAATTTTCCATATTTGTCAATGTTTGAAATTACTGAAACATAGTGATTACGTATTCCTTAAGAATTGAAAGATTTTTTTTCCCTATAGAGTTTTCTTTTTTTTTTCTTTCCTATAAAGTTTTCTAGGCCTAGACACATTTTTTTCCTGGAGGGAAATCTTTCCTTTTTTTCTTTTTTAAGTTCTTCAGCCATGATTGGCATATGTAGGTTTTATACTTCTAATTTTGATAATGTATATATTTTCAGACTATTCATTTCATCTAGGTTTTCAGATTTATAATTTATAATTTTGCAAAGTATTGTCTTGTATTTAAAATATCTCCTTATCTGGTGCTGAACCTCCCCTTTTTATTTTCTAATTTTATTATCCATAGGGTTTTTTTTCTTCTTTAGTTTCTCTAATATTTGTCTACTTTATTACTTTTTTAAAAAAGTGCTCTCGAATTAATTCTGTAAGTTTTCCTGTGTCCTAATTCAGTTAGTTTTGGTTTTGCCTTTAGTCTTTTCTTTCTACTGATTTCTTAGGGATTTTGTTGTCATTGTTGTTTTTATAAATTCTTGGGTTGAAAGCTTTTATTTTTCCTTTCCTTGAAAATGAAAACAAATAAGATTGTAACTTTAACTTTTAGTACAACTTTGACAATATTTCACACCTTTTGATATATTGTGCTCTTATTTTAATTATCTTCTAACTGCTGTGTTCTTATACTTTAATTTTTGTTTTGTTTAATTTTTGTTCTGTCCTTATGCTTTAATTATTTTTTGTTTTAATTTCTATTATTAATAGCTAGTTATACTGCACTGTGATCAAATAATCAAGCTTATATAATTTTTGTTTCTTGAAATACTTCCCATTTTGTTATATTCATCCCAAATACTTTCTCCTGTTCTATAATATCTTTTCATTTTGTTTATATTGTCTTTTTTAACACATAGTTTTTTTGCCTTAATGTGATCCAATATATCCCTCTTATTTTATTGTTTGTATGTTTGTATCTTATATAAAAAATTTCTGTACTTGATGATAATGAGTGTATCTTCCTATATATTGTTTTTTCTCAATGTTGCAAAGTTTTGCTTTTCACATCTGTGTCTTTAATCTTTATGGCTGATGTGAGTGAGAATCTAATTTCACTTACTCCCATATGGATAACCAGTTGTCCCGGTTCCGCAATTTCCTCCCATTGCTTTGTGAGGCTATTTCAGTCATGTACAGAGCTTCCTCATGTACATAGGATATTTATGGGCTTTTGTTCGGTTCCATTCATCTATTTCTATTCCCTATGCCAATACTACCACAATCTTTTCAGTAAGTCTAAATATCTAACAAGACAAGCCCTGCTACCCTCTCTTCTTTTTCTTCCAAATTTTCTTGGCTTTTCCTGGCCCATTCACATGAAATTTAGAATTAGCTTCTTAAGAATTGTGCACATTTTGAGGATTTTTAATATGAAAATTTCATCAAATCTATAAATAAATATGGAGATGGCTAACATTTTTATGGGAATCTTGCGTGATACCACTACACCAGAGGTGCCACCAAGATGGCTAACATTTTTCTATTACTGAGTACTCTAATCAATAAACATAGTAATTTTCTCCATTTATTTAGATCTTCTTGTATTTAATTCAATAATACTATCGTAGTTTTCTTCTTAGAGGTCTTTCATACCTTTTAACAAATTTATCTCTAGGTGCCATATAATTTCTGTTACTATTATAAATGGGATTTTTCCAATATATTTTCTAATTAGTTATTACTATTAAGAATGCTATTGATTTTTGCATGTTTTTTTTGTATCTAGCAACCTTTGCTGGATAGTTTTTAGTTCTAAGAGTGCGTAAATGTTCTTGAGTTCTTTATGTAGACAATCACATTTTCAGCAAACAATAACGGTTTCTAATCTTTCTCTTTTTCCATTCTTTTATATTACATCAGTTAAGAACTTCAGTATAATGCTGAATAGAGGCTTAGAACTTACATCCTTCTGTAATTTCTGACTTTAATGAAAATGTCTCTAAAATAGTACCAGTTAATATGATATTTGCTTGTAGAGTTTTGATGTATAGCCTTTGTCAGGTAAGGAAAGTTGCCTTCTATACCTAGTTTGCTAAGATTTTTAAAACCATGAATGAATGCTATATTCTGTCCATACCTTTTCTGCATTTATTGAGACACTAAAAAGATAAAAAAAAAAAAAAAGGAAAAAGTCTTTCCTTTTTAATTTAATAGGTTTTTGAATCTTGAATTATTCTTTCATTCTTGAGATGAAATTCCACTTGGTCATGATATTTTCTTTAAGGTTTTGTATCTACATGAAAAATGAGATTAAGTTATAATTTTCCTTATTTGGATTGTCCCTGTCTGGCTTTAATATCTCAAAAAATAAGTTAGGAAATTCTCTTCCTTTTTCCTCCCATCCTCTGAAAGAATTTTTGTCTTTTAAAGCAGGGCTTATCTATTTCTTAAAAATCTGGTAAATATTTGGGCCTGGTGTCTTTGGAGATAGAAGAACTTTTGATTAATAATTTAATGCCTTTAGTAGCTAAGGCTTTGTTCTGGTTTTATCTGAATAAATTACCAAATTTTAATTTCTTTCTTGAAAATTATTTATTTCTTCTAAGTTTCCATATTTATTCAGATGGAGTTAATAGTATTCTTTTATGTATTTTAAAATCTCCACTGTATCTATTTCTATCCCTTTTTATTCCCACTTTCTGTTTGTGTTTTTCTCTTTTTTATTTATTGGTTGTGCTCAGGGTTTATCTTTTTCTGTAAGCTGTTTTAAAAAACTAACTTTGTGTTTTATTCATCTTCCCTAAACATAATTTCTTTCATTCTTCTCTTATATTATTTTCCTATTTCTAGTTTGGATTTCTTTGTTGTTCTTGCCTAGTTTTTTAAGTTGAACACTTACTTATTGTGCTGTTTTTATTTGTTTTTTCGTTTTGCTTTTACTATTTTTTTTCTTAAGTAGAACTTTACTTGTCCTTTTGACCACAGCAAGGACCTCAGCACTTTTTAATTACATGTGGACCCTGTTCCCCATCTTATTTTTATTCCAGAGTTAAAGTTTTTAAAGATAAAAAAGTTATTTTAAAAAAATATTGTTTTTGTTGTTGTTGTTTGTTTGTTTGTTTGTTTTTGAGACGGAGTCTCACTCTGTCACCCAGGCTGGAGTGCAGTGGTGTGATCTCGGCTCACTGCAACCTCCACCTCCCGGGTTCAAGCAATTCTCCTGCCTCAGCCTCCTGAGTAGATGGGACTACAGGCACGTGCCGTCACACCCGGCTGATGGATTTTGTATTTTTAGTAGAGACAGGGTTTTACCATGTTGGCCAGGATGGTCTTGATCTCTTGACCTCGTAATCTGCCCACCTTGGCCTCCCAAAGTACTGGGATTATAGGTGTGAGCCACCGAGCCCGGCCCAAAATAAAATATTCTTTAGTAGTTCTTTAAGTGACAGTCTGTGGTTGGTAAACTGTCTTCATCTTTGGATGCCTGAAATTCTTTATTTTTCAGGGTATAGAATTCTAGACTGATATTTGTTTTCCCTCTGCACTTTCAACTTATTACCCTTATTATCTTCTAGAATCTATTGATGTCTATGAGAAGGCTGCTATCACACTAATTTTTATTCCTTTGTCGATAAAATCATTTATCTCTTTAACCTTTCTTTAACTGACAGATAAAATGATACGTATTTATAGTGTACAATGTGATGTTTTAGAGTAAAATTATAACATGGAATGACTAAATCTACCTAATTAACATGTACATTACCTCACATTGTTATCATTTTTGTGCTGGCAACACTTAGCATTCACTCTGTTAAGCATTTTTCAAGAATGCAATATATTCTTATTAACTATAGTCACTATGTGGTACAGTAGATCTCAAACTTATTTCTTCTAACTGAAACTTTATATCCTTTGACCAATATCTCTTCAACTCACCAGCCCCACCCTCATCCTACCCCGACCACGGCCCCAGCTCTCGGTAACCACCATTCTGCTCTCTACTTCTGTAAGATCAACTTTTTTCAGTTCCCACATATGAGTGAAATCACGTGGTATTTGTTTTTCTGTACCTGGCATATGTCACGTAACATAATGTCCTCTAGATTCATCCATTTTGTGGCAAATTACAGGATTTGTTTCTTTTTTCACAGCTGAATAGTATTTCATTGTGTACATATACCCCATTTTCTCTATTCATTCATCTGTTAATGGCCACTTAGGTTGATTCCGTATCTTGACTATTCTGAATAATGCTGCAATGAACATGAAGTGCAGATATCTCTTTAACATACTGTTTTCATTTCCTTTGAACCTATTACTCGGTAGTTGGATTGCTGGATCATATCGTAATTCTATTTTTAATTTTTTGAGGAACCTCCATACTGTTTTTCATAATAGCTGTTCCAATTTACATTCCCACCGATGGTGTGAAAGGGTTTCCTTTTCTCCACATCCTCACCAACATTTGTTATGTTTTGTAGATAATAGTCATTCTGACGTGTGAGGTGATACCTGTTAATTTACGATTATCTCTTTATCCACAGTCTTCTGCAATTCAACTGCAATCTATCTTCACTTCTAGAAAATTCTCAGCCATTATCTCTTTAAATATTGCATCACTGTCATTTCCTCTTTTCTCTTCTTTCAGAATTTTTATTACATGAGAGTTGGTATCTATGAGAAGGCTGCTTGCTGTCAGACTAATTTTTATTCCTTTGTAGATAAATTCATTTAACTCTTTAAACTTTTTTAACTCACAGATGAAATGATATGTATTTATAGTGTACAATGTGATCAGTCAATCTTCCATGTCTCTTTGTACTTTCTCATCTTTGCCTGCATTCTGGGTGTGTTCCTCTGCACCCTTTTCCACTTCACTAATGCCTTCTTCAACTTTATCCAGGCCAGAAATGTTCTATCTGGTGCATTTTAAATTCCAATGTTTATACTAATCATTTCTGAGGTTTTTTTTTAGTTGGCTCTTTTTTCTACTTTTAACCGGGAGTAGAATCCTGTCCTGACTATTCACTTTGTTGGCTGTCTTCCTTAGCATTAGATTTCTTCATGTATTTTGAAAGCTGAGTTTGCCGGCTCATTTCAGAGGAAAGTGATGTTTGTTTGGTTTGGTTTTCTGTCTTTTTCTTCTTCACTCGGTGCTCATCCCTCCCTCTTCTCCACTATTGCCATGGTCCACTCAGCCCTCCAGCTCCCCAACCCAGAACCAGAGTCTCTGGGAGGATTTCAGGGTTACTGCTGCTCAGTGATGATAGGGACAGAGCGGACCCAGTCATCGACTCATTCCCACCCACCAGGCTGTGTCTGTGTCCTCCCACACCCCTAGGCAAGAAACTTCTAGGAGCTAGAGCCCTGGGCAACTCTCTGGAGCTTTTTTTTTTTTTTTTTTTTTTTTTTTTTTTTTTTTTTTTGAGACAGAGTCTCGCTGTGTCACCCAGGCTGGAGTGCAGTGGCACAATCTTGGCTCACTGCAACCTTTGCCTCCCAGATTCAAGCGATTCTCCTGCCTCAGCCTCCCAAGTAGCTGGGATTACAGGCGTGCACCACCACGCCTGGTAAATTTTTGTATTTTTAGTAGAGACAGGGTTTCACCATGTTGGCCAGACTGGTCTCGAACTCCTGACCTCAGGCAATCCACCTGCCTCAGCCTCCCAAAGTGCTGGGATTACAGGCATGAGCCACTGCTTCCAGCCTTCTGGAGCCATTTTATTTAGCCTTCCTTTCCAAGCTTGGGAAGCTCAGTTCCATGTACCTTCCCCATCATAAAACTCTAAGCACCACAAGGACCAGAGCAGTATATCTTTTTTTATCACCATCGCATCCCCAGTGCATAAAATAGTGCCAACACATGGTAAACTGAGTCAATGAATGATGGCTAACATATCAAAAACTGAAGGACTGAACTTTGGAGTTTAACCTGGAGCTTTGTTTACTCCCAGTCCCTCTGGGAAACAGTCAGCCTAGTACACAGCACAACTTATCTGTAGAAGAGAAGAAGCATTGGTGTAGGGATTAAAAGACCTTGGTTTCAGGGCTGGTTCTGCCCTTGCCTAGTTAAGCCACCTAATCATCCTAAATCCAAGATTTCTCTTCTATAAAATGAGCATCTCATGGAAGAATGACAATGCTGTATCCAGATGTGATAGCTGCTTCATTAGCCTGGGCTCCGAGAAAAGCAGAGCAGATCCCAGCCGATATGGAGTAGGGTGAATGAGAAATAAACTACCTTGGTTAAGAAACAGATTTGTAGGCCGGGCTCACGCCTATAATCCCAGCACTTTGGGAGGCCGAGGCAGGTGGATCACAAGGTCAGGAGATTGAGATCATCCTGGCTAACATGGTGAAACCCCGTCTCTACTAAAAAAAAAAAAAAAAAAAATTAGCTGGGTGTGGTGGTGTGTGCCTGTAATCCCAGCTATTCGGGAGGCTGAGGCAGGAAGCCATTGCACTCTAGCCTGGCGACAAAGCTAGACTCCCTCTCAAAAAAAAAAAAAAGAAAGAAACAATTGTAGAGTTCTTTGTTAATAAAAAATAATTTAAGCTATCCTGATGGATACAATTACTTACTTGTATTCTTCCTCTCAATACAGTGTGAACTCTATTGGGAGGAGAATGCTTTCATTTTCACTACTGTTTTCTTTCAAATTTCCACTTCTTTTTTTTTTTTTTGAGATGGGGTCTTGCTCTGTTGCCCATGCAGTGACACGATCTCCGCTCACTGCAACCTCTGCCTCCCAGGCTCAAGTGACCCTCCCACCTCAGCCTCCCGAGTAGCTGGCACTGCAGGTGCATACCACCACACCAGGCTAATTTTTGTATTTTTAGTAGAGACTGTTGGCCAGGCTGGTCTCAAACTCCTGAGTTCAAGTGATCCACCTGTTTTCACCACCCAAAGCACTGGGATTACAGGCGTGAGCCACCATACCCAGCCTTCACTTGCTTATGTAATATGTGATAGTCATTCTTCACTCTATGTTCACTACTAAGGACAAGCATATTAAAATCCAATTTTAATTACCCCACATTTGCAGCACTCTAGTTTTCTGAGAAAATTGTGACATTGTCTAGGATTCCCAAAACTATAGTAATACATTTTGTTTGTTTATTTATTTATTTTGAGACAGGGTCTCGCTCTGTCACCCAGGCTGGAGTGCAGTGGCACAATCTCAGCTCACTGCAACCTCCACCTCCCAGGTTCAAGTGATTCTGTCACCCCAGTCTCCTGAATAGCTGGGATTACAGGTGCCCCCCAGCATGCCCGGCTAATTTTTGTATTTTTAGTAGAGACAGGATTTCACCATGTTGGACAGGCTGGTCTTGGACTCCTGGCCTCAAGTGATCTGCCCAACTTGGCCTCCCAAAGTGCTGGGATGACAGGCGTGAACCACTGCGCCTGGCCATAGAATAGTATATTTTAAAGTGCTATGATACCTTTTCCAGAGAGGGATGGGAAGACAAAACTATTGACTTGGATGTAATGTAAAGTTTTCATGAGGACATGCAACATGATTATGTGTCTCAGTAACACAGTGCTGCTGCCTAAGGGCTGGCGCGTGCGCAGATCTGCTGGCCCCTGCAGGACTCTTGGAGTTCCTGGTCCTGTGTCTCAGTGGGGTTCTGCTCTTATGCTCTCAGTGTACCTCACTTTAGTGGAAGTCCTAGCCACATTCCTAGTTTGCTCCCCTCTACCTGCTTGAGATGGAAAGTCCAAAAACCAAGAACTTTTTGAGTAGATATGTAAGAAAAGCTCAGCAGTGCCCTGAGTGAACTGCATGAACCCCATGGCATTTCTTATGGGTGTTGTAGGAGTTTTATTTTGTTGTTGTTGACGTTGTTTTTGTCAATGGAAGAATGTTTTATGGAATTTAAAATACAAAAACTGTTTGTGGTTCCTTAGACACTTGCACTGCAATAAAAAATTATACTTTATCATATAATTATTAATGGTTTGAAGAGAAATAAACAGCATAAACAAAATATGGTCCATACTATGAAAATGCAAGCCACACAACGGTGACTTTGATTTTCATAAAATGAAAATCATAAAGTAATTACTGAGTACTCAAAGACATACTTAATATATACATGTGAAATATCTTACACATAGATATAATAAAAGTTTGTCAGCATTTTGATATTTGAAGTTTTCAGATACATGGCTTCTAGATAAAGGATATAATTGCATATTCTTAAGGAAATACAGTTTATTATTTCAAGGAGTAGACATCAGAACTCAGTTGATAGGATGCTATTTAGAGTCCTCTTTTAATGAGTATAAAAAAGCAATTCATAACAAGCACATTGGTTTCTGAGTAAAATGAAGCTTCTGAAATGTGTGAAGAATGCTTGAAAACAATGTTTTGTAAGCCAGTGAAACATCTCCCTTCCCCTCACTTACAGGATTGCAAAATTTAGCAAATGAAAATATACCAGGCCCAGGTAAGCATGAATTACAAATAGGAACAAAGAATGTTTAGTGTACTATATCCCAAACACTGAGTGGGACAGACTTATATTTGCGGTTTATCTGGAATTCACACTTACCTGGGCACCCTATCCTTTATCTGGCAACCCTTCCCACCTCAGAAGTTAACTTTCATTGTGCACCACCTTTTGGAAAGGAACCAGGCCAGCCTCTGTAAATTCTGTATTGGTGAGCCTGTATTAACGTGTTTTCTTTTGCACATTTTGAGGCTTATAGAGAGACTGAAGTCGCCAACCAATGGCTCTCAAACCCAGTGCACCCTGGCAAAGCAAAGCAGGGCAGCCTTCAGAACTTCTCCAAGGGGAGGGCTGTGTGGGTTCTCCCCCACAAAGCTCTATTTTAGTCACAGTCATTAGTGCTGGAGAAAACACACACTGGTCATGAGATTCACCTTTTGCCATGTCGCAAGAAAGTCAGTAAAACAATGCCTGAAAAGAAGGCTTGGGCTTCCGTCCCCTGCACTGAGCGCTCTGGAATCCACCTTCTGAAACATGCCTGTGCGTTTTTTTCAACAGTCAAAGCTCCTGACATCTCTCCCTGCAGAGGGATTGAGCAGCACTTTTAAACCAGAGACTGAGTGATTTCAGGCAAGTATTCCGGCCTTTCCATGAGACCTGTGCTTAGGAGAAAGGAGAAGAAAGGCCAACTTGACTGAGCTCTTGATAGAAATACATTTGCTTACTTAATCCTCATTAGCTCCCGCTGAAGTATGACTCTCAGTTTACACATCGAGAAACAGAGGCTCAGAGAAGTCAAGCCCTTGCCGAGTCACAAAGTCAGTAGCAGAACTTAGATTCCAGTCCAGGTCTCTTGGGTGGCAAAAGGCTGAGCCCTATTTCCATGCTGCCATCCTTCGTCTCTCTAGGGAAAGGGAGAGTGCTAAAGAATGCCAGGGTTATGGAATGGTCTAGAGGAAAGCATAGACTGTCATGGGGCAGGCTCATTCCTACCCAGTTTCTGAGAGAAGAATATGAGGTATAACAAAATGAAAATGGGCTTCATATCTAGACACTTCAGTGTCTGATGCCTGCCTCCACTGCTTTTTAGCTGTGTGACTTTGTTATCTAATTTCTCTCTCTATTTTTTTTTTTTTTTTTTTTTTAAGCAATGGCATCTCGCTATGTTGCCCAGGCTGGTACAGTGGCTGTTCACAGGCATGCTCGTAGTGCACTACTCTCTGGAACCCCTGGGCTCAAGTGATCCTCCTGTTTCAGCCTCCCGGGTTTCATTTCTGTTTATCAGTCAGGATGCCAGCAGGAAATTGATGGCACACACAGCAGGTTTAACTGAGGAGAGTTTAGCAAGGGACTATTAACTGAGGCTTGGGCAGGATTACAGGAACCCACAGGGGATGGTGAAGCACTGAGGAACTAGTAATCGCAGAAAGCCATCACCACCCAGGCCTACAGGGCAAGAGGAGGGAATATTTTATTGGATCCTGTTGAAAGCTGGCATCATGGACAAGAGCCACCTGACAGGGGCTGTGGCCCTGGAGAAACACAGCCACTGTCAGAACAATGCCCTGGAACAGGGGTCCTAACCTTGACCTCTCTCTTTCCCTAGCCAGGAGTACAGGTTATAAGTCTGTAGAGTTGAGCCCCTCAGGGCACAGAGGAGGGCAGGAAGTGGATGGAAGGGGTGGGGCATAGTAATTGGAGAATAACAACACTCCCGCTGGGCATCAGTTTCCTTTATTTAAAATGGGGATCACAGTATCTACCATGTGGCATTGTTGTAAAGATTAGAAATACAAGGACTGACGCATTCAACAGGTATTTTCCAAGTACCTACCATATCCTGGGCTCTCTCCCACAGACACAGTGATGACCAAAACAGACCGTATCTCTGCCCTCATGGTAGGTGAAACGCAAGAAAGCCAGACGTTACATAAGTATTTACAAGGGGAGGAGATAAAATATCACCTCTCACACACAGGGTACTCATAGTACTTGTAAATAGCAGCTATAATTATTTCTTAAAGTCCCCCAAAGAGACCTATGCTGCATACCACTTCTTGATTTCTTGTACCAGTATGTATTTATGAACAACTTTTACCATCCAGACAGATTTTCTCCCACTGGAATACAAAGTTCTGAGCGTCCTGAAAGCAGAAAACAGCTGTTATTCCCTGTGTTAGTCAGGGTTCTCCAGGGAAACAGAACCAATAAGACGCATGTGTATAAGATATTTATTGCAAGGGACTTGGCTCATGCAATTACGGAGATTGATGGGCCACTAGCTCTGTAGTCAGCAAGCTTGGGGAGAGCCAACGGTGCAGTTCCAGTCTGAGGCTGGGAGGCTCAAGACCCAGGAGGAGCTGATGTTTCAGTTCAAGTCCAAAGGCAGGGAAAAACTGATGTCCCAGCTCAAAGGCAGTCAGGCAGGAGGAATTATCTTTTACTCAGTCTTTTTGCTGTCTTCAGGACTTCAGATAACCGGATGAGGCCTACGTACATGGGGGAGGACAATCGGCTTCGCTTGGTTCATCAGTGTGAATGCTGAGGTCATCCAAAACACCCTCACAGAAACACCCAGAATCATGCTTGACCAAATATCTGGGCACCCCATGGCCCAGTCAAGCTGACACATAAAATTCATCATCATGCTATGCTGGAGTTAAAATTCTTTATAAAGGCCAGGTGCAGTGGCTCAAGCCTGTAATCCCAGCACTTTGGGAGGCTGAGGCGGGCGGATCACAAGGTCAGGAGATCGAGACCATCCTGGCTAACACGGTGAAACCCCACCTCAACTAAAAAATACAAAAAACTAGCCGGGCGAGGTGGCGGGCTCCCAGCTACTCGGGAGGCTGAGGCAGGAGAATGGCGTGAACCCGGGAGGCGGAGCTTGCAGTGAGCTGAGATCTGGCCAGTGCACTCCAGCTTGGGTGACAGAGCGAGACTCCGTCTCAAAAAAAAAAAAAAAAAAAAATTATTTATAAAGTTGCCCCTCGCTTCCCCCTTCTGCCTAACATGGCCTCTCTCTTTCACCTGGAGTCTCTCCAAGTGTGGCTCCCAGGCCACCTGTATGGAACTCTTGTGGGAACTTTCTGGTCACTCAGATCGCAGGACCCCAGGCAGGCTTTGTGTGTGAGGATACCTGGGGCAGAGACTCAGGAATCTGCATGGTAAACACAGCCCTGTGGCTGCCCATTCTCCAGTCCTGTGATCACCTTATGGTGTTCCCTCTCCAACGTGTCAGATACCAAAAGGAGAAGAGAAACCCTACAAGATAAGATGTATTCTGAGGGCCGAGGGGGTGAGGGAGCCTCTAAGGGGACAGGGAGAAGTGCCTGAATAGTGAGGCCGATCCACAAGGTGGTGAGAGGAAGGATTACTAACAGCCGGGGAGTAAAAGGCAAGTGGGGCTCCTGTGTGTGGCAGCTCTGGGGCTGCTGAGCCCTGGGGATGCAAAGGTGCTGCTGGAGCCTCCTGCCTGTCAACCTCTCCAGACTCAGCCTGGCTCTCTCTGTCTTGCCCCCATGGCCAGTCCTGGTGAACTTCCTTCAATTCCTCAAACAGCTGAATCCCTTCCTGCCTCAGGACCTTGGCTGGTGCTGTTGCCTCTGCCCAGAGCCCTCTCCTTAGGATTCTCTGCTTGGCTGGCACCTTCTCCTTCAGACTTCACCATCAGGGGAGCTCTCCATGGAGGGGCCACCTCAAACCACCACATCCAATGTAGGGGCTTCCCTCTGTTTCAGCACCTGTTTGCTTTCCCTGAGAATTTATGAAGATATGTGGCTTTAAACATTTATTTGTGTGTGAAGCAGGAGCAAGTTTCATAGGCCACATATTCATGTGTGCAAAACTGTAATAGATTATATTTTGTAATTCTTAAGTTCTGAACCCTCCCTCTGTCACAGAAAACAGAGTCTTCTTCAGATAACCTCAGCCAAATGAAGAGTTACAGGGTCATTTCCGGTTATTGACCTAGGCAGATTTTCTCACATTCTTCCTAGAGGGGCTCTCATTTCTAGGGGGATGTGTGTGTGTGTGTGTGTGTGTGTGTGTGTGTGTGTGTGTGTGTAAAACGAGGGTTATTTTTGCCCTGGTGCCAAGAGAGAGAAGCACCTGCTCTATGGTTGTTGCTCTTTGTCCACAGTGGCTTTGTTGAAGTGTGGAGTCCCCTGGGCCTTTGGTCATTGGCACCCATCCTCCTGACTCCCTCCCAAATGACCTAGGATCTGTTGTGGTCTCCAGTGGCCTTGGCATTCTCCTTTTCCCAAAATTGTTGTGTCCTGTAGCCTCTCTCGACCCTCCAGGGTCCTGCCCGTGGTCAGGGGAGGTCCTGGCTCCTCTTTTTGCACTAGACTGTGAGTCTGTCCTCAGCCCATCTGCCTGGATGCCTCACTCAGCCATGCCTCTTCTACCTTCACACACAGGCTTCTGGGGGAGGTTACCTGTGGAAGGGGGCTCAGGGAACCTCCATCCTGGGGTTCCCTAATTTGTCATGAAGTTTCTATTATCTCTTGACTTGACCCAGAGCATGACTGGGGAAGGAGGACCCACACAGGCAGCTCCCTTATTTCTCCCTCTCCCCTTTCTCCCTTTTCTCCTAAGCTGGTGAATTTTTATTTGGGGCAAGTCAGTGGGAGGGAATACTCTTCTTAGGACATGGTACTTTCTTCCTCTTTGCTGCTCAAAGTGCAGAGTTAATGATGTAGCAGTGACTCCATGGGGCATCTTCAGCACCAAGCACAGTGCCTGGCATGCAGTAAGCACTAAAGGAGTATTTGGTGAATGAATGAATGACTACATCAGTATGAGTTTACCATCTTGAATAATATTCCTGCCCTGAATAACTTTGGAGAAAGTGCCAAAGAACTTCATTTGGTGAGAGTTTCCAATCTCCACCACAAAGTAGCTGTCGCCCGTGCCTCATGAGTGGACAGCATGAGCCCTCTGGAAGCCAGACATGAATTGACGTAGGAGAAAATAAACATGTGAAGCACTGAACTGGCAACATGCTCCAGTTACCTTTGAATTTTATGGGAAGGCAAAAAATAGCCAACAATTACCACGTTAAGCCTTAAAAAGTGACTTTTTGTTCAGGTCAGTGCTGCAACCTTAGGAATCCCAAAGATAATTGACGGGGAGCCAATTCTCAATTTTACCCAAGTCCCTGGAGGGCCCTGGGGAAAGTACAATGAGCAGCTTCTTACTGTGAAAGTGACACTGGGCTGGGCCCTCTGCAGGGCACAGGAGCCCTCTAGGTGCAGAGAAGTTCTGGGAACTTTCTGTCACTGACCAAATGAACGTTTTTACCGACTCTGACACAAGTTTTGCCTTTTTCTCTTAAAGTGGAATGGGTGAGTTAGAGGGAAGGCGGGAGAAGAAGATTACATTTTGGAGAAGAGCTTCCAAGTTAAAAACAATGGAAGCTAAAAAATAGAGGAAAGTGATGTATTTAAAAGATTGTGTTTGATAGAATCCTGCAATAATAATGTCATGCTTAAATTACACATAATTGGTGTTCAATAAATGCTGGGGATGAATACATTAATAAATGAAGAATATTTGTACCTATGAGCTTTTATCTGCATCAGATAGACTTTTTGGAAAGCTGACCTGAGAACTAAAATATTCCTTTATGATGTTGTTTCTATGGGAAAATATGTTTTGCATTCCAAACTGACTTGTGAGTGGGCTTTTGCAGAAGTCAGGATTGCTGCCATGGGGTTGGGTTACGTGACACAAACCACAATCTCTAGTCTGCACCTCTTGTGACCAACCCACATGCTTAGAAGCCCACAGGCTGGACTCAGGGATGCTGCCATTGGTCAAAGGACAAAGTTTTGCTAACATGGAAATACCCCAGAATATGAACTTAAAACAGAGGGCAGAAAACAGCAAATAAAATCCAGCCTTTCCATTTGAAAGTCAGTTTAACTTCAGTTAAAATGAAGCATTAACCATTCATTCATACATATGTGTGTATCTCCTCTCTTTCTTCCCAAGTCCACTGCAGGGATTTAAAAAATGAATTATCTTAAATGACAGGACAGGAAGACAGATAACAGCAGACAAGAGATGTCAACAGAATTGTGGAAAATGGGGAGTGTGGAATGGGGTGCCGGTACTTAGTTTAGCAATGCAGCAGTCTAAGCAAGGCACCTGCTGGGGCGGCAGGGGCAGGCGGGGCGGGGGGTGGTGCAGTCCCTCTGTAGACCCCTGTGAGACTCAGTGTGTGGAGTGACAGTGATTGTGGGAGGTGAGTGAGAAGGGGGATGTTGAGATCAGGGAAAATTAGCCATTAAGCCTGACTCAAGAGGGCTGTCCTCAGTAGCTTCTTCTACCCCTGCAGCCAGGTGTCTCTCCCTCTCGCCTTGAGAAGCTTGTTTTAAGAAGACATTGAAACCCAACAGAAGAGGCTTAGGACTAGGAGACTCCAGGCAGGGCGTGAATTAGTCAAGGGAACTAATTGAAACAACACGTTCTCCACTCACCACCCTGCTCAGAAACAGCCCTAACCCAGCGTGTTTCCACCAGCTCCCCCCAGGGAAAAGGTAGACCCAGTTGGCTCAAGAGTAAAGACAGGTTTACGGACACTGTGTCTACCAATAAAGAATCACATCTCATCACCCTAGGGTGTCACCACCGGGAGACATGATTCATTTCGCACAAAGAGCTTTGGATTATCTTTTTAGTGCCCCAGTGCCTATCATGTTGGGGCAGCAGTAATTACCTTGTGGGTAGGATGAGAAGGACAATTATTCTCTTTTTAAATTTTAATTTACTTTTTATCAAAGTAATACATGTACAAAGCTTAAAAACTCTAACAATACTATAAGGCTTATAATGAAAAAAAAAACAAAACAAAATCAGTCTCCCAGCCCATACAACCCCACACCTGATTCCCACTCCCTGAAGGCAGTTGCTTTCTATTCTTTTCACTGTTTCTTCTCCATATTTATAAATCATGTGTGTATACTGCTCATTTCCTGCTTTTTCCATTTGGACATTATTTATTTCTCATTTTGGACACTTTGAATTTTGCTTTCTTCCTCTACCATCCACGTAATCACTCCTTCAAATGCTCGAAATGCTGCCACATTTTAGTCACCTTCATACTTGGCAATAACTTCCTTTTCAAAAATATAAGTAATACATGTATATACATTTTTTCTGTGAATATGAAGATGTATTTACATTTTTAAAACAAAATTATTGTCTCAATCTGAAGCCATCTAAAATACAGCATCACTTTGAACATTTGAACCCAGATCATAAGAGAGAGTCTGTTTTTCTGCTTTCACCAGGCGCATTCTCCTTGAAGTGGCCATGAGTGGTGACTGTGGCTGGGTGGAGAAATGTGATCCTAGCATACTCCTCGGCATCACAGCAATCCTGGGTTGACATAGTCATAATAATGCAAACCTTGTCTATTAGCTCTCCACTCTTAAAATCAACCTACCCACAAAGCAAGGAAGACATGAGAATGGAAACAGAGCTCATTGTAAATGTTTTCATTCTTGATGCAAAATTAAAGGTACAAATAGCAGATAATGGGAGCAAGGGACAGACAGAAAGAAGGGAACTGTGCTGATATCCTCAGCTAATGTACTACGGAGTCAAAAGTTACTTTCTAGATGGAGGAAGAAATAGAAGATTAAGTATATCATATAAGTGTACAGCAGAAACCCATAGAAGAAGTAAATTATAAATAAAAAAGTTGGGGGAAGGGAATAGGAAGTTAGATTCTATTTTATAGAGGTGAGTCAAAAGAGCGCCTGTAATCCCAGCTATTCAGGAGGCTGAGGCAGGAGAATTGCTTGAACCCAGGAAGGCGGAGGTGGCAGTGAGCCAAGATCACACCACTGCACTCCAGCCTGCACAAGAGTGAGACTCTGTCTCAAAAAAAAAAAAAAAAAAAAAAAAAAAGAAGAAGAAGAACAAAAGAATGTCTTAAACTAACCAAGAAACTGTTTTTAAAAAGTCACATAAGCATATTTTTTGGAGTTAGGAAGTTCAACATCCAAATAATTTTAAAAAGAGGCCGTTAAAGGTAGTAGTCTCTGGCAGGTGGCATGTGTGTGGGGTGAGCCCTGCTAGTTTTCGATATAAACACTTCCTTATTATCTGATTTCTTTTATCTTGTGCATGTATTACTTCAATTTTTAAAATGTAACAGGTGGAAATACTCAAAAATTGAATTCAGTGTGAACACAGGAGCCATAAATGCAGATACTCATTTTGCAGTGGCCATCTGTATTATTGTGCCATCAGAAATTGCACATTTCCTGGGCACCACTTTGAGTGGTAATATAAGCTTAATGAGTCTCCTGTTGAAAGACTTACCAAGTTAGCATTGGATATGGGCAGCATTAGGGGAGCAGGATAATGTACTTTCATGGCTCTTACTATAAGGTAAATGCACCAACCACATAGATGAGGAGGAAAGACTGCCCAGAAGTGAAAAATATTCCTCTCTCATGGGCCTGGTTTCTTGTACATCTTTGCAAAGAACACAGCCCTTGGTAGCCTGTCAGTTTGTTGAAAGAATACAATTCATAGCAATACATACAAGACCATCCACCATCTGATCCCAACTTTCCCAGCTGTCTCTTCCCCTGTATCCTGTACCAGGGACATGTGGCTGCTCTCCTTTTCTGGAGAGAGACATATTCCTTTTTACGCTTCCTTATCTTTGCATATTCTGAGTCCTCTACTTGGAATACTTTTCCCCACCTTCTTAAGGGCATGTGTTAAGACCCCTCTTCCTAATGGAGCCTCCTGCACCACAGTCTCCCCAGTCTCCTTAGACAGACAGGACCTTTCATGAGTGTTCTCACCAGCCTGTGTCATTCTGTTCCTCAACTATATTCAACAACTGCCACCAGACTCCTCTTGCAAGGGGGAAAATCTAAAGTGATATCTTGGCTTATGTCTGTGGAAAAAATAATCCAGAAGCTCAGGAAACCAGCTGAGAAGGTCACTGGGATGTTCTGGCAAGAGCAGAGGTCAGGATGTAGTTTTGAAAACGTAAGTGCTCTTTAGACACCCGATGGCCAAGGACTGGCCATGGGAAATACTCTCCATCCCTCGGCCCCAGTCCATTGTGTGCACTCCTCCAATCAGCTGGGCTCAGCTACGTTTGTGGGCAGATTTGCACTGTATTCATTTATCCTTGATAGTGAGGCATTCTGCAGTCATTTTTAAACTTTTTAATCATGGGAATTTGCAAACGTACATATATAAATCCTCATATACATGAAATCCAGCTTTAACGATTATCAATACTTTGCCAATCTTATTTCATCTCCCCTTCCGCACACTTTTCTTTTATGGGGTGGTAGGGTAGGCTGGGAATTTTTATTTATTTTTATTTATTTATTTATTTTTGAGAAAGGGTTTCATTCTGTTGTCCAGGGTGGAGTGCAGTGGAGGGATCTCGGCTCACTGCAACCTCTGTCGGGTGGGAGTATTTTAAAG
The DNA here is from genome assembly GCF_007565055.1 of Rhinopithecus roxellana. Taxonomy (NCBI): domain Eukaryota; kingdom Metazoa; phylum Chordata; class Mammalia; order Primates; family Cercopithecidae; genus Rhinopithecus; species Rhinopithecus roxellana. The sequence continues at coordinate 70,268,581 of NC_044556.1, read as the reverse complement.
CAAATCATAGGCATCTCAGAGTATGTTTCTAACAGATAAGGACTTCTTTTAAAATTGTAGTACAATGTACATAACATAAAATGTTCTATTTTACCCATTTGTAAGTGTACAATTCGGTGGCATTAAGTACCTTCACATTGTGTGCAACCATCACCACCATCTGTCTCCAAAACATTTGCATCATAAACTGAAACTCTGTACCCATTAAAAAATAACTCCTCATTTCTCCCTCAACCTAGCCCCTAGTAACCACTATTCTACTTTCTGTCTCTGGATTTGACCATTTTGGACACTTTATCTAAGTGAAATCATACAGCATTTAAAAAAATCTGGTTTATTTCACTTATAATGTTTTCAACGTTCATCTAAGTATTTTATTACTTTTAAAGACTGATAAGCGCTTTTAAGATAATAATCACAACATATCTAACAAATTTAATTATAATTTTCTAGTGTCATTGAATTAGCTAACCTAGGTTCACGTTTCCAAAAGTATGTCTTTAAATGTCCTTTTACAGTTAGTTTGACAGAATCAGGATCCTAACAAGGTCCACACTATATTTGGTTGATATGTCTCTTAAGTCTATTTTAACCTACCATATTCTTTCTCCTTATTTTTCATGCCATTTGTTTGTTGAAGAAATGAGGTAATTTGTTCTGTAGAATTTTCCTCATTCTGGATTTGGCTGATTACATCATCAGCATTGTTTAACCATTTCCTCTATCCTCTGAATTTCACAAAAACAAATGGTCAGATCTAGGGTCCGGATTTCATTCAGGTTCAACCCCTTTGGTGGGCTGTGCACTTTCTATTACATCACAGCAAGAAGCCCTTGTATCTGATGGCCTCAATTCTTGAGATATTAAAACAGATCTATGGGTTTGGGTGCTGCCAACCCAATACATCCATTGATAATATGGCATTTAAAAATAAGTGTTCTTGCTTCTGGTGGCCCACACCTGTAACCATAGTGCTTTGAAGGGCTGAAGTGGGAGGGTGGCTTGAGCCTAGGCATTCAAGACCAGTCTGGGCAACAAAGTGAGATCCCATCTGCACCAAAAAAAAAAAAGGAAATTTAAAAATTAGCTGGGCATGGTGGCATGTGCTTGCGGTCCCAGCTATTTGGGAGGCTGAGGCTAGAGGATCACTTGAGCCCAGGAGATAAGGCTGCAGTGAGCTACTATGATTGCCCTAATGCACTCCAGCCTGGATGATAGAGAGAGACCCTGTCTCTTTAAAAACAAAAAAAGTGTTCTTAAGACTTTGTAAATGATTGTAAGCATACCTATGTGTCTGCGTCTCTATTTATATCAGTCACCATTCTTAGCCCTAGGGTTGTCTTTATTTTTCTGTAGATCTTCACAACCTCCCCAAAGTCCCTGTTCAATCTGTGATGTTCAGTAGCCACTCCCAGAATTCTTGAGCTCTCAGATTTCACGTAAGATAGCTCCCTATTTCCAATTAGTCCTTGAGTTGCCCACTCAGGCACACACATCCACCTAGAAGGAATCGTCACCCACCCATCTTGGTAGCCTGCTCCAATGTCTAAGCACTCACAGAGCATCAGTCTTCTCTCTGTCTGGTCTAGCCCTCCCTGTGAAGTTGAATTCCATTTCCTCCCATTTGGGGCTCGGTGGAGCTGAAGAGCAGCTGGCCAGCAGCCCCTGTAGATGAGGCCTGGAGAAATGATGCATGAGGCTAAGACACATCCTAGGTAGTCTACATGCTTCATGAATGTAATGGAAGATTGGCAAGGACTATAACATGTGTTATTGTAAGTTTCTAGCTGGGATTCATTATTTTTCTTTTAAAATTAAATACAAATAACTTATTTATAAAAAGTAAATATTCAGAGACTATGAACTAAACAAACAGACAAACTAACAATTTTCCAGAGTTGGCATTGTGCTTATTTTGTGCCGTTATAAATAAACAGAGTCCTACTGGTGTCAGATTTAAAAAGTCACTCTACCTCTTACACATTTTGCCTTACTAGGGTGGAAGGGTCAAAGAGCAAGGAGGGAGAAGACGGAGCAGAGACAGAGGGCAGAAGAGTCTCAGATGAGGGTGTCAGGGGGTACAGGAGAGCCTGGGTCTATAGACACAAACAGAACATGTTGCTGAAACTGCCCAGACTCTATTTCAATCTCTAGTCTGTAAAATGGAGATGAAGCGCCCCGCCTGACCCCTTTTTAGGGTTGTGGGAGATGCAGACGAGCTAATGGGTGTGAATGTGCTTTGTGGGCTGAAGCTACTGGGCCCCTTACAGGCCTACAGGTCAGGGGAAAGAATAGAGTGTTGCCAGCACCTGTGCGCAGAATTAACCCATTGGTTGATTGCCTGGCCACCTGGACTTAGCATGTATTGAACTGAATACATGTGCAGGGGCTCACAGCCATTCCGATTCTACAGACTGGTTAAGTTTCACAACAGAAATCCAGGATAATTACAGGGTTGTCAATTATTGTTTTGCCATCTACTGTTACAATTCTATTTATTTAAAAAGTAAAAGGATATTTTAATAATATCTCAACCACTGAGGATGTTAAGATGAGCAAAATAGGATACTCACTCCCAAGGAGTTAATAAAACTATAGGGAAACACATGTATAAAAATATGTACATAAAGACCAAATAGATGTGTAGCCCCTAGGACTCTTTTGCTGGTTAGAAAAACACAGTATAAAATGGCTTAACAAAAAGTGGGGACTTGCTGGTTCATACAACTGGAAACTGCAGAAAATGTGGCTGCCACCCAGTTTGATGTAGAACCTCTTGACTCTGTCCTTTTTCTCCAGTTGCACGTGGCAACCTCAGCAGCCCCAGGCTACAGCCCCTTGCCTTCAAGTCCAGCTAGTAAGTTGCCTCCAGCAGCCCCAGCCCAGTACTCCCGCAACACAGTGGCTCTACATGGATCCTGAACCCCTTCCTGGACCAACCACAGTGGTCCCTGGCCTGGTTTGCTCTGACTGGTCACCCAATGCACACGGACCAGAAATGTGAGGGGAGTGGCTTTCCCAGAGGAAAACTGGGAAACTATTACTTGAATTGGGATGGATAGATGCTGAATGGCCAAGAAACAAAAATATCGTCTAAGAACTATGGGAACACAGAAAAGGTGTGTCCATGGCCACCTTCACAAGCCGGATGACCTGTTCAGTCCCACCCTTAACAAGTTTCACTTTGGCTTAATGCTCTGCTGTCACTGACTTGACATTCGCAATAATTTCTGAACAAGGGGCTCCACATTTGCATTTAGTAATAGGCCCCGCTAATTACATGGTTAGTCCTGGATGTGACTTAACATTATTTTACCTACACAAGGAAGTGACTTTGAAACTGGATTTTGAAAGATAAAATGAAACAGTAGTTTTGCAAATGGAAAGGTTTGGGTGGCAGGAGGAGGAGGAAATTCCGTCATCGACAAGAATGTTGGATTGAGAGGCTTGATGAGAAAATGAAACCACTAGCGCCTCAAGCGGTTGGGGCTTAAAGTGCCTGTGGGGTGTGGCCCCAGTGGAGTGGGAACAAAATATTCCTTCAGTGAACTGGTATTCAACACAAGTGAAGTGAAATTTAACATGAGAAAAAATAGTTTATATTTTTTAAACTTCCATGATTCCAAATGGCCTTTACAAGATAACTCCTCTTTTCCATCTCACTTTTCTACTGCACACTAAGGCTAACTTTCCCCTGTGTAATGTAAGTGCCTACTGATCTTATCACTAGTGTGTTAGCAAGGTTAGCATTCCACTTCTGTGATTTCACCACCCAAATATTTATGAATCAGAGAGATGTTTCTAAGAACATGTTTTCCAATTGTTTACTTTATAACAATAATAGTGTGCTTTAATTACAAAGATGACGTTTTACAACCTAAATAGAACAAGCCTCAGTTGTGTGGGAGTTCATTGCTTTGGTGATAAAAGAGAAACACAGACAGTGACTCAGGTGGAACATTTGTTTCATTTTCACTTTGTGTTTCCTTTGGTTCTACATGTCAGAACATGTAACAGAGCCAAGGCAGCAGAGTGCTGTGGGGAATGTGAAAGTTAAAGCTAACGCTCTGTATGTCAGAAAGAAAGGACAAGGTCCCCTCTCACCCACTGGCTCCCTTTCAAGGCCAATGCGAAGGGGGAAAAAGAAGGTGGCTTCCCTCTAGCACACGAATGGTGAACTAGTTAACAGTCAGTGTTTTGTTCCCAAATTCTTTAAAGGAATGCTGAAGAGATAACACTCGTTCTTCTGAATTGAGAATCTCTTTGAATTCTCACTGCTGTCTTATTTCCATTTAAATTAAGCCTAAGAGGAGAAATTAATGTTGGGGTATCTGCTAAGTGCCCAGTGTGGAGCCTCTGTCTGTCTTGTTCATTCTTGGATTTCCAGCTCTTTGAACAACGCCAGGCATGCAGTAGGCACTCAATAGGTGATTAATAAGTGTATGAATTTATTCCTCACAGCACTTTTATGTGAGGAAGTTGTGGGGGCAAATTTTCAGATAAGAAAACAGAGACTAAGTGTTGGAAATTGAGGGAAAGGGGTGATTTGTCCAGCAAGGCACATCCAACACAGAGAAAATATGGGGCCTCTTCAGTGACTCACTTTTATGTGACCAGGTATGTGTCTCGTCTGTAGAACCTTGGTCAATAGGGAATGACTACAAGAAAAAAGGGGCCCTTAGAAAGTAATACCACCATCATGATCATCATCCTCATCACCATCATCGCCTGTAGACACAGCGCTTATAATCACAAAATTGAAGAACTGTAAGGAATTTCAGAATTTATAATAATAGAAACTCCCATTTACTAATGTGTTGTTATATTCTGGGTACTGACTTATCTCTATTTCTCTCTCTCTCTCTATTTAGCCAGCTAGCTATCCATCCATTCATCTATCTAGCAATCATCTATCTATCTTTTCACCCCCTGCCCCATATCAACCGTGCAAGGTGGGTCATACTAGCTTTATGTTCAATGTCCCAGGCCAGCAAGTGGCAGAGGTTGAGACTCTTGCTGCCTTCTGGAGCCCTTCCCTTAGCACAACCTCCTTGACTAACACGGGAGGAATCTGACCCTCAGAGAGGGACCTCAGGTTTCTCAGCTAGTGCAGAACCGGAACTTGAACCTTGGCCCAGGGTTGTTTCCACTTACCACAGTGTTCTCAGTGTAGATTAGAACACTTTGGATTTCTTTCTGTTTCGCTTATGTAAGTCACTGTGAGGTTTAGCAGGACAAAAACTGAGCTTATTGAATATTAATTCATCATTCCCTCTCCTACCTTAGAAACGATTTTGTTATTTCCTGGATTCCATCTTAGCCCCTGGCACATGGTAGGCGTTCAAGGAGTGCTTGATACATTTAATTAAGCTAGGATTTGATTTGGATGGAATCTCAGTCTTAAGTACCCCTTAATGGCAGGACTGGAAAAAAGTAGACAAATACAGTCTTTGAAAGACACACAGTAATATTAGTTTTTGCCTTCATGAAAGTTTATACTTTCATCTTTTAAGAATTAGCACAACCATACTATAAAACAATTGGAAAATTCAGAAATATATAAGTAGAAGAGAGAAAAGGTTACCCACTCATACTTCCAACAACTACTTTTAATATTTTATGGAAATTTCTTTATTTCCCTTATTCTATGTATTTTGTTGTTTATTGATCGATTTTATTGAGTTATGATTGTTCTGTGTTCATATGTATCTTGTTTTTTAAAATTTATTTATTTTTAATTTTTACGGGTACATAGTAGGTGTGTATGTTTATAGGGTACATGAGATATTTTGATACAGGCATGCAAGATGGAATAATCACATCTTGGGAAATGGGGTATCCATCCCCTTAAGGATTTATCTCTTGTGTCACAATCCAATTATACTCTTCTAGTTATTTCTAAATGTACAAGCAAATTATTTTGACTACAGTCACCTTGCGATGCTATCAATAGTAGGTCTTATTCATTCTATTTTTTTGTAACCTATTAACCATCCTCACTTTCCCCCACCCCCACTACCCTTCCGAGCCTCTGGTAACCATCCTTCTACTCTCTCTGTCCATGGGTTCAATTGTTTCATTTGTAGATCCCACAAATAAGTGAGAACAGATGATGTTTGTTTTTCTGTGCCTGGCTTATTTTACCTAACATAAAGACTTTCCGTTTTATCCATGTTGTTGCAAATGACAGGATCTCATTCTTTTTTATAACTGAATAGTCTCCACTGTGTATAAGTACCACATTTTCTCTATCCATTCATCTGTTGATGGACACTTAGGTTGCCTCCAAATCTTGGCTATTGTGAACAGAGCTGCAACAAACATGGGAGTGCAGATATCTCTTTGATATACTCATTTCCTTTCTTTTGGGTATATACCCAGCAGTAGGATTGCTAGATCATATGGTAGCTCTACTTTTGGTTTTTTTGAGGAGCCTCCAAACTGTTTTCCATAATGGCTGTACAATTCACATTCTCACCAACAGTGTACGAGGGTTAACTTTTCTCCACATCCTCACCTGCATTTGTTATTGTCTGTCTTTTGGATAAAACCATTTTAACTGAGGTGAGACGATATGTATCTTGCATTTAAAACTCACATTATCTCTACAGCATTCCGTAAGTTGTAACCTCTTTGTGACTATCTTTTAAAATAGTAGCATAGCACTGAAAAAAGACTTATTTAAATAAGTGTCTAGTTTGTCAATTCTCAATTATGTCAGGCTGAGCATCATTGACTTTTCCTGGTTCTTGAGGGACAATTCCTGGTCCTCATTAATCACTTTATAAGAAAGCTAGCTGGGGCAAATATTGTTATCCAAAGCCTGAGGGAAAGCACAGATTACAGCTGTGAACCAGTGAGGTAGATTTTCACGGTACTTGGTAATTATCTGTAAATTTCCAATAATCCACACTGACTCCTACATTACGCCTTAGGCCCCAGCCGGGCTCTCCTTCCTCCCTCTCTCTCCTCTCCCCCCTGAGTCTTTCCATTACATTGATATCCCCAACATGCTGATGGCTAGGGACCATTCCCTTCTTTGACATCCCACTGCTAAGCATTTTGTCCCAAAATGCACTTATTAGTCTCTTCCCACTTCTACTCCCTACAATACCCAGTCGGTTTCTTCCCACCCCAGTGCTATGCTATATAACATGTGAGATAGGGGGATTCCTCCCCTCTCCATCTACCCTAACAACCAAGCTGCTGCCAAAATCCAAAGATGTCTGCCTGGAAGTTTCCCCAAATCATCCCCTCCTGTTTTCCTCACCAGCCCTGCCTCAGGTGAGGCAACACTGCTGTACTCCCAAGACTGACCAGGTACCTGCTTAGGGTACCTGTAATGGGGAGGGCCCCCAAAAGTGAGGGAAGCTCAGCTTTAATGAAGCAATCCTGAATTTTTCAATGAAAAGATCCAGGGGGGAAAGGCTATTTTAATTTCACTACGCATAAGAGCATTGTGTTTTGTGAATAATTTTTATTTTGAGTGAACAACATATGAGAGTGGGGATACCACCATCTTCTCAGTTCATCCGGCCTCCGATGGCCTCACCTGACCAGTGTTGCAGCCTCCTGATGGCCCTCCATGGGCATCTTCCTCTCCCATCCAGCCCACCCTCAGCCCTCTACCAGCAGTCTTCTTGGAAAACATCTGCTTGTGTCCATCTGCCACTGACAGACCCTGTGACCCCCTCCCTTTGTCTCTGGGGATAGAGTCCAAACTGATTATTACATCTTCAAAGCCTATCACAGTCTGTTCTTCCCCGACTTGCTTCCCTAACGTCCACTCTCTTCCACGAATACTCCTGCTCAGCAATTGCCTCACTGTTCTCCAAACACGCTGCATGTTCTCTCCATTCTGTATTTTCATCCACTGAATGAATGCATATTCACTGTGGGTCTGGCATGTGCCTGGAACTGTGCAAAGAGCTGGAATTAAGGACAGAGATGAGTAGGGCACAGCCCCTTCCTGGCACTCACAGCCTCTTCATATGACTTTCTCTATGCCTGGAATGCCTGTCCACTTCCCTTGCCTAGAAAATGGTCAGCTCAACATCCAGCTCCACAGTCACCTCAGCCATCAGCTCTTGCCAGCTCTCCTGGGCAGAGTCGTCCTGCCCCACTTTAGCCCTTGCTGCATCAAGCTGTAACTAGTTGTTGTCAAGTCTGTCTCCCCATGAGCTGTGAGCACCTGGAAGGCAGATATGCATCACTGTGTACCTGCAGCTTCTGACACGGTATCCAGCATATAGCTGGTGCTCGTTAAAATGTTGGAGGACTAAACATACACACATACATATATATAATATATATAATACCCACTATATTGCTGCACATCTGCTTCATGTATATTAATTTGCCACCTAAACAAGATTTTTAACTCCTCAGGTCAAGAAACGCTCTTATATTGCCCTTCTATCCCCAAGGTGTCTAAGTAGACTGCTGAGAGCAGTGTCTGGTAATGGGACACAATTTTGATGCATTGATTGATAGGCATAAACTCACTGGAGTGACTCACTTTGCCCTCTGCCACTCTAGTTTCAAGTACAAGTTCATCATCTGATGATTCAAGTTCATCGTATTTTGGGAAAAGAATAAAAGTCCAAAAAGCTCTACTCAGTTCACTCAGTCGATAACAGGGCTTATGTTTGTGGTTAAAGCAAATTATGAAATAATTGCAAATTTGGCAGAGGGGAAAGTATCCCTGAGGGCACAGGGATCTGGAATTTATTAAGCATGAATCCTCTGGGACATCAGGAGTAAGAATTTTCTGGTAAGGTCAGCTCTAGAAGCATCTGTGCATTCAGCAAGACTTCGGTAAAGTGAGGGTGCTCATTTTCAACAAGGGAGGCAAGGCTAAAGAAAAGTAAACACACGTCATGCTCTCTAAGATTCTGAGGACAGTATCGCTTAATATAAGTTTTGAAATAAGTCAGATCTGTGTTTAAATCAAGTGCCTGCGAGCAATTTTCTTAACCTCTCTGTGCTTTGGTTTCCTCATCTGTAGAACCAAGATAAAAAAAACCTACCTCACATGTTATTATAAGGATGAAATAAGATACTGGGTATTTTTAAAGTGCTATTATGCCTGGCATGTAGTATGTGCTCAGTAAATAGTAATTACTAAATATGACCTGGCCACACATCAAGTTTTTTAAAATTTGTTTTCAAATCAGTCAGTAAGTCAGCCTGAGGCACAGAACTTTCCATGAGGGTCTAGACACTTTGGTGTCTCAGGTTTCCATATGACTTGGTAGCTTCAAGGATAAGGCATGAAGAGGGAAAAACGTAATCTTTATTTAATGGCACTTTTGAGGGTGAATTGTTTTTTAATTTTGGGGGTTATATAGTAGGTGTATATATTTATTGGGTATGTGAGATATTTTGATACAGGTATACAATGTATAATGAAGGTGCATTGTTCCTTAATCTCATGATTAAGGAAACAGATATAAATGAGGAAATAGATATTATCCTCATTTTACAGGAGAAACTGAGGTTATAGGTCCTTCTCAAAACAAAATAAGTGGTGGCAACAGAAGGATTTGAACTCAGTTCTATCTGACCACAGGTTCTTTCTGCCATCCCTGGCTTCTACCCTGCACCACCCCCTTTTCAGCCCCAGGGATAGTATACCTTGTCAGCCACTAGCTAAGGATGCCCCTGAAATGTTTTAGGGTGCTCTTCTTACAATCAGCTTTTTTCACCTTGACCCTAATCTTAGCAAAAGCAGCATCTCCCCGGGCGGAGGGCAAAAAAGGGGTTCACGAGTCTCAATGGCTGCTAAGGTTCCTTTTGGTATGAAAATTTATGATTCTGACACCATGGAGAGCCACATTTCCTCTGTAAGCTCAGTTTTCTCATCCATCAAATGAGGGCCCTGAACTGCATCAGAGCATCCCAAGTTTCCCGTGAGCACTTGCCAGGAGGTAGTATGTATCGTGGCTATGCACTCAGACTCAGGAGTCAGACTGCCTGGGTTGAATCCTGCTCTACTGCTCACTAGCTAGGTGACTTCTGGCAAGTTATTTACCCTGTCTGTGCCTCAGTTTCCTCATCTATAAAATGGAGATGTTCACAGGTCCATCAAAGGGTGGCCACAATAATTAAAAGCATTAACTGTATGTAAAGGGCTTAGTACATAGCCTGGAACACCCAGAATGCTACATAGCAGCATTTTACACTTAGAAAGAAGGGAGGGAACTAATCCTCTCAAGATCCCAGGAATAAAACTTTTGGCAGCCGATGCTAAACTGAGAATGTATTTGATATCTTCTCTCTTTCCTTAGAAATCCTTGTATGACTTACATTCAAATTCCATGTATCTATATATGTTTAATATAACACAACATTTTAAGGATTTTTTATTTAAGGCAGACACTCAAGTAAGAACTCCTTTGTTTATCTTATGGCCCTGGTACACCTGTGTGTGCTCATGTCCAGTTTGAGAAAGATGGAAGTGAATGACTTCTAGGGTCCTTTTTGCTATGGTGTCTTTTAGTTTTGAGAATCAACAAACATCTGCACCTGTTCAGGCGCAGACTGAGGTGACCAGCTACCTGGTAGCCACTCATGTCACCAAACTGGCATAGAGATGCTAGAGCTACCCGAGCTACAGTGAGAATTTTGCCTGAAGGCACAGGGAGAAGCAGAGCCTGGCTGCTCTAATTCTGTACCACTAGCCCATGCAGACTACATTTTCTGTTTCAAGGTAGATGAAGAGAAAATAAAGGAGGTTGAGAAGTAGAGAGGGGCAGGGATTAAAAAAGAAGGGAAAAGCGCCTGCAGGATTTTTTGTTTGGATGTTAGGAAACAAGGAAAATGCACAAGTGGTCACAATCTTTGGGGGTCCTTCCATCTTCTACCATATATATGCCCTGTGTAGCATTTGAAGGTAGACATCAAGACTCATTCTTTAACCCCATTTAAGCATCCTGAGCAATGATGGTATTTGATGCCCCTTCCCTTATAAAAAGATTTAAATTTGTATAGCATTCAAGCAAATATTAGCAACATTCTAAATTCTAAAAGTAGAGAAATGATTAAACAAATCATACAACATCCATTGGCAAGTTATGGTAATAAGAATCAGCATAGTGGTTACCTCTGGGAGGCAAAGAGGTCTACTTGTTGAGCGGTGGGTTACCAATGTGTTTTATTATCAAAATGTATACGTATATATGTGTGTGTTCTATGTAATCTTTTGCATATATGGTATACTTTATAATGACATATTTTTAAGAAGAAAGACCATATACGATTCGAGGTAAAAAGAAAAAGGGCAAATTTCAAAAGTGCATGCAATCTAAAATCATAACTATATTTTAAAATCATGTACATGAGAAAAAAGATTAGAGGGAAACACATTACAGTGCTGACAGTGTTGAGATTGTGGGTAATATTTTTTTCTTGTCTGTTTCCCAAATTTTCATAATGACAAAAAAATTATAGTAAAATTTTTCCCAAAGACATCTTTTATTTTCAAATTACTTTCACATCTACTATCTCATTTGATTCTTACAACCTAGGGAGAGTCAATGCTAAGTAGTTCCGTTTTATAGACTGGGAAACTGAGACATCATGTTTATGACTTGTATACTCACTGTATACTTACTCAGTTGACTGGAGGTAAACCTGTGAATGAATCCCAGGTCTCCTGAGTCCTACTAATCCCCTGACTTCCAGGACTTCATGTTGGATTCTGGGGTCTCCAGGATTTAATCTCTCAAATGGGAGTATCTGCCACTTGGGTTTTGGCCCTGTAGACCAAGGTAGATGTCTATGGTTGTTGATGATGGGCTACACGTAAGAAGTCCCCAGAGATGTAATCCATGCCTGGGGTGTTCTGCCACGCCCCTCTCTCACAAGGCACCTAGTCCATGGGGATGAAAACTCTTGGAAGTATTGGAGGTGGGAGAAGGACAGGCTGTGTTTAAGTTGGACAACATTTCTTAACTCTAGTTTTTGGAGGGGAAGAAAGGTTGCATAAATGGGTCTGTCCTTGTGGTATTCAGTGCCTTACCTATGATGTCTTCTCTCTCCCCATCTCTCTTAGGGTAAGTTGCCAGAAGCCCATAGGGTGGCTTTGGCAGAGGGTCCCCATTCAGGACCATCAGAGCTCAGTCCAAGGCTCCTCACTTCAGAAAAGCTGGGAGCCTTAGAAAGGGGGAGTGCCTTGCTCAAGAATATCAAAGACAGAACCAGACCCTGAACCCAAATCCCCTGCTCCTAGCCCAGGATACTTGGCAGGGCCAGCCAGCATTGAGGAGAGCCCCAGGTGTGTGGTGGAGTTGCTATGATGGGGAATGGGGACCGCTCTCATCGGTGTCTGCCTGGGCTCTCATACCCACCCCCTTATGATTGTCATTCCTGGAGATCGCTCGACTTCATCCACTATTTGCCACTGACAAGGGGTACTGAATGAGTTCCTGGAGAGATTCAGGGGTACCTCAGAAAGCTTTTCTTGATTCATAATTAATTAACGATACCACTATTGAGGGCTGACTGGGTGCCACATCCTCAGAGAAATGTCACAACAATTTTACGCATTAGGCGCTATTGTTAGTGTCATTTTTTGTTTGAAGAAATAACTTACTTAAGGTGACACAGCATCTAAGTGCTGAATCCAGAATCCAAGTGCCTTCCACACTTTGGTACCTACTGTGTGATGCTACACCTGTTTCCTGACAATGCCCATTTTGGACGCTTTTAAACTAGCAATCCCCACATTCAAACTGACTTTGTAGAAAGAGTGGGCTTCAGAAACAGAATAAAGTATAAGAAAATCGACTCCACTCCCTTTCCAAAGCAAAGAAGTAGGTTGAGCCAGGCAGACAGGGCTGCTAGTACTCTGCCGCTTCTCTGGCGGATCTTATCTTGTGTTTCTAGCATTCTGGGCGCGAATACAGTCTTAAGGTTTACAGAACAGAGTAATGGGGCAGAGGAATGTGGGAAGGGATTGTGCACTGAACTAAGAAACTGCTAGAACTATTAAATATCTCGAACTTTTTTTTTTTTTTTTTGCGTTGGTTCCCTGCAATGTTTTTCTGTTTAGATTTGGTTGCCACGAGTGGGCTGTTTTTAATTACCCAGTTCCTTCCCCTCCCCTTTTAATTTTTTCCCTTCCTTTTGCACATGTCCCAGCATGAAGTCTCCAACTCTTATCTCACGCAGCAAAACATACCAAGGCTGATCTGAATGTGGATTCCCCAGGCCAGTTCACCAGCATAAAACCTCAGCAATCTTCAAGTCTCTGCTTAACCCTCTTTCATTGAGGATTAACCCCTGAAATCACCCTAAACAGGGCTTCCTTCTAAGGCAAGACAGCCATTCTTTGGTTTGCGTCGAGAGGAGTTGTGGTGTGGAAAGTTTTTCTGTGCCCTCCTCTGCATGGCACTGCCTGTGTGTGTGCTGAGAGTGTGCACACTGGACATTGGTGGCATTAACTTAAGTCAGGGTAAAATGAGGATGCAAAGGACTCAGATGTTGATCACTCTCCTGTGGCAAAGACCTCAGGGGCTCTGCCTTGCTCTGTTCTTTTCCAGTCTCTCAATTCAGCAGGCATTTCACGGTTCTCCTGGGGGCTGAGGGGAGGGAGGCAGGCAGTAGTTTTTGTTTTCCTTGGACAAGAGTTTCATTCAAGTGGGAGTGGACTTAGTTCTCTGTCAAGATTCTTATCACTTTTAGGGTTTAGAATGTCAGGATCAGACTTCTGTGAACAGCGGACAGCATTTCTATCCAGGTGTAACTTGGAGATTCCAAACTAAGAGTAGTAATTAGAATGAAGCAAGATTGATAAAAGGAACTGGAGGCACAATGGTAATAAAAATAACCCGACCAGGGTGTTAGGGGCTTCTCCCCAACCCCAATTACCCTTCCCTTCCCAAGGCAGAGCCCCTGAGGTTTTGTGGAGGCCGGTCTGGCTGTTTATGTACTTGACGACCTAACTGGAATTTCCCCTTAAGGACGGGACCAGATCTCCACAGATTTGGCTTGGGTGTATTAATGGAATCATAGTTCAACCTGTAAACTGGTGAAAGATTTCTGTTTCACAGCAGAAAAAGAGTAAAAAGCTTCACATGTTCTCCCTCCTCTCCTTGCTTCACTTTATAATGGTGCTATTGATTCCAGGACAATCTATAAGTAGATAAAATAGCTAAGTAGAGATACCAAATAACTTCATTCAAATGCACAAACACTCCTCCATCTAATCCCGCCCGGTGTTCTCGGGGTTGCTCCGACACGCCCGGGGTTTACCTGCGCGCACTCCAGCGGGAGGGCGGGTTGTGGAGGCGTGCTGCGCGGCGCGCGGGGGTGAGGGCATGGGAGCGGAGGGTGGGGCCGGGAGAGCCGTTACCAGGGCAAAAAGTAAAGCGAAAACACCCGCCCTGCACTTCCCGCGCGACGCCGCTGGAAATCGGGTCAGGTGCAGAGCAGGATCTCTGAGGATCCCGCGTGGAACCCCAGGGCTCCAGGGCCCGCCGGGGCGCAAAGACTTCCGAGGCCGCCCTCCGCGTGTTCCCAGGCCCCTGGGGAGAGGGGTGCTCTGAGTGAGGTCGGGCTTGGCGGCGAGGAACCCCGGTGGGGGGGAATTGGGGACTTCAAGTGAGACCCGGGCTCCAGACACCTCTAGTTTCTACCCCAAATTAACAAACTATGACCTTCGGCCGCCTCTCTCCCAGTGGCAGGTGGAAAGGAGGTGTTTCTGCCCTTCGCCGTGCCCCCACACCCTTCGGCCGCGCAAGTCTCTCTCCCAGGCAGGTGCGAAAGTCCCGGGCCACACTTGTGTTCACAAAGAGTCATCCACAGGCAGTCAAGAAGGTTCCTGGTTCTGCCACTCTCTGAGCAGAAACTGCTGGGGTCGGGGAATAAGAATCAGGAAATCGTTTTTAAGGTTCAAACCCAGTTCTGCTGAGGTCTCAGCTTGAATCTCGGCTACAGGGCCCCGCCTTTCCCGCCACCCTGGCTTGAGGGCAGAGGGGATTTCTGCTGCGGGTTCCGCCTGTGGTCAGTGCGTCCCCATTCCGGGCCTTCTGGTCCCAGTCCAGTAGGCTCTGGGAGCAGAAGAACACGTGAAAGCTGAAGATGGGTTTTCCCTAAATATTGCCTGAGAGCGGGGCGACCCCCAGGCCTGGGCAGGTTCGCGAACCCCAAAGCACCTTCTCTTTCCCCCTCGTCCTGGCCGCTGGCTTCTGCCCCCTCCTACGCTCCCACCGGGTTGCCTCTGATTCCTCTGGGACTCCGATCTTTTCACGCTCTTGTTGGTTTCACTGAGACGTTCTTGTCGATTTCAAACGCTTTGTGATTGAAAAAAAAAGAAGAAGAACAATCGAACCGATACTGTCCTACCACTAGCCCTAGTCTCGGAGCCCGGAGCTATCTTGCGTGTGCGTCTCTGTGGAGGGTCCGGGGCCGCGGGCTCCGGCGCACGGTGCCAGCCGAGGGCTGTCCTCCTCTTTTGTGTTAACCGGCGGGCTTCTCGTAGTCCCCGCCGCGGAGGTCACACCCGGCGGGTAACGGCGTGGATACACCGAAGGGTGACTTTGGACACCTTCCCCACATCACAGACTAACGCTTCTGCCCCTACTCTGTTCCTGCTAGAGAAGTAGGAAGCCAGTGGGGGAAGGGGTATTTTCCTGAAGCTCCAGAAAATGACCACGCATTTTAGAGAAAGGTCGTGCCCGCTTCCCAGCCTCACCTAGTCTGGGCTGGGGCCGGGACCCGCCTCCCCACCTTCCCCGCCCCCCCCGCTCCTCAACCTAGCGGAGGGAGAGATGCCAGCGCGGTGGAGTCATGCCGCTGGCTTGGGCACCATTGGTCATGCCTGGAACACGCAGCAGCGAGTACGCACATCTGGCGGCTATCCCGGGCGACTCCGGTCCTGATATGGAGAGAGAGGGCGGGCTGGTGTGTGTCTCAGTGAGCGAGGCTGGGGGAACGTGCCTCGGCTGGCTCCTCCCCGAACTTGCATCACCAGTGCTCCCCCATCTCCACCCGCCTTCCGCCCCGCCTTGGCCCCTCCCCCACCCCCCTTCCTCCGCTCGGTTCGGCCGGTTCTCCCGGGAAGCTATTAATAGCATTACGTCAGCCTGGGACTGGCAACACGGAGTAAACGACCGCTCCGTCAGCCTGAGGGCTATAAAAGGGGTGATGCAACGCTCTCCAAGCCACAGTCGCACGCAGCCAGGCGCGCACTGCACAGCTCTCTTCTCTCGCCGCCGCCCGAGCGCACCCTTCAGCCCGCGCGCCGGCCGTGAGTCCTTGGTGCTCGCCCGCCGGCCAGACAAACAGCCCGCCAGACCCCGTCCCGACCCTGCCCGTCCTCCGGACCCTGGCCGCCCCGAGCGGAGCCTGGAGGTGAGCGCTGGGAGCCAAGGGAGTGAGCGCGACGAGGGCGGCTTGCCTTCATTCCCTTCGCGCCCCTCTAAGTAACCAGTCCGCCGACCCCTGACCCACCCCAGATCCGCGCCCCCAGTCTCCGGCTTGGAAATAACTCTGGCTTGAACTTCTTCTAAGCCACCGCTGCTCCTCGGCGCTTCGAAAAGTTTCCCGCAAAGCGAAAGAACTAACTTTCTCTTTTGACTTGGGGCGCGAAAGGTTCCTGGTGACGGAGGTCGGGCGTCCACTCTGCCGCCAGCCTGGAGCGCCGCTTCTCTGCGCAGACGGCGCTGGCTTGCGGGGCTGGGAGAGGGCGTGAGGTGGGTGGGCGGGTGCGCTGGGGTGTCCGAGGCTGCCCAGCTCGCCGTCCCGCTGCATCCCTCGCTCCGAGACACGGCACTGAGGGAGCCGATCCTTCCCGGGGTCGGCAGAGAGGCACGAAGGCCAGAGGCTTGCGGGAGGGCTGCCCCAAGCGCCGAGAGGAATGAATGGGGAAGGGGCAGGAGGGCGGGCGGCGTCGCGTGCGCGGCCGCTGGGGGTCGCCCTGGGCACCCCGGAGCGCTGGCGGCAGGACCGTGAAGGCAACCCCGAGAAAAAGTTAGCTGGGATAAGTTTGGAAGTGGAGAGCGCTGGTGTCGCGCTGTCCCAGGGCGGACGACGGGAAGGGCTCCCGGCACCGGTTGGTGTCTGGAACCTGAGCCCGGGACTCCCACACACCTGGGACTCTCACTCTGGCTTTTCCTTCGGCGGGTCCGCGGGAGACCCACCGTGGCGGGGAAGCGAGGGTGTGGAGCCAGTTGTGCAGATATTTGACAGAATGGCTTTGTGGTCTAGTGCCAGGACTCTGAGCGCTTACACTGCAATCGATGTCGTTGAGCCCCAGTATGTCGAGCCGGTAAATAAGGGCACATGGGCAGTACCGGCCCCCTCTGCGTGTTGGAGGGCACAATGCAGTGGTTGGACCAGATAACTGCTAAGGTCCTTTCTGTCTGGAGATTTTCAGATTCTGGAGTGGTGTAGTGGGAAGAAAAGGAGCCAGTGGGGGGACTTGAATGGTGTGGGTCTCTATCTAATGTCATTGACCGGTGTCCAGACAGTGGGGGAAAGGGGACTTTTCTGCAGGGCATCTTTTCCCTCACCAGTTTTCTTTCCACTGGAATCCTTCTCCTTCTTTGCTCCCCCACCCCCGTTTTCGTCTCTCATCTACTTCCTTTCCTCCTAAACGTTTTCTATTTCCTAATTTCACTGCATAGGTCACATATGCTTTTCTTACAAATAAAATAGTTACTAAATCCTTGATGAAGCCAGAAAAAAAAAAAAAAAAAAAAAAGGAGAGCCAGAAAATCTGGATGTTCTCTCAATGTACCTCTTTCGTTGTAGGTGACAGTCATATCTTCTGTTCGAAGTTTCTGTCTCCACAACTTCAAGTGAAGGCAAAAAATTGGTATTACTGTCCCCGTTGTTTTGCAGTTCGCATTGGTTGTAGAATAATGCTACAGCATACAGGCTCCTGCTTTGAGGATATCCTGGTCAAAGATGGGATGAGGTGAGGATTGCAGTTACTGTCAGAATTGTTTCAGAGACAGCAAAGAAGGCAGCACCCCACGCCCGCAGTGCGGATAAGATACAGCACCCAGCATCTGTGACAGTGCTGGGAGCCTTCTTTTTCTCTCTTTCTTCCTCCTTGCCCTTTAGCCATTATAGAATTCCTTTCTCTCCATGGCCCTTTTCTTTGATAGCCCCTCCCTGCCTCAGTCCTGTCAAAGTCTCCTCTGTGGTTGGTACCAAGTGCCCGGACTCTTGACCCCTTATCTACCTGGCTAATGGCTCTGTTCTCTGGTTGCCTTGTTGCTTGGTCCCTTGAGGTGGTGATACCTATTGGTGATGGACCAAAATGAGCAGTTGGTGGGCGGTCAGCAGCTTGGCATGGGATGGGCCACTCACCAGCTTTATGAACTCAGGCAAGTCATTTTTACCTCCCTGGACCAGTGTACTCATTACAAAATGAAAATCTGACCTAGATGATTCTATATTGAGAGGGCGTGATTTCCATTAGATAGAGTCCATGATTCCTTTCTTTTTAAAATTGGCTGGGCATGGGACAAGGCCAGTGGCTTCAAGTGTTACCCAGCCAGGGGAGGAGGAAGGACATAGTCAAGATGCCACAGAAGCTTTCCAAGGGAGAAATGGTTTATAAGTGAGAATTGCTTTTCTTTCAAATATGTAATGGAGAATGCTGGTGTCAGCAAATAGTGGGGTGACATCTACCTGGTCTGTGAAGAACCTGGGGTCAATCAGAGTACAAAAGAGGCTCTGAATGACCTGAATTTCTTGAAGGTTTTAGTTAATTCCTCACTCACAGGGCTTTATTGAATTGATAACAACAGAATGAGTTTTTCCTGAAATGGAGAAGATGGAGTCACAGTAATAATGACTACCCAGTGTGTATGTAAATCTCATATATCCTTCTTCACAGCCCTTTGGGGCAGGCAGTTTTGATCTCAAATTACAGAGGAAGAGAATGAGAGGCCCAGAAAGCCTAAGTGATTTGTTGGTGAGTGCTTAGTTTGTGAGTGGCACTGATAGGTTTAGAAACATTGTCTCTGGCCCTTGATGCCCAGCTTTGCACCTACAATCTTCAAGAGGTCTGGGAGGAAGACCAAGATATGAAGAGTTAGTGAAAGGCCAGTATTGGCTTCCTAGTAACATAAGATGGTTAGCGAGCAATGCTTAGTGGAAAGAGGATGAAAATTAAAAGTGAAAATTCAATGTAGCTGTAGCTACTAGGAAATAAAAATCTGGGAGCTGAATTTCCAGTTAAAGGAATACATGAGTAAAGTTTCACTTTCTTGAAAATGATGAAACTACCAATGGTACAACATGATTTCTGATTGGAAATAATCAAGCAGAAACAAAATGCAAGTTCTTGGTAGCAAGTCTGAACAATTTTATGATCAGCATAGAAAGTCACCTCTGATCTGAGGTCCCCAAACAATTTTTTTCAATGATCAGGATGTTTGAGGATCTCAACTTTCTGAAAAATTGTCTGACAATTTAACTTCATTTTCTTGTGGGGACACAGCCTGAGTCTAGGCTGAATCATAACTCAAGAGACTGAGTAAAGGAATAACTAGAAAGTATCCCAAGAAGTTAAGCTTTAGCCTAGTGCCAAGAAAACCCAGATCTCTACAGATACATCTGTTTTATTTTCTGACTTTTAACATTTTTACAACCATTTCTGTCCCCAAGTAAGCCCACCCAATGTTTTCCATAAAAGCATTCCATACCACTGACATTCTTCAGCTTCTTTCATTGGGACTGCTGACTTTACATAAGAAGAAGGGTCGGGGATGGGAGTCACAAACAGCAGACCCCAAGCCCTGAGAGCTCATTAATAAACCTAGTTGGGTGGTGAAATGGAACTACAGTCTACTGCAGTGAAATTCAAAGTACCCATGTAGAAGGGAGCCATTCAGGCCTCCGATCGAAGACTAGCCCAGTGGTAGCTCTGAATGTCATCCCTGAATCACTGGGTTTTTAATAAAGTTGGAAAGGGCAGGGAAACATGAATACATGGGAGAATCTTAAGCCTCTGGCTTTAGAAGTCTAGTTTCTCAGAATTTATTGCCTGACAGCGACAAGTATCCTCCCAGCATCCTAAGATTATAGGATTAAATTGAGAGAAGAACTTCAGTTCTGACTCATGACACAGGGCTTTGGGAAAAGAATTACATATATAGCCTGGGTTTCTTTGACTAGTTAAGGGCAGCTTTCATTGGCCTGGAAGTCTTGCCTCCATTGGTGTATGTTGGATCTCCAGGGGGAGTTGAAGTCAGGGTATTCTATTCAGAAGCCTTTGAGATCAAAGAGGGTGACCAGCCACCCTCCCTCCTGGACCCCACAGAGCCTCTGTCAGAGAGCCAGCCCTGGGCTGGAGAGATCTCTGGGAGGCCTAGTAATCATGGAGCTCCTGGCCAAAGGAATGTTTTCCAGGGCATATTCATGTATTAGTTCCTCAATTCCTCATAGGATATTATGGGAAAATAGGGTGATTGTTACAAGCCCTCTTTAACAGAGGAGAAAAAGCTACTGGGAGGTACAATGATAACACATAATGGAGTAAGTGGGCTTCAGATTTTCATCTTCTGACCCCAGTATGAGAATTTTGTGGATAAGAGACCCACTTGCTCACACTCCCAGAGGGCAGGTAGCAAGCAGCCTGGGTGTGCACCCTGACATAAAGATTAGCAGTTCATTAAACAGAGTTCAAGTTATCCCCAGGAATCTTTACTTAGCCTCGCCTCCATCACTTCATTTCCAGGCCTCCCACCTACCTTAAGGCCTGTCCCCCAAATATTTGCTCAGGTTTTTTGTTTTGTTTGTGCAATATAACATAATACTGGTTTGTTTTTGTAATGTATAATAATATTTGTTCGTTTTTTGCAAGGTACAAATTAAGGGCATGAATCCTGGAGCCAAACTAACTTAATTCCAAATCCTGATGCTGCCCCATATTAATTCTGTGACTTTGGACAAATGACTTAGTTTGTCTAAACCTCACTTATCTCATCTATAAAAGGGGGCTAAATCCTAACTCACTGGATTCTCATGAGGATTAAATGAGATAGTGCCCCTAAGGCTTCTGATATGAAGGAGGCACTCCTTAAATGTTTGAGACTTGCCAGAGGGCTTCTTCTCTGTCTGGACTGTGTTAATGACCACAGACTCCCTGGTGAGAGGAATGCCCAGACCACACTCATCCTACCCTCATCCCTATACTCATTGCCACTTGGGAACCAACTGCAGGGAGGAGGGGGAATGGCCACTGCTGGAGGGAGTACACAGCAGGCCAAGACTTATGGGGGACTCTTCCAAATTGGGTCCATGTAACTGTCACTACTTCTACTCTTTTTTTTCCTTTTGTCATCCTTTTGGGTTCACTAAGCTATAGAATAATAGAGGGAGATGAATTTAGCAACTACATCGCTGAAGCTTCTCCCCCAGAAGTTGGGCCCAAGAAATGGGAAAGAGAAAAGTAACCTTGGACTATGGGGGGCACTTGATTTGATGACCCCATCCCCACTTCATTTATTCAGTTGGCCAGTGAGGCATGTCGAGTCAGGTGCTGGGCCAGGCTCTGGGTAAAGCAATGGTGTAGACTCAATGCTTGCATTGGAGGAGCTCTCAGTCATTTACCAGACACAGACTGGGTCCTAGAGAGCTGAAGTGACTGGCTCAAGTCACTGCTCTTTAGTGCCAGAGCCAGCCCCAGGGTTCTCTGTCCCCACACCCAGCCTAAGTCTCTCCCTACACCACAGGTCTGAACAACTCCCCCACAATACAGCACCTTACTTTTCTTTAAGGCCTTTTGCTTTGCCAGCCTTAAGCTTAAGAATCCACCTCCCCATCCCCTGCCAAAGTCTGGGGTGAAGAAACGCACCTGGCTACAGTTACCTTTCTCATTCCCATTGCTTGGGCCCAACTTCCGGGAGAGAAGCTTCAGAGATGTATTTGCTAAATTCAAGGATTTCCCACTTTTTGCTTTTACTTCCACTCACTGATAGTTTCAACTTGATGTCAAGCCTCTTTGCAAAAGAGGCTGAAAATGAGGTTACTCATGATCTTTAAAATGGCCTCACTGATTTTTAAAAACTGTTCTTCCTCTTTCAGGACTGTTTGAGGCCACATTTGCACAGAGGCACACCAGCCAAAACTCATAGCTCTTGTGAATTCAGAGTAGCCTGAAACATCATCCCTTATAAACTTCAAATAAGCATTTTGTTCATGTCACTGAGCTGTG
Source organism: Rhinopithecus roxellana (assembly GCF_007565055.1). NCBI lineage: Eukaryota > Metazoa > Chordata > Mammalia > Primates > Cercopithecidae > Rhinopithecus > Rhinopithecus roxellana. The sequence continues at coordinate 70,246,404 of NC_044556.1, read as the reverse complement.
TGTATTTTAAGAACCTGTTTTACTTAAGATGAGGATGGCACGAAACGAAAACAAAACAGAAACCCAAGGGCTTATGGGACTTTTCTCTGAGGGTGGGGTTCTGGTGTTGGAGGTCTGGTGGAGGAAAGGGACTTGATCCCATGCCCCAGAGCCCCTGAAACAGTTTGGGTTTCAATGTGTCTTTCAGCAAAATGATGCTTCAACACCCAGGCCAGGTCTCTGCCTCGGAAGTGAGTGCTTCTGCCATCGTCCCCTGCCTGTCCCCTCCTGGGTCACTGGTGTTTGAGGATTTTGCTAACCTGACGCCCTTTGTCAAGGAAGAGCTGAGGTTTGCCATCCAGAACAAGCACCTCTGCCACCGGATGTCCTCTGCGCTGGAGTCAGTCACGGTCAGTGACAGACCCCTTGGGGCGTCTGTCACAAAAGCCGAGGTGGGTTCTACCACAGGTGTTCATTCTTTTAGCACATGTTTTGCTCACAGCCACTGTGTGTTGGGCATGTTCTAGGCAGGGGGCTGTTGTTGAGAGTGAAACAAACGAAACCCCTGCCCTCAGGGAGCTTACCTTCTCCTGGGAGGAGACAGACAATACATAACATGTAAATACATTAAGAGATGAGTGCAAAGGAGAAAAAAGCAGGGAGTGAGGCAGAGAGAACAGGTAGGGGTGGGGTTGGTGGGTTTAAAAACTTTTCAGGCCAGGCATGGTGGCCCACACCTGTAATCCCAGCACTTTGGGAGGCCAAAGTGGGATTATCGCTTGAGTCCAGGAGTTTGAGACCAAGCTGGGCAACACAATGAGACCCAGTCTCCATAAAAATATTAGCTGGGCAGGGTGGTACATGCCTGTAGTCTCATCCACTTGAGAGGCTGAGGTGGGAGGACCGCTTGAGCCCAGGAGGTTGGGGTTGCAATGAGCCATGATCACCTCACTGTAGTCCAGCCTGGGTGACGGAATAAGACTCATTTTGCTTTTAGAGACGGTGTTGCTCCATCACCCAGGCTGGGGTGCAGTGGGGTGATCACGGCTCATTGTAGCCTCAATCTCCTGGGCTCAAGCCATCCTCCTGCTTCAGCCTCCCAAAACACTGGGATCACAGGCATGAGCCATTGCACCCAGCCAGGGTTGCTGTTTTAAATTAGGAAGTCAGGGAAGGATTCACTGATAGTGGCTTTTGAGCAGAGGTCAAAAGGAAAGGAAGAAGGAAAGAGGAGAGGGAAGAAGTCATGTGGGTATCTGATAAAAGAAATTAAGGGCACTGAGGTGGGAGTATTGGTGCCTGGTGGGCTGTGCAGTGGGGCAGAGTATGGGGGTGGGAGAAAAATAGGGGCTGGTCATATTGGGTCTTACAGACTATTGTTGTATAGATGTGGCCCTGTGCTCAGAGTGAGGTGGGAAACCACAGAAGGGTTTTGAGCAGAGAAGCAACAAGATTCAACACACACACACACACACAGGCACATTTTTTTTTAGATAGAGTCTTGCTCTGTCACCCGGGCTGGAGTGCAGTGGCATGATCTTGGCTCACTGCAACCTCTGCCTCCCAGGTTTAAGCAATTCTCATACCTCAGCCTCCCAAATAGCTGGGATTACAGGTGCCCGCCACATGTCTGGCTATTTTTTGTATTTTTTTTTAGTAGAGATGGGGTTTCTCCTTGTTGGCCAGGCTGGTCTCGAACTCCTGACCTCAGGTGATCCCCCTGCCTCAACCTCCCAAAGTGCTGGGATTACAGGCATGAGCCACCACGCCCAGCCTTGATTTATATTTTTAAGTGATCACCCTGGCTGTCATGTTGAGAATGGGCAGTAGGGGCAAGACAGAAGCTGAGTGCACAGAAAGGAGGCTGTGGCAGGAATCCACATGAGTGGGTGTGGCGGGGGACTGCGTCAGGAGGGAGCAGTGCAGGTGCGGAGAAGTGGTTGGCTTTGGATCTGACTTGAAGGTAAAGCTGATTTGCTGATAGATTGGATGTGGGGTATGAGAGAAAGGGAAGACTCAAGGGTGACCGAGTTTTCTGGCTAGCACAGCTGTAAGAATGGAGCGTCCATTTGCTGCTGAGATTTGGGATTATAGGGGTTAGGGTGGTGGCAAGAGCAGGAGATCTGTCCTATTCTGCACCCCTGTGGAGATGTCAAGCAGGCAGTTGAATATGTGAGTCTGGAGTTCAGAGGAGAGTCTGGGCTAGAGATAATAGAGTTGGAAATTATCAGCATATAGATGGCACTTAAAAGCCATGAGTCAGGATGAGGCCACCTTCTGTGTCCAGTTGTTCTGAAGAAGCGTGGAGTGTGGTGGTCCCTATTTTTATCACTACTAGGACCCAAGCACCCAGACAGTAGAGCAAGGACCAGGCAGCCTGCCCCACCCTTCCCTGTAGCAACGTTCACAGCCTTGGGACCAGGTGTTGCTCCAAGTTCACTTCTGTCTTACACACTTGCACTGTTCCACACTTGGCAACCTTGCATAAGACCCCTGGAATAATGAACATGGTGAGAAGTCTGGAAGGCGGCTTCTGGTGATGTCATAGTGGCTTAAGGATGTCAGAGCTGAGGTTCCACCATTTTATTGGACTTTTCCTCGTGGTGGCAAGTGGAAGTGTTTCACGCTTACTAAACTGGCATGACTGCAGCCTTTGGGCAAGGAGTAGTGAGACTGACCTAAAAGATGGTCCTAGTTCACCACTTGCAGGTGGCACCCCAGCATGGGCCGATTAATGCCACTTTGGTTGGGAATGGGCTTAGGTGCCTTCTCTGCAGGAGCATCATAGGCTTCTCCCAAATTTGGGAAGCTGGTGCTCTGATGCTCCAGGTGAAGTCAGAGGTGAATGGGGTTTGCCCTTGCGTCTTGAATCGAAGAAGAGGCCGGGAGAGGGTGGCTAGGTGATGATCCTGAGGTCATTCCTGGTTCCCAAAGAAAGGAGATGTTTACCAAATAGAATCTGTTTCGGCTTTAAATGATTACAGTTAGTACCAATAGTTATCAATTGGCATATTATCCTCATCTCAAAATCCAAATGCATTTTCAAAATTGGCTAACTTTTAATTTACTAATATATTGCTGGTATAATTTTAACTTTGACTTTTGTTCTTCACTCACGTGTGTGTGTGTGTGTGTGTGTGTGTGTGCGTGTGTAGGGGTTTTCACACAAAAGTCTAGAGCTTTATTTTTTCGGGGTCCTTTAGCGCTAGCACTGGACCTTGTCTGCCAGCTTTTGCTGGCAGTAAAAGGCAGTGTATTTGAGATAGGTGGCATTTCTTACTACCCTTTAAATGTGTCCCTTTTGGATTTTATAGGTAGCCCCTGAAGAAGATGAAAGGAAAAAGAGGCGGCGAGAAAGAAATAAGATTGCAGCCGCCAAGTGCCGAAACAAGAAGAAGGAGAAGACGGAGTGCCTACAGAAAGTAAGTGCCTTCTAGCCTTCCCTTCCTCTCACTCATGCCTGTCCTCACCAGCTTCATGTGGCTATCAGAAGAAGAGTTAGAAAACCCCTTACCTGGTTATAATTTCCCAAGAAGGGCCTTGTAGCTGGTAGCAGAAATGCCAGTTGCAGAATAAGGAGGTGGCAAAGCACTAAACACAATGGATGTGACTGTGGATGTATAAAAGCCGGTGTGTGAATTCGTCTGATGCCCGACTCCCAGCAGCCTCGGCCGGTTCATACATGTCCATCAGCTTCCAGGCTGCAGGACATGCCAACCCAGTTAAAGAGGCTTCACTTGACTGTTTTCCTGAGAAAAGGAAGCTGCCAGCTCTCATTTGGCTCACTATGAAAAGCCTTTAATTAATCTCTTCAAACAAGTAATTTCCTTAATCCACAAGCAGTGGTTACATTTGCTTTGCATTCTTGTCTGGTTCCTAACTCTACAGTCCTTCTCCCTGGCTTAGCCAGCAAGCTGAGCCCCTGGGTGCATTCAGCCGGCCCGCCTTGAGACACACTAGGGGGTATTGCTTTTGTGGGTAGGCAGGGTGGCCGGTGGTGCCCAGCAGTCTTTCCAGTGGTTGTGTCCCTCCTCCAAATGTGGTTAGGCCAGGGCAGAGTCTTAACCCAGGTCCCACAGATCCCCAAAGGGTTATGTTGATTGCTTCAGGGGATCAGTGAAAATTAGGGAATTTCGTGTGTTGCCATATACATTTTTTTCTGGGGAGATGAGCTTCTCATTGAGATCTGTGACTCAGAATCGACTAAGCCTCCATGAGTCTGGATTTCTCCCCAGCTCCCAAGGCCCTTTTGGGTTCCAGAAGACCTGCATATGGGCTGTTGACTCATGCAAATGAGGTATCTGAACTATTGGTTCCTCTGCAGCTTCAGTATTAGTAGAGTCACAGGCGGCCTCTGTGGCATCACCAGGGCTTCTCTGAAGAAGAGGGTCTGCATTTTCCTGAACCTAGTGCTGCTCTCCCATCTCCCATCTTCCTCTCCCAGCTTGATGGGCCCCAGGGTGTCCCAGGTGCACCCCTGCATCCAGGCAGCAGTCCAGGCCACTCCCTCCTCACTGGCCCTTGGCTCCTTTCTTGATGCCTCTGTTGCTTGTACCCCAGGAGTCAGAGAAGCTGGAAAGTGTGAATGCTGAACTGAAGGCTCAAATTGAGGAACTCAAGAATGAGAAGCAGCATTTGATATACATGCTCAACCTTCATCGGCCCACGTGTATTGTCCGGGCTCAGAATGGGAGGACTCCAGAAGATGAGAGAAACCTCTTTATCCAACAGATAAAAGAAGGAACATTGCAGAGCTAAGCAGCCGTGGTATGGGGGCAACTGGGGAGTCCTCATTGAATCCTCATTTTATACCCAAAACCCTGAAGCCATTGGAGAGCTGTCTTCCTGTGTACCTCTAGAATCCCAGCAGCAGAGAACCAACAAGGCGGGAGGTCCTGAAATGACTCAGTGGGCCCTTCCCATTCTGCCCCAGAGTGGGTCTCAGACCAGGGCAAGTGCATCCTTGCCTCAACTCCAGGATTTAGGCCTTAACATGCTGGCCATTCTTATGTTCCAGATGGCCCCCAGCTAGTGTCCTGGCTGCCTTTCATCTGGATTCTACAAAAAACCAGGATGCCCACCCTTAGGATTCATGCAGAAGTGTCTGTACCTTGGGTGGGAGGGATGGGGCCATCTCCTTCACTGTGGCTACCATTGTCACTTGTAGGGGATGTGGAGTGAGAACAGCATTTAGTGAAGTTGTGCAATGGCCAGGGTTGTGCTTTCTAGCAAATATGCTGTTATGTCCAGAAATTCTGTGTGCGAGAAAACTAGGCAATGTGCTCTTTTGATGTTTGTGTCACACAACACTGAAGTGACTTTTATATGCTTTTTCTCAGATCTGGTTTCTAAGAGTTTTGGGGGGGTGTGGGGCTGTCACCACGTGCAGTATCTCAAGATATTCAGGTGGCCAGAAGAGCTTGTCAGCCCCTGGAGAACAGAATTCTCCCAGTGTTAACACAAAATCCATGGACAGCACGATGGCAGGTCCTCTGTTGCAAACTCAGTTCCAAAGTCACAGGAAGAAAGCAGAAAGTTCAACTTCCAAAGGGTTAGGACTCTCCACTCAATGACTTAGGTCAGGAGTTGTGTCTAGGCTGGAAAAGCCAAAGAATATTCCATTTTCCTTTCCTTGTGGTTAAAAACCACAGTCAGTGGAGACATATTTGGAAACCCCAGTCAGTGGAGCCTAGGTGGTGCCCAGGCTTCAGCATTATTGGATGTCAATAGCATTGTTTTTGTCATGTAGCTGTTTTAAGAAATCTGGCCCAGGGCATTTGCAGCTGTGAGAAGTCACTCACACTGGCCACAAGGATGCTGGCTACTGTCTGTTAAAATTCTGATGTTTCTGTGAAATTCTCAGAGTGTTTAATTGTACTCAATAATATCATTACAATTTTCTGTAAGAGAAAATATTACTTATTTATCCTAGTATTCCTAACCTGACAGAATAATAAATATTGGAACCAAGACATGGTAAACACATGTTGTGTTGGTTTCTGTTCATTTAAATCTGTTGGTTGTTGAGATCTAGCCATTCCCTGCCTTTCCTCCCCATTATGGGGGCTGCCTAGCTTTAAACTTCTCCAGATGTCATCCTTTGCTCTTTGGGGCATCACTAGATGGGATAGTTGACTTTCAGTCCTGTTCCTTAGTCTCGGGCACCTTATGCTCAATTTCTCATTGACAAACCCTGAAATATGGCACCAAACATATCCTTTAGATCAACAGTTTGGTGTTTAGAATTTTGATATAAAATCTGAATTGCTAGATACCTTAATTATTTTCTCAGAATGTACAAACACCTGAAACATACACCTGCTGTTCAGCTTGAACCTTTGACCCCTAACATTCTGCCACAGAACTCCTCTCAGAGAGTTACTCACTTGAGTTACATCTGTTATGTCTAAATGTGTGTCTCATTGTTGGCAAATACATATCAGAAAAGAATGGGAAGGGGTACTGGAGGAAGAAAGAGATAACCATTTTAGACAGCATGGGTGTGATAATTCAAAGAAAGGTATTCCACTGAATTTCCTGGAATTTCCAGGGCATATGATTCCTTAGGCCTGCAAGAGAGCCAGGCCCCCTTGCTTTTTGTGCTTCTCTATAACGTTCACAGGCTAGACATAAAAACTGGCCACTTGCCACTGGTGCCATTCTTCAGAGAGGCACCGTCTTCGTTAAATGTCAGATTCATTCGTGCGAATTCTGTGCCTACTTCTTTGACCTCATGTATGGTTCCTTTAAATGATCACTTATGACACAGATGTCTTCATTTTACTCTCTTAATCGCACATCAGGGGTCTTTCCTAATCTGTCAAGAGCCATCTGATGTTAATACCATTCACCACTTCTTTCAGGAGATAATCTATGTTCCTTTTCTTGGTGGAGGGGAAAACATCCCTTGCATTTACCTTCTAGTTATGGGTAGAGGCACCAGCCACCAGCCATTATGAAACACAAGACAATTTGTAAGCTGCCATGGACAACAATGGATTAGAGAGGAAGGAAGTTGGGGGCGGATGGTGGCTATGGCAAGAAAACTTGATGTGTATGGTAAGTGTAAATGAAGTTCTGTCACAAATGCATTAAAAATTGTTTTATGTAGCCAAGGTTATGTTTTGATGCTTTAATTTTAAAAAGGATGATGACTATGCATTTACCATCAAGTTATTTCATTTCTTTTGTTTCACATTTAGAGGAAAGGGAAGGTGGGGGGATCTGAGAGAATAAGCTTAGATGGGGCCACCACCATTATCAAGCACCCGGTTTGACAATGTCTTTGCACCGAGCTGTCTCCTCTTGGTAGTGGTGATGTCACACTGCCAGGGTGTGGAAAGCCACCCTCCCTTCCCTCTCTTGCCTTCCACCTGCCCCCTTGGCTTTCCCTGAAAGCTGGCCTGATACCTATTTCAGAGTCAAGAGCTTTTAAAGGGTTCTGGACAGGAGTTCTGGAATGGAATCTTTCCACTTTCTGTTAACTGAAATACTATTTTCCATCTGTATCTTAATTTCTCACCAGGAGCTTTGAATAAACCTTCAACACGCCAACCCATATCAAGCTTTCTCCTCTCTTCCCTGTCCCATAACCTCTGATTGGGTTCATATACTGTTTCTTTGTGGAGTGAACAGTGTTTCCAATTAGAATCTGCCTGAGGCCACATTTGCCCACTGAGCATCCTGTGTTCTTATGGTGGCTCTCACTCCAGAAGATTTTAACACGGTCTCATCAAACACTGCTTTCAGGAAGGAATTTACACTTAAAAGGACTGTTGAGGACTAATGCTAACAGAAGCTAACATTTATTGAGTAGGACAATACACTAAACACTTCACATGTATTATCCCATTTAATCCTCACAACAACTGCTATCCCCATTTTACAGATGAGGGAGTGGAGAGCTCAGTAACTTGCTCGAGGTCTCACAGTGGATCTTTCCAAAGCTGAAGCCTATGCTTTTTCTCAACCGCAATGGTTTCAAACAAGAGTATATACATTTGTGTGTGTGTGTGTGGTAATATATACAAAAAAATTGCCATTGTAACTATTTTGAAGTGTACAATTCAGTGACATTAAGTACATTCACAATGCTGTGTAACCACTACTATCTAGTTTCAGAACTTTTTCATTGTCCCCAAAGGAAATCCTGTACCCATTAAGGAGTCACTCTTCATTCCCCTTCCTTCCAGCCTCTAGCAACCACTTATCTGTCTTCTGTTTCTATGGACTTGCCTGTGCTGGATATTTAATGTAAATAGAATCGTACAATATGTGACCTTTCAAACAATATGGCTGGCTTCTTTCACTTAACATAATGTTTTCAAGTGTCAGCCCAGTGTATTATGTAATAGTGCCTTATTTCTCTTTATGGCTGAATAGTATTCTGTTATGTGGATACTCTACATTTCGTTTATCCATCAGTTGATAGACAGGTGTGTGTATGTTAAGAAAGAGTTAGCCTTTATCTTCAAGGACTGAATCTCTAAGGTAGGATTTCAGTCCCAATGTCAAGCTGGAGAAAAGACAGTTGGAAGCAGGGGCTCCTTCTCAGAACTTCCAGGTAACAGCCTGGAAATAACTTATTCCTGGGCTAGCTCTGTGGGCACGGCAAGGCAGGAGGTATAGTGGCACCTGCTCCCCATGGGTGTAAATGGCTTCCAAACTACTTCTGCATGGTAGAGAGGTGAGTAGAGGAGGGCCTTTGGTAAGCTCCTGGAATGTAAGCTTACAATTTCCATCCTACCCTCTTCTCCTGGCATTTCACAGGGTAGGGGGTAAGAAGAGGCATGGGGCAAACACTTGAGAAGATATCTGGGCTCCCTGACATAGGATGTTGGTATAAACATGATGGAGGGGAGGAATAGAGGTGGCCCCCTGGATAATTTAATCCCCAACTCAGCACAGCCCCTCCCTGAAGTGGTTGTCCTGGATTCTCCATAACATGCACACACACACACATACACACACACACACACACACACACAGAATTAATTATGCAACTTATTTGGCTTGCCCAAGCTTTTTTTGTAAGTTCTGTAGTGGTTCAGAAGGAAGACTTTAAAAGCAGCAACACCTGTATTCAAATAATGCCTCCACTGCCTACAAGTTCTACGAATGTAGGTAAGTTACACAACTTCAGTTTTTTTACCTGTAAGATGAGAAGAGTTGCAATAGTAGCAAACTGGAACGGAGTTTGCTACATAGTAGGGCACCTAGGAGAAGCAATCTCTCGTTATTATTAAAGGTTGAGGTTATTACTAAAGTTTTCCGTTGTCAGCATGAACTGAGATCTTTATGGAAGAGTGGGCTAAGAACCAAGACTGCCAATTCTAGGTTAAAAGAAATTTTAAACCATGTACTCAAATGGTTCAAATTTATCCCCTTATCTTGCATTCCTATAGACCCTGTCTAGTTACTGAATCTTTTGAATTGGGAGTGAGGAAAGGGAAGCAACCACACAACATTTTCTCATTTGAAAAATTTTTATTTTGGCACCCACTTGAGTACCTGGTAGGGTGGGGCTGTCCTCTATGAGGGCAATGGAGTATTAGTGAGGGGATCATGGCCCTGGCCTGGGGGATGACAACAAAGGTGTATGTGACAGCAACAGGTCACAAAGGGAAGCAGAAGATAAATATGGCCGCGAAAGGGATTTAGGCAGAAAGGGTGATCACTTACTGTCACTAGGACTACAGTTTGTAGACTCTCAGGGAGAGAGACTACAAACTGTAGTTTAAAAAACCGGAGGTGGAGGTCAGGGGGGGTTAGACCCAGAAGAAAACCTCTCTGGAGCCCACCCTGCATCTCTACATCTTGGAAGAGTCTGCAGTTCAGGCACCCTACAGAACCCCCCACAGCAATCATCCGTACTCCCACCCCCACTCCGGCCTCTGGGAGGCTCTCAGGCAACAGCAGGGGCCTGTGGGTGGGGGGTGGGGTGGGATTGAGAGACAAGCTGCAGAGCCATCTTTGTGACCCAGGAGCACCACTGGTCCCTCATCTGCCACCGAGGCCAAGGAAGACCCAGAGACCTGCCTCACCAGCCCTGCCATTGCGCTGAAAGACAGCCATGAATGGTGATTCTCTGCTGCCGTATTATACGGCCCAGAGTGGCTCCAGCATGAGCATGTTCAACACCACAATGGGGAGACTGCAGCGACAACTATACAAGGGGGAGTATGATATATTCAAATATGCACCGATATTTGAGAGCGACTTTATCCAGATCACCAAAAGGGGAGAAGTGATTGATGTGCACAACCGCGTCCGTATGGTGACCATGGGCATTGCACGAACCAGCCCCATCCTCCCACTCCCAGATGTCATGCTGCTGGCACGACCAGCCACCGGCTGTGAAGAGTATGCTGGACATGGCCAGGCCACCAAGAGAAAAAAACGCAAGGCAGCCAAGAACTTAGAGCTCACCAGGCTCCTCCCCCTGAAGTTTGTACGGATCTCTGTTCACGACCATGAGAAACAACAGCTGCGCCTGAAGTTTGCCACTGGCAGATCTTGCTATCTGCAGTTGTGTCCCGCTCTCAACACACGGGATGACCTCTTTGCTTATTGGGAAAAACTAATTTACCTCTTGCGGCCACCCATGGAGAGTAACAGCAGTACCTGTGGCATTCCAGCTGAAGACATGATGTGGATGCCTGTGTTTCAGGAAGACAGGAGGAGCCTGGAAGCCGTGGATCTTCAAGGAAAGGGGGATCAGGACCAGGTCAGCATCCGGAGCCTCCACATGGTCTCTGAGGTGTGTGGGGCCACTTCTGCTGCTTATGCTGGAGGGGAGAGACTCCAACATGACTGTCACAAACCCACTTACGTGCTCAATGTATCCACCCCCAAAACATCTATGGAGCTTGCTGAGGAGCCAGCAACAGGGGCGACTAAAGAGGCAGCAGCACCAGGGGCAGCTGCAGGGGCAGCAACAGGCACCATAGCAGGTGCCTTGAGTGTGGCAGCAGCCAATTCTGCCCCTGGACAGGTGAGCGCAGCCATAGCTGGGGTGGCCACCATAGGCGCAGGAGGAAGCAAAAGCAACATGGCCATTGCAGGCACTGCCAGCATGGCTCCAAACAGCACGAAGGTGGCCGTGGCAGGGGCTGCAGGCAAGTCCTCAGAGCATGTTTCCAGCACGTCCATGAGCCTTTCCCGAGAGGGCAGCGTGAGCCTGGCCATTGCAGGAGTAGAACTGACCAGCAGGACTGCTGCAGAAACAGACATGGATGCAGCAGCGGGACTTCCTGTCTCCACCCGGCAGAGCAAGGGCAGCCTGAGTGGACAGCATGGAAGGGAGCGAACCCAGGCCAGCGCTGAAGCTTGCAAGGAGGGGAGGGAAAGAAGGGAAAAGGACAGGGCTCTCGGAAGGCGTTCCCATTGCCGCAGGACAGGTGAAAGCCACCACAAAACAAGGGGGGACAAGATTGCCCGAAAGTCCTCCAGCAGGTCCTCATTCAGCCACAGAGCCAGGAGAGATGACAAAAAGGAGAAAGGCTGTGGCAGCCCGGGGAGCAGCAGGCACGGGGACTCGCATAAAGGTGTCAGCCACACGCCCATCTCAAAGGAGTCCAGGACCTCTCACAAATCTGGGAGGAGTTTATCGACCACCGGCTCCGAATCCAGCAAGAGACTTGGCAGGATCAGCTCTTTCCTGAGGAACGTCAGAGCCAATCTGACTACAAAAGCAGTGGGCATACCACATGGCAGAGATGTGGACATCATGGCTAAGACGGTGGAGAGGAGCACCAACGTGGCCATGGCCGAGACAGCAGAAGGTGGCCAGGGGCTGGAGATGGTTGGTTCTATGACACCGGACATCATGGAGACAGTGACCTTTGAAGCCCATTAAATAAGACCCAGAGATGGAAGCTGTAAAGGAGCCCAGAGCTCATAGGAGTGTCCCTGGAGAGCCTATTCCAGTGTTCTTTACTGCCGTTTAAATAAAGAACCATACATCTGAGAGTGGCTTGCTGGCTAAATTTTTATGTCCCACAGCCCAGCAGTGACCTCACAGTGGATTCTGTGATGTCAACTGTGCTACAGCCTGAGACCCCAGGATCCAGTCAAGGGGAGCCCCACCTCACACGCATGCTCAGTAGAGCCTAGATGAGTGCTCCAGCCTTCCTCAACCTCTTCCTTGCTTTGGTTTGCCAGGACTATGGCTGAAAGTCTGGTTGGGAGCTTGGAAGCTCTACCTCCACCATCTCCCCATCCTTTTTATAAACTTGTTCCCCCAACCCTGGAAGATCCAAAGACAAAGCAAGAACAGAACTCTCATCCCCTTGCACTATTCAGCGGAGGGAGTAAGGGAGCAGCAGCATGTGTTGGCAACCAGAGCAGGGAGGACACATTGTCTAGACTTAGCAATTCCACTCCTAAGTATACTCCCAAGAAACACACATGTTCCAGGAGACAGTCATGAAAATGTTTATAGCAAAATAATACTGGAAAGTACCTAAATTTCTGACAACAGAATTGAGAGGGGTATATGCAGTGACAAAAAATGACAGCTACACATATTATATGCATAGATAACTTTTGCTCTTTCAAAAACTTTAAAAAGCAAATTGCAGAATAAGATAAAATTCTACCTAAAGGACAGTTCAAAAACAAGATCAAATACAAATAATATGTTACATATGTGATACGTGTATGGTAAAACAAAACCAAGGGAGTGGGAAAAAATTCAGGACAGTGTCTTCTTCTGGGGTGGGAAGGCAAGAGATTGGATCAAGGAGGTGAACGCAGTCTTTCAGTGGCGTTGGGAATTGTTTTAGTTCTTAAGCAAGGAGGTAGGTACAAGGATGTTTATTATTTTGTTGGGTTTTGCATTTCAATATTGAGTTTTGCATGTTAATACCTCTGGAATCAGAATGGTCCTACAATCACCGTGGCAATTCTGATGAAGTTATTGCTCCAGACATATATTCACCCATTCCTTCTCCTTAATGCTTTCATTTTTACGCATGCACAAACGTGATCTAAGTCTGAAAGGCCCATTTGGTTAAGATTCAGATGTGAATGACATTATTACAAAAAGCCTTGGGAAAGAAAGAATGATATCCCTATTTTACAGAAGAGGACACTGAGGCTCAAGAGGGAAAGTTGCTCCTGTCACACAGGGACCTTTGCAGATCTACCAGCCCACTTCTTTATGCAAAGACCTGCCTGAGACATGGGAAGGAAGCAAAACTAGCAAATCCAAGGAGAATCAGGCAACACAAGAACTTGAGACTTACCACGTTCCTACCACCATGGTCTAAACTTTATAGAGATGAGCACCAAAATTCCTCGATTGAGAGGAGGGAATGTGGGGGCAGGGGAGATGCCTGGTGGTGAGCTGCTGTGAGTTGGCTTTGGAACTTCAGTGAGCTCAGAGTCCTTAGTTGGCCTTATCTCAAGAGTGTCCAGACCACCCTTAAGCCATGTCTGGTTCCCAGGCTTCGCTCCCCAGCCTCTGCCTCAGCTAGAAACAGACCTCCCTCCTGGAATTCCAGGCTTTGCTCCCCACAAGGGACCACTTCTGATGGGGGCTGTATCTCTTTGCAGCCCAGTCCTCACCCAGCTGCTAATAAAACACTTAAAAGCCAGGCCCAGAATGGCTTCTCCATACCAGATCTTCAGAAAATTTCTTCTGCTGGGATTCCAAAAGCAATTAAACCACACATGAGGGGGTTACCAGTTAGGTCACAGCATCCTTGCTACTTGGACCTCCATAGTTAATTCCTAAAGCTACTTTTGAGAAAAGTCACACACTTCATTATGCAGGTAAGGAGAGGTCTCTTCTGTCCATAGAAGGAATTGTAGGCATGAATCCATAAAAGAACGGGGGTTGAAAAAGAAAGAAGGCCCAAGACCTACACGCAGCCATCATTTCCTTCTGCAAAACAAGGCTCCTGACCCCAAGATGAGGAATTAATGGAGTGAGTCAAGTTATTCTTAACAAAGGGGAGAACATGCCAAAGATTAGACATGAATTGGCTCTGTGAGGAAAACAACCTCAGAATCATTAACCCAGAATTCTAGAGAAGATTGGGGGGCCTGCAGGGAGATGAATTAATGGTTTACTCTCGACCAGCTTTTCCCTTGACCCAAGTGGGGAAATTACAAAAAGATCACATCGCATTCCTTTAATCTTCTGATTTCCACACAGGCAACTGTAGGTAAACACTGGTCTGGAAGACAAAAATGCAATACAAACATTTGTACAGCCCTTAGCAGTTTATAACACCCTTTCATTACGTGTGCTCTTCTGATTCTCACGTCTCTCCATTTTGCAGATCAACAAACTGGAGTTCAGGTTATCTAAAGGACTTGCTCAAGGTGGGAGGTGATAGGGCAAAGGGAACAACTCCAGTGCAACAGCTTTTGGGCACCACCGACGTATGCTGGCCACGGGTCCCACATGGAGGTACAGAGCCGTTGGAGGACACAGGACAGGCATGTGTGTGAGTAATTATTGCAACTCTGAGTGACGGATACAATGACAGATGCACGTTTAGGGAACAGGATTTGTTCAGAGGAGGGATTTTGGGACACGAGTCAGGAAAGGCTTCGCAGAGGAAGTGGCAGTTTTGAAGGATAAGTAGGGCTGTGTGCCAGGTGAAGGAAGAATGGGGAGCAAGGGTAAAGGTAGAGGAGGTGTGGAGTGAGGGGTGGAGAGAGGGAATTAGGCCACGGAGGAAAATGTGTGCAAAGTACAAAGACTTGAAACATCACAGTGTGTTGGGGCGATTGTTGGGTAGAGGAGCAGAGGAGAGGAGGGACACAGGGCAGGAAAATCAAGCAGCCAGATCTTGGGGCCATGGGGTGCTGTGTGGATGTCTGGCCTTTGGGAGCCACTGGAGGCTGATGTCTGATGGCAGTGAGGGCTGTCTGGTTCCAGGGTGGAGACTTGATGGGCAAGGGGCTTCCTGGAGCCTGGTACCCTTCAGAAAGCCATTGCACTAATCCTGGCCAGAGATAGGAGGCCCTGAACCTAACTGGCTGTTAGGAGACTGGGGGAGAGAGTCAAGAGGTATTGAAAAGATGAAACAGGACAATTGTCTTTTCCATGCCCTGAAAGACAGAGCACACATGGGTTAGGCCTGACACTCTCCTAAAGGAGGCAGAACTGACAAAAGTGGAGACATCTTCCCTCTGCCATGACTGTTGTTCTGTAAAGGGGGCGGCAAGCAGAGGAACTCATGGCAAGCAAGGAGGAAGATGTTAAGGTGTGAGAAAACAGCTTCTAGACCCATGAGGGGCAAAACACAAGGATAGGGCAGCTGGGTGGGGCTGCGGGGCTTCAGCTCTAGAGACCTCTGAGAGTAGAGGTCTCCTGAACCCTTCCTTTCTCATCTGCTGGGAGCTGGGTCAGATGCTCTCCCATTGGGCTCTTCTCCGGGCATGAGTCGCCCAGTAGAGCCTCTGGTGGCCATGTGCTGTTACTGCAGGTCAGGGCTAGAAGGAGGGGAGCCAGGACTGAGGCTAAGACACAGTCACCCTTCCCTTTTTTCACACCACAATCAGCCTGGTGCTGATTCACTTGTAATCAGCTCAATCCCTCAGCTGGCAGCCACGCCTGAACAGGCAGCGGGCAGAGCTGCGAGCTGGTAAAGATGAGTCTCAACCAGGCAGTGTGGCTCTAGTCTCCTGGCAGTGAGGGGACAAAGCATGGAATGGCCACAAGACAGGTCTCCCGAGAGGCTGGGCTCCCATCAAGGGGACAGTGAGTGACTGCCAAGAGTCGGGGTGGGGTGGAGTTAGTGTCAGGGTCCCTCTGCAGGCTGGTGGTCATTTGAGAAACACTTGTTGAGCACCTACGATGGGCCAAGATGGGAACTCAGGCACCGTGAAGATGCTGCCATACACAGCAGTAACACAGACCCAAGCAGGGATGGCTCTCGGGCAGCAAGCAGAAGGAGGCTTTGCTGAGGAGGGGAGGTCTGAGCGGAAACAGCAGGCTGAGCACTCCTGGAAGAGGCTATGGCGTGACAGGGAAAGAGAAGGGCTTGGGCGACATGGGCCTGTTCATAGATGGCAGACAAGCTCAGCGTGCCTGGGCGCAGTGTGTGATGTGCTGGAGGAGAGCCAGGGGTGGGAGGTGAGCAGTGGGAAGAAGCATGAGAGTGTGAGGAAAATTAGGCTGCAAGGAGGATGAGATCTGGAAGGGAGGTGGAACTGACTAAAGCAGAGCACCTTCCCCCTGCAGCGACTGTTGGTTGTAAAGGGGACAGCAAGAAGAGGGGCTCATGGAAAAGCAAGGAGGAGCGTATGGCTTTCCAGGTCTCCATTCCCAAATGCTGCATAACTCCCCTGGGTCCTGTGATTTTTCACTGCCCAAATGGGAGCTATAGTGCAGGGGTGAGGGGTGTGCACAGCTGGGCTCTTCGAGAACAAAAGGTCAAAGGAAGCCCAGACTCTTCCCCTTTGCCAGTTTAGAGAACCTGAAATGTGTCATGAAGGCCCATGTCTTCCCCACACTCTCTAATGGGAGCTTTCCCACAGATGTGCCAATGTATTGATCTCTCTTCCCGGGGGCGGCTGAAGGATGAGGCCAGTCAGCATTGACTGCAAGGAACCCCAACTGGTACGCCAGTGTGCCATTCCAATGTTGTCATTTTCTGCGTATGCCATGGTCTGCAAAAGGTTGGGAAGCATCTTCCTAGACATGCACACAACACAGTGCGTGTGAACTATGAGCGCAGAAGCCAGGAGCAGCTGAGAGGCACCTTCCTTAAAGAGCTGGCCTGTTCCTCACAGCATCAATTGATGCCAATCTTGTCACCCCTGTTTTCTTTTCCCACTGACATTGGCATAGCCCCAGAGCCCTGTCTTAAAGCAATTTATACTGGTTCAAGGAGAGATGAGAAAAATGTGAACAAATATAGTATATTTTTCATAAAACTTTTCATAAAGTTAAATATATTTTTTAAAGACCTGTTCTTGCCGGGCATGGTGGCTCACGTCTGTAATCCCAGCACTTTGGGAGGCTGAGGCAAGTGGATCACCTGAGGTCAGGAGTTCAAGACCAGCCTGGCCAACATGGTGAAACCCTGTCTCTACTGAAAATACAAAAATTAACTGGTCTGGTGGTGCACACCTGTAATCCCAGCTACTCAGGAGGCTGAGGCAGGAGAATCGCTTGAATTTGGGAGGCAGAGGTTGCAGTGAGCCGAGATCCCGCCACTGCACCCCAGCCTGGGCAACAGAACAAGACTCTGTCTCAAAACAAACAAAACAAAACAAAACAAAACAAAACAACCTGTCCTTTGCTTTGAGACTATGTCCCTCCTCCTGTATCTTACTGTTTTATTTTGAAGTATAACACACATGCAGAGCAGTGCACGGGTCAGAAGCATACCACTCAACGGTATTTCACAAAGTAAGCAACCCCAGGCAGTTAGCACCCAGATGAAGAAAGAAAACATCATGGCACACCCTCAGTAACCATCTCATGATCTCTTTCAGCCACTACCCCTAAGGGTAACCACTATCCTAACTTCTAACACCATAAATTAATGTTGCTTCCTTTTCCCACTACATATAAATGGAATCACATAATAATGTACTTTTTTGACTGTGGTTTCTTTCAGCATCATGTTTATGAGATTGGTCCATGTCTTTTCTGGTAATAGTTAATTCATTCTGTTTGCTATACAACATTCCATGGTGTGAATATGGTACAATTTATTTATTCATTCTGCTGTTGATGGGCATTTGGATACTAAAACATCACTGCTTCTCACTTGACTGGAGCAAAAGAAAAGAAAAAGAAAAGATTACTACTGTGGACATTTGTACACAGATCTTTTGGTTAAAATGCTCATAAATTTTTGTAGGGTGTATACTTAGGAATGGAATTGAATATATGCATATTTTCGGCTTTAGTGGATACTGCTGAGCTATTTCCCAAAGTGGCTATGCCATTTTACGCTGCCCCAGGCATATATGAGAGTTCTGGTTGTTTCATATCTTTGTCAAAATTTGGTAGTGTTTATCTCTTTCATTTTAGCCATTCTGGTAGGATGTGGTCCCTTTTCTCCCTTTTTCATGATAAAATGTACTTTAAAAAATACAATATGGCCGGGCACAGTGGCTCATGCCTGTAATCCTAGCACTCTGGGAGGATGAGGTTGGAGGATCACTTGAGCCCAGGAATTTGAGACCAGCCTGGGCAATATAGTAATGATATAGGAATTAATTTCTTCTTAACTGCGAGTCCTTGGTAAGGTTTCTCTTTTCATGAAAAGCAGTCCCAAAATAGTTTCTTTTTTTTTTTTTCTACAAAGAGCAGCCTGTAAAATCGAGCTGCAGACATAGACAAGCAAGCTGGAAGCTTGTACAGGTGAATGCCAGCAGTTGTGCCAATAGGAAAAGGCTACCTGGGACTAGGCATGTTCAAAATGGCAGCTCCATCTTCCTTTCCTTTTGTCAAACCACATGTGCAGTAAGAAGAAGACAGTACAGCACCAGCCAGGCAAAGACCCCGTTTACATAATAAGATTAGGGTGGGGCACGCAGCCTTCCCCCAATACTATGTAAACATCATACTGGTCAAACCAATCTGTGAGCCCTACATAAATCAGACACTGCCTTCTCAAGCCTGCCTATAAAATCGGGTGTAGTCCACTGCAGGCTGGGTTTTCCCCTTTGGGAGACCCTCTCTTTCGCAAGGGAGAGAGCTGTTCTCCTTTTTCTTTCTTTTCTTTTTTTTTTTTTTTCTGAGACAGAGTCTCCCTCTGTCACCCAGGCTGGAGTGCAGTGGCGCCATCTGGGCTTACTGTAAGCTCCGCCTCCTGGGTTCACGCCATTCTCCTGCCTCAGCCTCCTGAGTAGCTGGGACTACAGGCACCCGCCACCACACCTGGCTAATTTTCTATTTTTTAGTAGAGACAGGGTTTCACTGTGTTAGCCAGGATGGTCTCAATCTCCTGACCTCGTGATCTTCCTACCTCGGCCTCCCAAGGTGTTGGGATTAGGGGTGTGAACCACTGTGCCCAGCCCTCCTTTCTCTTTCTTTTGCCTATTAAACCTCTGCTTCTAAACTTACTCCTCGTGTGTGTTCATGTCCTTAATCTTCTTGGCTCCAGATTATGAACCCAGGTATTTACCCCAGAGAACAACACTGCTTCAGTGAGACCTCATCTCTACTAAAAAAAATTTAAAAATTAGTTGGGCATGGTAGTGCATACCTGCAATTCCTCTCTACTTAGGAGGCTGAGGTGGGAGGATGATTTGAGCCTGGGAGGGGGAGGTTGCAGTGAACCAAGATTGTGTCACTGTACTGCAATCTGGGTGGCAGAGTGAGGCTCTGTCTCAAACAAAAACAAAAACGATATGATGACCTACAGAAGATGGTAGTTTTGTACTAAAGTCCTTAGTGGGCAAATGAAAAGTTGGCTTCCAGATTTCTTTTTTTTTGAGACGAGGTCTTACTCTGTCGCCCAGGCTAGAGTGCAGTGGCGTGATCTTGGCTTACTGCAAGCTCCACCTCCCAGGTTCATGCCATTCTCCAGCCTCAGCCTCATGAGTAGCTGGGACTACAGGTGCCTGCCACCATGCCCGGCTAATTTTCTGTATTTTTAGTAGAGACGGGGTTTCACTGTGTTAGCCAGGATAGTCTTAATCTCCTGATCTCGTGATCTGCCCACCTCCCAAAGTGCTGGGATTACAGGTGTGAGCCACTGCTCCCGGCCTCCAGATTTCTTTTGAAATTTCACACCTCTAAAACCTCAAAGTCTTATTTATACATTTTTTAAGGATTTTTCATTGCTGTTTGAAACAAGGGTTTAAAAAACAAACCAAAAAATCTCCTACCATCCTGTTCCAGTACTTTTTGTTTTATAAAAAAATCTAGGCACAAACACAGCAGGAATTTGGGTAGGGCTCAGCTAGGTGTTTCTTCTGCTCCCTGTGGTATAAAGTGAAATTGATCGGTAATACTTAGCTGGAGCATGGGCTGGCCTAGAGGGTCCAAGATAGCTTCATTCTCTTATTTGATAAGACTTGAGGGAAATTATTAGAAGGCAGGGTTCAGCTAGGATTGTCCACAGGAATGCCTGTGTGTGGTTTCTCCAGCACAATGGCCTCAGGTGGTCAGATTGGCTTCCCTCAGAACAAACGTCTTAAAGTAACTAAGGGAAAGCTGCTTCTGACCAAGCCTCAGAAGTCACTTGGAATAACTTCCACCACATTTTGTTGTTCATGCAAGTCTTAAGGCCAGCTCAGATTTAAAAGGAGAGAAATTAGACTGCATTTATCTTGGTAGAGAAATGACAAGGTCACATCGTATAAGAGCATGTGGGATGGCAATACTATTATGACTCTCCTAGAAAAAATACCATTTTCCACACCCTCACAATCTATCCTGCCCCCTAAGAAAGTAAACCTGGCCAGGATGTATCTGAAGAGTACTGAGAAATTGCAGCAGACATCTCTATCTTTTGTACTTTCCTTAACTCCCTCTTTTACACTCTGCCTTCTTCCACCTTTTCACTTTATTTTCTTACTTCCCTTTCTTTCCCCCACCCTTTTAGTTAACTAAACTCATAAGGACATGTCTTAATCCGTTCCTCCCCATCTCTCCTACACATCTGTAAATCTTTGATCCCTGGGTGACAGAGAGATTACTGGGATACTTAGACCCATAGCATGTCAGGCTTGGAAGGGTCTTGACTAATCCCAGATGCACTTTTACATATGAGGAAGTTGAGGCCTAGAGAAGGGACTTTCCCAAGGTCCTACTTCAAGTAAGTAGCAGAGTTCTGGCTAGCACAGCATAAAGCATAGCCTAGAGTGGGTCTCAAAGAATGTCAACAGCTTCCTTTCGGTTTCAAATGCCTGGAACTAAAGCCACTTGTTTCCGTTTCACATTAATTGCCTCATCATTCCAATGTCTTTAGGCCTCTTGGTGAAGGAATGAAACTAATGCTAACAGGACCCTGTGCCCAGAGAGGCCTGCCCCAGCCCTGGCTTTGGTCCAGTCTTCAGAGATGGATGAGGGGCTTGTGAATGGAGGAAGTTGGGATCAGTGCAACAGCCCCTGCATCCAGCCCCTGACACCCCCGACACAGCAGCTGCTCCTTTCTAATGCTGAAGTCCAGGGATTCTCTGAACTCTAACACCAACTGGCAGCCTACAGACCACTTTTTTTTTTTTTTTTCGCTCTGTCGCCCAGACTGGAGTGCAGTGGCCAGATCTCAGCTCACTGCAAGCTCCGCCTCCCGGGTTTACGCCATTCTCCTGCCTCAGCCTCCCGAGTAGCTGGGACTACAGGCGCCCGCCACCTCACCCAGCTAGTTTTTTTTTTTTTTTTTTTTTTTTTTGTATTTTTAGTAGAGATGGGGTTTCACCGTGTTAGCCAGGATGGTCTCGATCTCCTGACCTCGTGATCCGCCCGTCTCGGCCTCCCAAAGTGCTGGGATTACAGGCTTGAGCCACCGCGCCCGGCCGCCTACAGACCACTTTTGAAATCTTCTGGGCATCTAGAGATGGTGAATTTAGCTGATAATGACTGCGGTCAGGCTGAGGATAAATCTGAGGTGATATAGGCCAAAAAAAACACAACTCTCTGGTCAGGCCCAAGAGACAGCAACTCCCTCATGTTCAAGTCTGTTTCCTCTGATAACAGCTCCAAACAGGCGGAAGCTAAGGCTCGAGGTGGGGGTTGGGGGAGCCCTAGTGGGGCCACCAGACATCCCATAGCATTAACAACTGGATCTTGAGAGGAAGATCAAGGCTGTGGTAAACAGAGGGGGGTTGGCACTGTGCTCCAGAATCTGAATAGTTAATGATGTGGAGAATGACCTTCTAAGAAGCCTCCCAGAACTTTTTTTTAAATCCACCAGCACATTGCTTTTAGCTGCAAGACAGCAGCTCTGCAAATCAGTGATAAGCTGAGAGTCCCACCTGGGTGTGCTGTCACTGTGGGGCCACAATGAGAACCTCAAGGCTTCTGTGTGCCTGGGGCAGGGGGAGAAAGAGTCTCCATGGAGGACTCTGTTGATAAGAAGGTACTGAAATAATTATTTTAATTAGTATAGCCTGCAACCTCCTTTAGGCGAGTGGCCGTGTTTCTGGGTATCCAGGTCTACCACAGTTTGCCACATATTAGGAGCGCCACAAATATTTTTTATATTTGTTATAAAGACCTTCTGGTCCTCCATCCAGGCATGATGGCATCCATACATCCCCTCCTCCTGGCCTCCTTCCAGCAGATCTCCGCTAGCTCTGAGAGGAGGCCTAGGACAGGCGGAAACCCCACGAAGGATTTTTGGCTTCTCCTGGCCACAGATTCAAGACTAACAAACCCTCCCCAGGGGCCCTTGAAGGGGAGTGGTAGAAACAAGTTATGGAGGGGCCTGCGCCTTTCTTCGTGCCAGGGTCCCTCCTTCCAGCTCATGGATTCCTTCTCTCCAAAGAAAGGAAGGGGCAACTTCTTTCCCTTATACTCCCCTAAAAAAGGAAAGGAAAACTTAAAACAGGAAGAAACATCATTAAACCAGATGAAACATCATGAGCTAACAGTGCCATTTCCCAACCTGTGGTTGGCCAGCGCCTGAACCTGGCCATCATCCACACAGCCTGCTGCCGTGGCTGTAGCAACTGAAGTTGAAATTGTAAGAGCAGCTGCCACATCGGGCACGGAGCCAAGCAATTGGGAGCCCATCCGGTGTTTCTTTCCAACCTCTGCAATCTTTCTATTGCATCTTATCAGGGCTGCCGTGTGTCATCATAGCCTGTACTGAGTGTTTCCTCTCTGCCAGCCACTCTTCTAAGAACTCTACGGGGATTATCGTGCTTAGTTCTTTCCCCACAACTCTATGAAGTAGGCATTATTGTTCCCATTTTACAGATGAGGAAACTGAGGCATAGAGGAGTTACAAGAACTTATCCAAGGCCCTCAGAGGTGGAGCCAGGATTAAATCCCAAAGGGGTGACACTGGAGCCCACACTCCTGGCCCCACCACAGGCTGACTCTGCAAAATGCATGGCCTTAGGAGGCTTCCAACCTACACTGTGGTGAGTGGCTGGTCTACAGTCAGCAGTCAATAAGCTCCATGCCTTAGAGCACTGGATACCATACCAGGTGCCACTCTCTCCCCTGGCTGGGGGACAGCTCCGTTTCTGCTGCAGACATTGCCTTTCCCTCAGGCACAGGAGTGTCTTGGCCACAGGGAAAATGAGTTACATGTGTGGGTAGTGGAGCAGCTTGTTACTTCTGGAAAAACAACTTGGAGCCTCAGTCTTGCTGTAATCTGCTGTGCCTGGAATCACTTTCAAATCTGTTGTCTGTACCTGTGGGCTCTTCGTGACACCTCAGACAGTCCCAGGACAGACCTCAGCAAGAAACCCCAGTCTAACTTAACCTGTCTGGCAAAAGAAAATAGAAACAGGCCAGGTGCGGTGGCTCATGCCTGTAATCCCAGCACTTTGAGAGGCCGAGGCGGGCGGATCACGAGGTCAGGAGATCGAGACCATCCTGGCTAACACGGTGAAACCCTGTCTCTACTAAAAATACAAAAAATTAGCCGGGTCTGGTGGCGGGCGACTGTAGTCCCAGCTACTCAGGAGGCTGAAGCAGGAGAATGGCGTGAACCCAGGAGGCGGAGCTCGCAGTGAGCCAAGATCACGCCACTGCACTCCAGCCTGGGCAACAGAGCGAGTCTCCATCTCAAAAAAAAAAAAAAAAAAAAAAAAAATACAAAATTAACTGGGAGTGGTGGCACATGCTTGTGATCCCAGCTACCCGAGAGAATGAGGCAGGAGAATTGCTTGAACCTGGGAGGCAGAAGTTGCGGTGAGTGGAGACTGCACCATTGCACTCTAGCCTAGGAAACAAGAGCAAAACTCTATCTCAAACAAACAAACAAAAACAAACAAACAAACAAAAAACAAACAAGAAAATAGATACAGCCCCTGGGGAAACTGCCTGACCATACACTCTCTGCCTTTAAACAGAAACTTCCTAGATCACTACGTCCCCTTTCCATTCTCAACTAGCCATGCAGGTGCTTGCCTGCTGGCTTGCCTCTACTTAACTCCCCCAACTCTTGCCCCCTCTTACCTCTCCTTTCTGGTTCTCCTGTTTCTACACTAGGGGTCCACTTCCACGGGCTGTCTCAATCCCGACTCAGACTCTCTGTCCTCCTCCTTCTACATCTGCTCCCACCCCTGTACCCAGCTCACTCCCTTTCTCCCACACTCTGTCTTTATTCCAATTCCTTGCTTTTTCCTGGCTTCCTTGCCTTTTTGCCTTTACCCAAAACCGAGGATCCCTCCTCACCCAACTCCTATCCCATCAAACACAGCTCCCACACCTACCGCATAACTCTAATCTTCTCTCCTAGGCTCCAACACATTGAGGATGAAGCCTCAGGGTCCAGACAACAGAGGACCCCCTGGCAGGCTTCTCAGTGGGCCCAGGGTGAAAATCTGCTGGCCAAGGGGATGATGAGACCTGTTTCTTACAACTCAGTGCTGTGTGCTCTGAGGCTGAAGCTGTCTTCCTCTGCCATTTCCCAGGGTAACAGAAGCTTGAGTCTTTTTGCATTAATTCCCTGGCTTGCTTTGACTCAGAGTCCAGGACTTGGTAGCATGCTAATTTATGCAAACCAAATGCAAATGAATATAGAAAACTATGTGACCCTGGATTTAATGGAAATCAGAGTCTCCTCTTACGGGAAGACTTAGGGAAATTTTGGAATCTACTTCCCAAGAGAAATATTAAAATAGAATGGCTTTCAGTTTGGGGTCGGGGAGGGATGTGGCTGGAAGTCATTCAGAGGAAAGAGCATAGTCTGGGTTCTGTGTGCATCCTCTAAGCCACCCAACAGAGAGCAGAGGAAGAAAAAGCGTCTGGCCGCCAAGCCTGTGCCTTCTTTCTCCTGTCTTGACTCTGAGCTCTGGTTTAGCTCCACGGCACGCCCGAGAACAGAGCCTGTGGGCTGTACTGCCTCTTTGGAAACAGGGGCATTTTATTTATATCTTCTTCCCATGACAGCACTTCATTATTCTCCTCTCCTTGCATCTCCCTACACTGACCCTCTTGAACTTGGCTCTCATTGGGTATGGCTGATCGAGTGCACAGTATGTTCTAGGACATTGTTCTGGAACCCGATCAGGGGTTAAGCATTCTGGAGGTTCCTATAAAGCAGGCCTCAGAGGCTAAGAGGCAGGTCAACTCAGCCACAAAGGCTTAGGTGCCTCATTTCTTGAAGAAGGGAGAAAAGGACCACTCCATGAAAGGACAGGAGGGATGAAGGTGGCCCCAGAAGCCTCAGCCCATTCTTCTGATCCTAAAAAGAAATGTGCTGAACAGCCCCAAAATATAGAAACTGACCTCTTCTGGCCAGGAGCAGTGACTCATGCCTATAATCCTAGCACTTGGCAGATCTCTTGAGCACAGGAGTTCGAGACCAGCTGGGGCAACATGGCAAAACCCGGTCTACAAAAACACAAACAAATTAGCCAGGCATGGTGGCACCTGTCATCCCAGCTACTCAGGATGCTGAGGCAAGAGGATCACTTCAACCTGGGAGGCAAAGGTTGCAGTGAGCTGAGGTTACACCACTGCACTCCAGCCTAGGCAACACAGCCAAACCCTGTCAAGAAAGAGAAAAAAATAAAGAGAAAGAAGGAAGGAAGAAAGGAAGGAAGGAAGGAAGGAAGGAAGGAAGGAAGGAAGGAAGGAAGGAAGGAAGGAAGGAAGGAAGGAAGAGAAAGAAAGAAAGAAAGAAAGGAAAGAAAGAAAAAGAAAGGAAGGAAGGAAGGAAGGAAGGAAGGAAGGAAGGGAAAGAAAGAAAGAAAGAAAGGAAGGAAGGAAGGAAGGAAGGAAGGAAGGAAGGAAGGAAGAAAGAAAGAAAGAAAGAAAGAAAGAAAGAAAGAAAGAAAGAAAGAAAGAAAGAAAGAAAGAAAGAAAAAGAAGAAAGAAAGGGAAAGAAAAAGAAGGAAGGAAGGAAGGAGAAAATAAAAAAGAAAAGAAAAGAAAAAAGAAACTAACCTTTTCTTAAAGATCTCAAGAGAAGGAAAGATTCTTCCAAAGTCTTTGTAATAGTCCAGTAGTTCCATCAGATTTTTTTACTTCTATTAACATAAATGCTTGGTGCTGCATGGAAATCATTTTGTTCTGGTACTTTCCTTGAAGTAACTAGAGAACCACTGTTCCTGTTTATTCAGATAATAGCTCAGCAAAACCTTCACATATGTTGTGAAAATACCTTAAGACAAACTCCCCCAAGATTCAGGGACCACTTTACTGCCTCCCTGAGAGATCACCCAAACTCAACCCTCTACTCCCAGGGCATAGGAGCTGTGTGTGCTGATCCATATTCCCCTAATGACATAAAAGTTTGCTGAAGGCCAACTTTCAACTAGTCAATATTTCGAGTTGCCCAGAGGAAGGAAAAACTGTTTATCTGTATATTTAAAATGGGAAGGATGCACTGGGTATCAAGCACGTCATGTATACTATTTCCTCTAAGTCTCACAACAGTCCCATGAGATCTGTATTACTCCCATTATACAGATGAGTGAACTGAGGCTAAGAAGGTTGAAGTCATTTGCTCAAGGTCACAAAGCTGATGAAT
This sequence comes from Rhinopithecus roxellana, assembly GCF_007565055.1. Lineage (NCBI taxonomy): Eukaryota > Metazoa > Chordata > Mammalia > Primates > Cercopithecidae > Rhinopithecus > Rhinopithecus roxellana. Next base: position 70,219,846 of record NC_044556.1, on the reverse strand, counting down.
AGCTGTGGCAGAACCTTTTAATGCTCATTAGTATCCATTTTCTTCATTTTTAGACACATACTCAACTATATTTCCTAGCTCTCTTGCAGTTAGGCAGGCCACATGACTGAGTTCTGGCCACTGAAATGGGGACAGAAGTGATTTTTTCCACTTTCAGGCCTGGCCCGTAAAGACTTTGCAGATGAGCTTCCACTTCCCTTTTTCACATCACTATCTGGATGACTCAGGGTACCATGGAGCCATGTGATGAAGACGAGGGGAGCTTGGATCCCTGAATGACTACATGAAGCAGAGCACCCATCATCCTGCCCTCTGCCCCCTGCACTAGACTACGACTTAGATGAGATAAAGTTTCACTGGGTTATGCCACTGAGAGTTTATCCTCAATAATAGCATGGTGGGGGCAAGATCTGAAACCAAGCATGTCAAACTCCAAAGACCATCTTCTCTCCTTAAGCCATATAGCCACACAATATAGCAGAAATGTAAAAGTTAAACTATAAAATGTTATCTAATCTCACACTTCATCTCTCCCCCTCCATGCCTCTCCCATAACCAAGAACTAGATTCCTAGAACCAAGAACTTTAGATTCCTAAAGATTTTAGAGAAATTGCATATATAGAAACATAAAATCAAGCAAGCAACTGATAAATATTTGTTGACTGCATACAATAACATGGGAGACAAAACTGCTTTTGTTGTTATTGGAGAGCTGGAGAAACCCTTTCGGCATTCATGCCAAAAAGAGTCCTCTCCACCACCTTCCTCCAAGAACCACTTCCACCTGTGGCTCCATCCCATGGATGTGGAGCTATGAATTTACAGGGACATGGAACATGGTTGTGGCCATCATGAAAGCCTACCAAAGCCATTATCAGTGATTGATAGCTCACCATTGCATCCTGTTATCCCTGCCCCAAGCCAAAGAGAGCTGAGTAAATATCATATAGGGACTATACTATGATTATGACAAAAGAAACAGACTTAATCAACTTTCCCCCTACAGGCTGTCATTCTATCAAATATAAGCTAAAATTAATCAGTAGTTTTGGCATGATAGAATCAGACCAATCTGATTTTGAAATGAGGGACAGGAAAAGGATTATTGGCAAGAAGGGACAAATAAAGGGTAAAGGTTTTAAAATTTTTCCATTAAGATAGGAAATCGGCTGGGCAAGACGGCTCATGCCTGTAATCCCAGCACTTTGGGAGTCCGAGACAGGCAGATCACCTGACGTCAGGAGTTAGAGACCAGCCTGGCCAACGTGGTGAAACCCCGTCTCTACTAAAAATACAAAAAAAAATTAGCGAGGCGTGGTGGCAGGCACCTGTAATCCCAGCTACTTGGGAGGCTGAGGCAGGAGAGTTGCTTGAACCTGGGAGGTGGAGGTTGTAGTGAGCCAAGGTCGTGCCAGTTGCACTCCAGCCTGGGCAACAAGAGCAAAACTCTGTCTTAAAAAAAAGAAGAAGAAATCCTTTAGGTATAATTTACAGGGGCTAGGAAGATCTCTCCTGTTCCCCTCAAACATTTCCACCAAGGTCTAGGGAATAATTAATTTTTTTTTCTTCTTTTTTTTTTTTTTGGAGACAGCCTGTTGCCCAGGCTTGAGTGCAGTGGTGTAAACACAGCTCACTGCAACCCCTCATGCTTGGATTATGAGTGGTGAGCCACTGTACCCCGCGAGAGAATTGATTCTTGGTCTTAACACTTTGTCCCTCCCCCTTTAAATGCTGGGCTGGTCTCTCTGGAAGAGTAACCCACAACTGTCTTATTAATCAATTATGCTTTATTGTGATTCAGAACTTGGGGGAAGTTATAATTTATTGAGTCCTTTTAATCTACCTATTATGGTTTCAGGATCTTTAAATACATTGTTTTGGCTGAGTGTGGTGCCTCAGACCTATAATCTCAACACTTTGGGAGGCTGAGGCAGGAGGATTGCTTGAGGCCAGAAGTTCGAGACTAGCCTCAGCAACATAGTGAGAATCTCTCTCTACGACAATTTAAAAAATTATCTAGGCACGGTGGCAGGTGCCTGTAGTCCTAGCTACTCACGGGAGGCTAAAGCGGGAAGATCACTTGAGCCCAGGAGTTTAAGGTTGCAGTGAGCTGATCACACCATTGCACTCCAGCCCAGGCAACAGAGCAAAATGCTACCCTTCAAAACAACAATAACAACAACTATATATAGTTGTTGTTTTTTTTCTCAATTTTCACCTTTTACAAATGGGCAAACTGAGACTCAAAGAAGCTTAGTAATGGCCCATGACCACAGCGGCAGAAGCTGGATTTGAACTCCAGTCTGATTTCAAAGCCCTTGCTCATTGCACTATGCCAGTGTTTCTTTCTTTTCTTTTTTCTTTTGTTTTTGGAGACAGAGTCTCATTCTGTCAACCAGGCTGGAGTGCAGTGACATGGTCTCAGCTCACCGCAACCTGCACCTCCCAGGCTCAAGTGATTCTCGTGCCTCAGCCTCCCAAGTAGCTGGGATTACAGGTGCGCACCACCACGCCTGGCTAATTTTTGTATTTTTAGTAGAGATAGGGATTCACCCTGTTGGCCAGACTGGTTTCGAACTGCTGACCTCAAGTGATCCTCCCACCTCAGCCTCCCAAAGTGCTGGGATGACAGGTGTGAGCCGCCAGCCCAGTGTTTCTTGATCTAGGGTGCTCTTCAGAATCACCAAGGGGACAGTTAAAAATACGGATTCGTGGCCTTGGCCCCAGCCTCCTCGATTACTCTCCTGGGGGCAGGGCTCAGCAATCTGTGTTTTCCAACACCCCCAGATGCAAATGAAGATGAGCCAAGTTTGGGAAATATCACACTGTGCTTTGCTGTGGGAAATTGGAAGAGGATAAGTCGAGCAGGGATGGTGAGGGAATGCAGGGAGGAGGGAACAGAAAGGGACCATCTACAATGCTGCTCAGGCCTGGCCTTGCTTAGACAGACACTGGCGCCTGTCCCGGGAGTTGAACTCCTGACTGTGGAACCTGGAGGAAAAACCTCAAATCAAGAAACGGACTTTCCAGTCGGATGTTCTCCACATCTCTCCTGTGGAAAGGGGATATCATGAGTGCAGAATTCAGCTGCGAAAAGTCATCTCCAGGCCTATTTTTAAACTCACCATAAATAAAGAAAGAATAGCCTGTCAACATTCAAAATGTGCTAGTCCCTTTTCTGCTTCAATAAAACAGCCTTGATTTAGTGCTCACTACTTCCAACCCTGTGACCACTAAGAGGCAGCTGGGATGAAGTTGGCTGCCACGCAGTCTTGGAAGCCAATTCATAAAGAATGGTGCCAAAATCGGGATGAGGGTACTGTTTAGGTGTGAGGAACTGAATGGCTACCTTAAAAAATTTTAGTATATTCTTGTATATACACAGGGGCCATAAGAGCTCGACTTGGGAATTGTAATAACTGCTGCCGTTTATTGAGAGCTTAACTTTGTACAGATACACAATCCCTTATCCACAGGTTGACCATATAATTTATCATGCAAACCAGGCAATTTTGAAAGTGTAAAGGAGGGGTGGGGGAGCTATCAATAATTTCACCAGGACTACAATTGTAAAACTGGGATGTATGATCACCTGATTTATCCAAAACCCTGCAAACGTGCTTCAAGTTCAGGCTTTTTTTAGATTTTATAAAGGTAATACTGTGTACGTGCATATATGTGTATGTGTATACATACTCTATGTATGTAGGGGGATCCAGGGTAGTATCTCATAATCAAACACATTATATTTCTGCAGCAAATGTATGAATATTCGCCCCAAATTGAATAGACACATCAGGTCAGATTCTGCTGACTAATGATTTATGAAAAATACTTTTTCATGAAAGTTTTCAGAGAAACTTGGAAAATTCTTTTTTAAATTGTGGAAAGGGCTTATGGACCTGTACCAAGAGCTCTGCTAAGTGTCTTTAATTGCGTAGCAGAGACACTAGCTGTCCCACTGTAAATACCTTCTCCTTCTCCCTCCATACTAGAACCTCCAACTTGTGTTTGGATCCAAGGCTGTCTGGAGTAAAGACTGTGCTTCCCAGGCTTCCTTGAAGCTATGTGTGGTCATGTGACTAAGATCTGCCAATGAAATCTGTAAGTGGAAAGATGTGATCAGGGCTGATAGTTACCCCACATGCCCAGGTAGAGATGTACCTGTTGTTTATAGCTGGCATTCATTCTGATTAACTGAAACCCATGCCTTACTGGTCATTAAATATTTTCGAAATTACTGCCGGTGTAAAACTTTTAGGAAGTCTCCTTAAAGGGACAGGCATGTCCTCTGCCATCCTTCAGCCTTACTTCCTGCTGGCTAGAATGTGGACTCTGATCACTCACTCCACTTTGGATCATGAAGATGAAGGCCACAACCTGGAGAGGATGAAACTGAAAGCTGGAAGGGTCCTGGGTCTTGGTGACTCCTTGGATGGCCTACCTTTGGACTTTTACATGAGAGAAGAAAACCTTTTTGTGTTGTCACTGGTCGTTTGTGTTTTCAGTCTTTCTCAAAATAACTGTATTCTAGGGTTTGCTCTGACCATGCTGCTTAACAAACAACTCTGAAATCTCAGATGGCAATTGTATTTATTTCTCATTCAATAGCCTGCACATCGGATGTTGTGGTTCTGCTTCAGACTGTGGGTCTTCGTCCTGGAACTAGCCGACACTCAGGACAAGCTCTAGCAGACACTCAGGACAAGCTCTCCTCATAACCCGGAAAGCTCAGGAGATGAAGCCAAAACACACAAACCCATTTAAAGCTCCTGCTAGTGTTACTCTCATATTCCATTGGCCAAAACAAGTCACAAGACAGCTTACATCAAGGGGAGAGAAAATAGGGGAAGAGAGGATAAACACCTGCTGTTGATACACAGAATTGATACATGTGCAACCCAGGCCTACAGCTGCACAAGCACCAGGGGCTTGTGAGCATTCTAGGCTTCTTCCAGGCCTCCCAGCATCACGGGGGTGGGGTGGGGGGGACCACTGCTCCCTCCCTGATCATGGCCTGAAATTCCAAGTGTTTGCCCCCGACCCCAACGACACTACCAAGTAGGTGGCAACAGGAAAGTCTCTCTTCCTTTGACTGCCCCTCTCTACAGTCACCCCAGACCACACACCAGGCTGTACAGGTGTCTCTGGCAGTCTTTCCCAAAGGGGTGAGGGGGAATGTTAAAGATGGGAGCTCTGCTGCCTTACATTTGTGTGTCTCCCAAGGCTCCCCTTCTTCCAAACTTCCTTTGAGAATTTCTACCCAGTGGCTGTGTGCAGGTCCTTCCCACACATCCAGGAGCACCTGGCACTTCTGGAAGTTTGCTCAGGAAGGAAGTGCATTTCCTACAGCTCCCCAATAAACCTCTCCAGGGGCCTCATTGTCCAACTGCCAGGACCCACCCCCAATTCATTAACCATAAGGTTTAGGGAGGGGATTTGACAAATCAGCCTCAGCCACATCCAAATGCCTGAAAGAAAACACCAGGAGAAGTTGTGGGGGGCAGGGTGGATGTTGGGGATATTGCCAGTAGGTAAGTGGGTCTGGGGGAAAAACAGACCTGGAAGATTTTACCACTGACTATGTGACCTCTGGCAAACCAATCCCTTTTCTGGGACTTTATTTGCTTTCGTGTTATTTTATTTGTTGAAAGAAGTGATTGCCCTTGATGGCATTTAAGGTTTCTTCTAGTTCTAACAGCCTGTGATCTAAGGAGGAAGGGGTGAGAAGGAAAAGACCAGCATATGGGTGCCCAGAGGGACACAGCATGGTAGGGGCTCAGCCACCTGGGGATAGCATGAGGCTGAAGTTCAATTTCTTCAGTCCTTATCAGATTGTAGTCCTTATCACCAAGCTTAGCTTTACCTCTCAGCCACATTCAGGGCCATGGACTAAGGCCACAAAATTTGTGCACAACAGGGGCTACCTATCATGACGACTGCAGTATGTATGGCACCCCCCAGAGTTAGAGCAGTTCTGGCCTCATCGCTCACCACTCTCTGCCTCAAACCTCAGTTACAGCAACTCCAAACTACCCTCAGTTCTCAGCACACGTCATGGTGCCTTCCACAGTTCCCTTTCCCTGCTACACCACTATCCCTCGATCTCCCTCCCCCTGCCCCCACCTGCCCCTGGCTATTGCCTACTCATCCTTCAACGTTCAGCTGAGCCTCCTTCCCACCCAGGTTCGGAGCCCCTCTGCATCACTCCCACAATGCCTTATCACTGCACTCACTACACTGTATTGTAGCTATCTGCTGTGAACCTCTAACTGCTGTCCTACTAGACTCCGAGCTCCCCTGGGGACTGAGGGGAGAAATTGTGTCTTATCTATCTTATTATGCTCAATGTCTTTCACAGTACCAGACAAATGATAAATGGGCAATGTTTGATGCAAGAACAAAGAAACAAACGAACTGGGAAGGAAAACTGAAAGGAATGTCACGTGTAGATGGTACAGGTCACCTTTGTTTCTCCCCCACACCCCAGCTGCCACACATGCTACATCTGTAGTTCAGTGAAATCATGTCAATAAACACCAAGGGTGAATGGTAACCTTTGAGCTAGGGAAAATAAATTGCCTGGGGAAGAAGCTTGTTGTCTAGTAGGCAAGAAAAGCCTTCCTTAGTGATGGTGGAGAAGAGAGCAAGGTTGGGGTGCAAGGTCGACTGGGGGCAGGATAGTCAGGAAAGAAGTCTTGAGGAGAGAAGGACTTGAGGGGCCATTGGTGAGGAGGCTGGGTTTGGTGGGCAAATGGAGACCAAGCTGTCACACACCTGTGGCTTCACCAAGACAAGAAAGAGCTTGTGGTCTGGCCAGAGATGGGGAAGAGGATTTCAGTCAGAAATCTGAGTATGAGGTGTATGAGAGCAGTGGGAGGGCTCTAGCTGAAGGGGACTGAGACGCAGAGGGACCCAGATGGCAGAAGCAGGTGGCGCCCCTCCACTCCCTTCTCCCACTCTCCCTGACTGTGCCCAAGGTGTCCAGAGCTGCCTCAAGCCCGGTGGTCTAAGTAGGAGACTTGGTGATGCTCCCTCAGGGACTGGCTTCAGGAAGTTAAGTGGGCCTGATAATCTGGCGGAAATTTCTGTTTGCTTTAGAGAAGATGATTAAGATTGCCTAGTCACTGGATTTGAATACTCAAGAATGAGTTTAATTGTGAAGAGAATGTTTCTTTTTAGATGATGCAATAACTGCCATTGCTGGGTTTGTTTGCACCAAGGGGAAGAACTTAAATATCTGAAGTGTCTGAATTGTAGTGGTTGTTGGAGAGGACGTTTGACATGTCCTAAGATGATGGCTGGGGTGGGAGCCAGGGCTGTCATGAAGTGTAAAGATTGAATCTTACCCTGAAACCTCCATCAAAGAGGTCTCTTAGCACGCATTAAAACCCATGCATTCACCTGAACATACCCTATGAATCTGCACTCTCCGGAGCCAGGAGCAGCCAGTTCAGGATTTTCACTGGCCTGGCACCCGGCTCGGGTCTCACTTCACTTCCCTTCGCAGTCTGTCCGCCGAGAGACGGCACTGTGTGCCTGCACGTTTGGGCTGTGTTCGCCTGTGTGGGTGCAGGTGTGCACTTGCACATCCCTGGCTGTGCCTGGTCTTGCAGCATGCTCAGGCAAACCTCTCCCCAACCCGGGTCCGGGGCCTCAGACATGGTGAAACTGATGCTGTGCGAACACGTGTTTGATTCCGTTTAAATGGAGGTGGTGCGGACGAATTGAAGTTTTGCATCAATACAGTAGAACTTGCATAATCCAAAACCACTTGTTTCTTCTCTCTGCCTTCCCCATCCAAATCATCCCCAAATCATCCCTGAGAAGCCTCTGCTCCCATCAGTGTCGTCCCTGGGGGCCCCCATCAGAGAAGTGTGTGGGAGAAGCAGGTGCAGATGACAGTACTCCCTAGTCCAGCTGCCTCAGAAACTATTCCTGGGGTCGGCGGCGTGAGAGACCCACCCACCACTGCATGTCGTGGGCGTCTGCCCCAGCACAGAGTTCACACCCAGTCCTCCGATGGACCCCCTTGTGCGGGGGTCTGGGCAAAGCGTGGACTGGGCCACAGCCTGTGCCCCGAGCGAGTGGACTGCATTCTGAGGCACCAGCTCTACTTCTGCCCAGGCCAGGTGCTGTGGATCCAAGCACTGGGCATGGCCACAGCGAACTTTCCTGAACAAGTAGTACTCTTCCAGCTGATGCATGCGCTGGCGTTTATTATGGTTGGGCCAGTGCTGGAAGTGGAGATGTCTATAAGATGATCATGAGGATAGGATGGAACCCATACTCTAAGAACACAAATAAGGCCATGGAAACGCATATCGTGGGTATCTTCAATCAGGACTTCCGCGGCGAGATCTTCAATGTGGCCATCCTTGGCTACCTAGACCTGAAAGAACTTTGATTCTTTAGAGTCACTTTTTTCAGCAATTCAAGGTGATACTGAGGAAGCTAAGAAACGCCTACATTTACCAGAACATTTGAAACTTAAAGAAGACCATTTCTTCCAGGCTCCTAAAAACAAAATAATGAATGGCCACTGATTTTTAAAAAATTTTATTTATTCATTCACTGTATTCTAGTATTTCACTGCTTACAACTGTCCAGTCTCACCTCGGTTATAGTTGTAAAATCAAACATTTTCCTACAGCTGTGAACTAGTTTAAACAAAACAACATAGTGATGTATTGTGCTTCAACTGTTAAATTATTAACAGATTTCATTTATTTAAATACATAACAAGCTTTATTTAAAAATCAAGATTTTCAAAATGTGTTGATTAGAATGTACCACTAGAAGAGTATTAAGTGTCTTATAATGGAAATGAAATGTATGTAAGTATGGGTTAAAAGGCAAGTCACTAATCTGAGATGAGAACTATAGCTCTCATGGCAAAAACCCAGCATGTATGTACTTGTATAGCATATACTCCTAAACAGAGAAGACTTATAAAAGTAAATATATTAAATAGGAGTTTTATAGTTTATTATAAGCCTAAGGGGAAAACTCCAGACTTTGTATTTGTGATATATGATGCATTAATATATTATTATAAGCATGAAGACATTTGTGAAATTTTGTTTTTTGTCATTTTCTTTTTTTTTTTCTTCTTTCTTTCATTTATTTATTTATTGACACAGGGTCTTGCCTGTCACCCAGGTTGGAGTACAGTGGTGATCAAGGTTTATTGCAGCCTTGACCTCCTGGGCTCAAGCAATTCTCTCACCTCAGCCTCCTGAGTAGTTGGGACTACAGGGTAAGCCACTGTGCTCAGCTAAATTTTAAAATATTTTTGTAGAGACCGGGTGTCCCTACGTTGCCCAGGCTGGTCTCAGACTCTTGGCTCAAGCAAACCTCCCACCTCAGCCTCTTAAAATGCTGGGATTACAGGCCTGAGCCACTGCACCTGGCTTTAGTCATTATCTTGGCAGTCACATCGTTGCACCATTTTCATTTCTGTATAGAGCTGCCTCAGTTCTAAGTGGTCTGGACTCCCTCTGCAGATCTTTATTGTTGTTAAGACAGTAAGATAAACTTTTTTTAATCTATAGATCTCCTTTTTGTTGGATAATACTTCTTTCTTCTTCAGAGTAGATATTCTTGTAGATATCTGTAAGACTTTAACATTTTTCTTGACTTTGATTTTTTTTCCTTTTTTAGGAAAAACAAAGACACAACAGACTTCATCCTTAGGTTTCCTCAAGATTTAAGTGAACATATTAAAAAAAAAAAAAAGATTTAAGTGAACACATAGCCGTTCGTTTATATGCACCAGTTTCTTAAAAACACACACACACACACAAAATGCTTGTTTTCCCTCTAGCCTATCTAAGAGCCAATTAAACTATAAAATACTTAGAAAATTATTTATTGTTAATGTAACTATATGTTCCAGGACAAATCTAAACTGGTGTAGTTGTATACACACAATGTAATTTAATGCTAGTCAAAGAATGCTTGTAGCCTGAGAGAAAGGCATAGGTTTTGTTAAACAGTCTTCATACTGTAGATTTTTTTCCTCCTACTGACTGTGATTTTTGGCCACTTGAGTTTTTTTGTTGATATTGGCAGAAAGTTGAAATCTTTGGATATTTAGAAAATTAAGATTAAAGTGAGTTTTTATGATCCTTTCAAGAGGGTCAATGTTGAGAAGAATCCAAGTGGAGAAAGGACCAGGTTGGTTGAGGGTACCCCCAAAAGAATCTCTTTTTCACCCAGAATAGGTGCTGCAAGTCTGTCCTGCTGGTGATGCACATACTGGAGAACAAGAGGGTGGTGGAGACAATTATATAAACTTCCAGGGAGAAAAGCTGGGCAAGGGGAAGGGCATGGAGGTGGGTGGTCAGGTGTATTGGGGCATATTGTGGAGAGAAGTGTAAGAAGTATGTGGTTACTTTGGTAGTGGACACTAGAGAGCCATTGAAGGTTCTTAAAGAGGAGAGCGACATAATCCAAAAGCCAAATATGGTGGCTATGTGGACAGGATTGAATGGAGAGACTGGCATCAGGGACTCCAGGAAAGACATAATGAAGGGCTGAACATGGCCATAAAGGAATGGTAGAAAGGTCACAAGAAAGGCACAAAGTAGAATCCAGGTGACCTTGTCCCCAAAGACTTGTAGGAAGAATGCTGATTCCCTCACAGGGAACCAGAAAGGGAGGCCAGAAAGCTGGTTTATAGGGAAGAAATACCGAGTTTAAGGTACTTGTAGGTCATCCAAGTGGAGATGTTATTACTATCATTAGTATTGGCTGACAAACATTAAGAGATTACTCTCTACCAGGCACCATGCTAAGCCCTTCACATGCATTATCCAATTTAATTCTCATAACATCCCAAAGGGTAGATATTTTTATCCCCATCTTACAGATGAGGACATTACAGCTCCAAGAGATTAAGTATTTGCCCAAGTTCCCACAGCTAATAAGAACCCAGGCCCCTGACTCCAAAGCTCCTAAGCACCATGAGGCTCTGGTGCTTGGGGAAGAGGTCAGAAGCTGGTCTGTGGCCACAGAGATGACAAGGGAGCTCTTAAGAATGGCTGGGACCTCCCTAAGGAAATTCGAGAAGGAAGAGGAGAGAACGAATCTTTATGGCGTATCATTAGACAAGTCACTCAACTGTCACCATCCGTCAGCTAACCTTGAACGAGACCTCTAAGAGCAATTTCCCTATTCCCCAGGATTTAAATGGGGTTTGGAGTTGGCATTGACAACCCACTAACAACGGCTCACAAGCTCACTAGCAGAGTAACCCGTAACTCAGTGTGAAGGAGGCTGTTTGCTCCTTCCACCTTCTGATCAAGACAACTTGTTTTGCTTAGTAGGACTTCTTTTCTGGATATAAGTCTTGGGACAGAACTTTGAAGCAAAATCTGGATGCAGAGGTGGAGTGGGATGGGAGGGAGCAGGTTTAGGGGTCACTGCACTTTTCAGTTATTCCTTGGGAGCTTCAGACATAGTCTGGAGGGTAGGGGGGACATTGACGAGATGAGAGAGTAGAGGATGGCCTGTGGAGGAAGGGAGGTGGAGGAGACAGAGGGACAGGGCATGAGGGCTCGAGGGAGCAGGGCCTTGGAAGCATTCGCCCTCTCTCTGTGCTCACTTTTATCCACCAATTCCCCACTCTGTGCCTCTTCACTCTTTTTTCATCTTCTAAAAGAAAAGAAATTCAAGGGAACACTTACACTGAACCCAAATTGGTTTCCTTTCCTCCAAGTCAGGTGTCAGTGGTACCTTCCTCTCTTGGTCCCCCAGCACAATGCCTCCTCCTTCCTCATCCCATATCCCTTCTAGAGCCACATCCAGCCCAATTAACCTCAGAAACTTCTCCTTCATCAGGCTTCCCTGAACCCCATGAGGTGAGCCTTGACAACTTGGAGAAAAGCTCCTACTCCCCTACCCCCAACCCCTCTTAGGGCTTGGTGAGGAGAGGTAAGATGGGTGGGGTATAATCCCCACTCAGCCTCCCTGTCAAGTCTGTCTTCCACACTCCAGACCCCAGGGTCCAGCACACTTTGGGTTCCTGACACATGTTTGTGGAAGGAATGAATGAATGACTGGGAAAATGGACATGTAACAAAGGATGCCAGAGCAGAGCCTGCTGAGTGGAGGAGGCTTCGGTGAGTCATGGGGCTCTCCATGCCTCCAAGGCAAAGCTGTGAAAACCATTAGCTGTGAATCAAGTCCAGCAGGCCCAGAGCAAACTTCAGTCGCCCTGGCTGCAGAGTTCACACCCTGAGCGCTCACCCCCAGACCGGCAGCCTTGCCTCCTACACCCAACTCCCCCAGTGAGATCTGGTCTCAGGCCTGCCTCATTGTCCACACAGGCCAAGGGTATGGGGTGGAAGCTCCCAGCAGGCAAGGACTTTGGCTTACTCACCTGTGTACCCCCACAGATAGGCTCACAGTAAGTGCTTAGTTAATACCAAATGAAGGAAAATAGAGTTATTTGGTGTTTGTTCTGGTCTGAATGTTTGTGCCCTCCACCCCCCAAAAAACTCATATGTTGAGATCCTAACCCCAATATGATGGTATTAGGTGATGGGGCCTTATCGATGATTACCTCCCAATCATAGGCCATTGGGAGGTGATTATGGTGGCGCACTCTTGAATGGAATTAGTGCCCTTATAAAAGAGGCTGAAGAGGGACCTCTCACCCTTTCTACCATGTGAGGACACAGCCAGAAGGCAGGCTTCACCCAACACTGAATCTGTCAGTACCTTGACTGTGGGCTTCCCAGCCTCTAGAATAGTGAGCAATAAATTCCGGTTTTATGTAAGCCACCCACTCTATGGTACTTCGTTACAGCAGCCTGCATGGACTAAGACACTGCTCGTTAGGTGCCAGCAACTTTAACACACAGATGCCACTCAAACCAAACAGCAGTTTTGAAAGGCGAGTCCTCCTGTGCCTATTTTTGCTGATGAAACTAACACAAAGAAGTTAAGGGACTTCCTAACGACCACCAAGTATTTCGGTAGCAGAGACCTGGCATTGGTTCAAATCAGGTCATTTTGCTCTTAAGGCCATGTTCGTTCCACCAACCATGAATACCCAAACCATCTGGGTTCTGTAGGAGGAAACTGGAAGAGAAAATCCTGGCATCCCAGAGTCCACCCAGGTTTAGTGCACTTCCCTTCCTTCACCCCACTTGGGAGAGGCAAAGGAGGCACAGAGTAGGGAAGGATGGCAGCTCCTCCCACGTCTCCAGGTGGCTTGCTACTGAGGCCTCTTAGATGCCCAGGATGGGGGAGAAGGGGACTCTTCCTGAAACCTAGAGGTCTTGGATAAGGAATGATTGTCAAGGGTGAGCCTTCAGTCTACCCCAGGCCCTGATGGCCGCATCCTTCTGCTGGGAGCCATGCTCTGAAAGTACCAAGTGTTCAGTGGATGAGAAGAGAGAGCAAGTGAGCCTGGCAAGGATAAACCAATCCACACTTGACCCCAAAGCAGTGTGAGCTGGTTAAGAGAGTGAGCTTGGCCAGGAAAGTCAGTCAAGACGGAAGCCCTCAGAAGACAGCGCCTGAGACACGTTGACATCAGCCCAGCCGGCCTCCACCCGCACGCAGAGGTGTCTGAGACGCACTACAAAGGACCCAGCTGGGTCAGCAGATTCCAACTGAGACTGTACTCTGCCTTCCAGAGCTGTGTGCCTGTAAGCAAGTCACTCACCTCTTAATGTACTTCACAAGATTGTTATGAGCATCTGAAGAGATGGGGCATGTGAGTGAATCCCTGCCCAACAAAATATATGGAAGAAATAGAAAAAGGCATTCAACTAACATTTGGTAAATTGAACTGTTCTTATGTCTAGCTAGATGTGGGTTTCATAGTTTTACTTGACTGGATTTGGGTTGCATTTCCTTGTATGTCCTCATTTTCTCTTTTGATTTTTAAGTGGGGAATGACAATAAAAATTCATTGAAGGTCTAGTATGTGCTAGATTAGTCCTTCTCAAAGTCTGGTTTCTGGACAGATTACACCAACATCCCCCGAGATGCAAATTAGAAGTGCAAATAAATTATTGAGCCACACCACGGTCCTACTGCTTCAGAAACTTGAGGTGGGGCCCAGCAACTCTTGTTTTAATAAATCCTCAGGTGATGCTGATGCACACTAAAACTACCATGCTAAGTGTTTTACATGAATAATCTCTTTTAATTCCATAAAAGCCTAAAGAGGTGGGAAGCATAATAATATCCCTGATTTACAGAGGACAAACATGGGGTTTGGTGAGGTTAGTGGCCTGTCCCAGGTCCTCACCTGGTAAGGGAGCCCCAGGTCTATGTAACCCACACCACTGCCCTCTCCCCTCACTACCTTGATGCCTCCTAGAAGTGAGACGCTTTTGTTCCAAGAGGGCTTCCTGCAGGCAGATGTGGGAGCAGGAGTCACTAGTGACACTGGAGCATTCTCCCGGGCTGATGGGTAGAATAGACAGTTATTTTTATTAGGTTTGCAAGACCAGCTGGACTGTTATCATCTATGGGACTAGACAAACATCTAGCACTAGGACTGTCCCATTCCTGGGCTGGAGCTAAGAAGGCATGGCTACTCGTTTGCAATATTCCCGGAGCACCTACCATCTGCTAAGCATGAGCTTCCCCAACACTGAGACCTGTTGTAACCACTGAAGATTATGTCGCCTTCAAGGATGGATTAAGTTCCTACTACTTGAAGGCACTGTGCCAGAGGCTTTACAATATATTCTCCTCCTGGTGTTACTATGCCCTTTAACAGATGACACCGTTGAGACCCAGAGAGAGGCGCGAACAACAGCTTATAAGCAACGGGGCAGGGTTCTGGCCTGCGTACTCGAAGGATGATTTCTTCCATTATGCTATCCTTTGAGAAGACAGGAGGGAGTAGGGGAAAACGGTGGGGGCTCCCAGCAAAAGGACAAGAGGCCCTCAGGGCCTGGGGTAGAACTGGAGGCCCACTCTTGACAACCAGTCCTTACCCAGGAGCACAGAGCCAGGCAAATCTGGTCCCAGCACCCATGCCCGCTTCCCCTCCTGGCTCGGTGACGCAGGAGAAAGCCCCCTGGGACTCACCGCTGGTCGGAGAGCACCTGCCGCTGATGGGAAGAGCTCCGGTTTTCTGTGTGCGCCAAGAGGGCCCAAGGCAAACCTGCCAGCAGCCACGAGATGGCGCTGAGATCCAGGAGACTCCGAGCGCTGCAGCCACCCTCTCCGAGGCTGCCCCTCGGAGGACCCAAGCGGTTGCGGAGGACGCTCTCCCACTCCCCACTGGGATTCCTCTTCCCTCCCTCCTCCTTCCTCGCCGCCTGGCCCTGCGAAGAGTGGAGGCACCATCAGGGAGCCCTAGGCCCAAGGGCGGGCTGGGACTCCCCAGTGACTCCTAGGCAGCCGGGGGCAGCTGCTTCTCCCCTCCCATGCCCTCCCTTCCTCTTTCCCTGTGTTCCTCCCCAGCCCTGCCAGTCAGTCCTGGGCCACTGCTCTCCCACAGCACAGCTGAAGCAGGATCGCAACTCGCAGACTTAACGACTGCACAACTAAACATCAAAAATGAACTCTTCGTTGGAAGACATACCTCTGCTTGAAAACTCAGCCATCGAAGTTCCCCCTCTGTGTCAAAAATAAATTATGCGTAGAAGCCAGAGTCCTCTCCCATCAGGAAAACCATGCATGTGCGTGGGTCCGCGCGCGCGCACATGGAGAGGTAGAATTTTGAGTTGAAAATCTGGATCTACCATGAAAAATCGTGTGACACCAAGCAAGTTCTTTAGGACTCTTTGAGCCTCAATTTTCTCATCCATAAAGTGGAAATACTACTAGTAATCACTTCATGGGCTGTTGGAAAAATTAAATACATCTAAACCATTTAGAGGTGCTTTGACACGTTGTAAGTATTCAGTAAATATTATTTCTTTTCCTCTGACAGTTACGGTGTGTGTCCATCATCTGGCATTCAATGCAGGCAGCCTTGTGTTTTTGGCTAATTTCTCCTATAGGACATCCCACCCCCAAGGGCCGTGTCTTGCATATCTGTATGCTCAGGAGCACCCAGCACAGGCTCTCGCCTGGTGCATAGTAATCAGAGTGGGCCATAGTGACCACCACAAACCACAGCCTCTGGCTTCAATTCTGCCTCCCTCCTGTCTTCTTTCAGGTGCTGGCTTCGTGCACAGCCCTGCTGGCGCAGTTATCGAGTGTCCTCACCTCCACTTCTCTGCTTTGGGGCGGGTCGTGCCCAGCTTTGAGTGGTGAGAGCTGTAGCCTTTTGCTCTCTGCTAGGCCAGGGAGCCCCTTCTGAGAGGGTGACGGGGGCCAGGGTGGTGGGGGTATGGTGCTTGTGTTGTGTCCTGGAGAGAGTGTGCGCCACATAAAGCCTGCTAGAGCAGAGGAGAAGAACCTGCCCCGACACCTTAGCCTTGACCCAGTTTCGTATGGTGTGAAGCCCTTGCTTCCGCTGTGATCGGGTCCAAAAGGTTAATAAGTCAATTTGTAGAGGTCTGTGTCTGGGAGTTCTTTGGGGTTTTTATTTGTGTCTTTCCTGACTTTTCTATCTCTGAGAGTCAGGTCTTTCCTCCACATCTCTGTCTTGCACTGCAGTTCCCCAGTGCGCAATCATTCCATGTGTGTTGACTGACTGCCAGACACATTGGCTCTGAAGGATTTACCAAGCTGGCTCTCAGTCATATATATATTTTTTTAATTTTTGAGACAGGGTCTCACTCTGTTGCCCAGGCGGGAGTGCAGTGGCACAATCATAGCTCACTGTAGCCTCAAACTCTGGGGCTCAAGCGATCCTCCCACCTCAGTCTTCTGAGTAGTTGGGACTACAGGTGCCTGCCACCACACCTGGCTAATTTTTATTTTGTATTTTAGAGATGGGGATCTCGCCATGTTGCCTGGAGCTGGCCTCAAACTCCTGGGCTCAATCAATCCTCCCTCCTAGGCCTCCCAAAGCACTGGGATTACAGGAGTGAGCCAACACACCTGGCCTCAATCAGATCTTTAACCATCCAATTTATTCAATTACGTCAGAGGGCCACCTGCTGAAGCTGTTCACAGATTGCTCTGATATCATTGAAAAGCTAACCACATATGCAAATGAAGTGTTGGAGGTGTGAGGGTGGCTTGGGGTAGAAAGTGCTTCTGGTTCATCTAGGAAGGCTTCCTGGTGGGGGAAGGGCAGGGGCTGAAGTTGTCACTGAAAAGGATGCAGTTTGATACCGTGAGGGGGGTGGTGTGGTTTTAGGCCATAACCCTCCCTTTCCTGGTGCAGGTCCTCACATGAGTCATTCCAGAGTTCCCTTGCTGGTCACTGGGAACATTCTAGTGTGTGACCTCTCTCTGGCAACAAGCTGAGTTCCTGGAAAACAACAATCACGGAGAGACAGTCTACCACCTCTACCCTCTTAACTCTTCCTTAGAAATCCTACTGTCTCCAGCTGGGAATGAATGGAATGAAGGTCAAGGATGAAGTAATAATCAAATACTGGGTTTTGGGTGCCCTGGTAACTATCCGGTTTCCAGTTAGAGTTCCTGGGTGACATCTTCTTTCCGGAGGAAGACAGAGTCAAATGAGAAACATGAGTTGAGCCCAGGGGAAAGGACCATCCGGGAGATGCCTGAGGGGCTCCAGGGCATTGTAATCTCTTGCTCAGCTGGCAGAGTGGGGATGACACGGCCAGCTGCTCTCTGGAGTCCTTGGCCTTCCTGTTTTCCTCTGAGGACTTTGAGTGGGGAATCTAAACCATATGTCTCTGATTCATTTACTGTGAACTCATCAAGTTGCAGTTTGGCGAGAGTCCTTGGATGTCTCGGAAGAGCTTTTGGTTTGGTTTCATTTGTTCTTTCTAGTGCTTTTCCTTTGAAATAGGAAGTTTATGTTTGCCAAAAATAAGCTGAAAAGCTAATTTGATATTGGATCAGAGCAGAAAAAGAAATCAAGAAGATATTATCCTTTGTGTTTCCCTATTTTTAACTTTGCAATGCAGGCAAGTCATAGCTGACATTTAATTCTGCGGATTGGGCGCTATCATTATCCCCATTTTACAAATGAGAAAACTAAAGCCCAGAGTGGTTAAGTAAATTGACCAAGTCCACATAGCTAGTAAAGTGGCAGCTTTATATACGTGCACAGTAGCATCACCAAGGGCCCGTCATGCTTTTAGGGGCTTATGTAAATATTTTAACTTCTTTTAAAATCAGAAAAAAATGAACTTGATGTTGAAAGAGAATTTAATGTATTTGTCTTTCTACCAACACAGTCATATAAAGTTTAACTCTTTCGGAAGCAGGCACCATCTTGAGTACCAGGGAGAATGAGACAGAGAATGGAAGGAACAGTGGTTGGGTGTCCACTGCGCTCGGCAGGGCTGACCACTGTGTGAAAGTGGCCCGGATGCCAAGTCAGCCCCCTCAGTGAGGGGACTCAGCCCACACCCTAAGATAGAGCAGACTGTATTTAATAAAGTGCCACTGAGCTTGGACTAGGTAGATCACACGAGGCTTCACGAAGGAGCTGGGATTTGAGGAAAGGGTTAAACACGAAAGGATGGGAAAGTAGACACAATTTGAGGAATGGAGAATTCCCTGTACTGGTGGAGACTGGGGGTAGCTGATGTAGAAGTTGTACTGATTATTAGTTAAAACTCAGTTTCTAAACTACTTTTGAATTGTATTTTGTTTGTGTTTCACATTGAAGATCTGCATCTAGCTGTTACTTGTTTTCATTCTGTCAGTGATAATTAAAGCTCAATTGTTACTTAAACTCACAAATGATTATCTTCTGTAATAGAAAGGTAAACAGGACTTTCGCTTTTTTTCATTTTGTTATTTCCTGTTAGAGGTTAACTAATATTCATTCTTTAGCAGTTAATGTCTATATAGCAGACGTAGATATAGCAGGTATAGATATTGCTGTTTAGCAGCAATAATTAGGAAATTGTCCAAAAGGTCATAGGAAACCATCTCACTTCCTTATTTTTGCACCAAAATGAAATACCGAACATTACAGTGTGGTTTCCATGGAAGAGACTCATGGTTTACAAACAGTGCCCCTCAGAGATAGGACTTGGTAAAGACGCCTTGGGGGACAAGGGGGTAGGCAAGGCGGGCAGGGAGTGGCCAGTGGGTGAGCAGCGGGTGGGTGCTGAGGTCCTTTTCCCTGCTTTAACATGATCAGGTTGTTTACATATGTTAGGGTTTCTAGAAAAGATTTCATGTTTTAAAAGGGGGATCCTTTAAAAAAAATAAATTTGAAAACCACTGCTATAAAAACTTTAAGAAAGTTAAAAACACTAGGAACTAGGTGGTTTATTTCTTTATTTCTCTGCCTATGCCAGGAATAACTTAAGATGGCTTATACAAATATTAATACAAATCATTCAGCAAGTTTTTTAAAGCAAAGCAGTAATGGAAAGAAGGAAAAATAGTGGTAGAGAAGTCAGACATCCCCAGGGCAAGGTTCATGCACCAATGTACCCGAGGAGGAGCAGGCCAGCGGGGCTGGGCGGCACAGGCTGCAGCTGGCAGGTGTGGTTCACAGAAGGGTCACACAGACAGAATCCATCCTCCCTCTGCAGGATGAGGAGATGGTGGCCTGGGCAGAGCCCTGATATCCTGTGGAAGCTCCTAGGATATTAGTGAGAGTTCCTTGGAGTTTTGTTTGACTTTGCAGAAGCGCATCCTTCTCCATCCCAGCCACCATCTTTGTCCTTTCCTTCCCTAAAGACGCATAAACCATGGCAAGTGGAGGTCTCTGTCTGCCCACCCAGCTGTCCTCAGTCCTCTGGCCACACATCCTTCACACCCTAATCACCCCTCAATCAAAAATTTTCAAAAGCCAAATTTGATCATTTGTCTTGCGTTTACTCTGGACCAGGTACCGTTCCAAGTACTTCATACATTCAGCCTTCCATGTCTGTGGGTTCAACCAACTGTGGATAGAAAGTATTTTTAAAAAACCAAACATCTGTACTGAATATCTACAGACATTTTTTCTTGTCATTATTCCCTAAACAATAAAGTATAACAATTATTTACATAGCATTTACATTGTATTAGGAATTATAAGTAATCTGGTGTTGATTTAAAGTAAACAGGAGGATGTGCATAAGTTAATGCAAATACTAAGCCATTTTATATCAGGGACTTGAGCATCTCTGGATTTTGATGTCCATGGAGACTGCTAGGTAAGTTACTGTGTGGTTTCTCCCTGAGTCATCAGGGCAGGGATGAAGTTGGAGGAGCAAGGTTTTCCTGCCAGTATTTGGGTTCTCTTTACCCAAAGAAACCAATCCACCGAAGGTACTGAGAGACAACTGTATGTGTTAACACTTTTGATTCACACAACATCCCTATGCGGTAGGTACTATTATCATCCCCATTTAACAGATCAAGAAACCGAGGCACAAAGAGGTTAAACAACTTGCTCAAAGTTACACACCTGGTAACAGAGCCGAGATTTGAATATAGTTTGGTTCTGCATTCTTTTTACTCTACCCATGGAGCCCCAATTTCCCAACTCATTACAGCCTGCTGGTTGCAGAGTGGGAAGTTACGCTGTCCCTGAGGCTGAAGTCCCAGGTTTTACCCTCAAGTGAGCTACTCGGTCACACCTTGGCCTGTCCTGTTTGGGGGCCACAGATGGCACCTTGCAGTCTGTCCAGCCATTTGTTGATATTTGCAGATCCCAAAGAAAACCCAAGGTTTGAAGGAGTGAGGGCGCAGGGCAGGCTTTTCTCACAATAGAAAAGGCAGCAAAGAAGTAGGATATGCAAGACAGGATCTTGGTTTCTCTATGGTTTTGTCTTATTAATAATAATTAATATTATGACAGATACCACTTAGAGCCAGACACTGTTCTAGGCATTTTACATTCATGATCTTATTTAATCCTCAAAGCAACAGAGCAAAGTAGGTATTATTAGTCTCACTGTAGCAGGAGGAAATTGAGACCTAGAGGCCACAGTGAATTCATCTCTGCTTTTCCCCAGGCCATAGCACCCAAGTTTTCTATGTGGTCACCACCCTTGTGCTCTCTACACCCATTTGCACAGAAGCTCCTTCATAAGGGTTCTCAGGATCTGTATTTGCTTCTGCTCCTGCCTGTCAGTTCCTCAAAAGCCAAGGCTGTGCTCACTAGTTCTCTTCATGTCCTTCCTCTCTAACCCCAAGAGCCCCACATAAAGCTTTTGGTAAGGTAGGCTCTGGTTCGATGCTGGGCTTCACAGCTAGGATGACATCAGCAGCTGGCACTGCTGGTGGAAATGCAGAAATGGGGAAACCGTCAAAAACAGAGTGGCCTGATCCTTCTTCACCCCCAACAACTCCTAACTTGTATACATATGCATAAAGGATGAATCTGCCTAAACACCCTAGAAAAATGCCTACCCTTGGACTTCCATATAAATCATCATGCAAATGAGGCAGCAGCTGTGGGCCTGGTTGCTGGAACCATTTGTGTCCTCTCACACCTAAAGAAAACTCAGATACTAGTAGGAAAACCCCACTCCTCCAGCCTCATCCCTGCCCTGATGACTCAGGGAGAAGCCACACAGTAATCTACCTAGCAGGCTCCAGAAGCAGCCTCTTCACTTCCCTGCCAACCCACCTCACCCACCCGCACCCCCACACAGGCAGGGGGAGGTGATAATAAGCAGGCTCTTACCAGCTGTCTTTGCAGGAGCAGCAAAAATGATTACTCAGCCTTGTTCAGGAGAACACACTCTCCCATCCCTGGCTAATTCTTGGGGGTGTGGGGCATGGGAAGGAAACTGGTGTCAGGCTGGCTCAGGTCTTAGAAAAGTGTCATTCATCTGGACAGTGCACAGACTTTGTAACAACTTAGTGATGGAACCAAAGCTTACTTTTGTGCCATTTATGAGGGAACTAATCTATAAGCAAAGGATCTCAACTATTTGCTCATTTATTCAATGTGTACATGCGAACACAATAAAGGAGAGCTTAAAAAAAAAAAAACCCTAAAAATGGCTATTAGCATGAAATATCAGCTGTAGCACTTTAGCCTGTGGGAGAGAATTTGGCATTTTCAAGTTGTTTCAAGGGTCTTGAGTTTAGTAAAAAAACAGACTTAGAAATTTCAAATAATTCTTTTCTCTTTATTGAGGTAGATTCACAGAACCCCCTTCTTGTCAACCTCTGTCACTCTATGCAATGAAAATACATAGCCTTCAAAAAAAAAATAAAATAAAGGCACTTGTGTTTTACAATTTTTAAATAATTTACTTCCTCAAATTTTCAGAATATCTTCCCTACCTCAATTATTCTGAATGAATGAGATAACCCAAAAGAATGCTTTTATAAAGTGACTTTGGCTTTGGAATGTATTATTTGGGATGTATTTGTAAGTCCTCTACATTCCAAGTTTGGTCTGCAGACCAGCAGCATTGGCATCACCTGGAAGCTTGATTGAAATGCAGACTCTTCAGTTCCTGATTCTGCTGGGCCAGGAGCTGCAGTTTAGCAAGATCTCCAGGTGCTTTCAATGCACATTGAAGTTCAAGAAGCACCTGTTGGATATTGTCCTCATGGGCAATGACTTGACTTGCAGAGTTTTTGCTTTGCTCCCAATGATGCTAGAAGGGCTGGCTCTCTCTGAGCAAGTGGCAGTGTTCTGAGGACAGCTGGTACTAGACCTTGTTGGGGTTTGGCCTCAAAAACAGATCAAGTGGGTGGGTTCACACACCGTGACCCTGGCAGCTGGCCTCCAGATCAGTAGGAGCAACAAGGATATTTCTTGAGCTACCTGTTGGATACCCCTTTCTTGACTTCAGGGAAAGGAGGAAGCCCTCACGAATCTCTTTGCAATCTTCTCCTGTCTCCACTCTTTTATATCTTCAGTGTAACTGAGAGGTTTCAAGCCAGGTAACCAGTCTTAAACTTCTTTTGTAGTAAATTTTGTATACAGCCTAGCACTTCCTTTAGAAAGTAGCATCTATTATAACTTGGTAGCTGATTCAAAACTTCAATCTTATGTCTTGTGGCATGTATAACAGAAAAAGAACTGGGAAAACCCTAAATGTTTACCAGTTATTGGTTCAATAAAGTATAGAATGTCCATGCCATAGAGTATTAGGCAGTAGTTAAAAAGAATAGGGCCTGTCTCAATGTGTGAACATGAGATAGTGTCCAGGATGTATTACATGAGAAAGCAAATACTGTCGTCCCTCCCTATCCACATGGGATTGGTTCAGGAACAATGCAAGAATATCAAAATCTGAAAGTGCTCAAGTCCCTTATATAAAATGGTATATACTATTTGTATATAACCTCTGCACATCCTCCATATACTTTAAATCATCTCTAGATTACTTATAATACCCAAAACAATGTAAATGTTATGTAGTGGTTGTTATACTATGTTGTTTTTTTATTTGTATTATTTATTATTATATTGGATTTTTAAAATATTATCAATTCACAGTTGGTTGAATCCACAGATGTGGAATTCTCAGATACAGAGGGCCAACTGTATCTAGTATCACCTCATTTGTGCCTAAAAGAAGAGGAAATGGTCTTCATGTATAGTCTTTATGTGCACAGAATATTGCTGGTTGTATATCTTAGAACCTGGAATAGCCACTGCTTCTAAGTTAAGGGCAATTTTTTTTTTTTTTTTTTTTTTTTTGAGATGGGATCTCACTCTGTTACCCAGGATGGAGTGCAGGAGCATGAACATGGATCACTGCAGCTTCGACTTCCTGAATCAAGCAATCCTCCCACCTCAGCCTCCCAGGTAGCTGGGACTACAGGTACACGCCATCACACCCGGCTAGTTTTTGTATTTTTGGTAGAGACAAGGTTTCACCATGTTGACAAGGCTTGTCTTGAACTCCCAGGCTCAAGCGATCCACCCACCTCAGCCTCCCAAAGTTCTGGGATTACAGTCGTGAGCCACGAAGTAAAGGGTCTTAAAGGCCGGACCTGGGAGAATTACTTTCACAGTGTATTATTTGGTACTTTTGATTTTTTAAAATATAAATGTAATGTATATATTACATTTTAAATTCCCAAAGGATTATACAGTCATTTAAAAATTATGGTTGTGAAGATTAATATGGCAGCATGAAAAGTTTTTATGATGTAAAGTGAGAAAAGCAAACATCCGTAGTCAGTACGTGCATTCCAATTTCAACTATGTAAAAATAAGCAAATTTAAAAAAGACTTAAAGAAAAATGAACAAAATTTAAGAGTAGTTATGTTATAGCATTGGGATTTTCCATAGTTATAAAATCAACTTTATTGAGGTATAGTTTATATGCAAAAATGCATCTATTTTAAGTATACATTTGGAAGAATTTTCACAAATTCATATAGTCACATAACCATCACCACAATCAAAACACAGAACATTTCCATTATTCCAAAAAGTTTCCTTGTACTTTGTCTCATTCAATCCTGGTCTGCAATCAACGATGAGTTTTCTGTCACTATAAGTTAGATTTTATTTTCTGTCACTATGAAGTAGAATCATATACTATGTACTCTTTTTGTGTCCTGGCTCCTTTTGCTCAGCATAATATCACATCCATCCTCTCCTTCTTCCTTAGAAACTGCATCCTGGGCAATATCCTCAGCTGAAAGATTACACTTCCCAGCCTTCCTTGCAACTAGATGTAGCCATATGACAAAATGATGTCCAATGAAGCATAAATAGAAATGTCATGTGAGACTTTTGGAAAAGCCTCTGTAAAAGTGAGGAGCAGACACCCTTTTCTTTTTCTTCTCCTTTCTCTTGCTGTTGCCCTGGAATGTAGACCTGACGGATGGAGCTCTGGCAATCATCTTGGAATATGTAGTGACCTTAAGGATGAACAGAAAAGAAAATGAGCCTGGGCCTTTAATGACACAGTGGAGCTGCCCTCTCAGCTTGGCTCTCTTCTTCTTAGTCTGCTTTTATATGAAAATATATACATATCTTGTTTAAGCACAAATATTTTGGGTTTTTCTGTTATTTGTTGCTAAAAGTAATTCTAATTATTTCATAAGCCTTAATGCATTTTTAAATTATGCATTTTTTGATCAAAAATTAAATTGTAACATAAAAAATAAAACTTTATACTAAGATCTGACAAAAACCGTTTAAGAAAAACATTACAGGCTGGGCGCGGTGGCTCACGCCTGTAATCCCAGTGCTTTCAGAAGCTGAGGTGGGTGGATCACCTGAGGTTCATTCGAGACCAGCCTGGCCAACATGGCGAAACCCTGTCTCTACTAAAAATACAAGAATTAGCCGGGCATGGTGGCGTGCACCTGTAATCCCAGCTACCCAGGAGGCTGAGGCAGGAGAATAGCTGGAACCCAGGAGGCAGAGGCTGCTGTGAGCTGAGATCGCACCATTGCACTCCAGCCTGGGCTTCAGAGCAAGACTCTGTCTAAAAAAAAAAAAGAAAGAAAGAAAAAGAAAAACATTACAGACCAATATCCCTCAGGAACATAGATGCAAAAATTCTCAGCAAAATATTAGCAAATTGAATCCTCAATATATAAAATGAATATGCATGACCAAATGAAAGGTTGACTCAGCATTAAAAAATGAATCAATGTCTGTAGTCCCAGCTACTTGAGAAGCTGAGGCAGGAGGATCACTTGAGCCCAGGAGTGTGAAGCTGTAGTGCACTATGATCACTCCTGTGAACTGCCACTGTATTCCAGCCCAGGCAACATAGCGAGACTTCATCTCAAAAAAAAAAAAAAAAAAAAAAATCAATGTATTAATAATTCTCCACAGAATAAAAGAGAAAATCAAATAATCATCTCAATTGATGCAGAAGATGCATTTGACAAAATTAATATTTCTTTATGATAAAAATTCTCAGCAAACTAAGAATAGACAGGAACTTCTTCAACTTGACAAGGAGCGAATCTGAAAAAAATTACAGCTAACAACATAATTGTGAAAGACTGAATGCTTTCCCCTAAGATAGGGAACAATAAAAGGATAACTGCTCTGAACATATCTATGAAATATTGTGCTGGAACCCCTAGCAATGTCTAAGGCAACAAAAAGAAATAAAAGTCATAAAAGATAGGAAAGAAAAAGTAAAACTTTCTCTAATTACAGGTTAAAATGATTATCTACATGGACAATCCTATGGAATCTAAAAAAAAAAAATCACAATCCTTCTAGAATTAATAAGAGAATTTAGCAAGGTTAAAGGATACCAGGGTGATATACAAAAATGAATATACTAGCAACAAACAACTGAAAAATTAAAATTTTATAAATCCCATTTACAATAGCCTTGGAGAGCATGAAATATTTCGGGATACGTTTAATGAGTGATTTGTAAGACTTCTACACTGAAGATTATAAAACATAACTGAGGCTGGGCATGGTGACTCATGCCTGTAATCACAGCACTTTGGGAGATCAAGGTGGGTGGGTGGATTGAGCACAGAAGTTCGAGACCAGCCTGGGTCTCGAACAAGGTGTAACCCCATCTCTATAAAAAATACAAAAATTAGCCAGGCATGGTGGTGCACACCTGAAGTTCTAGCTACTCCGGTGGCTGAGACGACAGAATCGCTTGAGCCTAGGAGATCATGCCACTGCACTCCATCCAGCCTGGGTGGCGGAACAAGAACTTGTCTCACAAAAAAAAAAAAAAAATCACTGAGAAAAATTAAAGAATATTTAAATACATGAATAACTGTATCACCGTCTATGAATAGTGAAGACTCACTATTAGCAGGATGTCAGTTTCCCCCACATTGATCTATAGATTCAATATAGAATCTATATTCACATAATCCTGGGTGAAAACAGCTGGAGTTTTTAGACATTGACAAGCTGATTCTGACATATAAATTTACATAGAATTTAAAAAATAATACAATGAATCTAAAATAGAAAAAAATAAGACCAAGATTGTGACAAAGACACACATGAGGTTCTGCAATAGCACAGAGGAAGAAAGAATAGCTCTGATTAGGTGACTCAAGGGAGGCGCCTCAAAGGAGATGACTGAACAGTGCCGGCATCTGGGTGCTCAGGTAAGCATCTGAATTTTGAACAAAAAAAACAAACTTCCTGCTTGATCCTGGTTGAGAACTACGGGTTCAAACAAGGTGGTGCCTGTGGGGACAGAGAAGGGAGAACAGTTGGAAGAGAGGATGGATATGAACACCAACTGGACTTGGTGGAAGAAAAAAATCCAATTAACTCTGGTTTCCAGCTTGGGCAGCTGGGTAGATAATGATTTCATATTCCAGGATTTGGGAAATGGAAAGCAGATTAGTTTTATGCATGGCAGTGGGGATGAGAGAGAGGTTGAGAGAAAAATGATCTCTACACACCCTCCAGAGAGCTCAGAAACTCAGTCCCCCCAAGTGGGTCCAGCAGGGCAGAGAGCTGGAGACAGGCTGACCCCAGCTGCCCTTTAGGTTTTGCCTCCAGTGGGGCAGACCCTGCTGCTGAGAAAGGTGTGCTCTGAGCATTTGTTGGACAGCTGCTGAATCTTAGGGCTCTGAGTTACTATAAAGCAACTTTTCTCCATGGTTTTGTTGTTTAGCATAGAATTTGTTAGCCCCTAGACAATTGTCCCTTGGTTTAGAATGCCGGAACAAATTTGACCCGTGGAGTCTAGTTCCAGGATTCTACTCACATTGTTCCACTGAAGAGATTTTAATAAAGGGATATTTCCAGGGATGACAGCCAGGCTAGGGAGCCGACCAGGGATGTGGAGGCACCCAGGAGCTCTCCACAGTGGAAGCTATTACCACATGGAGGCCAGAAGGGGCAGAGGGAGAGGATGGTATTACTGAGGCCCAGTGGAGACTGGAGCCATAGAGGAGGAGCTGGGCTCCTGGAAGAATGCAGCCATTGCCAGGCCAAGCCTCTGAATCAAGTGAGCGCAGACAAAAAATACACCCCATCACCACCCTCCTTATCCCTCAGTCTCCAACTGGTGCCTCCCACTGGCTAATGGTGATTGGAAGCCGGCCATCAGGGGAGCATGAGCAAAGAAGAGTGGAGAATGGACCAGGTGTGTAGGGTCAGGGGCAAACAAGATACCAACACAGCCACCCTGGAACACAGCCTGTGTAAAAGCAGGGGCATGGGTAACTTGGAGGAATGACAGAAAAACCATAGCACAGAAGTCAGGACTCTTGGATCCCCACCCCCACGCACACTGAGTGTTCTGGGAGGCATGCTGCTGGCATCTTAGGCCTCGACTGCTTTGGCTGCAAAATGAGTAGGCTGGACCATTCAGTTGAGTGAACATTGTAGCCTTCCACAGAGAGTCCCCTGACTCTGCTGTAAGTCAGCTGGCCTTCCCACCAAGCACAGACTGTGGCTCAACCCCAGGCAGACAGGAGTAGTGCTGGGCAAGGGGAGTGCCAGGGAGGCCTGGGACTGGCCAGCATCTGGGACTAGAGCTGATGTTCCTCTTTTCCAGCAAACCCATGGGACATGCAGAGTCTACCAGGGACTTTTCTTAAACGTACTTTTCACGGTGGTGAGGTACATTCAAAAAGAAACAAGAGTATTCATCTCCAGAGAGCAGCAGCTTCACAGACCTGTGTTGCTGTAGCTCCAAGTCCTGGTGCCCCCGCTCAGTTCCTGATAACTGAAGATGAAACTTGAACAGCAAAAGGGAAGTCTCCTGTATCAAATCCTGTTTCTAGATGGTTTCAGTTCTTAAAGACGTAGGATTCCATATTTTCTCACCCAATAAGCTGGAGGCAAAGAAGCTTCAGTGACCACCAACCACATTTGCACAGCCCTGGGGTGAAATGGGGCTGCGCCACAGAGCCTTTCTGGAATCCGGTTTGAAAGGGGGTCCCGATATTTCTAAAATGTGTCATCTTTCTCCTTATCTATGTAAAGAATTGGTCCAGGTAAGTGCACAGATTTGCTAAGTCAGCTCTGGGTCCCAGAGGGCCTCTTAGTTTTCTCCAATTTTGTACCTTCCTAGTTTCTACAGGGTCAGATGCCTCACAGGAGCACATGCTACTGTTTTCTTTTGCAGGTGGGAAGGGCCTGTTCACACTGGCTTCAAGGTCACTCACAGGCCGAGCTCAGGGAGTTGCTCACTCCTTTACTGTGCCCATGAAGTGTCCCTGGCCTCTGGGAGGACAGACAGAGACTGGGATCTCGCTGCCTTCAAAGTATTTTGTCACAAATACATGTTCGAATATGTGTTCTGCAGTTTATTTAAAGAGGATAAAGGAAGGAAACAAGAACAACAAAGAGAAAAATAAGAAAAAGAAAAGGTGGAACAGGTGGTTAGTAAGGGTTCCCAAGCATGTGGAAATACATAATAAACAAAGAAGGTGATGCGTCCCTTGAGGAAGAGGAAAGGGAAATGCTACCACAAAGATTTCACTGAGGCCCAAAGCGTTTTTCTCCTTGAAGTCAGACACCAGACACTGGAAGAGGTGGATACAAGATGCTGTGGCATCTTTCACATCAGGACACAGTCATTTGTTTACTTATTTACTTAAACAAACAACAACAATATGGCCGGGTGCGGTGGCTCAAGCCTGTAATCCCAGCACTTTGGGAGGCTGAGGCAAGTGGATCACCTGAGGTCAGAAGTTCAAGACCAGCCTGACCAACATGGTGAAACCCCCGTCTCTACTAAAAATACAAAAATTAGCCAGGCATGGTGGCGCGCACCTGTAGTCCCAGCTACTTGGGAGGCTGAGGCAGGAGAATCGCTTGAACCCAGGAGGTGGAGGTTGCAGTGAGCTGAGATCGTGCAACTGCACTCCAGCCTGGTGACAGAGTAAGACTCTGTCTCAAAACAAAACAAAACAAAGCAAAACAAAACAAACAAAAAAACCCAACCAATATAATGGGATGCATGCTGTGATTCAGAGTCAAGGGAAGCACATGGGAAAAGCTTCTGATCAAATTTGTCAGAGATCACAGAAGTCTTCTGAGGAAGCAGCGTCTAGCCTGTGCCCTAAAGGTGCTTAGGAGTTGGACAGAAATGAGGGGGAGGAATAGCAGATAGGAGGGCCTAATTCAGGATAAGGCAGCCCAGGACAGCGGAACAGGTGAGGTGGCCCAGGGACTCTCTGCTCCTTGGAAATTACACAGTCAATACATGATGCCCTGACTTTCTCGGTGTCTCTGTGCATTTGGGGGTAAATAAACATCTTCCAAAAACACTAGCTTCATTTGACACTGTTTAAAAATATGTTTTTAAAAAGGCAAAATCATGCTCTTATTTATATACGAAATATACAAGTGTTAAGACTTTTATTTATTGGAAATCATTAATCAATGAGGGAGCCAAGCAGTTGTAACCAGTTCAAAAGATAATCTGAAAAACAGGCATGTTTCCAGATTTGGAATATCAACATGAATGTGCAAATGGAGGCAAACTGGTCTTTCCAAGGGAGAGGAAGGGAAATAAATTGATCATCTACGGGAGGACATAATTTGCATGTCTATAGATAATGACTTTGCATTGTTCTGAATCAGCTACAATTGACAGAGTTGTCAAAGCTCAAAGACACTGCAAGACTCTTATCAGATAACTTGAGGGGTGTCCTCTAGACAATGCATAGTTACCTCTTGCACATTTTCCCTACATGGCCAGCCTGTCAAATTCTCTTGCTTTTTGTCTCCTCTGGCCAGGACCATGGGTGATTTGTGTACCCAACTCCTCTGTGCACACATGATAAATGAAGTAATCCTAAGCAAATATTAAGGACTTACACGGTAATGATGTAGAACAGATAGAAATGTGATAACTGTATTTACAGCATTTAAATGAAATTAAAGTTAACAACTGAAGAGATTTGTGTCCTGTGTCTATTTCTGTCTCACATCTCCATCGTCATCATCAGCCTATTGTCACTTTCATCACTGTTATTACAAGGCCTTTCTTAAGCAACGTCTTCGCTAATTTATGGGAACGCCACATTTACAACAGGCAAACTGACCTGGATGATGAATTCTAGGAGCAAAGAAAGTAGGTTATGTCCATGCTCTTAAATGGGGAAACAACAATGAGAAATTCATATCACAAATATGAAAGTGATTTTGTAGGGGTTGGAGTAGGGGGTAAAGGCTTACCTGGGATGAAGACAACTAGGGAGGGAGTACCCATTCAGTCAGTCAGTCACACAGATTTTTTTTTTTTTTTTTTTAGT
Organism: Rhinopithecus roxellana; assembly: GCF_007565055.1. Classification (NCBI taxonomy): domain Eukaryota; kingdom Metazoa; phylum Chordata; class Mammalia; order Primates; family Cercopithecidae; genus Rhinopithecus; species Rhinopithecus roxellana. The sequence continues at coordinate 70,188,731 of NC_044556.1, read as the reverse complement.
GCTTACCATGTGCTAGGCCTGGTGCTAAGCAACCAGGCGTATAGGAATGAATAAAACACTCTCTGACCTGTCGCTTACAATCTCAGTAGGCATGTTCCCTGTTCAGACCAGATGGTGGAGAGCATTAGATTTCCTCTAATCAAAATGAGACAGGTCTGGAGGTGAGATTTCGGAAGCGGTATGACAAGGGGCCCTTTCAGGTGTATGTGGGTGAGGGATGTGTCTTTATCTTGTGTGTCTTGTTTCCCCATGATGTACACAATGGGGACTTAACCTTTCATTGTTTGAACAATAATTTGTAAATGAATAACTAATCAGTATTTTAATTATTTTATATTAGTATTTATTTTTATAAAAATTAGTTTATTGAAAGTAATATGATTATAATTTGCAAAAATGATTAATATTTAAATATTTATAATTAATATGATTTATGATTAGCATAATTTATTACTAATAAAGATTCCATATTCCAAATGGTTACAGCTAATTTGCAAATTAGCTGTAACAATTAAATAACTTCTGGGAGGTACTTTCATTTATTCTTTCCACTCTCAGCCTCAGGTTGCTGGCCGCCACTGTTGTTTCTCAAACTTTCTTGCTTTCTCAATTTCAGAAAGTACTGCCTGGTGAATTGAATCTTCTCTGGGTTTGTAACATTCTGGAAGGTACTTTTTGGTCTTACCATTAGCATGAAGGAAAGCCTAAGGAAGCTCTGTGAAAGCTGAGGATGCTTGGAAAATGGTCCTTCCTCTCAGGTTTCTGGGCAACAGTAATGATTACACATTGTCCAATAACCTGCCACCCTCAAGTTCAGACAACACAGGGGCCAACTCAGAGCACAGCAGAAGCTTATATCCTACACAAGGCAACTGAAAACCCAGTTCTAGATGAGTCTTGACGAAGAAATGAATAGATAAGTAGCAGGTTATTAAGGGAAATCAGGGAAGTTCCAGAGCCCATCTCTGGCCTTTCAGGATGGTGTGGTAGAATGCAAACAGTGGACTCTCCCTTGCACTTTCCCTCAGGGCTATGGTTAGAATTCTGGTCTAGTAGCCTTTGTTCTGATCTGTGATGATATTTCTGGTCTTCTTAAGAATATCATACCAGAAAAAGGTGATGCTAGAACAGCCAAGAGAGCAGGTGAGCTGTTTCAAGGGGCAGTTTGTAATGAACACAGCCTTGGACTTAGGGGTTCAAGCCCTTCAAGCGTACCATCCCAAGAGCACCACCACTGCTAAATACAAACTTTTGGTGTGGGTCACGCTAATGGAGACGATGTCCATGGTGGTGGTGTTGACCACACCTATCTCCTTTGTCTCACATAGATAGGGTAGGATACTTTCATCAAGGTAGTCCATTTCCAAATGGGCACTCCAGAAAAGTTCCCATGACTCCAAGCATACAGCAGTTTCCAGAGATTCGGGCCTTGGTTGGCCACATCCTCAAATCTCAAATTATGCAGCATTATGGGAGTGTGGAGGAACTTCCCCCAGCACACCCTCTTGTGGATTCAGCAAAACCTCCCCAGGAGAAGGGATGAGTTAGATTCAGAGAACAAGGATCCCCATTCCCTCCTTCCCTTTCCCATCCCTCTTTCCTTCCCTTCCTCCTCTCCATTCTTCCTTCTTTCTTTTTGCTCCCTGGCTCTCTTCTACAAGCCTCCTTCATGCAGCACAGATGACCCTGCCAGGACTTCTTGGACCTCAAGGGAGGGAAGGTGTTTCACTGAGAGCTGGGGCCTCCTTTTTTTTTTTTTTTTTTTTTCTAGTTCTTGCTGGGGCAAAGCCCACAGCCCTGTGTCAGTAAATACCTCCCCGGGTGGCAGAGACCCTAGTGGTGGGAAAGAAGAGAGGGGCTTTTGGGACTCTCGCTTTCCTGTCTGTTAGAGTCATCATTCTTTACCAAGATCTGGGGTCAAAACTGGGTCCTGATTACTGAATGGAAACCCCAAGGTTCAAGGCTGGCTGGTGCAATATAGGGCGGGATTGCGGACAGGAAGTGGTGTGACTGTGTGGGTGTGAAGGAAGGACTTCCTCCCTCTCTGACACTTTCTATGCCGAGGGGGCCTTTCTCAGGCTGCCTTCCTTCCAAACCCAGCAGGCAGCCACTCTGAGACTTGAGATACAGATGCCCAGCACAAGGCCTGGTGCCCAGCGGCAGTACGAATAGAACCACACAAATCCAGTCCTCAGCAGCTTGTCTACTCCCCTAGTCCCTCCTGGAAGAATACAGCACCTTCTCAGGCTTATACTCTGCAGAATTTTTACTTTTTCAGGTAGGAGTAGCCCTAGGGGACATTTGTTTTTCAGGACTCTGGTCCCGTCTCCAGTTATCTCGGAGGGGATATGACCCTCAGCACCATGGGCTGCCTTAGTTTTGGTTCCCTTCTTCCAAATGTATTGTTTTCACATTGAAAGTAGAGGCAGTCTTGATCCTCCCAAAATTCAAGCTCAACCTCAAGCTCAACACAGCAGCTAGGGAGGAGGACACCTGATTCAGTGGCCAATTTGAATAAAGTTCTCGATCACAGACAGATAAAGCAATTAACATATTGCAGCAAAGCAGCTGGATCTGGGAGACATTTAGGAGACACAATGGACAGGACTTGGTAGATTAGCTTGGGAACATAGAGAAATCAATAGGTTTCTAGCCAGGTGGGTGACGGACCCTTGATTAAATAGGTAAAAACAGATTAAGAAGCATGTTTGAGGGGAAGACAATGAGATCATGAGTGTATCTTGGGCCATGTTGAGTCATTGAGTGGGATGTGCCTTGAAACATCCTCTGAGGGACACCTAACAGGCAGTTGGATGGATCCACAGGGCTGCCCCCTAGAGAGATAACTGGGCTCTGGATACAGATGGGAAAGTTATCAGCGTAGAGATAGATGGTGGCTAAGAAGAAGCAGGTAGAACAAAGAACAAAGGTAAAAGCCGTTGTCATAGGCTGTTGGGAAGTAAAGGAAAATAAGACGTGAGATGTGACCATTAGATTTACTAACCAGAGCTTACTGGTAAACTCCAAGGAGGCAATTTCAGTGAGAGGGTGGGAGAAAAGGCTGGAACCTATGATAGAGCCTGACAGATATTCACCAAACCCAGTTCTTCCTCCTACTGAACGCTTGACTAAATTTAATTTCCTGACCTCCCTTGTAGCTGGATGGGGCCAGGTGACCGAGTTCTGGCCATTGAACTGTGGGGAAGTAATGCACCAGTCACCTCCAGGACATAGTCCTTTGCCTCATCCCCCATGGACCCTCTCCTCCCCAGCCTCCCAGCCAGAGTAGAGGGGCTGGGGGATGGCAAGGCCTTCTACTCAAATGGAAGCTAGGGGACTAATGAGGATTATGACGTGGAGCCAGGGGATTACCTGAGGTCAGGCTGGATAGGGCTTATGGACAAGCAGGCCAATGGGGCCAGCAGGCCTGGACACCCTGGAGTTAGCAGTGGAGTAGGAGAGCATACAGTAGAACAGCAATGACCACAAGGGTCAGAGCAGGTCAGTGGACAGTCAGGACAGCTGGATTTTGGAAGTCGGGTCAGTCAGAGGGGTCCACAAGCCTGGAGAACTTGGAAGTTCTGCAGGATCAAGTTGAGACTCCTGGAGGCCACAAATTCCTGGAGTTGAAAGTCAACAGCAGCAAAACTCCTGCATGTGCCAGGCACACACTTCGTATGTTCCTACTCACCGCTGCAGAGACCCCCGGGGCCCCGGCTCTAAGTCCACCACCACAGACAGGGTGCTCATCTGAACCGTGCAGAAGGAAAGACAGGCCACATTTTGACACTAGCTGAGCTGCACCCAGTTTATCTCCTTGTTGCATCAACCTGACTCAATTCACAGAGGATCAGGTGGGAGACCACCTGAGGTCTCAGCCTTGTTCTGCTGCTCACCCATGGGGGACCTTGAGCAAGTCTCTTCCCCTCGCTGCACCTGAGCCCCTTCTCTGCAAAGTGGAGGGTTCAGAATGAATTATTTTAATGTCTCTTGTTTTAAAATCTTGCATCATGCTTTTCTGCCCCTGAACTCCCAGCAGGCAAGAGTTCTGTTCGCTAACAGCAGCCTTCCAACACGCCTGACAAGGGCAAGTTTGCAGCCTTCAGCCTGTGAGTGTTAGAGACCAGGCAGGCCTCCAGTAGGAAGGGGAACTCTCCCTAGGAAAGGGGGCGTTGAGAGGAGTAGCCCAGAGTCAGCAAGTCCTTCACCCCTGGGAGGGGGCTGCCTTCTATTTCTTTCTTGTTTCTTTTCTTCTTTAACCATCTACATTTACAACCAAGCACTTTCCTTTCTGTTCCCATTTCTTGTTCCCTTTATGATGGAATGGCTCCACCCTCCAGAACCACGTCTCTTCCAGGGAAAAAGAGAATTGGAGGATGGGAAGTGTCTTCCCAGTTGGCTTTCCTTGCTGGGGCCAACTTCAACCTGGCTTGGTTCTGCTTTTCCCAAAAGACGAGAGTCGGGCAGACAGGGCTTTTTGAAAAGAAATTGCTCTTCTCATCTACCCAAATATTTGTTTAAATAAAGAGACAAATTTCTCCACTCAGTTGTGACTCAGACTAATACAAAGTTTCTCCCCCATCCTACACCTACTACAGAACAAGAAGGTGGCCTGGGAGTGGACGGTGCAGTTGAGAAAACCAACCTGGAATAGAAAATGTCCCACGCAAGTCCAGCATGGGTGTGAGAGTTGGCCAAGGTGGAAGGCTGTGCAGAGCATGACAAAGACACGGGTCACACCCAGCATGCACCTTTGTGACCCAGCTGGGTCAAAGACTTCTGAAGGCCTAGAAGTGGCGAGGAAGTCCCATTGGTTTATGCTCCAACACAGCCCCCTAAAGCCACCTCCCCTGTCTGCCATGGAGGTGGCTGTGGGAGAGTAGCCAGGCAGGGAAGCAAGACCCATGAGCCACAGAACACCCGGAGAAGACAAAAGATGACCTCTCCAGGAAAAGGAAGTGTATTGTGCCTCTAAATTCCAAGAACTGGAGAAGGGAGAGACAATAAGCATCTTTATTATCCAAATTCTAGAGGAAATGGCTCTGCATAACAGCAGAACCTAATAGCTGCCAGGGTGGATGAGAAGTCATTCCTGAGGGTGGCCTCCATGCTGGATCTGCACAAGGGCTCTGTGAGTCTTGCGCCTGTTGGATGTCATGCTGAGCCCAGTCTGCAGGGGACACAGCTGGCTAGTCCTGGAGCTCCCAGGAGGAGGCCTGGCCACAGGTGCCCCCTGTATACAATTGTGAAGGGAAACCCTTCCTCCCTGGTATGAAAATGACCAAGGCTCCTCGTTGGGCAGAGGAGTGTCCTTGGCTTCATCGGGGCAAGCAGCCGGCCACGGGGTCTGGCCGGGGAGGCACTGGCACAAAGTTCAGGGGGCAGAGCAGCAGCGGACACATCTTCTCATGCTCCTTCAGTGCCTCTGTCAGGTGCTTCAGCTCCTCTGTCAGCTTCCCGATCTCTCTCCGCAGCATGGTGTTTTCTTGCTCCAGGCACTCATATTCCTGGAGGAGACAAAGAATGGGCAACATCATTTCTGATGCGGTCTTCCCTTCCTCCGTCCTCCTGTGCTGCACTGCTTGCCTCTTGCCCATGAAAGCTGTCTCGTTACGCATGTCCCCTCCACCACTCAGATATTCAGGTATTTGTCTATTTGATGAGTGTCTCTCCCCTCCCACTGGGAGAAACTATTTATTGAGGTATACCTTACATAAAATAAAATGTATCTATTTTAAGTATGATCCAGTGAGTTTTGACAAATGTATACACCTGTGTTGATCAATACACAGAACATTGCCATCACTCCAAAAAGCTCCCTCATGCCCCTGTGCAGTTAGTTCCCCCAAATGCTGATGTGCTTCCAAAGATCTCTGTTGGGTTCACAGCTATACTCCCAGCACCTAGAACAGTACCTGGAACACAACAAATGTTTGTTGATTGCACTAACAAACAAACGAAAACATCCCTTGCCTTGGCTTTGCTCCAGCACTCACCTGTTCAGTGTCCTCCCCATCAGAGTTTACAGAGGCGTAGAACTGCAGGGGATCAGAGAGAAACCTTATCCCAATCCACACAATGTAGAAACCATCCATATCCAGCTTGTTCTGGGCACTCCTGCCCTCAATGGACAGACTGTCATTTCTGGGCTGCTCTACTAGAAAAATCCTCTTTAGGGGCTGGGCATAGTGGCTCAAGCCTATAATCCCAGCACTTTGGGAGGCCGAGACGGGCGGATCATGAGGTCAGGAGATCGAGATCATCCTGGCTAACATGGTGAAACCCCGTCTCTACTAAAAAATACAAAAAACTAGCCAGGTGAAGTGGTGGGCGCCTGCAGTCCCAGCTACTCGGGAGGCTGAGGCAGGAGAATGGCGTAAACCCGGGAGGTGGAGCTTGCAGTGAGCTGAGATTGCGCCACTGCACTTCAGTCTGGGCGACAGAGCGAGACTCCGTCTCAAAAAAAAAAAAAAGAAAAAAGAAAAATCCTCTTTGCTGGGCATGGTGACACAAGCTTGTAATCTCAGCACTTTGGGAGGTCAAGGTGGGAGGATCACTTAAGGCCAGGAGTTTGAGACCAGCCTGGACAACACAGTGGGACCCCATCTCTAAAAAAATTTTTTTTAATTAGCCAGGCATGGTGATGCACACCTATAGTCCCAGGTACTTGAGAGGCTCCACCAGGAGGATTGCTTGAGCCTGGGATTTCGAGGCTGCAATAAGCCATGATTACAGCACAGCACTCCAGCCTGGGTAACAGAGAAAGATCCCAACACAAAAAAGAAAGAAGAAAGAAAGAGAGAGAGAGAGAGAGAGAGAGAGAGAGAGAGAGAGAGAGAGAGAGAGAGAGAAAGGAAGGGAGGGAGGGAGGGAGGGAGAGAAAAGAAAAGAAAAAGCCCTTATTTGTACTGATCCAAACTCTCCCACTTTCAAATGTACCTATCGGGCTTGGTTCTATTTAATAGAACCACACCTAGTAGATCCAATGCTTTTTTCAACATCGCATTTCTTGAAATGTTAGGATACAGCCCCGTACCACTTCCCTTTACATATTCTCTGAACTCAGTTGTCTCAGGTCCTCTGAGTTCCTTGCATCAGGCTTTTCTTTGCCCTTCTGGGGACCCTCACCAACACATACTCCAATTTGCCAGAATATCTCAGAAAATGTTGCTCCCAGGATGCAATGCATGGTTCTGGAGACCATGCCAAGGGCAAACGTGTGGCAGTGACCTCTCCTGTGCTGGGCCCAAGCTGCTGAGGATTCTTCCTGAGCCTACACAGAAATGCAAGATTTGTCTGCCTGTGCTGCTTCTTTGTCTGTCCTTGGATGATGATGGATGCTACGGGGCTTAAGGGTAGGGTTTTACATCCATCTCCACTGAATTTCATTCCTTATTTGGACATCTTCCAGCCCAGCAAAATCGCAAAATCTTTTTGAATCTCAATTGCATTGTCTCATGAATGATGATAGCACACAGCTTTAAGCCATCCACTAACTTAACATGCAGGTCTTCCTTTTCTTCATCCGAGTCATTAATAAGTTCTACAATAAATAGCCAATAGCAGAGCTCTACGGCATGCCAATAGAGACCCTCTCTAGGCTGGCAATCTCATTTAAATCTTGCTGAAATGTTTTCATTCATTTCTAGTTTATAGTAAGGCTTTGTTGTATCATGCACACCATGCATTTCCCAAGCTCAGGGCCCAATTGTGTTACTCTTCACACTTTCTCTCTGAGTAGTAATTTTAAGGGAGTATCACTAAAGAAATCTGATCTTATAGCCCCCAAAGACACATGCAAATTATCAATCCTGCCCCTTTGCTCATGCAGTTATCCTCAACTGGACTGCCTTCCTCCTTTTCTGCGTGGGTTCAGCTCAAGCCCACCAACTCTAGGAAGGCTTCTCTGACCACAGTACCTACAGGAACCACATCTTTTATTATGTGTTCTATTCTATTTTGTATCATATTCAATCTCATTCATATTAAGTAATGTCTCCCCCCAAAGATCAGAAATGTAAAGGACCTAGGAACTTCTGCTACTCCTCTCCTCTACCTCCACCTGATGCACCACACCACCAGCATCTACATGCTCAGTGATTCCTCAGCCCTCATCCTCTGCTTTTTCTTTAACTCCATCCTTTCCTTTCATAATGGACTCTCGGCATCTTCCTCCCTTTCAGAAGCAAGGGGTCTGGCAGGGCTGCCTGTAAAGTCTATCTGAGCCATTCCCCAGGCAGGCTCCCAGGGTGTTCTGGAGCACTCTCCAGGGCAGCAGGCTGTTCTGGGAACATGTGGCTTCACCAGTATACCGGCCCCATTCTGCGTCCATCCTCCTCCCTGCCTCCCACTCCCAAGCCCTCACGCCCTCCTCTGGCCTCTGACAAGCTCTAGTTCTGGAGTCAGAATTCTGTCTACAAACCCAGCAACAAGCCCTCCATGGGCAAGGGGAGAGTCTGGATGGGAGGATGGGATGGAGGCCGAGGCGTCAAGGGAATCCTGCAGGCAGTAGAGGGATGAGAAAAGCTGCAGCACACACACACATCTGCAAACACACACTCACACACTCATACACACATACACAGAGTCACACATGTATCCACAAACACACACACTCTCATACACACTCACACACACTCTCGCACACATACACACTCACACACACTCATACACAGCCACACACACACGTCCGCAAACACATATTCACTCTCATACACACACTCTCACACATGTACACACTCACACACAGTCACACAGTCACACAGTCATACACACATACACACACCTCGCACACTCAGTCACACACACTCACAGACTCACATCCACACTTCACACATTCACTTTCACATAAGCACTCACACTCACACACACTCCACCCTGCAGCTGGAAATGCCCTTCACTTTCAAGTAAAATGGAGACTACATGTGAATAGTTCCAACATGTTAACATTTTAAGTAGATTCCGAAGGACAAGAAGCCCTCTTCCTTTGGTAGAATATTCCAAGCTGCCTTTCTACATATACTGAATTCCACAGCAAGAGGCTCTGAGCTTCGCAGCTTTGTCTCTGGAAGCCATGTGCGCAGCCCTGTGGCCTGAGGCTTCCCTGAGGTCCCCTGCCCTCCCCCAACCCCTGCTCAGAGTCGTCAGAGCTTCCCGTCACAGATGCCCCACAGGCCCCTCATCTGCCTTCTCCACAGGGACTTTCTCTTCCAGGATTTAAGCTTTACTTATAAACCGGCTAAGGGACTTTTATTGAGCTGAGGGAATAACAAGAAGAGAAGTCAAAATAGGTGAGACCAGTCCTATGAAAACAAAAAGAGGAGCTGGGAGGGAAGGAAGAAGAGGCCAGAGAACACCGAATAGCAGCAAAAGGGGGAAGAAATGAAACCCACCTCACACCCAGAAGAAATTCCTGGAGTAAACACAAACAAAAAGCAAGCAAAGAACATTAAACCCTTCATTATTTCCAAAAATATGACCCATCTAGCTCTAATTCTGCCAAGTTCCAAATCCTTTGCTACACGAGGGTTTGAGGTTGCTGTACTCCCTCTCTGGGTATTTGCCAGGACAGTTTCAAAGCAGACACCTAAAAATTAGAGGTGGTGAAATCACTGTGGATCCCAGTTCTGCCTCAGAAATGAAGCTGCCTAAGGCAGTGGATCTCAAGTAGGGCAACTGTGGCAGTCAGCAGGGGACACTGGCAGTGTATGGAGACAGTTTGGGTTATCACAGCTGGTGGGGGGTGCTACTACATCATGTGGCTAGAGGACAGGGATGCTGCTCAACGTCCAACAGCACAGAGGACAGATCCCCAACAACCAGGAATTAATGCTGCCCCACACATCAACAGTGTTGAGGCTGAGAAACCCTGTTCTGGGCATCTAGGAGCAAGTGACTGGGATCAAGGGGCTGTCTAGGGATACGCAGGGTCCAGGGTGCCTCTGAGGCTAAAGACAGGATCAAGGACTGGTAAAGAAGTGAGTACCAGGGAGCACAGATGACAACTACAGTGATAAGGAAAGAAGGAGGAACAGGCCACCAGGAAGCCACAGCCACACACAGACCCCATTTCACAAATTAGAAAACTAAAGCTCTGAGAGGTACAGTGACTTTTCCAAGGTTACACAGACTTGGGATCTGACTCCTAACTTCAAGGTCAACTGCAGCTCTCTTGTAGCATCAACAATTCTGCGTTTAGTTGGCAGGGTCTGGGTCCAGATTTCCCCATGATGGTTACCAGAAGTAAGAGGCTGTAAGATCTCAGTACTTTAGAATAAGTCTACTCCCAAGCCTTCACTGATGCACTTCCCAGCAGAAAAACTGTGTTACCAGCAAGGGCTGTAAAAATGAGTGTCATAATCAGTTTCTAAGCCACATGGGTGCTGGCATGAAGCTTCCTCTTAGAACATGCAGTACCTGAAAAAACCATGGCGACACACAACATAATCACATTGCCCAAGTCATTCATCAGTTTGTGACATTTGGGGCTCCTCAGGATGGCACTGCTGCTTTCCTTTTCTGACTCAAAATTCTTTCTCAGTCTTACACCTTTGGGATGTCTGGTCGAACCAGTCTGACCCACTTCTGAGCCACCTTTCAGCCTGGGTGAGAGGAGACCCTGCCTATTCACTTTGGTTCTCATTTGTCAGTGTGGACTTTGGCATGCGCCTAGTGTTCAGAGATGAATGCAGGTCAAAATCCCCACGGGAGATGTGAGCGGGTTGGAGGGATGATTTGAAAGCCCACAGTGAACTCTGAGGTCTACAGACACATGCTAAGAACTGCTTCTCATCACCATAGTCCAACGGCCAGCAACCACTGCCCAGAAAACTCTACGTGAAGGGGAACCCCAGCCCCTGCCTCTCTGGCTTGGCCTGTGCAGCCTCTTCCCCCATCCTTCCCTCCACAGAGGTCTCGCCTTGACGGACACTCCTAGGCCTTTGGAGATGGAGAACAAGGAGGGGAGGAGGTGGCCAAAAAACTCCTAAGAGCTGCAGTTGGAGCAAGTTTCTCAGGGCGTTGGAGGCAACAGAGGCTCAAGTGCTCACTTGAGCAGCACATACACTGAAATTGGAATGATACAGGGATTAGCATGGCCCCTGCACAAGGATAATATGCAAATTCATAAAGTGTTCCATTTTTTAAAAAAAACCAGGAAGACCAAAGAGTAAAAAACAACCCAAAAAACCAGAGGCTCAAGTGCAGGTGGAGTATGTGAGTGAGGTGAGCAGAGAAAAGTGGAAACTCTTGTTGCCCAGGCTGGAGTGAAGTGGCGCGATCTTGGCTCACTGCAACCTCCGCCTCCCAGGTTCAAGCGATTCTCCTGCCTCAGCCTCCCGAGTAGTTGGGACTACAGGCACACGCCACCATACCCGGCTAATTTTTCTATTTTTAGTAGAAATGGGGTTTCGCCCTGTTGGCCAGGCTGGTCTTAAACTCCTGGCCTCAAGTGATCCACCCACCTCAGCCTCCCAAAGAGTTTGGATCACAGGCATGAGCCACTGTGCCTGGTCAAAAAGTGGAAACTTTAAACACGTTTGCTCCAAATATCCCCCCTCACGATATGCAAGAAATGCAACTACAGAGCTTGAGTTACTTTGAGATACTCAGAAATGCAATCCCTGCAGTGTGGGGTAGAGGAACAGCAGAAGAAAGCCCTTTTGATGCGCCACAGTCTCCAGGGAGCAGCAGGCAGTGGCTGTCAGTGGCTGTTTTCTGGGCCCTCTGGTGTCTCCCAATGAGCTGGCCTCACTCCAGATTTGAGGAGGAGGTTCCTATGCATGGCGTCCCCATGCTAGATTGGCCTGGGAGGTCCAGGGGTCCTAAGGGGCTGTCATGGCCAGAAGCAGTGTGCAAGGCGCTCTGTGCTCAACTCACTGGAGCTTGGCAAAAGGGTTCTTTACACCATTTTTAAACCAGATACCTTGCCTCCAATAGTAGATTTAATCATCCAATGATCCCTACAGCTACAATGCTTTCCTGGAAGGAACAGGGAAGGGATTACTCACATGGTGAGTAATGATTCGGTTCAGAAATGATGTTCCTCTGGTTCTGCAGAAGGTTTGGGATATATTTCCATTTTCCTAAGCCAGTTCCCTGCTTCCTCACACCCACTTGTGACCAGCGACACTTGTGTGGAGCTAGTGAAGCTAAGGTGAGGGCTACAGCTCTGGGGTCTGTATACAGGTGGAGCCACTGTCCTAGCCTCTTTGACCTTGTGTTTCTCAATAAAACTGGCCTTGCTGAGGTGATCTGCCAGTGGTGTGTAATCCTGACCCATTCCTTCAGCCCCACAGAGAGACAGGCGAAGGGGGTGCTCTTCCATGGAGGGTCTAGGCTTCAGATCAACCCGCCCCATTTCTGGAAAGGGCAACTGGCATGACTGTCATGCAACACAGTCTCTGGGTTGGAGAGCAGGCCAGGGACCCTACAGAAGGGGTCTCCACCCCACAGTTCCAAGAGGGATCAGATAGGGGTAAACGTGGCACCACCCTGAAGTTCCCAGGCACCTGGTTCACTTGGTTATGAGCCAGTTTTATTGAGAAAAGGCCAGTTTTATTGAGAAACACAAGGTCAAAGAGGCTAGGACAGTGGCTCCACCTGTATACAGACCCCAGAGCTGTAGCCCTCACCTTAGCTTCACTTAGAGCCAACGCTTCATACAGGTACTTTTCTTGATACTGTGGTAAAGTTCTGTATTTACATTACCTTCTGTGGCAGGCAGCATAATCGATCCACCCCTCACAGAAGTCTACATTCTAATCTCTTGAACCTGTGACTATGTCACCTTACATAGCAAAAGGGACTATGCGGATATGATTAAGAAGCGTGAGATGGGGAGACTATCCTGAATTATCCAGGCAGACCCAATGCAATCCTAAGGGTCCTCGTAAGTGAAAGAGGGTGTCGGGGAGTCAGAGAAGATGTGACAATGGAAACAGCACCAGAGTATTGCAGCCTGAGAAAGACGCAACCGGCCATTGCTGGCTCTGAAGATGGAAGGAGACCATAAGCCCAGGAACACTGAAGCCTCCGGAAGCTGGAAAAAGCAAGAAAACGAATCTTCTCCAGAACCTCCAGAAGGAAGGCAGCCCTGCTGCCATCTTCATTTTGACCCAATGTGACCCACTTCTGATGTGTGACTGCCAAAACTGTAAGACAGTGTAAGATAGTAAATTTTAAACCACCCAATGTGTGACAGTTTGTTTCAGCAGCAGTAGGAAATTAACATCGTTTCCTTGGGAAATTCTAGGTTTCCCACTGACAGGCAAGGCATGAGATCTTCCTCTTCTCTTTGTGACCCAATGGCAATGCTTGGTATTTGTGAAATGGATCTACTTGACGGTGCTCCATGAAAGATCTTGTCCAAGATCTTGTCCTCTGGATACATATTCAGTCCAGACTTACAACTGATGTTTTTAAAACTAGTTTTTAAAAATATTAATGCACCTGGCTGGGACTAGGAGCTTCTTCAGGAGTAATGCCTTGGCCATCCAGCAGCACATGTGGTCTGAATATAGGGCCATGCACTAACTGGGAGCCACAGGTCCCCTCTGGGGGCTATTTTGGTAACACGATGCTAGAATCACAATTGCTTCAGGAGCAATGAGGAAGAAAGAAAGGAGGCAAAGGGCATTACCATTCTTCTGTGGAAATTCTTCAGGATGAAGGCTGGGAGGGACCTTCCATGACACTAGTCTAGAGATCCCAGCCTCCTTCGAGGGCCCAGCCTTCTTACTTCAGGAAGGAATCTGACATTTATGATTTATGCCACATTGTGAATTTATATCAGAAGGTCACCTCTCTGTGGAGTATGTGCATTCTAAATTTGTTGTTTATTGTTAGAGTTTTAAGATTGCCCTTTTCCTCTCCTCTCCCCAACACATCTCAGAGTCTTTACATTGCCAGTGCCCCAGAATGGCCTTGCTGAGACAAGCATGGCAGGAGACCTAGCACAATGCCTCACGCCTGTAATTCCAACACTTTGGGAGGCCAAGGCAGGTGGATCACTTGAGTCCAGGAGTCTGAAACTACCCTGAGCAACATGGCAAAACCCCATGTCTACAAAACTACAAAAATGGCCAGGCGCGGTGGCTCATGCCTGTAATCCCAGCACTTGGGAGGCCGAGGCGGGTGAATCATGAGGTCAGGAGGACGAGACCAGCCTGGCCAACATGGTGAAACCCCGTCTCTACTAAAAATACAAAAAATTAGCTGGGCGTAGTGGCGGGCACCTGTGGTCCCAGCTACTCGGGAGGCTGAGGCAGGAGAATCTCTAGAACCCAGGAGGCAGAGATTGCAGTGAGCCGAGATTGTACCACTGCACTCCAGCCTGGGCAACAGAGTGAGACTCTGTCTCAAAACAAACAAAACAAAACAAAAGACAAAATTAAGGGTAGAGGTTGGAAGATTGCTTGAGCCTGGGAGGTGAAGGCTGCAGCAAGCCATGATCATGCCATTGCACTCCAGCCTGGGCAACAGAGCAAGATTCTGTCTCAAAAAAATAAGAAAGTATGGCAGGAAAGAGCTAAACTAAAATCTTTAATTATGCACACCAACCCCGACAAAGACAAGAACATGGAACTGTGGCCCATTCCAATCAAAAAGATCCTCGGATGCTTTTGAGGCCAGTTCCTGGTATGGAGCAGCCCCAGGTCCCAACTGCAGGATTATGCAGGTGTACGCATGAGGGTGGAGGGAAAAGGAATGGCTTAGGATAAATCCTAGGCTTCTGATTTGAGTGATAAGAAAGATGGTTCGCTCCATTAACTACAGTTTGAAGACAATGAAAAGAGAAAGTCTCCGGGTAAATGGATAATAACACTCTTTTATGGATGTGGTACATCACAGCAGCCTGCAGTGGACCCATGGGGAAACAGCTCAGCAGACGCTGAAGTTATGGGGTCTAGGGTCCAGGACATAGGGCCTGCCTGGAGTAATCAATGTTGGGAGCTGGTGCTGGGAGAACAGATTAATAGATTAAGTCTCCCAGGGTGAGAAAAAACAAAGGGCAGAGTTTGAAACACTCGTCACCACCAACATTTAAGGAAATAGAGGGTAGAAGGCTAACAAAGAAATGGAGAAAAGAAAATTGGTGAAGAGGATCAGGAAAACTAGGAAATGTGGTCTTTTAGAAGCAAAAGAGGGGAAAGCTTTAAGAAGAGATGGGTCCAAAGTGTCAAATGTTCTAACAAGGTAAAGGATGATGAGACCAGAAAGAGGGTCCTGGATAGGGCAGTGCCAGGGCACAGGTGGCTGCAGTGGGAGCAGCTTCTGTAGGGTGTGTGTGTGTGTGTACACATGCATGTTGGGTACATGTGTGGATGTGTGTGTCTATGTGCGCATATATGTGTGTCAGGTGGAGAGGAGGTAGCAGAAATTAAATCACAGAGGACTGGGGAATAACCAGGAACCGGGGACACAGAGACAACAGGTGTAACTACTCTTTTTTAAGAAGCAAGGATGTTAAGGGATTACTTTGGAGGGAAAAAAAAAAAAAAGCAAAACAAGAAGCAAGGATGTAAGGGAAGGAAAGAAATGGAGCAAGAACTTGAAAGTGAATCAGGGTCCAGAAGAGGCTTTGTTTTGTTTTATAATGAAAGAAACTTGAACATGAGAAGCACCTGGTGGATGAGGGAGAAATGAACATGTGTGTGAGCAAACAGTGAGAACACTGGGCTGGAAGGACCTGGCAGAAATTAGATATGAGTGATGCTGAAATCGTGATAAAGAGAACAGTGATACCATCACCCCCACTCCCATGCAAGGGCAGAGGTGGTGTGGTTCTCAGGTGGCTTATCCCTACCACGGTCTCACCTCATGGAGCTTGTCAGCCTTCTGGGTCTGCTTCTTCCGACTTCTCTGAGCAGCAACTCGGTTTTTTTCTCTTCTTCGGACCTTCCTGTCATCATCCTCAGGGCTCTGGGGAAAAACATTGGGTGGGCGTGATGTCGTGGCCCCTCGCCTTACCCTTCTCTGCCCTGTCTCGTCACTCAGCGTTGTTCACAGAGTTTCACCATTTGCTTTGCAGTAGACAGCAGCACTAGTTGCTACACCAATGGGCTCACAACAGCCCCTTGCCCAGGAGCACTCACTATGTGAGTGTGTGAAGTGTGTGGTGTGACTGCTGTTTAAAAGATGAGGAATAAGAAACTCAGAGGGGTTAAGGACCTTGCTCCAGGTATTACAGCCACCAAGTGGGTGAGTGGGAAGTGGAACTCAGGTCTGTTGGTCTCCAAACCAACGTTCATAAACCTCTAGCCCACAGGGCGTGTGCCTGGAAGAGCTGTGGTGTCAATGTTGTCCATCTGAGACTGGAAAGCTGGGCAGGGGCAGGGGGTGGTGGAGAGATCTGCTATCTGGAACTTGCTATTGGGTGGTGGAGAGATCTGCTATCTGGAACTTGCTGTTTGCCAGTCCTTACACCACCACGCATGAAAGGTACTTTTGATGCTGCATGCAAATCATGATTACACTTGTAACTAATTGCAACCACATAACTCTACCAACACACCAAATGATCTTAAACCCCACTGACAATGTACTCATTTGAACAATGCTTGGCTGACATTTTGTTTCAGAAGTCAGAGTGAATCAGAAAGCAAATTTTTGATGTGTCTTGAAAGCTGTTAGCTATACATAAGATTTAACCAAATTCAGTCAAATCCCTCAAGAGTGATCATGAAACAGGCAGGCGGAAAAATGTACGGACCGTGGTAAAAACACTTCAATCAGTTATAGAAAACATGAAAAAGTAGAGCAGTATTTGCTTTCTAGAACCCCATGAGAAGACACCGCCAAGCGGGAAAAATACCACACTTACAGAGTTTAAGAGCCAAGAGGTACAAATACAGGAAAACCACTCAGTTATTAATATTCATGGAATGCAAATGTTAATAACACAAAAATGGATATTTTCAGTTATCATTTGATCTTGTCCTGTATTCCAAATAAGACACACATCTTCCCAAGTTACTGCAGGTAAGAATTTTTTATAACGGTATAAAAAGGAGAAGAATAAATAACATACATAGCAAATAGAAGCTTAAGGGAACAGAGACAAAGTATGAAAATACAGTCTTCTAGAGAGGCAAAGAAGTCTTGATAAACAAAACCAGAACATTACAGGGGAACATGTGGTTAGAAGACAGCTCTTTAGCTTTAGAATCACACCGATCCTAGTTTTGTCTCTTAGTGTCAACATGGCCTTGTGTAAATTGTTTAAATTCTCTAAATTTTCAGTTTTCTCATTTATTGCAGGCATAATTCATTCATTCTTTCAATAGGTATTAACTGAGCACCCACCATGTGCCAGACACTGTCCTAGACACTGGGGATACAAGCCCTAAACAAAGGGTCAGTGAACTCTGCAGACTTGGTGCTAACAGCCTAATGTTTAGGATTGGGATACGATGAAATGAGATTTTGTCCTAAAGCTCCCAGCACACAGTATGCCCTCAAGAAGTTACCTGCCTTTGTTGAAGTTGCTACTTAAAAAAAAATGTATTCTGCATAGTGTTTTTCATGCCTCTGCTCTCTGTAATCAAAAAGTCACTAGCACAAGAAAGCAGCCTGCCTACTGCCCTCGGGGAGCTGACTCTAAACTGGACTCATCACCATGATCACACCTGCCAACCTAGCAGAAACATTTAGTCAAGACAGAAAGAGGTGAGCAAAAGTTAGAGATAGTATTACGTTATTAACCGTATCTGATTCAGTCTCAAAGATCCTGAGAGATCGATGTTATATTCATTTTACAGATGGGGAAACGGAGGGTCGGAGAGGTTAAACAAATTGCTCAAGGCTGCTCAGCCTGTGTGTGGCAAAGCCGAAGCCCAAACTCAGATCTCTGTGACACTCCAGCGTCACCCGATGACATGTGCCCGGCGCTGAATTGGGAAGGTGGGGAGTAAGGATGAAAAGACCCAGTCTTCGTCGTAAGGCAGGTGGCCAAGACCCAGGCAAAGTTTCCAGATGGCCGTCCCTGTGGCCAGCCTGGTCTGTTTCCTGAGTGCTCAGCTGTAAACGTTGCTAGGGGACAGCGAACTGGGAAGGGGCAAAGGGTTTCCACCAGCTGGGGGCGGAGTCGGCCCTTTGTAGGACCCCCCGCCCAGGCTGACCAGTCCCGCTTTCTCCATTCCCTCGGCAGCCCACCCCTGGGGAAGCCCGGAGGGGCTACAGGCGCGGGCGGTGGGGTGGCAGTCGCTGGCTGCGCGAGGATGGGGCGGCCCCCAGGGCAGTGCGGAGCCCACGTGCCGGGGAGCACCCTCCATGCCTGGCCCAGCCAGGCGTGGGCGCCCTCGGGCTTCTCCTCCCAGAGGGCGAAAGAGCTGGCGCAGGGGCCATTCCAGGCGCCGCGGACACTGTGCGCACGCCGGGGTCCCTGGCTCGCCCCCACGCGCCCACGCCTCCACACCCCCACACCCCCACGCCCCCACGCCCTTACCTCTGCTTGTCTCCGGCCGCACCAGCAACCTCTGCACCTCCGCAGTCACCACCACGGAACTCCGGCACCCACCTCCTCGCCCCCCGCGGCGCGCCGGTTCCCTGCACCCCACGACCCTCCCTGAGCCTCCCGCCCGCTACCTGCGGCTGCGGCTGCGGCTGGTTCCCGGGCGCCGCGACGCTCCTCTGCAGGACGCTGCCGGCGGCCGGGAGCCCTTGCGACATGCCAGGCGCTCCTCCGGCCCGGCCCGCCAGCGCGCCCTGCCCACGGGGCTGCCTACGTGCGCTGTCCCGCCGCGGCCATCCTCGTGCCGCACCCACGGCCCCGCGCCAGCCCCGCCCCCTAGGGCTTCCCGCTCTCCCAGCTCCTCCGCGCGTGGGCCGGGTGTCCCAGCGCGCCAGTCCCGGCAGCAGTCCTTCCCGTCCACGTCTGCCCCGCCCTCCTTCTCCCACCCCCGCCTCGTTTCCTCCTCTGCCCGCCCTCTCTCCGCACCTCGGGGTCCCAAATCCACCCCTGCTGCGACTTTCCGCCGGCGCCCCGCGCTTCGTGGAAGTCACGTGGTGGCTCTGAAACCCCAGAGGGAACGCGAAGCCCACCCACGCGAGGCGACGCCCGGGCGGGTGGGGGCCAGGGGGGCGCCATGCCGCCTTTGGGGTCCTTCGGCCGCTACCGGGGAAGTCAGGTTGAGAAACACAGTGGGTGTTTTGGGGTCGGTGGTTTTTTCCCAGTCCCATCGCGGCATCTTCCTGCGTCTCAGCCACGCCCTGCGCCCGCCTCCCGGCGCGGGGGTCACAGTCCCGGGGCACTTTCTCCGCGGCGATCAGTCATCCGGGTGCCACTCTCGCTCCTCCAGCGGCCCCGGAGCCGCGGCTCTGGGACGAGGACGGCGGCTTCACTGAGTCCCACCGCGCACCCCGAGCCACGGGCGCCCCAGGGACTCTGCAGGGAGCGCCTGCCCTTCTCGTCCCCGGTCCGCCGGGCTGTGTGAGGGAGCGAGGCGGGGCGGCCCCGAGGGTGAATTCCCGGAGCGGAGGGTGGGCAGGGGGAGGGTGTCCCGGACAGAAACGGTGACGGGCTTCCCTGAGAGCGAATCTGCCACGTGGGACGTCACTAGTGACAGGTTTGGGGATCTGGACCCGCCATGCCACGGTTAAATGGCCCAGATCCTTTTTCTCTTTCAAGATTTATCCGCTCCTGTCAAACTGGGGACCGGGTTGAGATAGGGCAAGTCCCTGTCCACCTGCCTGCCCGTCAAAAGATGCGAAGCCAAGACAATTACACGTGGTCCTAGCAAAGGAAACACTAGCTGCCACAGGCTGCGGTCTGCATGCTGTGAGCACCGGGAAAGATAACCGCGATTCGGGATGGGCGGGTGGGAACCAGACCAGAAGGGCAGAAGTGCCTACCAAGTGTGGTCGCTTGGGTCTTCAGGTTTGTGGCCAGCAGTGGGCATGGGGGACAGGCATTTCCGATGCCTTTTTAAATCTTAAATGAGTGCACGTGCCCCCCGCCAGGATTTAAGACCCACTCTTGCAAAAGCTTTGAGAGAACTTGAGTGAACATGGCTTCCTGGCGGCCAGCAGGAAAGCAAACTGAGATTCTTGTTTGTGTGATCAGAAGCTTCGGCCAACTGAGAGTTAGGGAGGAAGACAAGAGGGTGGACGCAGCCCTTTAGAGGTGCAGCGCCACACTCACTCCACACCAGCAAGGCTGCGCAGCAGAGCCAGCGCTACGCTGGGTTATCTGCCCGGATTAATCTTCTCATCTCCGTTATTTCATCACTCAGCTTAATTCGTGGTTGCCCCAGGACTATTTTGCATCCCACAAGGTACCCACACAAGGTCCTTAGCATAGCACTCTACATACACTCAACTGGTGCTCAGTATATGTATTGCACTCGGTCAGCTGAGAGCCCTCATTCCTGAAGCACTAAAAGGACTCTACCGAGCTAGGAAAACCTCTGGGTCAAGGAGTTATCATTTTCGGAAGTGATTTCATTCTCCAGTGTTGTTTATGCACGGAAAGGGCAAGGTAGAAACACCTCGGGAACATTCCCGTGCACTCCCATGCTTTATTCTAGTCATACCCACTTTTCTCACTGAACATCACATTTTAAGTCCTTGGGGGCTGCTTCTTCCCTGTCTCTCCCCAGGGAACCTGGAACCATGCCCCAGCACACACGAACTCTTTATATAGGCATAGTCTACTGTCTTGTGTTATACAAGGGTTTCTTCAAATATATTTAGTCTTGGTTAACTAGTTAGCACTTAGGATAGAGATCAATGTAAAGATCATATATCAAAATGAATGGATTAAATAGGTAGATACAGAAATGAAAATCAGAGAGCTAAAGCAGAATTAAATTCTTATTTAAGTCACGGAAGCAAAGGCAACATAGTGAGACCCCCATCTCTACCAAAAATTAAAAGAAATCAACTAGCGGAGTGTGGTGGTGCATACCTGTAGTCCCAGCTACTCAGGACGCTGAGGCAGGAGGATCACTTAAGCTCAGGAGTTTGAGGCTGCAATGAGCTATGATTGCACCACTGCACTCCAGCCTGGGCAACAGAGCAAGACCTTATCTCAAATAAATAAAATAAAATAAAATAAAATAAAATAAAGTTGTGGAGATAAGACAAGGAGAGGATTTTAAAAGAATACATGTAATAGGAGAAATTGACTTGATAAGATCTGAACTGTATAAAAGGGCTAAATTGTTTTAGATGACAGTATAACCAGAAATGTAAAACAGATTGAATAAATACAGTGCATATGAGGAAGGGTTAATATACAGCCCATTAAAAAAATAAGAATATTGAGACAACCTGCAAAGGTAAATTGCAGAAGGGACATGAAATGGCATTTCCCAGCAGAAGAAATAATCAAGGAAAATAGATATAGGAAAATACATATTAAAATAAGAATCCTTTTTAAATTAGCAAAATAAAAAGTAGTAATATCAAATGCTGGCGAGAGTATGGTGAAATTTGTACTCACATGTTTCACTGGCTTCATTGTAAATTGGCACAAACCTGCTGGAAAGCAGTTTTACTCTCACTTTCAAGAACCATAAAGGAGTCATCACTTTTGACTCAATTTTCCTACTACTAGAAAATCATCCTAGGAAGATCATTGAAAATACTAGGGAGAGAAATACTATATGCACTAAAAGTTCATAATAACATTTTAAGAGTGAAAAATGTAAGCAACATAAATGTCCAATTATAGTTGGATGGCTAAACAAAATATGTTATTGCCACAGGATAGAATGTTATGCATCTTTAAAATTACAAGCATGCAGGCTGGATGCAGTGGCTCTCGCCTGTAGTCCCAGCTACTCCAGAAGCTGAAGTGGGAGGATCATTTGAGTCCAGGAGTTCAAGGCTGCAGTGAGCCATGATTGCACCACTGCGCTCCCGTCTGAGCAGGAGTGACACCCTCTTAAAAAAAAAAAAAAAAAAAAAAATTACAAACATGCAGACAAATTTGCCACATGGAATGTTTATTTGATCTGAAGTAAGAAAAACATCAGGATACAAAAAGTACATATATGACAGGAACAGTATGTACGAATGTATGCATGAAAAGATTGGAAGAAAACGTACCCTGATGGTAGCCTTTCTCACATAATGTTGACAGTATAATTTCTTTTACCTGTCCTTGTTGAAAAATTGTTTTTATTTTGTTAGCATCTTAAAACATTTCATATGTATAAGTGATATAAATATATTTATATGGCACTAAGCTCATTGACCACACCAGAATGCCAGCACTTCTCTGATCAAGTGGTTTGTTCTAATAACAGACTTCTCCTTGCTTTTCTGTAATGTTTTCTGGTTTGTTTTATTCTCTCTAGTCAGAAGGAGAAAAAAATGAAGAAAAGATAAAGAATAAGCATTTCAAATGTCTCATTTTCTTCTACCTTTTATTTTCTTTTCATTTGTATTATTTTCCTTGAACCGGGAAGAGAAATTATATGATTTGGCAATTTCTGATTAATACCACAATTACCCTGGATTACATCTTTGGGAAGGCGGGGAGGAGGTGCCAGAGGTTTATAGCTCAGTGACCAAACCCTCTGGTGATTCACTTCACAAAAGACAGCTCTTTATAAAAATGCATCACTCCAGTGCTAGCAAACACTGTCACTAGTTCACCTTTGCTCTTCTCTTTTAGGAAAATCGGCCTTTCAGTCATTGTACTCTCATTGCCCTTCCTTAGAAGGTGGTCCTGTGGGCTGCTGGTGGGGATGGAGAATAGAAAGCTGAAGGCAGAATCCGCTGTGTTTGCCAGAAATCAGCCACTGCGTGTCAGGCCGTTCTAGGCGCTGGGATACAGCAGTGGACAAAAAACCATCCACACCTCCTGGAGCTCTCGTTTCAGCGGAGGAAGGCAGACAATAAACAAAATTTAGTAGTGTGTCAGAGGGTGGTACATTTTATGGCAGAATACAAAGCAGGGAATAGGGACTAGGTGTGGGGAGAGGTGCATTTTTGAACAGGGAGGTCCAGCCAGGCTTCTGTGAAGGAGGTAAGAGAGGCAGCCCTTTGGATACCTGGAAGAAGTGGTCCAGGCTGCACCAACAGCAAATGCAAAAGCCCTGTGAAAGCCTGCCTGGCCACTCCAGAAACTGCAGGAGGCTCATGTGGCTGAAAGTAGAGTGAGGAAGGGGTGGAGGCCAAGAGATGAGGTCAAAAATGCAGTAAGAGCCAGGTCTTGCAGAGCCTCCTGGGCTACTTGCTTTTACTGGGCATGAGATGGAAAACACTGGAAGCCTTTGGGCTGAGGTATGACGTGATCTGACTTGAGTTTTTTATGAGATCGCTTTGGTCGCTATGTTAAGAACAGACTGAGAGGGGCAAGGAAGAAACAGGAAATGACAGCAATAATCCAGGATAGCTGGGATAGGGGCTTGGAAGATGTTGGGAATGCAGAGGCCGAGGCAAATTTGCCAGGAAGCTAAAGAGCTTAAGCTTCCGGGCACCTCACTTACACAGGTCCCTGTCACGACAGCTCAGAAGGGGCCGTAGCAATGTGTCCACATGGTGATATGTTTTAATAAAATTCGCAAAAACAGGATATTTAAACCATAAGCTGTGAAGGCCACTGGTTCTCACCCCAGCATCTCCCAGTCTCTTCATATCTAGTGGTATTGCAATGGCTATGGACATTTGAGGGACCCAGCAAAGTTTAATCAGATATGTTAATATAGTAGGGTATGTGGGTTTCAGGAACTCCTGTATACAGTCACGTTTGCTACACATTTTGTATGACCGCCAGGAATATTCCAGCTGCCCACTGTGCTAACTCACTCGACAACATCTATTGTACTAAGACATAAATATATCCTACACTGCCCTGCACCACACATATATGTATCAAGGTGGTGGAGGGGAGCCCCAGAAGCAGTCTGTGAAAATCCTTCAAATCAACATACGTGCTAAGTTCTAAACAGAAGATTCATTTCTTGTTTGCATCTAGTCAAAACCAAATTATCTCCTGTCGGTAATGAAAGCAACAATACAACTTATACAATTACAAATTGCATTTTGAAAAACCCAGAGGGTTTTTTTCTTTGTTATCTGGAGTTGCATATTGGAAATTTTAACCGCTATTGGAAATGTGTTGTGAAACATTTGTTCATATAGGGAGAACACCATCCTTTTTCATCTCTAAATGTATGTGTGTGTTAAAGAACTGAAAGAAAAAACATATGTAATTAATGAAATGTAAGAAAGAGCTAAGGATAAACAATTAAAATCAATAGAAATATGTCTGATATTAATAAACAATTTGTAACATATTTCAGATTATACTAGAAGCACTGGTTTATTCAGAGAAAAAGATAAATGTCAAATGGAAGCAATGAACAGGATTTTGGGTTGTCTGATGATTCGATAATGAGGAAGGATGGATCATATAAACACAATGGGAAAATACTTACAATTATTACTGCTCTCAGCTGAAATATTGACACTGATAAGGATAATACCAAGCTCATAATATGTGAACACAATGAGGACATTTATAACAAATTGGTTAATGAGTGTCATCAATTCTAAGCATATTTAAAATGAATCACTGGAAAAGAAAAATATGAATTGTTACAACTCATAAATAAAAAAAGTAATCGAGGTTTTTTCCAAATCTGACAATTCTTTTTGTTTGTTGTTGTTGTTGTTTTTGAGATGGAGTTTTGCTCTTGTTGCCCAGGCTGGAGTGCAATGTCGTGATCTCGGCTCACCACAACCTCCGCCTCCCGGGTTCAAGCGATTCTCCTGTTTCAGCCTCCTGAGTAGCTGGGATTACAGGCACGAGCCACCACACCCAGCTAATTTTGTATTTTTAGTAGAGACGGGGTTTCTCTATGTTGGTCAGGCTGGTCTCGAACTCCTAACCTCAGATGATCCCTCTGTCTTGGCCTCCCAAAGTGCTGGGATTACAGATGTGAGCCATAAGGGTCCATATTTTTAGGATACTTGGTTATACCTAATAGTACAATCTAGAATCAATTGAAAAGCATAGAGAAGAAAAAGATTCTCCATAATCCAAGCATCCACACAGAGATAACTGCTAATATTTTACTGCATTCCCACTTTTTTCTATGTAAGTATATACTGCATATGTACTTATATACATGAAATCATACTCTAGGCCAGGCACAATGGCTCACGCCTGTAATCCCAGCACTTTGGGAGGCCGAGGCAGGTGGATCACCTGAGGTCGGGAGTTCGAGACCAGGCTGACCAACATGGAGAAACCCCATCTCTACTAAAAATACAAAATTAGCTGGTCATGGTGGCACGTGCCTATAATCCCAGCTACTCGGGAGGCTGAAGCAGGAGAATCGCTTGAATTGGGGAGGCAAAGATTATGGAGAGCTGAGATCGCGCCATTGCACTCCAGCCTGGGCAACAAGAGCGAAACTCCATCTCAATAAAAGAAAAGAAAAGAAAAGAAATCATACTCTAAGCTGCTTTTTCACTTAGTGTTATAGAGCATATTTTCATGACAATAAATATACATCTGTCATTATTTTAAATATGCAGTTTCCATAGCAGAGATATGTCATAGATGGTCTAAGTCCTTACTATTCTGTTTTTAATTTTTACATATGATGAAACAACATTGTTAATATCATTGTACTCACATATGTCTGCACTTGTCTGATTATGGCCTTAGGGGTTTTTAAAAAATTATTTTATTTATTTATTTATTTATTTATTTATTTATTTATTTATTTGAGATGGAGTCTCGCTCTGTTGCCCAGGCTGGAGTGCAGTGGCACAACCTCTGCTCACTACAACCTCTGCCTCCCAGGTTCAAGTGATTCTCCTGCCTCAGCCTCCCAAGTAGCTGGGACTACAGGCACCTGCCACCATGCCTGGCTAACTTTTGTATTTTTAGTAGACAGGGTTTCACTGTATTGGCCAGGGTGATCTTGAACTCCTGACCTTGTGATCTGCCAGCCTTGGCCTCCCAAAGTGCTGGGATTTATTTATTTTTTTGAAATGGAGTCTCACCCAGGCTGGTGTTCTGTGGCATGATTTGGGCTCACTGCAACCTCCACTGTCCTGGGTTCAAGCAATTCTCCTGTCTCAGCTTCCCGAGTAGCTGGGATCACAAGCACGTGCTTTCACACCCGGCTAATTTTTGTATTTTTAGTAGAGACGGGGTTTGGACATGTTGGTCAGGCTGGTCTCAAACTCCTGACCTCAAGGAATGCAACCTCTTCAGCCTCCCAAAGTGTTAGGATTACAGGAGTGAGCCACCACACCCAGGCAGGCATTAGGTTTAATCACTAGGAATAGAATTGCTGAGAATAAGGAATATTTGTATTTTCAAGGTATTGGACACATATTACCAAACGGCCTTGGAATTAAGAGTCCTGCCAGCACTGTGTGAAAATCCTACTAGCTAATTAGGTAACATTTTTAGGTGGGCTACATTTCAAGATCAGAAGAACTCAACTTGTTTCTCAGATCACTTGTTGAATCTTGATGAAGGTGAAGAAAACAGGAACAGATAAATACGCGATGGGGACCTCCCCACCCTCTGCCCCCATCCAACTTCCACAGGCAGTTCTACATTGACTCCCTGAGGCTGTGTCCCTGGAGCCAAGGATTTCCCAGGGGGCAGGCAACCCAGGCTGACTCTCTCAGTTCTGCAGCCTAATCCAAAATGCATCACATTTGCTCCATCCAAACTTTTTATCTGGCAGGCTTCTCTCTCCCACTTTCACAGAGGAAAGACTAGGAAGAAAGCAAGTCAAACCTGGGTGTTCATCTCACCTCTGCTAAAGAATGGGGGAGGGACTTGGGGAAGAACACTTAATCACATTAGGTCAGGTTATTATCCTCTTCTATGCATTGCATTGGTTATGGAAAAGCATAAAGGAAAAAAGAAAAATCTGAAGGAGAAAAAAGTGGGTGGCGGGGGGGAAGAAGACAGTAAAGAAGGTATTCATGGTGGGATACCAGCAAGTGACTCTACCTGGGCCATAGAAAGTTCTGGAATAGAGACTGGGAAGTTTAAGTGACTGGTTCTCTATCCTGGTGTTCTGCCTCTCCCTCCTTCCCTCTGACCCTCCCCCTCCCTCTCCTTCCCTTCCTCTTTCTCTCCTTCCCTGTCTCCAAGGAGACTGACCTTTCTCCTGGGCCTCTCCTAGGATATCCCACCGACATCTCAGACTCAGCATGCTCAGCATTAAGTTTATTATCAAACCAAATACGCTCCTCTTCATGCACCATCCCAGGGACCTGTGCCAACGGCTGCCCACCACCGGGGCAGAGGGCATGGCCACATTTTCTGTGGACCCCACACTCAGTCTCTATAGCTACGGCACCTACTCTGGGGCTGAGCCAGGTTTTGTGGGGCCTAAAGCTGATACTACCAGGGGCCACCTCTTTAAGAAAAATCATTCAAATCTAGATATTCAAGTCAAATGTTAAGTAGAATGAAAAAACAAATCTTAACAAAATATTGCAAATATAAAATTCCAGAAGATTGCATACTTTTTTTTTCATTAATGGTTAACACACTCCACTGTGTCTGTTTTTGGCTGCGCACTCTTTGAACACCTCTTCACATAACAATGCTTTTGAAAGTTATTTTTATAGAGAGAATAGAAAGATAACTCTTGTGATTGATTAAAATTGTATTTTTGATATTTGAGATTACATAAATCATGTGCTTGATTCTACCCAGAGATATGCTTGCTGTTCACTCACCAAAATTCAGGAATTCTGATCAATGCTGTTTTCTATGATTGCCATCAAAGAGTATATACAGGCCAGTCACAGTGGCTCACACCTATAATCTCAACAGTTTGGCAGGTTGAGGCAGGAGGATTGCTTGAGCCCAGGAGTTCAGAGACCAGTCTGGGCAACAAAGTGAGACCACATGTCTCCAAAAAAAAAAAAAATCAAAAACTTACCCGGGTGTCGTGTGGCACAAAACTGTGGTCCCAGCTACACAGGAGACTGAAGCAGGAGGATCACCTGAGCCCAGGAGGTCAAGGATGCAGTGAGCCGTGATTGCACCACTGCACTCCAACTTGGGTGATAGAGCAAGACCCTGTCTAAAAATAAAATGTTTTTAAGTATATGCATTTATAATTGTATCAGCTACATTGTCAAGTGTATCCCAGGCAACTGAGAACTTTTTTGCTGTTTAGGCTTCCATGAGAACAGAATCCTAGGACAGGTGTGGTGGCTCATGCCTGTAATTCCAGCACTATGGGAGGCGGAGGCAGGTGGATTACTTGAGGTCAGGAGTTCGAGCCCAGCCTGGTCAACATGGTAAAACCTCGTCTCTACTAAAAATACAAAAATTATCTGGGCATGGTGGCAGGTGCCTGTAATCCCAGCTACTCAGGAGGCTGAGGCAGGAGAGTTGCTTGAACCTGGGAGGCACAGGTTGCAGTGAGCCGAGATCATGTCACTGCACTCCAGCCTGGGCAACAGAGTGAAACTCTATCTTAAAAAACAAAAACAAAAACAAAAAAAACCAGAATCCTACATTTTTACGTAGCTATTAGAAGCCTCTGCCACCAGCTAACTTCCACCACATATATTTCAAACCTCCACTGCCCGCTTACTTCTGGCTTTGGCACTGCAGGACACGTTCATATCCAATCATCTCTGGCCCTGCACCTCGGCATCTCCATGCCAGGTAAGTTGGCTTGGTGTGTCAATGTGTCCAGAATTGGTGGATTCTTGGTCTCACTGACTTGAAGAATGAAGCCACGGACCCTCGCGGTGAGTGTTACAGTTCTTAAAGATGGTATCTGGAGTTTGTTCCTTCAGATGTTCAGGTGTGTCTGGAGCTTCTTCCTTCTGGTGGGTTCGTGGTCTCGCTGCCTTCAGGAATGAAGCTGCAGACCCTTGCAGTGAGTCTTCCAACTTATAAAGGCGGTGTTGACCCAAAGAGTGAGCAGCAACAAAATGTACTGCAAAGAGCGAAAGAATAAAGACTCCACCCTATGGAAGCAGACCCCAGCCGGTTGCCACTGTTGGCTCCGGCAGCCTGCTTGTATTCCCTTATCTGGCCCTACCCACATCCTGCTGATTGGTCCATTTTACAGAGAGTTGATTGGTCCACTTACAGAGAGGTGATTGGTCCGTTTTGATAGAGTGCTGATTGGTGCGCTTACAATCCTTGAGTTAGACACAGTCACAGAGTGCTAGTTAGCTAGATACAGAGTTAGCTAGTTACAGAGTACTACTTGGTGTATTTGCAAACCCTGAGCTAGACACAGAGTGCTGATTGGTGCATTTACAATCCTTGAGCTAGACACAGAGTCACAGAGTGCTAGTCCTCCAAGTCTCCACTAGGTTAGCTAGATACAGAGTACAAATTGGTGTATTCACAAACCCTGAGCTAGACACAGAGTGCTGATTGGTGCATACACAATCTTCCGGCTAGATATAAAAGTTCTCCAAGTCCCCATCCCGTTCAGGAGCCCAGCTGGCTTCACCCAGTGGCTCCTGCACTGGGGCTGCAGGCGGAGCTGCCCGCCAGTCCCGAGTGGCACCTACACTCCTCAGCCCTTGGGCTGTCAATGGGACCAGGCGCCACGGATCGGGGGCGGCGCTCGTGGGGGAGGCTTAGGCCGCGTGGGAGCCCACCACAGCGGGTGGAGCTCAGACTTGGCGGGCTGCAGGTCCCGAGCCCTGCGCCGCTGGGAGGCAGCTAAACCCAGCGACAATTTTGCGTGCGGCACCCGGGCCAGCAGCTGCGGAAAGCCCCTCACTGCCCTGGGCCCGCGGCACCTTCTGGCGGCCGCGTGTGCGGGGTCCGCGGAGCCCGCGCCCCCGGGAACTCGCACTGGCCCGCGAGCGTGGCGCGCAGCCCCGGTTCCCACCCGCGCCTCTCCTTCCACACCTCCCCGCAAGCAGAGGGAGGCGGCTCCGGCCTTAACCAGCCCAGAGAGGGGTTCCCACGGTGCCGTGGCGGGCTGAAGGGCTCCTAAAGCGCCGCCAGAGTGGATGCTGAGGCCAAGGAGATGCTGAGTGAGGGCTGCTAGCACATTTTCACCTCTCATTAGGAGTATGTATCCTGGAAGCTTCGCTTTCACCAGTATCCTAGCAATAGCAGCTCTACTCCCAAGTGAAACCCAAACTCACTGCATACCAATTCAACTCCCCTTCACTCTCTCAAAAATGCCCATGGCCACCCATGCCACCTGCCCTGAAAGAATATATGTCAAAGGGAAAGCTGGAGTGGAAAGAGACAGCAGTCTTAATTTGTTGTAGTCAAAGTATCGTTCTTTTTGCAAATTTTGCAAAAATAATTTTTGTCCCAGGGCCTGGGAAGTGGCTTTAAGTGATGGATGGGCTGAAGCTTAAACATAAGTAGCTTCACAGTGAGTCCATCTTCACTTCTATCTTCACAACATCTGTATTCCTCTTCCTTTCATCTCCCTTCCTTCCTTCCTTCCTTCCTCCTTTCATCTGGGCCACAGCAACAGCCCTGTGACAGGCCTTCCTTCTGCTCTCAAGGGCCTCTGGACCATCCCAAATTTGTTATGTGACTCCAGTGTTTAAAACCCTTCCATGGCTCCCCCTTTGTCGCCAGGATGTAGCCCAGCAGCTCTGCTTGGCCTCCAAGGCTTTCTCTAGAGACTTTCCCTTCCCCTGACTCGCCTCACCCTCATGCTCATGAAATAGAACGACTGCTTGGGAACCTCCAGACCTCTTCAAGATGTCTCTACTCTCTATGGCTTTTGTTTTTCTCGGTCCCTCTTCTTTTCTCTGCGCTTATCTCTTCCCCACCCCAACTCAGTCGGCTTCATGAACATGTACTCCTCTTTCAAGAAGTAGCTTCAACATCTCTCCCTCCAGAAAGCTTTTCCTTGACAATCAGGTAGAATTAACCACATATTTCTTTTTTCCACTACTCTACTTTGTTATAAAGTTTTAAAATTTTTGTTTTTATTTAATAAGAAATATATGTGAAGGAAGCAAGTACAGAAAACATTTTTTAAAAATAAATATGTTAATGCATTCCCACAATAAAATGGAATTTATTACAGATAAATTGAAAGTGATCAGCACTTTTTTATTTTTTTGAGATGGAGCCTCACTCTGTTGCCCAGGCTGGGGTGCAGTGGTGCAATCTCAGCTCACTGCAACCTCTGCCTTCCGGGTTCAAGCGATTCTCATGCCTCAACCTCCTGAGTAGCTGGGACTACAGGCGCCCGCCACCAAGCCCGGCTAAATTTTTGTATTTCTAGTACAGACGGGGTTTCACCATGTTGGCCAGGGTGGTCTCGAACTCCTGGCCTCAAGGGATTCGCCTGCCTCGGCCTCCCAAAGTGCTGGGATTACAGGGGTGAGCCATCGTGCCCAGCTGTGATCATCACTTTCAATTCTGGTCATTAATTTGGTGTGTATCCTTCCAGATTTTATATTTTATATATATATATATACACACACTCCTCATTTACAAATCTGTCTCCTCCTCCCAGATTACAAACCATATGAGGAAAAAGCAATGTCTTCATTACGCTGGCCCCTCCCAACCCAGCGCTAGCTGTGGTAATAACCAGCACTAGAAATGATGGCATTGAAGCACAGACAATTTAAGAAACTTGCCCAGGTTACCCAGAGAAGTGACTGGGCTGGGATTCAAACTCAGACAGAGCATGCACTTAATAAAGTTTTAATTGGTCAATAATGAATACATAGTCATGTTGCAGTAAATAACATTTGGATTAGTAGAAGAGTTACCCCAAAAAGAGTTTCAGCACATACTATCAAAATACACATGAGAATGTTTAATGATTTCTACATGCATCATGGTGGCATACTTCATTCAAAAATTAAGAAATTATCATTATATTGTTTTTGAGACAGAGTCTTGCTCTGTCGCCCAGGCTAGAGTGCAGTGGTGGGATCTCGGCTCACTGCAGCCCTCTCCTCCCAGGTTCAAGTGATTCTTGTACCTCAGCCTCCTGAGTTGCTGGGATTACAGGGGTGTGCCACCACGCCTGGCTAATATTTGTATTTTTGGTAGAGACAGGGTTTTGTCATGTTGGCCAGGCTGATCTCGAATTCCTGGCCTCAAGAGATCCACCCTCTTCGGCCTCCCAAGGTGCTGGGATTACAGGCATGAGCCACCGCACCCAGCAATAACTTATTTGTTCTTATTTCCCCCAATTTTGTTTCTAAGGGAGAGGCGCCTAGCAAAAATGTGTTTTTGCTAAAGTCTTGCAATGCTGGTTTCTACTGAAGCCCTAAATAATGTCACACCATAGGAATTATAGTAGTGTAGTAACTGAAGAGGTTGCTCATTATTCTGTTTTAAACTATGAATAAGACATGTGTCATTTGTGACGTACTTAAAAAATTAATTTCACTCATTTCCGGTAGGACCTACTACCACCTACAACTAATTTGCATTTCCTTGGATCCATTTTCAACTTCTTGTGCCTGGCACAGAGCTGAGCTCACAATTCTGGTCACACATCTACTGAATGAATAAACCACGAATGACTTCTACAGGCAGCAGATTTCCTTAGAAACACACTAACAACTTTGGTGGTCCTCCTAACACTCAAAGTGGATGACTGGGGCTGTTTCAAGAAATCTCTTTTTTTTCTTAACAATAGCCCGTGCTCTTCGATAGTTTAGGACAGAAAGAGCCTTAGGCCAGTGGTTTACGCTTGTAATCCCAGCACTTGGAGAGGCTCAGGCAGGAGAATTGCTTGAGCCCAGTAGTTTGTGATCAGCCATGCAACATGGTGAGACCCCATCTCTACAAAAAAAAATGACACACACCTGTAGTCTCTGCTACTTGGGAGGCTGAGGCAGGAGATCGCTTGAGCCCAGGAGTTGGAGGAAATGATCATGCCACTGCACTCCAGCCTGGGCAACAGAGACTCTGGCTCAGGAAAAAAAAAAAAAATGAGCATCTCAGTCTTCTTTTCAAAAAAAGCAGAGCCAGTTTGTTATTTCCCTCTAATAGACCTCATGTAGGCAAAATTGAATTAACCTTTATCCTTGGTTCCTGATACTCTGACATCGTTGTTTTATGAATGTACTTCTTGTGTTTATTTATTACTCATTTGCTTGTTAATAACAGACATCTCCAAACCCATCACCTAATCCAAGAATCAGAACACCGACAATCCCTTTTATTTACCTCTGTTCTCTTCACTATTCCAGCGCCTTTTCCCCCATCTGACTATCCTAAATTTTGTGTTTATACTTTTGTCACTTTTTAAAAACTAAACTTTTTTATTTTGACATATTTGTAGATTCTCTTGCAGTGAAATCCCACATGCCCTATACTCAGTTTCCCCCAATGGTAAAATCTTGCAAACCTGTGTTCCATATGACATCACAATCAGAAAGGATATTGACATTGATACAACCGAGACGCAAAATGTTTCCATCACCACAAGGATCTCTCCTGTTGCCCTTTCTTAGTCACAACCACTTGTTGCTCATGCTTTGCCTATCTGCTCCTTTACCCCGGTGACCACAAATCTGTTCTCCATTTCTGTAATTTTGTCATTCAAGAACATTATATAAATGTAATCCTACAGCACATAACCTTTTGAGATTGGCTTTTCTTCACAATTCTCTGAAGATTTCATGGAAGTTGTTGCCTGTATCAATAGTTTGCTCCTTTTTTGTTGCTGAGTGGTATTCCGTATATGGCATGGATATACCACAGGTTGTTTAACCTTGTCAAGGACATCTGGGCTGTTTCCTAGTCCTTGGCTATTACAAATAAAACTGCTATAAACATGTGTGTATCTGGGCATGGTGGCTCATGTTTGTAAGTCCCAGCACTCTGGGAGGCCAAGGTAGGAAGATTTCATCAGCTCAGGAGCTCTAGACCAGCCTGGGCAATATAGTGAGACCTTGTCTCTACTAAATAAATAAATAAATTAGCCAAGCATGGTGGTGTGTGTCTGGAGACCCTACTCAGGAGGCTGAGGCAGGAGGATTGCTTGATCCTAGGAGGTGGAGGTTTCAATGAGCCATGATCATACCACTGCACTTCAGCCTGGGCAACACAGTGAGACTCTGTCTCGAAAAAAATTTGTGTACAGAGTTTTGTGTAAACATAAGTCTTCATTTCTCTGGGATAAATGCCCAAGAGTGCAACTGCTGGGTCACTTGTTAGTTGAACATTTAGTTTTCTAAGAAACTGCCAATGTGTTTTCCAGAGTGGCTGTATATTTTTAATTCCCACCAGCAATATGTGAGTGATACTATTTCTCTACATGCTCTCCAGCATTTGATATTGTCATGATTTTTTATTTTATTCATTCTGATAGGTGTGTAATGACATCTTATTATGGCTCTAAATTGCATTTTCCTATTGACTACTAATGTTGAACATCTTTCCATGTGTTTATTTCCCATCCATATATGCTCTTTCATGAAATGTTTATGTCTGCTGTGCATTTTATAATTATGTTGCTTGCTGTTTTGCTGTTCAGAGTTCTGAGAGGCTTGCTTTTTTCAAGGTCTCATTCTTTTGCCCAGGCTGGAGTGCAGTGGTGCAATCACGGCTTGCTGTAGCCTCAGTCTCCTGGGCTTATGTGATCCTCCCACCTCGGCTTCTCAAGTAGCTGGGACTATAGCTGTGTGCCACCACTCCTGGCTAATTTTGTTTTGGTTTGTTTTACTTTTTGTAGAGATAGAGTCTCACTATTTGAACTCCTGGGTTCAAATAATCCTCCCGCCTTGGCCTCCTAAAGTGCTGGGATTACGGGCATGAGCCACCACTGTCTAGCCAAGAGTTCTTTATATATTCAAGATACTAATCCTTTGTCAGATATATGGTTTGCAAATATTTTCTCCCACTTTATAGCTTGTCATTTCATCCTTTTAACAACATCTTTCAAAAAGCAAAATCTTTAATTTTAAAGAATCCCATTTATCAATTTTTAAAAATGAATAATGCTTTTGGTGTCAAGTTTAAGAACTCTTTGCTTAGCCCTAGATCCTGAAGATTTTCTCCATTTTTTCTAAATGTTTCAGTTATACATTTGATATTTAATTGTGTGACCCATGTTAATTTTTCCATAAAGCATGAGACTTGGGTGGATGTTCCTTACTGTTTTGTTTTTTGTTTTTGTTTTTTGAGACAGGGTCTTACTCTGTTGCCCAGGCTGGAGTGCAGTGGTCTGATTTAGGCTCAAACTGCAACCTCCGCCTCTCGGGTTCAAGAAATTCTCATGCCTCAGCCTCCCAAGTAGCTGGGATTACAAGAATGCACCACCACACATGGCTAATTTTTGTTTTTTTTTAGTAGAGACGGGGTTTTGCCAGTTTGGCCAGGCTGGTCTTGAACTCCTAACCTCAAGGGATCTACCTGCCTCAGTCTCCCAAAGTGCTGGAATTACAGGCATGAGCCACCACACCTGGCGGTTGTTTGTTTCTTTTACCCATGGATGCTTAATTGTTCCAGTACCATTTGTTGAAAAGACTTATCTTTCCTCCTTGAATTGGTTTTGCCCCATTGACAAAACTCAGCTGGCCATATTTGTGTGAGTCTGCTGGGTTCTCTATTCTGTGTGTTCTTGATCTGTGTGTCTACCTCTCTGCCAATATCCTACAGTCTTCATTATTATAGCTATATAAGAAGTCTTGAAATTGGATAGACTGATTCCCTCTACTTTCTTCTTTTTCAAGATTGTTTTAGCTATTCTAATACCTTTGCCTTTCCATATACATTTTAAAATAATCTTGTGTGTATATATTTTGGGATTTTACTTACTGGGATTTTGATAGAAATTACATTAAACGTGTCTAAATCTGGAGCAAATTGGCCAGATTGAGTCTTCTATCCATGGACATGTTGTGTCTCTTCTTTATTTATATCTTAGACATCCTTCATCAATGTTCTGTAGCTTTCAGCATGTTAAGTCCTATACATGTTTTGTTAGATTTACACCTATCCACTTTTTGTTGAGTGATTGCAAATGGTATTGTATTTTCATTTCTGTGTCCACATGTTCATTGCTAGTATAGAGAGATACAACTGATTTTTGTAGGTGTATCTTATGTCCTGTGACCTTGCTAAACTCATTTGTAAGTTCTAGGAGTTTTTGGTACATTCCTTGGGATTTTCTGTATAGACAATCATGTTTTCTGCAAATAGGACAGTTTCATTTCTTCCTTTCTGATCTATATACATTTTCTTTTATTTTCTTTCCTTATTTCACCAACTAGAAATTCCAGCCCAATGTTGAATAAAACTTCTGAGAGTGGACATTTTTGCCTTGTTCCCGATCTTAGAGGGGAAAGCATTCCATCTGTTATCATTAAGTATAATAATATTAGCTGTGGGGGTTTTTGTAGCTGTCCTTTATCAAATTGAGGAAGTTCCCCCTGTATTCCTACTTTTCTGGGAATTTTTATCATGAATCATTGTTGATTTTGTTTTCAAATGCTTTTTCTGTATCAATTGATATGATCATGTGATTTTTCCTCTCTAGCCTATTAATATGGTAGATTACACTGATTTTCAAAAATTGAACCACACTTCCATTCCTGGAATAAACTCTGCTTGATTATAAATTGTTTTTCTTTTTTATTTTTGAGACGGAGTTTCGCTCTTGTTGCTCAGGTTGGAGTATAATGGTGCCATCTCGGCTCACTGCAACCTCCGCCTCCCAACTTCAAGCGATTCTCCTGCCTCAGCCTCCCGAGTAGCTGGGATTTCAGGCATACGCCACTATGCCTGGCTAATTTTGTATTTTGTTTTTAGTAGAGATGGGATTTCTCCATGTTGGTCAGGCTGGTCTCGAACTCCCAACCTCAGGTGATCCACCCACCTCGGCCTCCCAAAGTGCTGGGATTACAGTGTGAGCCACCACGCCCGGCCAGTTTATATATATATATATATATATATATGTACTGCTGAATTCTATATATTGCCCAAATCCTTTAGCTGTAATAGGACTATTAAAATTATTTCA
The DNA here is from genome assembly GCF_007565055.1 of Rhinopithecus roxellana. Classification (NCBI taxonomy): domain Eukaryota; kingdom Metazoa; phylum Chordata; class Mammalia; order Primates; family Cercopithecidae; genus Rhinopithecus; species Rhinopithecus roxellana. Next base: position 70,151,841 of record NC_044556.1, on the reverse strand, counting down.
TATTGAGTGAGTTGTGATAGTTTGTGTTTTTCAAGGAATTGGTCCATTTGATCTAAGGTGTCAAATCTATGTGTGTCTCATTGTCCTTAGTATTCTTTTTATGATCCTTTTGTTATCGGCAAGTTCTCTAGTGATAGTCCCTGTTTTATTGTTGATATTAGTGTCCTTTGTCTTCTTTTTTCCTTGTTGATCTTGTTAGAGGTTTCATTGATCTTTTCAAAGAATCAGCTCTTTGTTTCAGTGGTTTGCTTTATTTATTTGTTTTTTACCGACGTCATTGCTTTCTGCTCTTAACATTATTTTCTTATTTCTGCTTGCTTTGGGCTTATTTTGCTCTTCTTTTTCTAGGTTCTTGTGGTGAACGTTTTGAAACATTTTGTGCTATAAATTTCCCTCTTGGCACTGCTGTAGCACAAATTTTGATATATTGTGCTTTCATTTCCATTTAGTTCAAGGTATTTTATAAAAAGTTTCTTTTGAAACTTCCTGTTTGACCCATGGATTATTTAGAAGAGTGTTATCTTGTTATCCTCTTACCTTTCTGTTATTGATTTCTAGTTTCATTCCATTGTGGTCAGAGAATACACTCAGTATGATTCTAATTCTTTTAATTTATTGAGGTTTGTTTTATGGCCCAGGATATAGTCTATTTTGGTATATATTTCATGGGTACTTGAAATGAATGTGTATTCTTCTGTCATTGGGTGTTCTATAAATATAGATTTGATCCTGTTTGTTGATGATGTTGCTGAGATCTATAGACTTGCTGGTTTTTTTGTTTAGTGGTTCTATCAACCATTGTCAGATTTCTTCATTGTTGCCCATCTAGGAGGTGTAAAATCTTATCTTATTGTGATCTTAATTTGCATTTCCTTGAGTTCTGGTGAGATTGGTTATCAAATTATATTTTTATCCCTAATTGTACTTCTAAAAATATATCATTGATACTTTACCAATGATATGAGGTTAATGCAAAAGTAATTGCAGTTTTTGCCATGAAAGTAATGGCAAAAGCCACACTACTTTGTACCAACCTAATAATTATTCATATTTATTGCTTTTTTTTTCCTTATTTTTTTTCCTGTTTTTGTTTTGTTTTTGTTCTCGTTTTTACATATGTAGTGACCTCTGCCAATGGATCTGAATAGAGATGGGTAATTCTCCTTGTGTATCTCTATCTGGGACAGTGCTACAAGCAATTAGATACATACTTAGGTCAAAACCCTTCAATTATTCCCCATATTGTGACAAAAATAATCCAAAACTTTAGGCTGACTTTTAAGTTGTATATGGCACACTTTAAATTTATCTAATCCAGCTGCGTCAGTGTCTCCCTATTTCCCAGCTCAGCTTGTTCCTGCCTCCACACTTTTGGCCGTGTCATTTTCTTTGACTACAGTGCTGTCAACCAAAATCCTATTTGTGCTTTAAATGTGGCTCAAATGCTCCCTCTATGGAGACTTTCTTGATCATTCCAACTGGAAGTGATTGCCTTGTTCCTCTTAACAACAGATTGTAGAACATCTGTGGTATAATGACTGCATGGTTTGGTATCATAATGCACACATCTAGGAAACCAGTGGGTGGTCTCAGTGATTCAGAACAGAAGTGTCTTATTGTTTCTTTACATCTATTTTATTGGCTTGTAGGCAAAGCGCCTCTCCTTTATTAATATTCTTTTTTTTTTTTTTTTTTTTTTTTTTTTTTAAGATGGAATCTCACTCTGTCGCCCAGGCTGGAGTGCAGTGGTGCAATCTCGGCTCACTGCAACCTCCGCCTTCAGGGTTCAAGCAATTCTCCTGCCTCAGCCTCCTGAGCAGCTGGGATTACAGGTGTGTACCACCATGCCCTGCTAATTTTTGTATTTTTAGTAGAGATGGGGTTTTGCCCTGTTGGCCAGGCTGGTTTCGAACTTCTGATGACCTCAGGTGATCTGCCTGCCCCAGCCTCCCAAAGTGTTGGGATTACAGGCGTGAGCCACTGTGCTGCCTGGCTTCTTTTGTTAATACTCTAACTCATGTAGTGAGCATTGTTAAAATTCCATCTCAAATGACTATATCCACCAAAAGTGTTGTATTGGGCAAACTGCCAACTTGTTCAGCAGAAATATTACTAATATGATAGACTGGAGGAATAAATTATTCAGAATGCTGATAAACTCATGCTATGAAGTGATTTCCACATACATGTCAGTTAGATGTGGGAGATGAACTATCAGTAGCAAAACAACTGAAAAAATGTATTTTATATGTGTATTTATTTATTTTAGATTCGGGGGTATGTGTGCAGGTTTGTTACATGAGTAAATTGTATGATGCTGAGGTTTGGGTTTCTAAGAATCCCGTCCCCCAAGTAGTGAACATAGTACATGGGGTAGTTTTTCAGCCCATTCCCCCTCCCTCCCCTACTCCTTTTGGAATCCCCAGGTTTTATTGTGTCCATGTGTACACATGGACACAATAAAATGTTCATCTCCCACTTATAAGTAAGAACATGATAATTCATTTGATTTTGGGTTTCTGCATTAAATTGCTTAGGATAAAGGCCTCCAGTTGCATCCATGTTGCTGTAAAGGTTGCTGTAAAGGATGTGATTTCATTCTTTTTTATGGCTGTACAGTAATCCGTGGTGTGTATGTAGCACATTTTCAATATCCAATCCACCATTAATGGGCACCTAGGTTGATTCCATGTCTTTGATATTGTGAATAGTGCTGTCGTAAACATATGAATACAGATAGCTTTCTGACAGAATGGCTTATTTTCCTTTGGGTATATTCCCAGTAATGGATTGCTGGGTTGAATGCTAATTCTACTTTTAATTTTTTGAGAAATCTCCAAACTGCTTTCCACAGGAACAGTACTAATTATAAGCATTCCCTTTTCCATGAAACCTCACCAACATCTGGTTGTTTTCACTTTAATAGTAGCCATTCTTATTGGTATGAGATGACGGTATCTCATCATGGTTTTGATTTGCATTTCTCTGATGATTCGTGGTGTTGAGCATTTCAAAAAAGCTATTTTAAAAGTCTGGCTTTTGGCCAGGCGCAGCGGCTCACGCCTGTAATCCCAGCACTCTGGGGAGGCCGAGGCAGGCGGATCGCCTGAGGTCAGGAGGTTGAGACCAGCCTGACCAACATGAAGAAACCTCGTTTCTACTAAAAATACAAAGTTAGCTAGGCATGGTGGCGCATGCCTATAATCCCAGCTACTCAGGAGGCTGAGGCAGGAGAATCGCTTTAACCCGGGAGGCAGAGGTCACGAGATCCTCGTAAGCCGAGATCACACCATTGTACGCCAGCCTGGGCAACAAGAGCAAAACTCTGTCTCAAAAACAAAGTCTGACTTTTATTGTGAGTCAAAGTGGGCAACACTCCACTGAATTTTGAACTTCTGTATCTTCAAGCTAGTTAGCTCATGGCAGATTTTGGAGTAATTATTGTTAGCTGATAGTTTCAGTGGTCTGCATAATATAAAGGGATTTACAAAGAATAAGTCTAAATACACCTTTATATCATTATTATTTTATTATTATTATTATTTACAAAGTTCTCAAGAGCTCGAATGTTATGTCATCTTTTTAAAGTAAGTGATTTCAGGCAAGTTTCATACAACATATCTGTATATAAAAGTAGCCATGAATTTTTATATTTTGCATGGGTACAATTTTACATACCAGGCAATTCCAGACTTTATTAAAAATTGAATCATAAATTTTTAAGTCACAGAAGACTAGAAGAGATTCCTAAAAACAGAGATTCTCATCTTATTATAAAAAGGGACATTACAGAAAATTTAAAAATTCAGAAAACAGCAATGATAATTACTGATCATTAACAATAAATTATTATGTATTTAATTAATACATAGTTAAAATAATTAAGTTATTGTTACCACCAATAATCTGCTTACCCAGAGACAACTGCTGATAACATAGATCTTAGAGAGATTGTCCTAAATCTTTTTTGGTTTATGTCTAGGCAAGAGTATACCTGAGGTTTGGTTTTTGTTTTTCTTTGAATGAAGGACTCTGCACTGCTTTCAGCGTTCTAGAACTTAACAACACTGATGATTGGCAGTTCTTTGTGTTTATTTTTGGTCCCACACGTTGTTCTTCAAACCCATTTCCTCTTGTTCTTTCCCCAACAGAGGCAGAGAAGCACTGGCCTCGAGCTCTGCCTATGATTTTTCTACAGAACTAAACTACCATACCTTAACCTGCTCTCCTCAGGGGTGAATCAATTCAGTGTCTTTCCTCTTGGCATGTGAGTCTCATTCTCCAATTGTTTTACCACTTTGGGGCATCCCTTGAACCTTCTGAGAGGCTGAGCGCAAGGCATATTTCTTCTAACAAATAGCTCACTGTATTGACATTCACCTACCTGAAAGCAGGAAGCTGGATCAGATAACTTTGGGGGCTTCCTTTCAGTTCTGACTTTTTGTGGGCCCTCTCAGGACCTGGCTTAGGATTCTGCTCTTGGCAAATATTTGGTAAGTCTTACTGGTTGTATGACTCATGAGTGTGGTTCCTAATAACAGTCACAAAAAAAAAAAAAAACAGTAAAAGCAGTTCCAGGAATTTGCTGGTTACTCAGTAGTGGTGGATGCAGCAGGGAAAATAATGCAGGCTTCCTGCCCATTTCCTAGCCACTTCTCCATATATGCACCTGGTCACAGAGGCATGGTCACAAAGACCATATGACAGACCCCAGAGACCCCAGGCAACGTGTTCCCCAGCAGGGAGCGTGTCCTGCGGATTATGTTCCTCAAGGAGCTCAGGCTTCTTAGGGGCAGCTTTCACTCAACTTGGAAGGGAGCATCTAGGTAGAGGGGCTCACTCAAGTGGACTCCTCATTTGCTCGTTTCTTTCTAAGGAAGCCACTTTTAAGTGTGATGGCATTGAGACTGTGTATTGCTGCACCCCAGTGCCAGTGAACCTATGAAATACAGCCATGCTCACTCTGTGCCTCACATGGAATCTCTCCAGAAGTAACTGGGAAGCCAGAGTGGGAGGGAGCCCTAGCAGTGGAGTGATGGGGCCAAAATGCTCATCTTTTGAGAGCTCAGGCTCATCAATCTTCAACCTTTACAGAAGAACTCAAGGCCTTTACTTTTGCAGAAAGTGCCTGGACTAGTCTGTCAAACACCTTCCAAAATTGGCCCTTTATTCTTTGGAAAGTTATTCACCCCTCCCCTGTTATTCATCTTGCTCTTGTGTCTCTGACGTTTTATTTAAGCTCATACCACTTGCTGAGAACACCCCCAATCAACCTCTATCTTCTCTTATCATTCTCAGGGCTCCTGAAACTACTTCTTCCAGGAAATCTTCCCTGACTAAGAAGAATAATGAAACTTCCTGGCTTCCTTCTACACTAACCACTCTCCTTAAATAACTCCCTTTTTGTTTTCACAGAACATAGATGCTGCAATTTATTTATTAGTTTAACATGTGTTTTTAGACTCTCAGGAAGGATATACTTGCAGATGATGACTTCTGAGAAGTAGGATGGGGTCCAGCTTAATGTGCAAATGACCCCAACATATCAGCAGCAAACAAAGGCTGTTGCCACAGGTGTGACTTTACAAGTAATTGCTCAGACTTTGCCTTCAGAACCTGTTCTGTTTTCCAGTGGTGCTGCTTATATGTGCAACATTAGCCAGATCCTTTAGTTGTATTCATTCAACAAATGTTTATTGTGAGCCTGCTATGAGCCAAGCACTGTTAGGTACTGGAGATGTAGTGACCATTGAATTTTTCTTTGAGAAATTTTATTTTTACCAAGCTCCCAAGAGCTAGAACTTTATGTCACTTTTAAAGTAAGTAATTTCAGGCAAATTTCATATAACACATCTATATATAAAAGTCACCCAGGCTGCAGTGCAGTGGGGTGATCTTGGCTCACTGCAACCTCCACTCCCCCCACTCCCCCATCCCACCTGCCAGCTGCCATCCCACCTGCCAAGCTCAAGTGATCCTCCCTCCCAAGTGGCTGGGACCACAGGTGTACACCACCACACCCAGCCTTTTTTTTTTTTTTTTTTTTTTTTTGTATTTTAGTAGAAATTGGGTCTCACCATGTTGCCCAGGCTAGTCTCAAACACCTGAGTTCAAGTTATCCACCCACCTCAGCCTCCCAAAGTGCTAGGATTACAGGCATGAGACACTGTGCCCGGCTGAAATTTTTAAGATTATTGTAGTGGACCACCAATTTGATTGCCCACACTGAACTATTTCTCTAAGTATTTATACCCTTGTGTAATCTCCTACCCCTCTTGAATCTGAGCTGGCTGTGATCTGCTTTAATTAACAGGATATAGTAGAAGTGGTGTTGTGCCAAGAAGAGCTGGCAGTTTCTGCTTTTGTGATTTTGAGATCCCTTAGCTACCATGAGCAAAGACCTGCTACTCTGCTGCAGAAATCATGTGGGGAGTCCAGTCAGAAAGGGAGTGGCCCTGAGACTACAGGGAAAGGGAGAGAAGCTCAGACATTCCAGTGTTCCAAAGAACCCAGTCTCCAGCCAACCCAACTGAATACAGACACATGAGTGAACACCAGCAAGACCAGCAGACCATCCAGCTAAGCCCAGTTCAGATTGTAGAATTGTGGGTAAATAACCATTTGGTTGTTTTAAGCCACTAGTTTGGGGTTTTTTTTTTTTAATACGAGCAACTGGTAACTTAAACATCTCATCACTTCTGAAGACAGGCAAGGAATATATGATCTTCCAAAGTAGTTTCAAGATACTTTGATAGAATACATGTGTAGACATTTAAAATCAAGCAGAGGCCAGGTGTGGTGACTCACGCCTGTAATCCTAGGCATTTTGGCAGGCCAAGGCCGGAGGATCATTTGAGCCCAGGAGTTCGAGATCAGCCTATACAACACAGTGAGACCTCGCCTGTACAAAAAAAAAAAAAAAAAAAACCTAGCCCATATCAAGTTCTTAGATAAGAATTACCAACTCCATCTTCCCTAAAATAAACTATGAAATTAATGCAATCTCCCAAAATTACCAACAGGATATCCTTGGCATCTCAGGCAAGCTGATATTAAACTTCATATAGGGAAATAAATAAGCCAAAGTAGCCAGGAACTTTATGGAAAAATAGTAATAACAAGTGGAGGAAGATAGTCCTAAGAAAAAATAAATGTATCATGATGCTATACAAGTTAAAGCAGCACGGTATGAGCATATGAAAAGAACAGGCTAGGAATAGATATAAGTATATATTCGATTTTATTAGATGAAAAATGTGGCCTCTCACATCAGTGGAGTAAAAGAGGTACTATTTGGTACCAGAATGGTGTCAGAACAGGTGGTTAACTTTCTGGAAGAAAATGAAAGGATCAGATGTCCCCCATAAACGACTACTCTACTCAGCAGGAAGAAAAAAACCCACAAAAATAATAGCATTAGTTCAGTTCAGAAAATCCAGTTCAAGCCAATTATTAAAACAGTTTTTGGGAGGTAACACTGTCTCTATTGGAAGACTTGGTATTTTTCAGATTTCCCTGCTCTTTATCAAGATGGCATATGGGTGTAGGGAGAAGAGGAGGTGCTGGAGCCATCTACCCAGGTCCCTGTACTCTCTCTGGCCCTCTGGTCTCCATAGCAAAATGCCCCTGTCCACCTTGTCTCTGGGCACATCTGATGATAACATCTGTGGCTGGTTTATTGAATTTGCTCTGGGCTTGTGTCCCCCACCGACCACCTGGCTCATCTCAGCTCCCAGTGGCACTGCATTACTCCTGAAGTTGGCTCGTCTTCAATGTCCAGACCGGTGAGCCACTCTGCAGCCCTCAAATACAGGATGATTGGGTCACTCTCTGTGGTGTCCACGAGAGGCTGCTGGCCACTTCGGTGGGCTCCTCCCACAATCCTCCACGTGGCACGTGGGAATCTCCAAATGCCTTCTGTGCAACAACAGAGCTGAGGCCGGTCCCAGGGGCTGAATGGTGTCCCTCCCTCTGATGGACACCAGCACAGCATGGACTTTCCTGTCCTGTCTCTTCATGGTGGGTGCAGAGCACGGAGACAGTGTGCTTTCTGGCTGTGTCCTCTCAGAGACCCTCCAGTCCAGTCTACTCTGGCCTTAGAGATGACTGTCCAGAGAGGGAGGGCGGGCTCTGGGTCACCTAGCTTCATCCTCTTCTTCTTGCGCAGTTCACCAGAGGCAGAAGGGATGAAGGTTCCCCCATCCCCTTCTCTCCTAGACTGCCCCTAGAGCTAGTCCACCAGGCCTGGCTCCTAATGTGTTAAATGGGGGTAAATGGAATTTAGAAAATCTCTTTTTCTGGCCGGGCGCGGTGGCTCAAGCCTGTAATCCCAGCACTTTGGGAGGCCAAGGCGGGCGGATCACGAGGTCAGGAGATCGAGACCATCCTGGCTAACATGGTGAAACCCCGTCTCTACTAAAAAATACAAAAAACTAGCCTGGCGAGGTGGCAGGCGCCTGTAGTCCCAGCTACTCGGGAAGCTGAGGCAGGAGAATGGCGTGAACCCGGGAGGCGGAGCTTGCAGTGAGCTGAGATCCGGCCACTGCACTCCAGCCCGGGCCACAGAGCGAGACTCCGTCTCAAAAAAAAAAAAGAAAAGAAAATCTCTTTTTCTGAAAACTCTACATGGCTTTCAAGACTTGCCTTGAGACTCAGAGCTATTTCACAATCCTTTGTTCCAGGCAGGGTCCAGGATCCCCTTCCAAATTACTGAGGGGCAGTGAGCCACGGTGCTCGGTACGTGGCAGGAAGGTCCCTTAACTGGGGAAATGAATATCAGTGAAGTTAATGTTTCCAAAACATTCTCCTCGTAACAGACACTACCTAAATTTGGAAAAGTGATACAACTTTCAAGCAGCAGTCAACTAAAATGATTTCTTTTGCAATTTAGGTTAATATCGTAACTATGCCACTGGAGAGAAAAGACAATGAATTAGACATGTGGCACATACTTCTCTCAAAAACTATATGACTCAGTTGTCTGAAAGTTGTTTTGTAACCTTCTTAAATTCACACATCACCAATTCAGAATTTATTATAATTATAATCCTGAACAGTCAGGACTGTTAACTTCCCACTATGAAAGAATGACTAGCTATGATGATTTATATTTCCCAAGAAATTAACAGCAAAAGTTCATATTTAACCTCATTAAGATAATAAATTGCTTTAAACAACTTTGGGAACTTTCTTAGATGCTGGTATTACCTGGTAATATTCACTATTCATTAACTGCTGGGAAATTTTAAAATGTTTGTTGATACTCTCTGTCGCTATGTGTCATTGAAAAAAAATAAGAAGAACCAGCGAGGTCGCTGTGGTGTAGTGGCGAGGGCGTCTGAGACTCTGGACAAGGCCTTTGCTGTGAACCACAGGGAGAAGGTGGAAGCAGAGCTTGCGGTCAAAAGGCCTCGCTCTAATCTACACGGTCTATGGACCATTGGGAAGGTGGCCAGGCACTTGCCTTCTCATCTCCACCTCTTTCTCATGAAATGGGCATGATAATAGCCCTTAATTCAAGGATTGCCTTGAGGCTTAAAAGAGATGATGCACGTGAAGCTTTTAGCATGATCATGGCATGTAGTAAGCACTCAATACATGGTAACTACTAGTATTATATTGCTATTACCTTCAGCAAATAAGTTGATAACATTATATATGTAAATATTTATTTAAAGTATTTTTGTACAATTCCAGGCATAAAGTGGATTCTTTATATGCCTGTTTTTAAAATATGCTGTTTTAAACACTTCTACAATTCACGCTATTTATTAATGGCCTTTTACCCAATCTGGGACACTATTACAGTTGTGGCTTTACTCAATCTCTTCCTTTTCTTTGGGTAATCTTTTATCTTGAACTACCAAGAGTAGATGAATCATGAGCTCATATAGCTGGAACAAATCTGACATTGTGGGTTTGTTCAAACAATTTTTTCAAATCAGATTTACAGAGGGATATAAATGAGAAAAGGAGTTTTGTGTTAGGAAAAAAATGGTTTCTGAGAATCCTGGGGCTCTGAGCTGATGAGTGAAGGGAACCACAGGCTTGTCTGCACATCACATATACCATTTGATGAGATCTCTGGAGAATGGAATACCTTCACAGACAACATTGGGGATAAACCTGATCACGGTCCCCTTTGTTGCCACGTCTCACAGTTTCTCCCTTCTCTGTTTCCTCTCACTCTGACTCAAGGAGGGCCCTCAGCGCAGAGAAAATTAAGTCTAGTGTTTGCAGGAGGGCAAGACTGGGAGTGTTGGGGGTGGCGAGGCCACAGAGTCCACCACTCTGGCAACGAGCAGTGTTTATTTGTGCGTTTGAAAGTTTGTTCCCTTTGAATATGAAAGAAAAAGAAATGAGGAGTAATTTTAGTAGGAGGATTTCTAAAGAAGCAGTCATTTGTCAATCTGAAATTTTTTTTTAAAGGAAGAATTCTCAGGTTGGGCTTACAACAAAAAATAAATTGCAGTAAGTGTTAAAACTTGCCAGTCAATTACAGGAATAGCTTAGTGTTCCATCATAGTTTCTAAAACCAGACAAAATCATTTCTTGCAAGCAGCTAATTCCACAGAAGTTTCCAAACCCATGAGTTTCACTCTCAGGTTCCCTCTAGGAGCAGAAATGTAGGTTTGCTTGGGCTCCTAGCCTCTCCCTCAGCTCCCTCTTTTCCCTCTAATGGATCCCTAGATGCTACTGAGGGCTCCCATAACTGATGGCAAATTGCTTGAGGGCAGGGTCTGTGCTTTGGTTTACAGGTGTACATCCACACAACTCTAAGCACAGTATTTAGATTCATCGAGTATCTGTGTAATAAAAGATGTAGCTATGAAAAATAATTTTACAATATTGTTTGGCATGTGGCTGGGAAAGATCCTGAGGCTCTGGGGCTGGGGTGTGTGGGGCCTGGAGCAGGGGTGCTCTACAACTTTGCTCATTTTTATTATTTTGCCAGTGTCATCCCCTCATTTCTACACTTCCTCAGGATCAGAGGCAGGCACACAGGGCATAGACAGAATATGACAAGTCAGAGAGAATTCGAACACTTATTTTAACCTTGTCTTCATCAAATTTTTGTCAGAGAAGGAAATGAAGCAAGATACCAAGTTCAAAGCCTCCTCTCTTTTCCTTTTTCCTATCTGCTCTTCTGGTGGAGATGCTCGGCTATGAAATGGCTCAAAAGAAAAACAGCTGGAACATGGAAAAAGCAATGTAATCAGCTGGTGCTGCAAAGGGCAGTGATGTATGGATGAAGGGGTTGCTGGGGTGACCCAGCCAGCAAGGACCCTGAGGGGGCAGGTAACCAGAAGCTGCCTTGTGGAGGAACTAAATCTCCAGAAGGAATTTTTTTTTTTTTTTTTTCTAGAATAAAATAGGCTGGGCGTGGCAGCTCACGCCTGTAATCCCAGCACTTTGGGAGGCCAGGGCGAGCGGATCACCTGAGGTCAGGAGTTCAAGACCAGCCTGGCCAACATAGCAAAACCTCATCTGTATTAAAAATACAAATATTAGCCAGGTGTGGTAGCACGCACCTGTAATCCCAGCTACTCGGGAGGTTGAGGCACGAGAATCTCTTGAACCCGGGAAATGGAGGGTGCAGTGAGCTGAGATCGCTCCACTCCACTCCAGACTGGGTGACAGAGACTCAAAAAGAAAAAAGAAAAAAGAAAAAAAATTAAATGCTCAAGTCTCAGGTATTTATGGACTGGTGAAGAGTTGCATGGAAGGTGGCATTCCATCGAGGTGGCATCAGGAGCAGAACTGGACAAAAGAACTCTACTGCCATCATTGTAGAAGATGTGGGTCACAGAGCCACATGAATGGGCACCAAGGGAGGTCTTAAAATCTGCAACTCAGTATAAGCCCAAAGGCATTGGAGCCATTCTCTGAGTAAGGCTAGTCAAGGTGATGATACAAATGCCCAGTCTTTTACACAGGCACAGGAGTCAGCTGAGTAGAAGGCCTGCAGGGAGAAGTCCAGTTTTCTTCTCTAGCTATCCCAGGCCACCCAGAAGTCTGAGGATGTGACCAAAGGAAAAGGTGATCAGAAGGCAACCATACCTGCTAGCACTGTGACGTCACTGAGGGATGTCAATGCCATCCTCTGCTTTTATGTCCTTCAGGGGTATGGGAATTAGACCTACTTCTAGTAGCCTGGAGACTCTGGAGTCCTAATTCAGGTCAGTTTCCCAGTGATCTTTTCTCAGGTTTTTACCTCTCCCCTCCCCACACTCACCTTCTAAGTTCAATTAACTAATATAAATGCCACAATCCATTAATGTGTGAGACTGTGATCCAGCGAAACTGACAAGTTAGAAATTTGCAATATGAACTCATTCATTCAACTAATATTAGTGGGGATCCCATGGGCAGAGTACAAGCAATGTAGAGACACAGCAATGAATTACGAGGGATTCTTCACCCTTGAAGCTTCAAATGAATATAACATTACTTTTCTCAAATCTTTTCATATAAAATCCCCAAGAACCCCCTTCAGTGGTTCTCTAGAGAGATATTGCTTTCTTCAGTTTTGTAAACAGAGGCTTTCATAATATAATCTATTTGCAAAACAAATGGTCAGAGGGGAGAAAAAAAAAAAAAAACAAACAAACAAAGAAACCGAAACTAGAATTATCAGCCAAAAACAGAGATTAGAAGTCTCATCGGAAATATACTGTGATAGGCCAGGTGCAGTGGCTCATTCCTGTAATCCCAGCACTTTGGGAAGCTGAGGCGGGAGGATGGCTTGAGCCCAGGAATTCAAGACCAGCCAGGGCAATATGGCGAGACGACATCTCTAAAAAAAAATAAACTAGCCAGACACGGTGGCACATGCCTGTGTTGAAACCCTGAGAAAGCTTCTGAAACCCTGAAAAACCTGAAACCCTGAAAAACTGAAACCCTGAGAAAGGTTCTAGGTGATGATTTGTCTCCTAATTCTCAATGATATGAAGAGTGAAAGATAGTGAGGTCATTCATGTTAACTTGTATTTGTGAGACAGTCCTACAATGATTTTAAAACCAAATTTATTTTCCCTTAATTACCATATGCACTTAATTTTAAAAATCAAATCTATAAGGTCTCTATCCAAAGTTATCAGTACCTGGCCCACTTTCCCCACCTAAGTTCATCCATGGAGTTAATACTTCCCACTTTGTCAGCTCTTTATTCTGCTACACTAAATAATATCCATATTGTATGACCTTGAATCAGCTTTTTAGACATTATCCACTGACTTCCAATTGTGGTGGATGAAGATTTCATTCCCCAACACTGCCATGTCAAAGCTGGTGTTCAGACAGTCACACCGTTACAACCATATGGATTGCACTGGTTGGCATAGAAGCCTCCTCACTATCCCTGCCACTCTGGCTGCTCCAGCTCCATGTCCTCAGACACACTACACTGCCCCAGGACCCAGCAGCTATAAGGGCCTCCACACCCCATCTTAGTGCTCTAACCAATGTCCATCTGACCATTCAGTGCCTGTGCTGTACTAATTGCTAATTCCCACCCTTTAGCCTCCCAGTGTAACTGCCCCAATTTTTTTTTTTTTTTCCTGAATTCAGATTCAGGGTTTTTATTATTATGGCTATATAAATATTGTTCACTGGAGAACTAATTTGTAACCCTGATTACATTTCTTTTTTTGTATAGCTTTCTACCTTTACTGTAGTGAATAATTGCCTGATATTTTGTTTCTTTGAACATCTTAATCATATTACAAAATATCTCCTTTATGCAATTTTATTCATAGTTAAACATTGTCACTGGTGTTATCACTTTTATTTTTTTTCTGAAAATATCTCTTTTAGAGTCCTACATAGTCTTTTTTATTTTTTATTTTTATTTATTTATGTTTTTTGAGACTGGAGTTTCTCTCTTGTTGTCCAGGCTGGAGTGCGATGGCGGAATCTCGGCTCTCTGCAACCTCTGCCTCTTGGGTTCAAGCGATTCTCCAGTCTCAGCCTCCGGAGTAGCTGGAATTACAGGCATGTGCCACCACGCCCAGCTAATTTTGTATTTTTAGTTTTTGGTCAGGCTGGTCTCGAACTCCCAACCTCAGGTTATCTGCCCATCTCAGCCTCCCAAAGTGCTGGAATTACAGGCGTTTAAGCCATCGCACCCGGCCTACATAGTCTTATTCCAACCTGGTCTGCCTATTCTCCAAATCTGCTGATTAGTTAGTAGCCTGTAGACTTGAGTGTGCCTGTGTTTTGGGAGCCTTAGTTTCCCAGATCCCATGGCTGCTTCTTTTTTGGCTTACCCTTTGTAATAGAGCACAGCCCCTGGTAGAACCCCCAAACGGGATGCCTTGAAGGTAATTTTTTTTTGATGCTTTGCATATCTGAGAATATCTTTTAGCTAATCATGCACTTGATTATTAGTTTGTGAGTAAAATCCTAGGTTGTAAATCGTTTATGCTGAGAATATTGCTCCAGATGCTTCTAGATTTTAGGATTGTTGTTTAGTAATCTGATACCATTCCAATTCCTCTTGGTATTCCTCAGGTCTGGGAATGTTTCTTGTATTATTTCTGCTTCTTTACTCTCTTTTTACCATCTCACTCACCCTTTTAAAGTGTATTGTTCAATGGTTTTCAGTATATTCAACAAGCAGTCATGAATCACCATAATCAATTTAGAGGGTTTTCATCAACCTCAAAAGACATCCTAGGCCAGGCACAGTGACTCACACCTGTAATCCAGCACTTTGGGAGGCAGAGGTGGGTGGATCGCTTAAGCTCACAAGTTTGAGACCAGCAACATAGCGAAACTTCATCTCTACAAAAAAATACAAAAATTAGGTAGGCATGATGGTGCATGCCTGTAGTCCCAGCTACTTGGGAGGCTAAGGTGGGAGGATGGCTTGAGCCGGGGAGGCAGAGGTTGCAGTAAGCCAAGATAGCACCACTGTACTACAGCTTGGGCAACACAGCAAGACCTTGTCTCAGGAAAAAAAAAAAAAAAGTCCCACACCCATTAGCAGTCACTTCCTATTCCTTCCACCCTCTCCATCTTTCCAGCCTTAGGCAACAACAGATCTAGTTTTTGTTTCTGTATATTTGCCTATTCTGGACAGTTCCTTGAAATAGAGTCTACAAAAGACAGCAGTCTTTTGTGAGAGGATTCTTTCACTTGGCATGTTTTAAGGTTCATCTACACTGTGGCATTTACCAGTACCTCATTTCTTATTGTCAATAATATTCCATTGAGTGGATAGTCCACATTTTATTTATCCATTCATCAGTTGATAAACGTTCAACCTGCTGCTACAAACATTTGTGTGTAAGTTATTGTGTGAACATGTTTTCAATTCTCTTAGTTTAGAACTTGGAGTAAAATTGCTGGGCCATATGGTAACTGCATGATCTCTGATAATTTTGACTCTGCTGCTTTTTCTGCATGCTCTCTCTGGAATGGGTATCAATTAGACTTTGAACTTTATGAACTTATTGTCTTTATTCTTACTTTTCTAATTTGCCATTTCTTAATCTTTGTGTTTTAGTTTTGGGAAAATTTCATTTTCTCTCCCAGCCCTCCCACTGAATTTTTATTTCAACTTTCAAATTTCTAATTTTTAATTTTCAAAAACTTTTTCTTATTTACTGAACATTATTTAATAGCATTCCGGTTTTCTAAACAATGTATGATTTTCTCTTCTTTCTGGGAGTACAGTCGTCATTCTGGGATTTTGCTTTGTATGTATCTGTTTTCTTTGAGTTCCTTTATTCTCTTTGGGTTTTGCTTTAATTCACTCAGTTAACCACTATGCATCAAGGGCCCATCATGTGCCAGCAATTATTCCAGATGGATGGCACAAAGATTCCTGCCATTAAGGGACTCACAGTTTCTTGGTCTGTCTTTGATGCTGGAGACTCTCCTCAAATATTTGGTGAATCCGTTTTGTGCATTTTTAAAATACAAAACTTAAATAAAATAAAGTACAGAAATTTTAAGTGTATAGTTCAACAAAATTTTACATATGTATACAGCCATGTGAGCACCACTCAGATCAAGACAGAGAACATTTTGCTGACCCAAAAATGTTTCCTGTGCCATTCCTAGTTAATTTCTCCCCTCTCCCCAGAGGGAACCACCATGGCTTAGTTTTGCCCATTCTATGATTCCATACACAGTATGTATTCTCTTGTGCCTGGCTTTGCTTCTTTTACTCAATATAGTATCTTTGATATTGATCCACATTGTTATAACAGTAATTTGTTCTTCTTTATTCCTATATTTCTTCCCTGATTATTTGCCTAAAACATTCAAGACTGCTCAAATGTCACCTCTTCTACAAAGACTTCCATGACTTCTCCCCTACGTTCCACACATACATCTATCATACCACTTGCTGCATGGCATTATCATTGTTTGCACACTCATCCTCTTCACTGGAATATGAGCTTCCTGAAGACAACACTTGCCCTGAGTGTTTTCATTTCCTTTATCAAAAGAAGTAACAACAGTGATCATAGAGTACTCATATGTGCCAATTATTAGTCTAAGGCCTTCACATTATGAACTCATTTACTTCTCAGAATAACGCTATGAGGTAGGCATAATTATTATCTCCATTTTGCATATGAGAAAACTGCAGCAGACAGGTTATGTAACTTGCCCACTGTCACTGAACTAATAATGGTAGAACTGAAATCTGAATGCAGATGATCTGGCTCAGAGGCTACGCTCTTTAAGATCTCTGACTTTTGATCATAGACAGGTTAAGTAACTTGTCCAATGTCACTGAACTAATAATGGTAAAATTGCAATCTGAACCCAGATGATCTGGCTCAGAGGCTGTGCTCTTAAGATTTCTGACTTTTGATCTGAGCAGGTGTACAACTGTATGTGTTGAACTGTTGAATAAATGAATGAAGGTGGATAGGGAAGATAGGTGTTCAATAGAAATCAAACAAATTTAGTCTTAGGAAAAAAAAAGTACATCTTATAAGATGAAATCATACTGTTTGAAGCAAATAAAAAATTTTATTTTATTCACTTTGTTTTCTACAGAGCCCAAGCCATAAAGGGCTAGAGAAAGAGGTCTAGTATAAGATTTTCTGTGGGCTTGTGTTATGGACTCAATGTTTGTGTCCCCCCAAAATCCATATGTTGAAGCCTTAACTCCCATGTGCCTGTAGCTGCATTTGGAGATGGGGCCTCTAAGGAAATAATTAAGGTTAAATGAGGCCATAAGGGCAGGGGTCTGATCTCATAGAATTAGTGTCCTTATAAGAAGAGACACCAGAGAGCCTGTACTCTGGCTCTCTCCACATGCATACACCGAGGAAAGGCCATGTGAGGACATAGTAAGGAGGTGGTCATCTACAAGCCAGGAAGAGAGCCCTCACCAGAAACTGCATTTGCCAGCACCTTCTCATGGACTTCTAGCCTCCAGAACTGTGAGAAATAAGTATCTGTTGTTTAAGCCACCCAGCCTGTGGTATTCTGTCATAGTAGCCTAAATAAACTAAGTAGATTTTGGTACCAGTTTTCGGAAACCAGCTTTGACAGTGTTCTCTATTCTTTGGGACTAGATTTAACCTTCTTGTGTTCTTCTTCTTCTTATTTTGAGACAGGGTCTCACTCTGTCACCCAGGCTGGAGTACAGTGGTGCCATCTTGGCTCACTGCAACTTCTGCCTCCTGGGCTCAAGTGAGCCTCTCATTTCAGCCTCCTGGGTGGCTGGGACTACAGATGTGTGCCATCATACCCTGCTAATTTTTGTATTTTTTGTAGAAATGGAGTTTCACTATGTTGCCCAGGTTGGGCTCAAGTAATCTGCCCACCTCAGGCACCGAGAATGCTGGGATTACAGGAATGAGGCCACCACACCTGGCTATTTCTTTTCTGAAAAAGAATTTTAAGACCCTATTCAATCCAGGCTTCTTTTTATCACAGATCAAGATTTGATTTTCAATTTTCTCCTTCAACCTTTCCAGTTCCCTAAAACTACAGACTTTCTTGCTTTTAATCCTCTTAGCTTACTAGTTCTTGGCCTATGCAGAAATGCAACTTCTCCTCTTACACAGTATACTTATTCAATATTATTACTGCTACTGTTCATGCTTTTCTTAGTTAATAATGCTAATATGTACTGTCTTTCCCAGTGGTATTTCTATTTTAAACTCTGCTATAACTGTGGAGTAAAACTTTGGGCTCTCAAGAGGATTTCAAATCTCAGCTGTCTGCCTGGGGACTTTAAAATATAACCATTTTTTAAAAAATTATAAAAATTTCCAACACAAAGTAGAATATATTCATTACACAGATTCAACATACAGGATTTTTGTCACATTTCCTTAATTGATTCCTTTTCTTGTTTCTCTGCTGAATATTTCAGAGCAAATCTATCACGTCATTTAAAAACTCTATGAAGCACAATATACCTCTCTTAAAAGGGAGGAGGGACCATGTTCTTATATAATCAAAATGCAATTAGCTCATATAATAGAATTAACAATAATTCTTTTGTTTGGGGACCTCTGAAGTGAAACAAATCATACAGAATTTTAATACCATCAAAACATTAGCACTGTAAGAACAGCAACATATTATGCAGTTTTAAACTGTAGTCTAGTATGTTCAGAAACGCAGGGTGCTGACCCACCATCCAACTGAAGCTGAGCTCAGGAATGCCTAAGACAACTCACAAAAATACACAGCATCAAGATCAGTCTTTGTACATTATTTTAATGAAAAACACATGGCTGTGTACAAATATACAGATCTCAAATTGTAACATTGAAACACAAAATGCAGTAAAGTGGCTGTATAAGTTTTCTTCGCTGAGACAGACCTTCTGGTGACTTCTGGTGAATCTAGACATTTATGACTATTAATATATAATAAGCAAGAGAAATACAGATTTTCTAACCTCATGATCAGTAAATTCATTTGAAAATGAATGAAGGTAACAGAGTCATCAAAAGGGGAAACAGTTGGTAAGTTCGATGGCCCTGCCTACACTGTATAATGTAAGACACACAATAAGAGCTATAAGAAACTACAGTTAAATGTTAGAAGTAAAGGCAATATCGCTTTCTCAGACTTCTCCCAGTGATTATATACCTGATATATAAACATCTTCAAATGTAAAATAGTTCAATAACACAATGACACTTTGCCAGTGTATTAATCTGATATATATTTTGAACTGGAATGATCTATAAAGAAAGAAATAAGAAACCCTAAAAAGAAATCATTAGTTCCAAGTCAAATTATGTTAATGGTCTATAGAAAAAAGTGCGGGCAGGAAACATTGGCTACATGCCAATTTTTATTTCAAAGAGTAATGTTGCACAAATAATAGTCATCATTGTCTTACACAACAAAAAGTCCTAAAATTAATCTCACAAACCTAAATGAGCTGAACATGGAGTAACAAAGTCAAAGCCAGTATTATCATCTGCACATTAATTTGCTAAATCACACTACATCTTAAAAAAAAAAAACTGCATCTGCTGCTGCACAGAACTGATAACTACTTTTCAGTACGTAAATGAAAAATCATTATACAGCTCTCTCTCTTTTTTTTTTTTTTTTCCTGGAAAGATGTATACCAGGGAAACACAACAGAATTTGTTACTTGTTAAATCCCACAAAAGCTACAAGGGAGCTGAGAGTTGATAGCACTTAAGGACAGTAAAAGGCTGCATTTTTAATATTTTTAATACCCACTGATGGGCTTTGTGTCAATATTTTTTAAAATGCTTTTTATTTACAATAGATAAAACAGCAAGGAAATATAATATTATATCATATCCCTGCACAGAGACACTATATTTGTATAAATGAATCACTAGTAAAAGAGTTATTTCTTGTTTCAAATGAAGTCTTATCTAGGTATTAGGCTGTAATCTAAATGTTGATGGCGCCTATTTTCAACTCCCAAAATAAACAGAAAGAGCTCATGTATCAAGATTAATTTTCTTTGGCCGCAATGGATACCATTTTCTCTGGGGGCAGTCTTGAGTTTGCTTTCTTTTCAGTACCACGTCAGAGGTTTTCCTGGAAGCAGTCTCTGTTGGTGTGGTTTCTATCTGTGTTATAAAGTTCTCAGGTTTAGCATCTGGTTTCCTATAACAACCGGAAAAGACTTCTTGGTGAATCCTCTGGAGGTGGATAACAGGCTGCATCCTGAGAACTTGGGAAAATCCCTCTCCTTTTTCAATTAATGCAGGCAAGGACTTCAAACAAACAAACAAACAAACAAACAGTAATATTCAACATTAATCTCAGGCTGAAACACAGACAAAGATGGACACAATACTCTAATTTTTTTTTTTTTTTTGAGAAGTCTTGCTTTGTTGCCCAGGTTGGAGGGCAGTGGTACAATCTCAGCTCACTGCAATCTCCACCTCCCAGGTTCAAGCGATTCACCTGCCTCAAACTCAGCCTCCCAAGTAGTTGGGACTACAGGTGCGCACCACCACACTTGGCTAATTTTTGTATTTTTAGTAGACGTGGACTTTCACCATGTTGGCCAGGCTGGTCTTGAACTCCTGACCTCAGGTATTCTGACTGTCTTGGCCTCCCAAAGTGCTTGGATTACAGGCATAAGCCACTGTGCCCTTGCCGAACTAGGCTTTAAATGCTGGATCGTAGGTTACTTATGTGGGCAACCTGCTTAGCCTTTCTGTGCCTCAGCTTCCTCATCTACAGAAGAAATAACAGTATCTGTCTCACAGGATGTAAGGATTACATGAGGCAATACCAATTATTCAATACATTTTAGCTGGTATTATTATCCAAAACTGGTGAACTGCTAACACCCAGAACACAAAAATATAATCAACCTTTAAAGAAGTCAGGTATATTACCTGGCACACAGTAGGCACCTGATAAATGGTAGCTATTCTGAATGTGACTGTTGCTTAATAAATTCATTAAAGATTTAAAAGACCACTGAGAATCCCTGTTACAGCAGATTTAAAAACATGAATGTTGAATGCAAATACCTAGCCATACATTTTGTTCATTTTATAATTTTTGAGTACATAGCTTTTACCTTCATGGCTTCATTGATCTCCTTTGCTACTATTTCCCCTCTGCATTTCAAATTTTCCATATGAGGGGCTGCAAAAAAATTGCCAAACAGTATATTAGGTTTTTATCTAATAGCAAATCATGAAAGGCATACAGATGCTATCTGGACAAAAATCTGCTAGGACGATTCACCTCAGCTTAATCTTTCTTAGAGTGAGACCATTATAATAATAGAGTAAAACTAAAAGTTATAAGCATAAGATGGCAGACAAAATTCTATTGTGAGTAGTCATAACACTGTGTGCCCCTAAAAGAGAGGTCAATATTCATTCTATACATTACCTACCACTATGTTTAACATCTTTGAGCACTACCATCACATTTTAAAATAAATATAACCTAATACTTTTTATATTACTCTGAATTTTATAAAAGTAACATATATTTGATCTTAGAATATACAATCACACTGCATTGAGATCATGCCTAGATGGAATTAATCTGGAACAGATTATCAGTAATATTACTTTCTCTTTCCTTACTTCCTAATACATATTTTCTTCTTCCAATCTTTGTTATAAATGTTTATAGTTATTCCATAAGAGAACTGCATATTCAATGATACAGAGGGTAAAAATCTTACTAAAACTCCAAACAAAACTGAAAATAAGAAAAAATCATTCCATTATGAAATGATCTATGAATTAGTTTTTAGAAGAGTAGTTCTCATTAGAAATTTCTTAAGAGTCGAAGCAAGTATATAACTACATCAGGAGGGTCACAGTTCCGGGCTAGAAGAGAATGGTCAATAAGCCAGGCAAAATATTCCTTTCATAACTGCTCTTTTTCTTTTCTGACTTGTCTTAGGTTCATCTTTAAAAAGTGAGAACACATTCAGAAAAATGGAAATGAACCACAAAAACAGCTTACTGAAAAAGGGCACTCAAAGGAGACAGACAATGGAAACAGGATAATCTCAGAAAAGGATTTTTTTTTTTTGGTATCAGAAATTTTCTTGGCAATTTGGTGAAACCTATGAACACCTTCTCAGAAAATTTTTTTAATGTATTTGTTTTTTAAATTGAGGTATAATTTATATACAGTGAAATGTATAGACAGTAAGTTCAGCATTCAATTGACAAGTATATACCAAGACACAGGACATTTTCATCACCCCAGAAAGTTCTCTTGTGCCCCATTCCCCATCAATTTTCTCCATAAGAAGCAACCATTTATCTGACTTTAATCACTATATATTACTTTTGCTTATTCTAAAATTTCAGAATGTTTTAAAATAAAATTTAAAATGTAAGTAGAAAATTGTGATAGGTGTGCTTCTTTATTGATGATTTAAATAACAAAATTGATGGCATAATGATTGCCATAATATAAAAACAATGAGTGTAAACAACAGTGTGAGGTATCTACAACAGAAAATGAAAATATCTGTGACTTTAAGTAACAGAAAGAAAGTTAGTGATACTGATAACATCACCACTATTACCTACATTCAAAATGTAAGGAAATGCTAAATTTCAGTTTGAGGCTAGTAAAAATAAAAATGTACTTTTTTTTCCTATACAAGTTCACAGGAGGGTCCTAAGGACCCTTGCCTTGGAATATCATAATTTCTATTATTTACGATTTGAGGAGATTCTCCAAAAGTACTCAGGCGCATAACAATTGTTAAATTTTCTCTGTGGTATGGCAAATAAATAATTCATCCTTTGGTTCTCCTGTGGCAATATGGACTCTAGCCAGGCCCACACTTACTCTCTCTTCAAGCTTGCACACCTGTGTAGGAGCTATCCATTCAACGAACATTTATGATGTATCTTCCATGGGCTAGGCTTATGATATGGTTTGGATCTGTGTCCCCACCCAATCTCATGTCGAATAGTAATCCCAATGTTAGAGGTGGGGCCTGGTGGGAGGTGACTGCATCACGGGGCGATTTCCCCCTTGGTACTGTGTTATGATAGTCAGTGAGTTCTCGTGAAAGCTGGTTGTTTAAAAGTGTGTGGCACCTCACTCCCAAAGCAGCTTCCTCCTGTTCCATCCATGTGAGGTGTTAGCTCTGCCTTTGCCTTCTGCCATGACTATAAGTTTCCTGAGGCCTCCCAAGAAGCTAAGCAGACGCCAGCATCATGCTTCCTGTACAGCCTGCAAAACTGTGAGCCAATTAAACCTCTTTTCTTTATAAATTACTCAGTCTCCGATATTTCTTTACAGCAGTGTGAGAACAGACTAATACAGCTGAGCAGTAGGTACTTATAATAAGTAAAAATGGTCCCTGCCCCTCAAGGAACATTCAGTTTAGAAGAGACAAACACACAGAAACACACAGGAAGTTCTTCAAAATTAGCTCAAACTTTTCCTGGGTAGTCTCATGTTTCCATGATCTTGGTTAACACATACCTCACTTCCTGCCTGTATGGACCCTGCCTTGCTACAGGCTCCCACTGGGTCCTGCACAGTTCTAGTACAATGCCTGGAAGACATCATTGCACTAATTTGTTTAGAATAAATTTCTCAACCCTATCAGACCCAACCCAACACCACCCCCCACTTCAGAACATATTTTGTAAAGATCCCATTACTATTCTAAAGCAAAATTCATAGGTAATATTTCTATACATATAAATATAAATGAAATAATATTCATCAAAATATGTACTTAATATGTTTAAATATGCTCAGACCCAATTATACCAGAAAACATAATGAAGTACTCTCAGACTTGGGCCTACTTTATAGTGAGTAAGCTTGGACTTAAGAAAATTTACATTTGAAGTCATTCTATACAGAAAACAGAAGATCAGAAGTATGGATGGAACTTGAATAAAACTTAATGTTACATAAGAAATAACAGATTAGATTTGAATATTAGAGGAAGAAAAACTGAAACAAAGATAACATACCAAGACAAAGTACTGACTGTTGAAATGGTGAAAATTAGGATGTACATTATTTCTACAAATGAGATGGCCTTATTAAAAGTGCAGTGTCAAAATTATCCTCTATAACATGAAAAAGTGCAAGATTAAAGTCTAACAGAAAACGTATCTCCTGCTTCAAAATTCCCATAATTTAGACTATAGCCAACATTAAGTTAATGTATATTAACTTAAAAAGACTTCAGAGATCATCCTGTCGAAAGGTGACGAGAAATAGAGGATGGATTAGGCAAAAATATTAATACAAGAAACTATAGAGATGATATGTGGCTGACCTCTGTAGTTAATCTGAGTAAGACTCAAGACAGGCAATTCAAAACTATAATTAGAATACTTTAAACATTTTAAATCTTCACATAATTTCTTATCATTGTGGTACAAAAATATAATTTTTAATATTTAGTTTGACAATAGCAAATATACCTAAACCACTTTTGCTTTAAAAAAAAATGAGATCCCTGTATTTTGTGTGCTTCTGTTAATTCAGTAACATCTGGTTCTAGTCCTAAGAAAAGGACTCTCAAACTTTGTTACATATTTTCCATCAGCTTTGCTGCTTTTGCAATAACTAAATACTGCATTTAATTAAAATCCCTTTTAATTAAAATTGTCAGAAATGCTCTAAGTAATTCAATGTCATTAGGAAAAAAGAGGTATGAAAGTCAATTGAATCTAAAACATTTACTAATTAAATGCAGCTCTAGCTGCAAAGATTTTTGTTTACTTTGTGTTTTTTTTTTCTTTTTTTTTTTGAGACAGAGTCTCCCTCTGTCGCCAGCGGGGAGTGCAGTGGTGTGATCTCAGCTCATTGCAACCTCCGCCTCCCAGGTTCAAGCGATTCTCCTGCCTCAGCCTCCCGAGTAGCTGGGACTACAGGCACGCACCACCACGCCCAGCTAATTTTTGTATTTTTAGAAGAGACAGGGTTTCACCATGTTAGCCAGAATGGTCTCGATCTCTTGACCTCGTGATCCGCCCGCCTCGGACTACCAAAGTGCTGGGATTACAGGCGTGAACCACAGCATCTGGCCTATTTGTTTTTTTTTTTTTTTTTTTAGCTCAATTTTCCCTTCCTCCACATGTTCATTAACAGGTTCCATGTCTACTTCAAATTCATGTGTCTCTTACTCTTAAACACCTTGTACATACAATCTTTAAATATAATCACCCTATCTTAAAAATAGCATGCATAGGAGTGACAGCATCAAAAAAGGTGGCACAGGAGATTCCAAAGGACCATCCCTCCACAGAAAAAAGCTGGCAAAATCTGTCACAATCAACTTTATCAAAAATCTGGAAAACAGTCAAGGGTTTTCACCAATCAAGAGAATGTTTAATCAAGGCAAGAGCAAGTGAAATCTGATAGGAGAACTTGGTGTATTTTAATTTACCCTTGCCCCATTCCCTTCTTCCTGGCTCGGTGGCAGTAATTCTCAGAGTGGGTTACTGGTGCTGGAGATAACAGAGTAGACTCTGCTCTCAAAGAATTGTTTTGTTTTGACCTGGTGAGTGGCTCTCTGAAGGACTAATGTAAAAGGCTTGCCTTTATTTCACCTGATTCGGAACTCTCTCAGGGTGGCAAAGTGGCTACTTGGCCACTTCAATGTTAAAAACATTGAAAGGTAATGAACCAGCAGTTGCAGCATGGAGCACAGGAAATCAGCTGGGACAAACAAACTGCTTGCTGAAAAGCTCCAAACAAGCAGGATGGGAAGGCAAAGGCAGTTATGAACTGCCTGGCTGAGAGCTGAAGGCATATCCCAACATACACCTACAGAGTTTAATGTTTTGTTTTGCTCCAGGCATTTAAGGAAATCTCTGACAAATCACTAGCTGACCACTAAGCTAATGGAATGGAGACTTCAGTGACTACAAACAACAAAAAACATAATATTTCCAAAAAAGGTTTAGAAAAGTCACTAAACAACAACTCACAACAAGCAGCAACAACAAATCCTGGGAAGATAGAATAATCTCATTTCTAGACTTACCATATTCAAATATTTAAAATGTGCAGTTTTCAACAAAAAATTATGAGGCATGCAAAAATACAAGAAAGTATGGTCCATTCACAGGAAAAAAAGGAAATGAACAAACCGTCACTGAGGAGGTTCAGACACTGGACTGACTAGACAGACAAAGACTTTCCATCAACTATCTTAAATATGCTCAAAGAACTAAGAAATCCTAAATAATGATGTGTCTCACTAAACAGAGAATACCAATGGCAGACAGAAATTATAAAAAGGAACAAAAAAAATTCTGGAGCTAAAAAGTATAATAACTGAAATGAAAAACTCAGAGGGGAGATGGGGAATGTTCAACAACAGATCTGGGCAGGCAGAAGAATCAGGGAACTTGAAGGTACGCCAAATGAAGTCTAAGAGATCTGTGGGCACCATCAAGCCCATCAATACATGCATAACAAGGCCGGGTACCACAGCTCATGCCTGTAATCCCAGCACTTTGGAAGGCCAAGGCAGCCAGATCACGTGAGGTCAGGAGTTCGAGACCAGCCTGGCCATGGTGAAACCCTGTCTCACTAAAAATACAAAAATTAGCTGGGCGTGGTGGTACATGCCTATAGTCCCAGCTACTCTGGAGGCTGTGGCAGGGGAACTGCTTGAGCCCGGGAGGCCGAGGTTGCAGTGAGCCAAGATTGCGTCATTGCACTCCAGCCTGGACAACAGAGTGAGACTCCATCTCAAAACAAACAAACAAACAATATATACATATATGCATATGCATAACAAGAGTTTCAGAAGGGGAAAAGAAGAGACGGAGCAGAAAAAATATTTGAAGAGATAATGGCCAGTAACTTCCCAAATTTGATAATATATGCATTTACACATTCAAGAAACTCAACAAACTCCAAGCAGAAAAACTCAAGGAGAGTCACATCAAGACACATAATAATCAAACTGCTGAAAGCCAAAGACAGAATCCTGAAAGCAACAACAGAGAAGTGATTCATTACATGTAAGATATCCTCAATTAGATTAACAGTCAATGTCTCATCACAAACTATGAAGAACAGAGCAGCAGGAGGATATGGTTAAAGTGCTGAAAGACTTTTAAAAAATCTGTCCACCAAGAATTCACTATCTGCCAAAAATATCCTTCAAAAATGAAGGTGAAATTAAGACATTTCCAGATAAAAATTAAAGGAATTGTCTGGGCATGGTGGCTCATGCCTGTAACCCCAGCACTTTGAGAGGCTGAGGTGGGCAGATCACTTGAGCCCAGGAGTTCCAGACCAACCTGGGCAACACGGCGAAACCCCATGTCTACCAAAAATACAAAAAAAAATCAGCTGGGCATGGTGGCGCAGGCCTGTAGTCCCAGCTACTCAGGAGACTGAGGTGGGTGGATCACCTGAGCCCAGGGAGGTTGAGGCTGCAGTGAGCTATGATGGCGCCATTGCGCTCTAGCCTGGGTGACAGAGAAAAACCCCGTCTCAAACAAACAAAACAAAACAAAAAACTTAAGGGAGTTCATAATTAGTACACCTGCACTAAAAAAGTGCTGACAGTGTGTCAGGCTGAAATGAAAGGATGCTAGACAGCACCTTGAAGCCACACGAAGAAATAAAGAATACCAATAAAGGTAACTACATAAGTAAATATAAAAGTTAGCATTACTGTATTTTTTGCTTGTGACTTCTCCTTTTTTTCTACATAATTTAAAAGACAAATGCATAAAACAACAATTATAAATCTACATTCATGGATATATAATGTATAAAGATGAAATCTGTGATGATGACAACATAAAGCGGGAGAAACAGAGCTGTACAGAAGCAGAAGTTCTATACAGTATTAAAACTAAAGTGGTACTAATTCAAACTACATTGTTATAAATTTCAGATGCAAATTGTAATCCCCAAGGAAACCACTAAAAAAACCCTAAGAATATACAGAAAATAATAAAAGTGGCACACTTCAAAAAGCTCAGTTAAACAAAATAGAGTAATGGAGGAATTATGGAAGTAAAAAAGTACAGAAAACAAATACCAAAATGGCAAAAGTCCTTCCTTATCAGTAAGTGTAAATGGATTAAACTTTCCAATTAAAGACCAAAGTTGGCAAATGGATACGAAAGACATGATTCCAACTATATTCTGTCTATAACTCACTTTAGATCCAAAGACAAACATAGAGTGAAAATGAAAAAATAAACTAAGATGCTCCATGCCAAAGGTAACCAATATCACACAAAACAGGCTGTAAGTAAAAAATTGTTACAAGAGACAATATACTGATGAAAGGGCCAATCCATCTAGAAGATCTAACAATTATAAACATCTACCTGACAACAGAGCCCCTAAATATACAAGCATACCTCATTTTATTGCACTTCACAGATACTGCATTTTTTACAAATTAAAGGTTTGTGCAACCCTGTGTCATGCAAGTCTTATCAGCACCATTTTTCCAATAGCATGTGCTCATTTCATGTCTCTGTGTCACATTTTGATAATTCTCACAATACTGCAAACTTTTTCATTATAATATCTGTTATGGTGATATGTGATCTTCAATGTTACTACTGTAATTGTTTTGGGGTGTCAGCTACATAGCAGAATGGCACCTGTATGACAGCAAACTTCATCAACAAATATGTGTGTTCTGACTGTTCCACTTACCAGTTGTTCTTCGACCTCTCTCTCTCTCTCTCTCTCTACCCTTGGGCCTCCCTATGTCTTGGGACACAACAGTATCAAAGTTAGAACAATTAACCCTACAATGGCCTCTAAGTGTTTGAGTGAAATGAAGAGTACAGGTTTCTCAACTTAAAAGCTAGAATGATTAAGTTTAGTTAGGAAGACATGTTGGAAGCCAAGACAGGCTGAAAGCTAGCCCTCTTGTGCCAATTAGCCAAGTGGTGAATGCAAAGTAAAAGTTCTTGAAAGAAACTCAAAAGTCCTAGGGCCCTTGTGAATTAGGCTAAATTGACTCTGCTTGTGTGCTATAAATTGAACAACAAAAAAAGCCTAGATGACAGCACACTTGTTTACAGCATGGTTTACCGAATATTTTAAGCCCATTGTTGAAACCTACTGCTCAGAAAAACAGATTCCTTTCAAAATATTACTGCTCATTGACAATGTACCTGGTCACTCAACAGCTCTGATGAAGATGGACAAGGAGGTGAATGTTTTCATGCTTGTTAACAAAATATCCATTCTGTAGCCCATGGATCAAGGAGTAATTTAGACTTACAAGCCTTCTTATTTAAGAAATACCCTTCATAAAGCTGTAGCTGCCATAGATCATGATTCTTCTGATGGATCTGGGCAAAGCAAATTGAAAACCTGGAAAAAATTCACCATCTTAGATCCCATTAAGAACATTCACGATTCATGAAAGGAGGTCAAACTACTGACATTAACAGGAGTTTGAAAGAAGTTGATTCTATGGATGACTTCGAGTTGAAGACTTCAGTGGTGGAAATAACTGCAGATGTCGTGAAAACAGCAAGAGAACTAGAATTAGAAAGTGGAGTCTAAAGGGGTGGCTGAACTGTTGCAAGCTTATGATACAATCTGAACAAATAAGGAGTTACTTCTTATGGATGAGCAAAGAAAGTAGTTTCTTAAGATGGAATCTACTCCATCTGAAGATGCCACGAACATTGCTGAAATGACAACAAAGGATTTAAAACATTATATAAACTTAGTTGATAAAATAGTGGCAGAGTCTGAAAGAAGTTCTACTGTGGGTACAAATGGTATCACATCCTACAGAGAAATCTTTCATGAAGGGAAGAGTCAATTGATGTGGCAAACTTCACTGCTGTCTTATAAGAAACTGCTTAGATGAGTTGCACAACTTTATGAATGTGCTGCCAATGAAATCATACAGTTCAAAATGGTTAAAATGGTAAATCTTATGTGTACTTTGCCACTGCCACAACAAAAAATAAGTATCCATATGTGTGGTAGTTAGCCTTCAAGATGGCCCCTGTGGCCATGTGCGGCGGCCTAGGCCTGTAATCCCAACACTTTGGGAGGCTGAGGTGGGTGGATCACTTGAGCCAGAAGTTCAAGACCAGCCTGGCCAACATGGCAAAACTCCATCTCTACTAAAAACACAAAAATTAGCCAGGTATGGTGGTGCGTGCCTGTAGTACCAGCTATGAGGGAGGCTGAAGCACAAGAATCGCTGGAACCCAGGAGGTAGAGGTTGCAGTGAGCTGAGATCGCACTGCACTCCAGCCTGGGTGACAGAGCAAAAAAAAAGATGGCCCCCAGTGATCTCTGCCTTGTGCAGGGTATTTATGCCTCCTTGTGCAGTCCTCTCCCACAGTGTACTAGGTCGGCCTGCATGACCAGTAACTAACAGCTCAAGTAATAGTAAATCACTTCCAAGATTAAGTTATAAAAAAGACTACAACTTCTGTCTTGGGTATTCATTCATTCATTCATTCTCTATGCCTTTCAGATCATTCATCCTGAGAGAAGTAGGCTGACACGTTACAAGAAGTTTATGGAAAGGCCCACGTTGTAAGAACTAAAGTCTCTAACAACCAGCCAGGGCTGTACTGCCAACAACTATGTGAGTGAGTTTGAAAGTGGATTTCCTACAGTCCCAGGGGAGCCTTGAGAGATAACTGCAGCTCCAGATGACATCTTGACTACAACCTTGTGAGAGCCCTATGCTAGCACTACCCAGCTAAGCTGCTATCAGATTAATGACCCTCAGAAACAGTAAGAGATAACACATTTATTGTTTTAAGCAGCTCAACTTTGGGATAATTTGTTAGGCAGCAATAGATAACTAATAACAACATGAGAGCAATGTATTTTCAAAGGAATAAATTTAGGCCTATCTTAGGTAGAAATAAAACTCCTAGTGAGATTTATTTTCTTTTTTCTTTTTTTGAGACAGGGTCTCACTCTGTCACCCAGGTTGGAGTGCAGTGGTGCGATCTTGGCTCACTGCAACCTTCGCCTCCTGGTTCAAGTAATTGTCATGTCTCAGCCTCCTGAGTACCTGGGACTACAGGTGCATGCCACCATGCCTGGCTAATTTTTGTATTTTTTGGTAGAAATGGGGTTTCACCATGTTGGTCAGGCTGGTCTCAAACTCCCGACCCCAAGTGATCCTCCCACCTTGGCCTCCCAAAGTGCTGGGATTACAGGTATGAGCCACTGTGACCAGCCTTACTTTCAAATAATATATGATTGTAGATAAATACTATAATTCCTTCACTTTAATGTGATTTATATCATCTTCTTGCAGTTTCAAATATATCTAATGATATGATAACATCTGTTAAACTTTTACTTATCACTGATTGAATATTATGTAATATAATAACACTATAAAGTGTTGTTAGGGATATGGAACAACTGTAACTATCATACCTGCTGTTAGAAGTATAAATTGAAATAACCACTTCAGAAAACTTTTTAGTAGTAGCTATAAAAGCCAAACATATGCCTACATGTGACCCCAAAATTCTATTTCTAGATATATATCTATGAGAGATGAGTATAAATGTGGTATAAGGATGTTCATAGTAGCTTTATTCATATAGCCAAAATCTGTAAACAAACCAAGTGACAACAGAAGAGATAAATTGTCTATAGACGCACAATGGAATACTACACAACAATAAAAAAGAACTTCTGCTACACTCAAAATGTGGATGAATCTCATAGAAATAACACCGATTTAAAGAAGGTAACACAAGAATGCATACTGTATGATTCCACTTACATGTTCAAGAAAAGACAAAAATCTATGATGATGTAAGTCAGAATAGTGGTTATACCTGGTAGAAATAGTATAATGACTAAAAAGGGGTATGGGCAACATTTTGGGGTATTGGAAACGTTATACAGGGTATCCATAAGGCTGGAGAACAGGATAAATATGTGTTAGTTACATTTTCAAATAATATGCTCAATATCTTTTTCTTCAACCTCAATATATTTTGCAAGTAAAATACTTCTAAATTTAAAGCAATGGCCCCAATTGTGAATATTTTTAAAAATACAATAAACACACTGTTTTCTTTATGCTTCCAGGTTTTTTGGACACTCTGAATTGTATTTATTGTATACATGAAAACACAATAGGCACAGTATTTAAAAAATATAACCAATATACTGTTTAAAAATAAGTTTATCCTGTATTTTCCAACTACACAGATACTCTATTTCTAGATCATGGTGGCAGTTACATTTGCGTAGGTGTATGCATGTATATACATTCATAAAACTGTACATTATGTGTTATACTGCAATATATGTGCACACACACACAATAATGAACAAAATATTTCTTAACATTTAATATGAAAAGTTATCTTTTATGAATAGGGTAAGGTAAAATATTCTTCTTCATTGTTATTACATTGTTTACTTTACAAACTTTACAAAATAATCCATCACTTAAGGGATTCTGGGTTTTTTTTGTTTTGTTTTTTTGAGACAGGGTCTCCATCTGTCACCCAGGCTGGAGTGCCGTGATGTGATCACTGCTCAATGCAGCCTCAAGCTCCTAGGCTCAAGCGTCTCACTCTGTCACCCAGGCCGGAGTGCAGTGGCACAATCACAGCTCACTGCAGTCTCAAACTCCTGGACTCAAGCAATCCTCTTGCCTTAGCCTCCCAAAGTGATGGGATTACAGGCGTGAGCCACTATGCCCAGCCTATGCTTTATTTGTTAATTAACAGCACTGATAACTATATTCACTGATTTGTGAAGCCTCTCATTAGGATTCTTAAAGACTAAGGGCTATCAATGACCAATATAAAGAATTCCTAAAATATCTCATGCTACCTTAAAAAGAAAGTTGTCTATAAACTCACATTGCTGAACAACAGCTGTTTTCCATCGGTTGTACAAGCAATGACAATGTAAAAAGTGCTGAGTAGTTTGGGTTTGTGTGTAAAATGGAATTAGGTCCTAGGCTGAATAATTATAAACATATTTTAACACATGAATGTCTAGTGAGATATTCTAAAGTTGTGCTGGACATATGAGACATCTAGTATGCCTGGCCCCTGACTACAAAGTGCCAGCTACACTTTCTCATTAATATGGCAACCAAAAACTTTCTTTCACTTTTTCAAAGGGTCCACTAGAGGGCAGTACTAACTCCAGTGAGAACCCTGGCGTTCTTATTTATCTTCCAGAACTCCCTTGGGAACAGGAACCTCATTCTTTTAATCTTAGAATCCCTAATGTTGAACACAGTGCCTGACGTGTACAGTAGGTGTTCAATAGTCGTGATGGACCAAGGCTATGAGAGAGGGTGCCATGGAGGCACAAAGGAGGGGGAGATCAATCTAACAAGGGAACTGAAGGGAGAAGGAAATCTTCATAGGTGATGTAAGAAAACTGCCTTAATAGAGGATTTGGTGCTAGGTGAGCTGGGGGTCCGTTGGAGTAGGAGGTGGGTGGTAGAGGAAGTGCTACATCAAAGACAAGAGAATAAATCAAGAAAGAGGAGAAACCAGGAAACCAGGAAACACGATTCAAAACATGAGAGAAGAAAGGGAAATTCCCAGGATGATGATGAAAGGAACAGGCAGGATAAAAGTTTTGCACCAGGCCTAGACAGCAGCCAGTCCAGACTGCAATAGGAAGATGGAGGGCTCCCAGAGAAGTATCTCCAAGGAAAAGAAAAAGTTTAAAAATGGATTTGAGAGATAACCTTAAGTATTTGCCATATTGAGATGAATTTTACAGTTCTGTTAGACACAACAGAAAACAAAGCAAATAGAAAAATACCTGTAATCCCAGCACTTTGGGAGGCAGAGGCAGGTAAATGACCTGAGGTCAGGAGTTCGAGACCAGCCTGGCTAAACCCCGTCTCTACTAAAAATACAAAAAATTAGCCGGGCATGGTGGCGGGCGCCTGTAATCCCAGCTACTAGGGAGGCTGAGGCGAGAGGATAGCTTGAACCGGAGAGGTGGAGGTTGCAGTGAGCCGAGATTGCATCACTGCACTCCAGCTGGGAGCAAGACTGTCTCAAAGGAAAAAAATAATAATAAAGCAATTATTGTTCCAAAAGGTGTAGAAAGCTATTCAAGAAAGAATACACTCATAGTAATAATTATCTGACTCAGGAACAAAATAATAATAATTACCTGACTCAGATTGAAGAACACTTATACAGTCATAACAATGTAAATATGAAATACTACTGATATTTTTTACAAGAATGAGAGATTATAAGTGAAGCTACTGAGTATAGATTATTCATTTGAGAAACTTAGTTATAAAAGGAAGAAGGGTACAAGGAAGAAAAACACAATGGCATGAAAGCTTTTCCTACCTGTTCCATGGACAGCCCATTCCTATAGTAGTATGGGCTGACATACATTCTTAATCAACCTTACCCAATTTTAGCAACTCTGGGAGGCAAGTGGATTTCATCAGCCTCCTTTTGTAGATAAAGAAACAGAAGCTGAGAAATGTATCTAGACTTGAATAAGAACTCACATCTCCCTCCTAGAATCCAAAGCACACATTCTTCTACATTCTATAACTTTCTAAAATATTGCTTTGTCAGCAATTATACTGTCCTCACAAGAATGTAAGTTAACTAACGGTAAAGTTAGCTTCAACATAATGAAAATCTCTCGAAATAAAAATAGTTGTGCCTGGTAAAGAATTAAAACATTAAAACTCTAGAACAATTATAGAGTTAAATGTTTTAACTGTTAACTTTATGGTACCTTTTTTTCTTTTTAGTTGAATGAATTAAGTCCTTTGCATTTAAAACTAAGTAGCACCAATAATTTTATTAATGAAACCATTTTTTAAGACAAAAGAAGGAAAACACACACAACTAAAAATGGTCACTAAATATATTAATATATTGTCTGTAAATGCATGAAAAAGTCATTTTCCAACAATATCTGCTTAGGAAATTTCAAAATATATATACTTTTCACTCCTTCACTCAAAATTATTCTAAATGATTTTTTTCACATTTTGCAACTAGTAAGAGCATACAATACTCCTGATATACAAGTACGTGACTTAAGAATGTCTCACATGCAGATGGCTGGTCCATGCCATGCAGGAGATGGGATGGGCTTTCTCGAGGACCATTCTCAATGCCTTCTCTCTAGCACCTCATGACACCACTACTTACCCTTCTCTTACCCAAAAATGGTGTTAAAGGAGCCAAATTATTCCATATAAAATCCTACTTAAATGTTGTATAGTGGAACTAATATGCATCTGAAATATGATTTTCCTAATTTTTCATCATAAATGTATAGTATTTCAGCTACACTATAGATTAAGGTTTAATAAGCCTATAAAGGGTTGCCTAGAAACATATTTATTTATTTATTTGTACTTTTTTTTCCCAGTGGGAAATGTATTTCAAATTCCAAAACTCAGACTTATATGAATTTTTAAAACATAACTATTTGTGAGTGGCTACCTGTAAACATTGTGACAGTGGCTTAAGCAAGACAGCATTATTAGGAAAGAAGAGGAACTGCCTCTGAGTCCTCTGCTTGTAGGGTCAGCAAAAGAACTGGAAGTATCATTAAGTTTACCATACAGAAACTTAAAATAGCTCCTTGCCATCGCTACGTGTTTAGTGAAGGACAAGGGAAAAAAGGGAGTCTCTTCAGTTAATTTCAAAGAACTTTAAAAAAAGACAATATGGAAGCAATTATTCATTACAATAGAATTATAAAAGGTTGTAACTGTCAAATGAGACCACATCTTATAGGTAGACAGCTCATCAGGAGATTGCTATAAGGATATTTTTAAAAAGAGTTTGCTCTTAAAAATGTGGAAGTTAGGCACCCTTGAAAACACTGCCTTCCCTAGTCACTTGCTTTCTAAAACATAGGGAAATGAAAAAGTGGAAATGAAAGATTGAGTAATCAACCTAGTTTTGCTTTCACGTCACTGTACTGACTAAACTAGGAAACATGAACTTGCAAAAGCCTGCCCAAATTCAGAAATTCAGCAAAAACAAACAAACAAACAAACAAAAAAAACACTAAGTGAGTACTTCCTTTCTATTTCCAATGTATTTTATGAATATAAACAAGCAAACACCCACAGCATCGGATGTGTGGCTTCTACTGGTTTCTAAAGAGGTAACTAAGCCATTAGAACCAAGAATTGGAAAGCAGCATCCCTGGTGAAAATGAAACCAAAAACTCAGCAGTGATTTATGATTTTCTGAAATATAACCCTTTGCTACAATTTATAGAGATGTAGAGATGTGTTGAACCCATTTGCTCAGTAGATGAAATCCTCTGCAGCACACCCTCCCACCTACACCTCACCACTTCCTTCAGTACCATGTTGCACCTCTCTTAAGGCACACTTTCCAACTCCTGACCCTTGCTCGTATTATCTGGCCTCAGCCAAGTTTTTGACATTGTCTTGCAATGCTCCTTCTACTCACTCCAATACAGCCTCTGTGGTCTTTTGTGCCATGAATATCAAGCTCATTCTTGATTTAAGAACTTTATTCTAGCTCTTCCCTCTGCTTGACAGCTCTTTTTCTTGATCATCACCAGATAAATTTCTTCCTGTTAGTACCTCAGAAAAGTGTTTCCCCATCACCTAAACACACCACCCTAAAGCACTGATGTCACTTATTTATTTTTATAATTATTGCTTTTCTTCTCCCACTAAAATATAGAGTAAGAACTTTGTGCTGCTCACTAATATTACATCTTGCACATTGAGAACAGTTCTGCCATGCTGTAGACATTCAATATATACAACTGAATGGACAGATGAGTGAACAGTCACTCACAATGTATTTATTGGGCATGCTGCTATATGCTGGCTACGTATAATATAAATATAATATTAAAAAACTCATGGAGCTTTCAGTTTTGTGAGAGAGCATAAACAAGAAAATAAACACAAATACTTACAAGCTGTAACAAGTGCTATTAAGGAAATAAACAGGTGTCACGGGGGGAGTATTTTAATGAGGGTGGTTAGGTAAGATCTCTCTGAGGAGGTAACATTTAAAAGAGAAAAGAAAACTGGGAATATGTCAAACTTGGGCGAGGGGGCATGCATGTGTGACAGCTAGGCACTTTCAAAGAACTGAAAGTCTGGCAGCAAACAGGAAAGTGCTTGAAGTAAATCTGGAGAGGTAGGTAGTGGCCAGATCACCTAAGGGAATGCTAAAACTCTACAGTTTAGGATTTTAAGTAGAGTTTAGGATTTTAAGCAGAGGACTGAAAACTGATTTGCATTTTTTTAAAGTATCTTAAACTTCTTAGTTAAGTTGATTTCAGAAGTTCATAAAACTCCCTTCCTTTGTCCAAAAGCATCAGTGAATATAGAAAATTAAAATGACATATCCTAAAGCATATACAAAATAAACATTTCAGTGAACCAGAAAAAAGGAGAAGAGAAAAAGCTGCAAGTCAGGCTAAAGCTGCAGGCCTACTGGTACGCAGAAATAGCCAGGAATTTGCCTCTTACAAGATAAAAGGTGTTCAAAGTGCTCCACAGGAACAGGAAACAAAGAGTCAGCTTCACTGTTTGAAACCGAGGGCTGAGACAGAGTTTAACCACCCTGAAAAGGAGGCTGAAAAAAACTGCCACTAACCTGCCCAGCACAGTGGCTCACACCTGTAATCCCAGCACTTAAGGAGATTGAGGTGGGTGGATCACGTGAGGTCAGGAGTTCGAGACTAGATCAGGGGTGTCCAACCTTTTGGCTTCCCTAAGCCACACTGGAAGAATTGTTTTGGGCCACACATAAAATACACTAACATTAATGACACCTGATGAGCTAAACAAAAAACACATTAAAAAATCATGTTTTAACAAAGTTTACAGCTGGGCATGGTGGCTCACGCCTGTAATCCCAGCACTTTGGGAGTCTGAGGTGGATGGATCACCTGAGGTCAGAAGTTTGAGACTAGCCTGGCCAACATGGTGAAACCATGTCTCTACTAAAAGTACAAAAATTAACTAGGCATGATGGTACATGCCTGTAATCTCAGCTACTTGGGAGGCTGAGGCAGGAGAATCGCTTGAACCTGAGAGATGGAGGTTGCAGTGAGCCGAGATCGCTGTACTGCACTCCAGTCTGGGCAACACACTCTGTCTTAAAAGAAAAAAAAAAGAAAGTTAGTTTACAAATTTGTGTTAGACTACATTCAAACTGTCCTAGGCTGCATATGGCCCATGGGTCACAGGTTAGACAAGCTTGAATTAGATCTTTTATTTATTTATTTTCCAAGATGACAGATAAGAGGCAGTGTTAGCATGCCTCTCCCACTTGGAAGGACAGAATAGTGGCTAGAGAGTCACACTGTGAATTTTCTTTTTTCCAAGAACCACCACAGGAAGATAGAAAGAATCCAAAAACCCTTTGAAAGAAGCAGCAGGCTGGAGCCTACTGCACGAAGACAGGTGAAAAACTAAGTTCCCAGAGTGTAAGCAGGAGAATGAGCATGTCTCGGAGCACACATCCCCACCTCCACTCTGAAAACCCAGACCATGGGAGAAAGCCTTAACCCTACCTAGAGCTGGAATGGATTTAGTCTATGTGAAATATAAAAGTAGATGCAGCAGCATGAAGTGCCTTGTAGGCATTCCCAGTCTCTAGCATGAACTGAGGGAAGCCATTCCTGACTGTATCTCATGGGGCCCTCAGAGAAGCAGTCAATGAGTTCAGGGAGGGGTCACAGGGTGAAAGAAGCTCCCAGGTGAATTTTGTAATATAATCTTGAGTAGGGATGAGCTCTCTTGAACAGAACCCACGGGGTGAGTGTAAAGACGAGCTGGGCATCCGGCCTTATAGGCAGATGGAGAGGGGCATGGTTACGGTCTTGGGCAGGTCTGAGTTCTGTGCGCAGACTGCCTGGATCTAAATCCAGTGAGCGAAGCACTGCGGGAGTGAGACTAGCCTCACCAACTGTGAAAGAACTGGGTGAGGCTCACTGTTGCCCACTACTCTCCACTCCCTTTGGGAACTCTTCTATGCAGCAGATGCAGTTAACTACTCTCTGGCACATTATCCCAGGAGCCTGAGGTCTTAAAGAAGTTCTAAGAGAAGTTCTGAATCTTGAAACAAAAGCTCTGACATGAACCTAAATAGAACCTCCTGAAAGCATAAATCTCACGAGGCCTAAAAAACAGTAACAGAATGAAAAAAACAAAGTATTTAGGTAACAACTAACATGATGAATAGAATAGTACCTAATATTTCAATATTAACATTGAATGTAAATGGCCTAAATGTTCCACTTAAAAGATACAGAATGACAGAATGGATAAAAAACCACTAACCAAATATCTGCTCTCTTCAAGAGACTCACCTAACATAAAAGGACTCACAAAAATTTAAGGTAAAGGGGTGGAAAAAGACATTCCATACAAATGGAAACCAAAAGTGAGCAGGAATAGTTATATCAGACAAAACAGACTTTAAAGCAACAACAGTAAAAAAGACAAAGAAGGATGTTATACAATGATAAAAGGATTAGCCCAACATAAAGATACTATAATCCTAAATTTATACGCACCTAACACTGGACCCCCCAGATTTATACAACAATTACTACTAGATCTAAGAAATGAGACTGACAGCAACACAATAATAGTGTGGGACTTCAATACTCCATTGACAGCACTAGATAGATCAAGACAAAAAGTCAACAAAGAAACAACAAACTTAAACTATATCCTAGAACAAATCAACTTAACAGATGTTTACACAACATTCTTCCCAACAACTGCAGAATATACATTCTCCTCATCAGCATATGGAACAGTCTCCAAGATAGGTGATATGATGAGCCACAAAGTAAGTCTCAATAAATTTAAGAAAATCAAAATCATATCAAGTATCTTCTCAGACCACAGTGGAATAAAGCTGGAAATCAACTCTAAAAGGAACTCTCAAAATTATACAAATACATGGAAATTAAATAATCTGCTCTTGTATAATTTTTGGGTTAACAATGAAATCAATATGTAAATTAAAAAATTCTTTGAAATGAATAATAGTGACACAACATATAAAAACCTGAGATACAGTAAAAGCAGTGCTAAGAGGAAAGTTCAGTGTTAAATGTCTACATCAAAAACTCTGAAATAGCACAGACAATTTAATGTCACACCTCAAAGAAATAGAGAAATAAGAACAAATTAAACCCAAACCCAGTAGAAGAAGTAACAAAGATCAGAGCAGATCTAAATGAAACTGAACCAAACAAACAAACAAAAAATACAAAAGATAGCACTGGGAGCAGCAGCTCACGCCTGTAATCCCAGTACTTTGGGAGGCTGAGGCAGGTGGATCACAAGGTCAGGAGATCGAGACCATCCTGGCTAACACGGTGAAACCCTGTCTCTACTAAAAATACAAAAAAAAAATTAGCCAGGTGTGGTGGTGGGTGCCTGTAGTCCCAGCTACTCGGGAGGCTGAGGCAGGAGAATGGCGTGAACCCAGGAGGCAGAGCTTGCAGTGAGCCGTGATTGTGCCACTGCACTCCAGCCTGGGCAACAGAGTGAGACCCTATCTCAAAAAAAGAAAAAAAAATACAAAAGATAAATGAAACAAAAAACTGATTATTTGAAAAGATAAACAAAATTGATAGACCATTAGCAAGATTAATCAAGAAGAGAGAAGATACAAATAAGCTCAGTTTACGGTGGCTCACGCCCAGAATCCCAGCACTTTGGGAGGCCAAGGCAGGGAGATCACTTGAGGTCAAGAGTTCGTGACTAGCCTGGCCAATATGGTGAAACCCTGTCTCTACTAAAATACAAAAATCAGCCAGACATGGTGGCAGGCGCCTGTAATCCCAGCTACTTGGGAGGCTGAGGAAGGAGAATCGCTTGAACTCGGGAGGCAGAGGTTGCAGTGAGCTGAGATCACACCACTGCACTCCAGCCTGGGTGACACAGGAAGACTCTGCCTCAAAAGAAAAAAGAAAAAGGAAAAAAAGAAACTGGAGATATTATAACTGATACCACAGAAATACAAAAGATCATTCAAGGCTACTATGAACACCTTTATGTGCACAAACTACAAAATCTAGGGGAGGTAGATAAGTTCCTGGAAATATATAACCCTTCTAGATTAAATCAGGAAGAAACAGAAACCCTGAACAGACCAATAACAAGCAGTGACACTGAATGAGCAATTTTTTAAATTGTCAACAAAAAAAAGTCCAGGACCAGCTGAATTCTATCAGATAATTCAAAGAAGAATTATCACTGATCCTACTAAAATTATTCCAAAAGATAGAGAAAGAGGGAATCCTCCCTAAATCATTCTATGAGGCCAGTATTACCCTAATATCAAAACCAGAAAAGGACATAACAAAAAAAGAAAACTACAGACCAATATCCCGATGAACATAGATGCAAAAATCCTCAACAAAGTTCTAGCTAACCAAATCCAACAGCATGTCAAAAAGATAATACATCATGATCAAGTGGGTTTCAAACTAGGGATGCAGGCATG
Source organism: Rhinopithecus roxellana (assembly GCF_007565055.1). Classification (NCBI taxonomy): domain Eukaryota; kingdom Metazoa; phylum Chordata; class Mammalia; order Primates; family Cercopithecidae; genus Rhinopithecus; species Rhinopithecus roxellana. Next base: position 70,110,442 of record NC_044556.1, on the reverse strand, counting down.
GTTTAACATATGCAAGTCAATAAATATGCTACATAACATAAACAGAATTAAAAACAAAAACCATATGATCATCTCAACAGAGATGGAAAAAGCATATGACAAAATCCAGTGTCTCTGCTGGGCAGAGTGGCTCATGTCTGTAATCCCAGCACTTTGGGAGGGTGAGACAGGAGGACTACCTGAGGTCAGGAATTTGAGAACAGCCTGGTCAATATGGTGAAATCCCATCTCCACTAAAAATACAAAAATTAGCACACCTGCAATCCCAGCTACTCAGGAGGCTGAGGCAGGAGAATCACTTGAACCTGGAAAGTGGAGGCTGCAGTGAGCCAAGATTGCACCACTGCACTTCAGTCTGGGAAAGAGAGTGAGATTCTGTCTTAAAAAACAAAAAAACACACAAAAAACAGCATCTCTTTATGATAAAAACCCTCGGCATGGTGGTTCATACCTGTAATCCCAGCACTTTGGGAGGCTGAGGCAGGCAGATCACAAGGTAAGGAGATTGAGACCATCCTGGCCAACATGGTGAAACCCTGTCTCTACTAAAAATACAAAAAATTAGCTGGGTGTGGTGGCGGGTGCCTGTAGTACCCTAGTACTTAGTAGTACTAGTACCCTAGTACCTAGTACCTAGTAGTTACTAGGGAGGCTGAGGCAGCAGAATGGCGTGAACCCAGGAAGCGGAGCTTTGAGTGAGCCGAGATCGCGCCACTGCACTCCAGCCTGGGCGACAGAGTGAGACTCCATCTCACAAAAAAAAAAAAAAAAAAAAAAAAAAAAAAAAAAAAAAACCCTCAACAAATAGGCATAGAAGAGACTTACCTCAAAGTAATAAAAACCATATATGACAAACCCACAGCCAACATCATGTTGAATGGGGAAAAGTTGAAAGCATTCCCGTTGAGAACCGGAACAAGACAAAGATGCCAACTTTCACCACTTCTATTCAACATAGTACTTAGCCAGAGCAATCAGACAAGAGAAAGAAATGAAGAGAATCCGGAAGCCAAACTGTCACTGTTTGCTGGTGACATGATGATATACCTTAGAAAACCCTGAAGACTCATCCAAAAAGCTCCTAGATCTGATAAATAAATTTGGTAAAGTATCAAAGTACAAAATCAGTGTACACTAATCAATAGCACTGCTACACACCAACAATGACCAAGCTGAGAATCAAATCAAAATAAACTCAACCCTTTTTACAACAGCTGCAAAAACAAATAAACAAACAAACAAAAACTTAGCAATATACTTAACCAAGGAGGTGAAGGACCTCTACAAGGAAAACTACAAAACACTGCTGAAAGAAACCACTGATGACACAAACGAATGGAAAACACATCCCATGTTCATGGATGGGTAGAATTAATATTGTGAAAATGACCATATTGCCAAAAGCAATCTACAAATTCAATGCAATTCCCATCAAGATACCACCATAATTCTTCATAGAACTGGAAAAAACAATCTTAAAATTCATATGAAACCAAAAAAGAGCCCACATAGCCAAACAAGACTAAGGAAAAAGAACAAATCTGGAGGCATTACCTGACTTCAAACTGTACTATGAGGCCATAGTCACCAAAACAACATGGTACTCGTATAAAAATAGGCACACAGACCAATGGAACAGAATAGAGAACTCAGAAATAAAGCCAAATACTTACAGTCGACTGATCTTTGACAAAGCAAACAAAAACATAAAGTGGAGAAAGGACACCCTATTCAACAAATGGTGCTGGGATAACTGGCAAGCCACACGTAGAAGAATGAACCTGGATCCTCATCTCTCACCTTATACAAAAATCGACTCAAGATTGATCAAAGACTTAAACCTAAGAACTGAAACCATAAAAATTCTAGAAGATAACATTAGAAAAACTCTTCTAGGCTGGGCGCGGTGGCTCAAGCCTGTAATCCCAGCACTTTGGGAGGCCAAGGCGGGTGGATCACGAGGTCAGGAGATCAAGACCATCCTGGCTAACACGGTGAAACCCTGTCTCTACTAAAAATACAAAAAACTAGCCGGGCGTGGTGGCAGGCGCCTGTAGTCCCAGCTACTCGGAGGCTGAGGCGGGAGAATGGCCTGAACCCGGGAGGCGGAGCTTGCAGTGAGCCAAGATCACGCCACTGCACTCCAGCCTGGGCGACACAGTGAGACTCTGTCTCAAAAAAAAAAAAAAAGAAAAGAAAAACTCTTCTAAACATTGGCTTAGGCAAAGAATTCATGACAAGCAAATGCAACAAAGACAAAAATAAATAAATGGAACCTAATTAAACTAAAAAGCTTCTGTAGAGCAAAAGAAATCATCAGCAAAGTAAACAGAAAACCCACAGAGTGGGAGAAAATATTCACAAATTATGTATCTGACAAAGGACTAATATCCAGAATCTATAAGAAACTCAAATCAGCAAGAAGAAAAACAAATAATCCCATTGAAAAGTGGGCAAAGGACATGGATAGACATTCTCAAATAAGATGTACAAACAGCCAACAAACATATGAAAAAAATGTTCAACACATCACTGATCATCAGAGAAATGCAAATTAAAACCACAATGAGATACCACTTTACTCCTGCAAGAATGGCCATAATTAAAAACTCAAAAAACAATACATGTTGGCATGGCTGTGTTGAGAAGAGAACACTTTTACAATGCTGGTGGGAATGTAAATTAGTACAACCACTATTGAAAACAATATGGAGATTCCTTAAAAAACTAAAAGCAAGACTACCATTTGATCCAGCAATGCCACTACTGGATATCTACCCAAAGGAAAATAAGTCATTATATGAAAAAGAGACATGCACATACGTTTATAACAGCACAATTTGCAATTGCAAAAATATGGAACCAGCCCAAATGCCCATCAACCAACTAGTGGATAAAGAAAATGTGAATCCTACTCAGTCATAAAAAGGAACAAAATAATAGCATTCACAGCAACCTGGATGGAGTTGGAGTCCATCATTCTAAGTGAAGTAACCTAGGAACAGAAAACCAAGCATTGTGTATTCTCATGTATAAGTGGCAGCTAAGCTATGAGGATGCAAAGGCATAAGAATGAGATCAAGACTTCAGGGACCCTTTGGGAGAAGGTTGCAGGGTTGAGGGAATAAAAGACTACATTGTGGGTACAGAGTACACTGCTTGGGTGAGGACTGCACTAAAATCTCAGAAATCACCACTATATAACTTATCCATGTAACCAAAAACCACCTGTGACCCAAACACTATTGAAATAAAATTTTAAAAATATAGACTAGATCAAGCAGAATAAATAATTTCAGAACTTCAATACTCAAGAGACTAAGGCAGGAGGATTCCTTGAGCCTCCCAGGAGTTCGAGGCTGCAGTGAGTTATGATCACTCCACTGCACTGTAGCCTGGGTGACAGAGTGAGACCCTGTCTCAAAACAAACAAACAATGACAATAAAATGGAGGAGGAATAAAAAAAAAAAAATGAAGAAAGCCTGACTGACATTTGGGACAGCATAAACTGGCCAAATACTTGAATTCTGGGTATTGTAGAGGGAGAAGGGATGGGTAAAGGAAAATTTATTTAGCAAAATAGTAGCTGAAAACTTCTCAAATCTTGCAAGAGATATACATATACAGATACAGGAAGCTCAAAATTCTGCAAATAGATTGAATCCCAAAAGGTCTTCACCAAGGCACATTATACTCAAACTATCAAAAGGCAAAGAAAGATATTCTAAAAACAGGAGAAAGGTTTAAAGTCACATAGAAGGGAAGCTTCCTTCAGACTACAGTGTATCTCTCAGCAGCATCATTAGAGGCCAGGAGAGAATGCAATGATATATTTAAAGTGCTGAAAGAAAAAAAATCTGTCAGCCAAGAATATTATTCCCAGAAAAGCTATCCTTCAAAAATGAAGGAGAAATAAAGTCTTTCTCAGACAAGTAAAAACTGAAGGAATTCAATACCACTAGACCAGCCCTCCAAAAAATGCTTCAGGAAGTTCTACATCTGGAAGCAAAAAGACAGTATCTACCATCATGTGAAAACACATAAAATTATAAAACTCACTGGAAGAACAGACATACAAATGAGAAAGAGAAAAAAACTCAAATGTTACCACTATAGAAAACCACTAAACCACAATGATAAACAATGGGAGATAGGAACAAAGGATATATAAAATAACCAGAACTCAACTAATAAAATGACAGGAATAAGCCCTCACATATCAATAATAATAACCTTGAGTGTAAATAGATTATCCACTTAAAAGACAAATAATAGCTTAATGGATAAAAAAGCATGGCCCAACTATATGCTGCCTACAAGAACTTCACTTCACTTGTAAAAACACATACAGACTAAAAGTGAAAGAATGGAAAAAGATATTCCACACAAATGGAAACCAAAAGTGAGCAGGAGTAGCTATACTTGTATCAGATCAAAGAGATTTTAAGTCAAGAATAGTAAAAAAGGACAAAGGAGATCATTACATAATGATAAAGGGATCAATTCAGAAAGAGGATATAATAATTCTAAATATATATATACCCTACAATAGAGCATCCAGATTAAAGCAAATATTATCAATCTAAAGAGAGAGACATCAACACAATAGTAGTTGAGGATTTCAACAGCCCACTCTCAACATAAAACAGATTATCCAGACAGAAATACAACAAAGAAACATTGAATTTAAACTGCACTTTAGACCAAATGGACCTATCAGACATGGACAGAACGTTTCACACAACTGCTATAGAATATACATTCTTTCATCAGCACATTAAACATTCTGACATACAGGGATAGGTATGTTAGACCACAAAACAAGTCTCAATACATTTTAAAAATTCAGAATCAGGCTGAGCATGGTGGCCCACACCTGTAATCCCAGCACATTGTGAGGCCGAGGTGGGCAGATCACTTGAGGCCAGGAGTTCAAGACCAGCCTGGCCAACATGATAAGACCCCGTCTCTACTAAAAATACAAAAATTAGTTGGGTGTGGTGGTGCACACCTGTAATTCCAGCTACTACTTGGGAGGCTGACACATGACAACTGCTTGAACCTGGGGGGAGGAGGCAGCAGTGAACCAAGATCACACATGCCACTGCACTCCAGCCTGGGCGACAGAACAGGACTGCCTAAAAAAAAAAAAAAAAAAAAAAAAAAAAAAATTCAAAATCATATCAAGTATCTTCTCAGACCACAACGGAAAAAAAATACAAATCAATAACAAAAGGAATTTTGGAAATTATACAAATACATGGAAATTAAACAATATGCTCCTGAACAACTGTGTCAATAAAGAAACTAAGAAGAAAATTAAAATATTTCTTAGGCCAGGCACAGTGGCTCCTGTCTGTAATTGCAGCACTTTAGGAGGCTGAGGCAGGTGGATCATCTGAGGTCAGGAGTTCAAGACCAGCCTGATGAACAAGGTGAAACTCTGTCTCTACTTAAAACACAAAATTAACTGGGTGTAATGGCACATGCCTATAATCCCAGTTACTTGCGAGCCTGAGGCAGGAAAATTGCTTGAACCCAGGAGGTGGAGGGTGCAGTGAGCTGAGATCACCCCATTGCACTCCAGCCTGAGTAACCAGAGAGAAACTCTGTCTCAAAAATAAAAAATAAAAATTAGCTGGGCATGGTGGCTTGCACCTATAGTCCCAGCTACTTGAGAGGCTGAGGTGGGAGGATTGCTTGGGCCTGGGAGGTCAAGACTGCAGTGAAGCTATAATTGCACCACTATACTACAACCTGGGTGACAGAGCAAGACTCCATCTCAGTAAAATAAAGTTAAAATAAAATAAAATTTACAGGAAACACAAATGGAATAGAAACATAGTATATAGTTTCCGAAATGAGAAAGAGAAAAATAAAAGGAAAAAGAAAATGCAATCAACACAATGGAAGGCAATAAAAGGAAAATGAAAAAGAAAAGAAAGAAAGAAAACAAAAACCAACAACAACAAAAACTTTTGATACAGTATTTGGAAACTAAAAAATAGAGCTGAACTATGGAAGTTCTACATGTCAATGCTTGTGGTATGTAGCTAAATCAGGACTTAGAGATAAATGTGTAACCTTAAATGAATTTATTAAAAAATAAGACAAAAAAATGAATTAAGTGCTCAATTCAAGAAACTAAAAATAACAGGAACCCCACAAAAACAGGAGGATCATACTAAAGATCAGAAATAAAGGAACCAGAAAACAAACAAACAAAAAAATTAGAGAAAGGCAACAAAACTAAAAGCTGACTCTCTGAAAAGACTAAGTAAAAAAAACAAACACACACACACACACACACACACACACAAACCTATGCTGGTGCAGTAGCTCATGCCTGTAATCCTAGCACTTTGGGAGGCCAAAGCAGGAGAAGAACTTGAGCCCAGGAGTTCCAGACCAGCCTGGGTAACACAGTGGGACGCCATCGCTACAAAAAAATTTTTTAAACTAGCCAGGGATGGTGACACATGCCTGAAGTCCCAGCTACTCAGGAGGTTGAGGCTGGAAGATCACTTGAGCCCAAGAGATTGAGGTGGTAATGAGCCATGATCATACCTCTGCACTTCAGCCTGGGTGGCTTCAGCCTGTCTCAAAAAAAAATGGAACCTAGAACAAGATGTCAAGAAAAAAACGAACAATCTAAGTTAGTCCCCTCATAGAGGAACGGACAGTGGCATATTCATAAACTGGAATACTATATACAATAGCTAAATGAATAGAGAGCTCTGTGTGTACACAATGTTGATGGGAGAAAAAAGTTGCAGAATGATATGATCAGTATGATACAATTTATATAAAAATTTAAGTCCCATACATTGTTTATGGATATGTATCTATAAATTAAGTGTAAAAACATGAATAGCAAGGATTTACACAGCTTGAGGGTTCTGGTTATACTCCTGAGGTAAGAGGGAATGGAATGGAATAGTGGAAGACACAAAGAAAGTTTCAACTACATCTGAACATTTTAGTTTCTAAAAAGGTCTGAAACAAGTATGACAAAATGTGATTAACACTTAAATATGGGTGGTGGGAACAGAGATGTTCATTATGCTGCATTCTTTATTTTCTATATGTTTGAAATATTTCAAAGAATAAAATAAATCACTCTGCCCTATGTATGCAGAATGAAATGGAAGAGAGCAAGAGTGAAACAAGAAGACCTTCTAAGAGAGCATTTGTAGAAATCCTGGCTAGAGTGATGGTAACCTAGAATAGAGATGGCAATAGCAAGATGAAGAGAAGTCAACAAATGTGAGATTATATGAAGAACAATTTATGAGACTTATTGATGGACTGGGTATGAGGAGCTTGACAGAAGAAGGAACCAAGGTTAACTTCAGCTAAAGCAACATGTAGGTATAGATGCCACTTACTCAAACAGGGAAAGCTGGGAAAGGAACCAGTTAGGGGTTCCTAACTGAATCCTGTTTTATGTTCATCTTTTATTTCTCCTACTCAGACATAAGCTCTTTATGGGGAGAATCTGTCTGCTTTATCTTTGTATTCCCCAAAGTTCATAATATAACTAAATTGAGTCAATGTTATACACACTGCCTAAATAGTTTTGAAAAACTGACAACCCTCTTTAAGAGTGTCAGTTTTCAAAGAAATTTTGTATCACTTAATATCACAATAAAGGAAAAAAAAACTTTCAAGAAGTTCCCACAAAAAAGTTTTCCTATGCTGCTGATTCAGACTTTTAAGGCCCATAGAAATTTATGCTTTCCACTTTCTTACTAAGCCATTTTAATCAGTTTCATATGATTCTACCAGTTCGGTAGATTATAAGGTATACAATACTATAATGTATACTGAAGGGGTGGCCTGCCCCTCCACACCTGTGGGCGTTTCCCATTAGGTGGAACAAGAGACTTGAGAAAAGAAATGAGACACAGAGATAAAGTATAGAGAAAGAAAAAGTGGGCCCAGGGGACCGGCGCTCAGCATACGGAGGACCCACGCCAGCACTGGTCTCTTGAGTTCCCTCAGTATTTATTGATCATTATCTTTATCATCTTAGAAAAAGGGAAGTGGCAGGATAATAGGATCATAGGGAGAAGGTCAGCAGTAAGACATATGAATAAAGATCTCTGTGACATGAATAAGTTTAAGGAAAAGTGCTGTGCCTTGATATGCATATGCAAACATCTCCATAAACCTTTTTAGTGCATAAAGAGCAGCATTGCCGCTAGCACATTCCACCTTCAGCCCTAAGGCGGTTTTCTCCTTTCTCAGTAAATAGAACAGACAATTGGGTTTTACACCGAAATGTTCCATTGCCCAGGGACGGGCAGGAGACAGATGCTTTTCTCTATCTCAACTGCCAAGAGGCCTTCTTTCCTCTTATATTAATCCTCCTCAGCACAGACCCTTCATGCGTGTCAGGCTGGGGGACGATTAGGTCTTCCCTTCCGACGAGGCCATATTTCAGACTATCACATGGGAAGAAACCTTAGACAATACCTAGCTTTCCTAGGCAGAGGTCCCTGCGACCTTACGCAGTGTATGTGTCCTGGGTACTTGAGATTAAGAGAATGGTGATGACTTTTAACCAGCAAGCTGCCTTCAGGCACTTGTTTAACAAAGCACATCCTGCACAGCCCAAAATCCATTAAACCTTGAGTCACCACAGCACATGTCTCTTGCAAGGACAGGGTTGGGGGTAGGGTCACAGATTAACAGCATCTCAAATACAGAACAAAATGGAGTCGCTTATGTCTACTTCTTTCTATACAGACACAGTAACAGTCTGATCTCTCTTTTCCCCACAGTATACTATTATAAATGGGATGCAATTTATAATAGCGTTATTATTACACAGTATATCCTTATAAACTACTAGTTATGTATTGTTTTGGTTATATAGTTTATACAGTCCCTTATGCGGTTTGGTTATACTACAACCTTGATAAGTAGGCAGGACATTCTGTAATATTTAGTGCAGAGCTGGAATTCACGCCGAAAGCATTAGACGGCAAATCTATAATTCGTCATTTTACTAATAATGAAACTGATGCTTGAAGAAGTCAGGTGACTTGGCCAAAGATATAAAGTTAATAACTGTAAGCTAATTTTGCTGTCCTTAAGGAACTGATGCTATTCTAAGCTTGTTAACATTATGAAAATACATAATGAAAAAACTCAAAATCTATCCAAAAGATAGACTCTAATTCTTTTGCTTACTTTTGAAGTCTGAATCATATGATACAGAAGATTCTTCCACTAATACTACATAATCAGAACAGTGAAAGTAAAATCACATTTCAAAGGCTAATTTAACTAAGTATGTTTTACCTAGGATAAAAAGGTAACCAAGTTTCTTTAGAGGGAAATTAACTGTATCTAAAAAGTAATAATTGAGTATATCATAACACCACAAGTTTCAATTACTGTTTTTATGTTATTCAAAACCAAAACAAGTATATGTCAACCACTGCATATTGGCAACTACCCCTTTTTAGTGAACCATGGAAATTGGTAAGTGTTAGGTCCTAGGTCAATTTTTAATGTCAAACACAGTAAGTGATGCGATTTTAATCAACTTCAGAGTAGCTTTATGCTTATACTTCCCCCCCTCCCCCGGTTTATCCCATTAGCTTAGGATATTTGGGAAAGGTGGAGGAACATATTAAAGAGTAATTCAGAATTCAACAAAGTACTCAAAGCTTTAAGTATAAATATCCCATATAAATAGATCGGGGATTTAACTGTTTTATCCTAACAGTTCAGAAATGGCATTTTTGAATGTCAAAGAGAAATTCCAAAAGGACTCTTAGAAAAACTGTAATAAATTTTTAAATGTGAGAATACAGGCATTTGAAAATATACATAATCTACATTTTTAGCAATGCTAGTTCTGTTGCTGGATTTACATAAATTTGTTTGTGTCAAGTTTCTTTCTCCCTGTTGTATGGGATACATCTAAATGGAAACAAAACTGAGTTCAAAGGCATAATGAGTATACTTATCTCTTCTTAAATTCAATGTATTTTTATTTGATTTTAGAAATAATGAGAAACCGGCCGGGTGCGGTGGCTCAAGCCTGTAATCCCAGCACTTTGGGAGGCCGAGACGGGCGGATCACAAGGTCAGGAGATCGAGACCATCCTGGCTAACACGGTGAAACCCCGTCTCTACTAAAAAATACAAAAAACTAGCCGGGCGAGGTAGAGCTTGCTAGTTCTACCTCGAGGTAGAACCCGGGAGGCAGAGCTTGCAGTGAGCTGAGATCCGGCCACTGCACTCCAGCCTGGGCGACAGAGCGAGACTCCGCCTCAAAAAAAAAAAAAAAAAAGAAATAATGAGAAACCAATGATGATGACTGCACCAGGTGTGACACTATGAGAGAATGCTTTAATAGTATAGCTTTGGCTGTAATGCAAAGATTGAAAAGTACCATCACAGAGAGAGGAGGGTATTAGAAGTTAGAAATGGGTATGTGTTACAATAGTCTGCATCAGGTGAGAACTTTATAAAAGCTCAGATTCCGGGGTAACACCCCTGGAATTCTGAGTCAATGGGTGTAAAGCTAGTCCTCTTAATTCTAGTTGAAATGCTAAACATCAATAACTTGTAGGAAGTTAAAGCATCAAAGGGAGAATATCCTTGATGTTGATCCTTTTAGAAGAGTATCAGAAACCCATAAAAATTATAAGCAGATGCTTCATTTTTACCACAAATGGATACCGACTCACCTGGATCAGTGTCATATTTTAGGTCCAGTGGATGTACAACAGGGTGGTACTGCTTCTAAACATAACATAAATTAAAACAGATTTAATCACTTAATGCTTCATATAAACATCTCTTTCAGCTAATATGGCAAATATACTAGAGTAAATAGTACCATTCTTTTGAGGAAAAAAATTAAATCCTACTGTCTGCTGGGAAGAGGAGGAGAGAAGGTAAAACCAGTCAAACTAAGTCTGAATTATGTCTTTTACAGTACTGCCACCTACTGCATACACTGAAAAGTGGCACCACAAAAAAGTATCAGAAGAAGCAATCAAGCAAATTAAAAGCACAGAGACTGAATGTTATGTTTAAAGTACAGGGTAGTCTCCAATTGTGAACTGACTGTGTTTCAAAAGTTCATTCAGGACAAGCGTTTGGAACGCAAAATGCATATTTCCATGAAAACTTGGTTCTAAAAGGTGGGGAGGCTACATTACCACCACACTAAGCCTATATATCCTGTGACACACTGAAATTATAGTAGCAGAATTACTGGCACAGAATCTACAATTCAGGCAAAAAGAAAGAGCAAAGTGCTCTTCCTTATTCTCGCCCAAAGCCAGCAGAAGCCAAAAAGGTTAAAAGAAAGAAAAGAAGAAAAAAAGGTCTTCTGCCAGCTGTGGTGACTCACACTTGTAATCGCAGCACTTTGGGAAGCCCACACAGGAGAATGTCTTGAGCTCAGGAGTCTGAGACCAGTATGGGCAACAAGCAGGGAAGAAGGGAGGAAAGACGCAGGGCAGGGCATGGCAGGGCAGGGCAGGAAAAAATTTTAAAAAGGTCTTTGGTATCCTCACCTCATCCATTTTGCACTACTTTTTAAACCACCATAGCAGTACCTCACCTAGGTCAACCATCTTTCTTTTCTGCAATATTGATGACTAGCTTTGGGGGCTTGGGGGCAGTGGGGCAGTAACAAGCGAGACACTGAAAAATACACTTTGAATGTTTTTCCTGAAAAAAATTTTCAAGTGGGAGGGGTGGGGGAAGTGATGGAATGGGGTATTTGAGAACTGCTATAAAAAAAAAGTTAAAAATTCTGCTCATGAATTTGTTTTTCACAGAATAATATGTTTTAGACACAATATTAAACCAGGCATATAATGCCCTGAAACAATCCTGAAACCGAGGTAACTAGAAGATTTATATGTGAATGTTTATGTACTAATTTCAAAAACTAAAGGCAATAGTATAGCATAATCGAAACACAACATGTACCTCACTAGAGGGACAATGCTATTCCCAGCAAACCTCCCCTCCCTACCAAGGGAAGATTTGGGTCCAATTTTCATGTGGATTTCCTATTTCCTACTGATTATTTTATCAGATTTCCTAATAAATCTGAAAAGATGAGGGTGTGATATGGTTGGTCACTGGTATCTACAGTAATTATAAGAAGGAAGTCTATGACTCTGCTTGTCTAAAAAGCTCATGCCGAAGGAGCTGAATTCCTGGTCTTGTGACCCAGATGGTTATGATTTTTGCAGCAAAACAAATTACACCCAATTCATAAAGCAAATTTCAGTGCTATGAATAGGTACTAAAACAATCTCATCATCAATTTAACTAAAGGGCCTTCCAAAATATACAAACATACAAATATATGCCAAAAACAAACGACAAACAAAGAAAAGTGTTGAAAGAAAAGCTTCTTTTTCCATCCTGGTCTCAGAATCATAAAGTCATTGTCAGTCTTCCATCGCCAATTTCAATTTTAACCACTCACTATATCTTTCATTTTTTCATTTTTGAACCAGTGTGTTCAAAACACAGTAGAGTATGACTATACTATGTCATAGTACAATTTAGAAGAGGAAAGTCTTATAAGAGACAAACAATACTAATTGAGGCAGGAAAGAAAAAGACAACAAAATGTCACTTATCTCCATGTAGAGCCTTATATTTTAATGTTTTTATTGTGGTAAAATATACAATAACATTTTAAAGGCAAATCATCTTACCAGAATTTCTTGTTTTGCTTTTATGGTTTTGATGACACATTCCAGGATCTTTCTGGGATACTGCTTACGTTTTGTGGCTATATCTACTATGATTTCATCAAACTGATCTTCAAGTACTTTGATGTCAGAATCTATTTGAGAAAAAAATGTATATATAAAAAGTCCCCTAAAACTCATTGTTTATATTCTGTATGGAAATGTGCTATAAACTAAATTTAGAAAACACAAAATAATAAAGGAAAACAAATATGACAAGTTAATGAATGCCCCCACTTTGGTAATTAATTTATTTATGCATTGAACAATCAATTATTGAACATCTATAAGAAGCTAGGCCTAAACAAGAGAAATACAAAGATAAGCACAACATGATTCCTACTCTCTAAGAGTTCACAGTTTGCTGAAAGAAACAGATAATTGCAGAGCAAACTGATAAATGCAATAGAGGTATGAACAAAATGCCATCAGGACACAGAACAATGGAAAACTGACTGACTGGGAAAGGTAAGATTTTAAAGAAGTAACATTTGAGCTTGAAACAGAAATGTAAGTCCAACGGATAAAAAGTGGTAGGGGAAAAAAGGAATAAGGAGAACCATTTTAGGCAGTGGAAACAATATTTGCAAGATCCTAATCTTTGGAGACCTGAGAAAAGTTCTAAATGGCTACAGAATAAAGGAAAGGAAAAATGGATGATAAAATATATAAGAACCAGGCTGTAAAGGGTATTTAATATTAGGGATGCTAAGAAGTTTTGACTTATCATGTACTGAACCAAAGCTATGACAGTAGCAGTGAGTGGAGTAACTAGATCTGAAATAGGACTCAACTGGATTGATGGTAGGAAAAACTGAAAGACACAGTGAGTTTAGAGTTTCTTTCATTTAGCTAACTCTACTTTCTCATATGCTTTTTCATGTTTTAAAACAGTGATTCTCAAACGTTAGAAGAAACACCTAGGCCGGGCGCGGTGGCTCAAGCCTGTAATCCCAGCACTTTGGAAGGCCGAGAGGGGCGGATCACGAGGTCAGGAGATCGAGACCATCCTGGCTAACACGGTGAAACCCCATCTCTACTAAAAAAAAAAACTACAAAAAACTAGCCGGGCGAGGTAGCTGCGCCTGTAGTCCCAGCTACCCCGGAGGCTGAGGCAGGAGAATGGCGTGAACCTGGGAGGCGGAGCTTGCAGTGAGCTGAGATCCAGCCACAGCACTCCAGCCTGGGTGACAGAGCAAGACTCCGTCTCAAAAAAAAAATAAATAAATAAATAAATAAATAAATAAACAAACAAAAAAACACCTAACGAGTATGTTAGGAGTACAGATTTCTTTTTTTTCTATATACTTTAAGTTCTAGGGTACATGTGCACAACATGCAGGTTTGTTACATATATATACATGTGCCATGTTGGTGTGCTGTACCCATTAACTCGTCATTTATATTAGGTATATCCCTAGTGCTATCCCTCCCCCCTCCCCCTACCCCACGACAGGCCCCCTTGTGTGATGTTCCCCACCCTGTGTCCAAGTGTTCTCATTGTTCAATTCCCACCTATGAGTGAGAACATGCAGTTTGGTTTTCAGCAGTACAGAATTTTGATTCAGTAAGTCTGAGATGGGGCCCAGAAACGAAGCACCCTAGATGAAAGGAATGTAGGTGAGCTATCTAACTTTATTTTGAAAATCATTTTAAACAGTAAAAATATTAAGTCATTACAAATACTAAAGAGCTAAGTTCTCAGGTTAAATGGTCCTCATATTGCCCTGTTGTGTCAAAGTCTATGCTAGAAATGGACTTATTTATTTTATTGATCACAAGCTTTATTAGGAAGAAATCTAACATCTGAAACATAATTTTTTGAAACATTTTGAGAAACTGCTGATATGTTTTGGTATATACATATCAGATAAAGATAATCAAGTATATCAGGTATAGTCTTTCATTCATGTAACAAATATTAACTGAATTAGTTCGAGGGTACCCTTTTTTTCCTTTTTCTTTCTCTTTCCTTCCTTCCTTCTTTCCCTTTCCTTCCCATTCATTCTCCCTCCCTTCTTCCCTTCCTTTCCTTCTTTTCTTTCCTAGATAGACACACAGATTGATTTTCAATAGCTTTTGGGGTACAAGTAGTATTTGGTTACATGAATGAATAGTACAGTGGGGAAGTCGGAGATTTTAGTGCACTCATCACCCAGTAGTATACATTGTGAAAGTACCCTTCTTTTGAGGGCAAGAAATAACAGTTATTTATTACTTTGAATAATTATCTATATAAGCAGCCCTCCCTAAATTTTCATTTATCCATTGAAAAAGTTAAATAATTAGCCTGAAGAAAATAATGTACTATTTCACAATTAGTACAAAAAAAAAAGGTCTCCCAGCTAAATCTTCCTTGTAGAGAGGAAAATCCTTTCTTAACACCACCCAATGATAAAGCTACAACTAAAATGCATAACAAAATTTGAACAGGAGCCAGGCAAAGACCCGTAATCCCGACACTTTGGGAGGCCGAGACAGGCAGATCACCTGAGGTTGAGAGTTCGAGATCAGCCTGGCCAACATGGTAAAACCTATCTCTCTTAAAAATACAAAAATGAGCTGGGCGTGGTGGCAAGCACCTGTGATTCCAGCTACTTGGGAGGCTGAGGCATGAGAATCGCTTGAACCTAGGAGGTGGAGGTTGCAGTGAGCTGAGATCGCGCCACTGCACTCTAGCCTGGGTAAGAGTGAGACTCTGTCTAAAAAGAAAAAAAAATTGAACAGGAAAGAATTATTCATTAATTCAATATATTTCATAGGTGCCTACGATAAGCCAAGAGTTGAGAACAAGATCAGGCACAGTGGCTCACATCTGTAATACCAGCACTTTAGGAGGTTGAGGCTAGGAGTTTAAGACCAGCCTGGGCAGCATGATGAAACCCTGTTCTCTACCAAAAACACAAAAAGTTAGCCAGGCAAGGTGGTGCATGCCTGTAATCCCAGCAACTCGGGAGGCTGAGGCACAAGAATCACTTTAACCTGGGAGACAGAGGATGCAGTGAGCCAAGACTGTGAAATTGCACTCCAGCCTGGATGACAGTGAGACTTCATCTCAAAAAAAAAAAAAAAAAATTGTCTTTTTAAGGAGCCTTCTACAAAGATGTAACCACATCCTTTACATGGTAGTTGTATAACTTAACTTCACACTTTCAAGGGTATTTCACTATTCACTCTAGAGATGACTTACAAAAATACAACTTGCTTTGTAAATAATTACAGAAATTCCCTGGGCCTCTTTTGTCATCTGGAGACAGCTCTACGGTATTTTCCAATAAACTATTGACAAAGAAGACTACTGACGTCATAATCTCAGTTTATTTTTTATTTTTTTTCCAGCCCAGAGGTCTTTTATTTATTTATTTTTTAACACCTATTATGCCATGAATTCATAGGGAATAGGTTCCAGCAGCTCAGGCTCCTTCCCACTGATTCTCACAAAGTGTGCTTCTCTGGGTGGAGCAGGCTGGCATTTCAGTTGAACCCAGGTACCTTTCTCTTTGGTTTCATTCTTTTTCTGATCATTTTCCTTCACGCGTTTCAGGAAGCTATACTGGCTCTTAGAGTGCTTAATGTGCTCAATATGCATATTAATTCTCTTGACAAGAATCTTGCCCTTAACTTGTTTGTTTACAACAATGCCAACAGCATGCTGGGGAACACTGTAGACTCTTCCAGTTTCGTCATGGTAACACTTGTGGGGCATTCCTTTTTGAATAGTACCCATTCCCTTGATGTCTACGATATCACCTTTCTTATAGATTCCCATATACGTGGCCAAAGGAACAACTCCATGTTTTCTAAAAGGCCTAGAGAATATATATCGGGTGCCTCTCCTCTTTCCCTTTGTGTTCATCATTTTGGCGAATTATTGGAAGATGGCAGTTCCGGCCGAAAGACAATCGCAGTTCTTTATTATTCCCCTAGTAAAGAACTTCTTGAAAATAAATAACACTAAATATGGAGATTAAAAAACAGCATTCAAAACAAAATTAGCTGCAAAATATAACCCAGAAATTAGTAATAGAAGGAAAAAGTCACATACCCATAAAACAATTATCTGAAGCTTCCTGCCATGCTTGTCCATTAATGCTGATATTCTCTTGCACAGCTGATTCAAAAGTCTGCAATAAATTCACAGTAGTCAAGTCACTAAAAATAATTTTAAATACTAAATTCAAACGTTTTGGCAAAATAACACTTCCAGATTTGTGACAGAGGAAATAAAGAAAAGTAGCAGAATAGCTAATTAGTATATTTATTCTTTTCAATGAAGATTCCAGTTCAATCATTGATTCCACCTGCACTTTTGGTCTCATAGCCATTATGCTACCCAAGAGAAAATCTGATACAAAAATTTGGAATATTCTTATAAACAAAAAAAAAGTACTCCTAGAATGAAAGAAAAAATTCTAACAAATTTAGGCTCAGTTGAATCTCAAGAGTATAAGTACTATATATGCTGCTGAATGACTGTTGATGTTAACAAGAGGAAAAATATACATGCTTAAAAATAAAATTAATTTATATTTTATAAAGGGCTATATTTTGGAGAGATGAACACTTATGTAGGGATGAAATGACATGAGATCTAACATTTGCTTTAAAATAGCAAATGTAGGCCAGGTGCAGTGGCTCACGCCTATAATCCCATCACTTTGGGAGGCCAAGGCAAGAGAACTGCTTGAGGCCAGTTCCAGACCAGCCTAGGCAACACTGTGAGACACCCTTCTCTACCAAAAAATTTAAAAATTAGCCAGGCACAGGTGCACATGCCTGTAGTCCTGGCTACTTGAAAAGCTGAGGCTAGAGGATTACTTAAGCCCAAAAGTTTGAGGTTACAGTGAGCTATGATTGCCACTGCACTCCAGCCTGGGAGACAGAGGGAGAAGCAACTGTAACCAACTTTTGACATCTGTTGAGTTTGGTGGTGGATATATGGGTGTCCACTGTACTAAACTAATTTTTTATAAGGTTGAAAATGTTCGCAATACATTAAAAGATAAAGAACTAAAAAACCAAAAATAGACAAATTGGCCTTCATCAAATTTTTTTTAAAATAATGAATGACTAAAGGAATTTGGCAGTACACATTTCCTATTAGCCAATAATTTCACTTCTAGCAATGTATCCTAAAGGACTACTCTCATAAAAACACAAAGAGAATGTGCTAGAAATGTTCATTTCAGCACTGTTTGAAATTTTTTTAATTGTGGGAAAAAACCTAAATTCAAAATTAGACGAGTTAAACAGACAATATTCATACCACACAGTACCTAAAAAGAATGAAGACAATCTCTACATAACACTAACAAGTAATAGTCAGACACGTTTGGTTTCAAAAAAGGCGGGTCAGTAACAGTTCATCAACATGACACTGTTAATGGAGACAAACAAACATAAACAGAGAGAAAGAGGTAAAGCCACAGAAAGGGGGTATAGAAAGTTTTCTCTCCCCAGGTACTCTCCAAAATAGTACATTATGTCCTAGAAGGAAGAGGGCTGGGGAAGGGGAACTCAAAGAAGAATTTTGCTTTATGCTATTGTTTGAATTTTTTATGAGCATATATTTTGTACCCTTTGTATAATTAAAAATAACATAAACCAAATGACTGATAATTATAAGTACATATTCTACATTTCAAAGATTTCATAAAGTAAATTCCTTATTTTATGGTTTTGTTTTTTGTTTTTTTTGAGATGGAGTTTCACTCTTGTCAAGCAAAGCAGGCTGGAGTGCAATGGCACAATCTTGGCTCACTGTAACCTCTGTCTCCCAGGTTCAAGCGATTCTCCTGCCTCAGTCTCCGGAATAGCTGGGATTACAGACAAGCGCCATCACACCTGGCTAATTTTTGTATTTTTAGTACAGAGAGGGTTTCACCATGTTGGCCCAGGCTGGTCTCGAACTCATGACCTCAGGTGATCCGCCCGCCTCGGCCTTAAAAGCGCTGGAATTACAGGTGTAAGCCACCACGCCCGACCTATGTATGTTTTAGAAGTACTTTCAAGAATTGCTGAGAAAACATATTGTCTTTGTAATATTCATTGCAGACTGCTACCAATACTGTTTTTAAAGAAAATCTGCTACTTAATATGCAGTTTTAAACAGAGATACAACATAAAGCTTCTGCTTTATTTAAAATAAAACACAAGTGAATTCCTGTGGTAGTCTAAGCCCTGGAAACTTAATCTTATAATTCACTTTATCATCCCACTAAATAGGATATAATAGGTTAAGCCAAGTTCCTCTTTTTCTGTAAGATACCTAAATGTTTTAAATACCGTAGCACTTCCTAGAATCAGACAAATTCTAAGATCATTATACAACAAAAGTCTTCTCCCAAAAACAGATGTCCTGAGATATATCCCTATTCTTGCCTTGCTTGCAAGGAGGGAATGACATAAGAGTCACTGTATACAAAACTACATACAGAGTCACAACCCAGGAAGTGTTTCTTCATTCTTCCACTTAGCCTTTTTTTTTTTTTTTTGAGATGGAGTCTTGCTATGTTGCCCAGGGTGGAGTGCAGTGGCACGATCTCCGCTCACTGCAAGCTCTGCCTCCCGGGTTCACACTATTCTCTTGCCTCAGCCTCCCGAGTAGCTGGGACTACAGGTGCCCACCACCATGCCTGGCTAATTTTTTGTATTATTATTATTATTATTTTTAGTAAAGACGGGGTTTCACCGTGTTAGCCAGGATGGTCTCGATCTCCTGACCTTGTGATCCGCCCGCCTTGGCCTCCCAAAGTGCTGGGATTACAGGCGTCAGCCACCGCACGACCCCTTTTGCCTGTTTTAGAGTGAAAACATTTTCTTTACAAGACTAAAATACGTTTAAAAAAATTGTGTTAGTTGAAAACTTTACTATCTACGATCACATATTTGCCCTTATACTGCATTTCCCCAGCCTTTCTTAAATACTTTTGCAAAGCCCTGAAGGTGGTAGTTTTTTGGGAAGACAAGAAAGAAAGGGATTGTGTGCTTCTTATAACAGGCATCAATCTACTTGTCGGTAGGGGAAAAAAATTAAAAGCTCATAATACAGCACATTTGTGAGTTATGAAAGACCACAGTGCAAACATTAAAAATAAAGGTTAATAGGCCTGGCGAGGTGGCTCACGCCTGTAATCCCAGCACTTTGGGAGGCCGAGGCGGGCGGATCACGAGGTCAGGAGATCAAAACCATGCTGGCTAACACAGTGAAACCCTGTCTCTACTAAAAATACAAAAAATTAGCCGGGCATGGTGGTGGGAGCCTGTAGTCCCAGCTACTCGGGAGGCTGAGGCTGGAGACCGGTGTGAACCCGGGAGGTGGAGCTTGCAGTGAGCCGACATCCAGCCTGGGCGACTGAGCGAGACTCCGTCTCAATCAATCAATCAATCAATCAGGCAAAAGGAAAGACCAAATGCTGGTTGGGTGAATGGCTGACTTCCAGAATTACCCTTTCCAGGAGAATTCCTCATTGTCTAGGGTTGCACTGTCCAACAAGTGAGCCACCAGCCACTTTGTAGTTACTGAGCACTTAAATGTAGCTAGTTCAAAAGATGTGCCATAAATGCAAGACACCAGATTTGAAAAAGCTTAGTACGAACAAAATAATGTAAAATATCTCATTCATTTGATATTATTACACGTTAAAATATCTTGGATTTATTGGGTTAAACAAAATGTTTTATATCCATTAACTTCACCTATTTCTTACTTTTAGTTTAAAACTACATAAGGATTAGCTTGCCTTGTATTTTCACTGTACAGCGCTGGTCTAAGTAATTAATAAGACCCAGCTGACATTAGCATAAATTTCTTTCTCCCCTAGCGTTTCTCCGACTGGTTCTACCGTAGTCTGGGACACCGTTAATTCTGCCAAGGCCTGGCGTGGGATCTTTCTGAATCCTAAGATCCTGGGTGTTGGGTAAGGGGGTGATAAGTAAAGAAGTGGCAAACTGGTCCCGTACCCACTGCGCATCTCGCAGCGCGGGCTCCCGAATCTCCTCCGGCAGAGCGTCCCCGAGCTTTTGCACAAAGCGGCCGCACAGTTGTAGCATTTCGGTCACAGCCCGCTTCGAGGTGCAGCGCACCCGAAAGTCCTCTCGGGGAGTGGCGGAGACCAAGGCCTGACTCTCTGTCCCCGTCGCTAGCTCCTTGTCCCATGGGGGGTCAAGGACCACCAACTCAGAAGACCCCGCCATTTTTCGTCTGAACGGGGGGCGGGGCACTCTGGGAGCGGAAAAGTGGGTTCCCACTGGTGTAACTAGCATGCATCCGGCTGGAAACTCAGGACGCTGCAGCTGAAACGTTCCGGCTCCTGCTCTGCGGGCGCGTCTAAGGCCGCAGCCACGGGGGTGCAATGGGAGCGGCGCGCGTAGGGTTGGTGGACTGTCACTGCCACATCTCCGCCCCGGACTTTGACCGCGTATGTGAGGGCGATACGGGGCCCGAGGGAGCGGGGAGGACCCCGTCCTTTCCCCTCGTGTTATCTTTGCTCTCCTCCCTTGGGACGAAACCCCATATCCCCCGCCCAGACCGTTGTTTATGGCCATATGACCTGCCCCTCATTTCCCTATTCCCTATTTAACCTCAGACATACCGATTTTTTTTTTTCCTGATTCAGTCGCGGTAAGCTATTTCCACAAGGCGTTTGTTTGCTCTTCTGAGTTACTGAAATCGTTCTCCCACCTGCCCTTGGCTGGCCTGTTTTTCCTCTCGGGCCTGTCACCTCCTGGCTGAGATGCCACTTTTCGTGGGAAGCGGTCCTTGAAACGCGTTCAAATCCGGGAGAGGTCGGGCGCGGGCTCACGCCTGTAACCCCAGCACTTTGGGAGGCCGAGGGGGGCGCGGCGCATCTCCTGAGTCTAGGAGATCGTGACCAGCCTGGGCAACATGTGGACACCTCAGTCTCTACAGAAAAAAAAAAGAAACCAAAAAAACAAAAAAACAGAAATTAGCTGGGGATGGTGGCGCTTGCCTATGGTCCCAGCTACTCGGGAGGCTGAGGTGGGAAAATCGCTTGAGCCCGGGAGGTGGAGGTTGCAGTGAGCTGAGATCACGCCACTGCACTCCATCCTGGGTAACAATGAGACCCTGTCTCAAAAGAAAGAAAGAAAGAAAAAGGGGGAAGGGGGAAGGGGGAAAAATTTCACAAATGGGGGAGAGAGGCAAACAAAAAAAAAATACATGGCCGGGTGTGGTTGCTCTCACTTGTAATCCTAGCACTATGAGAGGCCGAAGCGGTTGGATCGCTTGAGCCCGGGAGTTTGAGACCAGCCTAGGCAATGTGGTGAGACCCTGCCTCAATTAAAATAATAATACACACATAAAATCAGTTACAAACTGTTTTACCCATTACATGGGAAACTAGAGACTAACAATAGAGGAGTAAGGGGGGTTTTATTTCAGGGGGAAATCCTCCCAGGAGCTGACACTTAAGGCTGAGAAGACAAGGAGCCACCCAAGCAAGGGGCTGAGTGTATGCTAGTTAGGGAAACAGGTTGCAGGCCCCCAGACAAGCTAGAATTTGGCACATTTCAGTTGCCAAAAAGCTGAGTGGAGCTTGATGAGCTAGAAAGAGAAAGGCATGAAACAGAACTGGGGAGGTTTGCAGGGGATAGATGAGGTGGGTCAGTAAGGAATTTGGATTGCATTTGAAGCACAATGTGGATTCATTAAAGGGCTTTTTAAATTTTTTATTTATTTTTATTTTTTAGATTGAGTCTGCCTGTGTCCCCCAGGCTGAAGTGCAATAGCATGATCTCAGGTCGTTGCAATCTCTGCCTCCTGAGCTCAAGCAATTCTCCCGTCTCAGCCTCCCAAGTAGCTGGGATCATGGGTGTGCGCCACCATGCCTGGCTAATTTTTTGTATTTTTAATAGAGATAGGGTTTCGTCATGTTGTCCAGGCTGGTCTTGAACTCCTG
The DNA here is from genome assembly GCF_007565055.1 of Rhinopithecus roxellana. Lineage (NCBI taxonomy): Eukaryota > Metazoa > Chordata > Mammalia > Primates > Cercopithecidae > Rhinopithecus > Rhinopithecus roxellana. The sequence continues at coordinate 70,087,775 of NC_044556.1, read as the reverse complement.
GCCTCAAGTGATCAACCCTCCTTGACCTCCCAAAGTCCTGAGATTACACAAAAATGGATAGGCATGATGCTATCCATTTTAACACCGTTTTGCTGCTGTATGGCAAATGGATGGAGAAGAGTGGAAGCTACAAGACTAGTTAGGAGGCTTTTGCAGTATATAGGCAAGAGATGTTGGCTGTTGGTACTATGATGATAGCAGGTGAGTTTGAGATAAATACATGGATTCAAGATACATTTTAGAGGGAGAATCCACAATAAGTACTGAAGAATTGAATGTGGATAGCAAGGAAAAGGGAGGAATCAAGGATGACTCAGATTATTAGCTTGTGCTATAGGGAAGATGGTGGTGCTGGTTTACTGAGAAAAGGGAAGACCAAGGTCTGAAGTGGAGGTGGGGAGGTCAGCAGAAGGAATAGGTTTGTGAAGAGAAAATAAAGATTTATGTTTGGGGCATATTGGGAAACCTAATCCCATCCAAATGGAGATGTCATAATTTTTTAATGTGAGTCATAGGTTCAGGAGAGAATTATAAGCTAAAGATAAAAATTGGGGACTCAGGCTGGGTGCGGTGGCTCCGCCTGTAGCCCCAGCACTTTGGGTGGCCGAGGTGGTGGATCGCCTGAGGTCATGAGTTCAAGACCAGCTTGGCCAACATGGTGATACACCATCTCTACTAAAAATACAAAAATTAGCTGGGTGTGGTGGCGGTCGCTTGTAATCCCAGCTACTCTGGAGGCTGAAGCAGGAGAATCACTTGAACCTGGGTGGTGGAGGTTGCAATGAGCCGAGATCGCACCATTGTACTGCAGTTGGGAGACAAGATGAAACTTCATCTCGAAAAAAAAAAAAAATTGGGGACTCAGCATAATGATGATATTAAAACCATGAGAGGAAGTGAGATCACTCAAGGCAAGTACAGAGAGAGGAGCAGAGGTTCTTGAATCCAGAAAGAGGAAGGGGAGCCAGTCAAGGAGACTGAAAAGTAGCCACCAATGAGAGAGTGGTATTGCAGAAGCAAAGAGTGGAAACCATTTCAAGAAGGAGGGAGTAAGCAAATGAGGGATTCCAAATGCTGCTGAGGAGTAGAGTAAGATGAGGACAGATAAATATCCTGTATATTTGACAATAGAGGCTTCTGTTTTAGTGGTGGGAACAGAAGCCAGACTTTACTGAGAGCAGGAGTAAACAGGAGGTGGGTCAATGTAGGCTCTTTGCTTTCCACTGCTCCATTCGTTGCTATCATTGTCATTCTTTGTGTATGTCATTGACATATACAGTCCAAGATTAGTTGCTTATTCATCTAAAATAATGGTGATTTCTTATGCTTGTTTTAGGATTTGGATGATGTGTTGGAGAAAGCCAAGAAGGTAAGTCAGTATTTGTAATTGCTCTTTTGGTTTTTTATTTTAACTATCATTTCAAGCAAAAACAGCTTGAAATTTAGATATACTACCTTGATGTTGTTTCAGTAGTTTATAGTAAGTAGCATTTTTTATTTTTATTATTTTATTTATTTATTTATTTATTTATTTATTTATTTAGATGGAGTCTTGCTCTTTCGCCCAGGCTGGAGTGCAGTGGCGTGATCTCAGCTCACTGCGACCTCCACCTCCCAGGTTCAAGGGATTCTCCTGCCTCAGCCTCCTGTGTAGCTGGGACTACAGGCACGTGTCACTGCACTCAGCTAATTTTTGCATTTTTAGTAGAGACAGGGTTTCACCATGTTGGTCAGGCTGGTCTCGAACTCCTGACCTCAGGCGATCTGCCCACCTCAACCTCCCAAAGTGCTGGGATTACAGGCGTGACCCACTATGACCAGCCAATGTTTATTATTTATAATTAAAATAGAGACAAGGTCTGACTATGTTGCCCAGGCTGGTGTCAAACTCCTGAGCTCAAGCAATCAACCCACGTTGGGCTCTCAAAATGCTAGAATTATAGGCATGCGGCACTGCTCCCAGCCTAAGTAGCATTAATTAAGTGTTTGCTACATGCCAGGCACTGAACTAAGGCCTTTCTCGACTTTACCTCATTCAATGTTTCACAGCAACCTTCTGAGGAAATTACTAATTTGTAGCCAACCATTCCCCATTTTTATAGATGAGGAATCTGTGGTCTAGAGATTAGTGACTGGTCCGAAGACATATGCTAGTGAAATGATAGAGATGAGTTAGTCTGAATTCAAAACATGTGCCTATAGCTACCATGCTCAACAGCGCTATGAAACAAATTGGTCCATCTTTCAGTTTTTAAATTCAAATGATTCTGGAGATCTGGGTTATATTATTAAAGTTTTCTGAAATGTTTTGATTTGCTTAGAAAAAGTATTTTTTGGAAGTGTTTATGAAATTCACTGTAACTAGCATTCTGTGACCATCTCAGAAAATAATACAGCCAGAAATGGTTGTAGTGCATTTTTACATACAGGTAACTTCCACTGTGGCACTTAATTAGGAATGTGGGCTTTGGACATATATAGACCTGATGACCCTGAGCAAGTTATTTGACATCCAGAACTCTGTCTCCTGATCTATACAGTAGACTACAGCCTACTTTACAGGTTTCTGTAAATTAAATGAGGCAATATTTATATGGACTGAATGTAGGGCTCGAAACATAGTAAATACTCAATGATAGCCCTTCTGATTGTATTGATGAAGCATGGGTGAACAAGGATAACTAAAATGCAGAGAAAACGTTAAATTTTGATATATTTATATTAAATGTATATTGTTTGGAACTCTATTCTTTTTTTTTTTTTTTCAGGCCAATGTTGTGGCCCTTGTGGCAGTTGCCGAACATTCAGGAGAATTTGAAAAGATTATGCAACTTTCAGAAAGGTGCTACTTTTAATTAGGATTTTAAAGGGTTGCTAATAAGAACACAGTTATGACATCCAGTTTATAATATCAAAGATCCATTTGTAAAGAGAATAAAGAGGAAAAAGCATTTTAGCATAGCCCTGAAAACAGATTATTTTCTACTTATTCTTTTTTTTTTTTTTTTTTTTTTGAGAGATGGAGTCTTGCTCTGTCACCCAAGCTGGAGTGCAGTGGCGCAATGTCGGCTCACTGCAACCTCTGCCACCTGGTTTCAAGCAATTCTCTGCTTCAGCCTCCCAAGTAGCTGGGACTAAGGCATGTACCACCAGGCCTGGCTAATTTTTATATTTTTTGTAGAGACAGGATTTCACCATGTTGGCCAGGCTGGTCTCAAACTCCTGGCCTTAGGTGATCCACCTGGCTCAGCCTCCCAAAGTGCTGGAATTACAGACATGAGCCACCATGCCTGGCCTCTACTTATTCTTTAGAATACATTGTAATATACTAGTCTACTATTCTTGCTTTCTCAATTGGTTCTACATTTTTAGGTATAATGGGTTTGTCCTGCCATGCTTGGGTGTTCATCCAGTTCAAGGACTTTCACCAGAAGACCAAAGAAGTGTCACACTAAAGGTAACAGTCATACAAAACAGGAACCATTAAAAACAAACAAACAAAAGAATTATTTGACTCAGTAATCCTCCTCTTTCTAATTTATATTCTCAGGAAATAATCCAAAAGAAGGAAGCACTACGTTCTTTAACAAAGATATTTGTTGCAACATTATTCGTAATAGAGAAAAAGTAGAAACAACCTAGAGGTTCAGAAATAAAGGAATCATTAGTTAAGTCGTAGAGTGTTAAATATAATGCATTTATAGAAAATGAGGATTATAAAGTGTATTATAGCACATGGAAAATGCTTACTGTATAATATAGGGAGAAAAGCAGGATACCAAATAGCATATTCACTATGAGTGACATCTACATAAGCATATATTCATACGGAAAAGACTGGAGAGAAAACACAGAAATGATAGTAATTGTGATGATCTGTTAGGAATATGTGTAACTTTTTTCACTTTTTTTGGTACTGTAGTCATGTTGCTTTGGTAAAAAAAAGTGATAGAATATCTAGAAAAAGAAAGATACAAATTCAGAGGTGCCATATACTATTAGGGAACAGATGAGTTCAAGTAAGTAGTATTATCTTTGAACATAGAACCATTGTTACAGGATTGCTCTCCAGCTATTAAATTGTACTGATTTTGTACCTGCTCTAAAAACATCCTACCCACACGGTCTCACTGACTCACAGTAGTCGGTATGTCTTATATTTCACACTTGTCTCTTGATTCAGCATCAGGAAGATCCACAGTTTCATGAGTGCTTTATTGCATAATGGGCTTGATAGCCCCATTTCAAAGAAGTAATGACTTTTTGTTACCTATGAATAAATTGAGATATAGTGCCATTTAAAAAATAATCACGTAGGCCGGATGCAGTGGCTCATGCCTGTAAACCCAGCACTTTGAGAGGCTGAGGTGGGTGGATCACGAGGTCAGGAGATTGAGACCATCCTGGCTAACATGGTGACACCTTGTCTCTACTAAAAATACAAAAAATTAGCCAGGTGTGGTGGCATGCACCTGTAGTCCCAGCTACTCAGGAGACTAAGGTGGGAGAATCACTTGAACCCAGGAGGCGGAGATTGTAGTAAGCCGAGATTGCTCTACTGCGTTCCAGCCTGGGCAACAGGGTGAGACTCCATCTCAAAAAAAAAATAATAATAATAACAATAATATAATAATAATAATAATGTATCTCTGTTTCTATATTAAGATACCTTAGGTAGCTCTACTTATTTCAAAATAAAATTCATGACTGGGTGTGATGGCTCATGCCTGTAATCCTAACACTTTGGGACACCGAGGTGGGAGGATCACTTGAGCTCAGGAGTTCAAGACCAACACATGGTAAGACTCCATCTCTCAAAAAAAATAAAATAGAAATAAACAAAATAAAATTCATTCATTTCAGGTAAAAATGCTTATCCTGTAGCTATCCTGAATTGTTAAATATGATAAAATTAGCTACATTGCCAGATAGTCACAATTCTACAAATGTGGAATCATAGCAAGGCAGCGCTTCTTTCATTTATGTGTGGATTTATACTAATAGACATTCATTTAGTTAGGTAGTCAACCAGTGTGTACTGAGCACCTGCTACAAGCCAAGCACTGCTGTCAGCACTGCAGACCCAATAATGAGTAAGATCCCTCTCATGGAAGCTAGATTCTAGATGGTGCAGACAGACAGTCAACAATTACATCAACAGGAAAACTTTCGATAGCACTAAGTGCTTTGAAGATAGTAAAACAAGTTTATGTAGTAGGTGTTGTGGATGCTGGTTGTTAGATGATGTCATCAAGGAAGGACTCTCTGGTAGTGACAATTGAGCTGCAACCTGAATGTTACAAAGGAATCGGCCATGCAGAGAGAGGATCAGGGTGTTATATGCAAAGGAAACAGCAAAGCACAAAGGTCCTAAGGCAGGAATAAGCTCAATGTAGTCAAGAAACAGAAAGAGGGCTGATATGGCTAGAGGAAGAGAGGAAGTGATAGTGGTAAGAGGGATGGGCGGAGATCTCATACAGGACCTTGTTGGATTTTAGTTTACATGCAGTGGAGGGTTTAATGTGAGAAGTACCAAGATGTAATTTATGTTTTAAAAAGATCCCCTCGGCTCTGGCAGTAAAATGAGTCTGGTGAAGAAAAAAAAAAGATCCCCCTGGCTTTGGTATGAAGAATGAGTTTTGAAGAGGGCAAAAAATGAAAAGGGGAAAAAGTTAGAAGGCTACAAATGATGGTGGATTAGACCAGAGTACTAGCATTGGAGGTACAGAAATGACTGGATTTGGCATATATTTGGCATTAATATAGAGTTGATTGGACTGCTTAACTTACCAAAGCAATTAATGTGCCAACAGTATGATAGGTACTTCTTTTTTTTTTTTCTTTCTGAGATAGAGTCTTGCTCTGACACCCAGGTTGGAGTGCAGTGGCGTCATCTTAGTTCACTGCAGCCTCCGCCTCCCTGGTTCATGTGCTTCTCATGCCTCAGCTTCCTGAGTAGCTGGGATTACAGGCATGCACCACTGCACCCGGCTAATTTTTTGTATTTTTGTAGAGATGGGGTTTTGCTATGTTGGCCAGGCTGGTCTTGAACTCCTGGCCTCAAGTGATCCACCTGCCTTGGCTTCCCAAAGTGCTGGGATTACAGATGTGAGCCACCATGCCCAGCCGATAGGTAATTCTTGATTATCAAAGCAGATATGAACCCATCGAATGTTGTGATAATCCTCTGGAATAGACTAGAGATGAGCAGAGTTAGCCCTGTTTTATTCCAGTTGCACTTGTAGTCCATACTGCAGTTTAGTTTTCTCCTGCAGATTAGATTATAAACCCCTTTAAAACAGGAAGTATGCCTTTTTGCACGTTTACAGGCTTCTAAAATATGTGGTACAAAGCTAGGTATGTAGTAAGTATTCATCAAATTAACTTGTTTTATAAGATGAATTGCCTAGCATCACACAAATCCTTTTAACATATTCCTGATTTAATTAATTCATTCAATAACTATTATTACCAGGCACAGTTTAGGCACTGGGGATGAACCACAATGAACTGTGGTGAACCACAATTCGCTGGTGGCATTCTGCTGCACCTGCATGCAGGGTATTCGCTCTCTGGTTAGCCACTGTTGTCTATTTGTCCCACTTCACTAATTTCTGTTAAACACCTGATCCCTGTTCTAAAGGTTCTGAAGACTAAACATTTTCTATAATAAAAAAATCTATTATAATTATTTAAAATCATTCTGAATAAATCTCTTTGCTTTGATCCCTTTTGCCCTCCTTCCTTCTTTCATTCATTCCCTTTTTTGTCCCTTCTTCCATTCTTCCTTCAGCAGCATGGTGGAAACAGCATGCATGAGCTTTGAAGTCAGAGGGCCCTGGCCTACGGACTTCTGTGATCTGTGGCACATTACTTACCTTCACCAAGTCTGAATTTCCTCATTTATAAATGATGAATAATTATATAGTAGTATTACGCCCAATCATAAAGTATAGGGGTATATAATCTTTTTTGTACAAAAACCATAATAGGGTGGGGTGCTATGGCTGACTCCTGTAATCCCAACACTTTGGGAGGCTGAGGTGAGAAGATTGCTTGAGGCCAGGAGTTGGAGACCAGCCTAGGCAACATAGCGAGATCCCATCTCTACACAAAAATTAAAAATATTAGCCGGGCATGGTGGCACATACCTATAGTGCCAGCTACTCGGGAGGCTGAGGTAGGAGAATCGCTTGAGCCCAGGAGATCAAGGCTGCAGTGAGCTATGATCGCACCACTGCACACTCCAGCCTGGGTCATAAGCTGAGACGCTATCTTAAAAAAAAAACACACACACACAAAAGTATAATAGAACCATTAGCTGTTAAGGAACTTGAGACCTTCTGAAGGGAGTGGGGATAGAACTGAGGGCAGAAATAGACCTACAAATAGCCTTATAAATATGTTTACACCTACTAAAATGAAATGACAAAGACTATACACACAAATGCATTTGTACATATTAAATAAGTAATATGAGTTATATTCTACTATTAATTTTTATTTATCATTCTTGACTTGCTGAAAGCTTCCAAATCTATTTTATTAGGAGTTTGAATAGTCTCACTATAAATCTGTTTTGCTTTTTCATAGATAATACATATTCCAAGAGGCATGGTCTTTTCTTCATCTGATCTTCCTCCAAGTGTGTAATTTCTGTGACTCAGGCTTTCTAAGTGTTAGACATTTCCTGGATGATTTCTCCTACTTCTCCAGTCCCTCTGAGATCTCAGAGACATAGAGTAGTTTGGATGTGTGATATGGAAAAAGCCTTGCCTGGAACTGTTTAACCTACTCAGCTTGTTGTCAAATAGCTTTTCTGACATCTAGGGTCATATACCCATCATTTTTCATGACAATGTTAATTCTTCTTCAAGTCTACTAGAATGTATTTCAAGTCTACTAGAATATATTTCAAGGCCTTAACTTACCCTCCTTCATCTTTGTTCTCTCTCATAGTTGCAAAATCTACTCCTGTTCCTCTATCATCTGCTTTACCTTCCTTTTCTTAATTCTGTCTTGTTCTGATTATCCTCAGGAGAAATACTTTGCAATCTATATATCCTGAAACTAAAATGTGCAATGTAGTCTAAAAGGTATCTAGAAGCAATTTTCCATATATTTGTTTTCCCTACCTAAGAAGGGAACCCTCACAGGGCAAATTATCCTCAGTGGAGAAGGTAATATCATTGAAACTAATGGTACACAGCTACTTCAATATTCAACAAACATATATGAGATACTCATTGTTTATATTGCTGGGCATTTAGGACAAGTAGTCAAAGCAGGACTAAAGACAAATGAAATCAGTGAAAACAGTGCAAAGAAAGTATGGGATTATTATTATAAACTCACCAACCAGACGAATTCTAAGGGGAGAACACAACAATGCAGTCGCAAAGCTCACATGCAAAGATGACTCCCTGGTGGTTTGCCTCTCTTTTTCTTAGTGATTTCAGAATGTCCAAATGCCTCCTAAATGTCAGGAAATAACCCCTAAACAGAAGGCAATGTTTAAGTGGTACTCTTCATAAAAAGTCATATTCTTGTAACCTGAATGGGTATGGGATATGTTTCTACTCAAATTTACAGGTAGAGGTACTCACCATTATAGAAAGATTACTATTGCTAGTTCTTTGACTGCTTAAATGGATTACATGTATGTAAAGCACCAGGATAGCATAGCACCTAGCACATAATAGGAGCTTGTGAAATAGCAGTTCCCTTCTTCCATTTTAACAATTTTACTTTTTTTCCTCCCAGGATTTGGATGTAGCTTTGCCCATTATTGAGAATTATAAGGATCGGTTGTTGGCAATTGGAGAGGTAAATACCCACTAGCTGATCAAACGACTTCTAATTCAGACTTCTATATGATATATGAAAATAATTTTTAGTTCAGTATTGGTGATTATAACTGACTTGTATAATTATGTTCACCCTACTTAGCCAAATAATAATTTGTTGATACTTCTTTAATAAGCAAGAAAACTTGGGGATGAAACAATCAAAAGCCTTGCCATAGGCCTACCTTAATTGGAGAAAAATAATAGCATTTCTAAATACTTTGCTTTTTTTTCTTGTGCTTAAATATGGGTCCTTGCTCTGGTGAGTTAATATAGTATCCATAATTCTTGATAAGTAATTTAGAAACACACTTTAAATGGGCTAGAGTTTGTAATTAAAGAACTTTTTTATTTAAATATTTATAATTGTGATTTTTTTTTTTTTTTTTTTTTGAGACAGAACCTTGCTGTGTCACCTAGCCTGGAGTACAGTGGTGCAATCCCAGCTTGAGTGCAGTGGTGCAATCCCGGCTCACCGCAACCTCCGCTTCCCAGGTTCAAGTGGTTCTCCTGCCTCAGCCTCCTTACTAGCCGGGATTACAGGCATGCACCACCAACCCAGCTGATTTGTTTGTATTTTTAGTAGAGATGGGGTTTCACCATGTTGGCCAGGCAGGTCTTGGACACCTGGCCTCAAGTAATCCACCCACCTTGGCCTCCCAAAGTGCTGGGATTACAGGTGTGAGCCACCACGCCGGGCCAATTGTGAAATATTTTTATTACTTGGTAATAAATTCCATTTTTAATTAAAGACAAAAGATAAGAATAACACTTAAATTCAAAATATAGATTATAGAATGCATGCCAAAATAGTCCCAGGAGAAGGAGTCACCTGTAGTCTGTGCCGTCCAATATAGTGGCCACTTAACAGCTCCTGAGCATTTGAAATGTGACTGCTCTGAATTGAGATGTGTTATAAGTGTAAAATACACTGTGTATTTCAAAGTTTTAGTACCAAAAAGGAAGAAAAAAGACTGGGCACGCCTGTAATCCCAGCACTTTGGGAGGCCAAGGCACGCTGATCACTTGAGGTCAGGAATTTGAGACCAGCCTGACCAACATGGTAAAACCTTGTCTCTACTAAAAACACAAAAATTAGCTGGGCGTGATGGCAGGCACCTGTAATCCCAGCTACTCAGGAGGCTGAGGCAAGAGAATCGCTTGAACCTGGGAGGCAGAGGTTGCAGTGAGCTGAGATCGCGCCACTGCACTCCAGCCTGGGTGACAGAGCCAGACTCCATCTCAACAAAACAAAACAAAAAAAGGGAATATAAAATAACTCAATATTTTATATTGGCTGCATGTTTAAAATAATAATATTTGGGATATATTGGGTTAAAGTATCTTAAGATTAATTTCACCTGTTTTTGTGAATTTTTTAATGTGGCTACTAGAATTAATATTTTTATGTGGCTTGCTTTTCTGCCTCACATTATATTTCTATTGGATAGCGTCAATCCAAAGATCTCCTTTGAGGTTCCTTAAACTTAAATATGTAATATCTTTTATTTTTCTGCTCTAGGTTGGACTAGATTTCTCCCCTAGATTTGCTGGCACTGATGAACAGAAGGAAGAGCAAAGACAAGTCCTAATCAGACAGATCCAATTAGCCAAAAGACTAAATTTGCCTGTGTAGGTTAATTATTTTTTTATGTTAATAGCTATAGAGCAAATTAAATAATGATCAGAGTTCTCCTGAAATGGAACTCTACATTTATCTTTCTCTGAACTACTTTAGTAGATCAAAAACACTACTTTCAGGGTGGTACTTAAAAGAAATGTTGTTGTCGTTAAACAGAAATGTGCACTCACGCTCTGCTGGAAGACCTACCATCAACCTTTTACAAGAGCAAGGTATTTCATTTCCTGAGAAAAATAGGCCTAATTTCAAGTTTGACAATTCCAGTTTATGTTCTCACAAAGCAAGCCATGTTTTAATCTGATTTCTTGAAGGGCAGGGGCAAGAAGGGGGGTGAAAATCATCTAAGATGATATTGCAGGTCAGGCTATTGTTTACAGGGTTTTCAGTTAATTATCATATTTCCCAGGCCCAGACAGATTAAATGAAAAGTTGAATAAAATAATTTATGTCCCTGAATTTAAAAATTAGCAGCTTCATAAAAAACAAAGCAAAGCAAAATTAGCAGCTCCAGTTTCTTTTATTTATTTATTTGTTTATTTTTTGAGACAGTCTTACTCTGTCACCCAGGCTGCAATGCAGTGGCGCAATCTCGGCTCACTGCAACCTCTGCCTCCTAGGTTCAAGCAATTCTCCTGCCTCAACCTCCCATGTAGCTGAGATTATAGGCACCCACTATCACGCCCAGCTAATTTTTGTATGTTTAGTAGATCTAGGGTTTCGCCATGTTGGCCAAGCTGGTCTTGAACTCCTGACCTCAAGTGATCCACCCGCCTCAGCCTGCCAAAGTGCTGGGATTACAAGAGTGAGCCACCGTGCCCAGCCTATTTTATTTTCTGAGACACAGTCTTGCTCTGTTCCCTAGGCTGGAGTGCAGTGGTACAATCTTGACTCACTACAACCTCCACCTCCTATGTTCAAGCTATTCTGCTTCATTCAGCCTCCCAAGTAGCTAGCAGTACAGGTGTTCGCCACCACACCCAGCTAATTTTTGTATTTTTAGTAGAGATGGGGTTTCATGATGTTGGCCAGGCTGGTCTTGAACTCCTGACCTCAGGTGATCTACCCACCTCGGCCTCCCAAAGTGCTGGGATTACAGGCATGAGCCACTGTGCCCGGCCAGCAGCTCCAGTTTCTTAATCAGCTCAGTCAGCTGATTAATGAGGAAAAGGTTAAAAAAAGAAGGGCTATCACACAGCAATCACATTGGGTTACTGTTTTGTATGTTTTCCAGGTGCTGCTTCAGAAATGCAGAATTTACAGAAATACAGATTTTGGCCATCATACATAAACACACTCTTTTTTGTTTGTTCCTAAAGTAAATTTACATCTTATGGCATTATTTTTCAAGATTTTAAAGGTACCGTCTACAGTAAGAAATATAGTTTATTTTGAGACTCATATTTACATAAAGAAAGCTAACAAAAGTTTAACAAGCAATCCATATATGTGTATGTATAGGTATGTGTGTGTGCTACATACACACACACACACATATATACATATAAGCACTCATTATTGGTTGTGACCTACTAAGTTGGTTTCATAACTTACTTATGGTCATAACTCTCTAATGGTCATTCATAACATTTGAAAAAACTCTGTCAAATAATAAAGTAAATGTAATTGCCTGCAACTAGAAATCAGTGATGAATAGTTCTGAAGTCACTGAAAGCATGATTTTTATGCAGGCTGAGCAGCTACCCTTTAAGAACTGGGGATAGTTTTATGAAGCCCATTCTATGGAATTTGTGTCACTTAGTTCCCCGTTTCTTCTTTCACTAGCATTTTTGTTAAGATAATCCATTTGACTGCCTAAAACCCTCCTGTGAGAAACAATTAGACAGCTCACAGACTTCTAGAAAAGATCTGATGGTGCGGGAAATTTATATTTGTCTTTAAAATTGAATATTTCTCCTTTTTTTTTTTTTTTTTTTTTTTGAGACTGGGTCTCACTCTGTTGTCCAGGCTGAATTGCAATGGAGCAATCTCTGCTCACTGCAACCTCCACCTCCCGGGCTCAAGAGATCTTCCCACTTCAGCCCCACAACTAGTTGGGACTATGGGCACACACCACCACACCCTGCTAATTTTTTGTGTGTATATTTTTAGTAGAAACTGGGTTTCACCATGTTGCCCAGGCTGGTCTCAAACTCCTGAGCTCAAGAGAGCCTCCTACCTCAGCCTCCCAAAGTGCTGGGATTACAGACATGAGCCACTGTGTCTGGCCAACATTATTGAATATTTCAATTTTATTTTGAAGATTAAGAATTTTCTCTATCTATCTATCTATCTATCTATCTATCTATCTATATATATATATATTTTTTTTTTTTTTTTTGAGATGGAGTCTCGCTCTATTGCCCAGGCTGGAGTGCAGTGGTGCAGTCTCGGCTCACTGCAACCTCTGCCTCCCAGGTTCAAGTGATTCTCCTGCCTCAGCCTCCCAAGTAGCTGGGATTACAGGTTCCCACCACTACTCCCAGCTAATTTTTTTGTATTTTTAGTAGAGATGGGGTTTCACCATGCTAGTCAGGCTTGTCTTGAACTCCTGACCTCAAGTGATCCGCCCACCTCAGCCTCCCAAAGTGCTGGGATTACAGATGTGAGCCACCACGCCCGGCCTATATATATTTTTATTAGTTTATTTTTTGAAACAGAGTCTCACTCCAATGCCCAGCTTAGAGTGCAATGGTGCAATTGCAGCTCACTGCAGCCTTGACATCTCAGGCTCAGGTGATCCTCCCACCTTAGCTTCCTGAGCAGCTGGGACTATAGGCCTGCACTACCATGCACAGGTAAATTTTGTATTTTTGTAGAGACAGGGTTTCACTATGTTGGCCAGGCTGGTTTCGAACTCCTGGGCTCAAGTGATCTACCTGCCTTGGCCTCCCAAAGTTCTGGGATTACAAGTGTAAGCCACTGTGCCTGGCTTAAAATTTACTATATTTTTATTCCACTCTTTGAACACTGTACATTTATCCACCCTTTAGAAGTTATAAAACCTCTTGTTTATATCCTAGTGACCAATATTTACTTAAAATTTCAGACTTCTGTCATTTAATTTGATTAATGGGAAATAAAATGGAATTCTGCCTTATCTTTCATTTTTGAAAGGTGCTGTCAAGGTACTACTGCATGCATTTGATGGTCGGCCATCTGTAGCCATGGAAGGAGTAAGAGCTGGGTACTTCTTCTCAATTCCCCCTTCTATCATAAGAAGTGGACAGGTAAATTTTGTCATTGAAACTCATCTAACACTTTATGAAATAAAATTTAAAACATGAGCTTTTATTACATACTTATGATACTATTCTAGTTACTTTACAAAAATTAATCTTAGGTCTCTACCTCACATATATATAAAAATGAACTCAGAAATTAATCAAAGACTTAAACATAAAACCAAAATAAGGCCAGGCACAGGGGCTCACGCCTGTAATCCCAGCCTTTGGAAGGCTGACACGGGTGGATCACCTGAGGCCAGGAGTTTGAGACCAGCCTGACCAACATGGTGAAACGCTGTCTCTGCTAAAAATACAAAAATTAGCTGGGCGTGTTGGCATGTGCTTGTAATTCCAGCTACTCGGGAGGGTGAGGCAGGAGAATCACTTGAACCAGGAGGTGGAGGTTGCAGTGAGCCGAGATCAAGCCATTGCACTCCAGCCTAGTCAACAAGAGCAAATCTCCATCTCAAAAAAAAAAAAAAAATAGTAAAAATTCCTAGAGGAAAACAGGCCTTAATTTGTGTGACTCCTTGATTAGGCTGTGGTGTCTTAGATAGGTCATTAAAATCATAACCAAAGAAAAAAATGTATTGGACATAATCAAAATTTAAAATTTTCACAATAAAAAATTTAAGACTTTTATAATTCAAAGCACATTATCACAAAAGTGAAAATACAACCCTTAGAAAGATAAAAAATCTTTTCAAACCATGTATCTGATAAGGGTCTAGTATCCAGAATATATAAAGCACCATTACAACTCAATAAAAAGACATAACCTGATTAAAATATGTGCAAATTATTTAAATTAGATATGTATCTAAAGAAAACATACAAATGGCCAATAAGCTCATAAAAAGATGCTCAACCTCATTAGCCATTATGGAAACAGAAATCAAAGGTACAGTGAGAGATACCACTTTATACCACTAAGTTTGGGAGTTCCTTAGAAACGTAATAAAATTACCACGTGACCCAGCAATTCCACCCCTAGGTAGATACCCAAAAGAGATTGAAACATATGTCCACACAAAAACTTGTACATAAACGTTTATAGCAGCATTATTCATAATAGCCAACAAGTAGAAACAACCTAGATGTCTGTCAGCTGATCAATGGATAAATAAAATGTGCTATATCCACACAGCGGAATATAAAGTCATAAAAAGGAATGAAAAGGAATAAAGTCATGAAAAGAAATGAAGTACTGAATCATGCTACAGCATGGATGAACCTTGAAAACATTATGCTAAGAGAAAGCGACCAGATAAAAAAACCACATCTTGTATTATTCCATTCATGTGAAATGTTCAGGTGAGGCAGATCTATAGACACAAAATAGATTAGTGGTTTCCAGAATTTTGAGGAGAAGGATAATAGGGAGTGACAGCTAATGGGTATGGGGTTTCTTTTTGGGGTGATGAAAATATTCCAGAACTAGATAATGGTGATGATTGTACAATTTTGTGAATATAGCAAAAAACACTGAATTGTATACTTTTAAAGAGTGAATATTATGGTATGTGAATTACAGCTTTAAAACTTAAAAAACTAGGCTGGGCGCAGTGGCTCACACCTGTATCCCAGCACTTTGGGAGGCGGGCGGATCACAAGGTCAGGAGATCTAGACCATCCTGGCTAACACGGTGAAATCCCGTCTCTACTAAAAAATACAAAAAATTAGCCGGACATGGTGGCAGGCACCTGTAGTCCCAGCTACTTGGGAGGCTGAGGCCGGAGAATGGCGTGAACCCAGGAGGCGGAGCTTGCAGTGAGCTGAGATCATGCTACTGCACTCCAGCCTGGGCGAAAAGTGAGACTCCATCTCAAAAAAAACACCAAAAACAATTAGCCAAGTGTGGTGGTGTGTGCCTGTAGTCCCAGCTACTTAGGAGGCTGAGGTGGGAGGATGGCTTCAGCCCAGGAGATAGAGGGTTCGGTGAGCAGAGAATGTGCCACTCCACTCCAACATGAGTGACAGAGCCAGACTGTGTCTCAAAAACAAACAAAACCCTTAGATTTATAAACATAAAGCTTTGAGTGCCTTAAAGTGGATGTTAGAAAGAAACACTGAATGTGATGAGGGTGGAGAAACAACAGAAATCACTTCCTTGTTAATGTTGGCATGTGATAACAGATATTTGGATTTCTGCTTGCTGGGTGTACCTCATTTTTGCTGTGGTTACTATTTTTTGGTTTCCCCAGAAGCTTTGGATAACTTCTAGGAATTAGTGTTTATATTTTAACATAACTTTTAGTAGTGGAATTATGAGAACATCCAGTTAGCATTTATCAATTGAATTGTTTTTTTGAAGCAGAGTCTCACTCTGTCGCCCAAGCTAGGGTGCAGTGATGTGATCTTGGCTAACTGCAATCTCCGCCTCCCAGGTCCAAGCGATTCTCCTGCCTCAGCCTTCCGAGTAACTGGGATTACAGGCATGTACCACAATGCCTGACTAATTTTTTAATTTTTTTTTCCACTCTTGTTAGGCTGGAGTGCAGTGGCGTGATCTCAGCTCACTGCAACCTCTGCCTCCTGGGTTCAAGTGATTCTGCCTCAGCCTCCCAAGTAGCTAGGATTGCAGGCGCCCGCCACCACGCCCAGCTAATTTTTGTATTTTTAATAGAGATGGTGTTTCACCATGTTGGCCAGGCTGGTCTCAAACTCCCAACCTCAAGTGATCAGCCTGCCTTGGCCTCCCAAAGTATGGGATTACAGGTGTGAGCTACCACAACTGGCCTATCAATTGAATAGTAAAAAATAATTTTTTTTTTTGAAATCCCAAAGTATGGGATTATAGGTATGAGCCACCACACCCGGCTTAATTTTTGTATTCTCAGTAGAGATGGGGTTTTATCATGTTGCCCAGGCTGGTCTCAAACTCCTGGTCTCCAGTGATCCACCCAGCTCAGCCTCCCAAAGTACTGGGATTACAGGTGTGAGCTACCACAACCGGCCTATCAATTGAATAGTAAAAAATAATTTTTTTTTGAGGCAGAGTCTCACTCTGTTGCCCAGTCTGGAGTACAGTGGTGCAATCTCGGCTCACTGCAACCTTGCCTGGCTAATTTTTGTATTTGTATTTATATATTTTTTTATTTTTTTGAGACAGTCTTGCTCTGTTGCCCAGTCTGGAGTTCAGTGGCATGATCTCGACTCACTGTAACCTTTGCCTCCTGGGTTCAAGTGATTCTTCTGCCTCAGCCTCCTGAGTAGCTGGGATTACTAATAGGCGCCCACCACCATGCCTGGCTAATTTTTGTATTTTTATTAGAGACGGGGTTTCACTATGTTGGCCAGGCTAGTCTTGAACTCCTGACATTGTGTTCTGTCTGCCTTGGCCTCCCAAAGTTCTGGGATTACAGGCGTGAGCCACCACGCCTGGCAATTTTTGTATTTTTAGTAGAGACAGGATTTCACCATGTTGGTCAGGCTGGTCTTGAACTCCTGACCCCATGATCCGCCCACCTCGGCCTTCCAAAGTGCTGGGATTACAGGCGTGAGCCACCACGCCTAGCCTAAAGCATAAATTTTAAGTTCTTGCAGAATAAAATGCATTATTAGCATGTCAATTTAATGCTCTTTTTCTTTATTTCTCATGTTTTAAACTTACCTGCTTTTTCTTTTCTCTAAGAAGCAGAAACTTGTGAAACAGTTGCCTTTAACTTCTATATGCTTAGAAACAGATTCACCTGCACTAGGACCAGAAAAACAGGTAAATGGTTTTCTAATTTCTGTATTATTTAGATTGTATCTTTCATTTGAGCTCTTTTCAATTTAGCTGTGTTTCTCATTATAGTGTAAATACAGTGGAATCCTCATATAGTGCTAGATTAAGGGCTTATATTAACTTTATTTCAGGTCTTTCTAAATCTAGCTGTTGTGCTCCAGAGAATATTATTTGATAATGGAGCATGTCCTAATGTATGTAATAATAAGAGTCAAACCAGTATAGTAAAAAGCACAGTGTATGCAGTCAGAAAGACAAATTCAAATCCTCTTGTCTACCTACTAGCTGACTTTGGGCAAGCTACTTAATCTCTCTGAAACTGCTTTTTCATTTATAAAATGTGGGTAAAATAATAAATACATTAAAATATTATGGTGGGCTGGGCACGGTGGCTCACACCTGTAATCCCAGCACTCTGAGAGGCCAAGGCAGGCGGATCACCTGAGGTCAGGAGTTCGAGACCAGCTTGACCAACATGGAGAAACCCTGTCTCTACTAAAAATACAAAAAAATTAGCTGGGTGTGGTGGCACATGCCTCTGAAATCACACCTACTCAGGAGGCTGAGGCAGGAGAATTGCTTGAACCCAGGAGGCGGAGGTTGCAGTGTGTCGAGATCGCGCCATTGCACTCCAGCCTGGGCAACAAGAGCAAAACTCTGTCTCAAAAAAAAAAAAAAAAAAAAAAATTATGGTAAGTACTATATGACGTAATGTATGTGAAAGTGCCTAGCAGTATCTGGTGTACAGTAGGTATTCAAGGAATGTTCATTTTTCCTCTTTTAGTTAGCATGTTATAGTGAAGTTCTATTTCTTTCAATACAAGTATTGATACAGTCATGGGTTTATTTATATGATCTTTGCTGTTAGTATCTCTTTTTGTTATTGTAAGCCACAAAGAATCATATTTTAAATTTCACTCTCTTTAATATTACTACTATTTTAAATTATAATTTTCTGAAAGTAAGCCACAGTATATGCTTTATTTGCTTTAGGCAATACCTATTACAATGACCTCCCAATGTGCAGTTTAATAAGTGCCTCTGACTACCCATCAGATCTGTGTCTCTATGCCTGCCAAATTCAGAGAATTGGCACTCAAAATTTAGAGGTTTGGGAACAGTAGCAGTTATTATCGGTTTATTCAGAAACTATTATTATATGTGATTGCAGTGTGAGTTTTAACTAATTGATGTTCAATAATTTTTTTTTTTTTTTTTTTGAGACAGGGTCTCACTCTGTCACTCAAGCTGTAGTGCAGTGGCGTGATCACAGCAACCTTGACTTTCTGGGTTCAGATGATTCTCCATCAGGCATGTGCTACAATGCCTGGCTAGTTGTTTTGGGGTTTTTTGGTTTTTTTTATTTTTGTTTTTGAGACAGAGTCTTGCTCTGTCAGCCAGGCTGGTGTGCAGTGGCGCGATCTTAGCTCACTGCAATCTCCACCTTCCGGGTTCAAGCAATTCTCTTGCCTCAGCCTCCCTAGTAGCTGGGATTACAGGCTTGTGCCACCACACCTGGCTGATTTTTGTATTTTTAGTGCAGATAGGGTTTCACCGTGTTGGTCATGCTGTTCTTGAACTCCTGACCTCAAGTGATCCGCCTGCCTTGGCCTCCCAAAGTGCTGGGATTATAGGCATGAGCCACTGCACCTGGCCATTTTTATATTTTTTGTAGATACGAGGTTTTACCATGTTGCCCAGGCTGGTCTTGAACTCCTGGCCTCAAGGAATCCTAGCCTCCTGTCTTGGCCTCCCAAAGTGCTAGGATTATAGGCGTGAGCCACTGTGCCCGACCTTTATTTTCTTTGAGACAGGATCTCACTCTGTGGCATAGGCTGGAGTACAGTGGCGCAATCATAGCTTACTGCAGCCTCCACCTCCTAGGCTCAAGTGATCCTCCCACCTCAGCCCCCACCTCCAGTAGCCACCCAGGCTGGTCAATTACATATTTTTATAAATCAGCTATTATAAGAATGTAAAGCTGGGTGTGGTGGCTCACACCTGTAATTCCAGCACTTTGGGAGGCTGAGGCGGGTGGATCACCTGAGGTCGGGAGTTCGAGACAACCCTGACCAACATGGAGAAACCCCTGTCTCCAATAAAAATACAAAGTGAGCCAGGCGTCGTGGCGCACACCAATAATCCTAGCTACTCAGGAGTCGGAGGCAGGAGAATTGCTTGAATCAGGGAGGCAGAGGTTGCCGTGAGCCCAGATCACACCATTACACTCCAGCCTGGGCAACAAGAGTGAAATTCCATCTCAAAACAAAAAAAGAAAGAAAAAAAAATGTAAAATATAGAGGAATGGGAAAGTAGAGGATCACACTAGTTTTTCCTGTTTTGGTGTAGAACAGAATGGTACAGAATTGCCACTTTGATTAGTATAAAATGGAAGGAAAGGACCTAGCATTATTCTTCCTAAACAGGAATAAATTTTGATGGCTGTTGTAAGTCAGTTTTATATTTATATTTAGTTGATTTGACCAAAAAATGTGAGTTTCTGGCATAGTGCCTTGTGCAAAGTAGGTACCAGTTGAGAGCATCCCTAATCTGAACATCCTAAATCCAAAATGCTCCAAAATCTAAAACTTTTTGATCATCAGTGTTGCACTACAAATGGAAAATTCCACAAATGAGTACTTAACAAAACTTTATTTCATGCACAAAATAATTTAAAATACTGTATAAAGTTACTTTCAAGCGATGTGTGTAAGGTGTATATGAAACATAAATGAGCCCAGGCACAGTGACTCATGCCTGTAATCCCAGCACTTTGGGAGGCCAAAGCGGGCAGATCACCTGAGCTCACGAGTTTGAGACCAGCCTAACCAACAAGGACAAACCCTGTCTCCACTAAAAATACAAAATGAGCCGGGCGTGGTGGTGCATGCCTGTAATCCCAGCTACTCGGGAGGCTGAGGCAGGAGAATTACTTAAATCCAGGAGGCGTAGGTTGCAGTGAACTGAGATTGCGCCACAGCCCTCCAGTCTGGGCAACAGAGGAAAAAAAAAAAAAAAGAGAGAGAGAGAAATGAATTTGTGTTTAGAATTGGTCCACATCCCCAAGATATCTTGAGATGCATATGCAAATATTTTTAAAATTCTAAATTTGAAACCCTTCTGGTTCCAAGCATTTTGGGTAAGGGATACTCAACGTGTACTCAATAAATATTTTTTGATAAATGAATTTCTTAACTGCATATTATTTTTGTTAAGTAAAATGTATCTGTTACAGAAATTAGAAAACACAGAAAATCATAAACAAGAAAATAAATCATCTGCCACCCAAAGGTTACCATTATAATATAGTAGCTAAGTCCATAAACTCTGAAGTCAGATTGCCTGGGTTTAAACCCCAGCCAGGCTACTTACTAGCTGTTTGGGATTCCTTCTTATCTATGAAAATAGGGATACTAGCCGGGCGCGGTGGCTCAAGCCTGTAATCCCAGCACTTTGGGAGGCTGAGACGGGCGGATCACGAGGTCAGGAGATCGAGACCATCCTGGCTAATACGGTGAAACCCCGTCTCTACTAAAAAATACAAAAAACTAGCCGGGCGACGAGGCCGGCGCCTGTAGTCCCAGCTACTCGGGAGGCTGAGACAGGAAAATGGCGTGAACCGGGGAGGCGGAGCTTGCAGTGAGCTGAGATCCGGCCACTGCACTCCAGCCTGGGCGGCAGAGCAAGACTCCGTCTCAAAAAAAAAAAAAGAAAATAGGGATACTATTAATAATAGTACCACAGAGTTATTTTGAGGATTAAATGGGAAATTCCGTGAAAAGCTTAGAACAATGCCTCATCTACAGAAAACACTAAAGTTTGTGTGTTCTTTCAGACTTTTTTTTCTTTTTTTTTTTTTGACATAGTCTCACTCTGTCACCCGGGCTGGAATGCAGTGGCACTATCTCAGCTCACTGCAACCTCTGCCTCCCGGGTTCAAGCGATTCGCCTGCCTCAGTCTCCCAAGTAGCTGAGATTACAGGTGCCTGCCACTATGCCCAGCTAATTTTTTTGTATTTGTAGTAGAGACAGGGTTTCACCATGTTGGCCAGGTTGGTCTCTAACTCCTGACCTCATGATTTGCCCGCCTCGGCCTCCCAAAGTGCTGGGATTACAGGCGTGAGCCACCACGCCCAGCCTTCTTTCAGACTTTTTTATGTTCATTTATGTATGCACATATATTTCATAAAAACAGGATTAATTTGGACATATTATTTTATAACTGATCTTTATGTGGTAAACCTCTGTATATATATATTTTTTGTTAATTTTTTTTCAATAGAGACAAGGTCTCACTATGTTGCCCAGGCTGGTCTCATACTCCTGAGCTCAAGTGATCCTCCAACCTCAACCTTCCTAAGTGCTAAGATTACAGGTATAAGCCACTGCACCTGGCTGAACCTCTGTGTATATTAATAAACATAATTTTCTTCATTATGTTTAATAACTGCATAATATTCCAGTATGTGAGTTTACCATATTTTACTTGATATTGGTCATCTAGATTGTATTATAAACAACATGATTAACATAAATCTTTGTGCCCATTTTTATTTTTTTTTTTTAGGCTACATTACCAAAGTGGGTTTTTAAAAATTTTAACAGTAATGTTATTCCTCTGAACATTATCATCCTGAGTAGATACTTATTGATAGTAACTATAATAATTTATTTCATCAAATCTAAATGCTACTGATTGTAGAGGCATCATTGTTTACCATTGTTTTATGACCATTAAGACAGAAAAAACACTGCCAGTTATACTATGAAATACCACTGAATCTAAATGAAATATACTATATCAATTTCAGAGATGTTAAAATAGGGGAGGAAATGCATCTTAGAATCAGTGAAACACCAGTACATAATCTATTTCATCTTTCCAATACATGTTGGCAATTCTTGAATCAAACTGTCATGTAGCCTGTGAGGTAGGTGGCCAAGCAGCAGAGCAGTAACTTTTTACAAGCATTCGTGTAAGCAACAAACCAAAGGACAGTTAATCCGTGTGTCAGGCAAGTTACCAAGTGTTCACTGTTTGCAGACTGCTTCATGTGCTAGGAGCTAGGGACTTCAATTGTTAATACCTCAGGGTTCTTTTCAGGAGTGGCGTAGATTTACAGTCAACATTGCAGCCATGCCTCTCTCCCAGCCCTCATCCCCATCTAAAAAGAAAAAAAAAAAAAGGAACCCATCAGTTGTTTTTACCAAACTCATTTTCTTCTGTTTTATCTATAGTCTCCAAGGATCTGCTTCCCTTCAGTGTCATGTTTGACAGGGTGTGTCTGCTGTCTTGTTTCAGGTACGGAATGAGCCCTGGAACGTTTCTATTTCGGCAGAATATATCGCCCAGGTGAAAGGGATCTCAGTGGAAGAAGTTACAGAAGTGACGACACAGAATGCATTAAAACTGTTTCCTAAGCTCCGACACTTGCTCCAGAAATAGCTTCAAAACCATCCATTACAAAATCTAATCAACTGCAGGGGGCAGCATTTGAAAAATAGAAATGTTCTGATGAAGAATCTGAACTAAAAAAGCTGTTTTATAGAGTTATAGAAGATTATAATTGTAGAGAAATATTTCTCTTAGAAATAAAACTGGTCTTGGATCCTGAAACCCTGGGTTCTGATTCTAGCCTTGTGCTGCTTTTCAATTAGCCAAGTTCTAGCAGGATATTGGGGAAATACTGCTGTTTCTTACATTGCCCTTTTATATAGAACCAGCATCTGAACTGGAAACCATTGCTTCTGGGAATGGGAAGAGTGGCTCCCACAGGAAGAGTATAAGCACTCCTGTGATGAAAATGGAGTAGGCTAAAGTATGGTTTTTTTTTTTTTTTTTTTTTAGATGGGGTTTTGCTCTTGTTGCCCAGGCTGGAGTGCAGTGGCACAATCTTGGCTCACCTCAACCTCTACCTCCTGGGTTCTAGCAAGTCTCCTCCCTCAGCCTCCCAAGTAGCTGGGATTACAGGCATGCACCACCACTCCTGGCTAATTTTGTATTTTTAGTAGAGACAGGGTTTCTCCATGTTGGTCAGGCTGGTCTCGAACTCCCGACCTCAGGTGATCCGCCCACCTCGGCCTCCCAAAGTGCTGGGATTACAGGTATGAGCCAACATGCCGGCCTAAAGTGTGATCTTACCACCCAATTTTCTTCCCATAGGATTTAGCCAGTGAAGGGAGAATGTCTGGTTTTCTATGCTATCAGAAATCTCTTTTCTAGGTTTGTAAAATTGAACTTTCAGTACTTCGAATTATTTCTCTTCAAGATAAAAATGCATAAGGTTTTTACACTGATCTTAGATTTTTGACTTACAAGGCCAATGGTTTAAACAATCATTATTAAATACCAAGCCCAAATATTTAGTTAATACACCAATTTTAAGTTGTGGTCCGAATTTTGTCAACATATTTAGAATGTAAATGGCATTATTTAAAGTGTTTCTTACTTCTCTGTGAACAGTAGTATTTTGTATTTTTAAGTTTAAAAATGTTAGTGTAAGCCAGGCACAATGGCATTCGCCTGTAGTGCCAGCTACTCAGGAGGCTGAGATGGAAGGATCCTTTAAGCCCAAGTTTGAGTCAGGCCTGGACAACATAGTGGGATGTGAGAACCTATCTCTAAAAAAAGTCAATAAATAAAAATCTCAAAAAAATTAAAAATCTCAGGTGTAAAAACAGTTCTGTAGATAGATGGTAGTGATGGTAGCACATCAATGTGAAGGTATTTAATGCCACTGAACTGTGCACTTATAAAGAATTAAGATGATAAATTGTATGTTATGTGTATTTTACTACAATTTTTTAAAAAATATAGTTTAACAGGTGTAGTCAATATCAAAATTTGGGTATTTAATCTTGTTAAATTATATAAGCAGCAAATGCTGGAAAAAGTACCTGTCATAGAAAAAAATAAACTTCCTAAATCAATGTGATTTTATGAAATAGATCTTCAATAAATATTTTGAAATGAAGTCATTTATCGAAGAATCAAAACTAGGGCAGATTGTCCAAACCAGACTAAGAAACAGAATAGGGTATTTTATGAGGTATTTCATGACTCATCAGCACGATTATAAATGAAATTCCTACATTTAACAGGAGATTATATTAAAACCAGACTTTTAAGCTCTCTTCCAACTCTTATTCCTTTTTCCTGTTTCCTACCTCCTGTACACATACCCTTTGTCAGACTCTTACCATTAAATCCTTTAAGGTTCAAGTTAAATTACTTCATCTTGCCTCATCACCCCAGCCAGACATGATCTTTGCCCTCTAAATTGTTTAGCCATTTTCTTCATTTATTCATCCATTTGTTTGTTTCAGTTATTAAGCCCCTCCTATAGGTTGCCCACTAGTCTAGGTCCCTAGGTTACAAAGAGGAATAAGATATGGTCTTTGCCCTCAGTTCACAATTTAGTCAAGGAGATAGCCAACTGGACAAGTAATTTCAAAGCAATGTTAGAAGTGCTATTATTAGAGGAACCTCTGCTTACCAGGCCTCTGGTTTAATAAAACATGACTAGAGGCCAGGCACAATGGCTCACGCCTGTAATCCCAGCACTTTGGGAGGCTGAGACAGGCGGATTACTTGAGGTCAGGAGTTCAAGACCAGCCTGGCCAACATGGCAAAACCACATCTCTACTAAAATACAAAAAAAAAAAAAAAAAAAATCAGCCAGGCATGGTGGAACACACCTGTGATCCTAGCTGCTCAGGAGGCTGAGACACGAGAATCACTTGAACCCAAGAGGCTGAAGTTGCAGTGAGCCGAGATTGCACCACTGCACTGCAGCCTGGGTAACAGAGCAAGACTCTGTCCCCTCCGCCAAAAAAAAAGAAAAAAAATGACTAGAATGACCACATCTTAAAGTGAGTAGCTAGGCACTCACAAGGTGGTTATAATATTAATACTTATGGTCTGAAAATAGCCATAAGTATTTTAATTCCAAACTATTCGTACCTGTAATCCTAGCCCTTTGCGAGGCCGAGGCAGGTGGATCGCTTGAGGCCAAGAGCCTGGCCCACATGGCAAAACCCCTTCTCTACTAAAATATTAATATTTTAACAATCTGGGTGTGGTGGCACATGCCTGTAGTCCCAGCTACTCAGGAGGCTGAGGCATGAGAATTGCTTGAACCTGGGAGGTGGCAGTTGCAGTGAGCCAAGATGGTGCCACTGCATTCCAGCCTGAGCAACAGTGAGACTCTGTCTCAAAAAAAAAAAAAAAAAAAATTATGGTCATGCAGGACATCTCCCACCAAGCCTGCAGAATGTCCAGATATCCTGAGTGCAGCCCACTTCACTCAAAGATAACATTAATGAGTAGGCTTAGTTTGAAGGATTAATGTTTATTATAGTACCAATAGCCTTGACTTTTAGTGAGCATGCACATTCCAAGTTTAATCATAGCTCCTTATAGTTTCTTCTAAGTAGAGACACTACCCAAGGACGGTGTGTTCCTCCTGCTTTCTAAGGACTGGCTACTCTTTTTTTTTTTTTTTTTTTTTTTTTTTTTTGAGATGGAGTCTTGCTCTGTCGCCCAAGCTAGAACACAGTGGCACAATCTCAGCTCACCGCAACCTCCGCCTTCTGGGTTCAAGCGATTCTCCTGCCTCAGCCTACTGAGTAGCTGGGATTACAGGTGTGCGCCACCACGCCTGGCTAATTTTTGTATTTATAGTAGAGACAGGGTTTCACCATGTTGGTCAGGCTGGTTTCAAACTCCTGACCTCATGATCCGTCCGCCTCAGCCTCCCAAAGTGCTGGGATTACAGGCGTGAGCCACTGCACTCAGCTGGACTCGCTACTCTCTAACAGAGTAGTTCCAATAAACTTGCTTCCTTCACTGTGCTCTGTGACACCCCTCCAATTATTTCCTGTGCTAGACCCAAGGACTGGCCCTTGGAGTCTCTTTTCCAGCAACACTATAGTAATGTACAACAAAGTACTATAAACCAATTCGTTGACACTTATCACATAATCCTTTTGACTATAGCTACCTTGTGTATGCATTTTCCAACTTTAGAAATTACAAGCCTTTTGAGAACAAACCAATTTTGGTTTGTTTTTGCATCTTCTATATAGTCTGAAACAAGGCCTGCAATATGATATGCTCTCAATTTTTTTTTTTTTTTTTTTTTTTTTTTTTTTTGAGACAGAGTCTGGCTGTGTCACCTAGGCTGCAGTGCAAAGGCGCGATCTTGGCTCACTGCAACCTCTGCTTCCCGAGTTCAAGCGATTCTCCTGCCTTAGCCTCCCGAGTAGCTGGGATTACAGGCACCCGCCACCACAACCAGCTAATTTTTTTGTATGTTTAGTAGAGACAGGGTTTCACCATGTTTTCCAGGCTGGTCTCGAACTCTTGACCTTGTGATCCGCCCTCGGCCTCCCAAAGTGCTGGGATTACAGGCATGAGCCACCACATCTGGTCTCAAATATTTTTAAATAAGTGAATGGAAGCAGTAAGTCTTAAACTGACTGCAATTGAGAAAAATATTTTATCTTTCAATCTGCTCTGTGGAATGGATATTGGATATTATATACCTTTCCACAATTTTTTTTTTTTTTTTTTTTTTTTTTTTTTTTTTTTTTTTTGAGACAGAGTCCCACTCTGTCACCCAGGCTGGAGTGCAATGGCATGATCTCAGCTCACTGCAACCTCCACCTCCTGGGTTCAAGTGATTCTCCTGCCCCAGCCTCCTGGGTAGCTGGGATTACAGGCACCCACCATCATGCCTGGCTAATTTTTCATATTTTTAGTAGAGACAGGGTTTCACCATGTTGACCAGGCTGGTCTTGAACTCTTGATCTCAGGTGATCCACCTGCCTCAGCCTCCCAAAGTGCTAGGATTACAGGCGTGAGCCACCACGCCTGGCCTCCTTTCCACAGTTTTTTGAGAAACATATTTTTCTTCTTTAACTTGTAAATCTACTAAATACCATCCAGAGATTTCCTAATATTGAACCATTCTGAAAAATAGGAATAAACTCTTTTGGCCTGGAACAAGTCTTTCTGCATTCTATAGGAACATCCTCTCCCCTCAACTGAAAGGCAAAAAGGGATCTGCTGCCCCCCTCCCCACATGCCCCAGCATATGGTGACCTTCCTTACTAAAGAAAATGGTTCTTATTCTAGCTTTTTTTTTTTTTTTTCCACTTTTTTTCTTTTTTTTTTTTTAGGTTAGAGCAGAAGTTTAATAAGTGAAAGGAAGAACGCTCTCTGGATCAGAGAGGGGTCCCAGAAAGATGGGTTGCCCTCTTATTCTAGCTCTTGTCTTTATTTGAGTAAGAATCAGATGAAATTGTATTCTTCTTTAAAGAAGTGTTATCAGCTCTTTTCTTTCATTATTTTGTAACTTTCTTTCATTATTTTGTTCATTTAATCACTTTGCTGCTTGCTCTTTACCTCTGGTTCACTATTTTCCTTCATAATCCCTTCCATACTTTGCTGTTATACATTTCCTTCCCCTCTCCAAGCCCGCCTTCTAAACTAAACATAAAGAGGAATCCTGTTTTTGCATGGTCAAGCTACACTCATACTTTAGAGTTTAATTTCTTGCCTTTGCCCTTTCTTGCCTTTTTGTGCTTTTGACAGAATACTTCAAAGCAGCGTATGTGAATTTTCATTTCACTTATAGGATCAGAGTAACTTAGAAAGGGTTTCCAGAGATTGTTCTATGCTTGTTAGAGCTTAGCTTTTCAAGCATAGGCAAATCTCACTGTCCTTTATAAATGATGACAAAGTCAGTACTGATAATTACAGAGTCAGTCAAAAAGATAAAATGGAAAGAGATGAGATAATTCAAGGATTACCAGTGCTACAAGTTTAAACATAGGACTCCAAGCAAACATACCCTAATAAGACCTCCGGAAACCCTTCCTCTTTGGCTAATTCTGAAACACACATATCTCCAAAAAAGATGACTTATTTGGTGAGCATTCCTGTAATTCATGAAAATCTGTAGTATTTATGCCTTAGGCATTAAAAATGGTACAAATAACTTCTCGTTTCTCAGTTCAGTAGTTTAAGTTATACATATTGAGGCTGGGCACAGTGGCTCATGCCTGTAATCCTAGCACTTTGGGAGGCTGAGGCGGGCGGATCTCTTGAGGTCAGGAGTTCAAAACCAGCCTGGCCAACATGGCGAAACCCTGCCTCTACTAAAAATACAAAAATTAGCTGGTCGTGGTGGCATGCACCTGTGGTCCCAGCTACTCAAGAGACTGAAGCAGGAGAATCACTTGAACCCAGGAGGTAGAGGTTGCAGTGAGCCAAGATTGTGCCACTGCACTCCAGCCTGGGCAATAAGACGAGATTCAGTCTCAAAAAAAAGTTGTACATGTTGAGAACCATGCATAGCATGTAAGAACAGAAAGTACTAAGAGCCTAATTCGTGCACAAGACTTTTCTGTGGATTACTTCTGAGGCCCAAGTAATTTAAATTGTGTAAATTCTCACAGCTAATGTGTTGTACATTTAGAAATATAATACCCTGACTTCCATCCCAGCACTGTTTTCTAAGTATCACAATGCCTCCCAGTCTGCTATCTACATGAGCTTAAGTGACATCCTTCACAGGCCATCCTTAGAATATTGCAAATCAGGAACTCTGAATTGGGGGGCTGGCTTCTGAGTGTACAGGCAATAAATGAGGGAAGTACTAGGGAGGGAGAAGGGATCTTGCAGTTCACATGGATGGACATTAGACAGGTTTGTTGTTTTTGTTTTGTTTTGTTTTTGGTCACCCCATATATGAGTTCCCTTTGTGTGGGGAATGCCTCACCTTATTAAGCAGAACCTGCTTCCCACTATAGAAGTTAAAACTGCCAAGCAATCACTTTCCAGCCTCTCTTGCAAACAGGACACTGATTTTTAAAAGCCAGGACTGAGCATACTCCATGCTCACAAGCGTGGGCAGTGTGGCAGGGATTTTGATGGCAACATTCTGAGCCTAGTTTGCAGAAGTTGGCAGTGTTAGCCACACAGTCTATGCCCAGTGTCTGTGGCAGTGGAGTCTCTACGGTTTTTGTTTACTGGCATGAGTTTGTTTTGTCATCCCTCCTGGAGATTTTATGAACTATTCAATATCCTTCAGTAAATTCCTTTTCTGCTTAAATTAGCCAAATTTGGCTGGGCACAGTGGCTTGCACCTATAATCCCAGCACTTTGGGAGGCCACGGCAGGGGGATCACTTGAACCTAGGAGTTCAAGACCAGCCTGAGCCACACAAGGACAAAACATTTAAAAACTTGCCAGGCATGGTGGTGCATGCCTGTGGTCCCAGCTACTTGGGAGGCTGAAGTAGAAGGATCGCTTGGGCCCAGGAGGTTAAGGCTACAGTGAGCCATGATTGTGCCACTGCACTCCAGCCTGGGTGACAGAGCAAGATTCTGTAAAAAAAAAAAAAAAAAAAAAAAAATTAGCCAAATTTGGTTTCTGATGCTTGTTTTTTTTTTTTTCTTTTTTTTTTTTTTTTTCCTTGAGACAAAAGTCCCTCTCTGTCACCCAGGCTGAAGTGCACTGGTATGATGTTGGCTCACTGCAACCTCCACCTCCTGGTTTCAAGCAATTCTCCTGCCTCAGCCTCCTAAGTAGTTGGGATTACAGGCGCCCACCACCACGGCCAGCTAACTGTTGTGTTTTTAGTAGAGATGGGATTTCTCCATGTTGGTCAGGCTGGTCTTGAACTCATGGCCTCAGGTGATCCACCAGCCTCAGCCTCCCAAAGTGCTGCAATTACAGGCGTGATGCCCAGTCATGATGCTTGCATTTTTTTTTTTTTTTGAGACGGAGTCTTGCTCTGTCGCCCAGGCTGGAGTGCAGTGGCTGGATCTCAGCTCACTGCAAGCTCCGCCTCCCGGGTTCACGCTATTCTCCTGCCTCAGCCTCCGGAGTAGCTGGGACTACAGGCGCCCGCCACCTCGCCCGGCTAGTTTTTTTGTATTTTTTAGTAGAGACGGGGTTTCACCATGTTAGCCAGGATGGTCTCGATCTCCTGACCTCGTGATCCGCCCGTCTCGGCCTCCCAAAGTGCTGGGATTACAGGCTTGAGCCACCGCGCCCGGCCAATGCTTGCATTTTTAAGAACCCTGTTTAATGAGAAAATCAATACCCTGAAGTAGTTGTCATCAAGAGACCCTTAGGAAAATGAAGGAAAATAGGAAAGAAGGAAGACAGGGAAATCTGGCATTGGTTATATGGCCTGCATAGGTCTCCAGGCAGCAAAATTCCAATTAATTTAAAGGATGTGACACTGGAAGGCTATGGAAGATGCTGCTCAAACTTGTGAAAGCATCTTAAATTCTTATGGCAAGAAGGATACATATTGACTTGGGGGCAACCAAGGGATACACTACAATGAACATTTTTTAATATTTTGGTTCTACTTTTCATATAATAAAGTGAGAAAGCCCCCATTTTATGAGGCAGAACCCATCTTCCACCCTAGAAATTGAAAATGCCAAATACTTACTTTCCCAGTGTTACTCACTATTATGGCAAATACACGACTTAAGTTCCACCAATCAGAGGTACCCAGCCCAGATTTTGAGTCAGAAGCCAGGAATATAAAGAAACCAACTGCATGGGACTTTGTGCTGGTGTGGGAAGTAGCAACTGCACCCATTTTCAGAGGCAGTGGTGGCATTGATCCTAGTAGCTGTATCCAGTGTCCCAAGGCAGTGAGTCTTCATGGACCAGCCCTGTGACCTGATTTGGGGCACTGTTTCTAGCTCTGTAACCTACAAACCTGGTTTTTGACCCTCTTGGAGATTATGTGAGCTACCTAATATATTTAATAAATTTGTATGCTTAAATTAGTCAAGGTTGGTTTCTGTTTCTTAAAACTAAACTCTGACTGATAGAGAAGGCAATCAGTCCACAAAACTCCACCATTCCTAAGATCAAAACTTACCTTCCTCTCTTTCACTCCCATCTTTCATGTATTTTGAGGCTTCTTTCCTGATTTTAAAATGTCAGGATAGGGAATAAGAACTTTGAATTTTCCAGGAATTGCTTGACCTCAACCCCAGAGATGGTCTTGAGCCATTAAACCCTTAGGGGTAGTTATGCCTTGCAATTCATCAATAGCCACAATTCACTGCTTATGTAATACTCATGTCATTATAAAAAACCCTCTTGTTGAGGCCAGGAGTGGTGGCTCATGCCTCTAATCCCAGCACTTTGGGAGGCTAAGGCGGGAGGGTCACTTGAGATAGAGTTCTAGACCAGCCTGGCCAAATGGTGAAACCCATCTCTACTAAAAATACAAAAAGTAGCCAGGCATGGTGGGTGTGCCTGTAGTCCCAGGTACTCAGAAGGCTGAGGCACGAGAATCACTTGAACCCGGGAGGTGGGGTTGAAGTAAGATGAGATCAAGCCACTGCACCTGAGCCTGGGTGACTGAGCAAGACTCTGTAAAAAAAAAAAAAAAAAAATCCTTTTGTTGGAAACTCAGAAGAAAAGTCAGGAGTCAGGAATTAATTTGACCAGAAAGAATACACCCACTGGAATCAAACAAAGGATCGAGTCTGAAATTGTAGCCTAAAACCCCACACAAAACAAGTCCTAGGGGAATTTCTCCCCAATCCCCAAAGGTCGCAAGAGATCTCCAATAACCCCATTTACCAAGGTTCCTCTCTGGATTTGAGGTATGTCACACAGCTACCTCCACCACCACAACGAAGCTTGTCAATGCAATCCTGTCACCAAACAGAAATTTACTGGACTGACGAACACATATTATCAGGGAAGTCCATTTTAACAGGGGCCTTCTGAAATCAGTAGCTCCCTATAGAAGGACTCTACATGCAAATATCATTTGAATCTGCTTCCTCTCACTTTCTTATCTGAGACCCAAATGGAAACGTTTATTATTGATAGAAGTTAAGAAGCCTAAAAGCGATCATTGAAATATCTAGTTTCTTGTCTGTGCCAGGGCGGCACGCGGTCCATGCCAAGCAATAGAGATGCTCAGGCTGTGCCCTCAGGGACCAAATAGGAGAGAGCAGTATCTGTGGGGACAGAGAGCCCAGACATCAAGCTCTTTGGCAAGTGGAGCACCCATGATGTGCGTGCAGATTGACGACGTTTCCTTACAGGATTACACTGCAGTGAAGAAGTATGCCAAGCACCTGCCTAACAGGGCAGGGCAGTATGCTGCCAAACGCTTCTGCAAAGTTCAGGGCCCCATTGTGGAGTACCTCACTCACTCCATGATGACACACGGCCACAACAACTGCAAGAAACTTGTGACCTTGTGCATCGCCAAGCATGCCTTCGAGACCATTCACCTGCTCACAGGAGAGGATTCTCTGTAGGTCCTGGTGAACGCCATTATCAACAGTAGTCCCCAGGAGGACTCCACACACATTGGGCGAGCTGAGCCTGGACCGTGAGATGAGAGGCTGTGGACGTGTCCCCATTGTGCTGTGTGAATTAGGCCATCTGGCCGTTGTGCACAGGCGCTCATGAGGCCCTTTGGGGCAGCCCCACGAAAAGAGAAGAGAAGAGAAGACAAAGGAAGGGGAGAGGAGAGGAGAGGAGAGAGGAGGAGAGAGGAGAAGGAAAGAGAGAGAGAAAGAGAGAGAGAGAAAGAGAAAGATCTAAAGCTGTTAATAAAATAGTAATTTGGGTTTTTTGGGGGGGGTATGTTTTTTATTTGTTTGTTTGTTTGTTTGAGATGGGATCTCACTCAACAGATGGACAATCCAGGCTGGAATGAAGTGGCGCCATCTTGGCTCACTGCAACCTCTGTCTCCCTGGCTCAAGCCATCCTCCCACCTCAGCCTCCCAAGTAGCTGGGACCACAGGCACAGGCCACCATTCCTGGCTAATTTTTGTATTTGTAGTAGAGTCAGGGTTTCGCCATGTTACCCAGGCTGGTCTTGAACTCCTGAGCTCAAGCAATCATCCCACCTCAGCCTCCCAAAATGCTGGGATTACAGGCATGAGCCATTGCGGCCAGACACAAAATTTGTTTTTATTTAAATATTAATTTATGTTTAGGGACAGGGTCTCGGTGTGTTGCCCAAGCTTGTCTTGAACTCCTGGCCTCAAGCCATCCTCCAGCCTCAGCCTCCCAAAGTGCTGGGATTGCAGGCATGAGTCACCACACCCAGCCACAAATAGCAAATTTCTTACAATTCCTCCAGAGTGCCAGTCAGCCTTGTGCTTTACTAAATTTCCCAGAAGCCTACCGAGGCTGCCCTGTGGATTTCCTGAGTCACATGGTAGAGCTGAGGATAATGGGTTTCATGTGGGGCCCCCTCTACTCCTCTCTGGTTCTCAAGGCTAGAGTCCATCCACCCCAGTGGAATTCAGAGAAAGGGGAATTGGAAATCACAAGCTTTGGCCTGGGTCTTTCAGATGCCAGAGAATCCCCCAGTATAAGGTAAAGGGTTATTCTGTGGGACAGCTTCTGTGATGGTTAATTTGATGTGTCAACTTGGTGAGGCTACATTACTCAGCTAGTTGGTTAAACATTATTCTAGATGTTTCTGTGAAGGTATATTGTAAATTAGATTAACGTTTAAATCAGTGGACTGTGAGTGAAGCACATTACCCTCTGTAAAGTGGGTTGGCTTTATCCAATCAGTTGAAGGCCTTAGAAATAGAAAAAGACTGACCTCCCCAAGCAAGAAGGAATTCTGCCAGCAGACTGCCTTTGGGCTTCGCAGGGAGCCAGGGCAGAAAAGGAGGAAAGTGTCTGTGATTTAGTGCTACTGAGGAAACCCATGCATTGACAGATATGAAACACTCCTGGGAGTGGGTAGAGAG
Organism: Rhinopithecus roxellana; assembly: GCF_007565055.1. Classification (NCBI taxonomy): domain Eukaryota; kingdom Metazoa; phylum Chordata; class Mammalia; order Primates; family Cercopithecidae; genus Rhinopithecus; species Rhinopithecus roxellana. The sequence continues at coordinate 70,053,552 of NC_044556.1, read as the reverse complement.
CATGTGGACTTTCTGCCATTTCAGGTAAGGTCAGAGTCCCAACAGATATATTGTCTTGTGACTTTTGAGTTTCTGGTTTTAGCCTGAGACTGTTGTAGGGTGTATAGAGGAGGATAAAGTAGAAAATGCCTAAGGTGGTGTTAGAAATGCAAATGCTTGTTCCCCAGTGCCGCAAAGAAATAGCACTCCAACATAAATTTAATTTTCTCAGCAAGGCAATTTTTACTTTCTGCAGAAAGGGTGCCCCTCACAGATGGAACAATGGCGAGAGCACACCTGGACAGGGGAAGGGAAGGAGTTCTTATTCCTGATGCAGGTAGCCCTTACTGCTGTGTCATTCCTCTATTGCCTAGGGTTGGACAGCACAGTCTAAGCTAATTACAATTGGCTACTTTAAAAAGAGCAGGAGTATGAGCTGGAGTGGCAGTGTAAGTAGTTTGGCGGGAAAGATGGTTAGGAACAAGTAACTAAAGGTGACTTGAGTCAGGATGAAGCAGGTGACCAGGGGAACAGATGTGAACCACTAACTAGGACTGGTGGGAAAGTTGTTTACTGAAACTAGAGGCAAGGGGGTGAAGAGAACCAGGAAGTTAAACTTTAAAATGGAGAATCAAAGAATAAGAGAGCTGAACATAATAACCTACTCGGCCGAGCATGGTGGCGCACGCCTGTAATCCCAACACTTTGGGAGGCTGAGGTGGGTGGATCACTTGAGGTCAGGAGTTCAAGACGAGCCTGACCAATATGGTGAAACCCTGTCTCCACTAAAAATACAAAAATTAGCCAGGTGTGGTGGCACATGCCTGTAATCCCAGCTACTCGGGAGGCTGAGGCAGAAAAATTGCATGAACCCAGGAGAAGGAGGTTGCAGTGAGGCAAGACTGCACCACTGCACTCCAACCTGGGTGACAAAGCAAGACTCTATCTCAAAAAAAAAAAAACAAAAAAAAAACAAAAAAAACAAAACAGTCTGGGCGCGGTGGCTCACACTTGTAATCCCAGCACTTTGGGAGTCCAAGGTGGGTGGATCACGAAGTCAGGAGATTGAGACCATCCTGGCTAACACCGTGAAACCCCATCTCTACTAAAAATACCAAAAAAAAAAAAAAAAAATTTAGCTGGGTGTGGTGGTGGGCACCTGTAGTCCCAGCTACTTGGGAAGCTGAGGCAGAAGAATGGCGTGAACCCAGGGGGCGGAGCTGGCAGTAAGCCAAGATCACACCACTGCGCTCTAGCCTGGGCGATACAGCCAGACTCCTTCTCAAAAAAAAAAAAAAAAAAAAAAAAAACCATGCTAACATACTGATTCTTTGAAGAGAAACTTGGGGTTCATTACATTTAACAGTGGGATCAGGGTGAGGGAAGGTTTCTAGAAGGAGGTGGTATCAAATTAAATATTGCACAAATTGAAGTTAGGTAAAGAGGAGGTAACAGAATAAGGCAAGTTCACAAGTAGAGAGTCACAAGTAGTTCTGTAAAACCAGAGGCACATAGGGGAGAAGGGCCGGATAGGGTTAGAGAGAGCTGAGGTTAGAGAATGTGTTAATTGTACTGTCCAGCTAGGTGTGGTGGCTCACATTTGTAATCCCAGCACTTTGGGAAGCTGAGGTGGGAGGATTGCTTGAAGCCAGGAGTTTGAAACCAGGCTGGTCAACATAGCCAAAGTAAAAATATTAGCTGGGCATGGTGGTGCACAACTGTCTTCCCAGCTACTTAGGAGGCTGAGGTGGGACAATTGCTTGAGCAGTAGAGGTTGAGGCTGCACTGAGCCATGATCACCCCACAGCACTCCAGCCTGGGCAACAGAGTAAGACCCTGTCTCAAATAGAAAAAGAAATGTACCGTCCATACCCTGACACTCCTTTACCACCTATGTGCTAATTTCCTATTATTCATCCCAGCTAGAGCCAAAGAAATAATACTATATTTGATAGTCTTTATTTGAACTTCTGAGTGTGGGGAGATAATTCTCTACAGGACTTCCATGTTTCTGCACATCTAGGGAGCAAAGGCACTGACAACCTTTGTTCCAGATAATCTCTTTGGAAGATCGTGACCCTCTGGAGCAGAGGGCAGGTCTGTTTACCATCCACTATAATGAAGATAATGTCTCCTTCTGGGCAAAGGTTGGGTTTCTTTAAGCTCAGGATTCCTCAGCTATGAGGCACAACCTCCACGTGTGTGGCATCTACCTGGATATCTTCACATCGCCCCATGAGTCTTGAGGGAGTTGGGGAGGGCAAGGGGAACCAACCCGAACATGAGGCTTATGTTCCTTGCTATGCTCTAAGTAGTAAAATCCTTTGCCTCTGAACCAGGAGCCGCATGTCTTCTATAGGTGCCCATGACCGCCATGCCAGGATAATCCTTTACAGTTCTTGACACTAGGTATTTGCTTTAAAACAAACAAACAAACAAAAACAGGCCAAAGTGGCTCATACCTGTAATCCCAGCACTTTGGGAGGCTGAGGAGGGCGGATTGCTTGAGGTCAGGAGTTAAAGACTAGCAACATGGCGAAACCCCATCTCTACTAAAAATACAAAAATTAGCCAGGCATACCCTTGTAATCCCAGCTACTCAGAAGGCTGAGGTGGGAGAATCATCTGAGCCTGGGAGGTCCAGCTGCAGTGAGCCGTGATCATGCCACTGCACTCAAGGCTGGGTGACAGAATGAGACCCTGCCTCAAAAAAAGAAAAAAAAAAACAAAAAAACAAAGGGCAGACTTTCGCCACGTTGCACAGGGTGGAGGGCAGTGGCTATTCACAGGCATGATCCTGGCACACTACAGCCTTGAACTCCTGGACTCAAGGATTCTCCCACTCTAGCCTCCTGAGTAGCTGGGACTATAGGTATCTGCCACCACTGCCTGGCTAGGTATTTGCCTTTTGGGAAGTGAAAAATTAGCTGTAGTTCTGTGTTGTTTATTATGATTTTTTTTTTAACATATTCTCATGGTGGATGAGTCTTATCCACACTGTGCCCTACTATATAGTTCTGGCTGACATAGGGTTTTAAGCCAGCTGACTTATCCATATCCCTTCAAATATCAGAATGCTTTGGCTTTCTATGAATCTGAGCTTCCTGTGGAAGTAGAGGGCAACCAAATAAAAAGTGAATGTCTTATTGAAATAAATACAAATGCCAAGAAGCTCTGGGTTCCAGGCCAGGCAGTGCTCTGCTTGGCATATGGACTAGGTTCTTAACCACACAAAGGAACATAAGCCAAGTTAAGATTTGAAGAGGCTCATGCCTGTAATCCCAGCACTTGGTGGGGCTGAGACGGGCAGATCACCCGAGGTCAGGAGTTCGAGACCAGCCTGGGCAACATGGTGAAACCCCATCTCTACTAAAAATACAAAAAGTTAACCTGGCATGGTGGCACACACCTGTAGTTCCAGCTACTCAGGAGGCTGAGATGAGAATTGCTTGAACCTGGGAGACAGAGGTTGCAGCGAGCCAAGATCATACTACTGCACCCCAGCCTGGGCAACAGAGTGAGACTCCGTCTAAAAAAAAAAAAAGATTTGAAAAGACTGTGATCCAAGGAGCAATGAAACAGAGGTGATAATAGCCAAACAGGATGCGGCCATGAGATAATTCTAACCGTCACCACTGTGGGGATGGACAATGTAATGGACACGGAAAGCCCTGTCTCTAGGCACCTTATATTAGCCTCTCAAATATCTCCTTATTCAAATCATCAAAACTATAACTTTAACAGAGGAAGTTAATCTATCATTTAGAAGCAAGTGTTAACATTTTAGCCTTCAACCTGATCAGTGGGGTTGGTCAATATATTCCACTGAGTTATAGAAACAAATATAAACTATTATTTAAACATTTTAGATTACTAAGGAGAAGATCGCCCAGGCGTGGTGGCTCACGCCTGTAATCCCAGCACTTTGGGATGCCAAGGCAAGTGGATCACCTGAGGTCAGGAGTTCAAGACCAGCCTGACCAACATGGTGAAATGCCATCTCTACTAAAAATACAAAAGTTAGCTGGGCGTGGTGGCATGAGCCTGTAGTCCCAGCTTCTCAGGAGGCTGAGACAGGAGAATCGCTTAAACCCAGGAGGCGGAGGTTGCAGTGAGCCGAGATCATGCCACTGCATTCCAGTCTGGGGAACAGAGCGAGACTCCATCTCAAAAAAAAAAGAGGGGTAGGGGAGGGGGAAATCACTGTAAAGTAAACTCTTAGGTATTCATCTTTGAAAGTATCTAAAAAACTCAAATCCTCTCTTCAAATCATCTAAGTCTAAATGACAGAATGGAATGAATAAAGATGTAATATGTTTTATGTGACTTAATGTTTTTTGAGGGATCTAGTGAATACTTTTGTTTAGTTTTGTTTATAATTAATAATTTGTAAATAATTTAGACACTGAAGAAGAATCAAAGAGAATGTATTTCTGTGTGTCTTTGTCTCTGGAGATGCACTTTATCCAAATATGGCATTATCTGAAAAATAAAAAATAAAAAGTATTTGTTATATAACTTATAATACATTTTATGGTTTTTAAAATAACCCTGGAGGGCAGAGTATTGTGTTTCAGATACAGGAAGTACGGTTTAGAAACACCAAATGGGCCGGGAGTGGTGGCTCACACCTGTAATCCCAGCACTCTGGGAGGCCGAGGCAGGTGGATCACCTGAGGTCAGGAATTTGAGGCCATCCTGGCCAACATGGTGAAACCCCATCTCTACTAAAAAAATACAAAAATTAGCTGGGCGTGGTGGCGCACACGTATAGTCCCAGCTACTCAGGAGGCTGAGGCAGGAGAATCGGTTGAACCCGGGAGGCAGAGCTCGCAGTGAGCCGAGATCACGTCACTGCACTCCAGCCTAGGCGACAAAGCGAGACTCTGTCTCAAAAAACAAACTAACTAACAAAAAAAAATTAGCCAGGTGTGTTGGCGCACACCTGTAATCCCAGCTACTCTGGAGGCTGAGGCAGGAGAATCGCTTGAATCCCGGCCAGCAGAGGTTGCAGTGAGCCAAGATCAGGCCACTGCACTATAGCTTGTGACAAAGTGACAGAGTGAGACTCAATAAATTAAAAAACAAAACAAAAAACACCAAATGGCTGGGCACAGTGGCTCATGCCTGTAATCCCAGCACTTTGGGAGGCTGAGGCAGGCAGATTGCTTGAGGTCAAGAGTTTGAGACCAACCTGGGCAACATGGCAAAACCCAGTCTCTATTTAAAAAATACAAAAGTTAGCCAGGGATGGTGGCACATGCCTATAGTCCTAGCTACTCAAGAGGCTGAGAGGTGGGAGGATCACTCGAGCCCAGGAGGTTGAGGATACAGTGAGCCATGATCACACCACTGCACTCCAGCCCCAGTGACAGAGCAAGACTCTGCCTCCTAAACAAAAAAAAAAAAAAAAAAAAAAAAAGTCAAATTACTAAAAGCATGATACTATGCTTTTAGTATAGTATCTTTATTTCATTGGGTAGACCCAGATAAACAAGTTTAAAAATAGTAAATGTCAGCCGGGTACAGTGGCTCACGCCTGTAATCCCAGCACTTAAACAGAGGCAAATGACAGAGGCAAAACTTGAACCCAGGTGTTTTTAATTCTATGTATTTAAATAAACTGCCCCTCTTTTGAGCTCCACATCTCCAAGCGGAAGATTGAAAAGAGGGCCTGGAAATCTCTAAAAGAACTTCTTTCCTAGTCTTCACGCCATTATTAATAGAAGCAAAGAGGAGCACCCAGAACTCCAAATACTCTAGGCGAAATCTGTAACATTCCTTCCCCTCAACACACAGGCCTCCCCACCAAGTTAGACCACCGCTAGGTTCGACCATCAGGACTAATCTCATTTTGTCCCTTGTCCCTGTTTACACTGGACTCCTCAAGGAACCCAGGAGTCCTGGGTCATCCCTCATGCCCTGGATAGTAATAGTAAGTTCTATGGGCAGCAATACACCCTCCATCCAACACTTCCTATCCCCCACCCTGCCGTTTTCTGTTTCCCCATAGCTCTTACCCATGTATCACTATCTCATCTGACATTTACTTTTTTTTTTTTGAGACGGAGTTTTGATCTTGTTGCCCAGGCTGTAGTGCAGTGGTGCAATCTCTGCTCACTGCAACCACCTCCTCCCGAGTTCAAGCGATTCTCCTGCCTCAGCCTCCAGAGTAGCTGGAATTACAGGCATGCACCACCATGCCCAGCTAATTTTTGTGGGATTTCATCATGTTTGTCAGGCTGGTCTTGAACTCCTGACTTCAGGTGATCCACCCGCCTTTGCCTCCCAAAGTGCTGGGATTACAGGCATGAGCCACTGTACCTGGCTGACATTTACTATTTTTTAACTTGTTTATCCGGCTTTACCCAATTAAATGTAAGTTTTTTTTTAAGAAATAGAGACGGGGCCTCTATATGTTGCCCACACTGGTCTCAAACTCCTGGGCTCAAGGGATCCTCCTGCCTCAGCCTACCAAAGTGTTAGGATTTCAGGCGTGAGCCAGCACACCAAAACCTAAGCTTTCCGAGGTAAAATTTTATTCATCACTGTATTGACAAGCACGTAGAAGAGTGCCTGACATAAAGTAAGCACTCACATGTATTTGTTGAAAGAATAAAGAGTAAATGAGTATTTCTTCCTCTCACACAGGTATGCAGAGGAAAAGAATATAGTGCCTTCCAATTCTTATGGAATATGTCCAGCAAAATATACTGTATTTTTTTTTTTCTTTTGAGATGGAGTCTCACTCTGTCACCCAGGCTGGAGTGCAATGACGCAATCTTACCTCATTGCAACCTCCACCTCCCGGGTTCGAGCAATTATCCTGCCTCAGCCTCCCAAGTAGCTGGGACTACAGGCATGTGCCACCATGCTTGGCTAATTTTTATATTTTTTAGTAGAGACGGGGTTTCACCACGTTGGTCAGGCTGGATAAATATACTGTATTATTATCCTCTTGCATTTCTAAAGATTATTCCACAGCAACCAACTAAGGTTGCTGCGAGAAACTCTTAAGTTTGTGAGCCACTGCCCAAGGACATAGCTATTGGTCTCGAGAGGAATGAGGTAAGTTCTACCACTACTTCTGGGAAAGTATATTCCATGTCCCAACATTTATTCAATCAGCCAGGAAACGTTTCCTGAGTTCCTAATTTGTGCCAGATACTGTTCTAGGGACTGAGGATAAAGTAGTGAAAAAAGCAGATACCATCCCTGCCTTCAAGGAGCTTAGCCTTCATTAGGGAGTGATAAAACACTGTGGTAAAAAAGTAAGCTGGGTAAGGGATTGTAGAGTGTTGAGGAGTGCTGCTTAGATAGGGTGGTTTCTTTTGTTTATGTTTTATTTCAGTAGTTTTTGGGGTAAAGGTGGATTTTGGTTACATGGCTAAGTTCTTTAGCGGTGATTTCTGGGATTTTGGTGCACTCATCACCCGAGCAGTGTATATTGTACCCAATATGTAGTCTTTTATCCCTCGCCCCTCTTTTACCTTTCTTTCCCTTGGGGTTCCTAATGTCCATTATATCATTCTTATGCCTTTGCATCCTCATGACTTAGCTCCCACTTATAAGTGAGAACAGACAATATTTGGTTTTCCATTCCTGAGTCACTTCACTTAGAATAATGGTCTTCTGGCAGGGCACAGTGGCTCAAGCCTATAATCCCAGCACTTTGGGAGACTGAGGTGGGTGGATCATTTGAAGCCAGGAGTTGGAAACTGGCTTGGACAACATGGCAAAACCCCATCTCTACTAAACAAACAAACAAAAAACGTAGCCAGGCGTGGTGGCAGGCAATCCCAGCTACTTGGGAGGCTGAAGCACTTGAACCCGGTGGGCAGAGGTTGCAGTGAGCTGAGATCACGTCATTGCACTTCAGCCTGGGCGACAGAGAGACTCAGCTTTCACAGCATTGAAGAGAGTTTTAGGGCCTTGCTCTGGGTTAGGCTTTGGCTTAAGGAAATGTTGTGGCTGGGTTGATCTGTCCAGATCACTGAAACTTTCTCCCTATCGGCAATAAGGCTGTTTTGCTTTCTTATCATTTGTGTGTTCACTGAAGGAAATTTTTAATTTCCTTCAAGAGTTTTTCCTTTGCATTGATAATTTAGATAAATGATTGGCACAAGAGTCCTGGCTTTTGGCCTATCTTGGCTTTTGCCATGCCTTCCTCACTAAGCTTAACCATTTCTAGCTTTTGATTTAAAGTGAGATGTAATACTTCCTCCTTTCATCTCAGGTGATCTGCCCACCTCAGCCTCCCAAAATGCTAGGATTATAGGCATGAGCCACCATGCCCAGCCCTAGAGTTATTTTTGAATAAAACGAACACATGACTCTTACAGATGAACTCTAAACACAGTGGAGAATTTCAGCTTTCTACACCACACTGTATCACATGCTATTCCACTTCCTGAGAGCACTGGGCAAGGGTAAAGTCACAGCCACATCAAATAAGTGAAATCTCAAATGTGGTGATTCTTTTGTTTCTGATCTAAATTAGTAACTTGTTGGTTGTATTAGATATGGTTACACATCCCCTTCTCTTTTTTTTCAAATAAATGAAAAAATGCTATCTCAGCTGCCTGCCTAGACTAAGAAACAAGTATTCACAATGAAGGTATTTATCAGCTCCCTTTCTTCCTTCTATAAAATAATACCACCACCATCACCACCATGCCATCCCCTGCCCCCAACAACCTTCCTCCATGTTTTTTTTTTTTTTTTTTTTTTTTTTTAATAAGGAGTCTTAGTTTGTTGCCCGGGGTGGAGTACACTGGAGTGATCTTGGCTCACTGCAACCTTCACCTCCAGTATTCAAGCAATTCTCCTGCCTCAGCCTCCCAAGTAGCTGGGACTAAAGGTGCCTGCTGCCATGCCCAGCTAAGTTTTGCATTTTTAGTAGAGACGGGGTTTCACCATGTTGGCCAGGCTGGTCTCAAACTCCTGACCTCAGGTGATTCGCCTGCCTCGGCCTCCCCAAGTGCTGGGAACAGAGGCGTGAGCCACTGTGCCCAGCCCCTCCACATTTTATTAGGGCTTTTTGTATGATGTTTATTATAAAAAGGATCTCCACTGCACCTCAATTTTGCACGTGAAATGTTTGTAAAGGCCAGAAAAGTTGATGAGATAGCAGGTTTCTGAAGTTTTTGTGGTCTATTGTAATTACTATAACAACTCTTATCAAAATGTGGTTCTCAGGCCATCGGCATCAGCATCACCTTAGTCTGCTGAGAATGCAGATTTCCAGGCACCTCCCTAGAGCCTACTGAATGAGATGGCTTGAAGCTGGGGCCTGGGACTCTGTATGCATAAAAAAATGAGAGTCTCTGGTCTATAATACATCTTACAATCCACTAGCCTGTTTAATGACACTTTTACCTTCAAACAGATTGTCTTTATGCTATACCAGGGCAATACTCAGGTACCTCTTTAAATCCCAGAAATTATTCCCAATTCTTAGGAATACCTACAAATCCTTCCTATAAATTGGTTAAGAATCATATCATAGGCCAGGTGTGGTGGCTCACGCCTGTAATCCCAGCACTTTGAGAGGCCAAGGCAGGCGGATTACCTGAGGTCTGGAGTTCAAGACCAGCCTGACCAACATGAAGAAACCCCGTTTCTATTAAAAATATAAAAAAATCAGTCAGATGTGGTGGTGCATGCCTGTAACCCCAGCTACTTGAGAGGCTGAGGCAGGAGAATTGCTTGAACCCGGGAGATGGAGGTTGCGATAAGATGAGATCGTGCCATTGCACTCCAGCCTGGGCAGCAAGAGCAAAAAACTGTCTCAAAAAAAAAAAAAAAAAAAAAGAGTCCTATCATAGGCTGGGTGTGGTGGCTCATGCCTGTAATCCCAGCGTTTTTGGAGGCCGAGGTGGGTGGATCACCTGAGGTCAGGAGTTTGAGACCAGCCTGGCCAACAAGGTGAAATCCCGTCTCTACTAAAAAATACAAAAAAATTAGCCAGGCGTGGTGGCAGGCGCCTGTATTCCTAGCTACCCGGGAGGCTGAGGCAGAAGAATCGCTTGAACCCGTGAGGTGGAGTTTGCAGTGAGCCGAGATGGTGCCATTGCGCTCCAGCCTGGGCGACAAGAGCAAAACTCCGTTTCAAAAAAAAAAAAAAAATTCCTATCATAACTTCTTACTTTTTGGTGGAAAGTGCTTTCTCTCCATGTGAGCAAGGAGACTCAGCTTGACCCAGGAGCTCCTGCCACTGTCGGGAATAGGCTCTTTGGTTGTGGTATGAGTAAAGGACTGACAGGCACCCGGGAAGTGCCTCTTTTGAACTCTCAGTAAGCTGACTTGATTGCTTCGTTCCACCAAGCAGTTGGATTCACGCTTTTTGTTTATCTCCTCCAGGAGATGTTGTTTGCTTACTCCATGTTTTTTAATTATTTCAATGGTTCTGTTTATAGATGCCATTATGCTCACAAACCAATTGTCAAGCGATTCTTGCTGTCCTACAAACAAAAGAAAAAATACTTTTGATTGTCTTTTTGACTCAGAAGCCAGTATTCACAATCACGTTGACCAGTTTCTCTTTTTTCCTTCTATACAATAATACCACCACCACCACCAAGCCCCCCACCCCACACTTCACTTTTTTATGTACTTATTTTTTTAGACAGGGTCTTGCTGTCTCTCCCAGGCTGGCACGCAGTGGCATGATCTCAGCTCACTGCAACTCCTACCTTCCAGATTCAAGTGATTCTTGTGCCTCAGCCTCCTAAGTAGCTGGAATTACAGGCGTGCAAAACCATGCCTGGCTAATTTTTCTGTTTTCAGTAGGGATGGGGTTTCACCATGTTGGCCAGGCTGGTCTCGAACTCCTGGTCTCAGGCGATTCGCCTACCTCAGTTTCCCAAAGTGCTGGGATTACAGCCACCATGCCCGGTCAGCACACCTCATTTTTTTTTTTTTTTTGGAGACGGAGTCTCACTCTGTCGCCCAGGCTGGAGTGCAGTGGCTTAATCTCAGCTCACTGCAATCTCCGCCTCCTGGGTTCAAGCAATTCTCCTGCCTCAGCTTCCTAAGTAGCTGGGATTACAGGCATGCACCACCACGCCCAGCTACTTTTTTTTTGTATTTTTAGTAAAGACGGGGTTTCACCATATCGGCCAGGTTGGTCTCGAACTCCTGAACTTGTGATCCACCTGCCTCGGCCTCCCAAAGTGCTGGGATTACAGGCATAAGCCACTGCACCCGGCCACACCTCACTTTTTATTATTGTTTCTTAAGGGTTTAATTTTTTGTATTTTAGGTTTTCTTCAGGGGAAACAAAGGTTAAAAAGATATGGTAAGAGGATATATTATTGTTTTTGAAAATTATACTATGCATTTTTTTTGCTTTTAGAAGCATTTATTATTTCTTCTGATTATAAAAATAATACATGTTTATTACATATATTAATAATGTAATAGATAAATAATACATGTTTAATACATGATTATAAAAAATAATACATATTCATGGTAGATAATTAGAAAATACAGAAAAACATAAAGTAGAAAAGTTAAAATTACTCTTTTTCCAGAGACATCCATTAATATTTTGGGTATTACTTTCCCAATAAGTATCCAAAGGGATTTTATTTTTAAAAAGTGGTGGCCAGGCACTGTGGCTCATGCCTATAATCCCAGCATGTTGGGAGGCCGAGGCGGACAGATGACGAGGTCAGGAGTTCAAGACCAGCCTGGCCAACATAGTGAAACCCCGTCTATACTGAAAATACAAAAAATTAGCCGGGCATGGTGGCAGGCACCTGTAATCCCAGCTACTCGGGAGGCTAAGGCATGAGACTCGCTTGAACTCAGGAGGCAGAGGTTGCAGTGAGCCGAGATCATGCCATTGCACTCCAGCCGGTGTGACAGTGTGAGACTCCGTCTCAAAAAAACAAAGTGGCCGGGCGCGGTGGCTCACGCCTGTAATCCCAGGACTTTGGGAGGCCGAGGTGGGCGGATCACAAGGTCAGGAGATCGAGACCACAGTGAAACCCTGTCTCTACTAAAAATACAAAAAAAAAAAAAACTTAGCTGGGCACGGTGGCGGGCGCCTGTAGTCCCAGCTACTAGGGAAGCTGAGGCAGGAGAATGGTGTGAACCCGGGAGGCGGAGCTTGCAGTGAGCCAAGATCGCGCCATTGCGTTCCAGCCTGGGCAACAGAGCGAGACTCTGTCTCAAAAAAAAAAAAAAAAAAAGTGACCAGGCACAGTAGCTCATGCCTATAATCCCAACACTTTGGAAGGCTGAGGTGGGAACATCACTTAAGCCTGGGAGGTGAAGGTTGCAGTGAGCTGAGATTGTGCCATTGCACTCCAGCCTGGGTGACAGAGCAAGATTTGGAAAGAGAGAGAAATATTCAGAACTGATAAATGATATAGTTAACAGTCTCAAGAGCTCAAACAATAGCAGTCAGGATTTTTAAAAAGCCCACGCTGAGATTACAGTGAATTTAAAAAGAAAAGAAAATCTTAAAAGCAACCAGAGAATAAAAGAAGGGGCAATTGAACCAAGAGCTGACTCCTCAACAAGCAAAAATATAAGCCAGAAGACGAAGAAATGGGGCCGGGTGTGGTGGCTCACACCCGTAATCCCAGCACTTTGGGAAGTCGACGTGGGTGGGTCACCTGAGGTCAGGAGTTCGAGACCAACCTGGCCAACATGGTGAAACCCTGTGTCTACTAAAAATACAAAAAAATTAGCCGAGCATGGTGGTATGCACTTGTAATCCCAGCTACTCAGGAGGCGGAGGCAGGAGAATTGTTTGAACCCGGGAGGCAGAGGTTGTAGTGAGTTAATATCATGCTACTGCACTTCAGCTTGGGCAGCTGAGCAGGACTCTGTCTCAAAAAAAAAAATTACATTTATTATCATCAGTCACTAGGAAAGTATAAATCAATACTACAATGAGATATCACTACATACCACTAGAATGACTGAAATGAAAAAGATTGACCAAACCATGTGTTAGCAAAGATATGGAGGACCTGGAATTCTCATATGCTGCTAGTGAGAATGTAAAATGGAACAATGTCTTTGGAAAATAATCATGCAGCTTCTGAAAAAGTTAAATATACTCCTATTATTTGATCCATTCCTAGGTATTTACCCTAGAGCAATGAAATTCTCCACACACATGCATAAAGAAATGTATCAGTACATATGAAAACTAACACATTAATTTCATCACAGCTTCCTAAAAAACTTTTTTTTTTTTTTACACAGCTTTATTTTTATTTATTTATTTTTGAGACAGGGTCTCTTTCTGTCACCCAGGCTAGAATGAAGTGGTGTGACCATGGCTCACTGTATCCTCAACCTCCCAGGCTCAAGTTGTCTTCCCACCTCAGCCTCCCAAGTAGCTGGGATACAGGCGCAGGCCACCACACCTGGCTATTTTTGTTTTTATTTTTCATAGAGATGAGGTCTCATTATGTTCCAAAGGCTGGTCTTGAATTCCTGGGCTCAAGGGATCCTCATGCCTTGGCCTCCCAGAGTACTGAGATTACAGGTGTGAGCAGAGCCACCAGGCCCAGCCCAAAGCTTTATTTTCATGAGCCAAAAAGTTCTAACAATCCAAATGTCCATCAACAGCAGAACAAATAAATTGTGGTATATGTACACAATGGACACTGAGTTATAAAATATATTTATATATATATAGTATGTATATAATATATTCCTTTTATCTGAGATGCTAATTCATCAATATATATATTTTGAGTTGTGTTCATATATTGTTGATAAACACAATATTATGGCTGAATCTCTAAATAACTAGGCTGAGTTAAAAAAAAAAAAAAAAAGCCAGACAAATCAGAATGTATAGTGTATGATTTCATGCATATAAACTCTAGGAAATATTAGGCTAGGCATGGTGGCTCACACCTGTAATCCCAGCACTTTGGAAAGCTGAGGAATGAGGACTGCTTGAGCTCAGGAGTTCAAGACCAGACTAAGCAACACAATAAGACCTCGTCTCTACAAAAAATTCAAGAACTTAACTACGTGTGGTGGCACCTGCCTGTAATCCTAGCTATTCAGGAGGGGGTACAAACAACAAACAAACAAACAAAATTAATTTTAATTTTAAATTCTTTTGTTTTTATTTTGTGTTGTTTTTTTGAGACAGAGTCTTGCTCTGCCGCCCAGGCTGGAGTGCAGGTTCAAGCGATTCTCATGCCTCAGCCTCCCAAAGTAGCTGGGATTACAGAGGCGTGCCACTATGCCCAACTAATTCTTGTACAGGTGTGAGCCACCGCGCTCACCTGTTTTTGTTTTGTTTTGTTTTGTTTTGTTTTGTTTGAGACAGTCTCACTCTGTCACCCAGGCTGGAGTGCAGTGGTGCAATCTTGGCTCACTCAGGCTCCGCCTCCCGGGTTCATGCCATTCTCCTGCCTCAGCCTCCCGAATAGCTGGGACTACAGGCGCCAGCCACCACGCCTGGCTAATTTTTTGTATTTTGAGTAGAGAGCGGGTTTTACCGTGTTAGCCAGGATGGTCTCGATCTCCTGACCTCGTGATCCGCCCGTCTCGGCCTCCCAAAGTGCTGGGATTACAGGCTTGAGCCACGGTGCCAGCCCTGCGCTCGCCTTTCAAATTCTTTTTTATTATTATTATTATTATTTTTTATTTTTTTGAGACAGAATCTCGCTCTGTTTCCAGGATGGAGTCCAGTGGAGTGATATCGCCTCACTGCAAGCCCCGACTCCCTGGTTCATGTGATTCTCCTGCCTCAGCCTCCCCAGTAGCTGGGATTACAGGCATGCACCACCACACCCAGCTAATGTTTGTAAGTCCTTTTAAATTCTTTTGGAGTGGGAGACACCATCTTTCTTTTTTCTTTTTGAGATGGGGGCCTCATTCTGTCGCCCAGGCTGGAATCCAGTGGCATGATCTTGGCTCACTGCAACCTCTGCCTCCTGGGCTCAAGTGATCCTCCATCTTCAGCCTCCTGAGTGGCTGGGACTACCTCAGTCGTGCACCGCCATGCCCAGCTAATTTTTTTGTACTTTTGGTAGAGACAGGGTTTCACCACGTTGCCCAGGCTGGGCTGAAACTCCTAAGCTCAAGCGATCTACCCACCTCAGCTTTTCAAAGTGCTGGGATTACGGGTATGAGCCACTGTGCCTGACATTAATTATTCTTTTTATTGCTAGACTTTAGGTTGTTTTCAGTTTATTTTTATAATAACGCTTTGAAACACATTGAAGTGACAGAAATCACACAAACACACATTGTTTTAGGAAAGCTACCAGAGCCATCAATTTTTCCTTCCTAAATAAGCAAAGAAGAGAGGCACCTTTTTTTTTTTTTTTCTTTTGAGAAGGAGTCTTGCTCTGTCACCCAGGCTGGGCATCACTCCATCTCAAAAAAATAAAATAAAATAATAAAATATAAAAAGGTCAGTTTGTCAATTGCCTGTTTTTGTTTGTTAGTTTTGAAATGGAGTCTCACTCTGTCACCCAGGCTGGAATGCAATGGCGCAATCTTGGCTCACTGCAACCTCTGCCTCCTGGTTCAAGTGATTTTTCGTGCTTCAGCCTCCTGAGTAGCTGGGACTACAGGTGTGCACCACCATGCCCAGCTAATTTTTTGTATTTTTACTAGAGAGGGGGTTTCACCATGTTGGCCAGGCTGGTTTTGAACTCCTGACCTCAAGTGATCTGCCTGCCTTGACCTCCCAAAGTGCTGGGATTACAGGCGTAAGCCATCACCCCTGGCTTGAGTTAATTTATATTTTGTTAAAAGTCCATTTTAGGCCGGGTGCGGTGGCTCATGCCTGTAATCCCAGCACTTTGGGAGGCCAAGGTCAGGGGTTTGAGATCAGCCTGGCCAACACGGTGAAACCCGGTCTCTATTAAAAATACAAAAATTAGCCAGGTGTGGTGGCAGGCACCTGTAATCCCAGCTACTCAGGAGGCTGAAGCAGGAGAATCACTTGAACCCAGGAGGCAAGAGGTTGCAGTGAGCTGAGATTTCGCCATTGCACTCCAGCCTGGGGAACAAGAGTGAGACTTGGTTTCAAAAAATAAAAATAAAATAAAAGCCCATTTTATAGGTGAACTGCAAATAAAACATCGATGCCTTAGTTAAAAGTTCACCATGAAGATCGCAAAATTCAAACTCTTATTACAAGCTGCCTGACAACTGGAGCTAAATAAAACAAAATAGACACAGTAAGAGTCTAGTGGTACAAGCATATTTTTTAAGTAAAAAAGATTTGATTAATATTTTACCTGTGCTGCCTCCTAACTGTATGATCTTGTTTAAGTTACTTACCTTCTCTGGGCCTCAGTTTCCTTATGTGTTAAATGAAAATAATATCCAGGCCAGGCATGGTGGCTCACGCCTGTAATCCCAACACTTTGGGAGGTCTAGGCAGGTGATCACCTGAAGTCGGGAGTTCAAAGCCAGACTGGCAACATGGTAAAATCCCACCTCGGCCGGGCACGGTGGCTCATGCCTGTAATCGCAGCACTTTGGGAGGCCGAGGCAGGCATACCACTAGGTCAGGAGATCGAGACCATCCTGGCTAACATGGTGAAACCCCATCTCTACTAAAGATACCAAAAAAAAAAATTAGCCAGGCGTGGTGGTGGGCACCTGTAGTCCCAGCTACTCCAGAGGCTAAGGCAGGAGAATGGCGTGAACCCAGGGGGCAGAGCTTGCAGTGGGTTGCGATCACATCACTGCACTCCAGCCTGGGTGGCAGAGCAAGACTCTGTCTCAAAAAAAAAAAAAAAAAAGCCGTCTCTACTGAAAAAAAAAAATCACAAAATTAGCCGGTGCAGTGGCACATGCCTGTAATCCCATCTACTCCAGAGGCTGAGGCAGGAGAATTGCTTGAACCCTGGAGGCAGAGGTTGTGGTGAGCCAAGACCATGCCATTGCACTCCAGCCTGGACAACAAAAGCAACACTCCATCTCAAAAAAAAAAAAAAAGAAAATAATATCAAACTCACAGAGTGTCATAAGGACTAAATGAGCTAATAAATATCAAGAGCTTAATACAACCAACCCTCAGTAAGTGGTAACTTTATCATATTAAATAGGCACTTTGAAAAAAGTTTTGTTCAATTCGATAAGTAAATAATTTAGTATTTTCTTTTCTCCCCAGTTTCTAATCTTGTTTACTTGCTGTGTGACTAGAATTGGCTACCTAATTTGTAGGGTCCAGTGAAAATAAAAATTCTGGACCCTTTATTAACAAACAATGGAGACGTTCAAGTTAATGACAGTAAAACTTTAAGCCAATTGTGAGACCCTTCTGAACAAAGGGCCCTATGTGCCTGTTTGGGTCTCAAGCCTGTGAAACTGGTCCTGTGTGTGACATAGGAACAGGCCAATTTCAACTGCTAATGTATTCAATTTTACAATCTCTTAAGTGGAGAAAGTAATATGTTTAACTCATGACTTTGAAAGGTCTGGTCCAAAAACCAGACAAGTCTTAACAGGTTAGTTCAGGATCTGCACCTTATCAACCAAATTGTCTTGCCTATCCACCCCATAGTGCCAAACCCATATACTCTCCTATCCTCAATACCTCCCTCCACAACCCATTATTCTGTTCTAGATAAACCTAGCTGACCCCATAAATCCTAAATCCTTTCCCCACTCCCCTTTCCATTCCTTAAAAAACAGCCCTAAAAGCTGCTCCCACACTAGCTCTCCCTAACTCATCCCAACTTTTTCATTACACACAGCCGAAGTGCAGGGCTGTGTGGTCGGACTTCTTACACAAAAGCGGGGAGCACGCCCTGTGGCCTTTCTGTCCAAACAACTAGACCTTACTGTTTTGGCCTAGCCCTCATGTCTGCATGCAGCGGCTGCTGCTGCTTTACTACTTTTAGAGGCCCTCAAAATCACAAGCTATGCTCCACTTACTCTCTACAGTTCCCATAACTTTCAAAATCTATTTTCCTCCTCACATTTGATGCATATACTTTCTGCCCCCCAGCTCCTTCAGCTATACTCACTCTTTGTTGAGTCTCCCACAGTTAACCATTGTTCCTGGCCCGGACTTCAATCTGGCCTCCCACATTATTCCTGATACCACACCTGACCCCCATGACTGTATCTCTCTGATCCACCTGACATTCACTCCATTTCCCCATATTTCCTTCTTTCCTGTTCCTCACCCTGATCACACTTGGTTTATTGATGGCAGTTCCACCAGGCATAATTGCCACTTACCAGCAAAGGCAGGCTATGCTATAGTATCTTCCACATCTATCACTGAGGCTACTTCTCTGCCCCCCTCCACTACTTCTCAGCAAGCCAAACTCATTGCCTTAACTCGGGCCCTCACTCTTGCAAAGGGACTACTCATCAATATTTATACTGACTCTAAATATGCCTTCCATATCCTGCACCACCATGCTGTGATATGGGCTGAAAGAGGTTTCCTCACTATGCAAGGGTCCTCCATCATTAATGCCTCTTGAATAAAAACTCTTTTCAAGGCTGCTTCACTTCCAAAGGAAGCTGAAGTCATTCACTGCAAGGGCCATCAAAAGGCATCAGATTCCATTGCTCAGGGCAATGCTTATGCTGATAAGGTAGCTAAAGAAGCAGCTAGCATTCCAACTTCTGTCCCTCAGGGTCAGTTTTTCTCCTTATCGGTCACTCCCACCTACTCCCCCACTGAAACTTCCACCTATCAATCTCTTCCCACAAAAGACAAATGGTTCTTGGACCAAGGAAAATATCTCCTTCAAGCCTCATAGGCTCATTCTATTCTGTCATCATTTCATAACCTCTTCCATGTAGGTTACAAGCCCACTAGCCTGTCTCTTAGAATCTCTCATTTCCTTTCCATTTTGAAAATCTATCCTCAAGAAAATAATTTCTTGGTGTTCCATCTATTATTCTACTACCCCTCAGGGATTGTTCAGGACCCCTCCCTTCCCTACACATCAAGCTCAGGGATTTGCCCCCTCTCAGGACTGGCAAATTGACTTTACTCACATGCCCCGAGTCAGGAAACTAAAATACCTCTTGGTCTAGGTAGGCACTTTCACTGGATGGTAGAGGCCTTTCCCACAGGGTCTGAGAAGGCCACCTCAGTCATTTCTTCCCTTCTGTCAGACATAATTCCTTGGTTTGGCCTTCCCACCTAGATACAGGCTGACAACAGATGGCCTTTATTAGTCAAATCACCCAAGCAGTTTCTCAGGCTCTTGGTATTTAGTGGCTCCTGGTTTTTACCTCAACTCGCCACCCTTAAGTCTCTCTTGAAGTGGATAGAAGATCTTCAGGGGCAAGGTACGCTCCATACTTTCACCCTGATGAAGTCCTATTCTTTACTTTTATACTCACTCTTATTCTGGTTCCCATTCTTATGCCACCCTCTACCTCTCCCCAGCTTTCTCCACCATACTATCAATCTCACTGTCTCCTAGCTGTTTCTAATCCTTCTTTAACAAACAACTGCTGGCTTTGCGTTTCTCTTTCCTCCAAAATCTCTGAGGCCTCGACTTACTCACTGCTAAAAAAAGAGGAATCTGTATATTTTTTAATAGAGAGTGTTGTTTTTACCTAAATTAATCTGGCCTGGTATGTGACAACATAAAAAAACTCAAGTATACAGCCCAAAAACTTGCCAACCAAGCAAATAATTATGCTGAACCCCCTTGGGCACCCCCTAACTGGATGTCCTGGGTCCTCCCAATTCTTAGTCCTTCAATATCTATTTTTCTCCTTCTCTTATTTGAATCTTGTGTCTTCCTTCCATTTAGTTTCTCAGTTCATATAAAACCACATCCAGGCCATCACCAATCATTCTATACAACAAATACTCCTTTTAGCAAGCCCACAATATCACCCCTTATCCCAAAATCTTTCTTCAGTTTAATCTCTCTCACTCTAGGTTCCCACGCTGCCCCTTATCCCAGTTGAAACAGCCCTGAGAAACATCACCCATTATCTTGCCATACCACCCCCAAAAATTTTTGTTGCCTCAACACTTCACCACTATTTTGTTTTGTTTTTCTTTTTTCTTTCTTTTTTTTTTTTTTTTTGAGACAGGAGTCTCGCTCTGTTGCCCAGGCTGGAGTGCAGTGGCCGGATCTCAGCTCACTGCAAGCTCCGCCTCCCGGGTTTACACCATTCTCCTGCCTCAGCCTCCTGAGTAGCTGGGACTACAGGCGCCTGCCACCACGCCCGGCTAGTTTTTTTGTATTTTTTAGTAGAGATGGGGTTTCACCATGTAAGCCAGGATGGTCTCGATCTCCCGACCTCGTGATCTGCCCGTCTCGGCCTCCCAAAGTGCTGGGATTACAGGCGTGAGCCACCGCGCCCGGCCTTGTTTTTCTTATTAACATAGGAAGACAGGAATGTCAGGCCTCGGAGCCCAAACTAAGCCATCATATCCCTTGTGACCTGCACGTGTACATCCACATGGCCTGAAGCAACTGAAGATCCACAAAAAAGAAGTGAAAATAGCCTTAACTGATGACATTCCACCATTGTGATTTGTTCCTGCCCCATCCTGATAGGATATATTTTCCCCCGCCCTTAAAAAGGTACTTTGTGATATCCTCCCCACCCTTAAGAATGTACTCTGTCCACCTATCCTAAACCTATAAGAACTAATGAAAATCCCACCACCCTTTGCTGACTCCTTTTTCGGATTCAGCCCGCCTGCACCCAGGTGAAATAAACAGCCTTGCTGCTCACACAAAGCCTGTTTGGCAGTCTCTTCACATGGATGTGCGTGACAAAAGGGGCTTTGAAGAGCTGCCCAAAATAGCTAGTTGGGAGAGCATTAGACGGAAAGGGGCTTTGAAACTGTTTTTTCTTTTCTTTTCTTTTTTCATTTTTTGAGACAAGGTCTCACTCTGTCACCCAGGCTGGAGTGCTATGAGTGACTTGATCACAGCTCACTGCAGCCTCAACCTCCTGGGCTCAGGGGATCCCCCCACCTCAGCCTTCCAAGTAGCTGGAACTACAGACACACACACCACCATGCCTGGCTAATTTTGTATTTTTTGTAGAGATGTGGTTTCACCATGTTGCCCAGGCTGGTCTTGAACTCCTGGGGTCAAGTGATCCTCCTGCCTCAGCCTCCCAAAGTGCTGGGATTACAAACGTAACTGTGCCCAGCCCAGGTTTTGAAAATAATAAACATGTATATACTGTAGACCCTCATTATTCATTGATTACATATTTGCAAATGTGGCTACTCCCTAAAACGTATTTGTTACCCCAAATAGCACTAGTAGCACTAGCCTGGGAAAAAGATCAAAAGTATGGTTTCTATTGAATCCATATTGCTTTTGTGCCATCGTAAAGTCAAACAATTGTATGTCAAACCATTGTGAGTGGGGGGCCAGCTGTATTCTTTCTAGGAGCAATGGTTCACTATTTGCTAATTTAATGTTTGTGGCAACTTTATAGAATATATGATATATATATAATATAAATGTTATGTATATTTATATGTAAATACATTATATATACTTATATATAAATACATTATGTCTATTTATCTATAAATACATTATATCTATTTATATATAAATACATTATATCTATTTATATGATACATTATATTATATATAATGTATATATGATACATTATATATTTATATATAAATATATTATATACTTATACATTACATATATTTATACATTATATATACATTATATATTTATATATACATGTGATGTAACTATATGCAAATATATATAATTATATATTATATATTTATATATTATATTATATATTTATGTTATATATATAAATATATAATAATGAGAATTGACTGTATGAGAAAATACATTACTATTTCTACAGGTATATTATTATAAATTACCTTTAATATACTAACATACAGCAACCCAAAGCGTGTTTCAAGTCCACTGGTGTGGATTAGCCCACTGGGATGCTGCCTTGGTGATGGAATATTCTGATCAGTGACATTCCAAATTTGTTCTATTCATAGAAGCCTGGTTAAGAGAGATTCTGGAGTCAGAGAGATCATTTACTTACCAGCCAGGTGACCTTGGATAAATATAAATTACTTAATCCTCTTTTTTTTTTAATTTGGAGACAGGGTCTTGCTGTGTCACCCAGGCTGGAGTGCAGTGGTGTAATCACAGTTTCATTATGTCAGCCAGGCTGCTCTTGAACTCCTGGGATCAAGCGATTTCTCTGCCTTGGCCTTCCAAAATGCTGGGATTACAGGTGTGCATCACCAGGCCCAGCCATTCGACCCTCATAATATTGGTTTCATCTCCTGTAAAATGGGTCTAAAGATATTGCTTTCACCAAGCTGTGTGTTTGTTTGTGTGGTAAGTGATGAGGAGGGAGTTGAGATTAAATTAGGAATGCATGTAAAGCTTTTTGCATTGTGCCTGGCATGAATTTATTACACGCACTGATATGTTTTCAGCACATACTCTGCTTGGTGCTGTTGTGGATACTGGGGACAAACAGGTCCTTGCCCCCATGAAGAAGAGTTCTAATCTAAAGATTCATTGTAAGTACTCAGTAAGTGGTAGCTACTTTATTGGTTTTATTAAAACCTTATATTTTACATGGGGAATTTGTTGTCATTGTTTATTTTTGTTTTATTTTGGTTTTCGAGATGGAGTTTCACTCTTGTCGCCCAGGCTGAAATGCAGTGGCACGATCTTGGCTTATTGCAAGCTCCACCTCCCCGGTTCAAGTGATTCTCCTGTCTCAGCCTCCTGAGTAGCTGGGATTACAGGCATGCGCCACCACATCTGGCTAATTTTCTATTTTTAGTAGAAATGGGGTTTCACCAAGTTAGCCAGGCTGGTCTGGAACTCCTGACTTCAGGTGATCGGCCTACCTTGGCCTCCCTGGCCTGTTTTGTTTTTCAAGACATGATCTCACTCCATCGGACAGGCTAGAGTTCTGTGGTGTGATTGAGGCTTACTGCAACCTCAACCTCCTGAACTCAGGTGATCCTCTCACCTCTGCCTCCTGAGTAGCTGGGACTATAAGCGTGGATCACCACAACTGGCTAATTTTTAAATTTCTCATACAGACGGGGTTTTGCCATATCGCCCAGGCTACATGGAAAGTTATTTTATTCATATATTTCTTTTCTAAGAAGAGGAGGTCTCCAGTGTTTGGTTTTTCGTTTTTTTTTTTTTTTTTTTTTTTTTTTTTTTTTTAATCTTCAGGTCACTCTGGAATGTTTCCAATGTGGAAGAAGGGGGCAAGGCAAAACTAACTGACTAACTCACTACATGGAGGAACAACTCAAGAAACAAGCTGACTCAAGAAATTACAGATCATTTATAGAGCCATTGCTGCCTTCAAAGGTGAGCAGTGCATTTTTAAAAACACATTTATTTATTTATTTATTTTGGTGGCAAGGTCTTGCTCTGTTGCCCAGGCTCCAGTGCAGTGGCATGATCTTGGCTCATTGCAACCTCTGCCTCTAGGGTTCAAGCCATTCTCCCACCTCAGCCTCCCGAGTAGCTGGAAGAATAGGTTTGTGTCACCAGGCCCCGTGAATTTTTGTATTTTTTGTAAAGACAGGGTCTCACTATGTTACCCAGGCTTGTCTCGAACTCCTGAGCTCAAGCTATCCTCCTGCTTAGTCTTCCAAAGTGCTGGGATTACAGGCCTGAGCCATAGCTCCCAGTCAACACATTTATTTACTTTTAGGAAATACAGTATAGTTCAACATAGTTCACATGTACCTGCTTTCACTACATCTTGAGAGATTCAGGAAAGTTCTTGCTAATAATAAGGCCCAGCATGGAACTAGGATGTACTTTGCATTTGTATAACCCAGGTGGAAGAGCACACGTAGGCTAAAGAAACAAACAAAAAAACCCATAAAAAAACAACAGGGCCCAGCCAGGGTGGAGGTACTTTAAGGCAACAAGAGAGGGAGGAAGGGGCTTCTGAGAAGCAGGGAAGAAAAAAAACTTCAGAAGTAAGTGTTAGAGGCCTGTTGCAGTGCCTCACTAATTCCAGCACTTCGGGAGGGTGAGGCAGACAGATCACTTGAGGTCAGGAGTTCGAGACCAGCCTGGCCAACATGGCGAAACCCCATCTATACAAAAAACACAAACATTTGCCGGGCATGGTTGCATGCGCCTGTAATCCCAGCTATTTGGGAGGTGGAAGTGGGAGGTTGAATCTGTTTAGTAAATGGGGGCTTAGAATATTTCATTTTTGGTTTACAAGGGCTTGAGTTCTCCTTGTGGCCTGTCTCCATATGGAATTTCCTCTAATTACAGTTTTCAGGAGCTATTTGATTTCTCAACTCTAAGCATACAAACCCCTTAAGACTCCTCTGTAGAGAAAGGTTGGGTTACCCACAAAGGGAAGCCTATCAGACTAACAGCAGATCTCTCGGCAGAAACTCTACAAGCCAGAAGAGAGTAGGGGCCAATATTCAACATTCTTAAAGAAAAGAATTTTCAACCCAGAATTTCATATCCAGCCAAACCAAGTTTCATAAGTGAAGGAGAAATAAAATCCTTTACAGACAAGGAAATGCTTAGAGATTTTGTCACCACCAGGCCTGCCCTACAAGAGACCCTGAAGGAAGCACTAAACATGGAAAAGAACAACCGGTACCAGCCATTGCAAAAACATGCCAAAATGTAAAGACCATCGATGCTAGGAAGAAACTACATCAACTAACAAGCAAAATAACCAGCTAATACCACAATGACAGGATCAAGTTCACACATAACAATATTAACCTTAAATGTAAATGGACTAAATGCTCCAATTAAAAGACATGGACTGACAAATTGGATAAAGAGTCAAGACCCATCAGTTTGCTGTATTCAGGAGACCCATCTCACATGCAGAGACACACATAGGCTCAAAATAAAGGGATGGAGGAAGATCTACCAAGCAAATGGAGAACAAAAAAAAGCAGGGATTGCAATCCTAGTCTCTGAAAAAACAGACTTCAAACCATCAAAGATTAAAAGAGACAAAGAAGGCCATTACATAATGGTAAAGGGATCAATTCAACAGGAAGACCTAACTATCCTAAATATATATGCACCCAATACAGGAGCACCCAGATTCATAAAGCAAGTCCTTAGAGACTTACAAAGAGACTTAGACACCCATACAATAATAATGGGAGACTTCAACACCCCACTGTCAACATTAGACAGAGCAATGAGACAGAAAGTTAACAAGGATATCCAGGAATTGAACTCAACTCTGCACCAAGCAGACCTAATAGACATCTACAGAACTCTCCACCCCAAATCAACAGAATATACATTCTTCTCAGCACCACATTGCACTTATTCCAAAATTGACCACATAGTTGGAAGTAAAGCACTCCTCAGCAAATGTAAAAGAACAGAAATTATAATAAACTGTCTTTCAGACTACAGTGCAATCAAACTAGAACTCAGGACTAAGAAATTCAATCAAAACCTCTCAACTACATGGAAACTGAACAACTTGCTCCTGAATGACTACTGGGTACATAACGAAATGTAGGAAGAAATAAAGATGTTCTTTGAAACCAATGAGAACAAAGATACAATATACCAGAATCTCTGGGACACATTTAAAACAGTGTGTAGAGGGAAATTGATAGCACTAAATGCCCACAAGAGAAAGCAGGAAAGATCTAAAATTGACACCCTAACATCACAATTAAAAGAACTGGAGAAGCAACAGCAAACACATTCAAAAGCTAGCAGAAGGCAAGAAATAACTAAGATCAGAGCAGAACTGAAGGAGATAGAGACACAGAAAACCCTCCAAAAAATCAATGAATCCAGGAGCTGGTTTTTTGAAAAGATCAACAAAGTTGATAGACCGCTAGCAAGACTAATAAAGAAGAAAAGAGAGAAGAATCAAATAGACGCAATAAAAAATGATAAAGGGGATATCACCACTGATCCCACAGAAATACAAACTACCATCAGAGAATACTATAAACACCTCTATGCAAATAAACTAGAAAACCTAGAAGAAATGGATAATTTCCTGGACACTTACACTCTCCCAAGACTAAACCAGGAAGAAGTTAAAACCCTGAATAGACCAATAGCAGACTCTGAAATTGAAGTAATAATTAATAGCCTACCAACCAAAAAAAGTCCAGGACCAGACGGATTCACAGGCGAATTCTACCAGAGGTACAAAGAGGAATTGGTACCATTCCTTCTGAAACTATTCCAATCAATAGAAAAGGAGGGAATCTTCCCTAACTCATTTTATGAGGCCAACATCATCCTGATACCAAAGCCTGGCAGAGACACAACAAAAAAAGAGAATTTTACACCAATATCCCTGATGAACATCCACACAAAAATCCTCAATAAAATACTGGCAAACTGAATCCAGGAGCACATCAAAAAGCTTATCCACCATGATCAAGTGGGCTTCATCCTTGGGATGCAAGGCTGGTTCAACATACGCAAATCAATAAACGTAATCCAGCATATAAACAGAACCAAAGACAAAAACCACATAATTAACTCAATAGATGCAGAAAAGGCCTTTGACAAAATTCAACAGTCCTTCATGCTAAAAACTCTCAATAAATTCGGTATTGATGGAATGTTTCTCAAAATAATAAGAGTTATTTATGACAAACCCACAGCCAATATCATACTGATTGGGCAAAAACTGGAAAAATTCCCTTTGAAAACTGGCACAAGACAGGGATGCCCTCTCACACCACTCCTATTCAACATAGTGTTGGAAGTTCTGGCTAGGGCAATCAGGCAAGAGAAAGAAATCAAGGGTATTCAGTTAGGAAAAGAAGAAGTCAAATTGTCCCTGTTTGCAGATGACATGATTGTATATTTAGAAAACCCCATCATCTCAGCCCAAAATCTCCTTAAGCTGATAAGCAACTTCAGCAAAATCTCAGGATACAAAATTAATGTGCAAAAATCACAAACATTCTTATACACCAGTAACAGACAAACAGAAAGCCAAATCATGAATGAACTCCCATTCACAATAGCTTCAAAGAGAATAAAATACCTAGGAATCCAACTTACAAGGGATGTAAAGGACCTCTTCAAGGAGACCTACAAACCACTGCTCAGTGAAATGAAAGAGGACACAAACAAATGGAAGAACATACCATGCTCATGGATAGGAAGAATCAATATCATGAAAATGGCCATACTTACCAAGGTAATTTATAGATTCAATGCCATCCCCATCAAGCTACCAATGAGTTTCTTCACAGAATTGGAAAAAACTGCTTTAAAGTTCATATGGAACCAGAAAAGAGCCCACATTGCCAAGGCAATCCTAAGTCATAAGAACAAAGCTGGAGGCATCACGCTACCTGACTTCAAACTATGCTACAAGGCTGCAGTAACCAAAACAGCATGGTACTGGTACCAAAACAGAGATATAGACCAATGGAACAGAACAGAGTCCTCAGAAATAATACCACACATCTACAGCCATCTGATCTTTGACAAACCTGAGAGAAACAAGAAATGGGGAAAGGATTCCCTATTTAATAAATGGTGCTGGGAAAACTGGCTAGCCATAAGTAGAAAGCTGAAACTGGATCCTTTCCTCACTCCTTATATGAAAATTAATTCAAGATGGATTAGAGACTTAAATGTTAGACCTAATACCATAAAAACCCTAGAAGAAAACCTAGGTAATACCATTCAGGACATAGGCATGGGCAAGGACTTCATGTCTAAAACACCAAAAGCAATGGCAACAAAAGCCACAATTGACAAATAGGATCTAATTAAACTAAAGAGCTTCTGCACAGCAAAAGAAACTACCATCAGAGTGAACAGGCAACCTACAGAATGGGAGAAAATTTTTGCAATCTACTCATCTGACAAAGGGCTAATATCCAGAACCTACAAAGAACTCAAACAAATTTACAAGAAAAAAACAAACAACCCCATCAAAAAGTGGGGAAGGGATATCAACAGACATTTCTCAAAAGAAGACATTCATAGAGCCAACAGACACACGAAAAAATGCTCGTCATCACTGGCCATCAGAGAAATGCAAATCAAAACCACAATGAGGTACCATCTCACACCAGTTAGAATGGCAACCATTAAAAAGTCAGGAAACAACAGGTGCTGGACAGGATGTGGAGAAATAGGAACACTTTTACACTGTTGGTGGGATTATAAACTAGTTCAACCATTGTGGAAAACAGTATGGCAATTCCTCAAGGATCTAGAACTAGAAATACCATATGATTCAGCCATCCCATTACTGGGTATATACCCAGAGGATTATAAATCATGCTGCTATAAAGACACATGCACATGTATGTTTATTGCGGCACTATTCACAATAGCAAAGACTTGGAATCAACCCAAATGTCCATCAGTGACAGGCTGGATTAAGAAAATGTGGCACACACACACCATGGAATACAATGCAGCCATAAAAAAGCATGAGTTCGTGTCCTTTGTAGGGACATGGATGCAGCTGGAAACCATCATTCTCAGCAAACTATCGCAAGAACAGAAAACCAAACACCGCATGTTCTCACTCATAGGTGGGAATTGAACAATGAGATCGCTTGGACACGGGAAGGAGAACATCACACACCGGGGCCTATTGTGGGGACGGGAGAAGGGGGAGGGATGGCATTGGGAGTTATACCTGATGTAAATGATGAGTCGATGGGTGCTGACGAGTTGAGGAGTGCAGCACACCAACATGGCACATGTATACATATGTAACAAACCTGCACGTTGTGCACATGTACCCTAGAACTTAAAATACAAGAAAAAAAAAAGACTCCTTTGTAGTATATGCTCTGGACGGGGCCAGGGCTGGGAAGGAGGTCTATTTTTTTTTTTTTTTTGACTCAATTCTTTCATCAGAGTTTCAGTGAGTTCCAAAGTAGTGAATGAAGAGGAAACATGTGAAGCAGTTGCACAGTTTTTTCAGAGTAAATCTGGAAATGAAGATATTAGTTCCTACAGGTGGGAGGGGTAAGCAGAGGTAGATTTACCATTAAGTTAGTATGAGGGTCTCTGAAGGCTTGTATCTCTCTCTACCTCTTTTTTTTTTTTTTTTAAAGATAAGGCCTCACTCTGTTGCCTAGGATGGAGTAACGTGATCTCAGTGGCGTGATCTCAGCTTATTGTAGCCTTGACCTCCTGGGCTCAAGCGATCCTCCCACCTCAGCCTCTCAGGTAGCTAGGACTACAGGTATGTGCCACCACACCCAGCTAAATTCTGTATTTTTTTGGTAGAGAAGGGGTTTCGCCACGTTGCCCAGGTTGGTCTTGAACTCCTGAGCTCAGGCAATGCACCTGCCCCGGTCTTCCAAAGTGCTGGGATTACAGGCGTAAGCCACCACACCCAACCTCATTTTAAATTTTAATTTTGATGTTAGTTTCTTAAATAACACCTCCATCCCCAAATTAAGCCTTTAGGCTCTAAAAACCTGGATCAATTCTGGATATGGGAAGTGGGGTTGAAGAGAGATAGTACGTTTCAATCCATTCAAATTAAGCAATTAAAAATTGTAAAAGAAAGTGACAGTTTTAAAATTGCTAGTACTGGCTGGCTAATTTTGTATTTTTAGTAGAGACAGGGGTTCACCATGTTGGTCAGGCTGGTGTTGAACTCCTGACCTCAGGTGATCCATCAGCCTCGGCCTCCCAAAGTGCTGGGATTACAGCTGTTAGTCACCTTGGCCAGCCTGAATCTCGTGATCTTAAAGCCAACATGTCAACTAGCTAATGTGATAAATTAAATAATGCCCAAAGGAATAAGAACCAGATGTAACATGGAAAATTTAGTTGTGATTTGACATTGGTTATATTTAAACCACGCAACAGGTAAATTTTAAGCAGACATGAAAGGCAGGATCTGCCTTAGCAAATCCTCAGAGATGTTTTAGGGCAGGAAGCTCTGCTGTTGCAGAATTAAATCTCTAGTAGCTTTACACAAAAACGTACAAATAGTTTCCATCATCTTTCTGTGCCACCATAATGGTGTGCATGAATGCCAAAAAGATACCCAAACGCCAGGTTCTTATCAGGTCATGTTCCAAAGTCATGGTCTGGTTTCTAACTGTGATGATGAAGCATGGTTATATTGGTGAATTAAAAGTCATTGATGATCTCAGAGCTGGGAAAATTGTTGTGAACCTCATAGGCAGGTTAAACAAGTGTGGAGCAATCAGCTTCAGATTTGATGTGCAATTCAAAGATCTAGAAAACTGGGCCGGGTGCAGTGGCTCACGCTTGTAATCTCAGCACTTTGGGAGGCCGAGGCCTGCAGATCACTTGAAGTCAGGAATTCGAGACCAGCCTGGCCAACACGGTGAAACCCCATCTCTACTAAAAATACAAAAATTAGCTGAGCATGGTGTGGGCACCATAATCCCAGCTACTCGGGAGTCTGAGGCAGGAGAATCTCTTGAACCCGGGAGGCGAAGGTTGCAGTGAGTCAAGACCTTGCCATTGCACTCCAGACTGGGTGCCAAGAGCAAGACTCCATCTCAAAAAAAAAAAAAAAAAAAAAAGATTAGAAAAGTGACAGAATAATTTGTTGCCATCTCACCAGTTTGGTTTTGCTGTACTGATGACCTCAACTGGCATCATGGACCGAGAAGAAACAAGACAAGAACATAGGAGAAAAAATCCTGGGACTTTTTTCTTTTTTTAGGAATAAATAAATACATACAAATAAAATGTCTCAATGGAGGGAAGAATACATGTGGGAGAATTCTGATTTCCAGCCTTCTCCTCTACTCCTCCATTTCCAACTTGGTCTTTTCACAGAATAGAACCATATAGCCTCTGCTGCTCAGGTGGACCAAGTCTGGTGCTAGCAGGAGTAAACTGAAGGCAAGGCTGCCCAAATCTACCCACCTCCCCATGAAACATTACGGATTGCATATCCAATAGCATTGTTCTGGTTTGTATCTTAACCTCTGAGGCTCGTAAACTGTGGGAAACCTTTGTTCAGGGACAGCTACATCACTCCTATTAGCATCTTGGACCTTGGCTCCTGGATGCTGTCCAGGTCTCATATTGCTGAAGTCTTACTTATTCAGATCTCTCTAACTTGGCATTCCACACCCATAAAGTAGCTCAATCTCATCTGACTCCTAGCCAAATGATGCTCCCAGCAGTATCTTTTTTGACAGAGATTAAGGTTCATTCTATGTTATACATCCAAACATTTGATATAAATTATGACTCATGTTTAAACTGGTTAATAAGTATCTACCACTGAAGCCAGAGAAAGAAGACAAGATTAAGAAATTAGAATGGCGGCCGGGCACGGTGGCTCACGCCTGTAACCCCAGCACTTTGGGAGGCTGAGGCAGGTGGATCACCTGAGGTTGGGAGTTTGAGACCAGCCTGACCAGCATGGAGAAACCCTGTCTCTACTAAAAATATAAAAATTAGCCGGGTGTGGTGGCGGGTACCTGTAATCCCAGCTACTTGGGAGGCTGAGGCAGGAGAATCACTTGAACCCTGGAGGCAGAGGTTGCAGTGAGCTGAGATTTCGCCATTGCACTCCAGCCTGGACTCCAAGAGCAAAACTCTGCCAAAAAAAAAGAAAGAAGGAAAAAGAGAAAGAAAGATATTTCCCTCCCTCCTTCCCTTCCTTCTGGAAGTTTGCAAGACTTTTTTTTTTTTTTTTTTTTTTTTTTTTTTTTTTTTTTGAGACGGAGTCGCGCTCTGTCACCCAGGCTGGAGTGCAGTGGTGCGATCTCAGCTCACTGCAAGCTCTGCCTCCCAGGTTCAAGTCACTCTTCTGCCTCAGCCTCCCAAATAGCTGGGATTACAGGCGCCCACCCCCACACCTGGCTAATTTTTTGTATTTTTAGTAGAGATGGCGTTTCACCACGTTAGCCAGGATGGTCTCGATCTCCTGACCTCGTGATCCACCTGCCTCAGCCTCCCAACGTGCTGGGATTACAGGCGTGAGCCACCGCGCCCGGCCAAGATATTTTTTTTTTTAAGAAATAGATTGCACATGGTGGTGGGCATCTGTAATCCCAGCTACTTGGGAGGCTAAGGAGGGAGAATCACTTGAACCCAGGAGACAGAGGTTGCAGTGAGCTGAGATCGTGTCACTGCACTCCAGCCTGGGTGACAAGAGCGAAACTCCGTGTCAAAAAAATAAATAAATAAAAAATAAGAAAAAAAAAAGATTTCCTTCCTTCTTTCCTCCCTCCTTTATTCCTTCCTTCCTTCCTTCCTTCCTCCCTCTCTCTCTCTTTCTCTCTCTTTCTCTCTCTCTCTCTTTCTTTCTTTCTCTCTTTCTCTTTTCTTTCTAATTTGGAACACAAACACTTTATTTAAATGCGTATCTCAATTCCTGTGTGGCTGGCAAAAAATAAATAAAGGAGCAGGTCATGGCACAGCACTCTCACGGACCAAGTGGTCGAACCCAATATTCAAGACCCAGTGAGCAGCCAAGCTCAGTGCAACCTCCAGGCCTCTTGCTCTGACTCCAACAGGGTGAGCACACAGCCCTTGCGCACGGAGCCTTTTAAACTGTGGATGATGGAGTGGCTTGTGTCGTCCACAAATTCCTGCGTGTACTGTCCCTGAGAGCTGGTTCTGCCCAGGACCGTGGTGACCCTGGTCAGCTAGACAGGCTGCACGTGGCTGGTGTCCATGATGACGATGCAGCAGCAGTTGGGAGGAGAGAAGAAATACATTTCTTTACAAAGGAAGCAATTATTTAAAATATTCACGGTAATTCAGTGCTCATTAGCTGTACTCAGTAAATATTTATTGAACACCTACTATGTGCTAGGTACTCGCACAAAGTACACTGGTTACAAATTCTTGAAAAATAGTAGCAGTAGCAAAAAGCAACAAAACTTTCAGCCCTGCCCTTATGGAACTCACATTCTAGTGGACAGGGAGAAAATAACCGGAAAAAGGACCGGCACAATGGCTCACGCCTGTAATCCTAGCACTTTGGGAGGCCAAAGTGAGCTGATCACTTGAGACCAATCTGAGCAATGTGGCAAAACCCCATCTCTACAAAAAATACAAAAAGCACTCAGGCTTGGTGGTCAGCCGAGGAGGGAGGGAGGGAGAGAGAGAGAGAGAGAGAGAGAGAGAGAGAGAGAGAGAGAGAGAGAGAGAGAGAGAGGCCGGGTATGGTGGCTCGGGCCTGTAATCCCAGCACTTTGGGAGGCCAAGGTGGGTGGATCACGAGGTCAGGAGTTCGAGACCAGCCTGGCCAATGTTGTGAAACCCCATCTCTACTAAAAAAAAATACAAAAATTAGACAGGCATGATGGTGCAGGCCTTTAATTCCAGCTACTCGGGAGGCTGAGGCAGAAGAATCACTTGCACCTGGGAGGCGGAGGCTGCAGTGAGCAGAGGTTGCAATGAGCCGAGATCACACCACTGTACTTCAGCCTGGGACAGAGCAAGACGAAAGAAAGAAAAGGAAGGAAGGAAGGAAGGAAAGAAGGAAGGAAGGAAGGAAAGAAGGAAGGAAGGAAGGAAAGAAGGAAGGAAGGAAGGAGGAAGGAAGGAAACTAGAAAAAAATAAGTAAAAATATAGGACATTTTAGGTGAAGGTAAGCACTAGGAAAGAAAGAAAAAAAGCAGGGAAGGGATGTTGGCAGGGTGGGGGTCGGGGGTGGCAATTTATACAGTTTGGCCAAGGAAGACATTATAATGCACTTATTCCTTAGTTTAGAACATGTAGCATTTCACCTGTACCGAGAGATGCCTGAAATATTTCATACATGACCAAAATAATAATGTAAGAGGCAATAAAAAAGTGCAGGGTTTTAGGGTTCTAGATATCAGCACTTTTTAAGATTAAATGCATGCATGGTAAGAACTCTTGTACTATATACACCTAGTTTCAACTTCAATTTAATAACAAATTATTTGGGGTCTCTTTCTTTCTTTCTTTTTCTTTTCCCGAATAAACCTTCCCAAGAAGCAGAAGGGCTGAATTTTCTCTAGTCCAGGAAGACCGCAAGGCTTCTGTGCTCTGGATGTCTCGTTTTTATTTTTTTGTTCCCCAGATCTCAAGACAGTGTCTGGCACATACCATTCAACACAAGTTTGGTACCTGGAACCCACTGGACCCACTGAATGTGCATGTCCAATAACTATTAACTACATGTGTTGGTCCAAGGGAGAAGGTCGAGCAAACAGATCTGCTCCATCACAGCCCGTCTCAGTCACTTCATTCAAGTCAGCGGGGTGAGGCTGAGGGGATTCCAACTTCACAAGGGCAGATTTCTCATGGATTCTCTTTCTCTGGTTGTACTGGAACGCTTTCTGGCATTATTCTTCTGCTGGGACAGTATGAATTTATGAAACGTGGTCCTGTCTGCCCTAAAGCCAGGGTCTCACTGAGATGGACAACGATGCTGGGGCAAGAATAAAGTTCGTCCTGGGCCTGCGTACGGTACAGCGACCTTGGGAAGCCCTTGTGGAGCTGGGGGTGATGCCCACTTCTTTGTCTCCCTCATTCTGTTTCGGTGGCTCTCTCGTTCCCAGTTCCAAGCTGCCCACTTGTTAGAGAAGCCACTGCTTACCAGGCATCTGGTTTAATAAAACACAACCAGAGCGACTGCATATTAAAGTGAATAACTAGGCACTCACAGGGCACCTATAAGGTTAATGCTAAAGGTCTGAAAATAGCCGCATTCTAAGCTGACCAGCAATTATAATTACACAATATTTATGACCATGCAGGACTTCTCTCACCAAGTCTGTGAAATGTCCAGATGTCCTAAATTTTTTTTTTTTTTTTTTTTTTTGACAAGGTCTCACTCTGTCACCCAGGCTGGAGGGCAGTGTGTTGCTATCTCAGCTCACTGCAACCTCCGCCTCCCAGGTTCACGTAATTCTCCTGACTCAGCCTCCCGAGTAGCTGGGACTACAGGCATGCATCACCACGCCTGGCTGGGTTTTTTTTTTTTTTTTTTTTTTTTCCCAAATAGATGGCATCTCAATATGTTGCCCAGGCTGGTCTCGAACTCCTGGGCTCAAGGGAGCCTCCTGTCCGGCCTTCCACAGTGCTGGGATTACAGAAGTCGCCACTGAGCCCGACCCAGCCCTCTACTCAGAGACAAGGTCAATGCGCAGGCTTAGGTTGAAGGATTAATGGTCATTAGTGCACCAACAGCCTCTACCTTTAGTGGTCACATCAGCACATTCCACGTTTAATCACAGCACCTCACAGTTGCCTCTAAGTAGTGACACTACGGAAGGACGGGAGTTCCTCCTCTTGCAGTCTGAGGACTTGCGACTCTGTAACGGAGTAGATGCCAATAAACTTGCTTCCTTTACTGCGCCTTGTGACTCGCCTCCAATTCTTCCCTGCGGTAGACCCAAAAACCCTCTCTTGGGGTCTGAATCGAGACCCCTTCTTCCAGCAACACAACCCGCGGGGCCGCCTCCCGCCCACCCTCAGGTGCAAGGGACCCCGGGCCATGCATTCTTCCGGGCAGGGAAACGTCAGCAAATGCTCCCAGCCCGCTTTCCTCCCCCGCCTCCCTCAGTTCGCGCCCGGCAGCTCCCCGATTGGCTCTCGCGCCGGGCAAAGGTGTGCGCTGACTGGCCGGAGGGCCGTCGTCATGCGGGACGCGCGACTCTAGGGGCGGGACCAGACGAGGGGTGACTGCTGCGCGGTGCCGGGGAGGACGCCTTCACCTGTTCACGCGGCAGCGCGGATTGCGGTTCGTGGCGCGCGCCACCGGGGAAGGAGCGGTGGGCCGAGGGGTGGAGGTGGGGTCCCAGAAGGACCTCGGGCTGTGGACCCGGGGAGCGGAGTCGGGGAGTGGGGGAGCGAGGTGGCGCCCGGGAGCCAGGGATATGGCGCGGCCAGACGATGAGGAGGGGGCGGCGGTGGCGCCCGGACACCCGCTCGCGAAAGGATACCTTCCGTTGCGGACGGGCGCGCCCGCTGGGAAGGAGAGCGTGGAGCCGCAGAACGGGCCTAAAGCGGGCACCTTCCCGGTGAACGGGGGCCCCCGGGACAGCCTCGCTGCCGCCTCGGGAGTTCTGGGCGGGTCTCAGACTCCTCTGGCTCCAGAAGAGGAGACCCAGGCCCGGCTGCTGCCTGCGGGCGCGGGAGCGGAGACCCCGGGGGCCGAGAGCACCCCGCTGCCCCGGACGGCGCTCTCCCCGCAGCGCTTCGTGGTGCTCCTGATCTTCAGCCTGTACTCGCTGGTAAACGCCTTTCAGTGGATCCAGTACAGCATCATCAGCAACGTCTTCGGGGGCTTCTACGGTGTCACCTTGCTGCGCATCGACTGGCTGTCCATGGTGTACATGCTGGCCTACGTGCCCCTCATCTTCCCGGCCACCTGGCTGCTGGACACCGGAGGCCTGCGGCTCACCGCCCTGCTGGGCTCCGGCCTCAACTGCCTGGGTGCCTGGATCAAGTGCGGCAGTGTGCAGCAGCATCTCTTCTGGGTCACCATGTTGGGCCAGTGCCTGTGCTCCGTGGCCCAGGTATTCATCCTGGGCTTGCCCTCCCGCATCGCCTCAGTGTGGTTTGGGCCCAAAGAGGTGTCCACAGCTTGTGCCACCGCCGTGCTGGGCAATCAGGTAAGGGCTGGAGTGGTAGATGAAAGATCCTTAGAAGACAGAAAATGTCATAGGCCGTGAGAACTATGGCCTGTATGGATGAACTGCCCCAGGAGGCCATAAAAGAGGAGATAAGGCCGTTAAATAGACTTCCGGACTGTCTTGGATTGAAGAGGGCTATAAATTTCTTTGTAAGGACATAATTTTCCAAACCACCTTGTCATCTTGCTTAGAAAATTACCTATAAAATAATTAACTGGGCCGGGTGCAGTGGCACACACCTGTAATCCCACCACTTTGGGAGGCCGAGGTGGGTGGATCACTTGAAGTTAGGAGTTCCAGACCAGCCTGGGCAACATGGGGAAACCCCGTCTCTATTAAAAATACAAAAATTAGCCGGGCCTGCTCGCAGGCACCTGTAGTCCCACCTACTCAGAAGGCTGAGGCAGGAGAATCTCTTGAATCCGGGAGGTGGAGGTTACGGTGAGTGGAGATTGCACCTTTGCATTCCAGCTTGGGTGACAAGAGTGAGACTGTGTCTCAAATAATAATACTAATAATAAACTGTAACCATAATAATAATAATAAATAACTGTATTGGCTTGTTTATGCCTAACATAGAGAACTTGTCAATGCAGTAATGAACAAGACTTGGGTAGGTATTATTTTTGTCACCAGTGTATTCTTTGTGAAAGGAAGGTATTGGATTCTGGGAAGATTGTTTCCATTTTGAGAGGTCATTGTGAACAGCTCCCTTTTAATTTCATATATTAGCAGTCAGCACAGTGCCTGGCACATACGAAACACATAAATGACTGCTAACTAAAAGTTCTGGGCTGGGCGTGGTGGCTCATGCCTGTAATCTCAGCACTTCGGGAGGCTGAGGCAGGTGGATCACTTGATCAAGGCCAGGAGTTTGAGACTGGCCTGGCCAACATGGCAAAACCAAATACACAAAAATTAGTGGCGCATGGTGGTGCATGCCTGTAATCCTAGCTACTCAGGTGGCCAAGGCACGAGAATCTACATGCTTATTGCTTTATAGTCATTTCCCTTATCTAAAAGTACAGAAGATGGAGTAGGTTGAACTATAGTTGTTTGTGTGTCCAAAACAATTTATGACTGATACTTGAGTTGGTTGCATCTGCAGGTTTGGACAGAAGCTATTATAAAGTTTTTGTTGTTGTTGTTGTTGTTTGTTTTTTTGTAGAAATGGGGTTTCTCCATGTTGCTCATGCTAGTCTCGAACTCCTGAGCTCAAGCTCTCTGCCCACCTCTGCCTCCCGAAGTGCTGGGATTACAGGTGTGAGCCACCACGCCCGGCCATGATTACGTTCTTTTTGTCACACATCTCTCAGTTTAAATTCGTTTTAAATATTCAGTAGCATTTCTTGATCCCATTTAGAGTTGCCCAGTCACTCTCTTTACATTATTTTAATTCTCCTGATAGCACTCATCCCTGTCTTATATGTTATTGTTTACACGTTTATGTCACTTACCTATTACTCTTCTCTCATCCCCACCATTAGATTGTAAGTTTCATGAAAATAGGCATGTGGTCTGAAGGTACACAACTGTATCACCGGCATTTATTACTCTCCTTAAAACCATGTTGAATAAATAAAGGAGCTTCAGACTCATAGGGATACTGGCCAGCTGGGTAGTCTACTTGGATATCTCATGGGAACACATCACTCAAAATTGCTTTCTCCTTGCTCATTTCCCTTTATCTCTAATGCCACTGTCTTGGTTTGGGCCGGAGCTTGCTAATTGTCCTCCCTATCTGTAGCCCTTGCCCTATTCCCTCTGTTCTCCACATTCATCCAGTGTGGTCTTTTACAATGTGTGAATCTGTTCAGGGCACATCCTTACTCCCTGCAGTGGCTTCCGTTGTCCTTAGGATAAAATTCAAACACTAATGCAACATATGGTACCCTCCAGATCTGTCTCCTGCCAGCCCTTCCGCTTTATCTGTCTCCACAACCCCTGTCCCCACAGACGTGTGCTTTCTCTGCTCTATGTAGAACTATGCATACTTACAGTTTCTCACCAAGTCATGCCCTTTCCCTCCTGGCCTTGTATGTAATGTCCTATTGGCTTGGAATATTTCTTCACTTGACTAACTCCAATTTCTTATTCAGATCTTTGCTCTTCCAGGAACTTTTTCTGAACCCCATTTCTTTTACTTCATTCTTTTTGATAGCTGAATAATATTTCTATGTAAGGTGCTCCCCCAAAGTACTCTCTTAGCTACCATGATCATATGTCCCAGTTTGCCTGGGATAGTACAGGTGGTACACCTGTTGTCTGGTATAATTACTAATGAAGTCCCTTTCATTCTGAAGAGTGCTCTAGATGGATAGTAAATTACGTGGTCTTCCCAGTCTTGGCACTCTTTAGGTCTCAATCACAGTTCTGTATTACCACACTGTCTTGTAATTACCAGTTGTATTCTCTCTATCCAGCTTTTTGTAAGGCAGCAAATGAAATATATGATAATTGTGACTCTCTGTGCCTCAGACTCCTTTCTTGGGCCCTTCCTCTTCACGCCCTTCCTCCTAAAAATCTTCCTCCTAAAAACCTTCCTTCATTGAACTTCCTAATAGTTTGATTTTAATTCTTGTTGTGATTATGATATTTAGCCATATTTTTTGTTGAGGTAAAATTCACATAACATGAAACTAACCATTTTAATGTTAACAATTCAGTGGCATTTAGTGCATTTACAGTGTTGTGCAACTGTTACTTCTATCTAGTTTCAAAACATTTTTATCCACCCCCAAAGAAGACCCGATACCTACTGAACAGTCACTTCCCCACCATTGCCCCCTCCCCTAGCCTATGGCAAGTACTAATCTCCCTTCTCTTTCTGTGGATTGACCTGTTTTGTTCTGGATATTTCATATAAATGGAATCATACAGTAGGTGACCTTTTGTGTCTGGCTTCTGTCACTTAGCTTATTTGCAGAGTTCATCCATGTTGTAGCACTGTATCAATACTTCATTCCTTTTTAATAGCTGAATAATTTCATTGTATGAATATACAACATTTTGTTTACCCACTTATCTGTTGATAAATGTTTGTGTTATTTTCACCTTTTGGTTCTTGTGGTAATGTGAATAGGGCTGCTGTGAACATTCATATAGAATTATTTGTTTGAATTTCTGTTTTCAGTTTTTGGGACATATACCTGGGGTAGAATTGCTAGGTCATATGGTAATTCTATGTTAAACTTATTAAGGAACTGCCAAACTGTTGTCTGCAGTGGCTGCACCATTTTATAGTCTCACCAGCAGTATTCAAGGGTTCCAATTTGTCCACATTCTTGCCAACACTTTTCTATTGCTATTATTATTATTATAGTAGACATGCTCCCTGGTGAGGAGTAGTATCTTATTATAGTTTTGATTTGGGCATGTTTTCAAATGCTTATTGACCATTTGTATATCTTCTTTGGAGAAATGTCTCTTCAAGTTTTTTGCCAATTTTTAAATTGGGATATTGCTTTTTTGTTGTTGAGTTGTAATAGTTATTTATAGATTCTGGAAGCTATACCCTGATCAGATATATAATTTACAAATACTTTCTCATTCTGTAGGTCATCTTTTGTCAGCCTTATTTTGCGTATGCTTATTTCCCTTTTGTAAGCATCTACAGGGCAAGGACTGTATATTACAC
This sequence comes from Rhinopithecus roxellana, assembly GCF_007565055.1. Lineage (NCBI taxonomy): Eukaryota > Metazoa > Chordata > Mammalia > Primates > Cercopithecidae > Rhinopithecus > Rhinopithecus roxellana. Next base: position 70,013,411 of record NC_044556.1, on the reverse strand, counting down.
AGCTTGAGAGCAGCATCACTCAGATGGTAGGAACTCAGTAAATGTTTTTTGAATAGGAAAGCTATTGGTCAGCAATTTCCCTTTAACAATACAATAGTAAAAAAGACATTGGAACATAGTAGTTTAGGCTGGGTGCAGTGGCTCACACCTGTAATCCCAGCACTTTGGGAGGCCAAGGCAGGCAGATCATGAGGTCAGGAGTTCGACACCAGCCTAAAAATACAAAATTAGCTGGGCGTGGTGGTGTGCGCCTGTAATCCCAGCTACTCAGGAGGCTGAGGCAGGAGAATCGCTTGAACCTGGGAGGGACAGGTTGCAGTGAACCGAGATTGCATCACTGCACTCCAGCCTGGGTGACAGAGTGAGCCTTTGTCTCAAAAAAAAAGAGAACATAATAGTTTAATTTTCAAAGCACCTGTATAAACACCTGCTGTCCTCTTTATGTTCTGTTAATTGCCAGCATTTACTTTTTTCTCTAATGATAATAGCTGTTAACAGGACTATGTGTTTTTCAGCTTGGAACTGCAGTTGGCTTTTTGCTACCACCAGTTTTAGTACCCAACACACAGAATGACACAAATCTCCTGGCTTATAATATCAGCACCATGTTTTATGGAACATCAGCTGTTGCCACACTTTTATTTATTTTAACAGCAATTGGTAAGTGAATTACTTTCTCTAAAGCTTAAATGAATGCATGATGGAAATTTGAGGATAACTAACTTTGGAAATTTTTGTTGATAATATCTCAAGTGTCATGTGCTTGTTTCATTCTTCCATGCCCTGTCTTGCTCAGGTAATGAATGCTACAGCCCTAGGGATGTTATGGCCCACTACATCTGTTTTCACATAGTAAAGGGTTTGAAGACTAATTCATTTATCTCTCTACTAACTTTTCTTCTTGATAACTGTTGGTTTCAAATATATTACCTGCCTCCTCTTCCCATATTCACCTACATGATCTGCATTTTATGCCTTTTATGCCTACCTAGCCAGGAAAAAGTTCTTGCCATGCTTTGAAGTGATGCCCGTAGGCTATGGTCTTTCTGGTAATGCTAAATTCTCCCAAGGATTTCCAATTTAACAATTAACTGGATCTGAAAATGTTGACTAGTGAATGGTCCTGGGCAGCAGCTGTTCAGCAGAATTTCAAACTGTGGCAACTATCTACTTGTTAGGCCACTCCAGCAAAGCACGGCTGCCACCACCCGTCACTGAGTCCTCTCGTCTGGGCCTGTCTCTTGAAGCAGTCAGTCAAAATCAGCTGCAAGCAGCCATCATCAGTTTGGAAGAAGCTTTGGGAAGGTCTGCTTTTTAAAGTTTATTTTTAATGGGAAACTTTTGATTTCAGGGAAAAGGATAGGTAAGGTTTATATAAGTAATATAGCTGCTAGCATAACTATAATATTGCCCTTTAGGCACTCATATCTGAAATTGATTTGAAGAGGAAAAGAACTAATAAAGTTGAAATGCTATCTTTTAATCATTCAAATTTATAATTTCATTATAGCTGGAGTTTCAAAATTTATATACTCGTTTTTACAATGGCTATAATAGTAATGGAAAATTCATATTTTATGATCTCCAGATATAAAATCCTTAGTTTTCAAAGAAATGTATGCTGAACATTCTAGAGTGTTTGAATAGAGACTGCCTTGGTAGATGAACTACAGGATCCAGGTACAGGAAGGTCAGCCCACGTACTTAATTTCCCTTAATATAATGAGCAGAATGTTCTCTTGGTATCATATGAAGTATTCCAACATGTCTAATCCATTGTTGGTTTTTGTTTTCAGTTAGTTAGGGAATGGCATATTTGTGATGTGCAGACTACTAAAAAGGACACATTATTCCTATCCTATTTTAGCAGTTTAGCAAAGTTTTAAAAGAAATTTGTATTCTTAAAAAAAAAAAAAAAAACCAAAATTATTAAGTCTACTTTTCTGGTAGCCATGTTTGATTTGCTAGGTGAAATAGGAAATACATTTTGCATAAATGGACCTTCCATTTGCAATAGGGATTTTTTTTTTTTTTTTTTTTGGATACAGAGTCCCCCTCTGTCACCCAGGCCAGAGTGCAGTGGCATGATCTCAGCTCACTGAAGCCACTACCTGCCGGGTTCAAGTGATTCTCCTGCCTCAGCCTTTGAGTAGCTGGGCTTATAGGCATGCACCACCATGCCCAGCTAATTTTTGTATTTTCAGTAGAGACAGGGTTTCACCATGTTGGTCAGGTTGGTCTTGAATTCCTGACCTCAAATGATCCACCTGCCTCAGCCTCCCAGAGTGCTGGGATTATAGGCATGAGCCACTGTGCCCGGCCAGCAATAGGGATTTTTAAAGTATAGAATTCTCTCTCTTTTTTTTTTTTTTTATCGAGACGGAGTCTTGCTCTGTCACCTAGGCTGGAGGGCAGTGGCGCTATCTGGATTCACTGCAATCTCTGCCTCCTGGGTTCAAGCAGTTTTCATGCCTCAGCCTCCCTCCCTGGAATTACAGGCGTTTGCCACCGCACCTGGCTAATTTTTTGTGGGGTTTTTTTTTTTTTTTTTTTTTTTGAGACAGAGTCTTGCTCTGTCAGCCAGGCTGGAGTGCAGGGGCACAATTTCAACTCACTGCAACCTCTGCCTCCCAGGTTCAAGGAATTCTCATGCCTCAACCTCCCAAGTAGCTGAGATTACAGGCGCATGCCACCATACCTGGCTAATTTTTGTATTTTTAGTAGAGACAGGGTTTCACCATGTTGGCCAGGCTGATCTCGAACTTCTGACCTCAGGTGATCCGCCCGCCTTGGCCTCCCAAAGTGCTGGGATTACAGGCCTGAGCCACCAAGCCCGGCCTTTTTTTGTGTGTTTTTTGTAGAGACGGGATTTCACCATGTTGGCCAGTCTGGTCTCGAACTCCTGACCTCAAACAATCCGCCTGCCTCGACCTCCCAAAGTGCTGGGATTACTGGTGTGAGCCACTGCACCCGGCCAAAATTCTCTTTCTTTTGATTGCTTTTGTGTCTTCACATAAATTCCAGTTTTCCTTTTTTTTTTTAATCCTCTTCAATTGCTTGTCTCAGAAAGAAGTGAGAAAGTAAGAGATTGCATGTAAGATATCACAAAATCATACATGTGATGTGTGTATGTTTAAACTACTACAAATATAAGATTTTTACTTGTTGAAGGAGGGAGACCAAGAATGTTATTATAATAATAGGTATGACTATTGGCATATTACCCTTTGTTATTTGAGAAATTAAAAGAGAGAGCTAATTATGTACTTAACTAATTATGTACTCATGGCCTACAGGTAGAGAATGGAAATAGAAATGAGGGGAAAATAATGGGAAAAATGCCTTTAAAAAAAGGCTCTTGGTCAATTTTTGCTTGGAGGACTCTAATTTTAATTTTATGATCAAAACATATTATAAAAGCAAGATAATATATAGTTGTGATATGAAAGTCTTAAGTTGAAAATTGTGACATTTAAATAGAACATATGCTTGTTTTCCTCATTCCCAAATATTTGCTGTTGAACAAACTTTGGATTATTTAAAAAATCCATACCAAACAAAGTTCCTTAATTACTAAAAGGTGATTTTACTTCTCTCTAAATTCTACCCATAGTTACTTTGGAAGTCCCACCAAATTCTTACAAAATAATTAATTTTGTTAAGGTTTTTCAGCAATGTGACATGTACTAAATTGATACTCAGCAGTCTACTTAAAATGTTGTCTCAAAGGTTCATGCCATGTAATTCTGTTCTTCTCCCTCATGGAGCTTATATTGAGTATAATCCATCTAGTGTTTCCAGGAATTAACCCAAGTATTCCACTGAATTTCACACTAATACTATTCCTATTAGGAGAACTCTATTATAGCCTCAAATACTTGGTTTGTTGGTATGTACCAAACATGTTTAGAGGCTTACTACATGCTGTGTATCATTTAATCCTCATGACTCCATGAGGAAGTTACCAATATTATTCCCATTTTATAGACGAGGAAGCTGAGACACGGAATTTAGTTAAATCTAATTTGTCCAAGGTCATAGTAAACACTGAAGGTCAGATTTAAGCCTAGACAATTTAACTCCATATATAAAAGTTACAGATAAAAATATATCATTTTAATTTTTACTGAGCCTATTTTTTGTTTGAATTCAGATTCTTGCATTAGCGGTAATGCTGTTGTATTTAAAAGCTGTTCTTGTGCAGCAGAGCAGTAAACTATGTTATTTAACTCATGTGTCAATTAAAATACTTTCCTGTCAGGCCGGGCGTGGTGGCTCACACCTGTAATCCCAGCACTTTGGGAGGCCGAGGCGGGTGGATCACGAGGTCAGGAGATCGAGACCATCCTGGCTAACAGGGTGAAACCCCATCTCTGCTGAAAATGCAAAAAATTAGCCGGGCGTGGTGGCGGGCGCCTGTAGTCCCAGCTACTCGGGAGGCTGAGGCAGGAGAATGGCGTGAACCCGGGAGGGGGAGCTTGCAGTAAGCCGAGATCGGGCCACTGCACTCCAGCCTGGGCGACTGAGTGAGACTCTGTCTCAAAAAAAAAAAAAAAAAAAAAAAAAAAAAACTTTCCTGATTCACTAAATTGCGTGGATGACAGAAGCCAAAAGTAATCACAATAAAAATATTTAATATTAATGTACTTAAACACATAAGCATATAATGTGTGTATAATTTTACTTTTGATTCTTTTTTAAGAGCTGGGGTCTCACCCTGTCACCCCGGCTGGAGTGCAGTGGCACAATCTCAGCTCACTGCACCCTCGATCTCCTGACCAGACTCAAGCAATCTTCCTACCTCAGCCCTCTGAGTAGCTGAGACTACAGGTGTGCGCCACCATGCCTGGCTAATTTTTATATTTTTTGTAAACAGGGTTTCACCATGTTGCCCAGGCTGTTCCCAGCTTGCCTTGGGCTCCCAAAGTGCAGGGATTACAGGCATGAGTCACCATGCCCAGCTGCTTTTGATTCTTAATTCAAGATATCTATAAACTTTATTTTGGCCGGGCACAGTGGCTCACCCCTGTAATCCCAGCACTTTGGGAGGTTGAGGTGGGCGGATCACGAGGTCAGGAGATCGAGACCACCCTGGCTGACACGGTGAAACCCCGTCTCTACTAAAAATACAAAAAATTAGCCGGGCGTGGTGACGGGTGCCTGTAGTCCCAGCTACTCGGGAGGTTGAGGCAGGAGAATGGCCTGAACCCAGGAGGCGGAGCTTGCAGTGAGCCGAGATCACACCACTGCCCTCCAGCCTGGGCGACAGAGTGAGACTCTGTCCCCTTCCCCCCCACAAAAAAAAACAAATAAACTTTATTTTATTTTATTTTATTTTGAGACAGAGTTTAGCTCTTGTTGCCCTGGCTGGAGTGCAGTGACACGATCTCGGCTCACCGCAACCTCTGCCTCCTGGATTCAAGCCATTCTGCCTCAGCCTCCTGAGTAGCTGGAATTACAGGAGTGTGCCACCACACATGGCTAATTTTGTGTTTTTAGTAGAGACAGGGTTTCTCCATGTTGGTCAGGCTGGTCTCAAACTCCTGACCTCAGGTGATCCGCCTGTCTCGGCCTCCCAAAATGCTGGGATTATAGGCGTGAGCCACCATGCCTGGCCCGGCTGCATACTTTTAACAGAAATACATTTAACTTAGTCTGTAAGAATTTCAAGCTCCTGAGGCAGTCTCTGATTTTTTTAAATAAATATTCGTCCAAAAAGACAATATATTTTGTGTTGCACTTGATAATTACAGAATTATTTTACATATATTGTATCATGTAATCTTCATAACAGCTTGTTATTGTTATTTACATTTTATGGATGAGAAAGCTGTAAAGGCGAGAGACAGGGATTTACTTCCTCAGAGTCATACAGTGAGCTGAGGCAGAGCCAGGATTCAAACATTTATTTGTCTTTTAATAACCTAATATATGTAATATATGCCTGAATCACACAGGGACAAATAATGAAATTTAAAACATGTTAAAATATGATTTTAAGAAGTAAAAGTGGCCCTAAACAGCAAAAGATTTACAACATATTCATCACAGGAGGAAAAGTTTGAATGTGGTGCTCGAGAATATTTTGGCTACTTTATAAGACTAATGCCAGAAGTGAAGAATAACTGCTTCAAATAATCAATTGTTTTATTGGTGCAAATTTTTGGTTGGGAGAAGACAATAGAAAGCTATTATTTTTCTGTTTCAAAGGAGAAAGAAGAAGCCATATTTCATCCTTTAAAAGTAGCAGCTAGGCGTAAACAAGGTCATAGATCCATGGCTTTTGTTTCTCTTTCTTCAAGTAGACTTAAGTTCGACTTTCCTACAACATGTAGCTGGTAAATACAGGCTTGATTTTTGCCGAAAGATAGTTTGACTTCCTGAAACTAAAAGATAACTCTTGTATTCAAAAAAAGTAAGTGTAGTGGATTTAAAGACTGGTAAGAAGTATTTTCTTTTCTTTTCATTTTTGAGACACAGTTTCACTCTGTCGACCAGCCTGGAGTGCAGTGGTGCGACCTCAGCTCACAGCAACCTCTGCCTCCTGGGTTCAAGCGATTCTCCTGCCTCAGGCCTCCCAAGTAGCTGAGATTAAGGCGCCCACCACCCCTGGCTAATTTTTGTGTTTTAAGTAGAGACAGGTTTTTACCATGTTGGCCAGGCTGGTCTCCAACTCCTGACCTCAGGTGATTCGCCCGCCTCAGACCTCCCAAAGTGCTGGAATTACAGGCGTGAGCCACTGCGCCCAGCCAGAAGTCAGCAGTATTTTCATTTTTGCATTTCAGTTCAGATTTGAGCCATTTAGATTTATTTTGCCATGGTAAATAAAAAAGTAAGAGACTTAAGATGCATTAAGTACCCATGACTACTTAGTAAGCATAGTTTTTACTTTCTGAAACTTCGTTTTATAACTATGTGAGTTCTGCATTACCAATCTTAGTAAAAAGAGATATTTCCTATCTGATTAGGATACAAAGAGACTCAGGAAAGGACAACAGACATCCTAACAGTACAAGATCAGATAGAATGAAAGGAAGAGGAGGATTTGCAACTTAAACCTTTTATGTGTACCAGCCTTCCAATGTAAGGATATTAAAAAGTAAATATTTATGAGTTATATCTCCACTTTAATTAGTTGTGAGATCTGTAAAAATAGAAGTATATTTTAGTTTGGTAAGTTTTAGTTATATCACAGTTAATGTGTTGGTCAGCAATGAAATGTAATTTAAAAAATTTTTTAGCAGCAAACAGGAAAATTAGAGAATTATAGTATTTCATGGAAATTTTAAGGGTCATTTCTTACTTTCCCAGTGATTGTTTCTCCCTGGTTGGTTTTCAAAAGCATTTGGGGAGTTTTGTGTTTAAAACAGTTTCTTTGGCTTCATCCTGGAGTTTCTGATTCATTGAGCCTTGGGTAGAATCTCAAAATCTTTATTATTTTTAAATTTCCAAATGATTCCAGTTGATAGGTCCATCAGATCTAACCCTCTTTCAAACTGCAAAGTAGGTCTTCCTTGTTGGAAGAAAGAAATAGCCAATTAAAAAAAAAAAGAAATCCTAATTTCTATTAAAAAATTGTTTTTTCTTACTGTCTGGCTGAGGATGGCAGAAAAATCCTAATTTCTAAAAAAAAAAATCCCTAAACAATATTATTTTATGAATCCATTTACCTTCTTTTTTCTTTCTGTTTCTTTTTTTGTTTTGTTTTGTTTTGTTTTTTGAGACAGTCTCACTCCGTTGCCCAGGCTGGAGTGCAGTGGCACAATCTTGGCTCACTGCAACCTCTGCCTCCTGGGTTCAAGCAGTTCCTGCCTCAGCCTCCTGAGTAGCTGGGACTACAGGCATGTGCCACCATTAATGCCTGGCTAATTTTTGTATTTTTTTGTAGAGATGGGGTTTCACCATGTTGGCCAGGCTGGTCTCGAACTCCTGACCTCAAATGATCCACCTACCTTGGCCTCCCAAAGTGCTGGGATTACAAGTGTGAGCCACTGTGCCGGCCTTCTTTTTTCTTTTTGAATTTACCCTGTTTCATCAATCCTGAGGTATACTTTTTTCATGAAATCTCTGAAATCAAGATGTCTTTAATGATCAGTGGCATCTAACATTTGTGGTAATTGAGACATGGTTATGTGAAAACCTTCTATTGATACCTGGCAAGATCATTGACTGCAAGCATTAGAGTATTTTAGATTCAATGAAGTACAGTATTTTCCTTCTATTGTAGTTAACAATTTTGAGACACTTTAAAGTTTGGAGTCAATACAAAGACTAGATTTTAATTTCTGCTGTACCATATTTTAGCAGTTCAGCCCTTCTGTAAATAGTTTTTTGTGTTTTTTTGTTTGTTTTTTACAGACAAGGTCTTGCTTTATCACCTAGGCTAGAGTGTAGTGATATGATGATCCCAGCTCACTGCAGCCTTTACTCCTGGGCTCAGTGAAGCGATACTGAAGCAATCCTCTCACTTCAGCCTCAAGTAGCTAGGATTACAGGTGCATGCTGCCATGCCTAGCTAGTTTAAACAATTTTTTTCTAGCAACATTCTTGTTCAAGTGATGCTTCCACTTTGACCTCCCAAAGTGAGCACCATGCCTGGCCTATGAATTAGTCTTGACTTCTGGTTAGCCTAATCCTAAAGAAATCTCTCTCTAGCCATCTTTTGTGGAAAGTTGGTTGATCCTTTTCCTGCACAGCTAAAAGGTGGTCTCTAGACGTCTGCCTGGGATGGCTGTGAAATTTCTAACTAGAAATGGACAGTGCTAAAACTTACAGTATCAGGCACCATATACTACACTTTTATGTCTCTTAGCTGTACCCCTGTCCTTTCCATATGCAGCTCAAGTGAGTTAGCAAGACCTAGCTCTGCTTCCATGAATCCACCTGAAGTTTTTCAATCCCAGAGGTGCAACTGGATCAGATGATAAACTTTATATCAAATTTCAGAAGAAAATGGTTACTAACTCAAGTCCTTTAAAAGTTCAGTAGTATATTGGCTTCCTCATATCTGATTTTTTATTTCTCTCTTCTATTTTCCTTTTTTTTTTTTTGAGAGAGAGATGATCCTGCTCTGTTGCCCAGGCTGGAAGTGCAATGGCGCAATCACAGCTTACTGCAGCCTTGACCTCCCAGGCTCAAGGGTTCTTCCCGCTTCAGCCTCCCAAAGAGCTGGGATTACAGGCATGAGCCACTGTGCCCAGCCTTCATGTTTATCTCTAATTACAAATTGAACTGAATTTAAAAGTAGAGTTGTTGAATGTTTGATGTAGTAAAAATTAATCTTTCTTAGGTAAATAGAATAATCAGTCAGCAAGGTTGTGGCATGTTATTGATGGTTTTGCAGTTCATTATGTGAAATTGGCCGTATCTCTGAGTTTTAGTCAGTTTCAGAGAACTGAGATGACAGTGTTAAACTATTCTTCACTTAGAAATCAGTGAAAATGAAAACCCTCACCATAAAAGACTTATACTACCTCTTTAAACTTAGACTGTGTTCTGTCTGCTCACTAAGGAAGATACATGTAATTAATTACTTATTGTAATATATAACAACATATTGTACATATATTAAATATACATAATCCTTTTTATGTATATTCTCAGCCTTCAAAGAAAAACCTCGGTATCCACCAAGTCAGGCTCAAGCAGCTCTTCAAGACAGTCCCCCTGAAGAGTACTCCTATAAGAAATCAATAACAAACCTGTTTAAAAACATTCCTTTTGTCCTTCTGTTGATCACTTATGGTAAGTGGTTTTCTTGTACTTTCTTTAATGTCTGTATGAGCCTTTCAGCGTTGTGAATTCTTTTCGTTTAACCTAGTGATCTGAACTTCAATGAGATTGGCCTGTTAACTCTATAGCATAATCATGAATTTAAATTTTAAACTAAAAGCAGAAAATCCAGGATGGATCTTCTTACATGTTTTTAACAATAATAATTTTTAAAAAGTAGTTTTTGGCCAGGCATGATGGCTCACGCTGGTAATCCCAGCACTCGGGTTGGCCAAGGTGTGTGGATCACTTGATGTCAGGAGTTTGGGACCAGCCTGGTGAACACGGTGAAACCCCATCTCTGCTAAAAATACAAAAATTAGCTGGGCGTGATGGCACACACCTGTAATCCCAGCTACTCGGGTGGCTGAGGCAGGAGAATCGCTTGAACCTAGAAGGCAGAGGTTGCAGTGAGCCAAGATTGCACCACTGCACTCCAGCCTGGGCAACAGAGTGAGACTATCTCAAAAAAAAAAAGAAAGAAAGAAAAGTAGTTCTCAAATAGAGAAACTCAGTCTTCTTTTGTGAGTTCTCAGGGAGTGTTTTAGGCCATTTGTGAACTATAGTTATACTGGTGTAAGCATGTGGGAAATGCTGTCAGCAATACCTTTCTTTGACACTGCAAGCTGGCATCTGTTTTGACGACTCAGTCAAAACTAGACATTAAGGAACTCACCTTAACCAGTTCTGACATCTAAGAAAATTCTCTCTCTCCAGATTTCGGGATAGCTGACAGGTATTCATCCTGACACTGTAGGTTTGACTGCAGACACCAACACACTTGGTTTTCTTCAGAGTTTTCTGACAGTTCATTTTTGTTTCTTGTGTTAACAGCATTTACATGAACACCAGCACTCCCTATTTCTGTCTTACTTGCCTCCAGAAATCACTCACTGCTATTCTCTGTTTCACATTTTTTGGGGATACAAACCCTGGTACATAAATGTTTTACAAGTTATAGCAGATTAAGTCCTGACCTAAACTATTTTTACCAGGATTAGTTCTTTTTTTTTTTTTTAGTAGAAATTGCTCATCACCAAAGTTGAACATTTAATCTAATAAATTCCTATATACCTATGTCCTGTGTATGCCATCACCCAGCTTCAACAGTTATCAACATTTTGCCATTCTTGCTTCATCTATTTCCTCCATTTTTTTCCTGGAATATATTTTTTTGAGGCGGAGTTTCACTCTTGTTGTCCAGACTGGAGTGCAGTGGTACGATCTCAGCTCATCGTATCCTCCACCTCACAGGTTCAAGCACTTCTCCTGCCTCAGCCTCCCAAGTAGCTGGGATTACAGGTGCCCGCAACCACATCTGGCTAATTTTTCATATTTTTAGTAGAGATAGGGTTTCACCATGTTGGCCAGGCTGGTCTCAAACACCTGACCTCAGGTGATCTGCCCGCCTTGGCCTCCGAAAGTGCTGGGATTACAGACGTGAGCCACCACGCCCAGCCTTTCCTGGAATATTTTAAAGCAAATCCCAGATGCCGTATCATCTCATCCTTACATATTGATACTTTTGCATGACATAGTTCGTTTTCTTAATTTTGCTGGTTACCTCCTTGTTTAGGTTAAACCTAAAATTCCTAATTAGATACAGAGAAAATATAGTGACTTATTGTTAAATAGTAGAGCAAATTAATTTCTTTTGCCTGTCATTTAAGGTGGCTTTTTTCTTTTCTTTTTTTTTTTTTTTTTTTTTGAGACAGAGTCTCGCTCTGTCGCCCGGGCTGGAGAACAGTGGCATAATCTCGGCTCACTGCAACCTCTACCTCTCAGGTTCAAGCAATTCTCCTGCCTCAACCTCCCTAGTAGCTGAGATTACAGGCGCATGCCACCATGCCTGGCTAATTTTTGTATTTTTAGTAGAGGCGGGGTTTCACCATGTTGACCAGGCTGGTCTCAAACTCCTGACCTTGTAATCTGCCCACCTTTGCCTCCCAAAATGCTGGGATTACAGGTGTGAGCCACCGCATCTGGCCTGGCTTTTTGTTATCACTCTTTTATCACTCACTTTCCCAATACAAAATTCTCTTTCAACCACACTTATAACCAACCCCTGTCACAGACATACACAAGCACACACACACAGACACATCTCCACATGCATATACACTGTTAATTCTAGTCTCTGTAATTTTGTGCCAATATTTCTTTTACCGGAAATGTGCTTCTTTTTTCTGTAAGCAATCCTGCAAGAGCTAGCTTAATCTTTGCCTCACTTATTGTTCATTTTGGTGTTCATTCTTTTGTTTATTTATTCCATCAATAGCTATCAAATACCAACTAAATGTATAGTAGTGCTCTAGATGTTTTGTGGCTAGAAAGAGGCATGATATATGATTTCTGCCCATAGGAAATTGATCATCTAACTGGGGAGATAATATAAACGTCTGAAAAGTAAGCAACAATATAGTCGGTATTTATCAAAAGGATAACAACACAAGATAAGTTGCATGGCAAGTGCATGCTGAAGGCCTTCATTGAGGCCTATCATTGAGAAAGGATAAATGAAAGGAAGGCCTAGGGATGGCAGGGAGAGTCTCACAGAAGGGAGTGGTTGAGCTGGGCCTTGAAGAGTGGGTTGGATTTGAACAGACAAAGGGGAGGAAAAAAATAGCACCAGCGAAGGTGTTAGATTGTGCCTTCAGTGAACACTCAGGTATCTGTGGAGTTTTGGTGTCTTTGTACCACATTGCTTAATACTTACTGGGGCTGGGCACAGTGGCTCACGCCTGTAATCCTAACACTTTGGAAGGCCAAGGTGGGTGGATCACTTGAGGCCAGTTCAAGACCAGCCTGGTGAATATGGCAAAACCCCGTGTCTACTGAAAATACAAAAATTAGCTGGGCATGGTGGTGTGCATCTGTAGTTCCAGCTACTCGGGAGACTGAGGCAGGAGAATCACTCGAACCCGAGAGGCAGAGGTTGCAGTATGCTGAGATCGTGCCACTGCACTCCTGGGTGACGGATCGAGACTCTATCTGAGAAAAAAACAAAAAAACAAAAACCTTGACTATACATAAATGATTAAGTTAATTGCAATCTTGGTCTTGTTGGTTTCTCACTCTGTCACCCAGGCTGGAGTGCAGTGGCGTGATCTTGGCTCACTGCAACTTCCACTTCCTGGGTTCAAGCAGTTATTTTGCCTCAGCTTCCCGAGTAGCTGGGACTACAGGCAAGTGCCACCACACTTGGCTAATTTTTGTGTTTTTAGTAGAGATGGGGTTTTGCCATGTTAGCCAGGTTGGTCTCGAATTCCTGACCTCAGGCATCATCTAGGTATTAAACCTAGCATCCATTAGCTATTATTCCTGATGTTCTTCCTCCCGCAAACCCAAAATGTCCCAGTGTTTGTTGTTTCCACCCTCGTGCACCATGAGTCCATCATTCCGCTCCCACTTATAAGTGAGAACGTGTTGTATTTGGTTTTCTGTTATTGCCTTAGTTTGCTGAGAATAACTGCTTCCAGCTCCATCCATGTCCCTGCAAAGGACATGATCTCATTTCTTTTTTTTTTTTTGAGACAGAGTTTCACTCTTATTGCCCAGGCTGGAGTGCACACAATCACGGCTCACTGCAACCTCCGCCCCCCAGGTTCAGGTGATTCTCCTGCCTCAGCCTCCCGAGTAGCTGGGATTACAGGCATGTGCCAACATGTCCGGCTAATTTTTGTATTTTTAGTAGAGACAGGGTTTCACCATGGTGGTCAGGCTGGTCTCGAACTCCTGATCTCAGGCGATCCACCTGCCTCAGCCTCCCAAAGTGTCAGGATTACAGGCATGAGCCACCACACCCGGCCTGATCTCATTTCTTTTTGGCTGTATAGTATTCCATGGTGTAAACATACTACGTTTTCTTTATCCAGTCTAGATGGGCATTTGGGTTGATTCCATGTCTTCGCTATTGTGAATAGTGCTGCAGTAGACATACATGTGCATATATCTTTATAACAGAATGCTTTATGTTCCTTTGGGTATATACCCAGTAATGGGATTGATGGGTCAAATGATATTTCTGCTTCTATATCTTGAGAATTGTCACACTGTCTTCTACAGTGGTTGAATTAATTTATACTCCTTCCAGCAGTGTAAAAGTGTTCTTTTTTCTCCACAGCCTCGCCAGCATCTGTTATTTCTTGACATTTTAATAATCGCCATTCTGACTGGCATGAAATGGTATCTCATTGTGGTTTTGATTTGCATTTCTGTAATTACCAGTGACGTTGAGCTTTTTTTAATGTTTGGCCACATGAAAGTCTTTTGACAAGTGTTTGTTCATGTCCTTTGCCCACTTTTTAGTGAGGTTGTCTTTTTCTTGTAAATTTAAATTCCTGTAGACTCTGGATATTAGATCTTTGTCAGATGGATAAATTGCAAAAATTTTCTCCCATTCTGTAAGTCGTCTATTCACTCTGATGATAGTTTTTGTTTTGTTTTGTTTTGTTTTTTGCTGTGCAGAGGCTCTTCAGTTTAATTAGGTGCCAACAAATGAACTTTCTGAACCTGATAAAGCTTATCTACAAAGACCCTATAGCAAGTATTATACTAAAGGCAAACGTTAGAGCCATTCTCCTTAAGAATCAATAAGAAGTATCCTTAAGGATATTTACTCTCATCACTTCCATTCACCATCTAACTGGAGGTCCTGGCTGGCTCAATAACACAAGAAAAAAGAAATAAGAGGCATATGAAACAGAAAACAGATGTTAATGCTCATACTATAATTATGCATACCAGAGGTCAGCAAACCGTGACCCATGAGCCAAATCTGGCCATTGCCTGTTTTTATATTAAAGTTTTGTTTGTCTACATATTGTCTATAGCTGCTTTTGAACTACTAGGGCAGAGTTGAGTAGTTACATTAGTTACATTAGAGACCTATATGTCCTACAAAGCTAACAAAGGTTTGCTACCTGGTCCTCTATAGAAAATGTTTGGTGATCATCCATCTATTAAAATAATACGAAAGAACCTAGAGACAGCTATTAAAACTAGTAAGAATGAGTTAGCAAAGTTACTAAATAGCTGACAATGTGAAAATATCAATTGTATTCCTATGTATTTATAAGTATTGTATTCCTATGAAAGATATCTTTTATAATAGCAACTAAAACTATAAAGATATCTTAGAATAAATATACCAAAAGAACTTCATAGAGAAAATTATAAAACATTGAAAGGTATAAAAGGAGACCCACATCCTAGGCAATGTGGCAAAACCTCATCTCTACAAAAAATACAAAAATTGGCCGGGCGAGGTGGCTCAAGCCTGTAATCCCAGCACTTTGGGAGGCCGAGACGGGTGGATCACAAGGTCAGGAGATCGAGACCATCCTGGCGAACACAGTGAAACCCCGTCTCTACCAAAAATACAAAAAACTAGCCGGGCGAGGTGGCGGGCGCCTATAGTCCCAGCTACTTGGGAGGCTGAGGCAGGAGAATGGCGGGAACCCGGGAGGCGGAGCTTGCAGTGAGCTGAGATCCGGCCACTGCACTCCAGCCTGGGTGACAGAGCAAGACTCCACCTCAAAAAAAAAAAAAAAAAAAAAAAAAAAAAAAATACAAAAATTATCCAGACATGGTGGCCTGTGCCTCTAGTCTCAGCTACTTGTGGGGCTGAGGTAGGAGAATCGTTTGAGCCCAGGAGATCAAGGATGCAGTGAGCTGTGTTTGTGCTGCTGCACTCCAGCCTGGGTGACAGAGCGAGACTCCATCTCAAAAAAAAAAGAAAAGAAATATATTTCCACAATTGTCATATAATATTCCATGTCACTTCATGAACTGGTAAATGACACACTTTTAGTATTCTCTTTATTATTGTAGATATCATGATTTAACATCATCTTTATTATTGTAGGTATCATGACTGGTGCCTTTTATTCAGTCTCAACATTATTAAATCAAATGATATTGACATATTATGAGGTAAGCTTCTGCTTGTGTCAGATTGCATGCCTGGCCAAGAATTTTTCTTTAGCAATATAACTGTCGTTAGCAGGGTCATGAGATTAAGGATTATGACATTGTTGCTATCAAATATTTACATTTGTTTTAATTGAGAATATATTTGTTAAAAAATGAAATGTCCACAACTTTAGAGATCTGATTGGCTTTTATTATCAATTCCTTTATTGGACAGCATCCCATCTAAAGATTTGGAAAGGTACTGATGAGCTGAGCAGAGGAGATGGGCTTTATAGACAGAAAAAGACTGAAGAAAGCAGAAACAAGGAGCAAAGAGCAGATTCGTTGTTACAAAGTTACTTTCCTTATAGGATTAAAACAAAGGGGACTAGGCCCCATCTGACAGGTTGCTTATGTATATCTCTTTTTGTTTGGAAAAGTGGCCCATTTTAAAGTTCAGTTTGATTATGTGGCACCTAGCACTAGTGACACTGTTCTGTGTGGTCTGGTCTGTTGGGTCTAGTGTGGGAGCTCACTCCAAAACAATGGCCTCCTATCATTTTAATTTAGCATATTTAATCCAGTTTATAAAACACACAGTATGGCCAGGCGCGGTGGCTCACGCCTGTAAACCCAGCACTTTGGGAGGCCGAGGAGGATCACCTGAGGTCGGAAGTTTGAGGCCAGCATGACCAACATGGAGAAATCCCGTCTCTACTAAAAATACAAAATTAGCTGGGCATGGTGGCGCATGCCTGTAATCCCAGCTATTCGGGAGGCTGAGTCAGGAGAAACGCTTGAGCCTGGGAGGTGGAGGTGGCGGTGAGCCGAGATCGTGCCATTGCATTCCAGCCTGGGCAATAAGAGCGAATCCCTGTCTCAAAAAAAAAACAAAAAACACGCCAGACACCGTGGCCCACACCTGTAATCCCAGCCAAGATAGCACCACTGCACTCCAGCCTAGCGACAGAGTGAGACTCCATCTCAAAAAAACAAACAAAAAAACCCACACAATGTGGAAAGCAGAAGTTACTATCCCTGTGACGATACCTAAGTTTATTTTTAGGAAATAATATGATTGGTTATGTGGAAAAAGACAAAACATTTTAAGGGAACTCAGCATAAATATAGATAAATATCAAGTTCCGATTGACGTGTCTTTGCTTTTGAAAGGGTAAAGCAGTTGTACTATGTAAAAGCTATCGATTAACCTCCTTTTGAGACATCTATACAGTGTCATACCTTGCTTAGTGACAGGGATACCTTCTGAGAAATTCACTAGGCAGTTTCATTGTTGTGAATATGATGCAGTGTACTTCATTGTTGTGTGAGTATAATACAGTGTAGTAGGCAAACCTGATGGTGTAGCCTACTACATACCTAGGCTGTGTAGTATAGCCTGTTGCTCCTAGGTTACAAACCTGTATAGCATGTTACTTTACTGAATATTGTAGGCAGTTGTAATACAATGGTAAGTATTGTGTATCTAAATATATCTAAACAGAGAAGGTAGAATAAAAATATGGTATTATAATCTTACGGGATCACTACTGTATATATGAGTCAGTGTTGACCTAGATGTCATTATGGAACACATGACTGTCTATACTTAAGAATCCTCACAAAAATCATTGTACTTCTAACCACAGAGGATTAAGGAAAATTTTCCTTTTTTATTTCTTCTATTATTTTAGGCTTCTTTTCTGGTTTTAAAATGTAATGCTTATGTATATTCTTTACCTGCCCTCCCCCTCCCACCCTAACACGCGTACTAAATCTTCCTACTGTGTGCTTAGTTTTATCTAATTATTTTCATTAACTGTGAAAAGGTGTGGGAATGTGAAGAGTCTGAATTAGTTAATCCATTTATTTGATCAACTTCTGATGCAAATTGTTTTCAGGGAGAAGAAGTCAGTGCTGGAAGGATTGGGCTAACACTAGTAGTAGCTGGAATGGTGGGCTCTATTCTTTGTGGCTTATGGCTGGATTATACCAAAACATACAAGTAAGTGAAAGTAAATACATGTATGGTGTGTAACCAAAGGTATTTTGATTTTAAAAGACAATTCGCTTTTTATTTTAAGAAATTTAAAACATATTATCACTTAGATATGGATTCTAAACCCTAGTAGGTTCTCTTCACTTAAGTGTTTCAATACTCTGTGTATTATATTATTTTATTGGTCACATTTATTTCAATTTTGAGAACTTGGATACCTTATGAACCCCTTCTTTCTAACAATACTTATACCTACCACTTCAGAAGGAATTATTTCTATTCTAAAAAAAGCCATTTCTGAGAAATATTTGACTTTTGATAGACTTTGTCTTTTTTTTTTTTTCCGAGGTGAGGTCTCACTCTGTCACCCAGGCTAGAGTGCAGTGGTACCATCTTGGCTCACTGCAGCTTCTGCTTTCCAGGCTCAAGTGATTCTCCCACCTCAGCCTCCTCAGTAGCTGTGACCACAGGTGAGCAGCACCACACTCAGCTAATTTTTTAACTTTTTGGAGACAGGGTTTCACCATGTTGCCCAGGCTGGTTTTGAACTCCTGAGGTCAGGCAGTCCACCCACCTCAGCCTCCCAAAGTGCTGGGATTACAGGCAGGAGCCACCATGCCCGGCCTATCTTGTTCTTTTCTTATGTTGTGGGCTTAAATACAAAAACAAAAAAGTAATTCTTTCCGATAAAAAATTATCGTTGAGCATAAGGCTTTATTTTGCCAAGAACTTTTTGGCTAAAGTACCCCCAGACTATAGTACCAGTTAACTGTAATATAATGCATAATGTGAAAGTGCTGGCTTGATAAAATGTCTTACGCCTGTAATCCCAGCACTTTGGGAGGCCAAGGTGGGTAGATTGCTTAAGGCCAGGAGTTGGAGACCAGCTTGGGCAACATGGTGAAACTCCATCTCTACTGAAAATACAAAAAATAGCTGAGTGTGGTGGTGAGCACCTGTAATAACAGCTACTCAGGAGGCTAAGGAAGGAGAATTGCTTGAACCCAGGAGGCAGAGGTTGCAGTGAGCTGAGATAGCATGCCACTGGACTCCAGCCTGGGTGACAGAGCAAGACACTGTCTAAAAAAAAAAAAAAGAAAGCAAGAATATATTCTGTTAATTGTACATTATATGGACCCACCAAAATGCTAATACCAAAGAAAATAAATGATACCAACTGGGAGACTAAGAAAGGGTTTCAGAGGCAGCATATTTTGCTCTGGGAGTTAAAAGAATCACCACATTTTTTAACAGGCCAGAACTTCCCCCTGTACTTGGAAATGAATGAATGAAACTATTAATGAATAAATGAATGAAATATGGAACTGTGTCCCATGCATCTTTCAAGGCTCAAGATATATTTGATATTATTAGTCTAAACCCTACCAAAAATATCTCTAATCTTGAAATTCTCCAAGATAATTTTTCCATAAATTAAGATAACACTTACCTTAGCTTTAGTTAGCATTATTGTAAACTGATAGCTTAGAGTGAAACCTACTTGATTTATAGATGAAGGAAGCATATGTAAAGGATTAAATTCCTTAAGTTTTTCATCCATTATACATTTAGAAAACTTGATAGGCATAGACGTGTGTTCTTTGCCACTGTGTCTTTCTTCTCAGGGTAACTGCCATTCATTTGCCAAACTCCTGTTGTGTGCATCTCTCTTAGATGACAATTATGGCAAGCAGTATATGATCCCTGTTGTTAACATGTTTGTAGTCTAAATGGAGCAAATAAGGCATTCACATGTGAAAAGTTAAATAATAGAACAAACTAAAATAGATGTCATCAGTTTTATAGTACCAAAATGACAAAGGAATTTGGAAGAAAGAGAGACCCTTATAAGCTGGTGTGGTTACAGAAGGCATTTGGAAGAGGTAGAATTTGATCTGAATCTTGAAATGTGAATAGGGAACTATCCCATTTGGTGGCATAAAAATGATTTTATTCATAAAAAAGTATCCCCGTCTGAGCATTCGATATGGTGTGGTTTTGTTTCCTGATGCTGCTGAATCTTAAATTAAAAATGCTTTTAAATTTATGCTTTGGTGGATACATTTTCCATAGACAAGAAGGGGTGAAATTTGAAAAACAAAGATTCATTACTGAACAGATAAGAGTGATGATTTTTATATGTCTAGGAGAATTAGACAAAATACTAACAACTTTGTTGTTTTTGTTTTAGACAGACTACTCTGATAGTTTATATTTTGTCTTTTATTGGAATGGTTATCTTTACTTTCACATTGGACCTCGGATACATTATCATCGTGTTTGTTACTGGAGGGGTGCTTGGGTAAGTATCAGATGTGTTTAGGAGGAGTGATAGCATGCTGTTATGATTCTGAAGTATTATTTCTCTGGTCTCTAATTTTTTAAGTTCATCCAAAGGTTCTTCAATATTTTAAACTTTAAGGATTCATTCTGTGCATATAAACGTGTAATTCTTAAGAACTATTAAAATTCTTTAAAATTGGTTTTTGGTATACCATAGGTTAAAAAAATGGATAAGCCTTACTTAATCTGTGTAACTTTATTTGGTTACAAAGACAGTTGACTTATAAAACTGGAAGTAAATTTTTCTCAGAAAAAAATTTGGTATTAGTTGCTTCCAGTTCTGTAATCTTGAGCTGATTGGTCAATAATAATAGTTCCTTACTTTGACATAGCAACTTCAAAATATTCACTTATTTGGTCATTAGAATAAGCCTAAGATGCAAAATGATTACATCAGTATGTGATTGTGACCTTCTGATAATTCTTTCTGTAATTCTGGATTTATTTTCCTAGCTTCTTCATGACTGGTTACCTCCCTTTGGGTTTTGAATTTGCTGTTGAAATCACTTACCCTGAATCTGAAGGTACTTCATCTGGTCTTCTTAATGCTTCTGCACAGGTAAACCTCTGATTTCTCTAAACCTGAGATGATTATTATACCAGATATTCTAGTGAGTAATGAGTTTGACTATGGTTTTATTTGTTGTTGTTGTTGTTGTTGTTGTTGTTGTTGTTGTTTTGTTTTTTGGAAACAGGGTCTTGCTCTGCTACCCAAGCTGGAGTGCAGTAGTGCAGTCATGGCTCACTGCAGCTTCAAACTCCTAGGCTCAAGCAATCCTCCCTCCTCTGCCTCCAGAGTATTTGGGATGACAGGTGCACACCAGCATGCCCAGCTAAATGTTTTTTGTCATTTTTTGTAGAGAGGGGGTTTCGCCTTGTTGTCCAGCCTGGTCTCGGACTCCTGGGCTCAAGCAATTCGCCTACCTCAACCTCCCAAAGTGCTAGGATTACACGTGTGAGCCACTGTGCCCAGCCTGACCATGGTTTTTGTTTAATAATTCAACTTTTCAATGAATGTTTCTAGAAAACAAATCATATAAACAATAAGTTAAGAAAAGTTCTGGTGAAAACTTTATACTTGTTTTAAATAAGTAAACTTAATAATAAATTATTTTTCTTATTGTATTTTAGATATTTGGAATTTTGTTCACATTGGCTCAAGGAAAGCTCACATCAGACTATGATCCTAAGGCAGGAAACATTTTTCTCTGTGTCTGGATGTTTATAGGCATCATTTTAACAGGTAAATTAGGGCGTTTGCCTGGCAAAAGGACTTGTGTCATGTGTTAATTTTCATGTGTATTGCTTCTCAATAGCTTGGCAGAACTCAAGGGGAAAAAATGAGGTAAAAAGCAGGACATTATTTGTTTTCTTCTAAGGACATGAATCTATTACTTCATTTTGCAGATTTCAAATTCAATACAGTTACTCTGCATAGCAAGCAAAACTGTTGTAAAAAGAGGAGTAAAGGCCGGGTGCGTTGGCTCACGCCTATAATCCCAGCACTTTGGGAGACAGAGGCGGGCAGATTACTTGAGGTGAGGTGTTTGAGACCAACCTGGCCAACATGGCAAAACCCCATCTCTACTAAAATTTGCCAGGTGTGGTAGCGCGCACCTGTAGTCCCAGCTACTTGGGAGGCTGAGGCAGGAAAATCGCTTGAACCCAGGAGACAGAGGTTGCAGTGAGTCAAGATCACACCAATGCACTCTAGCCTGGGCAACAGCAAGACTCTGTCTCAAGAAAAAGAGCAGTAAAGACGCGGAGTTGGGAAGACCTGGCCTCAAATTGCGATTCTGCTGCACACTAGGAGTGTGACTTTAGCAGGTTGCTTAACCTCTCACATCCTCCTTTCCTCATTTATATAATAGAGCGTTAAAGCCTCCTTTATAGGGTTACCGTGAGGATTAATTGAAATGGTTCATGAAAAGTTCCTAGTGTCTGGCACCTGGGAGGTGCCTAACACGTGTTTCTACTGTTACAATGTGGTAGAGGTGGTAAGCAGTCAAGTGGTAGTGGTGGAAATAGTATGTGGAATCCTTAGCTAGTGCTTATACTTCTTAGGTATAGTCATCATAGACATGCTGGAAAGAAAATAGTGCTCAATCTCCAGAGAAAGAGAATGTCAAAGAATTTTTATCCATAGTTTGCCCATGCACATGGGTATACAATAGATTTGGAAGCAAGACTTATGTTCAGAAGTATTTCCAGGTGCATGTTGGCTTGTAGTATTATTTTACTTTGTGAATTTCCTTCTGTATCCCTTTACCATCGTGAGGGACAGAAGCTTTGGATATTCAGGAGAGATTATAGTCAGCCCTTTGTGTATCCCGTGGGTTCTTCATCTGTGGATTCAACTGTGGGTTGAAATTAATTGGAAAAAAAATGAATGGTTGCATCTGCACTGAACATGTACAGACTTTTAAAATGTCATCATTCCCTAAACATTATAGTATAAAAACTATTTACATTGTATTTGATATTAGTAATCTAGAGATGATTTAAGTATGTAGGAGGATGTGTGTACGTTATATATAAATACTACCCAGGGGTGTCCAATCTTTTGCCTTCTCTGGACCACATTGGAACAAGAATTATCTTGGGTCACACCTGAACTACTCTAATACTAATGATAGCTAATGAACTAAAAAAAAAATTGCAAAATATCTCATAATGTTTTTAAAAAATTTATGAGTTTGTGTTGGGCCACATTTAAAACTGTCCTGGGCCACATATGGCCTGCAGACCACAGATTGAACAAGCTTATACTACACCATTTCATATAAAGGAATTGAGCATTCATGGATTTTGGTATCTGAGGCGGGGTGTTGG
The DNA here is from genome assembly GCF_007565055.1 of Rhinopithecus roxellana. Lineage (NCBI taxonomy): Eukaryota > Metazoa > Chordata > Mammalia > Primates > Cercopithecidae > Rhinopithecus > Rhinopithecus roxellana. The sequence goes on along the minus strand of NC_044556.1, from coordinate 69,990,553 downwards.
AATCAGTCCCTTGCAGATACCAAGAGAGATTGTGCTTCTTTGATCTGGTTATAACTTAGTTGGAGGACAGAATCTATCAGAAAGATGTGAATCAGAATTTCTTCTACTGTTTGTTGAATACCTGATCATTCTTTGTGAAACCTTCAATATGAAATCTCACCAGTGATAAAGATTTTGGATATACACAACTACCTAAGGTTGCTCACTCATTATTATATGAATGATAGGAACCTGAGCATTCATTCATTAAGCTAAAAGAAAGTGAGTGCAGTCTGTTTCCTCAAAGAAAAGCATCTTATCACAAGGGAGTTTTTCCCCCATCCAATTAGTATAATAAAACATACAAAACTGTGAAATATGTAATATATTAACAATATATTAAATAAATATGTAATATTTAACTATTGTTCTTTCATAAGTAATTCCATGTTGGTTCTTAATTTCCAGGCAAGTACTATATCTTATCTAAGACTATTACTATTGGCTGGACGTGGTAGCTCACGCTTATATTCCCAGCACTTTGGGAGGCTGAGACAGGCGGATCATTTGAGGTCAGGAGTTCGAGACCAGCCTGACCAACATAGTGAAACCTCGTGTCTACTAAAAATACAAAAAAATTCAGCCAGGTGTGGGGGCACACACCTGTAATCTCAGCTACCTGGGAGGCTGAGGCAGAAGAATTGCTTGAACCTGGGAGATGGAGGTTGCAGTGAGTGAAGATCACACCACTGCACTCCAGCCTGCACAACAAAGGCGAGACTCTGTCTCAAAAAAAAGTATTATTGTTATACCAAAGAAGGGAGCAGTTTTGTAATCCCCTTTCAAATTACTTTTACAAGAGATTCATGAATTCTAATTCAAACAAATCAAGTCTTGAAAATTAAGAAGTGAGAATAAATCTTTAAAATTAGTTTTACATTGATGCTTTTACCATCTCAAATGCTAATTAATTTCTCTCATATGTTGAGTATTTTACTACAGAGCTTTGTTATTATTGTATCTGTTACGGTCGTCTGTGATAGTGATCTTTGGTGTTACTATTGTAATTGTTTGGGGACATCATGAACTACACCCATAAAAGATGGTGAACTTAATAAAGGTTTTGTGTGTTCTGACTGCTCCACTGACCAGCCATTCCCGTATCTCTTTTCCCCTTGTTGGGCTTCCCTATTCTCTGAAGCACAACAATATTGGCATCAGGGTCCTGATTAATACCCCTGAATTAATACCCCTACAATGGCTTCTAAATGTTTAAGCGAAAGGAAGAATAGTAAATCTCTCATCTTAAATCAGAAGCTAAAAATGATTAAGCTTAGTGAGGAAGTCATGTCAAAAGCCCAGAGAGCCCAAAAGCTAGGCCTTTTGCACCAAACAATTAGCCAAGTTGCTAATGCAAAGGAAAAATTATTAAGGGAAATTAAGAATGCTACTCCATTGAACACACAAATGATAAAGCACAACATCCTTATTGATACGGAGAAAGTTTGAGTGGTCTTGTTAGAAGATCATACCAGCCACAGCATCCCCGGAAACCAAAGCCTAATCTAGAGCAAGGCCCTAACTGTCCAATTCTGTGAAAGCTGAAAGAGGTGAGAAAGTTGCAGAAGAAAAGCTGGAAGCTAGCAGAGGTCAGTTCATGAGGTAAGGAAAGAAGTTGTCTTTATAACATAAAACTGCAAGGCGAAGCAGCAAGTGCTGATGTAGATGCTGAAATAAATTATCCAGAAGATCTAGCTAAGATTGTTGATGAAGGTGGCTACAATAAACAAATTTTCCATGTAGATGAAACAGGCTTATATTGGAAGAAGATGCCTTCTAGGACTACCATAGCTATAGAGGAGGAATCAATGTCTGGCTTCAAAGGACAAGCTGACTCTCCTGTGAGGGGTTGATGCAGCTGGTGACTTTAAATGGAAACTAATGCTTGTTGACCATTCTGAAAATCCTAGGGCCCTTAAGAATTAGGCTAAATTTGCTCTGCCTAAGCTCTATCAATGGAACAATGAACCTGAAACCTGTAGTTGATAGTACATCTGTTAATAGCATGGTTTGCTGAATATTTTAAACCCATTGTTGAAGCCTGCTACTCAGAAAAACATTCCTTTCAAAATAGTACTGCTCTTTGACGAATTCACCTGTTTACCCAAGAGCTCTGATGAAGATGTACAAGGAGATCAATGTTGTTTTCATGCCTGGAAATACAGCATCCCTTCTGCAGCCCATGGATCAAGCAGTAGTTTCAACTTTCAAGTCTTGTTCTTTAAGAAATACATTTCAAAAGGCTGTAGCTGCCAGAAATAATTATTCCTCTCTTGGATCTGGGCAAAGTAAATTGAGAACTTTCTGGAAAGGATGCACCATCCTAGATGCCATTAAGAACATTCTTGATTCATGGGAGGAGGTCAAACTATCAACATTAACAGGAGTTTGGAGGAAGTTAATTCCATTCTCATGGATGATTTTGAGGGGTTCAAGACTTCAGTGGAGGAAATAGCTGCAGATGTGGTGGGAATAACAAGAGAACTGGAATTAGAAGTGGAATATGAAGAGGTAACTGAATTGCTGCATCTCATGGTAAAACTTGAACAAATGAAGGGTTGCTTCTTATGGATAAGCAAAGAAAGTGTTTTCTTGAGTTGGAATCTACTAGTAAAGATGCTGTAAATGTTGAAATGACAACAAAGGATTTAGAATATTATATAAACTTAGTTGATGAAGCAGTGGCAGGGTTTGAGAAAATTGACTCCTATTTTGAGGAAGTTTTGTGGGTAAAATGTTATCAAAAAAGTATTGCACACAGAGAGATCTTTCGTGAAAGGAAGAGTTGATTAATATGGCAAACTTCGTCACTGTCTTACTTTAAGAAATTGTCACAGCCACTCCCACCTTTTAGCAGCCACCACCCTGATCTGTCAGCAGTCATCACCATCAAGGCAAGACCCTCCACCAGCAAAAAGAGAACTTGCAGAAGGCTTGGATAATAATTAGCATTTTTTAGCAGTAAAGTGTTTTTTGTTTTGTTTTGTTTTAGATGGAGTTTCGCTCTTGTTGCCCAGGCTGGAGTGGAATAGTGCCATCCCAGCTCACTGCAACCTCTGCCTCCTGGGTTCAAGTGATTCTCCTGCCTCAGCCTCCTGAATAGCTGGGATTACAGATGCCCACCACCATACCGGCTAATTTTTGTATTTTTAGTAGAGATGGGGGTTTCACTATGTTGATTAGGCTGGTCTCGAACTCCTGACCTCAGGTGATCCTCCTGCCTTGGCCTCCCAAAGTGCTAGGATTACAGGCATGAGCCACCGTGCCTGGCCAGTGAAGTGTTTTTAAATTAAGGCATGTAGATGGATTTTTTTAAAGACATAATGCTATTGCAAACTTTAAATAGACTACAGTATAGTATAAATATAACTTTTTATGCCCTGGAAAACCAAAAAATTTGTGCAGTTTCGTGATCTCGGCTCACTGCAAACTGCATCTCCCAGGTTCAAGCGATTCTCCTGCCTCAGCCTCCCTAGTTGCTGGGACTACAGGCACGTGCTGCCATGTCCAGCTAACTTTTTGTTTTTAGTAGAGATGGGGTTTCACTCTCCTGACCTTGTGATCCACCCACCTCGGCCTCCCAGTGCTGGGATTACAGGCGTGAGCCACCGTGCCCAGCAATATTCACTCTTTTGTGGTGATCTGGAGCTGAACCCACAATATCTCTGAGATATACCTGCATTCCCTTCTGCCTAGAATGTCTTCCTCTCCTCTTGTCTGCTTGACAAGTTATTACTCAGTTTTTTCCAGTATCAAATATGTCTTCTCTGGAAAACCTTCTCTAATTTCCTTTGGCTGACATAGACTTTTTTGCTCCCCCTTCCCCACCATACCTTGCAATTATCATACACTGTTATACTTGTTTACATGTCAAAGTTTCCCTAGATTGGAGAGTCCTTTCAAAAAAAGAATTACTTTTTATTTTTGTATCATTGGTTGCTAGCATTCCCGTGTTTGTTCAATAATGAATGACTTACTAATTGTTAACAACTTTAGAGAGGTACTATTATTTTTCAGGCTATTGGGATGCTATTAAATATCATGACACTACAGTGTATTAAATTTGACAATACCAAGAAAGACTTTGAGCTGCTTTTAAAAAAAATCTTCACATAACAGTTTATAGTAACTCCATTGATGCCTCTCTGTTTCAGCATTAATCAAGTCGGATCTGCGAAGACACAACATAAATATAGGAATTACAAATGTTGATGTTAAAGCTGTAAGTAATGAATATTTTTATGATTATACTGTTGAGAAATATGTATAGAATAAATGTAAAACCATGTTTTTTTATTTAGCTATTTTTCCCCCAAGTCAACTGTTGATCTGTTATAATAGGATATGCCAGATGCTATACATTTTTAATCTTCTGATTATTTTTATAGGTACCAGCTGACAGTCCCACAGACCAAGAATCAAAAACGGTTATGTTGTCCACGCAGTCAGAATCAGCAATTTGAAGAGAAAGGAAAAGTTACTATCCTGTAGTAATTGGGGAAAATGTGATCATCCTTGGAGAGAGATATGAGCACCAAGACTGGGTTTGTATGTGGTGGGGGGAGAGACACACTTACTTGAAAATTACCATATGAACTCTAAATGCGTAATTATTATTTTGCTTAATTGTTAATTTAAGGGAAATTTTCTTAAAATTCTTCTGTTTACATCATGTTAACACTATTGTTTATCTAATCAGTGTCCAGTTTTTAGTCTTATATTGTATCTGAAAGTAAGCTTCTTGACATTTGCTTTTTAAAAGTCGATGTTTTTCTTTTTTGTAGAAAATGGAAGCTTAGAAGACTTTTTAAAGTGATAATATGGGGTGTTCAGTCCCCATAAGATATAATTGTTCATGCAGTTTATATATTAAAATATCCAATGGAACTAAATGTACAATATATTCCTAATTGGCTGCCTTTTCACTGTGCTGACCAACTGTTCAAGCCACTTCATATGAGTACAACATACCAACATGACACTACTCACCCACAAAGGACAGCATTGGGATCAGGCTTTCAGATGACCTCTACGATTTTTCCCATTTATTGTACTCTTGTTACACATGCAGTCAATGGCTACAAAAACTATTCTGTGTACAGATTCTACCCAGACTTTGGTATTAGAATTATGTTCTCATTAAGGAGCCTGGTTATAGGCTCGTTCTGTCTTGAGTTCTTTTCTGTGCTGCCTTTCTATCATGGATAAATGCTAACACTGTATTTTTTTCATTCCAACTTGAGATAGTTTTGTACCCATTGCCTTTTTTTTATTTTAAACTTGCTTCTTTTTTTTTCCTGATGTGTAACTTTCTAGTAAGACAATTTCATCATATATGTTACTGGCTATTTCATGATTTCTTGTATCACATCCTATATTTTGCTTTGAAGATTCCTGAAATAAGGAAATCTGTAATAACTTCAGATAGTCTACATGTCTCCATTTAGTGGAGATCTCTTGAATGCTGTTTGAATTCTGCAGTATCATTTTTATGACCATTCTCCTTTGAGGAATACTATTCCCAGGTACATGCTCCATCAGTGTGCCAGGGAGTGGATTCTTTTCTTCACTGCAGCGTCATCACACTGTTGGAGTTGTCTGCTCTTTTACATGCTCAGGTAGGGAAAATAGGACCAAATATATTTCCACAGTGCCTACCACTGTGTCATGTTTACAGTGAGAGGTTAAGTACTGTTGATGTCCTGACTCTGAGCTCATGGGGAGTATCTTTATAGTAATGACATTTGATCAGCCATAGAATTTACATTATGTTCATATGCACCCAAAAAAGCTAGTCAGGTAATGAATACCCTTGAAGTGAATAGCAGTTTTGATTTAGGCAGTGTGTTAGGCCATCCTTGCATTGCTATAAAGAAATACTTGGGCCAGGCGTGGTGGCTCACGCGTATAATCCCAGCACTTTGGGAGACCGAAGTGGGTGGATCACCTGAGGTCAGGAGTTCAAGACCAGCCTGGCCAACATGGTAAAAACCCATCTCTACTAAAAAAAAAAAGTGAATAAAATAAAATAAACCAGGCGCTGTGGCTGTGGCTCATGCCTGTAATCCCAGCACTTTAGGAAGCCGAGGCAGGTGGATCACGAGGTCAAGAGTTCAAAACCAGCCTGGCCAAGATGATGAAACCCTGTCTCTACTAAAAATACAAAAATTAGCCGGGCGCAGTGGCAAGCGCCTGTAATCCCAGCTGCTCGGGAGGCTGAGGCAGGAGAATCACTTGAATGCGGGTGGCAGAGGTTGCAGTGAGCTGAAATCACGCCACTGCACTCCAGCCTGGGAGATAAGGTGAGACTGTCTCAAATAAATAAATAATACCTGAGGTTTAGCACAAGCACGATGGCTTACACCTATAATCTCAGCACTTTGGGAGGCTGAGGTGGGTGGATTACTTGAGGTCAGGAGTTGAAGACCAGTCTGGCCAACATGGTGAAACCCCATCGCTACTAAAAATACACACACACACACACACAAATTAGCCGGGCATGGTGGCACACGCCTGTAGTCCCACCTTGGGAAGCTGAGGCATGAGAATTGCCTGAACCTGGAAGGCGGAGGCCACAGTGGGCTGAGATTGCACCTCTGTATTCCAGCCTGGGTGACAGAGCAAGACTCTGTTTCAGGAAAGAAAGAGCAGAAATACTTTAGACCGTGTAATTTACAAATAAAAAAGGTTTAAGTAGCTTACGGTTCTGCAGGCTGTGTAAGCATGGCACCAGTGTCTGCTCGGCTTCTGGGGAGCCCTCAGGGAGATTTACTCATGGTGGAAGGCTAAGTGGGAGCAGAGATGTCACACGGCGAAGCAGGAGCTAGAGAGCAGGGAGGTGCCATACACCTTCAAACAACCAGATTTTGTGAAAACTCACTCACTACTGCAAGAATAGCACCAAGCCATGAGGGATTCACTCCCAGGACCCAAACACCTTCCATTAGGGCCACCCTGCAACATTGAGGATTACATTTCAACATGAGATTGGAGGGACAAGTATCCCAACTATATCAGGCAGAATATATGCATTGATATATATTGAAATTATAACATTCTTTATAATCAAGTTACTGTAAATTATGTAGAATCTGACCCTGGGGAATGTGTTACCTTAAGAATTTGACTAAGAATCAGGAACTCTGTGTCCATGTCCTGAATGTGTTTCTGTACGTTCCTATAACTCTGGACAAGTCGTTAAACCTCTCTGGGCAGTATTTTCCTCATCCATGAAATGGATGTGTTCAGTTTGATCTCAAAGATCTTTTCAAAATATTAAATGCTGTTAATCATGGAATAGACCAAATTATTATATCACAGGAACTTGAATCCAGCCTGAGAAAAATTCCCTGGACAACAGTCAGTTGAGGGTAACTCAAGCAGAGTATGTCCAATCATTACTTCTTTTGACATTTACGTTACAGGTAAAAACAGCCAAAAATATATGTTAAGGTCTCTCCCCAAATAATTGTTTTTGTTTTTAAACTATCAATGTTGTTTAAACTAATCATGTACTTGAGTTCCTGAGGTTTTGAACAAATTACAAATGAAATTTAGAATACTTTATTTCTGAAAAGCATATACATATATGTTTGTGTATTTTTCCTTGTTAGAAAGGAGGTGAAATATGTGACAGAATGCAAAATGAATTGATAATTTTTCTGTATTTTGAGTGAAAGTTGTCTGTAATATATCAAACAAGAATTATAATTCTACAGTAATGTGTGACTTAATGACAGCTATATTCTGAGAAATTTGACGTTAGGTGATTTCATCATTGTGTGAACATCATGAAGTGTACTTACACAAACCTAGGTGGTAGAGCCTACTACATACCTAGGCTATATGGCAAAGCCTGTCACTTCTAGGCTACAAACCTGTATAGCATGTTCATGTATTGAATACCTTAGGCAATTGTAACACAATGGTATTTGTATAATCTAAACACAGAACAGATAATACATTGTGCTACAATGTAACAATGGCTGTGGCATCACTAGGTGATAGGAATTTTTCAGCTCCATTATAATCTTATAGGATCTCTGTCATATGTGGTCCATTGTTGAGTGAAACATCATTATGTGGCACATGACTGTGTGTCATATTTTCAGAAAATGGAATAGGTAATCATCACTTGTGTGAATGTTAATCAAATGATTTAGGAAAGAAACTGGATGTTTTAAAAGCTGTTGCATTTATTATAAATGTCACAAATACAACTCTTGCCTATTGAGAATGTTGGAGAGATGTCTGTAAAAAAATTTATATGTAAAAATGTGTCTGTATGCAATAGTTTGAAAAATGCCTGTGTCATAAGTCATTACTCATGTTCTAATTTTTGCTCTTTGTACTGTTTATCTGTATGCTTGTTCTTCAATATTTCAGACTCAAAATAAATTTATTTTTTTATGTTAATTTGCTATGACTTTTTGAAAAATTCTGATGCTTAGGTTCACATGGGGAGTTTAAAGGGATTACAAAATTTCAGAATGGGAATGAGGGAATGAGGTAGTGCATGGAACATAAAATAGGGAAACAAAGTCTACCAGGGTCAGGGCTAAAATAGATACTAAAATATTTTATTCCTTTAAAAGTAACTTTAGAGAGTGATGTTAGCACGATGGCAGAATAGGAGCTTTGTATCATCATTCTTCCACAGAAGCATTGATTTTTACCAGTACTTTCAGATGATAGTTCTTTTGTAGGAATCCAGAAGTCCAATGTAGAAGTTCCAGCACACCCTTGGAGCAGAAATATCTGAGAATAAATGCATTAAAGAAAGGAAAAAGAACATTTTCACTTTATCTGCATCACTCCTCCTTGAAGTTAGCACAGCTTAGTGGCAAGAGAGACTCCCCTCAGTCCACGATTTCTCCCAAAGGAGAAGGTGATGGCATAGTGCGTGAGTGCTCAGCCCCTAGCTGTGTGAGATGCTGCCTAAGAACCCTACCTCTTTCTTGCCCCAATTAAAATACTGAGGTGATTGGCATAGCTAAGTGTTGGGAAAGGCTGGGAGGAGGGAAGAAAGGCTCTGAAACATGCTCAGCACTCCACAGACTCCATCAGGAAGCATACCCACCAGCCACTGGGATGCCTTGCATATGGACCTCCCACATGACCTCTGGCCACCCCAAATGCTCTGTGCACCTCACCCCCATCTCCGTGAGGCTGGCTTCCCAAGCATGCCACATTGGATGGCAACTGCAAGCATCAAATATAGAGACAGATGGCTTGATTGTGGAACTGGAGCAAGGTACACAAACTTGAGTACTTAAGGGCACCACCCTAGGGGAAACAAATAGTAGGCTGTCAGGACCTGGCCTGGCTTTGTGGGATTGAGAGAAGGTATATAACTTCTAAGAATCCCCTGCTGCAAGTGGGAACGGGTTGTGGAGCAGGTGAATCCACAGGAAAGGTAGGAGAGACCCTCAGAATTCCTAGCCAGGCAGATTGATGAAGGCATTTCTCTCCTGAAGCTAGTCAATTAAGACTGGAAGAAGTGATTTTCTTCAAATGCAAGGATAGAAATGGAAGACTTCAAGAAAACAAACAAAAAATGGAAACATGATATCACCTAAGGAGCACAATAATATTACAGTAACAAATCCAAAGAAATTGAGATCTATGAATTGCTTGACAATAAATTTAAATTGTTTTAAGAAAATTCACTGAGCTGTAAGAGAACTGATACACAGCTCTATGAAATCAGAAAAACAATGCATGAACAAAATGGAAGTTCAGCAAAGAGATAGAAATAAAAAACAAATTCTGCTGCTGAAGAATACAATCAGAAAGGAAAAATGCAATAGTCAGCAGCAGATTTGATCAAGCAGAAGAAAGAATCTGAATTCCAAGATAGGTCATTTGAAAATATCCAGCTAGAGGAGAGAAAAAGAATGAAAGGATTAAAGAGAGCTTATGAGATTTATGAAACAACATTAAGAAGCTAACATTTGCATTATGGAAATAATTAAGGAGAAGAGAAAGAAGGAGCAGAAAGCTTATTTAATAAAAAATGGCTGAAAGCTTCTCAAATGTGGGAGACACACAGACATTAAGGTATATGACGCTCAAAGGTCTGCAATGTGGTTCAACCCAAAAAAGACTTTGCCAAGACACATTGCACTCAAACAGTCAAAAGTAAAAGAATTAAAATTTCCCCCCCCTTTTTTTTTCTCTTTTTTGAGACAGAGTCTCACTCTTGTCCCCAGGCTGGAGTGCAGTGGCATGATCTTGGCTCACTGCAACCACCTCCTCCGAGGCTCAAGCAATTCTCATGCCTTAGCCTCCCAAGTAGCTGGGATTACAGGCATGCACCACCATGCCTGGCTAATTTTTTGGTATTTTTAATAGAGATAAGATTTCACCATGTTGGCCAGGCTGGTCTCAAACTCCCAGCCTCAAGTGATCCACCTGCCTTGGCCTCTCAAAGTGCTGGGATTACAGATATGAGCCACTGTGCCCAGCCAAAAATCAAAGAGAATTTTTATTTATTTATTTTTATTTTTTAATTTTTTTGATTTTTAACAGCTTTATGAAGATATAATTCACATACCATACAATTTACCTATTTAAAGCGTATGTTAATTTTATACTTTTTAAAAACTTTGTTTATAGTATAGTCACAGATGTATGCAACCATTACCACAGTCAACTTCAGAGCATTTTCATCACTTCAAAAAGAAATCCCTTACCCCATAGCTATCACTCCCCTATGCCTTCATCTACCACCTCATTGATTCCTCAAGGATCTAGAACTAGAAATACCATTTGACCCAGCCATCCCACTACTGGGAATATACCCAAAGGATTATAAATCATGCTGCTATAAAGACACATGTACACATATGTTTATTGTGGCCCTATTCATAATAGCAAAGACTTGGAACCAACCCAAATGTCCATCAATGATAGGCTGGATTAAGAAAATACGGCACATATACACCATGGAATACTATGCAGCCATAAAAAAGGATGAGTTCATGTCCTTTGTAGGGAGATGGTTGAAGCCGGAAACCATCATTCTGAGCAAACTATTGCAAGGACAGAAAACCAAACACTGCATGTTCTTACTCAGAGGTAGGAATTGAACAATGAGAACACTTGGACACATGGTGGGAAACATCACACACTGGGGCCTGTCATGGAGTTAGGGGGAGGGGAGAGGGATAGTATTAGGAGATATACCTAATGTAAATGACAAATTAATGAGTGCAGCACACCAACATGGCACATGCATACATATGTAACAAACCTGCACGTTGTGCACATGTACCCTAGAACTTAAAGTATAATTTTAAAAAATATATATAAATAAAAATTTATATATTGAAAAAAATATATAAATAAAAATTTTTAAAATAGACAAATGTATAGAGATCAAAGAGAATTTTTAATGCAGCACAAGGAAAAAGAAGCTTATCACATACAAGGGAGACCCCTTGTATTTCTCAGCAGGAACCTTGCAGGCCAAGAAAGAGTAGGATGATATATTCAAAATGCTGAAATTTAAAAAAAAATAGGGTCAGGCATGGTGGCTCACACCTGTAATCCCAGCACTTTGGGAGGCCGAGGTGGGCAGATCACAAGGTCAGGAGATCGAGACCATCCTGGCTAACAGAGTGAAACCCTGTCTCTACTAAAAAATACAAAAAATTAGCTGAATGTGGTGGCGGGTGCCTGTAGTCCCAGCTACTAGGGAGGCTGAGGCAGGAGAATGGTGTGAACCTGGGAGGTGGAGCTTTCAGTGAGCCAAGATCGTGCCACTGCACTCCAGCCTGGGTGACAGAGCAAGACTCCATCTCAAAAAAAATAAATTAATTAAATAAGATAAAAATAACAACAACAACAAAAAACTGCTAACCAAGAATACATTACCTGATAAATCTGTCCTTAAGAAAAGGAAAGATTAACTTTCCCAGACAAACAAAAACTGAGGGAGTTAAATCAACACCAGACCTACCTTGCGAGAAATGCTAAATGGAGTTCTTCAAGCGGAAAGAAAAGTATGCTAATTCTAATGCTAATATGAAAACATAAAAAGATATAAAACTCTCTGCTAAAGATACATATATAGTCAAAATCAGAATATTCTAATATTGCAGTGGTTATGTGTAAATCATTTTAACTCATGTATAGGCTAAAAGACAAAAATATTAAAAATAACTAGCTTTGGTAATTCATTAATTGATACACAATATAAAAGGATGAGTATTGTGACAGCAAAAGCATAAAATGGGGGCATACAAAAGTGTAGAGTTTTTGTATGTGAACAAAGTTAAGTTGTTATCAGCTTAAAATAGACAATAAGATGTTTATGTAAGCCTATTTTAACCACAAAGCAGAAACCTGTAGTAGACACACACAGCTAAAGAGAAAGGGATCTGGCTGGGCACGTTGGCTCACGCCTGTAATCCCAGCACTTTGGGAGGCCAGGAGATCAAGACCATCCTGGCTAACACAGTGAAACCCCAGCTCTACTAAAAAAGACAAAAAAAATTAGCCAGGTGTGGTGGCAGGCGCCTGTAGTCCCAGCTACTCGAGAGGCTGAGGCAGGAGAATGGTGTGAACTTGAACCCAGGAGGTGGAGCTTGCAGTGAGCCGAGATCGCACCAGTGCACTCCAGCCTGGGCAACAGAGTGAGACTCTGTCTCAAAAAAAAAAAAAAAAAAAGAAAGAAAGGGATCTAAGTATACTACTAAGGAAAATCATCAAATCGCAAAAGACAGCAAGAGAGAAAGAAAAGAACAAAGGATCTTTAAAACAGCCAGAAAACAATTAACAAAACACCTATAAGTTCTTACCTGTCAATAATTACTTTAAATGTAAATGGGTTAAATTATCCAATCATAGACATAGATTGGCTAAAAGGATTTAAAAACCAAACTGTATGCTGCTTACCAGAGTCACTTTAGCTTTAAAGATATACATAGGCCATAAAGGGATGGAAAGAGAGAATTCATGCAAATGGAAACAGACATAGAGCAGAGTAGCTTTATTTATTTATTTATTTTTGAGACAGAGTCTCACTCTGTCACCCAGGTTGGAGTGTAGTGGTGCAATCTCTGCTCACTGCAAACTCCACCTCCTGGGTTGAAGTGATTCTCATGCCTCAGCCTCCCAAGTAGCTGGGATTACAGGTGTGTACCACCACACTCATCTAATTTTTATATTTTTAGGAAATAGAGTTTCACTGTGTTGGCCAGGCTGGTCTTGAATGCCTGACCTCAGGTAATCCGCCCACCTTGGCCTCCCAAAGTGCTGGGATTACAGTTGTGAACCAATGCACCTGGACAGGGTAGCTATATTTAAATCAGACAAAACGGACTTTAAGTAAAAACTTTGGCCAGTCATGGTGGCTCACGCCTATAATCCCAGCACTTTGGGAGGCCAAAGCAGGTGGGTTACCTGAGGTCAGGAGTTCGAGACCAGCCTGACCAATATGGTGAAACCCCGTCTCTACTAAAAATACAAAAATTAGCTGGTCATGGTGGCAGATGCCTGTAATCCCAGCTACTCAGGAGGCTGAGGCAGGAGAATTACTTGAGCCTGGGAGACAGAGATTGCAGTGAGCTAAGACTAGGCTACTGTACTCCAACCTGGCCAACAGAGCAAGACTCTGTCAAAAAAAAAAAAAACCAAAACCCACAAAATTTTAACAAAGGACAAAGAAGACTATCCTATAATGATAATGGAGTCAATTTTTTTTTTTTTTTTTTTTTTTTTTTTTTTTTTTTTGAAATGGAGTCTCACTCTGTCACCAGGCTGGAGTGCAGTGGTGTGATCTCAGGTCATTGCAACCTCTGCCTCCCATGTTCAAACAATTCCCCTGCCTCAGCCTCCCAAGTAGCCAGTACTATAGGCCTGTGCCACCATGCCTAGCTAATTTTTTGTATTTTAGTAGAGACAGGGTTTCACCACATTGGCCAGGATGGTCTCTATCTCCTGACCTCATGATCTGCCCACCTTGGCCTCCCAAAGTGCTGGGATTACAGGCGTGAGCCACCGCGGCTGGCCTTAATGGGGTCAATTCTTTATGAGGATCTAACAAGTTGCATGTGCATGTGTGTGTGTGTGCCAACAATGGACTACCTAAAATTATGCAAAGCAAATATTAACAGATCTGAAAGGAGAAGTAGATAGCAGTAGAATTAATAGGGGATTTCAGTACCCCACTTTCAACAATGGATAGAACATCCAGCCAAAATCAATAAGGAAACATTGGATTTGAATTACACCTTAGACCAAATGGACTTAATGGACATGCATCAAATATTCCATTTAATAGCACAGAATACACATTTTCCTCAAGTACATATGGAACATTCTCCAGGATGGATCATATGTTAGGCCCAAAAGAATGTCTTTAAAATATATTTAAATAAGAAATACAATTGAAATAATCACATATTCCTTAAGACATAATATCATATTAAGCAACTTTTCTGATGCTTACAATGATAGGAAATTACACAACTACATATTATTTCACAATGATATGAAATTACCCACCAACAGAAGGAAAATTGGAAAATTCAAAAATACGTAGAAATTAAACAACAGATTCTGAACAACCAATGAATCAAAGAAGAAATCAAACAGGAAATCAAAAAATATTTTGAGACAAATGAAAATAGAAATACTTTCTATTTCCATTACCATATCAAAACTGATGGAAAGCAGCAAAAACAGTTCAAGGAGGGAAATTATAATAATAAATGCCTAAGTGAAGAAATATCTTAAATAAATCACCTAACTTTACACCTGAAGGAAGTAGACAAAGAAGAACAAACTAAGCCCAAAATTAGTAGAAGGAAGGAAATAACAAAGATGAGAACAGAAATAAATGAAATGTAGACTAGAAAAATAATATAAAAGATCAGTGAAACTAGGAGTTTTATTTTTTGAAAAGAAAAACAAAATTGATGAACCTTAGAGTAAGAAAAAGAGAAGTCTCAAATAATTGAAATTGTAAATGAAAGAGGAGATATTACAACTGATACCACAGAAATACAAAGAATCATAAGAGACTATTAGAAACAATTGTACTTAAACAAACTGGATAACCTAGAAATTGATAAATTTCTAGAAACATACAACCTACCAAGACTGAGTTATGAAGAGAGAGAAAATCTGAGTAGACCAATAACAAGTAAGCAGATTGTATCAGTAATCAAAAATTGTCCGTAGAAGTAAAACCTAGGTCCCAGTGGCTTCACTGGTGAATTCTACCACACATTGAAAGAAAATAATACCAGTCCTTCTCAAAGTTTTCCATAAAATTTCAGAGGATGAACACTCCAAACTAATGGTCAGCATTACCCTGACACAAAAACCAGTCAAGGACACCGTAAGAAAACAAAACTACAGACCGGTATCCCTGATCCTCAACAAAATACTGGCAAACCAAATTTAACAACACATTAAAAGGATCATACACTATGATCAAATGGGATTTATCCCTGGGATATAAGAATGGTTCAACATATGCAATTCAATAAATGTGATATACCATAAGGGTAAAAATTATATGGTCACCTCAATAGATGCAGAAAAAGTATTTAACAAAATTCAACACCCTTTCATGATAAAACCTCAAAAAAAAAAAAAAAATAGACATAGAAGGAACTTACCTCAACACAATAAAGACCATTTATGAAAAGCCCACAACTAACATTATATTCAATGATGAAAAAGCTGAAATCTCTTTCTCTGAGATACAGAACAAGGCAAGGAGGTCCCCTCTTACCACTCTATTTAGTAGGATTGGAAGTTCTAACATGAGTAATTAAACAAGAAAAATAAATAAAAGGCATCCAGATCTGAAAGGAAGAATTAAAATTGTCTCTGTGTGCAGATAACGTGATCTTATGTATAAAAAACTGTAGAGATTCTATGAAAAAACATTTAAAAATAATAAATTCAGGAAAGTTGCTGGATACAAAATCAACATATGAAAACTGTTGCATTTCTATATACTAATGAACTATCTGAAAGACTAAGCAAAAAATTTCATTTACACTAAGATCAAAAAGAATAAAGTACTCAGAAATAAGTTTAATCAAGGAGGTGAAAAATCTGTACAATGAAAACTATAATGCATTGATGCAAGAAATTGAAGACAAATTAATGGGAAGATATCCCAAGTACATGGATCAGAAGAATCAATATTGTCAAAATGTCCATACTACCCAAAGCAACCTTAAGATTAAACACAGTCTCTCTCAAAATTCCAATGGCATTTTTCATAAAAATAGAACAATCTTAAAATTTGTGTGGAATCTCAAGAGAACTTGAATAGTTAAAGCAATCTTGAGAAAGATCAAAGCTGATTCACACTTCCTGATTTCAAATTATATTACAAAGTTACTGTAATCAAAACAGCATGATCATGGTACTCTCATAAAAACAAACATATAGGCCAGTGGAACAGAAAGCCTAGAAATAAACTCATACATATACTGTCAAGTAATCTGTGACAAGAATACACAATGTGGAAGGGATAGTCCTCAATAGATACTGTTGGGAAACCTGGATAACTACATGCAAAAAAGAAAAAAATGAAATTGGATTCTTACATCATACAGAAAAATCAACTCAAATGGATTAAAGACAGGGCAGGTGCGGGGGCTCCTGCCTGTAATCCCAGCACTTTGGGAGGCCGAGGTGGAAGGATCACTTGAGCTGTGAGTTTGAGAACAGCTTGGGCAACATAGTAAGACCTCGCCTCTACCAAAAAAAATTTAAAAATTAGCCAGGTGTGGTGGCATGCGCCTGTAGTCTCAGCTACTCAGGAAAGCTGAGTTGGGAGGCTCACTTGAGCCTAGAAGGTTGAAGCTGCAGTAAGCCGAGATTGCACCACTGCACTCCAGCCTGAGTGACAGAATGCCACCACACCCGGCTAATTTTTGTATTTTTTTTTTCAGTACAGACAGGGTTTCACCATGTTGGTCAGGCTGGTCTCAAACTCCTGACCTCATGATCCGCCCGTCTTGGCCTCCCAAAGTGCTGGGATTACAGGTGTGAGCCACCGCCCCAGGCCTAAACTTGACGTTATTTATAAGCAGCTGCCAATACAATTATTGTTATCCCAAAATATTGTCACTTGCATGTGCATGTGGGTACAGTGCTGAGCACTGTGCAAAGATGGTGAAACAAAAATGAATTCAAAAGATACCTGAATTCAGGGGAGATATGGGCAAATGATACAGTAGCCAAGGGATTTGGGCACCAAAAGAACAAAACTGAGTTGCTTTTGTGAGCAGGAAAAATGGTTCCTATATTTATTGTGCAATCCTCAACAAAGGAAATTAAAAAACAAACTTTTTGTGGTGAGGGGGTTGGGGGTGTTGAGGATAAGGGACAGGGATGTGCCAGCAAGCCCACTACCCATACACAACTCAATTTTTGTTCTTTTTTAGTTTATATGAATGCATAATTTTACATAAGAATAAAGCAATTTCTTTATTTAACATAAGACCATAAGCATTTTCCAATTGTCCTTTTGAACCGTTATTTTACATAACTACATAATATTGCAATAAGCTGACATAACATCATTACCTAATGCTTGTCTACTCATGGACATTTATTCATTTACTTATTCAACATTGAGCATTTAGAATTTTGTCAGTTTGTGACAGGAGCTGGAAATGCAAAGACAGTGTTCCTCTTTCAAGATGCTCAAAGACAAGAAAAGAAATCATTTCAGTCCACAGCACTTGCCAAGAGGACATACACGTGCAAATGAAACGGGAGCCCCAGGGGGACAGCAGCCCCTCCTGCTAGACACAGACACGCAGGAGCAGACTCAGTTTTCAGTGTTGGAATCAGGCAAGGCTTTTCTGATCGTTTGAGCAGAGGATTGCGCCGCTCAGGAGGCCCCAGTTTGACTGTTTTATGCTCCTTATGCTTCTCTGTCCATCCCAGAACTCATTCTCACCTTCTAGTTTGTCAAAATACTCTCTCATCTCCTTTCATCTCAGATACAAAAGACAGGCAACAACCTCAAATATAATCCCAGTTGTATTTGCATTTTAATGTGATCTAGGCTGAACAGATACAGCTCAGCCAGCCTCCATTGTCCAGTAAGACAAACGGGGTGAGGTTTTGGCTCTCCTTGTGTCCTTAAAATTACTCTGCCTTAGACCAGTGCCTCTTTGGCTTGCAAGTACATCTGACTTTTTCTAAGCCCTGAAAATCTGGCAGCTAGACCCTCACCTGGCACTGTGCCTGGAGAGAGCCATTTCCATTCCACAGATGGGGAAAGCACCCTCTCTACTGGTCATTTCATGAACTGTTACAGATTCATTGCTGAAATTTCACTGGATTGTGGTGAGGGGGTTGGGGGTGTTGAGGATAAGGCACAGGGATGTGCCAGTTCATTTCAGCCATATCATGAAACCTGTAGCAGTCACTTGTCCCAAACACAGACACGCACACGCACGCACACAGAGACCTGCCACTGCCTGGATGGAAGGTCACATTGCATGGGGCAGTGGTGAAACATTAGCCATCAATGACCTTTCTAGTGACGCATGAAGCCAAATCATGGGATGGTCTATGTGAGAACAGCCCAGTGACTCAGCTTAACTGGAGGTAGAAGTTGTCCAGGACACCACTTCTGTGAAATGGGAGACAGCATGCTGTTTTTCACCAAAGGCTGCTCCTTTGTGTAATCCCTTGGGCGCCCTCGGGCTGTGCTGCTCCAGGCCCCACCCAGTGGCCCAGTGAGGGGCTCCCTTCCACAGGAACCCCTCAGTCACACCCGCATGCTTTCTCCATTCCCGGTCCCCGGGGACGAACAAGCAAGAAATGGAGGCCCTGCGCTGAAACAGCAGATGCACGTGGGGCAACAGGATTTGGACACGGTGTTAGCCTTGGAGCCAGGTTACTTGGGAATCTGTGAAAACAAGCTCTCCAAGTCTGGAGAGATGCTCTCCTGTGCCTGGAAGAGTGAAAGCACCATTCCTCAGCTCAGTGTTTCTCCCCCTTTGTATGCTTCTCAGGGAGAAAAGGACACGATTTTCACACACACACACACACACACACACACACACACACACACACACGAGTACTGTGTATTTCTGCAACACTGGGGTAAACGGATGAGGCCTGTGAGTGGAGCCCTAGCATGATCTCCAGTACCCCACCTCCTGCCTCCCACCCCAGGGCCGAGGGCTCGCTACATGGCATCCCTTAATCCAGAGGTTCCCAAAGTTGTAGCTGCCTTGGAATCACCCGGAAGGCCTGTAGGAACACAGTAGGTCTGAGGCGGGACCCAAGACTTTGGATTCCTAACAGGGTCCCAAAGAACCCTGGGATCTTGCTGGAGCTGTTGATCTGGGACCACACCTTGAAAGCCTCCTCCTGCAGTAGCTGCCCCAGGCAGCCAAGAACAGCCACTGCCTCCCCACACCGTGGCTCCGTGGCTCCCGGGCTGTCCCAGAAACACTCCCTCTGGCCTGATTGGAAAGATGACCGGGCTGTTCTTTTCTTTACGGAAAGCTTTTGTATTTCCCCCATGAAGAGGAACAATATAGAGATTCGGTTTCCGGGCAGCCCGGCTGTTCCAAAGCCGTGGGTGCATCTGTGACTGTGGTGGGGAAAGAACACAGATGGTGCTGCCAGGCGGTCTCCAGACTGTGGAAGCCACAAGCCACTGGCGTCTGCTTCTGTGGAGAAACAAACTTCAGCCACCCACGGGCGCCCCCGCATGGGCCGGGCTGATTCCTCGAGAGTGGCTGGCGCTGGGCCTTCCCAGCACTCTCCCCTACCCTACCCTTACCTTCCTCCCCCCCCCCATCCTCTGGGGCAATTCAGAAATGGTACAGTGGATGTGAGAAGGGAGTGGAGAATGGGGAAAGGCAGGTTGGAAAACCTGGCCTCGAGGTAATAAAAGTGATTTCCCACCTAGTGAAGGCAGCACTGACATCCGCTCCATGCAGTCCCGGGATGGCCACCAAGTGAGGGAGCAGCAAAAAGGAGAAGACGCAGGGAAGGAGAGAAGAGCCTCTGCCTCCCAGACTGCAAAGGAGATCCACCGCTTCCAACAGAGAGCATTCCTAGGCTTCAACCACAGCCCTCGTTCTTCTGAGAGAGTAGAGGCAGGAAAGACAGACGTTCATAGTCTTGATTTTTTTTTTTTTTCCTCCACAAATTACCTAGAGATCCCCAGGACTACCATACTGGGCCAGACTCACAGGACACTACTTCCCTAAATTATTTGCTTCTAGAACTATTGATGATGGGTTCGTCTAACCCTTCCTTGATTTGTTTCCATTATGTTATTTATAAAGATAATGGGTTGTATGATAAAGACTTCTTTTTTATTCTTCTCTCTTCTTTTTTTGGGAAGGAATCTCGCTCTGTCGCCCAGGCTGGAGTGCGGTGATATGATTCTCGGCTCACAGCAACCTCTGCCTCCTGGATTCAAATAACTCTCCTGCTTCAGCTTCCCATGTAGCTTGGATTACAGGTACCCACCACTACGCCTGGCTAATTTTTGTAGTTTTAATAGAGATGGGGTTTCACCATGTTGGCCAGGCTGGTCTTGAACTCCTGACCTCAGGTGATCCACCCACTTCGGACTCCCAAAGTGCTGGGATTACAGGCGTGAGCGCCCGCGCCCAACCTTCTTTCTCTCTTTAAATTATCTCTTAAAATTGATTCTCTCCTTTGGGTGTTCATCCTACAAGTTGATTATGGAATTGGTTCATTTGTTCTTTCAACACACATCTAATAGCACTTTGGGCCAGGGGTTGGGGTTGCAGAGCCAAGCAAGACCTCATGCTAGATCTTTTAGCCTAGTAAGGACAGACATGTGGAGAACTTCAAAGGTGAGAAAGTGGTAAGGAGGGGCCACACGGCCCGCTGTGGCACATTAGCGAGGACGGCTCTGTGGAAGGGTGAGTGTGCTGGGGAGGGAGTGATGGAGAAAATGGCATGGCGGAGCTGAAGTTTGGTCTGAGTCTGATGGGGCACCCACCTGTCCCCCTAGTGAGACCTCTTCTAGTTTTCTATCTTTTACCACAGACAGGAGTTTCTGCCCTTAACAAAAGCTGCAAATGCTTTTAAAATCTGACCTCCCTAGTCCTCCTTTTTATCTCATGTTTTCTTCCTGCACTGTCTCAGTTGACTTCCCAAAGGGACTCTTGGCTGATAAGTTTTATGCATTCCCGTCGCTTCCTTATCCTCCAAAATAAGGTGGGCTCTTTAGAAATGGGAAAGATTCTCTGGAATTTGAATGGTTCACAAGAAGTCTCTTCTGGGCAGGGGACCAGATCTCATGACAGTTCCTTTCCAAGTGTGCACAACAATAAACAGGAGTGCTTATAATTAAAAAAAAAAAAAAAAAAGACACAGATCGCTCAAGCTCATTCCCAAAAATGGATTCCTTAGACCCAGGATGGGGTCCTGGAATTTCATTTTTCACCAGCATCCATGTTCCTGCAATAATTGGGCAGTGGTCACCTTTTGAGGACTACTGACTCATTAGAATAAAGCCCTCAAGCTTTTGAAGGCTCTGGTCACCTATTTGGAGGATCGCCTGGGCTGTTGATGAGTAGGGAGTTTCCTCCTGAAAATAGTGCTCTGGGGGCTTGGCAGATCTGATGAAGTCCCTGGCTTGGGAAGAAGCCCCCAGGCAACAAGCTGGTGTGTGGTCCAGGGCTGGGAAAGTGCTCATTGGTGACTCTTCTGCAGAAGGGGTCCCAGGGGACATCATTCACGGTGCCATCAGTAAGCAATGCTGGTCAGGCTCTTGGCTAGAGGGTTGGGACCCTTCTGTAGGAGGGGCTAAGCATATCCTCTGTCTGTGGAGAGCATGACAGTGCCTGAAGGGCTTCATCTTCATCTGCATGATCTCTTTTGACCACTGCAACCACAGCATGAGGGAGGCAGGCTTTGAGTCATGTAAACAGTGGCAGCACCAAGAGATGTGTGGAAGGGGCTCAGTATTGCCCTGGTTCCCAGTCACCAAGGCTCCCGAGCCATCTCTAGTTAGCCTATAATCTAAGCAAAAGATAAGTCTACTGAGATATCTTGTTGGGCTATACCTAAATGGTTGGAATGTCTATTTTATGCTGAGTGTGCCTAAATGTCAGCAATGTTATCATGATCTAGAATTCAATTATGAAAACAAATCATAAATAGAATAATATTGTTTGCATTTGATGTTCATACTGTTTCTCTGAAGAACTGAAGACTCACCTGTACCAGATGTATTGGTGTAAAAATAATAAACAATCTGTAATAAAAAGAAATGGCAAAGCAAAAAAAAAAAAAAAAAAAAAAAAAAAAAAAACTAAGCAAAAGAGTGTGCCTGTGCTTCCAAATCATTTTCTAGCACCCCACTCCCCTTCTTTAGGGTACATTGGTGTTCATAAGTGCCTCCTATAAAGAAGCCTGGAGCCTCACTCAAACAACCATTTTGCAGAAAAGTAAACTCAGATCCAGGCTTACCAAAAGATGCATGACTAGAAAAGAATTGAGTCGGAACAAGGGCCCCACTCTTGAGATTCCCAGGGGAGGACTTTCCTGTCCCATTCGGCTTCCTTGGGAAAGGGAAGGTTGGATCAACCTTGAGCAGGGAGTGGCTGGCAGCAGCCTTAGCCTCAGGCAGGTGCCAGTCAATACCCACGACACAGAGGGATGTCTTCAAGGAGGAGTCTGCGCCGATGACCAATCTGAGGGCATCAGATGTATGCTGTCTTCCACCTGGCAAGGAACTGCTGCTGGCTCTTCTGCCTCCCAAGACCTGAGACACGATTGCCTGGATTACTCCATGGAGCAGGGGCCTGTGCAGACCCTTAAGAGAGGTCTTTTGCGCCCAACCTGTTGGGCAGCCACCCTGGTGCCCTCAAAGTGCCCCCTTTTCTGTGCCTACCTCATCTTCGGGGACTCACAGTGAGGATCTGGCCAGTGACAGGGGCTGGGGAAGACACACCAGGGTAGAGAGGTGGACACTTCGGGCTTCTGGTTATGATGATGACAATAGCCAGACTGGTGATTCCCAAATTGGAGGGTCCTTGGGATCTTCTGGCAAGGCAAAAAGCCAGCATGCCATACCTACCAACTCCTGAGTCAGATACCCGGAAAGAACCTGAGGTTATCTATGTCAAGCTCTTTGATGACAATTTTGTGTTGGATAAAGTTTAAAGCACAGATCCATTCATGCTTTCTCATGTTTATTTTAACAACTGTTAAGTACTTTCAAGTCTGCGGCTGGAAATGTATCTTTAAAAACCACCTTACTTTTGAGTGATCTCTACTCTGAGGGGCTGTGGCCCACGTGGTGCACCCAGAACAGTAGGGCATCCGAGGACCACCATCCCAGGCTTACAGGGGCTGGGCACCGGCATCTGGGGCTCGTGATGGCCGAGCTGCCGAATGCTGCTACAGGGGCCCCATCCATCCTTCCTCTGGATGAGCTGGGCAGCGGCTTTGCTGCTCTTTCTGCTTCCCATCCCAGGCTCTACTCTGCATCCCCAGCTTGGAGTTCTGTGCTCTCCCAGAGAAGAGAGGACTCTGCCTGCCCTGGTACCCCCTGAGGATGACGGCAGCATTTTGAAGCCTGGCCCCTGATGGGTTCATCGGTCCAACCACAGATGCCTCTTCCACCCAGCTGTGCCTGGTCCCTATGAAATGTAAATGTAGGTGGGTTCACCCTTCTGGAAACAGACTTTGGGTCTGGCTCTGGGCTGGACTCTAGTTCAAATCTTAAAAACTGTCCAAGAGGCAGACCCAGGTTAGCCCCATGCTGTGTACTGTGGGGTTTCCAGTGCCTTCCAGAATCTACTTCCTAATCTACGTGTTATCATTGTTGCCACCTCAACCCCAAGTTTGTCCCCAGAGCTGGAGGCTTGACTGTTGTTCACTTAAAGGCCACTGGAGGGCAGTAAGAAGCACTTCTCCATTTGCACCCTTCCCGTGGGCCTCATCCATCCCCACAGCAGGAACTGTCAGATCTGCGTGTACCATAATCACCTGAAAGTCTTGCTCAAATGCTTTTGTCCTGTCTCTTACTTGCCGTGTGACTTTGGGCAGGTTACTGACTTTTCTGAGCTGAGTTTCTGAGTTAGCTGGTGTGGGAGGGGGCTGAGAGTTTGCATTCTTAAGTTCCTTGGTGATACGGCTGCTGCGGATCAGGGAGGGCATCAGAGGCTAAGAGCCCCTTGCAGGCTCCTGGGAGCCTGGCAGCCTGGGATTGTGCTCTCCTGGTCTCACAGGAAGCAGGTGGAGGTGGCTACGGCTCTCCTCCCTGGAAGGTTCCTCTACCAGCTCCACCCTTCAACATCCCTTGTTGCTAAATCCCTAGGGCGCCTCTCCACCAAAGGCCTCCATGGCCAAACAATGAACCTTTCTCCAACCACAGGAGCTCAATAGAGGGTAGATGCCCTTGGAGAGAGAATAGGAAGAGGAGAAAAGTAACTGGAGAAGGCCAGAGAAGGAGACGAGCAGTGAGCCCCACACATGGACCGTGGCCCTAGAGCAAGTTGCAGACAGCACAGC
This sequence comes from Rhinopithecus roxellana, assembly GCF_007565055.1. Classification (NCBI taxonomy): domain Eukaryota; kingdom Metazoa; phylum Chordata; class Mammalia; order Primates; family Cercopithecidae; genus Rhinopithecus; species Rhinopithecus roxellana. Next base: position 69,966,004 of record NC_044556.1, on the reverse strand, counting down.
CACCATGAGTCTGGGCGCCTGAGATGGGAGACAGTCTGGCCCACTAAGAAGACCCTGGAGGTCGAGTCCTAGAGGCCCCTGTCTTAGTCTGTTTGGACTGCTGTAACAAAAATACCGTCAACTGAGTGGCTTATAAACACCAGCCATTTCTCTCTCACAGTTCTGGAGACTGAGAAGTCCAAGATCAAGTTGCTGGCAGCTTTGGTGCATGATGACAGCCCATTCCTCATAGAGGCTTCTTGCTGCATCCTCACATGGTAAAAGGGGTGAGCCAGCTCTCTGGGATCGCTTTTATAAGGGCACTAATCCCTCATGACCCCGTGAGACACCCACCTCTCCCTACTTTCACATTGGGGGTAAGATCTGAACATGTGAATTTAGGGGGAACATAAAATTCAGACCACAGCGGCACCTCCTGCACTTCCTCCTGGGTACCTTTCCCAGGCACCTGTGGCATACGACTGAGTTCTGGCTGGTGGGATGTGAGTGGAAATGATGCCACTCCCTGGCCTGCCAAGGCCTTCCGTGTGACTCTGTACTCACTCCGTCATGTGGTGTGTCACTGGGATGTCAAAGCCCTGCGATGCATCAGGATTCATGCCTTGAAGATGATGGTACCTCAGCACCCTAAATGGTTGCATGAAGCCCAGCACCCCCTCCCCAGGCACATCAGACTTTAGATGAGAGAAGAGTGAACTCCTGTTGAATGAAGCCACTGGGATTTCATGGCCTACCTCTTACAGCATCTGCCATTACCTTAACCAACATATCAGCCCCATGCTCTGATGGGAAATGAGAAAGAGCCGATACCACCATGACATACTTCATTAGCTTCATCACAAGCACGATTAACATCTTCTGCTCCAGGATAATAACAGTCACCACGAACTGAGTGTTGATCATGTGTCAGCCTTTCTTAGTAACTGTTTTGCCTGTATTAATTCAGGCAATTCTCTTCACAACAGTCTAAAAGTTAGTTAAAGGTGGTGCTATCACAATCCCTGTTTCGCAGATGCAAGCTGAGTTAGGTGGCTGGGTGCTGTTAGATATTGTGACCAAGGTCACACAGTGATAGTCTCTAGTAAGAGGCCATCTGTCTCTAGCCCTCACGTGCTAAACTACACCATCTGCTCCCCAAAGACGCAAGGCCCAGTCCTCAACTGTGAGGAGCTTATGTTTCAATTGGGAAGACCTGATATATACCTGGGAGCGTGAATTTGGGATCAGGGAGCAGAATTTTTCTGACCCTAGTGTTGCTTGCTAAATTCAGATGTATATGACCCTAGAGTTGAAGGAGGAAAGGAAAATGAGATTAATGGGACGAGGACAGGTCCGTAGTAACCTTAGGGATTTGAGAAAATAATGTACAAGTTTGAAAAAGTCCGTGTGACTCACATCCCCAAATTTCCCTTTCCCTTCCATTCTCTGCACCACCCTGCACACTTCTTTAAGTTTATGGTTTCAGGTCTCTCCCAGTAGTTGAACACAGGAGAGAGTCCTGTTGTATCCCTGGAGCCTACGACAGTGCCAGGCACATAGTAGATGCTCAGTAAATATTTGTGGAGTGAATCAATGGGGAGAAACAGTTGGCTGGAACTTGTCAGCTAGTTCCCATCCACTCAGAGTCTCAAATCATTGAACCTTATGGACTGTGGAACACTCAAGAAGCCATTTGGTCCATGCTTTGCTTCTACTGAGGACTGCCTGCCAGCCACCCACTCTTTCCTTTTCTTAAAGACTTAATGAGGCCGGGTGCGGTGGCTCACGCCTCTAATCCAAGCACTATGGGAAGCCGAGGCAGGTGGATCACCTAAGGTCAGGAGTTTGAGACCAGCCTGGTGAAACCCCATCTCTACTAAAAATACAAAAATTAGGCCGGGCACGGTGGCTCAAGCCTGTAATCCCAGCACTTTGGGAGGCCGAGACGGGCGGATCACGAGGTCAGGAGATCGAGACCATCCTGGCTAACACGGTGAAACCCCGTCTCTACTAAAAAATACAAAAAACTAGCCGGGCGAGGTGGCGGGCGCCTGTAGTCCCAGCTACTCGGGAGGCTGAGGCAGGAGAATGGCGTAAACCCGGGACGCGGAGCTTGCAGTGAGCTGAGATCCGGCCACTACACTCCAGCCTGGGCGGCAGAGCCAGACTCCGTCTCAAAAAAAAAAAAAAAAAAAATTAGCTGGGCATGGTGGTGGGTGCCTATAATTCCAGCTACGTGGGAGGCTGAAGCAGGAGAATTGCTTGAATCCAGAAGGCAGAGGTTGCAGTGAGCTGAGATCACACCACTGCATTCCAGTCTGGGTGACATGAGCGAAACTCCATCTCAAAAAAAAAAAAAAAGAAAAAAGACTTAATGAATGTCAGGGCTGATGGAGACCTTTAGATACCATCCAGCTCTGCTGTGGACTCCACTCGTAAAGATTCTGATCGAAACGGTCTGGGTTGCAGCCTAAGCATCGAGAGTTTTTTAGCAGCTCCCAGGTGATTCTAATGTGCAGCCAAGCTTTAGAAAAAGGGATGCCGTTCAGCCCCTTCCTTTTCTGGACCAAACTTCAGAGAGGGGAGGGGCATGCCCAGGATTATCCACGGATTATTGACGGGGCTGACTCCAAATCCAGCAAATGCTGCTCTCTACCCAAAAGGCATCTCCATTATCTGTCCAGAAAATGCATTTTAGGGTCTCCTGGCTCTTTCCGTAGAAGGTTCTTCTTTAAGTCACATCCTTCAAGCTTTTCCTTGATCTGCCCAGAGTAGATTTAGTTTGAATCCAGCAGAGAGTGCAGCTTCACTCAGGTCCTCCCCGCTGCTCAGTGCTGTCCTCCCTTTAAAATCCTGTGCATAGCTGGGTGCGTTGGCTCACGCCTGTAATCCCAGCACTTTGGGAGGCCGAGGTGGGTGGATCATGAGGTCAAGAGATCAAGACCATCCTGGCTAACACGGTGAAATCCCGTCTCTACTTAAAATACAAAAAATTAGCCGGGCGTGGTGGCGGGTGCCTGTAGTCCCAGCTACTCAGGAGGCTGAGGCAGGAGAATCGCTTGAACCTGGAAGTCGGAGCTTGCAGTGAGCCGAAATTGCGCCACTCCATTCTAGCCGGGTGAGAGAGCGAGACTCCATCTCAAAAATAAAATAAAATAAAATCCTGTGCATTGATGTATTCAGTTTCTCGGAGAAGTCTCCGATGATGTACCTCCTTGGATGCCTCCCTCTACTCTACCTCTTTGTCCCTTGCCACTTTGTTTCTGGACTTCCTTCCTCCACCTGGCCTCTAACCCATTCGTTCTTCTTTGAGCTAGTCCCCCCCAGATCATCACTGCCCCACTGAGCTGCTCCCCAGCAAGACCTGGAAATAAGTGAATTTTTGCCTCCTCATTTTTCACTCCTTCATCCTTTTGACTTCCCTCTGGCTCTGCAAAGGGAGGGCTGGCCCCAGCGGATCCGGCTCTGTCTCCCTCACAGCTGGCAAACAGCTAACTTGAGTCATGGCCTTGGAACACAAATAATCTGTTCTCATTTATTTAAAAAATAAAACAAACCATCAGCAGCCAAAACAACACACCGATAAAGGCTTTGGTGAAAGATGATCCAGAGCAGATAAACTGTTCCTTAATCAGCGGTGCAGTAAATAAAACCCCTCTCGGGGAGCCTTGCTGAGGGTATTTTGGGCAGCCTGGACAGTTTTTAACCCTCATTAGCCCCAACTAAAAATGGACCCACTGGAATTTCTGCACCCAGCTATTAAGCATTGAGTAGGACTTTGAGTGTGTTATTACAAACGCTCTTACTGATTTTGCCTCCCAATCCCTCATGAGCAGAGGAGGAGGCTGTTTTGTGCCTGCCTTCCATGGGTGAGATCACTGCTGCTCTCACCCCTTCCTGACAATTTCTTCACCTCCCAACCATGCCCCTGTGCTTGGTAGAACACCTCCTGCTGCCTTTTAGAACTTTGCCAATCATGGCTGGGCATGGTGGCTCACGGCTGTAATCCCAGCACTTTGGGAGGCTGAGGCAGGAGGATCACCTGAGGTCAAGAGTTCAAGACCAGTCTGGCCAACATGGCGAAACCCCATGTCTATTAAAAATGCAAAAATTAGCTGGGCATGGTGGTGGGTGCCTGTAATCTCAGCTACTTGGAAGGCTGAGGCAGGAGAATCACTTGAACCCAGGAGGGAGAGGTTGCAGTGAGCTGAGATCATACCACTCCACTCCAGCCTGGGCAACAGAGTGAGACTCCATCTCAAAAACAGAAAAAAGAAAAAAAGAAAAAAACAACTTTGTCAATCATGTCTATTTCAAGCATATTACAGCCAAAAAAACCAGGAGTCAACTGTACGTACGTAGCTCAGACACCTAATGATGTATGGAAAGCATAGGCGCAATGTCTCTGATACACAGCAGGCACAATGTCTATGTATCGTGGAGAATTCATTGTTCACCAGTTGCTTCCCTCTGCAGCACCTTATTTAATCTTTATGGAACTCCTGTGAAGTGGGTGTTACTGCACCAACTTTTAAAAGAGGAAGCAGACTCAAAGACCTTTGGCATGGCCAAGTCTACTGCTTGCACTGATTATGCCTTAAAACAAGTCTGCACCATTTTGGTTCTCATTTCCCCAAAGGCAGGGACTTAGCATCTGCATGCAAGAATAATGCTGAGGCCGGGCGCAGTGGCTCACACCTATAATCCCAACATTTTGAGAGGCTGAGGGGGGCAAGTCACCTGAGGTCAGATGTTCAAGACCAGCCTGGCCAACATGGTGAAACCCCGTCTCTACTAAAAATACAAAAATTAGCTGGGCGTGGTGGCAGGTGCCTGTAATCTCAGCTACCTAGGAGGCTGAGGCAGGAGAATCACTTGAACCTGGGAGGTGGAGGCTGCAGTGAGCCGAGATGGTGCCACTGCACTCTAGACTGGGCGATAGAGTAAGACTCCATCTCAAAAAAAAAAAAAAAAGCAAGCAAGAAAAAAAGAATAATGCTGAAAGCAGAGAATGATGGCCAAGGGGAGAGGCAATAAGAGAAAGGTGTATAGAAAAATAATCTAGCCCAGAAAGGACAAACTGGCCACTGCACACTGAGAAGTCCCATAGATGTGTCTTCATTGGCCTGTACGCTGTTTTGTGGTGGAATTCCTTGCTAACAGTTGAAAAACCAGAACAATTCCTAAAAAGATCCAGATGTCTTGAAAAAGTGTAGCTCTGAGAACAGGACGCACTTGGCCAACGATTGGTTGACGCTGACCAGAGGCTGCCTCTCTCTCTCTCTTTTTTTTTTTTTTTTTTTTTGAGACGGGGTCTCGTGCTATTGCTCAGGCTGGAGTGCAGTGGTACGATCTCGGCTCACTGCAACCTCCAGCTCCCAGGCTCAAGTGATTCTCATATCTCAGCCTCCTGAGTAGCTAGGACTACAGGCGTGCACCACCGCATCCAGCCTGTTTTTTTTGTTTTTTTTGTTTTGTTTTGTTTTGTTTTGTATTTTTAGTAGAGACGGGATTTCACTATGTTGGCCAGGCTGGTCTTGAACTCCTGGCCCCAAGTTGATCTGCCTGCCTTGGCCTCCCAAAGTGCTGGGATTACAGGCATGAGCCACAGCTCCTGGCCAAAGACCGTCTCTTTCTAAGGGGGCCTCCCCTCTCCAGTTTGCCACACCCCTGTGCAGACAACTTTGCTTGTTTCTTTATCCGTTGCCTCCCTGTTGACATCTGGGGCCTATGACCCCTGAACTATTTCCACCCACCCCTTTTCTGTAAGAAAAGCAGGACCCTGAGAGATGAAGAGACCAAAATCTAAGGCAAACGGGTGAGTTTGAGAAAGCTACTTAGCTTCGCTATGCTGTAATTTCTTCGTTAATAAATGGGGAATATTGATAGTGCTTGTATTAGGCTGCCATAACAAAGTGCCACAGGTTGAGTGGTTTAAACTACAGACATTTACTTTCTCGCAGTTCTGGAGGCTAGAAATCCACAATCAAGTGTTGGCAGGTTTGGCTTCTGTTAAGGGCTCTCTTCCTGGCTCGTAGATGGCCACCTTCTCACTATGTCCTCACATGGCATGTGTGTGGAGAGACAGAGAGAGAAAGAATGTGAGGGAGAGATAGAAAGAGAGGCACAGTGAGAGGAGAGAAAGAGCTTTATGGTGTCTCTTCTTATAAGGACACCAATACTATTGGATCAGGGCTCCACCCTTATGACCTCACTTAACCGTAATTACTCCCTTAGAGGGTCCATCTCCAAATATAGTTGCTCTGGGGTTAATGCTTCAACACATGAATGTGGGGTAGGGGAGGGCACACAACAGCACCCTTTCCTAGGGAGGTTGTGTGAGGATAGAGTGAGTCCGTGAGAAGCACGGGAACGATGTCTGGCATGCAGTACGTTCTTGGTGAATGTCAGCAATAATACATGCTGGTCATATCGAGGGGAATGGTTTTCTCCTGAGCCTTTTGCAGCACCTCTTCTGTCAAAAGATGTATTTGTTCTGGGTGCTCACTCTGCTCCCCAAATAGCTGCCATCTTTCATGAGGCCTAGAAAAGTGTTATGATTAAGAAAGACCTGTTGGCACATTTCTTTCCTTTTGTTTTTAGATAGATTTTCCCTCTGTCAGCCAGACTGGAGTGCAGTGGCACGATCTCGGCTCACTGTAACCTCCACCTCCTAGGCTCATGTGATCCTCCCCCCTCAGCCTCCTGAGTAGTTGGGATTATAGGCGCCCACCACCACACCAGGCTAATTTTTGTATTTTTAGTAAAGACAGCGTTTCACTATGTTGGCTAAGCTGGTCTCAAACTCCTGACCTCAAGTAATCTGTCCACCTTTGGCCTCCTGAAGTGCTGGGATTACAGGCATGAGCCACTGTGCCCACCCTGTTGGCACATTTCTGCTGCTGAACCTGTTCCTCAAACCGGATGCTCAGGGAGGATCAAGAAAGAAGGTTGGATGCCCTTCTTATAGAGCCATGGGCTCATAGTCTCAACCCAGTACATCAAGGAGCAGATTCAGCCTCTGAATGTGCTGGCGCTGACAGTCTGAACACACCAATGCCTTGTTGTCCCTCATGTATTATTCAGCCCTGTGACGTCTGATCTGTTTTTCCCTTTTATCTCTGTGTGTAAAACACCCCCAGAAGGCATGGGATATGTGCTGCCAGTGTCCTGAAGATTGGGGATGCATGAGATAGTCTCTGTCTGTTCCCCAAATCCACTTTCTTCCCTGCTCTGTGCACAGGAGGCTGCCCTCAGGGGGCTGGGCTCCTGGGGCTCCTGCCCTTGCTGGCTCCTCCAGGCCTGGGTGGGAGAGCTTTCCAGATGTTTCCAGTCCTGGATGCTTCCCCATCCTTGGTGTTTCCCTTCATCCTGCCTATACCTCTGTTAACATTCCGTTCACAAAGTTATTTCACTTACACCCTTTTCAGAGTTCCACCTGCACCCTGCTTGCCCCCTGACTGATACAGGAGGAATCTGAGCTGTATATAGTTTTCTGGGGAATAGTGGAGAAGTCTGAATTCAGATAATGCTGTTCAGTGGCCAGACATGAAGGGGATGCACCCATTGTGCTCAGGGAAGAGTTTCCGACTCTAATTTTGTTGACTATTCATAATACAAATCCTCTGGCATTCACTAAATAGGTAGGGACTGCTACTTGCCTTGCCCAGGACATTGCAGGCTGAGCTGAGACAAGTAAGTATAGCTTCCTTCACAGCACGCAGGTTCCCGACCCTTCAGAAACTCCCCAGTGTGGCTCCTGTACAATCCCAATGCCATGCCTCCAGCTTAACTGCTTGAGGTCTTGCTCATCTGACTAGACAGGCCTGTAGCAGTGTGTTCTCATTTCCCTTGGAATAAAGATGCTATCTTATTAAGCTCATTTCATTTTTGTCTTTCTGAAGTGGCAGGGAGCCTAAAGGGGGAACTTCCCCACACCAGCCCTGCTGTCCCAAGATATCCGGCAACAGCTCCTCTCTGTATAACTCTGTCCAGGAAACCCCCGCAGAGGCCAGCCCGGAGCAGCTGCAGGATGGCCACTTTCCTAGGAAGGGCAGGCACAGAGCCTGCGGCTGCACTGTTAAAAAGGTGAGAGCAGGTTTCTCCCTGAAGGCTGCCATTGTAAGAGAAGGCAGTCATTTTATAGCAGATGATCCTCTTCTCTGGACAAAGAGGAGCTGTCATCCAAGAAAGGCTTAAATTTCTGCTCCCTCTCGCCAAATGTCCTCAAAGCACCCTAGAACCCTAAACCTGCAGGAAGGACCATTACCCAGGCCCGAGGCTCTCCAGTGGATTACTCAGATCCTAGTTTGGCTCTTTCCCCTGGCCGTGGTCATTTAGTTTCTAATTCTCTACCATTTCCCCCCTCCTCTGGCATCCCCCCTCCAAGAGATAGACGAGAGATGTAGATGAATCTGAAATTCCAGGCACTTCCCTTGGAGGCAAAAGTTTGAAGCAACAGGGCAGTACAAACTCTTTGATCATCAGGATGTCTGGGAAGTGTCTGTTATTACCATTTAAATCTATGTTCTTCCTGCTATTAAAAAGGAAAAGAAAGACAAGGAAACAGGAAATAATTATATTAAAATGATTTGGTCTAATTCCCAGTTCTGACACTTACTAGTTGCATTACCTTGCAAGTTACACAAATTTTTAAACCTCAGTTTCTTCTTTTGTAAAACAGAAATAATATGTATCTCACAGGGTTATTATAGTGGATATTTATTATGTATTTTCAGTCCCCACCCTTTAAAACTTTTCATTTTGAAATAATTTAAAACTTACAGAAAAGAGGCAAGAATAAGAATAGTACAAATTACACCCCATATATCCTTTACTCAGTTGCAAATGTCATGCTCCTTTTTCTCTACATATTTCAGTGTGTATTTCCTACAACTAAGAATATTCTCTTATATCACTACTGTCATTAATAAATGGATAGTTACTAGTTAACATGGACACAGTACTTTTTATCTAATCTAATATGTATATTTCAATTTTTGTCAACTGGTCAAATGATATCATTTATATTTTTTCCTGCGGGTCAGGATCCAGTCTATGGTTATCTATTACATTCAGTTATCTTTCTTCAGTCTTCTTCAGTTTGAAACATTTCTACAGCTTTTGTCTTTTATTGCATTGATAGTTTTAAAATACGCACTTTTTAAAAAATATAGAAAGTCCTTATTTTGGATTGGTCTGATGTTTTTTCATGGTTAGATTCATGCTATGGATTCTCAGCCAGAATATTGCATGGGGAGTGTTGTGTTCTTCTCAGGACATCACTTCTGTGTACGATGTCCATCTGTCCATCAACAGTGATGTTAATTTTGATCACACGGTCAAAAGTTACACCTGTTGTATTACTATTCGACTGAATAGTTACTATTTTTCCCCTTGCAACTAATAAGAAATCTGGAGGAAGACACTTTAATATCATGCATAGCCTGCTCTTCATCTGAATATCCCCCCTAGATTTAGGATCCGTTCCTGATTCTTGCCTGAACTAATCTTTATTGCAATGGTTGCCAAATGATGATTTTTTAACTCTAGCACTCTCTCCACACTGGCATTGTACTCTACACAAGGATCTTCCCTTCTTCCCAATTTGTTTGTTTATCTATTTATAACCAATATGGACTTACGAATTCCTGTGTTTTTCCCCAATGGTTTGTAATTCATTACTGTTGTTATTTTACACTAAAAATGTCCCAGATTTGAAGCTAACTCTTTGTCCTTGTGCCTTTGTGAAGTGCCCTTATTATTTTTTAAGCAGCTAATTTCTGACAGAATAGGATTGTGATAGTTAATTTTGGGTGTCAATTTGACTGGGCTAAGTGATGCCCAGATAGCTGATAAAATATTATTTCTGGGTATGTCCATGAAGTTATTGCTGGACAATATTATCATTTGAATCAGTGAACTGAATAAAGCACCTGGCCCTTTTCAATGTGGGTAGCATCATCCAGTCCTCCAAGGGCCTGAGTGAAACCAAAAGTTAGAGGGAAGGTGAATCTGCCTGTCTCTGTTTAAGCTGAGACGTTCATCTTTTCCTGCCCTTGGATGTCAGTGCTCCTGGTTCCTGGACTTTTGGACTCAGACAGGGACTGAGACTATCAGCTCCCCAATTCTCAGGCCTTCCGACTTGGGCTGAATTATACCACTTGCTTTACCAGTTTGCCAGCTTGCAGACAACAGAACATGGGACTTCTTGACCTCCATAACCATGTGAGCCAATTCTTTTAATAAATAGCCTCTAATATTATCTCTACATAACCTGTTGGTTCTTTTTCTCTGGAGAGCCCTAATACAAAGGCAATCTGGGTTCATTCTGTGTTTACCCTGCACCAGCCATGGAACTGGCCTTTTCTTTATTTTCTTTTTCTTTTGTTTTTGAGATGGAGTCTCACTGTGTCACCAGGTTGGAATGCAGTGGCGCAATCTCAGCTCATGGCAACCTCCGCCTCCCGGGTTCAAGCAATTCTCCTGCCTCAGACTCCTGAGTAGCTGGGACTTCAGGCGTGCGCCACCATGCGTGGCTAATTTTTGGATTTTTAGTAGAAATGGGGTTTCACTATGTTGGCCAAGCTGGTCTCGAACTTCTGACCTCGTGATCTGCCCACCTCGGCCTCCCAAAGTGCTGGGATTACAGGTGTGAACCACCGCGCCTGGCCCTGGAACTGGCCATTTCACCAAGGAGCCCTGGGTTTTGTTTCGTTTTTTGGTGGGTGGGAAACAGTATTTAAAAACCAAGATATGGGTTCCAGGCTTGCTCATTTCTACTGGGGCATCTTTGCTTCTTGGTTGTTTCAGCATATGGCACTAGTAAATGTACATATATAATACATACAAACATGCATAAATATGTAGATACATACATGCATATATACATATTTTAGAAATGAGTTCTTATCAATACCTACAACTCCAATTTATCCTACAGGGTTTCTTTTTTTCCAAATCTTAAATTCCTTTAAAAATTTCTGATTCTGCTGCTTGACTCAGAGCCACAGGATTTTGCTTTATTTTTTTCTTTTGTTTCCCCTCATTCCATATTTGTATATCTCTTCTTCCATAGTGAGAACACTATCTCCCAACAAAATCAATATATTTACTTATTTGTTCAATCCTATAAGACATCTAAAATAGTTTCAGAATTGTGCAACCTCCTTTTTTAAATGTATTTTATTTTCATATAAAAACCCCATAATGGGACGCAACCTCTTTTGAACACACTCTTTTTATGTCTGTGGAATTTCCCACCATGTGAGTCTTTTTTCCCTAAGATAAAATCTAAAAAACTACCTTCCCAGTCTTCTTTGTAGATAGGCACAAATAAGTTACCTGGGTTCCACCAGTCACATTCACCCATGTGGGATGCTGGTCCACAATAAAGCAATGGGAGGAAACAGGCTCTGCCCTAAACATCTATTTATCTGGTGAGAATGGCTGATGGCTGAAAAGTCTGGAATTCAGAGCCCACTGAGTGTGTTAGGTGGAGCTCTACACAGAAATGGCACTGGAGGTGGCAGTAAGGGCCACTCCAGCAAAGTCAAGTTGGAGGCAATGCAAGTTGCGTGGTCTGGTATCAAAGGTGGTAGCAGAAATTCCTCATCAGTCTAGCGCTGAAATGTGGTTTTGGATATTGACCTTGGAAGCTTAGCCTAAAGCATAGTTCTCTAGCCCTACCAGAAATTCTGTAAGCTACTCAGCATTCTTTAATAAGTAATGTTTTTTCCTACATGGGCAAACAGAGTCAGCTTTGAAGCTTATTATGAAGAATTCTGCCCCATAAATTTTTCTGATCATGGGTCAGTTTCCTCTAAAAATTTTACATTTGTTTTTCTTTATTTGGTTGTTATTTTTTTCATTGAGATGGGGTCTCACTCTGTTACCCAGGCTGGAGTGCAGTGGCACCATCACAGCTCACTGTAGCCTCAACCTCCCCAGGCTCAGGTCATCCTCCCAGCTCAGCCTCCCAAGTAGCTGGGTCTACAGGCACGCACCACCATGCCCAGCTAATTTTTGTATTTTTTTGTAGAGACATTGTTTCACCATGTTGCCCAGGCTGGTCTCAAACTCCTCGGCTCAAGCGATGTGCTTGCCTTGGCTTCCCAAAGTGTTGGGATTATAGGCATGAACCACCACACCCGGCTTTGTTTTTCATTTAAATAATTAACTTACCTGGAATTTTAAAACTTTCTTTTCTTTTTCTTTTTTTTTTTTTTTTGAGATGGAGTTTTGCTCTTGTTGCCCAGTCTGAGTGGAGTGGTGCGATCTCGGCTCACTGCAACCTCCGCCTCCTGGGTTCAAGCGAATCTCCTGCCTCAGCCTCCCAAGTAACTATGATTATGGTGATGTGCCACCATGCCTGGGTAATTTTGTATTTTTAGTAGAGATGGGGTTTCACCATGTCGGTCAAGCTGGTCTCCAACTCTTGACCTCAGGTGATTCACCTGCCTTGGTCTCCCAAATTACAGGCATGACCTCACCTAGCCTTAAACTTTTTTTCTTTTTTTTTTTTTGAGACGGAGTCTCGCTCTGTCACCCAGGCTGGAGTGCAGTGGCCAGATCTCAGCTCACTGCAAGCTCTGCCTCCTGGGTTCACACCATTCTCCCGCCTCAGCCTCCTGAGTAGCTGGGACTACAGGCGCCCGCCACCTCGCCCGGCTAGTTTTTGTATTTTTTAGTAGAGACGGGGTTTCACCATGTTAGCCAGGATGGTCTCGATCTCCTGACCTTGTGATCCGCCCGTCTCGGCCTCCCAAAGTGCTGGGATTACAGGCTTGAGCCACCGCGCCCGGCCCTTAAACTTTTTTTCTTAAGGCTATGTCTTAACCCAGGTTCCCTAAAACTTGCTTCTCAAAGTGGGGTCCTCAGCTAGCAGCATCAGGGAGAGCTTATTAGAAATGTAGAAGCTTAGGCCTCACTCCAGACTCACTGAATCAGAATCTGCATTTTAATGAGCCCCCTAGGGGATGTAAAATTTGAGAACCACTGCCCTAAAAATAGTGTCTGAAGCAAGGATTAAGTACTGATGCTTTATTTGGCAGTTGTTAACTCAGAATAACAATATAGGGAAAAAAGAGAATTGAGGCAAGGAAAACTGGAAGTAATGCATGGTGGTGGGTTTCTACTGTGGCCTCTACTTTATAATGAGCCTCAAAAGACACTGCAGGTTGCTTGGCAGGAGTGCACACTTGACCATGTGGCAAGTGTTTGGACAGGATGTATGGAGAAACCCTGCCTAAGAGAAATCCACCAAAAGAGGTAGGTGAGGGAATTATCCTCATGAACCTCCCATCTCCTGTTTCCCAATAGTTGCTCCGCAGGGGGTTGACCCTTATGCTTCTGGGTCATGTAAGTCAGACTCTTTGTTGGCCATTCAGAAGCCAGATTACATATCCTGTTGCATAGTATTTTATCCAAGTGTGGAAGTGGCAGGAGGAGCCAGAGAGTGCATCCACTGGCTAGTCACTCTGGTTATACAACAGCAGCCAGAGAGAAGGGCCTGGGCAGTGGGACTGGGTGGAGCTGGTTGGTCACAGCCTCAGTCAAGGCCAAAGAAATCTGAGAAGACGTCAGAAGACATATCCAATACAGCTTACCCATTCGCCAGTCAGAAAAGTTGTGTGGGGTAACATGCCAATGGATAGGACCTTCTGTAAGCTTTAGATGGTGGTGTTGGTTGAAGCCCTGTAGACAATGAAAGCAAACTCATATATGCTATGCATATTGATTCTGGTAAAAATAAATCACTGTCCCAGAGCAGAAGGTGTGGCTTTCCATCACAGATGGTTCTCACATTAGAATACGGAGCTGCCGTCCTAAAAAAAATAAAAAAAATAAAAAAATAAAACTCTTCACCTCTTTTCTAAGAGAGGAAATACAAATCCTTTTATTTATAAAGTTCCCTTTAAGGTTGTGGCCAGTTGTAATTTTCTGGAAGGCCTAATGGAAGAGACAGATGTATCAAGCTACAGAAGGCTTGATTCAAGCTACCGTTACTGGTTCTAAGGCCATAATTGATATTCATCATCTCCCTTCTCCACCACCCATGCTAGACTTCCCTCTTATCCAACACTTCAGCTGATTCGTCTAGATTGGTTGCCTGATTGGATGATCTTCATACCTAGGGGAGGTAGTAGGGATCTGAAGCTCTTAGTTGAACAGCCCTTTCTGAGTTATAATTGCTTTACCAGGAGTGGAAGTACCAGGAGGTATCTCAGTGAATCCCCTGGATTTCCTGCAATCTAAGAGGAATAATCCAGGCTGCTAAAGGTTTTATAATTTTTTTGGAGACAGGGTCTTGCTCTGTTGCCTGGGTTGGAGTGCAGTGGCATGATCATGGCTCCCTGAAGCCTTGCACTCCTGTGCTCAAGCGATCCTGCTTCCTCATCCTCTTGAATGGTTAGGACTATAGGTGTACATTACCATGTCCAGCTCATTTTTTAATGTTTCTGTAGAAACAGGGTCTCACTATGTTTCCCAGGCTAGTCTTGAACTCTTGGGCTCAAGCAATCCTCCCATCTTGGCCTCCCAAAATGCTGGGATTATAGGCTCATTCATGAGTCTTCGCACCTGGCCAATTATTATAATTATTGTACTTTAACTCCTTTCTTTGCCCACCGACTTGCAGTGCTCAAGGCAGCCAGGTAAGTAGTTACAGCTTCCAGGTCAGTGGAACCTGAGTGTGTGCCCTCACAGAGATATCTCCCGGGAAACCAGAACTTCTAACATAAGAGTCCAAAGTTCTGGGAACAAAAAGCAAAAATTTCTCAAATGTACCACTGGGTATAAGAGTGAAAGGGGCCACTTCTACTTCCATCCCTTGCTTTCTGGATTCATCCTTTCTAGTCATTACAGATTAGTACCATATATTGGTCTTTAGTTCAAAGAATATTATAAACTGGAGGACTGGGCTACAACCCTGTGAGATGTTGTCACCTCGTTTTGCCTTATCTGTGTCTCAACAGGCTTTTCCACAATATTATCAGGTCAGCTGCTGTTTTGTGTGTGTGGTACATGGTAAGGCCAGTAGACCACAGTCATCAGCCCATTTTCACTCCCTCTTTCACCATAAAACAGCTCTCTTGTGTGGAGGAAGTGTTGCTTGGGTTGATATGTCAATGGATAAGGTGTCTATGAGCTCTCAGATGGTGGTACATCTGAAGTCTGTGGCAGGAAAGGCAAACCCATGTATTATGTTTATATTAACATATGTGTTTATATCTTACCCCTTGTGTTTCTACCTCACCCCTTGGTAGGGTGACCATAGGTGTCAGTTTGATTGGGATGGTCCTGGTTTACACCCACGGGTATTTACCCATTGTTCCTGTGTAATCATGACTAGCATTCCTTTTTGCTCTCAACAGTGACCCAATTTGGACAGTAAATTCCGTGGTTACCCTTCCCCTAGGAACACCATGCTATGTTAGCCGAGCACCATGTGTCCCTGCAGAGAAGGTCATCCTGATTGCCCCTCTGCCTTGCTGTCTGTTGTGGTAAGTATGGTAAGTATGACTGCCTTGTCCTTTATGGTGAAGTGCTCCCGCCTGACACCTGCAATTCTGGGATTTTTATCATCTCCACTACCAATAGGGAACCCAGTTCCATAGCAGCCTTTTCCTTAGCAACAACTCTGGACTATAAGGAGAGCCAGTACCACCCAATGCCTCCAAAAGTCTTCTCCATGGTGCATTCTTTTTTTTTTTTTTTCTTTCGAGATGGAATCTCACTCTGTTGCCCAGGCTGGAGACTAATGTTGCATGATTTCAGCTCACCGCAACCTCTGTCTCCCGAGTTCAAGCAATTATCCTGCCTCCATCTCTTGAGTAGCTGGGATTACAGGTGTGTGCCACCAAACCCAGCTAATTTTTATATTTTCAGTAGAGACGGGTTTTTGCCATGTTGGCCAGCCTTGTCTCCAACCCCTGACCGTCAGGTGATCTACCCGCCTCTGCCTCCCAAAGTTCTGGGATTACAGGTGTGAACTACCGTGCCTGGCCGATAGTGCATTCTTTATTGGCTTAGCAGGGAGTGTCCTCTGGGCCAGCCCAGGGCAGTTGGTGGGTTCTTGAGCCATACTAGGAAACACTTCGAATACTCCCACCTCCCTGAGTCTTCTGACTCCTTCCTCAATAATACACAAGGAAATCTGGCTTCTCCACTTTGTTTATTGTAGGCCATTGCTGAGACCAGGCTTTCAAGAGCCATCCCAGAAAACAGCTAAGATAAGCTCCAGCCTTCCCTGCTGAACATTAATTCTCGTGTTCTGTATGTGTGTATTAGCCAGGGTTCTCCAGAGAAACAGAACTGATTGGATATACACACTGATATATAAGGGAATTATTATGGGAATTGGCTCAGGCAATTATGAAAGCTGAGAAGTCCCACAATCTGCTGTCTGCAAGCTGGAGAAACCAGGGAAACTGGTGGTGTAATTCAGCCTGAGTCCAAAGGCCTGAGAACCAGGGTGGCTAATGGTGTAATTCTCAGTTCTGGGTCCAAAGGTCTGAGAACCAGGGTGGCTGATGGTGTAACTCTCAGTCCAGGGTCCAAAGGCCTGAGAAGAGGGGGTGGGGGCAGCTTGGGTATAAGCCTCAAAGTCTGTAGGCCAAAGAACATGGAGTTCTGATGTCTGGGAGCAGGAGAATATGGATGCCCCAGCTCAAAAAGAGAGAGAGTGAGTTTGCACTTGCTTTGCCTTTTGTTCTATGAGGGCCTTCAGTGGATTGAGTGATGCTTGCCCATACTGGGTGAGGGCAGATCTTACTCAGTCCAGGGAGTAAGATCCGGGTAACCCATAACCCTGTCAAGTTGACACCTGGTCAAGTCCACACACGTTTCACAATTCCTGTCAGTCCACATTAGCCAAGCTCTGTAATATCTTTGGCAAGTATGCTTTTTTCTCCCTGGAGCAGGGCATTTTCTTCCCAGTATAGGCTGTGCTACAACCTGACTCTGGCATTGTTGGAGGCAATAAAGCGGGGGGCCAGGTCTTGAGGAGAACAAGTCATGGGGAAGGGGGTCTTCCTTGGGCAGGAGACTTCAGGGCATTTGAATGGTCATGATTCTCATCAACTCTGATATACCTATCCCAGGTCTCAGGGTCTCACTCTTTTCCTATCTGGGCTCTCAATTTGAAATGGCAGCCTGTCAAGGGCATGCGTTTAGTTTCCTTTGCCATTCTGCTACCCTTTGATCTTGGGCTTGATTTTAAGAGCCTATCTTATGACTACAGGAAATAAGACTCTCTCTTAAAGTTTCCATGGAGGCGTTCTGGCTTTAAAGCATTGCATGACTTGGCTCCGAGCCTGCTATTTTTTTGTTTCCAAGATCTCCAGTGCCTTATAATTATCATTGTTTCTGAACTGATTATCACAGCTACTTGATGTTCCAACGTCTTGCTCTCCATACAGTTTACCCCAAATAAACCCAAGTGAAAGCTATGGTGCTATTGCATATCAGGATTATCACCGTCTGCCTTAGAGAGAGGTCTCTATTGATTTCAAGAAGGTGAGCCATACAAACCCAAAATTTATCTTGAGGATTTGCTTTCTAGAACTACTTGTGGACCCAGTTGTCTTTTTTTTTTTTTTTTTTTTTTTTTGGAGACGGAGTCTGGCTATGTCGCCAGGGCTGGAGTGCAGTGGCCGGATCTCAGCTCACTGCAAGCTCCGCCTCCCGGGTTCCCGCCATTCTCCTGCCTCAGCCTCCTGAGTAGCTGGGACTACAGGCGCCCGCCACCTCGCCCGGCTAGATTTTTGTATTTTTTTGGTAGAGACGGGGTTTCACCGTGTTAGCCAGGATGGTCTCGATCTCCTGACCTCATGATCCGCCCGTCTCGGCCTCCCAAAGTGCTGGGATTACAGGCTTGAGCCACCGCGCCCGGCCGGACCCAGTTGTCTTAACTCATTTTCTCTAGAAAATAGAATCTGAAACAAAGATTAAATGCTGATTGGGAAAGCAGACAGAGAGAGTAAAAAGGGAAATGACATTGGCTAGGATGAGAAGCAATGCAAGGTGGTGTGTTATCATATAGGCAACTGCTTCATGACCAGTGGCAAAGAGCCATGGCAGGCTACTTAGTAGCTATGTCTGCTCAGCCATACAGGACATCTCTGGACAGGCTGTTTTGGAAAATCATAACTCAGTTCATAGGAGGGAAGAAAGGGAATTTATCTGACCAGCTCTCTCCCATCCTGGTTTGTTGGTTTTTATTTTTATTTTATTTTATTTTAATTTATTTATTTTGAGAGAGTCTTACTCTGTCCCCCAGGTTGGAGGGCAGTGGCGCAATCTTGGCTCACTGCCACCTCCTCCTGCCAGGTTCAAGCAATTCTCGTGCCTCAGCCTCCCGAGTAACTGGGATTACAGGGGTGTACCACCACACCAAGCTAATTTCTTGTATTTTTAGTAGAGATGGTGTTTCACCATGTTGGCCAGGCTATTCTCAAACTTTTGGCCTCAAAATGATCCACCTGCCTCAGGGTCCTAAAGTGCTGGAATCATAGGCATGAGCCACTGTGCCTGGCCTCCCTCCCATCTTATTTCTCATTGGTCAATATGCTCCCCATAGGGAATTAATTCCCTAGTTGGCATCCTCCAGCTCCTCTGGCTGCTCAGAAGCCAGATCCCACATCCTGCAGTGTGGCATTTCATCTGAGTCCAGAAGTGGTGGAGGACCAGAGACTCCAGACAGGTGGCTGGCCAGCCTTGTTGTGCAGGAGCAGCCAAACGGAGAGTTGAGCACTTCTGGGCAAGTGACTAGTCAGTCGCAGGTGACTGAATGCACAGATCTAGTTGGCCATGAAGGTAGCTGTGGAGCCAGGAGAAAGGCTAGACCTAAGGAATGTGAGGCGGCACATGGGATGTGTCTGATACATTTATTAATAAACTATTAATACACATATTGTCTTTGTTTTTGTTTTTGTTTTGTTTTGTTTTTGAGACGGAGTCTCGCTCTGTCGCCCGGGCTGGAGTGCAGTGGCCAGATCTCAGCTCACTGCAAGCTCCGCCTCCTGGGTTTACGCCATTCTCCTGCCTCAGCCTCCCGAGTAGCTGGGACTACAGGCGCCCACCACCTCGCCCGGCTAGTTTTTTTTGTATTTTTTTAGTAGAGACGGGGTTTCACCATGTTAGCCAGGATGGTCTCGATCTCCTGACCTCGTGATCCACCCATCTCGGCCTCCCAAAGTGCTGGGATTACAGTTGTCTTTGTTTTATATGGAAAATGTCAAACATTCATAAAAATCGAGAAAATCGTTTAGTGACTATCTGTACCCATCTTTTAGTTTCAACAATTATGATCATTTTACCAACTTTTTTTTACTGCAACATTGTAAAGCAAGTCCTAAACATTGTGTCATTTCACCCATAAATATTATGTGTTTCTGAGATTTTACATAACCACCATGTCACTAATAAAACTAACAAATTATCAATAGTTTTGTAACATTATATAATGCTTAGTCTATATTCAGATTTCCTTAATTCTCTCATAGGAGTTTGTTTTATTTTGGTTGGTTTTGGTTTTATAGCTGTTTATTTGAAATAGAATCAAAGCAAAGTCCACACATTGCGTTTGGTTGCTGTGTATCTTAAATCTTTTCAGTTCTATTTGGTTAATTCCCCACCCCATCCCACACTTTTGTTTCCCCATTGCCATCAGTTTGCCACTGATTTGTTAGAGATAGTGTAACATTTGCATCACATTCTGAATTTGACCGATTGTTTCCTTCTGGTGTCACTCAACTGTTTCTTCTATCCCACCTTTTTTTTTAAATTAAAAAAAAATTTTTTTTGTAGAGTTGGAGTTTCACCATGTTGGCCACGCTGGTCTCAGACTCCTGACCTCAAACAATTCGCCCTCCTCAGATATCTCTTTTAGTTCCTAAAAGTTGTTCTTTAGATCCAGACACTTAATTATAGGTTCAATGGTGTTTTTTTTAAGGCAAGAACACTTCATAGGTGCTACTGTGTACTTACTATGGCACAACACCATAAGGCTCATAGTGATGATGCTCTGACTGACAAACTCATGTGGAATTAATTTTCTTATATAGTGGGAGGTAGGAATCCAGCTTCAACTTGGTTGTGAGGCATGAGAGCTTTTATACATTGCTGGATTCCATTTGTGAATATTTTGTTTAGGATATTTTCACTTATGTTCAAAAGTAAGATTATCAGTAATGTTCCTATCTTGTACTTTCTTTGTCTTATACCAAGATTTTACCAGCTTAATACGATTAATGGGGGACTGGTTCTTTTTCTATTTTCTCAAAGATTTCATAGAGGATTTGTTTCTTCGATATTTGATGTGACTCAAGTAAAACTCTCTGGGTCAGGTGATTTTTTTTTGGAGGGTAAATTTTAATAGTTACAGGACTACTAAGATTTTCTATTTTTTCTCAAGTCAGTTTTGAAAATATGTTTCCTTAGATATTTAAATTGTTAGCTGGGTACAGTGGCTTACTCCTGTAATCCCAGCACTTTGGGAGGCTGAGATGGGTGGATCACCTGAGGTCAGGAGTTCGCGACCAGCCTGACCAATATGGTGAAACCCCATCTCTACTAAAAATACAAAAATTAACTGGATGTGGTCACGGGTGCCTGTAATACCAGCCACTCGAGAGGCTGAGGCAGGAGAATCACTAGAACCTGGGAGGCTGAGGTTGCAGTGAGCCGAGATTGTGCCATTGCACTCCAGCCTAGGGGACAGAGTAAGACTCCATCTAAAAAAAAATTAAAATTGTTTTTTGTTTGTTTTTTGAGACAGGGTCTCACTCCTGTCACCCAGGTTGGAGTACAGGATACAATCACAGCTCACTGCAGTCTTGATTTCCCTGGCTCACATGATTCTCCCACCTCAGCCTCCTGAGTAGCTGGGACTATAGGCACATGCCACCATGCCCGGCTAATTTTTGTTATTGTTTTACTTTTACTAGAGATGTGGGGGGGAAAAGAAATTTAAATTGTTGACTTTGTTTTCAAATTCATTGGCATGTTTTCATAGTATTCTATTTTCTTTTTAATCTGTCATATCTATAATTTCTCTTCCAACTTCATTTGTTTCTATTATTGCTTAAGTCATTCCTGTTTTCTCTTATTAGTCTTATCAGAGGTTTTGTTTTAGCTCATTAGTCTTAGTCTTTAAAAAAAAATCAGCTTTTGGTTTTGTTGAGCCTGTCTCCCATAACTTTCTTTCTTTTTTTAAAATTTATACCTGTTCTTTTATTATTTCCCTTTTTATTTTCTTTAAGTTAATTCAGTTGCTGTTTTGTAACTTCTCATGTTGCATGCTTAACTCATTACTTTTTAGCCTTTCCTATTAGTACTAGAAGTGGGATCCTAAACACGTGATCCTATCACAGTGATATATTGGCACATGACAAGGAAATATACATCATAGGCTGGGAATATAAGAACCTAGTTTATGTAGTAACAAAATACTTGGTAAAATGGCTGCTTGCAGTGATTTGATTGCAAATCTGATCAAGTGCCTGATACTGATTCAGTTGCTTCAAAGGAAGTTGTTGGAAAGAGCCAATGTTAGCATGTGTTGGTTGCCTTTTGCTTTGTTTAGCAAGGTTTTTATATAAAGAGATGATCACTGGAAAGAATTGACTAATACATGAAAAATGGAAAAGAATGGACTGAGCACAGATATTTGGGGCTTTCTTGTGTTAGAAAAAAATTGCTTTTAGACCCCAAATACAAAGTAAGACTGATAAAAGTTTTGAGTGACTAAAGCCAATTAACACTTTCTGAAAAAACACAAAGTGATTCAGTCTATGGCAAAGATCGGATTGGAAGTTGAGACTTCTCACTCAAGCCTGTTATTTCAGACGGCGTCAAAATAACCATTATTAGGTGAAACAGAAAGGCATGGGGACAAGGAAATTAATCAGGCTTGGGAAGAATTTTATTTAAAAGAGAAATTTGGATGTGCTTGTTGGCATATGGAACTATCTAGAAGCAAGTAAGTTAGAAGCCTACTAAATTTGTAAGGAATCGATTAACCAAAGAAAACACAAATGCACCTTTGAAAAAGGCTTTGACTATTTAAACTTCAAATTAACTCTAAAGTCTTTAAATTCACACCACTATGGCATTGGCTGTAAGAGTTCTGCAGCCTCCCAAGGATGTAGCCACTTCAGATGTGTCCACAGAAGAACCAGAGAGCAGAATGAGGGGCCATGATAACACAGGATAAAGAATCTTTTCAGAATGCAGAATCAGGGTCTAATGAAGGAACTTTCCCTATCCTTAGGTCAGACTTTATAATGCTTGTTTCTCAGTGTGTAATTGATAAGTTCTAGTGACTTTTTTTTTTTTTTTTGACAGAGTCTCACTCTGTTGCCCAGGCCAGAGTGTAGTGTTGCAATCTCCACTCATAGCCTTGAACTCCTAGGCTCAAGCAATCCTCCCACCTCAAGGCACCTGAGTAGCTGGGCCCACAGGCATGTACCACCATGCCCAGCTAATTTTCTGTGTGTTTTTTATAGAGACGGAGTTTCGCCATGTTGGCCAGGCTGGTCTCAAACTCCTGGCCTCAAGTGATTCGACCACCTAGGCCTCTCAAACTGTTGGGGTTACAGGCGTGAGCCACTACTACTCCCAGCCTGCATCTAATTTTAGTATCTGAAGTCTTTAGAGATTTAACTCTAGTTGTGTATGCTGACTCTTGGTTTTGGTGGCTTGCTTCCTTGTGACTTGGTAATTTTTAGACATGGATTTCTCTTTGCCTGAGCTCTTTAGGATTACTTGTGGGCCTGGGTTGAGGATGTGTTTATCCAGAGAAGATGTACATTTGCTGCTTCCAGGCACCTAAGGACATTATCAACCTGGCACTATTTAAACATAATTTTTCAGCTTGGGTTTTCCTGAACTATCCAGATAGTGTAAGTTAAATGCAAGGCCAGACAATACAGTTACGAACTCTTGAAGGAACCTTTTTTATTATTGTTTTTTTCTATTCAGAGCTGAGGCTGAAATGGACATTTTATTTTTGTGGTTTTCCTTTGCTGGCTGGACCTTGGGCCAATTATTTAACCGTTTCCAGTTTCAATTTAAAACTCACAGCATATATTTCTTGTGAGCATTAAATGACAGAATGCAGGTGAGGTGCTTAGATTGTGCTTGGCATAAAGTACTTGATAAGTGTCACTTTTTGGTTTGCTCTTTCTATGGCAAAACCTAGATCCAAACAAATTAGAAATGGTACAAAACAGACCAGGCATGGTGGCTCACTTCTGTAATCCTAGCACTTTGAGAGGCTGAGGCTGGTGGATCTCTCAAGCCCGAGTTTGAGACCAGCTTGGGTAACATGGTGAAACCCCGTGATATGACTTGGATTTGTGTCCCTGTCTAAATCTCAAGTCGCATTGTAATCCCCAGTGTTGGAGGAGGGACCTAGTGGGAGGTGATTGGGTCATGGGGGTGAATTTTCCCCGTGCTATTCTCGTGATAGTGAGTTCTCATGACATCTGGTTGTTTAAAAGTGTGTAGTATCTTTCCCTTTGCTCTCTTCCTCCTGCTCCAGACAAGTAGGATGTGTCTGCTTCTCCTTCACCTTTCACTGTGATCCTAAGTTTCCTGAGGCCTCCCCAGCCATGCTTCCTGTACAGCCTGTGGAAACATGAGCCAATTAAACTTAGTTTCTTTATAAATTACCTAGTCTCAGGCGGTTCTTTTTTTGTTTGTTTTTGTTGTTTTGAGATGGAGTCTTGCTCTGTCGCCTGGGCTGGAGTGCAGTGGCACGATCTCAGCTCACTGCAATCTCTGCCTCCTCCCGAGTTCAAGCGATTCTCCTCCCTCAGCCTCTTTAGTAGCTGAGATTACAGGTGCGCACCGCTGTGCCTGGCTAATTTTTGTATTTTTAGTAGGGACAGACTTTCACCATGTTGGTTAGGCTGGTCTCGAACTCCTGACCTCGTGATCCACTTGCCTCGGCCTCCCAAAGTGCTGGGATTACAGGCGTGAGCCACCGTGCCTGGCCTGGCAGTTCTTTATAGCAATGTGAGAATGGACGAACACATACTGTCTCTGCAAAAAAAAAATACAAAGAAAAAATAGCTGGATGTGGTGATGTGCACCTGTGGTCCCAGCTACTCAGGATACTGAAGTGGGAGGATCACCTGAGCCTGGGAAGTCAAGGCTGCAGTGAGCTGAGATTGCACCACTGCACTCCAGCCTGGGCCTATGAATAGATGACAATTCATGTGATTCAGATACTACCATGGAATATATGCAAAATATCCTTTAGGGAAGTGAGAGATGAAGAAGCTATTTGATTTTTCTGAGACCTCCAGGAAAGACACTTAAGTTCCTCATCTGGCATTCTCTTCTGTGGTCCTAGAACAACACCAGGTTTGCTAAATCTCATGATTACAGAATATTAGTGTTGATATTTAGTGAAAAAGTCAGTTCACTAGTTCAGTGCAGTGGTAACATTCCTCATCAGGATGATCATAGGCCCTAAACAAATGGGCTGAACCTCCATCAGTCCCATGTGGATATCAGCCTCATACGGGGTATATTAGTTTGCTAGGGTCGCTATAACAAAGTGCCACAAACTGGCCAGGCGCAGTGGCTCATGCCTGTAATCCCAGCACTTTGGGAGGCCAAGGAGGGTGGTTCACCTCATGTCAGGAGTTCGAGACTAGCCTGGCCAATGTGGTGAAACTCCGTCTCTACTAAAAATACAAAAATTAGCAGGGCGTGATGGCGGGTGCCTGTAATCCCAGTTACTTGGGAGGTTGAGGCAGGAGAATCACTTGAACCAAGGAGGCAGAAGTTGCAGTAAGCTGAGATTGTGCCACTGCACTCCTGGGTGACAGAGCGAAACTCTGTCCCAAAACAAACAAACAAACAAACAAAAAACAAAGTGCCACAAACTGAGTGGCTTAAACAGAAATTTATCATCTCACACTTCTGGAGGCTGGAAGTCTGAGAGCAAGGTATTGGCAGGGCCAGGCTCCCTCTGAGGGTGCAGGGAAGGGTCTGTTCCAGGCCTCTCGCCTGGATTCTGGTAGTTCCTTGGCTTGTGGCAGCATCACTCCAATCTTCACATGGTGTTCTCTCTGTGCACATGTCTGTCTCTGCATCCAAGTTTCCCTCTTATAAGGATATCAGCCTTACTGGATTAGGAGCCCAACCTACTCTAGTATGACCTCATCTTAACTAATTACATTTGCAACGACTATTTTTGAATAAGGTTACATTCTGAAGTGCTAGGGGTTGGAACTTCAACATATGAATTTGGGGATGGGGACACACGACTCAACCCGTGACTGGGTAGATCTTCCTCTGTGCTGTCAATAGAGGCAGAAACAAACTCTTCCTGTTCCTGTGTGCCGCTGCCCGCCTACTCCTGTGTCTCCCAGCTTTTTCTCTTCCCCTCCATACACCCATGGCTTGTTTGAAATATACATCCCTTTCCCTGGGCAGCTGCAGTAATTTCTCAGTCTTGACTCCCAGGCAGTAAAATGTCTGGGAACAGATGTCTCCAAATCTGTTTGTGTCACTGTCTCAGATTCAGATGAAGGCCCAACTTACATGTACTTAGTGTTACCTTGCTAAGCACTTACCTTACCTCTCTGTCCTCATAACATCCCTCTAGAGTAGTATTGTATCTTCTTCATGAGGAAATTAAGGCTCATAGATGTTGAGTAACTTACCCAAAATTGCACCATCAATAAATAGTAGAGCTAGAAATATGAACCATCAGGGTAGGATTTTGTCTTATTTCTCATCACGATAGCAGTTGGCATTTGAATAATGAGATCTTATCTGAATCCAGTTCTTCACATTCCAAACTTTTCCACTACGCTTCCCTGCTATACCAGCAGTTACGCCAACAAATACAAGTGGCCTTTCTCTCAGAGGTTGAGAATCCAGTCACTAAGTCCTTGTTCAAACTGCAAATTGGCTTTGTCCCACGGTGTGTATATGTGGCTGTGACAGTCTTACTAACTACCAGAACATTCAAAATCCTTAATCTAACTGGCCTGGGTTCACTGGAGTGTCATATAACACAAAATACACAAGGAAATGAAGAACAAAGTTGGCCTGCCCATGCAGCCTAGTGCAACTGTCCAATGAGAAGCAATTCTGAAGAAGAGCGCACTTCTGCCTGACAATGCCCTTGCTGAGACAGCACAATTCACTTCAGAAGCTTCCTTACCAGCTCTTCGGAGAAGTAGCAAAATCTCCTGACTATATTAATGTGCCATGCCACTTGTCCCTCCACGCCATCCCACTGCTGGGGAAGAGAAGAAAAGACAATTGGAATATTGGAGATGAACAGCAAAAGCTCTTCCCTTCAACTGTCAGGGAGTCCTGAGGCGCTTGGAGGCAGGAAGATGAACTGATAACCCTCTCAGGTCCCCAGGACTTTAATTCAGGTAAAGCAGAATGCAGGCTCTGGCTTAACAGTGTAACTGTAGGAGCTCGGACTTGACCTGAGTGGGGACACTGGGAAGTGATTCCAAGGAAGATGACCCTTGCCAGACATTCTTCGATGTTCACCAACTGGTCTGTTCACCTGAGATTTGAGAGTTCAGTTTTCTCCAGAGGGACTGTCAGGTCAAATCCTCATTCTCTGCATACAGGTCCGTATCCTGAAATTCTAGTCTCCTGGACTTGAGACTCCCGGGAAATGTGGAGAAAAGGGTGGATTTGAGAGGTGAATGCAAAAAGAAGGGAGGAAGAATGTTCAGAATGAGAAAATAGATCACTCTCTGAGGCATGTTTTCTGTTAATCAGGAAATGAAAACTGAGGCAATTATATGGTGAGCAGATACTTTTCTTTCAGTTCTTGCTTTTTCTTTCCAGGTGTTCTTCTTGCAGTCAAATGAGTCAATTTCATGAATTGGCCCATTTCCTTTGTCTCTATGAACCTAAGGTATTATTCCCATTATTTATTTTTGTTTTACTTTTAGAAATGGAGTTTCACTCTGCCAACCAGACTGGAGTGCAGTGGTGTGATTGAACTCCTAGGTTCAAGCAATCCTCTCACCTCGGCCTTTAAAAAAACTTTAATTTTAATTTCAATAGTTTTGGGGGTACACGTGGTTTTTGGTTACATAGATAAGTTCTTTTGTGGTGATTTCTGGGAATTTGGTGCACCCATCACTTGAGCAGTGTATACTATACCCAATATGTAGCCTTTTTTATTTTTATTTTAGGCAGAATCTCACTCCGTCGCCCAGGCTGGAGTGCAGTGGTGCAATCTCAGCTCACTGCAACCTCCGCCTCCTGAGTTCAAGTGATTCTCATGCCTCAATCTCCCGAGTAGCTGGGATTACAGGAGCTGTGCCACCACGCCCAGCTAATTTTGTATTTTTAGTAGAGACCAGGTTTCACCATGTTGGCCGGGCTGTTCTTGAACTCCTGACCTCAGGTGATCTACCCACCTCAGCCTCCGAAAGTGCTGGGATTACAGGCATGAGCCACCCCACCAGGCCCAATATGTAGTCTTTTATCCCTCACCCTCCTCCTCCCCTTCGTCGCTCTCCCCACCAAGTTCCCAAAGTTCATTATATCATTCTTATGTCTTTACATTCCCATAGTTTAGTTCCCACTTATAAATAAAGATATTTGGTGTTGGATTTCCATTCCTGAGTTACTTCACTTAGAATAATGGCCTCTAGCTGCATCCAAGTTGCTGCAAAAGACATTATTTCATTCCTTTTTATGGCTAAGTAGTATTCCATGGTGCATATATACCACATTTTCTTTATCCACTCATTAGTTGATGGGCACTTAAGTTGGTCCCATATTTTTGCAATTACACATTGTACTGCTATAAACACACGTGTGCACGTGTCTTTTTCATATAATGACTTCTTTTCCTTTGGGTAGATACCCTGCAGTGGGATTGATGGATTGAATGGTAGTTTTAGCTCTACTTCTAGTTCCTTAAGGAATCTCCATACTGTTTTCCATAGTGGTTGTACTAGTTTACATTCTCACCAGCAGTTTTAGACATGTTCCCTTTTTGCCACATACATACCAACGTCTATTATTTTTTGACTTTTAAATTATGGCAATTCTTGCAAGAGTAAGATGGTATCTTTTTGTGGTTTTAATTTGCATGTCCCTGATAATTCGTGATGTTGAACATTTTTTTCATATGTTTGTTGATAGTATACCCTCTTTTGAAAATTGTCTATTCATGTCCTTTGCCCATTTTTTGATGAGATTGTTTTTATCTGGCTGATCTGTTTGAGTTCCTTGTAGATTCTGGATACTGGTCCTTTGTCAGATGCACAGTTTGTGAATACTTTCTCCCACTCTGTGGATTGTCTGTTTATTCTGCTGATTATTTCTTTTGCCATGCAGACCCTTTTTAGTTTAACTAGGTCCTGTTTATTTATTTTCATTTTTGTTACATTTGCTTTTGAGGTCTTAGTCATGATTTCTTTGCCTAAGCTAATGTCTAGAAGAGTTTTTCTCATGTTATCTTCTAGAATTTTTATGGTTTCAGGTCTTAGATTTAATTAAGTCTTTGATCCATTTGGAGTTGATTTTTGTGTAAGGTAAGAGACGAGGATCCAATTTCATTCTACATGTCTGCTTCAGCCTTTTGAGCAGCTGGAACTACAGGTGTGTGCCACCACATCTGGCTAATTTCAAAATATTTATTTATTTATTTATTTATTTATTTATTTATTTAGTAGAGACAAGGTCTCGCGATGTTCGTCCAATCTCTAATTCCTGGCCTCAAGTAATCCTTCCTCCTCTTTCTCCCAAAGTGCTGGGTTTAAAGGTGTGAGGCACCGTGTCTGCCCTATTCTCATTATTGAATCTATAAAGTCCTTGGCATGGACTCTGTCTCAGGGAGCAGTGCAGGGCTAAGTCCAGAATCCAGGTCTTCTCACCCAAGCTCTGGCTCTCAACTACCCTTCAGGGGTCTCTGCCCTCCTGTGGAAGAGAAGTTCCGGTTCCATGACAGGCAACTTGTCAGGGTAAGCATTCAGAAACTGATCCGCCCTCAGTGGCTCTCTGACAACTGTCTTCTTAATTCAAGGTTCACTTAGCATAGCTCTCATAACTGCTTCGCTCAGAGCTAGCTTGCTGACCTGCAGTTTAAAGAGAAAGGATGCTATGGCCAGGATCCTCAGTGTCACAAGAGAGGAAGTCAGGGAATCACAGAACCTTACAGCCAGAACAGACCCTGGAGAGCGGGAGGTCTGCTCTCCTTTCGGAAAGAGAAGCTAAGGCGCAGAGCAGGGAAGTGGCTTGTCCAGGGTCACACAGCTGAGCAAAGTGACAAACCTGGACTTGGAGCCAGCCTTCAGGTCAGCAGTCTGGTGCTCTTCCCACCTCAACCTGCTCTCCTCTTTCTTAAAGAAAAAGAAAGAGAAGACGTTTCAGTAGTGAGTGTGGGACAGCCACCCACTTCACCATGATTTGGAAGCATCTCTCCATCCCTCCTCTCACTGGACAGCTGTGGCAAAACAGTCAGGGCCTGCCTGACCTCTTGGGTTTTATTGTCTCCTTTCAACTTGGGCTTAAAGGGACTTTATTAACCGTGACTAATATCAGAGGATCCAAAGCTGCACCCACTTGTTAATTTTGAGGAATTTGTAAATGCGGGATTAAAAAAAAGATTTAATTTCACGCGTAGGTATGAACAGCTCCTCATCATCCCGGGTAGAGGATGAACCACTCATCATCCCGGGTAGAGGCAGGTAAGTGTGTCCAGCGTCCCTCAGGGAATGCTGTTCTGATGCCAACCCTCTGCTTCCGCGGGGTCACTTCTTGGGTGGTTTTGTTTCTCCTCTGCTTCCACAGTTGCAAACCCTCAAAGTGGCACGACCCCTGGGGAAACTCGATCTTAAGTCCCATGGCCAAACGCTCCAGCCCGCGGGGCTCCCAGGACACGATAGCGATCGGATTTCGCGTGGCAGCCAGGCTCCCCCTACTCCGGTCCCCTCCCGCCAGGGAACCCCTGGAGCCAATCAGAGCGTCGCGGAGCTCGGGGTTGTAGAGTCCCGAGGCCAGGACCCGCCCCTCTTTGTTGCGGTGGCCAATGGACGCATTCGGAACATCGGCGGCTGCCCGGGTGACTCGGTTATATGTCACAGAATAACATTCGAGAATGGGACATGGAATGAGGCGACGGCCGCAGCAAGCCCCAGCAGCCCCAGCCCCAGCCCTAGTCCCAGGCCCAGCAGCAGCAGCAGCAGCAGCAGCAGCAGCAGCCCCCACTGTCCCGCCGCCCGGAGAGGCTCTGCAGCCATGAAGCCGACCGTCCCAAGGTAGGATGCTGGAGCTGCCGCGCGCCCTTTCTGCGCTTCGCCCGCCTGCAACCAGTCCCTCTCGGTGCTAGGCGCTGGAACTCGGGGAAAAGGGGGCGGATGGAGCTCTTTCCACTAGGTCCCCGCCGGGGTCCGGGAGGGCTTCCTGGAAGAAAGCGGGCCGCCTTGCAAGCCAAGGCTGCTGCAGCGCCCTCGCGCCAGTCCTGGACGCTCACGTGCCGGCACGTTCGTGGCTCCGTTCCTCTCTCGGCCACATCTGGGGACCTAGGAATGTGTGGAGCCTTGCGGGAACCTCCTGTTCCTTCACGCTACACAAGCTGTCTTTCTTCTCCCCACACCTTGCGCTCCGCATCCCCCACGCTCCTTGTGCCCCTCCATCTCCAACCCCCGGGGTTTAGATGTATGTGAAGCTTCGTGGCACATTTTGAGCTGCCTTTCTAGGTAATAGCAGGGCTGGAAACCCGTCATCGATTCCCAGGGAGATTGTCAGCGTGCAGGGGGAAGCGGGGGGTGTCGTGGAGACACTCCGGGGCCCCTTACTCGGTTCCTCTGTGGGTCCACTTAGCTGTAGTGTCAGCTGTGTCTCCGCTGATTTCAGGCACCGCCGGTAAGCAGGGAGTCTCCGCGGAGCTCCCGCCGCCGCTCCCCCTTGGCGCGTCCTGCCGCAGCGAGAGGCATGGAGAAGGCCGCCCCCGCGGGGCGCTGATCCCCGCGCCGCGCCCGCGCGCACACGCCCCCCGCCGCCGCCGCCGCCGCCGCGCGCCCCCAGTACCTGGCTCCCCGCCCAGGCCCCACCATGACCGGCTCCGCGGCCGACACTCACCGCTGCCCCCACCCCAAAGGCGCCAAAGGCACCCGGTCCCGGAGCAGCCACGCGCGGCCCGTGAGCCTCGCCACCAGCGGGGGCTCAGAGGAGGAGGACAAAGACGGCGGGGTGCTGTTCCACGTTAACAAGAGCGGCTTCCCCATCGACAGCCACACCTGGGAGCGCATGTGGATGCACGTGGCCAAGGTGCACCCTAAGGGGGGAGAAATGGTGGGCGCCATCAGGAACGCCGCCTTCTTGGCAAAGGTCAGTGGCTTCCAGGGCGGGGTTGGGGGGCTGGGGGTAGGTAGGCAAAGAGGGGACCGTTTCAGCCTGTACATAGCAAATAGAGGCAATCTCCATTTTCCTGGTCCTGCTACAAACTCCCTTCCTCTCCCCATTCCTCCCTGCCAGCCCTTTTCTAATTGAGATGTTTAGATTGGAAGCCTAAGAAATGGGGAAGGGAGAGGTAGTGGGCTTGCTATCCTGGGACTATGTAATTGGATTGTGCCAAGGTGTCTTTGAACGTCCAGCCAAACTCTATTATTTACTCACCCCCACATACATCCTCCTTCAGCAAAAGCTAGAGCCAGCAGGTACCAGCGATGCCAAAGAATGCATAGACCTCAGGGATCCCACTCTGCTTGTTCTCTTTGGAGTGTCTTGCTCCTCCTCTGCTCCCCTCTTCCCCCAGCAAATGATTTATTAAGCTGTGAATGAATTTGAAATCAACCAGACTTCTCAGTGTGAATCATTTCCAGACTTTTTGCCAATTTTTTTTTCTTTTCTTTTTCTTTTATGACAGTGACTTTCACCTCTGAAACTTGCAAAACAGTGAACCCTCTCTCTCTCTCTCTTCCCAGCTTATTTGGGCTCCAAGAAAAAAGAAAGACTTTTGGCTGAGACTTAAAAGGGACTTTCCAGTACACATGATGAATTAGTCTCACTGGATAGAAAAAGAGGCTGAGGAGTGAAACTCTCTTTTTGCCTTGGAGAGAAGCCAGTGAGCCATTTGGGTTTGGTGGCTAAGGATATCGTTACCGAGGGAGGGAGATGTCCCCTGGTGGGAGTAGATACGTTATATGAAACATCAAAATGCAAACTGGGGAGAAATGCTGCCGAGCCTCGGGGTTATAGCGTGATGGATGGTTTCCCCTGGACCCTGGGGACGCTGGTACGGCTGAGAAGATTCCTGGGCAGGTCTAGGAATGCCAGACTTGAGACCCGGAAGGCCATCTGGTTGAGTCCCTAGCCTGGTGACAGCTGAGCATCTGAGCCTGCAGGCCAGAAAGCTGTGTGTGTCCTTGGGGAAGTGACAGAGCCTCTAAACTTACTGCTGCAGTCAGTTACAGTGTTCTGTTACTCTGCTGGTCAAGGAGATCTTCATTGTGCCCAGCTAGAATCTTGCCTGCTTTAGTGTCAACCATAAGTACCCTTGCTGAGTTCTTGAACATGAGAACAACGTTGTTCCTGGTTTGCAGTTCTGACTTGAGAATTTTTCCTCCAGTGAGGAGCCGAGAGCCCTTAAACTTGGAAGAAAAGTGACCACGAGGAAAAACACACCTGTTCCTACTGTCCCATGCTGCCTTACTTAGTAGCACCAGCACCAACCCTGCCTCTAATTGTGCTTTCATCCTTCCCCCAACCATGTATGGGGGTGGGTGGGGGGGTGCATTCTCTATGTGGGAATCATGGAATTTTCCTATTTGTAGAGACCAGTCTCCCACCTCTCAACAGAATCCCCTCCTCTTTTGGAAGACCTCTTGGGAATGGGGAGCTTGCTGCTTCCCAGGCAGCTGATCTCAGGCCTGGCCAGAGTTGACTGTTAGGAAGCTCTTAGACCAACCATAAATCCTCCTCGCAGCACCCTCCCACCCCCAAATCACATTTCATCACTGATTATCGTGTTGCCTTTGGAATCAGGGCAGAGCGTTGGCAACTTCCTTTGCTACTCACAGCACCCTTGAATGTTATGAGAGAGTGCTCTTTGGGTGGAAGGGACTTGGAGTAAACATCAATCCTAGTCTTGGTTGTATGACATCCAGCCCTTGTGCCTCACTTAAGTGAGGTCATTCACTAAAATCTCTGCCCTTAGTTTTCTCATCTATAAAATGGGAATAGAGCAGACTTTGTAAGTTCTTTCCAACTCTAAAATCTCATGATGTTATGACCCCTGAGTCTCCAGGTCGCTAATGCTGATCTGTGTGATGCTAGAGGTCCGCTGGACTATGAGCCCTCAGGACTGTGACTTTTTCTATCATTCTGCTTCTGCTTCTTCCTTTAGCCTTCTTTGTCCACAGATAGCTCCTTTTGCCCTTTTCTTTTTTCTTTTTTTGGAGACAAGGCCTTCCTCTGTCACCCAGGCTGGAGTGCAGTGTGTGATCATGGCTCACTGCAGCCTCAACCTCTCAGGTTCAAGCAATCCTCCCACCTCAGCCTCCTGATTGTAGCTGGGACTACAGACACATACCACTCAACCTGGCTAACTTAAAAAAATTTTTTTTGTAGAGACAAGGTCTCACTGTGTTTCCCAGACTGGTCTCAAACTTCTAGGCTCAAGCGATTCTCCTGCACTGGCTTCCCAACGTAGTGGGATTACAGGCATGAGCCACCGCGCCTGGTCTTTTGCCCTTTCTAATGTGTCATGATTCCCAGACCAACTCACCCTCCTCCTTCCGAGACAATTCCTAGTTTGTCATTAGTCATTTGCAAGCACATATGAAACAGTATTCTAAATCATGTCTGAGCAGTTTAGAACACAGACTGCTACTTCCTGAGACCTGTACCTGATTTTTCCATTATTGTAGCTGAATGCTGTGTTCTTAAGAAAGTGTTCCCTTTTTTTTGAGATGGAGTCTTGCTCTGTCGCCCAGGCTGGAGTGCAGTGGCGTGATCTTGCTTCACTGCAAACTCCGCCTCCCGGGTTCAAGCAATTCTCCTGCCTCAGCCTCCTGAGTAGCTGGGATTACAGGCATGTGCCACCACACCCCGCTATTTTTTGTATTTTTAGTAAGACGGGGTTTCACCATATTGGTCTGGCTGGTCTTAAACTCATGACCTCATGATCTGCCCACCTCAGCCTCCCAAAGTACAGGTGTGAGCCACCGCGCCCGGCCAGTCTTCCCTTTTTTATACAGTGGCCATATCATATTGTACTTTTCATAGTAACTAAAAGGTCACGTGAAAACTGCTTCCAAACCAGGAATCCCCAGCCCAAATGTGGACAGTCAGCTTTTTGGCCCTCAATATAAAGAACTTAACATTTCTCTCACATTGCATCTTAATGGTTGGTTCTCTATCCCCAGTCCTATCATGGTATCTCCCCTGGCCCTGACATTCCCCAAGCCCTGACCCCTGCCTAGGCCTTAACATGGGAAGAACCTCAAAAGCTCCCTTTTCCAGGGGCTACTCCTCTCGGATTAGAGGATTGCTCCTGTGCTCAGCTTGGCAGACTCTTTCCTCTGGGGCCGAGTCCTTTTCTCCATCAACCAAATCAATATCTTACTGAGGAATTTGTACAGAAGAAGGGTGGTAGGGTGGCAGCAGTGGTAAAAGCTTGGCGGGCTTCAGGGGGATTAATCATTTTTGGCCATTGAATATAGACTAAGAAGCAAAAGAAGTGGATGGGGGAGGTTTTCAAGGACCTGCATGGAGGACTAAATGACACTTCCTTTGACTGCAGGACATTCCCTTAGCAGCCATGGTAACTTCTGCCTGAAGGGTCCAGATGTCCCCTCCTTGCAGGGATTCCCCTGCTTTGAGATCCTCCTTCTAAATTTTTGACTCCAGGCCTCTCCCCTGGTGGTTGTTGGGTCTGAAGATAGCAATTGACCAGGTCAGAGGCATGATTTTTTCAGAGAGACTTTAAGGAAACAGCAAGAGTCAGTTGGAGGATAATAGCAGATGGGAAGCGAGGCTCAGAGAGAGTGGCCAGCCCCGAAAAAAACAGTGGACATTCTAGGAAAATTCTAGGACGATCCTCCTCTTTCTTAACAGCCTGGAGCTAGACTCTCCTTGGAGCAGAAAACCAGGATGGATTCAGCAAGAAACAGCAGTTTCTTGCAGACCCCACTTCTTGTGCCTTATTCTCGTGTTGATTCCCAGTTGGAAAATAATTCACATTTAGAGGACTGAGTTTCACCTGAGTGAAGACACGGGCGTGTTTGGTACTAGAGACCTGGCTGCAGTCAAGGGCCGTCCCTGCCCGCTGCCAGCTCTTGCGGGCAGCTCCTTCCCTCCCCAGTCCTGGATTGAGAACCTTCTGTCTGTCTGTCTGTCCTGCACCTCCGTCCCAGTCACTCACAGATTCCTGGCTGCCTCTGTTGCAGGAGCCTGGGGCTCATCCTGGGCTCGCGGGTGCTGTTTTGTGCTTCTCTTCCCAAGCTGCCAGAGAAGATTCTTCTGCCTGGTGCCTGTTTTCAGAGTAGAGATGACAAAAGGTTTTGAATTCTCCTTGCTCTTGTTAAAGATTCCTAGTGCCTAGGGTTCTTACTGCCTCCCTGGCTCCTTTCCTGGTCTTTCCCTTCTCTCCCACACAGCAATGTCAGTTACACAACTGTGCCGGTCGGTATCACTTCCCTTGCATTCTTCCGACAGGTCAGTTGTGCTTGACAAGAACAGAGTGGAAGAGAGGCTCCTCACAAGAGCTTTGCCTGTGGTTTGTTTCATTATTCTTTCTCTTGAACACCATCTTTCTGTCCACTCCACTCCCTCCTTGTGCCCCCTAGCCCCCAAGTTTTCTGGGGCCTCCACCCCTAGAAAACAGGCATAGTGCCTGTGTGAAGAGGTTGGTTTCTATCTGTTTCCTCTAGATTCTGCCTTCATCAGCCTGGCCATGGCTGTGGGGCTAATGTAGGCAGCAGGTGGTGAGACCCTTGAGGGGAAGGGCACAGAAAATCAAAGCTGGAGTTTCAGATAGTACAGCAATTGATGAAATCTGGCAGGAAAATAGCATGAGAAGGGACTCTGCGGGCCCCAGTCACGAACAGAAAAAAGGGATGTGCCCTGGGCTTTTCCTAAAAAGCTTGTACCAATTTATGTTTGCCTCGGTCCTGTAGGAGAGTATCCTTACCCAGCATTGGGTATCTGCATTTCAGTGTGTTTTTGCTAATTGAAGAGGTGGAAAATGACATTTTGCAGTGGCTTTTAATTTGCGTTTCTTATATTATTAGAGCACTTAAACAATTTCTTCAAATATTTGGTTACTATTTGCTTTTCTTGTTTTGTGAATTGTCTTTTCATGGCTCTTAAAATTGTGGAGAGAGAGATATATCATGTAATTTACCATTTTTAAGTGTACAACTCTGTGGCACTGAGTACCTTCACATTGTTGTGTAGCCGTCACCACCATCCATCTCCAGACGTTTTTCATCTTCCTAACTGAAACCTTGTACCCATTCAACACTGACTTTCCATTTCCCTCTCTCCCCAGCCGCTGGCAACCACCATTCCACTTTGCGTCTCTATGACTTTGACTACTCTAGGAACCTTATGTAAGAGGAATTATTCAATATTTGTCCTTTTGTGATTGGCTTATTTCATTTAGCAAAATGTTATCAGGTTTCATCCATGTGATAGCATGTGTCAAAACGTCTTTCCTTTTAAAGGCTGAATAATGTTCCATTGTATACCATCGTGTATTCCGTGGGATGCCACATTTTGTTTATTCATTCACCTGTCAATGGACACGGGTTGCTTCTACCTTTGGGGGCCATTTTTATTTTCACTGAGGCCTAAAGAGTTTTCTTGTCACTTTGCATGAACTCATAATGAATTAAGGATATTAACTCATTGTCATCAGTGCATCCCCAGGGAGCAGTGAACGTTTTCATCCCCTCCATTAAGGTGGGAAGGTATCTTCATGATGTGAAGCTCCCAAGTTGAGTGTCCAGGGACTCTGCTGCTGCTGATTCTGTTTTCCAGTTCCAGAAAAGTATGGATCATTCAGGTTTCCCCAGCCTAGACCCCTGACAATATATTGGTGATGAATAATAACACAGC
This sequence comes from Rhinopithecus roxellana, assembly GCF_007565055.1. Lineage (NCBI taxonomy): Eukaryota > Metazoa > Chordata > Mammalia > Primates > Cercopithecidae > Rhinopithecus > Rhinopithecus roxellana. The sequence continues at coordinate 69,928,951 of NC_044556.1, read as the reverse complement.
TTACACCTTTTTTTTTGAGATGGAGTGTTGCTCTGACACCCAGGCCACAGTGCAGTGGTTCAATCACTGCAACCTCCGCCTCCCAGGTTTAAGCAATTCTCCTGCCTCAGCCTCCTGAGTAGCTGGGATTATAGGCGCCCACCACGACGCCCAGCTGATTTTTGTATTTTTAGTAGAGACGGGGTTTCGCCCTGTTGGCCAGGCTGGTCTCAAACTCCCGACCTCAAGTGATCCACTCACCATGGCTTCCCAAAGGCGTGAGCCACAGGGCCTGGCCAACACAGCTTACACTTAATGAGCACCATAGGCCAAGTCCCAAGCTGCGTACTTTTGCATTAGGTCATGTAATGCTTACAACCAGCTTGGAAGGTTGGAAGTAGGTGATACTATTCCTATTTTATCAGGAAGAAAACAGAGGCTTAGAGAGGTCATGCAGCTTGACCAGGGCCCCCAGCTAGTAGGTGGCAGAGCAGGGCTTTGGACCTGGTTGTGTGTGTCTCCTAATGACACTCCAGGAAGCCCACCTGGTTTACAGTCCATGGCCAGTGGGAATGTTGGCAGCCTGAGGCGCTGGTTGGAAGTGGACCCTCCAGGGTGAGCCCAGCCATCTCTCCCAGACATCCAAGTGAGCTGTAGCCTGTGACATCATTCCGTCTGCAGGTCTCTGCACCTCCCCACCACAGCCCTGCCCCCAGCTGGGACTTGGGGAATGTATACATTTGTCCTCCCAATGGGCAGGAAGTGTAGCCTCAGCTCCTGTACTCTGCTCACAGTCAGGCTGAGGTAACCATGCAGCTGTTTTTAAAAGCCCTTGGGCGCCATTGGGTTGCTATTCTGAGGACCAGCTGCCGTCGGCTCCCACCCTGCCATCCAGCTCTTGTGGGCTCTGTTGGGCTTGAGGGGGGTTGAAATAATTTGGTGGTCAGTCCTTCAGCAGACTCTTGAGCCAAGTCTTACTGGCTCCAGCAAGGCTCTGGCCTAGGGACACCTCTCTGGGGATCTCTTAGGTGGCTGGTGATTCTTCAGGGCGTTTTCCCACACTTACCAGCTTTTCTATTAAAGAGGTTCAGACTGTGTTTTTCTGTGCAGAAATGTTTGAGTCTTTTGTTTTGAGACAGGGTCTTGCTCTGTCACCCAAGCTGGAGTATGGTGGCTCATTTATGGCTCACTACAGCCTCGACCTGCTGGGCTCAAGCCATATTCCTACCTCAGCCTGCTGAGTAGCTGAAACTACAGGCTTGCACCACCATGCTCGGCTAATTTTTTTTTTTTTTTTAGTGATGGGGTCTTGCCATGTTGCCCAGGCTGGTCTCGAACTTCTGGGCTCAAGCGATCCACCCACCTTGGCCTCCCAAAGTACTGGGATTACAGGCATCAGCCACTGCACCCAACCTGCATATGTCTTCATAAACTAGAATTCCCCTCCTCTCTGCCTCTGCTCCTGGGCTTTCTCTCCCGTTCATACAGGGCCTAAAGCTTGAAACATAGGAGGTGCTAAAGACATATTTGTTCGCGTCTCCCCTTCTCTCCTCACCTTGTGCAATCTCTGGCACATTTTTTACATAAAACACTTTCTAGTGTATGTTAGGGCAAACACACAGGATACATTTTACATTTTGACTTGCTTTGTGTGTGTGTGTGTGTGTGTGTCTGTGTGTGTGTGTGATGGGAACAAATATTCAATGTTTTGCCCCCGAAATGACACTCCCAGACAGAAATGTGATTGATTTGGGTTGACATGTCATACACAAAACGGAGCTTGCAGAATAGCTGTGCCTGAATGGACACACACACTCACATTCACACGCACATTCACGCACACACACATAATACCTTGGCTGTAATGCAGGCAGTGTGATTCTGATGAGTTTTCTTCCAGCTGACGAGGCAGTTGCTGTGAAGTAGGACATTTCAAAGCCAAGAGAGAACTGAGGCAGTGAGAGGAAAGGAATGTCAAGGAGTATTTGCAGTAAGTGCAGCCAGAGGGGTGGAAGTATGGAAAGAGGCTGATGCCAGGCAGGAGACAGTGTGCCCTCAGCCTCACACTGGGGCTGGTGTCTGGAGAGCCAGGGAGAGAGCCCTGAACAGCCTTAGGCAGTGTCTGGCTCTGCTGCCTGGCCTGGCTGCCCAGGGCCATCCCCACATCTCCCCAGCGGAGTCCCCTTCCATCAGCGGAGCACCAAATCCCCAGGGCCGCCCTTGCCCTGTTTGCTCTGAGGGTGGGCGTCACCCGTCCTCAGGCCCTTTCTGCGTCTCCTTAAGTGGCTTGGCCTGAAGGAGCCTCCTTTCTCCTTCCCAGCAGCAGCATTGCTGGAGCCCCACCCACGTGGGCTGAGATTCTCTGTCACCAAGGTCCTCAGGAAGACAGAGGTCAGAAGACCGAGAGACATATAGGGGAAATAAAGCAAAAAATAAAACCAACCAAGAAAACCCCAAACTGTGCCTGGCTTTTCAGCAGTGACTTGACTGGACGTCCCTGTCCGTTCTTGCTCTTGGCCTTCAGGATAGGGCTGCTTCCCCCTTTCCAGTCCTTGCCTGCCTTTGGTTCTTTCTCTTCCTGGCAGGGATCAGGACTTCGTCTGCTATGTTGTAGACATTCAGGGAGTGTTGACTGAGGGGCAGACTAGGAGGTGAATGTGTTGATTGAGCTGCTGTGAGGGGTAAAGTGGTAAGATGACTCATGAGTCAGAGGAGCTGCACTTGCCTGGGGAGAGTCAAGGCAAGAAGAGGGATCTTCCCTAATCCATCTGGGGTAGGACTCAGGGAAAGGGACACACTGGGCGTTGCAGGGAGGGTGGTATTGAGATGTGGCACTCTTGGTGCCATGTTGCAATTTTCTAGGGCACCATTCACTTTATTTATTTATTTATTTATTTATTTAAATTTTAGAGATGGGGCTTCACCATGTTGGCCAGGGTGGTCTCAAACTCCTGGACTCATGTGATCCACCTGCGTTGGCCTCTGTAGTGCTGGAATTACAGGCGTGAGCCACGGCGCCCGGCATCCATTCACTTTATATTCTGTGTAAATGTTGCCCTGCAGTAGAGCACTTGTAGTGGATCACCACTGGCCACGCAGCAAAAGGTGTTATGCAATCACTGATGGAGTGCTTTCATGCCCGTCGTGGGCCAGGCTCGGCGGGGGGACACGATAGAACATGGTCCTTTGCCTCAGGGAGGCGTTAGGCTCCTGCAGGGAAGAAAGCTGTATTCACACAGCACCGAGGGCCATAGAGAACCACTATGACTCAGAGGGAACTCAGAGAGGGAGAGCGTCAATGAGGGACTCACTGTTCCCGGGAGACCTCATGGAGGAGGCACTGCTCAATCAGGTGACCACGCCAGGGCGACCATGCTGCCATTGGCTCTCAGGAGCACCTCTCTCTCTGGTGGCTTCAGCCCGCTGCCTGTCCCCAGAAGCTGGGCCCCAGAGCGCCTCCTTAATAAACACTTCCTCTTCTCTATTTCTCTGCAGCCTTCAATACCCCAGGTCCCAAACTACAGGCTCTCGATGACGATCCCAGACTGGCTCCAGGCGATCCAGAATTACATGAAGACCCTACAGTATCCTTCCAACCAAGGTCTGAGCACACCCAGCCAGGAGACAGGCATGGTGATCGCAAGCATGGTGGCAAATCTGTCCCCAGCTGGTCATCAAAAGCTCTCTAAGGTTGGTGAGGCCAGGCATGGAGAGATGCCCCAGGTGGGAGTCTAGAAAGAGTGTGCATGGAGGATGTAATTGCAGTGACCCAATGAAGCAGGCTGGTCCACCTTAGCCCCTCTGGCTTCTCTTTCTCCCTTCTCTTCCCTGTCCTTTCCCTTTTTCCCCTGAGCACCTCTCTTCCTTCTATCTTCTCCTCTTTCTCCACTTCCTTCCTCTTGGTCATCTTTGTTCCCCTCCTCCTGTTCTCCTTCAGTGTCTTTCTTTTTTAGATGAAGACTCGCTCTGTCACCCAGGATGGAGTGTGTTGGCGCACTCTTGGCTCTCACTGCAACCTCCACCTCCTGGGTGCAAGCGATTCTCCTGCCTCAGCCTCCCAAGTAGCTGGGATTACAGGCGTCTGCCACCACACCTGACTAATTTTTGTATTTTTAGTAGAGACAGAGTTTCTCCATGTTGGTCAGGCTGGTCTCAAACTTACCTCAAATGATCCACACGCCTTGGCCTCCCAAAGTGCTGGGATTACAGGCGTGAGCCACCGCACCCAGCCCTTCACTGTCTATTGCCTTCTTCCCTCCTACTCTTCCATTCCTTTTATTTTTCTCTGTTTTGCCCTCATCCCTAACTGCTCATGATCTACAAGAGGCCCACCTGGTGCTGCCTTTGTTTCCCCAGGTGACCCAGGCTGGTGACCTGCCCAGTTCTACATGAATGGTTGGGCTTCTGTGATTGGGGGCCCTCTCCCCAGACTCGAGCTTGAGGAAGACCTAAGAAACTCACTGGGTTCAGTCCGAGTTCAGACCAGCCGGTTTGGACCCTTTCTCCTCCGCGTCCGCAGGTTGTTTGTAGTCAGGATTAGGTCAGTTCTGAGGACTCCCGGGAGTAACACTGTAGGGACAGAGGGGCAGGAGTGGATGGTCCACCTGCCCCTTCTGGTAGTTTATAGAGAGAGGAGTCAGATGGGAAGCTGGACCCCAGCACACAGTCCAGGAGGTCAAGCTTCTGTGGACCGCTATCCTTCCTCCGTAAATGTATAAAACATAGCCTGTTCTACAAGGTCCCGGGCACATTGACCGGCTTCCTGTTTGTCTGTCCATACCCAGCCCTGAGGCAGAAGGGATTTCAGGGGACACTGCACACATGCCCCACGTGTCCCAGAAAAGCCCGTCCATTCTATGTTATGGCAAAAATCTTCCGGGTGGATTTTTGTGTCTTCCCTGCAGGCACCAAACACTAGCACCCACCCCTGCCCATAGGGCTTGGTATTACTAGATCGGAAAACACCAGTTTCTGCTCATTTGGGTCGGGAGATGACTTGATTGGCTTCTCTGTTTTCACTTCACGGATCATCAGCTCCCCAACCGGCATCTTCCCAGTAAATCCTAAGGCAATATTAGGAGGAGCAGGTAGTGCCAGTCTCCGGGAGTGAGGCTGGCGGCCCTGGCCCTTGGAAGGCTGTCTGGTGTTTGTGCTGATGCCCACCCTGGGACCCACATGGGGAGTTCCACGTGGTCCCGAGGCACCAACTCCTGCCAGAGCAGACTTGGACCCAAGAGCTGGCCCTTTCTGGATGTGACTGACTCCTCATAGACTATTCTAGAAGGTGACAGCAATTAGAATGCCTCTCACCTCTTTTATTTTTTTAACTTAAAGTTAACTGATTATAGGCTTTAAGGTTCCCCATTTATTTTTCCTTTCTTTTTTTTTTTTTTGAGACGGAGTCTCGCTCTGTCACCCGGGCTGATGTAATCTCAGCTCACTGCAAGCTCCACCTCCCAGGTTCACGCCATTCTCCTGCCTCAGCCTCCCGAGTAGCTGAGACCACAGGTGCCCACCGCCACGCCCGGCTAATTTTTTGTATTTTTAGTAGAGATGGGGTTTCACCATGTTAGCCAAGATGGTCTCGATCTCCTGACCTTGTGATCTGCCCACTTCAGCCTCCTAAAGTGTTGGGATTACAGGCGTGAGCCACCGCACCTGGCCTAAGGCTTCCCTCTTCTATCTAGGACATGGTCTTCACAAGGATCATCTGGCTGAGAGTTAAGAGAATTAGCCTAACTGGGAATGCATTGATAGGGGCAAATATGCATGTGCTTTACATATCATTTGCTCACACTGCTGTAAACCTGTCAGCACATTCTCTGCCACCTTTTCATGGTTGCCCTGAAGGATCTGCTTTTCCATTTTTCTCTTCTCTGACCCATTATGACTGCAAAGGTCAATGACCAACAGTATCACTGACTACAGAGAGGGCCAGAGAAGGGAAGCACCAGCAGGTTGGGGACCTGCTTCCGGTCCCCTGCCCACTGGGGCCACTGCACGAGGAAGGCAGGGCACCCACTCTTCTACCTGCTGACCTGACTTTTATTTAGTTCCTTGGGACTCCCTACTGCTTTGTCCTGGACGCAGTGACAGGTGCCAGGATATGGGGACTGGTTGGCGTCAGTCCTGACTGTGGATGTGCTCAGCTGGCAGTGGGGATAGGAAAGGACAAATCCCGCTTTCCCCTTGGACATCCTCAGAGCAGCAACCAACAGGAGTGCTGGCGTTGCATGGGGTTCTGGAGAGAGAGGTGCCACATGAGCTCTGCTGGATTGGGGGAGAAGCCTTCTAACAGCAAATTCAGGCTCAGTGAGTATCTCCCCCTCAGGGCATGTTTAGAGCAGACTTCTCCCCAGCCCACTTTCAGGGGCTCAATAATTAAGGAACCAAAAGAAGACGTTCAGGTACACTTTTAAAAGTTATTTTACTATATGCTTGTCTCACTTGATACACTAGATGTATACATTAGATATGTGAGCAGAGGAAAGTTGGGCATAGAAGTGAATTTTTGCCAACTGAATTCTACTTTATGTACCAGGAACCTCATTGCTTGTATAAATTTTTGGTGAGGTAAAGAAATCGCTTCACAATGAGAATATTTAGCCCTTCATTTTTGTCTTTTACCTCTAGGATCTTGTATGTTGTATGCTTTAAAAACTGGGCAAGCCTGTAAGGTTAGTTGTTGTTCTTACGGCCCAGGTCAGTAACCCTCAAACTGGTGATCTTCAGAGGCCCCCCAGCCCCTCACCCTGGAGCTTCCTGCTCAGTCATCTAAGGTGAGGTGACTCTGAGTAGCATCTGGGGTTATGAACCATGCCTGAAGTCAGACTCTCCAGGGCTGGTGCCCAAAATCTTCTTTTTTTTTTTTTTTTTTTTGAGACGGAGTCTCGCTCTGTCGCCCAGGCTGGAGTGCAGTGGCCGGATCTCAGCTCACTGCAAGCTCCGCCTCCCGGGTTTATGCCATTCTCCTGCCTCAGCCTCCCGAGTAGCTGGAACTACAGGCGCCCGCCACCTCGCCCTGCTAGTTTTTTGTATTTTTTAGTAGAGACGGGGTTTCACAGTGTTAGCCAGGATGGTCTCGATCTCCTGACCTCGTGATCCGCCCGTCTCGGCCTCCCAAAGTGCTGGGATTACAAGCTTGAGCCACCACGCCCGGCCCCAAAATCTTCTTATACCGAGCTCTTCAGGGGGTTATGTGTGCTCTTGTCTGAGTAACCAAGCACAGCTGTGCCAGGAGAGGAATCCCAGCCCTTTTCAAAAAGGAGGGATCGAAGTGTTTCTGGGCACCCTTGTCACTGTGGGGCACCCATTGACTCTCCCACACCCACCTGACCTGCAGCAGCTCTGGGCATGGAAGTTCAGGCTTCATTAGCACCTTCCCAGTGTGCACTTTTCCTATAGGCTCTTGTTCGAGGCAGAAGAGCAAAACCTACAAAGCAACTTCTCACTAGACTCAGAAAAATAAAAACCCAGCCCTCAGAGAGCACAGCATCGGGAAACTCTTCATCTCCTTCAGAACAACTTGGTGCAAGCTGGTCAGTTCCTGAGACCTTCTGGGTAGTCAGCTAAATCCCCGATAGTCAATAATGGTGCAGCTTCTCAGATTTAGTAATCAATGCCAAGTGCCAGCACAGGCATGAAAAAAAGTGACATCGCCACAGTAAGCCCTGCTATAGAGCCTGTGCACTACAGAAAAGCCCTATTGCTATCAATCCACCCTTTCATCCTTGCTTCCATCCATCCCCATCTGCCCTTCCATTCCATCCATCCACTCATTCATCCATCCATCTTTCCATCCATCCATATATTCATCCATCCATTCATGTATTCCTCATTCATTTAGTAATATTTGTTAACTTGCATATGTTGGGTTTCTGCCAGGTTTTTTTTTTTTTTTTTTTTTTTTTTTTTTTTTTTTTTTTTTTTTTTTTTTTTGAGACAGAGTCTCACTCTGTTGCCCAGGCTGACATGCAGTGGTGCGATCTCGGCTCACCATAACCTCCGCCTCTTGGGTTCAAGTGATTCTCCTGCCTCAGCCTCCTGAGTAGCTGGGATTACAGGCCCATGCCATTACACCTGGCTAATTTTTGTATTTTTAGTAGAGACTGGATTTCGCCATGTTGGCCAGGCTGGTGTCGAACTCCTGACCTCAGGTGACCCACTCACCTCAGCCTCCTAAAGTGTTGGGATTACAGGCATATGCCACTGTGCCTGGCCTTCTGCCAGGTTTTATGAGTGATATAAAGATAATGAAAGAACAGTTCTAGCTAGGTATGGTGGTGTATACCTGCTACTTGGGAGGTTGAGGCAGGAAAATCACTTGAGCCCAGGAGTTCAAGACAAGCCTGGGCAACACAGAAAGCTCATGTCTTAAAAAAAATTGATTTTTAAAAAAAGAATAGTGCCAACTCTCGAAGAGCTTGTAGTCTAGTAGGTGAATTAAGACAAATATTCAACTACCCAGAATACAGAGCAGATTGAAAAGAGCTATTATAAAGGTCTGTGGTAGGCTGGACGCGGTGGCTCAAGCCTGTAATCCCAGCACTTTGGGAGGCCAAGACGGGCGGATCACGAGGTCAGGAGATCGAGACCATCCTGGCTAACACGGTGAAACCCCGTCTCTACTAAAAAATACAAAAAACTAGCCGGGCGTGGTGGCCGGCGCCTGTAGTCCCAGCTACTCGGGAGGCTGAGGCAGGAGAATGGCGTGAACCTGGGAGGCGGAGCTTGCAGTGAGCTGAGATCCGGCCACTGCACTCCAGCCTGGGTGACAGCGAGACTCCGTCTCAAAAAAAAAGGTCTGTGGTACTTTGAAGCCCAAGTTAGAAATTAGATTTCCAGGGCAAGATAGTGAAGAGTTAGAGGCTACTGGCTACCTTCCGGGTGCTGGTGACTTCTGAAAAGCCCTCACATCCTCATCTCATTGAGAAATCAGAATGCATAGCTTTCTCTGCCACATTACTGGGACCTTTGGAGTTTTCTGTCACTTTCCCTTTACATACTTTACACAGATATAATCACACAGGGACCCAGTTCTTTGAAATTAGGAAAATGAGACCGCTGAGTGGGTAAGTGCTGCATGATCTATGGGCCAGATGACCTCTCTCCTACCCTCAAGCTGCCATCTTCCTCTCCCAACCTCTATTCCCGTAGCCCAGGGCTCAGGTATCCTAGTCTGTAAGGGGTGGAGGTGGAGGGTGCCCCAAGGCCAGGTTGGAGGTGGGACTGAGGACTGAGCTCAGTGGTGAATTCTAACTCCCAGGATGGAGGAGGCTTGTAAACTCTGCCTCATGAGACTCCCTTTATTTGTTCTGTTGTAATGCCCTCTGTCCTGGGGCATTGGGAGGGTGCTATGGAATACTGGCACTAACTCCAGGAATTAACTCTTGTGCTTTGGTGCCTTCCTATGAGGCGACTTCTCCCTTTTCCCTCTGTGCTCCTGCGTGGTTCCTGGTGTGGGGATAGGCATGCTGATGGATTGACGGACTGACCCGAGTGTGTAATTAAATAGGTTCTGAGATCCTCTGCTGTGCTCTATCCTGCAGGTTAATGGAAACAGCAAAAGAAATGACCCGAGAGTCCTTGCCTATCAAATGCCTTGAAGCTGTCATCCTGGGCATGTATCCTTTAAGTTATGTATGCTTAGTTTATTGCATAAATGGTGGCTTCACAATGGGGCTGGTTGTGCCTTTAACATTGTAAATCCACAGAGATGATTATCTCCTTTGAGGAAAGTGTCAGACTCCTCTGGTTCCTCTCTTTAACTTCCACCATGGAGAAGTGAACCAAATCAATGCTTGGCTTCTTGGACCAATATGAGTCTCACCTGTGAGCTGCAGCCTCCATCAGGGCCAGCTCTCAGGCCAGTGACCTTGCAGACTCACTAATACTCACTAATCACAAGGAGAATTCTAACTTGGAGCGACTACAGAGAGTGCGTATGTGACTGTTCTCTGCATTAATATGACATTGCAGCAGGAAAGACAGTCAAGGGGAAGTGCAATCAGAGCCAAGAGTGCTGGTATCCAAACCCATCTCCAGGGAAAAGTCTTTGAAAATTCAGTGATGTGATCTCAGCTCGCTGCAACCTCCGCCTCCCAGGCTCAAGTGACCTTCTCACCTCAGCCTCCTGAGTAGCTGGGACTACAGGCACATGCCACCATGCCTGGCTAATATTTTTGTATTTTTGTATTTTTGGTAGAGATGGGGTTTCACCATGTTTCACCAGCAGGTTGTTCTCAAACTGCTGAGCTCAAGCGATCTGCCCACCTCAGCCTCCCAAAGTGTTGAGATTACAGGCAGGAGCCATCGCGCCTGGCCTGTCAGGAAAAATTCTAAGAGTGGCGTGTGGAGGAGACCAAGCAGTGCTGGTGTATCCTGACCTGACAGAACCTCCAGCTAAAACAAGGGTCTAGCTTCTCTCACACTTTCTGTTCCATTTTTCACCAGACTCCTGGCTCTTCAGCCTGAGAGGAATATGGTGCAGAGAAATTGTGATGGCATCAACATCTTGGTGGTGATGGCAATTGAACACGATCAGATAGAAAAGCAAAGACGCTCTGAAGTCCTATGGGATGGATGCTGGAAGGGACAGTGGAAAAGGAAACACTGCAAGACAGGAGCTTGAGAGATGGTCCCAGACAAGATCAGTTAGGTCCTTGAGCGCTGTGCTCAAAAATGACTATTTTCCAAAAGGCAATGGGCAACCCAGATGAAAACTCTGAAGCAGAGGTGTGGCATGCTTTGGTATATGCTCTAGAGATGTAGTTCTCCAAAGGACAGGCTGAAGGGCAGATTGGGGAAGGCTGGGCTGGGTCAGCAAAGCTCGTTGGGAGCTGTTACATGAGGGAATGGTGAGGCTAGACTGATGGCCCTGGGGATGGGAATGGATTTCAGGGAATGTGTTTAAGGGCTATCAAGGAGAGAGAATGTATAGGACTTCTAGGCCAACTAGATGCAGGAGTTGATGAGGAAGGAGTCAACAACTCCAGGTTTCTGAACTGGGCAATCGACTGCGGGATTAGCGGGAGGAATGAGAGTGGCAGAGAAAGGAGATGCGTCAATGCAGACCTGAACTAAAACAGTGCCAGTGAAGGTGGAGGGAAGAGATGGAGGCATATATCATCACCACCACCAGGGGACTGCTTAGATGGGAGGAGTTATTGGAGAATGGCAGTGACTCCATATTTCTGGCTTGCATGATAATGCCACAGTCCAAGGGAAGGACTTCAAGGAGAGGATCAGATTTAGGGAGAGGTGAGCTCAGATTTGGACATGTTAAATTTGAGGTGCCTTGTGGGATGTCGGGATGAGATATTTGCAGTGTGGAGCTCACAGAGAAATCTGCCCTGGAAATGCGAATTTAGGAGCTGTGATTAGAGGGTTGTGCTTACTGTTCAACAAGTGAGAAGAGAAAAAGATCAAAGATGAAATCAGTATTTTTTTGGTCTAGTTTGGCATAAAGAGCCCATGAAAGAGACTTAAGAAGGAAAGTCAGAGAGGTAGAAGGAAAATCAGGAGAGAAAGGAGATGGAGAAGTCAGTGTAAGGACATGTGGCTCAAAATTAGACTGGGGACAGGAGGATTGGTCTAGTCTGTTTTCTGGGTCTCCTGGACATCTTTGTGGGAAGGGGAATCTCTGTGTCTTTCTGCAGTCTGTGGAAACACTTGCAGGCCTGATCTGAAACAAGATTGACCACAGGTGCCTTGGCTGACATTTGAAAAATGGAAACTTGAACCTTACTGAGGCCCCTCTCCAACCCTCCTGTCATCCTCCTCCCAGTTTCCCACAAAGGAGATGAAACATGTGCCTGGGGAACCCAGCAGGAGGCTGGGAATGGGGGTCGGGGCAGCAGATGGCTCAGGGCCCCAACTCTTTAGTGGCAGGAGTCAGCCACAGCTGTTCAGCGAAGCCTCCTGCAAGTTGAATGGAGGCAGACAATTGGCTGAGGATTCGCTGGTGGATGAGATCAACGAAGGGGAACACAAGCCCAGGCCCTTCATGGGGTGGACAAGCTAACTTCAGACTCTTTGTTGAGGTGTGTCTGAGTGCCTCTGGATTTAGGTCATTGAAATGACCACCTCCCTTACACAATAGTCTCATCCCTGCACAATTTTATACATTCGAACATCATGCCATTGGAATCACCCACAACCTTTTGGAATTGTGGGGATAGACCCAGGAACAGCCTTTGAGCCTGTCCAAATCAGAGACAGTGTGCTCGTGGTTTTCCTTTGTTCTTATCCTTCTGACATTTCAGAAAAGTGTGGGAAGGTGGAGAGCTTCAGTTCACACTGCTGAACTCAGGGAAATTTGACTCTTGCATACAGACAGGAAACATAGACCCGAATTCTTCTTCTTCTTTTTTTTTTTTTTTTTTTTTTTGAGACGGGGAGTCTTGCTCTGTGATCCAGGCTGGAGTGCAGTGGCGTGATCTTGGCTCACTGCAATCTCCACCTCCTGGGTTCAAGCGATTCTCCTGCCTCAGTCTCCCGAGTACCTGGGATTACAGGTGTGTGCCACCACGCCCGGCTAATTTTTTGTATTTTTAGTAGAGATGAGGTTTCACCATGTTGACCAGGCTGATCTCGAACTCCTGACCTCAGGTGATCTGTCCGCCTCAGCCTCCCAAAGAGACCTGGATTCTAAAGGTTACAGCATCTTTGTCTTTTCTCTTTGCGCCAGTCAGCATCTCTGGGTCCTGCTTTCCACTCGGAGATAGTGAAGGTTATGAATGGGGTCATCCGTCTGTGTCTCCCACAGGCTCTTCTGCAGGTCCTGGCTCAACAACTTTGAAACTGGTTGGCTTGGTTGCTTGGACACCTGTGTCCATCGGCCTGTCCTTCCTTGCTTTCCCTGTTTTTGACTTTAGCCCAGAGTTCAGGATTCATTAGTGCTGAGCCACTTCTTTTTATCTTGCTTAAGGACATGCGCATGCTTTTACATGCATGCTAGAGAGGTAGACCTTTGCTTCCAAATTATCTTGTGAACTATGGCAGGTATTTTGGGGGACCTCACTGGCCATAGTGGGGCTTGCTGGTGGTACTAAAGCACTGTGGTTTATTAAAGTAACAGGTTCATTATGAGAGGCAGGTTGGGAATAGCCCCAGGAGGCTGGATGCTGGAAAGATGATCCCGGGTTTGGCACTGCTGCTCCCGCTTCCCTGGAAAAGCTTAGGTTACTTCCCTGCCTGCCTCCATACTACCTCGCCACCTCCCTCTCCATTCCCAGTTGCTCCAGGTCCCAAGGCTTTTCCAGTTGATGTCATGATGGGACAAATCCTCGAAATCAGTGATTCATGACATGAGGGACTGGTGCTCTCTCTTGTCTCCTCCCCACTTCTCCACCTGGCTGACTACTTATCCTGTAAGACGAATTCCAGTGTTACCTTGCTGAGGCCCCTCCTCTGTCCACCCAGAGGTTGCTGGGCTTGCCTTTCTTATAGCACACATCACATTGTGTTTTGGTTTTTATTGTGGTAAAATATTTATAACATAATTTACCATTTTAACCATTTTTAAGTGCACAGTTCAGTGACATTAAGTACATTCATAATGCTCTACAAAATGACCACCATTCCGACCAGGCGCAGTGGCTTGCTCCTGTAATCCCAACACTTTGGGAGGCCGAGGAGGGCGGATCACCTGAGGTCAGGAGTTTTGAGACCAGCCTGGTCAACATTGTGAAACCCCGTCTTTACTAAAAATACAAAAATTAGCCAGGTATGGTGGCGGGCACCTGTAATTCCAGCTACTCAGGAGGCTGAGGCAGGAGAATTGTTCAAACTTGGGAGGCAGAGGCTGCAGTGAGCTGAGATGGTGCCGCTGCACTCCAGCCTGGGTGACAGCGTGAGACTCTGTCTCAAAAAAAAAATAAAAGGAAAGAAAGGAAGGAAGGAAGGAGGGAGGGAGGGAGGGAGGGAGGGGAGGGAGGGAGGGAGGGAGGGAGGGAGGGAGGGAGGGAGGAAGGAAGGAAGGAAGGAAGGAAGGAAGGAAGGAAGGAAGGCAGGCAGGCAGGCAGGCAGGCTACCATTCCTCCCCAGAAGGAAGGAAGGAAGGAAGGAAGGAAGGAAGGAAGGAAGGAAGGAAGGAAGGAAGGAAGGAAGGAAGGAAGGCCGGCCACCATTCCTCCCCAGAAATGAAACCCTATACCCGTTAAACAGCACTCCCCAGTTTCCTCCCTCCAGGCCCTGCCCACCACCGTTCTACTCTCTGTCTCTGCACTTGCTACTTCAGGTACCTCAGATGAGTGGAATCATACTGTATTTGTCCTTTTGTATTTGGTTGATTTCATTCAGCATGTCTTCAAGGCTCATCCTGCCCATTGCAGAATTTCCTTCCCTTATGAGGCTGAATAAATTCTGTTGCATGTATACACTACTTTTGGTTCATCTCTTTATCCATTGATGGATATTTGGGTTGCTTCCACCTTCTAGCTGTTGCAAATAATGCTGTTCAGAGCATGGGTGTACAAATATCTGTTGGGGTCGCTGCTTTCAATTCTTTTGGGTATGCCCCCAGAAGTGGAATTGCCAGGTCCTAGGGTAATCCTGTTGAATTATCTGAGGAATTGCCATACTGATTTCATTGTGTGCATTCTGAGTCCATCTCCCACCAGACCTCCAGGGAAGGGCTGTGTTCTTATCTTTGGCTCCACAGCCCTACCTGGCAGGCTGTCGGGCACAGCAGACACTCAGGGTTAAGTGTTTGTTACACTGACTTAAGCAGCTAAGGAATGCCCTTGTTCCAGCCCCAGAGAGCTTGCCCCAGAAAGCAGCTAGGAATTTACGTAAGAGGACTCAGAAGGATGTGATTTCACTCCCTAACTGCCAGTTGATCTCACATGATAAAGTGAAGAGAAAGCAGGTACAAAACATTTTTAGAGAGTGGAGCCATCCGTGATTAAACCGAGGGCAGAGGACGAGGCTGCTGCCAGTGCTGTGGATGGGTTCTGTCAGCATCCTTCCCTTCAGGACACCTGGATTAGCTCTGCACCGAGAGCAGTCCTTTTAAGTGTAAGGCAGTGCGCATCCACAATCTAAGGTTCATTCCTTCTGTAGGCATTAAACGAGTCTGTCTGTGTACCAGGCCAGTGCTGTGCCCAGGGAATGCCAGGATGTGAGACATAAGCCCTGCCCTCGCAATTGCAACACATGATGGGTAAGCACCAAGTGCCATGGGGGTTCTTGTGTGTTTTGGAAAGATGATCCCAGGCTTGGTGCTGCTGCTCCCCTTTCCCTGGAAAAGCTCAGGTTATATTCCCCTGCTTGCATTCACACTTTCTTGCCACCTCCCTCTGCATTCCCAATGGCTCCAGGTCCAAAGGATTTACCAATTGACTTGGGGTGGGGCAGGGAGCAAGAATACCTAAGCTAGGACGAGGAAAGTCAGGGAGGCATGACACCCAGGAAAGGAGAAGGGATGGTCATGAGGCTGTTCCAGGCTGGGATGCAGCCTGTGTGAGCCCTGGGAGCAGAGGAAAAAGTGCCTTTTCATTATTTTGTTTTGCGGGTATGTAATTACTGAAGAAAATGACAAGTTTTTCTTTTTGTCTCATATTAACTTGGTTTGGATATACAACATATAGTAGATAGTCAAAGATAACAAGCGAATGCTTTATAAAAGGATTAGTCTGGAAAAGTTAGATGTGGGCCTGCGCAGAGGCAGGGGGATGGACTCACTGACCCCTATGAGACACTTTCCCTTCCTGTGCATCCAGGCTCCGAATTTTCAAGGCCTCCTTTCTCTTCCTTGACTCAGATTGTCTAAGCTACTTAACCAATGGACAGCCTTCCATCGAGCGGTTCCCCATCAGCTTTAAAACCTACTTCTCAGGAAACTACTTTCACCACGTTGTGCTGGGGATTTACTGCAATGGCCGCTATGGCTCACTGGGTATGAGCCGCAGGGCTGAGCTGATGGACAAGCCATTGACTTTTCGGACTCTGAGTGACCTCATCTTTGACTTTGAGGACTCCTACAAGAAATACCTGCACACAGTCAAGAAGGTCAAGATTGGACTGTACGTCCCCCATGAGCCTCATAGCTTCCAGCCCATTGAGTGGAAGCAGCTGGTCCTCAACGTCTCAAAGATGCTGAGAGCTGACATAAGGAAGGAGCTGGAGAAATACGCCAGGGACATGAGAATGAAGGTGGGTGCTGGGAAGATAAGGAAGCCATGCAGGAGAGCTCTTTTCCCATTCCTTTCTCTCTGCCTCTTGCTCCAGGCCTCATTTTTCTAGAATGGTCAAAAATTTCTTGGGGTTAAAGTCTCTCTTTGCACATACTACTGCAAAGAAAACCATATAAAATCAGTTTAGATGTGACATTTAAAATAATGTCTTGTCCTGCAATTCCTTCTATGAAATCAGATCTAAAGTGTTAGTCATTTTATACTGAAGCTCTCGTTTGTTCTGTTTTGTTGATGTAATAGGGTGACCAATTGTTCCAGTTTGCCTGGAACTGCGGGCTTTCCCAGGAAAAGAGATTTCCAGTATTAAAACCTGGAAAATCTTACATGCTGGCCTTATATAGACTATACTCATATGTCCCTCTTCCCTCTCTCAGTTTTTACCTCCAAAGTGATGTGATTCTCGCTTGTCCATGTCCCTCCAGGGCTTGTGCAGTCACTAAGAGAAAAAGATTATGCTGACTTCAGGCCTGGCTGTGTTTAGCACTCGTGGACTTGTCATCTTCAGTCTGCAGGACCTGGAGTGGCGATTCCTGATCAATTAAAACCATTCTGTCAAATGTGTGGGATGGGAGCATCAGAGGAAGAACAAGCTGGTTTCTGGGGCAATGTAGATGGGATTTTGCCTTCGTGAGGAGAGGAACTTGCCAAGCAGACAAACACAGCCCCACTGTGGGGGCTGAGGCACTGGGCTGTGTTCCTCTCTCCACACAACACGGGGCACAATGTGACCATCTGTATATCCGTCTTAGAAGTGGTGCCCTTGCTGCTTGACAGTACAGGACAAGAGAGGAACATGTGTGTCTCCAGCCTCCTTTTTTTAGAAATCTTCCTGCTCAGTGCCTTCTAATCCATGGTGTCATGATTGGGCTGGGGGTGTGGGATGTGGTGCTGGAAGAAGACGTGAGGCTGGAGATCCTTTAGGAACCAGGGTGACTAACTCCTCACATCTCCTTCAGATCCTGAAACCTGCAAGTGCCCACTCTCCGACCCAAGTGAGAAGCCGGGGAAAATCCCTGTCCCCCAGAAGAAGACAGGCCAGCCCCCCGAGGAGGCTTGGCAGGCGAGACAAGTCGTGAGTAATATTTCCTCTTCCCCAACTCAAAGCCCAACACACACATTCAAGGGGTTGTTCTGGCCCATGGGGACAAAGCTGTGTCTTGGGCCCGGCATTTGAACCAGACAGCAATCTCCAAGAGGACTGCCCCTCATTCAGGGGACGTCTATGGAAAAGGATCCGCTGTGCACATCACCCCCATTGCCACTTCTCTGCTGTCAGTTGCACACACGAATGGAGGGATAAGTCCTAGGCAGAATGAGGTGAAGAATAGCCTGAAATGTAGGCAGCCCGGAGGGAGCTTCAGACTTAGAATTAGGAAATCTGGGGCTGGAACCGGCTCAGCTGCTTGGGGATGTCTTTGTTATCTTTCTGGGCATAAGTTTTTCTCACCCATAAAATGGGATTGTTAGAATTTATGAACTTGCCTAAAATTCTGTAGTCCTCTGTACCCAGCAGAAAGTGTGATTACCATCAGTGGACGGTGGCGTCAGAAACACCCACTGGCTCATCTTCTTCCTTGGCTAACTCTACCCTCTCCATTTCAGCCCTGAGGCCAGTGATCCCACATCTACTTCTTAGGTCAAAATAACCCACTTAAGCAATGACAGATTGGAGATGCTGGGGATGCCCAAATTCACCAGTGATTATCTGCTGGCAAATATTTGAACGATAGCCATCCTGGGAAAAAACACTGCTTTTCTTAACAGTAGCAGCATGCTGTGTCACCCAGCCTCTTGCCATGCTGGGACCATGTGGCACAGAGCACAGAGGGGCTTGGTTGAATCCCAACTCTGTCACATGTTAGTTGTGCAGCTGGGTACATCCTTCCTCCTCGGGGAGCCTTGGTTTCCTCATCCATAAAAGAATATCAAAATGCTCTCCTCGCCTATCTGACAGGGTGGTTTGTAAAGATCCAGGCAGATGATGTAACGAGAGTGACTTGTCAACAGTGAACTGTGTTCACACAAGCACATTATCATCGCCACATCAATCCTGTACAGTGAGCAGGGAACATTTTACAAGTTTTGTTTTCAGGTGAAGAAACCAGTACCCAAAAAAGAGCTTGTTATCTTGTAAGTTCTGTAGCTGGTCAGTGAGAAGTGGGGCTGAAACCCAGGTCATCTGATTCTGGGAGGTGGCAGGGCAGAGTCGGGGAGGGTTCTGTTTTCAGAAGAACAGGACGGGATGAAGTACTTTCATTTCCAAGGATGGTTTTTTACTTGCCCCATTCCACATCCTAAAGCCAGTCCTGGGTTCAGCAGGTACTGCCACGAGGGCCTTGGTGACAATGGCTGTCGTTCTGGGCTGGAAAGGAGGGTGTGAAGCAGTGAGAGGTCACGTGTTCCCGGTAGCAAGAGAGGCTGAAGATGAGAATGGCTTCGGCATAGGTTTGTCCTTGTAGGGAGCAGGATGGTTTCCGACCTTTCACACATGGCCTTCTGACCCCAATCCTCCCCCTGATGTTGGCCACTGCCCTTGACCCTTGACCCTAACCTTAGCCCTTACTCACTCTCTCTCGCTTTGATTCAAACATCCATTAATTGCTGTCACTGCACAAAGTAGTGGTTGTCTCAGAGGACTATGAACATAGAAACCCTTCCCAGAGGGTCATTTAGCATAGAGTGAGTGATCCAGCAATAGCAAGTTGCTCATAAAACAACTGATTTTGTCTGATTTATTATCTGTTTTGCCCAAGAAGGGCTGAGTCATTCCCTGAGGAGCTCTCAATCTTCAGCCAATGTCTATAAAAGCCTGCCCTTCCCTTTAGATTCTAGAATCCAGAGCACATGAAGGCCCAAGCATTCCGCCTGGCCATGGATTCCTGCACAGAATGGCGGCTGTTGATTTTGAAGACTAGTCCTGCTGGATCCATTTTACTCGGATCCACAGGGACATTGCATTCACAGGGCCATGTTGAGTTTTTAACCAGGAAATGTGACCATAAATGCGAGGGCATGGTAAAGATCCTAGAAACCATGGTAACAGGATGATGTCAGGAGTCAGGAGGTGGTGGTGGCTGTTTGGGAAATGTGGAGGAAGGAGAGTTTGAGTTTGGATGATGGAATGTGGGGTGCATCTTTGGCATCAGGGGAGCTGCTGAAAATGCAGACCTGGAGTTTGAGGAAGCTGGGGGATAAAGGTCATATTGGAGCCATCTACTTAGAATTGCCAGTTGAAATGACAGCCGGATAAGTCTGTGAGCAAAGAAAGTAGAGAAAAAAGAAATGGCTGGACGTGGTGGTTCATGCCTATAATCCCAACACTTTGGGAGGCTAAGGAGAGATAATTGCTTGAGCCCAGGTGTTTGAGACCAGCATGCCTATGTCACATAGGGAGACCCTGTCTTTACAACAACAACAGATTAGCCAGGCATGGTGATGCATGCCTGCAGTCTCAGCTTCTTGGGAGGCTGAGATGGAAGGATCTCTTGAGCCTGGCAATTCAAGCCTGGATGGCGCCATTGCACTCCAGTCTGGGCGAAGGAGTGAGGCCCTCTTAAAAAAAAAAAAAAAAAAGATGACGAGGCCCTGAGGAAGCCCAAGAAAAGGAGCCAGAGCAGAAGATGGAAAAGGAACAGTCAGAGAGGGAGAGGATGGATCAGGACTGTGAGCGCACCTGCGCCTGCAGAGGACAGCTGTCAGAGTGCAAAGCTACTGTGAGTGCAAAGGTACCTTCTGGTGTTGGGGCACCACTTGCCCTCTGCCCTCCTGCCCATCTGCCACACCAGAGTGGGCTGGGAATGGGGAGAAAGACCAGGGAAAGGGAGTGGTCACCTGAGGTCAGGAAGGAAGACCTGCAGGAAGAGGGTGATTCTCCTCCTGCCTCGCATGCCCCGAAGTTGACCCCAGCCCCCCTGGGGGAAGCACAGGAGCACAGAGGTGATGGCTCCTGGCTCAGCAGTGAAAACATAAGCTTTTCAAAAACGATGAGAAGTGGCTGCAACAAGGTGAGGAGGGGTGGGTTTCAAGGGGGAGGGGGGAAGTGGTGGGGGAAGGAGAAGCGCTACGGACTGGGGTGACATTTAGAGAGGCAGTGTTGAGAGGGCTGAGGGGCTGGAACCAGCCTGGGAAAGGGAGTGAGAATGAGAGCTGATGGAGCTGATGCAGGCCAGGATTCGTTTTTCAAGAAGGAGCCCTGAACAGAGATGCAGCAACCTGATTTCTGACTCCAACTCTGCATGAACCAGCTTGTGGCTTTGAGCAAGCTGCTTCTCTGTCCCTCACCTGTGTAAGGGGACAGGGGACTTAGAGCAGATTATTCTAGGTAGTTTGTAAACTCTGTAGAGTTCCCCTGGGGCTTTTGTCTTTCTAGAATTAGAAGAGACCAGAGTGTCTTTGGACAGGTAGAGAAAATAACCAGGAGAAAGAAATGAATGTTCAAGAACAAAGGGATTAATGGAGCAAGATATATGAGCAGCTGCGATCAGATGGGATGGAAGGCTACAAAGAGGGCTTAGAAAGTGGTGGGTGGGGGAGAGGGTAGGAGCAAAGGAAGAAAGGAAGGGGGGACATTAGGGAGAGCTTGATATACATGAGGAGGTAGAAGTTGAAGGACTATACCTTAAGTAGCCTTTATCCTGCCGTGAAGGAGTTGAAGAAAGGACCCAGCTGAGGACTGATAGATAGGTCCTGCAGTCCTGTTCTCAACTCTGAGTGTGCACCAGCATCACCTGGAGGGTCTGTTGAAACAGAAGACTGCTGGACCCCTTTCCCAGAGCTTCTGAGTCAGCAGATGTAGGATGGAGCCTGAGAACCTGTGTTTCTAATGATGCTGATCCTGCTGGTCTGGGGACCACACTTTGACATCTACCATTTGCTTCAGCCGCAGGCCTCCACCTATGTTTGATGAATCAGAATGGGAAAACTGAGTTGGTAGTTGACCCTAAAAAATAACAGTCACTGGCTGAAAGTACTGGGTCTGTTGAGAGGGTCAGATAAAGCCACTGGGTGTGATTTAGGGGCTCAGCCTTGTCCAGTGTCACCCGGATCTCTGGATAATGAGGTTGTGGAGGCGAAGTTAGGGGGTCTGACCCTGCGCTGGCTCCCATGTTTGGGCTCCAATAAAGTAATTCTAGGAGGTGCCCACTGGTCACTCTCCTGGGGGCCAGACGGGGCCTCCAATCCTTCATCCCCTAGGCCATGCCCATACGCTAATCTCTGACTACTTTGTCATGCAGCCAAGGCAAGTGACCACCCCTGCGCCTGCAGAGGACAGCTGTTAGACTGCGCCAGTTGTGAGTGCAAAGCTCTCCTGCTCCCCTCCTACCCTGCTGGCACATCAGACTGGACCTGGGAATGGGGAGAAAGACCAGGGGAAGGGAGCGGTCTGTCACTTGAGGTCAGGAAGGAAGACCTGCAGGAAGATGGGAGTTCTCTTCCATCACCCTCCTCCCTCCATGCCCCAAAGTCGATCCCAGCCCCAGTGGGGAAAGCCTCAGGAGCACGGAGGTGATGGCTCATGGTTCAGTGAAATCATAAACTTTTCAAAAAAGGTGAAGAGTGACTGCCACCTGCCTCAGAATCCCCCTGACTCATGCCCCAGCCCCGGAGCCCTTCCTCCCAGGTAAACATTGATTCCCAAAAGTCCTCCTTCCTAAACTGCTCCCAGTAGGTCAGAGTCTTTGGGGTTTTTTTCCCCACAGCTAGGGCCGAGTGGCCTTGGAAGAGTTTGACCATCCACAGAGCCCAGTTGGCTTGTAGGTGCCCGTAGACAATTTTGTATGAGCAAATCCAGTAAGGCCATGGTTATTCTTGGTGGCAGAAACCGCTGCCACTTCTTTTCTCTTTCTCCAGGGCTTGGAGGTTGGGAGGGAACTCTAGAGGGCAGATATCTCAGCTGAAGTTTCGAATGGATTGAGGTGTTCCAGGAGGGAAGATTCTCTCCCTAATTCCTCCAAAACCTTGACTTCTGAGTTGCAGGGCTGGGGAAGGGATTGCAGGGGCTACCGTGTAGGAGAGGGAAGAGAGGTGCGGGACGTGAGAATAAGAAGGGCTGTGAGAGGCCACAAGAACTGGAGCACCAAGCCCCAGCTTCCCTCTCTAGATTCCAGCTCCTGCCATTCTACCACACTCCACCCAGGGCAGCCGCAGTCCTGGAGGTATGTTTGCAGAGAGGCAGCCTGTCAGCTTCCACCCGTGGCCTTCGCCAAGCAGGCTTTTCTCCAGGTAATCTTGCTTTTGGCGAGGAAATGAGAAAGTGACAAATACGGTCTTGACCCAATCACTGCACAAACTCTGGGAATCTTACTGTGAGATGCCAGGACTAGGGTTTGGTGACTCTTGTCGCTGTGCTATTCTGTCAGCATTACGTAAGGCCATCGCGTCATTTCTAAATGTGTTGGGTGTCATAAGGAAGCCTGGGAGGGGCCCAAAGGGTGGAAAATTACCATAACAGGAGAGAGGCCCATCAGCTGTGGGGTCCCAGTCCCTGTCTGCCATGGATAATTTTAGTGGCATTATATCCTCATCCACCTCCTCCCTCCAGCTGGAGCGACTTCCAGCCTTGAATTCCTCTCCATTTTTGCACTTGTCTAAATAATCCCTTTTGAAAGAAGGATCAGTGTCACTGGGTTGACAAGAATCAGCTGAGGGGAGGGCAGGTGAAGATGACTGTGTAGCATCTGTTGAGACCAAGTTTCAAGAGGGAAACCAGGACTCCCCCACTCTTCCACCCACGGGTCCTTTCTCACACTCTGCTCCCCTGGGAGTGTTTAAAGCACCTACTACACTGAATTGTCAAGTTTTTTCCTGTGGTTCGTAAAGAGGAAGGGAGAGGGAGGTTGAGATTCATGTTTCAAAGGCCATCTGTGAACTTAAACCAACTCCTTCCCAGCCCTGGGCCTCAGAACCCTTGCAGCTGTTCACTGAGGGGTGTTCCCAGGGGTTCTCAACTGGGTCAGCTCTGGGAGAGGAGGGTTAGAAATGTGGTGGGAGGTGGAAGTTTTTGCTTCTCACATCTTGGTAAAGTGAGGAAGCTCCTTGTTAGGGCCGGGGGTCTGAGACGGTAAATGCCCCACAAAGCCCAGGACCACCCTGCCGAATAAAGAACCGTTCCACCTCAAATGCCAACAGCGCCCTCGCTGGGAAGCTTCAGCGCTCCCTGAGGTCCTTTCCATTTCTGACAGTTCATGACTCTTGGCTTGCTGCCTATGACCTGGCCCTGGATGAATTGGAGTGAGCAGATAGTGATTTTCTGGTTTTGTAGCCAGTGACCATGTGGAACATTCTTCTCAATTGAGGCCAGTGTTCCTGAGGACCCATGAGAACCACTTCTTCTTCTCTCCCCTGTGTGGCTGCTTTTTCCCACTGTCCCTCCTCCTGTTTCCTTTGCTGGTCATCTTTCTTTGCCTCCCCTTTCCTTCCTCTTTTATTTCCCTTCTTCATCATCAATCTCTGTGGCAGTTCATGGCTCCAGTAGGCTCTGCCTGCCCTGCTGGACATCCTGGGGGTCCCAGAGGTTAGTAAGCCCTGAAAGCCCATCTCTTTTCACTGCAGGGCCTCTAGCTGGACAATGGGATTCCTGCACCATTGTGTCAGGAAGGATTACGTATGTCCAGACATCTGGTTGAGTGAGGGCAGAGGTTGTTTTAAGGAGGTCATCAAGAAAATTTGATTCCATTGTCTAATCACATTGACTGGTGCCCAAGAAGTAATTCTCCTTAGATCCCAAGTGAGAAATATCCCCTGTGGGAAAAGGAGATTTCCTTAGGGTGGAAAGTAGAGGGAATAAAAAAAAAACAAAACAAAAACAAAAAACAAAAAACAAACAAAAAACACTAGGAAGGCTATGAAGGGAAAAGCTAAACCTCCAAGATGGTGAAGGGGGCAGTTTCTACTCCAATGACTGCCTGGTCAGTTCCCCCAGGGAAATTCATGTGGCCCAAAGTCCCCAGGGATGCTTGATGGAATGATGGGCCTCATCAGAAAAGACCACCTCAGGCAGAGTGAGCCAGGAGCCTCTGTGAGCTCCCCAGGGTCACACAGGGTCAGACAAGGGCAGACAGGGTGAGGTTTCCTAGAGCTGAGGGGTTCTTGTCCCAGAAAGGAGAAGTGACATCAGAGCCTGGAAACTGTGCCCTGGAATCTCCAACAGTTGGCCTATGGCCAGAGTCTCCTGCCTGGGGAGAGCTCAAAGGGATGGGCACTGGCTGAAAAATCTCTTCTGGGCCGAATCCGTCTTGGCTGAGGCCTCCGTTTACATAGCAATGTCAGCTCTCTGCCCTGGCAGCTGCCAGCAGCGGTGCCTTCCATCCAGAGAAGCAAAGAATGTGAGGGAGGAGTGGACTGGCCTGGAATGAGGGTGACCGGTGTGAATGAACCTTCCTTCATCTCCGTGTCAGTCTAACTGAGGCCATGCTCTGCCTCTGCAGCCTACCCAGATAGGCAGTGTATCCTAAATCGGGGCCTGGTCTGACCTGAGTCCAGCCAGACTCCACAAGAATGGGGGCCCTGGGGTCTTAGCTTAAACTTGTAATGCTGGGCCGAGAGCCCCCGTGGTTTAATCTCTTCCACACTCTTAACATCGGGATTAAGAGTCTAATGTTAGAGTGGCACCTTTCCCACACATCCCTTCCTGGACTCCTGAGCCTGCAGGCTATACCGCCAGTCTGGCCTTTGTGTTTCTGTGTGAGGGTGAGCGCTTGCCAGCACATGTGCCCAGACATGGCCCTCGGTCAGAGGTGCGGAAGAGAGACTGGGTGGTTGAGGGAACCTGGTGAACTTCCTCTCCTCTTCCTATTTCTTTTCTTAAATCTCATCTCTTCCAGATACACTGCTATGCATGTTCAGCCTTGGGATGTGTTGATGCCTCCACTCCATCACTTTCTGGTTCTGAGGCTTCTTGTGGCTGCACAGATGGCACCATCTGGACAGGCCGAGCTCTTCCTCCAAACCGAGGCTGCCTCAGAGTGTGAAGGACTTGGTGTGCAACTGTCAAAGTTGAGGTAGCAGTGGCAGAGAGTAGTAGGATTTTTCACAGAATAACTTCTCTGTGGAGCCACCACCCTGCTCTCCCCAGCCTGCCTCCTGCTTTGAGCAGCCTCCGTCCACCTGGCTCCGGGAATGCAGACCTGTCATTGGGGTTAAGCGTAGCCTTGGGGCCAGGCCATCAAGCTTTCACCCTAGCTCACTCTGAGTCCATTCACTTCACAACAGGTGAGGCTGGGACTATCCGTGCATGTGGATATCGTTCCTCCTGCAAAGTGAGTCAAAGGAAAGTTTTCCACTCTCTTTCCCCTAAGACAAAATGTTGCCTGAGAATCTTGAAAAAAGAAAATTCTTTCCTTTCTTTGCCTTGTTTGGAGGAGGATGGCAGGGGTGTGGGGTTGGAGAAATATATTAGTCTAAAATAATAACCCTGGATCTGATGAGAGTTCTGGGCAAGTGCAGACCCGGCTGAATCATCATCCTAGTGCTCGTGTTTCTTAAAAATAAACCCCCTTGCAATATTCTAATTATAGCTGGGGGAGCACTTGGAAGAAGCCTCTCTACACACAATAGCTCACCCAGCTCTGGTCCTGAGATGAGCTGGCAAGGACTGAACAGCATTTCTGGCTGGGCCCCACAGGCAGGTGGCATGCTGTGCTAACCTACTTCTGCCCTATGCCAGCCAAGGAAATTGTAGCCGTGGTTGCTGTAAAAGAAAAGGATTTCATCTTCTGGGCAGTTCACCAGGAATCTCAGTTTAGCTCATTTTCTGCCAATATTAGCCCTTTTCTTCTCCTGGGTTCTGGGTACTTGGTGGAAGGCCACGTGGCAGGGGTGGGGATACAGAAGAAGATGACCTAGTCCCTTTCCTTTGGAAGCACTCAAGCTGTTGATGCATTCAGCTTAATGAGTAGGCACGTTCTCCACATGGCTTTCAGGGGTAAAGCAAACCCGTTCCAATACAGAAAATAAATGTTCTTCCTGCTTGTTAATTCTGAAAATGTTGTCATGGTAACTTGAATCCCTGTTAGGACTTTGTCTCTAAAATAAAATATCCCATGATGAAAGTAACAGATGATTCCCTATCATCCATCCATTTACATGTTAGTGAGAATTCGATTGATAGGTACATATTCCACAGTGGGATTCATAGATGAATTTCCTTGGTCCCTGCTTTCAAATTGTTCACAATCTCCGAGGCAAGGGTAAGGGTTATGAATTGGCAGGATTCTTGAACAGATGTTGTCTTAGTCCATTTTGTGTTGTTGTAACAGAATACCTGAGACTGGGTCCTTTATAATGAACAGGAAATGTATGTATTGGCCCATGGTTCTGGATGCTGAGAAACCCAAGATCAAGTGGCTGACATCTGGTGAGAGCCTTCTTGTTGCACTGTCCCATGACAGAAGGGCAAAGAGAAGGAGAGAGGAAAGAAAGTAAGCATGAGTGAGCAAAGGGGCCAAACTCATTCTTTTATAAGAAACCCGCTCCTGGCCGGGCGCGGTGGCTCAAGCCTGTAATCCCAGCACTTTGGGAGGCCGAGGCAGGCGGATCACGAGGTCAGGAGATCGAGACCATCCTGGCTAACACGGTGAAACCCTGTCTCTACTAAAAAAATACAAAAAACTAGCCGGGCGAGGTGGCGGGCGCCTGTAGTCCCAGCTACTCGGGAGGCTGAGGCAGGAGAATGGCGTAAACCCGGGAGGCGGAGTTTGCACACACCTCCCACTAAGCCCTGCCTCCCAACCCCACTGCACCGAGGATCGAGTTTCCAAAGGATCCACACACCTCCCACTAAGCCCTGCCTGCCAACCCCACTGCACCAAGGATCGAGTTTCCAAAGGATCCACACACCTCCCACTAAGCCCTGCCTCCCAACCCCACTGCACCGAGGATCGAGTTTCCAAACCCATGAACTTTGGAGGACACATTTAAGCCACAGCAAATGTACCAAAGAAAATGACAGAGCATACAGAGCAAGTAGTGGATTGTGACGGTAGGGAGTCAGAAAATACTTCTGAGGTAAGTGACATTTGGGATTGCCCTCTAAGGATGAGGAGATGTCGGGGAGACCATTCTAGACAGGAGACAGCATAAGCCAAGGTGCAGAGGCAGAAGTGGCCATGGTGTCCTTCTCAGATGCTTGGAAAGATGCTTTGAGCTGGCAGAGGAAGGGGGAAGTTTGCATTGTGGTTAAGGGTATGGGCTCTAGATTCTGGGGACCAGCTCTGTTTCCAACGCCTGATAACTGTGTGACTTTGCTTTGAGCAAGTTCCCTACCTTTCAGTACCTCCATTTTCTCTTTTATAAAATGGACAATACCAGTATCAACCCCATGGGTTATGGTGAGGATTAATTAATCCACGGAAACCTCTTAGAACAATGCCTGGCACATCGTTAAGTGCCTAATACATAAAAGCTATTTATAATGGTGATTTCCTGGTACCTGGAAGGCATAGGAAAACTGGTGCAAGTGCCAGGGAAAGACTAAAAAAAAGAGTCCAAAGGTTCCCAAGTTAAATTTCATCTATTTTCAAAGGTGCCAATAGCAGAACACAGGTAATGGTAAAGGGTGAAGTTTAAGAAACACACGAACTACAAAAAATTTATGGGCTAAGGGGCTCCAAAGTGAGGAATTAAGGCAAGTGGCCAGAAAGTGGCTTCTCGAGGAGGTGGCAGGCCTGTGGCTAGTTAGCTACAGTGATCCCAGTGAGCCTCCATGACAGGGATGAGCGGGTAGGTTTTGTTTTCTCCCTGAGCCTACCCTGTAGGCTCTCCTGGCCACTGACTTTCCAGGATAGACTGAGAGAGAGAAAACAGGTCAGTGCAGATCTAGTCCAACAACTTGAAAATACTATGAAGCTAGTGTCTTATTTCCTTAAATGAAGGGCAGCATATTTAGAGTTTCAGAAGGAGGAGAGGTGTGACTTGGTGTTGAGGAAGATGCCAGGCCAGGAAGGGAGCATACGTAAGAAAGCTTCAGAAGCTAGGATGAGCTAACTGGTAGGTCCTACAAGGACCATGGAACAAGAGAGTCTCTTGTTAAGCACATGCACTGCTTAATTTTCAGAGACAAGAGGAGATCTAAAGAGCTACTATGGCTTAGGTCCTACATAGTTTGCAGGGTTACAGGGAAGAAGACTGACTCTTAGAAGTGAGTATGACTCCTGACTTCATTTGGACTGTGGCCATTCCGTCCGAGTTAGAACTTGCTAGGAACATGTTCTCCATACTCCACACAGTAACATTCCTCAGGTTGACTTAGCACCCACTATTAGTGGAACAGATTTGGCTAAGGTTGGGTGTAAGCTGTAGCTTAAACATAATTCACTTTTTTTTCCCCCTTTTTTTGAGATAGGGTCTTGCTTTGTTGCCCAGGCCAGGCTGGAATGCAGCTGTGCGATCTAAGCTCACCGCAACTTCCACCTCCTCGGTTCAAGCAATCTTCCCATCTCAGCCTTCCAAGTAGCTGGGACTACAGGTGCACATCCCCAAGTCTGGCTAATTTTTTTGCATTTTCTTTTTTTTTTTTTTTGTAGAGATGGGGTTTCACCATGTTGCCCAGGCTGGTCTGAAACTCCTGGGCTCAAGTGATCCTCCCTTAGCAGCCTCCCAGCTTGTAGTGCTGGTACTACAAGCATGACCCACCGCACCAGCCATGATTCACTTTTATGTAAAAGCAGCTCAACAGAGGTGGTGGAAATGGGCTTCCTGCTGCGCTGCCATCTTTAGAACCCATCTTTTTTTTTTTTTTTTTTTTTGAGACAGAATCTCACTCTGTTGTCCAGGGTAGAGTGCAGTGGCGCATCTTTGGCTCACTGCAACCTCTACTTCCCAGGTTCCAGTGATTCTGCCTCAGCCTCCCGAGTAGCTGGGACTACAGGAATGCACCACATACCCGGCTATTTTTTTGTATTTTTAGTAGAGATGGGGTTTCACCATGTTGGTCAGGCTGGTCTCAAACTCCTGACCTCAAATGATCTACCCACCTCAGCCTCCCAAAGTGCTGGAATTACAGGCCTAAGCCACTATGCCCAGCCCTAGAAATCATCTTGAGGTCCCCACTCCAGCCATCACTTCCATGTTCCCATCAGCAGGAAGAACAAAGGAAATAAAAAGTTGAAGGGCACATACCAGTTGTCTTTTGAAGACGTGTCTGCTAACTGCCACACCACACTTGCATTTAAATCTCACTGGCTACAACTTAGTCTGAGGCCATGCCTGGGTACAGGGAGGCTGGAAGATGTACTTTGTATTCAAGGCAGTTATGCACCTAGCATAAAAGTCAGGGATGGGAGACAGGGGTGTTTACTAAAGAAGGGAAGAGTGAATGTGGAGGGGCAACTAGTAGACGCTGCCACACACAGATCGTTAGATAAATCAGTTATGAAAATTATCTAATACAAATGTAGTTTATATTTGGGTAAGAAATATATGCTTACCTAGTTACAAAACCAGGAAAGCTAGTGTGGAAATAGTATTTTACTAGCTCTAGGAAATGACCCGCATTTAATCTTTTTCTAAAGCAAGGAATGCATAGGTATTGCAGGTTTATCCTTTTGCCACATCCTGCAGGCAAACTGAATTTTTGATTGCTGAATTTTCTACAAGTGGGGCACACTGTGGAGAAGTGATTTACTTTTCTAACCACATTTGCGTCAGGCTGATGCTAATGTATGGGGAGTCTACTTGAGAAAGTCTCAAATTAGCTATTTGTAAAGATGACACCGCCTCAGGCAAGGAGACAAAATGGAGGCTTCACTTCAGGCTTTATGAGAGAACCAGATGCATATGGACTCTTTAAACCTGACTTGTGTGTAAGAACCCTGGTTCTCTCCACATTAGTGGGCTGAGGGCTAGGGTAGGAATATAAGTTTGAATCCCCAAGCAAACGTGTGTTCCTTTTCCTGTCAACCCAAGAATGGTCCTCATAGTGTCCTCTGGGGGCCACTCCTCCAGGCCTGTAGCAGTGGCTTTAAGGGAATGGCTAACCTCCAGGGCATGCGGAGGCTGGAGGACACCATACCCTGAAGTCCAGAAGCCTTGAGCTCTGATACAATGAGCTGGAGTCTACACACTGAAGTGTAGGGATTTCTACTGGCAGTCAGCTGTGTTAATTAGCTTCATGTGTATGTCCCAGGCACCATGGGGAGACACACAAAGAAATAAGAAGCATAATTCCTGATCGATAAAGGAGGGGACATGGTCAAGCTAAGAAATAAGGCTCATGCAACAGATAAGTAAGGTTTCAAGTTATTTGAGTAGGGCCTAGTCAGGGACGGTTTCTTGACCACCTTGAGTAGTCAGGTTTCAGAAGGGATGATCAGACTATTGATGACTGTTCCTCCCCATTTGAGAGAGAGAGAAAGAGAGTAGTGGAATTGCTGGCAGAGATTAATGCCATTTACTGAGCTGTGCTTTAGATAGAAGCTAGTTCTATCAACATTGAACTAGTTGGACCACTTTTATGCCAGGGAAAAACCATTAGCTGTTAGGCAATCTTTCAAGGGCATCAACTAAGAAAGCTTCTAACAATTACATTTTCTTTTTGGTCTTTTTTTTATTTTTATTTTTTAAATACTTAAGAACAAGGTTTGGCAGGGTGCAGTGGCTCATGCCAGTAATCCCAGCACTGTGGCAGGCCGAGGCGGGAAGACCACCTGAGGTCAGGAGTTCGAGACCAGCCTGACCAACATGGTGAAACCCTGTGTCTACCAAAAATACAAAATTGGCCAGGTGTGGTGGCACATGCCTGTAATCCCAGCTACTCAGGAGGCTGAGGCAGCAGAATCACTTGAACTGGGGAGGCAGAGGTTGCAGTGAGCCAAGATTGTGCCACTGCACTCCAGCATGGGCAACAAGGGCAAAACTCCGTCCCAAAAAAACAAAAACAAAAACGATGTTCATGTGTAACCTAAACATGTCTTTTTCTTGCAAAAATGGATGTGAAACTTTTGAATTAGAACTCACTAGCCATACTGAACATCCTAATCTTGATTCATCTCAGTTCTCTCTTATCCAAGGTGAGAAGAGGCTCATCAAGAAATGGAAAAGTTGTAAGATACATTGTGAGATTGTTTAGGCATAGTTGTATTTTGGAAGTCATTTAGGATGCATCTTTAATGAAGACAGATGATGTGCTACTGAATGTTGTATTTCCCAGCTTGAAGTACTTTCTCACATGACTTTGCTTAATTGCTTAGTTGTAGTTTTATGTTGGAAGTGACTTTAGCATGTTTTTAGGGAAGAGATGTTTCACCACTGAGTGTTTCCAAACTGACATGCTTTTTCAGATGAATCCTAAGATTCACCTTGATTTTATACATTCAAGCCTGGAACATTAACCCTCTCCCTGGGAATGTGAGTCGTCTTTGATTCCTTGGCTTTCTCCAGGGCACAAACACTAGGAAGCCAATGTTTCAAGGAGAATTCGACTCCGATTGTTGGCTCTATTGTAGTGTATGTGACTTTTAGATCCTTGCAAGGTTCAAGGGTATTGGGTTTCAAAAGTTTTAGTGTGACCAAATTCAGGCTTAAAGCTGCAAAAGCTCATTCAACACTCTGAAAACTCTCCTGAACTCTACACTGAAAGTCTGTTAAAATGTTCCTTAAAACCTTTAAAGGTGGACTTAAGAACAAGTAGTAGAGTTGTGAGCTAAGGCTGGCAGGTTGGGGGAATGGGAGGATGAGACAAGTATCAGGATTAGGAAAACCAAATAGAGGCCCTTGAAAATGCTCAGTTATCTTTCTTTGTCCCATCCCCTCTCCTCCACCATATTTCTGTCTTTTACCCTTAGGCCTGCACTGCCTGAAAAGAAGGTGGCTGATCTAAGCACTCTGAATGAAGTGGGCTATCAAATCCGAATTTAGCCAAGCCATACCGGCCAGCAAGAGGGTTTCTGTGGTGCTTCTCTCTGCACTTTACCCAGCATCTTCAGGAGGAACTGCAACTATTTATTAAGAACTTGTGAATTTTATTTTTAAGGATTCACCTGGAAATAGAATCTGAGTGGGTGGTAACCATTAGCTTTAAAAAATTCACTAAGAGGCACCATGAAAATGATGAATAAACCCCACTGGGGTTGGACTATGTCCCTCACTCAAGATCTTAAGGATAACAACCATAACTGTAGTTTTATATTTTTCCATTTACTTACTTTCTTTCACTTGCTTTGAACATTATGCCTCACCAATAGTAAATGTTCATGAAATAATCTCTTGAACTTTTGGTATAGTAAGGTAACTCAAACAGTATTACTGTCTTTTTCAGCAATAACAGAAAGCAAAAATGGGTGGGTTTTTTTTAAGCAGTTAATATTACCTCAGCATTTTGACATCAGATATGCAAACTTAATGGTGTTTTGTTTTTTTATATTCTATTTATATTCTTTCCCCAGTATTTCCCATGGGGATCTCCACAAGCTTGAAGTTTTTTCCTGGTGCACACACGTGATGAGATTTAAGGTATTATATGCAAGTGTTTTACTAAAAAGCACTGAAATTCTTCTGGCAATACAAGAACCATTTTCAGGATCTTGGAGTTACTTCCTTCTTAATCTTTCTTAAAGCATTCACTGATGTTTTTTCAAAATGAAACAAAAATATCACATTGAGAAGCTAGTCTATGTTCTGTCACTAACATTTAAACTTTGCAGACTCTAGCAAAAAGCACAAGAGGTCATGTACTATTATACAAATTTAGCAGTACTGGATTACCTCTGGACACTAACACACTCAGGCAAAGAAACCAGGAGTGATCATCAGGTCTTCAGAACCAAAAATCCTTTCTATTCATATTTCATCTGATTTTTAAACTGAAGCAGGCTTTGATTCTTCTGAAGGACGCAAAGAATCAAACTAAGGGAGGACTCACTGTTGTTAAAGATGTGTTCTGATGTCTTATATTAAGACCAAATGTGACATAATGTGATTATCTTCCAGTACTTTTGCTTTTACGTACCACTTCATGACATTTTAGGAATGACTATTGGAAAATATAACGAATTAGAAAAGCAGCACTTTTTTTTTTTAATGGAGAAGTCTTCGGTCCAGTGTTAAACCTTATAGTGTGATTCAGTCCCTAAGCACGGAATGAATGTGTGGCCTGCATATGGTAGTTACAGTGTAACCTCTGGCTGCAGACCACAGAGGACAACTCTAACAGCATAGTCTTGTATGGTATATAAATATCAAGAGTACAGCTTCGATTTCATTTGCTTTATCTTAGCAACAATGCCAACTCAGGAGACCAGATGGCCGATTTCAGTGAAGTCTGGTAGTCAACAGATGTTATTTCAGTCTCAGTGCATCTCTTCTGGCTTTCTTTGACTGAAGGTGTTTATAGGAAGGAAGTTAAAAAAATATATCCTCATTGAGATTCTTTACCAATTCTTTACAAGATTTCTGGGGGTGACAGGGAAAGCAAAAGGACTTCATCCTTTAGCTATGTGCACAAGAGCTTACTTTACCCTAAAAATCAATATTATTAATGAAAAGTACTGTTTTCTTAAAAAAAGAAGTCTAATGTCCTGTAGATGAACAAGACCAAGTATACATCTCCATTAGATTAAAATGTAGCACAGGGTTAAACATTCTCAGTTTAATCTCTTTAAGGACAGTATTATCAGAGTTTAAAATGAGTTATCTCTGTCTATCTTCACACAGCAAACCCATTTGCAGCCTCTTGGTCACATGTATTCAGATGTTTGAAATAGTGAATCATTTCATTTTCATTATAAAACAATACTGACTTAAACATATACCTTCTGTTTGTCAATCTGAAACTTGCTTACATCTAATAAGTACACCTCTTATAACACTGCATCCATTCTAAGAGTTGGAATTTATTTTTGCCCAAGTATTAAGTACTGTTACATCTAAAATACAGAATGTCAAATGGTTGCATAGCTTGTTTCTCACAACAAGGAGGAAAAGAATAGGAATACAAACTCTGTAATATGCTGATATAGAAGCCTTAGAACTGCCAACTGGCTTGATGGTTCAATTAGTAAGCTAATTTCTCCCACACCCGCTCCCGCCCCAAAGCAAGGTTTAGTCACACAAACATGAAAGTACATTTATAATGTTCTTAGTTGTCATCCTACTTTTATTGCCTATGAAATATGCTAATTTCTAAAAAAAAAGGGGGGGGGGAAATGCACCAAACCCCTAAATTCTAGTGCAATAATTTAATTAAAAAAAAAAACAAACCAACATGTTTTGTGCACCCGCCTCCCAAAGTTGATTTTAAGACTGGCTAGAATTCAAAATATAAAAAATACAACTGAAGTGATTTGAAATCAGTTTCAAAAAGTTCTTAGTGCAAGAGAAATTTTATGTTTAAGCCATCATGGCAATATATGCAAAGTTTAAATGAATGACAGAAATCTTGATTTTAGACTGTATGTTGTGCTGTTTTGAGTACACTTTATTTCAGAAAGTGATATTTAGTATTTTCTACACACTCTGAAATCATGAGCATTTCACTTTTTCTAAGTCAATTATTTCATAAGGATTTTATTAATAGATATTGGTAAATAGAACTTTGGAAATCTTAATTCAGAATTCTTACTACACCTGAGGCTTTTGTAAGCTATAGTTTTATGTACAACCTTGTACAGTTTTTTTGACATACAATTCAGAACTTTGTTTATTCTCTTGGACTTTGTTCTGGCCAATACATTTTTTTAAAATCTTTAAGAAGAACTGTGATTGTTTTAGTGGGTATTTTTCTAAGTAAATGAAAACTTGTATAATGGTATTTTAGAGAATGCCAGATAAGTGCATGTTTCGAGTTAATGTTTTTCTCATCACTTGTATGTTTCTAACACAGCATGGGACTTTAATAAAACCATCCTGGAAACTTAGCCATTGTTTTTCTTCTAAATATGTAAGTTGCGGCCGGGCTCAGCGGCTCAAGCCTGTAATGCCAGCACTATGCGAGGCCGAGGCGGGTGAATCCTGACCAACATGGTGAAACCCCGTCTCTACTAAAAATACAAAAAATTAGCCAGGCATGGTGGCAGGCACTTGTAATCCCAAGTATTTGGGAGGCTGAAGCAGGAGAATCCCTTGAACCTCGGAGGCGGAGGTTGCAGTGAGCTGAGATCCTGCTGATGCACTCCAGCCCAGGCAACAGTGCAAGACTCAGTCTCAAAAAAAAAAAAAAAGAAAAAAAAGTAAGACGGTGTGATTTTTTTGGTCATCTTATTATATACTTATTCTAGTGAACCTGTTTATCATTCTTTCACCCTTCTTTCACAATCTGCAGACTCTATATTAAAAACTACTCTATTACTCTATTTTGACACATCTCAATTCACTCAACTTTTAGCACCACCCTAAGTAAAAATGGCTGAAAAGAGCAATGAAATAGTTTAGTAAAGGCAACAGGACAGCTTATACATCTCAGTATACCTACCACAAAACCTTCAGGCACAGAAGTACGAGTATAATAGTTTATTACATAACTTACAGGTACAAAGTGCAAATGACGCCTCTCTTTCCCCAGTCCCTTGAACTCTCTGGATCTCAAACTTTCTTTAGGAAAGCAAATGGTTAAAAGCAGACAGTAACTGAATTACAAATAAAGACAAGATTTCAAACATGCATATTATCTTGATAACAAAATGTACAGTAAAACCAAAATTTCATTACTCCACAGTTTACCTTTCCATGTAAAACTTGTATAGTATAACACTTGAGACTGAGAGATTTGGTTTCAGGCATTAACCAGATTTAATTGCTTTTGGCAGGTAAGTAGAGGCTCCAGCAGAGTTATCAACTATTCTGGTCAACAGAAGTAAAGAAAAGTGGATAATTATTTTTAGTGGAGGTTTAAAAACCTGTGAGAAGCTCATATTGACTTTTTGGCCTCCAGTCCACAAAATAATACTTCATTTGATAAGCTAAAGTAGGGAGCAATTTTATGGATTAACTCTATCAAAGTGAAGCACATGAAAAATGGGCCAGAATATATTAATCAGGATATAAAAAATTTTCACAGAGGTTTTCACTGATGTTCGTTGGTTAACAATGACCTATATGTAATAATGTTATTTGTTAATAAATTCACACAACACAAGGCAGTAATTAACTAATGAATTTTCATTTTTCTTTCCCCAATACTAAAAAGGGATAATTATACTATCATTATAATTTGATAATGTCTGTATCTGCTAATTAGGGCACATAATATTCTGCAAACTACTACTATAAAATGTGGGAAATGCTGGAACTATAGTTAATACTGTAATTAAAATCCCCCAAAGGCCAGGCGTGGTGGCTCAAGCCTGTACTCACAGCACTTTGGGAGCCTGAGGCGGGTGGATCACTCCTGAGGTCAGGAGTTCGAGACCAGCCTGGCTAACATGGCGAAACTCCATCTCTACTAAAAATACAAAAATTAGCTGGTTGTGGTGGTGCACACCTGTAATCCCAGCTACTTGGGAGGCTGAGGCAGGAGAATTGC
This sequence comes from Rhinopithecus roxellana, assembly GCF_007565055.1. Taxonomy (NCBI): domain Eukaryota; kingdom Metazoa; phylum Chordata; class Mammalia; order Primates; family Cercopithecidae; genus Rhinopithecus; species Rhinopithecus roxellana. Next base: position 69,892,324 of record NC_044556.1, on the reverse strand, counting down.
TTGAACCCAGGAGGCGGAGGTTGCAGTGAGCCAAGATCGCGCCACTGCACTCCAGCTTGGGCAACAGCGTAAGATGCCGTCTAAAAAACAAAAACCCCCCGAAGTGAGAAATTAAATATTTAAACATATTCAATTACAATTTTTACTAGATAAATCTTATAATCCACATGCCTTCTTTGAGGCTTGCATCTGTTTTTTTAAAAATAATTATAGCAAATCCTTTAGTACAAAGACTTAGTCCAAGACTATTATTATTTTCCAATTTAAGGTGAAGCATTCTATTAATAAAACACTGTAAAAACATTTATAATTCAGTGTAAAATTACTACTTAGTAAAAATGCATGTAATTCCTTGTTCCTACTGTCTACAAAGAAGGAAATTTCCACTTTTTATGTTTTAAAATCGATTCAAACACTTGTATATAGGATTTATTAAACCTACTCATAACCACTTCATAGAAAGTGTCAGCACCATCTCACACTGGTGCATCACTGTGAAAGAAAACATTTTAGAAACAAAACCACTAAAACCAACAGTTTAATGACTATTTACAGAGTATTAGGACTCCAAGTTAATATCTTCCCACTAGAGTTTTACAGGCTTCCTCATATTTCTGAGGCATAACAAAAACAATTTTATAGCTGCCATTTTGTTCCAAAGACAAATTTCCTAATAAAATAAATTTCTACAGAACTGTTTCAGTAAAATAAAATCTCTCCCCTAACCCAGAGATCTTACAACTGAATTTTTAAAAAATGCTGCCAGCTGCAGTGGTTCACGCCTATAATCCCAGCACTTTGAGAAGCTGAGGTGGGCGGATCACCTGAGCTCGGGAGTTTGAGACCAGCCTAACCAACATAGAGAAACCTCGTCTCTACTAAAAATACAAAATAAGCCGGGAGTGGTGGCGCATGCCTGTAATCCCAGCTACTCGGGAGGCTGAGGCAGGAGAATCGCTTGAGCCCAGGAGGCAGAGGTTGCAGTGAGCAGAGATCGCACCATTGCACTCCAGCCTGGACAACAAGAGTGAAACTCCATCTCAAAAAAAAATAAAAATAAATTAAAAATAAATAAATAAAAATGCTAGGGAAACAAAGGTATATCCCCAGTCTCTGCCTCTATTAAGCCCACCTCTGTCTGTTCCAGGGTGAAAGAGTGAGCTTTACACGTTATGCTGACTTACATTTCCCAAACATTTCCCCAACACGATGCAGGCATATTACATGGCTCAGGACAGTAATATGATGGATTAAACATTCTGTACAACTTAAAAAGCATTATCAAACCCCTTCAAAAACAAACTAAACAATGGCTGGTTGGATACCTGTGAATGACCCAAGGATTTCTAAGATAAACTATTTAGAACTCAATAGAGGGGTCTCCTAATGAAATCAAGCCTTCTAGAAAGAAACCACTTATAGTTTGCAAGAACTCAAAGATATTTTGGATCCACTACAGAGCTCACCAAAATTTATGAAATGAAATTTTTTACAAGCAGACAAAGGAAGATGCATTATATTTAAAAATCACTGTCAATTTTACTAGGATTTAGAATACAAAACCTTTACATCTCTTTTACAATAGAGTATTTAGATCTCACTTGTCAGAAAAATATTTTTCATTATTAAAAAAATTGTTATAAAGTTGCTTCTTCTGATATGGAGTTTCAAAGCATCTAACATAACCCCCTGAGAAACTCCACAGTGCAAAAATAAACAACATGCATACACTTAAGAACTTTACATTCTTTGAAAAACAATACAAATTGGAAAGAAAATTAGTATGTGATCAAAGTAGTCAGAGCTCAAGTCTGAACTTTGCCAATAAAGGCAAATGATCTGAAGAGTTATTTTCATTTGGAAGTCCATTAACAGTCCATAAGTCTTGTTCTGTAAGAAGTGACAGTCTAGCTAGAAGTTTCAAGCCACCAACCAAAGCAACTTCAGCTCCTAAAGAAGCACATACATATTTAGTAAAACTGTCAACAGGTTATTGTAAATTAATCATACAAGTCTTTTCTCCAAACACATATAGAACTTGAGGCCCCTCCAGAAGACTAAAAACTATGAAACAGTTTTTAGAATATTTAAGCTTTATTGAGTTATAACCTAATTGTAATTACCAAACACACAGCAGTTGAGATATTGTTTCTATTTCCAGCTCTGTAACTGTAAGCAATCTTTAGAAGAAAGTATAAATGTAATACTTAAGAATGTTAAGAGTAATTTGTCATTGACAACTACATAAGAAACTCATCCAGCAACCATTCTGTAATTGCATAAAGCCAGAGACACCGGGCCACAGCCCTGCAGAAGTTTATAAGGTGAATGGAGAATAAATTAGTATAACTTAGTCCCAGAGAGTCAGCACCCACAGAAGTAGAGTAAAAGATGACATGCTCTTAATCGTTAAGAAATTTGAAATGCTGATCGGTAACACTCTCCCGCCACCTAGTGAACTTCTGTCAGCATGACAACTATGAAAACCTTACTATAAATTCAAAGCAGCAGGCATATTTTGTAAAGTAGATCTAGTGGCAGGGGTAAGTCATCTCCTGAGTGTTACTAATAAGGTTATTCCCAGAAGAAAGAAGGGGGGGGAACAAACAGAGGGGAAAAGGGTAAAGAACAAGTAGCATTAAAAAAAAAATGGAAGAGAAAAAAAATGAAAAAATCAGAAAAGAAAAAGCCGCCCACATTCAAGTTTTCTTAATGATATTTTTTTACTTCCAGTAATCTTAAACTGCATTTTCTTCTCCACTTTAAATCCTTTGGCTAATGTTTAAAACCTGATTTTTCTTGAAGCACACAAAGAAAACATTTATCACCTTCACTTTTTGAAAACACCTAGTAATAATACAGACTTTTCTGACCGAATGTGGAGGCTCATGCCCGTAATCCAAGCCACTTTGGGAGGCTGAGATGGCGGGTTGTTTGAACCCAGGAGTTCAAGACCAGCCTGGGCAACATGGTGAAACCCTGTCTCTACAAAAATTACAAAAATTAGGCAGGCATGGTGGCTCGTACCTGTAGTCTTAGCTACTCGGGAAGCTGAGGTGGGAAGGTCACTTAAACCCAAGAGGCAGAAGTTGCAGTAAGCTGAGAATCACGCCACTGCACTCTAGCTGGGTAACAGAGTGAGACTTTGTCTCAAAAAAAAAAAAAAAAGTGTATATATATATATACACTTTTCCTCTTCAGAAAAATCCAATATTCCAGAGTCAACATGACAGCATAAGCTGTGTTGCTGGCAGTGTAACTATGGTCCTCCAATGAAGGCAGCATGCCTCCGTAAAATTTAAGCACAAAACTATGATGACCATTAACAACATACTCAGTTCCTGTCACAGGAAAAACAGTAAATTTATGGCAAGTAAAAAGAAAGGGCAATATGAAAGACCTATAACTCAGAGGCTGACTGGAACTGGAGGGTAGGACTGATAATGTCATTCTTGGGTAATAATTTGCTTGGATGTGTTTTATTGCCTCCCTCATATGCAAGTAATCAACTGATTTATTCAAATATATTACCAATCTGTCTATTTCGAAATATTTTTACCTTCTAGATCTAGAACTTCAACTGTATGTTTAGAGAGCTTTCTTAACTTTAACCTTGAGGTTTTAGCTACTGTGCTCTCTAGCAGAATTTAGGATTACATGCATTCCTTACCTGGGTGCCCAGCAACATCTTCCTTTTCTGCAGAGTAGAAAATATAATCCACAGTTATGGCACTTCGGGAATGACAGGTGGTCACTTCTGGAATTCCAGTGTCAGGAAAGTAATGTGAATAAACAGATGACAAGCTGAAATGGTGCTGTAAATTTGAAGATAATCTAAATAGAAAAGAAGAAGTGTTTAGTATTCAAGTTTTTTGTAACTTCAAGAATTCCTCCTGAAGTTCTTTTTCATTTAATTTCTAGATTAAGACCAGACATTAGGACAAGCTTTATTTAAATACACCATATCATAATTTAGTATTACTTATGCAGTGATATCTAAAACCCATCAATAAAGCCATCATAAATGTGGCTTTTAAAAAAGCTCTATAATTAACATACTAATGTGTTCATTATTTATAACATGTGTGAATGCCTCCACTTACTAAAGAACATGTATTCTAAAACAACTTACAAGTTTTATTGTGTTTTTAAGAAAGAGAATCAAGGGGGTCTTCAGGAACACTATTTGGAATCCCCTAGACTTCTGATGACAGAGAGGCCATATTCTAATTTTTCTTGCTATGACATATGAGATAATTTTGTACTGCATCTTAAAACAGCTTCTCTAATGGTTTATTACATTTGCCCCATGCACAAATATAATGCATGTGATGTTATGAGTAAAAGGTTTAAAGATAATTTTCTAGTGATACTTTATGAATCATAAGGATCTTTTACGCCTTGAAGGAAAATAACATCTTAAAAAACTTATCCAACAAACATTTACCAAACACCTTCTAAGTTCTAGGCACTATCTCAGGTGCTGAGAATATGTAGATGAAGATGTTTCCCTTGCTTTTAAAGTGTTCATCTGCCAGGAACAAAGGTAAATCCTTAAAAATGCCCTCTAAGTTTTAGCAACTTTTTATGTCTAAGGATTTATAATATTAAACACAAATAGGGCCGGGCGCGGTGGCTCACACCTATAATCCCAGCACTTTGGGAAGCCAAGTAGGAAGACTGCTTGAGCTCAGGAGACCAGCCTGGGCAACACAGTGAGACCTCATCTCTACAAAAGAAAAAAAAAACTAAGAAAATTAGCTGCACATGGTGGCCCATGCCTGTGGTCTCAGCTACTTGGGAGACTAAGGTAGGAGAATTGCTTGAGCCCAGGAGGTGGAGGCTGCAGTGAGCCAAGATCATGTCACTGCACTCTAGCCTGGATGACAGTGAGATTGACTCTTAAATAAAAATAATAAATAAAAATAGGTCTTCTGCAAACTGTTATTTTACTATCAATTTTTCAGTTTACAAATATAAGCTATGCATATAAACACTCTGTATTTATATATAGATACTAAAAAGTATTTTTTTTTTTTTATGAGACAGAGTCTTGCTCTGTCACCCAGGCTGGAGTGCAGTGATGCGATCGCAGCTCACTGCAACCTCCGCCTCCCAGGTTCACACCATTCTCCTGCCTCAGCTTCCCGAGTAGCTGGGACTACAGGCGCCCGTCACCACAACCGGCTAATTTTTGTATTTTCAGTAGAGATGCGGTTTCACCATGTTAGCCAGGATGGTCTCAATCTCCTGACCTCATGATCCGCCCGCCTCGGCCTCTCAAAGTGCTCTCACCGTGCCTGGCCTCTTTTTTTCTTTTAATTTTTAGATAGACACCAAGGGCAAAGTATCTGTTTTATGTTTTAATATTATTATTATTTTAAGACGGAGTCTTGCTTTGTCGCCCAGGCTGGAATGCAGTGGTGCGATCTTGGCTCACTGCAACCTCCACCCCTCTGGTTCAAGCAATTCTCTGCCTCAGCCTCCCTGGGATTACAGGTGCCTGCCACCATGCCCAGCTAATTTTTTGTATTTTTAGTGGAGATGGATTTCACCATCTTGGCCATACTGCTCTTGAACTCCTGACTTCGTGATCCACCCATCTCAGCCTCCCAAAGTGCTGGGATTACAGGTGTGAGCCACCGCGCCCGGCCAGAATGTTTTCTTTTTTCTTTTTTTTAAAATAGAAGCAGGGTCTCACTGTCTTGCCCAGGCTGGTCTCAAACTCCTGGGCTCAAGCAATCCTCCCGCCCTGGCCTCCCAAAGTGCTGAGATTACAGGCATGAGCCGACACGCCCAGCCAGTATATTTTTTCATATCCTATATTGTTATAAAAAGATTTAAGGATTACTCAAAACTAAGTACTTGTTAGATTAGCCTCCTTATTAATCTTATTCAAAGAAGTGTTTATTGAAAGGTTTAATCATTAATTTTTAAATATTTAAAATTTTTTTTTAAAAATTGCTTCCATTCTTACTAGTTCTTATTTATGTAGTAATATTTTCTCAAAACAAGGTATACAAAATAAAGATTGAGAGGCAGATAAAATGAATGAGAATTTGTTCCTAAATTTAAATGTTAAAACAAAAACCTATAAAATAGCCACAATATAAAACAATCAAGATATTTCAAGAATCTCCCCAAGACTTAAGTCTCTGTCCTGTTTTATTAACATGTATCCATTTCTCAACCATAGCCCCAAATATTCCTATTTCTTTAATGAAGAATCCCAGCATCTTTACCCCTCTGACAATCTTTTCCTACAGTTCAAGAGATAAATTTAAATGATCATCTTTTCAATTGGCATATTCATTTTTGGATCAATTCTCTTATAGACGGTTTTAAGATTTAGTAAATCAAAGACAACTAAAGATCCTCTTGATATCTGAGAGATATGTTTCTGTGATCTTGACCTTTGTTTAAGTATGTGAATTTTAAAGAGTACTTGAGCTGGTCCAGGTCCACAGACAAGCTGTTTCCCTTCCTAACACTACCTAGGCACTTAACTATGTTTCAAACATTGTGCTTTATATGCTTTGTCTCATCTAATCCTCACAACAACCCGAACTACAGACAAAGAAACTGAACCTCAGAGACGTTAAGTTTCTTGCTTAAAATTATTCAGCTAAAACACAGCAGAGTCAGGACTGGACCTCAGGCCTATTTGACTTAAGGGCCGGCACTCTTCACCAGCACGGAATATTATCACCTTAATTTTTTTATCCAAGTGATTTTTGAGAAATGAGTTTTTTATTCAACTAAAGTTAGCAAATGTCTCCTTTTACTTTCCAGAACTCACTTTTCAGCTGTCACTAGGACCTCTGTTTGCTTCAGTTGTGTTTGTGTCAGATCACTGTCTGTAAGAATAGAGGAAAATATATTAATTTTATTAATATAGTTTTGTTCTAGTTTGCCTTAATACCGTCATCTTACTCCAGAAATAATATTTAAGACTTATCTAGGTTAGAAAGATGCCTAGTTACATGTTTCATTCTGGAATCTATATATTTTGATGGCCTCCAGAATTAGGAAAAATAAAAAAATGCAAACAATTCCAAAGCAACATGCAAGTAAATCATGCACAGATAATTCTGGAAGTTCAACTTTAAAATGGTAAATTTAGAGATCTTAAGAAAAAGAATCAATAACTATATATTTATATATATGAATATTCATCCCTGGGATTTTATCTTTTTAAAAATTTAAGTTTTATGTCTTCAAAGGGAACATGATTACCCAGCAGACTGCCAAAATGTATTACAAACACTTACCTGTCTTTTCTACTTTTGGTACCTGCTGTACCTCATACACACAGTTCTGTGAGATACCTAGGTTTGGGGGCCAAATTGGAATAGATAAAATTCTTTGTCCCCGTGAAGACTGTTCCTGGCCAGATACCTAAACAAAATTTCAACAGGTATCTTAAGTGAAAATATTTTAAAGAGTTTATGAATTGAAAAGTTTATGTCTTAAATAAAAGGTAATCCAAAAGTGGTTAAATTATTACCCTTTATTCATTATATTAAGTGATTCTTTGGCCTTATAAAATCTTCTTTTCTTCAAATACAGTTCAGAAAGCACTTATCATTTACATAAAAATGACCATCTTTTTCCCATACATGTTTTTCTTTAATTTGGACATACAAATGATCTATCGCTTTGGACTAATACTACTCATCCTTTTTTACTACCTAAAATATAGTTCCTATTGTATCAAATACAGGCATGCTCAGAGATACTGCAGGTTTGGTTCCAGGCCACCACAATAAAGTGAGAATCTCAATAAAGCAAGTCACATAATTTTTTCAGTTTCCCAGTGCATATAAATTGTGTTTATACTATACTGTAGTTTATTAAGTGTGCAATAGCATTATGCCTAAGAAAATACATACCTTACTTTAAAAATACTTTATTGTTAAAATATCCTAACAATCATCTGAGCCTTCAGTGAGTCATCATCTTTTTACGGGTGGAGGGTCTTGCCTAGATAATAATGGCTGCTGGCTGATCAGCGTGATGGTTGCTTAAGGTTGGGGTTGGCTGGGGCAATTTCTTAAAAATAAGACAACAATGAAATTTGCTGTAGCCATGATGCTTCCTTTCATAAAAGATTTTTCTGTAGCACGTGATGCTGTTTGACAGCACTTTATCCATGGTAGAACTTTTTCAAAATTGGAAACCTTGCCAATGTTTTATCAACTAAATTTATGTAACACTTAAAATCCTTTGTTGTCATTTCAGCAATGTTCACAGCATCTTCACCAGGAATAGATTGCATCTCAAGAAAATACTCTGCTCATCTATAAGAAGCAACTCCTCATCTATTTAAGTTTTATCATGAGATTGAAACAAATCAGTTAATTCTTCAGGCTCCACTTCTAATTCTAGTAATTTTAGTTCTCTTGCTACTTCCACCACATCTACAGTTACTTCCTCCACTGAAGTCTTGAACCCCTCAAAGTCATTCATGGGGGTTGGAATCAACTTCTGCCAAACTCCTTTTAATGGTGATATTTTGACCTCCTCCCATGAATCACGAATGTTCTGAATAGCATTTAGGCTGCTGAATCCTTTCCAGGTTTTCAATTTACTTTCCCCAGATCCATCAGAGAAATCACTTCTATGGCAGCGATAGCCTATGAAATGTATTTCTTAAATAAGGAGACCCGTAGATACAAAATTACTCCTTGATTCCGGCTACAGAATGGATGCCGTGTTAGCAGGCATGAAACACTCATTTCCTTGTACATCTTCATCAGAGCTCTTGGGTCACCAGCTGCCTTGTGAATGAACAGTAATCTTTGGAAAGGAATCTGTTTTTCTAAGTAGTGGTCTTGGCAGTGTGCTTAAAATATTCTATGCCATAAACAGATGCACTGTCATCCCCAAGCTTTGTTTTTCCATTGATAGAGCAGAGGTAGAGTGGATTTAGCATAATTTTTAAGTGCCCTAGGATTTTCAGAATGGTCAATGAACGCTGACTTTAAGTAACAAGCTACATTAGCTCCTAACAAAAGAGTCAGCCTGTCCTTTGAAACCAGGCAATGACTTCTTCTTTCTAGCTATGAAAAGTCCTACATGGCATCTTCTTGCAACAGAAAGTGGTTTCATCCACATTAAAAATCTATTGTTGGCCGGGTGCGGTGGCTCACACCTGTAATCCCAACACTTTGGGGGACTGAGGCAGGAGGACTGCTTGAGCCCAGGAGTTCGAGACCAGCCTGGGCAACATCGTGAAACTCCATGTCTACCAAAAAATATTAAAAAATTAGCCCAGCATGGAGGCATGCACCTGTAATCCCAGCTACTTGGGAGGCTGAAGCAGAATCGCTTGAACCCAGGAGGCGGAGGTTGCAGTGAACCGAGATTGTGTCATTGCACTCCAGCCTGGGCAATAGTGTGAGACTCTGTCTCAAAAAAAAAAAAAAAAAAAAACTATTATTTAGTGTAGCCACCTTCATCAATGATCTTAGCTAGATCTTCTGGATAACCTACTGTAGCTTCTACATCAGCAGCACTTATTGTTTTACCTGCACTTTTATGTTACGGAGATGGCTTCATTCCTTAAACCTCGCAAATTAAACTCTGTTAACTTCCAACTTCTCTTCTGAAGCTTCTTTCTCTCTCTCAGCCTTCATAAAATTGAAGACACTTACTGCCTTGCTCAGGATTAGGCTTTGACTCAAGGGAATGCTGTAGCTGGTTTGATCTTCTATCCAGACCACTCAAGCTTTCTCCATATCAGCAATAAGGCTGTTTTGCTTTCTTATTATGCCTTCATACACTGGAGTAGCACTTTTAATTTCCTTCAAGAACTTTTTCTTTGCATTCACAACTTTGCTGTTTGGTGCAAGAGGCCTAGCTTTTGGCCTCTCAGCTTTCAAAATGCCTTCCTTGCTAAGCTTAATCATTTCTAGCTTTTGATTCAAAGTGAGACATGTGAGTCTTCCTTTTACTTGAACACTTAGAGAGTGCTGCAGGGCTATTACTTGGCTTAGTTTCAATAATGTTGCGCTTCAGGGAATATAGAGGCCCAAGTAGAGGGAGAGAGATGATTAGTGGAGCAGTCAAAACACACTTATCGATTAAGTTCATCATTTTATATGGGTACAGTTCATAACACCCAAAACCATTATAACAGTAATATCAAAGATCACTAATCTGGGATCAACATAACAGATGTAATAATAATGAAAATGTCTGAGTAATGCAAGAGTTACCAAAATGTGGCAGAGACAGGAATTGAGCACATGCTGTTGGAAAAACGGCACCGATAGAGCTGCTTAAGGCAGGGTTGCTACGAAACTTCAATTTTGTAAAACGCAGTATGTTTGAAGCTCGATAAGGCAAAGCACAATAAAATGAGGTATACCTGTACTAACAGAGATTAACTTTATAAAATTTTAAACTATCTGGGTGTGGTGGCTCATGCCTGTAATCCCAGCACTTTGGGAGGCCGAGGTGAACCTCCAGATGACCTGAGGTTGGGAGTTCGAGACCATCCTGGCTAACACTGTGAAACCCCATCTCTACTAAACATACAAAAAATTAGCCAGGTGTGGTGGCATACGCCTGTAGTCCCAGCTACTCGGGAGGCTGAGGCAGCAGAATTGCTTGAAACTGGGAGGCGCAGGTTGCAGTGAGCCAAGATCACACCTTTGTACTCCAGCCTGGCAAAAGAGCAACACTCCGTCCATCTCAAAAAATAATAATAAATAAAAAATTTTAAACTATCACTGAAAACTCTAGTGGTGGAGAGCTTATTTTGGTAAATATACTGAAGATCAAATGATCTAAAGTAAGGAAAGGAAAGCACAATAAAAATAATTACATGAGCTAAATTGTGCTAAGCTAAAGAAAATACTTATTATTATACAAGGGAAACTTATATAATAAATGTTGAATTACTATTTTGCCCACATCCAGCTTTCCAAATTCTATCCTGCCACCTTGTGTTACTTATTTGTGAAGTATCCATGTCTGTCAATACTTTTTTTTTTGCTGCCTGTTAATTCCTCCAAGCAGTATGTTGCCACAGACAGATGAAAGAGATGAAAATCAACCAAATGAAAATAATTATTTATTAGATGTGGCTGGGCACAGTGGCTCACGCCTGTAATCCCAGCACTTTGGGAGGCCGAAGCGGGTGGATCACGAGGTAAGGAGTTCGAGACCAGCCTGGTCAACAAGCTGAAACCCTGTCTCTACTAAAAATACAAAAATTAGCCAGGTGTGGTGGCGCACACCTGTAATCCCAGCTACTCAGCAGGCTGAGGCAGGAGAATCACTTGAACCTGGGAGGCGGAACTTGCAGTGAGCTGAGATCATGACACCGCCCTCCAGCCTCCAGCCTGGGTGACAGACGGAGACTCCATCTCAAAAAAAAAAAAAAGAAGTCATGGAAAATCAGTTTGATAAAGTGAGGGTACTGGATCATCCAGGGTTTTTAAACAGTCATGTAATAACTATATTCACATTATCATGAGTGGAGCAACTATGTCCACTTCCTACTAACAATGGAGCAAGCACTTACCTTTCCTATGGGAAGTCCTTCATAATTCAATTTTCCTTCCTTTATGAAACTATATAGTGGAGAACCAGGAACAGAATTAAAGTCACCACACATAACAATAGGGCAGAAGCTGCCATCTTTCTGGTGAGCAACACTGGAAATCTCTGCCAGTAGCATTGCCAATTGGGTCAGCTTAATATCACCTCGCCTTGGATTATACAACAGATGGGTATTTGCTACACAGATCGCAGGAGAGGCAGCACATGCAATTTTGGGTTGCAAGAGTAAAACTAATCCAACATTGTCTCTGTCCAACAGAGAAATATCAGGGCGGAAGAATTCCACTGGGTTCACTGACAAGAGTGAAAATTTGGAATGCTTGAAGCAAATAGCACAGCCATCAGGTTTCCTTCCTGTCCGCATCTTATATTCACAGTGATAACCTATAAGAAACAAATGAATTTAAAACAAATGACTGCTTTTATATATTTGTCAAAACACAGCTCACCTGATACTTCTGAACAATGTTTACCAAACTGTATTCTGCAAAACATTAGTAATGTAGGATGCCAATAAACATTGGAATAAAAAACGTTTGACACTGGGTCTATTAGTCATGTAGGATGTCAATAAACATTGGAATAAAAAACGTTTGACACTGGGTCTAACAGGCCTCTTTATATGCAGACTTCAGCCCTTGATATGCTAATGTGTATTATCAGTCTCCCATTGCCATCCTAGTAAAACTTGGTCATGGCAAAAACAGTAAAGCCTTTCAATAATCTATTCTCACACTCTCTCCACCCTATATTCCTGATCTTTTTGCTTATAACTCCTTCCCCCTCACTTCATTCCAACCTCAATGGCCTCCTCACTTGCCTTAACACACTCCAACCTCAGGGACTTTCCCTTGCTATTTCTGTTGCCTAGAATGTTCTAGGCATAGCTTATTCCTTCACCTCCTTCAAATATTTGTTCAAATGTCACCTTGTCTGATCATTTTGTTTAAAACTGAAACCTCTCCATTCCACTTTCCTGCTTTTCTCCAGAAAACTATCATTACTTAATATGCTATTTACTCATTTATTTGGTTAGCCTTTCTCCACTAGAAGGTACACTCCAGATGAGGGAGAAATTTTTTACATCTTTTTTCCCAGTGCTATATCCTCACTCCCTAGAACAGTACATGGTATATAGTAGACACTCAAATGTCTACTGAATGTAGACATCAAATGTCGGCTGAATGAAGGCCGGGCGTGGTGGCTCACGCCTATAATCCCAGCACTTTGGAAGGCCAAGGCGGGTGGATCACGAGGTCACGAGATCAAGGCCATCCTGGCTAACACGGTGAAACCCTGTCTCTACTAAAAAAACACAAAAAATTGGCTGGGCGTGGTGGCGGGCGCCTGCAGTCCCAGCGACTAGGGAGGCTGAGGCAGGAGAACGGCATGAACCTGGGAGGTGGAGCTTGCAGTGAGCCAAGATTGCATCACTACACTCCAGCCTGGGCAACAGAGAGAGAGTCTGTCTCAAAAAAAAAAAAAAAAAAAAAAAAAAAATTTGCTAAATTTATGAATGCAAAGCAGGCACATTTCTCAAGTATATGGGACCACAGATAACTTGTTTCTAGAAGTGTTTATTTATCAAACAGGTTTTTGGCATCTATCCATTAGGAAGACACTAGTAGGCACTGGTATTATAATGATGAAAGAGACAAAATGGTCCCTGACCTCATGGAGCTCAGAGTCCAATAGGTCTAGAGGTGGACAGAACAACTCCTAGGAAAGGGAGTTACTAAGAGATTCTTACACATCTTTCTGTTTGAATTAAAATTATACTCCAACACAAAAGTTTCCAGAGAGTACCTCAACCTTTTTCTGACTCTTTGAAATTAATTTTTTAAAATTAAGATTTTTAGCCAAAATATGCCACACATCTTTGTTAGCAAGTTATATCTTAATGACACATGAATTTTCAAAAGCAAATGTGGCTAAGATAAAAGTTACATTGCCTTGTCTCTATAAAAAAAAATTAAATAATTAGCCGGGCATGGTGGCACACATCTCTAGTCCTATCTACTCAGGAAGCTGAGATGAGAGGATTACTTGAGCCCAGGAGGTTGAGGCTGTAGTGAGCCATGATTGTGCCACTGCACTCCAGCTTGGGTGACAGACTGAGACCCTGTCTCAAAAAAGAAAAAAAAAAAAAAAAAAAAAAAAAAAGAGTTACACTATACCCAGTGATTCCAAACTTGGCCTGATCTCTGCTCCATAATGATCTTCTTGAACTTCTTGCAAACAAAGTACCTTGGAAGAAAAAAATAGCTTGAATTAGAACACAGAGATGCAAATATGAATTTCCTGGTGCTTTTATCTTAAAATATCTAAAAGCTGGCTTCTAAAATTCCACAACTGATAATAATTGAAATAAAAGACATCCTTTTTTCTTGTTATATATCTACCAAATTAATGTTTCCGAATTTTGATCAATCTCAAAACTCTGGCCCTCAATCACATGGGGCTCCCTTAGTACTCAAAATTATTATATCCAAAAGGAAATATTCTTAGCTTACATGTCAGGATATTTTTTCGGGTTTTACGTGCTCATTGGTACTATCTTTCAGGTCTTAAGAGGCTGATTTCTTTGAATGTTATCAGATAGGTGACATTTTTGCAGGAATTACTGAAACTTTAAATCAAAGTTAATATTTACTGAATACTTAATATGCTGCCAGTTTCTGTCTCAAAAGTGACCCATACTTAAAAACGTTTTGGACCCTTTTTGAAAAGTTAGATGATTATTCACACCAGCAACCACTAACAAATGCCTCTCTGAAAGTCATACCTTATTAAGACTTATTCCATCATTATTGTTAAACACATTCCTTTCTTACACCACAAACAAAACGGAGAAAACAATTTAGTTCATAAATGCACAAATGAAACATGTAACCCAACTTTTTCTTTTCTTTTCTTTTTTTTTTTTTTGAGGCAGAGTTTCACTCTTGTTGCCCAGGCTGGAGTGCAATGGCGCAATGTCAGCTCACCGCAACCTCCACCTCCTGGGTTCGAGTGATTCTCCTGCCTCAGCCTCCTGAGTAGCTGGGATTACAGGCATGCGCCACCACGCCTGGATAATTTTGTATTTTTTAGTAGAGACGGGGTTTCTCCATGTTGGTCAGGCTGGTCTCGAACTAACGACCTCAGGCGATTCGCCTGTCTCAGCCTCCCAAAGTGCTGGGATTACAGGCATGAGCCACTGTGCCCGGCCCCAGCTTTTTCTTATGTGAAGAATTTCAATAATATTTTGCACTTACGTCTGCATCAAAGTGTTTAATTTCTTTCAGAATATTGGGAAACCTAAAACTCCAGTGTAATACTGGCCGCTGGCAATGTCTATAAAGGTGAGAGTTATCTTCCAGTAAATCTTGTGAAAGTATATTATAGGACATCACTGAAAAGTCAAACTTGTTCTCACTGTCTTCACATTTGGGATCAACATTTTTGTCTCCTAGGATCTTCGTTTTTTCTTTATCATGGCTACATATATATTCCCAATTCCGCTTTATCACGCCTGTTAAAAATATATTGCACAAATATAAGGAATTAATCAAAAGCAGACCATATATAGTTCCCCACATATATGTATTTTTCAGCCTCTTAAAAATTCCCATAAGCAATAAATAGAATGTTTTTCCCTAGGAAGTGGCAATATAGCACTGAATAATTAGAACTGTTATCAAATTGGTAAAAATGTGGTAACACAATATACTGACTGACCAACAGGTTTAAAACAGGTTTAAAATAATCTTGCAAGTCATTCTGGAGGCTGAGAATACGTGCTTATAAAGCTAAGACTATACGGAGGTTGTGGTTTCTCACTTCTCTACAGTTAAGAAGCGGCTCTGCCACAGATGTGATTGACACTTTTATAACTATAACAACATATTTGTATGTCAAAGTTGGCTTTTCAATAAGATGATTTTACACTGTATTTTATTCCCTATTAGTGGGATAAGATCATCAAATGATTAACTAAGTTCCAGTAGCAACCCTTAGTTCAGAATTCTAGTTTATACATGCAAGAAGCGTATATCATGGCAATATATGGAAGAAGTTTTAGTGTTTAAAACACTAAAGTGGAACATGCAAACAAAATAAACAAAAGAAATCTTTTAAATATACAATAAAGAAAAAGTTAAATATGACATAGCTACAGAATGCTAGTAAATGATGGCTAACCAACAAACCTAGCATGCAACAACCAGGAGTGTGTCATAGTTCATATTCTGCAAACACATCATGCATTCTGCAAAAGTGATGAAAAGAGAATTAAAAAAATGAGACTTTGCAGTCATAGGCAGTCCCTGACTTAGAAATAACCGCATGTGTGATGTGTGTCTGTGTATTCACCTTTGATCTTGCCTCCTACACCCTATCATTAAAGAGGATGCTCTTATTGCCATGGAAACCATGAAGAGAAACACGGAATTTTTAGAGAATTTATGAGCTCAAAAGAAAGAGAAAACAAAAAATGGGAAGAACATGGGAAAACAGATTTGGAAATGGACTTCTAAGTATGATTAAATAATACAAAAAAATTTCAGTCCTAGAATATCTCCCTCTATCCTGCAAAGGTTTTCACTTCACTGGAATACAATGCCTAGAATTCCACCAATCAAAAATTAAATTGAAGTTAAAATATCCTATACACTTATACAGAGGGTGAAAGAAAAGACTAAAAGGAAATACACCACTTTTTTTAAGAGTAGTTATCTCTTAGTGTTAGGACTGTGAAATATTTTTGCAAATCTTCTGCACAATACATTTACAATCAAAATATCACTATGCTATGTAAAAATGCCAATGAAGTAATCATTTTAAAGAATGATTAGGCCAGGAACAGTGGCTCACGCCTGTAATCTCAGCACTTTGGGAGGCTGAGGCGGGTGGATCACCTGAGGTCAGGAGTTTGAGACCAGCCTGGCCAACATGGCGAAACCCTGTCTCTACTAAAAATACAAAAATTGGCCAGGTGTGGTGGCTTGCGCCTGTAATCCCAGCTACTCAGGAGGCTGAAGCGGGAGAATCGCTGTAACCCGGGAAGCAGAGGTTGCAGCGAGCCAAGATCACACAATTGCATTCCAGCCTGGGCAACAAGAGTGAGACTCCGTCTCAAAAAAAAAAAAAAAGATAGAAACAAAACCAAACAAGTCTTCAACTACGAAGAATTTTGCCTAGAGCCTATCCTATGCCCAGGAAAGGAAACTATTCCCTATCATTCACTGAAGATAGGAATCCTACCCCCAATAG
Organism: Rhinopithecus roxellana; assembly: GCF_007565055.1. Classification (NCBI taxonomy): domain Eukaryota; kingdom Metazoa; phylum Chordata; class Mammalia; order Primates; family Cercopithecidae; genus Rhinopithecus; species Rhinopithecus roxellana. Next base: position 69,875,500 of record NC_044556.1, on the reverse strand, counting down.
CTCAGAACTAAGGCTAATTGTACAGGCTCTGCAGAGCCACTCAGGTTTGTAACAAAACTGCTATAGGGAAAACAGAACTGATTGGCCGGGCGCGGTGGCTCACACCTGTAATCCCAGCACTTTGGGAGGCCGAGGAGGGCCGATCACAAGGTCAGCAGAGCGAGACCATCCTGGCTAACACGGTGAAACCCCGTATCTACTAAAAAGTACAAAAATTTAGCCGGGCGTGGTGGCGGGCACCTGTAGTCCCAGCTACTCGGGAAGCTGAGGCAAGAGAATGATGTGAACCCAGGAGGCGGAGCTTGCAGTGAGCCGAGATCGTGTCACTGCACTCCAGCCTGGGCAACAGAGTGAGACTTCCTCTCCAAAAAAAAACAAAAAAACAAAAAAACTGATCATGTATAGAACACAATTCATTCATAAACTGGAGACTGTCTATGATGGTTTTAGCTAAATCAAAGTCTTCTTACGTATGCAAGATGGAAAGGGTTCTAGTCATGCAAACAATATATAAGCTATCATCATAGATGGAGCACTACCCTGGTGTCACTGCCATATTAAAATATGAAAAGTAAGGTCTAAAAACCTTATTCATATTTCCTTATAAAACATGTACATGTAATGGCATGTAAATGCATTAAGATTTTTATTGTCCTGGTCATTAAAGCTTATAACCAACTCTTTTTGCAATTCCATTTTGTAAACAACCAGGACCATTAGATTATCTGGTTAATACAGTGGCTTTCAAACTTCTACAGCTTGTAGAACCCTTCTGTGTTACTTTTCATGTCATGGAACACCAATCCCTGGCATGCTGGGACTGGGGTTGGGATGATGGGGTGAACACACATTTTATACTGACCACATTTGCTTTTAATAAACTTACAGAAATGTGTTCAAATGTGAGGGTTCCATGGAAGACAATTTGAAAACCACTGATAGAGTGGATAGTCTCTGGCCTTCATATGCTTCACAACATAAATTCACACTACAAAAGCTTATATACCTTCCATATCAGGAGGAACAAGGTGATCACAGCAGAGAAGACAGATGAATCAAAGAAAGTAAGCAATAGGCCTGATCGGGTTTTTAGGGTGCCTAATTACAAAGTCATAATTGTATCACACAAATCCTTCAAATACCACTTTAAAGTGATAGGCAAGTTAGCAATGCTGTTTTCTTGATTGAAAAGTATTAGTGAAATATCGGAAGTCACAAATATGGCTTAACGAAGAGCATTTTCCTTATTCACAACACCTAGGAAGAATGGACATATAGAGAGTCAGGTTGTAATCAAGCTTTATCAGTAGGTAAATGTAATTCCCCATCCATAAAGGGAAAACAACACCATAATTTTCTGAGTACCTACTATGAAGCCAACAGTGTGTTAGGCACTTTGACATACAGTATCTCATTTCATTCAACAGACTTTCAAGTAGGCATTATTTTACATGAAAAAATCAAGGAGCAAAGAGGTTAAGTAAGCTGTCCAAGTTCATATAATTAGTGGTGGGGCAGAAAGGAAAGCAGGGAGTGGTTCCTCAATCAATACTTATGAAGCTATGCCACAGCTCCATCTGAAAGCACCCCAGATTTATAAGAGGCTAAACAAAAGAGGAGTGTGAGGACCTGATGAACAAATTATATGAGTGAAAAGCAATCTGGTATCATCATACAGCCCTAGATTTATAGATCTTAGGATTGTTCTCAGAAACCTAATTTTAATGCCTCTAAATACAGCTTTCATTCATTCAAATATTTCTTGTTTATCTCCCTATGCTGTGGTTAAGTACTACACACAAACAGATTTTCACTTTTGGATAGTTAAGAATTTCTACAAGTGTTTGTTTTTTCTGACTAGGTTCTTTGTAACTGTGTAGCAATAAGTTACACATTTATTTGAATATTAGCTTAGCAAAGTTGATTGGGACCCAGCTGAAGCCTGTAGACTACTTTCTGATAAACCAGAGGGAATCTGAAGAGCACTAATTCTAGCTTTGGCTTCCAGACGAGACTCACCTTGAATGTCTTCCTTCGACAAACTTATATATCAGCTCCCTAAACATTTAACGCCCACACAGCCTTCTCTCAAATATCTTCAGAGGAATTATCTTCACTGAAAATTATGGTTTAATAAGAAAGACAATTCCAAATCCAAATTCTACCTAGACATCTCATTTATACTTTAAGGAGATGGGGTTGTGGTGGGGGCAAGACTGGCAGCACAGAGGGAGTCTAGCAAATTGTTCAGAGTAGAAAGAATATGAAAAAATATAAGTAAATTAACACATTTTAAAAAACTGTTTCTCAAAGTGGAGTAAGATGTGGTTCCCCTTCTAAAAGATAATGCTTCTAGCAAACTCTCAAGATATCTGTGGACCCCAATTTGAGATATACAGATTTAATAAACAAAAATCTTATCCTATAAGACCAAGTCTTTCATTTATGGTTGCTTCTATTTATGAGTCCTTTTGTCTTACATAAAAACGTTGGCTTAAAAATGAAAACACTAAAATTTTTTTAGATCTTTAGACTTCTAAGCATACAGCCATCAATTTCTAAGAAGTCTAAGGGCTTTTGTTTCAAAAACATTGGATTTAAAAATTATCCTTAAATAAAACTTACTTTTGTAATTATTTCTCCTTTCTTTGCCAATCTTATTCTATCTGTAGACTCATTTCTATTTTTACAGCCAGAAGTACACAATTAGTTGAAGATAAAAATAAAGACTTCATTTAAGGAAGAATTCATTTTTTTCTTTTTTTTTTCTTTTTTTTTTCAAGACAGAGTCTCGCTCTGTAGCCCAGGCTGGAGTACAGTGGCGTGATCTCAGCTCACTGCAAGCTCCGCCTCCCGGGTTCACGCCATTCTCCTGCCTTAGCCTCCTGAGTAGCTGGGATTACAGGTGCCCGCCACCACGCCTGGCTAAATTTTTGTATTTTTAGTAGAGACGGGGTTTCACCGTGGTCTCGATCTCCTGACCTTGTGATCCGCCCGCCTCGGCCTCCCAAAGTGCTGGGATTACAGGCGTGAGCCACCGCGCCCGGCCAAGAATTCATTTTTTTCTAACACAAAACTACTGGCTAAAAATCAACACCAAATACCTCTAAAACCTTAGGAGGTTTAAAGGATTAGATATGAAAGTTTCAATTTAGTCTATCACTTGTATTTATTTCTACACCAAGATAAATGTCACCTTTACCTTGGTGTTTTCTTCGTTTTGATGAAGGCTCATCTCCCTCAGCGTTCATGATGTAACTAGAGAGATGAATCAAAGATGTCTGGCTCAGGTTGTCAGGTCTCCAGTTACAGTACTGGAACTGAGTTCTAGACTCAAACAAACAGGGTGGTCTCCAATTTAGTGAAAAATGCCTACTACTGAAGTATGGGTAAGGAGCTTGAGAGTAATGTCCAGGCCACCTCATACAACTAGAAATATGTCTGTTCCAGCAACACCTTTGTAGATTCTCCCACGGTGTAGTCCAGTCTCTGCCCAGACTCCTCGAGTGATGGGGAAACATAGGGTATCTAAAAGAAATAAATACACTCCTTGAGGCACCACTTTTTGTTCAGCTATAGTTTACAAAATCTAAGCCTATTTCCTCAAGGGAAAGTAATGTCTAATATTTAAAATCTGACTTCTAAATCTGTGAAGGATGAAGGGGAAACCACCCATGATTTACCTATTAGCATCAATATCTCAAGACTCTCGTCCTAAAAAACCATTAATGGTATTCTGAATACTTAACACAGCATGCCTCCCAGGCTCCTAAAACACCACATACCCCTCAAAATGCACATAGTTCAACTGAGAGATGAATCAACTATCAAAATGATATTCAGAGTAGCTTTCAAGCACCTAAAAAACTCAATGAGAAAATAAAATACACAACAAACATTATACTGAAACCGAATAAGGAACTCTTATCACACTACAATCAAAGTAAATCTCTTCTCCCACGTGGAGCGATAACAAGTTTCTGAACAGCTCTTTATACCAAGGGCAGATTTTTCCAAACACCTGTATAAGCTAGGAAAACAAAAGCCTATCCACAACTTCATAAATTCACAAAACTACTTCTCTTACTAATCAACGGGTGGATAATTTATTTTTCCATCCTTTTTTAAGCATGATTCTCCTTGGGGGAAATGAAAGAGGATGGGGATTACTTACTAAGAACGCACCAACACTCCAAACCAACAGCTTCAATTTAACCCACCATCCAAAATATCTCCAAAGCGGCGCTAACATTTTTAACAGATATGTTGCTCTCAGGCTCTCAAGAGACACTTCAGCTTAATAAAGCACCATGTTCCTCTCACTACACTACTCTGGCAAAATGTTAAGATTCTGAAGACTTCTATTCTTTCCTCCAAAAGTCTTAACACCTACATTTCTACCACAGCATCAATAATGTGCCCTCCCATCCCTAAGGGAATTTTGTTTAAGTTGCATTTACCATTATTTAACTTTATACGCTGTTATTTTCCTTTTAACAGCATTTAAATTTTTATTGCATATTTTTACAGTTTAAGTATTCCCTAGTTGTTCTCTAAAATCAACTTAATTGTAAATCTTTAAAAGCATAAAACATGGGTATCTTACACTGCTTTGTGATAACTCTGAAAGCCATAGGAATTTGGGCACATGGTCCACGCATTTTCTATCCTAATAAGCCACTGTATTGAAATACAATACTTGTACTACAACAGTTATTCTCTATATTTGCAGTTATTTATTCAGACTTTTTTTTCTCTTAAGATATTAAGCTCCTTCAGGGCCAGAACCGTCTTATTCATTTTAATTCCGTTCTCTTCACAAGTGCCTAGCACAGTGCCTGGCAAACAGCTGGTACTCAGGAAACATTGTTGAACTGAATTACCATCAAGTCCCAGGCCTATGGGAGTTAAAACCAAATCCCCATCACTTATGCAATAATACATGCTGTGTTTCCAAAGCGTGGTGGGTGGTACACGAGTCATTTCATAGAGTACACAGTTAAATTACTTGATTGTAATATCTAAATATTTGTTAGTTTATTAGGAAAAAACATAATCGCACATCAAATCCAAGATTGCTGACACTGCTTAGGGCGAAGCTAATGTGGGCCGCACCTACTGAAGTGCTTTTTTAAAAAACTGAGTCAATTTAAAGAAAAATATCCAGTAAATAAAACACGTGGAACAAGAACTTGGCCATAGCAGTAAGGGATGACATACAAGTGACTAAAGTTTGAGAGACACTAACACATCAACAAAAATCAAGCCCCTCCTGGGCGTGTGCCACACGCGCGCCTCCAGGGGATCAGGACCGCCGAGACCTACTGCGGAGAGGCGGCCTCCCCGCCGACGCTCGGCTCCCGGGACGGTGCTGCGGAGTGTGGGGAGCAGGCCAGCGCTGCTCTGGAGGCTGGGTGGGGGAAAGCGGGCCTGGGATCCAAAGCCACTGGCGCAAGCCTGGCCAGCGGCCCATGAACTCCGCGCCAAGACCCCAGACTTCGTTGGCCCAGCGTGTCGCCGGCTGCGCGCCGGGTTTACCTATCCCTCTTGGTCTCTGGAGGCTCCTCCCGGATACACCATCGCCCAGACCCTCTTCCTCTTCCTTCCTCCCCTAGCCCGCCCCGCCCCGGGTTAGTCCCGGACGCCCGCCCGCGCTCTCAGGCCGCCCGCCCCTCTCTCCTCCCTCCAAGTACCCAGCCCTACTGACCGTCCTCTTCCCACCACACAGTGGCCGTAGCCCTTCCTCACACAGCGCCAGGCTTCCATCTTCGCCCTCCGCGTGCGTCCAGTTCCCAGGCCCCGGGTTCCACCTCAATCTCTAAACCGATGCGGTGGCCTCAAGTACCTAGGGAACCCCATCACTCTAAGTACCGACTCCAGTCCCGGCTGCAAGGCATGCTGGGAGGTGCAGTCTCGCCGCCAGCCGGCCTACTCTCCATCTTGCGCAGTGAGAGTCCCTGAATGTCTTAACCCGGAATTCTGCTCAAAGAGCATGCGCAGAGCGTGGGACGCGCGAGCAACCATTTCTGAACAGGGCAAAACACCCGACTTTCGTCTTAAAGGAACAGAATGAAATAAACTTTTTTTTTTCTTTTTTTCTTTCTTTCTTTCTTTTTTGAGATGGAGTTTCGCTCTTGTCGCCCAGATTGTAGTGCAATGGCATGATATCGGCACATTGCAACCTCCGCCTCCCGGATTCAAGCGATTCTCCTGCCTCGGCCACCCAAAAGTAGCTGGGATTACAGGAATGAGCCACCACACCCGGCTAATTTTTGTATTTTTAGTAGAGACGGGGTTGCACCATGTTGGCCAGGCTGGTCTCGAACTCCTGACCTCAAGTGATCCACCCACCTCGGCCTCCGAAAGTGCTGGGATTACAGGAGTGAGCTACTGCGCCTGGCAGAAATAAACTTGCTTAACAGGACTGGCTGAGGAAATAACGTGTACAGAGCAGTGAAAATTTTTAATTGCCCAAACTGCAGATTCCCAGCTGAGGCTGAACAACGCATCCTCTGGGTGCCCATGGAACTGAGGTACCACAGAATTTTGCAATTAATTTTGCGGAAGCACAGCCATAGCTCTCACTTTAAAATGTACGTGTATGTCCTGTGTGTCCACCTTTATTAAATGTAGTATAGGACTGTAGATTGTTGGAAGACATTATTTAAGTGGAGACCCCACAAGAAACAGAAAGAAACCGAGAAAGAATAAAGTGTAGAGAGTAGACAGGAAAAGGATACTAGAAGGCAGGAGCACTGCTTTTATAGGCTCTTTGAAACAGTGGTAGTTTCTTGGGAAGGCTTTTCTTACCCCTGGTGCTTAAAAGGAAATCAAGTGTATTTGGAAAAAAACCCTTTCCTTCAGTATGTAATTGATTCTTGTTATTTGCAGTAGTTAGGTTCTGTAAAGTTGCTGGAAACACTGAATTAGTAAATACTGAATCATTGCTCCTAAGGGAAATACAGGATAAGGATCCAGTAAGCCTCTGGTCGCATTTTCATCAACTTATCAATACATAGTTTTGTTATGTGTGTGTTTCCACTTACAAGACATCTTATTTAATATATATTGTTGATTCAGTAACATTGAACTCAGTCAACAGCATTATAATTCATACCTCAACAAAGCTTATCTAACACTGCTATTTTCTCTGCAAAGCTCATGACAGCCTTCTTGTGCTTAGGAGCACTATACAGCACAATGCTTGGGGACCATTTTAAACAGCGACATCAACAAAAAGTACAAAAACGTGAAAAACATATCACTAAATGGAATGTGAAAAGGACACTTGGTCCTGATGGCTTATGCCTGTAATCCCAGCAATTTGGGAGGCCAAGGCGGCTGGATTGTTTCAGCTGGGGAGTTTAAGATCACACTGGACAACATGGCGAAACCCCGTCGCTACAAAAAGTACAAAAATTAGCCGGGTATGGTGGCTCCAGAGTTTGAGGTGAGAGGATTACTTTAGCCCGAGAGGGCGAGGCCGCAGTGAGCCAATATAGTGTCACTGCACTCCAGCCCGGACAACAAGGGACACTGTTTATGGTATAGTATGAGAGCTGAAACAAGAAGGCAGAGAATACCTTGTTCAGCCTCAGCTGGGAATGTGCACTTTGGGCAATTAAAAATTTTCCCTGCTCTGTACATGTCCAAGAATACATGGAGGTTACAGATAAATTTTAGCAAGTAGGCAAATTTGCAAATATGGAATCCACAAATAAGGGAGAAAGACTGTATTTCTGTTTTATACTGCCCTATTTTCTAGTTGTACTCACAATTCTGTAGTTCATTAAATTAATTGACTGGTAGTTTACTGTATGCCTTGTCTCTATAATGAGATTGTAAATAACTTCTGAGGAAAGACCATGACTCATTGTTTCCAAAATTTACTTGACCTAGTGCTGTGCTAAGTATATATTATATTTTATAATATATATTTAATATATAGTATATAAAATAAAATATAATATATATTTACTATATATTACTAAAAATATTTTGAATGAATGGTTAACAGTGGGCCAGAACTTAGCACTTGTGAATGTCCAGAAACTTTTTCCTTTAGCATACCCTAAAAGGTAAGGAGAAATGTAACATTTTTAAATAAGTAACATTTTTAAATAAGTAAAATAAATTAGTAGATATCCTTTCATGCAGTGTTGGAATTTGGGGGTTTATCTGATCTTAAAAGATATTTGCCTTTATCTGGACCTAGACTATTGCAAAGATTAAAGTTAACTTGCAGGGTGCTCATGGCAATGCAAATGATTCTTGTCTATGGACTTGTGAAATAATTCTACCCGGTTAGGGGGTGAACTCTCCACCTCTATGGAAAAGCCAGTTTTGGCTCACGCCTGTAATCCTAGCACTTTGGGAGGCTGAGGCGGGCGGATTTCAAGGTCAGAAGTTCGAGACCAGCCTGACCAACATGGTGAAATCCCGTCTCTACTAAAAATACAAAAATTAGCAGGCGTGGTGGCGTGCCTGTAATCTCAGCTACTCAGGAGGCTGAGGCAGGAGAATCTCTTGAACCCGGGAGACGAGGATTGCAGTGAGCCGAGATGGCGCCACTGCTCTCCAGCCTGGGTGACAGAGCGAGACTCCATTGCAATAGTAATAATAATAATAATAAACAACAACAAAAAAGCCAGTTTTGCACCATTTGCAGGTTCAATATTTCTGATCTGTAAACATGTCTGCTCTTTGGATTCTCCTTTGAACAGGTGATAGCGTTTGTCTGGTTCACCTATTTAATGAGTTAAATAAAATGGCTGGGTGCAGAGGCTCACGCCTGTAATCCCAGCACTTTGGGAGGCCGAGGCGGGTGGATCACTTGAGGTCAGGAGTTCAAGACCAGCCTGGCCAACATGGTGAAACCCCGTCTCTACTAAAAATAGACAAAAATTAGCCAGGTATGGTGGCTTATGCCTGTAATCGCAGCTATTTGGGAGGCTGAGGCATGAGAATCACTTAAATCTGGGAGGCGGAGGTTGCAGTGAGTCAAGATCGCACCACTGCACTCCAGCTTGGGCAACAGAGTGAGACTCCATTTGAAAATAAATAAATAAAAATAAAATAAAATGACTGATGTGTTCGTATTATATCTGTTTGAGAGTCATTATTTTACCTTTTTTTTTTTTTTTGCAAATTATCTTTTAAAAGTTCAGTAGTTCCCACCAAGATGCCCAATGTATTCATCTGACAGGTGAATTTTATCACTGGAAAAGTACACTTCATGGGTTGCCTGAGTCCTGGCAATTTTCTTGCTGCCAGAGATAAATCTAAAACTGCAAAAGAATGTTGCTGAGTCTTTGTTTTTCTAATTTTTATTTTCTTCTCCACTAATTGTGTGTTTTTCTTTGGTTTGTACAAGCATATCTTGTTTTCTTGTGCCTCACTTTATTATGCTTCACAGATACTCTGTTTTTTACGAATTGAAGATTTGTGGCAACCCTCCCTTTTGCAATTCTATTGATAAGCATTTTTCCAGCAGCATGTGCTCACTTTCTTTCTCTGTGTAACGTTTTGGTGATTCTCACATACTTCAAACATTTTCATCATTCTTATATCTATTATGGTGATCTGTGATCGGTGGTCTTTGATGTTACTATTGTAATTGTTTTGGGGTACCACAAACTGCACCCATTCAAGATGGCAAACTTAAATGTTGTGTGTGTTCTAACTGCTCTACTGACTGACCAATCGTTCCCTGTCTCTCTCCCTCTCCTCAGGCCTCCATATCCCCTACACAATATTGAAATTAGGCCAATTGATAACCCTATGATGGTGTCTAAGTGTTCAAGTGAAAGGAAGAGTTACACATCTTTAAATCAAAAGCTAGAAATTAAGCTGAATGAAGGGACGACAAAAGCTGAGATAGGCCCAAAGACAGGCATCTTGCACCAAACAGTTAATGAAATTGTGAATGCAATGGAAAAGTTCTTGAAGGAAATTAAAAGTGCTACTCCAGTATATGAAGGTATGATAAGAAAACAAAACAGCCTTATTGCTGATATGGAGAAAATCTGAGTGGTCTATATAGAAGATCAAACCAGTTACAGTATTCCCTTAAATCAAAGCCTAATCCGGAGTAAGGCCCCAACTCTATTCAATTCTATGAAGGCTGAGAGACGTGAGGAAGCTGCAGAAGACAAGCTGGAAGTTAGCAGAAGTTGCTTCATGAAGTTTGAGGAAAGAAGCTGTCTCCATAACATAAAAGTGCATAGGGAAGCAGAAAGTACTGATGGAGAAGCTGCCACAAGTTATCTAGAAGATCTAGCTTTGATTACTGATGAAGGTGTTTACAATAAACAACAGATTTTCTGTGCAGATGAAACAGCCTCTGTTGGAAGAAGATGCCATCTAGGACTTTCATAGCTAGAAAGAAGTCAATGCCTGGCTTCAACGCTTCAAAGGACAGGCTGACTCTTTTGTTAGGAGCTAATGCAGCTGGTGACTTTAACTAGAAGCCAATGCTCATTGATCATTCTGAAAATCCTAGGACCCTGAAGAATTCTGTTAAATCTACTCTGCCTATTCTCTATCAATGGAAGACAAAGCCTGGACAACAGCACATCAGTTTATACCGTGGTCTACTGAATATTTTAAGCACACTTTTGAGACCCGCTGCTTAGAAAAAAAGACTCTTTTCAAAACGTTACTGCTCATTAACAATGCACCTGGTCACCCAAGAGCTCTGAGTTGAATGTTATTTTATCCCTGCTAACACAACATCCATTCTGCAGTCCATGGGATCAGGGAATAATTTTGACTTTCAAGTCCCCTTATTTAAGAAATACATTTTCTAAGGTTATAGCTGCCACAGAAGTGTTTCCTCTGAAGGATCTGGAGAAAGTAAATTAAAAACCTTCTAGAAAGGAGTCACCATCTTAGATACAAATCTTCTGGAAAAGATTTACCATGTTAGATGCCTTTCAGAACATTTTGATTCATGGAAGGAGGTCAAAATTTCCACATTAACGGGAGCTTGAGAGAAGCTGATTCCAGCCATCATGGTTCGCTTTGAGGGGTTCAAGACTTCAGTGGCAGAAGTAACAACAGATGTAGTGGAAATAGCAAGATAACTAGAATTAGAGCTTGAAGAGGTGATTGGATTGCGACAATCTCATGATAAAACTTGAACAAATAAGAAGTTACTTCTTATGGATGAGCAAAGAAAGTGGTTTCTTAAAATAGCAGCTACTCCTGGTATAGATGCTCTGAACATTGTTGAAATGCCAACAATGGGTTTAGAATATTATATAAACTTAGTTGATAAAGTGGAATGAGCATTTCAGAGAATTGACTCCAATTTTGAAAGACATTTTCTACTGTGTGTAGAACGCTATCAAACAGCATCACATGTATGGAGACATCTTTCATGAAAGAAAGAGTCAATCTATGCAGCAAACTTCATTTTTTTCTAAGAAATTCCACAACCATCCCAATCTTCAGCAACCACCAATCTGATCAGTCAGTCGCCATTAGCATAAAGGCAAGACCCTCCACCAGCCAAAAGTATTATGGCTTGCTAAAGGCTTAGTTGATCGTTTGCATTTTTTAGCAGGAAAGTACTTTTTAATTAAGATACATACTTTAGGCCGGGCGCAGTGGTTCACACCTGTAATCCCAGCATTTTGGGAGGCCAAAGTGGGTGGATCACTTGAGGTCAGGAGTTCGAAACCAGCTTGACCAATATGATAAAACCCTGTCTCTACTAAAAATACAAAAATTAGCGGGTGTGGTGGCATGCGCTTGTAATTCCAGCTACTCGGGAGGCTGAGACAGAAGAATCGCTTGAACCTGGGAGGCAGAGATTGCAGTGAGCCCAGATCGTGCCATTGCACTCCAGCCTAGGCAACAAGAGTGAAACTCTGTCTCAAAAAAAAAAGATACATACTTTGTTTTTAGACACGATGTTATTGCACACTGAATAGACTACAGTATAGTGTGAACATAACTTTTATATGCACTCGGAAACCAAACATTTTGCATGACTTACTTTATTGCAATATTTGATTTATTGCAGTGGTCTGGAACCAAACCCACAATATCTTTGAGATATGCCTGTACATGGCCAATAAGTTATTTCCCTGTGTTGGGAGCAATGATTAAGAGTTTGGTTATATGGTCTAACTATTTGCTGATCTCTATAAAAGGACTAGTGGTTTACAGAGATATAATTTCTGTTGAGTGAGAAATAACAGAAAACCTGGTATGTTATTTTTATTTATTTGTCTATTTGCCTATTTTGAGTTCAACTCAAGAATTTTGTGCCCATTGGAAGGAGAACAGCTCATTAATATCTGGTCTGGTGAGTTTTCGTGTTCCTGTGTTTAATCTTGACCCATGGTTGAAATGGTAGAATTGAAGCTGTAAATTCTCCATATATCTGTCTGTGTGTCTGTAATTTATAAACGTCTTTATACCTCTCTATGTGAGTATAAGATATTGTCTTGCCTCTGTAAGGTATTACTAATTAAAATCTAGTTTATTTTTGTCAAAGGATCTCTGCTCTGATTGGCTTATAGAGATAAATAAGCACTTACATAAATTTAATTTCTAAAATTACCTGAAAATAAGTAAATCAAGACATTCCAAATGTAATATACTTTAAAGAAAAATAGACGGCCGGGCGCGGTGGCTCACTTCTGTAATCCCAACACTTCGGGAGGTAGGCAGATCATGAGGTCGGGAGACAGAGACCATCCTGGCTAAGAGGGTGAAACCCTGTCTCTACTAAAAATTTAAAAAATTAGCCAGGTGTGGTGGCTTGCGCCTGTAGCCCAGCTACTCAGGAGGCTGAAGCAGGAGAATTGCTTGAACTTGGGAGGCAGAGGTTGCAGTGAGCCAAGATCATTTCACTGCACTCCAGCCTGGGCGGGAGAGCGAGACTCCGTCTCAAAAAAGAAGAGAGAGAGAGAGAGAGAGAGAGAGGGAGGGAGGGAGGGAGGGAGGGAGGGAGGGAGAGAGGGAGAGAGAAAGAGAGAGAGAAAAAGAAAGAGAAAGAAAGAAAGAGAGAGAGAGAGAAAGACATATAGAAACTAACTCAGAAATATTTAAAGAATTCAAGCTAAGAAAGAAGGAAAGAAAAAGAAAAATATATAGAAACAAACTCAGAAATATTTAAAGAATTCAAGCTTACATCATTAAGGTCAATCTGTAGTGAAAGGTGATTTCTTTTTTTGAAGTAGTGTAATGTTAATAAGAAATGGGTAGGGAGAAGCATTGATTTTAGAATACCATTCCACCATAATTGCATATCTAGTCAGGGATTGAGACAATGAAGAAGGGTGGGCATAAAAACCTCAGAGACCAAGGTCTCTGCTAAAGAGAAGGCAAGTATTTTGGACAATCACACAGAGATTCATCTACTATGGATGGGATTCAGGAACTTGAATTGGCTGGGGTGTGGGTAGCCAATATGGCAAAAGTATGAGTTAAACCTCACTCAGAAGGACTGAGGTTTGAAAGAAAATGGAAGTACTTCAGAACTCACATTTCTATGAAATGGAGAGAGCTTGGACACTCTCTGGAAGTTGTTCTCCCTGGCAAAAACTAAAGTAGGTAAGACTGTCCTCTCTTCTACTGGTATTGCCAGAGCTGATTACAGAAAAGAGAGGAGGATTGAGAGGTACAGCGGAATGAAGTCAGTGTGTCTCCCGTCCTGAGAAGTAAATCACTAGTGTAGGTACTTTCAGAGTGTGACCGAGATACAGGGAATCTCATTAAGGACTGTACGACTAGAAATAGAGAAGGCTAGAGCTACTGAAATGTGACAGAGGATGAAACTCAGCATATGAATTTTTCAGCAAATAGCAGAGACCCTTAGAATTATCTGAAAAGTGATTGTTTTTCAGATCCTTGAGCAAGAGAGTGACCATTTCAGCTATCTGGTCTAGAATATCCAGATTGACTCAGGAGACAAGGCAGAGCCAGGTTTATGATGGAGGAAAAATCCAGAACAGATTAGAAAAGAAAGATTTTATTTTGACATGCCTATATAAGGCCTTCATTAGTTTCTACAGGGCAGGAGTCACAAGTTAATATTAATAGCACAAGAGGCTGGGTGCAGTGCTTCACACCTATAATCCCAGCACTTTGGGAGGTTGGGAGTTCAAGATGAGCCTGAGCAACATAGCAGGACCCTGTCTTTAAAAAAATAAAAAGTAAATAAAAATTAGCTGAGCATGGTGATGCACACCTGTGGTCCCAGCTACTCAGGAGTCTAAAGCAAGAAGATCACTTGAGCCTGGGAGGTCAAGGCTGCAGTGAGCTATGATCATGCCACTTCACTCCAGCCTGGGTGACGAAGTAAGACCCCACCCCTGCTCCCTCTCCCCCACAGAAACAACCATAACAAGAGCCTAGCACTTAGCAATTTGTTAAATTCCAATTTAAAAAATCTTTCCAGATACTATTAAAGTTCTATCTCTATACCAGATGGACGCCAATGACATTTGCAAATTCAAAATTCATTCACTCAGTCATTTATTTATTTATCCCCACACCTAGTTTAAGACATAAAATATTACAAATACAGTTGAAGCCTTGGCATCCATCTGCAAACCCTTTTCCCTCCATCTCCCAAGATGAAACTACCATCCTAAATTTAGTGCTTTTCATTCTCATGTGTGCCATTATATATTTTTATGTGTGTAAGTATTATAGACAATATATAAAAATTTTATATAACATATTTTGGAACTATATGTAGATGGTATCATACTCTGTATCTTTCTCCAACTTGCTTTTCAGTCTCAACATTATGTTTTAAGATTTAACCATGTTTTTACCTGCAATTCTGGTTAATTCATTTTTCACTACTATATTCCAAATACAAATCACAATTTATTAATCCTTTATTCTGCTGATATACATTTAGTATTTCTCCTTCTCTCCTCCTTCTCATGCTCTCTATGCTAAGACCTTGATGAATTCCTCAGTTCTACTAATTCATTAATTTTTTCCTTAACTGAGACCAGTCTACACTGTATTTTGTCTATTCAGTATTTATTTCAATTGCTATGTTTTTTTTATTTCCAGGATTTCGTTGTTGATTTTTTCTGCATCCTCCTTTTTTGTTTTATTTCTGCTTGCTTTTATAATTCCTTATTCTTGGCGAGTGTCTCACGCCTGTAATCCCGGCATTTTGGGAGGCCGAGGTGGGCAGATCACGAGTTCAAGAGTTCGAGACCAGCCTGGCCAACATGCTGAAACTCCGTCTCTACTAAAGATACAAAAAATTAGTCGGGCATGGTGGTGTGGCACACCTGTGATCCCAGCCACTTGGGAGGCTGAGGCAGGAGAATCGCTTGAACCCGAGAGGCAGAGGTTGCAGTGAGCCGAGGTTGCACCATTGCACTTCAGCCTAGGTGAGAGGTCAAGACTCCGTCTCAACAACAACAAAATTCCTTATTATTTTTTTCTTTTAAGTCTCTCAAACGATACTAACCATGCTTGTTTTTTGTTTTTGTTTTTTTGTTTGTTTGTTTGTTTTTGTTTTTTTGAGACAGAGTCTTGCTCTGTCGCCCAGGCTGGAGTGCAGTGGTGCCATCTGGGCTCACTGCAAGCTCCACCTCCCAGGTTCACGCCATTCTCCTGCCTCAGCCTCCCGAATAGCTGGGACTACAGGCGCCCACCACCACGCCCGGCTAAGTTTTTTTTTTTTTTTGTATTTTTTTTGTTTGTTTTTTTTTTTGTTTGTTTGTTTTTTTTTTTTTTTTGAGACGGAGTCTCGCTCTGTCGCCCGGGCTGGAGTGCAGTGGCCGGATCTCAGCTCACTGCAAGCTCCGCCTCCCGGGTTTACGCCATTCTCCTGCCTCAGCCTCCCGAGTAGCTGGGACTACAGGCGCCAGCCACCTCGCCCGGCTAGTTTTTTGTATTTTTTAGTAGAGACGGGGTTTCACCGTGTTAGCCAGGATGGTCTCGATCTCCTGACCTCGTGATCCACGCGTCTCGGCCTCCCAAAGTGCTGGGATTACAGGCTTGAGCCACCGCACCCGGCCTTTTTTTGTATTTTTAGTAGAGACAGGGTTTCACCATGTTAGCCAGGATGGTCTCAATCTCCTGACCTCATGATCCGCCTGCCTCGGCCTCCCAAAGTGCTGGGATTACAGGCATGAGCCACCGTGACCGACCCTCCACGCTTGTTTAAAGCTCATTTTCTGATTATTCTGTTATGTTCATTTTGTCTGGAGTAAATTTATCTTCCCTATTTTGATTTTGTTGGTGGCTGTTCTGAGTGTGAATTTCTTCATGTGTTTTGGAACTTTCATGTGCAAACATCCTGATTAGGAGATTTTTATATTTTCTCTCTGTTGACCCTGTTTGTCTTAATTGCCTCTATTCCCCCTCAAGGGACTCCTGGACCAGAATCAGGTTTTATATTGGTGGCTTGGGTCTGTCTAGCTATGCTATCAGAGATATTACATTTCCAGTCTGTGAGCTAGTGGATAGCTTGGCCCAGGTACTGGATGGGAAGCTGTATCCCTTTTCTCCTGCCTCCCTAGGCCATGGCTATAGAAGTAGT
Source organism: Rhinopithecus roxellana (assembly GCF_007565055.1). NCBI lineage: Eukaryota > Metazoa > Chordata > Mammalia > Primates > Cercopithecidae > Rhinopithecus > Rhinopithecus roxellana. Next base: position 69,858,969 of record NC_044556.1, on the reverse strand, counting down.
CACTGCAGCACTTTTCAGCCTTTCTTCATGAGTAAAGTGGCCCTTAGTTTCAACAGTGAGCCTGAATCCATCCCTTCTCTTTCTTGGGAAGACTTTTAGTTCCTGTTAACTTTTAGTAGCAAAATTCCTAGATAGGAGGCCCAGCATGTCTCAGCTTTGGTGTTTCTGGGCCTCGAAAAAAGTTAATATTGCTTTTGAGCATGATGGTGTTTTCCAGTTCTGTTTTGTTATGATTTCTCTTTTTATATTTTTATCTCTCACTGCTACGTGTTTGGAGCAGAGAAGGTCTTCAGTGCAAGAATTTAAATAGTATCTTCACTAGAAGTACAAATATACAGTATTATGTAATATCCAGAAATAATTTCTTTATAAGCTGAAAGTCTGTTCCTCAAGAATTATTGAGATGTAGTGTAGCACAGTAAAATGGGAAGACTTTTTTTTCTTTCTTTTTTGAGACAGAGTCTCAAAGCTGGAGTGCCAGTGGTGTGATCTCAGCTCACTGCAGCCTTAACCTCCTGATCTAAAGCATTCCTCCTGTTTCAGCCTCCCAAGTATCTGAGCACCACTATGCTTGGCTGATTTTTTATTTTTTTGTAGAGACAGTGTCTTGCTATCTTGTCCAGGCTGGTCTTGAACTCCTGGGCTCATGCCTCCCACCTCAGCCTCCCAAAGTGAGCCACCGCACCTGGCTGGAAGACTCTTGAGTCAAATAGACCTCAGTTTTAACACAGACTCTGACGCTTCTCAGTTGTGGCATTGGGCAAACATATTACCTCTTTGGTCACAGTTACCTGTAAAATGGGGATAATAGTACTTATAAAATATTATGAAGATGGCTGGGCGCAGTGGCTCATGCCTGTAATCCCCGCACTTTGGGAGGCTGAGGCGGGCAGATCACAAGGTCAAGAGATCGAGACATCCTGGCCAACATGGTGAAACCCTGTCTCTACCAAAAATACAAAAATTAGCCGGGCGTGGTGGCATGTGCCTGTAGTCCCGGCTACTTGGGAGGCTGGAGCAGGAGAATCTCTTGAACCCAGGAGGCGGAGTTTGCAGTGAGCCAAGATTGCGCCATTGCACTCCAGCCTGACAACAGAACGAGACTCTGTCTCAAATTAAATAAATAAATAAATAAATAAATAAAAATGAAGATAAATAAAATGATAGATGTAAAGTACCTGTCAAAAGATGCAGAGGGGCAGAAATATTTGGTTTTTTTAAAAAATCACATTTATGTGCAACTTTTTTCATCACATGAACTTGATTAATAAAGTAGCATAGCCGGGGGCGGTGGCTCATGCCTGTAATCTCAGCACTTTGGGAAGGCAAGGCGGGTGGATGACCTGAGGTCATGAGTTCGAGACCAACCTGACCAAAATGGAGAAACCCCATCTCTACTAAAAACACAAAATTAGCTGGGCATGGTGGTACATGCCTGTAGTCCCAGCTACTCAGGAGGCTGAGGCAGGAGAAGGGCGTGAACCCAGGAGGCAGAGCTTGCAGTGAGCTGAGATTGGGCCACTGCTCTCTAGCCTGGGCGACAGAGTGACACAATGTCTCAAAAAAAAAAAAAAAAAAAAAAAAGAAAAAGAAAGTAGCATATAATGAGTAGATACTATACATATAACAGAACTTTCTGCTGTTCTGTTCCTTTGGAAAATAGTACAGAGAAAAATTAAAAACAGAAGACAAAAATTATACAAAATGAGATGTAATATCATACAGATTCAATACTTAAGAGAAGTATCTATGTGATACTTTCAGATTTTTCTGAAAAGTTATCTATTTTGGTTATTGTACATTAGCATACTCCTTTGGAAGACTGATGTTAATCTTTCTGTCCATCAGGAAAATGAGTATCCTTTGTTAAATAAAAATTTCCCTAGTTAGCAGTTACATAATCATATATACATGCTGATAACATGTATATATAATTATAGGGTATAAAAATTACTTTGCTCTTTTCTTCTTAGTCTGTTTTGTGTTGCTATAACAGAATACCTATGGGTAGTTTATAAAGAAAAGAGGTTTATTTGGCTCACAGTTCTGCGGGCTTGGTTCAAAAAGCATGGTACCACCATCTGCTCAGCTTTTGGTGAGGGCTTTTATGTTGGCTCAAGGCATGGCAGAGAAGGTCAAAGGGGAAGGGAACATGTGTAAAATCCCAGGGGCGTACTGGCTTTACAGCAATTCACTCCCATGGGACCTTCCCACAAAAATTAATGCAGTCTTGTAAGACTGAGAACTCACTAACTATTGCAAGAACTGCACCAAGCCATTCATGAAGGATCTGCCCCCATAACCCAAACACCTCCCACTGGGACCCACCTTCTAACACCACCATATTGGGAATTGAATTTCTTTTGTCTTTTTTTTTTTTAAATTATTTATTTTTTGAGACAGGTTTCACTCCTGTTGCCCAGGCTGCAGTGCAATGGCATGATCTTGGCTCACTGCAACCTCCACTTCTGGGACTCAAGTGGTTTTCTTGCCTTAGCCACCCGAGTAGCTGGGACTACAGGCACACACCACCATGCCATGCTAATTGTATTTTTTGTAGAGAATGGGTTTCACCGTGTTGCCCAGGCTGGTCTCAAACTCCTGAGCTCAAGCCATCTGCCTGCCTTGGTAGGATTTGTGAGCCACTGTGCCCAGTCATGGGAATCAAATTTCAGCATCAGTTTTGGAGGGGACCACAGTACCTCTTATAAAACAGAATTTGGCAAAATATAGATTGCAAGGAAAAGCTAAAAAATAAGGATGAAAAGCCCATTCAGAATGTCTCTCAACTCCCACACATGTACTTCGCTCTCAGCCTCCAAATTCTGGAAAATGTTCTGTATAACCTACCAACTCTTTCAATAAAATATCCCAGGTTGTCATGGTGACATAGTTTTTCCCCTACAGAACCTTATAGTCTGTTATGGTAGTTTCCTAATTTTTTATGGTTGTGGAATTCTTTCTTTCTTTTTGGTACTGTTTCTCATTTTTCCAGCTGAATATTATATCTAGGCTTGCTGAAGTGGTAGCAAATTATAGATTTAATTTGAAGCAGGACAGATTTAGCCAATGGTCTTACAGTCATCAGTCAGTCAGTCTGTAACGCTGATAGAGTACTCCATGGGTATGTGTTCTGCAGTGGTCCTTGATGAAAACATCATAACACTTAGCCCTTGCTAGAATGTCTAATTTCTTTCTCTAACATGTGTAGGCTAAGAACTTTTGATGTCCAGGCTTTTAAAATGAAGAACGATAGAAATTTGGTAGTCAGGATATAAAATTTAAGTTAACCCTTCCCTTTCCTCCATCCCTAAACCCTTCTTTTTTTGTCACCTAGGCTGAAGTGCAGTGGTACGGTCTTGGCTTACTGCAACCTCCGCCTCCCTGGTTCCAGCGATTCTCTTGCCTCAGCCTCCCGAATAGCTGGGACTACAGGAATGTGCCATCACGTCCGGCTAATTTTTGTATTTTTAATAGAGATGGGGTTTCACCATGTTGGCCAGGCTGATCTTGAACTTCTGACCTTGTGATCTGCCCGCCTCGGCCTCCCAAAGTGCTGGGATTACAGGCATGAGCCACCGTGCCTGGCCAACCCTTTCTTCTTCTCAGCCCCAGAATGGTGCTTTGCAGATTTGTGACAACTTATACTACAGAGACTTGTGGATGTTATGTAATTGAACTCGTCTCTAGCAGATGACCTTAGTGCCTGGCCTGGTTTGTTTTAGGGTTAAAATGGTTTTTCTGGGAAGGTATTAAGGAGCAGGAGCCAGTCTAAGGGGCTCCTTAGACCCAGGAAAGAATGAAGAGGCTGAGCAATGGAAAGTCAGAGGAGAAATGAGAAAGCTGCATGTAAGAAACAGCAAAAGTGCTTTCTGTGATTGTCTGATACCCATTTGAGGAGAGAAACCATGTCTATTGTTTGTTAAATAATGAATGAATAAATGGCTATTTGGTGGTCACGTATTCTGCCTCTGCCCATGCCAAAGCTAGATATTGATCTGGAAGTAGTGTATGTTCTTGAGGACAATTAACATCAAGGAGTAAGGTATGTATCCTTTTGTTCCTTTTAATGAATGTTTCGTTTATTGATATCTAAACCTTGGGTGTCTGGAATACTGGAGGTTAAAAAAATGATTTAAGGGATTCTTTGAGTTATTATAATATTTTGAAAAAAATCTAATAGAAATGGAAGAAAAATTCACAGCCATAAAGCAAAAGTTCACCAAAACCTCAAGTGTCTTCGTTTTTGATTGATAACATATAAGCTTAATATGGTAAGATTTGTTATTCTGGTCAGAAGCTCAGATCTATCAATGACTTCAATTGGCAAAAACAAAAAAAAAGATATTATTGTAATATATTTAATTTAGTTATACATTAATTGCCTTTTATTTGTGATTCATTAATCTGGACAGCCTTCATTCTACAAAATACAATTAGAACTTCCGGCCGGGTGCGGTGGCTCACGCCTGTAATCCCAGCACTTTGGGAGGTCGAGGCGGCGGATGACGAGGTCAAGAGAACGAGACCATACTGACCAACCAACATGGAGAAACCCCATCTCTCCAAAATTACAAAAATTAGCTGGGCGTAGTGGCGCACGCCTGGAGTCCCAGCTACTCAGGAGGCTGAGGCAGGAGAACCGCTTGAACGCGGGAGGCGTAGGTTGCAGTGAGCTGAGATAGCGCCATTGTATTCCAGCCCGGGTGACAGAGCTAGACTCCGTCTCAAAAAAAAAAAAAAAAAAAAAAAAAAAAGAGCTTCCATTGGCCAATAACAGAAAAATGGGGGCCGGGCGCGGTGGCTCAAGCCTGTAATCCCAGCACTTTGGGAGGCCGAGACGGGTGGATCACGAGGTCAGGAGATGGAGACCATCCTGGCTAACACAGTGAAACCCCGTCTCTACTAAAAAATACAAAACTAGCTGGGCGAGGTAGCAGGCGCCTGTAGTCCCAGCTACTCGGGAGGCTGAGGCAGGAGAATGGCGTAAACCCGGGAGGCGGAGCTTGCAGTGAGCTGAGATCTGGCCACTGCACTCCAGGCTGGGCGACAGAGCGAGACTCCATCTCAAAAAAAAAAAAAAAAAAAAAAAAAAAAAAACCCAGAAAAATGGGTTTTGTAAGATGGGAACAAGGAAACAAAACAAGAACAATAGAAAAAAAAAAACTTGGCCAGGCATGGTGGGTCACACCTGTAATCCCAGCACTTTGGGAGGCTGGGACAGGTGGATCACCTGAGGTCAGGAGTTCAAGACCAGCTTGGCCAACATGGTGAAACCACTTGTCCACTAAAAATGCAAAAATTAGCTGGGCATGGTAGTGCACACCTGTAATCCCAGCTATTCGGGAGGCTGAGGCAGGAGAATTGCTTGAACCCGGGAGGTGGAGGTTGCAGTGAGCTGAGTGGAGTACAAGCGCCCTTGTACTACAACCTGGGCAACAAGAGCGAAACTCCATCTCGGGGAAAAAAAACAAGCAAAAAACAACAACAAAAAACCTAAATGGTTAACATCAGGTTACTTTTTTTGTAAAGGATAAAGTAGAGGAGACTTCCTTACTATGATGACTCAGACTAGAATCTCTTGTTTTCAGAAAAGAAACTGGTATTATTTGGAACCTATGTACTTCCTTAAAGTTTCAGTTTGGTTAGGTGGCATTGAGGGTGAGTGACTCCATTTTGGTTTGGTTTGTTTTGGGCCCATTGCAGGAGCTCAGTTCAAACAACGACCTTTCATAATCTTGTTCAACAATTCTTCCCTTTTTGGTCAGGCTCTCTCCTAGGTGGGAGTGTGACCAAAACTTAGGGTGTTAGTGCTACTCTCAGTTACCAGCACTCTGGGTTTCCAGTCTCAATACACCATTCATAGGTTACAATGTCCTCAAGATCATACATTTCTTTGTTCCAGCCAAAGAGAGATTATTTGACGTTTGATGGATGACTGCATGCAAACATTTAAAGCTTTTGATAGAATACAGCATACCAGAGAGACTTCTATTATGATTATCAGAAGAGTAATCCGAAAGTTTGGAGTATGGGCTTGAGCCAGGGTCCCCATGAACCAAACCAACTAAAATCGATTAGATCACAGAGCGAGCCAGATGAGGAGTCTACTCATTTTAACCAAGTAGCCTGTTTGTTAATTTTTGCAAATAAGGCTCGACAATATCTGATGTATTTATCCATGTGCAACAAGAAATGTCAGCAACTGCACAGACTCATCCTATTCATTTAGCAGATAATCTAGCATCCTATGACAGGGTTAAATTAAAACAGGGAATGAGAACAAGTGGATCCAGAAGTTTAACTCTATAAGAGAGACCATGAGTACAATTTGAAAAAAACAGTGGCATTAGGGATGTTGCTAAAGTTAGCCAATGGGTGAACTAATGGATCTTTAAAGCCATGTAAAGGTTCAGGTTTGACATGACAGATCCAGCACTTCTAGTTGTCTGCAGAAGCTACTGATTGTGAAATTCTAATTACAACATTATCCTGCCAAGTGAAAGAGGTAGGTATAAGCAAAGAAAAATTAAGAGAGGGAAGAGTCTCATTATGATGGGGAGTCTTTTCTGATGTCTTGGGAAAAGCTAAAGCATGAAGTCATCAACCTCCCATGGCCTTCTATAATTTTCATTTAACAGTTGTACACTGTCTTATATCAGCATTCACCATTTTCATAATTTCTAGAAATATGTTTCCGCCATTTTCCATGTTAATTAACAGATCCAAATATGTTTAGCTTCTTTATACTGTACAAAAACAAGATGCCAGTATATATTTTTAAATTCTTTTTTTTTTTTTTTGAGACGGAGTCTTGCTTTGTCACCCAGGCTGGAGTGCAGTGGCGCGACCTCGGCTTACTGCAAGCTCCGCCTCCCAGGTTCACACCATTCTCCTACCTTAGCCTCCCGAGTAGCTGGGACTACAGGTGCCCGCCACCACACCCGGCTAATTTTTTGTTGTTTTTGGTAGAGACAGGGTTTCACCATGTTAGCCAGGATGGTCTTGATCTCCTGACCTCGTGATCCGCCTGCCTCAACCTCCCAAAGTGCTGGGATTACAGGCGTGAGCCACCACGTCCAGCCTATATTTTTAAATTAAGTTCAACAATTAATGTTTCAGTATTTTAACTTACTCAGAAATGACTCAGACATTTCATGAATATCTATCTCATATAATATAGCTAAGATTGCAAGTTATGAAAAAGAATTCTGTAATTATTACATTAGCCTAATTTACTCATTCTTACCAATCATGTTTGAATTGCTCATGGCAAACTTCAGATGATTGCCATGATTACTTTTTAACAAGTCAGGCAAGTATCAAAAATATCACAGAAGCAAATAAATGAAAAAGTTAAGTATGATTTTTCCCTCTGTTTTTCTTTCATTAATGACATGCATTAACCAATTTATTTTCATCATGTATACAGCTCCTAGGTTGAATTTATAGTATTATGACCTTAACCATCTAGGAGATAAAACTTGTTTGACTAGTAAGTTTATGTTTTAAAACTGCATGCTTGGGCCAGGTGCGGTGGCTCACGCTTGTAATCCCAGAACTTCGGGAGGCCAAGGTGGGCGGATCATGAGGTCGGGAGTTCAAGACCAGCCTGAACAACATGGAGAAACCCTGTCTCTACTAAAAATACAAAAATTAGCTGGGTTTGGTGGTAAATGCCTGTAGTCCCAGCTACTCAGGAGGCTGAGGCAGGAGAATCGCTTGAACCCAGGAGGCGAAGGTTGCAGTGAGCCAAGATCATGCCACTGCATGCCAGCCTGGGCAACAAAGCAAGACTCCATCTCAAAAAAAAAAAAAAAAAAAAAAAAAAGAGAGCTTAGAGCGAGCATGTAGGTCCAAATATCTCCAAAACTCACCTGAGTGACAAAGCATCCATTTCTGCTAAAACTGGATTTGATGTATTTTCCTCTAATTTGGTCTTGAGGTTGTCTCTGCAGAGTGGCTATGAATTCTAGCCCTGTCCTGGTGGAAAACCAAGAGATTTGCTCTTGGATATTTACAGTATGCCTTTCATGAGATACTTCTTTATCCTGGAAGGCAGCCTAACACCTAAATGACTGGTCTGCAATGTGTCCCGCTGAAAGGAAACTTGTTTATATTGCAGATGCCCATGTGGCTCCATGATTGACCTGTGTCCAGTTTATTCCTATCATGAGAGCCACTTTCTAGGACAGCCCTGACCAGGAGAAGAGTTAGGCTCAGCTATGTCAGCCAGGCGAGACACAGAGGGAGGCGCCTGTAATCCCAGCTACTCAGAGGCAGGAGAATCGCTTGAACCCGGGAAGTGGAGGTTGCAGTGAGCCCAGATCGCGCCGCTGCACTCCAGCCTGGGCGACAGAGGAAGAAAAAAAAAAAAAAAAAAATTGGCTGCGCGTTGTGGTGTGCACCTGTAATCCCAGCTACTCAGGAGACTGAGGCAGGAGAATCACTTGAATCTGGGAGGTGGAGGTTGCAGTGAGCTGAGATGGCCCCACTGCACTCCAGCTTGGGCAACAGAGTGAGCCTCATTTTTTTTCAAAGGAAAAGAAGAAGCCACCTGTATTTTGTTTCCCAGGACTGTCATAAAGTACCACAGACAAGGTGTGTTAAACAATAGAACTTAACTTTCCCATGATTCTGGAGGACAAGAAGTTCAAGATCCAACCTGGCTGACAGAGCAATACTCTGTCTCCAAAAAAAGAAAAAAAAGTTAAAGATCAAGGCTGGGTGGCTCATGCCTGTAATTCCAGGCAAGGTGGGAGGATCACGAGGTCAGGAGTTTGAGACTAGCCTGGCCAACATAGTGAAACCCCATCTCTACTAAAAATATAAAAAAATTAGCCGGGCATGGTGGTGGGCCTCTGTAATCTCAGATATTCAGGAGGCTGAGGCAGGAGAATCATTTGAACCCGGGAGATAGAGGTTGCAGTGAGCCGAGATGGTGCCGCTGCACTCCAGGCTGGGTGACAGTGTGAGAGTCCGTCTCAAAAAAAAAAAAAAAGAAGTTCAAGATCAAGGTGTCAGCAGGGCTGTTTTCTTCTGAGGGCTTCTCTTCCTGGCTTTTTAATTTACTAATACTAATTGGGGTACAACATGCCCATAGATGCCTATCATCTGTGTCTTCAAATGGTCTTTCCTCTGTGCCCTAGTTTCCTCTTCTTGTAAGGACATAAGTCATGTTGGACAAGGGCTCATCCATATAATTTCATTTTACCTTGATTGCCTCTTTAATGGCTCTATCTTTAAATACAGTCACATTCCGAGGTACTGCAGGCAGAACTTTTCCGTATATGAATTCTGCGGGGACACAGTTCAGCCCATAACACCATCCTAATGAATGTGAATGTGTAGCTCATTGTGGTTTTGATGTACATTTCCCTGATGACTAATGCTACATCTTTTCATGTGCTTATTGGCCATTGGTATAGATTCTTTAGAGAAACATTTTCAGATCATTTGCCTATTTTAAAATTGAGTTATTTATCCCTCTATTGTTGGGTTGAAAGAGTTCTTTATATATTCTGGATACTAGACTCTTGTCAGATACATGATTTGCATATATTTTCTCCCATTCTGTGGATTCTCCTTTCACTTTGATAGTGTTCTTTGACACACAAAGCTTTTAATTTTGATGAATTCCAATTTATCTATTTTTACTTTGGCTGCTTGTGCTTTTTGGTGTCATAGCAAACCATTTCCTATTACAAGGCCATGAAGATATACTTACGTTTCCTTCTAAGAGCTTTATGCTTTTACCTCTTACATTTCCATCTTTAATCTATTTTGAGTTAGTTTTAGTATGTGGTGTTAGGAGGGGTCTAAATTCATTATTTTACATGTGAATATCTAGTCTTCCCAGCACCATTTGTTGAAGACTATTTCTCTGCTCTCCCCATCTCTCCTTCCTATTGATTGCTCTTTGTTGAAAATCGCTTGACTGAAAACGTATGGATGTATGTCTGAACTCACAACCCTATGCCATTATCTATACAGTTACCTTTATGCCAATATCACACTGCCGAGATTACTGTAGCTTTGTAGTGAGTTTTGAAATCAGGACATATAGATTCTCCGATCTTTATTAAGATTGTTTTGCTTTTCAGAGTCCTTTGCATTTCCATATGAATTTAAAGATTATCTTGCTCCTTTCTGTTAAAAAGAAAAAGTTGAAAATAGGGATCACACTGAATATGTATTCAGTTTGGGGAGTATTGCCATCTTAATGACTTTCAATATTTTATTATTTTAGGTGTACAAGCATTACATTTCCTTTGTTAAATTTATTCCCATTAGCCGGGTGTGGTGGCACATGCCTGTAGTCCCAGCTACTTGGGAAGCTGAGGTGGGAGAATCGCTTGAACCTGGGAGGAGGAGATTGCAGTGAGCTGAGATTGCACTGCTGCACTCCAGCCTGGATGATAGAGTGGGACTCCGTCTCTAAAATAAATTAAATTAATAAATAAATAAATTTCCAAATACTTTATTATTTTTGACAGTATTTTAAGTAGAATTATTTTCTTAATTTCATTTTTGGATTGTTCATTGTTAGAGTATAGAAATATAATTAATTTTCATATAGGGGTCTTGTATGTTTCAACTTTGCTAAACTTATTCTTTGGCTCTAAAAGCTTTTTGAGAGTGTGTGTAGATTCTTTAGAGTTTTCTGTATATAAGATCATGTTGGCTGGGTTTGGTGGTTCACGCTTGTAATCCCAGCACTTTGGAAAGTTGAGGTGGGTGGATCACTTGATCCCAGGAGTTTGAGACCACCCTGGGCAACATAGCAAAACCACATCTCTACAAAAAATATGAAAATTAGTCGGGCATGGTGGTGCGTACCTGTAGTCCCAGTTACTGGGGAGGCCGAGGTGGGAAGATCACCTGAAGCAGAGGTAGAGGGTTGGGGGAGATGAGAGGGTGGGTTGAGGCTTCAGTGAGCCATGATTTTAAAAAGACAAACAACAACAACAACAACAACAACAACAACAAAAACTAGAAACAAACAACTTTGGCTGGGTGCTGTGGCTCACACCTGTAGTTCCAGCACTTTGAGAGGCCAAGGCAGGCAAATTGCTTGAATCCAGGAGTTCAGGACCAGTCTGGGCAACACGGTGAGACTCCATCTCCACAAAAAATACAAAAATTAGCTGGGCATGGTGGTGCACACCTGTAATCTTAGCTACTTTGGAGGCTGAGGTGGGAGGATCACTTGAGCTCAGGATGTTGAGGTTGTGATGAGTCAAGATTGCACCACTGCAGTCCAGCCTGGGTGACAGAGTGAGGTCCTGTCTCAATTAAAAAAAAAAAAAATCATATCTTCTGACAATAAAGATTGTTTAACTTCTACCTTTCCAACCTGGATGACTTTTATTTCTTTTTCTTGTCTAATTGCCTCGGCCAGAAGTACCAATACAATATTGAATGGATGTGGAAGAGTGGACATCCTTGTCTTGCTCCTGCTTTGGGGGAAAGCTTTCAGTTTTTCACCACTGAGAATGATGTTAGCTGTGGGTTTTTCATCAATGCCTTTTTTCAGTTTCAGAAAGTTCACCTTCTATTCCTAGTTGGTTGTGTTTTCTTATCATGAAAGGATGTTGGACTTTGTCAAATGTCTTTTCTGCATCTGTTGAGATGATCCTGTATTTTTTCCCTTTATACCATCAATATGGTGTACTACATTGATTTATTTTCATATATTGAACTAACTTTGCATTTCGGGGATAAATCCCACATGGTCATGTCACATAATCCTTTTACTATGCTGCTCAATTTGGTCTGCGAGTTTTTAGTTGAGGATATTCACAAGGAAATTTTTTTTCTTCTGATTATTTGGCTGTGTTACCTGGGTAATACTGGCCTCATAAAATGAGTTGGAAAGTGTTCTCTTTTCTTCTTTTATTTGACAGAGTTTGAGAAAGACGGGCGTTAATTCTTTTTAACATTCAGTTTCACTGAATTCATTGGAAAAAGCTTCTAATCCTAGGTTTTTGTTGACATTTTTGGATACAGACTTAATGTCTTCACTGGTCTATTCTGGCTTTTCTTTCTTCTTGAGTCAGTTTTGTCTTTGTCTTTGGTTCCTTTAGATGTGGTTTTCTTTGGCTTTTTGGATGTATTTAAAATAGCCAATTTAAAATTTTTGTCTATCAGCACCAACATCTGAGCTTCCTCATGGACATAGGTTTTAATTGACTGCCTTTTTATCTGTGTATATGGGTCATACTTTTGTTTCTTAAAATGCTTCATAAATTTTAATTGAAAATTGTTTTACATGTTCTAACATGACAACTCTGAAAGTCAGAGTATCTCTCCTTCCCAGAGTTCATTGTTAGTGCTTATTGTAGTAGTTGTTTGTTTAGTTTTCTGAACTAATTTTGTTAAGTCTGTTATTTGTTGTGTGTGGCCACTAAAGTCTCTGTTCTGTTGGCTTATTAATTAGGCAGAGATTGGACAGCAAATGATTGGACAGTGATTTCCTTAGATGCTGGAACCAAAAAAATAGCTTCCAGTCTTTGCAGAGAGGCCTTGTTTTTATTTTATTTTATTTTTATTTTTTATAGTGACAGGGTCTCACTGTATTGCCCAGGCTAGTCTCAGACTCCTGGGCTCAAGCGATCCACCTACCTCAGACTCCAAAGTGCTGGGATTACAGGCATGAGCCACAATGCCTGGCCTTATTTTAGTTTTCGTTTTTATTTACTTATTTATTTTGAGACACAGTCTTGCTCTATCGTCCAGGCTGGCATGCAGTGGCATGATCTTGACTCACCACAACCTCTGCCTCCCAGGCTCCAGCAATTCTCTTGTTTCAGCCTCCTGAGTAGCTGGGACTACAGGTGTACACCACTATGTTGGGGACCAGCCTCAACAACACCCATAGGGTACTCAAAGTCTGGTGGTGACAAAGGAATGAGAAGAGACAGGTTAAGAGTCTATAAAGGTGGGAGCCAGGGGGCCAGTTGCAAAATGGAGGCTGCAAAAGGTTCAGAGCTCTGGTCTCTATACTATTTATTAAGTACAATTACTTAGATTTAAGAAGCAGATGTTTAGGGTGAAACAGTGAAAGAGTGGCAGTGTGTCATAGGCATAATTTATAGCAATAGCTGTTTAAATGAATCCTTTTTGTGCTCAAACAGCATATCTTTAACTTATCGGAGAGTAGCTAGTGGGAGCGACTTAAATAGGAGCCTGCATGTCTGTCTACATTTCAGTGTTTTAAAGGAGTGTCTTTCACTTTGAAAACAGTGTTTACAGATAAGAGAGCGGGTCTTGCTCTGAGCATGGGAACATGATGGCAATTAGGAGGCTTTCCTCCTCAGAGTCCTCCTGTGGCTTTCCAGGACTTATTGTCCCATATTTTTATGGCCAGTTTATACAGGCACCCCACAAGCCGTTTTCCCGCATGAGAAGAGACAATTTAAGAGTTTATAAAGGTGGGAGCCAGGGGGCCAGTTGCAACATGGAGGCTGCAAAAGGTTCAGGGCTCTGGTCTCCACACTATTTATTGAGAACAGTCACTTAGATCTAAGAAGCAGATGTTCACGGTGAAACAGTGAAAGGGTGGCAGTGCGTCATAGGCGTAATTTAGAGCAATAGCTGTTTAAATGAATCACCTTTGTGCTCAAACAGCACATCTTTAACTTATTGGAGAGTAGCTAGTGGGAGCGGGCTTACCTAGGAGCTTGCATGTCTGTCCACATTGCAGTGTTTCAAAGGAGTGTCTTTCTCCTTGAACACTGTTTACAGAGAAGAGAGCAGGTCTTGCTCTGAGCATGGGAACATGATGGCAATTAGGAGGCTTTCCTCCTCAGAGGCCTCTTGTGGCTTTCCATGACTTATTGTCCATATTTTTATGGCCAGTTTATACAGGCACCCCACAAGCCCTTTTCCTAACACCACTATGCCCTGCCAATTTTTTTTTTTTTTTTTGCATTTTCTTGTAGAGATGGGGCCTCACTGTGTTTCCCAGGCTGGTCTCGAACTCCTGGGCTCAAGTAATTCACCTGCCTCAGCTTCTCAAAGTGCTGGGATTATAGGTGTGAGCCACTGCACCCAGCAGAGGCCTGTTTTTATGCAGGTGTGCATCTTCAACACTCAGCCAGGCAGTTTACAACCCTGCCTTAGCCTTCTCATCTTGCTTGTACAGAGCTTCAAGGTTGGCCAGATGTGAAAGCTTAAAGCCTTCTCAAGTCTTTCCTGAGCATCCACATAGCTCTGGTCATGTGCATGGTCTTCTAGATTCTCAGGAATATATTGGAACTTTTCAAGGCCCTTATTCTTCCAAAGCTTTTCACTCTCCAGCCTTTTCTCTCAAGCTTCTTAGGCAGTTGATTGTTTGCTCAGCTGTCATCCATTACTTCAGGCAGCAATGACAAACACATTTACCTATAAATATTGTGGAAAAATGTCCCCTGGTTAACGGCTTCAGCATTGGGACAAGGTGAAGATAAGCCTTTTGAGTTGGTTTTCTGAAAGCCACCAGACAAATAAGACCAAATATTTATTTATTTATTTATAGTAATCATTACTATTTTATAAAAATGTGGTCTCTTCTCCCTCAGAACTGGTTCTAGGAATGTTGGCTGTTATTTTCAAGGATATCCCTGAGCTGAGGAGCAGGGGATGGGCCTAGGGTAAGTCAAAATGCCAGAAAGTTTGCTGTTCTTAGAGATTCAGACTATTTTCTTTTTCTTTTTTTCTTTTTTGAGACAGAGTCTCGTTCTGTCGCCCAGGCTGGAGTGCAGTGGTGTGATCTCAGCTCACTGCAACCTCCGTCTCCCGGGTTCAAGTGATTCTCCTGCCTCGGTCTCCTGAGTAGCTGGGACTACAGGTGCCCACTACCACACCTGGCTAAGTTTTTGTATATTTAGAAGAGACGAAGTTTTACCATGTTGGCCAGGATGATCTCGAACTCCTGACCTCATGATCCACCTGCCTCGGCCTCCCAAAGTGTTGGAATTACAGGTATGAGCCACCGTTCCCAGCTGCGATTCAGCCTATTTTCTTAAGTAAGTGCTCCTGGGTTGCTGTAAGCTTTTGGTTAGTTTCCAGAGTTCTGAAAGAGTTAATACTGAGAGTTTTGTTAGGTTTTTCATAGTTTATGCAGAGCAGTGAACTTTTGGAGATCCCCCCAACAAAGAATCAGTTTTTGGTTTCATTGGTTTTTCTTTATTGCTTTTCTCTTTTTCTACTTCATTGTTTTTCTCTTTTTTAGAAAATGTCATTGAGTTATTACTCTTTTGTTTATGTTTTTTTCCCTTATTCTTGCTCTGGGGTTTAACATTTTTTTTTTCTAGCTTCTTTTCTTTTTTTCGAGACGGAGTCTCACTCTGTCACCCAGGCTGGAGTGTGGTGGCCAGATCTCAGCTCACTGCAAGCTCCACCTCCCGGGTTTACGCCATTCTCCTGCCTCAGCCTCCCGAGTAGCTGGGACTACAGGCGCCCGCCACCTCGCCCGGCTAGTTTTTTGTATTTTTTAGTAGAGACGGGGTTTCACCATGTTAGCCAGGATGGTCTTGATCTCCTGACCTCGTGATCCGCCCGTCTCGGCCTCCCAAAGTGCTGGGATTACAGGCTTGAGCCACCGCGCCCGGCCTCTAGCTTCTTAAAGTAGAAGCTTAGTTCATGACCCTTCCTCTTGTTTACTATAAGCCATCAAGGTTATACATTTCCCTCTAAGCTCTGCATTAGCTGTGTCCCACACATTATGACATGCTTCCATTTTCATTCAATTCCAAATATGTTTAAAAGTCTTTTGTCATTTATTTTTGATCCAGGAGTCCTTAGAATTGTATTTACTTTCCAAATATTTACGAATTTTATGGGTAACTTTCTATTATGAACTTCTTGTTTAATTCCTTGAGGTCACAGAGCAAATCCAATTTATATTGGTTTTAAAAAATTGGTTAACATTTACTTATTTATTTACTGAGATGGAGTTTTGTTCTTGTTGCCCAGACTGTAGTACAATGGTGCGATCTCAGCTCACTGCAACCTCCGCCTCCCAGGTTCAAGTGATTCTCCTGCCTCAACCTCCTGAGTAGCTGGGATTACAGGCATGTGCCACCATGCCCAGCTAATTTTGTGTTTTTAGTGCAGACAGGGTTTTGCCATGTTGGTCAGACTGGTCTCGAACTCCCAACCTCAGGTGATCCGCCCCCCTCGGCCTTCCAAAGTGCTGGGATTACATGCATGAGCCACTGTGCCCAGCCTGTTAGCATTTATTTTATAGCTCAGGATATGGCCTGACTTGTTGAATGTTTTCCGTACGCTTGAAACAAACATTTTCTGCTACTATTGAGTGGAGTGTTCTATAAATGTCTATCAGGTAGAGTTGGTTGATAGAGCATTTCAGGTTTTCTGTATCCTTATTCATTTATTTGTTTACATATTTTGTCAATTACTGAGAGAAGAGTGTTGAAATCTTTTTTGTTTTTTTGAGACAGAATCTTGCTCTGTCGCCCATGCTAGAGTGCAGTTGCACGATCTTGGCTCACTGCAACCTCCGCCTCCCTGGTTCAAGTGATTCTTGTGCTTCAACCTCCCAAGCGACTGGGATTACAGATATGTGCCACCACACCCGGCTAATTTTCGTATTTTTAGTAGAGATGAGGTTTTGCCATGTTGGCCAGGCTGGTCTTGAACTCCTGGCCTCAAGTGATCTGCCCATTTCAGCCTTCTAAAGTGCTAGGATTACAGGCATGTGCCACCAAGTCCGGCCTGAGTGTTGAAATCTTAACTATACTTGTGGATTTATCTATTTCTTCTTTTAGTTCTAATGGTTTTTGCTTTTTACATTTTTAGTTTTGTTATTAGGTATATACACATTTAGAATTGCTCTGTCTTCTTTATGAATTGAATTCTTTAAGTTTTGTCCTCCTTTATTCCTGATCATATTTCTTTGTCTTAAGTCTTTCTGATAGTGTTTTCGTGGCACACGTTTTTCCACTTTTTAAATTTTTAATCAATAGTATCTGGTAAATCAAAGAAACTCAGAGATCATGGAGAGGAGGTTGCTAAGGATGATCTCAAGTACCTAACTAATGTAATTAAATGGAGAGGAAAACCAGTCATGGAGATAGAAATAGGTGTATGAGGGGAAAAAATGTTGAGCTTTTGATTTGTTCTGTTTCCAGTGGTAGATATATAATAAAGATGTAGGTAAAGTAAGTCAAGTCCTGGAAGAGAGATATGCTGGGAGATAGACATTTGCAAGTCAATGGGAATAAAGAACAAAGGATCAAAGGCAAAATCTTGAGAATATTGAAAGTTTCTGGAAGGAAGAGAAAACAGCAAAGGAGACTGAAAAAAAAGAGTGAGTTATCTGAGTATAAAAGAGAAAAGAGAAATAATGCTGACTCATGTGCTAAGAACACAGAAAAGTTTTAAAAAGTAGAAATGGTCAGAGACTTTCAAAATCCAGAAATATTGGGCAAATTGAGGTCATTGGAAACGATTTTCAGAGCAGTTTCAGAGTAGCAATAAAGAGGTGAAACCAGATTGAACTGGACATGGGTATAAATGGGTGATGATGCAATATTGATGTAGATTACTTTAAAATCAACTTAAACAACTTTGACAGTGAGTGGAAGGAGAAAGAAAGGAAGAAAAGAAGGCAAAATGAATAATGTCCTTTACTCCCTTCTCACCTGGCTAACTCCCATCTCTCTTCCAACATTCAGTCTTCTATCAGAAAGCCTTAGGTGATCTTTCATTCTGAATTGGTATGATCTGTAGCACTCCGTATATACATTCACCGTGGTACTTATCACAATATATGTCTTTATTTTTCCTACTAGATGGTACTTGAGAACAGGCACTATCTACATTTTTTTTTTTTTTTTTTGAGAGAAGTCTTGCTCTTGTCCCCCAGGCTGAAGTGCAATGGCAGGATCTCGGCTCACCGCAACTTGCTCCTGGGTTCAAACGATTCTCCTGCCTCAGCCTCCCAAGTAGCTGGGATTACAGGTGCCTGCCACCACGCATGGCTAATTTTTTGTATTTTTAGTAGAGACAGGGTTTTACCATGTTGGCCAGGCTGGTCTCGAACTCCTGTCCTCAGGTGATCAGCCTGCTTTGGCCTCCCAAAGTGTTGGAATTACAGGCATGAGCCACCGTGCCCAGTCAGAGAACAGGGACTATCTTTGTAACTCCAATGCCAAATTGGCATCATGTGTGGCACATAGTAGGTGGTGAATTCAGGTTTAATGAATGACTAATAGACCGACTTAGATATATGTAGGTTGAAAAGAAGGAGCCAGTGGTGAGAAAGAGATTAAACATACAGAAAGGAGATTTGGAATGTCATTGAAACAGTCTTAAGGTCGGCCAAAGAGGGTGGGATTCAGATCACAGGTGGAGTCATTGGTTGTAAAAATGAGCAAGTAATATGTGCACGTCTCAGACTGGCATGGAAATATGAGAAGATGAAGGAATTGGTACTAATGGTTATAGCTGCTTCTTCCTCTTCTTTTTTCCTTGTAAGAAGGGTGGTGGTGCAGAGAGTAGGGAGGCAAAAGGAAGAGGAACAGAGTCTTTAGGATAACGGCAAAGACTTGCAATGAATATTTTGGGGAATGAAAAAGAACCCCAATCACAAAAAGATAAAGGAATTGCCAAGTGTTGATAACAACTTCAGCTGAAATTGGAAACTGTAGTGAGTGGCTTGGAGAGTTCTAGTGACATATATATTTTTTTCTTTCTTTCAGCCAGAGGCAGACTCCAGATTTTCGAACCTGAGGGGATTTTAAAAAGATTGATACTGGCTTGGGAGCTTTTTGGGTTGGGAGCTTGCTGTGTAGATGTGTTACAGAAAGGCGCTCAATGGAAGGAAATTCGTCTTAGAAAGAAGTAATGAATATGTCTCAGAGAATGAGATGTTGCTGTGGGTATTTAAAATGATAGACCGTGAATAGGTAAGGAAAGAAGGTTCTAGGCTATGCTATCTCTCCATCCCTTCACCACTCCACGTTAAGTTTGTACTACGGCGGGGCGGAGGCAGGGAGGACCACACTCTCCTGGTGTGGCGTGGTTATACCAACTTTCACAAAATCTAGAAGGTGACGGAGCTAGCGTACAAGAAGTCGTCTTTGGTGGAGAGGCCTGAGGTCTCCGCAGTGACGGGGATGGCAGCGTGACCTCTTAATCTTTAACTACAGGCCAGTCCCAGTTGCCCCAAAGGGGTTAGAATCTAAGGGTGTAGTCTCCCCTCCCCCTAGAAGCGGGAAACGGCCTGGCCCGGAAGCTTCTTTGCTGACCCGGAAGCAGAGCTGTGCAGCTGAGGCGCCGCCGTGGAGCCGCCTTGGAGCCACCGCCCCCTCGCCGCCTCGTCGCTGCGTTGGGGAACCTGGACCGCGGCGGCGCCGGGTTGCCCTGATGATCCCGGGCGGGCGGTGGCGGCGGCAGAGGCGGCGGGAGGATGACCTCTTACCGGGAGCGGAGTGCCGATCTGGCCCGTTTCTACACTGTTACCGAGCCCCAGCGACACCCGAGGGGCTACACAGTATATAAGGTCACCGCCCGGGTGAGTGCGGGTGTCGGGGTTGGGATAGGAGCTTGGATTGGGTCCTGAGGATCTGGGGTGGGGACCCTGGTGTGAGGTACCTGACTCTGGCTCAGAGCCGAGGGTGGGACTGGGTGCTGCACCTACTGGCGGGACTTGCGTGTCGGAGGTTGGGATTTCTGGAGTAGTGACTGAGTGTGGTATGCCCAGGGCTTCACGGTAGTAGGTCGTGGTAGAGCCTTTTTTCTGGGGGTGGGGTAGTCACTGGTTGATGGTTTTAAATTGATGACTCAGTTCCCATCCCGTTTGGACTTTCTCTTTTGAGTTCGCAGTTTGCAGAAGTGGTTTTGCTTGCTCCAGGAAGATAATGCAGACTTAAAAGTGTTAATTTATGTATTCTTTGGCTTATGTAATATAAGTTATTTTTTCTCTTGACCTTTATCAGGTTTGCTGTGAGGAAGACAGACTCTTGGGACAGATGTCAGTGTTAGGCCACCAACCTAGGAGCTGTGGATCCGGGCTTTGTCAAACCCTTAAGTTTTTCACGTTTTTCAGTAGGAGACGTGAAAAAGATCTGCTGAGGGTAGCTTGTGTGAGCTACCATAAGGTCATATTTTAAAGTTGGGAGGCTCCTTTACATCAACTAACTGGTCCAACCACTTTATGTTTCATTGCTTTTTCCTTGAGTTTTAAAGAGAGTCTGCATCTTCTAGGAAAGTAAGAATAAATTAAAATTAAATATATATATATATATGTGACGTATGTGTGCATGAATATGTGTATAGCAGGCATTTTGTACACATCACCCAATTTAATTCTCATTTTAATGATGAGGAAACAGATTAAAGGAAGTTTAGTAACTTACCCAACTTTACATTGCAAGGCAATAGCAGATGTGCCTGGGATCCGAAACCAGTTTTGCCAGACTCCAAGTTATATAAAATGTTAAGAATTAACTTTATCATTATCAATTTTTAAAGAGGAGAGGTACATATTAAGTAATAATAGTTCAGTATACATTTGGAGGATGTAAAGTAGGCCTTCAGAAGAATCTTTTTTTTTTTTGAGACAGAATTTTGTTCTTGTTGCCCAGGCTGGAGTGCAATGGCATGACCTTGGCTCACTGCAACCTCTGCTTCCCGGGTTCAAGTGATTCTCCTGCCTCAGTCTCCCGAGTAGCTGGGATTACAGGCATGTGCCACCATGCCCGGCTAATTTTTTTGTATTTTTAGTAGAGACCCCGTTTCTCCATTTTGCTCAGGCTGATCTTGAACTCCTGACCTCAGGCCATCTGCCTGCCTTGGCCTCCCTGTGGCGTGAGCCACTGCTCCCAGCCTGAGAAGAATCTTAAAGGTTAAATAGATTTAGATCAGTTTGGGACATGGGAGTGGCACGTGGTGTATGGAAATGGTGCACAGTTCAGATAAATGTGAGAAGGAGGTATGGATGAACATGTCTGTATAAGGATAAGGAGAAGATCCGACCTGCTGTTGCCGATTGCTGTAAGGAGAATAGAGGGAAGTTTGTTGCTCCCTGTTTGCACAGAAGGTTGTTATATGGGTGGAATGTTAGTTTCAGGTTGTGTAAGAAATTTTGTGAGATTGAGGGGCCCTTATCATACCACTCTTGAAACCTTCTAGTCATTGGGCCCTTTGAAAATCCAGACTTAGTTTCCTAACACATAGTGTATGGAATCAGAACAGTTTTCAACATACGTAATGTTTCTCTCACAGCATCCTACTTATCCCTTAATTTAACAAGAAAGTTATATTGTATTAATTTAGTTGCGTGTCTATGTCTCTTAGTGGATTTAGAGCAGTTCTCTATCATTGACATTTGTTTCTGCTTATATCGAATAATAGATAAAAGAAGATGCATGTGCATGGCACACAGTGCCTGAAAAACATTGTTGAATGTTTTCCTCTTCATTGTACGCAGCACACCCAATAAATGTTTAGATCCAGGCACTAAATACTGTGAGGGACATAAGGCTGAATAAAGCATGGATCTTCCTTTCAAGGATACACATAGTAGAAGAGAGTTTAGGATACTTAAAGAAAAGTGATATAACACCGGAAGTTCCAGCAGACACTGCAGAAAAGGGCTGTGGGAAGACAGATTGCTTCTGGATCAAGAGATTGGGGAATATGTACCAATCAAGATAGTTGAAAGAGGGGAAGAATCCAGAAAAGGAGAGGGTATGAAAGGTAGATAGTTGAAGGGGTAGAGTCCATAAAGACCTGAAGGTGTGAATGTGTGTGGAACTTGAATTGGAAGCACTGAGTATAATTATTTGTATTGTTACTTTACAAAAGGGAAGGTTAACCAAATGCAGATTTTTTTTTTTCCAAGGTGTGGTCTCACTCTCTTGCCCAGGCTGGAGTGCAGTGGCGCGATCTTGGCTTACTGTAACCCCGCCTCCTGGGTTCAAACGATTCTCCTGTCTCAGCCACTCAAGTAGCTGGGGTTACAGGCACCCGCCACCATGCCTGGCTAATTTTTCTATTTTTTGTAGAGACGAGGTTTCGCCATGTAGGCCAGTCTGGTCTCGAACTCCTGACCTCAGGTGATCCACCCGCCCCAGCCTCCCAAAGTGCTGGGATGACAGGTGTGAGCCACCGCGCCAGCCAAATTCAGATCTTAAATATCTGAAGCTGTGACCTATTTACTGAACTAAGTTTTGACAATATAAACTGGAAGATAAAGTAACACATTGCCTTAGAAGTAACCAAATTTATATATATGCGTGTTACATATTGCTGTGGTTATTTGAACTTGAAAATTGCACACACTGCCTTTTTTCTTCCCGTATATGTTTATGTCTTCATTTATTGCTTTTGTTACCGATTTTGTTTTTAAAATGTAACATCTGAGAGTCAACATGGAGACATACTTTCAAAATAACTGTGTTTAGTATTATAAAATATTTCTTGAGAGTTAAGGAGAGAAACACCTTTTTTCAGGATAATTAACTAGGTAAATAGTGCTCTCTTGAGAGAACTTCATGAGATAAAAATTAAGAATGGCTTCTGTATATTTTCTACTACTGGTTTACTTCTAGCTTCAAGGAACAATTTTCTATATTTTTAATCCTTGCAGGGTTATTTCTGTAGGAGTAGAGTTTTAATCATTGGAAGTACCAGTGTTAAATTTTGGATAGCAAAAGAGCTTTTTCATCTTCTTAAATCTCCTGTGTGCTTTTTTGCAGTTCTCTGAAACCTGGCAAGCTTAGATGATTTTGAGGCCAGTTACAAGCGTTCTAACAGATTCCACCGTTAAACTCTGTGTTATTTCTTAATTTTTATCTAGAATAAGTACCTCTATTCAGAATTGGAAAGTTCTTTCATAAGTTCCCTTTGATTCTTTAGTTGAAGGAGATACAAGCATACGAGAACCATCAGCAATGTTTTCAGTTATTTCATGCTAAGTGTACAAAATTCTCATAATGTAGTATAGATTTCTCAGCAACAGTAGGTGAATGGCAGTTCTTGCCTGTATTCATTCCATGAGTATAAAAAGTATGTTTTTATTCTCAAAAGATAGTGCTGCAGTATAACTTACTTTGTTTACGTTGAGTCATAATTTACATACAGTAAAATTCACCCATTTTAAGTGTCCAATTTGATGAGTTTTGACAAATGTATACAGTTGTGTAACTACACCATGTTCATCACTGCACAAGTTCCCTCATGTTCCTTTACAGTCAGTCACTCCCCCTCATTCCATATCTCTAGGCAACCACTGGTTTGCTTTCTGTCATTGTAGATTGGGTTGCATTTTCTAGAATTTTGTATACAAGGAATCATACAGTATGCACTTTTTTTTTTTGGTCTGGCTTCTTCCACTCAGTATGATTATTTGAGATTTATCCATGTTGTTGTGTGTTTCATTCCCTTTTATTGCTGACTCATATTCCATTGTGTGGTTATACTACATTTTATCTGTTCACCTGTTGATGGATATTTGGGTTGTTTCCAGTTTTTGGATATTATGAATACAGCTATTATGAACATTCATATACAAGTCTTTGTATGGACATACGGTTTTATTTCTCGTGATACCACATGGCTTTGTTTATGTAGCTTTATACTAAGTTTTGAAATCAGGTACTCTAAGTACTCTAACTTTCTTTCTCAAAATTGTTTTGGCTATTCTAGATTGTTTGCATTTGTGTATAAAATTTAGAATCAACTTGTCTGGTTTCTCCAAAAATACTTGTCCAGATTTTGATTGGGATTATGTTGAGAATGTAGATCAATTTCAGAAGAATTGGTATCTTAACAGTATTGTCTCTGAGCCATGAACATATATATCTACCCTTTTATTTAGCTCTTCAGTATGAGCAGTGCTTTGTAATTCTCAGAATACAGTCTTGCACATATTTATTTTTGTTTATTGATCTTTTTCCGAGATGGAGGTTTCACTGTATCGCCCAGGCTCGAGTGCAGTAACGCAATCATAGCTTACTGCTGGTTGAACTCTTGAGCTCGAGTGTTACTCCCTCCTCATTCTGCCGCCTGGGATTGTGGGCACAAGCTACCTCATTGGCTTTGCACATATTTAAAGTAGTCTGAGTTTATTTTGAAACCAGGAGAATGTATAAATCCTCATTTTATTATACATAGCTAGTGTTTGTTGAGTAATAACAGTAAACACTTACATGGCACTTACTGAGTCAAGCAGTTTATATTAAATTAAGACGTTTGTCACAGGGGCCCAGTGAGTAGGTGCCATTATCATTTCTACATTTTCAGTGAAGAAGTTGAGGCACAGAGACATTTAGTAACTTGTCCAGGGTCATATAGCCAGCAAGTGGTAGAGTCTACATTTGAACCCAGGTAGACTGGTCCCAATCACAGTGCTTTTAATCCTAATGCAATGCTGCTGAATACCTGTATTATAAAACACTTCATTAGGTGCTGTGAGTGTGCATATGGGGACACCTATGTGTCCCCACAAGGGCATTACTATAGTTTGGCAAAAGTGATGGATACACATGAATAATACGTGACTGTGATGATGTGAACAAAGGGGAGTAAGGGAATTAATGGGAAGTACTGAGCTTCACATAAGTGTGAAAAATTACCATTTCCAAAGCTTCAAATCAAAACGCTATATTGCTTGGAGGGAACCTGTCCTTAATTCCTGACCATATTCTTGAGTAGCCTGCTTGTGCCTGGGAAAGGAATTATTTGTAGTTTCCAAATTAGGCTAGAATACTACGTTCTTCCATATCTCTCTGTTAGATGCCATTTTCTCTGTCTGGAATACTCTTTCCTTTTGTCTTGGCAATCTCTGCTCATCTCATCTCAGGTGTCAGCTATATCCTGTGTTCCAGAAGCTTTTTTTTTTTTTTTTTTTTTTTTTTTTTTTACGCGTTGCTCTCTGTATGTCTTGTATCTCCTCCATTATCATAATGTGCTTGTTTGACACCTCTTCTGATGGCAGAGTCTATTCTTTTTTGAGAGTCTCACTCTGTCACCCAGGTTGGAGTGTAGTGGAATGATCATGGCTCACTCTAGCCTTGACTTCACAGGCTCAAGCCATCCTCCCATCTCAGCCTCTCTAGTAGCTGGAACTACAGGTACATGCCCCCCTGCCTATTTTGTAGTTTTTTGAGAGACAGGGTTTCACCATGTTGCCCAGACAGATCTTGAACTCCTGAGCTCAAGCGATCCAGCCGCCTTGGCCTCCCAAAGTGCTGGCATTACAGGCGTGAGCCACCGTGCCTGGCCGACTCTGTCTTTTTAACTGTGTATTCTTGATGTCTGGCACAGAGCCTGGACTATAGTAGGGATTTGAGGGTAGGCTGGAAGGAGGCAGCACTTTGCTTTTCAAGTGTTGAGTTTTAAATTAACATACAATACAATTGACTTATTCTGTTGTATAATTCTTTGAATCTTAACATGAGTATAAATTCATTTATCTACCACCATAATCAAGAAACAGAAGTTTCATCATCCCAAAAAACTCCTTCATGCTGTCTCTTTTTCATACCCTTCCCCCTACTCCTTATATCCTGGCAAGCAGTGATCTATCTCTACAACTATACTTTTGTCTTTTTGAGAATGTCATATAAATAGAATCATACAGTATTTAGCCTTTTGAGACTGATAATTTGCCTATTTTTTTCTTTGGGTTGTTTGTTTTCTTACTCTTGAGTTTTGAGAGTTCTTTATGTTCTGGGTATCTTTTTTGGGGGGTCCGATATGACATTTGCAAGTGTTTTCTCCTGATCTAGAGCATATCTTTTCATTCTCCTAAGTATCTTTTTTTTTTTTTTCCCTTTGAGACAGAGTCTCCCTCTGTTGTCCCGGCTGGAGTGCAGTGGCATGATCATGGCTCACTGTAGCCTTAACCTTCTAAGCTCAAGCAATCCTCCCACCTCTCAGTCTCCTGAGTGGCTGGGACTACAGGCATGTGCCATTGTGCCCGCCTAATTTTTGTATTTTTTAAATAGAGACCCAGTTTCACCACGTTGCCCAGGCTGCTCTTAAACTCCTGGTCTCAAGCAATCTACCTGGCTTGGCCTTCCAAAGTGCTGGGATTACAGATGTCCACCTGGCCTTTTTTTTTTTTTTTTTTCAGAGATGGGGTCTCGCTGTGTTGCCAAGGCTGGAATGCAGTGACTATTTGCAGGTGTGATCATAGTGTGCAACAACCTCGACCTCCTAGGCTCAAGCGATACCCACCTCAGCCTTCCAAGTAGCTACGACTACAGGTATGCCACTGCACCCAGAACAGTATCTTCTGCAAAGCACAATTTGTAATTTTGGTGAAGTCCAGTTTATCAGTTCTTTCTTATGTGAACCATGCTTTTAGTGTCATACCTAAAATCTCTGCCCAACCTGAGGTTACAAATATTTTTCCCAATGTTTTCTTCTAGATAACTTATTGCTTTGCATTTTATATTTTGCTCTATGACCCATTTTGAGTGTTTTTTTTTTTTGTATAAGGTGTAAGGTTTGGGTGAAGGTTCTGTTTTTGCCTCTGGTTGTCCCATTGCAACAAAACACCATTTGTTCAAGAGACTAACCTTTCTTCATTGAATTGCCTTTACTCCTTTGCCAAAAGTCAATTGACTATATATATATGTGTAAAGCTGTTTCTGGATTCTCTTATTTTGTTCCATACCATACTATCTTGATTATTATAGCTTTATACTAAATCTTAAAATTAGACAATATTGTTTCTCCAATTTTATTCTTTTTCAGAATTATTTTGGCTACTCTAGTTCCTTCGCTTTTTCATATATATTTTAGAATCAGTTTATCTATAGCTACAAAAAATCCTTTTGGGATTTGATTAGGAATGCATTAAATCTGTAGATCACTTTAGGGAAAAATGGACATCTTTTCTATGTTAAATCTTCAAATCTATGAACACAGTATGTCTTGCAATTTATTTGTGTTCTCTGATCTCTTCTATCAGCATTTTGTAGTTTTGAGCAAATTGATTCTCTGTATGTTTTGTTAGATTTATTCCTCACTATTTTGTATTTTTGTAGCTATTGTCAATAGTATTTTTAAAAATTTTGGTTTTGAGCTTTTCTTTGCTAGTATATAGAAATTTGGTTCATTTTTGTGTTGCCCTTATATCATGTTGACCTTTCAAACTGACTTACTAGTTCTAAGACTTTTTAGTGGAATTCTTGTTTTTTTCCTGCATAGACAATCTGTGTTGTTTGCCAAAAGGCATAGTTTTATTTATTCTTTCCAATGTGTATGTCTTTTATTTCTTTTCCTTGCTTTATTACACTGGCTAGGACTTCTACTCCACAGTCTTGAATAGGAGTGGTGAGAGTAGACTTCCTTGCCTTGTTCCTGATATTAGGAGGAAAGCATTCAGTCATTTATCCTCTAGTATAATTTTTTTTTTTTTTTTTTTTTTTTTTTTTTTTGAGACAGAGTCTCCCTCTATTGACCGGGCTGTAGTGCAGTGGCCGAATCTCAGCTCACTGCAAGCTCCACCTCCCGGGTTTACGCCATTCTCCTGCCTCAGCCTCCCCAGTAGCTGGGACTACAGGCACCCGCCACCTCGCCCGGCTAGTTTTTTGTATTTTTTAGTAGAGACGGGGTTTCACCATGTTAGCCAGGATGGTCTCGATCTCCTGACCTCGTGATCCGCCTGTCTCGGCCTCCCAAAGTGCTGGGATTACAGGCTTGAGCCACCGCGCCCGGCCCTCCTCTAGTATAATTTTCATGGTAGAGTTTTCGTATGTGGGAGGCTGCATGTTTTATTTATTTTTATATATATTTTTTGAGACAGAGTCTCACTGTGTCATCCAGGCTGGAATGCAGTGGCGCTATCTCATCTCACTGCAGCCTCCACCTTCTGGGTTCAAGTGATTCTCCTGCCTCAGCCTCCCAAGTAGCTGGGATTACAGGCATGTGCCACCACACCCGGCTATTTTTTTTGTATTTTTAGTAAAGACGGGGTTTTGCCATGTCGGCCAGGCTGGTCTCGAACTCCTGGTCTCAGGTGATCCGCCCACCTCAGCCTCCTGAAGTGCTGGGATTACAGGCGTGAGCCACTGCGCCCAGCCTGCATGTTTTAATTTTTAGTTTTGTTAGCTTTTAAATTTTAAAGTAGTATATAGTCATACACATTTCAAGCAATAATTTAAGTCACTTTAAAGGAAAAAAAAAGAACCTACTGAATTTTAAATCCTTAACCTGTTAGGATTATTAACAAATGTCTGGTATTAAAGCAGTGGGAATTGTTAGATTTCAGTTGTTAAATCAGTAGTTTCTTGAAGATTTCTTGAATAAATACTTAGTTTTGGCTTAATCTGGAGATATTTTCAACAAACAAAATAATCATAAGGATACGGAGGGCAATTAGTTTGTTGTAAAATATATTTATGCTTAAAATTTTTGAAAAACGGCTCTCAAGGTGTCTTGTGTTTCCTGGAGTTTAGTTTTATTCTACTCTTCCTTTGTTTTTGAATTCTAATATTGTTTAGTAGAAAACTATCTAATATACCAAAAATTTCAATAAATGGAACTTAAAAAATGTAAATCATTCCTGATTTCATCTTGTTTGTTGACAACTTGATCTCAGATATTAAGATTTTATGTTAAACTGCAAACTTTCTTTAACATTAAGGATTTTGATTTTCCTTGAACCTTGACTGGAAAATAGTTTAGAATATTGCTATAACTGGTAAAATTTGAGGTGAGAAAAATAACTTTAGCAAACATTATTGAGTATCTAGAGATAATTTGCAGTTTTAGCTTCTTTATTCTCCCTGAGATTTTGGGATTTTAATAATATAGAAAGCCACAACTCCTTACTGTCTTTGTCAGTTTGGATTTTTATAACAAGATACTGTAGACTAGATGGCTTCAACAATAGACATTTATTTCCCACAGTTCTGAAGGCTGAAGGCTGGGAAGTCCAAGACCAAGATGTCAGCAGATTTCTTCCTGATTTGCATACAGCTACCTTCTTGCTGTATGGTCTCATGGCTGAGAGAGATCATTGTCTTTTTCTTGTAAGGGCAGTAATCCCATCATGAAGGGCCCACCCTCATGACCTGATTACCTCTGAAAGGCCTCACATCCAAATCCATCACCTTGGGGATTAGAGTTTCAACATGAAATTCAATATGAATTTTAGGGGGAACACAAACATTCAGTCTGTAGTACTTTTGACATAATGCTTTCATGAAAACTTGTTAGAAAGGTGAATGTCTAAAATTTGTCCCATGGACTTATCTATCTTATATGGGAGTTCTGTCACTCCAGAGAACTAAAAATTATAAAATGTCTAATTATGGTTTGTGTAGGTGTTGCCTCTTGGGTCCAGACTGCCTGGCTGGTGGGTAATAACCAGCCCAAATTTTCTTGCCAACCAGTGCCACCTGTGGCTCTGCAGGGAAAAGCGGGAGAGTGGAACTGAGATGCAGGTAGTCGTGAAAGGGAAGTTGAGTTTGGTAAGGTAACAATTGCCTATGTGAGTTGGGTGCTTTGACCTACTTTTCCTGCAAGACTTTTTTTTTTTTTTAATGTATGAAGTACAGTTTAAATATGTCAGTATATTTACATGAAAGTATGGATTTTATGAAAGTTAATGTTTGAAAATCAGGACTGCTTGCATTATATTGACGAATGTGCCACTTAGTATACCTAATCACCATAAGGATAAATGTTCAGAATAGTGTAGCCTTCCATTTCTGCATATCGTACTATTCCTGTCCCACATTCAGAGATTGATATCTTTGGAAAATGAAAAGAGTGGACATGTTTTCCATGTTAGATTATTTGTAGCTTGACACTTAGTGTAATTACTAAGTATTACTTTTGTCACTTTTTTTTCTTAGCTCTGCTACCCTAAACTAGCAGCTGAACAGTGATAGTGAAGTAGCCCTCAGAAGACTTGATTACAATACTTTGCTCATGAAAGTAGCTTCTTAAATTTTGTATTTAACTTCTTATCAATACTGGTTTCTAAAGGGGCTTGTTTTATCTTTTTTTTTTCCCTAGGAAATATTATAAGATTGAATAATTTTTGTAGTTTTGTTTTCTAGTATAGGTTGAGCATCCCTATTCTGAAAGTTTGAAATCCAAACTACTCCAAAATCTGAAACTTTTTGAGTGTCAAAATGATGCTACAAGTGTAAAATTTCACACTTGACGTCATGTGATAGGTTGTAGTCATGCACACAATTATTAAAAATACTGTATAAAATTACTTTTGGACTATGTATATAAAGGTATATATGAAACAAATAAATTTTGTGTTTAGCCTTGGGTCATATCCCCAATATATTTCATGTATGTGCAAATATTCCAAAATCCAAAAAAAAATCCCTAATCTGAAACAATTCTTGTCTCATGCATTTTGGAAAAAGGATATTCCACCTGTAGCTATTCTTTGTTAATCTTAACAAAGAATGCAGCTTTTTGTATATGTCTGAGTTAACAGTGTGATTTCTAATCATCATTATGGTGATGGTGGTAATCAGATAAGAGAGTGCTTTTGAATCTTTTTTTTTTTTTGGACGGAGTCTCGTTCTGTCGCCAGGCTGGAGTACAGCGGCGTGATCTTGGCTTACTGCAACCTCTGCCTCTCGGGTTCAAGCCATTCTCCTGCCTCAGCCTCCCCAGCAGCTGGGACTACAGGCACGCCCCATCACACCCAGCTAATTTTTGTATTTTTAGTAGAGACAGGGTTTCACCGTGTTGGCCAGGATGGTCTCGATCTCTTGACCTTGTGATCTGCCAGCCTTGGCCTCCCAAGGTGCTGGGATTACAGGCGTGAGCCACTACACCTGGCCAAGACAGTGCTTTTGACCTGACTTTTAAGGAAACCTGGAGATATTTATTAAGAAGTAGATAGAGTAAGTTAGCATACTGGAAACGATTTCAGAGACCCAGTGACAATGTGACCTGTTGATTGTTATGGAACTGACTTAGGCCAAGCCTCAAAGTCTGATCTTTGTTTTCAGAATAGGCAAGGGGGCTGACTTTGGGTCTTTTATTTTACTTTGATTTAGTACTGAGCTGGCAGAAAAAGCAGTTCATGGGCAGTGCCAACATCATTATTAAGACCCCATTCATTTTAGTTCCAAGCCCCTTGTTTTTTTTTCTGCTTTTCCAAAGTGGTTCTTCAATTTCTGTATATTAGTTGACTTATAAGACACAGGGTTTACCTAACTGTAATGCCTATAGGCATTTTGTCAGAGATATTTTGTCAGGAATATTACCTGAATACTTGGAATTTTAATCTTGAGGAGAGCCAAGTGACTTACGTTCTAGAGAGAGCACTTTGGAGTCATGGAGTTGTGAGATCTGGTCCTGCCTCTGTTATTTGATTGAGTCTCTTTTCTAGGTCTTTGGTTATTTCATCTTACCAAGCATGGTTGTTGTGATTTTTGAATAAAGTAGAGTATTTAATTTCTTAGCACAGTAAGAGATAGTTACTTTTGCTTTGAGACATATTTTTCTAAATTCATAATTTGCTGTTCATGAACATAGGCAGATGGACTACAAAAATTGTGGTAGTATTTCTCTAGTGCTTCAAATTTTAGTGGGTGTTGCACTAAATAAATAATGAGGATGATAATAATAATAAATAACATAAAAATAAAAAGTTTAGTGACTAGATGTCTTTGGGAAATACTATGTATCTTCCTTTTGGGGATTTACTAGGCATATTAGTGTATTAAAGGTTTGAAGAATTATTCTGTAAACAACATTCCCTTCTTAAACAGAGGTAAACTGAATTGATTACTAAGCCCTTCCTGTGAGAGCACTGATTTTAAAGAATACTGGTATTCCATGTAACATGGTTTGTGAAGCACTGCTGTTGTTGGGTAATACTTTTTAAAAATTTTTTGTGTTTTTAGTAGAGGGTAAGGTAATACTTTTTAAGATGACTTGGTGATAAATTTCTAAAAAGCAAGAAGCTTTTCAAGATACATAGTACTAACTGAGTCAGTGGCAGTTAATGCTTGCAGTGGAAATTTGTGAACTTTATTTTTATTTTTATTTATTTTTTTTGAGACGGAGTTTTACTCTGTCACCCAGGCTGGAGTGCAATGGCATGATCTTGGCTGTCTGCAACCTCCGCCTCTCTGATTCGAACAGTTCTAGTGCCTCAGCCTCCTGAGTAGTTGGGACTACAGGTGCATGCCACTGCACCCGGCTCATTTTTGTATTTTTGGTAGAGGTGGGGTTTCACCTTGTTGGCCCAGCTAGTCTTGAACTTGTGACCTCAGGTCATCCACCTGCCTTGGCCTCCCAGAATGTTGGGATTATAGACGTGAGCCACTGGGCCTGGCCAAATTTGTCAGCTTTTTTTTTTTTTTGAGACAGAGTTTCGCCCTTGTTGCCCAGGCTGGAGTGCGATGGCGCGATCTCAGCTCACTGCAACCTCCACCTTCCAGGTTCAAGCGATTCTCCTGCCTCAGTCTCCCTAGTAGCTGGGATTATAGATGGATGCCACAACGCCTAGCTGATTTTTATATTTTTAGTAGAGATGGGGTTTCACCATGTTGGTCAGGCTGGTCTCAAACTCCTGACCTCAGGTGATCCTCCCACCTTGGCCTCCCGAAGTGCTGAGATTACAGGCACGAGCCACTACACCCGGCCTTTGTGAACTTTTCTTTTTTTGAGATGGAGTCTCGCTCTTTTGCCCAGGCTGGAGTGCAGTGGTGTGATCTCAGCTCACTGCAAGCTCCGCCCCCGGGGTTCATGCCGTTCTCCTGCCTCAGCCTCGCGAGTAGCTGGGACTACAGGCACCCGCCACCACGCCTGGCTAATTTTTTGTATTTTTAGTAGAGACGGGGTTTCACCGTGTTAGCCAGGATGGTCTCGATCTCCTGACCTTCTGATCTGCCCGCCTTGGCCTCCCAAAGTGCTGGGATTACAGGCGTGGGCCACCGTGCCCGGTCTTTTTTTTTTTTTTTGAGGCAGAGTCTTGCTCTGTTTCCCAGGCTGGAGTGCAGTGGTGCGATCTCGGCTCCCTGCATCCTCTGCCTCCTGGGTTCAAGCGATTCTCCTGCCTCAGCCTCCCGAGTAGCTGGGATTACAGACGCCTGCCACCGTGCCTGGCTAAGTTTTGTATTTTTAGTAGAGATGGGATTTCACCATCTTGGCCAGGCTGGTCTTGAACTCCTGACCTCGTGATCCACCCACCTCAGCCTCCCAAAGTGCTGGGATTACAGGCTTGAGCCACCACGCCCGGCCCTTTGTGAACTTTTAATGAAAGCAATCACTGTTTTAAATTCCAACTTTTGTGGAATTTATTGGTTGAACTTTATGACAAACTCTCTTGAAATTTTTCCAGAGAAAAATTACTGAGTGCTAGCTCAGTTTTATTCATTGTCAGTATGGTTATATTCTTCCCTCTGATTTCTGATTGATATTCTTATTTTTCATTAACTTTTCAGTCACGGAAGATAATTACACAGAAAGAGTTGTTACTCATGGATGTTTGCACTCAATTCACATTATCCTAAACATTTTGTGGTTTTGGTTTCCATTTTGGGGGACACATTTGTAAAGTATTAAAAATGAGATGACACATTTGGGAATACTGAATCCCTAATAGTGGGGTACTAAGTAGTTGAAGTTGATAATGTATTTGGGAAGTGATTGTATTTTTATAATGCAGTCGTGTAAGAATCAGACCTAGTATATTCTCCATTGTACTGCAGTACCTGGCAGCAGAGTAGGCACTAATATGTGTTGAATAGGTGAAATAAACAAAAACCTAATGGTGATGGAATTTTATGGAAATAAGTAAACTTCATTATTGCTGAAAATACCACAGATAAATAGAGGGAGGCAGTGTAATGTAGTGGAAAGAGCACTAGACCAGGAGTCAGACAGTTGAAGATCTCATTCTAACTTTGAAGGTGAATAGCCATGTGACTTTAGACAGGACTCTGAACCACCTTGTTTTCTTATCTGTAAAAGGGGAAGTCATAATAACTACTCCTGCCTAACTCATAGGTTGTTGAGAAAATGAAGTGATTCATTAATATAAAATTCCTTGCAAATGTAAATGTACAAAGTCAAGTTTTCCCTATGCCTAGCACAGTGCCTTGAACAGTATTAGCACAAATATAGACTGTTAATAATAAAAAGGAGGCTGAAATACAAGAGTTTAAAGCTGATTCTTGGAGTGCTCACAGAATACTAGGGGGCAGAAGGATGAAGAATAACCTGCAAAAGAGAAGCAAAAGCACTAGAGAGGAAAGAGGAGAATCAGGGAAGTATAACCCTGTACTTTTAAGACACAATTTTCACTAAACTTTAGGCTTGTCAGGTAATACCTGAGTAGCTTTTGCTTTGATTTTCCAAACCCTGTCTAACTTTCCTCCTTCTTTATGAAGTGTTTGGTGAGCACAGAGTAGTTTCTTTTGTAAGCCTAAAATTAAAGACCTTCACTTAGGTAGTTATACTTCAACTTTGATTTTCTGTATGTTGCTTAATAATCATGAGTTACTTTTGTTACCGAAACACAGGGGTTCCATCTAGGTCCTGCTGCTTGTCACACAGAAAGCAATCTCTGAGACAATGAGTATTGCTAAGGAAGCCGGCTTTAATCAGGTGCTGCAGCCAAGGAGATGTTCAGATCCATTTCCCTGAGTGACTAAAATTAGGAGTTTATATAGCAGGGAGGAAATGTGATTATGTATGGGAAAACAGGAACTACGAAGGGTTAAGGAAGCCATCGTGATGGATGAGAGGTCTGGCATCTCATTGTTTGGATGCAGTGATCTGGTGAATTTCAGTTCATTTGATTCTGTAAAAGGAAAATAAATCTTGGGGCCCCCAAATCACTAAGCTAAAGGTAAAAGTCAAGTTGGGAACTGCTTAGGGCCAACCTGCCTCCCATTCTCTTCAAATTCACCCCTCGGCTCACTGAGATAACTATTAATACATACCAGATCGCCTCATTTGGAGAGACTAATCAGAAACTCAAAAGAATACAGCCGGATGGGTACGGTGGCTCACGCCTGTAATCCCAGCACTTTGGGAGGCCGAGGTGGGCGGATCACAAGGTCAGGAGATCGAGACCACGGTGAAACCTCGTCTCTACAGTAAAAAATACAAAAAAAAAAATTAGCCGGGCG
The DNA here is from genome assembly GCF_007565055.1 of Rhinopithecus roxellana. Taxonomy (NCBI): domain Eukaryota; kingdom Metazoa; phylum Chordata; class Mammalia; order Primates; family Cercopithecidae; genus Rhinopithecus; species Rhinopithecus roxellana. The sequence continues at coordinate 69,823,879 of NC_044556.1, read as the reverse complement.
CGGTGGCGGGCACCTGTAGTCCCAGGTACTCAGGAGGCTGAGGCAGGAGAATGGCGTGAACCCAGGAGGCAGAGCTTGCAGTGAGCCGAGATCGCTCCACTGCACTCCAGCCTGGGGGACAGAGCAAGACTCTGTCTCAAAAAAAAAAAGAATACAGCCATTTATCTTTTATCTACCTGCGACCTGAAAGCTCCCTCCCCACGTCGAGTTGTCCCACCTTCACCTCGAGTTGTCCCACCTTTCTGGACTGAACCAGTGTATATCTTACACATATTTATTCATGTCTTATGTCTCCCTAAAATGTATAAAATCAAGCTATGCCCCTACCACCTTGTCACATGTTGTCAGGATCTCCTGAGGCTGTGTTACCGGCACAGATCCTCAACCTTGGCAAAATAAACTTTCTAAATTAACTCAGACCTGTCTCAGATTATCGGGGTTCACAATATTAATACTTTTTGAGAAGCCTGAAGGCCCTTTCCTGAAGGTAACTCTGATAAAACAAATGTTAAGTTTCAAGCTTTATTACCAGAAGGGTCAGTTTCCATGTTTATCCAAAAAAACCTGTCCATGGGACTGTTGGGTCAGTTTCACTTTTATTATCAAGAAGATTATTAAAAGTCTTACATCACTAAACCATGACTGGTTGACTGCTTTTGGGATGCCACTTTGCTCTGCACAGTGAGGATTCAGTGTCATGGGAAGGATCTAGGATGAAGTGTTTCTCAATCTGTTGCTTAGCACACTACTGTTATCTGAGGTATGGAAATACATTTGGGAAATACACCCTCCTCCGCTCTGCACTTCCCTCCCACCCCACCACTGTGTACCACTCGATTGTGAACTCCAGGAAGAAAGGGACTTGCTCACCGATGTAATCCAGCACATAGATGTATGTAAACCACAAAGAGGACAGCTGAGAAATAATAATCAAATTTGTTATTTCTGATAAGATGGTTTTAATATTGTGGCTGTTGTTAGGGGATGGCTAATGGGTTTTTGTTTGTGCAGTACACATGTATTTGATTTCCAGGATGGGCTCATCTGAAGAACACCCAAAATGTGATACTTCTAATATGTATGCCAAACTAAGAAATAAGTTCTTCCGTCTCAAAAATATCATTTGCTTCTATTAAGGAAGATTATTTAAAATAGTTAAGATACCTTAATATATTTATAAATTCAGGAAATGTATTAAATTGAGAAAAACATACATTGTGAAATTTTAAGTACATTTGAATAGATCTTGCTGTGAATGATCATATGTTGTTTTTGGTGGGTGGATTATTAGTGGATTGGTTATCCATGACTTTTCTTCTCAATACATTTCATAAAAATGTAAGAAACGGCAGGGCACAGTGGCTCACGCCTATAATCCCAGCACTTTGGGAGGCTGAAGCAGGTGGATCATGAAGACAAGAGATCGAGACCATCCTGGCCAACATGGTGAAACCCCATCTCTACTAAAAATACAAAAATAGCTGGGCATGGTGGCACTTATCTGTAGTCCTAGTTACTTGGGAGGCTGAGGCAGGAGAATCGCTTTAACACGGGAGGCGGAGGTTGCAGTGAGCTGAGATCGCACCACTGCACTCCAGCTTGGGCGACAGAGCGAGACTGTCTCAAAAAAAAAAAAAGAAAGAAAGAAAGAAATGCTTATAAGAAGCAAAATTAGTCATACTATATGAAATACTATACTTTTGGAAAGCTGTGTGTGAGGGGACAGGCTGGTATTTGAAAGTAATAGTTAAAATCAAATATTTGAATAATGTATAGTTGTTAGTTACCTTTTGTAGTCTCTAATACTAAATCTGTGTTGTCTAATTTGATAGCCATTAACCACATGTAGCTATTTTGATTTAAATTTAAATTAAGGCCTGCAGTGGCTCACACCTATAATCCTAGCACTGTGGGAGGCTGAGGTGCGAGGATTGCTTGAGCCCAGGAATTTGAGACCAGCCTGGGCAACATAGGGAGACCCCCATCTCTACCAAAAAAAAAAAAAAAGTGTGTGTGTGTGTGTGTGTATATATGTGTGTGTGTGTGTGTGTGTATGCCGACTGTGGTGTTGTGTGCCTGTAGTTCCAGCTACACAAGAGGCTGAGGGGGGAGGATCAGTTGAGTCCAGGAGTTTGAGGCTGCAGTGAGCTGTGATCCTGCCATGGCACTGTAGCCTGGGTGAGAGAGTGAGACCCTGTCTCTTTAAAAAAAAGTTTTTTCTGAATTAATTTAAATGAAATAAAATTAATGTAGTTTCTCAAAGTAGCCATATTTCATGGGCTCAGTAGCCACACACATGTGGCTAGTGGTGGCGGTGTTGAACACTGCAAATAGAGAACATTTTTTTCCATTATCACAGAAAGTTCTATTGCATAGCACTTTTGTATAAATTAATGAAAATTGCTACAAGATTTCACCAACTTTATATATTCTGAAAGTTGGAGAATAGAGTGCAAGATACTTGTTCTCCGGAATTCTTAGGTGGGACCGTTTATAATGGTTAACCTGTCTGGTAGGGGACAGAGGGAACTTTTAAATTATAGAGTTCTTGCTATGTTCTTATTTGTTGTTCACAACAGCCAGGCCAGGCAGTTAGTATTATCTCCATTTCATAGATGAGATCAAACCTGTAAGTGGAGGAACTGTAATTTGAACCAAGGTTTGTCTGAGTGTAAATCCTCCATTTTTTGTTCTTGTTTTGGACTTAGGGGTGGTGCTGAATGGATTCTAATCCCTAGTTCATGGTGTATTGTCATTGGCTATCAAAGACCCTTTTCTTCCTCACACTCATAGGCAACCATTTTAATGCGTGTTTGATTTATCTTTTTTTAAAATTTTTTTTAAAGTGAAAGCAAGTTTATTAAGAAAATAAGGGAATAAAGAATGGCTACTCCATAGGCAGAACAGCCCGATTTATCTTTTTGTTTATTTTTGCAAGATACACCATTGTAGCTTCAAAACTGTTAATTTGACACTTACATGGATGGTACTGTATTATATAATCTGAGATTTTCCTAATTTAGGATGCTGTTTGATGATTAAACACCTAGCCTTTTCAAAAGTTTTGTGAAAAAAATCTTTTTACCTGGTGTTAGACTTTTTGGCCTTTGTAATCAGAGAAGTCTGAAAGAATCTCCTGTTTTCCTCTTTGCTTAGGGAGTATTGATAGAAGGATCATTTGTCCCTGAATATTTGTAAATAATTTATATTACTTTTGTTTTCTTCATCATTAGGCAGCCAGTAATTACTTCTCATACTTCTCACATAGTGCATCTGAGCATTGTAGCTGCTTTTTTTTAATTGAAATTTTTATTGTGCTAATTGTAGATTCATATACAGTTGTAAGAAATAATGTAGAGAGATTCCTTGTACACTTTGCCCAAGTGCAGCTGCTTTTTATGCTTCTAATTTGTATGTAGGCTTGCTGGGAAGGGGAGATGTAAACAAGCTTGTTAGAATTATGTTAATTAAGAGTAAAGGCCGGACACTTTTTCTTAAGAATATAGTGAATATATGAACTTTAGCATGTGGACTTACTTTTAGCTGCTTTTTTGCTTAAGTTTTAGTATTGTTAAAATAACATTTTTAGCCAAATTAAATTTAAAGAGTTTAATTGAGCAAAGAATGATTCACAAATTGGTCAGTCTCCTCAGTCAGTTTAGGTCCAGAGAGACGCCAGCACAGCCACGTGGTGGAAAATTTATGGGCAGAAAAAGGAAAGTGATGTACAGAAACCGAAACTGAAACAGCTGCATTGGTTCCAACTAAGCATTTGCTTTATTTGAACACTGTTCGAACAGTTGGCCCCCTTCGGCCAAAACTTGGTGATTGGCACCAGAGTAGGTTACTGTCTTTTTACACATCTATTTACATATCTGTTTCTCCGTTCATTATGTACAGAGAAACTTTTAGGCCAAACTTAAAATATGTAGCCTAAGGGAGGTAACTTTAGGTTAAGCTTGATTTCACAGTATGTATTTCAGATAGTGAAGTTATTATATAGCTGAGTTTTGGATAAATGATATAGTTTTTTTTTTTTTTTAAAGTAAATTGAATTTTTCATACAAATACTATTGCAGGTTAATTATACAAATATGAAATCTTAAATTTTGATAATGATTAGAGATTTCTATGTATGTTTTGTTTTAGGTTGTTTCTCGAAGAAATCCAGAGGATGTCCAGGAGGTAACATTTATATGCAGATTTTATTTTATGTATTTGATAAAAATTTAATTAAATGCTTTTTTTTGAGGAAATCGCCTGAATCATTTATACATCAATCTCTTTTTTTCTGAGACAGAGTTTCGCTCTTGTTGCTCAGGCTGGAGTGCAGTGGCACGATCTCGGCTCACTGCAACCTCCACTTCCCAGGTTCAAGCAATTCTCCTGCCTCAGCCTCCTGAGTAGCTGGGATTACAGGCATCTGCCACCACGCCCAGCTATTTTTGTATTTTTAGTAGAGAGAGGGTTTCACCATGTTGGCCAGGTTGTTCTCGAACTCCTGACCTCAGGTGATCCACCCGCTTGTCCTCCCAAAGTGCTGGGATTACAAATGTGAGCCACTGTGCCCGGCCTGTACATCAGTCTTTATATGTTTGCGTGAAGATTGTCTTCAGTTCACAAAACAGTAGCTGAAGTGTCCTATTTGAGACCTACTAAAAGTGTTAAGTTTTAGTAGGTGTTAAGTTATATAAATAAGAATTTAATGAATTATGGTGCTGTTTACTAAGTGATAATTGTTATGGTAACTGGTGTTTACAAGATGTCGGTATCACTCACGGGTCCCTATTTACCCATTTCAAGATCATAATGCCTGTGTAATAAAAAGTATTTGGTAACTAATACTTATTTTAAAGATTCTAACAGTAAATTATGGGTCTCCAACTACTTTCACTTTTATGTTGAATTGACATGTTGACATCTTGGAAAACTGCTTTAGGCATAGATGTTTCTTTTTTTAAAACTTTTTAAGTTAGTAAGTTCTTTTGCAGATTCTTCTGTGCATTTTTTCCTTCTTTCTATAGTGATACCAACATGTTATGCTTTGCTTAATATTGTGGAATTCTCTGTATTTACTTTGCGCTTGTTGTACATCTTTAGGAATCCTTACTGAGGAGCTTGCTGCATTGAATGTTTCTTGACTTACTTTCATTTTAGTCTCTGCTCATTTTCACTAAGACTAGAAGGAAATATATAGGAATTTTTCCCCCTTCCCTAATGTGTTTAAAACAGATACTTTAAGTTTACAGTGCTGATTCTGCAACAGTGTTTTTTTTTCCCCACAATTAAATATGAATGTCTTTGGGTGGTAGGTTCTTTCTGTTTAGCCACAGGTCTCACTACTCTACAGAAAATACCTGGCTTGATTCATACATTGAAGGTGACTGTTTGGTACTGGTTGGTATGAGTGTATGGCCCCAGGTTTAGATAATATTTAATGTTTTTTTTTTTTTTTTTTGAGACGGAGTCTCACTGTGTCGCCCAGGCTGGAGTGCAGTGGCACGATCACTGCAAGCTTCATTCACCTCCTGGGTTCACACCATTCTCCTGCATCAGCCTCGCAAGTAGCTGGGACTACAGGCGCCCGCCATCACGCCCGGCTAATTTTTTGTATTTTTAGTAGAGACAGGGTTTACACTATGTTAGCCAGGATGGTCTTCATCTCCTGACCTCGTGATCCACCCACCTTGGCCTCCCAAAGTGCTGGGGTTACAGGCATGAGCCACCGCGCCCGGCTGATAATATTTAAATTTTATACGTTATCATTTCTGGCTATGTCTGATTTCATAGTTGTTTTTGTCCTATGATTTAAAACAGACATATTTTTATACAAAAATTCAGCTGGGCATGGTGGCAGGTGCCTGTAATCCTAGCTACTTGGGAGGCTGAGGCAGGAGAATTGCTTGAACCTGGGAGGCAAAGGTTGCAGTGAGCTGAGATCGCATCTCTGCACTCCAGCCTGAGCGACAGAGACTCTGTCTCAAAAAAAAAAAAATAAATAAATAAATAAAAAGAAAAGATTTAATATGATTTTCCTGAATTTTCCTGATGGGTTTTAAGACAATTCCTTCATCAGGAAACAGGAAGAATATTGTAATATTGTTATTTTGAAAGAAATATATATATATATATGTATCAGTGAAAGTAATTTGCACTGTTGATTAAAGTACTTTTCTGTCTTGTATCAATTGATGAGTGTGAACTAGTCTTTAGATTTCTAGTTTACAACTCTTAAAATTGAAAATGGGTGTATTTCCTTTGAATGCACTGTCTGATTGCTGTGCTGTAGTTTGTAGCTTGATGTTCCCATTTTCCAGGGAGAATCCTGAACCAACCTATCCATGAACATACTCTCTGCCATTTTCTTAGTCCTTTTTTCGGGAAAACTCTTTTATAATAACAACTGTTGGTGAACCTTTCATCAGAAAACTCTTGTAAGTGTCTTTTAGTTAGACAATTGCATGGTTCTTTGTTAGAAGTGGTATAAATTTTTAAAAGTCTTCTATTTAGTTGGCTTCTGAAAATATAGGATAATCTTGAAATTATAACAGCACTTTTTTTAGTTTCCCATTTAGTGTATTTAAACATTGGAATTCTCATTTGGGAGAGGAATTCACCCCGTGGAGTTTGTTTTTCACTTCCTTTCACTTTCCCTTTCCATTAACTTATTCATGTATTACTGCTTTAGACTATAGTAAGGCTTCACAAGGGCTAGTGAGGACTAGATGTACTGATAGTTCCACCAAATATAGGGCTAGTAATACGCTAGCCTTATAAAATGGGAGAAATTTTGTTGTTTTTCTTTTATCTATACCTTGGCACATGCCACCACATATCAGTGTTATCTTCCTAAGAATGCTAAACAATCTGTGCTCTCATTCAGTAGATTGTGTAGAACATGAATAGACAGCAGAAAAGTGAAGAAGAGATGGTTTTGAACCCCTTACCCTTTTTTAAACAAATTAACCTATACCTGTTTCTTTCTACAGGTAGGGTATTTCACTGGTGAAATTTGGGGAAGGAAAAGAACTGAAATAGGACTTTCTATGTATTATGTTGGAAATCTCTAACTTTTAAATCCTTTTTTAAAAAAATAGTTTTATTATTTATTTATTATTTTTATTTATTTATTTCTTGAGATGGAGTCTCGCTCTGTCACCCAGGCTGGAGTGCAGTGGCGTGATCTCGGCTCACTGCAACCTCTGCCTCCCAGGCTCAAGTGATTCTCCTACCTCAGCCTCCTGAATAGCTGGGACTACAGGCACCCGCCACCATGCCTGGCTGATTTTTGTATTTTTAGTAGAGACGGGGTTTTACCATGTTGGCCAGGCTGGTCTCAAACTGCTGACCTCAGGTGATCTCGGCCTCCCAAAATGCTGTGATTACAAGTGTGAGAAAAAATCATTTTAGAAAATAAGTACACACTCATATATCAATGAAATATATCAAGGGAAAGGAAAGGCTCTTGAACAGAGGGAAAAGAAAATTCTTAAGCAAATGGTATGGTAGTGCTGTTGATTGTAGGAAGAGATAATCCAGCAAATTTTAAATATTAATACTATGCGAGAGTGAAAAGGACAAAGTTAATTCAATTGGTGGTTCTGTAAAATACAGGAATCTAAAAGGTTTTTGGTGTTATTAAGTGTAATTATCTGAAAAGGAAACATTTATGTAAAAAATATTTAAGGGAATGTTTTTAATGAAAATTAAGTTTTTATTTGTATTTTTTATATGGTTATCACTGAATTAATATTTCATTGAGACATTTTCTTCAGAGTGATTTTAATAAATAAGGAATTTGTGGAGACTTGGTTCAGTAAAGAAATAGGTGTTATAGACCTATTTTTCCCGATGGGAAAGTACTGAACATTAATTCGGGAAAATAATTTCTATATGTGTCTTTGAGGACTTTGTGTGGTCCAGGTATGAACATCAGTACTTGCTGTTGTAGTGGAAGTATACCTTTGTTCACTTTTGTATTTTGAAGATTTCTGGAAACTTCAAAACTCAGAAGGAGTAAGAAGAAAAGGAGGCAGTGGATGTGACATTTTGCGATGCTGTTAGGTATTTTGGTTTTGCAGCCATAGGGTTGAGAAGAAGGAATATGAGAGTGAATAAATTAGGGCATGGTGAAGAAACACAGATTCTCATTTGGGGGTTCTAATTCTTGCTTTGACAGACTATCTACTGGTTCATATACCATGGTATTTTAATAATTATCATGATTAAATTGTTGAATTTTGCCCCTTACGTTTCTCTTGCAGTATTTAAAAAAGACCTTAACTAGAATAAAATATTTATCTGCAAATCTAATTGTTTCCATGAGCTACAGTCTTTTGAATAACTTTCATGTCCAGGTCATAATGACCTTAACCTTAGGTAATGTCCGGTTTATAATGACATTCACTTTATATAAGGTACTGCTTACATAAGCCCATCACCCATTTCTCCTTTAATTCCTTGGCAATGTAGTACAATTGTATTTTGATATATTTTAAAAATACAAAAATAACAATATTTTGTTCCCATCATTTCATTGTTAGAATCCTCACATCTCATTGCACATGCTGAGAAACCTTTCCTGAGTGATTACTGCCTGTCTGCTACTGATCTTTTAATCTATGGGTTAATAGGTCCTGCTCAGTTCTTGCTCTTCAACCCTAAACCTGTCTATCTCATTGAATAGCTCCAAGCAGCTCCCTCACGAACTCCTAAGTTAAATGTGTTGAAAATTGAACCTCTTTCTTGCCTCGGAACTGCTGCTTCTTCCTTGCTGTTCACTTCAGGGCATGGCACCACCATTCTGTAGCAAAACTTACTACACAGCTATTTATTCTTCAGTGTTCTTCAGTTTATTTATCATTTTAGGCAAATACTGAGTATGTACTTTTGTTTAAAAATTGCCTAAATTAATTGCCTTCATTTAGTAATATATACTTGACATCTCACTCTCCTTTTAGAAACTTCACCCCCAGTTCCCTCCCCTTTTTTAAAAATTTTTATCAGTCTACTGACCACTTCCCTTCAGAACTCTCTAAGGTAGTACTTTTTGTGAAGGCTTCTCAGACGTACAAGTCTGATTTAGGTACTACATCTGCAGCACTCTTGAGCTGCCCCTCTCAGCATTTTTCAAGCCATCTTATGATGTTGTTGTTTTATGATGTGTTGGCTTATTCTTCCTAACTAGGCTGTGAACTGTTTGAAGGCAGGGCCTGTATTTCCCTTGTCTTCATACTTTGTGACAATATGATGCTTAGTGGAAAGTAGGGCCATAGAAATATTTGTTTTGGTGACTCTTTTTGTTGTTGAGTAAATGAATACAAAGGAAGCATCAGGAGGAAGCAGTTTTTGAAAAATGAATTCATATTATAGTCTGCCTAGCCTCCTAGGATTATAACTGTATTAAAAACAATAAACATTAAGGTAGAATTTTTGGCAGCATGAAAAAGTTTGCTGAAGAATTTTATACATGCAGAGGGTAGGTTTTTTGGCAAGAATCTCTTAAATCACACCTGATTACCTGCTTGACCTGTTATTTGCTCATTGGCATTATACTCTATTGTACATGAAAAACTTGTTAGAAAAGTTTGTTAGAACTGAGATGGTTAAGCTTTTCAGAAGTAAAGACCCCAGTATCTGAAGTAATGGGATTTAAAACTCAATTTTACCCTATTTTCTAGAGATCGAGGGGCTGAATCTGTGATATCAAGGCCATGTTTCAAATCCTTTTTCTTTACAAGGTTTTTTGATTTTTTTAAATATAATCTGAGTAAGGTTAAATAATAATTCAGACTAATGAAGGAAAACACACTTTTACATGTTGTCTAATCTAGGTGATAGTTTTGTTTTGTTTTTAAAAATATACTAATTTTAATGATGTTCTGGTCAGGATTCAGCTTGCCTGCAGACATCTTATTACTAGTGTAAATTAAGATTTATGACATGAAAGTCCATGTTAATTGCTTACTGCATAGCTATTTCTTCGGTGTTACTCAGTTTATCCTTTTAGGCAAATACTGAGTATGTACTTTTGTTTAAAAATTGCCTAAATTAATTGTTTTATCTTTATAAATGTATTATTTTGAGAAAGAATACATGTTTTGACATCTAACTCATTTGTAGGCCAATTGTAATTGGTTTTTGAGCAGATGAAGTGACATTTTATATAGAATACATCTTCTCCATATTGGGTTGAATATTTTTCCAGTGTGAATAAAACCATACTTGTTTAAAATGAAAATTTGAAACCAAAACAGAATAGTTTGAGGAAGAATTGCCACTTTACATGTAATATATTTTTACTTTTTTTTTTTTGTGCCCCTGGTCAGCAGGAATCTGCCTTATATTTTTAAAGCAAATACTATTAGTTAATTTCAGTCAGTTAATCATATTGGTTAGGACATGTGTTTGCCTTTGCATGACAATTTTGAATACTTTAATGAAAAGATTATTTGTTGTTCAGATATCTGAGCCTAAATGGTTATGAGATACATGTTTAATTTTTTTCTCTCTTTAGATAATTGTATGGAAGAGATATAGTGATTTTAAGAAACTACACAAAGAACTATGGCAAATTCACAAAAACTTATTCCGACATTCAGAATTGTTTCCTCCATTTGCTAAAGGAATAGTGTTTGGTAAGTGATAATTTTGAAATTGTAATTTAAAAAAGTGATAATTCATTTTATATATATACTGAACTCTAACATAACTACACTATGAAGTCAGAAGCCCCTTTGCTTATTGAGATAATTCATATTGTTCAGCAAGCACTTGAAATTGTCTTTTCTTCTTCTTGTTATAGTTTTGTGTACCCAGAATATATTTACTCTTCCCATCTGTGAAACAAAACAACTTCAGTTCCAACCAACCAAATAAAAAACCCTGTTGTCAAAATAATTGGTGTAGTTTCTGTCCCCTGTCTGGATTTTGACTGGGAATATAGAATATTCATGTGTTTTTTTTTCTATAACTGTAACGTAAATGTTCTTATAGGGACAGAATTTTTTTATTTTGAAATGGAGTCTTGTTCTGTCACCTAGGCTGGAGTGCAGTGATGCAATCTTGGCTCACTGCAACCTCAACCTCCTGGGTTCAAGTGATTCTCCTGCCTCAGCCTCCCGAGTAGTTGGGATTACAGGCACCTGCCACCACGCCCGGCTCATTTTTGTATTTTTAGTAGAGATGAGGTTTCACCATGTTGGCCAGGCATGGTGAAACTGACCTCCTCACCTTAACCGGTCCGCCTGCCTTGGCCTCCCAAAGTGCTGGGATTACAGGCATGAGCCAGAACATTTTATCCTGTTACTTTTTGCAACCAATTTCTGCATATGGAATTGCAGAGTCAATGTATATGCACATTTATTTTTCAAACTAGACAGTTTTTTTTTCAGGTTATGAAAGTAGTATATGCAAATAACTCAGATGGTGCAGAAAAATACTTAAAACTTAAATAGAAAGAAATTCAACAATAATACCATCTCCTAGATAGTATAATATTTTGGCATATTATTGTAGACTGTGAGTGTGTGTGTGTGGCGTATTTTTGTGCTTATGAATATGTGTATGCCTATTTACCCATCTATGTATAGAAACCTCAAAAATGGAATCTTGCTATGTATGATTTTGTAACCTGGTTTTATAAAACAGTATATACATTTTTTCTTTATTTTTTATATGACAGTATATTATGATTGTCTTTTCATGTCAATAAAAAGATCTGTATTACTAATTTTAATACGTACATAGTATTCCAGTTTTTGAACTGATTTATTAACCAGTCTTCTACTGGTATATTACTTTTGGCCTTTTGCTGTTATAAATAACATCACAGTTAATATTCTTATTCATACATTACTGTGCTGGTATACAGTAGGGTGAATTCCTGGGAGGAGAATTACTCATTCAAGGGGTCTGCATATATTTGAGACTTTTGATGCATATTGCCTCTTTTTTTTTTTTTATTATACTTTAAGTTCTAGGGTACATGTGCATAACATGCAGGTTTGTTACATATGTATACTTGTGCCATGTTGGTGTGCTGCACCCATCAACTCATCAGCACCCATCAATTCATCATTTATATCATGTATAACTCCCAATGCAATCCCTCCCCCCTCCCCCCTCCCCATGATAGGCCCCAGTGTGTGATGTTCCCCTTCCCGAGTCCAAGTGATCTCATTGTTCAATTCCCACCTATGAGTGAGAACATGCGGTGTTTGGTTTTCAGTTCTTGTGATAGTTTGCTAAGAATGATGGTTTCCAGCTGCATCCATGTCCCTACAAAGGACACAAACTCATCCTTTTTTATGGCTGCATAGTATTCCATGGTGTATATGTGCCACATTTTCTTAATCCAGTCTGTCACAGATGGACATTTGGATTGATTCCAAGTCTTTGCTATTGTGAGTAGTGCCGCAATAAACATACGTGTGCATGTGTCTTTGTAGTAGAATAATTTATAATCCTTTGGGTATATACCCAGTAGTGGGATGGCTGGGTCATATGGTACATCTAGTTCTAGATCCTTGAGGAATTGCCATACTGTTTTCCATAATGGTTGAACTAGTTTACAATCCCACCAACAGTGTAAAAGTGTTCCTATTTCTCCACGTCCTCTCCAACACCTGTTGTTTCCTGACTTTTTAATGATTGCCATTCTAACTGGTGTGAGATGGTATCTCATTGTGGTTTTGATTTGCATTTCTCTGATGGCGAGTGATGATGAGCATTTTTTCATGTGTCTGTTGGCTGTATGAATGTCTTCTTTTGAGAAATGTCTGTTCATATCCTTTGCCCACTTTTTGATGGGGTTGTTTGTTTTTTTCTTGTATATTTGTTTGAGTTCTTTGTAGATTCTGGATATTAGCCCTTTGTCAGATGAGTAGATTGCAAAAATTTTCTCCCATTCTGTAGGTTGCCTGTTCACTCTGATGGTAGTTTCTTTTGCTGTGCAGAAGCTCTTTAGTTTAATTAGATCCCATTTGTCAATTTTGGCTTTTGCTGCCGTTGCTCTTGGTGTTTTAGACATGAAGTCCTTGCCCATGCCTATTTCCTGAATGGTACTACCTAGATTTTCTTCTAGGGTTTTTATGGTATTAGGTCTAACATTTAAGTCTCTAACTCATCTTGAATTAATCTTCGTATAAGGAGTAAGGAAAGGATCCAGTTTCAGCTTTCTACTTATGGCTAGCCAATTTTCCCAGCACCATTTATTAAATAGGGAATCCTTTCCCCATTTTTTGTTTCTCTCAGGTTTGTCAAAGATCAGATGGCGGTAGATGTGTGGTATTATTTCTGAGGACTCTGTTCTGTTCCATTGGTCTATATCTCTGTTTTGGTACCAGTACCATGCTGTTTTGGTTACTGTAGCCTTGTAGTATAGTTTGAAGTCAGGTAGCGTGACGCCTCCAGCTTTGTCCTTTTGACTTAGGATTGTCTTGGCAATGCGGGCTCTTTTTTGGTTCCATATGAACTTTAAAGCAGTTTTTTCCAATTCTGTGAAGAAACTCATTGGTAGCTTGATGGGGATGGCATTGAATCTATAAATAACCTTGGGCAGTATGGCCATTTTCACGATATTGATTCTTCCTATCCATGAGCATGGTATGTTCTTCCATTTGTTTTGTGTCCTCTTTTATTTCACTGAGCAGTGGTTTGTAGTTCTCCTTGAAGAGGTCCTTTACATCCCTTGTAAGTTGGATTCCTAGGTATTTTATTCTCTTTGAAGCAATTGTGAATGGAAGTTCATTCATGATTTGACTCTCTGTTTGTCTGTTACTGGTGTATAAGAATGCTTGTGATTTTTGCACATTAATTTTGTATCCTGAGACTTTGGTGAAGTTGCTTATCAGCTTAGAGATTTTGGGCTGAGACAATGGGGTTTTCTAAATATACAATCATGTCATCTGCAAACAGGGACAATTTGACTTCTTCTTTTCCTAACTGAATACCCTTGATTTCTTTCTCTTGCCTGATTGCCCTAGCCAGAACTTCCAACACTATGTTGAATAGGAGTGGTGAGAGAGGGCATCCCTGTCTTGTGCCAGTTTTCAAAGGGAATTTTTCCAGTTTTTGCCCATTCACTATGATATTAGCTGTGGGTTTGTCATAAATAACTCTTATTATTTTGAGGTACATTCCATCAATACCGAATTTATTGAGCGTGTTTAGCATGAAGGGCTGTTGAATTTTGTCAAAAGCCTTTTCTGCATCTATTGAGATAATCATGTGGTTCTTGTCTTTGGTTCTGTTTATATGCTGGATTACGTTTATTGATTTGCGAATGTTGAACCAGCCTTGCATCCCAGGGATGAAGCCCACTTGATCATGGTGGATAAGCTTTTTGATGTGCTGCTGAATCCGGTTTGCCAGTATTTTATTGAGGATTTTTGCATCGATGTTCATCAGGGATATTGGTCTAAAATTCTCTTTTTTTGTTGTGTCTCTGCCAGGCTTTGGTATCAGGATGATGTTGGCCTCATAAAATGAGTTAGGGAGGATTCCCTCTTTTTCTATTGATTGGAATAGTTTCAGAAGGAATGGTACCAGCTCCTCCTTGTACCTCTGGTAGAATTCAGCTGTGAATCCATCTGGTCCTGGACTTTTTTTGGTTGGTAGGCTATTAATGATTGCCTCAATTTCAGAGCCTGCTATTGGTCTATTCAGGGATTCAACTTCTTCCTGGTTTAGTCTTGGGAGAGTGTAAGTGTCCAGGAAATTATCCATTTCTTCTAGATTTTCTAGTTGATTTGCGTAGAGGTGTTTATAGTATTCTCTGATGGTAGTTTGTATTTCTCTGGGATTGGTGGTGATATCCCCTTTATCATTTTTTATTGCGTCTATTTGATTCCTCTCTCTTTTCTTCTTTATTAGTCTTGCTAGCGGTCTGTCAATTTTGTTGATCTTTTCAAAACACCAACTCCTGGATTCATTGATTTTTTGGAGGGTTTTTTGTGTCTCTATCTCCTTCAGTTCTGCTCTGATCTTAGTTATTTCTTGCCTTCTGCTAGCTTTTGAATGTGTTTGCTCTTGCGTCTCTAGTTCTTTTAATTGTGATGTTAGAGTGTCAATTTTAGATCTTTCCTGCTTTCTCTTGTGGGCATTTAGTGCTATAAATTTCCCTCTACACACTGCTTTAAATGTGTCCCAGAGATTCTGGTATGTTGTATCTTTGTTCTCATTGGTTTCAAAGAACATCTTTATTTCTGCTTTCATTTCATTATGTACCCAGTAGTCATTCAGGAGCAGGTTGTTCAGTTTCCATGTGGTTGAGCGGTTTTGATTGAGTTTCTTAGTCCTGAGTTCTAGTTTGATTGCACTGTGGTCTGAGAGACAGTTTGTTATAATTTCTGTTCTTTTACATTTGCTGAGGAGTGCTTTACTTCCAATTATGTGGTCAATTTTGGAATAAGTGTGATGTGGTGCTGAGAAGAATGTATATTCTGTTGATTTGGGGTGGAGAGTTCTATAGATGTCTATTAGGTCCGCTTGGTGCAGAGGTGAGTTCAATTCCTGGATATCCTTGTTAACTTTCTGTCTCGTTGATCTGTCTAATGTTGACAGTGGAGTGTTGAAGTCTCCCATTATTATTGCATGGGAGTCTAAGTCTCTTTGTAAGTCTCTAAGGACTTGCTTTATGAATCTGGGTGCTCCTGTATTGGGTGCATATATATTTACGATAGTTAGCTCTTCCTGTTGAATTGATCCCTTTACCATTATGTAATGGCCTTCTTTGTCTCTTTTGATCTTTGATGGTTTAAAGTCTGTTTTATCAGAGACTGGGATTGCAACCCCTGCTTTTTTTTTGTTCTCCATTTGCTTGGTAGATCTTCCTCCATCCCTTTATTTTGAGCCTATGTATGTCTCTGCATGTGAGATGGGTCTCCTGAATACAGCAGACTGATGGGTCTTGACTCTTTATCCAGTTTGCCAGTCTGTGTCTTTTAATTGGAGCATTTAGTCCATTTACATTTAAGGTTAATATTGTTATGTGTGAACTTGATCCTGCCATTATAATATCAACTGGTTATTTTGCTCATTAGTTGATGTAGTTTCTTCCTAGCCTCGATGGTCTTTACATTTTGGCATGTTTTTGCAATGGCTGGTACCGGTTGTTCCTTTCCATGTTTAGGGCTTCCTTCAGGGTCTCTTGTAAGGCAGGCCTGGTGGTGACAAAATCTCTAAGCATTTGCTTATCTGTAAAGGATTTTATTTCTCCTTCACTGATGAAACTTAGTTTGGCTGGATATGAAATTCTGGGTTTAAAATTCTTTTCTTTAAGAACGTTGAATATTGGCCCCCACTCTCTTCTGGCTTATAGAGTTTCTGCCGAGAGATCTGCTGTTAGTCTGATGGGCTTCCCTTTGTGGGTAACCCAACCTTTCTCTCTGGCTGCCCTTAAGATTTTTTCCTTCATTTCAACTTTGGTGAATCTGGCAATTATGTGTCTTGGAGTTGCTCTTCTGGAGGAGTATCTTTGTGGCGTTCTCTGTATTTCCTGAATTTGAATGTTGGCCTGCCCTACTAGGTTGGGGAAGTTCTCCTGGATGATATCCTGAAGAGTGTTTTCCAAGTTGGTTCCATTTTCCCCCTCACTTTCAGGCACCCCAATGAGATGTAGATTTGGTCTTTTTACATAATCCCATACTTCTTGCAGGCTTTGTTCATTTCTTTTTCTTCTTTTTTCTTTTGGTTTCTCTTCTCGCTTCATTTCATTCATTTGATCCTCAATCGCTGATACTCTTTCTTCCGGTTGATCAAGTCGGTTACTGGCGCTTGTGCATTTGTCACGTATTTCTCGTGTCATGGTTTTCATCTCTGTCTTTTCGTTTATGACCTTCTCTGCATTAATTAGTCTAGCTGTCAATTCTTCCACTCTTTTTTCAAGATTTTTAGTTTCTTTGCGCTGGGTACGTAATTCCTCCTTTAGCTCTGAGAAGTTTGATGGACTGAAGCCTTCTTCTCTCATCTCGTCAAAGTCATTCTCTGACCAGCTTTGATCCGTTGCTGGCGATGGGCTGTGCTCCTTTGCAGGGGGAGATGCGCTCTTATTTTTTGAATTTCCAGCTTTTCTGCCCTGCTTTTTCCCCATCTTTGTGGTTTTATCTGTGTCTGGTCTTTGATGATGGTGACGTACTGATGGGGTTTTGGTATAGGTGTCCTTCCTGTTTGATAGTTTTCCTTCTGACAGTCAGGACCCTCAGCTGTAGGTCTGTTGGAGCTTGCTTGAGGTCCACTCCAGACCCTGTTTGCCTGGGTATCAGCAGCAGAGGTTGCGGAAGATAGAATATTGCTGAACAGCGAGTGTACCTGTCTAATTCTTCCTTTGGAAGTTTCCTCTCAGGGGTGTACTCCACCCTGTGAGGTGTGGGGTGTCAGACTGCCCCTGGTGGGGGATGTCTCCCAGTTAGGCTACTCAGGGGTCAGGGACCCGCTTGAGCAGGCAGTCTTTCCCTTCTCAGATCTCAACCTCCGTGTTGGGAGATCCACTGCTCTCTTCAAAGCTGTCAGACAGAGTCGTTTGCGTCTGCAGAGGTTCTGCTGCTTTTTTGTTGTTGTTTTTTATCTGTGCCCTGTCCCCAGAGGTGGAGTCTACAGAGACAGGCAGGTTTCCTTGACCTGCTGTGAGCTCCACCCAGTTCGAGCTTCCCAGCGGCTTTGTTTACCTACTTAAGCCTCAGCAATGGCGGGCGCCCCTCCCCCAGCCTCGCTGCTGCCGTTTCGGTTAGATCGCAGACTGCTGTGTTAGCAATGAGGGAGGCTCTGTGGGCGTGGAACCCTCCCGGCCAGGTGTGGGATATATTCTCCTGGTGTGCCCATTTGCTTAAAGCGCAGTATTGGGGTGGGAGTTACCCGATTTTCCAGGTGTTGTGTGTCTCCGTTCCCCTGGCTAGGAAAAGGGATTCCCTTCCCCCTTGCGCTTCCCAGGTGAGGCGATGCCTCGCCCTGCTTCAGCTCTCTCTGGTCGGGCTGCAGCAGCTGACCAGCACCGATTGTCTGGCACTCCCTAGTGAGATGACCCCAGTACCTCAGTTGAAAATGCAGAAAGCACCGGTCTTCTGTGTCTCTCGCGCTGGGAGTTGGAGACTGGAGCTGTTCCTATTTGGCCATCTTGCTCCGCCCCCTATGTGTTATCTGCCTCATTGTTTTAAATAATTGTAGCATCATTGTCCTTTATACATTGGAAAAACTTTTAAATTA
Source organism: Rhinopithecus roxellana (assembly GCF_007565055.1). Taxonomy (NCBI): domain Eukaryota; kingdom Metazoa; phylum Chordata; class Mammalia; order Primates; family Cercopithecidae; genus Rhinopithecus; species Rhinopithecus roxellana. The sequence goes on along the minus strand of NC_044556.1, from coordinate 69,805,678 downwards.
TTATTATTATTATTATTTTTTGAGACAGAGTATCACTCTGTCACCCAGGCTGGAGTACAGTGGTGTGATCTTGCTCACTGTAGCCTTGACTTCCTGGGCTCAGGGGATTCTCCTACCTTGGTTTCCCAGGTAGCTGGGACTATAGGCGCACATCACCATGCCTAGCTAATTTTTCTATTTTTGTAGAAATGGAGTTTCACCACGTTTCCCGGGCTGGTCTTGAACTCCTGGGCTTAAGCGATCTGCCTACCTCAGCCTCCCAAAGTGCTGGGATTAAAGGTGTGATCCACTGCGCCTGGCAGGTAACTTTTAAAGAGGCATGTGGCTAAGTAAAATAAAAACAAAACAAAACAAAGGTAGTATTGAAGAATATACAATAAAAACAAGTTTCCTGCTCCTTCCCTCCACCCAGTTTTGCTTCCAGACATAACTGAATTTTATTCCTATTTTTTGTTTTTCAAGTACTTTTTTCTGTATCTGTAATAAGCCTATACCATTTTTTCTTTTTTCTTTTCTTTTTTTTTAAAGATGGAATTTTGCTCTTGTCGCCCGAACTGTAGTGCAGTGGAGTGATCTCGGCTCACTGCAACCTCTGCCTCCCGGGTTCAAGCGATTCTCCTGCCTCAGCCTCCTGAGTAGCTGGGACTACAGGCATTTACCACCACACCCAGCTAATTTTTGTATTTTTAGTAGAGACAGGGTTTCTCCATGTTGTTCAGGCTGGTCTTGAACTCCCGACCTCATGATCCGCCCACCTTGGCCTCCCGAAGTTCTGGGATTACAGGCGTGAGCCACTTCGCCTGGCCCATTTTTTCTTGATTTAACAACTTTTACGTATCTATTGACTCACTACTCTGGTGGGTATTTAGCTTGTTTACCCTGTTTCTCTGTATTATTACATAATGTTTTTAGTTCTTCTATTGACTTTCTCATTCCGTAACTGTGGACAATATCATTTGTCTAAGATGATTCTAATAGCATTTTTGATCTTCCTCCTACCTCTTTAGCTCTCTTCCCCACTTAACATTTGAAATCTATACTTATATTTTAACATTTGTCAAAGGTGGTGATATTTATATTCTTTTTATTGGTTATAATTAAGCTTGTAATGTATAGAATAATTCTCAAAGCTGTAATTTAATGAACTTCATTTATAACATTATTATTTTTTGAGACAGAGTCTCACTCTGTCACCCTGGGTGGAGTGCAGTGGTGTGATCACACAGCCTCCACCTCCTGAGTTAAAGCAATCCTTCCACCTCAGCCCCCTGAGAAGCTGGGACTACAGGCACGTGCCACCATGCCAGTCTAATTTTTGTAATTTTTGTAGCAACAGGTTTCCACCATATTGCCCAGGCTGGTCTTTAACACCTGTGCTCAGGCAATCCTCCTGCCTCAGTCTTCGTAAGTGCTGGGATTATAAGCATGAGCCACTGCACCCCGCCTTATAACGTTATTATGACAGAGCAAATATTGTTCATTATAAAGTCAGGTTGTGTACCACAATTACCTTTTGTTCTGCAAGGTTCGATAGTTACAATTACTGTGTCAACATAAGAAAAATGTGTAAGTGAAGTCTCTGTTTTCCTTATACTACATTAGGGAATTGAAATCATGCTACATTTTAGTTTGCTAAATATTTGGACCATGCCTTTTGTGATAGCCAGCCTCCAAGATAGCCTCCTATGATTCTCGCCTCCTGGTATTCACACCTTTGTGTCTTCCCTTCTGTCTTAGTCTGTGTAGTGTTGCTACAAAGGAATAGCCGGGGCTGGGTAACTTATAAAGAAAAGAGGTTTATTTGGCTTATGGTTTTACAGGAGGTAAAAGATGCATGAGGCCTCCATCTGCATCTAGGAAGGGCCTCAGATTGCTTCCACTCATGGCAGAAGGGGAATGAGAGGCCACCACATGGTGAGAGAAGGAAACGAGAGAGAGGAGGAGGTGCCAGGCTTTTTCCAACAGGTTTAGTTCATGGGAACTAAGAGTGAGAACCAGCAAGCCAGTCATGAGACATCCATTCCCGTGATCCAAACATCTCACACCAGGCCTCACCTTGAACATTGGGGATCAGATTTCAACGTGAGACTTGGTGGGGTCAAACACACCATATCTAAACATAGCACTTTCCCAGATTGTACCAGGGTTGGTCTGTGTGACCAATAGCAAAAGTGATGATATATCTCATTCCTGAGATTTGTTTATAAAATACTGTGGCATCTCTCTTAAGGTTTTTTTTTTTTTTTTCCCCCTTTCTCTTTCTCATAACTTGCTCTGAGGGATACCAGCTTTTCCTATGGTAAGAACATTGTGGTAGCATATGAAGAGGCCCACATGGTGAGGAACAGGGGCTTCCAGCCAAAAACTAGTAAGCATGAAACCTGCCACAGCCATGTGAATGAACTTAGGAGCAGATTCTCCAGTCCCAGTTGAACTTCGAGATAACTGCAGCGTTGACTGACACTTAACAGCAATCTCATGAGACGCCTGGGTTAGAGCCACCCAGCCAAGCCACTTTTGAATTCCTGACCCTCAGAGACTGATTGAGATAGTAAATGTTTGTTGTAGGCTACCATGTTTTGGGATAATTTGTTACACAGCAATAACTACTTAATAGACTTTGTAACAAAACTGAAAATGTGGAGAGTGGTTTTGAAATGAGCTGTGGGCTTTGAGGAAAGTGTTGATAAGTGCCTGAAGTACCTTAAATAAGTGATTAATTGGGCCTGGCGCAGTGGCTCATGCCTGTAATCCCAGCACTTTGCGGGGCCGAGGCGGGCGGATCATGAGGTCAGGAGATCGAAACCATCCTGGCTAACATCATGAAACCCCGTCTCAACTAAAAATACGAAAAAAAAAAAAATTAATAAAATTAGCTGGGTGTGGTGGCTGGTGCCTATAGTCCCAGCTACTCGGGAGGCTGAGGCACGAGAATGGCGTGAAACCGCAAGGTGGAGTTTACAGTGAGCCGAGATCGCGTCACTGCACTCTAGCTTGGGCGACAGAGAAAGACTCTGTCTCAAAAAAAAAAAAAAAAAAAAAAAAAAAAAAAGTGATTCATTGGAGCCTCATGGTATTTGGTAAGACTGCAAGTGAGGATTCCCAAGGAAGTTAGGTAATTGTTACTGGAAACTGGACGGAAGATCCCTCTTATGTAGTTGCAGAAAGTTTAGCAACATTGTTGCCTATAGTTATGTGGAAAATTGAAAACGTACCAGATGAACTGGGTAAGCTAGCTGGAGATTTCCACCCAGAGTATTTACAGTGTGGTGCTTCTTGCTGCTCATAGTAAAATGTGACAGGAGAGAGAGAAACTAAAGGAAGGATTGTTAAACAAAAAGGACCTGGGACTTGTTTTGAAAGTGCTGTCTTTCTGGATAGCAGAGAGTACTAAAATTAAGAAATGACTTCTGAGCAAACGTGGCCTAAAGATGAAGCCCAGTGTGAACTAAAATGTTTCTTAAGACCTCAGAAAGACTCAGTCAGACAAAATGCTTTCAGTAGAGATTAAGGTTGTGCCTTACAGAGCCTCTCAAATAGGGCTTCGTGGAAGTGTAAGCCTCAGCCAGCTCAGTAGAAGCCAAAGCTACAGAAGGGTTTAACTTGAGATTTGTGGCTATCACTTTTGTCTAATTGAGTAAACCCCAATAAGAGTCATAGGTGACCCCCCCCAAAAAAAGTTAAAAGTATATATGCAGAAGCATTGTTAGCTTGGACTGACAAGCACAAAAGCAGTACAAAGTGAAAAGAGACTTTTGTCTCCCCCAAATTTTACTGGCAGGAAGGCTAAAAACAACCATGAAGCCATACACCTTGCTCTTTTTCATCGAAAAGGAGGTATGACTCAGAGGGTGGAACCAATAGCTCAGAGGGCAGAGCCATAGCCTTGGAGAATTTATTCCCAGCCTGTGAGCCTTAATCAGAAACTTCTAACATTTGCCCTGCTGGATTTCAGAATTACTATGGACCCATTGATTTCTTTGGGGCTTGCATGTACCCCCTTTTTGTACAGGAATGTCTATAGCAGTTATTCCATGCCTATCCCACTGTTGTATATTGAGTGGGTAGAGGGGAGGTAACTTGTCTATAGTTTCACAGGTTAGGAAGATTGTACTTAAGGGGCTCCTCTTAGGGAATGACACCTGAAGAACCTCAATCACACATGGATCTGACTTACATGATGAGATCCTGGACTTTGAATTGCTGCCATAATGGGATGAGACTTTTGGGGACCTTGGGAGGAGGGTGAGGAGATCTTGTATGTGGGAGGAGTGTGAATCTTTGAGGGCCAAAGAGCGGTCTGTGTTGGCCAGCTTCCAAGATGGCCCCCAGTGGTCTCTGTCTCCTGATATTTATGTTCTTGTGAAGTCCCCTCCCACATTGAACCAGGACTAGTCTGTATGACTAGTAGCATATGCAGAAGGGATGGTATGTCACTTCCAGGATTAGGTTATAAAAAAAGACTGTAGCTTCCATCTTGTGCGCTCATGCTCCCACCTCGCCTCCAAGTGTCATTACATGTTTTGAGGAAACTGGTTGCTGTATGGTGAGAACACTCAGGCAGCCTCTGGAGATGAGGGATGTTTCAAACTTATAGAAAGTTGCAAGAAGAAGAATAGTACAAGAACTGCTGTATACTTTTCAGCCAGATTTACTTACTGTTAAGCTTTTATCCCATTTACTTTATCATTTGCTGGTGTCTCTCTCTTTCTCCTTCCCTTTCTCCCTTTCCCTCTCTTCCTCTATCTCCTCTCTCTCTCCCTCTTCCTCTCTCTTCCCCAGCACACACACATAAAATATATGCACATAATTTTACATTATTTTAAGTTTTAAATTTTTAACTTTTCTTTTTTTGAGACAGGGTCTCACTTTGTTGTCCAGGCTGGAGTGCAGTGTCAGAGTCAGGGCTCACTGCACCTCGACCTCCAGGGCTCAAGTGATCCTCCCACTTTAGCCTCCCTAAGTGCTGGGATTACACGTGTGAGCCACCACACCTGGCCATAATTTTTTAATAAGTTATTCCAAATTATATTCCAAGTTTCATGTCCCTTTACTCCTAAGCACTTCAGTTCTTCACTAAGAAAAGGGATATTCTGTTACGTCGATGAAGTTCACTTATCAATTTGAGTAAATTTAATATTGATACAATACATTTTTATAATTTACCATCTGTATTCCAATTTTGTTAGTTGACCTTTTAATGTCATTTTTCTTCTCTCTGGTATAGGATCCATTCTAGGATTGGTATTTTACTTAGTTGCTGTCTTTAGTCTCTAATCTGGAATGTTAATATAGCTGTTTTTTGTTTTTCATTATATTGGCATTTTTTTTTCTTTTTTGAGACGGAAGTCTCGCTCTTTCGTCCAGGCAGGACTGTAGTGGCGCTATCTCGGCTCACTGCAAGCTCTGCCTCCCGGGTTCAAGCCATTGTCCTGCCTCAGCCTCCTGAGTAGCTGGAACTACAGGTGCCCGCCACTGGGCCCGGCTAATGTTTTATATTTTTAGTAGAGACGGAGTTTCACTGTGTTAGCCAGGATGGTCTCAATCTCCTGACCTCGTGATCCACCCACCTCAGCCTCCCAAAGTGCTGGGATTACAGACGTGAGCCACTGCGCCCGGCCTATGTTGGCATTTTTGAAGAATACCTTCTCCCTCTCTATCCATATCCTTTTCCCCGCTTTTAATGAGAGTGATCCTCATTTTAGGTTCTCTGATGTTTTCTCATGTTTTGTTCTAGGTTATGAATTCTTCCTGGCTGGATACTACATAGGTGTCCTCAGAGTATCTCATCTGAAGGCACGTGATGTCTGTCTGCCCCTCATTAGTGATATGAATTTATGTCACTTGGTCAAGGTATTGTCCAGCTTTTCCACTATGTTAGTTTCCTGGGGCTGCCATAACAGATTACCATACACTTGGTGGCATAAAACAATGGAAATTTATTTTCTCACAGTTATGAAGCCCAGAAGTCTGAAATCGGTACCACTGGGCTGAAATCAAGGTGTCGGCAGGGGATATCCTCTTTTCAGAGGAGAGACACTATTCCTTGCCTCTTTCAGCATTTGGTAGCTGCCAACATTCCTTGGCTTGTGGCAGCATTACTTTAGTCTTCAGGGCCCTGAACTTCAAACCTCACTCTGCTCCATCTTCATATTTCCCTCTTTGTGAAATCTCCCTCTGATTTTCTTATAAGGACATTGTGAGACATTTAGTGCCTATCCAGATAATGCAGGATAATGTCCCCATCTTGAAATCCTTCATCATATCTGCAGATTCTTTTTCCAAAAAAGGTAATATTTACAGGTTCCAGGAATTGGCTTTTGGGGACCATTTTTCAGACTACTATACAATGTATATTCATCTTTTTTTCTTTCTTGAAGCTAATAAGTAACCTTTGGGGAGACATTTGTAAGGTCATGAAAACATCTTGCTCTTCTACAAAATTATCCCCTGGAAGCATCCATTGATGATTCTTGCCTAACCCAATGTTTATATGATAGTTACAGAATAATGATTTTCCAATTCCTGTACTCCACCACCTTTGCTATTACCCTTCCTTCTCCCTTTATCTGTATCTGTGTTTATGCATCTATGTTTCTCTTTGTATCTATACAGCTGTGTATCTGTATCTGTATCTGTATAGCTATATATTGTATCCATGAATCTGTCCATCTATCCCTGATTGATCTGGACTCACTTATCTTTTTTTTTCTAGTAGTTTAGAATTCATTAATACATTTAATTATTTTGATGCACAAATTGTCCCAGCTTTGATCAGTAGGAGCCCTTTTAAGCTGGATTCTGTGTCCTTGTAACTTCCTCTCATCCTGTTTTCTTTTTTTTTATTTCAGCACTTACTATTTTTAGGCATAACAAGATGTTCAGTGCTCGTCTTGAATTTATTCTGCTCCTGCCCTGAAATCTGCCATTTCTTCAAGGAACCCTGGTTGCTTTTTGTGGATAATGGTGTTAAAGACTATGCTGCTTCTCAGTTTATTGTATTTTAGCTCCAAATCCATCCTTCATTGCCTTGTTAGACCTCCTTTTCCAGCTGGTATGGATGAGCTTAGTCAGTAGAAGGTGTTGGATGGACGCTGTAGGAAGTAGGGTTTGGGTGTGCTTCTGTTCCTATTTGCTCTGTGTTGCCAGTGGCATGTGTGGGATGCCTGGTGGTACTCATCCCCTAGGAAATTTTGTTGTCAGTTACTGGCTGTGGCTCCTTCCCTTCCAACCTGGATCTGCTGGCACCACAGCAGAGTTTCCTGCTTGCCATTCTCGGCCTGTAGTTCCTTGCCCATGAAGTTTGACCCTCCTAGTATTATATTAGAACAGCTATGTCAGGGGCAACCAGTGGGTTACAGCCACATTGCCTCCAATGAGATCTGAATTCTAGCTTTGGGGAGGAGGCACCTCTTTCAGGTATTTCCTTTGGTTCTCCTCCTCAACCTAGGCATTCCTAAGAGTTGTCTTTTATTTCCTCTTAGTAGTTAATACTTTGTAGATAGTTAATACTTCTTTATAAGACTACCTGTTCAAATTGCTGTATGGATTTCATTTTCTATCCGGACCCTAGCTGCTACTGAGATCACTACCTGGGCAGTAGGTATGCTCCTTGCAACTTGCTTCTAAGCTTTTTTTCAACAGTCAGAGTTAGGAAATGTAATACATTTATCTATATGCATAGGTATAATGCACATATTTATACATACCTCTAATAATTTTCAAACCTCTGTATATATGTATATGTGCACGTGTATTATATAGACATACATATATTTTAGAATTGTTTATAATACCTTTAGTGAAACAACATTTTATATGTTCAATTATATATTTAGTTCTTTCCTCCCACCCCCTGCTTTTGGGTTTCTGGTCTTGACTAGAAATGTCTCCTAATGTCTACATGTTTTTCAATGATTATTATAGTAATAATTTTAAAAAAAGTTTAAAAAGTAATTATTGAGGAACTTATATTTGAACAGGGTGTCAGATGATGTTTCACTTTTTTTTTTTTACAGATGAACTTATAAGATCACTTGTTAGATAATTCACCTTTTTCTCAAAGAAGTTGAACTATTTGTTATGTATAGACTTCATATGAGTTTTCACTAATTAAAGATTTTCCTTTTTTGGCATTTATTTGTCTATTCTTATATAAATACCTATTTCTATATCACATTGATTTTTGGGCAGTGGCTTTACAGAGTATGTTCTGATAGCTAATACCAGCTGTATTTGTCATCAACATTGGGGAAATTGTTGCCTTTCAAGATCAGTCTGGAGTTCCTGGGGCTCCTACAGTGATAATTCTTTGTTTTTTGTTTTTTTTTTTTTTTTTTTTTTTGTTTTGTTTTTTTTTTTTTTTTTTTGAGACGGAGTCTTGCTCTGTCGCCCAGGCTGGAGTGCAGTGGCCGGATCTCAGCTCACTGCAAGCTCCACTTCCCAGGTTCACGCCATTCTCCTGCCTCAGCCTTCCAAGTAGCTGGACTACAGGCGCCCGCCACCTCGCCCGGCTCTTTTTTTTATTTTTTTAGTAGAGACGGGGTTTCACTGTGTTAGCTAGGATGGTCTCGATCTCCTGACCTCGGGATCCGCCCGTCTCGGCCTCCCAAAGTGCTGGGATTACAGGCTTGAGCCACCGCGCCCGGCCGATAATTCTTTGTTTTAAGAGGCTGTGCCAGTTATCCCTTTATTGCTTCTTAGCTTCAAATCTCTTCATTTACTGCTTGGTTAATGGTAGGATTCTTTCAGTATTTTTTCTTTATGGTGAATGCACTGTTAAGCTTAGCAACAGAGGGCACTCCATTGCTAAGGTTCCAGGGATTGGCTTTGGGGGACCATTTTTCAGACTACTATGCAATGTATATTCATTTTTTTTGAGTATAGGGGGCTTGTCTTCCTTCTTCCAGAGTCATGTGGATTTTTTTTTTCTTGCTCTTTTTGCATTGTTGCCAGAGCCATTCTGCCTTGGCCACCCAATCTCTTGGTAAGCTTTCAGGCTCAGCCCATTTGGTGATCACCTAGCTAAGGACACCAAGGTGCCACAGGCCTATTGGAGACTGAGTTACTAACTCTCTGACTCCTTCTGTGTACCTGGAATTTGTCTGTGTATCTGCCCCTCACCTTTGGCCTGCTAGCACCCTGCAGAGTTGTTTCCTGTGTCCCCTGTTCCCCCTCCCTGGCAACACATTTTGAACTCTAGACCTGGTTGCCCTTCTGGAGAGTGGGCTCCTAATAACCCCCCTCCTTCTACATGCCTGTCTGCTAGCCTTGGCCTGCTTTAACCGCAGAAAGTTGTTTCCTATGGTCTTCCCACTGCAGATACTAGGTACCCCAGGACTTGCATTATCTTGCTGGTGAGTTCATTCCTCACACCATGACTGTGTGCTCACCTGCCAGCCTTGGCATGCTTGAATTCTAGAGGAGTCTTTCCTGCTTTTCTGGCAACTGTGGTTCAAGGTTGGCCCAGGGAACCTAGCAAACTTTTTTTCCATCCAGTGGCTGCAGCCACACCTTCTCTACAGAGATCCGAATCCCAGCCTTGGAGAAGAGTTCCCCTTTCTAAGTTGTTCCTTCTTTGGGTATTCTCCCTCACCCTAGGATATTCTTCAGAGTTCTCTTTACCTTTATTTTTACTCCACTCTCATGACTAATACTTTTCTTTTTTTTTTTGAGATGGAGTCTTGCTCTGTCGCCCAGGCTGGAGTGCGGTGGTGTGATCATGGCTCACTGCAATCTCCACCTCTGGGTTCAAGCGATTATCTGACTTCAGATTCCCAAGTAGCTGGGTTATAGGCTACCATGCCCAACTAATTTTTGTATTTTTAGTAGAGACGGAGTTTTGCCATGTTGCTTAGGCTGGTCTCGAACTCCTGAGCACAAGGTGATCCGTCCACCTCAGCCTCCCAAAGTGCTGTGCTGGTATTACAGGCGTGAGCCACTGCGCCTGGCCTCATTTTTTAATATTAAACTTTTCCCTGTTCAAATTACTATGTGGTTTCTGTCTCTTGATTGAACCCTATATTGATACTCTGATTTAGGAAGAGTTCTGAATAATCTGAAGTGATTCTGAATGACCTGTTTCCATTGGCTGGTAGTCTACACGGAACAGGGGTTTCTCCAGGCTGATTGCAGGATTACAGTATTCATGGAACTTGACACTTGCTTCCTCAGAATGTTTTACGTTTCACACCTCTTTGAGATTTGGGGACAAGATACAGAGAATCTTACATAGTATAGCAACATCAGTGGCATTTGTGCCAGAATGAAGTGATCATCAAAAGCTTATTGCTACAATTCTTTAATTTTAACAAATATTTAATAGTAACAATTTATGAGTTTTTAATATCTTGAGATATATGTAGTAGTGGTAACTTGGGCACATAATAAAAAGAAAAGCATTTATATTTTCTTATGTGAAAGCAATTGAGGGATGTGGGCAACAGTCAATAGCAGTAGAACCATTAGTTCTGATGGGGTCTTCAATCCATTCTGTTCCCCTACCAAGCATTAGGGAGTTTGTGAACTCTTACTATTGTAGGCTGTTAGCATGTGACTGCCTGCTTATGTCTTTTAATCTTATACTCCATGGTGCTTCACATTTCTGTTTTCTCTTTTAGTTACTATCCAATATCAATGGTTCCTTACTTTTTTTTCTTGATACCTTTCCCATTTAAAGATGTATGTGCTCTTTGCCATTGCAGCTACTACCGCTTTTGACCGCCATTTTGCTGTTTTTTTTTGAGATGGAGCTTTGCCCTTGTCACCCAGGCTGGAGTGCAATGGCGTACTCTTGGCTCACTGTAACCTCCGCCTCCTGGGTTCAAGCGGTTCTCCTGCCTCAGCCTCCCAAGTAGCTGGGATTACAGGCGCATGCCACCACACCCGGCTAATTTTTGTATTTTTAGTAGAGACGAGGTTTCACCATGTTGGCCAGGCTGATCTTGAACTCCTGACCTCAGGCGATCCACCTGCCTCAGCCTCCCAAAGTGCTGGGATTACAGGCGTGAGCCACTGCGCCTGGCCCCATTTTGCTGTTAAGGTGCCTGGCAAGCATGTTTACATGCCAAAAATCTATTACTTCATACTTTTATTTTGCTCAACTTATTTTTCAAGTATTTATATGTCAGGTACGGTCCTACATGCTGAAGATACATTCGTAAGACTGAAGCAGTCTCTGGATCTTGTAGCTATTAATAATCTTTGACTAATTTCAGTCCAGTTATCAATTATCTAGAAATTTTATGGGCACATTTAATTCAAGAAGCTTTCTAAAAATTGGCACTGAGGATATCATGATGCAAAGAGCTCCTCTAAGAAACTTAGAGTCTTATGGTTGAAGAAGTGAACATTGGATCCAGAGTTGAGAAAGAGAACTGTTTCAGGATGTGGGATCCTCACTGTCAAGTTTTTAACACTTGTGGCACTCTAAATGTGAAGATGAAGATAATTTTAAGAAGTCATCAGTCTGAGTTTTAAGAATCATGCTTCTAAACCTGCAGCCAGTATTGTTTTCTTGTGTTCTAAAAGTAAGAACCCTCCTTTGCCCTTTAATTATAGTTTTCTCCTTTTCTCTTTGATTCCTTGACAACACCCAAGCTGCTTCGGTCTTATGAATGTATCTTCAGCATGTAGGACTCTGCCTGACATATAAATACTTGAAAAATAAGTTGAGCAAAATAAAAGTACGAGTTAAGATTTAAAAGGTAGAGTAGTTATAGGTAATGATGTCATTGGAAGTCAATCCCAAGGCCAAAATTAAAATGTTTGAATATACCTAGTTTGGAGCAATAGATATACAACAGGAAGAGTATAAATTCACACAGTTTCTTTGGAGGGCAGTTTGAAATAAACCTTTTCTATTCTGTTTTTAATTAATTTTTATACACATCTATTCTCATGTCTACATGGGAGATATGTATCAATGAGTATTAGATGTTTTGGTCTTAGAATTGCTCTTTATATTCTTAAAAATTGAGGACTTCAAAGGACTGTTGTTTATATAGGTTATAGCTATTAATATTTACCATACTAGAACTTTTAAAAAATGTATTAAATAAAATTAAAAAATATACTACATGTTAACATAAAAGGACCTTTTTATGAAACATGATTCTTCAAAGCAAAAAGAAATAACAAGAAGAGTACTGTTGGTTTATGTTTTTACAAATCTCTAATGTCTGGCTTAAAAGGAGATAGTTGGATTCTTATATCTGTTTCTGTATTCAGCCTGTTGAGATATGTTGTTTTGGTTGGAGTATATGAGTAAAATTCAGGGTTACACAGATAATGCAGTTGAAAAAGGGAATTTTTTTTTTTTTTTTTGAGAGGGAGTCTCGCTTTGTCGCCCCGGCTGGAGTGCAGTGGCGCGATCTCAGCTCACTGCAAGCTCCGCCTCTTGGGTTCATGCCTTTCTCCTGCCTCAGCCTCCCGAGTAGCTGGGACTACAGGCACCCGCCACCATGCCTGGCTAATTTTTTTGTATTTTTAGTAGAGACAGGTTTTCACCATGTTAGCCAGGATAGTCTCGATCTCCTGACCTTGTGATCCGCCCACCTCGGCCTCCCAAAGTGCTGGGATTACAGGCATGAGCCACTGCGCCTGGCCCGGGAGGAGGGTTTTATTTTTTTTTTTTTATTTTTTTTTATTTTTTATTTTTTGAGACGGAGTCTCGCTCTGTCGCCCAGGCTGGAGTGCAGTGGCCGGATCCCGGCTCACTGCAAACTCCGCCTCCCGGGTTCCCGCCATTCTCCTGCCTCAGCCTCCCGAGTATCTGGGACTACAGGCGCCCGCCACCTCGCCCGGCTAGCTTTTTGTATTTTTTAGTAGAGACGGGGTTTCACCGTGTTCGCCAGGATGGTCTCGATCTCCTGACCTCGTGATCCGCCCGTCTCGGCCTCCCAAAGTGCTGGGATTACAGGCTTGAGCCACCGCGCCCGGCCGGGAGGAGGGTTTTAATACCATTTTCAGATAATTAAAGGTATCCTTTGATACACCAAAACGATATGTGGTAATTTCATGAAGGCTAGTTGCATTGTGGAATCAGAACCCTATAAATGAACCTTTTGTACTTTGTTACATTATAATCCATTTGTATGTCTTAGATTTGAATATGTATCTTTTACCTGGGCATGAGTTTGTAACATCACGTATTGGTCATTTGAAAAATATTGGTTTCCTGAATTATGCAGATTTTGTAAATGCTTACCCATTTTATTATACAGTGTTAAAAATCATTAATATCATCACAGATTTCTAAGGAAGAAATTTTAAAGTATTGGGAAGCTGTCAAGCTCACAGTGGTTTGACAGCTTGAATTTTATCACTGATAATAATACTGTTGGTTATTTTCCTTGAATTGTTAGCCCCATGTTTATGTTTGAGAAAATGTCTGTCAGATATCCAAATCTGAATAGTTATAGTTTGTTTCATTTCACAGAATTTAAAAAAGAAATGTTCTCAAGGGTTGAGATTTAATAAAGTTAATAATTTTTACTGCTTTATCAAGGACATTCGAAGTGAAACTGGCATGACTTTTTTTTTTTGTTAAATATGAGTGAATGGCAGTAAGGAATATAATAATTGCAAGTAAGTATACTTTGGTGCTGTTGCCTTGATTTCATGCTAAGAGGTCAGAAGTTTTATTACCATTGCTTTTAGACCATCAGTGCAAATGTTAGTGCAATAAAAATATGCAACTGCTTTTGTAGTATTATTATGAAAATGGTTTGACCTTGTTAATTGCCTGAAAGGCCCTTCAGGGACTACCTGCAGTCTGTGGATGACCCATAGAGAACACATGTGCACACATATATACCCATACACAGTGTGTTTATTGCAGCATTATATTCAGTAGAAGAAAACTGAAAATTGAATGTTTCTCAATCTGTGATTATGTGGATGTGCCATAATTTAGCCAAGTAATAGGATTCTGGGGCTGTTTGAAATACACCTGTATGGGCCGGGCGCAGTGGCTCATGCCTGTAATCCCAGCACTTTGGGAGGCCGAGGCGGGCGGATCACGAGGTCAGGAGATCGAGACCATCCTGGGTAACACGGTGAAACCCTGTATCTACTAAAAATACGAAAAATTAGCCAGGTGTGGTGGCTGGCGCCTGTACTCTCAGCTACTTGAGAGGCTGAGGAGAATGGCTTGAACCCAGGAGGCAGAGCTTGCAGTGAGCCGAAATCGTGCCACTGCACTCCAGCCTGGGCGACAGAGTGAGACTCCGTCTCAAAAAAAAAAAAAGACACTTGTGTGGAACAATGTCCAAGATATGTTTTTAAGCTAAACAAAACAAATGTTGCATATAATGATGTTTAGTAAGATCCTGTGTATGTGTAAATAAACATATTTGAGTCATACCTATACACATTTGTGTAGTGTCTGTCACCTCTGAAGGAATGGTAGGAGGGATATTTTTACTTTTTGCATCGCACTTTGTATACTGTGGAATTTAGCACATTTATCTTTAATGTTAGAGGATACATAGCTGGCTTCTTAAAAAAGAAGCTTGTCACTGGGTGAAAGAGAGTGGCTTTTAAATTGGTTGAAGTTCTTAGCTGTTACTATCAGCTGCTAATGGATTATCTTAAACTTTTCTCCACATCCTTCCATATTATAGAATGAAAGTTTCTTATTAATCTTAATAAGTAAGTAAGCAATTTATTTCTTTTAATAAATGGTACAGTCCATTTGTAATATTTGATAACTGTAATGAACCTTGTAGGCAGCAGTTGTGGTTGTGTGGAAGGAATTGTTGGTTAATAATTACTTTTTTTTTATGAGGCGGAGTTTCGCTCTGTCACTCAGGCTGGAGTGCAGTGACACCATCTCAGCTCACTGAATCCTCCACCTCCCGGGTTCAAGCGATTCTCCTGCCTCAGCCTCCTGAGTAGCAAGGATTACAGGTGCCTGCCACCGTGCCTGGCTAATTTTTGTAGTTTAGTAGAGATGGGGTTTCACCATGTTGGCCAGGTTGGTTTCAAACTCCTGACCTCAGGTGATCTGCCCCCCTCAGCCTCCCAAAGTTCTGGGATTACAGGTGTGAGCCACTGCACACAGCCAATCATCTACCTTTTTATAGGTCCTCTTACATTAGTAAGTAAACTTCAGCAGCAAAGGAGTCCTATAGTAATTTTACATATCATCGAGCTGATGTAGTTATTGTTCTAATGGTATGGTGAGAAGTACTTATTTTTTGCAGTCAGATAGATTTAGACCCATATCTTTTGTTAACTATTTACCACCAGTGTGATCTTACACAAATTAACATCTGAGTCTAGTTATCTTATTGGTAAGGTAAGGATAATACCTTACTGTTGTGACAATTATATCTGTATTATATTTAGCTCCATGCTAGACGCATATCAGCTAATGTTAACTATTACCTGTTGCTCAGTGAGTTTGCCATTCCCTAGCATGCCTTACTCTCTTGTGTCTCCTTCTTTAGTTTTATGTTGCTCCACTGTGGAGTTTCTGGTCAGGCTTTCAGAAGATGTCTCTTCTAGGAAGTTTGGCATGCTTCTTTTCAGCTGAATTAGCTGTTTACCCTTCCTGGTTATTCATCTCATCAGTATAGCACTCAACTCATGTATTTTTCTCTATTTTGTTTTTAAATTGACAAAATTTCAAATTTACGCTCCACCCCCCACCAAGAGAATAGTATAGTGAACACATATATACCTTTTTTTCCCCCCAAATTCACGGATTGTTAACATTTTGCCACGTTTTCTGCATTTCCGTCTCTATGTGTGTGTCTCTCATTTTTTCCTGAACCATTTGAGAATAAAATGCAGACATTATGATATTTCATGCCTACTCCCGATATTTCTGCTATGATCATAATAACATGTTGCACCTATGAAATTTAACATTGATGCAATATTATACAATAGGCAGTCCATCTTCAGATTTCTGTAGTTGTCCTTGAAATGTCCCTTTTAGCTTGTTTTTTTGTTTGTTTGTTTCATAATCGTGCCTCTCTTGGTTTGTTTCTTTAATCTAGAATAGTCCTTATTTTTTTTCTTTTTGATTTTTCATAACACTGACATTTTTAAAGAGCGTAGAACAATAGTTTTGTCAGTTTCACAAGCTATGTCTGTCTGATTGTTTTCTCATGAATAGATCATTGTTTGTTGTATCTGTCATCAGAGTATGACTTCCTGTGAGAAAGAGACAGGCAGCTCCCAATAGCTAAGAACTGGCCAGGCACTATATTGGTTTGACCTTGGTGTTTCTTACAGTTGGCCTGGAATTCACAATTAGGCTGTGTTGTTCTCCTATTGAACACAAACAATTTCATAGAACATGAACATTAGACAAGATCACTCCATGTCCTTGGATGACAACAAAAACAAGACCATCCTGTAGTCATGTCTGAACACAGACAAAAACATAAACATTGTTCAAGTCACAAAAATGACCAAATATCCTCATTCTGGTTACAATGAATGACTACTGCTTCTTTATAAATCAGCCTTAGCCTTGCTTCATTTTTCCTGCTTCATAGTAAGATATGTTAAAAATCATAGAATCATAGAATTAGAATTGAGAGAATCACAGGATTACCTCCATTTCCTGACAGCATCCAATCCAGGACAGAACCCCACATTCTTGAACCCTTCCCAAAAGTAGCTAACACAGGCCAAAGCCCTATAAGTCCTTTCTGATACCCTCTTGGTGAAATGCCCCAGTGTTCCCAATGGTATGTATTCTCCTTAGTTGCAAGAAGTAATAAATTCAGCTTGTTTAACTACAAGTATGTTCCTGGTGCAGTTTGGCTAGAGAGAATTTAATGCAGAGAATCTTGACCTCTCTTTCTTTTTACTTTGTGAATGAACTTTTGATATAGTTAAGATTCGTCAGCATTAAGCTTTTCTAGATAATTTCATACTGGTCACGTATAAGTTTTAGTTCCATGAACTAGCTTTTGATGACTAACATGTGCATTTTAAAAAAGTTGTAAACTCTGCTATTTAGGAGTTGTTCTAAATAATAAACACAACATAGGGAAGATTCCAAAGACAGTTATAAATCAAACAGAGAGGCTTTATTTCTAGTGACTAATGAGCTTAGTTAGAACGTTTGGATTTAATTCCCTCCCCTCCACAGCTTTTAATAAACCATTGTTGGGTGATTGGGGGTAGGGGAGTGGTTTATATATATTATACACACACACACACAAATATATAGGTATACCTCAGAGATATTGTAGATTTGGATTCAGACCATCACAGTAAAGTGAGTCATACAGAATATTTTGGTTTCCCAGTACATATAAAAGTTTTGGTTTATACTGTACTGTAGTCTATTAAGTGTGCAGTAGCACTATGTCTTAAAAAATATACATACCTTAATTAAGAAATACTATATTGCTAAAAATGCTAATTTTCATCTGAGCCTTCAGTATGTGGCAATCTTTTGCTGGTGGTGGGTCTTGTCTCCATGTTGATGGCTGCCGACTGATCAGGTGGTGGTTGCTGAAAGTTGGGGTGGTTGTGGCAATTTCTTTTCTTTTTTTTTTTTTTTTTTGAGACGGAGTCTCGCTCTGCCGCCCAGGCTGGAGTGCAGTGGCCGGATCTCAGCTCACTGCAAGCTCCGCCTCCTGGGTTTTACGCCATTCTCCTGCCTCAGCCTCCGGAGTAGCTGGGACTACAGGCGCCTGCCACGTCGCCCGGCTAGTTTTTTGTATTTTTTAGTAGAGACGGGGTTTCACCATGTTAGCCAGGATGGTCTCGATCTCCTGACCTCGTGATCCACCCGTCTCGGCCTCCCAAAGTGCTGGGATTACAGGCTTGAGCCACCGCGCCCGGCCTATTGTGGCGATTTCTTAAAATAAAACAACAATGAGATTTGCTGCATCCATTGAGTCTTCCTTTCACAAAAGATTTCTCTGTAACGTGATGGTGTTTGATAGCATTTTACCTACTGTAGAACTTCTTTCAAAATTGGAGTCAGTCCTCTCAAATCCTGTGACTGCTTTACCAACTAAGTGTATGTGACATTCAAAATCCTTTGTTGTCATTTCAACAGTGTTCACAGCATCTTCACCAGGAATAGACTCCTTTTCAAGAAACCACTTTCTTTGTTCATCCATAAGAAGCAACTCCTTGTTCGTTTAACTTTTATCATGAGATTGCAGCAATTCAGTCACATCTTCAGGCTTTTCTTCCAGTTTTCGTTCTCTTGCTATTTCTACCACATCTGCAGTTACTTCTTCCACTGAGGTCCTGAACCCCTCAAAGTCATCCATGACGGTTAGAATCAACCTCAAAATTCTTATTAATGTTGGCCAGGTGTGGTGGCTCATGCCTGTAATCCCAACACTTTGAGAGGGCAGGGTAGGTGGATCACTTGAGGTCAGGGGTTCGAGACCAGCCTGGCAAATATGGTGAAAAATTAGCCGGACGTGGTGGCACATGCCTGTAATTCCAGCTACTTGGGAGGCTGAGGCAGGCGAATTGCTTGAACCCGGGAGGCGGAGGTTGCAGTGATTTGAGACCGCACTACTACACTCCATCCTGGGTGACAGCATGAGACACTGTATCAAAGAAAAAAAAAAAAGTTGATAGTTTTACCTTCCCCTATGAATCACAAATGTTATCAATGGCATTCAGGATGGTGAATCCTTTCCAGAAGGTTTTCAACTTCTTTTGCTTAAATCTGTGAGATGAATCACTTGTATGTCATCTATAGCCTATGAAATGTGTTTCTTAAATAATAAATAATAAATCAATGTTGGGTAATTGGGGGTGAGGGAGAGGCTTATATATCTTATATACACACAGAAATATATAGGTAAATAAGGAGGATTGAAAGTACAGAATTACTCCTTGATCCCATGTACTGCAGAATTGATGTTGTGTTACCTGGCATGAAAACATCATTAACTCCTTGTACATCTCCACCAGAGCTACGAGTGAACCAGATTCATTGTCAGTGAGCAATAATATTTTGAAAGGGCAGGGCGCAGTGGCTCACACCTGTAATTCCAGCACTTTGGGAGGCCAAGGTGGGTGGATCACGAGGTCAGGAGTTCAAGACCAGCCTGGCCAACATGGTGAAACCCCCATCTCTACTAGAAATACAAGTTAGCCAGGCATGGTGGTGTGCACCTGTAATCCCAGCTACTCAGGAGACTGAGGCAAGAGAATCACTTGAACCCGGGAGGCAGAGGCTGCAGTGAGCTGAGATCACACGACTGCACTCCAGCCTGGGACAGAGTGAGACTGTCTCAAAAAATTTTGTTTTGAAGGGAATCTTTTTTTCTGTGCAGTGGGTCTCAACAGTGGTCTTAAAATATTCAGTAGACCATGCTATTAACAGATGTACTGTCATTGAGGCTTTGTCTGTTGATGGAACACAGGCAGAGTAGATTTAGCCTAATTCTTAAAGGCCCTAGGATTTTCAGAATGGTCAGTAAACATCGGCTTCAACTTAAAGTCAGCTGCATTAGCTTCTAACAGAAGACTCAGCCTGTGCTTTGAAGTGTTGAAACCAAGCATGACTTCTCCTCTCTGGGTATGAAAGTGTTGGATAGCATTTTCTTGCAAAAGAAGGCTGTTTTGTCTCCATTAAAAATCTATTCTTTAGTGTAGCCATCTTTGTCAATGATCTTCGCTAGATCTTCTTTATAACTTGAAGCAGCCTCTACAGAGCAGCCCTTGCCGCTTCACCTTGCACTTTTATGTTACGGTGATGGCTTCATTCCTTAAACCTCATGTACCAACCTCTGCTAGCTTCCAACTCTTCTTTTGCAGCTTCTTCACCTCTCTCAGTCTTCATAGAATTAGAGAGTTAGGGCCTTGCTCTGGGGTATGCTTTGGTTTAAGGGAATGTTAGGGCTGGTTTCCTTTCTCCATATCAGCAATAAGGTTGCTTCACTTTCTTATCATTCATGTGTTCATGGGAATAACATTTTAAATTTCTTTCAAGAACTTGTTTTTTGTATTCACGACTTGGCTAACTGGTGCAAGAGGCCTGACTTTCAACATTTCTTCGTTTGTGTTATGCCTTCCTTACTGAGTCTTGCTCTGTTTCCGACGCTGGAGTGTAGTGATATGATCATGGCTCACTGCAGCCTTGACCTTTGGGACTCTAGCGTCCTGCCACCTCAGCCTCCTGAATATCTGAGACTACAGGGGACTACAGTCATGCTACAGGCATGTGCCACCGTGCCTGGCTAATTTTTTTTTTTTTTTTGTGGAGATGGAGTTTCACCCTGTGTTACTTAGGCTGGTCTCAAACTCCTGGGCTCAACTGATCAGCCCACCTCACCCTCTCAGATTATTGGGATTATAGGTGTGAGCCGCTGCACCGTGCCTTATTTCTAGCTTTTGATTTAAAGTGAGACACCTGTAACTCTTCCTTTCACTTGAATACTTAGAGGCCATTGTAGAGGTTAGTTGGTGTCCTTTCATTATTGTTGTGTCTCAGGGAATACTGCGGCCTGAGGAAAGGGAGATTGGGTACAGCTGGTTGGTGGAGCAGTCAGAACACATACAACATCTATCACCTAAGTTTGTGTTTTATATTCTTGTGGTCTGTGGTGCCTCAAAACAATGTTATTGTATTGCAAATGCCAGTACCAAAGATGACTGATCATAGATCACTGCAACAGATATAATAATAATGAAAAAGTTTGATTGTGACATTTACCAAAATGTGACACAGAGACATAAAGTGAGCACATGCTGTTGGAAAAATGTTGCCACAAATTTTCAATTTGTGAAAAATGCAGTATCTGTGAAGAGCAGTAAATTGAAATTCAATAAGATGAGGTATATAATGTTGCACAGTAAACCTTGGGAACAATTTGTTCTGCATTTTCTCTGTTTACCTATAATTTTTCTACTCTGTTCACAGGAAAATAAACATTGGTACTAGGAGTGGAAATTCAAAGCTGCAGTAGGAGAAGCACCTGATTATGATTTCTCATGTTGTTACAGCCTTTCAAGTGAAATTTTGATTACGTTGAAGGATACACAAGTACAGAGTAGTTGCAAGGTTATTGTCTGTCATGAGGATGACTATTGAATCTTGCTGCTACTTTTTTGAAAATTTTCAAATTAGGTTGTCTTTATTAAATATATTAATTGTAGAAATTATTTCATTAAAATTCATCTGTGTTTTTTCATTTATGCTACCATTACTGTTTTTTCTCTTTGTGGTGGACTTTATTTACACAACATTTTATTGTGAAAATTTTCAAGCATATAGGCAAGTTGAAAGATGTGTACAGTGACATTTTGCTATATTTTCTTTATCATATATCTCTCCATAATCTGTCTTGTTTTTATGCATTTCAGCATGAAGTGCAGATACAAGTGTCCTTCACCCATAAATACTTTAACATATTATCATTAATAAGAGTTCAATATTTGTTAACATTTTGTTTAGATAAGTTTACATACAGTTAAATGCACAAATCTTAAGTGTCCCATTGTATGTGTGACAAACATATACCTATATAACCCAAACCCCTATCAAAATATAGAGCATTACCAACACCTAAAAGTTTGCTTCTTGCCCCTTCCCTGTCAATCCTTGCCCTCAAGCTCCCCAGAAGGAACGTTTTCTACTATGTATTAGTTTTTGTACGTCCTGGATTTTAAATGGAATCATGCTATACAGACTTTTTGTATCTGACTTCCCTCCTGCAACATGTTTTTGGGATTCATCCATACTATTGTGTTCATCAGAGGTTCATTCCTTGTTATTGCTGTTTGGTTTAAATGTACCACAGTCTGTTTATCCACTGTCCTGTCAATGGGCACCTGGAATGTTACCAGTTTGGGGCGATTTTTAAGTAAGTCTATGATAAACATCTTTATGTGGACATATGTTTCTCTTGGTAAATAGCTAGGAATATAATTTCTGGATCATAAGATAGGTGTATATTTTATTTTATAAGAAACTAAGAGACTTTCCAAAAGTGCTTGTATCATTTGATATTCGCATCAACAATGTATGAAATTTCTGGCTGTTTCACACTCTTACCAACACTGGGCGTTATCAGCTTTTTTAATTTTAGCCATTCTGGGGCATGTGTAATGGTATCTTATTGTGGTTTTAACTTTTCAGTTCCTTGATTACTAATAGGCTAAAGATTTTTTCACATGCTTATTAGCCACTAATATATCTTTTTTTTTTTTTCTGAGTTATCTGTTTACATCTTTTGCCTATTTTGTGGGGCTAGAGTTCTTTGTATATCTTAGATACCAGTAGTTTGATGTTTTGCAAATGTTTTCTCCCAGTCAGTTGTTTGTCTAATTCATGTGTTAATGGTCTCTTAAAAATTTTATTATTATCAGGAAACGAGAAAACATTATTTCTTTTTAGATTCAGCAGGTACATGTGCAGGTTTGTTACCTGGGTATGTTGTATGGTGTTGAGATGTGGGCTTCAAATGAACTTTCCACCCAAATAATGAATATAGTACCCAATAGATAGTTTTTTAAACGGTTATCTCCCTCTTTCCATCCCCACTTTTGGAGTTCTCAGTGTCTGTTGGGCCCATCTTTGTGTCCATGTGTACCCAGTGTTTAGCTCTCACTTATAAGTGAGAGCATGTGGTATTTAGTTTTCTATTCCTGTGTTAATTCACTTAGGATAATGGCCTCCACCTGCATCCATGTTGCTGCAAAGGACATTATTTCATTCTTTTTAATGGCTATGTAGTATTCCACGGTGTATATGTACCACATTTTCTTTATCCAGTCTGCTGTCGATGGGCACCTAGGTTGATCCCATGTCTTTGCTATTGTGAATAGTGCTATGATAAACGTGAGAGTGCAGGTGTCTTTTTGATAGAACGATTTATTTTTCCTTTGAGTATATCCCTAGTGATGGGATGGCTGGGTAAAATGGTAATTTTATTTTTAGTTATTTGAAAAATCTGAAACATGCCTTCCACAGGGGCTGAACTAATTTACGCTCCCATGAACAGTTTGTGAGCATTCCTTATTCTGTGCAACCTCGCCAGCATCTGTTATTTTTTGACTTTTTAATAATAGCCATTCTGACTGGCGTGAGGTGGTGTCTCATTATGGTTTTGATTTGCATTTTTCTAATGATCAGTGATGAGCATATTTTCATGTTTGTTGGTTGCTTGTATGTCTTCTTTTGAGAAGTGCCTGTCTGTTCATGTCCTTTGCCCACTTAATACCATTCTTCTGTTGTTATTCTGAAGTATTTTAGGAACAAAGAAATGAGTTTGTTCCTTTATCGTATTTGTTCTGATAATAGGATTCAATGTAATTGAAGCTTATTTAATGCATAACCCTTTATTTTTGGTTGTGCACTATTCTGAAAAAAATGTCTCAATTCATATCTGCTTGTCAAAGTTTAGTGGAATAGAAGCAATAAATCAATAGAAGTACAAGAGGATATGCTTTTGGCATTTATTCCATTGCTTAAGTGTTTTACTTTAGCTTAATGGGGAAGATTGAAGCTTCCAATTTTTTTTGTATTTGTTTCAGATAGAAATAAGATCTTTTTAGGATACTATTAAATATTAAGAACACTTCCGTTAAGATTTCTCAACAAGTAGTTAATGCATTTAAAGATATTCTTAGGTAGTCTAGTGGGTCAAAGCATAAAATAATGTGTGCATTTTCTGGGTTACTGTTCTAAGCTTTTAGATATTTACGCAATTATTAATATTAATTTATAGGCACTTGAATTTACTTTTTTAAGGGATAAATATGTTGTACTATAATCATAAACACTGATTCATACTTTCTTATTTAGGCAAAATAAGGAATAATGAGCATTTAATCTAGCTGGCCAGTAGATTTTTTCCTAAGATTAACTCATTTAGATTGTTTTCAAGCCAGAGAATTGGTTTTACCTATTGGGGTTCTTGCAAATTTGTTTCTAGATAATATTAGTGATAGGTAAGTGAGTAGTGTCATTTTAGATTTGGTATTGTTATTGGGAGGGTTGAATTTAATTGTTGCACTTGAACTGAGAACTAACAAAAACAAATGTAGCATAATGGATTATGTTGGGTTTGGTTATTTGTGAGAAACTTAAGATAGAAGTCAATTTCTTCCTCATGACAGAAGGTTTGGAGGTAGCCTCAAGCATGGCAGCTGCACAGTGACCCGGAATCCAAGCTCCTGTCTTGTTGCTCTGTCATTTTTTAATGAGATGTAGTCTTGCTATGTTGCCCAGGCTGACTTGAACTCTTAGGCTCAAGTGATCCTTCTGGCCTCAGCCTCCTGAGAATCTGGAATTATAGGTTTGCACCACTGCACCCTGTTTGTGTCATTTTTAACCTTCCACTTCTTGGTTCTTCTTGGAAGGGGGAAGAGACAAAGAAGAAAAGGAGAGAGAAGTTGTATGTCATTTGTCTTTTAAAAAGATTTCTGGGAAGCTACAGTATAACTTGTTTATGTGCTGTTTGCCAGAACTTAGTTTATATGTATGCCTAACTGCAAAGCAAGCTGGCAATTACAGTTCCCCCCACCACCCCCACCCCCGGGCTGTCATGTACCCATTTGAATAAAAATTGAGGAAGAGACTGGGCACGGTGGCTCACGCCTGTAATCCCAGCACTTTGGGAGGATGAGGTGGGCGGATCACAAGGTCAGGAGATCGAGACCACGGTGAAACCTCGTCTCTACTAAAAATACAAAAAATTAGCCGGGCGCAGTGGCGGGTGCCTGTAGTCCCAGCTGCTCAGGAGGTTGAGGCAGGAGAATGGTGTGAACCCGGGAGGCGGAGCTTGTAGTGAGCCGAGATCGCACCACTGCACTCCAGCCTGGGTGACAGAGTGAGACTCCGTCTCAAAAAAAAAAATAAAAAAAAAAAAAAATTGAGGAAGAAAGCAAGAACAAATATTTGGATAGCAGTGGACAGCCTATTCTATAGTAAGTAAAGCAGTATACAGAATGTTAGGAATCTTCTAATTGGCTGCCACTTGCCTGCTGACCTTTATTTGGTCCTAGGCTCTTTCAGGATACTGGTAAAAGTTATAGACCCTATCCTTAGAAAAATGCACCTGTGTATATATATATGCATGGAATTCTGTGGGATTATTGTCTCTGGAACCCATCCATGAACCATTGCCTAAGAGGTTGTGTATGGATCCACTGTAAAGATTTCCTGTTATAGGCTGAGTATGGTGGCTCATGCCTGCAGTGCAATCCCAGCACTTTGGGAGGCCTAGATGGGAGAATCACTTGCATCCAGGAATTCGACATTAGCCTGGGCAGTGTAGTGAGACCCTCTCACTACAAAATAATTAGCTGGCTGTGGTGGCATGTGCCTGTAGTCCCAGCTCCTTGGGAGGCTGAAGTGGGAGAATTGCTTGAGCCTGGGAGGTTGAGGCTGCAGTGAGGTTGAGATCACTCTGGGTGACACAGTGAGACTGTGTCTCAAAAAAAAAAAAAAAAAAAGATTGTCTGTGATAACATTTTACTCTAAGTCAAATATTTATTTATTTTTACATGGCTTTTAAAAGTTTTTGTTATTCACTCACACAGTCAATAGAAGTTTGCTAGCATGCTCTGTATTTTAGTCACTATGATAGAACTTGAAGATTCAAACCGTAATATTCTGTTAAATGCTTACTGTGTGCCTGGCATGGAACTGGGAACCTTAAGTACATTATTCATTTCCTACATTTTACAAATAAGGAAATAATCTGCCTGAGATTTTACAGCTAGTAAATGATAAAGGTAATATTTGAACTCAGGCCCTTTTAGTTATCATGAAATAGACACTTAACCATAAGCGTGAGACACACTGGGCAGAGGATATTTTAGTGGTTCAGTTTCATTTGCCAGTCATATAGGCACTTGCCTTGCCTATATAATTAGGAATCTCTTTGTGCCTCAGTTTTCTGTTAATACTCTGCAAAAGCACTTAAAATGTTTAAGTATGTGATGATGCTACTTTTCTGATTTTGTATTTTTTTATTGCAATCAGTATGATACATGGCATATGATAAATGTCAACTGGTAATCTAAGAGTACTACAAAATGATCATATTTGAAAATGTCTTATCAGCATTTAAATTGTATATATCATTTAAAAATTCTATGGAAACCACCTTTTGATCACCTTGTAAAGCAGAACTGGCTGGTGCTGTATGTGTGTTCTTTTTTTCTCACAAGCATGCTGTTATGTATGCTGACAGCATCACACATGGAATTTAGCATAAAAGCTTTTTGCTTCAAGCTGAGGTTTTTGACCCCGCTGATAATACAGATGTTCTCATAATTTCCTCTCTTCAGCCCCGTTATAAATCAAAAAGAGTAGAAAAGGGAAAATTATATGAGTAATTACAGTATTAGATTACTATAGAAAACCATTTCACTTCTTTAAAATTCTCTTTTCAACTTTAGTTTCAAATCACTAGCTTCTTAAATGGTAACTTACTTAAATTGACAGGCTCTAAATTATGAACATACCGTTTATTTATCAGTTGACACCTTTGCCTCTTGTTTTATCAGAAACATTTTCTTTTCTAGCGAGAGTACTGCTGATTCTAATTGTAGAGATTAGATTTGACTTCAGAAGTTTGCATAATAAGCAAAGCAACCAAGTGATAGGCCTGCTGCTACTTTCTGATCTGTGGACATAAACTATCATAAACCAGTTTTTGATCATTCTTCCCTTAAGAGTTGATTCTTATTTAATTGTAGGGCGATTTGATGAAACTGTTATCGAAGAGAGAAGACAATGTGCTGAAGACCTGCTACAGTTCTCTGCCAATATTCCCGCTCTTTACAATAGTAAACAGCTTGAAGATTTTTTCAAGGTTTGGTAGTCTTTCTGGAATATTTTCTATTTTATTAAATACTTTTGTTTTGTAATTCATAGTAAAGTAAAATAAAAAATGCCATTTACTTTTGAATTTCATTATTCACTATAAAAGTAGAAATTAATAGCTCTATAATAATGCTTATGGCATATCTCCTATTTTTTGTGTAGAAATTTATGCTTTTTTTTTTTTTTTTTAAAGGAACTGGTTCTGCTCTATTGCTTAGCCTGTTGTTCAGTGGCCATTGACAGGTGTGATCATGGCGTACTACAGCCTTGAGTCCCTGGGCTCAAGCCTCCTGTTGCCTCACACTCCCAAGTATTTTTGATTCATGGATCTTAAAAAATTGGTGCAAAGAGCTTAGAGATTATTTAACTCACTCTGTCATAATTGAAATACATTAAAAAAATGAAGTATCATGAAACTCCAGTACTTACCTTCACTTTTTGAAGTGTCTTTCAGTGGCAGATTACTCTTGGAATATAAGCCACCGTAAGTCTATATTACATTTGTTATAATTATATTGACTTGTATAAAGATATAACAAAAATATAAAACTGCACAGTTTTAGAGAGCAGACCAGTGCAAATTATATTGCTGGAGATCATTAGATATTAGTGTTTTAAGTTCCTAGACATGTAATGCTTTCTTTTAAGTGTTCTATTTTTTTTCACCATTTTTAATAATAATTTTCTAATTTATTTTGAACTGAATCGGTGTATGTTGTCAGTTGATATCATTGTATTTAATTACCACATTTTTCCTGTTGCATTGAGTTAGCCTTCTAAAAAAAAGAAATCTAAGTGATTGTGCTGTAATTGTTTTTACTTCTTTAACTAAAATCTACTCACTTGTATAAGTTAAATTTCTTAGACTATATAACCAGTGATATGTATGAAAGGTGAGATATTTAATTTTTCTGATTTTAGTGGATCTACACAGATTATTTATTTATTTATTTGTTTATTTATTTATTTTTGCCAGTGCTTCGTCACCCAGGAATTTATTTTTTATGATCTGTTTCATCTACTGAAGAAAGTTCTTTTGAAAGACATTGCAAATTTACAGTAATAGAAATAATGATAGTAATAGAAGAGTAAAAATAACATTTCTCATGATTGACCATGTTGCTTAACTTTTCACCATTCTGCAAATTAGGCTGAGATAATAAATGTGATTTCTGCCTATGGCCCTATGCAGATCTTTAGGATAAAGGCCAAGTCAAATTGATAGAGTATTTATATCTTTGCTGTTCTTTGTTACAATTGTTTCTATGTGTCAGGGAGTATGTTTTTTATGGAAAAAGACTTTATTATTAAACAAGAATATTGCTTTATAGAAATTGTGAAAAGCTGTCGTGCAAATTACCACATGCCATATGACTAAAAAAAATTAGGGATTACGGAAGTCCTTTTGAAGACTAAACAATTTAAGTAAAAGTTATGTGTTCATTGTTATTTCTTCTGGATCTGGGAATTCGTGATTGTAATCATTGCTGTAAGTCACTGGGAAATGAGACTGTCAGTTTCAGGGTTTGTGAAAGATTGGACAGTTTAAGAGAAGTCAAACTAATCTTGGAAAGTATCTTAGAACTATCTTTAACAGTGTGCTAGGCAGGAACAGCATACTGATTTGAGAATATCACAACAGTGGTATTCAGTCATTTTAAATAGAGGTAATAAAGCAAGCAAGAAAAAAACAAAACAAAACAAAACAAAAAAAACAACTTGTTCCATTAGCTTGAACAAAAAAAAGGTATTTATTTCTCATATGACAAGATGTATGAGTGAGGAAGGTAGTCCAGGGCTGGTATAGAGCTCAGTAATGTCATCAATGACATAGGTTTCTGGGTTTGGGTGTGAAAGGCAAAAGGCCAAAAGAAACATGCCAGTTTTTAAAAGCTTTCCCAGAAACATGATCTAGAGATAGTCCTTCTTACATCTCATTGGCCAGAACTGGGTCACATGCCCATCCTTAATTTGAAGGAGTCTGGGAAGGTGACTCTTAGCTTTCTAGTTCTGATCATGGATGAAGGTTGCGGGGAAGGTTTGGGGTAGCTAATTCACAGGGTGTGCTATAGTATCATAGTTTATTTTTCTCTTTAGAGACATTGATGATGCCACATGCAAATGACCATATAGCCACTTGCTTACAAAACTTTACTTACTTTAAAAAACCACATATATAAGAGTAGAATGAATAGTATAATGGATTTCTATGACCCATTGCCTGGTTTCAGAAATTATCAGTATATTGCCAAACTTGTTTTATCTACACCTTTCCATCCCATACTCTTCACTGGTTGGTTATTTATTAGTATTAGTACAGTTACTAATTTTAAGTGTACAATTCACTGATTTTCAGTAAATTTATAGAGTTTTGCACCTGTCACCAACATACAATTTTATTTTATTTTATTCCTTTTTTTTTTTCCCCTGAGACGGAATCTCGCTGTGTTACCCAGGATAGAGTGCAGTGGCAGGATCTTGGCTCACCACAACCTTTGCCTCCCGGATTTAAGTGGTTCTTCTGCCTCCACCTCCCAAGTAGTTGGGATTACAGGAGTGCACCACCACACCTGGCAAATTTTTGTATTTTTAGTAGAGATAGGGTTTTGCAATGTTGACCAGGCTGGTTTTGAACTCCTGACCTCAAGTGGTCCGCCTACCTTGGCCTCCCAAAGTGCTGGGTTTACAGGTGTGAGCCACTGTGCCTGGCCAACATCCAATTTTAGATCATTTCCATTACCTCACCTCTGGGTCTGCTTGCTATGGTGATCCCCTTTTCCATCCCAGCCTGGGGCAACCACCTTGTTCTGTCTGTAGATTTGCCTTTCCTCATCATTTCAAATATATGGAATTACACAATATATGAGCTTTTTGTTCACAACATATGTATATAGGTTTCTTTCACTTAGCATAATGTTTTTGAGCTTCATTCATGTTATGTATCAGTATTTTGTTATTTTATGTTGTGAAATGTATTTCATTGTATAGATAATACCACATTTTCTTCATTCATTGATAAATTCATGGACATGTTTGGATGTTTCTACGTTTTGGCTGTTATGACTAATGCTACTGTGAATATTTGCATACAAATCTTTGTGTGGATGTATGTTTTCATTTTTCTTGGGTGATTCCTGAGGAGAGGAATTGCTGGGTCTTCTGATAAGTTTATGTTTTTAAGAAATTGCCAAACTGTTTTCCAAATGGAAAATAGCCAGTAATGTCTGAACTTACCAGTTGTTCCACAACCTCATCAACACTTGGTATTGTCTGATTTTTTAACTGTAGCCATTCTAGCATGTGTGCAGTGGTATTTCACCATAGTATTAATTTCAGTTTCCTGATGGCTAATGATGTTGAGCATGTTTTCCTATGCTTTTTTCATATATCTTTGGTGAAATGTCCATTAAAATCTACTCATTTTCTTGATTGGGTTGTCACTGAGTTGTAAGAGTTCTGAATATATTCTGTATAAACAGTCTTATCAGATGAGTGATTTGTAAATACTTTCTCCCCAATCTGTGTAGCCTTTTAGTTTTCTTAATGGTGTCATTTGAAGCACAAAAGCTTTTAGCTTTGATGACGTATAATTTGTATATATTTTTTCTTTTTTGGGTTATGCCTGTCATACCCAGGAACTTTTTGAGCATGCCAAGATCATGAAGATTTTCTTCTGTGTTTATTTTTAGAAGTTTTAATGTTACAGTTAGGTCTATGATTCATTTTTAGTTCATTTTATATACGGTGTGAAGGAACAGTCTAAATTCATCTTCTGGTATGTATATATCTAATATTCTGAGCATCATTTGTTGAAAAGACTATCCTCATTGAATTGCCTTGGGACTCTTGCTGAAAATAAATTGACTGTAAATATGATGACTTATTTCTGGACTGTTGATAAGTTCTATTAATCTATGTGCCTGTTCTTATCCTAATACGATACTGTCTTGATTACTGTAGCTTTTTAAGTATTGAAGTCAGCTAGTGTAAGTTTGCCTACTTTACTGTATCAAAATTGTTATGACAGTTTTGAGTTATTTGAACTTCCGTAAAAATTATTAGTGTCAGCTTATCCATGTGAACAAAAAGTTCTCATAGAATTTTAAAATTATTTTATTATTTTACTTTTTTTTTTTTTTTTTTTAAAGAATTGGAGTCTCACGTTTGTCACCTAGGCTGGGATGCAGTGGCACAATAATAGCTCACTTTAACCTCAAACTCTTGGGCCCAAGGGATCCTCCCACCTCAGCCTCCCAAGTAGCTGGGACATGCACCACCACACCCAGCTGATTTTTAAAGTTTTTGTAGAGACAAGTTCTCACTGTGTTGCCCAGGCTGGTCTTGAACTCCTGGCCTTAAGTAATTCTCTTGCCTCAGCCTCCCAAAGTGCTGGGATTACAGGTGTGAGTCACCACACCTGGCCGAAGGTATTGGAAACACCTGCTAAAATCCTCCAGTTTGATGCTCTCCCAGCTGAGCTATTTTGGCTTGCGCCTCAGAATTCTGATTGGAATTGTATTGAATCTGTAGTTGTTTGGGGAAAGTTGTCATTTTAACAATATTATCTTGCAATCCATGAAAATGAAATGACTCTACATTTATTTAGATATTCTGTAATTTCTTTTTCTTTTTTTTGAGATGGAGTCTCGCTTTGTCGCCCAGGCTGGAGTGCAGTGGTGCCATCTCAGCTCACTGCAAGCTCCACCTCCCAGGTTCACACCATTCTCCTGCCTCACCCTCTCAAGTAGATGGGACTACAGGCACCCACCACCACGCCTGGCTAATTTTTTTGTATTTTTAGTAGACACGAGGTTAGACCATGTTAGCCAGGATGGTCTCGATTTCCTGACCTCATGATCCACCTGCCTCGGCCTCCCAAAGTGCCAGGATTACAGGCGTGAGCCACTGCACCTGGCCCAATATTCTGTAATTTCTTTAAGCAATGTTTTGTAATTTTCAGGGTATAAGTCTGGAGCTTCTTGCCTTAAACTTATTTGTAAGCATTTTAATCTTATGATGCTATTTTGAATGAAACTGTTTTTTTTTCCATGTAGTAGTATGTTTTAATGGTTCATTCATGTTGTAGCATGCATCAGTACTTTATTCTTTTTTGTGATTGTATAATACTCCTTTGTGTGGCTATGGATATACCACATTTTGTTTATCTACAATGTGTGTGGGTGCATATTTGGATTATTCCCCTTTTGGCTATTATGAATGGTGCCGTTATGAATATTGACATGTAAGTTCTTGTGCAGATATGTATTTTTGTTTCTCTTAGATATACTAGGAGTGGAATTTAGGTGGGAAGTTTTTTTTTTTTTTTTTTTTTTAATTAGAGATTTAGAGGGTGTGTATGTGTGTACATATATTTATGGTTTTTTTTTTGAGATAGAGTCTCACTCTGCCACCCAGGCTGGAGGTGCAGTGGTGCAATCTCGGCTCATTGCAAGCTCCACCTCCCAGGTTCACGCCATTCTCCTGCCTCAGCCTCCCGAGTAGCTGGGACTACAGGTGCCCGCTACCATGCCTGGCTAATTTTTTTTTTTTTTTTAAATAGAGACGGGGTTTTTTTAGGTAGAGACCATCCTTGTTAGCCAGAATGTTCTTGATCTTCTGACCTCGTGATCTGCCTTCCTCGGCCTCCCGAAGTGCTGGGATTACAGGTGTGAGCCACCGCGCCTGGCCACATATATTTATGTTTTGAAGGTTAACCCAGGAATTTTGATTTATTTATATTTGCTATTTCATGAGTCATAGTCCTTTTAATTCTTTAATCATGTTTTCCTGTGATAATTTGAACATATTTTTAATAGCTGCTTTGAAGTTTTTGCCAAGTCCAACATCTTTGTCCCCTCACAGATAGTTTTGATTGACTGGTTACCTCCCATGTTTGGGTCACATACTTTCCTGTGTCTTTGTATGTCCTGTAATTTTTTTTTTTGTTGGAAAATCTGTATTTTGGATAATATACTATAGAACCCTAGGTTCTGATGTTCTTTTCTCCCTGAGGATTCTTGCCATTTTACGTTAGTGTGTTTAGTAACTAACACTTTTTGTTAGTGTGTTTAGTCTGTAGTAAATCTTTGGAGTCCATTTCCTGTGAAGTGTGTGACTGCTGATATCTCTGCCCAATATTTAATTTTAATTTTATTTTTAAGCCAGGCTATGTAGGGGTTAGACCTGTGTCAGCATAGCTTTGTGGTCAGCCAGTGCTCGGTCATTGCTTGTGCTTAAACGCCTGTGCATTATATGCTTTCCTTTTAATGCTGATGATTTTTAAATGTGTTTTCAAAGTCTCAGCTGTTTTAAAATTTGCCCTGGCTTTTACTTTCCTCTGAAGTCTCTAATTTCCTCTGTGCCTGTGCACTGTCTCATGGTTTACCAGGTATTTGTGGATAGCTTGACCCCTCTCTGGTCCCTACATAGATGCGTAGTGAGCTTTATGAAGACCCCCTATGGCTATGTTATTTTTCTGGATCTCCCTGCTGTCTGGTCTTTTCCTGACTTCAGCTTCAGGCGTGCTGAGCCATCACTTTTCCTTGCTATATATTTGGCCCTGAGATTGCTACTATTATTGACAATAATATTTGGGGTGGATTTTTATTTTTTTCTGTACTTCAATCCAAATCATGTTAGCTTCCTCAAAAGTGAACCTGCTGGTTTTCAAGACTTGCCTTGCCTTTATATAATTACTGTCACCACCCAGCTGGCATGGGGGTTGGGAAGAACAGAGGCAAGAACATCACAGACTTCCATAGTTCTTACCTGTGGTTCCGTAGTTTCTTAGTAGCCACTGTTTCATTTGCTTTATGCTTTTAGTCAGTTTCCAGAGCCCTCCATGGTGGTTTTGACAGATTTCTCCAGATTTATAATTGCCTTTTGGGGAAAACATTTGCTGGATCTCCTAACTTCACTATACCAGAAGTCCTTCCCTGTTAGACTCTTCATTAACAAAAAAACTTTGAGATACTATGTATCCCAAAATTTCTGTGAAATTTTTTTACTGCATACTCAGAAACACCCAAAAGGTTATTTTTGAATTAGAAATTTAAAATTAGGATTGTGTCATTATTTTACTGCTACATCCCTCTAGTTCCTGTATAATGGTTTTTGTTGTGTTTCATTAAATATTTGTTCTTTACTATTTATTTTTTATAACAGTGTTTATTAAACTAGGTAAATAAAATATTTAGGATTATGAGCTAAAACATTTTGCATTTTAAATTTTACCTTACAAGATCTTATGTTAACTAATAAACATCTCTTGAGTGCCTACATTGTTCTAAATACTTTGTATTTTTTATTTTGCATGAAATATGTAAAATAAAATAACATCTTAGTTAGAAGACATTTTATAGGTAGGTAACTTAAATCGCACACCTAGTGGTAGAAGAGGTAGTTGATAGTTGTCTTTTAACATTCTCTAGAATACTTGAAAATCTTGATTTGGTTTGGATGTTGTTTAAAAGATGGTTTAGTCTACAATAGATACTCTTTTTGCATTTTAAATTTTATCTTACAGGAAGATCTTATGTCAACTAATAATAAACATTTATTGAGTGTCTACATTGTTGTAAATACTTTGTATTTTTTATTTTGCATGAAATATGTAAAATAAAATAATGTCTTAGAAGACATTTTATAGGTAGGTAACTTAAATCGCACACCTAGTGGTGGAAGAGGTAGTTAATAGTTGAAAGATACTTTCTTTTAAAATTTATTTTGTCTTTTAACATTCTCTAGAATACTCGAAAATCTTGATTTGGTTTGGATGTTGTTTAAAAGATGACTTAGTCTACAATAGATACTCTTTTTGGAGAAAAGTTCAAATATAAGCTGTAATCTGAATATTGTAACAAAGGGCAGAATAAAGTAATACAAATTGTTGTTCCTAAAGAGAATAATCATTTTTAAAGTTTTAGTTCACATAACACTCAGGGAAGTAAAATTTGGTAATTTGAGAGGGACCATTTCCAACTTCTATTCCTTAAAATTAAGTTGACAGAGAAGGGACTTCTGATTAGGTAAAGATAGTCATTGATGGCCGGGCGCCGTGGCTCACACCTGTAATCCCAGCACTTTGGGAGTCCGAGGCGGACGGATCACGAGGTCAGGAGATCGAGAACATCCTGGCTAACACAGTGAAACCCCATCTCTGCTAAAAATACAAAAAAGTTAGCCGGGCGTGGTGGCGGGCGCCTGTAGTCCCAGCTGCTCGGGAGGCTGAGGCAGGAGGATGGCGTGAACCTGGGAGGCAGAGTTTGCAGGAAGCCAAGATCACGCCACTGCACTCCAGCCTGGGAGACAGCAAGACTTCGTCTCAAAAAAAAAAAAAAAAAAAAAAAAGATAGTCGTTGAATTTTTTTGTGCTGAAGTAGAGAGGAAATGGGGGCTTATAATTCTTTTGAGCTTTATTATTCTGTTAGTTGTGTTTGGAGGGATAGAACTGTTGGTAGAAGGTAGAAGGGAAGATATTAAGGAGCAGAAGAGCTATTGTTTTAATTATTTAAGGATTATAAGCTCTTATATCGTGATTGGAGCATTCACTTCATAAAACCATAGCACAACATCATACCACCACTACTTGTCTGATGGTATCATTCTCTAGCTGCATGTAGAGTAAGATAACTTTTTGAGGCTGAATTTGCAAACCTAAATAGGGAATTAAAATGATGGCCACATAGAGAAATCAATTTTATATTTTTTTATATCTTTAAAAAATATCTCTACTGAAAGTACCTTAATTTTTTTTTAGTTTTACCTGTATTGTATACAAGTGGTTCTCAAAGTTTAAATGGCTTCTCAGATCACCTGAGGTGCTGTGTGATATGTTGTAGGGTATAATTTGATAAAATTCAATGAATTCCTGATGGACCATCATTTATCACTAATTAAAATGACCAGTCCCCAAGGATACTGAACAATATTCTTTAGTTCGTGTTTTTTTTTTCTTCTTCTACGTTTGCTTAATGAGTACTTGGGTAGAATTAACATAATATACTTTTATAAAAAACCACATATTATTATAAACATGATAATATTCCTATTGAATTTTAAAATAATAGTCTATTTCTAGAGCAGTTTAGGTTTATAGAAAAATTGTGCAGTAAGTACAGAGTTTTCTCATGTATCTCTTCTTCCCCCACAGCCCCCAGTTTCTGCCATTAAATATCTTGGGTTGGTGTAGTACATTCGTTACAGTCGATGAACCAATATTGATATACCTATTGATTTTTTTGAAAACACTTGTCATCTAGTTTAATAGATTAGTTGTTTCTGTAAATTTTTACACATACTTATTTGGGATAACTTTTTAATTTAGTATAGTTTATGCTCTTAATGCTAATGAAGCACAATTGCTCTTATCTTTTTAGGGTGGAATAATTAGTGATAGTTCTGAGTTAATTGGTCCTGCTGAAGCTCACTCAGATTCCCTCATTGATACCTTTCCTGAATGTAGTGCGGAAGGTAAGAGATTTTAATTTTTTTGCATTTCGAAGGTTTTGATTGCAGAAGACTATAAATCATATCTGCATTGCAAAAACACAGATGTATATAGGAATTTGGGAGTATTTCACTGACTCTAAGATACTTTTTTTCTTCACATTTTACTGTCACTGATATTGGGTGCATGATATTGGGTCAGTGATATCATATTTATTTGACAGCTTTTTGTCTTAGTGGTATATAAAATAATCCTCCAATTAATGGCATCTTAGAGGTGATGAAATGTGTAATGAGTAGTTCTGAATTTGTGTTGTCTAGTGTAAGAATGCCTTACCTGGCCGGGCATGGTGGCTCATGCCTGTAATTCCAGCACTTGGGGAAGCTGAGGCGGGTGGATCACCTGAGGTCAGGAGTTTGAGACCAGCCTAGCCAACATGGTGAAACCCTGTCCCCACTAAAATAGAAAAATTAGCTGGGCGTGGTGGCAGGCGCCTGTAATCCTAGCTACTCGGGAGGCTGAGGCACAAGAATCGCTTGAACCCAGGAGGTGGAGTTTGCAGTGAGCCGAGATTGTACCACTGCACTATAGCCTGGACAACAAAGCGAGACTTTGTCTCAAAAAAAAGAAAAAAAGCCTTACTCATTTCTTTAGTGCATCTGACTTTTAGACAATTAATTTCAAGACTGGCTTTAGAGATTTAGTCATTTATCCAGAAAGAATAAACCCTAAGGCAGTTTTAGTGTTTTTGATATGTTTTTAGATAAAATGAGTCTAAATCAAATTTTAATCACTTTCATTCAAGAATGGTTAATCTCTTGTTTTATTCCTCTATTAAGGCACACTTGAATTTATAGGAAGATGAAAATATGTACATTTCAGCCTTTGGATTTCTGTAACTAGTTTTTTTTCAGGGAAGGTTACGATATTGAAAAAAGATTTGGGGACGGGTAGGAGGGGTTTTAAAATCAAAGCAGATAGATTTGTTTTATCTGGCTTAGGTTTGGTTTATTAAAGGTAAAAATAATAGACTAAATAGTATTTCTTATCTCAGTAAGAATTTATGGTGGAGGAGGATGCTTTATGAGGATGAGGCAGCCATCATCTCATTGTAGTGCTATTTTTGTGAGAGTATGTACTCTGTCATACAGCAGCAGCCACGCTGACGTAAATCTGTTGCAGTAAATTTCCATCGTGATTTGGTAATAGCAACATGTTCTTATCTATTATGTGGGCTGATGCACTTACATTTTTTTTCTTTTGGTACTACCATATTGAGAAGTGGTTAGCTTTTATTGTTTTTCATTGTACTTTCCATTGACTTAACATCTATTTATTTAAACTTTGTGTTCTGTGTAATGCATGGGGCCCACATGCCCAGGGGTCTTCATTGAGTTCTCAATACCTTTGACTCCACCCTGATTCTGCCAGGGTCATAGAAAAACATTGTTGACAGTAATTTTACTTTATAATCTATTATGGTTTTTTTTGGGGTGGTGGTGGTAAAATCATCTTTTTTGTGACCTATTTTAATCAGAGATCCTTGTGAAGGTTTGGAAAATCTAGTCCCTGCTTGGGATCCCAATGTGATTTTAATAGAACTAGTTTCTTTGGAAGGTGACTTTTCTGGATAACCTAAGCTGGCTGTTGCCTCAGTTTCCCTACTCCTGAGAAAGAGGAGTACACATTTTCCACTTGATTCCATGCTGATTCTGTGACACCCAATAGAGAACAAGTAGGAGAGTTAGAAAGATTTGTAGGAGAGGCTGGGCATGGTGGCTCATGTTTGTAATCCTAGCACTTTCGGGAGGCCAAGGCAGGAGGATCACTTGAGGTCAGGAATTTGAGACCAGCCTGGCCAACATGGTGAAAACCCGTCTCTACTAAAAATACAAAAATTAGCCAGACAAGGTGGCTGGTGCCTGTAATCCCAGCTACTTGGGAGGCTGAGGCAGGAGAATTGCCTGAACCATGGGGGTGGAGGTTGCAGTGAGCCAAGATCACACCACTGCACTCTAGCCTGGGCAACAGAGTGAGAATCTGTCTAAAAAAAAAAAAAAAAAAAAATTATGAGAGTGTTCAACGAAGAGTGCAATAGTCAGAAATGCAGAATGTTTCTTTTTTCTATTTTTTTGATAGAAGAATCAAAGGTTTTGTGATACGGGAGTAGTTATATTCTTCTGATACCTACTGTAAGCTTCTGTTATTAGGTGGGAGTCAACCATGGTGAGAGAAGAGTATCTCGGGAGCCTATTTTAGTGTAAGGCAATCATGGATGCAAGTTCTGCAGAGATCTTTCTGTTCTTTGCTCTAGTCTAGGCCAGAAGGGGAGAAGCATAATTATTAGGAATGAGTTTGCTTGGGATGGTATTCTAAAATATCGATGGCTGTTCAAGGTGAACAGATGGCTGTATTAATGCTAAAGGAGACACAACCTAAAGCCAGGGTCAGCATGTAGTTTATTGTCCAAACTGGGACTCTTCTGAGAATCATAGACAGTGCTATGAATAGTTATACCAAGGCCGCGAACATGACACAGGACAGCCTCAGGCAGATTGAGCTGTAAGGGTGACCCTTCCTAAAGTAGTTGTTTCAGAGTTTACCTCTGAAGTTTCAAAAAGATGTGTTTTCTTTGGAAGGATTTACCTTTTAGGAATGTGCTTTTATGAAAGAAAGTGGGGCCAACATTTCTGTTAAAAACATGGAAAACGACTTATGACATTTAAAAAGAATGTTGACATTTTATCCTGTCAGTGCGGTTTAGTTTTTCAACTACGTTACCATCTCTGAAACACACTGTGATCCATGAAGAATGAAAAACATGGGACTGGTAATGCTGTTAATGGTTATGTTGTTTTTCTCCCCTCCCTTTAAAAGTTGTATGCCTGGCAAATTAATCCTGCGGAAAGATACTAGGTTGATAAATACAGGTAGATCAATGTGTCAGACAGCTTGCAAATTCATTGTTATTTTAGAGGGAAAATGGCTTTTAAATATCCTGAGGTTGTTTGGCATAGTGGGAAAGTGGAAGATATACTTAATACCAAAAGGTCTGCAAACTCTGGAGACAACCAGGGAGAGGAACATCTAGTAGCAAAAGAGCAGGAAAGTCAGCAGCCAGCCAAGCCCCACAGGTATGCAGCAAAATGGAGGGTTGTTAGAGGGATCGTGGTGACAAATGCTTCAGTTTTGGATTTAGAGCTAAAATGTGAGGAAGTGATTCACCTTTTGAAAACTTCTCTAAGTTTACTGTTTTAAGCCGTGTTTTAAAGGTGGATTGTCATTTTTCATATTTGTGAATTAGCTAGCTGGTGGAGTGAGCCGGAGGGGGTAAATCTTAATATATAATCTGCTGTTTCAATGTTCTTTAGTTACAGTTAGAGTGACATGGCAAGTTGATCACTTCTCAGAGAACAGATGTAGAGGTGAAGTGATCATTATTTTTGTTAATACCTTAAAAATGCAGTTGACAGATCCTAATATACTTTGAAATGAAAGTTTTCTGAGGAAAACATGAAGATCTGGATTTCTGTTTATTTGTTTTGTGATAGGGTCTCACTGTGTTACCCAGGCTGGGTGCAGCCTTGATGTCCTGGGCTCAAGTGATTCTCCTTCCTCAGCCTCCTGAGTAGCTGGGACTACAGGCAGGCGCAACCATGCTTGGCTAATTTTTCTTTTTAAATTTTTTGTAGAATTGGGGGGGGGGGTCTCACTATGCTGCCCAGGCAGGTCTCGAACTCTTGGACGCAAGTGATTCTCCTGCCTTGGCCTGCCAAAGTGCTGACGTTACGGGTGTGAGCTGCTGTGCCTGGCCTGTTTTTAAAAATCACGGTTACTTTGTAGTAGCATGGGATAGAGAAACCCCTTTAAGGTTTTGTAAAAAAATAATTTGGTGATAAACTGGTAAATATATTTTGTTTAATATGAAATCGAAAATTAGGAAATTATTTAGTAGGTTTTTAAACAAAAAGTTAATACTGTTTTACATTTTAAAAATGAAATCCTGGTTACTCTTGATCTCCTTTGTTCAAAGAAGTTAAACTATATTTTTTCAAAGATGAAAGAAGATATAATTTGTTGCTAACATCTTATTTCCATTATGTCTCTTTCAACTTACGTCTTTTCCTTGAATTAAATTTAGCTGTGAAGTTACTAGGACATTTGTGGAAACCTGCCCAAATCGGTGCTTATCAGTTGAGCTCCTTGACATATTTCTCTCACCTGTTGGCCTTTTTGAAGGGCGTAGATTGCTTCACTGCCATGCTGGCCTCGATATCAGAGACTTGGATGTTGGTATAGTCTCATGTGGCAACCTGTGTCATTTCCTCTTCCTAACACATTACTTTTCAGTTTGAGGAGGGACATTTTTTCTGGTTCATGCAGCAAATGAGAGAAAATAATTAGGTAATTGTAACCATAAAGAAAAGCTGAGTGATCAGCTTATTGTATGTAGCAGATCTTAAGAATGAATATACTTAAATGTCTTCTGGAATAACAAAATCTACCCCCGCTTTTTTTTGGCTGGAAATTGTGGATTAAGAACTCCCCAAATGCTTATTGTAACAATTGTAGAGATACAAAAGGATCTATTAAACTGTCTTGAGTTAACCATTTTAAAGTAAATGAAATGTACATTTTGAGAATAGCATCTGTTGCTGGTCTTTGTAACGGATCCCTTAAACGACATTAAGCTCAAGATTTGTATGTTTATTTGATGGCAGGTGGGGGTAGATTTTGTTATTCCAGGAGACATTTAAGAATATTAGTTCTTAAGATCTGCTGCATACAATAAGCTGATCACTCAATTTGTCTTTGTGGTTACAGTCACCTAATAATTCTTTCCCACGTGTAGACATGAAGATTATGATTAAGCTGTGTTAAATTGAATGGTGTTGATTATATTTAAAGCACTGGTTGGTCTAATTGGAAAGGTGTATAGTTATTTAAGTTTGAAAAAATCTTCTGTATCAAAATACCATTTATTATGTCTTATTATTTGTGTTATTTCATTTAATAGATTTAAACTTTGACACTTTGAGGAAGGTTATTTTAAATAGGAATATTTGTCACATGATTGGTTACTTAATAACCTAAATCTATTTTCAAGACAAACTTAAAGTCTATTTACTACATGGTGTAGTTTAAGCTGACAAAATATAGAAAGTATGAAATATTAATTTAAATGTAAATGTATAGAAAGTGCAAGTAATTTAAATTAAAAGTAAAATTAAGTGCAAATGTCCACTAGGTGGCACCATGAGAACTCTAAATCTTGTTACTGGCATTTTTCTAGGCCCTTTGGTGTTATGTATATTAGAATATCTCTTGCATACTCCGCTGAAAGAGATTCTGTTTTGTTATGTGCTTGTTTACCCAACTTAGTTTTATTCTCTGACCCTAATTGAATTTTCTTTGGTAGTGGAGCTTGACAAAAAAGAATAGGTCATTTTTTTTCCCCCAAGATAATCACAAATGAGAATGTACCAGTGTGTGTAAATTATACACATGACACCGATGATAAATATTGACTCTTAAAAATTCTAGGGCTATTGAGGATAATATTGGATATTAGGAGTTTGGGGGTTAGGTGGGACAAATAACAGATTATCATGGTATGCTATGGGAATCATTAGAAATGATATACATAAATGTCTTGTTTTACAATACAGAGTTTGAATTTCAGAGAAGTTTAGCCATGTGCCTAAGGTACTCCAGGTATTTGATAGCACTTACAGAACTATATTTTGAAATGAAGAGATTCCATTTTATGGAGAGGAGGCAGGGAGAAGGCATATTTGGTATAGAAAATTCAGCATGAGCTACTTGCATACTGGTAATGGGCTTGATATCCTGGAGTCTAGAGAAAGTTATGGAGAGTAGCAGAGTACAAAGTTCATTTGGTAAAAAATGAAGCCAAGCAATGGATCTTTATTATGATAAAATAGCAGTATTAGGGTTGTAATTAAGATTGCTGTGTTGTTTTCTGGGCTTATTTTGTTGTTTTACCAGATCTGTATGAGATATTCTGATGCTCTTTTCATACATTTTCAAGGAACCATAGACATGACCCAAGAACGTTATAAAAATGTGAAACTTCAAAGGAAACGTTCTTTTTTGTAACAATAGCTATTACTAAATGATGAATAGAGAATTACATACAGGAATCTTAACTAGCATTAAGTTTTAGATTTAGGTATTCACTTAAAATCATATTTATAAGGGCTTCTTTCTTAATGGAAACTGATATGTGTGTCTTCTACCTTAGGGTAACCTTTGTTCTGCTGGCTAGATAACTTGCTTTGTGCATGGAGCATGAGTCATTGCTACTAGGAAAAATAGAAATTCCTTTTTGTTGACTATGGCAATATTTGAACCTCAGGGCTCAGTGAAAGCTATCAGCTAATAATAATGAGGCCATGTATTTTATATATAGTCACCCATGAGAGACCACCTGTTGTTCTAAAGGAAACCGATCTCTTTTTACAGATGGTCTTCAAATACAGATTTCTGATAGTTTATAGTATAAAGATTTATTCTATGGCAACTCAACCTGTTCCCCTGGGGCCTGTCTTTCAGAGATGGTGTCCTAGACAGATTTCACTATACTGCCCTACTCTGAGCAGTTCAAAGCACAGAGGTAAGGGTAGGTAGGTGAACTGGGATGCTAAATAAACGCCTATGTCTGTAGCTGCTTTTTAACAAGTCACCTGGGGCCCTCTAATAGCCCTGAGACTTGAATTTCTGTGATATGAACCTGGAGGCAGAATGCTTTCATAGAACCTTTGACTTTTTCCCCTTGTATCACTTCCAAAAAAAGCTTAGGTTTTTGCCTTGATGGTGTTGGTGAAGGATGCACCTTTTACTCTTGCGATGGCCCAGAGGGCCTCTTTAAGTATGGGGTTGACTTCAGGTTGGTTTAACTTTTGACAAATAGTCTCTATATTATATCAAATGTCAGTAGTTGCCCTGCCTTATCCACAGTATCCTTCCTACCTGGACTGAGAACCTGTCACTTGCTTGTTGCTCCCTGTATCTTACTAGTTAACTTTTTTCTGGGCTTTAGGGAGCTAGTTTGCGCTTCGTATGATATTTATATGTAGCTTTGTATAAAATAAGTTGAATCGTAGTGTGATTTCTAGGAGTTGAACAAGCACTGTATTAAGCAGATGTGTTAAGTATATAATATAAATTAGGCATTGAATATTTACGTATAGTATGTTTATAAATAAGATTCATTGCTGTGGTGGTGAAGGGAGTTTTTAAATGTTATCTTCCTTGAACTGGCTGGAAAATACTTCATTGAGAAGAAGGGAATTTAGAAACTGCTTAAATATGGAAGAGAAAGATACCAGTGAGTACTAGAAGATGATTAGTTGCGTTGTATGGTCGAGGAGATATGGTAGGGTTAGGCTTTTCAGGCATGGTAAGGTGCAACTTCAAGAGGAGAGTTAAAGGAATAAGGTGGGCAAGGAAGAGGTGTCCGGGGTTTGCCTGCTTTAAACAGATCTGTCTTTATACTCATGTCTAACTCCTTTTTTAAGTTTGGGATTCTTGGCACTAGCTGCTGGTTGATCCATATAGGTTTATATTTCACAAATGATGTCTGTATAACTTTCTTTTACTCAAATAAATTCCCAATATTGGCCCCTGATGCATCT
Organism: Rhinopithecus roxellana; assembly: GCF_007565055.1. Taxonomy (NCBI): domain Eukaryota; kingdom Metazoa; phylum Chordata; class Mammalia; order Primates; family Cercopithecidae; genus Rhinopithecus; species Rhinopithecus roxellana. Next base: position 69,761,790 of record NC_044556.1, on the reverse strand, counting down.
CTTTTGATATTTTTCAGATACTGAGCTTAAGGGCTTACTAAATACACAAAGTATATTATTAAAATCTATATTATAGAATTACCTATAATCTTACCATACACAGAAAATCACTGTTAATAGTTAGTGTGTCTTTCAAGCCTTTTTTCTATGTGTGTTGTTTTTAAAGTAGAATTATAGTATACATACTCATTTGTAGTTTGTTGTTTTTGCATAATATATCAAAAGACACTTTAGCATTAAATATTCTATAAAATGATTTTAATAGCTGTATAATATTTTATCATAAGGAGCTATTATAATCTATTGTTAGGAATTTGTTATTGCCACCTTTTTACTAATTTTTGTGATGGACAGATGGACATTCTTGTATGTAGATCTGTTTTGTACATTTCTGATTGGTTTTGGTATAAATTGCTGAATTTCTGGGTGAAAGATAGAAGCAATTTTGCACTTTTGGTATGCATTGGCAAACTGTCCTCTAAAAAGGTTAAAATAAATGTCTTTTTATTTCTCTTTGCTCCTTCTGGTTTGGCTATATAAATTTCTCTTTTTTATCTTCTGGGGTGTATGTGTGCTTGCTTTTAAAGATGCTGAATTAAGAAATTATTTAGAATTTAAAAAGGAACACTTTGTATAGAATGTTTACTTAATCTTACTGTCTTTCTAGGTATTTTAATCATCTTACTTTTTTGATCTAATCTCATTTAATTATGATTCTCATTGCTAATAAAATGAGATTTGAAAAGTAAGAGGAAATATGACTATGGTACTGGTTTTTTGTGGTCAAAAGCCAAGAAACAGAGTATACATAACTTTGCCCTCTTGCCCTTTGGTGTTATTGTTATTGTTAAAAGGAAAAATGGGGCAAAACATGAAACAGAACAATGTGATAGATGGTGTGAAGGTTGTAGTGACAAGACACCAGAGAACAGACAAAAGAGATCTCTAATACAGCATTTCCTTTCTTTTGTGATTAGCTATATAAACCGGAACTTTTTTCAACCTTGTCTATTTGTTTATTAGTTTCAGTGGGCTAGGTTATATATTGGCATCATTTTAGGAAATAAGTTTACATTGAGATACATAACATGTTTTAAAATGATTTAAGAAAAATCTCATAAAATTTATATATATTTCTTAGGATAATAGGTAAATAACTTTGTAGATTGCTATAAAAGATTCTTATTATGAAGTACTGTTACTGTCTGTATGGTTGAAATGTCAGAGAACTGAAAAGATTTTTACTAGGCTCAATGAATCTCATTTGAGATTGTTGGTTTAATGAAATCTGTTGCTTTTTGGGAATAGAATTTGTTCTTTTTGGGCATTCTAAGGACTTGAAAAAAGTTGGAAATGAGGATATATATTGACAGGGTACCAAAGCGGCATCTAAAGCTGATTGGAAATTTGAGCTTAGTGGCCAGTAACATGTTTTTACCCTAACTTACTTTATTCGATATGAAGTAGGCAATTTGAATTTAAAATAGGGGTTGGCAAAACTGTGTTCTATGGGCTGAATCTGGCCTGCCACCTGTTTTTGTATGGCCTGAAAACTAAGAATGGTTTTTGCATTTTTAAATGGTTAAAAAAATTAAAAGAATATGATTTTGTGATTTTGTGATGGGGAAATTATAAGGAATTCACACTTCAATGTCTAAATAAAGTTTTACTGGAACAGAGCCATGCTTATTCATTTATATATTGTCTATGGCTGCTTTTGCACTATAACAGCAGTGTTGAGTAGTGACAGAGACTACATATGGCCTGCAAAGCCTAAAATATTTACTTTCTGGCCCTTTATAGAAAAAGCTTGCTAATCCCTGATCTAGAATTTTATAGTCTAATTCACTTTTAATTTTGATTTAGTATATAATCCTGAGGAAATCATTTTCTTTTTAATTTTTTCTTCTGAGAAACTTGGCAGATAATGTTCAGTGGTGAATGCAGATCTCATAGTTATTTCTAAACTAGTTTTTATATAACTGTTGTCAATCTTATTTAATGATATAGATCACTGACTCTCAAATGTAATCTTCAGATCTCTGGGTGTTTCCGAGATATTTTCAGGGAGTTCATAAAGCAAAACTATTTTGATCATAATGCCAGAACATTCTTTGTCTTTTCACCATGTTGACATTTGCCCCGATGATGCAAAAGCCGTGGTAGGTGAAACTGCTGTGCTTGGGCATGAATCAAGGCAGTGTCACCAAACTGTAACAGTACTCATTGCACATACTTATAAAACCAATGCTAATTTTTCCTAAGTAGTAGAAACTGTTAATTTTATTAAATCTTAACCCTTGTTACTTGTCTTTTTAATATGCTGTGTGAAAGAACGAGAATTATACATAAAGCACCCTGCATCCTGAACTACCATGGTCATCTGGAGGAAAAGCACTTGTGCAGTTGTTTGAGCCATTAGCTGAACTAGCTGGTTTTTTCATGGGACACCATTTTGCTTAAAAGAACAATTGACAAACTGTCATTATTCAGACTTGTGTATTTGGCCCATTTTTTCTTGAAAGGGAGTGAAGTTAGCTGACACTTCAAGGAAAACAACTGATATTATTTGTTGCCAATAATAAAATTGGAGTTTTCGTTTCAAAATTAGGATTTTCCGATAACCTCTGTCTGCCACTTTGGGTTTGACAGTTTCCCAATACTTAAAGAATTTTCTGATGAGATTAGTAGATAATGAAATGTTGACATATAATTTTTTGGGATAATGAAATGTGCTGTCAACATTTAGAAGATCTTTGTAACTAAGGGAACCAATATTTTCAGGATGACCAATGGGTGATGTTATAAATTCATGCACAGGTGAAAGATCCATTCAGTGTGTAAGAGAGACCAGTGGATCTGAATGTAACAGAAACAAAAATTTCATTCATAGGACTTTATATTCCACATTACAACTAAGCTTTAAAAAACTGTCACTTGTTGAGTTTTGGTGTAGTATCAGAGAACAATATTCATAATTATTTGAAAAGGCTAATACTTGTTTCTTTTTCAGTTACATTATCTATGTGACATTTCCTTCATATCTTTCATCCGAAACAACATATGACAACAGATTGTGAGCAGAATCAGATACGAGAGTCTGGCTATCTTCTGTTAATCCAGACATTAACAAGATTTGCAAAAATGTAAAACAGTGCCACTTCTTTCACTGACTTTTTTTGTTTTGGAAAATATAGTAATTTTTCATAAAAATTATGTTAACCATGTAATGGGGCTTTTTTCTTTTTTTTTTTTTTTTTTTTTTTTTGAGGCGGAGTCTCGCTCTGTCGCCCGGACTGGAGTGCAGTGGCCAGATCTCAGCTCACTGCAAGCTCCGCCTCCCGAGTTTACGCCATTCTCCTGCCTCAGCCTCCCGAGTAGCTGGGACTACAGGCGCCCGCCACTTCGCCCGGCTAGTTTTTGTATTTTTTAGTAGAGACGGGGTTTCACCGTGTTAGCCAGGATGGTCTCGATCTCCTGACCTCGTGATCCGCCCGTCTCGGCCTCCCAAAGTGCTAGGATTACAGGCTTGAGCCACCGCGCCCGGCCGTAATGGGGCTTTAATGCTTTATTTTAAACATTTCTAGACTTCTTTTCTAAATATCAATATTGGTATTTAATAAATATTCACAGATACAGTTCACATGAACAAAAGCTTTGTAGAGTCCACAGTGATTTTGAAGAATATAAAAGGCAGTCCTGAGAGCAGAAAGTTTGATATGTATTATAGATCATGCTCGTTTACCATGATGTCAGTTATATGAACTAAGAGAAGGAATTTTCACTGCTAAATAATTCAGTAGCACCTATTACTTATTTTTTGTCTGAAAACTAAGGTGGAAAAATACCTTTCCGAAAGCTTGTAGAAGAGGTTAAGATAAAATGTCTAAAAATTCAGTCTTTAAGAAATGCTAAATAGTATACATTTTCCAGATATGGATGGCTACCTAAAAGCACACTTCTGAGGACGCATTGTATAGTTGTTATATAGTTACAGGTTGAGTATCTCTAATCTGAAAATCTGAAATCTGAAACACTTCTGTCCCGAGCATTTCAGATGAAGGATATTCAACCTGTTTATATAATTGTTATAAAAGTTATAATATAATGATAGTCTATTATGCTTTATATGCATTAATTCTATTCCTCATTTAAAGTCTTGCATAATGAGTAATACTATGGAGTAACCTGCTGTTGGTCACATAGTGAGTTTTAAGAGCTGGAGCTGGGCTTGGTGGCTTATGCCATCTAAGCTACTCAGGAGGCTGAAGTAGGATTGCTTGAGCCCAAAAGTTGGAGTGCAGGTGAACAACATAGCAAGGTACTGTCCTCAAAAAAAAAAAAAAAAAAAAAAAAAAAAAGAGAGAGAGAGAGAGAGAGCACTGAGATTCAAGTACTTTTTCCTTTATCAAAATGCTATTATTTATAGCAACTGTGTGTACAGGCAGCAGTTTTCTGTAAATAGCTTACAGGATCTTGTGGTAAAGGTTCTTTTTGACAACCAAACTAGATAAAGATTTGTCTTCAATTTTAGTTTGATGGTTAAGGCAAGAAGTTGTCTTCCAGAGTTACAGAGAGACCGTAAAGTGAATGGACTAAGCCGAAACAAATTGCTAGGCACTGACTTCCATCAGTAAATTACAGCCTTCCAAATTGACTTGGATAATACGAAAAATGAATAATTAGTATGATTTGTATTCGTTTGGCTGATTCTCAATTTAATATCTGTTTACTATTGTGATCATATTTCTAGGCTTCTCCAGTGACAGTGATCTGATATCTCTTACTGTTGATGTGGATTCTCTTGCTGAGTTAGATGATGGAATGGCTTCCAATCAAAATTCTCCCATTAGAACTTTTGGTCTCAATCTTTCTTCGGATTCTTCAGCACTAGGGGCTGTTGCTTCTGACAGTGAACAGAGCAAAACAGAAGAAGAACGGGAAAGTCGTAGCCTCTTTTCTGGCAGTTTAAAACCCAGGCTTGGCAAGAGAGATTATTTGGAGAAAGCAGGAGAATTAATAAAGCTGGCTTTAAAAAAGGAAGAAGAAGATGACTATGAAGCTGCTTCTGATTTTTATAGGAAGGGAGTTGATTTACTCCTAGAAGGTGTTCAAGGTATGATTTTATGTATATTAATATGTTTTGGCATGCTCTTTTGTTGGTACATGGGAAAAAATTACATACATATATCTTCTGTTTAGTCTTATGGAAATAATACTGAAAATGAGAAATTACTGAAGCTTAAAAGACCTATGTATGGGTATATACTTTAAGTTCCATGAGATGTTAGACATTATTGGAGGTGCTTAACCCTCTATTTTTAATCAATTAATCCACAAAAACAGGATTAAAAAAAAGTCAACATGTCTCGAAGTCTCTTGTATGAATAATAATCTTGCTTTTCTGACTTGAAAAGGCAGTGTTTTACCGGCCTTCATCTCTCTCAGGAGTAATTCACAGAGATTCTTGATGACCTGAAGAGACAAAATGAAATGGATTTTTAAACTAAGAGCATAAAAGGTTCTTGGGTTTGCCTACTATTCTGTTCTCTGTAGTTGTAGTAAATTCTCATTTAATTAATGGAAGTGATGTGGGACATGTAGAGCTGAATGTAACCAAACGTCTATATATAGAACTTACTTTTTTGAAGTATTAGCTATTGTTTTAACCCTTAAATTTTTCCTTATAGAAGCAGAGTTAAGCATTCTGCGTTTAGTTACATGACTTTTTAGATGCAGTATTCAAAGATTGATACTGACATTCTTCCAGTGGTTTCATTTACAGAAAATCATCATTTTCATTGTTCTGTGGTCTTGGATTTGTCAGTACAATTCAGATTATCAGTCTCCTGTACTGCTAACATTTTTTAACAACAGTACTTCTCACTATGCCTAGTATCCTGTAGTCCGGAAGCCTTTTGTAATTTCTGGAGTATAAACTTTCAGTTTTATAAAATGGTGTACCTGCTTGTTTATGGAGGGTCCTAACTGCTTCTTAACCAAGATTTTGACCATTTCTCTTATTTTTAGGTTTCACTCCCACTTCCTGATGCCACCAATTCCTGAATTTTTGGAGAGTTTTACCATGCCATGTAAATCAGGCACCTCTCTTGATTTTCTTTTAGTAACCTCTCATCCATCTACCTTTTTTTTTTTTTTTTTAAATTATATTCCCATGGCAGCTTTTATATTCTAAAATTTTGTCGCTGTTACCTTCTCAGTTTCTTTGTCCTTGTGGGGTTTTGTCTTAAATAATTTTTTTGACTGCCATGTTAATAGAGTTTCTGGAGGGAGAGTAGCTAAAGAAATGTGTTCAATTTGCCATCTTCACCTGGGAATTCAGATTTCACAATTGCTACTTAATTTTGGTGGGCCCGAGGATCAAACAGCTATTAATGTTTTGTGTGTATAGCAATAAGAGGAGCTGGAGTCTTGTTTCTTTTTTCACTAGTTATTGTCTTACTGAAGCTGCTAATATAACTATTTGGAACCTGTTAACACAGTTTTAAATAATTGATTCTAAATTCATTTCTCATTAATTTTGTCATCTTGATATGATTATATAATAGCTATCACTTTTAAGGTTTCTAATTGATAATCTAATTTTGAAGTTACTTGTTTTCATGCTTTGATGGAAAGATCATTTTCATCCTAATTTTATTTTTCAAATGGTTTTATAATGTTAGGTTTTTTTTTTTTTTTTTTTTGAGATACAGTTTTATTCTGTCACCCAGGCTAGAGGGCAGTGGCATGATCTCAGCTCGCTGCAGCCTCTGCCTCTGGGGTTCAAGTGATTCTCCTGCCTCAGCCTCCCTAGTAGCTGGGACTACATGTGTATGCCACCATGCCCGACTAATTTTTGTATTTTTAGTAGAGACAGGGTTTCACTTTGTTTGCCAGGCTGGTCTCGAACTACTGACCTTAGGTGATCTGCCTGCCTCGGCCTCCCACAGTGCTGGGATTACAGGCATGAGCCATCGTACCCGGCCATCTGTTGGGTTTTTTGTTTGCTAGTGGAGCATTCTGGTCTTAAAGATCTATTCATTTTTATTCTTTGCCTTAACTCTCATTTTAGGTTGGGAGTTTAAAATCGGTATGAGTTATAAAAAATTCTGCTCTGACATTTTTCCGTTTCTTTTCAGATAATTATGTGCTGAAACATCACGGGTGTTTAACTGACAAATAAAACACATCAGTGTGGTCAGTGTGACATTTTTCTAAGTTATTTGCATTTAATCTTAGAACATTTCATAATGTTACCACTTGATGGCACCAGAAAAATAAAAATCTGTGCTTCAGAATGAGAATTATAGATGCATGTCAGAAAATAACAAATAATGTGTCATTTGGTTAGTTACTTTGCTGATGATGGTAGTGAATTATTTCTCCACTAGAACTTGATACCAAACCTACTAGACTGCTATTGTAAGGAGCATTACCATTTAGACATATATCTCCTATTTAATGCATGTTTGTCTTTTTGAAACCACAATATCCATTCCTGCTCTGGATTGGTTTCTGTTGTTAATATGTCACAATTCCAGAAGTTAATAACTGACTAAATTGATTTTAGTCTTTTATTGTTTATTCATAATGTGATCAATTTTTATTCAGACAAACTATGGGAACCACAATCATAGAAATCTAATTTTTAACCAGTATATAAAAGAACCTTTGTTTCAGTCCTTCTGGTTACACATTTGACCCTGTGTCAAATGTAAGGTCAGGACAGTGCTTCCAGTCCATGGGTTCTGTACTAGCATACTAGTCACCATCTGACAGACATATGGACATTATCCTTCAATTTCTAGGGAAACTGGGGGCTCTAGTTGTGAGGTTGATTTGACCTTTATGCTCAGAAGAGATGTTTCCTTGGGCGAAGTTTGTTCTAGGGTGACAAAACTATTAGTTAAATATCTCTATAGCCAGTAAAACCTATGAATCATTTAAATTTAACTCTTCATAACATTTGTTCTTGTGACCTTTATTGACATGGATTGGCATGCCTTACAATAAAAAAAGTATTTCTGGATATCTGATAATTCAGATAAAAGAATCTTTCAGAGCTAAGTAGTGCTTTATACAAAGATTCTTGTGGTTTGGCAAATTTTGTTATTTTGTTACTAAGCTATTCATCCTAAAGAAGTTTATCTGGGTTGTTAGTAGGTCTGATAAAGATGGCTTGATGTTTTTCTTACTTAACTGATATTTGCACAGCTGAGACCACATGCAAAACACAATAGCAACAGCTCTCTTTGCCCATCGGGCAGAGAATAAGTATACCCTGATAGTGGTAACTTTGAATTCTCTTTGAACCTGACACTTCACTTACTCCCTTTTAGAAATGGTTCTTGGAATGAAAGTACTGTCTACTCTTCTAAATTCTCAAGTCTTTATGGATTTAAGACAGAAAATCCAAAAGTCAGAGTTGAAGGAATCAACTTGAATTTTTGAAAAGGATATTGCAATATATATCACACTTTCCTGTCCATCTTGTTTATATATTACTGAAAGTGGCTGATATGATTAATCTATGTGTGGGCTTATTGGAGTCGTTGTGATAATATAAAGTGATAAATGGGTTACATAAAGGTATTAATAAAATATTTAAGTAATTTATTACATGCCTGTCACTGTACAAGGTATTTTTCTTACATTATTTTTAATCTTCAAAAGAACCCTGTAAGTTGAACTATGACTGGCCATACTGGACTTTGTCTAAGGACACCAACATTTAGAGGGTGCAAACATTTAATATAATGATTCTAAAAGCTTGGCACCTAGTTAGCAAGAATAATTATTTAAAACAGGAAGCTACCAGATGGCGAGCATTGTTAGTAACACCCATCTGTGGGCTACATTATGAATTACAGAGCTGATTTGAGAGCTGGTTTTGTGTAGTTTGTTCCAGGTGCCAAAAGTACTGGTTTGATGTCTTTGTAAGGTAGATGTTGTGATCCCTGTTTTATAGGTGGAGAAAACTAAGACTTACATAAATTAAGTAATTTGCTCAAGGACACAAGCCAGTAAAAGTTGAGCTAGGATTTTAATCTAGGCCTTTCTGAGCCTAAATCGTGTCTTCATATTGTGCTGTACTACCTCTCACATGTTCCCCCTAATTAGATTAGCATTTTAAAATGAAGAAGTGGGAAATCCTCTCCATTGTCGAATATTTGAAAACTTTCTTATTTTGAGTATTTGTCATTTTTTCTTCTATCGATTTGTTTGTTTTCACTCAGCCATCTATTCATCTAGTTGATTGTTCAATAAGTATTTATTTCTTGTATGTACCTGGCCCTGTAATAGGGAATATAAAATGGTTATTTTCTAAGAATATAAAATAAAATTGAGCAATGGCCCTTCAAGAAGAGATGTTTCTGTCAACTTAATAGCATGCTAATAGGACCCATGATTTTGTATTGTATATCTTGTTGAAAATATCTGGTAGATTTGCTGCCATAGTCATACCTGTTGCTTTTCACTTAACTTGATGTTGATGCCCCACTTAAAAAATGCCCCATTATTTCCCCCTGCCCTTCTCACTCTTTTTCTTTTCTTCTTCTCTCATTCTCTCCCTTCTCCTCTCCTTCCCTTTTACCTCCTTTCCCCTCCTCTTCTCTTCTCTTGCATACATTATGAGTGAAATTTCATAATATATTTCTGGATATTGTTGATATCCAGTTTTTCTTTGAAGATTTTATTGGTATTTTTGACCAGAGAGACTATTTTTAATATTAGTACTCAGATAAGAGATGCAAACATTTTCATTCTGGTAAATGGTATAATAAGCAGTACCAAACCATTTTTTTATAGTTTATTCTTGGGTAGATGTGTGCTGGGCTGTCAGGGATGTCCAGATGTATTTCAAACACCATGATTTTATGTGGAGCTTGGACCATTGATTTATTCCATGAATAAGAGTTATTCAAATATTTAGAAACCCAAAGGATAAAGTTTTTGGCTTTGGAAATAGATGGATATATGAAAAAGGTAGTAAGTTTAGGTTTGATAAAGGGAAGCAAGTCATATAATTTTGGTATTTAGGGAATCTTAGAACCAATCCCCTGTGGATACTGAAGGGCAGCTGTGTAAGATTATAATTCTGAGACTAGAGGTAGTTTTTCTTCTTCCTTTTCAATTTGGATGGCTTTTATTACTGTTTCTCACCTAATGCTCTGGCTAGAACTTCCAGTACAATGTACAAGAACATTGGGAAAGCAGACATGCTTGTCTTGTTCCTGATATCTTAGGGGGGAAGATTTCAGAATATGATGTTAGTTGTTGGTTTTTCATAGACGCCCTTTATCATGTTGAAGAAGTTCTATTCTATTCCTAGTTTTCTGTATGTTCTCTTGCAAGGGTGTTGGATTCTGACAAATGCTTTTTCTGCATCACTTGAAACAATCACATGCTTTTTTTCTTCTTTGTTTTGTTAATGTGGTATATTACATTGATTTTCTCATATTGAACCACTCTGGAATTCCTAGGATAAATCCCACTTGCCACAGAGATTTTTATCTTAAGTTTGAACCCAGTTGTGCCTTTTGGTATCTCTTATGTATTTTGTTTATCATTGTAATACAGTTGGAAAAGAGGGACTACTTATTGAGGTATGAGCCTTCTATCCGTCTCCGTCTGGAAGTTGAGATCTTATTTTTCAATAGGGAGGAGTATTAAACAAATACAGAATATTTCTTATTTTATTTTATTTTTTCCTTCAGTTGTGACCTGTGACCTGAATGTCATGAAAATTTTCTGCAGCCTTTTCTGTTTTAAAATAAAATGTGTACTTTTCACGATGATTTAATAAATTGCCTTAGTTGAGAACTTTTCAGATCTTAACTGTTTTGAAACTGGCTAGAAGGAAGCATTTTAAATCAGTCTAATTAAGATTTTTAAAAATAGAGATTTGAAATGATTGAAATATGCCACTTAGTCTTCTGTCTTCCCTCCTCATCAGCATTCTGTTTTTTCCTTTCTTTAATTGATCCAGGAAGTGTCTGCCAATAGGAGAAAGCAGTTACTAATGCAGAGAACTCAGAAGGAACTATTTCATAGGTTCAGAGAGAAGACTTTAGATTCTGTGTTCTCGATATTCACAAATGAAAAGAGAGTTGTTTTTTAAATTATCCTATACTCAGGTAATTCTCTTTCAGGTTTTGTGTTAAGACTAGATTTTCAGCTCCAGGTAGCAAAAACCTAACCAACTCAAAGAGGCTCACATAGAAAACATTGTTTTAGTCCATCTGAAAAAGAGTGTTTTATTCCATATGAATGATTACATATAGCTCAATTCAGGTGTTCAAGAAATGCCAACAGGTCTGTCTTTTTATTTGCCTGTCTCTGTTCCCACCCTGTACTTGCTATCGCCTTTCTCTTGTTTGATTTTGTCTTCATGGCATGAAAGATAACACCTGACTAGCTCCAGGTTTACAAAGACTTTGTCCTTAGGATCCTGGAGGAAGAGGGTTTCTTCTCTCATAGCTCCAATGAAAGCCCCAGGGAGGATTGGCCTGGCATGCGTCACATAGCTTTCACCTCTGTCTTTGTAACCTGATTAGGCATAGGTTATTTGGTCATCCCTGGGAAGGTGGACAGAGCTATCCCTGATGAACTGCATGAACTGAACAGCATAACCATGGAATGTGGAAGGAGTGGATCAAAATGAGGAAGGGATGTTAGGCAGAAACAAACAAAACACATTGAAATGTTATCTTCTACTTATCTGTCATGGCCCAACAGTGTCGTTTATTATCCTTTCTCCCCTGGTGTTAAAAAACAAAAATGATTGTTTTGGTTGTTCATGTGTGTTCTCTTATATGTTTCTTAGATGATAATTCTCTAGAGAACAGGCATGATATCTGTTTTTTTTTTTAAACTTTTAACCGAAGTATAGTATATATACAGAAAAGTAAATATCGTAACCATATCGCTGAATGTATTTTCACACACATGACATGTGACTGGCATCCAGATCAAGGAGCAGAATTTGGCCAGCACCCTAGAAGCTTCCTCATCTCCCCTCTTCAAAGGTAATTCTTTAACAGTGTTGAGTGGAAGAGGTCTGCTTTTTCTTTTAAAAAATACTTTGGAGAAGGAGTCTCACTATGTTGCGCAGACCATCTTGAACTCCTGACCTCTAACAATCCTCCTGCCTCAGCCTCCCAAAAAGCCAGGACTTCAGTGTGAGCCATGGCACCTGGCTCAGGTCTGCTTTTTTCTATTCCCATTCCTTACAAGGGTAGGGTTCCAGTTTTGAGAACCTGCTTTCTGTTGTTTCCACCCTCTTCTCTGCAATTATGGATGATGATGATGGGGAATGGGTTGGTGTCTTGTTTCTCTTTTATTTCTGTAGGATCCTGACCTTTCTCTCATTTTCTTTTTTCCCTTTGGCCTTTTACTGCCACATCTTGAAGAGGTATCACTCATTTTCTATATATCTGATTTTCCCCAGTAGGAAGGCTTTACCAAGGCTCTCACTTTTTATTTTCTTCACTTTCGAGTCTATAAAGCCTGTTTTTTTATTTTAAAATTTTATTTATATATTTATTTTTTTGAAATGGAGTTTCACTCTTGTTGCCCAGGCTGGAGTGCAATGGCACAATCTCGGCTCACCACAACCTCCGCCTCCCAGGTTCAAGGGGTTCTCCTGCCTTAGCCTCCCAGGTAGCTGAGATTACAGGCATGCGCCACCACACCAAGCTAATTTTGGTTTTTTAGTAGAAACGGGGTTTCTCCATGTTGGTCAGGCTGGTCTCGAACTCCTGACCTCAGGTGATCTGCCCACCTTGGCCTCCCAAAGTGCCAGGATTACAGGCGTGAGCCACCACGCCCGGCCAAAGCCTGTTTTTTAACTATCAAATGCCAACCTGTGTTGGTTTAAGTTCAATTTGCTCTCCCTCTCTCTCTCTCTCTCTCTCTCTCTCTCTCTCTCTCTCTCTATATATATATATATATATTTTTTTTTTCTTTTCTTTCCTTCCTTCCCCTACCCACCAAGGAATCTCTTAAACTTTTCTTCCTCTGGTCACCACATCCATTGGCCTGCAATGGGGGGCCCTGGGAGTGCTATTGTAATTTGGTTTGTTTTTCTGTTTACAGGTAATTCAAAGGTCGTGGTATCTTTGTTTTCTAGTGGTGCTGAAAATATGAGTCATATGTGGGTTTATTTGCACTCTTGGTTTTTTGTTTGTTTCTTAGAGTTATGTGGAGACATTTGAAATTTGGTGACCACTGTTGTCCTCTAGGCCCAAGAGTTCACACAGATTGATTTCAGAATGTTCAACAACTTTTGTATGCCTAAAATAAACTTTACTTTGTTGTGATATGCATTATCCTTTTTATATCTCATTGGATTTAATTGCTAATATTTATTCATTTATGTACAGGCTTACCTTGTTTTGTTGTACTTTGTGGCACTTTGCAGATTTTTTTTTTTTTTAAACCAAAAAGAAGTTTTGTGGCAGCACTGTATTGAGCAAGTCTTTTGGGGCCATTTTCTTTTTTTTCTTCACAACTTTCATTTTAGGTTCAAAGGGTACGTGTGCAGGTTCGTTACATGGGTAAATTGTGTGTCACAGGGGTTGATGTACAGATAATTTTGTCGCCCAGGTAATCAGTGTAATATTTGGTAGTTAGTTTTCCAGTCCTCACCGTCTTCCCACCCTCTACCCTCAAATAGGCCCCAGTGTCTACTGTTCTCTTCTGTGTCCATGTGTACTGAATTTTAGCTTCCACTTATAAGTGAGAACATGCAGTGTTTGGTTTTCTGTTCTTGTACTTAGATGATGGCCTTCAGTTCCATCTTTTGTTGCTGCAAAGGCCATGATCTTATTTTTTTTAAAATAGCTACTTAGTATTCTGTAGTATATCTGTACCATATTTTCTTTATCCAGTTCACCATTGATGGGCATCTAGCATGATTCCGTGTCTTTGTTATTGTAAATAGTGTTGTGATAAACATGTGTGCATGTGTAAAGACATGTGCATGTGTAAAGACATGTGCATGTGGTAGAATAATTTATATCTTCGGACATAGACCCAGTAATGGAGTTGTTGGATTGAATGGTAGTTCTATTTTCAGTTCTTTGAGAAATCTCCAGACTGCTTTCCACCAGCAGTATATAAGAATTACATTCCTACCGGCAGTATATAAGGATTCCATTTTTTCTGCAATGTCACCGGCATGTGTTATTTTTTGACTTTGTAATAACAGCCATTCTGACTGGTATGAGATACTGTCTCATTGTGGTTTTGATTTGCATTTCTCTACTGATTGGTTATATTGAGCATGTTTTCATATGTTTGTTGGCTGCTTGTATGTCTTCTTTTGAGAAGTGTCTGTTCATGTCATTGGGGTTGTTTTTTACTTGTTGATTTGAGTTCCTTATAGATTCTGAATATTAGGCCTTTGTCAGATACATAGTTTGCAAATATTTTATCCTGTTCTATGGGTTGTCTGTTTATTCTGTTGATAGTTTGTTTTGCTGTGCAGAAGCTCTTTAGTTTAATTAGGCCTAGTTGTCAGTGTTTTTGTTGCACATGTTTTTCGAGTCTTTGTCATGAAGTCTTTTCCTGGGCTTATGTGTGGAATGGTATTTCCTAGGTTTTCTTCCATGGTCTTTATAGTTTTAGATTTTACTTTTAAGTATTTAATCCATATTTAGTTGATTTTTATGTATGGTAAAAAGTAGGAGTCCATTTTCAATCTTTTGCATATGGCTAGCCAGTTATCCCAGCACCATTTTTTGAATAAGCAATCATTTCCCCATTGCTTGTTGTTGTTCGCTTTGTCGAAGATCAGATAGTTATAGGTGTTCTGGGTTCCATAACCAAGAAATAAAGAAGGGTTTCATTGGTTTGTGTATCTGTTTTTGTACCAGTACCATGCTGTTTTTGTTACTGTAGCCTTATAGTATATTTGAAGTTGGGTAGTGTGATGCCTCCAGGTTTGTTCTTTTGCTTAGGATTGCTTTGGCTATTCAGGCTCTTTTCTTATTCCAAAGGAATTTTAGAATTTTTTTTCTTATTCTGTGAAAAAATGTCATTAATAGTTTGATAGGAATAGCATTGAATATGTAAATAGCTTTGGGCAGTATGGTAATTTTAATAATATTGACTCTTCTATCTATGAGCATGGAATGCTTTTCTATTTGTTTGTGTCATATCTGATTTCTTTCAGCAGTGTTTTGTAATTCTTATTGTAGAGATCGTTTACCTCCCTGGTTAGCTGTATTCCTAGGTATTTTATTATTTTTGTGGCTGTTGTGAATGGGACTGCATTCTTGTTTTGGCTCACAGCTTAGACATGACTGATGTATACAAATGCTACTAATTTTTGTGCAGTGATTTTTGTATTCTGAAACTTTGCTGAAGTTGTTCATAAGATGTAGGAGCCTTTGAGCAGAGACTGGGGTTTTCTAGGTGTAGTACCTTGGGAAGAAAGATAGTTTGACTTCCTCTTTTCTTATTTGGATGCTTTTTATTTCTTTCCTTTGCCTGATTACTCTGGCTGGGACTGCAGTACTATGTTGAATAGGAGGGGTGAGAGATGGCATCCTTGTCTTGTTCTGGTTCTCAAGGGGAATGCTTCCAGCATTTGTTGATACAGTATGATGTTGGCTGTGGGTTTGTCATGGATGACTCTTACTGTTTTGAGGTATGTACCTGCGATGAGTAGTTCATTGAGGATTTTTAACAAAAAGGGATGTTGAATTTTATTGACAGCCTTTTCTGTGTCTATTGAAATCTATTTATGTGATGATCACATTTATTGACTTGCATATGTTGAACCAACCTTACATCCCAGAAATAAATCCTACTTGATCATGGTAGATTAGCTTTTTGATGTGCTGCTGGATTCAGTTTGCTAGTATTTTATTGAGGATTTCTGCATCTTATATTCTTCAAGGATAGTGGTTTCAAATTTTTTTCATTGTGTCTCTGCCAGGTTTTGGTATCAGAATGATGCAGGCCACATAGAATGAGGGAGGAGTCTCTCCTCCTTGATTTTTTTGTGCTTTTTTTTGGAATAGTTTCAGTAGGATAGGTACCTCCTTTTTTTTTTTTTTGAGACAGAATTTCATTCAGTGCCCAGGCTGGAGTGCAATGGCATGATCTTGGCTCACTGCAACCTCCCCCTTCTGGGTTCAAGTGATTCTTCTGCCTCCACCTCCCAAGTAGCTGGGATTACAGGCGCCCATCACCATGCATGGCTAATTTTTGTATTTTTTTTTTTTTTTTTTTTTTTTTTTTTTTTGAGGCGGAGTCTCGCTCTGTCGCCCGGGCTGGAGTGCAGTGGCCAGATCTCAGCTCACTGCAAGCTCCACCTCCCGGGTTTACGCCATTCTCCTGCCTCAGCCTCCCGAGTAGCTGGGACTACAGGCGCCGCCACCTCGCCCGGCTGATTTTTGTATTTTTAGTAGAGATGAGGTTTCATTATGTTGGCCAGGCTGGTCTCGAACTCCTGACCTCAGGTGATCTGTCCGCCTCAGCCTCCCAAAGTGTTGGGATTACAGGATTGAGCCACCATGCTTGGCCACCTCCTCTTTTTTGTACATGTGGTTGAATTTGGCTATAAATTCATTTTGTTCAGGGCCTTCTGTTTGGTAGGTTTTTAATTACTGATTCAATTTCGCAACTTATTATTGATCTGTTCAGATATTCAGTTTCTTCCTGGTTCAGTCTTGGGAGGTGGTATGTTTCCAGGAATTTACCCATTTCTTCTAGGTTTTCTAAGTTTGTGTGCATAGAGGTATTGGTAATAGTCTCTGAAGGTTTTTTATTTTTATTTTTTGAATTTTTGTGGGGTCAGTAGTAATGTCCTTTTGGTCATTTCTGATTGTGTTTATTTGGGTCTTTTCCCTTTTTTTCTTTTTTAGTCTAGCTAGAAGTCTGTGAATCTTATTCTTTCAAAGAACCAACTTAAAAAAATAGTTTGTGTGGTTTTTCTTGTCTCCGTTGCATTCAGTTCTGCTCTGATTTTGTTTCTTTTATTTTGCTACCTTTGGGAGTGGTTAGTTCTTGTTCTTCAGGTTTCTCTTGGTGTGACATTAGGTTGCTTATTTGAGATCTGACTTTTTAATGTTGATGTTTAGCACTGTTAACTTTACTCTTAACACTGCTTTAGCTATGTCCCAGAAATTCTGGTATGTTGTATCTTTTTTTTTTTGTTAGTTTTGTTGGGTGGAGTGTTCTGTAGATATCTGTTAGGTCTGTTTGGTCAAATGTTGAGTTTTGGTTCTGATTATATTTGCTGATATTCTGCCTCAATTATCTGTCTAGTTCTGTCAGTGGAATGTTGAGGTGTCCCAGGATTACTGTGTTGTTCTCTAAATCTATAGGTCTCTATGAACTTGTTTTGTGAATCTGGTTGCTCCATTGTTGGGTGCATATGTATTTATGATAGTCAAGTTTTCTTGTTGAATCGAACTTATGTAATGCCTTTCCTTGTCCTTTTTGATCATTGTTGATTTTAAGTCATTTTTTTTTTGGAATGAGAATGGGAACCCTGTTCTTTTTTGTTTTCCATTTGCTTGATAGATCTTTCTTCATTCCTTTACTTTGAGCCTGTGGGTGTTACTGCATGTGACATGGGTCTCTTGAAGATAGCATATAGTTGGGTCTTGCTGTTTATCCAACTTGCACTCTGTGCCTTTTAATTGGGGCATTTAATCTGTTTACGTTCTTCTGGTTAAGAACCATTGCTGGGGAGCTAGTGCGGTCTTTTGGATGTAAGGAGATGCTCTGGCTCCTAGAGTTGCCAGAGTTCTTGCACTGGTTCTTTCTCGTCTGTGTGGGCTGATCTTCCTTTAACTGTGGTGTAATTTGAGTATGGTCAGTTGGCTTTATTTCTGGATGTTTTCAGGTGGATGAAAGTTTGTAAAGGGTCTTTGCTTGTGGCTGAATTCTTGGCATTGGTTTCACAAGGTTGCAAATTATTTTTGATGTTGAAGTTTGGGCTGCCATCCAGTAGATGGCGGTTAAGCAACCACTACCCTGATCAGTCAGCAGCCAGCAACATAGAGGCAGTATTCCCTCTACAAGCAAAAAGATTGCCACTTACTGAAGGCTCAGATGATCATTAGCATTTTTTTAGCAATATTTTAAAATTAAGGTATGTACATTGTTTTAAAAGATGTAATGCTATTGCACACATAGTACACTATGAATGGTGTAAATGTAATTATTATGTGCACTGAGAAACAGAATGTGTGACTTGCTTTATTATCATATTCACTTTTTTGCAGTGGTCTGGATCAGAACCTACAATATCTCCAAAGATATGCCTGTATATGTATTTTTATTTTTCATAGATTATGTATATTTAGCAAATTTAAAAGTAAATTAAAGGCATCATGGCCTTTACTACCCCTGTGTATTTTATATCTCTAGAATATAGGGTCATTCTTCTTCATATCAACAATGTATTTATTATACTTAACATATTCTATGGGAAGGATTTTAATTGTAGATTCAATTTCTTTAGTAGATATTCAGCTATTATATATATTTCTTCTTTTGTGAAACTCAGCAAGTTTTATTTTTCAAGAAATTTGTCTATTTCACATAAAAGCTGAAATTTTATTGTAGAAGAGTTTATAGTATCTCCTAATCTTTTGGATGTCTGTTGAGTTTTTCCGGATTTTGGTTATTTGTTACATATTGTTTTCTTAGTCACTCATGTTAGCATTTTATCAGTTTTTTTAATGTTCAAAAGAATTAACATTTATTTTGCTGTTCTATGTTTTCTGTTATACAGATTTGTATTCCTTTCTCTCCTTCTACTTACATGAAGTCTGAGTATTCTTTTTATATTTGAGTTAGAAGATTACATCTTTGAGTTTCAGCCTTTTTTTCCATATGCATTTAGGATTATTAAATTTTCCATTAAGTATTTGTTTAGCTACCTCCTATAGATTTTGATATGTCAAACCTTAGTTATTATCAGTTCAAAATATTTTTCATTTTTTGTTTTGATGTTTAAATCTCATTTTATTAGTTTTCTATTGGTGCTATAACTACTTAACATAAACTTAATGATTTTCGAAACGGATTTTTAATTTTATGGTTTTGTAGGTTAGAAATCTGACATGAACCACACTGGGCAAAAATTATGGTGTGAGCAGCACCTTTTTTTTTTTTTTTCCTGGAAACTGCACGTAAAAATAACTGTTTTCTTGCCTTTTCTAGCTTCTGGTGGCCACCTGCATGCCTTTGCTTATGGTCCCCTTTGTCCATCTCAAAGCCAGCAGTTTTGCATTGCTCTGACCATTCTTTCATGCTTACATTTCACAGTGATCTTCAGCCAGGAAAGTTTATCTGGTTTTAAGGAGCTATATGATTGGATTGGGCTCATGTGAATAATCTAGGATAATTGCCCTATATCAAAACCCTTAACCTTAATCACATTTGTAAAGTTTCTTTAGCCACATAAAATAACATAGACACAGGTTCTGGGTTTAGGGCATGAACATCTTCAAGAGTCCACTCATTATTCTGCCTCCTGTACCTGTGAATTACTTAGAAGTATGTCATAAATAGCATAAGCATATTGTTTAATTTTCTGGCAGTTGGAATTCTTTAGTTTTTTGGTTTATAGAGACAGGGTCTTGCCTTGTTGCTGAGGCTGGGGTACAGTGGCACGATCATAGCTCACTGTAGCATCAAACTCCTGAACTCAAGTGATCCTCCCACCTTAGCCTTCAGAGTAGCTGGGATTGCAGCTGTGAAAGAATTCATAGAAATGGGAGTCTCACTGTGTTGCCTAGGCTGGTCTTGAACTCCTGGCTTCAAAAAGTACTCCAGCCCCAGCATCCCGCAGTGCTGGGATTATAGGTGTGAGCCACTGCACCTGGCCCCCTTTCTTGACCTTTCTAAGTCTACTTTGCCAGCTTCTTCTTCCCCACCTGATCTTTAAATGCTGAAATTCATCGTGACTTGGTTATCAACCTTCTTAGGCTCTTTACCCTATTCTCCTTAGGTGATTTCAGGATTACATACTTTAATAACTGTCTACAACAGCAGTGTACAATAGAAAAATCATATCAACACATATGTGATTTTGAATTTTCTAGTAGTCACATTAAAAAAAAAAAAAAGATTTAGGGCCGAGTTCAGAGGCTCACACCTATAATCCCAGCACTTCGGGAGGCTGAGGCAGGCGGATCACGAGGTCAGGAGATCGAGACCATCCTGGCTAACATGGTGAAAACCCATCTCTACTAAAAATGCAAAAATTAGCTCAGCATGGTGGTGGGTGCCTGTAATCCCAGCTACTCGAGAAGCTGAGGCAGGAGAATCACTTGAACCCGGGAGGCAAAGGTTGCAGTGAGCCGAGATCGTGCCACTGCACTCCAGCTTGGGTGACAGAGCAAGACTCGCATCTAAAAAAAAAAAAAAAAAAAAAAAAAAAATTTATACTACTGACCAAGATGGGTAACTAAAAATACCAGACAATATATTTAACAATGATTTTCAAGACACTGGGTGTCAGGTAATGAAAGACAGTGATTTCTGAGAGGAAACAGATGAAGTTAGGCTCACGATTGTCTCAGGTTGCTGTCTTGAATTTCTAGGTTGTGGTGCAGGGAGAAGTAAGCCATTTGGATCCTGGCAGAACCTCTGAGTTAAGAAGATGAAGTTGAGAGGCTAGGAAGAATGAAGTTAGAGTTTGTAGTTAGAGCTGCCAGGATACGATATTTAGAATTATTGCCTGATGTCCAATGTCTTGTCTAGAGGAGAGATAATAGTACAGAGATTGGTAATGTCTCCTGGAATATACACAGAGTACTCATTAGTGTATGCATGTGGGGAAGCTATTCAAGACCAAAAAAGATATCCCAAAAGGATTCCGAGACTCAATTCTGGTTGCTCACACGGGGCTGGGAATAATGTCTTCCTAAGAAGTAGTCTCAGAAACCTCAAGTATGTGGCATTAGATAGAATACATAGAAGAAATAATAATACTGTGGAATAATAGGCCCATTCCCACAAGAATTTAAAAAATATATAATTTTATTTTTTTTCAATTGTTTGGTAGGTACATAGTAGGTGTATATATTTATGGGGTGCATGAGATGTTTTGATACAGGCATGCAACGTCAGATAAGTACATTATGGAGAATGGGGTGTCCATCCCCTCAAGCATTTATCCTTTGAGTTACAAACAATCCAATTACACCCTATGTTTTTTTAAAAAATGTACAATTAAGTTATTATTGACTATAGCCACCCTGTTGTACTATCAAATAGTAAGTCTTATTCATTCATTCTGTTTTTTTTTTTTTTTTTTTTTGGTACATGTTAACCATCCCACCTCCCCGCAACCCCCAATTATCCTTCCCAGAATCAGGTAACCATCTGTGTGCTCATGAATTCAATTTTTTTTTTTTTTTTAATATTTAGATCCCACAAATAAGTAAGGACATGCAATGTTTGTCTTTCTGTGCCTGGATTATTTCACTTAACACAATGATTTTCAGTTGCATCCATGGTGTTGCAAATGACAGGATCTCATTCTTTTTCGTGACTCAATAGTACCTTTTTGTGTATATGTACCATTTTTTCTGTATCTGTTCATCTGTCAGTGGACACGTAGGACACATAGATTGCTTCCAAATCTTGGCTATTGTAAATAGTGCTGCAGTAAACATGGGAGTGCAGATATCTTTTTGATATACTGATTTCCTTTCTTTGGATTATATACCTAGCAGTGGGATTGCATTTTGTTTTTTTGTTTTTGTTTTTGTTTTTTTTTTTGAGACAGAGTGTTGCTTTGTCGCCCAGGCTGGAGTGCAGTGGCGTGATCTTGGCTTGCTGCAACCTCCACCTCCTGGGTTCAAGCAATTCTCCTGCTCATCCTCCTGAGTAGCTGGGATTGATTACAGGCACCCGCCACCATGCCCGGGTAATTTTTTGTATTTTTAGTAGAGATGGGGTTTCTCCTTGTCAGCCAGGATGGTCTTGATCTCCTGACCTCGTGATCTGCCCGCCTCTGCCTCCCAAAGTGCTAGGATTACAGGTATGAGCTACCATGCCAAGCTGTGGGATTGCAATTTTTTTTTTTTGTTTGAAGAACCTCCAAACTGTTGAACTATGTACAGCATAGTGCTTGTACTAATTTACATTCCCACCAACAGTGTACCAGGGTTCCCTTTTCTTCACATTCTCACCAGTATTTGTTATTGCCTATCTTTTGGATATAAGCCATTTTAACTGGGCAGGGATAATATCTCATTGTAGTTTTGATTTGCATTTTTCTGATGGTCAGTGATGTTGAGCACCTTAAGTCTGTTTGCCATGTGTATGTCTTTTGAAAAATGTCTGTTCATATCTTATGCCCATTTTTTGATCAGATTATTAAATTTTTTTCCCTATAGAGTTGTTTGAGCATCTTACATATTCTGGTTATTAATCCCTTGTGAGATAGGTAGTTTGTAAATATTTCCTCCCATTCTATGGGCTGTCTCTTCACTTTTTTGATTGTGTCATTTGCTGTGCGGAAGCTTTTTAACTTGATGTGATCCAATTTGTCCATTTTTGCTTTGGTTGCTTGTGCTTGTGGGGTATAACTCAAGAAATCTTTGCCCAAACGAGTATCCTGGAGATTTTCCCCAATGTTTTGTTGTAGTGGTTTTATAGTTTGAGTTCTTAGAGTTTGAGTCTTTAATCCATTTTGATTTGATTTTTGTGTATGGCAAGAGATAGGGGTGTAATTTCATTCTTCTGCATATGGGTATTCAGTTTTCCCAGTACCATTTATTGAAGAAACTGTCTTTTCCCCAGTGTACGTTCTTGGCACCTTTGTTGAAAATGAGTTCACTGTAGGTGTGTGGATTTGTTTCTGAGTTCTCTATTCTGTTCCACTGATCTATGTGTCTGTTTTGATGCCAGTACCTTGCTGTTTTGGTTACAATGGCTCTGTAGCATAATTTGAAGTCAGGTTATGTGATTCCTCCAGTTTTTTTCTTTTTGCTTAGGATCACCTTGGCTATTCTGGATCTTTTGTGGTTCCATATAGATTTTAGGGTTGTTTTTTTCTATTTCTGTGAAGAATGTCTTTGGTATTTTGATCGGGATTCCATGGGATCTGTAGATTGCTGTGGGTCATATGGACATTTTAACAATATTGATTCTACCAATCCATGCACATGGAATATTTTTCCATATTTTGATTTCCTCTCCAGTTTTTTTTCATCAGTGTTTTATAGTTTTCATTGTAGAGCTCTTTCACTTTTTTGGTTAAGTTAATTCTTAGATATTGAATTTTATTTGTGACTGTTGTAAATGGGATTACTTTTTAAATTTCTTTCTCATATTGTTCACTGTTGGCATGTAGAAATGCTGATTTTTGTACAATGATTTTGTATCCTGCAACTTTACTGAATTTGTTATCAGTTCTAATAATTTTCTTGTGGAATCTTTAAGTTTTTGCAAATACACGGTCATATCGTCTGCAAACAAGGATAATTTGACTTCTTCCTTTCCAGTTTAGATGCCCTTTGTATCTTTCTCTTGTGTGATTGCTCTAGCTAAGACTTCTAGTACTATGTTGAATAACAGTGGTAAAAGTGGACATCCTTCTTGTGTTCCTGATCTAAGAGGAAAGGCTTCAATTTTTCTGCATACAGTATACTATCTTTGGATCTGTCATATATGGCTTTTATTAGGTTGAGGTGTGTTCCTTGTATACCTAGTTTTTTGAGGGGTTTTATCATGAAGGGACATTAAATTTTATCAAATGCTTTTTCAGCATCCGTTGAAATAATTATTTGGTTTTTATCTTTCATTCTGTTGATATGGTGTATCATATTGATTGATTTGCATATGTTGAGCCATCTTTGCATCTCAAGGGATAAATCCCCTTGGTCATGATGTGTGATCTTTCTAATGTATTGTTGAATTCAGTTTGTTAGCATTTGTTGAGGATTTTTGCATCAATATTTATCAGAAATATTGGCCTATGGTTTTCTTTTTTTTTTTTTTTTTTGATGTGTCTTTGTCCGGTTTTGATATCAGGGTAATACTGGCCTCATAGAATGAGTTTGTAAGTATTCCCTCCTCCTCTATTTTTCAGAATAGTATGAGTAGGACTGGTATCATTTCTTCCTTAAATTTTTGATAGTATTCAGCAGTGAAGCCATCAGGTCCTGGGATTTTCTTTACTGAGAGACTTTTTACTGTGGCTTCAATCTCATTATCTGTTATTGGTCTGTTCAGGTTTTGTGTTTTTTACTGGTTCAATCTTGGTAGGTTGTATGTAAGTAGGAATTTGTCCATTTCTTCTAGACTTTCCAATTTATTGACATATAGTTGCACATATTAGCTACTAATGATCCTTTGAATTTCTGCAGTAACAGTTATAATGTCTCCTTTTACATTTCTGATTTTGTTTATTTGTATGTTCTTTTTTTTCTTAGTTTGGCTAAAAGTTTGTCAATTTTGCTTACGTTTTCAAAAATCCGGCTTTTTGTTTCATTCATCTTTTGTATTATTTCATTTCAGTTCATTCATTGCTACTCTGATCTTCATTATTTTTTCTACTCATTTTGGGTTTAGTTTGCTCTTGCTTTTCTAGTTCTATAAGATGTGTTGTTAGATTGTTCATTTGAAGTTTTTCCTCTTTTTTGATGTAGGCACTTATAGTTCTAAACTTCCCTCTCAGTATTGCTTTTGCTTTATCCCATAGGTTTTGGGATGTTGTGTTTTCATTATGATTTGTTTTAAGAAATTTTCAGTTCTTTTCTTAACTTCTTCATTTACTTGCTGGTCATTCAGGAGCATATTGTTTAATTTCCATGTATTTCTGTAGTTTCCAAAATTCGTATTGTCATTAATTTCCAGTTCTCTTGTGGTCAGAGAAGATCCTTGAAATAATTTCAATTTCTGTTGAATGTTTTAAAACTTGTTTTGTGACCTAACATATGGTCTGTCCTTGGAAATGATCCATGTAGTGAGGCAAAGAATGTGGATTTTGCAGCCCTTGGATGAAATGTCCTGTAAATATCTATTAGATCCATTTGGTCTGTAGTGTAGATTAAGCCTGATGTTTCTTTGTTGCTTTTTCTGTCTGGAAGATCTGTCCAATGCAGAAAGCGGGGTGAAGTCTCCAGCCTTATTATATTGGGGCCTATCTCTCTTGTTAGCTCTAATAATATTTGCTTTATGTTTTTGGATGCCGCAGGGTTAGGTGCATATATATTTAAAATTGTTATATCCTGTCACTGAATTGACCCCTTTATCGTTATATAGTGACCTTGTTTGTCTCTTCTTATAGTTTTTGTTTTGAAATCTATTTTGTGTGATACAAATGTATCAGAAAATATTTTTAGTATCCATTGGTGTGGAATATCTTTTTCTCTCCCTTTATTTTCAGTCTGTTTGTGTCTTTTTACGTGAAGTGTGTTTCTTGTAGGCAACAGACTCCTGGTTCTCATTTTTTCATCCATTCAGTCAGTTTATGTCTTGATTGTAGTTTAGTCCATTTGCATTCAATGTTATTATTTATAAGTAAGGACTTACACCATTTTGTTATTTTTTTTCTGGTGGTGTAGTGGTCTTTCTTCTTTCTTTCCTTCCTGTCTTTCTCTAGTGAAGGCGATAGGATTTAGTTTCTTGCTTTTTATTTTTTTGTATGTACATTATATGTTTTTTTGTTTGGGGTTACCATGAGGCTTGCAAATATATCTTAAAACCCATTATTTTAACTTGATAACAACTAACACTTGTATAAACAGACAAGCAAAAGGAAGACTAATAAAAACTCTACACCTTAACTTTGTCCCCCAGCCTTTAAACATTTTGTTGTTTCTATCTTATTGTGCTGCCTGTGTCTTGAAAAGTTACTATTTTTCACTGGTTTATCATTCAGACTTCCTACTTAGGATAAGCACTGCTTTCACATTCCATACATTTAGATATATTGCTTTCATTTTCACTCAGCTTGAAATAATTTCCAGTTATCTTTGTTTCTTCTTTGATTCATGTATTTTTTAGATACGCATTCTTTAGTTTTCAAATATATGTGAATTTTCCAATTTTTTATTGTTGATTTCTAGTTAATTGTTATAGTTAGTGAATATAGTTTGCATGATTTAAATTATTTTACATGTGTTAAGACTCGTTTTGTGGCCTAGTACATGGTCTGTCTTGGAGAATGTTCTATGTGTGCTTATAAGGAACACATACTCTACCGTTTTTGTGTGGAGTATTCTGTAGATTCAGAATTTAGGTTGGTTGATAGTACTGTTCAAGTTTTCTACATTATTACTGATTTTCTGTCTCTCTGTTCTAGCAATTATTGAGACATCTCTGATGAGTATTGTTGAATTGTCTATTTCCTTATTTCTGTCATTTTTTGCTTCATCTGTTTTGGAGATCTGTTAGTAGATACATGCATGTTTATAGTTGTTACAGTTTCCTGATTAATATAGCCTTTTAACATTATAAAATGTCTATTATTGTCTGTGGTAACTTTTTTTCTTAAAATAGATTTTGTCAGATATTGGTATAGCTGTCCTCTCTTATGACTACTTTTTGCACAGTATGTTTCCATTTTTTTATTTATAACCTGGTTGCGTCTTTGAATCACTGTGTATCTTCTGTAGACCGGATATAGTTAGATCCTGTATAGTTTTTTTAAAATCCAGTCTTAGAAATAAGCTCTGCTTTTGATTAACATGTTTAATTTATGTACACTTAATGTTTGACAATGTATAGAATTCAGCCGTTTGAAATGGTATTAGTTAAATACATTTGTAGATGTGTAAGCCCGGTAACTCAGTATTATGACTTCTTGCTACTCTCACCCTGTGTTTGATTACTAGCCTTAACAGGTAAGATCTGTCTTGTTCTCTTGCCTTGTCTTGGCAATGTGTTTCTTATTCCAGCACCCTTGAAACTAGGGCTCTGTTCAGTTTTGATCAGACCCACCTACAGGTTCCCGAAAATAACCATTTGACCTAAAACTCAGGCTTGGCAGCTGGGAAACAACATTTAAGTTGTTGTAATACTTTTCCAATCTTTGTGGGAACAAGGTGGGGATAGACAGATACCCATAACATCACAGTAGCTAATATTCAGGGAAAGCAAAGTTTAATTAATTTTAGTTTATTCTACTTACAAAAGGAGTAGCTCAATTTAGAACAATTTGCATCAAAACAAAGAGTTAAATAAACTTGGACACATAGGGCTACTTTTCCAGTATTTTTTTTTTAACTTTTTTTGAAAATATGTAGACAAAAAGTCGTGTTCCCTGAAAGTTGTTTATTACCAAGGTTTTTCTGTGCTAAAATTAGTAGTCACAGATATGTGAAAAATTGCCCTCTTTTTTAAGGAAGAGAAGGAACCCTAGAAAACTAGTGTAGGTTTGTAGTTCTTCCTTAATCTTAGATTTAATTTGCTCTGGAAACATAGAACTTTAGAGATTACTTACCTAGGGCCACCAGGAATGTCCATCTGGGAATGATTATTGGTATACACTATTACTTATTATATAATAGTAGTAGTAGTAATAATGGTTATGATGATCTCTCATGTAGTGAGAACTCAAGAAGGACAAAGTTCATATGCAAAACAGTATGTTTGCTTTTTCATTTGTCATTTCAAGATATATGTTTGGTGGATCTAGATGGAATGGATTTTACATCATTAAAAAAAACAATGAACCCTTAAACTTCTGTTGATACTCAGGAGGCTTAGTGTACTATAGCCTATTGGCATAAAGTGCTGAATTTCCCACAGGGTTACCACAGAAGGAAGAAAGTCTGGATGAGTAGTTTCCTGGCATATGCTTCTTGAATTGTTGGCTATTTTGGTGTCAAATTTTATGTTGAGAGTTTTCATGTTTTAATGACAAAAATGTTTACTGGAAATTATAGCTTGGAAAAGAGAGCCACTTTCCTGCTTCAGTAGAAAGCTAGGTAAAGCACTGATGTGGGGTAAAGTAGCTGTGGAGTTTTATATTCAGATTCTATGAACAGTAAACAGAGCATCTAAAATAACCACTTGCACATTGCAACAAACACATCATCATTTGCTTAAAAAAGAGTTATAATTACAGTTGATGAAGCATGGACACCATAAAAAATGCATTAGTTTGGCTTGACACATTAATTACCTGTTTTTGCAGATGTTTTTATGTATTGTTGTGTGAACAGTTTACAAAATAATTACAGGAAAGTCATATGGAAAATAAACTAAGTGGGTGGTTTCTCATTTAAATATTTTCATTCATGTGAATCTGTGAGGCACAGCTGCTCTATAGCAAAAGCGGAGAGATAGATGAGGATTCTCGAAGTGTTTTTTATTAGCCGATCTCTGTCATCAGTATCACCACGTTTTTATATCTTTAGCAATACAGTTTAAAAGCATTTGAGATGGCTGGTTTATTCCCTGTGAGTACTCAAAAAATTTTTGATTCTGATCAGAAGAAATGTGATTATCTATGATTATTTTAAAGTAAACCAAATGAAACAAAAAACTCTAAATGAAAATCTATTATTTTAGTACTGACAGGGTATTAGGCACCTTGAGAAAGAGTTAATCGTTATTTTGTAATTACTTGAGTTATGCAGTTTTATATTACTTATAGCTTGTTATATCTTTATAATTGAAGTTTGTCATGTGTAAATTACACAGTTTAGCTTATTTCTTCTGTCTTATGAAGTATTAAAACTGTAAATCTGCTTTTTCTCAGAAGCATACTGTGTTGCCATTAGTGTTCTCAAAATGGGTTTCATCTGAAAAATAGCCAGGTCATTATACAGAGATATTTTACCTTTACAAAATATTAAGGGACACATCTTTCAAAATTATAACTGTCAAACAATAAAAAGATAGCTTTTTAGACATCATTCTGTTTACACAGTGGTTTATACTTACTTAGAGTATCTGTGCTATATTTTCCTCGTGTTGTGACAATTTTTCGTAAAATTAAATCAAAATATAGATTCTCTTTTTAGTCCAATCATGCTTCTTTTGGACTATGTTCACCTGTATTCCTTTTGTTTGCATTTCAGCTACACAGATGATGAAGACCATAATTAAAGATACTTTCCCTGACATGCATTTTATATAGCTATTGTTTAAGTTAGAGAAAGGCACTAAATTATAGAAAGAGGTAATTGATACATCAGTAGGCATGAAGGTATTGTTATCAGACCTTATAATAGTGGTGGCAAGTCATATACACCATGGAATACTATGCAGCCATAAAAAAGGATGAGTTCATGTCCTTTGTAGGGACATGGATGAAGCTGGAAACCATCATTCTGAGCAAACAATCACAAGGACAGCAAACCAAACACCGCATGTTCTTACTCATAGGTGGGAATTGAACAATGAGAACACTTGGACACAGGGCGGGGAACATCACACACTGGAGTCTGTCGTGGGGTGGTGGCATGGGGGAAGGATAGCATTAGGAGAAATACCTAATGTAAATGACGAATTAATGGGTGCAGAAAACCAACATGGCACATGAATATATATGTAACAGACCTGCACATGTTGTGCACATGTACCCTATAACTTAAAGTATAATAAAAAAAAAATAATAGTGGTGGCAAGTAATTTATATACTTATCCGTTCATTTGTTTAACAAAATTTTATTGAAGGTCTTCTACATGTAATGTTCTATGACAGTGCTGAGACGACTATAAACATTGAGATGACCATGTGCCTGGAACATAGTAGATAACTCAGAAACTATTAGGCATCTTTTAAAGGGGATAGGAGGGGCAGGAATAAATGGTAGAGAACATTTTCACTCTGGTAGCTTATATAAAGAAAGTTAATTGTTGGGGAGGATTTTCTCTGTTACTCTGAAATTGTTTTCAAATGTGATATAGTCTGAGAGTATTACTTGACTCATTCTTTTTGTTTTTGGAGACAAAGTCTCACTCTGTCACCCAGGGTGGAGTGCAGGGGCACCATCTCAGCTTACTGCAGCTTCTGCCTCCCAGGTTCAAATGATTCTCCTGCCTTAACCACCTGAGTAGCTGGGATTACAGGTGTGCACCACCATGCCCAGCTAATTTTTGTATTTTTAATAGAGGTGGGGTTTCACCATGTTGGCCAGGCTGGTCTTGAACTCCTGACCTCAAATGATCCACCTGCTTTGGCCTCCCAAAGTGCTGGGATTACAGGTGTGGGCCACTTTACCTGCCCTCATTCTTTGAATTGTTTAAATATGGAGATATATCTGTTCGTGTTAACAGCCATTTGAAGAAAGATGGAATGGGGTCTGTTCTAATTCTGATGTATTAATACACTAAGTCAATTTAATTTTTAAGGTAGAGATGCATTAAAGGAGTCTGAAACTTCATGGGTTGAGAATAATAAACTGCTTGTTATCAGTAATTCTCTTGATCACTTTACATCATTTCAAAGGAAAAATATGGGAATTAATATCATGGCATCAAGAAAACAATTATTGGACTCTAGATTCTTCCGTAGATTTGCTACTTCTCTTAAGATGTATCTTATGGCCAGTGAAACAATGAGCAGAATCCTATTTTGGGGGTCAGGAGACTTTCCATATTTAACAGTATGGCAGATTAAAAATTCATAATGTACGTGGTGTTTCATTTCCAAATTTTCTCTGATTATATTTTTATTCCTTCTCATAAGGAAAAATTTTAGTTCCTTAGTTTTGGCCCTTTCTTTTTCCTTTGATGTCTGTCATTAGCTCTTTGTGATGTTTTATTCTAAATTTTTTATAAGCCATTTGACTTTAGAACAAGAGAAACTTAAGGGATTGCTATTATTATTATTTGGACAAGAGTTTGGACTGCAAATTATTATTTGGACAAGAGTTTCTCATCACTAAGAGACTGGCCATTTTTATTGCCTGGCCAATATCTCTATCTGTTGCCCAGGCTTGAGTACAGTGGTGCCATCACAGCTCATTGCAGCCTGGAACCCCTGAGCTCAAGCAATCTTCCCATCTCAGCCTCCCCAGTAGCTGGGACTACAGGTGTGTACCACCAGGCCTGGCGAATTAAAAAAATTTTTTTTGTAGAGGTGGGGTCCCACTATGTTGCCCCAGCTGATCTCAAACTCCTGGGCTCAAGCCATCTTCCTACCTCAGCCTCTCAAAGAGCTGAGATTACAGGCGTGAGTCACCCTACTTGGCCAGCAATGTTATTTTGAAGGGAGTAAATAAGTCTTTGGATTCTCTCTTTAAAATTGCATAACAAGGAAAAATAGGTTAGGGAGCAGAAATAAATTGTTGAGTCTAAAAGAACACTGTCTCTGTAGGTATTTAACACTCTATGATATAATGATGTATAATATGTGTTTTCATTTAGTGTTACTGATAGCAGAAAAACTGCTAAACATCATTGAAAACAATCATAATTGAGGCATTGCTTGGGCATCAATATTATGACTTTTGCTTTTACTATTCTTTGGTGACTCTCTGAATTTCTAGGGGTCACATGAAATTGGTTTTGAGAAAACATTAATAGGGGGTTGACTAAATGCAAATGGAAATCAGATTCCCTGACTGGTTCATGTTATACATGGAAAGGCTGATGGCTTCAGAGTTGTGGTAGACATGTAGCACTATAAATTACTGTTCTTCTCAAGGTTGCCTTTTGTTGTCAGAACACTTAGCATAAGGCAGAAATGGTAGGCTGTACCTGAAAAGAACAAAACACCATTATACGTAATAAATCAGCACTTAAAAAAAAACTAACTATAACTACCAAGGCCATCTCAAGTGTGAGTTTTCTTTTATGTGACTAAAGTTGTTAAAAAAAATAAAAAGAAAAAAGAAAGCAAAAAAGCAGCAACAAACAGAAACTCAAACCCGGTTTGATTTGGATGTTCTTTCTATTGTGATAAATCTGAATGAAATCAAGCATGCTCGACTAAGCACAGGGCCCACTGGGAGAGTATTTGTGGTGTAGCGAAATAAAGATAAGAATATAATAAAATGTGACTAAGTAGAGTCTTATGTGGGGATTAAGTTCTGTGCATGTGGCCAAAATCAAATGGAGTCAAAATACTCTTAATAACCCCTTAAAATTTCCCATGAAACACAGATACAGACACATTGTCTTTCAAGATGTTTAAATTGGCTTGTTCTTCCTCCAGCATGGCTTTTCTTTTGTTAAACAAATGATGAGGCTGTTAGTTATATTCTTTTTAGTGACTAGGGGTAGAATTGGAAGAACTATTTTTTATTCTAGGTTGCTAAATGAATTGTATTAGTTCCGTGAGTAAAAATGCCCCTTGAGTTTTTTTTTAAATGGGTAAATGAGAAAAGGCCATTGTTTTCCAAATAAATATTTGGGTAATAAAGATGTTCAAGAGACCAGTTTTTTCCAGAAAGGCCTATTCTCTTTTACATGGTATGACATATACCTCTTTGTAGCTCCAGTTCTCCTGTATGTTTGTCTGTTGTCTTTGTCTTTCCATTCTGATTCCACTTTGTTTTGTTGCCTGACAGGCACCTTTCTCAAATTCTTACGTTTATTTCTCTGTATCTTTGTTTCCATACTCACCTGTGCTTCTCCCATGCTCTGTATTTTTCTTGTTCTATTCAGAAACGGTTGAATAATCAAATTCAAATTCAGTTACGATACTTTATATTGAAAGGTAGCTTAAGATAGTGGCAAGTACCCTGAAGTATGGTGTATGACATGGTTTAGGTTCAGGCTCTTAAAGTAACTGTGTAACTGAGAAAGACATTTCACATTCCTGAGACTTAATTTTCTTATGAAAGAGAAGAAATATATTTCTTATAAATAGAATGTAGTATAATGAAGGGTGCCAAATGGTGATGGCTTCTTGGATAAGTTAGAATTTCTGGATTCCGTTATCTGTATACCATGCCTTCTATAAAACTTTTCTTAGTGACTGAAGTCAGAGATGGTGCACTGAGAAACACAGGATGGGTAATTGAGTGTTTCTGTAAATTTCATCAACAACTTTGGATTTTCTCCTCACATCTACTCAGCCACTCCCTGTCAGAGATCACACACTGTAATCACCCTGTATGATCAGAAATTGAGAAGGTGAAGAAACACAGGTTGTCACAATCCACATTAAGACATCTTTCATGATACACCAGAACTTTTTAACATAAAGGTTATTGAATAATGGGAACAGTTTTTCTTTAAAGATGGAATCTTGCTCTGTTCCCCAGGCTGGAGTACAGTGGTTCATGCAGTGACATGAGCATGGCTTACTGCAGCCATGATTTCCCGGGTTCAAGTGATCCTCCCGCCTCAGCCTCCCAAGTAGCTGGAACCACAGGTGCACACCAAACATGCCTGGCTAGTTTTTGTATTTTCAGTAGAGACAGACATGGGGTCTTGCTGTGTTGCCCAGGCTTGTGTTGAACTCCTGGGATCAAGCAGTTCTCTCACCTTGGCCTCCCAAAGTGCTGGGATTATAGGAGTGAGCCACAGCCTAGTTTTTCTTTTTTGAATGCGTAAGCCCAGTAGAAATTCTTGATCTAGCTGAATGATTAACAGATAATCATTGTGGACTGTGTGTGTGCGTATTTTAAAATGGAGAACAAGAAATCAAGCAGGTTAGAGTTAAGTAAACATTTTTTAGTCAATTAAAATCTGTTTAAAGTCACATTTGTCAGTAATTTGACTAGTTAGAAATATCCTGGAACTCTGTAGAGTCATCTTTTTTTTTTTGTTGCTGATGCTGACAAACCTGAATAAACATCCAGGAGCAGAAATCTTCAAGAGATAGTTTTTATTCTTGAATGCTGCTATTGATCAGCAGTGATGATGACCTCCTTTTAAGGGACTGATAAGGAAGGAACCATAGTATTTACGTATAAGGTTACTTTTTTTTTTCCGAGACCGAGTCTCGCTCTGTCACCCAGGCTGGAGTGCAATGACGTGATCTCAGTTCACTGCAACCTCTGCCTCCTGGGTTCAAGTGATTCTCCTGCCTCAGCCTAGTGAGTAGCTGGTATTACAGGTACCCGCCACCATGCCTGGCTAATTTTATGTTTTTTGTTGTTGTTGTTTTTGTTTTTTTGAGATAGAGTCTCTCGCACTGTTGCCCAGGCTGGAGTACAGTGGCATGATCTTGGCTCACTGCAAGCTCCGCCTCCTGGGTTCACGCCATTATCCTGCCTCAACCTCCCGAGTAACTGGGACTACAGTTGCCCACCACCATGCCCAGCTAAGTTTTTGTATTTTTAGTAGACCAGGATGGTCTCGATCTCTTGACCTCGTGATCCACCTGCCTCGGCCTCCCAAAGTGCTGGGATTACAGGCATGAGCCACCGTGCCTGGCCAATTTTGTGTTTTTAGTAGAGACGGGGTTTCTCCATGTGGGCCAGGCTGGTCTCAAACTCCTGACCTCAGGGGATCCGCTTGCCTTGGCCTCCCAAAGTGCTGGGATTATAGGCATGAGCCACTGCACCTGGCCTATGTATAAGGCTACATTTAAAAAGCCTTTCAGTATTTCCATCACTTCATTGTAGTTTCCTTGGAAGTGGAACCACCATATTCAGCAGGAGTCCATTTCAACTTCTGGCTTCTGGTTCTTGTTTCTCTGTTGCTATGGAGACTGCCTAGAAAGTGGCAGAAAAACCAAAAGTTTAAAAAATAGTAATTTGATTATAAAATATGACTTTAACTCTAGCTTTAACTAGGTGTTCCATATCTTGGCATTTTCAAATTCCAAATTATTTTGTGAGATGAGTTGATTTTTTTTCACAAAGCAAATTTTGAAACGTTATTAAAGCTTAAACACACTGAATTTAAAGGTAAATTGCCATAGTTTTTATTATATTTGAGCCTAAGGTGAATCAAAAATCTTAAATGGGGATTTAAATTAGGGCTTGGAAGGCATAATCTGAAACGAGAAGAGCTGGTGAGAATGGAAATAGCAGACTGCAGACACAGTAAACCCTAAACCAAAGGACTAGTATTGTGTAGAAATAGTGAATAGCTGTTATTATATGGCATATTTATCTTCAAAGTATGTTATAGTTATTTAAGTGATTTTCACAGCAGAAGATACTCATTTTTCAACTGAGTAGAAAAGCCCTCTAAAACCTTGCATTTAGAAGTAAGCAGATTGTAAGGGTAGAGGTAGAAGTACACTGACATTTTAATTGTGGGTTGAGGAGTTGGAGAGTTAATAAATAAATGTAGATGGTTCCACGGTTAAAAAGCAATAGAATTTTTCCCCCCACCAAGACCAGTTATATTTGTGAATTCCTCATAAAAGAGAAGAGGTGGAATAGTAATGTAAAAAGCGTGAAAGGAAAGTTACTTAGCAAAATTGCAATCCCAACTTTGTTGCAGCTTTTCGTTGAGGTCTGTATTTAGTCAGAATTCTTTGGTTTGCATGTGCGGAAATCCAAATTTGAACTACTTCAGGGAAAGAAGGGCAGGAATGTGGCTTTGCCTGAAATCAGGGATGCCAGTTACGTTAGAGGAATGTAGGTTCACCTGAAAACACTGGGATTTCTTTCTATTTTCCTTTTAAGTCTCCCATATCTGCTTTCTGAGTCAAGTTCGTTTTTTCACATTGGCCTTTTTTTGCATTGGCAGAAACCGGCTGTTGGCAGTTCGTACTCCTCTTATTTACAGCTTGAGTAACAAAGACGGTCCAGTTTGTGTTGTGCCAATTCCTCCCTTCTCAAACTGTGGCCAGGAGGATAGGATTCTATGATTGGCTCAGCTTGTGAC
The DNA here is from genome assembly GCF_007565055.1 of Rhinopithecus roxellana. NCBI lineage: Eukaryota > Metazoa > Chordata > Mammalia > Primates > Cercopithecidae > Rhinopithecus > Rhinopithecus roxellana. The sequence continues at coordinate 69,726,111 of NC_044556.1, read as the reverse complement.
TAGGGGGGCCCACCCTTGGCTAAATGGACCTTGGTGATTAGAGGGACTGACATCTGAAACAAGAAAGCAGCTTTCATTCAAACCACCTGGTTAGTGATGGGGGAAGGGGTGGAAGAGTATGATGGGAAGAAGAAAGGGTCATTTCCCAGAGGCAGGAGAAGATGCTGTTCCAGGCAGAAATAAGAAGAGGGTTCTACTAGTAGTCTTTTGGGGGAAATTATCTCTTTTTTATAATTCATTTCACTTCAGTTCAGCAAACTAGGAAACGTTATTTTATAGGATTTGGTTTTTAGAAAAAACCAAGGTTGTAAACACACACACACACACACAAAACATCTGTTGCATTTGGTCCTATTTGTTGAGTTGCTTAGCTGTATAATGTCTGGACTACAGCTAGTCTTTTTGTCTTCAGAGCTTTTTACAGATAGACATTTCTTATATATTTGACTCCTACTAAAATACGTCAAATTATCAATACATATTTAAATAGGAGAATGTTAGAATTTGGATAAATGAAATCAGTGGGGGGTAATAGTTAGACTTGGTTGATATTAATAACTTTCATGTCTTTTCCAATTTTGAATATCTCTTCTTTTCAGTTAGAAACGTGAATAAGCAGCACATTGGGTACAAGGAAGTTAATTTTCAGGTTGAACTGAAGAAAGTTTATTTTTTACATATTCAGATTTTTTTTTTTTTTTAGGAGAGTCAAGCCCTACCCGCCGAGAAGCTGTGAAGAGAAGAACAGCTGAGTATCTCATGCGGGCCGAAAGTATCTCTAGTCTTTATGGGAAACTTCAACTTGATGATGTATCTCAGGTATGTCTCATATTTTGTTGTGTATTTTCTTCAGTGATTTTTTGCTGTCTAGTCTGTCAGCTTTATTTGTAATTAGAATGTTATAGGATTTTGATTTTTTGAATTTTATTAATACTTTTCATAAAGGTTGTTGGTAGAAAGAAAAGCATTATAGCAAACCACCAAAAGTGGAATAAAATGAGACTTGCTTTCTCCTTTTCTTGGTCTTTTATTAGTTTCTTACTGTACCCTTAATTTCCTCATCTGTAGATTGACAGTAATTTATACTGTTATGATATCTATTTGTATTTGGACTTTTTAAAGTTAGATTGTGATTCTTGTATAATTGTTCTCCAGTTTTATTGATTCATGTTAAAACTATTCATTTTAAGCATAACTTACACAAGTATATGCTATTGGTCACTTGAAATTATAAAAGCATAATTCTAGCAGGGATAGTTAGGTTATTTGGGACTTCCCCTAGACTTGTCTAAGGCAGATGAATGCTGAAAACGTTAGAAGCATTGCAGGTTATTATTGTTTTTATGCTGTATCAACCTGGATTTGGCAAATTTCTGGAGGAAACTTTTCTGTTATTTTTTTCTTTATATCACACTAAGTTTTTCTGATGCAATTTAAGAATTGTGTCTTCTGGAGATGGGAAAAAGGGTTTAGTTTTTTTTTTTTTTTTCTTTTTTTTTTTTTTTGAGATGGAGTCTCAGTCTGTCCCCCAGGCTGGAGTGCAGTGGCACGATCTAGGCTCACTGCAAGCTCTGCCTCCTAGGTTCACGCCATTCTTCTGCCTCAGCCTCCTGAGTAGCTGGGACTACAGGTGTCGCCACCATGCCTTGCTAACTTTTTTGTATTTTTAGTAGAGACGGGGTTTCATCATGTTAGCCAGGATGGTCTCGATCTCCTGACTTCATAATCCGCCTGCCTTGGCCTCCCAAATAGTTTGTTGTCTTCATTGATCTAAGAGTCAGGCAGCCTTGTTCATATCCAGCTCTGCCACTTGAAGTCATAGAAGATTGGACAAGATGCTTAATCCCACTTCTGAATGTCAGTTTCTATATCTGATTAATGAGAATATAGTAATTTTTTGCTGGGTAGTTACTAGGATTAAATGAAGTAAAAAAAAAATCACTCATGTGGATTACACAGGTACACATAAATCAAATGCCTCTCTAGCACAAAGATCAGCCCATAAGCCAAAAACTTAAGTTTTAGCCTCATTCTTCATTTCCCATTCATATACCGCCTTACATACTTTTTCCCACACATTTTTATGCTTTGTATACTTTTTGAAAATGATAAGATAGCAGTTATCAAAACTGTACTGATCAGTGTAAGACATTCTGAGAATTTCTGATGTTAAGTGTTTGACCATGTCTTATAGAACAAAAGGATTGTATTTCAGCTTGCAAGCAATATACTTATGTTGCTTTAACATAATGATTGTGTTTTAAATGACATTATTCTGCTGATTCATTTTCAGATTGTGAATTACTGTGACTCTTCTAGTCTGTATTCTGTTTGCTAATCTATCCTATTCTCTATCATGGTTCTTTTAATTATATTATTAAGTTTACTTCCTTTACTTTTTTGCCATTGAATTTTATCTTTTTAAGTGGAATATTTATGTGAACATTACTTTTTCCATGGGATTGGCAACCTTCCTCCTGTGTAGTACTAATGTGTATATATACTCAATTTCATTTTGGAGGGGGGCATTGATAAAAGCATTAACATAATTCCCTGCAAACTTGTTTTACTAAATATGTCTTATAAATATTATAAAAATTGTTTTAAATTGTTTACTTTTTAAATTTTTTTTTTTTTTTTTTTGAGATGGAGTCTCGCTGTGTCACCCAGGCTGGAGTGCAGTGGCGTGATCTTGGCTCACTGTAACCTCTGCCTCCCGGGTTCAAGCGATTCTCCTGCCTCAGCCTCCCAAGTAGCTGGGACTACAGGTGCATGCCACCATACCTGTTTAATTTTTGTATTTTTAGTAGAGATGGGGTTTCGCCATGTTGGCTAGCCTGGTCTCTAACTCCTGATCTAAGGTGATCTACCCGCCTTGGCCTCCCAAAGTGCTTGGGATTACAGGCGTGAGCCACCGCGCCTGGCTAATATTCTAAAAGTTTTAGGGATTTAAAATTATCAGTATTCTATTCATTCTTATAACATTAAATTTGAATGGTCTACCTATACTTATTTATGTAATCCTCCCACTTTTGCATTCCTGTTAGTTTCCTATAGGCATGTCTATGAAGCAATAATTTCTTAGGTAAATAAGTACGTTGAGCCTCCTGTGTAGTTTAGACTAGAAGAATAGAACCATGAAGTATATCAGTCAGAATTTCTTCAAGTATAACTGCTAATGAGAATAAAACAGAAGAGATCTAATATAGGAAAGGTGATTACATTTGATTATACACTAACTCGTTAAGCATCTGTTAAGACTGTGTATAGAATCAAACTAGGTATACTTTGGAGTTATACAAAAGATGATGACACAGCCTGCTCTTGCAAATCCTGTAGTATAGTTGAGGACCTATATATGTACATAGTTGAGCAAACAAAGTTACACTGGTAAGAGCCATGTAGAAGAATGGGAAATTCTATCAGAAAGGATAAAAAGGGGTGTCATCTGAATCTGATTTGACATGTAGGATTTTTTCAGTTCTTAGGCAAGGAGGCTAGAGGAGAGTAGGCACAGTATTTTTCTCTCATGGTAAACATTTGCTTTTTAAATTTTCCTTTTGTATGTTATTTTGTTAAGCCTGGCCCTTTTTGGCCAAGAGCATGCTTGATTATTTTCTTATGTATAATTTAAAAGTCTTTCAGAGGATTGTGATTAGCTTGGTGCATTTATTATTCCACCTCTTTAACCATCTTTGGGCCTGAATGTCAACCAACACGATGAGAAGATTTGTATAAATGATTTCTAAGGCCCCTTTAGTTCATATTTAGTGCAAAGCAGATATTACTTCTCTCTGGAATCAGTGTGCAAACATTTCTTTCTAGCCTGGTTGATTAAGACAATAAAGGAACCCTTTTTGACTTTTTAAATTTTTGTTAGTTACTGTTTTCTCCTTTGGTACAGTCTGTCATGACTCCTTCCACCCAGGTTTTCTGTGATGTTTTAAGTGTTTGCTTTACTGAACTTTAGAGATCCTTATATAGTAAATACAAAAGTTCTAAGTTTCCCAGTCATTCACGTTAATGTCCTTTTTGCAAAAGCACAGAAAGGAAAAAAAGCACTCTCTTACTCTTTTTCTTCATTGCTTCATTACTAGAAGGTTCCAAGAAAATTTAGGAGCAGGTTTCAGAAAAAAAAGAAATGAGGTTTTTTTTGAAGCAAAGGTTGAATCTTAACTGAAGGAGACAGATTTCTTTCTTTCTTTTTTTTTCTTTTTTTAAAAAATAAATCTTAGGCAACACTGAATGATTTAAGAAGTAATGTTAAAAGAGGCTCTCCCTGGAAAAGATTTAGAATAGTTTTTTTGCTTTTTTTAGCTGTAGGAATTTGAAACTCTGGATCAAATTTAGAAAAATACAATAAATGATCTAAATTTAGAACAAAATATTGTGTAGTTTTTAAAGTGTGGATATGTTTTTATTTAGTTACAAGGTGTGAATGAAAATTAATATGTAGAATGTATACCTTTCCTGAATATTTGTAGATTTTGAATGCAACTGATATAATAATACTGAAAGTGTTTTTCTATTGTGCATTTTGTTTGCTTGTATTATTAATTGATATTATTCCATTATTCCTTAGAAAATATTTTAAATTTGCTCTCAGTGAGACATTTGCTTAAGTCAGTAATAGGCCTGCAATTCAGTGTCAGGCTTGAAATGTGACCTAGTGCGGCTCAGGAGACTGGGTATTAGGGTTAGTAGATTGCCCGTGAAAGTCTTTGCAAAGCCAAAAATTCAGGGATGAAGCCAAATTCAGGAGCTCTGGCATAATTAGACATTAGAGTTCAGAGTGTGGTTTCTTGATACACTCTTTGTGGTACTTTCCTTTTGCCCTTGATTGCTTATTTTCCTGCAATAATGGTTACTCTCTCTCAGGTTATTTGAGGAGTAAGTAAACCTCTTTTAAATGTGGTTGGTGAACCAGCATCATCAGCATTACCTGAGAGCTTGGTGGACTTGCAGAATATCAGATCTACTGAATCAGAATCTTCTCTTTAACAAGATCATCAGGTTTAATTTAATTTAATCACATTAAATCACATTAAATCACATTAAAATTTAAGAAGTACTACACCAACAGATTGGGAAGAATAGAGAGAGCTCATTGAGAACAGGAAATAATATCAAGTGAAAAAGACAGTGGGCAGGCTGAACAGCAACTTCAAAAACAAATCCCCAAACAGAAACAAAGCCTTTTCAAGAATGTACAACAGGTCTATAATCCCAGCACTTTGGAAGGCTGAGGCAGGTGGATCACTTGAGGCCAGGCATTCGAGACTAGCCTGGCCAACATGGTGAAACCCCATCTCTACTACAAAAAAAAAAAAAAAAAAAAAAAAAAAAAAAAAAAAAATTAGCCAGGTGTGGTGGCACATGCCAGTAACCCCAGCTACTCAGGAGGCTGAGGCACAAGGCTATCGTTTGAGCCTGGGAGGTCGAGGTTGCAGTGAGCCGAGATCGTGTCACTGCACTCCAGCCTCAGCGACAGAGCAAGAACAACAATAGTAAGTAGGTTTTAACTGGTGTGCCAATTCTAATCCATGAGTAGTGGCTGCCAGGAGCGTTGTATTGAGAAGAGTTGTGAGACTGTGGGATTAGCAGAGATTCCTGCCATGGAATTGACCAGTTGAATGATATGTACTTGCCACCTCTGCTTTTGAAGATTGTTGGGTCATGATGTATTCTTATCTCTTCCCTTGTCTCTCTTCCCATCTATACCAGGTATAGATGAATACAACTATTCTTTGCCTCTCTGGGCATCTTCTGCTATAATAGCTAATAAATATAAGTGAAAATCTTACTTTTCCATCAAGGAACTCAATCATATTACATAGAAATACCCTGCTTCTCCCATCGCACTTCATAGCACAATGGGCTGAGTTTCACCTAACAACATTCTTTTATTTCATGAGTAAGATTTAATCCTCTGTTATCTATTACCTACTTTTGCTAACCTTGCTGCGTCTCAGTTTTCTCATCTAAAAAAAAAAAAGTTGGACTTGATCTCTAAGGTCTGTTTCTGCTCTTAAAATTCTGTGGATTTGTATGTCCTTTTGCCATCTGAAGAAAGGAGTAGATCTATAGGATTCTACCCAATTTAAGCACTACATATGAGAAATACAATTTTTTTATTGATGATTTTATTTCATGATCTTTCTTTGTTCATTTCTGTGATCTCAAACTTTTATAGATGGTTAAAGTAGAAAGAGAACTTTAATGATCACTTTGCCTTTGGTCATTTCCCCTTCAATTTCCCCATTCACGTCTTTCCAAGAGTAACCTTATTAAATCACTGTTTTCATTGGGTTACTTCTCATGGAAAAACTTGTTGTCTAGACTTCGGAGACTGTATAGTCAAGACTTTTCTTCTTGGCATTCAAGGCCTGCGAAAACTGACCCTAAGTATATAATTTTATTTTCTTCTGTTCTCCAATTTGAACAACTTTTGCCCACCAGGCTAATGCTTTCCAGTTGTATACAGTATAGAATAACTTTTTCCTAATCTAATTTCCACATAACATTTAAAATCACCTTTAATCCCACATCTTTCTGAGACCACAGTTTTTCATACACTAATGACATATTTGTGTAGTCCCATATTTTTAAGATAATGTTTTATTGTTATTTAACTTTTCATGTATTTGTCTTATCTCCTCAAATAAATGGTGAACTTCTTGAGGTTAGACTGGGCCTTTTGATGATTTATAGCCCTTTCGGTTATCATGCACATAGTTGGTGCACAGTAATTATTTGTTGAAAGTTGCGATAGGGATTTTGTAGTTTGCTTTCTTTGCTCTTTAAATTGCCAAAGTGAACCAGTAACTTTCTTTGGAAACTGAAAGAAACAGTGACATCTGTGAATAAGAAGGTATAAATAGGAGATAGGGATGTTGGAGATACTTGGCCATATTTTCTAAGACAAATGTAGTGGACTAAATATCATTTAAAGTATTCTTTTTTTCCCTCCCTACAACTTTTCCTTAGCATTCCTTTTGCCAAAATCACAAACAGTTCTTACTTGTTCTTGTAGCAAGAAGCAGCAGCAGAAAAGAATTTTTAATTTTCAGAATGTGTTGATTAGTAAAAGGACTGCAAGCTTTAGAATAGTAGTTGGAGTTCTTCCACTGTCTCTCTTTCTGACCACAGACAAACATTCCAGCATTCTGAGAATCCCTTTATTCATAAAATGGGAATTATATAATACTAACTTCCTGTAGGTGCATCGCCTGGTATGGGGTGAAGAATAGAGATGAAACAACGTAAATGAAGATAGAAAAGACTATTTCTACTGGCTGGGTGTGGTGGCTCATGCCTTCAGTCCCAGCACTTTGGGAGGACGAGGTGGGTGGATCACCTGAGGTCAGGAGTTCGAAACCAGCCTCACCAACATGGTGAAACTCCGTCTCTACTAAAAATACAAAAATTAGCTGGCCATGGTGGTGGGTGCCTGTAATCCCAGCTACTCAGGAGGCTGAGGCAGGAGAATCACTTGAACCCGGAGGCAGAGGTTGCGGTGAGCCAAGATCGAGCTGCTGTACTCCAGCCTGGGCAACAAGAGGGAAACTCTATCTCAAAAAAAAATTTAAAAAAGGCTATTGCTGTTACATGTTGGTTACATTATACACTGAATGACTATAATGAATATAATGTTACATTATACACTGAATGAGTATACACTGAATGAATATAATGAATGCTGTTACATTATAACACTAAAATACCTTGCTGAATGTTTTTATATCCCTAAAAAGGTTCCCCTTAGTTTAAAGGTTATTATCTAGTCTAATTGTCACTATCACCAACTTTCTCAAGCATCTTTAAGAAATAAAAAGTCTCTTTTGAAACTTAAATACCATTTCAGGTACAGTTAAATTATTGTTTTCTTGCTAAATCTAAAAACAAAACAAAAATGGAAAACAATTAGAATTGCTGCTTTCAGAGAATTTCACAAGTGGTAGTTTTCCCAGTTGTAAGTGACACCTAGTTTTCCAAGATTCCTTCCTTTCTCCCTGCTCGCCTCATTTCTGCTCTCCCTCATGTTTTCCAACTAAATACTAGCAATATGCGAGGCACTGTGAATATAGAGATGAATAAGACACATTTTCTATTCTCAAGGAGCTGCCTGTCTGGTGATGTTGGTCTGTACAGGGACAAAAATGGTATCTCAGTAATTCCCTTACCATGGTGTTTGATCAGGATGTTTTATCTTCAGTTCATAGAATCAGAATGTTTCTTCTGTATTCTAATAGATTTTTGATAGCAAGAAGGTCTGCTTTAAGTATGTAGTAAGGCTTTGTGTCTCCTGTTGTCCTTTGCAGCATCACCATTTTAATATAGGATCAATATAGCAGTACTTTATAGTTGTAAATGTCATATGGAGGTGCCCTTAGAATTTATCTAATTTAATGGCTTATGTTACTGATAGAGAAAAACTAAAACTAATAAATGGAAGTTGGGATTATTTTAAAATTGTGTGCAGAATTTAAATGTTCCTTCCTATGTTCACTGATTTTTTGAATCTTTTTTTGTGTGTAGCTAACAGACTGTTTTCCACATCGAAGAAAAATTTATTTCTCTTGTAAATCATCTCATAAGCAGGCTCAGTTTTAGTAATTATTGGTTATATGATGAAGCTTCTTAATTTTTCACCATTATTGGTAATTTTTCTGGTTGAATTTGGATGGACCAGTCCCTCTGAAAACACATAATACGTAAAGTAACAATTATAGAGCTGTAACTTCATGATGAGAAAGAATGGCTTGTGCCTCTCCCTACCCATGTGTGCTTATTATTATTTTTAGTTTCCCCACTTCCAAATTACTGTTGAGGTGTCTGGGGTAAATATAATACTGGGATTGATTGTTGGCCCAGTTATCCATTTGTTACAAAGTTTTATGATAGCTGTATGGTCTGAATTGAGTTATTGCTCTAGCAACTATCAGCTCATTAATTTTTCTTTTTAAAATTTTTTTCAATGTTATGATTTATTTACTTGCAACTTTTTTCTTGCTTTTTCTTTTTGATTTTCTTTAGTTTTTATTTTTAATCATATTACAGACAAACAGAAACTTCCTCCTTTCATCTTTCCATTCTCTGATTTATGATGAATTTACTTTCCTTTGGCCTGGCATTTGCTTCAGCAGGCAGCCTTCCTTCAAGTACCTCCCTGATTGATGTATAATCTTTGATATCTTCCATTAGCCTCCAGGATCACTAAGTTCAAGGCCCCCTTGGAACCTAAGGAGCCCTGCCGAGGAGCTGAAGGCCTTCAGAGTCCTTGGGGTGATTGACAAGGTAATTCTTCAGTGTCTCTTCAAGAGTTCAGTCATAAATCGACTGCATGCTGACATTCTGTCTTTGAAGCTTTGGATCTTAAGGATATGAAACAAAAGGAGAAAATGACTCAAATGCATCTGCACTTTAAAATAACAAAAGCAGAAGAGAAAAAGCTTTTATCTGAGCAATTCATGTAAGGTCATGCAAAATATATTTGAGCTAAAGGAGAAGGTGCATATTTGTTGGCATTCAGTTGAGTAAGGGATTTGGTTTTATAAAAGTGTTATAGCAGAGTAAAGATGTACTTTGTGTTTAATTACAATTGTGAGCCAGTAGTTGTTCAACATTAATTAATACAGTCATTTTAATGGTCAAAAAGAAAAGTGGAATCCCCTTATAACTACCATTTGTTGAGCACCTACTGTGTGTCAGACCCTATATTAGGCATTTTATATGAAGCAACTTAATCTTTCTTACAATTTTGTTTGCATCTTGGTGGAAAAGTGATGTTTAGAGCAGATTAAATAACTTGGCCCAAAGTCACGTAACTAATTTAGGATGGTGCTGGGATTTGAATATTAATTTTTGTGACTCAAAAGCTGTGCTTTTTCTAGTACACTAACCCCTCACTTCTCACACACATGCATTTTAATTTTGGGGGTAAAAATACTGGCCTCACAGAGATATCTGCCATTGTGTATGTGCAAATTTGGTGACATCTCACACCAAATGTTAACAATACTGTTCCTATCAGATGGTTTACAAGTGTAAACTAAAAGCCACAGACAACAAACTATGTTTTAAGTATATTTGCTCAACCACCACTTTACCATTCAAAGTAAATAAAATGCTTTATTTAATATTAAGGGATAGGTTAATTTAGATATTTTTTCACCATTAGCTGTTTTTTATGAAGCACCTTAATGTTCATTTTTAACTTAACTATTCATTGAGTATTTGTAAAGTATGCATGTGAGTCCATGCTAAAATTGAACAATATGTAGTATTCTCTAGCAATTTAGACAGTAATAGTTTGAAGCATTCCCAAGGGAACATTAAGTTGGATATTATATAAAACTGTCAGTGTCTTAAGTTCTGGCAAGGATCATTTTTCTCACATTCATGTTACTGAATTTTGAACTTAAAAAATTCTAAGCTGTAGGATTTTTCTTTTTTTAAGAGCCTGAAATATTTCCATAACCATGTTTTCTGTGGCTTTTCCAGTTTGGAAAACATTCAATTTGAGAGTAGATGAAGACAATATAGTAATTGAGTAGTTTCTAGATTCTCAGATTTCTTTGCAGGCAAGTATACCTTCTTGAGGTACAGTGTCTGCCCCCTCTCTTAGATCTATTTATTTGACAAAGTATGGCCTTTCATTGCTATACTATAAGTGTAAGTAAGTTACCTAGTTACTAATACTAATAGCTATTAGTCTCTCAGGTTTGTTTAAATAAGGGCTTTTGGCTGGGTGCTGTAGTTTACACCTGTAATCCAAGCACTTTGGGAGACCGAGGTGGGCAGATCACTTGAGCCCAGGAGTTTGAGACTATCTGGGCAACATGGTAAGACCCTGCCTCTACAAAAAAATAGAAAAAGTAGCTGAGTGTATAGTCCCAGCTACACGGGAGGCTGAGGTGAAAGGATCCCCTGAGCCTGGGGACTTTGAGGCTGCCGTGAGCCGTGGTCATGCCACTGTACTCCAGCCTGGGTGACAGAGTAAAACTCTGTCTCTAAATAAATAAATAAATATCAAGTCTTTAAAAAAAAAAAAAAGAAAAGAAAAAAGCCAGGCGTGGTGCCTCACGCCTGTAATCTCAGCACTCTGGGAGGCTGAGGCGGGTGGATCACTTGAGGCCAGAAGTTCGAGACCAGCCTGGGCAACATGGTGAAACCCTGTCTCTACCAAAAATATGAAAAATTAGCTGGGCATGGTGGCACACACTTGTAATCCCAGCTCCTTGGGAGGCTGAGGCAGGAGAATCACTTGAACCCGGGAGGCAGAGGTTACAGTGAGCCGAGATTGTGCCAAGAAAGAAAATAGAAGGACTTTTGACAGTGGAAGAATTCCTAAGTTCTGCTGAGGAATAATTTGGTACTGTCTTTTCTTACTCTGTTTAGCTGGGAAAGGTGTTTGGTGTTTAAAAGGTGACATTTAACTTTTTTTTTTTTTTTTTTTTTTTATAATTAACAGAATCTCACTCTGTCGCCTAGGCTGGAATGCAGTGGCACAATCTTGGCTCACTGCAGCCTCCACCTCGTGGGTTCAAACGATGCTTCTGTCTCAGCCTCCTGAGTAGCTGGGATTTACAGGCGCACACCACCATGCCTGGCTAATATTTTTTTGTATTTTTAGTAGAGACAGGGTTGCACCATGTTGGCCAGGCTGGTTTCGAACTCCTGACCTCAGATCATCCACTCGCCTCAGCTTCCCAAAGTGCGGGGATTACAGGTGTGAGCCATGGTGCCTGGCCTAATTATTCTTAGTAGAGATAAGGGAATATGTATTTGGGGAATTAAGAAACTTTGGGAATTAATAAGTCTTTAAAATTTATAACATATTCCTGTAAAAACATAAGTAGGTATAGGCTGGGAGCTGTGGCTCATGCCTGTAATCCCAGCACTTTGGGAGGCCAAGGTAGGCAGATCACCTGAGGTCAGGAGTTTGAGACCAGCCTAGCCAATATGGGGAAACCCCATCCTACTAAAAATATAAAAATTAGCTGGCCATGGTGGTGGGCTCCTGTAATCCCAGCTACTTGGGAGACTAAGGCAGGAGAATTGTGTGAACCTGGGAGGCAGAGGTTGCAGTGAGCCGAGATTGTGCCACCGCACTCCAGCCTGGGCAACAGAGCCAGACCCTGTCTCAAAAAACAGAGAGAGAGAGAGAGAAAAAAAAAAGCAGGTATATTTTTTGAAAGTTGAACTGTTTTTTAAAGATAAGTTACTTTCCATTCTGCTGAGGACTACCTAAAATTTGGGTTTTAGAAACTTGAAGTATGGAAGAGAAATGTTGAATAAATTCAAAAGGTTAGAAAATACCCAGGTTATATTGATCTAGTCCTGCAGAACACAGTTTCTTTGATTCTGTTTCATTACAGTATTTGTTTTTTATGAGTTATTTTGAGTGTTATCTATTAACTTAGGAAAAACATGGTTCTGAATTGAACTGCATTAGGATTAGTATTTCACAAACGTTTATGTAGAAAAAAATAAAGCAGATTTTTTATTAATATCTAGATTGTAAGCTCTGTGAAAACAAGATTGTGTCTTTCTTGGTCACCACTATGTTCTCAGTACCTAGAATCACTTGGCACATAATGGGTGCTCAATAAATATTTGTTGAATAAAATAATCAAAACTTAATTTAATTTTAAGTATATATAGAGTGACACCTACTGGTACAATATGAGACTGCTATCTGGTACCATTGTATGAGGTGACAACTCAGAAAGTGTTTACCCAGAGGGATAGTAATTCCATAGCTGTATGTTGATCTGGTATTCAAAGAGAAGTAAATGACTTTCTGCTTTTGAATTGGGATTATAAAATCCCTCATTAAAATAGATACACAAAAATCATATATGAAGAATAGCCAGAAAACAGGGAAATACTTAACCTGATTAAATAAAAAAACTGTGTAGTCTTCAAGTAGTTGAGGGCTGTCTTGAATAGGGAAACTCTATAACGTTTTCTCAAATCTTGAGGGTGAAAAGGGCTATTAATTGTGTCAGAACAACAGGCATAAACTAAAATTAGATAAACCAGGATGCCTGGTTTCTCTGTGAAAAAGGTAGTTAGGGAAGAGACTTGCATGTTATGTCCTCATAGGCTATAAGTAGAACCAAATTAGTACAAATTCAGGAGAAACAAATTACTGCTCATAAGAAATGCCTTTTGAGAATTAGCATATTGACCAAAGGCATACTGAATTCCTTTAGATCTTATGAGTTTCTTGTCATTTGAGACATTCAGGTGAAGGCTGAAAGATTGATTGTTGGGATGCTATATAATGAACTGGATGGAATTTTACATTAGATAACTTTTAAATATTTCTTTGATCCTGCAGGTTTATTTACACAGTCTTTGTGTAGCAATAGCAGGGGAGAGTAGAAATTAGTGGAAAAATATTATAAGTTTTTATGGACACAGGTGCAATTCTTTTTGTTGTATGTGTGTGGTAAGAATATATGGGATGTGCTTATATTTGTATGTGTATAAAGATTGTTTATATATGATAATTTGTAATTGGGTTAGAAGAGTCTAGATTGGTAGTTTGACTGGTAGTAGAATGCCCGAGTGCTAAGAGAGTTTCCGAGAAAGGTCACTGTTGTATAACTTCTCTATAAAAAGTATAAAGGAGCCCATAGTTTAGTATACAGTAATGTACCAATGTTAGGTTCCTGGTTGTGATATTTAATTAGAACTATATAAGGTGTCACCACTGGGGGAAGCTGGGTGAAGGGTACACGAGACTCTTTGTACTGTTTTTGCAGCCTCCTGTGAGTTAAAAAAAGAAAAGGGTAAGGGGAACATTGATTACTTGAAACTCAGGGTATACTAAGATTTGATTCCCTCATGGCCAGTTAACTGTTCTGGTTTGTGTGTGGCCTGAATCATTCTGTGTGTACATGTGTGTATGGTATTCACAAGGAAGATCAGTGAGGATCATCTATCTGGATTGCCAAAATTGTCACTGAAAAACTACTTAAATATGATGCTTTGCAAGTCATTGATATAAGAGATGCCACACATTTTGTAAGTCTGTGACTATTTGCCAGGTCAGATGCCTTGGCATTTTGTAATCAAGATATCTTCCCAACTTTTGTCTGATGCCTGCCAGGCAGAATTCTTAAGCTCACTTGCCATTGGAAAAATGTAGGCATTTCTATTTTAGAGCTAAAATATAATTGAGAAAATGTGTGGAAATTGCTCAAATTGAGTAGCTGTTTAAAGACTGGTACTTATTTTTTAAAGTACCTAAATAATATCTTCTCTGATAATATGTGGAAAAACCTTCTGTATTTGGAACACAGAAGCATCAATATTTGGGTATTTGCTCATTCAGGGAACACTGGGTTGAACTGGATTAAATCAAAAGGACATAGCACAACATTTTTTAAGTGCTAAAAGGAAAGAACTATCAACGCAGAATCTATATCCTGTGAAAATGCCTTTCAAGAATTAAGGGAAAATAAAGGTATTCTCAGATGAAGAAATGCAAAGAGAATTTGTTGCTGATGAGTCTACCCTAAAAGAATAAAGTGCATTCTCTAAACAAAATGGAAACAATACATGCAAGAATCTTGTCACATTAGGAAGAAAGAAAGAACATTGGAAAGGGTAAAATATAAGTAAATACAATGGATTTCCTTTCTCTCTAGCTTTAGAAATTATCTTTTATGGTTGAAGCAAAAATTCTAACACTCTCTGATGTAGTTCTAAGTTTTTGCAGAGAAAATGTTTAAGGCAATTATAAATGTGGGAGAGTAAAGGGACATAAAGGAAGATAAGGTTTTTATGCTTAGCTTGAAATGGTAAAATGATGATAACTATAGACTACAATAGGTTATGTGTATATAATATAACTAGAGCAACCACTAAAAAGCTTTTTAAAGCATACACTCAAAAATGCTATATAGGCTGGGTGCAGTGGCTCACACCTGTAATTCCAGCACTTTGGGAAACTGAGGCAGGCAGATCACCTGAGGTCAGGAGTTTGAGACCAGCCTGGGCAACATGATAAAACCCTGTCTCTACTAAAAATACAAAAATTAACCATCATGGTGATGCACGACTGTAGTCCTAGCTACTCAGGAGGCTGAGGCATGAGAATCACTTGAATCTGGGAGGCAAAGGTTACAGTGAGCTGAGATCATGCCACTGCACTCCAGCCTGGGCAACAGAGTGAGACTCCATCTCGAAACAAACAAACAAACAAACAATACTATAGATAAACCAAAATGGAATTCTAAAAAATGTTCAAATAACCCACAAAAATGCAGGAAAATAGAAACAGAACAAACAGAACGCAAAAAATAGCTGCAAACTTAAGCCCTAACACATTATAAATATGCCAGTTAAAAAAACAGAGATCAATATTGGATTAAAGATATGACCCAACTTTATGGTATTTATAAGAAACTCACTTCAAACATAATATAATGATATAAATATGTATATCATGATGTATATGTCATATATAAACCATGATATATATATGTAAAAAGTAAAAGGATGGAAATGACATGTCATGCAAACATTACTCAAAGAAAACAGGAGTGGCTATATTAATACAAGATAAAATATGCTTCATACCAAAGAAAATTACGAGAGACAGAGAGGACATAAGATAATGATAAAAGGGCAATCTACCAAGAAGACATAGCAATCCAACAAATGAATGTGCCAGACATCAGAACTGTAAAATATATGAAGCAAAGGCTGATAGAAAGTGAAAGGAGAAATAGGCAGTTACAGTTGGAGACTTCAACACTCTGTCTGAAAAACTGATAAAACAGACAGAAAATCAGCAACAATACAGAAGAACTCCATAATACCATCAACCAACAAAATGTAACTGACTTTTATAGACCACTCTACCCAAGAACAACAGACTACACATTCTTTTTCAGTGCCCATGGAACATATACCAAGACAGACCATTTCTAGGACTGAAAAACCTCAACAAATTTGGAATTATTGAAATCATACTGGGTGTGTTCTCTGACCATATCTGAATCAAATTATTAATCAGTAACAACAGGAATCTCTCCAAATACCTAGAAATATAGTTATACTCCTAAGTAATTCATGGGTTAAAGAAGAAATCTCAAAGGGTATTTAAAAAAAAAACCAAAACATATAGTTGAATGAAAACAAAAGCAGAACGTATCAGAATTTATGGGACACAGCTAAGCCATTGTTCAGAGAGAAACTTATAGCACTAAATGATTATGTCAGAAAATGGGAAAAATCAGATCTAGGTTCCTAACTCAAAAGAACTAGAAAAAGAACAAAATAAACCTAAAGCAAGCAGGAGGAATGAAATAAAGGTAAAGAGCAGGAATCACTGAAATTGAAAATAAAAAACCATAGACAAAAATTATTGAAACATAAAGCTGGTTCTTTTCAAAGATCAGTAAAATTGACAAACCTCTAACAAGAGTGACAAAAAGAGAGAATACACCAATTATTACTGTCAGGAATGAAACAGGTGTGGATCCTGCCTACATCAAAAGGATAACAAGGGAATACTACAAACAGCCCTACACATGTAAATTTGATAATTCAGATGGAATGAACCAATTCATAGAAAAATACAAACTACCACCCAAAATAAAATAGATAATTTGAATGGCTCTTTAACTATTAAGGGAACCAAACTTATAATTAAAATATCACTAAGATGAAATCTTGAGACCCAAATAGTTTCACCAGAGAATTCTACCAGACTTTTGAAGAAGAGTCAGTACCAGTTCTACACATATTCTTCCTGAAAATGGAAAAAGGGAAACAGTTTCCAGTTCATTTTATGAGAGCAGTATTACTCTGATATCAAGACATTAGAAGAAAGAAAATTAGAGACGAATATTCTCATAAATGAAGATGCAGAAATCTTCAACAAAATATTAGAAAATAGCAACAAAATCCAAAATGAATTCGATACCATGAATTTATTATTTAAATTCATTGATTTCATTAAATTCATATTACATTTATCTTTTCAAGAAAACCAACTTTTCTTTTCATTGATCTTTTGTATTTTTTTTGTCTCAATTTGATTTATTTCTGCTCTGATCTTTATTTTCTTCTACAAATTTGAGGTTTGGTTTGTTCTTACTTTCTAGATCCTTGAAGTACATTATTAGATTATTTGAAATTTTTCTTTTTTTAAAAAAATGGGCATTTATTGCTGTAAACTTTTCTCTTAGTGCTGATTTTGCCATATCCCATAGATTTTGGTATGTTGTGTTTCCATTTTCATTTGTTTCAAGAAGTTTTTACAGTTTTCTCAATTTCTTCATTGACCTATTGATCAGTCAGGAACATATTGTTTAATTTCCATGTGTTTCTGTATTTGTGACGTTCCTGTTATTGATTTTGAGTTTTATCCCATTGTAGTCAGAAAAGATACTTGACATGATTTTTAAAAAAATGCGTTCATACTTGTTTTATGGCCTTTTTGTGGTCTGTTCTATAGAATGTACCATGTGCTGATGAGAAGAATGTGTATTTTCTGACTGTTGAGTGAAATATTCTGAAAATGTCAGTAGGCCTATTAGATTTAGTGTGTAGTTTAACTCTGTGGTTTCTTTGTTGATTTACTGCTGGATGATCTGTCCATTACTGAGAGTGGCAGTTAGAGGTCTCCTATTATTGTATTGCAATTTGTCTTTATTAGATCTATTATGTTTGTTTTATCTACTTGGTTTTATAATCTTAGATTTGTAGTCTGTTTTATCTAAGTATAGCTACTCCTGTGCTTTTTTGTTTTCCAGTTGCATAGAATATCTTCTTCCACCCCTTCACTTTCAGTCTATGTGTCTTTATAGGTAGGGTAGGTTTCTTGAAGACAGCATATAGTTGGGTCTTATTTCTTTATTCAGCCACTCTATGCCTTTTAATTAGAGAATTAAGGCCCGGCACAGTGGCTTATGCCTGTAATCCCATCACTTTGGGAGGCCAAGGCGGGTCTTGAGACCAGCCTGACCAACATGGTGAAACCCCATCTCTACTAAAAAATACAGAATTTAGCCAGGCATGGTGGTGCGTGCCTGTAATCCCAGCTACTTGGGAGGCCGAGACAGGAGAATCACTTGAACCCAGGAGGCAGAAGTTGCAGTGAGCCGAGATTGTGCTGTTGCACTCCGTCCAGCCTGGGTGACAGAGCAAGACTCTGTCTGGAAAAAAAAAGAGAATTAAGATCGTTTAAATTGAGTATTGTTATTATTATTGATAAGTAAGGACTTACTTTACTTTTAACAATTTTTTTTTTTTTTTTTTTTTTTTTGCTTCTGGTTGTTTTGACACTCCTGTCTTTCTTTTTTTCTTCCTTTGTGGTTCTGTCTGTCTTTGTGGGTAAGTACTTTTCTCTGGTAGTATGTTTTAATTTGTTGCTTTTTATTTTTAGTGGAGTCTTACAAGTTTTGTTCTGTGGTTAGCAGTTACCATGAGGCTTACAAAAAATACTTTATAGATATAACAAGAGACAGTTCATCTTAGGTCACAAATAATAAGAATAGAAGCAAAGGCAAAAAAAAAAACTACACAAAAATAATCTGCAATTTAACATCATCACCCCCACATTTTGACTTTTAGTTGTCTCACTTTAAATTTTCTATGTTACCTGTTCTTAACAGGTTGCTGTAGCTATTATTATTTTTGATAAGTTTGTCTTTTGGGCCTCATACTGGAGTTAGGAGTGGATTTTGCATCACTGTCACAGTATTATAGGATTCTGGGTTTATTTATATACTTAATTTCACCAGTTTTTAAAAAAATTTTTTCCCCTTCAAATTGAAGAACTCCCGTTAGCATTTCTTATAATGTAGATCTGATAGTGGTGAATTCTTTCAGCTTTAGTTTGTCTGAGAAATAGTTATTGTCTTCTTCATATCTGAAGTATAATTTTGCTAAATACAGTATTCCCAGATGGCAGTTTTTTTTTTTTTTTTTGGTTTTTTAAGCACTTTGAAAATGTTGTTTCACTCTGTGTGCTTTCTGTTGAGAAGTCTTGACAGACAATGTGGAGGTCTTTTATATGTTATTTGCTTCTTTTCTCATGCTGTTTTTAGAATCCTCTCTTTGCCCTTGACCTTTGAGAATTTGGTTATTACATGCCTTGAGGTAGTCTTATTTGGGTTGAACCTATTTTGTGTTCTGAAATTTTTTTGTATCTGGATATGTATATCTTTCGGAAAAATTTCTGTTATTTTTTTGAGTAAGCATTCTAGCCCTTGGTGTTGCTCAACTCCCTCTTGAACACTAATAATTCTTAGCTTTGGTCTTTCGAGGTAATTTTTTATATCTTATAGGCAGCTTCTTTCTTTTCCACTCTTCTTTTTTCTTCTCTGATCCTGTATTTTCAGATAACCAGTCTTTGAGTTTGCCAATTCACTCCTCTGCTTCATTCATCTTCTTTGAGAGCCGCCAGGAAGTTCTTCAGTTCAGCAAATGTGTTTCTCAGTTCCAAGACTTCTGTTTGATTTTTTGTTTTTGAGACAACGTCTCACCATATTGCCTAGGCTTGACTGCAGTGTCACAATCATGGCTCATTTCATCCTCTATTGCTTAGGATCAAGTGATTCTCCCATTTTAACCTCCTGAGTAACTGGTACCACAGGCTTGTGCCACTATGCCTGGCTAATTTTCTTTTGTAGAGATGGTGGTCTTCCTGTGTTTCCCAGACTGGTCTTGAACTCCTGGGTTCAAACAGTTCTACTGCCTTGGTTTCCCAAAGTGCTGAGATTACACCATGCCTAGCCTTTGATTTTAAAAGATTATTTCAATTTATTTTTTAAAAATTTTCTCTTTTTTTTTTTTTTTTTTTTGAGACAGGATCTCACTCTGTCACCCAGGCTGGAGTGCAGTGGTGTGATCTTGGCTCACTGCCGCCTCCACCTCTCAGGTTAAAGTGATTCTCATGCCTTAGCCTCCTGAGTAGCTGAGACTACAGACATGCGCCACCACGCCTGGATAATTTTTGGCATTTTTAGTAGAGACGGGGCTTTACCATGTTGGCCTGGCTGGTCTTGAACTCCTGACTTCAAGTGATCCACCTGCCTCGGCCTCCCAAAGTGTTGGGATTACAGACAGGCATGAGCCACCATGCCTGGCCTAATTTTTTTTTTTAAATTTCTTTGATAAATTTTTGAGTTGCTTTTCTACGTTATCTTGGAGGTCACTGACTTTCCTTAAAACTACAATTTTGAATTTGTGGTTAGAGAACTCGCAAATTGCTTTCTTGTTAGGATCAGTTGCTGGATTTTTGTTTTGTCCTTTTGGGGAGGTCATGGTTCTCTGTTTGTTGTTGTTTCTTGTGGGTGTATTTTATGTCTTTGCATTGAAGGATAGTTATTTATAGATATTTATGGAATAGTTAGTTATTCTAGTTTTTTTTTCTGTCCATCTTGTTTTGGTTTCTCCTGGATATATTTGCTTAGTGAATCTTTGCATCTAGCTCACTGCCTCTTTTTAGCTCTAGGAGGTACCTAAGCTTGGGTTGACCTCGGCTCTGGTAAATGATCAGAGTGATGCCTGCTCTGAAGGTGAGAGGTCCCAAAGGGACTAGGCTGGCGGTGTGTTAAGGCTAGCTAGAGGTTTGTGCCTAGGAGTCCAGTGGAACATACCTCTTCTGCTGAGCAGCCACTCAGATTGGGCACCTCTGTTTGCTTAAGAGCAGAGCAGACTTTCCAGGGTTGGGGATGATAGTCCCACCTCCTGTCTTTGTCTCTACCTGTTCTCAGGAATATTTCTCCCTTTAGGCAGTCACGATGCTTCCCATGGATTAAGGTGGGGACAGGTCTCCTGCTTGGGAACCCAAGATGTTGGGGAACCTGGCTGACCACCTCAGTCTTACCTTTTCCAATACAGAAATGTGAGTTGGGTGGAGGAGGGGGCAAGATTTCTGCTCGATGCCAGGCAGAATGGAGGGGGAAGGGTGTCACAGATGTGGAGGTCTGATTCCCTTAGCATCTGTTCAGAGTTGTTTTTTGTTTGTTTGTTTGTTTGCTTTATTCTTACTTCTCTGTGGCTCCAGGAATTATCTCATTATCATATTTGAGTTCCAGGTAAAAATCTTGGCACTTGTATATTTGTTTGTTTGTTTGTTTTTCTATTGGAGAGGGAGGAGTGAAAACAGCTTGCACTTATATTTCTATGTATAAACAATGCACACATAAAAACTGGAATTAAAAATACAATACCATTTATAATAATATTGAATTACTAGGTGTAAATATAACAAGACATACAGAGCTTTTATGCTGTAAACTTCATAGCATTGATGAAAGAAATCAGAAGTCTGAATAACTGGAGAAATATATTCATTAGCAGACTCACCATAGATGTAAATTCTTTCCAAATTGATACACAGTTTTAAACACAGTTTCTGTCAAAATTTCAGCAAGATTTTTTAAAAAACATAAATATAGACCCAATTATCTTAAAACTTATTTAGAAAGTTATAGGAACTATAATAGCTAAAATAGTTTTCTAAAAAGAGTAAGGTGGGAGAGTCACTCTTTTTGATTTCATGACTTTACAGTAATCCAGGTTGTGTGGTGTTGGTATAGAGACACACATGTAGAGAACAGTATACAAAATGTAGAAATAGTCCCACAAATATGGCTAATTGATTTTTGACATAGGTTGAAAGCAGTGTAATGTAGGAAGGTTAATATTTCCAATAAATATTGCTAGAGTAATTGGGTATTCTCTAGCAATAAAAGTGTACCTTGGCCAGGCATGATGGCTTACGTCTGAACTCCCAGCACTTTGAGAGGCCAAGGTGGGTGGATCATTTGAGGTCAGGAGTTCGAGACCAGCCTAGCCAACATGGTGAAACCTTGTCTCTACTAAAAATACAAAAATTAGCCAGGCATGGTGGTGAGCGCTTGTAATCCCAGCTACTCGGGAGGCTGAGGCAGGAGAATCGCTTGAACTCAGGAGGCAGAGGTTGCAGTGAGCCGAGATTGTGCCAGTGCAGTCCAGCCTGGGTGACAGAGTGAGCCTTTGTCTCAAAGAAAAAAACAAAAACAAAAACAGTGTATGTTGACATATCCTCACACCTCTTAAATTGTTTTTGTTTTTAATTTTTGTGGGTACATAGTAGGTGTATGAATTTATGGGTTACATGAGATATTTTGATACAGGGATGCAATGTGCAATAATCACATCAAGGGAGATGGGTATCCATCCCCTCAAGCATTTATTCTTTATGTTACAAATAATACAGTTACATTCTTTTAGTTATTTAAAAATCTACAATTAAGTTGTTATTGACTATAGTCATTCTGTTGTTTTAGCAAATTCTAGGTATTATTCATTCTGTTTTTTTGTACCCATTGACCCTTCTCACTTCCCCTTCCCAACCCTACACTATCCTTTCGAGCCTCTGGTAACCATCTTTCTACTGTCTATCTCCATGAGTTCAATTATTTTAATTTTTAACTCCCATAAATAAGTGAGTACATGCAAAGTTTGTCTTTTTGTGCCTGACTTATTTCACTTAATGTAATTTGACCTCAGCTTCCATCCATGTTGTTGCAAATGACTGAATCCCATTACTTTTTATGCCTGAGTAATACTTTGTTTTGTATATATACCACATTTTTAAAATCCGTTCATCTGTTGATGGACACTTAGGTTGCTTCAAATCTTAGCTGCTGTGAATAGTGCTGCAATAAACATGGGAGTGCAAGTATTTCTTTGATTTATTGATTTCCTTCCTTTTGGGTATATACCTAGGAGTGGGATTGCTGCATGGTAAGGTAGCTGTATTTTTAGGTTTTTGTGGAGCCTCCAAACTGTTCTCCATGGTGGTTGTACTAATTTAGATTTCCACCAAGAGTATGAGGGCTCCCTTTGGTCCACATCCTTGCCAGCATTTATTATTGCTTGACTTTTGGATAAAGGCCATTTTAACTGGGGTGAGATGATGTCTAATTATAGTTTTGATTTACATTTCTCTGATGATCAATAATGTTGAACAGCTTTTCATATGCCTATTTGCCATTTGTATGCCTTCTTTTTAGAAATGTGTATTCACATCCTTTGTCCATTTTAAAAATTAGATTATTATTTTCCTTAAGAGATGTTTGAGCTACTTATATATTCTGGTTATTCATCCCCTATGAGATGGGTAGTTTGCAAATATTTTCTCTCATTCTGTGGATTGTCTCTTCTTCACTTTTTTGATTGTTTTCTTTGCTGTGCAAAAGCTTTTTGCTTAATATGATCCTGTTTGTCCATTTTTGCTTTGATTGCCTGCACTCGCAGCATATTACTCAAGAAATTTTTGCCCATACCAATGTCCTGGAGAGTCTCACCAGTGTTTTCTTTTAGTTTCCTAGCTTGAGGAATTACAGCCTTTAATAATCAATTTTGATTTGATTTTTGTATATGGTGAGAGATAGGGAGTTAGTTTCGCTCTTTTGCATATGGATATTCAGTTTTCCCAGCACCATGTATTGAAGAGATTGTCCTTTCCCCAGTGTATTTTCTTGGCACCTTTGTCAAAAATGAGTTCACTGTAGATGTATGACTTTATGTTCCCTATTCTGTCCCATGATCTTTGTGTCTGTGTTTACGCTAGTACCATGCCATTTTAGTTACTATAGCTCTTCAGTATAATTTAAAGTAATGTAATGTGATTCTTCCAGTTTTGTTGTTTTTGCTTAGGATTGCATTGGCTATTCTGGGTCTTTGTGGTTTCATATAAATTTTAGGATTGCCTTTTCTATTTCTGTGAGGAATGCCATTAATATTTTGATAAAGATTGTATTAAATCTGTAGATTCCTTTAGTTAATATGGTCATTTTAACAATATTGATTCTTTTAATTCATGAACATGGAATATCTTTCCCTTTTTTTGTGTGTCTTCAATTTTCTTGCATCAATGTTTTATAGTTTTCATTGTAGAGATCTTTCATCTTTTTGGTTAATTCCTAGGTATTTAATTTTATTTGTAACTATTTTAAATGGGATTACTTTCTTGATTTCTTTTTCAGATTGTTTTTGGCATATAGAAACGCTACTAATTTTTGTGTGTTGATTTTGTATCCTGCAATTTTACTGAATTTGTTTATGAGTTGTAATAGTTTTTTAGGGGAGTCTTTAGATTTTTTCAAATGTAAAATCATATCCTCTGTAAACAAGGATAATTTGACTTCTTCCTTTTCGATTTTGATGCCCTTTATTTCTTTCTCTTGTCTGATTGCTCTAGCAAAGACTTCCAGTACTGTATTAAATAATAGTGGTGAAAATGGGCATCATTGTTATATTCTAAATCTTAGAGGAAAGGCTTTCAGTTTTTCCCCCATGCAGTGTGAAACTAGATATGGGCCTATCATATATGGTTTTTATCACGTTGAGGTAAGTTTCTTCTTCTTTTTTTTGAGATGGAGTCTCGCTCTGTCACCCAGGCTGGAGTGCAGTGGCATGATCTTGGCTCACTGCAACCTCCGCCTCCCGGGTT
Organism: Rhinopithecus roxellana; assembly: GCF_007565055.1. Classification (NCBI taxonomy): domain Eukaryota; kingdom Metazoa; phylum Chordata; class Mammalia; order Primates; family Cercopithecidae; genus Rhinopithecus; species Rhinopithecus roxellana. The sequence continues at coordinate 69,701,633 of NC_044556.1, read as the reverse complement.
TGAGTGATTCTCCTGCCTCAGCCTCCCAAGTAGCTGGGACTATAGGCATGTCACCATGCCTGGCTTATTTTTGTATTTTTAGTAGAGACAGGGTTTCCCCATGTTGGCCAGGCTGGTCTCGAACTCCTGACCTTAGGTTATCCACCCGATTTGGTCCCCCAAAGTGCTGGGATTACAAGTGTGAGCCACTGTACCTGGTTGAGGTACGTTTCTTCTATCCCCAGTTTTGTGAGGATTTTTATCATGAAGGGATGTTGAATTTTGTAAAATGCATTTTAGCATCAGTTGAAATGATAAGGGTTTTGTCTTTCATTCTGTTGGTATGATGTATGAGATTAATTTATTTGCATATGTTGAATCATCCTTGCTTCCCTGGGATAAATCCCACTTGGTCATGATAAATGATTTTTTTAATGTGTTGAATTTCCTTTGGTAGTATTTTGTTGAGGATTTTTCCATCAGTATTCATCAGACATGTTGTTCTATGGTTTTCTTTTTTTGATTATCTTTGGTTTTCATATCAGGGTAATACTAGCCTCATAGACTGAGTTTGGAAGTATTCCCACCTCTGTTTTTCAGAGTAATTTCAGTAGGACTGGTGTTCTTTAAATGGACATGGATGCAGCTGGAAACCATCATTCTTAGCGAACTATCACAAGAAGAGAAAACCAAACACCGCATGTTCTCACTCATAGGTGGGAACTGAACAATGAGATCACTTGGACTCGGGAAGGGGAACATCACACACTGGGGCATATCATGGGGAGGGGGGAGGGGGGAGGGATTGCATCAGGGAGTTATACATGATATAAATGATGAATTGATGGGTGCTGACGAGTTGATGGGTGCAGCACACCAACATGGCACAAATATACATATGTAACAAACCTGCACGTTATGCACATGTACCCTAGAACTTAAAGTATAATAAAAAAAAAAAAGAAAAAAAAATAAATGTTTGGGATAATTCAGCAGTGAAGCCACTGGGACCTGGGCTTCTCTTTGCCGGGAGACTTTTCATTATGCTTTTGATCTCATTACTTGTTATTGATCTCTTCAGGTTTTGGATTTCTTTATGGTTCAGTCTTGGTAGGTTGTATGTCTCTAGGAACTTACCCATTTCTACTAGATTTTTCAATTTATTGGCACATAGTTGTTCTTAGTAGCCACTAATGATCCTTTGAATATCTGTGGTGTCATTTGTAATGTCTTCTTTTGCATCTCTAATTTTATTTCTTTGGGTCATCGCTCTTTTTTTTTTTTTTTAGTCTGGCTGAGGTTTGTCAATTTTGTTTACCTTTTTAGAATACCAACATTTTGTTTTGTTGATCTCTTGTATTATTTTTCTCATTTCAAGTTTATTTCTGCTCTAATCTGTATTATTTCTTTTCTTCTAATTATGGGTTTGGTTTGCTCTTTTCTGGTTAAGATGTATCATTAGGTGGTTTATTTTACATTTTTCTTTTAATTTTGATGTAGACACTTCCAGGTGTAAACTTCCCTCAGTACTGCATTTGCTATATCCCATAGATTTTGGGATGTTATGTTTCCATTATCATTTGTTTCAAGAAATTTTTCAGTTTTTTCCTCAGTTTCTTCGTGGACCCATTGGTCATTCAGAAGCGTATTTCTTAATTTCTGTGTATTTCTGTAGTTTCCAGAAATTTCTCTTCTTACTGATTTCTAGTTTCATTCCATTGTCAGAAAAGATGCTTCATATTATTCCAGTTTTTTTTTTTTTTTTTTTTAACTGTTTTAAGACTTGTTTTGTGACCTACCATATGGTCTGTTCTTGAAAACGATCCATGTGCTGAGGCAAAGAATGTATTTTCTATGGCCATTGGAAGAGTGTTCTGTAAATACCTGTTAGGTTCATTTGGTCTATAACACAGATTAAATTTTATGTTTTTTGATTTTCTGTTTTCTTTTTTTTTTTGAGTCAGAGACTCGCTCTGTTGCCCAGGCAGCAGTACAGTGGCACGATCTTGGCTCACTGCAACCTCTGCCTCCCAGGTTCAAGCAATTCTCCTGCCTCAGTCTCATGAGTAGCTGGGATTACAGGCACATGCCACCATGCCTGGCTAATGATTTTGTATTTTTAGTAGAGATGAGTTTTTACCACATTGAGCAGGCTGGCCTTGAACTCCTGAACTCAAGTGATCTGCCTGCCTTGGCCTCCCAAAGTACTGGGCTTACAGGTGTGAGCCACCATGCCTGGCCTCTTTGTTGACTTTCTGTCTGAAATATTTGTCTGATGCTGAAAGTGGGGTATTGAAGTCTATAGTTTTTTTTTAGTTTTTATTTTTATTTTTTCTGATGGAGTCTCACTACATCGCCCAGGCTGGAGTGAGTTGTCAAGATCTTGGCTTACTGCAGCCTCCACGCTCAAATGCTACTCCCACCTCAGTCTCCTGAGTAGCTGGGACTATAGGTGCGCACCACCATGCCTAGCTAGATTTTGTATTTTTTGTAGACATGGGATTTTGCCACGTTACCTAGGCTAGTCTCAAACTCCTGGATTCAAGCAATCTGCCCATCTCAGCCTCCAAATGTGCTGGGATTGCAGGAGTGAAGCACCATGCCCAGCCTACAGCTATTATTGTTTTGGGGTCTATTTCTACCGCTCTAATAATATTTGCTTTATATATCTGGGTGCTCCTGTGCTGGGTGCATATGTATTTACAATTGTTATATCCTCTTGCTGAATTGACCCCTTTATCATTATATAATTACCTTTGTGTCTTCTTATAGTTTTGTCTTGAAATCTATTTTATCTGGTGTAAATATAGCTACTTCTGCTCTGCATGGTTTCCATTGGTATGGAGTATCTTTTTCCAGCTCTTTATTTTCTGCCTGTGTGTCTTTATAGGTGAAGTAGGTTTCTTGTAGGCAAAGGATCATTGGGTCTTTTAAAATCCGTTCAGCCACTCTGTGTCTTCTCATTGGAGAGTTTAGTCTGTTTACGTTCAGTGTTATTATTGATAGTTTAGGACATACTTCTGCCATTTTGTTTTCTGATGATTTTGTGGTCTTTTCTTTTTTCCTTTCTTCCTGTATTCCTGTTAGTGAACATGATTTTTCTCTGGTGGTTTGATTTAACTTCTTGCTGCTTATTTTTTGTGTATCTATTGTATGTTTTTTGATTTGAAGTTACCATGAGGCTTGCAAGTACTGCCTTATAACCCAGGGGTCCCCAACTGCTGGGCCACAGACAGGTGTTACTCCATCGCCTTTTAGGAGCTGGGCCTCACAGTAGGAGGTGAACTGCAGGCAAGTGAGCATTTATCACCTGAGCTCTGCCTCCTGTCAGATCAGTGGTAGCATTAGATTCTCATAGGAGTGCAAACGCTGTTGTGAACTGTGAATGTGAGGGATCTAGGTTGCATGCTGTTTATGAGACTCTAATGCCTGATAATCTGAGGTAGAACAGTTTCATCTCAAAACCATGCCCTACATGTGCCCCCTGCCCCCAAGAGAAATTGTCTGAGGTGGAACAGTTTCATCCCAAAACCATCACCCTCACTAGTCTGTGGAAAAGTTGTCTTCCATGAAACTGGTCCCTGGTGCCAAAAAGGTTGGTGACTGCTGATTTATATAACATTCTTAAAATGACAAAATTAGGGAAATGGAGAAGAAATCTATGGATGCTAGTGTTTAGAGATGGTGGAGGAGAGAAGGGTGTGTGTGCGTTGGAGGGTGATTTTCAAGGGGTAGCAGCAAGGAGAGGTTTGTGGTGATGCAACACTTGTTTTTTAATTTTCTAGTTTTTTTGTTTTTGTTTTTGTTCCTTTTGGAGAAAAGGCAAACACATTTATTTAACAAGAGAATCACAGAGTGATCGTCCTGATGGAACACTTCTGGGTCTTGATTGTACTTGTGGTTATGAGAATGTACACATTTGATAAGATGCCATAGAACTATTAATATGTACACACATAATTTTCTGTTGGTCAGTTTTCTGACTGTAATAGTATACGGTAGAATACATACGATGTAGCCCTTAGGGAAAACTTAATGGAAGGTACGTGAGAATTTTCTGTACAATCTTTGCAACTTTCTAGTGACTCTACAATTATTCCTGAAATAAAAAGTTTTAAAAATTTGCAGTGTATTTATTGGTCTGTCTTTTAAAATTATTTCAATAGTTTTTGGAGAACAGGTTGTGTTTGGTTACATGAATAAGTTCTTCAGTGTTGATTTCTGAGATTTTGGTGCATCTATCACCCAAGCGCTGTATACTGTACCCATTGTATAGTCTTTTATCCCTCACTGCCCTTCCAGCCTTTCTCCCGAGTCCTCAGAGGTCATTATATCATACTTACACCTTTGCATCTTCGTAGCTTACCTCCTACTTATGAGTGAGAACATATGATGTTTGGTTTTCTATTCCTGAGTCACTTCACTTAGCATAATGGTCTCCAACTCCATCCAGGTTGCTGTGAATGCCATTATTTTATTCTTTTTATGGCTAAGTAGTATTCCATGGCGCATGTGTGCGTGTGTGTGTGTGTGTGTGTGTGTGTGTGTGTGTGTGTGTGTGTATACACCATATTTTCTTTATCCACTTGTTGGTAATGGGCATGTAGGCTGGTTTCATATTTTTGCAATTGCAAATTGTGCTGCTATAAACGTGTGTGCAAGTGTCTTTTTCATATAATGACCTGGTTTCATATAATGACTTGGGTTGCTGGATCAAATGTGAGTTCTACTTTTAGTTCTTTAAAGAATCTCCATACCGTTTTCCATAGTGGTTATACTAGTTTACATTTCCACTAGCAGTGTACAAGTGTTCCCTTTTCACCATATCCACACCAAAAATAATTTTTTTTGATTGTTTAATTATGGTTTTTCTTGCAGGAGTAAGGTGGTATTGCATGGTGGTTTTGATTTGCATTTCCCTGATAATTTGTGATGTTGACCATTTTTTCATATGTTTGTTGGCCATTTGAATATCTTCTTTTGAGAATTGTCTATTCATATCCTTAGCCCACTGTTTGATGGGATTATTTGTTTTTTTCTTGCTGATTTGTTTGACTTCCTTGTAGATTCTCCATATTAGTCCTTAGTGGGTTACATAGTTTGCAAATATGTTTTCCCCCTCTGTTGGTTGTCTGTTTACTCTCCTGATTATTTCTTTTGCTGTGCAGAAATGTTTAGTTTAATTACATCCCATCTATTTTTCTTTGTTTTTATTACATTTGCTTTTGGGTACTTGGTCATGAAGTCTTTGCCTAAGCTAATGTCTAGAAGAATTTTTCTAATATTATCTTCTAGAATTTGTATGGTTTCGGATCTTAGATTTCAGTCTTTGATGCATCTTGAGTTGACTTTTGTGTAAGGTGAGAGATAAGGATCTGGTTTCATCCTTCTACAAGTGGTTTGTCAATTATCACAGCACCATTTGTTGACTAGGGTGTCCTTTACCCACTTTATGTTTTTGTTTGCTTTGTTGCAGATCTGTTGGCTGCAAATATTTCGCTTTATTTCTAGGTTCCATTGGTCTACATGCCTTTTTTTTTTTTTTTTGAGACGGAATTTTGCTCTCATTGCCTAGTCTGGAGTGCAATGGCGTGATCTCGGCTCACCGCAACCTCCACCTCCTGGGTTCCAGCAATTCTTCTGCCTCAGCCTCCTGAGTAGCTGGGATTATGGGCATGTGCCACCATGCCTGGCTAATTTTTTTTATTTTTAGTAGAGACGGGATTTTTCCATGTTGGTCAGGCTGGTCTCGAACTCTTGACCTCAGGTGATCCACCCGCCTCAGCCTCCCAAAGTGTTGGGATTACAAGCGTGAGCCACCGTGCCTGGCCTCTACATGCCTGTTTTTATACCAGTATTATCCTGTTTTGGTAACTATAGCCTTGTAGTACAGTTTGAAGTTGGGTAATGTGATGCCTCCAGATTTATTTTCTTTGCTTAGTCTTGCTTTGGCTATGTGAGCTCTTTTTTGGTTCCATATGAATTTTAGGACTCTTTTCTAGTTCGGTTAAGGATGATGATGGCATTTTGATGGGAATTGCACTGAATTTATAGATTGCTTTTGGGAATATGGTCATATTCACAATATTCATTCTACTCATCCATCAGGATAGGATGTGTTTCCATTTGTTCGTGTCATCTATGATTTTTTTCAGCAGTGTTTTGTAGTTTTCCTTGTAGAGATCTTTCACTTCCTTGATTAGGTATATTCGTGTGTGTGTGTGTGTGTGTGTGTGTGTATGTATGTATTTTTTGCGGTTGTTGTAAAAGGGGTTGAGTTCTTGATTTGATTCTCAGATTGGTCACTGTTGGTGTATAGCAGTGCTGCTGATTTGTGTACGTTGATTTTGTATCCCAAAACTTTATTGAATTCATTTATCAGATCTGGGAGCTTTTTGGATGAGTCTTTAGGGTTTTCTAGGTATATGATCTGTCTGTTTTGTCTGCTATTTGAGTAGTTACTCCTGCTTGCTTTTGGCTTTAATTTGCATGGAATATATTTTTCCATCCCTTTTCCTTAATTTTATGTGAGTCCTTATGTGTTAGGTGAGTGTGTTGAGGACAACAGATACTTGGTGGATTTTTATTCATTCTGCCATTCTGTATCTTTTACATGGAACATTTAGGCCATTTACATTCAATGTTAGTATTGAGATATGAGGTATTGTTCTATTCCTAATGGTAGTTGTTGCCTGAAAACCATGGCCTTTTTTTCATTGTGTTAGTGTTTTATAGGCCCTGTGAGATTTATGCTTTAAGAAGGTTATATTTTGGTGTATTTCGATGTTTTGTTTTAAGATTTAGGACTCCTTTTAGCATTTCTTGTAGTGCTGGCTTGGTAGGGCACGTTCTGTCAGCATTTGTTTGTCTGAAAAATACTTTATCTCTCCTTCATTTATGAAGCTTAGTTTTGCTGGATACAGAATTCTTGACTGATAATTATTTTGTTCAACAAGGCTAAAGATTCCCCAATTCCTTCTGGCTAATAGAATTTCTGCTGAGCTGCTTTTAATCTGATAGGTCTTCTTTTATAGGTTACTTGATGCTTTTGCCTCATAGCTCTTAATATTGTTTCCTTTGTCTTGACTTTAGATAACCTGATGACTATGTACCTAGGTGATGATCTTTTGCAATGAATTTCCCAGGTGTTCTTTGAGCTTCTTGTATTTAGATGTCTAGATCTCTAGCAAGCCTGGGGAAGTTTTCCTGGATTATTCCCTAAAATAAGTTTTCCAAACTTTTAGGTTTTTCTTCTTCCTCAGGAATGCCACAGAGTAGTAGGAGGGAGGAAGGAAGAAAAGATACAAAATGTCAAAACTCAAACGGGAAGAATAGACTACTGAGCCAAGTGTATATCTTTTCAAGAAACTGAATCAATAATTAATAACCTTCCAAAATAGAAAGCACTGGGACCAGATGGTTTTACTGATGAGTTTTACCAAACATTTACAGAATAAATTATATCAGTTCTCTACAATCTCTTCTAGAAGACAGAAGTAGAAGGAATACTTCCAACTCATTCTATGAGGCCAGCATTATTCTATTACCAATTTTTAAATTTACCCAAATAAAATTAAAACTTCAGTTCCCTCAGCATGCATCCACCCAAGACTGAACCAGGAAGAAGCTGAATCTGTGAACAAACCAGTAACAGGTTCTGAAATTGAGGCCGTAATAATTAGCCTACTCCACCTCCCTACCAAAAAAAGTCCAGGACCAGACAGATTCACAGCTAAATTCTACAGATGTACAAAGAAGAGCTGGTACCATTCCCACTGAAACTATCCCAAAAAAATTGAGGAGGAGGGACTCCTTTGTAACTCATTTTATGAAGTCAGCATCATCCTTACACCAAAACCTGGCAGAGATACAATGAAAAAGGAAAACTTCAGGCCATTATTTTTGGTGAATATCAATGCAAATTCCTCAACAAAATGCTGGCAAACCGAATCCAGCACCACATTAAAAAGCTTATCCACCATGATCAAGTAGGCTTTATCCCTGGGATATAAGGTTGGTTCAACATATGCAAATGAATAAACATGATTGATTCATCACATAAACAGAACTAAAGGACAAAAACCACATGGTTATCTCAATACATGCAGAAAATGCTTTTGATAAAATTCAACATTTCCTCATGCTAAAAAAAACTCTCAATAAACTAGGTATTGAAGGAAGTACCTCAAAATAATAAGAGCCATCCATGACAAACTCACAGCCAACCTTGTACTGAATGGGCAATAGCTGGAAGCATTCCCCTTGAAAACTGGCACAAGACAAGGATGCCCTCCCTTGCCATTCTTATTCAACATAGTATTGGAAGTCTTGACCAGGGTAATCAGGCAAGAGAGAGAAATAAAGGGCATTCAAATAGGAAGAGAGAAAGTCAAACTATCCCTGTTTGTACAGTGCTATATCTAGAAAACCCCATAGTCTCAGCCCAAAAGCTTCTAAGCCAATAAACAACTTCAGCAAAGTCGCAGGATACAAAATCAATGTGCAAAAATCACTAGCATTCCTATACACCAAGAACAGTCAAGCCATGAGCCAAATCCAGAATGTAATCCCATTCATAATTCTCACAAAAAGTTTAAAATACTGAGGGATAAAGCTTACTAGGGAGGTGAAAGATCTCTACAAGGAAAACTGTAAACCACTGCTCAAATAAATCAGAGATTATGCAAACAAATGGGAAAACATTCCATGCTCATGGATAGGAAGAATCAATATTGTTAAAATGTCCATATTGCCCAAAGCAGTTTATAGATAATGCTATTTGTGTTAAACTACCATTGAGATTCTTCGCAGAACTAGAAAAAGCTATTTTAAAATTCATATGGAACCAAAAAGGAGCTTGAATAGCTAAGGCAATCCTAAGCAAAAAGAACAAAGCTGTAGGCATCATGCTACATGACTTCAACCTATACTACAAGGCTACAGTAACCAAAACAGCATGATACTGGAACAAAAACAGATACACAGACAAATGGAACAGAATAGAGAATCCAGAAATAAGACTGCATATCTACAACTATCTTATCTTCGACAGACCTGACAAAAACAAGCAATGGGGAAAGGATTCCCTATTCAGTAAATAGTGCTGGGATAACTGGCTAGCCACATGCAGAAGATTGAAACTAGATTCCTTCCTTACACCATTTTCAAAAATTAACTCAAGATGGATTAAAGGCTTAAATGTAAAATACAAAACTATAAAAACCCTGGAAGACAACCTAGGTAATACCATGAAGGACATAGGCACTGGCAATGATTTTATGTCAAAGATGCCAAAAGCAATTACAAAAAAACAAAAATTGACAAATGGGATCTATTTAAACCAAAGAGCAAACTTTAAACTGCACAGCAAAAGAAACTATCAACAAACAGACAATCTACAGAATGGGAGAAAGTTTTGGAAACTATGCATCCAGCGAAGGTCAAATATCCAGCATCTATAAGGAACTTAAATTTACAAGAAGAAAAAACAACCCCATTAAAAAGTGGGCAAAGGACATGAACAGACACTTTTTAAAAGAAGACATACATGCAGCCAACAATCTTATGCAGGAACAGGAGACCAGATACCGCATGTTCCTACTTATAAGTGGGAGCTAAATGATGAGAACACTCAGACACATAGAGCAGAACTACAGACACTGGGGCCTGTCAGAGGGTGGGGGGTGGGAGGAGGAATAGCTTCAGGAAAAATAACTAATGGGTACTAGGCCTAATACCTGGGTGATGAAATAATCTGTGCAACAGACCCCTATGACACAAGTTTGCCTATGTAACAAACCTGCACATGTACCCCTGAACTTTAAAAAAACAAACTTATGTTCATACAATATCCTGCACAAGGATGTTTATAGCCACTTTATTAACAATTGCCAAAGTGTGGAAACAACCAAGTTGTTCTTCAGTAGGTGAATGGGGAAATCAACTGTGGTACATTTAGACAATGGAATGTTACTTACCGGTAATAAAGAAATGAGCTATCAAGCCTTAAGACTTGGAGAAACCTTAAATTCATGTTACTGATTCAAAGATGACAGCATGAAGAAGCTTTATATTATATAATTCCAATTGTATGACATTCTGGAAAAGTCAAACCCATGGAGACAGTAAAAAGGTTAGTGGTTACCAGATACTGGGCAGGAAGTAGAGATGAATGGTGGAGTGCAGAGGATTTTTAGGGCAGTGTAACTATCCTGTATGCTGGAATGATGGATTGTCCCAATCTATAGAATATACTACAGCAAGATAGAACCCTAACAGAAGCTGTGAACTTCAGATGATAATGAGTCATTGGTGTAGGTTCATCAGTTGCAACACATGTGCCACTCTAGTACAGAATGTTCTTAGTTGTGGAGGTTGTGCGTGTTTGAGGCCAAAGGAACTTTTTATTTTCTGCGCAACATTTGTGTGAATCTAAAATTGTTCTAAAAAATGAAGTCTGTTTAAAAGGAGAAAAATCAATACAGTCACTAACCATGTTTGGTGAAAGGCATGTGATACCTTCAACAGTGTGCCTTCATCTAAAATCGTAATACTATAGTTGATGTTAAAATTTTAAGAGATATAGGGGAAATTTTGAGCTGAGCGTCCCAGACAGCGGGTTAGGTTTTCCAGATGTGGGACCGACCACTGTAAGTTTCTGGGTGGTTTTTAGTTTGCTTGGGATTACATATTATGTCTTAGGATTACATATTATGTGTACACCATGCACAATTCTAAGCTCTCTACATACATTATTTAATGCTCTCAATCAGTTTTCTGATTAAAAAAAAACCCCGAAGCCAGAGAGCTTAAGTGTTTTGTATAAACACACTAAGTTACAGATCAAGGGTTTGAACTCAGGTCTCTTTCCAAAACTGTAGCTCTGTATCATTATTCAGAACTGAATTTCTGTGATGATTATAACATTTATATTCCTTCTCAACTTACTGTATTACAATATCATTATTCATTAAACTTCCTTTAAAAAAATCAGTGTGCCCTAATTAACGAATTTACAATATGAATAATAGCATTTAGAAAAACCACAGCAACTGGGCGTGGTGGCTCATGCCTGCAATCCCAGCACTTCGGGAGACTAAGGCAGGTGAATCACTTGAGATCAGGAGTTCGAGAACAGCCTGGCCAACATGGTACAACCCTGTCTCTAATAAATATACAAAAATTAGCCAGGTGTGGTGATGGGTGCCTGTAATCCCAGCTATCCGGGAGTCTGAGGCAGGAGAATCACTTGGACTCAGGAGGCAGAGGCTGTAGTGAGCCAAGATCATGCCACTGCATTCCAGCCTGGGCAATAGAATGAGACTCAGTCTCAAAAAAACAAAAACAAACAAACAAACAAAAAAAAACACACCAAAAAAAGCAGTCAAAACCCCCTACAATGACAAATAGGGTTAATTGAATGGCTGAGCTAGGGTCATATTTTATCCTTACTAGACACCATCATTGCATGTTTTATAAATACCTTGATGCTTTCCAACCATTTTAAAAGACAAACGTATTTTAATTGTGATTATATTTATTGATTAAAAAAATTAAAAATGGGAAACATAACATTATTATGCTATTCTAAATTATTCTCTTTAATGGTCTCATAGTTTTCTACTGTGTACTGTGGTTTATTTAATTCATTCTCTTTAGGTTGTTTTCTTATTTTTTTTCTGCCTGTGATGAATATTCTTAGAGGTCAATCATCTTCTATTATGTTTTCTTTAGTATGTTTTTTCAGAGTTGGAGATTATGGGTCAAACAGTATATATGCATATTTTAACCTCTCCAGAAATATTACACTATTTTAAACTTCTGCTAGTAGTACAGATTGAGTCCTTTATCTGACGTGCTTGGGACCAGAAGTGTTTCAGATTTTGAATTTTTTCAGACTTGGGAGTATTTGTATTATGTACATTTACTGGTTGAGTATTCCAAATCCCAAAATTTGAAACTCGAAATGCTACAATGAGCATTTCTTTTGAGTGTCATGTCAGTTCTCAAAAAGTTTCTGATTTTAGAGCATTTTGGATTTTGCATTTTCAGATTTGGGATGCTCAACCTGTATGTGAGAAGGTTTACTTCCTCATATCCTTACTGACAACATCTGCCATTTGCTGATGAAAATTTGGATTTCACTATCATTTTAATGTGCAATTTTAATTGCTATTAGGATGTATTTTAAAAAAATTTTATTGACTTGTGTTTCTTTTTATGAAATGCCTATTTTAAGTCCTTTTCCTAAATTTTTTTATTAGAGGTTTATATGTTCTTACTGAATTTTTAGGAGCTCTCTCTTTATAAGAATATGTAAACTTTTGTCTTGAATATACAGGTATATTTTCTTTCAAGACAAAAATTTTCTGTTTCTTACATGTTCATCGTAGAAAAATCAAACAATAAGCTAAAAAAAGATATAATTCACCTATAACCCTGATACCTACTGAGAATTATTTTTACATTTCGATGTATACTCCTACTGTCTTCTTTCTGTGCATATATACACTGTTAAGGCCCCATTAGCCTGTGTTTTCACATAAGGCCATAATGACATTAACATATAAATTATAAAGACTTGGTAGCTTTTACCTGTTAATAGTGGGGTGTCCTTTTCTACCTTTCCCATCCTGTAAGTATTTCTGAGAGTATGGTCTCAAATAAGTTTGAGAATGAATGTGTGTCTGCTGGAAGCTCCTGTTTTTCCACCATTTTCCAGTCCTCCAGAAGTTTGCTGATGGTCCCATGTCTGAATTAGACACCCCTCTTCTTTGTTGCAGTTGCACCTGTAATTCTTCAGCATAGCACTTCTTAAACTGTTTTTAATTGCCTGTCCTCCATGCTAAACTTTAAGCTCTTGTAGAACACAGACTCTGTCTGCTGTGTTCATGGTTTTTCTTTATGTCTGATATCTGTATGTACATAACAGGCATTCAGTAAATATGTGTTGAATTGACTTTTGTTGAATTTTAATACTCGATTGGAGGGTTAGACACCTTTCTATCTATTTGCACACTTTCCCTTCGTATATCCAAGTATATATATATGATGTCAATTTTTTCTTTTATCTTTTTATTCTTTTCCTTTATGGTTTGCTTTTGGTGCTATTAATTAGTTTCTTTTTAATAACCCGAAAGATACCTTTTTGTATCCTTTCTTTATTTGTAGTACAATAAAGTTTGTTTTCCTTGTTGGTAAGCCTGAAAAATCTCACTTTAGTATTGTTAGAGTATACTGGAATAGATGATATAAATACCTCTAAACTCTCACTTATAGCAGCCTAAATGTTGTAAAGAAACGTTTACAACATTTGTAAAGAAAACGTTGTAATAATTTACAACGTTGTAAATTATTGTTGTAAAGAAAACGTTTTTTAATAATTTGCCAATCAACAATTTCTAATTTAATTGTCATTTTTTTGTCTTTTTTTTTTTTTTTTTTTTTGAGACAGGGTATCATTCTGTCACCCAGGCTGGAGTGCAGTGGCATGATTACGGCTTACTGCAGCCCCGACCTCTTGGGCTCAAGGAATCCTCCTACCTCAGCCTCCCATGTAGCTAGGACCACAGGTGTATGCCACTATTCCTGGCTAATTTTTTTTTTTTTTTTTTTTTTTTTGTAGAGATGGCATCTTTCTTTGTTGTCCAGGGTAGTCTCAGTCCCCCGGGCTCAACGAGATTCTTCCACTTGGCTTCCCAAAGTGCTGGGATTACAGGCTTGACCCACAATGCCTGGCCTCACTTTTTATAATATACTTAAATGAGTTTGGTGATTTTAAAAGTACCCTAGCATTTAGCACATGAATACATCTCATTTCGATTAGTGGCCAAAGTATTTTTGGGCATTGTGAGCATTTTACCAATCCCGGGCTGCTTATGGTATGTTATAGTATCAGGTACCTCTTTTTGGATCTGTGCTCTAAGTAGAATTGTGTTGTATACTTTGCTTAGTCCATTAAATTTTTACTTGTCCGTTTGAGGATCAACAAGAAAAAGTCAGAACGTACTTTCTACTTTTTAATATACTCTACTGACTCATTAGTACACAGCCATGGTGAGACACTTGAGATGTTCTGCTGAAGACAGTTATTACATACTGAGATTCTGGAAGGACAGCAAGTTAGATAAAGATAACTCATGCTTTTAAGAGTCCCATGGAACTTCAGTCATTGTGAAGTGAAGAAAGTGATAAGGTAATAATGCATGAAGCAGTTTGAGTCACTGTGTTGTGGATGGTGGGAGGTAGCCCTCTTAATCAAAGCTTTAAGAACGACCAGGAACCTAAGGAATAGTTACCTATACCACCAGATTATGCAGATAATGTTGATGACAACAAACTTATATCATATATATATATATATATATTTCAAAAGCATGTAGCAGTCCCATAGGTTTTATATATATGGAATCAGTATAGTGTTTGATTATAATTAATGATATCATCTTAAGGACTACATCTAATATACTTATTTTGAAAATAAGGTGCAACCACATATTTTTGACATAAATTATAGTTATTTTTCTTCAATTCAGTGCTTTGATATTTTATTCTGTACCCCTATCAGTTAAGTGTATATATTATTTAAAATTAAGAGTATACAAGTTAAATATCTCTTACTCGAAATGCTTGGGACCAGAAGTGTTTCAGATTTTGGTGTGTTTTTTCTTTATTTTGGAATATTTGCATTATATTTACCAGTTGAGTGTCCCAAATCCAAAAATCCCAAATCTGGAATGCTCATTGGAGCATTTCCTTTGAACATCATGTTGGTGCTCAAAAAGTTTTGTATTTTAGATTTTGGATTTTTAGATTTGGAATGCTCAACTTGTATATACAGTGCATTCTATACTTGCATTTGGATACTATATTTGGATTTGTGGGTGTTTTTATTCCAAAGAGCTCAACTTCCCTTAGTATTTAAAGCATGGTTTCCTAACATTTTTAGAGATAGCATTGTATGGACACTTTTATAATAGGACAACCTTTAAGTAATTTTGAAATAAAGGGACTAGTTTCCTTTTACCTCCTAGGGCTTGGGTTTTATAATCTTAGGATTAGAAAGGGCTTTAAGGTTATCTGACCCAGTGCATTACAGATCTTGTGGTCTATCTACAGTGCCCCATTAAATGGCTCTTCAGCTTCAGGGCCTTTTATTTATCAATTTAACAAATACCTTTTGAATGCTGCCCTGGGGCAAGCACTGTGTTAGGTGCTGGACATATTACAGTATATCAGACATGGTTCTTCTTTTTAGTCTGGTTGGAAAGATATAAGTAAATACATAAATTGTAAAGCAGCACAGAAGAGGCCATAAAAAAGCATGAAAAAAGACAGAGCCACTTAATGTCACAAAGTCATTTCATTTTACACAGTTCAAAGTCTTAGAAAGTCCTTTTTTCTCTTGAGCCAAATACTGCTTCTTTAGGTCTAAATACTGCCCTTCTCCAGTGACCATCTTTCAGTTATTTCAAGATAGTTAGGTTGTGTTTCTGATTGGTATTGTTTGTGTGTTAATTTCTTTAAAATTTTATCTTGCTAAAAATTGGCCTAAATGACAATTTGTTATATATTTTTGGGTCTTCCTTGTATAAAATGTTTTTTCTTGGGGTTAATATATTGCTTCTAGGGCCAGGCATGGTGCCTCACACCTGTAACCCCAGCACTTTGGGAGGCCAAGGCGGGCGGATCATGAGGTCAGGAGTTTGAGACCAGCCTGGCCAGCATGGTGAAACCCTGTCTCTACTGAAAATACAAAAATTAGCCGGGCATGGTGCTGCGTGCCTGTAATCCCAGCTACTTGGCAGGCTGAGGTAGGAGAATCGTGACTCCAGGAGGCAGAGGTTACAGTGAGCTGAGATGGCAACACTGCAGTCCAGCCTGGGCATCAAGTGAGACTCCGTATCAAAAAAAAAAGAAAAGAAAGAAATATATATATTGCTTCTGTGGAATAAATATGCCACCCCAAAATATACTGCTTTGGCACATTTTGAGATGGCTATTCGGAAAAGCTACAGAAAGAGGAATAGCTCTGAAAAACTGTCCATTTGTTGGGGAGATTTGCATCTCTGGTAGAAATCCACACTAGGAAAGTAAACAGCAGACGGAAATGGACTTTCTTTGAGAATCCCTTATCTGCCTTGTTTGGATTTAGGAAAAAACTAACTCTCAGGAAAAAGAGACTGAAAGTCTGACACTGTTGAAGGTGTGACAGAGAAACTTTTTCAACGGGCTACCATCTATTCTTTCTGAGGGCTGCTGCCTGAGAGATTTCATTTGCAATACAAAATAGCTTTTGTTCAGCTTGCATTTCTTCCCCTCACCCTTCCACAACCTGTAAACTACCTTCCCCGACCCTGGAACTCCAAGCCCCTGACTCTTTTCTGTATGTATACAAACTTTAGTCATTTGGCCCTTCTTAGAGTCTCATATTTTGTGTGGCTCCCCTGCACATGTGCATGTTTATAAATTTGTATACCTTTTTTGTTGTTGTTTTGTTTTGTTTTGTTTTGAGACACTGTCTCACTCAGTCACCCAGGTAGGAGTGCAGTGGTGTGATCTCAGCTCACCACAACCTCTGCCTCCTGAGTTCAAGTGATTCTCCTGCCTCAGACTCCCAAGTAGCTGGGATTACAGGTGCCCACCTCCATGCTGGCTAATTTTTCTATTTTAGACATGAAAAGACATGAGACAAGGTTTCACCATGTTGGCCAGGCTGGTCTTGAACTCCATACGTCTAGTAATCTGCCCACTTCAGCCTCTCAAAGTGCTGAAATTACATGCGTGAGCCACCATACCTGGCCTTGAATACCTTTTCTTCTGCTCATCTGTCTATTGTCAGTTTGTTTTATAGACTCAAATTATCAAACCTTCAGAATGGGGAGGAATTAAAATTTCCTTTGCTCTTATACGTTACTTTTCCCCCCATTTGCTGTATTTTTATATGTATTCATCTCTATTTCCCAACACTCTGATATAACTTTAAAATATCTCTCAAGTACAGACACCTCAAATAATCCATCAGATACATGGTTTCCTCAGAGCCTCCTCTTCTGGATTCTTCATTATTCTGCTCAAGTCTGCATTGGTTTCTTCTCTTGGCATACTACCTAGCTCTCCTCTTTATACTTCCACTTTTTGTTATTCTCGGAATCTCTTCATCAGTCTTCTGTATTACTTTTCAATTCCTGATTCTTTGTGTGTGACTTGTTTTTCCTCCTTCTCGGCCTTTCTCTTCGGAGGCCTGTAGGATTTTCTTTTCGTCCCTGGTGTTCTATAATTTCACAGTGATGTTGCAGTGTGGAACTCTTTTTCATTTTTTGAGCTGTGCCTTTGCTCATCTTTTTTCCATTTGAGTAACAATCTAGATGTTTTGTTGAGAGATCAAACAAATGTCAGTATCTGTGTGTTTTATCTCTTGGGCCAATTGGTTTTCTCAGAGAAGAACATCATAATCTACTTAGGGAGTTAGTTTAAGACCAGCATCATTGTGGGAGCCCAGTGGTGTAAGCAGGAATGATGTCCTCACCATTTGGTGTACAGGTTTTCACATAATGCCTCTGTTTTCAGTACCACTCCTCAGTCCCACCTTTGGCTGTTTGTAGCACCTGTCTCATTCCACATCTTCAGAGGTTGAACCTTTAGTCTTCTGCTTGTGTGGAAAAGGGTGGCTATCTCACTGGCTCTGCAGTGGCATGGATTGTATATACTTTTTTCATGTCTTCCTGTTTTTAGGAGATAATTTCAGGATATACTTAAAATCTAAAACCTTTTCACAGTTTTAAGGATAAAGTTTAAACTTCAAGCTAAGCTTATAAAGTTCTTTGTGATCTAGTCCTTCCTTTCTCTATTGGTTCTTAACTTGGTTTTCCCCCTTCTGGATGAACTAAGACCACACCACAGCATATTATGTTGCTATAGCCCCATGGAACTTGGAGGGATACAAATGCATCACATTTCACACGTTATGTACCCCTCTACCTGGAGTGCCTTCTTTCCCTTTTCTTCCTCAATTTCTTATTCTTTTTTTTTTTTCCTTTTTAGACGGAGTCTTGCCCTGTCGCCCAGGCTGGAGGGCTGGAGTGCTGGAGTGCTGGAGTGCAGTAGCACCATCTCGGCTCACTGCAAGCTCCCCCTCCCAGGTTCACGCCATTCTCCTGCCTCAGCCTCCCGAGTAGCTGGGACTACAGGCGCCCGCCACCACAACCGGCTAATTTTTTGTATTTTTTAGTAGAGACGGGGTTTCACTGTGTTAGCCAGGATGGTCTCGATCTCCTGACCTCGTGATCCGCCCGCCTCGGCCTCCCAAAGTGTTGGGATTACAGGCGTGAGCCACCGCGCCCGTCCCAATTTCTTATTCTTAATTGTTGTTTTCTCTTAATAGCCCCCCCTCGCTTTCATCTGCTGTCTGATTTAAATATCTTTTACCTGTATTCTTTTACCACCTCAAACTCATCTTTGATAATGTTACCAGAAAGGAATATTGATCCAAACCCCAAGAGAGGATTCTTGAATTTCACGAAAGAGAGAATTCCGGATGAGTCCGCAGAGTAAAGTGAAAGCAAGTTTATTAAGAATGTAAAGGAGTCCGGGTGTGGTGGCTCATGCCTGCAATCCTAGCTCTTTGGTAGGCTGAGGTGGGTGGATCACCTGAGGTCAGGAGTTCAAGACCAGCCTGGCCAACATGGTGAAACCCTATTTCTACTAAAAATACAAAATTAGCTTGGTGTGGTGGCACATGCCTATAATCCCAGCTACTTGGCAGGCTGAGGCAGGAGAATGGCTTGAACCTGGGAGGTGGAGGTTGCAGTGAGCCTAGATCATGCCACTGCATGCCCATCTGGGCAACAAGAGCAAAACTCTGTCTCAAAAAAAAAAAAAAAAAACAAGGAATAGAAGAATGCCACTCTGTAGGCAGAGTAGGAGCATGGGCTGCTTGACTGAGGATACTTATGGTTATTTCTTGATTATAGAAACTGAATAAGGGGTGGACTATTCATGAGTTTTTTGGGAAAGGGGTGGGAATTTCCCAGAACTGAATGTTCCTACCCTTTTTAGACTATATAGGGCAACTTGCAGGGATTGCCATGGCATTTGTAAACTGTCATGGTGCTGGTGGGAGTGTCTTTTAGCATGCGAATGCATTGTAATTAGTGTGTAATGAGCGGTGAGGACGACCAGAGGAGACTTTTGTCATTATATTGGTTTTGGTGGGTTTTGGTCGGCTTCTTTACTGCATCGTGTTTTATCAGTGGGGACTCTGTGACCTGTATGTTGTACCAACCTTGTGTCTCATCTGTGACTAAGAATGCCTGACCTCCTGAGAATGCAGCCCAGCAGGAGTCAGCCTCATTTTACCCAACCCCTGTTCAAGATGGAGTTGCTCTGGTTTGAACACCTCTGACAATAACATTTATCTTTATTATACAGTAGTTTTTGATGTTATTTCTGTGCCTTTTGCAGTAAGCCTTCAGATTTCTGAAGTATACTTGACCAAGTATACTTGTTGAGTAAGTTTGAAGGTAACAAAAAGAGACGAAATTGAGTCTTAACATTTCACATAATCTGTAAATCTGTGTCTCAAAATATATACTTCAAGCATCAGAGCAAGAGGATATTACAAACTGAAAACCGTCCAAACATTCCTGCTTGTCCTGTTTCCACCGTTTCTCACAGAATATACCTGTAGATTGTTGACAGAGTACTTTGTTGCAGTCGATGAACTTGTCAATTTGAGAATGAATATTGTGCCTTTGTGTTTCATATGTGCTTTAAAACATTTTGAAATTTTTCAGAACATGAACACGTTGTGTCTTATACTCAATAAATTTTCTAGGTCATTTAAAAATACTGTTAAATTTTAATCAATACCAGAAGTTTGGCTCCATCTGCTACAAAAGTACAAACTCATTAAACACATTTTAAAATAATAGCATTTAAAGTTTCCTTGCCCTCGAGGGATTTTCTTCTGAATTGGAATCAGGCTACCTTTGACATTGACAGCTTAGTTGGATATGTATTGATTGACTTGAGAATGTTGTTTCTGTGTCTATTATCATTATGAGAGAACATTTATTAACTGTCTGACTACATACTGCCCTAATTCTATAAACGAGAACTATGTGGATGTATTTGGTGCTTTTTAGGGACTTATTTTAAGCGTATTTATAGAGCACATCTAGCAGCAGACAGAAAATATTAAACCAGGGTATGAATGGACAGTGAAATAGTTTACATCAACATCAGAGTATTTGGTTTTTCTAGCAAATGCAAATAAGAAGCTAAAGCTAGATACAATAGACTATACTTTTAATTGAATTAATTTTCATCTAAATTTAACAGTGTCAAGTTATCATCCCACGTGAACTTCAGAATTCAAACTAGAAAAATAGAATAAATGCATTCATTATGGGATTGAATGGCATGAGCTGAACTTGGGCCTATAAACCCAGAACTTTAGAGTTTTAACCTCTCTTTAGCATAATCCCTTTATGGCCTTGGGCAGATTCTTCACAAAAACAGAAAACAGACTATCAAAATGAGAATGACAAAGTTGTAGAGAGATCTAGCTTTTAAAGCATTTGGATATGAGAAGAGCCTCCTAAGTGGTTGTTTTTCCTAGCTCGTTAGCAATTCTGTTTTAAACCCAATTTCTCTGTCTTTTATGTTCTGCCTTCTGCTGTATTTATATCCATTTTCCTTACAAAGACACACCATGTCCTTTGGAAGCAGGTTTTATGAAGTAATAGATGTATAGGCCTAGAATTTGAAAAATTATACAAAGTAAAATTTTTTTTACATAAATGATATTTCTTTGGTAGGTTTATTGTTCACTAAATCATTAACTTCACACTTTAGTGTGAGACGTCATTGAGGAATGGCTCACGTTCATTGACATTTGGCTCATATGAATATGAGAGATTTTAAATTTGTGTTTGTAATTTATTTATTGGGGAATAACCTGGATTTTGCATCACTTTAGTGTAGGACTCGTTTTAGTTATTTGTGTAAAGATATGTAATCCAAGGATCTGGCCAAGTGATTTTTAGATGGGAAGTAGAGAAGCGTTTTGTTTTTTAAGACTATTTTTTGAGGGCAGTTTTGGGTGACAGCAAAATTGAGAGAGACAGAGTTTTTCCATGTGCCCCCTTGACCTCACCCATGCATAGCCTCCCCTATTGTCAACAGGCCCCACCAGAGTGGTACATTTATTACAATTGATGACCTTTCATTGACACATCATAATCACTTACAGTTAATAGTTTATATTAAGATCATTCTTGGTGTTGTACATTCTGTGGGGTTGGACAAATGTATAATGACATGTGTCTAGCATTATAATATCATACAGAGTATTTTCACCACCCTAAAAATCTCTGTGCTCTGCTTATTCATTCCCTGCCAACATGTGGTAACCACTGATCTTTTCTATCTCCACAGTTTTACCTTTTCCAGAATGTCATATAGTTGGAATCAGTATGGAATCAGTATGTAGCCTTTTCAGATTGGCTTTCTGATTTGTTTTTCTAAAGACCTCCAGAGTGGGCACAAAAGAACCAGCGAGTAGGCAAGGGTAGGAGCAAAACTGCAAATTTATTTTTGGTCACCTAGCTTCAGGGAAGGAGGTGGGTAGGGAGAGGTCTGTCGGCCTCCGGCAAAGGAGGCCAAGAGAGTCGCCCAGTGAGCTCTCGTACGAAGTTCCTGCAGTCCCGACAGGAGTGGGGGACTAAGGAAGTTTGCGTGGCGTGCTGGCCGGGAGCGGCTTTTCTAGGAGTGGGAGGGCAATAGGTGGGGCACGGGCGTGTCGGGGGCATTCCGCAGGTGCGACCAGGTAAATCTTGGTCTCTTTGGATTGATGTCACCTGGCGCATGCCCGGTTGGTCTGCACCTTCCCGGGCGCCGGCTGCATTTTCGCACACACGGGAAAAGTTGGTGATGAAGAACCCGGAAGTGCGCCATCTTGCCTCCATTCATCCAGTCCAACCTTTTATTGATAATAGTGATAAAGGGCGCCGTGGTCTGTCTGGCTACTTCCTGCTGTTATGGGGCGTCGTTAAGGTCGGGGCCTATGGTTGGTATTTGGACGTACGGATGAAGAATAAAATAAGGCACAGTATTAGTATAGGAATGAGGAATGGAAGCATCTGTTGGAATATGGGCAAAACCCAGAAGGATAGTCCTGGCAAGGCTGGGGAGTATGAGATAGTTAAGAAAATTTAGTAAGTTTGAGGCGAGTGGGGGAAAGTTGAACTGATTTCTCGGCCTAGTAAGGGGGTAGGGCATGAGGGTATAATGAGGAACGAGTGCGCAAAGTAGTTGTTGGCCAGGCAGCAATTAAGGAGTGGAGTTTTTCGTGGAGTGGATGGCTTTCCGCTTACTCCTACTACAGAGATATTGGATGGAAGGCTAGGTCCAGAGAAGGACGGCAAAACAGAATAGGTAGCCTCGCTGTTGATTAAAAAATTGTCTTACCCGCTACCAGGAGAGTTACCCGCGGCTCGGCGAGGGTGACGGGGGTCCCCAAGTCTCGGCACCTTCAGTTGTCGTCGTCCAGATGTAGGAGCTGGAAGGAGCTCCCAGGATCCTGGGAAAGGGGGTCATGTGGAGATGCAGCACCTGTTCTCAGGGTGGAGCAATCAGACTTCCAGTGTCCTCCCTGCTGGCAAGCAGGGCAGGGGGTTGCTGGTGGACGAGGGTTAGGACATTCACTGGCCCAATGTCCTGATGCCTTGCACTTATAGCAAGGCTGCGTTGGGGCTCGGGGACCTTGCAGACACCTGTTGGCATAGTGTCCTGCCTTGCCGCACTTATAGCAGGCTCCTTTTGTAGCCTTGGAGTCTGCGGGATGTGTGCTCTCTGGTTTGGGGTTACGACTGGGCTGTAAAGCCGCCGCTAGGATGCGCTTTTGCTCCTCAGGGTGTAGGGTAGAGGTTAGGATAACCTGGAGGTCATGCCAAGTTAAGTCATAGGCCTGACAAAGGTATCTAAATTCCTTTATGTATATGGTAGGGTTAGCTGAGAAATCACCTAAACACGTCTCAATTTTGGAAAGATCTGCCAGTGAAAAAGGGACATGTACTCTGACTACCCTCTCCGCCCCAGCTACCTCTCGCAAAGGTGCTAACACTGTAGGAGGGTGTGGGCGCAGATAGGGGATTCAAGACAGCCAGTTGGGGGCCCCGAAGGAGGCATGGGACCGAGTGGATTACTAGTAGATAAGGAGGAGGAAAGAGGAGTCTGGATGGGGGGAGGAGGAGGAGTCTGGGCAGGAAGGGAGGGGGTGGAGAGAGCGGGGAGAGAAGGAGGAGTATAGGGCAGATCGGGACGAGAGCGTAAGGCCCAAAAGCCTTGTATGTAATTAATTTCAGACCACTTGCCTAGCCGCTGGCAGAAATTGGTGAGGTCGATCATGCCACAGTGGAAAGGAAAATTAACCGCTTCCTCCTAAGGAGGAAGACCTTGTTCCTAAGGAACAAGACCTCCTAAGGTCTTGTTCGAGCTGTAAGGTTTTTAAATTGGCTAGGAGGCACCCTAAGGGGGTGCTCTTTGGAAATTTGGACTGGGGGTTTCCCATTTGTTTCCTCTTTACTTACACAATGGACACAATGGAAATGGAAGTGGATCTCTGCCTGGCTTCAAAGCGTCCTTTGGAACCACCAGAGACAGACTGGAGGCTCTTGGAGCCAAGGTGGAGATTACCTTCAGGCGGACGTCTCCGTCCTGAACGGGTCTCCCGAGCCACTTGGTGGCTCAAAAGTGGGCCTTGGACCTGCGCAGGATTTTTGGCCGAGGGAGGTAAAGAGGAGACAAGGGCACTTACCCCAGAGAGGCCGTGAGAGTGATGGAAGCGGGTCTCAGGTCCTGGTCCGTCTGCGGCGTGGGAGCAGGAGGAGGTTCCTCAACCCTTAGAGGCCTGAGGAGGGGTCTCCTCCCGGGTCTTCGGCACCAACTGATTTTTCTAAAGACCACCAGAGCGGGCACAAAAGAACCAGTGAGTAGGCAAGGGTAGGAGCAAAACTGCAAATTTATTTTTGGTCACCTAGCTTCAGGGAAGGAGGTGGGTAGGGAGAGTCGCCCGGTGAGCTCTCGGACGAAGTTCCTGCAGTCCTGACAGGAGTGGGGGACTAAGGAAGTTTGCGAGGCGCGCTGGCCGGGAGCGGCTTTTCTAGGAGTGGGAGGGCAATAGGTGGGGCACGGGCGTGTCAGGGGCATTCCGCAGGTGCGACCAGGTAAATCTTGGTCTCTTCGGATTGACGTCACCTGGCACATGCCCGGTTGGTCTGCACCTTCCTGGGCGCCGGCTGCGTTTTCGTACGTGTGGGAAAAGTTGGTGATGAAGAACCCAGAAATGCGCCATCTTGCCTCCGTTCGTCCAAACACTTTCTTCACTTAGTAATATGCATTTAAGGTTTCTTTATGCTTTTCATGACTTGACAGCTCATTTATTTTTAATGCTCAATGGTATTCTGTTATCTAGATGAACCCAGTTTATTTATCCATTCACATATTGAAGGATGTGTTGGTTGTTCCAAGTTTTGGCAATTATGAATGAAACTTCTGTAAACATCCATGTGCAGGGGTTTTTGTGGGCATATATTTTCAGCTCCTTTGAGTAGAGACCAAGTAGTGTAATTGCTGGTTCATTTATGGTGAGGGTATGTTTAGTTTTGTAAGAAGCTACCAAACTGTCTTCCGAAGTGGATGTGTTATTTTGCATTTCCACCAGCAGTGAATGGAAGTGTCTGTTGCTTTGTATCTTTGCCAGCATTTGGAGGTGTCAGTGTTCTGGATTTTGCCAATTCTAGTAGGTATGTAGTGATATCTTGTTTCAGTTTGCACTTTCTTGATGACATACAATGTTGAGTATCTTTTCATATGCTTATTTGCCACCTGTATATCTTGTTTCGTGAGGTGTCTGTTAGTCTTTGGCCCATTTTTTAATCAGGTTTTTAAAATTATTAAGAGTTCTTCGTATATTTTGGCTAATGGTCCATTATCAGATGTATCTTTTATAAATATTTTCTCTCTGGTAGTGGCTTATTTTCTCATTCTCTTGACACTGTTTTTCATGGAGTGTAAGTTTTTAATTTTAATGAAGTCTATCATCAATTGTTTCTTTCATGAGTGGGTTCTACCTTTGATATTATATCTAAAAAGTCATCACCATACTCAGAGTTATCTAGGTTTTCTCCTGTGTTATCTTCTAGGATTTTAATAATTTTATGTTTTACATTTAGTTCTATGATCCATTTTGTTAATTGTTGTTAGGAGTGTAAAGTCTGTACTAGATTCACGTTTTTGCATGTGGAAGTCTAGCACCATTTTTAAAAGGGCTCTTTGCTCCATTGTATTCCCTTTGCTCTTTTTTCAAAAGTGAGTTGAGTGTATTTATGTGGGTCTCCTTCTGGGCTCTCTGTTCTGTTGCATTGATTGATTTGTCTGTTCTTTAGCCAGTACCACACTGTCTTGATTACTGTAGCTTTATAGGAAGCCTTGGAGTCAGGAAGTATCAGTCCTCCAGCTTTGTACGTCAGTATTGTGTTAGCTATTCTGGGTCTTTTGCATTTCTACATGAAGTTTAGAATCAGTTCATTGATAACCACTAGAAAAGCATTTAAATTTTTTCTTTATCTTTAATGATCCTGATATTAGTCTGTCAAAAAAAACTTTGCCAATCATATTTCACTGGCCCTCGGAGGAATGAAACAATGTAGGAATGACTAGCTTTTGAATTTTGAGTAAATTTTATTTGTAAATCTGTTTTAGTACTATCAAAATATGCTTATTTTCTTTTTCTAATATTATTCATAATCTATTCATATCTTGGAAGATAAACTTACTCTGGTAGGATTTGCTCTGTTTTCAGCTGTTGTCACAATGACAAACTGATTTTTAAAAAACCATCATACGGCCGGGCGCGGTGGCTCAAGCCTGTAATCCCAGCACTTTGGGAGGCCGAGACGGGCGGATCACGAGGTCAGGAGATCGAGACCATCCTGGCGAACATGGTGAAACCTCGTCTCTACTAAAAAATACAAAAAAACTAGCCGGGCGAGGTGGCGGGCGCCTGTAGTCCCAGCTACTCGGGAGGCTGAGGCGGGAGAATGGCGTAAACCCGGGAGGCGGAGCTTGCAGTGAGCTGAGATCCGGCCACTGCACTCCAGCCTGGGCGACAGAGCAAGACTCCATCTCAAAAAAAAAAAAAAAAAACCATCATACTTACCCAAATTACTAAGTATTTATAGGTATAAATTGAATTCACATGGGATATACACACACAATACAGTATTGTGTCATAGAAACTATTGATATTGGCATTCAACAGGCTATGTTTGTATTAATCAAGTTTAAATATAGGGTAAGATAAATGTGCTTTATTACTTTTATTACTACAGTTTTTATGGTACATGAATGTTTAATAATGCCTTATTTTTAAGTTAGTTTATAACTAATTCTCTGTGGAAGCATTGAAGAATCTTTAAAAATCTAGATTAAGATCAGAATTAACACAAAACAATGCATCTGCTGCCATTTTATTTTACTTTTTTGAAATGGAGTCTTGCTCTGTCACCTAGGTGGGAGTGCAGTGGTGTGATCTCACCTCACTGCAACCTCTGCCTGCCAAGTTTAAGTGATTCTTGTACCTCAGCCTCCCAAATAACTGGGGTTACAGGCATGTGCTACCTCACCCAGCTAATTTTTGTATTTTTATAGAAAGAGGGTTTTGCCCTGTTGGCCAGGCTGGTCTTGAACTCCTGGCCTCAGCAATCTGCCTGCCTCAGTCTCCCAAAGTGCTGGATCGCAGATGTGAGTCACTGTGCCCAGCCTTCTGTTGCCATTTTAAAACTAAGAATTAAAAGATGCTTTTGTGTAATTTTCTGGAAAATATCTTCTATACTTATTTTCTTCTAACTACATTTAAAATACATTTTAAAAAGCAGAAAGCAAAGATGAAGTCTAAGAAAATTTCCTATGAATACATTTCTTTTACGATGAATACATACCAGTTATTCAATGTTAGAATTGAATATAGTTAGATTCTTGAGATTCTGTTTTTAAAAGACACCACAGTATTTTGTTTTTATATGAGGTATTATGGTAAACATGATCATTACCTTAAATATATGGCATCAGGTTTTTAAAGTGGTATTTTGCAGATTTTGTTAAATCTGTCTCAAAGTCTATTTTCTCATGTTATGTTTGAAGTATGGATATGATAGTACCAGAAAAGCAAGCCTTTCAAAACATAATACTCTACTTTTGTGACTTCATAAAAAATACAATCTTTATTATTATCCATAGACTAAATAAAACACCTTACATTTTATATTTCATTTTATTCACCATAATCCATATTTTCAATTAAATTGCAGGTGATTTTAAATATGACTAGACTTTTTTTTTTTTAATAGAAAGATCACATAATGACTTAAATCTATTCCATTAGGAGTAGTATTTCTCTTGTCTTTTTGTTCAGCCATTGGAGTCCCCTGTGACCTTGGGTACTTTTTCCATAGGCTAACTGATGGTTCATGATGTTCTGTATTTTCTGGTAGTTTGCCTGTTGCCTGCCTCTGGGTTCATCATCCCCCTTATGCTGACTTAGGCAGTATTTCTTCAGTCTCTTATCTCGGGGCTTTGATGCATATGTTCTGAAGGTGGCCACAGTGACTTTGGGTAGCAGCAGATGGTAAACCTTCAGGCTGCCACAGGCTAAACTGGTGTTAAGTTGGAAAGTTGACGTTTGATGAAGAATCAGTAGTGCATATGAAAGAGCTTTGACTGCTGAAATATCTTTTAATTAAAAATTAGCATACTAAAACCTTTGTGAATGTCTGGGAGTTTAAAGAAATCTACAATTCGTTGTGTTCTTATAGAAGTAGTTATTTACCAGTTTAGTCTTATGTTACTTATTCTTCCTAACCTGGTTCCTTTTCCCCTGTTTCTGCCCCAATTTGTTGGTAGTTAAGATAAATAAGATAACTACATAAATTGAAAAATAGGATGCTTTTAGGAATCCCAGGTATTTGGATAAACAGAGTATATTTTGAATTATGGCATTTTGGATTTTAATAACTATGAAGAGATATGGATTTTAAGTACAATCTTCATATAATTCTGGTAGATTTGGTCTGTTTTTTCTACATTTGAAGGTATTTCTGGATCAAATAGGAGCCTGAAGAACTCAACCTGCCTCAAAGAGATATTTCATTTTGTTCTAAATTAGTTGGTGATTCTTGACTCTGACATTCTTAACTTTGTTAGCTTTGCAGAAATTGATGCAGCGACTTCTGATGAGCTAAAGCTGTAGGCGTAACATATTTTGCTTTTGGAGTTACTGAGCAGTGGGTACAGGGAACATTGCTAACCTTTTTGGATTATTTGTTCACTTCATGATAATCTGCTATGTGGGAAGTTCTAGCACAAATAAAACATTGGTAAGGCTCCAAAGGATTTTCTTTGTTACCCATAAATCTTAGGGGTACCTTATATATTTTTCTCAATTTAAAATGTATCCTTGAGAGTAGTAGCTGAAAATATCTTTTAGACTGGAGTTATAAGTATCCATGTCAAATTTTACTCTTTAAGCTTGCATTTTCATCAGTGGAAAACTTACGAAACCAAAGACAGATTGGTTTCATGGCATAACATGAGAGAAGTGTCTCTGCATGGTCTGTTCATTCTGATGCTCTTGATGGTGCAGCTTCTGATGGACTAAAACTGTAGGAGCAACATGTTTTGCTTTTGGAGTTGCTGGGCAATGGTACAGGGAACATTGCTGGCCTTCCAATGCCAAAGAAAGAGAAGTTAGACCGCAGTTGGGAGAATTCTTGATATTAAAGGTTGCCGAGTACTATTCCTTGTTTTCTAGTAGTTGCATTTTTATAAAGATGCCTTATGAAAATAAGGTGTGGAATTAAGAGTAGAAACGCATTTTGGATGTTTTAAGAATACAAAGTGAGTTTTATTTTAGCAGAAAATATGAATAACATTTGATAATCATGCATGGTGTTAGGGGAGGAAAGCAAAGTTTTAATGCTCTAGGTTTGTTGTTCAAAACCATTTCTATAGAAGGATAACGTTACCAGCTTTTGTAAATTTGCCCATCTAGTTAAAAATTCAGATCTAATACTAGTCAAGTATGGACTATTTTTGAAAGAGAGTATAGTAAGTGCAATCATGTTCATATGAAAGTATGTTGGGAAAAACTCTTACATGCAAAATTGGGCTTGTAATATTTTCTCTAGTTTCTTTATTGTGTTGATTTTATTCTTTCTGTTATCGTTATTTATATATGAATTACCAGGAGCATGACTTAACACAGTTGATATCTCATTCAGATTATAAGCAGCAAACACAAATCAGATTATATGCGACACCATTAAGGGATGCTCTGTGTTTGTCCTGTAGTCTTTTTGTTTCTTTTCTTTTTTTCAATAGTTTTTGGGGTACTGGTGGTTTTGGTTACACAGATCAGTTCTTTAGTGGTGATTTCTGAGATTTAAGTGCATCCATTACTCAAGCAGTGTACCCTGTACCCAATACGTAGTATTTTATCCCTCACCCACCTCCCAACCTTCCCTCCTGTGTCCCCAAAGTCCATTAGATCATTCTTAAATGCCTTTGCATCCTCATAGCTTAGCTCCCACTTACGAGAACATACGGTATTTGGTTTTCCATTCCTGAGTTACTTCACTTAGAGTAATGGCCTCCACCTTCATCCAAGTTGCTGCAAAAGACATTATTTCATTCCCTTTTATGACTGAGTAGTATTCTATGGAGTATATATACCACATTTTCTTTATCCACTCATTGGTCGCTGGGCACTTAGGTTGGTTCGGTATCTTTGCAGTTGCTAATTGTGCTGCTGTAAACATGTATATGCACGTGTCTTTTTCATATAATGACTTCTTTTTCTTTGGGTAGCTACCCAATAGTGGGATTGCTGGATCAAATGGTAGTTCTACTTTTAGTTCTTTAAGGAATCTCCATAATGTTTTCCATGGTGGTTGTACTAATTTTCTGTAGACTGAAGCATTATTTTAACTAGTATTAATTGTTCTGGAGTCCCATGAAGTAACTGGCACCAAAGTAGAGACAGACGTTCCCTCAAATTACCCAAGTAATCTTTCTTTTAAAAGGAATTGGAGCTGAAGTTATTTTCAGGGACTTCCAAACTTCCATTGTCAACATTTAAATGAAATATCTTAAGATTCATGAATGGGGAGACACTTAATCCCCACTGAAGGGAACTCTCCACACTTCTTCACCACAGTCATAGTTTCTTCGTAGTAGCATATCTCTTTTCTCTTCTCCATATTATTTTTCTTTCTATGCTTAAAAATCATCATTTGATACTTTTGGTGTACCCCTTCTCCCTCTTTTCTTTGCAAAGATGGTTGCCTACTTAAATATTACTCCTTTCTTAATTCTAGTTAACAAATAGACTCTAACCTGTAATCAGTTGGAGCTTTTCCTACTACTATTATGAAAGAAAAGTGGGCAAGTTTCACTGTGCTGTTGGAATTGAAGAACAGATGAGGCTAATCCTTAAGGAATAAGTTGTCTGCTTCCCCCTTGCACCCTCCCTCAAGTTAGGAGCTGTTATTTCATGTATTAGTATGGGCAAAGATGAAGTAATCTCTTCTGTTAGACCATATGCTAATATAGGGCTGATAAGTAAGTGTGAAAAATGAAAGGGAGAAACACACTAATTGTATTCTTTCAATAAGGTATGCTATCCAAGATAATTATTTCATGACAGTTTTAGTTATAGTACTTGTTTTATCATGAAATAAAAGATGGTTTTAGGAGGCTTTTATTGGAAAGACAATTGTATCAAGCTAGTACAAATTAGATTTTTGTCTTTATAAAGGTGAGCAAACCCATGAGCAGTTTTTAAATTGATGTGTTCTAGTCTACAAATGAACAAATTCTGTTTGAGGGTTAAAGAAGCTATTATTTTGTCCTTTATGCTGACAGTTCCATTACAGATTGGCCTACTGTTGGCATTAAAAAAAATGTTTGGCTCCTTATGATCTTTGTGCATGCAACTATAATATTAATGCAGCACCATAGCACTGTTCATTAAGAAATGACTTTAAATGAGGTTGAAGCGTGTAAATTTGGAAAGATACAGATGTTAAATGCAGTCGTTTCTCTTTGTGTACAGCTGTATGGCTAATAATTTCCAAGCGGCTAAAGCTCTTGTTAGCAGGAGTGCTGGTGTGTTAAGAATGGCTCTATAAATAACTTTAAGAACTGAAGTTGAAGGTGCTTCTTTTAAAGACTATTGTTAACTAAACATTATTGCCAAACAGATGGAAAGCATTCACCAGCCTGATGTTTTTGGGTCTAATTATATTATCACCAGCCCTGTACGGCTCAGTTGAAGAGGTGTATCCAGAGGCCAATTTATAATCATTTAGCCAACACCTGTTTGGGAGAAATTGACAGTCAAAGGGCACATTTTTAAAAAATCACATATGTTCTTATGTTTACTGCCTCAATGTGAACGTTGTCTAGTTGCACACAAACTTCATAGGAGAAGAAAATATAAACAAAGCAGCATTTCCCAGCCTTGTTTATCCATCTTAATTTTGTTTTGTTTTTTTTTGGGAGATGGAGTCTCAGTCTGTTGCCCAGGCTGGAGTGTGGAAGTGGCATGATCTCAACTTACCGCAAGCTCTGACTCCTGATTCAAGCGATTCTCATGCCTCACCCTCCCAAGGAGCTGGGATTACAGGTGCCCACCACCATGCCCGGCTAATTTTTGTATTTTTAGTAGAGACGAGGTTTCATCATGTTGGCCATGGCTGGTCTTGAACTCCTGACCTCAGGTGATCCATCCACCTTGGCCTCCCAAAGTGCTGGGATTACAGGCATGAGCCACTGCACCCAGCCAATTTGACCTTTTTATCTGATCTGCTTCATGCTTCATGGCTAAGTGAGATCAGTAAAGAGGTATCACTCCTGATTTATGCAGGTATATTTTGTTGAGTCAATTAAGAGGCTTTTTATAGGGAGAAGTTCTTTCCTTTGATTGTACAGCTTCCATGCCTTTTACCTAGTGAGATGTATTCTACTTCATATAGATGTGTCTTGTTCAAATAGAATTGGCTTTCTGGTAAGTGACTTAACAGTCTCACCTCATATAGGCCAAGTGCGATGGCTCACTCCTCTAATCCCAGCACTTTGGGAGGCCAAGGCGGGTGGATCACAAGGTCAGGAGATCGAGACCATCCTGGCTAACATGGTGAAACCCCGTCCCTACTAAAAATACAAAAAATTAGCTAGGCGTGGTGGCGGGCGCCTGTAGTCCCAGCTACTCGGGAAGCTGAGGCAGGAGAATGGCGTGAATCCAGGAGGCGGAGCTTGCAGTGAGCCAAGATCATGCCACTGCACTTTAGTCTGGGCAACAGAGCAAGACTCCATCTCAAAAAAAAAAAAAAAAGTCACACCTCATATAACAACAAATGAGACTGAAGGAACACTAAATGTCTTCACAGATTCAACAGATGTTCAAAATATATTTATTGAGCTCTCCTTTGCAGAAAGAGGGCCATGGTGCCTCCTTTTACATTCTTGATATGTTGATTTAACTCTTAAAGTTCACAGATGTGTTTTCATATTTTGGAGGCTCAAGATTTGTGTTGATTATAACTCAAAGGGCAGCTATGGAAAGAATAAGTCTATCCCATCTGAAAAATAATAAAAGTCAAACCCTTTGTTTCAACTGATGATCCCACTATTTCGTTTCAGTGTTTTTCCTTCTTCTGACATACTTTGCTATTGAAAGGCTTATATATGTCACCTCTATTTTCTTATCACTCATTATTAACTCCGTGCAATCTGGCTTTTATCCTCAGCAGTTCACTGTACAATGCTGTATTGAAAGTTACATATGACTTCCTAACTGCCCTAACTAGTGATGGTTTCTCAGTCCTCATTCTTCTTGGCTTCTCTCTGTTGTTTGGCATAGATTACACTCATCTTAAGCATCGTCTTTCTCTGTCATCTGAACCACCATGTTTTCTCTTTGTACTTTTCTCACTACACTTTTGGTTATTGTTTTATTTACTCACAATATTTCAACTATATATATTTTCAAAATTCAGAAATAAATAGTATAGCTTAGCAGTTAAAGAGAAAGAAACCTGGAGCCAGACTACCCTCTACCACTTACTGTCTTTGTGAGTATGGACAAAGTCCCGAGGTTAAAGAAGTTCCAGTGTTTCAGAGTGCACTCCAGAGAGATACAATCAGTTTTATGTTTATTTCCTTATCTGTAAACTTGATTAATAAAAGTTACCTACCTCTTTGGATTATTGAGAGAGTTACATGATTTAATTCCTTAAAGCCCAGCACAGTGCCTGAAATAAAGGAAGTGTTCCAGTGGGATTCATTCTTGTGTCTTTAGTTTTTATCTTTATGGAGAATGCTCAAATATAAATCATTAGTACCGACTTATTTTCTAAGCTCTATTCCCATGTCGTCATTTACCTTACAAACTTTTAGACTTGAATTCACTAACCATATGTTTATTAAACATTCACTGTGTGAGAACAGTGTATTGTGTGATAGAATAATTTTTATGCTATTGGTTTTCTATTGCTGTCATAACAAATTACCACAAAGTTGGCAGTGTATAACAACTAAATTATTAAAGTTCTATAGGTCAGAAGTCTAACACAGTTGCTGGTTTGAAATCAACGTGTTGGCAAGGCTATATTCCTTACTGGAGGCTCAGGAGAGGAATCTGCTTCCAAGCTCATTCAGGTTGTTGACTGAATTCTGTTCTTTCCACAGAGTTGTAGGACTGAACTCTGTTTCTTTGCTGGCTATCAGCCAAGGACTGCTCTGTACTCCTAGAAGTTGCCTAGGTTCCTTCTTAGGCTTGCTATGAGATCCTAGAAGCCTCTCTTCAGTTCTTGCATGTGGGCCTTTGCACCTGAGAGCCAGCAGCCATGCATCCCTTTCATGCTTTGAATATGATTTTCCTTTCAGCCATATCATTTCTGTGCTTTGCATTTCTTTTTGTAGAAGATAGTTCTCTGTTTTTGAAATGGATTCATGTGATATTTTGGAACCCACCCAGATAATCCACTGTAATCTCTCTGTTTTAAGGTCCGTACCTTAATTATATCTGCAAAGGCCTTTTTGCCAGTAACATAGCACGTTCACAAATGCTGGGGATTCTTAGGGTATGAACATCTTTGGGGCCCATTATCCTGCCTTACCGCATGCACATAAAGAGCTTGAAGTCTCATTGGGAGACAGACCCCCAAATTGAAGGGTTAGAGATGCTACAATAGATGTTGGTGCTGTGTAAAACAGCAGAAGAAAGGAAGAAAGTAGTCAGTGTTACTGAGAGATAGAGTGACATTTGTGCTGTGTATGGAAAGATGCATACTTGTTTGATAAGTGGCTGGGGGAACATTTCAGGGAAAAAGAAGCAATAATAGTGATAGCAGTAATAGCAACTGGCTGTACTTTTATAAGATTATCTTACTGAAATCCTCACCTTTGTTAGATACTGTTACCGACCTTTATAGCTTCTACATAATAAGAATGTCTTATGTCCATAAGAAGACATGTCTGTAATGTCTTTTAATGTAGAATAGGATGGTCAAATTATTTCACTGGGGCAGACCTGGTGGCTTATCCCTATAATCTCAGCACTTTGAGAGGCCAAGGCAGGTGGATCACTTGAGCCCAGGAGTTCAAGACAAGCCTAGGCAATACAGTGAGACCCCTGTCTTACCAAAAAAAAAAAAAAAAAAAAAAAAGATTCATCCAGGCATTGTGGCACATGCCTGTAGTACCAGCTACTTGGGAGACTGAAGTGGGAGGATCGTTTGAACCTGGGAGGTTGAGGCTGCAGTGAGCTAAAATCACACCACGGCACTCTAGCGTGGGTAGCAGAGTGAGACCCAGTCTCAATGAAAATAAAATAAAACAAAATAAATCATTGACTTGTTAGGAGGATTAATATTGATTACACATGGGTAAAGTATAGGACATAGTAAATGCTTAAAATATGGCAGATTAGAGAATAGAGGGTGGATAAGAGAAGTGCTTAGGAGGTAGAATTGATTTGATTGGTTTAGAATTGATTCTAAATACTTGGTATTTAGAAGGTGATCAGTGTATAATTGTTGAATACTGGATCAGTCACTTGTTCTGAAGGTGGGAGACAGGAGAGAGTTCATAGTAACTTAGACCACTGTTTCAGAGCATGAATGGAAGATGGTGTTACTTAGTACCATAGGAGGAGGAGCAGGCTGTTTGTGTGTTTGTTTGATGAAGTCAGGGCCTTGGGAAGAGGATATGCGGTACCTGTGAGAATATTGTATTGAAATTAATGGAAATTTAAGTAGTGTAGGTCAGACACTCAGAAGAGAAGACAAAGATGAAGTTGTCACTATTGTTTCAACTTGATTATCTAAAATGGAATTTTCCATCTTCTCAAACTGGTTTTCCATCTCAACTTTCCTGTTTCTTCTCACCTTTTAAAAATTCTTTGTTTTTTTTAAGCTTAACATCTTTTTTTTTTCATCCTTAATTTCTGTCTCTTCTTATCCAGTGGTGGGCTGGTAGATATTTGACAGCTCTCTGGTAGGGTGAAGAGGCTCATTTGCAGTGTTTGCTGATTTCTGTAGTACAAATCCTCCTCCCATGGCCAATTTCAGTCTGCGGCTGCTTTTGTTGTATAATGACAAAGTTGAAAAGCTATAACAGAGACTGCATAGGCCAGCAGAGCCCCAAATATTTACAGTCTGGCCCTTTAAAGAAAAAGTTTACCAATCTTTGCTATTGTAGTATTTCCAAAATAATAAAGCCTTAATAGGGTGGGATAATTTCATACTTCTGTTAATTTATTTTATCCATCAAGATGAGGGGTGGGAATGAGTAGTTTAAGGGGGCAATGTGTGAGAGGTTATGAAGGGTCTTGAGGTCATTTTATGGGCTTAAGCTTTTTCTCTCAGTGAGATAAGAAGAGTGCCATGTTCTAACTTATGTTTTAAAAAGAAAACCCTGGCCACTGCTTTGAGCATAGACCACAGGGCAGCACAGATGGAAGCAGGGAGGTCAGCTGGGACACCATAGTTACAAGTTAGGTGAGAGCTGGTCTTTGCTTGAATCAGAGTATTAACTGTGGAAATGGTAAGGTGAGTTCAGATTCTGGATACATTTTGAAGACAGAGCTGATAGGATTTGGTGGAAAGAGGTGTTAAGGTGAATCCAGGGTGAAGTGGTACCAAAAGGATGCCTTAGGCTAGAGCCTGAGTTATTGAGATCACATTATAGCAAGTTGCTACATAGGAGATTTTAGAAAGAAAATTGAGACTTGAACAATTTTTTTTGAACCACTTCCTGTTGATCATATATGTTCCAAGAGGGAAAACTCTGTTTAAAATAATATGTCCTTTACTTCTAAGAAATACATTTTAAAATACTTTAGGAAACAGTAATGTTTCTAAAATATGTCATTTTTAGAAAAGGAAACCATAATAAAGCCTATTTTGGATAAGATTATTTTGATCCTATAATTTGCCAACTTAAAAAAACTTATTCAGAAATGAACAATTTTGGGGAGGGGATTAAATTTCAGCCCTGCCCCACTCTTAAAGTTTAGTTTAAAGCTAAGACTTAATGTTTCATTGTATTGTTAATCAATTATTACTCATGTCTTTTATGTAGGTTTTACTTGTAATGGACACAAGGACAGAACAGACTTTCATTTTAAAAGTAAGTAAAATTTGTAGCCAGGTGCGGTGCCTGTAATCCCAGCACTTTGGGAGGCTGAGGTAGGCAGATCACCTAAGGTCAGGAGTTCAAGACCATCCTGGCCAACATGGTGAAACCCCCATCTGTACTAAAAATACAAAAATTGGCCGGGTGTAATGGTGGGCGCCTATAATCCCAGCTACTCGGGAGGCTTAGGCAGGAGAATCACTTCAACCCAGGAGGCAGAGATTGCAGTGAACCAAGATTGCGCCATTGCACTCCAGCCTGGGCAACAAGAGTGAGACCCTGTTTCAAAAAAAAAAAAAAAAAGAGTAAGTAAAATTTATATGTTTAATGAATTTAAAATTTTAATTTCAAATTATGCTTCTGAAAGAAAATATTTTAGTTAGTATTTAGTTAATACTAACTAAGTAGTTAATATTTCCCCCCTAGGTTTTGAATGTCTTTTAATGTTGTTTCTGGTGATATTTATTTACTTTTTTTTTCTATCCTTCCATCATGGTTGATAGCATGCATTTAACAATATTTTTTTTTTTGATACAGAGTATGGAGGAAATAATTTGGATAAATTGAAGAATCATTTCATGTTGTTTGAATGTGTAGTGTGTAAATACATCTCAAGAACATTTTTTATAGTCATGAAGACTACACACAGTCTCACCTTTGATTATCACTACAGTTCTTAAGAGCTAAAATTTTGCCTTAAAGTCTTGTTACAGGTATTTTGGGAAAGCATTATCTGCATTCCTGGTCCTCTTTTTGATCTAAATTTAATTTTGATTCTATACATAATATAATTTATAACTAAATTAATCAGGAGAGAAAGAACCCTCAATTTTGAAATTTTGAAATTGTATTTGGAATGGGCTGTGCTAGTACATATTCTGAAAATAGCCTAATTTAAGCATTTTCACAGCATTCAGAAGATGAATTTATTAATTTTATATTTCTTTTTCTGATGCTTTTTCTTTTGCTGATAAGGCATGGCAGTAGGTCACATTGACACATACTGAAACGTGTGTGTGTGTGTGTGTGTGTGAATATACTTTATCATTGACATTTCCCCAGTTTTTGAAAACAGAGTATGACACCAGAAAATAGACAAACCTTATTCCTTGTAAGAAGACTTAATATTGTTTGCATTTCTGGGGGATAGGATTTTAAAATTGCCTGCTTAATCTAAGAATATGTTTTATGTCTCAGGAGTTTGCATTGGTCTTACAATGTCTACTGCTTTAAAGATATAGATAAGTAAAATAAAGCTTAAGAAAAGGTCACAGAGAAATAACTGTGTGTCATCCTGATGACTTAGTTTGAGAGCATCTCTAATAAAAACACTGACCCACGTAATTGATTTTAATGGCAGCTTTGTGGCATCTTCCTTCTCTGGATTCACGCCAGATGCCATCAGCAGAGCCTCCAGGGACTGGGGGGCATAGAGCAGCAGATGAGTGGTTTCTCTGAAGCCCAGAGTAACTCAGATAGATTAGTTTGGTTGATAAACACAGAGCACAGCAGGCTCCAAAGGCAACTGAGGATACAACTGACCTTTTTGTTCTCTGTCAGGGTCTAAGGAAAAGCAGTGAATACAGCAGGAACAGAAAGACCATCATCCCCCGCTGTGTGCCCAACATGGTGTGTCTGCATAAGTACATCATCTCTGAGGAGTCAGTATTTCTTGTGCTGCAGCATGCGGAAGGTTGGTTTGTAGTTTGGATTGTTTATGCAGTGAAGAATGTCACCTGCTTAGCTTCCAGTTTCTCTCTGTCATTTCATGAGCAGATAGAATATATGAAACATGTTTAAGAAACCATTTCCTATTCCTCTGCTCTACCTCCCTATTTTGAGTTGTGAGGGAAAATGAAAACCCAGGTGAACAGCAGATTTCATGTGAACTATGGTACCATTTGTAGATTTACTTCACTACTTACTTTCTCATGAAATTTACCTAATATAATGAGAACTTTAATGTGAATGTGTGGTAAAAGAGCTAGATTTTATTTTAGTGATATTTTGTTCGCTTGTTCCCTGCTGAAAGGATACATTATGTTAGATGACTAAAATGAAAAGCATCCCCTGAAGAATTAATTAATTACCTCCTTCTTTTAGAAGTCAAGGGTGTTTGCTTAACATTTGACGTTACCTAGTTATTCTGATCTGAGTTTTTATGAATACAGCCATTGGCATCACATATGGGTACAAAGCAGAGGCATAGTTCTCTGCCTTCAAACTGTTTATGAAATTTCAGCTCTTTGTAGAGGGAACAGGTGGCAAAAAATATTATGTTTTGATTTTTTTTTTGCCCTTTAATACCTGAATTTAAATAAATAGTTTTTTATTTAGGATGACTGCAAACACATATAAATATAAATTCACTTAATACATATTGCCATTTGACTTTTAAGAGGTGTTCGTAAAATAGTAAAAAAATTTTAATTGTTTCCCATATTTCGTGAAGGCATTATTATTTTTATATAACTATTGTACTTTACTAATAGGCATAACATTTGTATTTAATACAATTTTTTAGGAAAAGAAGTCATTGCTTTCTGGAATGAGGTCTCATATGATAACGAATGCAAGATTTTTGATGGGGGCAATAAACAATATTGTTTATTGTGAAGTACAGCACAAGATAACTACAGATGGAGGGAAGACCTCCATATGCAGTATTTAATAGGAAATTCAGAAGGGGCTCTATGGTCTCTCAGGTATTAAGAGAGTTAATTGTGTGTGTGAATTGGATAACTAATTCACCTTTGTTCAGACATTATAGACAGCTTTTATCTGAGGATACCAGTGCATTACAGACATTATTGAATTAGAGGTCATGTCATCTGATAGCGAAATACAGCCACCTCTGGTGTGGAACAAAATAACTTGCGTAGTAATAATCCATAATAATTTAGAACAAGGTCAGTAGGATGAATGTAATTATAGTCAATATTCTATTACCCAGTGTGGATTATTCATGTTGGAGATTATCTATGGCAAAATTTTCAATCTTAGCTTACCTCTGTTATTTGTAGCTGTATCTTCCTCTTCTTCCTCTTCCTTTTCCTTCTCCACATAATTTTTCAGGTTTTTTCTACCATCTTCTCACTATCCCTTATACCTCTTGAAGCTGATGTTTCAATTGATTTTACTTGAATAGTGTGGAAAATTTTTATAATCTTTTAAAGTCATAGACTTATGACTTTTAAATTTTCTACTATTTTAGATCCTTCTTTACTATCGACCATACCTGACTTTGAATGGTCACATGACCATAAAATTTGTCTCTTTTGACCATTCATTGTAGGTGTCTATTGTTTAATTTTAAGATGGTTTTGTAATATAAAGATAGTAAATTACAATGCAAATAGAGACTCTGGATTCATTAAATATTCAGCAAATTTATTGAGCATGTACTGTATAGTAGGCTCCTTTTTAGGTGAGCAAGACAAGAACATTCTTTTTTTTTTTTTTTTGGTTGGGGGTGGTCAGGGTCTTGCTCTGTCTCCTAAGTTAGAGTGCTATGGTACAATCATAGCTCACTGTAACCTTGAACTCTTGGGCTCAAGTGATCTCCTGCCTCAGCTGGGATTACATGCATGCAACATGTAATCCCTGGCTAAGTTTTTAAAGTTTTTGTAGAGATTGGATCTCTCCGTGTTGCCCAAGTTGGTCTTAAACTCCTGGCCTCAAGCGATTCTCACGCCTCAGCCTCCCAAAATGCTGGGATTGCAGGTGTGAGCCAGCACGCCAGGCCTGCAACTTAAAATTCTTGTTGTGAAAAGTCAAACAGAAAAACAAAAAGCAAGAGAACATTGGATAATAAAAGGAACTATACAGATCTTTAACAAAGGGAGATCTAACAGATAACAACTGGGGGACTATGTTGAATTAAGTAGTCGAGGGAGCTCTCTCTGAGAAGGTGGCATTTAAGAGAAGTTCTGAATGACGAAAGAAACAATCATCTGAATGTAAGATACAGGTACGGGGATGAGTGTAAAAACAAACTTGGGATGTTTGATGACCAAGAAAGGCATCATTTGGTTGGAATGGAGCAGAGCGAGGACAATGTGAGGCACTTGTTGGTACATGAGGCTGTTGGAGAAGTAGACAGGAGCCTTGTACAGCAGAGTAAGGACTTTGGCTTTTATTCAGGTGCATTGGGAAACCATTGGACTTCTTGAGGGGTGACACAATCTGATTTACATTTTAAAAAGGTCACTGGCTCTTGTATGGGGAATAGGTTGTAGAAAGGTAAGAATAGAAGCAGTAAAAAGGCGAATACTGGAGGCTAGTCAAAAGGTGCTGCTGGCTTAGCCTTCTGGGGCACCAGTGGAGATGTTTGAGGATAGAGTCAATGGGACCTGTGATGGATTTGAGATTAGGAAGAGGAAAATCTGCAGTAATTTCTCAGATTTGGCTTCAGCAGTGCAGTGAACTGGGTGATGAACAGTGTGTTTTCTTTTACACATCAGTGACAGCGCCGTAGATTAGGAAGTTGGTCTGTGTCATAGAAAAGTAACTTTTCATATGTGCGAATAGTTATTACTGAGAAAGCAAACCTTGAACAGTTGTTTTCTCCATAACATGAATGCTTTGAATATTTATGATTTGTAGATTTAGCTTTCCATTGCTTACAGAACTACTCATAATTTATGTGAGTGTCTTGGACTCTTTCTTTCCGTTTTTAATTCATTTCATTAGAAATATATTGAGTGCTTGCTGGGACACAGGCATAGTTCTAATTTGGCAGTGAACAAAACAGAAGACTTTGCCTGCATGGAGCTTACATTACATTACACTATAGAGGCAGAACAGACAATAAGCAAATATTTAAGTAAATGTATGACAGATGGAGGTAAATATGCTATGGAGAAAAACTAAAGAAAAGGGGAAGGGAATGCTAAAGGGGTGAGAAGGGGTGGTTTGCTATTTTTATATAGGGTGGTCATCTTATTGAGAAGGGACATTTGACCAGAGACCTTCAGGAAGCGAGAGAGGGAGCATTGTAGATATATAAGGAAAGGATGTCTTGGCAAGAGGAGACAAATAGGTCCCCAGGCTTAGAGGCAGGGGTGTGCTTGGTGTTCAAGAAGCAGCAGGATCAGTGTGGCTGAAGCAGAACAGAAAGAGCGGTAGGAAGAATGCTTAGAGAAGTGAGGAGGCAGGCAGGCAGATCCTGTATAGCATTATAGGCCACGTTAAGAACTGGACTGTTATTCTAAATGAGCTAAGACATTATTGGGTCATGCTGAGCAAAGGATTGATGAGATAGGGATCATTTGCTACTTGGTGTAAAACAGAATGTAGGAGAGCAGAAGGAAAAGCAGGGAGACCAATTTTGGAGTTGCTGCAGCACCCCAGGTGAAAATGCTGATGGCTTGGACAGGGCATAAGTGGTGTAGGTCAGGGGTCCCCTGGCCACAGACAGGTACCTGGAGGTGAGTGACGGACAAGTGAACATTACTGCCTGAGCTCCGCCTCCTGTCAGATCAGCAGTGGCATTAGATTCTCATAGGAGCACAAACCCTATTGTGAACTGCACATGCAAGGGATCTAGGTTGCACACTCCTTAGGAGAATCTAATGCCTAATGATCCGAGGTGGAACAGTTTCACCCCAAAACAATTTCCACCCTCACCCCCACCCCTGTCCCTGTCCATGAAAAAATTGTCTTCCATGAAACTGGTTCCTGGTGCCAAAAAGATTGGGGACTGCTGGCATAGGTGGTGAAGAATGGTTATTAGAATCTGAATGTATTTTGAAGGTACAATGGGCATGATTCTGTCTTACATGATTTCAGAGTGTTTGGCTCAAATAATTGAGATAATGTAGTTTCCATATACTAAGCTGTGGAAGAAGTAAATTTAGAAGGAAAATCAGGGATTCCGTTTTGGACATGTGAATTTGAGATGCTTATTAAATATTCAGGTGATGTTGAGTAGACAGTTAGGATATATCAGGCAGGATTTTAGGAGAGAGGTTTAAAATGTTTACTATTCCTTTTAATAAAGCTCTTTCTTAAACTATTTGAGAGAGAAAGGTGGGGAAGCAGAATGTATTCAGTCAAGGCCATGAGAGTTTAAGTTTCTCAGCTTAGGGATTGTGTAATATTCATCATCTATATGATGAATTAGTAAAATACTTGGTATTTAGAAGGTACTCAGTGTATAATTGTTGAATACTGGGTCAGTCAGAGAAAAGATGAAAGACCAAATTAAAAGACAGAAGTTGCAAAAGTCTCTGACTGTGGATATACAAAATAGAAAGGAGGTAGAAAAGAATTTCTCTCCAAGTTACTTAAGGCCCCAAGGAGTAAAATGATTCTCCTTTTATTAGTTAGTTTTCTAAAATTATAAAACTAATTTATAAAATAAATTCAAACAAAGTAGAAGTTTGTAAAGTAAAAATAAAAATTATCCCTCCCTATTCACTTTGTTGCCTAGACCTATTCCCCAGAAATAGGCACTCTTTTAATGGTTATCATATATCTTCCAATAACTTTCCTACCTACCTGTCTGTTTTTAAAAAACTTAAATGGGTGTTACATATTGCCTTGAGCTTGAATTTTTTCCCCCCATCTTAACAGTGTACCTTGGACACCTTTAATATATCTGTATATTTAGGTATGTATTAAGAGAGGCAGTACAGTATAGGGATTAAAAATAAGCACTATGGAGCCATGCTGTGTGAATATAAATGCTGGCTCACCATTACTAGTGTGACTTTGGGCAAGTTATTTAACCTTTCTGTGCCTCAGTTTCCTCATTTGTAAAATAGAGATAATATTAATTACCTACCTTATAGGGTTGATGTGAGGATTAAATAGTTGTATATGTAAAAGGCTTAGAATAGTATCCGGTACATGGTAAGCACTATGTATTTGCAAATGGCTATTATTGATATTTACATTGTTTCCAGTACTCAATATAAATACATGTATTTATACATACATGTTTTTGTTTGTTGTATTTTTTGAGAATTATATGTAGGACAGATTTTTTTCATGTTGAATTGCTTGGCCAAAAGATGGTTTTTGATTGCTGCGATAGTAGTGTTTTATTATACATATGAAATTTAAGTACTAATTCTGACCAAGCAAATTAACAAACTTACTTTGCAATCTTATAGAAAACCAAGAGATTTAAAATCTGAGGAGAGACAAAGAGTTTTAATTAAACATTATGAATTCTTAGTTTTATATCTTAAAATGGTTCAATATCTACAATTTTATGTCCTTCAAAAAGACTTAGAAAAGTATCATTTATAATCTTAAAATTAGACAAATTTTAGGTACTTTAGCAATAACAGGTTTTTTTTAAGGTTAATGTATATCTTTGGAAGAACATATGACCCCCAAAATGATGTTATACTTATAGATCCTTATATTCTTACTTATAGATTCTTTTCCTTGAAAGTTTTTCAAAAAAAAATGTAAAGATATTATCTTTTTATAACTCAGTTTAATAAATATTTATTTAATACCTGTTTTACAAGCTAGATAGAATCCTCTGCCTGCAGCTATTAAGACTTCTCAGTCTCGTAAAGGAGATAATAAAAGCATAAAAGTAATATTAATATGATGTTGTAAATGTCATAAAGGGTATGAAGGTGAATGATAGAGGATTCAGAGAAGATATATATTGTGTCCAGTTAAGGGATAGAAAGAAATTGGTAAAAGAAAACAGATTGTGAAGGACCTTCAAGAATAGGTAAGATTTTCACAAGCAGATAGTGGGGAAA
Source organism: Rhinopithecus roxellana (assembly GCF_007565055.1). Taxonomy (NCBI): domain Eukaryota; kingdom Metazoa; phylum Chordata; class Mammalia; order Primates; family Cercopithecidae; genus Rhinopithecus; species Rhinopithecus roxellana. The sequence goes on along the minus strand of NC_044556.1, from coordinate 69,657,168 downwards.
CTATTAGGAAAAAAACATTCCAAGTATAAGCATGGTATGAGGAAAAGCCCATCATGAATTCTGTGTTGAGTAAGGGGAGAGGACCAAATCACGGGTTGATAACTGTATTACTCAGGAGTTCAAATGCCTATGCAGAGTTGGTACATGATTCAGTAGGTGGAGGGAATTTGGCTTCTTGAATGCAGAAATGGCATAAGATCTGTGCTGAAATAGAAGATTAATTAGGTAGCAGTTAGTAGGGTAGAATGCTACAGGAGGGACTTAAAGTAAGGATCTAGTTGTAGTTATAGCATTATCCCCAAAAATGAAGACTTTAAGTACATTGAATTTTAGATTTCAGTAGTTTATTCAGGTGGAATTGGCCTAGGAATGAATGGAGCTTTTCTTAGAACTTTATTAAAAGGTACCATTCCTTGCTGATCAGTGGAACTTTACAGATGCAGGTACTGCTTATACGGTACATCTCATCATCTGATTTAACAAGCAGTGACTTTTATGTCGTGCACATTGTGTAGGCAGTAGACATACAAAGATGAAAAAGACTTGATCCTTTCCTCAAAGTAGTCATCATCTAGGAGAATTGAAAACCACCCAAGTCATTTTATTTGGATTGCACACAGGAATCTTAGGTTTAGGTTCCAGCATTGTTAGACTGACACAATGTAGGTATTTGTGGTAAGACAATGTGAGTATTGTTGTCAACAGACTAAAGAATATAGACTCAATGCATAGCTCCTTTTAAACTTCAGTTGAAATATGGGGAAATGTGAAACACTGAGTATACTCTAAAGAGGACAGAAAGCATTAGCTAAGAAAAAAATGAAAGGAAAAAGTTAAATGCCATAACGTCCTGTACCACTAACTGTTATCAAAGTGGGGAATATGACACAAAAATTAGCTGGCTGTGGTGGTGTGTGCCTGTAATCCCAGCTAATTGGGTGACTGAGCAGGAGGTTAACTTGAACCTAGGAGTTGGAGGCTTCAGTGAGCTGAGATCCTGCCACTGCACTCCAGCCTAGGCTATAGAGTGAGGCTCTGTCTTTAAAAAAAAAAAAAAAAAAGTTAAATAAATAGAATAGGGAAGATGGTTAACTACATCACTGCTACAAAGAGGTGTATGAGAATTCTATGATTAATATTATGACCATTAGCCTTTATTGAGCATTTATTCTATGCTAGGTACCATGTCAGGTGCTATATGTATTTATTGAATTTCTTGAAATGAAATGTGAAGTAGGAAGAGGTATTTTTGATATTTCTGTTGACTTTTTTACACATGCAATTGACTGTCAATGATTATTTTCTGGTTTAGGTACTCTTGGCATATGATGCTTAATGATTACACTAAATATGTGCTGAAAAATTGTCTTCTTTATATGAATAGAGGGATTTATTTTTAACACATCATTCTTTTTTATTTTTATTTATTTATTTTTATTATACTTTTAAGTTCTAGGGTACATGTGCACAACATACAGGTTTGTTACATATGTATACATGTGCCATGTTGGCGTGCTGCACACATTAACTCATCATTTACATTAGGTATATCTTCTAATGCTATCCCTCCCCCCACCCTCCCCCCCACCCCACAACAGACCCCAGTGTGTGATATTCCCCACCCTTTGGCCAAGTGTTCTCATTGTTCAGTTCCCACCTATGAGTGAGAACATGCGGTGTTTGGTTTTCTGTCCTTGCAATAGTTTGCTCAGAATGATGGTTTCCAACTTTATCCATGTCCCTACAAAGGACATGAACTCATCCCTTTTTATGGCTGCATAGTATTCCATGGTGTATATGTGCCACATTTGCTTAATCCAGCCTATCATTGAACACATCATTCTTAATTTTTCATTTCTTTGCAACTGCAATTCTGTCTCCACAAAGTATACTTCTGAAGTTACTGTTTTTGAGATTTCTGGATCAAATTTAATTAATTATTCTTTCTTATAATACTGTTCCTAGTCACTACTGTTATAGCAAGTTTTTGATACTTAGCTATAATTGTTTAACATAAACATTATAATTGACAAAAGGGATTGAGGTGTTTTAATGGTTAAAATAAAATAAAACTATGGTGAAATAATAACTACAAGTATTGCTGGTAAAATACTGTATTTTTTTTTATTTCTCTGATTTACATGAAAGTGATTTTTATGATTTTAGTTTTAAAGATATATGTCAGAATACACAGTCAGAATTTCCATAACTTGCTTCATTAATGGTTGCCCAATTAATCTTCCTCAGTAGCTTTACTTATACAACGTATTACATATGTGGCAGGGCATAAAAGGGGAAATATATTATTAATATGTTATTTATAAAGGCATAATTATATACCACATGCCAAATTCCTCCAATCCTGGACCGGGACATTTTCAAAATGGAATAATAATATTGTTGATTTTTTCCCCCCATTGTAGTATACAATTTAAACAGCACTTATTTATGTATTTCCTTTTGACCAAGGGGTCATGCTTGAAAAATTATTATGTAAACAGAGCAGAACATAAACAGATGCTTCTAAGACTAAATGATACTTAACTTTAGAGTAGAATTTTAGCTGTGAAATTTCATATTAGTGTTTGTTATAACTAATTTCCCTTCAAAGGAAGAAATAGGTTGTCACTTAAAAAAATTGTTATCAGGAGATATGCTTGAAACCATACTCACCATTCAGCAATAACAACCATTTTATTAAATATGCTTATCTTATGGCACACTTGATGTTAATGACTATTATTGACTTGTTTTGATTGATTTTTTTAAGATAGCTTTTGCTTTTCTAATGGCTTAAATAAATAACTGTTAATTTGGAGATGTTAATACTTTTGTTTGTTTTGTTATACTTGTTCACAGGTGGCAAACTGTGGTCATATATTAGTAAATTTCTAAACAGAAGTCCTGAAGAAAGCTTTGATATCAAGGAAGTAAAAAAATCTACACTTGCAAAAGTTCACCTACAACAGCCAACTTCTAGTCCTCAGGACAGCAGTAGCTTTGAATCCAGAGGAAGTGATGGTGGAAGCGTGCTTAGAGCTCTGCCTTTGAAGAGTAGTCTTACTCCAAGTTCTCAAGATGACAGCAACCAGGAAGATGATGGCCAAGATAGCTCTCCGAAGTGGCCAGATTCTGGTTCGAGTTCAGAAGAAGAATGTACTACTAGTTATTTAACATTATGTAATGAATATGGGCAAGAAAAGATTGAACCAGGGTCTTTGAATGAGGAGCCCTTCATGAAGACTGAAGGGAATGGTGTTGATACTAAAGCTATTCAAAGCTTCCCAGCACACCTTGCTGCTGACAGTCACAGCCCCAGCACACAGCTGAGAGCTCACGAGCTGAAGTTCTTCCCCAATGATGACCCAGAAGCAGTTAGTTCTCCAAGAACATCAGATTCCCTCAGTAGATCAAAAAATAGCCCCATGGAATTCTTTAGGATAGACAGTAAGGATAGCGCAAGTGAACTCCTGGGACTTGACTTTGGAGAAAAATTGTATAGTCTAAAATCAGAACCTTTGAAACCATTCTTTACTCTTCCAGATGGAGACAGTGCTTCTAGGAGTTTTAATACTAGTGAAAGCAAGGTAGAGTTTAAAGCTCAGGACACCATTAGCAGGGGCTCAGATGACTCAGTGCCAGTTATTTCATTTAAAGATGCTGCTTTTGATGATGTCAGTGGTACTGATGAAGGAAGACCTGATCTTCTTGTCAATTTACCTGGTGAATTGGAGCCAACAAGAGAAGCTGCAGCAATGGGACCTACTAAGTTTACACAAACTAATATAGGGATAATAGAAAATAAACTCTTGGAAGCCCCTGACGTTTTATGCCTCAGACTTAGTACTGAACAATGCCAAGCACATGAGGAGAAAGGCATGGAGGAGCTGAGTGATCCCTCTGGGCCCAAATCCCATAGGATAACAGAGAAACACTATGCACGGGACGATCCCAGGATGTTATTTGTAGCAGCTGTTGATCATAGTAATTCAGGAGATGTGTCTTTGTTACCCAGCTCAGATCCTAGGTTTCAAGGACTTGGAGTGGTTGAGTCAGCAGTAACTGCAAACAACACAGAAGAAAGCTTATTCCATATTTGTAGTCCACTCTCAGGTGCTAATGAATATATTGCAAGCACAGACACTTTAAAAACAGAAGAAGTATTGCTGTTTACAGATCAGACTGATGATTTGGCTAAAGAGGAACCAACTTCTTTATTCCAGAGAGACTCTGAGACTAAGGGAGAAAGTGGTTTAGCGCTAGAAGGAGACAAGGAAATCCATCAGATTTTTGAGGACCTTGATAAAAAATTAGCACTAACCTCCAGGTTTTACATCCCAGAGGGCTGCATTCAAAGATGGGCAGCTGAAATGGTGGTAGCCCTTGATGCTTTACATAGAGAGGGAATTGTGTGCCGCGATTTGAACCCAAACAACATCTTATTGAATGATAGAGGTCAGGAACTTTTGCAAATGCATTTCTTTTTATTCGCTGTTGCTTCCAATTAACTGAGTAGGCGTTTTATCTTGTAATTAGTATCTTCATTTCCTGTCTAGAGCTTCATTATCAGTGCAGCAAATTCACCCCCAGTAATAGCTTCTAGTACTTAATGATGCCATTATTCTTAATGATACTGTTTTTAGCTACAAAAGGAGTAATTACAGTTCACTTCTGCAGAAAATGGAAGAGAAAAATGTTTTGATTTCTCCTGTCGTTTTGTTTTTAGGACACATTCAGCTAACGTATTTTAGCAGGTGGAGTGAGGTTGAAGATTCCTGTGACAGCGATGCCATAGAGAGAATGTACTGTGCCCCAGGTTAGAGCAATCTCCTAAAATGTTTCACTTGAAAAAGTGATTCGGCAGCTCTCATTTCTTTATAGAAGTTGTATTTTTGTATTTTTCACTAGCAGTTTACATATGTGTTGGATTGGGTTATCTGTTTAACCCTTCAAAAAAAGAAAATTTGGGGCTGAACCAATTAAGTAATTCATAGGTATATATGTGTATGTGTGTCCATATATTTATTATTGTTAAATGAGTTTATATCTCACTAAGAACTGCAGTGAATTCTTAGAAATGTCTTAGCTTCTTAGTGATTACAAGGACCTTTAAATACCCTGACCCTCTTTAGATTTGTAATTTCTTTCTTTCTTTCTTTCTTTCTTTCTTTCTTTCTTTCTTTCTTTCTTTCTTTCTTTCTTTCTTTCTTTCTTTCTTTCTTTCTTTCTTTCTTTCTTTCTTTCTTTCTCTTTCTTTCTTTCTTTCTTTCTTTCTTTCTTTCTTTCTTTCTTTCTTTCTTTCTTTCTTCTTTTCTTTTCTCTTCTCTTCTCTTCTCTTCTCTTCTCTTCTCTTCTCTTCTCTTCTCTTCTCTTTCTCTTCTTCTTTTCTTTTCTTTTCTTTTCTTTTCTTTTTTGAGACGTATCAAAAAAGATCTGTTTGAGACACAACAGATCATACAGGCTGGAATGCAGTGGTGCTGTTATGGCTCACTGCAGCCTCCAGCTCCTGGGCTCAAACAGTCCTGTTGCCTCAGCTTCCGAGTAGCTGGGACTACAGGTGTGCACCACCATGCCTGGCTAATTTTTTTTACAGCATTTCTTGTAGAGATGAGGTCTTTCTGTGTTGCCCAGGCTGGTCTAAAACTCCTGGGCTCAAGGGTCTGGGATTACAGGTGCATGCCACTACTCCTGGCTAATTTATTTATTTATTTATTTTTTGTAGAAACAGGGCCTTGCTGTGTTGCTCAGACTGGTCCTGAACTCCTAGCCTCAAGCAATCCTCTTGTCCCAGCCTCTGGAATAGCTGGGATTATAGGCATGAGCCATGGCACCTGGCAAAATGGAGGTTTTTTTTTTTTTTTTTTGAGACGGAGTCTTGCTCTGTCGCCTGGGCTGGAGTGCAATGGCCGGATCTCAGCTCACTGCAAGCTCCGCCTCCCGGGTTTATGCCATTCTCCTGCCTCAGCCTCCGGAGTAGCTGGGACTACAGGCGCCGGCCACCTCGCCCGGCTATTTTTTTGTATTTTTAGTAGAGATGAGGTTTCACCGTGTTAGCCAGGATGGTCTCGATCTCCTGACCTCGTGATCCGCCCATCTCGGCCTCCCAAAGTGCTGGGATTACAGGCTTGAGCCACCGCGCCCGGCCCAAAATGGAGGTTTTAAAAATGCAATATGATTTTAGTGATGTGCCAGCCTGGCATTTTATAACAGATTTTTGTAGACACAACAGTTTTATCTTGCCCTTACTGTATTGTCTTTATTTTTTAAAAATTAGAGATTTATTCTAATAATAATTCTAATAATTTATTCTAAAAATTTAGATTTATTCTAATAAATCAAGCAAAATTTATTTATTAGATCTTTTACTGACAATTATAGGTAGCATAAGCATATGAATTGCATTTGAGTTGGTTTTTCTTAGTCATCAGTGCAGATGGGGCTGTGTTATGAATCCAAAGTTTGTTCACCTTTTGCTTACCGTTTGGCCTCTTTGGATGGCCAGAGTCACTTCACCTGTCACCCCATTGGCCTTCAAAGGAGTTTCAAGCTGATTTTTTTGACATAATCTGCTTAGGTGTTGATCAATATAGTATTTAATACTTACCAGCTAACTAATGTATTGATGCTAACCTTGTTTCTCTGCATAATGGGAAGTGATGATAATAAGGATTAGAAGAGCTAGATTGTTTCTAGTTACAACTTTCATTGTTAAGAATTATTTATGCAGTAGAGAATACCAAAGTTTTCCAGCCTATAAAATAAATATCCCAAAACATTCCTGAAAGCAACTGTTAGGGTTTTATTTTCTTTCCTCCTTCTTCCTTCAAATTAAGACTGTTTGGTTTTTATTTATTCTTAGACACAATAGAGCACACCTACATTTTTTTTCTCAAATAGATAATGTGATGCTATATTTTGAAATTATATTAGTTAATAGGATAAAAAATTTCATGTTGAATTCACTTTATTACAGTTACTTGATTAAGAAAAAGCCAGATCCTCCCCACTTTCTAATTTGATAAGAAATAACATTTTAGGTTCCAATGTACTTAGAAATATATTTGTTAATTATAATGAATTTGAAAGTTTTAGGATCAAACTTAATTTGGGAGTTTTTTTGAATCAAGCCTGTTACATCCTAAAGTGAAGTCTGGTGCAAACCATATAACAAAACCAAACATTTATGGAATATTGTTTAATATTTGTAAGTAGCCCTTATTTCTAATTTTTGTTGTATTTTCCTTTTTTTCCCCTGGTTCCTAGTAAGTGTATATGTTGTTACTTATTGGAAACTATCTGTAAATTTGCGCTTGAGCATTATAGCAGATGGTTTTTCTTTATTCTCAAGCACAGTCACATTTACTTTAATGTCCATAACATGTTGGTATCCTGAGAGTTTTACTATGTGTAGAACAGAACCATATTACATTCATCAACAGATATACACTTTCAATTTCATATACTGAAATAAACCAAATTTAATACAGATCAGTTTCTAAGTTCTAATTTTTAAGCCTTGTCCCAGAAATTACAAGTCTCTTAGTTGACCAGCAGGTGGCAGTCTACCATTAATGGATTTTGCTGTCCTCTTCCAGGTTGTCCTTCACTAGCATTTGAAAAAAAGCTGTAGTCTGAAGAGGTGCTTTGTTGTCATTATTTGCATAAAAGAATTGTGCTTCCAAGCTTTGTGAGTTGCAAAAGTGTTCTAGTGTTATGGCATGCTTTGTGAACAATGTGGAAAGGCTTTCCATTCATTGGGCCTGTTAATTTTAGCAACTAGGTAAAACAAAACAAGTAATGGCCTTAACAGAAAAGTAACACCAATGTTCTAATTAAGATGACCTTAAATCTAGAGAGTTATAGAACTCGGTTAAGTCTATGTGCTCGCACCCCTCACTTACAACTCAAGGGGAATTAGAGCAAAAATTTGTAAATTACTGTTTGCCCCAAAAGTTCATAGCAGTGCTACTGATAAATCAAACCTACAAATAGGTTTCCCTCTCCTCGAAGGATGGAAGCAATGATAATATGTTAATATTTCAATGCTTAAAAATACAAATCAGTAACTACATGGGACATAGATTGTTTAACCACCTTTTGATCTACTCTTAGGAACACCAAGGGTTGAAGTATTTTCCTCTCATATGATCCCCTCCCTCTTACTTCCCAAGCCTAACCTTAGTATTATTGTCCAAGTAACTCTAAAGCATGTTAAGCAGCTGATGTTTGGTTAGAAAGAAAAGTTGTCACAAGATTATGATGAGAGCAACTCACTTCTGTTTAAACAGTGTGCACCCTCTACCCTGCCACTTCACCTCCTGGGAATCCTTATCACATATTTGTCCTGAAAACATTATCCACCTGCCCTGTACTTTATAATATCAGCAGTGTATCTTTTTATCTTGTGGATGATGTGCCTTTATATTTTGAGAAAAATTTCCAGTAACAGATTCGATTTGCATGGACAGAAACTTGAGCAAATGCCAAACTAGCAGGGGGGCCATTATTCTGCTCTATAAATAAGTTTAAAAAAGAAAAAACACACACACAGAAACCTGTGAATCAACATGTTTTGGTCTAATTGAGGGGAAAAGCAAGACAGATAAATTTTGAAATGCAAATGATCACCTTCTGTTATTTAAGTATAGTTTCTGCCAACTTTGTGATCCTAGATTTTAAAAAGTCGTAATTATTTCAACAATGTATACTCCCAAGGATGCCCAAGATTCACAAGTTTCTATAACAAAACTGAGAACTTTTTAAAAAGTTGCCACTTTTTTATATTAAAGAAAACAAATCCAACAACAAAAAGACAAAAACCATGGAGCTTTCTCTGTCTACATCTGTGAAAAAGCCAGCACATAAATGGCTGCAGCTGCAGACCCATCAAGAGGGTCTTGAGAATACGAATTCACTGATCAAACCCAGCCCTGTTTTCAAAGTAGAAGCCATTCCTTTTAGGTTCACTTTGTATCCTTAGATTATCTAGGATGATTCTCTAGAAAGGTTTTATTTTAAATAAACATCATTCATGGTAAATGGGTTCCTTTCATACCACAGAAACACAGAATGGAGTTCAGGAAGAGAAAAGGCAAAAGAAATAGTCCACAAAGTAGGAACAGATTGTATAGTATGACAATGTAAATATAACACTGTCTGGTTTCCACATTAGGAGACTTTTAGATACTTTATTAGGATACTTTTACACAGGTTCTTGTATTTTTTTTTTGTTGTGAGAGATTAGAGAATAAAAACTGGAGTAAATTGGTTATTTTTCTCTGGAGGACTTTCTTTTGGTTACTCTGATTTTATATCCGTTTTTACACACATAAACACAAAAGTTTTAGCCAAAATATTTTATGTGCTTTATCATTTGATTTATTAACTTATGATAAAGAATAAACCTTTGGTTATAGTGTTTTAAGTATAAAGGAAAAATAAAATGTCAAGAAAGTATTTTTTTACCACTTTTTTTCTTGACTCCTATCATTCAAAAACAGCTAGAAAATAGAACCTGTACTACTAAGCATATAAAATACAAAAAAAAAAAAAAAGAAAGAAAACTGATTCTGAGGTGGGAGGATTGCTTGAGGCTGTGAATATGAGACTGCGGTGTGCTATGATCATGCCTGCAAATAGCTACTGCACTCCAGCCTGGGCAACATAGCATGACCTTGTCTCTTAAACAAAAATACAAGAAAATGATATTCGAAAGCTTAATATACGATCTGACACAAGTGCATAAAATTATTTGTGTTAGTTAACCTAATATAGTCACTTAAGTTTCCCATTCTAGTTTTGAACAAGTTGATATGGTATCCTATCAGTATGTGTCCTTCACTTTTATTTTCTGCCCCGTTATGAGTCTTTAATTTGAAATGCTTGAAATTTACATTGATATTTGTCATGAATACTTTTCAGACTTGAGGATTTATAGGTGCATATATGTGTAAATTGAAGAAGTCCAAAATGCTTTTCACTGCAGCCCGATCTCCATGCTCCCAGATGTCAAATGACAGCTTTGCTTCCTCTCTCAGGCAATTTCACACTTGCAAACAGCTCACAGCTGACGGTGAAAAGTGAAACATAGAAAAATCATGCTGAAAACTATCTGTAAAAATTCAGTTTTAGAGCATGACATTTATTGACTACTTTTCTTTGTTCTTCTAGCCTGACTTTATCAAATAATCCATGAATATGTTTTGGGGAATAGTTTTCCCTGCCCTTCTCCATAAACATGCTTTCTATGGCATTTGATTCTTTATAGGCATGGAGCTCTATGTAATAGTTATGTATCTGATAATTAAAACTAGGACTCAGACCATGGATGGTTTAAAATATCTTTAGGCTAGCAGAAGTTTTTAAGGTTTAGAACATTTACACGGAATTGAGAACTACCAAACCTGCATATTGTCCCAGATCAGGTATAAACTCATTGCTTGACCTCGGGAAATTTATTTAAGACTTTCTAGGCCTCAGTTTAACAGTAGTAAAATAGATTTGTTGGGTGTAAGTAAAATCACAGATGTCAGATCATCTGACATCCTCCTTACACAAAATGTACTCAAAATGGAAGTTTATCTTATTAAGGCAGGCTTTTTCCCCCAAGGGTAAATATTGATTTCTTATCTAATGTTAGTAGAGTTAAAAAGTTATTTCTTTTGGATGACTTTCTGAGTATATATTTTTACTCATTTGTAGAATTTGTACATAAAGTATATCATGTGGAAATAAGGGATTTATGGAAAATACTTTCATTTAGAGGAATGAAGCCAAAACAACTTTTATTTGGGGTAAAAGTTGAATGTCAAGATTCTCAACAAACAAAATTGTTTAAATAAGAAAGAAATATTTAGATATGAGAATTTATGGGACCTGGATAATTTCAGCAAACATGAGAAATCTAATTTTAAGAATGTGAGATTGATAGGGAAAGCAAATAAATATAGATGTATATTTCAAAATAATAATGACATAACCAGGAGGTACTACTTTTTTTCCTAAAACAGAAAGAAGGTGGCAGCAAGAGGGAACTATAGGAATAATTTTCAGTAAAATATTTATGGTTAATATTTAAATATTATGTTTCAGACAGTAACTGTTTTATTTACCCTTAAGCAAAACTTCAGCAATAGCTAGCTCTCTTGTACATAGTATTTTAATATTTTCCTTGAATGATTAACAAGTATGTTTAATTCTTTGCCCTCAGTTCTTACCATCAAAAAAAAACAAATCTATTTCTTCTTCAGGAGAATCAGTTAATTTTTCAGTTTGCCATAGAATAGTGATGCTTTTCCACTGAAGAAAATTTGATACACTTCACCACTGTATATCCATGAAACTTGTAATATGAGTATAGAGTACAAGCAAAAAAGGCTTCAAGTTAATGTAAGTCTTACATTGTCTAGGCAAGGCCTTTGTGGTGCAAAGAAGATCAAAGGATCACTTTAGGAGGACTTGAGGGTCTAGAATCCTGGAATCCATGGGCCAGTCACCATCACATCTCAGTTAAGGTTGCTCCATATTGAAAGAGACTAGTCTGAAATCATGATTCTCCTATGAGGCCAGAATGTGATTTGTCTCTAGTGGTGAGAATGAGACAAAGTAAGAGCGAAGAGTTCAGTCCCTGTTATATGGCATCTTAGCAACTGACGCATTAGCACATCCCAAGAGAAGTTCAATGAATTGATGTTTTGATACAGAAAAGGTGAAAAACAGTATCTCTGTACATTTCATAGTACTACCTGATATTTGGAGTGGAGGGTTTATGTCAAACTTTAGATTAGATTATTAAAAGTAAGTTAATCTTAACCTTTTATTTACCCCAAACCTTTTTCTTGATGATCTTGGGCAAATTTCTTTTTCAGAAGAGGAACATGAGACTAGAGACTTATAAAGTATTAGCTACAGTGTAATGCTTTTTATTTTTCATATATCAATTGACTTTTGTCAAGCTATTCAGTAATTGGCCTTACCTCTGCATTATTATAAAGAAGAAAGTGAACTGTCTTTTGCCTCTGATGTTTAACAAAGATGTAATGCTGAGTCTTAAACATTATATACTAGAGCAATTGGCTAACTACTTTTATCAAATCATCAGTTTCTGTATCCCATAACATTTTATAAATTTTAATCTCCATTAGGTTACCAGGTCTTAGTCCTCCTAAGCAATTCTTCACAAATTCTTCCTTCGAATAAATGTTTAAAAATGCTAAGGTTTTAAAAATTGAGTGAGGATAAGGCAAGTAGGATTTCTGAAGCTCCTTTAATAGCAATGCATGTAGTTCTCTGCCTAACACAGCAGCAGAGCGGCAGAGAGGGAGCAAGTGAGCGAGAGAGCTATGCCTGTCATTCTCACAATTTTCAGTTAGCCTTTTTCTCATCAATCAACTGTAATGGCTTTGGTTGGGTAACACTATGACACCCGATGGCTATTCAGAATGGAGTTGTGATATGATCAATGGAAAATGGAGCATGCTGTTGGTTTTTTCCTACTAGAAATTCAGGGTGAGAGAGTAAGCAAGATTGTTTAGAGCTCAGAATTATAATTATAATCAGTCAACCAGAAGTCATGTGGTAGTTACTCATTTCTTATTTTATCTCACGAGAAAACCGTATAGTAATGATACCTATAAACTCCCTTGAACAAGTATTCTTGGCTGTGGAGTGCTGAATCAAGTGGAATTAAGGCGTTTTGACCCAAGTTGTACAGATAATTGCAGGGAAGCTCAGAACATGGTTGCCAGGTCACCAGGACAACAAGAAATTCAGAGCTAGGTAGTGGGAGAAAAGTGGAGTTAAGCCTAGCCTGAATTAGCTGAGTGTGGTCCGCACTCAGGTCCAGTTCCCCACAATATAGCAGGCCCAGGGGTTCAGGTAATTGAATTACCTAAAAGCCAGCTGAATAAATAATGAGGTGGTGGCAGGAAGCAAGGCTAGAGACCGAGGTGAGCCAAAACGAATGTGTGTAGGGTGGAGCAGCACCACATCTCCCCTGTCACCTTGCAGCACTGGGAGAAGAACGGGGCCCCAGCTGCTGCAGACTTCTCCCTCTGGACCGTGCCAGTCTCTGTCGTTGGTCTTCTTTGGATAATACGCTAATTAGAGTAATGTGATTCCAGGAACTTTCAAACAGTTCGTGTACCCCGCTCAACAAATACGGCATTTGAATAAGCAATTGAGTACAATGCTGGAGGACTTTATGGAATAGAGAATGGATAATTAGGCAGTCAATGTTTTCTGAAATAGTATAAAATAAGAAAAAAGGAGCAAAATGCCCATTTGAAAGGATGGGCTAGGAAATGAGAATTCCAGGCTCTAGTTAGTCTGTCACCTAAGAATGAAGATCTGCCTCGGAAATGTGAGACTGTAGGGAAGTTTCTTCTGTCTGACTTGACTCATTTCAAGTACAAGGCCCCTGTGAACAGCTTTGCATCTTTGAACACTTGTAAACTTTAAGCTATTAAGCTTTGATATTTTAGTTTGTAACTATTAGAGGAGCATTCCAAACCTGGAATTAAAATGAAATTTTATTGTCATAGTTGCTGTGGCTTTTAGTTTTGCTTTTGGTTGTAACATTTTCTATTGTCATATACAAAAACTTTAAAAAATTTGTCTCTGTATTTAAAATAGTACCCCGGCTAGGTAGCGTAGTTGTCCTACAATGCATGTAATAATGAATTTGTTTTTGATAACATTTAAAAAATATTTCTAATTGATACAAATGATCTCACCAGCCCACCAGTCACATAGAACCAGCTTACAAATTTGTGGCACATTTTATGGAATTAGGTGCCTAAATTCCTTTAATTGAACAGGAATAGAAAAAAACTCTTGAGTTATCTCCCTGTTCTGTCTTCTTTATTCCCCCAGGGTTTTTCAGCTTTTTTTTTTTTTTTCCGAGATAGAGTCTCGCTCGGTCACCCAGGCTAGAGTGTGATGGTGTGATCTCGGCTCACTGTAACCTCCACCTCCTGGGTTCAAGCAGTTCTCCTGCCTCAGTCTCTCAAGTAGCTGGGATTACAGGCGGCCACCACCATACCTGGCTAATTTTTTTTACTTTTAGTAAAGTTGGAGTTTCACAAGTTGGCCAGGCTGGTCCTGAACTCCTGACCTCAGGTCATCCACCTGCCTGGGCCTGCCAAAGTGCTGGGATTACAGACGTGAGCCACCATGCCCAGCCCAGCTTTCTTTTCTTGATGTAGCACACGCCACCTGTGCCAGAGCAAACTGTACCATCCAGAGGCAGTCATTGTGCTTTGCATGGAGAGCACTGGAAGGTGTCCATTCCACCACCTGAGTTTAGGCTGCCTTCATCTCTTGCCTGGAATAGTGTAGTCAGCTGACTGGCCTCCACTCATCCTCTAATCTTTGTTTCTTCCTGCGGCTGAGTATGCTTTAGATAATGTTTTAAACTTTTTAACCTACAACTTGTAAAAGTGCAAAAGAACTTGATGTAGATCTGCATGCTCAATGGAACGTAAAGAAAACGAATGTGATGAGGGCTTTGGTGGTGCTTTGAGTGCCTTGAATGGACAGTGCTACAAAATACAAGATTGATATATTTATTCAACAAACATTTATTAAATGGCTCCTGTGTCCCAGGCACTGTGCCTAGGAGCCAGAAATAAAAGACACAATTGGTATAATATTGACGGTTACTTTTGAAGATTTACATGAAAAGGAGTCTACCCAAACAGAAGAAATATACAATTGGTTAACTAGGATGTTAATAGACCTTTATAGGTGAATAGTTGTATTTATAGAATGGTAATTTTCTGAGCTAACAAAAGACATGCTTAGCTGTCCCCCTTCCCACAGTTTAGTTCCATATATTGTTGGATACAAAAAATGCTTTCTTCTGTGTTTCTTTCTCTTTGCTCTTTAGTCATCAGCTGCAGTGGAAGACTAATGCTCAGCTCCTGCATAGAAAATCTTTATACACAGCAAGAGCTGGTGAGAGAAATTGACTAGGATTTTGTAATTCTAGTCCCTTTCAATTAGCAACAGATGCTGCAGGGAAAGATTGTCTGTATAGGAACACAGTACTAATGTTTCTGTGCCCTAGCTGACATGGAATGCTCATTGCAAAAGAAAGATGTTCTTTTCCTTGGTCAAAGTTGTCACCAATGACAGATTAGATTTTTTTAACCTTTCTCCTAAATCCATTTAATGAAGTCTGACTCCCTTAGAAGAAAGTTAAATTCTTGACCAATTGTAACAGCATTTCTAATTGAACACTTAAAGAATTTATAGAAAGTTTAGACGTTCCAGCTTCCTTTCTGATAGTATAAAGGTATACAATGTGCCTAATTTTAAGGTTTATAAGAATTTGCCTTTGTTCTTATGTTGTCTTATTTGTTCCTTATGGGTTTTTTTTCCCCCAAAAGAGAGCTTTGGAATCCTTGAGGTCAAATATTTAAAGTGAACATTTTTATTATTTTGAGAAAAAGAATCCTGTGGCATTAGAAAACGATATTTACCTTTTACCTCCTTCCCTAGTGTATTTACTACTGATTATCATTTTAATGTATTGTATGGATCTTGTGGCCTTAAGATTGGCCTGTCATTCTGATATTTGGATAAAGCATTATGTTACTTATGTGATAAATTCTTCCAGCATCTAACTATTGGTTTAGAGTATTACATAAACACTATTTACAATGATTGCTGCTTTTTAATTAAATTTATATGACTTCTTAATAACAGTTCCACAGTTGCTATAACTTTGAGAGTGAAAAGAAATGAGGCTTTTAAGATTCTATTCATTTAAAAAAGCCTAGTTAAGAAAAATAGTTTAAGAGTTCTGAATTACAATAGAATTTCTCTATAAGTGAAATTCTCTTCTAAGAAGATTCTGAACATACTGTATTTCCTTCTGTTTCATGGGGAGAGAAGAGAGTAACAACAGAGCATATTGCCAGAAGGAGGTTATGGACTTGTCTCTGGGAATTTTTGGAATGGGGATGGGTAACTATATTGTTAGTAAAGGTAAAGTGAAGAATTAGATGATTTATGTGGTTCTTCTTTAGTGGAAAAACCAGGGGACTGAGTCAAATGGCTCACCAGTCTGATGGTGTGTCTTAACATGTATCTGTAAATGTGGAATATCAGATTCCCTTATTAAGCATTTTAAAAGTGATGTCTTTTAAAGAAAAGCAAATTCTGAATTTGGGATGTTGAAAGCCCCACAGTTGCTTGAAATGCAAGATGCTTCATCATTATAAAACTTTATGGAAACATTTTTGTTTAAAGCTTGAGTTTAACTTGCAGTTTCTAGTTTTCTCAATTTTGTATACAATTTCCAGTATAATGTTAGATCTGTCTTTGGTTATTTTTGCATCATGTCTGACAAATCTATGCAGTTTAAATTGTATAATCTTAAAAGGCAGTGCCTGTACCCTTAGATAAGCATACATCATGAAGCATACATCATGATTTTAATATGTTGGAATCACATAGTCTCTCCAATGTCTTTCAAACTTCCTCAAGTCTGAGAGTATGTACTGTTCTTCTTTCCCTTCCTTTCTCATCGCTATATAGACATCTTATGGTTGAGTTCAAGCTTTCTGCTTTTTTGCTCCTTTACTTTTGGGTGCTAAGATTATTATAGTTGCATGTAGGGTAAACATTATTATTTTGGCTGTAAGAGGGAGACTTGGAAGACTCTGAATATCATAAGGACTATAAAACTTTGTTATTCTGTGTTTTAGCAAGCTCTTTGGCAATATGGGCTACCAAGACAGCATTATTTTTCTGAAAAATATCTTGGCTTATTGAAGAGTGTTCTATGAGGTGTTAAACATGAGTAAAGCAAAGGTAGGCAAAGCACATTTTATGTTGTGATATCTTTGTTTTATTTAATCTTGTTTATTCACTTGTGAAATATGATAGTTTGAATCATTAGTATGAATCAGTAAGATTCTATATTGTAGTTAGAATATCAGAATACTGAAGTGAAAGTTCTAGAATTTGACTCAACAGTTTGCACATATTTGATGTCCTTAAAAATTTATGGATGAGTTGAAATTTAATCAGGAACTGATTCTGTATCTCCATTACATTAAAAGATGATAATGGTTAGATTTAGTGACCCTGATTCATTTCACTTACCACCAGGTAATTAGTCTTTTAGGGAAAGAGAGGAGTGGCTGTGTATAGAAAGGAGAAAAGGAAGAAGATTGAGGAATGCTTGCTCATCTTAGCATAATCCACTCTTTGGGCATCTTAGGTTAATGGAGGGAGAAGAAGTTATGAGAAAGGCTCATGAGTGCTTTTGAAAACACTTTCAGGATCATAAAATTACAGATTATAAGAGGTTGAAGGAATGTTAGAGGTCTGGCTGTTCTCATTTTCAGAGAAGCATAGTGATATACTCAGCCAAGCTCAAACAGCAGCATAACCAGAGCCTTGGCAATACATCTGTTTGACTTAAGGATAAAAATCCAGGATTCTTTGATATCACTATCTCTTTTTGAGTTTTTATGGGAATAAACTGAGAAATTATTTTCTGAGGTAATAGTTTATTTTTCTCTGATCATGTTTCTTAATGCCCGTAGTGTGCCACTGCACTTGTAGAGAATAAGGATACTGTTTTACCAAGCCTAGAAATTGCAATTATAGAATGTAGTGGTAGGGAATGGGGCATGCCCAGAAACTTAACACCTTGTGTTTTATAGGAAAAATGTTTTGAAAATTGGCCAAAAAAAAAAAAAAAAAAAAAAAGTGGTAGAGTTTATCCTTTAAAATATTTTTCTAGGCCAGACGTGGTGGCTTATGCCTGTAATTCCAGCACTTTGGGAGGCCAAGGCAGGAGAATTACTTAAGCCTAGGAGTTTGAGACCAGCCTGAATAACATGGTGAAATCCTCTGTCTACAAAAAATAAAAATAAAAAAATTAGCCAAGTGTGGTGGTGCATACCTGTGGTCCCAGCTACTTAGGAGGCTGAGGTGGGAGGATTGCTTGAGCCCAGGAGGTCGAGGCTGCAGTGAACCGTCATCCTGCCACTGCACTCCAGCCGAGGTGACAGAATGCGAACCTTTTAAAAAAAAAAAAAAAAAAAGAAAGAAAACAAAACAAAATGTTTTTCTGCTTGTTTCCAGAGATTTTTCAAATTTGAGTTAGGAGTTAAAGGGGATTTCTCGACTTCACTGTGTTATTCTTTTAAAATAGCCTCAGAGACTTACGTGGTATTTCTTTTCATTCTCTACTTTTGATTTTAGGCACATATACCTGATGTTTGTAGTAACTATCATGTTGCTTTATGTATAAATCAGTGTTGTTGGTTTATGCTTGGGTTTTTTTATATAGAGTTTGCAAGTAAAGTAGTTTTAGAGTAGTGGTCTTTGACAGCCACACAACTCAGGTTTCTTTTTGGCAATATGGTTTCAGTGTATATCTTAAAATTTTTAATCTAAGAATTACTGGTATTTAAGGATCTTAAAAGGGCAACCAAATAAAGTCCTTTGACTTTATTTTTTTTCTGTTTTAACACCTATAAAGAAGAAATTCTACAAGTACTGACCTTCACCTGTTCTCATATTTAAGCTTCCTAGCTGTTAGGAAGTTCTTCTTTATATCTTACCTAAATACAGCCTAAATACAGAACTCTTTGTCGTAACTTAGAGTCATGTATGAAAATCAAGGACAGTTGGTCGTGATATCAATATCACATTAATTAATGAATCCCTGCTTGATATAAAGTCATTTTGAACAGTTTCAAGCTGCATTGTTAAGGGGATAGATTTAAAAATTGTTCAATGTCTTCTTTTCTGGTTTCCATGAAAAACCAATTTACCTGTTTACAGTTCTTATCCTTCTCTACTACTCCAATGTGATTAAAGACATTCAGCCTAGCTGCCTTCATAGTTTCAAAAGCAGTTTTTCTTAGATGGGACCAGCAGTCTCCTTAGACCTAAGTGCTGTTAGAAAGCTGAACTAATCATATCCAAGAGGAGGCAAGAAAGAAAGTCAATGGGGAGGAAATGAAGCAGGCTGTCTGTAGAAGAGAGAAGAGATGAAGATCCAGGAAAGATGGAAAATGGGGAGTGACAGAGGTAGACTGGTTGACAGCACTAAAGTGTCTCCAACAGTTATCTCAGGTGCCACTTGGTGTCTTCTTAGACTAACTAGCTAGCAAGCCCACTGAAGAGTGGGAATATAAGTAAACTTTGCAGGGGTGTCCAATCTTGTGGCTTTCCTGGGCCACACTGAAAGAAGAATTGTCTTGGGCCAAATAAAATACACTAACACTAATGATAACTGATGAACTAAAAAAAAAAAAAGTCGCAAAAAAATCTCATCATGTTTTAAGAAAGTTTACAAATTTGCATTGGGCTGCATTCAGCCCACAGGCTGTGGGGCGCTCAGGCTTCCTCTAGAGGATTCTTAGGTCTCTTCCTGCTGTCTGTGTTGCCTCCCATTCGATTGGGGCTCATCAGACACTGTGGCAGTCCACATTTGGAGCAGACACTGGTCGTTATTTACCTGTTAAGGACCCTGGCAGAAGATTACTTAGGGATTTCAAAGCAGCATAAAGCCTAGTTCTTAGACTCCGCAGTTGAGCAAGTTCACAGAAACCAATACAGGAATCAACCTTGTCTGTCTCATGAAGTGCCTCTCAAATTTTTCTGCTTATGTACTTGACTGTAGAGGTGATATGAAATGAGTATGTCAGGGGACCAGTGAAATAAGATTCTGAGGTTTCTTTGAAACCTTTTTATCTTGCAAATCCATGCAAATTTTACATTGTGTTCCATAATAGGTCTATTTATTTTAAAAAATAGTAATTGTAAAACAATACTGCACCCCCTCTTCACAAACAAAAGTCTTTGAGACTCAGGAATAGGCACTGTACTTACCTTGTGACTTCAAGAACACACTCCCCCTACGCCTCCCCACTAACACATTTCGTCTGGGGTGCATGTTACCTGCAGTGGTGTGGAAAACAAACATGTAGCTTTTGAGGATCTAGGCTACATTGTTGATGGCACTTTGGACCTTTTGCTGAATTTAAAAGGTACCTTTATAAATATGTTAGCCATTGATTAGACAGACCCATCTGGGCAATCCTCTGCTCAGTTTTAGTGGGGAACCTCATGAGCAGGGACTTAAGAATGTGGCTTCAGTCTAGAGCTCCTTAGCACATGTTATTGGACCCTATAAACCATCTCATTAATTTTTACATTTCTCGAAGCTAACTGGATCAACTGTCCCACTTCTTCCTGGACACATAAATACAATATTCTCTCCTAAAGTCACCATACCCAAATAAGTTCTTCCATAAGGTTGCTTAGAGATTGTAAATAATTCCTGTAAAGTGTTCAATATGGTTTCTTACATGTAGTGAACAGCCAGGAAACGGTAGCTGCTATGTTATTATTGCTGCTATCATTATACAATGTGTACCTACTGTGAACAAAACAGCATTATAAATGGAAAGTTTTTAAAACTGATAGCTGACAGATAACTTTGGATCTTGAATTGTAAACAGGTAAAACTTTTTTTTTTTTTTTTTGATATGGAGTCTTACTCTGTGGCCCAGGCTGGAGTCCAGTGGCATGATCTTGGCTCACTGTAGCCCTTGCTTCCTGAATTCAAGTGATTCTCCTGTCTCAGCCCTCCAAGTAGATAGGACTACAGGTGTGCACCACCACACCTGGCTAATTTTTGTATTTTTATTTTTTATTTATTTTTTGAGATGGAGTCATGCTCTGTTGCCCAGGCTGGAATGCAGTGGCGCAATCTCGGCTCACTGCAACCTCTGCCTCCTGGGTTCAAGCAATTCTCCTGCCTCGGCCTCCCAAGTAGCTGGGACTACAGGTGCCCACCACTATGCCTGACTAATTTTTTGTATTTTTGGTAGAGACGGGGTTTCACCGTGTTAGCCAGGGTGGTCTCGATCTCCTGACCTCATGATCTGGCCTCCCAAGTGCTGGGATTACAGGCGTGAGCCACCACACCCAGCCTATTTTTGTATTTTAGTAGAGATGGGGTTTCGACATGTTGGCCAGGCTAGTCTCAAACTCCTGACTTCAGGTGATCCTTATAATACTAAGAAGTATACACTGCTTGTGATATGATTAAAGAAAATGGAATAAATGAAATTCTTGAACAAAATGATACTTAAGAAATAAAACCACTAACTACACTAGGAGGAAAACTGATTATAGCTTCACATTATTTAACAGTGTGGCCAAGGCATAGAATTCTGTGGAGGAATAGTGCCTAGTAGAGTGCTTAGTTTGTGCTGCTTCATGTGTATTGGTTGAATGAATTT
The DNA here is from genome assembly GCF_007565055.1 of Rhinopithecus roxellana. Classification (NCBI taxonomy): domain Eukaryota; kingdom Metazoa; phylum Chordata; class Mammalia; order Primates; family Cercopithecidae; genus Rhinopithecus; species Rhinopithecus roxellana. Next base: position 69,635,890 of record NC_044556.1, on the reverse strand, counting down.
GATGGGTTGATACCTTATTATGGAAGCCGAATTATATATATATATATACCTGATTAAGCAAGAAATTTGAATGTTATCTAATGGTCAGTGAGAATTTTGAGCAGGGAAATGATGTCATTCATTGCTTGTTTTAGATTGGAAGGAAATGTACAAAAGGTTGTATTTTATGATAGAACTATGATAAATTTCCCTTTTACTTTGCTAACATTTCTAAGAACGCACACCCTTTATAAAGTCTAAGAGTACACTTCCAAAGGTGATAGTGGCTCCCTGTGAAATGGGAATGGGGGTGAGGGCAATGTATTTGCATCTGGGAGGGGTAGCATATGTACTTTGAAAGAGAGCATCCAGGGATATGTCCTTCATGAGTATCATTATTGTAGAGAATCCTTGAGTATCAAATCATAGAACTCCTAGAGCCCCTCAGCTCTTACCCTCATGTTATAGATGAGATCAAGTGAATTTCTTGACTCAACCCAGGACTCCTGATTCCTAGTTCATTGTTCTTTTTAATGCATTAAAGTTGTGGAAAAAAACATGCAGGTAAACAGAAGGGAGGATTGGTTTATGTAATTTTGTCTTCCCTCCTCCAGAGTAACTTTTCCAACAAGCCTCAGTGTTTTCATATCATCTTGCTGTACTTTAAAAATTTAAAAATTTGTGTCAATTACATATTCATGTAGGTAATAAAAAAATCTCACTGGCCGGGTACAGTGGCTCATGCCTGTAATCCCAGCACTTTGGTAGGCCAAGGCGGGTAGATCGCCTTAGCTCAGGAGTTCGAGACTACACAGGGCACATGGTAAAACCCCGTGCCTATTAAAAATACAAAATAATTAACCGGGTGTGGTGGCATGCAACTGTAGTCCCAGCTACTTGGGAGGCTGAGGCAGGAGAATCGCTTCAGCCCCAGAGGTGAAAGGTGCAGTGAACCAAGATTGCGCCGCTGCACTCCAGCTTGGGCTACAGAGTGAGACTCCTTCTCAAAAAAAAAAAAAAAAAAAAAAAAAAAACTCACCAACCCAGAGGCAAATCAGTAAAACATCTTGTCATATTTTCTTACCAGTCTTTTTTCTAAATGTGTACTTTTAAAATTAGAATTGTATTGTTTTACAGCTTTTTAAAAAGCTATTGTTTTATAGCTTTTTATATGTTTTTATATACAAACATTCACTTAAGTATATGTGTTTTTATTTTATTTTATTTTTTGTTTTTTAATTTTTATTTATTTATTTTTTTGAGATGGAGTTTCGCTCTTGTTGCCCAGGCTGGAGTACAATGGCATGATCTCAGCTCACTGCAACCTCCGCCTCCCGGGTTCAAGCGATTCTCCTGCCTCAGCCTCCTGGGTAACTGGGATTACAGGTGCTCACCACCACACATGCCTAATTTTTGTGTTTTTAGTAGAGATAGGGTTTTGCCGTGTTCGCCAGGCTGGTCTTGGAACTCCTGACCTCAGGTGATCCACCTGCCTCAGCCTCCCAAAGTGCTGGGATTACAGGCGTGAGCCACCACGCCCGGCCCTATTTAAAATGGTTATGTAGTAGTAATCCATAATACAGATGTGCCACAACATATATGATTAAATCTCTATTGTTAGGTAGTTCTCAGTTTTTCAAACAAGCAACTATTTTATAAATGCAAAGAGTTCTAAGAATATTAGGAGACTTCGAGTCATTCACTTACTAGTTTGAATTAGTTAATATCTGCTTTCTTTTTACTACCTAGTTGAGAGCGGCTAGTTGGAGAATGGAAACTGTGATTTGGCATGAAGCACTTTAGGAAGAGAGTGGGCTCAGAAAGGGCTGTGAAGGGGTAGAGTTCCATATAGACTATTTGAACCTCGGAAAAAGGGATGTAGAAAAAGGTTGCTGAATGGAGTAATTTCAGTGTTTTGCATAGGAGTGACTCTTTTTCTGGTCCATGTGACTTTTGCTTGAAGACTATTGCTCAGGCTATTTTGTAAGTTTGGGGTTCTCCCACACAAATAGATTGACTAAGCACTGGTTAAAAGGCTAGGCACCTGAGTACCACTTACATGTTGTACTTTCCAAGTTCTAACCTAACTACTTATAAACTCGAAAATAGTTACGAATTGTGGGTTACCTATAGTCAAATAGTAGGGTTTTTTTTTTTTTTCCAGTCAATTGGAAATGAAAGGGCAGGTATTGGCAAGGCTTAGGGACTAATTCAATGCCATTAGGAAAGCACAAGATAATTTAAGGGCTAAAAGCCTCAAAAAAAAAAAAAAAAAAATGGTGAAATGAAGAGTTGTTGCTGATTGGTGCAGGAACCTGAAAGATGAGACCTGAAAACTCAAATTACATTTCAGGAACTTGTGCTGGCGAGAGATAGGGATAACACAGATAAAAGTGTAATTTGTAGATACTCTAAAATCCCTTATCTTGGCCAATAATTTCAGCCATGGCTTAAAATAATGTATCTATCTGTACTTTAGCAAAATGGGTAGATTTGCATTTCACATGTTCCTCCTTTGGTTGAAAACAACTGATTACATAGGAAAGGGAAGATGATACTCTAAACTAGGTCTTCATTCTGCTACAGTATGACATTGGACAGGGCATTTCATCTCTCTGCTTTCTAACCTGCAAGTAAAAGGACGATTAATATTGGTTTAGATAATTTTTAAAGTTCCTTTAGAACCTGAAGAATCTTTATTTCTAAAACAAAAATGTCACCCATGAGGTAGAATTGGCTATACTTTCTCAACTGTAAGAAATTAAGCAAAATGCTGATCTAGTAGGTTCACATAACTTTTAAGTAAAGCATCTTGAAGGTGTCCCTCTATCAGCTGAAGAACAAATGTCTGAGTTTAATATATGACTGCATCAAAAAAAAAAAAAAAAAAAAAATGCAACCACAGTAGGTGACCAAAAGGATAAGTAACTTTCAGGAATTTTGAAAGCCCAGTAGTATTTAGTATATGCCCTCTCAGCATTAAAAAGGTCACCTTGCTAATACATGTTAATTTTGAAAGTTTAATTGACCTTTGGAATTTTAATATCAACCTTTTTTGGTGTGTTTAGAGGTTGGAGCAATCACTGAAGAAACTGAAGCCTGTGATTGGTGGAGTTTGGGTGCTGTCCTCTTTGAACTTCTCACTGGCAAGGTAAGCAGTGACCTGGATGTTTAATAAATGTACTCAGGTGCTACCTTGATTTCAGATTGAGAATATTAGCCTTCACCCTTAGTTTTTAAATCAGGGACTAAGCAAGAAAAACTTTGATACCGAAAGCAGGTAGACAAATACAAGTTTATCGAGATTCCAGATTTTTTTTAAAGTTGGATTGCATTACATTGAATAAATTGATGGTAAAATTATTTTATGTCACAATATTTCATAGTGAAATATGACTAAACCTTTTTTCTTTTTAATTTTCCATGATTCAGCTTTAACAGGGTCAAATCTGTAAGGTTTATATAAGGATGTATTAAAATTCTCTGGATGTTTTAAACATCTTGTCTGAAACCAGGAGGGAGTTCTTATTTAAGAAAATTAATGTAGATATTAAAGTTAGCATTATCTTTTTCTCAGTACCATAAATTTTTCCTATCTGTTCTAGCTTAAGGACAGAAATTATACTCTCAGATGAATGACTTTTGAGTATGATGTTTGAGTTAGTAGACTTTAATAAAGTATTGTGCAGATTGCTTCCTGGGAAGAAAACAGAGAAAATGTACAGTTACGCTTTTGTAAATAGTCATCTACCTACGTGTGTAGATAATACTGACCTAAGATTGTTGGAGAGTTTACAAATCACCTTTACGGCCATTTAAACTGTAAAGCGCTATATATGTATGTAAAGTATTATAACTAACAATTTCTAAACTTTGAAGAGTTTTTAAAACATTAAAACATTTTAAAGGGATCAGATCCCTTTTTAGTTTTGCATATAATTTAAGCATTTCTATAATATTCTGAGCCATTAATTTTATAACCAAGGACGATGGGACAGTAGCATAAGCTTATGATGTGATCATGGTGATTGTCTTCATTTCAGTTAAAAGTTCTATAGGCTCATAGCCCTCATCCTAAACAGCTTAGGCGGCACTGTGTTGATTACTACACCTCCAATTAAAATGGTTGTTGAGCGCTCTGTACTTGCTGTCCCTAAATCCTATGATACAACAAAATATGATGTTATTTGGGATAAGAAGTGTGCCTGATTGATTGTTTCAGACTCTGGTTGAATGCCATCCAGCAGGAATAAATACTCACACTACTTTGAACATGCCAGAATGTGTCTCTGAAGAGGCTCGCTCACTCATTCAACAGGTAATTTAATTGACCTCTCGGCCAGGTTTATCAACCATGCAGATTAGCAGAGCCCACACCTCCAAAACCTTAAAAAGAGATTAGTTTGGAGCAAGAAAAACCCATTTAACCTAAAACAAAGATGCATTCAGAATTAATACTGTATATTTTCAGGCTTTTGCTATCATCAAAGTATTGATTGGGTCAGAGAGTATAGTTAAAACTTCTTGGTATTAATTTTTTTTCCAAAATTCAGGACTCACATTTAGTCAATTCTGTATATTTGTATAACTCTGTGATTTGAGTATTGCTTTTAGCTTGTCTGGGGCTGCTCTAATTTTGCAGTTGCATTTTGTAACCTTCTATGAATGGCTGTTTTCAGTTTTTAATTCTTATTTATAAATTTACTCAGGTTATTTATAAAGCTACTCAGGTAGCTTAGGAGGGGCATATTAGAAAATCTTGTCAAGTTAGATACTTCATCATTGGTGGAACTTGGGCATTGGTGTCAATGATTACATTTCTGGTGGGTTTGAAGAAAGAGACTATTGATAATTAAAGTTCAGTATCCCAGAGACAGGCTTGGAACTCCAGTGAGCTGCTTAGATTGATTCCCCATACTTAAATTATTCCTCTAGTTTTGTATAGTGAATTTTGCTGAGTATATTGAGGGTTGTTAGTACTCTGGTGCCACAGGCCCTTTGCTGGGCTATCAGCTGGAACAAGCAGGCCTGGGATCCTTATACTTTGATGAAAAATATAATGGAAAAAGTTATTTGAAAAAGATCAAGAACTAAAATTATGTAATGAAACATGGATTGTTTTTAAAAATCAGGGAAAACAAAAATTGAAAGAAAAGAGGGCAGGGGAGCATATATTAGAAAGATAATTAACTAGTATTCTCTTGAAGAGTGATTTTGCTTTCATTCAACAAATATTATATACAAGGCACAATGCTATAAGCTACAAAGGTAAGACACGTAAATAACCATACCACATGGAAATTAATAAAGGCTGTCAAAGAGTTTTAAAAAATACTATGGCAAGTCAAAAGAAGGAGGCAGATATAATCAGTGGAGTGGTTGTATTAGGGAAAGTTTTTGTGGAATGGATGCTACTTTTGCTGGGCCTTAGAATTTCAGCATGGCAAGGCAGGATGTGGGGAGAACAGTCTTGGTGGAATGAATGGTTTGAACAAAGGCAAGGAAGGAGTCTGAAAGACCCAAGTTTAGGAAACAAAAGTTTGATTTATCTGGACTAGAGAGATAAGTAAAGATATGGGTAGTAGGTGAGCATAAAAAAATAAGTTGGAGTTCTCTTATGGGGTTCTATCATCACAAACACAAGAGTAGAGTGATAATATTTAATTCATTAAAATTTGAGATTTGGCCGGGCACAGTGACTCATGCCCGTAATCCCAGCACTTTGGGAGGCCGAGGCGGGTGGATCACGAGGTCAGGAGATCGAGACCATCCTGGCTAACACGGTGAAACCCCATCTCTACTAAAAATACAAAAAATTAGCCGGGTGTGGTGGTGGGTGCCTGTGGTCCCAGCTACTCGGGAGGCTGAGGCAGGAGAATGGCATGAACCTGGGAGGCGGAGCTTGCAGTGAGCCGAGATTGCGCCACTGCACTCCAGCCTAGGTGACAGAGTGAGACTCCGTCTCAAAAAAAAAAAAAAGAGATTTGGAGTTTGTGGAGAGGAGTAAGTAAAAGATTTAGAGTTGTACTTCAGGAAGATTAATTTGCCCAGAGTACGTAAACTATAAAGAAACAATCAGGTTGGGAATGCTGAGATGAGAATACCTAGAGCACTTTAGATTAAGAGGTAATGAAGAGATACATAAAACATTTCATTCTAATGTGAAAAAAGAGCAGCTATTCATTTGATTTCATCTTATTTGTTGTGGCACGAGATAAATTCAAAGTATTTTTTAGTAAATAATTTAGGAAAGACTAGCAACTGCTATTTTTTTGTTTCTCTTCCTTAAAGAAGTAGTCATTATTATCTAATACTAAAAATAGAATTCCTCATAATAAGTTATCAAGTTCGGCTTTTGTCTTTATTAGAAGTTATGTTGTAAAGGAATGCAGGCTTAAGGTATGGTAAGTCTCCAAACTCAGATATGTATATCTTATATAGTAAATCAGCATTATGTCATTGGCCTGCCTAAGGAAACTACCACTCATGTTGAGGAAACATCATCAGGAAAGGGAAAAGGGGTCTCTTGGCATGATTAGCAATTTGTCATTTTGACTTTCCTTTTCCACTACCTCACAGGTCATAGAGGTCACTTTAAAAAAAAATCACAAGATGATTTATATGGAAATAATTCTACTTGGGGGAAATTTTCTCCTCTTTGGTCTTTTAGCTCCTTGCTTTGTTGTTAGATTTCATAATCCCCTGTACCCCTGGTTCATTTATCTGTCCAAGTCAAGCGAATGGTGCCAAAGTAAACATAATTACGTTTTAAATGCAATCTTAAAAAAAATTCCTCAGAGCATGTATGTTTGTGCTTTAGCATGTACATTAGTTAATTATGACACAGTTGCTTGGTCAGTTTTAGGAAATTGTGTGAGGAAAAGACCAAAACAAATTTTTTGTGTCCTCATTGCTCAGCTCTGTTGCCTATTTTTCAGGAGAAAGGAGGTTGGCAGCTGCTGTCTTGGATTCATTAACTTGAATGTGCCACTGGCTGACATTTTCTTAAGCAGTAGAATCTTTCTGTGACCTCTCTTTGAGATGTATTATAGCCTTTAAAACAGCAGAATAAGCAAGATAGTCATGGTTAAAACAATTACACTTTTGCCTATAGATTTATACTTGCAAATATATAGAGGAGTTCATGAACTAATTAAATTGACTTTAGTAAAAGTCAAAATATGAACCTTTAGAATTTCACATTTAAAGTAACATTTTAGAAAGAAACCAGTTGTTTATAATGAAGAAGAAAGAACTTACATGTTTATATGTTTCCTGAAATACTAAATATAATGCTGTCATTGCAGTTAATTCTTACAAATATTTGAAATGTTAGATTTATATTAAAATGTTTGATGCCTTCCACATTTCAGTCAGTAAACATAAATTGATTGTAAAAGTGGATTTGATACATGTAGGATATTCCTATGATGTTTGTTTTGTAACAATAGCTTTTCTCTTAGCAAATCGTAGCAACTACTAATATAAAAATTCTTTGAGCAATTAGGTTTAATAAACAGTGTAGTATGGTTCAGTTTGAGTGCTAGACATAATATCAAGTAAAAGACTGTTAGTATAGTCTTTTGAAGTGTATGCTTCACTCCCCGTATGGATTTAGTTATACCCAAGTGAAGTAATAGATTCTTAGCATTTGCAGATCTCACTTTCATGAGGCAGTGTAATGTTGTTGTTAAGGCATGGATTCTGGAATCAGAATGCTTGAATTCAAATCTTGTCTTTGCCACTTACTACCTGTTTGATCTTAAACAAGTTACTTAATTTCCCTTTTCTTATCTATAAAATGGAGATAATAGTAGCTATTCATAGAATTGTGAGTTAAATGAGTTAACCTGTCATAAGCACTTAGAATAATACCTGGCATGTGGTAAATGTCATGTATATCTTTGTTAATATTATTGATGGGACAGTGAAGAACATTCATGACACAGTAATTTGCAATTTGATGAAGCATGTATTGGAATTATAGGTCTGCTAATGAAGAATGAGGCTACTGCTATTGGCATAGGTCAACAAAATTTTTTTTTTTTTTTTTTTTTTTTTTTTTGAGACGGAGTCTCACTCTGTCGCCCAGGCTGGAGTGCAGTGGCTGGATCTCAGCTCACTACAAGCTCTGCCTCCTGGTTCACACCATTCTCCTGCCTCAGCCTCCTGAGTAGCTGGGACTACAGGCGCCCGCCATCTCACCTGGCTAGTTTTTTTTTTTTTTTTTTTTTCTGTATTTTTTTTAGTAGAGACAGGGTTTCACCATGTTAGCCAGGATTGTTTCGATCTCCTGACGTTGTGATCCACCCGTCTCGGCCTCCCAAAGTGCTGGGATTACAGGCTTGAGCCACCGCGCCCAGCCAGGTCAACAAAATTCTAAAAAAGTAGTGGACTGGCATATAATAGCAAACAATTGACACTTATTGTACAAATAATTGAATTAATCATGAATGAAAGAAAAATTAGAAATAATGAAAAAGAAAGAGAAGAAATAGAAGTTTTGGTTAACATCCAAGAGTGGAATTTCCTATATATTGGACTACAAATATTGTAAATAAATAATTTAATATTTCAGTTGCACTTGACTACATTCTGTGGAAAAAAGTATTTACTGTGAGTATTCTTAAATTTGAGTGGCTGTGGCTTCGTAAGTTAGTTGGCAGAGTTTCTTTCCCCCAAAAAGTATGAAGTTAGACAGATTTGGTGAAAAATCTATCATTTCAGTGCTCTGGAAATGGATCAAAGGATACAACAATCTGAAAGGTATTTATGCTTAAAAAATAGCTGAACTGGCCAGGCACAGTGGCTCACGCCTGTAATCCCAGCACTTTGGGAGGCTGAGGTGGATGAATCACTTGAGGTCAGGAATTTGAGACCAGGCTAATGTGGTGAAACCCTGTCTCTACTAAAAATACAAAAATTAGCTGGGCGTGGTGGTGGGTGCCTGTAGTCCCAAGTACTTGGGAGGCTGAGACAGGAGAATTGCTTGAACCTGGGAGGTAGAGGTTGCAGTGAGCCGAGATCGTGCCACTGCACTCCAGCCTGGGCAACAGAGTGTGGCTGTGTCTCAGACAAACAAACAAACAAAAAACAGCTGAACTCTGGGAAAGAACAGTGGGGACTCTTGACCCAGGGCTGCTTTCAATCTCCCCTTCCTGCTTGATCAGGTGCAAAGGTTCTGCCAGGGTGGGGTAAACCATGAGGACTGATCCTGAGGCTGCATAAATGTGCACAGGAACAGGGAATAGGCCCAGCAGAAAGTAAAATCCAGGGCAGATGTGGTTTTGTGGCCTAAACTTTGAGTGTGTTCTCCTATGCATTGGCAGAGAACAGAAGCTTGAAGGGCTGAGATACTTGAACACAACCTCTGTTCAGTCATTGGTTGACCCATAAGCTATGCAGACACAGGGGTGACCCTGAGAAAGCCAGCTTTAAAAAGAAAAAAAAAATGTGGAAACTTGTCAGCAGCTGCACATTACAGTGCAGTGGGAAGGGAACTTAGCAACTTTATAGATCTAACTGAAACAAGTTACCAAACAAAGAACAAACAATCCAATAGCAATGATAAACTTCATGGGGAAAAAAATCAGACTCTAGAGTTGCTAAAATATACTATCTAAAATGTCCTGTTTTCAGTGAAGTGTAATGTAAGACATACACAAACAAAAATGTGTGTCCCATATTCAGGAAAAAAAAAAGCAATCAGGAGAAATTGTCTCTGAGTGTACCCAAACAATGGATTTCCAAAGACTTTAAAGCAGCTATTGTAAATATTTCCAAAGAACGAAATGAAACTGTGTTTAAATAATTAAACAAGTGACAAAAATGAATCAATAAAGAGATTCTGTAATAAGGAGAAAGTATATTTTTAAAAAACAGAACTAAGTAGAAGTCACAAGTTGAAAAATATAATAACTGACATGTAAAATTCACTAGAAAAAAAATGACTGAAGTAGCTAACAGCAAATTTGAGATAGAAGAAGAAAGAATGAATGAACTTAAATTAATAGAAATTATTGAATCAGAAAAGTAGACATAAAAATTGAAAAAAAATGAACAGACTATGGAAATCTGTAAGACAATAGCAAATGTACCAGTATACATATAATGATAGTCCCAGAAGGAGAGGAGAAAGGGTAAGGGACAGCAAAAAGAAATAATGGCTAAAATCTTTCCAGATTTGATGAAAAGCATTAACTTATGCATCCAAGAAACTCAACAGACCCTATGTAGGAAAATGCAAAGAGGTCTACACTTAGACATATTTAGAGATATCCACACTTAACCAAATTGTTGAAAGACAAAAACAAGAAAATTTTGGAAACAGTAAAAGGAAAATAACTTACATAGAAGGAAGCATTAATGTCTAAATAATTATCAAAACATGGAGGACAGAAGATAATAGAATGATACAAAGTGCTGAAATCAAAAAGCAGCAGTAAACCAAGAATTCAGCAACATTATCCTTCAAAAATGAAGGTGCATAAAGACATTCCCAAATACAGAAAGACTGGGAGGGTTTATTGCTAGCAGAATTGCCTTACAAGAAATACCACAGGAATTCCTTCAGGGTGGAAAGAAATGACACCAGGTAGTAACGTATGTCCAAGGAGGAAATGAGGAACACTAAAAATTGTAGATATGAGTTCATAGAAAAGACTCTCTCTCTCTCTCTCTCTATATATATATGTGTGTGTGTGTGTGTGTGTGTGTGTGTGTGTGTGTGTGTGTGTGTATATGTATATATAGAGAGCTACATGCAATTTTATCTTTTAAATAAAATATATATACACACATACATATATATATATACATTGTCTATTACTAAATTGTTTTTCCTTTCAATTCAGTTCAATTTTGTTTCCTATATTTTGAGGCCATTAGTGCATGTACATTTGTAATTGTTACAGCTACTCACGTACTATCACTATGAAACATTTGTCAGTCCCATCTTACTATTAAGATAGACAGTAAATATATATACACATACATATATACATACATTTTGTCTTTTAAATAAAATATATATTACATACACACATATACATATGTATGTATGTATACATATATATTTGTGTGTATTTAAAAGACACAAAATTGCATTTATATATTTTATTTAAAAGACATAAAATTGCATGTGTATATATATATATGTGTATATATATTATTTAAAAGGCATAAAATTGCATGTAGCAACAATTATAAAACCATGCTATTGGGTTTAACACACATAGAAGCAATATCTAAATATTTATGATGATAATAGATGAAGGGGGCTATGGTGGAGCAAAGTTTCTACCTTTTGCTAAATTAAAGTTACTACTGTTTTGAAGTAGATAAATGATCTTATAAGATAAGTGATATATTAAGTGATAAGATACATATTGTAGGGATACAGCAACACCCCCCGCCAAAATCCTAAAAACAAAAAAGAAAGTAGAGAAACTAAAATGGTACAGCACAAAGCACTTAACACAAAAGAAGGCAGTAAAGGAAGAACAAATAAGACAGCAAATCTAGAAAACAAGTAGCAAAATAGCAAATATAAACCCACCATGTCAATAAAGTGAATGTCTAAACATGCCAAACCAAAGGCAGATTCTGTTAAGCTGGATCTTCTGTGTGTGAGAGACAAACCTTAAATTAAAAAACGAACAGATTGAAAGACAAAGGATGGAAAAGAATAAACCATACCAACAGTAACCACAGAAGAGCTGTAGTGGCAATATTAAATATCAGACAAAATGGGTATTAAGATAGATTTACTAGGGACTGACAAATGTTTCATAGTGATAGTACATGGGTAGCTGTAACAATTACAAATGTATATACACTAATAATAGCCTTAAAATATAGGAAACAAAATTGCACTGAATTGAAAGGAAAAGCAGACAATTTAGTAATAGTAAGTGGAGGCTCAATACTCCATTCTCCATGGTTTATAGAAACCCAGCAAGGACATTGAAGACTCGAACAAGCTGTAACTGACATGTATATAACACTTCACCCAGTGACTGCAGAACACACATTCTTAGCAAGTACATACAAAACAGTCTCCAAGAAAGATCACATGCTAGGCCATAAAACAAGTTTTAGCATTTAAAGGGATTGAATTCATACAATGTATTCTGAATTATATTGTACACTGATTATAATAACCATAACAATCAAAGTAGAAATCAACAAGAGGAGATCTGCTAAATCCACAAATATTTGAAAATTAAACCGTATACTTCTAAGTTTTGTATGAGTTAAAGAAGAAATATCAAGAAAAACTAAAAAAAGTTTTAAATGGAACGAAAAGGAAAACACAGTATATCAAAATGTATAGGATATAGCTAAATCAATTCTTGAGGGAAATTTATAGCTTTTTGACTATATCAGAAAAAAAAAGGAAGGTTTCAAATCAAAATCTTAGCTTGCACCGTAAGAAACTGAAACAAAGCTAGATATGGTTGTGTGTTTCTGTAGTCCCAGCTACTTGGGAGGCTGAGGTGTGAGGATCACTTGAGTTCAGGAGTTCAAGACCAGCCTGGGCAACATAGTAAGACCCTGTCTCTAAATTTGAAAAAAGAAAGAAAGAAACTATGAAAAGAAGCTGTAAAAAACAAAGTAAATCCAAAGCAAGCAGAAGAAAGGAAGCAGAAATCAGTAAGATAGAGAACAGAAGAAAAAGAGAAAAATTAGCAAAATTGGGAAACCTTTAGCTGGTTCCAAACTGTGCATAAAAAGGCAAAGGACTATAATGTCCAAAACAATTTTGCAAGAGAACAAAGTTGGAGGACTTAACGCTACCTGATTGTAAAGCCACCATAGTTTTAAGACCACAGTGTTTTTCTAACAAATGGCACTGGGAAATTGAATATACACATGCTAAAAACAAAAAGAACTTAGACCCATATTATTTGCAAAAGTTAACTCAAAATAGCTTATATATTTGTATATAAGAGTTAAAGCCATAACAATTGTAGAAGAAAACAAAGGAGAAAATCTTTGATGTTGGGTTAGGCAAAGAAGTATTAGATGTGATACTAAAAGCGTGGTCCATAAAAGGGAAAGTTGATAAAGTAGATTTCCTTAAAATTAAAAACTTGTGCATTCAAAAGTCACCATTAAGAAAATGAAGACAATAGGGCGGGTGTGGTGGCTTATGCCTGTAATCCCAGCACTTTGGGAGGCCATGGTAGGAGGACCTCTTGAGCACAGAAGTTTGCAACTAGCCTTGACAACATAGCAAGACCCAACCTCTATGAATAAATAATAAAAATATAAAAATTTTAAAGAAGGAAAATGAAGACAAGTCAGACTGGGAGAAAATATTTGCAAATCATGTACCTGATAAGGGACTTATATTCAGAATATATAAAGAACTCGTAATTCAGTAAGATAGACAATTCAGTTTTAAAATGGGCGGAAAGTTAGATATTTCACCAAGGAAGCTATTTGAATGGCTAACGAGCACATGAAAAGATGCCTCAACATTATTAGTTGTTAGGGGATATAAATTAAAACCATAATAAGGTACTACTCATATCAAGAGAAGGGCTGTTATCAAAATGACAGTACCAAGAGCTCAGGATGTAGAGAAACTGAAATCCTCAAACTTAAATGTTTGTGAGAATGTAAGATGGTACAACTACTTTAGAAAAGTTTGGAAATTTTATAAAAAGTTAAACATAAGCTCATTCTGTGACGCAGCAATTCTACTTCTAGGAATGTAACCAAGAAAAATGAAAATATATGTCTACACAAAGACATGTACATGAATGTTAATAGCAACATTATTCATTATAGCCCCAAACTGGAAAGTCCAAGTATCTAAAAACTAGTGAATGGATTAATGAAATGTGGTACATCTAAACAATGGAATACTAAGAAAAAGGAACGGACTGTTGATACTTGCTACAATGTGGATGGATCTCAGAAACATAATGATGAGTGAAAGAAGGCAGCAGCAAAAGACTACATATTTTATGATTTCAATTATATGAAATGTTCAGAAAGGGCAACTTTATAGAGAAAAAAGGCAGGTCAGTGGTTGCCGAGGGCTGGAGATGGGAGTGGGGATTAACTGTAAATGGCATGAGGAAGCTTTTTAGGGTAATCAAAATGTTCTAAAACTGGATTGTGGTGCTAGTTGCACAACTCTTTAAATTTACTAAAAGTCATCAAATTGTACACTTTATAAGGGATGAATTTTATGCTATGTAAATTATCCCTCAGTAAAGTTGTTAACACAAAAATTTGACATTATTAAACCACAAAATTTTTTTTACATATTTTACACTCGTGTCCTGTTTCTGAAGAAACCAAAACTTGTTTCATTCATTAGATTAAATTATTTCCTTTGTGTCAACTATGCCAAAGACTAGTAATTTTGAAATACTAAAAAGCATATTCACACTTAGGTAAAGTTTAGTCTCAATATATACATAGTTCATTAGGGGTCGAAAGATTTACTGTGCTTCCCAAATTTTCTAATCATGGTGGAAGTAACTGGCTATCTCAGAATCTAGTGCAGTATCTAATTAATGTCATGGTGTACTTTTGGGGTAGGAAATTGATAGGTATAGCTATCCTATTATACTCCATGAGGATGAGGGAAACAAAGGAAGTTACTCAAGGCCATGTTTTCCATCAGTTGAAAAGCCATAAACTCAGTTCAGGTGTCTCTCACACCCCACAGCTAGAGTGATATTAGATATAGCTCACTTTCAAGAAAACATGGTCACTTGGGTATTAATCAAGACTTTGTTACCAGGGTTGAATTTAGAAGTTGTTTCCTTTCAAATATTGGTTTTCCTTTGATTTGCCAGTTGGATTCTTGTTACTCACTTAATCTGTCTTTTTTTTTTTTTAGCTCTTGCAGTTCAATCCTCTGGAACGACTTGGTGCTGGAGTTGCTGGTGTTGAAGATATCAAATCTCATCCATTCTTTACCCCTGTGGATTGGGCAGAACTGATGAGATGAATGTAATGCAGGGTTATCTTCACACATTCTGAGCACCTCCGTGACAGGCATCTCCAGCACTGAGGCACCTCTGCCTCACAGTCACTTATGGAGCACCAAAGCATTTGGATAAAGACCGTTATAGGAAATGGGGGTGGGGGTTAGGGGAATGGCTGAAAGAGAACAATTCGTTTACAATTACAAGATATTAGCTGATTTTGCCAGGGGTTGTTATATACATACCTTCAACCGAGGTGTGATCTGAATTTAGTCCACATTCGGTGTTGCAGATGAGTTGTAAAGCCAACCGAAAGAGTTCCTTCAAGAAATTCCTCTGTAGGAAGCTGTAAGTGTAGAATGAAGTTTTACTTGAAAGGACCTTTACGTGGCAGCTAACAGTGCTTTTTGCTGACCAGGATTGGTTTATATGATTAAATTAATATTTGCTTAATAATACACTAAAAGTACTTCATGAACAACGTCATCAGTGCAACTTAAAAGTGAGAAAAATAGAATATACATGTAATTTCTGACAGAAAACCTGTACCCTGATGCTATATAATTAATGTATGTTGAATGTGGTCCCAGATTATTTCTGTGAGAAGACACTCCATGTTGTCAGCTTTGTACTCTTGGTTGATATTGCTTATTTAGAGAAGGGTTCATATAAACACTCACTCTGTGTCTTCAACAGCATCTTTCTTTCCCCATCTTTCCATTTTCTGCACCCTCTGCTTGTTCCCTCATATTCTGTTCTTCCAACTCCTGCTAACACACATGCAACAAAAAAGGGAAGGAAGTGCTTATTTCCCCAAATTGTGTAAGGACTAAAAAATCATGATGTCAAATAAACATGGTGAAACATTAGATCTCTTCTTCATTTAATAACCCTCCCCTCTTGTTTTTCTTAAAGAAATGCCTCCGTTCCTTTCCTTGTGAAATATTATCAGTTTCTACCATTGCTTCTCATGCTTGACTTTGTTTTACTTTTTGGCTTGGTATACTAAGAAGCAAAGGATCTCATCTAAATGGAATTGAATGGCAGTCCTAGTTTGTTACTTTGGTGATGAGATTTTTAGATTTGAACTAATCTATCTGACATCATGTAGAAAGAATGTAAGTATTCACACATCTCCAAACATTTGTATTTGTTACTTCTTTTTGTTGCTAAGGTAGCTCCTATAGTTATACATTGTTGCAAAAATTTACAAATGTTTTACAAGTGTTAATGTCTGCCTTTTTTTAAACTTTAGCCAAAGAAGAAGTCACTATTTCCAAGTTAGAAACCACCAGAAATAACTGAAATTTTTGATATGTTCTAATCTTCTTTGTATTTCTGAGATCTGTGTGAGAACCCACCCCCACTCCAGGAGCATCTGTACAGCTTCCATCTGCCATCGACCAGGTCCTCTCATCAAATTAAATGGAACAGAAAATGCTCTAGTGAAACAAAGGAAATGTGCAAGCATTTTTCCTTTTTCTATTCTATTTCCCTTTTTCCTTTTTGGCCCCCGTATAATCCAAGCCCCAGCTGAAAGGCTGCAACAACACCAGGTTGGGGAGCAGGTCACCAGGATCGTAGTTCAGTCAAGATGACATCACTCTCTGGAACTAGATTTCAACTCACTAGTCCCCTGGCCTCATAACAGGAACTTATGCAGGTGAGACACAAGAATGACTTCCTGTGTAGGACTAGTAGGAAATATGCAAGTACTTAGAGCTGGCCATTACAGAACTTCCTTCCAGAAGTGCCCTGTGACATGAAAGTAGGACTTCACAACTGAGATGAAGATCCCTGCCTTACCACATGATTTGAGTTTCTTGGATTCAAAGAAAATTAATGTCAACAGATGGTTGCCATGTCAGTCTGTTGACAATTCCATTGCTTCAGTTTCTCCCCCTTTCTCTCTGTATGTTTGGTTGGAGCTTGTGCTTAATGTAAATACATCATTCATAATTAGAATGGACATGAATTATTTTAGTAGTAAACACAGGATAAATGACTTTGGGGTGATGAACCAAAGTCTGTTTTTATTTGATGATGTGTACATATTTTAAGCTGTAATTCTGTGATTGGTACTGATTTTTATGGTTGGTTTTTTTATATTTTGTTTGTTTAAGCAGAGGAGTGGAATATGGGGTCAAAATCATACAAGAAGTTGCCATGAGTGTTTCTTATTTGATTTTTTTTATTGTGGTAAAATATACATAACATTCACCATTTTAACCACTTAAAAATATACACTTCAGTAGTGGCATTAAGTACATTCACATTTTTGTGCGAGATCACCACTATCCATCTCCAGGACTTTTTCATCACCTCAAATGGAAACTCTGTACCCACTAAACAATAACTGCTGCCCATTCCACACTCCAGCTCCTAGCAACCACTATTCTACTTTCTGTCTCTATAAATTTGAATGTGACTATTCTAGGTACTTCATATAAGCAGAATCATACAATATTTGTTTTTTTTTGTCCTGGCTTATTTCACTTAGCAAAAAGTTTTCAAGGTTCGTCCATGCTGTAGACTTTATCAGAATTTCCTCCCTTTTAAGGCTGAATATCATTCCATTGTATGTATTACACATTTTGTTTAGCCATTCATCTGTCAATAGACATTTGGATTTTTTCTACCTTTTGGCTGTTGTGAATAATGCCATTATGAATATTGATGTACAGATATTTGTCTGAGTCTCTGTTTTCTGTCATTCAATTTTGTGTTTTATTTTTATATGAAATTACCAATATCATTCACTATTGTTCTACCATGATCTTTATAGAAGGGTTTTTCCAGATAGATTGCAAATATCATTATCGTGCAGTGCCACTTATTCTAAGATATAATATAAAAATCTACTGTTTCTATGTCAAAGATGGATAAGTTAAGCTTCCCAAGAGTGAAAAGAATGTCATCATTTTAGCAATTTAACTGTGACACGAAATAATACTATTTGAGACATGGACCTTTTCAAATTACTTGTTATAATAACTTTTTTTTTTTAATTTGATGAATAATAGTTATGTATATTTATGGGGTACAATGTGATATTTCTATACATGTATACCTTGTAGAATGATCAAATCAGGCTAATTAACTTATCTATCACCTCAAATACTTATCATTTCTTTGTGGTGAGAACATTTAAAATCCACTCTTTTAGCTATTTTGAAATATACAATACATCGTTAACTGTAGTCACCATGCTATGCAATAGATTGCCAGAACCTATTCTTCCTGCCTAATTGAAACTTTTACCCTTTGACCAACGTCTCCCCTTACTTCATTCTCCCCTGGCCCCCAGCCTCTGGCAACCACCATTTTACTTTCTACTTCTATTAATTAACTGAACTGTTGATAATATATTTAAACCTATCTTTTAAACAGCTGCAATACCTATTGTGTTTTGACCTTCATGCTTTTCCTGTCTTCATTTACTTCAAGGTCAGTGTGAACCAAGATTGACCTTTGCTTTCAAATGGTGCATGTACTGAAGAGCATAAAATGTATAGATAATACTCA
Source organism: Rhinopithecus roxellana (assembly GCF_007565055.1). Lineage (NCBI taxonomy): Eukaryota > Metazoa > Chordata > Mammalia > Primates > Cercopithecidae > Rhinopithecus > Rhinopithecus roxellana. Next base: position 69,617,435 of record NC_044556.1, on the reverse strand, counting down.
TGCTATAACCAGTAACACTGTATTAGAGCTCCACATCTAGTATGCCTTGATTGAATTCACTTGCCCACAAGTTTGGAATCCAAATAGAAAGAGGTCTGACTAGAGCCTCGAGATTCTGCCTCGCAAGGGCTCCCCAGAGCGTATTTATTGGAATCACTTAGGGATATCTTTCTAGTAAAGGCCAAAGCATAAAACTGATCATCTTTTTTCCTTAGAGGAGTTGATTTAAACTCTGGTATATCTAAATGGTCTGGGTAGTGGAGCCTGGTTATTTCAAGCTCTGTCTTCAAGAATTGTGCAATAATGCAAAGTCTTAGAGTGGTGTCCTGGTCATGTCTCTGTGACTGATTAGCCATAGAACCTTAATCAAATAACACTCTCCTGGACCTGTTCCCTCACCTGTAGAATGAAAGGATAGATGAGTTCTAAGCTCTGCATGTATATGATGGATTTTCGGTTTTTCAGAGAGAGCTAATTTGATAAAACAACATTATAGGAAAGGCAAGGTTAATGAAAATCTTGAATTGGTACTTAACTGTTTTCTTATTGTTTTTCTAGTAATCCCAGATGCTTGGGTTGCTGCCGTACACCTGCTCAGTAGTGTATGTAGCCCTTGGCAGTTATATGGTTATAAAAATTGTATATAAAATGAGATATTAAAAGGTTATTTCTCATTCAGTTCTACACCGGAAAAGGAAAGTTGAAAGTCCGGATAGCAGTACATAGAAGTGAAAGGAGGTTAGGGCCACACCTACATTTGCCTATTTCCTAGACCTTTCTCAGTAACTGTGGTAGTATCCGTACACCTGTTGCCCTCATCTATCAGATTTTGTGTGTTTATTTGACTCAGTCCTTTGGCAGGCATAATCAGAGTAAAAAATGGATACTTTCTGTTCCTATTTAATGCAGAACATTAACCTCTACCAGTCTAGGTAATTTAGATTTTTGATTATTTTATGTCCACTAGGCTCATTTTAAGGATTTCATATTAAACCCTCGTGTTAGTTACTGAATGGCAGAAGCTGTGAAGTCAGCTATTTCTAAATAAAGTTGTAAACAGAATAGCAGCAGGGAAATGGAAAGCAAAGTACTACAAGTTTTTGTGACTCAGCATCACTTACTCTCTCAAGGACAGTAAATAGGAAACCGGAGAGCAAGCTTCCTTTTTGGTAAGATTTATGATCCTCGTGGTGATAATGTAGTCAGATGGTATGGCCTTGTATTTTTGGTCCCTATCACATGATTTCCACCCTTGATCTAGCTGTCTCATCCCAGGGAGGAATGGAGGCAGAGAGAATCTGTGGCGGTGTAAGAAAGAAAGTAACCTGAGTGAGTAAGTTGGGCCAGGGAGATGCAGCACAGCACTTAGCAGGCATGTTGGCCTAGGTACCTGCAGCAATAGAGAACCTTCTTCATTGATCTGGATTTAAAGTCTGATTCTTTCTTCTTCCCCAAGGAAGAGTGAGGCAAAAACTGAAACTATTTCTACTATCCCAGGAAAAGAGATGGCCAACCTGCCTTTTAAGAAAGAATTAATTGATGTGCTTATCCTAAGTCAGTTCTATCTCCATCTCCTTGCTAAAGACAGCTGGTACAACTGGTAGTTAAGGCAGAGGCCATGAGTGTTTGCAGAGGGCTGCTGTGATTTCTTTTGGGCAAGAATGCCTCTTGATGTGGTAGGAAAGAATGACAAATGAGTCAGCTTTGAGGCACATTTAGAATTGCTGGCATGTTGTTTTTGTAAATCTCAAATTGAAACATATCAAAAATTTCATATCAACTCTGTTGATCAAATTCTTCCTAAAGCTGGGTGCAGTGGCTCACGCCTGAAATCCCATCACTTTGAGAGGCCAAGTCAGGCGAATTGATTGAGTCCAGGAGTTTGAGGTCAGCCTGGGCAACATGATGAGACCCTGTCTCTACAAAAGATACAAAAATTAGCTTGGGCACAGTGGCATGAACCTGTAGTCCCAGATACTTGGGAGGCTGAGGTAGGAGAATTGCTTGAGCCCAGGAGGTCGAGGCTGCAGTGAACCATGATCACACCACTGTACTGGGCAAAAGAGTGCAACCCAGAATTAAAAAATAAAAATAAAAAAAAAATAAAAAAAACTTCCTAAAGTTTGGGTATTTGGTTAGGAATCCACAAGACAGATGTTTGATTAACCCCACCAAGAGGCACATGTCAAAAGGGACTGTAGAAGAATTTCAGCCTGTTTCAGCGCCAATATGACTGAAATGTGTTGTTGCCCTTTTCATGTAGGATATGCATATAAAATTGATCCAATGGAAAAGAAGAAGAAAAGGAGAGGTAATGTTTGCAAGACATTTAAGATAATTTGTAGAACACTTAAGTCTCTCAGGATTGTAATAGGAAGAAAATGTGTTAGATATTTGAAGGGTCTGTCTTTAGCAAAAGGATTCTAAATGACTAAGAAAACTTCTTCAAAATTGAACTCTTCCCCCGACCGTGTGCTTCTACTGCTCTCTCATTTCTTCTTTCTCTCTTCATCCCCTCTTCATCCACCCCTCCCTCCCATTATGGGCTTCTCTGGTCTCTGAACAAAAGATATGGCACCTGCCTTCAAGGATCTTATAAAACACAGGGGAAAGAAAGAAACATAAATAATAAGTAGGGCAGAATGTGGCAAGTGTTATAAAGTACAACTGGAGTATGGTGAGCATACAAAGGAGAGATCTGAGGAGCTGCAGGAAGCCTTCCTGTATAGGAGCAGGACCTTGAAGTGTAGATAGGATTTTTAAACATAAGAATTTTTTTTCCTTTTTTTGTATTTTGTTTGGAGAGAAGGAAAGTTCTTGGGGGGACAAAAAGACTGTTGTGTATAAAGGCATGGAGATGGGAAAATGGAAAACTGTACGTATTCTGTTTTGGCTGGTTCGTAGATAACGTGAATTTAAAAGGTAGGTTGGGGCCAGGTTAAATGCCATGCTGAGACATTTGGACTTCATTCTCTAGGTTGTGGGGAACTAGTGAAGGTTCTTGGAGAGCTGGCATTATTGCAGCGTACAGTTAAAGAGATAATTTTAGCGTTAAAATGGAGAATAAATTGGAGAAAGAGAGATTAGAGGCAGGGAAAGCAGTTTGGAGTTACTGCAGAAATTCAGGCAAGAGATAAAGTCCGGAGTTAAGGTGGTAGAATATAAATGAGAGGGTACTTAATCATACTCGTCTGTTTCTCTCAAGTGTATAGAGAGAGGTAGAGTATTCCTATCAAATAATTGCTTTCCCTTTTTCTTGAAGTCAGTTTATACTGGGAGATTATGGACTGCTGTTTGTAAAATCACCCCCAAGGAATCACCAGAGAGAGACAAACCAGGAAAGCTTATACACTTTTCCCCCCATTGGTTGATAATGATATTCACTATTCAGAGCTTAAAACCCCTGGGTCTCAACTCACTCTTTGATCATTTTGTGGCACTTTTTCCCACATTTTGCTTTAAATAGTTGGTTTGCTTTCTATTTGGATAGTGTTCTGATCTTTGCTCTTAGAAGACATTACATCCTGCCAGGTGACTTCTCTCTTTGTACCAGACCTCTGACATACATTTAGCTTAGCTCAGTGGTTCTCAAAAAGTGGTCCCCAATCTGGGTCAAGGGAATATGGATGATTTTTCCTTTTCTTGCAACTTTTCTTTAAATTTGAAATTATTTCCAAATAAAAGCTTTAGGAAAATAAAATTTTAAAAAGTGATCCCCAGATCATCAACATTAGGATTACCTGGGAATTAGTTGGAAATGCAAATTCTTGTCCTCATCCCAAACCCATTGAATTGGAACTCTGAGGGCTGCCACAGCGGTCTGTGTTTTAACAAGCCCTTTCAGATGATTCTAATGCTTGCTCAAGTTTGGGAACTATGGCTTTGTTTGAATCCAGGTTATCGCCTCTGCCTTGCTTGATCATGGGCAGCCTACCATGTGGTATATGTTTTGAGTTTGGAGACATTTTCAGTGTTGATCATATTTTCTAGGAAGCTTGCCCAGGATTCCTTGTGTCAGTGGGAAAGGGTGATAGGAGAAGATAGATAATGAAGACAAGGAGGAAGGGAAAAGGCAAGGGGATCAGACAGTTGGCTAAAGAGAAAATCGGGGGCAAAATGAAGAGCACTTGGGCAGTAGTTCAGTTCCCCCAAAGAGATTCAGGCAGTCTGTCAGAGTTACTTGTAATCAAATTACTCACCCTTTACAGACAGCTTCTGTTATCCATTTCAGAAATAGATGGCATAAACATCAAATTGTAGTTATAATTCCTTTGATGACTTGTATAGTGTTGGGTTTTCTGCTGCTTCTTAAGCAAAACCACAGTGGAAATTCAGTATTTAGTCCCTGCGTTGTTCAAAATCTGAATGCAAAGAATCAAAACCAAGTTTGGGAAAGATACCAGAATGTTCTCATTGGATTCTGACCTTGTAGCGGAGCTGCTCTGTGTTTTCTTTAAAACTGGGGAACTCAGCGGGGGATGGTTTCTGGGTAAGCTTGGTTTTACCTTTTAAAAATGGACTTCATAGCAGTAAAGTGAAATTAGATGTTTGCTGAAGGTTAAGTGTGTATGTGTGGGGTGAGGGGAATGTGGGTGATTATCTTTCACTTTAAATTATGGATCTTTTGTTTATAAAGGGTCAAGATTATTAGATGAGAGTTTTAATAAAATATATTTTGACCTCTCAATGGGCACCTGCAAAATGTTTAGATAATCTTGTGTCTTTAACAGGTAGGATTTCAGAGTCAGCAGTTGCTTCATCTGTCTCTATGCTGTGCCTGGACTCAGCCTTAATAATAATGTGCTGTTCTTTTTTTGAAGCGACACTATTGCCAAAATCGCCATTTGATAGAACAGGCTTTGCACTGCTTTTTTCCAGTGGTGGGCAGGGATTCCCACTAAATGTCCTTCCCCTCCCCTCCCGACCCACACACACACTGATTGCGACCAGAGGCACACTCAAGTGTTTCTGGTTAGGAAATGTAGTACCTGGTGAACAGAGAGAAGCCAGTTTGACCCTAGGAGAAGCAACCCTCAGCTGGTAAATGACCTTAGGGGCTATTTCCCCCATCTTCTGACTGCAGAGGCCCGGGTGCTTTTCACCATATAGTCTGTCTCTTATTCTCACTTGCGCATATACCTGTCTTTCAAGTGTAAGGCTCCGAGTAACTCTTCATAAACATGATATGGGGGAAAGGGGACACTGGATAGAGTTTGCTATTTTGAGAACATGCTTTTTATTGTCATCTCTTCCTTCAAACCCTAAACTGGGGTTCAGCCCACCCTTTCTGGACCATGCCTCCACCTAATGTGATTAGGGCAGGGCCTGAAGCCTCTGTCAGGCCGGTACTTCCTTACCAGCAGAAGTCACAGCAAGGCACAGAGCTGCCTTTTGCCCACACCCCATTCCTGTGATCAGAACACCCCGATCATACCTTTCCAGATTATAGACTGTGATTTGTATCTCGCCCTTGCCGTTTAGTTGGCCTTGCTGGCACTGGTAAATCTTGGCACCCAGAGAGCAGGGAGCGACAGACATCCTGATGTTGCCACTCTGTGTCCCTCTGCTGCAGATTTAAGCTATATGCTGTAGCTTATCTCCACTGTGGGCTATCATGGTTTGAGGGAAAGGAGGGGAGAGCAGTTGCTGCCTGCTGCAGCTGTCTCCTTTTGAATCAACCACCCCCACTCCCCAGGTGCCAAAACAACTCGCTGGGTTTAGAATGCTCCCATCTCTACCTCTCCCGCCCATTGCAGCATTGGTAGCAGCTTTCCAACGAGTCTTTTGTTGTGGAAGCTCTAAATCCATGGTAGGGAAATTACCAAGAGACTCTTCCACAGTCTGCCCTCCCTCCCCTTGCTCCGTCTCTTTCTTTCCTTCCTTTGTCTCCTTCTGTAGCTAGGGTCAGAATCCCTAGCCAGACTGAGAACATGGTTGCTATTCCAGGACCCAGATGCCAATATGTGGCAGCATCTGGCTTATTGGCAAGCATTGCCGGCAGTTGTGCTGGCTGCTCCTAGGCCTGTCATGTGGCTGAGCCTGCTGATGGGGGCCCTGTCACAAAACGGAGTTTCTTTGAGAATATGGTTTCAACCAAGGAGCCCACTAGAAAACAATGAGCTGCACGGAGAGGACATGAATTATTGGGCAGGATGACTGCGGACTATAGCTTTGATGCTGATCCTGGACCTGTTTTGCAAAAATTTCTGTTTCATGTTGTGGAGACGGTTCCTTGTGTAACCTTACCTTCTTGTGCTGTTAGTGTTTCAGGTGCCTTAAGGCATGGAACTCCTTGAAAGAGAAACACAAATCACTAAAAATGTTGAGATAAAATCCTGCTCCTCAGAGGCGCCTGCTTGGCACAGGGAGCGCATGATAACAGCTTGCTTTAGAAAGGTGACATTTCTGCTGAAGGCTGAATAATAAAAAATGCATTTTAAAAACTCAGCTCTTCCGTGTCTTCTGATGGTTGACTTTCGGAGTGAAGGCCATTTCTTCGATGTGAAGGGTCTTTTCGAGGCTAGCCTCTCTAGCCCTCAAGCATGACCATATTAACTCTTGTCATCATTGATGAGGCTCTGGAGCTTTTAAAATTAATTAGCACATAATAAGGCTTTAAATACTTCCTTCAAGGTGCAAACACTGAGTGCTCTGAAATGTGTCAAACACCGTCCAAGGCATGGAGGGGTAGAGACAGAGATGAAGAACATAGGGTTTCTACATTCGAGGATGCAGGTTATTGGTGACCAGATTACATATGCTTTCGTTATTTCATTTCTATACAACCTGTTCAATTAGGGCAAGTGATACGCTCTGTGTTTTACAAATGGAGAAACTAAGGTCCTAGGAAGTTGACTTGCTCCAGTTGGCATGGCCAGCTAATGAGACCTGTGATTGGAAACTAGATGGTTGTAGTTCTGCTTCACTAAGTGGATGTACATTGAATTCTTGGTTATAAATTCCTAATGGCAGGAACTGTGTCTAACTTTCTGCAGCTCTACTCACAACTAACAACCTCCAGTCGCTCGTACATCTCCCTTCCCAAACACGTACACGCTATAATACAGGGACTCTGCGAAACTGAGGCCTGTGACAGACTGGGGGAAGGAACCAAGAAGAAGCAAAAATTAGCTCGAATTAAAAGATGTGCTTCTGCTCCAGCTGTTGCTGGGAAGATAGTGAAGAGGGCAGTAGCATACTGCCCATGTAATCCCCTATAAAAGCATACAGAGCAACTGGATAGCAAAATAAATTCATAGACAACATTTGCAACAAAACTAGGTGACAAAACACGAATCCCAAAGTGCAAGTAGTTGGGGATGAAATACCTGTAGCTGCAAGACTTGCATGGTATGTGAGAGAGGAAAGGAAGCAATAGTGCAGCTTCTAACTTGACCTCAGAACAGGAGAACCCCAAATAGCCAACTGGTGTTCACTGGGAAGCTCAGTGGCCCACTTTGAGAGCAGCAGCTGAAGGCGGAAGGTGTTTTGCCCACTCTAACACCTAGTAAGTGCTAAGAGCTCGAGAGGGGGATTAGAGGCCTGACCTTTGAACTCTCAAAATTGACCTGCCAGCACTGCCTTCTAGTACTGGGCCCTACACTTAGGAGAGATTGCTGGGAGTGGAATTAAAAGGGAACAGTGTAGGGACAAGAGAAGGGTCCAGAGCAAAGGAAGGGAAGAGCAGTTGGGAAATTTCCAAAAGCAAGATGTCATGCTTTAAAAAACCACCAAAACAACCGAAGAAGGAGCTTGGTGAAGTTAGAAATTTTTTTTTTTTTTTTAACTTAACCCACTTTATTCTCATAGTTTAGAAAAGCTAATTTCACGTAAAAATGCACAGCAGAAAAGAATCAACATTAAGTGCCACTCAAAGATAAGAAAGAAATAGGCACAGACTACCTTTACAAACAACAGGAGCATTCCAGAAAGATGTGTTCACAAAACAGAGTAAAACTAATAATTTCAAAATGAACTGAAAGATATTTAAAAAATTATAGAAGATATGAACCAAGAAAAATTAGAAGGCTTAGAAATGAGTTGACAACTCAGGAAAAAATTAGAAATTAAAGAAAAATATTATTTCAGAAATGAAGACTAAATTAGAGGGCAAAAAAGTGAATAGGCTGGACACAGTGGCTCATGCCTGTAATACCAACACTTTGGGAGCCTGAGGCCAGTGGATCGCTTTGGCCAGGAGTTTGAGACCAGCCTGGCCAACATGGCAAAACCCTGTCTCTACTAAAGTACAAAAAGCCAAGCATGGTGGTGCACATCTGTAATCTCAGCTACTCAGGAGGCTGGGGCACAAGAATAGCTTGAACCAATGAGGTAGAGGTTGCGGTGAACCAAGATCTTGCCACTGCACTCTAGCCTGGGTGACAGAGTGAGACTCGGTCTCAGAAAAACAAAAAAGTGAATAAACACAACAAATATGAATCAACACAAAAGAAATAAACCTTAACAGAAATACAAGTTGAAAAGGAATTAAAATTTTTTTAAGTAAAAAGGATTCAAGAGAAAGTGCCAGATATTGAAGTAGGCAAAGAAGATGGCACTTGTTTAGTAGATTACAAAGAAAACCAAAGCAAGGGAACTGAACTAATAAGAACTAATTCGAGAAAACTTCTGAAATTTAAAAAAAAAAAAGTGCCATATGAAAAAAGCATACTGCATACCTGAGCGTGTTTACAGTATGACTAATACCAAGAAAAGAAAAAAGTACTTTGAGCTTCTAGAAGAAAAAAGCACATTATTTACAAGGGAAAACGTTTCTAGTTGCACTTCTCAACAGCATTTTATAGAAGGGCAAAAGTAAAAGAACATTTAAAATAATGAAAGAAAGCCAAGAATTTTATATCCAGCAAAACTGACTTTTAAGTATAAAGGGCACGTGTGGTTATCAACATGCAGAAACTCAGACAGTATTTTTCCCTGTCTTAGTTTGGACTACTATAACAAAGCACCACAGACTGGATGACTTACAAACAACAAAAATTTGTTTCTCACAGTTGTGGAGGCTGCAAGTCAGGTAAGGGTGCCAACACAGTTGGGTTCTGGCGAGGGCTGCCTTCTAGGTTGCAGACAGCTGACTTGCTGTGTTCTCACATAGTGGAGAGCAGAGAGAGGAAGCAAGCTCTCTGTGACCCTTACAAGGACACTAATCTCATTCATAGGGACTCTACCCTTATGACCTCATCTATCCTAATTACCTCTGGAAGGCCCCATCTCCTAATACTGTCATATTGGGGGGTAGGATTTCAACATGAATTTTGGGAGAACACAAACATTCAGTCTATTGCAGTTTCCACGAGTTATTCCTAAGAAACCTAGTAGACAATGTGTTGTAGACAACTGAAATGAGAAAGACATCAACATACAAACTTAAGAATTAAAGAGTTTCCTGTAGAACTACCATTAAAGGAGGACTAAGAAGGAGACAGTACAGTGTGTAATGGCTATATGCTCTGACCATGTAATAGAACTGCTTTTCTTAATGGAGAAAGTAGCAAGAGTATATACAAACGATTTGCAATGTTTTTGGTAATCTTGGTGGTGGTGGTATTGTCATTCTGAGATTTGCTGTGTCATGTGGTGCTATGATCTGAAACTTGGTGTCCTCACAAAATTCCTATGTTGGAACCTAATACCCAGTGCAATAGTATTAAGCTGTGGGGCTTTGGGGGAAGTAATTAAGTGATAAATGGGACTAGCCTTCTAATAAAAGAGACTGAAGAAAGCTGCCTTGCCCTTTCCACCACGTGAGGATGCAGCAAGAGAGCACCATCTTTGAAGCAGAGAGCAAGCCTTCACCAGATGCTGAATCTGCTGGCACCTTGGTTCTGGGCTTCCCATCCTCCAGAACTGTGAGCAAAAGAATTAAGTTGTTTATAAATTACCCAGCCTAAGGCGGAACCGTCTGACGTGGGACAAAACAGGTACGTAATGTTGGAATGTCATAATTCTGCCATTTCTTCTTCTTTTAAGAACCAGAATAAAAGAGTCTGATGTCAAGAAGTGGTTACGTAAAAACTGAGTATTGAATTTGAATAGAAAGTCTCAATATAAATGTATGAGATTTTTTTATCTTTGAATCAATAATATTTCCTAGTTTATCCTACTGAAAGCCCTTAGAAACAGTGTCCAACTTAGCAGAGAGTGTGTCTAGAACCCAGATGGTGGTTTTGAAATAACTTTTATTCTAAAAGAAATTAGGGCTTCTTGGAACAATAACTGTGGTGCAGGAAGTTTACAAAATGAAGCCGAAACATTTTATAAGAGATAATACAGAAACTATCAAAGATTTTTGGGGTCATGGCAAAAGGACTCTGGCTACAGATGGATCCGTTTGACCTTCAAAAATAATAAGAATTGATACATCCTATATATTTAAATGCACAACTTGATAATGATATTAAAAGGAATTGATCAACTTTGGAGAATTACAGGGAACCAATTCACTATCTTGAAATCTGGGAAATAAAGGGATTCAAACATTTATCCTGATTTTTATGTGAATTATACCACTGAGTATCTAAATGATGAGAGGTAGAGTGTCTTTATTGTCTTTATAAAACTATTCCGGCTACAGAATGAAAAAAAAGTGACAGAATATTACCATTTTGCAGTCTTCAGTGGATGGATACAGGCATTAAGCATCAACGGTTGGTAAGATCACAAAAAGAAAGACAATCAGACAGGAGCCTCCTATAGTATTGCCACACACCACCTTGCTAAAGGCATAAAATCTGGGTTTGAAACTGATGTGGATTGAATTGCCAGCTTGCAGGAAATACAGAAGGCACAGAAACATGTTGACTGCCACCATAAATATGCAGTTGGCAACAGACACTGTGGGCAACTGTAGGACAATTAGTCTGGGTTCTTTAACAGATAATTTGTAAAGAAATGAAAAGTAGGTAAGAGAAACCAATAGATTAAGAAAGAATTGAAAGATATTTTTAAGAAGTGAAAGACTAAACAATAGTATCTAGAGATGCATATTTGGGTGATAAAATGATTTTTAAAATGCACAGAAATGAGAACTATAACAGGATAATTGGTAAGTTGGGGGAAGGAAGGTTATGATTGGTTGGGGTACATGAAGAAACTTCTGGGGTGCCTATACAATGTGTGTGTGTGTGTGTGTGTGTGTGTGTGTGTGTGTGTGTGTATTTTTTTAAGTGGAAAAGATAAAGGCATCCGGATGCTGGCTATCTTGTCTGTTTCTCAGACATCATTTCTACAGGGCTACTGCTAGCCTTTATTGGTATCTTTGTGCAACTTAGGAAATGACCACCCTTCCTCGAGGCATTTACTACTATTGGCCAGTAAATATAAATCTACAATACCTAGAATGTAACAAGTGCCTCTTTGATGGTGTCCTTGTGCGGTGTACAATATGTACAACTTTATGAAATGGGCTTGGGTCTCTTTGATGGTGTCCTTGTGCAGTGTACCACATGTACAACTTTATGAAATGGACTTGGGTCTCTCGTTCAAGCTCATCTCTGTTCAGTGTTATCAAGGAAAGGATTTTTTTTTATTGGTTTTTGCAAGCACCATTTTGTTCTTTCAAGAACTTTACGGCAATGTGATTTTGCAATCCAGTGGGATACAGAAAGCGCTCTTCTAGCTAGTATTTTTCATGTTCATTTTAGCATGCAATATCCCTGAGGTAGAATTAAGTACTTCCTGAGATGTTATGTAGTATTACAAATGTTTAAGAGGGCTGGCCGGCTGCTGAGGCAGGAAGTTCCATGGCATACCCCTGCTGTGGCTAGCACCATTGGGACTCTAGACCTCATCTTGGCTAAGTCTAGAACTTGATTCACCATAATTAATCAGATTCAGTGAGATAGACTCACATTAACAAAAGTTCAAAAGATGTGATATAAGTCAGAATATCTGTTTATTAATCTTTCATAATAATAGTAACTGCTAAATGAACCAGAGTGCTCGTGTTAGCCCTGTTCTCGCCGTACTAGGCAGGTAGCTTTGAAGCCAGTATGTTGTGTGGTTTGCAAAGGGAGGTGGATGATCCTAATGGTTGGTGACATTCTCATCTTATTCTGTTCTACCCATCTCTACTCCAGGGAGATACCTGCCAGCTGGACCAAAACACTTGTGTCAACCGTGTCAACATTGTGCAGTGCACACACTTACACATTCTTACTTGCCAGCTTATCTTCCCAGACTTCATTCTGGGGGAGGAAGGGAATACCATCCCAGTCAGCCTGAGCATCTGGGTCAACCCTAGTGATTAGTGGCATGACAATTGAAGCAACTAGCTCACCTTGCATACAAAGAATTTCAGGTACGTGAATCTAACCCACATGGAGCACTTTCCATAGACTAGCCAAAAGGAGGAACCAACAATGGTTTCTGATCTTAAGTAGCTTACGGTCTAGAAGGAACAGATTCAAACATGCCTTTCCCATTTTTATTAGGTTCCTGCTCTTAACTTATGACTTAGTAGGGCCAGATTTAAACTTTCCTTGCTTACTTCCACTAGTTGATACCTATAGCTATATGGTGTGATTGAATCAGAGAAAGCCATAAAATAAACTTTGGCTTGGCTTGTGTCTGGACTATTGTAAAATTAACATTATTGCATTTCTGTCTAAGTAAAGTTTCACTGAGTTTCTTTCCTTGGGTGGTTGTATAACAGGACTGAACTATACCTGAACTCAATCCCTACATTTTATCAGATTGGATTGGATCTATTGGATCCTGCTGGATGTAGCCTTATCAGGTAGAAGCCTGCTGTTCAGTTCTGTATTTAGAGAAACAACAGAAACTTCCTGTGCGAGTGGCAAAGTACCGAGAGACAGGACTTCATCTCTCCACCCTTCCTTTAATGCTGTAGGTCTGTGTGATTGGGATTGGCTGGTTGTTTGTTTGTTTGTCTGTTTTTTTGATCTGGCACAGAACATGGAACTCTTAGTGCTGCTGCTTCAGGTTTCCGAAGTGCATCCTACTCTGAATGTGGACGATGCTGGTCTGTGAGCCCCCTGCTGTTCCTCAGGTGCCCCCAGCCACAGCCACAGGGCCACTGTATTATCTTCGCACATGCCTGGCACCAGGTCTGGAAACATAGTATCTAAAATTAAAGAGTTCTTTCCATCCTGGAATTTTGAACTAACCTTTGGAGCTCAAATGAGGGCTGGATGGTGACAGCAAAATAATTAATCTGGGGAGTTAGATGCTCAAAAAAAAAAAAAAAAAAAAAAAAAAAAAAGACTTAAAAATCCCATCCCTTAAATATATTGGACCTGGAATGGAGATGATTTATGTATATTTTGGATTTAAAAGAGTTTTGTAAAGAATTTTTTTTCCCACGACTTTTTGGTTTAATTGCCTGGCATGGTGGGAAATCCCAACACAACAGCGTGGAACTGGGGCGTGAAAAGCAGTGAGTGAAACGGATTTATGAAGCCCATAAATAAAAATGAAACTCACTTCATTGTCCAAACTGAGTGGAAAGGCACATCCATCCCAATTCAGATAAATGGCAGAATGGGACACGCATAGGGGAAAGTTCTTTCCATTTTAATAAGGCAGGATAATGGGTGTAGCATAACTGAAGAATTTCAGAAAAAGGGACATTTCATTTTGCCAGACTTGACCAAGGAGGCATGTTACTTCTATCTACTCTATGGGGAAAATGTGCTTTTCCAAAAAGAATTACAATGAACTGCATATTTAAATCATGCCTCAGGCCAGGCACAGTGGCTCATGCCTGTAATCCCAGCACTTTGGGAGGACGCGGCAGGCAGAGCACTTGAGGTCAGAGTTTGAGACCAGCCTGGCCAGCACGGTGAAACCCTATCTCTACTAAAAATACAAAATTTAGTTGGGCGTGGTGGCGCATGCCTGTCATCCCAGCTACTCAGGAGGCTGAGGCAGGAGAATCACTTGAACCCAGAAGGCAGAGGTTGCAGTAAGCTGAGGTCACACCATTGTGCTCCAGCCTGGGAGACTGAGCAAGATTCTGTCTCAAAAATAAATATATATATATATTTTATATATATATATATATAAAGAATCAATCAGTCATGCCTCAATGGGCATTTTCCTGTAAAGGCAATAGCAGTGAAAAGGATGAGAGGCAAAGGCCAAAGTGAGCCACGTTAGGCAGTAGATCTTCCTGCTTCTGGAATTTGGGGTTGTCAGCCTTTTACTGTTCTCTCCTGAGATGCACATTGATACTTAACTGTTCTTTGAAGGCTGTTTATTTCTGTACAAATGGATAGGTAAGACTGAGGTGAGGGCCAGCAGTGAACAGCCATATTTTTAAAAGGCGGGGAGCAAGGAATGATACAGGCTGCCTGCACATTGGGTAGCAGGATGTTTGTGTTCTGTGGCTCCTCAGTGATGTGGAAGCCTCTACTTCTGACTCCACATTGATTTCCAGCCCTTCCTTCTCTGGTGTGTCAGTTCAGCCTATTCCTCTTTCCAAACTAAGTTCCTAGGGCTTTTTTGTTGTTGTTGTTGTTGTTTTTGTTTTTTAGACTTTTGTTTGTAGTTTTTTGCTGGTCCACTTTCAGTCTTTTCCTCAGTCTAGTTGTGACAAGGGCAGACATGCAAGCTGGTTGCTCCATAGCAAGAGTCTGGTCACTAGTCAAGAAACAGGAAAACCCCAGGGTGCGTGAGGGACCCAAACGTAGGCATGAACTTATTGGTAGGACATGAAAACCCACTTCTCATTCACTTAAACATTTGACCACCTGTCTTATACTCATCCTGTTAGGCAGCGTAGATGATTCAAAGATAAATTAGAGCTGGGCCCCCTCACCCTTCAGTCATCTCACTGCAAATGGCAGTGTTTACCTCCTCCTTCAATTTCCACCAGCACTCCAGGCCACGCCAAGAAACATTATCCTAAGTAAAAATGTGATGTTTGCCTTGCAAATGTGGCTTCCAGGCAAGTTCTTTAAGCCCTTTCCAACTACATTGCCCCCTAAGCCTGGCGTAAATAGCAACTGTGAAGCTACCACAGCTTTACCAGTATACACTGAAAAGGTACTCCAGCAACTAAAAGACCACATAATCAAACCATTCTCTTCATCCATCTCTCTGGTCATGTATGATGCAGGGCTTAAATTCAGGCTAAGAAGAAGGGTAGATTCCTTCCAACTTCTTTGCGTGAGGTTCTGGAAACATCCTACCACCTTTTTGTACTTTGAGGAGAAACCGCCCCTCTCTGAAAGAGGATGAAATCTCTTCACCTGCTGCCTCTCGCACTTTATCTTCAAGAACTGACCTTACAGCAACTTAGCTAACCTGATTCTTTGAAACATTTCTGATGCAGACTCCTGGAATTGATCTTTCTTGTTTGGTGTTCTATCCCTGGATCCTTAAAGACTATGACTGCACAGGGTTCCTCGCGTGGTGAGAAGTTGACTAATTAAATGACCACAACGGGAGGTGCTTTACTGTCAGGTAAAGAAAAATATGTGTCAGTGAAATGGGGAGGAGTCTGCACTGAAAATTGGAGCCCAGAGAGACCGAAGTCGGCGTGTTTGCAGCACTGCATAAGGAAGAGGGACTCCGTGTGCGGGAGTCGGAGTGAGTTGCTAACAATAAAGAGGTTCCGTCTTGTGCAGTGAGAATATTCCTTGGGGCAGAATCCTCCCACACAATTCTGCTTCCCTCTTCTGATTTTGTGTTCACCAATGAGACTTCTGATTAGTAACCCAGCTTCCTTTCATAAACACGTTGACATTGGAAAGATCACCTTGATAGCCTGGGAACTCCAAGCTCCAGCAAGGGAATATCTGAACCCCTTCATTATAAATGAGTAAATTAATATGCTGATTTATTGTTTAATCATATGTGAATTTGGTTAGAAAAAGGTCATCTCTAAGAAAATCCAGTGTCTGATTAGTAAGGTTGAGCATCTGGACCCCGTTGCCTCCAGGTGCTTGAGAAACCCTTTCCTGCGACACCCTTCCTGGCATCTTCATAGGTGCCTCCCCAAATTCCAGCACATTTCCCATTACCTTCCACTCCAGGAGGAGACCGTGCATCAGACTGTGTGCTGGTTAGGTTGAGGGTTTTTAAAGATTTTATTTATTTTTTCCTCCTTACCACTTATGATAGACAGTGATTTTCTAAAAGGAAGTGGAATAGAGGCGGTAGGATTATGCAAATTCACATAATTATTAAGAAACAAAGGAAGAACTGCAGGCCCTCTTAAACCATGATCGGGTAATTGTTCTGATTTGTTGGTGTAGACTTGAATAACACCTCTGTGACCAGTGAGGGCTCCCCCACAATGTTTCCTACAAAAGGGGAAAAAGAAAGGAAGTCACTGTTAAAATCAGGCAAACCTTCTCTTTGAATCACTCTGACACGGATGAGGGAAAAACCCAGAAGGAAAAAAAATGTGAAAAGTTTACTTCAGGTTTAGAATTTCTAATTCCATCACTTTTGTGTGTGTGTGTGTCTGTGTGTGTGTTGTTGTTTGATAGACATGACAGCATCTCCTCATTATTATGGAAAATATAGGGTTGGTGGTAATTACTATCTGAATATGAATGGGAGCAGAAGTGGGCATAGCCTGCACTGGCCTTTCTTTGACAAGGTATAACTTTCTTCTGAATTTCTGTGTTAATTAATGCTTATTTAAAAACCACTTTAATTGGTAGTAAACACCTCAACTTTTTGTACTCATTAAAATGCAGCCATTGATGTGTGATGGATTTTTTTAAAGCTTAATTAACTTTCCTTCTGTATATATAACCTATAATAATGACAAACATATTGGGAAAAATTACCCCTGCTTTTTCCCCCTTTCTCCCTACCCCCATTATAAAGACATTTTTAGCTGTGGATGCCTCACTTTGTTAGGATCAGATGCCATTAATTTGGCATTTTTGAGAAGAGTAGGTGGCAGGAAATCAAAGCTTTTTGAGACATTGGTCATTTCTAAACCAAATACTCACATATCTGCTAGGGAAATAGGCTATTTTTCTTTTTTCCCTTTTTTTAAGTAAAGTTTCCTGCTTGAGGCTAGGAGTTCGAGGCTGCAGTGAGCTATGACTGCACCACTGCATTCTAGGCTGGGTGTCAGAACGAGATGCTGTCTCAAAAAGAAAAGAAAAGAAAAAGTTGAAAGAAACCGTACCCCAGGTGACTCAAGACTTAACTCATCTTCTTGGAAAATATCAAATTTTAAAGATCTTCTTGGAGTTGGTTGTAATTATGTAGGAACTGAGTAATGCATCCTTCTCCTTTAGGAGATACTATTAAGATACTATGACTATCTTAGAGAAAATTTGGCAAATAGTAAACAATTCTTAATAATCTGACTACCGTAACACAATGACAGTTTTTAATTTTTCATAATCCCCTTGCATTCTTTGTCTATATTGGGCTTGAAATTGCTAACCAGTGAAACCACAGCTGGTGTGGAAGGAAAGCAACTGGAGCACCATTAAACAGCAGAGCACTTTATTCAGATGCCAAAGCATGAGAAGACCTTGAGAGAGTGCTCTGCCTTGGGGAAGAAGAGCAATGTTTTTATAGACCTTTAGCAAGAAAAGTTCGCTGAAGCTCAGCTAATTTTGGTAGTAGTTGATCAAAGATGGTTCTCACAAGAGGAAGAACTGATCTTGTAGTTTATCAATCATCCATTGGATGAGAAATCTGAGTTTTGCCAAGGAGGGTGGGAGAAACAGCTGCAAGGGGTCACAGTGGAACATTGTCAGTCATTTAGGGCCTCTTATCTCTTGGTCAATAGAGAGGCCAAGTCTCATAATTTGATCAGATTTTGGTTTGTTCACTCCTCCAAATACATAACTGATGTCAGTTGCAGTCTCAGGCTCATTGGCAATGACTCCTATTGGACGTGCTGGTGATTTTTGCCTTCATAGTTGAATTTCAGTCATTTTTGAGTGAGTAGCTGACCAGAGCATTTAAGACTCTGGAGAGAGCACAGTCAGTAACTGTGGGACAACACCTATTAAAAGAATTACCAGAAGGCCTTGGATAATGCCCATATTCCTAGATAGATCCTGCCCTACCTAGGATCAGCCAGAACAGTTCCGTGCCCAACCCAAAGAGAAGAGAAGTTTGATATTAATAAACTCACCTAACACTTTGTTCATCTTCTTGACTTACCAAAGTTTAATCTCTGATATCCAGGATAGCATAGTTATAGGAAGGAGTTTTAAGAATCTTATTTGTTAAAATAAAAGAAGCATTTTCAAAAATGCTTCTTTTCCTTCTTTTCGAAATTATTCTTTCTCCTCCTTTTCAAAACTATCTTTTTGAAGGCATTGGTTTAGTGCTAAACCAATGGAGAAGGGAAAAGATAGTTTTGAAAAGAAGGAGAAGTAAGAGACAATTAAGGGTATGGCACTCAGTGGCTCCCTGTGATTGGGGGTCTTGAACTGGAGGTCATGAGCAAAAGCATTCCATGTCTAACTGTCTGCTACTTGGTTTGAAATCCTTGGAAAGCTGTCTCCTTTGTGATGCCATTTGTTCCAGAATAATTCTGAAATCAGTTTTAGATATCCTGTCAATGTGGAAGTTCAGGATGAGGGTGTACATCTTGGGAAACAGGAATCCAATGGGATGACTTCTTGGAATTTCACTGCAGTATTTGTATTTTATGTTACCTGATAATGTTTCCTCCAAGAGGTGCCCCTCGGGTGTAAGACCACGACCAACAGGAAGTAGATAAGGCAACTGTGATATTATCATATAAAGATCAGAGTAACCCTGGAAGGTAAGGTAGTTAATGATCTCTAAGATTGGGATGTCTTCTTTCTTTCCCAGTTTGTAAGACTGGATTTTTGATGTGAAGGATCTCAGGGAGAGCTGCCAAGATATCTTGTCATATGTTTATGCTCTTTTTATATCCATTATGGTCAAATTTTGCTTCATATATTGGATATAGTTTTGGAAATCAAATTACTTGCTAGAGACTAAGGAGCTCAGAATATATGTTCCAAGGACAATTCTTAATTCTTTAAATGAATTTTTGTTTTTCCTTGCTAGGGGTTGGGAAGTCCTTAACTAGATCATGCAAATCTGATCTTGACCAAGGATTAAAGTTAACATGTCATTGACCTTGAAGGTGACCTTCACTCCAACTTCTATTAGGAAAACATTATGAAGATATATTGTCCAGTGAGAAGGACATGTTTAGGAAGGGGCAATGGAGGAGAGGAAAGAGGATCTGGAAAAGGAGGAACAACAGAGCAAGAGGGAAGAGGAAGTCGAGATTCAGGGAACTGGAGGGGGGCCAATGTGCAATTGATTGTGTTAGGAGAGGGAGAAGATAGTTTTAAGTTTAGATTTTAGATCATCCAGGTTTTTATTAGCCTTTCTTAAGGAGGACTTAAAGGAAGCAATTTTAGAATATTTCTGTCTTTCAAAGGCTTTTTTATACCAGTAAAAAAAAAAAAGCCAGTCATTGAATATTTGGAATTTTGAATCAGTCATAAAGTGCCATGCAAATGGATTATCTTACTCATATCCCAAATTGATCAGATTGGCCACTGAAGTTCTAAATTGTTCTTGGTAAAATTCCATCAAAGCTTCAAATATTTGGTGCTGTTGGCATCATGTTTGTACATGTAAGAAGCCAGACAAAGACTTCGTGTTTCATTGAATGGCTCATGATTGGCTCTCAGAATCTCGACAATACACACCCATATTGTTGCTGAGAGCCCTGAGTTAAGTAACAAATCGAATGAAAGTTTTTCACCAAGGATAATTAAGAGGAAGAACAAAGGCTTAGGTAGTGCTTCAATACAAAGAGAGCCAAGTACTAGTTGGGGGCAGGACTTTACTGTGCAGTCCCTGGGACTTACAGAAGAGACTTAGGGGTCTCTTGCATTCTCTATCCTCATCAGAGTGGCTAAGCTGTTCAGCAGTGGGTCCAGGCAGTGATTAGTGTCTTGGCATCAAAAACTGTAGAAGATAATCAGCCAGAGCATCATTAGCATAAACCTTTGTTCTGAATGCTACAGCATGAGAAGACTTTAAAGGATGTTCTGTCTTGGGGAGGAAGGGTAGTATTTCTAATAGAGTCAGAGTAAGAAAAGCCAGCTGAAGCTCAGCTGTTTTGGGGACTAGTTGGTCAGAGATGGTTCTCAGAAGCAGGAGGGATCATTCTTGTGGTTTAGCAGCCATTGGTTGGGCAGTTCAGGCTTATCAAAAGGGATCAGGCAGACAGTTATGGACTAAGGTCAAGTGAGGGTCAGAGTGAACATTTTTAGTTCTTTAGAGTTTTTTTAAACAAAGGTGCTTACTACAGTGACAAAAAAAGTCACTGGTGTGATGAGTAAAGAGTAAGGCAGGGAGGAATCTTCCAGGTGGCCCTCTGTTCAGAAGTTGTTTTCTTTACAAAAGCAGAGGAGTTTGTTGATTCTTCCTTTCTTCTCGATGCGCCATCCCCATCTCTACTCTGCTTGTCTCACAAACCAACCAAAGCAGCAGAGAAAAATGCAGTCGTATCTAAGCAGCAGTAGATGACAATAGCTTGCAAAGTCTTAAAGAGGGCACTGCTCAGGACCACACCTCCTTAAGCTTCCAGAATGCCACAGTAATGAACCAGAATAGCCCACACCCTTGCAGACAGAGGACTGAGAACTCACACAGACCGATCATGTAGCTTCGCTTAAATGATGCCTGAAAACAGGTCTGCTTTTTGGTTCTACTGCTAGGGCCATACTACCACGTGAGCATTTGCTTATGGAATGTGAGAAATACAAACCAGGAACAGGCCTTGTTCATGTACCTGTGTGTGAACTGTGGCCTAGCCACTCAAAGTATGCGAATCTGAACACAAATGTCCATTGTGACTACCCAGTCCAGGCACCTCTGCTTACAATCACTGGAAACAGTCTCTTTACCTTTTATAGGACAAAGTCAATGCAAAGGATTAGCCAAGAATTCTTGAGTCCACATGATAGAAGGAACTGGATGCCATTTAATGAATAAGTAATTTAAGTATAAGTATACATACCTAGAAATAACTATATGTGGTTTGGGCTTTAATTTTAATGTGTGTTTTTTTTAGAGATAGGATCTTATTCTGTCACCCAGCCTGGAATGTAGTGATAACCTCAAGCTCCTGGGCTCCAGTGTTCCTCCCTCCTGGGCCTCCCAGATAGCTAGGACTACAGGCATGTACCACCACACCCAGCGAATTTGCAAAAAATAATTTTTTTTTTTTTGGTAGGAACGAGGTCTCACTACCTGCCCAGGCTAGTCTCAAACTCCTGGCCTCAAATGATCTTTTCACCTCCCAAAGGGCTGGGATTACAGGTGTAAGCCACCATGCAGGGCCCTAAGGTTTGGTTTTGATGTTAATTTCCTCTTCTTCTTCATGAATTCCCTGGCTAAGAAACTGCTTCTTTCTTAGACTTTGCATTACTCATCTCCATTGAGCACTGCAGTCCCTGCTTCAAGCTGAGCGCCCCCAGACCAGTAGCCACAGGGTGAGGTTCAACTTGGGGGCATCTTCAGCCTGGCTGCAGGAGCTCAGCCACTGTCCTGAGACTTTGCTTCAGCATCATGCTGGGAATTCTTGAATTTCGGTGTCCCACGCCTTCATCTTCTACATTTTAGTAACTTCTTGAACAGGGGTGCGTAGGAAATACATTTTTGTGTGTGTGTTTTGCCTAAATGTATATACTTCCTTCAAATTTGATAGTTTGGCTAGGTATAGCATTTAAACTGTAACTATTTTACTCAGAATTTTAAAGGCAATCATCTTGGATTCTGTTTCTATTTCTGACCCTTTGGCCAACCCTTTATTTTTTTTCTTTTTGAAAGCTTCTAGTATTTGTTCTCAATGGTCGTTATTCTAAATTTCCCAATCATGAGCCCTTG
Organism: Rhinopithecus roxellana; assembly: GCF_007565055.1. Lineage (NCBI taxonomy): Eukaryota > Metazoa > Chordata > Mammalia > Primates > Cercopithecidae > Rhinopithecus > Rhinopithecus roxellana. Next base: position 69,595,583 of record NC_044556.1, on the reverse strand, counting down.
GTAGGACCTTTCAACCTGGAAACTCATGTCCTTCAACCTAGAGACTGTTTATTGTATTACTTCTTATGTTTGCTGTTTTTTTGTGAGTTTCGATTAGCTAAGTTTGAGCCTTTTTGAGTGATCTTTAAATTTTTTTCTTTTCTGTTTTTTATCTCTGCTCTTTTTATTATTCCTTGGAAATTTCTTCAACTTCATCTTCCAGTTTTTCTATAAAGTTTTCTTTCAGCAATCATCTTTTTAATTTCAATAATTTTTCCTTTTCTTTGAATATACCAATTTTATAGCATCTTATTCTTGTTTTATTAATGTAATTTTTTATCTTTTTAAGGAGAGAGAAATTACCATTTTAGTTTTTATTTTTTCCATTTTCAGCGTGATTCCTCCTATTGTTGTTATCAAGTGCTGTGTAACACATTTCTCCCCTCCTCTCTGAAACTTCATGGCTTACAGTATCATTTATTTTGCTCATGAACTTTCAACCTGAGTGGGGCTGAGCAGGTTCAGCTCATCTTTGATCTATTCAGTGTCAGCTAGGGCTGGAATCACCTGAAGTCTTCTTCACTCACGTCTGGTGTTTGGTTTGAACGCATTCCAACAGGTAGGGCATCTGTCTCTAGCAACATGTGGTCCCTAAAGCATGGAAGCTTCATGGGAATCAGACTTCTAATTTGACGATTCAGGGCTCCTAAGATGTGTATCACACTAAAGCAAGAGCTGAGTGAAAGCTGCATTCTTTGTATGACCGAGCTGCAGAAGTCACATAACTGCCATTTCCCTTTTTCTGTATTGCAGTGCTGTCCAATTAAAATACACTGTGGCTGGGCGCAGTGGCTCATGCCTGTAATCCCAACACTTTGGGAGGCCAAGGCAGGTGAATCACCTGAGGTCAGGAGTTCAAGACCAGCCTAGCCAACATGGTGAAACCCTGTCTCTACAAAAAATACAAAAATTAGCTGGGCATGGTGGCATGCACCTGTAGTCCCAGCTACCTGAGAGGCTGAGACAGGAGAACCACTTGAACCTGGGAGGCAGAGGTTGCAGTGAGCCGAGATCACGCCACTGCACTCCAGCCTGGGCAACAGAGTGAGACTCCATCTCAAAAAAATAAAAATAAAAATAAATAAATAAAATAAATAAAATACATCATGAGCCACATGTGCAATTTCAAGCTTTCTAGCGGCCACATTAAAAATATAAAAAGAAATAGATAAAGTTAATTTTAATAATATTTTATTTAACTTAATATCACTTAAATATGTAATGAATAGAAAATCGTTAATGAGATAGTTTACATTCTTTTCTCATACTGTCTTCAAAGTCCAGTGTAAGTTTCATACTTACAACACAGCTCAATTCAGATGCTAAATTATTTTTTTCAGATGCTGAATTTCCAGTAGTTAATATGAAATATAGTCCTGCCAAAACTATAAAGCTAAAAGAAAAACACTTTGCGTTGCTTCAGTTTTTAAATTTAAATTATTTAGAATTGAATAAAATTATTATTTCAGGTCTTCAGTTGTAATAGCAACTTTTCACTTACTCAACAGCCACACATGCCTAATGGCCACTAGCATTATATTGGGTGGTGTGACTGCTAGTTGAAGTCCCACCTAGATTCAAGGGGAAAGAAGATAAACTCCAGCTTTTAATGGGAGAAGGACAATGTTTTAAAGAAAAGAAGCAGAAGTATTGTGGTTGTTTTTGGAAAATGCAATCTGCCACACCCTCTAAGTTTCCCTTTTCCCCTGGTTTATTTGCTTTGGTCTCTATATTTCATGGTAGAGACTTTCCCCAAATGTGTTCACATTGAGACTGAAGCTCTTCGACGTTGATTGGAGGCTCTGTGTAAGGGGGAAGTCTGTCTTTGGTAAGCTTCGTGGAAGGGTGATTGACAGGGGCCAGGTCATCTTGCTGGGAACTCACCACAGGTCAGCATCTGCTGGTTATTTCTCTTAGGTCAGTTTCTTCTGAGAAGGCTCAGCCAGTCTCCTTAAGATATATAAACGTGGCTGTCAGTGTTCTGGAGGCAGAGGAGGAGGCAGAGGCAGTTTAAATGTTCACCAAATGTCATCATTTTACAACTTTCTGGTGTCTGTACCAGAGACTCTCTGATCTAATTATGCAAAGAATCAACCTCCCAGGGCTTGCTGGGTTGGGAGGAGCGGTCTCCTGACTGCCACAAGTAGGGTGGGGAATCAGCCGATCCTCTTCTTCATGCTCCACCCTCACCCTGCCTCCTGAGGAAGGTCCCTGAGCCTTCCTGGGGCGCTCTACTGTGATGTAATCCCATATCAGGGGCGCCCCCTCCACAGGCTCTTAGGGTTCATGTTTTCTCCACTCCGCTAACCCAGTTATCATTCATATATCCACTTTGCATCCCTCAAATATTTGGAGACATCTGTTGTCTGCTGTCTTCTCCTTTCCTGTTTTCTTTGTCTTTCGTGTATTTCTTTGCTTATTATTTTAGTGGGATTCTAGGAGAAAGCAGAGATAGCCTAATATGACAATGCCCACCAGAAGGAATGTCAAGGCCATTTGGTGCCCTAGGACTTCTAGCTGTTGAGGTCAACAATTGTTCTGCTTTAAAAATAAAAATTAATGTGAAATTTCACTATAAATTACACATTACTCACTATAGACAATGGACAACAGTCAGCCAGTCAATAAATAGTGAGCAACTAGTATATGCCACGCATTGTCAGCGTTCTGGGGATGCAGTGGTAAACAAGGCAGAAAAGGCATATAGTCCAGTGCTTCTCACGTCATCTGGAGATTGGTTAAAAATGCAAATTCTGTAGCTGTTCATGGTGGTGCATGCCTGTAGTCCCAGCTACTCAGGAGGTTGAGGTGAGAGGATTGCTTGAGCCCAGAAGTTCCAGGCTGCAGTGAGCTATGATTGCATCACTGCACTCCAGCCTGGGTGACAGAGCAAGACCCATTTACTTATTTATTTATTCATTTTATTTATTTATTTGTGAGGCAGAGTCTTGCTCTGTTGCCCAGGCTACTAGAGTGCAGTGGCATGATCTTGGCTTACTGCAACCTCCACCTCCTAGGTTCAAGTGATTCTCATGCCTCAGCCTCCTGAGTAGCTGGGATTATAGGTGTGCACTACCATGCCCAGCTAATTTTTGCATTTTTAGTAGAGATGGGTTTCACCATCTGGGCCAGGCAAGTCTAGAACTTCTGGCCTCAAGTGATCTGCCTGCCTTGGCCTCCCTAAGTGCTGGGATTATAGGCATGAGCCACTGTGCCCAGCCAAGACCCCATTGATAATAATAAAAATATAAGAATATGGAATTCCGTTTCAGTAAATCTGGGACAAGGCCTGAGATTCTACTTATAGAGAAGTCTTTCTCCTTTATTCCCCCCAGAGTTAACCCAACCACTGAGTGCTTCACTCTCAGTGTGAACAGAGGAAAGTCTCTAATGTGAAAAATGAATTTTATTACAATGCTTACTAATATCCTCTGCCTGTCTATGCTTTTAAAATGTTTTTACTTGGCCAGAAGTTGGTTAGTGGCCTTTTGTAGGTTTCTGCACCTATTGTGTTCATTGGCGCCTAGAATCTCAGGAATGAAAGAGACCTAAGAAGTTACCTAGTCTAGACCAGGTGTGGTGACTATGGTGATTATGGTGACACCCATAATCGCAACACTTTGGAAGGCCAAGGTGGGAGGATCCTTTGAGCCCAGTAGTTTGAGACCAGCCTGGGCAACATAGTGAGACTCTCTTTCTAAAAAGAAGAAAAAAAAAAAAGATATCTAGTGCAAAGCGCCATTTGTAATACTTACATTACATTAAGCAATACTTCCTGAGGTTACTGGCCCATTGTTGAGAGCCTAAAGGCGGGGTTGATGTGTAGTGGAAGATTACTGTGCCCACTGGTCTAACTGTGGCTCATCCACATGTGGGCACAGATTTGACCCTAGGCAACCCCTATCTGTCCTAGTGGCTTCGGTGTCCTTACAGACATGTGTCACTAAGATCAAGACTAGGAGAAACTCAAGGACAGACCCCATGTGACATGCTTCTTGGTGCTTGGCACACTGTAAATATTCAGGAGCTTATTTTTGTATATTTTATATATATTATTCTATGTATTTTGTATATATTTTATCCACTGGACCTTTGATACTTAAAACATCGCCCATGTACCAGAAACATTAACATCATCTGACAGCTTGGGAGAATCTCAGTCCCTACCCCAGGTCTATAGAAACAGAATTTGCATTTTTAACAAGATCCCCGGGTAATGTGTGGGCACACTAAAGAGTTGAGTGGCACTTGACTGTATGCCTTTTCTGCTTTGTTACCACACAACTTTGTGAGTGCCGTGACAGTGTCTGGTGTATGCTGGCTGTTTTGTATTTGTGGACTGGCTGACTGCTGGTCATTGCCTTAGGTCTTCAGCAAGCCAGGCTGCAGCTGGAAGAAAGGGATCTCCAAGTCAGTTTCAGGATGTGTGGGGAGAGGAGAGGATAAAGACGTCCTTGCTTTGTGCCTGGGATCTGTAACTTATTTGGAAGCCTTGGTAGTGAAAGCCAGTATTCCCTCCAAGATTCATTTTAGGATTTTCTCATCTGAAACTGACCTTTGGGATCTCTCTGTTCCTTTGGCGATCCTAGAAACTTGACACCATCTGAGACTCCTCCCAGCTCTGAGGTGACTTGGACATTAGAGCAGATGTCATGGCTGTGTGGATGCCTGGACTCCAGGGTGTTCTCTGCTGGTCTGTTCTCTCTGGTCGTGCAGGAGCTTTTCTGGGGACTGGAATGTGGGACCTGGCTCTTCCCCAAGCACGGTCTGCACCCTGGCTGTGTTTCTCCTGACAAAGGCACCAGGGTAGGACATACCCAAACCCCAGGGAGTTCAGCACCTTCCTCCCAGCCATGCTGAATTATTTCAAGAATCCCCCATGGGTTTCTTCTTCTCAGGATTTCGAATGATCTAACTTGAGGATAGCTTTACATTACCAAAAGGTTTTATAAATAATTTAACAATGAGGCTCTGAATAGTGTTATAATAATATTTTATTTTATTAATAATATATCAACTGAGAAATATAAAAATAAAACATCCCCTCAATAGAGCCATTGTACCGAGCATTAATGACCATTGCCTGAATTGCGTTTAGAAGGTATAGATGCTTGAGCCAAAGCCTTCCTTAACCCAGGACATAGTCTGGGATAATTAAGATCACCGAAGCCTCATTACGAATGTATTTTGCTTAAAATAAAAATACTTTCTCTAATTTAAAATAATACATATTAACTAAAGAGAATTTGAAAAATGTAGAAACTTTCAAAGAAGAAACAAAAATCACCATAACTCACCACTCAAAGATAAGTGTTGGTAACACTTTAAATCTATTTTCTTTTAGTCTTTTTTATGCATATTATGTATTATTATATAAAATTGAAATTATTCTGTATAGAAAATTTTGCATCTTTTTTTTTGAGGCGGAGTTTTCTCTTGCTCTTGTTGCCCAGGCTGGAGTGCGATGGCGCGATCTTGGCTCACCACAACCTCCGGATCCTGAGTTCAAGCGATTCTGCTGCCTCAGCCTCCCGAGTAGCTGGGATTACAGGTGTGCGCCACCATGCCTAGCTAATTTTATATTTTTAGTAGAGATGGGGTTTCTTCATGTTGGTCAGTCTGGTCTCGAACTCCTGACCTCAGGTGATCGGCCTGCCTCAGCCTCCCAAAGTGCTGGGATTATAGGCGTGAGCCACCGTGCCCAGCCAATTTGGCATCTTTTTATTCACCTAACATTATGATGAGCATTTCCATGTGCCACTAAACATTCTTTGAAAATATCATTTTGCTTTACCTATAGTGTTCTATTACATGGATGGCCTCTGTTTTTGTTGTTTGTTTTTCAATGACTCCTCTTTTGCTCGTCACTGAGACCATTTTCAATTTTTGCTCTTATAAGTAATGCTACAATCACCTTTCCCAGAACCTGTCTTTGGGAAACAGTCTGAGATTCACGCAAAATCTTTTTTTTGAGAGAGTCTTGCTCTGTTGCCCAGGCTGGAGTGCAGTGGCACCATCTCAGCTCACTGCAACCTCTGCCTCCCAGATTCCAGTGATTCTTGTGCCTCAGCCTCCCGAGTAGCTGGGATTGCAGTTGTGTGCCACCACACCCAACTAATTTTTTATTATTAGTAGAGATGGGTTTCACCATGTTGGCCAGGCTGGTCTCGAACTCCTGAGGTCAGGTGATCCGCTTGCCTCAGCCTCCCAAACTGCTGAGATTACAGGCATGAGCCACTGTGCCCGGCCACATACACAGTCTTTGTTACTGGATCAAGTTGGGATTTAAGCTTAAGACTCTTGCTGTATATTTGCCCAACTGGTATCTGAAATAAGTTTCCAGTTTGCTCTGGCTTTATGGGACCAGTTCTTTGAAAAGTGCAGTGTCAAAAACCCCAGCTCCGTTCAACTGAGTGTTCTGCCTAGCTCATTTTCACTCAGTGGAAGGGAGATGGTGCCCATGGCTGGGCAGAAGGGAGGTATCAGAACACAGAGTAGAGGAGTGGAGAAGAGTTAGGAGTAAAGCTAGGGATTCAATTAGATGGCATCAGTGTTTCTAGTGTCTAAGGTAAGGACAGATCCCACTGGCCAAACATATTACTATAAACTTCCCAGTAATGAGTTTCTCTGTCCATGTTTTCTTGTCCTTACCGGCTCATCTCTCTGTGTGCCGTGCCCTCTCCATTTCCACCTCTGTTTTGTGCCAGTCGATTTGCTTTTTCATCAACTGACTTGACCGTGTAACTTCTGAGAATCTAGTCATCACTCCTGAATTACTGTTGGCTGAGGTCCGGAGACAGGCACTCCACTACAACTGACAGACCTCATTCATTACTGTTATTAGGATAAGTTAGGTAATGCTATGGTAACAACATCCAAATTTTAGTGCCTTTGTATAATCAAGTTGATTTCTCATTCAGGCAGCTCTCCTTCAATGGGGAGTGTGGCTTGACGATCCAGCCTGCTTAGATTTCATGGCACCTTGATCTTAAGACATGATTTTTGGGATTACCATAGCAGGTGATGAGAGTACAGAAAATTAAGCATTCTCTTAAGTGCTTCACTTTGGAAGTGACACAGTTTTTGTCGAAACTAGGTACATAACCTCACTTAATTGCCAGGGATCAGGAAAATGTGAATCCTCTGTATGTCCAGGAAGGAAAGAAGCTGGACATATTGGTAAGTATTATGTCCACCTGAATTATCAAAAAAAACCCTTAAACTGTATTCCAAACACAGTAATTAGAGAAAAACATCATTATTAAATATATGCAAGCAGCATTGATAAATAGGAAATGATGAGAGCATCCATTATGTAGGCTTTATGTTTCCAACAGAATTTGTTTACAAATATGTGAAGCTGTATGCCTCATGGCGAAAACAACTGCATCAAATTAACCTGGATGTCATAATGGAGCTCAAGGTAACCCAGGAATCTACTAATATTTCGAGATACAAATTGCATCACTTAAAGGGAGAATGTTATGATTTAGCTAATTGGGAAAGAATGGCAAGTAGGTTTCTATTTGCATGCCACCTTTACTTAATTGGTTGTAGACTGCTTGGAACTCAACTGCTGTGTTGAGAAGGACTCTACAGCAGCACTTAGGCTCAGTGGGGAAGAGCTCAGCCATCCATTCATTCATTCAAAGAGTATTTACAAAGCACTTAGTAGGTAGTAGGCACTATACCAGATGCTGATACTTCCAGGTCACATGGAACTTACAGTATCAATAACATTTAGCAGCGTCTGTCCTGGGACGTGTGCTTATGTGTGTGTGTGGTGGGTTAGGGAAGTCAAGGCACGTTATTTACATCATATTTCCACCTCTGAGCTAATTTGACTGTTCAGCGGTCATTTGGTGCCAGATCTAAGTAAGAGAAGTAATTGCTAATCTGCTGTCTTTCACAGGCACTCGCATAAGAAGGATGCTGGTTTTCAAGGGTTTTCCTCTTGTCAGAATGAATCCCATAGAACTAACCATATGCTCCTTCCCTATGACATGTGAAACTGAAGGTGTAAGGACGTACCATCTCCCTTTATGTTTCTCTCCGCCTAGCTCATTCCTCTGGCTTCCATGTAAAACTTTGTGTATTTTCATTCTTAAAGTCCCATATCCTACTTCCTGACACATAATTTTCTCTTCTCTTGAAAACTTAAGCAAATGGAAATGATATCAGTATGATTCTTTAACCCATCCCTGGACAGGAACAGGAGAACTGCCACCTTTCCTTTTCAGTTCCTTCAACAGAAGTGATACAAAGACCAGTGGGGTCTCCCAAGGGGCATCTTCTCAGCCTGGGCCCCGGAGTGGCTTCTCCATAGTATCTGTATGGTAAAACTCAAGTGGAATGGTACACTGCACAGAGAAGGCCGCACCAGGACCGACATGGTCAATTTCCGGTCTCCTGTCTTTCTTTGTTATCATCAGCTTACCTCTCTTTTCCCCCCAGTCTTCCTCATTCCAGAGAGCACAGTATTTGCTTGGGACCCTCTCATGGCCTGTAGTGGGCAGCAAGTCAAGGACTGTGCCAGCCTTGAGTGGTCACAGGGCTGTTTAATGATATTGGGCTATGGCCAAATTTAAAGAGAAAGAAGAGGCCAGGCACGGTGGCTCACACCTGTAATCTGAGCACTTTGGGAGGCTGAGGCAGGCGGATCATTTGAGGTCAGGAGTTCAAGACCAACCTGGCCAACATGGTGAAACCCCGTCTCTACTAAAAATACAAACAAATGAGCTGGGCGTGGTGATGGGCGCCTGTAATTACAGTTACTCAGGAGGCTGAGGCACGAGAATCCCTTGAACCCAGGAGGCAGAGGTTACAGTGAGCCGAAATCGAGCCATTGTACTCCAGCCTGAGTGATAGAGTGAGACCCTGTCTCTGGAAAAAAAAGAAGAAGAAAAAAAAGAGAGAGAGAGATAGAAGAAAAATGAATCTGTTTCTAAAGAAAAATAGGAAATACGCCTTTACACATTTTTTCTTCTTCCTTATTATCTCTGTACCTATGTAACAAATATGATAAGTCCAGGAACAGGTTATACAAAACATTTTCTCCATTGAGACTCACTGAATATTTAGCATTTATAATTATAATAATGTATGCAACCATATTTGGCACTAGATATTAAAATACCAATGTCTATCTTCTAAAAGCCATTTCAGACCAATTATGGAAAACTTTTTGAAGCTGACTGTTTCATTGGCTTAAGGATCCTTTATTCTCTAAGTATTCATTATCCAAGTCCCCACTTGCACATGGAAGGAAAAGTCATTCTAACAAGTGACCACTTATAAAATCAGTCGCTATTCGAACATCTCTCCCTGTTTCACACGAGAGTTTTAACCCTGCCCATTGGGTCAATATCTTTTACATCTTTGGCTTTCAGATAATTTCAGGGTGTGAGAAACATTTGACAACACTAAGACAAATAAAATGTAAATGGATGAAAAAGTAAAATTGCAAATCTTGCAGAAGACCCAAGCTTTCATAAAGTTGTCAGTAGTGATTACAGAACTGTTCCAGTTATGGGCAAAGCATTTGGCAACTAGAGATCTGGCAGAGCTGGATTAATTAAAAACTGAAGGAGAGACTGGGCGTGGTGGCTCACGTCTATAATCCCAGCACTTTGGGAGGCCGAGGTGGGTGGATCACGAGGTCAGGAGTTTGTGAAATGGGTGAAACCCCATCTCTATTTAAAAAAACCAAAAATTAGCCAGGCGTGGTGGCACACGCCTGTAGTCCCAGCTACTCAGGAGGCTGAGGCAGGAGAATCGCTTGAACCTGGGAGGCGGAGGTTGCAGTGAGCTGAGATCGTGCCACTGCACTCCAGCCTGGGTGACAGAGTGAGACTTCATCTCAAACAAACAACAACGACAAAAAAACTGAAGAAGATAAATGGAAATGGATAAGGACAGTATAGATGTTTTCTAAGAGAAATATTTGAGCCCTAAGAACACTGATGTAATACCCAAGTATTTAAAAAATGATCTGCTGTGTAATCTTACTGTGTGGCAAAAATGAAGTGAAAAGTGTCAGAGTTCATAGGAACTTTAGATATCGTTAGTCCAGCTATCTCACTTTTGAGATGAAGAAGACTTGGAGAGGTTGAACATGTTGCACAAGGTTACGAAGCTAGTGAAGAGCAAGACTGGAGCTTGGGTCTGTCTGCTTTGCCAGTTCTTCTGGTAATTCCAGTCAGAGTTGTGCTTGATTCCCCTCTTCTCTTATTTATTTATTTATTTATTTATTTTCTTGAGACAGAGTTTCCCTCTTGTTGCACAGGCTGGAGTGCAATGGTGAGATCTCGGCTCCCTGCAACCTCCGCCTACCGGGTTCAAGCAATTCTCCCGCCTCAGCCTCCCGAGTAGGTGGGATTTCAGGTGTCTGCCACCATGCCTGGCTAATTTTTGTATTTTTAGTGGAGACAGGGTTTCATCATGTTGGCCAGGCTGGTCTCGAACTCCTGACCTCAGGTGATCTGCTCACCTCAACCTCCCAAAGTGCTGGGATTACTGGTGTGAGCCACCACGCCCAACAGATTCCCCTCTTCTCATTCCCGCATTCCACCTATAAGCAAATCCTGGTTGCCCCTCTTTCAATGTATGCCTGGATCTGACTCCTTCTCCTTTCCCTGACTATCCCCCAAGCTCATCCTCAGGTGTCCTGCATCTGGCTTCTGGCAGTAGCTTTCTAATTGGTCTCCCCATTACCTTCCTTGTCCCTGTGTTGTCTGTTCTCCACACAGCAGTCATCGTGACCCTTTGAAAACAGGTCAGACCTTATTCCTCCTCTGCTCAAACCTTCCAGTGGCTTGTCATCTTCCTCAGAATAAAATCCCAGGTCCTCCCAGAGGTTATAAAGTCCAACCAAATCTGGCTCCTGCTCACCTCTGTGATGTCACCCGTATCCCATCCTCCCTCTCTGTGCTCCAGGCATCTGTCTCCTTTTCTGTTCCTCAATTCCCTTAGCACACTTCCTCCTCATGGCCTTTGCACTTTTTTCCCTCTTCCTGGAAGGCTTTTCCCTAGATAGCTCCCTTCCTCCTGGTTCTTTCACAGGTACATAAGCTATTTGAAAGAGCACCCTACCCCATCACCTTCTTCTACTTAATTTTTCCTCATAACAAAAATAATCAATACCTGAAATGGTATGTATTTATGTTTATTACCTGCCTTCCCCTATCAGAATCTAAGTTCTGCATTCATCGTATGTTTTCAGTGTATTCATCAGGCATTGTATCTCTTTTGTTTGCAGGCACTGTTTGAACATGAACGTGGTCAATGCTAAATAAGTAATTCTTGAATAAACAAAGAAATAAATAGCATGAATATGGAAACGAATAAATTTTGTTATGTATATTGGGGTTTCGTGTAAGAATTTGTCTTAAAAGTCAGACTTTTGCCAAGTGGGCTGGTGGCACGTGTTTCTGGACCTCCTCCGCACTAGCACATTGTCGAGCACTGCATGGATCCATCCTGAGCTCTGCTCTTGTCCCCTCTTGCCAGGGTGAAGCCTCACAGGGGGAACCAGAAGACCATCTGGGTCCCTGCTTCTCAGGTTCTAGGTGACTCAGTGGGGCAAAGTCACTCGTTCAGAGCCTCAGGATCTCAGGGTTAGGAGGGTGCTGGGAGTCTCACTCAACCAGAGCCATTGGGGCTGAGAAGAAATCTCTTACATGGGAGAAGGACTAGTTTCTTTTTTTTTTTTTTTTTAGATAGAGTCTCGCACTGTTGCCCAAGCTGGAGTGCAGTGGCACAATCTTGGCTCACTGCAAGCTCCGCCTCCCAGGTTCACGCCATTCTCCTGCCTCAGCCTCCTGAGTGGCTGGGACTACAGGCACCTGCCACTACACCCGACTAATTTTTTGTATTTTTAGTAGAGATGGGGTTTCACCGTGTTAGCCAGGATGGTCTTGATCTCCTGACCTCGTGATCCACCCACCTCGGCCTCCCAAAGTGCTCGGGTGACAGGCATGAGCCACCGTGCCTGGCCAGCAGTGCTCTTTCTATCAGGGTTTACATATACAGTTTCTGGTCTTTTGGCCCCTCTGGTCATACTCTTGTATTGTGGCCAGAAGGGAGGGTAGAAATTTGGTCTAAGTCGTCAGACTTGTAGTGGAAAAAGAGGTTGAAATTCCTGGACAAAGTCAGCCTTCTTGAATTTCTTTGGTGTGTACATGTTAGGGGTGGGTGATGGGGGTGAACATTTGGGGTGTAATGGGGGGCTGTGCAGAAAATGGATGCTTCCATGTAAAGGGGCTGTGCTGTTTGGGGATATTAGCTTTGAAAATTTGAACAACATTTAAAGACTGATGATTTTAAACATTATTATCAATTAGCACTGGAGAAGGGAAATTTTGGGGCTGTGTGAGGTGGGGAGATGGGGAACTCAGCCCACAGTAAGGGCAGATTTTAGTGCCCAGGAAGTTAGGCCAAGCCTCAGGAGGATCTTTTTTTTTTTTTTCCCCCAAGATGGAGTCTTGCTCTGTCGCCCAGGCTGGAGTGCAGTGGTGCAACCTCGGCTCACTGCAACCTCGGCTCACTGCAATCTCCGCCTCCTGGGTTCAAGTGATTCTCCTGCCTCAGCCTCCCACGTAGCTGAGACTACAGGTGCCTGCTACCATGCCAGACTAATTTTTGTATTTTTAGTAAAGACAGGGTTTCACCATTTTGGCAGGATGGTGTTGAACTCCTAACCTCAAGCAATCCACCTGCCTCAGCCTCCCAAAGTGCTGGGATTACAGGAGTGAGCCACTGCACCCAGCCATCAGGGGGAGCTTCTGATTCTGCCCACCAAGAGAGGCTTGGGGCACCGCCCAGTGCAGGGGGGCAACTGCACCCCACCGGCAGGCTGAGTAGCTCTCTTCTCAGGGGTGCTTAGGTGTCTGGGAGCAGAAAACGACTTGAGGTGACCCATTTGACTTTTCTAATTCTTCGATTCTGGGTTATTTCCTTAATTTCAGAGTCAGCAACACAACTCAGTTTGGTGGCTATTGATCTGAGAAATTGGCACCTGGAAGGGGATTTTCAGGGCAGGCAGCTTCCATCCTAGCTCCGGTCCCCTCCTCCACAACAGAACCGAGTGAACTGGAGAGTTCAGAGAGTGATGCTGTAACTCCATCTCCTACCCTTGGCTCAGTCCTGTAAACACTTGCCTATAATACTGTGCAGTGCAGCATTTCTCTTGCACTGTGGAATGAAAGCGAGCCTGGCCCTTTCCTCAAACCTCGGTCCTGATTGAAAGACGAGTGAGCCTACGAACTGCCATCTCCGGCAGCTTCCCCAGCTCCACAATATGAGGACAGGGTAATGATGTCCAATTTTGCACACTTCAGATCCATTAGTAGCAATTACCTTTCTCGAGGTGTTTTGAGTTAGTTTTAACATAGCATTCTTACAGTTGGTGGATAATGACAGTAATAATGTACACAACATTTTCAAGTCGCTGTTTTTAGCTACAATAACACCATTAGTAGGTTCTGTTTAACAGATGCATTTCATGCTAAAAGTTAAGGTTCTCATGATTCCTTTCCCTTCCCCCACATAGACCCTTAACTGCTGTTTTATTCAATGAAGATTTTTACTCTGAAGTTTCAGAGATGTTTTTCTTTTTCTGAGTCTTCCTATTGAAACTGGATGGTTATGTCGCTGCCTTGATCTAGAATCATTAATTGTTTTGCTGTTCTTAATTACCTGTTCTTTTCATGACCTGCCAGGTGACCCAGAAATCCAAAGCTCACAAAAATGAAAAATACACGTATTTTCCAAAACTTGTGCAAGAGCCTGTGAGAGATCAGCAGGTTCTACACGATGCCTTCAGCCTTCAAGGCAGATAGGTGGCCACCAATCTGCCCAGAGGAGGCAATTCTCAGAAGGGAGGTGTCAGTCTCTTCTAGTTACTTCAGTTGAGGTGTGTGAGTTTTGTTTTTTTTAACTCCCCCTAATAATACAGAAGATTCCTATATTCACTCCTCCCTACCCCCTCCCGCCACTCCTCCTTGAAGCCATCTCTGAGCACCCCAGGGACCAGGAACTCTTCTGTCAAGCCCTGCATTTTCATTGTTTATGTCCCTTTTTTGACACTTTCCTTTATGCCACTTCCTTCCGTTCTTGCCATTTCTCCTGCTGTTTCCTACACAGCTGTTTTGGTTTTGTTGTGTCCATTTTGCAGTCAGTCATTTGTATGTCTTAGTCATTTGTATGTTAGTTTGATAATGCTGCTGCCACAAAGTATCACAAACGAGGTGGCTTAGAATAACAGAAACGGATTCTCTCCCAGTTCTGGAGGCTAGACGTTCACAATCAAGGTGTTGGCAGGGTCCTGCTTCCTCCGAGACACTGGCCAGGAAGGTCCTTTCTCGCCTCTTCCAGCTTCTGGGGGTAGTCATTGGTCCTCGGCCTTCCTTGGCTTGAGGCCGCACACTCCCGCCTCTGCCTCTGCTGTCACGTGGCATCTGCTGGTGTCTTTGTCTTCCTATGGCATTTTCCTCTTCTTATAAAGGACACCAGTGATATTGGATTAGGTTCCATTCTAATGACCTCATCTTAACTTGATTACATGTGTAAAAGCCCTATTTCCAAGTCAGATCACATTCACAGTTACCAGAGGTTAGGACTTCAACATAGCTTTCTGGGGGACCCAATTCAATCATACCCCATCCACCCTACCAGTAAATTGTAGTCTTCTTGAAGCCCGGAGTGCTTGGTGAACCCCCTTAGGTAGCATTTCCTAACACCTTGACTATGGAACAGCAAGAGTGGAATCCTGAGATTCTTTTTAAAAGAGAGTGTCCTATTGTCAAATGCATTAGAGAAACACTGTTCCTATGCCCTGACCTGGGGACTTGAGATGCTCACTAGCCTATTAAAGGCTCCGAGGAATCCTGTGAAGACACTTGATTAAGTCAAGCTTATTTTCACCAGCTTTTTGGACCATGGTGGCTTTTTTTTTTTTTTCTTCTTCTTCTGGGTTTTCTCTATTAGCAGCGATGAAAATACTTTGGGGGAAATAGGCCCATTAAATGCTGTTATGAATTGCCCAAAATGAGGTAAGCAGAATAATATGACATTTAGTTGAGTAATTTTTTTATGACATGAAATGGGTGCTGAAGAATAGGAGGGATTTTTTTTAAAGACTTAATTCTGAGAGATACTCCAATTCAGTCGAGAGGTGGATAGAATGGCTGCGAGTCCCCCACACGCAGCCTCCTCTCCTGACCCTGTATGGTGTGCTCCCTCGCTTGAAAGTGGAGACAAGCATAGGTCTTAACAATGGGCAGCGCATCATTACTATTCAAACCCTGTAATTCAACCACAAAAATCAGTGAAGTCAGTGAGTCCTTCTGCTATTCTGTGCTTTCAATCACAATGATTTTAAATGATGTGATAGAATAGCAAGCTGCCTGGGGAAAACTTGATTTTCTGCTTACATTAAAAGGAACATAACACTGATAATTTTCTAACAACAACAACAACAACAACAACAACAACAACAACAACAACAACAAATATTCTTTTTGACCCTTTCAATAGCATGTGAGTTCTTCATCTGTCTTTTTGGCAAAAGTTGAATCCCAGGTGGACTTCTTAGCAAACCTGTGAGGTTGTTTCCCTTCCCCCTCTGTCATTGGTATGATTTGGGGGGCGAATTCATTTTGACACTAGCCTGAGCAAAACCAAATTAGGAAGGTCAATCTCCTGGCAAAAATGCCACACATTATATCATAAAGCCAAACAAAAATGGTTTTTAGAATCATGGATGTTTCCTCGTTTAACACAAAACTGATGTATTTATCACACATAGATATTAAGGGCTATTTCACAAGAAGCATTATTTGTTGTTTAAAATATACAACTTGGAATTCATTGCAAGTTCTCTTTAAATAGCGAATACTCCTGCTATATTGTAGTTAAGCTTTAATATTTGATATCAGCACCAATTTTCAGATCTATATTAGTATATAGGAGAGAGTGGTTAAGAGCATGGGTTTTTAAGTCAGGCAGACCTGAGTTCAAATCCTGACTGGCTTCATTCCTTGCTGCCCCCATGGGCTTGTACAGATGACTTGCTCTATTAGCCTCAGTTTTCTTATCTGTAAAATGGGACTCATGATACCTGCCTCAAATGGCTACTGTGAGAACTAATGAGATAATGAATTTAAAACTCTGTTCCTGGTATGTAAAGATTTTAGCTTACTGCCCAGCATGTATATTATTTGCCACTGTTATTATCTGCTACCTTATAATCATTCGCATTTTTCATTCATTTAAGAAATACTTATTTTTTATGACAAAGGTGGTATTACTTCTTTATTCGGGAGGTGATATCATCAGGCTCTGTGTACCCACACGTATCTCATCTGGAATTGTAATCCCCATAATCGCCACATGTTGAGGGAGAGACCTGGTGGGAGGTGATTGGATCATGGGGGCAGTTTCCCCATGTTGTTCTTGTGGCAGTGAGTGAGTTCTCACGAGATCTGGTGGTTTTATAAGTGGCAATTTCCCCTGCTGTCCTCTCTCACCTGCCACCATCTAAGATGTGCCTGCTTCCCCTTCTGCCATGATTGTAAGTTTCCTGAGGCCTTCCCAGCCATGCTGAATGGAGTTGATTAAACCTCTTTTCTTTGTAAATTACTCAGTTTTGGGCAGTTCTTTATAGCAGTGTGGAAGTGGACTAATACAGTCAGTTTCCACTCAAGTAGGGTATTTAGTCTGAGGAAGAGAATAATGACCAATGCAGGTTAAACCATGCCTAGATTATATTACCAAATTGGGATGATATCTAAAAGGTGTTTTCTGGTGAATCTGATGATTTTAAGAAATAGTTATTGAGTGTCTATTATGTGCTAGGCACTACTGAAATTGCTAGGGATACAAGAGAGAACAAGTAAGTTCCTGGCCTTGTAAAGCTTTCATTTTAGGGAGAGGCAGATGATGAACAAATTAATAAGCAAATAGTGTGTCATGTTCTGAGGATGGCTACAGAGAAAAATAGAGCAAGGTACGTAGGGCATGCAGTGTGTGTGTGTGTGTGTGTGTGTGTGTGTGTGTGTGTGTGTGTGTGTCTGTGTGTTGGAGGGGAGGTCTGTGGGTTATTTTTACACCGAGTGATTGCCGGGGGCGGGGGCCTCATTAATAATGTGACATTGGAGTAGAGACAGAAAGGAAATGAGGAAATAGATTTCAGGAACAGGGAGTGGGGAATGCAAAGGTCCTGTGGTAGGTGTGTGCTTGGTGTTATCTGAGAAGCTACAAAAAGCCAGCATGGCTGGGGCAGAGTGAGCCAAGGGGTGGATCATGGTGGCGGTGAGGTCAGAGGGAGCCTGGCAGATGAGGGGGTCTTGTAGGAGCCATAGCAGATTTAGGCTTCTATTCTGAGGGAAATGGAGCCATTGGTGAATTTCCAGCAAAGGAGCAATAAAATCAGACTTATGTTTCAGAAAGACCAAGCTGGCTACTGTATTGAGAATATATGATATTAAAATACAAATGTAACTTGGGGGTGTGTGTAAATCGAGATAATGGGCTCTCAAAGAAAACTTTCTGAAGAAGGTGATCTCTGATTCGTTGCTTACCTTTTTCTCCTTTCCCTAGCCCTAATTCCCTATTGTACATTCTCCATCTGTAGCTGCCCATTTCCCAGGGCCACTCAACATCACTGATGTCGAGAAGTGTCATAGTTAGCTCAGGCTGCCATAAGAAAAAGGTAGGTTCACTCTGAGGCTTCTTCTTTCTGCCTTTTCACTCCATCCTCATACAGCAGAGAGAGAAGGAGCAAGCTCTCTCACGTCCCAAGGACATGAATCCTATCAGGGATCCTATCTGGGATCAAGGCTCCACCCTGATGACCTTCCTTAGCCTTCATCACTTCCATAAAGACCCCATCTCCAAATATAGTCACATTAGGGGTGGGGCATCAATATATGAATTTGGGGAGGGGGACAAAAACATTCAGCCTATAGCAGGTAGGAAGTGCCATATTCAATAAGTTCAGTTCTTTCTACCACAATGAAGAGTGTGGCATTGAGCTAAAATGAAATCTATCACCTTTCTCTTAGGAGAAACCCAGCGGTCACCATTATTGGTCATAACTGAGGCATAACCTAGCAGTAGAGTCATGCCAGATGTGGTAGCATCTACCAGGGGATTGAGAGCTGGGGTCCAGGAACATATCCCATGGGTCTCCCTGAGATGATTTATCAGATTTCACTTCAACATGAAGGGCTTTAGGAAGAAATGGTCACCTGCATCCCCTGAGCAGGACTGTCCCAGGCGACTGTGCATGACACAGAGGCACCTGCCTCACGGGGCAAGCAGGGCTGAAAATCCAGCCTGGGCACCTCTTGCCCAGCTTTGTGCCTACCTGGGAGGGCAGGGGCTGTGTTCGCCTGGAGAGGGATGTGCTTTTCTGATTCACAGAAGTGCCTGTGGGCCAGCAGTTGTTTCCTTACTGCAAGTGTCTGATTGAACATCAAATAATGTCTTCTCTGTCCTCAGAAGAAATTTCTCTTCAGTGTGAGTATCAGACATCATTTTGGTTTCTTTGGACCCCTGGATTGTTTTGTCTTATGGATATTTATAGCTGCATTTTCCTCTTCCTATGGACTGTTAGCTTATAATTAAATTAGAGCCTCCTGTAGCAAGTAGATGGGAGTTCATGGAAGGCATTTTCTGGGCTAAAGGCCCTTGTCTTGCAGGATTCCTGGCCTCTTGAAGTGCTATGGGTGGTCTGGGATACCTTGTAAATTTACTAATTTGATGCGCTGCTTGGACTGTATCATAAATCGAGTTTTGGTCTCCTTATTTTGGGGGATTATTATAAATTTATATTCATTCCACAAATATTTGTTGCGTTTCCTACTATGTGTCTGTATTAGTCTGTTTTTGCACTGCTAATGAAGACATACGCAGGACTGGGAAGAAAAAGAGGTTTAATGGACTTATAGATTCCATATGGCTGGAGAGCAAGTGGAAGGCAAGGAAGAGCAAGTCATGTCTTACATGGATGGTGGCAGGCAAAGAGAGAGCTTGTGCAGGGAAATTCCCCTTTCTAGAACCATCAGATATCATGAGACTTATTCAAGATCACGAGAACAGCAGGGGACAGACCTGCCCCCATGATTCAATTATCTCCCACAACAATATGTGGGAATTTAAGATGAGTTTTGGGTGGGGACACAGCCAAACCATGTCACTGTCCATAGTAGGGATGAAGACGACAGGCTAGGGCTCTCTCCTAAGGAATCTGCATGCTAATTAGGGAGGCTTAGACATTTCTCAGGTAAACAACTATCAGGATAGTTATAGGTTGGGACAAGTGTCATACAAGAAGTAAGCAAGGTGGCTAGGTGCAGTGGCTCACACCTGTCATCCTAGCACTTTGGGAGGCCAAGGTGGGTGGATCATCTGAGGTCAGGAGTTCGAGACCAGCCTGACCAACATGGTGAAACCCCATCTCTACTAAAAATACAAAAATTAGCCAGGCGTGATGGCAGATGCCTATAATCCTAGCTACTCAGGAGGCTAAGGCACGAGAATAACTTGAAGCTTGAACCTGGGGGGCGGAGGCTGCAGTGAGCCATGATTGTGCCATCTCACTCCAGCTTGGGTGACAGAGCGAGACTCTGTCTCAGAAAAAAAAAAAAAAAAAAAAAAAAAAGCAAGCAAGGTGCTGTCATGGAGAGTAACTGAGGATCTGTGTTGGAGGAAAGGAGGCTCTTTAGATAGAGTAGGCAAGGAAGACAGCTAAGAAGAGAATTACTTCACATAATGTAAATTAAGCCCTTAGCTTGATCCCTGATGTGCGCTCAGCTCTCAGTTCATAATAGTTACTATGGTTATTATTGCTGTTGTCACCTTTCCCTTAGTATATGCTGCACAATGCGTGAAGGCAAGAAGAACACACTGCTAGAATTTTGAACAAATGATGAAGACTTTGCAGATGTACCAGCACTGGATGGTTGGGAAATTTCAGTTCATAGTAACTGAATTTAACTCTTTCCATCTCGAAAGATAGGCCTTGCTTGTCGGGTGGAACTATGGAAATTTGCCATGCATCTCATATTGGAGCTATGCATCTCCTAATTTGAGCCCTCTCTCCAAACCAACATCTTTAAGCATTAATCTGCTGTACCTACCCAATATCTTTAAATCTGGATTCTCCTGATTGTTATTGTAGTGCAAGTTTCAATTCATGTCTATTCAGAACCTAATGCAATTAGATCCAGAATTAATTTGGGGGCAGTGTATAGCTCAAGGCCCTTCTTTGCAGAGATTATATTCCATGTAGAGTAGAGTCATTAAACAGACAGAAATATAGCCCCTCTAACTTAATCTTTTGATCCCTCTCTGAGCTTGTAGCACAGTCAGCCTATGCAGCAGAAGAGGGAAGAATTAGGGCATGAGGCTGGGAGTTTTGGTGAGTATAACGAGTTCACTGTACTTTTAAGAACACTGAAAAGTACCAGAACTAACCTGGTTGAAGAACTTGGAAAAGCAGAAGGCCTCCATCTTGCCCACAACTCAATGCCTTCCCTTGGTTACCTAAGGGAATGCACTTATGACTCTATTACCCAGCAAATTAGGAGAGTGATTCAGTCAGGTATATTTATCATGAAGAGAACTGAAGATAATTAATACACTGCATTGAATGCAAATTGCACCCACAGCACTTATCTCATTTTCAATTAGCACAAATGTTACAGCACTGCGGGCTTGTTATGGTTTTACCATGGGCTGGGTAATTAATTTCTGTGAGCCACATATCAGGCACCTGGTAATGCCGTTTATTAATAAATGTCACCCCAGGTATTGGTTTGTTAGAGGAGGTAAATAAATGGAATGTGCAGTTGTCTGCCCTGTGCAAATCTATTTTTACACCTCACTGAATCTTTTCACTTGTTTGTTTATTGACTAGAGTGACTACTGAGATTACAACTGCAAACAAAGGAAAATCCCCACCCTTAATGTGGCCTCGAAGGGGATTCCTTTTCTTTTCCCTCCGGGATCATCAGGCCAGTGAGTGGAGTTGCTTTAGAACGCATTTTCCAGATAAGACTCATGGGGGTAAAGCTAGAAACAGGGGACTTCTGGGGAGCCAACCCCACCTGACCTCAGCCTCACTCACTTATGCAGTATTAGGCACGTGTCTCTATCTGTGAGTCTTTGGGGAGCATGAGATCGCACAGGCCCTTTTATGGGCAGACTGTCCTATTCCTCGTTTCGGCCCTCTTTCCCCTGCTTTGTTTCTTGTTACAGTCTTAGCTGCCGAGTCTCTGCCATGCGGGCCCCTGACAGTGTGGGTAGGACCTGGGGGCTTTGGAAAAGGGTGGGATGTTGAGCAGAAGTCCCATATTTTTGTGAGGTTTTCCACATTTTTCAACTTGTGTCCTCTCTCTCCATATTGGCAGGTGATACTAGAATTTCTTGTCAAAAAAAAAACAAAAAACAAAAAACAACTTTAATTAGCAATTTTTTACTACACATCAATGATGGACCAGACAGTTTTCAGAGTCTTTCAGAGGGTGATGGGCTCAAACTTCATTTTATCAAAGCCCCTGTGATGGTATCAGTTTTTCTGGGTAGACAGTTTCTTCCTTTTGCCCTGAATCATCTGAATCCTTAATCAGAAATCAGCAATTCCCACCTTATATTTTGAATTTTGTTGCTCCTTGAGGAGTTCCCTTGAGGATCCCATGAGAAGAAACACTGTGTATTAACTCTGAGTAACCGAGTTAATACATGTAAAGCACTTACCACAGTGCCTGGCACTTAATCAGTACCCAGTGACATAACCATGGTTGGCATGATTGTAGTTTTTATCAGTATTGGTTCTCTCATTTCATGTGGCCTAGGATCAATATTAGTATTGCTCCTGTTGGGAAAGACTGCCAGAGAGTGATCCTTTATTAATTATAGCAGATATTTATTGAGCACCTACTATGGGCTAGGCACTGATTTGATGCTGCTGATAAAATAGACAAAAATCCTGGTCCTAATGAAGTATACGTTCTATTGGAGACAAGAAATAAATAAGCAGGGAGTAAAATATGTAGTATGTCAGAGAGTTTGAGTGCCATAGAGACATCAGATAGGGAGGAAAGACAGGAAGTGGCAGGGGTTTCCGTTTGAAATGGGACACTTAAGGGAAAGCCTTACTGAGAAGATGCCATTTGAGCAAAGACATGAAGGAGCTGAGGAAGCTAGCTGTGGGATGTCTAGAGAAAGAGCTTTCTAAGCAGAAGCATAGGAAGTGTAAAGGCCCTGAGACAGAAGGATGCCGAGGGCCTCAAGGAGGCCAACAAGGCCAGAGTGGAATGAATGAGAGGGGGTAGAGTGAGAGGAAGCCTCAGAAGTTGTGAGGGCTGGCCCGGTGTGGTGTCTCATGCCTGTAATTCCAGCACTTTGGGAGGCCGAGGTGGGAAGATCACTTGAGGTCAGGAGTTCGAGACCAGCCTGGCCAATATGGTGAAATCCCATCTCTACTAAAAATACAAAAATTAGCTGGACGTGGTGGCGGGTGCCCATAATTCCAGCTACTTAGGAGGCTGAGGCAGGAGATTCGCTTGAACCCGGGAGGTGGAAGTTGCAGTGATCCGAGATGGCATCACTGTACTCCAGCCTGGGCAACACGGTGAGACTCTGTCTCAAAAAAGAAAAAAAGTTGTGAGGGCTAGGTCAGGGAGGCCCTAGTGGGAGATTTTAAAAACTTTGTAGTTCACGATGAGATAGGGTACCATAGGAAGATTTTGGGCAGAGCAGGTACATAATGTGATTTAGGTTTTAAAAAGATCATTCTGGCTATTGTTTTAGAAATAGACCACAGAAGACAAGGGCAGAGCCAGGAGACCAGTAAGGAGGGTGTACTAGCTTCTAATTGCTGCTATTAACAAATTACCACAAATGTAGTGGCTTAAAAACTGTACCCGCTTATTATTTTATAATTCTTGAGGTCAAAGTCCTAAAATCAAGGTGTTAGCAAGATTGTGTTCTTTCTGAACACAATCTAGAGGAGAGTCCATTTTCTTGACTTTTCCCCTTTCCAAAGACTGCCAGAATTCCTCAGCTCGTGGCTCCTTTCTCCATTTCTTTCTCTTTCTTTCTTTCTTTTTCTTTTCTTTTTCTTTCTTTCTTTCTTTTTTTTTTTTTTTTTTTTTTTTTTTTTTGAGACAGAGTTAGGTTCTTATTGCCCAGGCTGGAGTGCAATGGCACCATCTCAGCTCACTGCAACCTCCACCTCCCGGGTTCAAGTGATTCTCCTGCTTCAGCCTCCCAAGTAACTGGGATTATAGGTGCCCACGACCATGCCTGGCTATTTTTTTTTTTTTTTTTTTTTAAGTAGAGACAGGGTTTCACCATGTTGGTCAGGCTGATCTCGAACTCCTGACCTCAGGTGATCCACCCACCTCGGCCTCCCAAAGTGCTGGGATTACAGGTGTGAGCCACTGCGCTGGGCCTCCTTCCTCTGTTTTCAAAGCCAGCAGCATAGCATCTTCAAATGTCTCTCTTTCTCTGAGTTTTGTTTCTGTCACCCCATTGCCTTTTCTGACTCTGACCCTCCTCTTTACCATATAGAGACCCTTGTGATTATACTAGACCCACCCCGTAATCCAGGATCATTCCCTTGTTTTGAGATCCTTAATCACATCTGCAAAGTCCCTGTTGCCATGTAGGGTAACATATTCACAAGTTTTGGGGATTCATTTGGGAACATCTTTGTAAGGCCATCATTCAGACTAGCACAGAGGCAGAAGCACGAATGCAGGTGGAAGATGAAGGTGGCAGGGGCAAAGATGGTGAGAAACAGTGGATCCTGGTGATGTATCCCGCTGCCACACATCTTGGACCAATTTCAGTATGGAATCTTCCATATTATCTGGGCCTGTGGCAAAGGCATCCCCCTTTCCGTAATCATTTCAACTGATTTAGCGTCTGTTCCTCATCCCAATGGTTCGTGCACAAACTAAGGAACCATAGACAGTTGGAGTGGGAAGGGACCATAGAAGCTATCAAGTCCCTATTGCCCCTTTATAAATTCCTACTTTTTCCTGGGGCCGTTGAAAACTTATTGGAAATTTCTTTTTTCAAGATTTTATTTTTGTTTTAGAGCAGTTTTAGGTTCATATAGCAAACCTGAGAAGCAGGTATAGAGACTTTTCATTTACTCCATGACCCTACTCATGCATAGTCTCCTCCATTGTCAATATCCCCCACCAGAGTGATACATTTTTTACAATCAATGAACCTACATCAATACATCATAATCATCATAATCATCATAATCATTAGGGTTCACTCTTGGTGTTGTACATTCTATGGGTTTGGACAAATGTTTATTGACATGTACCCACCATTATAGTATCATACAGAATATTTCCATTGCTCTAAAAATCCTCTGTGGTGTAGTTTTTACTAACTTTATCTGTTTATTCTTTTATTCATTCATTTAGCATTTACTAGGCATCTGCTGAGTGCACTGCTTTGTGCTATAAAAGCAGAAATAAAAGATATAAGAGTCATGATCTTTATCTCCAGGAGCTTGCAATGCATTTGGAATCAGAGAACAATTACAGAGCTAAATATAAGTAAGTGAAAAATCAAATGTTAAGATTTATGCATCAGTACAAAGGGAGTGAGGAATGTGGAGAGGCTTTTTGGAGGAAGTAACAGGTCATGGATTTTTATTATTTAATTGGGGCCAGGAAGAAGATTGCTAGCTTTTCATTTTGCTAAGAATGGGCATTAGAATAATTCTTACCATATCTTATTGCCTTTATTTCATTTTAGGTAGGATATTTAAACATCCAAGATTTAAAAAGGACATGATCTGAGGATAGAAAGTCCTTGATCTTGGACTCCAAGCTTCCAGAACTGTCAGAAAATAAATGTCATTGCTTAGGTCTATTGAAAAATACTGGTCTCTGGTATTTTGTTATGGCAGCCCTAGCATACTAATACAGACACTATTCAACCCAGTGTAATACTTGATATGCTTTTTTTTCCAAAAAAAAAAAAAAAAAAAGCTTAGATAACCCAACGTTTGATGGAGGAATTCCAAGATGGATTTCAAGATGTCTGTGTTATACCTGTACCATTGTTACCATTTGTTTCATATCTATTCCTACTTATCTTACCGTGCTTGGTGGGGAGGGGGTTGGGGGATAGTGAATGTTTTCACACAGGAAGCTGTGAGATGGCGGC